>NC_066273.1:0-10000000 GCF_905404315.1 Leptidea sinapis | reverse complement strand
ACCCCAGGATCAGCTCGATCCATTTGACCGCGTGCAACGCAGAGCAGCTCAAATTGTCAGGTACCCAGTGCTCTGTGAACGGCTGGATCACTTGGCGTTGCGTAGAGACGTCGCTTCATTGTGTGTCTTCTACCGCATTAATCACGGGCAATATTCCGAAGAGCCGTTTCACCTGATTCCTGCCGCCACAAATTAGGATAGCACCCACACCATCTGGATGTGGTACTCCACAGTGCGTTTTGCTGTTCAAGGAATTTTCTTCCACGAACTACAAAAAACTGTGGAATTAGCTTCCTTTTGCGGTGTTTCCGGGATGAAGGACAGGACATGGGTACCTTCAAAAAAAGCGCGTACACCTTCGTTAAAGGCTGGCTACGCTCCTGTGAGTCCTCTGGAGTTACAAGAGAATGTGGGCGGCGGTGATCACTTAACACCCATATGCTAGTTTGTCCTCATTTTCGATAAAAACAAAAATGAACCATGGCCATCAGTTCAAACCAAAACAGAAAAATATATATATATTTAAAAGCGACATTTTTTAATTTAGTTTTTTAGAATTGCCCTGTATTTTATACACCAATAATGTGATTTTAAGTTCTGCAATAACACAATGCGATGTATATAAACATTGGATATAAAATAACTTTTTATTGCACATCGTAAGGATTTATTACTCAATACAAAAGTTTAGGTGCATTCAAAATTCAATTTGTAACTTTTTATGGAAGATATTGACAAATGAGCGTACCGGCCACCTGATGTTAAGTGTTCTTCGCACGCCCACATTCTCTTGCAACCAGAGGAATCAGAGGAGCGTTGCCGGCCTTTGAGGAAGGTGCACGCGCTTTTTTCGAAGGAACCCATGCCGTATCGTCCCGGACACACTGCACAAGGAAGCTCAATCTACAGCTTTTTTGTACGTGGAAGAAAGTTCCTTGAAAACCGCACTGTGGAGGAACGCTACACATCCAAATGGTGGGGATGATATTCTAATTTGTGCCGTGTCGTGCGAAAATCTAATTATTAACTTAACTACCAACGAATAAGAAGTGATTTCGTTTTACTTAGGATGTGAAATAACGCCTATATTTGGTAAGTTTATCTTACTGTGGTTACCCAATCACAATACCAGCAACTGATACGTTTTTTTTAAATAAACTTTTGTTTTTAAATCAATTAGATAGCGATCATTCTTCACCATACGATTGCTAGTTAATTCGTATTGTCGACATTTTTCACATTATTAGTGCACAAGTCTCTCAATATCCAGAGCGTTGCAAGCGTACGTAGCAATGTAATGTAGATGTATGTACAGACAACAGTATTCGTAATCGCGCAAGTAGTAGCTTTATATTTATTCTGTGTTAATTATAGGCTTAGTTCTGCAGCATATGCGGTTAAGAAAATCAGACGGTTAACTGACATAGATACGGCGAGATTAGTATACTTTAGTTATTTTCATAGTATTATGTCCTATGGTATATTGTTATGGGGCAGTGCGGCCGATATTAATACTATCTTTGTGCTGCAGAAGAGGGCTATTCGCGCGATTTATAACCTAGGTCCTAAAGAATCATTAAGAGAAAAATTTAAAGAAATAAACATTTTGACTGTTGCTTCTCAATAAATTTTTGATAATGTTTTGTATGTTCATAAGCACATTGAGGAATTTTCTAGAAACTGTGACATTCATAATGTTAACACGAGGAACAAACATAAACTTGTTATGCCTACTACTCGGTTGGGTCGAGTTAGTAAGTCTTTTGTTGGGCGATGTATATGCTTCTACAATATGATCCCAGAAAATGTACAAAACAAATGTGTTACGAAATTTAAAAGAATTGTTAAAAAACATTTGTGTGGGAAAGGTTATTATAGCATACACGATTTTCTTAATGACACCACGGACTGGGATTAAAGCGAACACCCTCAGGCTCTTTAATTATTAATGTTTATTGTACGATATTACATTGTTGAATCCATATTTTATATAAAAAAAAAAGCCCGCTGAGTTTCTTGCGCCCATTCTTCTCAGGTCTGAGGCAGTCTCTTTTAAATGGGTGGTAGATTTTGACGTTCAATAAGTGATTATAAATTAAACGCGAAGTTATTCCGAGCTTAAAACTTCTTACCCTTATCACTACAGAATTACATGACAAAGAGAAGTAATACAAAGAACACTACAATAATAATACAGTTAAGCTCTTTATTCACGGAGTATATGTTCCGTAAATAGGTATGCCGCGAATACAGAAACCGTGAATATGGAATGGAAATTTATATGGGATTATTAAGGATATGTTCCTAGGTGACCAAAGAAAGAACAAATTTAATTTAAAAATCAAATTTATTGGAGTTAAATTTATTGAAGTAGGCGTTACTTTGCGGAAATCCATAATTATACAAATGATTGAAGTTTTCTTTAGTGTTAAATCCTCCAATATATTTTTTAAACAATTCGACACGTGTTTCGCCTCTACACGAGGCATCCTCAGGACGCGTTGTCTCGCCAAATTCCGGCACGAGACTCGAGACTTTATTGGAGTTTTTGTACAATATTGATTCATTATTATATCTAGGCTAAGGTTTAAAGAATTTTGTAATATTTTTTGCTTGGCATTTTTGAAGCTCCTTCAATTGGTTGAAATGAGGTTTGTTTTACTTTTTTATTAGTCAAAGATAGATAAGATAATCTTTGAATAGTGTAAACTTTTTTAAATATGAATGCACAGATTAGATCCGCGAATAAAGAAATCTTTAGCCGCGAATATAGGAATTGGGTCCAATTTTTTTAATCCGCGTAAAGTGAAAATGCGAATGAAGGAAGCGCGAATAATAAGCTTTTACTGTAAATACAAGAAGTCGCACAAAATATAAATAACACTATGTACCTTGCTTATAATTTTACAAAAGAATTGTTTATTTTTTGCATAGCGGCGATTTTCGCCAGCTTGGCTGTTTTTTTTTTGTTATAATAGCCATTTAAAATAACGTCTTCAGAGATACAGCCCCCTGACAGACCGACGAATGTACGGACAATGGTATAACAACAATAGGATTCCCGTTTATTCCTCCATTTCCTCCTTAAGGGAAAAAAAATAAAAAGATAAATTAATTCATAAAAAATCTAAAACATCAATAAGAGACCACTTAAATATTGGAATGCAAAGTAAAATCGAATCATCCTTGAAATTAAATTCTTGCTCAATACTTCGTTTCACAAAAGCAAATTAGATTTAAGCGAGGTTTTTTTGAGTACGTCAAGGATGAATATTTTTAGGTCTTTGCTCGCGCAGTATTACTTTCAGTTAAATTATTAATCTAGAACAAATTTTAAAAGATGCCCGCGATATTGTAAATATTGTCAGGTACAAAAAAATTCTTATTAATTAGAAATAATTATTTATTGAGAAGCTTGAGCCTAGGTTTAAACTTCAACCGCCTCTTAAAGACTGTTTATTCAAAATATAATTGACTTATAAAATGATAAAACTAATAGATACATTAGTTTTGGTAGTTCTTGATAAAAAAATTAGACTTTCCAAAAGCTTAAATACTTATAACAAATTTTAAGGGTACATGCTTTAGAGAAGCCAGCTTTTGCGGTTGATACTTATTATAAAATAAAAACGAATTTAAACGATAAACAAATATTAATTCTTTGTCCAAAAAAGATCACATTGTAAAATATTGCACTAAAGAGGTTTTATTTTAATTTAAAGTAGCCAGTACGCAAATTAATCTTATACTAATCATTAATCAATTATTCTATATTGAATATTAGTTATTTTATATTAATATTAAATACGGCTATTTGGTTGAGACCCAAGTTTAATCTTTATAAACAGCAACAAACAAATAGTTTTAGAATTATGGATTATCAAGTTTAAATAATAAGCATAATAGCAGACTACGCTTTAATATAATAGCATATAGTTCATAGCACAACAATATGGCGCACCATACATTATTATGACACATATTTCACTGTACTATATATTATTGGCTCACTATACGCAATAAAATTGAGCGTGTGCTGAGTTATCGTGAGCCGCCCTCTTCCTCCTACGTCTATCTTCAAAAAGTTTCAAATCACCACGTACTCCTCTGAGCTATGATTTGATATCCATGGTCTGGGATTTTTCTTCTTTCGTAGCATTAATGACCGTCAAATTCCGCATTGTCATCATCAACCAATGAGCCTTCAAGACTATCCAGTAATAAATCCATTGTGTCGATCGTGTGCACTGCACACTCTTCAAAGAACGAACTTCAAACAACATTATACCTTAATAGTAGCTACGTAATGTGTAAAAAGTTATTTAATCATCTACCTCTAGAAATAAGAAACTTACCACAGAAACGATTTACTGGACTTCTGCTTAAATGGTTAATTGACAAAAAAATTTATAGTGTTAAGGATTTTTTAAATTTTAAGTAAAGATTTTGCATGCTAATGTAAATTAGCCGAATAGAAGACACTTTAGTAAATTTAAGATCTATAATGATTACTAAATTTCAATTCATTTCATTTCAACGCTGTCAAATGAGTCCTTATTTCCTATACTATATATCACAATAGTATAGCGTAGTCTGAAAATAGCGTTACTGTGAAATAATACTTGGAGGATAGCAAGAAAGTAATTAATTATGTTGTTCTCTCTTCATAGATCGTTAGCTAGACTTTATTTCCTAGAGAGCTATCGAACAACTTGTGCTGAAATAAATGCATTAGCATGCATTAGCCTATTTACCAACAAAACTATATTCCCTCTGATAAACGTGAAGGTTCAATCATTAAAATATAATTGAAATTAACTATAAGATTGTGATAAAAGTTTGCATATCAGTGCAGTTTCTCATAGATTAGTTTCTATGACTTTTATTTTGTCATTACTATCCGCAGGATGAAAAGTAATTTTTAATTTTATCAAAGTTGATTCTGTAAGAATTATTTCTGATATTTCTCAAGGCACTACCACTTTTTCAGTACAACAAATGAAGCTGTGACAGAGCAAGAAACTCTCTCAGCGGAAAATCTATCTTTTTTGGAGGAAGTTTTAGGATTTAACTGTACTAATTTTACGCACCAGAATCATGTTTTCGTATAATCCCTCTAATATAAAAAACATAATGACGAGAGCACCTAACTATAATATTGTGACATTATGCATATTACTAACATATTTAGCGACAAGTTCTTTTTTTTTAATAATTCTTAAATATAATTGGCAAAAAATTGGCCTTTATAAGAGAATTGATAATATTTGCGAAATGAGATGTAGTGTAACCTTACAGAAAGAAAGAAAAACAGCAACGCGTAACTCAAATCGAAAATGTGTGGCCATGAATAGTAAGAAAGGTGTTAAAACAGTGATAAAAGCTCTATTTTCGCTGTTAAAACAAAAAATAATGGTTACAGAACACGGAGCCTTACAAGGTTTCAACTTTGTCGTTCACTTAACTTCTATCTTGTGCACACGTGAGTTGGATACGACAGTAAAACAGTTTACAAGTGTAAAGTCAATAACTTAAGTTGTACTTACATCAAATTGTTAATGTATCTATCCTACATTTGAATAAAGTTTTATTTTAAAATATCCAAATGCGTGGATTGCACTACTGAATTATATAATTAACTGGCTTCTGCTATCGCCTTCGTTTGTCTATAAGCAATTTGTAAAAAAAATCTGTTAGCTTTCATTTTTAGTAATACATTTCAAATTTGCAAAGATTGATCCTTATCAGCAACATAGTCCAATGGTCCAATAATACAGGATGTAGTTTTTTTGAAAAATCATTCGAATCGATTTTTGCCAATAGTTCAAGAAATTTAAAAAAAACTAAATATATGCATACTAAATATTAATGATTTAAGTTTTCTTTAGTGTTAATTCCGCCACGAGACACAATGTCTCGTGCCAGATTTTGGCGAGACAGCACGTCCTGAGGATGCCTCGTGTAGAGGCGAAACACGTGTCGAATTGTTTTAAAAAGAAATATTGGCGAAATTAACACTAAAGAAAACTTAAATCATTTGTATATTTATGGATTGCCGCAAAGTAACGCCTACTTCAATAAATTTCCTAAATATATGCAGTTATTGGTTTCTTATAAATCGAGGTCATGACTCCTTTCATGACTTTCCTCTAAGACTCGTAGTTTCCGACTTGGCCGTCACCGCCCTTCTCAAAAAGCCATACTGTATAATACCTATAATCTTTTTTCATATTAAAAAAATCACACTAGTGCCAGATGGGTTTTCCGACCGAGGGTTCCGTACATATTATAGCTACCAATTCTTACAAAAAAGGGAAAAGGGTATTTTTTCATTCTTTGCCATATTTTAAAAACAATTACGGAGTTCACCACAGTGTTCACCACGCGGTACCTTAAATGAATCATTGTTAAATAATATAAGTTCATTGATTGATACGAAGCTTGCACCTGATTCAAAATTCATGCATAATTTAAGAAGTCTTCTTAGAGAAGAGGTTAAAACTATGATTAAAAGTGAGATAAATCTGGTCTTGCCCATACTAAAGGAGGAGTTGCTAGATACACTTAAGAACGAATTTACTGAATCGACAGACTTCTTGAACCACCAACAATGTGATCTCAAGAAAATCATTTCAGACAAAAATGAAATTATTAAAAACTTAGAATCTGAACAAAGCCGTTTAAAGTCTGAGTACAATGAGATACAAAATCGCTTAATTACCTTAGAGAAAATTTCTCGTGATAATAATCTGGAAGTGCAAAATGTCCCTGAAAAGAAAAACGAAAATGTCCTAACTATCTTCTTGAAATTATGTAAGGAATTGCAAATAAATTTGGGTGACAGTGATATTCGAGCGTGTCGTCGCGTTGCCAAAATTAACGCTACATGAAATCGACCACGCAATATTCTTATAACACTGTCTTCGCCTCGTCAAAGGGACACTGTATTATCTGCTGTGCATCGCTTCAATAAAAATCACACACAAAATAAACTGAACACTACTCATCTGGGAATCCCTGGTGATAAGAGCTATGTATATGTATCGGAACATTTATCACCTAAAATTAAGTTATTACACTCGGCGGCTAGAAAATTTCGTATAGAAAAAGGTCATAAATACTGTTGTGTAAACCATGGCTATATCTATCTCCGGAAAACAGATGACTCACAGGCCATAAGAGTAAAAAATTTGGATTTTCTTAAGAATTTAGAGTGATTAGGTTTTAATCTTTTCTTTTTTGTATAAACTCAATGACTTTTTGTCTACATACTTGGATTATATAAAAATTTAAAAATGGTACTAATATACTATCAAAACGTTAATAGAATAAGAACTAAAATTTCAGAATTTTACTTAAATAATCTTAATGCCAACTTTGACCTTATATGTCTTACAGAAACTAATCTTAATAATAGCGTTTTCGACGGTGAGCTGTTGGACGACAGGTATGATGTATTTCGCCGTGATCCTAACAGCACTATTATCCATAAAAATGAAGGGGGAAGATTTTAAATGCGGTAAGAATTCAGCATCTTGAAAGTAAATTTGAGGATATTTGGATTAAAGTGCATTTTTTTAAATTCGCAATATATATCTAGTTTTCATTCAAGTTTACAAAAGATATTACTGGAGTCACCCACTGAAGACTTCTTGATCATCGGGGAATTTAACAATCCGGGTGTTACTTGGACGTACTCTAGCTCACTATCCGTACTACGACCAACTAAACCACAAAATTCTAGAGCAGAACAATTAATTGACACAATGAACCTTTGTAACCTTAAACAGTTTAATAATATCCCTAACAAAAATAATAGATACTTGGATTTAGTTCTCTCTTCTATTGAAACAATACAAGTTTCGGGAGGTGACCCCTTGACCAGACCGGTTTGGCATCACCCTATATTGGCTATAGAGACTGGAAATAAATTTGTGAAGCCTCTACAGGACAAAGGAAAAGCACGCCTTAATTTCTACAAATGCGATTTTGTCCAAATTAAATTCAAACTTGCCCGAGTAGATTGGAATGAAATACTATGTGATACAAATGTTAATAATTGTATATATAAATTTTACAATATGCTGTTTAATATAATAAAAGAACATACTCCTTTTGTTAAATCTAAAAGCCAGGCATTTCCAGTTTGGTTCAGTCCAGCCTTAAAACGTTGTGTAAAAGAAAAACTTAAATCAGATAGATGATAATTTTGCATCATTCTCGAAGTCATCCGTGGACTCCTCAGCTGGGATATTGCGTGGACGTCCCTACGGAGGTTTAACTATCATGTGGCGTAAGTCTCTTTTTAATAATGTAACTGTAGTGGATTGTGAGAGTGATAGGTTGGCGGCTGTCAAAATTAGTTCTGTGGATCGCCATTTATTACTATTTAACGTATATATGCCTATTGCTATAGAAGATAATTTGCCAGAGTTCACGGATATTCTTAGTAGGATGAGTGCAGTGATTGAAGAATGTGGGATTGAGACCGTATTTATGCTCGGTGACTACAACGCGCACCCCTCAGCTAGATTCGGCAGAGAGATGCTGTCATTTTGTGAGGAGCAAACATGGGTTTGTGCGGATATAGATGCATTAGGAGCAGACTCGGGAACATTTTCCTTCCTTAGTGAGTCTCATGGAACGACCAAGTGGCTGGATCATTGCCTGACAACTATTGCTGCACAAAATACAGTTGTATGTGTGTATGTGGATAACAGTGTTAGTTGGTCTGATCATTTCCCACTGTTTGTTAACTGTGATATTAAGCTTATAACTAAAAAAGTAGATAGTAAGGAATGTAACAATGATAATTTAAATAAGGACGTCAGATGGGGACAGAGAAATGCAGATGAAATAAATATGTATACTAATCTATGTACCGAAAATCTTAATAAGTTACTTGACTCTAGTCACTATAATGCAAACAATTTATATAGCTCTAAGGGTGTTTTAGATTTTATTAATAATTTTTACAATGATGTAATTGGTATTTTAAAATATGCAGCTATTAATAGTAAATATTTGAGATCTGGTGTGCACAAATCCCGCCATAAAAAACAAGTAGTGGGCTGGAATCATCACGTAAAAGATAGTTATCAAACTGCAAGATTGTTTTTTAAGTTTTGGGTAGACTGTGGTAGGCCTAGTAGTGGAGAAATATATAATGATATGGCGAAGACACGCGCTATATTTAAAAAGAAATTAAAGTGGTGCCTGAATAATGAGGAATCTATAAAAATGGACATTTTAGCGACGCATAGAGCTGACAAAAATTTTACACAATTTTGGAAAGCTACTAAGTCATTAAATAAAAAAGAAAGTAGGCCACTAAATGTCAGTAACGTACAGGATAGCACGGAGATAGCCAACATGTTCGCAAAACATTTCTCCGTGAAACCATTAGACGTGGCGCATGTGACTGACTCCCAGCCATTGACACCATCGTCTGAAATAGTAAACTTTAGTCCAACAGTTATATTCCGAACGATTAAAGATATGAAATGCGGTAAGTCACCAGGCCACTATGGTCTGGGTGTTGAGCACATGCTCTACGCTGGAAACAAATTGTATGAGGCCCTCTCAACGCTATTTAATATGTGTATTAAATATGGCTATCTTCCTGCAGATATGTTAAAGACTAGTGGTTCCTGTGCCGAAAAACAAGACGGGTGACATGTCCAATATAGATAACTATAGGCCTATTTCACTAGGGACAATTGCTGGTAAGGTACTTGAGCGGTTGTTGCAGCCTGAACTGATAAAGAATATACGGATTAATGATTCTCAGTTTGGTTTTCGTCCCGGTCTCTCGACAGACTCGGCAATTCTGTCTCTAAAGCATGCCGTGAATTATTATAAAAGTCGTGAAACATCAATCTATGCTTGTTTCCTGGATCTGAGTCGCGCATTTGATCTTGTTAATTATAATATATTATGGAGAAAAATGCGTGTCTCAAACGTCCACAGCGGTATTGTCGTGCTGATGAGATATTGGTACGAGAATCAAACGAACATTGTGCGTTGGGGCGACACAGCCTCTAGTGAGTTTAGATTAGAGTGTGGTGTACGTCAGGGGGGGCTAACCTCTCCAGACCTGTTTAATCTTTACGTTAATGACCTTATTGGGGAGCTGAGTGGTACTGGCATCGGTTGTCATATTGACGGAGTTTGTTTTAACAACTTAAGCTACGCTGATGACATGGTGCTACTTAGCCCCTCAATAAACGGTCTTCATAAATTAGTATCGATTTGCGAAAGTTACGCCTTAAGACATGGATTAAAATACAATGCACGCAAATCAGAAATGTTGATCTTTAGAGCTAGTAAAGGTCCGGAGAGGATACCACCAGTTTTATTAGATGGGACACCAGTTCGGGTTGTGCAACAGTTCAGGTATCTCGGACACATGTTGACGGGGTCCCTCAGCGACGACCTTGACATAGAGCGAGAGCGAAGGTCACTGGCAATAAGGTGCAACATGATCGCTCGCCGATTTTCTCGGTGCACTGAGGATGTTAAAATTACGTTTACGCATTAAGTACTGTATGAGTTTTTATACTTCACAATTATGGATCAACTACACCAAAAGATCCTTTAACATCCTCAGGGTTCAATATAATGATGCCCTTCGCATTTTATTAAAAATGCCGAGGTATTGTAGCGCGTCGGGCATGTTCGCCGACGCTGGAGTCCCGGACTACTACGCTGTTATACGGAATAGAATAGCGGGTTTCTGGGAAACCGTCCGTTATTCTAATAATAAGATGATTAAGGTTGTCGCTGAGGCATCCATTGACAATGTGTTTTACAAACACTGGCTAAGGGTACACCAGATCCCTAACTTAAAATGACTATTTATTTTTATTTATTTTGAAGTGACTTTAATTTTATATTAATTAATTAATTAATTATCTTCATACATATTCTATTTATAATTTTAAAATATTTTGACTACCTACTTATATGTAAACATGTTTTCTATGGGTCCCTGACCTGCAATAAAATGATTTTATTATTTTATTATTTATTATTTATTAAATATCACACTCTGTAAAAAAATATAAAAATCCGAAGGACTATGATACTTTTTCATTTTTAAGAAAAAGATGTCATATTCTAACCAAGGATTGTTACAATAAATACATCACTTCCATTACAAATTCCTTAAAAGAAAACAGTGTTAAGCCGTTCTGGGCCTTCACTAAGAACAAAAAGGGCAGACCTGCTATTCCCCAAAATATAACTCATGGCAATCAAACCTCAGTCGATGGTGAGGGGGTATGCAATTTATTCTCCTCGTATTTTGGATCTGTTTATTCAACCCCTTCAAGATCTACTGAGATACACTTTGATTTTGCCAATAGCGATACTTTGGCTAATGTTGTGATTACTGAGGGGCAGGTGCGAGAAAAAATCTAAATAAGTATAAGTCAGCTGGACCCGACGGTATTCCCCCCATGTTTCTAATTCACTGTGTGGATGAGATTAGCAATGCATTGGCAATTTTATTTAATAAATCTTTAACTACTGGAGTCTTCCCAGATGAATGGAAGAAAGCACACATTATTCCAATCTTTAAGAGCGGCGATAGAGCTTGCTGTGAAAATTATAGACCGATCAGTATCTTATCCGCTATAGCCAAGGTTTTTGAATCTCTTATATACAAATATATTTACAATCACTTTCGACCATTCCTCTCTGAACAACAGCATGGATTTGTGAGAAATAGGTCTACCACTAGTAACTTACTGGTCTTTAAAAACTACTTATGTACCGCCTTTTCAAATGGAGGACAAGTTGATTCTATATACACAGATTTTTCTAAGGCCTTCGACAAGGTTGACCATGGAATCTTGTTACACAAGCTAGAAGCCTACGGAATTCAAGGTAATTTACTCAGATGGATCTCTTCATATTTGGCAAATCGTAGTCAATTAGTAGCGGCCAAGGGCTTTCTATAGAGTCCAATTAAAGTCACTTCTGGAGTTCCTCAAGGATCACACCTGGGTCCTTTATTTTTTGTCATTTTTATCAATGATCTAATCAAGAAGATTAAATGTCCATGCTTACTCTATGCTGATGATTTAAAAATTTATTATAATATCGTTAATACCAAAGATTGCACGATTTTACAAAAGGATTTGACTGAATTAGCAAATTGGTGTAACATAAATAAAATGTCATTAAATATTTCCAAATGTAGTGTTGTGTCTTTTTCAAGAAAAAAGCACAGAATATATTTTGATTACACACTGTCAGGTCAAACACTTAATCGTAAATCAATCGTAAAGGATCTAGGTGTACTTTTTGACGATGAATTGACATTTCGACCTCACTATGAGAATATTATAGACAAAAGTAATAAGCTTCTCGGATTCATTTGTCGAGTTTCAAAGGAATTTCACAACAATTTTTGTTTATTATATTTATTTAATACAATTATCAAAAGTACTCTACAATATTGTTGTTGTATATGGTCTCCGTTTTACACTGTTCACATTGATAGGCTTGAAAGTGTTCAAAATAAGTGTTTGAAAATATTATCATACAGAGAAGGCACAGGAAGGCTTCTTCATAACTATCGGGAGAGGCTAGCTAAATACAAAACTTTATCTTTGGAGGACAGAAGAAAGTATCATGACTTATTGACTATTTACAAAATAATAAATTCCAATATTGACTCGCCCTATCTCGTTGAATCGCTTAATTTTAACACTTTTCATAATTCCAGATCACAAAGGACTTTTTCTCTGTGTGTGTACAAAAATAATACCTCGTATTATAATCCCCTTGTATGTGTAGATATTATAATGAATTATATCATAAAAATAAAAACCTAGACATATTTAGTCAAAGTTTGGCAGAATCAAGAATATTGTCAAAAAATAATATATTTGAAATTATATTTATAAGACATAATATTGTAATCATTTTAAATGGTTTATGTATAGTTTAATATCTTTCGTTTTTATGTTTATGCTATATTCAGACACTAAAATCTTGTTTCCTTTGTAAAAAGCATGCTGTGCACGCTATTAGTGAACTACAATACAGATATGTAAATACATATATATATATTTTGTATACTATATTATTTAATTCAAAATTTATTGTAGTTTGTTTATGTGCCTAAATAAATAAATAAATAAAAATTAAAAATCTGTTTAAGGCCATTTTTTGTGCCAATAAAGCATTCTCATACGAATTTGTGGGTTATCCACATGACACAACTTGGACAGCCGTTCCTGATTTTATGATTCAATTATAAATGTATATTTTTTAGACCATTCTCTATACTTGTAGTATAACACGGTTTTACATTTATTGAAGTAGGACGTTATTTTGCGGAAATCCATAATTATCCAAATGTTTTGAGTTTACTTGAGTGTTAATTCCGCCAATATTCGTCTTCAAACAATTCAATACGTGTTTCACCTCTACACGAGGCATCCTCAAGAGACTAGACTAGTTGAGGATATAACACTTTACATAACTTAAAACATTTGGAACGATTTTACATGCCAAATTTTATAGTTCTAGTTCAACGGAAAATACTTTATAAATTATGATTCCTTTGAGAATGTGGAAAAAAACGTGTTTTGCGGATATTACGGTCTGAACGACCGGTGATTTATTCACTGATTTAAGAGACTGTAAGCATGAGTATATCATTTTGATTTCAAATCTATACCTCCATACTTTCTTGAGATAAAGGATCTTGACAGACAGACAGAAGGATTTTCCTTTTCAAGTACACAACCCTAAAAATGACGGCAAACTAAATGGAATGAAATAAAACTGTTTTATCGAAAGTCAGATCAGACCCACACCATTGGGAGGCTCCTTTGCACAGGATGTTGGCTAGGTTATGGGTTCCACAACGTTGCCTATCTCTACCGTGATGCAGTAATGTGTAAACATTATCGTGTTTCGATCTGAAGGGCGCCGTAGCTAGTGAAATTACTGGGCAAATGAGACTTAACATATTATGTCTCAAGGCGAGCGCAATTATAGAGCCGCTCAGAATTTTTGGGTTATTCAAGAATCCTGGGCGGCACTGCATTGTAATGGACAGGGCGTATCAATAACCATCAGCTGAACGTCCAGCTCGTCTTGTCCCTTATTTTCATAAAAAAAAGATAAGGGTAGTCCGTCTGTTTCACTCGCCTTGCATATACTACTCTTTGTTTCTGTCGTTCCATAACTCTCTTTCATGGTCGTTCGTGTGGGCCCGACCCAATATTTTAAAATGCTCCCTCAGAGACACTTTGAAAATACAGCACAGAATGTAACCTATGTATATCTATGACAACGTGTGAGCAAAATTTCACGATGTTCGGAAATTTCGTAGGACCGTTGTCAGGGATACAGAAAAGGGCAAAAGATACTGCTCATCCCGAAATTTTGAATCGTTCCCGAGGGCGCCGTCAGTCCACATACAACGAATGACTGGTGTATGAGGTAATTATAAAAAATGTTCTAAAGTTATAATTTATTTTAAAAGATATATCACCGTTATTAAATTCAAATACACGTAGGGTCATTCACGACATAAGACAATAATTTCGCCCACGACCGTCAGATCTTTTTATTATACGTTTTATCTGTGTAGTGTATTAATTTAAATGTATCCTTTTCAATAAGTTGGAAAGATATATAGCAGACCACCAGCGACCCGCCGCGTTTGGCACTACAAGTCAGCAGATTGGGATAGGATGCGTTCCTTTTTTGCATCCTACCCTTGGGGCAGGGTTTGTTTCCCTTCGGATGATCCTAGTGCCTGCGCCGTTGCAGTAGCCGATGTGATACTGCAGGGCATGGATATTTTTATACCAAGCTCTGTAGTACCGATCGGTGGCAGATCACAGCCCTGGTTCGATGCGTCAGTTAAAGCAGCATCTGACTGCAAAAAACAGGCGTATCGAACTTGGGTTGCGGCGCTGGGCTCAAACGATCCGAACTGCAAAGTTCTGAAGAGGAAATATAACCGTGCCTCCAGATTTTTTAAGCGGCAAATCGCCCGTGCGTAATCGAAGAACGTCGTTAAAATTGGCGAGCAGCTTTCCAAGAAGAACACCGCCGACGCCATGCCTGAAGTACAGTTCCGACAGAAAACTGTTAGGCGAGCTCTGTTTTTGTTGGACGTCAGGAAGTCGAGCGGGCCGGATGGCATTTCTCCAATCGTGCTTAGAATGTGTGCCCCTGAGTTGACGCCGGTGCTAACGCGTTTATTCCGGCGCTCTTATTCAAAAGGCGTAGTCCCTGATTCATGGAAGTCAGCCCAGGTCCATCCGATCCCAAAAAAAGGAGACAGTTCGGATCCGGCAAACTACAGGCCTATTGCTATTACCTCCCTACTCTCCAAAATCATGGAGAGCATAATTAACCGCCAGCTCTTGGTATACCTTGAGGGTCACCAGTTGATCAACGACCGGTAGTACGGCTTTCGCCATGGTCGGTCGACTGGCGATCTTCTGGTATACCTAACACATAGATGGGCGGCGGCTATTGAAAGCAAGGGGGAAGGGCTGGCAGTTGGTCTGGATATAGCGAAGGCCTTTGATCGTGTTTGGCACAAGGCGCTCCTCGCAAAACTTCCATCATTTGGGCTTCCCGAGAGCTTATGCAAGTGGACCTCCAGCTTCCTCCAGGTCGTTATCGACGGTTATTGCTCGAATTCCAAGCCCGTGAACCCTGGAGTGCCCCAAGGCTGTGTGCTATCTCCCACGCTGTTTCTTCTGCATATCAATGATATGTTGGACACCGCCAACATGCATTGCTATGCAGACGACAGCACTGGTGATGCCGTATACACGGGCCATGCAGGTCTCTCTCGGGAAAACGTCGACCAGTGCCGGGAGAAACTTGTGTCTTCTATCGAGTCCTCTCTCGAGAAGGTCGCGGAATGGGGTAAGCTGAACCTTGTCCAATTTAACCCTCAGAAGACTCAGGTTTGCGCGTTTACCACTAAAAAAACCCCATTTGCCGTATCACCGCTCTTCGAGAACACTTCCCTTAAAGCTTCGCCTAGTATCGGAATACTGGGTCTCGAAATCTCGAGCAATTGCCAATTCCGTGGCCATCTGGAGGGCAAAGCCAAACTGGCTTCAAAGAAACTGGGCGTCATAAATAGAGCACGGCAATACTTCAAGCCGGCCCACATTCTAGCGCTCTACAAAGCGCAGGTCCGGCCTCACATGGAGTATTGCTGTCATCTCTGGTCTGGCGCACCCCAGTATCAGCTCAACGCAGAGCAGCTCGAATTGTCGGGGACCCAGTACTCTGTGAACGGCTGGATCACTTAGCGTTGCGTAGAGACGTCGCTTCATTGTGTGTCTTCTACCGCATTTATCACGGGGAGTGTTCCGAAGAGCTGTTCAACCTGATTCCTGCCGCCGAATTTCACCTTCGCACGACACGCCACAAGTTACGATATCATCCCCACTATCTGGATGTGTGGCGGTCCTCCACAGTGCGATTTTCAAGGAGCTTTCTTCCTCGTACCACGAAGCTGTGGAATGAGCTTCCTTGTGCGGTGTTTCCGGGACGATACGACATGGGTACCTTCAAGAAAAGCGCGTACACCTTCCTTAAAGGCCGGCAACGCTCTTGTGATTCCTCTGGTGTTGCAGGAGAGTGTGGGCGGCGGTGATCACTTAACACCAGGTGACCCGTACGCTCGTTTGTCCTCCTATTCCATAAAAAAAAAAGATATCTATTATTATATTATTACTGTCAATCTGTCGACTTTAAATACACACATAATATAAAATCGTGTTTAGCTTATACTTATATTATTAGTTTCATCATCCGGAAGACGTCCACTGCTGGACACAGGCCTCCCTCTAGGATTGTAATGACGATCGGTCCTGCGCTGCCCTCATTCAAACTATTCCGGCATTCTTGACCAGATCGTCGATCCTTCTTGTGGGACCGACCTACCAACACTGCGTCTTCCGGTACGTGGTCGGCATTCGACGGCCATCTGTCCGTCGAGCTATGTGCCCTGCCTGCTAAGCGACCATGAGCTTCCTCAGAATGCCCATAGTTAGCGACCACCATTATTAGTTTAAAATGAAAGTTATAACATTTTATATTTCACATACAAAATGTTATAACTTTGGTTTACCTATTACAGCAATTCCAAATAGAATTTATAGACTTTTGATGAGTTTGGTATTTGATATTGCTCACAATAGAGGAGAGAGTTATGCACGCGTTTAAATCATAGAATATAAAATGTTATTAATGTTTGAATGCAGTAAACACAGGTTCGTTTTGAGGCTAACGTGGGCGATACCACATTTGACACATGTACCAATACGGAACTACCTACAAACGTTCGAAATGACACACTTACACAAAGATGCGCATCGACGCGGACGAGGCCCCTAAGCAGTTTTCGCGGCCAATACGAGACGAGTGTCACACTCACGTTGTTATTTGTTTACGCGATCTTTTAAAAATGCCAGCATGTTGCGTGATATACGGCTGTGTGAACTTCCTTGATTTTTAAACTTCCTGGTGATTTTGAAAGGTAAGAATGATTTATTATTTTAATATTATTATTATAATTTGTAATACTCGAATTATAAGTCCGTGTGATCGATTGTAATAAATTCGTGAACATAATTATTCACAATGTTAAACAAAGATGGCGGCTGCAATATTTGTTATCAATTTTTTTTATGAGTGTGGTTTGGTTTTCGACGATGTTTTTTATATTTATTTATTTTGGACAAGTCACCTACATGTGTTTTGCCATGGTTTTCGTGGGTGTTGAAACCAATACCAGCTAGTCCTGTCAAAATGAAAATTTAAGATGGCGGCTGCAAGAAATTATTAATTTTTAGGTCACCGGCTTTCGAGGGTGCTGAAATAGATTGTGCTGTCAAAATGTACATCCAAAAATAACAACTTTTTTGTCATGCGGTGTTGTTTTCATGATTCTCGAGAGTGTTGAAGCCGGACTTTGACATATGATGGACTTTTGAAATAAAATTGTGTGTTCACCGACACTCCCGAAAATCTCGAAAATGAAGCTCAGTTTGATTTTATTGTGCTTTCACAAGATTGTGGATGTGCCTTTGCACACCACAATCTTGGATTTCAAAATACATGCCATATTCGTTATGGACACGCCCCAAAACCTCGAAAATGATACCTATATAGATTCTATTAAAAATTCATATCCATCATCTTGAATCTCGAAATAGGTGTTAATTGTTCTTAATAATTGACACTCGTGAATACGATAATTGCCTCGTCTAGACAATATATATGTTTGTGGTAGAAGTGAAACTTCAACGGACAAAGTTTAGAAACACATAGTTCATAGTTTCTAGTCAATATTTCAAAAAAATATTTCAACGAAAATTAAAAAAACCCAATCCAAAAAAATCTTGTTCCAAAAAACATTCAATATTTTTTTTTTAAATATTATATAACAGTCATTATGTAGACTATAATATTGTATAAGACACCACAGTATAGCCATTATACATGCACTATACATAAAAATCTTACGCTTTTTACTCTTTAACGTTCCGCAACGCCCCAATAATAGAACTTTGTTCTAAAAACACAGTACGAGAACCTCTTCCTTTTTTAAAGTCGCTTAGAAAAATAACCTGATAACCCTATTGCTTGAATGAAGTGTACGCACGTGTAGGTAAGTACTTTATGAACAAGGCTTAGTTTCCGTACTGATACATATGTCTACTGTGGCCATACTGAAAGATTTTGACTGTATTTGAAAATGGAACGCGTGTGATTTTGTTTTTTGATTGTAGCAACGTAGAAAAAATTGTGTGGCAGAATTCAAGTCGAGAAAATATTTGCCTCATGATTTTTTCATTTTCATTGTGAGCTACGTCAACAAAATCCATCTCGTAGCTCTGTGTATTCAGTTACTTCAGACGTAGAAGTGATCACTTTTGTGACGATTTTAGGGACGTCCGGCGAGTGCTGTTACCGAAACTAAAATTGATACCATTTAAACTTTTTTTTTTACAATAAGGGATGAGAGGAACTGGACGTTCAGCTGATAGTAATTGATACGCCCTGCCCATTACAATGCAGCATGCAAACTGCTCAAAAAATTACATGCTAACAAATTTGCATTTTTTAGTATGTGCCACTTGCATTAGATTTAAAGAAAGCATTTTCACTATTGCCTCTCAATATATTCTTGATAATGTTATGTATGTACACAGGCACATAAGCTAATTTTCTAAAAATTATAATCACAATGTTAACACCGAAACAAACTTTTTATGCCTACACGGTGTAGTCAAGCTGGTAAGTATTTTGTCCTTCTGCAGCAAAATTACGAAAAGTGTACTGAACAAAATATGTGATACGAGATTCAAAAGTATTCTGTCAGAACAATTCCTGAAAACCTTAAACATTCCTTTTCAAACATTCCCTCCTCCTTATGCACAACCGTAATGTGCGCCATCTGACAATCTGTAAAAAAAACTCTCTTAATGGCCGCGTGCGTAACCGCATCGTCACTCGTGAAAAATATAGAAAACTGAGCTCTAAAATTGACCAATCACCCGGAAAACTGTGAACTGGGAGAGTTTCTTGCGCCGCTTCTTCTCTCTCAGAGCGGTAGAAGTATCTAGTATATTAGAAATGACATCAGAAAGAATTATTGTAAAGGAATCAATTTTGAGAAAATAAAATGCCTTTTATGCTTTTTATTGTTAAAAGACGTTTATGTGGGAACTATAACGTAAATTACTTTCTTAATGATCCCATAGATTGGGAAATGGGTCGAGCGCCCTCTAGCAATGTAATAATAGTACGATATTATATTGTGATGAGATTTTATTGAAAAAAAGAAGCCCGCTGAGTTCCTTGCGCCCGTTCGACTCAGGTCTTAAGCATAGATTTTTCGAATGGGTGGTAGTTTTGACTTTCAATAAGTGATTTAAAATTCTCTTTTGAATCAAAATATTTGAATTTGACATCGGTTGAAATACAAAAATGTCTTTACATAAATTTTACTACAAATCTGTTCGAAATTGCAAGCTTAACGTACCTACTCGTATTCCGAAATACCGCCATTGGAAATGTCGACGAAAATATTTCAACAAAACTTTATCACGAGGATTTATATTATAAATTGAAGGTATTGAAGTATTAAATAGCACTTTAATAAAATCATTCAAACAGTTTTATATAAATAACCTGTTTTGGTGCTTACTGTTTTGAATCATTTCTAGTAGTGGCCTGAAAAAATTGTATTATTTGACTTACCTCACCAGTGGGAGGCTCTTTTACACCGGGTGCCGGCTAGATTATGGGTACCACAACGGCGCCTATTTCTGCTGTAAGCAGTAATGTGTAAGCATTACAGTGTTTCGGTCTGAAGGGCGCCGTAGCTAGTGAAATTACTGGGCAAATGAGACAACTTACTAGTGCCGCTCAAATTTTTTGGGTTTTTCAATAATCCTGAGCGGCACTGCATTGTTATGGGCAGGTCGTATCAATTACCATCAGCTGAACGTCCTGCTCGTCTCGACCCTTATTTTCATAAAAAAAAACCTATGTGATAATAAAAATACCCGTAAACAAATAAGCATGTACTAATTAAAACATTGCGTTACATAAGTTTCTTGCAAAGGGGAGTTTCTTCACTTGTTTAATAATTTTTGTAAGTTCTAGAGTAGAGATATTCAGCCGTCATCATAGACAGGAAAGTATATATACTATTTAATCTTAAATATATATAAATCCAGTCCTGATGTTGGTTTCCAGTGAACTCCTAAACTAATGAACGGATTTTAATGGGGATTACTTCGTGGAGTGCAGTTTTTTTTTATGGAATAGGAGGACAAACGAGCGTACGGGTTTCCTGGTGTAAGTGATCACCGCCGCCCACACTCTCTTGCAACACCAGAGGAATCAAAAGAGCGTTGCCGGCCTTTAAGGAAGGTGTACGCGCTTTTCTTGAAGGTACCCATGTCGTATCGTCCCGGAAACACCGCACAAGGAAGCTCATTCCACAGCTTCGTAGAACGTGGAAGAAAGCTCCTTGAAAACCGCACTGTGTTGGACCGCCACATATCCAGAAGGTGGGGATGATATCGTAATTCATGAAAGGTTAAATAAAAGATACGATTCGCTTATAAGTTAATGTATTATGCAACCAATTATATGTTTAAATTATTAAATTAAAATGGTTTATTATCAATTTAAAAATAAAAGATATGAATCCCCGAACACAGGAACGACCAGGCACCACAGCAACGCCAGTTTACGAGCATAATGCTAGCTGTCGCTTCCCTCACACAGATCTTAGGTAAGGTAGTGACCCACCCCACGACGCCGCCACTAGTAGTACCTAGTAGAGCATAGCTAGCCCTGCCCTGGGAGCTTAACCAAAAAAAATTGTTAATTTGTTTTTTTTTTTTTCAGTTTAAAAAAAATTTAATGATTCCAGGATCATAAATATATAAACCAAATTCTTATGAGATCGTCTACGGTTGTACCAAATAGAAAAATGACTGAGGAATATCGTATCTACATAATATATATGTAGATACGATATTCTCAAAAAGCCGGCTCGCTAAAAGGGAGCGAGAGTACTGATGAAATTATATAAATTTGTTCAATTTGAACTCGCTTTTACGAACATTGCCTGAAGTAATTTTATGAGCCGTTGAATGTTATGACTTGATTCGCACCACGCTGTCGCTGTGGATCATTGGAGCAGTGTCTTACATTATAATAATGCCTGAAAATGAAGCTATTAATATACTAGATAATTATTATTATAATACTTCGTTCAAATATTAATTGGAAACCCAAAATCTGTCCCCTAGATAATATTACGGAGTCATTAGTGACGCAAAAACAATTGCTTCCATGATATTCATATATTATCGTAAAAAAAATTGTTTGGGTTCCCTTATGAAGAAGAAATCTTAACTAAAACAATGTTTGCATAAAATTAAAAGAAATATTAATTCATCATAATTATCTGTCACTTTTTCTAAAATTTTTACAGACAATTTAAATTAAATATACACTTTCCTTGCTTGTTTTGGCAAACTGATTTATTAAATCATTTGTAGCTGATATGACTTTAGTTTTTCTAAAGTTTCTGCCTCTATGGACAATAGTGAAAGGTCTGACAGGCATTCATTTCCATAAACTGGGGCCCTCGTGGCCAGGGGGCTCCGTATAATTGATACGGCGGTAGCTGCGCCCTTGTATTATAGTTTTATAAATTTATTTCTTTTGTTATGGAAGAGAAAGTCAAACTAACATACAAATCACCTGATATTAAGTGATCACCGCCGGCCACATTCACCTGTAACATCAGAGGAATTCTTGAGCGTAGCCGGCCTTTTAAAAAAGCGTATGCGCCTTTATTGGAATAACGTGTGACGTATCATCCTGGAAACACCGCGTATATAGACTTATATATAAATCATATGCAGGTCAGTATTTTAAAATTGAATATATTGGATTCTCTTTTTACATAAAATTTTTAACGGTGGAATTGACTGCCCCGATATTCTCTCATCTAATCAACATACTCGATGCATTTTTAACAAATGCTGCAAAGTCTAACCTAGGTCACTTTCATACTCTTAATAGAATTGTTCTCACTTACAACAGCCTTCCGAATGAATGAATATGTATAGTATAGGTATACTTGCATGTGATCGTTGCCTGTAAGTGCAACAACACACAGACTTATTTCGAATAATATTTAATGTAATTAGTTAGTGACTCTTGTGTTGGCGATGTTAATATATAAATAAATAAATAACGCAGGAATTATAGAACTTACTATATTGTGTATTAAAATATGAAAATGTCTGTCTGTGGAAACATCCATCCTTCCATTACTAGCTACTTCCATTGTTTTTTTCTGATCCGTGATTTTGATAGATTAACGGCCGTTCCCAATATTCAGTCTATCTCTTACTTGAGATAAAAATCGTAACTATCGTTGACTTTTTTGTCCCAATAAAATTATCGACGGTAGATTTACCGTAAGGTTTTAAGGTGATTTCATACTTTAATTGATGTAGAAAGCTATGAACTTCAATATTATCAGTTGGACTTCATTTTAATTAATTTCGTGTTACAAATATTTTAATCAAAACTTTGATATTTACAGAAAGCCATCATTGCAGGGCCTGTATGTAAGAAACAGCCGCTCATGTCATTCTTGAATGTCTGGAGGTAGCTGGATAGAGGGCACAATACCGCGGAAGGTGGAGGTAATCATCATTGAGGTAGGTACCGTCAAGGGTCTGCTGTGTAGTGGAATTGAGTTGGCAGCCAAATAGGCGCACAGCCCATCATATACCTATACAAATAAAATATTTAGGCAGAATTTTCAGAATGGTGCAATAAAAACTAAAATAAAAAACAGTCAAGTGCAAGTTGGCCTTGCACACGAAGTATTCCTGGTACTATCATATAAGATATAAGTACAGAGGTACTTCATAATATTAAATAGGTACCTAAATGAAACCTTTTCTATTAATTTGTACGGTAGGCATTTTGGAATAAGCACAATTGGTCTTTAACATTTTTTTTAATAATAGCAAAGACAGTTGTAGTATACACTTTATTAATTTTAGCTGTTGCAGTTAATAGATACAGCCAGCTGTCAGGACGAACGGGCTGATAACGGAGACGGTAACAGTGAATACGTAAGTATCCATCCGCACCCTGTGGTAATAGTTAATACGTTAGTATCCATCCGTACCCTGTGGTGATAGTTAATACGTTAGTATCCATCCGCACCCTGTGGTAATAGTTAATACGTAAGTATCCATCCGCACCCTGTGGTAATAGTTAATACGTAAGTATCCATCCGCACCCTTTGGTAATAGTTAATACGTAAGTATCCATCCATACCCTGTGGTAATAGTTAATACGTAAGTATCCATCCATACCCTGTGGTAATAGTTAATACGTAAGTATCCATCCATACCCTGTGGTAATAGTTAATACGTAAGTATCCATCCATACCCTGTGGTAATAGTTAATACGTAAGTATCCATCCATACCCTGTGGTAATAGTTAATACGTTAGTATCCATCCTCACCCTGTGGTGATAGTTAATACGTAAGTATCCATCCATACCCTGTGGTAATAGTTAATACGTAAGTATCCATCCATACCCTGTGGTAATAGTTAATACGTTAGTATCCATCCGCACCCTGTGGTAATAGTTAATACGTAAGTATCCATCCATGCCCTGTGGTAATAGCATCATTTGTGTAATAAATACAACTATTGGGTCAACTCCTATGTACTGCCGCAAAATACCTACAAAGTTTGACGTCTAGTTGCTAAAATATGCACGGATTGTTACAAAATACAAAAAACACGTGCAACTAATATCGCGACATACCTAAATACTAAATGCTAGTACTGGTACGCAAGTCAACGAGCCGGTACGACTGAGGCCGCTGCGGGAAGAAGGGGGAATCTGCCCTCCTTCATATCGCACACCATTATTATAATCATGAAAAACGTACACATTAATTGATAACATCCTCTTTTTTATAACTTAAATAATAACTTGTATTAATATCTGAGAGTTTACACAAATTCCTTACGGCTGTTCACAATATACTATCTACAGATAGAGATAAATTACTATGTTCTACTGTCAGTAATTAGCTGACAATAATCTGTAGCTGCCCCAATATACCCATTAAGTCATTCTTATCGCCTTATATTGGGACGCGTGAATTGCAATTTCCATGCAAACTTCTATCGCTGGTAAGCTATTACGTCGTCTCATTACATCAATTAATATTAGGGGTTAAAGTATGAAATTTCCAATTTTTACTGAAATTTATTTATTAATTTTATTTTTATGAAAAAACGGGACGAGTCAAGCAGGACGTTCAGCTGATGGTAATTGATACGCCTTGCCCATTACAATGCAGTGCCGCTCAAGATTCTGGAAGAACCCAAAAATTCTGATCGGCACCACAACACTGTGCTCGTCATCGTGAGACATAAGATGTTAAGTCTCATTCGCCCAGTAATTTCATTAGCTACGGCACCCTTCAGACCGAAACACAGTAAAATTTACACATTACTGCTTCACGACAGAAATAGGCGCCGAAAAATTGAAATTCGTTTTTTTTTAATCTTTCATATTTATTTAATCAAAATCATTATTATCTATACAAATAAGGAGCAACATTTAAAAAAAAAACTACAGAGGTACCATTTGAAAAAAGTATTGACTCAAAAATCTCAAACCATGAAGGTTCTATGTCAATTCGAAGTACCTATTACAATAAAATGACAATTTCATATTTTAACCCCTATTATAAAGCAAAAAGTGGAGGTAGCGTTGAGTAACCCAATACGGAATCTCAGTTGAAGTTTGCTTTGAATACAGAATGAATAGTTAATAAAGAAACTTATTGATACAGGGTATTCAGTTTCCGATCATTTCTTGACTGAAACCATAGAGTAGGGAAGGATAATTACGTATAAAGTATAAACTGAAACGTTATCATGATAAAAACTAACGGCCGTTCCCGATATACTATCTACAGATAGAGATAAATTACTACATTCTACCGTCAGTAATTAGCTGTCAATAACCTGAAGCTGTCCCAATATACCCTATAAGTTCATTTCATCCTTATATTGGGACGCGTGAATTGCAATTTCCATACAAACTTTATATCGCTGGTAAGCTATACGTCGTCCCATTGACAGACAGCGTGCACGGATAAGGTGAGTTACCGTCGATAATTTTATTGGCACAGAAAAGTCAACGATAGTTACGATTTTTATCTCAAGTAAGAGATAGACTGAATATTGGGAACGGCCGTAAAACATTTAATTAATCAATTGGTCTTTAAATTTGTTTACAAATCTTATTCAAAATTTTGTATGCCGCCGAAACGTAGATATTGTGAGAGGTTTTTTTTTATGAATATAAGGGACGAGACGAGCAGGACGTTCAGCTGATGGTAATTGATACACCCTGCCCATTACAATGCAGTGCCGCTTAGGATTCTTGAAAATTCCGAAAATTCTGAGCGACACTACAATTGCGCTCGTCACCTACAGACGCAAGATGTTAAGTCTCATTTGCCCAGTAATTTCACTAGAGGTTGAAAAGAAGAAGATAGACGCTCTGAAAATGTGGTGCTGGAGAAAGAAAATATATACAGAAATACAAAAAAAAAATTGCAATGTAATAATAGTATTTTAATAAAAAGACAAACTTATTCCTGTTTGTTAAGGTTTAGTTTCGAATAGCCGTAATGAACTTTAAAACTGTTGCTATGCGATAGCTGTGGCGATAGGTATTAGGTGGGTGCTTGTCAATGTTTGCCGAGTTTGTTGGTTCTATAACATTGGCCGAACGATTAAATACTTGTTTGTTACTGTATAATACTGATTTATAACGTAAAACAGAAACTGGAATGTACTTACCGAAAGATATTCCTTCTGACACTACTGTTACGGTGGTTATCGCAAATAATAAAAAAGCGGCCAAGTGCGAGTCGGACTCATCCATGAAAGGTTCCGTAGCTGCAAATAACATAATATAAAAGTTCTTGTAACTACAACGAACTCGTTGTTACTTTATATTTGAGTTGATTGAATGAAAGGTAAATTGCGGTTTATGATTGTTGACGCATTAAAAAAAACTACGAACTAGATCTTGCTCAAACCAAATTTAAAGGCGGGCAACGCTCCTGTGATTCCTCTGGTGTTGGAAGAGAATGCGGCGGTGATTACTTAACACCAGGTGACCTGTACGCTCGTTTGTCCTCCTATTTCATAAAAAAAGGTTGAAGTTTGCATTATCAGTGTACATCATATTTTTTTTTAGTTTTATCATACTCTTATTATATCATTTTTCAGTATATATAATAATATGTAGGTACCATATATTCAGGAATGATGTAGTCTTAATCCATCGGATATCTTTTAAATATCACTGTCGGAAATGAATGATTTTATAATATTTAGTAATAAAATGATAAGGATAAATATAGTATTTGTGGAAACAGCTTTTACATTACCGTATTATATTTGCCAATTTTTAATGTAATAAAATGGATATAGTATGATATCCTTAAGAAATAGACATATGACTTTTCTATAGAACTATATAAGATACACAATTCCTCTATACATTATTTTGTTATATCTCAAAGGGCTAACACAGCGTTTACGTTGAAAGCTCTCAGACGGCTCATTTTTTTCCGACACCTCCTAAAAATATCGTATATGTATACAAAAATGTATTCAAAAACTAAACAAATTATATACATCAACCTTCATCGAGAATCACGCTATCCATTGGTGAAAACTGCATGAAAATCGGTGCCGCAGTTTTGGAGTTTATCGCCAAACAGACAGGCAGACTGACGCGGCGGAGGATTTTGTTTAATAATATTATGTAGTGATTTATAGAGATATATTTCTGATTTAATGATGATCTACTGGCAAGATAGAAGTGTGAGTGACTGTGAAAAATGCATGATTGTTTTGCCACATAATTACTTTTCGTTTTTACTCACCTTGCCACACTCTCTGTTTTCCTTTAGTCGTTAGTTTTATTTCAGTCACTCTAACAACATACGTGCCTACAAATTGAATATCGAATACAGCTAAACTCTTTCTCTATTGGGACATAAATCCGTATAATTTGCAATGACATGTGTTTTTATCTCCGACGTATACGAACATAAAAATGTTTCAGCAATACTTAATGACATATTATACTAGCAAATAATGTTCTAATGAAAAATAGGAAAAACTCAGTCCCTGAAATGACATACTTTTTGTTTCACGTTTCAAACTGAGATAGTTACACATAATCATCTCTTTTACTGTATTCTTGGAAATAAGATCAAAATCTTTATAACAAATTAAAATTAACAATTAACTCTTAAATCAAATAGATCAATTTTTAATATTCTAAGAATAAATTATGAATAATGACACACTGTCTAATATTCGAACAGAATTCGGGCAGAGTAACGCCCTAACTTGTCAACGGCTATCTCGGAAGTGTGTCGACGCTTTTTTTTAAAAAGCCCCTCTGTGCTGTCAGCCCTGAAGCGACATAGGACGTGGGCTGTGGAGTGTGTGAGTGTTTGAAACCAATAGCAGCTAGTGCTCTCAAAATGAAAATTCAAGATGACGGCTGCAAAAAATTATTAAGGTAGTCGTCACGCGTGTCGTTTTCATGGTTTTCGAGGGTGGTGATATAGATAGTGTTGTCAGAATGTACATCCAAGATGATGGCTGCATGAAAATGACAATTTTTTTTATCATGGGTGACGTTTTCGAAGTTTTTGAGGATGTTGAAACTGATAGTGCTGTCAAAATGTAAATCCAAGTTGGAGGTACATAAAATTATCAAGATTTTTATAATGGGTGTTGTTTTCGTGATTCTCGAGGGTGTTGAAGCCGATAATGCTGGACTTTTGAAATAAAATTGTGAGTTGACCGACACTCCCGAAATCTCAAGAATGATTTTGATTTTATTGAAAATGTCACATTCGCCATCTTGGATCTTGAAATGGGTATCATATTTGTAATTGACACTCACGAAAATTGATTTTATAGTACAAGTCACATCCGCCATCTTGGATCTCAAAATAGATGTCACATTCGTTATTGACACTCACGAAAACAATAATTGCCCCGTCTAGACATCGGAAGAGTTTCTTAAGACTGTGGTAGAAGTGAAACTTCAACGGACGAAGTATATAACACATATTTCAAAGTTTCCCGTCAATATTTCAAATAAAATATTTCAACGAAAATTAAATAAAACACTAAAAAAATATTTCCAAGAAAAACATTCGATAAAATGTTGCTTAAAAATATTACATAACAGTCATCATATAGACTATAATATTGCATTATACACTGTATAGCTATCATACATACACTATACATAAATCTTACGCTTTTTCCTTTTTTACGCTCTGCAACCCCCCATAAGGAACTTCGTTCCAAAATTCCTTTTTTAATGTCGGTTAGAAAAATAACCTGACAACCCTATTGCTTTAATAGAGTAATAATAAGTACACACATAAATCAGAGTGTACACACATGTACAGGTAAGTATTTTATCAACAAGGCTTAGTTTCCATACTGATACATATGTCTATTGTGTCTTCACCCTGTCCACTTGTCACTGTCAGCAGTATAATGTCCAAAATATCACATCAAGCCCAATCATCATTGAAGCATGAACAACGCAAAAATCATACTTTACGAAAATCACAACAAAATTGAAAAAAAAGTGACACATTTTGTAGAACTAATCCTTTTTAAATCAAGCAAGCACCAGGTAAGTTGATAAGGTTTTACGAAGAACTTTGTTGTACAAAGCCTTCGGCAACGGAAGCAATTTATCGCCGCAAACACTCCGTCCCATAACCAATCACAACACAAACACCGAAACTTCAATCATTTTCGTTTTATTTTTCATCAAGATTGTCCCCTCATTGATTTCTATTACGTATTAGGTTTATTTTTTACTTTTTAGTGAATCTTTTGGCTTCAATTTGAATTTATTTTAAACTTAAGGAATCAATTAAAATGTTGTTCTGAAAATAGCCCTAATGGGGTCAGCTTTATACCTGATCCGACCTATCCTTAAGAAAATGTACTCAATAGATTAGCACGTAAAACAATTTAACCACAATGTAACACCATTTATATTAAGCGCAGCGAAATTAATGTCATGCCAAGTAATGTATATGTCGTAGGTATATTGTCAAAGCCGTCATATTATAATTTCACTAGTGATGTTATAATTACACGGTAGATTGTCAATCGACTTCATTTCTTACGGCCTTACAAATAAAATTGGTATAAAGTTATTACTAAGCATAAACCAAGAATATGCCAAATGTTTACAAATAGACATTTTGCTTACGATTGGTTTATTTGGACGTGTAACGTTTCCCGCGTTTATTTGCAAGGCAGCTTGTCATTAGGAAAACTTCAGAATTATCATTGTAATGACAGTGTTGTCAACGATATTGTAAGGCCAAGTTTATTTGTAAGGCCGTTACAATTTAACGGTCTGGTGTTAGTGACATTTTAATGTTACGGGTACACTATAGTGATATTATAACAAATCTAGGTATATCACGAATGAAGTTAGCAGTGAAAGAGAGATGTCGAGCATTCTGATGAGTAAATTTTTTTCAAATGCAATTTACAAAACAATGATAGTAAACATTGGAGCGTGTATGCAATTTCCCGTCTGAAATTCTCATGTGTTGTGATTAACAGTGTAAATTTATCTTTGGAAACTACTAGTGAAAAAGGGCCGATTCGCTTAGATAATTATTAGTTGATTACACTAATGTATAACTAAAAAGTAATTTCTATACAATAAATACGAGAAAATTGTCAAAATATCATTGCCATACTATATCACTATAGTGTACCCGTGACATAAAAATTTCACTAAAACCAGGCCATTGAATTGTAAGAAATGAAGTCGATTGACAATCTACCGTTTAATTATAATATTATTATCTCGAGTGAAATTATACTATCACGGCTTTGACATAATACTTACGACATATATACTTCCAGAGAACGTTCCTCTACAGGCTCTATGACGAGTGTTTTAATACGAGTAAAACAAAAACGTTGCAGGCATGTCGCGGTCGTTTCCCTTAAGGCTGATTTACACGTATCAAGTTGACTAAAAATTTACTAAATTTTAAGTGACTTAACCCGTATAAACAGTGAATTTAGTAAGAAGTTGCAAGTTAAAATTTTGTTGCAAGTTGTTAACTTGTAGGTAGAATAGAATTTTGTCTATTTTTCGGTTAAGTTGGTGGGCGTGGCTAATCACTTGACACGTTTGGACAGGCAAAATTTAGTTAAATTTAAGTGAAAAGTATAAGCTGACGAAGTGATTGCAACGTAGTTCCTACTTAATTTATAAATAAAAATCTTTCAAAAATGTCGAAGTGGACGGAAGACACGACAATAAAGTTCATTGAAGAATGCATAAAGGACGATTGTTTATGGAATATTAAAAGCTTAAATTACAGAAAGTATTTGTTCTGAGGTCGTCCATCTTGAGCGAATAAATGAGTTTAACTAGTTATTTAGTATTTTTACGTGTAAACTGTTACTTAAAATTAAGTCGCTTGAAATTTAGTTAAGACTTGGCAACTTAGTACGTGTAAATCAGCCTTTACACGGGCGTGCCTGCAGTGCGGAAAGAGCACGGCGAGCGCGCTTTCAAATGAACTCGTAGTACACGCTACGATTTCGTAGCTCATAGCGTCGATACCTGTAGCTGGCGCAGGCAAGATAATAATCGAATCTTGGAGATTATTTTACCCAAAATAAGGGCAGAATCGTCAAGATGCAAGAGAGGCTCGTGTATGTTCGTATAACGCCACGTAGCTTTAAATTTTATGTCCTACAATGGCAGTGATGATTAATTAACGGATTGTTTCTTAATTTCTTTTACCTTCTTATAGGCAAAGATAACTCTGCATATTGAAGGATTAGCCAATAGTATTAGTTCTGAAGCATATGCAGTTAAAAAGATTAGACAATTAACTGACATAGATACGGCGCGACTAGTTTACTTTAGTTATTATCATAGTATTATGATAAATAACGTATACATCCCTACTCTATGACAAGAACAATGTTAACACTAGGAACAAACATAAACTTGTTCTGCCTGCTTTTATTGGGCGATGTATATGCTTTTATAATATGATCCCAGAAAATATACACAACAATGTGTAACGAAATTCAAAAGAATTGTTAAAAAATGTTTGTGTTTCTCCTTTGCACTTTATAAATTGACGAAAGATAGTTCGAGGCATACGGCCTTAATTACATACCATGCGTATGTTGAGTCCATACTTAGATATGCTCTCATATTGCGGGGCAACTCTTCAATAATTCACAAAGCATTTATTGCATAGAAAAAGTGCTTCTGATCAATCTGTGGTATTAAGCCTGACGTTTCATACAAGCCCTTTTTCAAGTCACTGAAATTATTGACACTGCCCGATCTATACATTTACGAGATGGCAAGATTTGTAAAGGAAAATCACAGTGTGCTATACTTACAGCAAATGCATATGACCCACTGTACTAGAATACTTAGGAAAGCTGATAGGTTAGTGACTAGACTCGTTCCGCATAGCAATTTATTTCATGAAAAATTGCTTCTGGATGGGCATGAAAATCTTCAATAAGATCCCTGATTCATTTAAGTTGTTACTTTTTTCAAGATTTAAAGTATCCTTACACAGTTAGCTTCTTCAAAACACATTTTATTCTATAGAAGACTTTTTTGACCACGAAGAGTATAGGATTTTGACATTGCAGTCTGAGTGGATTCTTCTTATCTTGACTTTAATATATTTTTTGTATTGTATCAAATTTTGTGTTATATAAAATAAATTAATTTATATTGTAATAAAATTTTTGCCCAAGACCAAGTTTGCATGCAATGCATTGGTAATGGAAAAATAGGAGATACTTTAACCTAGTGTAAGACCAAATTTGTGCCATCCTATTAAATAGCAAATAAATAAATATGAATATGAAAAGTGTATACTTTAAATGATTTTATTAATTATACAACAGATTGGGAATAGAGCCACAACCCTCATGCTATTAAATAATAAATTTTATTATAAGACATTACATTGTATCTATATTATATTAATAAAAGCCCGATGAGTTTCTTGCGCCCGTTTTTTCAGGTCAGAGGCATATTACCTATTTCGAATGAATGGTAGTTTTTGACGTTCAATAAGTGATTTTAAACAATATTTTGAATAAAAAAATTGAATTTGATCCTTGAGAATACAGTCTGAGTTAAACGTGGAAAAAAAAAGATAATATTCAGTTATTTTGTTGCTAAACCTGCGGGAATGGGCGAAGCATCAAGATATTCTTAAGGTTTTTTGAATTTATCGAAAAAAGTATCTTATCAGAGTAGCAAGCAAGCTGGATGTTTAAATCTTGCGAACATGTGACGGAATAGTCAACTTATAATCCAAAACTTATAAATAAAATGCTAATATTATAAATGTGTATGTAAGTTTGTTTGTTACGCTTTCACGCCTAAACTACCGAACCGGTTGTGATATAATTTAGTACAAAGATAGACTAGAGCTTGAAAAAGGATATAGGCTAAGTTCACAGTGAAATACTATTAAAGAGACTGTCCACAATGACAAGGGATATGCGCTATATCATAGAAGAGCGCTGCCAGCAGCGGAAAGAGCAATTTGTATGTGTATTATTTGAAAAATATTCTAAAACATAAGACTAATTGCCCAAAGTAACTATTCAACGCGGACGAAGTAGCTAAGAAGCTAGTATATTTATAGCAAGGCCACTAAAACGATCAAATTATAAATATTTTGTACAACATTTTGAAGTTAGTGCCAAGAAAAACACCATTATTATGTTATTTCACATTTTCAAAAGATTCATAACTGAGTAAACTATGCGTGTGACTTTTCGTAAATTCAATCAGAATATATAAATTTTCATTTTCAAAGGTATTTTTTAAATTAATTGCAAATATAATGTAGATACAAGCACTACTTTGTCAATTTAAATTGGGGATTAATGGCATCCAATTATTTTAGCTACAAGCAACATTGTTTGTACAACTGGGTCCGCAAAATTAATTGCTAGCATAAACTTAAACTTCAATAACCATGTGAAGATGATTTTATATTTAATTTTTTTTTATCAAACCGCAGGCGTACTCGAGCCAGTCTCGAACAATGTGTGACGTTGACGTGCCACATGTTCAGTTAAACTTTGCTAATAATTTAAAATAAAATGCTGGAAAGCGTGGTAAATCTTTGTAAAAATAATACTGCAAGAAATAAGACAGACACTGTCATATCACATATCATCAGTAAGTATTTTATTTTTATTAATTTTCAATATACAATAACTAAGAAAGATATAAGAAAGATGCCATTGAGTGTCAAGATGCCAAGCACACAAGCATCTAATAGTTGCCGTAATAAAAAAGCTATTGTTCTAAGGTAGTGCGGTATCTAGTTGGAACGCAGCGGAGATAGATTTATTTTTCTTATAAAATTTATTTTAAATGTTTACGGTTAAGAAACTGTGCTCGTGTGTTTATTAGATGTCGCCGCTGTATCACCACGATGTGGACACAACAAAGTAATATTACAGAACAAATGAGAACTTTATTTTGAAGTCGGATTTTTAGGTTCTTCTGGTGTTTTGATTATGATATACTCGTATATCGTTGTAAAGTTATTCATTTTTATTACCATCATCAATAAAATTTGAACCTTGTCAAAGTCAAAGTGAAATAAACTTTATTCAATTAGGCTTAAACTAAGCGCTTTTGAATCATCACTACAAATATTTCTTTTAAATTACTGAATTTACCATACGTTCGTAAAAAGTTGAGCTCGTGAGAAGAACGTACAAGGAACTCAACGTCCACTCTTTTCAATCAAATAGATTATTTTACAAGAGCTGTATATACATAACAAATTAGTTTGTAATGTGTTAAAATAATATAAATTATTTCATAAAAAGTAATAAAGAATTAACTGTATAAATATATATTATCGTATATTGGATGCATCAACCTTTGCTTGGTTTGGAGACATAAATAAAACATTTTTATTAATATTATTTCTTTAATATAATCGAGATGAAACACCATTCACAAATAAATACATTTTCCTCGTTACTTTCTTAAACTTTCTCTCTCTCAACTTATTTAGTAATTATAATATAATTTAAGTAATTATATTACTTAGTTACAACATTTAATTATTATATAACAGATATACTGTAAAGAGATATATTAAGTACAAGATAAAATACGTTTTAAATGAGAATTTATGAGACTCGCTTAAACGAGTTAACAATATGAAAATATTACATAATTCTTAAGGATTTAGTACAAAATTTCCATCTTGTTAACTAAGGCTTGTCCTGTTTACAAATAAGACACGCATTACAGATTTCGAGTCTTAAGCTGAGTTATGAAAATCTTTTACACAATCCACATAGTAGCTTATCAGTGTATAACAAAAGAAAATTATATGTGTAATTGTTAAAGTGTGACCAGACGACTATTCTGTAACTATTGAAGATATAAGAAAACCTTTAAACTGATCTTAAAAGTAATGTACTTTTCGAAGTGACGTCCTTATGTTATTATTAGATACGTGTCGGATACAATGATCGTTCTACTAATCTCATGCTAAATATATAGAAGTGTTTAACATCAACGTTTTGGGTACTTCTCGATTGATTAAAAAACGTTACTTTCAATATCAGTTCAAAGTTTTTATTAGTTACAAAATTATCGCCTATTGTACAATGTATATAGAGAATAGTAAAATAGGTATTTAATTTTTTATATATAGATAGTATATATATAACCGCACTGCGCGGCTCTATGGTAAGCTAAGCGCAATCGCCAACAGGTTCGTGTGTCCTGCTTCCCGCTTCCTAATTACACACCCCGCAGTTAGCGTGTAATCCGTGCGTCTATCGTTGCAAAAATAATTATTAAACTTTGGGCTAAGCTTACTAAGCAGTCAATTAATATTTAAGTAACTTCATCCTCAACTATTGTAAGTGTAGTGTAGTGTAGTGTAGTCATGCCGTATAGCTGCGACACTGCGATTGTAGTAATAATGATATTAAAAAACTGAGTACCTTCATTACGTACTTTGCTTACATTACAAGTTTATAAGATTCAAACCCCTCAATAATTTAAATTTTAAGTAGTACATAATATTAACAACAGTAAAAATAGTATTGGTTCAATTATTTTAAAGATATTTTTGAGCGCGTTTCGTTATAACAATTCATGATTGTTTAATGACCCCTTCTAGGTGGCATGCCTATAACATTTAGTGGAAAGCTTGATAGATCAATTTCGTCCATGCCTCCTTGTCTTATTGAGTTGTCGTATCTGTAAAAAATAATTATATTTATTGACTTTTCTAAAACTAAGTTATCTAGGGTGACAATACAAGGATATTGTTCCAGAGGTACGTATGAGTAAATAGATTAACTATCGCCGCTGGGGAAAATTGCATCTGATAATATGTCATCGACTATTGTTATTCCAGGATGATAATTTGAGTGGTTCTTTAGTACAACTTGCTAGGCAGCACCATCTTCTGCAAGGTGAATATATTGCTAGAATATGCAGTAGGAACTTCGCACAAGAAATGGAGATCCACTAGGAAAATCTGCTAACGATTTAACCATGACTTCTTATTAATGTTAAATTAAGAAGTAGATGTGTAATAATTGAGTATAATAATAATATTTAAATGATTAAAAGCCATAGTGCCTTGACTGAGCTATTAGGTACTTGCTGCGAAAAAAAAATACAATTTATATGACATAAACAATGAAACACTTTAGAACTATTACAATTATTTTACACTAGCTGACCCCGTGCGCTGCACCGTTTTGGAATAATGCATGGGTGAGTGCGTGGGTGGGATCGTGACACGACAAACTATATATGTAAACCTTCCTTGAGCTTCAACGAACCTATTACAAAAGATTCATTATATCATTGAGATCGGTCGAATAGTTTAGGAGTTATTAGGTAACATAGAAACATACATTCTCTTTTATATATATAGATTAAAAAGTTTATCTCTCAGAAAAATCAACTGTCTACCATAATTTGAACGACTCTTTCACCATCTTCATTACCAGCATCATCATCGCCTATCTCTTAAACTGATACAAAAGGTTAATGGTAACTGAAGTAAGAAACAAAATAATAATAAAAAAAAACTTAACAAAATAATAAGTAACAAAGAAATACAAGTAAAACTATGGCCTTAGGGAAAGTCTTCGCTAATGACAAGGCTTAAAAACCAAATAATTAAACTGTAAAAATATTTCACGGCTGAGATTCGATCTCTCGACCTCGCGGTGTTTAGGCTTCGCAATCACAATGATTGAACCACTGATCGAATGACTGTATGATGATTATATTAAAATAGCCGAACTATAATAATTCTTTCATCCATGATTTAAAAATTACTTTTACGAATTTTCGATCAGGCCACGTGTCCTGACGCGAGATTAACATTTTATACACATTCCAAGAAAACTACTCAATGCCGCTAACGAATTTTTCACATCAAAAATTGCTTCCCGTGACCATAGAGGCTAAGATATTTCCGAAATTTAAAATGTATACAGCAATAGGCTGAGTATCGCGTGATATCAGATAAATAGATATTGTATGAATGATGTTGTATATAATATGTATGATATAAATTGATTATGCGAATACTAAGTGTGTATGTAATATTTACGTGTTTTAAATAAAAGCTTTCTAAGCATGTTTGCCATGTCAAAAATCGCGAGACTTAACAAAAAAAAAATCAATTGGAAAAATATCGGTCAAATCCAGCATCGGAGGGAAAAAAATTTGTCAAATCATATAATAAAAATTTTCTCTTTGTCGGTAGGTTCCGTAATAGCGAATATAATTTTAAAAATCGAACCTTAATGTTTAAATTGCGTCCGAGTCCAGTATTATTCCTTTGAAATTAATTTTATTTGAGTGTTTGGTATTTAAATTAAAGAAAATGCTAAACATAATCCGCACAAACACCTGCGCTTATTGGTATAGACGTTACAAATAAGGACTTGTTCGCTGGTTCAAGAGCTATTCGCTGTATTTTCTTTGTCGAACGTTCTGCTGCGAGGCGAACCAGCGCTTATTGTAAAAGTTCTCTAAATATTTGAAAAATTCAATTTTTTTAATAATGATGCTAGAAATTGCGATAAACTAGAACTAAAGACATGTGAGCGACAAAGTATTTTAATAGCTTTCTCGTTTACAATAATATCTATTACTATAAGTAAAGAAGCCTTATATCTATTACTATGAATAAGCAAAGGAAGAATTAATGCAAAGACGTCTGTTTGTGTACCAAAATAGTGTTATATATTTACATATATTATGTGTATATTACCTACGGTTTGGGAATATATTATAGCATTTGCTAGTGACGTAAAGAAGTTTCAAATTAATGACAAAGTTACAAAAATATACGATCCTTCAGTTCTCAGAAATAAATGCATAAGAAATATTCAATTAAAAGATAACTTTATTTGACCTCCTCATCTTCGTTATTATTATAATTACCTTCGTTGTTTATTCTTGATTAATTGTAATTTTTAATCTAAATTTTTAATTTGATTTCGTACAAAATTCTTGCAAGATTTTCTTCACCGCCCGCAGGGTCCCCTTAATTGAACATAAACATTGCGACATTTGCTAAGATCAAACGTACTAATATAATTTCAATTCCATGCGAGTGGATTTCATGTCAAATAATTTAATTAAGTTGACGAGATTTCACTGTTTGCACGACAATCCGTTAGATTCGAGCGAATGTTAATTGAATAGACGTTCAACCTGCCGTGACCCGCTGAAGATATAAACGTTTCTATAGCAACCACTTTATACGTTATTAAATTAAGTGTTCGCAAATTGATGCAGTTAAGGGGAAACACATTTCGACATATAAACATATATCACACCTATATATAAAAAGGTGTGTGTGTCTGTATTTTCCGTCGCAATAGGTACAAGGCTCACATCGAGCGCTATGGTGGTTGTATGGTGATACCTATAAGGGTGCAGAAGATAAAATGTGTGTTTATTATTTAATTAATTAATCATCATTAATCTGAAATGATTTGCATTGTTTGAATGATCTAGATATTTCTAGAATTATTTGGAAAGTTTAAGTTTATTAGTACAAAACAAATGTGTTACAAATTTTAAAAGAATAATTGTTAAAAAACGTTTGTGTGGGAAATGTTACTATAGCATAAACGATTTTTTTAATGACACCACAGATTAGGAATGAAGTGAACACCCTCAGGCTCCTAAATTATAAATGTTTATTGTACGATATCACATTTTAATCTATATTTTTATAAAAAAAAAGCCCGCTGAGTTTCTTGTGCACGTTTTTCTCAGGTCTGAGGCAGTCTAATTTGAGTGGTTTTTGACATTCAATAAGTGATTTTAAATCCTATTTTGAATAAAAACATTTGAATTTCAAATGTAAGCCATTATTCTAATAAAAAAATGTTTTAGAAATTTTTAGAATGATCTAGAAATTTAGAATGCAAGACTGTTAGCGTAGTATACAGTTGTTTAGAGCTACTTAGCTGTAACCAAAAAAAAATATTCATCAATTGAAGTAAATAATTTAAATTTTGAAATTTTCAAACAAAGTAATTAAAACATTTATGACACAAAATATTAATCACCCTTACGTAGGCGCTACTCACCTACGTGTTCTGAACGGCTACGGCGCGTAGTAAGTAGGTGTCAGTGCTTACGCTAGTTCGCGGCTACCAGATTACTTACAGGATGTTCCGAAATGATTTTATGGAAAATTGGTTTATTTACGTGAATTATGTATTTTAATTTTTGAATTTATTTTTTTATGATTAAGGTTAAGTAAATACCCGTGTGTTCATTTAATGTCGCCATTGTAGTGCCACACTGTAAAAGAATGTATTTCAATAAAAATGTTTAGTATATCAGTTAATATTAGATGATTTAGGATATTAATGTCACAATATATTAATGTAAATACAATTAAGATCACTTAATTAATAAGGAAAAATAACATGTGTCCTTTATATGAAAAAATTGTGAAGTTAGTCTTGAAAGATTATTAACAATTCCAAATAACTATAAAATTAAAAATGACACAGCAAAGTAGGTATTCACAGTCTTATACAGGCTGTTAAAAATCCTGTACTATATCTTGAGACGTATATTGGTATCAAGTAGTGAGAACAAATTAATACTGATTTTTAGGAAAAAAGCACATTAAAAATAGTTAAAATAAAAGAATATAAATGTACTCAATTATAAAAGTTTGGACCTATGCTTGCAGCCATTTAAATTTTTCCCCGCACACACACACTCATTTCATTCATGTACCATGCGAAGGGCGCGCGCGCTGAGCGCGGGTGGCGGCAAAAACGAAAGTTATGCATTAATAATAAATACGTTTGAGACGCCGCGCCGCGCTGCTGACACTTCCTATACGCCGAGACCGAGGCCAGGGCGATGACTTTAGTTTACTGATAGAATAAATAAGTCAGGAGCTCTCAAGATTTTTGCAAACATTTAATATGAAATGTATATAAACCATCCTAATTTGTTTTCAGCGAGATTAGTTTCTCAATTGTGCTAGCATGTACAAGTGTAAATCGCTTATAGCAATTACAAAATTAGAATTGCAGAATACATTCATATAACAATTATAATGAAGTTGTATTATTTGATACAGAATCAGTTCCATAAACAATAGAAAAGTTTCGGATTCGCCGCGAAAGTTTTTCTTCAAGGCGTGCAATTTAGACGTTCGAGAGAAGGACACGAAGTTGTAAAGAAATAAGAATCTTTGCTATGATATATGTTTCCTAACAAGACGCCGTTCCGAATGAAATGATATCAACAGCTGCTATCCCAATTCTTTTTTCGAAGTTAATGAAGATTAACGCTTTCGCACAAATATGCTTGAAGGCTTATAGGCTTGAAGAATGAAGAGGACTTTCTTACATGCCCGTATTATATATCGCATTTAGCTTTGCATTTTTTATGACAATAAGGGACGAGACGCGTAGAGCGTTCAGCTGATGGTTATTGATACGCCCTGCCCATTACAATGCAGTGACTCATGATTCTTGAAAAACCCAAAAATTCTGAGCCGTACTACAAGTGCGCTAACCTTGAGACGTAACATGTTAAGTTTTATTTGCCCAGTAATTTCACTAGCTACGGCGCCCTTCATGCCGAAACACAATAATGATTACACATTACTGCTTGACGAAAACGGTTTTTCAATCTTCTATTCAAAATTGAAGTGAAAGAATCTTATAAAAGATATAAGATAATGGTGAACGTTCCTTATATTAACAAATGAATGACAAGCTTGTTGCCGACCCTATCAAACGTCGACTAAACGAATATATGAAATTGAAAACCGAAAATATATTATCAGTACGTGGCGATCGAGTATCGAACCGAGGACCGTCCGCGTCCTGAGAGCCAACGGTTCGTTTACCTTAGATTATTATACGTCTAGAAAAAATGTGACAGCTGTGAAAACGTCGAAAAAAATTTTGGTTGTTACCCTCTACTTTTAAGCAGGGCACGCACACTAGCACAAATCGCGAGTGTAAGACGCTTGTCATGCGCACTAAAGTTATAAACCTAGCCTGTTTCCATCTATTGTCTGACAGCAAGAGGGTCTATCTGGACGTATAAATTAGTTGTATTCAAGATAAGTTGTATGGCTTTCGAAATTGACACAGTATGATTAAGAAAAACATTACAGCTAACAGATGATGCTTTTGGCCGAGTCATAAAAATCTGAAAATAAAAGTCCCGAGGTCTGTAATTTTCCTATTACTGTTATTGAAATCTTACAGAGTTTTATTTTAATAACAGAAAAAGGCACAGAATAATAATATTTGGATGTCATAAAATAAATAACTTACGGAGAGTCCACATAATTGATGTATCGTTTGTATGGGAAGGGCATCGAAGACTGGTCGATCTCATCGAAGTTACGTTTCTTTACGAAAGTGTCTAAGTTGGATCTGTAATTAAAACTGTAATTAGTGGATTTAATTATACGCTCATTATATCTTGACGAGTGCGTAAGTAGAACAACGATTGTTTATTAAACACATGTTACTTTTATATTGACGAGTCCGTTAGTTGAATAATGATGGCTGTGTGGTCCTTAACTCATTCTATCTTTACGATGCCGATATAGAAAAAGGATGATTGTGTCATCCTTAACTTATTTTAATTTGTCGAGGCATTTAGTAGAATTATGATGGCATGTCATGCTTAACTCGTTTGATCTTGACGAGTGTGTTAGTCGAATAATCATGGCTGAGCCGCCCTAAGTTCGTTTTATCTAGACGAGGCCGATAGTAAAGTAAGGATAGTTGTGTCATCCCTAACTTGTTTTATTCTGTGGGGGCATTAAGTAGAATTGTGATGGCTGTGTCATCCCTAACTCGTTTGATCTTGAGGAGGGCGTTAGCAGAACAGTGATGGTTGTGTCGTCCTTGTTAACGAATGAAAATTGTTGAAGAACGATAGCAAAAATATAATTAACAGAATACAAGATGAAGAATAGTCAGAATATATATATAATATTTTTGCAAATTTACGAACATGAATACATAAATTATGTATTTCACAAAAAGTTCATGTTTTATCTGGAATTTTATAGTCAAGTACAACAGGTATATAAGATTCATAAGATTGCTCCTTTCAAAGGAACCTTGACCTATTGTTATTTCAATGAAATGCTATATTTGGACAATGCAGTATTTTTAATTGCTTTAAAGTATGAATAGCAAATAATAAAAGCCATATACGACCTGTATAGCCGAGTGGTTAGCGATCCTACCTACTAAGCTAGAGGTCCCGGGTGCGAATCCCGGTAGGTGCAAGCATTTATATGATGAATATGGATGTTTAAATGTATTTATGTATGTTTATATGAATTTATGTATGTTTAAGTAAGTATATTGTATTAAATATATCATTGTCTTGTAACCCATAACACAGGCTAATATATGTTTAACTTGGGGCAAGATAATGTGTGTAAAAATTGTGTCAATATAAGTAACGTGTGGAATCCCCAAACATGATTTTTTTCATAATGGGAGAGCAAAATAACTTAATACATATTTATACTTTATATTTTATTATACATGTTTAATTTTTATTAACTTGAACAGAAAACAATTGTTATACTTTTATTGCTTGCAAGGACTCTCACGGATGCCAATTATTGAAACTATTTTAATACCGCTCTGTGATTTAAACGAGATAATACGAATGTGTTTATATAATGTGTGTATTGTGACATTTATATGTTAACTAGCTAACCCAGCAAACGTTATATTGCCATATAAAGTAATAAAAAAAAACAATAATTCAAATTAAAAAATAGATGACGACCGCTTCTCAGACCTATCAAATATATATTCAAAAAATTATCGTATATACTATAATAATTACTATATTCAAATGCAACTTTATATATACGCAATAGAGTTGCATTCGAATATCCACAGATGTGGATGGAATAGAATAATATTAAAATCGCGATACAAAAATAGGTGTTGATCGTAGAGGGGTGAAAATTTGAAGATGTGCGTATTTTTTAATGCTGAATCATAATAAAATAAAAATAAAAAATTGTCAAAAAAATAAAAAAAATATATCATTTCGGGGTATGCAAAATAGATGTTGGCCGATTCTCAGACCTAGCCGATATACATACAATTGTTCAAACTAATTTGTTTTAGCCGTTTCGGAGGAGTTTGGTAACAAACACCGGAACACGAGAATTTGATATATAAGATTATTAATAAATATTTCATTTATCTTAAAAAAAAATCTGAACTGGTTTGAAATTTCTAAACTATGTAACGCAACTGATGTATTTTCAGTTTATTTTTCATTTCTCCTCTTAATTAGGACTCATGTTTGCAAAGTAAATAATAATTATCCTATGTACGCGACCTGTTTTGCTTACATTTCGGTCCAGTATTTATTTAATGTAAAAACTTATGTTTGGTAAGTGTTGACAAAGTTTAATCCTTCGCATTTGAACTAAAGCTTGTCCCTCGTCGCTCGTGGCTTTTGAGCTTTGAAAGTGTAAGCGATAAACATTTAAAATGCATAGACACGACTCCAACTTGCCTCGTCAAAGTACGGCCTTTCTAAGTAAATGTTTGTTTAATATTTACTGTAGTGTCTCACAACTTCTTGTACAAGTTGTGCTATGGACTTTGGGTTGAAATAGCTTAGACCTAACCTTTTGTGTTAAGGAGTATAAACGAACTGTTCTCCTGAGATCTCTTCTCAGGCATAATTTAATTTATAATTGTTAAAGTCCAAAACATTAATTACAGTAAAATTAAATGGGAAATACTGTATTTCAGCAAGATTATGTTGAGTTTAGACCTTCGTATGTGTTGATTAAACTACAATGATTAATCGTATTATTTATAGAAACAACTTTCTTAAATGTATGGGAATATAACGCCAGTATCAACTGTTATTTTATTTCAGTATTTCTTCTATCTATTCCCAAGATTAAGGCTGTGATTTCAATAACTGAGATCACTTTTAAGATAGTCATGAAATCTACTAATTATCTTAGTTGCTAAAATGTATGGGGTTCACAAATTTCTTTTCATCTGTATACGAGTTTTCGTCTGAAAACTCGATTAAAAAGAATAGAATCTTTATGGATAGGTATACTAAAATCAACCGATAAAAAACCGCTACTAATTATTTCATCGTAATACTAACCGATCAATTTCATCGAAGTTTCTTTTTGGAAGACCCTCGCCATAATATCCATATTCAAAAGGAGCTAGAGACCGGGTGCCGAATGGACTGGAAACAAAACTTCGTTAAATATATAAAATTAACTTTATATTTAACTGGACTACATATAGTATTTTTTCTTTGTATATGTTAAAATTAGTTTGATAGACTATTATCAATATTTATCTTCTCCTTTTCTAAATGCTATTTTTCATATCCGTATATTCGTATATTGAAATATTTAAATACTACATGTATGCACTAATTTAATCTCTATTTAATATAAACTATCTATTTAAATGTAGTAATAATTGATACACCCTGCCCATTACAATGCAATGCCATTCAGGATTCTTGAAAAACCCAAAACTTCTGAGCGGCACTACAATTGCGCTTGAGACATTAGATGTTAAGTCTCATTTGCCCAGTAATTTCACTAGCTACCGCGCCCTTCAGATCGAAACACAATAATGTTTACACATTACTGCTTCACGGCAGAAATAGGCACCGTTGTGGTGCCCATAATCTAGCCAGTATCCGGTTCAAAGGAGCCTCCCACTGGTATGTGGGATGTGCTTTAATAACGAGAACCGTTTTCACTTATGACACTTTGTAGCTCATTAGTCGTTACGTAGTAATGAGATGAACTTGTAGAGAATTCACAAAGGAATAATCCATACATAACCATAATCTTATTTATTTAATTTATTTGTCGTATTCTCATAATTCAACTAAAATAAAATGTACTCTAGCCATATTTAATATTATATTATTGTAGTTTGTGGTGGATTGTATTTCCAAAGTTCTTGAACTTATAAAATCTAAATTTTGCAATGGACTTCCTTGATTGCTGTTTCCAATTCGCTTAGATTAAAAAACCCGAAACCTTCCTAAGCGAACATCTTTCCATTCATATGTTAAATTCCACAAGATTTAATTTAATTAAATTTAAGAACAGTGTTATATTTGATATATGAAATAATTTACCTGAGATATTCATAGTGTCTGCCGAAATTACGGGAAATCCGATGAGCTTCACGAGATTGCCGCGCCAGACTCTGTTGTTTCAAACCTAAACATACATTTTAAAATAGTGCCTTGTTAAGTTAAAACTCAATTGTTCAGAAAACACTTTATACTTACCCGTTTCACTGAGCCGAGATACGAGAAAAACAAAAGTGAATCTAAAATAAAATACTTGACACAAGGCTCCTCTTTGCATAATGAAGAATAGGAAAAATTGTAAATTAGGTTTCTCGTTATGATAACTTAGGAGTTTCAAATAAAATAACAATTGTTCTGCGTAGTATTTATTTTGAATGAAATTGTTTTTAATTAATTATAAGAGGAAATTAAATAAGGATATCACATTTATTACGACGAAAACACTGTAGTAAGTAATATTAATCTTAATAATATTCTTCTAAATCAGTGGTATAGGTTTAAACGAAATTTCCAATCATTGGATAAACTTCTCGAACTAAATTACCACCGCCCAATGAGTCAACGTGACGCTTTACAAGATTAGGTCCGCCAATTTGGTCAAGATTTTTTTTGACTAGATTTCCACCACCAATGGAATCTAGATTTCTGACCAAATTTCCTCCACCAATAGAATCTAGATTTCTGACTAGATTTCCACCACCGATGGAGTCTAGGTTTCTGACTAGATTTCCACCACCGATGGAATCCAGATTTCTGACGAGATTTCCACCACCGATAGAATCTAGGTTTCTGACTAGATTTCCACCACCGATTGAATCTAGATTCCTGACTAAGTTTCCACCTCCAATGGAATCCAGATTGCGAACAAAATTTCCACCACCGAGCGAATCTATGAATCGTGCATATTGCATTTTCTCGTCTTCTACACCATTAAGTTCTCCATACGGCGCAGTTCTGTCAAGATTATCGCCAAGTTTATCAGCTGTTAGACCATACACAAAGCTTCTTTGTCTTCCATTAGTACCACCTATTCTACTAAAGTGTCTTCCACCATTCATTAGTTCATTCTGTACTAAGAGTCGTATGAAATTATCAACTTCTTGCTTTTGTCTGAAAGCTGAAAGAGTCTAATGAGTAAATGATACATATTCAAAAAAAAAAATAATAATTAAAAATATTACTTACCAGTTAATTGAAAGTGCAGAAGTGCTGTGGAAAAGTGCTAAAATGTGCACACCCATCACCACTAAGTGAAATTGTGAATAAAATATGACTAAACAAATATGAGTCCAACAAGCCAGTGACATTTAAAAATATTTTTAATTATTTCAAATATTTGAAAATATTATGACTTTTTAAAAAACAGACTGATTTTTTATTTATTTTTATAAATATATGGTAGGTTTTGAAAAATGTAAGTGGCTTGGAAACTTTTGTGAATTTAATAATAACCTCATTGTGCATTATCCAAACGTACTACGGCCTTACAAATAAACTTGGTATAAAGTTATAACTGATGATAAACAAAGAAAATGCATAATGTTTTCAATATCGTTGACAACACTGTCAATACAATGATGATTCTGTAGTTTTCCGATTGCCAAGCTGCCTTGCAAATAAACGCGGGAAACGTTATACGTCCGAACAAACCATTCGTAAGCAAAATGTCTATTCGTAAACATTTTACATATTCTTTAGGTATGCTTAGTTATAACTTTATGCCAATTTTCTTTGTTAGGCCGTTAGGGTATTTTGTGCATCTACTAAAAGGGAATCGTGATTTTTTTTTGTAATTATATTTATAGATATATTTATATTAGAAATTGAGAATAAGATAGATAGAAATATGTGCACAGGGGTATACGAGTACTTTGTGCAACGATAGTATTTATTATGATTGTTTTGAAAACTTACCAGCGTCATTGAGTCTATCGGGTGACACGTCTCGTTCCTATAAAAGAAAATATAAGTTATCATTTGATATAAACAGCAGTTCTTTACTTAAATAAAGAATAGAATAACCAACGAGTTGGAAATTAATATTCATCCGCGCGTTGATTGAATGAATAAAAAACTCCCTCAATTTCTAAACAAAAGAGTTTTTTTGCATTTTCGCACACTACACAGACTTATTTATTAAATTTTTCTTTGTCAGTATTCATAGTAGTTTTTTGTCTGATTATATTTTAATTAAACATAACTTAATTATGGTCAGAAATTTAAGATTCAGTGGTTGTACATATTCCTGTAAGAGTTTAAACATTTCCGTGTACGTTAGGAATTGGAGGTATTTTAATGATATATCACTTCGTTAAAACTTGCAATTTAGCGTTACAAATAAATCTAGTTACCTGACGTGATTCGGCATTGCAGCAGACGAGGATTGTTGCTATGGCAACAGCCAATGCGCTGCTGAGACGAATCATTGTACCTGAGACAAAAAAAACATTTTTCAATTATATCCAGATTTATTGTCGTATTATAGGAAGGAATACATGAGGGAACAGAATATAATCAAATATTCTTTAATATTTTCTATGATTAACGCGAGTGTTACATATTTAAATAAAACACTTGTAAAGCATTAAAACACGTGTAATTGTAACTGTGTTTAACATTTTTATTATTATTCTAGATACTGAAGTGGCAGTAGGCAGGGCACATAGTTCGTTGGCATGTTTGGGGCAGTAAAGTCCTCGAATGGCGACCACGAACCGGAAGACGCAGTGTTGGTAGGCCCCCCACAAGATGGTCGACGTTATGGTCAAGATTGCCGGAATACGTTTAATTTGGGCAGCGCAGGACCGATCGTCGTGGAAAACTTTGGAGGAGGCCTTTGTCCAGCAGTGGACGTCTTTCAGCTGATGATGATCAAGCGTAAACGCACCACACCGGCTATTTTCCTAAACCGACTCACGCAATCCTGGCGCAAAATTGCTGGAGAATATTTTATATATTTGCAAGAACATATCACTTACAATTGGAACACATGAATTATTAAAATATTTATAGTTACATAAAGAACCGACACATGAAAGTGAGTAATAAAATATGAGAAAGGTTGCCAATTTGTAATACCCTCTTTTTACTTATCCAATGTCAAATCACATTTTAGAAGGGTTAACGTCGAGAGCTATCCATCCTTTGATTATCATATTCTAGTAGCTTATATGTCATTCGGCAAATTTTAGAATTGATATAACTACATTCATGTGTGAATATAAATTGGCGTTTTTAAATATCACGTTGAAGATAAGCTGGTAAGAGTGGGTTCGAAACATTGAGACACTTATTAACCTTCCGTAATCGGCAAGTGCCCCCGCGCCGCGGTATAACTTAGATCGGCGTGATTTGAGGCGTCAATGCGTATATTTGTTTTAATAGATTGCTTATAATAATTAGGATGATATGATAGAACATATAAGAAAACTATTGAAACAAGCTATAAGACCATGCAAAATAAACTATCTAAACAATTTGTTATGTTTTTAAAGTGACAATCCTCACTTCTAGACAACACTCAAAAATAAAATTTTATGAACGATGCCGGACTCGAACCCACAACCTCCGGCGTTCCGTGCCAGTGCTCTAGCCAACTGAGCCAACCGTTCGAGTGACGTATCGTTACAAAATTTTGTATGCTTTGTTCAACTCTTGGCATCAAAAGTAGAATTACACGGAACGCCGGAGGTCGTGGGTACGAGTCCCGCATCGTTCATAAAATTTTGTTTTTCAAATTTTATTTGTGTAAATTACAAATATTACTATGACAGACGTAGAAAATCACAACAGATTGCCAATAGTAACTCTACGCGATACTAAAACCAAGATCGATCGCACATTTGTTATCAGATTCACATGAAATCGTACATAAGTACATAGTACCATCTCCCACTGATGTAAAATCAGACTATTCTAAATTACAAAATGAGGGTCAGAACTTGGTCAGGGCGTTATGTGTCGAAAGGCACTTTCGATTTTAGTGTATATGAAAGATCTAGTTTAAAAGGGCACTTCCCGATTTTGGAAAGTGAGACGTGGTAAGACGTGTGGAAAAATATATTCATCACCAAGGGTCATTGCTAAAATGCACAGTTTTAATGAAACATAACGTCAATTTAAAACAGCATGCAAACCAGACTTCAATACTCAAAATAAATATCAAAACGTACAAATGTTTTCGTTTGAAGCACCAGACAGTGTGTATCTGCACCTCAAAGTAAGTTTTGCTGTTGATAATAAATATAGGAAAATTAACGATGTGAACCCAAGCTATAACAATCGTATTTGTTGCATATTTTCGCCATTTTTGTTCTATGCCGATGTAACTAAATTACAAATATTACTATAAAAGACGTAGAGAATCACGACAGATTGCAAATTGTAACTCTACATGATACTAAAACCAAGATCGACCGCACATTTGTTATTAGATTCACCTGAGATCACTGATGGCAAATCAGATTTTACTAAATAATTACAAAAATAATAAATGCACAAAGCAAGTTATGGGAAGACCCAAAGATGCAAAGGCAATTGCTATCTATTTAAGCTTGCCAAGTCCAGAACATATACTGAGCAATGCTTTCATCGATCTTCAGCGACGTTTCTTGATGACACAGGTGCGAATTTACTTGTGCTTAAAAGACATGGCGGATGGAAGACTAACCAAATAGCTTAAAGCTACATTGAAAATAAAAGTAGCATTACACGTAAAATCAACGAAAGTATCCAATCTCGGCAGACGACCTCCCAAATGTGGCTTTGAAATACAGAAAAACACTGAAGAGACTATGAAACAAACTCAGAACTCCAAGTCCATTATAAAATTTCAATAATTGTACATTCAACAACTGTATCTTTTAAATAAAGTCTTGCCTTGCAAGCTTTGGTCACAAACAGACATTGTTGGACTTACGTAAGTCTGCATGGCTTTGGCTTCGCCTCGGCCGACACTTACACGATCGTCGATCAATGCTTCTTTTGCTGTCCGCGGCAGTAATGTACTATTCTTTTTTTATGACAATAAGGGTGAGACGAGCCATTCAGTGGATGGAAATTGATACACCCTGCCCATTACATTGTAGTGCCGCTCAGGATTCTTGACAAAATCAATGACAAAAGTATCCTTTGCAAAGGAGCCTCCCACTTATTCAAAAACATTTTGCAAAGATGTATATATTATTCTGTTCCATAAATGACAATAAAATAAATTTGTATAATTATAAAACTACAAATATTATTTATTTTTCTATCAAGCATGCTTACGTGATCCTTAACAGTATACCTCCAAGCACTTTCCTTATTGTGAAAGAAAATTAAACTTATTCAATAAAATAGTACCTACTTGATTAGTTTTATACAGAAAACAAGAAGACGTTAACGAGAAATAGCAGAATTAGATAATTTATTACCTCGAAGTAGTTTAAGCTTAATCATAATAAAATCGAATATACTTTGAAAGCGTGACCCAATAAGATATTTTCTAATTTGATGCAATATGGATTCTGGTCAGATGCTTTAAAATATCATAACAGATATTTTTATTTAAAGTTTTTATTAGCTATTAGGTAATATTTGTACTTTTTTATTTATGCTTTGCTTTTGACTTTTTTTGTTTTTGACTAACTATTTACCACAACTTTGCTTAATACAGTTTTGTGTAATTTAAAGTTAGTTCCATTGGCTGGAAGGTTAAATTTTGAAATTATTCTTTTAACACGTGGAGCAAATTATTTCGTGGGTTTCAATGAGACTGAGTTGTCACGCTCGCATATGTAACGCTCTTTCGATTAAACTCAGCTCAACTAAGGAAAATTTATCGGAGTGATGATATAATTATAATTATGTATTAGAAAATATTTAAGAATTTTGAACATAAGAATAGTTAACCTTGCTGGATCAAGTTTTTACTTCTGTCTCCTGGTCTTAAGCACATACCGTATGGAATAGGATAGCAAACAAGAGGAAGGGTCTACCTGATAGTAAGTGCTGTTGCCCACACTCTATAGAAAAACTAGAGAACACGCAAGGAATTTAATTGTAAGAGATAGATTGTAAAGAAGAAAGTGTGGTGTTAGAAATCAGCTCTACAGAACACTTAAATGTAGAAGGCACACAGTGGGAGGGTCCTTTGCACAGGATGTCGGCTAGATTATGGGAGCCACAACGGCACCTATTTCTGCCGTGATGCAGTTATGTGTAAACATTACTGTGTTTCAGTCTCAAGGTCGCTGTAACTAGTGAAATTACTGGGCAAATGAGACTTAACATCTTACGTCTCAAGGTGACGAGCGCTATTGTAGTGTCTCTCAGAATTTTTGGACTTTTCAAGAATCCTGAGCGGCACTGCATTGTAATGGGCAGGGCGTATCAATTACCATCAGCTGAACGTCCCGCTTGTCTATTTCCTTATTTACATAAAAAAAAACAATGAAACAAAGTCTCTACGCATCGTTAGCAATCAAGCCGACGAAGGAGTAAACAGTGATCCACGACTACAATAATACAACCAAAAGGTACGCTATCTACTTCCATTAAATCACATGTTACCAATTCTCAGGTTCGTATCACCAGTTTCGGTTTTACGTGTTCGACGTACATATAACTACTTAACATAAATTTGCCTCGATTTAGCTTCTACAGATACGGCACGAATAGCGCAGCAATTTTATGTCCCATTGCAACATTATCAAGCGGAATATGAAAAATATGAAGAAGCTGCTTTGAATGCGTCTTATGTTATATAATAATGTTGTATTGGATCTTTTGCTATACTCTAGTTCGGTAAAATTTAAACCTGCGTAGTTTCCAGTATTTTGTTGGTAGAGTCTTCTATCGCATTTATCACGGGGAGTGTTCTGAAGTGCTGTTTCACATGATTCTTGCCGTAAAATTCCACCTTCGTACGACACGCCACAAAATAGGATATCATACCCACCATCTGGATGTGTGGCGTTCCTCCACAGTGCGATTTTCAAGGAACTTTGTTCCACGTACTGGTGCTATAGAATGAGCTTCCATGTGCAGTGTTTCCGGGATGAAAGGACAATGGTAGGCCAGCAAAGCTCCTGTGATTCCTCTGGTGTTGCAAGAGAATGTGGGCGGCGGTGATCACTTAACACCGGTGACCTGTACACTCGTTTGTCCTTCTTTTCTATAAAAAAAACTGATTGGCAAATTTCGAGTATTGACAAATTGCTACTGCTGAAATAACTTAAAATAGTTACATCCATTGACTAAACAAATAGATTCCCAATCGCCTATTAAAAGGTCGTCAAAAAATGTCCGAGCGGCGTTCTATATATTTATACATTAACTTATATAGATAGTATTACTAACACTATAGGGAGCTTGTCTCAATACATCAGTGTAAGCCTCACTCATGTAGTCCTAGTAATAGGGTCCTCTTTTACCCTTTGGGTACGGAACCCTTACAAATATACATATATATATATATATATATATATATATATATATATATATATATATATATATATAAACAAGGTATAGGCTTTTCTTAGGTATGTTAAATATGTACATATTTATATCTATTGATTTTTAGAATTACGAAGCAGAGAAAGCCAAATAGATTAATCCGATTGGCAGCACTATAGTGATTGCTCGCCAATGTTATGTGTTCACTACGTCTGTTTTATCTATTTTCCAATTTTCAATATTACTGTTTACATATATTGAAGTTAGTTATTCTGTTAAGTGTTATGACCTTAGATTAAGGATTGGTCTCCGCTGCGCTCCAACTAGACAACGCAGGCGTAGTCGCAAAGTGCGGCAACTACTACGCCCAAGTGTGTATACTTTAGCCAGTCTCGAACAATGTGTGACATTGAAGTTTGAAATATTCTGTTACAATAAATAAGATAGACACTGGGATCACACATCTAAATATTTATTATTTTATTAATTTCAATGCAAAATAACACGAAGCGTACGTTACAAAATTTTTAAGATGCCATTGAGTATCATGATGCCACACACAAAAGCATATAATAGTTGCCGTAATAAAAAAGCTATTGGTGTTAGATAGTGCGGTATAGTTGGAGCGCAGTGGAGACCAATCCTTAATCAAAGCTTATGACCTATGTTTAGCAGTGTAATAATGTTGCCAATAAAGTTATTATTATATTTATCAAACAGCATGTCTCGATACAGTAGCTACTTACAGCATCACCTGTTAATTTACGTTGAATTTGACGTATTATAAACACGTAACTCCCGAAGGCTGTAAAAGTTTGTACATGTTCAGAATTTACATTGTTAAAGCTGTTTTAGACCTGACATGCCATACTGTAGTCATAACATGTTTGTTTACTTTAGAGAGGTCGAATTAATACAAATATTGTTATGTTTAATCTTAGTTGAAATATTTATGTATAACTTAAAGTTTTAGATCAATATCCTAATAGTAATTTAACAATGCAGTGCCGCTCAGGATTCTTGAAAAACCCAAAAATTCTGAGCGGCACTACAGTTGCGTTCGTGACCTTGAGACATAAGATGTTAAGTCTCATTTGCCCAGTAATTTCACTAGCTACGGCGCCCTTAAGACCGAAACACAGTAATGTTTACACATTTACTGCTTTACTGCAGAAATAGGCGCTGTTGTGGTACCCATAATCTAGCCGGCTTCCTGTCCAAAGGAGCCTCCCACTGGTTTGTCCTGCTTTTCCATCACAAACACGTGTAACTTTTTTACTAGATCAATGACATGTTAATTAATTAGCGCTTAGTTGAAGCCTATTTGAATAATGTTTATTTGACTTTGAATTTGTATATTAGGAGATTGACTTACTACTGCTGCCTTCAAAGACCTATTACGTGGATAAATAACCAGTATGATTGATATGTACGAGGTGCATGTAACGTTATAGAGTTTGCAACTTCATGAAATAACACTTTTCACCTAAAACAATTAATGAGATGAAGATTCATACAAAGAGAGAGAGGGATACTTGAGAGTCAATTGGCAAAGTGTCATTTTTCCTCACAAAAATCCCATTTTAGTATATTTCCTCCAAATCATTAGTCATTTTCGAGAGTCATGAGAAATATTTATACTGAATATTAAACAAAAAAACTAACTAATGTTATTTATTAAATAGTAATACACTTCCTTCATTATACATAACTCTCGCTTTGATTTCGCGTATCGTACTTATTAATTATTACACAAATAAAATATGAAAACAAAATTTTATGAACGACGCGGAACTCGAACCCGCGACCTCTCGCGTTCCATGCGAGCGCTCTCACCAACTGAGAAAATCGTTCGAGTGACGTATCGTTGATAAAATCTTGTTTGCTTTGTTCAACTCTCAGGTTGTGGCTTCATCTACAGGATCTACTATACAGTATCGTTCATAAAATTTGTTTTAAAATTTTATTTGTGTAATAAATTTAACCCCAGAAGTGAGGGTAATCACTTTGAAACACAACAAAATTATTTATTAATATAAAGTTTTGATAAAGCATGAAAAGTACAAAATTATAAGATTAAATAAATAAAAAAAGTATGAAAACATCTCAAGCATATTTATAAATAAGTATTGGTTTGATTTCCCCAGGTTTATCTAAGTAATAATATTAATATAAAATATCAAATCTGTGATCGCTTTTAGAAGAAAACCAAACTTAGGATGAATCCACAAACATTATACGGACCTTTATATTATGAATATAAACGAGAAATTGGATCTTTTATGAGATTATCGTAACGACTTAATTTACTTACAAAAATAGTTTATGATATTGTTTAAATAGATATATCTAGCTATCCTATGAGTTTGCTGAATTCTTTCTAAGCAGCTGGACTAAATTTCATTATGATTTCGGTGAAAATGCGCCCCTGGTGTTTATAACATTACGTCGAGATTAGGTTATACACACACTGAGGCTAAACCACGCAAATTCTGTCTTAAAAGGGATTTTAAGAATTTATTTAAGAAAAATATGATAGCTACATGTCGTTTTTAATGCCTCAAATCTTATCAAATTGATAAATATTATATTTCTATCTGATTATGTTTAGTCTTCCTAAATAATATTTATAAGAACCTTGTGTATTTTAATTAAAAATCAAATTTAGTTACATGGTTAGTTTTTCGAAGATTAAGACATCAACGCGTGTCTTAATACATGCCACATAGTTAGTTTTTTTTAATATCTCTAAAGTATTTTAACAACATATTTTTTTTAAAGATTAACACACATGTTGATGATTATTTCGTAAAACCAATATTATTTAATCCGACACTTCTTCGTCATTTGAATAAAGTACAAATTATTTTATTTGTATTGTGTTTGTACATTGAAGCTTTTTGATTGTGATGTAATAAACTTCAGTCATATGCCTGTATATGTTTCAATAGGACTAAGTATAAATTTTAAGTGATGAGCGATACTAATAATTCGGTTTAAGGTTTATTGTTGTTTGAATGCTGCGTACAATCTAAGCACACAGCAATAACGTTTTATTTTAACGTTCTGCGTATTCTTCAATGACACCGCTCAACATCCAGTAGCTATATTCTTTAAGTAGATATGTATTAAATGATAATCGACAACTTTTATAGCAACCCTACGAGAAGGTTAACGCTACGGCGCTACGACACCTCTGCGCTACGACACTACGACTCTACGACGATACATCTCTAAAATATAGTTTATAAATATTGAAGAGTAAATGGTCCAGTGCAGATAGTCTTACTCTAAACTTAGTGATAAATGACGACACCAGTGAAAAATTTTATTTCACAGGATAAGAAGAGAGAAAGAAAAGAAAAGCGGTACCACAGCAGCGCCGTTTTCTATCGTCAAGGAATCATGTACAAGCATTATTATTGTGTTTCAATTTGAACGCCACTGAAGCTAGTGATACGAGTAATACAGGGCTTATCGAGACTAAACGTGTTATGTGTCAAAGAGTCGCCCAATTTTGGGTATTTCTAGAGCATGGCGTTATATTTACTATCGTGCTCGTTTCGTCACTGCCTTTTCATATATAAACCAGAGGAAACACAAAAGTTTTTTTTTTCACTTTTTTAAGACTGCCAATTTTTTAAGTATTTAAATGGATATAGTATGTTATCCTTAAGACATAGACATATACCCTTGCGGATTTTTCTGTAGAACTATATAAGATACACAATTCCACGGTATATTATTTTGTTGTATGTTAAAGGGTTTAGACAGAGTTTTCGTTGAATGCTCCCAGACGGCTTATTTTATTCCAACAACTCTAACATATATCGTTAATATAGACACAAATGTAGACAAAAACTTAACAATTTATACACTAAACCTTCCTCGAGAACCACGCTATGCATTGGTGAAAAACAGCATAAAATTGGTGCTGTTGTTTTGGAGGTTATCGTGAACAGACAGACAGACCCGGCGAATGACTTTGTTCTATAATATGTAGTGAAGTTGTATATGAACCGACAGATATTGTTTTGCCATATAAATAAAGTACCACCCGCCCGCTCGTTGTATGAATTTTTATATGTAATGAAATGTGATTGACTGAATTATTTGTATTCCGAATATACTTGCATTTACAAGTAAAAAAATATCTGTTTTGCATTTGTAATAACCATAAATTATACACTTAAACCTTCTCTGAAACACGTTCCATCTTATGGTATAAGTATTATTTAGATCGGTTCAGTAGTTTTTGTAGTATAACCGAACGAATAAAACGGCTCTCTATTTATTCGTATAGAATATGAACCTTGTGGTCACTGGGTTTAATGATGCTGAAGTCTAAAGATTTGTATTTCATTCAGGTAGTTGTGAAAACAAGATAATTACAGACTGGATTAAATATTCAGAGATTCGTAGCCTTTTGTAAAATAAGTACAAAAAACCCGTAGGTGTGAGCGAAGACTGAATGACTGACCAAATAACAAAAATAAATTATGTATTAAATATACAAATTTTATTTGTACCAAAATTCATGGACGATGCGGGACTCGAACCCGCGCCTATCGGGTTATACATTAAACAAAATCATAATTGACATTTCTAGAAAAAAAAACTAAGACGAATATTTTATTTTAAATTTATTCATACGGAAAATGAATTTATGTTCATATCTATTATTCTTTTGTTCATATCTATATACATACATATAAATTAAATTGCAGTGTCTGTTTGTAATATTGAAATAACCATTATTTACTACATGTTTAAGAATATAATTTGAAGAAATTTGTATGTTTAACATTAGAATTTTTTTTGAAGTAGGCGTTACTTTGCTGAAATCCATAATTATACAAATGATTTGAGTTTTCTTTAGTGTTAATTCCGCCAATATTTGTCTTTAAACAATTCGACACGTGTTTCGCCTCTACACGAGGCATCCTCAGGACGTGTTGTCTCGCCAAAATCTGGCACGAGACGAGATGTCCCGTTTTGTTGTTTTTTTTTTGTATTTTTAACATTAATTATTTAATTTAGAAGTCTAGGTATTGAAATGCTAACATCGGTAATAATACAGGATAACGATATGTCATTAGATATCCTTGGAGACATTACACGCGCAAGTAATCTTCTGTGATTGCTTGTCATTTTTATCCGATTCAAGCTTTATTTATAGAAAATTTTATAGGAAAAATATTTGTTTCATTTTTATGATTTACCTGCGATTTTAAATTGTAAATAGGACGTATTTTTTTAATGACAATAAGGGACGAGACGAGCAGGACGTTCAGCTGATGGTAATTGATACGCCCTTACCGTAAAAATGCAGTGCCGCTCAGGATTCTTGAAAAACCCAAAAATTCTGATCGGCGCTACAAGTGCGCTCGTCACTTTGAGACATATGATGTTGGGTCTCATTTGCCCAGTAATTTCACTAACTACGTCACTCTTCTGACCGAAATACAATAATGCTTACACATTACTGCTTCAAGGCAGAAATAGGCGATTAATAATAATTAATTTTAATATATGTAATCTTTGTATTCATTTCAAATATATGTAAAACGATAGAGAAACTAAGTTTGTTTTGTATTAACAGGTAATTTATTTACTCGAAATTGATTTTTCGATGTTAATTAAATTTTTACCACAGCTACGGAGGGAAATAGCGCGCTGAGATATTAAAACAGTGCACAACTCTTCCAGTATTAATTGTGCGGTTTTTAAAAAAAAAACCTCTGTTCTTTAAGCATAATGCTGAAGTTTTACGAAATACAACCATTTCATTTATTATATATCCATAAAGCAATAAATAAATAATATAAATGTCTATAAATTACTTTAGTATAATACTCTTCATGACATATCGCTCCCTTAGTCGAATAGAGCTGACTTTCCCCGAATGTGTGTTACATAGCTGAGCGTGATAGCTCAGTGTTATTTACACCCACGAAAAAAAATTACTAAGCGCTAAAAAAGTTTTCAATTAAAATATGACTTTTGAAGCGCTGGAGCAATATAATTTTTTTTTTCAGCAAATAAAAAATCAACATTTAGAAGTACCACTAGCATTGTTAAGCAGAGATCGAGTGTCTCCAGTTGCCAAAGCCCTGGTTTCTTCAGCTTTGATTGGCCTTTTTTTTATTTTCAGAACAGTTCTCCTGGTCTGTGGGCCAGACATTTGAAGCAGCATTCTACCACTTTGATCTTTTTTATTTCTTACTTATACATTATATACTGGCTAATATTGGGCAAAGACCGTATAGTGTTGAAAAAAAATGGAGAAGGCCTTCACCCAAAGAGGGGCCCATACTACTAATTAAACATTAATTATTAAGAAATAAAAAATAAAAAATAAATTACTAACATAAAACTATTCTCTTTTTAAGTTCTTATAATATTAGGCATAAAAATATAAAACCATAAAACCATTAAATCATAAAACCATAAGTCTATATATTCAAGAGTTATTTCGAAAAACTTTTTTACGTTAAGGTAAAAAAATATTTAAAAAAAATTATGACTGTTTATCTGCGCACGTTTATATCAGAAACGGCTTAACCGATTTGCATTTTCATTTTATTCACAAAGAAATATATAAGTTTAATTTAAATAATATGGTGAAAACTTCGCGGTAAATTCGTTTGTACTGTGAAAACCTTTAATTTTTCTCAATAAATTTATTTATAATTACTTATAATATTAACTCAAACACAATTTTTAATGAATTTTAAATTTTATACACTATTATACTAAAATCCCAACCACTGTTGAGACATGATCTATAATAAATTTAAATGTTTTATTAAAAAATTGACACACACTGAATATTTAAGTGATCCGACAGCCTGCGACTAGATTATGATTATTTTATTTCAATAACAATGACAGTACAATATTGTTTATTAAAAATACCGCAAAAAAATAATGCTCGGAGAGTTTTTAGAGGCACTTCTTCTCTCACAGAGTGCCATTTGTTTCCGAAGCGGTTGTAGTATTAGAAATGACATCAAAAAGAATTTCTAAAGTAATCAAATACATTTGATACGTTTACATTAATTGTATCGACATAACAGAACAATTGTTAAGTTGTTTTAAGTGACATAGTAGAAGTGAAGCATTACTAACCTGTGTTATTAGTTTCCGGTGACAGCTGGCTGGTTGTTGCTGGGTCGGTGTTGTGGAGCGATGTGCCGTCGAAGCCTTAGCTGAGGCTTTTATATCGGAGGCTCGCAGGGCGGGCGCCCGCCCACCGTAGCCGTAATGCAACAGGCTATCATCTACAATCATTATCAATTTTCAGAAGGTTTTGTTTTGCTGATCTATAATATTGACACACTTTTTTTACACAAATTATCTTGCCCCAAAGTAGGCATATATAGCCTGTGTTATGGGTTGCAAGACAACGTTACATTTATATAATATACTTACTTAAACATACATAAATACATATAAACATACATAAATATATATAAACATCCATGACTCGGAAACAAACATCCATATTCATAATTTGACGACCTGTATAGCCGAGTGGTTAGCGATCCTACCTACCAAGCTAGAGGTCCCGGGTTCGAATCCCGGTAGGTGCAAGTATTTATATGATGAATATGAATGTTTGTTTCCGAGTCATAGATGTTTTAAATGTATTTATGTATGTTTAAGGAAGTATATTGTATTAAATATATCATTGTCTTGTAACCCATAACACAGGCTATATATGCTTAACTTGGGGCAAGATAATTTGTGTAAAAAGAGTGTCAATATAATATTATTATTATATAAATGGTTGCACCTACCGGGATTCGAACCCAGGACCTCTAGCTTAGTAGGTAGGATCGCTAACCACTCGGCTATACAGGTCGTCATCTATATTGTATCTCCTTTTTTAAATCATAACTTATTAAATATAGTTAAGTTGAAACTTTATTTATAATTACGACAATTTTTTAATCAACTTCCGTTAATGTAGTCATAGTATGGTAATAATAGTTATAAAATTTGTTTTGTTTGAATAAATTCATATAATTGACGTTATAAATTATTTTCTTTCTTTATTTTTGATTTGCTTTTATATTTTAATATATAGTATTGACAGTATATAGTTATAAGTAAGCCAGGCATGTAACTTGAATCGATTTTTTGCACTCTAAACAGCATGTATTCATAAAATATTCAATTTTATATATTTACTAGCTGACCCAGCAAACGTTGTATTGCCGATATTAAAATCGCGATACAAAAGTAACTGTTGATTGAAGTTGTGTGTATTTTTTAATGCTGACTCATAATCAAACAAATTAAAAAAAAAAAATAAAAAAATAAAAAAAAATAATTTCATGTGGACCTTAACATTTAGGGGGATGAAAAATAGATGTTGTCCGATTCTCAGACCTACCCAATATGCACTCAAAATTTCATGAGAATCGGTCAATCCGATTCGGAGGAGTTCAATGTTTAACACCATGACACGAGAATTTTATATATTAGATTAATTTTCTTTGTAGACTATATCTTTGTAAATAACTAGCTGAGCCGACAGACGTTGTTCTGTATATGCATACATATAAATAAAATTGGAGTGTCTGTTGTAATATTGAAATAACCGTTTTTTAAAAACATTTTGGGTATAAAAATAGATGACGACCGATTCTCAGACCTACCAAATATTGAATCGTACATAAAATGTATCGTACTACAATAATTATTATATTCGATTGCCATCTTGCAACCATATTTCTGTGAATGGATTAGAATAATATTAAAATCACGATAAAAATAGGTGTTGATCTTAGAAGGGTGAAAATTTGAAGAGGTATCTATATTTTAATGCTGTATCATAATAAAATAAAAATAAAAAAATTATAAAAAATATGTTTTGGTTATATATTTTTTTTCCCTTTAGCCCTTTTCATTTACGGGTATGAAAAATAGATGTTTCCCGATTGTCAGACCTACCCGATATGTACACAAAATTTAATACAAATCGGTTCAGCCGTTTCGGAGGAGTTTGGTAACAAACACCGCGACACAAGATTCTCATATATTAGATAGTATGGTATAATACCTTAAAAGTAGGCATGAAATTGTCCTGTGTAATATGTGTAGAGCCGACTGTAGTTAATCTACCAACTATAGTTAGCTAAAATTAAGTTTCTGTTTTACCTCCTGAGAAAGTTGGAAAGATATAAAAATTCTAATTAGTTATTTATTTAAAATTATTCTTTCAATTTGATTTATGAACTACTGAGAACACATCAAACGAAAAACAAAATTGTAGTTTTTATTTCATTCCGAGCATTTTCATATTTATTCACCTTTTAAACCTTCTCTGGACTTCCACAAAAATTCAAGACCAAAATTAGCCAAATCGGTCCAGCCGTTCTCGAGTTTTAGCGAGACTAGCGAACAGCAATTAATTTTTGAGTTTTGTTTTAATCTGAAAAAATCTTGTTAAAAACTCCGGAACTATGAAACAGGGATGTATAGCGTCACCGTGGCTGTTTAATCTGTTCATGAACAATTGCTTGACAGATTTAAAAGAGAATGAAAGTGGGTTGAGAATGAATGAGTTACTCGTCAAATGTTTTCTCTATGCTGATGACCAAGTATTACTTGCATCTTCGGCCGAGGAGTTGCAAGAGATGGTAACTGCTATGAATGGAGCTTTTGGTAGAAAGGGAATGAAGATGAATGTAAAGAAGACGAAAGTGATGGTGTTTGAAAGAGATGAGGTAGTGACAGACTGCAATATCGTGATTGGAGATGAAAAAATTGAACAGGTGAATGAGTTTGTGTATCTGGGTTCTAAATTTACAAGAGATGGAAAGTATGAGAGTGATATTGAAAGTAGAGTGAATGCAGGAAACATGGTGAATGGAGCTTTGCACTCCTTTATGAGCAGGCAGGTGTCTAATAAGGCTCGTTCGGTGTTGGTTCCCACACTCATGTACGGAAGTGTAAGTTGGGTATGGCAGAAGAAACATGAAAGCAGAATAAATGCAGTTGAGATGAGAGCGTAGAAGTATGATAGGAGTTAAACTGAGTGACAAGATAACAAATAGTGTGATAAGGAAACGTTGTGGTCTGAAAGAAGATGTTGTGACAAAAGTTGAGAAAGGTATGCTGAGATGGTATGGACTTGTCGAGAGAATGAATGAAGAACGATTGACGACGAAATTGTATAAGGCCAGTGTGAATGAAAGTGTTGGAAGGGGTAGACCTAGGCGGACGCTTCAAGATAAAATCAGGGACGTCTTGAAAAAAGGCCAGGTCAAGAGTACCCTAAATCGGAGAGCATGTATGAAAGGAAAAATGAAAGTGGACGAAGCGAAACAAGTATGTAAGGATCGTAGCAAGTGGAAGGAAGTGGTCTCCGCCTACCCCTACGGGAAAGAGGCGTGATTGATGATAGTGATGAGGCAAAGATAAAGCAAAACTGAATAAAAATATCTCTTTTAGTTTATTTATTTGTGTGGATCTCCAACAGTTGTACATATTAACTTACATCTAACACATGCCTTACAACTAAACATTTGTATGTACTACCAATTATAGGAGAACACATCATTCCATAAAAATAACAGTGACTCTAATTTGCATTTAAGGTGACTAAAAACTACTTAAGTATCTTAAAAATAAGTTATATAATAAGTATTAGTTGGAAGAATATGGTTTTCTGAACAATAACAAATATTAAGTAACTGGTTACGATATTTTTTCGGCTTCCAAGCATTGGGTTTAGGAATTCAAGTCATTATAAGTTAACGTTGTCAATTTTCATTGTTAACTGATAAATAAGTACAGTACATAAGAACTTGTACTGAAAATACTTAGTAGAGCTTCCCTTTCTTCCTAAGTCAATAAAACGTTCAGCTTTCAAGCAGGTTTATTGGAGTATTGAGCGGATAGGAGGTTAAATGACGTTAATTTTGTGCATTAGACGAGGTAATATTGTTTAGTGCCATTACGGGGCAACGAAGCAGATAGAGTGAAATTTGTAGAACTAATATAATAAAGATAAATATGATATAATGCATAGATATTTTAATATTGAGGATCATTCATGACTGTATGGAAAACTCAAATTATGCGCTATAAACATATCATAACATAACATAACGGTTATATCGTTTAATTGCTTAACATCAGATTTATTAGTGTTTAACTTAGGAAAAACCCGGTTATTTTTTTAAATTTTGTATTGGGATGGGTGGACAACGGATTGTCAAAAGAGAGTCCCAGTTGCTTACTCTCCGGGAATCCGAAAGAGAACCTTACAGGATCACTTCTACAGAAGTAGGTATGTTCAACCTTTTTTTCTCATGCAGGGATCAAGTTGAAATTAATATGAAATATATTGTCTGTGGTCTGCATAAAAATATTTATTTGGACAATCCATTATGTTGTTTGTAAGTATACAGGCTGTGGCAGTTGAGGGAAAGTCGATAGCAGTATGTCCCTATAATCAGATACCGAAACGATATATAGATCGGTTATTGAAATTAAAAAATAGATTGTAATATTAACCTTAAATCGTGAAAGCTTCTAAATCAATCCAATCAAAAGCTAAGGTAAACTTAATATTATCCACCTCAGGTGTTTTAAAACCTAATAGTACATTCCAATAGTAGAATCAGGAACTTCAAAGAAACATTGAGAGCAAAATATTAAGAAATATACATACTGTTGCTTCTCCATATATTCTTCCTGCCTACTACTCGGCTAAGTCTTTCGGGCGATGTATATGCTTTTACAATAAGATCAGAGCAAATGTTCAAAACAAATGTATTAGGAAATTAAAATGAATTGTTAAAAAAATTGTGTGATAAAGGTTAGTATAACATGACTTTCTTAATAATGCCACTGATTGGGAATGGGGCGACTGCCCTCAGGCTTTTAAATAATAAGTTTTATTGTACGATATTACATTGTAACCACATTTTAAGCAAAGATAGAAGCCCGCTGAGTTTCTTGTACATTCATCTCAGGTCTGGGGCATAGTTTTTCAAATGGTTTGGTAATTTTTGACTTTGACTCAATAAGTAACATCATATCCTATTTTGAATAAATTTATTTATATATTTACCTTGCTATCCAACGCCGTAATGCTGCCAGTATTCTTGGTACGCTTCCACGTAATGATAGTTTTAATTTTATGCAGTCATTTTGAATAAATACATTAGAATTTGAACTTTACGAATCAGGAAATAACAATTATTAATAGTGCAGTTCATCCATAAACTTATGCTTGAACTGCCGAAGATTGGACGTAAAAACTGGTTATTAAATCCAATAACATATACAGGAAGAAGTGAACTCTTGATGTTAATGTTATTGGATTTAATATCTACAGCCCGCCATATCAATTTCTAAATAACAATAATTAATAAAAATTCTAAGTACACGCTTCCTTCCAAATACCTCAAAGATCCACACTTAGTATGCTGACCAGGGCCGGATCATCTCAATTAACGTTAGTGAATCATTAGACGCCGTCATTTTGTTACGTTGGTGCTAGATATTGTGAGCTCTTAATGAGGTCGCTCTAATGGCGCTGCGTGCTACACCCAGCAATATATATAGTTGGAAAATTAAAGACATATTTTTATCAGTGTTAGAAGAATATTGAACGACGATATGAATCAGGTTTTCTGGTGTCAGACTGAAAAGACGTGGACGATAGAAAAGATGCGACAGAACGAAACACTAACCCCCTTATTCATAATAGTCTGCTAACTCAAAGCATTGCTAATTCTCACTCTGTCTTCTTCTATTGACCTAAGTCAGAATGAGAAAAAACACTCATAAGCGGCTGTTTAAAGTTAGCGGACCATTATGAATAAGAGGGTTACAAAACAGCAGCAATTTGTAGAAAATTGATTGAAAGTAAATTTATAGACGGGCACCATAGGGTGAGGAACACTTCACATAAATCTAAGTATTTTTTTATGGAAGGTGAGGAAGGTCACCCATGCGATGGACCGACCTTATTATGTCTGCTGTAGGCCATTGAACGATTGTACCACACTGTCGGCCAGCAGTTAAAAGTGGCGAATGCTCGTGGGGCGAATCACATCTGCTCCAAAATATGTCACTTCATGATGACCACGACCGCTCTACCAAGACTGTCGCGAAGAAGAAGAATTTAAATTTTTTGACTTTAATTAAGTGTGAATCCGTTGTTGTTCCTAACAATATTAATTAAGGGTTACAAAAATAAAATTTAAAAACGCCCTGACTTCAAGCCTTTATAAGCCCAGTGCCAATTTGAACATTTTACACACAACCTATAAATATCTTTCTAGGTATAGCGCTCCTTACGATTTTCTTTCACCGTATATATATATATATATATATATTTATATACACATCAAAAATTTGAGACGGACACAGACTTTTATATTGGTTTACACATAAACTGTTTTTTTTTATTGAATTGATATTTAAAAATCAAACAGGTAAACCCATAGAGTCAGTGGGTTTAGATGTCTGATTTTCAATCTGTCTGATGTTCTGATTTTAACCTCCTGTTGCAAAGTTTTTGTTAGAAAGATGCTATTAACCAAATATTTTATTCTGTATAACCTATATATTTTGTTGACCTGATATTTAGCTTTGGTTAATACGATTATTTAATCATATCTATATATTTTTAATAAATATATATTTTTTCCAATAAGTAGGCAAAGTAGGCTTTCATAGACTTGAAAGAGAATGATGAAATTTCGGCTTTTTTAAAGTAATAAAGGTTATCATTTGTTTAAGGCTGGGGGCCGAGCGAGTGGCCTTGAGCAATCGAGCAGAGCTAGGTTACCTCTCTCGCACAAGATCGCCATTGTTCTAATTCATAATTAGAAGCATTTTTTATTCATTACAAACATTACGACATTTTTGTACGGCGCTGAGACTTGGACACTGAAAGCTGCAGACCGCAAACGCATTGACGACTTTGAGATGTGGTGCTGGAGAAAGATGCTCCGTATCCCCTGGACAGCATTTCGATCTAATCTCTCCATACTTCGTGAACTCAGGATCTCCTCGCGATTGTCTTCCGAATGTCTGCGCAGAGTTTTAGAATTCTTCGGTCACATTGCAAGGAAGGACGATGGAAACCTTGAGAGGCTCACTGTGGTCGGCAAAATAGATCGGAAAAGGCCTCGTGGACACAGTCCAACACGATGGTCCGACCAGATCCGCTCCGCCCTCGACTCTACGGTTCACAATACCTTTCACACCGCCAGAGACAGGAATAGATGGAAAGCGATAATACGTGAGAAAGTGATACAGAGGGGTGGTCACGACCCTTAGTACTGAGGATTACGACGCAGGGAGGAGGACAAACATTATACAATTTTCTTTACAAAAATAACAAAACTATATTATGTTAAATAGTATTAATACGCAGTAAATAATTTTTCATACAATTTTTATCTAGATTGAATGATTGACATGAGCCAACTGTAAAAGTAAGGGGCACTTTGGTGATTTTTGTCGCAATGTCTGTTAAGGATAGAAATGTGAAGAAAAAATGAATTTTCTTCTCATACTCTGTAGACAGGATTTTACAGAAACCGTTAAGAAGGTTCTTCGGAGAGCAGCCTTAATAATTAAAGAAGTATTTTTGTAATACTTTTTGGTTATTCTTTGTTTTTCTAATTTTACCTTGAGCTTGCGCGAAATCGGGACAGTAAACAAAAATGTGATAAATAATCCGTTATCATTAATTTGTACCCGCACGGGTTCTTCTAATATAATTAATGGCAATTAAAAAATATCAAGGGTACAGGCAATTAAAAAGAGAGATGAAAATTACAATATTTCTCGCTGGATATAAACCATCGCGGAGTAATTGCCTCTGTTTAACAACACCCTATCATTATTACACCATAATCATTTTTGTGATTTATTTTTAACACGTTCTTCATGCGACTTTTCACATGTTATATTTTTTTACCAAAATTACGGTTAAATTTGTTTAATTTAACGGATAATTTTAATGTAGAGGATATTTTACTGATCTTAAGCGATGTCATCTGTTCATACCAATGACAATATTATGAGTTGAATCATGACACGATATTTGGCGTATGGCCATTACGGCATTGTCCCAATCTAATCGCGCTGCGCCCGTCGCCCTGAGAATATAATAACACCAGGCCATACTTAAAACCAGTTAAACAAAATAGCACAAGTTCACCCTTGTCATATTGACATAGGAACACCGCTCAAGGACCTTTAGGGATATTCAGGACGGTATAATGATTATTTAATATTTAAGAAAAAAAATGTGTAAACATATTAACTGAAACACCAATTAGAGTGAATGACGTCTCGGATCAGTAAACCTTTCCTTTAAGTATCTCCTTTAAATAAGATTAAGCTTTAAGTAACGCTCTTAACACTAACCTAAGTATTTTTTATAGAAAATGAGGAAAAACGAGCGTACCTGATGTTAAGTGATCACCGCCGCCCACATTCTCTTGCAACACCAGAGAAATCACAGGAGCGTTGCCGGCCTTTAAGGAAGGTGTACGCGCGTTTTTGAAGGTACCTATGTCGTATCGTCCCGGAAACACCGCACAAGGAAGTTCATTCCACAGCTTTGTAGTACGTGGAAGAAAGCTCCTTGAATCCGCACTGTGGAGGACCGCTACACATCCAGATGATGAGGATGATATCCTAACTTGTGGCGTGTCGTGCGAAGGATGAATTTGGCGTCAGGAATCATGTTAAACAGCTCTTCGGAACACTCCCCGTGATAGATACGGTAGAAGACACACAATGAAACGACGTCTCTACGCAACGCCAAGTGATCCAGCCGTTCACAGAGCACTGGGTCCCCGACAATTCAAGCTGCTCTACGTTGCACGCGGTCAAATAGATCGAGCTGATACTGGAGTCCGCCAGACCAGAGATGACAGCAATACTCCATGTGTGCCTGACCTGCGCTTTGTAGAGCGCTAGAATGTGGGCCGGCTGGAAGTATTGCCGTGCTCTATTAATGGCACCCAGTTTCTTCGAAGCCAATTTTTCTTTGCCCTCCAGATAGCCACGGAATTGGCAATCGCTCGAGATTTCGAGACACAGTATTACGATACTAGGCGAGGCTTTAAGGGAAGTGTTGTCGAAGAGCAGTGATACGGCAAATGGGGTTTTTTATTGGTAAACGCGCAAACTTGAGTCTTCTGTGGGTTAAATTGGACAATGTTCAATTTACCCCAATCCGCGACCTTCTCAAGAGAGGACTCCATAGAAGACGCAAGTTTCTTTCGGCACTGGTCGACGATTTCCCGAGAGAGACCTGTATGGCTCGTGTATACGGCATCACCAGTGCTGTCGTCTGCATAGCAATGTATGTTGGAGGTGTCGAACATATCATTAATATGCAGAAGAAACAGCGTGGGAGATAGCTCAGAGCCTTGGGGCACTCCAGCGTTCACGGGATTCGTGTTCAAAATCGTACCATTAATAATTACTTGGTAGCTACTTCAACGTGACATTGGCTTAATTGTGGTCAAATGTGGCTCAATAGATACCATAATATTCGGAAAAAGTTGAGCTCGTGAGAAGAACATACAAGAAACTCAACAACCATTATTTTCAACAAGTTAAGTATTTTAAAATGGCTGTGATATACCAATTTTTTAGGCGAATTTTTCGTTGTTACAGGTTTTCACTGATTTGTGAGGCATGACGTCATAAGCGGCGACCATGATTGATTTAAAAGACTCAAGCTGATCAGAGAGGGCTTCGAACTGCTCTTGTGGTATGCTGTTAAATGGAAGGAACTGGTACTGGAGAACTCTCGCCCAGAGGTGAGCACGTGACTCAATTTGAGGCCGAATTTGCGTGTATATTAAATAAAATATAGTTCCACGATGTGACCTGCAATAAAGCACTACCTTGCCTTTCTGTCAATTACGTTCTCATGCCCGTTTCTGCTTTTATATTCGCGGGAAAGATATCTTTTTATTACATCGCCCGGGAATTTTTTTTTTACTTTATTTGACGCATCCATAACAATACATCAACAAATTCAGATTGCCGAAAAGTACCACTATCCTCCCGGAAAACATGGTAAAAAAGCGATCTTTCCATTACAGTTGTGGTAGTAAATCGCATACGCAACAAGAGAGGGGAAAGCCCATCTCAAACCTTGTGTGTGCTTGCCACTGCCACCATAGTTGCCTTATATAATATTCTTCTAGATTCTTAATTCCAAAAAAATTGAATTTGTTTTAATATCCTTGAGAAAGAATTCTCCTCTGTGAGTGCAGTTATATATATATATCCTCTTAAAAGTCTCCCTAGGTTCTTAATAGGCTTAAATAAATATTATTTTATTTAAAACATTCATATAGTAAAGAAGATACTCGTAAAAGGCTCAATTCGCATGTTACCGCTAAATTAACTTCATAAAATAATCAAGTCAGCCCGCCGCGTCTACGATCTCAGAAATTCATGCTATTGTAAGCCATGTTTAGAAGTACCTCATCTGATTACGAATTCTGCGGTTCGACCTTTTACATAACCATGAGCAATTCTACAATTTGCTAAAACTGTTTTAAATTTTTTTTCGGCGAGTATACTATTTTAGGAATTAGATTATTCAAGTTAAAATATTGCTTATTTATTTTCTATATATAACTTTATAATATCATACATTTAAGATTTATTAATTTTAGTTTAGATTTGGTTTTTAAAATGAAAATAAGGGACGAGACGAGCAGGACGCTCAGCTGATAGTAATTGATACGCCCTGCCCATTACAATGCAATGCCGCTCAAGATAATTGAAAAACCCAAAAAGTCTGAATAACACCACAAATGCGCTCGTCACCTTGAGATAAGTCTCATTAGTCCAGTAATTTCACTAGGTACGGCGCCCTTTAGACCGAAACACAGTAATGCTTACACATTACTGCTCCACGGCAGAAATAGGCGCTGTTATGGCACCCATAATCTTGCCGGCATGCGGTGCAAAGGAACCTCCCACTGGTAAAGGTATGTACCTAACATACAATAACATAAGAATGTATCATTCCCACAGAGACACTTTGCATTCCAAGTTCATTACACTTAGTCAACGAAGTATCAGTAAATTTATCATTATAAATAATAAATAAACTAAATTTTTCAAGTAACTTTAACCAAAATAAATAGTAAACGTGGCCTTAACCCTACATATTAACTCCCTTCGAAGCGCAGAAAAATGGAGCAAGACAATTATACCCTATCCAATCGTAACGGTACCTTAGGAATGAAAAATTAAACGTAGAGGCCTAACACAAAAGACGAAGTAACAATGGTAGCCGGAAGTAAATATAGAAGAGCCAGAGATAGAACCTAAAGAGAGTAGTTGGAATAGACCTTTGGGAAATAAGAACAAGCAGATGCAGTTGACGATATAATATAATAACAAAAAATATGACTAGATTTGATAACTATAAAGACACAAAAAGAAATTAAATAGCTGAAGCACGATTCCTGTAATAAAGAAACCATATTATTATAAAACTATCATCAACATCATATCAGCCGGAAGACATCCACTGCTGGACAAGGGCCTCCCCCAAAGATATCCACGACGATAGGTCCTGCGCTGCACTCATCCAATGTACTCTGGCAACACTTCGTCTTCCGGTACGTGGTCGCCATTCGAGGACTTTACTGCCCATACCGGCCATCTGTTTGTCGAACTATGTGCCCTGTTTGTGACTTTGGTTCTGCTACGGATCTCCTGATTTCTGATTCGACCTCGCAGGGAAACTCAGGGCATATCCGACTATGAGCTTTCTCATCAGACCCACAGTTACCGACCACGTCTGCGTACCATAACACACACTGGTTGAAAACCTTCGTCTTCAGACACTGTGATATTTGGGACGAGAAGAGTTTACAGCGCATTTCGAATGCTGCCCATCCGAGTTGGATTCGACGAGTGACTTCTTTCGCGAAACAGGACCTGCCTAGTTAGGCCATTGTTTGTCCAAGGTAGACGTACTCGTCAACAATTTCGGGAGTACAGTAAAACTAGACATGTTTCAGTATCACAGTAGAGTGGGGGTTTTATTATTTAGACAATTTTATAACATATTTTGCATGTCAATTGACGAAATATATTGCATTATCAATAATATTATTTTAACATCTTAAGTACAATGTTTCTTGCAAATAAAATTTCATTTCATTTCATTATAATAGATCTGAACTTCAACGATTCACAACTGACATGTTATTCAAAAATCAATTGATATTCCTGTACGAATTTATCTGATAACTCGAATAGACAACGTGTGGGAAAGCTGGTCCCCTCCAATCGTCATAGTTGTAAGCCAATTCCATTATTTAGAGTGCACTCGAAACTTAATAACCCACACTCGACACGCAATGTTGCAAATCAACAGACAATACTGATTGTGCGCTGCCGAATGATGTCACAATAGTACGTCAATTGATAAAATCATTCACGTTCATGTTTCAAATACTTATGAGCTATTTATTTTTTAAACTAAGGTATTTATTCCAGGCTTTTAACTTGATCTTCATCATGATACAACAATACATAAATAAAACTGGAAACAAAATTTTATGAACGATGCGGGACTTGAACCCACAAGCTCTCCGTGTGATCGCTCATTCCAACTGTGCCAACCGTTCGAGTGACGTATCGTTGATAAAATTTTGTATGCTTTGTTCAACTCTTAGGTTGTAGCTTCATCTACAGGATCTATTTTACAGTTGATAACCTGCTCAGCCCCACTATTTGCATATTAGGAAATTAATTTGAGATGTCGCTCTTGCAAATCTAAGCAATTTGTTATGTTTTAAAGTGATAATCCTTACTTCTGGGATTAATTACACAAATAAAACTGAAAGCAACATTTTCTGAATGATGCGGGACTTAAACCGGCGACCTCTCGCGTTCCGTGCGCGCGCCCTTAACAACTGAGCTAACCGTTCGAGTATCGTTGATAAAATCATCTATGCTTTGTTCAACTCTCAGGTTCTCTCAACAACAATGCACTTGATCATCTAATAATTACTCATTAAGACGTCATCTTAAACAATTTATTTGAATCACTAATTTAGTATTCCGACGCTACAATTGATGGACTCAAGCGAGGTAGTAACCATGTGGTAGGCACCATAGCAGTTCCTTTTTCTCCCGTGAAGCAGTAATGTGCAAATGCTTATACAATAAAGCTTTTGTGATTCAGTTTGAAGGGCGTCGTAGTTGGTCAGTTAACTTGACTAATACTGCACTAATGCTGATATCAAAACAGACTTTACACACGTAAAACATTGCGAAGTGTATTTTAACTTGACAGCTGACATTTTACTGAGCCAAGATTGAGCCGAATACAATTGTCAAGTTCGCTTATTTATCAGCCAACAATCAGCAAAGACACAGTAGGCATATGTGTAGCAAAGGTTTAGGTTTTTTTATGAAAATAAGGGACGAGACGAGCAAGACGTTCAGCTGATGGTATTTGATACTGCCTGCCAATGCACTGCCGCTCAGGATTCTTGAAAAACCCAAAATTTATGAGCGGCACTACAATTGCGCTCGTCACGTTGAGACATATGATATTAAGTCTCATTTGCCCAGTAATTTCACTAGCTACGGCGCCCTTCTGACCCAAACGCAATATTGCTTACACATTACTAATTCGCGGTAGAAATAGGCGCCATTTTGGTACCCAAAATCTAGCCGGCATACTATGCAAAGGAGCCTCCCACTGGAAAGTAAATTTGACTCCTCCCACGTAAGTAAAGTCTGAGTTCGCTCTATAGATCCCAGCCTTCACGTCTTATTTCTCAAAGTGACTAGCGCTATTCCAATGCCGCTCAGAATGTTAAGTATTGCAAAACCCCTGAGCGGTCCTGCATTGTGATGGGCAGGGCGTTTCGATTACCATAAGATGAACATCTCGTCCGATTTTTCTAATAGATTAAGTATAAAATCCTTACATTGATTACTAATTCATAATTAATTTTAATATATGATTGAAATGTGAACACAAAATTTTGATCTCAATCAATTAAATGGGAAAGGAGGCTTCTTCTTCTCAATCGTTCACTCTTGTCAGAGTGGTCGTGGTTGCCAAGATGACGCAACATTAGTCGCCGTTGGTCTCCACAGTTATGGGTCGCACTGCCTCCCTAGCGATGTTCCTCCACTTTTGACGGTTTGCAGCATTGCGGGAGCACTCCACAATAGGTGTCTGGGTCACTGTTTTGATAATGTCCGTCCATCGTGTGGGTGAGCGTCTCTCGCTCTTTTCCCCTCCACCTTCCCCTGCACTATCAACCGCTCAATCGATCCTTCATTTCTGGAGATGTGACCAAAGAACTTCAGAATTCGTAGTTGCACAGTCGACGATAGCCTTTCTTTTATCTTCAGTTCTTTTAAGATGGAATTGTTGGTTAGGAAAGCCGTCCAAGGGATCTTCAGGAGTCGTCTCCAACACCACATCTCTAAGGCATCAATTTTGCGGCGGTCTTGAAGTCTAGGGGACCAGGAAAGGAGGCTAGGCTAATAAATAATAAATTTAATTGTATCGAAAATTTATTATAAAAAATGAAGCCCGCTGAGTTTAGTTGCGCTCATTTTGAATGAGTAGGCTTTTTTTAATTTCAATAAGTGATTCTATATCCTATTTTGTATAATAATATTTGAATTTAAATAATCCCAGCGCCAAAACCGAGGGCCTTCGAACGGGCTGTCTGGTGTTTTAAGATCAGCATCAGGTCCTCATTTTAGGTAGAGCATGGGATCATCACAGACATAAACCATTAGACATTAACCATAATTCTGACTATGAATTTAACCGTAGCGCTTTGCAATTTGTCAAATATAAATTTAATTTAAATTTTTGTGCTTTAAGTGTACTTTTCTTTTTATTTGTGTAGAAACAGTTTTAGAATATGTTTCAGATTTATACTCGTATAATACGTTATTAGTATTTAGCCGACAAACAATTTTAACATTAACATTAATAATTTAATTTAAATGTGTTCTTTTATATTTTTATTTTAATGGTGCTCAAGCAAGGTGCTTCTCTCGAAAAGCATTTTGAAGACGAGTGGAGAGAGAGAACTTTTAAAATCATAAAAAAATCATCGCTCTAAAATCTTTTCGACTTACTACCATTTTCGTTGCGTAACTTTGATGTGTGATAAAAAAACAATTGACAAATGATTTCCCGCCAATTGTTTTTTATTACTAAGAAGATTGCAATGTTTCAAAACATACAACATTCGAAATTCAAATAGTTCCGATTTGCTAGAAGTGCAAGACTTTTAGTGTGCCCCATGTACTTTAGCATGGACGACAAGGCGTTCTATGGACTGGCTGCTTCGTCTCGAAACGTGTCCGAAGAAGGTGAGTAAAAAGGCATTAAAGGCATTTATTTTCTTAAAATTGATTCCTTTTGAATTCTTTTTGATATCATTTCTAATATACTAGATACTAACAAATGGCGCTCTGAGAGAGAAGAAGCAGCGCATGAAACTCTACCAGCATTCCTTTTTTTGCGCTCGTTTTAATAAAATATACAATATTGTACTGTCATTGCTGTTGCTAGAAAATAAAAAATAATTATTTATTAAATAAAAAGAGTAAGCGGGATTACACTATAAAATAATTTTAGACTTTTTTCCTGGAGTATCGAAACGTTCGTACGAAAGTCGGTTCGCGTTTTTTTTAATGACAATAAGGGACGAGACGAACAGGTCGTTCAGCTGATGGTAATTGATACACCCTGCCCATTAAAATGCAGTGCCGCTTAGGATTCTTAAAAATTCTGAGCGGCACTACAATTGCGCTCGTCTCCTAGAGACATAAGATGTGAGGTCTCATTTGCCCAGTAACGACACTAGCTACGGCGCCTTTTAGACCGAAACACAGTAATGCTTACACGTTACTGCTTCACGGCAGAAATAGGCGCCGTTGTGGTACCCATAATCTAGCCGGTATCCTGTGCAAAGGAGCCTCCCACTGGTAAGTATTACACTCCTAAAAATAATTACTGACACTTAATTAAATATTGTATCAATTAGAAATTAAAAGAGTGACCCGCATACAGATAAAAAACAAAATAAGTTTACTTGTACTTTTAATTAATACTGTATTCATATACGGTTTCAGTGAACTGTGAGCTCGTTGAAAATTGGAAAAGTTGATTAATGAACCTCCATTGTAGCTGTCCAACTTGAATTGATTACGAGGACTCATCGAGAGCTATGAGAGACGGGATGTTTACAACTTTCAACGTTGCGATGCATGCTCCTCGAAATTAAAGATTTTATACGGAAATTGAAATATTTCTAAGCATTTTACTAAGGTATACTTTGTTGCTAGTGGGAGGCTCCTTTGCACAGGATGCCGGCTAGATTATGGGTAACACAACGGCGCCTATTTCTGCCGTGAAGCAGTAATGTGTAAGCATTACTGTGTTTCGGTCTGAAGGGCGCTGTAACTAGTGAAATTAATGGGCAAATGAGACTTAACATCTTATGTCTCAAGGTGACGAGCGCAATTGTAATGCCGCTCAGATTTTTTGTTGTTTTTCAAGAATCCTGAGCGGCACTGCATTGTTATGGGTAGGGTGTATCAATTACCTTCAGCTGAACGTCTTGCTTGCAAAAATTTCAGAGAATCTTTAGCGTATGAGTTCCCTAAGTGGCCGCTTAGGGCTTTTCCGGACATAAAGTTCCTTAAAATTTAGTAAAAGTAGTAGGCATTAAAGTTTATGTCTGCTTCTGGTGTTAACATTGTCGTTATGACAGTTTCTAGCAAATTCACTTAGGTGCCTATGAACATACATAACATTATCAAGAATATATTGAGAAGCAACAGTCAAGATTTTAATTTCTTTGAATTTGGCTCTCAATGGTTCTTTAGGACCTAGGTTATAAATAGCGCGAAAGCCCTCTTCTGCAGCACAAATATTGTATTAATATCGGCAGCGTTACCCCATATCAATATACCATAGGACATAATACTATGGAAATAAACTGCTGGTGGTGAAAACGGGCATTAGTTTCTCAAGTTAAAGTTCGTCTTGTTATTAATATGTCTTTTCATTTACGGAATTAGTGTATTATGACAATGCTTTTCCGCTATGAATGCTGAATATTGAAGGATTGGCGAATAGGCTTAGTTCTGCAGCATATGCGGTTAAGAAAATTAGACTGTTTACTGACATAGATACGGCGCGATTAGTATACTTTAGTTATTTTCATAGTATTATGTCCTATGGTATATTGATATGGGGTAACGCTGCCGATATTAATACAATATTTGTGCTGCAGAAGAGGGTTTTCGCGCTGAGCCAAATTCAAAGAAATTAATATGACTATTGCTTCTCAATATATTCTTGATAATGTTATGTATGTTCATAGGCACCTAAGTGAATTTGCTAGAAACTGTCATAACGATAATGTTAACACCAGGAGCAGACATAAACTTTAATGCCTACCACTCGGCTAAGTCAAGTTAGTAAGTCTTTTGTGTTGATTGGGAATGGAGCGACCGCCCTCAGGCTAGTAAATAATAAGTTTAACTGTACAATATTACTTTGTAAACATATTTTTTTGACGAAAAAAAAGCCCGCTGAGTTTGTTGCGTTCATTCTTCTTCTGAGGCATTCGTTTTGGAATGGATAGTGGTTTTTGACTTTCAATATGTGATGTCACATCGTATTGAATAAAAATATTTAAATTTGAAATAGTAATTACAATATAGGCGACGGCTAAGTTGGAAAGCAAACAGTTGCTTAAACTGCTTGGATTTCACCTATCTTCGTTTTTTACAAGATTTTCGACCTCATCAGTCAATTTATCAATCACTGCACGTTTCATACAATCGAGTTTCGCTAAGCTGCAATAAAAGTTATACATCTAAATACCACAAAAAACCCATACTGTGATTTTAATAAACGCGAAGTAAAGCTATTCTTATAAGACTTTTTGTCATTATCTTACTTTCGTCGCTACAGAATAACATAACAAGAGGAAATAATTTTAAACTTGGAGAACCTTGAGAGAGAGAGAGACCTGGAGAGCACTAGCGTGTGTGTATGTGTGTGTACCTAGCCAAATTGTGTACCTACGGGCCCTAGCCCTAACCATAGGGTTCGAACAAAATATATAAATAAGTACGGGATTGTCTGTCACTAGGAGACCTAGGGTGACAGACGGTAGATGGGTAGGAGAGAGGGTGTGTGTTCGTCAAGCGGACTCACAAGACCAATCGACTGACGGCTTAAGGTTTCCTGGCCGCAGTGAGAGGATGCTTAAAAGCGAGGAGTAGCTGCACTAGCTCTTCTAGCGGGTGCTAGGTACTTCTTGTTTCTTCGTGATACTCGACTCAGTTCTTGATTTCAATTGATTTATTTAAACATTAGTTAGATATTTATGCAAAATTGATTGCAATAGTGTGCTGTCGGTGTGCAGCAGTGTTTATTGAAAAGGTTGCTTGCTTATTACCAAAAACTAATATTCATCACAAAATAATACACGTGTATCCTAAATTCAATGGTTTCACAAGCGACCTACATTTACAGTTCGACATACCGCTTGTTAAGTTAAAACTTGTTTCGTGACATTTCTTTATTACAAAATTTTAATACGTATTTTGTTCAAGTAATAAATTTTTAACAATTGTGATAATTACGATGAATCCTACGTAGTGTGAGCAATAAGTTGAACAACACGTTTATCATTTTTATATTTATAAGGATTATTTTTATGATCCAATAATTTTAACATTTTTAATTCAATTTTATAGATTACATTAGTATGCGTTTTATAAGTTCTGCCGTAGCTACTCAGGCCATAGTTAATAATAGAATCTGCTAGAGTTGTGTAAATTAATCTCATAGTAGTGTGTGGCAGCTTTGGTTTTAATATAAATAGTTTACTGAGTATAGTTCATAGTTTTAAGCATACATATTCAATATGAGGTTTCGAGTTGTATCTGTTGTCAACTATTAGGCCGCGACATATGCTGACTTACAAGATCTATTTTCGGACAAAAACAGTTAAGACTAATAATTACAGCATGCAAGCATTGATAGGGTATGAGCAATGATAGTTGGCGAAGTGAAGGATCAGATATTTGAAAAATTAATAGGTTTAATTTTAGTTTTTTGATCATTTACTACACTAGGCTGACTTCATGTGTCCATTTACACAATGGCGTAAAGTTATTTTGCATAGTTATATGTGCAGCTTTTAGGTCTGTATGAGATACCATAAGGCATGTGTCATAAGCAAATTGGTAAACTGATTCTGTAGTTATGATGTTACACATATCATTAACATAATATAGTAAGTAGTCCGTGGGCCCTATGATCGATCCCTGAGCTGTTTTTGTTGGGATTTTCCTTAAAAGACTATCTGCAAGGTCTGGGGTATTTTTTTTGTAAAAGGTAAAAAAGCTATAGAGCAGAAAAGAAATTTGTTATAGAATTTTTCTCACTTTTTTGCCTAAAACTTCTTAAATTTTAAATTTAGAGCAAAAAGTTATGTAAACATATTTGTAGGCAAAGAGATTTGCTACAAAGTACGCCATTACGAATTTTTTTAGAACGCATAGTTTCCGAGATATCGCGAAAGCGGTGTTTGCACCCCTTTTTCCAAGATGGCGGACGGGGGACAAGGGCGGCAACCCCACAAACTTGGGGTTAAACTTCTATTGACCCCCCCCACACATCAAAAATAAAATTGCATCCTCAAAAAAATGTAAAGCTCATGTAACATTTATTATTTACAATATTGAAGGAGCAGCAAAGGTATGTCACATAAGTTGTTGTCATTTTTAGTGCAATTATCAAAATGTATCTGAAATTGAGCCAAGTTCCAAATTAGTTTTTACTATTGCAGTAATTTGAATAAGTTGAAATTAATAATTACAGAATTTCCTCGCACTCCAACTATGTAGTAAGTTTCAGTGGATGACATTTTTAGGTCACGCTGACATGGGTATCTTCAAAGCTTCACACAATGTTAAGCAAGCAAGATTTTTCTCAAAGACCGACATCGCTGATGTAACTCATTCGTCTGTTACGAATAGAACAACCGTAGGCAAATATTGTGTTAGTCACTTTACTGCTATCAAACGACTGCTTTATCCGCGTCGCCCATCATAAAGAGACCCTTAAGTTGGTGTGGGCTTCATCAAGAGACCTTTTACCTGGCATCACCCATCATCATTTACCAGTGGGAAGCTCCATTGTACAGGATGCCGGCTAGATTATGGGTACCACAACGGCGCCTATTTCTGTTTATATGTAAACTTTACTGTTGTGGTCTGAAGGGCAACGTAGCTAGTGAAATTACTGGGCAAATGAGACTTTATATGCTCAGAATTTTTGGGTTTTTCAAGATATGGTCAGGTCAATATATAGCTGAACGTCCCGGTCATCTCGTCCCTTATTTTAATAAAAAAAAGAAATCAAGTTACCTTTCAGTTGGTTTCACCTACATCAAGAGATCTTTCTGCTGGCGTCACCCATCATCAAGAGGCCTTTCAGTTGGTATCAGCTACATCAGGAGACCTTTTAGTTGGCATCAACAATCATCAAGAGACCTTTTAGTTGTTTTCGGCTACATCAAGACTTCTTTTAGCTGGCATCACCCACCATCAACAGACCTTTCAGTTTGTTTCAGTTACGTCAAGAGAGTTTTGTCTCACACAGTCACCTTCAATCAAGTAAGGTTTTCCATTTTCGTAACCTGCCATAGTCACCTATCGTCAAGGGAGGTTTTCAGTTGGCGTAGTCTACCATCAGGAACGGTTTTCTCTCGTGGTCACGTATAATCAAGAAATCTTTTCCATTTTTGTCACCTACCGTAGTCACCTATCATCAAGGAAGATTTTCCGTTGGCGACACCTTCCAAATAAATACCAAGAGAGAGATTTTATTCGTAGTCACCTTTAATCAAGAAAGTCTCAAAGTGATACAATATTCGTTACAGTAACTGGAACGTTTTATTCTCATTTCACGGTATTTACATTTGAGAATGATACTCGATTGGCATTTCAATGTTTACATTCCCATTATCGACAACAATTAAAAAAACAAGCGAACAACGACTTGTTTTACCGGTCGTGCTCTCGTCTCAATTAAGTTGGCTGTGATGGTTTATATTGAACAAAAATACTTTGGAAAAAATCTAATAGTCAAATATGAGTATATCCTAAATCTGTTGACATCCCAAGAGGTTATGAACTACTTTAGAAAAGTTGTTTATATTTTTTTGGGTAACACCTTTTTTTATAATACTTCAGACCTGCCAAGTCAAAAACTAGAAAGGCAGCAACGAAATTCAAGCCTGAGTAACGGTATTAATCACGAGATTGGTCGAGAGTTATGTTCTTGAAAGAGAAGGTTCATGCTATACACGCACAGTGGGAGGCAGAAGAATACAGAAGACCGAAGAATAGTCTACAGAAGGCTATAACCAAGCTTGCGTTGAAGAGAAAGTGCCAAACGGCGGAGGCTCTACACACGTGTATGGTATCTCTTCCGAAAATGGAACTTAAACTGTAGAAAGAAAGGAAAATAAATATAAAGTATATACCGGCCTTTTTTTTTAATAAAAATGGGCAAGACACCATCTTTATGCAAAATAACGCTCCTCCCCACACAGCTCGGGTAGTGTTTGACTACTTTGAAGGTCGCTATCACACGCATGGAGTGGCCAGCGCATAGCAACTTGTGAACCCAATCGACCATGCCTGGGGCAAACTAAGACAGAAAGTGTCACTTCTTCTAGTTTTTGCACAAATGATTTAAGTATTCAGAAAAATCAGCGATGGTAAACTTTATTTGCGATACGACTATTTTTATTCCCAAATGTGCGATATCAGGCGGAAGACGTCCACTACTGGACAAAGGCCTCCCCCGAACATGTCCACGACGATCACTCCTGCGCTGCCTTCATCCAACGTCGTCAGATCGTCGGTCCATCTTGTGGGGGGCCCACCAACACTGCGTCTTCGGATACGTGGTCGCCATTCGAGGACTTTTCTGCCCCACCGGCTCTTCGTCGAATTATGCCCACTGCGACTTCAGTTCCGCAATGTGCGATATACGCCAACGAAATTTCTCTGTATCGGCTCAGAAATCTGGTGGTAACTATGGCAATTCCTATAACAATTAGTGGTCATACACAATACTGAAGTGTATATATTTTTTTAACGTTTCCGAAATCTAGTGACAAATTGTCATCTTAGCTAAGTTTTACTTTTATTCAAAATATATAATATTCATAATCTTCATAATCTTAAAATTTTATGGCATTTATTTAATCTCTATACATTTTTTTTTGTTACATTAAGCTTTATTATGGAAGCGAAATACAGTATATAAGTCACCTGATTGTACGTCATAGCCGCAGCAAAAATAATGCTACAAGAAATAAAAAAGACACTGGGATCAAATATCATCAGTAAGTATTTTGTATTTTATTACTTTCAATGTAAAATAACACGAAGCGTGTGTTACAAAATTTGAAAGATGTCATTGAGTGTCAAGATGCCACGCACGCAAGCATCTAATAGTTGCCGTATCAAAAAAAGGTATTGTTTAAGATCACCTAAGGGTGATGCGGTATCTAGTTGGAGCGCAGCGGAGGATTAACCCTTAATCTGAGGCTTAATTATAGAATAAAACGGTATAAAAACCGTTGTTGGTATCGTGCAGACACCAAATACTACGTACGTAATAGGTCTTCCCGAACTGATACGACTTAGGGACCTTCAAGAAAAAAGCATACTCCCACCTTAAAGGCCGGCAACGCATTTCTTGACACACCTGTTGTTGCGGAAGTTAATGGGTGGTTGCCTCACCTCTCTCCATCCCGTGAGCCTCTTGCCCGTTTGCCCCCTCTTATATAAAAAAAATAGTACGTACGTAGTCTTCAAGCACAGATTATCAGAATAAAACTTTCTTAAAAATAGATTTTTCTGGTCACCGGGTACATACATATTGATAAACTAATCTTCAAAAACTGTCTATAAACACTTCACTTAAGAAGTCAGTTCTTCTATTCTTACTTATATTATTTTTAAAGATTTACGTGAGGTATCTTATAAATTGAAGCCGCCATGATTGTCTCATATGAGAAATCAACGCTTCATTACCTTAAACGATCGCGCAGCTGGAACCATGTATTTCTCTGTCTCCTCTTAAATTGCTGTAATATTATGCATTAAACATAATTATAATAACATTTGACATGACATTCAGTCCCAAATTAGGCATAATAGGTATAGCCGTAGCTGTCAAAAAAATATTGGTACTATCTTAATCTATATATATAAAAATGAATTGCTGTTCGTTAGCCTTGCTAAAACTCGAGAACGGCTGAACCGATTTGGAAAATTTAGATCTTGAATTATTTGTGGAAGTCCAGAGAAGGTTTAAAAGGTGAATAAATAGGAAAATGCTCGGAATTAAAAAAAACAACAAAATTGTTTTTCCATTGATGTGTCCAATACATAATTTCTATGAGAAAATTTATTGACGCACGGTTTGACAGTTCTGCTGTGAAACAATTTCATTACGACAGCAGGGTGCATATTTTACGAAGTAATTTTTGATGTTATGATATATTATTGACACATTCATATAAAAACATTATTTTATTATATACAGAATTCTTGTATGCGTGTGTATGTCACTGAACTCCTCCTAGATTTTTTGTGTGAGTTCAAGGGGTTTCGAGGATGGTTTAGATTCACAATTAAACTACCTCCTAAACGGCTGGACCGATTTTGATGATTTTTTTGTTTGTTTCAGTGAATTTGAGATTGGTTTAGATTCTCAATACCGTCCATATAACATAATTCTCCTGGTCATGTGTATATTAGTGAAGTGCTCCAAACGGCTGGACCGATTTTTCAAATTTAAGACGTGTGTACAGGACAACATCTGTTGGGTTCACTTGTATAAATATATTTTTTAATGAAAATAGGGGACTAGACGAGCAGGACGTTTAGCTGATGGTAATTGATACGCCCTACCACTCTTTACAATGCAGTGCCGCTCAGGATTCTTGAAAAACCTAAAAATTCTGAGCACTACCATAGTGCTCGTCTCATTTGCCCAGTAATATCACTAGCTACGGCTCCCTTCAGACCGGAACGCAGTAATGTTTACACACTACTGCTTCACGGCAGAAATAGGCGCTGTTGTGGTACTCATAATCTAGACGGCTTCCTGCGCAAAGGAGCCTGGTGAAATATTTAAACATCTCATCTTTATCATATAAACATTTGTACTTATCGGCATTCGAATCCTAGACACATTGCATATAAGTCAGGCCATCAATTTTTTTTATTATTTATTTTTTTTATATTTATTTCTGTTAAAAATAAAGATGTGATGTAATATGATTTTTTCGATGAAAAAATTTTTAACAAAAAAACAACCGACTTCAAAAACAATAGATATTCGTATAATATGCACTTAAAAGTATAAAAATAATTGCGCATTTTCATACAATCTAATTAATTAATCTAATTCTAGTTACGATTATTGTTATTTTTGGAATCGGTATCCTTCCGCCGCGAACCGCTCTCGCCTCCTCACAACTCAAGCACATCTCACCTATAACTATGTATGTAGTTACAAACCTATCTTGGATGACACCGACTCCAAAAATTACAATAATCGTAACTAGAATTAGATTAATTAATGAGATTGTATTAAAATACGCAATTATTTTTAAACTTTTTAGTGCATATTATATCTATTGTTTTGGAATAGTGTTTTCGAAGTCGGTTGTTTTTTTGTTAATTTTTTTTATTTTTTGATTCTTAGTGATTTTGAAGTAACACTAACTAACAATTTGTCTAGATATGTTTAGATATACTAAATTTTTCAATGCAGCAATGAACGTACGCACTTTACAATTTGTTTACAGGCAGAAATTCTGCCACAGATCGCACCCTTACTAAAAGTCGTTAAGTCATCGTCATTGATCATCATATTCGGCTGCAACTATTACTCGACCATAACTATTTTATGGTAGATAACTTAAATATCCGGATAGCATTAATAAAATTCGGCCGAGTATCGTCAATTTGTTCCTAAGAATGGAAGAGTTCCGTTACTTTGTCATGGATTCCGTAATCAGAACCTAGAAGTATATCCTTTCCAATAAAAAAAGAATCATCGAAATCGGTTGGCGTTATATTGAGTTAGTCGTATGTATAGCAAATTTAAGACTTTTATGGTTTTCTCATGGATGCCACTGTCAGATCAGGACCAAAATACAATTCGACTATACGGGAGGCACCAGCATTCAAATAAAAAAAAGAATTATCAAAATCGGTTCACCCAATCGAAAGTTTTGAGGTAACAAACATAAACAAAGACATACCGTCGAATTGAGAACCAACCTCCTCCTTTTTTGAAGTCGGTTAAAAATGAAATTAAAGATTATTATGTTGACCTTTTGTTAAACTCAAAGCTTATATCCTTTTCCAAGACTTTTGATACAGAAATCAGGCCATAGAAACCAGAGTGAGAACCAAAGGTTATTTGACGTAATGTCTGAAAGTAGAATTCGACCGCTGGTATGAACCCGAACATCTCCTCTGAGCACTCCCCGTAATAAATGCGGTAGAAGAAGCAGACAGAACCCACATCTCTACGCAACACCTAAGAATCAAGCCGATTGGAGATGACTTGATCGTCGATGTTTCTAGCCGCTCTGTGTTGTATGCAGTCAAATGGAAGAAGCTGATACTAGTTAGCACCCGCACAGAGGTGACAACAGTACTCCATCCTCCATCCATGCGGTGGGTTGTAGTGAAGTACTGTCTCGCCTTACTGACTACACCAATCTTTTTAGAGGCCAGATTGGCCTTCTGTTCCAAGTGACCATGGAACTACAGGCTGTGGCAGTTAGAGGAGTGATCTCGAATCGAGGAGGTACGACACAGAGAAAATTTTTAGCGGTGAACGCACTTATTTTTCAAGAATTCTGAAGGAAATTGCTTTATATTGTGCAATTTTCAAGAATTCTGACGGAAATTGCTTTATAGTGGGCATTTTTCAAGAATTCTGAAGGAAATTGTATTATAGAGGGCATTTTTCAAAAATTCTGAAGGAAATTGTATTATAGAGGGCATTTTTCAAGAATTCTGAAGGAAATTGCTTTATAGTGAGCAGAGCGTACCACTTACTAACAGTCTCATCAATTCCAATTTTAAAAAATATAGCCTTTACATGTGTAGCACCTTTCATGTAGCACCTACATATTTGATCAAACGTGGTTATATAATATATATATATATAATACGATCGTTAAGCCGTATTCTATGCTTCAATTATTTCTCAACAAAGCCCTTCAAACAAGATTGGATAGTTGGTGAAGTTATCAAAAGCTTCTTACCCTCAGGCGAATGTTATTCTTACCTCCTCTCATGTGTTATCCTACAATTACCGGCATCGGATATTGATTATTCATTAGATGTATTATAATATGCTCCACCACGAGTGACGATTTCCAGAGTCGAACTCAAAGGTGAGTTGACGCGATTAAAACTACTTAGATTAAATCTACTGAGTTCTAAACGCGCGATCTAAACATGACACGCTTCAAATTACGATATCATCCCCACCATCTGGATGTGTGGCGGTCATCCACTGTGGGCTTTTCAAGTAGCTTTCTTCCACGTACTACAAAAGCTGTGGAATGAGCTTCCTTGTGCGGTGTTTCCGGGACGATACGACATGGGTATCTTCAAAAAAAGCGCGTACACCTTCTTTAAAGGCCGGCAACGCTCCTGTGATTCCTCTGGTGTCGCAAGAGAATGTGGGCGGCGGTGATCACTTAACAACAGGTGACCCGTACGCTCGTTTGTCCTCCTATTCCAAAAAAAAAATCAAAATGGAACGAATTTATGAATGATGATTTTCTGTTTATTATGAAAATAAATGACCAGACGAGCAGGGCGATCAACTGGTGGTAATCTTTACGCCAATGCAGGCCGCTCAGGGTTCTTGAAAACCCCAAAAATCCTGAGCAGCACTACAATTGCGCTCGTCATCCTGAGACATAAGATGTTAAGTCTCATTTGCCCAGTAATTTCACTAGCTACGACGCCCTTCAGACCGAAACACAATAATGTTAACATATTACTGCTTCACAGTAGGCGCCGATATGGTACCCATGATCTAGCCGGCATCCTCTGCATAGGAGCCTACCACTGGTAAAGGATTAGGATAAAATTTAACTTAAAAAACTGAAAAATCTCATTATGTTAAAAATGCTGCTGGAGCCTTGGTGAATTCATAGATTCATTGGAATTATCTTTTTGGGGGCATTTTGAAAAACAAAAACAATAACGAAAAAGAAATAATCCTAACAAAAAACTAATGAGTTTGTTTGTTTTTATGTTACGCTTTCATGCTTCAAATACTCAACCAAATGGGAATGGAGCGACTGCCCTCAGGCTATTAAATAATAAATTTTATTATACGATATTAAATTGGTACCATATTTTATATATGAAAAAAAAAGCACACGGAGTTTCTTGCGCCCGTTCTTCTCAGACTAAGGCATACTTTTTCAAATGAGTCCACTTCCCAACTTTTTCACTTTCAATAAGTGAAATTAGATCTTATTTTGAATGAAAATATTTGAAATTGATCACCATGGTATTTCGTACACACATTGTCAGAAAAGAACTGCGTAGTGGAGTCTCAATACATCATCTACCGCATATATCGCGGGGAGTGTTCGGAAGTGCAGTAGGTATTTTTTTTTCATCACCAGTCAGTTTGCCTCTTTTTAATATAAATAAAGTACATAAACTATATTATTTAGTAACACCGTTTTAATCACCGTTTATTGGTGTGTGTACCGACTAGTTTCGGACTATTCAGAGGTTCTTCATCACGGTGAGTGTGTAAAGTTACTGGTAAAGCCGTGTTTATAAATAACGAAGTTTTTAATAACAAAAAATAGCAATTCATACCAAATTTTATTATGTTTTAATTTAAAAAGTTATTGAAATAGGCGTTACTTTGCGGAAATCCATAATTATTATACACGAGGCACCCTCAGGACGTGTCGTCTCGCCAAAATCTGGCACGAGACTGAGTCTGAGTTTTGAGTCTCGTGCCAGATTTTGGCGAGACAACACGTCCTGAGGATGCCTCGTGTAGAGGCGAAACACGTGTCGATTTGTTTGAAGACAAATATTGGCGGAATTAACACTAAAGAAAACTCAAATCATTTGAATAAAGTTTTAATTATTCAATTAATAATAAATTATTCAAAATTCATAATTTTTTATTTCGAGTATACACAATTTTACTACTTAATATTACTTAAAGCCTGGGGTTCCTTCGGTAGAGAAATCTTGAACTGCAGAAGAACAACCAAATAAATCGCGATCATGTTGATTGCCTGAAAAATTTATATTGTAAATAAAAAGCTCGCTAGAAGACGTCTGCAGGCCCTCGAAATGTGGTTCCACAACAAATGCTGCATTATTAGCATAAAGGGTAAGGAATAAATTCATATGCCCCAAATTATCCCGACTCGAGATAATATACTATTTTAAGTTATTGGTTTATACCTTTACTTATATACAATATAAGCGAATTGATAACATGATAGACATAGATGTCTATTGCATTAGAATGCAATAGTTAGGTACTCTTTTGAGTTCATTTTTAATGACTAATTACTTCTTTTACTTTTTTAGGGTGCCGTAGCCAAATGTCAAAAAAACGGAACCCTTATGGATTCGTCATGTCTGTCTGTCTGTCAATCGTCACAGCCACTTTTTTCCGAAAACTATAGCAACTATACTATTGAATATTGGTAAGTAGATGTATTCTGTGAGCATTAACATTTTTACACAAAAATAGAAAAAATAAACAATAAATTTTAGGGGTAAATACTTAGAATTGAATCTCATTTTTTTTTGCATTAAACTCATGCATAAACTACCTACTACTACCTATGGATAAGTGTTAAAAAATGATATTATTAAGGTTTCTAATATAATTTTTATCTAAACTACATACATTGCATATAGTGGCAATGAGTCTCTTGCCATTCTTCAAATTAAAACTTTACCGGAGTGCTGGTAAAATCTTCGACATCCGAAAGTGTGTTTTTGACCTAATTGTGTAAATGATCTATCTTTTTTTTCTGACGAGTACACAATCCGCGGCGACCGCGCTGCGAGGACGCTGTGTGTCGGCACGCAACGATTCGTAGACGTGATGCTTGCGTTCAGGAGGTCTATTATCAAAATCGAAAGCCGAAGTTTCGGGCCATAACGAAAGAACGACGAACTTCAAATTAAATCCTATTGCCAAAGTACTTCGGGTCGTTTCTGAACCATAGACATAACCATAAAAAGTGAAGCTGTAGAAACTAATGTGTAGTAGCTGATCATACTAATGTCAAACATCAAAAAAAACTAGAAAAATGTTCGATCCGTCAACCGAAACTTTCGATTTTGGTAATAGGGCTCCAGATACTTCTCGTATCGAGATCATCCACTCGAACCAATTTTATGGGAGTGTAGAAAAATGTGGAACGACGATAATATCACACGTTCTTAGAGCGCCTTAGTCTAACGTGTAGTGTCGTATCGCAGAACGACCTTGATGTGTGATGCTTTACGGCTTCCAAGTTGAACAATATGATCCATCCATCAACCCGTGGGTCATTTGCACAGGATGCCGGCTAGTACAACGGCGGCTATTTCGACCGTGAAGCAGTAATGTGTAAACATAACTGTGTTTCGGTGCCGTAGCTAGTGAAATTACTGGGCAAATGAGACTTAACATCTTATGTCTCAAGGCGACGAGCGCAATTGTGATGCCGCTCAGAATTTTCGGGTTTTTCAGGAACCCTGAGTGGCACTGCATTGTAAAGGCGTATCAATTACCATCAACTGAACGTTCTGCTCGTCTCGTAGCTTTCTTTCATAAGAAAAATATTGTCCAGGTTAACTCTATCTGCTCAATCTAACCAATTCAATATCTGAGTTTAGCAACTAGACTTACCGATGTAAGCAGTTCCCTGTTGACATGAGCGTATCCTTTGAGACTCACTACAGCTGGATTCATCTCTATGGCTTGAATGAAGTGATCAATCTATCAAATATATTTAGTCAATTCAATAAATGCATATATATATATATATATATATATATATATATATATATATATATATATATATATATATAAACAATAATGCTAAGCACTCCGTGCCCTCGGTGCGGTATCAGAAATCGTCCCGGTCGTTGTACCATAAAAAGTATTTTATTAAAATAGTATGCATAAACTATATGAACTATACTGAAGTAATGTTGGGTAAAATTAAAAAAAAAGTCAAAGGGTCAAGTAAAATAACTTGCGGCAGTCCGAGTATATAAACAGAGGGTTCATGGGTTGCGCATTTATCACGGGGAGTGTTCGGAAGAGCTGTTTAACCTGATTCCTGCCAAATTTCACCTTCGCACTACACGCCACAAGTTAGGATATCATCCCCTCCATCTGGATATGTGGCGGTCCTCCACAGTGCGGTTTTCAAGGAGCTTTCTTCCACGTACTACAAAGCTGTGGAATGAGCTTCCTTGTGCGGTTTCCGGGACGATGCGACATGGGTACCTTAAAAGAAAGCGCGTCCACCTTATATACCAATATATATATTTAAATTCACATCTATCTTAGCACCTTTATTTAGAGTCGATTAGTCTTAGAATTAGGAATCTAACCTGGACATTTAAAAAAATAAAGGCATGTTGCTACCTATGGTTAGTTTAATCAACACTTCTTCTTTTATTTATTTGGTTCACCAACCGATTATACACTATAACAAGCTTATAAAAAAAAATAAGCATTAATTATGGTGTAAATCCAATTACAGGCAAACGGGCATGCATTTTTGAGTTGCACAAGTGCGGGGTTGCAAGTTTACAATGAAAAAGAATGTATGAAATTGTACTTATGTAAAACAATGAACAAGTGAAAAAAATAAAAACTAAATATTAAATTAAATTTTAAATTTATTGCATTCCTAAATGGGAGGCTCCTTTGCACAGGAAACCGGCTAGATTATGGGTACCACAACGGCGCCTATTTCTGCCGTGAAGCAGTAACATGTAAACATTACTGTGTTTCGGTCTGAAGGGCGCGTAGCTAGTGAAATTACTGGTCAAATGAGACTTAACATCTTATGTCTCAAGGTGACGAGCGCAATTGTAGTGCCGCTCAGAATTATTGAGTTTTTCAAGAATCCTGTGCGGCAATGCATTGGTAATGGGTAGGGCGTATCAATTACCATTAGCTGAATGTCCTGTTCGTCTCGTTCTTTATAAATATATATAATACCGTAACTGGTTACGGGTAGCCGTCTTGAGAGATTTAGAAATAATTTGGTAAATACGATACCATTTTTACTCTGTGGTGAAACTGCTAATTTTCACTATAACTTAGATGAAACTGGTAGATCGAATTGCCGTAACACTACTATCTGTTTAAATATTAATAATCGCGTTATAAATTTGGAAATAGAAATTGCAAATGAATTTGATAAATACTTCTCCGAAATCCCGATTATCAATCACGACCAAAGACCTTAACTCTTCACCAAAAGCAAGCTGCTAATTTCAGTCCTATTACAGTGCTGCCTGTTTTTAGCAAAATTTTTGAAAAACTTTTGCTTCAACAGCTACAAATGTACTTTTGTAAATTTAATGAACAAAAATTATTTTGGTTTCACTAGGGGCTTGTCAACAATTAATGCGGGTACTAGACTGATTGAGCACATCTTTCACGACTGGGAAGAGTCACAGGATGCATTGGGCATTTTTTGTGATTTGTCCAAAGCATTTGACTGCGTCCACCATGAAACTTTACTCCTAAAACTAAAGCATTATGGAGTGAAAAATAGAGCCCTAAATCTGTTAAAATCATATTTAAGCGAAAGAGTTCAGATAGTCGATGTAAATGGCAAACAGTCTTCGGGTAAACCTGTGGGAATAGGTGTTCCACAGGGTTCTATTCTCGGTCCTTTCTTGTTTCTTATATAAATTAACGATCTACCGCTTGTGGTAGATGATAGCCATGAGATTGTTTTGTTTGCTGATGATACTTCACTTATTTTTAGATTGAAGCGACGTGTAGATATTGATGACGAGGTAAACAATGCACTCTCAAAGATAGTGCGTTGTTTTGAGACGAATAATCTGCAGTTAAACGGTAAAAAAACAAAGTGTAAACGGTTCATTACACCAAACACAGCGGAAGTACAAACCAACGTACTTATAAATGACCAGAGATTGGAACTTGTGGACACTACGGTCTTCTTGGGTATCACGTTAGATAAAAAGCTTCAGTGGGGTCCACATATTGCCCATCTAGCAGATAGATTAAGCTCTGCGGCATATGCAGTTAGAAATATTAGAGAGTACACGAATGTTGCGACCGCTAGATTAGTGTACTTCAGTTATTTCACAGCATCATGCGGTATTTTACTATGTGGTCATGCTGCTGACATTGATATAGTGTTTGCTCTGCAAAAGAGAGCTGTTTGTGCTGTATATCAGCTTGGTTATAGACAGTCTCTCAAAGAAAAATTTAAAGAAATAAATATTATGACTATTCATTGTCAGTACATTTATGAAAATTTAATATACGTTCACAAAAATCGTCACCTTTTTGCTCTTAATAGTGATTTTCATTATTATAAGACTATAAGAAATAAGGGATTGCTTGGAACTAATTCTAGTAGGCTTCATAAGGTACATAGGCTTTAAGGGTAAATGTATACACTTCTATAATAAAGTCCCAGCCACTGTTCAGGCATTATCTATAAATAAATTTAAATGTTTTATAAAAAAAATGGCTCTGTCGTAAATCCTATTACTCCACTGCTGAATATCTAAATTATCGGACAGCCTGGGACTAGATTATGATTTCTTTATAGCGATAGAAATGACTGTACAATATTGTATATTTTTATTGAAAAGAGCGCAAAAAAAGAATGCTGGGAGAGCTTCTTTCTCAGAGCGCCATTTGTTTCCGAAGCGGTAGTAGTATCTAGTAGTTATTAGAAATGACATCAAAAAGAATTTTAAAGGAATCAATTTTGAGAAAATATTATTTTAGCCTTTTTATGCCTTTATTATTATTGTAATTATTTTCAATAATTAGAGTAACAATGTAACACGGACTTCGCTAACTAAACCAATATAATAACATATATTTTTTAGAATACATATATTTAGATAGAATACATTTAATATTTCTCCAGTTTGGTTGTAATAGTAATAGAAACCCGTAGTCTACAGCCACGTGATTCAATAGATCTATTGACCCATTTCTGTCTGTTTCAGTAATCAAATAAAAGCTCTCCGTAGCTTTTAAATTCTGTATTTTAAGCAGATAAGGAGTCTGTAACAGACAACGTGATCAAAATATTATATCGCAAGTCTTATATGCTAAGACCGTTGGTGGCGATTCCTATCACGTAGGTTACAACGAGGTTTCGAATTTCGAACTCACATGAACGTTGTTCAAAGTTATTGGTAATGTTCAAAATGTTGTAAAAGAAATGGGAGATTACCAGGAGACTCCTTTGCGGATGCCGGCTACGTTATGGGTACCACAACGGCGCCTATTTCTGCCGTGAAGCAGTAATGTGTAAACATTATTGTGTTTTGGTCTGAAGGGCGCCGTAGCTAGTGAAATTACTGAGAAAATGAGACTTAACATCTTATGACTATAGGTGACGAGCGCAATTATAGAGCCGCTCAGAATTTTTGAGTTTTTTAGGAATCCTGAGTGGCACTGCATTGTAATGGGCAGGTCGTATCAATTACCATCAGCTCAACGTCCTGCTCGTATTGCCTCTTATTTTAATTAAAAAATATATGAATAAAAAAAAGGTCACAAGGAATACCAACCTCTTTTTGTGTCGGTCTGTCTACTGACAACACATCTATTGATAGAAGAGTATCTTGTACACCTGCAGCCACCTATGATATTAAATTTAAAAAATATTAAAATGTCTGGCACAATGTACGAAATATTCGGCAAATTAAAAATTAAAAGAACATGCACAGACAGAAAAATAGAGTATGTGGTTAAGAACGTACGGCAGAAGTGAAAACTTTATTGGCAATCGCGATTAATTTATGTATATATAGTAATTATATTACGTATTATATACCATTATAGTACCAATAATAACTATTAAATTAATAATAGCAGCTACCAGATAGACTCAGCTCTGCGGCATATGCCGTTAGAAAGATTAGTGAGTACACGAATGTTGCGACCGCTAGATTAGTGTAATTCAGTTAGTTTCACAGCATTATGACGTACGGTATTTTACTGTGGGGTCATGCTGCTGACATTGATATAGTGTTTACTCTGCAAAAAAGAGCTGTTCGTGCTATATATCAGCTTGGTTATAGACGGTCCTCTCAAAATAAACATTTAAGGAAATAAATATTATGACTTTTCATTGTCAGAACATTTATAAAAATTTGATATATGTTGACAAAAATCGTCAGCTTTTTGCTCTTAATCGTGATTTTCGTTATTTTAACACTAGAAATAAGGGATTGCTTGTAACTAATTCGAGTAGCCTTCATAAGATACATATTAGTTTTAAAGGTTAATGTATTATACACTTTTATACTTAAACCCAGCCACCGTTCAGGCATTATGCATAAATAAATTTAAATGTTTTATTAGGAAATGGAGCATTCGTAAATCCTACTACGCCACAGCTGAATATTTAAGTGATTCGACAGCTTGGGACTAGATTATGATTATTTTATAGCAATAGCAATGAGAGTTGTATATTTCATGAAAAAGAGAGCAAAAAAAAATGCTGGGAGAGTTTCTTGCGCCACTTCTTCTCTCTCAGAGCGCCATTTGTTTCCGAAGCGATAGTAGTATCTAGTATATTAGAAATGATATCAAAAAAATCTAAATGAATTAATTTTGAGAAAATAAATGCCAAAAAAAGACCAACTGATTGTGTCTTTCTCGCTCGGGTACACTCGGCGGTCTCGAGTTCACCCGATCGTGCCTTTCGTTCGTGCCCAATCAAAAAATTTGAGTAAATAATTGAAATTTGAAAATTTTTGACTAACAAATTATACTCTGTGGCGCTAAAATGGCGAGAAATACATAAACATTAATTGAAAAATTAAAATACAGAATTCACCTAAATAAATCAATTTTCCATAACATCATTTCGGAACTGGTAGTAATCTAGTAGCCGCGAGCTAGCGTAGTCATTGATATCTACTTCTTCCATGCCGCGTCGTAGCCGTCAAAATTCGTAGGTCAATAGCGCCTACGTAAGGGTAATTAAAATTTTGTTTTCTAAATGTATAATTTTTTTGTTTGAAAAGTTCAAAATTATAATTCACAATTAAAATTTGAAGAAAGAAATTATGAACGATGCGGGGCTCGAACCCACGACCTCTGCCGTTCCGTGCTCAAATTCAAATTCAAGTATTTTTATTCAAAATAGGATTTATAATCACTTATTGAACGTCAAAATCTACCACCCATTCAAAAGAGACTGCCTCAGACCTGAGAAGAATGGGCGCAAGAAACTCAGCGGGCTTTTTTTTATATAAAATATGGTTTACAATGTAATATCGTACAATAAACATTTATAATTCAAGAGCCTGGGGGTGTTCGCTTTAATCCCAGTCCGTGGTGTCATTAAGAAAATATTTTAGGCTATAATAACCTTTCCCACACAAACGTTTTTTAACAATTCTTTTTCGTATTATAATTTCGTAACACATTTGTTTTGTACATTTTCTGGGATCATATTGTAGAAGCATATACATCGCCCAACAAAAGACTTACTAACTCGACCCAACCGAGTAGTAGGCATAACAAGTTTATGTTTGTTCCTCGTGTTAACATTATGAATGTAACAGTTTCTAGAAAATTCCTCAATGTGCTTATGAACATACAAAACATTGTCAAAAATGTATTGAGAAGCAACAGTCAAAATGTTTATTTCTTTAAATTTTTCTCTTAATGATTCTTTAGGACCTAGGTTATAAATCGCGTGAATAGCCCTCTTCTGCAGCACAAAGATAGTATTAATATCGGCCGCACTGCCCCATAACAATATACCATAGGTCATAATACTATGAAAATAACTAAAGTATACTAATGTCGCCGTATCTATGTCAGTTAACCGTCTGATTTTCTTAACCGCATATGCTGCAGAACTAAGCCTATTCGCCAATCCTTCAATATGGGGGCCCCACTGCAATTTGGAATCAAGAGTAATCCCAAGAAATATAGCAGATTCCACTGGTTTTACCACCTCTCCATTTAATAAAATATTCGCATCTACATTTTTGACATTTGGCGCGGTGAATTTAATATATTTGGTTTTATGATTATTTAACAATAAGTTATTGGCGCTAAACCAGTACACGATGTCAGATAGAGCATTGTTTACTTCGTCATATAAAACTTGGCTTCGTTTCACTTTGAATATAAGTGAAGTGTCATCCGCAAACAATACCACCTTGTGTTTTTTTTCTACAAGGTTAGGTAGATCATTTATATAAATTAGGAAGAGGAAGGGTCCAAAATAGACCCTTGTGGTACCCCCATACCGAGAGGAGTCCCAGGAGATCTCCTGCCATTCACCTCGACCCTCTGAATCCTATTATTTAAATATGAGATCAGAAGATCGAGTGCAGATCCTCTTATACCATAGTGGCATAGCTTCCTGACCAGCGTTGAATGTTGAACACAATCAAAAGCCTTAGATAAATCACAGAAGATACCAAGTGCATTCTGTGATTCCTCCCAGGCCTCAAAAGCCTGCTAGTGCTCTAATCAACTGAGCTAACCGTTCGAGTGACGTATCGTCAAAAAATCTTGTATGCTTTGTTCAACTCTTAGTCCTTATTTGTGTATTAATCCTTTCTAGGATTCTAGTGAGGGTTATCACTTTAAAAACATAACAGATTTTTTAGATTTACAAGAGCGACATCTCAAGTCAATTTCATAATATGCAAATATTGGGGTTGAGCAGGTATCAACTGTAAAATAGATCCTGTAGATGAAGCCACAATCTGAGAGTTGAACAAAGCATACAAGATTTTATGACGATACGTCACTCGAACGGTTAGCTCAGTTGGTTAGAGCACTAGCACGGAACGCCAGAGGTCGTGGGTTCGAGTCCCGCATCGTTAATAAAATTTTGTTTTTCAAATTTTATTTGTGTATTAATCCTAGAAGTGAGTGTTATCACATTAAAAACATAACAAATTTGTATAAAATTATAATTATTTATTTTAATTTTTAGAATTTTTTTCGATTACGGTGAAGTAGCTCTGCCCGTGTCTTCATTTAGTGTCGCCATTCGCATGTCGCTGTATATTAAAAAAAAACAAAAAATTAAACAACCGTAAGTGGGCGATACTACCTACAAGATATTATAGGGTCTGTGCCGATGCTAGCGCATGGCTAGATTACTTACAGGTTGTTTCAAAATGATATTATGTAAATTGATTTATTTGGATGATGAAATTAAATAGATTTTGAGTGTTATCTCATCATTTTCGTAATGCTTACAAACAATAATACAAATCTATACTCTATTTTGTTAAGTAAACACAAATCATATACCTCGAGTGTAGATTTATGCGAGCAGTCTGCGAAGATGAACAGAAGAGTGGAGCAGTACGCAGCGTCGACAAAGAGACCCATCTCCTTGAAGGTGAACCCGAACCCGTGGTCCACGATCTCAGAGAGAGCACCGTATATCGCTATTGTTATGTTGAAAAACCTTATAACAAAAGAGAAGCTGTTATAACAAAAATAGATCTTTCTAATAATAATTTATATGTTTGGTTATATTGTCCACTGTACTGCTACTGCACGAGCTCGTCAAAGAACAACAGCATGTAGATACTACAGATAATATTTTGACAGGCTCTCTACAGGTTCGATTATTGTGTATTACTTCAAGTCGGCCCACACAGTAGCGTTACACAGGTCCGGCCACATATGGAATTTTTCTGTCATCTCTGCTCTGGCGCACATTTGAGCCAAACCATTTGACCGCGTGCAGCGTAGAGCTGCGCGGATTGTCAGGGATCAAGATCGGGCGTAGAGACGTGGTGTGTTTCTTTGTGTGTTTTCTAACGCATGTATCACGGGGAGTGTTCCTAAGAGCTGTTTCACCTGATTCCTGCCGCCGAATTCTACCTTCGTACGACACACCACTAATAATTAGCCATTATATCATCTCCGCCGTCCGAATGTGTAGTGTACCTACACAGTGCAGTTTTCAAGGAACTCTCTTTCACTTGAATGCTGTGGAATGAACTTTCAAATGAGAGAGAAGAAACGGCAACGCAAAGGCATTTTTTTTCTCAAAATTGATTCCTTTCGTATTATTTTTCATGTCATTTCTAAAATACTAGTTACTACTACCGCTTCGGAAACAAATGGTGCTCTGAGAGAGAAAAAGCGGCGCAAGAAACTATCCCAGCATTCATTTTTTGCGATCTTTTTAATAAAAATATACAATATTGTACTTTCATTGCTATTGCTATAAAATAATCATAATCTAGTACCAGGCTGTCCGATCACTTAGATATTCAGCTGTATAGTAATAGGATTTACGACACAGCCATTTTTTTTATAAAACATTTAAATTTATTTATAGATAATGCCTTAACAGTGACTTTATTATAAAAAGTTATACATTTACCCTTAAAGCTATTATGTATCTTATGAAGCCTACTAGAATTAGTTACAAGCAAACCCTTATTTCTAGTGTTATAATAATGAAAATCACTATTAAGAGCAAATAGGTGACAATTTTTGTGAACGTATATTAAGTTTTCATAAATGTACTGACAATGAACAGTCATAATATTTATTTCTTTAAATTTTTCTTTAAGAGACTGTCTATAACCAAGTTGATACATAGCACGAACAGCTCTCTTTTGCAGAGCAAACACTATATCAATGTAGCAAACACTACGTCAATGTAACAAAAACTATATCAATGTAGCAAACACTATTTCAATGTAGCAAACACTACGTCAATGTTGCAAACACTACGTCAGTATAGCAAAAACTACGTCAATGTAGCAAACACTACGTCAATGTAGCAAACACTACGTCAATGTAGCAAACACTACGTCAATGTTGCAAACACTACGTCAATATAGCAAAAACTACGTCAATGTAGCAAACACTACGTCAATGTAGCAAACACTACGTCAATGTAGCAAACGCTACGTCAATGTAGCAAACACTACGTCAATGTAGCAAACACTACGACAATGTAGCAAACCACTACGTCAATGTAGCAAATACTATGTCAATGTAAAAAAACACTATGTCAATGTAGCAAACACTATGTCAATGGTGGTACACTATGTCATTGGCGAGTTTGTTCTCCTGTTCTATAAAAAAAAGACACTTACATAAATAGACAGTACGTAGAATAAGTTCTAGCATAAGCATTTCCTAAAGACTGCAACAACTCTGACAAGTTGAGCCACAGGAAACGGTAGCTTGAAATCAGACGTGCACTGCATTCGATGCTCACATCCTGAAATTAGATTTACATGTCACAGCAAATGACATCTTAATGTAGAATGTAGATAAAATAAAATTGTTGTAGTATTATATGTTAGAAGAAGACAAAATACTTATTGAAACCTTTTTGGGTTACCATATTATATTTTATGTACTTATTATATTAAATTGGGGACCTTGGCGTAGGAAACAGCAAATTATACAACCCACGCCATCCCTATATCCTCAAAATGTCGTGAAAGATAGTTTAAGCCAGCACTAGGTAAATGACAGTTGGAATTTGCTGCAAAAGTAATTATAATAATAATAATCATTTATTCAATACTAATAATATGTGGTACAGAATCTTTTGTGCCCTACCCTCTGCGGTAGGATACCCTGAGTTGCAGAGGCTAGGTCCTTCCGAAAGGCATTATTATACATAATAAGTAAACGCACTAAAAAGAGGTATGTGTGTGTGCGTGTGTTTGTGTGTGCGTATGTGTGTATGTGGGCATGTGTGTCTATGTGTGTGTCTTCTTTTTTTGATTGAATGATGAATTGATGCTTAAATTATAATTTTAAGAACGTTTTCTGTATCGTCGTATTTTAATACTACTAGCCACGATTTTAAAGATTTTGTTAAAGAGTATTTATTTATTTTACTTATAGTTTTATTAAATTTACTGAAAGAGTTATAAGCTTACGCCGAATTAAATTCATATTGTACTTAGCAAAGCCTGTTTTAGTGATTGGCGTACGAAATGTGGTTTTTCTGTTATTATCATTAGAGTTTATATTACTTTTTACATAAAATCGTGAAATTATTCCATAAATATATTGCTGACGGACACTGAGAAGTTTACTTCTTTATGTAATTGGTTGGTTGGGTACCTAAATGGCTTATTGAAAATTGTTTTTAGTAGAGTTCTGTGCGCTCGTCGATAAACTTATGTATTTATATAAATGGATAATTGTTTAAATGTTATCGTTTCACTCCAACACCGTTCAACCGTACACAATGTTAATTGTCATGTAGATTTTTTTTTTGTGTAGAATGTTTCTGAACTGGCCTCTTTTCGCATCTCCCTACCAGGTGGCTCTGTAGTATACTTTATTGTATGAAGAAGTATGCTATGTTGTATGCTGTAGTATGCTTCTTTTTATGAAAATAAGGGACGAGACGAGCAGGACGTTCCGCTGATGGTAATTGATATGTCCTGCCCATTACAATGCAGTGCCGCTCAGGATTATTGAAAAACTCGATAATTCTGAGCGGCACTACAACTGCGTCACCTAGAGACAAAAGTTGTCAAGTCTCATTTGCCCAGTAATTTCACCAGCTACGGTGCCCTTCAGTTCAAAACACAGTACCTAGCGCTTACACATTACTGCTTCACGGCAGAAATAGGCGCCGCGCTTTGCTATGCTGGTTGGTATGCCAACCTCTGCACCATACAAATTATATTGAAAATCAGCATGTATATGTATTTTTTCGTGGAGAATTTGTTTTGGTCATTCACCCGCAGCGGCCGCATACTAAATTCTATATTATCGTTTCAATCCAATCCGATTCCTATATCCATATATCTTTTTATATGGTATCCTGCTATGTTTGAATACGAAGAAAGGAATTTGCCGTGGTGCCATTGCTATCCCGTATTTTTTAGAGTTTTAGATTGAGCGCGATACTCATTTAAGGCTTGCAAATTCGCTAGTTCCTATTTACTTTCTTATAAAATTAAAAAACTGCAATGTATGATGTAAGTCAACGTCAGTTTATAACGCAGCGCAGCTCGAATTGACGGGGACCCAGTGCTCTGTGAACGGCTGGATCACTTGGCGTTGCGTAGAGATGTCGCTTAATTGTGTGGCTTCTACCGCATTTATCACGGGGAGTGTTCCGAAGAGCTGTTTAACCTGATTCCTGCCGCCGAATTCCACCTTCGCTCGACACGCCACAAGTTACGTTATCATCCCCACCATCTGGATGTGTGGCGGTCCTCCACAGTGCGGTTTTCAAGGAGCCTTCTTCCACGTAGTACAAAGCTTTGGAATGAGCTTCCTTGTGCGGCGTTTCAGGGGCGATACGACATGGGTACCTTCAAAAAAAGCGCGCACACCTTCCGTAAAGGCCGGCAAGGCTTCTGTGATTGCTCTGGTGGTGCAGGAGAATGTGGGCGGCGGTGATCACTTAACACCAGGTACGCTCGTTTGTCCTCCTATTCCATAAACAAAAAAAAAAGACTATGCTTCAAAAGAAATAAATAGCCTTGGGCATTTGCATTTGGCAATTACAAATTACAGCGAATATTATACTTTTAAAAATTTGCTTCTTTAGTTCTATAAAACCAATCTCTTAATTCAATGTAATTCTTAGCAAAACATAATGTTTTCAGATGTGTAACTATGAGTTAACACAATTTTAATTAATTTAAAACTGTTACAGGAATTCGTGACAATGTAAACAGTCGAAGCGACCCGAACCCCGAGGAGACGAAATTCCAGCGTCGTTCAATCTAATTGGGAAATTAATTTCACGAGGACTAACGGTAAATCTATAAGCTTACTGATCAGTATATTGATTGATATTATTTGCTTACAAAACCCAGCGACAATTCACTGTGGCTCAATCTTATAATACAAAAGTGGTCAATGGAATCCATAAAATAAAAGATGTCATCTAAGTATTTCACATCGAAAACCTCCCAAACGCTGCCGTGTACAAGGGTAGACAGTATTGTCGTATTCTACCACACAAGTGGAAACGGCAAGACAGCCGTCAAAAAACTGCCAATATTTACGTGTCCCTAGACAAAAATACCAGAGATAATTTTTTACCCGGTGTATTATTAATTGCTCTTGTCTCTAAGAGCCATAAAAAAAGTGCAACGCTTTTGAAGACAAAATATATTTGTATTTATTTGGCTTTAGATGGCGGCGGCCATTTTTGTTTAACATACATCGGGAACAACAGGATTTTTTTTTATTTTTATATAAAAATATGTATATTCATTACTGCCAGCGGGCTGCCAGGGTTTTGTAGTCCATCGCCTCAACCAGCCCTTGTTGTAATGGGTCTTGCTTCCTTTTTCGTCTTCTCACGGCTTGAGTACTCAATAGTGGCTAGGCATGCGGCGTCGCGTCGTTGTATTTTTTTTATTGCCTCCTTTATGATGGGACATGCCAGATAATGATGTATCTCGTCAATACAAGCAAATCAGGGTGCATTTACAACTGTCCCAAAGATAGTGTTTTGTGCTCTTTGCAGACATATACGTCACTGGAAATTCCCCTTATTTGAATGCCATAGGTCCTAAAGGTTTGATGACTGTCTTGTACAGAAGTAATTTATTTCCTAAGGTTAATGAGTTAATTGTTGATACTGAATTCGGTGGTTCCATCCCATTAGGCCCCTTAAATTCAGGGTTGCCAAATAAATTAAGGTTGCCTTCAGTTCGTTTATGCTTCATATGGGAACAGTAACTAAAATAATAAAATATCAACTCAGCTTATGTGTACTTGATTATTCACAGCATTTTTTACTTCTATGAGTTGGTTTGTAGGTCATATAGGGATTAATACATGCAAGATACTCAAAAATTAGAACTACAGTATCTACTTGTGACAAAACATATTTATCTCAGTAAATACCGGAAATGGACCTCACAAGCGATTGCGGATGATAGTACAGAAGAGTGGACTTGATGAAAGTAAAATTATAATACAAACCCTGCGAAAGCATTCCGATAGACTTTGTGAAGCCGTTTTGATACCCCTGCAGTTGATATACCAGAGGGCACAGTTCATGTTGATCATTGTGATGATGTGGTAATAGGCAGTTGTATGCCGCAGAAGGAAACCTTCGAGCAGAGCGCTCAGGCTCAGCAGGAAGCACACAGCCAGTAATAAACAACCCACGCTGAGGATCACGATGATGGTTTTTAAATTCGGAAATTGCAGATTTTCTCCGGTCACCCTGTAGTATCTAACCTAAAAATTACGGAGAAAACAATTTAACAAGCTGTACTAGAGAATCAATACGAGAGGACAATTTAAATGAATCATAAGGGAAACATTAGCACCTTTAAGCTTACACTATAAGGCTTAAGGGCTGGTAGTGCATCTCTTTACATATTGCGGTTGTCCTGTGGTGGCTGATTTCAACGTTCACTCAGATGTTTGTTATCACACACCTTTTTTAAAGAAATAGGAGGACAAACGAGCGTATGGGTCATCTGATGTTAAGTGATCACCACCGCCCACATTCTCTTGCAACATCAGAGTATGCGCTTTTTGAAGGTACCCTTGTGGTATCGTCCTGGAAACACCGCACAAGGTTGCTCATTCCACTGCTTGGTTGTGCCTAGAAGAAAGTACCTTGAAAACCGCACTGGAGAGACAGCCACACATCCAGATGGTGGGGATGATATCCTAATTCGTGGCGCATCGTGCGAAGGTAGAATTCGGCGGCAGGAATCAGGTGAAACAGCTCTTCAGAACACTCCCCGTGATAAATGCGGTAGGAATATACATAATGATCTCTTATGATGAAGTCTTATCGGCTTAGGTATTTCGTGATGAGTTATATGACACCCCTTAATCAGAATTAGTAAAAAATCTTTAAGTAAATGTTTATCATTGCGATATCCACACAAGTGGGAAAAGAGGTGCGGCAGAGGACGCTTGCAGTGGATCACTAAGGAATTTGTGAATATGTTTTTGCTAAATTGGAATATGTAAATATTAATATAATTACTTGTATAAACAAAGAGATACAGGTGAGAGAAAGACGGAGCCAAAGTACAAATTATGATGCTCCTTATATGGCAGAGCAGTCGGGGTTAGCCCTATTAAGTTATTTAATCATAATAATAAAATATATTTTTAATAAAGAAGAAGTTACGTACTATTTGATGTCAAAGCATAGCTACTAATATGTGATGTTGACATCCCTATACGCGCATCATCTCGCGGTACACCTGCGTGTATCAACGCTAGTAGGGAAGATTTTCTACTTACTCGGGGTCGCACCCCCCGGTATTTTCCAGAACATAAATTTACTTTACCTAGTTGTGCTAGGGTTACAGTACAACTTAAGTAATACATTAAGTAGCTACAAATATAAGCATTAATTTCGTACTTGAAATTTTCCCCAGTTTGTTTTATAAATAGCAACTTGCTTGGCCACGCCCCAGCCCACGAATGGTATCCAGAAGTGGGGCACAAGGAAAACTACGAAGAGGATAGCATAGATGTAGTCGTCAAACTTTCTGATCGAGCGCAGGATCATTATTCTTTCATAGCCGACGTAGAGAACGACCAGAGTGGATACAATGTAGAAGCAGATGGCATACGTTGTCGCGTTGGACCTCCAACTGAATGTTATTGTACCTGGGAACGGAGTAATAATAAAATTTCCTGAGCACCAATACAGTGCCATTGATGAAAATACTGATTACTTTTTCCTATTTCTAATGATGGTGCAGATTTTTCGGCCAGTTCTTTATGAATTAACCTTAGATCATTTATACGTCTAAATAGACTATGACAGCTGTGATAACGTCGAAAAAGAATAGACTTTAGAACTAATCTCTATAATATCGTTCTCAATATTAAGTCTATGTCTTACTTGAGATAAAAATCGTAACTATCGGTGACTTTTCTGTCCCAACTTATCGGCGGTAACTCACCTTATCCGTACAAGCTGTCTGTCAATGGGATGACGTATAGTTTACCAGCGATAGAAGTTTGTATGGAAATTTTAATTCACGCGTCCCAATATAAGGCGATAAGAATGAGTTATCGGGTATATTGGGACAGCTTCAGATTATTGAAAAAAAGCTAATTACTGACAGTAGAAGGTAGTAATTTATCTCTATCTGTTGATAGTATATTGGGAACGGCCGTTAGAGCAATTCACGCACACTAACACAAAGTGTCATACAAATCGCGAGTATAAGACGTAAGTACCTTGTCACGTACACTAAACTAATATTACAGGCCTGTTTTAATCAGTTATCGAACAGCAAGAGACTCTATCTAGACGAATAAATTATCTAGGGAATTAATACAATTTAACAATTACAGTTAAAAGAAATTTTCTTGTTGAGAAATTCTACTCTAAAAAAAGCATTAATTGAAGTTAAAATTTAGTTTGGTAGACTTGTTTTGATTTGTAGTAGAACTTTACAAAAGTAGGTAGATAATTTAGGTAATTCTTAAGGATTGTAGGCACTTTATATTATCTCCTATTTATATGGTTAATTAAGCATTAATTGTTATTACATTATTAGTTACATTAATCCAAAATAGGTAGGCACAGATAATTTTGGACCCAGTTATGTATCTATTTTTCATATAAATTAAATTGTCTATCTCTCTCTCTCTATCTCTCTCTCTAGCTGTTTCTCACCCAAAACCATCTTTTTGGGCTTCGACCTCTGGATTTTTCTACCATGTTTCCAGTAACAATGACCTCCAAATTGTTCGATATTTTCCGTGGGATATGCCCGAAGTACTTTAATACGGCGGAGAATGGACATACTACGTTCTGTACGAGTATTTTATGTAAGTCAAAGATTACAAGCAAGTTAGAAGAATAAAGGTATATTATGCTCACATAGGTGGAAAGACATATCTACTACAGGAGGTATAATATATAATATACCCATATTTTCAATATTTCTTCAGAATTTTGTTAAGTTACAATTTAAGTCGGGATTTATAAATGCTGAATAAAAGCAAATCAAACTAGTACAAGTTCAATCTATTCACAACGTCCGCTAACATTCTTATGTTACTACGAACCAAAAATCGAGAGATAAAATAAATTGTAATCATAGTTTCTACGCATTTAAATAACGATAATTATTAGCAGTTACTCGCGACTTAAACGCATTTACCAGTGCAATTATAATAGTTGGTGTTCTAATACTGCCACATCATCACACAAAACAAACAAATGTTTGACTTACTTTGCAAATCCGACTACACTTGCTAACAGAATTTTCAATATGGATTCAGTAGATCCAGAGATTACACCCCCCCCCCCCCTAAAGTTACATTTTTATTATTATTTCAGTTAACCCGACGTTTCAAAACCTTTCCATATGTCGTTTTCAGGGGGACTGCAGATGAAATGGGTCAAAGATAGCACCTTTACTCATTTCATCTTTAGACCTTTATAAGTTATTAAAATGTGTAACACTCGCGTTAATCAAAGTAATTTAATTTGTAATCGCAACCGCATGCTCCCCATTCTTGTCAAAGATGTGCAGACCTTTCGCATTTCATCGACATTTGAGTGAAATGTCAATATACACACCAGCCTAGCGAAACTCTCTAAGAAAAAAGCGATTCACTCGATTGTATGACACGTGCAGTCATTGATAGATTGGCAGATGACGGCTATAATATTGTAAAAAAAAAAGGAGATCGAAATAGAAATGTTTTACGGCCGTTCCCAATATACTATCTACAGATAGAGATAAATTACTACCTTCTACTCTCAGTAATTTGCTTTCAATAATCTGAAGCTATCCCAATATACCCGATAAGTCATTGTTATCGCCTTATATTGGGACGCGTGAATTGCAATGTCCATACAAATTTATATCGCTGGTAAGCTATACGTCGCCCCACTGACAGACAGCGGATAAGGTAAGTTACCGTCGATAAGTTTATTGGGACAGAAAAGTCAACGATAGTTACGATTTTTATCTCAAGTAAGAGATAGACTGAATATTAGGAACAGCCGTTAAGCAACTGTTCGCTTTCAAACTTAGCCGGATTATACTTCGTCGCCAATCGCATTATTGTACCTAATTACTGCTACTATTACGTAGTATTTACATCCTCTTTGATACACACCTGGCCGTGACCTTGTTATAGGCATCACTGCCAGAGCTCTAAACAGTACCAACAGTAGCTTATGGTCGCGGTAGAATTGATCGTGAATCTCACACGTGTCTCCATCTTGTGACGAGAGCAGCTTCCGTTGTTCACGCTCCTGATAAAGAAGAACGTAGTATAACACAAAAATTAAGAAAAATCAAGTACCTAATATGATATCCTCTACACTGTAGACTGTAGAGTCTACAGACTCCTCAAATAAAAATAAAATAAAGTAATAAATATTTTTTTTAGAATTGAAATAGATATGCGATCATATATATATCGCATATCTATTGGTACTGGCTTTTACCCGCGACTTCGTGCAATAGTTACTTTGGCCAGAAATTTTATTTTTTAATATACTCACTTTGTATATAATACACTACAAATTGCTATGGTTAATGTATTGAAAAGCTACCAACTATTATATACTTTTATCCCCACACAGTTCTAAATTTTAAAAACGCTATAACAAATATTTATTTATTTCTTATCAAGTGCCTAAATACGAATTTTCACGGTGTTATCTTCGATAATGACGAACTTTCGCACAAACTTCCATCCCCTATTTCAACCCCACCCTTTTTATCCGCGATAAAAGGTAGCCTATGTCCTTTCCCAAGCTCTTGTCTATCTCTGTACTAAAATTCATCAAAAGCGGTTCAGTGGTTTACGCGTGAAAGCATCACAAACCAACTTACATTCACATTAATAATATTAGTAGGAATGTATCTGCTATTACTATTATTTCTCTATTCTATCTACTATGCGAACATTTAATATTTCAACTGAATTGTATCTGTAATATATAATCCGTACACCTTACATTCATGTGGCTTCAAAATTCACCAAGGGATTATTTATTCTTTCTGACATGAGACGTAAGTAGGTTTTAGGCGTTTACACAGAAATATACTTCAAGGCGAAATGCAACTATTTATTTCACAAATAAAATTTGAAAAACAAAATTTTATAAACGATGCGGGATTCGAACCCACGATCTCCGGCGTTCCGTGCCGGTGTTACAATATGTTATGTTTTCTGAGAGTTGAATTATTGGGGTTGAGCAGGTTATCAACTGTAAAGTAGATCCTGTAGATGAAGCCACAACCTGAGAGTTGAACAAAGCAAACAGAATTTTATAACGAGGCGGTACTCGAACGGTTAGCTCGGTTGGCTAGAGCACCGGCACGGAACGCCGGAGGTCGTGGGTTCGATTCCCGCATCGTTCAAAAAATTTTGTTTTTCAAATTTTATTTGTGTATTAATCCTAGAAGTGAGGGTTATCACTTTAAAAACATAACATATTGTTTAACTATTTATTTATTAGGTATACCCTAGCGTAACACCTCAGTCTAATTAGGCACGGAGTAAATTACGCCTACAGAATTTATCACCTAAAGAATGGCATTTTAGAACTTACGTAATCCCTGGGAGATTTTTCATATATGTTTCGATTTAACTGAACGTGTCTCATGTCATTTTGTAATAGCGAGTAATCTATTGCCTCGTCGAAGTGATGGTCTGATATCATCCCTCTGTATCTAGCAATCAGGCGGCTATACACAACGCTCTCTATGTCAGCTATGAACTTTCTAGAATATTGTATATATTTTGTTGCTATGTAACTAATGGCAGTTCATTTGAATGTGTCAACAAAGCCTATTCGTCTTTCATTAAATTTTAAAGCTAACGATCGTAACGTGAATTTAAATGATCTGAAACCTTGAGCTGCTAACGATGATAAATGATCCTAGACCGTATAATTTAAATAGCTCCAATTATATTAGGCACAGAGTGGCCTTTTGGTGCCTTTCAGGAGTTCAGAGGAGGAATCCAAAATCACTTTATTCATGTAGGTCACGCAAAATGAATGTCAAAAAAAATCTAATTGAATCCACTACGTAAAGGGTTGAGATGCGAAGAAGTAGGAAGAAACTCATTGCCACTCTTTTAAATCAAGATTTACATTGTTTTACAAATCATTTCAATTACAATATAATATGTAAAGTGATGCAACAAACACACTCAAACGTCAAATAGTCAATACCTTACACGAGTAAGTCAAAAAAGTAAATTAAAGTTATGGAGTACAGTAGCTGCACCATCCATACACACCGTAAATAAATAAATTACAATATTGAACGCTTACGAAGATCACGTAAAATTTTCGCGTGTCATGAATTTCGGTATAATATACAAGCTTAAGGGAATCCCGATCTTATGCCTTACACATTAAGGTCAAATATCTCATAACTAGCTCAACAGCTAGTTATGAGATATTTGACCTTTTTGTTTTAGTTGTGTAAACAATTTGTTTACACAACTGTAAACAAATTGTTTACTTGCACTGACCTTACTACACTGTTCATCCAAAATAATTCTTGGAGGTATCATCAATGAGACGAGAGGCGTACCTTTTGATTCATTCAGTGACAGGGAGTTCCTGGAGAGTATTTAAGTAGTTATAGTAAATTATTTGCGAAGTACAGGTGTACCTAATTACCGAAGCCTGTAGTCCTGACACGTAAGTTTTTTGAAACTAAGTAGTTCTAGTAAAATTGGTGCTGGTACCAATCAACCACAAATAACAAACCAAAAAATCAAACACAAATTATAGAACTATTCCGTAGTACTTACTTCTTTCCATGTACAAGACAAGGGCGCTAAGTATGCAATAAGATGCACTAATTATTATTGAATAAAATAATCTAACACACGAATCGACCATACACCCATAATAAAGGGCAAACTCGTTCTATTACCACCGTTCGGAGAACAAATAAGTTAATAACAAATAGTTACTCTTGGGTCAATAACAGAATATAATATACTCTATGGCGCTTGCAAGTTTGGCGCCACTGTGTCGGACGTGCGGGGAACGGCCCTTTAGCCGCATCACCGCATGGCACCTCGTAGGACGGACGAATCTATAATATACAGTTTATCAGTACAGTCTCTTTTTTTTACCTAGCCCTTTAAATTGTGACAAGTTGGTTACTAATTATTATATAGAAGGCATTGAAGAGCCCAAACAACCACCTTAGGAACACATATATAAAGCCAAATATAAATCAAGTACGATTTAATCTTTATCTGACCAATGAACATTCAGAACCCCGTGCCCCCTAACCTCAGTTGATTGACTGAATTGTTTCTATTGCTAATATACAGGTATTTGGTGTCCAACATGTTATAAATGGATGCACGTTACGAGCAAGTGTGATAAAAAATAATAACCAAGGATTTTCCGTACAAACTGAAAGCAGAGATCTAAAGTCAATGACATGGACGTTTTATAATATGTTGGAACTACAAAGATTGTTATAAGATCCACGCGACAAGCACGTGTGATTTATTCTTTGTCTTCATTTTATTATAATGTCTCCTTAGCTGGGACATCCAACAATGTGTCCACTGGTATATACCAGCTTGCTTGGAGAATGGCCTATGCCAAACCCAATAATTATGCATCTAGTTGGCTAGGTAGGAGATATTGGGGTATTCTGCGTTTCAGTCTTCTTGATACTTTCGTTCTTTTGGGCTTTTACTAATACACGTGTGATGAAGAATAAATTAATTACTTATTCAACATACAGCTGCTTGCATAATTCTTCAAAGGTTGAACCTTATATACCTAACTATTCTAACCCCCTTATTCATAATAGTCTGCTAACTTAAAGCATTGCTAATTCTCACTCTGTCTTCTTCTATTGACCTAAGTTAGAATGAGAAAAAACACTCCTAAACGGCTGTTTAAAGTTAGCGGACATTTTGAATAAGAGGGTAAGACAGAAGATAATAAAACATGTCAGGAAGTCAAAAGGTTTTGCATTTAATGGACTTCATGAATGTTTGAACCAAAACTCGACGGGTTTTCTTAATTAATAATTAAGGAGTTTTTTCTATATAAGAGGAAGCAAATGGGCAAGATCTTCACGGGTTGGGGATTGGTGAGGCAACCGCCCATGAAGTCAAGAGATGCGTTGCTGGCCTTTCAGATGGGAGAATCCTCTTTTCTTGAAGGTCCTAAATCCCTAAAGTCCCTATCGGTTCCGGAAAACAGCAGCCGGTAATTGATTCCACAGGGTGGCTGTGCGTGGTAAGAAATTTCTTGCAAAACGAGCGATTGTGGAATACCAGACGTCATCGTGATGCGGGTGGTATTTTGCATTTTGCCGTAATATCCGGTGATGGAATTCGGCCGCTGGAATCAACCCGAACCGAAGTTTCCATGGCCACCTTCCAATTTCAACATCAGACCCAGAAAATCTAAACACATCTGTTCTAAACTGTTTGCCACGACAAAGAGAAACCCAACTGGACTTCAAGCTGTAAAACAGCTGCCAAGTACAATTTGGCGTTATAATTCAAATTCATGGAAATAATAGTTAAAGAAAACAATATATCTTTAAAAAACAAAACAATTAAAAATTGCATTATATATTTCACGTTCTTATCACAGTGCAAATATAATTTTAGTCAGATATCAACAATGTATAATCAGTTGCATTAATGAGACTATATACTTTCATGCCCTTAAAAATTTAACCTCCACTCAAATTGGAATAACTCGACAATTTGCAAAAACAATATCTGTTTCCAATACAGTATATAATTCAGTCAAATATAAATTCATGCTAAAAAAATGAAAGATTTAAAGATAAAGCTTAAATAAGTAAAAATCTTTCGAGTGAAACACCCTGCATGGTTGACCTAAAAATGGATTACAGGTACAAATTTATTTTTATAAGCAACAAAAGCTGACAATGTTCGCGATATCAGCATCTTTCACGTTTACTGGATTATATCGCATGTCTTGACTTACGTCCGGAGTTTCTCTGCGAGATTGAATCTGAAATGAGGAGATCCGTAGGAGAACCAATGTCGGTGACTTTACAGACTTCACATAGCCCAAATGATTGCGAAATTGAAGTGGTAGTGGGCAGGGCACATAGTCCGACGGATAGATGGCCGTTGGGGCAGAAAAGTCCTCGAATGGCGACCACGTATCGGAATACGCAGCGTAGGTAGGCACCCCACAATATGGACCGACGATCTGGTCAAGATCGCCGGATTACGTAGGATAAGAGCAGCGTAGGACCGATAGTCGTGGAGATCTTTGGGGGAGGCCTTGTCCAGCAGTGGAAGTCTCCCGGCGTATAATGAACCTTACTGCTGCAGCTCGGAGAATCAATAGCTAGGTGCGTTTTTATATTCCCCCATAGCGCACAAGTGATCGATGTAGATATGTGTACATTAGTAATATCACTTTAGCAACAAATCCATGGTTGAAATGATGTTTGTTCAAAACTTAAAAATAGTAAGTAATAGAACTTTAACATAACATACTGATTTAACATTAATAATTAAATTAAAAATAATAATTACATACAATCATATAAAACTAGAAATATTATGTGATAATTAATCCTATGCACTACAAAATAAAGCCTGTGCAAATAACTATATAAAAATATAAATACCTATTAATGACACAATCTTTTAGCAATTCTATAACAATATTATATTTAAAGAAATGTGTCTGAAAACAGGTTTTTTTTTTATAAATTTCACAACAAAGGTGAGTGATCACAGTTCTTTTATTTCCAACCGAAACCATTTTCCTGTGCATAACGTATTATTGTAATATATGTAATTCCATTATATGTATGCAAAATATATGGGTATCCAAGAATATTACTTATATTCTTGGATACCCATATAAGCACGGACGAGTAAAAAAATAAGGACTCCGTGTCACCTTACATAACAGTGAGGCACCAAAACAAGCCGGTAAACGTGTACATAGCCCCACGTGTACACTTACGCTAATACAAGCCGATCGGCCGTCATTATGAGATTTGCCATCGTCTGTGACAGATCAGTTTGCGTTGCAATAAAATATTTCAAAAATGCAGTCGTGCGTTGTGAAAAAGTGTAAAAACAATACTATAAAAGTATTTGTGGATATATGATTATTTAGGGGAGAAAAAATTGTGTAACTGATATACCCCATAACCGCACACACACTAGCATAAAGGCTTCCTTCTGTTTTTACTAGTCCGTGGTATTAAGTGAAGAATTTTATTACTTTACGATATAGAACCCAAAATAATATTATATTTACAATATTTATACACATAAAATATTTGTAAACAGATTAAATTTTAGTCTTATGATTTGAGCTTAGCTAACTGAGCCATTATGTCTTTGTCTGCATCCTTAGTTGATGCACCAAGTCTATTTCCTGCAACCGATGGTGCATTTGCCATCTGAAAATATAAAACGAAAAATGTACATTAAGTACTCATCAAGTTTTAAACATGCTTTATATGAAGACAAACAGGTGTATGGGTCACTTGATGGTGTGATGAAGTGATCAACGCCACTCACACTCTCCTGCAAAGGGAAGGATCCAGTGTTGTCAGCAAAGGCTCCCTAAAAGTAGGCAGATGTATATGTTTTTTGCACAAGGAAGTTCTTGCCAAAGTTTAATTGTGCGTGGTAGAAAGCTTCTTGAAAACCACACTGTTCTAAGTCGGCTGTCCCAAAAATAAAACACAGTAAACGTTATTTTACAGGAGAGCAAAAAAACATATTTTTGACTAGCCGTACAAAATTACGTAAAATTGCACCAAAGTGATTATTGTGTGATAAATATAATGACATTGCCTATGTTTGCTTAAATCTAGAATTCGTATTGGCATCTTTATGCATGTTTTATGAGACCTACTACCTTCATAATAGTTATTTTGGTCTATTTTACTCTTAACCACCAAATTAAAACACATCAGCCTTACTAGGTTTTTGAGATGGTTTTTTTAAATATCTTCATTTGTTTATTTTAGTTTAAACATAGTAAAGCACTATTCAATTTTAATTAGATAATGAAAAATGCAATAAGTGAAGGTAAAATATTCATATTTATAAAAAAAATAAATTAAAATTATAAACAATCAAAAACAAAACATAAAAAATTTTACTTTTTGCTCTTTTTCTTGATTCTTGAGTATAATGTCCCCTACTGTGTTTATTTTTGGGATAGCCAAAGTGTTCCAAGCAAACGAGCAAGAGCCCACATGATGGAAAGTGGTGAAGCAACCGCCCATGGTCATTCGCAAGACTATGGACTGTAAGCTTGCATGCTCTAAGCTTAAGGGTCCCTACACAAAGTGATATTTCTCGAGCATGCCAGTCCAATTCGGTTGTCTCTCAGGGTGTAATGTGACACTTCCACTCATAAACACACTGTAAAGGAACACCACATATCCAAATAGTGAGGAAGATAATCAAATTTGTGGCATGTGGTGTGAAGTTTAAATGCAGAGGCAAGAATTAGAACATTTCATCGAAATGACTCATGTGATAAAGAACACACACAATTAAGTTCATAGATTACTGGATCCGAGATAATTTCATATAATAACATATTGAATAGCAACAGTCTTAAAGCAATACATTCATAATTATCTAGATATAATAAGAATAACACACCTTTCCACTGATTTCAATGCCAATCTCATCAAGAACCTGACTGACAATTCCTTCAGTTTCCTGTTCATCACCAGACTCATCCATAATATCGTCCAAAGTGTCTGAAACTAATATACATAAACATAAATAAATATCATCAAAACATACCTGTTTACCACTGTGCATAGATTGAATAAATAATTTGCAAAATCCTGAAGATATTTATTTTAAGATGTGGCGATAAATTTCTTCTGATTTTAATGAGAAGAAATTGTTCAACTGTTCCAAAGTGATGGTACATGGTTAAATCCATAACTTAGTATACTAGCATAATAGACTAACCCTGTGTGAAAGTGAGATGAGCTAGGTAAGATCCTTACATAAAAACCTAGGTGTGAGAAAGAGACGGAATAGATGAAGACCATGAAACCATTTTGAAACAATTTAGTGTCCATTAGTCTCTTGTCAAATATTTCCCTGTTTTATTATTAGTTTTTTATTGTTATTGTTTTGTGTTTCAACACATATTAATTGAAACATATAATGGTGTTTTGTGTGCTGTATTAGCTTGTGTTGTTAAATGTAGCAAAAATCCAACTAAAGAAATTTTTCACAGGTAAATACTGATTTTTCAATATTCGTTTTGTGATGTTTATTTTCGTAGAACATTACTTATGCACTAAAACACTAAATATTACATTTTATATACACAGTAAAACACACTATTTTGCAAAGATTATATTAATTAGAAAAAAAATGTGTTAGAAAATAAAATATTGTATACATGAATATGACGTCGTTTATCAATATTTGTGATAAGGATTGACCATGCAAAATACTACACACTTCACCGACACATCTATAAAACTAACACATGAACATTTTAAATTTTGTCTCGCCATAATAAGGAGAGTGTTTGTCTATTATGCTAGTATACTAAGTTTATGGTTAAATCTTTGTATAATTATTCTATATAACATACATTATGTCAAAACATTCATTGGCAACATATTAAGATCTTTTAAAATTTATGATAATTGGTTATTATTGGTGTATTAATCCTAGAAGTGAGGGTTATCACTTTAAAAACATAACAATTTGTTTAGATTTACAAGAGTGACATCTCAAGTCAAATTCCTAATATGCAAATATTGGGGTTGAGCAGGTTATCAACTGTAAAGTAGATCCTGTAGATGATGCCACAACCTGAGAGTTGAACAAAGCAAACAGAATTTATAACGAGGTGGTACTCGAACGGTTAGCTCAGTTGGTTAGAGCACTGGCATGGAACTCCAGAGGTTGTGGGTTGGTTGTTTTTCAAATTTTATTTGTGTATTAATGTTAGAAGTGAGGGCTATCAGTTACAATACATAACAAATTGATAGTTGGTTTGACATAATGATAGGGTTATCTCAAGAATTATTTAAAAATTCAGTAATAGTAATACATAAGTGCAATTTTTGTTTAATAATACTTACTCATTTCGTCAGTCATATCCATCTTTGCGCTTGCATGTTTAAATGCTTCCATATCTCTTGCTATCTGTTGTGGATTCATTATTTTATTCATGCTTCCCATTGTTTTCGCTGTTGTGCCCATTGCCCCAGCGATTGCGATATTAGCACCCATTGCTTTATTCTGAATTTGAACGCTAGAAATCTGAAATCATATAAATACTTTCATTATAAGTTACATAACTGGTATTGGTATGGTATATGTGCTTAACTGAAGAATGCAGCTTAATGTTACTCTGTATAATGGTGGGAATTGAGAGGGTGAGAGACTGCTATCTTATTGATGTCAGACAGTGTACACAACATGAGGCCAGGCAGCTGTCAAATTATTGTATCCATCAGTTCACTTTTCATTCAATCCACTTTAATACAATAAAAAATCATATGAACTATACATATTATGGCACGCTATGATGGCTGTTTTGACGTTTGTCCACTCATGAAGTTTCGTATTAATTAATAATTACATTAAATGAGCAAATTACTTAAATTCTTTACTGTCAATTGTGACGTGCAGTTAGTCATAAAAAATTATCGATTGTATAATTTTAAGACACAAAATTTATTTATTACATTGATTTCTAAACTATATTAGGGTCCCGCGAACATTAATTTTTTATTTTTATAAGATTCTGATTATTGGTGTACTAATTTACCACAAAACACGGCATTTGTTTTTCGAAATTCAAATTTTTTTTTAAATGAAATCTAATACGATCGTCACATAGGATCGCTGGCCAACACAACTTCAACCTTCGGAAATCTTGCGTCAATTCTCAATGCAAAGCAAAGCAGTTTCGACTTGTGGTTGCTTCGAAAAGTACAAATTGCGAGTGCACTGCGATTGTGATATAATTTTGACCTGGCTTTGCATTTCGGATATTGATACTGCATTACTGTTGACCCTTGCTCTTAATTTGGACTCTGTTTACGCCTTTTGTTGTGGATTTCGTCGATATGGCCGAACGTACGCAGAGAACTGTTCTAAACACTCAGACACGTGAGTTCGTTATACGCCTTTGTAGCTATTTCGATCGTGAATCTCAAAATGGTGGGCCAATTTTACCTATAACGTCAGTGGTTGAACGCGTAGCTGATGCGCTTAATATTGACAACGAACTGTTAGATGAATAACTAAAGAAAACAATGGCGAGACTGGCACAGAAGAAAATAAACTTCACACACCAAAAAAGCGAAAACGAGCAAAACAAGTCGTAGGCATCATGAAGAAGACATGTGTACGGCTACTATTTACTGAAGGAGGATCCAACAAGAAAAAAGTTTGTGCAATCACTGAAGTATTTGTCACTCCGGAACCATGAATGGGTTTGTCGAAGGTTCTCTCATGGCTTTTGTGTCAAAAACCACTGGAGACTATCATGAAGAAAAGTTTACTGAATGGTTTACCTCAATGTTGTGTAGCCTCCCTGAACCATCTATTATAATTATAGACAACACCCCATACCACTCGATGCAAATTGACAAGCCACTTGCCCAACCCCAAAAGAAAACTGACATTTTTGCATGGCTTCAAAAAAATGGCATAGATGCAAACATAAATATGGTAAATACGGAATAAGTATGACTTTTAAAAGAAAACAAACCAACCAAGATCCAATATGTCATTGACGAAATGGTGGTTAGAACATGGGCACAGTTATATGGTTACCACCTTACCATTGTGAATATAATGCAATTGAGTTGATGTGGGCTCAAATTAAGGGATATGCTGCAAGACCCAATACAGAACCCTCATTTACTACAGCAAAAATGCTAAAAATATTAGAAGCTTGTGAACATGTGACTAAAGGAGACTGGGAAAAGGTTGTGAATAGAACTGTTAAATTAATAAGGTGAGATTATGACAGGGATGTGAAAATAGATAATATTTTAGAAAACGAACTTATAATTAATGTAGGTGATGATAGCAGTGACAACAGTGAAAATAGTGTTATGGACGAATCTGATTAAATCTGGCCTTTTGTTACACCTTTTTTTTGGTCTCTTTTTGTATTCATATGTTTCTTATGTGCATATAAAGTATGTATATTCATTTTCATTCCAATATTCAGTTCGTTCAATTATATTAAGTATACATTTATATTTTTGTTTTATTAAACCTTTTTAATCAGGTACTGCTTGCAACAAAAACTAATAGATTTGATTATATTTTTTTCGTGAATAAATTGACATTTCACATCACTATTATAATATGTCAAAGCGGCCATCATAGTGTGCCACTAGTATAAATAAGATTGGTGGCATATCACAATGCAATACAATGTGTGGAAGTGGTGCATACTTGATAATTGTTTTGTCAACTTAAATAAAGTTTACACAAATGTTGTGTTATAAATGGATGATTGTGAGAACTCACTCTCATTCAATACTCACAAAATAAAATTCTCAGCACATCTATAGATAAATAATTTCAAAATCTGTCGTATTTACCTTGCTATTAGCTGTTAACATTCTAGTCTTTTGCTTCCTCAACTGTACCAATTGTTTAGCAAGAACTTTACAACCTTCATTATTGCCTTCCTTAGCCATCTTTTTTATTTCCATTTCCTGCAACATTAAATGATAATTAAGTAAATCTATACCTTTGGAATTAGTCTGTAAAAAAGGACTAAGAAAATTTAATAGGCAATAGGTACGTACTAATTTTTTTTCCTCTCTCTCCAGAGCCACCTTATCTCTGTCGATTTCTCTAGTTGCTTTTCTTAATTCTCGGTCATTTTGTCGCTGTTGCTCTGCAATAATCATTGTTATTTACAAGCACACGAAAGGAACTGAAATTCGTTTTTCCATGAAAAGGTTCAACAAAATTACCTTTAACAGTTGGGGCTTTCCTAAAAAAGTTCATGGTACTTTGATGACTAAATTGATTTTATTAAATAATAAATAAAAAACGTAGAAATCATGGATTATAATTAATAATAGGACGAATTAATTGTTTTATGTCTGTAACCGAGGGTGTCGTGTGACTCACAGAAAGTAGAAACACAGATGACAGATTACTATTATTAAAACGACTCGGAAATCAAAATCGGAAATTGAAAACATAAACACATAACAGTTATCACAAGTGAAGTCATAATAATTTTTTTTTGGGCACAAATATTTAACAGAATATAAAATCAAAGAGAATGTAAATACTACGAAATGTACTTATCCAGTCATATGTAAAAAAATAAATTTAGTTTAGTATGAAACGTGCAGGCATTTGACATAACTTTGAAATAGCAGTAAATCCTGTAATGTGATTGGTGACATAGTATTATGTATAATAAGTAGTATAATCCCGCTAAGTTAAAAGCGTTTAGTTGCTTTTAAAACGTACTGGATTTCCATTAAACCCGTGCGGAACACGAAAGTACTGTCAGAGCTCTATACCGAATCTATAGTTAACCCTTAAGCAGTTGACTGTATGTATTTTTGCCCTCGAGTCTCGTATCAACTTGTTTGTTCCTGTACCTTTCTCTTGCACACCTTAGCACCGTGCACGGTGCTATCATCATCATCAGCCGGAAGACGTCCACGGCTGCAAAGATTTCCACGACTATCTGTCATGTTTGGGGGGTTTTGCCATCATCGCTACGCTTGGCAGGTTGATTGGCGATTGCAGTAGATGATGTGCTCTTAACGAAAGATTCTGCTGCCTATCCTCCGTTGTTTATATCCCTTAGTCGCTTCTTACGACGCCCACAAGAGGAGATGGGGTTGTGCTATTCTGGTGCGACACCACACACACATGGGTGCTAGACGATCACACACCTCCTTCTATAATATATGGCGCTGTTGGCCATGTAGCGAGACTGTGCGATAGTAAAACTAGTGATGACCTCAGCAAAGATCGATAGATGTTGGGAAACTATTTACAAAGAAATGTGTACTTTATTACGTTAATTCTTAAAGTATAAATAACACGGAAAACGAAAGAAATTAATTCAAAATGCGAAATACTTAAGCATATTGTACGTTCCTTCGCAGCTATTTGTATTATACGTCAAAATTAGTTATCTGGACGCTCGCGAGTGGCGCTTCAAATAGACACAAAAAGTTTGCTGTCAAACATATGGAACAGCCAGTCCAGTGATATTTATACAGGTCAGTATAGACAACAATATTATAAAATATAGTTTAAATGTATATTTGTATTGCAGTAGAATGTGGGTGACGGTAATCACTTAATATTAGGTGACCCAGGCGGTCGTTCGTCCTACTCGTCCATAAGAAATAATGATAAAATACATTTATTCGACGTCTTGTAGGGTTCGGAATCGTTTTTGTCATTCAAACGAGAGTATGGGACGCGGTGGTCACTTACCCGACCTGACTGTTAGTTGTCACCCATATGTATGATCGTTTACCTCCTATGCCAAGGAAATGTATGGCCGCGGCCAACGACATCCATATACACTTGTTTACAAAAAAGCACCCAGCACTACTTTGTATACTAAAAATTATCATGCCATATTGTGTATTCAAATATTTAATAAACTTCCCGATGCTATTAAATTGTTGAATATCGGTCCTTTTAAAACTCAACTATATGAATGGCTAATTATTTACAATTTCTATGATGTATTTGACTTTTTAAATTTGTGATTTTCTTTTTGTAATCTTGTGTTTAACTTTGACTAAATATACACATATGTATATGACATGTATATTTTGCGTAGATGTTAATATGATGTAACAATGAAATATTATGTGCTTGTAATATTAAAATTATATTATTATAATTTGACGTGGAGCTAACTTAATTTGGATGCCCTTTATGGCTAATGTGTTGATTCGTATTGTATTTTTTGTTAACTTTTATTATGCAAGCATTATGCAAATAAAGAATTATTATTATTATTATTATCCATAAAAAAAGTCGTTGTATCACCTCTCTCAGAGAAAAGCCAAGTTAATACAACGTCTAAAATATTTAGAGAGAAAAACTAGAGATTTTAAGGAAATGTAGTAAAATATATTGTTACATGTAATTTATTGCTAACCCATTTACATTAAGTTTTTGTTTGTTGGCCACGTGTCTCAGTGCGGTCTGTTGAGAAACCTCCACGGAGGAGGGACATCTAATGTAGCTGCAGTTATCGAGATAAGGGTGTAGTATCAGTATAGCAATGTTATACACGGGCCATGCAGGTCTCTCTCGGGTAATTGTCGACCAGAACCTTGAACCTTGTCCACCAAAAAAACCCCATTTGTCGTATCACAGCTCTTCGACAACACTTCTCTTAAAGCCTCGCCTAGTATCGGAATACTGCGCATCGAAATCTCGAGCAATTGCCAATTCCGTAGCCATCTTGTGGGCAAAGCCAAATTGGCTTCGAAGAAGCTGGGCGTCATTAATAGAGCACGGCAATACTTCAAGCCGGCCCACATTCTAACGCTGTACAAAGCGTAGGTCCGGCAACACATGGAATATTGCTGCCATTTTTGGTCTTGCGCACCCCAGTATCAGCTGGATCTATTTGACCACGGGCAGAGCGGCTTGAATTGTCGGGGACCCAGTGCTCTGTGAACGGCTGGATCACTTGGCGTTGCGTAGAAACGTCGCTTCATTGTGTGTCTTCTACCGCATTTACCATGGGGAGTGTTCCGAAGAGCTGTTTACACGCCCCAAGTGAGGATATCATCCCCACCATCTGGATGTTTGGCGGTCCTCCGCAGTGCGGTTTTCAAGGAGCTTTCTTCCACGTTCAGCAAAGCTGTGGAATGAACTTCCCTTTACGGTATTTCGGGGACGATACGACATGGGTACCTTCAAAAAAAGCGTCTAAACCTTCCTGAAAGGCTGGCAACGCTCCTGTTATTCCTATGGTGTTGCAAGAGAATGTGGGCGGCAGTGATCACGTAAACCAGGTGACCCATACGCTTCATGCTACGTTCGCCATTTCTCACTCTATATAATCTATAATATAATAATAATATATAATCAATCGGTCTCAATCTTCTTCTTGGATAAAAACGTCCCATATTTTCGTGACACTTCATTGGCACATATAGACACTGGATTTCGAAAATGATCCCAAATTCGTTCTCTGCACCCTTGGAACCTCGGATCCGATATCCATATTGTTGAAATAATAAATTTGCGCGGTGAGCATCTTGGATTTCAAAAATGATTCCAAATTCGTTCGCTGCACGCTCGAGAACCTCGGATTCGATATCAATAGTGTTGAAATCAAAAATTTGCGCGGCGGCCATCTTGGATTTAAAAAATGATCCCAAATTCGTTCTCTGCACCCTTAAGAACCTCGGATTCGATATCCATATTGTTGAAATCATAAATTTGGGCGGCGGCCATATTGGATTTCGAAAATGATCCCAAATTCGTTAGACTAATTATTAATTAGTGTAGTTCAGATTCACTAAAAATCTAAAATTAAAAATAAAAATTTAACAAAATAGCAATCGACTTCAAAAACACTATTCCAAAACAATAAATATAATATATAGTCTATACTAATATTATAAAGCTGCAGTGTTTGTTTGTTTGAACGCGCTGATCTCTGGTACCACTGGTCCGATTTGAATGATTCTTTCAGTGTTGGGTAGTCCATTTATCGAGGAAGGCTATTTTTTCAAAATTAGGGATCCGTAATAAAATTGCTATTTTGTAACACAAGGTGTAAAATCGAAAACCTATAGAACAAAATGATGTACAGTATATATATAGGCAATATTTTATTACTTATAAAACTATCGCGTGAATTATACTTTATATGGCAAAACAACGTTTGCCGGGTCAGCTAGTTAATTAATAAATCTTATTCTAGTAACGATTATTGTTATTTTTGGAGTCAGTTGCTGCAATGTGAACGGTTTACAAGAACGTGAATGTAGCGGCCAAATCCGCTACTTACTTCCGCACCGCCGCTTATGTTCTTGGACCACACGACATCACGCCACATCGTACGATCTATGACGACAGCCTACGTCACGGGTGGTGCGAGCTGCGAACCGGCTGCATCGCGTGCGCGTCCCCGCGCCCGCGCTCCCGCCGCACACCGCGGGCCCTGCGCCCGCCGCCACAGCTAGGCCTCCCGCGCCCGCGCCCCGCGCGATCGCCTCTGGTATTTATGCGACGCGCGGGGCGCGGGCGCGGGAGGCCTAGCTGTGGCGGCGGGCGCAGGGCCCGCGGTGTGCGGCGGGAGCGCGGGCGCGGGGACGCGCACGCGATGCAGCCGGTTCGCAGCTCGCACCACCCGTGACGTAGGCTGTCGTCATAGATCGTACGATGTGGCGTGATGTCGTGTGGTCCAAGAACATAAGCGGCGGTGCGGAAGTAAGTAGCGGATTTGGCCGCTACATGAACACTTACATACTAGTGCTATTTACACGTTATCACGGAAATATCGTTACCTAGTGATAAATGATACTTATTTACATCGCAAAACTGTAAAAGCTAATATTTTTCAGCTTTCCCGTACACTAGATAACTAAAAATACGTAGGTACTTAAAAAATACTTAACTGCTGTTCCACTAATGTCACTGTCCAAATCGAGTTCTAAATTCAAATTACGCATCTGAAACTGAAATAGTGTTTACATTGCTGCCTATTGACCAATAATATTTTAAACAATTGGAATAAACGCAGAAATGTATAGACTTAGCAGTCGATAGTGATGATGTCATTTGAGGCATGTGCCATATTTCGGCTTTGATTTTGAATCAGGTGCATTGTCTATATGTATAGAACGTCATTGTTCTAAGCAAACAAATTGAAATAAACGTTAAAAGTAAAAAAAAATATCTATATCTTGATTGTATTCGAAAAATGTACTTTGAAGGGTGGACAGACAGACACATGAATGATCATAAAATGGTTCTCGATTTTTACATACGGAACCTTAGAAGATGGGTATGAATGTGTATATGATGCATATTAAATAGAAAATGGTTTTATAGACCAATTTTATAATTTTCAATCCAATCTCACCCACTCCCAGAAGCTTGGAAGCGATATCTATTAGATGTTAATGATAATATTATGTGGTGGCCATCTTGGATATCAGAAATATTGTGAAATTCGATCTCAACTACCTCGAGAACCTGGAAAACGATGTCTATAATGTTGTATGTATTTCTTTGATACTGCGCGGCAGCCATCTTGGATTTTAAAAATGGTCCCAAAATTATTGTACTCTGCCGAAATAATTGATTATGAATGCCGAAATGATTAAACCTTGGATTTCACGAATAATCCAATCGGCTATAACACTTATACTTGGTTCACTTTTTTGATTCAAGTATGCGTCTTGTTCATTTTTTTTACTCGTAGTCGATGTGTTTATACATAACCTGAAAACATCGTCTCAGTTCCTCCTTTTTTAAAACTATTATTTCTTGTATGTATAAACAAAGTATATATTATTCGTACTTATTGAGTGTCAAGCTCAGACTGCTCAGTATAGTAAACAAAGAAAAATTATGATTATACACTGGCCTGCAAAAGTAAGTATCACACTTTTCAAATTATTTTTTTTTTCTTAACTATAGAAGGCAGAGATTTAAGATTAAAAACGTTTTGTTGCAAATTTTATAGGCTTTAATTCTTAGAAACTGAAATTATACATTAGTAACATTTTTAACTTAAAAAAGATAAAATAATGAAAATAGACATTTTTAGTTTAGTGTAAAAAAATTAAACTAAAATGTATTACAGGTTATTTAATTTTTAATAACTGGTATTGCCTCCTCGAGCTCTGATTACAGCTTCGAGCCGGTTTGGCATAATGAAGACTAGGTTTCGGAGCCGATGTTGGGGAATATTCTCCCATTCTTCTACCAGGGCCTGCTTTAGTGCCCTGAGGGTAGTAGGTGGTGGTCTGCGATTTCTGACTAGCCTCCCAAGCTCATCCCAGGCGTGTTCAATTGGGTTGAGATCAGGACTTCTTGATGGCCAAGCCATCACGCTGATACCGACCTCCTGAATATACTCATGTACGATATGAGCCGTGTGTGGCTGGGCATTATCATGCATCAGCATCGATCCATCACCCATATTTGCTAAATACGGCACTGCATATTCATTGAGAATCTCTTGAGCATATCTTTGCCCAGTGAGGGTGCCATTTTCTATGGCTACTAGCTCTGTGCGACCTTCTGAAGATATGCCAGCCCATACATGTACACTGCCTCCAACGTATTGGACTCTTTCTGTATGCAGGCTTGAAGGAATCGCTCACCAGGTCGCCTGTAAACACTTCGCCTTCCATCAGAAGTCTAAAGGGAGAATCGAGACTCATCTGCAAACAAAATTCTTCACTGCATGTGTTCACGGGCGTATCGCAGTCTCGCAACTCGATGCTGTCTCTCGAGTTTTGGGCCACTCGCTGGTCTTCGGGGTTTCAAATTTGCTTCAGCAAGTCTTCTTCTCACTGTACTGTCACTAATGTAGTCCCTCCGGGTCTGAAGTAGCTGTTGCTGGACTTCAACTGCATTTTGGTGGCGATTTCTTAACACAGTGGAAATAATATAACGATCTTATCGGGCACTGGTACACCTGGGTCTGCCATTACAAGGTCTCCTCAGATGGTGTCCAGTCTCTTCGTACCTTCGCTTTACCTTCTGGACCGTTCGCACCGTCACACCCACCATTCTTGCAGTGCGACGCATACTGACGCCTAGTTCCAGAAAAGCCATGATCCTAGCACATTCTTCAACTGAAAGAGGCATGATAAATAAAATGTTATATGCTTTATAGCATAAATTTTTAAAACATCGATCTTGAAAAAAATTTAAAGCAGAAAGAAAAATGTGAATGGTAAAATTGTAATTCGGAAACGTCCACTTTGAAAAAGGAATGGTTTTGTTTTTGAAGTTTTTTTTCAGCCAATTTTTAAAAGAAGGTTACCGACTATAAAGTTTTTATGTACAAAATTAAATTCTCTTTGGAGTCCTTTTTATTTCGAAAGTATATCTTGTAAACTTAAAACAATATCGCAATTTTAAAAGTGTGATACTTACTTTTGAAGGCCAGTGTAGATAAATATATTGTTTTTTTAGGGAAAAGAAGGAAACACGTACGTGTCACCTGGTGTTAATTGATCACCGCCGCCCACATTATCTTGCAACACCAGAAGAATCACAGAAGCATTGCCGGCCGGAGTATGCGCTTTTTTTGAAGGTACCCATGGCATAAAAGGCATTTATTTTCTCAAAATTGATTCCTTTAGAATCCTTTTTGATGTCATTTCTTATACTACTAGATACTACTACCGCTTCGGAAACAAATGGCGCTCTGAGAAAGAAGCTCTCCCAGCATTCTTTTTTTTGCGCTCTTTTCAATAAAAATATACAATATTGTACAGTCATTTCTATCGCTATAAAGAAATCATAATCTAGTCCCAGGCTGTCCGATAATTTAGATATTCAGCAGTGGAGTAATAGGATTTACGACAGAGCCATTTTTTTATAAACCATTTAAATTTATTTATAGATAATGTCTGAACAGTGGCTGGGACTTTATTGTAGAAGTGTATACATTTACCCTTAAAGCTATTATGTATCTTATGAAGCCTACTAGAATTAGTTACAAGCAATCCCTTATTTCTAGTGTTATAATAATGAAAATCACTATTTTCAGATTTTTGTGAACATATATTAAATTTTCATAAATGTACTGACAATAAACAGTCATAATATTTATTTCTTTAAATTTTTCTTTGAGAGACTGTCTATAACCAAGCTGATATATAGCACGAACAGCTCTCTTTTGCAGTGCAAACAGTGCTATATCAATGTCAGCAGCATGACCCCATAGTAATATACCGTACGTCATGATGCTGTGAAAATAACTAAAGTACACTAATCTAGCGGTCGCAACATTCGTGTACTCTCTAATCTTTCTAACTGCATATGCCGCAGAGCTGAGTCTATCTGCTAGATGGGTAATATGTGGACCCCACTGAAGCTTTTTATCTAACGTGATACCCAAGAAGACCGTAGTGTCCACAAGTTCCAATCTCTGGTCATTTATAAGTACGTTGGTTTGTACCTCCGCTGTGTTTGGTGTAATGAACCGTAAACACTTTGTTTTTTTACTGTTTAAGTGCAGATTATTCGTCTCAAACCAACGCACTATCTTTGAGAGTGCATTGCTTACCTCGTCATCAATATCCGCACGTCGCTTCACTTTAAAAATAAATGAAGTATCATCAGCAAACAATACAATCTCATGGCTATCATCTACCACAAACGGTAGATCGTTAATATATATAAGAAACAAGAAAGGACCAAGAATAGAACCCTGTGGAACACCTATTCCCACAGGTTTACATGAAGACCGTTTGCCATTTACATCGACTATCTGAACTCTTTCGCTTAAATATGATTTTAACAGATTTAGGGCTCTATTTTTCACTCCATAATGCTTTAGTTTTAGGAGTAAAGTTTCATGGTGGACGCAGTCAAATGCTTTTGACAAATCGCAAAAAATGCCCAATGCATCCTGTGACTCTTCCCAGGCGTCAAAGATGTGCTCAATGAGTCTAGTACCCGCATTAATTGTTGATAAGCCCCTAGTGAAACCAAACTGATTTTTGTTCATTAATTTACAAAAATGCATTTGTAGCTGTTGAAGCAAAAGTTTTACTAAAAACAGGTAGCACTGAAATAGGTCTGAAATTAGCAGGGTCAAAAGAACTGCCCGATTTAAACAAAGGTATAACTTTGCTGTATTTCATGAGGTCAGGGAACACACCCTCATCTATGCATTCATTAAATATTATTGCTAATTCAGGTGCTATAATGTCAAGTATGTATTTACGGCGTACGTACGTAAGTAAGGGAAACACCTGGCAACCCCTCGCTTTTTTCTCCAGAAAACTCAGCCCTTCCCAAAAAAAGTACAGCCCTTACGACAGGGAATTATTGGCGATTTATGAAGCGATTCGTTATTTCAGATACATGGTTGAAGCGAGGACATTCACCATCTACACTGACCACAAGCCCATTACGTTTGCATTCAGCACTCAACGTGACAGCTGCTCACCTCGTCAGTTCCGGTACTTGGACTTCATCAGTCAATTCAGCACTGATATCAGGTATATCCCTGAGAGGGACAACACAGTAGCTGACAGCATGTCTCGGGTTGAAGAGATGACAACGCCCCTAGATTACCAGTCCCTCGCCCGTGCCCAGGATTCTGATGCTGAACTTCAAAACTTACTCGTAAGTGGGTCAGGCCTAAAATTAGAAAAGGTCATGCTAGAGAACTCTGATATTCAGGTATTCTGCGACACTTCTACTCAATACACCAGACCTTTTGTTACTTCAGCTTTCCGACGTCAGGTATTCAACACGTTACATAGTCTAAGTCATCCCGGAGCAAAAGCCACAGCGCAATTGGTAGCACAACGCTTCGTTTAGCCGGGTATTAAGAAGGACTGTCGACAATGGGCCAAAGAGTGTCAACAATGTCAGCGCAGTAAAATATCTCGCCACACATCAGCTCCATTAGCAAAGTTCACAATGCCTTCAGCTCGCTTCCGTCAGGTCCATATGGACATAATAGGTCCCTTACCTTCTTCTGTTGGTCACAGGTACTGCCTCACCATGATCGACCGCTTCACTCGATGGCCGGAGGCCATGCCCTTGCAGGACATCACTGCAGAATCCTGCGCTGCCGCCTTCGTAACTGGGTGGATTGCGCGGTTCGGTTGCCCCGAGAGCATCATAACCGACCGCGGCCGCCAGTTTGACAGCCAGCTGTTCAAGAGGGTCGCCGCGCTGGTAGGCGCCGACCACCGCACCACAACAGCTTATCATCCCGCAGCAAATGGCCTCGTAGAGAGGCTACACCGTCAGCTCAAGGCCGCTATAACCTGCCACACCAGTGCTCAATGGACGGAGGCATTACCTCTCGTGCTGCTGGGCATACGCAGCGCGTGCAAAGATGACCTGCAGGCGTCTACCGCGGAATTAGTCTACGGCGAGCCACTCCGCTTACCTGGACAGTTCCTTCAGCCCATACGGGACGACCACATCGACGTTACCGACTTCGCCAGCAGACTGAAACAGCACATCACTAAGCTGTCACCAACATCTACGTCATGGCACGGACAACGTACATTCTACGTGCCCAAAGACCTACAGCACTCCACTCACGTGTTCCTGCGCCAGGGTCCTGTAAAACGGCCGCTACAAGCCCCGTACACCGGACCCTACAAGGTACTACGTCGGGGCTCCAAGTCATTTGACATAGAAGTCCAGGGTAAGACGTCAACAGTAACGATCGACCGTCTCAAACCAGCATATATCGCAGATGACAACTTATCAGGAAAAGACACACAAACACAGACTGTACCTACACAAAAGGAAACTACGGAAGAAGAACACATCAGAACTACAAGAAGTGGACGAAGAGTCAAGTTTCCCGACTACTATCACCCGTAGTCACGGTCTCAGTGGGGGAGTACTTGTAGCGGCCAAATCCGCTACTTACTTCCGCACCGCCGCTTATGTTCTTGGACCACACGACATCACGCCACATCGTACGATCTATGACGACAGCCTACGTCACGGGTGGTGCGAGCTGCGAACCGGCTGCATCGCGTGCGCGTCCCCGCGCCCGCGCTCCCGCCGCACACCGCGGGCCCTGCGCCCGCCGCCACAGCTAGGCCTCCCGCGCCCGCGCCCCGCGCGTCGCATAAATACCAGAGGCGATCGCCCGCGCCACGCATTCTGCACATTTATTTACCTCGCGCTCACAGCTTTCCGCTTGCTTTATTTTTGCTTTGTATAGACGCTCATTTCATTCTACATTTTGTAAAGTATTTCTTTTAATTAGTAGTAAATTCAACCTTTCATCTTTGACTCAATCTTTCATTCTTACTTCGCTTCAAACCAATATCATAGCATCCCTAGCTCAGCCAGGGGTAGTCATCGAGAAGTCGTAGGAGTAGAATACGTGCTACAGCGTACGTTTAGTGTGTGTACGCTACAATAACACCACAAAAGGACGGTGGTGTTACGCAGGTGACGGCGCCGAGGATAGACATGGCGGCGCTCCACAAAGCATTGTGTTCGTCTGCAGCTTGTGAACATTCCACCCTGCTGTTATACTTGATGCTGTACTCATGCAAAGCATACAAAAGGCATGTTAGCACTGAGCCACAAATTGAAAACTTGGTGGTGCCAATACTACAAGTTCTGTACAATGCCCCAGACAATAACTCCCATCATATTTATATGTCGCTCATTGTACTGCTCATACTGACAGAAGATGAGAAGCTTATCAAAAATGTACATTCTATTATGTTGAAAAACCTCGTTTGGTACACGGAACGGACGCTGTCGGAGATATCAGTGGGTGGCCTGATGGTATTGGTGGTAGTGAGAGCGCTACAGTACAACATGGCGCGAGTTCGGGACAAGTATCTGCACACTAATTGTCTTGCGGCTATTGCCAATATGAGCTGTGAGTTCAGAAACCTTCACCCTTACGTCGCGCAAAGATTGGTGTCACTGTTTGAAACGTTGTCCAAAAGAAGAGCCAGACTTGCTACAGTGGTGACCCATCCGACAAGTGACACGATGACTGGCGCAGAACAACAACAAAAGGGATTAGGCGGTGGTCCAAGTACAAGTGACGGCGGAAATAACAGTGACGTATTTCGAGTGGGCGTACGGATACCACCCTTTTGGCCCGAGGAACCGGCTGTATGGTTTGCCCAAATTGAAGGTCAGTTCATTTTGTCTAATGTTACAAGTGACTCCACCAAGTTTTATTATGTCATTAGCCAATTAGACCATCAGTACGCAGCAGAAGTCAAAGATATCATTATTTCCCCGCCGGCTACAGACAAATACGAGAAATTAAAGTCGGAACTTATCAAGCGCCTCACAACGTCTAGAGAACGTAAAATTAAACAGTTGTTGATGCATGAAGACCTTGGTGATAGAAAGCCATCTCAATTTTTGCGTCATTTACAAAGCTTAGCAGGGAAGACAATACCAGAAGAGCTTATACGAACTATTTGGTCGAGTCGATTGCCAAATAATTTACAAACAATTGTCGCATTACAGAAGGACAGCGCCCTCGAAACCGTGGCAGATCTGGCGGACCACGTTCATGACATAGCACCGCCCGCAGTCGCTCAGGTAGCCAGATCAGCAACTGAACAGCCAGGTACTGCTTTTGAAATTATGTGTAACAAAGTAACAGAACTGACACGGCAGGTGGAGTCACTAATGCAGAGCCAGCAACGGCAGTCTCGATCCCGCTCCAATGACTTTAGGAACGAATACCGCACGTCACGATCCCGCTCTAATTCCCGATACCGACAGCAACCAGAAGACGATACACAATGCTGGTATCATTTCCAATTTGGCTCGAACGCAAAGAAGTGTGTCAAGCCCTGCACATTTCGTTCGGGAAATGCCAAGGGCAGCCACTAGTGGCCGAACACGTCTGCCCTACATCATCAGGCCGCCTTTTTATCACCGACCTTAACACAAAAGTACAATACCTTATCGACACAGGGTCTGACTTATGCGTTTATCCACGTTCTCGCATTCAAGAACATCGCACGAAGACGCAGTACGAGCTCTTTGCAGCAAACGGTACGGTGATATCAACATTCGGGTACGTTCACTTACAACTCAACCTAGGGTTGCGCCGCGTATTCAGTTGGCGCTTCGTGGTGGCAGACGTCTCCAAACCAATCATTGGCGTCGACTTCCTTAGCTTTTATAACCTGCTCGTCGACTGCCGCAATCACCGCCTGGTCGATGGGGTAACGTCACTGTCCGTCGCCGTACCACGCCAGCACCACAAGGAGGACATCTCATCAGTACGTACAACATCGCCAGGGGACTCGTTGTATAACGACATTGTACGAGAGTTTCCGAACATTACACGCCCAGCTGGTAAGCCAAGTGAACCAAAACACAACACGGTTCACCATATTAGGACGACGCCTGGCCCACCAGTATTTTGCCGCCCTCGTCGGTTAGATCCGGAGAGACTCACCATTGCCAAAAAGGAGTTGGAAGAGATGGTACAAAATGGTACAGCTCGGAGATCAGAGAGCCCCTGGTCCTCAGCACTGCACCTAGCACGTAAGAAAAACGACGGCTGGAGACCTTGTGGGGATTACAGAGCATTGAACGCTCGCACTATTCCAGACCGATACCCTGTGCGGCACATCCAGGACTTTGCGCACCAGCTGGCAGGCAAAAAAGTCTTTTCTACGGTGGACCTCGTTAAAGCATATAATCAGATCCCAGTCCATGCTGACGATATTCCTAAGACTGCCATTACCACGCCTTTCGGATTATTTGAATTCCCTTACATGACATTCGGACTTCGTAATGCTGCACAATCTTTCCAACGTTTTATGGATGAAGCACTTAGAGACCTAGACTTCTGTTTTGGGTACATTGATGACATCCTAATCTTCTCTGAATCTCCATTACAGCACCAGCAACACCTTCGCCAGCTATTTCAACGTTTGACAGATTACGGCATACTGATAAACACAGCGAAATGTGTATTTGGTAAGGATGAAGTAACTTTTCTTGGCTTCACAGTGTCCGCAGCAGGCGTTAAACCTTTGGAGGAGAAGGTCCAGGCAGTTCAAGACTACCCGCCACCCAAGACGGTAAAGGAGTTGAGGCGATTCCTAGGAGTCATCAACTTCTACCGAAGATTCATTCCTGGAGCAGCAGCAATACAAGCACCGCTTAATGCCTTACTAGCTGGACCGAAAACCAAAGGATCACACCCGGTCAACATGACTCTAGAGCTGCTAGAAGCATTTAAAAGATGTAAGTCTAGTCTTTCCCATGCCACACTCCTAGCACATCCAGATACCACAGCAGAGCTGGCGATACAGACTGACGCTTCGGACCACGCTATTGGAGCCGTACTGCAGCAAAGTAAGGGAAACACCTGGCAACCCCTCGCTTTTTTCTCCAGAAAACTCAGCCCTTCCCAAAAAAAGTACAGCCCTTACGACAGGGAATTATTGGCGATTTATGAAGCGATTCGTTATTTCAGATACATGGTTGAAGCGAGGACATTCACCATCTACACTGACCACAAGCCCATTACGTTTGCATTCAGCACTCAACGTGACAGCTGCTCACCTCGTCAGTTCCGGTACTTGGACTTCATCAGTCAATTCAGCACTGATATCAGGTATATCCCTGGGAGGGACAACACAGTAGCTGACAGCATGTCTCGGGTTGAAGAGATGACAACGCCCCTAGATTACCAGTCCCTCGCCCGTGCCCAGGATTCTGATGCTGAACTTCAAAACTTACTCGTAAGTGGGTCAGGCCTAAAATTAGAAAAGGTCATGCTAGAGAACTCTGATATTCAGGTATTCTGCACATTTATTTACCTCGCGCTCACAGCTTTCCGCTTGCTTTATTTTTGCTTTGTATAGACGCTCATTTCATTCTACATTTTGTAAAGTATTTCTTTTAATTAGTAGTAAATTCAACCTTTCATCTTTGACTCAATCTTTCATTCTTACTTCGCTTCAAACAAATATCATAGCATCCCTAGCTCAGCCAGGGGTAGTCATCGAGAAGTCGTAGGAGTAGAATACGTGCTACAGTGGTACACGTATAGATGTGTACAGATCTTACTACTACTACAGACGTATAGATGTGTATAGACGTGTACAGATGTAGCACGTATTCTACTCCTACGACTTCTCGATGACTACCCCTGGCTGAGCTAGGGATGCTATGATATTTGTTTGAAGCGAAGTAAGAATGAAAGATTGAGTCAAAGATGAAAGGTTGAATTTACTACTAATTAAAAGAAATACTTTACAAAATGTAGAATGAAATGAGCGTCTATACAAAGCAAAAATAAAGCAAGCGGAAAGCTGTGAGCGCGAGGTAAATAAATGTGCAGAATGCGTGGCGCGGGCGATCGCCTCTGGTATTTATGCGACGCGCGGGGCGCGGGCGCGGGAGGCCTAGCTGTGGCGGCGGGCGCAGGGCCCGCGGTGTGCGGCGGGAGCGCGGGCGCGGGGACGCGCACGCGATGCAGCCGGTTCGCAGCTCGCACCACCCGTGACGTAGGCTGTCGTCATAGATCGTACGATGTGGCGTGATGTCGTGTGGTCCAAGAACATAAGCGGCGGTGCGGAAGTAAGTAGCGGATTTGGCCGCTACAAGTACTCCCCCACTGAGACCGTGACTACGGGTGATAGTAGTCGGGAAACTTGACTCTTCGTCCACTTCTTGTAGTTCTGATGTGTTCTTCTTCCGTAGTTTCCTTTTGTGTAGGTACAGTCTGTGTTTGTGTGTCTTTTCCTGATAAGTTGTCATCTGCGATATATGCTGGTTTGAGACGGTCGATCGTTACTGTTGACGTCTTACCCTGGACTTCTATGTCAAATGACTTGGAGCCCCGACGTAGTACCTTGTAGGGTCCGGTGTACGGGGCTTGTAGCGGCCGTTTTACAGGACCCTGGCGCAGGAACACGTGAGTGGAGTGCTGTAGGTCTTTGGGCACGTAGAATGTACGTTGTCCGTGCCATGACGTAGATGTTGGTGACAGCTTAGTGATGTGCTGTTTCAGTCTGCTGGCGAAGTCGGTAACGTCGATGTGGTCGTCCCGTATGGGCTGAAGGAACTGTCCAGGTAAGCGGAGTGGCTCGCCGTAGACTAATTCCGCGGTAGACGCCTGCATGTCATCTTTGCACGCGCTGCGTATGCCCAGCAGCACGAGAGGTAATGCCTCCGTCCATTGAGCACTGGTGTGGCAGGTTATAGCGGCCTTGAGCTGACGGTGTAGCCTCTCTACGAGGCCATTTGCTGCGGGATGATAAGCTGTTGTGGTGCGGTGGTCGGCGCCTACCAGCGCGGCGACCCTCTTGAACAGCTGGCTGTCAAACTGGCGGCCGCGGTCGGTTATGATGCTCTCGGGGCAACCGAACCGCGCAATCCACCCAGTTACGAAGGCGGCAGCGCAGGATTCTGCAGTGATGTCCTGCAAGGGCATGGCCTCCGGCCATCGAGTGAAGCGGTCGATCATGGTGAGGCAGTACCTGTGACCAACAGAAGAAGGTAAGGGACCTATTATGTCCATATGGACCTGACGGAAGCGAGCTGAAGGCATTGTGAACTTTGCTAATGGAGCTGATGTGTGGCGAGATATTTTACTGCGCTGACATTGTTGACACTCTTTGGCCCATTGTCGACAGTCCTTCTTAATACCCGGCCAAACGAAGCGTTGTGCTACCAATTGCGCTGTGGCTTTTGCTCCGGGATGACTTAGACTATGTAACGTGTTGAATACCTGACGTCGGAAAGCTGAAGTAACAAAAGGTCTGGTGTATTGAGTAGAAGTGTCGCAGAATACCTGAATATCAGAGTTCTCTAGCATGACCTTTTCTAATTTTAGGCCTGACCCACTTACGAGTAAGTTTTGAAGTTCAGCATCAGAATCCTGGGCACGGGCGAGGGACTGGTAATCTAGGGGCGTTGTCATCTCTTCAACCCGAGACATGCTGTCAGCTACTGTGTTGTCCCTCCCAGGGATATACCTGATATCAGTGCTGAATTGACTGATGAAGTCCAAGTACCGGAACTGACGAGGTGAGCAGCTGTCACGTTGAGTGCTGAATGCAAACGTAATGGGCTTGTGGTCAGTGTAGATGGTGAATGTCCTCGCTTCAACCATGTATCTGAAATAACGAATCGCTTCATAAATCGCCAATAATTCCCTGTCGTAAGGGCTGTACTTTTTTTGGGAAGGGCTGAGTTTTCTGGAGAAAAAAGCGAGGGGTTGCCAGGTGTTTCCCTTACTTTGCTGCAGTACGGCTCCAATAGCGTGGTCCGAAGCGTCAGTCTGTATCGCCAGCTCTGCTGTGGTATCTGGATGTGCTAGGAGTGTGGCATGGGAAAGACTAGACTTACATCTTTTAAATGCTTCTAGCAGCTCTAGAGTCATGTTGACCGGGTGTGATCCTTTGGTTTTCGGTCCAGCTAGTAAGGCATTAAGCGGTGCTTGTATTGCTGCTGCTCCAGGAATGAATCTTCGGTAGAAGTTGATGACTCCTAGGAATCGCCTCAACTCCTTTACCGTCTTGGGTGGCGGGTAGTCTTGAACTGCCTGGACCTTCTCCTCCAAAGGTTTAACGCCTGCTGCGGACACTGTGAAGCCAAGAAAAGTTACTTCATCCTTACCAAATACACATTTCGCTGTGTTTATCAGTATGCCGTAATCTGTCAAACGTTGAAATAGCTGGCGAAGGTGTTGCTGGTGCTGTAATGGAGATTCAGAGAAGATTAGGATGTCATCAATGTACCCAAAACAGAAGTCTAGGTCTCTAAGTGCTTCATCCATAAAACGTTGGAAAGATTGTGCAGCATTACGAAGTCCGAATGTCATGTAAGGGAATTCAAATAATCCGAAAGGCGTGGTAATGGCAGTCTTAGGAATATCGTCAGCATGGACTGGGATCTGATTATATGCTTTAACGAGGTCCACCGTAGAAAAGACTTTTTTGCCTGCCAGCTGGTGCGCAAAGTCCTGGATGTGCCGCACAGGGTATCGGTCTGGAATAGTGCGAGCGTTCAATGCTCTGTAATCCCCACAAGGTCTCCAGCCGTCGTTTTTCTTACGTGCTAGGTGCAGTGCTGAGGACCAGGGGCTCTCTGATCTCCGAGCTGTACCATTTTGTACCATCTCTTCCAACTCCTTTTTGGCAATGGTGAGTCTCTCCGGATCTAACCGACGAGGGCGGCAAAATACTGGTGGGCCAGGCGTCGTCCTAATATGGTGAACCGTGTTGTGTTTTGGTTCACTTGGCTTACCAGCTGGGCGTGTAATGTTCGGAAACTCTCGTACAATGTCGTTATACAACGAGTCCCCTGGCGATGTTGTACGTACTGATGAGATGTCCTCCTTGTGGTGCTGGCGTGGTACGGCGACGGACAGTGACGTTACCCCATCGACCAGGCGGTGATTGCGGCAGTCGACGAGCAGGTTATAAAAGCTAAGGAAGTCGACGCCAATGATTGGTTTGGAGACGTCTGCCACCACGAAGCGCCAACTGAACACGCGGCGCAACCCTAGGTTGAGTTGTAAGTGAACGTACCCGAATGTTGATATCACCGTACCGTTTGCTGCAAAGAGCTCGTACTGCGTCTTCGTGCGATGTTCTTGAATGCGAGAACGTGGATAAACGCATAAGTCAGACCCTGTGTCGATAAGGTATTGTACTTTTGTGTTAAGGTCGGTGATAAAAAGGCGGCCTGATGATGTAGGGCAGACGTGTTCGGCCACTAGTGGCTGCCCTTGGCATTTCCCGAACGAAATGTGCAGGGCTTGACACACTTCTTTGCGTTCGAGCCAAATTGGAAATGATACCAGCATTGTGTATCGTCTTCTGGTTGCTGTCGGTATCGGGAATTAGAGCGGGATCGTGACGTGCGGTATTCGTTCCTAAAGTCATTGGAGCGGGATCGAGACTGCCGTTGCTGGCTCTGCATTAGTGACTCCACCTGCCGTGTCAGTTCTGTTACTTTGTTACACATAATTTCAAAAGCAGTACCTGGCTGTTCAGTTGCTGATCTGGCTACCTGAGCGACTGCGGGCGGTGCTATGTCATGAACGTGGTCCGCCAGATCTGCCACGGTTTCGAGGGCGCTGTCCTTCTGTAATGCGACAATTGTTTGTAAATTATTTGGCAATCGACTCGACCAAATAGTTCGTATAAGCTCTTCTGGTATTGTCTTCCCTGCTAAGCTTTGTAAATGACGCAAAAATTGAGATGGCTTTCTATCACCAAGGTCTTCATGCATCAACAACTGTTTAATTTTACGTTCTCTAGACGTTGTGAGGCGCTTGATAAGTTCCGACTTTAATTTCTCGTATTTGTCTGTAGCCGGCGGGGAAATAATGATATCTTTGACTTCTGCTGCGTACTGATGGTCTAATTGGCTAATGACATAATAAAACTTGGTGGAGTCACTTGTAACATTAGACAAAATGAACTGACCTTCAATTTGGGCAAACCATACAGCCGGTTCCTCGGGCCAAAAGGGTGGTATCCGTACGCCCACTCGAAATACGTCACTGTTATTTCCGCCGTCACTTGTACTTGGACCACCGCTGTACGGTCAACAGCATGTCGACTGTACATCACGTTTCGCGTATCAGCGTTTACGTCGCCTCGCGTTATTTCCTAAGTAATATTGTAACCAGTTCGCGACAAGCCGCCGATCGATTCGCGTGCTCATTACCATACCAACATTTTACCATTTTACCATATAGCATAAGTTAAGGTTTCAATATACCATTTGAGCCTAACTTGTGTTTTACTCTGTACGGAACCAAACCACCGTACATTGTGGTCCTTCGGCCTTTTGTTAACCAGTGACAAATTTTTTTTTTTTAACCATTCCAAGGACATTGTGGTCCTTCGGCCTTTTGTTAACCAGTGACAAATTTTTTTTTTTTTTAACCATTCCAAGGACATTGTGGTCCTTCGGCCTTTTGTTAACCAGTGACAAATTTTTTTTTTAACCATTCCAAGGACATTGTGGTCCTTCGGCCTTTTGTTAACCAGTGACAAATTTTTTTTTTTAACCATTCCAAGGACATTGTGGTCCTTCGGCCTTTTGTTAACCAGTGACCAGAATTTTTTTTAACCATTCCAAGGACATTGTGGTCCTTCGGCCTTTTGTTAACCAGTGACCAGAATTTTTTTAACCATTTCGAGGACACAAAAACATTGTGATCCATCGTTCTATTAACCAGTACCATTAGTTAACCATTTTAACCAAAATTCGTCGCGTGTGTAGTGAACCAAATTAGTGTTGACCAAAGTGCTTGTGTGTGGAGTGTAACCAGTTCACCAGATCGGCGATACTACCAGCGACTACCAACGGGGAGACTGCTGAGGACACACCAGGTCACCACGTACCAGTCTTCAAGTAAGATCTTTCCTTTTTATCACTCACCACTCTTTACCACTCTCTTTTGACCCGTAACCATGGAGGCTCTATTAACCACCCAAAACCAGATTATGTCCGCGATTAACACGCAGTGTGTTAATTTCAAGAAGGACGGGCCAGAACGAAAGACACCCGCCTATATTGAAAAACGTCTCAACGCTTTAGACTCGTACTGGAGTGAATTCCAGACCAACCATACTAGGCTTTGTGCTGAGTTTGAAGACCCTAACCATCGCTACTTCGCGGAAAACCATTACCAGCGGACGAAAGATTTTTACCAGGAAGTTAGGAATATGATTTCTAATTACGTAACCAGCGATCCCAGCAAACCATTACTGAGACCTGCTACACCATTATCGCAGGGCTCAGATAGGCGCGATATTTTCTCTCCCGCTCAGGAGGGTCCCTCTTTTAGCTTCCCTGCACCAAAGCTATCGAACCAGGGCAACTCCAGTAGGGTCGAAGAAATGCTGCGAAAGCAGAAGAGCAACTTCAAGGCGCTATCCCGTACCATAGAGGCTGTCGACCTTGAAAGCTGCTCCGACCGCTGGGAGTTCGAAGATATTTTACGAACTATCCAATCAAGATGGTCGGTCATCGATTCTCTTCACTGGGACATCGACAGCGAAGGGCTGCTCGACAACGAAGAGTATGAGACAGCATTCGCTGAGATGGAGAAGAAATACAACACCATGAAGAAGGCAGTGAACAGACAGATGTGGTCGTCATCTTACAGGGAACGTTCAACCCCACAAATGGACATTCCCACCTTCAGCGGAAACTACCAAGATTGGATATGTTTTAAAGATTTATTCTCCGAAACAATTCACCATAATAAATCTTTACCAAATGCGCAGAAAATGCAATTCTTGAAAAGTAAGCTCCGTGGCGAGGCTGAAAAATTAGTTCACCATTTACGCATCAATTCTGAAAACTACGAAGTATGCTGGGACATATTAAACCAACGTTACCATAATACTAGGTTAATATTTAATTCTCACATACAATTGTTACTAACCATGCCTACGATTCAACATCAATCTGCAGCGGTCATCAAAAGGTTACATGACACCACCAACGAGTGTCTTAACTCTATAAAAGCAATGGGCATCGACATTTCCAACTGGGACCCATTGATCGTCTATATTTTGTGCCAAAAGTTAGATACTGAAACCCATAATGATTACATTGTGTCGCTTAAGAATCCAAAAGAATTGCCTACTTTGTTAGATTTTTTGAAATTTTTAGAAATTAAATTTACTTCGTTAGAAAGCTCTCGTCGTAAGCAGGACTTCAACAAATCAAATTCATCCCAGGTACACCAAAACCAATACCAAAAACCATGGGCTGAAAAGCATACCAATAACCATTTACATAATTTTATGAACAGAAATTTTAAACCAAGACCAGCTGTAATAAACCACGTCAATACGAAACCAGTACATATTGCGCCACAACGGAAATGCATACTCTGTAAAACGTGTTGCCATGAATTGTTTAAATGCAAACAATTTCTAGAATCCGCACCGCTGAATCGACTTAAGGTCATTGAATCCAACAAATTATGTAAAAACTGTTTAATTAACCATTATGACAAGGAATGTTCTTCGGAAAAAACTTGCCGTTTTTGTAACCAGCAGCATAATACTCTTCTGCATAATGCTCTTGTCACTTTTGCACCATCTACTTCTAGAAATACCGAGATCGAAAATTCTCCTAGAAGATCCAATATATGCGTTACCAATGCCCCACAAGAAACCATGCCCAAATTATTAGCAACAGCTAAAGTTAATATTATGTCTATGGATGGCTGTCACCATACCATGCGAGCCCTCATAGACCCGTGCGCGGAGTCATCTCTCATTACAGAGAATGCCGCTCAACTTTTAGGCCTACCCAGGATTAAGCGCCACTGTGTGGTGGTCGGAGTAGGCGCAAAAGCCAACAATAGTAAGGGAGTCGCACAGCTTTCAGTGTCATCTCTTCATAATAATTTCACATTTAAAACGGAAGCCTATGTGATGAAGCATGTCGTCGGGAATTTACCACACGAAACATTAGAAAAACCAGCTTGGCCGTATTTACAAAAGTTACCACTCGCAGATCCAGAGTTTTATAAAAGTAGACCAATAGATTTAATTTTAAGCGTTGAAGTTTACGAATTAATTATTTTACCAGGTTTAATTCGTAATGGCACATCACTACCAATCGCGCAAAATACCAAGCTCGGTTGGATTCTTAGTGGTACCATAAAACCAAACCAAACATATTGCAACGTCGTCATGGTCGACTTGCAGGATATACAGCGGTTCTGGGAGATTGAAGATATCTCAGACAACTCTGTAAATATTACGGATGAAGATAACCATTGCCTTCATCATTATCAACAGCATACTACGCGCAAACCAGACGGACGTTATGTTGTACGGTTACCATTAAAACCAGAGATTACCGAAAAATTGGGTGAGTCTAAAACCAAAGCCGTAGCCCAATTTCGGCAATTAGAACGCAGATTTTGTAAAAATAAAATTATCGAACAGAACTACAAACAATTTATCCATGAATATATTAATTTAAACCATATGAAGAAATGTAATAGTAATCCGATACTTCAGTGCTATTTACCTCACCATTGTGTAATCAGAACGGATTCCACGACGACTGCCACGCGAGTTGTTTTTAATGCCTCAGCGAAAACTTCGACTGGACTTTCGTTGAATGACCTTATGTACTCTGGACCAAATTTACAAGAGGATTTGTTTACTCTCATATTAAAGTGGAGGCAGTACCAAATAGCCTTCACAGCCGATATAGAGAAGATGTTCAGATTTATAGATGTCCATGATGATGACCAGCCGCTCCAGAAGATCGTGTGGAGGGACTCTGAAAAGCAACCATTAGAAGAATACCAACTTACCACTGTCACATACGGCACCAAGGCCGCACCATTCCTAGCCATGATGACATTGAAACGTCTGGCTAAGGATGAAGGTCACCGTTACCCAGAAGCAGCAGAAGTTCTGGCTACCAGGCTCTACATGGATGACCTCCTCCATGGACATCATGACCTCCAGTCTGCAAGGAGGCTGATTTCCGACCTCATAAATCTCCTTAAGTTAGGTGGATTCAATCTAAGGAAGTGGTCGTCAAATCAACCAGATGTACTACCAGATAACCAGTTACCATGCGAAGACCAAGCATATGTTTTTAAATACCAGGAATCAACCAAGGCATTAGGACTTAAGTGGCATCCCGACGAAGATTATTTCACTTTTCAATTGAATTCCGAACCAGTCAGTAAACTCACCAAAAGAAGTTTACTCTCGAATATATCGAAGATATTTGATCCGCTTGGATGGCTTTCACCAGTTACCACCAAGTTGAAACTACTCTTCCAGGAAGTATGGCTCTTAAATCTTCTGTGGGACGACGAATTACCAGCTGACATCAACACAAAATGGAAAACCATAGAGGCTGACATCACGAAAATTAGCCATATTACCATACCAAGGTGGTTGCAGTCTTCTAAGAACGACACCATTGAATTACATGGGTTTTGTGATTCATCACAAAATGCCTACGCTTGTGTTGTATACTGCAGAGTCAACAATATTACCAGCAACCAGTCTTCTGTAGTATTAGTAGCTTCGAAGTCTCGTCTCGTACCTGTAAAGAAAAATGTATCGTTACCTAGATTAGAGTTATGTGCAGCGGTTCTACTTACCAAGGTCATGAAGATCACCTGTAAATGCCTATCAGATTACAACATCAAAATCTACGGTTGGTCTGATTCGACAGCTGTGTTAGGCTGGCTCAACGGCGACCCATGTAAATGGAAACCATTCGTCGCGAATAGGGTGAAGCAGGTCATTGACATTATACCATCGAGTAGCTGGCATTATGTGTCAACAAAGGACAACCCAGCTGACTGCGCAAGTAGAGGCATTACCACCGAACAGCTGATTAACCATTCCATGTGGTGGATAGGTCCCCACTGGCTACGATCGTTTGAAGAGTCCAAATTAACCAATAAATTATATACAACCTGCGAAGAGCTTAAAAAACCATTATTAAATATAAATGTAAACACAATTAAATATCAAAACAAGGTTATAGATAGTATAGTTAGCAGATACAGCGATTTTACGCGAGCTTCAAGAGTGCTTGCGTGGGTGTTACGTTTTACACCTAAGTCATTTAATACTAATAAAACAAACTACTTAACTATATTAGAAATAAGAAAAGCTAAAAACTTAATTATAAGGCATATACAACAAGTAGAATTTTTAGAAGATATACAATATATTAAAAACCATAACCAACCTAACCCTAAGAGTAAATTATTAAAATTGAAACCATTTATTGATAACCAGGGGCTCTTGAGGGTTGGGGGGCGATTGACCAACGCCAAAATAGAAGATAGTATGAAACATCCGTGTATTTTACCACATAACCATTTGCTTACTGACATGATTATTGACCACGCGCATAAGATGACCTTTCATGGGGGTCCCCGGTTAACCCTTGCTTGGCTGCGTCAAGAATATTGGATCCTGGGAGGAAACAATGCTGTAAAGAAGAGGCTACGGAGATGTGTGATATGTAGAAGGCACGACCCCCTGAAACACGACCAGTTGATGGGAGACTTACCACCTGCAAGAATCAACAGGACCCGCCCCTTTTACCATTTGGGGGTTGATTTTACTGGTTTTGTTGACGTCAAGTCTGCGAAGGGTAGATCAGTGAGATGTACCAAAGGATATGTCGCCGTCTTCGTGTGTATGGCGACCAAGGCTGTACATTTGGAGTTGGTCTCTGATCTCACCGCCTCAGCATTTTTGGCAGCCCTCAGAAGACTTGCGGCCAGGAGAGGATCGCCCGGTCACATTTACAGTGACAACGGGACGAACTTTATAAAAGCAAATAGAGTTTTGCAAGAGGAGATTGTTAACTTGAAAACCATATTGAATGCCCAGTTTTATGCAGAAATAGCTGAAATGTCGATAGAATGGCACTTCAACGCACCATCTTGGCCAAGCGCAGGCGGTCTCTGGGAGGCTGCAGTGAAGAGCTTGAAATACCACCTGAAGCGAGTAATAGGAGAACAAAAACTCACCTACGAGGAGTTCTCTACTCTTCTAGCTCAGCTAGAAGGATGCCTTAACTCCAGACCTCTGTGCCCGCTGAGTGAAGACGTCGAAGACTTAGATTGTTTGACCCCTTCTCATTTTCTGTCCAGTGGACCAACATTGACCATTGTTGAGTCAGAACACGACTTACGAACCAGATGGCAGTTAGTGCAGAAGATTTACCAAGATGTGTGGAAGAGATGGAGAGCGGAGTACCTCACACAGTTGAACGCTAGGTCCAAGTGGCGACGTTCACAACCAAATTTAAATGTTGGCGGCATTGTAATTATACACGATGCTAACCTGCCACCGGGTAAATGGGCTCTCGGTCGAATCGTGCAGCTACATCCGGGGCAAGATGGGCTAGTTCGAGTAGTCTCTGTTAAAACCAAAAATGGCATTATGAAGCGACCAGTAGTCAAACTATCTCTTTTACCTATTAACCACTCCAACGACGAAGACAGTAACCAAATTCATGAAACCACTGACCATAACCAGCCGAAACACCAGTCGAACGACGATTTACCAAAACCAAAGCGACGAGCTAGAAGAGGAATTGTTAATTTATTTACCATGGCACTTATGTTGTTTACCTTTTTATTTTCACCAGCCACGTGTGCATACAACGCTATAAACTTCAACGACAGTCAAAGTTTATATTTAGATAAAATATCAACCATGCGACTAGTTCAGGACGAATGGAAACTAGTTGTATACTACGATTTAAAACCATATTGGCAAGGCAGTAAATTGTTATCCAAATATATTGATCATATGGAATATATTTGCAAGGAATCGTCAGTCAGAAACCATTGTGAATCTATTTTAATACAATTACAGCACAGTTATACAGAGTTATCGCATTACAATAACATTCTGTCGACGCAGCAGTTCCCACGCGGGCACGCGCGGCGCAGGCGCGGCCTTATCAACGCTGTGGGTAATGTTGCACACGCGCTGTTCGGTGTACTCGATGACCAATTCGCTAAGCAGTATATTCAGGACATCGATTTAATTAGGGAAAACCAAAACCATCTTGCTGCTCTATGGAAAAACCAGACTTCCGTAATAGAAGCAGAATATAATGTATTGAAGAGGATGCAAGGCTCAATTGACAAACAATATAAAATATTTACTCATTACCTTAACCAGTTAAAGAACGCTACCAATGATGTCAAGAGTCAATTGAAAGACGTGGAAAACAATAATGAATTTTTATTATGCGCTATGGCAGCTAACAGCTTGGAGTCGAATTTGAAGAATGTGCAGGATGTTCTTTTAGATACTGTTTCGGAGGTGTACTTTGGGAAGTTCAACATACATCTTTTGAAACCCGACCAGCTTCTAGAAGAATTAAATATTATTTCCGGAAGATTGTCCAACGATTTAAGTTTACCAATAGAGAACACGCATACAGAATTAACCAAAATGTACCATTTACTCAAGGTCAGAGCGAAAATGCTAAATGACTATTTTATTTTTGAAATTAGAATACCATTAGTGAGTAGAGACCATTACCAAGTATATAAAATTTATCCTGTACCAAGACGGAACGGCAAAACCATGGTCACCCTAGTTCCAGTTTCGGATTACATTGCGATCAACTTACGAAGAGACTCATTTATGACCATATCACACTTAGAATTAAATAATTGTCTTCATTTAGATACTGAGACACAACTTTGTCCTTTGGAAAAACCAATTTCTCATATGAGTCATGATGACGTCATGTGCTCCAAAGACCAGGAGACGAAGCAGTGCAGAACCAAAACTGCCAAATGTCTAGATTGGTGGTCTCAGCTAAGCGAGGTCAATACATACTTTTTCTTTTGCTGCGACTCGTATCCAGTACGTATCATCTGTGGAGAGCAAATGTTTTCCAATCATCTTAATAATAGCGGCATTATTAGGTTGGGTCCAGATTGTGTTCTGAAAGGACAAGACATTACCATTTATGCTCGGAGGCTTCAGAACAATACATTAACCATACAGACGGATATACCAGCGATAGACATTCACCCCATCAACCACATCTTTAACCAGAATAAGACGTTCGTGTCGCTGATTTCGGAGCCAGCATCAGTGATGGGTGGTTACGATCAGGAGCTAGATGATATAGGCGCAAAAATAAAACAAATGAATTCAGAGAGTGGTCTAAAGGGTGGTATATCTTATCACGACGTTCACCACTACGTCGCGATATACGTGGTGGCGGGTGTGCTGGTGGCCGGGGCCGCCGCGTACGCCGTGCGGCGGTGGTGCCCGCGCCGCAGCCGACGCCAGGACTCCAGCGCGCCGCCCGCGCCGGCAGCCGCTGGCGCAGGGCCAGCCGCGTCGCACCCGCCGCGCCCTGAGCCGCGGGGTCTGACGAACGCAGCGTTTGTGTATAGTGTTAGTGACCAGTGTGTAAGTGTAGTTAACCACGGGCAATCTAGTGCTAGTAAAAATAGTGATAAGTGTAGTGATGAAGTGAAAGACCAATCCACTTCTCCTGTAGTGCATAGGCATAATTTTAGTGATTACTGTGGCTAGAGACATTAAGGTTACCATTAGATAATGCAAATTTGTTTATCACCTTGTCTCACGTCACTCGCTAACCATAACCATTTCTTTTTTGTACCATCTTCACCACCACTCTTTCTTCTCTCGCGGTGGCAGCATGTACGGTCAACAGCATGTCGACTGTACATCACGTTTCGCGTATCAGCGTTTACGTCGCCTCGCGTTATTTCCTAAGTAATATTGTAACCAGTTCGCGACAAGCCGCCGATCGATTCGCGTGCTCATTACCATACCAACATTTTACCATTTTACCATATAGCATAAGTTAAGGTTTCAATATACCATTTGAGCCTAACTTGTGTTTTACTCTGTACGGAACCAAACCACCGTACAACCGCCTAATCCCTTTTGTTGTTGTTCTGCGCCAGTCATCGTGTCACTTGTCGGATGGGTCACCACTGTAGCACGTATTCTACTCCTACGACTTCTCGATGACTACCCCTGGCTGAGCTAGGGATGCTATGATATTGGTTTGAAGCGAAGTAAGAATGAAAGATTGAGTCAAAGATGAAAGGTTGAATTTACTACTAATTAAAAGAAATACTTTACAAAATGTAGAATGAAATGAGCGTCTATACAAAGCAAAAATAAAGCAAGCGGAAAGCTGTGAGCGCGAGGTAAATAAATGTGCAGAATGCGTGGCGCGGGCGATCGCCTCTGGTATTTATGCGACGCGCGGGGCGCGGGCGCGGGAGGCCTAGCTGTGGCGGCGGGCGCAGGGCCCGCGGTGTGCGGCGGGAGCGCGGGCGCGGGGACGCGCACGCGATGCAGCCGGTTCGCAGCTCGCACCACCCGTGACGTAGGCTGTCGTCATAGATCGTACGATGTGGCGTGATGTCGTGTGGTCCAAGAACATAAGCGGCGGTGCGGAAGTAAGTAGCGGATTTGGCCGCTACAACAATATTAGTCGAATGGCCCCATAGGTCTTTTGTATTTTTTAGGTTAATTAATTTGAAGATTTTTATTATATCGCTACCTGTAACATACTTAAATTTCAAGTCAGTAGAAGATACTGGTACGTGTAATTTAAGCATATCATATGCTGCTTTTGGCGAAGAGTTAAGGTATTTGGTCGTGACAATCGGGATTTCGGAGAAGTATTTATCAAATTCATTTGCAATTTCTATTTCCGAATTTATAACGCGATTATTAATATTTAAACAGATAGAGGTGTTACGGCAATTCGATCTACCAGTTTCATTGTTAATTACACTCCAAGTCGCTTTTACTTTATTATTACTGTTTTTAATTTTATCTGCAATGAAACGTGTTTTCGCTTCATGACAAACTATTTTAAAGAGCTTGGAGTATTTTTTTACATATATTTTAAATTCTTCACTATTATTGTAATGTTTCTCATAATAAAGGTCATATAAGCGTTTACGACTTTTGTGGATACCCATTGTTGCCCAATCATTAAAACTATGTTTGTTGTTTACTGTCACCGTTACTGGAGTAAAAATCCTGTCAAATTCCTCACAGAAGGAATTGAAGACTAAGTTGTAGTGAAAATTAGCAGTTTCGCCACAGTGTAAAAATCGTATTGTATTTACCAAATTATTTCTAAACGTCTCAAGACGGCTACCCGTAACTGGTATAATCGTCACCTTTTTTGGTCTGACATTCTCCAATCTTGTATTTACTTTTATAAGTTGCCCACTATGGTCGGACTGAAGATTATTAATTATGAGTTTACTAGTAATAGTAACATCTGTAAAAATATTATCTAAACAGGTTGCTGTTGTAGAAGTGATTCTAGTAGGTTCTCAAAATACATTGAACAAATTAAAACTTTGAAATAAATTTTTAAGGCTAGTACAATTGGCCGAAGGTTCAAGCAAGTTTATATTAAAATCTCCACACACTATAATTGACTTGCTAGTTTTGCTAAATTTTGATAGTACCTCCTCCATTCTATGTTGGAATTGTTCATATGATGCAGTGGGGGGCGGTATACACTTACAATAATAAATTGCTTTAGTTCTATACAAGCTATCTCAATTAGTTGTTCTATAGAGAGATTAACAATATCTCTTCTATTTTTACATTTTAATCTATTATTAATAATAATTAGGGAACCTCCATGTATTGCCCTACTTCTACAAAACGAACTGACTACTTTATGTTCTCTAAAACTAAACTGGAGCTGATGACTCTTACGTCAATGTTCTGTAATACATAATATATCTATATTACAGCAGCTCAAAAACAGTTCAATTTCTAATTCCTTACTTGAGATACCTTGTATATTCTGGTGAACAATATTTATGAGCTTTATATTATGATTATCTATAGCAGTAACATTTATATTTGGTGAAGAGTTGTCCTCCCTTGTCAAATGTGTATCGTCCCGGAAACACCGCACAAGGAAGTTCATTCCGCAGCTTTGTAGTACGTGGAAGAAAGCTCCTTGAAAGCGCACTGTCACACATTCAGATAGTGAGGATGATATCCTAACTTATGGCGTGTCGTGCGAAGGTGGAATTAGGTGGCAGGAATCAGATGAAACAGGTCTTCAGAACACTCCCCTTGATAAATGCGGTAGAATACACACAAAGAATGTCTCTACGCATCGCCAAGTGATCCAGCCGTTCACAGAGCACTGGGTCCAATTTAAGCTGCTCTGCGTTGCACGCGGAGATTAGCAACGGACTTTATTGAGATAAATACAATAATTATCAATACAATAGTCAAAACTGGCTGAACTGAGCTTGTAAATTTTCTATTCCAGTGGCTCATGCCCACAATATTGATTACTTACTATATCTTTTTAACTTTCAAGAAGAGAGAGTGCGAATTAATACTAAAACCGCACAACATACATAAACTATACTATATTTCTGTTTATTAACTGAAAATATCGAAATTAATTTTATGTTCTGCCACAAAATTCGATACGAGGACCTTTGAATGTCACCTTTTTGGGTAATCAGTTACGGTAGCCTGTAGATCCCGTATTTAGACTTCCATTACAGTGTAAGACATTGAAGTTAAATAAGTGAATGAAATTTCGTACTTGTATTAGAATTCATACCTAACTTGTACAATGATACGGCCCATTCCAGTGTGAGATCTACTCACACTTAACCAGTGCTAAAATTAAAATCAAACAACAAAATTTGTAGAAACAATTTATTTGTAGATCAAAATGTTTCTTTAAGTCACTTCATTCTTATTAATTGACAAAATTTGCAAAAATATATTTCCTAAAACATAAATAGGACAGGTACAAAATAAAAATAACTTACAGCATAGCACAAAACATCTACTGAAAAATTTAAATAGAATGATGAATTCATAGCTATATGACGAATCACTATTTATTAGCTAAAAATAAAAAAATATGACAGAAATAAATAATTAAGTATAAATTAAGTTTTTGAAATTTATCTAATTTGGACAATATTTGGTCAATTAGGAGGACGGACGAGCAATATTTATAAATAGTCTATATAATTAAAAATTAACTAACACAAAAACATTTCACTACAGGCTTAAGTACATATTAAGTCATTTGAATTATAATGCCCGCGAATTAGCACAGGGACAATCCGCCATTTTAGTGACGTAATCAACAGACAGAATCTTCAAAAATTGCCATTAAAAGCAATCATATGGCAAGGTTTTGTGACACATCCAACAGGCAGGGGTTATATGACTTGATTAACACGATGTCTTTTATTTAGATTTGACAGTTATTAGGTTCTTATTTATGTATAAAACAGTCCCTATATTACATTAAAAATAATTATTATGTTTATTATTTTGTCAGAGCAGAGATTCACCAAGACCAGTTGGGAACGAAAGGTCCAAAGTTCCACAAGTCGGGTAGGCCTTCGTGTGCTTCATCTTTATATTCGCTCTCTGACCATTTAAAAGGTTTGATGACGTCTTTTGTGAGCTCTTTAATCGCCTCTTCCTCTTCTTCCAGTCGTCTTTGCCGCACGAGATCTCGTATTTCAAGACCGTTGAGAGATGGTACGTCGTCAAATTTGTCGGTGTAAATGGTCGCAATATTGCCCTTGTTGATTGGTACTGTAGAGTTGTATTCGGTGAAAGGCGGGCTGGATATTCCCGTGAGTTGCAATGAAGAATCCTTGGAAGATCCTGAATAAATAAAAAAGATTTAACTTAAGAACATCATTTATTTTAATGACCCCTTTAACTACCATAATAAGTTCAGAATATTTGGTCAGTTCCTGATGTGGCAAGCGTGTATAAAAATCTTTGTAGTAATAGTTAATTTTAAAAACAATAAAGCATATCTCATACAGGATAATATCGTTGAGGTTTTTATAGTTTTTTTTAACGAGAGAAATTGACAATATGAATAAGACATTCACATGATTCACCCTGCCCATCGGAGTGTTTAAATTCTCTTTGCCCATAACACAACACTCGATGTTTTGACAATAGACAAGCAACAAAGGCAGTGAGTCATCACTCGCGATGGTAAAAGCAGCGAACAATACCGGAGTCATGTCTTTCGTGTTTTACATAAAAGATACTTTATACTAGTTTATTATATCAGTTAATTATAGCAGCTAAGATAATTTGAACCTGCTAAGTCATATTTATAAGTTATATTTATTCGTTTTTATGTCTTTTAAAATATTTTCACTGTTGTTCATTTAATTTGTGAGTTGTGACGTATTATTAAGTGTTATTAGCATTAGTTGTTAACATTTGTGGTTTTTTTAGATGCTAAGTTGACCTAGTTCTATATCGGTATATGTAATATGATAAATAAATAAAAATTGCGAATTTTCTAGAAAATGTCATAAACTCAATGTTGACACTAGCTACCAACTTATGCTTGTTATGGGCTACTATTAGTTTGTCATGTTAGTAGTTAAGTATGTTTGTTGGGCGATGTGTAGGTATACTTTTACAACAGAAAATGTACCAAACAAATGTGTTACGAAATTCAAAGAGACCAAAACCCACCCTCAGACAATTTAATAATCCAATTAATTGTAGGAAATTATATTATTGGGATGAAATTTTATAAAAGAATCTCACTGAATGCTTGAGCCCGTTTTTCTCATGCCCGAGGCATAAAATTTCGAATGAGTTTTGTCGTTCAATAAGTCTTCGAAATCTTATTTTGAATAAAAATATATGTGGGAGGCTCCTTTGCACCGGATGCCGGCTAGATTATGGGTACCACAACGACGCCTATTTCTGCCATGAAGCACTAATGTATTAGCATTACTTTGTTTCGGTGTGAAGGGCGTCGTAACTAGTGAAATTACTGGGCAAATGAGACTTGACATGTTATGTCTCAAGGTGAGGAGCACATAATCCTTAACGCCACTGCATTGTAATGGGCAGGTCGTCTCAATTACCATCAGCTGAACGTCCTGCTCGTCTCATCCCTGATTTTTATAAAAATTTAATTTGAATACAAATGATGACTCACCAAATACTACTTTTGTATCAATAACTCCATACGGGGTATTAAATTCTTCAATAATGTCACCTCTCATACCAAGTACAGAGTATGCAGTTTTGTTGAGCAAGCAGTTATCACAATGTGCGGACGAAGAGTTCAATGCTGTTATATTATTTACTCTCATTAATTTCAAAATACTTTTCACAGACGTCGCATTCTTGAAACCACGTTCGAAAGCTCTGGCTCGAGGTGACTCTGAACTAGAGAATATTGTTCCATACAATTCTTCCATCTTTGTGACATAAGTAATTTCAGCTATATCCTGCAATTATATTACAGTACTGATAATAATAATAATATTGACACACTTTCACACAAATTATCTTGCCCCAAATTAGGCATATAGCCTGTGTTGTGGGTTGCAAAACAACGATATATTTGATACAATATACTTACTTAAACATGCATAAATACATATAAACATCCATGACTCGGAAACAAACATACATATTCATCAAATAAATGATTTCGCACCTACCGGGGTTCGAAGTTCAAACCCGGGACCTCTAGCTTAGTAGGTAGGATCGCTAACCACTCGGCTATACAGGTCGAGGTACATTTAATAAAATCGTATGTAAGTACCTAAACAAGCTGTGATCTTAGATTAAGGATTGGACACCGCTGAGCTCCAATTAGATACCGCACTACCTAAGAACAATAGCTAATTTATTACGGCAACTATTAGATGCTTGTGTGCGTGGCATCTTATTAAATTTAAATTAAATTAATATAATACAAAATACTTGCTGATAATATGTGATCCCAGTGTCTTTCTTATTGCCTGTAGTATTCGTTTTACAAAGTTTTACTACGCAACCAATTGTATTGTAAGCATTTTAGTTTCAATTATTAGCAAAGTTTAACAGAACATGTGGCACGTCAACGTCACACATTGCCCGAGACTGGCTCGAGTACGCCCACTTTGGCGTAGTATTAGTTGCCGCACTTTGCGACATACTTGCGATATCTAGTTGGAGCACAGCGGAGACCAATGCTTAATCTAAGATCACAGCTTGCACACCAATCGACACACAAAAGTTATTTGCACCTCTCTATCTTAAAACACGAAGTGTTCCGTAACAGTTCCTCAAATTTTATTAAGAAATTAAATACAGTTACTGTATATTATTTACCTTAAAGTAGGGTAATCCATAAGTAGCCCAATATTGTCTTTCTAAAAAGGCATCGGAAATGTCAGCAGAGTGGGTTCGCCCTGGTATTTGTTCTATCAGCCACATTAGACCCTTGGTTCTACCCGAGCCTGCCCGGTGGACTATTGTGTGTCTCGTATCGCTGGAAACCAATAATAGTTTACTAAAAGTTCGTAAAGGCCAAATTATACTTGATTAGATTATAGAGATTTACATGAATTAATTTGATTTCAAAATGTTTTAATTGAAAGTAGCTGACTCGATACATTTCGCTATTGTGTTTGTTTTACGACACATATAGCCCAGTGGTTAGTGACCATGCCTAATTAGCTAGAGGTCCCGGGTTTGAAACCCGGTAAGTGCAAACATTTATATGATGAATATGGAAGTTTGTCTCTGAGTCATGGATGTTTATGTATGTTTAAGTATGTATAACGTTGTCCTGCACGGCTATTCCTAGTTTGGGGCAAGATGATTTGTGTAAAAGTCAAAGCAAATAAAAAACGACTGTCAAAAATTAACACTTCACAAGATGGCGGTGTTTGTCACACTGAGACAAGGGTCTTTAGCTGAGAAATTTCACTATGTATTGCGTGTTTCAAGCCGAGACACAATATGTTCTTGCTAATATGCAGCGAACCCATCTAGCCACCAGCATATGCAAAAAAACCTTTCCAGTGCTGGATAGACTTTGCCAAACAGTTTATATTTATAATATTTAAAAACATATTAATTGTCTTATTACGTTTGATTTTAGATGGACAATTTAGTATTTTAATAGCTCATCTTATAAAAAGAGTTATGTGGAATACAGGAAGATATTGTGACAGCTATTGCTTATTAAGGAAACTGTTGGAGTGATTGGGTAAAGACTAAAGAGAGATGATAGATGACAAAACGTGTTGGAAAATGCCGAGTTAAGCGTTTATTTCATGACCAAGAACAAGAGCATGTATGAAAGTTTTGATGGATGGATTTAGTGAAAGAGCTTCTTTCACAGGAAGTGTGAAGTGAGGAATGACTTTGACAAAATATGTAAATCCGTTATCTATACCTATTGGGAGGGAGGTTGGTATGTACGAAACATTTAAAACCATAAAACAACTTACTTATTCACCATGGTCTCTTTAATAACTTCCTTCTTGTCCTCGGTATGAACATCTACATTAATATGACGCAAGCTGTCGAACTTGTTGAAGTCCACAACCAACCACTGTTTGCACGCTGTGCCGGAGTTGCTGCGGGCAATTAAGTGGCCCCAAGAGCTGACATTGGTGGCGAGATGATTAGCAGCTGATATACGAGGACCAATGGGAACCTGAAAAAGAAAGGGGTAACAGATATTGGATTCAGCACCTTACAAACTAATTTGTTATGTATATTACAGCCATTGTAAAATAGTCAATTTGATTGAAAAGAGTGGCCGTTGAGTTTCTTGTATGTTTTTCTCACGAGCTCAACTTTTTCCGAATATATGGTATATTCAGTAATTTAAAAGAAATTCTTTTAGTGACGATGCAAAAGCGCTTAGTTTAAATTAAGCCTAATTGAATAAAGTTAATTTATACCTTGACCTTGAATTTTCAATCAAATTAATTATTGTTAAAAAAGTATTGACAACTTTATACCTGTTCTGTAATATTGACGTCTTTCCGCAAGTTTTTATTGAAATTCCTTAAGGGTGTTCCAGTAACAGCCATTCTGTGATCATCTCCGTTGATGACGTAGAACTCATCCTGGCTGGTAACTGATCCTGGATACCCAGAGAAGTCTACCGTGATTCCAGGAGCAGGCGTTGGGTCTTTCGACGTCAGGTGATAATTAAATTTATACCTCTTCATTATGCGAGTCATTGTTGAATAGCTGTAGAATAAAAGTATTTTAGTAGACACAACTATGATTAACGATTGGTTTCCGCTGCGCTCCAACTAGATACCGCAGGCGTAGCTGCAAAATGCAATTAATATACACCCAAGTGGGTACTCGAGCCAGTCTGGAACAATGTGTGAAGTTAACGTGCCACATGTTCTGTTAAACTTCTGTATGAAATTCAAATATTTTTATTTAAAATCACTTATTAAAAGTCAAAAACTACCACCCATTCAAAAGAGACTGCCTCAGACCTGAGAAGAATGGGCGCAAGAAACTCGGCGGGCTTTTTTTTAAATACAATAATATGGATTAGAATATGATATCGTACATTAAACATTTAGTTTCTGTTCTGTTCTAAGATAGTGAGGTATCTAGTTGGAGCGCAGCGGAGACCATTCCTTATTCTAAGGCTGAAGCGAATTTAAAATAAAATAAAAAAATGTTGCTAATTACCTTCCAGCCGCATTATGAGCGACAAATAGTTTCTTTTCAGCATCATCTCCTGCAACCCTGACAAAGGCACTCGATAGACCAGGCAACATATTCAAGGTGGGGTCAACCAAAGATATATTCAATTTGTCCTGCACCTCCATAACCTCCGACACAAAGTTCAACCAGTAAAGGTCCGAAATGTCAGTTTCATACTCCTTCTGGCTTTTCTCAACGCCATGCTTCCAGCCCGTGAAAATACCTCCGATCTGCGTGTAGTGCAATGATACCTGAAAATATATTTATTATTCAAACAACAGAAATCTTATAACTATATTTACAATACTACGACTACATAAAATTAAAACTATCATTACGTGGAAGCGTACCAAGAATACTGGCAACATTACCGCGTTGGATAGCAAGGCTGATCCGTTGACCGAAATAGCTGCCAGCGCTTGGGTTTCCAGTAGCCTTATTGAGGCGCGAAGATAGTATTTTAATGAATGAATGAAAATGAAAATTCTTTATTGCACTAAAATACATAAAATATGTATATAACAGTTATGGAAGCACAATTAGGCGACCTTATCGCTATCCAGCGATCTCTTCCAGGCAACCTATACGTGTAGGAGATTTTATTCACATATAACTTGACATAAGGCAATAAATTAACATCATATAGAATATATATATACACATACAACTATTTACATAAATATAACTAACATTTACCTACTACTGTTAGATTTACGCAAAAAAGAGGGGAAAAAAAGAATTTAACATACAAAAATAATAAGATAAAGTACATTTACACTTATACATTATAGTTATACTATACATTTTCACTAGACGACTTGTTTTAAGAAATAGTTTATTTATTAAGTTTTAAATGGATTGAGCGTCTGAGCTCTTCTTATATAAAGACTAGTTGACCCAGCAAACGTTGTATTGCCGATATTAAAATCGCGATACAAAAGTAACTGTTGATCGTAGATGGGTGAAAATTTGAAGTTGTATGTATTTTTTAATGCTGACTCATAATCAAACAAAGATAAAAAAAATTAAAAAAAAAATTGGCGTGGACCACCCTCAACATTTAGGGCGATGAAAAATAGATGTTGTCCGATTCTCAGACCTACCCAATATGCACTCAAAATTTCATGAGAATCGGTCAAGCCGTTTCGAAGGAGTTTAACTAGTACAACCGCGACATGAGAATTTTATATATTAGATAATTAATGTCATGTAGCTATAATATTATGTATAAAGAGTTATGTGATTATAATTATCGTGATTGTAATATCTTATTCCAATGGAGAAAGTAATGGACGCTGACAAATAGGTAGGTACTTTTATATTTAAGATCATATTATGGGTCTCCTGAACTCACACTTGACAGACAAATTAAAAAAAGGGCAGATACAATCCATTCATAATAACAATGCTATACTGTTATCCTTTAGATTATCTGTGACTGTTACAATGTCATTAAAGAAACCAGTTTTAATTTATATACAGACAGCCTGGAAATACCTACAATATAACAATTTGTAATTATAATTAATTCGAACTCATGTACGAAATCTACATAATATCATAAAATTATTGCGTATCTATTACTATGTCGTACCTATTTCTTGAATGAAACAATAGTAATTAAGTAGGTACATTTTACCAGTGGGAGGCTCCTTTGCACTGGATGCCGGCTAGATTATGTGTACTACAACGGCGCCTATTGTAATGTATTTCATATTATTGTGTTTCGGTCTGAAGGGCGCCGTAGTTAGTGAAATTCCTGGGCAAATGAGACTTAACAATGTTATGTCTCAAGTTGGCAAGCGCAATTGTAGTGCCGCTCAGAATGTTTGGGTTTCTCATGAAACCTGAGCGGCTCTGCATTGTAACGGGCAGGGCGTATTAATTTTTCGGGTCGAACAGGACGTTCAGCTGATGGTAATTGATACGCCCTGCCCATTACAATGAAGTGCCGCTGAGGATCCTGGAAAAACCCATAAACTCTGAGCAGCACTACAATTATTGCGGTACCCATAATCTAACCGGCATTCTGTGCAAAGGAGCCTCCCACTGGTAATTTACTCCAATTACTATGGAGCTGAAGATCCTGTTCGTCTCTTCTCTTACTGACATAAAAAAACATCGTTGTAGCTGGAACGATCCGTAAGTTATCAACTAAAACAAATAAGTTATACTTTGATAAGAATTGCAAAAATTAATTGTTTGTTTAATTTTGTTAATACGTAACCCATAGACTGTTATTATAAGATAGAGCCTGTTGCTGTAAGGCAGCGCATGAAAACAGGCCAATTTTATTACTTTAGTGTGCATGACAAGCTACGCCTTACACTCTCGATTTGACACTTTTTGTTAGTGTGCGTGAATTGCTCAAAATGGAGGTAAGTTCTAAACACATTTTTTTTCGACGTTTTCACAACCATAGTTCAGACGCACGGACGAGTAAAAAAAATGTAATAATGTAGTAATGATCTAGGGTAATAGGCATAAACTTATTCTTGGCCAGGTTTTATCGGCTGTCTAACAGTAGGAGACTCTATCTAGACGAATAAATTATTTAGCGGCCGTTCCCAATATTCAGTCTATCTCTTACTTGAGATAAAAATCCTAACTATCGTTGACTTTTCTGTCCCATAAACTTATCGACGGTGACTCACCTTATCCGTACACGCAGTTATCTGTCAATAGGACGACGCTTACCAGCGATAGAAGTTTGTATGGAAATTGCAATTCACGCTTCCCAATATAAGGCGATGAGAATGACTTATCGGCTATATTTACAGCTAATTAATGACAATAGAAGGTAGTAATTTATCTCTATCTGTAGATAGTATATTGGGAACTGCCGTAAGGCTATTACTAAGACTCCGCTCCCTCTTCGTCCGTTTATCTGCCCTTTTTTTTAATTTGTCTGTCACAAGGTGTCTTTTTTCAACTTTGGGACACTCTGTATATAAAAATGAATTGCTGTTCGTTAGTCTCGCTAAAACTCGAGAACGGCTGGACCGATTTGGCTAATTTTGGTCTTGAATTATTTGTGGAGGTCCAGAGAAGGTTTAAAAGGTGAATAAATAGGAAAATGCTGCTAAATTAAATAAAAACAACAAATTTGTTTTTCCTTTGATGTGTCCATACATAATTTCTATGAGAGAATTTATTGACGCACGGTTTGACAGTTCTGCTGTGAAACAATTTCATTACGACAACAGGGTGCATATTTTACGAAGTAATTTTTGATGTTATGATAATATATTATTGACGAATTCATATAAAAACATTTTTTTATTTTATTATATTTTATTTATTATAAACAGAACAACGTCTGTCCGGTCAGCTAGTTAGTAATAAAACTTTTGTGCAATATTATTAACTTAATAGTTCATTTAAATTAATAATTAAATCACTAAAGTCACCCCGATGGAGGACCTCCGAATGGACTAAAATGAGTCGATACCAACACCGATGTTATTAGTAAAGCCGATTTTAATTCATAAATAAATAATTGTTATTCGTTTTTAGGGTGCCGTAGCCAAATACCAAAAAACGGCACCCTATTATTACCATGCAAACTTCCACCGAGAATTGGTTTGAACGAGATCTAGTAAGTAGGTTTTTTTAATACGTCATAAATAATCTTGCTGCTAAATTCTCACTGACAGTATGGCGGTACTAACTGCGCTAAGGATAACTCAGCGCTAAGTTGCCTCTTATAACCGGGTAACTCTGCAATGGATTGAGAGAGATAGCGGTTCGTTGGGTAATGATGCAGCGGATGAACTTGCAAGGCGGGCATCGGCAACCCAAGCGGCTGGTCCATTGCCACTTCTGCCACTGCCCTTCAGCCAAATGCGCTCATGGATACGCTCTCTCACCAACAACCTACACAGCACCCGATGGATGAATGTCCTAAGCTGTTGACGACTGTCGAAAGAAGCGATACCTGCACTGTCGCCCAAACTGACACGTAAACTTATCAGCCTCAACAGACATGACATCCGTATAATGGTGGGCACCCTAACGGGTCACACATCATTAAACAAGCACCTTTTCACAATCGGCGTAACGGACAGTCCTAAGTGCAGACGCTGTCTAGCCGAGAACGAAACGGTCACTCACGTAATCCTGGAATGTGCGGGAGTGGCCAACCAACGGGCAAACCTTAACCAATCGTCGCTCCAGGAAGTCTGCGAACACCCCAGGAATGTTCTGAGCTTCTGGAAGGAGCTGGACTGGTTGGAGTAACTGGCCAATACTGCACGCAAAATGGACCCAGACTAGTGGTTTAATTGCGGAAACAGGAGACCCTATACCAACCAAATAGTCTTGTTGCTACAGAATCCTTCATGGGCGAGTCCGACTCAAAATTGACCGCTTTTTTTAAGTGTACATACTAGTCCCTTTTAGATAAACCCAATACAACACAAGGTTATGTGTTAAGTACTTATCTATAAACATTTCGGCAAACGTACGTACCTACACCGTAATTATGTTATGACAATTACTTAATTATTTACTTGACAACTTATGTCTCAAGGTGATAAGCGTAGTTGTAGAGCCGCTCAGAATATTTGGGTTTTTCAATAATCCTGAGCGGAACTGCTTTGTAATGGGCAGGGCGTATCAATTACCGTCCTGATCGTCTCGTCCCTTATTTTCATAAAAAAAATTGTTACACATATGTATCAGACACGTTACCCTTTAATATATAAAACTAGTTTGTATATGTGTAATGTAAATTACTCACTTCTGGGATTGATTAAGTATATAAAATAAATTTGTAACCAAAATTAAATGAATGGGACTCAAAGCCGGTACCTCTCGGGTTCCGTCCGTCAATGTGGTTATACTTATTAAATAAATAAAGATAACCGCAGGAAACTTAATTAAATTGGTCTCGGGGCATAAAGACTAGATCTTTGAACTGGTTGGCTAACTAACTTCAATTTATATTAAAGGATTACTCACTTCTAGGACTAATAAACTAATAAAATTTGAAAACAAAATTTTAAGAACGATGCGGGACTCGAACCCACGTATACATAACTAACTCCATTTCCATAATTAAATTAATTATTTATTGTTTTATAATATGTAGCTGGTATCTGTATTTTAATTATTGTTGGTTAGTTTTTAATTGCTTCGACCTTATGCAAGTGTTATTGTAGGTGATAATTTTAGCTTCCTGTATTATATTTATATGATTTATAAATGAGATATTGTAGAGTTCCTTACCGATTCATCTCAAAATTGCAGCGTCAAAATGTACAAAAATCTGTTATAATTTATTTATAATATAATTAATACATAAAAAAAAGTGTGTGTGTACTTATGTATGCACGCAATAAGTAAGATATACTTCTTTGGCCTAACGAAGCAAAAATCATTAAAATTATTTATTTCTCATGCTATTCTACGTTTTTAGAAATAACAATTTTGTAAAAATCTGGCTTTGACAATTAATTATTAAATAATGTCCTAATAATGGACGAAGAAACCAAAAAAAAATAACGAATGACGCAAACGTCAGAAAATTTTAGGAACCAACTTCACCCTATTACTGTTGTGTTACAGTGATGCGCGCGCATCTTAAAATATCACTCTCATCATTTTTTCATAACGCACCTAAAGAAGTATCTAAAACTTCAAAACATTTGATAGGTATCGAAAAAAAAGTAATAATAAATTCAGAGATAAGAGTCGACAAAACTTACATGATGCCAGAAAGGGTCGGTAGAGCTTCTATCGGCTGCATACGTCTTCCAGATATTAGCCGATCGATCCAAGTGGTCCCTTAGTTTGTCACATTGCCTTTCAATAGGGCGGTCTTCGCATTTCGCTCGGATAGTATTCTCCAGGTGGATATGTATCAGGTACCAGGTTAGTGCTCCTTCTACGATTCCTGCTGCATATGCTTGAACCTCGTCTGGATAGGTACCGTTAGTTTCAATTTCTAACAGAGACCAACTGTAATAAATAAATACAGCGTTAAAATAACTGGGGACACTATCTGAATTAAAATTAATGTGGTTTTTTGTAGCATTTTTCGAAAATTATCCATATCCTAAGTTCCAGAGATAGGTATTGTATATATTAAAATATTTAATGCACTCTTACTTCAATATAATTTGACAGGGGAGTGGGAAGCTCCTTTGCACAGGATGCCGGCTAGATTATGGGTACCATAACGGCGCCTATTTCTGCCGTGAAGCAGTAATGTGTAAGCATTATTGTGTTTCGGTCTGAAGGACGGACAGATGGCCATTGGGGCAGTAAAGTCCTCGAATGGCGACCACGTACCGGAAGACGCAGTGTTAGTAGGCACCCCACAAGATGGATCGACGATCTGGTCAAGATCGCCAGAATGCCTTGGATGAGGACAGCGCAGGACCGATCGTGGTGGAAATCTTTGGGGGAGGCCTTTGTCCAGCATTGGACGTCTTCCGGATGATGATACGGACCTGGCAGAAGTTGGTCTGTTTGTGACACAAAGAAAATCGATCGAATTTGAAGTTACAAGTGTTCTATGCAAAAAAAAATATCTCGTCAAAACGGCGCCAATTGGCGCGGACGATTTAAACCAGCACACGGATATATTTCTCGAATTAATTGGACTTAGTCTCCTGGCAATGTATTTTTAGATCGATGCATTTTAACTTCACTAACTTAACTTAATATTCTTACCCCACTGTGTCTATTTCCCCTCGGAAGTAAGCGCGGGCGACTCCTCGCGGTATATTAGCTAGCTCATTACTCTGTCCCCAGTACTCAATGCTGTAGCCAGTTTTTTCGGAATAAAACACTGTTGCTGCATAGTTTCCGTCCTCTTTTATCCTGAAAATGAATGAATAAAAAAATATAAATAAAAAGTAATAAAACCAATCACACCCAATAGAAATGTAGATGCTTTAAAGTAAGTTTAGGTTATTCCAGATATCTTTTTTTCTGGAACAGGAGAGTTGAAAAGACGATACGAAAATATCAACAGTAGATTCTCAAATAATATCTCGGTACCTTCAAAAAAGCGAGTACACCTTTGTAAATTTCCGGCGTCGCTCCTGCGGTTCCTGTTGTTGCAAGGCACGACAATGTGGGCGGCGGTGATCACTTAACATCAGGTGACAATTACGCTCCTCTTCCATAAAAAAATTCCAAGTGCAGCATCACTAACTTAGACGTTAAGATACGTTATAATTTTTTCGTTTGTCAAACTATCGGAATTAAACAAATACTGAATAACCTAAGTAAATTGTAATAAAAATTGCATTGAAATCAGCTCAACAGACAAAAATTCAAAAAACAAATTTTTTGCCCTCTTGTACAAAAGTACAATCAATATTTTTAAATAACTTTAGTTAGTTTTTCTAATTAATGTACAAAAACGGCACACTTAAGATTTTATTATATTATGTAGAAATGTACACATTAAAAGTATAGTAAAAATATATAGTACTAATGTAGATATATTTGCGAATTGCGAGTTATAGATATTGTGTAAATTTTCAAGTAAACAAACCGTGTTAATTTTCGTTATATTTACGTAACTGATACATTATATGTGTGTGTAAATACCTATGACATTATTTTATAATTTAAATAGGTTTTCCTTGTTACTTCATGCGTAATGCATTGTTTTTTTTTTGGTTTTAACGGTACTAAGTCCAACATAACAGTAGATATATAATTATGTTTCAGTAGTAGTTGTGTATTATTCCTAGGAGTGAGGGTTATCACTTTAAAAACATAAGTTGTTTAGATATACAAGAGCGACATCTCAAGTCATTATCCTAATATGCATATATTGGGGTTGAGCAGGTTATCAACTGTAAGGTACATCCTGCAGATGAAGCCACAACCTGAGAGTTGAAAGCATACAAGATTTTATGACAATACGTCACTCGAACGGTTAGCTCAGTTGGCATAGCACTGGCACGGAACGCCAGAGGTCATGGTTTCGAGTCCCGCATCGTTCATAAAATTTTGGTGGTCAAATTTTATTTGTGTTTCAGTAGTAGGTTTATCAAAAATAAATAGATTTCTAAGAAACAAATCACGCAGGAATCTGTTCTTCTGTATATTACTACTAACTCTACTTATACTACAAATGTCATCAAGAGACGAGCATGATAGGTGATCACTTACGCTCATTATATCATCAAAGATGCGCTGCCGAACTAGTTGTATTTAACTTTTGAGTACTCATAAGATTCGCAACCTCAGGCCGAAAAATGTAATCCAAGACGTGGAAAATGAACTCATAATATTATTAATTGGCAAGTATCTAATCTTTAAAAGCCTACTAAATTATTTTCAAACACTGTTTTCCCGCTATACCATATTAAGCTCTGTTCAAACTGAGGCAAAACGCGCGGGTCGCGGGACGGAAGTCGCTCGCGCCGATTGTGTCAGCTAACTTGTATGGACGTGTTCAAATTGATGCGAGCAGTCGCTCAAGTTGAAGCGAAACAAGAGCCGGATGCCCGGCGGGATTGTTTAATCTCACAATGCATGATGTTTCTCCACTGAAGAACCAAAAAATACTCGAGAAGTCGCGTCAGATTGAGAGACTAAGCGACGAACGAATTGATCTAAAACGCGTCCGCGTCCCGAGTGTTATTCGCCTCAGTTTGAACAGAGCTTTAAGCTATCAGAAGGTACCTACTATAGAAACACAACAACAAAGAAACGATTACTAGATAGTATTTGCCAGGATATTCAAAATTACTTTTTGGCAGAATTTTACAACCAGTAAGGCCAAAATGTTGAGCTATTTTTTATATATTGGCTTTGCCAATGATCTCTTAGACAAATGATCTTAAATTGAAAAATATAGTATCAATTTTGCACCTCTTACATAAAAATAAAATAAAATGTTATAATATATTAACAATTTAAACCCATTTGCAAAAAAAACGGGCGTAACAACATTCTTTTGTTTTTTTTCGATCCCTTCATGCGCAAAGAGTTTCACCAGACAGCCACATTTTTATTGTTCGCTGCGTGGTATCTGTATGAATTTCAAAAAAAGAACATTTTCGTTTACGCGCGTTCCACACTACCAGAAGCAGTAAGCTAACTGTTCCAGAATCTTTTAGAGGATTCATATTCTGGGTGTAGATAAAGTCTTGTATGCAACTGTTGATAATTAGGTATTAAAACACTCATGTGATACTATTATCCACATGAGTGATAAATCCACATTCGTGTTTTAATGCCCCTTATTACACAAAAGTTGCATAAATAACTAATAATTTGGTTCCGTTATTTTATAACCAAACTTCTTAACTTAACACCCACTCATAACATTTTTTCTTACTCTAGATACTTAATACCTACGGTAAGCAATCTTTCATATTCCAAAGCTCAACTACGACTAGTCAGATCCAGTGCCTACCTTACTAGAAAACCAATGCACACCCCTGGCTACAGGCTACTTAGAATTATGAAATAATCTGGAGATGCCAGTGAAACAGGCTATTTCCCTAGGTGCCCATTTTACAATTGAGTGTATATAATTTAACATAGAGATAAATTATTAAAACCATAGAGCTACACGGCCAATGGGCTGACCGGATACAAGCAGTGCGTTATATAATTATTTTTGAACTGATTTCCGGATTTTCTCAATACTGCTACTGGTACTGAGTACTGACCCTGTTCGCGGTATAGGAATTCCTTATTCCTACGAACCGGTACTGCACCTTCGTTAACAACCCAGTTTTACTAACTATAAGTAGATAGTTTCTTTTTTAATGAAAATAAGGGACGAGACAAGCAGGACGTGCAGCTGATGGTTAATTGATGCGCCCTACCCATTACAATGCAGTGCCGCTCAGGATTCTTTAAAAGCCTCAAAAATTCTTAGCGGCACTATAATTGTGCTCGTCACCTTGAGACATAAGATGTTAAGTCTGATTTGCCTAGTAATTTCACTAGCTACGGCGGCCTTCAGAACGAAACACAATAATGTTTACACATTACTGCTTCACGGCAGAAATAGGCTCCGTTGTGGTATCCATAATATAACCGGCATCCTATGCAAGGGAGCCACTGGTTTGTTTAGTTGTTTTGTTTAAAAGTAAGTAATTGTTAATAAATTAATATAAAATCTATCAGTTGAATGAAGTTTTAACGCGGACAGCAGTCTTAGTGCCTATATAAGAGACTCAGAAATAAATGTCATGTCAGTTTAGCCTTACCTTTCGATTTGTCCAACGAAAAGTGCTAAAATAGCGAGAACTCCCAAGAGTCCAAGTATATAGGAACTGATTTTAGTTTGGAGCCACGAAGCGCCGACGACTTTCAGTATTTTAGTCATTTTGCGAATAGATAATATTATAAAATAAAGTAGATATTAAGAAATTTAATAACAATGAAGTGACAGTTGGTGTAGATGACTTTCTCCAATGGGAGAGTGAACATCAATGATGTTAACTGGTCTTGCTGTTACTGTTCCTCTCCGCTGAAGGTCGGAGGCAGCATCTGATGCGGTTGGTATGTGTTGGTGTTCTACACCTTCTTCAGTTTGTGTACTGTTAACCCTGAAACAATAGAAACAATAGTTGAAATTTTGATTAAAATATACGACGTCACATTCGTATTACGAATAACATAATTATGAAAAATCTGTTCTCTAAATTAACGATGGAACTGCAAAGAGGATGGATATACTACGTAATAAGGGGCGGGACTGCCAAAGTAAAAATTGAAATTTGATTTAGTGAAACGTGCACTGATTTGATATATTTATTTATTTGGAAACAAATACAGATACATTCTTAAACATAAAGTAGATAAAGTAAAAATAGAAATATGGACACAAGGATGTCTCCTTAAACAGTTTCACTAAGTACACTTAATATTTAAATTTACACTTACATTACACTTAGTTGTATACATTGTTACAATTTAGATGAAATTACGTGATTTCTAAGTTTGAATTAGTAATAATTACAGTATAGCGATTGGCGACGAAGTATAATCCGGTTAAGTTTGAAAGCGAACAGTTGCTTAAAACGTAGTGGATTTCGGCTATCTCCGTTTTTTACCAAATTATAGCCCTCATGTGTCAATCTCTCAATGACTGCTCGTTTCATACAATCGAGTGAATCCTTTTTTGTCTTAGATAGTTTCGCTAGGCTGTGCAAATGATTTATGTACGCCGAGTTGCACATACCTACAAGTTTACCATCACGTCAAAGTCGAGGACATAATGTTATCGCTCACTGACAGGGCTGACTTCGAAGGCTAGATTCGTTTAATTATTATATAATAGTCAAATAAAATTTGAAAACAAAATTTTATGAACGATGCAGGACTCGAACCCACGACCTCTCGCGTTTCATGCGAATGCTTTCCCAAATGAGCCAACCGTTCGAGTGACGTATCGTCATAAAATCTTGTATGCTTTGTTCAACTCTCAGGTTGTGACTTCATATACAGGATCTACTTAACAGTTGATAATAGGAATTCCGATCAACTTATTTATTAAGAAACGGAAAATAATATCGGAAATGAGTACACATATGTCTCACCTGACCTGTTGGTATGTGGTTGGCACAGCCCACACTCTCTTTTAAGTCCAGAGAAATCACAAGATAAGCTTATAAAGCACCGAATAAACGTAAATATATGAATTCGAAAACATAAAACACATTAGTACAGGCGATGATAGAAGCGAGGTTCAGCATGGTATAAGTCAACGATTCTACCTATCACGCCACCGACGCCCATAATTTAAAAAATAATAATATTTTGAATATACTTCTTTAGGCGCCTTATGAAAAAATGATGAGTGTGAAAATTTAAGATGCGCGCTCATCACCTTAACACAAAAGTAACAGGGTGAAGATGGTTCCTAAAATTTTCTGACGTTGGCGACATTCGTTATTTTTTTTTTAGTGTCTTCGTCCATTATTAGGATAGGCAAAGGGTTCAAGCTCGTATAGCCGTATTCATTATTTAATAATTAATTGTCAAAGCCATCGTTGCAAGATTTTTACAATATTGTTATTTCTTCAAACGTAGAATAGCACGAGGAATAAATAATTTTAAGGATTTTTGCTTTGTTAGGCCAAAGAAGTATAACTTCTTGCGTGCATACATAAGTAAACGCACACTTTTTTTTAATAAATTGTAATGGACTTAATTCAAAACTTCCACAGTCTAACTATATATTTACAGTATAATATATATGTAATAATCTAACGCGTAAAAAGCGTAGAGATGAAAGCACTTTAACACATCATCATAAATACTCGTGTCAGTACATCTTTTATGGTTCTCACAAGAATTAAATTAAATTATGTACTTCACGGAATTGATCATGTCGTGAAACATTTCCACTCTAACAAATAAAGTAAATATTACCTTGGAATATTCCAGTTCTCGTATCAATCACAAAACAATATTTATCATATGATCAATATAACACTATTGTCACTAATTCTCGGCTGGTAATACTGCATGGTAGAATGAATCCTAAATGTTCACAATTATTTAGTTCGGACGACTTGGCGAGATCGCTGACAAATACAAACATGTAAGCTTCTGTAGTCGCTTGATATGTCCTTATCAAAGTATCAATAAAAGATATTCTGATGTTTAAGGTTCCCGCTCTTGTTTTATCTCAACAAAATCAAATGTACAATAATAAGTATATATAGCTTCTATTTCAAACGGTACAATAGACTAAATCTTTTCTTTTTTTGTTCAATTAGTCCCGTCTGGGCAGGCAATGGTCTAAAACCATACAGCCTCTAAATCTTCTGAACTTTCTTCAAATGTGACAGATAACTGCAATCATAATATAACTACTATTTCAGGTACTGGCTATCAAGAAATTCTTTATTTAAATGGCGTTATTTCTCTAAAGTTTTCCCTCCATATCTTCAACTGTCAAATAATTACGAAGTGATAAAACCACTTAACTCTCGATATACCTAGTTCGTAACAACCATTAAGTTTTTATTCAGCCAGTAGGCGAAATCGAATAACGAATTTAAGTTCCTGTTGATCCACATTTAAATTATTAAATTTATTTAGTTAGCTGATTACTAACATTTTCTCAAAATAAATTTATCTAGTCTTGCTCTTATGTGGCAGCAGAGACCGAGCTTCTAACACGGCTAAACTTGCAATGGTGTTCACAACAACTATACATCTATCCAGCCTGAAACAAAGGCTTAGCTACTGATATTACACCCGACTGTTCTACACGTGTATTGGCACTTACATTTGCCGAATAATAACCCTATCAATCTGCTATTTAATAGTGGTTCTATGTTTACACGCGGAAGCCGGCGTGATCCCAGGCTTATGTAGCACCAGAGTAAACAATGAACAGTTACGTATGTCTGCGAAGATTTTATGTAATTATTATGAACAATACAGTTTTATTCGGTTATATCTAATATTGAAAACCAGCGGGAGGCTCCTTGGCACAGGATGCCGGTTAGATTATGGGTACCACAACGCCGCACATTTCTGCCGTGAAGCAGTAATGTGTAAGCATTACTGTGTTTCCGTCTGAAGGGCGCCGTAGCTAGTGAAATTACTGGGCAAATGAGACTTAACTATCTTATGTTTTAAGGTGACGAGCGCAATTATTATAGTGCTGCTAAGAATTTTGGGTTTTTAAGAATCCTGAGCGGCATTGCATTGTAATGGGCAAGGCGTATCAGTTACCATCAGCTGAAAGTCTTGATCGTCTCGTCCCTTATTTTTATTTAAAAAAAAACATTAAATAGCAAATTTCAACAGTGGGAAGCGTCTTTTTTTACCATGAAGGAGTACAAGCATGAGATACCTCATGTCTCAAAGATGTGTGCACAATTTAGATGCCGCTCAGTATTTTTGGTTCAATCAAGAATCCTAAGTGGCCCTGCATTGTAATGAGTAGGGCTTATCACTTACTATGAAGAGAACGCCTTTTTTCTGATGTTAATGAAATGAGCACGCTTTTTTTATGGAAATAAGGGACAAGACGATCAGGACGTTCAGCTGATGGTAATTGATACGCCTTACCCATTACAATGCAATGCCATTCAGGATTTTTGAAAATCCCAAAACAAGGCACTACAACTGCTAATTTCACTAGCTACGGCGTCCTTCAAATCGAAACACAGTAATGCTTGCACATTACTGCTTCACGGCAGAAATAGGCGCTGTTGTGGTACCCATGATCGAGCCGGTACCCTGTGCAAAGGAGCCCCCCACTGGTAAACCACGCTTATATAAACGTATATTATTATATAGCATACTAGTGTACTATAGGCCGACCGTTTATCTGAGTCCTCGCCGCCCGCACCTGTCTCAGTCCCCTTTGTCGTCATACCCCTGCGCCCCTGTACCCCGCAGGCGAGGACTCAGATAAACGGTCGGCCTATTATATAGTATATTATTCAATGGATTCCTGCCCAGTATAATACAGGTACCAACCCCAGAAATGATACCTATACTCAATGCAATAAATAATAATCAGATATATATTCTAAAAATTATAAATAAATAAAATAAATAAAATCACATTTATTGTTTTCAAAGAAAAAAATTACAGAATAACTTACATGCTACAGATTACAAATTAAAATGAAAACAAAAGGTATCGGCTCAGCTTCTGCTGCTCGGCGTACATTACTCCAAGCAGCGCTGGTTTTCAGCCGCCCCCCTCCCTGAGGTGTTATTATGGAACTATTAGAGTCCACGTCCACCAGATATAAATCATCAAGAAAATTTACAATAAACTTTCAAATGTTGTAATTGTACATATACTTAGTTTCATATAATTATGTTTTAAAATCTATCATACTATTTATTCTTACTATATCTAACATATTTATATTACATATTCAGAATATATCACACTATAGTCATAAGTATCTATCCCTGATAAAGAAACTGAAGTATCAGTGGGCAGGGCACACAGCTCGACGGATATTCAAATTCAATTTTTTTTTTATTCAAAATCACTTATTCAACTTATTGATTCTGAGAAGAATGAGCGCAAGAAACTCAGCGGGCTTTTTTTAAAATATAAAAATATGGATTACAATGATACCGTACAATAAACATTTATAATTAAAGAGCCTGAGGGTGTTCGCTTTATTCCCAGTCCGTGGTGTCATTAAGAAAATCGCTTATGCTATAGTAGCCTTTCCCACACAAACGTTTTTTAACAATTCTTTTAAATTTCGTTACACATTTGTTATGTACATTTTCTGGGATCATATTGTAGAAGCATATACATCGCCCAACAAAAGACTTACTAACTCGACCCAACAGAGTAACCATAACAAGTTTATGCTTGTTCCTCGTGTTAACATTATGAATGTCACAGTGTCTAGAAAATTCCTCAAATTGCTTATGAACATACAGAACATAGATGGCCGTTGGGGCAGTAAGGTCCTCGAATTGCGAACCGAAAGACGCAGTGTTAGTAGGCCCCCTGAAATATGGACCGACAAACTGGTTAAGATCGCCGGAATAGGTTGGATGAAGGCAGCGCAGGACCGATGATCGTCAAGGCGATCTTTGGGGAAGGCTTTTGTCGAGCAGTGGACGTCTTCCGGCTAAAATGATGAGGATGAATATTGTACTCGCGTAAGCATTATTATACAATGTTGCGATATTGTAGATATTAAATCTTATTATAAATTGATGTTATAAATATAAGCAAAACTATAATGTACTTCTTGGCAATATACCAAAGAGTATTGCTGTTTACGTATTAATACAAGCTCGTACAGAATCAATACGGGAACATAACAATTGATTATAAGTCATTGTGCTAACAAAGATTATTCTAGGACAATCAGATTGACCTTCGCGGTTCTATGTAAATAGGAAACTTGCGTATTGATAACTAGAGTATTGTATACTAGAGAGGATGCAACTGCCAATCATAGAGAATGTACTCAATTAATAACTTCTTTTTTTTATGAAAATAAGGGATGAGACGAGCAGGACGTTCAGCTGATGGTAATTGATACTCCCTACCCATTAGAAGCGATTACTGAGCGGCACTACAATTGTCCTCGTCACCTTGAGACATAAGATGTTAAGACTCATTTGCCCAGTAATTTCACTAGCTACTGCGCCCTGCAGACCGAAGCACAGTAATGTTTACACATTACTGCTTCACGGCTTGCGGTACCCATAATCTAGCCGGCTTCCTGTGCAAAGGAGCCAAATTGGTAAATTATAGTTATTATCAAGACGAACGGTCATGTGCTGCCCTCATTCAACCTATTCCGGCGATCTTGACTAGATCGTCGGTCCATCTTGTGGGGGGCCTACCAACAATACGTCTTCCGGTACGTGGTCGCCATTCAAGGTCTTTACTGCACCAACGGCCATCTGTCCGTCGAAGTATGTGCCCTGTCCACTGCCACTTCAGTTTCGCAACCAGTTCAATATTATCATTACCGAAAGATGATGACGCTTATTTGCTACATAAAGTTTGTAAAAAGTTTTGAACTCAAATTCGCTTCTTAATGTAATGATGTTTTTTTAGGAAAATGGAACATAGATATCGTACCTATAGACTAAAACAAATATAATGTTGTTATGTTTTATACAATTTTAATATATTTATATGCCTTTATAGTTTAAATAGTTTCAGGCTGCGACTTGGTTCGCGTGGAAATCTAGAGTCTAGACTATTTTCGCGATGAATTGTTCACGTTAGAATATCATCCCCACCATCTGGATGAGTGGCGGTCCTCCACAGTGCGGTTTTCAAGCTTTCTTCCGTATACTACAAAGCTGTGGAATGAGCTTCCTTGTGCGGTGTTTCCGGGACGATACGACATGGGTAAACACCTTAAAAAAAAGTGCGTACACCCTCCTTAAAGGCCGGCAACGCTCCTGTGATTCATCTGATGTTGCAAGAAAATGTGGGCGGCGGTGATCACTTAACACCAGGTGACCCGTACGCTCGTTTCTCCTCCTATTCCATAAAAAAAATCGTTTCTGTGCGTGGGGACTAGTATTAATGAGTCTGCAAAATTTCATAATGCTCGGCTGAATAGCTAAGCCGTGAAACTGTTAATAAAATATTTTATTAACAGGGCGATTTGAGCTTGTCTATATTTGATGTTAACAGGCTTAAATCGCCGTGTATGTGCAGACCGTAAATGATGAATGAATAAATATTGTTTACTTTGGGCAATTTTAATTAATGACAACATTGTTTAAAATGATGTATATAGGTCACGGACGAGTAAAAAAATAAGGACTCCGTGTCACCTTACATAACAGTGACGCACCAATACAAGCCGGTAAACGTGTAAATACATAGCCCCACGCACACACATACACTAATACAAGACGATCGGCCGCCATTATGAGATTTGCCATCATCTGACGTCGTGCGTTGTGAAAAAGATAGATAGTGAAAGATATATATGATTATTTAAGGGAGAAAAAATTGTGTAACTGGTATCCCCCGTAACCGCACACACTAGCATAAAAGTGCTCCACTTGCGCGGAGGCGCGGAGTCCTACTTTTTTTACTCGTCCGTGATATAGGTATGTTATACTTGCATATGGTTCGATTTATAATGTTGCAACGCAAAAGTGTTGGAGGTAAAGGCATAAAAGGCATTTATTTTCTCAAAATAGATTCCTTTAGAATTCTTTTTGATGTCATTTCTAATATACTAGATACTATTACCGCTTCGGAAACAAATGGGGCTCTCTGAGAGAGAAAATGCGGCGCAAGAAACTCTGCGTTTATATTAATAACGCTTTAAAACACTGACCCTGTAGTATCCGACATTACACCTGTTATGAAACGTGCTTTATCGTACACAGGAAAATTGTTGAAAAGCAATCGTCGAAGAAACTGTAAACATTACCAACAGTTTTCAATTTACGTGTTTCACAGGTGTTCAAGTATATTACTTTGTTGCTCACAACATGCATTATACACCGTTTCATTAATTTTTTTTTAATGATAACCCTCTTTTCTGGGATTAATTACGCAAATTAAATTTATAAAAAAAAATTATGATGCGGAATTCGAAGCCGCGACCTCTCGAGTTCCGTGCGAGCGCTCTTTCCACTGACCCAACCGTTCGAGTGACGTATCGTTGATAAATCTTGTTTTCGTCGTTTCATTATCGAAGAGATTTAATTTGGTTAAAGAAACCTTGTGGAATTAATGTGAATTCTACTTCGACTTGAGCTGGTTTTATGCTTATTGAGCAAGAGGTTGTGGTCTTAAATCCCACAGGGTTTCCCATGGGGTTAGGACTACCTCATGAGACTACAAGCTATAAACCTAGTAGTAGAAAATGCTTGGACCAATACAGCCACGAAATCATTGGGAATAGAGAATCTGGGGAGGATTTATCAGGGAAAAAGAAAATATTTTTTCTTAACCGAGTAGTAAACGTGTATAATATGTCTATATCCTAAAACAATTGTTTAAATACATAAATATTGTTCAAGAAAGGATCTCAGAGATTCATTGAAAAATGTATTTGGGTTTTAGAATTTATTTGTTTCAACAAGCGTTTTATAAAAAGTAAATTGAAGTAATATGTGTTTATTATAACAAGCTGACCCAGCAAACGTTGTATTGTCATATAAAGTAATGAATAATAAAATATTCAATAATTAAAATTTTTGGGGAAAAAAATAGATGACGAACTATTCTCAGACCTACCAATTATATAGTACATAAAAATTATCGTACTACAATAATCATTATATTCGATTGCCATCTTGCAACTCTATTGCGTATCTGTGGATGGAATAGAATAATATTAAAATCGCGATACAAAAATAGGTATTGATCGTAGACGGGTGAAAATTTGAAGTTGTATGTATTTTTTAATGCTGAATCATAATACAATTAAAATATAAAAAATTGTCAAAAAAATAAAAAAAATATATCATTTCGGGGTATGCAAAATAGATGTTGGCCGATTCTCAGACCTACCCGGTATACACACAAATTTTCAAGCAAATTGGTTTAGCCGTTTCGGAGGAGTTTGGTAACAAACACCGGGACACGAGGATTTATATTTTTTCTTATATTATTTATGAATATTTATAAAAATTTTGGGCTATAAAAATAGATGTTGGCCGATTCTCAGACCTACCCGGTATGCACACAAATTTTCAAACAAATTGGTTTAGCTGTTTCGGAGGAGTTTGGTAACAAACACCGAGACACGAGAATTTTATATATAAGTTACCAAGTATGATGTTTTTTGACGTTCTGGCGCTTCATTGGTTTGATAGACATTGACATTGACGTATTTGTATAGAGTTGCACGTCGCTATTTAACTGTTGTATTTTGTTTAAATAATTGCAATTTGAAATAAAGCTCCTGTAAACGCGTTAACACAGAGCTAACACTAAGCTAGATCGCTATCGCCCTATTTTAGGTACTAATTTCATCAAACTAAAAGATAGTTGCCTCCCAAACGGTCTCCGGTTCAAACCCCACCGGCCACTTACCAGTGTTTTACTAAGGAACGAGACGAGCAGGACGTTCAGTTAAAGGTAATTGATATGCGCCGCTCAGAATTCTAAAAAAACTCAAAAATTCTGAGCGGCACTACAATTGCGCTCGTCACCTTGAGATATAAGATGTTAAGTCTCATTTGCCCAGTAATTTCACTAGCTACGGCGCCATTCAGACCGAAACACAGTAATCCTTACACATTACTGCTTCACGGCAGATATAGGCGCCGTTGTAACTCGCACTTGGTGATGAAAAGGCAGTGACACTAGGGCATTTCCACGCGAATCTGGGGCAAAGACGCGTTGAGTTGCAAAAAATTACATGTGATATCTATATAGAGCTGAATTCGAGATTCGCAAAATAAATCTACTAATCAAGGTAATATTTATTAGAATTGGGAACAGTTTAAAATTAATTTAACAATCATTGTATCTATACATATTAATAAAATTTGTGTGTCTGTTTGTAATATTGAAATAACCGTTTTTTACTACATGTATATGAATATATATAGTATATACATACACAAAATAACATTTTCTTAAATTTTTGTCTGTCTGTCTGTCTGTTTCTTCCGGCTAATCTCTGAAATGGCTGGACCGATTTTGACGGGACTTTTATTGGCAGGTAGCTGATGTAATAAGGAGTTTATTTTAGAAAAATTATTTTAACCTAGAAAAATAAAGTAATGTTGCAATGTCCAAGAAACAGTCTAACTCTTAAAATAATTTATATGGAAAAACAAAGTTTGCCGGGTCAGCTAGTCTATAACAAATTCGAACTTAAAAGAAGCATAAAATAATGTAATATCCATCATGACAAATCATCCATAATAAATCCATCATGTTATCCCATGAATAATAATTATTTTAAGTAAACTCACAAACACAACAACACACATGTAGACACAACACACACACAAATACGCTTTTTAGTTTTATTAAAAGTAATCAGTAACTCTTTTATATTATATATAACTTTAACTAACTGCTTAACAGTTCAAAGATGCAATCGTGTTTAAAACTAAGCTTAGGTAGCGATTCAAATTGACCTAGTGAAGAGTCCATTGTAAACCTTTTTGCGATTTTTTCCTTTTTTGAATTAAGATTTTTGTTATTTTTGCGCAGTCTGTACCTATAAGAAGATACCAAATATCTTAGATCATTTATACGTCTAGATGACAGCTGTGAAAACGTCAAAAAAATTATGAGTTTAGAACTTACCTCTATTTTCAGCAATGCACGCACACTAACACAAAGTGTCATATAAATCGCTAGTGTAAGACGTAGCTTGTCACGCACACTAAACTAATATTCCTGGCCTATCTTTATCAGTTGTCTAACAGCAAGAGACTATAGTCTAGAGTCTAGATAGCTAGACGTATAAATTATCCAAGATAAATAACGGTAATAATAAAACTAAAACGCACGCTATTAAAGAAAACAAAACTAAAAAGTAGAAAATAATTTTTAGAATAAACTACGAATATTGTATTTAAATAGCAAGAACAAAGTATTTTGTGATATCTTCAAAATTACTCGTCTTTTACTAATATTTGTCTAATAATTATAATAACTTTTTAATAGATAGATCTCCATATAAATCCTCTAACAAAAACGAAGTAGAGGTGGAACCCTAGTCAATAAATAGAGACCATCTTAAAAGCAGTTAGCAACACACTTCGGTGTCTTGTATCAGCTCATCAGCAGGTTGGCTTTAGCGCCACGGAAACTAGGACACGGCTCCTATTACAAAAGATTCCTATTACAATATGTAATCACTGCACGTGTATATCGCTGTCAGATATTGTTGCAAATATAGCACTTATTACGTGAGAAATAAGTGTTATATTGACTCGTGATTGACGCAATTATGAATTTGTCAAATTAATTTTCTTTTAAGGATATGTGCACACTGTATTTTTATTCTTCCATATTAAATTTAAAACTTTTTTCTGAATTTCTCAAATTTGGTTTACATTTGCGAAAAAGTGACAAGTAATTTACCTAATGGTACTATGGAGTACCTTTGAGGATCGTTTATTCTATTCAAAATTTTGTGCGGCATCACATTTTTGTGCGGTTCACTTTGAGATATAAAATGTTATTTATTATAAACCCATTAGCGAAAGACAAATACAATAATGCTTGCACGGAACAAGAAGCTCTCTTTAAAAGCTTTTTTTTATGAAAAATAGGGACGAGACGAGCATAGCATTCAGCTAATGGTAATTGATACGCCCTTCCCATTACAATGTAATGCCGCTTAGGAATCTTGATAAACCCAAAAGCCTGAGCGGCTTTACAATTGCGCTCGTCACTTTGAGACATATGATGTTAAGACTCAAATTGCTCAGTAACTTCACTAGCTAAAACCTTTAAAAGCTATCCTGTGCAAAGTAGCCTCCCTCTTGTATACTGCTATATTACTACACAACTATCGCCTATCATCATCCATGTTTTCAGTACCTAAAAGAAATGCACGAAAACTAGCAACACTCGTGTATTGCCAAAAAAAAATTTGTCAATGACTAATTAAAATCAAGATACATTAACAGTCTTCGATTACGCTATCAGAAAGTTACAGCAGCAGTTCTTTGAAGTTTCCAATCCAGCCGCATTCATAACAATTATTAGGAAGTTAGGGTATTCTACCAGCTTACTGGGCTTTATCATTTTATTGATAAACGAGATTCAATAAAGTTTTTACAGCTACGAAAACACCGGACGCAGATATTATCTATATATGTAATTTGAAAAAATCAATATTACAGTTTATGTCCACAGTAAAACTGTACCAAGTTAATATTAACACATCACCCTAGTAACATTTAATAGCACAAGATATTTTTTGTAAAAGGAGTGGGATTCTCGCCACATATTCTCGTTAAAGCTTTTCCGATGTTGTGGTCAAAGGGTAACTTTTTATTCTACCATTTTGACAGGCTATGTATCTAAACCTATTTCCCTACACAACTAAATAATATATAGTCTAGTGCCTATTTTTCTTTATTTTGGTAAAAAGTGTTAATTTTTTACATGCAGCGTACAGAGTACATATAATATTGCTTTATCCTACATTGTAGATTCAAAGTGTTAAAGATATCGAGGTTACTAAACAACATATTGGGTACATTTTACCCCAATAATTAATAAGAGTTCTCAAGGAAGGCGATTCGAACTAAATCCGTGCTAAAATCATAAATATTTTAACGCGCCACGCCTAGTAAAATTACATAATAAATAAAATTATAAATTAATATTTCAGCTAGTGTGCCCATGTCCTAACGACGGCATAATTAAAAATATGTTGTCTTCTTATTAGAGAAAACGTTGTGAAAACGTAATTGTAGCCTTGCCTGGCGACAGTTATCTGATATCTACAATGTAATAGAGTCAGGTGAATTATCAATGTCAGCTGATTTATTTTTTATCCATTCCCAAGGGAGCATCGGGCTCACCTCGTCTTCAAGTTCATTTGACAGGATTTAATTTTAATTATTATTATATTAATTTAGAGTACTTGCACGAGGCTATCAGTTTAAACCAAAACACATTATCAAACATAAATAATAATAAACAAAGATATTACATTTTAAAACAACATTTTCAAATTGATGCAGTTGGAAAAAGAACCCACCATATTGTCATATTAAGGCGCGGACTGACTTGGATTGTAAACGCTACAACCAATAGTATGCAAATGGGCATTTATTTTACTGGTTTTCTTTTGTTTATTCAAAATATACATATTAAATTGAATAATTGTTCGGTTTAAGTTTTAGAAAAGTACTAATTCTATTAAATTCTTTAAAAAAAGAATGTTGTTATCGCTGAAAATTCAGAGATTTTAAACTTATAAGTTTATTTTTGGGCTTCCAAATTTTTCAAATTATATATATAAATATTGTATTCGGTTCAAATTTTTCTCTCAAGTCCTTCTTTTTGTAATGTATTTTTTGCGTAGGAATATTTTCATTGCGTTATGCTGTAATCGACTCAATCAATTTTTGTGAATATTGAGGTATGACCGCGCCTTCAACGTCAAATGGGCACTTAATGTACTATCACGTATACAGTACGACTTACGATAGACAGACAAAGCGTACAAGAAAGAACATCTCTCACAGAGATAAAGCAAGACAGAAAAGGAAAGCGAATCTATTGTGACTGTAACCCATTTTTATTGACAAGTCGTAAACAGTCAGATACGCTTAGAATAAGCTCTTTTGTTTCTTATGCTTTTTAAAATATATTTTCTACTTTTTAGTTTGTTTTTCTTAAAAAGCATGTTTTATTTTATTTTGCTTTTTTCATCTTAAAACGATGATAATTTTGTAGTTACGAATTAGCGCGTCCCATAGTATCTGACGGGGTATCGGACATAAAGAAATCGCACATCCTGAAGATCCTGATAAATGGCACAGACTACATAAATTATTATATTGACACCAATCGTTGACCAGTGTACAAAGTAAAGTAAGTAAGTGTATAAAAGCCTGTGATTCCTCTGGTGCTGCAAGAGATTGAGGGCGGCGGTGATCACTTACACCAGGTGACCCGTACGCTCGTTTGTCGTCCTATTCCATAAAAAAAAAGTTTCAAATTAATCCGAAGTTTGGAAGGGGTCGAAAATCACGTACAAAGATTCCGTTACATACAAACAGACATATATACCCAGCTAATATAAGTGGAACAGACTGTTTGAATTATTGTATTGTCATACGAACATATGGTAAATACAGTAATTATTTAAGCGTATTTGAATAAAGTTTATTTGACTTTGACTATGACTATGACTATGTTCGGAAAAAGTAGAGCTCGTAAGACGAATATACAAGAAACTCAACGGCCGTTCTTTTAAATCAAATAGAGTGTTTTACAATAAACGTCTAAACATGAGCTATGACATTATAATAAAACTGTCATATATTTAACCCTTAATACCCATTTTATGAAAAGGAGTCATTTATAAAGGGTTATATAGGTTAAGGTCCCGGGTTCGAATCCCGGTAGGTGCAGGCATTTGTGTGATGAATATGGATGTTTGTTTCCGAGTCATGGATGTTTAAATGTATTTATGTATGTTTATATGAATTTATGTATGTTTAAGTAAGTATATTGTAAAGTTGTAAGTTAAATATATCATTGTCTTGCAACCCATAACATAGGCTATATATGCCTAATTTGGGGCAAGATAATTTTTTGTAAAAAGTGTGTCAATATTATTATTATTATTAACACCCATTTTATGTAAAGGAGTTATTTATAAAAAGTCAAATTCACACCAAACTCAATGTACTAGTAAATTACGTCTACAATCGGGATAATTAATATGTAAAACAATATTTAAATCGTTGATCGAAGCACGTGTTCTATCTTTATTATACTATCTATATATATACACCCACTAGTATTGTAAAATATAGATTTTACTGCGTAATTAAATAAATTAATTAATAGTAATATTACTATTATTCTTAATATTGCGGTTTGGTTTTTTATTCGATGGTTAGATTATAGAATGTACTAGCTGACCCAGCAAACGTCGTATTGCCATATATCATATTTAAAAAAGATCAAATATTATTGTATTCGATTGCCATCTTGCAATCCTATATCGGTTTGGTGGATGGAACAGAATAGTATAAAAATCGTGATACAAAAATAGTTGTAGATCGTAGAAGGGCGAAAATTAAATTTGTATGTGTTTTTCAATGCTGATTCATAATAAAAAAAATTGTCAAAAAATTAAAAAAAAGAATTGGGGTGGACTATACATAAAATTTAGGGGGATAAAAAATAGATAGTAGCCGATTATCAGACCTACTGAATATGTATATAAAATTTGGTAAAAATCAGTAAGGTTTCAGAGGAGTAAGGTAACTAACATTGTGACACGAGAATTTTATATATAAGATTATATAAAATCTTATTATTAATATTATCTTTGTAGTTTTACTGCAAATTATTATTTTTGACGAGAGAATGTCGAGTAACATCCATAGTTTTATGTAGAATTTCGACTCGGATAAGTTTTGTAAATAAAATATTCGGCTTGCATATTATTTTGTACTGTGAATGATAAATATCTATTGAAATGGATTGTTAAGAATTTATATATTGTGTATCCAATTTACATCCATCACCTTTCTCCACATTTACTTGATCTCTTCATTTTTTATTGAAGAGGAGGAAAAAAGGATGTCCGGGTCAACTTATGTTAAAACTAGGCTTCCATAATTATGTGAGATTTTCTCGAGATTTTACAAGTAAACGAAATATCTTATCAAAGAGAAATTTAAATATATATATTTTCAAACCTTTTTCTTTCCGTTGCCTAAACTGAAAACATGATTGGAAAATATTTATTTGATACTTTTTTTAATCGAAAAAGATGCATACTTTTAAGAATATGGTAATTTGCTTGAAAACTAACATCTTCCATAAAAGCGAAAAAAATACGCTAAGTAATCCGTTACCAGAAGCAAATTTTACGTAGGATCTTAAGTGATCACCGCCGCCCACAGTATTGACTTTAAGAATGATTTACGCGCTTTTTTAAAAATACCTTCCCATGTTTGCAGGTACGTAACGAAACCACTTAAACATTTCCAATTCAATATCACCTTCTTAAACTCCATAATAAATAATATTTAATTCAAAAATACCTTAATCCGAACACCAATTACTTTTCACTTAAACATATTTAAATGCACGTTCAGTAACAGCTCAACGTGAGATTAGTGTGAAATATGAACATTTACAAAGAGCATGTGTAGGATACATAAATATTCCACAAGTAAATCAATACTGACTGTAGCCAAACCATTTGCTTTTAGGAATTTTATGATGATGTACTCGTGTATATATTTTTGACGAGCGTATGCCTTATATTTATCACTTGCGGAAATATATCGACTGCGATATGTAAATAATGTTATTTCGGAACTGAAGAGAATGTTCAGTTATCTATATATACATACAGTTTCACCGTAGAGGTTTCCTGATATTAACATTATTTTGAGGACAAAGCCATGCCCATTACAATGCAGTGCCGGTCAAGATTCTAGAAAAACCCAAAAATTCTGAGCGGTACTACAATTGCGCTCGTCACCTAAGATGTTTAGTCTCATTTGCCCAGTAATTTCACTAGATACGGCGCCCTTCAGACCGAAACACAGTAATTATTACACATTACTGCTTCACGGCAGAAATAGGCGCGGTTGTGGTACCCATAATTTTGCCGGCATTCTGTGCAAAGGAGTCTGGTAAATATTATAATTATTTGGCTCATTAATTATGTACGAAACGAGTTTAAAGCTATTTTTCGCCTTAGTTACCCTATTATTTAAAACCAAGCTAATTAATTACTTAATTAATTTAAATCTAGTCGGCGCATTAGTTAGCCCATTAATTAAAACCCAGTCCGCTCATCGACTGATGTAGTATAGTTGACTAACTAATTAAATATCTATATATTAATTCGTAAAGCAAAAAACTATGTACTCCTTTTTTTAAAAAATGCGCGAACGTATGAACTCTAAATTTAACCCAGTTAAAGTTTATATGGAGAAGAAGTGCATAAAGCTATTTTTCTTACATAAAGGAACGTTGGTATTTGAAAAATAGCCATAAACCATCTAGGATAAATTTCGCATCGAATGGTGGTAGTTTCATGTCGATACGATTAGTGGTTAAGACGTGATTGAGCCTCAAATAAAGACCATTTTCTATATATATATATATACATACACACTATACTGCTTGAATGACATTTAACATACACACACACATATACATTAAAGTGGCTATAGCCTTTGACAAAATATAAACACTAATTAAGTTCAAACTTTAAAAATTAAATGAATTATGGTCCAATTTTGAACTCTGGGCGACCACTAGTCTAAATAAATGTTAGTTAATCCTTGTTGTTCCGGAGAAAACTCAGTTCATATTGTATTCTTATGTTTTACGTGCAAGTTTATTTTCATGAGTAATTGTAGACGCGGTCTTGTGGTGATTAGCGTTAACCTAAACGTACGGAAGCAAAAAGTGGTTTCGTTTGCAAGGAAATTATCGATGTAGAGATATAGTTCAATATTACGAACTCATTGATTTACGGCCGTTTTCAATAACCTATCTATCCTTAGTTTAACTTACTAGAAGTAGACAAATCTATCCATTTACGCTTACTTACATGTCAATGACCTATCGACAGATAGCATTGGACTATAACTATATTGGACATAACTATGGATAGATAAGATCTTGTCATTAAGCGGTGATAGCAATGTATCCGTTACTTGAGATACTTTTTGGAAAACGGACGTTAAAGTCATGTTTATATTTAGAGATATAGCTCAATATTATGAACTCATTTATTTACGGCCGTTTTTAATAACCTATCTATCCTTAGTTTAACTTACTAGAAGTAGACAAATCTATCCATTTACTCTTACTTACATGTCTATGACCTATCGACAGATAGCATTGGACTATAACTATATTGGACATAACTATGGATAGATAAGATCTTTTCATTAAACGGTGATAGCAATGTATCTGTTACTTGAGATACTTTTTTTGAAAACGGACGTTAAAATCATAGTAGTTTATGTGTACATATATTAGTTTATGTGTAGAGATATAGCTCAATATTATTAACTCATTGATTTACGGCCGTTCTCAATTCAAATTCAAATTCAATTTTTTTTATTCAAAATAGGATGTGAAATCACTTATTGAAAGTCAAAAAAAACTACCACCCATTACAAAATGAATGCCTCAGGCCTGAGTAGAATGGGCGCAACAAACTCAGCGGGTTTTTTTTTTTCATCAAAAATATGTTTTACAGTTAAAGTAACATTTACAAAGTAACATTGTACAATTAAACTTATTATTTAATAGCCTGAGGGCGGTCGCTCCATTCCCAATCTGTGGTATCATTAAGAAAGTCATTTATGTTATAGTAACCTTTACCACACAAACGTTTTTTAACAATTCTTTTGATTAACGTAATACTTTTGTTTTGAACATTTTCTGGGATCTTGTTGTAAAAGCATATACATCGCCCCACAAAAGACTTACTAACTCGACTTAGCCGAGTAGTAGGCATCATAAGTTTATTTCTGTTCCTGGTGTTAACATTATGGTTTCTGTTCTGACAGTTTCTGGCAAATTCACTTATGTGCCTATGAACATACATTACATTATCAAGAATATATTGAGAAGCAACAGTCAAGATCTAATTTCTTTGAACTTTGCTGTCAATGATTCTCTAGGACCTAGGTTATAAATAGCGCGAATAACCCTCTTCTGCAGCACAAATATTGTATTAATATCGGCAGCGTTGCCCCATAGCAATATACCATAGGACATAATACTATGGAAATAACTAAAGTATACTAGTCGCGCCGTATCTATGTCAGTTAATTGTCTAATCTTTTTTTATAATTTTTATAATTTTAACCGCGTATGCTGCAGAACTAAGTCTGTTCGCCAATCCTTCAATATGGTGGTCCCATTGTAATTTGGAATCTAGAGTTGTGCCAAGAAATATAGCAGATTCCACCGGTTCTATCACCTCTCCGTTTAACAAAACATTTGCATTTACATTTTTGACATTTGGTACGGTAAATTTAATGTAATTAGTTTTCTTGCTATTTAACAATAGGTTATTAGCGCTAAACCAGTACACGATGTCAGATAAAATATCGTTCACTTCGTCATACATAGCTTGGTTTTTTTCACCTTGAAAATCAGTGAAGTGTCGTCCGCAAACAATACTACCTTATAATATATATAATAATAACCTATCTATCCTTAGTTTAACTTACTAAAGGTAGACAAATCTATCCATTTACGCTTACTTACATGTTAATGACCTACCGACAGATAGCATTGGACTATAACTATATTGGACATAACTATGGATACATAAGATCTTGTCATTAAACGGTGATAGCAATGTATCCGTTACTTGAGATACTTTTTGGAAAACGGACGTTAAAGTCATGTTTATATTTAGAGATATAGCTCAATATTATGAACTCATTGATTTACAGCCGTTTTCAATAACCTATCAACCCTTAGTTTGACTTACTAGAGGTAGACAAATCTATCCTTTTACGCTTACTTACATTTCAATAACCTATCGACAGAGAACATTGGGCTATAGGTAACCATATTAGACATAACTATGGATAGATAAGATTATCATTAAACGGTGATAGCAATGTATCCGTTACTTGAGATACTTTTTGGAAAACGGACGTTAAAGTCATGTTTATATTTAGAGATATAGCTCAATATTATGAACTCATTGATTTACAGCCGTTTTCAATAACCTATCTACCCTTAGTTTGACTTACTAGAGGTAGACAAATCTATCCTTTTACGCTTACTTACATTTCAATAACCTATCGACAGAGAACATTGGGCTATAGGTAACCATATTAGACATAACTATGGATAGATAAGATTATCATTAAACGGTGATAGCAATGTATCCGTAACTTGAGATACGTTATTGAAAAATGATAGTAAATTTTTAAGATGCGCGCGCATCACTGTAACACAAAAGTAACAGGGTGAAGTTGGTTTCGCGTTATTCATTTTTTTTTTTTGATGTTTTTCGTCCATTATTACCACAGGCAAAGGATTCAAGGCCATACAGCAGTATTCGTTAGTTAAATAATTAATTGTCAAAGCCATCTTTGCCAGACTTTTACAATATTGTTATTTCTACAAACGTAGAATAGCAGAAGGAATAAATAATTTTAAGGATTTTTGCATTGTTACGCCAAAGAAGTATAACTTCTTGCATGCATACATAAGTACACACACGCTTTTTTAAAGAAACTTAAATGGGCAATGGAAAACCACAAACATGCACGGACTTAACTTAAACTAAGTCTAAGTAAAGAATAATCGTCAAAGGGATATTTTAGGATTGCAACAAATTCGATATTTGTAAACACTGAATACCTTAGTAGAGCCGGACTAAGGTTCATAGCAATACATAATATTATTATCTACCCTCAAATAAATACTACATATTTACATCATTTATACGTCTAGATAGACAATGACAGATGCGAAAACGTTGAAAAAAATTTAGAACTAACCTCTATTTGGAGAAATTCACGCACACTAACACAAAGCGTCACACAAATCGCGAGTGTAAGGCGTAGCTTGTAACGCACACTAAGCTAACAGCAAGAGACTCTATCTAGACGTATAAATTATCTAAGACTACATACATGCAACATTAAGTTAGATTAAAATACTCAGATAGCGTCGCAGGTCTAACTGAGCTAATATTTATGAACACTCAAATGAACAATGATACTTGTTACGTCAATGGTCGTTTAGTTCTCGTAAATCAGCGAGATTTGAGACCAACTGCAAAGTGCCAGGTACTCGTAACATGAAAAGTATTTCATAAGCTCGTTGGGCGAAACTTCGTCCTTCGGAGCAACGACTGCTGGATACAAAAATACAGGCTTGTTTTTTTACAAAAAAAAATACATTGTCATTGTCAGACTTCTATCTATCTATAGTAACAAATGGAGTGCCGGTTTTTTTTGTTCGGTTATACTGCGAAAACTACTGAACCGATCGGAATTTTACATAATTTTAAATATTACTTTACAGTTGATAACCTGCTCAATCCCAATATTTGCATAATAGGAAATTGACTTGAGATGTCGCTCTTGTAAATTAGAAATTTTTATTTAATTTTTTTGCCCTTTAAATTACAATATGTTATTCAAAATAGGATTTTAAATCACGTATTGACAATACGTTATGTTTTTAAAGTGATAACCCTCACTTCACACAAATAAAATTTTGTAAAATAAAATTTTATTTTATTTAATTTTATTTGTGTATTAATCCTAGAAGTGAGGGTTATCACTTTAAAAACATAACATATTGTCAATACGTGATTTAAAATCCTATTTTGAATAATATATTGTAATTTAAAGGCCAAAAAAATTAAATAAAAATTTCTAATTCAGGGCTAGATATGTTGTTTGAAAGTTTTCCATTCATAACTATATTCCATGTCTGTAGAAAATGTACAAGCAAATGTTTTACCATATTAAAAAGAATTGTTTAAAAAACGATTTTGTGGTAAGGTTACTATAATATAAATGATTTTCTTATTGAATGGGAGGGAGGACCACAAGGGTCTTTTTTGGACCCTTCCTCTTCCTAATTTATATTAATGATCTACCTAACCTTGTAGAAAAAAGACTGGGAAAGGAGCGAACGACCTCTGTCTCTCTAACATCTCATTGTATCGAGATTGCGGTCTGCAGGTAGAGACCACATTCCTCAAAATCACGAAACCTTTTCTTGGTAATCCAAAGCAGGTCCGGGACAATGAGACGTATCGCATTCATGTTTATTGACACATAACCGGTATATATTGTAATGCCTCTTTTATAAAGTAGTTTTTACTTTACTCAAACAAGGAAGGATTTGTGATATTTTGTTTGTTTGCACCCACCTATCGCTAGTCTGATTGGTTTTTTAGGGTTCCGTAGCCATATGGAAAACAACGGAACCCTTATATTCGTCAAGTCTGTCTGTCTGTCCGTGTATGTCACAGCCACTTTTTTCCACAACTATAAGAACTATACTTTCGAAACTTGGTAAGTAGATGTATTCTGTGAACCGCATAAACAAAAATAATTTGGGGATTATGGATGCTACCCCATACTTAGAACTGAGAATTAGATTAGAGAATTGGTTTGAACGATATCTAGTAAGTAGATTTTTTTTAATACGTCATAAATGATGAGAGTTCATTTGCATTGTATGATTTTGAGCATGGATTTTTTGCCTTTTCCATTTAAAAAAAATAATATCATTTTCCTCTCTATATAACTTTTATATAATGTTTCTTGCTGCTACGGAACCCTTAATGGGCGAGTCTGAATCGCACTTGGCCGGCTTTTTTTGTATATAAGGCATTACGTTTCACTTCAACAGTCACCTAATCATAGTTATTTATATTTTATGCAGGAGAGCATACGAGCATAATAGAGGATTCACTAGAGTTGCCGGTCTTTTACGAATATCTACGCGCTTATTCTGAAGGTATCCACGTCGTATTGTCCAGGAAACACTGCACCAGGAATCTTATTTCTCAGTTTGGTTATTGTTGCCAGAAAGTTCCTTGAAAACCGCACTGTAGATAAACAACTCAATATTAATGCTATGACCTATATCATGTCAATAATTATCATTAAATACGGTTCATATATTGGATACAGCACCTCATAAACTAATTTCTTTTGTTTATTACAACCATTGTTGAGTTTCTTGTATGTTCTTCTCACGAGCTCCACTTTTTCCGAATAAATTTAAGATTCAGCAATTTAAAAGAAATATTTATAGTGACGATTCAAAAGCGCTCAGTTTAAGCTTAATTGAATAAAGTTTATTTCACTTTGACTTTAAAGTCAATGTATAAATTAAACAACCAGCCATAACCCATAAACAACCATGATAAACCTAACCTACCTATAACCCATAGGTTAACTACAAACGAAGATTTCTTCGCATTTAGTAGTATTCTACATCCACCCTACCATTATTCTTAACACGTCTATACTATTCAATAATGGGGCATTGAACGGTCGCAAAGGGTCCCCGCCAGGTCTTTGAACTAAGGCTCAACAGTGCCGTCCGCGGTACAGAATGACTGTATATTGTTCTATATTGTTAGCGAAGTAAAATAAGTTTCGGGAATATTCGAGAACATTCGCGATAATTCGCCGGAACACACGCGACTTTAAGTTTCTTATCCATTTCGTACTTTACACTAAAAACTTAATATATAATTTTAAACTGCAACATTTATTGTTAATTGAATTTACAGTTAAATGGGTATAAAAACCTAAAAAAATATCTAATTTCAATATATGATTAAATGCAATGTTCTTTTATTATCTTTGCCTTAATATTATTTTAATGGGAAAACAGAAATGTCGAATTAGGACTTATACCAAGTCGATAATCTTCCTGGTCTAACGTATCGTACCTAAACATTATATATAAAAACTAGCTGCCCCGACAGACGTTGTCCTGTACATAATAAAAAAAACACTGTTTTATAGGAATTTGCCAATAATATTTCAAAACATCAAGAACTATTTCGTAAAAAATGCTCCCTGTTGTTATAATGAAATTGTTTCACAGCAGAACTGTCAAACCGTGCGCAACTAAATTCTCTCATAGAAAATGTGTCTATCTATCTAAAAACAGCTATCCTATCTCTCAAGTTGGACCAAACTGCACGCCATGAAGTAATCCAAATTAAAATCCGTTCAATAGTTTAGGAGTCCATCGCGGACAAACAATGTGTCACGTAATTTATATATATTATAAGATTTCGTGTCACATTGTTTGTCCGCGATGAACATCTTTAACAACTAAACCTTAATAAATATTGCACACTGTATGCAGTTTGGTCCAAGTTAATTATTTTTATTTCAATTTTTATATTATATTCAATATGACATTGTCAATAAGCGTATCACGTATGTAGCGTTCAGGTACGAAAAAAAACATTTTGTACCTGAACGAAATTTGTAGATGTTCATGGGCTTCACGGGTTATCCTGCCTAAAATCGGCAGGCCGTATCAGTCGTCACGCCAGTAGTAATGAAGTCACCCGCAGGGCATTTGCCGCTCTCAATATACCAGCTGTTTTAGAGCCAAATGGCCCCGTGGCACTGGACATGACCCGCCGCGCCGCGATTGAAAGCATCATGATGGAATTACTCTGTCGACTTGCGTCGACACTCTGGCTCCTTCTCATGTCCAAGTTACGTCAGTTGGTGCTGAGGCTGCTGCTTCGACTGCTGAAGACAGCAAGCGTCGCAAATATGTCGGTCTCAGTATGTCAATATCTCAAATATAATATATCTCAAAATACATCTTTGTGCCGTTTGATGTCGAGACACTTGGCCCGTGGGGTCCAGAGGCGCAAAAAATGTACAAAGTACTATCTTCGCGCCTCAATAAGGCTACTAGAAGCCCAAGCGCTGGCAGCTATTTCGGGCAATGGATCAGCCTAGCTATCCAACGTGGAACTGCTGCCAGTATTCTTGGTACGCTTCCCCGTAGTGATAGTTTTAATTTTATGTAATCATAGTATTGTAAATATAGTTATAAGATTTGTTTTGTTTGAATAAATCAGGAATAAATGATATTTTTATATTTGTTTTATATTTGTAAGTACTTAGATAACATTCGTATATCCAAATATGTGAGACAAGATAATTCGCACGGTTTACTATCCAACCTAATAGATAATTTATATGGATGATTCAAAAATACGTTTGTTTCATTTCTCACTGCTTTCATGGTTTACATTTTTCAGAAGATTTTATTTATTTATTAAGAGCTTTATTTCCTTACATCTATACATTTAGGTATTTACTTTTTTTTATGAAAGTAAGGGAGATGACGAGCAGGAAGTTCTGCTGATGGTATTGGGCAGGCATTACAATGCAGCGCCGCTCAGTAATCTTAAAACCCCAAGAATTCTGAGCGGCACTACAACTGCCCTCGTCACCTTGAGACATAAGATGTTAAAGTCTCATTTGCCCAGTAATTCCACTAGCTACGGCGCCCTTCAGACCGAAATACAATAATGTTTACACATAACTGCTTCACGGCAGAAATAGGCGCCGTTGTGGTACCCATAATCTAGCTAGTATTCTGTGCAAAAGAGCCTCCCACTGGTTAGCTAGTTTATATATATTCTGCAATTAACACACAAGTCCGAACCCCACGATGATAAACTTAAAAATTTGATAAAATTCAATCTCAACTATATAACTGATCGGAAGGATAAAGAAAAGAAACCGATGCAAGTAGTCAACGTAATATTTTAGAAATAAATATACCAACCTTAAACTCGTTCAACGGCTTGACTAAAATTTACTTTGTATAATAAATACTATATCAGACAATAGCTAATATTTGACTGTGTGCATTTTATCACACGGTTTATCGTAATTTTGCCAAATAATACGAGTTAAATTATTTCATAACCGCAAACGCCAATGAATAATTTAAAACAAAATATTTCCTCAATACCGAACCAAATAAGTGAGTTTGTAAACCTCGTGTATGTCTTAGATCATTTATAGATCTAGATAGACTATGATAGCTGTGAGAATGTCGAAAAAAATTGATTTTAAAACTAACCTCTATTTTGAGCAATTCACGCACACTAACATAAAGTGTCATACATATCGCGAGTGTAAGACGTAGCTTCTCACGCACACTAAACTAATATTCCTGACCTGTTTTTATCAGTTGTCTAACAGCAAGAAACTCTATCTAGACGTACGTATAAATCATTTGAGGTGTAAGTTTATCGAATTATGAAGTAAATACTGTTCGTAGTTTTATACACTTTTCAAAAATTCTGCCTTAGATACATATGCTAAAATATATTTATATTAATAAAAGTGTGCGGAGGAGAATAAAGTAAAATTGTCGTTGAAATAAGTAATTTTAACCGACTTCAAATAAGAGAGGTGGTTGTCATCTCGTGTGGATTTGTTGTTTGATACCGTATAAGAACGTCGTTAAAAATGTAATTTGTTAGTGGTCTGTAGATAATCTATCTAGAGCTTCTAGATAGATTATACTCTGATAGCTGTGAACACGTGGAAATAAATAGCGGCGAACTGTTTGCCTCTATTTTAAGCAACGCACGCACACTAAAACAAAGTGACTGTCTAAAGTAATAAACCTGACCTGGTGTCATGCGTTGCCTAACAGCAAGACATGATTCTAATTTGTGGCGTGTTGTGCGAAGGAGGAATGACATTAATTACACAAAATCTTAATTTGGTAAATCGAATTTCAAATTTTTATTTTTTTGCTGACTGTACTATACGGTAAGAAGAAATAATTATAAATATTACTTACAGCGTCAGTGGTGTCACCACAAACACAGAACGTAGGCGTACTCAACCCATCAGGAAGAACTGCCGCTTTGCTGGTGATGACGGTCGAGTCACAGAATTAGACGGAGACTGATCTGCAACAAATTATTTTCATTGAGATACCTATTTAATAAAAAGTGTGACAAAATTGAGAATTATCAACAAAGGAGAAAAAAAAAGTATAAAAATCCGGTGCACAAAAGAGCACAGTACACGAAATTACAGTTTGTGAAACACGGTATAGTTTACTTAAGCTTTAGGGTTGTCCTGATATAAATAAATAAATAAATTAATATTGACACACTTTAACACAAATTATCTTTCCCCAAACAAGGCATAGCCTATGGGTACAAAACAACGACATATTCAATACAATATACTTACTTAAACATACATAAATACAGATAAACACCCATGACTCGGAAACAAACTATTAATAATAAAATAAACAAACAATATATTACTTATGAACAACTGATAAAAAAATATATATATATAAAGTATTTTTAATCGTTTACTTAACCTCTTTAGGTATTATTATAAGCCTTGATCTGTAAATCAAAACAGAATGTATTGGAAAAATTTTGATCGATTCACAACAAAACTAACAACTCAATTGCCACGAATAAGTGTTAGTATTTTAATTTTATTAGATTAACTTCAACATCAGCATTTGTTCTGTGACAACATACGTCACTGTATCTAGACCAGATAGGTACCTACTCTTATTTTAACCTTATTTTTCTGACACGGAAAGTTTTTAATTATTATTATTCATACAGTGGCCTCGAATCGTTTGCTGCCTTTGCAGTTTTTGATTGATCGTGTCTGCTCAGAAGGAAAACGGAAATTTACCAGTGGAAGGCTTCTTTGCACATAATGCTGGTTAGATTATGGGTACTACAACGGCGCCTTTTTCTGCAGTGAAGCAGTCATGTGTAAGCATTATTGTGTTTCGGTCTGAAGGGCGCCTTAGCTAGTGAAATTACTGGGCGAATGAGACTTAACGTCTTATGTCTCAGAATTTTTGGATGTTTTAAGAATCCTGAGCGGCACTGCATTATTATGGGTAGGGTGTATCGATAACCATTAGCTGAATGTCCTGTCTCGGAGTCCCATATGGTGGTCTGACCAAATTTACAAAGTGCTGGAGGTGCCAATGAATGTTGCAATACATCAGGCACCGGAACGCAACCAATGGCGACGGCTAGTGGACAAGATCAGAAAGAGTCACGATCCTCAGCAGTGAGGGAAACGACTGATAAGAGAATGTCCTGCTCGTCTCATCCCTTAATGTCATAAAAAATGGAATAAACAGACCATTGGAAGGGTTCTTCGCACAGTATGCCAGATAGGTGGGTATCACAGAGGGGCTCTTTTCTACTGTAAAACTGTTATGTTACTAGCTTTGATTCATGCAGGTTCAGTGCCAGACTCTGTGAAGATGTCGATACCGCATCTACTATCAAATCGTTGAGCGAACTTTTAGTTCGTAGTTTCACTAATCTATATATTATATATAAATGAATTGCTGTTCGTTAGTCTCGCTAAAACTCGAGAACGGCTGGTCCAATTAGGCTAATTTTGGTCTTGAATTATTTGTGGAAGTCCAGAGAAGGTTTAAAAGGTTGAATAAATATGAAAATACTCGGAATTAAATACAAACAACAATTTTGATTTTCCTTTGATGTGTCCCCAGTCGTTCAGAAATCAAATAAAAATAATAGTTAAAATGAATAACTAATTTGAATTTTTATATTTTTCTAACTTTCTCAGGAGGTAAAAAATAAACTTCCTTAAAACACGGGTAAATAACACTTAAAAAGGATTCCTTTTGTTTATTTTAAGTTTATTTAATACAAAAGTTTACATCTTTTATTTATCGATTGAGGCAGTACGAATGCTGCCGGGTCAGCTAGTCTCAAATATATAAGAGCCACGTTAACTTCTGTGACTAAATTATTTCCACATTTCAAAGTGAAAACTACTTTAGCATCGTTGTGATTTGAAAGTCGATGAAACGAAAAGGCGAGACAAATGAGACAGACAAATAAATTCATAGGATTTTACGTGGGAGAAAATAAGATAGGAATCATTATACAGTGTTTTGTTACCAGGCGATCATAGTTGAAGAAGAGATTGTCTTATGAGTGACACGAGTATAGCTTAATAATTATTAAATTCTGACATCATGCGCACTACTATTATTACATGCGTATTACTTACTACATAGACACCAGGAGAAAATAAATATGGTAGCGATGATAGTAATGTCTTTCATAGCCGTTGAAATCACGTGTCATCCTAGCAACATCTACCAGGACTTCATATGCAGCTTAGAGGTTAATAAGTCAGAAGTGCTAACCCCGACATACACCTACCTTCATAGTAACGTACATAATATATTATTATTATAACGAATATATTATATTGTTGCTAGGGCAAATGAAGGTCAAGTTTATCGGTATGTTTTTATTGAAACGAATTTACATAGATAATAATAAAATTGGAAATGAGTCTTAAGGTCGTATTGGGTAGTAGTTTTTTGTTCATAAGTAATAATGTATAAAATGCATTTTTAATGTAAAGAATGATTAATTATACTGCAGAAATCATTCGATATTTATGACAACAATTTACATCACTACTCGTATTGTTAAACGATACATTTTAATAATACTTGAATGTAACGTTGTCAGTTTGCTGTGAGCAGTGTTGCTCTATGCGTAACTCCAATAGACTTTAGAGAAATACGAACTTAAGGCGAAGTGTAAACAGAAAACACACAAACAAAGTGTTTTTAGACAAGTTTCTTGATGAAAATTTAGCATTTGGAGCTATGAACACTATTTTATCCTGTTACACATACCTTTAAGTCTTACTTATAGGTTGCTATTGGTTATAGTTAACACTCCAGAGCCTTTTTGAACTACCACTTTTCTTTGCAGTTAAACAAGTTTTTTCTCGGCATGATGTATTTGTTTAATACTACTCTCAGAAAAGATATTCTTATAGCTTGTACTTTTTTTGTGTAGGTACATTTATTCAGATTAGTAATCAATAATGAGAATTGTAAGCATATAAACTGTTTGCGCCTATTAAAATGTTACGTTTTCCACGCAAGAATTTTGAAAATATTTGCTTTGTTACATAGATGGCGGGAAGCAGACATGAACTAATATCGCTCAAGGTCGCCGGCATTTAGTGTCGCCTTAAAAGATTGTTGGATATTATTATTAATATTTTATTCGTAGATGCGACGTTGCTGTCCAAAGTCAAGTCAAAGTCAAAATATCTTTATTCATTAAAATGATATTTGATCATTTTGAATCCTCAATTTTTGGTTTCTCATAATAATAAGAGCTACAAAATGTAGTTTGTAAAAATAATATATTACTCTAGGAAATTATAATGTTTTGTTTTATTAAAACAGTGTTAGAGCATGTTCATTCCCAAGCATTTTCATCATCTAAGTAATGCGTTATTTTATAGTAAGCTTTTTTATAAAGTTTTTAAAGTTTACTAGCAGATTAAACATATCACTTGGGAGTTTATTATAAAAGCATATACATTGCCCTTTAAATGATTTTTCAACTTTATAGAGACTGGTGGTGGTAACAGCAAGCTTATCTTTATTCCTAGTATTAAACTATTTTTCTTAGGGCCGATTTTTCAATCCTCAGTTAAACAACTAGATAAGAAAAATTCGACGGATAGCACAATTCGACGAATTTTTCAACAGGCAGATAGAAGTTATCGAACAAATTAAGACTATATCGGATGATTATATTTATCGGCCCCTTTGGGAGCCGGTTAAGAGCTATCGGTGGGATAATTTGGACGTGTTTTTAAGTTTTTTAGGCTATATTTGTAGATAAGTCATTCCCTAGTTATAAGTGTATTATCTATGCTCATGTCAAAAGATCTAATAACTATCCTCTTTTGACGATTACACATGTAATTTATGTTATAACTATCTAATATAGTAGAAATTATAATATAATGGATATTTTTGAGACAACTTCGCGATTGCAAAAGAAATCCATTTCCTCGACAACAACGAAAACAATTTTAAATTGAAATAAACTGAACAAACAAACGAGTGAATTAGAGGTTTGTTGTTATTAATTGTTGTGATAAATGTCTAACGTCAAAGAAGCATCCTTTGACCTTTCTCTGTCTTATGCGTTAAATAACATATACGTCCATCTCGCTTGCACGTATGAAGTGTGAAGTTGCTTAGACTATACCACAGACAACTATTCTTTGGATAAAAAGCGATTGAAAAATTCAAAACTTTTAATCGTTAGATAAACAGCAAGTTAATTTTATTCTCTCGATAGTTATCTGGTGATTTATCTGAGGATTGAAAAATCGGTCCTTAAACAAGTTAATATTCCTGTGCACATACATCAGATTTTCATAAATATATTGACAAGTAACGGTCATTATACTTATCTCTTTAAATTTTTCAGGGAGTGATTTTTTGGGACCCATATTGTAAATTGCACGAACAGCCCTCTTCTGCAGCACAAAGATGGTGTTAATATCTGCAGCATTTCCCCACAGCAGTATACCATAAGACATAATGCTGTGAAAGTATATGAAATAGACTAGCCTAGCTGTGGCTACATCTGTAGAGATTGATGTTTTTGATTGCGTATGCTGCAGAACTGAGCTTCTTCGATACTGTATCAATGTGAGGGCCCCATTGAAGCTTATTATCGAGGGTTATAGCTAGAAATACAGTGGTGTCCACGAGAGCTAACTCTTCGTTTTTAATTATAATATTGGCTTTTACTTGTTTCACATTTGGTTGTATAAATCTAATGCACTCTGTTTCTCATTAAGTAGAAGATTATTAATATTAAACCACTGTAGTACCTCCGTTTCCATCGTCGAAAACGTTTTGTTGTCGCTTATGTTTAAATAACAGTGACGTGTTATCTGTAAACAACACAACCTCATGATCGTCCCTCATAACTGTCCTTACCTTCAACCTTGTATCTTTATTCATTATGATATCCACTAGTATGTCTGTCTGTGTAGGTATTGATTTATACAATATTGTGTATTCGCCTAAATATTCTATTGTTTACATATCTTAATGTTCTGTTGTTATGTCTGTATAACTGTATTCTATTGTGTTCTCAGTGAAACTATTCTAGGATATATCCAATGTTGTAATTTTTATATTTTACTAGCTGACCCGATAGACGTTGTTCTGTATATAATAAATAAAATAATGTTTTTATATGAATTTGTCAATAATATATCATAACATCAAAAATTACTTCGTAAAATATGCACCCAGCTGTCGTAATGAAATTGTTTCACAGCAGAACTGTCAAACCGTGCGTCAATAAATTCTCTCATAGAAATTATGTATGGACATATCAAAGGAAAAACAATTTTGTTTTTTTTTATTTAATTTAGCAGCATTTTCCTATTTATTCACCTTTTAAACCTTCTCTGGACTTCCACAAATAATTCAAGACCAAAATTAGCCAAATCGGTCCAGCCGTTCTCGAGTTTTAGCGAGACTAACGAACAGCAATTCATATTTATATATATAGATTTAACTTCATATTTAACTATAGTGATGTATCTGTTTGTTTCCTTAATTAATACATAAATGATTAATGAAAATACTCTATAGCCCAGTAACTCCTCTAGCTAAGGCACCCGAGTGATATGTCGCCCTAGCAACAGATACAAATGATTCCATTACATTACACTCGGAGCGACTGTGGTCCATATTAATGAAGCATTACAACTGATAGACAACACAGATCATGTCGCCGCGACACACGACACTGGACAGACCACAGACACTCAATTAAGGCTACTTCAGACAGTCTAAGATTGCCGTAACGTTTATTTTTAGCGACAAAAAGGAAGTTATAAAGTTCACCGTTGAAACATTTATTTATCTGTAATATTTAACTAATTGTTTACACATTTTATGCAATGTTAAAGTAATCACAAAATAAATAAGATTTAACTGAATTCTAAATAACTACACAATGCGTGACCTTGGTAGTACGTCATCGTTATTCAAATTATGTTAGATTATTATTATTCATATTGAATTGGTCACCTAGAAAAAATATGGAACCACACACATATTGATAATTGGCAATAATACAAAGAATTTCTCAGAGTTTCCTGTGCCAATTCTTTCTTCCAAGTGTCGTTTTTTATTTTAGTTCATTCAACATTGACGTCAATACTATTTCTTAATGAAGATAATTTAAGCGAAACTTTCCAATATATTTATTTTCAACGTTACAATTTCCAATTTAAAAGATAAATTATATATTATAATAAACTTTTAACCATAACTATATGAATTGTAAAAAATGAATTTTTATATATTTTACTTAAAAATAATGAAAGATAATTTAGTTAGCTTACACTATTTGTGAGGTTACCTATACATTTTTATTGGTCGTTGAAAGAGTAAAGTGGTTTTGGAACTCTGCCATTTTAATTAACTGATAACTCTTCTATTTTATAACTAGCTGACCCGGCAAACGTTGTTTTGCCATATAAAGTATAATTCACGCGATAGTTTTATAAGTAATAAAATATTGCCTTTATTATAGCCTATACATCATTTTGTTCTATTTGTTGTATTGCAGCGCACGCAAAAATAGTTTTTCGATTTTACACCTTGTGTTACAAAATAGCAATTTTATTACGGATCCCTAATTTTGAAAAAAAAAAACATAGCCTATAGCCTTCCTCGATAAATGGACTACCCAACACAGAAAGAATCATTCAAATCGGACCAGTAGTACCAGAGATTAGCGCGTTCAAACAAACAAACACTGCAGCTTTATAATATTAGTATAGATTTAAATAAGTTCGTTATTACTTATATATATATATATATATATATATATATATATATATATAGATATATATCACATGCGTCAGCGTCTGCGGCTTCGTGGGTATGAGTGTGTGATTTCCGCCCGAAAAATAATCTGAGTGACGCTCAAGCAAAACCGACGCAATCTATCAAATGAAGACTCGTCAAACTCGTTGAAGGTAGAATAATTATCTTATGAAAATAAAATTATAAAACAGTTCTTGATGCTTGTATTTCACAATTAGCTTTCTCTTAACATTTTAAAATTATTTCTAGATGAAAAAAAGGATTGTGTGGTTTTATGAAACCACGGTAAAAGTGAAACTTTTTTTCACATTATAGACATTTAACTAAAAATTTTTGGAATAATATTCCATTAAGGGTATAAAAATCGCTTTATCAATCTTAATTTTATACTTGGAAAATTGGAATGATAATGGGAAATAATAAAAGTAGACTAAATAAACAAAAAAGCGTGGAGCACGGGCACAAATGTGTAATAGTCTATACACTACACGGTCAAATGCTGCGAACTATAGGCGATGTAACACACAGACGATGTAATAAAAGTTTCACTTTAAAAGTTTGTTTTTTATCGCCTACTTTGACTGTGTAAAGAATAAAATCTATTTAAAGCTACCGTACTTTACTCATAAACTAAAGTTTTAAATTTTCGACAGACCCACTGAGAATGAGAATTAGATTTCAATAAAATGTAACCAATTTGGATATAAAATATACCAAAGCTTCCAAATAAAAATAGATTGACAGATGACAAAAAATACTGATTTAAAACCCTCAAATCAAGATGAGACTAAAGCGGAGTTTTTGAATTTGAAGATTGATTATATTTTGATAAACCGCGCAGTTTATTTAAGCAGGTGTGTAATTCTCTTTATGTAATAGTCAATTAGACACGAGAGATGTATGGCGCTATTGAGCTCGGGCGCTAGTGGGTGGCCGGACCTGTTACTGATAACCTCATCTTGATGACCTGATAACAACTAGCTCACCCATGTAAAGCAACTTACATCAATAAGCCCTTTGATCGTAGGTTTTATCTCTGTATCAAGTAACAGAATGCAGGTTTTATCTAGGTGAGAATCTTTAACTGAGACTCCGCTGTCTCACCGTCCATCTGTCTGTTTGATTATTTCACAAAAATATTTCAAATTCCGATGTCATATTTCAGAGTACCGTGCCCCATAACTAAGGTAGGGTTTGAACTAACTGAGCACGAAAAATTTTTCTTCACAAAATAAATGAGATGGTTTCGGCCAAATTATAATATTATTAAGGCACCTTAGGTAATTTATACGTCTAGATAGAGTCTCTTGTTGTTAGACAACTGATAAATATAGGCTAGGTTTAATACTTTAGTGTTACAAGCTACGTCTTACACTCGCGATTTGGATGTCACTATTAGTTAGTATTCGTGAATTGCTCAAATTAATAGAGGTTAACTCTAAAATAATTTCTTTCGGCCATTTTACAGCTTTTTTTTAATGAAAATAAGGAACGAGACGAGCAGGACGTTCAGCTGATGGTAACTGACACACTCTGCCCATTACAATGCAATGCCGCTCAGAATTTTTGAGAGACACAAAAATTCTGAGCGGCAGTACAATTACGCTCGTCACCTTGATAATCACATAAGATGTGAGGTCTCATGTGCTCAGTAATTTCACTAGCGATCAAAACACAGTAATGCTTACACATTACTGCTTCACGGCAGAAACAGGCGCCGTTGTGGTAACCATAATCTAGTTGGCATCCTATGCACCTTTGCATAGCCTCCCACTGGTTGCTGTTAGACAACCGATAAAAACAGGCCAGGTTTTAAAGTTTAGTGTGACAAGCTAGGTACGGCTTACACTCGAGCACTATGTGTTAGTGTGCGTCTATCCATCATAGCAGCTAATTCTTTGGTACTAGATGTGGCGTCTGCGCGAATCTAGGTAGTAACAGTAAAAGTTAGCTCCGCCGAAACGCTGAAGGTCATGGCGTGATCTTGAGCCTTAAAAGGAAAAATTTGTAGATATTTTTCCATAACTCCTTCACGACTCTATTCTCCTTGGTTTTGTACCTTAGATATTTTTTTTTTAAATAAGATCAATATATTATTATCAGTGTCTCCCTGTCTTGCTGTTTCTGATTATGATGATGTTTTGTGTTTCTTAAATCTGAGAGAGGTCTCGATAATGTTTCCTTTTAACTGATCACCGCCGAAGCCTTAATCGAACTGTTGACAATAAATGTTTAACGGTCTTGAAAAGTACAATTTACACTAACCCGCATATTCATAATAGTCTGCTAACTTAAAGCATTGCTAATTTTCACTGTCTTCTTCTATTGACCTAAGTCAGAATGAGAAAAAACACTCCTTAGCGGCTGTTTATTGTTAGCGGACCATTATGAATAAGGGGTAAATATTCAAGCACTTATGTGAAGTAATACGTGTACAATGGAATTAATTGTATGAAACAAATTGTATTAATTTGAAGTAAACTGAGCTTGGTCACGCCCAGACCATTTTAATGAAATAAATGGATCTAATTGCAAATTAATTTCGTAACGGTTATCATTTCGGCTATAACTACTAATACTGCTTGACCGAATACCGTCTCTCGAGCTGTTTCAAATTCAAATTCAAAATTCAAATATTTTTATTCAAAATAGGATTTATTATCACTTATTGAACGTCAAAATCTACCACCCTCGTTAGAGTTTCTCGTTAGAGTCGAGATGGACAAATGATCAAAGTACGTGAACTTGCTAAATCATACGACGGATGATGACTTAAAAATAATTGTCCTGATGTATAATAATAATAATAACATTGACACACTTTTTACACAAATTATCTTGCTCCAAGTTAAGCATATATAGCCTGTATTATGGGTTACAAGACAATGATATATTTAATGAAATGAAATGAAATGAAATGAAATGAAATGAAATGAAATGATTTATTTGTATGAATCGTGGTAACATAGTTGTTAACAATTAATTGGTGTACAGCACAATTCGCCAATATATCGGCATACAAATATTTGATTGTCAATATTGGAATATCATATTTAATTTATACTTATACGTTCTTAATACACATTACATAGCTTTAATTCAATGAGATTATATAAAATAAACATTAGTTTGTAGGTACCTCTCAAAAATTACATTTGAATACTATTATTTTTGGCTAAAGAATTCTTTTAAACTATAAAAGCATTTATCTATTAGCCATAATTTTAATTTTTTATGCATTAATGTTTTAGACATCTCTCTAATATTCTTTGGAAGGTGGTTAAATACCCTAATACACATAACATTTGCGTTATTTTGATGAAGCGCTGTTCTACAATATACTTACTTAATACAATATACTTACTTAAACATACATAAATTCATATAAGCATACATATAAACATACATAAATACATTTAAACATCCATGACTCGGAAACAAACATCCATATTCATCATATAAATGCTTGCACCTACCGGGATTCGAGCCCGGGACCTCTAGCTTAGTAGGTAGGATCGCTAACCACTCGGCTATACAGGTCGTAAGGCTATGTATACTCGTTTAGTTTCAGAGCTAGAGATCTAAAGAGGCTGCCGTGGAAAACCTGTCCTTAAGTGTTTTTGGAATTTTACGTATTGTGCCTCGGTCTATCACACTTTCCACCGGAGGCATTGTTAAGAGAGTTCAACATTTTATACGAATCCCAAGAAAAGTGCTCAACGTCGTTAAAAAGTTTTCACTTCAATAACAAATTGTTCAAAAGCGAAAACTACATTAAAGCGAGCTAAAATTTTTCGAGCTCCTTTGGTCGGCTCGAGCCGACTTTAATCAGATGAGTGCTATAAAGCCGATCGTGACAGCTCAGTGTCATTCAACACAAATTATTATTGTTAATTTTAATCAAAAGATTTGATCTAGTTTTAATAATTAAAGGATATGCAAAGACTAGTCCCCTCTTTAAGCACATCACACGCGGAAGAGTGTTAGATTTACTATAGTGAAAGTTAACATCAAGAACTGCTTATACGCTTCAAAGTATAACGAATAACTTAAATTAAATTTAATAATTCAATTATCCTTTGCATTCTTCCATTCAGTTAAATGGCAGATGAAAAAATTCAGAAGCAAATAATTATACCTAGGTAGAAGAAATTTGTTTTGGTTTTGTTGAAATACAGGTTATAAAATTATTAACTATGGTCGGTTTTGACCGACAGTGACTAATACAGCAAATTTGTCATATCCCTAATTATGACATGATGGTATTTTCCGAACTCTTATCTATGTCCATAAATAACTATTCCTCCATAGACAGATAAGCTTGATAAGTCAAATAATATTACGCAAAATGTAAGTACATAGAATAAAAGACATGAATATTTATGCAAGCTACAAGAACCTATATAATAGTTTGGAATTTTTACTAATTTAGTAACTTGTGTTAACATGTCCGCAAAGGTACAAATATTGTAGTTCCTTCTTCGAGGTCTGCTGAGGCAATAAGGTCGATATTCGCGTGATGCATAGACAAATTTAATATCAATGTTATTGGAATTCGTCTGCTGCTACGCGAGTTGATATAAATTTAACAGACCACGTGCTCTTCGATGAGGGGTTCGCTAACGCAAATGGGGTCATGAGCCTTTCGTCTGGGTGCCTGGTGCCCTACTGTTACGCACATTTACTGATCTATTCATTCATGCCTTTATAGCGAAATTGACACAAAGAACTAATCAAATAGACACCGAAATTTTAAGGTCATACTCGAGTACTCGACATACATTTATTTAAAGAGAAAGTTTTTTAACAATGCCAAGTGAAGACAATTTAACAGTCTTCGACGTGGCAAGAGATATAGTTATTTTTATGTAAAAACCCTTTGGGAAAATTGTGCAATATATTGTGACAAAATGTTGATATATTATTAGGTACTTACATTTTCATTTGTTTTCTTCTCGTAGTTTTAGTTGGCCTGTAGCATGAGAAACACGAATGGGCTACATTTGAATAGGCACTGTTTGAGGGCTTTCGTCCGAACTACAATGAGCCCTGTGAAAACACGACCGTTCTATGTTACATCAAAATGACGAATGTGAATACAGAATGATCAATGAGTGTTCACTGTTCACTGTACAATGCTGTCAGCTGTGACGTCGAGGTAAACTGACGTAGCAATGTAAAGTCGCGCGCGCAACTTTATCTCTTATGTGGAAATATTAGTCGTACCGTATCTATGGAATATAATGGAATCCATATTGTATGTTTTTCACAGGAGATACATAGATTCCTCACATTTAGGTTCATGTTTTTAAAAATATTATCTTCTACGACCTACTATCTATGCTCTTTTAATAAGGATAACTGGACTGACCTGATTGTAAAATTATTAATATTAATTAAAACTTATTAAACATTTAGCTGTTATATAAATTCATAATATAAAAATATATTACTATATTGTGATCATTGCAATAAGAGAATTAAAATCAATGTTGTTAACATTGCCATCTAGCATAATAATCACTCACCTCCACTTCTCACAAACGTTGTATGACGTAAAATTTGTGCAGTCTCCTTGACTATACGCATTGTAGCATTGTTACATAAGAAAAACAGATGGCGCTTTAACAGAAAAGTCTTAAATTATCAGTTTACAAGTGACCCGGCAAACATTGTCTTGCCATAATATAAATAATTAAGTACTTGTAAGTATTATTCTTTTCATAAAATGGTTAAAATTAAATGAATTATTTATGTTGCGAATGTATAGGTATTTCTAAGTTAAAAAAATGTAGATACTGGATAAGTAATCACTAACAAACACAATATTATTATAGGTACTAAAACTTTCTCCGAAACACGCTGCTTCTTATGGTGTAAGTATTATTCCGATCGGTTCAGTAGTTTTCGCAGTACCAACTATAACCGAAGGATAAAAACGGCTTTGCATTTATTAGTAATAAATAGATAATAAATTTAGACCGTACCTACGTGCATACCTATAATTACGATAGTCAATATATACATATATATAGTTGATTATTACCAGGAAAACATTAAATCGATATCACCTGTATTTGTTTGACGACTGTGCATATATAAAGTAACACAATATAATAATATAATATTTTATAAATTAATTACCTTATTTAACGGTTCTTGATTCTGTATATTAAATAATATTATTTGTATGTACTCTGTGGTCTGAAATCATGGCTTTGTGTGAATAATACCGAGTTAGGTACTGATATTCTGAGTGTAGCCTTAAAATTTGCAGTCTCATGTCAAAATATTTTCGGGTAGTGTTAAATTAATCATAAATTAAATCACTGCACTTGAAGATTTACAGCCATTATCACTTGTCATAATGGATATTTCTAGCATCTTCAACGAGGTAAGGATTATCATAAAACGTTATTTGTGAGGGTCTATTTTTAAATACATTTTAAACTGAATTGAAGTTTGTTGTATAGGTATTTCCGTCAATGCATTCTCGACTAAATCTTTAAATTATTTCACGCCATTTCTTTCCAAAGTATTTCAAAAAATATATTGATATTATGTTGTAAACCAAGTTCATAAAATTTGCTTATAACTTCTAATTCTTTTGTATTTTTGCAGATTGAGATGCAAAGTGGTAAGTTTTTTTGTTGTGTATTTCAAACCTATCTGTAATTATTAATTAAATGTAAAATAGCACCAATAGGGGGTAGCAATTAATCTTGTTCTTCAAAGGTACTTATATTTACAGCATTTCGCATCTGTGATAGACATTCAGAATGCATTGTCGAGTCATAATTGAATATCTCGTTAGACCAACTGAATTATATACCAATTAAACAAGGTAGCTTTACTATTTAATGTTTAGTTTTGAATCCTCATGGTATTTGGCCTCACGGAGTAATTCTAATCCCTATTTTTGCTGCTACGAAATAGCAGGTATGAATTCTCTATGAAATGCCTTTTAATGGGCATAAATTTTCCGAACATTTACAATTGTATTTTTTTACACCATCGGAAATTTAAGATTTCAATGAATAGAAAGCACACAAACTTTTTGAAAAAAACTGATATTTTGACGGGTGAATTTTCGATTGAAAATAAGATATTTGAGTCAAAATAAGGTAACAAAATAAATATTTCAAATTAAATATATTGTGTGTTTGGGACATAAAAAGGGACCTTTTTACAATATTTCGAGAGTTTATTTTTTGTAAAAGATAAAAATAAAAAAACAAAAACTAGGTTTTTGAATTTTTCACATACACTTTGAGGTTATGTGAAAAAAGTGTGAAAGCAAAAGTTGTAGATCTTTTTATTACCTACAACTTTGCCGTTACAACGTTTTTTACCCTAAACCACCCCCTCCCCCCTTTTCCACTTCCCGACCTCAGATCGCCCGTAATTTATTTTTCCTTAGTCTCTTCCTTTTCCAATAAGTTTCACCCTAGTATTTTTTTTTATCATTTTCAAAGGCTTCTGCACTGGTCTAATACAGGACACCCAGACTGTAAATATTATAATTATTAAAGCTCCATTGTCAGCCAAAATACCTAGTCTCGCCATAAATACTGAAACAAAAAAAAAATCTGTTGCTTATTACATTTATTCCTTTTACAGTGTGTTAGTTCAATACATAAATATGAAAAGCTTATTCGAAGTGGTCTCCTTTGGCTGCAATACAGTCCTTTAAACGTTGAGGCCAGTTATCAATAGAAGCACGCACTCTTTCCATAGGAAAATTCTTCACTGCCGTACGGATTGTTTTAGGGACTCGTAATTATCATGGCGTTTAGAGCAAGCCGTACTCTCTAAAATTGACCATAAATCATAATCCAACGGACTAAGATCGGGACTAGACGACGGCCAGTCTTCAGTTCTGATGAAGTCCGAAACATTCGTTTCCAACCAAGACTGCGTAGGCCGAGCTTTATGACCCGGCGCCGAGCCTTGGTTATTGAACATGGTGTAGTTAAGGGGCTTCACTACCATCTCAAGAATGGTATCTCTTCATATACACTGAAGTCAGATAATGCCCACGTTGCACTCTATCGACTAATTGAGAAGCTTCCTTAGAGCTTTGAGCATAAATACGGTCATTTTGTTTGTTAAAATGTGGCTTAATTGTAAAAAATTTCTCATCCGTAAACAAAACCGATTTCAGTGATTGTTTCGATATTACCACCCTAATCTTTTTTAAATTACCAGTTAAGAAATGACCAGTACATACATCTCTTATAGGCTGCAAGTACTAAGGCATCTTTAAAAATACGCGATATGGTTCTAGGTGCTATCTTCATCTCCCGAGATAAGATCTTTTGCTTTCGGACAGGATTTCTTCGAATTCTACAACAAGTTAAATACTTTAGTGTGCATGTTAGCAAGGTACGTCTTATATTCGCGATACGTCACTTAGTTTAAGTGTTACTGAAAATAGCGGCCAACTGTTCGCCGCTATTTTTTTCGCTTTCACAGCTTTTGAGTCTATCGAGACGTATAAAATATCTAAGTAGGTCCTATTCAAAAGGAAATCACGATAAGTTTCTAAATTGACGCAAAATTTATGACTTTTAAATTTTAAGTAGACCAATAAACAGTGTCCGTGTAAATTTAAAACTATAGTAACCGGTTTTTTCGTTTGTCCGTATATACAAGCCATTTTATCTTTTCATGTCGTCATCGTCTCCGCTCCGCTTCATCCATCAAAAAACTACACGGTCATAAATGTTTGATCCAAATCATTTTTGGTGTAAAATAGGCACACAGAAAATAGATCGTGTATTTGTGTTTAATTAAAAATAAATAGTATTCCGATTCGGTTATTGCTCCATACTGAATAGGTATGTACCTAAGATTGGTGTTCACCGCAATAATTAATATTTAAACAAACACAGATGCTGTGGACGCTGTGAAGCTGGATCCAGCAGTAATAGACGCTCGCTTTACCAATAAAACTAATCCAGAATCAGCAACTCCTCAGGATACCAGAAGCAAAGACACGAGTCATGGTAAACATTATGGTGACATTTTCATCATGTCATGTTGGTCCTATGTACAAACCGTCAATTATGTATTTTAACTATTTCATATTAGAATTAGTGTTGAAACGAGCAAGGCGTAAGTGATACGCCCTGCCCGTTACAATGCAGTGCCGCTCAGGATGCTTGACTGATGCCTGAGTTCTTAGTGGCATCACAATTGAGCTTATTACGTTGAGGCATTAGATGTTTTATATTTTTAACCTACTTCGAAAAGAAGGAGGATCTCAATTCGGTTGGTTTTTATTATGGATCGATTATCGATTTCCGTCATTCTTCTTTAGTTTGACGCACAATGTTTGCCATTTGGTCCTATAAAATTTTTATGAATACTTTTGTTAACGTGGATGAAGTTATTATAGTTTGTGTTTTCTGCTTTTTTAGGAGTTCTCTTTTAGTTTGATTATGTATTATTACTAGCTGCCCCGACAGACGTTGTTCTGTAGATAATAAAAAAATACTGTTTTATAGGAATTTGCCAATAAAATTTCTAAACATCAAGAAATATTTCGTAAAGAATGCTCCCTGTTGTTAGAATGAAATTGTTTCACAGCGGAACTGTCAAACCGTGCGTCACTAAATTCTCTCATAGAAAATATGTCCATACAAAACAAATATTGAAAATAAAAATATTTATGGGTCCCAAATCGAAATAAAAACTACCCTATCTCTCAAGTTGGACCAAACTGCACTCCATGAAGTAATCACCATTAAAATCCGTTAATTAGTTTAGGAGTCCATTGAGGACAAACATTGTGACACGAGATTTATATATATTAAGATTATTAACTCATTTTCCGAAAAGTGGGTCTTCGGCTACCTGTCATTCATAGCTAACAATCTTTTTCACGATTTTTCAGTGTCTCACAAGATCGTGAAATATGGGATCTATATTGTCTAAGGCACGCGGAACCGTTCGTAGGGCCTACCCATAGCAATAAAAAAAATATTTTTCTGTAAATAGTTCTTATAGTTAATTTAACCTGATTAATGACACTAAAAAATAAAAAATAAACTACTTTTAAGAACACCGACTTCAAAAACTCAATGGAATGAAATAATTTAATAGAGAATTAATTTAATACATCTCTTATGCCTTTAATATTAATAAAATACTATTATTTGTGTGAAGCACATATTGATAGGTTTGAAGTCGTCTTGTTATTCGGTGGCAGGGATTAGGTCTAACAGCATTTTGGAACACTGGAAATAATTACCCAGAAAATATCCGAGTTACGAGATCGTGGGGCACATTGTTACAAAAAACAAACGATAATGAAAAAAATATTTAAACATTACTTTTATTAGGAACTTCTTTACTTAAATTGCACTTTAATCAGATCAGTCGATTGTAACTGTGAACCCCGTATCTGGGGTACACTGTTAGCCTGGTAAGGGGCACAATGTTACAACATCAAAGTAATATAAAAACGTTTTCAAGGGAAAGAAAAATCTTAATATGTCTTCCAACGATACTGTTGCCATATCTGGTTCAAGAGGAAAGTAGAAATTACTGTCAACTTTTCCACTTTTACGTAAATAGCTTTTTCAAACTTTATATTTTAAAAAAATTCCGTGATTTTCAAAGATTTTCAGCTCTCATGCAACGAATTTCTTTTCTTGTCTTTATAATCTTTCTGTTTACTTTTTCAAGTTCATTTCTTACCATTTTCTTTTAAAACCTAAAGCAATGTTAGTTGGTTATCATTGCTACAATGTAACACAGTGCCCCAGATGAGACAAAACGAAAAAAATCTCAATAGAGTATTTTCAGATATGTTTACAAAAATCTACTTAACGATAATTTGAAGCTAAATATACAGGGAATAGAGGAAAATCACATTTACTTACTTTTACATAATACACCAAGAAACAAATTAATAAATTTGATCTCATTTCGTCTAATTTTGATCACATAAATTCGATTTTTGTTTGTTCTTTCTAAAACGTGGTACAGACTGAAGCGATTACAACTGTTCAAAGATGGCCGCTTATGAGGTTGTGAAAAATGTATACCAACATTATAAAAATAAATTTCAGAAACATAGATACTTGCATCATAACAGTATACCCCATGTAACACTGTGCCCCTTACCTTACCCTACTATTATCTACCTCTTTTTATATAACCTGACGTACAATATAAATTATAATTGAAGCCGAAATGGGACTTTAATGTCATTTTTATAAAATCATTTTAATCAAATGAAGACTTAGCAGTTCAAAACATCATAACAAGTTTCTAGGATAAATAAAATAATATACATTTAGCAACAATCAAAGAAATACAGTAATGAATTTAACTTTAAAGTCTCGAGATGTTGCTATAAATTATTATTTAGACTGAATATTCGATGAAACCTTTTTTTTAATGATAAGTGATATAGGTGCTTTGTAAAGTTTTCACTTCTGTCATGGCGTAGTCATAGTCTTAAGCAAGATTCAAGATATTTGTTTCCAGGACTAAGAATTTACATGGATCTTAAAATAAGTAACATAATAAAATTATTTAACTACTAAAGTAATTGTAAGTAGTTACAAATATTTTACAAGCACATACCGTTGTTACTAAACTGAAAGGACCAGTGGGAGGCTCCTTTGCATAGGATGCCGGCTAGATTATGGGTACCACAACGGCGCCTATTTCTGCCGTGAAGTAATATTTGAGCATTACTGTGTTTCGGTCTAAAGGGCGCCGTAGCTTGTGAAATTACTGGGCAAATGAGAATTGACATGACTGGAGCGCAGTTGTAGTGCCGCTCATAGATTTTAGGTTTTTCAAAAATCTTGAGCGGCACTGCACTGTTATGGTCAGGGCGCATCAATTTCCATTAGCTGAACGTCCTGCTCGTCTCGTGCCTCATTTTAAAAAAAAATATATAAATAACCTTACTAAGATAATATTATGATCATTGAAATATTGTTCCAAGCTAACCCGCCAACAAACGCTCCATACCCGCAAATGAATAGTATTTTTCATAGTCTGATAGTGAACCTTTGTATTCTGCTCAATGGAGTTAATTCACTACTTCAGTTCCTTATCTTGTTTCGAAACAGTAGCAATGAGTTATAAAAAGGGTAATTATCAGAATGCGTAATTAATATAATTATATTAAGAAAACAAATAATACAAATTTAATTATTGAAAATGAGGAATTATAGTAAAACTGTTTTCTTTAGTCATTACAAAAAGACTATTCCTAAGTGAATTGGAAAAAGATTTCCATGGAATAAAATAGATATGAAGGGAAACCATCAGCATCAATAATCATGACAATAACAGAACTTGAGAACAGTTTTATAACAAAGTTAGGGCATTATATTTATAAAGTTGTACAGAATGTTAACGAACTGCAAGTGTAAGCGAGTGAGAGATATCGGCAATACTTCTCCTGCGTTTATAAGTGCCTGTACTGCTACAATAGTTGTTGAAGACGATATTCAAGCAAGACTTCAAAAAAAATATGTTGTTTTTCGAATTTTATTGTGTATTAATCCTGGAAGTGAGGGTTATCACTTTAAAAACATAACATATTGTTTAGATTTTCAAGAGCGACATCTCAATTCAATTTCCTAATATGCAAATATCGGGGTTGAGCAGGCTATCAACTGTAAAGTAGATCCTGTAGATGAAGCCACAACCTGAGAGTTGAACAAAGCATACAAGATTTTATGACAATACGTCACTCGAACGGTTAGCTCAGAAGGTTAGAGCACCGGCACGGAACGCCGGAACGCATGGGTTCGAGTCCCGCATCGTTCATAAAGATTTTGTTTTCAAATTTTATTTGAATACTTTCAAGATCTTTTTAATTAAGTCATACATTAGTTCTTACTTGAAATTGTGTCCCCTTAATTAACAATTTTGAGAAATTTCAGAAGGTGTTGGAAGCAGTTTCGAGTTAATGTTGAAGATGCAGCAGGCTGCAATACTATCACTGACCCCAGATAAACTCCACCTTCTCATGAAGTACGTCGATACAATGCGGCATCAACGAACTGAGTTACAGAGGCAGTTGGTAATACATTTAACATTCTCATATTATCATTTATTTTATTGAGTCAAGAAAGAGCATGGAACTCACTTGATCGTTGGTTATGTTTCATTTACGGCTGTTCCCAATATTCAGTCTATCTCTTACTTCAGATAAACCTTCTGTCCCAATAAACTTATAGACGGTACTCACCTTATCCGTACACGCTGTCTGTCAATGGGACGACGTATAGCTTACCAGCGATAGAAGTTTGTATGGAAATTGCAATTCACGCGTCCCAATATAAGGCGATAAGAATGAGTAATCGGGTATATTGGGACAGCTTCAGATTATGGACAGCTAATTACAGACAGTAGGAGGTAGTAATTTATCTCTACCGGTAGATTGGGAACGGCCGATAGTCATCTCTAACGGCCGTTCCCAATATTCAGTCTATATCCGGTTGTGGTCTACTTGAGATAAAAATCGTAACTATCGTTGACTTTTCTGTCAAAATAAACTTATCGACGGTAACTCACCTTATCCGTACACGCTGTCTGTCAATGGGAGGACGTATAGCTTACCAGCGATAGAAGTTCGTATGGAAATTGCAATTCACGCGTCCCAATATAAGGTGATAGAACCCAGTAAAAGAAAATTTAAAACTAAACTTAAGAAATATTTATTCTCAACACTGCCTTAAAATTACAATTAGATTTTTTTATTATATTTTTTATCAATTAGTATCAAGTTAATTACACTTGTATAAAATCAATCTTCTAATAAGCATTAATGTATACCAAGAGACTTGATCCTGCAGACAAACTGTCCAAACAGTTTTGCGGGACTATGTTAGCTTTTAAGATTCTTTCTGTAAATGATTAATAGTATAAATAAATAAATAAATAAATAAGAATGACTTATCGGGTATTATGGGACAGCTTCAGATTATTGACAGCTAATTAAATATTCTTAAGTAGTATTATATTTTAATTAGTAAGTTAAGTAATCTATCTGTAGATAGTATATTGGGAACGGCCGTCGAGTTTTCTATCTCAACTAAGAGATAGCTGTGTGAGAACGCGCGTCCAAAGACTGTCATATGTATGCTACATGCTTTTCTAAACCCAAAAAGCGTCGTACAAAGTGTAGAATCGAGCGAGAATCAGATACGTTTTCTGAAGAAATTGTAAGAAAAACAATAACTTCTTCATGTAGAGTTACTACATTTTAATGTAGAAAGATTCTGTTTAAAGTAAAACGTACTGAGCAAAGATGTTCTCCGACTCCATGACATGGACTCTCCGCACCAAAAACATCAGAATTTTAAATCAAGTATGATCAGAGAAAACTTTAAAATAAAGACAGCATAACCTTAGGTCCGTGTTCGAGAAGATCCACAGATTCTCATTACGTAATACACGATAACTCGTATTGTTTTCACTGTCTAATGTTACACTTGAACATGGAATACTGACCTTGGCATAGTATCAGCTACATTTACATTCTATTTCTTAATATAGGGCTGTCATCATCAGCCGGAAGACTTTCACTGCTGGTTTTCTAAAGATCTACTTCTACAACGATCGGTCCTGCGCTGCCCTCATCCAACATATTCCGACGATCTTGACCAGATCATCGGTCCATCTTGTGGGGGGTCTACCAACACTGCGTCTTCCGGTACGTGGTCGCCATTCGAGGACTTCTGCCACACCCGCTATCTGTCCTTCGAACTATATTCTCTGCCCACTGCCAGTTCAGTTACATCAATTATTTGGGCTATGTTGGTGATTTTGGTTCTTCTACGGATCTCCTCATTTCTGATTCGATCTCGCGGGGAAACTCCTATCCATTGCCCTCTGAGCGTCTATGAGCTTTCTGTTCAGGCCCATTGTTAACGATCACGTCTGCGTACCGTAAGTCAGTGGTATTCGGGACGTTTTTATGGAGCCTCTCCAACGCTGCCCATCCGAGTAGGATTCGACGAGAACTATTTCACGAAATTGAACCTGCCTAACTGCCGAAAGGTCTGTAAAAATTATATATTTTCAGCAATGCGGCTTCTGTAAGAAGAATGGTCGTCCTAAAATTTGGTACATGAACCACGTGCTCAAAGACAGCAGGAACAGAGTGCGGTGTCCAGTTCTACGCGCGTATACCTGTCCTCTGTGCGGAGCAACGGGAGATAATGCTCACACATTTACATATTGTCCAGTCTACTACGGTTGGTATATTTGTACAAAATTGAATTTAACTTACTTCGGATCCAATCTTGCAACTAAATGGTCAACCTAAAGCGGTGTTAACGCCTGTCAAAGTCACTTAAACTTAGATACTCTATGGTCTGTGGTAATCATAATTGGACGTAATTTTAGAAAAACGTTCCAAACCACAATCATGTCGAAATTGAGTTAAGAACACAAAACTGGTCACGTGATTCATATTAACGGACAAAAAATCATTACATAGTAGCACAACCCACGTATAATAATGGAATACACTAATATTTATTAAACTTTAAACACGAATTCCTTGACATATTTTGATGTTTGTGTCTTGGAACATTTTTCGGGAACTACATCCAATTATTGTAATGTTAAATGATGTTACTCTCTGTTATGTATATATATATATTATTATTACTATATATATCGTACCTACTGTCGAAGTATCGAGATTAAACTATCCAGGTCAATTAAAATACTTGTTTTAATTGATCTCATTATGTTAACGACTAGACAAGCGGTTTTCCAGAATCTTTCTTCCACGTACAACTAAGCTGTGGATTGTGTGCTTATGTGGTATTTTCGGGATGACACGACATGGCCGTACCTTCACAAAAGCTCGTACACCTTTCTAAATCTTACTCTTCATCAGTCAACAGTTCCGAGACTAAATATTGTTTTGAAAGCCTGTTTTTTTTTATCACCACTACATGGCTACTCAGACACCTCAAGATGGAACGTCTCAAAAGGCTGCAGCACAGATATTTTAATGAACTCAGCTGGTATGCGTTTCAAATGAATGGGTTTGCGAAAATGAATACGAAAAAAAAATAAACTTCTATTAAATATTTCAATATTTTGAAATTCTCGTAGCGCAAATAAGAAAGGTCGTTTATTTCTTAGTTTATATTCTGTTCTTATCATCTTAGGTTTATATTCGGTAACATCGTAAGACTACAACACTATATTTTTAATTTTTATTGTAAAGTATCTAAACATTTTTTTTGTTATTTGCATGGCTTTTGTTATATTCAGGTATTACTTAAATTATCAAAATTCTTCCATCCCTTTATGTTAAAATTAATTTAGGAAAGTTGATAGCTTATATAAGTAGAAAACATAAAATAGCTTTTATTCGAAACAAGCTCCAGAAATCCATCAGATATTGCTTAAATCACGTTCTGTATTTTCTTGTCTTTGTACTTCATATTATATAGGTGTAACTTGTGATTTTTATGGGAAGAAAGGGCATTTGCGTTGCGTGACGGATATTTTTTTAAATAAACGATTGCTTGCGGTAATTAGGCCTGACAGCCAGTGTCACAGTGCTCTTTTGCAGCACAAGAAGGATAGTAAAAAAACTAATTTAATAATAGTGATAATTTAAGCGCTTAAATAGTAAGACATTCGATACTTTTTTATGATAAAAGTAATCAGGGCGAATCCCAGCACATTACAATGCACTCTCTATATATCTACTACTATAATATCAACTGAGTTGTCTGTCAGTATTTCTTTAAAGACTCTAGTTCCAGGCTAGCGAAACTCTCTAAGAAAAAAGCGATTCACTGGATTGCATAAAACGTGCCTTCATTGACAGATGACATATTACGCCTATAATCTTGTGAAAAAAGGAGATTTTGAAGAGAGAAACTTTTCGCTTTCAAACTTAGCCGGATTATACTTCGTGACTGAATGAATGACTGCACACATTGAAAATTGTCATACCTAAATTTTGAGAAAAGATTTTTTGTCATTTCACGGAACCAATTCTGGTATTTGATTAAACCACTAGATTTGTTTAGAGAAATGATTAAATTCTGTTGTTATATTAACATCCTTCGGATTTAATCCAATCACTTACGGCCGTTCCCGATATTCAGTCTATCGCTTACTTGAGATAAAAATCGTAACTATCGTTGACTTTTCTGTCCCAATAAACTTGTCGACGGTAACCTTATCCATACACGCTGTCTGTCAATGGGACGACGTCTCAGAATCCAGTTTGTTCTGTATTCTGAGGACGACGTATAGCTTACCAGCGATAGAAGTTTGTATGAAAATTGCAATTCACGCGTCCATAAGGCGATAAGAATGACTTCGGGTATATTGGGACAGCTTCAGATTATTGACAGCTAATTACTGACAGTAGAAGGTAGTAATTTATCTCTATCTGTAGATAGTATATTTGGAACGGCCTTCAGAGAATTGAACAAATCTCTGTTTTTATGATATTCCTGCGACATATGTACAGGATAGTTTTTTGAGAAGGGCGGTGATGACCAATTCGGAAACTACGAGTCTTAGAGAAAAGTCGTGAAATGAGTCATGCCATTTAGTTTTTTTTTAAATTTCTTGGACTTTTGAAAGAAATCGACCTGAATGATTTTTCAAAAAAAATGACAACCTGTATTATTGAACCAATGGCCATTGTTGCTGATAAGGATCAAACTTTGCCAAGAAATGTATTACTTATAATGAAAGGAAATACCAATTTATTTGTTTAATTATTTTTACACGGAAGAAAACTCACTTCCTATTCAAAAATTTTCTTAAAAACCTATTTTTTTTTGTTGTTGATATCCTATCGAGGATAAATCCTGTAATGGTATCAAATGCAGTAAGATCATTAGAGAGACGTATTATGCATGTAGTCAATGGAAACCATTTTGAGGAATTTATAATTAGGTGAGATATGAAAGGCAATTTGTAAAAATTTTCTATTTTTAGTAATACATATCTATCCAAAGTTTGATCCCTATCAGCAACAGTCCAATGAAAATCATTTAGGTCGATTTCTTTCAAAAGTTCAAGAATTTAAAAAAAACTTAATATGCTGTTATTGTTTTCTTATAAATCGAGGACATGACTCATTTCACGACTTTTCTCTAATACTCGTAGTTTCCGACTTGGCCATCACCGCCCTTCTCAAAAAACAAAGATTAGACTCATTATAATTTTTCTTGTTTTTTTTCACAGATCGTGTTTCACAGTAATAAGACACAGCGGGGCTACTATGAAACAGGAAGGACTTCAGGCGAATTTTATTTTATATTTATATTTTGAAACCGTAAAATATTTTAAAATTCAAGTTACCAACTAGGTAACTGAAAGTAACTACTTTACAGATGTTGTAAACGATACTTCTAGTCTATTGTGCTTTTATTCGTATTAAAATACGTTTTTATCTCATGGTTTTATTTCTTAGAGAACGCGAAATATGTTTACGTGCCTACCGTTTATAGTGTATTAATTTTTACAAATAAAATTTGAAAATAAATTTTTATGAACGACGCGGGACTCGAACGCGAGACGAGAACGAGAGGTCGTATTTTGTTTTCAAATTTTATTTGCATATTAATCCTAGAAGTGACGGCTATCACTTTAAAAACATAACAAATTGTTTGTATTTATTTTGTTGTGGTGTCGTTGTTGATAATTTTAGTAGGTACAGTCTATCTCAAGACTCGAGTTGAATGAACTGGACAAAGAGGATGTAAATACTTCGTTATAAGAGGTGGTACTGCCTAAGTAAAAATTTGAAATTTACTTTAGTATGAAACGTGCAGTCATCTGACATAAGTTTGATAAAGTAGTAATTATCAGTATCGCGATTGGCCACGAAGTATAATCCGGCTAAGTTTGAAAGCGAACAGTTGCTTAAAACGTAGTGAAGTTCGGCTATCTCCGTTTTTTACACGATTATAGCCGTCATCTGTCAATATATCAATGACTGCATGTTTCATACAATCGAGTGAATCGCTTTTTTTCTAGAGAGTTTTGGTAGCCTGGAACTGGTGTCTTTAAGGACAGACTGACAGACAGCTCAGTTGATATTAAGTCTCGAAGTAACGAGCGCAATAATTCCCACAGGACTTTAGTTTCAATCAAGAATCCTGACTAGCAGTGCATTGTAAAGTGTAGGGATTCACCCTGATTACTTTAAACATAAAAAAGTATCAAATTCAAATATTTTTAGTCAAAATAAGATTCAAAATCACTTATTGAAAGTTTTTGACACGTCCAAAACTACCATCCATTCAAAGTAGAGTGCCTCGGACCAGAAAAGAACGGGCGCAAGAAACTCAACGGGCTTTTTATATAAAAATATGGATTACAATGTAATATCGTACAATAAACATAATTAAAGAGCCTGTGGATGTTCGCTATGTAATTTGTACTTTTATTTAATCTTTTGTTGTTTTTTATTGTTGCCATAGTATTAGTTTTATTTAAATAATTTAAATAAATTTTTTGTTCAACAATATTTAATAATAACATATTTTCTGAACCGTGAAGCAGTAATGTGTGAGCATGACTGTGTTTCGGTCTGAAGGACGCCGTAGCTAGTGAAATTACTGGGCAAATAAACACTTGACAACTTATGTCTCAAGGTGACGAGCGCAGTTGTAATGCCATTCAGAATTGTAGGGTTTTGTCAAGAATCCTGAGCGGCACGTCCATCGCCATTTTCCTTTTTAATAATGCAGCTTCGGTCTGTCTCTCAATCTAATATATAAAATTCTCGTGCCATGGTGTTAAACATTGAAATCCTCCAAATTGGCTTGACCGATTCTCATGAAATTTTGAGTGCATATTGGGTAGATCTGAGAATCGGACAACATCTATTTTTCATCCCCCTAAATGTTAAGGGTGGTCCACACGAATTTTTTATATTTATTTTTTTGTCATTTTTTTTAAATTTGTTTGATTATGAGTTTAATTTCGTTTTGATTATGAGCATTAAAAAATACATACAACTTCAAATTTTCACCCATCTACGATCAACAGTTACTTTTGTATCGCGATTTTAATATCGGCAATACAACGTTTGCTGGGTCAGCTAGTACATATATATACTTATTTAAACATACATAAATACATTAAAAACATCCATGACAACAATTCAGAAAGAGGCGGCACTCGATATAGCGACCAATTGCTAATAATAATCTAACATTACCGGGATGACGGAACTTCAAATTGATTCATTCTTAATAATGAATCTTATAGAACACAAATTAGTTCAAGGTCGGTAAGATCATTATGAATAATTTATTTAGGAGACAGACTAACACTGCCGCTTCTTGATTATTTATATATCATTAAATTGTAAAAACTAATTTATTATGACATATCAGATATTGACCTATTAGGTATATCGGAACGACAATTCAAATCAGCAATTAATAGCACATTGAAACAGCATCAACTTAATTAATGTTATTTAATTAAATTTAAACTTAAATCTCATTGTTATGAAATTAAATATTCTCATTGGAGACTTATATGTAACATCATAATAATATTGTAAGCTACATCTGTTTGTAATAACTACTTTTCTTTCTTGTTACCTAACACTTAAATAGTAACCCGTGGACACTGTCGTTGGTTATGCACTCAGTACTATTTATGTTATTTCTTCCTCTAATGTAATCATCTAGTGTGTAATTGTTTTGTGTCCCAAATAAAAAAAAATAAAAAAAAAAAAATTATGTCGTTACACATTGCTTCGAATTGGATAGGTACTAGGTAGGTTATACAAATGATTTAAGTTTTATTTAGTGTTAATTCCGCCAATATTTGTTGTGAGACTCTCGTCTCGTGCCAGATTTTGGCGAGACAACACGTCCTGAGGATGCCTCGTGTAGAGGCGAAACACGTGTCGAATTGTTTTAAAAACAAATATTGGCGGAATTAACACTAAAGAAAACTTAAATCATTTGTATAATTATTGATTTCCGCAAAGTAACGCCTAATTTAATAAATTTACTAGGTAGGTTAATAATTTGAAGATTTTTTTCAACCAATTTATTTTATGTTACGTATCCATAAAAACTTTTTACAAAAAATACTAACAGTTTTTTGTTAATTCGATATTTTCGTAGTATTATGTGCTGGGTATATTTTTATGGGGCAACGCTGCTGATATTAATACCATCTTTGTGCTACAGAAGAGGGCTATTCGCGCTATTTATAACCTTCTGACTGTTGCTTCCCAATATATTCTTTATAATGTTCTATATGTTCATAAACATATTGAGGTATTTGCTAGAAATTGTGACAATCATAATGTTAACACGTGGAACAAACAAACTTGTTATGCCTACTACTCAGTTAAGTCGAGTTAGTAAGTCTTTTATTGCGCGATGTATATGCATCTACAATATGATCCCAGAAAATGTACAAAACAAATGTGTTATGAAACTTAAAAGAATAGTTAAAAAACGTTTGTGTGGGAAAGGTTGCTGTAGCATAAACGATTTTCTCAATGATACCACAGACTGGGAATGAAGCGAATAACGAAGCGAACAATCTAACCTATTTATTGAAATGAAAGAGAAAAAAAAAGAAAATCTACTTATGTGACCAATGCAGATTGAGTACCAGCTAAGTGCTTAATAACGCTTTCTTTAAGGCGAAGGGTAAACAGAAAACACACAAACAAGGTGTTTTTAGACAAGTTTTGTGGTGAAAATATACCATTTGGAGCTATGAACACTACTTTATCCTGTTACACATACCCTTAAGTCTTACTTGTAGGTTGCTAATGCTTATTGTTGGTTAAAGTTAATACTCCAGAGCAAACTACAATTAAAAAAGTTTAAAATATTTGTTAAACAGAAACTTTTCAAAAAAGCTTATTATACAATTAAAGATTATATAACAGATAAAAGTGCATGGGATTAAAGCAATGTAAATAATTTGAAGGTCTGCATACTATTTTAATTTATAAGCAGTAGGATTGTATTATTCTATTATTTGTATATTTTCTGGACTTCAAAAAGTGATGCGGTTATCCTATTTTGAGAAATAAACTATTTGAATTTGAATTTGAAAGAGCTATTATGAAATACCAGTTTTCTTTGCAGTTAAACAAGTTTTTTCTCGGCACGCTGCATTTGTTTAGTATACTACTCTCATAAAAGTTGTTTCTTATAGCTTTTAATTTTTTGTGTAGGTACATTTATTCAGATTAGTAATCAATAATGAGGATTGTAAGTAATTAAACTGTTTGCACCTGTTAGAATTTTGAAAATATTGGCTTTGTAACCTAGGATTCTTAAACTCAAATCGCTCAAGGTCGCCGGCATTTAGTCTCGCCTTAAACCAGCCCACTACCAAATATATCAAGCTCTGAATTAGTATGATTCAACATATTGTATTCACGACGAATTCGAGTGAGAGGCGCCTCAGGATCAGCTAAAAGTAGCCTAAATATCCCTTATAAAATGTACTGCCAGGGAAAATTAGTCCTGCCGAAAAAAAAAAAGAAATAAAAAAAATTATAAGTTGGTTTTCTGAGTAAACTTCCATATTTATTTATTTGTTGAATATATTATATAATGTAAGTATTGAGAATAGAGAAAAGACAATAAAGGGTATTTATTTATTTATAAGGCTTGCCAACAGTTTTACATCTTGGTCACGACCAGAATTCACATTCGTATTATACACAGAGATGCAGAAAATTTACCGGAAATCCATAAATATCCAAATGTTTTTGTTAGTGTTAATTCCGCCAATACTCAGTACCAGAGTCTCGTGCCAAAGTTTGGCGAGTCAACATGTCCTGAGGATGCCTCGTGTAGAGGCGAAACATGTGTCGAATTGTTTAAAGACAAATATTGGCGGGATAAACACTAAAGAAAACTTAAAACATTCGGATAGAGATGCAGACCCAATTACAGGCAAACACAGCTTGTGTTAAAACAATATCGTTCGGTATGGATAAGGATAAATATTAATAAAAATATAAAAGCCTTAAATGTGAAAATTTTGAATGCGTGACAGTTTTTGTGTCCGCGACACAAACTGGGCAGCAAGCCGTTTTGACACAAATTGATCCTGGTAATCATTACATATAAAAAAAATGTAACAAAAAAACAACCGACTTCAAAAACACTATTTCAAAACAATAGATATAATATGCACCAAAAAGTATAAAAATAAATTGCGTATTTTTATACAATCTAATTAATTAATCTAATTCTAGATACGATTATTGTTATTTTTGGAATCGGTGTCCTTCCGCCGCAACCCGCTCTCGCCTCCTCACAACTCAAGCACATCTCACCTATAACTATGTATGTAGTTACAAACCTATCTTGGATGACACCGACTCCACGAATGACGACGAATTGAGAACCTCCTCCTTTCTTGAAGTCGGTTAAAAAGGGCCTATAATTACTCAATCTATATATATAAAAATGAATTCCTGTTCGTTTCGCTAAAACTCGAGAACGGCTGCACCGATTTGGCTAATATTGGTCTTGAATTATTTGTGGAATTCCAGAGAAGGTTTAAAATATGAAAATGTTCGGAGATAAAAAAAATAGTTTAAAATGAATAAATCTTTGTATCTTTCTAACTTTCTCAGGAGGTAAAAAACTCAAATTGTAGCTAATTGTACCTATAGTTTGTAGAATAACTACAGATGTTAACTATGATGGCAATACAACGTTTTCTGGGTCAGCTAGTCTATAATATAATTGATTTCTTATAATTTGCTTCCTTAAAATTGCTCACCGCTCAAAATCCGTGCTTTTTATTTTATACTCAATAAAGTATCCATTTAATGTTAATAAAAGGTTTCCACGTGTACGAGAGTGGAGCAGGCATTACGCGACTCAACTCTCTAATGAAGGAGGTTTATTTGAAGTTGATTTATATTTGAATTCAAAATTATTACGCTCATATAAATTCAAAGTGATTAATTATATAATATAATATAATTATATCCTTTTTGTATATTAATGAAGAGTTTTGGACAGGTTTCTATAAGTATTTTATAGCGATAGAAATGACTGTACAATATTGTTTATTTTTTATTAAAAAGAGCGCAAAAAAAGAATGCTGGGAGAGTTTCTTGCGCCGCTTCTTCTCTCTCAGAGCGCCATTTATTTCCGAAGCGGTAGTAGTATCTAGTAGTTATAAGAAATGACATTAAAAAGAATTCTATAGGAATCAATTTTGAGAAAATAAATGCCTTTTATACAGCTTTGCTTCATAAATATAGAAGAATATTTAAATGGGCTAGGCTAATAAATGGAAATACAAAACCATTAAAAAATAATTAATGTAATTATTATCCATCTCTCGGACGGTTGGCTCAGTGGAAAGAGCGCTCGCACGGAACGCGAGGGATCACGGGTTCGAGTCCCGCATCGTTCATAAATTATGTTTTCAAATTTAATTTGTATAACTTATGATGCTTTATATTCTATATTCTTTATCTATTTAAACCAATTCTTTATAAATATGGATTTATTTAGAAATTATTCATTTTAAAGGACGACCCATATAGCCGAATGGTTAGCGACCCTGACTACTAAGCTAGAGGTGCCGGGTTCGAATCCCGGTAGGTGCAATCATTTATATGATGAATATAGATGTTTGTTTCCGAGTCATGGATGTTTATATGTATTTATATATGTATATTGTATTAAATATATCGTTGTCTTGTCCCCTTAGTACAGGCTGTGCCTAGTTTGGGGCAAGATAATTTGTGTAAAAGTGTGTTTATATTATTATTTTCTTGTCACCCTAAGATTTGTTATAACACAAATAGATAGATAGTATATTGTAAGTATATTTTTACCACACAAGTTCTTGTGCACCTCCTATTTAACATACTACGCTCTATTTATCTATGCTGTGAGGGATCATTTAAAACTTTAGCACAACTAGTATTTCCGCTCCAAATATTACTCAGGGAATGTTACATTTAATCTTTGTAATCACAATATAATCAGGAATTTGCAGGAGTTGCCCTGCAAGTTCGCAGCAGGGACCCCGCTGAGCAAAGTACTGGGTTAGTTGTTCTTTCTATCACAAATCGCTATTCATTTTCCAAGCGAAGGTAATAATAATTCTTAAGTTAACAATAATTATGAGCAAATATTTTTTTAATTATTTCATTTGAAGGAAGCCTCCCTTCGTGCATACAATTGCAACCTATATGACTGTGAACTAAATCCAATTTAAATGTCAGATTGCAACTTAATCGAATAATACGGGGAAATGTCGTAATTACATGAAAAAATATATATTATTTTGTATGAACTTATAAGTTATAAGTCATGTATATCAATCTATATCTAGATGTATATAACACAAGAAAACGTTTTATTTATTTATTTATTTATTCGATCCACCAGTGATAATTACATTTATTGAAGCAACAATACAATATTTAATCTAAAGTAACTCATATTGCACATTCATCTAGAGCGGGAGGTGCAGCGGTGGAAACTTCCGAAAACCTAAAGCGGAGTAAATATGCATCACTCGGTGATGGGTACACATTTGTTCCCTTTGGGGTGAAGACGATAGGTCCTTGGGGTTCATCGGCATAAAAACTCATAAAAGAGCTATCCAGGCGTCTAATCGATTTAACAGGTGACCCAAGATCTGGTACGTACCTCTGTCAAAGGATAACTTTGGCTATACAAAGAGGTAACGTTGCCAGCTTCATGGGCACCTTACCTGCCGATAGCGATCTTAATGATATGTTCTATTTGTAATTAATTAATTTTATTAGATTATTTAAGTTTTATTTTATTATTTTTTATATAAATAGCTTTATCTATTATTATGTCATGTTATTATTAATATAATATTATTTTTTAATAATTAAATCTAAAGTTAATTCTAAATGCATTATCGTTTAAGGCAGATACAGCATGCAATTATTATGAAGCTTACAAATATTTATATCAAATGAAGTACTTATACATAATTTAAAAAACGTATTAACTTATTACCGAAAAAAAAATCACAATGAAACAGTTCTGGGTAGTTCGCTAAATTGAATCAGTTAAATATTACAAATTATATAATTTATCACTTAATAAAATTTTACTTCGGAATGTTTTGAGTGAGTCCCCGAAAGGATCCAAATGTTTGCAACTATCGTTTAGTATTTTAGACATCCTGGATATTGGTGAGTTATTGCCGAGAATAGTTTTTCGAAAAGGTCTTTGAAGAAGTGTTATTGCTTTGCGGGGATATCGAAAGGCTAAATTAAATTTAATCTTGGAAACTAAATCTGGATTATCATAGATGTTGTTAAGACTCGTATATAGAAACATCAAATCCAACAAATCTCTTCTTTGGCTCAAACTATGTATATTGAAATATCCTTAAAATAGCCTTTCTTTGTACGAAAAAAGTTCTTTAGCTTTTCTTTGAGAGAAAGCTAGATGATTGAGAAAACGCCTTTGTATCCTCTCAATTTCTAAGGCAGTGTGTTGCATAATGTTGCCTTCATATGACACTACCATACTCTAGTACATTTCTTACTAAGCTGTTATATAAAAGTATTTTGGTGTGTACATTTCGGAATACTTTGCTGTTCCATCTTTGCGGCTTTACTGACTATATTATTTAGAGCCTAAGGTCATCAGCAAACATGAAGGGTGTTGAGTGTTGAAAACTATTTGGCAGGTCATTAATGAAGGTATTAAAAAGTAACGGACCTAAGTGCGAGCAAGAGTTTGCCGTTCATTTCAGCGATCAGCTGATCGGGGTATCTACCATCTATGTAAATACTTTGTTATTTTAAGTGATATTCCTCACTTCTGGGATTCAATATATAAATTAAATTTGTAACTTATATTTATGAACGATGCGGGACTCATACCCGCGCCTGTTCAGTGACGCATCGACTTTAATTTTGGTATGTCTTGTTCAACTCCTAAATGGTGGATGGATGGATGAGTAAAGTAACAACTCACAATGAGGAGATCCGTAGGTGAACCAATGTTACCGTCATAGCCCAGATGGTTGCGAAACTGAAGTGGCCGTGGGCAGGATACATAGCTCTACGGACAGATGGCCGTTGGGGTGGTAAAGTACTCGAATAGCGACCACGTAGAGGAAGACGTAGTTGGTAGGCCAAGATGGACCGACGATCTGGTCAAGATCGCTGGAATAGGTTGTTTGAGGGCAGCGCAGGACCGATCGTCATCGAGGTCTTTAGGGGAGGCCTATGACCAGCAGTGGACGTCTTCCGGCTGAAACGATAATGATGATGAACGGAACGAACCGGCACGAGCACAGACAGTGCACCCAAGAAGGGGACGCCGCTTGATTCGGAGCAACAGCTCTACTTCAAGGTTTCCGCATGTATATAAATAAAGTTGGCATTATTTAAAATGTATTAAGGACCAGTATTTTTTGTATAATATAGTATTCAGTTATCAATAATAACCATTGCGCACGAGGATGTTACATCCTGTTTGGGTGAGGATAATCTGCCCGCTTCATTCAAATTAATATGGCTAACTCAGATAGATATGAACATAATAATGCTAGATAGCCCATATTCCTCATGAACCTAACTTTACAAAATGAATCATTCAAAGCCAAGCGGTAGATGTAAAGCTGATTAGCGGGTTCAAGCAAACTCTTCAAATGTATAATATTAATTACATAACTAACACGTCATTTGAAGTTACTAGGATGCCGCAATCGCTCGTCGTACCGCTTCGCATATTTGAGCGAAGCGAGGTAAACTAAGTCTGTGTACAAAAACAAAACAAAATTAATCCAAACAAAAATAATAAAAATAATCTTTTAGAATTTGGCGCCATATTTTAACATGAGGAACTAGCGCCTTATTTGATCACATGAGAAACTTGTGCTGATTTGCAAATTAAATAACTAAGACCCTGGCAGTCAAATCACTCTCGATTGATTGCAGTGTTATAATTAAAACTTATCGTCTTGGTCTTCTCTCGCCGCGCTTGCAAGGGCGCGATGGGGGAATGCTGATCGGGACTTCTTGTCCCCTGCAGCAGATTTCACTCGCCGCCCGTGGATACGGGTAGGTCATTGGGGTGGGAGCGATTGCTCCTTGCTGTCCTCTTCTTCACTTTTAATGGTGTCATTTGTCGGGGGAGCGGATGCTCCCCTTTGTGGTAATATCAAGTCCGGTGAGTTATCGCCGGTTTGCGCGGACCCTGGCAATCAGCCCCGAAGAAGAAGGAGGGCAATCAGCCGGGCACAATATTTAAAACTTATTGTGATTTGATCAATCGGCTCAATTTTTAAATAAATATAAATAGCGCGTGCTTATTTGGAATAATTTGTAAATCATGCTTGTTTTTAATTACATAAATTGAATCATGTCGAAATTCACAATACAATCTAAAATTTTAAAATCGGTCTAGAAATGGCCGAGAAAAAATTTAACTCAGAAACCAATTGGAGTCTCCCGGTGGGCTCGCTTAGTCAGCATCGCTCAATAAACTTATAAACAAAGTGAAATAAGAAAATAAGATTGTTTATATAAATAATTAGGCACTATTTCAAGCAATTGCCAAAAATAATAATTATTTCATCGTATCAAATAAACATTTCTATTATTCACCGTTGCAGTTGGCCCATATCCAAATGCTGTTTATCTTGCAGATTTGCAACTGGCACATTCGCGGCGCCACACAACACATAATGCTTTGTATTATTTTTGATATTTGAGGGTAATATAGTATTTCCACAACAAAGTAATAGAACAGTTCTGTAACATCATGCTAGAGCGTCCGAATTAGGGCTTCAAATCCCGTGGCCTGAATTCAATCTCGGTATTTGCGGGTTTACGAATTTTCAATCCCGCGGGATCTCGGTATTTGCGGAATCCCGCATATTGAAAATATACACACTTTAGGCAAATAAAATAATAAATTAACAAACTCCACATCTATTTACGTACATATTACTATTAAAATAAGCTCAATCAAATTATACCGAACAAAACAAATCGTTTTCAAAAAATACACAAAGAAAATTAAATAATCAACCAAAAAAAACACATTTAAACTGATAAATTATTACTTAATTATTAAGATTATCAGCTTTTAATCTTAACTGAAAATGTTGCCGAAGAAAACAACATGTCCAAACTGTCGTCTGCCAAAATACTGCTACTGTTTTTAAGTCGCGCAATTCAAGCGGATCCCGCGCCCGTTATCCCGCATCACGCGGGATTGGAAAATAGCGCGGAATCCCGCAATACCGAGATCTCGGTTTTCCGGGATTGGAAGCCCTAGTCCGAATCGACGGACGCACACAGGATTTATACGGCAGGGGAAACTGTTGCACCTTGGCTACTACTATGGTGTGTCTAGGACGCATTGAGGAATTGGGGGTAATTTATGGAAAATATAACGATTCTTATCTAAAACCGTTTTATTCGTTAAAATAACATATTTAACAAAAAATAACTCACAAATTCTGAACAAAATCAAAATGATATTCATAGTTTCGTTTTTTTAATGAGACAAACTCTTTTATATTTTATTAGGAATATTACGTGAATGTGAAATAATTTAAGAAAATATTCTCCTGGCCAAAGTACAACATCTAAATGTACCTGGGGCACTGACCAAGGATTGACGAGGTACAACACTACTCCAACTTCAACAAAACGACAACAAACTACTTACTTTTTTCCCCAAAACAATTTTTAACGTCGATTAAACCAAAAACCGACTTAATGGCGGTAAGTGACTACTTTCAAATTGAATAGTCAGAAGGGACGTACAGAATACACTAGACAATAGAATTTAACATTCGCCGCCAAGACTGGTCGCTGTTAAGTTAGTTAAATTAAAAAGTTAGTTAGTTAAGTTAAAAAAAATAAAAATTGAGTTAAATTAGGTGCGCCGCACCGCCCGGGCCCGCGTCGTTAATCTTTTTGTATGTACTGTAACAAGGAGTTCTTATCCGCATATAAGAACTCATTGTTCTATGGTTGGCCGTAAGGTAAAAGAATAATATTTTATTCCAATTTAAAATATTGACGTGGATAAGAAGACAATCGAATAAGATAAAGTAGAGAATGAAGTAAAGTAAGAACGGTCGGCCTTAAGCCTAATATTTTATATTAAATAAATAGTAATGTAATTATAAAGAGATAGTAAAGAATATAATATTATGCATTAAAAGAAGAAGAATGTTTTAATTCTATAACGATCCCGCGTGTGAGGGAGGACTCACGCGTTACAGTACCAACCCTAGCGCTCCGGCCTAGACGTAGGTATAAATAATTGCAAAGAGACCGCTGAGGTACGCTACTGTTATATTACTTGCGTTGTGGTATTACTTATAATTGAGTTGATATATAGGTTGTTTCATCATTACAGCGAAACAATACTTCGAGCCATCTTGCTTATTGCTATCATCTAACTATTAGTTCGAATCATTTCACGACCGTCGGCAACGCAGAGCTGCGAGAATTATCAGGAACAATACAGACATCTTGACCTCTTGCGCCATATGGACCGTGTGGCTTTCATTCAGTGCAACAGCCCCTGCATCTCATGAGATCACCCGCAATGTATCCTCCTTAAAGTACTAAAAATAGATCTCATCATCAGATCATTGATTTATTTAAGTTCCTGTATCTCCTAGCTGGGGCACAGGGCATCCACAGTGCATCCATCGCAATAGATCCTAAGCAACTCTCTTATTTCACTCCAGGTCTTTCCGATGTCTTTCGCTTGGTCAATTACAGTCCGCCGCCAGGTTTTGCTTTGGACGGCCGCGTTTGCGTTTTCCGTGCGGGATCCCTCCGGAGTGTCTGGCCTATCCAGCTCCATTTGCAGCGTTTTATCTGTTGGTCGATTGGGTTGCCAAACAGCGTTGCCAAAGTTGATCGTTAGAAATTTTGTCGAGCCAGTGAATACCGAGGATATTACGAAGGCATCGGTTAACGTAAAACGTGGAAGTTTTACATATAATAAGTACCTATATCATTGCTAGCCATCAGATTAATTAGACACGCCAGCACAAAATATGTTAGTCTTTTAATAAAATTATACAGTTGAATTATCCAATATTTACGTCGCTATTACGTAGTCGTAGATTTTATTGGCACTGTACGCGAAAACGACGTCAATATTATAAACGTCGAATTGCTGATTTGATCGTCATAAGTGCGCAGGCGAGAGCACTATCGCCCGATTTACTCATGTGCTATCGCCAGGCGTTACGGAACATTAAGTTTGCGTACTACCTACTGCATTGGCTATCATAAGATTTTAAATAGTAGTAGTAAATGATCGAATAAAACAATTAAATTGCCGAAAAAACTTAAAATAAAAAAAAATTACTTACTTAAATAACTAATATATAATTAAGTACATCTAAGTAATTATTACATAATTCATTAATTTGTTTGTTACGCGAGGACTACCTAACTTTTGTTTAAAAACTTAGTTATAGTCTAATTAGACTAATATATAAAATTCTCGTGTCGCGGTGTTTGTAGTTAAATTCCTCCGAAGCGGCTTGACCGATTCTCATGAAATTTATTGTGCATATTGGGTAGGTCTGAGAATCGAACAACATCTATTTTTCATCTTTTTTTTTTTTTTTTTTATGGAATAGGAGGACAAACGAGCGTACGGGTCACCTGGTGTTAAGTGATCACCGCCGCCCACACTCTCCTGCAACACCAGAGGAATCACAAGAGCGTTGCCGGCCTTTAAGGAAGGTGTACGCGCTTTTCTTGAAGGTACCCATGTCGTATCGTCCCGGAAACACCGCACAAGGAAGCTCATTCCACAGCTTCGTGGTACGAGGAAGAAAGCTCCTTGAAAACCGCACTGTGGAGGACCGCCACACATCCAGATGGTGGGGATGATATCGTAACTTGTGGCGTGTCGTGCGAAGGTGAAATTCGGCGGCAGGAATCAGGTTGAACAGCTCTTCGGAACACTCCCCGTGATAAATGCGGTAGAAGACACACAATGAAGCGACGTCTCTACGCAACGCCAAGTGATCCAGCCGTTCACAGAGTACTGGGTCCCCGACAATTCGAGCTGCTCTGCGTTGCACGCGGTCAAATGGATCGAGCTGATACTGGGGTGCGCCAGACCAGACAGAGATGACAGCAATACTCCATGTGAGGCCGGACCTGCGCTTTGTAGAGCGCTAGAATGTGGGCCGGCTTGAAGTATTGCCGTGCTCTATTTATGACGCCCAGTTTCTTTGAAGCCAGTTTGGCTTTGCCCTCCAGATGGCCACGGAATTGGCAATTGCTCGAGATTTCGAGACCCAGTATTCCGATACTAGGCGAGGCTTTAAGGGAAGTGTTCTCGAAGAGCGGTGATACGGCAAATGGGGTTTTTTTAGCGGTAAACGCGCAAACTTGAGTCTTCTGGGGGTTAAATTGGACAAGGTTCAACTTACCCCATTCCGCGACCTTCTCGAGAGAGGACTCGATAGAAGACACAAGTTTCTCCCGGCACTGGTCGACGTTTTCCCGAGAGAGACCTGCATGGCCCGTGTATACGGCATCACCAGTGCTGTCGTCTGCATAGCAATGCATGTTGGCGGTGTCCAACATATCATTGATATGCAGAAGAAACAGCGTGGGAGATAGCACACAGCCTTGGGGCACTCCAGCGTTCACGGGCTTGGGATTCGAGCAATAACCGTCGATAACGACTTGTATGCTGCGCCCAGTGAGGAAGCTGGAGGTCCACTTGCATAAGCTCTCGGGAAGCCCAAATGATGGAAGTTTTGCGAGGAGCGCCTTGTGCCATACACGATCAAAGGCCTTCGCTATATCCAGACCAACTGCCAGGCCTTCCCCCTTGCTTTCAATAGCCGCCGCCCATCTGTGTGTTAGGTATACCAGAAGATCGCCAGTCGACCGATCATGGCGAAAGCCGTACTGCCGGTCGTTGATCAACTGGTGACCCTCAAGGTATTAATTATGCTCTCCATAATTTTGGAGAGTAGGGAGGTAATAGCAATAGGCCTGTAGTTTGCCGGATCCGAACTGTCTCCTTTTTTTGGGATCGGATGGACAAGGGCTGACTTCCATGAATCAGGGACTACGCCTTTTGAATAAGAGTGCCGGAATAAACGCGTTAGCACCGGCATCAACTCAGGGGCACACGTTCTAAGCACGATTGGAGAAATGCCATCCGGCCCGCTCGACTTCCTGACGTCCAACGAAAACAGAGCTCGCCTAACAGTTTTCTGTCGGAACTGTACTTCAGGCATGGAGCTCTGACACCGCGGGATGGTCGGCGGTGTTTTTCCGTTGTCGTCAAGAGTCGAGTTGGAGGAAAAAAGAGTGCACAGGAGATCGGCTTTCTCTTTTGCCGTATGGGCCAGGGTGTCATTCCTCATGTGCAACGGCGGCATGGACGGCTGGTTGAAGTTACCAAGAGCAGCTTTCAACAACGACCAGAACTTGCGTGTTCCGGTCGGGTAACTGGAAAGCTGCTCGCCAATTTTGACGACGTGCTTCGATTTCGCACGGGCGATTTGCCGCTTAAAAAATCTGGAGGCACGGTTATATTTCCTCTTCAGAACTTTGCAGTTCGGATCCTTTGAGCCCAGCGCCGCAACCCAAGTTCGATACGCCTGTTTTTTGCAGTCAGATGCTGCTTTAACTGACGCATCGAACCAGGGCTGTGATCTGCCACCGATCGGTACTACAGAGCTTGGTATAAAAATATCCATGCCCTGCAGTATCACATCGGCTACTGCAACGGCGCAGGCACTAGGATCATCTGAAAGGAAACAAACCCTGCCCCAAGGGTAGGATGCAAAAAAGGAACGCATCCTATCCCAATCTGCTGACTTGTAGTGCCAAACGCGGCGGGTCGCTGGTGGTCTGCGACGTTGGCGTCGGATAGGCACTACACTCCTGACCAGGCAATGGTCGGACGTTCCGAGAGGGGCGTCGACAGAGACCTGGTAACCATCGGGATGTGTAGTCAGCAGAAGATCCAATAAGGACGGCATGTGGCTATCCACATCCGGGAGCCGCGTCGGCGACTCAACCAATTGGGACAGACCATACGCCAATGCAAAATTATGCACAGATCGCCCTGCGTAGTCTGTGGTACGTGATCCAAGCCATTCGGCATTGTGCCCGTTGAAATCACCCAAGACTACGATTTCAGCGGAGGGGATCTGAGCAAGCACGTCATCAAATGCCGCTTGAACGCAGCCCATGAGGTGATCCGTTTCTGCGTTACCACTATGGGACCTGTAGACACACGCATAGATGCGGACGCGGTCCTCTAAATCTACGCGGAGCCAGAGAGTAGACAGGCCCCTACCCTCAAAATTGCCGAGACGGCGACAGCAGATATCCTCCCTAACGTACACACATACCCCGGCATGAGGCATGAAATTATGCTCAATTTTGTACCCGGGGTATGTTAAATATGACGTATCGCTAGGTCGAGATATCTGCGTCTCCGTAAGGAAACACAAGGCCGGCTGCGCCGTCTCAAGGTGGTGGTGGACGGCGTTTAAGTTGGAGTGAATTCCCCGGATGTTACAAAAGTCCACATTAAGCGTGGAGCGGGGTGCCGTGGTGTTGCTGCCCTGTTTGTCCTGTGACATACGCGGTACTGTGCCCTCCCCAGAATACGAGGGGCAGCCCGAGCGCGAATGCTCGGGGAGGGATTCTCCGGCTCTACAAGAGCCGGTACCCTCCTGGGGTAATTTATTTTTTAGGACCGCTCTCATATTTTGTTGGGGGGGGGGAAAGGACGGGGGGGAATGGCCTCCGGTCCTCGACACTAACCTATGCGAAACATAGCGGCACTAGGCCGCTACTTCACGCCGGTATTCTGTGCGAGTGTGGTAAGTAACCCGGACGAGTCTGGCCCGATTGTGCTGACGTCATAAGACAGCAGCGTGACTCTCCCACTTTCAAAAAGCCCGTAGTCGCCTCTTACGACACCCTTGGACCTGGGACTACCCTATTCTTTTTACGCCCCGAGGCAGCACAGGGCAAAATCATCATCCCCCTAAATCTTAATGGTGGTCCACGCCAAATTTTTTTTTCATTTTTGTGACATTTTTTTAAATTTGTTTGATTATGAGTCAGCATTAAAAAATACATACAACTTCAAATTTTTCACCCATCTACGATCAACAGTTACTTTTGTATCGCGATTTTAATATCGGCAATACAACGTTTGCAGGGTCAGCTAGTCTAATATATTAAATTCTCGTGTCACGGTGTATGTAACTGAACTCGTTCGAAACGGCTCGACCGATTTTCGTGAAATATTGTGTACATATTGGGTAGGTCTGAGAATCGAACAACATCTATTTTTCATCCCCCTAAATGTAAAGGGTAGTCCATCCCTAAATTTTTTTTTTGTCTGTAGTGTCAGCTAGTATATGTATATAATGAAAATGGTCTTTGTTTGAGGCTCTTTTACGCCTAAACCACTGATCGTATCGACATGAAATTATCACCATTCGATGCGAAATTTATCTTAGATGGTTTATGGCTACTTATTTTTTTATTGTGTTTGTAATAAGATGAATAAATGTAAAAGGTTTTAGAGCTAATTTTAGCGATAATTTCGTATGTTTTTAAAAGTTCCCTCTCTCCGCAAGACTGTGCCGCTCCTCTTCAAAATGCTTTTGGGAGAGAAGCACCTTGCTTGAGCACCGTGAGGCAATGATTTTCTGAATTTGGGTGAGGTTTTTTTTACATTACGAATTTCGTGAGGGGCGGCCTTCAACTGCCGTCAACGATAATAATGTGGCTACCGTTAAGCGGCTAATTGAGAAAACCCGCGGATTACCTATGAGACAATTCGAGGACTATTGGAGATTGGTATGAGCCAAATTCAGAAAATTTTACACGAAGAATTGAAAGTTCCAAACATTGTTGTCGTTTGATCCCTCATGAACTAACGGCGGAGCAAAAGCGGGCTCGCCGAATGGTGCTCACAGATGTTAATGAACTACGACCAAGGACATTCTAATGCTGTGTATGACATAGTGACAGGAGACGAAACGTGGATTTATTGTTTTGAACCCGAAAAAAAAAAACAGCAATCAGCTGAATGGGTGTTTGAAAATGAGAACAGGCCAACAAAAGTGAAGCAGGCAAGATACGTTGGTAAAAAAATATCGCATTTTATTTCTCGGCTACGGGTCCCATCTGCTCAATTCCACTTGAAGATCAAAAGAGTGTTAATGCCGAGTGGTATTCTACCATTTTGGGGTTATAAAAAAAAATCGCGAAAAACGACCAAAAAGCAGCGATCTCCTTCATAACGAGAACGCTTCTTCACACACGGCCAACAAAACTAGCTTTTTAGCTTCCGAAAAAGTACAACTCGTCACCCATCCTGCACAATATCCCTGACCTAGCACTCTGTGATTTCTGTATTTTCCCCAAACTCAAAGATTTAATGAGAAGTTTCACTTTTACCAATTCCGAAGAGGTAGTGATAGCGTTCAATAAGCACGTAAAAAACATGCATTCAGATCTGTGGTCCTCATGTTTAAAAAAATGGTTCGATCGCATAAAAATGTTTGAAATGTAAAGTGGAGTATTTTGAAAAGCAATAAACATAATATTTTGGTTATAACATGTTGTTTTTTTAAGTTACACAAAACTTATAGTGTGACCTACGTATAAGCCGTAGGTGACCATTTACATTGTTCTGCTTACAGTTTTAACGTTATTAAACTGACCATTTAAATTCCTGCCAATTTATATGACTTTACTGACTATAATACTCGTATTGAGAATGATAATATAAGAAAATCACCATTTGATACAGAGGTTCGAAATGCCTCACATCTCAATACATAAACAATTAATAAAAACTTCACAGACTCTGAGTTAGCGAATTGTTATTATTATTATTAAAGGAGTTTATTTTTGATTGGAATTAATTGGATGCTCATACAATTGATTTCCGCAATATTATCTCAAAAACTGGTATTAATTATGAAGCATTTAATTCTCTAGCAGCAACACTCAGGGTCATTGATACTAGCAACACTGTTGTCGTTTTATAATTATACCTTCTTATATTTATTATTACCTAGATACAAAACAAATTGTTCGTAGCTGTGTCCACGATACATTAGGAAAGAAAGTAGGTATTTATTAAATAAGTTTATCATAATTGACTTACATATCTAGTTCGTAAATAAATTCTAAGTAATTTCATTTTGTAGTATTTAACAGAAAGGAGACGCATACCCATAAATACTTTATCGAATGTAGGCATCAAATAAACGCATCATCTAATCATAACTGTGCCAATATTGCGATACAAACCAAATCACACCGCACTACACACTTCATGTAGACTCTTGATACTTAAACTTCATATGCCAAATTCAGTATTTATTTTTCGAAAAGCGAACATACCAGGCCATTAGTTGTCTCAGGAAATCGGATTGGACGTTTTACGTGTTCTCTATTATGGTGTGCTGCAAAACTAGTTGATTTAAAACTCTTTGATCGTGTATGGCACAAGGCGCTCCTCTCAAAACTTCCATCATTTGGGCTTCCCGAGAGCTTATGCAAGTGGAACTCCAGCTTCCTCACTGGGCGCAGCATACAGATCGTTGTTGACGGTATCGGTAATCCTAAGCCCGTGAACGCTGGAGTACCCCAAGGCTGTGTGCTACCTCCCACGCTGTTTCTTCTGCATATCAATGATATATTGGAGGTATCCATTGCTATGCAGACGACAGCACTGGTGATGCCGTATACACGGGCCATGCAGGTCTCTCTCAGGAAATCGTCGACCAGTGCCGGGAGAAACTTGTCTTCTATCGAGTCCTCCCTCGAGAAGGGCGCGGAATGGGGTAAATTAAACCTTGTCCAATTTAACCCCCAGAAGACTCAAGTTTGCGCGTTTACCACTAAAAAAAACCCCATTTGCCGTATCACCGCTCTTTGACAACACTTTCCTTAAAGCCTCGCCTAGTATCGGAATACTGGGCCTCGAAATCTCGAGCGATTTCCAATTCCGTGGCCATCTGGAGGGCAAAGCCAAATTGGCTTCGAAGAAGCTGAGCGTCATTAATAGAGTATGGCTGGCATACTTCAAGCCGGCCCACATTCTAGCGCTCTACAAAGCGCAGGTCCGGCTACACATGGAGTGTTGCTGTTATCTCTGGTCTGGCGCACCCCAGTATCAGCTCGATCCATTTGACCACGTGCAACGCAGAGCAACTCGAATTGTCGGGGACCCAGTGCTCTGTGAACGGCTGGATCACTAGGCGTTGCGTAGGGAATGGGGTAAATTAAACCTTGTCCAATTTAACCCCCAGAAGACTCAAGTTTGCGCGTTTACCACTAAAAAAAACCCCATTTGCCGTATCACCGCTCTTCGACAACACTTTCCTTAAAGCCTCGCCTAGTATCGGAATACTGGGTCTCGAAATCTCGAGCGATTTCCAATTCCGTGGCCATCTGGAGGGCAAAGCCAAATTGGCTTCGAAGAAGCTGAGCGTCATTAATAGAGTATGGCTGGCATACTTCAAGCCGGCCCACATTCTAGCGCTCTACAAAGCGCAGGTCCGGCTACACATGGAGTGTTGCTGTTATCTCTGGTCTGGCGCACCCCAGTATCAGCTCGATCCATTTGACCACGTGCAATGCAGAGCAACTCGAATTGTCGGGGACCCAGTGCTCTGTGAACGGCTGGATCACTAGGCGTTGCGTAGGGAATGGGGTAAATTAAACCTTGTCCAATTTAACCCCCAGAAGACTCAAGTTTGCGCGTTTACCACTAAAAAAAACCCCATTTGCCGTATCACCGCTCTTCGACAACACTTTCCTTAAAGCCTCGCCTAGTATCGGAATACTGGGTCTCGAAATCTCGAGCGATTTCCAATTCCGTGGCCATCTGGAGGGCAAAGCCAAATTGGCTTCGAAGAAGCTGAGCGTCATTAATAGAGTATGGCTGGCATACTTCAAGCCGGCCCACATTCTAGCGCTCTACAAAGCGCAGGTCCGGCTACACATGGAGTGTTGCTGTTATCTCTGGTCTGGCGCACCCCAGTATCAGCTCGATCCATTTGACCACGTGCAACGCAGAGCAACTCGAATTGTCGGGGACCCAGTGCTCTGTGAACGGCTGGATCACTAGGCGTTGCGTAGGGACGTCGCTTCAATGTATGTCTTCTACCGCAATTATCACGGGGAGTGTTCCGAAGAGCTGTTTAACCTAATTCCTGCCGCCGAATTCCACCTTCGCACGACACGCCACAAGTTAGTTAGCACGCCACATGTTCCATACAAACTTACATATGATACAAAAAACTTTTTCCCCAATCTAATAGCAATAATTTATAACACCTGTGAGAGAATCTCTCTAAAAAATAAAGCATATAACTGCGTAGATACTAGATTGACAATGCAACCCTCCGATTGGTTAAGTACTCTGTACATATTAACGATTTTGTTTATAACAAAGAGCCAATACTAAACACGTCATCAGAAATGTGATACACGGTATGATGCAGTGCCATTATTACAATGTTGCAGCGTGTTTGTATTAGTCTCTATTATAGGTATTGCTCAAGATCTTTTAATTTCTATTAAGTTCATAATATCCGCTTTGCACCAATATGAAATTCTTGTGAGATTTCTTTTTTCTAATGGTCAATTGTCATTCTAGGATCAAGTATCAAGTGAAATTGCCATGCGCGTACATCAAATTCAAATATTTTTATTCAAAACTAGCTGCTCCGACAGACGTTGTTCTGTATAAAGTTTATTTTTTACCTCCTGAGAATGTTAGAAAGATATAAATTCTAATTAGATATTTATTTTAAACTATTCTGTCAATTTGATTTCTGAACACATCAAAGGAAAAGCAAAATTTTTGTTTTTTATTTAATTTCGAGAATTTTCATATTTATTTCATCATTCACCTTTTGAACCTTCTCTGCACTTCCACAAATAATTCAAGACCAAAACTAGCCAAATCGGTTCAGCCGTTCTCGAGTTTTAGCAAGACTAACGAACAGCAATTCATTTATATATATATAGGATGTGACTTCACTTATTGAAAGTCAAAAACTACCACCCATTCCAAAAAGAATGCCTCAGACCTGAGAAGAATGGGCGCAACAACTCAGTGGGCTGTTTTTTTCATTAGAAATTTGTTGACAAAGTCATAACATATCATGTCTACTGTGGTTATATCGTAGAATTAAACTTATTATTTAATAGTCGGAAGGCGCATTATGAAAGTCAAATATGTTATAGTAACCACACAAACTTTTTTTAACAATTCTTTTGAATATCATAATAAGTACTTTTGTTTTGAACATTTTCTGGGAACTTGTCGTTATAGTTATTTATGCAACTGATGTGTTTTAATACCTAATTATCAACAGTTGCATACAAGACTTTATCTACACCCAGAATATGAATCCTCTAAAAGCTTCTGAAACTGTTAGCTTACTGCTAACATTAAAACAGCCAGTCCTAGTAGTAACCATCCATTAAAAAACTAAGACGTATTAATGAAAGAATTATTTATTTTAGTAGTAATTTACTTTTTGTATAGTGCACTAATTTAAATTCACTTGAATATTAGGTTCTTTTCAAGCGTTTAAATTGCATCGCTCATTTTTTGTAAACAAAACAATAAAATATCGAAGAAAAATGGCGGGCATTTGAATAACCTACTTTTATACGGCGCGCGACGTTCTGGTAGTGTGTAACGCCAAAACGAAAATGATTTTTTTAAGTACATACAGACCTACCACGCATCGAGGAAAACTAAGAAACACCGGGTGTTTCTTACCAAATTCCCCAATTTGTATAAAATTTTGTGTGCATACCGGTTTTTTTATAACAATTTTTTATTTTTATTTTATATGCCAAAATAAAGTTTGCGAGATCAGTTAATAGATATATACATATACAAATAAATAAATAATTAACAATATTTTATATTTAAAAAAAATAATAATATATATATATATTTATACATACATATACACATTAAATATATTCATTGAAACTATGAAATAGATTTGCGGCGTGTTTTTTTATCTACATAATAAGATTTATTTTGAGAGAGGCCCAACTGAAGTGTAAACAAATACATTTTATATTTATTTTTAAACGTATAAACACTATTTATATTACGAAGGGGAGGAGGTAAGTCATTCCATATTTTAGAATAATTATAACAATAGCCTCCTTCGAATGCCGCTGACCGGTGTGGTGGTACACAGAGCAGGTAAGGAGAAGCTCTAGTGTAATACTTGCAAGTGTCAGCAGACCATCGTAACTTGGTATAAAGATATTGTGGAATTTTGTATTTTATAACCCCAAAAAGAAGAGTGGCGAAATGCAATTGTCTCCGATATTACATTTTTAGCATTTTAGCATTATTTAGATATGGTGAGACATGTTTACGAGGAGGGATTTTAAAACAATATATAGCGCAGGCATTTTGTACCCGCTGAATAAGATTTTTAGTTCTTGCTAAGAGCCTGTGACTTATAACTGCAGCGGCATAATTGAATTTAGATAGAACTAGACTCTCACAAAGCTTGATTGGTCCTAACACATTACACATCCTAGTACATTCAAGTAATTCCGAATATTGTATAAAAAAAATATTTTTTAAATTTTATATTGACGCTTCTGTGATAGGAGCACTACCCTTCAGCCAATGTCACGTTTAAGTAGACCAATCTTAGAGTATAAATTTGATCGGTGTTAAAGAATTTACGGTTTACGGTACTGCGGTCGGTGGCATGATTGAAAAATGTTTAATTTTCTTATGATACCTAAAACATGCTGTTAGATTATAATGGACAAACACAGATAGATAATATTACTTAATTAAAAAAATTATTGTGTTAGTTATAACTTAATATTATTTTGTTTAATATGTTAACATAAATTATTTACACAGGGAGTGAGTTCTGGGAAGAGAAAGCATTTCCAGGAGGTGGGGCGGGGGATTTCAGGAGGTATTAAATTTTAGAAAGAAGACTTCATTGAAGGGCAACTAAAGAACAAATGGTCCACATTTTCCTCATCTAGTCCACTCCAGAGTCACACAGAGAATGATATCTAATTCTAATTTTGGGTAGAAACAAACGTAACTGGCAAATTGCGTAATCCATGATAAAGTATGTTGTTGTCACTTTCTTTGTCTAATATATAAAATTATTGTGTCCCGGTGTTTGCTTCCAAACACCTCGGAAACGGCTGATCCGATTTGAATGAAATTTTGTGTGCATATCGGGTAAGTCTGAGAATCGGCTAACATCTATTTTTCATACCCGTAAATGATAACGGTGACCCATTTATTACTTTAAATCGTATACATTTTTTTTTAATTAATTCGTAATTTTTATTTCAAATTATTTACATTTGACTTAATAATTAATAACGCTATTTATATGAATAATAATAAAATAAAACTGAAATAATCTAACAAAATTAATTAATTACAAATAGAAAATATCATTAAGATCGCTATCGGCAGGTAAGGTGCCCATGAAGCTGGCAACGTTACCTCTTTGTATAGCCAAACTTATCCTTTGACAGACATACGTACCAGATCTTGGGTCACCTGTTAAATCGGTTAGACGCCTGGATAGCTCTTTTACGATGAACCCCAAGGACCCATCGTCTCCACCCAAAAGGGAACAAATATGTATCCATCACCGAGTGATGCATATTTCCTCCGCTTTAGGTTTTCGGCAGATTCCGCCGCTGCACCTCCCGCTCTCGATGAACGTTCAATATGAGAGGGGGCTAGCATGTCCACACAAGTCGCATCCCACACCAGTGGCTTTCCACGACTCCACGGAATCAACGTCATGCCATCAGGCCTCTTACCATCATCACGTGAAATTCCAATCGGCTCTAGGATAGCCGGCACGTTGACGGTAGTAAAGGCCCGACGCAAGACGTCGTTTAAGGCGGCATGGCGTGAGAGACGGCCCGCACTGCGGCGGCAAGATAAGCCATGGTGACCAAGTCTGTCTACATTGCCTCCGCAGCGGCACATATGGATAACTGTTCTAGGAATACCCAGGCGTAAACCAACTGCGATTGAGAAGCTGGAATTATCAAGAAGTGTCCCTATGTTACTCGAAGGAGTGGCCTGAAGCCAGTACCCTGAATCTCGTTCGCTAACAGCAATAAAACGAGCCTGTTCCAAATTATTGTGATTTGATAATAATATCCTTTTGTGAATGATTTTGCACTGTGGCTCATCCCAAAGCTTTTGTGATCGCATATTTAAAGGGAAATTTTCACTTGGACAACTTTCAACTTTCCAAGCATTTTTAGCAGTTTCCGCATACACCAGTGGCAGGGACCCTAATGACGGGGAGATAATTTTATCATATAAAGTACTGACATTGTGAATAGAAGATAAAAATGCTGGTAAGGATATACTAGATATTTTTCTGATGCCAATTCCACCAAAACAAAGGGGCAGTGAAGCCTGGCACCAAGAAATATCAGACAATGAACAATTCTATATTTTTGGTAGTAAATTTCGTAGAGAATCGTCCAAACTTGACAAAAGTATCTCATAATTCCAAAGAGGGCAACATCGGAGAACATAGGTTAGCTTGGGGACAAAAAGACAAAATCTAATTATATGATAGGCCATGTGGGAATGATGTGCGTGTGCATACAGCATAGTAAGCGGTCTAAATATTGTTAAAATTTTGAATTTTGTTTATTTATATATGCTGAGAAAGACTCTTCCAAAATTGGTGCACCTAAAAGGTGAAAAGATTGCTTTTCGATAATTTTTAAATTTGGGGCAATAATGTTGAATTGTTTAATTATCGCAAAAAGGAACGGAGCGCGTGTACTGCAGCTTCGCAGCCACCTTTCGAACCAAATCCGAGCTGCAGTGGCTGAAACTTTTCAGCAAGCTTAGTCATAATAGATTTACAGCAAACTTTGGAAGCTATTCGTCTATAGGTGCAACCTACAGCAATCGGCCTAATGCCACCATCTTTCTTTTTAAAAGGAATGGAAGCAAAATTTTGGGGTACTTTGCCTGCCAGCATGACATTTATTAAAGTGGTGATATCTGATAGGAGGGTTCGGCCGGTGTCGCCGGTAGAACCGAAGACGAGATCTTTAATATGTTGCGGTGTAAGGCCATCCAGGACTCCAGCCGAACCATTTTTGAAAGACATCACCGCTGTCTTAACGTCTTTAATTGTGACCTATTTTTATTTTATTATTATTCAGCATTGAAAAATACAATATTCAAATTTTCGCCCTTCTATGATCTACAACCATTTTTGTATCGCGATTTTTATATTATTCTGTTCCATCCACAAATCCGCTATAGGGTTGCAAGATGGCAATTGAATACAATGATTGTAGTACGATATATTTGGTAGGTCTGTCAATCAGAAGCATCTTTACCAGTGGGAGGCTCCTTTGCAGAAGCCTGCTAGGTTATGGGTACCACAACGGTGCCTAATTCTGCCGAGAAGCAGTAATGTGTAAACGTTACTGTGTTACGGTCTGAAGGGCGCCGTAGCTACTGGGCAAATAAGACTTAACATGAGACTCAAGGTGACAAGCGCAATTATTGAAGTGCCGCTCAGAATTTTTGGGTTTTTCAAGAATCCTGAGCGACTCAGCATTGTTATGGGTATGTAACAATTACCATCAGCTGAACGTCCTACTCGTCTCGTCCCTTATTTTCATAAAAAATAAATCTATTTGTATACCCCAAAAATTTTAATTATTGATTTTTTTTAATTACATTATATGGCAATACAACGTTTGCTGGGTCAGCTAATAATAACTGTAAAATCAAAAGAATATATAAATAAAATGACAGCAATTCACATGTCCATACCTCATGAACTGAGACGTCATATTGAATTATGGTACCTTATAGATAAGAAACCCTTTAAAATTAAACATTTATAGCGACGTAACAAAATGGACGTCAATCGTAATAAATAACGTAGGTAATTATATTTTATCGGCGTGTCAAATACTTTAAATTACTTCACGAGTCTTTGGTACAAATTCATGGTCGGCACAAACAAATCGTTCTCTAGAATATGAAACTTAATTCAATGAATTCCACCTTCGCACGACACGCCACATGTTAGGATATCATCCCCACCATCTGGATGTGTGGCGGTCCTCCACGGTGCGGTTTTCAAGGAGATTTCTTCCACGTACTACGAGGGTGTGGAATGAGCTTCCTTGTGCGGTGTTTCCGGGACGATACGACATTGGTACCTTCAAAAAAAGCGCGTACACCTTCCTTAAAGGCTGGCAACGCTCTTGTGATTCCTCTGGTTTTGCAAGAGAATGTGGGCGGCGGTGATCACTTAACACCAGGTGACCCGTACGCTCGTTTGTCCTCCTATTCCATAAAAAAAGTGAAAACACGTATCTTTTAATAATTACTTATTGAACAGGACTATTCGCTTTTTTCTGTGTGTCGTAGCTCTAGTGACAATACTGGACTAATAAAACTTAACATCTTATGTCTCAAATTGACGATCGCAATATTGGCAAAATTTTTGGGTTCAATCAAGAATCACTTCCATCAGGTGAACATCTTTCTCGTCTCACGACTGTTAAAATAAACAAAAACGAAGAGCATAGAAGGGTCTGTGATGAAAGCGGTCACCCATTCTCTCTTGCCATAAGACAATCACAGACCTTCTTAATTGATTACATTAAATTAAAACTATTGTTACGGGGAGGTGTACCAAGAATACTGGCAGCATTTCCGCGTTGGATTGCTAAGCTTATCCGTTGACCGAAATAGCTGCCAGCTCTTTGGTTTTCAGTAGCCCTATTTATTCGCGTAGTACTTTGTACATTCTCCGCGCCTCTGGGCCCATAGGCCAAATGTATCTACACCAAATGGCACACAGATGTACGATTCACTGAGACAGATATATTTGCGACGTTTGATGTTTCGACAGTCATAGCAGCAGCCCCAGCACCAGCTTCTTAATTTTTATTTTAAATAAGCGACGAGACGGACAGGTCGTTCAGCTGATAGCAATTGATACGCCCTGCCAATTATGCCCTGCCATGTAAATTACATGATGTAATGGCAGTGCCGCTCAAAATTCTTGAGTCTTTCAACTTGCACTGCGCTCGTCACCTTGAGATATAAGATGTTAAGTCTCATTTGCCCAGTTATTTCACTAGCTACGGCCCCCTTCGGACCGAAACACTGTAATGCTTACACATTACTGCTTCACAGCAAAAGTACCGCCGTTGTAGTATCCATAATCTAGCACAGGTGCATTGAACGAAAATAATAAAATTTAAGGTTTGTAACCACAGGGTAGCCAACGTAAACCAACAAGAATCCAGTTACAGACTGGTGTCGCTCCGTCACATCGACTGTATGTCAGCGGACCATTTCTCATAAGCTGCAATAGCCAACCAGATGAAATCTTGACAGAGCATTAGTTTTGCTGTAAATATAATGGATAGTTTTTCATCGAAAGTTATCGGATATAATAGATACAAGTACCTAGATCTTGGAATTCCAACAAAAGAAAAGAAGAAATAGTCATCTTCAATATCACATTCCAGTCGTCTTCTCCGGAAAAAAATAAATAGAATTTGATATTATTATCATTATTGCTGTAAATCTCATCAATCCATTTCAGAATATCCAGTGCTCTGTGAACGGCTACATCACATGGCGTTGCGGTTGACTCAGTGGAAGAGCGCTCGTACGGAACGCGAGAAGTCGCGGCTTCGAGTCCCACATCATTCATAAATTTTATTTTCAAATTTATTTTGTATAATTAATCACAGAAGTGAGGGTTATATTATAAAACGCGCTTTAAAAATAACAAATTGTTCATATTAAATAATATAATATATAACAGAGAGACATATTTAGTGTAGAAAGATACATAATACTAGTCTTCGTGGACTATTATGATGTCCCAACCTGTTGCTAATGTTACGCAAAATCTGAATTAAATCTATTCAGTAGTTTTTGCGTTTTGTCACTGCATTGTTTGAACGGAATACAAAACAACTATAATTTTAAATATATTCAATACAACTTTGCTACAATTATTTAGTAACTATTAGTTTAAACTTCATGCCATCAAAAACAACTAAAGAACTCCACGTGAAAGCGTTTAAATGTAAACATATTTGAAAAGTACCTGAAGTCTGTACATAAACACATTAGATAGAAAACTACCCTCATTCCACATTCATCGACCGGGCCCACGCGAGTAAGTATCTATTCTTTGCTAACAAGCCAATTTCCATCGTCAATGAAATTATTTTATTCATTTCTTTATTATTATACTTCTTTTCTGTGACACGTGTAGCCTGTTTGTAGGTATTTTTAAGGAGTTAATACCATTTTTAGACCAAGTTAGAAAATGAATTTGGTTTCCTAGTGGTGAACATATTTTGAAATTTTTTGTTGTAATCTCAGAGGATTTTTTTTTTTTGAAAAATCTCTCCCCTATCTGGGATCTCCACCAAACGGATCAACTGCTTGGAAGTATAACTGTCTACATTATTTTTCTTAAAATATATATAAGCTGGAAACATTTATAGCTTGGGCGATGCAGGAAAATAAATCTGTGCACATGTAGACAGCTTAAAAGTAGGTTCAACAGTTTCTCGCAAACACTTTCTGTAGGTTAGGGTATTTTACTTATGCATCAAATTCCATTATCAGTTATTCCAGGCTGAAATTATTTTGAACTGGTTGATTCCATTTTCTTCCTTTTTCCTTTCAAGGCTCGGCTTCATTGATATTTCTCTAGCCATGTAATTTAGCATGAGCAATGGAGATTGATACCTTTATAACGCCATAGATGTTGAGCATTTGATTAAGTACGTGAAGATAAAAATTGCGGTCAGGAATCAAGTTGACCACCTTTTCAGATATAATGTGATTGCTTGTGGTGACGTTACGGACGCTTTGTTCCTTTACTTGTGATATAGCGGGGTGATTATAATTTTCACAGTTTTCACTTCTCGCCACAATGCTTGCCACTGACTACTGTTTAGATATAGGTTTTTATCTTAATATTTATAATACTAGCTGACCCAGCAAACGTCGTATTGCCATATAACATTAACCCATAAAAAAAAATCAATTATTAAAATTTTGATGCAACCGATTCTCAGACCTACCAAATATATCGTACTACAATTATTGTATTCGATTGTTATCCTGCAACCCTATATCGGTTTGGTGGATGAAACAGAATAATATAAAAATCGTGATACAAAAATAGTTCTAGGTCGTAGAAGAGCGAAAATTTAAATTTGTATGTATTTTTCAAAGCTTAATCATAATAAAATAAATATAAAAAAAAAATGTTGGGTTTGACTACCCTTAACATTTAGGGGGATGAAAAGTAGATAGTAGCCGATTCTCAGAGGATAGTACCCAATATGCACTCAAAGTTACATGAGAGTCGCTCAAGCCGTTTCGGAGGAGTTCAATCTTTAACACCATGACACGAGAATTTTATATATTCTGTTGTAAATGAACTCCTCCTAAGCGGCTGGACCGATTTTAATGAAACTTTCTGTGTGTCTTCAGATGGATTCGAGAATGGCTAAGATTCATAATTGAACTACCTCTCAAACGGCTGGACCGATTTTGAAGATTTTTTGTGTGTTCCAATGAATTTGAGATTGGTGTGTGTGTCTTCAGGTGGATTCGAGATTGGTTTAGATTCACAATTGAACTACCTCCTAAGCGGCTGGACCGATTTGATGTTTTTTTTTGTGTTTCAGTGAATTTGAGATTGGTTTAGATTCTCAATTCCGTCCATATAATATAATTCTCCTGCTCATGTGTATATTCGGCTATCGGCTAGACCGATTTTTCAAATTTAAGACGTGTGTACAGGACAACGTCTGTCGGGTCCACTAGTATTATTATAGGTATTTACGGTCAACGCAACTCGACGTCTACTGCGCGCCCATTTTCCGTGTTGCAGGTTTATCACTAAATATTTTAAAGAAATAACTAACAACTATATATGTAGGTATACTAAGTAAAGTTTATACTTTACTTAGTACCTACATTATTACACTATTCATTTAATATAAGACACAAGGTCACACGATTTATATTGTGAGTTGTGAGTCTTTACAATAGCAGCGGTTCTTGCAAAGACAACTAAATTTCTTATTCACACATAATGCGATTATGGTATTTTCAGCAATAAAAAAAGCATTTGCGGAGATTATCATTTAGTTAAGTGTAAATGATGAAGAAAACCACAAATGTCCACCTGCACATTCCAGTGATCATAATTATTACATATAATAGCATGTACAAATCCCAAAAATATCCCACTTAATAGGGGCGTAACATTCGTGTTTTGCCTCACTGGTGGGTCTTCCGCGTAGGTCCTTACGGGCCTCGGGGTAACTGCTCGGGGCGATGGCCCCTTTCAGTAGTATAAACGCCGCCTGCAACTACAGACGGGGCACTGGGTGGGACCGGTTGGTCCGTGGTGTCATGTCCGGTGGTATCTTGCTACAGTGCGATCAAGCCCGCGTAGTGTCGCGAGCGATCTGCGGACTGCAGCCGGTTTTTAGGTCCGTGGTTAGCTTGCGCCCGCCGCTCAGCGAGGTCGAGCCCGCCGGTAGTGTACCGGTGAGCGCCCATCAGCCAGCGGCGAGGAAGCAGTCGTGTCCTAGGAGACTAGGTCACGTGGTAGTCCTCTTCTGTCCGGCGGTCGTCGATGGTATGGCGCGATGCCACGCAAATGCTGGGATCGCGCTCCATCGGCGCGCGCGAATATAGAGGTGCTCAGGCGACGAACGAAGTCGTCCAGGCTCTCGATGCGCAGGTCTCTGGAGATGACCTGATTTTCTTGCCAGGCAGCATGATGTTCTTGCCTTGCTTGGGAATCAGGATGACTCGGCTGAGCTTCCACGATGATGGAAAGTGCCCGGTGCGGAGGATTCCGTTGAAGAGCCGCGTCAGCGTCGCGATTGCTCGCGGAGGTAGGTGACGCAGGTCTTCGTTGGTGACTCGATCAGGGCCGGGTGCTTTGCGCAGTCTAGTTCGCGGAATCATCCTTTGGACTTGTCCGGGGGAGAACACGACGGGGTCTTCTGTCGGTACTATCGGCGACTCGAAGTAGTTCTTCACATGTCGCTCGATGGTCTCTACGTGCTGCACACCTGCGGTCGGGTTGGGTGTAAACTGCGTCTCCAGGTAGTCCGCAAATATCTCCGCTCGATCCTCAGCTCGGTAACGTGGGGTTTCGTCACTGGCCATGAGGGGTCTAATCGGGGAGAGCTTCTCGGAGAGTTGGCGGCAGAGGCGGTGCATGCCAGACCAGTCGTCACCGGCTTGCTCAATGGCGGAGTGCCAGGATTCGTCTGCAACTGTCTCCAGTGCGTCTGAGATCTTGGCAGCCAGAGCGTTCAGCCGCGTCTTCATGGTCGGGCACCGCGGGTTTTGCCATTGCCTTCGCAGCTTCCTCTTCTCATCGATCATCGCTTGTATGTAGGCAGGGAGCTGGGGTTGTCTACGAGTAGATGCAGCGTCGAGTCTGGACTCTTGAAGCGCATTGGACACTGTTGCGCTGAGGTCCGTGGCGAGTCGATCAACGTCTGCAGGGCTCTCTACTCTAAAGGACGGTGAATGTTCGGCCATGTGTTCGGCGAAGATTCGCCATTCCTGGCGATGCTTCGGAGAAGGCAGCGATGTCGTCATCGGGGTTGTCTTCAGCGTCAAGAGGACTGCTTGATGGTTGGAGATGAGGTGGTCATCCAGAACGTCTAACGACGGTGCGGCAGCTAGGCCACACGTGACGGCTATGTCAAGGACGTCTGGCATGTGGGCTGCACAGTACGGGTAGTGCGTCGGGACCTCTGGTCCTAGCACCTGGTAACCGTTGCGATCTGCGTCGTCCAGGAGGCGTCTGCCATCTGGGCTCACGATATTGGAGTTCCACGCCGTGTGTTTCGCGTTGAAGTCGCCCGCGACAATCGTGGGCAGCAGCGAGTCCAACAAGGTGTGGACATCAGCCACTGCGAGTCGGTTCTGCGGCGGCTTGTAGAAAGCGTACACACGGGTGGGCTGATGCTCGATGCAGATCTCCACGCCTAGGGCGTACGACGTCTGCAGTTGAGGTACTGGCAGCAGTTGGTGAATGACGTTCCGACGGACCAAGACTGCTAATCCCCTGTAAGCAGTCCCGATCGGCGAGGCGTGGTCCTCCCGGTAGACGTAGTATCCGGAAACCTTCAACTTGTCTACCGGTCTGAGGTGAGTCTCGCTGATCAGGCCGATGTCCACTCGATGCTGAGAAAGCAAAGTCTTGAAGAGACGGGCTTTTTGTGATGAAAGCCCGTCAGCGTTCCAAAACACGATGCGGAGCTCAGCCATAAAAGGTGCAGAGCTCCGTGATGCAACCCAGGATCAGCGGAATAGGGTCACGCTGCTCCTGGATGACCATCAGCACATGATTCAATGTGCTGATAACTTTGGTGAGTCGCGGGTCCAGCGGCGTCACTCGCTTCGCCTTCGTCCCCCCTGCGGGGGCGGCGACCACGGTGGGCTTGGACGATTTCGTACTGCGCTCGGTAGGCTGCAGTGCGGCGGGCGCAGCAGCGCGTGTCGCAGTAGGTGGTGCGGCAGGTAGGGCGCCTTGGCGCGCTTGAGCGCGTTTCCCGCGCTTGCGTCGGCGTTTAACCGATTGCCGTGGCTGGTTGGCGGCAGCCATGAGCGAGCCGGGCGCGTCGGCCTCTAATGCGTGGGCAGTGGGAGGATACGCGCGCGCTGTTGAGGCGGTGCGTGCGATGGTGCCCGCCCGGCGGTTGCGCGTCTCTTTGCAGAACACCGGGCAGTTTGCGTTGTTCGCCGTGTGCGCGCCACCGCAGTTGGCGCACGTCGGCGGGTCCTCCCTGGGGCGCTGGCACTCTCGTGCAGGATGGTTGTCCCCACACCGCACACAGGCAATGGGCCGGTGGTAGTTGTGTGAGGAGTGCCGAAACTGCTGGCAGCGATGGCACTGCGCTGGTCCCTTTCTGCCGCGCCACGCCTCGATGGTGATCCCGGGCATACAGAGGAGCGTGCACCTCATATATACCCGGGATGAGATTTGGCGTACGCTGGAGTTGCACGAACATCAGACATCCCGGTCTGCCTGGGCGCGCGGGAATCGTGCGCACGTGCTCCGGGACGTATCCGAGCTCACGCAGCTCCGCGTCCACTTGTGCCGGCTCTGTGTTTGCCGGCAGGCCCCGTATTGCTACCTTAGCGCTCATCTCCGCGGGGAGCGAGTAGCAGAACCAAGAGATTCCAGCGACACTTTCCAGCTGCGTGAGGTAGCGCTGGATGTGGCGGAACTCCTGGTCCGACTTGGGGATGAAGCGGACGCCTTTGCCAAACGGACGTCCGTTAGGTGTGTGGCCGAGTAGCTTTTTGAGCTCCCGTAAATGCGTCGGCCAGGGAAGCACCTCCACAATCAGCGGTGGGTAGCGACTGGTCGCTTTGGTGGTCGGAGTGGCTGAGGTGATGGCGGCGGTCGCAGCGGTAGCGGTGGCGGAGGCGGCGGATGCGGTGACGTCGCCCGTCGTCGGCGTCTTTTTGGAGGCGATAGTAGCCGCGTATGTTGGGCTTGTCGCGGTCTCCATTGGAGAGCCTGGCGACAGGGTCGGCATACTCGGTGGTGTTTGTGCCGAGGTTTTGTGTTCTCCTCTATGAGGAGGCGAGGGGAAACGCCCCACGGGTATACCTGGCTGCGTGGCGAGATATCGTGGCTGACGTGGGTGAGGCGCTTGCGCGGTATGATTCGCCGTTGCAGGCGTCGCCGTGCGTATGGCAGGAATAGGCGTAGCGGCAGTCGTGAGCATCAGTCGTCGCCTGGGCGTTGCTGGTCGGACGATGGACGGTAACGATTTCATGGATGGAGCCGGTGACTATAACCAAATGAATTTACGGAGTTATAATTTAAACCAGTGCTGCCGATCTGGTGTAGTGAAGCTGGAGGTATGATTCAGAACTCCTTGATAAAACCATATATCCCAGCCGTGCTAGGGCTTATTGTAATTGCATGCCATTGGCACATTCATATTTTCTTAAAAGTGTTAGACCTCTGCTTCTCCGTCGCGTAAAACTAATAACAATTTCGCTGGCCCATGGGTATTGTAAGAGGCGAAGAGTTACGGTACCGCCGTACGACGACAGCACAAAGATTAGCGGCACAGTGGCACAGAAAACCGGCGTGAAGTAGAAGCCCAGCGCCGTTATAGGTTAGTGTCGAGAACCGACGCTGATCCCATAACTCCTTACTGAAACCCAGGTATCACGACCGAGCGAGACAACGTATTTAGTCTCATGCCGGGTATATCGTGGCTGACGTGGGTGAGGCGCTTGCGCGGTATGATTCGCCGTTGCAGGCGTCGCCGTGCGTATGGCAGGAATAGGCGTAGCGGCAGTCGTGAGCATCAGTCGTCACCTGGGCGTTGCTGGTCGGACGATGGACGGTAACGATTCCATGGATGGAGCCGGTGACGGCGTCAGCGGACTCGCTGCGAAGGTCGCTTCACCGGCTCCCGTTGAAGGTCCCGCTTGAGCGGCTTCGGGGCGCCTCGTTGCGCAGCGAGGGTGGCTTGGCCGGACGCTATCATTGCGTCCAACCCGACCTCAAGGCCGGAGATTGCCGACCGCACAAAAACCTTACGTCAAAGTGGGCGCGGTCGAGTCGCGCGTCGCTGTGACATCAGCGGCAGGATTGATGGTGGAATGCTGTTTTTTTTTTTATTTTTTTTTGCCTTGCGCTAACCTAACCTAACCTAACCTTGGCGCGGCCCAAGCGGAGGTGCTGGCACGCCAGCACCCCACCGGACTGGTTCCCGGGGTTTGCCTCAGGAGGCAGACCGGACCCAGACCGGAGGGGGTGTCGTGTTTACCCAGAACACCAACCGTGGCAAAAACAAGGTTTCAGTACACAGTAACACAGTATGCTGAAACACTATAAGGGCCCGAGCGCCGGTGCGAGTCGCTAGCAGGCTCAGCACACGAAGGCAATCGAGCTCTCTGTGTTTTGCCTCAGTTACATAATAAGTAAGATTACAGTTCTATAATGAACTTATATAACGCATCCTTGATGGCTTAGGGCGACATCTATGAACAATATCAAAAACACTATTCGATTACAAACCTTAACAGGTGGCGATAAGGTATATACCTAAATGACTATAACCAAATGAATTTACGGGGTTATAATTTAAACCAGTACTGCCGATCTGGTGTAGTGAAGCTAGAGGTATGATTCAGAACTCCTTGATAAAACCATATATCCCAGCCGTGCTAGGGCTTATTGTAATTGCATGCCATTGGCACATTCATATTTTCTTAAAAGTGTTAGACCTCTGCTTCTCCGTCGCGTAAAACTAATAACAATTTCGCTGGCCCATGGGTATTGTAAGAGGCGAAGAGTTACGGTACCGCCGTACGACGACAGCACAAAGATTAGCGGCACAGTGGCACAGAAAACCGGCGTGAAGTAGAAGCCCAGCGCCGTTATAGGTTAGTGTCGAGAACCGACGCTGATCCCATAACTCCTTACTGAAACCCAGGTATCACGACCGAGCGAGACAACGTATTTAGTCTCATGCCGGGGTATAGGTGTTCGTCTGGCAATTCTGAGGGAAGGTAGGACCTGTCTACTAAATTTTGAGGACTGCGTTTACATCTACGCGTGTGTCTACAGGTTCGCAGAAACGGATCCTTTCATGGGATGCGTTCAATCGGCAATTGAGGACGTGCTTGCACATTTTCATGGGCATAAGGCCAAACTACGGTGGCGGATCTGTAGTCAATTTAGCTTTGGTCTGTCCCAAATGGCTGAGTCGCCTATGAAGTTCCCATAACGTGCATAGCCACATGCTATCCTAATTAGATTTTCTGCTTTCCACACATCCCGGTAGTTACCAGGTCTGCGTCAACGCCCCGCTTGGGATATCCGACCTTTGCCTGGTTAAGTGGAAATGGGTTGTGAGTATAGGGCCTATCTGATGCCCACGTTGCTGAACAGCAGCAACGAGTTTGGCACTACAAGTCAGCAAATTGGGATAGAGATACAGGGCCTGCCGATGGAGTGACCGATGTGATACTACAGGGCATAGATATTTTCATGCCTATCACCCGTCGGAATCACGCAAATTTTGACCGTTATCAAGCTGCTCTTGATAAGTTTAGCCAGCCGTCTATGTAGACACTATGTAACGATAATTAGCCTCTGGCTCGTATGGCAAAAGAAGGAGGTAATCCCGATGCCTCAAACTTGACTGTTAATGACAACGTAAAAAGACCGTCTACACTCGATCCAAAGTCTTGCAAAGAGCGCTTCTCTCGAAACTTTGTGCTATCTCCTACACTGTTTCTTTTGCATACCAATGGTATTTTGGATGCCTCCAACGTGCACTGTTTTGCGTGTAATGCAGAGCCGCTAGAACAAACGGATTTTACTCTGTTAACGGACCAATCACTTGTGTTGCGTAAAGACGTCACTATTTCACGGGCAGTGTTCCAAAGTGATGTTTGATCTGATTCCTGTAGCTGAATAGCTTCCACTATCGCACCAAGCGATAAACCTAAATATCATCCTAAGCAACTGGATGTGTTGCTCCTCCAGAGTGCGATACATTGGACCTATACATCTTAATATCCTAGACTCCTAAACTAATAAACGGATTTGAATGAGGATTACTTCATGGAGTGCAGTTTAGTCCAACTTGAGAGATAGGATAGTTTTCATTTCGATTTGGACCCATTATTATTTTTATTTTCAAAATTTGTTTTGTATGGACATTTTTTCTATGAGAGAATATTTTAGTGACGCACGGTTTGACAGTTCCACTCTGAAACAATTTCATTATACCAAAGGGAGAATTTTTTACGTAATAATTCTTTATGGTTTGAAATATTATTGGCAAATTCCTAGAAAACAATATTTTTTTATTATGTTCAGAACAACGTCTGTTGGGTCAGCTAGTAATATATAGGTATACTAGTGGCCCCAACAGACGTTGTCCTGTACACACGTCTTAGATGAAAAAAAAACGGTCCGGCCGTTAGAAGGAGTTCACTAACATACACATGAAGCAGGAGAATTATCTTATATGGACCAATCTCAAATTCAGTGGAACACACAAAAAATATCATCAAAATCGGTCCAGCCGTTTAGGAGGTAGTTCAATTGTGAATCTAAACCATTCTCGAATTCACCCGAAGACACACACCAACCTTAAATTCACTGGAACACACAAAAAATCATCAAAATTGGTCCAGCCGTTTAGGAGGTAGTTCAATTGTGAATCTAAACCATCCTCGAATCCACCTGAAGACACACAGAAAGTTTCATCAAAATCGGTCCAGCCGTTTAGAAGGAGTTCAGTGACATACACACGCACACAAGAAATAAATAAATATATATATATAAAGATTTACATATGGACTCAAAAAGCCACGCACTCGTTCAGTTTTATTTGGGACCAAGTTCCTTGAAAACCACACTTTGTAGGATCCAGATGGTAAGAAACTTACTTCAATATTTGTAATTAATTTACAAACAGTCGCGTATGTTCATAGATTACCGCTCAACATTCATGCGCACCCCAGTATCAGCTGGAACCATCTGACCGCGTTCAACGCAGAGCAGCACGAACAGTCGGGTGGGTACCCAGTGCTCTGTGAACGACTCTTCATTTCACGTTGCGTAGAGACGTCGCTTCATTGTGTGTCTTCTACCGCATTTATCACGGGGAGTGTGGCGAAAAGCTGTTTCAACTGATTCCCGCCGCCGAATTCCATCTTCGCACGACACGCCACATATTAGTATACCATCCCGACCATCTGGATATGTGGCGTTCCTCCACAGTGCAGTTTTCAAGGATTTTTTTTCTACGTAGGTACAACAAAGCTATGGAATGAGCTTCCTTGTGCCTTGTTTCCGGGACGTTACGACATGGGTACCTTAAAAAAACCGTGTACACCTTCCTTAAGACGACACTAAATGCCAGTGACCTTGAGCAATATGAGTTCACGGCTTCTGGCCCGCCATCTATGTAACAAAGCCAATATTTTCAAAATTCTTGCGTGGAAAACAGTTTATATGCTTATGATCGTCGTTATTCATTACTTATCTGAATAAAGTACTTTTTTGTGTAGGTAACACAAAAAAGTACAAGTTATAAAAATAACTTTCCTGAGAGTTGTACTAAAATTATGCGTCATGCCATGCCAAAAAACTTGTTTAACTGCAAGGAAAAGTGTTAGTTCAAAAAGGCTCTGGAGTGTTAAATATAACCAACATCAAGCATTACCAACTTACAAATAAGACTTAAGGATCTGTGTAACAGGATTAAGTAGTGTTCATAGCTCCAAATGCTATATTTTCACCAAAAAACTTGTCTAAAAACACCTTGTTTGCGTGTTTTCTGCTTACTCTTCGCTTTAAAGTCCGGCAACGCCTCAACGCGTACGCGTACGCTCGTTTGTCCTCCTATTTCATAAAAAAGTAATCATTTTTTATACGGTATTGATAAGTGCTAGCCCATCTTATTTAGGAGCAGCTTGTAAATTTTTGTGGTATTTTCACGTATAGGGATACGGTACTAACATAATAATGTAAAGATTAATTCTTAAGACAAATATGTATACGCGTTATGTATTCCAACGTTATAACTCTCCTGAAACTGTTATTTAATATGGTTTAGCTCAATGAAGTTCAGTATTACCATATGAGGCCGCTGAAAGGTGTTTTGAACTTAAATAAAACGGGCCAACTGGCTTTTATTTCTATAGCCGGGTTCCGAACGTTGTAATGGTCTATTGTTTATCCGTTATCACGTTATATATTCCCAAAACAAACTTTTAGTATGAATGACATACTTAAGAATAATTGAATAATACTTATTAGTAAGGTTATTGACCACTGGACTGGCGGCTGTCAAAGTGCTTTTCTGCCTGTTTGATATTCGCCATTTTGGCGCTGTTGGCCATGTAGCGAGAGTCTGCGGTACTAAAACTAGTGATGACAACCTCAGCAAACATCGAAAGATGGTGGGAAACTATTTAAAAAAATATGTACGTTATTATTCGTTATTTATAAATAACACGGAAAACGAAGGAAATTATTTAAAAAAATACTTCAGAATATTGTACGTTCCTTCGTAGCCCTTTGTATTATAATTACGTCAAAATTAGTTTTCTGGACGCTTGCGAGTGGCGCTTCAAATAGGTACAAAAAATTTGCTGTCAAACATATGCGTGTCCAGTGGTATTTATACAGGTCAGTGGGTTGAACGCACTGAACGAGAACGTACACGGGTCGCTTTGTCTAATAACAATCCATTTTCACGAACTCGTTTCACAAATTGACGCACAAACTGAATTAAAGATTGACATTTCTCGAAAATTTTCCACGCAAATTTTATCTCTTTGTACGCCTTGACTACGAGCATTCTGCGCCACTGTTTGTTTCGCATACAGGCTAGCGAAACTCTCTAAGAAAAAAGTGAATTACTCGATTGTACGAAACGTGCAGTCATTGACAGATTGACAGATGACGGCTTTAATCTTGTAAATATCCGTATATCCGTATATCTTGTAATAAGCAACCATTCGCTTCCAAACTTAGCCGGATTATATTTAGTGGCCAATCGCGATTCTGTAATTACTACGATTTCAAACTTATGTCAAATGACTGCACGTTTCATACTAAATTTACCTTTTTCTTTTTTTTTACTTACTTAGACATTCCCGCCTCTTATTACGTAGTATTTACATCCTCTTTGACACCATAGAGATCTGACCTTCATTAAAATAAAATCATATTTATTCATTTTATTTATTTATGATTCCTTACAGCTAACAAAATGAAAAGAGTATATTAAAAATTATACAGAATAGATACGCCAATTAAAAGGAATACTATTAACAGTACAATAAGTATGTGACAAAGTAGATTAAGACAACTGAAACGGTGAGAAGGTTGTGTGGTGTTATTAAAAACTCTTTAACAAAGAATATTTAAAGTACTCTTTAAGCAAAATGATTAGTAGTCCAGTCATTTAAGCTTAAATTAGGTAAGAATCTCGGAATTCGAGATACCCAGCTGTAAGTTTGTAAATACTTGTATATTGACACCCTAAAAGTTGTCTCAAAACCTACATATGGTAGGGTGTAAGCAACTATTAAATTTCAAGGTCAAAGGTCACCTAAATCGGTTTTTTGCGCTTTTTTTGGAAATATCTCATTTCCTCTGGGTTTTTTGCTATTTGTTTTTTGTATTAATATTGTAGAATACAAAATTCTCTACAAATTTTGTTTAAAAAAAAATTTTATACGGTGAACCGTTTTCGAGATAGAGGGCCGAGAGCGCGCGGTTACAGCATCACTTCAGGTCAACCGGTGCCTCCGGTCGAAAACGCCCCATATATAGTTGATGATCGATAAATCAATGATTATAAATATTTGTTAATTTTTATTAACTATTATTTTATATTTTATCATTTTGTTTCGCATTTGTGGAAGAAAATTGTTTGAACAAGAAAAAAATTCTATAGAGAACCCTGAAAACGATAGCGTAAACAATTCAGACAGGGGTTTCGCATTACCAATTTTCTACAATTCTGCATTGTAATGTATTCAGAGCGCGGCGCCGAACTTGATACTTGCATATTTACATATAACACACTTGCAGTGTCGACTTTTATGACGACTCTGTTCCGTTTTAACCGATCAGAAAACTTATAGTCTTTCAAAAACAAAATAGCTACATTTAGTGTTCTATAGGTCCTGATTGTTTTTTTTTTTTGGGATTCCATCCGCACCATGTTGACATCTGGCATTCTACAACCGCGCCGTTTTTGCTCTTAATAGTGATTTTCATTATTATAACACTAGAAATAAGGGATTGCTTGTAACTTATTCTAGTAGGCTTCATAAGATACATAATAGCTTTAAGGGTAAATGTATACACTTCTATAATAAAGTCCCAGCCACTGTTCAGCCATTATCTATAAATAAATTTAAATATTTTCTAAAAAAAATGGTTCTGTCGTAAATCCTATTACCCACAGCTGAATATCTAAATGATCGGACAGCCTGGGACTAGATTGTGATTTTTTTATAACGATAGAAATGACTGTACAATATTGTATATTTTTATTGAAAAGAGTTTCTTGCGCCGCTTCTTCTCTCTCAGAGCGCCATTTGGTTCCGAAGCGGTAGTAGTATCTAGTATATTAGAAATGACATCAAAAAGAATTCTAATGGAATCAATTTTGAGAAAATAAATGCCTTTGCTAGAAATTGCTTACCTCGCACAGCCACTTTGTGGATTCAATTACCGGCTGCTGTTATCCTGTTTTTGTAAAGGGACACCACGCATCCCGTTGATGATGAGGAATATATTTATAATATTTTGTCCAATTACAGGATTATGCTAGACCGTAGCGGTCGCGAGACGTGCTCCAAAACCTCAGCGTCCTTTTTCATAATGGTCCGCTAACTTTAAACAGCCGCTTAGGAGTGTTTTTTCTCATTCTGACTCAGGTCAATAGAAGAAGACAGAGTGAGAAGTAGCAATGCTTTAAGTTAGCAGACTATTAACTATTAATGGACGCCGCACAATAATAACATGATTTTATCGTCATTACATTATATAAAATTAATTTTCGTTTTTATTGACTTATTTTTATTCCGGCCGTTCAGTAATATGAATGATTGCTTATGGAAAATTAGAATAATTCAATAAGTAGAATATGTTCCCTTCGATAAATCGGCAACATAAGGGAAGTGGCAGACACGTGCGGACTAGGACGCTTTATTTCAATGTGCCTGTTAATAAATTATTTTTAAATCGTTGGTATGTCAAATTTTTTTAATTTCATTTTTTTCTCTTGTTTTTAATACAAAGAAAATTTATTGAAGTAGGCGTAACTTTGTTTGATTGAGTTTTGTTTAGTGTTAATTCTGCCAATATTTGTCTTTAAATACGTCCTGAGGATGCCTCGTGTAGAGCCGAAACACGTGTCGAATTGTTTAAAGACAAATATTGGCGGAAGTAACACTAAACAAAACTCAAATCATTTGTTTAATACAAAGGTCTAAGATCATTTTTACGTCTAGATAGACACTGTGACAGCGGTAAAAACATCGGAAAAAATTGAGGTTGATTGCTAACCTCTATTTTGCGCAATACACGCACACTTACCACTGGGAGGCTTCTTTGCGCCGGATGACGGCTAGATTATGGGTACCACAACGGAACTAATTCTGCTGTGAAGCAGTAATGTGTAAGCATTACTGTGTTTCCTGAGCAAATGAGACTTGACATCTTATGTGTCAAGGTGACGAGCACAGTTGTAGTGCCGCTCAGAATTTTTGGGTTTTTCAATAATCTTGAACGGCCCAACATTGTAACGGGCAGGGCATATCAATTACCGGTCATCATCAAGCTGAACGTCCTGCTCGTCTCAGCCCTTATTATCATTAAAAAAAAAACGAACACAACGTAACAGTAGCTTCCTTGTGCGGTGTTTCCGGGACGATACGACATGGGTCCACCTTCAAAAAAAGGCGCGTACACCTTCCTTAAAAGCCGGCAACGCTCTTGTGATGCCTCTGGTGTTGCAAGAGAATGTGGGCGGCGGTGATCACTTAACACCCGTACGCTCATTTGTCCTCCTATTCCATAAAAAAAAACATAACAGTACATACAATATGAATTATGATACAAATCGCGAGTATAAGACGTAGCTTGTCACGCACACTAAAGTAATGAATCTGGCCTGTTTTAATTGGTCGTCTTGAAGCAAGAGGCTCTATTTAGACATATCTTTCTAAGGTTCTAAAAAGTCACAGAAGTTTACGCGTGTCTTATTAATATTTTGACGTTTCTTATTCGTGATGTCGTATCGGAGGTCCAAAACGTCCTAATTAATACGCTTGTTAAAAAATAATATTCAAAATATATAATATAAGCTATATTTAGCTCTGATAATGAATATGATGTGACTTGTAGAAGCTAGGACCCTTAGTCCAGTAAAGAAATGTTTTAAATCGACATTTTTTTCGGAAGTTTAAATTCTCGATCATATTTTCAGTTTTTTATGTAAAATAAGGATACAGAGTCAAAAAATCGAAAATTAGCTTGTAGGGGTTGTAAAAACAAAAAAAACTACCCCCGAAACAGCTTTTTGGCGATTTTCTTCGAAAATATAATTTTTAGCGTAAAAACATTCCAACAAAATCGATAGATTATAAAAAAAACAATCAACAATAAACAAATTTGTCTATTATCACTTTCCTCTTAAATGCAATAGAAAAATAGATATTTGCATCTAAAAATTGCAATTGAGCCTGTTGCTACTGATAAAGTACCCTAATTTTTCAAAATTATATGATAATGAGCGTTTAATAAAATTCAATAAATCTGAACTTATCGACTTCAATCTATTTATTTACTCTACAACTAAAACCGAAATATCTTAACCGAAGGAATAGGAACTGAAAACGCCTTAAGGCGTTAATACATGGCAGTGACCTTGCTCATAGTGTGATAGGGTGACCAGAGTGTACGAGGTGTATTTAAAAGTTAAAATAATTATCTAATATATAAAATTCTCGTGTCGCGGTGTTTGTAGTTAAACTCCTCCGAAACGGCTTGGCCAATTCTCATGAAATTTTGTGTGCATATTGGGTAGGTCTGAGAATCGGACAACATCTATTTTTCATCGCCCTAAATGTTAAGGGTAGTCCACCCCAATTTTTTTTTTATTATTCTTAGATAAATTATTTATTTTTTTATCATACAACTTAAAATTTTTACCCGTCTACGATAGACACCTATTTTTCTATCTGTTACATCCACAGTTCCGCAATGGGGTTGCGAGATGGCATTGATTTTTTTATTTAGTCCTTTATATGGCAATACAACGTTTGCTGGGTCAGCTAGTTAATTAATAATAATCTATGGCTAAAAAAATGTGTCTGTACTTATGTATGCACGCAAGAAGTTATGCTTCTCTGACCTTACAAAGCAAAATTACCTCAACCATCCGACATATTAAGTATACCAAACACTTTAATATGTATTTTTAGAACTGAAATTTATATTAATTTAGAGAAAAAAGGTTATGACTAGAGTGAGTTTTCATAATTCACAGTCTATTCAGGCCTTAAAATCGCCGATAAGACACCCATGTGGCCCCAACAATTACATAATTGAAGTTTCCCGCGTAAATTTGAAATTCGATTACTTTTATCTGTTTGACACCTTTTTGACGTTATGAATTGTCTATCGTCACTGATAAAACCTCATTAAACAAATTAAAATAAAGTTTTTTCTCCGTGATAGTAACATTGTACACGATAAAGGCATATTTATATTAATATAAAAATAAGTAATCGGTGGCTATGAATAAATAGTACAACTTTCGATAGGCTTTAAACATGTTTTAACTAATATGAGTTTATACCTCTGATAAACGTTTTATTATGAATTAGGCAGCTGATGTTAACGAAGCTTAGAAAAACAAATTTCGCTTGAAGATTTTCTGTAGGCCGCTCCAAATAAGGACTTACTTTGGCGTAGGTAACTATTTCTGGCGTAGGTACTGATTGATTGATTCGGTATTTTTTCGGTAATTTTACTTTTGTGCTTGTTAACTTAAAAATTAATTAATTATTACTTACCTCGCCTTGATCAAGAATTGACTTCCCCCTCTAGGTCTCTTTACCATCTTTCTTGTACCAAGCGTATATAATATTTAAAAAAGCTAATTTAATATGTCATCATCATTCAGCCGGAAGACGTCCACTGCTGGACAAAAGCATTCCCCAAAGGTACACGACGGTCGCCCTTGTGCTGCCCTCATCCATCCTTTTCCGGTGATCTTGACCAGATCGACGGTCAAGTTTACTGCCCTAACAGCCATGTCTCCACCGAGCCAAAATTTCGATACAAACAAATGTATAATTTATCAGCCCGAGGGCGTTGGCTCCATTCCCAATCTGTGGTAGCATTAAGAAAGTAATTTATGTTATAGTAACCTTTTACCACACAAACGTTTTACGTCTTTTTACAACGTTTTTTTTAAATTTCGTAAATCCTTTGTTTTGAACATTTTCTGGGATGTTGTTGTTAAAACATATCTCGACTTGGCCAAGTAGCCATAATAAGTTTATGTTTGTTCCAAGTGTTAACATTATGGTTTTGACGGTTTCCAGAAAATTCACTTATGTGCCTATGTAGATTATCAAGAATATATTGTGACAACAGTTGAAATATTTACTTCTTTGATATAAATTAACAAACTAAATTACATACTTCAATTACATTTGTAAGCCGGTTGCAGTAGAGTTTCCTAATTATAAATAGCAACCCCACATTATTTCTACCACCGATACAAACAACAAATTAAACCATATTATTATGTGGCAGTAAGATCTATAATGCCTTGAGAGCAACTTTGTCGACAATGTTACTCCCGCCCGCCCAACTATTCATGAAGCTTGGGAATTGCATCCTGTACTTGTATTTGCACAAGGAAATATGGACTTTATCTAGCATGAAATAATGTATTATTTTTATTGCCTATATGTGGAAATTTCAATGCTATAAGTATGATTGTTATGGATGTAACCTTAACATGTAGAGTTCATTATTCAGTAATTAAAGTGTAGGAACTAAAATTAGAATCATTCGCTGTTTGGAAACGCTTTGATTTTAGAGTGATACAGAGAGTTATCATTACTCGACATCTATATATAAATAAAAATGGAGTGTCTGTTTGTAATATTCAAATAACCGTTTTTTATCATTTTCTAACCACATATATTTTTTATTACACTTGGTAAATGTTTCTTTCTGAGTATGAGTGAAAATATTATGGTGAGTATGTTTAAGGATAAAAGTGTTATGATAAAAAACAGTAGGAGTTTAAATATATTTACATTAATGATGTTATTAATTACAATTTTCGGAAACATCAGTGAATGAATGAAAACTTTAGGATGAAAATTTTCGGGAAGAATGATCATTCGGATTACAAATAGCTAGGAAGAACAATTTCGGGTAAAGAACTTTAGGTGAGCCAATATGGACCCATATACGGTACATACACCAAAATAACATTTTTTACAATTTTTGTCTGTCTGTCTGTCTGTGTGTTTCGGCTAATCTCTGAAATGGCTGGACCGATTTTGACGGGACTTTTATTGGCAGATTGGACCTTCGCACAACACGCAACAAATTAGAATATCATCCCCACCATCTGGATGTGTGGCGGTCCTCCACACCGCGGTTTTCAAGGAACTTTCTTCCACGTACAACAAAGCTGTGGAATGAGCTTCCTTGGGCGGTGTTAAGGGAACGATACGACATGGGTGCCTTTAAAAAAACAAGAACACATTCCTGGCCAGCAACGCTCCTGTGATTCCTCTGGTATTGCAAGAGAATGTGGCAGTGATCACTTAATACCAGTTGACCCGTACTTTCGTTTGTGTGTTTCCATAAAAAAAAAATCGTTATAAAGTTAGACAATGTTAGTTCTTAAAGGAGAATAATCACGGATGAGATTTATCATTTGATGAGTGATCTGTAAGAGTTATTGCAAATAACAATAAAATACAAAATAAATTGTGTGGTTTTATAAAACCACGGTAAAAGTGAAACTTTTTTTCACGTTATAGACATTTAACTAAAAATTTTTGGAATAATATTCCATGAAGGTTATAAAAATCGCTTTATCAATCATAATTATATACTTGGAAAATTGGAATGATAATGAGAAATAATAAAAGTAGACTAAGTCTCCAACTAATATTTTTATTGAGCTCTGTGTCTTAGCCCTGGTTAAAAATATTGATTGAAAAGGATTAAAAATGATTAAATTTTAATACTTTCAATTCTTTTTCATGTATATATATAGATATACAGTTTACATGGGGTGACTGATTCCCAATACTTATCAATCAATATCTTTAATCAGGGAGAGTACGACATACATAATACTTAAGGCGACACTAAATGCCAGCGACCTTGAGCGATATGAGTTCACGGCTGCCGGCCCGCCATCTATGAAACAAAGCCAATATTTTCAAAATTCTTGGGTGGAAAGCAGTTTATATGCTAACATTCCTCGTTATTCACTACTAATCTGAATAAATGTACCTACACAAAAAAGTACAAGCTATAAGAATAACTTTTCTGAGAGAAGTACCAAAAAAATGCGTCACGCCGTACCAAAAAACTTGTTTAACTTCAAAGAAAAGTGGTAGTTAAAAAAGGCTCAGCAGTGTTAACTATAACCAACAGCAAGCATTAGCAACCTACAAGTAAGACTTAAGGATATGTGTAACAGGATTAAGTAGTGTTCATAGCTCGAAATGCTATACTTTCACTACAAAACTTATCTAAAAACACCATGTTTGCGTGTTTTCTGCTTACTCTTCGCCTTAACAATTATTTAGATTATATACACATATTAAAAAACAAACAAAATAGCGTGGAGCACTGGCACAAATGAGTAATAATACACTACACGGTTAGATGCTGTGAACTATAGGCCCCGCCCGACCGTCATGCGACATGCAACACACAAACGAAAAAGTTTGAGACGATGTAATAAAAGTTTCACTTTAAAAAACAACCGACTTCAAAAAAGCTGTTCCAAAATCATATGCACTAAAAAGTATAAAAATAATTACTTATTTTTATACAATCTAATTAATTGATCTTATTCTAGTTACGATTATTGTTATTTGTGGAATCTCGCCTCTCGCCCTCCCACGTCACACGTGCGACACAAGCACATCTCACCTATAACTATATATGTAGTTACAAACCTACCTTGGCTGACACCGATGGCATCCAATGGCACTGGAATGGAAAATAGACCGCCCATCCAGGCAACTGGATTGATCACTGGAATGGTATATTCCAGTGCAGGTTCACATTATTCCAGTAGGATTTCAGCGCTGGATTGAAATAATGTGAACCAAGCATTACGCTGCCGATACGTATGCCACTTTGTCTTAGTGTGCATGCGTTGCCGAAAATAGAGGTCAACAGTTGACCTCTATTACTCTACTGTAACAGTTCTTCAGTTATCAGTTCACAGTCTATCAAGACGTATTATCTAAGGTTTAAAGTTTATTTCCACAATACACCGCAGATATTTACAATAACCGAATGAGGTGTCATTTACTAATAAACACTGCACTAATGAGAGGCTCCTTTGCTCAGGATGCCGGCTAGATTATGGGTAACCACAACGGCGCCTATTTCTGCCGTGAAGCAGTATTGTTGTGATTCGGTCTGAAGGGCGCGGTAGTTTGTGAAATTACTGGGCAAATGAGACTTGACATCTTATGTCTCTTAGTAACGAGTGCAGTTGTAGTACCGCACAGAATTTTCGGGTCTTTCAATAATCTGGAGCGGCACTGCATTGTAATGGGCAGGGCGTATCAATTACCATCATCTAAACTTCCTGCTCGTCTCGTCCCTTATTTTCATAAAAATAAAGCATTAAAAAGTAATAACATCCATTTTCATCTAACAAAGCTAATTGTAAAATATTGAATTATTCTGATAATCCGATGGTCATTTAATTTTATCTATCAATTTCAGGAAAACTCGATGGTTGCTATGACAACCGACTGCGAGTGCCAAGGTCGGATCATAATAACCACTACTGTAGAAACTCATTTTACTTTCAATACATTTATTTCGAGAAAAGCTCAATTTTTATTGAAATTTTATTAACATCCGTTGACACGGTAAACATTGTTTAGCCATATATTTTGTACCCTGAGCCAGCTCATTCTATTAATTGTCATATTATGTAATGAAATATCATTGACTTAATTATTTGTATTTCGAATATATACTTTTCTAAGCCAAAAAATATATATAGGTTGCGGATAAGATATTATCACCAACATATCATATACGAAAACCTTCTCCGAAACACGCTGTTTGTTACGGTATAAGAATTATTCCGATCGGTTCAGCATTTTCGCAGTATAACCGAAGGAAAGAACAGGCTTTCCATTTATTAGTATATATAGATTATACTAATAAAGATATATATAGATTCATTGTATATCATACTTGTATTAATAATACCTTTGTTTTTTTTATTAACTAATAATAATAATTTAATTTACGTTAAAACCATCGAGATATCCCATAGACTTGCAGGATTTTAAATTTTGAGTTATTACGATATTCCTGTTCAAAGATTATAATGACTTATTTCTAACTTAGTCAAAAGATACAGGCAAATTTATGCTCTAAATTCTACTCTATTAAAAGGATATAGCAAAAGCACAAACAAGCAATGAGTTGGATTTTTTGTTATGATTGAAATAAGGGGTCATGTTTACTAGATTCATAACCACTTTCTTCATCTAAACATACTGCTATGGTATATAATAATATATTGTATAATATTAGCTGACCCGACAGACGCTTTTCAAGAATTAATTCGTAAAATTTCCCCTGTTGTTATAATGAAATTGTTATACAGCAGTACTGTCAAACCGTGCATCAAGAAATTCTCTCAGAGAAAATATGTCTATATAAAACAAAGATTGGAAATAAAAATATTCATGGGTCCCGAATCAAAATAAAAACTATCCTATCTCCCAAGTTGGACTTAATGCACTCCATTAAGTAATCTTCATTAAAATCTGTTAATTAGTTTAGGTGTTCACTGGAAACAAACATCAGGACACGTCTAAATTTATGTATATTAAGATAGACACACTATAAAACAAATTATCCTATCCCAAACTAGGCAAAGCCTGTACTATGGGTACAAGACAACGATATATTAAATAATATACTTACTCAAACATACATCAATTTATATAAACATCCATGATTTGGAAACAAATATCCATATTCATCATATAAATGCTTGCACCCGGATTCAAACCTAGAACCTCTAGATCACTAGGCAGGGTCACTAACCATTGGGCTGTAAATTTAGAATATATACTCACGTATTTCTAAGCCAAAAAAATTGAAGGTTAATCTAAATATCCTTCTTTTACCCATAGTCTTCTTCGAACTGCTTCAGATGAGATCACAAATAATGCCACTCATTGGTAGAAATGCTCTTTAATACATTTTCTACTATATATTTCAGGCATTTCAGTAGAAGGCTATCCGAAGTTCATCCGCCACTTTCCTTTTCATGAGAACCCAGTCCTTTTCTATGGGATTAAGGTAACAATAATATGGAGTTAAAGATCTAAGATCTGTAAATAAAAATAATGGTACATAATATAACTTAAGTATTTCAGAAACGTTATGGGGTGAACAGAAGCAAGGAGATATCTTTCTACAGCTAATCTTCCATATAGTATTCCTTAGTACGAAAATACTTACCTATAAAACTGACAAACAAATGTCAGAAATTGACACAGCACAAGATGGCGGCATTAGTTTCAAATTTGACCTCGTACCAAAATATCCTTGTCGGACTGTACGTTATAATATTATATTCTTAGAATAAAACTTATAATTGATTATTAGCTTTTATTTCAACGCAAATTTAACAGTTTTTTTTAGTTAGATTTGAAAAAGAGGAAAAAATAGTTCATAGTAGTGGCAACTCGGCCATAATGCCTCGCTTGCGTTGCCTAGCAACGGGCGGCACTCGTAGCCTCCCGGAGTACGGGGAGGCTCACACAAAAGCCTCCGGTGCATCGCATTCATAAACACTTTTATACTTGGTATAGCTGTGCCGGTAATCGATGCGTCCACTTAGTTACTTGAATAAAACAGAACCATTACTTAATAACTTGCCTTAACAGACTCACTGATTTGCACAAAGATTCATTGAGTAAGCGAACACGGTGAAGGGATTTTTGAAATTCTACCCCTTGGACGTATACAGTCCGTCAGAAAGCTAATGAGTGTTTTAAACACATATTATAGGCACTTCGTCAATTTTGAACGAATAAACAAAAAAGAAAATTTTACTGAAGCGTGGCAGCAATTTGCTAGTTAGGTATACAATTGATGCACGGGCCCTGGTCAAATAACAATAATACCCTCACGGGTTTCGTCTCTGGGGTCGAGAGCGTAGGGGGCGTACATCCGAGTTGGTCTGATCCTCACCCGTTAGTTTCAATGCTTAAGATTTCTTGAATTTAACGTGCATTTATTCGACGCTCTTATGCTAAAGAAAACATCGCGAAGAAACCTACACAACACGCTTGCGAAGAAATTCAAAGATTGTGTGCGATGTTGACCAATTCTTTCTGGGATAGAAAAAGGCTTGTTGAACCCTGGGGCTATTAATGGGAATTTCTTAGATTAGTATATAAAATTCGTGATACACAAACGTCTGTATTTTAATTTTTAGTCCCATGGATCAAGGTTACACGCCAAGTTTGATTGTAAAAGCTATGAAACTCAAGAGCGGGTAATAAGCATTATCATTTTCTTTTCTCCATTTCCCTTGCCTTACCAGCGTCTCCACTGGTGCCCCTTACTCCGTCCTTCCTTATCAAAGGGTATTTTATCAGCAGCCACAAAATTGATTGATGACCTTAACAAGTGATTTGAAATAATCATTTTTAGTGGCACCGTTTATAGCTCCGCTGCAATCCCCATGCTTAGAACAATAGATTGTTTTAATAAATTATTGCAGTGATGTCGTCAACATTATATAAATATATCTTACTTCATGGAATCAATCTGTTGAAACAAAACCAAAAAAACTATTCCAAAACAATAGATATAATATGCACTAAAAAGTATTAAAATAATTGCGTATTTTTATACAATCTAATCAACCTAATTAATTAATCTAATTCTAATTTTGGAATACTAAGTTATTTTGAAGTCGGTTGTTTTGTCAATAATATTTTTTTATTTTTAGTGAATTTGTAGTAAACTAACCAATTTGTCTGAATATATATATATATATATATATATAGGTCGTTGGCGTGATCCTAAGCCTCAATTGATCATAATATTCGACTACGACATAATATTGAAGAGTGCCGTTACTTATGGATGGATTCCATTATCAGAACCTAACCACCTTTGAAGTATATCCTTAATAAAAAAAGAATCATCGAAATCGGTTGGCGTAGGTAATATTGCGTTATTCGTCAATTTTTGCGCACATACTTAGTGCAAATTTACGACTTTTTTGTTTCTCATGGTTGCCATTGTCAGATCTGGCCTAAATTACAATGGGACCACACGGAAAGCGCCAGGTCTCAAACAAAAAAGAATTATCAAAATTGGTTCACCCAGTCGAATATTCTAAGGTAACTTACATAAAAATAATACAGTTGAATTGAGAACCTCCTCCTTTTTTGAAGTCATTGAGTATATTAAATACAATAGGTACTGTCACCACAGAATAGATAATGATACCTACAGATAACACTAAAACAAAGTGCTCGTGGCTAACACTCGGTAGAACATCTTTCCGTTAGTTGTTGTTCCCGCAGGTCTTGCGCGAGTTTTTTTTTTTATGACAATAAGCGATGAGGCGGGCAGGACGTTCAGGTAATACTAATTGATATGCCCTGCCCAATAAAATGCTGTGCCGCTCAGGATTCTTGAAAAAACCAAAAGTTCTGAGCGGCACTACAATAGCTCTCGTCACCTTGAGTCTCATGGCTTGAGATATAAGATGTTAAGTCTCATTTGCCCAGTATTTTCACTAGCTAAGGCGGCCTTCAAACCGAAACACAATAATGCTTACACATTACTGCTTCACGGCAGAGAAAGGCACCGTTGTTGTACCCATAATCTAGTCGGCATCCTGTGCAAAGGAGCCTCCCACAGGTCGCATCTACGAACAAATCTTCGATCGATCTTTTTTGTTCGCAGCTTCGCTATCATCAAATCTATAAGAAAAACGTAAACTTCGTGACTTTTTAATACTGTTTCATTGAAATAAGTCAGTAATTTATTACATATCTAGCTGATACCCCGCGACTTCGTCCGCGCACACATGGGACTGAGTAGAGACAGAAATCAATTTAAAAAAAAACATAACATTTGCTGTCACGACACTTTTTGTAAACAATGTTGTGTTCTACAAAGTCATAGGACATTATTTTATTCTATCATTAATACTTTTTGCAGCGCACGCGATGTACATAATATTTTAAGTATTTTTTACACCTTTGAGTTACATTATTGGAGTTTTAGTAAGGATCCCTCATTTTTTTTAAATATAATAAAGCCTATGTAACCCGGGGATAGTGTAGCTTCCCAATAAAGATTTTTACAAATCGGTTCAGTAGTTTCGGAGCCAATGTAAACAAAGAGACAAACAATAAATCTTTCCTCTCTTTATTCTACCATCTCTTTCAATTCATTGTCTGTTATTCACCTGTGAGGGCGGTCTTCTACGTGGTTCGTTCTTCAAATCAAAGTTTCCATCACGAAAGCGTTTAAACCAAAATCGCACGTTGCTTTCATTAGCAGTCCCCTCTCCAAACGCAACATTGATATTGCGAGCTGTTTCTACCGCGTTACTTAGTATTCATAAATCACTCGAATTTTCGAAGTATCCGTATTTTTTGTCCAAGCTGAATAAAAAAAAACAACTGAAAGTCGATAATCAATGTTGCACGTTTTTTAAAAGAAGAATTACATAGGTTCCTTTGTGGAAAAAGTTTCACTCAAATGTCGCAAACCATGAAGATTCTAACTTCTATGTCAATTCGAGGTACCTGTAACAATAAAAACGGCAATTTCATATTTTAACACCAATATTAGTATAGATGTGCTTGATGTCACTTTGCTTTAAATGTTATATAACAAATGTTAAATAAATAAATAAATAAATAAATAAATAAATAAATAAATAAATAAATAAATAAATAAATAAATAAATAAATAAATAAATAAATAAATAAATAAATAAATAAATAAATAAATAAATAAATAAATAAATAAATAAATAAATAAATAAATAAATAAATAAATAAATAAATAAATAAATAAATAAATAAATAAATAAATAAATAAATAAATAAATAAATAAATAAATAAATAAATAAATAAATAAATAAATAAATAAATAAATAAATAAATAAATAAATAAATAAATAAATAAATAAATAAATAAATAAATAAATAAATAAATAAATAAATAAATAAATAAATAAATAAATAAATAAATAAATAAATAAATAAATAAATAAATAAATAAATAAATAAATAAATAAATAAATAAATAAATAAATAAATAAATAAATAAATAAATAAATAAATAAATAAATAAATAAATAAATAAATAAATAAATAAATAAATAAATAAATAAATAAATAAATAAATAAATAAATAAATAAATAAATAAATAAATAAATAAATAAATAAATAAATAAATAAATAAATAAATAAATAAATAAATAAATAAATAAATAAATAAATAAATAACAAATATTGGTAAAATAAATATTCAAAGTTTTTTCTAAAAATTATTTTTTACTTTTTAGTTTTGTTTTCTTTAAAAGCGTGTTTTATAGTTTTATTGTTACTGTTATTTAAGTTAGATAATTAATACGCCAAGATAAAGTCTATTGCTATTAGACAATCGATAAAAGCAACCCAGGAATTTTAGTGTGCGTGACCGGAAAAATAAATTATCAACATGCCTTTTATTCATTTACTAGTTGACCCGACAGACGTTCTGTATATAATGAATAAAATAATGTTTTTATATGAATTTGTCAATAATATATATCATAACACCAAAAATTACTTCGGAAAATATGCACCCTGCTGTCGTAATGAAATTGTTTCACAGCAGAACTGTCAAACCGTGCGTCAATAAATTCTCTCATAGAAATTATGTATGGACGCATCAAAGAAAAAACAAATTGGTTGTTTTTATTTAATTTTGCTGCATTTTCCTATTTATTCACCTTTTAAACGTTACCTGGACATCCACAAATTATGCAAAACCAAAATTAGCCAAATCGGTCCAGCCGTTCTCGAGTTTTAGCGAGACTAACGAACAGCAATTAATTTTTATATATATAGATGTGCATAAGTAGTTGTGTACTAAGCTATATATGTTACTATTGGTTTTTAACTATCTCACGAGAGCTTTTTAATTTTCTGGGATGAAAATTATGTAAGATGTTGACCGAGGATATAAGGTACCATCATGAAAAATTTCAATTAAGGACGCGTTTACGAATCCGACGAAAATAAGATATATTTCGGTAGAGTTTGTGATGAAATTAAACTAAGTCTAACAAAACTAAAAATTGCCACAAGTAGATTACTTCTTTATCTCCAATTAGCGGGAAATGTTTGCTTTGAAATTTTGATATTTTATGTCGTAAAAACGATTATCCGTTACCTCTTCACACAAAATTGACGAAATGGGGCTTCATTCAGGATCAGTTTTCTGCTACCACTTACACAATTTTGGCTCTTAAAAATTATGTAAGGAAAGCAGATATAATATTTTCAAAAACACGGGAAATAAATTAATGAATATCTAATAAATAATCTCAGAAAAAAATAAAAATGAATCGTCTAAAATTCATATATATATTTCTGATAAGCATGAGCTTTAAAGTGTGGTATTAAGGGTTATTTTATTTTGTCACTCCGTACGCATTGCACAGAAAGATCTATCGAAATAGCCTCAGTCCGCGCTCGGCCGCCGTCGTGGATAGACCCTGTGTCGGTTGTAAACAGCAGCTCGTACTCGGAAAGATCGCTATACGAACATGAATATTATTTATAAGCTATACAATACTGTCTTTGATACTTTACATATTTTGTACGAAGTCAGATTTTCAATGAATTATGTTTCTGTATTTTTTTGAAGAATTAGTGATTTATGAGTTCATCTCTAAATATAAGGTCTAATCGAAATCCAAGATGGCGCTTACAAAACTGGCAACTTTTCTTCATGGGTGTCATTTTCATGGTTTTCGGGGTCAACAATAACAAATATCGGGTCTAAATCGAAATCCAAGATGGCGCCTACGAAATTTACCAACTTCACTTCATGGGTGTCATTTTCATGGTTTTCGGGGTCACCAATAACGAATATCGGGTCAAAATCTAAATCCAAGATGGCGCCGATGAAATTTACCAACGTCTCTTCATGGGTGTCATTTTCATGGTTTTCGGGGTCAACAATAATGAATAGCGGGTCAAAATCGAAATCCAAGATGGCCCGATGAAATTTACTTCTCTTCATGGGTGTCATTTTCATGTTTTTTTAATAATATTAATTATTAATTAAAAACTTTATTTGGTTCAAAAATACAGAAATCTTATTACTAATAACAATATTATGGACATTACAGAACCAAAATGGTGTCTAGTCAGCATTATGCTGGGAATTTTACTTCTCAACGCTGGTATTCTTTAGACACCGAGACACAGATTTTGAGAATTAAATATTTATATATTTATAATCCCCCAAGTCTATGCTACCATAAACATTGGCAATAAATTTATATATATATATATATATATATATATATAATATTAAATATATATATTTATATATATGTATATATATATATATATATATAATAATAAAAAATTATATTAAATCTGTTAGTAACTAATACACTTCTCAATTTAAGGAAAATATTAATAACATAACATTAAGGCGAGGTTTTCCCAACACTTTTGGTAAAAATTGCGCGAACGTTAGATTCGATAGGTACGCATGGACACGGGCGTCGGACATGGCTGAGAACGAACCGAGCGATGCGGGTCAACGATCGCCGACCCAGAATGAACCGCGTAATATTTTTTAAAACTTACAGTTGTGCTAGAGTACGGAATTACTGTGATAATATTTTTTTATGCATTTTTGAAGTAAATCTTTTTTATCGACGTATGAGAGAAATGTTATATTACGCGCAAAATTATGATTTCAACATTATGGATATCGTATCCGAGATTCTCGAAGGTGCAGAGAACTAATTTGGGATCATTTTTGAAATCCAAGATGGCCGCCGCGCAACATTATGATTTCAACAATATGGGTATCGTATCCGAGGTTCTCGAGGATGCAGAGAACGAATTTGGGAACATTTTTGAAATCCAAGATGGCCGCCGCGCAAAATTATGATTTCAACAATATGGGTATCGTATCCGAGGTTCTCGAGGGTGCGGAGAACGAAATTGGAATCATTTTTGAAATCCAAGATGGCCGCCGCACTTAATTATGATTTACTAACCTCAAATTTTAACCTTAAAAGATTTTTTAACCTCGGCCACCGCTCAAAATTCGTCCTCGACACCCTCGAGAACCTCGGATACGGTATCCATATTGCTGAAATCATAATTTTGTGCGGCGGCCATCTTGGATTTCAAAAATGATCACAAAATGGTTATCTGCACCCTCGAGAACCTCGGACACGATATCCATATTGCTGAAATTATAATTTTGTGCGGCGGCTATCTTTGAATTCAAAAATGATCACACAATCGTTCTCTGCACCCTCGAGATCCTCGGACACGATATCCATATTGCTGAAATCATAATTTTGTGCGGCGGCTATCTTTGAATTCAAAAATGATCACACAATCGTTCACTGCACCCTCGAGAACCTCGGACACGATATCCATATTGCTGAAATCATAATTTTGTGCGGCGGCCATCTTGGATTTCAAAAATGATCACAAAATCGTTCTCTGCACCCTCGAGAACCTCGGACACGTTATCCATATTGCTGAAATCATAATTTCGTGCGGCGGCCATCTTGGATTTCAAATATGATCACACAATCGTTCTCTGCACCCTCGAGAACCTCGGACACGATATCCATATTGCTGAAATCATAATTTTGTGCGGCGGCCATCTTGGATTTCAAAAATGATCACAAAATCGTTATCCGCACCCTCGAGAACCTCGGACACGATATCCATATTGCTGAAATCATAATTTTGTGCGGCGGTCATCTTGGAGTTATCTAACTTCCCTAAAGTACATATATACAAAAATCCCGCGTGGCATAATATTCAAAACAATATTACGTAAATGTTATTTTAGTACTTTCCTACTTACATTTACCTATATATTTCAACAAATACGCTGTCGCATCATCATTATTTTTTTACTATGATTCCCGCTTTGTACTTGTTTGCTAAAATCTTACGTAATGTGAGCCCGAGAGACACGAACACAGTACCTTCCTTGACAGTGGTCACGGGCGTACTGCTGGCTTGAGCGAGCACGCAACCAAGGCGTAGCGTTTGATTTATTACGAAAAAAATTAATATAAAATAATTCATAAAGCGTATTGATAAATCCCACAGTGATAACTTATAAATACTAATAAACTATCTAATAAAATAAGTTTTGTGTTTATAGCTATCATAGTTTTATGATAATATAAACAATTCAAATAAAAAAGACTATTTTCCAAAAAATAAATCTATCGAGATTTTTTTCGTAATCTTGTTTTCGAAACAGCGATAATTTAGATAAAGAAATGAAGATAAACATGTCAAAAAATTGGAACCGTAGTATTTGTAGAATTATTTTAAGTAGATTTTTAAAAATGTTACTTTTTAGGACTATAGCGCCTTAAATCATAATATCATAACATTGGTAAGTAATCGGAAAAATTTTTCTTATAAGTAAAATAACAATAGGTTTGAATAAATACTAGATAAGTCATAACTTTGACCTTTTAAACAAAATAAAATATATCCATAAGACATCAATAAATCAGCTATAAAACCCAATGATGTTCTATACACATATACATAAATAAATTTAAATGTTTTATAAAAAATGGCTCTGTCGTAAATCTTATTACTCCACTGCTGAATATCTAAATGATTGGACAGCCTAGGACTAGATTGTTATTATTTTATAGCGATAGAAATGACTGTACAATATTCTATATTTTTATTGAAAAGAGCGCAAAAAAATAATGCTGGGAGAGTTTCTTGCGCCGCTTCTTCTCTCTCAGAGCGCCATTTGTTTCCGAAGCGGTAGTAGTATCTAGTAGTTATTAGAAATGACATCAAAAAGAATTCTAAAGGAATCAATTTTGAGAAAATAATTAATGCCTTTTACATAAAAGCCTAAGAAACTTACTAACTTCTTTACATGGGTGTCATTTTCATGGTTTTTGGGGTCAACAATATCGAATATCGGGTCAAAATCGAAATTCAAGATGGCGACTATGAAATTTACCAACTTCTTATCATGGTTGTCATTTTCATGAATTTTGGGGTCAACAATAACGAATAGCGGGCCTAAATCGAAATCCATGATGGCGCCTATGAAATCTACAAAATTTTCTTCATGGGTGTCATTTACATCGCCAAAATTAGAATTCATTCATAAACTTAAATTATCTTATAAAAGGCCTGTCTAACAATATCCCACATGCTAAATTAATTCTTCATTCCCTAAATATAAAAATATTTAGGTTTCGACTTTTCACTCACAATATGTACAAAACACATTCCGTTACCAATCTAATTAAAAAATCTCAAAATTTGATTTTAAAAGACCTATCTAATTGTTCTCTGCACCCTCGATAACCTCGGATACGATACCCATATTGTTGAAATCATAATTTTTCGCGGCGGCCATCTTGGATTTAAAAAAAACTGCGTTTACTGCACACGACGTTATGCGACAGAATTGCCATCTAAAATTCAAATTTTTAACTACTAAACGAATACATCAACCAATTATCAAAAATACATAGGTATTAAAAAAATAAAATTCAAACTGGCTAAAGTATCAAATTCATTTGATTCCCGCAATTAACTTTAAGTACGTGTATGTGTTTGAGCTGTGTCAGTGTAGTAGTGCGATTCAATACCTCTCTGTTTTGAGAACGCGTCCTTAAATCGGTCCATTACTTTCAGAGATTAGCCCGTACAAACAGACAGAGAAACAAAAAAATTGAAATAAATTCGGGACTTGAGTATCTATTTCTCTTCTTATCCCCCTGACTCGGTTTTGAGCATTTTTTTCTTTGTACAGAAATTCGACCTCTACAGTTTTATTACATTATACGTAAGTATAGATTGTATGATATAAGTAGGTACCTACTTTATGTCATATTTCTGGACGTAGCTACTTATATATATAATTCACAAGAAAAACCTTATTTATTATTATTATTAAACTTATGAACAAAAATTAATGTAAAATTTTAATAATAATAAACCCGTTTTAGAATCTGTGTTTGCTTGGAGAAAACAAGTAGGTACCTACCTACCTATAAATAAACTTTACTGAGCGCGGTGGAATGGTACTGAGATACCTAGGTACCTATTTACCTAACTCCCATTAAAAGAATGATATTATTGAGTTTCTTGACTATTGATTACTTAAGTATATAGAATTAAATGAGAAAATCTATGTAAAATAAGTAAACCTATATAAATAATCTTTGTTACATATTTGTTAGTTACATATTCAATTAATGAACAACTCTGTGGAAAATATCTTATAACAATGTCAGTTGCTTATGTTAGTTCAAGGTTATGAGATCACAAATGCAAACGATTACAAGCCAGCTGCATTACTTCCATACCTACATAGCTCTATTAAGTACAGAATGCAATCAACTGCAAGGGTGTCAGACCCCCTAGGGGGAGATCTTCCTCTCCCCTCCCCCATCGCACAAACCCCATATAGGTACTTTGCACGTTTTCTGAACCTAATGTCGAATAGACTGGCATTCATTCGAATAATATTTATAAAGTATCGTAACAAAACTGTTTTGAGAAATACTTAATAAAATAAAATAGGTAATAGGCTTTTATCAAAAAAACTGGCTGTTTCTAAAGTAAATTTAATATTTTTGTACTAAATTCATATATATACTTAATACGATTTTTCCACCGTTCTTACCAATGACGTTCATATTGTATTTATAACGTCATTAGTACCTACTTACACTAGAATAACATTTTCATAAATCTGTCTGTTTGTCGTGGTAGTTCACTATTTTATTGCTTCTTGTCTTACAACAAAACTGTATTCGTTATATAGACATAAGATTTTGTACAGTACCTACTCGTTGTACACACCGATCTTATAAAAATAATTATAAAATAAATTCCATAAATCGCTTACAAAAGTAGTTGCTTAAAAGTATAATTATTATTGGTGTTAAACATTGACATTCGATAAAACACTCGCTTTTTGCTCGGAGTTATTATCATTGTCGTGTTGCAGTTTAGATAAACAACAGGCAACTATTATTATTATTGTTTATTTTATGCCTAGATAGTCCACAGCACACAAATGATAAATGGTAATCGCGGGGGTGAAGTAAGCACGCGTCATGCGGGGGAGGGGGTGTCGCTGCAATGTTAGAGGTGACATTGCACGGTCGTCGAACTCGCCGTGGCCTCGGTAGTCGGTGTCAGGAATGCCCACTCACAGTGCGTTAAAACGTCCGACCAATTAATGGCAGATTGAGACTTCAAAGTGATTCAAACACACTGAAATATAAATAGATACCTACCATAGTAAAAAACTAGTAAAATATCAAAATATGCATGTTATTAAATTAGCAGAAAGTTTGATATAATAGCTATTTATGATAATTATTAGCCAGGCCGCTGGCGTTAAGTTTCATCGTGAGTAGAACGCAACATAACATTCTGACTCTCTCTAATGCACAAGCCGCATCGACCGCCATTTGCCGCTTAGGACGGCCATGTTTCCGTTTATTACTAACATGCACGCATTGCATGTACTTAGTACTATAGTGTCTCAACTCTCAATATTATTACACTTAGTAGGTAATACGTACCTACCTACCTATTATGTATTCATACGTTTATCAGTATCTGGATGTTTCCGTTCAATGGACACTCAATGACTGCATTCTTGTATAGGAATTTTCTTTACAAGTTCAATTCATTCAAAATAATTGTTTCATTCTTGTTTTAACTAAACAGTGATTGATTTCATTATCACGCAGTTTCTTGTATATGTCCATATTTATATTTCAACTTAACATCTGTATAAACTATTATTAAATAAAAGTTGAACTGTTGATTGTTTAAACAATTAACTATCTTATTAGTTAGAAGAGTACCTACCCACCTATCAATTAAAACAGCTGTTATAGTACCTACCTACTTAATTAAGTTTACTTAAAGTATTTTGTCATTTGCATTGCAACTTTGCCAATAGATTTTTATAACCTAGGTACTGCCAATAGCCCAAGACTTGAATCAATGTTACTATAACATTGTTAAGATTCAGTTACGAATTTATTACTTACATCTTTTATAATTATTCAAATATGTGTCATCCAGTTTTAAAGACAATCTGGATTACTGAGCTCTGCTCGGTCCGACAACTCCGTAAAACTCGATTTCTCTAGCCTAGACACATCAATTTTTCGTCCCCAAACACGGCAAAACATAAACTTCAATCACATGCTTAGATCCGATTCTGAAATAGGTACCTACCTAAATACAAAAAATACATTTGGACAAAAACCAAATGTAAAAAAACAGAAAAGCTATGCCCTTTTTATGAGAAGTTACGACACGAGTAAGATGGCTGATAGTAAGGTCCTGTATCCACCCAAGCGGAAATGAGAGGAGATGTATTTTGATCACCAATTAGATTTCGTTATTTCCACATCTCCTCTCCGCTTAGCTTCGGTGGAAATGGATCAAGCGGAGAGGTTTCTCCTTTTTCTACAGAATTTGGTGCCGCGTCACGCGGGGATGCGTGTAGGCGGGCCTTTCGTACACGTTACTTGACTGATTTCGAGCTCTCACAGCTCACTTCTCCGCTCCACTTAGATGGAAATAACCTGACAGCTACGCGGCTTATCTCTTCTCCTCTCCGCTTTGGTCGATACTGGGCTTAAGTGATACGCGTTGCACATTAGAGTGCATTCAATTAACAAAACTTCATCTCAATCGACACAATAAAAACAGAAATGGTCCGACCGGCTCGTCCGTCATCTGTCTCGAAAGACACCGTGAGACGGAACACAAAAATCTTACATAATTTATACGTCTAGACTTTAGATAGACTGTGACAGCTGCGAACACGTCGAAAAATATAGCGGCGAACAGTAATTAACCTCCATTTTCGGCAACGCACGCACACTAAGACAAAGTGGCTGACGTATCGCGAGCGTATAACGTAGCTGTCAATCTGTCATGCACACTGAAGGACCTAATAGTCCTACCCTGTTGTCATGCGTTGGCTAACAGTAAGAATTCTTATCTAGATATATAAATTAACTTGTACAAAAATAATAATTAAGTACTTAATCAATTACTTAAATATAAATGTAATCTTTGGGGAGGGCTTTGTCCAGCAGTGAACGTCTTTCGTTCTGATGTCATGTGAATTAATTAAATAATATACATATTGTAAAAAGTAGTGGTATTATTTAACTATTTATGAATTTGATATCATTTTGTGATCTTGATTTTGTCTAAACGTCAATCATCACCATCATCAGCCAGAAGATGTCCACTGCTAAAACAAAGGCCTCCCCCAAAGTTTTCCACGACGATCGGACCTGCGATGCTCTCTTGACCAGACCGTCGGTCCATCTTGTGGGGGGCCTACAAACACTGCGTTTTCCAGTACGTGGTCGCCATTCGAGGACTTTACTGCCCCAACCGTCCGTAGAACTATGTGCCCTGCCCAATGCCACTTCAATTCCGCGATCATTTGCACTATGTCGGTAACTCTGGTTCTCCTCAATTCTGATTCGATCTCGCAGGGAAACTCCGAGCATAGCCCTCTCCATTGCCCTCTGAGCGACCATGAGCTTTAAAAGTCAATATCATGTCCGGAAATAATGCTTAACAATCGTTAATTTTCTATTCATTTCTAAATCGTAATTCCTAATAAAGGTGTTGAAGTTGTTAAATAATTGTAATATAATTTTGAATTCGTAACTTGAAACATAGCTAGACCACATTTGGTCATTCTCCTTTACAAGTAGGTACCTACCTATCTTGGCTATCTGAGATAAACATTAATATTGGACAAATGGGCTGAAGACCAAAACCCTTTAGTAGGTAAAGGGTTAGTAGGTATAGTCATTTGTTCCAATAACACCTCGTTTAACCTAATCATAAGAATGTGTCGCTCATATAATGAAATAGCCAAATTAGACATAGATGTTTTCGATTCGAGACTTTCGTTATTTTTTGATAAACTAGTGAAATAATTAAGTAGATTAGGAATTTTGTAGTTGATTTGATTTTAAAATCTTAATCAAGCTGTGCGACCTTTAGGATTACAATAAGATTTAAATGTAATTAAACTAAGGCTTTAGGTTAGAAATTATTTTAATCTGTTCGGATTGCCTAAATAAGCAAATAAAATACGTAACTGTCCTATAGTTGTAATAAAATTAAAGATAAAAAGCGGCCAAGTGTGAGTCGCGCTCGCCAATGAAGGGTTCCGTAGCAGAAAGTAACATAATATAAAAGTTCTTGTAGTTGGTTAGTATTTGATGTTGTAATAATAGTGTTTTTTTTTTTAATTAAAAAAAACTACTAACAGTATATTTCAAACTAATTTTCGGAGGATGTTTGCATGATAATTTTGCATCATATATTTTTTTTAGTTTTATCATTCTCTTATTTTAAAAGTTACAGGGCGGGGGGATACACATTTTACTATTTTGGAAGTGTCTCTCGCGCATACTATTTACACTTTAGAAAAAAATTAAAAAAAATTATATTAGAAACCTCAATATCATTTTTGAAGGCCTATCCATATAAACCCCACACGGTTTGATCAAATAAAATTTTTGACTATGGGGATATGTATACCCTAAAAAGTTTTTGTTTTTTTTTTCTATTTTTGTGTAAAATCTTAATGCGGTTCACAAAATACATCTCCTTACCAAGTTTCAACGGTAAAATTATTATAGTTTTGGAAAAAGTGGCTGTGACATACGGACGGACACTCAGACAGACATGACGAATCTATAATGGTTCCGTTTTTTGCCATTTGACTACGGAACCCTAAAAATATCATGTTGGCGACGTGGTCTTATTAAAAATAGTAGACTATACCGCTAACTGGATCCAATACAAAACAATCAAATGACGACAAAGTAAACATTATTATTGCATACAAATATATGTTGGCGAAACTCCAAACGAAAATTTCCGGAAGCCAACACACAAATAGATTGAAACAATTATTGTAGTATGTACAAAGTGTAAACAGTATTACAACATTAGTCAAAAATACGCTGACACTATAGGCCGACTGTTTATCTGAGTCCTCGCCTGCGGGGTACAGGGGCGCGGGGGTATGACGACAAAGGGGACTGAGACAGGTGCGGGCGGCGGGCGAATTTTTGTAATCGCTCATTTCGCTAAGCGCCCCCGCCGCCCGCACCTGTCTCACTCCCCTTTGCCGTCATACCCCCGCGCCCCTGTACTCAATGTCCTGTACTCAAATGAGTATGTTCCTCTTCCTAGATTATTTTGCACGTAAAGAGGATTGTCTTTTTATTAACTTTCTGTCTTCAAAAACTGTTGTTTATTTTCTCTATTTCTCACTAGGCATGTGGTCTGCTTTTTAGTCTTAATATATATATAAATTACGTGACACGTTGTTTGTCCGCGATGGACTCCTAAAGTAATGAACGGATTTTAATGGGGATTACTTCATGGAGTGCAGTTTAGTCCAACTTGAGAGATACGATAGTTTTTATTTCGATTTGGGACCCATAATTATTTTTATTTCCAATATTTTTTTGTATGGACATATTTTCTATGAGAGAATTTAGTGACGTACGGTTTGACAGATCTGCTGTGAAACAGATCTGATGTTTTGAAATGTTATTGGCAATTTTTTTTTATTATCTACAGAACAACGTCTGTCGGGTCAGCTAGTATTATATAATTTGTCAATGTATTTCAATTATTTAAATAAGATGTTTTAAAATAACTTTTCTCGAAAGAATAAACCAAAAAACCTTAGATGAAGGGCTGATCTCCGCTGCGCTCCAACAAGTACTACTTCAGTGCTGCATCAAATATATGGATTGTATTTAAATAATATCAAATATTTCATAAAAATAATAAGTAATTAACTGTATAAATAAAACTCATTGTTTGTTGGATGCATCGACCTTTAGAGCTTGAATTCATTGTTTTTTTTTTATGAAATAAGAGGACAAATGAGAGTATGGGTCACCTGGTTTTAAGTAATCACCGCCGCCCACATTCTCTTGCAACACCAGAGGAATCACAGGAGCGTTGCTGGCCTTTAAGGAAGGTGTACGTGCTTTTTTTGAAGGTACCCATGTCGTATCGTTCCGGTAACACCGTACAAGGACGTTCATTCCACAGCTTTGTAGTACGTGGAAGAAAGCTCCTTGAAAACCGCACTGTGGAGGACCGCCACACATCCTGATGGTGGGAATGATATCCTAACTTGTAGCGTGTCGTGCGAAGGTGGAATTCTCTCTTCGGAATACTCCCCGTGATAAATGCGGTAGAAGACACACAATGAAGTGACGTCTCTACGCAACGCCAAGTGATCCAGCCGTTTGTGCAAGGGCGCTTCGTGAACATGATGGTCGTGATTACAGTCATAATTAGTAATCGCATCCAACAAATACAATGATTTATTGACTATACAAGTAGCATCCGTTGACGCATAGACCTGGAGCCATCGTTCCCTTCGCACATTTGAGGGAAGAAGACGAGTAGGCATAGAAAAGGAAAGGGGATCTATTGTTAGGTACTGCTTTTAATTGACAAGTCGTAAACAGCCACGCTTAGCATTAGCTTCTTACGGCAATTCCCAATATTCAATCTATCTCCGGTTGTGGCCTACTTGAGATAAAAAATCGTAACTATCGTTGACTTTTCTGTCCCAATAAACATATAGACGGTAACTCATCTTATCCGTACACGCTGTCTGTCAATAGGACGACCGCGACGTATAGGTAACTAACGAAATTGCAACAGTGAACTGGCGATAAGAATGACTTATCGGGTATATTGGGACAGCTTCAGATTACTGACAGTAGACGGTAGTAATTTATCTCTCTCTGTATATAGTATATTGAGAACGGCCGTTAGTATTTTGAATGTTAAACCGCTAGATACACACATTGATAAATCAAAAAATCAGGTCATCTAAAAGATTTAACTTTTAGTCTATGCTTTTACCTAACGATCGCACGTATCACACCCAAGCCGTTAGAATATAATTTATATACCTAATAATATGTACTTTGGACGTATGCCCTTGAATCATATTATAATATGGTAAATATGTGAATATTAATTAATATGCAGAAAGATACAACTGGTATAGGTAGGAAGTATGCCAATAATATTAGAATATTACCACGTACAACTCAAAAATCAGTCGGGCAATGGGCAAATCGTTTGATATTAATTCAAGGAGATAGGCGCAGAGCTCTGTGATCGAGGTCGTATCGTTAGTCATTACGATACGACGTCCGCGTGGTATTGCGACGCGTCAATACAAATATGTACTTACATTTATGACTCGTCGACACTCACATTGCCACTGTTATGGGAGAAAACTCCGGTTATTATCTACTCAGTGCAGAAAACTTTTTAAGGATTAAATTGTGTGTTGATGAATTATTTTTCAAAACAGATTAGGTGTTGATGTAAAAGCTGTTTACACAAATATGCAATGTTAATCGTTATCATTATTTATTACTACATATAACAAAAGCTTTGATAAATGCGTTTTTCTTTCATATTTATCTCATTAAGTTTGATTACACATTTCTGATGGCTTTAGACTACATTATTCCCGAATACCTACTCATATAATTTCAATATAATAAAGTACCTACATTTATCAAAAAAAAATATTGAAGTAACGCCTACTTCAATAAATTTTACTTTGCGGAAATCCATAATTATACAAATGATTTAAGTTTTCTTTAGTGTTAATTCCGCCAATATTTGTTTTTAAACAATTCGACACGTGTTTCTCGAACTTTCTCGTGTTTTCGACTCAAATTGAGTCTCGTGCCAGATTTTGGCGAGACAACACGTCCTGAGGATGCCTCGTGTAGAATCATTTGTTTACAAATGTATAAAATTGATTGATTGATTGTAGACAATTGATAAATATCAATACATTTTACTTACTGCTCAAGATTAGTACGGGGCCAGACCTACCATATAATCTGTTTGGGTGGCCACCATTCGTTCTCTGCACTTTCAATCCAGTTCTAACTAATATGACCTTGCGCGTAAAACGTTTCGAAACCTTTTTCAATATGATTATATTACCTGAGAGCATAAGGTTACAAACTCAAAGGCAGTCAAATATTGCTAATATAAAAACTTATTTTCATGAGTAGGTGCTCAATTTTAAATGTTGTAACTTAGATGGATCTTTTTAGGATCTTCTTAAATGATCTGTGGAATCATTAACATTCATTCACAAATGGCAAAGACTTCGAATTAAGTGTAGATATTATCTCACAAAAATATTAAAAAAAAAAACAGAAAAAGGTTGGGCAATGTATAAATACCTAGTTGGATAATAATATAGCATAAAATAATAATAGGAGACCATATACAGACAGTTGAAATTATCACAGATGATGTATTGTTGTTGCCGCCATAGCAACAAATATCTAAAAAACAGAATAAAATAGATATTTAAGGGGGCTCCCATACAACAAACGCCAATTTTATATATGTATATAACTTTAAATTTAACCATAACTCGATTTTAAGCCGCATTTATAGATAATGGTAAGGAACCCTTCTTGCCCGTCCGTCTCGCACTTGGCCGGTTTTTCCACTTAGTGTGTAATAACTTAAAAATGCTTTTCGACCTCTGCAAAACGTCGGATTAATTTCTAACAAGGACACCATTTTTCTTCCCGGAATTAGCGACTTTTTATGTCCAATTTACCTGCACGGTAGTGTAGTCTCTATATCGTTGCTACGAAATTATCATTGCTCTAACTTCTAAGACTAAAAAACAACACAATAATAAGAGTGAGTATCGCGTGGCATCGCATAAATGTCTTTCAATATTATTGCTCCGTACTAAACAGCGTAAGTCCCAAAACTTATTTAATTAATTACAGCAATACTAAAGAACCTACTAGTAATTATGCCATTGATAACAGATTACGAACCGTATTTTCTATGTACTAGTATTTTTTTATTCCTTTTATGAAAGATGTAGTTCTCGTATAAGCATCGTTTTCGATTAAAAAAAGTATCGAACAAATATCTTCCAATCGTGTTTACGGTTAAGGCAACGGAAAGAAAAAGGTTTGAAAATAAAAATATTTAAATTTCTCTTTGATAGGATATTTAGCTACCTAGTTTAATTGTTAAATCTCGAGAAAATCTCATATAATTAAGGGAGCCTACCATAGAAAACCAGTCAAAAGTAGAAAATATGTTAAAATTAGGAATAGTGTACTTAACAAAAAAAATATTTTAAGTAGGTAATCATTAATTTTTTAATTTTAATTGAAAAAATAAACGTAAGTAACTAATGTCTTTAATATGATAAAGCATAATATTGAATCCTAAAATAGCTTTACAAAGAATATTATATGTGATAATTGTTTTTAAATTAGAATATGTTTAGTTTTTTATCCTTAAAAGTCATACCAAAATGGCGGACTTTTCCGTCGAACAATCCCAACATGAATTGTTTTGTGTAACAGGGACGAGTCAAAAACGTTGCCTTTTGATGAAAGCCCAGCCGCCTTGATTTTTTCCGACATCTACAACAATTATGGTCATATTTCAACCATTATACACAAAACTTTATCATATCATTCATCTAAATCTTCCTAAGGAACTCCCTTTAGGTGGAAACCGTTGTTTACATCGGTTTAGACTTTAGTAGTTTTTGAGTTTATCAAACGCTGTATGTAAACGCTTCTTTATAAGGACTGTTAATAAAAATCTAAACACACACACAATCACGCACAAATACCACGTCTTATTATAAATCGTAAGTTGTGATGTATTAATAAATAAATCACGAAGAAACAGGCAAAGAGCCACGGCGGGGGGCTTTGATTTATTTAGTAGATAGGTACATAACATAGATACTCCATCTTGTTATTTATTTATTTTTTTATGGAAAAGGAGGACAAACGAGCGTACGGGTCACTCGGTGTTAAGTGATCACCGCCGCCCACACTCTCTTGCAAAACCAGACGAATCACAAAAGCGTTGCCGGCCTTTAAGGCACCTTCCTTTTTTACACGCGCTTTTTTTACTTAAAAAAAGCATGGGTTTTACCCATGTCGTATCGTCCCGGAAACACCGCACAAAGAAGTTAATTTGGTTTACTTCTCGCGGTAGGCTTCGCCATGCTCGCTACCTACATAAATGCCTTACTTGTAGGGGCGTCGTTTCTTTCCCTAAAGTGCGGTCGAAGGGGTGATGGCTGGTCCATTCGTCATAGTCATGAACTGGCGCTACTTGTGCTATAAGCTTATTGTTTTATTTATTATCTTTAAAAGATTTGATTTGATTTTGATAGGAAGTAGTGGCAAGAGATTCATTGTTTACAAACATATAAACAGAGTCATTCATTATTTTACAAATTATTTTAAATACATTCTATAACGTGTATAATGTACCTTATAATAAAGTCATGCTCTAAAATATTGTTTGTCATCATGTCCCCTAGTAACGACACGATTTTGAGATACATAATCGGCGGGGAAAGTCGGGCATGGGAACGGATCGGAGCCGCTGGGTGTGATTGCACATTCCGGATGGTAAACATATTTAATAAATAAATTCCAAAGCGGTTGTTTACTATTATCATCACCTGCGTCACCCACCATCCAGTGACATAAGAGCTCGTCCAATGTCTGACATAAAGAAGGGAACAAAAAAGCTTTAATAATATAAGCATTATTCTGTAATTTATTTCGTACCTACATGTATATAAATAAATACAAACACAAAAAGTACATATTATATATATATATATAAATACAATAGAAGGTGAAGCAATTATTACCGAAAAAGAACCCACAAGCCGGCAGACACAGAGGTCACCTTGAAATAGCAGCCATTGACCGAGGTCAGGGCCAATCGCCACGGCGACTGGCGCAGAACGCTTGTCAGACTCAACGTTTCATTGTCATGAATAATGATGTAACGTTCTGGTAAGCCGTGAGCCATTGACGCGATCACGGAACACGTCGGCTGTTGAGGTAGGCAGAAATTAAGGCTACGATACTGCAAATGTATAACAACTCTTGAATGAGGTGAATGTTCGACAATATAAACTCCATGGAAGTCGTAGCCAGAACTTATAGACCAACTCTATATTTACTATGGATCTTTTTATTAACTTCCTCGTAACATAGATTGTTTTGCATCGCTTTTAGCTCATAACGGTAAACGCTTGTTTAATGATATTTTTCCGATTAATGAAATGTTACTAATAACAGGTACCCTTTGTGCAAATGTATATTATATATGTAGGCGAAATAAAACCTACTCTGTGATAACGGAGTAATGTATAATTAATTGGATGAGGGCAGCGCAGGACTGATCGTCCGCGTCGTAGATATCTTTGGGGGAGGCCTTTGTCCAGCAGTGGACGTCTTCCAGCTGATGATGATGATGTAAAATTAAATTTTCAATACCAATAATGAGAATAAATAACTTTTGTGCAGATCTAAGACAATAATTATTAGTCCAAATTATTTATTGAAAAAAGCTTTTTAATAAAGGTTGATTTAATTAAGACATTAATTTTTTATTCGTATTCATCTTAACAAACCCTGGAGGGACCCGGGAACCTTAAGAGTAGACTGGCGTCCGCTAAATTGAATTTTTATTTATCATTTCCTCTCAGTAAACCCCTTAAATTTGTTACAATATCATGACTCATGAGTACCACCTGAGAGCCTGCAATCTTGTATTTAGAAACAAACTCCCTAACAAACCATACATTGTAATAGGTTGAATTGTCTGTGAATGTAATCAAAACTGAGCGTGTATGCAATATTTCAGTTAAATTTATCAATCAGTTGGGGATAATTGTTTTTTTTATGACAGAGGAGGACAAACGACCGTACGGTTCACCTGTTAAGTGATCACCGGCGTCCACATTCTCTTGCAACACCAGATGAATCACAGGAGTGTTGCTAGCCTTTGAAAAGTGTTTTTTTTTGAAGGTACAAATGTCGTATCCGCCTTGGAAACACCGCACAAGGAAGCTCATTCCACAGCTTGGTTGTATATGGAAGAAGTAGAAGGTGGAAGTTCCTTGAAAACCGCAATATATGCGATTGCTGCGATTTTTCGAACTATCGTATCCCACAATTTGGAATAAACTGCACTCAGTGTGCAAAATTTGATTAAAATTAGATCAGTTGTTTAAGAGTTCATGGCGGACAAACAACGTGATATTTGAGTGAATTTTTTATATACACGATAAGTATAAACCACTACATTCTTAATTACTAAAACAGGTGGAGCTATCTACAATATTTAGGAGAAAATAATAGATGTAAATATTATTTCAAAATTTATAAGTAAATATATTCAACTTTTTAATGAGTGTGTCCTAATATCCCACCGGAACCTCCGGAACATAATTTCCAGCAATCGTATTATGTTAAAAATTACCATTAATTTATTTACTATAAGTAAGTGCTTTGTTATAGGTATAATCGTATGATAATAAGTAACGTACCTACGTAGTATGTACTAAAACAATTATTATTCACCTATTGTAATGGTAATAACCACGGTAAAAACACCAAGCCTACTGTAATTAAGATAATTGTAAGAAAAACTTGCTTAGCCAGTGCAAGTGTAAATCAGTAAAACCGTTATCGATTCCTTCCTCTATTGTTGAGCAGTAAACAAGTGAAATATAATTAAGTATTTTGTTTGATTAAGGCGCGTTTTACACATTTAAATAAAAACAATTTTAAAGTTTTAAAACGCGTGTAATTGTAGCTGTGTTTTTACATTAGATTTTTGTGTAAAACACAAGACACTGTCATTAAAGTTTGCCAATAAAAGTGGCCAACTGTGAGTCGGACTCGCCCATGAAGGGTTGCGAAGCAGCAAGTAAAGTATTACTTGCTACTATCATAAAAAAAAAGTATTTTTTGTGATAGTAAGGGACGAGATGAGCAGGACGTTCAGCTGATGGTAATTGATACGCCCTGCCCATTATAATGCAGTGCAGCTTGGGATTCTTGAAAAACCCAATAATTCTGAGCGGCACTACAACTGCGCTCGTCACCTTGAGATCGTATATATAAGATGTTAAGTCTCATTTGCCCAGTAATTTCACTAGCTACGGCGCCCTTCAGACCGAAACACAGAAATAGGCGCCGTTGTGGTACCCATAATCTAGCCGGCATCCTGTGCAAAGGAGCCTCCCACTGGTGAAACATAATATAATAGTTCTTGTAGTTCGATGAAAAAATTTTTTTTTTGTTCCAGTGCTATGTATGGGGATCCCCCAAAATTTATTATTGTTTTTCTATTTTTGTGTGAAAATCTTAATGCGTTTCACAGAATACATCTACTTACCAAGTTCTAACACTATAGTTTTTATAGTTTCGGAAAAAGTGACTGTGACATACGGACGGACAGACAGACAGGCATGACGTATCTATGAGGGTTACGGCTAAAACCCATCTGTCTACAGCAAATACCACCTCCGAGGCGATAAATGGCGCTTGACTCATTTCATCTGCATTCCCCCGAAAACGAGATCTGGAAAGGTCTTGTAACGTCGGGTTAACTAAAATAATAATAAAAACGTAACTCTTACGCAAATTTCTAATGTAAAAACACAGTTACAATTACACGCGTTTTAATCCTTCAAAAGTGTTTTATTTAAATATAAATTATCAAAATAAAAACTAAAGACAATTTTTTAACCATTTTATTAAATACATTGAATAATATTCATGTAAAATATTGGTCACAAATAATTACTTACCATTAATATTACAACTATTACAAAGCTGCAATATTTCGATGGGGTGTGAATATTACAGTAATTAAAAACATGTATATCCCTTAAAAATTGATATAGACAATATGATAAAAAATATAATTACTACACTGTACCTCTTCTTTAAACACTATGTAAAAATAAAAGACGGAATGCAAATATTTTACAAGAAATCCCAATGAACGAATCATTTTCTGTGTTGGTAATTATAAATCGTCGACAAAACTGCTATGCTAAACGGTTAGTTAATGATTCTAAATATGCAGTGATTGGACCTTGCTTAAATATAACTTAAGTATTAACTTTTAGGCTGAGATATAGGCGTACTTAAACTTTGCTCAGACTTGACTATGTATAAAATTTGCTGACTGTGATAAAACGCGAACTTGACTTTTGCATTGGGCTTTCTCAGCTTAAGGCGACACTAAATGCCAGCGACCTTGAGCGATATGAGTTCACTGCCGGCCCGCCATCTATGTAACAAAGCCAATATTATCAAAATTCTTGGGTGGAAAACAGTTTATATACTTACGATCGTCGTTATTCACTACTAATCTGAATAAATGAACCTACACCAAAAAGTACAAGCTATAAGAATAACTTTTCTGAGAGAAGTACCAAAAAATGCGTCACGCCATGCCAAAAAACTTGTTTAACTTCACAAAGAAAAGTGGTAGTTCAAAAAGGCTCGGCAGTGTTAACTATAACCAACAGCAAGCATTAGCAACCTACAAATAAGACTTAAGGATATGTGTAACAGGATTAAGTAGTGTTCATAGCTCGAAATGCTATACTTTCACCACAAAACTTGTCTAAAAACACCATGTTTGCGTGTTTTCTGCTTACTCTTCGCCTTAAGTCGGCATAATTTCAGCTGTCAAATGACTATAAAAAAGAAATCAAAGATTATACAGAGCTTACACTCAGCTAAGTATTACGTGAGTAAAGTCTAAGTATGCTCTCGTATAGATCTCAGCCTTAGACAGAAGCCCAATTTGTAGATTGTAATATTTACTTTACGATGATGATTTGATGAAAACAATAATTAATGTCCAGTTTTATAAATGAAAAGGTATGTATGACAATTATGGATGAATAAGCTACCTCATATAATATACATTTATTACAAATACAAAGTCAGATCTCGTTTCGTTGACGCACCATTATATAACATTCGCCTGCATCACCATACACCATACCAATAGTAACTACTCTGGGAAACTGGGAATATCTGATACCTTGTGTTGCTTCTTTATACTTTCAGTTTTTTTTTCACAAAGATTTATCAGCGTTTGGAATGCTAAGCTGAATGTTAGTTACTCTCGCGCTTAACGTCAGCCCATAATTAATCGGCGACACACCAGTCTTACACCAACCACGGTGTGAGGTTGCGGCGCCTATTGACGTGGCCGAAATTTCGAAGAAGCCGAACGCTCAAGACAGGGACGGTCGAGGCGATGTCATCAAACTGGGCGGATATGATCGAGGCCAGCAAGTTAGAAACGACGAGAGAGGATGTAGACGAGACTATGCACTGCTTTGTCACGTCGCGTAGAAAATAAGATACTTTAAAAAAAATATCCTTCGATCCGGAGTTCTCGGGTTTGAGCTCAACTAAGATCAACCTGCTATCTGTGCTGCAGGTTCTTTTCGTTAACAGGAGCGGCAAGTTTGTGAGGTTTAGAAAGTATTTCTGAAGAACAGGACTAATTTATGTTTAACTATAATTCCGATAGGCGTAGGGTTCTTTCTTAAGTAGAATTACAAAGTTTCAATTTGTACTTTATTTTGTTTGTATTTTATTTGAAAAATACTTGATTTTCTAGTTGTACAATGTTCTTACAAAATACTTAATAGTTTACATCTTGTCCAGTAGATACGCATAAATATTGTCTTATGTTATATCCAATTTTTATATCCGGAACGCCTCCAACAGTTCGATCTCGGAATAGAATCTGTCATACTGCGTCATATTCTTACTTATATATGGATTAAAATAGTTAAATATGAACCTACAACTCTGAGCGACATTGCAATTTCGCTCGTTGCTTAGAGACATTACATGAAAAAGTATACTAAATTTATGTTTTCAATAGTGTATCACTTATTCCCAGTTTCCTATATTATTACCGAATAATGAACGGATTAAATATAATCACAATCCCATCTCGTCACAATTCACAACCCTTTCATTTGCAGTCTGCAGAGTACCAAATAGATATTTAAAAAATCTAAACTACCAATTTATACTGTCCCCATAACTATGCATAAGAGACGAAATAATCTTGATCGTGGATTACGTATTAAGGTCCGTATTCAACAAGTTGTCTGTACATACTTAGTGATCAAATTCTGTGTTTGTCACTGTCTTCACAACTGTGCATAAAAAGGACAACACTACAATATTACGGATAACGTGTTGAGACGCTTACTGTAATACTGATCTTAAATGATATCACAAAATATATGAATGTATTATTTTACAGCGAATTATATGAACCATGTTAAAATAATACATTTCTTCATTGACCTGTAGTATTAGTAGTATTACTTTAATTCGATACAGTATTGAGCATCTTCGACCTCTTTGGAAGCAACGTATACTCCACAGATAACTTAATTACTATATTATAAAATAAAAAAAAATATGATTTGAAATCATACTGGCAATAGGCATGATGACAAAATTTGAATTCCTCTTCTATAATACATTTATTTCAGCAACTTGATAAGCTGTATCGCGAATTACTGTATATTTATCAATCTACTTCGAAATGCGCGCCAAAATGCTGGTCATTTGTAACGTCACGCCTCAGAAGTTATACCAAAACATCAAGCGGTTATCAACGTCATTCATGTTTCAGTTAACAAGGACATTTTTTTTAGTCAAAGAATCATTATTATTCTTTGATTCTTCTGTCATCATGCCCATATCGAACAATTGAAACATGGCACTATTCATGTATATAAAGTACTGACTTATTAATAACGAATTTATTTGGCAAGCAATTATATTTATTAGAACTATTGTTACTTACTAACAAAAACTTAATTCAACACACATCAATTTTATTTCCTACCCCATTTGGTTTAGGTACCCCAAAAATATACATAATCATATAGAGTACCTATTCAAATTCATTGTCAAATGTCAAGTCATTTAACAAGATACCACAAATACTTTAATGACTCTCTGGTTCCCTTTTGAATATGTTTTTTTTAAAATCAAAATTGTTATGTATGGAGTAACTAACATGATCGCAACCGTGTCAAATAACTGTTACAATATAAAATATGGTGTGTGCTTCAGACCACAGAAGTGAAAACGTTTTAATGACAATTTTTTCTTCTATTACAATATAATATACTTAATTAATTATCCATAAAATACTTAATAACCTTTGCAATATAATACCAGGGAAAAAGTCTTTTCGCATACAGTAATCTATAAAAATGTAATAAAATAATTTTGCTACGGTATTATTACCTTCAAAAACTATCTTGGTTTTTAAGTGTATTGGGCAATATTAATATGATGTTACCATGATCTGAGAGTTTAAATGAGGGTAGACTGAAATATCTGCTAGCTACCTACTAATACATTTTTTTTGGTTTTTTCATGCTATGCTGATAGTGATAATAACAATGGCAGGAGATGAAAATCAATAATTTTTATGTTATTCATCATCAGAAAACCCAGTTACCCTTTGCAATATAATAGTGTACACAAATTTACTACAATATATATAATATAATTATATTATTATTAACTTTAAAAATAAAATAAAATTGGGTTTAAAAAATGCAAATTAAAATTGGGTTTAAAAAAAATCAATATTTTAACATCCCTTGTACACGGTAAAACTTGAATGAGTTTATGGTTTGCTGAAGAATATATATCATATTGAATATGTTGTAAATGTAATTTGTTTATTATTTATAAATAAAACAAAAATGGTATAGGTAAAACACCAATTCCTTGCAGCAAAAACATTGTAAGTAACTGAGATTATTTAATTTTAACCCAAGTGAGTGACATGATTTTGATGATGTTGGCTTAATCTTAAATATAATACATTACATTGTTCCTGCCTGAGTTTTAAGTAGAGCAATTCCATTCATTTAAATACAAACTTTTTTGACAAATTAACATTGAATTTTGTTGTTGAAACATACATGAAGATTATTATAGAAAGGTGGCAGTACTTTCTTCACGGCTGCACACATCACAAATTTGTTATGTGATCTGATAAGCCCTGTGTGATCATAACTTATTTAAAAGGTTTACTTTTCATTGTTAAATCCTACTGATTTTCACCCTGCGATTAGTAAATTCGTCAAACCTTATTATAATATAAAAAAAAAAATTATCATCATCAATCTGTTATCATTGAACAAATTTATGTTAATACATTACTGCTTCATGGCAGAAATAGCTGCCATTGTGGTATTCATAATCTAGCAGGCACCCTGTGCAAAGGAGCCTTCCACTTGTAAAAGGTAGTAAAGATATTAGTTCCGATATATATGTATGTATTACACAAATAAAATTTGAAAAACAAAATTTTATGAACGATGGGGGATTCGAACCCACAACCTCCGGCGTTCCGTGCCGGTGCTCTAAATCACTGAGCTAACGGTCGAATTATTGTATCATTAGCCTCTAAAATAATCTGACTTTATTGGGATCTAGTATCACTGAGATATGTATATAAATACAGAATAGAAATTCACCAGAGAGTCAATTAAATTTAAACTAGAGGTACTACAACCTTGCAACCAAAACTCATATAGTTAAAATAATCTTCGTACCGAATGGACTTAAATTGGCAATTCATCAATTAATTTAATATCAACATTCATATTACAGACATAAAGCATAAATCAATTTCAAAATAGAACTTACAACTAACAATTGAACAGGTTGCTTCAAAGGACACCAATGTCATGTTGTTCTACAACAACATTTCAGCTGCTGGATAGGCTACTGTGCTTTTTTAAATGTTCATTACTATCACTGCCTTCAGAATTTTTCCTTTTCCGCGTGTCAAACCGTACACCAGTCTTTTGCACCACTTTTTCACTATTCTTAATTGCAGTTATAATATTCTCCTCAGATGGAGCAACAAGCTCAAAGGTTTCACTCACTGCTGGCTCAACAAGATGTTTGACAATTCTTTCTAAGCGTTTAGGATGCTCGACAGGGGTGTCGTCAATTGTTGTACTATTGTCCACTTGGTTTTTGTCCATGTCAACCATTACTGAATATTTTCTCTTCATTTCTTCCATCATTCGTTGACCATAGTCTTCATCTATTACACTATTAATGCAAACAAAACTTTGAACATTTTTATCCTTATCAATTTCAAGGTAACCTCTTGTTCTCATATGTATAAAATTCCCAGACCTTGATACAAGTCTGTAATAAGATTCACCAAACTCCTTGCTCTGGTCATACATTTGTCTCAGTACACAAATAACCCAGCGCACATCATCTTTGTGCATAAATACAAATGCAGATGTCCCGGTTACTTCTTCAATCATGTAACCAGCTGCCAGAGAGATGCTTTGGTCACATTGCACTATTCGGCCATCTATCAAATGTCTGGTCCAATATTCTGAATAGGCGGATGGTGGTAGCAACCGTGGAGGCAAAGAGCTTGTTATTAAATGTACCATACCAATAAAAACAAAGTCATTACCACTAGAAGAGAATGTTCTTTGATGTCTGACTCTTTGCCTCCGTATTGTTTTTTCATCCTCCACACCATTTGATGTAGCTTTATCGGACCTGCGAAGCATCCCATCTATACGACACCTCTCATACTTAGGAGGGTCAGCCCTAGCTCCTGCCCGCATAAGTCTTATGCTAAAATTGTGATGTTGCTCAAAAAGCTTGGCATCACAACCAGTTTGTAATTCAACTGGGTATATATGTCTTCTTAATGTTTCCTTATCTTCACAGTGAACATAATTATAAATATCTTGACCAAGAAGGTCAACATGGCAATAACCCAACTTCTCTTGGACATTAGGAGACACATTAAAAATTCTTCCTCGACAAGTTACTGCAATCATAAAACCACCAACTAGATCGAAGAACTTTAAAATAGCTGATGACCATGTCTCAAGATGACCACATTTTATGGAATCACCAAATACATGTTCATTGCGTAGTTTATTGGCTGCAAGTCTTAGGACACTTGTCTTATCCACTTTACGTTGAGAGTGCACTATATCTGATAAAAGAGTCATCATTTGAGCTATTTCAGAATTAAATTGACTTCGTCTATGCTTTTCTGCGATGATGCGACATTCTCTGTCACTTGCCTTAGGTCTTGGGAGTTCAGGAGAGTGTGCATCAGAAGAAGAATCACCACCACAGATGGAACGGGCATCATACGTAGTAGAATGTTGAGGAACTGCTACCGCCATACCAAAATCAGGGCTCTTCAGGCCCAATTGGTTTACTGCAGCACACGACAGGACATTGAGGCATGTGTTACTAGTACCAGGAGCGGCCATTGTGTAGTTTTATTCGATATATTATATTAACCGTGTCCTTGTTTAAACGACATTCATACTATGAACGTCAGAATATCAAGAAATACACACAATATTTACATTTCTAGAAAAACTGCCATAAAGTTTCAAATTAATAGTATAAAATTAGATACATTTTGTATCAACATACAAATAATAATAAAACACTACTGTCACTGTGGCTTCACGATTGTTGAAACAGCATGTTTCGTATTATTATTTTCAATAAAGCTAAACCAAAACGACTGAACACGAGTAAACGCGAACACAATGTCACCACTCAGTGCACTCACCAAACTTGACCAAAGATTATTTATATTCGTATTCTCACCCTCAGCAAAGAATATAGTTATAGTACAAGTGCTCTCAGTCTCAGCTAATAGAAAGAGAATAGGCACATTTTAAATTTAGACAGATGACAGATTAGGTACTATTTTTTTTTTTCTTCTTTTGGCAATAGCGTTTACTTTTTGCCAATAACGGAAATTAAAAGATTGGGAAACTAAGTTAAAAAAGGATACGGAACACGGGAAAGGATCAGATAAGTAGAAAGAGGATTGAAACGGATATTAAAAATTTCATAAATATACATATATATACTTGCTACTTACACAACATTACAAATATTAAAACTTTAATATGATTCTGAAGAATGAAAGATGACAATATTTTATAAAATTTACATGGATACATAATTAGACAGGATATACAGGTAGGAAAAGGAACATTAAGAGATATTAGATCATTCAGGAATGAGGAGCGGTCGTATAGAGAACATGAAAAGATAATGTTATCTAGATCACATTTATCGGATTCACATTCACACATGTCAGTAGATACAATGCCTAATCTATTAAGATGAACAGGAGTGCAAACATGACCCAAACGCATTCTTATGATAGAAGAACATACTAACTTATTGCATTTGGCACGGAAAAACCATGGTTTAAATGAAATAAGTGGCTGAAGGTTAAAATATTTCCTGCCTTTTGATTGACCAGTTTCAGTCCAAAGTCTATTCCAACAATCCTGAAGGTGAACTATAGGAAGAGCACCTAGATCCTGGCAAAAAACTTTATAAGGGAAAATGTCGCCATCGACCACGGCTTCATTAGCTAGTTGGTCTGCTTTTATATTACCAGGAATGTCGCTATGGCTGGGGATCCATACAAACAACACAGAAAGACAAAAGTGATTGCATTTATTTAATAGATTTCTTATTTCTATGACAACAGAAGAAATGTTTTTTGATTTAAATGGGAACCTATTGAGAGACTGTAAGGCACTTTTTGAATCAGAGAAAATTATTGTTTTTGGAAGTTTAAATAGAATAATATATTCAATAGCCATAACATTCCCCATTAAACACCGATGTTTCCGGAGGAAGTTTAATTTTCTGTGATATTTTAAATTGAGCGTGATAGACACCTACACCAACGGGATCCGAGGAGGAATGTTTAGACGCGTCTGTGTAAATATGATGGTAATCAACCCAAACAGTATTTTTAAGAAGATTAAACGAAAAATTTGTACTAATATCGTGCTTATTTAAATCTGAGTTAAAATTAATTTCTGGAAGCAACATTAATGCTTCAAAGCTAGTACTGAAAAGAGGATAATTAATGGATCGATGAATAGGAGCTTTTATGTTGATAAATTTCTTAAAACTATTGATTAGACAAGGTGGTTTTTTATTTGACCAATATGCAGATAAATCTATATAATGAGAAAGTTTCTGAAGTTTGTTATAAAGAGAGTGGTTAAGAAACTGAAAAGATCGGAATATAAATTTGTCTGCTAAATATTGACGACGTAGATGTAGTGGAGGATCACCACATTCTACTTGAAGAGCATTGATAGGACTTGACCGCATAGCACCAGAAACTACTCGTAAAGCTTTGGACTGTATGAGATCTAGTTTTTTAAATGCCTTAACACTACCAGGCTCCAGCAAGAATGTACCATAATCTAATATACTTCTTATAAGAGCATTATATAACAATTTCATGCAAAAAGGATGCCCACCCCACCAAACACCTGACAGACATCTTAAAATATTAAGAGTACGCTCACATTTAGCATTTAGGTATAGTATTAGGTAGACAATTCCCAAAAACTTAACATTATCTTTAACTGGAATCTGATAACCCTCATAAAATATAGAAATAGGAGGAGGAGTTCTTGATCTCGTGAATAAAACTATTGTACTTTTTTCAGGTGATAGATCAAGGCCGTTTAAGTCCAACCAAGTTTTTAAATTTATCAGCGGTTGTGTTATAGAAGAACTAGCTTTTTGAATAGAAATATCACGACAGTAAATTAATAGATCATCAGCATACTGAAGAACATTTACACTATTAAGCGATGATTTTAAATCGTGTGTATAAATATTATACAATATTGGGCTAAGTACTGATCCCTGGGGGAGGCCCTTTGAAACAAGTCGAGTAATTGACTTCCTGTCATCTACTTTCAGGGTTATGTATCTTTCGGAAAGCATGTTTATGATAAAATTTGTTAATAGCAGAGGTATATTAAGTTGTAAAAGCTTACTCTTTAAAATACTTATTACGACATTATCATAGGCACAATTTATATCTAAGAACGCACCTATTACTGATTTATTATTTGAAAATGATAATTGAATTTCAGAAATGAATATACTTAAGCTATCAATAGTACTTTTCCCACGTCTGAAGCCGAATTGGGATTCACATAATAGACCGTTATGCTCAAGAAACCATTCTAAACGATTTTTTATAAGATGTTGATTGGGCGATAGGCAGAATGGTCTGAAGAACACCTATTAGGTTTCAGTAAGGGAATTATTTCTTGACGTTTCCACGTGGAGGGGATGTTACCAGATGTCACTATGGAATTTATAAGAGATAAATAATAAAATAAAGCATCATCGTCTAAATGAGAGATAAAGGAATACGGAATACCATCCAGCCCAGGAGCAGAATCCTTAACATGAGACAATACACCTTTTAGTTCAGTGAGAGAAAATATACTGTTTAAACCAAAACAGTTATCATTATTTATATTTATTACAGGGTAAACAATTATTAAGTCTTCAGGAACGAAAGGTGGAGCTAATTTATCTAAAAAGCTATTAACTAAATGAAAAGGGATTGATTTTGGAGATGAATCTTTGTATGCAGATCTAAACCTTCTTATATTTTGCCATACAAGAGATGGTTTGACATCAGGTGATATTGAATAGCAGAAATTTTTCCAGCCATCAAATTTCTTTTTCTTTAGAAATTTTGAAGTTTCTGACATACTCTTTGTAAGAATTTCAAAATTCTCATCAGTGGAACATTGACAGTATGTAATTTCAGCATATTTTCTTCTCTTTACTGCCTCAGTACATTCGTTATCCCACCAAGGAGGAGAAGGAATAAAACCCAAAGAGCTATTTTTACTTGGAAATATCTCATTGGCAACCTCAATAAAGATTTTTGCTAAAGAATCTGCACACTGAGATTCTGTACCTGGATTAATTTTTGGAAGTGTAATAATTTTGTTTTTTATTAGATCTTTATATATATCCCAATCAACATCATTAAGCTTATATTTTAAACGAGGAGAATAAGTTTTATGTAATACTTTATTGTTATTATTGCAGGTTGGAAATGATAATAATAGTGGGAAGTGATCACTACCAAAAGTAGATCGTAATGGATCCCAGGACAAAGAAGAAGCAAGATTAGGTGTAGTGACTGTTAAATCTGGAGCACTTGGGCCCTCGTCAGGATGAGAACGTCGTGTAGGACGACCATCATTTAATATACACAAATTCACTGAATCAAATATATCTATTAATGTGTTACCATAACTATTAGAAGATAAGTAACCCCAGGATTCATGGCGACAGTTAAAATCACCAAGGATCATAAAAGGCTTCGGAAGAATGGAAATAATATCTTTAATTTCATTTAAGATTGCAGAAGAAGGATGAGGTATATAAATAGATGCATAACATATATTTTCAACTAAAGCAGCAATAATAGAAAAATCATTACTGTGAGAAGGAATAGAGAAGAGAGAAAAGGAAAGAGGGTGTTTCACAAGCATGGCTACTCCGCCATGCCCATCCACACGATCTTCTCTGAGACATGAATAACCACGAATCTTACATAAAGATCCTGGTTTCAACCATGTCTCTTGAAGAGCACAGATATAAGGTTTATATTTATTCAATAAATAAATAAGATCACTTTTTTTAGGAGTGATGCTTTGACAATTCCATTGAAGAACTTTGTCCATTATTTGGTTTATAAATTTGAGTAATTGCAGAAACTAATAAGGCAGCGTTGGACGGTGAAAATTCATTTGATAGACTAAGAGATTTTATAAGAGAAATAATTAAATCAATTACTGAGGATTCCAAAGGATTTTCATTTTCTTTGTTAATTAATGCACATCCATTAGAGGGTTGGGGAATATTAAAATCCCTTAAAATTTCTTGGTGAGCAGATTTGTCATATCCTTTGCTAAGTGTAGGTGGAGGCTTTGGTTTAACAAAAACAGTTTTTTTATATGAAGTATTGTTTATAGCTTTAGGTGTTGAATGTTGATGCTGGGTTGGAAAAGTATTAGGAGTGATGTTAGGTGATGAGAGTAATGTATCTGCATATGAAATTCGAGAGACAGATGGATGTATCTTTGAAGCTTCTGAATAGGAAATACAGTTTTTAGCCATTGATTCCTTTATAGCTCTTTGTCTTTCATATTCTAAACATTTTTTTATCAGTTGCAATATGGGAACCTTTACATAAACAACAAGATATAAAATCATCTTGAACAGAGCAGTTATCACCACTATGTCCTTGACCACATCTAAAACATCTTGGTTTAGATCTGCATTGAGATTTCACATGACCAAACCGACAACAATTGTAGCATTGAATAGTAGGATATATATACAAGTCTACAGTAAGAGAAGTGTAGCACATATATACTCGTTTAGGCAAAAACTGTCCATCAAAAGTAAATACCACAGACTCAGTACATTTAAGATGGTTTTGTCCATCAATCATCATCTTTCGTTTTATTCTCCAAATTTTGATGATTGGGCCACAGCCAATAGGAACAGAAACATTATCTTTTATTTCCTCTTCAGACCACTCAGCTGGTACTCCTCTGACTATTCCTATTCTACTCACAGAAAATGATGGAATAAAAGCCTTATATTTTTCATTTTCTAAATTTTTGTTTTCAACAAAGTCATTTGCATCTTGGTACTTAGAAAAAGAAATAGATAACCTATTCCGGCCTATCCTTTTTAAACTTCCATTCACAATATTTTTAATAGAATTTCTTTTGAGAAAACGACCAAATGTAACTGGATGTAAAGTAACATTATCATCGGGAGATGAATACTGTTTCTGAATGTGTACAACAAAAGGAGCAGCATCTAATGAGTTATATAACAGCCTTGCAACAGGGGGCTGTGGCTGTTGTGGAGTGTCTGTGTTATTTTTTTGTATGGTCTCTACTACTATAGAAGAATTATTGCAGGAATCGACTTTGGAAAGAATTTGTTTGTCACTAATGTCTACACATTTGCAATCACTTTCCTTAATATCCTTTTTATCACCACCGTGTTTTCGTCGTCTTTTATTACAGTGTCTGCATATTCTGGGTCGAGCTGACACTCTTTTACGGCCATTAGATGTCTGAGACACAGAACCATCTGTATCCATCGTGCTACCTTCGTCATTATTAGATATTGTCACTACATGACCTATATCAGGGGCTGTCCCCCCAGGATCATCCGGGGGGTCCATCATATCATATAAAAGTGAAGAAGAAGAAGACTTACCAATAGGATGAAATTTACACAAATTAACACTTTAATAAAAACTAACTACTAAAATATATACAAACTACAACTTATCTGATCAAAATATCCAAATATTTACATGAAATTTAAAAATAAAATGAAAAATTATTAAAATTACGTGCGACCGATCTTAAGTTTCCCGCCCTTTTTTTCCGATTAGGTACTATAAAACCTCTATTTCTATGGTCAAAACCAAAGAGTAAGTAATTCCGTTTTGAGATATCTTTTTTTTGATGTATTTTATGACCTGGTAACTAAGAACTGACTAACTTAGTATCCCGTAGCACGAATCGGGAGGTAAAAAATTATGCAGAGCTTTAGTCCACGATTATAATGATAACACGCATGTTATTACAAGGTAATGCACTGTTTTCAAGAAAATGTATAAAAACAATTCCAACCTAAGACGGGTAAATCATGTAAGTAAAACTGAAGATAAACGCTGTCATGGCACCGGGAGGATAAAAACTTGTCAACAGTTAATTTAAAAAAAAATCTGGGATAGACTAGACGGCTTCATCATCTATTATTTTTAGACTCAAAACCCAGAGATGTAAAGCCAGTAAAAAAACAATAATTATCTTTCTTTTATTTCCTTTAATTTTTATTCCGTTTTCCTATAATGCTTATACTTTATTCCGTTTCTATCATAGTTGTAGTTCTGTGTTTTATGAACATTTTACCCGTTTAATGGCTGTGATTTTTTCGTTATTTTCTTGAAAACTGTGCTAAATTAGTTAGGTTAGGTTTTATGAGAACAGTTAAAATAACACACGAACCGAGAGGAGAGGGCCGTGGCAGCGGCCGGTGAGTGCCAGAAACGAATTCTAGGCGTTTCCCTGTCCTTCCTCACCAAAAAAAAAAAAATTCCCAGACCTTAAAAATGTCATAATTTGAGGTTAGGTTGTAATGCTTTTTTCTCGTAACGGTGCGTTACCTTGTAATTAGAGCATTATAATCGTGAACTACAGCTCTATCAATTACAATATTTTTTACACAAATAAAATTGAAAAAAACAAAAAAATTTATAAACGATACTGGACTCAGACCCACGACCTCCGGCGTTCCGTGCCGGTGCTCTAACCAACTGAGCCAACCGTTCGCGTGTCGTATCGTTATAAAATCTTGTATGCTTTGTTCAACTCTCAGGTTGTGGTTTCATCTACAGGATCTACTGTACAGTTGATAACCTGCTCAACCCCAATATTTGCATATTAGGAAATTGTCTTGAAATGTCGCTCTTGTAAATCTAAACAATTTGTTATGTTTTTAAAGTGGTAACCCTGCGGTTGTTCTTTTGTTAAAAAAAAATTTTTGTTGCATCACTATGCATTCTAATGTAATTGAAATTATTCGTAAATTGCATTTAAAATAAAAAGTCGTAATACCTAATCTATTTTGAAAACGACAACCTAGAAATTCAGTGAGCTGTATGAAAATAAATTCTCATTTAAAGTATGTAATTTACCTATGAAATAAAATATTTTTGATTTCATTTGATTAATATTGATAAACGGTCATGGATAGTCGTAATAGTAAACGTTAAATCGTGGTCGGAAATATACTAATTTAAGTAAACTTTGTTAAAACTTTACTAAGAAAAAAATTAAGTACACTCAGATGGTACACGACGGCAAGTATATATAGCCATATACCTGTGGAAATTGTGAAACTATACCGGTCATCAACATCAAGATATCATCTTACTTTATTGAAAATACTCCAATTATTACCACACCATCCTATAACTATCTAAATCCTCAAGATACCATTTCCATAGAAAAGATTAAGGTCACAGATAATGATTTATTGTGCATGAATTTGAAACAAAAACCATCCAACAACAGTATACCCAGTTTCATTTGGCAAGATCCTTATATTGATTTCTGATATATATATATAAATACTAGGTCGATTACATTTACGTACCGAACACACTCCACTTGTATCTATTTTCGAACCGAATACTGGTATTCCAAATATGACTGCCAGCCGAATGCAACCATGGGATACGATTTTATCCGCATACAACTATGACATCGAGTCTAGCGAGAACTGCGTGGCTTGTCATAACTACCTGTTGTCGTAAATTAAAGCAGGTATGAGGTTATTCCTGAGCAAACTTATTTATAATTAGGAATAATAAGGAAGCAGACTGTCAGGGATCCTATTTTCAAGTAGGATACTAACTTATATAGGTGACGGTTGGTGATGGCCATCCGTATGATATCACCGGCATGCAGCCTTATCATAATAGGAAGCTTAACTGTATGAGGAACTCAGGTGTATCAAGTGGGTAGTTTCTCCCGTCACGCTGCGTCTTACCACTACAGGAAAGTACCCAAATTAGGATTGGACCACCTGTACTAGGATCTCTCTGAAGAACTCTTTTAGTTGTGGGGTCGAGAATAAATAGTATTAGCTTACTCTTACCTCTTTTATTGTAACTTGATGTTTAGATATTTGAATTTGAGGCCAATGGTCTTGCTCTCTTGTTGTTAAGCCTGCTCTGTGTGTCCTGGGGCCTTCAAAGAGAAGAAAGAGAGGGCACGCTTGTTTTTTTTTCTCCTTTTTTTATGAAATAGGAGGACAACCGAGCGTACGGGTCACCTGATGTTAAGTGATCACCGCCACCCACATTCTCTTGCAACACCAGAGGAATCACAGGAGCGTTGCTGGCCTTTAGGGAAGGTGTACGCGCTTTTTTTGGTACCCACGTCGTATCGTCCCCGAAACATCGCACAGGGAAGCTCATTCCACAGCTTTGTAGTACGTAGAAGAAAGCTCCTTGAAAACTGCACTGTGGAGGACCACTAAACATCCAGATGGTGGGGATGATATCCTAACTTGTGGCATGTCGTGGGATCCAGCGGCAGGAATCAGGTTAAACAGCTTTTTGGAACACTCCCCGTGATAAATGCGGTAGAAGACACACAATGAAGCGAAGTCTTTACGCAACGCGCAAGTGATCAGCTGTTCACCGAGAACTGGGTCCCCGATAATTCAAGCTGCTCTGCGTTGCACGTGGTCAAATGGGTGGAGCTGATACTGGGAAGCGCCAGACTCGAGATGACAGCAAAACTCCATGAGTTGCCGGACCTGCGCTTTGTAGAGCGCTAGGATGTGAAGTATTATATGGATATAGGATAGAAGTATTGCCGTGCTCTATTATTGACGCCCAGTTTCTTCGAGGCCAATTTGGATTTTCCCTCCAGATGGCCACGGAATTGGCGATCGCTCGAGATTTCGAGACCCAGTATTCCGATACTAGGCGAGGCTTTAAGGGAAGTGTTGTCGAAGAGCGGTGATACGACAAATGGGGTGTTTTTAGTGGTAAAATTGTTGTGTAGTACTTCCTAAAGCTTTTCAGTTATACTAATATAACAATAATAATTAGGTACCTTAGGAACTTTTGCTCGACTGCTAAATGGACAGTACTAATACATTAAATTGTATTATTGAATTAATTTATTTTAGCTTTTTTCCGATAAGAAATCAAAACTACAAAAAAAATTGTCTATGCTATGTAGTTCCCCGTGGTAATAGACAATACAAATGGAAGTGTCAAGTGAGAGACTGACAGATATTGTTACATTTATGTAGTATAGTAACAGTTTGTAGGTAGCTACATAATTGTGTACTCTGAAGTCTGAGTTTGACTTTGAGGTGCAAGATTACCACTGAGCGGCACAATTCAAATACCTACCTATTACATATTTGGGTAGGTATTGAGTTAGTTTGATTACATATTGTGCGTGAAATGTGAATATCTTCTTTGGCACCGGTGGATTCGAATAAATAAGCTCAGAAGTACCAAGTAACATCTCACAGGTAAATATACCTAGATTAAAAGATTATTTCTAGTATCTGTCATGACCGCTACTTAAAATACCTATTCCAAAATATAGCTCCATTTGCAATTACCCCATGCAAAGAGGTCGAAGAGCAGACTCAGTTTCTGAAATCAGTTTTGCAGTTACCTGATTTTTTTTTGCCGGTTTATATAATATATATAAATTGGCTATACTCACTCTTCATGTGTGTTCTTAAATAATCTAATAATCCTTTAGGAATTAATAGAAACTTAGATAAAATTCCATTCCATCCATTCTTTATTTTTAAAGATTTAATTGGATTTATTATTTTAATTTTTATTTTAACTTTAAATAATTCGAATGTAAAAAAATATTATAATTAATCTTGATATTAAAAAATAAAAGCAATTAATGTTAAATTATTGTTAAATAAAAAATTAATAATAATTCATTTAGGGAAAAATAACGACTAGGACTTACTGGACGGCGACCTCACTACACCCACCCTGATGAAGGACCTCCGATTAGTCTAAAACCAATCAAGTACCAACTATAACTCGCGAGTCGACCGATTTAAACAAATAATGTTTATTTATAGTTCTTTGTTCTCACTTAGTGCGCCTTACTCTTGCATGGTCTTGACTCATTAGCAATTTGAAAGGGTGATAACTCTGTTATTCAATTATTATTTAAAAAGAAATTGTATTCATAGTTTCATACTTCACTGGAGTCACATTAACCTGTAAGTACCTGCCTATTGTATTATAGTATGTAATGACATATTAATCTTGTTAAATAAGATTATCTGTTGCAGAATTTATTAATGCACTAAAACTCAGTAGATGATATGTGTTCTATTTCTACACCTACCATTGTTACTTTCTAGATGTGGTATTGAACCTGTTGAACTCTTGACCGCTCTGCTTCCAGTGTGATATGCATAGTTGACTAAAAGGTCTTCAATTGACATATTTAACCAATGTTTCCTGTGCTGATAGCTTTTTTTTTCTGATTCTTTTTACTATTTTACAAAATCGGATGCACTCCGATCTCTAATCTCTCCTTCAAACTGGTGTTGCTCCAATAGTTTAAGAGCCAGTGTAACTTATAGTACTTATAATAGCATACACCATATTGATGCTAGGCATACTATTTCACCTGCCACACAAGCGCATACTCCTTCCTTAAAGGCCGGCAACGCTTCTGTGATTCCTCTGGTGTTGCAAGAGATTGTGGGCAGCGGTGATCACTTAACAACAGGTGACCCGTACACTTGTTTGTCCTCCTATTCCATAAAAAAAATTAACTTTAAAAACATAATTGCTGGTTATCTGCCATTTTAATAAATATTAGGTATATATATATATATATATATATATATATATATATATATATATATATATATATATATATATATATATATATATATATATATATATATATATTAGTTATTTATAACTTTATTTATTAAATGTCAAGACACTTTCAGCGTACAGTTATAATACTTCCTTTGTAGTACTAATAAGGGTGTATAATATTAAATCGTTCAATTTTACAGGGAATGATTGTGAATTGTTAGTCACACATTAAAGTCTTATACAAATGATATCTTTATAGAAATGAACAAAGGGGCTACCAATCTATGAACTCAAATTTTTTATATTTTGTTTAATATTCTTTTTCTTTACTAGACTTTTTCTTACATAGTCAAGTTTAGTTCTGACTTGTGTAATTATCAGTGTGTATATCGTAATCACCACGCTTAGCAGGCAGGTTGGAGATTTCAGTAAGTGTTGGTCCTTCTCGGTAGGATGCTGCTGAACATCCTCCGTTCTATGTATCCTTTAGTCGCCTCTATTATGACACCCATGGGAGGAGATGGGGTGGTGCTATTCTGGTGCGACACCACACGCACACAAACTGTCAGTGTCACAATTTGTAAGATACTAGATACAAATTTTATAATTATTTTTTCCAGGTAAGTAGGTATATAAGTTTCTAATGACTAGCTCATGTTGACTAGTAATCAACCTCCTCAAAACCAGTTTGATTTGAATAGGTGTCATTAAAAAATTCTTAATGAATACATGGTTTATACAAAGACCTGTATAGACGAGTGGTTAGCGATTCTATCTACTAAGCTAGAGGTCCCGGGTTCGAATCCTAGTAGGTGCAAGCATTTATATGATGAATATGGATGTTTGTTTCCGAGTCATGGATATTTAAATGTATTTATTTATGTTTATATGAATTTATGTATGTTTAAGTAAGTATATTGTATTAAATATATCATTGTCTTGTAACCCATAACACAGGCTATATATACTTAACTTGGGGCAAGATAATTTGTGTAAAAAGTGTGTCAATATTAATATTATATTATTATTATAAGTTCCTTAAAGTGAGCTCATGTGGTACTCAAAAATCAAGTTTTTTTGTACTTAGTGTCTTCAAATAGGTCAAATTCAGTAGTGTGGTAGAATTCCCAAGTTCTTTAGCTATGTCGTAAAGATTGATATGTTGATCTTGCTCCACCTAATCAAAAATAGGCTTCATTTTATATGTAATAGGGCGACCAGAGCAAGGTGCATATTTGACATTAAAATGCCCGGATCGAAAACAGTTAAAACGATTTTTTTGTTACTCTTACTAACATTGCATGGGAGCAAATTCTTTTCGCGGCTTACGCGTGTTATCATTTTTTTTAAACTTTAAAATGTATCGAAATTCATTAGGTAAAGAAAAACAAATGAATAATGGCTGGAAACAATATTTTACTGATTAGTTATGTTTTTAAATGTAACCTTTTTAATGTTATCAATATCAGCCAGATATACAAATAGTACAGTCATAGGGATTTTAGTGAAAGAGAGAAAAGACTTCACCCTAATTATTTCCAAAATTCAGCAGGAAACAGGTTTTGATTTTGAGATAGATGATGAAACCTTAATATTTTGTATTTGTGTGAATACTATTTATTTATTTGTGTTTTGTTACGCTTTTCCTTCGTTACTATTTAGTTCTTCAACTGTCCGTGTTATCTCGGTTTTTTTTTAATGAAATTAAGGGATGAGACGATCAGGACGTTCAGCTGATGGTAATTGATAAGCCCTGCCCATTACAATGCAATGCCGCTCAAGATTATTCAAAACTCAAAAATTCTGAGTGGCACTGCAACTACGCTCGTCACCTTGAGACATAAGATGTCAAGTCTCATTTGCCCAGTAATTTCACTAGCTACGGCGCCCTTAGGATCGAAACACAGTAATGCTTACACATTACTGCTTCACAGCAGAAATAGGCGCCGTTGTGGTACCCACAATCTAGCCGGCATCCGGTGCAATGGAGCCTCCCACTGGTATGTTCATAATAATGCGCTGACCATGCGTCTGGCATGTAGGTGTGCCCACTGGTAGCCTGGGTGGCGTCGGCGATAAGGTTTTTCAATATGAGTGTTTAGTGTTTCTTAGAATAAGCTTTGTGTGATGTTAATTAATTTTAAATTGCAGCGAACTCTGCCAGAACTCACGTATTATATTGCAGTTATAATTAAATCTTAAAATAAATTTAAAAATAATAATATTGACACACTCTTACACAAATTATCTTGCGCTAAACTAGGCATAGCCTGTACTATGGCCACAAGACAACGATATATTCATTCTTCCAGGACTCGGAAACAAACATTCATATTCATCATATGAATGTTTGCACTTCTAGCCCTGGGTTCGAATCCCGGTAGGTAGGCTCAGTAGGCAGGGTCATTAACTACAAGGCTATAGGGGTCGTCTAAATTTATTATAACTCAGCTTCAAAAACGCAACGTCAGACAAAGTAGCTTTAAAATAGGCGCACATATTATTCAGACATACTCTTAGAAAAATTATGTCATCATGTCCCACCTCGACTTCCGTGCGTTCTGACAAAACAAAGAACTTCCATGTAACTACAGGTTTAAATATGTCGCAGGAATATTGTCAAAGCCGTGATATTACAATTTCACTAGTGATATAAGAAATAATTACACGGTAGATTGTCAATCGACTCCATTTCTTACAATTTAAGGGCCTTTTAGTTTTAGTTTTTAAAAAGGAGGACAAACGAGCGTACGGGTCACCTGGTGTTAAGGGATCACCGCCGCCCACATTCTCTTGCAAACCAGAGGAATCACACGTTGCCGGCCTTTAAGGCTGCAGAAATCAGGTGAAACAGCTGTTCGGAACACTCCCCGTGATAAATGCGGTAGAGGACGCATCATGAAACGATGTCTCTAGTCTCATGCATCGCCAAGTGATCCAGCTGTTCACAGAGCACTGTGTCCCCAACAATTCGAGCTGCTCTACGCGGTCAAATGGATCGAGCTTGATACTGGGGTGCGCGAGACCAGAGATGACAGCAAAAGGTACTCCATATGTGGCCGGACCAGCGCTTTGTACAGCACTGACATTGTAATGTCACGGGTACACTATAGTGATATTACAATGAATCTAGGTAGGTACCTATATTACAAATGCAGCGCGAAACATTGTTCCGTTGGTAAATTTTTTTTCATACGCATATTGCAAAACAATAATGGTAAACATTGGAGCGTATATGCATTTTTCCTTCTGAAATTATTGTTGAAATAGTAGTGAACAAGGGCCGATTTCCATGTTACAAGGGTTAAAATATTTTCTAAATGCACGTGGGGAGGAATAATTTTATTTTGTTCTATCGATCATGTCATTATAGCTTCAACCACTAAAAGCATGCACAGGGCAGTTATATAAGATAACATAATGGCTATTTCAGACTATCTGAAACAGAGAACCAGCGAGAAACTTTGTCGATTCCTCTGTATCTTAAATTTATACAGGTTACACTTAAAGAACGGAGCTCAAAAGCAGAGGCAGGTTAAATAAATATTTACATGGAAAGGAAATATAAATTCATAGGAATAATGAAGCCGAGTTTGCTTCTGGGAAGTGTAAAATGAGCCGTAGGAATACCATTACATTATCGCACACAGTAGTCGAGATACCCTTATCGCTTATGGCGGACGCGTCGAATACGTGTGTGTGGGCGCGGTTTTGCAACAGCGTGAAGGTAAATAATTGGTACCGCTTGATTACTCTTCAAAACAACTTTTAGAGGCACAACAAAATTACAGTACCTATGACCGCGAACTGTTAGCAATTTATATGGCTATTTCTCATTTTCGTAATATGGTTGATGAAAGAGAATTGATAGTATACGCAGATGATAAACCATTTACATTAGCGTAATCAAAAGTAGAAAAAAAAATTAAAACCCAAAGAGAACCGGATACTCTTGTTGTATATTAGCGAGTTTTTCAGCGAAATACGTCACGTCTCAGATCAATAATGCAGTTGCTGACACGCGCTAGTTAAGGGTGCTAACCCTATAGATTTATGCTTTGTCAGCCAAAGTAGAGCATAGCAACAAGTCGTAGGTACATTTACTTTACACGTGTAGAACCTTCTGGAAACAATATTGCTGATGTACCAAATTACTTTCCCACAGAAATTATTGCTGATGTACCAAATTACTTTCCCACAGAAATATGACTCTCTTTGTTAGAATAAGCAATATAATATAATAAAATATAATGTAAGTTTCCGTAAAATAAAGTATTCTGTGTTTAGTCTTAGCTCCGTAAACATTGTAAATCGGGTTTATTGAATAAAGTTATTTTTTTATAAAGTAACCATTCAGTTATTCCTTGACTGGCGCAGCCGGTAAGTGACCTTGTCGTTTGGGTCCTCTGTGCCATCGCGAATAAAAATTTTCGGGCAACAAAGCAGACTCCTAACGTTTGTTTTAACGATTAATCGGGTCAACGAACCAAAAATAAATTTGTCAAGAGAAGACACGGCGCGGAGCAAGCTGACCAGAATCACTGATCACAGAAGGAGAGCGGAGAAGCGGGTTATGTGAGTAAATCTTTTCACTATCCTGTCAAATTTCCTTTTCCTGGTGATCTTTATATGTGTTTCGTGTAATAATAGGGATTAGAAAAAGCCCGTTCAGCTCGTTGCATATATAATTTAGTTAGTAAAGTGATTAAAATCTCACGTTAGTTACTTTTTTTGTATTTGAATTTATTTAATAAATAAAAATGGAAGGAATCGTAGTTGTACCTTCGGAAGTTTTGAAAATAATTCCAGTATTCAGTGGAGAGACAAGACTCTTATCGTTGTTCATCCGCAAAACAGAATACATTATTAGTTTATATAGAGCAACTGAAGTACAAAATGAATATCTTTTTAATGCAATTACTAGTAGATTAGGCGGGGAAGCAGCTAACTTAATTGGTGAAAGAGAATCAATACAGACTTGGGTTGAATTAAAACAAATATTACAGGATCATTTTGGGGATCCAAGGACGGAGGATTGCCTTGTCCTTGAGTTAGAAAGTTTGAAAATAAATAGAGGCGAAAGTTATTTAGATTTTTGTAACCGAATACAACAAATAAGGAGTATTTTAATAGCCAAAATTAATGAAACTGTCGATGAAGCAGCTGTTAGGTTATCTAAACAAAATATATACACGGATCTTTCTATGAAAATTTTCTTGTTTAATTTGCCGAAATATTTAGTAAGGTTAGTGCGATTGAAAAATGTCTCAACATTAGAAGACGCATTAAAAGCTGTTCTAGAGGAACAATATTTTCAAGAAGTTTATGATCAAAAACAAACAAGGTCCACTCAAAGTAATCAAAACTTTCAACGGCGAAATATTCACTAATATAATTTTAATCAACGAGCATCGACAAGTACATACAATAACTCGCCGAAATTGCAACGGTCTATTAATAATTTCACCTCTCATCGTAATAAATAATTCACCACATTATGCATTTCAAACAGAAAATGGGAATAGGCCCCGTAATAACTTTTCTCTGCATAATTCATTACAATTAAGAAACAATAATAGGAACCAGAATAATCCTTTGAATCAAAATAATCCATCCTATAATAATTATAATACATTGGAACAAGCGAGGCCGCAGTTCCCACATCGGCAAAATGCTGACAACGCTCGTCGCGGCTCGCAACACGTACAGCCAACGCCGGCGACGGGATCAGGTTGCAATACCGATGTAACCATGAGAACAGCTAGTTCGAGACGTGTAAACTATACCGATTATAACGATAATGAAAATAATGTGTTACCAAGTACTTTTAATGATACTGAACAAGTAGGAAATTTTTACATAAGGGCTCCTACACACGAGAACGGATAAAATTAAATTGTAATATATTAAATCTCCCGCATACGTATACCAGAAATTAATTCTATCTTTATGATTGATACCGGTAGTCAACGCTCGTTTATAAGCCCAAAGTTAGCGAATCAATATTTTTACGACTTCAAGCGAAACGAAAATTTTGAAGTAGTTAGTGTACTCATGCTAGTAGTAAGCATAATGAAGTAGTGTTTATACCTTTACCTAGATTATTTAAAAGTGATGAATGGCACAAATTTTATATTTACTGTGTTGATGATAGGTATGACGGCTTAATTGGTAGTGATTTATTGACTCAACTTCACGCAAATATCGATATGAAAAATAAACAATTATTTACAAAGGGCACTTGCATACCGATTATTTATAGTCCGCCAATACGTGAAATTTATGTATTACCTCCACGTAGCGAATTAAGGGTCAAACTTCCAGTAAATTTGTTACACGGTGAGGGCATATTAAACTTCACAGAATTTACTGAAGGTGTTAGAATGCTAACAGCGTTAGTAAACTGTATACACGGTTACGCGACAACTGTTATTCAAAATTCCAGATTTGAGCAAATGGAATTAACAGTGACTTCTCCTTTTAAAGTCGAACAGTGCTCAGGAACTAATTCAGACTTTGATAGGGTAAATTTAAATTTTACTGATAAGTTTCATTATAACAGATCAACTATTAACAGATAATCTCTCAAAGTTAAGAGTAGATCATATGAATAAGAAGGATTTCGAAATTAATTATAAAAAAGGGTCACCGAACTCAAATGCAGACGCCTTATCTCGCGTAAAAATAAATACATTAAGAGCGGATAGTAATAATATCGTAAGTTCGAATGGCGGACAAATTAGGGAAATAAAGGTTAAAATGTTAGATAATGATAGCGAATCAATGCAAGTTAATATAGATGATAAAGAAACTACTAGAACTTTAGAAGATAAAAATGAAAGTGAAGTAACAATTTGCTTATCAGAATCGGACTCAGATAGGATGAGTATAGATAGAAAAGAGATTCCTGTCATAGACATATCGGAATCAGATGACAGAGCTACTGCTCACTCAATAACGAATAGGGAACATGAAGGCATACCAATTTTAAATGAAGCCATTGATACCAAACCTAGACAAATACTTATCTACATTTGGTATAAAAATGACATCAGTGTAAAAGACATTTCTAATAATAGCCAAAAAATAATTGAGGTTCACATGCCTGCTATTAATGATGAACATTTAGTTAAACAGTTTTTAAAAGAGTATATAGACTTTAAACAAAAGTATTTCATTTATTTCGAAGAGGAAATATTTAGGAAAATCTTTAATAAAGTAGTAACAGCTTTATATAAAAAAGGCTCTCAAAATTTAATAGAATGTACAGAGAGAGTAGTTAATGTAACAAATGAAGAAGAGCAAAGAGAGATTGTTATTAAATATCATGAGGGCAAAACTGTTCATCGGGGTATACGAGAAACATTCACAAAGCTTAGAAGACACTATTGGTGGTCTAACATGAAAGTTATGATTTCTGCCATAATAAATGCATGCGAGCAGTGTAGGAAAATGAAATATGATAGAAAACCCATTAAGCCCCCAATACAACTCGCTCAAACACAGTATATGCCATTTGAAGAAGTTTTTATTGATCTTTTGTATATAGAAAATAATTATTATTTAACTATAGTGGACGCGTTTAGTAAGATAGCACAAGCATTTAATGTACCCAATAGAAGTACGCCGGAAATTGTTAAAGCTTTAATTAAGTACTTTAGTATCTATGGAGTCCCAAAAAAGATAAATAGCGACCCCGGCACTGAATTCAATAATAATCTAATTAAAGAATTACTGAACTTGTACAAAATTGAAATGCATGTAGGGACACCAAACAACCCCAATTCAATGGGTATTGTTGAACGTTTTCATTCGACAATTCTTGAAATTTATAGGTTAGCAAAATATGAAAAAAGCGACCAAGATGCAGCATCAGTAATGACATATGCTATTATGGCATATAACAACACTATTCATAGCGTAACGAATTTCACACCTTTTGAAATAGTATTTGGACATACAGAATCAGGAAATGCGTTTGATATAGATAGAGATAAAAAATTATTACAGAAATTAGTTCAGGATCATAGGAAAAGACTCAAGGTATTATATGAATATGTAAGCGAAAAGATTATAGAGAATAAAAGTAAAGTGGTAGAGAAAAAAGGCGGTGAAAACCCTCCAGAGATACAGGAAGGAAAAGAAGTTTTCATGAAAACAACTAGGAATCGAAAAGGCAAGGAAATGCCACGGTACGAAAAAGCCAAAGTTATAGGGAAAGTTGATAGGAATATTGTACCGGTAAAATTAGGGAAAAGGAATACAAAAGTAGCAATAAAAAACGTAAAACGCCCTCCACGGGTGGTGGCAAGCAGTCTTGACGCTCCTGGTCCTAGTGGAATCAGCAAGCAGCGTAAACCTGCAAGATATGAATCAGAATCCGGGAATAGCGCCGTTACGGATAAGCAGTGATTCAGAATAGCCAGTGGACTATTTTTAAGACGTTAGATGTAGGAACTTTAGCTAAATACTTAGAAACTAATATAAACCAGTATTTTAGATTAAAAGATATGATTTACTCGCAAAATGAGTATCATAATGAACTTGTAGGATTAGCTTCACAGATTGAATCTTTTATGCAACTTACAAAAGATAGATTTAAACAAATTATGCCCAGTAAAAGGCTAAAAAGAGGCTTAATAAACCCGTAAGGTTCTATTATTAAATTAATTTCAGGCAATTTAGACAATGATGATGCTATTAGATATAATTCCGAGATTACTCATCTCAAGGACAGAGAACATTCGGTAGAAAGAAAACTGTCACTTATGCAAAAGGCTTTCGATAAGCTTGTTAATGTTTCAGATTATTTAAAACATAACTTACTTCGACTGAATATTAAAACTTCGCAGCTACGAACATTGCAGTATAATCAGTCAACAATACATAATATAGTCAGTCAAATGAATACTCTTTATCAAATCTCAAATAACTTTCGAACTATCTATAATGTAATACAAGAGATAGAAACAGCAATAGCCTTTAGTAAAATACATATACTTCACCAATCTATAATCAATTCTACAGAATTATTTAATATATTATTAGAAATAGAAAAATATCATAGATTAGTGTATACTGTAGGTAAAGACAACCTAATGAAATTAGAAAGTACTATAGTTCTTAAATCGTATTCTGATAATAATAAGTTAGTTTTTGTGTTGGAAGTTCCCCTGTTAGACACGATCACATATAATTATTACAAAATTATCCCGATACCTATATATAATCCTATTTCTTTAAAAACATCTGTTATAATTCCCGAGTATCCTTACCTCATAGTGAATGGATTGAAATACAGACCCGTGTCAACTCCATGCCAGCAAATAGAGAATGATCGAGTACTTTGTAAGGAAGATAACATCGTGCAATACGCTGACACTACGTGCATAGAACAAATAATGCTTCTTAAAAACTATTCTTCATGTCATAAGAATGTTGTACAAATAGAGGACCTTAGAAGTCACCTAGTAGCAAATAGAATATGGTTACTTTTCACAAAGAAAAACGTAATTCTTACTGAGACCTGCAAAGAGGAAGCCAGGAAATACAACCTAAAAGGAACATTTTTGGTAATTCCCAATGAAAGCTGTGAAACACAAATCGGCGACAAGATTATCAGTAAAGTAGCTGAAACAAGGACACCCGAGGTGAAATTGCTGCTAAATCCTGTAACGATGCCAGAGCTGCAACAAGAAATCAGAATAGAAGACAGCCAGGTCGACCTTCGCGGTGTAGACCTTAACGATATCAAAGATATTCTCAATAGTGCAAAATACAATAGTGAAAGTGGTGATAAAAATAGAATTTCAGTGACCCAGGATATAAGTGTATGGACAATAAGTATCATAGTAATAATGTTTGTGATTTTAATAGCCTTTGTATATTTTAACTTCGAGGAATTGGTGCGAACGATGGAAGACGATCTCAGGTTATACACCTACAATTTTTTGTTCGTTGTTAGGGATGCAGAGAATTTTTTCAACCCCGTACCACCCACAGAGAAACGTCAAATTCGAGAGATGGCATCGTTCGTTGAAAGTTGCACTTACAGTCAGATTAGCAGAAAACCTTGTTCGGTTTGAGAGCCGCCGGTAGAAGCGACGAAGATGTGATGTGTGTCCGGTAGACATGGTTTTAGGTCAAAAAAAAATTATACTTGGTAGGTAATTTTTTCAGTGAGGTTAAGTCCATCTCATCGAGTGCATTTGTCGAAAAATTGAGATTAGTAAGTAGTCACAAAACGAAGTTACGAGCAAATAACGATTAATGTCAGTCTTTCATACATAAAGATTTCAAGTAATTCTCACCTTTTAATTAGAAATGATATAGTTAATAGCAGACACCAAAATACAACGGACCACTGAAAGTACGAACCGACCCGAAAGGACCCGATGCCAAAGAATATAATAGTATAAGTACGGAAGTCTCACTCCGCAAAATCAATTAAAGAAATAGGGACTCTTGCTGTCATACAATAAGCTGTAATTCAGATCGCACAGCGCTACTAATCTACATTTTTATTCACCTAGAAGTTGCCGCTCTTTCTATCACGAGACTATTACCTCTTCTGACGACATTAGGGTTGACTTCTTTATCTAAAATTGTACCTTCCCACTATATGGTCATCTTATAAAAATAGCTCAGTTTTTTCTATAATGTAAATAAATATGTAATCATAATTTTAAATCAATATTCTTTCGTTGTCAAACCTATATTATTTGCAGATAATAATGTATGCGTTGGAAGACCACGACATAGTCAAACCTACCTAGTTTAACCTTAGAGTGCCCCTCCGGTCCCTCATAATAATAAATAAGGCTTGTAGAAATTAATTAAATTAATCGGTAAGTAAGGTTGTTGCGTCTTTTAAGGCGACACTAAATGCCAGCGACCTTGAGCGATATGAGTTCACGGCTGCCGGCCCGTCATCTATGTAACAAAGCCAATATTTTCAAAATTCTTGGGTGGAAAACAGTTTATATGCTTACAATCCTCGTTATTCACTACTAATCTGAATAAATGAACCTACACAAAAAAGTACAAGCTATAAGGATAACTTTTCTAAGAGAAGTACCAAAAAAATGCGTCCCGCCATGCCAAAAAACTTGTTTAACTTCAAAGAAAATTGGTAGTTCAAAAAGGCTCGGCAGTGTTAACTATAACCAACAGCAAGCATCAGCAACGTACAAATAAGACTTAAGGATATGTGTAACAGGATTAAGTAGTGTTCATAGCTCGAAATGCTATACTTTCACCACAAAACTTGTCTAAAAACACCATGTTTGCGTGTTTTCTGCTTACTCTTCGCCTTAATTGGACATTCCTGGTATAACAAAGAACATGCGATACAACCCCAAAAAAATTTGTTAGCAAGGACAGAGTATTTACAACGCAATCTTTTTTTATATTATAACTTAAATTTTTTATGCACACTCCTTGGTACTTGTATTATTTTTGAATGTCATTGTCGTTAATTTTTGTTGGTTAAAATCACTCGTGAACTTGATGTGCAACTAACAAATACGTGACATGTAAATTTTCAGTTGATAGTAATTATACTTATTGAAAATATTTATGTCAGAATCAGATTTAAAAGTTCGCGTAAAACTACAAAGCGTTCCTAAATAGCGGCAGTAGTCTCAAAATCAGCATCTGAATCAGCTACTGTCGTAATTCTTTTAATTCACTGTTTGATGTGTTTAATTTTGTTTCAGCTTCCTATTATATAATAATGTCATCAAGAGGCGGTGGCACTCGCGGGAGGGGTCCCCGTCGGCCCCGCGCGGATTCAGAAGGTAAAAGTGCTTTCCTAAAGTTTTTTTTCTAATGAAAATAAGGGACGAGACGAGCAGGACGTTCAGCTGATGGTAATTGATGCGCCCTGCCCATTACAATGCAGTGCCGCTCAGGATTCTTGAAAAACCCCAAAAATTCTGAGTGGCACTACAACTGCGCTCGTCACCTTGAGACATAAGATGTTAAGTCTCATTGGCCCAGTAATTTCACTAGCAAATTAGCACATTTTCTTAGAGTTATTATAATAATAATTTGGACACACTTTTTACACAAATTATCTTGCCCCAAGTTAAGCATATATAACCTGTGTTATGGGTTACAAGACAATGATATAATATTTAATACAATATACTTACTTAAACATACATAAATTCATATAACATACATATAAACATACATAAATACATTTAAACATCCACGACTCGGAATTATGGCTTATTCATTGGTGTCAAAGTATTTATTTATTACACTTTTTGGACACCACATTAACAAACTAATATAATTTAAATTTTCTATATTAGTAAGTCTAAAATTTTCCAGGTAATGATGACATAAATTTGCTTACCACTGTTTTTGCGGTGTGTTCGGGTTGATTAATTAATTAATTGATTATTTTAATTAATTGAACAAAATTTTTACCATCATAGGTATCTCAAGTAATTGTAATTAGTATCGGCCTATTGAAAGAAACAATTCTTATTTTTTATTTTCTTCGAATGAAAACTGTGTGTCACAACTGGCACACCCTAATTTCTCTATTATATTTTAATAAAATGTAATGGGGAGTTTCTTGCGCCGCTTCTTCTCTCTCAGAGCGCCATTTGTTTCCGAAGCGGTAGTAGTATCTAGTAGTTATTAGAAATTACATCAAAAAGAATTCTAAAGGAATCAATTTTGAGAAAATAAATACCTTCTTAACGTAATACCTATTAGTAACATTATGTGTTATGCAGCAACTTCTTTTATCTCATTGTACAAATAGAAAATCTAAGCACAAAGCAAATAAAGTAAAAACAAAAATTGCCTTGCACTTAGCAGCAGAGCTTAACAGGTCATAATCTATTGCACATAGGAACGAGTGAGACAGATATGGGTTTGGTGGTTTAGTCACAGAACAGAAAAAACAAGTAGAAGTGGCATCATGTCATTTTACCATGGAAACCGATGTCGCCAAACTCACACATTTATCTATTAAATATGTAATATGGAAAATTACAACACCAATATTAAATTTAACTGGCAAGCAATACACACATAATACATAGTTTTTTTATGAGTATTCATCGTTTTTCTGTGTTATAAACCCAGGGCCCAGTAAGACATGATATTTTATAAACCGTACTGCTTCCATACATAATGCGCGTGCGGAAAGAAAATTTCCAAAACAAGCAGTAAAGAATGATTAATAAAAAAAGAAAAGGACTGATGAAGTATTAATAATTTTGTGAGTCTTATGATATTTTATATTATGATGTACATCTGCTACAATGATGGCAAACATTCCCAGAATTTCATAGTTTTCGAACTCATCGTTAAATGAACCATGCGTTGTAATGTTATGGTTCATTTTAAATTGTATATTTTGCATAACACACAAAAAAAATCGTATTTAAAGCGGTAAATTATGATTACCGATGATAGGAATTCCTTCACTGGACATATTTTAATTGCGACTATGATTTCTACAGTCAAAAATGGCACAATAAGGCATGTTTGTATTTTTTAAAAAGATAATTATGCTTCACTTTATTATCAGTGTGACTGTCAAGAGTATTTTCAAACTTAAAGCGTGGCGTTGTCTCATGAATTCGCCTCACAGAGTGGGTACTGCAATTGAGGACAGGAAAGTCTATATGGGGAGTTCCCTGTAAACTTTGAACTAAGATCCAAATTATGCAGGAGGTTCAAAGTTTCTATAAATCCCTTTGAATTGCATTGCATTATTGTTGCAACGCCGAAAAAAGTTCCAAGTGATCTTGGCTAAACTTGTAGGATAGAATACACCAGACCGTGAATAAAGGTGTTTGACCTATTTGCATACAACAAGTCCCAAAAACCAAGATTGTTTGCCTTTGTTTGAACCACTCGTTTTTCAGTAATCAAACGAATTATGTTTTTGCGTCTAAGCTAGTACATAGTACATACTAGTACAGGTACATTTTTATATAGGAATAGTTTAAAAGAGGAAAAAGGAAATAACAGCAAAACCTAAAGTACAGAATACCGTTCCACAAGAAGGTAAAATAAAAAATGAAGTCTGTAACTTGATAAAATATTTTAAGTGTATAATAAAACGTTAGTACAATATGCTACCACAGTATGCATAATCCCTCTTATAAAATATGTTCTATTGTATTTTTCAGTAATAAGTGTATTTACATGTGAAAAGTGATTCCACTACCCTGGGATGATGACCCATATGATTCCTTTGCCACTTAATAATGCATGAAGGCATTTTTATTTGAAAAATCCTTGTTTAGTTTGTTCTAAAAATCTGTGTCTAATATCTGACAGGTATTCAATCGCGCTCACTCGCCTAGCCGAAATGATCCGCATGCCGGGACTGTTTGTAAGCACAGCACACTACGGTATAGTTTTAGTTACTCTATTTAAAGCATCAGAAATGCTTCCATGCATATATGCGTTCACTGGTGAAGTGTTATCCGCAAACAATACTACAGTAAGGTAAATCATTCATGTAAATAAGGAAGAGAATCGGTTCTAGGGCCTACCTTGTGGTACCCCAATACTGAGGAGAGTCTTAGGAGATCTCTTTGCCATTTAGATCGGCCATCTGAATGAAAAAGAAAATTAAAATCAAAGGATCGGGTGCTTCCTGACCAGTGTTGTATGTTGAACACTATCGAAATCCTCAGATAAATCACAGAAGATGCCAAGTGCAACACAGTAGACCACATAAGATACCATTTCATTTATATTATTTCAAGAAATGCCCGAAAAGCGGGACTATGTCTATGCTATGCTATGTTTTTAATTTTGGTTTAATAATCGAGACGTCTTCATCGGCACAGATTCTAATTGATACGGGTCCCTTAAAAAAGGGCTATCACAGACGTAACCCAGTATTCTCATATCCTTTATCCTTTAAGAGAAACGTTAAAACCTAAACATTAAAATTTTTGATTGTGCATCTTCAGTTGGATTAAGTACTGAGTAACGAGTAAAGCATGTTACAGGAACGCAGGCTCGAGGTAATCGCCATCGCGGCGGAAGAGGACGGCAGCACACCGCAGAAGGTAAGAATTAAGAAGAAAAATATTACGGATTAAAATTTGACATTTCCGTTTGTATTGAAACATTGTTTTTCTTAAGTATATTTATTTAATTGAAATATTTACACTCGTTTTATACGTCATTATTTTTCCTTTACGGTAGAAATCTGAGGACCCGGACTCAACTAACTTTGTGAAGTGTATCCTGCTTCTTGTGAAGCATTGGTCAGGCCATTGGTCACCTTGAGACATACGATGATAAGACTCATTAGCCCATGAATGTCACTAGGTACAGCGCACTTCGAACCGAAAAATAATTTTGAATGTTGTGAAGATTACTAATGTGTGTTCGTTAAACTATGATCATCATTTTGAACAAGGTACAGGTGTGAATACTTTAAAATTAGAAGCAACTTATTAGCCTCACAGAATTTGATACTTATTATCAACACTATCGAATGGTGTAATTATACAGGTTGTTTTATTTTATTCAAAATCAACTTTTTCGATTTCTGGCTAGTCTGGCTAAAAACCATTGGTGCAGTTATAATTTTTATGAAAATCGGGGCCTATCCTCATACTGTCGAATTTTCCAATTCACTCCCACTTTAAAAGTCCGTTCCGTCTATGAGGGCTTGTAAATACCTCTTAGGTTATCATGTATATGCTAAAAGAAGTTTTTGAAGCTAAAAGAAGCTTGAGCGGGCGTCGTGTGCCGGGTTGTATCCTTTCCTCAAATATATCGGGTGCTGCTTGTGGTGTCAGGTCCACCTGTTATAGATAGTGTCATTGTATTTGTTCGATGCGATTACTAATTATGACAGTGGTCGCCACCATCATGTTCACGAAGCATACTTACACAAACAATGAATTCAAGCTCTAAAGGTTGATGCATCCAATATAGAATAATTTATAGTTATACAGTTTATTCTTAATTACTTTTTATGAAATATTTGATATTTAAAACGCTTTTAACTTTGAACTCGATTCACATATTAGATGCAGCACCTTACATACTAATTTGTTTTGTATACTACAGCCATAGTAAAATACTCTATTTCAAATCAAATCAAAATCATTTTATTCATATAGGTCACTTATGAATGTCAAAAAATATTTTTTCTTATTGAATCTACCGCTACTTCGTAAAGGGTTGACCTAATGAGAAGAAGTAGCAAGAAACTATTGCCACTCTTTTATATTATGATTTACATTTTCTTCGATTTACAAATCATTTCAATTACAATATAATATAATATGTAAAGTGATGCAACAAACATACTCAAACGTCAAGTAGTCAATGCCTTACAAGTGTAAGCCAAAAAAGTAAATGTAAATTAATACAAAAGTTATTGAGTACAATAGCTGCATCATCCACACATACCGTAAATAAATAAAGGTATTCTGTGAACATTTTTTAAGGGATTATATATTAAAAAATATATATTATATAGTAACTTATAAGAATACGAAGCGGAGCCCCCGGCAACAGGACTATCCTGCCACCACAAGCAGTGCCCGTTCACGAGTTTGACGCATATGCCAGTCATCGCCTCCCTCGACCATATTTTAGGGAAGGGGACGACCCGTCCCATGTCGCCACCACAAGCAGTGACATTTAAGCGAGCATGAGGAAGCCTGTTACGATAGCTCAAGCAAACGACAATAAAATAATCTTAATCTACATATCGTGCAATACTTACCAAATGCTAAATACTATGAATAATATATTGATTGAAAAGAGTGGCCTTTGAGTACGTTCTTCTCACGAGCTCTACTTTTTCCGAATATAACATAGTAGATTCGCTAATTTAAAAGAAATATTTATAGTGACGATTCAAAAGCGCTTAGTTGAACCCTAATTGAATAATGTTTATTTGACTGTGACTGTGATCTAATGTTCAGACTTGTCTTAATTTTCGCAGCCTTTACAAGGGGCTTGATTTAATTTTACTTATTTCAATAGGTGACTCAGGAATGGGTGTTCCGGGGGATCGCTATCAAAGAGGACGAGGACGGCAGCGTCGATCAAATGGTAACTTTATTTCGATTGTTGTCTATGGCTTATTAGCATGAAAAACCGTTCTTACTTCTAGCTTTAGCTAATAATAATAAATAATTTTATTTCAGGCGACAAAGCCCATAAAATAATAACCTTATCGTCTAACATACATGTAACTTAAATCTACGTCACATTTTCGCGGCGATGTGAAGCGCGGGTTCGGTAACTTCCGGCGGTCGGCGACGTCCGCGATACTTGCGGAACACGACCGCCTTCGGCCACAGCTGCACGTCCAGGAAGGTCGATAAATGTTCTGTCGGGACGCGAACAACAAAAGAGTTGAAGTCTACTGCGTGACGCGTCACCAACTTTTCGACCCCCAACCGGAACCTTGTCTTCTCCAACAAGTACAGAACAATGTCGGAAGCCTTGGTGGTGTGGTGAAAGCGAGCGACGTAGATATACGTCGCTGGGATTACGAAACGCAGGAGCTGGTTCAAAACTCGCTGGCGAAGCAATGCATGCCCCACGTCGTATGTTGATGATATTGGCCTCTATTGACCTACTTACAACAGTACTGTTGCGCAACGTCGCAACTTCAGCTTGTAGGTCCCTGATAGTTTTCTGAGATGCCTCTAATTTCAACACTACATCTGCCAGGCCTGCCTAGCGGTCTGTGATGTCCTTCAGCAACCTGGTGACATCGACATGGTCGAAGGTAACGGGCGGTAACTTGTTCAAGTTCCTTGCCACGAATGACGGCTTTCAGGAGATTTATCATGACCTGAAGACTTCTCTCTCCCCTTTCATCCCTCCTGCGGGACGGCATCTAGTGTGTTTTCATCAAAACCTCGTACAGGAGCGTCTTGGCGTTGATGATCTCCTCACTCTTGAAATTTGATGCACAGATCTGGATGATATATATCTCGTCCATACTATCAATTGCGTGCTGAAGGAATGCCAGCAATTCATTGGCTATGAGTTTTCCGGAACTCACAGTCATAATAGCGTGCAGCGGCGGTTGCCGCGCAGGTGAATATAAATTATATTCGTTAGTTCAGTGAGCATGTACGTTACCGAGCGCGCTCGGAACTGAACTCGAATAAAGGTGATCTTACTTCTTATGATAATCTTCAATGCATTACCGAATAGTCGCTGTGATGGATTTTCAGATGGACAATGCAGGCCATTTTCGACCCTCTAGAATGTCGTTGTGGATAAAACTTTTTTTTTTATGATAAACGTTACTGTGTTTCGTTATGAAGGGAGCCGTAGCTAGTGCAGTTACTGGGCAAATGAGACTTAACATCTTACGTCTTAAGATGACGAGCGCAATTGTAGTGCGGCTCAGAATTTTTGGGTTTTTAAAGAATCCTGAGCGGCACTGCATTGTAATGGGCAGGGCATATCAATTACCATCAGTTGAAAGTCCTGTTCGTCTCGTCCCTTATTATCATAAAAAAAAACTATTAATTTTATTAAGTATTTATGTTTTTGTCACTACGAATTATTTACTTAATATTGTCACTATTATGAGCCTTAAAAAAGTAAACCTAGAATCTTATTTTTAAAGTTATATAAACTTTTAATAAACGTATGTATTAGAAATATGGGTAACACTGCTAAGCGTTCTTTGTTATACTACAGGGGTAAACGGGCTAGTGGCTAATCTAATTGAAAGTAAAAATAAAAAACCAACCCATGGTTATCAGCAATACCAGAGTTCTTGACCTCTTTTTTATATAAGGGTAAGAGCCTCACGGGATGGGAGTGGTCATCCGCAACAACAGGTTTCAAGAGATGCGCTGCCTTAACACGTATCGGTTCAGGAAAACAGCAGCCGCTAATTCATTCCACAAAGTGGCTGTACGTGGCTAGAAATTTCTTGGTATTTTGCATTTTGTCGTAATATCCGGTGGTGGAATTGGGCCGCTGGAATCAACCCGAACAGCTCCTCTGAGCACTCCCGTGATAAATGCAATGGAATATTCAGAGAGAACCCATATCTCAACCCAACGCCAAAGTGTCAAGCACGGTTATTGCTAATATCCATGTACGGTTTTTTGCCGGCCTTTGTCCCGTGTCAACCTAGAGTCGAGTCCGACTCCCTTGAGTATGCCCGAAACTTTAAGGTCCGTACGTTATATTTGAGAATACAGCATTATCCAAATGTTGTAAGTTTTCTTAAGTGTAAATTCTGCTAAAATCTGTCTTTAATCAATTCGACACGTGTTTCACATGATCCTATGATTCCACAAAGTGGATGTGCGTAGCAATATATTCCTTGTGAATTCCGCAAACGCTTTGCGGACTGGTATACTGTATTCCGTACTACGCTAACCGAAAGAATCAAGCCTATCGATCGGAGATGATCTGTTGGTGCTCCTAAATAGCTGGGTTTACTAAATATCTTTCCTTATTCACCCTCAAGTCTTCTTAATGCACCGCTAAGCGACACACGCGTACTATCAGCGTCGCGCGGCTATGTCCGACGTGCATAGCCAATTTGCCGATTGTGGATTTTTCAATAAATTTCATTATCTGTCAATTTGAATCTTAGTGTAAGTAAATCTGTATACACAGATATTAGATTGTATAACCTCAACATTTGGAAGTTGGTGGTGGTAATTACTACCTGATGCAACTAAAAATTACGTTTCGTTTGTCGTGATATTTATTTATTTATTTCACACACACACATAGCAACTATCATTACAGGTTATGCGACAGTTACAAACAAACAAGAATAACAAACACAGCAAACAACAATCAAATCAAACTAAAACTAAACATACAATCAAACTACATTACATTACAAATAATACATCACACCAGAAATAGAAAAAACTTAAACATACTACTATTTACCATAACATACTACATATAACAATACCCTTGTGAGTTCACTCCACGTACACTCAAAAATGTCCACTTTGTTGTGGAGTTCATTTATATGGCGAAGGGCTCTAGTTAAAGGCGACTTTGCCAACACATTTGTTCTCGCCATCGGAATGGATAGTAGTGCCGGATGGAGGCGCCTCCACACGTACCGGTCCGGCACACGAAGACTCAAGCAGCAGAGAACTCCCGGGTTGTGCTCCTTCCCGCGCAACAACTTCACCACATACGCTGCTAGAAAAAAATCCCTACGGACGCTCAACTCAGTATACCCAACCATACCCAGCACAAACAGTGTCGGATACATAAGTGGGTAAAATGGGTATACTCCATATAACTTGAAGTATAGGTGCCTAACGAATTTGTTTTGGACACGCTCTAACATCAACCTGTACTTGTCCTCGTAAGGGCTCCATATCGCCGAGTTGTACTCCAGACGACTCCTTACCAGTGCATTATAAAGTACCTTGACGGTTGTGATATTAGTGAACTCTTTAGAGTGTCTCAAAACAAACCCTAAATTTCGATAGGCCTTTTTGCAGGTTTTAATTATATGCTCTCTAAACAAGTCCGATGTAAACAAGACACCCAGATCCTGTATCTGCTTCACGCGCTGCACTGTATCCGTGCCTATCTTGTAGTTATACAATATAGGTTTACTGGCTCGGGTAAAACTTAAGACAACACTTAGCAGGATTGAAGTTCAATTTATTCTCCCTGCTCCAGTCTATCAATTTTGAGATGTCGTCTTGTAGGTGCAATCCGATTTTTCTCTTATTTGGAGCATTAACTTTACGTCATCTGCAAAAAGGAGACATTTGCTGTGCCTTAGGACCTCCGGCAGATCGTTTATCGTTATGATAAATTCAAGAGGGCCTTGACTTACTCCAGATCTCGTAAAGTATGGCGCCGATTCGTATCCATTAAAGTCTACATACTGCTTCCTGTCTCTCATGTAAGAAGCCCAGAACTGTAATGTTTTTGGCGAGCAACCTACATCCGCTAATTTCCTCAGCAATACGTCATTGTCAACAGTGTCAAATGCTTTTCGGAAATCTAGGTAAACCACATCTACCTGTATTCCAGAGTCCATTGCTGGGACAAAATATGTCATCAGATTTAGAAGATTAGTGGCAGTGCTTCGGGCTGGACGAAATCCGTGTTGGGAGTCGCAAAATTGCGGTGACACTTGGGCGTACAGCTTGCGATGTATAGCTGACTCGAACACTTTTGCCGGCGTTGATAGGACTGCCACCGGTCTATACCCACTGACATCTGGTCCCGCTTTACCCTTCGGGACTGGAATAACTCTCATGGTTTTCCATAATTCAGGGAATGTACTATATTTCACGCATGTGTTAAAAATGTATTGAAGAGGCTCAGCTAGTACCCTACTACAATCCTTAATAAGAATGCTGGTATGCCATCCGGGCCTGCGGAAAGCTTTGGTTGGAGGCGCACCAGAGCTTCACTCACTTCCGCCACAGTAAGCTCTTCTAAGTGGACGCGCGCACTGCTAGCCCCGTAGCATGCCGCCGATCCTGCGTCCAAAAGTGGCTTTTCGCAACTGTAAACACTTTCGAAGTTTATGTTTAATTTGCCGGCACTAACTTAACAATGTTCTGGGTAGTTTTAATTTGAAATTTAATTCTTCTTTAAGGTTTTTGGTCATTGTGAGAGATTGTAAAACTACTGACGCCTATTTTATTTTTTTACAGATAACTCAACGACGCGGGAACCGGGCACTGAAAATTATCGTGGTGAAGGTCGGCAACGTTCGGCACAAGGTTTCTGCAATATTATGTTTTTATTTTATTTTATTTTGACAGCAAACAGCCATGTACAAAAAAATGTTCTTATTCTAATACTTAATAGGTAAGGACCACGAGTGCCCACAAATTATAATATAGTTAACTACTTATATAAATATTCTGGAAGTTTTATAAAATTAAGAATAATACATTGCAAAAAAAGTAAAGAGAACAAAAGAAACATTAATTGGTTTTTGCAAAGAAATCATTAATAATAATGATTTGTTAAGGTTCTTAATATTAGCATTAAAGGGATCTAAGTGACACTTTGGATTATTGTATAGTTTCAAACAGCGGTGAAAGAATGCATTTGAAGCAAAATTATATTTAACTCTTTTGACAGCGAATAAGTTATTAGTTCTACGAACACATTTAGTCGAGACTTTGAGTTTGATATTTCTACAAGGTTAGGTTTTATGGCCCGATTTGAATTTGGCGCAGGCCTGTCTCACTCCCCATGTAGGTATCGAAATATTAAGTACGTGCGGTGGCCTCTACAGAGTAGGTCAGCCAGTAGGGACTCACGAGCGAACACGCTAGCTTTGTTGTCATCTACTTCATAGATCCGACCGATATTTAAAAAATGGAGATATAAAGCAAAGCATATTAAAGGTCATTGCGATCCGAATTAAAAATTTGAAGCATCCTAAAGACGCTGAAACAATATAATTTAAAGTGATTATTATTGTAATGAAATTACCATTCATGTTAGTTACCCATTTATTTCCTTTATAATAAGTACGTTTGCCTATGTCGTGGTCTTCCAACGCATACATAACTATCTGCAACTAAAGTAGGTTTGACAACGAAAGAATTTGATTTAAAATTACGATAACATACCTATTTCCACTAGAAAAAACTGAGCTATTTGTATAAGATGACGTTATACTAGGTAGGTACAGTTTTAGGTAAAGAAGTCGACCCTAATGTCGTCAGAAGAGGTCAGTAACGCGATGGAAAGAGAGATATCTTTGTGAATAAAAATGTAGGTTAGTAGCGCTGTGCGATCTGAATTACACCTTAGTGTATTGCCGCAAGAGTCACTATTTCTTTATTGATTTTGCGAAGTGAGACTTCCTTTTTTTTATAAAAATAAGGGACGAGACGAGCAGGACGTTCAGCTGTTGGTAATTGATACGCCCTGCCCATAACCCAAAAATTCTAAACAGCACTACAACTGCGCTCGTCACCTTGATACATAAGTTGTCGAGTCTCATTTGCTCATTTCAGGTAATTGAATTAAGTTCCGGATGTTGAAAACATGCGCAGCAATGGTGTGCTAAATCACGGCAGATACGAATAAATGAAGAATTTCAGAGTGAAAACTGATAGCTACCATATTTTAATTATTAAATATAGCAGTTAGGATAAAAATACCGATGAAATGTAATCTGATTGGTAGAGTTGCAGGTTGTGGGAGTGTTACCACAGTAAGTTCGTCTTTTTACGTCCGCCCTCTCGATTAATTTAAATCACTGCTTACTCGCTGATGGTTTATAAGCCACCTGGGACGCCACATGTTTAATGTTATTTCGAGTACCTTCTTATTAAGATTTCTATGTCTGTAAGCAATTAGCTTCGAAACGGTAATTTTATTGCTGATTTTGATAATATCTGCCTGGACATGACGTTAATAAGACTTGGGATTGTATGAAAATATCTGTTGGAATAAATATAACTACTTGTTTTAACAGGTTACCCTGTGCCGGAGAATCACAATCAAAGAGGACCAGAACACCAACGTCGATCAGACGGTAATTTAATTTTTATTTCGCTTAAATCGATGTATAGCCGATGTATATGTAATAACTAATATAAGATGTTATGTGTAATAACCCTTAAAAAATGAGACCGTTTTGATCCAACTAAGTACAGGCTACTAACTATATTGCTATTACTTCCCTGCTTTCTATAATCATGGAAAGCATTATCAACCACCTGCTGTTGGTATACCTAGAGGGTCACCAGTTGATCAGACGACCGACAATACGGCTTTCGCAAAGGTCGCTTGGCGAGCGATCGAAAGTAAGGGAGAAGGCCTGACCGTTAGTCTGGTATATAGCAGAGGCCATCGCGTATGGCACAAGGCTCTCCCCTTCGAAACTTCCATCAATTCGGCTTCACGACAGCTTATGCAAGTGTACGAAATTGAAATGTTGATGGTTAATGGTTCAACCCGAAGACTATGTACTCAGTGTGTACACTAGAGTTCTCAAAATCTGTCTGCTATCTCCTACATTGTTTCTTCAGCATATCAACGATATGCTGGACGCCTCCAAAATGCCTTGCTATGCCAAAATCGCCGACCAGTGCCGGAAAAAACTTGTGTCTTCAATCGACTTCTATCTTGAGAAGGTCACAGAATGGTTTAAAATTGCCCCAGTACAATTGAACCTCCAAAATAGTCAAGTTTGTGCGTGACCCACTAAAAATTCCTTTGTCGTATAACCGCTCTTCGATAACAGCTCCCTTAATGCCTCGCCTAGAATCGGAATTCTGGGTCTCGAAATTTCGGGGGATAGCCAATTCTGCGGTCATCTGGAAGGCAAAGCAAAATTGACATCAAGAAAAGAGGGCTCATAAATAGAGCACGGCAATACTTCAAGCAGACCCACATTCTAGCGCTCTACAAACGTCCTACGCTCTTTTGTCCTCCTTTTCCATAAATTTTCTTTCAATGATTGCCTTGGTACTATGTTATATGTAGAGCGAAATTGGTCCAGCCTTTCTTTTTTTTTGATTGAACCCAAAATTCGCAATTAGGCTCGTCACTTAAAGAAGTAACTAGCTACGCCTACGAAGCCTACTGATTAACGGTTAAAAAACGTGCGGATGTGGTACCTACTGAATGGGTAATGGGTAATACTGTGCAAAAAAGACTCCCGCTGATAAATTTCTCTTCATAGTGATTCTATATCTTATCTGAATATTTCAACTATCATAAGTATGTAAGAATAGAATGTGTTTGTCCAAAAATACATAGTGTTACATAGTAATATTTTTTAGGATCGACCGGTGGAACTCCTCAATCAAGCAAGACTGCAGGAAGCCAAAGACATTGTGTTCGATCGATGTCATTTGTCAAGCTGCAATCCTTAGTCGATGCAGACATAAGTGATATTTTCATTGAAATAGCTCATAGTAAAAGACAGTTCATGGAGCTCCTGCACTTGGCGAAGGAAAAGCATGATGTTAATGTTTTGATCTTACAATTAATGTGTAAAGTGGCTCAGTCCACAATGGATCAGTTGAAGCTGCAATTAATTCTCGAGATTTGCAATTCTAGTTTTATACAAGACTTTAGTATGTACCTTCTCAACCTGCCGTACGCGCAGAACAAAGGGAAAAACCACTTGTACTGGAGCAATCCAAATCAATTTTGGGAAAACTTTCTGAATTTTTTCGAATGCGTTAGAAATCTATCGCCATCTACCGCATACACAAAATGCAGACCATTGATAGAAAATATATCCAAGTGCTGTTTAGAGGTATTACGCGAGACACAGGGTTTGGCTCTACCGGACGAATTCTATACAAAATTAAGCCGTCTCCGTGATATGATGGCCAAAAAAGAAGAAAATACTAATGTACGCGAGGTTAGTATACAGTGATGACATAATCAAGCTATTTATATTTTAGTGAATATCGGCATGTCACATTGACATAAGCGTCTGTCAACGTGACATGCTGATATTGTGTCATGTGCCATACTGCCCATATTGAACAGGCGGTATCATCGGAGAGTTAACATGTATAGGCACTTCGATAGGTGGCGGAAAACACTATAAGAATATATGCAGGTTAAAGCTTATAGGTAATTTGATGTATTCCCGTTTAGAGGTGATAGGGGTGACTATTTGCGATAATTTTTACCCCATGATGTAAAAGTGAACCATTCTTGAGTTTTACATCCTGTATACTCACAAAACAAACACAAAGAAGATTCGTGATTCAGTACAGAAGAAAACAGCATTGTCATTCCAAAAAGTCCTATAACAAATGTGTGTCTTTCCGTTGTTTAGCGTTCAGCATCTTTAGACATTACTTATTATTTTAACACGCGTCGATTCTTGTCTAAGGTGTGGCTGACGGTTAGATTATATTGTTATGCAATATTAAAATTATGTGATGGCAGATAGATAGATCATAGATGACAGCTGACAAAAATGGTGTCCGTTCCTTTACTTGTGCCTGTACACTTCAGTTTATGTTTTAGTTCAACACAAGCTAAACAATGTTTTGTAATAGAAAAACATAAACTCCTACCTTCTGGTGAAAATGTGTTTAAATTAGGATGTTTTCTAGTCCCGCTTCATATTTTCAATAACATTTTATATTTATTCATTTTAGACCCGAACTTCAAACAACGCAACGACCGTGGTAGTGGAAGGTGAACCACCGACGTCATTTCGCGAGATAAGTATTCTGCCGACTGAAGCTGACTTATTGGAGGAAGTTCCCTTTGTACGGCCGAATATAGTTGACGGTGCTTACAGTGATATTGAACATTACCTGGACGTTCAGTTTCGACTGCTGCGTGAGGATTGCCTTGGGCCCCTTCGCGATGGCATAAGTAATTTGTCAACTCCTCTACTTTTATCTGTCATTTCTACAGCCACGAACAGTAATATAAGTACATACTCCTCACATGGAGTACTGTTCTCACCTCTGGTCGGGTGCTCCGCAGTACCAGCTTCTTCCATTTGACCGCATACAACGGCTCGAATCATCGACGATCAAGTCATTTCCGGTCGGCTTGATTCTTTAGCATTGCGTAGAGATGTGGGTTCTCTCTGCATAACACACACTGCGGATTACGGCAGGTTTGGAGGAGATAGGGATTTTGCTGCGGGACCGAACTGAAAAAAATGTGATAGTAAAACCGTAAGAAAAACTCCGTGGAATAAAACCGTTAAATGAGACGTGCGCAGGCGCAACAGTCGTATACACAAGCGAGTAGTGTATAATACCTTTCTCTTTCTATTGGACATTATGTGAGTGCAAGAAATCTTAGCAGGGTTGACAATCTTGTCATTGGCAATCAAGTAATAGATGTAATATAACTTAAAAAAAATTAAGATGGATAGCAACTCTACAATTGTTCCATACATTTATATAACATTACATTTTGGTTGCATTAAACTGTATCGTAATTTAAAAACCCTTCTAGAGATGGCGGTAATATGCATTCGATGACCACGTAACTTTACTACGGCATGTAAGATGGCGCCACGTTCTGTGTTTGAAAATATTTTTACAATTTTATGAAATCTGATTTGAAAAATAAACAATTTATTTAATTAGTGCAACGATAGTTCTCTCATAAAAAATATTTCATTTATATTTATATTTCATTCAATATTTTTACTCTGTGGGTAATGTCAAGTCATGAAAGTTTTAGTAGGTACCTAGGTACTTAGTAACTGTCAACTTAATTTTTTTTAATTTTATAACAAATTTTGACAATCGGTTTGCCATTGCTGCGAATTTCGGTGTCGGATTTTTTTCGTTATCTCTTCTCTCTCTATTACCGGAGCACCCCGCCAATGCATAGTATATACTCATGAATTCATGGACAAGCACGTGCGAATACTCACATTATAGATACATTTTACTCGTGAGTAGCCACGTTTATTTTCATATAATTTCAAATCGTCAATCGTCAAACAATAATAAATAAAGTAAGTAAGTGAACTTACAAGTGACTTGATTGCAATTGACAGTGATAATAGTGGGAAATTACTCATTACACTCATTACTTTTTTTTACAAATTGTGTCGATTCTACATTAGCCGAAGGAACTTCGTTCCTACCTGGTGTCCCACGACAACACATCTTTTTTGACCTCTGCGGATTGACGGTTATAAAAGGTGCAGAATTATTTAGAACTAGTGGACCCGACAGGCGGTGTTTCGTTATTTCCTTGGCAATTCGCGTTTAAAAAAGGCGAGGAGTATTTTTAACTTTTATTTTTGATTTATTAAATTTGTCAGGTACATCTGGGCAAACTATTTGGGTACTGGCGATTTGGGACCCTCATGCGACATAGTTCATTATTTATTTTTTTTATGTGCGGTTTTTTTTTTCAGAACAATTTTTGGCGGAACCAAAAAGGCGCAATTACGATGGAATAAGGTACGTTGAACTGATAGCTTAGATTAGATAACCTGATGGCATTATAGGCTGATCAGATTATCAACCCCTGAAATATGAATTTGACTTTAATCTCAATATATTCTTGATGGTTATGTATGATGTTCATAGGCACATAAGTGAATTTGCTAGAAACTGTTATAACCATAATGCTAACACCAGGAACAGACATAAACTTATAATGCCTACTACTCGGCTTAGCGAGTCGAGTTAGTAAGTCTTTTGTGGGGCGATGTATATGCTTTTGCAACAAGATCCCAGAAAATGTTCAAAGCAAAAGTATTACGTTATTCAAAAGAATTGTTAAAAACGTTTGTGTGGTAGAGATTACTATAAAATAAATGACTTTCTTAATGATAGCACAGATTGGGAATGGAGTGACCGCCCTCAGGCTATTAAATAATAAGTTTAATTGTACAATATTACTTTGTAGACAAATTTTTTTGATGAAAAAAAAGCCCGCTGCGTTTGTTGCGCCCGTTCTTCTTAGGTCTGAGGCATTCATTTTGGAATGGGTGGTAGTTTTTGACTTTCAATAAGTGATGTCACATCCTATTTTGAATAAAATATATTTGAATTTGAAATTTGAATTTGAATAATTGGTTCCTTAAATTGATAGAAATACTGTTGATTATTTCGAGAATGAATAAAATAAAATATTTTTATTTCGTCCTACGTACCTCCTCCTACTATAATTACAAAAATGGCAGTTAATACATTAAGGCACTGGTGTTAAATCGCGAATTTCTAAACTTAATCAATATATAGTAATCATAATAATATATAGTAATCAATATATAATAATCAATATTAACTTCAATATATTTAATCATTAAAAAACGCACATACAAAAGTCCATCTAGCCACATTTATAATTTGACAATAGCTGTTACAAAGAAAGATTGATGTCCGCTTACACTACATATGCCAAAAAGATACCCTAGAGCAGATGTCTAGGTCCTAAAGACAAATTTTAACAAATCAAATTTATTTGAGGGATCTTAACATTTTATTATCCAGTTACCGAATTATTTTATGTAAATAAAAATATTATATTTGAGTGTTTGTTTCTCTCATTATAGGTTACCTTACCTTATTAGATCCAAACCAATAAATAAACTTACAATCATTGGCCTTTATGAGTGTGATTTTTGACAAAAAACTCCCACTGAACAGATCTCGATAAATCTCGAGAAAATAGGGACAGACTTACAACCGTAAAACTTATAGCAACCCTCTTTTTCGACAGGGTTTAAAAATACCTTACTGCTACTCCACTCATGTCACTGTCCAAATCGGGTTCTTAATTCAACATACGCAGCTTAAACTGACTTAACTTTACCAATAATATTTTAAACAACTGGAGTAAACACAGAAATGCATAGATATGGCAGTCGCAGCTTATTGTGGTGTAATTTGTGGCATGTGCCATATTTCGGCTTTGTTTTTGTATGACATAAATTGCCTATATCATAGGTTTTCAACGTGGGCGATAACGCCCCCTTGTGGGCGTTTGAGACTTTCGGGGGGGCAATAGAAGACCCAGAGCAAATTAGGGGGCATTGAGATGGCGCAGATGGGGCGTGGGTAGATATAAAATATAGTCTTAAATGGCAAAAAAATACAGGAAAATACTGCGCGTGCTCAAAGTGCGCGGTGAGCAAAATAAGGTTGAGAAACTATGGCCTATATGTATAGAACGTCATTGGGTATTGTAATTGATATGAGCAAAAATATCTTCATAGATTTTATTATTTTACATTGGATATTTAACACATAATTTTTATTACTTGATAGATCTTTACTTTCGTCTCGTTTATCTATTTTCCACATTCTAGAGTATACCACAAGGTGGTCTTCACGGAGCCCTATGTGTCCAATATGACGTGTGGCCACGTTGTTCAGCTGAACAAGGAAACATGCAAAAGATTCCAGTCAATAAAATGGCAATATAATAAACGCTTTCTGTATGGTTCTCTAGTCATATTTGTGAACGAAGAAACCAAGACGTTCATCGTAGCTACGATACTTGATCGACAAGTTTATAATTTAATAAATGGAAAGGTAATATTTATACAAATCAATTGGTTATTTTTAATATTTACTAGTATCATCTATATGAACAAGAAGATTCATATTAGAAAGGTAAAGCCGTGCAATATGTGACGAGCAGTGAACGCATATAAATCATGGAAGCAGTCTTGCTATACTATACTCCGTTGATTATTAGCGCAAGAAGTTACACAATAAAGCCACAATACAGTTTACTATCAATGTTGAAAAAATAGTGTTATTGGTACGCGGCTTTATAAATAATTCGATTACAAACTCAGCTATTCTACCATCGTCCGGTCATGCGCGCTCGCCATAATTACGGTATAATTACCGTGTCAAACGCGCGAACCAATAATTTGGTTCGCGCGTTTATACGAGTACATACACAATACACAAACAATACAAGAGAAGACACAATAGAACATAAAAGCAATTAATATTAACGCGCTCTGGTATAACTTTGAAATATATACCTTCCTTCACTCAAGTGACAAAATTAAAATAGGATAAATAGTACCTTTTATCGTATTTTCAAAATCAGTGGGGCCCAAGCCCAACTGATTTTGAAATCGAATGAAATGATTTGATTTTGAAATTAACATACGATATACTTTATCCCAATTCACGGTCTTCTCAAGGGAGGTTTCGATCAATAGCAGCGTTCTTTCGCTTTGTTTTTATTTCTCAATCGCGCTCGTCTTTTTATTACTCAATATATTTTTTTTCAGATTCCAGTGTTGGTAGTGGGAAACGAGGAAAATCTGTCCTATAAAGATTTTTATACTATGTTGGAGAGTGAAGTTTATTTTGAACCTTACTTTCACGTGCTCAATGTCCTTAAACATCCTTCGTTTGCAGAAAATATGAGCATGAAGAAATATATTGTAGATGTGGATGTATGTATAATATATTTGAACATGTTTTGCAGTATTTAAAGTCAAATAGCGTCATTACATATTTTTTTTTAAATAACTGAATCTACCATGTGTTCGGAAAAAGTTAAGCTCGTGAAAAGAACATACAAGAAACTCAACGGCCACTCTTTTCTATAAATGTATTTAACAATGGTACAACCATATACAAAACAAATTAGTTTGTAAGAAGTACATCCAATACACAAACTTATTACTAATGTTATAAGCGATTTAAATATCAAATATTTCATAAAAATTAATAAAGAATAAACTGTATAAATATAAATCATGCTATATTCGGTTTAAAGAACTTTAATATCTCATTAAGACTGTCGTCACATACATGAGAACATAAAATCAGTGAGTGAGAGGCGAATTTGTTCTTTGCTGCTTTCCGGTTTTATCCGGTATATTGGATGCATCAACCTTCAGAGCTTGATTCATTGTTTGTGTAAGTATTCTTCGCGAACAAGATGGCCGTGTTTACTGACATGATATGTAATCGCATCCAATAAATACAATGATTTCTTTACTATAACAACAGGTCGGCCTGGCACCAGAATTAGCAACCCATTCGCGAGTTGACGCATGGACCAGCCATCGTTGCTTAGAATTACCCACGATAGCTTACACTATTTTAGGTGCTCCATATTCTTTCAGATGTTTGTTTGTCAAGCATTGTACCAAAATTTTTGCGTCGCAATTATCACACCATCATTCAACTAGCAAATAATTCACATGTCAAACGTGTCCCTTGATGTCGTTTCGAGTAGTAGATTTTGACTTTTAATAGATGATTTAGAATTCCTACAAAAACACGATATGCCATGACCTAAACCTTATACATCATTATGTTTTTTCTCCCCACTACATATTAATAAGAATTGCCATCTTTCATACATATTGTCTAGCCCCGACGTCGGCATAGCATAGCCTACGCCATGGATGTTAGACAACAATCCATGATTCGGAAACAAATCTTAATATTTATCATACAAACGTTTGTACCTACCGGGATTGGCACCCGTGCCCCTAGCTCAGTAGTCAGGGCACTAACCACTGGGCTATATAAGTCTTCATCAACATAAGTACCGCTTTGCTTAGAATCCTTTTATTTAAATCTTTCTTTCATTTAAACAAGAAACAAACACTATAAGTAATATAAGCTAAAACACGACCTTCCTAAAATAATAAATGACACATCACAGTAACACACAGTGTTACTCGCAGATGCGTGTTATTAACATGGGTGGTAGTTTTTGACGTTCAATAAGTGATTTTAAATCCTATTTTGAATAAAAATATTTGAATTTGAAACATGTGCCGTACTATTATTATATCTACACTCATGCTTTAAATGCTCTTCTAAAGATACTAAAACAATAAGCTGTGTTTTAGAATCTTTTATAGAGGATTCATATTTTGGGTGTTGATAAAGTCTTGTATGCAACTGTTGATAATCAGGTATTAAAACACTCATGTGATACTATTATCAAGCGGAGCCTCGTGTGATAAACCCACATTCATTTAATACCCATTATTACACAACAGTTGCATAAATAACTATAACCGTTACTATTTAATATTTTTAATTACAGCCCCAACCAAATCCACCGCAATATCTGATCTCATATACAGATTATGAAGTAGAGACAGAAGATTCTAACAATCACTATTTCGAAGTGTTGAACTTTGCCACATGGCCTACCTGTCAACAGTTAAATATGAATCAAAGTCAATATGAAGCCTATAAATTGGCTCTTACCCATGAGTTTTCTGTGATACAGGGACCACCGGGTACAGGAAAAACTTACTTAGGTATAAAGATAGCACAGACTTTACTGACTAATATAAAAATAGATAGATGCCTTATGCTAGTCATATGCTATACTAATCACGCCTTAGATCAGTTTCTTGAAGCTATTTTGAAGATAACTGACTCGGTCGTACGAATTGGAGGGCAATCTCGTAGCGAAGACCTTAAGAAACATAATTTAAATGAATTAAGGGCGTCATCGAAAGGAAATAATAGTAAACATAATTCCTTACTACGTGAGAGGCGATTTTCCTTTAATGAATGTGAAAGGAGCATGAAACAGTTACAAAAAAACATTACCTCCTTGAGCAGTGGTATCGTCCACAGTTGTGTTATAAAAAAATACGTTGCGAAAAGTTGCGCAAAACTTGGATCTATTATACAAATATATGATGCTGAACAGAGGGAAGGAAAAAGCTCAGAAGACCCTTTATCAGTGTGGCTTTTCCAGTTTAGTACAATGAATTTAGGAAATGATCTGGTTAGGGCAAAACAGCTATTAGAGAAATATGAAGAATCTCTGAAAACAGAAAAAGAGGATAAGAAGCATAGTTTAAAAAATGGTGATACCGTGATTGATGAACTGGAAGATGAAAATGTATGTCAATTAGTAGATATATGTTCATCGACTATAAAACAATTAATGGAGTTATTAAAAACAAACTTTTCAGTAATAGAAAATTCTTCAGCTATGCAACAAATAATTCCAAGTGAAAATTGTATTAAATTTGCGTTTGCAAGAATAGAGACATTCCAGGTCAGTATCATAATTGGACGATTCCTGAAAAACGTTCCAAGCCACAAACATCACATTTTATGGAATTCGTGTTAAAAGTTTAATAAATAAAAGTGTATTCATGTTGTTCTTATTAATTTTCAGGAAATGCATAGGCTATATTCAGAGGAGAATTTAACTGAGGCTGAATATGAGGCACTATGTAGACAACCTACAGCAAAAATGTCATTGAGCAACCGCTGGAAGTTATACTTTAACTGGGTTAATGACCTCAGGACGAAATTACAAGCTCAAGTTCGACCCTTACAGGTACTGTTATATTTATGTGCAACAGACCTGCAGCCTAGCGAAACTAAGAAAAAAGCGATTCACTCGATTGTATGAAACGTGCAGTCATTGATAAATTGACAGATGACGGCTATAATATTATAAAAAACGGAGATAGCCGAAATCCACTACGTTTTAAGCAACTGTTCGCTTTCAAACTTTGTTTGAAATAGTAAACATCACTGCATGTTTCATACTAAACTAAATTTCAATTTTTACTTCACAGACAGTCTCGCCTCTTATTAAGTAGTATTTACATCCTCTTTGCTGACTTGTTCCATTTAATAGGTTGGGGGAATGTCTTCGCATATAGTATGTATATACTATATGCGAAAAGTTTTTTTTTTTTTATAAATTCGTACTACTTTTATAAATTAAAAAACGGTAACATTTAAAAAGGAAACAATTTTTTAAACCCAGTTTTCTCGTTTAAAAACCATATTACAAACAAACATTGTTATGGCACCTCTTCACAATCGGCGATTACACGCGAGCACGATATTGTGGAGGGCTTATTCGCCTCTAGTCGCCGATCGAATCGAATCTTCATAGTGATCGCGGCGATCGGTGACTTGTCGTGCCCTCACTTCACTGGAGGACACTGGCCAGTGAGCGAAGCCGTACGTACTTCGCCTAGTCGCGTTTTGTTTTTCTTTTATTTACATAGCGCGAGTACGATACAAAAACTACTGGGTGGTCAAATGAAAGAACATTTAAATTCATAGAACTTTATTAGAAGTATCTAAAAATATGGAATCCCCAAAATAATTAATATTGTATACTGAAAGTAAATAAATGGTAGCAACAACTATAAATTCCACGTCCATCTTGAAGAACTGCCGGTCAATAAATGATCACGGACGATCGTGTGGATTATTAAATACACGATGATCATCGCCGATAGTGGAGATGAGGCATTAAGCAATAAATAAGTGCTTGCAGGTATTACAGGCAATATTAAAGTAAGTTTAGAAGAAGTAAGGACAAATTTTAAAGTTAAAACCGACTTCAAAAACTGAAAAGTATCAAATAACAAAAAATTTAATTTATTACACCTCTTATGCAAACCTTTACCTTTAATATTAATAAAATACTATTATTTGTATGTGCTACCTATTGATAGGTTTTAAGTCAGTGCCAAGGCCTAAACAAAATAAAACTTCATATTATAATTGTTTTATTATAAGAGCATGCAACACTTATAATAATAATTATAGTCACTTAGACATTTTTCATAGCAGCTATCCAACTTTTACTAAAAAAATTAAAGAATATCTTAAACATTCTTAAAATATGTCCAACCGATAAATTTGATAAATTTTGTTTCATTTGTATTTTTGTGTACTTTTCTCGCCTTATGTTTAATTGTATATAAAATCGTTATATTTTGTATTATATTCACTCCTACTTTGTTTATATTTAAGTGGAAACTTTATTGGCTTGTGTAATATAAATTATGTGTTACAATGTGTATATAACTTAAGCTGTTTGTTTTCCAATAAATAAATAAATAATCAACTTACTTACTGTAATTATTTAGGTTTTCTGGCAACGCGTGTCAGTCCGCTTGGTTTGTTTTGTTCTAGACGAAGCTATCCCGCTCAAAGTCACGCGTGGCGAGTGTAGGTACCTTTATTACATTTGGCTTGGCACCGACTTCAAAGCTATAAATATATAGCACATACAAATAATAGCATTTTTATTAATATTATTGGTAAAGGTTTGCATAAGAGGTGTATTAAATTAAATTTTTAGTTATTTGATACTTTTCAGTTTTTGAAGTCGGTTTTTTTTTTATTTTTTATGTTTTAGTGTCAGTTAATAATAATATATAATCAACCTGAATGAAAACTCCAAAAAAAGCCGTACACAGAAAACAATTATGTTATCCAGGTAGACAAAAATTTTCATATAAATGATCAAAATATATGAATTAAAAACGGCTCTCTGCAAGCAGAGTATGGTAAGATCTATTCATGTGGGCGGTATTGCCACAATTGAAATTTGTTAAATTTGTTTAAGGCGCTATAGTCTTATACAGTAACATTTTTGAAAATCTACTTAAAATACTGCTACAAATACTACGCTTCCAATTTTTTGACATGTTAATCTTCATATCTTAAATTATTGCAGTTTCGAAAACACGATTACGAAAAAAAATCTCGATAGAAATGATTTTTTTAAAATAGGCTCTATTATTGGAAGTATTTTATATTATCATAAAACTCTGATAGCTATAAACACAAAACTTATTTTATTCGATAGTTATTTATTATTTTTATTTTTCCTCGTGGGTTTTATCAATACGCTTTGTAAATTATTTTATAATATTTTTTTCGTAATAAACTAAACGCGACGCCTTGGTTGCATTTTCGCTCATGCTTTCGTTCTTCTTATTTTAGCAAACAAGTACAAATCGGGAATCATAGTAAAAAAATGATGATGATGCGACAGCGTATTTGTTAAAATATATGGGTAAATGTAAGTCGGAAAGTACTAAAATAAAATGTACGTAATATTATGCAACACTATGGATAATTTTGCGCGGCGGCCATCTTGGATTTCAAAAATGATCCGAAATTCGTTCTCTGCACCTTCGAGAACCTCGGATACGATACCCATATTGTTGAAATCATAATTTTGCGCGGAGGCCATCTTGGATTTCATAAATGATCCCAAATTCGTTCTCGAGAACCTCGGATACGATATCTATATTGATGAAATCATAATATTACTCCTTATTAACTATAACTAACTAACTTATTAACTGCCAGAATATTTTGAAGGTTGATATGGACAGATCAAAACAAGCGTATGAGGAAGCCAAACTATTGGTTGATTTGGACTTAATAAAGCACTATGAAGTAATTGGCATGACAACTACCGCTGCGGCAAGGGTTCAGAAACTTCTTGATGAGTTGAAGCCACCAATAGGTTTGCATTTAAATTTCTAAATCCAATAAATGGCTGACATGATTATTCTTTTGCTCTGTATTCGGCAATCGAAAGTAAGTATTTTATTATTCTTCTAGCCCCAAAATAATAACATTATATTTTAATTATATTAATCATTCACAGTTTGCAGCTACTAATAGCATACTTGTAGATTGATTGATCGGTCAACTCATGTAGACGCTTGTTCCTTTTTTTATAAGCGGGAACTTGATGGAAAGTGAATAAACCAGCCACAAATGGACATCGCAATGCCGGAGGCCAAGAGATATATTGCCGGCCTCCGAAGGGGTATATTCTCTAGAAAAGAGAGAAAGGGACAAATATCAACTACATAGTGTCTTATTAATCTTAACAGTGAACTATGGTTAACAGTCGCCATCATAATAGATCATTGGTCACACTGAAATAGAGCTACACTGAACTGTACTAAAGCCACTACTTTTATAGATAATTTATTTGCATCCTTGTGGTGTTTACGAATGTATATCTGGGAGTATTTGTTTAAATCGTGTCAAGAAGTCGATTTATGTATTTCAAGGCAAATATTATTTTTATTTTTTTTACAAGAAATGAGGTACGTAGTTAGTTAGTCAGTTATTATATGGAACATATTTAATTATTGACACCTTTTTAGGATGGCCCCTGACTAGCCAGATATTTTTTTTATCGAAGAGGAGGCACTGGTCACTGTTGATGAATGATCACCGCCGCCCACGCTCTCGGAATACCAAAGTAATAACCGTCACCGTGGAATGACCATTACCGGTCTTTTAGGTTGGTGTACGCTCTTGTTTTGAAAGCAGCCATTTCGTATCGTCCTGGAGACATCACGCCATGAAACTCCCCATGATAAATGCGTTAAAAGTCACACATAACGCGACGTTATTAACGTCACAGCGACAGTTGATCGAGCCCTCCACGGAGTACTCGGTATCTTACGATTATTATTTACGAACGACACATGCAAATTTGAGTCTTCTGTGGTCAAATTGCACAAGGTTTATTTTACCCCATTCCGTGACTCGGTAGAAGATACAAGTATCTTCCGGAACTGATTGATGCTTTCTATCAAGACCTGCATTGCCGGTATCAAAGGCATCGCCACTACTTTCATTTGTATAACAATGTTTGTTGGAGATATCCTACAAATCATTGATATGCAGAAGAAATATCGTTCAGGAGTTACGGGTTCGAGCAAAATCCGTCGAAGATGACCGCTTGCTGCGCCCAGGAAGGAAGCTGGTGGTCCACATACGAAAACTCGGAATACACAAATGATTAGAGTTTCGACAGAGGCGACTTATATGTATCTCGATCAAAAGCTTTCTCTGTATCCAGGCTGCTACAACTGCCAAAACTTCATCTTAGCTTTCGATAACCCTATTTACTTTTTTAGTACAACAGAAGATCGCTAGCGGAGGTCATGGAATTGGGAAAAATGATATTAATTGTCCAATTTACTACTTTGTGGATGATATATATGCTATGGATTGCATAGAAAACGATGAGTTTAGAACTTACCTCTATTTAGAGCAATTCATGTACACTAATACAAATCGCGAGTGTAAGACGTAGCTTGTCACGCGCACTAAACTAATGCCTGGCCCGTTTTTATCGATTGTCTAACAGCAAGAGATCTAGACGGATGAATTATCCAAGCTCCATAGTTTATAGAAATCTCTTCTATGTTACAGTGATCGTAGAAGAAGCGGCAGAAGTGTTCGAGCAACACATTATCACATCTCTTAGCGAGGGTTGCGAGCATCTAATACTAATTGGTAAGCTTTTATACTGCTTTACATTTCATGCCTGTAATGTGGTTTCATCTTACTTCTTACGGGGCTACAATCTTTTTTGGCTCTTGATTTCCGCCTTGTCTATGGGCAAACCGCATATCGCAGCATGGAATTATTAATGCGCATAGCCGCAACTTTCATCTTGGTTAATATAATAATCCTTGATCACCTTTATACGGGGTGCCTCAAGGCTCAATCTTAGAACCCCTTTTATACTTCATTTATGTCAACAACATTCATGAAATAGGTTTGCACGGACAGATTATTTTTACTTTGGAAAATCAATTAATTAACTAATTTCTTTTGCACAGGCCGATCTTAATACTATTTTTCAATACTTTCAAAGTAACCTTTTAACTATAAACACATCTAAAACCTCGTAAATCATCTTTAAAGCAAAAAACAAAACTATTTTTCCTTTCACACATTTAAGAATAAATAATCAACAAATCGAAGAAAAAGAAGAAGAGAAATATCTATGCCTCATATTCAGTATCGGATTGAGCAAGCGCGGGGCCCTTAGCAAACTTTTTCAGAGCCCTTGACAGATCAAGGACATATTGGAACATGTCGGTTACCAAGTATCTAACGTGGATTATCTGTGGGAAAAGTTGTAGTTTCACGTTTTTGTGACATCAAGTAAATTTAATATCGGTTAGGCAGAGATATTGTGAAGGCTTAAATGTACGGGGCCCGCAGCAATTGCTACTGTTGCTTCGTGGTTTGTTGTCTCATTTTGGATAGTGATAGGAGTAAGAACAAAATTATCATCTCTAATTGGTATCTTGCGAAACATTGTCAGATCTATTCCACGCCGTGTCCGATTTACAATTTACAGCTCACTAGTTAAACCACACCTATTGTATCTTTTAGAAATATGGGGTTGTATTGCAAAGTCGAAATTAGTTAAACTACAGACAACAGAATATAAACTAGTAAAGCTACTGTTTCATTATCCCTACTTAACTTTAACTGAAAAAATCTACACAGAAACAAAAATTATGACAATCAGACAATTGTGTTGTTGAAAAAAAAATTTTTTTTTCTTTTTTTATGTATTTTAAAACTTTATTATTAATTATATTGATATTTAATGCAAAAAACTTAATTTTTTTTTGCAATTAAAAACAATTAAAAATTGATGAAATTTAAATAAAAATCACATGACTATAAACGCGCCATGATTGGACACCACAGTTGTGACGTCATAACGCGCTCGGGTTTGTTCGGGAGTTGTCGGCGTGTCTTCGCCGTTCGATATTCAAAAATTAATTTTTATTTTGAAATAACTTGAATTATTGCGAAAAAAAATATTTTTGGTATGATGACTTTGTAAATGATTTTTCTTATTATAAATAATAATCACAAAAAAAAAAATTCACACTAACACATCCTTCTTTCAAAAAAAGGATTTAACCAGAATTATTATACGTAAGAGCTAGTCATATTGAGCTGCCAATGGTGAGAAGTACTTATGGAAAACAGACAATAACCTTTGAGGGAGTTCAGATATATAACAACCTGCCCTCAGAAATATGAAATGCCAAAACATTGACTTCTTTTAAAGCGAGCCTCCAAAGGCATATACTGAATAATTATGAAACCTTTCAATAACATATGTGGGTTGTTTTATGTCGTATCTATTTGCCTAACATTGTATTGCATTCTGTACCTACCAAAATCATTGTTTGTGAGTACCTTCTTTAATTGTTTAAATGTTCATTTGTCATGTAAGTGACAATAGGTCTTAATGAGAATAATAGTAGATTAGTAGCCAAGGGCTGTAAGGCATCAATTGCAGCTCGAGATCTATAGTTTGAGGGGAGCAATTGATGGTTACACCCGAGCTAACTACTCTGCTTTACATCTCGATTGTGAGGTAAGTAGAAAAAAACTGGCATTACAATAATAAAATATTGTTAATTGCTGCTTCAGCTTCTATTTTCATTGAATCGGGAGTGCAGTACATATCTTCATCACGTGTAGAACTCATGTTTTTTTCCTAATTAGCACGTAATTATAAAAAAATCCCAAAAACAAACAATATATAAAGTATAAGTTTTCTATTCCCGCCTTTTTTTCATCTTTTTTTTATTATTTTTTTACAAGAGCGAATTGAGCTTCGCCGTTCGATATTTAAAATTGATGACCATTATTTATACTCATACGAAGACAAGGCTGAATAGCGAAGCGACCTCTTTTATCATTGGGCTGAATGCATGATGTCTATTGCCAGTATGATGGTTAGATGTACGCGAACTTTTTGAAAGAGTGAAGAGTTTTTTTTTTATTAACTTACCGCTCTAGGGCTTTTCTAGCTACATTATTACCCTAGATCGCTAATTGGTCACCTACAAGTCCCCAACTTACCGAATATGAGAGATGTAAACTTACTGATTCCTTCCAATGTGTGACATGCTATTAACAAATTTAAAGTTCAAGCGCTTAAAACCCTTCTAGCACCTTTAACGTAATATTAATCGGATCAGCGTATATCTCATCAATATCTAGTGCTCATAGAATTTTAGATAAGTCCTCATTATTTATTATCGGTGACTTTTTATTTCCGCCACATTCCGGTTGTCTATTGTTTAACGATTTTTGATTTGATTTCATCAAACATTTCAGGGGATCACCAACAACTTCGACCGTCGGCTGCCTGTATGAAATTAGCTCGAGAGTACAACATCGAAGTGTCTTTATTCGAGCGTATGATCAACAATAAAATACATAGCCGTCGACTGTCCGTTCAACACCGGATGCGGCCAGAGATTGCTTCCCTGATATCACCGCACATATATCCCGACTTGTTGAACCACCCGTCTGTTGAACGATTCCCGAATGTTAAGGGAATGAAATGCAATATGTTTTTCTGGACTCACGACTTTCTGGAACAGGTGTGTTCGCAAATATCATGTTTGTAATAATTATTATGACGTATTCTCAAGATTTATTATTTTATTAATTTGATGTCGACATTTCGACCCAATTGCATGGTCGCGGCGGAAAAGCGGAAGCGGCGAGAAATTTCTTGACACATTGACACTTGACACTAATAGTACTCGTTTTAATAATAATATTGACACACTTTTTACACAAATTATCTTGCCCCAAGTTAAGCATAGTACTCGTTTTAATAATAATATTGACACACTTTTTACACAAATTATCTTGCCCCAAGTTAAGCATAGTACTCGTTTTAATAATAATATTGACACACTTTTTACACAAATTATCTTGCCCCTAGTTAAGCATATATAGCCTGTGTTATGGGTTACAAGACAATGATACATTTAATACAATATAATTACTTAAACATACATATATTTATACATTTAAACATCCTTGACTCGGAAACAAACATCCATATTCATCATATAAATGCTTGCCCCTACCGGGATTCGAACCCGGGACCTCTAGCTTAGTAGGTAGGATCGCTAACCACTCGGCTATACAGGTCTTTGCTTCCCTAATTCACGACACACAATACTGACTACGTCCATCCTTTCGGGTCTTTTTGTTGCATTTGTACTGCAGATTGAGACCACGGGATTCCATGTTTGCGCTAGTCTTAAACCATATATCGTGAGTACCCGTCATAATAATTACAATGTTAAAGTTAAAAATTTATCATGGCTAGTGTTTACTTTGACTCTCACGAGTTCAAGTTATAATCCCTCAATAAGTATTTAATTCGATCTATTAAAGACCTTTTATGGCTATGGCAATTTGTGTGTGGTGAAAATTATCAAATATTTATTCTCGACTTTTCAGAAGACTACTGACGGCGGTAGCAAAAGCAACTCCCAAGAAGGAGATTTGGTCTTAAAGTTGGCTAATTATTTGATGCAGCAGGGCTATCAACCTGAAGATGTTACCATACTTGCTGCGTATTCTGCGCAAATGTTCTACTTGAGAAAGGTAACTGGTAGCACATACCATGAATGTAATTTTAATTTATTTTCCTAACTAATAGTTTTCGACTTTCTCCTTTGTAGCCTAAGAACATTTTAGATTGTTAGTAATTGGTGAAACATCATAATATATCTATGTAAAATGTCTCATTATAAAAACTGTCGATGTAAAAATGTCGCTGCGAAAATGATGACCTGATGTGTGCCTACAGATACAAATATTATCGTAAAGAAATAATATAATATAGTATGTAGGTGTGATGTAGACATTGTGATTTAATTATTTTAGGAAACACAAATAAAATTTGAAAACAAAATTTTATGAACGATGCGAGACTCGAACCCGCGACCTCTCGCGTTCCGTGCGAGTGTTCTTCCAACTGATCCAACCGGGTTCGAGTCCCGCATCGTTCATAAAATTTTGTTTTCATATTTTATTTGTGTATTTATCCCAGATGTGAGGGTTATCACTTTATAAAACATTACAAATTGCTTGTTTTAGGAAAGAGAGAAGTATGTGTTTTTAAAGAAAATACAAATTACGGTCGTCGATAATTACCAAGGAGAAGAATCAAAGATAATTCTACTTTCTCTCGTAAGAAATAACGCAGAGGGTAAGATTGGTTTTCTACAAACTGAGAATAGAGTTTGTGTGGCGTTGTCCCGCGCAAGAGAAGGTGAGTATTATACAATATTTGATCTTTTAATAATAAAAGTCTATTTCACGAGATATATCGAGCGACGTTCAGTTCCGTGGTCACTTGGAAGAGAAGGGCAAATAAGCCTCTAAAAAGCTTGATGTACTCAGTAAGGCGAGACAGTACTTCACTATAAGCCACCGCCTGCAACTATATAAGGCATGCGCCTTTTCGGGCTCCAGTACCAGCTTCTTCCATTTCACCACATACAACGAAGAGCGGCTCGAATCATCGACGATCAAGTCATCTCCGATCGGCTTGATTCTTAAGCATTGCGTAGAGATGTGGGTTCTCTCGGCATCTTCTACCGCAATTATCACGGGTAGTGCTCAGAGGAGCTGTTCGGGTTGGTTCCAGCTGCCGAATTCCACCACCGGACATTACGTGCAAAGTACCATCCGCATCACGTTGACGTCTGGCATTCCATAACCGCGCGTTTTGCAAGAAATTTCTTGCCTCGCACAGCCACTTTGTGGAATCAATTACCGGCTGCGTTATTCCCGAACAGATACGACTTAGGAACTTTCAATAAACAGCATACTCCCACCTTAAAGGCCGCAACTCATTTCATGACACCTGTTGTTTGCCAATGTCCACGGGTGGCTGCCTCACCTCTCCCCATCCCCTAAAGCCTCTTGCCCGTTAGCCCCCTCTTATATAAAAAAAAAATATTTAATACGTACCGACCACGTATAATCCTTAAGGTGACTCAAGTATAAACTTGAATATTACAAATTGTAGATTACTATACTCTAGTTCATTGTCGCTCAGAGGGCAATGGAGTCCACTATGCTCAGAGTTTCCCTGCGAGATCTAATCAGAGATGCGGATATCCGTAGGAGAACCAAAGTCACGGTCATAGCCCAGATGGTTACGAAGCTGAAGTGGCAGTGGGCATGGCACTTTGCGCAACGGACAGATGTCCGTTGGCGCAGAAAAGTCCTCGAATGTCGACAAAGTACCGGAAGACGCAGTGTTGGTTGGCCTCCCACAAGATGGACCGACGATCTGGTCAAGATCGCCGGAATAGGTTGGATGAGGGCAGCGCAGGACGGATCGTCGTGGAAATCTTTGAGGGAGGCATTTGTCCAGCAGTGGACGTCTTCCGGCTGAAATGAATACTCTCGTATGTGTTACTGGTTTTAATATGCTTTAATAATAATTTGTAGTCAATCGACAGCTAGACGCTTCCCTGAGTAAATAACCTTGCATTTGATTCGCTCTGCCCCATCTATATCCTTAGCAAAATGCTACTAGTGCCATTTAAAGCCCAAACTATGCATACAAATGCAATAATCATTTCAATGAGACGTAACATCTTATGTCTCAAGGTGTCGGCCGCAAATGTAGTGCCGCTCAGAATATTTTGAAGAGAATAATCCTGACTGTCCACTGCATTGTAATGGGTAAGGCGTATCAATTACCATCAGCTGAAGTCATGCTCGTCTCGTCCCTTATTTTCATTAAAATAAACTCAATTAAAGTGAAAAACACAGAACCGGCTGAGAAGTTGATTATAAATACAAATATTTTTATTCAAAGAAAGATGTGAAATCACTTTTTGAAAGTCGAAAACTAGCACCCATTCGAAAAAGTATTACTGAGATCTGAGACGAACTGGCGCAAGAAACACAGCGGGCTTCTTTTTGTCATAAAAATATCGTTAAAATGTAATACCAGTGGGAGGCTCCTTTGCGCAGGAAGCCGGCTAAATTATGGGTATTCTGCTGTGAAGCAGTAATGTATAAACATTACTGTGTTTCGGTCTGAAGGGCGCCGTGTACGATAGCGCAATAAATGAATACTGTATTTAATCACATAAATGCTAGTACTTTTATACTGATAAATAAAGCAATTCGCGCTAAATTATTCCCTAACCATTCCAAAATGTTCAAGTTTTCACTTCTGCCGGCACTCCCGGACTGCAACCCGTTATTTTTAGGGTTCCGTAGCCAAATGGCAAAAAATGGCTTTAAGGAAGGTGTACTCGCTTTTTTTACATATAAACCATTAACTGTACTCAATCGCTTATTTATTATTAAAATTAATCGGACATTAAATATTTAGGTTTCTACATATTTGGTAACATAACTATGCTTAAATCAAAATCAGACCTTTGGGCAAAAATCTCGCAGACTTTAGAAGAAAAAGGATTATTGGGACAACAGATTCAATTGAAATGTGAAAATCATCCAGACACTATAACTACGGTAAATAATTATGATCTTATTAGATAATTTATTTTGTACTTATTAATAGTCTTTTCAAATCAAATCATCTTTATTTGCGAGATAAGGTAATAATAAGATGTTGTTGGCTTATAATTAACAGGTGCTCTTATCCTAACCCATAAGGCATGCAAACTTATAGTGGAATACATAGTCAGTTCTCGTGTTAATCTCTGTAACAATTATAATATACTGTACTAAAAAAAAGATATACATCCCAAGCAAACTTAGATTAACATCAATCATACAATAGTTATTATTTCATAGGCTTATTCATTTTAATTTATAATATAATGTCATTAGCTACACAATGATTTCAGATTCAGTCGAAGTTAATTTTTATTATTTCCTATTTTACCGTCAAGAAAATCTTTTAATGAGTAGTATGCTTTTTTTATTAAGTAAGATTTGAGTGAATTTTTAAAGTAGAATATATTTTCGCGCTTAATATTGTCAGGTAACTTATTGTAAATTGTTGGTCCCATGCAAAAGATGCTGTTTCGATACAACTCTGTTATGGACTTCAAAGGTCGTAATTTGTTGTCGTTTCGTTTCGAAATTAGGGTTTCATATTTATTGATATTATTCTTTACCATAACTGCTACTTCATAAATATATATTGATGGCAAATAATGGTCTAATATACACTCATAGACAAATTTAGCGGAGCGCAAGAGAAAAATTTGTATTTTTCTTATGGCGACAAATATAAATGAATGCTATACAAGAATAAAGTTTTAGAATATTTCTTTTTTCGAATTTCATTTGTTATTTATGTAATTATTTCGTATGTAGTGTTTTCCTGTATTGCGAAAAATTTCTCAACTTTTGGAATCGAGTTTAAAGTTTTGCTAGAAACGTAAACAGAAAAATAAACAGAGAATGCCTGATCTAAATGCAAAAAAAAATGTTGTAAAGAATGCAAAGATGCAATAAAGAGCTGCTACTTTATTTGAAGCTGTGCACATCTACAAACATAAGGGTTAGACGGAATGGTTATGGGACTAGAAAAACGGACATTAATGGAAAACTGTGACCATAGATGACCGTTTTATCATTAACACCGGGCTTAGAATCAGATCTTTGTCTTGTTCTGGGTCTCTGAGCTATGAACGAAGCTCCAAGACGTTTGAGGCAAGAATGCTGTTAGAAGAAGAAAATTAAAATTGAAATCATCTGGAATAAATTCATACTTGCCTGCCACAGGCCCCGTTCTTGCCACATCAAGTAGCTCGAGTTGATTTTACTCGCAATCCTGAAAATTGGAATGACCTATCTTGGAGTCAAGTGCTATTCACAGATGAGTCCAGATTTTGCTTAAAGCCCTAAGTTAAAAATGTGGATACGCCGCGGAGACAGCTAGGCACAGTGGAACATCATTGGAAAAAAGGCATATGGTGGAGGGTCAGTTATGGTATTTGTATGGGGGAAAGTACTGAACTCCGAACCCACGACTCTTTCGGGTGCCATTGTTTAGCTCAGTGGAAGAACTCTCGGACGGAACCCCAGAGGTTGCTTGCGAGTTCGAGTCTTGCATAGTTCATAAATTATGGTTACAAATTTAATTTAATTCCAAATTTGTCTCAAATCTCGATATAAAGGCTGTTCAGCAGAAAAAACAAGTATTAGTTGCCGAGACAAACTTGGTGTAGGTTTCGCAGCAGTCTTAGAATGGACTATATAATATATTGCTCTCTACTTGGACCAAATTATACTTGAAAATATCTTACTAACTTCGACCTAAACAATTGTATGGGTTTTTTGTTCATTTTCAGGTTACCAAAGAAAGCGACTTTGAGTTTGTACCGGAAGGAGGGTGCTTACAGAAATGTCTTCACAAGCTGAAGTGTTTACACCCGTGCCCGCTCGTGTGCCACGGTTATGACAATAATCATGAGTCTGTCCAATGTATTCTTAAATGTGAGAGGTAATTATCATCTAATATATAAAATTCTCGTGTCCCGGTGTTTGTTACCAAACTCCTCCGAAATCTGTGAACTGAGTAAAAATGTGTACATACCGGGTCGGTCTGAGAATCGGCCAACATCTATTTTTCATACCCCTAAATGAAAAGGCCACCTACCACCACCCACCATTAAATATTTTGTTTTTATTTTTTTGACAATTTTATTATTTTTATTTTATTATGATTCAGCATTGAAAAATAGATACAACTTAATTAATTTTCGCCCTTCTACGATCTAGAAGTATTTTTGGATCGCGATTTTATATTCTGTTCCATCCACAACTCCGCTATAGGGTTGCAAGATGGCAATCGATTAGAATAATTATTGTATTACGATATATTTGGTAGGTCTGAGAATCGGTTGCATCTATTTTGTATACCCCAAAAATATTAATATTTTTTTTTATTACTTTATATGGCAATATTAATTCTTGATGTAATGAAAGAATATCAACAAATTCATAAAAACAGTGCCTATTTTATTTATTATGTACAGAACAACGTCTGTCGGGGTCAGCTTTAGAAGTTTTATAAATTTTTTATGTACCAAAAGACGTGATAATTTTGGACGCAATCGAAATGCATTTGATTATCTAGATTGTTTATAAAATCAAAATGTAAAATAATTTGGTTTAAATTGTTTTTTCTTTATTTCACTTTCAATGCTACGTGGTTATGAAAACCAACAACTACAAAAGATTAAATTTTCAAAAGCGTTGCGCAGCAGCTTTCTCGTCTGTGGCTAGGGGGAAATGTAGAAAGAAAGCCGCTGATTTGAAGCATATTGATATACGGTAGAAACAGTAAAAGACATTGATTTTCTCAAAATTGATTCCTTTAGATTTTTTTTATGTCATTTCAATATTACCACGGCGTCGGAAACAAATGCCGCTTTGAGAGACAAGAAGCGGTGTAAGAAACTCCCAGTATTCTTTTTTGAGCTCTTTTTAATAAAATATATAAACAGTGTTGGGGATAACATGGTAAGTCGTCGGTCGTCATAAGTCGGAGTACGTAACTACCGTGCATAACAAACTTGATGTCCCTTTTAGCCAAAAAGCTAGTGATCCATGATCACCAGCTGAAAGACCTTGGCGAAAACTGTACTGACAATTGCTGATCAGCTGGTGCTCCTATAGGTATCAATTCAAGTTCTTTATAAAGGGATTCAACAATAAAAGAGTTTTTGTGTACTGTAGACGTAGTTATTTACCAAATAAAAGCTAGCGTTGTCGATCGTATTAACATGGCACATAGAGCAGCCATCGCTTTACCGCCATAAGCCTATCAATTAGTACCTACATTTAATAATTTCAAAACACCTTCAAAATATGTAAATGAATGTAAAAATAAACTTCAGACTTCGCATCAATCTGGCGTCCACGACATTTTGTTTGGTATAATAATATATAATATATATAATAATAATGTGTTTTGTGTTTCAGGGTTATTTGTGAGTTAGATCACGTTTGCCCCTTAATGTGTAATGTAACATGCCAACCATGCAAAGTTAAAGTCGAAAAAACATTGCCTTGCAAACACCTTATGACCTTACGGTGCTTTGAAGACCCGGCTAGTAATCATATAAAATGTCTGACTCTCGTAGATGTTGTGATGCCGGATTGCGGGCACGATGTGAGTTTTTATGTTTATAATATTGATTACTAATAAGTTTTTGGTTATTACTATTAATTTTTTAGTTTTCGTGCGAGATCGAATCAGAAATGAGGAGATCCGTAGGAGAATCAAAGTTACCACCATAGCCCAGATGGTTGCGAAACTGAAATGGCAGTGGGCAGGGCACATAGCTCAACAGAGATGGCCGTTGGGGCAGTAAAGTCTCGAATGGTCACTACGTACTGGATGGCGCAGTGTTGGTAGGCCCCCCACAAGAGCGACCGACGATCTGGTCAAGATCGCCGGAATATGTTGGATGAGGGCAGCGCAGGACCGATCTTCTTGGTAAAGATATGGTGAAATGCGTCGATGTGCAAACTATATAAAATTAAATGCCATATAAATATATTGTCAGTATTATTGGTAGGTGTACGAGTCGACCATCGCACATCATGTTGCGTTCCGTCAGCGCTCTGGCGCGTGCCGTACTTCCACATTTTCCCCCCCACTTTACCGCTTGAGCTTCAATCGGTTCACTTGTGTTCATAACCATTTACCATTTTTACCTTTGTAGACTTATTTTAATGAATCTATACAAAGTCTCGTTTAATTTATGGACCATACATAAATTAGTCTGTAAGGTAACCATAACACCGTACAGTAGTCATAACTACTTCTCATGTCAAAACATAAGCATAATAATTTATTATTTCAATAATAATTTGTCTCAGAGTCTCTAAATACGTGGTCAGTAATCTTGTGGGTACAAAATAAATTTGTAAACAAAATTTATGAACGCTGCGGGCCTGGAAACTGCAACCTCTCGGGTTCCGTCCACCGAGCCAATCGTTCGAGTGACGTATCGTTCATAAATCTTGTTTTGTCTTCTTCAACTCTCAGGTTGTGGCTCTATCTACTGGATCTACTTTACAGTTGATAACCTGTTCAACCACAATATTTTTTTAGTTTTCTTTTGTGTCTTGTTAATGATAATAAGGGCATGGGCCAAAAGTCCGTTTAATATGTAAAAAGGGAACCTTTTTTAGTGTACTATGAGTGCTACGGATTATAGAACGAACTAGTTTACGCCCGCGACTTTGTCCGCGTAAATAAAGAGTTTTTAAAAATAAAAAGCAAGTTTGGAATTGAAGATTATCTCTAGTCCTATTCCAGTTCCGGCTCCCGTTTTCGCTCCGTTTCCAAATTATTATGTTATGAATCTTATTTGGAGGAAGATTGCTATGGCAAACTAAACCTTCTATTGGTATTGTTATAAATCATCGACGTGAATTGCAGTTTTTCACAAATCCCGCGGGATCCCTGAATTTTTCCGGTCTCTCTTAGCTCTTGTCTATCGCTGTACCAAATCAAAAGCGGTACAGTAACTCCGGCGTAAAATCGTAACAAACAAACTTACATTCACATTTATAATATTAGTAGGGATAAACTATAATTTTAGAGAACGTTTGGCATTCGACAATTTTAAAAAAATATTTGTTTTCAGGCAAAAAAGCCATGCTATTTAAACATGACACAGCTGCGGTGTCCGGTTGAGTGCGGCGGCCGGGCTAATTGCGGCCACAAGTGTGAGCGGACGTGCCATGTCACCGACGACCCAGAGCATCTCCAGGTGACTCCATTAACATCCAATGCTAGATTATGGGTACCACAACGGGCCGGCGCCTATTCCTGCCGTGAAGCAGTAACGTGTAAACATTACTGTGTTTCGGTCTGAAGGGCGCCGTAGCTAGTGAAATTACTGGGCAAATGAGACTTAACATCTTATGTCGCAAGGTGACGAGCGCAATTGTAGTGCCGCTCAGAATTTTTGGGTTTTTCAAGAATCCTGCTCGGCACAGCATTATAATAAGTAGGGCATATTAATTACCATCAGCTGAACGTCTTGCTCGTCTCGTCCCTTATTTTCATAAAAAAAAATCGACCGACGAGTTTGTTGGCACACTTGATGGTTTCTGCTCCCCCTCTCTCATTGCAACTGCATTAACGAAACCGATGGAGGTAACTTAGTATAGTCTACTTTTGTAGATTTAACATTGTCCCAAAATCACCGTTGTCTGTTGCTGTACACTGTGTATGGATGACATCGCGCATGCGCGGAAGGCAGCCCCTACCATAATTCGCGAGGCAATTTTTCTTTAATTCGTACCTAAATAACGCACCTTATATTATATCTCGGCCAGAAGAGTTTTGGCTTAGGTTCAGCAGCCGAATTTCAACCGCGGACAATTGCAACAATTAAAAGTTCGGCCCGCCTCGTGTATATAATTCTCCCACAATGACTTTGTGGAATCGATAAACGGTTGCAGTATTCCCCAACCGATATGGCTAAGAAACATTCAAACCTAAATCAATGCTCTCATATCAAAGGCCGGCATTCCATATTACTTCTTATGTATAAAAAGATAATTAAAATATTATAAAGGTTAAGGAGCTTACAGGCAGGCAAAAATAGGCAAAAGGCATTTATTTTCTCAAAATTTATTCCTTAAGAATTATTTTTGATGTCATTTCTAAAATACTAAATACTACTACCGCTTCGGAAAGTTCCAATCGCTGGCCATTTATAAGTACGTTGGTTTGTACCTCTGCTGTGTTTGGTGTAATGAACCGTAAACACATTGTTTTTTTTTACTGTTTAAGTGCAGATTATTCGTCTCAAACCAACGCACTATCTTTGAGAGTGCATTGTTTACCTCGTCATCAATATCTGCACATCGCTTCAATTTAAAAATAAGTGAAGTATCATCAGCAAACAATACAATCTCATGGCTATCATCTACCACAAACGACGGTAAATCGTTAATATATATTAGAAAGAAGGAAGGACCGAGAATAGAACCCTGCGGAACACCTATTCCTATAGGTTTACCCGAAGACCGTTTGCCATTTCGATACATCGACTATCTGAATTCTTTCGCTTAAATATGCTTTTAACAGATCTAGGGCTCTATTTTTTACTCCATAATGCTTTTTTAAAGCTATCTATAAAATGAAGCATGACGTCTCTTTTTAGTATTTATGTGAACGGCCGTGTGAAAAAAATAAAAAAGGCTGCTCTCAAGAAGGGGATGTGCAAGCAGAACACAGATGTAACAAGAAATGCTACGAGACTTGTGATGAATGTAACGTTGAAGTGAGTATTATACTTTACATAGCTGTGTCTATTTAAGAGTATTTGAACGGGATTGAACCCACTGCAACATATATAGAATATATATTGCACTCTATATTGTAAAATGATGTTCTGCTGTTTTAAGGCTTTTGTTTTTGGATTTGTAAAAAATATTGTGTGTATTAATACAAATAAACAGTGAACGAAAATAAAACATGAAAGCAGTCTTGTCATACTATCTACCGTTGATTATTATAGTTGGTCCATTACAAACGTGCAAACTGAGTCATAAATCATTTTTATAAGACCTCTTGGTCACACTTATTAGGATATCGGAAGTCTCGCTCGCACTGCTAGTGTTGTGTGCAACAAAGAAGGGATTTGTCGATAGTCATTAGCAGGTAATTAAGGAAAGGTTAACGAAGACATTTTTACCGGGTCACTTTTCAATTTAATAAACACTGTTAACAAATTATGAATAACCGTACGAGTTTGGGCGTTAATATCGCCCTTTAATTTTAACAAAGTTAAGTTGGAGAATAATGCGTCCATGGTTCGCTTATGAAAGTCTAATGACAATTATAACACAATTTTCACAAACACCTACATTTAATATTATTGCATTAGTCATCAGCTACCTGCGTCCGAGCGGCATCCCTTTATCGATAACGAGTTGTGCGGTATTGTCACATCCCTTTGACGTAATGTTTGTGACTCAGTTCGCACGTCTGTAATTGCCTAACTATAGCGCCAAAAAGTCACACAATAAAGTCACAATACAGTGAACTATCTATGCATAGAAAGTGTGCGTGGTATTGAATCAACCTCGATATTTGGATGTACTTTGTCATGCGCCCAACGTGACTTACATGATTTGTTCTAAGCATGACATGATTACGGTGATTGGTTCGCGCGCTTGACACTTTGTCAATGTTTTTCAGTAACGTAAACGAAGAATTTTAGATTAGTGCATACCTTGGATATCTTCAAAAAAGCGCGAAAAAAGCTTTTACCACAACGGCGCCTATTGCTGCCTTGAAGCAGTAATGTCAGCATTACTGTGTTTCGGTCTGAAGGGCGCCGTAGCTAGTGAAATTACTGGGGAAATGAGACTTAACATCTTATGTCTCAAGGTGACGAGCGCAGTTGTAGTGCCACTAGCGCAGCTGCCGCGATTTTTCGATAATCTTGAGCGGCCCTGCATTGTAATGGGCAGTGCGTATCAATTATCATCAGCTGAACGTCCTGCTCGTCTCGGCCCTTATTTTCATAAAAAAAGTGTGTACACTTTTCTAAAAGGCTTCTGTGATTCTATTGGTGCTTCAGGAGAATTTGGGCGGCGAGGGTTACTTAACATCAGATGACCTGTACGCTCAATTGTCATCCTCTTTCATAAAAAAACAAACGAACCGTTACTGAGTTGTATTGTCATAAATACAGCTGATTCGGACTCTTCCGACGAATCATCTTTATCTAATACAGATGACAGCGATTAGATAGGGAATTCATAATTTGTATATAATTTATTCAAATAAAAATGTTTTGAAGCCCTGAAGCCTTTGTTTACATTAATTGTCTCTTCTCGTTGGCCTTAATATAAATTGGCTTAAATCACATAATACCTAACTACTAAAATATATATTATGAATTACGACATGAGTTTAGATAAGTACTGGTGAACAATGTACTCTACTAATTTGTATTATTTTAAAGGTTGTAAAGAAAAGAAACAATTGCAAGCACACTGCGAGAGTTGCTTGTAAGGACGACGTAAATTCGATGCCATGTCTCAAGAATTGCGCGCGAATGCTGCCGTGCAACCATCACTGTAAGAAACGGTGCTCTGAGCCGTGCGGAGACTGTTCCCAAAAGGTAACATTAATTATTGTCTATCACTATCATACTAGCTGTGATAGTTGCCCACACAAACTGCTAAAAACATATTCCACGCCTCGAACGCAAAGCGGCGAGGTTGTGCTTTATAACCGACCTGTCAAGGTCACACGATTTCCACTCTTTAAACTGCATAGTTACTCTTACACATTATAATATAATAATAATATTGACACACTTTTTACACAAATTATCTTGCCCCAAGCTAAGCATATATACCCTGTGTTATGGATTACAAGACAATGATATATTTAATACAATATACTTAAACATACATATATTCATATAAACATACATAAATACATTTAAACATCCATGACTCGGAAACAAACATCTATATTCATCATATAAATGCTTGCACCTACCGGAATTCGAACCCGGGACCTCTAGCTTAGTAGGTAGGATCGCTAACCACTCGGCTATACAGGTTATAAAAAGCACATCAATATAAAACTGTCACACAAATGAATTATCCTGATACTTTCTTTTAGTTGTCGAATACGTATTAATATAAAAAAGAATTCATAAAAAAAATTATCGTGGACGTCCATTTGTCTGTGGTTCAAAAAATCGGCGTGGTACGGATATCTCGAGAACGTCTTGACGAAACTTTTATTTCACAATTTTCAGAATTAAGCAGAGAAGGTTGCTTTCGAAAATCACTACTGTAGGCCTTCTCGTTTTTTTTTTGAAAACGCAGGTGTTTCGATTTTATTCAAAATTTAGCTTTAAAAAAAATATAGTATGAGCGTTCACTTTTGGGTTTTCCATTTTTTTTTATTCTTCAGTACTATATTATATTATACTAGCTGATCCGGCAGACTTCGTACTGCCTCAATCGATAAATAAAAAACCTTAATTTTTGGCTATTTTTATTAAAACAAATGAAAAAAAAATGCTCAGTATGAATGAAACTTTATTATAATTTTCGATTAATTAGACATGATGTTGCTTACTTACAAAACAGAGATTTTCTGAAATAATAGCTATTTTTGAGGTATCAATTTGATATTGACAGACACACACACAGTTACGATACAGTCTGTTAATTAATTTAAAGTTTTCTGATATACTATGTTCTTTGTTTTGTTTAGTGGTGCGGTTAGGTTCAGAAATTTAATTTGTGACAAAATTTAAGATTTATAAACAAACTATATAATAATAATCTGATAGATAGTTAACAACTCTAGTTCATCTACATACTATAGTTACCTAAAATTAAGTTTATTTTTTACGTCCTGAGAGTTTTAAACTATTATTTTAATTTGGTTTTTGAACGACGGGGGACACATCAAAGGAGAATCAAAATCGTTGTTGTTATTTAATTCCGGGCACTTTCACTTTAATTATTCACCTTTTAAACCTTCTCTGGTCTTCCACAATTAATTTAAGACCAAAATTAGCCAAATCCGTCCAGCCGGTCTCGAGTTTTAGCGAGACTAATGAACAGCAATTAATTTTTATATACTTATATAGATTACATTAAGTTCAGGCACATGTTATGCATTCCAAAGGGTTAACAAGCAAGGTGAGGGAACTCTAGTAAAACTCTCATAAGATATAATATAATAATATGACAGTAAAAGTACTAGTTCCAAATATAAACAAGCCACATGATTGTTTATAGCACTATCGCTGGCACTGTCAAAGAATATAATTTAATAGTACAAGTACTAAGTAAGAATTGATGTTGACTTTTTTCATGTCGGTTAAACAATATGTATTAATCCTAGAAGTGAGGGTTATCACTATAAAACATAACATATTGTTTAGATTTACAAGAGCGACATCTCAAGTCGATTTCCTAATATGCAAATATTGGGGTTGAGCAAGTTATCAACTGTAAAGTAGATCCTGTAGATGAACCCACAATCTGAGAGTTAAATAAAGCAAACAAAATTTTGTAACGACGCGGTATTCGAACGGTTAGCTCAGTTGGTTAGAGCACCGGCACGGAACGCCGGAGGTCGTGGGTTCGAGTCCCGCATCATTCATAAAATTTTGTTTTTCAAATTTGATTTGTTTATGTCGCTAAAAATATACTTGTTTAATATTTTGAAGGTCAAGAAGCTGATCCCTGAGTGTGGACACATGGTAGAAACTGAATGTAAGGTCAACCCTACTCGGGATATGTGTTTGAGCCAGTGTACACGCACCCTGCCTTGCGGTCACACCTGCCAACAAGCATGCAAAGAGATCTGTAGCCAGGCCAAGTGTTCCGTGCTATCAGGCAAGGTCCAATCCCGCTGTGGTCATAGTGTAGCTCTGCCGTGCAGCATTTACAAAGCGTATCTTGAGGGTGAGTCTCTATTTAAAAGTTTAAACCACCTATTACTGTATTTTTATGATAATAATCGATAAGACGAGCAGGACGTTGAGCTGATGGTCATTGATACGCCCTGCCTATTACAATGCAGTGCCGCTCAGGATTCTTGAAAAACCGAAAAATTCTGAGCAGCACTACAATTGCGCTCATCACCTTGAGACGTAAGATGTTAAGTCTCATTTGCCCAGTTATTTCACTAGCTACGGCGCCCTTCAGACCGAAACACAGTAATGTTTACATAACACTGCGTCGCGGCAGAAGTAGCCTCCGATGTGGTGACCCATAATCTAACCGGCATTCTGTGCAAAGGAGCCTCCCACTGGTGTATTACTATGTACCCAACTTTAGAGCTCTTATTAGGGTTCGGTTGCTCTTCTTCTTCTATGAAATATGTAAATGTATGTAAATAATTAATGGAACTGCTAGGTCTATCTGAACTATATACTATGTAATTATGCTATAAATAAAAGAAATATTGCAGAAATGACCGTGCCATTACTCGTCTTGATTATGGTCGAAAGTGCGGACCCGGAGACCATAAAGGTCGCAGTTTTATTTTTTCGGTGAATAATATTGATTTTGTATCGCTATATTATAAACAAAATGATAAAACTTAGGTTTTCATCCACAAAAAATCATAAAAAAATGTTTTATTACAATGGTATTTGTAAATATTAGTCAAGAAATTATTGTATAAGGCCATGTCCACACAAAGAACGACGGCGCACGAAATAACATCTGGGTTACACTGAAAATTCTTAGCCCCTTTCACTTCTGTCATGTGTCAGCAATATTATTAATATATTGATTAATTAATATGTGTTAGCAAACACTGCCATAGGATATCAATCTAGTAGCTACTTACGGCCGTTTTCAATAACCTATCTATCCTTACTTTTACTTAGTTTTAGAGGTAGACAAATCTATCCTTACGGACTTACGACGGATAATATTGGACTATAACTAATAACATACTATATTGGACATAACTATGGATAGATAAGATCTTGTCATTAAATGGTGATAGCAATCTATCCGTAACTAGAGTAAATACTTTTGAAAACGGCCGTTATAGTACCATATATTTTCACGACAGTACCAAAATTATGTAATATTAAGGTAACGACTATTAATAATTTCTGTTTATGCCGGTGATGATCTGATTGTGATGAGGAAATAATATAAGTATTATTGTTTATTGATGATTATAAATGAATATAGCACAAAATATTCGGCATCTTTAGTTAAAGTAACTTTAATATGATTCGTGTAAGACAGGTGGCACTGCTGTCTTTTGTTTGCATATTTTTTATGAAAGTAAGGGTCGAGACGAGCAGGAGGTTCAGCTGATGGTAATTGTAACGCCCTGCCCATTACAATGCAGTGCCGCTCAGGATTCTTTAAAAGCCTCAAAAATTTTGAGCGGTACTACAATTGCGCTTGTCACCCGTAGACATAACATGTTAAGTCTCATTTGCTTAATAATTTCACTAACTACGGCGCCCTTTTCACCGAAACACAGTAATGCTTACACATTACTGCTTCATGGCAGACATAGGCGCCGTTGTGGTATCCATGATCTAGCCGGCATCCTGTGCAAAGGAGCCTCTCACTGGTTGAAGTACCGTCCTTTTTATGGACTAAGGACCGTCATAATTAAAAATGTTACTTTTGTTTACTTTTGCACTTGCTTCCCAACCCACACCTTTATTGTAATTTTTGTATGTTGTTGTTAGATTACCAGTGGGAGGCTCCTTTGCACAGGATGCCGGCTAGAATATGGGTACCAAAACCGTCGCCTATTTCCCAAATGAAGTAATGTGTAAGGATTATTGTGTTTCTGTCTGAAGGGCGCCGTTGCTAGTGAAATTACTTGGCAAATGAGACTAAATCAAGGTGACGAGCGTAATATAATGAGCAGGGCCTGTTAATTACCATCAGCTGAACGTCCTCCTCGTCTCGTCCTTTATTGTCATAAAAAAAATTGCCCATGTTTTCTCTAGTTTTTTATATAGAGTTTGTGTTGCTGATGCAATTTTGTTTCAATAAAACATCGATTGCAGATGGTTACTGACAGAGTTTTTGTGTTATTGCTGATTAGGTGAGGCGGAAAAGGAAGTTGTAGCAAGCTATTGTACGGAGAAGTGTCGTGCGGAGTTGTCATGCGAGCACCAGTGTGGCGGGTCGTGCGGCACGTGCTACCAGGGACGGCTACACCAGCCTTGCATCATGCCGTGCCAGAGACAACTCATATGTGGACACCGGTATTTACTAGCTGACCCGGCAAACGTTGTTTTGCCATATAAATTATTTTTAGAGTTAGACCGTTTCATTGACATTGCAACATTAGTTTATTTTTCTAAATAAAAGATTTTTTTCCAAAATAAACGTAGCCTAAGGTACTCCTTATTATATCAGCTACCTGCCAATAAAACTCCCGTCAAAATCGGACCAGCCATTTCAGATATTAGCCGGAACTAACAGACAGACAGATAAAAAATATTATTTTGTCGTACCGTATATATATTCATATACATGTAGTAAAAAACGGTTATTTCAATTTTTACAAACAGACATCCCAATTTTGTTTATATGCATAGATTATTGGAAAACAAACAGCTTAAGTTATATATACACATTGTAACACATAATTTATATTACAGAAGCCAATAAAGTATTCACTTAAATATAAAACATAACGATTTGATATATAATTAAACATAAGGCGAAAAAAGTACACAAAAATACAATTAATGAAACAAAATTTATCGGTTGGACATATTTTAAGGAAGATTAAGACATTCTTTAATTTTATTAGCAAACTAGCTGACCTGACAGACGTTGTTCTGTTCATAATAAAAAAAAACTAACGGATGGAATTTTGGAAAATCCGTTCTTAGCTGACCTCTACTCGGTGAAAAGAATATTCCTACCAAATTTCAAGTCTAAAGACTTGAAGCCACTAAGCTAAAGCTCTAGTGGTTCCAGAGATATCGTGATGAGTGACTATGTACGTGGAAATCTCTTATATATATATATATAGATTGAACTTTGGAAATAGATTGTCTTGATTCATAACAAAAACTTTCAAGGATTGGCCTTAAGATTTGAATGGTCAGGGCGAATGCGAGACGTATCGGAAATTAAAGATTTGCGGGCTAACTCGTCATGCATTTCATTAAGTAGTTGCTGCAGATCTGAAGAATTGCTATTATCATTGCTGCATTGATCTCTTGACATCGATCAAGTTATTTGTCCATGTTGCCCATGAAGTATTATTGTAAAAATTTAAGCTGTGCATCTTCGAGAGGTTGCAGTGATCCAATACGATGGTGAATTTGTCCTTATATCTACAATATTAAAAGCAAAACCCGTATTACTGATTTATAAACACTTTTTTTAGAATTAGCATACACAATACATAGGAATAAGTATAGTACGTATGTCTATCTTTTACTGTATTGTGTGTAAGTATGTAAATAAATAAATACCTTGAATATCGGATTAAATCCTCGTTCTTAGATGTCTGCCCCAAATGGGGTCATTTGGAAACAAACATTGTATTTTTGAGTGTTTTCTAGAACATGGCGGCACAATTCTTGTGTTTCTCCGCAGAATACTCGCAAACAACGTCCATCGGCCCAATGCGAAAGCTAGTATGCAAGCAGTACTACAGTACAGTATAAGTACTGCAATCGTATCGAAATGCTGCTCGATTCAAATCAGTACTTCATAAACTTCTTCTTGTGCGTCGAAAATTATCTATAAGTTGTTGATCTATGAGGTTTTACTGGCTGCTACGCTTTGCTCTTGTGATTCATAGCACGAAGACGATCCATACTAACGCGGTTCTTTTCACCTGCAATTTCTTGTTCTTCTTCGTACGTTATTACTAGTATGTTTGTTTAGTGAAAATAAGGGAAAAGACGAGCAGGACGTTCAGCTGATGGTAATAGATACGCCCTGCCAATTACAATGCAGTGCCGTTCATGATTCATGAAAAACCCAAAAATTTTGAGCGGCACTACAATTGAGCTCGTCACCTTGAGACATAAGATGTCAAGTCTCATTTGCCCATAAATTCACTAGCTACGGCTCCCTTCAGACCGAAACAGTATTTCTTACACATTAGTGCTTTACGGCAGAAGTAGGCGCCGTTGTGGTTCCATTAATCTAGCCGGCATCCTGTGTATAGGAGTCTCCTGGTAAAGTTACTAGTAACATTTATCAACTGTTGTTTCAGATGTGAAGAGCCGTGTAACAAGTTGTGTCCGCCGTGTATGAAACCTTGCGAAATACGTTGTAGGCATTCAAAGTGTCACAAAAAATGCGGCGTGCCATGTGCGCCCTGTCAGGTGAGTACTAATGATTGGTACTCCAGTATGTTTCCCTTTAATATTTTTCCAGTGAGTGTCAACTGTTACAAGTTTGTCTTAAATATCGAGATTTACAGTAAAATTTAAATACTTCTGTGTTATGAAAAAAGACATGCCCATGACTAAAACATTATGAACACAATCTAATAATCAGTTGAACATCCTGTATAGGGGATAGTTCTTTTCTTCACCATTATTGCTGCATGATAAGGCGAGACCTCATACACAGCGAAAAACCGTTTTAACTCTACAGGAACTGCAATTAGAAACCATTGCCAGAGCAAATACGGAGGGCGAGGAATGATTTCCTTGATCCAACTGAATAACTAAAATGGTCGTGTTTTGGACAATTTTCTACGTGATAAAATGTTTTCTTCTCAGGAGGCTGTACAAAATGCTTTCACACAGTTTGTTGAATCTAGATCACCACAATTCTATTGCAAAGGCATAAATGACCTTCATATTAGATTACAGCCATGTATACATAATAATGATAATTATTTTGATTAAATAAATATGTAAAAAAAACGACTTTAAATTTTTCAACAAATCGGCAATTTCATAGTTTAACCTCTAATATTATTATATAAAAATTTAAATAATATGTAGACTTTAAGGAACCCAATTGGGACTTATTTTGACTCTTTGTAACTAGCTACAGCTAATCTTCTATTTTCAAATTGTTTTAATTCACGTTATACTTTTTACACATCAGATCAATGCGGCAGTGTTGCAAGGAACTTAATTCGGTTGTTTTGTGATAATTTAATATAATTATTGTTATCCTTTTTTTTAGGGAATAGTAGGGAAACGAGCATACGGGTCACCTGGTGTTAAGTGATCACCGCCGCCCACATTCTCTTGCAACACCAGAGGAAACACAAGAGCGTTGCCGGCGTTTAAGGGAGGTGTCCGCGCTTTTTTTGAAGGTACCCATGTCGTATCGTCCCGGAAACACCGCACAAGGAAGCTCATTCCACAGCTTTTTTATAGTACGTGGAAGAAAGCTCCTTGAAAACCGCACTGTGGAGGACCGCCACACATCCAGATGGTGGGGATGATATCCTAACTTGTGGCGTGTCGTGCGAAGGTGGAATTCGACGGCAGGAATTAGGTTAAACAGCTCTTCGGAACACTCCCCGTGATAAATGCGGTAGAAGACAATTCGAGCTGCTCTGCGTTGCACGCGGTCAAATGGATCGAGCTGATACTGGGGTGCGCCAGAGCAGAGATGACAGCAATACGCCATGTGTGGCCGGACCTGCCCTTTGTAGAGTCCAATTCTTCGAATTCAATTTGCCTTTGCCCTCCAGATGGCCACGGAATTGGCAATCGCTTGAGATTTCGAGACCCAGTATTCCGATCCTAGGCGAGGCTTAAAGGGAAGTGTTATCGAAGAACGGTGATACGAGAAATGGGGTTTTTTTATTTATTATTGTACGACAAATTCATTAAATCTTTAACAAGTATAATTTTTCTGTAGGGCTTAGCATATATACCATCGCGAAAATTTCTTTATGATTTGAGAAGAATTATAATTCTTTAGTAGTAAAAGTACCTACATCATATCATCCCGGTCATATTTTACGTATAACTGATTTCGCTTTGTGTCGGCTCGACCACAACGTAAGGGTATGCCTTTTTTTTATGAAAATAAGAGACGAGACGTGCTGGACGTTCACCTGATGGTTATTGATACGCCCTGTCCATTACAATGCAGTGCCGCTCGGGATTATTGAAAAACCCAATACATTCTAGGCGGCATTACAATTGCGCTCGTCACCTTGAGACATAAGATGTCAAGTCCCATTTGCCCAGTAATTTCACTAGCTACAGCGCCCTTCAGACCGAAACACAATAATGCTTACACATTACTGCTTCACGGCAGAAATAGGCGCTATAGTAGATAGGTTATAGTACCCATAATCTAGCCGGCATCCTGTGCAAAGGAGCCTCCCAATGGTTAAAATTATGCCTATGAGGACCAAAGTTATGCTCCTCAAATAAAGGTTAATGTCCCGCAGGAGAAGTGCAGCCGCGAGTGTGTGCATGGCAAGTGCACACGTAAGTGCGGTGACAGGTGCACGGTGGCCCCGTGCGATGAGCCGTGCCCGCAGGTGCGGCCGTGCGGCCACCCGTGCCGCGGCCTGTGCGGAGAACGCTGCCCCGACATCTGCAACGTGTGCAGGCCGGAGACCTTCCCGTGCGACTTCCTTGGTGACGCCTTCGACGACGATGCCAAGTACGAGCGATCTGTTTATTCATCGTTATCATTTCAGTCGGAAGGTCTACTGCTAGACAAAGGCCAACACCAAAGATCTCCACGACGATGGGTCCTGCGCTACCCTCATTATGCACCGCACTATGGAGTACCACCACACATCCACATGGTGGGGATGATATCCAAACTTGTGGCGTGTCGTGCGAAGTTGGAATTCGGCTACAAGAATCAGGTTAAACAGCTCTTCGGAACACTCCTTGTGATAAATGCGGTAGAAGATACACAATGAAGCGACGTCTCTACGCAACGCCAAGTGATCTAGCCGTTCACAGAGCACTGGGTCCCCGACTATTCCAGCTGCTCTGCGTTGTACACGGTCAAATGGATCGAGCTGATACTGGGGTGCGCCAGATCAGCTTCGCTATATCCAGGCCAACTGCCAGGCCTTCCCCGTTGCTTTTAATAGCCGCCCATCTATTTGTTAGGTATGCCAGAAGATCGCCTGCCGACCGACCATGGTGAAAGCCGTACTGCCGGTCGTTGATCAACTGGTGACCCTCTAGGTATATCAAGAGCTGGCGATTAATTATGCTCTCCATGATTTTGGAGAGCAGGGAGGTAATAGCAATCGGCCTGTACTTTGCCAATTCCGAACTGTCAATTTTTTTTGGATCGGATGGAAAAGGGCTGACTTCCATGAGTACGCCTTTTGAATAAGAGTGCCGGAATAAACGCGTTAGCACCGGCGTCAACTCAGGGGCACACGTTCTAAGGACGATTGGAGAAATGCCATCCGGCCCGCTCGACTTCCTGACGTCCAACCAAAACAGAGCTCGCCGAATAGTTTTCTGTCTGAACTGTACTTCAGGCATAGAGCTCTGACACCGCGGGATGGTCGGCGGCATTTTTCCGCTGTCGTCAAGAGTCAAGTTGGAGGTGAAAGAAGCGCACAGTAAATCGGCTTTCTCTTTTGCCGTATGGGCCAGGGTGTCATTCCTCATGTGCAACGGTGGCAGGGACGGCTGGTTGAAGTTAACCAAGAGCAGCTTTCGACAACGACAAGAATTTGCGTGTTTCAATCGGGTGGTAACTGGAAAGCTTCTCGCCGATTTTGACAACGTGCTTCGATTTCGAACGGGCGATTTGCCGCTTAAAGAATCTGGAGGCACAGTTATTTCCTTTTTAAAACTTTGCAGTTCGGATCCTTTGAGCCCAGTGCCGCAACCCAAGTTTGATACGCCTGTTTCTTGCAGTCAGATGCTGCTTTGACTGACGCATCGAACCAGGGCTGTATCTGCCACTGATCGGTACTACAGAGCTTCCTTACATGCCCTGCAGTATCACATCGGCTACTGCAACGCCGCAGGCACTGGGATCATCCGAAGGAAAACAAACCTTGCCCCAAGGGTAGGATGCAAAAAAGGAACGCATCCTATCCCAATCTGCTGACTTGTAGTGCCAAACGTTGCGAGTCGCTGGTGGTCTACGACGTGGGCGTTGGATAGGCACTACACTCCTGACCAGGCAATCGTCGGACGTTCCGAGTGGAGCGTCAACAGAGACTTTGTTTATTTACCTATCGGGATCTATTTCATCTGGGTTTGGTTGGCTTAAAATTACCAAACGCGTGTTTATAATAACTTTGGCAGTAAAATTGAGCATTCCACAATATATACCAAAATGCGAATAAATAGAAATAAATTAATTGCACGCGCACTAACGTGTCGACTTTTAACAAATCAGAATTAGTCAGAGTTAAGTAGTTGTTAGCAATTTCTTTCTATACAGCTCAAAAAACAATAAGTTGATGTTTAATTCTATTCATCAATAAATCGTGATAGAAAGGCCAAATTGGCGTAGCACTCGTGCCAAATTTTGGCAATGTATTGCATACCGTTCGAAACTAGCGTTCGTTACGTTCATACTAGAAAATAGTGAAATATTACTCGGTTGCAATCTGTAAAATCAAAATTGGTGAAGTTAATATGAAGCAAGGTAACATTTTGTAAAGCAGTCAGGGAAAATAAAAACAGAATTCTAACTCACAATACTGTATTATGTACAGATTTTACAATTATAACTTTTAACTTTTATACACTCTCGGAATTATTTAACAACACTTTAACACGGCAGAATAATCTATTTCCCTCCTGGGACTTCCGCGTAGGTTACTGTTACCGGTAACTGTTCGGGGCGATGGCTCCTTTCAGTCTAGTCATCGCCGCCTGTAACTACAGGCGGGGCACTGGGTGGGACCGGTTGGTCCGTGGTGTCTTATCCGGTGGTTTGCTGCTGCAGTGCGATCGAGCCCGCTTAGTGTCGCGAGCAATCTGTGGACTGCGGCAGGGAGGTAGGTCCGTGGTTGGCTTGCGACCGTCGCTCAGCGAGTTCGAGCCCGCCGTGTCAACAACTTGACCATAACGACCATAATGATTCGCGATAATCTCCTGATTTCTTTTCTTTATTGTAATTCTTTTTCTAATGTAATCATTTAGTGTGTAATTTTTAAAGTATTATGTCCGAAATAATATAAAAAACTATTAAACAAATGAAATTAGAGTAATACTAATTACATATGCTTTTCAGATTTGTCGTGCTAGAAGATTGCAACCACATAATGGAACTGGAGAATATGGACAATCTTATGAACGGCGATACAGAGACGATCGCCATCCGACAGTGCCCTTACTGTCGTAAGCCCATTATCAATACACACCGCTATAAGGATCTTATCAATTCAGTTATGAGAACTGATATCAACGCTATTAAATTGCGGATTTACGGAAGTGCAAGAGACGTTTTAAGTAAGCGGGACGAATTGATGAAGGAAATAGAATCTCTTGCCGAGGATCCTGAACAATTTTTGTCAGATATCAAAGAAGATAAAAGTAAGTGCATCACATGTCTAAACAATTGTTAATTTAAGCACTAATTGAGCTGTTAAGGTCTTTTTTCTCCGCTTCTGGTAGTTTTTGATCACCCTGGCATCGAGAACTTTATTATTAATAAAATAATTCACATGTTGATACTGCTTAGTAATACATATCTTTGCAAGGTTTGATCCTTATCAGCAACAGAGTCCATTGATTCAATAATACAGGATGTAGTTTTATTTGAAAAATCATTCGGGTTAGAGGTGGGGTTAATCGTTAATATTGCTTAACTTGTTAAAATGCTTATACGAAAAAAAATAACATGTTACGCAAAACGCTAATTATTATAACACTGTTAAAAATTACAATTCACAAATAACTATACAGCGTTATATTTTACTGCTTAGTTAAATTTCACCATTTGTTAATTTAACATTAGCACAACATTTTATTTATGTTAGCAGTTATTTACTATTAATTAGAATATTAAACAATCTGCATTTTTTTGGTATTTATGAATCAGTTAGTTACTGGGTGTTAGACAGGTCACTAAACTAGGTACGAGGTGTTAAATTTAAATAGAGCACATCAATCAATGAATTTTCCTTCATACTTAAACAGGCTTAGGACTGATAGATAGACTCTTGCTGCACAAGTTGCAAACAGCACTTTTGTTATCACTCCTCACAAAATAGTCATATAGCAGCAGTACGTCGTCGTTCCGCCATAATAATAAATAAGTTTTTCTTACACTAAACCTAGACCTAAATATTATATTTACAGTAATTTTGATATGATAAAGTTTTTGTGCTCTGAACACCAATCAACTACTTCGGTATTAGAAATAATAGAGAATTAATTTAATAACCGAAATGTAACTAAAAACCAAAAATATTTCCGAAACAATAATGTTCGACACGGCCCCGCTATACAAAATTATGACTAATTGAGTAACACTGAAGTTGAACAGAGAAAAACACATTCGTTATAATTTCAAATTATTAATGTACCTATATGTTTTACCTAATTCATTGAAGACTTGGAAAATTAAATGCTAATTTATCGTGCAAGTGAAAATGATAGCTACTGCTTATGTCATAAATAGCAAATTTGATCAATATTTCTCAGGTTTAATAACATAAATGCTAATTTTTTTCATTTAAATAAACATAGACTTAATGGCATTTTAAATAAGGCACCAATTTGCATTGTATTTTCTGTCGGCCACCTAGCGTCACTTATGAAAATTAGTCTATTTTGCAATAATAGAAGTTGTGATAATCTTAAAATAGTGTACTAAAGTTTTTTAGATGGCGTTGAAACATAGTCTACCCATCTATGTTCACTTTTAAAATAAATAGTCTTAGATTATACGTCATCTAGTGTCACTTTCAGAAACTATTTCGTATTTTCAAATCGAACACAGTGATTGAATCTATCGAGTATAATACGACACCATAACGGTTTTCGATAGATGGCGCTGATCACTGATCATTAATTAATAATTAGGTACCCGAGTCCTGACTTAAAAAATTAACTATGAAGTTAAATATAGTCTTTTAGAGTATTTATTACTAACATTGTTAATGGTATTTTCTGGTTAACAGTTAATATTAATTGTTATAACTTTTAGCACCCACCACTAATTCGGGTAGATTTCCGTCAAAAGTTAAAGAAATTTGAGCAAACTATATATTCATTTAATTATTTATTATAAATCGAGGCATGTCTGCTTTCACGTCTTTTCTCTGAGTCTCATAGTTTCCGACTTGGTCATCACCGCCCTTCTCAAAGCACCATCCAGTATACCAGTATTCACCAATGGCAGGCAATTGCACAGATGGACCAGAAAAACTTAACCAGACAGTATACTAGGACTCACTGAGCACAAATTCAAGAAGTATATTAAAGCTTCTTTGACGAAGAACGATTGCAATAGTATAGCAGCAGATTATATAGAGGATAGTAATGCATGGTTCTTCAGCGGTTCTATGTTATAGGCTAAGCAATTTTGTGAATATAATATTTTTAGGAAATAAGATCAAAAGGGTTTTTAAGCTTCTAAGAATAAATTTCAAATAACACAAAGACTAATATTCGAATAGAAATTGGGCAGAGAAACGACCTAACTAGTCAACGGTTGCAGCGGAAATGTGTCGACGCTAAGGACATCGCCTTTTATAGCCATCTTCACCCTATCCACCTGTCACTGTCAATACTGTAAACTCGTTCATTTAAATTATCGACTGAGTTACGTAACGAGCACAGTGAACCTTTCCGTCCGGGCGCCGGTCGGTAAATGGGCTGTCAAACGTCTTTGTCTTCTCTCGCCGCGCTTGCGAGGGCGCGGTGGGGGAATGCTGATCGGGACTTCTTGTCCCCTGCAGCAGATTTCACTCGCCGCCCGTGGATACGGGCAGGTCATTAGGGTGGGAGCGATTGCTCCTTGCTGTTCCCTTCTTCGCTTAAAATGGTGTCATTTGTCCCCTTATATATTATTATAGCGGATGCTCCCCTTTGTGGGAATCTTAGGAGCTGAGGAATCGCCTGTTCCCTCAGCTCTGGTGTCAAGTCCGGTGATTTACCGCCGGTTTGCGCGGACCCTGGCAATCAGCCCCGAAGAAGAAGGAGGGCAATCAGCCGGGCCGGGCACAAACACGTCACTCTTCATCTTCGTCCCGCACGAGATCGCGCGGGTAGCGGCGGGCGTCAGGTGGTCGCGCGTGCCAGGGGGCCAGATCTCGCAGGTGATGGAGATCGGACGCGTCGGCACGCGCGAACATGTTGACGGCGAGACGACAAATGAAGTCGTCCAGGCTCTCGACTCTTAGGTCCCTCTGAATTGTCTGGTTCCTCACGTACCATGGTGCGCCCGTGATGCGACGGAGAATCTTGGTTTGCGCGGTTTGAAGCCTTTTCCGATTAGTTTGGCTCACGAGCGCGTACCATGCAGGCGCCGCGTACGTGAGTCGGCTGCGTAGGTGGGTCTTGTACACTAAGACCTTCACCTTCAGAGGGAGGCTTGAGGAGAGCACTGGACGAAGTAAGGCCATCGCGACGTTTGTTGACGCGATGGTCTTCGTGACGTGCTCATTCATGTTGAGCCGGCGGTCGATGGTGACCCCGAGGTACTTTACCTACGTCGGGGACCACGCAATGTCCTGTCCGTTTAGCTGCAACCTATGCTGGTCTGTGAGCACACTCCCGGTCGCGAGCGCCTGGGTTTTGCCCACGTTCACCGATAGTCGCCACTTTTTGAGTCATTCTGGCAGGGTGTCCAGCTGGCGCTGCATCTTCACAGCGGCGTGCGTCACATTGAGTGACGTGGTAATGTACGCCGCGTCATCTGCTTTCAGCGCCAGAGTTGCCGTCGGTTCGAGCGGGATGTCATCTGTGTATTTGGCATACAGCAGGGGTGACAAGCAGCTCCCCTGCGGTACACCGGCGATCATCATTTTGGGCGATGAGATGGCATCATCTACCCTTAAACCGACGATTTTCGAGGAAGTTCGCGACTATCTTCACCAGGCGGGGAGGTGTCGAGGTTGCAGCTATTTTGTGCACGAGTCCAGAGTGCCAAACACGGTCGAACGCCTTCTCCATGTCCAGGAATACTGCCACAGCTTTCTCTCTCTTGTTGAGAGAAGCGGTGAGGGTGTGGAGTACCCTGGACAGCTGCAGCGTGGTGTTGTGTTCAGCGCGGAATCCAAACTGTTCTTCCCTAAGCTCGATGTGGGGTCTCAGGAGTGACAGCAGGAGAGATTCGAATATCTTCGATTGGGTCGCCAGAAGAGTTATGGGCCGGTAGCTTTGTGCTAGTGCGGTGTCTTTCCCCAGCTTTGGGATCATTATAACGAGGCCTTCTTTCCAGATACTTGGAAAGTGCCCCGAGCGCAGGATGCCATTGAAGAGTCGCGTCATCGCCGCGATCGTTTGACGCGGCAGATGACGCAGGGTGGCCTTTGTAATACCATCCACACCCGGGGCCTTTTTGGGCCTCGTACGAAGGATGGAGCTTCTCACTTTTGTTGGGGAGAAGAACACCGCGTCTTCTTGTGCCGCTACCGGTCGTCCGAGGTATTCGGCGACCTCTCTCTCAACTGCTGTCACGTGAGCTGCGTGGTCAGTTGGATTCGGCTGGAACTGGCGTTCAAAATGTTCGGCGAAGATGTCGGCACGCTCTACCGCTGCGTATCTGAAGTCACCGTCGGGGTGACGCAGCGTGCGAGCTGGGGGCGCCGAGTTGGTAATCTGGCGGCACAGACGATGAAGTACGGATACATCGTCCGCGGCCTCGCCAATCGTTTCTTCCCAGCTCTCGGCGGCATCCTCTTCGAGCTTCTTCTTAACCAGGCTGCCCAGCCTATTTAATCGAGTTTTTAGTGTTGGGCTCATCTATAAGAGTTTCCTGAGTCAGCTGACAGTCCAAGTTCTTGAGAACGGTCAATCAATCACATCCGGAAGGTGTTTGTGGTTGTCCGGGTAGTGGGTGGGAACCTCCGGGCCGTGGACCTCGTTTCCGTGTTGGATGGAGTCGTTGAAAAGTGTTCTGTCCGCGGTGTTGGCCGTTCTGGCATTCCAGGCTGGGTGCTTGCAGTTCCAGTCCCCAGCGGCGAGAGTTGCTTTCGGGGAGTTAAGCAACTGTCGCACATAACTGGGAACGAGCCTTCCGTTTGCCGGCCTGTAAATGGCGAAGATGCGCAAGTCCTGACAGCTGATCTGGAGCTCAACACCAAGGGCTTGTATACTATTCAGATTCACCATCGGGAGCGGTTGGTGAAGCAACCCCCTTCTAACGAGCACGACCAGTCCCCTGTAGGGGCCGCGCTCACTGACTTCATCCTTGCGGTAAGTGATGAAGCCTGAGACCCGAAGTGTGTCAGCCCTCGCCAGCAGTGTTTCGCTGATGAGGGCAATGTCTACGTTCTGGTCTCGAAGGAGGTTCTTCAGTAACGGCAGCTTCTTTTTAATTCCTCTGATATTCCAATGTATTATTGTCAGCGGGTTATCCATTTATGAGGTTACGATCTCCATCAATCTGTTCATCCCGCTGAGGATGATTGAAGCCAAATCGTCATCTTCCTTTTGAAGGGCAAGGATGACCGTTTGGAATATCTCCATAGAAGCCTTGATCATCAGGTCCTTCTTGCCCTTCGTTGGCTTCTTTGTGGCCGTGGTTGGAGGCCTTGTTCCGGATCTGGCATCTTTCTGTACAGGTTTCTCATTAGGGCACTTCTTCTTTTTGACCTTCTTCTTCTTCTTGGCCGCAGCAACCGTGGGTGGGGCTTGGCGCCTGGGTATGGCCTCGTTAGCTGGGGCCATAAGGCTTGTTGCCTCTTTGGGCTGCTCCACCGCTCGAGCGAGCTCCTGGGCTGGCTGGAGCTGCTTGGCCTTTTCTCCAGTCTTGGCGATTGGCCCTGCTTTCTTGTTTCTTACTTCTTCCTTGAAAACAGGGCAAATGGGCAAGGGAAATCGGGAGTTGTTTGCGGGGTGAGGGCCTCCGCAATTCGCACAGGTTGCGGGTTCAGAAAGTAAGCGGGGGCATTCCTTTGCCGTGTGTTCCCCACCACATCGCACGCAGGCAAGTGGCCTGTGACACCCATGCGAGGAGTGGCGAAATTGCTGGCACCTGTGGCATTGTGCCGGCCCCCTCTTCGATCTCCAGGCTTTGAATTTTACACCCGGCATACACAGTAGTTCTTTGATTTCAAAGATGCCGGGTGTGAGATTTGGCGTCCTCTTCATTATTGCGAAGAAGATACAGCCCGGACGCCCTTGTCTGGCCCGTATCTTCCTCACATATTCTGGTTCGAAGCCGAGCCCGCGCAACTCCTCTTCAATCTCTTCTGGCTCAGTTGTCGCGGGTAGCCCTCTAATTGCGAATTCGCACTTTTTTCCGCCGGCAGTGAATAGCTGAACCAAGAGATCCTATCAGTTTTCTCCAATTCTGTGAGGTATCTCTGAATGGTTCTATATTCATTTTCATCTGCCGGGGTGAATCTGTACCCTTCCCCAAACGGGCGGGCGTTTGGGGCCCTTCCCAACTTTTCTTTGAGTGCACGGAAGTGGTGCACCCAGTTTGGGAGGTTCTCACAAATTAGTGGCGGGAGTCTCTTACTTGCCGGCTGAGGCGTTTTATGCCCGAGCGTGGCGGTTGTTGATGTCGTGGTTGCTTTTGACCCAGCTGTCGACGGTTGGGGTCGGCTTGCCACACTTGTAGGTGGTGGCGGTGCCGTGACGATGGCAGCGTAAGTCACCGGGACAGTAGGCGTAGGTGTAGCCGTAGCGTCTATTTCGATACTACGTTGGTTTCGGTATGTCCGGGGTTCTCTCTGAGCCCTTTGCGTTGCGGCGTACCCCTGCTGGCTCTCGGAAAGGAGTGCAATCGAAGTAGGCATTACACAATGCCTCTTACTTGATTCCACTACCTCCGGGCTCGGTGAGGGGCGTGGTCGACGAGACGCCGTGGTCGGGGGTTCAGGTGCAGGGAGCGGGCTTGAGTCTTGTGTGAGAATTAGTTGTGCACACTCCTGTATCGTCAGCGGCTGACCAATACAACGCTGACGTTCGAAGTGTTCAAGTACAGGCCCGCCCAGCTTAAGGTAATCGTAGAGTGATGCCGTTAGTTTCCCAGAGGCGAGTAAAGAGTCTATCAATACCGTTGTTGTCTCCGCTGATGTTCGCGGAGACTCTTCCTCTGGGCGCTGGCAGGTGGCTGGGCTGTTGTCGAACCAGGGCAGGCCGACCTCAGCAGTTGTGGTTGCATGAGTCGCGTGTTTGGTCGCGAGACCGGCGTGTTTGGTCGCGAGTAGGAAGTCGCACGAGGTCGCTCCGCACGCGACATGGATGACGCGCGGCTTCTTACGATCGCGCACGGCACATGGGTATAGGGCGGGGCATCGGTCGGTGCGCGGAAAGCGGTTGTGGTTGTCGCACTGTTCTCTGTCGCGCGTAAAGCGTCGGTCTCGGTCGTGGTGGCGTGTGTAGCGCTGGTCGCGGCCGTTCGCAGAGCACGATGCGCTAGCAGGGCGCGGGTTGCGGGTGTTGTTTTTGTTTTACCCTGAGAAGGGCCTTTGGAGTCGTGCTCCATGATGAGAAGTTAGGCGCGTAACATGGAGCTGGGGAAATCTCACCGACACTGTTCTTCGCCTGCCGCAATTTCCCCCCAAACCGCCTTTCACCGGGGATCCCGCTGGTGGGAAGCCGGTTACTCAGCGAAGTGAGAGAAGTTGCAAATAAGCGAGTTTCTAAAGTGTGTGGCAATCCCCGCGGTATTTAATAGATCAACAAAAGTCAAAACAAACTACCGGCAAATCTTATAGAACTCTTTACACAAAAAGACACTTCATAAGATTTTTTTTTATTTCGGTGCAGAGCACATAAATTACAAAGAACACGAGTGTACACGATGAGCATGGCCTGATCTATGGGCTGTCAACCGCCGCTCCACGGTATTTATAGCAACAGCTTTGTCGTCACGAACTTAATCGCAAATAAAAAATAACATTAAATATAGACTGGAAGTTTCTTGTCAGTTCTTCTCTCCACGTCAAAGCGCCCTTACGAACTGATTACCTTACGAGCTTCATGACGTACCTATGGTAAAAATATATATTATGTCCATTGCATTCTATTCTATGGGTACCAGCGCTTTTCTTCCAAAACGCTGAAGTGTGCAAGCATTATAGTATTTTGGTTTGAAGCTTGTGAAATTAATGGGCTAATGAGACTTAACATTTAATGTATCAATATGATCAGGCCGTACCATTTACTATCAAAAGAACGTCGTGCCCGTCTCGTCAAACATTCTACAATTTTAATGTTGTTAAATATTTCCCCATGACCCACCTTATGACCAGTGATAAAACTAAGCGCACAGCAATTGCTCTCGTCACTTTAAGCATAGCAAGTTAAGTCAGTCACCCAGTATGTCAGTGCTGTGGCCTGCGGCGTTCTTGAAACCGAAACACAAATATTTCTTGCAGACTGCTGCTTTCCCGAAAAAGACGCCGCTGTGGTGCCTACCTAGACAGCATCCTATGCTAAGAAACCTACCATTTATAGTAAACCCACTCCCACTCAATGTAATGTAATAAACATATCCTTCACATTTCAGATTTAAAACCATGGGCACATGCTTATAATAAACTGAAGACAATCGTCAGCAAAAGAAAAGATAGTTCCCTGATACAAATGGAGTCGCGCTTTTTCATTATAAATATACTCAAAAAAATATATGAAAGATGCCAGGAGTATAAATCCCTACCTGATAAAAATCTTGCGAGCAGTTTCGAAAAACAAATTGCATTTGTTTGCGGTGCTCTTGAAAGAAATATTAACAAGATAACTCAACAGCAACAGCAAGATGTTTTAAATGAAACAAAGCGACTGCACTCTATTGTACAGCTGGAGAAAATATTGAACCACAATATGTATAGGATAAATAGAAACAATAAGAATGTAGAAGAGATGGTTATATTGGCATGTGGAACAATACTTGGCCAGACTGCATATTGTGAGGACAAGAGCTTAGAAACATTAAAACAGTTAGAGACGGTTGTTAACGCTGCGGGCACTGTGACTAAAGAGGAGAAGGAGATGGTGGTGCGAGCCATGGGCATGCGCAGTGGACACTGGTTCAAGTGTCCAAACGGACATTACTACTGTATTGGTGAGTGTGGAGGCGCGATGCAGGTCAGCAAGTGCAATGAATGTGGGGCTTCCATTGGAGGAACAAGCCACAGGTTGCTAGACAACAATCGCCACGCAGGAGAAATGGACGGATCAAAATTTGCAGCTTATTCGGAGGAGTATAATAATATGGCGAATTTCAGATTTATGTAAACTAACAGGTAATAAATACATTTTGTTGAGCTATTATTATTTTTAATTTTAAATAATTATATTTGTTTGTTTGTCATTTAAGTAAAAAATTTTTGTTTATTCAATTCCTATAATATAAGAATTAGTTACTACTTTTTTAAGGAGAAATTAAATGTTATTGATATTATGTTTGAACTGTGTTTTATTTTAAACCCACTTAAAAATGGAGGAAGCTTAGATTTTCAAGTATTATTTTTTTTTTCACTTGAAGGGGTCGTATGCTTTCAGATTAATTTCATTTTAAACATAAGGCGATGACGTAGGTCATTCATCAGAAGGGGCCAGCCATAAATTACGTCACACGATTTTCATGATTGTTTAATGAACATTATTATGATGCAATCATACTTCTTTTCCCCTAAAGGATCGTCCCCACAATTCTAAAGGAAGAGACTTGTAAACCTTAAAACTATTAGTAAAATAAGAAACATGTTAATACAGCAAATTATATATTCTTTTTCTTTAATTGTATACCTAGTCTTGCCATAAATACTGAAACAAACAAATGAAAATAACTATTAATAATAATCTATTGCAAATAACATTTATTACTTTTATCTACACCCATGCTCTAAATCCTCTATTAAAGATTCTGAAACAGTTAACTTATTGCCAACATTAAAACACCCAATGTTCTAATAACCATTACATCATCCAAAAGAGTGTTGTAATGTTGTACTGAATTTCATAACAACACTCCTATGATACAGCCACATTCTTATTGATCGATGGTATCTGTATGAATATAAAAAAAAAAGAACATTTTCGTTTACGCGCGCTCCACCCTCCCAGAACGTCGCGCGCCGTAAAAAAAAAGTAGGTTATTCGAATCCCCGCCATTTTTCTTCGATATTTTTTTTTGTTTACATAAAATGAGCGATTCATTTTAAACGCTGCAAAAGAACATTATATTCGAGTGAATTTTAATTATTGACCATACAAAATGTAAATTACTACTAAAATAAATCATTGTTTCATTAATTCTTTATTTATTTGTATATAATCAGTAATAAATGATATTAGCTTACTACTAGGACTTGTGTTTTAATGTTAGCAGTAAGCTAACTGTTCCAATATCTTTTATAGAATTCATATTCTGGGTGTAGATAGTCTTGTATGCAACTGTTGATATTTAGGTATTAAAACACTCATGTGATACTAAATCGACATTCGTGTTTTAATACCCCTTATTACACAACAGTTGCATAACAATATGTTATTTTAATACATAAATATTAAACAATTTTAAAAATAAAAAGCTTATTCGAAGTGGTCTCCTCCATTGGCGGCAATAGTCCTTTAAACGTTGACGCCAGTTATCAATAGAAGCACGCACTCTTTCCATGGGAATATTCTTCACTGCCAATCGTACGCATTGTTTTAAGGACTCCAACGTATCATCTATAAAACTGACCATACGAGCATCCAGCGGATTAAAATCGGGACTATACAACGCAACGGCCAGTCTTCAGCTCTGCTGAAGTCCTAAACGATCGTTTCCAACTAGACTGAGCTTTATTACCCGGCGCCGAGGCTTGCTGGTAGGACCATTCTTGGTTATTGAACCCGGTGCTGTTAAGAGGCTTCACTACCTTCCCAAGAATGGTATATTGATATACTTATACCGATGTTTTGATATCTTTATGGAGGGTTTTCAAAAATGCATTTGGCTCTGTACCTATTTCGTGTCATGCAATCACAGCGATTCGGCTCTCTTTATCAGCCCACTCCATTTTAGTTTATTAGTGCCAAAATGAGAAAACTCCATGTACAATCATATAAAAATGACAGATTTCAAATTTAAATGTAACATTTTGTTTATTTTTAATTGTAATAGTAGGTATTTATGGTCAGACTTAGTATATTATGACTTATAACTATAGGTACTTATTTATTGAATACTAGTTGACCCGACAGACGTTGTTCTGTATATAATAAATAAAGTAATGTTTTTTATTAATTTGTCAATAATATTTCATATCATCAAGAATTACTTCCTAAAATATATATTGCACCCTGTTGTTGTAATGAAATTGTTTCACAGCAGAACTGTCAAACCGTCCGTCAATAAATTCTCTCATAGAAAATATGTCCATACAAAACAAATATCGGACGACGGGGGACACATCAAAGGAAAAACAAAATTGTTGTAACTGAAGAGTTAGTACTTCCAGCTTTACGCTTAAAACAAGGTTACAACGTCTATGTACGTACATTGCTTGCAGCGAAATCAATACGATTTAAACTAAGATAATATTGCAGTTAAATATACTATGTCTTTCCATTTTCCGAATAGCATATCGTGATATACGAAATCAAAAGCTTTCGACGTACCTGTACCTACTAAAAATAACATCAATTAATGTAAATGTCTAATATCTAACCTTAAACGTAATACAGACAGTTTCAAGATATACAACATGTTTATTGCAATAAAGATTTTCAATCACTGACTTGATTTGTTAAATTACGCGATATTTTGCGGAAGTCCATTATTATATATATGTAATGAGTTATAAGTAATAATTCCGTTATGATGTTGATTCGCGGAATTCTGGAACGAGACGAGATTCATATTTAGATAGGTCAAAAATGACATGGGAAGTGGATTTATCCTTTTCGTTGTGCACTGTGGTTGGTATTCATTGAAAAACACCAACAAGAAGTCCAAGTAAGTATTCCTCAGCCAAGAAAAACTTCTAAGAGTTCTATGAGTATTTTTTAATGAAAATATGGGATGAGACGAGCAGGACGTTCAGCTGATGGTAATTGATACGCCTTGCCCATTACAATGCAGCGCCGCTCAGGATTCTTGAAATATCCCAAAAATTCCGAACGGCACTACAACTGCGCTCGTCACCTTGAGACATAAGATGTTAAGTCTCATTTGCCTAGTAATTTCACTAGCTACGGCGCCCTTCAGACCGAAACAAGTAATGCTTACACATTAGGTACTGCTTCACGGCAGAAATTGGCGCCGATGTGGTACCCATAATCTAGCCGGCGTCCTATGCAAAGGAGCCTCCCACTGGTGAATTTATCGAATTCATCTTTATAATACTAGAATACTAATTACGAATTAATACAAATTACTATTAGAAGTTTGTTAATAACATAGCAGATACAGTTATATAGTATATTTGGTAAAATTATAGCACTTTAATAATAGAAAAATACAGCTTTCAGCCTCAGCCGACACAACAGATAAAGATAATTTTATTTTCTTTTGACATTGAAAAACCAGCAGTCAATATAAAAAAACCAAACATACGTCATGATTCATACCAAGCAGTCAATGAACAATTGTACTTCTTTGCTGTAACAGGTACTAGAGAACAAAAAAATTGGGCCATTTAATGATGATGACATGAATTCCGTAGGTATCCGTTCCATATCGCACAAGATTGGTATAAGGTCAGTTACAATTTTGAATTTAGGTTCATATACGTTCGAAAATGTTTCTCTCCTCCTGAGTCGTTCTCTCTTGACAGAGTGGTCGTGTTTGCATGATGAGACTGTAAGTACACACAAGACGTATCTGTGGTGGGTGATGCAGCCCTCGCAATGCTCCTCCACTTGCCACGATCTTCAGCGTTACGGGAACATTGGACTATGGTGGGTTTGTGTCCCAGCCTTAATCAGATCTGTCCAACGCATAGGTGACCGACCTCGTGACCGCTTGCCTTCCACTCGTCCTTGGACGACGAGTCGTTCCATGGAGATTTGGTTTCGTGTAACGTGCCCAAAGTACTTGAGGATTCGTATTTGTACAGTCGACGATAATCTCTCCTTCACAATGAGTTCTTCCAATATTGAAACATAGGGCCCAAAAAGGCAGTCCAAGGAATTCGCAGCAGTCGTCGCCAGCACCACATTTCTAGTGCGTCGATTTTACGTCGGTCTTTCAGGTCCACGTTTCTGCACCATATAAGAAAATTGATCGGCAGGTCGTGTGATAGCACATCTCCTACGGATCTCTTCTTCACACCCACCAGTGTTCGTGACCACCATTGCTCTAAAACAATGTAATATGTGTATATATTCAATAGAAGTGGAGAGAGAATGCATCCCTGCCGAGCACCAGCTCGTGTGTGGAAACTTTCCCAGTCAACGTTATCAATCTGAACAGTCACAGTTCCGTAGTAGTAGTTCCTCGTAGAGTCGATGTATGAGACGAACCATATGATTGGGAACTCCCATCTCGCGTAGAACGTCCCAGAGCTTATGCCATTTCACGGAGTCGAAGGCCTTGCGAATGTCAACAAAGCAGATATACAGTGGGATGTTAAACTCACTGAAAAAACTTAAAATATTTCACATCGATAGAATATTGTGCCTGGCCACAGAGGTTTGGACCTAATGACCCTAGTTTTATTATAATGTATTTATGTATTATCTATGTAATGACAAAGACTAAATTACAGTACAAGTTATATATTAAATTAGTAATAGTAATTAATAACCCTCAGGAAACTAAGAAAACAGCGATTCGCTCGATTGTATGAAACGTGCAGTCATTGACAGATGACGGCTATAATCTTGTAAAAAAAGGAGATATTCGTCACAGTAGACTTAAGTAACAGAATGGAAACTGGACTCTGTTTCATTAAAGAAGTCCCGTGGGTATGGCGCTATTGTCGCAAAATAAAATTACTTGATTTTTTATATTTTTTCTATCTTACCTCCTTTTACAGAAACAATCTCAGATTAAGATACAAATAATACATATTTCATTGATATCCTACTTTAATAGTCTGCTCCTACTTCCAATGTTGATTTTTACCTTTTAGTACACTACTCGCCGCGGGACTTCTTTGATGAAACAAAGTCTAGCCACAAACCTTACACCAAGAAAAAAGTCAAAAACTTGTTTTATCCCAAACTTGTAGAATACTTATCAAAACATAACTATTTGTTTAAAACATGTATTGCAATTGTCTGAAACATACACACACTATGTTGCAAACAATACAAGTATAAAACAAAATTGCGTTCACATATAGGTCTGAGACATGTTTGATCCAGTCTGATACATTGACAGCGTTCACAGTTCACACCAACATAAAACATACCTACATGTTTTTAACAAGTACCTATTGTTAATATTGTTGAAGTTTATGTATCCTTGTCAGACTCAAGGATTGAAATGCTTCATATTTGTATTATTTGATTTGCAAAGATTAAAATTATATTTTTTTATGTTGTTTATAAATGGCTGGAATACAACTATAGTGTTTAAATGTGATTTGTATTTGTACATTAAAATGCACTAGGTATTTACACATACTTAATAATTGACCTAAGAATACTAAATAAAACAAGAATTATAATCATTATTCATTATTATTAGTGACATTAAATATGTAGTAGGAACGTTAACACACACAACTTCAGTCTCAATTTTAGCTATTATTCAGACTTTTATGGTCGTTATGACACAAAAAATGCACAATATTTTTCTGAAAACAATCAGCATATTATCAGACACTAAAATTATAAAAATCAACAATATTAATAATAAAACAAATTTCATATATTTGAAAATACAACTGAGATGTGTTTCTTATTACTTGTGAAACTCTGCGTAGCAATCGCGAGAAGGCAAGAAGAGAAACACATCGCATCTAGTGCATTTTGCTGAAGACTTTTTGCTGCAGCCTTCTTTGCGACATCTATTCATCACTCCTGCAAATATAGGCATGTGTGACGCTTCAGGAAGCCGTCTCATTTTGGATGGATTTATACTGAGTGACTACCTCTGTCTACCTCTTTTGCGGCGTTCCATTGGGATTTCTTCATCTGATGATGATCCATTTTTCAATTTTTCCATTATGGATTTCGCCAATCCTATTTTCCATTGCCTCAATCCAATTTTAGATTTTTCAGTTATGATTTTAACTATTTTATCGTCTTTAAAAGGCGTAAAGGAATTTTTTTTTTCTTAAAATTGATTCCTTTATAACTCTTTTTGATGTCATTTCGAATATACTAGACACTACTACCGCTTCGGAAACAAATGGCGCTCTGAGAGAGAAGAAACGGCGCCAGAAACTCTCCCAGCATTCTTTTTTTGCACTCTTTTCAATAAAAATATACAATATTGTACAGTCATTTCTATCGCTATAAAATAACCATAATCTAGTCCCAGGCTGTCCGATCATTTGATTATTCAGCTGTGGAGTAATAGGATTTACGACAGAGCCGTTTATTTATAAAACATTTAAATTTATTTATAGATAATGCCTGAACAGTGGCTGGGACTTTATTTTAAAATTGTATACATTTACCCTTAAAGCTATCTTATGAAGCCTACTAGAATTAGTTACAAGCAATCCCTTATTTCTAGTGTTATAATAATGAAAATCACTATTAAGGCGCCTTTTCACTAGGTCGCAAGTGGTGCGACTGTAGCAGCGCGACAATCACGCGGCTCTTTTTTGTATAAAGAACAGCAGCGCAGCAGTCGCGTGCGATCAGTCTCATTCGAGTCAATGTTGCAAACGCACGTTTGAAGTATGAAGCAAGTACGCAAGTATGAAGAAGAGCACCACCCCAATCCAAACAAGTCGCGCGGGTGCAGTTGTAATAAAAGGCATCAGCTACTGTCGCGCGGCTGCCGCGCTGTAGCCGCGCGACAGTAGCGGACTTGTGACTAGTGAAAAGGCGCTCTTAAGAGCAAAAAGGGGATAATTTTTGTGAACGTATATTACATTTTCATAAATTTACTGACAATGAACAGTCATAATAATTATTTCTTTAAATTTTTCTTTGAGAAACTGTCTATAACCAAGCTGATATATAGCACGAACAGCTCTCTTAACACGATAACGATAATTGCCCCGTCTAGACATGTTCGTAGGATGACTGTAGGGAAGAGTTTCATAAAACTGCGGTAAAAGTGAAACATCAACGGATAAAGTTTAAAAACAAATATTTCAAAGATTCCAGTCAATAATTCAACGAAAAGTAAAAAAAAATCTTAAAAAAAATATTACCAACAAATACATTCAATATAATGTTGTTTAAAAATATTACATAACAGTCATCATGTAGACTATAATATTATTATACTTTATTTTATTATTATTTATTATATATTATTACATTAGGTACGTATTTTATCATCAAGGCTTAGTTTCCATACTGTTACATAAGTCTACTGTGTCTTCGTCGCCCTATTGTAATTACAAAAAAACGTACTATTTCAAACTTATATCAAATCTAACTGCACGTTTCATACTAAACTAAATTTCAATTTTTACTTAGGCAGTCCCGCCTCTTATACGTACATACATAGTATTTCCATTTTCCATCCTGTTTGCCCTTTGGACTTTGGTAACCCTAATGAAGAGCGAGCGAGAATTTGACAATCAAGTGCGAACCACAGAACACTTTTAGTGCGAACGCGCCTCGTTAGAGTAACAGTGTTCTGTGGAACGCGCAGTACGTAAATTAATAATAAAAATAAAAGCTTTAAACCAGAATTTTGATTATATTTACCCCAGCGGAAGCTCCATAGGGAGTGCCGCTTGCGCCTCTCTCTCCCCATGAGAAGGTCGCCTTCGATGTAGGCTTAGAGGGCACCTGCCCAAAGCCAACTGCAGGTGGTGTTTAGTGGGTAGGCACCTAGGTTTTCACGTGAGTCCCACATAACCAACGCAGACTTAGGCTGCGTTGGTATGCATGAGCATTCACCGCCTCCCTCCCGTCGTTATCCCGGAGGGTAGCCCATTCCCTTGCTTGAGGGCAAAAAAAAAAAAAAAAAAAATTTTGATTATTCATAATGATGTAAGCTTGGTGATATTTACCGTAGTGAAACTTGGAAGTAGAGTTGAATGACAAAGTGAAGATGTGTAGAATAATTATATACGGTTTCCTAATTTTATTGAATGTGTTACAAATTCTATCTCAGAGAGAAAGTGAGTTTATTTTAAACGTAATTATATATACATAAATATTTATTAAAAATTTGTGTTATTAATATCAATTTCAATGTTCGATGTTATTGTACTCATATTATTTACCATAACACACACCATAAAATAATCGCTTTTGTAATGTTAGTACAAATATTTCATTTAAATTACTAAATCTACCATATTAAGTTCGGAAAGAGTATAGGTCAGGAGATCATTCATTTGTTGGTTAAAAAATTAACACTACAAATACCAATGGAGTTAAATAATGATATTATGTTACAGTTGGAAAATCTTGTGCAAATGAAAACGATTCTGATGGAAGATGTACACTGGTAACCAACTGTGAGCCTGCAATGAGGTGAGCTTTTAGATTTAAATATGTACTTATTGTCTACTTTAATTTACTTTTTTGAATAACTTTTATTACCTTATTTAATATTTTTTAATTTATACTGTTAGCTGCTTACAACTAATATCATAATGCAGCTCAAGGCAGCTACTGTAGGAAAAAGAAATTTAAACCTCACCTTATATAGGCAGATCTTAAGCTAATTACAGTCATAGGTACTCAATGGGTGGTCTTATCGCTTGTAGCGATCTCTTCCAGACAAAGCAGTTAATGACAGAATCTCTACACAACACACTTGCCTCTGATCTCATACAAGCAATTTTGGACAGTGTAGATACTAATGTACCCCCGATCTCATAAAAGTAGTTTGCGAGAGACACCATACTACTCATTTACCCTTGATTGCTTAAAATCAGTTTGCAAAAGATACTAAATATACATTTTTTTTAAATCTTGAAGCTGTTCTCTTTTACTAAGAAAATAGATATCAATATAAGAAGGCTATATAATATATTTAAAAGTGATGGAGGTTGTTTAGTTTTCAATCACGTCTGTATATATCCTGTCCTTCTTGATACTAGAGCAAGATGTAGTGTTCATCCACATTAAGTTGAATATCATATTTTGATCGAATACATGGTGGCACAATGTTATACCCATGGGTGCATCAATAAGAGGTATTTCCTTCAAGATTCCCTGTAGAACTTTTCTGTATTTTATATCCATAGACCATTTGCCCTTAGTCTTAGGTCTTTGCCTCTTCCTATATCACCAGATCTAAAGGTCTGAGATTCAAGAGGTGCTCGAGTGTGAATAATGGAGTGGTTCTCATGCATGCAGTAGCTGCTACTGTCACTCAATGTTATAGACTCTGATGCTTTGATTTTACTGTCATGAGCTATAATGCTTTCTTTTATGAAAAAAAAAATTATGAGGTGACAATTAACAACACGTTCACCTGATGTTAAATGACTGTCGATAACAATGCAGTCCTGATCAGGAATCATGATTGAACCAACATACACCCAAACAGCATAATTCTGAATGGCATTGCAATAGGGTGGGTATATGCATGATTTTTAAAAATATCTTGATTTGTGCCGCCGAACTCCACCTTAGCACTTAACACTTATAGTTACTTACTTAATTATTATACACAAATTAGGATATCATCCCCACCATCTATCCAGAACGAATTCAAGGAACTTTCTTCCACATATGACGAAGCTGTGGAATGAGCTTTTTTGTGATGTGATGTGCAATATAATTATGCAATGTGATACAATATACCCATATTGTATTTCAAATAGAGCGTACACTTTTTTAAGGGTCGGAAACAATCTTGTGATTCCTCTGGTATTCTGAGAATTTTGGCTGTGGTGATCACTTAACATCAGATGACCTGTACGCATGTTTGACCTCTCTTCCATAAAAAAAAAGATAATCAATGAGAAGGGATAAAGTATCTCCAACAACATGTTTATATTGTTGTGTTATAATATCATACCAGGTACCAATTTCAAGTGCTTTTAATGAACATGTAATTTTTTATTTAGTTTATAAGTTTTTTGCTTACTAAAACTCAAAAGTACATATTTTATACGTTTCTAGAGAAATAGATTCCCATCGCACACACAGATTTACTAGATGCGGGTTCAAGGGTGCAGATGAGATTGTCTGTTGTCCAATAGAAACAACTATAAATAAAAATGGTAAGTGGTTTGAGAAAAAAAAAATATGTCTTTAATTCCTATATTGTTTATTAACATAAACTATTAGGTATTCGTAATAGGTTTTTGAATATCACTAATCTTACTTTAATACCAAGAGCCAAAATTTGTTTTTGTACATAGTTTTCAAGCCATATCTGACATAATATGTCACTGTGGCACTGAGGCATGACATTATGTGTATGTCACACATAATGTCATGCCTCAAGCCAATCCACTATATTTTTGTTTATTTTCTTTTATCAATATGTTAACTTAATACTATTTATTTATTTAATTAAAGCCATATTTATTTTTATTTCATTTAGGTATTGTATGTACATGTTGGAGAATCCATAATAAAAAAATGCTTATACTTTTGCAGGTCACTTCGAAGGGAATAGATTTGCAAATAAAGGTATGCAACAAATTCAATATTTATCGGCCCATAAAAATAAATAATTAGTCTCCGCATGTCAACTCTTCTCAATCGCCCTAAAAAGCTTACAATTAATATTTTGCTCTATAATGCAATAGAGACTATTTATTTTTAATTTTTAGTTATTTTAATCGGACTACCTACCCGATAGATTTAACCCCATGTAATTAAATATAATTATTAAATTAAAACTTATTTTGGCAAGCCTTGGGGGTACTTGTTTATCTGACGTAAAATTTCATGTTTTTTAAAAAATTCTTCCAATTTTCTCACTAATATTTTTTGAACATCTCCAAGTGTATTTGTTTATTTAATGACTTTGCCTTTTTTGATTTATCCTTATTATGCAACTTTTAATTGTCTCAGAAAATTTACAAAACAAATGTGTTCAACATTGTAACAGACATAAACTTATAATGCCTACTACTCGGCTAAGTTGAGTTAGTAAGTCTTTTGTGGGGTGATGAATATGCTTACACAACAGGATCCCAGAAAATGTTCAAAACTAAAGTACGTTCAAAAGAATTGTAAAAAAACATTTGTGTGGTAAAAGTTACTATAACATAAATGATTTTCTTAATGAAACCGCAGATTGGGAATTGGGCGACCACCCTCAGGTTATAAAATAATAAATTTTATTGTACGAAATTTTATCAAAAAAAAGAAGCCCGCCGAGTTTCTGAGACATAAATTTTCGAATGGGTGTTGGTTTTGACGTTTGATAAGTTTATTTATTATTACGGCTTTACTCACGTTTTATCGGTGTCGGTACCGACTAGTTTCGGACCATTCGGAGGTACTTCATCAGGGTGAGTGTGGTGGGTTCGCGATAACGTCCCACCGCTTACTGCGGACTTGGGATCGTAGTACGCGGCTGGACAAGGCGGGGTGCGTCGGTGGTGGTGATGACGAGCACGGTATCACTGACACTGTGTTATTATTGGTGTCCACGGGAACACAAAATGTACTCACAATGTCCACTCCGTGATCATCGGCACTATTGGTCTTTGCGAGACGCGTGTTGTATTAATAATTTTAAAAGTTATTTTAAATCCTCTTTAGTAAAAATATTTGAATTTAAATGCATGGTCCGGTGAGTTTACAGTAACCAAAATCATTATATTTTTGCAGATGACACAAAAAGGAAATCCATTAGAATTGCAGATAAAGGTATGTAGCTTACAGCCTTAACTAACACTAGGCATAGTGACATGCAGAATATCTTTAAGTCCTAAAGGTCTAAATGTAAAAATATCGAGCGAAGTGTATGTTTCAGGAATTGGAACTCTGCTTTTAGAAAACCTTTTATAGTAGTTGATTATTTTTATTTTTTTGTGAAAATGATAAATTTTTTTTTTTTTCGTAAACTTATAAAAGCATAAATAGTCATGAAATGTTTGCAAAAACAATCGCAAAAGAGTCAAAAAACTTCTACATGCTCAATATACGCATTAATATTGCTATTAAAACTGTTTTTACGTGTGTCTTGAATATTTTGTTAGGCAATTCTGTTATGATCGTGGAAAGTTTATTAAATCTAACAGAATTTCACAAAAATGATTTATTTGCCTTCTAAACATGGGTATGGTATTTAAATATTGTATGTTGTTTTGCCGACTTTTTTTATAAATTTTGTGTGATATCATTTATTTACCAAACTCAGGCCGAGATGAGAACCCTACGGGTGTCCAGATGTGATTTTGTAAAGACTATAACTAAAGCCATTTACATAAAAACAACACGATTTGTTAAGTATGCTGCCGTAACTGGAAAGATTTGCAGAAGTCTGCATTGCGGAAGTCTATCGAAAGCCTTATTCAAATCTGTATAAATAAAATCAATTTGTTTGTGAACATCACATACTTGAAACGGGGATATTGCATCGGGATTATCAGCCCCTTTATTCATGTTCAGTATTTTTAATCGTTTGTAAGTAGCGTCAATATCCTTTTTAAATGGCGCCAAATATATCGCATTTAATTTAATATTATTGCTTAAATAGCTGGATCCCTCCAGAATCCTTTCTCTAGAGATTACGGAGGCAATAGACAATAGTATATCCTTACGTAAAATATCTTGAATTTCTTTAATGTTCATCTTAGAATATATTTATCTCATTGCGTTGTTTTGTTACAGAATGTGCAAACATTATCAAAATAACATTGCTACCGCTAACGACTCATATTATCGGCGGTGAAGAAGCAGCTAATGGGGAGTTCCCTCATATGGTAATTAACTACTTTCTTGATTCATTCCGAAACCGTCCTAGTAATAAACTATTCATTATTAGTAATAATTATATATAAACGTTGCTTCTTGACATTTTTTCCTAATTAAAAGAAAGATACTCCTTTAATATATTAATTAATAAGTTCTTCTGGATCGCTGGCTATGAATCCCTGTTTACTTAGAACGAACAGTGATTTCCTTCAGCTTTGTAATTTAATCTGAATGTTAATAATGCAATGAAATAAAGCTATAATATTATAGATTCCTCAATATACCTGTCTTATAATATGGTCCTTTAGAAAATTATATGAGGTATAGACACAGTAAATATTGAAGTCGGTGGCGCAATGGCCAGAACCGTAGACTCTTCCGGTTCAATCATGTGTTTGTGTGTTTACGAATTCAAATTTACTATTATTCGATGCTTTATAAGGTCGGCAACGCTCTTGTTCCTCTTATTATATCTTATTCGTCTGGCGTAACAAGAGAGTATGACCCGCGATGATCACATACCATCAGGACTTTAGGTAACTTCAGTGGACACCCCAACTAGCACTCCGTCTCCATTTTCGCTACTCTGGGCGTTCGAAAAAGCCTTAATCGTTGGACCAGTATATAAACTTTACTCGGACCGACTGGCAACACCAGTCAGAGGGAATATGTGTTCCTTTATACGCCCGTCTAAAAGGATTGTGGTATAGAAATAAAAGCATCAGAGGCTATACTTTAAGAATTGTATTTCGGAATTTTAATTTTGCTTCCAGTTACCTACTTAACACTGCGAATATATTTGAATGAATACTAAATATACAAATATTTGTATATCGAGTGGTAAATTTTATTAGACAGTAACCTAGGTAGGACCTACCACTTTTGTTTTACGAAATCACAATTCCTCTTCAGTTTACTTTTATCGAAAGTTTCTCCCTCGTCCGTGTGACAAATCAAAGCACAGCTCTTTGGAGTACCAAGCATCTGAACCGGCCGTAAACTATGAATTTACACTGCTTACTTAACTGGGAATTACATTAACAGGTCCAATCCGTTGGCAGGTTTATGGAGTGATACTTCGGCTCACTACACCAGCTAAATGAGTATAACGTAATGGTGGCTTTTATTGCCTGGTCGAAAGATTAATACGTTTTCGAACGCCCGCAGAGGAGACAAAAAGTGTCCAATCTAAAGAAGTTACAGAAAGTCCTGTTGGAATGTGATCACCGCGGGTCATATTCTCTTGTAACATCAGAGGAATCTCACGAGCGTTACCGGCATTCCAGGGAGACGAAGATACAAACTTTTTGTACAGGAACCATGTCGTGTTATGTCTGGAACCACCGCAGTACTTAATGGTAGAGTTTGGACTTGGGGGGAAAACTTCCTTTTATACTACAATGGAATAGTTGTATGAGGTGGGATGTTAGAAATGGGCAGGAAGTCATCAGATCCAACAGCTCTTCGGAACACTCCCATAGATCTTGACGACCTGTATAGCCGAGTGGTTAGCGATCCTACCTACTAAGCTAGAGGTCCCGGGTTCGAATCCCGGTAGGTGCAAGCATTTATATGATGAATATGGATGTTTGTTTCCGAGTCATGGATGTTTAAATATATTTATGTATGTTTATATGAATTTATGTATGTTTAAGTAAGTATATTGTATTAAATATATCATTGTCTTGTAACCCATAACACAGGCTATATATGCTTAACTTGGGGCAAGATAATTTGTGTAAAAAGTGTGTCAATATTATTATTATTATTATTATTATAGATACATGCGGTAGAAGACACACAAGGAAGCGATGTCTCCAATCAACGTCAATTATTTCAAAAGGCCTCTACGGATTTTGTGCCTTTTGTCAGATTTTATATGTGCCATTAGGTGTCCCGATTGTATACGAAAGACAGCCATGTTCATTTTATTAAGCCTATGCTTTGTTGTATTTCAGGCAGCTTTGGGTTACGATAAAGGCAATGGTTACGAATTTTTGTGTGGCGGATCGCTGGTTTCCAAGCATTATATTATAACAGCTGCACACTGCATTGAAACCTTAGACGAGTGAGTAACAATGGGTTATTTATACTGACTGAAGATTGTAGTTCGAATATAAGGTTAGGCAAGGTTGTATAAAAATCTCTTTTGAGATCTATATAATATGTGAGAACAGTGAATCACTAAATTTATAGTTTTATTTTATTAATGAGGACAAAATTTATAAATATTTTCCTATTTACATGCCCCATTGCAATTTTGAGTCAAACCAAATACAAAATTTATTGAAGTAGGCGTTACTTTGCGGAAATCCATAATTATACAAATGATTTAAGTTTTCTTTAGTGTTAATTCCGCCAATACTTGTTTTTAAACAATTCGACACGTGTTTCGCCTCAGGCGGACTAATTGGCGGAATTAACACTAGAGAAAACTTAAATCATTTGTATATCAAACCAAATACAGTCATCTCCACGGGGTTCAATTTTGCTCCATTGTATATTGGTGGCCACTCTTTTTACATTTGGACTCGAAAATTTAATTACTTTCGTTTTCTCATCATTTTCTTGTCGTTTCGTTTAAGAAGTAGATTGTTGCAATTTAATCAATGAAAATCCTTGGAGAGTGCATCATTAATGTTATTATAGTTCCTTAATTGCAATATTATGATTATAATAATAATAACTTATAAAGTAAGGTAAGTCACTGATATATTATACTTGAAACAAAAACGGGCCGAGAATTAAACCCTATGGCACGCCCATTATATCTGGAGAGCCTGCTGATATTTTATTGTTAACAACAACCTTCTGAATTCTGTTGCACTGGAAAGAATTTAGAAGTACCAGAGATTTCTTTCTGATACCAAGATGGTGTAATTTTCTTTTAAGAGTATCATGGAATACATAATCAAAAGCCTTCGTCAAATCGCAAAAGATATCTAATGCATCTTGCGAATCTCACAAGCAGCGGATATACTTTGAATCAGTTCAACCCCTGCGTTGCGGTATTGTTGAACAACCCTTCGTAAAACCAAATTGTTTATTATAAACTAAATGTATTTGATGAAAATTAACAAGCACCTGGCTCAGCGTAAGTTTTTCAGTAGGCTGAAAATAAGAAGGGTCCGAACATTTTGAAAAAGCGGATTGAGATTAAGGTTTTATTCCTCATTTCTGTCATCCGAAAATAACTAAACTACTTAATCTTTTATTAATAGGAACAAAAAAACTCAACGTGGTTTGAATTTGGAATGTGAATATTGATAATAAAAGTTCTAATCACTATACAGACATCAAACATTGTATGAATAAAGTTCAGGTTGTTATATCGGAAATATCGTGTTGTTTTAGTGTGAAGCCGACTATAGCGCGTTTGGGAGTTTTAAACATAACAAGCACCACTTTCAATACGGAGACTGATGTAAAAATAGCGGATTGGTTATTCCCTTCGAATTATACGCGGAAGTATAAATATCACGACTTAGCGATACTAAGGTATGTATATTTTATTTATTATTTCGCTGTTTCATGGAAAAAATTTCAAGTGACGTCACAGCGGCGCCTATATCTATTGTGTGTCGGTTTGTAGAGCCCGTAGCTAGTGAAATTACTGAGCTAATAATAATGACATTATGTCTTATGTCTCAAAGTACGATTGATGTGCCGTTCAGTATTGCCTTTCATAAATCTGATTGACTGTGATATTTTATAAAATAAGTATTAACATCTGTTATAACGACTTGGACAAAGGTGAACCTACATCGATTCACCTTTTTTTTATTGAATAAGAGACCAAACGAGAGTATGGGTCACCTAATGGTAAGTGGTCAGACAACCACTCTTTGAAGGTACACATAGTATAAGATTTAGGTAGGTGACATCTTTAAGGAAGCTCATTCCATAGTTTGGTTGTAGGTGGAGGACAGCTCAAAAACCGAAGAATGATATGCAGTTAGTGCGCGAATTAAATGCAGTTGGGGCCTGGGGTAAATACCTCTAGCATTCGTAGCATCTCTCCCCGCTGTCCGAAAATCTCGCCTCGCGTGCCTACGGTGTAGTGCTGTGTTGCAATCCCGTGTTATTTTTTTTTTATTTAGAGTTTTAATTATAATGACTGATCCAAGTCCATCAGGTGACGTTCCGCAAAAATGAGTTTTAATTTATAATAAGAACTCGCAATAGACAAGAGTGTGGTCAAGAAAGGGAGAGCAAACATTTGACATTTAATAATTAGGTTTAAATAGCAATTTTGAAGCTATGTTTAAATTTATCGATACACCCATGATTATCGTCATCAATTATAATTAGGTCACAGCACTATCGCATTCCTGACCTCTGCATTCAACTCGCGCGATATCTGTATTTAAGTTTATGGTGACATTTGGTGGCGGCAAACAGCTGTTCTGAACATAATAAATGCGGCAGAAAACAAAATTTTATAAATTTCCTTAGAAAGGTATATAGATACATATCTCTATGAGGATATCTAATAACATACCGTCGTTGAAGTTAAATTGACATCAGAATTAATAGGATGTAACGACCAACCGTCATATTTGATTACTAAAACAATTCTGAGTGTATTTTAAATGACATAGTAACGGCTTGTAATAAATTACGACTCGGGGTCGCCTAAATATTGATTTTATTCTATCCGTATTCTAGATATGATTTTTTTTTTACAGATTGAAAACACCTGTAACATTTACACAGGACGTGAGTCCAATTTGTCTGTACACGAAAAACACAGAGCCAACCACACCCCTCACTGTAACTGGTTGGGGCAGGATTAGTAAGATTAGTATGTATACTCTGTTATATTTTATATAAATACTTCTTTTATAACTCACAAAGCTAATGGTCGCTTAGAGGGGATAGGGCTATGCTCGGGGTTTCCCTGCGAGATCGAATCTGAAATGATGTGATCCTTAGGAGAACCAAAATCACCTTTGAGGGCAATAAGGGCAGCGCAGAACCGATCGTCGTGGAAATCTTTGGGGGAGGCCTTTGTCCCGCAGTGGACGTCTTCCGTCTGATAATGAATGGATATAAAATTGCCCAGTGAGAGGCTTCTTTGCACAGGATGCCAGCTAGATTATGGCTTGCACAACAGCGCCTATTTCTGCCGTGAAGCAGTGATGTGTAAGCATTACTGTGTTTCGGTCTAAAGCCTCGTATCCACTAGGCATGATTTGGCGCGCAACATGTTCGGCAACGTTGTCCATCAGCGTGCGACGTTGCCAGCTGACGCGCGTCATGACGTCCGCCTTGTTGTTTGTTTCAGAGCAACATGTAATTGAGCATAAAATATAACCACTGCGGATGAAATCAACACTAATTCCTCTGGCGACTTGTTGCCGACGACTGATCAAGCGTAGACAGACAAAGTTGTTAAACAAAAGTTGCGCGCCAAATCTTAACTAGTGGATACGAGGTTTGAAGGGCGCTGTAGCTAGTGAAATTACTGAGCAAATGAGACTTAACATCTTATGTCTCAAGGTGATGAGCGCAATTGTAGTGCCGCTTAGAATTTTTGGGTTTATCAAGAATCCTGAGCGGCACTGCATTGTAATGTGCAGGGCAATGCCATCAGCTGAACATCGTGCCGGTCTCATCTCTAATTGTCATATTTTTTTTTTAATTCTGCACGTAACAGTAACACGTCTAAATCCGATACTTACAGCATGGTCGCGTGTAATGTGTAATATATTTTCCTGTTCAGATAACAAAGTGAGTGATGTCCTATTGAAGGCAAATGTGTCGATGATGCCACATAGTAAATGCTCGGAAACGTACGTTAAATCCCGAAGGCTTCCTCAGGGCATCGTGCAGGATCAGCAGCTATGCGTGGGTGATAGTCAGCAACAGCACGATACCTGCACCGTAAGTACATCAGATTTTTAACCGACTTTAAAAACCGGGGGAGGTTCTCAACATGACTCCGCCTTTTAAGGACCGATCTAAAAAAATCAGATATGATTATAGAATCTGTGGAAGGATCTCATGAAAATTTCAAACATATACTGTCGTATTAATAAACGCAATGTAAAGTTACTCCAAGATTAAAATTACTTCTCCCTGTCATGTAATTCTGTAGTGACAAAGGTAAGATAATGACAATAAGCGCAAAAAGTGCCGCTGGAAATAAGTAAATGGTTTCTCATACACGCAAAAGCCTAAAAAATATTACATCTAGATATCTAATCAGGCAGGCAATATATGTAATTGTTACATCTTCACCAAACGAGTTGTAATGTAGCTTTGACCTTGTCATATTGGTGTTCGACTAGGTAAATAGATAAGTGGCTTGTCTATGGCGCCTGCTGTCTTATTAGCGTGCTTCAGCCCTGGTATTATTAAGTGAATCTTCTGTACTACTCTGTTATTCTGTGGTACAATGACGTTCTATACACATATGAGGACATATCACTCCCAGTCTGATAGGGGAGCGGTAAAAGTGTATTTAGTGACGACTTAGGTATCGTCAAATAGGAATTTCTCATCTAAATTGAAAATATACCTTAGTAAAAACTGCTCATATTCATTAGACGAATATTTTCAACTAAAAACATGACTATATACGATATAATATTGCATCTAATATAATATTGCATTGCACTAATCTTTTGTTAAATTTATATTATTGTAACTAATGATTTAGAAATGTATTTTATAAAATTTGCACGTCATAAATGGGGCAAACATGTACTTATAGTTATTTATGCAACTGTTGTGTAATAAGGGGTATTAAAACACGAATGTGGATTTATCTCACGAGGCGAAGCCGAGTGTGATAATAGTATCACATGAGTGTTTTAATACCTAAATATCAACAGTTACATACAAGACTTTATCTACACCCAGAATATGAATCCTATAAAAGATTCTGAAACAGTTACTGCTAACATTAAAACAGCCAGCCCTAGTTACTACTAGGATCATCCCTTACTGATTATATACAAATAAACTAAGTATTAATGAAAGAATTATTAACTTTAGCAGTAATTTACATTTTGTATAGTGCAATTATTAAAATTCATTGCAGCGTTTAAAATATCCGGCGGTGTGCTGTCAAAACTTGAATCGCTAATTTTTTCAAGAAAAATGGCGGGGTTTCGAATAACCTACTTTTTTTTTACGGCACACCATGTTCTGGTAGTGTGGAACGCGCGTAAACGAAAATGTTCTTTTTTTGAAATGCATACAGATACCACGCATCGAGCAATAAGAATGTGGCTGTTTGTTGAAACTCTTTGTACATGAAGGGATCGAAAAAAAACCAAGGAGTGTTGTTATGAAATTCAGTACAACATTACAACACTCGTTTGGATGATTTAATGGTTATTACGACATTCGGTGTTTTAATGTTGGCAATAAGCTTACTTTTTTAGAATCTTAAATAGAGGATTTAAAACATGCGTGTAGATAAATAATATTTATGTAACATCAATCTAACATAAATAATATTTATGTAACATCAATCTAATGTTCATGCAAATAAAAAACTTTGACTTTGACAATGTAAGCACACTTTTCTCCTTAGTCGTGTGTCAACTGTCACTGTCCGAATCAGACCTGAAGTGAATATATATGTTTTACATTGCTGCTTATTGATCAAGAATATTTTAAAGAACTGGAGTGAATGCGTTAATGTATAAGTTTAATATGGTGTAACTTGTGGCATGTTCCATATTTTGGCTTTGTTTTTTTTTTACGAAGTGCATCATCTATATGTATAGAACGGCATTGTATTATGCCGTCCACTTTTTACTAGGCCATCGACAGACTAGCGAGTGGTTCACTTCACGTTCACCCATAACATGTTTGATAAGGGCGATGACAATTATTATTAATAATCACACACACACGTATACTATAAATACAAATTTTCCTTCTGAACTCAGCTCAGAACACTCCTGACCATATTCTACTACACCCCTTCCAAAGTACATAATTTTTGTAAGTTTATCATAAATAAAGGTAAAAGGCAGGTCCAATTACGTAGAAGAGTTCTCTCGTCGAATCGAACTCGGATGGGCAGCGTCCGGGAAGCTCCGTAAAATCTTCTCGTCCCAAACACCAGTGTCCGAAGACGAAAGTTATCAACCAGTGTGTGTTGCCAGTGATGACATACGGTACGCAGGCGTGGTCGTTATCTATGGACCTGATGAGAAAATAATTGTCCTTTAGAGGGCTATACTCGCAGTTTCCCTGCGAAATCGAATCAGAAATGAGGAGATTCGTAGGAGAGCCAAAGTCACCGATTTCGCCCAAATTATTGCGAAACTGAAGTGGCAGTGGGCAGGGCTCATAGTTCGACGGACAGAAGGCCGGTGGGGCAGAAAAGTCCTCAAATGGCGACCACGTACCGGAAGACGCAGTGTTGGTAGACCCCACCATCCACCCAAGATGGATCGACGATCTAGTCAACATCGTCGGAATACGTTAGATGAGGGCAGAGCAGGACCGATCGTCGAGGATATCTTTGGGGGAGGCATTTGGCCAACAGTAGACGTCTTCCGGCTGATGATGATGATGTAGATGATGATAAAGGTGAATGCCTCCCTACACAGACGATAAGCTAAATGGGAGACACCTGACCCTTGTTTTTTAGTACTTTTTCTTTAACAGAAAGTTAAAGAATTAAACAAATTTTAATTCGTAGATATATTAGTATGGGAATTATACATATATCCAAGATTTTGAATTTGTTTTTGATTATGATCGCTAGGGGGACTCGGGCGGCCCGCTGCAGGGCATGACAGACCACGACGGTTTCTACCGGCTTGTGGGCGTGACGTCATTCGGGCGAGGGTGTGCGTCGAAAGACCCGGCCATCTACACCCGCATATACCACTACTTGGACTGGATTGTGAGTGTGGTCTGGCCGCAGTCCACCGAATAATATCATTATCTCATCAAACTTACTTGAATAATTGAATTCATCGTAGCGCATAATAACAATGTTTGATTTTTATTATATTTTTTATTGATCTGAACGTAATGAATGTTTATCGCATGGTATTAACGGCTATATCATAGCACGAATCTATCATAAATCACGTTTTTTGTTTACAATAACCAAGCTTGTTTATGTAGTAACCTGTAACATAAACGGCATAATGATACCTCGGCTAATGTAAACACAAGTGGCTATAGCATCTCAAGTGGCCGCGCCGGGTTTGGCGCCGAAACAGCTGAGAGGGTGGCGTCTGCGGTCGCGTGGGACGTGAGAGCATAGCTTAGGTTAATCGAGAACATGCTAATACTAAAAAAAAAATTGTGAATTTAGATTAAGTTTTTGGTGGTGACGCCCTTTTTACTATGCGACGGACGCTCAGTTGCTGTCTGTATTTATTTCCATTTGTAACGTTCTAGACTCTAGAGCAGGGGTGCTCAAACGGTCGATCGCTGAGTGCTTTTTGAGTCGGTCTTAAGAAAAAAAATCCGATAAAGAACTATTCACAGATTGAAATCGGTAATTACGTACCATCTTAAAATGCAGTACCATACCATCAAAGTATGCTAGTGTCATGCAGATTCAACAAAGTCACTCACGTTTGTTTTGTAAGAAACAATAAACTTGCAATTTTGAATAATTATGAGTTTTTTCATTGACATTTTAGAGCAGACCTACACTTGTTGTGCGCAAAACTAATATCTATGTCATCGTGACACTCTACCTAGACGACAATCCTTCATCACACATACTTTAACGGCTGTTTTCAATAACCTATCAATCCTTAGTTTAACTTACTAGAGGTAGACAAATCTATCCTTTTACGCTTACTTACATTTCAATAACCTATCGACATATATAAATATCGATCTATTGGACATAACTATATAGATAAGATCTTGTCATTAAATTGTGACAGCAATGTATCCGTAACTAGAGATACGTTATTGAAAACGGTCGTTAGTCTCTCAGAGTCGATCGATCGCAGTCTAGCTATTTTCAGGTAGATCGCCAGCAGTTCAAGCTTGAGCACCCCTGCTCTAGACTATCTCTTGCTGTCACATTGTTATTTTCTCTTCATTCATTGAAGTTTCTTTCTCATGTAGGCCTTAAGGCGACACACTCATTATAATTACATAAGTGAAGTTCTAACAGTGCCAAAGTACTAATACTATTTTGTATTCCGTTTAACCTATAATCTCCGATATTAGAGATCTGTGTATCTTATTGGATGCATCAAGACATCTAAGATCGATTTAAAAAAAAATGTTGAGAATCATTGAAGGTAGCACTAATATGTCGCTCAGTGATGTAACTATTTGGACTTCACTGAAGAAACGCACAAAATGGCCGTAGTTTCTACTAATTCTTGCATGTATTTAAAAAATTACGTTATCTTATTGTTCTTTCTTTAATTTTTTCAACCAATATGTACCTCTGTCGATATGTAAAAGTTTATTTATTAAGTATTTTCATTATAACAATGGTTACTTTTAAATCAACGCCTTTTTACATAATAACGCCAACCGCTTAATACCTAAACATATTTTAACTATCTGTCAAGGTAAAGTGACATTTGACAGAAAGATAAAGTTTATTTTATTTCTTTTTAATTTCATCGATAGCTAAATAGTTTTAATAAACGGATGGTGCTATAATGAATAAGACTGAGAGCCTGGGTTGCAACATAATACAAGCTGATAAACTTTAAGTTTAAGTCAAATTTAACGTTAACAGTAAAACTGACTTTAACGTAGACTGCGTAATGTGTTGCACCATCGTATTTCTTGGCATACTTTAAGTTCAAAAGTGAAAAACCAATTGACAGGTCGCTACTTAGCCATTTAACATTAACAATAGCTTTAATCGGCGGAAATTGAACGGTTACGATTAACACTTAAAGTTATGACGTCATCTAAAAGTTTTCAAATGGTGCAACTCAATCTTTTGCTTAACCGGTACTTTAACATGTTTGTTATTGCTAAAGTTATTTAGTGCAACCCAGCCTAAGTCTTCAAGTTTTGTACTTTATTTTATACACATTTAAATAAAACACTTTTTAAGTATTAATTCGCGTGTAATTGTAACTGTGTTTTTAGATAAGATTTTTGCCTAAAAGTTACATTTTTATTATTATTTTAGTGAACCTGACGTTTCAAAACCTTTCCAGATCATGTTTTCAGAGTACAGTCCTCCTGAAATGTAACTAAACTCCTATAATCCTTTAAAAGTGTTTTATTTAAATCTTCAAGTTTTGTTAAATTAACATAGATAGTTTTTCCTGCTTATTTGTTTGCGGTATATTCCTTTGGTATACCTACCCACAAAATATAGTGTTAAGAATTATAATGTTTGATAATTATGTCTAAATTTTAATAATTTTGAAATGTCTATATTCTGTGATAATAACTGCGGAACTATAATTGCCATGCTGATGTGATATAAACGAATACAATAAATATTTAAGGGAATCTTTGTACCTAATGTACACAATCGTTTTTATATGTAGTATAGTAAAATAAAATGAAAAATTTATAGACCTCTAGAATGGACTGAATACCTCACTAAACGAACTACAGCTTTGTAAGGAAACTTAGCTATGGTTTCAATATTTGCCCTTTTTCTTTAACATGCAGCAAAAGCGTAGTGGATCTACTTTACGGTATACTTAAGATGTCGCTTTCATATCGAGACAATTTTTTATTTTTAATTGATTCCTGGAATTGAGATAGACCACTAAAAATAACAAATTCTTTAAGCCGTGGACTGACTAGGATTGTAAACGCTACAGTAATTGTGTTGATCATGTGACTAAGCTGCAAATGGGCATTTATTTTACTGGTTTTCTTTTAGTCATTCAAAATTTTTGTTCGGTTTAAGTTTTAGAAAAGTACTAATTCTATTAAATTCTCTAAAAATAGAATGTTGTTATCATTGAAAATTCAGAGTTTTTGATTCCAAAGTTTATTTTTGAGAAGCAACTTCCAAACTTATTATTGGATATATCAAATTATACATAAATATTTTATTCGGTTTAAAATTTTCTTTAAGTCCTTATTTGTCCATTGTATTTTTTGCGTCGGAATATTTTCATTGCGTTATGTTGCAATCGACTCTCTAGGAAACCAATTTTTGTGGATATTGAGGTCATACCTTGAGTGTTCCCGTTATTAGCACGGAATGTCTTAATAATATTGCTGTATGTTATAATTAGATGTTTTGCGTAATATAATAAGACCTAACGGCATATTTTGAAACTGTGCTTTAGTACAAGTTTCTAATCTATATATATATAATATAAAAATAATATTGACACACTTTTACACAAATTATCTTGCCTCGAACTAGGCATAGCCTGTACTATGGCTACAAGACAACGATATATTTAAACAATATACTTACTTAAATGTACATAAAACATATAAACATCCATGATTCGGAAACAAACATCCGTATTTATCATAATTGGTTGCACTTACGTTAGATGTAATTTATGTGTGATGATACGACATATTAGTTGGTACATAATTTGATGGCTTAACTTTACACAGTTCTGCCAACTACTGTCCTATACTACGCCACAAGTTAGGATATCATCCCCACCATCTTGATGTGTGGTGGTCCGGCACAGTGCAGTTTTCAAGGAGCTTTCTTCCAAGTACTACAAAGTGGAATGCGCTTCCTTGTGTGGTGTTTCCGGGACGATACGAAATGGGTACCTTCAAAATAAGCACGTTCTCCTTCCTTAAAGGCCGGCAACGCTCCTGTGATTGCTCTGGTGTTCCAAGAGATTGTGGGCGGCGGTGATCACTTAACACCAGGTGACCCGTGCGCTCGTTTGTCCTCTTATTCCATAAAAAAAATACTATAGTTTATACAGCTAGATGGGGCGTTTGGTCCATTCTATGTCAAAAATGTCACTGGGTTGCGACTTATGTACTCCGTGTTCAACTTCTCCACATAGTTTTACATTTTAACTAGTCAGAATCTCACTTTGATAATTATATTTTTGAATAAAACGCGTTGTTTACATTTTCGTATTATGTTTTATTTACTACTACCCTACAAGCTACTTATATATACTATATTGCGTAAAAAATAATGTCACGTGGTGTGTGAAAGATGTGAATGCTCTCAATGAATATTCAAGTTTCTAATTATGAATATAAAATGAATACTCAAGCGAATGACCGTTCAACTTCGCTTCCGTGGGCAATCGACAACGTCGCACGAGTTGCACATATTAATTTGTATTACAAATGCGACGATTTATATATTATTTCAGACTCCATAGTCGTTTTTGAACTTTTGCAACTTAAATTATAATTTTATTTATTAAACTGAACTGTCAGACGCGTCAACCTCAATTCAGTTTTGTATATTTTCAGTAAGTGTTAAGTAGTACGTGTAAAAATATCTTCTCTAAATTTAAATAAACCACGAGATATTACGGCGCTTCTTTGTGGAAGTAGTTAGTACGAGAACTGTAGACAAATGTCAAGAAAGAAATACTTGAATCTGGCCATCCATCTACACCAAGAGAAACATATATAAAACCAGAAACAGTTACAAGTATCGACAATTTCGATGTTTGTTTGTTGCAACGCACTATTTATTCATTTTATGATAATGGTGAATACCCAACAGTGGCTAAGATATTTGATGAAATTAAAGTATAAATGCCTGTATTTAAGTGCGGCAAGTCATCATTGAAAAAAATATTAAATAAAATAGGTTACAAATGAAAAAAAAACATAAATGGCCGAAAATTTGTTATATGTATACAACATAGGCTGCACTAAAAGTATCGGGAATGGAATATTTCCACTCTTCCTGTCATATTAAAATCTTTTTAATTGAAAACTCCTTGGTTTTAAAAATCGAATACCATTTATTTACCTATTTAAAAAAGATTCTCGGTCTTGTCACAAGGTCTTGTCAAACTTGTTTAGTCGGTGAGAAAATGGAATTGACTCGAGAAAATTCTGGCGCGATGATTTATTATGACTTTTGAAGTGGTTTAACACAAAAACAGTGTGTTGACCGTGTGAATTTTGCATTTGGTGATGAAGCCCCATTCAAAACCACAATTTAGCGCTGGTTTTTTGAATTGAATTTCAACGTGGACGTGTCAAGCTCAGTGATGATACCCGTCAAGTTCGTCCAAAAACTGCAGTCACCAAAGAAAACGTTGATGCTGTGCGTAAGCTGATGGAGGAAGATCGACATGTGACATACTGCGAAATTCAGGCAACTTTAGACATTGGCATGAGTCAAATACAAATAATCTTGCATGAACAAAAGAGTTTTTAGAGCAAGAAAACATAGAATTATTACCATCCGCCGTACAGCCCCGACCTAAGCCCTAATGATTTCTATACTTTCCCTAAAATAAAGAATAAATTGCGTGGCCAGAGATTTTCATCACCTGAAGAAGTTGTGGACGCCTACAAAACGGCCATTTTGGAGACCCCAACTTCCGAATGGAATGGTTGCTTCAATAATGTTGTGTCACTTCCTTGATTCCCGAAATTGTCAGTGCCGCCCTCGTATGTTAATTTAAGTTGTATAACATTAAATATATTGTATCTTTTAAAAGCACATATTAAAAATACACCTTAAAAAATATTATGCATTATTTCATTAACCTTTCCTTAATTACCTGCTAATGACTATCGACAAATCCCTTCTTTGTTGCACACAACACTAGCAGTGCGAGCGAGAGTTCCGATATGTCAATAAGTGTGAGCGAGGGAGTTCGCACGTTTGTAATGTTATTTATTAAGTTTATTGGTTTAGTTAAGTTTAAGTAATCAGCTAGTTGTCACTAGCCGTTTGTTTTTTTTTATTCTCTGTTTGTTTTACTATTACCCCCAAGAGACAGGCAACGCTAAGTCAGGTCGCTAGGTCAGTTACTGTGTACACGTAAAGTGCGCTATAAAATTTTATCATTACAGGGACAAAAGTATCTTGTTACTTTTGTCCTCATTTTTGTTAAAACTGTAGATAACCTTAAAAGGGTACATGCTTGGCGTGCTAAAAACGAAATTAATTAAATTATTAGTGTGGGTACCATCAATGTATTCAAGAATGGATATGCAAAAAATTGAGATTACTATCATCCTTTCACGACAAGGTACCTACGTAAACATTAAATTAGAAGACGTTTAAAAACCTACTTTTGAATTGTGAAATCACGTAGCGTCCTGTCACATGACCTAAAAGCACGTGGCGCACGCGGCGACTTATTGCAGTGAGGATGCTATCACCTGACCTTTCGACCCGGTTACTTTTGTATCTAGTCTCCCCTACTCCTGCATTTATCTTAATATCGTCCTTACCGTATCTAAGGTCTTCATCAAAACTCATGTTAGCCTGGCTCAACAGTGCTGCGATTTTTTATCAGATCTCGACGTTTATAAGGTCCTAGGAAGCTTCCCTGACTATTCCCGCGATAGTGTCTATACGTCTGTATGAATGTATGTGTATGTGTGTGTGTGTGTGTGTGTGTGTGTGTGTGTGTGTGTGTGTGTGTGTGTGTGTGTGTGTTGTTTTAACTGTTCAACTGATTTCAGTGCGATTAGCGCCATTCGAAAGGGCTTGATCAAACTTAGATTTTGAATACAATTCGGACCGGTAGATTTTACAATAACTTTTAAACGGAAACCGATCGATTCCAAAAATTAATAAGTGCTTAACATTAACCACGTCGATCGCCACCAAGCTGGTCAAAATCTATTGATTCATTCGTGAGTTGAGGTTGTAAGTAATCAATTATACCTGGGTCTTGTCATTGATAACAGAATGAACTGGAAAATGCACATTGATACACTGTGTGACAAGCTAAGAGCCCTTCTTGCAAAGTTCGCTGTTATTAAAAATAGAATTCCTTTCAATACCCTTCTGTTACTATACAATTCATTAGCTGAATCAATTATCAGTTATGGGCTCTCGAGCTATGGAAGAACGTATAAAAGCCACATAGACAGAATATGCACTTTGCAACTTAGAATAATTAAAACTATTGTTCCAAAAAATATTAAAAATAAACTAAAGAATTTTGACCATAAATTATTAGAATACTGCAAAATACTAACATGCCATGAAAAGATAAAACTTGCGATATTAAGTGAAGAATATTTTAACGAAAATCTTCAAGTGATTAAAAAAAACGATGATAACAAAGTATGTACGCGTAAAAAGTATAACGGAGTCAAAACTACTTTTAGCTAGATTTTCTAATGGCTATGTTTGAAATAAACTAAATTACAAGGTACCTTTTCTAATAAATAAACTTCCTACAACTTTAAAACAGGAGATAACAATCTATCTATATAACTATGTATATAAAAGAGAATGTATGTTTGTATGTTCCCTAATAACTCCTAAACTATTCGACCGATCTCAATGAAATCTTTTCTAATAGATTCGTAGCTCAAGGAAGGTTTACATATTATATAGTTTGTCGTGTCACGATCCCACCCACGCATTTACTGACATCGAACCATTTATTGACAGAACAACGTCTGTCGGGTCAGCTAGTTAAAAATTTAAAATAAAAATTAAAAAAATATTTTCTTGATAATTAGGGGGCGTCCATAAATTACGTGAGGTGTTTTTTTAAATTTTCTGCTAACATTGTTTGTTTGTAATTTAATATAATAAGTTTGTAGAAATAAGAATAAGTGTTTGATGTTAATAATTGTAATACATTTTTTGAAGTTACATTGTTACTAGTTTTAAGTAGGTACTGATATTAAGTCATTTAGTATATTTTTAGTTTTCTCTTCATTAATTATTTATAACATGCGACGTGTGTAGTGCACGGTAAAATCCGAATGGGTTTATGTTTGTACTTAAATTTAAGCAAAATTGTAAAATACTTCTTTTTGTGTAAATAAATAAAATAAAGTTACCGTTGAGGAAAGAAAACCCAAAATAGTGTATTTTAGGATTTAATTCGAAATTCCGAGTTTGATCAATTGAAAGTCAAAGATTTTTTTTTTTTTTTAAAGATACACTATTGATCTTACACAAAGCATTTATAACTATTCAAATTATAGACTTTTACATTCTTTATGAAGGCTCAAAAAATTGAGTCGCATGCCGCTAACCGCGTGAAAGTCGGTCCATTAATCGTAATACTTATGTACTTTTGTTTTGAAGCTTTTCTGGGATCTTCTTGTAAAAGCATGTCCATCCCCACAAAAGACTAACTAACTTGACTTGGCCGAGTTTATGTCTGTTCCTGGTGTTAACATTATGGTTATGACAGTTTCTAGAACATTCACTTGTGTGCATAGGTACCTACCTACATACACGACATTGTAAAGAATTATATGTTTAATTCTTTAAATTTTAATTTCAATGATATTCTTTACTTTTTTTTCATTCATTTTACAAGCTCCACATTACAAGTTTGAAATTATGTACATTTCATGTTATTGTCTACCTACGTAGTTGTAAGAGTGATTAGTACTTAAAAAAATTATATGAACCCCTTGGGTGAAGGCCTCTTCCATTTCAATAATATTTTTTATCAATTACTTGTTTCATCATAATACTTATAAAATTATCTCAAGTCAAAAAATCGTGTTAAATTTAACTAAACAGTGAGTAAGTTCAACACATTAAAACAAAGCAAATTTAAAAAAAATGTGATTCGTTACATAGAATTGTCACTTGGCATAAATATTAATTAAAAACCAAAAATAGACGTGCATAGCTGTTGTTTATTTCAGTAAGTTATAATATAATTGTATTTTTTTATGGAAGACGACAAATGAGTGGACTTGATATTAAGTGATCACCGCCGCCCACATTCTCTTGCAACACCAGACTTACTTATAGGATCGTTGCCTGCTTTTTAGAAGTTGTACGTGATATTTTGAAGGTAGCCATGTCGTATAATCCCGGAAACAACACACAAGGAAGCTCATTCCACAGCGTTGTTGTACGTGAAAGAAACTTCCTTGAAAACCGTAACTACTGTGGAGGAACGCGACATATTCAGGTGGTGGGGATAATATCCTAGTTTAAAATAAACCAACAGGTGCTTTGTATTGCATAAGCACAAAGATAAATACTCCCAGCGGAGTAAATATATAGCTGATAACCACCCACCAACGAGTACCTACCATTCTTTTCATATAGAAAATTGAACTCGTCCCAATATAAATTATCATCCATACTAACTACTTAACTACGTACTAACACCCATATTCTAAGTCGTAAACCAATGATTTCCTCGACTCGACTCAACCTCACTGAGGGGTTTTAATATTCACAGTTGTAATTTTTGTCCTTACCTCAAACACCTTCCTCACTCGAGGTGAGTTTGAGTCGAGGAACCAACTGTCAAATGTGAGGTTGATCGCCATCTACCTTGAGGAAGTTTATAAGTAATTGTTAGGTACAAAAGACATTATTTCATTTTTTATAATGTCTTTCGAAAGTTTTATTGAATATATGTACGATAGTCCTTACGACTACTTATCGCGACGATATTTACGAGATGCAGAAAATCCGATGGAAATTTATGATGAAAATGAATTTCGAATAAGATTCCGCTTCACCAAAAATATTGTGGCAAGCTTTTTGTTACCCCTGCTCTTCCAAAATACTGGAGACAGCAATCGTGGATTGCCGATTCCACCCGTGATCCAAATGCTAGCAGCCTTACGATTTTACGCAACTGGAAACTTTCAAGTAAGTATTCTTATAACTTGTCTACATTCATAAAATTGCAATACAAAGCTTTGTATGTATACATTTTTACTTTAATCGGTATTTTTACAGATTGTTTGCGGCGACTTGCACCAAATAAGTCAATCAGTCGTTTCAAAGATTGTGGCCAATGTATCGAAAGCTTTAGCTTTAAAAATGAGGCGCTTCATTAAATTTCCTGACGTCCCTGAGCGAGCTAATGTGAAGATTCAATTTCATCGTGTTGCTGGATTTCCTGGGGGTATTGGATGCATTGATTGTACCCATATTCCAATAAAAAATCCAAACCGACAAAACGGCGAAGTATGTCGCAATCGTAAAGGTTGGTTTTCAATTAATGTGCAAATAGTATGTGGCCCTCGGATGGAAATATATGATATCGTAGCACGCTGGCCTGGATCTGTCCATGACTCTAGAATATTTAATAATAGCAGGTGTTATATGAGATTTGAAGAAGGGGAAATTGCAGGTTTACTGATTGGTGATAGTGGTTATGCACAGTCACCATACATGTATACACCAGTCCATAATCCACAATCACAACCTGAATTCAAATATAATAGGGCCCATATCAGTACTAGAAATATTATAGAAAGGTTTAATGGTGTATGGAAAAGAAAATTTGCATGTTTGAATAGAAAACTGCAAAATAATCTGTCAAATACATGTAATATTATAGTGGCATGTGCTGTGCTACATAATATTAGTATTGAGACAAGATCAAGAAATGATTGAACCCTTAACCAATCTTGCTGTAGTTCCAGTACCTCACACTGGTGATACAGCACGAGGTAGTGTTATAAGGGCTGCATTTATAGCAAGACATTTTAGTTAACACCTACATCATATTATGTTTTTATATATACATTTTTTTATATGTTACTTTATTTTTTTAAATGTTACTTTAAGGAAAATTTAAATATTAATCTTTACTATTATTGTTCTATTAATAAGTTTGTTAAATACTGCTCACAACTAAATTTTTGGATGATTTATAAATGAATTAATACTAAGCAATAAAGTTTTTTATTACACAATAGAATTGAAATAAACATATACATACAACCTAATACTAAATTAATTTTCAAAATTTTTATTTTTAAATATTCTTAAACTTAATTCAGCCTCTTCTCTTTTGGCTCTATTGCAGAGGAGAAGTTCCTCTGCAGCTTCTCTTTCAGTTTTGGCTTTGAGAAAAATCTCCTCTGCTACCTTCACCATCCACTCCTTCTCAGCTATTCTGAGCTTATGCAGCTCCTCTTCCCTTTTCTGAGATTTTCCATGTTTGTTGACGGATATGAAATTCTTCTTGAATCACTCTGGTCCGTATATTTCTTGACTCTGAAATGTAAATCATATAATAAGACCTATATTGTAAATGTAAAACAACAATTTCAGACATTTATTGATTTTTTTTTAAAATAATAACAATAGGCCTGTGGTCTCCGTCTCTCTAACCATACCATGAATAAAGAACAAGTTAAACTGTCGACCCAGTCACTACCACTAACAACTGATAATAAATGTAAAGAGTTGCAATAAGTTATCTAAGCCCATCAACCAGTATTTAATCAGCATGGCGAGTTGAGGCTCTATATCCCCTATCTTCAAATAATAAGAAAAGACACCAGTGATGAACAGTCAGACATTAATTAAGTGGTTGATTATGGCAACTATTTTGCCTATTATAATGTGTTCAGGTATAACATTTTTTTATTTAATTGAATGTACATTCATTTTAAACTTTGACAAAATATTTTTATAACTACCTTGTGATGGAGCTGCACTATAATCAGTCAAACGGGACTCTGTCAAATGTGGAGGAGTGTTTATAATGTTTTCTGTAAAATTACGTATAACATTAATACTTAACAATAAACATAATATTATTTTTTATAATTTTAAAAAGGTTGGTTATTTTACCTCTTTCTGACACATGTTCAACTGCTGGTACTTGAGATGACATGTCTAACAACATCACATCATCAATTTGGATTACTGCCAAACAGAAAAACAGTCATAAAAAATCACAAATGGCAATAAACTTAATGCAGTAAGTACCAGAAGTACTTTTATGTTATTTACCTGCACTACAAGGTATGTTATCACTGTCGATTACATCTGCCAACTCCACATCTGTCTGTTCAGCGAGAGCATCCTCCAGTACTGGTACTAGGTATGTAAGCATTAGAGGAACCACCACCGGTCCTCATCCTTTCCCTTTTCTCTAAGGCCAACATACTTTTACGCCTGGTCCCAACATTTTTTAAGTTGAGCTTCAGTCCTCTAAAAATAAAGTGATAAAGAAATAATTGCTCAAATGTTTCGTAAAGTTTGCCTTAAGTGAATATAATAGAATAAAATATATTTTCAACTACAGTAAGTACTTACTTTTGAATTCGTTTCTATGGCATTGTACTCCTCTGTTAGGCTAAGCCAGGGATTTTTTTTAGCCACTGCGCTCCCCATAGTGGCTATCGAATTTAATTTGTATTTGATTACTAACTCCTGCAGACAAATCTTTTCGGCTTCATTGAAAAGCTGTCTTCCAGTTGCAGTCATTTTAAATAATTGCTCAATAAGAACAACACACGATTGAATTCACTTGTATACTGCGAAGCGAACAAAATATTTTCTTCTCCAAGCCACCCACTTCACAAATATCACAGTATTTTTTGCGCAAAACATGGGTTTTGTTTTCAAGTGCATTTAAGGAATTCGAATTACGCTGCGTTAATATTTGTTTATTTATGTGTTCGCTTTCATTTGACACTTCACTAATCACTTGACACAAGAAGTTGAAAGCCACAGATAAAAAATCGTCAATAATAAGGTTAGCATTCCTCCAAACGATGACGTAATTCATGAGTTTTACCTCGACTCACACTCATTCGAGGAACCTCATGAATTCCTCAAACTGACAACTATGAATACCAAACTTGAGTTCCTTTCAAGTCATTCCTTGAGGCCTCCTCGACTGAGTTCGAGTCGAGGGACTTTCGAGGTAACGACTTAGAATATGGGTGTAAGTGATTAGTACATACCTTCGGCACGCTTTCAATAGTCATAAGTTATGTAGGTATTTAAAGTGACACAAAGAAATATTTTATCATTTAATAAGTAAATATACCAATATTACATTGTTATTACATTATTATTGCCTATATAGATACCAAATATCTACAATAGCCAAACTAAATATAAATATATATAAGACAAAAAAAAGAATACATACTGTAATTGAATTCAATGATGCACTACTGTTTGCATATTGAGTCACACTTTCTTCCATTTCTGATATTATGTCAAATAAGTAAAGACAAACCGCGCCTCATACGCAGTGCAACTTGCAAGTAAAGAAAAGTTCTAAAAAATCATTCATTTTATACCCGAACAACATAAATTAAACTTTAGCTATAACATAGCAACTTATTATTGGAGCATCTTACACATATTTTTTTAACTACCCGCAATGTACAATTACATGTTGTTTCTGTTAGCTTTATACGTGGGTAGCTACGATTTGATAATTCGCTAAACAATTCAGTTGGATACCTAACCAATATTGTTAATGCAGTCTACGGCATGAATTGTAGTATGTAATTATGCATGAAATGCACGAATACTATGCATACACATTTAGGTATTAACTTATATAGGTACCATAAGGAAGTATTACAATTAAGATCTGGTGATAACTTATTAACAAAATAAACACACAAAGTATTTTACGCATGTACACTCTTGATAATATAGATACTACTTACCAATTAATTAAACCAATGCGTATACCTCTGAAGTGATTTCATAGCTTTTTTTATAGGTATATCTTTTATTTAATAAATACCAAACATATAGACATGTCAACTTTATGTAAGGATATTTCATTTATATCTTCATACCTCAAAAACTATTTGGATACAAAAACATTATTTGCCTCTTTAGAAATTAAAAAAAAAACTAAATGAAAATAAAAAATGCTCCGGATTGCGAATTTGACAATAGAAAAGTTAATTCTATTGATTTGAGTAATCTTGTTAATTTAAGTTAAAGCCATAAGAGAATAAATGATTACAATTGTTGAATCTTTACAAAACGTAATCTCCAGGTTGTGAACACGTTATCATGTCATGATAAGAGTTGGATGAGTCGCAGAATGGCATTCGGGCAGAAGTCGTACCTCCTAAATAGTGTCGTTTTTTATAACAGAAAACTTCTGATCATAATTTAAGTATTGAAATAAATAACGGTCAAGTGCAGCCCTTTGTAGTTTGTACCATCGTACTAGATAAAATAAAATAAATCAATCAACAAAAAACGTTTGTTAAATAAAAGTTTTTTATCATAGAATTAGCTATCTTGGCTTTTATTTTTGGTGTACCTATGAGAAACAACCCTTTGACAGAGAGAAGGATGGACATCATAGTCTCTAAGTAATAAAGTTCTCATCGGTTACGAACTTCTTAATATAAGCTTATGATACATACCATTATTTACACACATTTGATTTACTTTGATCATCTACATATTATTAACAAACTCAAATAATTTTGATGCTAGCCATATTTTAAAATTGTGTGGTAATTAATTATTTATTGCCATACTGAACATTACAAAAAATAAAATTTATTATTAGGCTAGGCGATAAAACAAATAGGCAAACGGAGAATGCTCAGCTTCACCTGACATGGGATCATGGATCCATATTTCCATGCAGAGCTGCTTTTCAGCCATCCCCTCCTCTCTAAGCTATTGAGTGGGAGTGAATGGCTTATGGATTATGGCTCCCCGATTACCTACATAGGCTATCTTTTTATTCATTATAATATTTTAAAACAAGTGTTGTTATTACCTTACATATTACCTTTGTATGTAAGTGTGTGTGTATGTATCATTGCATATGAGTGTGTTTATGTCTGCATACAGAAAAAAATCATTTAGAGAAAGGACTTTCAAGTGGGTGTGATTAAAATTCTCTGCAGCAAGTTGCTTTTTAGTAGACTTGAACAGTATTTTTTTTAAAAGCGCCTGATACTCATTTGTTTGGTTAGAGGAGGGGGTAAGTAATTCCTAGTAAAGTTAAATCAGTAATATTATATTAATTATTGTGACTATTAGCTTAGCATTAGGTTTAGCTGAATAATAATCTATATATATAAAAATGAATTGCTGTTCGTTAGTGTCGCTAAAACTCGAGAATGGCTGGATCAATTTGGCTAATTTTGGTCTTAAATGAATTGTGGATATCCAGGGAAGGTTTAAAAGGTGAATAAATATGAAAATGCTCGGAATTAAATAAAAACAACGATTTTGATTTTCCTTTGATATGACCCCGTCATTCAGTAATCAAATAAAATAGTTTAAAATGAATAACTAATTAGAATTTTTATATCTTTCTAACTTTCTCAGGAGGTACAAAATAAACTTAAATTTAGGTAGATTAAGGTTGGTAGATTACTTACAGTTGTTTCTATCTATCAAATTATTTTTTTGTGAATGAATAAAATATGGTGTTGTGTTCATTTAATATAAAGTAAATAAAGTTTTAAGAAATAAAGATATTTATAAGTACTACGTGCTTATTTATGTGTGTATGCGGACGAAGTTGCGGGTATCAGCTAGTAATAAATAAAAAGAGTGTAGTATTGATTTAATAAAATTAATATAAACAAAAAGCCTTAATGCAAGTTGAAAATGTTTCATGTACCTAGTTAAAAGAAATTGAGAGTTTAGTTGGTTATGTTTTATGAAAATTCTCCACACATTATTTTCAATACAAGTACTTTTTGTTTGTATCCCTTAAGACATTTAACTATTAATATTATTTTTAAACATAGGTATTGCTGAATGAACTTCCTTAGGCTGTGTTGGTTCTGCTTGTGCAGCCGAAAGGTGTGAAGATTCATATACACTGTGCAGATGAGTTTGTACAGATGCTCTGACTGATTCTGTTGGTTCCTAACAAACACATTCTCTCTGAGATCAGATGCTTTTTCACCGCAGATGTGGCAGCCATTATGTCATGAGGTGTTAATAAATACAGTTTGATGTAGTGTTTTAAGTTTGTTGTTAAAAAAATCTATGATAATATTTAAACATGTAATGAGTGCTGTTATGTTAACTCGTTTGCCCTCTGAAATTCATGGTTCTGTGCCCTCCTTAGGTTGGATCAAGTGAGAATGCATGGTAAGGTATTGAGGTAATCCGGCAAAGTTGGTAATTTCTCTGATATTGCAGAAAATCGTGAATGGTGTGAACACTTAACATCAGGTGACCTGCTCATTTGTCCTCTTCTTATATAAAAAATATCTAAGAACAATTTAACAAGATGTGTAATTTTTTATCTTTACGATCACTTCTCCTTCCACTGTAACACCAGAGGGTTCACAGAAGCATTACCAGCCTTTTAGGCAGTACAGTGTACATGCTTTTTTAAAATACCACTCTCATAAATCAAATGTACAAATGCCAATATGAATCAAACTCTTGAATCTCACTTCTTTAAATTTCAAGAAGTGAGTTTTTTATTCATTCACATTAATGTGTTTTATACTTTTGTATGAAATTAGTTTTTTTGTGCAATGACAATAAAATCTGAGGAAATCAACCCTGTACTTTTTCGATGTTCTGAGAGTCCAACAAACTAAGAGTTAATTTAGTAAGCAGCAGTAACTCAGAATAGAATGTGAGATACTCATGATAATACAAGTCTTTAATTCAATTACAGATTTTGCTGATATGTTTTTAAATCAATGCTAACACAACAAGTTGAAGGTTCTTCATGATTGATAATGTTCCTGAATTTCTTTAACTTATAACAGCATCACTGAGAATAAAAGTGAGTAAATTGTTCATCTATAAAAAAGGTTAGAAGTAAAACATAATATAGACTTACATAATAATTTATTAATCAAATCAACTAGAACTTTCTTTAACATTTAAAAAACCTTTGTTCTGCTTAACAGCTTTCTTCATCTTAGCTTTAAACTCATTCATATTAACATTTGATTCAACGGTTTTCTTTAAATCCACCTTATTTTCTTCTGGTGGAATAAAATCTTTCTTTCTAGCTTCTTCTTTAGCTTTCTTGGCTTGCTGTTGTTTCTCTTCTTTCTCATGTTGGTGTTTTGCTTTCTTTTGCTCAGCTTTAAGGAAATATTCTCCTGTTGCAAGTTCTTTGTCAATATTACTTTCAGGTTGAGGTGGAGGGAAGGGTGTGTACGGTTTCTTAGTAACTTTCTTTTTAGGTTGCTTCCTTGGGACATTTTTACTCTTGAATTTCGGTAAAAATCTGTCCCAACTTTCATTTTTTAAACGTGGATCTTTCATCAATTCCCTTTTAATCATAAGACTCTTAATATTATACATTGGATGAATATTTTTCATTGTATCCTCTACTATTCTTCTTACTTGAACCAACCCTTTGTAAGGGCCAACTGCTGAAACAGTATTGCCTTGAACAAGAACATAGCATTCAGTAAGCAATTCAATTGATTTAAGAGTGACACCATTAGGCCCAATTAAACGTTGACGCCTCTTTAAAAAGGTTTCCTTTTTTCTAACAAATGAATTAATTTTTATAATATCGCACCCAATGTCATCTTCTAAAACTCGCATACCTTGTTCAAACGGGACACTCCGAGATAACAATTTCATAAAATCTCTAGCTTTTATTATGACGTATGGATCCCAAGTTTTCCTTGTTGTTTTAACAGTTAAGCTTCCTTCAATTAAGTCTAATTCAGCAACTATATGATGTTCACTTAGGATTTTTTGTACCAATGGCCAACATTCTTTTAGATATTGTTCCCGATATTTTGGGAACAGTGTTGCAAACTTACTTTCTTCAAGGAGTCCGTGGGGGTTATCTTCGGGAGTAAATTTGGGTATTTTCAACGCCCAAGCATTTTCGACGGGTCCAGATTCAGTAACTTCATCTTGAGTTTCCATAGTTTTGCTAATATTTTGAGGTTAGACTTGTATTATTATCATTTATATTATAATACGATATTCATTCTCGGCATGTATAGTGTACAGTCACTTTATTAAATATACCTATGCACTTTGTATCACCTTGCTTAAATTAGATTGGTAAAAGAACATTTAAATGTTCAAACGTGCTAACTCCTACCTACTTGCTAGGTTAATTTGTTTACAAGTTTGAATATTGAAATCAAGTAACCTACATCAACCCTATTAAATTCAAGCAGCGACAATTATATATATTTAATTAAGTTAGCAGTTAGTATTAGTTAGAATTTGTTATTTATTGTATTTAACTTGACAGATAGAACAGTATTGCTTCATGATTTTTATAGTAATTTAGGTTTTAAATTTTAATTATTTTAGATTTTACTCTATATAGGTTGACAGGTGACACTGACAAATGACGGTAGTGCTGTCAGTGACACTTGTATCTTTTTTTTTTAATTCAATATTGTATTATGGCCTTGGTGCCAAGCCTTATTAACTAGCTATTATATATTACATTTTTCCATATCTGTGTCCACCTTGACTACATTTCATCATCATCATTGTATCAGCCAGAGTAAGTCTACTGCTGGACATAGGCCTCCCACGACATCAACTAAGATGCCAACGCCAACCCGCCTGCCAAGCGTGTTGATTACGGCTAAACCCTCAAAAAGACTGCATTTGTGAGCATTCTAAATTTTTCAACTTTTGTTTACATGCCGCTTAATTTGGACAAAATATAAACCAAGCATTATTTCCATCCTTTGGTTGTACTCTTTTTATAATATCAAATCACATATGAGTAACGTGCGTTGGATGACTTGGTACACTGTAGAAGGATCATGTTGGCGTTGTAATAAAATATATCAAAATTTAAATTTGTTTTAATCGGTGCTCTAGTTAAAAAAAGGTTTAAGTTAGGAAATTAAAGTATCTACTTTTTCGACACCACTGCAGTTTAATTATCTATTAGCGAAAGTAAAACCAGGAAAAATTATTCTGTACAGTTTATTTGTTAATGTCATAATAAAAATATAAATGTCACGATTCACTTAAAGCTTTCTTAATTTCTCTGCCCAAGGCTGCTCCCAAAGGTGGAGGGACTGCATTTCCCACCTAAAAAGATACAATTATAATAAACAAAATACATAGGTATTATTATATTCATTAGAAACTTTCATCTTTTTCCGCACTTAGGTATTTTCTTCGAGCTTAATATTAAAATTAACATTGTACCTTGTACAAAGTAAAGTAGTTTACGGGACATTTTTTAAATAAAACATAAAACGGGTCCGTCGAGCCAACCGTCTGAGTGGCGCATCGACCGAAATTTTGGTATGTCTTGTTCAACTGACAAACTATTTAGATTTGCAAGAGCGACATCTCAAGTCAATTTTTTAATATGCAATTATTGGGGTTGAGCAGGTTATCAACTGTAAAGTGGTCGCAAGGCACGAACTGGACTTGACTGGCCCTCGTCTAGCCCAGATCTGAGACCCTTGGATTGCAAATTATGGTCAGTTTTAGAAGATGTGGGCATCCTCTTAAAGATATCTTGACATGGGAGTCGCGAAATCTCAAAAACAAGCAGTGACTTAATTTCAAAAGGAAACAGTTCGTAAATTCCATAGATTGATCCATAGACAGAGTAAAGGCTGCATTAAACTATGGAACGCGTCGGGTTCGCCGCATTCTACGGTCTTCAAGGTTACCAATAATATGAGATCATTTAGCAAATCGAAGGCGCTAAGGGTAGTCGTATTATTTCGAATAGAATTATTCTTTGCAGACATTCACTTAGAATAAATAAGTTCACATTTTTATATTTTATTAAGATAACATAACGTCATAAAAATAAATTTATTTGAAACAGAATATTTGACATTTATTTATTCAAGACCTTTTATGCCGAAAGCACCCTCGTGTGTGTGAGTGTAGATGTAGCAATAGGATGTGAGTAAGGAAGAATGACCAATATGACCCGCCATTTTGGATTTTTTCTATTGACTCGGGTCAACTATAAATTCGAATATCCATTTCATGCGAGATGAGAGCATAATGTAATAAGTGTTACGAGACTAATAAAAACATTCTCATAATCAAGACAATCCACAATGATCCAAATTTATTTCAGCAAAGTCTCAGTAGGCTCAGGGTATGAATGAATAAAAATACTTTATTGCACTAAAAATAAATAATGGTACAATTTGTATATAACAGTTATCGTAGCGAAATTAGGTAGACCTTATCACTATTCAGCGATCCCTTCCAGGTAACCTAAAGGTGTATAGGAGATTTTATTAACATATAACTTGACATAACGCAATAAATTAACAGAATATAGGATATAATATATAAAGTATAATATACAAATTTATATATTATTCAAACATATATATATTTATATAAATAAAACTTATATTTATAGATAGTTAGATAGACATATTTTCTACTCTAATGTGTGTATGTACAAATGAAGAGAAAAAAAATAGATTAAACAACTAAAACAATAAGATATAAGGTACATACACCTTAATATTACAGTTATACAGTTATCATTTTCACTAGAATAGTTTATTTAATAGGGTATCTGTATAACTAAGGTAGTTTACGTCACTGTACTAGGACTACGGGGTCAGTACCTGTCTGTGCTTTTCTTGTATTGAGCCAGCGAAGATGTATGTGTCGGGGAAGCCCTGCGAGCGGGCGCACTCCCGCACCGACACCACTCGGGTCTGCTCGGGATGCAGCACGCGGCCCTGTTTGCCCATCGGCTCCGGGTCTGTCACCGTCGTGCTGAAGTACCCATCCCATGATATGCGACCTGTTAGTGCAGAAATTTAACCATTTATTTTTGAAGTGAAAACGTCTTTATCCGTGTTTGAAAGGGGAATATCTAATGGGTTCGCGTCACCAACATGCTCATGACTGGCGCACGCGATAAATAAATAATTAAAAAAATAAATATATTCCACACTTTTTGGATTGGTGAAATCTCGTGAGTTCGCGTCACCGAAATGCTTATAGCTGTATATGTAGCTGAGCGACAACGTAGCACACTGGCGCCAAATCGGCTGTTACTTCTCTTCTTGTAAACAAGCTCTTAACAATAAGCGTAGAAATGAAAATTTATTTAAACATTTCACTTAAATTTTTAAATACAGTCCATCACTTAAAACAATCGCGCCCAGCGTAAGGCAACGACTTGGATTCACGGACGCTCTGACAGATCGTACACACTACCCGGAAGCTAGCCGAAAGCTAGCGCTTTGAAAGAAAAGCCGACTGGCGGCTTTTCTTTCAAAGCGATGCCATTCAACTTTTGTACGGCAAATCGGCAACGCCGTTTATGATATTGGTATATTCAAGTTCATTGAACCAACCACAAAAATCGTCACCTTTTTGCTCTTAATAGTGATTTTCATTATTATAACACTAGAAATAAGGGACTGCTTGTAACTAATACTAGTAGGCTTCATAAGATACATAATAGCTTTAAGGGTAAATGTATACACTTCTATAATAAAGTCCCAGCCACTGTTCAGGCATTATCTATAAACAAATTTAAATGTTTTATAAACAAATGGCTATGTCGTAAATCCTACCACTCCACAGCTGAATATCTAAATGATCGGACAGCCTGGGACTAAATTGTGATTATTTTATAGCGATAGAAATGACTGTACAATATTGTATATTTTTATTGAAAAGAGCGCAAAAAAAGAATGCTGGGAGAGTTTCTTGCGCCGCTTCTTCTCTCTCAGAGCGCCATTTGTTTCCGAAGCGGTGTAGTATCTAGTATATTAGAAATGACATCAAAAAGAATTCTAACGGAATCAATTTTGAGAAAATAAATGCCTTTTATGCCTTTTCATTGACCCAGTTACATAATTCTACAGAACGTTGAAATTTGCTTAAAATGAAGTCTACTTTTTGACAAAACCAATGCACGGATTTTGTTAATTTTTGGTATATCGTCAGCAAATATGCTAACGAGTATGTACCTACATTTATTTCATATATGCTATTTACATACTGTACATAGATTGAAAATAAGTTTTAGTTAAATAAATTAAAATTTTAATAAAGCAGTCTATGCTTTTTTTTATTTAAGGTTTGTGAGGCAGAGATAAATGGTTAATATTATATAGACTACTAAGCCAACAATTTTACGACAAGCTAGCGCCACCTGATGGCTGTGTACGCGTTTTTTGTTAATGATAACCCAGCCATAGTGTCTTGGAAACCAATAAATCCAGGCTTAATACTTTAGTGTGTGTGAGAAGCTACATTTTACACTCGCGATTTGTATGACACTTTGTGTAAGTGTGCGTGCATTGTTCAAAATAGAAGTAAACTCAATTTTTTTCTATGTTTTCACAGCTATCATAGTCTATCTATTATGTATATGTATTAATGATGTAAGATAGTACTAATATTATTAAAATTAACTGTATTACCATATAAGCCAGCCCAGTTATTATGTCTGTTGGCAGTGTGTGGCAGGCACCAGGGTATGAGGGTGTTCTCTTGTCGGTCAGCAGCAGTGCAGGGTCCCCCCGCTGCGCATGCGCAAACTCCGCGCAGAGATCCCGTCGAAGAGCGACCATTCTTTTTGTCTTCGTACCGATATTGTAACACCTGAAATTCACAGCAATTAAATACTTATTAAAATCAAATCAAAAATCAAATCATTAATTTCAGGTTAAATAAAAGGAAATAAGTGTCATTTCTTGTGTATGTGAATTTGAAAATTTAATAAAAATTTCACCATTAATTACCAACACGCCAGAATGATGACTCGGCTTCAATGAGAATCCCCTCGAAATCGTGGCCACTTTTTTAAATCAATATTTACAGTTTCATCGTTTTCCAAATATTTTTATTACAATCTATGAATCAATTGTGCCCATTACATTTATAGTACTAGCTGTGACACGCGCTTCCACCCTTGTATTTTGTCGTACTTATTGTGACTAATGAATAAGAAATAGGCAGATATATGCAGGACCAATATTATTATTAAAAGAGAATTGTGTTAACTTATTAACACTATTACGCCAGCGGTTGCAAAGTTTGGCAATGCTCCTGTCTGGTGTTGCAAGAGAATGTGGGCCCCGGTAATCAATTAACATCAGGTAATTACACTTTGTACTTAAAACAAAACTTTCAGTCTTATTTAAACAGAATCTATTAAAATTTTATTTTACTATTCGTATTATTTGTTGTTTGAAACTTAAAATCAAAAGTTCTTTGTAGTAAAAATCCAAAGATAACATTATAATTTTACCTTACATTTAGTACCATCTGATAAAGCCACAGAGATATTTGGTAGATCTCTCCAATCAGAGCCCGGTGTAGTCGGAATTCGTGCCATACGCGCTTGTATTAAGGGCGCCATATTCTTGCATATATGATCTCGCAACTTTGCATTTTCATCCCTGCTCCTGACCAAGCGTTGAAAGAAAGTCTCCGCCATGGAGCCATAATCTATTTCCATTTTGTTTGCACCATTACTGATCTGTGGTAAGTCGCTCATAGCATCTTGTATGGTACAAGTTCGTCTTGGGGCCGATTCGTCCCATTTTATATTTGTTACAAACCTCTTTCCATCTATAGTAGTGGTAAGGGAACACGCTCGCCGACTGAACACATGAGTCGGTTCGGGGTAAAGTGGAAGCATATAACCAGGAGCTGACGCCAATATTATGACTCTGCGTCTCGTTTGGGGAACTCCATAATTCCCAGCTTGGAGAATACCAAATGTACACTGATAGCCCATATCTAACAAAGCTCGCAGCGTCAATTTTAGCACCATGCCCTTCTTAAAAGCGACAAAGTTGCGCACATTTTCAAGGATAAAGTATTTCGGTCTGTAGTAGTCACAATATGATAAGTATGATGCGACTAATGAGTTCTTGAAATTGGAATATTCGCGGGAATTGAATCTGTTCATACCGGAAAAGCCTTGACAGGGCGGCCCGCCGCACAATAGCTCTACTTCTCCTTGCATTGGAAGCCGTAAACCACTAGAACTGTGTGTAGCTCCCGACATGACATCTTTAAGGAGCGCGTTGCAATCTTCATTGAAAACTATACAATTTTTATTGTTCAACGAGTACGCATGAGCAGCAGCTTCGACATTCTCAATGGCCCATTTACAATCGGCAACACCAGTTTGGTGGAGTCCAGCAGAAAGTCCCCCACATCCGGCAAATACATCTAAAGTCCTCAGAGGTCTCACAATTACATCTAGAGTTTTAGCAGCGGTCTCTGTTGCTTTACTAGATTTCCCTTTGCCCTTTCCTTTATCCTTGCCTTTATCTAACCGACCTATGCTTCTCAAACTCTGCGGAACGTCTTTGAACTCGCGAGTTTTCTTGTCATACACCATTCGGAAGTAGAAACGTGTCGGGTCTTTCTCTAACCAGGTGTATATTGTGTCATTTTGGGGTATGTTATCTATGTATACTAAATGGCATGGTCCAACAACGGTACAAAAAGAAACTTCTTTGATTTCGTTGCTCCAATACACGACATTGAGGTCTTCATGTTGTGGAAATCGGCTTGAAGTATTTTCAGGTCGATACAGAATGTTAACTTTAATGTAAATATCTTGTGGAGCTATGAGTGGGCCTTCGCCGGCTGCTGTTACGGCCACTATATGACCAACACAAAAAGGTTCGCCCGTATCAATGTTAGAACCTCGCATGTTGCTATCACTTTTTCTATAATATTCGGGGTAAATATCTTCATCAATGTCGTCAATTTTAGTTTTACTTGTGCCCTGCGATATAGTCATATTATTCGGAAGTTTAAATGTACCAGGTTTTAGTAATACTCCACAACCCTTTTTAAATTCATAATCTTGCCACTTAACTGCAGACCATTCTGAACGATTTTTTTCTTGGACATATTCAGATTTCTCGGTACATTTACCCAAAACCTTGGGAATGTCTCTGCTATCCCTCTTGATCTTGCGCTCACAAGATGGGCAGAATCGGTGTTTTCTTAATTCGTTTGGACATGGTGGGTCTGCTGGCAAATCTTCGAATCGTGCCATAAACCGTTCATAGTACTTGCTATAAAAGTATGTTTTGCCATCATCTTCAAAAAATTCCTCATCTACTTCTTTTCCTCCAAGTTTAAACCAATCTTTTGGTGTTTCTTTCTTCTCAACATAGGCTTTTCTGAGAATAGAAGAAAGTGGCGCACCATGGCAGCAACGGTCAGCCAAAAAGATTTCTCGAGGATCTCCTACCTCTCCTAAAACAGTGTCGGAAGATCTCATAAATACTTCAGCATGAAAGTAGCCACCTTTAGGGTTTGTGACGTCCTTCCACATATATGTTACCCTTGATACCAGTGCCGGATTGTTGGTTTGCGACGACTCTACCATCACAAAGTCACCAATTTTAAGTTCTCCACCATCAATTTCGACTGTTTCGAAATATATTTTTGTAGCATCAGATTTAATGGGTTCTCCAATCCATTTAATACTTCTGCTATTTGTTCCTGTTAATTTAACTGGCACACTCTCTTCAATTTTTTTATATTGAGATTTTTCCGAAACTTGATCTTCATCATCTTCTGCTTCAGAATCTTCGGCTTGTTCGACAGCCATATTGGGACAAAGCCGTCGAACACAAGCTTTCTTTGTTCGCCCGTGTCCCCCAAATTTTGCCATTGCTCGGCAAGCATTACACTCCCCACAATCAGGCAACTGGCAAGCTTCACACACTCCACATCTTTTTCGTCTCAGCACTAACTCATGATTTGTTTTATCCAATTGATTTGTGAAAAAACTTTCAAATGTTTTTCTTACTAATGGTGTTGTTGTTGCTTTCGTCCAAGTATTTTTATTCACCTTTTTATAGTCAATTTTGGCTGGGATTCTTTTCTTTCCAAATCTGATGCCCATGAGCTTGATTAACTCTCTCATGCATGGCAATGTAATGAGCGGCTCACAATCGTCATCCGATTCCAGACTTACTACCTGATCACATACAAACTGAGCATATTTATGAAGCATTTCTTCAGTCATTAACTTATCATTAAGATCAGGAATTTTAGATTCGCGAACCACTTCTAGCAAGTCCTCGTAGGTGGGTTGAAGGTAATGATATTCTTCTAAATACTCAACAACAACTTTACTTAGCCATATCTTTTCATATAAATTGTCCATTAGGGATTTATATCCAGGACTTGGTTTAAGTAAATTATATTCACCGAATTCAGTAGATAATGCGATACAGTTCCTGTTACCTCCATCAAAGCCGTGAATATACCTGATGTAAAAAAAGTACAATTTATTAATAGAGATTTATTAAAAGTAAGACTTAAGCCATATGCTGGATGGCCTCAATACAGCTTCCCAAGGAGTAGGTCTCAAAATGAACATGGACAATACGAAGATCACGTCAAATATACATGTCGCACCTACTCCCATAACAATTGCGAACTGTACTCTCGAAATTCTCGACGTGTACGTCTACCTCGGACAAACAATCCAGTTAGGCAGGTCCAATTGCACGAAAGAGGTCACTCGTCGAATCTAACTCGGATGGGCAGCGTTCGGGAAGCTTCGTAAAATCTTCTCGTCCCAAATACCTTAGTGTCTGAGACGAAGGTTTTCAGCCAGTGTGTGTTGTCAGTGATGACTTACGGTACGCAGAAGTGGTCGCTAACTATGGGCCTTATTTGAAAGCTCATAGTCGCTCAGAGGGCAATGGAGAGGGCTATGCTCGGAGTTTCCCTGCGAGATCGAATCAGAAATCGGGAGATCCGTAGGAGAATCAAAGTTACCGACAAAGTCCAAATGATTGCGAAACTGAAGTGGCAGTGGGCAGGGCACATAGTTCGACGGACAGATGGTCGTTGGGGCAGTAAAGTCCTCGAATGGCGACCACGTACCGGAAGACGCAGTGTTCGTGGGCCCCCACAAGATGGACCGACGATCTGGTCAAGATCGCCGGAATACGTTGGATGAGGGCAGCGCAGGGCCGATAGTCGTGGAAATCTTTGGCGGAGGCCTTTGTCCAGCAGTGGACGTCTTCCGGCTGATGATGAGCCTGCCTGAGTACTGTTACTATAATATTATTACCGGTCAGCCAAACAAGGACAAACGATCAAGAGTAACATCTCTCTCTCAAGGTGTTTCAAACCGTATTCCGTTATCAAGTGTATGTCTCCTTTATGCACAGCGTACACCTTCCTTAAAGGCCGGCAACGCTCCTGTGATTCCTCTGGTGTTGCAAGAGATTGTGGGCGGCGGTGATCACTTAACAACAGGTGACCCGTACACTCGTTTGTCCTCCTATTCCTTAAAAAAAAAGTTATGAAGACAGTGCCTAAACACACTTCTATGACTACCAAATACGTACTATATATATTATACTTAGAGATTGACTGTATAAACAAGACACTTTGTGACAGGCGGGTCCTTGCTCCATTGGTTTCAGCCGCCAGAGACTTGCACTTATAGATCATTTACAATCAATTGAAATGCAATGTAAATATGTTTGTGTTTTTTTTTTATTGGGTTTTTGACGCACTGTATTTATTTATTTTTTCTACACATATTCTGTGGGACTTGTTTTTGTTAACATTAAAGTTTTCATCCATTCAGTTCCGACCATTGAATCTGATATTATTACCATTTGAATTGAACAAACATTAAATCTTAGCTGCCACAATAGCTGTCGCAAAAAAGAATACTGTGTGAGTTACTTGCGCCATTCTTCTCCCTGAGAACGCCATTTATTTCCGAAGTGGTGGTAGTGTTTAAACTGATATCAAAAAGAATTCTAAAGTAATCAATCTTGAGAAAATAACTGCCTTGATCAGTGAAAACCAATAACATTTAGTTATTTCTAGGATAAGTGAGCTAAATAACATGGTATATATTTTGCTTTATTTCTGTGTGTGTATATATATATATATATATGTTGCAATTTCATTATATATACAGAAGATTTATCTATTATATTGCAACATATTTGAGACTTTACCCACACGTGAAATAATATACAGCATTTATCCTAGCAACAAGCTCATTAACTTCCTGTTTGCTGCCGTTGCCATATGACAACGGCATGAGACCACCGCTAAGTACTCTGTTATTTGTTTAGCATACAAGACATTAATTTACGTCTAGTCCTACCACAGTGTTAGACAACCAAAAAAACAATTTTTTAATATTATGTGAAAAAGTTGAATTACCATTCAATGATTGGGCCGACATCCTTAACTGGTATACATTCTTCATCAATTTCCATCCCATCAGAACAAATAGATTTCAAATAGCCAGACATGAAAATTCTCATGTCACATTCAATAAGACCCCCGTCAATAGGTACTAAATGTCCTTGCTGGTCAAATATTGAGAAACCAGTAATATTTGTTTGTGGTCTCTCCATTACGTCACCATCGTCACCTTTAAATAAGAAAAGTAGTGTTTTAGACAATATTTATGTACTTATCAGAATATAATATAATATTGACACACTCTTACACAGTTTATTTTGCCCCAAACTAGGCATAACCTGTACTATGGGTGCACGACAACAATAATATATTTAATACAATATACTTAAACATAAATAAATACAAATAATAATAATATCTTTTATTTGACACACACATAACAATAATAAGTATAAAATAAACATCCATGACTCGGAAACAAACATTCATATTCATCATTAAATGTCTGCACCTACCGGGATTCAAACCAAGAACCTCTATAGCTCAGTAGACAGGGCCACTAACCACTGGGCTATAGAGGTCATCAATAAAAATAAAGTTATCTTATTATTCATAATTTTAACTTAATATTCATATAACCCTTGCCTGAATATGGATTATTGAAGGCTTCTTAAAAAATTATATTGAATTTAAATATTTTTAGAAGGAAAGCATCAAAAAATTAAAAAAAAAATATGTATGCTTCACAATTTGATCCCCGCTTGCCACATAGGTATTGAAGTGTTTTCAGTTTTCAAAGTCGTATATGTGTTTATTTATAGCTTTATATCTTTGTATGGTAGGCAATACTCTTGTGATTCCTCTGGTGTTACAAAAGAGTGTGGGCCGCAGTGATCACATACCACTATGTGACTTGTATGCATATTCATTCGAAGTGTAAAAAATTTATCAGTCATTTGGAAACCACCTTACAACTTGCACTGAATTTATATTAATTATTGGATCTCAGATATTGTCAAAGCTGATCTTTCAGCCCTTATTAATCACAGTGGGAGGCTCATTTGCACAGGTTGCCGGCTAGATTATGGATGTGGTGGTGCCCATTTCTGCAGTGAAGCAGTAATGTGTAAACATTGTCGTGTTTCGGTCTGAAGGGTGTTGTAGCTAGTGAAATTACTGGACAAATGAGACTTAACATATCGTGTCTTACGATGACGAGTGCAATTGTAGTGTAGCTCAGAATTTTTGGGGTATACCATGGGTTTTTCAAGTATACTGAGTGGCACTGCATTGTATTGAATTTGTGGGCAGGACATATCAATTACCATCAGCTGAACGAACAGCTCGTCTCGTCCCTTGTTTTCATAAAAAACAAATATATTTATTAGGCACTTCAACAGAATACATATTAATACATTTACAAATATAAGCGTAACATTATTGACAATTCTAATATACACACCTATAAGAGAAATGCACAGCATTGACTAATATTAATTTAAAGTAAGTGTTTTATAACTAAGTACAAATGAAAGAAAATGTGAAAATTAATTTAAGTTATTTAAGTTTATATAGTTTATTATTTAAGTTATATAGTTAGTTTATAGTATGTCTTAAAAGTATGTTTATTTTATTTTTAAGCAAGCCAAGAGAGTCATTGAATATAACATGTGTGTTGTTTAACAAGCATGTTATATTGTTCACCAGGTCTGATAATTATGGAGTCCTAAATTTGATTTTATTTGACACATTACTTGAGCTTATGTTACAGCCTTATCTTAAATTATTCAAATCAAATGTTCACCTTTCCTTAGTACAATAGTTACCACTATAATAATAATAATATTGACACACTTTTTACACAAATTATCTTGCCCCAAGTTAAGCATATATAGCCTGTGTTATGTGTTACAAGACAATGATATATTTAATACAATATACTTACTTAAACATACATAAATACATTTAAACATCCATGACTCGGAAACAAACATCCATATTCATCATATAAATGCTTGCACCTTACAGGATTCAAACCCGGGACCTCTAGCTTAGTAGGTAGGATCGCTAACCACTCGGCTATACAGGTTGTCTACTATACTATACATTTGGCTATTTTGCTTATTTTTGTATTTAGTGACTACAGCACACTAGGTGTGGGAATAGTGAAATTGTGTGACACAGCCACCATGTGCAGGCCTGGCAAGTGATAATTACGAAAGAAAAAGCTAATGGGGAGATGCGAAGTGTATTATAATACTCAAGATCAACCAGAATAGTAGAGCTTGTCAATTGAATAGTGTCAGACTGATCCTTTCATAGGTCAATGAGCACTAACTTTGATAATGGGTTATACAAAAAGCTACAGTAATAAAAATAAATTAGGTAAAAGGATTTGTAAAAAATTTCTTAATTTTTATTATTTTGTTATTTTTAGTTAAATTAGTACTTAACTAAAATGTTGTAAAGAAAATAATTTTATTCACTCACCAGAAACAAGAAGAAGCTTTTCATCTGTCAAAGCAATAAATTCTTCTATAGCATTTTGTGGATGTCCTTGATAATAAATATCAGAATTATTCAGATACTGTCCACAAACATTACACTGTTCATTATTTGGATCTTTCTTATCTGCATTGTTTTCTGTAGTTCCATTTTCAAATGTTTTATCAGACACAGAAATTTCATTAGAGTTTTCATCAGCTATACTTTCTTTTGGATTTGTTGTGTCTCCTGTATTATTAACAACTTTAATATCTTTATTGATATCATTAATATTTCTCACTTTAAGACTAGTGCAGTTCTCGTTTCCAATGCAATCTACATCTGTATCTTTTTTAGGTTTTTTCTGTAATTGTTTAAAAAATAATAAGCACCTAAATTAAATTGCAAACTACAATGTTAAACAAATTATGAACTTACAGTCTCAATGATTGCTTCAGGATCATTTTCGGGACTGTTGCTCCGGCTTCTTTTTTTAAGAAACATTGTAGTTATTTTTAATTGATGATTATTATCATTACCTTTTGCAGCCCGTCTAAAACATAGAAAGATAGATAAACAATTAATTTGTAATGATGTTAACATGCATTACTCAATTTAATTTTAAGTTTACATACACCTTTTGAATATACTACCGTATGTATACCTACCTGTTTATTTTTAAGCCTCTAGGACTCCGCCGGTTGCTAGGGTCCGGGATTTCCTGGTCAACTTCTACAGGCATTGTAAAATGTAAATAATTACTTCTAACTAGGAAGTAGGTAAATTCTATATGAATGTGTGTTTTGAGTATTTATTTTAATTACATGCCCTACCGAAATCTCTCAACATTTCGTAAAATTATTGAGAATTTACTTTAAAAAACAGGTGAACAAAAGTTATCGAAAAAAACGCGCCAAAATTTGACAAATTGACAATGACGTTTTATTTAAAGCTCTTTTTTTTACGGCTGCTGATACCAGGCTATAGTAGTTCATGCAGTTTTTGCTTTTGAAAACGATTATATGTGTTATATGTGTTATTAATAAACGCGAAGTAAAGTTATTCCAAGTAGTTATGTTATATCTGCTCCTTGTGTTAACATTATGGTTATGATCGTTTCTACCAAATTCACTTATGTGCCTATGTACATACCTAAAATTATCAAGAATATATTCAGAAGCAACAGTAACGTGTTAATTTATTTAAATTTTGCTCTCAATGATTCTCTAGGACCTATATTTTAATAGCGCGAATAGCCCTCTTCTGCAGCGCAAAGATGATAGGTATTAAATGTCGGCAGCGTTGCCCCATAACAATATACCATAGGACATAATACTATGAAAGTAGTCGTACCGTATCTATATGAGTTGATTGTCTAACCTTTTTATCGGCTTTAGTAACTTATGTACTTCTTAAATATTTTTATACTAAAAAAAAATGTGCATGGCGGCCACTTTGGGATACGCATTATTGGCTTTCTACCAAAGCGGCAATAGTACCTATATACACTCATACAAAATTTCAGCTGTTTATTTATTGTAGTTCTGGTCTTACAAAACACTGACAGACAGACGGATGTTTGGAGGGACCATAAATTTAGTATGCTATCGTAATAGACAAATACACTCCTCATTACGGCGTGAAGTGTGTAGTATTTTGCTTTTAGACAATCCCTATGACAAATATGGATAAACACACATTTTTTTAATAAATATAATCTTTGGAAAATATAGTGTTTTAGTGCATAATATTTTCTACAAAAATATACATTACGAAAATAATTTTGAAGAATCAGTGAACCGTTTACCTGTGAAATGTTTCTTTAGTTGGATTGTTGCTATATATTAATGATATCACAATGTAATACGGAACACGACACCACTATATTTTTTAATTCATATCCGTTAAAACACAGAACAATAACAATAACAACACTAAAATTAAATCGCGGTCTAATTTGACAGGAGATTAATGGAAGCTAAATTGTTTCAAAACGATTTCATGGTCTTCATCTTTTTCCTCTCTTTCTCACACCAAGGTTTTTATGTAAGGATAGTAATTATCTCACTTTCACACAGGGTTCGTCTATTACGCTAGTATAGGTACTAAGTTTATGGTTTGGACAGACTAGTCGAGAGCCCGTTGGCTACCTACCCTTCGGGTACGTAACCCAGCAGTACGTAAAGGCAGCTCTTCAGTTATATATAATATTAGTGCAGATAAGTTTATATTTAGGGGTATAATTAGCAGGTATAATTATAACTTTTAATGAAGCAGTTTGACTTCAAACTCCAAGCCGAGCTCAACGCTCTTCCGTAAAAATGTAAAGAATATAAGTACCTAACTGGCATAGTAATTAGTTTAGCTCATATTCATTATCCTGCACGATGGCGATAACAAATGCCAGCAACCTTGAGCAAGTGAGAGGAGCTTGCTTCATTCCCGAGCACCGACGTGTGCCGACCGCACAAAAACATTGCCGTGGCCCGTGGCACAACGTGCCTACTCCCGCGACCTTGTACAGCTATTACAATAATTATATTATTCATTGTCGCAACAGACGGCTTGTAATTTCGTAGAGTAACCTTACGTTTCAAATTTACTGCGTGATTGTGATCACTATCCAAAATATTTCTGTTGTAATGTTTATAATTGACTGCAAATCAATAATCGCTTGACAGACTCTAGCAGGCAGGTTAATAAATAAGGTTTATTCGCTATTTTCGCTATGGTGGTAGAATTGTGTTGAAGTTTACCAACAAAGTGATATTACAAATTACAATGCATTATTGTAAATGCATGATATTATTGTTGTTTAAACAACAATATTGTTATTGTTGTTGCATTAGCTATAGTACTTCCTTATACACTACATTAGTGGTTCTGCCTTGAGGTGCTAGTATGACCAAACTGCTCGGCGAACCGAACGAAGAGAATCGCACAATGCAGATTTTTCTAAAGTTGTGTCCCTATGTTTATCGTCCTCTAGTAGTCCAAGGGTGTTACACGCTAATTAAAATGTTGTATGGAGGATAGCGTTGACAGTTTTTAAATATTCGAACCATGTAGGCCCTCTAACCTCATGTAGTAATAAGCGCAGGTGGTAGCACTCGGTGTTATTTGGATGTATCGTATAGACCCTACCGAGAAAAACGGCAAAAAAAACACGTTTGTTTTATGGAAGCCACCTTAAATATTCATTTTATTCTGTTTTTAGTATTTATTGTTATAGCGGCAAAAGGATCTGTGAAAATTTCAACTTTCTATCACGGTTCATGAGCCTGGTGACGGACAGTCAGACAGACAGATAGGCAGACGGACAGACAGCGGAGTCTTAGTAATACTGTCCCATTTTTGCCCTTTGGTTACGGAACCCTAAAAAAATTGAGGTGGGCACTCCATACCAGAGAGAAGACAAGAGAGAAAAAAACTTTAATATATTTCTTGAATGTGTGCTCATCTCTCTACCATAAATGAAAGATCGTTAATACAGACATAAAAGAAAAACGGTCCAAGAATCGAGCCCTGTGGCACATCGGAGCCTTTTGACTGCACACTTGTTTAAATTTCTACAAACTGTTTACGGATATAAAATGTAATTGGATAGATAAACGAGTAGAATGCACATACACTATACAGACACAATTTGATTATACATAATCTATTGTTATTTTCTAAAGCTATTATTGCTGTCTGTGAAATCTAGGGGTGAGGTCCTGGATTTCCATTATACAAGGTCAACCAACTTCAACAAAGTATAAAAAATGTAATACTTTTGGATCTACTGTCTCAGTTTAAGATCTTTTGTGAGGTGAAATAAACTGACATTAATATTATTTTATGCCTAACAGAGCGACCAGGGCGAGATGCATCTATGACATCACAATTCCCGGATTGAAAACACATAGACGTGACTTAAACTAACTTTGTGCTAACCCGCTGACTCTGCATTTTCACGGCTTTTATGTATCAACTTATATTTGAATATTTGGAAAATAAGAAAAACAAATAAAGAATAGCTGTAAGTAAACAAAACAGTGGTTTATTCATACAAAATGCGAAACGATTTTTCACCAACCTATTATTAAATAAATCCTTTTTATACCTTGATCTTGAAAATACAGTTCATTTAAATCAAATTAAACTGTCTTCGTTTTTATTTCTTTTAATTTTATTAGTATAATAATACTAACAAAGGTTATATAAAAGTCTTGAATTATTGAGTATGCTTTTTCTTAGTAACTATTATCAGTTCTCCACCTGAGTTAGTGAATCTTCCTCAAAAAAACTACAAAATTATGTACCTTTCCTAAACGGCCCGGCTATATAGCCACAAAGAAACTACCAGGTATTTTTAATACCACCGATCGATGTCAGGCATTCCAAAGCTGCGTTGGGTGACCAACCATGATGAAAGTCATTATATTAATACCTGTATAAGTAGTATCTGTCATTGATAAGCTGAAGATTTCTAGACATCCCAAGATTTGGCGGGCGCTCTTTATGATTTTACATTAAAAAATCTCTCAGTGCATGACTCTACACTTTGTATATTAATAAACATACAAAATATCTGAAGAGATATTTGTTTATAATATATGTCATTATCTTCATAACAATTCACTACAATAAATTAAACTTTTATCAAATATAGCAGTAAACAGTAAATAAAATATAGCAGATGCTAGAATGTCAATATTCCCATTCGGCGTAAATACGTAATAAAATGTCCAATATTTTTTTTTGTCAAATTGTAACCGTTATCGTGTTTTGATAAGAAAAGGTTAAAGTTTTAAGGGTATTATAACGTAGAAATCTATGAATGAAATGGATCAAAGGTTACGTTGACGTAAGGTCGCAGCTGTTTGAATTCGATAGGGGTGCAACATCGGTACAATTTGTTTTGTCTATATATTTTTTTCTCATACTTGATCACTTTTCTTAAAAAGTTTGTAGGTAGTTGTTTTTTATATCTTGAGAGATAGAATAGTTTTTATTTCGATTCATGACTCTTAACATTTTTTAATTTCAAATTTTATTCCTGTATAAATAAATAATTCTATTCTTTTATTTGTAGTGGCTTCTGTGGAAGGGGCACCACAACTCGCCTATGTCACGTTTCAGTGGACCACCAAGCTTAGAGTGTGTCATTTGATCGGTGTTAACGAATTTACAAGTGATTATAGTAATGACCGGTGCCCAGAATCAAAACAGATTTATTTTCTTATCATACCTGAAACAAATATACATGCTGTTAGATTATAATGGACAAACACTGATAATATTACTTATATAAAACATTTATTGTGTTAGTATATTTACAAAAGGAGTGAAAACGAAGCTGAGGAGGCATTTCATGGAGGTGGGGCGGGGGATTTCAGGAGGTATAAAAATGTACAAGGAAGACTTCATTAAAGGACAATTAAAGAACAAATAGTCTACATTTCCCTCTTCAAGTCCACAGTCACATAGAGAATGGTCTCTAATTCTTAGTTGGGCTAGGAATACTGAAGTGCAAAAGTGGTTTAAGCGTAACCGGCAAACTGTTAATATTATTGATTTATTGGGGAATCTAAATTTCAAGAACCATCGTTTTAAATGGATTACGTGTTGTATATCATCATTTATTGATGTACAGCAAACTGTCAAAACAGTTCTGCTCTGACATTATTTCATTAAAATAATAGGTTAAAACGAAATAGTTATGTAATGATTGAATTTCTACAAATTTCGTTAGAAACAAAAAGATTTTAAATTTTGTATAGGTAAGAATTATGTTATTTTTAGGCGAAGCATAGCGACCACTCATCAGCTACTTTTATTTTACTTTTTCCTCTACTAGCACTTACTTAGCTTACATTTTTACAAGTTTAGCGAATATTACCTCAGACTGAAAATTAATAACGAAGTAGGGTTATTGAGATGTATTAATTGAATAAAAAAGGTGGGTTAATGAGCTGCAATATTGGATGATTTATATACGACTACGGATGAAGGTGTTGAACTCATCAGGAATATTTTTAAGGCCTTGGAGGAATCACAGAAGGCACTTGGTATCTTCTGTGATTTCTCTAACGCTTTTGATTGTGTATAACATTCAACGCTGGTCAGGAAGCTATGTCACTATGGTATACGAGGATCTGCACTCGATCTTCTGATCTCATATATAAATTATAGGATTATGAGGGTTGATGTGAATGGCAGGAGATCTGCTGGGACTCATCTCGGTATGTGGGTGCCACAAGGGTCTATTCTTGGACCGTTCCTCTTCTTAATTTATATAAATGATCTACCTAACTTTGTTGAAATAAACACAAGGTAGTATTGTTTGCGGATGACACTTTGCTCATATTCAAAGTAAAAAGAAGCCAAGTTTTATATGACGAAGTAAACAATGCTCTATCTGACACCGTGTGTACTGGTTTTGCGCCAATTACTTATTGTTAAGTAGTCATAAAACTAAATATATTAAATTACCTACCTAAACTAAATACACAAAATACCGCGCCAAATGTCAAAAATGTAGATGCTAATATTTTATTAACCGGGGGGGTTGAGAAATCCAGTGGAATCTACTATATTTCTTGGCATTACTCTTGATTCCAAATTGCATTATGACGGCAAACTATCACCGTGACCTTATTTCTCTACCGATAACATCATTTCTTATTCGTTTCTTCAGAATATAATATAATAACATCAAAAAACATGATCATAACTTTAATGGGACATATGACGGTAAACTATTAAACAACACAGTTTCAGCCCTATTGACATATGTAAGTACTTGTAAATCGAACACTGCGTAGTTTCTAGTAATTAATCATTGCTGATATTAGAGAAATATTCATCATTAATTGACGTTATGTCCTATAATCATATATATGTATATTATATTGTACGGTTATTTACATATAAATAATCGAATGCCAGATAAATCGATGACTCGGCTCGAAAATCTTGACTGGTTGAATTGGAACAGACTATAACTACAATATGTAGATAGGTATAATATGGTAAATATAAATAAAAAATGAATTTGTCAAAATAAGAACCATGTTAAGTACTATTTAATTTACTTTAAATATCAACGTCAATATGTAAGTATGAAAGTAAGTACATGACTATGATAGGGCGTAATACTAGCCAAAAAGCATTATTGCATTTTTGGTAGATGTAAAAGACAACGTGTTCTACCAACTGGGTACCAAATTTGGAGTACTGAAGCAATCTTATAAATCAAATCAATCAAATCAAAATCAGTTTATTCACGTAGGTCACGGAAATGACACTTATGAATGTCAAAAAAATCTATCTTCGTAAAGTGTTGAGCTAATGAGAAGAAGTAGCAAGAAACTCATTGCCACTCTTTTATATCAAGATTTACATTTAAGTACATCGATTTACAAATCATTTCAAATTACAATATAATATGTAAAATGATGCAACAGACACAAAATCAATCTACCTCATATTCTGAAAACCTAAACTAAATAGTTAGAGAACTAGTGTAGCATTTGGAATTAATATTTAATAAAGTACATATTATCTGTAGTTGATTTCTTGTAGGTATTAATTAGTATAGATATTAATTAATTGATTGTATGTAGGTATAGAATTTAATGTTTAGTTTATATAATATTTAAAATAAATTTTGTAACATAAGGCGTAGACTAAGATAATGCATTAAGTCAAACCTCTGTGGTTTTTACAATGTATATTATTTTGTAAATTTATATAAATAATAAAAAAATAAATTATAAATAACCAGTATTTTTTTTTATTTGTTTCCAAAACACTATTGAAAGTTAATTATATTTACTCAATTTCCTTCTAAAGTAACAATTAATAAAAAAAAGGATTGAGTTAGCGAATTCCACTTCTTTTTTAATAACACTACGTTTCAAAACTTACGACTAATTTGGTGCAGACATTTATATGATGAATAAGGATGTTAGTTTCCGAGTCATGGATGTTTATTTGAATTAATGTTTGTTTAAGTATGTATTTTGTATTAAATATATGGGTGTTCGACAATAATAAACACGAACAAAAGTTTATTTGTTCTGTTATTTGCCTGGTAACCTCTGAACTTTACTACGAAAATTTACTATTTTGAATATAAGTATTACAACATAGTGACCAACCTTAGCCTGACCCTTGTTAGAGAGGTATTAGTAACACTGGTACCGGTGTTGTGTGTGTAGTGCTAAATACTTAATGATATATCATTTCCTAATTAACTATAAAAGCATAAAAGTCACTTATTTTCTCAAAATTGTTTCCTTAAAAATTATTTTTGATGCCATTTCTAATATACTAGATACTACTACTGCTTCGCGCAAGTAACTCTCTGAGCATACTTTTTTTTGCGCTATTTTAAATAAAATATACAATATTGTACTGTCTATTGCTATTGCTATAAAATAATCATAATCTAGTTCCAGGTTGTCCGATCACTTAGATATACAGCTGAGAAGTTGTTGAATTTACGACAGAGTCATTTTTAATAAAACATTTAAATTTATTTATAGATAATGCCTGAACAGTGGCTGGGACTTTATTATACAAGTGTAGGTATACATTTATCCTTAAAGCTATTATATATCTTAGGAAGCCTACTAGAATTAGTTGCAAGTAATCCGTTATTTCTAGTGTAATAATAATGAAAGTCACTATTAAGAGCAAAAAGGTGACCACAATGACGAAAGGTGATTAGCAGCGCCATTTGAAATACAGAAAGGCTTGCATGTTTTTATATATGTTTGTATATTTTATGCCGACTTCCAAGTATACGATATGCGAGGACCTTCTTGCCTCGCACAGCCACTCTGTGGAACCAATTACCATCTGCAGTTTTTCGATTCGACTTCGGGTCTCGGGTCTCGCATACTCCGGCCTTAAGGCTGCTATCCCATGAAATTTTCAAAATAGCGCATAGTTGAAACAATTTCTTGACGGTTTATATAAAGCCTATATTTTAACAAAAAAATAATTAAATATCTACAGAATATGGGAAGAAAATTATTTTTTCATTACATTTCTATTTTTTATAGACAGTGCGAAAAAAATACCCCTAACTTTTACAGTTGGAGCCATGCTAATCATTATATCAAGATAAAAATTGTACGAAAATTTATTAATTGTACCTACACCAATATTAATTTTAATATAACATAATTAATAACTATCTATTTAGTATAACATAATTTGTATAGAAAATTGTATTATGTTTGTAATAAATTAAAAATGAAAATGATGAAAATTCCGAATTAAAACTATGGCGATCTTGTACGGGATAGGTAACCTAACTCCGCTCGATTCCTCAAGGCCGTTGCCTCAGCCTTAAGGCGAAGAGTAAGCAGAAAACACGCAAACATGGTGTTTTTAGACAAGTTTTGTGGTGAAAGTATAGCATTTCGAGCTATGAACACTACTTAATCCTGTTACACATATCCTTAAGTCTTATTTGTAGGTTGCTAATGCTTGTTGTTGGTTATAGTTAACACTGCCGAGCCTTTTTGAACTATCACATTTCTTTGAAGTTAAACAAGTTGTTTGGCATGGCGTGACGCATTTTTTTGGTACTTCTCTCAGAAAAGTTATTCTTATAGCTTGTACTTTTTTGTGTAGGTTCATTTATTCAGATTAGTAGTGAATAACAAGGATTGTAAGCATATAAACTGTTTTCCACGCAAGAATTTTGAAAATATTGGCTTTGTTACATAGATGGCGGGCCGGCAGCCGTGAAATCATATAGCTCAAGGTCGCTGGCACTTAGTGTCGCCTTAACCTAAAGGCCGCCAACGCATCTCTTGACCCCTGGTTTAGCGGATGTCGGAGGTTACTTCACCACATCCATCACGCGTGTCCCTGGTCCGTTTGCCCCCTCTTATATATTTTTCCTTTTAAGATAATAACCTCAATTTAATCATTTTAATTACAATCTAGCCTTAGGCTACTAAGCGATTTGATTTAACTTAATTTAATTACTAAAATAAAACAAAGAAAGTGACCATTAGCACTATTGTTATTGTCCCTATTAAGGGGAAGACACTATCTTCTAGTGTTCTTTACACTTTTAGTAGGTACATGCTAGTTTCGCTATTCACTACACTATATTACACTAGCTTTTAACTACACTAACTCAAAAGGTATGGTTCTTTTGAGTCTTCTCGCTAGGTTCGTGTTGTCGAGGAGCTGGATAGCCTCGGCGTTCACATGATGGTGAAGTCTTATCTCATGAGCTTCTGCATATGTTTGAATAATTTTTACGACTAAATCCAGCATCAGTACGCGATGAACGTCGTCGTTTCGTTTGTATGTTTCGTATGTTTAACACCTAAGTTGAATACTATAAGACCCCACTGGCTTAAGGATCTGTTTATATAACAGGGCTAGAAATAAAAAATATATTGTTCACTGATAATGAGTAGTGCTTTCTAAGTAACCAGTATTTTTAAGCGTAATCCAACTCCTTTCTTTTCTTTTCTTTCAGCTTTCCAGCGTAGCTTTAATATCAGGATTAGATTATCATCCCCTCCATCTGGATGTCAGGCGTTCCTCCATCCTTTCTTCCTCGTGATCTTGTGTTTATAATTATAAATTTACTTTATTTTTGACTTACTCGTGTAAAAGCCTTTTAGTTTTTGACGTTTGAGTATTTTGTTGCGTCACTTTGCATATATTGTAATGGAAATGATTAATTGTAAATTGCATTAAAAATAAGAACTTGTAACACCTAATCTGTCTGAGAAAATCTGCCTTCTGGAAAGAGCTGTATGAAAAAAATTACATATTTCAAGTGTAATATTGTGCGATTTACCTATGAAATAAAAATATTTTTGATTTGTTTTTATTTATTTATTTAAGGAAAATCAACAGCTAATACAATTTCTGTAGAAACTTAAATAGTAACAGATAGCCAATTACAGGTTTGCACTAATAGAAGTAATATAAAATATATACGTGAACACTATTTTTCGGCTCAAATTCATGACAATAAAGATACTTTTAAACAGATAACAAAAAACAATAGTTAATTAAAAAAGTTGAGGGTTATGCACTGCTTTGCCTTGGAAATGCTTGTAGCAAATATGTCAATATAATCTACTAACATCATTTACTGTTCTACACACTCGCACGATATATGAGTTTTGCCTATAATTGCCACTAACAGAAGGAACACTAAGTGTAAGAGGACTATATCTAAGAGTTTTTTGAGGTACATTAAAATTATAATTAGGTTTTTATTGTATAACTCTATCGTTGGCAGGAAACATAATGTTCGTATCTAGATTTTGCCAAAAGACACATTCTGTTTTGATTCAGACACAACTGTTTTGCAATACAAATGTGTTTACAATAAGGGGGCGACACATCTGGACCGAAAATCGAAATTATAATTTGTAATATCTTCAAATAAACAACAAAAAATTCATATTTGCATTATACAGTGAACGTTTGGTATTATTGAATTCTAACGAAAATTTACATGATGTTGTTTTGAACCAGATATTCAGATAACGTTATACTAGTTAGCTACTTTTGTAGCGCTGAACGAATGAAATTAACAGCGATGGTCATAGAATGTCTGGGAAATGTTTGAAATATCTGTTTTTTGGTTGCTTCGGAGATGGTTTCCTTGTTGAAATAAATATTATAAGTATGGTACATATTATCTGTAGTTGATTTCTTGTAGGTATTAGTATGTAAATTATGTATCTACTTATAGCCGATTGTGACTTTTTTTTATCAAAATAAGGGACGAGACGAGAAGGACGTTCAGCTGATGGTAATTAATACGCTCTACCCATTACAATGCAGTGTTGCTCAGGATTCTTGAAAAACCCAAAAATTCTGAGCAGCATTACAATTGCGCTCGTCACCTTGAGACATAAGATGTTAAGTCTCATTTGCCCAGTAATTTCACTACCTACGGCGCCCTTCAGACCGAAACACAATAATGGTTACTGCTTCACGGCAGAAATAGGCGCCGTTGTGGTACCCATAATCTAGCCGTCTTCCTGTGCAAATGAGCCTCCCACTGGTAAATTTTTTATAGATATTAGTAATTGTATGTAGGTATAGAATTTAATGTTAAGTTCATATAATATTTATTATGTACATTTTGTTACATAAGGCGTAGACTTAGATAATGCATTTAGGTCAAACCTCTGTGGCTTTTACAATGTTATTATTTGTTCATATTTTGTAAATTATTATATAAATAAATAAAATAAAACGAATGCTATTTTCAATATTTTATTTGTTTTCTTCAATATGTAATAGCGGATCCGACACACGTCTTAAATTTGAAATTTGAAATATTTTGGGCTGTTTTCATTGTAGAGCAAGAGACCGTGAACCACAGACCTACGTAATTTTATAAAAGCTGAAAGTTTGTCAGCTCTTGCTCCCAACACAGGTAAGAACGATGGACAATTATGGAGTTTTGGTTACAGTGGCTTTGGCAGGTAAACGGCACTAAAGCTGTGTTAAATACCGATCTAAATACATCACATAATAAAGTGCGATTTTTCGGTATTACCTTCATAATAATGTTAAAAATCACTTTATTCATTGCCAGACACTTAATATTGCGGCAACCCCTTGCCAGACTGCCTTAATGTTCATGCAATTAAAATTTTACTTACGTTATAGCATAAAAGCTGATTTTTTTATATAATTCTTAGGTAATAAGTACTTAGATGATGTTTCCTAATTAGCCAGATACTTTTAAAAGTTCCAACCCCTTGCCAGACGTGGCTTTGGCAGGTACTAAAGGCGTGTAAAATACCGATCTAAATACATCAAATAATAAAGTGCGATTTTTCGGTATTACCAAAAAATATAATATTATTATTATAAATCACATTATTCATCGCCAGAGACTTAATATCGTGGCAGCCCCCTGAAATAATTTTATTTACGCTATAGTATAAAAGGTGATTTTTACATACTTTGGTGATAACTAGATGATGATTCCTCGTTAGCCAGACACTTTTGATAGTTCCAACCACTTGCCAGACAAACATTGTAAATCGTAAGAAGAGAGTAGTAGGGATTCGCCGGTTCTGGCTCACAGTAGTGGGGATTCGCCGGTTCTGCCTCCCGGATTCTGGCTCACTTGTTCGTGATGCCTACTAAAAAAAAAAGTTTGGTGTCAAACTGGGGGTTTTGACATATTTCCAAGCGATTGCACTGATCCGTTTGTCGATATCTTTTATAGTTTCTAAGTTAGCTTTTTAAGTTAAACAGATCCATACTCATTACTAATCAGTGGTAATTAACCTAATGAGTGGTGAGCACCTCAATGTTAATTCTATGAATGTGATAGATGTAATTAGTAAATTACCTCTCACATTCGTTACTACGATTAAAACGACATTTTTGTGCTGTGTTTATTATTTATGTTAAAAGATAATATAAATAAATTGTATAATAAAACATCGTTGCATATTGTACCGTTTTCAAAATATTTGATGAAATCATTCAAACTTTTCTTATTTAACTTAAAGTATAGATACATTAAACAGTACTCGCAAAATATACCTACTGCGGTTAATAAATTCTTTACTCTTGTAGTATTGTAGATATACATTCTGCAATTATTTTGCAGTTGGTGCAGACTTATATAACTGATAGTCTATGTAAATTTTGAAAACATTCTAAGGAAAGACTTTCGATGCTACCTACAACTACATTCAATTGTTAAAAACTTTAATTTATTCAGTCAATAAAAAGAATAATGGTGAAGATCGATTCATGAGTGTTCAACGGGTCTGTTTCTCTGCTAGTTTTGCTATCATTGTCCGGAGTTCGGCACAGAAGACATCTGCCGTTATTGCTTAACCAGATCGGAGAAAACTTTAGCGAATAACACCATGCTGAGACCACCATACAGTTAGCATTAACTTTTTATTGGTAAGCGCGTATTAGGACACTACTGTGACGTTTGACCTGGGGACAGCTATTGCATTTTACGCTTTCGGTTATCGTAAAGAATCCATTTATCATTTCATCAAATCGCATGTCACAATTCAATCCAACATTTCTTCATTTTTATTTTATATTGTTAGTTAATAATCTCCTGATAAACATTGATATTGAAAGGTGTTTCTGCCACGTTAGTTACGAGTCGAAACTCGTATTCGTAAATCACTCGAATTTTCGATTCTATCTTTCTTGTCTAAGCTGAATAAAAAAAAACAACTGAAAGTCGGTAATCGAATGTTGCACATTTTTTACGAGGAGAATACATAGGTGCCATGTGAGAAAAGTTTCACTCAAAAATCTCAAACCATGAAGGTTCTATGTCAATTCGAAGCACCTATTACAACAAAACGGCAATTGCATACTTTAACCCCTATTAATAAACCATTGAAAAAAATATGTGATTTAACTTAATATTCATGCGATACTACGTGACTAAGCTATTGAAATCATAGAAAAATATTAGAGATCATCAGGGTTAGCTATGTTGTTGTGTGATAACCCAGACACTACGATTATCACTCAGTCCGGTCATCTGAAGAAAATTTATGTTTTTATTTTCTAGTTCAGTTAGTTGGATGGGAGGAATTGGAACGCTACTGATGACATTTTCAATATACGTATCACTCCGGCTAGGTATAAAACTGAATGAACCACATCAATGCTGATGTGTCGCTCAGGTAGATGCTCTTGGGCGTCACGAGCTATCCTGACTAAACCGGCATTTTTAGATCCAAATGGTATTTACCCGCCGCGACTGCAAGCGTCCTAATGGAATGACCCTTGTGGCTTGGGCACGGGGAAGGACGCTGTTGTGGGACGCGACTTGCGTCGACACTCTGGCTCCTTCTCAAAGCTATGTAAGTTGGTGTTGGGGCTGCTGCTTCGACTGCCGAAAACAGCAAGCGTCGCAAATATGTCGGTCTCAGTGAGTCATGCCGTTTGGTGTCGAGACACATGGCCCGTGGTGCCCAGAGGCGCGGAGAATGTACAAAGTACTATCTTTTTGCCTCAATAAGGCTACTGAAACCAAAGCGCTGGCAGCTATTTGGGTCAACGGATCAGCCTAGCTATCCAACGCGACAACAGTGCCAGTATTCTTGGTACACGTAATGATAGTTTTAATTTAATGTAATCATAAATAGTATTGTAAATATAGTTATAAGATTTGTTGTTGGAATAAATAACACGAAGATTCTTATAAATATATAAAATCCACTGAAATTGCATAACCTGTATAAAATCATTTTGTGGGCTTGTTTTGTGACCACGTTTTTTATAATTTTGTGGTTTTTTTGCGTAGCTTCAACTCTTTCCGAACGTATGGTAGATTAAATATAACCCTCGAAAAATGTGATATGGCGGGAATTGAAAATACGCGTTCCAAATTTGAATGCAAAATATTAACAAATAGAACTTTTTAAATTGTAATAATATTTATGGGGAGACCACGTACTAGTAAAAAAAGAAGGACTCCGCGCCGTGATATTAGCAAGTGAAGCACCTTTATGCTAGTGTGTGTGCGGTTACGGGGTATACCAGATACACAATTTTTTCTCCCTTAAATAATCATATATCCACAAATACTTTTATAGTATTGTTTTTACACTTTTTCACAACGCACGACGGCATTTTTAAAATATTTTATTGCGACGCAAACTGATCTGTCACAGACTATAGCAAATTTCATAATGGCCGCCGATCGGCTTGTATTAGTGTAAGTGTATGCGTGGGGCTATGTATTTACACGTTTACCGGCTTGTTTAGGTGCCTCACTCTTATATAAGGTGACACGGAGTCCTTATTTTACTCGTCCGTGGGGGAGATTAGTTATTTTATAAAATTAAATCAATTAGATAAATTTAAGTATAACGCGATACATGTTCCTAAACTCTAATATTACCATATAGTCAAAGCTTGCCCCATTATCATACTATATATTCCCACAATCTATAGGAGAATCAAATATGTATGTATTTTAAACCGCGTCACCAAACTGGTTAGATCCAGTTCATATATACAATAAATAATTTACATCACTCACAGATTCCCGTATCACGACATCATAAACTACATTTAATAGTTTTAGCACGCGATACTAACGAGTAAACTGCATGCATTCAGTACTTCTCAATATCTTTACACATTGTTGTACTAAATGATAAGTGTAATTTACAATAATTGATTGACAACCTTATTAGATGAGATGTTTTTGACCTCAATCTAATGCATACCTACAGATATTCGCGAGTACAACCAGTGTTATGCTATTCACTATATGTATTTATAAGACGACCTGTATAGCCGAGTGGTTAGCGATCCTACCCACTAAGCTAGAGGTCCCGGGTTCGAATCCCGGGAGGTGCAAACATTTATATGATGAATATGTTTCCGAGTCATGGATGTTTAAATGTATTTATGTATTTTTATATGAATTTATGTATGTTTAAGTAAGTATATTGTATTAAATATATCATTGTCTTGTAACCCATAACACAGGCTATATCTATACTAATACTAATATTATAAAGCTGCAGTGTTTGTTTGTTTGTTTGTTTGAACGCGCTAATCTCTGGTACTACTGGTCCGATTTGAATGATTCTTTCAGTGTTGGGTAGTCCATTTATCGAGGAAGGCTATAGGCTATGTTTTTTTTTTCAAAATTAGGGATCCGTAACAAAATTGCTATTTTGTAACACAAGGTGTAAAATCGAAAACCTATTTTTGCGTGCGCTGCAAAAACTATTGACAATAGAACAAAATGATGTACAGGCTATAATAAAGGCAATATTTTATTACTTATAAAACTATCGCGTGAATTATGCTTTATATGGCAAAACAACGTTTGCCGGGTCAGCTTATATATATGCTTAACTTGGGGCCAGATAATTTGTGTAAAAAGTGTGTCAATATATAAAAAATAAAACCAACACAGATAATTTAGAAATAGTAATAAAATATCGAATATAATTAGTTCTGTGTTTATATCTTACATAGTTTTAAGATAACATGAATAAATCATATAAAAAAGACAATTTTTCAAAAAATAAATTTATCGAGAGTTTTTCTCGTAATCGTGTTTTCGAAACTGCAAAAATTTAGTTAAAGAAATGAAGATAAACATGTCCAAAAACTGGAACCTTAGTATTTGTAGAAGTATTTTAAGTAGATTTTTAAAAATGTTAATTTTTGGGACTATAGCGCCTTAAATATTTAAATTATTAACAGCTGCATTTAATTTCCGGTCTCTAAGGAATCCAGATTATGTCTGATTTGTCGACCGATCCAGAATTTACATTTCGATATTACAATCTTAAATTCAAAATCCTCATAGCCATAGATTAAGAATTGGTCTCCGCTGCGCTCCAACTAGATACCGCAGGCGTAGTTGTACATTGCGGCATATAATACTACGCCCAAGTGGGCGAACTCGAACCGGTCTCGAACAATGTGTGACGTTGACGTGCCATATGTTCTGTTAAACTTTGCTAATAATTGGCCGGGTTTTTGTATTTTATTAATTTAATTGTAAAATAACACGAAGCCTATATTACAATATTTGAAAGATGCCACGCACACGAGCATCTAATAGTTGGCGTAATAAAAAAGCTATTCTTCTTAGGCAGTGAGGTCTCTAGTTGGAGCGCAGCGGAGACCAATCCTTAATCTAAGCTCATAGCGTAGAACACGTTCATCTGTCACATTCATTAAACTATTTCTATTTATTAATCTAAAAAATAAAAACCAAACTATAAAGAAGAAATAATTTTCAATAAGCAAAAACTATGAATTCTGTGATTATAATTATTATTATTATATGACAGACAAATGTATTTTCATGTAAAAGGCATGGGGTGCTTGATGTCACATAGGTTAATAACTTAGTGGCGGTGTTTGTAGTTAAACTCCTCCGAAACGACTTGATCGATTCTCATGAAATTTTGTGTGCATATTGGCTGGGTCTGAGAATCGAACAACATCTATTTTTCATCCCCCTAAATGTTAAGTCCACCCCTAAATATTTTTTTTAATTTTTAAATATTTTTTTTTGTTTTTTTATGATACATCATTACATATATACATATATACCCAAAAAATACATACAAATCTAAATTCACCACATCCACAGATAACGCACTAGAGTTGCAAGATGGTATTCGAATTTAATGATTATTGAAGTATGATAAATTATAATATAATATCATTTGGTATTTATTTATTATTATTTTTATTTAGTTATTTATTACACCCCAAAAATTTTCATTATTGAATTTATTTTATTACTTTATATGGCAATACAACGTTTGATGGGTCAGCTAGTAGCTATATAAATCTTTTATTGGCATACTAGCTGGTGCCCACGAGTTCGTCCGCGTGGAATTAACACTTTTGAAAATGAAGAATTCCGTTACAACTTGCTTTTTATGATGTGTGTGGGGTGAAAAAGGGGGATGACAATTCTATAGTTGGTAGCTTATAAAAATGTATTAACCACAGCAGTTTATAGTGTATTATTTGCAGAGTGAGTATATTAAAAAATAAAAAATACTACCCAAAGTAACTATTGCACGCTCACGAAGTCGCGAGGAAAAGCTAGTAATAATCGCGAAAAGTAAAAGCGAAATTTTAGATGATTTATATGTAATTCACTAGCTGAGCCAGCAAACGTTGTATTGCCGATATTAAAATCGCGATACAAAAGTAACTGTTGATCGTAGATGGGTGAAAATTTGAAGTTGTATGTATTTTTTAATGCTGACTCATAATCAAACTTTTTTATATTACAAAATTTAAAAAAAAATCGAAAAATTTATAAATGCAAAATTGGCGCGACCTTAACATTTAGGGGGATGAAAAATAGATGTTGTCCGATTCTCAGACCTACCCAATATGCACTCAAAATTTCATGGGAATCGGTCAAGCCGTTTCGAAGGAGTTTAACTACAAACACCGCGACATGAGAATTTTATATATTAGATAATATCGATTAACATTTATGCCCTCCTTATGTTATATATTGTAGAAAATTTAGCAGTGTTACTTCAGTTATGATAATAACAACATCATAATAATCTTGACCTGATGCTGAGACATCACCAATCTGCAGGATGCCCAACTCTTCACCAAGTTACAGCAGAGGTGTGGTGTTTGGGCTCATTGGAATCGTCTTATGTCAAGCTATAGGATATATATGTTTGGTAAGCGATCCTACCTACTAAGCTAGAGGTCCCGGGTTCGAATCCCGTTAGGTGCAAGCATTTATATGATGAATATGGATGTTTGTTTCCGAGTCATGGATGTTTAAATGTATTTATGTATGTTTATATGTATGTTATATGAATTTATGTTTGTTTAAGTAAGTATATTGTATTAAATATATCATTGTCTTGTAACCCATAACACAGGCTATATATGCTTAACTTGGGGCAAGATAATTTTGTGTAAAAAGTGTGTCAATATTATTATTATTATTATATATAGATGATGATTAGAATCTGATGCTGTAGCAGGAAAGAGAAGTATAATTTGTCAGAGATTGATGACAATTTTCAATTTTATTTCGGCTAGGTTATGAAAGAAAAGATCTCGATACCATATAATGGTTCTTTTAAAGACGATGTTCAACGTAAAATGATTGGAATAAAACTACAAAATGTCTCTACATTTTGAATCACACGCTTTTCTACAATATTTTTTTTATTATATAATAATTATAATCACAGTATTCTTAGGTTTTATTAAAATTTATTTTCTATTTTTTAGTTTGGTTTTCAGACTCAAAGAAAAATTTAAAGAAATAAATATTATGACTGTTCATTGTCAGTACATTTATGAAAATTAAATACAAATTCACAAAAAAAGTCGTCTTTTTGCTATTAATAGTGATTTTTATTATTATAACACTAGAAATAAGGGATTGTTTGTAACTAATTCTAGTAGGCTTCGTAAGATACATAATAGCGTTAAGGGTAAATGTTTACACTTTTATAATAAAGTTTCAGCCATTGTTCAGGCATTATCTATAAATTTAAATGTCTTTTAAAAAAATGGCTCCTTCGTAAATCCTACTACTCCACTTCTGAATATCTAAGTGATCGGAGAGCCTGGGATTCTGATAATTTTATAGAAATACAGTACAATATTGTACATTTTATTAAAAAGAGCCCATAAAAAGAATGCTGAGAGTTTTTCTTGCGCCGCTTCTTCTCTCTCTGTGCGCCATTTGTTTCCGAAGCGGTAGTAGTATCTAGTATATTACAAATGACATCAAAAAAAAATTGAGAAAATAAATGCCTTTTATAAAAGCGTGTCTTTTAAGTTTCTAACCACTATTTTTTTTTTGCTTTTTAGTCCTTAAGCGATGATTATAATTTATATCGTATTAACGAATAATCGATGTTTTAGTAAGTTTGGGGCAAAGACACTACCGGACTTCGGACAAATAAATATCAGTTATCTGTAAGAAAATAGGACAGACTATATAAATTCTTAAATTGACATCAATCTTTGACCAGTGTGAAAAGTTTCAAATTAATCCGACGATATGAAGGGTGCAAAAATTTCGTTACATACAGACAGACAAAGTGGGACAGACTGTTTAAATATTTGACGACCTGTATAGCCGATAGCGTTAGTGGTTAGCGATCCTACCTACTAAGCTAGAGGTCCCGGGTTCGAATCCCGGTAGGTGCAAGCATTTATATGATGAATATGGATGTTTGTTTCCGAGTCATGGATGTTTAAATGTATTTATGTATGTTAAAGTAAGTATATTGTATTAAATATATCATTGTCTTGTAACCCATAACACAGGCTATATATGCTTAACTTGGGGCAAGATAATTTGTGTAAAAAGTGTGTCAATATTATATTATTATTTGTGTTGTCATCGGGCCTTGTATCTATGCAAAGATTCAATCCAAGCAGACATTTCAATGTGGGTGAAATTCGAATCCAAAGTTTCCATTACATACTAACTTACGTATGAAAAATACAAACAGATTAAAAAAAAAACATCATAACGCTTCACAGATCGTTGTTGAAATGCCAGAAACTTTATAAAAATATGAAACTTATAACGCCAATTTAGGATTGTCATTGGATTATAGAAACGATTCATTTCGATTTCACTGTAATGTTTGTAACTTTTGTTGCTTTTAATACTAGGCTCAACGTAGTTGTTCAGATGAGACCAGCAGCCGAATTCAAAAATCGCACACAACCACAAAATGTGAAATGCCACCAAATGAGGACAGCACAAAGAGGATGTAAATACTACGTAATAAGAGGGTGGACTGTTTAGACTTAAAATAGATAAAAAAAACTAAAAAGCGCGCTTTACATAAAATTCAACTTAAAAATAGAAAATAAATTTAAATTGAAAATAGTGTAAAAAAATATATTTTATTGTAAATAAAAGCGTGGGGTGTAGAAGAATTATTATTTTAATAATATCTTAAAAAGCACCCCACGCTTTTGTTACAATAAAATATATTTCTTTTACACTATTTTCAATTTAAATTTATTTTCTATTTTTTAGTTGAATTTTATATAAAGCGTGCTTTTTAGTTTTTTTTAACTATTATTTATTTTTTATTTTTTACTTAAATTTTCTATAAAAGCGTATTTTTAAAACTATTAAGTACCTTAACATCAATTCCTGCCTTATCGACTATAGATGAAAATTATATAAATTAACAAAAATCATATTTTGCAAATTGAAAAATTGAATAATTTTATCAAATTAGTGTAATATCATCGGTTCTCGATAAATCTACAAAATTTGAAAGAAATCTAGCCGTTTAAAGTGGTTAAATCTAGCCGTTTACACTCGCGATTTATATGACACTTAGTGTTAGTATGCATGTATTGCTCAAAATAGAGGTTCATTCTAAGCTCAACGACTTTTTCACAGCTGCCATAGTCTATCTAGACCCTAGACGAATAAATGATTTAAGCATCTAATGTGAAAACACCTACACGCGCTTCATTCCTTTAAAAAGAAAGATAAATACCTACTATTTTATTGCTTACATAATTTTTCTTAGTTTTTTTTAACAACAATTACCTTTTTGCTCTTAATAGTGATGTTCATTATTATAACACTAGAAATAAGGGATTGCTTGTAACTAATTCTAGTAGGCTTCATAAGATACATAATAGATTTAAGGGTAAATGTATACACTTCTATAATAAAGTCCCAGCCACTGTTCAGGCATTATCTATAAATAAATTTAAATGTTTTATAAAAAAAAATGGCTCTGTCGTAAATCCTATTACTCCACTGCTGAATATCTAAATGATCGGACAGCCTGGGACTAAATTGTGATTATTTTATAGCGATAGAAATGAATGTACAATATTGTATATCTTTATTGAAAAGAGCGCAAAAAAAGAATGCTGGGAGAGTTTCTTGCGCCGCTTCTTCTGAGCCGCTTCAGAGCGCCTTTTTTTTCCGAAGCGATAGTAGTATCTAGTAGTTATTAGAAATGACATCAAAAAGAATTCTAAAGGAATCAATTTTGAGAAAATAAATGCCTTTTATACCTTTTATGAAATTCAAGAACTTATAGTTATATTTCTGGAGTTATACGAGTATTTGTAATTCTAGACTCAACGTGATGGAAAAAAAACCCTTTTTCACTGCTAACGGTACGAGATGTTTAACGCATTAAGTAATATGTCTGACAACCGTCTGCTTTATAAATACATTCTGGCAGTGCATCACAGACGTGAGACGACACAGAAAATCTTGGCGCAACAATAAAAATAATCATTAGTCTCAAATGAGGGAGAGCAACGTCCTATCAAATATGTTTTTCAATCTAATTATATTAAATACCTTGAATTTTCAAATGCGGTTTTTTTGTGTGGTGTTTACCTATCTTTAACCGACTTCTGAAAGGAGGAGGTTCTCGATTCGATCGGTATTTTTTATTTTTATGTATGTACACCGATTACTCTGAGATTTTTTATCAGATTTATCTAATTTTGCTTTAGTTCGTTGCAGAATATTTTCCATTTGGTCCCATAAAAATTTTACATAGTTTGGCCGAGTAGTTTTCATTTTATGAACATTTTTTATTAAAAATTTTGTTTACCTACCGGTTTTTTACGTAGTTTTTTTTTATTTTTTATATGCAATGAGTAGGTACAAGAAAGCGCACCATAAATTTGTGTGGTGTTTACCGATCTTTTGATATTTTTATTAACAGTAATGATACGGCCTGCTTTATTTACAGTTATTTACAGCTACTTTAGTTCCAATACCTCGTTACACACTCGCTTATTATATCATATTTGTTGTTCACCTTGAACGCTCAACTTAGTAAGGATTATTTTCAAATGCTCTCGGACAGTTTACACTAAACAGCTACGCATGTCATACTCGGCCTAAGTAGAGGAGATTCCTTTACGACTCACGGAAATTTGACTTCCGACGAGATCTTGGTTACGAAAGAATATCTACCTACTTTCGAAGCTTTCGCTTTTCTTTATAATTATTTTAAGCACGGACTAGTAAAAAAAGAAGGACTCCGTGTCACCTACATAATAGTGAAGCATCAAAACAAGCCAGTTAACGTGTAAATACATAGCGACTCGCACACACTTACACTAATATAAGCCGATCAGCGGCCATTATGACATCTGCCATTGTGTGTGAGGGATCAGTTTACGTCGCATTGAAATATTTTAAAAATGCTGCCGTATATTGAGGAATTGTGTAAAAACAATGCTAGGGTACAATAAAAGTGTCAAAGAATTACATTTCACAGATAGAACACTATTTTTGTTCTTTTCATACTACAAATTAATTCGATGTTTGGAACACAAAACCTCCGCAACGCGTGATAGTATCATCCAGTGTGACCGGAAAATAAACAGGGAATTTACCCGAAAAATTAGGTAATCCATTTAATTGTGTTCTTTACAATCACATACGCCTCCATTGTGTGGTGGAACAAAGCCAACCAGAAAACAACTGCAGACAGACTAAATAGCCTGCAGAGACTTGCCTGTATGTTGGTAACCGGAGCCATGACGTCTTCTCCTGGTGCGGCCATTGAAGCAATGCTAAACCTACCGCCTCTTCCACTGTTCATACAGCAAGAGGCGAAGGCAAGCATGCTGAGGGCAATCGCCCAGGGGGGTTCATGTAACTGGATGTCGCAAACGCTTAGGACCTTAGAGGACTCAGTTCTGCGAGACCACATATTAGGCATGTTACCTGATCAGATGATTCCACAATTAATCTCTGTTAAACACTATATCGTGGAACTACCTTCCAGGGACGACTGGATGAACAACAAAGTCACGTGGAAGGACGGGAGCCTCATGTGGTTCACCGATGGGTCCAAAATGGAAAATGAAGTCGGCTGTGGGGTCTATGGAGAACGCCCCAGGTTTAAATCCAGCACAAACCTGGGAAGCTTTACCTCCATATTTCAAGCAGAGGTGTACGCCATCCTGGAATGTGCGGAAACCAATATCCAAAAAGGCTACTTCAATCATAACATATACATTCACTCTGATAGTCAGGCAGCATTGTTGGCTTTAGACGCTGACTTGACGTCGTCTAAGTTAGTCAATAATTGCGTCGAATGCCTGAATTCATTAGGCATGAAAAACAGAGTGATTCTCAGATGGGTCCCAGGGCACGCCGGAATCATAGGCAATGAAATGGCCGATGAGCTCGCAAGAGCTGGGGCTAAAGCAGTCCGATATGGTCCGGAACCCATTTGTGGACTGCCAAAGAGCGCCATCCGACACACCCTGAGTAACCAATGTAAACAAGAAGCACTTAAACGCTGGAACAACTCTTCAGGTTTAAACCACTCTAAAGCACTGATAAGGGCATTCAACAGTAGCTACGCGAATGAAGCCCTATCATTGAACAGGAAAAATCTATGCATACTCACTAGGATGCTAACCGGGCACTGTCGCCTAAACAAGCACCTCAGTGTGGTCGGCATCAGAAGCGACAAGGCTTGCAGGTTCTGCCTTGAGGATGATGAAACACCTATTCATCTACTCTGCGACTGCGGCCCACTAATGCATAAGCGTAACACAATCTTTGGCAACTACTTCGTACCACCAGATAGTGTTTGCAACACTCGCGTCAAGGAACTACTGCGGTTCGTAAAGGCGGTAGGGCTTGACGATGAGCTTTAGTATGAGTGGCGAACACAATAGTCCAATTCTGGACGCGGTGTTACTAGGAACCTTTTAGGACCAGGAAATAGCCACCCTCTTCAAATAATAATAATAATAATTGTGTTCTTAGTAGATAATTAATTTTTTTATGAAAATAAGAAAATTGGTACGCCCTGCCCATTACAATGCAGTGCCGCTCAGGATTCTTGAAATACCCAAAAATTCTGAGCGGCACTACAACTGCGCCGTCACCTTCATACATGAGATATCAAGTCTCATTTGCCCAGTAATTTATTTTAGTCTTTGAAAGAAAGAAAGAGTTAGTCTGTACCAACATTTTTTTAAAGTAGTGTGGAACACTACTTCAAACCGGCCCATATTTGAGTGTTTTTTAAGGCACGGTTCCGGCCTTATAACGAGTATTGTTCCCATCTTTGAGCCCAGCTGCTCGAATTGCCGGGGATCCAGTACTCTGTGAAAATTTCCATTACTTAGCGATGTGCAGAGACGTAGCGTCTTAGAAGACACAAAATGACTTTTTTTTAATGAAATAGGAGGACAAACGAGCGTACCTGTTGTTAAGTGATCACCGCCGCCCACACTCTCTTGCAACACCAGAGGATTCACAGGAGCGTTGCCGGCCTTTAATGACTGTCAGATGGCAGGCCGCATTTGTCACGAACATAAAAGTATGAATTGTAATTTTGTCTTTCTAGGAAGATGACGCTTAGCGACAACAGAACTTAAAAACCTAAATTATATAAATATATATATATATATATATATATATATATATATATATATATATATATATATATATATATATATAAGAGTTTTACTATAATATGACGTGTATTTATTTAGCAACCAAATCAGTATAAAGAACATAGTTGTTTGTTTTCTAAAAATCTACTTATTTGATAGCACGCCAGTGGCAAAAAAAACGATTCATGATTGAATTTTGTGTAAAATAAGAAATGCTGGTACGTCATTTTTATATCAGTTAAAACAAAGATACTGCAAACAAGACACGGGCACAGGAATCAAACCCGCAATCCTTACTTTCAAGGTGTAACTGTTTTTTTTTATGTAATTTGTTTATTTACTCATACTATGCCTGCGATATTTATTTTTATTTAAGAAAACTATCTGACTATCAGAAATTAAAGTATCGGAGTTAAAAATAATATGGCTATATAATACTACTAGCTGTCCCGACAGACGTTGTTCTGTACACAATGAATGAAATTTTGTTTTTTATGAATTTGTCAATAATATTTCATTTAATCAAGAATTATTTCGTAAATTATGCTCGCTGTTGTTATAATGAAATTGTTTCACAGCAGAATTGTCAAACTGTGCGTCAATAAATTCTCTCATAGAAAATATATCCATACAAAACAAATATTGGAAAGAAAATTAATTATGGATCCCAAATCGAAATAAAAACTATCCTATCTCTCAAGTTGGACTAAACTGCACTAATCCCCGTTTAAAGCCGTTTATTAGTTTAGGAGTTCACTGGAAAGAACATCAGGACACGGTTCCATCGCGGACAAACAACGTGACACGTAATTTATATATATTAAGATGACTAATAAAGGGAAAAAATTGTGCTATCTGATATCCCCCGTAATAGCACACACACTAGCGTAATGATGTTACACTTGATTATATCAGGGCGCGGAGTCCTTATTTTTTTATTAGTCGCTGATTTTAAAGTAGCTATTTTTTTATAATATAAGAATTGTGTTTGTTTGAGTGTTTTAATTTCAATTAATAATTACCTACTCATTAAAGATTCTATAATAAAATTCTGACGACTAACTTCCAGCTTCATCACTAGATCGTTCAAAAGTACCATTTTAATGAGAACCCCGTCAAGACCCATAGCATGCTTTGGATTATACTGACAAATTACTGCTGCCTAAAATATACATACATATTACATATACACCAGAAAAAAAAAATGGTTACCGATCGTACAATAAAAATATATAATTAAAGAGCTCGAGGGTGTTCGCTCCATTCCCAGTCTTTATTTTTTTACCACCCAAATGTTTTTTAACACATTTGTTTTGTACATTTTCTGGCATCATGTTATTAAAGCATCACCGTATAAAAGATTTACTACTTCTACTCTACCGAGTTAACAATAATGATTGATTGATTGTTGATTGTCGCAGCTTCTAGCAAATTCCTTAATGTGCTTAACGTACAGAGCAATATCAAGAATGTATTGCGATGCAATTTATGGCCCTTGTGATCATTTTAAAGAACATCTCTTCAATTAGTTTCACTTTACTAAATGATACACTCCTTGTATAAATGTTTGCTTTGTTATTGAAATAATAATTTAAGTAAGGGAAAGGGTGTCATTTGATCACCTACCTATATATTTTACGCTACCGCAGTTAAATATACTAATTTATAAATATATTTAATTAATAATATAAAATACCTACCTATACTATAAAGTCATTATAAAGATATAACCTATATTATATAAAGATATATATATGTATGGATATTTACATATATATTTATTTATCATCGCTTATAAAATACTCAAAGAATAGCTTTATTTATTTATTTATTTATGGTGTATGTGGATGATGCAGCTACTGTACTCAATAACTTTTGTATTAATTTACATTTACTTTTTTGACTTACTCGTGTAAGACATTAACTATTTGACGTTTGAGTGTGTTTGTTGCATCATTTTACATATTATATTATATTATATTGTAATATAAATGATTTGTAAATCTTTGTATAAAAGAGTGGCAATGAGTTTCTTGCTACTTCTTCTCATTAGCTCAACCCTTTACGAAGTAGCGGTAGATTCAATAAGATTTTTTTTAAAAATTCATAAGTGTCATTTCCGTGACCTACGTAAATAAACTGATTTTGATTTGATTTGATTTTGATATACTTACAGTGTTGGTAGACTTTGTTTCTTATTCGACCAGTATTTCATGTGTAAGCAAATACTTTTCCATGCTGTGTATACTTTATAGTGCCCCCACGACGTGATGCCCTTGCAAGTGGATCAATTGCTTAATTTGCTTGTGGGCTAATCCGGAACTGCTGATGACTGCAATCAAACAAACACTTGAAGTCAACACAAGGAGCTTTTATATTCAATACGGCTGATAAATGATTTCAAATTCTGCAAATATAGAAAGGCATTGTTAAGTTTCTATAACCAAATAGTTATTTGGTGTTAAGTAAGTAGAAAACGAGGTATGTGGAGGGTCTGGGCTCCGTGGTTTGTTTTGTGCCCAGACAAAGGGAAAGGATTACCTACCTAAAGGGAAGGGATACCGATGTGAGGGAGGTGGTGCATGCTGATGCATTGCAACGCAGCCGGCTGCGTTGATTATGTGAGACTCACATTAAACCTAAATGCCTACCCACTAAACACCTCCTGAGGTTGGCTTTGGGCAAGTGCCCTCTATGCCTTCATCGGAGGCGCTCTTCCCTTGGGGAGAGGGGCTCGATCTGGAGAGAATCAACGGTTCTATTGCGTCACCGACGAAGTAATGGTGAGAGAAGTAGAGAGTTGTATGTATGTGACGTTAAAATAGTAAATATTTTATTGGTATAAGTTGGTGGAGCCCAGGATCAAGAGGTGTTAGTGAATCTACAATGCCCCGTTAGTTAGTTTTCCCTACTTAGCCGCACTGCGTCATGGCTTGTTGTTTAAGGCTTGGATTAGGGTTTTGGAGTCTGTTAAGCCCGGAGTGTTGCTCCAGAGTTTATGGGGTGAGCATTATGTGTCAAGGGTTGATTTAAAAAGCCTTCTTGGGACACCTTTGGGCACTGGACATTTGCACTTGACGAACTTATAACTTATTACTGTGGCGGATTCGCATAAGTTTCTTAACCTAAAAGTTAAGGGCCCCAGGGAAATGGGTTGAGACAAGAGCTCCATGGTTTCCTTCTCATCAGATATGAAGGACCCATTTGGTCTTTTAAGAAGCTGGTGCGGGTGGGGTTCCGACAGCATCCTGTAGAGTCTTGCACCTTGATTCGTACTTATGACGTCCTCACGTAGCTTCCTCCATGCTGCTCTATGGGCCCTCTTGATTTCTTATTTTTTTCCATCAAGGCTTTTGTGTAAACTGTCTAAGTTTGACTGTATTAAGCCTTGTTGAATAATGTTCAGGTGATAACCTGAACATTATTCTTAAAAGATATTTCTAAGTTTCTCTAGTTTAAAATTCCACCACGGGTACTTTCGAGAATTTGATTATGGTGCGAAAGACACGCATGCCAATGCGAGGCAAGAAAATTTTGTTTAAGCAATTGAAAAGTAATTTTTTCGCAAAATGATTAAAAACGTCAATTTAGTTTTTAATGGGGCACTTACCTGAACTACGACACTCCGTCCGTTTTAAATCTGGATACGATGTTATTGGGACAGTTTTACACTTAACACTTTGTCATAAAGCGCGGTCAAAACACAATTGACCCAAAATTCTTCGTAATAGACGCGTAGACAGAGTTTCTGCTTCAGACAATAAGCGTGTTTGTGACTCTACTTATTTATTTTACGTCAATGCATCAAAGGCATCTATAATACCTTGCGGCAGAGCCATAATTAGTAATATAACATACAGTGGCAATACTAGAAACAGGACACTGTCTGCTGTCAGGCTGTCAAATATTAAAGCAAATAAAAATACCTAGTAAATACTGAAATAAAGAAAAAAAATCTATTGCAAATAACATTTATTACTTTTACAGTGTGTTGGTTTAATACTTACATATAAAACAATTAAAAATATAAAAAGCTTATTAGAATTGGTCTCCATTGGCTGCAATACAGTCCTTTAAACGTTGAGGCGAGTTGTCAATAGATTGTTTTAGGGACTCCAAATTATGATGGCGCTTAGAGCAGACCGTACTCTCTAAAACTTATCATAAATTATAATCCTGCAGATTAAGATCGGGACTAGACCGAAACGTTCGTTTCCAACCAAGACTGCGTAGACCGAGCTTTATGACCCGCGGCGCCGAGTCTTGCTGGAAGGACCATTCTTGGCTATTGAACATGGTGTTGTTGTCACTACCTTCTCAAAAATGGTATCTTGAAATGCTTGTGCCGCTGTATTGATACCATTTTCACAAAAGTATAGCTCAGTCACTGAAACCATCACTGAAGTCGGATAGTACCCACGTTGCACTCTGTCGACTAATTATTGGGAAGCTTCCTTAGAGCTTTGACTGCTCAAAGCTTTTATTTATGCAAATACGGCCATTTTGTTTGTCAAAATGTTGCTCAATTGTAAAAAAATCTCATCCGTAAACAAATTTTTTCTGTGACCTCCCTTTCTTTACCTACCGCTTCAGTAGTTGTTTCGAGTATACCACCCTATTCTTTTTTAAATTAACAGTTAAGAAATTACCAGTATGTCTCTTATAGGGTGCAAGTCATAAGTCATCTTATAAAATACGCGACATTATTCTAAGTGCTATCTTCATCTCCCGAGATAAAAATCTTTTTTTCGGACAGGATTTCTTCAAATTCTTTCCCTTACTGCTTTGACCACCTTTTTCGTACGAACACTACGTAGACGGCCAGATCTATTTCTGTCACAACATAGGAGGTCTCATTGTACCTATTTAAAGCCCGGTACACAAACATTTTACTAATACTTAGCGTATGGAGAGTTTTAAAAATTGCATTTGGCTCCATGCCTACTTTGTGTAATGCAATCACAGTGATTCGGTTCTCTTTATCACCCCAACCAATATTGCAAAATATTGGCCAGACTAAATATAACAAGTATAAGGGCAGGTCTGCCTGATTTCTTGTTTGAAGTCCGGTACTATAGTCTCCCTTATTCGATTGCGTTGCAATTTTACCTAGCAAACCAAAAATTAACTAATTATTAACCAAATTTAAGCTTCACACTGTCACCCTAAATGAGTCCACTGTGACCCAGAAGGAATTCACTGTGAAAAGAAACTAAATATCCTGACCACTAAATCACATAGTTCATAATAGTATATTAATTACCAAGTACAAAATAATATGAAAGGATGTATGGAAATCATAAATTAGTTTTGTCTCTTCACGACCGGGGTGTCAAAGGTCACCTTCCCGTTTTGATATCGCGTCGACGAATAAAGCGATGGAAAGCGGTATTCTATAGTTATAAAGCGGTATTGTCATGGCATGATACGTTTATATTTGGTTTTTGCAAGTTACTACTTAATTCCTTCTGACCGAAATAAAAATCTTTAGCAAAAAAATACCGACTTCAACCAAGCTTAATATAATTAAAAAGAAATAATATTAGACTCAAATAGTAATTACAGCCGAAATAATGCGGCAATTGTGGATAGTCAAGTATAAACATATTATTATGAACATTTACACTTACATCATCATCATCAAATCAAATCAAAATCACTTTATTCATGTAGGTCACGGAAATGACACTTATGAATGTCAAAAAAAATATTTTTTCTTATTGAATCTGCCGCTACTTCGTAAAGGGTTGAGCTAATGAGAAGAATTAGTAAGAAACTCATTGCCACTCTTTTATATCAAGATTTTTTCATTTTCATCGTTTTACAAATCATTTCAATTACAATATAATATGTAATCATCAGCCGAAGATCTCTACGAAGATCGGCCCTGCGCTGCCCTCATCCAGCGTATTCCAGCGATCTTGACCAGATCGTCTGTCCATTTTGTGGTGTGCCTATCAAAACAGCGTCTTCCGGTACTTGGTCGCCGTTCGAGGACTTTTCTGCCCCACCTGCCATCTGTCGGCTGAACTATGTGCCCTGCCCATTGCCACTTCAGCTTCGCAATCATTTGGGCTACATCTGTGACTTTGGTTCTCCTACGCATCTGCTCATTCGATCTCGCAGAGAAACTCCGAGCATAGTACTCTCCATTGCCCTCTGAGCGACAATGAGCTTTCTTATAAGGCCCATAGTTAACGACCACTCTGCGTACCGTAAGTCATCACTGACAACACTTTCATATAGTTCTTAAAAATAGCGAAAACAAAAATATAATCGATTAGGATTTACAAACAGTGGCGTTCCTTTACAGTGTGTTTTTCAAGGAGCTTTCTTCCAGGTACACAACCAAGCCGTGGAATGAGCTTCCTTGTGCGGTGTTTCCGGGACGATACGATATAAGGCCTACTTGTATATATATGCCTATATAACAAGGAACATTGTAAAGGCTAAGCTCTGTCCTCCCAAGCATCATACTGCGGCTTTCAGGGGAAGTTTCAAGTACAATGCCACCAAGTGCTGGAATAATTTACCACCTCCGCTACGGGGATTATACACAGTCTAGAATTTTAGAAAAAAATTAAAAAAATACATATTAATGACCAATACCTCCCTACATCTCCCGCCTTGGTGAGCACTGTTTAAATTTCATTGTATTATATAAAACAGCTACTCGTATTTATTATTTGTTTTTTTTTTTCTTCCTTATATATTTACACACATAAGTTTTTTATTATTTTTGTAATTGTCATTGTTTATTTTTAGTTATATTTTTTGTGAATCTCTTTTTGTACAATATTTATTTTAGTACCACAATTATATTTTGCTTTTAAAATAAGTCCGTTCAGCTCCAAACTTCACACAATGGGGTCACTGAAAATCAGTGTTGAGCTCATAATGTATGAACACAACTATAACTGAGTGGACTCCAGTTTTGGAAGACCACTGCCACAACAAGTTTTGCTTTTGTTTCTTTTTTATTAAGTTAGTTAAGTATTAGATTAAGCATATATTTTGTTCTCATTAACTTTTTTGTGTGAATGTGCCAGTTTTTCTTCCAAAATAAATTCATTTTCTTTTAATGCCTACTATTCGGCTAAGTCGAGTTAGTAAGTCTTTTGTGGGGTGATATATATGTATATGCTTTTACAATAAGATTCCAGAATATGTTCAAAACAAATGTATAACGGAATTCAAGAGAATTGTTCAAAAACGTTTGTGTGGTAAAGGTAACTATAACATAAATGACTTTCTTAATGATACAACAGATTGGAAATGGAGCGACCGCCCTCATGGTATTAAATAATAAGTTTAATTGTACGATATTACTTTGTAAACGTATTTTTTATGAAAAAAACAAGCCCGCTGAGTTTGTTGCGCCCATTCTTCTCAGGTCTGAGGCATACTTTTTGGAATGGGTGGTAGTTTTTGACTTACTATAAGTGATGTCACATTCTGTCTTCTATATATATAAAAATGAATTGCTGTTCGTTAGTCTCGCTAAAACTCGAGAACGGCTGGACCGATTTGGCTAATTTTCGTCTTTAATTATTTGTGGAAGTCCAGGGAAGGTTTAAAAGGTGAATAAATAGGAAAATACTGCTAAATTAAATAAAAACAACAAATTTGTTTTTCCTTTGATGTGCCCATACATAATTTCTATGAGAGAATTTATTGGCGCACGGTTTGACAGTTCTGCTGTGAAACAATTTCATTACGACAGCAGGGTGCATATTTTACGAAGTAATTTTTGATATTATGATATATTATTGACAAATTCATATAAAAACATTATTTTATTTATTATATACAGAACAACGTCTGTCGGGTCAGCTAGTTTTGAATAAAAATATTTGAATTTGAATATAAAGCACATACTTCCTTAAAGGCCACAACGATCCTGTAATTCCTCTGATGTTGCAAGAGACACTTAACGTCAGATGACCCGAACCCTCGTTTGTACCTACATAACAAAATATATTATACAACGTTGTGCACGTTACTTAGTTAACATGGACTTAAACATATCTGAGCTTTATCTGGGCAAATGAACGTAGATTAAATATGTTTCAACCTTTGAGTTTAAGTATAGTTAAGCCTCACAAAGTGAAAATCAGCTAAAATTTTTAATAATGCAGTTTTTAAATTTTGTAAACTAGGTAAATTGAATTTTAGAATTCTGAAATTCTTATGAGATCCGAGTTAGAAAAAATTATGAAATCTATTTTATTTTCATTTCAATTATATTTGTCACTTTTATTATAGGTGGCAATGCGACCAAAGCTGCGAGTTAAAATTATATTAACCAGTAGTTTGCGAATTAAAATTATATTAATCAGTAGGACGCTTCTTTACACAAGATGCCGGCTGGGTGGCTGAGTAGGTACCACAACCTGCTGCCTGCCTTTTACTGCCCCCAATCACAATGTCTTAGATTAATCCTTAGTTTATGGATTGGTCTCCGCTGCGCTTCAACTAGATGCCGCAGGCGTAGTCGAAAAGTGCGCAACTAATTTTGAAAACAAACAGCTTTAGTTAATTGTATCACATAATTTAAATTACACAAGCCAATAAAGTTTCCACTTAAATATCTATACTAATATACTAATCTATACTAATATTATAAAGCTGCAGTGTTTGTTTGTTTGTTTGTTTAAACGCGCTAATCTCTGGTACTACTGGTCCGATTTGAATGATTCTTTCAGTGTTGGGTAGTCCATTTATCGAGGAAGGCTATAGGTTTATTTTTTTTTCAAAATTAGGGATCCGTAATAAAATTGCTATTTTGTAACACAAGGTGTAAAATCGAAAACCTATTTTTGCGTGCGCTGCAAAAACTATTGACAATAGAACAAAATGATGTACAGGCTATAACATAGGCAATATTTTATTACTTATAAAACTATCGCGTGAATTATACTTTAAATGGCAAAACAACGTTCAGCTAGTTACTTATAAAGCAATAGGAGTGAATATAATACAAAGCATAACGATTAAATATACAATTAAACATAAGGCGAAAAAACTACACAAAAATACAATTAATGAAACAAAATTTATCGGTTGGACATATTTTAAGGAAGATTAAGATATTCTTTCATTATTAACCGACTTCAAATGGAGGAGGTTATCAATTCGATCTCGTATGTAGGTACACCGATTACTCTGAGATTTATGATCCGATTTACGTAATTTTGTTTGATGCGAAATACATGCCATTTGGTCCCATAAAAAATTACGTAGTTTTGGTCCAGTAGTTTTTATTTTATGAACATTTAACCGCATTAACATAAGCAAAATAGAAATAAAAACAATAAATTTTGGGGGTTAACCATACTTAGAACTGAAACTCAAAAAAATTTTTTTCATCATACCCATACGTACCTATATACGTATCTATGTATGATAGGTCTTCAAAAATGAAAAAAAATAATGATTGTACATTATGCAAACTTCCACCGAAAGTTGGTTTGAACGAGATCTAGTAAGTAGTTTTTTTTAATATGTATTTAAATGATGTGAGCTCATTTACACTGTATGATTTTGAGCAAAGATTTTTTGCCTTTCCCATTTAAATAATTTATAGAAGGTTACTATAACGTTATTTTTATGATTCCATATATTGGGAATGGAGCGACGGCCCTCGGGCTAATAAATAATAAGTTTAATTGAACAATATAACTTGGTAAACATATTTTTTTGATGAAAAAAAAACCTTTTCCGAAACTATAAGAACTAACTACAACAAACTACAAGAACTTTTATATTATGCTACTTGCTGCTACGGAACTCTTCACGGGCGAGTCCAACTCGCACTTGGCCGCTTTTTGACTTTCAATAAATGAATATATATCTTATTGCGAATAAAAATATTTGATTTTATTCAAATTCCCCTTACTAGGCTCCAACTTCCCACCTGTCCCCTATGGCAATCCTACCAATATTATAAATGTGAAAGTTTGTATGTCTGGATGTATGTTTTAACTTCTTTAACGCAAACACTACTGAATGGATTTTGATGAAACTTTGTAATAATATACCTTACACACCAGAATAACTTATAGGCTATAAATTATAAAAATATTGTGTGAATTATCTATACATTTAAATAAAATTGGAGTGTCTGTTTGTAATATTGATATAACCGTTTTTTACTAAATGTATATTATGAATTCATATACGGTACATACACCAAAATAAAATTTTTTACAATTTTTGTCTGTCAGTCTGTCTGTCTATTTGTTCCGGCTAATCCGGCGACTTTTATTGGCAGGTAGCTGATGTAATAAGGAGTAACTTAGGCTACGAAACGGTCTAACTCTAAAAAAGTTTATATGGCAAAACAACGTTTGCCGGGTCAGCTAGTTACAAATAATATAATGTTCTTTTTTCGTATAGTTTTAATCAATTTGATTCTTATGTTGTTTTAGTGTCTCTTGCATTGTGCGTAGGCGCGATAATTAATAGGTAACATAATTTACAAGAGATATCATTGTTTGTGACAGAATTCTCTCCAATTATTCAGATTGCAACAATGTAAGTAATTAATATTTACTGCAACTAAAATAAGTTTGTTTTCGATGCTTCTGGACCTTGGGTCGCAAGGGCAAAACGCAAGGAATCAACGTAAACAGATGACGCGTTCAAGTTATTTCTGTCCTTTCGAAATAAACAGCTTTTTGTTTTTATACAACTCCAAATGGCACAAATGTGTTGGTTTTAATGATATCATATATTTTATGTTATTTTTTAGAGTACCGATGCGTCGACGGATTTATAGCCACTTCACTGATATTTTGACTATGTACATATAATTTGAAATTTGTCCATATCAGACATCACTGGACTTTTTTCATATAGACAGCTAATCAGGACTTATTAATTAATGTAATTCATTGTAGGTAAGTAGGTAATTCATAGTAGGTGAGATAATTTGGAGAGGCCTTCGTCCAGCAGTGGACATCTTCCGGCTAATATGATGATAATGAAGCTAAAATCATTATAATTGCACAGTATAATTATAGTGCTGTGGTGATCACATACCATCTGCAATACCTGTACGATCGTTTGTCCTCCTCTTACATAAAATAAAAAATTAACAATAAAATACTTGGGTGATGGTTTGGGGATAGTTTGTTATTTTAATTTATACTTTTAAAGAATTAGGCGTCTAAATAAATTAAAAAAAGCAAAAAAAAGGGTGAATGAGCCGCCATAAAGTTAAGACTATAAAAATAAATATAATAATAAGTATAATATTAAGGTATTTTTTTATGAAAATAAGGGACGAGACGAGCAGGACGTTCAGGTGATGGTAATTGATACGCCCTGCCCATTACAATGCAGTGCCGCTCAGGATTCTTGAAAAACCCAAAATTCTGAGCGGCACTACAACTGCGCTCGTCAACTTGAGACATTAGGTGATAAGTCTCATTTGCCCAGTAATTTCACTAGCTACGGCGCCCTTCAGATCGAAACACAGTAATGTTCACACATTACTTCTTCACGGCAGGAAAAGGCGCCATCGTGGTACCCATAATCTAGCCGGCATCCTGTGCAAAGAAGCCTACCACTGGTAAATGCCCTAGTCGCCTCTTAATATACCCTTGATCCTGGGAGTTCCCTATACTTTTTATGCTCCGGGGTCAAAAAATAATATTCTCCAAAACATTCCATTATAGTAGTGACTTTGGAAAACTTTCTAGTCACAACATTTATCATTGTATTTTGCGATGATTGCTCTGAGAGTTGCCAGTGAGAGATCTTAAGTTTCGTACTTGTTGACAATTAAACTGCAATGGAAAAACACCGCTGGTTAATTTATAGGCAATAAAAGTCTTTAATGTATACGTCCTGACCTTTTTTTGTAAGAGCGGCGCCTCATACAAGTGAATTTTTTTTTATATAAGATGGGCCAACGAGCAAGAGGCAGGTGATAGGAAGTGGTGAGACAAACGCTCAAAGACATCCGCAAAACCAGGAGTGAAGAGTTGCGTTGCCGGCCTTAAAGGTGGGATGTTCTATGTTTGAAGGTCCCTAAGTCGTATCGATTCCATAAAGTGGCAGGAAGTCGACATGATGCGATGTAATCCCACCACCGGGCACTATCCGGTGGTGGGATTCGGCTAATTGTGTCAACCCGAATCGTTTGAAGCACGTTATAGCTAGTAGCATTACAGGGTTATGAGACCAAGTACATCTTATCTTACGTCTTAAAGTCTGAAATTGTGATTTCGCTCAAAACTGTTTCGGTCTGTAGGGCGCCGTAGCTAGTGAAATTACTGGGCAAACTAGGCTTAACATCTTATGTCTCAAGGTGACGAGCTTTCACAAAACCTGATCGGCACTGCATTGTAATGGGTAGGGCGTATCAACTACCATCTGCTAAACATCCTGCTCGTCTCGTCCCTTATTTTCATAAATAAATTTTTGGATTCTTCAAGAATCCGAAGCAGCGCTCAATTGGATTGGATTGGGCGTATCACTATCACTTAGGTACCAACAAACGAACGTCTTTCCATTCTTGTTATAAAAGATAAATAAATTAAAGTCTCTTATTAGCAGATCATCCTGTCGACAAGTGCTATCTTCGAGCTTCGAGCGAGATCAAAATATGTATAAAGATATGGGATTAAAGTTTAAAAATATTCGAAACCACAGAAAAAATAATCAGACTATTCGTGGAGATTTTAATATTATAACTATTTGTACATCAAATAACTTAGCATTTCTTTAGGAATAACTTCTGATATTGCCATTTTAAAGTAAGTTTGTATACCTACGGTCTTATTGTAAATAGCTGCAATAGGTACCTATACCATGTGATCGCTATATTACCTATATGTTAGTAAGTAGGTACTTATATTAAAACTTAGCTAAATATAAAATAATGTAATATATTTATTCAAACATACCAAATCTTATAAACTATATTTACAATACTATGATAAAATAATTGAAAAAATAACTTGTAGGTACCTAGCTGTTTCTAACACTTATGATAAGAGTGGGCGGCTCCTTTGCACCGGATGCCGGCTAGATTATGGGTACCATAACGGCGCCTATTTGAAGCAGTAATTTGTAAGTATTACTGTGTTTCGGTCAGAAGAAGGGCGCCGTAGCTAGTGAAATTACTGGGCGAATGAGACTTATATCACGAGGTGACAAGCGCAATTGTAGTGCCGCTCAAAATCTTTGGGTTTTTCAATAATCTGAGCGGCACTGCATTTTAATGGGCAGGACGTATCAATTACCATAAGCTGAACGTCCTGCTGGTCTAGTCCCTTATGGTCATAAAAAAAGGACTATAGCTTTGTAAGTAGCGGAAACAAAATCAAAATAGTTCGATCTCAAGGTGTTTTCTATCTTACTTTTAATTACATCAAATCACACAAAATTAAAAAATCAAATGCTACAAATAGATATTTTATTCAGTGTAAACAAAATAATCTGAAACGATCTGAAAAATGTTATTAATAATTGTTAGTTTACTACTACAGAACAGATATCTAAAACCAAAATTCTTAGCGCCTGATTATCATTGGAAATAACTTTAATTGTATTTTTTAATGCTATATTATCTATTGTTAGCGACGACTGATCAAACGCTCATCTCTACATCAAATTAAAAGATTCAGATCTAATTATGACAGGCAATTAAATTAAAACTTATAAAATACTTCCCATTGAAATCGACCATGAAAGTCGGCGAGTAGCAAGGGTTCATAGTACAAGTCCGTCAACTTAACTCGAAACCTGGCTCGAATAACAGTTCTAGGAAGTACGGTCAGCAAGAAAAACTAAACTAAACCGGTTTAAATCAAGCTCTGGTCTGCTTAAATGTAGTTTTTCATCTCGAACTAAATTTCTGATCCATTTTTTTTGTGACAGATACTCAACATAAAATCACAAAATACTCCCAGTGGTCTTAAAAAAAAGCTTTTGGTCTATCTCGGAAAATTTGCTTTTAAGGGCGAAAGTTAAAACGATCATTATTGTAGAAAATAAAATTTTGTATTTATTTCCTGTTAACATTATTCCAAAACTTATTATTTTACCCATTTATTGAATCGGTTTTTCTATCTCGGCCGATAACTCTTAAAATATTGGATTAATCAAAAAAATGCATCCGTCCATTTTTGTAGATCACTTTATGAACTGAATATATGCACTGCAATTTCTCTGAAAATGACACATGAAAGCCACCCTCGAGGGCAACCCCTTGAATAAGGTAGACGAATTCAAATATCTCGGGTCCATTATTAACACTAAAGCCAATATCGAAAGTGATATTCGAAATAGAATAAAAACAGGGTGGCTGAAGTGGAGATCTCTTACCGGTGTTCTATGTGACGCAAAAATGCCAATTAAAACTAAGGGCACCGTGTACAAACGAGCAGTGAGACCAGCTTTGCTCTATGGATCCGAATGCTGGGGAATGAGAAAGTGTGACGAACAAAAAATGCATGTCACCGAAATGAAAATGTTGCGTTGGTCTGGGGGTGTTACATGGTCAGACAAAATGCGTAATGAGTATATCCGATATATACATATATATGATAAAATACATCATAAAATGCAAGAAGGCCGATTACGCTGGTATGGGCATGTAATGCGTAGGGACGAACACCATATGACATAATCCAAGCTTTTTGATTTATACGTTTAATGTTATTTCAAGTTTTTTTTTTTATGATAATAAGGGACGAGACGAGCAGGACGTTCAGCTGATGGTAATTGATACGCCCTGCCCATTATAATGCAGTGCCGCTCAGGATTCTTGAAAAACTCAAAAATTCTGAGCGGCACCACAATTGCGCTCGTCACCTTGAGACATAAGATGTTAAGTCTCATTTGCCCAGTAATTTCTCTAGCTACGGCGCCCTTCAGACCGAAACACAGTAATGCTTACACATTACTGCTTCACGGCAGTATACAATATATTGTTACAAATTCAACAAACAAATTTAGAAAAATATCATGATTGTTTATGTCCTTCAAAATTAATAGTTCATTTCCTTACCTGAATAATAACGAACTTTTTTATATATGTATTTTTATTTTAGTTAAAACTTCTTTAGCAGCGTTGAGCACTTTTCATCGGATGGGTATAAAATGTTAAATTCGCGTCAGGACACGCGAGCTGATCGAAAGTTTTTCTGAGAGGTAACCTTTTTAATGTAAAATAGTTAGTTATATTTCTATGTAAGTAATATAAATTGTCATATTTGTGTACGATAGCGTAAAAAATAAATTGTATTCACCCACATAAGTGCTAGTACTTTTATACTGATAAATAAAGCAATTCGTGCGAAATTATTCCCTAACCATTCCAAAATATTAAAAAATGAACAACTTTAATGTAAACAAAAAAACTTGTAAGTTTTCACTTCTCCCGGCACTGCAGTGGAGTGTAACCCGTATTTTTTTTATTATATTTCGTGCAACTAAAAAATACTTAGTAAATATTATTAACTAGCTGACCCGACAGACGTTGTTCTGTATATAAAATTAAGTTTATTTTTTACCTCCTGAGAAAGTTAGAAAGAAGTTCTAAAGTTAGTTCTAGTAAGTTATTCATTTTAAACTATTCTTTCTATTTGATTTCTGAACGACGGTGGACACATCAAAGGAAAAACAAAATTGTTATTTTTATTTAATTCCGAGCATTTTCATATTTATTCAGCTTTTAAACCTTCTCTGGACTTCCACGAATAATTCAAGACCAAAATTAGCCAAATCGGTCCAGCCGTTCTCGAGTCTTAGCGAGACTAACGAACAGCAATTCATTTATATATATATATATATATATATATATATATATATATAGATTATGTTATGTTCAGATGCAAGAATAAAATGTAAGAAAAAATGCTTAACATTATAATAATGAATAATTATCTACCGGTTCAGTGGTTAAGTTGCTAACGCTACTAGGCCGACGGACGGCGGGGCTTGACCGGAAAATTCCGCCTGTTGGGTTAAAAGCGTCGTAGGCGTTATCTCCGGAGGTTCAAATATAGTAGGCACTGCAGTACCTAGGCAATCCCATCAATATGCGAAAATCATCATTGTACTGCACGCGCATTGTCGTGTATGACTTTTTGAGAAATTTCGTCCAAAGTTGGCAGGTGTAGAAGCACAGGCAAAACGTATTAAACAGTACAATCTTGACGGGATTGCTGCATTTGCCAAATCTTCGGGCCAACATATTGCAACGAATCGAGAGTGCCCTCCTCTCTCTCTCAATATCACAGTCATCCTTCAGGTGATCTGTAAGAACATGTCCCAGGTATTTAAACTCTGTTACAACTCGAACCGCTGAGCCATCCAACAACACCTAAGGTACCCTCTCCGGACCTTTGCCCGCACGAAATACCAGTATTTCTGTCTTATTTACGTTATATTTCAGACCGTGAGCACTCGCATAATGCTCACAGACTGAAAAACTTTAATTATTCACTTCTATCGAACATATATTTAAGTCCATTAATAATTTGGAAGAGAAATTCTCTATCAGTGGGTCTTGAACAAAACGCAGACGTCAACTAGGTAATTACTAAATCGGCTAAATTGAAGCGATGCGATTATACATTCCTAAATAGTTTAAACAGTTTAGGAAAAAGTACGGTCGAGGCCTTATAAAATCTCACTAAATCGGTTACGATTTGTTCTAACATCGATTTCATGTTGCTTGCTTGCTAGTGTCGACTGCCGAACGCAAGTTGTCGAGTGACTACTACGAGATGATAAAAGGCATAAAAGGCATTAATTTTCTCAAAATTGATTTCTTTAGAATTCTTTTTGATGTCATTTCTAATAACTACTAGATACTTAGAGCTTCGGTAACAAATGGCGCTCTGAGAGAGAAGAAGGGGCGCAACAAACTCTCCCAGCATTATTTTTGCGCTCTTTTCAATAAAAAATACAATATTGTACAATCATTTCTATCGCTATAAAATAATCACAATCTAGTCTCAGGCTGTCCGATCATTTAGATATTCAGCAGTGGAGTAATAGGATTTACGACACAGCCATTTTTTTATAAAACATTTAAATTTATTTATAGATAATGCCTGAACAGTAGCTGGTACTTTATTATAGAAGTGTATACATTTACCCTTAAAGCGATTATGTATCTGATATATGATACTTGACTATGTTCCACCTATCAATGTAACTAACCCCTTCTCCCCAGGTAGTCTATTGAATGTTTGTATTTGGTACCCTTGTATTAAAAATAAAAAAATATACAGCAGCCCAATAGTAAATTACGAATAATAATATTAATAATTCAAACTTCTTCAAGAAATCTCTAACATTGTTTCTATTGACAAGCAATCGAGTACCTTGAAAATAGTTTAAGACTAATTGATAAGATAAATAAAATGGCTGTCATTATTTTTATTGATTCAACACCTAAATAATTATTTACTTGAAGAGCGGCTAACTGATTATGAAGATCATCGATCTCGGGTAAGTCGTAGTACGTTCAATAACAACTATCGCGAGCGCTGATTGGTTGAATTTGAGGAGGCCGCGTGCGTATCACCAGTTATCTGTAGGCACACATAGAACCGTTCATTCATGTCATTTAAATCGCGACAACAAATTAGTAATAAATCGTATGTCAACCGTGCGTCGTAGCAGGGCTATATGTACTACTTGTACATTGGGTAAGTCATCACTCGTGACGCACCGGTAGCTACTAACATATACGTAGATAGAAGAAATCAAGAAACATATAAGATCGGGTGGCAGACGCACGCCGCTAACACTCTAACTCCGGTCGTCGCAAGAGCTTAGTGGTTGTAACTTTTGAATTTCTTAAATTCTCAGAAGACATCATGTTACGAAATATTCTCATTCTTTTCGTTATGTGCTCTTTGGCAGTCGCTATTGTGCCTCGTCCTAGGGTAAGTTAATTAGAATGTATTTCTTTTAATAAACATGTTTGTGTTTTTCTCGTCATTGACGCAATTTGTCGATAATTGCGCATAAACAAGATATTGTTTTCAATTATTGTCAATTCACTAAAATTGGTACGGATGGGATTTGGATCATTTATTAACGAGAGTTTATCATTTAAAATATTGAATACTCATTTATACCTACTTTGTATAATTTTACTATTCGAAATACAATTCGAATAAGCTTCAAAAGATTTCAAGTGACATGATATGAGATGGAAACCGGTTTTATTGTTACCCTATAAATTTATTGTTTTATTTTCGTTGCATTCATTCATTTTTAATTATAATTTCAAACATTTCTTCTTGATGCCATAAAACACAGAGGCAACTTTAATTAATTAATTCCTCTGGATAGTAAACCCTGTGCAGAGTGAACTCATCCAGTGATTACCCTCTGCTTTGTAATTTTAATTTAATGTTCATAATTAGTGAAATAAAACAAAGGTATATTTAAAGAAAATATACCTTACTTATAATAAACAACATAAACTAATTTTGAATTGATTATTTTCTCTGTTTCATCATATTATATTATTCCACGACATTTGCCAGCTGTCGTAAGATTAATAATTATCTGTTGAGTGAGTAAGCTTTTCTATAATTTCGTCACCTTGAACGCGGTCCTTTGGGGTGCAAATGAGCAGCTTTAGCTAAACTTAGAATAAACGGCAGCCGCTCGACTCACCCAAACAAATAAATCTTAATGTTGTATTCATGTTTTTATTTGGTGGGTAGTTTTAAATTACGTTTAATAAACCTGCGTTGGTTATTATCGATATTTTAAGATACAAGGAGTTTGGATTCAGTAGAAAAAAAATGTTTATTTAAAACCGTTCAGACAGTTCCGTTAATCCGTAGTAATATTACAAATTGAAATTGTAATTAGTAAGTACGTAAAACTATAACTCATACATATCATAATACCCTTTTTTTAGTGTGTTAGTCGATTTCGTATTATATAAAATTAATGGTATTTACATTATATTTGAAATTAAATATATATTTTGTAGGTACAGGCTTGCCTCGCTTAGGCAATCTCTCGTTGTTGTTATAAAATATAAATATAAAATAAAACCGTAAAAAGGTACTTCGAAATTTTAACAATAATAAAATAAAATACTTAATGGGATAAAGTTATTTTTCAAACCATTGTAATACGTGCTCCAACTTAGTAGGTATATTGTTTATTTCTGACTTTTATAATACTAGTGGCTCTCCTAATATTCTCCACATGTGGCTACGTCTTGTTCGACAGCATTAGGCTCACGATTGGCTAAAAACCGTATAATATGTTCTACGGGTCAGGTTTCATTTAAACTAGGTCTGTAAACTAATATATTTTCTATTAATTTATTTGTCAAAATATAAGTATAAATTTTTCGAGAAGAAGATCACATTTTATTTCTGTTTATGTAATCTTTGTTTTTATTTTTGTAAAATTTAAGTATTTAGGTAATTTGCAATATTAAAAAAAAGTGTGTGTACTTATGTATGCACGCAAGAATAGTAGTAGCTTCTTTGGCCTAACGAAGCAAAAATCATTAAAATGATTTATTCCTCGTGCTATTACGTTTTTAGAAAGAACAAGTTTGTAAAAATCTGGAAAAGATGGCTTTGACACTTAATTATTAAATAATGAATACGGCTGTATGGGCTCGAACCCTTTGCCTGTCCTAATAATGGACGAAAAAATAACGAATGACGTAAACGTCAGAAAATTTCAAAAACCAACTTCAACCTGTTACTTTTGTGTTAGTGTTGATGCGCGCGGATCTTAATTCTTAAAATTTCACTCACATTATTTTTTCATAACGCGCCTAAAAAAGTATAACTTCAAATATGTGAAGCAACGAATAAAGTCAAAACTATAAATTAATATTTTAGGTAATATTCATTTGCTGAAAAATGAAATAAATAAAACATGCGTTCTGTTTAAAATGATAGTTTAGTGATTTAATTTGAATTAAGTTCTGGCCATATTGTTTTCATTTTATTCAAAATGATGGCATTGTTATAATTTACAATGATATCACCAAATGAGCTCATGTGGGTCGCAGAACGCCACCGGTTCGTACCCATATTAACTGGGCTCATAGGAGTTTTACAATCAGTCCATTAGCCGAGCTATCACAAGCACATACATCATATCAAACTCTTTTAAAGGATCATAATTTAATAACCGCGTACAAAACTGTTCAGTAAATGTTATCTAGAACTTTCTTTTATTTAAAACTTTTTTCATTGCAAAATATCGATAGGTAAATCAAAATATCGATACATTAAAATAAATCAATATATATCGCCAATAGTTTGCAACATTGATGTTATTATTAGGATTCTAGTATATATTATATTTCATAGTATCAAAATCGAATAGCATTCATTTTTTTAAGAGTTCTACTATGTCCAATATCCGAAATTAGAAGGCTGTAGATTTTTAGACGCAATGTAACCAGGGAGTACATTAAAAATCAAAGCTTGATTTAATAATTTCCTTTATTTAAAATTTCCTCCTGTTATGACAAAAAAAGCGTGCGTCGATTTGTAGAAATGAAAACTTCTTGAGCAACGTTATTACGCGCTTTTTATTAGCTTCACTTGTATGTATATTTGTTTGTAACCGACTCATTTGGGCACGTTTTTGTCCCACTTTAAATGGCCAGACTTTGTTCAAATTTTGTAGATTTATCAAGTAACGATGACTTTACATTAATTTGATAAAATTATTCCATTTTTCAATTAGCAAAATAAGATTTTTGTTAATTTATATAATTTTGTTCATTTCGTCGATAAGGCAGGAATTGATGTTAATTTTAAATTTCAATCATTATCTTTTCAAGCAGTATTTTTTTAGATTTTTTAAACACACATACGTGTCACTTTTCGTAAGTAATCACCGCAGCCCATACTATCTAGTAACACCAGAGGAATTACAAGAGTATTACGTCGAAGAAACGAACTAAAATATTTTGAAAACCGAAAACACATTGGTATCGTGGTGAAAGTGAACGCTTCTACTTGATGAAAGTAATATTGAAATTCCAAATAATAAAATTTATAAAAACGTATTTGTAATTTTGTAAAACAACAAAATTATTTTGATTATAAATTACTTTTTTTTCATTTAAAGGAATAATTTCTTATAGAAAATACTTTCTTTAAATATTTTTTTATTAACAACCGAAAAATAATTGTAAAAGATTGTGACACGTGTTTTGTTGTGTTCAAACACTACATAGATACGAATTAGGGCTGCCAATTTTTTATTATTTAACAGTAGTTTTTTTTTTTGTATTCAGTAACCAAAAAATATAGTAGAAGAAAATTCATATTTTTTATATCATTTCTATGAATATTTTTAATGCTTTGATCTTTGATTGATATGTTTTTATTTTTAGGAACCTTTCGTTTACTATCATAACAATCTAATTTTAAGTTACAAAACACCATTAACTCTGATGTTGACCAGACCGATATTGACTATATTGTGCCCATCTTTCCACTTTGTTCATCATAGAAAATATGCGCTCTTCATTCTGTTAAAAAATAGGATAGAATAGGAAAAGTAGGATACCATATTATATAGTAGGGTTAGTAAACCTAATACCAAACGAAGTAATTGTAAAGTGTAAATAAATAAATAATAATAAATAGTGGCAAGAACCTCCTTTTAAGCATATAAAGAATGCTTGTGCCAGTTAAAACCAATAAAGAATTTTATTTATAAGTGTACAAAAAATGCCATCTCGCTTAAGCGAGCACTGCACTCTGCACTCTCAAGTCTCGATTTCTCGAAGCATCCATCGGCTACAACAGAATCACAAAATGTAAGTTAACACTATAGGGTTGTACAGTAATTTGATTTATTTGTGTCTACGTAATTAACTAACATATAAGAAAACATAACATTTATAGATCTTTTAAACGATGTTCATAGATTCATAAATTATTTTGTTAATCTGTGGCGATGTTATACTAATAAAATGTCTCTTAGTTTGTTTAATGGTGTCATACAATAACGACGCTTTTGTTTCTTCTAGAATACATGGCATATAATATGTATACATATACATACATACATAGCGGATGAAATTATGCATTAATTATTAAGATTTTTTTACAAATCATTAGAATTAAGTATAGGTATTTATACAATAATTAAATCAGGTTACTTAAAAATTATAAGGTAAAAATATCATGTTACTATATAATATACACTTTTTATGGTATAGGAATAACATAGGGATCTCCTAAGGGTAGAGATCACCGTCGTCATCACTCTCTTGCAATACCAGAGGAATCACAGGAGCGTTGCTAGCCTTTTAGGTAGAAGTACGCGCTTCTTAAAAACATATTTATTTTAGGCTCAACCCTAACAGGGCCTCTGCCACGCAAATCTCTATTGGGCTTTCTGGTGACTAAATTGTTATTTATACAACAGGCATTACAAATTGTCTGAATATATCGTGTCTCTAATTAATTTCGTCTGGAACTCACAAAGCCCAGTTCCGAGCTTTATTAAAAAATCTTAAATGCAATCTTGAAATCAGAACGTTTTAGTGTGATGAAGGTATAGGTAATATGAAAACGTAATTATGCACTGAATTTCCGTTCGTCGATAAACTATTAAGGCTTTGGCGACCCCTATAGCCCCGGAGGAGATCCCGGGTTGGAATCCCGGTAGGTACAAACATTTATATGATGAATATGAATGTTTGTTTCCGAGTTATGGATAAGTATTTATTTATGAATTTATGTATGTTTAAGTAAGTATATTGTATTAAATATATCGTTGTCTTGTGCCCATAGTACAGGCTATGCCTAGTTTGGGGCAAGATAATTTGTGTGTCTCAATATTTATTTATTACTTATTCACACTTAGAAATGTGCCTGATTTAGATTTAATAAGCTAACCATTGCTTGTTTTTGTGTTCCAGACATAAAAAAGTGATTCCATATATATTTAAATGACTATTCAATATTTAAATATACATAATATATAACTACGCCTTTTTCCCTGAATGGTAGGTAGGTCCCAGTGGCGTAACGTGCTTTGGCGGGGCCCCGTATAAAAATTTGCTTGTGGGCCTTATGAAGGGTAAAGATTTTTTTTACAAACAAATAAAATATACACTCTCCTTTTTTTGGCATGCAGCAAAAGTTTATTATTTTTTGGTAACGCACGTCGGGGGTCGTATAATTGAGCTGCGACGGCTCAATTCAGTCGCAAAATTGTGCGTGACGTTGTTGCCATATCATTATCAATCTACTTATCTATTCTGAGTAATATTAGGGCCAGGGCTCCACAAAAATAGCATTAGTAGCTCAAATACCTCCTTCCCTAGCATCTTCTAATCGCATCAACTCTCTAACGTAAACTCACATATTCTTAGTACTTTGAATCTGATAATTTTCAGTATAAAAATCCCCTATCTGTTCGAAATTCAACACAATCACAACGATATCGATCGTGTGTTCGATATTCTATATCCTCTGTATATGACATCATCTCAACATTTCCGTTACATTTCCTCTGTTGAAATGCCTTTGGGTTTATTTAGTATTTGATTTTGGTATGAACCTGCCACAAATATATAATACCTATAAAATTAACAAAAAGTTTAAAACAGATCAGACGCAGTTCCGGACAAACGTTAGCTTAGAATCATTAGCTCTAGGTACGACTCCCAATGCCTAGCTAAAAGAACTAGTATCCAGGCCGATAAACTAATAAAAAAATATAACTACCTTCCATGAACAGCAAAGAATTCCTATGGAGTATGAAAGACAACAAAAATAATGGATGAAGAAAACCAAAAAAAAAAAAATTGCGAATAACGCAAACTTCTAAATATTTTATGAACCAACTTCAACCTGTTACTTGTATGTTACAGTAATGCGCGCGCATCTTAAAATTACACTCTCATCATTTTTTCATAACGCGCCTACAGAAGTATAACTTCAAAAAATAACGAATGTCGCAAACGTCAGAAAATTTTAGTAACCAACTTCACCCTGTTACTTTTGTGAAAATTGAGTGTTAAAATTTCGCTCTCATCATAACGCGCGTAAAGAAATATAACTTCAAATACAGAAAAGAAAGTATTCACTATTTAAAATGACATTATAAACGTTGGATGATGTAGGAATATGCATTCTGATTAATGTCCCCGTTCCCGGCTGACCTTCCGGGAATTGTTAAATATCGGATGACGGATGGCGACGCACGTACCGCTAACGTCAGCATCTGGGGGCGTGACTTCGGTCACGTCCACATACTGTATCTATAAGGGACTACGCACACTTATTCAGCTCCATTCGCGTTTCGCTGAACGATTTTGGTCACACTTATACAGCTCTGCTTCTATCAGCCGCGTACGAAACTTTAAATCACGTCTGCACTCTTTAATCTTTGCGTGCATAATGATTACGTCAAATCAATGCAGGAACAATACAGGTCGCAACTTGTCGACAAGGAGTCGCGAACCATCCCTGTAAAGAGCTGTTCCGCCGCATTCGACGGCGAACAGCGTTGTACGCGGCGGAACAGCGCCGAACGCTTTCTATAGCATTCGCATAATAAAAACACATTTATCCTCATTTTATGCTGGTTTGCCGCGAAAGCAGAATGGACGCGGAAAGCTTAATAGACGCGTACACGTCCGTCTCCATACAAAATAATTGTTTTCTATGGACAATAGCTGAAAAGATCTGAATAAGTGCGCTTAGTCCCTAACTCTGTATGTAGACTACAAGTACAATTGGATGTTGCCACACAATTGTGCATATTGCATGCCTCGGTATGACTCACATAGGAATTGATTAATTCTTACCATAGGTCAGCTATCACGTATTTATAGCACTATAACAAATAAAGGAAACTATCAAGACTGGAACTGCTTCAGATATTATTTAAATATTTACAATTAAGTAACATTATTCTAAAACTGTTTTTATTAATTTTATTAAACCTAATATATTTTATTAAGAGATACGCTTTTGCGCAACGCTATAGCGGTTAAACCATATATCTATAAAAATTATTATGAGGATTGTTCAAACCTATTGTTTGCTCACAAAAATGTATATAAAATTACTTACTTATAATAATAATAATATTGACACACTTTTTACACAAATTATCTTGCCCCAAGTTAAGCATATATAGCCTGTGTTATGGGTTACAAGACAATGATATATTTAATACAATATACTTACTTAAACATACATAAAGTCATATAAACATACATAAATACATTTAAACATCCATGACTCGGAAACAAACATCTTTATTCATTATATAAATGCTTGCACCTACCGGGATTTGAACCCGGGACCTCTAGCTTAGTAGGTAGGATCGCTAACCACTCGGCTATACAGGCTATACTTATATATACTTAATTATTTGTAAGTAGTATAACAAGATGTTTCCGAAGTCTAAAGTAATATCCAGAACATACCATGGTGGCTCTACGCCAAACATGTGTCGCGTATGTCTTCTATTTTTCCGTCACAAAAAGTGACGCAATCGTTGCTGACGATTTCTATCACGAGTATTGCGTAGTTACCGTTTACACAAATAAACAAATATCAATGAAGGATTTTATTTATAAATAACCTTTACTTACATATTTATATACATACATAACATTTAAGTGATAACCGTAGCTCTTCTCAAGTTAAAAAATTTCAGTATTGAATAGTTCAACTTAATCTAAGTTTATGTTATTACTTCTGTCGGGTCGTTTTTTTTAATCTGCGTGGCTTTTAATGTGGATATCGCCGTTATAAAGATTATATTATATAGGTTTTGTTGAATAAACCGCTTCAGTTTTTCCATTTCTGAGTCATTTGTTTGCCAGCTTAAATTTCAGTAATATTTATCTAATAATTGCTCATGTTAGTAAGGATTTACACATCGAACGAAATAATAGGTACAGACTGACTTTAACCCGTTGCAACCATTCAATTTCTCATTTCGACATTGGTATTGCTGTTAACCTTCCGGAAAAACCACAATAAAATAGAACAGAGAGAACTGTTAAGTTTAAATACAGCACGGTCCGTTTCACGAAAGAAGTCTCGTAGACACTTCGCTGCGGTCATGTGAAGAAATATTGCTAGACTCGTGGATGTGTACACTTTGGTCACTACAAATTTTCATATCCCAATTTTTTTGATATACATATTATAACATTACTAGTGGACCCAACAGACGTTGTCCTGTCGGAAATTTCGGACACACGTCTTAAATATGAAAAATCGGTCCAGCCGTTAGGAGGAGTCCACAAAAATACAGTATATGGACGGAATTGAGAATCTAAACCAATCTCAAATTCACTGGAACACACAAACAAATCATCAAAATCGGTCCAGCCGTTTAGGAGGTAGTTCAATTGTGAATCAAAACCATTCTCAAATCCACCTGAAGACACATACCAATCTCAAAATTCACTGCAACACACAAAAAAATCATCAAAATTGGTCCGGCCGTTTAGGAGGTATGTAGTTCAATAGTGAATCTAAACCATTCTCGAATCCACCTGAATACACACAGAAAGTTTCATTAGAATCGGTCCAGCCGTCTAGGAGGAGTTCAGTGACATACAAACGCACACAAGAAATATATATATATTACTAGCTGACCAGACAGACGTTGTTCTATACATAATAAATAAAATACCGTTTTCGATGAATTTGTCAATAATTTTTCATTGTAACATAATAATATGCTCCTTGTTGTTATAATGAAATTGTTTCACAGCAGAACTGTCAAAAATACTCTCACAGAAAATATGTCCAAACAAAACAAATATTGGAAATAAAAATAATTATGGGTCCCAAATCGAAATAAAAACTATCCTATCTCTTAAGTTGGACTAAACTGCACTCCATGAAGTAATCCCCATTGAAATCCGTTCATTAGTTTAGGAGTCCATTGAGGACAAACATTGTGACACGAGATTTATATATATTAAGATAAAGATACTTAGTTAGTTTCATTTAATGCCGCGGGACTTCTTTCGTGATGTAGACTCTATGGTGAATAAGAACTTGTTTACTGACAGTTATTGTTGACACCGCAGGGCCTCCGTTATCAAGCAAATAACTTATAATTTATACGTTGACGTCAAACATATTTCAATAATTCTAAACAGTGGTGTGAAAGTAAATGTTTATTTTACTAGCTGGCCCGACAGACGTTGTTCTGTACATATTTTTTTTTATTAATTTGTCAATAATATTTCATAACATCAAGAATTATTTCGTAAAATAAGCTAATCAAATGAAATCAAAATCAGTTTATTCACGTAGGTCACGGAAATGACACTTATGAATGTCAAAAAAAATAAAATATATTTTCTTATTGACTAATGAAAGGGTTTGAGCTAATGAATTAAGGTTGCGCCCTGTTGTTATAATTATCACAGCAGAACTGTCAAACCGCGAGTCAATAAATTCTCTCATAGAAAATAAGTCCATACAAAACAAATATTGAAAATAAAAATAATTATGGGTCCCAAATCGACATAAAAACTACCCTATCTCTCAAGTTGGACCAAACTGCACTCCATGAAGTAATCCCCATTTAAATCCGTTCATTATTTTAGGAGTCCATCGCGGACAAACAACGTGTCACGTAATTTATATATATTAAGATAAGATGTGTGACTTTTATCATTCCCACCTTAAATCATTTATACGTCTATATGGACTATGACAGCTGTCAAAACATCGAAAAAAATAGAGTACAATTACTTACCTTTTTTTTGGGAAAATCGAAATTAGAAATAAATTATAAAAAGTATTTTTACTATAACTGATAATAAGTCTAAGCATTTTCAAAGGATATATTTTTAATTTTTTACACTAAAACCCAACAAATTTTGCATAGCCCGGGGATCGAACCCAAGACTTCAGCAAACAACTGCGCCACCGGAACTAACCCAATATTTTATTTATTACTATCAATAGTAGTTAAAAAAAAACTATAAACATGCTTTTTAAAACCGAACTAAAACATACAGAAGAAATTTAAAATTAACATCAATTCCTGAATTATAAAATCTTATTTTCCGAATTGAAAAATGGAATAATTTCATCAAATTAATGCAGGTGTTGTCATCGGTCCTTGATAAATCTACGCAGTTTGAACGAAATCTGTCTGTTTCAAATGGGCCAAAATCCCGTCCAAATGAGTCGGTTACAAACAAACATACATACAGGTGAAGCTAATAAAAAATTTTTTAGTGAATTTGAAGTACACTAACTAAATTGTTAGTTACACTAACTACTAAGTTCTAGTTCTGTTACTTTGTTATGGATTCCGTAATCATAACCTAATCAAACTCTCACCAAACTATCTTTAAAATATACTTTCTAATTAAAAAAAAGAATCATCGAAATCGGTTGGCGCGATATTGAGTTATTCGTAAATTTATCATCCACTTTGCTATACGTATGTTTAGCAAATTTAAGACTTTTATGGTTTTCTCATGGATGCCATTGTCAGATCTGGACCAAATTACAATGGGACCACACGGGAAGCACCAGCTTTCAAATAAAGTATTATCAAAATCGGTTCACCCAATAGAAAGTTTAGAGGTTACAAACTTAAAAAAAACATACCGACGATTTGAGAACCTCCTCCTTTTTTGAAGTCGGTTAAAAATGATTTGTTTTTTTCAGAGGGCTGTAGAGTCAGAGGCCAGTTTTGTCGGCAGAAAACCTGCTGAAATAGAATGCAAACCTAGCACACCCTGTGGTTGGTCCCTAATTCCGAAACGCAGTGAACCTGTAACCGAAATTCCCAACAATTAGTAAGTTTCATGTAAAATCTTTATATTTTTATTTTATAGTGTAGATGCAACAGCGTCTATTTCTGCCGTGAAGTAGTAACGTGTAAGCATTACTATGATTCGGTCTAAAGGGTGCCATAGCTAGTGAAATTACTGGGCAAATGAGGCTTAACATCTTATGTCTCAAGGTGACGAGCGCAATTGTAGTGCCGCTCAGAATTTTGGGGTTTTCAAGAATCCTGAGCGGCACTGCACTGTAATAAATGAAAAATAAAATCTGTTTATTTCAGACTGTTGGCCCATAATTGTTAGTGTATTTTAGAAACTATGTTAGTACTTAATATAATAAATGGGCAGGGCTTATCAATTACCATCAATTGAACGTCCTGCTCTTCTCGTCCATGACATTAAGTGTCATAAAAAAAAAAACAGTTTTGGGACATGTGTTTACAATCAAGCAAATTTCTTCCTCGTAGAACCAAATTTGGATTGAACTCCTTGCGGGGAGCTTCTGGATTGGTACCTAGAAGGCCATCAACACTCCTGTGATTCCTCTGCTGCATTAGAGTATAGGCGCCGATTATCATGCACAATCTGGTGACTTATTTATCATATATATACCTACCACTGGACTGGCGGCTGTCCAAGTGAAAGTACCTGTTTGATATTCGCCATTTTGGCGCTGTTGGCCATATAGCGAGAGTCTGCGGTACTAAAACTAGTGATGACAACCTTAGCAAACATCGATAGACTGTGGGAAACTATTTACAAAAAAAAAATATTACGTTGATTTTTGAAGTATAAATAACAGGGAAAACGAACAAAATTAATTCAAAATGCAAAAATACTTCAGAGTATTGTACGTTTCTTCGCAGCCATTTGTAATAAACGTCAAAATTATTCTCTGGACGCTCGCGAGTTGCGCTTCAAATAGGCACAAAAAATTTGCTGTCAAATATAATATGGAACAGCCTGTCCAGTGGTATTTATACAAGTCAGTGAATAAAATCAATCAAGTCAAGAATAGTTTCAACTAGCTAGCAACATAAACATAACGTTTTTTTTCTTTTACAGTTGTGTATGCGGCAGCGGAATGAATTGTAAGCAAGCAGAATTATACTGGGACGGAACATATTACGTGAACCGTTGTCTTACATAAAAAGTTTTCCAACGAAATAATTTAATAAGGGTCTATTGAGAGATTTTTCGAGTTCAAACTACGAATTCTGTGCCAAAATGAACATTTTTAAAAGCATCATTGAAATCAATTACAGAACTAGTTTGAACTCGAAACATTTCTCGATATTATCATTAATCATTCTATTTTTATACATGGTTTTCAGCATTTTATTTAAGTATATTGTGTAAAAAATGCTGACTATCATCGGTTATGGATTTAAAGGATACAATTGCATATTGCATTGGTTAATGAGGACTTTGGGACCCATTGACTGGTTATCAAACTATAATTACTTATGATTGAATGACGATCTATTTCAAATTGAAATATTTGACAAAATACAAAAATACATCATTCATGTGCTTAGTAATACATTTAATTGTTATGAATAATACTACTATGAAGTTTTGTCATCTGTTCGCGGGTGTACCAACATTAGCGAATTTTAAATTCAGTTGATATACCTAGAGTACATAATATTATCATAGATCACAGAGGTTTTGTGTCTGAAAGTCCTTACGTAATTCTAAGTAATATAATGGTACTTATTAGATTGAGTATATTTCAATCGACATAATCATTTTAAGGTATTCATATTTTATACAAAGCACGTACTGTGAAACATGCCAAACGAAATTGCCTTACATTGAAAAAAATATATTCTAAAATAATGGCCATATCTTTAATTTTAGAAACAATAATATTGTGATGATGTGTTCTTTTTTATATTTGGCTTTAAAATTTAAACGGTAATCGCTTGATATTGAAAGCGTATAAAAATATTTTTACAATATATATAATTTTATAACTCTGACGCAATTAACCTAACTCATATAAAAAGTAATAGGTTTAATTTCATTTTAGACGATCATGGCCCACGGAAATAGTTAGAATTAGCTTTTTCGCAATAAAATAACTAAGCATGTACTTAGGCAATTCAAAAAAAACTTCATTTCAGCAAATAATGTTCTACAATGAGTTTTTATATAATATTACTTGTAACTTAACTACGAAGTACCTAGGTACTTAATTCGATTTATTTTTTCTGTTCTAAATCAATAAATCCAAGCGTTCAACTAAGAGTTTACTCAAATACTTGATAAAATTTGTTTTTTCGTTTTCTGGCAGGCAAATTATGTATGTAAGAATGGCATATTTCACGGTTAGTATATTGTTCCTATTTTCAATGTAATCCTAAGTAATAAGTTTTATAATTATTATTTTTGTACATTATTTTTCTCATTGTAGAGTTAAATAATTAGTATTCGTTCTGATTACTTATTCGAACTATTAAACTTTGATATGAAAATGGTTTTTCATTAATTTATTTCATCAAATTCATGATCCTATGCAAGGGGACAGAGCCGGAAGAACTAGGTCACATGATTCCTGAGCCGGAATTCAAGTGTCCTAACTCAGTTTCGACCTTCACTGTCTGGATGTGTGTTCATCCACAGTGCGGTTAGCAATGTATATATACAAATATAAATTTGATCAACAATGCAACACCTAACTATTGGCAGCTGTGTCAGAAGCGGCCATCATATCGGCTTGGGAAGTTAAAACAAAAACCCTGTTTCTGTATGACCTATTTTCTCCACGATCAATACGCTTCGATCGATATTCAAAGTCAATATTCAATAGAACAAGGACATGACGTAACGTTTTATCAATCACCCTACTATAAGAATGCTCGGGAATACAAAATTATCGATAAGTTAATCTTATTACTGATTATTTTAATTTCGATTAGTGTGCGTGATAAACTTGTCCTGTTGCTACCTGAAACTGTATGAAAGTTATGAGATTGGATTGGGATAATTGGCTTCACATCGAAGACGAATTTCTTGGTCTTGAAATATTGGTCAAACGACGAAATATTTGTTGAAGTTAAACTTCTTAAGAATCGTTGTGATTTGAAACTCGATGAAACTAAAAAGCGAGACGATAGAGGCGCCGTTGCCAGCTATTAGTTATAAAACTATTATTTTGGCCGCCGCGTCAAATTATGATTTCAACAATATCCTATCCCAGGTTCTCGAGGGTGCAGATATCTAAAGAATGGGATCATTTTTAAAATTGAAGATGGCCACCGCGCAAATATATGATTTCAACAATATAGATATCATATCCGAGGTTCTCGAGGGTGCAGAGAACGAATTTGGGATCATATTTTAAACACAAGATGGCTCTGCGCCGCTGTTTTTGGGGCCATACATATGCGTGGTGGATAATATGATAACCCTAATGCCAAACAACTTTTAGGCATCTTTCGGAAATTGTTGTGCCACATGGAACTAAAATCGTTGAAGTCAGGAAACTGTTTGCTAAATAACACGAAACACTAGAAAACGTCAGTATTTTGATGTTTTCTTCTTCACTGCATAATATTAATACAACTGCTCCATCTTTATGGACTGATGATGTAAATGAGCATGAATATGAGCGGTTATATTATAAATAACTTAGAAGAAAATGGAGGCATAATGTCTCGTTTACTAGATCATAACCAAGCTTGTGAATATATATCGCAAATAGTTGATACATAGCTGGTTTTGTGGTGAGATGTCTATGTCACTTTAAATGGGTGGCATGGCAGGGCATGGGTTGCATCGACTTGTTAACTGTGAACAGTAAGTTTGAGTACCACAAATTAGTAAGCTCACGAGATGGAGGTGGAATAATATATGCCTCAAGCGACGTATATGAGGGTTGTAAAGCTTCATAATTTGTAATATATGTATCTTATATAATTGATTACATTAAAATATTAAATAATAGTTTGGTGAAGAAAAGTAAACCTTGAATTTATCCTGATACTCTATATTCAATTCCATCTCATGTAGCCTACCCCTGATTAAAAATACTAATTGAAACGTATTGAAAATGATGAAATTTGAATTGTTTTCAATAATCCTTAACATTTTTAATGTACTTATAAATATACTGTTTAGATGAAGCGACTGTTTATTATTTCAATACTTTTCAATGAGTATTTGTAATCAGGAACTTTTTAGAAGTTTCACTTCTACCGTATGTGACTTGCACACACACACATTTGCTGCTGCTGGAATCGTCGTGATCGACTTGGCGTTGCGTAGAGACGCCACTTCATTTGTATCCTGCATTTATGACAGGGAATTTTCGCTGAATCCCACCATCGCACCACACGTCAGACTTAAATCATCCTTACAGCTGCATGTGTGGTGTTGAATTACAGAGCAGTTTTCAAGTAATTTTCATCCACGTATAACCAAACCATGGAATGACTTCCATATGCCGTGTTTCCAAAATTAAACGAGTCAATTAATAATAATTATAATAAATAAATTTATTACCAAAATTAAGATACATACAAAGTAATTACCATTTCATGTTAGTTGATCACTTCACTTAATCTATATATACATATATATATATAAATCAATTGCTGTTCGTTAGTCTCGCTAAAACTCGAGAACGGCTGGACCGATTTGCCTAATTTTGGTATTGAATTATTTGTGGAAGTCCAGGGAAGGTTTAAAAGGTGAATAAATAGGAAAATGCTGCTAAATTCAATAAAAACAACAAATTGGTTTTTCCTTTGATGTATCCATACATAATTTCTATGAGAGAATTTATTGACGCACGGTTTGACAGTTCTGCTGTGAAACAATTTCATTACAACAACAGGGAGCATATTTTACGAAATAATTCTTGATGTTATGATATATTATTGACAAATTCATAAAATAATATTATTTTATTTATTATATACAGAACAACGTCTGTCGGGTCAGCTAGTAATATAATATAATATAAAACTTCATAACAAATAAAGTGTGTGTGTATGTTTCGTATCAATTACCATCAGCTGAAAGTCCTGCTCGTCATAAAAAAAAGTACGTAACCTAAGTATTTCCAGAGGTAAATCTCCAGGCCATGACGGACTGAGCATTGAGCATCTTCAATACGCTGGGCCACATCTTCCCAGGGTTTTGTCAATGCTGTACAGCTTTTGTGTGAGTCATAGTTTTATGCCGGACGAGATGATACGTACAATAGTTGTGCCTATTGTAAAAAACAAAACCAGCGACCTGGCTGATAAAAACAACTATAGACCAATTTCATTGGCTACGGTCATCTCAAAGGTGTTTGACAGCATGCTTAATATGCAGTTAAATAAGTTTATAAAGCCTCATGACAACCAGTTTGGATTTCGACCTGGATTGTCTACCGAGAGTGCTATACTGTGTGTTAAAAGTGCTGTCACATACTATACTAAGCGCAAGACTCCAGTTTATGCCTGTTTTCTTGACTTGTCGATGGCGTTTGATCTGGTTTCATACGATATCTTATGGCAAAAAATGGGAAAGGTTGGAATACCTTCTGAGATTATCAATATTTTCAAATTTTGGTATGAAAACCAGGTCAGCCATGTCAGATGGGCGGGAGTCTTGTCACGTCCATGTGGGTTGGAGTGCGGGGTGAGGCAGGGAGGATTGAGCTCACCAACGCTCTTCAACCTATATGTAAATGATTTGATTGACGAGCTCAGTGGCACCAGGGTCGGCTGCTTCATAGACGGAACTTGTGTCAACAATATAAGCTACGCAGACGACATGGTGCTGCTCAGTGCGTCTATTTGTGGTCTCAGACAACTGATGGCCATATGTGAGGCTTATGTGGGAGGACATGGTCTTGCCTATAACGCTAGAAAAAGTAAAGTGATGGTCTTTGAGGCCGGTGGTAAAACACCAAATAAAGTACCACCTGTAATGCTCAATGGTACAGCGTTGGAGAGAGTATCTACGTTTAAATATCTTGGTCATATGTTGACTTCCGACCTCAGGGACGACACGGAAATCGAGAGAGAACGGAGGGCGTTGTCGGTGAGAGCGAATATGCTGGCTCGCAGATTCGTGCGTTGCTCACACAGCGTCAAGATTACGCTGTTCAGAGCCTTTTGTACAACTTTCTACACGTGCAACCTGTGGGCCATGTACACTCAAAAATCCTACAACGCGCGTCGGGTAACTACATCCCGCGTCGGGATACGCATTGAAAATCCTTAAATTTGCACAATTCCTCCACAAAAATAATATAACCGGTATTAAAGAGGGAGGCATTAAGAAACTTGGCCGCAATAAGATCTCAGTTGATTTTATTTCAGCTGAAAGAGCTAACAAATTCTTAGACTTGGATATTCTAGAATGTAACAAATATTCTGCGTATATTCCGAAATTTCAAATATTTCGTATGGGGGTGGTCCGCGATATACCTACAGATTGGTCCCTCGAAGAACTTATCAAGGCATAGTGTTACCAGTAAATTGTGGAGAGGTAATTCGAGCAAGAAGGCTAAATGTTAAGGTTAGGAATGATGGCATTACCACATGGGTACCTTCCAACTCAGTGGTACTAACTTTTTTGGGCCAATCCCTACCCGATAAAGTTTATTGCTAGCATGCTTCTCTCCCAGTTTCCCTTTACCAGCTTCCCACGATTCAATGCCGTAACTGCTGCAGATTTGGACATATAGCCAAACAATGCAGATCTCAGCCACGATGTTATAAATGCGCTCAACCTCATTCCGGAGATTCATGCACAACTAATGACTTGGAAGCTTCCTGCTTCCTTTGTCGTGGTGGAAGTCATATGGCCATCGATAGTAAATGCCCCGAACATGCTCGCCAAAAATCGATTAAACTTGTTATGTCACAGGAAAATATAAGTTATTCGGAAGCCTCAACCAGGTTTAATAAACCAAGACGACTTTATTCTGAGGTTTCCAGACCTCATCCCCCCCTGATACTCCTCAAACTTCTCAATTCCAACCGGCGACCTCCACTCCCCGCACTTCTTCAACATCTTACAAGAAGACATTCTTACTCCCAGCTAAACCTAAACCAGTTTTAGGGAAATCCTATGACCGTCAGGCTCACCAAAATATTATCTCCTCTCCCTTCTCTTCCCAGCCAAACGGCTGTGCCTTGCAGCTATAGCCATCCATAGAATCAACCCCTCTCCCCACTCCAAATGATAATCTTGCTGAACTACTTCTTTGCTCTCTTATGTAATGTGCTGTCCAAATTCTCGGACGCCTTACCGAACAATGTCTCTGCCCTGGTTAAACAGTTACTTGAAGTCCTTTCCCGCACTAATGGCTCCTATAGGTCTTCAAATTCTCCAATGGAATTGTAGAAGCATTCGCCGTCATAAACATGATTTGTCATATTTGATTAATCGACAAAAATTGTCTATCCTTGCCATTTCGGAGACGTGGCTCATGCCTGGGTCCCATTTTAGGATTTCAGGCTTTTCTTGCCTCCGGGATGACAGGGATGATGGTTGGGCAGGTTGTGCACTGCTGATTAATACATGTATGACATTCTCCCAAATTATTGTGCCTATACATAATCCAGGTTTACATGTAGTAGCTGCCAGGGTTGCTAATATATCTTTTGTTTCTGTTTATATTCCTCACCCCAATTCTAACATCATTCTCGAACTAAATACTATTCTCTCCTCAATACCATGGTGGTATTAGGTGATTTTAATGACACACCATCTGGGGTTCTCATTTTATTGACCCATCTTCCTCGTTCCTCTTAGATCTTCTTGATGACATAAATTTATGTATCCTCAATGATGGATCTGCCACTCGTAGAGTTTCCCCAGCACAAAATATCAGTGTGCCAGACCTTTCTCTTGCATCTCCTTCTCTAGTCTTATCTTGGCTAGTGCTACCAAGTTCATTGGGTAGTGACCATTTTCCGATTATTATTTCTTATTCCCATCCATCTCCCCCCTTTTCACCCTCCCAACCTCTCCTCAAATACCGATTGCGATGCCAATTGGCATCAATTTTCATTGCTTATGGACTCAGAAAGTGACTCTTTTACAGAGATAACAATATCTAATTGTATGAGAAGTTCATATCGTCAATTTTACAAGCTGCTAATGCTTCAATTCCCATAAAAAATCCTGACCGAAAATTAACTTCTGCCCCTCCTTGGTGGGATGCTGAATTCTCCGCCATGGTCCGCTCGCGAAAAGAAGCTGAGAAAATAATCTCCACATCTTGTAGCATGGTAGATTTTATTTCCTTTAAACAGATTTCTGCTCGCACATTAAGACTTCTTTCCAAAAAGAAATCCCTTGGATGGCGTCAATTCTGTGAATCCTTATCTCCTCGTTTGGAAAAATATAAAAACGTATCGTAGAGGTTTTGACATGCCGGACATTTCAAACAATGACCCAAACTCTTTTATTAATGACTTCTTTTACCATCTAGCTCCTCCCTACGTCCCTGAATCTGATTGCCTTTTTACCCCTGATCCGATTTCTACCCTTTCCGACTCAGATAAAATGAACGATCCTTTTTCCTTCTCCAAACTAACATCTGTTCTTGATCACCTTCGTGATTCCTCTCCTGGCGCGGATGGTATACCTTATTCCTTCATTTGTAAATCCTCTACCACTAGCAAAAAAGTCCTTCTTAATATTCTCAATTCGTTCTACTCCTCCTGTGTAATCCCGAATTCTTGGAGAACACAAATTATTATACCCATCCTTAAACCTGGCAAGGACAGTTCTGGCCAAAATTATGGAAAATTTGGTAAAAAACAGAGTAGAATGGATAATAGAAAATAAAAATCTCCTTTCTAATAGCCAATATGGCTTTAGGAAAGGTAAGGGTACGCTGGACAACCTAAGCATCCTTACTTCTGAAATTCGTTTAGCATTTTCTAGAAGCGAGCATGTTGTTGAGGTCTTTCTAGATATCTCAGCGGCATATGACAACGTTCACCTTCCTCTACTCAGGCAGAAAATGCACCAGCTGAGTATTCCTGTTAGGTTGATCAATATCATTTGTAATATGTTAATGGGTCGCTCTATTTCCGTCCGCCATCAAGGAACCCTCCTCCCACCTCGAACTGTCTGGAAGGGCCTCCCACAGGGTTCCGTGTTAAGTCCTCTCCTATATAATATATATACTTCTGACCTAGCCCTTACTGTTAGCCCATTCTGCAAAATTCTTCAATATGCTGATGATATAGCACTATACTCCATCTCATCTTCTTTTAACTATTCATCATCTTGCTTAAATTATGCTTTATTTATCTGAATCAATGGCTCTTAGACCACAACCTCACTCTTTCTGTTCCCAAATGTACTGCGGTTATTTTTTCCCGAAAACGCACTATACCGGTCATAAATCTCTCAGTAGGTGATGAATCAGTCCCGTTTAAGGATAATGTTAAATTCCTAGGTCTTTTTCTTGACTCTAAGCTTTCCGGTATTCACCACTTGAAGTACATTGTTAAGAAATGTGAGAGGGGTGTAAACGTTATGAGGGCCCTTTCGGGGGTACGCTGGGGTGCCCACCCATTTTGTCAAAAACTTTTATACAATGCTATCGTTCGTAGTCATTTTGATTACGGCAGCTTTCTACTTGAGCCGTGTAGCAAAATAGCCCTGTCCAAATTAGAGAAAATTCAGTCCAAATGTTTACGAATCATAACTGGTGCTATGAAATGTTCTCCCGTCAACGCTCTCCGAGTGGAGTGTGTAGACCCACCTCTTCACCTTCGCCGTCAGTACCTAGCCGATAGATTCCTAACTAACGTAATCCAATTTAGCGCACACCCCCTTCTTGATATTCTGCACTCTTTGTCTCTAACTATTCAAACTTCTTTATATTGGTCTCATAAAGATCCGCCTCCGTTAATTAATTCTTATACTAAATTTAAAGCTAATCTTGTCTGACTCATTAAGCTGCTTGTTGGACCTAACAAAAAATCCTTTCAAATCTTCAAACAACTTCACAATTAATTTAAGAACAAAGGCATCCCTGTACAGATGTCACATAATGGGAAGTTGCATTAGCTTGGATACCTAGTCATCTAGGGATAACTGGCAATGAAATTGCAAACTCGTGCGCTAAAGACGCGATTCAGTCTGGAACATTAAAATTTAATTACTGTGTTCCTCGAGATCTACGCGCTATGTCTAAACACTTTCTGGCTGATTCATGGAATGCTTTATGGCAAATCACAAAACAAACTAAAGGTAAATTCTATGGTTCTATCCAACCCTTTATCCCCTCGAAGCCCTGGTTCTTTCCTCAAAAAAAACAAAATAAAGTTTTCACTTCTGTCATCATACGACTTCGCTTGGGATTTGTCTGTTCCCCAGTATTTTTGGCCAAGATCCGGGTAAGGGACCATTCTATATGTGAATGTGGCCTTGAGGAAGGTACTCTTGAACATATTTTTTTCTATTGCCCTAAATTGTCAATTCCTTTATATGACCTTCTACCGAAGGATATCCCTCGCCCCATCAACATCCCTTTTCTTCTTACTCTATGCCTTTCATAAAGATTCTTTACAAATTTATCTCCCGCAATAATATTAAATTGTAATTTCTATCCTCCATACTTTCTACGCTTCTATTAGGCACATATTCCCACTTACATTCACACATTTCTCCCTTAAACTTAGATTAGATACTAACAAGGTAGTTAATATTGTTGTGTTATGGGTGTTTATTACTAACCGTACTAACTCTTGTTGCCTATTCTTCAGTTCACAAAAAAACCACAGCTATATCAACCGATCATTTCCTTTTAAATCAGCTCTTTTTATACTTCAATCAGCTAAATTAAAATAAAAAATCTCTCCACCTTGACGTTGGCCGAATCGTTGACATTCAGTCGACGGAGCCAGTTATAAAAAAAAATAAAAAAAAAAGTCATTCTGATCTCCTTATATTGGGACGCGTGAATTGTAATTTCCATACAAACTTCTATCACTGGTAAGCTATACGTCGTCCCGTTGACAGACAGCGTGTACGGATAAGGTGAGTTACCGTTGATAAGTTTATTGGGACAGAAAAGTCAGCGATAGTTACGATTTTTATCTCAAGTAGGCCACAACTGGACATAGACTGAATATTGGAAACTGCCGTTAATTAGTTCATGACCCGCTTTGCTGATAATTCTATTTTCTATAGAAAAGGAGGACAATCGACTGTGATCACTGCCGTCCACATTCTCTTGCAACACAACAGGTTCACAGGACCGTTGCCGGTCTTTAAAGAAGCTGTACGCGTTCTTTTCAAGGTACCCATATCGTATCATCCCGGAAACACCGCACAAGGAAGCTCATTCCACAGCTTTGTTGATAAAATCATAAAAACACTCAGGTTCATATTTGCACGAAAATGATTGTATGGCAATTGGTGGACTGTCAGTGTCTAATAAAATGATAACAGTTATTTAAAAAAAAAGCCCGCTGAGTTTGTTGCGCCCATTCTTCTCAGGTCTGAGGCATTCATTTTGGAATGCGTGGTAGTTTTTGCCTTTCAATAAGTGATATCACATTCTATTTTGAATAAAAATATTTGAATTTGAATTTAGGAAATGCATTTTCAAGGTAATTTCGACCTTATGGTTTATTATACTATACTATTTTGTGGGAACCGACATAACGGTGGGTCATCATTCAATTTTGTCGATAGTACAATGTCCACCGAGGCAATGTAAAAACCTACAAGTAGAACACCTATGCGATTAATAGGCACCAGTGGGAGGCTCCTTTGCACCTGATGCCAGCTAGATTATGGGTACCACAACGGCGCCTATTTCTGCCGTGAAGCAGGAGGTAATGTGTAAGCATTACTGTTTTTCGGTCTGAAGGGCGCCGTAGGTAGTGAAATTACTGGGCAAATAAGATTTGACATCTTATGCCTCAAGGTGACGAGCGCAGTTGTAGTGCTGCTGATTATTTTGTTTTTCAATAATCTTGAGCGGCACTGCATTTTAACGAGCAGAGCGTATCAATTATCATCAGCTGAACGTCCTGCTAGTCTCGTCTCTTATTTTCATAAAAAAAATATGACGCAAGCGAGAAGAGGCGTTGCGGTAAGGGCAGAGAAATAAACAAAAATACTGGATTTTTTTAATAGACAAATAATTGCAAAGGTTACTTTCCTGGAAGGTGCAGTGTAATATTAGGTACACTACAGAAAGTTTGACTTTCGGCTTAGCCTCAGGCGTGATGACGCGCAGGTTTTGAAGGCATTCAAACCTGCCCGTGTGCTGTAAGTATACTTCTATTACTCTTTGTAGCCGGTCCATAGTATGGAAAAAAAGAAGAGAAAGACAAGAAAAGTCGAAAAATAATAATAGACTGTCGACTCTAAAATTGATACCGGAGATATGTACTTACACAAATAAGATGCCTATTTACAAAGAAAAATAATTTTTCTTTGTTGTATGTGTAATATTTACTAAATACTGCTCCTTCAAATTTTTTTTTATGGTATTTGATACGCCCTGCCCATTACAATGCAGTGCCTCTCAGGATTCTTGAAAACCCGAAAAATTTTGAACGGCACTAGAATTGCGCTCGTCACCTTGAGACATATGATGTTAAGTCTCACTTGCCCAGTAATTTCATTAAATAGCTCTTTACTACTAGACCGAAACACAATAATGTTCATTACTGCTTCACGGCAGAAAAAGGTGCTGTTGTGGTACCTACCCATAATCTAACCGTCATCATGTGCAATGGAGCCTCCCACGGGTAAGAACAAAATTAAGTATGTAGGTAGGTACACAGATGATATATGAAATATCTCGAATTGTTTTGTTTGTCCATTCGGAGCTGTTATCGTCATGTCAATTGTTATAATTTATGAGCACGAAAATATCATTATAAAGACAGTTTTATACTAGTCTTTATGACTTTGTTTCTCGAACGTTCTCATACAATCTACGTTCATATATATTATTTATGATACATTGGTTACAAATTTTAATTAAATATCTAAGAAACAAGATAGCTTTGGAGCTATGGTATAGAAAAATTTGTAAAATTTTAAAAACCTTATCGAAAGTCAATATACTTTTCAAAGAGGATGTAAATACTACGTTATAAGGCAGGACTGCGTTAAGTAAAATTGGAACGTGCAGTGATTTGCCATAAGTTTGAAATAGTAATTACAATTGGGCGACGAAGTATGATCCGGCTAAGTTTGAATGCTGTTGCTTAATACGTAGTGGATCTCCCTTTTTTTACAAGATTATAGCCGTCATCTGTCAATCTATCAATGACTGCACGTTTCATACAATCGAGTGAATCGCTTTTTAGGGTTTCGTAGCCAAATGGCAAAAAACCGAACCCTTATGGATTCGTCATGTCTGTCTGTCTGTCCGTCCGTATGTCACATCCATTTATTTCCGAAACTATAAGAACTATATAGTGTTGAATTTTAACTTGTAAGTAGATGTAGGTATTCTGTGTAACGCATAAAGATTTTTACATAAAAAAAGAAAAAAAAACTTAATTTTAGGGGTTCTCCATACTTAGAACTGAAACCCAAAAAAATTCTTTCAACCCATACGCGGATAGGTCTTCAAAAATGATATTGAGGTTTTTAATATCATTTTTTTCCAATCTAAATAGTTTACGTGAGAGACACTTCCAAAGTGGTAAAATGTGTATCCCCCCGCCCTGTAACTTCTAAAATAAGTGAATGATAAAACTAAAAAAAATATATGATTTACATTATAACCATGCAAACTTCCACCGAAAATTGGTTTGAACATCATCTAGAAAGTAGTTCTTTTTTAATACGTCATAAGTCGTAAACTGCAATTTACCAATCATTCAATCAACTCAAATATTATTATTATTATTATTATTATTAAAGAACTTTTATATTATGTGATTTGCTGTTACGGAACCCTTCATGAGCACGTCCGACTCGCACCTGACCGCTTTTTTCTTAGAGTTTCGCTAGACTTGATACTTTTAATTAAATATACAACCAAAGCTTAAAATGCTCACGTTACCCCATTTATGATTATTCATAAATTCAATATTTTTATTCAAATAGGATAAAAATCAGTTATTCAACATCAAAAACTATCACCCATTGAAAAAGTAGGTACGCCGCAAACCTGAGAAGAACGGGCGGAAGAAACTCATTACCATTTATGAATTATTAAGGTATAATATATAGCCTGGGGGTGGTCGCTCCATTCCCAATCTGTGGTATCATTGACAAAAGTCATTTATGTTATTGTAACCTTTACTACACAAAGGTTTTTTAAACAATTCTTTTGAATTTCCTAACACATTTGTTTTGTACATTTCTTGGATTTTGTTGCAAAAGCATAGGTATATATACATCGCCCAACAAGACTTATTAACTAGTGAAATTGAATCATGATTAGCTATGTATTCTGTAAACGTTTCAATCTTGCAGCCGGATCATAAAATCTCCAACACGTCGGCGTCGTGTCTTACCTTCCATAAAATATGTATGAGGAAGGCGATATCTGGTCCATGCGTCATGCTCGCGAACGGGCACTACTTGTAGTAGCTGGATGATCCTTCATTTCTTAAAATATTTTTAGTTTTATACTTACATATTTTTATAATCACGAGCGTACGGGTTAAGTGTTTACTTTGATGTTAAGTGATTGCCTTGAAGGCATTGAAATAATTGACGTTTGAGTATTTTTGTTGCATCACTTTATTCCTATTGTAATTAAAATAACATGTAAAACGATGAAATATAAATGTTGATTTAAAAGGTGGCATCGAGTTTCTTGCTACTTCTTCTCGTTAAAGCCCAACCTTTTCCAAAGTGCTGGTATATGGTAAAAAAAAATTTACACATAAGTATCATTTCCTTGACCGAGATGAATAAAGTGATTTTGATTTTATTGTACTATTGATAACATAACTCATTTTCACATTACTATTTCAGTCAAGCAGAAAACTTAATAAATCTATCCATTGCCGCTTAATAATTAGAAACGTGCAGCATATTTGCCTTGTATGACGTGATATGTAGCAAACGGTCAAGTTTAATGTCCAAGCTCTTAAACCTGCTGAACAAATGACGCATTACTTCTCATTCCGTATACCGAGTTTACTTACCTACTATCTAATTTATAGGAGGTACCTAAGTTACTATTCAATCGTAAACTCAAAATTGACGATCCGATCCGATTGTAATCGAATTCCTATTTTTGACCTTTTTGTTACTATTTTCAATTAACCTATTACTAATCCCTATTACATACATGTGAATATTTTTTATGAGGAAGGTTAAAGAGACTAGCAAGTCGTTCATCTGATGTTAAGTGAGTCGACCTGCCCACTACTATTGTACCTATTGGTACCTGCATACAAATTTCAATGCAGTGCCGCTAGAGCTGTTACACGCGCGACGGCCACGCCAGCGTGGCTATCCAGTAGGGACACACAAGTGCTCACGAGCGTGCAGTGACGCACCCACGAGCTTTAATCGTCACCTACTTCACCGAAACGACCGATCTTTTCAAAATAGAGAAACACATACATACATAACATATAATTCAATCTCAGCAGGAAGTTGCTTCTGCTTTTGAGAATTTTTTTTTCTGACATTCCAGTTTCTATTACAAGCACTCTTGTCACCAGTGTTGCTCAGTCACTTCTTCTGGAAAATGTTAGAGAATGTCAACAAAGTTTCAATTTTAGTTTTGTTAGCCCTGGAGAAATAATTAAAACTTTTAAGTCTCTCGACATGAAAAATACTGCTGATATATGGGGTATTTCAGTTAAAATAATAAGTTCAATAATTGACATCATAGCACCTTATCTTGCAATAATCTTTAATAATTGTATTTATCGTGGCGTATTTCCTGACCTTCTGAAACATAGTAAAATTACACCAATATTTAAGTCGGGATGCTCTTCTAGCCCGAATAACTATCGTCCTGTGTCTGTTTTGCCGACCCCTATTAAAAATTTTGAAAAATTAATTTTAATCCAAGTGCTTAGTTACTTTGAACTCTCATAAGTTACTTCATTTGAAACAATTTGGGTTTATTAGGGGACGTTCAACAACGGATGCAGGTGTTGAGCTAATCAAGAATATTTTTAGCATCTTCTGTGATTTATTTAAGGCTTTTGATTGCGTTCAACATTCAACGCTGGTCAGGAAGGTATACCACTATGGCATAAAAGGAACTGTGCTCGATCTTCTGACTTCATGTCTAAACAATAGAATTCAGAAGGTCGACGTGAATGGCAGGAGATCTCCTGGGACTCCCCTCAGTATGGGGGTACCACCAGGGTCTATTCTTGAACCGTTCCTCTTCCTTACCTACATAAATGATCTTCCTAATCTTATAGAGAAAAAACATAAGGTAGCATTGTTTGCGGACGACACTTCACTGATTTTCAAAGTGAAAAGAAACCAAGCTATGTATTACGAAGTGAACAATATTCTGACATCGTGTACTGGTTTAACCTATTGTTAAATAGCAAGAAAACTAAATACATTAAAGTTACCGTAATTGTCAAATAAGTAGATGCAAGTCTTTTGTTAAACGGAGAGGTAATAGAACCGGTGGAATCTGCTATATTTCTTGGCATAACTCTAGATTCTAAATTACAATGGGGCCCCCATATTGAAGGATTGGCGAACAGACTTAGTTCTGCAGCATACGCGGTTAAAAATATTAGACAATTAACTGACGACATTAGGGTTGTTTTCTTTAGGTACCTAATACTATACCAACTTAGTATAAGGTCATCTTATAAAAATAGCTAAGTTTTTTCTATAATATAAAAAGGTTTGTAGTTGTTATTTAAAATCAATATTCTTTCGTTGTCAAACTAGTCAAACCTACTTAGTACATACGAAAATAATTAGGTAAATATCATAAATGGTAATTGCAGTACAATATTAATCACTTTAAACTAGATTGTTGCAACATATTTAGGAAGGTTAAAAAAATTAAATTTCCATCGCAATGACCATTAATATGCATTGCTTTATTTGTTTCATCATTTTTAAAATATCGCTCGGAACTGTGAAGTAGGTGACAACATAGCACGTGTGCGTGACTGCTCGTGAGTCCCTACTGGCTGGCCTACTCTGTAGAGGCCGCCGCGCATACTTACGATTTCAATACCTACACGGTAAGTGAGACAGGCCTGCTAAAAGTAAGTGGAACAAATTCTCACGAATCGCAAAGAGTAATCAAATCTTATTCTTTATTTTCAACAGCTTCAATTTAGGTATCTTCGCATTCTTCTCTATGAATTGCTTGCCGTTCATAAAAGGCTGCAATACTTCTGGTATCAATATTTTCCCTTTCGGATGCTGATGTGTTTCAAGCAGCGCGATCAGCATTCTGGGTACAGCACACGCCGTTCCATTCAGGGTGTGGGCATATTTTACTTCGCACCCATCTCTATACCGTATTTTAAGGCGCCTCGATTGGTAGTCGGTACAATTACTGCAACTCGATATTTCTCCATATAAACTCCTACCAGGCATCCAAGCTTCGATGTCATATTTTCTGTAATATTAATTATAAATTAATTAAAACTTACCACCAATTACATTAATTACAGACAATTCTTTATTTTTTTAGACATTCATCTCGCTCACAGTACTTCAGGCGTTCTAACATTAATCCCGTACATCCGCGAACGAGTCACACTCAGGGTTTGCGTTCAGAAGAGCGTTGAGCGCGGTGACTGTGCATGGTAATAAAGAAATATTCAAATTTATATATTTTATTCAAAATAGGATTCAAAATCACTTATTGAACGTCAAAAACTACCACCCATTCAAAATAGACTGCCTCAGACCTGAGAAGAACGGGCGCAACAAACTCAGCAGGCTTTTTTTATAAGACTATGAATACGTCCAAGATGGTGGTTTGTGTTAAAAGAAAAAGAAAACTTTTGACTGGTATGGCATGGTAAAAGATAATATTGTAACACAAGAAACAGAAAATACAAGAGTTATGGGAAAAAAATTGTTGCGGGATTTCTGTACCCTTATTTGAGTAACCATGCAGTGGCGTTCCTACGGTGTCAGAATAGGGCAAACCGAAAGTTATGTAGTTTTAGTACCAGACGCAAAAGAGGCCAAGAGAAGGATAAAGTCATTGTAACTCCTAAACTGATGGAGCAATTTAAGATGTGATTTAATTTTAAACATTAATTGTGGGTCCGCCTGTAATTTAAATAACAAGTGAAGAAACCATATTATAAATATTTAAGTGTCGCGCATAAACAAAATTGTATAATTGATAATTATTAAATACATACCTACAATTAATTTAATGAGCGCAAATTCATCTTGTCGCTTTTAATTTTATAATACATAATTCAAGCGTGGGTTTTTCAGAAAAAATGAGCCGATTTTCTGGGCAAAGTTTAAAATTTTCCTTGTCGTCACTAATCAAAGCTTTTGCACACTTTAAATCATCACCATTTTCAATAAATGTAATATAATTTATTAATTACTTTCAATAAAAAATCTTACTTATGTAATGTAGGCAAAACAATAATAAATAACGATATGCTTCAAGGTCGCTCTTTTACTAACTGATGAATAAATGAGATCGCAATGGGCTAACCTCAAGGCAGAGCAATCATTTATTTATTTATTTATTTATAGGACAACCAGTAGTTGTTACATTCTAATATGCTTAAAATATATCAAATATTAACAAATAATGAGTTGAATGTACAACAAATTAAGGTGTCACAACATGCACAGTCTTTGCTTCCGTGACACCGAGAAAACAATTATATAAAATAAAGCAAAAATTATAAAATCAAGATACGAATTTGAAAAGAAGGAAAAAAAAGAAGAAGATGAATATTAATCATATTTTGGCGCCTAACAATCTCGTAATATTTTTTTTAAAAGCAGGTAAAGAATCTTTAAAAATATCTACTTCACCACAGATGCAGTTATAAGTTCTTGATAGACGTGGTATGGGAGAAAATTGCTTAAGGTTAGTTTTGGCAAATGGCTGATGGAACAGGCCAGCTCCGACCTGCGCACGCCTTGGTACTCGGCGGGGAACTCGTAAGCTGATGGAGTGCACGAGTGATGGACTGTCGAACTGATTTCTAATTATTTTGTATAAAAATATTAGATCTAGCATTTGTCGTCGAACAGAAAGACTTTTCAAGTTAAAGTGTCTCAACTTATCGCAGTACGATGGCAATTGCTTATGTACCCCACAAGAAAAAGCAAGGTGCCATAAGAACCGTTTTTGAATGCGTTCAACTCTTAATTGGTGAATGTTGTATTGAGGTGACCAAACGATGCTACAGTATTGTAGATTACTGCGCACATAAGCATTATACAGGGTTATTTTAGTTGTTGGATTGCGGAATTTTTTACAGTTACGGATGATGAAGCCTAGCATTTTTGAAGATTTATTAATAACATTATCAATATGAGGCAGAAACGTTAATTTATCATCATGATGTAATTCTTTATACTAACCCGATAAACCAAACTATAGGCATGTTATTTTTAAATATACTAGCTGACCTGACAGACGTTGTACTGTACATAATAAATAAAATACAGTTTCTTATGTATTTGTCAATAATTTTTCATAACGTCAAGTATTATTTCATAACGTATGCTCGTTGTTGATTTAATGAAATTGTTTCACAGCAGCGTTCGGAACCGTACGATAATTATCGTACACATACGATAATTTTGTGCCTACGTACGATGTACGATAGCATATTATTATCGTACGCAGATTGTACGATAATTTCTATCATGATGCAAAATTTCACTCATGCGTTGATAGTCTAAATCGCAGTAGCATGATTTTATTTTGTCCAATAAAATCTTGGGAAAATACCGGGAAATACAAGTTCTCTATTCCTATTGGTCCTTACGATCCGCTCTACTAAGTTTCACCACTGCCGATACTGTAACTTTATCCAGCGCCTGCTGTACACGCTTTCTTATTGGTTAGTATAGCATCTACCAATGCGAACAAGAGAATATAAGTTCGATATTTCGATTATGTTCACACTTCATATGTATCGTATATTTTGTGTAGAAAAGTTGGCAGTTATTTCGTTATATTATTATGATTATATGTCTGTATTTGCTCTGACAAACGGAATTATTCAAATTAAGTGAAGAAAGAAGTACTTGCATGCATATCAATATTACAATTTATATGATTTATTTATCTATAATAGACATTATCCTAAAAAAAAAATACGATAATTTCGATCCATGTACGATAATTTTACGCCCCTGGTACGATAGTCAGTCCACTTCAAGTTGCTAACGCTGTTGCACAGTACAACTGTCAAACCGTGCGTCAATAAAATCTCTCACAGAAAATATGCTCATACAAAAGAAATATTGGAAATAAAAATAATTATGAGTCCCAAATCTAAATAAAAACTATCCTATCTCTCAAGTTGGACTTATCTGCACTCCATGAAGTAATCCCCATTTAAATCCGTTCATTAGTTTAGAAGTCCATCGCGGACAAACAACGTGTCACGTAATTTATATATATTAAGTTTCAATAGATAAAAAAGAAATGTAATGAGTGGTATCATAGCGCCAATACAACGTGTGTGAGCGAGATACCCATCCATCGGTCAGCTTGATATATTGCTAGTAAGATTTGGTGGTTTGACGCGGCCATTTTAGTGAAGTGGCCAATGAACTATACAAATGACTTACACGCGAAGTTTTAAATAGGTAGTTGTATAGTTTGGTTATATTCTAGATTGAAAATAATGCAAGCCGTGCTTATCTATACTAATACTAATATTATAAAGCTGCAGTGTTTGTTTGTTTGTTTGAACGCGCTAATCTCTGGTACTACTGGTCTGATTTGAATGATTCTTTCAGTGTTGGGTAGTCCATTTATCGAGGAAGGCTATAGGCTATGTTTTTTTTTTCAAAATTAGGGATCCGTAATAAAATTGCTATTTTGTAACACAAGGTGTAAAATCGGAAACCTATTTTTGCGTGCGCTGCAAAAACTATTGACAATAGAACAAAATGATGTACAGGCTATATTATATTAATATTTTATTACTTATAAAACTATCGCGTGAATTATACTTTATATGGCAAAACAACGTTTGCCGGGTCAGCTAGTTTTATTATATGGCAGTAACGCCGCTGTACCTTAATAATAGTTTTTATTATACCTTGATACTTAATTTAATAACACAGTCTGATTGGGTTCTTAATTAATTATCATCTTGTGGATGCAAGATGCTAAATCATTTTGTTATGTTTTTTGAAGTGACAACCCTCACTTCTGGGATTAATACACAAATAAAATTTGAAAACAAAATCCCAAAAGTGAGGGTTATCACTTTTAAAAACATAACAAATTGTTAAGATTAATTGCAAGAGCGACTTCTCAAGTCAATTTCCTAATATGCAAATATTGGGGTTGAGCAGGTTATCAACTGTAAAGTAGATCCTGTAGATGAAGCCACAACCTGAGAGTTGAACAAAGCATACAAGATTTTGTGACGGTACGCCACTCGAACGGTTAGCTCAGTTGGGAGAGCACTCGCACGGAACGCGAGAGGTCGTGGTTTCGAGTCCCGCATCGTTCATAAAATTTAGTGTTCAAATTTTTTTATGCTAAGCCATGTTAAATAATAATTTAATTATAATATAAAATACTAGCTGACCCAGCAAACGTTGTATTGCCGATATTAAAATCGCGATACAAAAGTAACTGTTGATTGTGGGTAGGTGAAAATTTGAAGTTGTATGTATTTTTTAATGCTGACTCATAATCAAACATATTTAAAAAAAAATAAAAAAAAAATCGCGTGGACCACCCTTAACATTTAAGGGGGTGAAAAATAGATGTTGTCCGATTCTCAGACCTACCCAATATGCACTCAAAATTTCATGAGAATCGATCAAGCCGTTTCGAAGTAGTTTAACTACAAACACGCGCAATTTTATATATTAGATTAATAATACCTATATGCTGGTGCTCCGAGCTCATGTGGAGGCATGTCTAATACTTTCATGTGCAAACCGAGTGGTCTATACAATTCTTCTTGGGTTTCCCTTATATATTCTAGCATTTCATCCGACTTGTCTGCCTCGGAAACAGCAAACATTTCAACCTTTGTAAATTGATGCACTCTGCAAAACAAATACATTAAGTAAGAAACAGGTCCGAGGTTTTTTTTTATGACAGTAAGCGACGAGACGAGCAGTGCGTTTAACTGATGGCAATTGATTCGCCCTGCCAATTACAATGCAATGCAGCTCAGGATTATTGAAATACAAAAAAAATATGAGCGACACTACAACTGCGCTCGTCACCGTGAGACATAAGTTGTCAAGTCTCATTTGCCAAGTAATTTCACTAGCTACGACGCCCTTCAGACCGAAACACAGTAATGCTTACACATTACTGCTTCACGGCAGAAATAGGCGCCGTTGTAGTACCCATTATCTAGCCGGCATCCGGTGCAATGGAGCCTCGCACTGGTAAAGTCTGTGATGCAAAAGCTTAGACTGTCATTCGTGTAGCGCCGGCTTGATCAAAACCATAAACCAATGCGTTTACAGAATTCATATTGGGATTATATTGTTAGTCTGACTGCGATTAAAGTTTATTGTGCTTTGAAAGCTTAAATACTAGTTACATATGTGTATGTATATATAATACGTGAAGCAGTAGAGTGTAAGCATTATTGTGTTTCATTCTGAAGGGCGCCGTAGCTAGTGAAATTACTGGGCAAATGAGACTTAACATCTTAAGTCTCAAGGTGACGAGCGCAGTTGTAGTGCCGCTCAGAATTTTTGGGTTTCTCAAGAATAATAATAATAATGGGCAGGGCGTATCAATATCCATCAGCTTAACGTCCTATTCGTCTCGTCCCTTATCGTCACAAAAAAACATAGTATATTCTACAATACCCATTATATTACTTTGACGGTGAAGAAAAAATCGCCAGTAAACCTTCACACAAATGACCACCTTTACCACCAGCATGTTTGCATTCGGTGTTGCCAGGACGATATGATATTATAATTATAATAAAGCTTCATTTAATTCCATACAAAATACTTTACAATAAATTTATCTTACTTCTATATTATTATCTAAGTCAAAAATATTTTATTGACATAAAATCAAAAGATTGCTCGTCAACGTCAATCACAAAAAATGCAATCTAGTTGTACACAATAGTTTAAACATATACATATTTTTAAAATAATGCTATCCACTTAAACAATACAAGCATGAACCATAAAATCCATTAAAAAAAACTACTACAATACGATTCAATTCCAAATTGTACTATCGTTTACGTAATCTTCAATACTGTAAACTGTAAACTTCGACATAAGTTTGCGCTTAATAAAAGATTTAAATTTTTTGGCCATTTATTGTAAAATTTAATACTATTGCATGCAAAAGAATTGTTTATTTTACAGAGCCTAGTAGGGGTCACTATAAGCTTGTAATTATTTCTAGTATATAGTATTAGATCACAACAGCCGACCAACCACAGCGCGGCATTTCATGGGACGAGGGTATAAAAGAGCGGCTTCCGGCTCATTTGATTCGCCTTCGATGAAGGCTTAGAGGGCACATGCCCAAAGCCAACTGCAGGTGGTGTTTAGTGGGTAGGCACCTAGGTTTTCACGTGCGTCCCACATAACCAACGCAGACTTAGGCTGCTTTGGTATGCATGAGCATTCACCACCTCCCTCCCGTCGTTATCCCGGAGGGTAGCCCTTGTTTGGGCGCAAAAAAAAAACTCATTTGATTCAGTCTCGTGCCAGATTTTGGCGAGACAACACGTCCTGAGGATACCTCGTGTAGAGGCGAAACACGTGTCGAATTGTTTAAAGACAAATATTGGCGGAATTAACACTACAAAAAACTCAAATCATTTGTATAATTATGGATTTCTGCAAAGTAACGCCTACTTCAATAAATTTTCTAAAAATATTATTTCTAGTGTTTAAATTATGGTTGTCATATGAATATGATTTGGTTTACCCATTTGATTGAAAGCCTTCTTGAAAGAATTCCATTCAGTTCTGTTTATTGCAGCCTCTAACCAACTTTGCCGCGATTTTACTACGACAATTACTTTACCGAATTTGATACGATATTAGTACCCTCAAAAAAAAGAGGTGCACTTTCTTAAAAGTACCGAAACGCTCCTGTGATTCCTCTGCTGTTGCAAGAAAGTATGTGCGACGGTGATCACTTCCCATCAGCTGACCCTTACGCTCGTGAATTCTCCTAATTTTCTTATAGCAATAGCAATGACAATACAATATTGTATATTTGATTAAAAAGAGCGCAAAAAAAATGCTGGGAGAGTTTCTTGCGCCGTTTTTTCTCTTATTTTTTTTTTTTTTTTATGCCAATACGAACGAGACGAGCAGGACGCTCAACTGATGGTAATTGATACGCCCTGCCCATTACAATGCAGTGCCTTTCAGGATTCTTGAAAATCCCAAAAACTGAGCGGCACTACAATTGCGCTCGTCACCTTGAGACATAAGATGTTAAGTCTCATTTGCCCAGTAGTTACACTAGCTACAGCACCCTTCAGACCGAAACACAGTAATGCTTACACATTACTGCTTCACGGCAGAAATAGTAATGCTCACACATTACTGCTTCACGGCAGAAATAGGCGCCTCAGAGCGCCATTTGTTTCCGAAGCGGTAGTAGTGTCTAGAATATTAGAAATGACATCAAAAAGAATTCTAAAGGAATCAATTTTGAGAAAATAAATGCCGTTTATGCCTTTTTCATCTTCTTCTTCTTTTTTTGGCATTCAAAGGTATGTTGCAATGGGCCGGCGTGGCAATTTATAATACTCTACTCGACTACAGTTTCGTAAAACACAACAGACGCCAAGTCGCAGAATATTTTTTGTTAAGGATTTGGCGTCTATTAATTACGTAAATCAAATCAAATCACTTTATTATGAATGTCAAAAAATAATATTTTTCATTATTGAATTTACCGCCACTTCGCAAAGGGTTGAGCTAATGAGAAGAAGTGGCAAGAAACTCATTGCCACTCTTTTAATTCAACATTTACATTTTCTTCTTTTTACAAATTACAGAGCGTTCTGATTTTTATATATATTTTGTAGAATATTATTCCAAACTTAGAGATTTCTGAGATCTTAGACTTTATATTATATCTGATGTTAATAGAAGAATTTCTACCCGGTAAACTAAATATCATTAAAAAAAATTGCAAACCTGTAAGTTCCTCTTTCTTCGACTACGTTAGAAGTTTCAGCCCTGTAGCATCTACTTACAGCTGCTAATTTCAGAGGTAACTCTGTAATGCAGTGTGTAGTATCAGCTAACAAGCCTGCGAGGGGAAGTTCTGCAGTGCCACATAGGTATAAATCTGGTGAATGAAGAACAGGATCAAGTGAGTAAATCTACAAAAGGAAAATAAAGTGTTAATGTGATAATGAAAAAATTCTGAAATATATCTGTACAGGAATTGTAGTCTTCAGTATTAGCGATTTTATTGTTGTATTTATTACCTAACCTATTAAAGTTTTAAATTAAAATAAAACCCTTTGTTGTGAGATTGTGATGCTGCTATGACTAATAATAATTTTTGTTACCACATTATTTAAATATTTCATTCAATGTGAAATGTCCATGTATATTTATAATATCACTTGCTACTATGAGTGTAAAGTAACATACATTTAATAATTCAATATTCAGAATCTATATAATATCAAACCCAAAGTATTTTTACTACTACTACTATAGTACATAGGTCATACCTGTGTGTGTTGATTATCTAGTACCATACCACAGTTGCGAATAACATCACCAGATATAATATCTGGTACAGATATTAATTGAAAGCCTTTTCTTAATAAATAAGCAACAGTATACTTAATAAGAGCCTCTTCATATTCTGCTAAATCTCCTAAATAATAATAGCTTTTATTGCCGCAAGTGTAACCAAGTTTATCAGTTCTAATTAAGTTTAAAACTTGGCAAATTTCACTGAATTCTAAAGGCTTATGTGATCCGAAATCTTTTTTCTGGTTAATGTAATGTAAAATATGAGGGTCTTCCTGATAATTCTGTACAACAGGATGTGTTTTATTTGGTAATAGCATCAACTCCTTGCAAAGGTTCTCATTCAGTAATTTATACGATTTGTCATTGTGAGGTTTTTGTAATGATTGAAATAAGTCGAGAACTCTATCAATATTGCCCACGCCTTTTCTTCGAGATATATTCTGTTTTATTTCAATAACGTTTTTTGAATTACAATAGTAATTTGTATCGATATCAGGATAAATTTGCGTTGACAAAAATCTTTGTGAAATTATTATACGACATTTTCTAAGTAAATACATGATAGTTCATTTATAGGATCGTTTTATTTTCTATAAAAATTGTTTTTGAAAAACATAAAATATTACACCAAAATAATAAACATTACGCGTATACTTTTTTAAATTTTTTGGAGTTTTATGACTTGGTAGGACCGTCAGTGGCTAAGCTGCGCTGCGTGATAAACTTCAGCTCCTTTTAGAATTTATAGATACTTGTTCATACTGGTCCCATAAATCTCCCCCGGGCCTTGTCAAAAGCTATCAAACATTTTGCTCCATACAAGCGCCGATGTTTTGCACATACTGTTACCCTACTTTTGATACTAAATATAAGGTACTAATAATCTCTCCGGATGTTAGGATCAATCCAGATATTCCAAGAAATCAATTGGAAGCTCCTCAATATGTAAACATATTAAAAGAAAATGAGTTTACGGACTTTCATTATATATATAGTGATGCTTCTAAGCACTCACCAGATGGCATAGTTGGGGTTGGAGTTTTCCATTTTCAGTATAATATTGTCCAGAAAACAAAACTTCCACCTGAATCATCTGTATTTACTGGAGAATGTCTTGGTCTGTTTAAATCTATTGAATATATACTTCTTGCTAAGCTTAAGAAATCCACTATATTTACAGACTGTATGATTGCCTTACAAGCTCTATCTAGGTTTCCATTCAAGTCTGCCCCAATTAACCATGTTATTTTAAAAATTCGAAACCTGCTAGTGACATGTAATGAAAAAGGCTATAAAGTGTGGCATTCTGGCATTTTTGGAAACGAACGATCTGACCAGCTTGCCAACGAATCTATTTCATGAGGAGATATGGCAGATTATTATAACAATGCCCATGATATGTGTACATTGCCAAAACATTCCCTTCAGGAATCTTGGAGAGTGGCATGGTTGATCTCTAGCAAGTTAAAGGTTAGAACATTTGCTAGAATTCAAAACTGTATTCCGTCAAAGCCATGGTTCTCAGGATTGGTGTTGAGCAGGAGAGTGACGTGTATCTTGACGCGTATGCGTTTGGGCCATGTTTGCTCTCCTGTTCAACTGGCGAAATTTGGAATTGTGAATAGTGATCTGTGTGAATGTGGTGAGTTGGGTGACCTGAACCATATATTTTTATCATGACCAAAATATAACCGGGAATCGTTATACCCGGGTCTTATTCAGTGTCATATCCCACTTCCTACTTCTGTTGACATCCTCTTATCCTCTGATAAACCTTGTGTATATAAACTTCTTTCCTCATTTATCCTATTAAATGATATTAAACTGTAAATAAGTAGTATAAGTAATAAGTATTCCATTATATATTATTTTCTATCCTTTCCTGATCCTATCAAAAATTTCGTTTGTTATTTTCTATTTTTTTATAAGTAAATAAGTTTCCTCCGTTTTAAAAAGAAATAAAGAAAAACTTGACAATGGCTCAATCGCTTAACGCGCAGAGCCAATAAACCACGAAGAAGAAGAAGAAGCTGCGCTGCGGCTGCCAAACCGCGAACAAATTTCGGATAAAGTGCCCTACTTTCTCTATCATGCTTTCTTTATGATTTTTTTAGATTACATTTCGATTATTACTAATGAATGTAGTAATTTTTTATAACTAATTAATTCTTCAAAGTTACGAATTAGTAATAGAATAGTTACTAAAACATGATAGATGAGAAAAAAGAATTTTTAAATCGACTGCTACAGATAATTTTGACGGCTGACCGCATTTTGACAGTTTGTCGTATTTTACACAGATAGTTTTAAAATTTAAAAAAGTTTCTTTTATAGTCTGTTAAATTACCTTTCTTGTAGTATATCGTGTAGTAGCTCCTGCATTTGAGAATTTTTTTTCTAACATTCCAACTACAGCACAAGCTCTCTTGTCTCCTCCCTTACTTTCCTGAGACACTTCTTTTTGGAAAATGTTTAAAAGTGTAAACAAAATTTCAAATCAAATCTTTTAACATGAAAAAGAAACTGCTCATATATCTGTAAAAATAATAAGTTCGGTAATTGACGTCATACATGTTACATAACCTAGCAATAGTTAATTATTTATGTCATTATTTAACCAATATTATTATCCTTACAGAGTGACCTATTGCGATAGAGATTTAAATTAATATCAACATAAATCTTAGTGATACTACGAACAATCTATACCTACTTATACTAGATAATTACTATTACTAGAACATACTCAAACTACCCTATACTACTATTAGTTGTATTGAACATGGTGTGTTTCCTGACCTTCTGAAATATGGTAAAATTTCACCAATATTTAATTCGGGACACACTTCTGAGCCGAATAACTACCGTCCTGTTTCGGTGTAGCCAACCCTTAGTAAAATTTTTGAATAAATAATTTTTAATCCAAATGCTTACTCACTTTATTACTTATAAGTTACTTCATATAAACCAATTTGGCTTTACGAGAGGATGCCCGACTACGGATGCACGTGTTGAACTCATCAAGAATATTTTTGAGGGGTGGGAGGAATCACAGAATGCATTTGGTATCTTGTGTGATTTATCTAAGCCTTTCAATTGTTTTCAACATTCACAGCTGGTCAGGAAGCTATGTCACTATGGTATAAAATAATCTGCGCTAGATCTTCTAATCCCATATTTAAATAATAGAATTCAGAGAGATTACTGGATTAGAATTATTTAGAGCTACTTCTACTAACTAATATACTAACTTTTACTCTAACGACCAAGGAACATATTTATTATTTACTCTAGGGAGCTAACGACTCGGTTTTGACATTTCAAAAGTATTACCTACATAAAATATTTATCAATTTTATTATTATTTCTGAAAAAGGGCGGGAAACTTAAGATCGGTCGCACGTAATTTTAATAATTTTTCATTTTATTTTTAAATTTCATGTAAATATTTAGATATTTTGATCAGATAAGTTGTAGTTTGTATATATTTTAGTAGTTAGTTTTTATTAAAGTGTTAATTTGTGTAAATTTCATCCTATTGGTAAGTCTTCTTTTCTTCACTTTTCTATAATATGATGGACCCCCCGGATGATCCTGGGGGGACAGCCCCTGATATAGGTCATGTAGTGACAATTTCTAATAATGACGAAGGTAGCACTATGGATACAGATGGTTCTGTGTCTCAGACATCTAGTGGCCGTAAAAGAGTGTCAGCTCGACCCAGAATATGCAGACACTGTAATAAAAGACGACGAAAACACCGTGGTGATAAGAAAGATATTAAGGAAAGTGATTGCAAATGTGTAGACATTACTGACAAACAAATTCTTTCCAAAGTCGATTCCTGCAATAATTCTTCTATAGTAGTAGAGACAATACAAAAAAATAACACAGACACTCCACAACAGCCACAGCCCCCTGTTGCAAGGCTGTTATATAACTCATTAGATGCTGCTCCTTTTGTTGTACACATTCAGAAACAGTATTCATCTTCCGATGATAATGTTACTTTACATCCAGTTACATTTGGTCGTTTTCTCAAAAGAAATTCTATTAAAAATATTGTGATTGGAAGTTTAAAAAGGATAGGCCGGAATAGGTTATCTATTTCTTTTTCTAAGTACCAAGATGCAAATGACTTTGTTGAAAACAAAAATTTAGAAAATGAAAAATATAAGGCTTTTATTCCATCATTTTCTGTGAGTAGAATAGGAATAGTCAGAGGAGTACCAGCTGAGTGGTCTGAAGAGGAAATAAAAGATAATGTTTCTGTTCCTATTGGCTGTGGTCCAATCATAAAAATTAGGAGAATAAAACGAAAGATGATGATTGATGGACAAAACCATCTTAAATGTACTGAGTCTGTGGTATTTACTTTTGATGGACAGTTTTTGCCTAAACGAGTATATATGTGCTACACTTCTCTTACTGTAGACTTGTATATATATCCTACTATTCAATGCTACAATTGTTGTCGGTTTGGTCATGTGAAATCTCAATGCAGATCTAAACCAAGATGTTTTAGATGTGGTCAAGGACATAGTGGTGATAACTGCTCTGTTCAAGATGATTTTATATCTTGTTGTTTATGTAAAGGTTCCCATATTGCAACTGATAAAAAATGTTTAGAATATGAAAGACAAAGAGCTATAAAGGAATCAATGGCTAAAAACTGTATTTCCTATTCAGAAGCTTCAAAGATACATCCATCTGTCGCTCGAATTTCATATGCAGATACATTACTCTCATCACCTAACATCACTCCTAATACTTTTCCAACCCAGCATCAACATTCAACACCTAAAGCTATAAACAATACTTCATATAAAAAAACTGTTTTTGTTAAACCAAAGCCTCCACCTACACTTAGCAAAGGATATGACAAATCTGCTCACCAAGAAATTTTAAGGGATTTTAATATTCCCCAACCCTCTAATGGATGTGCATTAATTAACAAAGAAAATGAAAATCCTTTGGAATCCTCAGTAATTGATTTAATTATTTCTCTTATAAAATCTCTTAGTCAATCGAATGAATTTTTACCGTCCAACGCTGCCTTATTAGTTTCTGCAATTACTCAAATTTATAAACCAAATAATGGACAAAGTTCTTCAATGGAATTGTCAAAGCATCACTCCTAAAAAAAGTGATCTTATTTATTTATTAAATAAATATAAACCTTATATCTGTGCTCTTCAAGAGACATGGTTGAAACCAGGATCTTTATTTAAGATTCGTGGTTATTCATGTCTCAGAGAAGATCGTGTGGATGGGCATGGCGGAGTAGCCATGCTTGTGAAACACCCTCTTTCCTTTTCTCTCTTCTCTATTCCTTCTCACAGTAATGATTTTTCTATTATTGCTGCTTTAGTTGAAAATATCTGTTATGTATCTATTTATATACCTCATCCTTCTTCTGCAATCTTAAATGAAATTAAAGATATTATTTCCATTCTTCCGAAGCCTTTTATGATCCTTGGTGATTTTAACTGTCGCCATGAATCCTGGGGTTACTTATCTTCTAATAGTTATGGTAACACATTAATAGATATATTTGATTCAGTGAATTTGTGTATATTAAATGATGGTCGTCCTACACGACGTTCTCATCCTGACGAGGGCCCAAGTGCTCCAGATTTAACAGTCACTACACCTAATCTTGCTTCCTCTTTGTCCTGGGATCCATTACGATCTACTTTTGGTAGTGATCACTTCCCACTATTATTATCATTTCCAACCTGCAATAATAACAATAAAGTATTACATAATACTCATTCTCCTCGTTTAAAATATAAGCTTAATGATGTTGATTGGGATTTATATAAAGATCTAATAAAAAACAAAATTATTACACTTCCAAAAATTAATCCAGGTACAGAATCTCAGTGTGCAGATTCTTTAGCAAGAATCTTTATTGAGGTTGCCAATGAGATATTTCCAAGTAAAAATAGCTCTTTGGGTTTTATTCCTTCTCCTCCTTGGTGGGATAACGAATGTACTGAGGCAGTAAAGAGAAGAAAATATGCTGAAATTAAATATGTCATATCACATACTGTCAATGTTCCACTGATGAGAATTTTGAAATTCTTACAAAGAGTATGTCAGAAACTTCAAAATTTCTAAAGAAAAAGAAATTTGATGGCTGGAAAAATTTCTGCTATTCAATATCACCTGATGTCAAACCATCTCTTGTATGGCAAAATATAAGAAGGTTTAGATCTGCATACAAAGATTCATCTCCAAAATCAATCCCTTTTCATTTAGTTAATAGCTTTTTAGATAAATTGGCTCCACCTTTCGTTCCTGAAGACTTAATAATTGGTTACCCTGTAATAAATATAAATAATGATAACTGTTTTGGTTTAAACAGTATATTTTCTCTCACTGAACTAAAAGGTGTATTGTCTCATGTTAAGGATTCTGCTCCTGGACTGGATGGTATTCCGTATTCCTTTATCTCTCATTTAGATGATAATGCTTTATTTTATTATTTATCTCTTATAAATTCCATAGTGACATCTGGTAACATCCCCTCCACGTGGAAACGTCAAGAAATAATTCCCGTACTGAAACCTAATAGGTGTTCTTCAGACCATTCTGCCTATCGCCCAATCGCACTTTCTTCTGTTTTGATGAAAATTACAGAACATTTTATAAAAAATCGTTTAGAATGGTTTGTTGAGCATAACGGTCTATTATGTGAATCCCAATTCGGTTTCAGGCGTGGGAAAAGTACTATTGATAGCTTAAGTATATTCATTTCTGATATTCAATTATCATTTTCAAATAATAAATCAGTAATAGCTGCGTTCTTAGATATAAATTGTGCCTATTATAATGTCGTAATAAGTATTTTAAAGAGTAAGCTTTTACAACTTAATATACCTCTGCTATTAACAAATTTTATCATAAACATGCTTTCCGAAAGATACATAATCCTGAAACTAGATGACAGGAAGTCAATTACTCGACTTGTTTCAAAGGGCCTCCCCCAGGGATCAGTACTTAGCCCAATATTGTATAATATTTATACACACGATTTAAAATCATCACTTAATAGTGTAAATGTTCTTCAGTATGCTGATGATCTATTAATTTACTGTCGTGATATTTCTATTGAAAAAGCTAGTTCTTCTATAACACAACCGCTGATAAATTTAAAAACTTGGTTGGACTTAAATGGCCTTGATCTATCACCTGAAAAAAGTACAATAGTTTTATTCACGAGATCAAGAACTCCTCCTCCTATTTCTATATTTTATGAGGGTTATCAGATCCCGTTGGTGTAGGTGTCTATCACGCTCAATTTAAAATATCACAGAAAATTAAACTACCTCCGGAAACATCGGTGTTTACTGGGGAATGTTATGGTATTTTTAAGGCTATTGAATATATTATTCTATTTAAACTTCCAAACACAATAATTTTCTCTGATTCAAAAAGTGCCTTACAGTCTCTCAATAGGTTCCCATTTAAATCAAAAAACATTTCTTCTGTTATCATAGAATTAAGAAATCTATTAAATAAATGCAATCACTTTGGTCTTTCTGTGTTGTTTGTATGGATCCCCAGCCATAGCGACATTCCTGGTAATATAAAAGCAGACCAACTAGCTAATGAAGCCGTGGTCGATGGCGACATTTTCCCTTATAAAGTTTTTTGCCAGGATCTAGGTGCTCTTCCTATAGTTCACCTTCAGGATTGTTGGAATAGGCTTTGGACTGAAACTGGTCAATCAAAAGGCAGGAAATATTTTAACCTTCAGCCACTTATTTCATTTAAACCATGGTTTTTCCGTGCCAAATGCAATAAGTTAGTATGTTCTTCTATCATAAGAATGCGTTTGGGTCATGTTTGCACTCCTGTTCGTCTTAATAGATTAGGCATTGTATCTACTGACATGTGTGAATGTGAATCCGATAAATGTGATCTAGATCACATTTTCTTTTCATGTTCTCTATACGACCGCTCCTCATTCCTGAATGATCTAATATCTCTTAATGTTCCTTTTCCTACCTGTATATCCTGTCTAATTATGTATCCATGTAAATTTTATAAAATATTGTTATCTTTCATTCTTCAGAATCATATTAAAGTTTAAATATTTGTAATGTTGTGTAAGTAGCAAGTATATATGTATATTTATGAAATTTTTAATATCCGTTTCAATCCTCTTTCTACTTATCTGATCCTTTCCCGTGTTCCGTATCCTTTTTTAAATTAGTTTCCCAATCTTTTAATTTACGTTATTGGCAAAAAGTAAACGCTATTGCCAAAAGAAGAAAAAAAAAAAAAATTATTTCTCAGTCGAATCTGTTATGAATTCAATGCGATTTCTATGATTTTTAATTGGATAGAATGTTTTAAATTTGTTTGATAAAGATAGTTGACAACGATTGAGACCATTACATTGGCTGTGCAAAAACAATACTTGAATCGGCAATGTCTTTAGAAACAGTTCCTAAAGACTTAAGAGGTCTCCGTGCATGCTTAGTTTGCTCATTAATTAAGGTCTGCACTCTGCATTAAAATATACTATTCATCTTATGGTTTTCCAATTTCCATTACGTAGAAGTTATTTCTAACTCATTCACATTTGATACATTTTCAGACATTTGACCAATTTGAATATTATGGTTGCGACAATTGCGATGAATTTCTCCGTATGAAAAGTAATAAAGACAATGTGTACGACTGTACAAGTAATAATTTTGATGGGTAAGTTGATTAATGGCCTATCAAAGAAAATAGTACTTATTGGATCAACTTCAAATTTTTTATTTTTAGTGTTGATCCCGTTTTTGTTTTAGTATGATTGCTGTAATGAGCCCTGAAGATAGTTGGGTGTGTAAATGGCAAAGAATAAGTAAGTAACTATTGCAATTATTACATATACTTGTTAATTATAACTCACTTGTGTGTGAAAGGGTATATTTATTATTAAGAATTTTAACAAAATTTTAATTTTATTTATAAGCCTGCTAAGACTAGATTTGTTCATTTAGGTTGGCTTAATTCTTTGTTCTGTGATATTTTTTTTAAATTATGTTAATTAATCCAAACAATAGAAGAAAGAGTTATATAAATACTTTCTTATTTTATGATGTTTAAAACTTTGGCCTCATAATAGCACAGCAATGACAATCTTCCACTTATAATTTTAAAATTATTATTTACTTTTTCTACATACCTACCTAATAAATAATAGGTAATAAGGACATATTAATATATTTGCTTTCCCCCTTTTTTATTTTTCTTTGGGCTGTATCTTGTATATATCTCAATAATGCTGGAATATTATACATGACTCGTAAATATTCAATGTTCGTCTATTCAAAGAAACAACTTTTATTTTGCATACAAATGAAAACTGTGCACCACAATTAGCACAACCTAATTTTTCTATAATATTTCAATTTCTTAGTATCTCTTTTTAACACATCACACACCACCATCTAATTTAAATTTTTTCACAAAAAACGAAACAATCAGTGTATACCTAGGACTTGCTCTGTGCTTGGGCGGGTGAACTACATCGGAACTAAAAGTTGAATCTGGTCATAATCATATGAGAGCAAGTAAGATAGATTATGGGGTCAAGGGATGTTGGTTTACCTTGCGAAAAATATGCTAGATTAGGCAAGATTATTATCACTGTTTATTGCAGAGACATTTTTTCAAATATTACACATTTATCTAGCCTACCTCTTTCTGTGGTAGTACAACTATATTGTATGAAACTGGATTGGGTTAGAAAAGTCAGTTTTATAGCTATCAATTGTACCTACCAAAGGTATTTGCTAGGTAAGCTAAAACTTACTGTGTGGGTGTTTAACGAAAATTTAATTAACTTTAACTCTAATAATAATATAGTAATTTAGGTTTTTATTAAGGTAGGCATTGTCTATAATATGGAACGCACACTCTGCACTTGCATCATTTTTCTACATTCTTGTTCAATAAAATTATTATGAATTTAAATCTAATATGTCAATATTGCAGGTAGATTCTGTAAGGGGGTTTATGCAATATCAGTATCAGGACGGCTTCCAGCTGGAGTAATAAGAGAAATGAAAAGTAGAGGAATTGTTTACAGATCTAGAGACACCAGTCAGCGATAACAATATTGAATAAGTTATTAATGTAAAGATGATAAAATAAATAATTATATTTCAGTGAATGACAGATTATTACTTTGTCTGACCATAGTGTGAATTTGCAATCAGGATATTCCTTTGAATTTAAAAACAGGTCCACATGTATAAATTTTAGTCAAGCAACTAGTATTGCTCAAAATATTTGGAAAAAAATTGAAATAAAAATGTTCTGACTGATCAGCTAATTTTAATTTAATATTGATAACTAAATCAGTATAAAATTAAGAACTCAGGGAATCTTTAATCAATATCAGTGATCTTTGTTAAAAAGAAATATATATAGAATTAAATATCTAGACATAAATGCATATAGATGAAGTCTACAGGTTCAGACACTTTGAAATTCATTCAATAATAATAATAATGCTTTTTAACAAAGTGAACAAAAGCAAGCAACAAGTCTCCTTTTCTCCCAAAGACTACTCTTGCTTTTCTTGCCACACTGTTTTGTCTTCTGTGTCTTAGCTTTATTTTGCTGCATTTGTTATACCTGGATGGATAGAGATGATGTAATGTAAGATCAAATCTCATGTCCTTTAAGCTTTTTAAGATAGTATTAATGAAATTCTTTGTGGAATTAATAATGTGATTTGAAAAAAAAAATCTATTTTTTTGAATACACAACATTCAAACAATCCAGTTTCCAATATTATAATGTATAAAATAATCATTATTGTCTTTGAATTGAAATCAGTTTGGGATAAGGAATAACATGCCTTAAGACTTCAAACTTCGATCACATGGCACCTATAAGAACAAAATCCAATAGCATATTGTATTTTATCAGTACATCTTTCAGCTTGTTAATATTGAATATAAAATAATATAATATTAACAAAATACTGTATTATTATAACAAAAACAATTTAAACAGCAAGAGTTTACAATATTAGAAGAGACTGACTATCTAACCTGGCCAACCTTTTTTTTACCCTAGATGTGTGATTTAAATTATTTTTAAACAAGATATTCCAAATGCAGCATGTTACTGTTGGAACTATTAAATTGTAAGGTATAATAAGCTCATTTATGTGGATGATTGTATGAGGCCTTTTCTTGTCACTGATTCTGCATCTTAAGCTTTTTATATTATAAGAATACAATATCACTATGATTTTTACTAGTCTGAATGTATTTGTAAATAAGTGGCAAAATAAGAAAAACTCAAAGTAAAACAATTACTACTTATTATCTATCATCACAGTACTACAATAATCAAATGTATATACAAAATAAATGCAAATGATAAATTCTCTAGCACTTGTTTGAAATTCTTGTCAGCTGGTGCCTTCTGGTGGGGTTTTGAACTCGCTTTCTGTGCCCAAAACATCCTTATCTAGATCCTTAAAATCAATATTTTGTTGCTTCATTGCTTTCTGTAATAAAATGTTCATATTAGTTTGTACACAACATAATAACAGAACTTGGGTTTTATAAAGTTATCGCTTTATTTACCTTCACACATTCTTGATAAATTTTAAAAATTCCCGCACACATGGAATCGTCGTGGTCACCTTTTAAGAAACGCTCTGAAAACCACGTATTGAAGCAATCATCATACTTTTTTTTCAGGTCAGTACACTCCTCGCCGATACTATTCATATTAGGCCCACTGTGAGTCTCGTCTCGTCACGTTAGTCGTCGTAAATAATGTGCTATGTATTTTATGTTATGTACACAGTACACACTACACGTGAGAGCAGATATTTTGTCTGAATATTACCATTTACCATTTGATTATTTTGGTTAATATTTACCGTGGTGCGTGAGCCCCGGTTTGAGTTCTGACATCTGACAACTGACACCTGTTGTTGTTTATGACTTTCTCTTGTGTCTATGCTCGTAGAGCTTGCTCATATATATTTGTTATTGTTATTTTAGTTACTCATCCTCCTGCTCCTGACACCACTCAGTTACTAACGAAGTATAATTCTATTCTATCTTTTATTATTTCTATTAAATTATCTATTAGAAAGTTAACTGAAACTAACTTATAAACATAATTTAATTTCAAATTAATTGTTGTACAGTGCACACCTATTTTTCCAGGACAGCACAGCACAAATAAAACTGAAAAATACATGCGACGAGTGTCCAATTGAAAGAGGCGTCCGTCAAGGTGACCCTATATCGCCGAAATTATTCTCAGCTGTGTTGGAGACGATCTTTAGGAGAATAGACTGGGATACAATCGGAATTACCGTGAACGAAGAGAAATTTCTCCTCCTCTGACTGTCCAAAATACCCTGGAAACAATGCTACAACAATTATCAGATTAAAGTGCAAATGTAGGCCTCTCTATGAATGTAGCGAAAACAAAAATATTAAGCAATTAATTAAAACGTAATCGCATAATTAATAATTATTACTACATATTTTTTAGTTATACGAAATATAATAAAATATAAAAGTGCATTATTACAGGAAAGGAAATGAACTATTCATTTTTAATGACCTATTTAATGGTTTTTTTTTAAATATTTATTTGTTTAATTTGAAACATAACATTGTACCTTGAAATTTTCGACTTCACGTCTGGTAGGCCTTTAACTCAAAAAGGATGGACATTAGAAAAAAGTTTTAAGCAAAAGTTGTAGAGGATAAAGTTATCGGCCGAGATAGAAAAACTGGCGTTTTAAATGCGCTAAAAATCGTAAACAGTACAGGTTTACAGGAAATAAAAGATGCGAAATTTTATTTCCTAAAGTAATGGTCTCAATATTTTTTGCCTTAATGTGCATAGTTTCCGAGATATCTGCCAAAACATTTTTGAAGAGGCAGCATTTTGTTATTTCATGCTCAGTGCCTAACAAAATAAAATTGGATCGGAAATCGACTGCGAAGGTAAATTCTTTTTTACTGGCCTACTTGATTTAAGCCGCTTTTGTTGACATTTTCTTGCTAACTATAATTCATAGAACTGTCATTCGACCCAAGAGCAGAGTTGTTGACGGTTTACGGACTTGTAACAATTTTTGTGTAGCTGTACAACCAATAACATCAATTAATATAAATGTCTAATATCTAACATTCAACATAATACCTTCGTAGCATTATAGATCGTATCATATTAACTGTAATAAGCGTATGCCGAAAGATTCGTTCTTAAAAGAACATATTCTATATATAAAATTCTCATGTCGCGGTGTTTGTAGTTAAACTCCTTCGAAACGGCTTGACCGATTCTCATGAAATTTTGAGTGCATATTGGGTAGGTCTGAGAATCGGACAACATCTTTTTTTCTTCCCCGAAATGTTAAGGTGGTCCACGCCAAATTTTATTATAATGACTCATAATCAAACAAATTTAAAAAAAAATGTCAAAAAATTAAAAAAAAAAAATTGCTGACGCATTAAAAATACATACAAAATCAAATTTTCACCCATCTACGATCAACAGTTACTTTTGTACCGCGATTTTAATATCGGCAATACAACGTTTGCTGGGTCAGCTAGTTATTTTATATTAGCTCTGATAATAACCATTTCATAATGCTACACAAGTCATAGAATCATGCAGATCACCAGTAGTCATCACATCGAAGTACAAGCATAGTCACGTACACTCGAAGACCGCAGATATACTCACGTGACCAGTCATATGCTCCGCGTTACACAACCTCACAGCAAGGCCGAACGTACTCTACTAAAGCGCGTAGATTACTTATTACAATTCATTCAATTTTAATCAATGAGCAACAGGAGTGAGTGCTCATTGGCATCCACCGATCGAGCATCGACGCGAGTTCTGCACGCTCGCTGGACGGCTTACTGCGATAGCATTAGTTTTAGAGCGAGATAGAACACATTGTATGATTCTCAATTGTAATTGAATTAAACGCTTAACTATTGGACATGATGTAAGCTTTAGTATTGGTGTGTAATTTCTAAACTTGTAAATATTTTTAAAGTAACAATTGTAGTTGGTTAACTTTCCCCATTGCTTTCAATAGCCGCCACCCATCTATGTGTTAGGTAAACCAGAAGATCGCCAGTCGACCGACCATGTCGATAGCCGTGCTGCCGGTCCTATATTCTACAGTATATTCAAAAATTGTTAATTTCTGTTATTTGAAAGAACTTATAAAGACAACAGCTGTTATTTACACATCAAAGGACTCTAAAAATATTATTTAAAAAAAATACAACGTTATAATGTGGAAAACCATCCTAAAATTTAAATTAGTAAGTACATGTTGCTTAGACTTTTTCTGAAGTGTTAAATTTTTTATGTCACATAAATTGTCAATATTGTGTACGATAGCGCAATAAATGAATGAATATTGTATTAAACCACATAAATGCTAGTACTTTTATACTGGTAAATAAAGCAATTCTTGCGAAATTATTCCCTAACCATTCCAATATTCAAAAATGCACAACGTTAATGTTATTAAAATTTTCACTTATGCCGGTACTCCCAGGGTGCATCTCGCTATTTTTTATTCTTACTGTATAAACAGAGTTGAATTGCTCAGAACATAAAAAAATTAAATTAAAAACAATAGATCTAAAAGTCTTGACATATTGCTAAGCAAGGCATCCATATTTTTGTTACGAAAACATTTCACAGTTACATCAGATCCATACTTTGATTGATGATTGGTATAGGATATTTTTTGATTGATATATATATATATTGGCCTAAAGTACAAGATACCAGGCCACAAACTCAAAAAAAAAAAATTTTGATTAATATAGCCCTAAAGGTTATAATTTTTTGTCAATGTCAGTCCCATGCTGAAATGCTGATTGTTGAATTGTCACTTGAATTGTGCAGAAATAGGTTGTTTTCTTCCGTTCTCTACATAAAAATAAATAGTGTTCCTAATTGTTAATTTGTGTGAGATAAAATTAATATGGGTGATATTTTAAAAGATAATCGTTTTGCAAAATATTTAAATGACCCTAAATACCGTCAGATACCTAAACATGAAAGGAAAGTTAAAATTGATAAGCGATTTCAGTCCATGTTTAGTGATGATAAATTTAAAGTTAAATACACTGTGGATAAACGGGGAAGACCTATCAACGACACGTCTACTGAGAATTTGCGTAAATATTACGACTTAGATGAAACAGGAAGTTCGGATAGTGATTCGGAGTCTGCGGAAGAAGATACTGAGGGTAAACAAAACGAAGGAAGATTTGTTAGGAGACCTGCTGTTGAAGAAAATGATAAAACAATTGAAACATTCAAGAATGATAAATTAGTTGGTGGAAAGTTAGATAAAAAGACAAAAAATAGATTGCTAGATCTTGAAATTGATTATGCTCGTGGGGAAGGTATACTGCATTATGTATTATCATAAATTTAAAAATATAATGAAAATCTGAGAATAAACCAAGAATATTCAAAATTTTAGTAGATAGAATTTGAAGAACTTCCCTTTTAAGTTCGCAGAACCTGTGTTAGGGATGATTGTGATTGGTTTTTTTGTACATGTAACATTTCTGTTTATTTGCAAGGCTACTCAACATTTGGAAATCTTCACAATTATCATTGTATTGACAGTGTTGTCAGTGATATAGTCAATATTTTGCATATTATATATTTTTTCAATGTTTACATTTTTGCAAGCAGCTGGCTTGCACAGCCATAACAGGATGCATGCACACTACACCTATGTCTTGAAACCATTCTAAGGCTAACACCACTTGACATACACTTTCAACATGAAGCAACATTGGCAATCTTCTATAGCTGTTGGGTGTATGGAAGAATGAAGACTGCCTAGCAGCTAATCTCTGGATTAGAGTAACAAAGTCTTATCCACTCTGTGAGGCACCATGTGATAAGATACCTAAAACACATGGTTTTCAAAAGAACTACCACACACAACTATGTGAGGAGGATGCTGACCAGTCAGCTGTAAATGAATTAATAATTTACACAAATGGCTCCAAAATGGCTGCTGGAACTGGGGCCCAAATGTTCTCTAACTAAACCTCCATACTTCTATACACTTGGGCACACACAGCTCCATCTTCCAAAGTGTATAGCCATCAAGGAAGCTGCCAACACAGTATCACATATAACTCAGAGCGAATTTATGAATGTCACTGAATCCTGGAGCAAGTTGCCAGGTAACTCTGCAATGAATCAAGGGACTTAGCAGTTGATTGGGTTATGATGCTGATGAACTTGCAAGGTGGGAGTCCGCAACCCACTTTTGCCACACTTCCACTTCACCAACAACCTACACAACACCCGATGGATGAATGTCTCAAGCTGTAGATAGTCAAAAGAAGAGATGGACCTGCACTATGGCCCAAACTGACTCAAAGACTTATCAGCCTTAACAGACAAGACATCCATATAATGGTGGGCAGCCTAACGGATCACACTTCACTAGACAAGCTTCTTTTCACAATCGGCGTAACAGACAGTCCTAAGTGCAGAGACTGTCTATCCGAGGACAAAATCGTCACTCAGTAATCCTGGAATGTGTGGGGGTAGCCGACAAACTGGCAAAAACCTTAACTGATATGAGGTTGCTTCAAGAAGTCTGTGAACACCCCAGGAATGTTCCGAACTTCTGGAAGGACCTGGGCTGGTTGGAGTAACTTTCAATACTGCATGCAAAATGGACCCAACCTAGTGGCTTAATGGCGGAAACAGAGGCCCCTATACCATATCACAACCTTGTTTCAAATGAATCCAAATAGATTAATTCCTTAATTAAAGACTACTAAACTATGGAGTGTGTCGGGTTCACTACAGTCTATGGTCCTCAAGGTCACCAATCTTATGAGATCATTTAGAAGTCCGTTTTTCAATATGCTAAATTAAAAAAAAATTCACAAACAAACAATAAACAATCTACTAGGCTACCAATCACCCTTTAAAAGAGACTGATGTCTCTTGCATTCCATATATTATAAGAGTGGTCGAAACACAACCGAAAGAAAACTCTGCCTAATAGACATATTGGTAGAGTTTTGCTTCAGACAATTTTCGAGCATGATTATGTGTCTAATTCTTTATTGTATTATTAAGAAAAATCAAGTTTGCATTTTACTTATCTGAATGATATCTTTCAGGGGTGCTACTTACTGATAGTTCAAGTGATGAAGAGAGTACTGAAGTAGAAGAGGATAGTGAGGTGGAACATGAATGGGGAGAGCTGGATGCAGATGCTGACACAACAGATGAGTCGACAAAGAGGTACTTATAAACTTTTTGATTTTATAAATTTACCAAATTTTTATTGAATTAATTTCTCAATTCTGCAACCTGTGGTGTGGTGTTGTAAGTGTAGTTATGCCTAAATTTGCATAAAGGTTTCAAAATATTTTTTTTTAACTACAAACTAATCAATTTGAGGAAATTAGTGTTTTATTCCTTCTAATACATACATGTATGTGACAATTTTAATTGATTTTTCTTTCACATAAATGAGAAGTTTAATGTCGAAAGATATTTTTATATTTTACGAAGCATAAATGCTTAAAGATAACGGTAAGTTATGGCAGTTTGAAACACCAAAGTACCTTTGGGCATGGCTTGCCTGCGGCGGGGCACAACCCACACTCTACTTTGTCAGTCCCCCATCACCACTCACGGTGTGACGGTAGGTAGTGTTATGTGTACCAGACTATCGTTTTTAAACACCCAAACATATAATAATCTCCAGAGATATTTCGTCCATCATCCAATGATACCAAGACTCCTTTGTTAGTGGCCAAAACCTTCTCTGTTGATACACTATTGACGGAATGGTTGTGGTTTGTTAGAGGCGCGTCCCAATTTAAAAGTCTAAAAATTTCAAGATCTATAAATCAACTTCTTAAGAGTTAAAAGAAAGAACTTTAAACTACAAATATTTTATTTTATTCAAACAAAAAATTTCAAACAAAGATATAGATAAAAACAGAGTTAACTTAACCAAATATAATATTAATTTAACTAGCCTATTAAAAATCTTTCATCTTAAAATTTCAGATTAGCAATTTGTAATATGGACTGGGATAATATAAAAGCTTCAGACCTCATGGTGCTATTAAGTTCATTTCTTCCGGCTGGTGGCATCATTCACAGTGTTACAGTAAGAATGTTTTTATAATATAGCAGAAACTGCAGAAAGAAATTTATATAATAAAATAAATTATATTATATACTGATGAATCATTAAGATAAAGATTTAAAGAAATTAACTTTATCTCTACTGCTCAGTTAAGTTAGAAAGTTTTACATGTGCTTATACAAAATGATCCCAGAAAATGTTCAAAACTAATGTGTTAAGAAAGTCAACAGCATTGTTAAAAGATGTTTATGTGGTAAAGGTTACTATAACATAAATGACTTTCTTAATGATACCACATACTGGGAATGGAGCGAACACCCAGGCTATTTAATTTAAAAAAGGAGCCTGCTAATTTTTATGTGCCTGTTCTTCTCAGGTCTAAGTAAATATGTGAATAGGTGGATGCTTTTCATATATTATTTACGTTCAATATGTGATTTAAATGTGCCGAAACACGCAGATTTGGACGCATTATAGTGCCGCTCAGAATTTTTTGGTTTTTCAAGAATTCAGAGTGGCACTGCGTTGTAATGGGCAGGGCGTATCAATTTACATCAGATGAACGCCCTGATCGTCTTGTCCCTTATTATCATAAAAAAATGAAAGATTTTGTTTTTTAACATGATGTCCAGTGTTGGAATGGACTTACGGTAAACTTAAGAAATTAAATATGATATTTTAAAGCCTATCATTTACGCAATCATATATTATTACTTCATGCCAAATATCATCAGGATCTAAACAATTTTGTTTTGTTATTTTTAAAGTGATACCCCTCACTTCTGGGATTAATTAAATTCAATTTGTAAACAAAATTAATGAACGATGCGGGAGAGGTTGTAGGTCCAAGTTCTGTTTTTTTTTGTACAAATTGAATTTAATCATCAAGATCATTCAATTCGTTCTTAATTATAAAAGAACATGGAGACAGACATACAAAAATTTTCATAATTGTAATGTCAGTGTACCTTGTTTATGTATATTTATAATTTATATAGGAGTTTTAATTTTTTTAAGTCTCTGTTTCTTTAAACTCTCCAATCGTAAAACACTATTATTTCTTTTTTATATATTAAAGGTATATCCGTCGGAGTATGGACTAAAAAGGATGCAAGAGGAAGAAGTCCGTGGCCCCATTGAGCTGACTGAGAACACAAAGATTGATGATGGTTTGTCTGACGATGGTGGTAATGAAGAAGGTGTGTCTCTTACATTCCTATTATATTTTAAGCAAATATTATTACTCGAAGCATAGGTGATCCATAATTCTATGGACAGGTTTTTCATTTGTCTTTGATAAGAAATATTAATTGATTGTATGTCTATTGCATTTATCAGGATGTGTTCTGAAGACATTTTTGACCTGATTCCTGCTGTGGAACTACGCCATCTAACCACACACTATCCTCTCCATTTGGTCTCCACGGTGCAGTTTCAAAGAATTTCTTTTATGAAAATAAGGGACGAGACGAGCAGCACGTTTAGCTGATGGTTATTGATACTCCCTGCCCATTACAATACAATGCACCTCAGAATTCTTGAAAAACCCAAATTTTCTTGAGTCTTAACATTAAGTCTCATTTGCCTAGTAATTTCACTAGCTACGGCGCCCTTCAGACCGAAACACAGTAATGTTTATACAATACTGCTTCACGGCAGTAATAGGCGCCGTTGTGGTACCCATAATCCAGCCGGCATCCTGTGCAAAGGGGCCTCCCACTGGTAATAAATACTACACGCTGTGCAGTCTTATGATATGACATGTGCGATAAATAACCTTTATTTATTTAAGGTGTGTGTAGATTTATGCATCTACTGTACTCAAGTACTAGATAGATAGAGTTATTGATAACTCTAGTTTTTACGTATTAATTTACATTTCCCTTTTTAGACTAAGACTTAGGGCATTACTTTAAAGTATTTTTGTTGAGTCACTTTACATATATTGTAGTTGAAATGCTTTATAAAACGAAGAAGCTGTAAATGTTGATTTAAAAGAGTGAGTTTCTTGCCACTTCTTCTCAAAGCCCAACATTTTGCGAAGTGGCGGTTAATTTAATAAGAAAAGAAAACTTGACATTAATAAGTGTCATTTCCTTGACCTACATCAATAAAGTGATTTCGATTTGAATTGTGGAGTCCTTTGCTGTTGCAACCGAGTATGGACAGCAGTGATCACTTTCCATCAAGCAAAGCGGTTGCTTGATTGCCCTATTATACCACAAAATAGTATGAACTCTACAGTAGTCCCATAAACCGCAATAGTTTGTTAAATTTTGACAGGGCCGCTATTGCCGTACCATGGTACCATTCTTCGTGTAAATTTAACCCGATGAAATTGCTATAGGTTCATCATACCACATGGAGAAGTTGCGTCGATACCAGCTCAATAGGCTGAAGTATTACTACGCTGTGGTTGAGTGTGACTCTGTGTCAACGGCCGATAAGCTGTACCACGAGTGTGACGGTATCGAGTACGAAAGCAGCGCCACGCGGCTCGATTGTAGATTTATACCCGATGACGTGCAGTTTGATCAGGTAACTATAAAGATATCACTTCAGCTGAAATAATTATACTGCTGGAATGCAAACGCCTCCTGCAAAGATTTCCACGATGATGACCTTCCATCATCATAAAATTCCGGCGATCGTCACCAGATCATCGGTCCATCTTGTCGGGGCTCTACCGGCACTCCGTCTTCCAGGACGTGGTCGCCATTTGAGGACTGTACTGCTCCAACAGGCATCTAACCGTCGTGATATGTGCCTTGCCACTTTAGTTTCGCAATCATCCGGACTTTATCGGTGACTTTGGATCTCCGACGATCGAGCGATCCGAGCTCTCGGAGTTCCCCTGCGAGATCGCATTGGAACTCCGAGCATAGCTCGCTCCATTGCCTTCTGAGCGACCATGAGCTTGATCTACTCTTAGGATATAACATCTTGCTGAGACACATTTGATGCAGTACAGAACAGAAACCGTAAAAGCCTTAAAGTTTGTGGCTAGCTAAATTATAAACTATGACATACCTTCACGTCCGAGCTAGAGCTGAAGGTAGGTACTATTTCATGCAGATTCATAACTATATGCACATATTTAATCAAACATTGCGTAATTTCTGCAAGGAGTTTAAAACTATTACTTTTATTGCTATGCAGACGACAGCACAGCGTCGACGAGAACCGGAACAAACTTGTGTCTAAAATCGAGACAATGCTTTGCAAAGTCTCGGAATGGGGCCGACAAAATTTAATCCAATTCAACCCCAAGAAGACACAAGTTTGTGCGTTCACCACTAAAAAGTCTCCCTTTGGTTTATCCCCTCGATTCGAGATCACTCCTCTAACTGCCACTGCCTGTATTGGCATACTTGGCGTCGATATATCGAACGACGTTCAATTCCGTGGTCACTTGGAAGAGAAGGCCAAACTGGCCTCTAAAAAGCTTGGCGTACTCAGTAAGGCGAGACAGTAATCCACTAAAAACCACCGCCTGCAACTTTATAATGCGCAAATTTGGCCACATGGAGTATTGGTCTTACCTCTGGGCGGGTGCTCCCCAGTACCAGCTTCTTCCATTTGACCACATACAACGAAGAGCGTTTCGAATCATCGACGATCAAGTGATCTCCGATCGGCTTGATTCTTTGGCATTGCGTAGAGATATGGGTTCTCTCTGCATCTTCTACCGCATTTATCATGGGGAGTGCTCAGAGGAGCTGTTCGGGTTGATTCCAGCTGCCGAATTCCACCACCGGACATTACGTGCAAAGTACCACCCGCATCACGTATACGTCTGGCATTCCAAAACCGCACGTTTTGTTAGAAATTTCTTGCCACGCATAGCCACTTTGTGGAATCAATTACCGGCTGCGGTCTTCCCGAACAGATACGACTTCGGGGCCTCCAAATAAAGCATACCCCCACCTTAAAGGCTCTTGACACCTGTTGTTGCAGATGTCCATGTCCCGTCTCCGCGTCCCGTGAGCCTCTTGCCCGTTTGCCCCCTCTTATATATATATAAAAGAAAAAAACTAACTACACAAGTAGAACTAACAGTAGTTGAATTTTCAATGAGTTGGGTAGTTTCCACTATTTCATCATTTCATGGTTGTGATACAACCACCCATGGGTATCCATGGGCGGTTGGCAACACCAGAGGTCAAGAGATGCGATGCTGGCCTTTTAGTTGGGAGAATTGAAAGTTTGAAGGTATATAACGGTTAGATTGAACAGAGATTTTGAAAGTATACATCACAGCACAAATTTATAATTTACATTTAATTAAAAACGTACATTGTTCTCAACGAGTTTTGTGTTCGCACTATCCATAAAAAAGCACAAGGCATAAAAGGCATTTATTTTCTCAAAATTGATTCCTATAAAATTCTTTTTGATGTCACTACTAACTCTACCACCGCTTCTCAAATAAATGGCGCTCTTAGAGAAAAGAAGCGGCGCAAGAAGCTCTCCCAGCATTCTTTTTTGCGCCCTTTTTAATAAAATATACCACATTGTACTGTCATTGTTATTGCTATAAATTTACCCTTTAAAGCTGTTATGTATCTATGAAGCCTACTCGAATTAGGTATAGGCAATCTTTTATTTCTAGTGTAATACCTAATAATGAAAATAACTATTTCGAGCCACAAGGACTTATTTTGAATTTATTGTGAGTTGCTCTTCGGGCTCTCATACACTGTGCAAATAACAAAGAAATTCAGAGAGGTCCTATTTTAGATAACCAAAAAACGAAATTATTTAAATTGTATACTAATTGACAATAACAGACATGAATTTAATCTTATATAAAAATGCATAGAGAGATTTATGTCAACACTGACAAAGTAGCGGGCACAGCTAAGTAATAGATGTATTTATAGCACTACTGTTATTATAACACTAGAAATAAAGGATTGCTTGTAACTAATTCTAGTAGGCTTCATAAGATACATAGTAGCTTTAAGGGTAAATGTATACACTTTTATAATAAAGTCCCAGCCACTGTTCAGGCATTATCTATAAATAAATTTAAATATTTTATAAAAAATGGCTGTGTCGTAAATCCTATTACTCCACAGCTGAATATCTAAGTGATCGGACAGCCTGGGACTAGATTATGATTATTTTATAGCGATATAGCGATAGAAATGACTGTACAATATTATATGTTTTTATTGAAAAGAGCGCAAAAAAAGAATGCTGGGAGAGTTTCTTGCGCCGCTTCTTCTCTCTCAGAGCGCCATTTATTTCCGAAGCGGTAAAAATTCAAAAAGAATTCTAAAGCAATCAATTTTGAGAAAATAAATGCCTTTTATGCCTTTATTACTATAAAACTTTTTTTTGTGATTCTCTTTTACACTCAATTGTTACAATCATATTATAATTTTTATTGCCAACGCCGTTCAGTCTTACAACGGCTAAATTCGTTTTAAACACTTTTGCTACTCTAGCGCCATTCTGGAGGGATTTGAACCTGTTCTTTACTGCTTGACATTTGCAACTGTTCCCTCACATGCGATTGTTCTCCATACCTCTGATCTCCACTAATAATTCGTAACAAGATCTACTCTTTTCAACCCTGCATGAAATGCGTCGACGCTTAGCCCTAAATTATGTCACACGAGGTGAGGGAGGCCTAAGGTTCGTGTCGTCAAGAACCAATTAATTAAAAATCACACACTATTAATATAATCCAGGAAACAGGAAAATAGCAAGAAACAGATTCTAGATTACATTAAAGTTTATTTTTGGTAATCTGATTAAAAGGCTATTATAACGTATTATAACATTAAATATACGTTTGTGTTCTTATCAACAGATTACATTATGTTGAAAGCAAATAATAGTATCTAGTAGCTCCAAATTTAAATTGATACTCCATGTTTCTTTCAACCGGTTTGTTCTTTTTTGCGCAATGCCTTTGATTAGTTTGAAATTCTTGCTGGAATAGAGGTGTACCTAATTTGATCTTATTTAAATATTATCCTTGTAAAAATATATGACTTGAATAGGGTCTAGTCCAAACATGCGAATCCGGCGTGTCTATTTACGTTTTTGGTTATCCTTAGAAGTTGGAGCCACGGACAAGCTTCTACGATCCGGTTAAGAGTAGGTTAACTCCTCCACGATACAGGTAAAAGAAAATTATTTATAAATACTTCCTGAATTGTATTTTATCATTGTACAGTAATAGTTTTACGTTCGAAGGCTCTAACTCAACAGCTGATAGGCATTGTCAAGTATTTTGTTGTATATTTTTTAAATATTTATATTGTGTTGGTGTGAAAGTAGAAATTTTAAAAATATTTGCCGTTTCAACTTTCGTTTGAGGGATCACTTTAGTTGTAGGCAAATTTAAACACCAATTAATCTGTGCACTTTAAAAGTTTATTTTAATGAAATTCATATTTATTGTAGGAACCACGAGAAGTCTGCACAAAATTACCAGACCTAACAAAATATAAGCCACGCTTGTTTACTACAACAGCGTTACAGCAAGCAAAAGTTGACCTCACATGGGACTCTACCAATCCCAACAGAACAGAGGTCATTAAGGGTGCTCTTGATGGGAAGATTGATGATTTGGACCTTAAGGAATACCTGGCTTCTAGCAGTGAAGGTACTAATTTTGCGAATTAAATTGTATTCCTATAACATTGAACTGCCTATTTCTGTTGTATTTGAGAACTTTGTTTAGTTTGAAGGTTGTGGATACTGCATTTTCCGTTTTAAGTCTCAGGCGCATAGCGATATGTTCAAAAATGTGTCGCATTGCCCTACGCCTTAGACCTTTTCGTAATTGCCTCTTGAGATTCGTTTTGGATTACTCCGATGAGAGAATGAGACGCCATGTAATGATCTATTTATTTATTTTAATGTGCCAGGGAACTATTATGTGTATTATCAAAATGACAGGAGTATTATTAAATTGAAATTTTTCACACGTTATTTGTTAAGTAACAATTTGCAACACCCACTTTTCTCGCTCTATTTTTGTTTGTTTAAAATTATCTCACTGACTATGATTTTTTGTGTTATTAATTTGGACTCAAATTTGGGGTGTTTTAGATGAATGCAGTGAAAAGGATGAAGTTGAAGAACAACCTGAAGATGAAAATGATGACCCTATTCAAAAATATAAAATGCTTTTAGAAGATATTGAGAAAAAGGAAGAAAAAAAACAGAACAAAGATATGGAAATGGAAATCACATGGGGTTTGGGTATTAAAGATAAAGCAGAAGAGTTGGTAAAAAAGAAAATGAGTAAAGGTAAAACATACTTAATAATCCACTCTTCTCTCCTTCATATTTTAATGACCGAAAGGTTAATAATGATAGTATTGATAGTCCATAATGTATGAGATTGTAATTATACGTAATATTTAGTTTGTGGTTGAGTCATATAATCTTCTACGCCCTTTAAATTCATGAACAAAATAAAAACGCAACTACATTAACAACAGCAATTTACTAAAAAGGTTTATAAAATTTTCAGAGAACGAAACCGCTACACCATTTGAGAAATTGTTGCAAAAGAGAAAGGAGAAGAAAAAGTTGCGAAAATTACAACAAAAACTTCAAGAAAAGGTTGATAGTTCAGAAGATAATTCGGAGAATGATAACTCTGATGACGTACCTTCTGACGTGGATCTTAATGATCCATACTTTGCAGAAGAATTTAATAAACCAGAGTTTAAGACAAAAGCAAAAAATAAAAAACATAAGGACCAAAATGATAGTAACTCAGAAGACGAGAGAAATAAAGCTGAGTTGGAACTATTGCTAGACGAAGATGATGGCAAACAACATTTTAGTCTGAAAAAGATCCAAGAAGCGGAGAATGGGTCAAAGAAATCAAAACGAAGGAAAAAATTGAAAGAAAAAATGAAAGAACAAAAAGAGACTGTACAAGATTTCGAAATAAATTTGAATGATAATAGATTTTCAGCTTTGTACGAGTCACATCTGTACAATATTGATCCAACAGATCCCAATTTCAAGAAAACTAAAAACATGGAAAAGCTTATTCAGGAGAAGTTAAAACGGAGACCTGCAGACACACTAAATCTAACTGTTCCTAAGAAATCAAAACAGGATGCTGAAATAGATTTACTAGTTAAAAATATTAAGAGGAAAACTAAAGATGTTTCAATAAAGAAATGATTATGTATAATAATGTTTTTATTTAAATTTATTGTAGCCGTAAATATATTTCTTTTGTGATGAGCTTTTCACTGACCATCAGTATTAGTATTAGTAAAAAATATTTTATTTCCTCAAAAAATAGTTCTTCTTTAATTCTATTTGATGAAATATAATAAACAGACTTATAAAGCGAATTGTGTTTATGCAAATAGTAAAACTAATAACTACCGTCCATGGGCACGTAATTTTAAAAGAGATTGCAAAAAAGTGATCCTTCACACAATATGTATTTGTATTCGTACTATGTTATAATACATCCTAAAACAAAATAAGACAAAAGTAGTTTTTTTATTATTATTTATGAATGTTTTCTTTTCAGGTATTTTTAACCGACTTCAAAAAAAGGAGGAGGTAACTACATACGTAGTTTGTACTATTACATACACTCTTTGGTTACAGTTGAGATGTGCTTGAAGTTGAAGTTTAATTTGTAGTCTAAGAATATACCAAGATCACGGATATGGTCTTAGCAATTTATACATTTTCCACCCAAAGTGTAAATATGCGACACTGTAGAGTGTTTAGGCGGTAATCAAATATTATAACATTTGTCAGTGTTCAGGATCAATTGATTTTCTTCGCAGTAACAATAAAATTTATCTAGATCCGACTGCAAAGTCAAACAGTCTCGGACATCAGTTATCTTTTCAAATACTTTAGTATCATCAGCGTATAAAAGATGTTCAGAATTTTGTAAAAACCTTAACCATGTCACACAAGGTGAAAAGTGTGGGACCCAAATTTCATCTTTGTGGGATACCAGAAGTCGCGTAACTAAACCCTGAGGCGACTCCTTTTAAAGTTACAGCCTGAGAACGACTGCTAATGTAAGACTTCAGCTATCTATACAGATCACCGTGCACACCGAGTTTTAATATCCTATGTAAAGGAGCCTCCCACTGGTAAAAAAGTTGATCACTTAGAAAGAACTAGGTATAAGCGGTTCGTAAAAAGGGAAGACCCTTTTCTAGACAGGAGGATGAAATTATTCAGACTGCTGGGAGTACATAATTGGTACCAGATAGCTAAATCCAGAGAATAATCCTGTCAGTGGCCGTGGAGGACGCCTTTACATGAAGGAGGACTTCTTCCAAACAAATAATCAAGTCAATAATCTTCGTTTCTTTCTATTCACACTTTCTCAGTTCGCGGCGCACTTATAGGCTTACCCCCTTATTCATAATGGTCCGCTAACTTTAAACAGCCGCTAAGGAGTGTTTTTTCTCATTCTGACTTAGGTCAATAGAAGAAGACAGAGTGCGAATTAACAATGCTTTAAGTTAGCAGACTATTATGAATAAGGGGGTAGTATTTCGTCTCGGCGCAAAAATAGATAGAGCAAATTACTGTTCTTTATTGTCAATAGTGACGTGCATTTAGTCATAAAAATTTATCGAATGTATAATTTTAGGACACAAAATTTATTTATTACATTGATATCTAAACTATATTAGGGTCCCGCGAACGTTTAGTTTTTATTTTTATAAGATTCTAATTATTGGTGTACTTATTTACCACAAAAGACGGCATTTGTTTTTCGAAATTAAAAATTTTTAAAAATGTAATTCGATCGTCACATAGGATCGCTGGCCAGCACAACTACAACCTCCGGCAAACTCGCATCAATGCTCAATGCAAAACAAAGCAGTTTCGACTTGACGTTGCTTCGAAAAGTACAAATTGTGAGTGCCCTGCGCTTGTGACATAGTTTTGACCTGGCTTTGGATTTCGGATATTGATACTGCGTTACTGTTGACACTTGCTCGTTAAATGGACTCTGTTTACGCCTCTTGTTGTGGATTTCGTCAATATGGCCGAACGTACGCAGAGAACTATTCTAAACAGTCAGACACTTGAGTTCGTTATACGCCTTTGTAACTATTTCGAATCTCAAAATGGAGGGCTAATTTTACCTATAACATCAGTGGTTGAACGCGTAGCTTAGTAAAAAAGCTTAATATTGGACATCGAACTGTTAGACGAATAACTAAAGAAAAATATGGCGAGACTGGCGCAGAAGTAAATAAACTTCACACACCAAAAAAGAGAAAACGAGAAGAACCAGTCGTAGGCATCGATAGCTTAGATGCCGATGCCACCCGAAGACATGATAATATGTGTACGGCTAGTATTTACGGAAGGAGTATAACGAGTAGTACAACAAGAGTATACAAGGAGGTCAACAAGCAAAAAGGTGCAATCACTGAAGAAAGCTGGATTATTCTTTGGTGGGGAAAGTTCTTTAACGAAGATTTTGAAGACCGTTGGATTTCGATACAAACAATGTAACAAACGTAAAATATTGATGGAAAGATTTGATATCGTTATGGCAAGATATAGTTTTTTACGGCAAGTGAAAGAAATTGAAAATTGCTAAATGTTGTGTTTTTGCATGAAACATGGCTTAATGCTAACCATACTGTAAACCGTTCTTGTACCGATGACACTGCAGCATCTACGTCCAAAGTTCCTGTTGGAACAGGATCGCGACTTATAATTTGTTACGCCGGAACCATCAACGGTTCTCTGATGGCTTTTGCGTCAAAAACCACTGGAGACTATCATGAAGAAATGAATGGAGAAAAGTTTACTGAATGTTTTACCTCAATCATAGCGTGCCGCTAGTATAAATATCTGTAAAACACTAATTCTTCCTTTTTCCTTAACATCTGTTCCACCTGAAAACTCAATATCATCATATATACTTGTCTTTCAATAACACCCACCTGTAACTGCCCCTCTCTCAATATTGTCTCTAGCGTAAAGTACCTCGGCATGCACATAGATTCTAATCTAAAATGGCATACATAAATAGAAGCGTTAAAAGTGAGGCTGCGGAAATTAATATACATATTTAAGACGTTACGACACTTGACTGATCCCAGTACGGCGAAAACTATAAACCTTGCCTTATGCCAATCACTTTTGACCTATTGTATCCCTGTTTGGGGTGGAGCCCGCGTAACTATTATGTTAAGTCTGGAAAGAGCGCAAAGAGCTATTCTAAAGATAGCTTTGCTTCTAAAGAATGCTTTATGAACCTATCCGATACTCTACCAACCTTCTTTACTCAGAATGCCAAGTCTTAACGGTCCGGCAACTATATATTCTTCGAAGTATATTAAGAAAACATGCGACCCTACCCCTCAACATGTCTGTTCTTGAACGACGCCGCACCCAAATATGTCCCATAATAATGGCCTTCTCGAAACATGTAAAACGGCCTTCGCGAAACGTTAATATGATGCTCTCTCCTCTAAGCTTTACAATAAGATTCATGAGAAGACTTATCTACACACTAAGCAATTTTGAGGTAAAAAAGAAAACCACCGCCTATCTTAAACAACTATCATATTCAGAAAGGGACTAGAGTCTACTGTAACCTACTCACTAAGAATTACATACACACACACACACATTCAATTTTTATTTATTATTAATTGTTTCGGGAATTGTTTATTATTATTTGTCGAGGAATCACTGACCCCGAAGATACAGTTTTAACTAGTTTCGGAGTCAGAGGTCAACCTCTTTTAATATCACTGCAAAACCGTTTTTCAATGTAAAAAAAAACAACCGCCTTCAGAAACACTATTCCAAAACAATACATATAATGTGCACTAAAAAGTATAAAAATAATTGCGTATTTTTATACAATCTAATTAATTAATCTAATTCTAGTTACGATTATTGTTATTTTTGAATTGCATCATATACGTATGTATAGCAAAATTTAATACTTTTATGGTTTTCTCATGGATTCCACTGTCTTATCTGGACCAAATGAGACATCTCGGGCAGTACCAGCTTTCAAATAAAAAAAGAATTATCAAAATCGGTTCACCCAGTCGAAAGTTTTGAGGTAACAAACATAAAAAAAAATACCGACGAATTGAGAACCCCCTCCTTTTTTGAAGACGGTTAAAAAAAATCAAGCCTAACCTTTGCGATGGGTCTCAAGGGAAGGCTCCTTATTCTTTATGGAGCACACTTAGGGAATGGGGATAGGATGATCCCAGTGTCTTTCTTATTTCTTGTAGTATTATTTTTACATTGTTTTACTATGCAACGCGGCATTTTAGTTTAAATTATTAGCAAATTTAACAGGCCATGTGGCACGTCAACGCCACATATTGTCCAACACTGGCTGGAGTACGCCCAGGTCGGCGTAGTATTAGTTGCCGCACTTTGCGGCTATGCCTGCGGTATCTAGCTTAAGCACAGCGGATACCAATCGTTAATCTAAGTATGTCACAATATTTTGACTTTGGGATTTGCAATTGTCATTCTCAGCTTTATCGAAATGCTTATCTGTTTACGAAACTGAAACTCATAAGTAGCTTATCTGATCGTTTTGTTTTCAGATAAATACTTATTTTTGTCGTCTAATTCGCCGATTGCAAGTCATTTTATTTTTTATGTATATTTTGTAGTATCATTCTCGTGAGTGTTTACTTATTTATATTTATAATCCGATTATGGAGGTAATTTATAAATTCCACCTCTTAACGGATCAATCTAATTTGATCGTTATCATAATATCAGTCTTGATCAATCCCCCAAAATATATACCTTTTATAGATATTTATTAGACTTACATTTTATAATTTCGTCATACAAACAAGTTGATCTGGGAAAAACAGTCTCTAGTTTTTAAGTAAGTATACATGCCATTTTGTTGGAGGACTTTATCATATGATATGATCCCGTTGCTGTAGATATTTTGGGACAGGTATTGAGGACGACGGACATGGTAACTGATAAGGTTCTCGTATAAAACTTCTTTTTCGTTTATACTGTAAGCAGGCAGTGCCGGGTGCGCACACTTTTTTTATATAAGAGGGGACAAACGGGCAAGAGGCTCATGGGATGAGGAGAGGTGAGGCAACCGCCCATTGAAATCCGCAATATCAGGTGTCAAGAGATGAGTTGCCAGCCTTTAAGGTGGAATAATGCTCTTTTCTTGAAGGTCCCTAAGTCGAATCGGCTCGGAAAACAGTAGCTGGCAATTGATTCCACAAAGTGCCTGTGCGAGGCAAGAAATCTCTTACAAAACGCGCGGTTGTGGAATGCACGATGTAAACGTGATGCGGGTGGTGGAATTCGGCCGCTGGAATAATTCCGAACGGCTCCTTTGAGCACTCCCCGTGATAAATGCGGTAGAAGATGCAGAGAGAAACCACATTCTACGCAACGCCAAAGAATCGAGCCGATTGGAATTGACTTTTTCGTCGATGATTCGAGCCGCTCCTCGTTGTATGCGGTCAAATGGAAGAAGCTGGTACTGGGGAGCACCCACCCAGAGCTGAGAACAGTACTCCATGTGAGGCCGAATTTGCGCCTTATGTTGTTGCAGGCGGTGGCTTATATTGAAGTACTGTTTTGTCTTACTGAGTACACCAAGCTTTTTAGCTTTCTAGACATTGCAAAGCAGACTTGATTTCAGACACAAGTTCGCTCCGGTTCTCGTCGACGCTTTCCCGGGACCTATTGGTCGGTGTAGGAAGCAAACCCTATGCTGTCGTCTGTATTGCAATGAATACTGCTAATTTGCAGCATATCTTTGATATGCAGAAGAAACAGTACAGGGGACAGCACGCATCCTTGCGGGACACACGCGTTTATGGGTTCTAAGTCGGAGCATGCACCGTTGATAACAACCTTGAAGCTCCGATCGGCCAAAAATCTAGTGACCCATTTGCACAAACTCTCGGGAAGCCCATAGGATGGCAGTTTCGCTATGCGCGCTTTATGCCACACCTGATTGAAGGCTTTCGCTATGTCCAAACTCACCGCTAACGCCTCTCCCTTCGACTCAACCGCTTGCGCCCATTTATGGGTGAGGTATGTAAGAAGATCACCAGCTGAGTGACGCTGACGGAAACCGTACTGGGAGTCGCTGATCAGTTAGTGCTGCTGCAGCAAGAGCTGACTCTTGGGATACCTAGAGGATGATCGACTCCATTTCTTTGGAGAAAATGGAGGTAATAGCAATGGGGCGGTACGTGGACGGATCCGAGCCTACATCTTTCTTAGGAGTTGGGTGCACTAAAGCCGCCTTCCATAATTTCGGGACTACACCTGATGAGTAGGAGAGCCGGAAAAGACGGGTAAGGACCGGCGCCAGTTCCGAGGCACATGTCCGCAGCACTATCGGGGGAATGCCATCGGGCCCGCTCGATTTATATATGTCCAAGGTGAGAAGCGCCTTAAGCACGGCGCCATGCCGGATTTGCACCTCCGGCATGCACCTTGGTCATCCAGAGTCGAGTTGTACGAGAAGAAGGAGCCCAGGAGATCAGCTTTTCTTTCGCGACATGGGCCAGCGAGCCATCGTCCCTGTGCATTGGAAGAATGGCTGGGTGGCAGAAGTTTCCTTGGACAGCCTTGGCGAGCGACCAGAACGCACTGACTGAGCGCTTTGACTGATACATATTGTAATGTATGTTTCATATTTAAATATGAAATAGTCAGTATTTCTATTGAGGTGATTATAATCTCCTGTAGCCTAGGTATCTTAAAAACATGTGTTTTTTATGAATACAAAAACAAAACAAAGGTAGTTCGGGCAGTGACTTGACTTAACATCCCTATTCGGTTTAAAGATCATTTATTCTCATTAAAACATTACAAACTATCACTTACATGAAATCAATATTTATAAATAATAATCTATGAATCGTCCCTATGATAAACAGGTATAAAACTAAATATAAGTGTGTACACTAGACAAGTAAAATATATAATCTGTAATACATTTCGCTAGTCGCGCAAGCTTGAATAAATAAGAGTGCCTACACCTTTGATATCCGACGATAGTCCATTGTACAGATTAGCACCTTCATATGTAATTGTTTTCAGTCCATAATTGGTCCTTGGCTTTGGTAGTATGAAGTGGTCATTATTGCGTCTATTTTGTATTTTTTTCTTTCTTGTAAATGGTTATTCTGAATATTTCTGTTTGTCTATTATTTTTCCAATTAGTATGCAGGTTGTGTATTTGTATAGGTAACTGTAATATATTCATAAATTTAGTTTCTTTATAAACTTTCTCTGTAGGTGTTAGAAATGGATAAATGTCCAGTCCTCCAGTTCACCCCTATTAACACAAATATTAACAGAAGTTTAGGTCCTAGACCATCACCGGACACTAGTACCACATTTTTTTAATGGAAAAGGAGGACAAGCGAACGTACGGGTCACCTGGCGTTAAGTGATCATCGCCGCCTACTTTCTCTTGCAATACCAGAGGCATCACAGGAGCGTTTCCACAGCTTCGTAAGTACGTGGAAGAAAGTTCTTTGCAAACCGCACTGTGGAGGATCCAGATGGTGGGGATGATATCCTAATTTGTGGCGTTTCGTGCGATAGACAATTCACGTCAAACAAAATCAAAGCCGAAAAATGGCACATGCCACAAATTAAGTCATAGAAAACTTCGACTGCCATATCTATAATTTTTGCGTTTACTCCAGTTGTTTAAAATATTATTGCTAATATTAAGCAATATAATATTTTTTTTAGTTCAAGCTGCGTATTTTGAATTTAGAACCCGATTTGGTCAGTGATATCAGTAGAGTAGCAGTTTGGCATTTCTGATCAAGGAGCTGTTCAGCCGGAGGTTTTAACGTTTTAATCAAAAATCACACTCATGTTATAAAGGTATGTTTATTTATTGGTTTGTGTGTTAACGCTCCTTAACGCTCTAAATGGATTTGGATCTAATATGTTAAGGTAATGTATATAATAAGGGAAACAAACACTAAAATATAATATTAGGTACATAATAATAATTCGGTAAACTGGTTATTAAAATGTTAATGTTAATTAATGTTCTCTAAATTAAATAAAATTTGTCTTTTACACTTAGACATCTTTTTTGTATGTAGTGTAAGCGAACATCAACCATCATCAATCTTTGTATGACAGCTTTTGTCAAATTATAAATGTGGCTAAATTGAACTTGTGCGTGTGCGTGAATTGGACTAAACATATTTACATTTGAAGAAGATTTCAATACTTTTAATGTTAAAAAAGTTTTATCATACTATATGAGAGCATGAATTTTTAAACGCTAAAATACTTTAGTGGTGAGATATAAATAAGCCACGAGGAAATGGTTCGAGCTAATGACACTCTACTTATTTTTTTAAACTGGCGCCAATTCTTTCATTATATCGTGTATGGGAAAGTTGAAAAATATTAGCTTATATAGATTTGCGGAAAAGTACTTCTGTATACCGTGTAAATACATAGGCTGCACTAAAAGTATCGGGAATGGAGTATTTCCACTGTTCCTGTCATATTAAAATCTTTTTAATTGAAAACTCCTTGGTTTTAAAAATCGAATACCATTTATTTATTTAAAAAAAGATTGTCGGTCTTGACACAAGGTCTTGTCAAACTTGTTTAGTCGTTGAGAAAATGGAATTGACTCGAGAAAATTCTAGAACGATGATTTATCATGACTTTCGAAGTGGTTTAACACAAAAACAGTGTGTTGACCGGATGATTTCTGCATTTGGTGATGAAGCCCCATCCAAAACCACAATTTATCGCTGGTTTGTTGAATTTCAACGTGGACGTGTCAAGCTCAGTGATGATCCCCGTCAAGGTCGTCCAAAATCTGCAGTCACCAAAGAAAACGTTGATGCTGTGCGTAAGTTGATTGAGGAAGATCGACATATTACATACCGCGAAATTCAGGCAACTTTAGACATTGGTATGAGTCAAATACAAATAATCTTGCATGAGCAATTAGGTGTAAAAAAGTTGTTTTCCCGATGGATACCGCATTTGCTCTATGTAGAGCAAAAAGCGGCTCACGTTACTTGGTGCGTCAGAACTCTCGAAAGATTCCATGCAGGATCCTCAAATGCTGTCTACATCATCATATCAGGTGACGAATCCTGGATATATGCGTAAGAACCCGAAACAAAATACCAGTCACGAGTTTGGGTATTCGAAAATGATTTAAAACCAACAAAAATTTCTCGGTCACGGAGTGTTGCAAAAAAAAATGGTAGCCACGTTTGTCTCCAAAACCGGCCATGTTGCGACTATTCCTCTTGAGGGACAAAGAACGGTTAATGCAGAATGGTATGCTAGCATTTGTTTGCCACAGGTCGTTTCTGAACTCCGTAAAGAGAATCCTCCATCATGACAATGCGAGTTCTCACACCGCGCACAGAACAAAAGAGTTTTTAGAACAAGAAAACAGAATTATTAGACCATCCGCCGTACAGCCCCGACCTAAGCCCTAATGATTTCTATACTTTCCCTAAAATAAAGAATAAATTGCATTGTCAGAGATTTTCATCACCCGAAGAAGCTGTGGACGCCTACAAAACGGCTATTTTGGTGACCCCAACTTCAGAATGGAATGGTTGCTTCAATGATTGTTTCCATCGTATGGAAAAATGTGTCAAATGTCGCGGAGAATACTTCGAAACGCAATAAATACATTTTTAAATAGTAATGTTGTGTCACGTCCTTGATTCCCGAAATTTTCAGTGCCACCCTCGTAGCACTAGTTTTTAATTGTTCACGTTCTTGTAAGCCGTTGACATTCACCGGCAATGACTTTCAATACACAAAATATAATATTTCTTATCATTGTTCACTGGGCCTTTAAAAAACAGCGACTATAGTTTTCATTTCTGACTGTGCGCTGGTCGCGTCCTTTCATCTGTCTCATTCTGACAAGCGGGAGAGAAAGGGATGTGAATACTTGTCAATAATTGTACCATATTTAATGAAAAAATATTCGTTTTACAATGTATTTACGCTTTTTGCATACCAATCTTATAGAAATAAAGTAAACTTTGACGGTGATAAGTCACACCATCTTTTATTGCGTCGTTAACGTATTATTAATAATTTTTTATAGCACACTTAATTGTACATTAACACACAGTTGACCCACGACTAAGGTGAAAAGTGTGCTTACATTGTCTTTAAGCACACTTTTGCCGTTCCGCTATCAGACTGCGAATGATATATTCATAATATGTAAATGTACCTATATAGAATGTCATTGGTCCTAGCACCTGTTTAAATATTCTTTAGGTTTCTATTTATAAATTAATTAAAGAAATAATCATATCCGTTGTTATGCAAAAAAACGATTCTATAAATATTTTCTGTAATCTCATTATCAATATAAATTCATGATTTTACTAAAATAATCTCCATAAATATACCGAATCACCTTTGTAGATTATTAAGTGCTTGTGTCATACTTGATAAAATAACGAAAGGAGGTATATAAGAGGTTGTAATAAATTTATTTAAAGTATTCCACAAGCGAGCGTTGGTCAGACTGAGCTTTACAATACTCACATTGTTGCAAGACTAACTCTTACTAAAAATATGGCTGAAATAATTCAAGAAGATATTAAATCCTCCGCATTGGAGCTAATCGGAAACACTCCATTGCTAGCTTTAGACCGACTTCACCCAGGACCCGGACGTCTCCTGGTAAAATGTGAATTCATGAACCCTGGTGGTTCAATTAAATGCAGATCGTCCTACAATATGATACAGAAGGCGCGAGAGAGGGGAACTTTGAAACCAGGCGGTATGGTCATTGAAATGACATCGGGAAATCAAGGAAGCGGGCTAGCTGTCGTCAGTGCTGTGTTGGGCCATGAACTAGTAGTTCATACGTCAAGTGGTAACTCTCACCAGCGAGCTGTACATATAGAGGCTTTGGGTACAAAATGCATCAAACATCCCCAAGTTGAAGGAACCTATGGTAACGTGACATTGGCTGATATAAACGTTGCTAGAGAAGCGGCTGAAAAGATGGCTAAAGAGACAGGTGCATATTTCATTTTACAGTTTGAAAACCCCGATAATGTTGGAGCTCATATTGAGACAACTGGGCCAGAAATATGGAGACAAACCGGACACCGTGTTGATGCTTTCGTGGCCGCCGTCGGTACTTCTGGAACGTTTGTAGGTATTTCCAGTTATTTGAAAGGGAAAAATCCTGAGATTAAATGTTTCGTAGCAGAACCTGAAGGATGTGAACCAATAAAAGGTACTCCAATTGTAAAGCCAAAACATATTCTACAAGGTTCAAGCTATGGAGAGGTTCCCAAACTATTTAAATATGAATATTATGATGGCACTATAACTGTAACCGACGAAGAAGCTCTGCAATACCAGAAACTGATCGGATCAAAGGAAGGCCTGTACGTTGGATACACAAGCGGCGCTAACGTCGCTGCAGCTGCAAAACTACTGAACTCTGGAAAACTACCAAAAGATGCTAGGGTTGTAACAATTTTATGTGATACTGGCTTAAAGTATCCCTAAAGTATATTTTGATGTAGTTAACAACTTTTAAATTAAATCTTTATTATTCACTCTTGCGGTATGGAGCGTTTTAGACCTCGAACTAAAACTGTCGCTGTGGCGGTACGATACCTAGTAACGCTAAAAACTAAAATAGTCTTAAAAAGTACTTACAAAATACAAAGAATTGTATTTGGAATCAAATATTTGTTTTATATTTAATGTAAGATTTAAATCAGCCTAGCTATCCAACGCGGAAATGCTGCCAGTATTCTTGGTACGCTTCCACGTACATAATGATAGTTTTAATTTTATGTAGTCATAATAGTGTATATATAGTTATAAGGTTTGCTTTGTTTGAATAAATGAAAACGAATGTTAGATTTTTTTTATTTTTAATTACGAATAGAGTAATTTAAAGAAAGTATAGTTTGTAAGTATAATAAAAAAAACGTGGTTTCATGCATACCATTCAACACTCGATAAAGAAATGTTTTGCACATATTTCAGTGAATTGAAATAAAACATCGGTGACTCTAATTTTCTTTTATTTTTGTTTTTATACTACTTTGTAACGTCTGCGATATGTTTTTCGTTGAAACAATTGAGGCAGAAATATTTGTTGTACCTAACTAGACTCACAATCACGCTCAAAAAATGTCTGAAGCAAAACTCTGCCTACGCATCTATTGGTAGTTTTCCAATAACAGAGCATAATGCCGAATTGTGCTGATGATTAATTGAAACATGAATTAGTTTTAAAATGCACCAGCAGAGTGCGTGTGTTCTAAATTCAGTGTTGAAAAAAATATTCATAGAGTTAGCAATCTAATAAGAAAATAAGATGTTGTCTACTTCATTTTGATAAATATGTTCATTTGTAATGTTGACAAAACTATATTTCTGTTCAATAAATTTGTGTATACTTTAGAATTCTAAAATGAAATTGTATTCATATTTTAAATATGGTATATAAAATTAAATAGTCATTGTTTGTACCTTCATAAAATTTAGTTTTATTTGTTTAGAGAATTGGTAACAAGACCATCAGCTCAAACCAAAATACAATAAACGAAGAATATTTAAATCATTTTTCGGTAAATTTGTACCTTTATCCATACTTAAATTTTATTTAACACAGTCTGAATTAAGTTTTAGTATTTCTAAAAAACTACGAGGCTTTTAAAATTTTTTAAAAATTTTAAAAATTTAAAGCTTTTAAAAATTTTTCAACAACAATATTACTACCGATAGTAAATAAAATTTGGATCAATGCCAACTTATAGAAAAATAAACATAAATCTGCCACTGAGTTGATATCTATTCTACGTTGCTGTAGTTGGAACACTTAACGTTGAGCATTATGCCACATAATGCGTCTAGTGCTGTAATTGGAAAACAGTCATTACCTAGACAAATTTTGAAGTTATACCTACTTCTTTTGGCGCGATGGAGAAAAATGATGAGAGGGAATTTTTACGATGCGCGCGCACACCAACACCTGAAATCTACATCGTGAAGTTAGTTCTAGGTGGCATGAAAATCGATAACTATGTTCAAGTTGTATATTCTAGTATTGAAACAGTGTGAATAAATAAATATTATTTTGGTGTTTTTATTAAATCAATTTCATATACGACTGTGATAGTATTTACTAATAACTTAACTATTTATAAATATTTGATTTATTTTTCCATAAGCCAAAGAAGTGTAACTTCTAACGCGTATACATAAGTACACACACTCTTTTTTTCGTTCTGTTGGTTCTTCGACTACGCTTTGAATATAACGCCATGCAATGACAAAGTGTTCAGTGGTTCAAACTTTTCGGTCAATGATTTATTATGACTTTCGTTGTGGGCTTACTCAACAACAAAGCTATAATCGGCTGCAATTAGCATTTCTTAATGAAGCCCCATCTCGTGCCACTATTTACAATTGGTTTATCGAGTTTAAGCGTGGACGTAGCAATCTCAATGATCATCTGCGTGAGGGACGTCCTTTAACAGCGACTACTGAAGATAACATCAGTGCTGTGCGCCGCGTGATAGAGGAAGATAAGAGAGTGACCTATCAGCAGATACGGGCAAGCCTAGGCATCGGTATGAGTCAAGTTAAAAAAATATTACACGAACATTTAGGCGACAGGAAGCTTTGTACCAGATGGGTTCCCCATACTTTAACCGACGACCAGAAACACCTTCGCATGGTCTGGTGTCGCCAAATGTTAGATAAGTTCAACGGCGGTGACTCAAATGCTGTATTTGACATCGTTACAGGTGATGAAAGCTAGATTGCTACGAATCCGAAACCAAAAGACAATCAGCTCAGTGGGTGTTTCCTTTCGAGGAGGTACTAAGGTAAAGAAAGGAAGAAGTAAAGGAAAAAAGATGATTGCCTCATTCTTTGGTCGGAAAGTTCATTTCGCGATAGTTGTGCTAGAAGATGGAAGGACAGTTACTGCAGACTGGTATGTCAATCGCTGTTTGCCTGATGTCTTGGAAAAAATTCGACAGCAGCGCCCTTGAAGCAGGATCCTCCTTCACCACGACAATGCTTCAGCACACTCCACAAAACAGACTGTTGAATATTTGACTATGGCAGGTGTCGAGATAATGAGCCATGCAGTCCTGACCTGGTGCCCTGCGACTTTTATTTATTCTCAAGAACTAAATAAAGATTAAATTGGAGGTATTTGCTTTACGAGCCCTGAAGATGCGGTGAAAGCATACGAAAATGCCATAGAAGAATGGAAGAATGGGCCCACTGCTTTTCTCAGTGGTTCCATCGAATGCGACGATGTGTAGAGAGGAACGCAGATTACTTCGAAAACCAATAAAAGTACTGCTCACTTTCTACATTAAGCCGTTATTCATTTTCTAAACATTTTCAGTGTTACCTAGGTATATCGAGAGACGTTCAGTTTCGTGGTGACTTGGAAGAGAAGGCCAAACTGCCCTCGAAAAAGCTTGGCGTACTCAGTAGGGCGAGACAGTACATCACTATAAGCTACTGCCTGCAACAATATAAGGCGCCTCACCTGGAGTACCGTTTTCACCCCTTTGCGGGAGCTCCCCAGTATCAGCTTCTTCAATTTGACCGCATACAACGAAGAGCGGCTATCATCGACGATCAAGTCATCCCCGATCGGCTTGACTCTTTGGTGATCACGGGGAGTGCTCAGAGAAGCTAGTTGTAAGGGTTGATTCCAGCGGTCAAATTCCACCACCAGACATTACGTCAAAATGCAAAACACCACCCGCAATCACATTGACGTCTGGTATTCTACAACGACGCGTTTTTCAATAAATTTGTTGCCACGCACAGCCACTTTGTGTAATCAATTACCGGCTGCTGTTTTTCCAAACCGATAGGACTTAGGGACCTTCAAGAAAAGGGCACCTTTAGCGGATGTGATGACGGTTGCCTCACCACTGCCATGTCGTATCGACCCGGAAACACCGCACAAGGAAGTTTCAATTATTTGATTTAAGTAATTATCAGATTTGCTGATATTCTAACAAGTTCGATAGAGTTATCGGGGACTAATCTCTGCTCTACATGTTGGCCAATGTAGATATGTGCCAACATTGGCAAAGTGTTGGTAAAACTGTCCACATTATGGATATACGATAAATTTTCCACAGTTGCAGTTAATATGGCTATATACGTTAAAATGATTTGCGTGTATTTATCTAACATTTTATGTTTAGAGGAGGTGATTACAAAGTTGGATTCACTAAATACAAAAAACAAAACAAAGCCAATACGGGCAGTGACTTGTCTTAACCCCTAATAAAGCGCAAGCCTATGTGAAAGTAATTATAAAATTGAAGATTAATTTAGGGTAAAAGGTACCACTGATTTCAAAAAATTATATTTCAAGAGGAGGGGGAGAAGGCAACCCCCATTTCCCCTTGCCTGATTCTATCTGTGCGCTCCGTGTCGAAGTGGGGAGATAATAGTTTTTTTTTTCGAGAGGTGGAAACACAGTAATATATCGGACTCGACACCCCTTACCGACTAAAACCTCCTCTATGCTGTTGGCTCTGAAGGCTTTTATAGCGACATAGGACATGGGCCGTGGAAGCCGCAAAGACTACGCAACAACAGTCGCGGGGCGTCTCCTAAGGAGACTCGAACCTCGGACCGGCCGTGTGCTTATGGGAAGGAGAGAGAATGAAAATGACGATGAAAAGATGAGAAGAACACACTCGCCGAGATAATAGTCCTTGCCTTAACAGGCATAACTGTCTATAAATTTACAAAGACATAACTGTCCTTGTAAATTTATAGTGTATTTGTTGGTGCAGTAATGTCCTCAAATGGCGACCACGACCGGAAGACGTAGGTAGGCATCCGGAAGATGGACCGACGATCTGGTCAAGATCTGGCAATCTTGGGGGGAGGCTTTTGTCCAACAGTGGAGATCTTCCGGCTGAAATGGTAATGATAAAATGAGATTTATTTGTTTTAAAATATTAATTTTAAATGGAAAACGACAAATATGAACTCATTTCTTTATTGACAACATGAAATTTTAATTAATCGTGTAATTTAAAACAACGACTGTACATATTTTGTAAAATATTATCGTATTTGTACTAAACAAAGTGCTACTTGACAGGTTGAGCGCAATATTTAATTTTCTTTTCGTCGTAATTTTTCTTTGCATTTAGAGATATGCATAAAAATTCACATATAATTTTTGAATAACTACCAAATCCACCAACAGACATCTGGATCAAAATCAGTTACAAGTATACTATTCACGTATTACCCATAGATATTCTAATGTACTAACACAAAGGATATTTAAGACCGGCAGCCACTTCATCTATATCATCATTCTTTGCCTGTACCTATATATGAATAAGAATAAATTAACGATAATATCGAGTGAACATGTTTCACTGATTAATTGATAATAATTAACTCAACCCTATTACTCTGAACTTGTTAGCGGACGTCTCCAGCTATTATATTGTTTTGATGGTCCTAATTTTAATATTTAACGTAAGCTCTTCAAACAGTCTTTGTACAACCGTTTCAAGTTACAAAGGCAATGGTACCTAGTCTCTATCTATATTCTATTCGTTGTTTATTTGAAGCGTGTATCCAAAATTTTCACCTTGTTTAATAAAACAACAGTTAAAGGTACTGCTTTTCACCTTAGGCCGTCAGGACGATGTTACCTATACAAGATAGTATGGGCGGCGGTGGTCACCTACCTCAGTTGACCAGCACGCTCGTATGTCTTCCTCTTCTATAATAATACATGCTGCACTCCTGTTAAGGCTTGGTCACACTATCGTCCTTCAGTATTCACTTCACCACCTGAAACTCCATCCCCCCCGGTAGGGCATTTCTGGTCTCGCTGAGCGGGTCAAATAACGCTAAAGGTCATTCGCGCCTAAATTAGGTTTATGGTACAAACCTACCTACTCGGTCAGTTAAGTGGATTTAAAAGCTGCTGAAACCTAAAATCTTTGCTAAGTTGTTTCCATCTTGCTGCTAGGCAACGCATGAAAACAGGCCAGTTTTATTACTTTGATGTGCATGACAGCTACGTCTTACACTCGCGATACTTCAGACACTTTGTTTAAGTGTACGTGCGTTTGCTGAAAGTAGAAACTAACAGTTCGCCGCTATTTTTTCGACGTGCTCGCAGCTGTCACAGTCTGTTATACTATTATTAGTACTTATAAATTATCTAAGCCTAAAATATTAGCCTAAATGCCAACATTATTAAATATATTATATTAATATTTGATGTGATAGAATGGCATTAATATACATATATGCATATGATTTAATTAAGAGTCAAATGTAATTTTAATAAACTTTATTACTGTAGGTATGTACTTTAGACTACCGAGTGTATTTGAGGATAATAATAATTATTGTAATCGGGAAAAAAAAATCTTTGTGAAAAGAAGTGCGAATAAAATGAAATTTGAATACATACTTAGAAGCGGCACAATTGGCAGAGCGATTTTGACGTTAAAGTAAGCTGTCAATTTTTAACGAATAACCGCTCCACTTGTTTGTGGTATGAATGCTGACAACCATTTTTTTTAATACTGAGTTACTTTGTTTGCGTTTAATTTCTTTTATATTACGTTACAATAGAGACAATCGAGTAAAATTACCATCAGAACTGCGAAAGTACATTTTTTAATTATAGGTATTTACATTTTTTTATTTTAACCGGGACCCACGATCTGATTAATAGACTCTATTTATACATCAGCTATAATCATGATGATAAATTAAAAATATACAATATCAATGAATGTTTGCTGTAATAAAGTAATCTCATTATCAATAATAATTCATGATTTTGACTAAAATAATCCTCATAAATATATCGAATCACCTTTCAGATCATTTATCAGATTATTTAGTGCTTGTGTCATACTTGATAAAATGACTAGAGGAGGTATATAAGAGGTTGTAATTGATTTATTGAAAGTATTCCACAGGTGAGCGACAGTTGGTCAGACTGAGCTTTACAATACTCGCATTGTTACAAGACTAACTCTTACTAAAAATATGTCTGAAATAATTCAAGAAGATATTAAATCCTCCGCATTGGAGCTCATCGGAAACACTCCATTGCTTGCTTTGGACAGACTTCACCCTGGACCCGGACGTATTCTGGTAAAATGTGAATTTATGAACCCTGGTGGTTCAATTAAATGCAGATCGTCCTACAATATGATACAGAAGGCAAGGGAAAGAGGAACTTTGAAACCAGGCGGTATGGTAATTGAGATGACATCGGGAAATCAAGGAAGCGGGCTAGCTGTCGTCAGTGCTGTGTTAGGCCATGAACTAGTAGTTCATACGTCAAGTGGTAACTCTCACCAGCGAGCTGTACATATAGAGGCTTTGGGTACAAAATGCATTAAGCATCCCCAAGTTGAAGGAACTTATGGTAACGTGACATTGGCTGATATAAACGTTGCTAGAGAAGCGGCTGAAAAGATGACTAAAGAGACAGGTGCATATTTCATTTTACAGTTTGAAAACCCTGATAATGTTGGAGCTCATATTGAGACAACTGGGCCAGAAATATGGAGACAAACCGGACACAATGTTGATGCTTTTGTGGCCGCCGTCGGTACTTCTGGAACGTTTGTTGGTATTTCCAGTTATTTGAAAGGAAAAAATCCTGATATTAAATGTTTCGTAGCAGAACCTGAAGGATGTGAACCAATAAAAGGTACTCCAATTGTAAAGCCAAAACATATTCTACAAGGTTCAAGCTATGGAGAGGTTCCCAAACTATTTAATTATGAGTATTATGATGGCACTATAACTGTAACCGACGAAGAAGCTCTGCAATACCAGAAACTGATCGGATCAAAGGAAGGCCTGTACGTTGGATACACAAGCGGTGCTAACGTCGCTGCAGCTGCAAAACTACTGAACTCTGGAAAACTCCCAAAAGATGCTAGGGTTGTAACAATTTTATGTGATACTGGTTTAAAGTATCCCTAAGGTATATTTTAATATAGTTTAATTCTTTCTGGAGGCTCAAGGCCTAGTAACGGTAAAAAACTAATATACTTACTTATAAAAGTACTTCTTTTGTATAAACACATTTAAAAACAATCAATTTTATTAATTTATTGTAAATGACGAGAGCTATCTAAATTTGAAGACGAATGAATTTGTGTATAGTTTGTAAGTAAAATAAAAAAGAGTACTCATGCATCCCATCCCACACTCAATAACGGAATGTTTTGCACATATTTTAGTGATTCGAAATAAATATATCGATAAGTTAATTTTTATTTTATTTATGGTTTAATAATACTTCGTAACGGCTCCGATATGTTTTTCGTTGAAACAATAGAGGTAGATATATTTGTTGCACTCAACACATTCTGGGTGAATTTTTTTTGTCAGCCTCTCGACCATATCAAAGCTGGCACATTTTCTACTCCTTGAACCCTTTTTGAATTCATGTTTTATAGATTTTTATATGCGAGTTCTAAGAAAAAAGACTTATAATATTAATAGTATTTGTGTGTATGTACTTTCCCAGCACTAAAAAGGCGTCTGATCTATCTGCATAGAGATACAAGCGTATTTTGTGAGTAGTGTTGTAAAATTACCTATTTCAATCTCCAAGCTTTTAATAATTTGCTCCACAAATTATCTAATAATATTATTTTGTTATGAATAGGTAATTGCGTAATTTTACTAACCACAAAACAGTGATTGTAACTATATTTATAGAAATCCTCTATTAAATATTCTAATACAGTTAGCTTATTGCCAACACTAAACACCCAATTTAATATAACCATTACATCATCCAATTTACGAATCTTGTAATGAAATTCAGTACAACAATATGTGATACTATATCACGCGTAGACTCGTGTGATAAACCCACATTCGGGTTTTAATACTCCTTATTACACAACAGTTGCATAAATAATAAATCGTGCTTAGAACGTCTGCCCCTGAGTTGATGCCGGTGCTAACGCGTTTATTCCTGCACTCTTATTCCAAAGGCGTAGTCGCTGAGTCATGGAAGTCAGCCCTTGTCCATCCGATCCAAAAAAAGGAGACAGTTCGGATCCGGCAAACTACAGGCATATTGCTATTACCTCCCTGCTCTCCAAAATCATGGAGAGCATAATTAGACGCCAGGTTTTAGTATACCTAGAGGGTCACCAGTTGATCAACGACCGACAATACGGCTTTCACCATGGTCGGTCGGCAGGTGATCTTTTGGTATACCTATCACATAGATGGGCGGCGGCTATTGAACGCAAGGCGGAAGGCCTGGCAGTTAGCCTGGATATAGCGAAGGCCTTTGATCGTGTATGGCACAAGGCGCTCCTCTCAAAACTTCCATCATTTGGGCTTCCCGAGAGCTTATGCAAGTGGACCTCCAGCTTCCTCACTGGTCGTAGCATATATGTCGTTGTCGACGGTTTTTGCTCGAATCCAAAGCCCGTGAACGCTGAAGTGCCCCAAGGCTGTGTGCTATCTCCCACGCTGTTTCTTCTGCATATCAATGATATGTTGGACACCTCCAACATACATTGCTATGCAGACGACAGCACTGGTGATGCCGTATACACGGGCCATGCAAGTCTCTCTCGGGAAAACGTCGACCAGTGCCGGGAGAAACTTGTGTCTTCTATCGAGTCCTCTCTCGAGAAGGTCGCGGAATGAGGTAAATTGAACCTTGTCTAATTCAACCCCCAGAAGACTCAAGTTTGCGCGTTTACCACAAAAAAATCCCCATTTACCGTATCACCGCTCTTCGATAACACTATCCTAAAAGCCTCGCCTTGTATCGGAATACTGGGTCTCGAAATCTCTAGCGATTGCCAATTCCATGGCCATCTGGAGGGCAAAGCCAAATTGGCTTCTAAGAAGCTGGGCGACCTCAAAAGAGCACGGCAATACTTCAATCCGGCCCACATTCTAGCGATCTACAAAGCGCAGGTCCGGCCACACATGGAGTATTGCTGTCATCTGTGGTCTGGCGCACCCCAGTATCAGCTCGATCCATTTGACCGCGTGCAACGCAGAGCAGCTCGAATTGTCGGGGACCCAGTGCTCTGTGAACGGCTAGATCACTTGGCGTTGCATAGAGACGTCACTTCATTGTGTGTCTTCTACCGCATTTATCACGGGGAGTGTTCCGAAGAGGTCTTCAACCTGATTCCCGCCGCCGAATTCCACCTTCGCACGACACGCCACAAGTTAGGATATCATCCCCACCATCTGGATGTGTGGCGGTCCTCCACAGTGCGGTTTTTAAGAAGCTTTCTCCCTCGTGCTACAAAGCTGTGGAATGAGCTTCCTTGTGCGGTGTTTCCGGGACGATACGACATGGGTACTTCAAAAAAGCGCGTACACCTTCCTTAAAGGTCGGCAACGCTCTTGTGATTCCTCTGGTGTTGCAAGAGTATGTGGGCGGCGGTGATCACTTAACACCAGGTGACCCGTACGCTTGTTTGTCCTCCTATTTCATAAAAAAAAATCCGTATAAAAATAATTCATAGTATGATTACATGAATTAAAAACTATTGGTTGAATTACTGATACATAATTGAGGAAATAGGTTGGACAAAACCAGCTCCTGCATCCCGTAATCCCAGCGATGTATATCTACGTCTCTCGCTTTCACCACACCACCAAGGCCTCCGACATTGTTCAGTACTTGGTGGAGAAGACAAGGTTCCGGTTGGGGGTGGAAAAGTTGGTGACGCGTCGCGCAGTAGACTTCAACTCTTTTGTTGTTCGCGTCCCGACAGAACATATATCAACCTTCCAGGACGTGCACCTGGGGCCGAAGGGGGTCGTGTTCCGCAAGTATCGCGGACGTCGCCGACCGCCGGAAGCTACAGAACCCGCGCCTCACATCGCCGCGTAAATGTGACGTAGATTTAAGTTATATATCATATATATGTTAGACTATAAGTTATTTATTTTATGGGCCATGTAGCCTGAAATAAAGGAATTATTATTATTATAAGTAACCAGTGTGATAGTACTTAATACTTATTAAATCCATAATTAATTACATCGTCATACGATAAATATCGGGTGCTTAGTTTTTATTTAGGTAATAATATATTGGTATCAAAAGAAATTTCGTATTTTTTTTATATATACAGCATGACGTTATAATTACGACATTAAATGCATGAATCGTAAAAAAGAAATTCTAAAATTTTAAGTAAATAATTGAAATATTAAAAACAGAAAACAGGCCAGGTTTATTACTTTAGTGGGCATGACAGGCTCTGTTTTATTCTCGTGATATTTATGTCATTTTGTGTGTGTGCATTGCTCAAAATAGCGGCTAGCTAAAGTTTTTCAGATTAAAGGGGGTACCTACATTTGGTAGAGATATTGAAGACAGTTGAAAGGTTCATTGTTCATTTAGAAAATCCTTATGTTATCAAAAACTATAGTTGTATTTTAAACTTTTTTTATGGAAAAAGAGGATGAGCGTATGTATACCTCCAACATTCTCTTGCAACACCAGGGGATTCACAGGAGCGTTGATGACCTTTAAGGACGCGCTTTTTAAAGTAACTATGAAATTTTATTAATGAAAATTTATTATTTTATTATTAATAAACTGTTTATAATTATGAGGAGGTAGAAATTCTTTTGACATATAAAGCTTAAGACCATATAATATACGATATAATGATAGAGACCCTCAAACTTAGAGTACCACATACTTCTTCAATGGCAGGCAATGTATCTCTTGACCTCATGTACCTATTGCAGATCAAAAAGCTAAGTGGCCGGCTTGTTTTCAGTTTCCATGAGTTTAAAAAAAAAAATGTAAAATATTCATAACTAAGGCACAGGTTTTATTAAATAACGCAGAGGCTAGCCGAAGGCGTGCTCAAAATAGCATTTAATTTATTCGACATTGTGACAAACGAAGGTCAGTTTTTGTGTCTAATAACAAGCTTCGGCCGATACTTTATAAATATTTGTTGCCATATATGATTATTTAAGGGAGAATTAATTGTGTAACTAGTACCCCCGTAACCGCACACACACTAGCATAACGGTGCTTCACTTGCTAATATCACGGCGCGGATTCCTTCTTTTTTTACTCGTCCGTGAAGTTACCTAACTATTACATAGTTGGATACTTTAATTAGTTTAAGTTGTAAGTAATTTCTAAAAACTATTTAATAGCTATTTTTGGAGGCTTTTAACTGGCCCATATGTAAACATGTCAACATAATATGTTTTTGTATTGATGTCTGTTAGCCACCATATGAAAATAAAATAAAATTATTGATCAATGGTATGATATGGTTAAGCCCGTTAAGCCACACTTAGATGAGTGGGAGCAAATGTTTTCTAATATTTTTGTTCCATGTCGAATATTAATAGGTACATAGTTATAATCTACTAGCAGTTCGCAAATATACGCGTCACACCTAAAAAGATCGCGCGCAAGAAACACAGCGGACATTTTTTTCGGGGTAAAAATTTTTATAGGCGCCGCGTTTCCTTTTAGGATATTGAATGAGACTGGCCTGTCATGCTCGGCTATCAGTTAAAGCAAAATTTGCCGGAATAATTTATACACAGATTATTTTAATTTCGATACTCCAGGTACTAAAAATCAAACAGCATGTATCTTCCATAGTGCACTCCCGCATACTCGCCTTGTTTGGACATGTATCATGATGAGGTGGCCAGTCCATAGAAAGACTTATCATCCACGGTAAAATGGAAGGTATATTAAAAAAATTATAATTTATGAATATTATGTTTTTGTAACCACCTCGCCTTGATGAAGTTTGTGAACACGCAAACGGTCTTAAACAATTATTTTCGTAATACATATTGCGGGGTTCTGTTGTCTTGCTAAGTTGATTTACCCGAATAATACAAGTTTATTTTTCCTCATGGCTAATATTATTGACCTACATATATACATTCCTCAAATTATTGGGAGGCAACAGCCAATATTTTATAGATATACTAGCTGACCCAGCAAACGTTGTATTGCCAATATTAAAATCGCGATACAAAAGTAACTGTTGATCGTAGATGGGTGAAAATTTGAAGTTGTATGTATTTTTTAATGCTGACTCATAATCAAAAATGTCAAAAGAATAAAAAAAAATCGTGTGGACCACCCTTAACATTTAGGGGGATGAGAAATAGATGTTATCCGATTGTCAGACCTACCCAATATGCACTCAAAATTTCATGAGAATCGGTCAAGTAGTTTCGGAGGAGTTCAATGTTTAACACCATGACACGAGAATTTTATATATTAGAGATTAGATAAACGCACGAAAATACAGACAAAATGTCTGAAAATGATAAGTATATCCATAATAATACCTAAATAGTATAAAATATTGTGTTTAATATTAAATAGTTTTATCTCAAACTTTATCAATGTACAGACGTCCGTTCATATTGTTATTTATTTAATAAATAATATTCACGAATCTCTCGACTCGCAAGTGTATATTTTTTGCTCTTCTAGATAGTTGATAGAACTTGAAGAGGATATATTGTTTGTTGTAGATAATTCAGTTGTAATATTATCTCAGTAGCGAGCAGCAGATATTTATAGTGCGCTTTGTTTTACTCGTATTATTACAAGACTAATCTTAATAAATAAACTTAAGAAGTAATTAACAGTCTATCAAATATGTCTGAAGTGGTTCAAGAAGATATAAAATCCTCAGCATTGGAGCTCATCGGAAACACTCCATTGCTAGCGTTAGACATGCTTCATCCTGGACCCGGGCGTATTCTGGTAAAATGTGAATTTATGAACCCTGGTGCTTCACTTAAATGCAGATCGTCCTTGCATATGATACAAAGGGCGCGGGAGAGAGGAGATTTGAAAGCAGGCGGCAAAATCATTGAAGTGACTTCGGGTAACCAGGGATGCGGTCTCGCTGTTGTTAGTGCCGTGTTGGGTCATGAACTAGTAGCTCACATGTCAAGTGGTAACACTAGACAGCGTGCTATACACATGGAGGCTTTGGGTGCCACGTGTATCAAACATCCTCAAGTAGAAGGTTCGTACGGAAATGTAACATTTGCTGATGTATCTGTTGTTATAGAAAGAGCAACGAAAATGGCAGAAGAAACTGGATCATACTTTGTTGGTCAGTTGATGAACAACGATAACGTGGAAGCCCATTATTTATCAACTGGACCGGAAATATGGCGACAGTCGGGGCATCGTGTTGATGCATTTTTAACAACAGTTGGTACTGCAGGAACGTTTGTTGGTGTGTCCAAATATTTGAAAGAAATGAATCCCGAGTGCAAATGTTACGTCGTTGAGCCGGTGGGTTGTGAACCTATTAAAGGCTGTCCAATTGTAAAGCCAAAGCATATGTTGCAAGGTTCCAGTTACGGTATTGTACCTGATTTATTTAAATTTGAATATCTGGATGGAACTCTAACTGTCACCGACGCAGAGGCGCTGCAGTACCAGAAACTGATTGGAACTAAGGAAGGCTTGTACGTTGGATACACAAGTGGTGCACATGTCGCTGCAGCTGTGAAATTACTGAACTCGGGAAAGTTACACAAGGATGCATGGGTTGTGACAATTCTATGCGATACGGGTTTAAAATACACTTGACATATTTTGTGTGTTCTGTAATCGTAAATTAGTGGATTAATAATTAATACAATTTTTTTTGAAGTAAAACTTCTTTGGGCGTGACTACGAGTTAACTGGAAAACGAAAGTTACGACAAGATGGCGTAACGGAAGTCTGTTACGGCAAGATGGCGTCACGTTTCTGTATCATCCAGTTTTTGGTTTCTTCGTCCATTTTTAAGACAGGCAAAGGGTTGTTGCCCATACAGCCATATTCGTTAATATTCAATAAAAATGTCATATTTATTTGTGGTAATTAATAAACTCTCCATCAATTTCTTATTTTCAATTATTTTATTTAATGAATGAAAATTTTTAGAAACGTGCAAGTGGTATTATAAATTATAAATAGAATATAAAATGAATATAATAATCACTTAAATCAAACAGAACCTTTTACTCTCTCATTGATAAATAAGAATAATAGAGAAAATCAAGAACCTGATAATGACGTGGCCTGTAAAAAGTGATTATTTTCTAATGAACAATATCAATATAACCCTATATCATTCTTTTTAAAATAAATAAAGTCTCATGTGTTCAAATTATATAGTTATAAAAGATTTTATTCTAGGTAGAGAATGAAATTTCAACTTTGCTCAAAAGTTGAGCATATATCGTTAGCGTTTCCGAGAAAAAAAATAGCAAAAAATCTAACAATGGTCCTAGCTCTTCAGCAATACGTGAATGCTTAGTTGGTAACACGGCTTTAATGAATGTATATAAATATAATGTATTTATGTATCTATTAATTATTCGTAAAGTTAATTATTATTATTAAGTTTAACTTCAATCGCGCGTAAAGATTACACAGACACATTTTTTTAGATTTATCTTGGTATTGGGGTCAGTGTTCAGACATTAGGTATTTCTTGTAGTTGTAAAAAGGTAGATCTCATATCAGCGTAGTTTATAAAGCTAGACACGGACGAGTAAAAAAAGAAGGACTCCGCGCCGTGATATTAGCAAGTAAAGCACCGTTATGCTAGCGTGTGTGCGGTTACGGGGGATACTAGTTACAAAAATTTTTCTCCCTTAAATAATCATGTAATATATGATATGTGGCTATATGGCCACAAATACTTATATAGTATCGTTTTTACACTTTTTCACAATGCACGACGGGATTTTTAAAATATTTTATTCAGACACAAACTGATCTGTTACAGACGATGACAATTCTCATAATGGCCGCCTTTCGGCCTGTAGTAGTGTAAGTGTGTGTGTGCGGGCTATGTATTTACACGTTAATCGACTTGTTTTGGTGCTACACTGTTATGTAAGGCGACACGGAGTCATATTAGCTTATAGCGATACCAGAGCCAAGTGGAATACTGAATGAGTCTCACCATAGAAATCTAAACAAGAACAATTTTCATTTCGTCACACTCACTGCATACAACTTAAGTTATAACATTTACTATGTGTATTATATTCTATACTAGTATATTATTAGTTAATTTGAATAAAAATCAACGGTTTCAGTCAGTGGTTTCTCGACAAATTATGGTCTGAATAATAATTAATTAATTAATTATTAATTTTTTAATTAATTAATTAATGAATAATAATTAATTAATTAATTATTATTCAGACCATTATTAATTATTTAAACATACTTTAAAACTTATAATAAATGTAAAATATTATATATATACGTTGTGTGTGTGTGTTTGTATGTGTTTAATGCTTAGTAAATAGGTTGATAAGTAAATTGCTGTATAAGATGGGCGGTGGTTTTTTTTTACCTCAAAATTGCTTAAGGTCTAGGTAAAAGTCCTCACATAAGATTCCTGACGTTTTTTTCATGGACTAGGAGGACAAACGATCACGTAGGACGTTTCGTGAAGGCAGTTTTACATTTCTTCATCAAGCAAGAAGTAACATGCTTACTTCGACCGTTCCCAATATTCAGTATCTATTACTTGAGATAAAAATCGTATTTATCGTTGACTTTTCTGTCCCAATAAACTTACCGACGGTAACTCACCTTATCCGTGTACGCTGTCTGTCAATGGGACGACGTATAGCTTACTAGCGATATAAAGTATGGAAATTGCAATTCACGCGTCCCAATATAAGGCGATAAGAATGACTTATTGCGTATATTTGGACAGCTTCAGATTAGCTAATCACTTACAGTAGAAGGTAGTAATTTATCTCTTATCTGTAGATAGTATATTAGGAACGGCCGGGACCACCAGCGAGTAAAAATAGTGAAAGAACGCGTTCATATTATGGTGAGTTTAGTTTAAGTATCATACTGCGGAAAGTCTTCCACACCCTGCAACTATTCCAATCAACATCTCGTCATCGCTTTCTCAATGAAATATTTGGTAATAATTTTTCAATACCTATTACATTCTTAATTAATTAATCGTTTTGCCATCATTTGCACCCTATGCTGCACAAGTCCTTCAATATCCGAAGCGTTGCAAGCGTAATTACATAGCTATGTTATATATGTATGTAAATCTTAGGATGCACCAACACGGGTTGGTAAATGTAAAGATTTTATAAAAAAAAAATTTTTTTTGCTTTTACCATAAACGTTTGGACGGTTGGTAAGTGTTGATTTTGAAATAAAATGTTAATTTCAATTACCTTACAAAATTTTAATAACTTAGGTTCTGGATTGGTCTCCGCTACGCTCCAAATAGATACCGCACTACCTAAGAACAATAGCTATTTATTAAGAACTATTAGAAGATTTTTGCGTTGTATCTTAACACTCAATGCCATCTTACAAATTTTAACATACGTTTTGTGTTATTTTACATTGAATTTAATAAAATAAAAAATTCCGATGATATGTGATCCCAGGATCTTTCTTATTTCTTGTAGTATTCTTTTTACAATATATTATTTTTACAATTATTAGCATAGTTTAACAGCACATGTGGCACGTCAACGACACACATTGTTCGAGACTGGCTCGAGTACGCCCACTTGGGCGTAGTATTAATTGCTGCACTTTGCGACTACGCCTGCGGAAGATATCTTGTTGGAGCGCAGTGGAGACAAATACTTAATCTAAGGTTAAAAATAATGTATGTTAATTCAGTGGTTAATAAATTTTTGAATGTCATCATTTTTAATGAACATGTAAGTGTTACTTTTGTCATTTATTACAATAATGTTCATAAATAATCAATCATTCTAATCCTATTATAAAACTTCTATTAAACAAATCATATGTGATAATGTTGATATGATTAAAATCTATTAAAGTATTAGAAATCATTAAGATTGCACTCGGCAGGTTAGAGGTGCCCATGAATCTGGCAACATTACTCTGTATGACCATTCTTATGTTCTGACAGAGGTAAGTACCAGACCACATCGGTAAGGCGCCTGGATATTCAAATTCAAATATTTTTATTCAAAATAGGATATAAAATCACTTATTGAAAGTCAAAAACTACCACCCAAAGACCCTTTCCAAAAGAATGCCTCAGACCTGAGAACAAACATGCCTTAATAGCCTAGATAACTCTTTGATCTCCGATTAAGCCCAAGGATCCATCGTCTCCACCCCAAAGGGAATAAATAAGTATCCTTGACCGAGTGATGCACACTTCTTCCGCTTCAGGTTTTCGGCAGTCTTCGCTGCACCTGATGAGATGTGGAGTTAAGGGATCCAGGTCTGGGTAATACACACGACTTTCAATAAGGAGTACAATCTTACTCTTAACTTAGATACTAGTGTTATACAGGTGTTCTAGAAAGGATGAATAATCCTAGAGTGTCTAATAGTACGGCTGTCAGGCGACGTTAATCCATAAATAGATGCATTAGCGACTTATCTATAATGCGGACGGCAGATCCAGTGGTGCAGACTGTAGTGTAATGATGAACACACAGCCAATATCATAAAAAATATTACATATAAGTACTTCAAATTATAAATATATAAGAAATATATTTACTAATTCATATCATAGCTAATAAATTCTGAAATTTGAATAACTATTTTTAAATTAAATAATTACTTACAGATGAATGAATACTATTCACATTTTCTTAAAGGTAATAGACAAAGAGGATGTAAATACTACGTGATAAGGGGCGGGACTGCCTAAGCAAAAATTGAAATTTTGTTTAGTATGAAACGTGCAGTGATTTGATAGAAGTTTGAAATAGCAATAACAATACTATGGTACATGTCACTATGGCGACGAAGTATAATCCGGCTAAGTTTGAAAGCGAACAATGATTTCGGCTATCTCCGTTTTTACAAGATTATAGCCGTCATCTGTCAATTAATCAATGACTGCACGTTTCATACAATCGCTTTTTTCTTTGAGAGTTTCGCTAAGCTAGTAATAAAGTAAGTATAGATTATAAGCTTAAGAGCAATGTAACAGATAAGATCTAACAGAAAGTGTTGAAAAATAGATTAATTACGTTCAAACAGAATGATTAGCAATTATTTAATGTCAATAATACGTCATCTATGTATATAAAAATGAATTGCTGTTCGTTAGTCTCGCTAAAACTCGAGAACGGCTGGACCGATTTGGCTAATTTAGGTCTTGAATTATTTGTGGAAGTCCAGAGAAGGTTTAAAAGTTGAATAAATAGGAAAATTCTGCTAAATTAAATAAAAACAACAATTTTTTTTCCTTTGATGTGTCCATACATTATTTCTATGAAAGAATTTTTTGACGCACGGTTTGACAGTTCTGCTGTGAAACAATTTCATTACGACAGCAGGGTGCATATTTTACGAAGTAATTTTTGATGTTATTATATATATTATTGACAAATTCATATAAAAACATTATTTTATTTATTATATACAGAACAACGTCTGTCGGGTCAGCTAGTAATAAATATAAAGAACTATAAATATATGTTCTGATTGCGAGCTCATTCTGATAACGGAACTTTCTACATGAGGTCTGATTATAAAAATAATGTCATTAGACATTGGTATCAATTTATTCAAACAAATGAAATTTTATGATTATATTTACAATACTATCTATGATCACATTAAATTAAAACTATCATTGCGGGGAAGTGTACCAAGAATACTGGCAGCGTTGCCGCGTTGGATAGCTAGGCTGTTCCGTGTACCGAAATAGCTGACAGCACTTGGGTTACAAGTAGCCCTATTGAGGCGCGTAGATAGTACTTTGTACATTCTCCGCGCCTCTGGCCCCCACGGGCCAAGTATCTGGATACCAAAACGGCACAAAGATGTAACTCTACGAGAACGACATATTTGCGACGCTTAAAATTTGAAATTAAAACATGTTAAGGATCACGAATCGAAATCATAACTATCCTATCTCCCAAGTTGGATCAAACTACATATAGTATGCATTAATTAAAAACGGTTCAGAAGTTTAGGAGTTCATCGCAGATGAACAACGTGACACGAATTTTTATATATAAATTTATATATACAGAGTGTTTTGGCACTAAGTCGTAAAAGTGGTGGTCGCAACCAGACAATGATTCTTGTGAGTACGAAATAAAAACTATAGTATGTGATGCAGATTATTTAAATTTTTTAAATAAATTATCTCTATTTAATAGGTAGTCCGTTAAATTATAAAAAACCTAAAAGAAGAAATGTATTTCGTCGCAACAACTGAGAGCACTAGAATCGTTGTACAAGTAACAAGTACACTCACGCTACAAAGAGTGATAACTACACATTTACGAAAAAATATTTCGATAAAACCATTAAATCTTCTAAACTATTATTAAAGGTTTATTTATGTAAGTTATTAAATAAGCAACGTCTCTTTCATTTACTTCAGTAAGTTAACACCTGTCATTTACGTCGAGCACCTCATTGGTTATACAATGTTGCTAAGTACACTTTTCAGGCGTCGACAATTTTGTATGTTCCTTGAATACATTATTTTGTGGCACTATTATGACTATACTTACTTATTGATAAGGTAAATTACAATTTCTTAATTACTTCCAAAAAAGAATTCAAATAATGGATTGGCCTACATACATATTTTATACTTTAATAGAACGGAATGAGCCAATTAAAATGTTATAGTACCTAAGTAATTATTTACAAATGAACAACATTACATATTACACAAATATTAGTAAATAAATACAAAATTTAATGTTATTAACTAACAAATAAACATCCAAATACCGTTCATCCAGTACTCTCACACAAACGAATCTCCTCTCTCGCACTCTTTTAAAATCGTCTGCCATCCATCCGCAAATATATGACAAGCAGGGTTAGCTTCTAGAAGAGCGTTGAGAGCAGATTTCTCTGCTGAGGTTTCCCTCAGTATAGTACTTGTACTATTTTATATTCTTTGGTATAGATGAGTTGGTGCACCACAGTACGAAGTGCCCGACTCGCGAATAATCTATGCCCGCGCCTCGAAAATTATTGTCCGGTAAAAAGATTGTACATGCAAACTCGGCGCATCTTAATAACATCTCAGAACTTTGCACATAACTGTGAGCTGCTGCCGCGTTCGCCTAAGCTCGAGGGAGTTGTAGCCTAATGTACCCAGAAGAAATTTCGTGGGATACATATAGGGGTATAGTATCCATCATGCAAACGTTTGTAAAGGTACCTAAGAAAAGCTTTTTGTGCCTTTTCGAACAGGAGTACATAAGTACTTTCTTGCAGACTTCACTCACATATAGTTGTTTCTAGCTTTGTGTTTTGATTTTTACAAGGCGAATGATTTTAAATTATATTTTGGTCAAACAATTTAAGTAGAATGTGCTATGGCATCTGATTGTTGTTCTATGTCTGTTAGACTCTTTATTTATATACATATCTGAAAGGGATAACCAAAAGAGCAAGTTTGGTCTTGTAATACCACTCTTCCAAGTGTGGTTTTATATTATTGGATACTGCATAGGACGTCTCTTGCGATCCGGCTATGCCACATGGGTTTGCTGCTGACGAATCGTGATTTCGTAGTGACAAACAATTTTCTGTATGATATTGGTAGTTTCGGTTGGAATATGCTTTCATCTGGAACCGATCCACACGCAAAGTTATGTCTTACTGCCCCGAAAGGGCGCGTAGTTCTCTAGCGAGTCAAGAGGTGGCACGCGAACTGCCCCGGGTGAACGGTACAGCTATTAGTTTATTTTTCCAGCTTGTGTTTAGAATGTTGAGCGAGCTTGACTTATATAACTTTCAAAATTGTTATGAATAAATTATTGACCCGAAGTTTTCCTAATCTGTTTTATTATTGTTGAACACCGTTTTGTGCTGTAGTTTTGTAATTACAGAGTCTGACAATGAGGATGAAGAGCACTGCTCCGAGTGTCATCCAATCTTCCGCTGTGGACCTGCCTGATGACGTGGTGGAGCCACAACCCAGCGCGTCTGGAACACAGAGGTCGTTGCCAACTCTGGGAATGGATCACCTGAGTAAGAAGATTAAGGAGCCCGAGGACGGCCTCCTGTCAGGAAAGGCCGTGTTGACAGTGCCAGGTGGACAGGGTGAAGATGTCTATAAAACGCGATGTCTCCCTGGCGTCGACACACTGGTGGTTGGTCGGGATTCCGCTACCTGCGCTTGAACGGACGAGACGTGTTTGCGCGCTGGTTTTTGCTGAAATTATTATTACAATTCCGAGTTTTATTAATTACACGCGCCCCTTTGGCGCGCTTTTTAACGGTTTCGAAGCAGTTTATTAATTAGTGTGTTGAACTCTGTGTCGCAGGACATGAAGAGGGGCTGCCCTAGCCCCGGTGAGCAACCCGCGGCGAAGGTGATCGCCGAAATGGACATGGACAGCCCGGCCTCGCCGCCGGAGCAGGAGTCCGGCCAGCGGCTGCACGGCGGCCTGCCGGACTGGATCGCCGTGACGCGGCGTCGTGCGGCCAAGCCGCGCCCGGACAACGGACGCCCCAAGCCGTTGGCGACGGCCAACGTATTTAAGCCGCTCCCGGTACAGGAGACACCGGGAGCCAAGGTAACGGCCAAGCCCTCACAGGCGAGGCCGACTCCAATAGTTATCTCTAAGGAGAACTTCGATTTTGAAAGATGCCGAGCGGCGCTTATCGCCGCGGGCATTAAAAATTTTAATTTTAACATCCAGCCACATATGGCACAGCTGTCCTGCAAGACTAAGGCCGATAAAGAATCGGCCCTTGCAGCGCTCAAAGGTGTGGAACGTTTGCAGTTCCACACATACACGGATAAGGACGACAGAGCTCACATCTCTGTCGTCCAAGGGCTGTACTACAGCTCCGCAGAGGAGCTAGGTAGTGCACTCCTAGAACTGGGGTTCAAACCCACGAAAGTTGTCGCCTTCAAGGGCGATGCACTGGTACCAAGGTACCAAGTGACGCTCCCGAAGAGCACTGATATCGGTGCCTTCAGGAAAATTAAATATATTTGCCACCAATCGGTGCGAATCTACAAATACAAACCAAATAATAAATACGGCACCATGTGTTCCAGGTGCCAGACTTTCGGACATGCAGAACGGAACTGCAACCGGGCCGCCCGCTGCGTCAAGTGCACGGGAGCCCACCTCACAGCGGAGTGCGACCGGAAGGAGGAGGCTCCAGTCCGGTGCTGCAACTGCGGCGGAGAGCACGCGGCCTCGTACCGCCAGTGCCCCCAACGCCGCATTCTACCTTGCGGCCGTCAAGGAGCGCCAGGAGCGCTTCCAGACCCGCCAAAGCGCACCACCCCAGCCCCGCATGTTCAAATCGAACATGGCGAACGGCCGCGGGTGGAACTCAGTTATGACAGGGAACGCCCCGTCACCGTCAGGCCTTCAGCCACAGGGCCTTCAGCCACCCACAACGCGGTCCACTGCCGGACCGCCGCCCCTCACGGGCACCCAGTCCGGAAGACAAATCTTCCCAGGCCTTAGGTCCACTGGCCCTATGCCAGGTGGCTTTAAAAGAGTCGAGACAGACTCAGCCGCCTTTAAAACAACCGAAGAGCCAGACTCGGAGGAAATGACAACACATGAAATTATAAAATTAATTAAAATCGCAGGTCAGCTGAAGCCTCTGCTCCGCCGTAGCATGAGCTACGAGGAGCAAATCATCACAGTATTCGAGTTCCTGAGCATCCATGGATGAAGAGACGGCGACCCCTCCCCCGACTGGCACTGCTCGTCCTCTACGAGTAGCGTCGCTTAACATAAACGGTATTGTGAGTAGGAAAAGAGAACTCATACATTTCCTAGGTACACACAACATCGACATTACACTCATACAAGAAACACACCTCGTTCCCGCACGACGTTTTTCAATTCCCGGTTACACCTGCTACAGACGTGACGGACAGACAGACAACCGCGCCCGAGGTGGCGTCGCAATTTTTGTCAAGTCAAATATATCGCATCATTCACTCCCACCGGTGGAGCATGATATATGCGATATAATTGCAATTAGATTAGAGTCTCACCGCGGACAGACACCCATCACAATAGTTAACTTTTATTGCCCTAAGCAAGACAGTAGAATCACGACAGCCATCGCAAAAGCTCTCTCTCTCGGCAACACCGTCATCTGTTCCGGAGATTTTAACGCCCGCCATAGACACTGGGATTGCAATCGAGCAAATTCCAATGGATCGCGTCTTTTTAATCACTTTGCAGGTCACGAATATAATATTTTAATTCCGGACAAAGCGACCCACCTCCCCTCCAACCCTAGGCACTCTGCCGCTAAATTACAACTCACCCTTGCCAAAAATATCACAAACGTTACAGACCCACTGACTTACGACGTTATCTCGGACCATTGTCCCATTATTTTCGAAATTAATAGCCTCATCCCGCGCATCTCGCGACCTATTTTTAAATACGGTAATGCTAAATGGGACACTTATAAAAAACAGATTAACGAAGGCCTCCCCTCCCCCGGCTCCTTAAAATTACACCGACCCGAATTAGTGGACAACGCCATACAAACACTGACTGACGCTATAATCAAAGCCCGTAACGCGAACATCCCGACGTTCACACCGAAACAAACAAACAAACTTCCACACGACATAACAAGACTTATCAAACTAAAAAACCAATACCGACATCACGCACAGAGACTCCATACGCGTCGGTTTAACACGATTATTAATTCACTTCAAAACCAAATATCTTTTAAAATAAAATCTCTCACTTCCAACGAATGGAACAAAAAGCTCGAATCGCTTGACACCCGCGACAATTCCCTCTGGCAGTTCGCGAGACGCCTCAAAAACGTACACACCCCTCTACCCTGCTTCAGCACCCCCTCGGGCCCCGCCCGGTCGGACGCTGAAAAGGCCGAGGCCCTAGGTACACACTTCGAGCGACAGCATAGACTCACCGTGGATCTGAGCGACCCCGACACCGAACGCGAGGTGTCGCGGTCTCTAGACCACCTTTACAAAATAAACGGACCGACCGCACCTACGCCAGTTGTACCTCGCGAAGTAAAATTAATTTTAAAAACCTGTAAACCGCGAAAAGCCCCCGGGCACGACGACATACAGAACATACTTCTAAAACACCTCCCTTCAAAAGCAATAGACACCTTAGTTAATATATTTAATGCGTGCCTTCGTCTTACCTATTTTCCCTCGTCCTGGAAAATAGCAGTAATCACCGCGATTCACAAACCGGGAAAAGATCCCACCTCCCCCGCGAACTACAGACCAATTAGTTTACTTTGCACACAAAGTAAAATATTAGAAATTTTAATTAATAATAGAATAAACTCACTTATAGAATCAAACCTACCTGACGAACAATTCGGTTTCCGAAGGTCACACGCGACTACTCACCAACTGGCGCGCGTAGTCGAACATATAACACACCAATTTAACTTGAGACACCAGACTGGTATGGTTCTACTCGACCTTGAGAAAGCCTTCGATACCGTCTGGCATGATGCCTTAGTTCACAAATTATTCGAAGCACAAGTCCCCTTTGAATATTGTAGAATAATAAAATCATTCCTTACGAATAGATTTCTTAGAGTTAGAGTCAAAAATAGTTTATCCTCCCCACATCCAGTAGTAGCAGGTGTTCCACAGGGCTCCATCATCGCACCGAGGGCATTTTTACTCTATATGAGAGACATCCCAAAACCTCCGAACACGGTCCTCGCCCTGTACGCTGATGACACAGCTTATCTGTGCAGCAGTAAGAACATCAAATCTATAGTCTCACACCTTAATACAGCCCTACATTGTGTAAGCAACTACTTCTCTAAGTGGAAGCTTAAAATCAATGACACAAAGACCGAGGCGGTTCTTTTCTCATACAAAACTTCCCGTAAACTCAATATCTCTTTAAAGCCACATATTAATAACCACCCGGTCGAATGGCAGTCACAGGCTAAATACCTAGGACTTATCCTCGACCGGAAACTTTCCTTCACGCCTCATATTAATTACGCCCGCTCTAAGGCACTTACTGCCTTGAGCCTGTTGAGACCCATTTTCTATAGGAATTCCACTCTCTCAACTAGTAACAAGCGTCTACTATACCAGTCGTACATACGCCCGGTCATGACATACGCAAGTCCGGTATGGATTAACACAAATCAAAACAATTATCGTAAACTACAAACTGTGCAAAATAGATCCCTTAAAACCATCTACCGGACCCACCCGCGTACAAATCTTAGACGACTTCATGTAAAGAAAAACATCCCAACACTAGAACAACACATACAAGAGATATCTCATAGCTTCTACAGAGGGCTACGCCGACTGAAGGACGGAATAAACCCCGCCCTCCGGTCGACTTGTAGTCGTAAGTCACTCACAGAGTACTGCCTCAGCATAAAACGTTATAAACATGCATTACCACATCACAACTGGTTAGAGCTCACAGAACACTAGCGTATAGACAAACACACACTCACGCACACAGAGTTCTAGCTAGGTCTGAATAAATGTAAAACCAATATATTGTAAATTGGTTTAGTTATAAGAATTAAATAACGGCGAAAACTGGCCTCCTATTCCCTCTCCCTCCTTCCCTTTCCCAAAATCCCCCCCCCCCCACCCCACACCCCTCTTATATTTATATATTATATATGTATGTATACATATCTACGTATTTATTCACCTTAGTTTTTAAGTTAGTTTTTAAGTTCTAGTCATTAGTCTTAAGTTAGGTTAAGTGATAGATTAATATTACGTTATATCAATAGCAAATAGCCAGGTTTTCCCAGTTTCCTGGATTCCCCCCCCCCACAAACCTCATGTATGTTTTTTTTTTAAGCATAATAAAGTTTTATCCCTCAATACGTAGATAGGGTTGTAGAAATAAGTTTTCTGATACCTACATATATAAGGCTTAATTGTAAATTGCTTTAATAAGTAGATTTAAGTAATTTTGTTACAATTTAATACCAAATATAGAAATTTTGAATTTGATTTTTTTTTTGCGTCGACACACTTCCGCTGCAACCGTTGACGAGTGAGGGCGTTACCCTGCCCGATTTCTGTTCGATTATTAGTCATTGTGTTTGAAATTTATTCTTAAAAGTTCAGCAAATTATTCTATTTAATTTAATGGTTAACTATGTAGTTAGAATGGTGGTATTAAAATTCGTTATGAAAAACCCCTTTTGTTATAATTTCCTAGAATATATATATCTAAGTTTTTTAAACAATAAAACTAGCGGTGAACCATCAACTACAACTTTTCTGTCAAACTTTTAGTATTTAAAAAAGTATCAATGGTGGTCATGTTAGGCTACCTATAAGCTCGTAAGTTTTTTACATTTGCAGAAACAATGTCGGGAGCTAAAAAACTCAGCGTCTTAAAATAATCATTATCCTTGGAACATATATTTTACAAAATTTTAATCCAAGAAAATAGATGGCTACTATTTAAATACGATTTAGACGACCGCACATCTCATTGATGAGATTTAATCGTGACCTTACGACAGAAGCGTATTCGGCCTTGAGCTTGTTGGGTAATCGATATAATGGTGTTAATAAATTCTTATTTTCCCAGCTGTTTCAGACAAGCCGACAAGAGTGAAAAGTAACACAATATTATTTTTGTTCGTTAATAAGTAAAGGGGATATACATTTTTTATTTATATATTAAGGTGGCATGAGACTTACGTTATGGTAAGTGATACACGCTGTGTTTCTTGCGCCCGTTCTTCTCAGGTCTGAGGCATACTTTTTCGAATGAGTATATATAAATCTCTGCCGTATAAATTATACGGGGCCACGATGGCTCCCGACATGCGTAAGAAATATTATTTAAAACTTCCCCAATTATTTTTATTTCAGAAGTTTAAATAACTTTGCCGAAAAAAAGGCAAGGTATATGTTTAATTTGAATTATCTCTAAAAGTTTTGGAAAAAGTAACAGATAGGTAATTATGATTAATATATATTTTTTTTAATTTTATGCAAACATATTTTTTCTATTGTGAGAAATCTTAACCACGCCACATGAGCCACGCCAAAGCACGCTACGCCACTGGAATGAGTGAGAGATTTTGACTTTCAATAAGTAATATCGCCATATCAACCGCCAGGAATGAGATTGATCTAGAGTTGCGTTGTCGGCCTTTAAAATCAGGAGTATAAGGGTTAAGATTTCTCACAAATCCCAAAACTCCACCACCAGATACGGCAGTAGCTACTCCCCTGAGGAGTGTCTATGCTTGAAGGTCCCTAAGTCGTATCGGTTCGGGAAAACTGCAGCCGGCCAATGATTCCACAATTGGCTGCGCGAGGCAACAAGTTCCTCACAAATCCCTGATCATAATAAATACGTATTTTTTATGTTATAGGCGCTTTAGAGATATTTACAATTTATGTAATGTAATTAATTTTACCTAAATATTTTTACCCCCTATCATAAATAGGTACTGTATGCATACGAAAAGCCTTTGTACAATAATTATGAGCTGGTTTTGTCTTCCAGTCTTTCCCAATTAATCATCCCCCAGGTATGACACTTATATCTTCAGATCCATACGGACATGATTTCGGCAGAGATTCCAGTAGCTTGCTATATATGCTCTTATGTATAATAACAAAAAGTAATAATCAAAACAGAGCTTGAACTGTTTCAGTTCAAATAGCTTGTGTGGCTGTGGCAAATATAATATATTCTGCGGCGTTTAAGGTATAATCATAAGCCAATAATTTCAATTGATCTCCTCTTGGACCAAAAGTCTCCATGTCTTTGTTTACACAAAATAATAAATTTCCCACATCCTTAGAAGACTTTTTTTCCTAATGCACATATGTTCTACTTCGTATGACACGGAAATATACATAAATTTAATAGTTGTATATATGTTTCTGATTGTTTTTATATAGCGTTCTGGTATTCCATCCGCTTCTAATGTTCTATTGTGTCAAACGCTTTTGTAAAATCTATGCACTAATTTGCACATTACTACGTCAATTATATAGGTCTTACTGTGAGCTGTGTCGCAATGGACTTCGCTGAAAAGCGCTTACTCTAGCATATGCTGAGAGGTACCCATTTTTGCATCACTCGTTCAATTACTATTTTTCTTTCACTAAAATAACATTGAAAGTACTCATAATAAATAATAATAAGTCTAGTTTTTATAAGCGTTATTTACTGTCTTATGTTACATTTGTTTTTCCCTTCTGTTTTTGTTATGCAAATGTATTGTAATATTTTGTAATTGCTTGAGTGATGTGAAATAAAAATTTTTGATTTTAGATATAGACTGTAACGGTGTATAGTCAATACATTTTCGAAAATTTCATCATTGTTCGTGAGAATTTGCACAACTTCCGAACCGTTGGTGAAACTGGTTTTAGGTTCGAATACCGAAGGTGTCGCAACTCTCAATACGGTATCTGCTATGCTGTGTGTTTTGTCACTGTCTTTATAAAGGAGAGCAAGTTTTTCCTTGTCAGTCTGGTAGAGGGAACTTTTAATAAAGTGCATACGCAAAAAAACATACATTAAAAGTAAAACAAGAAAACTTGTTCTTCAAAAGGTCGCAACCGTCTTTTTTCGCACACAATACGTTCATATGCCACTAAGCGAGTGGTGCCATACCATGATACGACAGTTACGCTGGGACCATTATCTGGTTTTCATTCAGAAAGGTAGCTGAAGCTGGTCGCAAAGTACTCAGAAAAGACAATACTTGTATATCTCATTCGACTATGGTAATAATCCTACATCTAGATCAAATTCTTTTGATAAAGTGTTGTTAAGGAAATTAGCTGGTTCCTCACGACAATGACAGTAGAAAATGACCAATGACGTTCTATAAATACCTATAGACGAATCACGTCGTATAAAAACGAAGCCGAAATATGGAACATGCCACAAAATACACCACATTAAGCTTCGACTAATATATCCATTAATGTGTAAACATTATTGATTTCCGGTCTGAAGGGCGCCGTAACTAGTGAAATTACTGGGCAAATGAGACTTAACATCTAATGTCTCAAGGTGACGAGCGCAATTGTAGTGCCGCTTAGAATATTTGGGTTCTTCAAGAATCCTGAGTGGCACTGCATTGTAATGGGCAAGGCGTACCAGTTACCATCAACTGAACGTCCTGCTCGTCTCGTCCCTTATTTTCATAAAAAAAAATCCATACGTTACCGTATTTACTCCAGTTGTATAAAATATTCTTGGTGAATAAGCAAGCAGAGTTCAGGTTGCGTATGTTGTATTTAGAGCCCGATTTGGATAATGACAGTTGACACACGACTGAGGAGAAAGGTGTGCTGATGTGTTTATGTACAATGTCTTTAAGCAAACTTTTGTCGTTCCGATATCAGACCCTGAATGATATGTCCATTATTGATATATAAGTAGAACGTCATTGATAATAACATATCAATGTTGTTTAAATTAACTTGAACTTTGATTGTCCAGACTCTAGACATATACATACAATTATTTTATTATTTAGTAAGTCATTGGTTGCAAAAATATCAATTCAAATCAACTTTTACTTTACTATCACAGAGTAGGGATGGATACTTACGTATCTATTATTTAAAAGGAATATATTTTTGAGATCCAACTCACAGAGTACCAGTGGGAGGCTAATTTGCACAGGATGCCGGCTAGATTATGGGTACCACAGCGGCGCCTATTTCTGCCGTGAAGCAGTAATGTGTAAGCATTACTGTGTTTCGGTCTGAAGGGTCGTATCGAGTGAAATTACTGGGCAAATGAGATTTGACATCTTATATCTCAAGGTGACGAGCGCAGTTGTAGTGCCGCTCGGAATTTTTGGGTTTTTCAATAATCTTGAGCGGCACTGCATTGTAATAGGTAGGGCGTATTAATTACCATCAGCTGAACTTCCTGCTTGTCTAATCCATAATTTAAAAAAAAATTGTGAATGTTGTAACAAAGGACAAACGTACTTACATTCCGATATTTGTGTTTCCCAATATCCTAAATAAATGAACACCAATGTTATAAATATTAATAAAAAAAAAATACCTGTTGCTACTTGGTAGATTCCAATAAATATAATAGGTGCATTTTATTTACGCAAACACCTTGAAGGTGTGAATGTTCGAGAAGCGATTTATTTACTTTTTGTTTGACGGACATCTGTTGCCAACATTTGGTAGATAATTAATAGAATTTAATAGGATTCGTTGTAGGTACCTACATAAGTAATAAACATGTATATTATATCCTTGCTCAGGATGCCTGCTAGATTATGCGCCTATTTCTGCCCCGAAGCAGTAATGTGTAAACATTACAGTGTTTCGGTCTGAAGGGCACCGTAGCTAGTGAAATTACTGGGCAAATGAGACTTAACCTCTTATGTGTCAAGGTGACGAGCGCAATTGTAGTGCCGCTCAGAAGTTTTGGGTTTTTTGAGAACCCTGAGTGGCACTGCATTGTAATGCGCAGGGCGTATGAATAACCATCAGCTGAACTTCCTGCTCGTTTCGTCCCTTATTATCATAGAGAAAAAAACAAGATGTTAGCAAATAGGTTCCTACATCCACCACCGGAACCAAACAATACATAAATTAATAAATGCAAAACATGAAACTTTTCTACTTAGATTTTTTTAGGTATTCTTACTACAAAAGTACAAATTAATTTGTAATTTGTTTACTATAATTATTAATAATAAATGAATTCAGCCCCCAATAGAAGTAATGGACTAATGCAGCGGATGCTAACCATAGGGCAAAAATTCTCGAAAAAACTAGGTCAGTCCGAAAAGCTTACAAACATCCCAGGTAAAGCAGTAGCTGGGTTGTTCGAAGTAACTGGCCAGTCCTACTCACAAAATCGACCCAACCAAAGAGTATAATTGCGGAAACTTTTTACGTACCATAAGGACACAGTGTCCAGGTGAAGTGCCTAAGATACTGATAGCAAAATAACTTAAAATTCACTAATTATTGTATTGTATAACAATTTTAATAATCCAGTAAGCAATAGCTCTAGGCATAATATTGACAGAATGCCCGGTAAGTGGGTAGGCCACAGCGTCTTTTTGAAGCATTAATGTGCATAATTGTGTGTCGATTTGAAGGACGCCGTAACTAATGAAACTACTGGTCTCAAAGTGATGAGCTCAACAATTGCGATGGCGCTCATAATTTAGAGTTCAATCTGGAATCCTCCTCCGGCCCAACTTGGCAATTTAAATACAAGTTATTATTATTATTAATTTTAGTCTTCTCAGTGATCACGCAAACATACAATACGAATAAAACAGAAGAGCGTCGGCAAAAAGTTTTTCATAATTTAAGTCAGAATCAATAAATTAAAAAATTAAGGCACAATATGTCACGCATATTTTATATAAATATATGTATATTTCTGTTTACAAAATATATTGTTTGGTATAATAAAAAAACAATAAACGCGGGTCATGATCCATAAAACCAAGGAAACAGAAGTGACTGTAGGAATTATTTTCAACTCAGCGAGCCAATGGTTCACAAGGATATCGAGAACCAATTTAAATAATGCGTAATCGCTGACGACTTTTATTATGCTGTACTCATTCACTTCGAATCTAAAAACTGTAGCGGTCGTACCCCGACGTATAGTGTGACTCTTATTACGTTCCCGGCGTTCTCAATCCATGCAATTATCACAATTCAAATATGTCGGAAATTAATGGAATTCCAAATGAAATCAAATCATCAGCTTTAGAGCTTATTGGGAACACTCCTTTGGTTGCATTGGACAGACTTCATCCTGGACCCGGGCGAGTTTTAGTGAAATGTGAATTTATGAGCCCTGGCGCTTCCGTGAAATGCAGATCTTCAATACATATGATTCAAAAGGCACGGGAAAGAGGAGATTTGAAACCAGGCGGCAAAATCATTGAAGTAACCTCTGGTAACCAGGGATGCGGTCTCGCTGTTGTTAGTGCCGTGTTGGGTCATGAACTAGTAGCTCACATGTCAAGTGGTAATAGTATTCAGCGTGCTATTCACATGGAAGCTTTGGGTGCGACGTGTGTCAAACATCCCCAAGTAGAAGGTTCGTACGGGAATGTAACTCATGCCGATTCACTTATTGCTAGGGAAGCTGGAACAAAAATGGCTGAAGAGACTGGAGAATATTTTGTCAGACAGTTTATGAATCAAGATAACGTAGAAGCTCATTATCTAACGACTGGGCCAGAAATTTGGAGACAGACCGGACATCGCGTTGATGCTTTTGTAGCTGCGACGGGTACAGCTGGCACATTTGTCGGTGTCTCTAAGTGTTTAAAAGAAAATAATCCCAATTGTAAATGCTACGTATTAGAACCTGAAGGGTCAGAGCCTATAAAAGGTTGTCCCATTGTAAAGCCAAAACACATTCTACAAGGATCTGGCTACGGAGTTGTTCCTGATTTGTTTAAATTTGAATATATGGACGGAACTGTAGCTGTTTCCGACGAGGAAGCTTTGAAATACCAGAAACTGATCGGTACGAAGGAAGGCCTGTTCGTTGGATATACAAGCGGTGCTAACGTCGCTGCAGCTGTTAAACTACTGAACTCTGGAAAACTACCAAAAGATGCCTATGTTGTGACAATTTTATGTGATACGGGCTTAAAGTACACGCCCATTCCAGACTGGAAACCTACCTAGTTATTGATAATAATGTAAAGTAAGAGGCAAACCATATTATTAAATACCTACACAATAAAAATAAGTATTTCAGTTAAAGAAACCCGATCTTCAAGGCCTAGGCCTAGTTTTCTTTTTAGTTATTGCTGTTCTCGAGTGATAAGCTCCTCACTGCTCAAGGCGAGGAGCTATAAGCTTATACCTTCTATAAATACTAATCCTTTAGATATGTATTTCAATATAAATACTTTATATAATTCACCTGTTGTATCTTAAGTATTTCAAGGACTTTAAGGATCACTTGCATTGAATAGGTATCAAAAATAATCAATCAAAAAGGTCTATATTTCAAGATTAAGTTTAGCCATAAAAATACATTAAAATGTTTGAATGCTGTCACATTAAAACAATTTCTCCTTGGCACACGGCATCTGAGCCAATTTATCTTTATTTAATATAAATATGTACGTATACAAAAGTAAAAATACTTAAATAGGATACATTATTGTAACATTGACACTTTTAATTGTAGTTACCCAAGTTGTAGGTAGCCCATGTAGACTTATGAAATTAATTTCCACGACCCGCCGTAGTCATAGTTATAGTAATTACCGGTTCTCATAGTTAATCTAAGTAGATTAATTACCATAGCCCCGCAGTCACGGAATCTTATGAATGCAATATTTCACCACTGTCCTGTGCTGTTTGATATAGACGAGCTTTTTTTGTCTCATTTTACCATAGTCATCTTTTTCCTTATAATTCTCTGTATAAAACAACTTCATAAACTGTTTAACTGGTTTTGTAATTGATTTTTATTTTCCGTACACACCACAAGCATCATTTAAATAATAACGGCTTTCATATTAAGTATTGAAAATTTAGTTATGAGCATTGTTTTGTGTTGAAAAAAATTTATCTAATTAACTAACGGTTAACTTATGAAACTAATTACCATGACCTGTCGTAGTCGTAGTAGCCCCAGTGGTCACAGTAATCTTATGAAATTAATTACTACGGTCTGTTATACTCTTAGTAGCTCCGATGGTCACAGTAATCTTATCAAATTAATTACTGCGGTCTGTCATAGTCTTAGTAGCTCCGATAGTCACAGTAATCTTATGAAATTAATTACTACGGTCTGTCATAGTCTTAGTAGCCCCGATGGTCACAGTAATCTTAAGAAATTAATTACTACGGTCTGTCATAGTCTTAGTAGCCCCCCATGGTCACAGTAATCTTATCAAATTAATTACTGCGGTCTGTCATAGTCTTAGTAGCTCCGATAGTCACAGTAATCTTATGAAATTAATTACTACGGTCTGTCATAGTCTTAGTAGCCCCGATGGTCACAGTAATCTTAAGAAATTAATTACTACGGTCTGTCATAGTCTTAGTAGCCCCCCATGGTCACAGTAATCTTATCAAATTAATTACTACGGTCTGTCATAGTCTTAGTAGCCCCGATGGTCTGCTGATGTTTGCCCTGTACTTTCCCCGGGGCGTAAAAAGAATAGAGGAGTCCCAGGCCCATGGGTGTCGTAAGAGGCGACTAAGGGCTTTTTAGAAGTGGGAGAGTCACGCTGCCGTCTTATGACGTCAACGTTAACTCGTCCGGGTTAATTACCACACTCGCACAGAATACTGGCGTGAAGTAGCGGCCTAGTGCCGCTATGTTTCGCATAGGTTAGTGTCGAGGACCGGAGGCCATCCCTTACCCCCCTCCCCCCCAACAAAATATGAGAGCGGTCCATAAAGAGATATTACCCCAGGAGGGTACCGGCTCTACCAGAGCCGGAGAATCCCTCCCCGAGCACTCTCGCTCTGGCTGCCCTTCGTATTCTGGGGTGGGCACAGAAACGCGCATGACCGAGGACAAACGAGGCAGAAACACCACGGCACCCCGCTCCACGCTCAACGTGGACTTTTGCAATATCAGGGGAATTCACTCCAATTTAAACTCCGTCCACCACCACCTTGAGACGGCGCAGCCGGCCTTATATATCTCGACCTAGCGATACGTCATATTTAACGTACCCCGGGTACAAAATTGAGCACAATTTTTTACCTCATGCCGGGGTATGTATGTACGTTAGGGAGGATATCTGCTGTCGCCGTCTCGGCAATTTTGAGGGTAGGGATCTGTCTACTCTCTGGCTCCGCGTAGATCTAGAGGACCGCGTCCGTATCTATGCGTGTGTCTACAGGTCCCATAGTGGTAACGCAGAAACCGATCATCTCATGGGCTGCGTTCAAGCGGCAATTGACGACGTGCTTGCACAGATCCCCTCCGCTGAAATCGTAGTCTTGGGTGATTTCAACGGGCACAATGCCGAATGGCTTGGATCACGTACCACAGACTACGCAGGGCAATCTGTGCATAATTTTGCATTGGCGTATGGTCTGTCCCAATTGGTTGAGTCGCCGACGCGGCTCCCGGATATGGATAGCCACATGCCGTTCTTATTAGATCTTCTGCTGACTACACATCCCGATGGTTACCAGGTCTTTGTCGACGCCCCTCTCGGAACGTCCGACCATTGCCTGGTCAGGAGTGTAGTGCCTATCCGACGCCAACGTCGCAGACCAACAGCGACCCGCCGCGTTTTGCACTATAAGTCAGCAGGTTGGGATAGGATGCGTTCCTTTTTTGCATCCTACCCTTGGGGCAAGGTTTGTTTCTCTTCGGATGATCCTAGTGCCTGCGCCGTTGCAGTAGCCGATGTGATACTGCAGGGCATGGATATTTTTATACCAAGCTCTGTAGTTCCGATCGGTGGCAGATCACAGCCCTGGTTCGATGCGTCAGTTAAAGCAGCATCTGACTGCAAAAAACAGGCGTATCGAACTTGGGTTGCGGCGCTGGGTACAAAGGATCCGAACTGCAAAGTTCTTAAGAGGAAATATAGCCGTGCCTCCAGATTTTTTAAGCGGCAAATCGCCCGTGCGAAGTCTAAGCACGTCGTCAAAATAGGCGAGCAGCTTTCCAGTTACCCGACCGGAACACTCAAGTTCTGGTCGTTGTCGAAAGCTGCTCTTGGTAACTTCAACCAGCACTCCATGCTGCCGTTGCACATGAGGAATGACACCCTGGCCCATACGGCAAAAGAGAAAGCCGAGCTCCTGTGCGCTCTTTTCGCCTCCAACTCGTCTCTTGACGACATCGGAAAAACACCGCCGACCATCCCGCGGTGTCAGAGCTCTATGCCTGAAGTACAGTTCAGACAGAAAACTGTTTTCGTTGGACGTCAGGAAGTCGAGCGGGCCGGATGGCATTTCTCCAATCGTGCTAAGAACGTGTGCCCCTGAGTTGACGCCGATGCTAACGCGTTTATTCCGGCACTCTTATTCCAAAGGCATAGTCCCCGACTCATGGAAGTCAGCCCTTGTCCATCCGATCCAAAAAAAAGGAGACAGTTCGGATCCGGCGAACAACAGGCCTATTGCTCTCACCTCCCTGCTCTCTAAAATCATGGAGAGCATAATTAGCTGCCAGCTTTTAATATACCTAGAGGGTCACCAGTTGATCAACGACCGACAGTACGGCTTTCGCCATGGACGGTCGGCAGGTGATCTTCTGGTATACCTAAACATAGATGGGCGGCGGCTATTGAAAGCAAGGGGGAAGGCCTGGCAGTTAGCCTGGATATAGCGAAGGCCTTTGATCGTGTATGGCACAAGGCACTCCTCTCAAAACTTCCATCATTTGGGCTTCCCGAGAGCTTGTGCAAGTGGACCTCCAGCTTCCTCACTGGGCGTAGCATACAGGTCGTTGTCGACGGATATTGCTCGAACCCGAAGCCCGTGAATGCTGGAGTGCCCCAAGGCTGTGTGCTATCTCCTACGCTGTGTCTTCTGCATATCAATGATATGTTGGACACCTCCAACATACATTGCTATGCGGACGACAGCACTGCTGATGCCGTATACACGGGCCATGCAGGTCTCTCTCGGGAAATCGTCCACCAGTGCCGGGCGAAACTTTTGTCTTCTATCGAGTCCTCTCTCGAGAAGGTCGCGGAATGGGGTAAATTGAACCTTGTCCAATTTAAAAAAAAAATGGTCACAGTAATCTTATGGAATTAATTACCATGACCTGTCGTAGTCTTAGTATCCCAATGGTCACAGTAATCGTAGTAAAAGTAGTAGACCGAGACCCCTCAGATGGAACTCTCGGTGACCGCATGTAATTTTATGACACTACTATGGGTTTCGTACCATCGTACCGTAGTCTGGAGGTCTACTCGCAAAATCGACAACGATACATTCGGAACGATACGATAATACTCCGAATATATCGCAACTATCCTACTCTAACAAAGTTCGAATTCCTTTTCGTTTATCGTTACCATAGACTAATATTTAGATTTTTTTAACAATGTTAGTGTGAATGAAATATGTTCAAACCTAAACATTATCTGTGCTATGTCACTGTTAAGTGTCAAAAGTCAAAACATAGTTTGGGCTGGGCCTAAGGACCATGTCAGGCTCTGCACCACCGGTATAGGTATTAGTATATTAGGTTATATTTACACATAATGTAAATGTTAAAAAAATATGAAATGAATATAATATGACCATTTAAAATTGAATAAATAATACAGAACTGGCGGATAATAAAATGTAAAAAAAAGTAACTCAACCCTTCTCGTCGACTAATTCTCGTCCTATTTCTAAGGCGGCCATTTGCATTATTTCTACGCATAAACGATCAACAAAATGACTTAAATGACTTAGTTGTAAAAAAATCCTGTTGAATAGTAAATCACATATAATTATTTCAATAATATTTATTAAGTATGTATATTGTATGGCAAATATATCTATACAACTTGAAACGATAATAGCATCGACAGCCTAGAGGTGTCGTTGAGATTATCGTAAAAGTGACGTTTGATTATTTGTGAAATTCGAATATCCGTCTCTGACATTTTCAATTAAGAGTAGGGTTACTACAGATAATATCGAATAATGTTTCGTTCGTTCAATCATCGTTTCGACATTGATTACCTAGGATGTAACTAAGAGTAGGATTCGACACGACTAATGCGACGATTTATCGAATATCGATTTTAGGACTACTCCTAAGAGGCCTACGCCCTCTGTGTGTAATTATGTTTCTTTTATTTACATTGAGGCCATTTTGGAACTCACCAATCTTGGTTTTTATTATTTGTTCTTATAGCGGCAAAGCTCTAACAAAAACAACCGATGAAATCCGTCTAGCCAAGGATAAGAAGCAATATTACAGTACTTGTGTACTTGTTACTGGAAACCCAAGCGCTAGCAACTATTCTGGCCAACGGACAAGCCCAGATTTCCAACACGAGTGCTGCCTCGTAGTGATAATGTAATTTGCAATCATATTAAGTATTATTAATAGTTCTTTATAAGTATTCTTTTCTTTTAGAATATTGTTTGTTTTTTATGTTTTATCTTTTTAAGTCTGTTTGGTATCATCATCACCAGCCGGAAGGGGTCCACTGCTGGACAAAGGCCTTCCTCAGAAATCTCTACGACTCATAGGGTTCCTTTGGTTACCCTTCGGTTACAGACATTACGTTATTGCATTATAATTTATCTCAATTGCATTGATTGTATCTTAACGTATCTTAAATACACGGTCGATTATGATTCCAATCAGTCCTCATTATCCACAATATATGATCACATAAATCAAACAATATTGATTTTCTTTAATTGCATATGCTCAGTTAGTTAGAAACGCTACTGTGGATTATTCGGAAACCATTCGGTATTCGATCTACTTGGTCAATTTGTTTTGAGCATGTTTCAAAGATATTTTTAACTTTGAAATTCACCCAAATACCGTACGTTTATCCATGAAAACATTCGCATACTTGCTCAAGAATGAATATTCTACCAGCAGAACTAATTTATGATTTGCTATTTGCAAATTTTCGCCACTCATGAATGCTGTTTGATCAATGCGAGCTTTTTAGCTCGACCCTTTAACACTTTGTTGACCCCTCCCGGCCCCTTGTCACACAATATCACACTTTCTCGCCCCCTCCAATCCCCTTATCACAAAATGTCACACTACGTCCACCCCTCCGCGCCTCCTGTCACACAATGCCACACTTGGTCCAACTTGTCACACAATATCACACTTTGTCCACCTCTCCCCGCCCTTTGTCACACAAAGTCACACTTTGTCGACCCTTCCCGCCACTTGTCATACAATAACACACTTTCTCGACTTTTTTTTTTGTTTGTCCTCTCCCAAATAAAATTAGCATACAACAGGAATATGCAAATGATAAGTTATAACATCGGTGATTCTAATGGCGTATATTTAAGAGTACCTAAGTTGGGCTCAAATATAGCCCAACATATAAAATAGGGTCTAGATTACTACACCAATAGCATGTACTGCTACGCACAAAATTCAAATATTTTTATTCAAAATATGATATGAAAGCACTTATTAAAGGTCAAACACTACTACCCATTCTATGAATTTCTTCTTCCATAATTTCGTCGATTATAAAATCACGATGAGGTTGTATTTGTAATTTATTTATATACACCCATATTTTAAATCCTCTATTAAAGATGATTACTAGGACTGGCTTTTAATGTTAGCAGTAAGCTAACAGTTTCAGAATCTTTAATAGATGATTTATATCACGGATTTATATTATGGGTGTAGATAAAGTCTTGTATGCAACTCATGATATTATCACACGAGGCGAACTAGATGTGTAAAAGTTGGCTGTAATACTTTACCGAACGACGTTACAAATAAAACAAAAGATAATTTCACACTTTTAATATTCACACACTTTAAAAGAAAAATACAATTCTTCATTGGTAAATTATTCATAGATTTTTTTATTATTAAATTCGGTTAAAAAATTTGATTTAATCTTGAAATACTATAAATGACAAAATCAAAAATGACAAATTTATTTTTATGATCGAGTAAAATAGTGAAATTTTCGAAATTGGTATGATATTTTGAAACATTAAAATTGGATATAGATAACGGAAAGTAACCAAAAAATAAAATTACATTTTAAAGATCGTTAATAAAAATTATTATTTGTATTATAAATTTTGGTACAACTTGCACAATAATAGAATAATGACACCGTAAAATGAAACATTTGAATTGAATTTGAACGATTGAAAAATATTCTATTGTAAAAAAAACTTGCATTAAAATGGCTCTAATAACTTCCAATGAAAAATGTATACTGATAAGTTAAGTCTTATGTTTTAATTTTGGTGTAGACTTGTTCAAATGATATTGTATATGACCTGCATACTAACAATTATTTGAATTAATAATAGAAGTCTATAAGGAGTCTGCTAACAACAGTGTACCAAAACAATAGGACATCTATAACGACTTGATTTAACAATGCTATTTTAAGCGTCATATTTTTTTTAAATTTAAGGTACATATCGTTGTGGGCAAAGACCTTAAACAGTGCTTGTACTGTTCGATTTTCTACTTGAAGTAGTAAAATGAACTCCGCAGCGAAATTAAAACATAAAACTTCTATACAGTTAATAGTCAATGATCAAATTATCAATAGGATCGCCAGGTCAGGTATTTAAAGTATTTGCACAATAACATTCGCCACATCTCTTCTATTAACTTACTGAAAATCATTTGTTTTGTTAAATACTTTTCACTTACTCGCTTTTAGTAAGGTATATGTGGCTCCTTTAATGTGGCATAGCTTTATTTACCTACAAACGGTTTGCTTTAGTGCTTGTCATACATAGTCATTATATTAAAACAAAATATTTGTAGGTAAGGCTGTAGGAATGGATGTAGCTATTGGAAGCCAAAATGAGATAGAAAGTTGAAAGAGCTTCGATCTGTAGTACTCGGCAGAGGCGACGTAGCAGGCGTAGCAGTGGGAACGCTGTATGATGCACGGCTTCCAGTGCCGGACATAACCGGGGAAACAACCTGCCCGCGGCGACGCGATAGATTCCCAGAATGCTCCATACCTATAATATATTTAATTAATGATTATGTTATAATTCAAACGAGTAAATTTCAATTTCAGTCTATAAAAAAATCCAATCGGCTTAACAACTTACTCCGGCTAAAATGAACTTATCCTATAATATTTTCTCTTAAAATGACAAATCTAATCAGCTAATCGAACTAGAACAAGCAACTGAGAGTATATATATATAATGAAGACATACAGAAGAATGCATGGAAAGTGTTAGCAAAGACTCTTCGATGACTACAGGCACTTCAATGTCAAACTTATACAAAAAACTTATTGGCCAAAACCATTTCAAGTACAAACAGAGACATTTGACCATATCCGGTTGTGAACACAGTATATCAAGCAAAAATTACAAAAAATAATCCTGGGAGTGTTAAAACTAGAAAATTTAAGAACATTGTAAAACATTAAAATGGTGCCAAAGAAAGGTAAAGGAAATGTAACTGGACCAAGTTTGTGAAGAAACCATAGAGAGACAACAATGGCAAAATTTGGAGGAGGTTAGTATCGAAAAACAAAAAAACAAATTAAGACGGTAAGATTAGTGAATGGAAAGTGATAGTGATAAAGTGAGAGTGATATGAAAGAAGAGTCAATGCAGGAAACATGATAAATGGAGCTTTGCACTCCTTTATCAACAGGCAGAAGGTGTCTAACAAGGCTACTTTGGCTGTGCATGAGGGGGTGTTGGTTCCAACACTCATGTACGAAGTGAAAGTTGGGTATGGCAGAAGAAACAAAAGCAGAATAAATGCAGTTGAGATAAGAGCATTCAGAAGTATAATAAGAGTTAAACTGAGTGACAGGATAAGAAATAGTGAGATATTGAAACGTTGTGGTCTGAAAGAAGATTGTGACAAAAATTGAGAAAGGTATGCTGAGATGGTTTGGCCATGTCGAGAGAATGAATATTTCAAAAGCAAAGGGTAATTTAAGTGTGATTGCATGGTGAATTTAAATCCACTAACCAGGCAAAAACTGAGCTTTTTATTAATAAGTCAAAACCTGCGTCTGCGGCCTCCGGACAGTACTTGATGGTGTGCGCGCGGTCGCCGGTGGCTCTGCAGCGCGGACAGCGGAACGCTCGGAGCACGGGGCACAGCACGCGGCCGCGCCAGTCCTTCAGAGAGTGCGACGTGTAGCACTCCTCGTTCTCGCCGTTGTTCTTGCAGAACGCACACTCCTGTCACATTACAAACGTTTCAAAATTCAAAATGCTAGCTCACGATACTTATATGTTTCACATCTTAAAAAATTTGTATGATGTCTCCCCAACATGGGTTTGCTAGATCCCGATATCTATGGGGCCTCATACAAATACACAGACTTCCGCAAAGCCTCTGACAAAACAAAATCGATAATTTAATATTGTTGAACTAGTCCAGTAAAGTGAAGAATATGTACTATTAACTAAAGTATAATAATATCTGTAGGTATGCTATCCGGAGGCCAATTTTTGTGTTAGGAATGTGATTCTTCAACGCCCACCACGCCAAATAGCTTGGCTCACGTATCACCGATCACGCGAGGAGAAGGTATTCACGACTTTTAGTCCAGTTCAGAAGCATAGCACCCTAGCACAAGTCTGCGTTCTCCGCTAAATTGTATCATCTTTGTCGTATCCCCTCGATCAGAGATCACTGCCACAGGTTGTATCGGCATACTTGGTCGATCGAGTGACGTTCAGTTCCATTGTCACTTGGAAGAGAAGCGAATCGTACCATGAATACTGGCAACCTTCTGCGTTTCAGCTTTCAGTTAACCTTATCCGTTGAACATAGTACTTTAGACTTTCATATAAAACTGTTGTTTCATTCAGCAAATATAACAATTGGACAACTTACATTAGGAAGGGCGCGCCGGTGGCGTCTGTCATCCCTGGCATTGGCTACCTCTTGAAGTAACTGATACAGTAGGGACGGACTGATGGAACGAAGCACGAACAGCTGGTCGCGCGTCAACATAGATAAGAAGTTGTTGGCTGCCGACAGACCTGAAGTTACCATTACAAATCTATAGTCTATGTAATTTGAGGACTATATGGGTCCCCCGCTTAGTGACCCTAATTATTAAGCTAGAGGTCCTGGGTTCGAATCCCGACACGTGCGAACATTTATATTATGATGAATGTGGATGTTTGTTTCAGAGTCAAGGATGTTTATTCGAATTGTATGTATGTGTATTTGTGTAGTGAGTATTTGTTAAATATATGTCTTGAAACTCACTCCTAGCACAAGCTTTATTTGGGGGCAAGATGATTTGAGAGTGTTAATAGATATAAAAAAATTGCAGTCACGATCACACAAAGTTCTACTAATATTTATATATATATTATAATATTTAATTTTTTTACATAACAAATATCATCCACACAGACTAAACTAATTACTGCACTATCATTCTTGAAGTAAAACTTATTTATGCACGCTGGACTAGGAGAGCAAGCTGGGAAAAGCGTGACGAGAACGTTACGCACGATCACTAGCGTTACGCGAACGGTGACTTCTTAATTCGCTCTTGAATAATTTTATACATTTAGTTTTACTTTGACTATCCAAAATTTTCGGACAAATCAGATAATTGTTTCGTGTGTAACTCCGAACTACGTAAGCAAGCTCAAGTTGAAAGCATGCCAACCCCTCAACGTAATCCACGTTGTAGAGATTCGTAACTATAACGTACCTAATTTGTGGGTACGAGGCGAAGTGATACATATTGCTTTATAATACGACACCTTAAGGGAATAAATACATAATAGAAGTTATTTAAGTCAATAATTACTTTTGACCAGAAAGTCGAAGGAGCTGATGAGATCTTCGGACTTCGTTGCCTCGCTAGAGTTGCCACTCCAAAGGTGCGCTAGTGATGCGGTACCGGATCTATTGCCCTCTGAATCTACAAAAGCTATCAGATTAACATTAACTTAAACCCCATGGGGATATTAATTTTGGTCTTAGTGAAAGACTGGCAAGAAAGAAAAAATATTAAAAATTGTTTGCTATCCTGAGATAGCAGTTGTTTCGTAGAAACTGTTTAAGCACAATGTGTTCTACAAGTACTGCCAGAATTTTCACACAGCCGTAATGATGGTAAGTATGTTATGTATATTTTACGACAGGATCCCAGAAAATGTGAACAAACAAAAGTATTATGTTATTCAAAAGAATTGTTAAAAAATGTTGGGTGGTAAAGGTGTGGTGTTGTAAAGGTTACTATAACAATTGACTTTCTTAATGATACCACAAATTGGCTATTAAATAATAAGTTTAATAGTACAATGTTACTTTGTAAACTTATTTTTTGATGAAAACATAAGCCGGCCGAGTTTGTTGCGCCTGTTCTTCTCAGGCCTGAGGTATTCGTTTTGGAATGGGTGCTAGTTTTTTTACTTTCAATAGTGATGCCACATCCTATTTTGGATAAAATTATTTCAATTTGAATATGTCTAGTATTTTGTCAAATACTTACTAAATAGGTTGTCATTGTTATGATTGGATCCCATGTCCCCAAAGATATCCGATTCGGGCATCATTCTAGAGTTCATCATCCATTCGTTGACGTCGCCCATCGATGGTGCTGCAACAGCGAATACAGTAACAGTATCAACCAGTTGCTACTTAATATGAAGTGATTAAAAATGGACTGACCATGTTTGGGTCCAGTTATTACAGAAAGGAAATAAAGCGTAAAAAATTAAAAAAATATACATAATTTTTAGTTGCTTAATATAAAAAATGACATTTTAGTCATGTGTTTATTGTTGGAATAGGCTGAAGAGGCAAATAATCTATGGTAAGACTTTAACCTGGGTTAATGATTTTATTACTATTGTTATTCTCGTACTTTCGGTGATTTTTCCACGATTTTGACAGCAGTACGGAACCCGACGAATCTTGCTTTCGCTAACATTTATTTATATTTTTCCATAATATCATTTATTTGATTTTATGAGTCGGGACTTCCTGCATAAATGCAAACTATAAGATCAATTAACACATTCACTGACATAACTTTCGCAACGAAACTGTCAATAAAACTAAAAAAATTATGTGGTGTCGTGGGACACCAGGTAGGAACGAAGTTCCTTCGGCTAATGTAGAATCGACACAAATTGCAAAAAAAAACGTTCTAATATTGCTATAATCGTTATCATATATTGATAATATATACACTACTCGCTTGTGTATGCGACTGTCGCGCCTGCGCACGTCTCATTTAACGGTTTTATTCCACGCACTTTTCCACGCACTTTTTTCCACGGATTTTTTCTTACGGTTTTACTATCACATTTTTTTCAGTTCGGTCGCGCAGCAAAATCCCTATCCCCTCCAAGCCTGCCGTAAGGAACTTCGTTCCAAAAATTAAAATAGATTAAAACTCATATATTTATCTAACTAATGACACAAGTCCGGACATTGTAATGGTTCATCAAAAATTGGGTCCAATGATGTATGGGAGATGGGCAGTCTTCTTTGTCCTCTTCTCTCAGAGGCCGATATGCCTAAACTTTGCTCCTGCAGGACTTCAGACCACTTATTTATAAGGAGATAAGCGGGGCGGTGGCTCTCCCATTGTAAAATGAGAATAGGCACCCAAGAGATGAGCGGTGATTGTAAGAAGTTTTAAGGCCCTGCTCTTTAATTCTTATGATGGCCTTTATTCCTAAATACCGTACCTAAGACGTACCTACCCATTCCCTTAAACACAGGGCACATAATGGAGCCAAAGTAAATCACAATTCAAAATTACCTACTTAAGAAAATACCAAAATTACCAAAGAGATTTCTAGATCTTTACAACCTGTTCTTACAACAGCGTCAACGGTCCGTCCGGTAGTTTTTGATGCACATCGGAAAATAACTATTTTGTCGAAAGAAAAAATAAATAAAACATTTGTTATTTTCAAACCCCCAGTGGTTATTGTGCAATCAAATTTATTATTTGTTAGGACCGACGCTCGGATCAAGATAGGCGGAATACGTTGGATGAGGCAGCGCAGGACCAATCGTCGTGGAAATCTTTGGGGGAGGCCTTTGTCCAGCAGTGGACGTCTTCCGGCTGATGATGATGTGTTAGGACCCACCTGTGTCAGCGATGCTCGGCTCTGGCTGGGTCACGATGGACGCGGAACGCTGCATTCTACTCTGGAACGGCTGCGCCGATGGTGAGAACGCGCTGTGTTGAACATTTACCACGTTACTGCTCTCAGGCGGACTAAGACACTCCTGTCAAATAATAAATAAATTAGGTTTATTTGCAATCACTTACATTAACACAGAAATATAAAAAGTAGAACTAAAAACGTAAATGTAGTGATTACTTACAAATAAACACGGCATGCACAGTAATAATTAATTTTAGGTATTATATAGAATAAGTTTTATATACAGTTACTTTAATTTTTGGTGCAAATGGTCTTGCGGAATTTAGCTAAGGAATCAGCAAATATGTGAATATCAGCTACGCTATAAGAATTTAAAAATTTACATAACTGTGGGGCTGGGGAATTGGTACCTAGGATCGTTCGACGAAGTGGAGGACAATGTGGAGTAATAGGCTTACGTGGAATTCTTACTGGTACTCTTAGACTAAATTTATTAAGCAGATGATCTCTATCTCTGATAATCTAAGCACTGCGTGCGAGCTTACGACCCAGGTTGAACCCCATCGTCGTCCCAAGAACCCAAGCGACATAATCTTGTCTCGATTGAACTTTCACGTGATTTTTTAAGCGAAGAAGGCAGAAGTGGAAAGTTAAAATAATTCATGCTCACTCTTTAGGGGTTCTCACTTATAGACGCGATTACTAGATACCACTTTGACACGTGGCACGTTATGTCGGTGTCCGTGATCAACTAAATTTTATAAAATTTTCACGTCTATATAACAGATGTAAAAGCAGAATAAGCCATGCCCAATTCTTTTAGCACACCAACAATAGTTGTTGGAGTCTCATTACAAAGATACAATGGACTATCAAAGTCAGCACGAAATGGGTGATATCAAAGTCCCATCTCTAAGAAATTTGTCATAATGATCACTAGACATTTTTAGTAAGTGTACAAATGTAGTAAAAATATCGCATAAATTATGTTATTAAATTAGCAAATTTCTTAGGATACATTCGGTAGAGAAATAAACAGCAATGGAATTGAGAAAATATCTTTACGAGCACGTTGACTGTAAGGCATATGACCTTAATATGCCACGTGGTCGCTATTCCGTCGCCATCACACAAATAAGTTTATTCAAATGCACTTTTACTATCCTTATAAAGATCCATAACCTTATAAAATCCCTCTCCACCTTATTCTTACATAAAAAAAAAATTAAAAAAATAGTTTGAGGAAATAATATTACAAATAATTAATTTCAGAAAGCATACATACCGTACTAGTAGCCCTCGTAGCACTTGGACTTGTAAATTGAGACATATTATTAATATCTTCCATGTTTGATTAAAGTTATTATAGTACACCACAGTTTTCTAATGTTCAACGCACCCCGGGTACCTTGGAAGTAATGGAATATTCGAGGCGTTCCTTCTTTTTATAGGTAAAGAACATAATATATATAACTATATTTGGTCACTTGTCCGGTTACAGTGAACAAAGAAATTATTTTGAAACTACCCTCAATAGAATAAATATTGAACGAGTTGTGTTCAATTTGTAAGTGAGATTTGAATCGCTAGAGTAAAATTAATATCCCGAATGTAATACCGATGTCATATTAGGTAAGTGTAACGTATTTATTTAAAGGAAGTACCATAATTTCGTAAGCCTTAGTTACTGTACGTATCTTCTCAATACCTACTTAAGCCGAGGACATAAAGCTACAAACCTTAATCTACCTATCATGCCACAACATCGTAAATCCTCCTAATATCGGCCCCTTCATTTTATCGCCTTAATTATATGAGCCTATTTTTTGTAATAAGTACTTCATTTAGTAAGTATATGAAATAAAGCCTAAATTTCAGACCATTGTTTTAGTCCTATGATGATTATTATAAATAGGGATATTGTGTCCATGGTTCGCAGTAAATAACGATAATGGATATACATTAGCTAGGTATTCATTCAATTATTTTTTAGTAAAAAACATTAAAACATACGTTCATATATATATATATAGACACTCATCACGAAATCTCTGGAACCACTAGAGCTAAAGACTTGAAATTTGGTAGGAATATTCTTTTCACCGAGTAGAGGTCAGCTAAGAACGGATTTTCCAAAATTGCATCCGCAAGACTTTTTTTTTTATTATGAACAGAACAACGTCTGTTATACTTTTATATATATACTAGCTGACCCGGCAAACGTTGTTTTGCTATATAAAGTATAATTCACGCGATAGTTTTATAAGTAATAAAATATTGCCTATATTATAGTCTGTACATCATTTTGTTCTATTGTCAATAGTTTTTGCAGCGCACGCAAAAATAGGTTTCCGATTTTACACCTTGTGTTACAAAATAGCAATTTTATAACGGATCCCTAATTTTGAAAAAAAAAATACATAGCCTATAGCCTTCCTCGATAAATGGACTACCCAACACTGAAAGAATCATTCAAATCGGACCAGTAGTACCAGAGATTAGCGCGTTCAAACAAACAAACAAACAAACACTGCAGCTTTATAATATTAAGTATAGATATACATATATATAAACGTATGTTATATTATGTTTTAATGATTGTGAAAAACTTAAATAAAGGGGAAGAAGAATTAAAAATAAATAATATATTAGGGCTTGTTGTTTACTTCTGACTTTTTTTAATTCTTTTGTTAATTCTAACTACTTAACTATTTTAATACATATGTCTTCATATTTTAGACACTGTAGATGTTTTTGTTTGTTTCTCCATCCACTAATATTTTTTTAAACATAAAATAGAGAATTAGACCCTAAGACCAAACATGACCCGACTGAATGTCTTTGTAAAGGCATAAAAGGCATTTATTTTTCAAAATTGATTCCTTTAGAATTCTTTTTGATGTCATTTCTTAAACTACTAGATACAACTACCGCTTCGGAAACAAATGGCGCTCTGAGAGAGAAGAAGCGGCGCAAGAAACTCTCCCAGCATTCTTTTTTTATGCGCTCTTTTCAATAAAAATATACAATATTGTACAGTCGCTATAAAATAATCACAATCTAGTCCCAGGCTGTCCGATCATTTAGATATTCAGCAGTGGAGTAATAGGATTTACGACAGAGCCATTTTTTTATAAAACATTTAAATTTATTTATAGATAATGCCTGAACAGTGGCTGGGACTTTATTGTAGAAGTGTATACATTTACCCTTAAAGCTATTATGTATCTTATGAAGCCTACTAGTATTAGTTATGTATTTGAAGATAAGTGATCACCGCCGCCCAGCCTAGCTTGCAAAAGCAGAGGCTTGTCGCCAGGGCTTAATGGCTTATATACACGTGTGCCCTTTGACTTTTAATGATATGTCAGTAGTAATAGATGATAGTAATGAACATAATAACATTTGACGACCTGTATAGCGGAGTGGTTAGCGATCCTACCTACTAAGCTAGAGGTCCCGGGTTCCGGGACCTCTAGCTTAGTAGAATCCCGGTAGGTGCAAGCATTTATATGATGAATATGGATGTTTGTTTCCGAGTCATGGATGTTTATATGTATTAATGTATGTTAATATGTATGTTTATATGAATTTATGTATGTTTAAGTAAGTATATTGTATTAAATATATCCTTGTCTTGTAACCCATAACACAGGCTATGCTTAACTTGGGGCAGGATAATTTGTGTAAAAAGTGTGTCAATATTATTAGTTACTGACACAATAAACGTTTTATAAAAGTAATTTAGTATCAGTGTTTGTCCATTATAATCTAACAGAATGTATATTTGTTTCAGGAATAATAAGAAAATAAATCTGTTTTGAATCTGGGCACCAGTCATTACTATAATCACTTGTAAATTCGTTAAACACATTCTAAGCTTGGTGGTCTACTGAAACGTGACATAGGCGAGTTGTGGTGCCCCTTCCACAGAAGCCACTACAAAGAATAGAATAGAACGTAAAAGTACCTCAACTACAAATAAAAACCAACGGTATGTTAAAACCATAGGTTAAAACTATATAAATTTGAAAGCAGAAAAATATTAACGCGGCCGTTATTTGGTAGTTTTCCCTATATATTCGATGCAACAAAGTAAACAAGTAAACAAAGTCGTTAGTTAATTACTCGATTCTCGGAAATAATAAAAATCTGTTTATATTCAGCATGAGTCATTCAATGGAATGTTTTTTGTTGACTCCGAATCTGTTTAATTTTGTAATGGCGTTCATGTACCGAACAGTAGGATGTACCTACTACTTACTATACGTACACGGAAAGCAGGTTAATCGCAGTTTGGTGAAGATAGTTGAAAAAAAATCTACACAAACTACCTATCTTTATTAGTTAATACATAACTACAGTAAATACAAATTTAGAATGATTTTCAATGTCAGCCAAAGAAGTGTTACGAAACTTTTTCCATTTGTTGCAATGATACTAAAATTGATATAAATATGAATACAGTTGCAAATGCAGTAGCAATAGGATGTGGCAATACGCAATTAAATGAATTGTTAGCAGAAATGGATTTGCCCTAAATATCTTCTAACATATTAAGCAAAATAATGGACACAGTCAACAAAGTTTGGGAAAAAGAATTAGCCATTTGAATGAATGATGCGGCTATGGATGAATGGTATCCCACTTATTGACGTCATAGCAGATGGCTATTGGGGTATAAGGTCACTAAAATTAATTAATTAATTTATGTCTGTGGAAATATATAAAGCTGCACATGCGCCCAAGCTGCACGAAAAATGTCACACCTAAGAAGCACGAACGTTACAAAACTTATTCTGGTAAATATTTTAAATAAATTTTTTTAGCGGAGAAAAATAATTATTTGGGGAATGTAATAATAACATTATAGTACTTCGACTGGTATGGAGTCTACAATTTTAGTAGAAGGATTCAAAAATAGCATCAATATGTACAATTTGATTTATGCACGGTTAATATCAAATGGTGACGCATATACCTATGCAATTTTTTTACAGGCAAGGCAATTTTATAAAAACATAACGATCGAAAAAATTGAATGCGTGAACCATCTGCTAAGGAAATAATTTATAATATGAATTTTGAAATACTAAAATGAAAAATAAGTTAGTAAATTTTTTAAAAACCATTTGCTCGACATTTAATTTTGCACGACATAATGACATTATTTGAAAATAATATTGACAATAAACGATGCTGTGTGTGTTAAAGTACAAATTTTTGAGGAATTCTAGAAGCAATAAATTACGTAAACTATTCACAAATTTTTATTAATTAAATCATTCTGTGACAAACACCCACAAATAATTTAATATGTCGAATATATAATCTGACGTAACTAATACTTTCGTAGAACTAGAAGTCATGCATGTTAGCCGTAATAGCTTTATTCAAATTATTGATATGCTAATGAAAGTGCGTTGAAAAGTATTTCATAATACTGTACTTCGAGTCATGGAATCGCGCAGATAATTATTATGTTATTATTTACTTATCTAAACATACAGAGAAGTTTTCAATAAACAGTCAATTATAAACATTACAACAGAAATATATTGGATAGTGATCACAATCGCGCAGTAAATTTGAAATGTATGTTTTACTCTACGAAATTACAAGCCGTCCGTTGCGACTAAATGAAATGAATATTATAATTCTTGTAATAGCTGTACAAGGTCGCGGGAGTAGGCACATTGTGCCACGGGCCACGTCAATGTTTTTGTTCGTTCGGCACTCGTCGGTGCTCCTGAATGAAACAAGCTCCTCCCACTTGCTCAAGGTTGCTGGCATTTATTGTCGCCTTAAGTGTCAAGATGCCACGCACAAAGCTATTGTTCTTAGTTAGTGTGGTGTCTAGTTGGAGCGCAACAGAGACCCTTCCATAATCTAAGAAGTTAGGTTTATATTTGCACGAAAAAGATTGTATGACAATTGATGGACTGTGAGTTTCTAATGACGCATAAAGCGCGAATACCGCGCTTTCAATATGAACCTCCCGTCAGCCTAGTGAAACTCTCTAAGAAAAAAGCGATTCACTCATTTGTATGAAACATGCAGTCACTGTTAAATTGACAGATGACGGCTATAATCTTGTAAAAAAGGAGATACACGACTACGTTTTATGAAACTGTTCGGTTTCAAACAAAGCCGGGTTATACTTCGTGGCCCATCGCGATACTGAAATTACTACTATATCAAACTTACTTCAATATCTGCTATATGTTTGATCCTAAACTAAATTTCAATTTTTACTTATGCAGTCCCGCCCCTTATACGTAGTATTTACATCCTCTTTGCTTCCCGTGTACGTCTGTTTCCGCCATTCAGCCGCAAACTCGTACCTTTATTTATTTATTTAACACCAACAAGACAAACACTAACAAAAGTATAATAATATTATTACAATAAATAATAAATTCTTAGTGTTGGCTTAATTATAGGTGTTACACACATTTCAAAAACATAGACACAAACACAAGTATTGAATTAAATTTATTGCAAAGATTATCGGTATATTTTTTTTTGTAAATAAATAAACTTTATGTTCGTTCGTAAAATCGAAGAATCACGGTTCGCTCCGTGTGCGGCTTGTAATGCTCGTAGCATGCGCGTGAAATGCTAATTTCGCAATGCGTCCAAACAATGAGAAATTCTTACAAAGTTTGTTACCTTTCATGATAAATTGCAGCAATGTGTACGAAGAATTCTTTCATTGCACGATACATTTCACCAATCTGTACGCACCATTAGTGTTGGCGGTGTCTCCAAAAACATTAAGAGCGCTTTCGCACTACGTCCAATCCGAATCCGATCCGTACCCGTGAAAAAAATTGTTTGTTTTAAACATGTATTGCAATTTTCTGGAACATTCTTGCGTTCACACTGTGTTGCCAACAAGTTTTTATACAAGTATTAAACACATTTGCGTTCACATATAGATCTGAGACATGTTTGATACAGTCTGATACAATGACAGCGTTCACACCAACATAAAACATACATGTTTTTAACTAGTATTGTTAATTTTATTGAAGTTTTTGTATAATACTTATAAAACAAGTTTTATACTCTTTCCATGCTTGGTATATAAAGTTTTTAACAATTTACCGGACAGACTGCTTTTTTTGTGGAAAAGAAGAAGAAGAGAAAGATTGGTCAAAGCAGTGGCGGATTTACACGCCGTCTGTAGGCTATTAAATTTTTGCCGCCTCTAAATTTTAATATCAATTTTCTATCAATAAAATTCCAACCTTATGATTTGTGCTCCATCATCCTCGTTACATAAACTTTTCCCGTTTGGTTAGTATCATTGAGCACTATAGTACCGTGTTAGATTCATGATTATTTTTACAGCAAATAATTATCAAAAAATATTATTTTATACAAAAAATATCTCAATCATGTACCACTTTCAAAGTAAGCTGTTAAACTCAAGCGTTTAGCTTTTCTTGACTTAAAGTCGATCGTAGGTAGTTCATTACTCTCTTCAAGCAGGAGAAGCTTCTTTTCTTGACAATTTGTCGCTGGTAAATAATAAAAAGAAAATACGAAGAAAGAGCCATACGAAGAACTATATCCAATTTTGGATAAATGTTTATTAGATTCGGTTCTCGCAGGAATGAAGACGGACTTTTTAATGATGATCCTCATCAAGCTTAATTAGCAATATTTATCTCGGCTTATATTAAGATATTCTTTCGATACTTATATAATCGTCTCGCAAGCATGAGTAATGCATTAACTACATTTTGCCTTTGATATCCGATGCAAATACAAAGAAGAATATGAATCACCAGTAGCTAGAAATCTCAAACAAACAGCTGACAAAAAAAGCGCCTACGCCTTCCTTCAAGGCCGCAACGCTCCTGTGATTCTTCTGGTGTTGCAAGAGAATGTGTGCGGCGGTGATCACGTATCACTAGGTGACCCGTGCGTACACTCGATCGTCCTCCTTTTCCATAAAAAAAATAATTGCTCTGCTGGAGTGATGGCATGATTGATATTGTGAATTCTGCTTAGAAAAGTATGGTGCAACTTTTTGAAGCAAATTCCCAAATTTGCTGGTATCATTCTAACAAAATTTTTGAACCCACTTTTGTCTTCTATTCTTAAATCATTCAACAAGGAACGATAGGCCTCTTGTTGCTGTCGTCTCCTCAAAAATGATCGATACCAGTACTTGCGCGGGTTTTTTTGAATTTCCTTCATTCTGTATGATGTACAAGTATACTGTACTAATAAAGCAAAGTTCCGCAGTACCTTCACTTTCTATTGTCTGTACCAGTAGTCAATTGTGTTGTCAAATCTAACAGCTTCTGCACTGACATGTCTTAAACAAGTTTAGCTATAAGCTTACAACAAGTATAAAACATGAGAGCATGTACATGTAGACAACTAACATTGCATACAACTTGTATTTGCAATTTGCATGAAACTTGTCAAATACGTGTATTGGTGTAAACGAGGGGTTAGACTACATCCGACCGTATTTTCACGGGTACGGATCGGATTCGGATCGGACGTAGTGCGAAAGTTCTTTTTTCCAGACTTTTTGAAAGACCGCCACACATCCAGATGGTGAGGATGATATCCTAACTTGTGGCGTGTCGTGCGAAGGTGGAATTCGGCGGCAGGAATCAGGTTAAACAGCTCTTCGGAACACTCCCCGTGATAAATGCGGTAGAAGACACACAATGAAGCGACGTCTCTACGCAACGCCAAGTGATCCAGCCGTTCACAGAGCACTGGGTCCCCGACAATTCAAGCTGCTCTACGTTGCACGCGGTCAAATGGATCGAGCTGATACTGGGGTGCGCCAGACCAGAGATGACAGCAATACTCCATGTGTGGCCGGACCTGCGCTTTGTAGAGCGCTAGTATGTGGGCCGGCTTGAAGTATTGCCGTGCTCTATTAATGACGCCCAGTTTCTTTGAAGCCAATTTGGCTTTGCCTTCCAGATGACCACGAAATTGGCAATCGCTCGAGATTTCGAGATCCAGTATTCCAATACTAGGCGCGGCTTTAAGAGAAGTGTTCTCGAAGAGCGGTGATACGACAATTGGGGCTCTTACGGTGTAAAAGCCGACATTGTCGTTATCCGCTCAGTTTTTACAACTTTAGATACCGTTAGCGGTGTTATTTAATCAAATTCCAAATATGATGTCACTACGGCGATCGCGAGGACTCATGTGATATGCATTGCCATGCCAATATAATGAGATGTAGACTTACCCTAACGCAGGTTTACCTTCACAAAAAGGAAGTCAATAATAATAAAACAACAAAATCAATTGCATAACATTTATTTGCATAATAGGTATCTATCTATAATATAAAATATTCTCGATCAACAATTTAACAGAGTATTATATCGTTCCGCAAGATACAAAGCAAATCACGATTAACAATAATAATATTACAATATTCCTGGAGAGCGAGACATAATAAGTACTTCTTGTGAGTAAGCCCTGGGCTTATACAATACTATGGAGAGTAGAGGCAAGGAGTATCATCTCTTAATTGAGAAGAGTTGAAAATGTGTCCAGCTTATGTAGTAAATAATAGTTCAAAAAGCTTCCACAATGGCGCTGGTGTAGGCACAGGTATGGTATGAAGTATGGTGAATGTAGCAATTGTAAACGAATTGAAGTATGTCGAGTTAAAAAATTTAATATTATTGCAGACGAAAGTATTTATATAGTGAAAATTTCAACAACTTACGATATGCAAAATAACCTTAAAGAGTTATTATGAGAAAACAAGTGATTACTATTATTTTAAATTTGGCACTTCTTTTAAGATTTACCCTGATGCTACAGCAGCGCCACCCCTACTATAGATAATGCATTATGACGGACACTTTTTCATATACACAGATGATTCTCCTTGCCTCTACCCTCCATTACAATACATATGAAAATGGCATGACATTGACAATTCAAACCTAAAAACAATAAAAGAAGAATATTTAAATAATTTTTCAATAATATACTCGATTGCAAGAAAATCCCCACTAGGATTATGGGCAAAAAAAACTTGGATGTAGATAAGACCTCCATTTTGACAGACAACGAATGACAATAATTTCATCACGTTTCGTCAACTGACATTTCTCTCACCAAACAAACAGTACCAATTTCACAGATCTGGGTTTCAGCAAATTCTCATGTTTGAGATTGGAATTCAAGGCATAGATGAGAATGGTAACTTCATAAATCTAATTTTTCCGAAGAGGTACCGTTTTTGTTTTTACAGCACGGTTACCTTTAAGCAACTATTTGAGACTTTGGTGTTAAAGATTACGGTTGTTTTGCGTTACATGTGCGATGTACTAATATTGTACAATAATTCGATATTCGCAAAGAACGCTCGATACAAGCACACAGTCTGATATATAGAAACTATTTTGTAATATAAATCGATAGTCAAGCTTATTGTGGTTATTTCTAGGCTAACGGAATGTAAGAACATAAATATATATCTAAGCTATTTATGTGTATGGGTGTATGTCTCATGTAAGGGAAAACTGTAGTCTACCTGTCACAACGCTAGTCTTCGCATGCCTTTGACAATAGTAGTTTTTATATTGTATTACCGGAAGAAATAGTGTTTTAGAACAAAGTTAGACTTGATATTTCGCAAAACATATTTATGTATCATGTACAGCGAAAATTATGGCCTTTAGTAGATCATAAGTATCATAAATTGTTCACCACCTTGCTGATGGATATGCGCGTCACATTAAGTAATTTTTAATATATCACCTTCCTGTGAATTCACTCGCTGGGATAATCTGAAGATTGCCTAAAAATTTAATAAAAACCGGTCCAGCCTTTTTGAAGTCTATAGTGGTAACATACATTTTTTTTAAAGATAGATATATGCAGTAATGATAGTAATCATAAATATAATAGGCATTCTGCCCATGATTTAACTTGAAATACCTTCTGGAATATAGGCCGAAGTACATAATTAAGTCAAACATTTAAAATACAACATTTCATTGAATTAATTCTAATATTTTAACTAACGCACGATTGATTACACATTTACTATATTATATAGACACCAATATCATAATAATAGTTACATAAACTTTAAAGATCCAAAAGAAAACCTCCCACCATGTATGATGTTAGGTAAGTAACCATAAACACATAATAATATAGTACCTCAATATTCAGCCTAGTGTTGTAGGAAATTACAAAAAAAACTATTTGGCACAGAATCTGTCACGTCAAATGCCAAAAAGACATAACATTGACGTGTATGTGTCAAGTGTAAGGAGCGTGTGACACAAAAACTAACGAATGTTTACTAATCATTAATAATATAATATAGGCTTAGATAATTTATACGTCTAGATGGAGTCTCTTGCTGTTAGACAACCGATAAAAACAGATTTAATAATGTGCGTGACAAGCACGATTTGTGTTAGTATGCATGCATTGCTCAAAATAGAGGTCAACTCTAAACTCAATGTTTTTCGACGTTTTCACAGCTACGTATAAATGATCTAAGTATATCTTTAAACGAGCAATTCTTGTATATATATATAATTTGAAACTCGTTAACGGCTCCAACGATTTTAATGAAATTTAGTATACAGGTAGTTTCGAGGGCGAGAAATTAGGCAAGGTTGCAATTTTAAAAAATGTAGTTTAATCGGTGTTGTAATGAGAAACTGCTTCATTAACATTACAATACAAAGGTAAATTTCGCCAGTATACAGGATGTCCCAAAGTTATGGGACATGAAGGGAAAGTACCTTAAATATCGTAGATAAGGTATTTTACTGAAAGAAGACTTTATGTTATTTTTAAAAGTTAGTAATTCTGCATTCAATCAAGTTGTCGTGCCACCGTCAATCTCAATGTATATATTCAAAGCCTGGATAATTTATAATAATAATATTGACACACTTTTACACAAATTATCTTGCCCTAAACTAGGCATAGCCTGTACTATGGTTGCAAGACAACGATATATTTAATACAATATACTTACTTAAACATACATAAATACAAATAAACATTCATGACTCGGAAACAAACATTCATAGTGTGACAGCTGCAAATAGCGGCGAACAATTAGCCTCTATATTCAGCAACGCACGCATACTTAAAGAAAGTGACGGAAATATCGCGAATGTAAGTCGTAGCTATCATGCACGCTAAAGTAATAAACATGGTCTATTGTCAAGCGTTGTCAACAGAAAAAGGTTCTATCTAAACGTATAAATATCGCACTTCACACGACACGCCACAAGTTACGATATCAAACCCACCTGGATGTGTGGCGGTCTTCCACAGTGCGGTTTTCAAGGAGCTTACTTCCACGTACTACAAAACTGTGGAATGAACTTCCTTGTGCGGCGTTTCCGGGACGATACGACATGGGTACCTTCAAAAAAACACGCGTACACCTTCCTTAAAGGCCGGCAACGCTCTTGTGATTGAGGAATCACAAGAGCGTTGCAACACCAGAGGTGGTGTTGCAAGAGAATGTGGGCGGCGGTGATCACTTAACACCAGGTGACCCGAAAACTCGTTTATCCTACTTTTCCATAAAAAAAATTGAGCTCAAAATGTATGTTTTATGCGACGACTATTTCTCTAGGGTCTTGAGCTGTGTCACTGATAAAAATGACAAAAATATCACTACTACACACTAGACTCAAGCAGAGGTGTCGTAGTGGACATGCGCAGAACTTTATTACATCGCATTCCATCCACGAATAACCAGGCTGTGTAATTATATCTACTTATACATATATACTTATTATACGCATATTTTGCGTTCGTCGGAAATAATATTATAATTTACATGCTGATTTGTATTATATTATTTTTTGTACAAAATTTTTTGTAGTGTTTAAACACTTTCGGCCTTACAAATAAACTTGGAATAGAGTTATACCTGAGAATAAACCAAGAATATGCAAAATGTTGACTATATCGCTGACAACACTGTCAAGTTTTCCGATTGTCAGGCAGTCTTGCAAAAAAACGCAGGAAACGTTATACGTCCGAATAAACCAATCATAAGTAATATTTATACTTGTAAACATTTTGTATATTGTTGGTTTATTATCAGGTATAATTTCATTTGTAATGCTGTTACAGTAAAACCCTCAAAATATCATACACAGTGCAAAAGGTTTTCTTAAGACAACTAGCCTATTTAATACATAAAAAAGCTAAATAGTACATTACGAGAATTCGCTGAGATTCTTATAATTTCTCACAATAATTAAATTCGTTGATCGTTGTAGAACAGTTCGTAGAGCTTTTAACACCAAAAGGAATGTTGTGAAATGCAATCGTTTCCGTTATAATCTAAATATAACCAGTTTAAACCGGTGAATAGACCTATATTATATCAAAAACTTTTTCAAGATAAAATTACCTAAATTTTATAATACGAGATTATTTTAATAAAAATTAATACTTAAGCGGATTAAATGAATAATTATATTTTTTTTTTGCAAACAAAATTTATGAGCGATGCGGTATACGGGAGAATACACCTCCAACGCTCTTAACCCAACGGATACTAACATTTCGATAACAACATCATTAAAAAATCTAGATATGTTTGTTCAAAACTTCAGTTATGGTTCGAACCTCACTTCTAATTTTAGTAGAAACAATAATTTGTACTTATATAATATATTAAGTGCAGCAGTGGGGGAAATGTCTCGCAAACATTAAAAAATTATCACAATTATAAATCAGTTGATACATTGAATTATCTCTCAATAGTCACCAATTTTTTTTTAAATTCCCACAAGCTGAATCTAGAGTAATAAAAGTACTAGTTCAAGTACTAGTTCTACTTTTAAAACTGCTAGTAACGCTAAGACTGAGATCTAACTTAACGTAAAACTTTGCTTAATGTGATGAAACTTAACTTTCGTATAAGATATATCTAAGTTTATGCTCAACATAATTTCAGCTGTCAAATGACTATAAAAAAGAAATCAAAAAGTATACTTAGTTTATACTCAGGTAAGTTTTACGTAAGTAAAGACTGAGCAATGTCTAAGTACGCTCTATAGATCTCAGCCTAAGATAACGAATTTCAAATAAAATATCCTCACAGTTAAGGAAGTCGGTAGCCAATGGGCTTACAATAATTGATTATTCTATTGATACAATTTATTAAACAAGCAAAAGAGATCGTCATCAAATATAAAAATATAGAGACACAGGTATTATAACAGTAAACATTCAGCGGAGATAGATAATCACGTGGCAAGAGCATGGAATGAAAGAGCAGTATTGCCAATATAGAGCGCTCGCTCACACGTAATGGAACTGTTTCTTGTGGGCGATTGCGTCTAGTATACATGATATATTAATAGCTATATTTATAACAAAATGAATCAAAAATGTCATAACTAAAAAAAGTTTACAAATATCAAATATACAGTTCACAAACTATATAAAACACAAAAGTGTAGACACCGATACGGACCTTGAGCGGTATGCGAAGCATAGATGCAATTTTGCATGCATTGTTGTAGCACTGGGCAACGAATGCTCATGGGCATGCTCAGGGCTACGATATCCTAATATTCCGTACAGTGACTATCATTAAAAAACATTATAATATAAATTAATATTTAATAACAGGGCAAAATTCATCACGAGCGATTTAAAATTTTAGGATTATTGGGATACCCAAAAGAAAATATAAAAAAACAGTTTGACTGGGTTTTAATCTTGACAACGCGTATAATACAAATCACAGAATAAATAATATCTAATTTAAATTTCTTGCCTGAAAGAATCTTTGGTTTAATACAATCAAATTGTATTGTAGTACAATTAACCACAACAAATTATTATGTAAGTTTTCTGTAATCTTGAAAATTCAAAACTCTCATATCATTGGTAAATTTCAAAAGCAATCAAACTACGTTAAAGCCTCACATTTTTTAGAGATCTTAAACCGATATTCGATAGTATATTTCATAAAAATGGAAGTAAAAAATTTTTCTTCGTCAGAAATATTGGAATTTTTTTGTACACATTATAATTATTTTAAATATTAAATCAACATTAAAGTGCATTAAATCTAAGGCGGGAATGGAAATTAAGAAGGAAAATGTGATAAAAAAATATAAAAAAAATAAAATGATTTCAAATACAAAAATACACTATAAGCAAAAATTAATCTAAGCAATACACAGGAGCATTGAATAATTCATAATTTTAAAACATAACATTAACAAGTAAACTGAAAAGAGAAAAATACAATAAACCTCTTTAGTCTTAATAATGTAAACTAAAGCCCACTTGAGTTGGCGTCGTATATAATTATTTCATTCTTTCAATTCATATTATGTACAGAAACCATAGATTTACCAGTGGGAGGCTCCTTTGCACAGAAAGCCGGCTAGATGATGGGTGGCACAACGGCGCCTAAATCTGCCGTGAAGCAGTAATGTATAAGCATTACTGTGTTTCGGTCTGAAGAGCGCCGTAGCTAGTGAAATTACTGGGCAAATGAGACTTAACATCTTATGTCTCAAGGTGACGAGCGAAATTGTAGTCCTGAGCGGCATTGCATTGTAATGGGTAAGGGCGTATCAATTACCATCAGAAGAACGTCCTGCTCGTCTCGTCCCTTATTTTCATTAAAAAAAATGAGACAAGGGAGATATATAATCCAAACACAGTTTTATTGCACTTCTTCTCGATTACGATTTCCCCATACTGTCCCAGTTAAATAAATAGCCTGTATGAAGCCACACAACTTTAGAATCTCAAGTTTTTTGGTTAGAAATTAAATAAATGGTCTACTACCGGCTCACTTCAAAATAGCTGTTGCTACCTGTTGTGGTACCGCAGGGGTCAAGTTAAAAAACCTCTTAGTGCTATATATTAGACCGCGTCACCACGGTGGAGGAACCAGTCGCCGCTACCAACAAAAATATAGAGCATATTGAGTGACTCAAATGGTGGTGCAACCAATTTGGTGGCGCGACCAGCTCAACACATCATGACTCTGGTGTCTGTATAGCGTCTAGTTTGGAAGCTTACGGTGGCGAAACCAGTCGCGCCACCGTGGTGTCCCAGTCAAAAAAATTAGCCCTTACAATGGACAGCTACTCTATCAGTGACAGTTGGTCAATCAGTCGGTCTATGAACTATCTAGTTTTTGCCAACGATGCGAATAGCAACGCTATCATTGGCGAAGACTATGGAAAGTAACGCTACTTCAGGAGAAGGCTGCGCAAAGAAACGCTATCATTGGTCCACGCTACGGAGAGCAGCGCAATTATGAATCAACTGTACCTATGACGTCATCTTTTAATACGGTCGACGACGGCCAACTGGAAGCGAACAGATATATACTAATGAGAGATATTGGCACGACATCATCACAGTTGGTCGCTGTGCTCATCTCGCGGTGGTCACTGCTCCCACCATCGCTGCAGCCGACGCAGCTGTCTGTCCAGTCGTCATTCGCTTGACTGCTCACCTGAAAGTATTCAAATTCAAATATATTTAATTCAAAATAGGATGTGACATTACTTATTGTAAGTCAAAAAACTACCACCCATTCCAAAATGAATGCCTCAGACTGGAGAAGAATGGGCGCAACAAACTTAGCGGGCTTTTTTTTCATCAAAAGAATATGTTAATAAAGTAAAATTGTACAATTATTAAACTTATTACTTATTAACCTGAGGGTATTCGCTCCATTCCCAATTCGTTTTAATTCTTCAAAAATGTTTAAATTTATGAATTAATTATTATTAAAAAATGCTTTAGCGTCACCTGTCACTGGTTAAGCAACACTAGGATCCAGGTATAGGTGATGCAGTTTTTTTTAAAGACAATAAGGGACGAGTCAAACAGGACGATCAGCTGATGGTAATTGATACGACTTGCACATAACAATGCAGTGCCGCTCAGGATTTTTGAAAAATCCAAAAATTCTGAACGTCCCTACGATTGCGCTCGTCATCTTGAGACATATAATGTTAAGTCTCACTTGCCCAGTAATTTCACTAGCTACGGCACCCTTCAGACGGAAGCACAATAATGCTTACACATTACTGCAAAGGAGCCTCCAAGTTTGTTGTTATTGTAGGTTTGGCCTGTTTTGCACAGACTGCAGGTCTTGGCTTTATAATAATAATATCATTTATTTCAGGCTATATCTGGCCAATTTAATGCTAGTAAAATCTTATTCTAGGGTTAGTAACACATTACAATACTTTTTTTGACACTTTAATTTTTGAAGCCAATGTCTATTCATTATATTATCCAAGCTATTCACTATATTTACAAAATATATTGGAACTTTAACTTATGGAGGTCTCTAATGGAAGAAAATATTTTTTCTAATTACTGCGTATGTGTGTGTCTGTGGTGTCTGTGTTTGTGTGTGTGTGTGTGTATGTGTGTGTACGTTTCCATACCATCATTATTGTTGTGCGGACGCGCACGCACAAGGCGCTCGGGGTGCGAGTGCGCCAGCTGCGTGTAATCTCGGAACACCTCGTTGTACGTGTCGTCGTTGGATGACATCTCGCTCTCGCGCATCTCTTCGTTCAGCTTGGTCAGCCTCAACCTGTTCATCACACCATAGCAAATGTTTATTGAGTATTATCTTAATAGCAATATACAATATATTAAAAAGCAAGGTGAATTCTAATTTATCAAAGCGCATATGGAATATTGCTGTAATCTATGATTTGGCACATCACAGTATCACCTCACCCCAATATTCTGTGTATGGTTAGATCACTTGACGTTGCGTAGAGGCGCTGCTTCATTGTGTGTCTTCTACCGCATTTATCTCGGGGAGCTTTCCAGACAGCTGTTTTTTCATGTAGGACAAACGAGCGTACGGATCACTTGGTGTTAAGTAATCACCGCTGCCAACATTCTCTTGCAACACCAGAGGAATCATAGAAGCGTTGTCGGCTTTTATTATTTACGCGCTTTATTATGAAGGTAACCATGTCGTATCGTCCCGGAAACAATTCTTTCTCTTCCATAAAATATATCACAGTTTATTCAGGGGCGTGCCTACCTCGTTATGAACCTAAATAAATATAGCACTAGTCTTAAAGTTAATATACTACCTACGATAGGCAGTCTACAGATTGCATATACGATGCAAGCAGCGTTTTATACAACTTATTTCGTACTGTCGGAGTAAAGCGCAACTACGACTACTTAGATCTACATTGCCTACCTTGTTAGAAAACAAATGCACGGCCTTGAGTTTATTTCATTTTTACATGTATCATAGATGCCACTGTCAGATCTGGATCAAATTGCAATGGGACAGCACGGGAAGCACTAGCTTCAATAAAACAAGAATTATCACCCATTTTGAAATTGAGAACCTCCTCCTTTTTTGAAGTCGGTTAAAAATAGTTTCCATTTACCGACTAACATTAGTGTTTAAGTAAACATTAAAACTAAAACGGATATAGATCTGGTCCGAAATAAATGTCTTTTACTATTATAATAATCAATCACCCAGCGAAAAACGGTCACAAATCTAAAATTTACCTAATAATTTATAAAGCGTGTAAATATATTACATACCTTACACAATTTCATGAATAAATCTCATTAAAGTTGATAGTTGATATATTTATTGTATAAATATACATATAACTTGCAATGGGACAAAAACTAAGCCTATTAACTATCACAAAACACTTACGGCCAGTGCGGTAATGTAATAAGAAATCACGCGTGTTAATATCTAAGCCCCGCTTTCAACATTGATCAGTCATTAACCAGTGGGAGGCTCCTTTGCACTGGATGCCGGATAGATTATGGGTACTACAACGGCGTCTATTTCTGCCGTGAAGCAGTAACGTGTAAGCATTACTGTATTTCGGTCTGAAGGGCGCTGTAGCTAGTGAAATTACTGGGCAAGTGAGACTTAACATCTTATGTCTCAAGGTAACGAGCGCAGTTGTAGTGCCGCTCATAAATTTTGGGTATTTAAAGAATCCTGATCGGCACTGCATTGTAATGGGCAGGGCGTATCAATTACCATCAGCTGAACGTCCAGCTCGTCTCGTCCCTTATTTTCATAAAAAAAGTAACATTGACGAATATGTATTTAGTAACTACGTATTTTGAACATATAACAATTTTTATGAATAATATCACTCTTATTTTTAACAGTCAATACAACTCACAGAGTAACGATGTCCGCGTTGGCCTGCTCTACGGCGATGTCAAGAGGCGTGCGACCCCGCCGGTCCACTATGGACTGGTCCGCGCGGTACCGTAACAGCAGACAAACCTGGCGTCAAATAATAGTTAACATCATAAACTCTCCACCTAAAACTCTATTAACTGACTAATAATAATAATTCTAATATGACGACCTGTATAGCCGAGTGGATAGCGATCCTACCCACTTAGCTAGAGGTCCCGGGTTCGAATCCTGGTAGGTGCAAGCATATTTATATGATGAATATGGATGTTTGTTGCGGAGTCATGGATGTTTATATGTATCTATGTATGTTTAAGTATATTGTATTAAATATATCTAATGCCTAATTTGGGGCAAGATAATTTGTGTAAAAAGTGTGTCAACTGTTTATTATTTACTTCTTTACTTACTTTAAAACCGCAGACAATTAAAACATCTAGATAGAACTTCTTGCTGCTAGACAACCGATGAAAACATGCCAGATGGCCTAGCATCAACTTTTAATTAGCGATGACTTAAAATGAATCGCTAAAATTCGTACCATGAAGTGCCTTTTACTGATTGGCATTTGAATCGCTTATGAAGAATGAACGAAATAAATTTGTCTGTGGTCCACGGTGTGAGAAAGAGATGACGCTCTACAGTCGTTGCATAAGTTTGTCTCTCTTACTCGAACCATATGCGTTGCGTTTCGAAACCTAAAATGATATGATTTTAACGGTTTTCTGCGTAGAAAATACTAAAAATACATTTTTAAATTGTGCTTTATAACGTCAAATCATAAACCATTAAGCCCTTTTTATTACTTATTAAACAATAGTAATATAAATATATATTATTTTTTTGAATTTCAAATTAGGTGTTAGTTGTAGAAATAACTGATTAAAACGTTACCTCCGCTAATGTCTGATTTGAAAGGAGCACAGAGTACATTTTGTTTAATTTGTACTTGCGATCAGGCTATAGCTAGGGGCCTTACTGCCTTGTCTTTAGTATTTTCATTTTTGGTATTTATTATCACTATTTTGTTTTACAAAAAAGTCCAATAAAGTATTCTCATCTCATCTTTCATGAATATCATTTTCCTTTTCTGTATTTTTTAAAAGTTATTAACAAAACGATTCATTTTCCGCTAAGAAAGTAGCAACTTTTTTAAATCGCTCACTTTGACACAAGCTATCCAGTTTAGGTTGTAATAGTACCTCATGGTGACATCGGAATATGAAATAGCAAAGCAGTTCAATTTAGGTCGTCTATTGAATCGCAATAACAGTTCATGGTAGGCCCGCAGGTTTATTACTTTAGTGTGCGTGTACAAGCGTCTTACAGTCACGATTTGTATGTCAGTTTGTGTTAATGGACGTGCTTTGCTCAAAATAGGGGTTAACTATTCATCATCATTCCCCTATCAATTCCCCCCAATCCCTCTTGCCTCAACTCACAGTTTAGAGTCCCCCTTCTCATTCTCTGAACTTCTTCTTGCTCTGGATGGCCTAGTTGACTCTGCTCCTGGGGCAGATGGAATCCCATACTCTTTCATTAAAAATTCATCATCTACAACCAAGGAATATTATCTTAGCATAATCAATAACCTTTTTGATCTTGGTTCCATCCCTCCACCTTGGAAAAATCAGGTAATTATTCCATTACTTAAACCTGGTCAGAATCCATCTGAAGCTACCAGCTATAGGCCAATTGCCCTCTCTTCTGCTCTTGCAAAAGTTTCTGAAATCATGATTAAACAAAGACTTGAGTGGTTTGTTGAAACCAATAATCTCCTTTCCAACTCCCAGTACGGTTTCAGAAAGGGCAAGAGCTCCTTAGATAGCTTAGGTATCCTTACAACTGACATTAGAATAGCACTCCTCAGAAAAGAACACCTTGTGGGAGTTTTTCTTGATATAGAATCTGCATATGATAACGTTTTACTTCCCCTACTCAGGAGTAAACTCAACCAGCTGAGTATCCCCGTGAAGTTATCCCGTTTCATATGTAACATGTTAATGGAGAGATCCATCACTATTAAAGGTCCATCCTCTTACCTCCCTCCTAAGTCAGTTTGGAAAGGTTTACCTCAAGGCTCAGTCCTTAGTCCCCTTCTTTATAATCTGTATACCCATGACCTCAACAGTACCGTTACACCTTTCTGTCAGATACTGCAATATGCAGATGACATTGTCCTGTATTCTTCTGACAAGTCTATACAAGATTCATCTAATCATTTAAATAATGCTCTTGATTATCTTTCTGAATATTTAACACAACATGGACTGTCTCTATCAACATCTAAAAGTAAGGTAGTTTTATTTACAAATAAAAGAATTCTTCCACCTATTAAAATTAAAATTTATGATGTTGATCTACCAATTGTTAATAATGTTAAGTTTTTGGGTATTTGGTTGGATCACAAATTATCTGGCGTCAAGCATTTTGATTATGTCTCACAGAAATGTGAGAAAAATATTAATATTCTTCGCTCATTGTCTGGTGTCTGGTGGGGAGCTCACCCCGTCACTCAAAAATTACTATACAATGCCATAATTCGCACTCATTTAGATTATGGCACTATTTTCTTAATCCCAGCAAACAAAGCAGGTCTAAATAAATTGGACAGAATTCAGGCTAAATGTTTACGTATAGTACTGGGAGCTATGAAATCCAGCCCTATTAATGCAATGCAAGTAGAATGTGTGGATCCTCCCCTCTCACTACGTAGACAATTCCTTGCCAATAAATTTTTCTTTAAACTAGCTGGCTGCCGAGCTCATCCCTTACTCCAAAAATCAGAACAATTAGCTGTTTTATACAATGATAATAATATTGTACTTGAAGACAAAAGATCTTGCGTTATAAATAGTTACCTTTTATTTTCTCAGCTCTCTAACCCTCTCTTTCAATATTCTAAATTGCCTTTATTTTCTATGCCTTTCAATGCTCTTACTTTCCAACCCTCAGTAATTTTAGACTTAGGTGTTGATAAGTTTTCTATAGAAGCAAATAATACTTTTTCTCATATAATGGACTCAGATTTTCGACATTGGTATAAAATCTACACGGATGCTTCAAAAACAGACATGAGTCCGGTTGGGGCTGCAGTATGGATTCCCTCAACAAGAATTATACTGAGTTATAGCTGCCCACCTACCACTTCTGTGTTTACAGGGGAATCAATCGCCATTCTTGAAGCTATTCTATTTGTTAAGTCTCACAACATGAACAATTCTATTATCCTTTCAGACTCTAAAAGTTGCCTCCAATCAATTCTCTCAAATCCGTTTAAGACAAAAAGTCAGTTTCCCATCATTCTCAAAATAAGAGAAACTTTGAAAGAGTGCTATGAACTCAAAATTAACATAGTTTTAGCTTGGATTCCAGGTCACATGGGCATCTCTGGTAATGAAAATGCAGATGCCTGTGCTAGATCAGCTGCTCATTCAGGTTCCTTTCAGTATTCAGAAATATTCACTCATGACTTGTGCTCTACCCTGAAACCCAAGATGTATGAGAGTTGGTCAAACATTTGGCAAGTTTCCAAAACTTTAAAAGGCAAATTTTATGGAGAACTCCAACCAGAAATTCCTCAAAAACCTTGGTTCTCAAAATGTAGGATTCATAATAAAACAATAATCTCAACTATATGCCGCTTACGTTTAAACCATGCCTGCACTCCAGTCTTTCTAGCAAAACTTAGAATTAGGGATCATTCTCTATGTGATTGTGGCCTTGATGAGGGAAACATGGATCATTTATTCTTTAGTTGTCCCTTAATGCAATCTTCTCTGCACAATTATATACCCGCTGAAGTCCCCCGTCCAACCTCCGTTAAATGTCTCCTCTCCCTAGTTTACACTCCTTTTGTAAATATTTTGTGTAAATATATTAAAATAAATAAGATTAAGTTGTAAATATTATTTAGTACTTATATTAATTAATTATTTAAGTATTTCTATTTGTGTATGTCATTTATAGTCTTACAAGCATGTATATTATTTGTTTCAGATATTATTAGAAAATTAAACTTTATGTAATCTGAACACCGATTATTACCGTTAAACTTAGAAGACACATACTCAAAGCTTGGTAGTCTAATCTAACGTGATTCTGGCAAATCTGTGGTATATCTTCCACAGAAGCCACAGTAGGAAGAATAGAATAGAATAGAACATAAATGATCTAAGTGATCTACAGACCTGTCCCGTGTGTCCGGCCTCGGTAGCCAGGTGGAGGGGCGTGAGTCCGTCATCGTCCTGAGCATTTATCTTGCTACCGTTCAGCAGGAGGAACGAGCACGCCATCACAGAGCCCTGTCGACACATAGTGTTTAATATATTTGTTGTGGTATATACTCTTTGTTCTATGATATATGTCTATGGAAAGTGGGAGGCTGCTTTGTACAGGTTTTCGGTTAGATTATGGGTACCACAACAGGGCCTATTTCTACCGTGAAGCAGTAATGTGGACACATTACCGTGTTTCGGTCTGAAGGGCGCCGTAGCTAGTGAAATTACTGGGAAAATGAGACTTAACATCTTATGTATCTAGTATCATATCATATATTATCTAGTAGTATGTATATTAGAAATTACATCAAAAATAATTCTAAAGGAATCAATTTTTAGAAAATAAATGCCTTTTATGCCTTTATGTCTCAAGGTGACGAGCGCAATTCTAGTGCCTCTCAGAATTTTAGGGTTTTTCAAGAATCCTGAGCGGCACTGCATTGGAATGGGTAGGGCGTATCAATAACCATCAGCTGAACGTCCTGCTCGTCTCGACCCTTACTGTCATATAAAAGAACTTGTTCGCTTTCAAACCTAGCCGGATTATACTTCGTCACCGCTCACTGCACGTTTCGTACAAAACTAAATCCCATTTCATTTCAAATTTTGTCTTAGGCAGACCCGCCTCTTATTGCGTAGTATTTTCATCCTCTTTTGGTACTCACGCTGAGCACAGCCGCGTGTAGCGGGGTCCGGCCTCCGTGGAGCGTGCATGTGGACTCGGCGCCGGCTGCGAGAGCGGCTCGCATCACGCACACGTTGTGAGCACGAGCGGCGCGGCATAACACGGCCTCAGCCGACAGACACGACATGTCTTCAGCATCTACGACAACACCGATCATATTATCACACACACACACACACGCACTCACACGCACAAATACCTCGACTTATTAGAAGTAAGTTCTAGAATAGTATTATTATAACCTCACTTAAGTTCTGTGGATTTTGTGATGTATTAAATTAAATTAGATCATTTACTAAGGAGGCTTTTTATGCCGTGAAGCAGTCATGTGTATGCATTATTGTGTTTCGGTCTGAAGGGCGTCGTAGCTAGTGAAATTACTGGGCAAAAGAGACTTATCATACTTAATAGACTTAAGTCTTAATGTGACAAGAGCAATTTTATTGTGGTGCCACTCGGCATTGTGATAGGCGGGGCGTGTCAATTACCATTAGCTGAAAGTAATATTCGTCTCGTCCCTTATTGTATTCAAAAAATATTGTTTAATCTAATATGAATTACATTATACGTATCTTTTTACGGGCATAAATAAACGAGAGGCTTTTTTGTATGAAGTATGTACGAACCACATCCTACATTATTTGCTTTTGTATGGTTATAATATATTGAAAATAACATTGATAACAAAAATAACAGTGAGTAACGACCTTCAGCACTATATCTATGTATAACAAACTAAACCCAGACATATATCGCTATGGCTCAAATATTATAGTAAGGAAAAAATCTATACAAAAGTAAGTCACAAAAACGGTCAGTGGAATTAATGAAAAATTTGCATCGAATGGTCGTTGTCGTATCCCGATATGATTATTAATTAATGCGTAACTGCTATTCAACGACAAGTCGTTTACATTTTATATATATCACGAGATATAAATTTTTAATTGAACAATAATTTTTTTGTCTGTCACTAAACATTTTTTGTTTAAATATCTGATTGGAATCAGTTGGTGGCGCCGCCGTCATGTTTTAGAAATATCAATATAACTCATATCAAATTCTTACCGAGATCATCATCTTCCCCTTCTGTGGAATCATGATCAGACGGCAGACTGAGATCAACAGCTCGTTCAGTTGACAGCTCTTTACCGATCACTAAAACAGGACTACCCTCAGATTTGCTCGAACTATCTGAAACTAGAATCCAAACAAAACGTGTTTTAATTTATTTCATTAACATAGTTTCATATTCAAATTAGCTTGTAATAGGACCAGTTCTAGAGTAGTTATTAAGAATATGAAATAGGTTGAAAGATGAAGAGAAAGTATGTAAAAGAAGCCAAAAAAGTATGCCAGGGTAAAATATAATTGTATATAAATTCAAATTTGCCTCCAAAGAGATTATACTTCCAACGCGTTCAGGTGTTACCCATTGCCTTTAGTTGCATTGCATTTTAGTACAAATTCAATCTATATAGTTTACATAACAGCCGCGCGTGTTGCAAGAAAATTCTAGCCTCGCACAGCCACTTTGTGGGTTCAATTACCGGCTGATGTTTTACGTAGCTCATACGACTTAGGGATCTTCTTCTTCTTGTAACATTAAAGCAAACTCCCATCTTAAAGGCCGGCGAAGCATATCTTGAGCCCTGGTGTTGCGGATGTCCTTGACCGGTTTGCCTGGCTGCCTCCCCGGATGGGGAGTGGCCCCATCCCGTAAGCCTCTTGCCCGTTTGCCCCCTCTTACATAAAAAATGCAGTTAGTCACACTACTAAAAAATAAAAAATGTTTATATCAAATTACTTTTACATAGAAAAAAACAATTAAAATTACTAACCGCTTGTATTGCTGTTATCATCACTCTTCTCATCCGGTATTGTCTCAGGAACGACGGGTGATGAACGCACCCTGTACATACAATTGAACTGTTACTACATACATATATATAACTACGTCTGTCGCCGGGTAGTAAGAGGTTCATTTGAAACATTCCTGTAATACTGGCCTGGCTTCTTCTAGCACCAAAACCCTCATACTTGCTCTTACATTTTAGTACTTCTTACCAGGCCCTTTTCAATCTTATCAAGCATCCCCGACCTGGTTCTGCATTGTAATGGGCAGAGCGTGTCAATTACCATCAGCTGAAAGGCAATGTATACGCTTTTACGTTATTCAAAAGAATTGGTAAAAAACGTTTGTTTGGTAAAGTTTACTATAACATAAATGACTTTCTTTATGATACCACAGATGGAGCGACCACCCTCAGGCTATTAAATAATAAGTTTTATTGTACAACTAGCTGACCCGGCGAACGTTGTTTTGCCATATAAATTGTATTGATATTTTGCTTGCTAGTTGATAAGAGATGGCGCTAGTTGTATTCATTAGTAACAATCACACTTCTTTTATATTTTGTATAATTCACACGATAGTTTTATAAATTATAGCTTATGTGTTATTCTGGTGTGTAAGCTATTTTATTGTAGTTTCATCAAAATCTATTCAGTAGATTTTGCGTTAAAGAAGTTCAAACATACATCCAGACATACAAACGTTCACATTTATAATATAAGTAGTACAATATTACATTGTAAACATATTTTTTCGATGAAAATGAATAGACCGCTGAGTTTGTTTCGCCCATTCTTCTCGGGTCATTCATTCGTTTTGGAATGGGTGGTAGTTTTTGACTTTCAATAAGTGTTGTCACATCTTATTTTGAATAAAAATATTTGAATTTAAATGTCCTGCTCATCTCGTCCCTTATTGTCATACAAAAAAAGAAATGTAAAGTGGAGGGTTCACCTTCGCCTGGCGCGACGAACAGACCAACGGCGACCGCGGCGGAGTGGAGAGTCGCGCGGAACATCGGCGTCACCGGGCACGAGGTTGTGGACGAACGAGAGTTGCACGTACTTAGCGCGGATCCACGCCTCTCGTACTGACCTGCACGTACATCACGTTACTTATAAGGACCGGTATGAAACATTTGACCTAGCCACGTCGGTTTTACCTTCGTTTAGCAAGTTTTTATTTATTTATTACACTTCTTTGACACCACATTAACAAAATATAACTTAACTACTAACATACATAATTACATCATATGGTGCACATGGCGGCGTTATCACGATATTATAATGATCTCTGCCAGGCAACCATTTGTAATACAATAAAAGAGAGCGTGAAAAATATACACAAACATTATATATACTATACTAAAATATAGATAAATACATAAGAAAGTAAAATAATAAGTAATTAAAAAGTAGAAACAATAATTAATATTTCAGAATTGTTGAATTATGTTGACGGATACAATACATACAGATAGATACTATCAAATAGAGGACAGATAATCATTTTTAGTTTATTTTTAATGGAGGCTAATGATTGTGCTTGACGGATAGTAAGCGGCAGTTGATTCCAAAGAGTGATGGCATTCATCGTGAAAAAAGAGTGATAGCTTACAGATTTATTGAAAGGAACATGAAGTATTTGTTTCGCAGCAGAGTTGATCCACGTTTTATCCAAATTGTGAGAAACCGTTTCGAAATACGCAAAACATATTAATTATATACTAAAAGCTATATGGCTTGCAGCTATAGCTTTAAAGGGATGTACGGTATTGGCAACTTACTTTGCGCAAGCGTACGAGGCAAAGAAACTTAGAATAGTTTATGCATAACCGTGACAGCTCACTGTTGGTGACTATCAAGAATAACATAAATAATCAACATTTACATCACTTACGTGTCACAATCCGGCGTCGCTCGCGTCACAGCGCTCCCCTCTGTGTTAGCTTCGTATATCACGTTAACTACTTTGTTACCCAGCTCCGCCATTACCTTGTAAGTAAGATTAGTTAAAGAAAGATTGCTCAAAATAAATACTAATTTATCTGCTCTGTCTAAGCCATAATTATTGGCTTCCAAATAGATTTTCCGCATTAATATACGGAAATTCTCTGTAGCACTTTTTGTTAGGGTTTGCTTTAAAATACAATGTTTTAAGCCTAGATAACACATGCAGCGTGACGACAGTCTATAGCTTATATATTACATAATATATATTATAGCCTTCCTTATTTTTTAATCTATCTTCAATATTTTATACAAAACTAATTTTACAAATCCGACGGTTATTTCCAGAGATGAGTGCGTTTCAAAAAACAAAAAAACAATAACTCTCGCTCCTTATATTGCTACACATTATCACAATAGTTGTCGTATAAAAATACTTTAAAGCTAGGAACTTGAATTTACATTAATTACTATTCTACTACTACTATTTTTTATGACAATAAGAGACGAGACGAGCAGGACGTTCAGCTGATGGTAATTGATGCGCCCTGCCCATTCAAATTCAGTGCCGCTCAAGCTTTTTGAAATAGCCAAAAATGCTCAGCAGCACTATAACTGTGCTCGTCACCTTGAGACATAAGATGTCAAGTCTCATTTACCCAGTGCAATGCTTTCACATTACTGCTTCACAGCAGAAATAGGCGCCGTTATAATCTGTGCCGGCATCCTGTACAAAGGAGCCTCCCACTCGTGACGTTGGGTTGATATTTTTACTACCTGCTGTCGTTGCTATTATCGTTTCAAGCTATTCTAAGTTGCCGTAACATAAACGGATATTGCTAATTCGCACAGTAATTAATCAAACTAATGGAAAGTGGTGAAATGAGGATTAAAACAGTTGCATTGTCATAGTTGTCATATTAGATAATGTGTAGCTATGGCTATGAGCTTATGAGATCCTGTGTTAATTTCTGTAAAAAAAATTAACACATCTCGAGATTTCTCCTAACATTAGAAGTCATCAAGAAAGAAAACCTTACTCGTAGAAGGAGGAGACAGCATAGCATAACATAGCACAGATAATATTTAGTTTTCGAGGCTTTTCCACATAATTCATTCACTCTAGCATCGTAAAAAAAATATCCAAATATTAGTCTATGGTTTTTTAAGGAATTCGAACATTTGTTAAGAGTAGGGTAGTATAAATTCGGAATAATATCGTATCGTTCCGAATATATCGTTGTCGATTTTGCGAGTAGAACTGTTCATATCTTAGACTATTTACTTGATTTACTTACCTTTATTATGTCTGGTTCCCAATCGTCCAGTGTCAATGAACGGACCTTGCTCACATGAACACCTAGAGAACGATGGATGCCAGAACATTCTGAAAACAAAGGTAAGTGTGAAAGAGAAAGGAACATGAAGATATCTTATTTTATACCTGATAATCTTTTGTAACAGTTTGTTTATACGTCCTCCGTCATAATAATCTCAAATACAATCATTTGTCATTTTATTTCTGTTGTTATAGCAACAAGACGAGACGAGCAGGACGTTCAGCTGATGGTAATTGATAGGCCATGCCCATTACAATACAATGCTGGTCATGATTCTTGAAAAACCCAAAAATTCTGAGCGGCACTACAATTGCGCTCGTCACCTTGAGTCATAAGATGTCAAGTCTCATTTGCCCAGTCATTTCATAAGCTGCGACGCCCTTCAGAGCAAAACACAGTAATGTTTACACATTACTGCTTCACGGCAGAAATAGGAGCCGTTGTGGTACCCATAATCTAGCCGGCATCCTGTGCAAAGGAGCCGCCCACTGGTACATGTCCAAGTTGAGCATCTTCTATCTTGAGCTGCTTTAAAGTTGCAGATGTTGGTGGAACGGGCCGTAGATGGTATTCGAGCATACGATGCGAACACCACATTTCAAGGGCGTTGATTCTCTGTCTACCTGCGGCCTTGAAAGTCCGTATAGAGCGATTGGGAAAACAAGTGTGCGAACTAGGGGGATTTTGATTTAGTTCGATTGCTAATATTTCTGTCTTGCCACAACTTGCTTAGTTGTCATAGTATCAGGGGCGTGCATACCATATAGGCAATTAGGCAGTGCCCACTTCGTTATGAACCTAAATAAATATATAACTAGTGTTAAAGTTAATATAGTTTAATTTGGTTCCGTTATTTTAATACCAAACTTGTATTGAACACCCGCTCACCAAATTTTTCCTCACGCTAGATACTAACCGCCTTATTCATAAGGAGTGTTTTTTCTCATTCTGACTTAGGTCAATAGAAGAAGACAGAGTGAGAATTAGCAATGCTTTAAGTTAGCAGACTATTTTGAATAAGGGGATAAATATCTATGATAAGCAATATTTGCTTATTCTAGAGCTCAACTTCGACTAGTTAGATTCACAGTGCCTACCTTGCTAGAAAAACAATGCACGCCCCTGCATAGTTTTACAGGAGCCTTTATACAGAAGTTGCGCATTTAGCAATACAGTAATAGGACTTACCTATACAGAGTGTAATTCCAAGGTTGATGCTGGCCCACCTCGGGTTTGGGCTGCCACAGTCACAGCAGTAGTTATTGCCCGAGATGCTTAACAGTTGTTCCCATATCCTGAAACATTAGCAACATTTGACAATCTCTAAAAATATTATATATAGTATAAAACAAAAATCCTTAAAAAAAATTATACCTCGTGTTGTAGAAAAAACAATATTGTAATAAAGACGGTATTAAAAACAACCAATAAACTATACCGCATAATTTAGTTAAATATTATAATTAAATTAAACGATGTAATTAAATCCTATTAAAATTATAAATGTGAAAGTTTGTATGTCTGGATGTATGTATGAACTTCTTTAACGCAAAATCTACTGATTGGATTTTGATGAAACTTTACAATAATATACACACCAGAATAACACATAGGCTATTTATTATTTATAAAACTATCGCGTGAATTATACTTTGTATGGCAAAACAACGTTTGCCGGGTCGGGTGGATTATGACTTATTTCATTCAATTTTGTGCTTAAGCACACTGGTGCTTAAGGCTTAAGGGTGCTTAAGTGCTCCTTTGCACAGAATGCCGGCTAGATTATGGGCACCACAACGGCGCCTATTTCTGCCGTGAAGCAGTAATGTGTAAGCATTACTGTGTTTCGCTCTGAAGGGCGTCGTGGCTAGTGATATTACTGGGTAAATGAGACTTGACATCTTATGTTTCAAGGTGACGATCGCAGTTATAGTGCTGCTCAGAATTTTTGGCTATTTCAAGAAGCCTGAGCGGCGCTGCATTGTAATGGGCAGGGCGTATCAATTATCATCAGCTGAACGTCCTGCCCGTCTCGACCCTTATTTTCATAAAAAAAATGTTTCACGCAGAGGAGCGTTTGATGGTGACGGGGAAAATAGAGGGTGAAAGACCTAGAGGCCGTAGTCCTAAACGGTGGTTGGATCAGATCGCGTAAAATCTGAAGAATATAAGTGCTGCACTCCACCAGGCGAAGGAACGAAACCGATGAAGACAGCTCGGTCACCAATTGAATGTTGAATGAATTGCGCTTTGTCGATGGCTGACATCGCGCATGCGCGGTAGACAAAACACGTTGTTCGCGCACCATTTTTAAAGTTTATGCGCATTTGAATATTTATTTCATAGTTTGTAGAAAAAGAATTGTATGCCACTGCACGTAGCCATTAGCCATTGTGCACACGGGCTGTCTATTGTGCCTACTAAAGTCGGAATCTAAAAGCGGTAGATATTTCGCGGAGCGACAACGCGTGAGATTGTCGACCCCTCCACCGTCTGTCACCCTGTGGGACGGTCGCGCACGAAGTTGGCGGACAATAAAACGCATGTTACAATGCACTCATCATTACATATACATAATTTATAACATTGGCAGTGAAATAAATAACTATTTATTTAGCATTTACTAACTGCCGCCAACAGTAACCTATAGCTCCATAGCTACCTCATACTACTCACCTGATTCCTGCCGCCGAATTCCACCTTCGCACGACAAGCCACTTATAAGAACATCATCCCCACCATCTGGATGTGTGGCGGTCTTCCACAGTGCGGGTTTTCAAGGAGCTTTCTTCCACATACTACAAAGCTGTGGCATGAGCTGCTTTGTGCGGTGTTTCCGGTACGATACGACATGGGTACCTTCAAAAAAAGCATGTACACTTTCCTTAAAGGCCGGCAACGCTCCTGTGACTCCTCTGGTGTTGCAATAGAATGGGGGTGATCACTTAACACCAGGTGACCCGTACGCTCGTTTGTCCTCCTTATCCATAAAAAAAAACTAGGACCTAGTAAGTAGGGCCCCCACTGCAAAAGAAGATAGAGACCAACCTGACTTTCTTCATTGCAGGATAAGTGACACTATTATTGTCATTGTTAGGTCTAGTTTCGTCCGGCACGAGCACTAGTTGCGAGTCGTTCTCACGGCTCTGTCCCTGCTGAATCGCGGACCGTATGCCGTTCTGCAGCGCTTGTATCCAAAGGTTCAGCATATCCTCAGAATCCGCTTGGAGCATGTGACTCCTGAAATGAGAGAAATAAAATTCTTTACTCCAATTTATTATAGTATAGGTCAAAAAAGAATATGTGGAATGTCTGTTGGTTAATTAATTAAAAGTACCAATTATTTATTTTAATTGCGTCCATTATCAAGGTGTTATTCAATCAATATGGATCAAATTTTATTAAGTTTAAATTCTGAAAACTAAACAATTTTGTCTGTTCAGTCAGCGATAGCGGAACAAGCGAGAGCGCGGAACAAGCGAGAGCGCGGAACAAGCGAGAGCGCGGAACAAGCGAGAACGCGGAACAAGCCAGAGCGCGGAACAATTCAAGGTATTTATTCAAAATGAATAACTATTGAGCAAAGAACTAAAGCTGACATCTAGAGAGCGTACTTAGACTTTGCTCAGACTTTACTTACGAAAGACTTAGCTGAGTGTAAGCTTAGCATAATCTTTGATTTCGTTTTTATAGTCATTTGAGAGCTGATATTATCCTGAGCTTATAAGCTAGGAGAGAATAATACAAAAGTCAAGTTCACGTTTCATGACACTCAGCAAAGTTTTACGTAAGTAAAGTCTGAGTACGCTCAATAAAAGGCATTTAATTTCTCAAAATTGATTTCTTTAGAATTCTTTTTGATGTAATTTCTAATATACTAGACACTACTACTGAGAGAGAGAAAAAGCGGCGTATGAAACTCTCCCAGCATTCTTTTTTGCGCTCTTATTTAATAAAATTTACAAAATTGTACCGTCATTGCTATTTCTATAAAATAATCATAACCTAGTCCCAGGCTGTCCGATCACTTAGTTATTCAGCTGTAGACCAGTAGGATTTACGACACACCCATTTTTTAATAAAATATTTGAATTTATTTATAGATAATGCCTGAACTGTGGCTGGGTGTTTAAATATAGATCTCAACCTAAGTAAACGAGGTAAGTAGATCAAGATAGAAAAAAATAAAACGGTCAGTTTCGAAAGTCGTGTCGTCCCGATGTACAATCACAGACATACAAGCGGAAGCACTCACTTTGAAGGCGAAAGTACTTCGAAACAATACCGCCTCTCTCCGTCTACTACCGGCTTCACAGTACAAAGCCGAAGGTCCTCTTCCATTACTGTCACGTTCAATTCACCCGTGCGTTTCCTAAAAAGAGTTTCAAGCTGTTAAAACTTTTTCGTTGGTTAAAAATTTTACACAAACAGAGTATCGTCACAAAATGTCATTAGATAATACGATTAAATCGAAAAGTAACAACAAATTAATACAAAACAAAATAAACGTTACAAATCATTTTAAGTCTGACTTTATTGTGTCAAAAAAACTATTATTAACTGTCGTAATAAGTTGGTATATGGTTTTTAGCCCTAAATCAAAATTATTTTTGAAATAAGACCAACATTAACATTATCCGTGTATTTTCATACAATTTGTAATTTTTTTTTAAAGTAATTACCCTCACTTCTGGGCATAAGTACACAAATAAAATTTGAAAATAAAATTTATGAACGATGCGGGGCTCGAACGCGTACTCTCGCGTTATGTGCGAGCGCTCCTTCCACTGAGCCAACCGTTCGAGTGACGTATCGTTCCTAAATTTTGTCAACGATACGTCACTCGAACGGTAGGGCGCATCAATTACCATCAGCTGAACGTCCTGCTCGTCTCGTCCCTTATTATCATAAAAAAAAATAGATCAGTGTAGCGAGTAGCCATCTTATTATAATTAATATAATTAATAAGCGATAAGTGTTATTATGAGTACGATGTTAAGATTACTTCATTTTCATTCAAGAGACACGGCGTTTGGATAACATTGGGGGGTAATGCGCGATACAGACGTTGGCGAAACGAATCATATAATTAGATAAGACACAGTCGGCATAATTACAACCTTGACCGCATTAGCTATTGTACGCGACGCTTAGCTGCGACGCAGTGTGACGGACGGACTAACAATACCAACCGTCTCGTAGACACAGACACAACAAACAGACAAGATCGATTAAATAAAGCTGCTTTGTAACTAAATGAGGACGTGCTGTGTAGTGAAACGTACGGTACTCTCACAGTTATCTTCACACTTTTGTTTTTTTTCCAAAGTCCGCAGAATTTGTTCTTCTTCTTAGGCTAGGGTTACTATGGATGCGAGTTCTGACGAAAATTTGTTCTGACGAGTACGTCCGAAATCCTCATCAGAACTGTGCGCGTTTTCTGTTATTCTGATAATCAGTTCGTTTCTGCCGTCCAGCGAAGATGGACTAATTTGATTTTCTTGAAGTCCATTATTTAAATTATTCTTGTTAAATGGTGGAAAGACAGAGCATGTCAACGAGTTATTTTCTATAAGAGACGACAAAGGATAGTTCAAAATGTAGAGTGTTGAGTTCTGTAGCAACTTTCTCCCACTTTTGCCGAGAAATATATCTGTTGTGATAATTTTTGTCTCTCATATCCCACAAACACCTGTTCAATTTATCATCAATCACACTGATCAATTTGAAATTCGCAGACGCAGGTCATGCGAAAAAATCAAACTCGTTTGAACGCTCGAGTGGTTCTGACGACGTCGTGCATGTTCTAACGCGTTCGTCGTTGCCAGTGTAAACACTGTCATTGGATACCAGGCGTTTGTTTCTTCTGACGAATCCGTCAGAACTCGCATCCATAGTAACCCTAGCCTAAGTCGGACACTCTAATCAGAGTAGTCCTGGTTGCGTTGAGGAGGTACACGGTGGCTTGTTCGGGTCGATATCCTTTCTGAGGGTAGCTTTCTGGCGATGTACTTCCATTTCTGCCGCTTAGAGGCGTTGCGAGTACACTGGACCATGGTGGACTCAGTAGCCTTTGTGATGGCATCTATCCAGCGGATTGGCGATCGACCGCATGCTCTCTTGGCACCTGAACTACCAGTCTCTCCATCGAGTTCTCATTTCTAGAGACGTGACCAAAGAACTTCAGAATTCTTAGTTGCACAATTGACGAAAGTCTGTCTTTAATACGAAGCTCATTGAGGGTGGATACATTGGTGCGAAATGCCGTCCACGGGATCTTTAGGATGCGTCTCCAGCGGAATTTGTTACTCACGAGAAAATAGATGTCATTACCGTTTTTCACTGTTAACAGATTTTTGGTAAAACTTTGCAAGGCAAACCTTTATTTACGTAAGAAATCGCTATGTATGAGGCAAAATAAAAAAAAACAATTAAGATCTCACCTGTAAACCAGTCGGTTATCATACAAGTAGAACCATCTCCTGTTCCAGGTCTTGAAAGCATTCGAGGTTCTCTTGAACAGGTACCCCTGCATCCGCGGCATATTTTTCAAGCAAGGGGAGCTGAGCAGTCCCTCCTTCTCCCCCTCGCCCCCCGCCGTCTTACAACTCGGCAGCACCGAGTCCTTGCTGTTAACGATCATGTGTCGGTTCTCCATCTCCTTGTCGAGGAGTTTTGTATCGTTGCGCATGGTTGCAATCTGCAATACCAGTGTCAGTATCATATGTTTTTTTAATGAAAATGAGACGAGTATGACGTTCAGCTGATGTTAATTGATACGCCCTGCCCATTACAATGCAGTGCCGCTCAGGTTTCTTGAAAAACCCCAAAAATTCTGAGCGGCACTACAACTGCGCTCGTCACCTTGAGACATAAGATGTTAAGTCTCATTTGCCCAGTAATTTCACTAGCTACGGCGCCCTTCAGACCGAAACACAGTAATGCTTACACATTAAGTACTGATTCACGGCAGAAATAGGCGCCGTTCTGGTACCCATAATCTAGCCGGCATCCTTTGCAAAGGAGCCTCCCACTGGTGAAAGCCCGTTAGTTAAATAGTACCATAGGCTTAGAATATACTAGTCTCAGATAATTTATACGTCTAGATAGAGTGTCTTGCTGTTAGACAACCGATAAAAACAGGCCAGGTTTAACACTTTAGTGTGAGTGATACTCGTGATTTGTATGACATTTACCAGTGGGAGGCTCCTTTGCACCGGATGCCGGCTAGATTATGGGTACCACAACGGCGCCTATTTCTGCCGTGAAGCAGTAATGTGTAAGCATTACTGTGTAGCTAATTTATATACTGGGCTGTGAGGCTTAACATTTTATGTCTCAAGGAGACATAAGATCTCAGAATTTTTAGGTTTCTCTAGAATCCTGAGCGGCACTGCATTGTCATGGGCAGGGCGTGTCAATTATCATCAGCTGAACGTCCTACTCGTCACATACCTTATAGCAGGGATGCTCAAACGGTCGATCGGGATCGACAGGTCGATCGCGAGTGCTTTTTGAGTCGATCTCAAGAAAAAAATCCGGTTTAACAAGCTATAATCGGTAATTACGTACCATCTTATGAAAGGTATGCTCAGGACATGCAGTGTCACGCTTCAACATCCAAAGTCACTATTTAGTTAAGCTTAGAACTTTAGAACGCGTTTGTTTTGTAAGAACCAATAAACTCGCAATTTTAAATAATAATTATGAGTTTTTTCATTGACATTTAAGAGCAGACCTTGGCTGAAAAAATGCACATTTGGCGCAAAACTAATATCTATGTCATCGTGACACTCTACCTAGACGACAACCCTTCATCACACATACTCGAAGCCTCTCAGAGCCGATCGATCGTAGTCTAACAATTTTGAGGTAGATCGCCAGCAGTTGAAGCACCGCTGCTTTATAGTCATAAAAAAACTCTTCATTATTCACTTGTATAAATATATTTTGTTAAGGAATTTGACCATGAGAACCATCAGGTAACACCGTGATATGACTCAAGGTTGGCTCTGAACGAAGGCACTCCAGAACATGTTGTTACTCGTTGCAAAAACAATCAAAATATGAAAGGATTAAATAGAAAAACTTACGAAAATAAATTTTAATCAATTTTTTTGTATTACTTAGACAATTTGTTATGTTTTTAAATTGGGATATTTTGGAAATTAATTAAAAAAAATTTGGAATATTGGGGTTGAGCAGGTTATCAACTATAAAGTAGTAGATCCTGTAGATGAAGCCACAACCTGAGAGTTGAACAAAGCATACAAGATTTTATGACGATACGTCACTCGAACGGTTGGGTCAGTTGGTAACGCTCGCACGATACGCAAGAGGTCGCAGGTTCGAGTCCCGCATCGTTCATTAAAATTTTGTTTTCAGTTTCATTTGTGTAATTAATCCCTGAACTGATTATCACTTTAAAACATAACAACTTGTTTAGATTTGCAAGAGCGACATCTCAAGTCAATTTCCTAATATGTAAATATTGGGGTTGAGCAGATTATCAACTGTAAAGTAGATCCTGTAGATGAAGCCACAACCTGACAGTTGACCAAAGCATACAAGATTTTATAAAAGATACGTCACTCGAACCGTTCGAGTTCGAGGCGAGTTCGGTTGTTAAGGGCGCTCGCACGGAACGTGAGAGTGTTCATATAAAAATTTGTTTTCAGTTTTATTTGTACAATTATTTAGAGCCAACAGCTCCTTAAGATGCCTCGTGTTATTGAGAAACGTGTCGAACTCTTCTTAACTGTATTTATAAATCAATTTTTGTTCATTTTATAATTAACATTAGGCATACAATATCACTCTTTGAAATATTGTATTTCTTACACAAATACAAATACAGTTATATTTAAATTGATGACTAACACATTACACATTATAGCCCATTGATGATGATAGCACAGAATGATTATTACAAATTAATTTAGCACGAATAACTCAATCATTACATTGGTTAATGCACAAATTTCATTGTTTTACACTCAGATCATTACCTCTAGATATATTGTGACAGCTGTGGAAACGTCGAAATTAATTGAGGTTGACGGTTAACCTCTATTTTGAGAAATGCTCAAACACACAGTGTCATACTTCAATCGCGAGTGTACTACGTAGAGTGTACTTGTCACGCACACTTAACTAATAAACCTGGCCTGTTTTCATCGGTTGTCTAGCAGTAATCAAGACGCAAAAATAAACAATAGATTTCAACCCCTCGCTCTAAATCTCAACGCATGGTCTTAGTTCAATATTGAGTTACATCATTCATAGTAACATAGCTGTTTATTTACGGCCGTTCTCAATATTCAGTCTATCTCTTACTTGAGATAAAAATAGTAACTATGGTTAACTCTTCTGTCCCAATAAACTTATCTACGGTAACTCACCTTATTCGTACACGCTGTCTGTCAATGGGACGACGCACGTATAGCTTACCAGCGATAGAAGTTTGTATGGAAATTGTAATCCACGCGTCCCAATATAAGGCGATAAGAATGACTTATCGGGTATATCGGGACAGCTTCAGATTATTGACAGCTAATTACTGACAGTAGAAGGTAGTAATAGGAGATAGACTGAATGTTGGGAATAGAATATCATTGATCTTCTCAAAATGGTATATTTATTATTAGCATGCTCTCACTGTAATTTTAATAAATACATCATACCTCGTCCGCGGTTGATTTAAGAAAGGGCTCCAAATCTTCAGATAAGTCAGCACCCTGGTGGTGGTAAGTGCAGCACGCTTGAAGGTACGACAGGAACTAGAAATAAATACATACATATAACTTATTCCACTTTTATAAATGTCTATTCTCTTGGATAGAAGCGCAAACGAGCGTTTGGTAATAATTTTAAAACATATTTGGCTTAGTAAGTAGCTCTGTTATCATGCTTAGGGAGGCCCCTATACACAGCATGCCGGCTAGATTAGGGGTACCACAACGGCGCCATTTTCTGTCATGAAGCAGTAATGTCTAAGAATTATTGTGTATTGGTCTGAAGGGCGCCGTAGCTAGTGAAATTACTGGGCAAATAAGACTTAACATCTTTTGTCGCAAGATGAAGGGCGCAATTGTCATAACGCTTATTATGTTTGGATATTTGAAAAATTCTGGGCGACACTGCATAGTAATGGTCAGGGTGAATCAATTACCATTAGCCGAACGTCCTGCTCGTCTCGTGCCTTATTGTTATAAAAAAAAAAAGCTGTTTTTGCAGAGCAGAAGACTTAGGATAAAACCTGGGGACTTCCCCAAAAGAAAAATAGGCTTTATCCAGCAGTTAGAAGGCCGATTAGATCTCATGGTGCGAAAGCTTACACAGCCATTATATATGCATGCCTATTATACAAACTACTTAGAATGCCTCTGGGGCTAACACAGCTGTACGTCCAGATTCAACAAGAGGCTAAAATGTCAGTTCTTCGCCTCGCATTACTCTGTAATAATAACTGCAGCTCAGCCCTGTGCACAACAGAGTAGAGAAAAAACATACTCTCTGTGCAGCGATAGGATCTATACTCTAATAACCTTGACACAGCGGTAACCTACGAGTGTTGTCAAGTTTTTTCATTTCATTCAATTAAAAATATAATGGCGTGCATAATACAATAAGCGTTTATTTTTTTCAAGATTCGGACCAGGGCCACTACCGCCATGAAAATTAACATAGAGTGCTAACTTCCCAGAACAGATGTCTTCGGCATTTTCACGTAGGTTCTTAATTCGCAGGATGAGAATTCCTGAAAAATCTACCCACGGGCCTTTTGACGAAGACAGCGACGAAATCGAATCAATCAACTGCCGGCTTTAAACGTGTGTGTACCATTTTTTACAACTCCCATTTATATGAAAAGTACCGCTTAAAAAATGACCTGGAATTACCGCTTAAGGAAATTTATTTCAATTAGATGATGTGTTGAAGGAAATTCCTCGGGACGACACAAATCCATATAAGTTTATAAAAAATAATAAAACATACATATTATACTCAAGCAATATAAAAAAACTACGCTCCAGACGGTCTTCTATGACACAGGCTGAAGTCCTTCGTCTTCTTAGTAGAAACTTTTTTTATGTTTCTAATACTGAATATTTTTTGTATAAAAAAAAACACTACTTCTACAATATACACAAAACAACACCAAAACGAAGCGCCATTACATTCAAATACTGATGTCGTAACACGTAACTTTCACAGCGCGCCTTAATGTTTGCCTTAATCGGCCGCGGTCACGACTAGAACCGACCCGAAGCACACCGCGCTAAAACCCCGTCACCTGCGCACTGACATTCGTTAGTGAATCTACAGCCCAATGGATATTGAAGATATCGGAACTAGGGCTGCCACTACTATGAAGACGATCATTTTGCCACCTAAAAATTTTCGAATGTTTTCACTTTGATTTTTAACACTAGATCAATATTTTTTACACGCTTTTTATTAGCTTCACCTGTATGTATGTTTGAATGTAACGGACTCATTTGGGCGCGATTTTGACCCACTTTTAACGGCTAGATTTCGTTCAAACTTCGTAGATTTATCAAGGACCGATGACAATAAATTAATTTGATAAAATTAATCCATTTACCAATTTGCAAAAAAAAGATTTTTGTTAATTTATATAATTTTCATCTATCGTCTCTATAAGGCAGGAATTGAGGTTAATTTTAAATTTCAGAAAAAATATATCTCAAATTAAATCCATATCACCATATATATATATATATATTTATATATATACGATATACCTAATAAGTGTTTTTGTGAGTGCCAGATTAATGTTTGAAGTACATTGAATGACTTACCAAATTGGACAATTTGAAGCTTAGCTGAATGGTAATATGCTACAAAAATATGCGGAAAAATTAAAACAATACAAACTGAATTTAGTTTATAACATTCCGATACGATTGGTAAAGTTTTTGAGAAAATAGTTGAGAATAAATGCACAAATTTTTATTAGCCGCAGTGGTCCATATCGCATTTTTTTGTCTCGACTGCGCAAGCGCGTCAGAGATTTTAATCGCATTTAATTATGTGATCCCACATGTATTCCATTATTTACAGGTCGATCCAATATGATACTAAAGAAAATTGATTTATACAAGTGAATTACCTAATTTTTTTACAGTGGACAGGGCACATAGTTCGGATGCAGGGCACAGATGGCCGTTGGGGCAGTAAAGTCCTCGTACCGCGTATCGGAAGACAAATTGTTGGTAAGCTCCCCACAAGATGGATCAATAATCTGGTCAAGATCGCCGGAATACGTTGGATGAGGGCAGCGCAGGAACGATCGTTGTGGAAGTCTTTGGGGAGGCCTTTTTCCAGCAGTGGACGTCTTCCGGGTGATGATGATGATAATAGTGCTCTGTGAACGGCTGGATCTCTTGGCGTTGCGTAGAGACGTCGCTTCATTGTGTGTCTTCTACCGCATTTATCACGGGGAGTGTTCCGAAGAGCTGTTTAACCTGATTCCTGCCGCCGAATTCCACCTTCGCACGACACGCCACAAGTTAGGATTTCATCCCCACCATCTGGATGTGTGGCGGTCCTCTACAGTGCGGTTTTCAAGGAGCTTTCTCCCTCGTACTACAAAGCTATGGAATGAGCTTCCTTGTGCGGTGTTTCCGGGACAATACGACATGGGTACCTTCAAAAAAAGCGCGTACACCTTCCTTAAAGGCCGGCAACGCTCTTGTGATTCCTCTGGTGTTGCAAGAGAATGTGGGCGGCGGTGATCACTTAACACCAGGTGACCCGTATGCTCGTTTGTCCTCCTATTCCATAAAAAGAAAAATATGATGTATTTTTATTTTTGAAATATTTTTTTATAATTAATGTCGGCTTTGAAGCTCCAAACTGTAAAATGACATATAAATTGGCACTATATTGTTCTCTTTTAGTAAACTTATCAAGACAATGTAATACAATAAATATATAAAAGATAACATATTGAGACACTTTCCGGAATATGGACCTCAGTCTGGAACCGAACTGTCACCAAAACATATTCTAGCCTACTTTGTAGAAGTAGGTCTGAATATAATGAGCGTAGCATAGCTAATGTGATGTGTAATGATTTTTTTTTTGGAATAGAAGGACAAACGAGCGTACGGGTCACCTGTTGTTAAGTGATCACCGTCGCCCACATTCTCTTGCAACACCAGAGGAACCACAGGAGCGTTGCCGGCCTTTAAGGAAGGTGTACGCGCTTTTTTTGAAGGTACCCATGTCGTATCGTCCGGGAAACACCGCACAAGGAAGCTCATTCCACAGCTTTGTAGTACGTGGAAGTCAGCTCCTTGAAAACCGCACTGTGGAGGACAGCCACACATCCAGATGGTGAGGATGATATCCTAACTTGTGGCGTGTCGTGCGAAGGTGATTGCCATCAAATTGTCACTGCTATATGCAGATGGTCCAGATTTCTTCTAGGATGTAATCTTAGCAAGTTTATACGACATTCGACATGGACTATATCCGAATTTAAAAAAAAAATTAAGAATTTCACATTTTACACAAGACCAGGGAAAAAGCCCCGACTTTTATTTATGTAGGCAATCCAAATAGATAACAATAATTTCTGACCTAGTCTTAATTAAATTACATTTAAATCTTATTGCAATCCTATAGGCTGAATAAAATTTTAAAATCAAATCAACTACAAAATTCCTAACCTACATAATTATTTCACTTACTTTATTAAAATATAACGAAAGTCTCGAATCGAAAACATCTTTGCCTGATTTGGCTATTTCATTATATCATGAGCTACACATTCTTATGAAAAAAAAAATCGAAAACATTAATAATTAATCACGAAAATTTCAAAGATTAAATTTAATACACAGTGACAACCCTAGATGATGTCAGTGACTAATATTATTATTGGGCTCACAATACGTTATCTCGCCGACAGCGAACATTTTAATCAGTATTGGAAACTATGATAATTTACACGGAAACATGCCGATAACACTAATTGTCACACCTTCTAAGGTACGGTTTATTTATATGTATGTAGTTCACAATAAAACCATAATCGCCTTATTACCAGTGGGGGGTTTCTTTGCACCAGATTACGGCTATGTGGGCACCACAGCTGCGTATTTTTCTGCCGTGAAGCAGTAATGGGCCAGGATTATTGTATTTCGGTCTTTTCGGTAAATTACTAGGCCAATCTTATTAGTATCTTAGGCGATTAGTATCTTATAGCCCAGCGGTTAGTGACCCTGTCTACCGAGGAGTCCTAGTCAATCGTTGATATGATGAATATGAATGTTTGTTTCCGAGTCATGGATGTTTAGTTGTATTTATGTATGTTAAAGTAAGTATATTGTATTAAATATATCGTTGTCTTGTACCCATAGTACAGGCTATGCCTAGTTCGGGGCAAGATAATTTGTGTAAAAGTGTGTCAATATTATTATTACTTAGGCCGGGTTGGATCAACTAACTTTAGCAATATCTTATTTAGATTTTTATTCCTTATCATATAATACTAATTCTAAATTAATGTTAAGTAATTAATAAAATTTTAAGCCGCAACAAGGTATTCAAATTCAAATATTTTTATTCAAAATAGGACGTGACATCACTTATTGAAAGTCAAAAAACTACCACCCAGTCCAAAATGAAGGCCTGAGAAGAATGGGCGCAACAAACTCAGCGGACTTTGTTTTTTCATCATAAATATGTTTTACAATTAAAGTAACATTTACAAAGTAACATTGTACAATTAAACTTATTATTTAAGCCTGAGGTCGGTCCCTCCATTTCGAATCTGCGGTATCATTAAGAATTTATATAGGTACTAGCTGACCCGGCAAACGTTGTTTTGCCATATAAATTGTATTGATATTTTGCTTGCTAGTTGATAAGAGATGGCGCTAGTTGTATTCATTAGTAACAATCACACTTCTTTTATATTTTGTATAATTAACACTATAGTTTTATAAATTTATTTAAAGCCTATTTATTATTCTGGTGTGTAAGCTATATTCTTGTAAAGTTTCATCAAAATCTATTCAGTAGATTTTGCGTTAAAGAAGTTCAAACATACATCCAGACATACAAACTTTCACATTTATAATATATATAGGTATAATATAGGTATAATAGTTCTCGAATATCAGACAACCGCTCGACGATTCGTCAAAATGTGATGTTATATGAGCTAGTTTTCATAACTAGATTCAAACCAGGACGCGTTGCCATAAGAGGCGACGATAACAAACCGAATCGTAGCCATGTCGAATTCTAGATCAGTAAACGATCAAAAAAAACGCGTAATTAACACATTAACGACCTGTCAGTCAGACACGAAACACGCAACATTGTAGCACAATGAACATTACGACGCGAACCGTTCCCACCAATTCGAACCGACACGCAATATTTCACTTGATTTATTAAGTTTTGTTTTTTAAATAACGAAAAAATAAGTGTTGCTAAATCAAAATAACTGGGATTTCAAATTAGAAAAACCAAGATTATTTAGTTTAAAAAGAGGACGCAGTAATAGAGTTTATATGTTATTAAAATGATTATAATATCATTTAATGAAAGTATTTGAATAAAGTATTTTCTTTGGTTAACGCGAGTGTTACACATTTAAATAAAACACTTTTAAAGGATTAAAACGCGTGTAATTGTAACTGTGTTTTCATATTAGATTTATGCGTAAAAGTTACATTTTTATTATATATTTTTTATTTTAGTTAACCCGAAGTTTCACGAATTCTCCAGATCTCGTTTTCAGGGGGACGTTTTCGGAATAAAACACAGTTACAATTACACATTTTAAAGTGTTTTAATCCTTTTAAAGTGTTTTATTTAAATATTTGAATAAAGTGATACCAATTGAAAAGTAGCTATTAAAATATAAAACAAAATAAATGCCAGTAAAAAGCGAGGACATAAATTAAATATTAACACATTTACAAGTATCTTTCTAAATTAATCTGTATTCTCTGAATAAATAATACCATTCAGGACATCACAGGACACTAAACAAACTAGGACTTGTCCTGGGAAAGGGACGGTTGGCAACTCTCTGGTAATAAAATAGGACACTAGCTTATAAACACAATGTGTGGCAAGAGAGAACATCTCTAATGGAGATACAGTAAGATAGAAAAGGAAAGCGAATCTTTTACTGTAACCGATTTTGATTGGCATGTAGTAAGCAGTTAGACCGCGCTTGAAATTATCTCCTTAGTATTTTGAATATTATCCTAGCTAAATAGAGCAGAGCTGAAGCCTTTGAAAATGATAAAAGTTGAAAAAAAAAATAGTACGACTAAATCCAATTGAAAAGGAAGAGAATGTAACAAAAATTAAAGGTATAATAAATTACGGGCGATCTGAGGTCGGGGAGTGGAAGGGGGGGGGGGGTTATTTAAGAGTAAAAAAACGGTTTATCTTATATGCCAATTTAAATGCGGGCAACACCTCTCTATTGTGTCTCTATTGACCCCTGATCTTGCGGTTGTCCATGGGCGGTTGCCTCACCATATTCCATTCCGTGGGCCTCTTGTTCGTTTGACCCTTCTTATTATATAAAAGAAATAGAACAGAAATAAAGCGAGGAATAGATGTTACGTCACTAGTGTATATAATATATTTATCCGTCAACTCCGTGGACTCCATTTCGTCTCGTAATTGTTATTATTTAGATTGTTTGTGGTCATATAACGTCATGAACATCATTACGGAAAATTAAAACATATTTCATATATATTTAGACTAATTATAATAATACAACAACTTTACTAGTTAATACAACATCCGTAATGAAATTAATAAGGCTTTAACTTTATTATTCGATTAGGTCTGTTTGAGACATTTTTGTGTACTGTGGGTTACATTTTTAACGTAACATACTGTTTATATATTTTATCTACACCCATGCTTTAAATCCTCTATTAAAGATTCTGAAACAGTTGGCTTATTGCCAACATTAAAACACCCAATGTTCTAATAACCAAACGAGTGTTGTAATGTTGTACTGAATTTCATAACAACACTCCTATTTTTTTTTCAATCCCTTCATGCTCAAAGAGTTTTAACAGATAGCCAAATGCGTGGTATCTGTATGAATATCAAAAAAATAACATTTTCGTTTACGCGCGTTCCACACTACCAGAACGTCGCGCGCCGTAAAAAAAGTAGGTTATTCGAATGCCCGCCATTTTTCTTCAATATTTTTATTGTTTTGTTTACAAAAAGTGAGCGATTCAATTTAAACGCAGCAAAAGAACATAATATTCAAGTGAGTTTAAATTAGTGCACTATACAAAATGTAAATTACTACTAAAATAAATAATTCTTTCATTAATACTTAGTTTATTTGTATATAATCAGTAATGGGTGGTTACTACTAGGACTGGCTGTTTTAATGTTAGCAGTAAGCTCACAGTTTCAGAATCTTTTAGAGGATTCATATTCTGGGTGTAGATAAAGTCTTGTATGCAACTGTTGATAATTAGGTATTTAAACACTCATGTGATACTATTATCACACTCGGCTTCGCCTCGTTTGATAAACCCACATTCGTGTTTTAAGACCCCTTATTACACAACAGTTGAATAAATAACTATAGCCAAATCACTTACTTGATCAAAGGTAATATTATTGTAATGTACAAAGTTTATCGGCATAAGCGCGACACTAACATTTACATTCTAGGTATACAGCCCAATGAGACTAGAATAGATTTTGCCACGAAAATTATTAAACACCCGCGCCACAATCATCGACGATTAACGGCCATTCCCAATATTCAGTCTATCTCCGGTTGTGGCCTCCTTGAGATAAAAAATACTAACAATCGTGGACTGTTCTCTCCCAATAAACTTATCAACGGTAACTCATCTTATCCGTACACGCTGTCTGCCAATGGGAGGCTCACCAGAGATAGAAGTTTGTATGGAAATTGCAACAGTGAACTGGCGATAAGAATGACTTATCGGGTATATTGTACTAAATCGGAGGAGCTGTTCGGCTTGATACCAGCAGCCAAATTCCACCACTAGACATTATACGTCAAAATAGCATTCTACAAACGCGCGTTTTGCAAGAACTTTCTTGCCTCACACAGACACTTTGTGGAATTAACTACGGAATGCTAATTTCCCGAACCGATACGACTAACGGCCGTTCCCAATATACTATCTACAGATAGAGATACATGGCTACCTTCTACTGTCAGTAATTAGCTGTCAATAATCTGAAGCTGTCCCAATATACACGATAAGTCATTCTTATCTCCTTATATTGGGACGCGTGAATTGCAATTTCCATACAAACTTTATACCGCTGGTAAGCTATACGTCGTCCTATTGACAGACAGCGTGCACGGATAGGGTGAGTTACCGTTGATAAGTTTATTGGGAAGTATAATATTGCAAAATTTGTAATTAAAAAAGTTATAATAACAAAATAAAAAACAATAACTGATGACATATTATTAGTACACACGTATAATATAGGTATAGTTACGAGTACTGAAAAATAGTACTTACTTCGGAGCGTTGTAAAACCTTAGCTATTGACTTAATGAAAAAATGATGCGAATAAAAGTTGTTCCTCAAAAAACGATCTACAAAAATGGTCATATAATATTCTTTCGTAAAATGATAAAAAAAAGATATATCGAAAAATATAAATTTTTTTCTCGAATTTCTGAAGATTTTCGCTTATACATTTTTTATTTATGGTTCTACGACAAAGGTTACCAGACCAAAGTTGTAGAGAATTTATATTGCAACAAAAAATGTCACCAATTTTTTTTTATCAAATAAGTAGTTTAAGAGATATATCGTAAAAACCATTTCAACCCCTATTTTCAAGATGGCGGCCGTGGGACAAGGGTGGCGACCCCACAAACTTGGTTTTAACTTTACACTGACCCCCTCTACACATCAAAGAAATAAAATTGCGTCCTCTAAAAAATGCAACCCCAAATGTAACTTTTCAATGGACTACCGCTTTTTTTTAAGTCGTTAGTCTTTTAGTTACAATACGTACGGTCGCCAATATTTCGTGTCGCTTCCTTGCTTGAAGCATGGTGATCTTCTGCACGTGATCGAGGGCCGTGTGCCGGAAGCATGACCGGGTTGCCAACAAGAGATTCATCACCTCCTCAACATCCAGTGACTTGTGGCGAGACACCTGAAATGTTTATGTACTTTATAACCGCGAAATACATATTTTTCATCATCATTTCAGCCGGAAGACGTCCACTGCTGGACAAAGACCTCCCCCAAAGATCACCATGACGATCGGTCCTGCGCTGCCCTCATCCAACATATTCCTACGCCTACCCACCTACCAAGGCGTAGTAACGCCTTCCGGTACGAGGTCGCCTTTCGAGGACCTTACTGCCCAAACGGCTGTCCGTCGAGCTATGTGCCCTGCCCACTGCCACTTCAGTTTCGCAATCATTTGGGCTCTGTCAGTGACTTTGTTTCTCCTACGGAACTCCTCATTTCTGATTCCATCTCGTAGGTAAACTACGAGCCTAGAGACTATAGCCCTCTCCACTGCCCGCTGAGCAATAATGAGCTTCCTCATAAGGTAGTATATATTTATATAAGGTAGATATCTACAAAGCATTACGTTTAAAGATTCTGTTATATAGATAAAGTCAAAGTCAAATAAACTTTATTCAAATAGGTTGAACTTAAGCGCTTTTGAATCGTCACTATAAATATTTCTTTTAAATTATTGAATCTACCCGACGCGGACGTTCGGAAAAAAAGAGTTTGTAAGAATAACATACAAAAACCTCAACGGTCACTCTTTTCAATCAATAGAGTATTACAATGGCTGTAATACTCGTATACAAAACAAATTAGTTGGTAAAGTGCTGCATCATATATATGAAATATAGGTCATACATTTGGAAGAGAATCCTTAAACCAATCCTTAAACGTAATTATTGCCCCTTTACTATCATCTGATTTATTTGAAAATTTTCATACACATAAAAGCACAATATTTACATATCAATAAATCTAGTAATTGACCGAGTTGCATTTAAATTATAACAAAGAATACACATTACAAAATTATTTTCTTCTTTTCAGTAATAGCTTGCTGTTAACCCTTTAGTGTCCCTTTCAGTTGGCCTCTAAATGCATTGTTATACATGTTATGCTCTCTCGGTACTGCCAGTTTTTTTTATGATAATATGGGACGATACGAGCAGCACATTCAGCTGATAACAATGCAGTGGCACTTAGGATTCTTGAAAAACATAAAATTACAATTCCGCTCGTCACCTTGAGACATGAGATGTTAATTCGCCCAGTAATTTCACTAGTTACCGTTCCCTCCAGACCGAAACATAGAAATGTTTACACATTACTGCTTCGCAGCAGAAATAAGCGCCGCTGTGGTATCCATAATCTAGCCGGCATCCTGTGCAAAGGAACCTCCCACTGGTAAGTAGTATTTTATAAATTGATGGCACATATTTGTCTCTAACAATATCAAGCATCGGAAATAAATTATTTTTAATATTATTACCTGAGAATTCCTAATTAAAGCTATATCCAGATCATTTGATATTTTTTCGAAATGATGTTTACTCTCCTTCACTCCTCTAATATCTCTGTAACAAATTAAACATGATAAAGTGTGTACAAACATAATTATCGGAAAAATGATGACTCATTCCGGTAGCTAACTGCTATCTTTCAAACTTTACATGAAATGATAATATAATTTCTCTGTTTGTTTAATTGTTGGGAACTTGTAAGAATTAAAAGTTGTATGTAACAGATTATTTCAGATTCATATATTTTGATTATCAATAGGATTACGAATCACTTGAATGTAAAAACACCCATTTGAAAATACAGGATTATTGGTAATTTGACGTTTTCCTGTTAGGATGTCATAGGGGTGACTATTTGCAATAATTTTAACCTCCTGCCATACATATCATTATGCAAAAGATAACCATTTTTGAGTTACCGTGTATATAGCGTTTAAAAAAAAAAAAATGCATCATCTTATATTATGGTTCAAGTAAGAATCTTTTTTTAACTGACTTCAAAAAGGAGGAGGTTCTCAATTCGATCGGTATTTTTTTTATGTATATACACCGATTACGCTGTCCCATAATAATTTTACATCGTTTGCATACCAAAAAGAGCACAGCAATACTTCAAGCCGGCCCACATTCTAGTGCTCTTCAAAGTGCACATACACCACACCACATATGGAGTATTGCTGTATCAGTTCGAACCATTTGACCGCGTGCAACACAGAGCTGCTCGAAATGTTGCAGACCCAGTGAACGGCTAAATCACTTGGTGTTGCGTAGAGATGTCGGTTTGTGTGTCTTTTACCACAATAATCACAGGGAATGTTCAAGGAACAGTTTGACCTGAGTCCTGCAGCCAGAATCCACCTTCACACAATACATCATAAATTGGTGGAATGAGTCTGCTTGTGTTGTTTCCAGAACGATATAACATGGGTATCTTCAGAAAGAGTAGTACACTTTTTTTTTAAAAGGCTGGCTCCTCTGATTTGTCTGGTGTTGCAAGAAAATGTGGTAATCACTTAACATCAGGTGACCGTTTGTCCTTTTCTTCCATAAAATAAACAAAATATGTTAAATATATAAAATTATTAATATTTAAATGAGTAATAAGTAAATATGTTGCCAATTCTAATGCTTTCTGAATTGGTGGTCATGATAATAAATGTATGTATTTTAAATAAACCGTACCTTTTAAATTTCAACATAACAAATTAATACATTAATATTATTACAACACATCATTGGCTCATAAATAAGATGTCAATAAACCAATAAAAAACTTTTACACCCAATAAAATCTAAATATAAATAACATCTGTCTTTCATTAATAGTTGACTCACAATACATTAACACTGTTTGTATATTCCTATTAATAGAATTTCTGTTGTTGTATTATAAGGGTCTTCAAATAAACTAGTTAAGTTAACTGTGATATTATTTTACCAAACTATCTATAAGTCATTTACACCCCTGCTTAATAACCGTTTCTGAGAATGATATAAAAAGCAGTAAACTCCTACAAATCTTTAAAAAAACATTAAGACTTACTGCTTCTACTTAAAATGATTATTATTGGGGATATTCATGTGAGAATAATTTCGCTTTGCAAAATCCACTGCTGTAACAGCATAGAGAGCTTGTGTTTAGTGTTTATAGTGATTTTTGTGAATGATTTACCACAACACAAACAATACCCAACGCCTTTTAAAATATGTGATGACATAATCTTAGTAAAAAAACATATAGACTTTTCTAAAATTGCATATAAAAGGCATAAAAAGCCATTTATTTTCTCAAAATTGATTCCTTTAGAATTCTTTCGGAAACAAATATAGCTCTGAGAGAAGAAGCGGCGCAAGAAACTCTCACAGGATTCTTTTGTTGTGCTCTTTTCAATAAATATATAGAATATTGTACAGTCATTTCTATTGCTATAAAACAATCATAATCTAGTCCAAAGTAGTCGAATCACTTAGATATTCAGCTGTGGAGTAGTAGGATTTACGACAGAGCCATTTTTTAACAAAGCATTTAAATTTATTTATAGATGATTCCTGAACAGTGGCTGGGACTTTATTATAAAAGTGTATACATTTACCCATGAAGCTTTTATGTATCTTATGTATAATTAGATTGTATTCAATGTTGCACACCTTCACACTTTTAGATTCCAAGTTTCTAAGATTCTAGTAATAAAGTCATAAACAAAGTCTGATTTGGTATGACTCTGACAATAGACTTTCGAAATAGCTAATAAAAATTAACAAAACTAACAGAACTATCTAGTAATTAATGAAGTTTATAGGAATTGGTGAAAAAATGTGTCAAAGTAATTTTTCTTGAAATACTATAATCCCATTTTGAACTAATTATCAGAGATGAGAAATAACAAAATTAACTTTAAAGCATACAAAATTTAATTGTATTATAAATAAGTAAACTTACACTTTATTGAATGCAGTAAGATTCTTTAATATTGTTCTAGAAGCTTGATCCAGCAATATGGAATGGAACTTGGTCATCTCTTGCAGGGCATGTATCATTCTATTCATCATCGACATTATTGTTGGATCATCAGAAAAATTACTACTAAGATCCCACAGTGCATTTGTAAAAGTACTAAAATACAACAAAATAAACATAAATGAATTCATGAAATAAAAATATATTATAAAATTCTTGAACAATTATGTAAGAATTATGACTGTATACCTCCTGTGGTTTAAATATATTTTACCAGATTCTATCATAATAGAACATGTCTTTAGAATTTTATCAAGCTTTTGTTCTAAAGCATCAATCTTAGCTTCCTCAGTTTCCAGCTGTTCCCTGAAAAAATAACTGAATTCTTTAAAAAAGTTACGATTTAAAATACAAACAATCAATTTGTACTTTCTCCACTCCATTTAAAAGGACATAACTGTTTTAATTAATCACCTGAACTTGGGAGAATCTCGTAAACACTCATCAAAATCAATTACTGGCTTCATGATTTCTTGTTCAAAGCAATTTCGTGTGTAGTTTTTATACAAAATCTGTTCCACATGAGAAAAAACAATTAACTCTGAATGAAAAAAACAAAATTTTGCACATTATTACATTTCACGAAATTAAAAAAAATAACGAATTATCGGTTAACTATATCTTTACTACAAATTACATTTACATTACAAATTACAATGCTTCGTAATAGGCAATAATCAACAACAAAGCAAATACATTATTGAAAGATTGTTTTTATTTCAGATTTTTAGAGTCAATTGTCACGGAGACGGAATAGTAGAGATGCTGACAATTTCAAATTTAAAAGACAGCTTGACAGATTATATAATTCTCGACCGAATGAAAACCTTATAAAAATGGAGATCTAACCCAAAGAGGATGTAAATACCACGTAAAAGGGAGTAACAAAAACAATACGAACACTTTTTATGATTTATTAAAAAATTACATCAGTTATACCTAGCCTAATTATTAGCACTAATACTCTATGGCCCCAGTATCTCTAGATCCATGGCAAATGGAACAAATAATATTTAAATTTCGGAAGGTGTCATGTTTGCGCCGCTTACCAGTTTCAGCATTTTTACTGTGTCTTTTCAGTCTTGACGATATCTCCCTGATACTACACGACCAATATTGCGTTCCATATTAAGGGTCCTTCGCCGTTCCCAGAGAATAAGCGTCAATCCATCAAATCTCGTTAGAGCTTCATAGGATTCCTAGAAAGTTCAATGAGTGCAGTAATAATTCTAGGGTAGCAAGAAACTTGATTGTATTATTAATGAGCCATGCCGAAATAGCCTAGCAGCGTTCCATTGGCACGAGAGTCCGCAAATAAGACTAAAAATATTTAAAAAAATGACTATTTTGTACCTAATACATAATATAATCGTTACACTGTGATTATTTTTGTTATTGCGTGTGACAATGTGATTTGTTATTGTGTGTGAAATAGCAAGGAGTCTAATAATTATACATACATATACACCAGTGGGAGGCTCCTTTGCACACGATACCGGCTAGATTATGGGTACCACAACGGCGCCTATTTCTGCCGTGAAGCAGTAATGTGTAAGGATTACTGTGTTTCGGTCTGAAGGGCGCCGTAGCTAGTGAAGTTACTGGGCAAATGAGACTTAACATCTTATGTGTTAAGGTGACGAGCGCAGTTGTATTGATTTTCAAGAATCCTGAGCGGCACTGCATTGTAATGGCAGGGCGTATCAATTACCATCAGCTGAACGTCCTGCTCGTCTCGTCCCTTATTTTCATAAAAAACAAAAACTTATAATCACGCTTCTTTCCCGTAGGGGTAGGGAGAGACCACTTCTTTCCACTTGCTACGATCCTTACATACTTGTTTCACTTCGTCCACTTTCGTTAATAGTTACTAATTATGAGGATACACTTAAAGTGAATGCGAAAAATATTATTACAATTATTAATGTTATAATTGGAAAATTATATGACTTGAAAATAATTTTGTTGTTTTATTAGTATATTAACCATAGCTAATATAGAAAAAAAAAATTCAAAACACGCTAACAGATGACGATACTCTGCCTTTCCCATTATAAAAGTTGAGCTAAGTTCATAGGTATCAAGTTCATACACTAGAGAGCTAAGTCTCTATTACTAGTATATACAAAGGTAATCTGTGGTCGGAATAGTGGTCATATATGCTCTTTGTTGTTCTGTTTTTTCTTATATTTTTTTAATATTTTATAAATTAAATATTTTAATATTTTATTAGTAACAACTCGAATAAAAAATTGTTAAAGTTTAGTTTCATTCTAATTAAAATAACTAACACTTGCAGTCATTTGCCGCTAAAACTTAAGTTTTTCCAAAAGTGTTTTTAAGTATCATCTAATTAATATAGTAATTTTAATTGTGTTTCTGTGATAACCTGTCTTGTCTCGAGATAATGTTTATTTTTGAGTAATTAATGATAAAATCTCTCAAACTGACTTGGTTGTAATTCTAAAGTTTAATTAATCTCAGTAGAATGCTTGCTGCAAATAGAGCAGCTCTTAATAGAGAGCAAAGAACAGTCCAAAATAGACATGTAATATCAGCTGTACTTTTGATTGCTCTAGCAATCCCGATATCAATGTCGTTTTGGATTATTAATATATTGTATTCAAAATTGACAAATGATGGTTTTGATGGTATGTTATTATTTTCTATCCTTTTGTTAATTGTAATTGTTAACATGTATATTCTAAAACTGTTTACTTTTTGCAGAACCTTCTCATATACCTCCCTCAAGATGGTTGGCTGCTTGTATAATTCCAATTCCAATAGCTATATATGGATTTAGGCGAAACACTCTTAGTCTTAGTGGTGCAATTTTTGGATTCATAGTTGCATTTATACTTATCCTAGCAAATTACTGCTTTCTGATAAATCTATTCACATTCTTTATAACTTCGTCTAAGGCTTCACATTTCAGACCACACTTAAAAAGAAAGTTAGAAGAAGACTTTGTAATTGGTATGTACTTTCAATGTCTTATTTCATATTACACTGATGATGATTATATAAAAACAAAGTGTGTGTGTGTGCATAATACTAATGAATGTTTAATATCTTTAGGTGGTAGAAGAAATTGGATTCAAGTTCTTTGTAATGGGGGAATGGCTACTCATTTAGCTATATTGTATCTCATTGATGTTGGTTCTTCAGAAATGCCAATCGATTTTAATAGAAATTATAGAGCATCTTGGCTAAGTATGGGAGTTCTAGGTATGATATAAAACTATGTGTGATTTTTTATATTTGTCTTTAAGTTATAATATATATATAATATTGTGAGTGCATACCTCGAGCTGAGCAAAAAGTGTTCATTTTACCCCCATGGGTGATGTAAATTATTGATAGTTTGTTAGTTGTTAGTCACATTTCTGTCATATATTGACAATATGTGGAGTGTTCAAGCTTTAGCTTGCAATATTGGAAAATGATATCCACTGCACCTCAAGATGTTGTAGCCAGTCTAAATGTCTCTGAATGTCATAGATTTTTTTTTGGAAGAGGAGGACAAAACCAGTGTATGGAATATGTGATGTTAAGTGATGGAGATACCACCCACAATCTCTTGCAACATGGAGGAATTACAGGAGTTTTGCTGCCTTTTTAGAAAAATTTACACATTTTTTGAAGGGGCACTTGACATGGGCATGTCACATCATCCTGGGAACATCTCACAAGTAACCTCATTCCACAGTTTTCCCCCTACTCTCCATGATTTTGCAGTCAGCAAAAAAACTTGCTTTAACTGACACATTGAACCAGGACTGTGAACTTATTCAGACTGAACAGAAAATATTTTCTATAATAATGAAAGATTGTTTATATTTCTTTTTAGGTGTCATTGCATGTTGCAATGGAGACACATGGGCATCTGAATTAGGGACAGTTCTATCAAAATCTGATCCATTTCTGATTACTTCTTTTAAAAGAGTTCCAAAGGGAACAAATGGAGGAATGAGTGTCATTGGGACAGCTCTGAGTACAGTTGGAGGTCTTGTTATTGGATTATCACATTATCTTACCATTTTATACTTTGCCGACAAAACATTGCTTTCATATGCACCTCCCCAGTGGCCAATTATACTCTATGGTGCTCTGGGTGGAGGATTAGGAAGTCTTATTGACTCAATTATGGGAGCAACATTACAATACAGTGGTCAGTATAATTTATATATTAATATGTTATTGGATTCTTTTAATGGATTACCCCATATGGAATTGTAACTGAATGTTAAAGGTATAGATTTTCTTTTAAGGGAAGGGGAAACAAACAAGTACGGGTCACCTCATGTTAAGTGTTTACTGGCATCTACATTCTCTGTAGCACCAAAAAAATCACAGGACTGTTACTAGACACTAAATTTTAATGCCATTCTTCTTTCTCGTGAAGTCATTCTATGTTTATATTGTATTCACCATGTATTTTACTATGAACATTAATTTTACCCACCTAAAATCAAAAATGCATACTTACCCAGGACTTGCCTTAAAGACTCTAACCAAAATGATATAAAAATATATATGTTAATATATATACACAAGTTAAGATGTAAGAAGAAAATAAATTATAGTGTATTATACCATGCCTCAAAACAATTTACAAGGGGATATATAATCCAATGATTTATTATACTTAAAAAAATCTCACTGTATTTTATCACCTTCATTATGTAATAATATTTTACTTTGTGGTAATTGAGATACAGATAATTATCTGATCTACATCTGCAGCTTAGTAAATGGCTTGGTAAATGATCATTTGTAGAAATTTTTTTATGATACAATTTTAAATGTCAGCTACATTTACCTGAACATCCTCCAATTACAGTTTGCTTTGAAATTTCAGGTATTGATAATGAGGGGAAGATAGTATCCCATTCAAGCTTAGCTGTGAAACATATAAGTGGAAGAAATATTTTGGATAACAATAGTGTTAATCTAATGTCAACTGTTTTAATGGGGCTGCTTTTACCAACTATAAGCAAATATTTTTGGCCTTTATTGTAAAATTAAACTGTTACTATTATGTTCTGATTATATGTTAGGTGTGATCTGTGCATGTCTTCCGGGACTTTACTATGTCATAGTTTTTTTTGTACATTAGTACCTTTTTTTTCTTATGTGCTGTAAATGGCTGTGCGGAAACATCATATAGATTTTTTTTTTGTTAGAACCGTCGCAAAATTAAGTGACTAGACTTTCTGTATACTGTTGTAAATATTTATAGCGTGTCCAGAAAGGCCGAATTTATCGCGATACTCTAGCGCGTAATACGCTCGACCGTTGCGTCCAGAAGGAGTGGGCATTTTGGGAGTAATTCAATCAGTACTCAGTAGACAACAAGAAGTTGAACCAAGCGAGGTTGCATTATGGTCAGCTTACTTTGGCTAGAAGATACAAACGGAAAGCAAATAGAATATATTTAATTGTATCCAAGGTTAAGAAAACAAATTTTCTATAACTTCATTCGTTTGTCCGTTAAATCTTGGTGATCTTTTGAATTTATGCTTCTTTTGGCGCGTTAGGGAAAAATTGTCATATATTTGTTCACAATTCCGTGTCAAGATTTTTGCGCTCCATTTCATTTGTTACTTGTTCTCGCTTTAAACTTGGCGAGTAAGTTGGACGCATCGGGTCTCTAGTATCCAGACTCGCTCGATGCTTGTGCATACGATGTATTTGCGCCCAGTACCTCGCTAACACGCGAATTTCGCCCCTTCTGGTCTTAGCGGAAGAACAAAGGGAGTTAGCCCACTATTTTTATTTATTGCACATAATATCCTACTTGCTGTCTTGAAACAACTTCGAAATAAATTTAAGTACCTACCTACTTATAAATTGTTAAATGTATGTACCTATTTTTTTATTAGATATTTACTTGTTGTATGTTGTAAAACCTACTGAAATGACATGTTTATTTTTTTAATGTACTTAAAATTATGATAGATATAAATAAGGCTCATTTTCCGTTCAACATTATGTATAAGTACCTAGGCTGTAATTTTTTTTAAGTTATTGTATCAATGTTTTCAAAGTTTATGAGATAAAAAAAGACTTATTATCTAATGTATTTTAGTCTGCAAGAATGAGTCTGATTATAATGTTAGATCTACTTAATTAAATAATATATTTATTTTATTTGTTGTTTTAATACTGGTTATTTTATCAGTGATATTTATATTAATTTGTGTAATAGCATACCACTTAGTAAAAATATTTAATAAGTATATGCCAAAAGAGGGCATGATGAATATTACAAGCTACATCGAGCCAAGTGATTATTATCACAGATCTCAAAGCCAAAGGTCAGTAGAGAGGGCAACTTTAGATTAAGAGAAAATCCTAAGTAACTAAATGGTTGAAGGATAAAAACACCAATGAATAGGTAGGTAGTCTAAAAGATTACATAATATTGTGTAATTGATGGAAAATCTAGTTCATCACACAGGCAACAACATTATTAGCTTATCACTCTTACATTGAGTCTGTTTTGCGTTACGGACTGTTCTTGTGGGGTAATTGTACAAATATTTCTAGGGTTTTTATATCGCAAAAAAATGTGTGAGAGCAATTTGCAACGTGCGACCTGATGAGTCTTGCAGACCTCTGTTTGGAAAACTTGGACTATTACCACTTGCTTGTCTTTATATCTATGAACTGTGTGTATTTGTGAAATTCAATCTAAGGTGTTCGTTATATTAGATAGCTAATAAATTAATCTAATATACATTTATAATCATATCACCTATTATTTACTAAAACTGGCAAGCGTTATTTAATATTTATGTGATACGCGATTTTTGTCACCTGCCAAATTATGCTCTAAGAGGACTGCATAGGAACTAAATTCAAATAAAGTCGTTTATAATTCATGCGATGCGCTATATTTATCACCTGCCAAAGTATGCTCTAAGATCACTGCATAAGAACTAAATTCAAATGAAAGTCGTTTATAATTGATGCGATACGCTATTTTTGTCACCTGCCAAATTATGCTTTAAGCAGACTGCATAAGAACTATATTCAAATAAAAGTCCAGTTGTAATTGGAAATATATTAGGCAAAAGAATATATTTTGTTTGGCTATCCAACAGCGTTCGGAACCGTACGATAATTATCGTACACATACGATAATTTTGTGCCTACGTACGATGTACGATAGCATATTATTATCGTACGCAGATTGTACGATAATTTCTATCATGATGCAAAATTTGAGAATTTATATTATTTCACTCATGCGTTGATAGTCTAAATCGCAGTAGCATGATTTTATTTTGTCCAATAAAATCTTGGGAAAATACCGGGAAATACAAGTTCTCTATTCCTATTGGTCCTTACGATCCGCTCTACTAAGTTTCACCACTGCCGATACTGTAACTTTATCCAGCGCCTGCTGTACACGCTTTCTTATTGGTTAGTATAGCATCTACCAATGCGAACAAGAGAATATAAGTTTGATATTTCGATATCTCGATTATGTTCACACTTCATATGTATCGTATATTTTGTGTAGAAAAGTTGGCAGTTATTTCGTTATATTATTATGATTATATGTCTGTATTCGCTCTGACAAACGGAATTATTCAAATTAAGTGAAGAAAGAAGTACTTGCATGCATATCAATATTACAATTTATATGATTTATTTATCTATAATAGACATTATCCTAAAAAATACGATAATTTCGATCCATCTACTATAATTTTTACTCCCCTGGTACGATAGTCAGTCCACTTCAAGTTGCTAACGCTGCTATCCAACGTTAGATTATTTTGTTTGTTTGAATAAATATTAAGTCGGATCGGATATAACGCGCTTGCGGCGCACTTGACTTCGTATGACGTATTTTAATTAGTATTGAACATTGATTATTGACTATCGTGCGTTTGTGAATGATTTTGAATTGATTGTTTGTTTTATAGAATTGTTTAAAAAGTGTACCTAAATTCAGATTTTTATCAGTATAGTGTAAATAGATATAGGTTGAGTATTTTCTGTATAAATAACTGCAAATAAGTATTGTACATAAAATCAATGCACTTTGGAGTACGTCTGACAATTTACTGAGAATTAGAATAACAAACTGGAAGATTAAATTTAATTTGCATAAATAAAATCAATAAATAATAGATATTTATATTTTATCATAAATCATAATTTCAGTCAGACAGTACTAAGCCTGTATAAAAAGTACGAAGGAAATTCAATTTTTTTAATAAGTAGTTAGGTACATTATTAGTAAGCACTTTTAAAAGCTCACGCAACAATAATGTATAGAATAACTAATAACAGCGCACGATCCATCAACATTCTCGAATAGTAACGATAATCAAACGTGTCATATGTCATAACGAAGTGTAGGTACTAATATATTATAGCGTAAAAAATAATAGGCGTTTTAAAAACAGCGTAACGTTATAACGCGATTTCAATATATAGCCGTTGCGAACACCTCTAAATTTTATTCAATAGTGATTTGAATGTTTGTGACACTAACCCTCAAAGAAACCGCCGGGATCCAAATCGACAATTTTCGACGAAATCCCACTGACCTTGCAGTATGACAATAGTTGTCTTGCTATGAGTGTGAGAATATACAATAAACTGCCCATTAATATAAAATTATTAAATAAAAGACTTTTTAAGAAAAAACTTAAACACTGGTTAAACATTTTATACGATTAATGAATTTCTGAACGCGAGTAATGTCATAACATAAAATGTGAAACTTTTGTTAATTATTAATTAGACATTATTTATTATTATTATGTTAGTCTGTTATTATTTTATTAGTGAGTCTGTAATTCTGTATTATTTTAAGTATTATGATAATTAATATTTATTGTTTCTGACATGTAGACATATATCATCTAATCTTGTTACGTGTTATTTACCTTATACTGTATTAAATTAATTTGCATGCCTAGTTAAGCCTGGCGCAACATGTGAAACTGTAAGATTATACCATCGTAACATACCATGTTTATACGCAAATAACAAATTTGATTGATTGATTAATCAATTGCACTCCATGGTTAGGATTAAGTTGAAAGATTTTATATTCAGAAGATTTTAGATAAACAAATTTATTGCATACCGTTTCAATATGTTGCCTAAAGTTAAAAGAATATTGATGTTACGTGACTCCTAGATATCTATAATGTTTCGTCCACGGTATGGGGGTTTCGTGTAATTTAGATAATAATTTTTTTTGAGATATAATATTAAATCAAGGTTTAACAAACCATTTCTCTGGCAATAACATCTTCCATTCTAAACATCTAATGCCGGTATTGCGTCGGTTCGATACATATGACGTAATGCTTGGGAGAAATCAGATAACGCCGTAGGAATATTCTGTGATCTTTCGAAAGCATTTGATCTCGCCGACCATTCTTCCCTTATCCGTAAGCTCAATTGATCTTATTACTTAGCTAATAGAACCCAGAAAGTACTTATTAATAATGAACATTTATGTGGACGGGCGTGTCTCAGGGTTCAATCCTAGGACCTTTCCTATTTATTTTCTAAGTTTAAATTAATGATTTGCCATTTGTATGTAGCTTCGAAAGAATGTGATAATATTAATTGACATTCACATAATTTTGATAGAATAAACCTGTCCTTGGAAAATATATCTAAATGATTTAAGGTAAATAATTATTCACGTAACACGAGCAAACCAAAATATATTGAATAATTGAATTCTCCCTACCAGATGTAAATAAGTATTAAATGGGAAACCTTTAAAACTTGTCCATTTTACTTCGTTTCTTGCAATAGTATTAGGTGAAAAATTACAATTGGCCTCCTCATATTGAGGCCATCTCAAATTAACTCAATTCTGCTACTTTTGCTATCAGAAGAATTACTAATCTTACTGATACTATCATAGCAAGATTGATTTATTTAAGTTATTTCCATTGCATTATGTCATATGGAATTTTGCTATGGGTGAAAGCAGCTGATATGAAAACAATATTTCTTTTGGAAAAAAAAAGTTGAATAGGGCCATCTATAATCTGAATTCTAGAGAATCCCTTAGAAATCACATTAAACACAAAGGAATTCTAACAATAGCTTTCCAATTCATATATTATAATTTAAGTATAGTTTATTATAGAAATAATGAATACATTAAAAATAAAGATATACATACCATCAATACAAGAAATAATTATAAGTGTGGTGTCGTGGGACACCAGGTACGAACGAAGTTCCTCCGGCTAATGTAGAATCGACACAATTTGTAAAAAAAAAAATTAATGTAGGTTTTCTTGATTTTTCTCTTAAATTTTGCAGATTAGTTTTTATTTAAGTACAGGAAAGTATTTAGGAAATTCAGTATTTTAGGAAATAATAAATTACGTAAAATAAAAAAAAATCGTTATCCAAATTATCAATTAAAATAACTAAAATATGATAACTACATATGTTTGTGATTCTATTTTATGCAAATACCTCGAAAAGACAGCATCAAAAGTAGTACCGTATCTCGTCGATTCTTTTGGATTGTTATTTAAATGTAGGTAATTTAAATTTTTCTAAAAGAAATGTTCTTAGTGGTTCTGATTTTTCATCTGAAATACTTGGTGGAAACTTCCATCAGCTTCTTGCACTAATTAAATAAATTGTTTATTTTTCAAATCAGATTTCATGAAATTGTAAAAATATTTGCTATTTATAGTAAAGTTACGTGGTCATCGAATGCATATTATCGCCATCTCTAGAAGGGTTTTTAAATTACGATACAGTTTAATGCAACCAAAATGTAATGTTATATAAATGTATAGAACAATTGTAGAGTTGCTATCCATCTTATTTTTTTAAGTTATATTACATCTATTACTTGATTGCTAATGACAAGATTGTCAACCCTGATAAGATTTCTTGCACTCACATAATATATATATATACACTACTCGCTTGTGTATACGACTGTCGCGCCTGCGCACGTCTCATTTAATGGTTTTATTCCACGGACTTTTTCTTACGGTTTAACTATCACATTTTTTTCAGTTCGGTCCCGCAGCAAAATCCCTATCTCCTCCAAGCCTGCCGTAAGGAACTTCGTTCCAAAAATAAAATCGCTATTCCAAAAATGAGACTCAGTGAAATACAAAATAATATAACAATAATTCTTCATATTAAAATTGTATAATCTTATGAATATTATATATTATTTTTGTTTTATAGAATCCACTGTAATGGCATTATATTTAATAATTTGTGGGCTTGCTTTGTGAGCATTAACTTTGTAATTTTTAGTTATCATGCGTAGGTATGCTATAACATGGTTCGACATGCTCACTGAATGGCATTGATTGCGGCGGGGTCGGATCGTCTCATTCCCTCAAATATGTGCAAAGGGTAATAGCTGGTCCATGCATCAATTTGTGAACGGGTGCTGTTGTACTGTTTTGTGCCAGTTCGACCTGTGATAGTTAATAAATCATTGTATTTCTTGGATGCATTTGATAATTGTGACAGTTATCATCCATAATGTTCACGAAGCATCCTTACTCAAACAATTAATTCAAGCTGTAAAGGTTGATGCATCCAATATACGATAATTTATATTTAAACAGATAATTGTTTATTACTTTTTATGAAATAATTTATATTATGTTACAAAACCTTTTTTCTTATGCATTGTAAAATACTCTATTTGATTGAAAAGAGTGGCCGTTGAATTTATTTAATGTTCTTCTCACGAACTCAACTATTTACGAACATATGGTAAATTCAGTAATTTAAGAGATTATTTGACTTTGAATATTATTTGTAAGGGTTGAGCGGTTGCCCCGAAGTATTGAGCCGAAGTAGAGTGCCGTATCGACAGCGTACTGAGCGACATGGACCCTATGAGGTTAGTGAATGTGACTCATTTCTAACTAAAGTACCTTAAGTTTTCGATACCTAAACGGGGAGTGTAACAGGCTAGGCCTGCCTGTGAAACGATCGAGATAGGTATAATGTCTCACGCTTGGTCACGGGTGAAACAACTGTTCTTCAGTAAGTAGCACTACACGCCAGGATGCCCGTTCCCAACCGAGTTCCAATGACAAAGTGCCGCACTTGGCAGTATATTACTTAATGTCACTGTCGATGTCATGACAATGGCCATGATTGTCAAGACACTACAATAAGTATATACCTACTCCTAACTAACTACTCCTACTACTAAGTATTACCTGCCGTAGATAGAAGATGAACGAAAATAGAAGAGGAAGAGAAACAATAGATCATGCGTCACTAAAATAACAGTAATAATGTGAAAGAGACACATAAATTATATTGATATTGAGAGTAAGAGAGATAAACTACAATATCTGCTTTGACATAAAGTGCTCAGTTACCAGGGTCATAAAATTAAAAAAAAAATGTAATGTAGTTTCTAATCCTTTGTTTACAACATTAAAATGCCTAACTGTTCACAATCGTCAATTCGTCAATTATGTACTATGGAAATGAATCATTGCATTGTTCATTGTGAATAGTTTTCTATTTGATTTTTTTATTATTAGATATTAGAATAAAATATAAATACATTTTACGTTATTTTTCATACGAGGGGAATGTTGTTTTTAATTTAAAGTATGTCGTTACATTCCGATGAAAATCCTATTAATGAGAATATTGAAAATGATATAACTAGTAGCCGAAGAAATTTAGTGGAATCGGAAAGAGGTGTGAAACAAATCTTTAAGTTTTAGAGGGAATAAGTTTAATCTAAGAAATGTTTTTACTTTAATTGATGAAATGTTTTTGTTATTTTAGTTATCGAGGAAACGACAGGATGGATCAAATGTCGAACAGTATTAGGGGTGATGGGGTTTTTAGGGTTCGCCAATGTGTATGCTATGCGGGTCAATTTATCGGTAGCAATTGTGGCTATGATTAATTCTACAACACCTCTGCCATCAAATGATTCAACATTAGATGTGTGCCCTGCCTCTCCATCCAGTAATAATTCTGTTCCAGCTGTAAGTGTTCTTGTGTCTTTATTTGTACAATAACAAATATATATAACATAGGATAATATGCAGTGCCACTCAGAATTCATTTAAAACATTAACACTAACATTGTGAGTGACCTTTTGAGTTTGTCACATTATGGTGTAAAAGGTGTTCAGTCTCAGAAGTTAACTTATTTAACTAGAAACATAAAAAGCTCTCACCTCCATTATGATGGCATTGGATGTAGATTGTCAAGGACCCATTTAATTTTTTTTTCTACAAAGTACACAAAAAACATTAAAATTGATTGTTATTATCAATAATCCACTACCACTGTTTATTATGTATAGTTATTACCAGTGATAAAAACACATTTTTGTAATAATTTCACCTATAATTATAAATATTGCTAAGTATCACCAAAACAACTATATACATCATTCTTTACCTTTAAATTTACATAATTTATAAATACATAAAGTTAGTCTTTGCATTTGGAGTAGTGAACACAACAAAGAAATGTGTTAGGAAGTCGTTACAGATTGTATTTCCTTTGATACAATATATTCCTTTTCTGATAATGAGTACATGATCAATATATATTATCATACTAGCTACTATTAACATACTAGCTGACCCAATGGACATTGTTCTGTACATAATAAACAAGATACAGTTTTTTATGAATTTGTCAATAATATTTTATAACTTCAAGAATTATTTTGTAAAATATGCTCCCTGTTGTTAAAGTGAAATTGTTTCACAGCACAACTGTCAAACCGTGCATCAATAAATTCTCTCGTAGAAAATATGTCTACACAACAAATATTGCAAATAATTATGGGTGCCAAATCGAAATAAAAACTATCCTATCTCTCAAGTTGGACTAAACTGTACTCCGTGAAGTATTCCCCATTAAAATCTGTCCATTGGTTTAGGAGTTCACTGAAAACAAACATCAGGACACTGGATTTATATATATTAAGATAAAAGTATATTTATGTTGTATTCAATATTCAAATTTTTAGAAACCTGGTGAATTCAACTGGACTCCAGAGCAACAGAGCATTATACTTGGTTCCTTCTTTTATGGATATGTTCTCACACAGGTATTGTAACTCTTCTTATAAATAAAGCAAGTAAGTAGTAAAAGAACATCATGAATCCCTTTTTTATGGAAGAGAGTACAAACAAATGTACAGGTCACAATGTTAAGTGATCAGCTTGAATCTCCTTCCTAGCTTCTTTCTTTCTACCTTTTTTAGTTTTGAACCTTCATTGAACTGTGATCAAAATGACAAATATGTTTTTTTTATGATAATAAGAGATGAGATGAGCAGGACATTAAGCCTGCCCATTACAATGCAGTGCTGCTGAGGATTCTTGAAAAACCCAATAATTCTGAGTGGCACTACAATTGCGCCTTTCGCCTAGTCTCATTTGCTCAGTAATTTCAATAGCTATGGCGCCCTTCAGACAGAAACACAGTAATGTTTACACATTACTGCTTCACGGTGTAAAATAGGCGATATTCTGGTACACATAATCTAGCAGGCATCCTGTGCAAAGGAGCCTCCCACTGATGATTCACTGGTCCAGCTGATTGGTGTTATTTGCCCATGTCAGAGATCATCCCCAATACATCACTGTGGCTTACACTTAATACTCATCAACTCTGCCCCACTTTTTCACTAGCATGTAATCCTTAAAAACTAGATAATTAAACATTTTTTGTACATTGATAGATAGAGTACAGGGTTCCTTATCATTATGTAACAATAAATTTTTAAATTCTACTGAAAGTTCCAGTTTTATCATAAAACTTCAGCTGCTATTATACAATTACTTTCAGATACCAGGTGGAAGAATAGCTGAAATATTTGGTGGCAAATTAGTGTACGGTATTGGAGTATTACTCACAGCAATTTTTACCATATTGAGTCCTATAGCGGCTTATGTGGATTTCAAATTTTTCATTGTGGTGAGAGTATTAGAAGGACTCGGCGAAGGTGTGACATATCCTGCCATGCATGCGATGTTGGCAAGATGGATTCCTCCTTTAGAAAGATCAAAATTTGCAGCTTATGTCTATGCTGGTAAGTTTACACTCATGTTCCTTAGTAGCTGTAGACCTTAATCTATGTGCAGTGTTTGTCCAGATGAAAAACTGCAGCTTTAGATAATTCCGCTGCAAAGTTGTCGATTCCAAAGGATTGGTCTCGCTGTTCTACTACTAGATACTACACTACCTAAGAACAATAGCTTCTGTATTATGGCAACTATTAGATGGTTGTGTGATCTTGAAACTCAATGTCATCTTAAAATTTTTGTAACATATGCTTCGTGTTATTTTACATTGAAATTAATAAAATACAAAATAATTACTGATGATATGTGATCCGTGTCTTTCTTTATTTTTTGTAGTATTATTTTTACATAATTTTTGTACACAATCCGGCTGTTTAGTATCAATTATTAGCAAAGTTTAACATGGCATGTGGCATGTCAATGTCAAAAAAATTGTTCCAGACTGGCTCAAGTACGCCCATTTGGGCGTAGAAAAAGGTGGCGCACTTTGTGACCAATCCTTAATCTTAGTTACATTATAATATAAAACTGTCAAATAAACACAGATTCAACAAGGCCTAGAAAATTTAGCTATTCATTTTTGAAATTATACTAAATACAATATACATACAATTACTGAAAAAGCATAACTAATTATTTGGCGCTGCTACAACAGTTATCTTATTACCATTAATTTATTATGATACTGGGACAATGACACAATTGTTCAAGGTTACTTAGTCATTATAAGTTGTGAATTATCTGCAATTATTACATTATGTTTATGAACTTCTTACACAGTCTTTAGATAAAAAAATATGACGAGCTTTCACGAAAATGTTAAATATATTTTGGTAATGTTAGTGGTAAATATTTTTAAAACTTCAACTTCATTATTTTTCGGTGTTTCAGAGCACCTAAAAAGTTCTGAATGTAATTTCTTGTAAATCTCTGTACTTTCCAGAAGATTGTGTCACAAATTGTGGCATGACACACAACAAGTTAGGATATCATCCCCACCATCTGGATGTGTGGCGGTCCGCCACAGTGCAGTTTTCAAGGAGCTTTCTTCCACGTACTACAAAGCTGTGGAATGAGCTTCCTTGTGCGGTGTTTCCGGGACGATAAGACATGGGTACCTTCAAAAAAAGCGCGTACACCTTCCTTAAAGACCGGCAACGCTCTTGTGATTCCTCTGGTGTTGCAAGAGAATGTGGGCGGCGGTGATCACTTAACACCAGGTGACCCGTACGCTCGTTTGTCCTCCTATTCCATAAAAAAGACTAAAGTTTTATAGTTCACCTATGAAAACATAAAGAAAGATAAGTTAGGCAAATAAAAGAAAATTATTGTGTTATCAGAAACCGACAGCTAGACAGTTCACAGCAGGCAAGCAACAGGCAATATGAACTATATAAAACTCGCGCATTAATTATTATAAATTTGATGTATAGATTCATATGCCTCAGTAGGATTTCTTGATATTGATAAAAAGTTAATAGTCATTTATTTTATAAACATTGATTCCCTTAGAATTATTTTTGACTTCAATGTAGTACACCACTTGAGAAACCAATGGTGCTCTAAGAAAGAAGAAACTCACTCCGTACCTATTATGTTTTACGCCTTTTAATGAGGTAATACTGTTCCAGGCAATCTGATCAAAATATAGAAGTACTACAGTTGATTAATAAGATCTACAGCAGAGCATTTTTAACATAACCTTCATAACCAGTCCCAGTATGAGACTTTATTGTAAAAGTGGATACATTTCACACTATCATTTATTTTAAGCTTATCTTTTATCAGTATGAACTTGCAGCAGAGAGTCGGTGGAGCAGGTTCGATTGTTCGAATTCATATTCATTTCAACGTATATTTCGAGCTCTTAGGGCACTTTGGCATTACGTTCAATCAGAGTTCGATACGTATCCGTGAAGTTACGGTACGGAGTAGTTGTAGAACTATTTCTATGGTAGTTTACGCACTAGATGCGGTTTCCGTCATCCGATCTCATTCCGTCAACCGTTAATCACCTCGTATGAGCGCTCGTGCATTGCGTCCGAACCGAATCAGAGATTCTTCGTGCTATCGAGCACAGAAGCTGCGGGGCGGTAAGATAAGTAGCCAGAGGGCGCAGCAGGCATCCAGGATATGTAGCTTATATTATATTATAAGCTTGTTCAGCTATCACATTTTCTGCAATCTTAACCTGCCAGCTAAACGTTTAAAATTAGACAGTTAAGTAACGGCTAATTGGTTAAATCAGCTGAATGATATAATTATTAAGTGTACGAAACTTAAGGATAGGTTTATAATGATACAAAAGTACATGTTATTTAAAAAAATATCATATCATTATATATTGTTCCAATTAAGCATTCAGAAATTAACGCCGATTGAGAGGACTCATGATCAACGACGTGAATGCTCTGCTGTGGCTCTGCTTAGAATGCCATATGCCAAAAATGGCCCTTGAATAGCTTGGAATTGGATCAGAGATCGGACTAGGGCGTAAGCAATATCCGAATTCGGTCCGAGATTGCTAGAACTGTATTTTCACGGGTACGGATCGGATTCTGAAGTGTAACGAAACATTTAAAGGAAACTTACGCACACCTGCAAAGATATAAAAAGGCTTATAAAGGCTTTAGGACGCATAGGGTTTTAAAACAGGCGCACAGCAGAGGTCGACTTCTGGAAAAGAATCCATGAATATATCAGTATGAATCTTTACAATGAGTTGTTTATATCATTATTTTTCTATTGCAGGTTCCAACATAGGCACGGTTATATCTCTTCCAATATCAGGGTGGCTGTGTACATTACAGATGGGGGGAGGTTGGCCGCTATGTTTTTATCTGTTTGGTGGGTTTGGGGTACTGTGGTTCATTGCGTGGATGTTCTTGGTGTATGACACACCACAGAAACACCCCAGGATATGCCCTAAGGAGGTCGAGTTCATTGTGCAGTCTATCGGACCTCAGGTACTTTAGTATTATTGTAGAATACCTGATCTTTGAATCTTTTATATTTTATTAAAATTGATAAGATTCATTCATTGTTTACACTCTTGCTGACAATATCAAACAGACAGAGGGCACAGATATCACCAAAATTTAAAAATATAACATGAAAAAATTAATTTAAAATACTTAACTGTATATATAAATATATACAAATGATTGACTTGAGTTTTCTTTAGTGCTAATTCCGCCAATACTTGTCTTTTACAATTCGACACGTGTTTCGCCTCTACACGAGGCATCCTCAGGACGTGTTCTCTCGCCAAAATCTGGCATGAGTCTCGTGCTAATCTCGAATCAAATCATTTGTATAATTATGGATTTCCGCAAAGTAACGCCTACTTCAATAAATTTTCTTATATAAATATACATGTATATTTTATATTTATTTGAAAGTTGAAGTATTAGTGACTTAAATCAATTACCAGAAGAACATCTACTGTAATACTATTATTATATGTTATGTATATTAGATAATTTTTTTATAGGGTTTCAAATATTTTTGAGAAATCATTCACCACCAGATTGCTATGTTTCAACAGTCCATCGCACAATAATTCGTCGTTAATCATATCCGTGTAATATTAATATCACTAATGGTCTCAAATACAAACTATCAAATATATAGAGTCTGTTAGACAACATATAAAAACAGACCAGGTTTAATACTTTAGTGTGCGTGACAAGCTACGTTCTTACACTCGCGATTTGTATGACACATTGTGTTAGTGTGCGTGTATTGCTCAAAGTAGAGTTTAATTCGAAATTCAAATTTTTCGACGTTTTACAGCTGTCCATAGACAGAGATATCTAGACGTATGATAATGATCTCAAACATAGACCAAGTATAGTAACTAGACATCGGTTTGGCGTGGCCAACATGAGACAGATAATATGCTATATATATACTAGCTGCCCCGACAGACGTTGTTCTGTAGATAGTAAAAAAACAACTGTTTTATATTTCAAAACATCAAAAATTATTTCGTAAATATGCTCCCTGTTGTTAGAATGAAATTGTTTCACAGCGGAACTGTCAAACCGTGCGTCACTAAATTCTCTCATAGAAAATATGTCCATACAAAACAAATATTGAAAATAAAAATATTTATGGGTCCCAAATCGAAATAAAAACTAACCTATCTCTCAAGTTGGACCAAACTGCACTCCATGAAGTAATCACCATTAAAATCCGTTCATTAGTTTAGGAGTCCATTGAGGACAAACATTGTGACACGAGATTTATATATATTAAGATATGTATATATAGGACACTTGAGTTATATTATGTACCTATTGTACCTATATGGTACAATAGGTACAATAGGTACATAATATAACTCAAGTGTTCTTTCACTGTCACTTTCACATCACTTATCACCATATTTCCTTCGATTGTTATATAAAGTTAATAAAGGTAAACAAAATATGTGCGCAGCGCTGTCAAGTTTGTTTAGCACACCGGGTGTGCTAACCTTGAAAAAACCGGCACGCATGGCGAAACAAGAAATCTAATCACTTTATCTCATTTCTTTACATAAGACTCGCATAAGTTTTTCTTTTTCTCGTGTGAGTGAGACGGAAGCTATCGATTAGTCTAGTTACTATACTTGGTCTATGATCTCAAATCTATCGTGAAATTTAAGGACATTATGATACGTTACAATTTATTGTATTTGTGTGTTCTACACAGACAAAAAAAAACAAGATGGTGGCTGACGACAACGCCGACCTCGCAGGATAAATTTAAAATTGAAATATTTTTATTCAAAATAGGATTCAAAATCTCTTATTGAAGGTCAAAAACTACCACCCATTCAAAAAAGACTGCCTCAGACCTGAGAAGAACTGAGAAGATAATAATTGGAGACACTTTATAATATTTTCAGGAGGAGCATCAGACAATGTCAATACCTTGGCTAAAATTCCTAACATGTCTGCCGTTATGGGCCATTCTGATAGCACAGTGTGGCCAATCGTGGCTTTTCTACACGCAACTAACAGAGCTGCCAACTTACATGAATAATATTCTCCATTTTGATATTGTATCTGTAAGTAGAAGATTTTATCTTTTTTTTTATTAAACTGAAACTTTTGTTACATCGCCTCAATTTTTTCGCCCATCTATCGCATGTTTGTCCGCGCTATTTTAAAGACTTACCAGACCTACCTTTGGCTGATTATGTGTATCTTAACGTGTAGTTAAAGAGTTTATATATACTATATTATAGATATTATATCTACTAAACATAGATATTTTCTGAAAAAAAAAATTTTACTTAAGATTTTTCGTATGTCAAATAAATGACCTTAAAATCTCCCCTTTATATTTCTATAGGTAGTCCTTACAAACACACTCTTGATTATTTTTAATCAATCGGTCGTCAAACCGAAATCAAGTCTGGTAAATGTTATTTACTACCAATGGTGGTATGTCAGTGATGACTTACGGTACGCAGACGTGGTCGTTAACTATGGGCCTTATGCGAAAGCTCATGGTCACTCAGAGGGCTATGCTCGGAGTTACCCTGCGAGATCGAATCAGAAATGAGAAGATCCGTAGGAGAACCAAGGTTACCGACATAGTCAAAATGATTGCGAAACTGAAATGGCAGTGGGCAGGGTACATAGTTCGACGGACAGATGGCCGTTGGGGCAGTAAAGTCCTTGAATGGCGACCACGTACCGGAAGATGCAGTGTTGATAGGCCCCACAAGACCGACGATCTGGTCTAGATCCCCCGAATACGTTGGATGAGGGCATAGCAGGACCGATCGTCGTGGAAATCTTCGAGGGAGGCCTTAGTCCAGCATTGAACGTCTTCCGGCTGATGATGAGATGACCAATGGTGGTGGCGTAGCCAGTGTCGCACCCAGTACCACTTTTAAGATGTTGATCTGCTACTATTGGGTCCAGTAACATGGACACTAGACAGTTTGGACGTATCCATAGACAATTTCTGTATTTCTATTCCGTTAATACTATTCTATTTCCGCTGCGATTGATGGTATGTTAAGGTAATAACGTACCTCCTCATTCTAGGTAAATACCTCTCAGGACACCATTTTGTACATGCTGCAAGCACTGAATATTACTCCAGCCGAACAGCCTACTTACCACTGGACTGGCGGCTGTCAAAGTGCTTTTGTGCCTGTTTGATATCCGCCATTTTGGCGCTGTTTGCCATATAGCGAGAGTCTGCGGTACTAAAACTAGTGATGACAACCTCAGCCAACCAAACATCGATAGGAAAACTATATACAAAAAAATACGTACTTGTATTATACGTCAAAATTAGTTCTCTGGACTCTCGCGAGTGGCGCTTCAAATAGGCACAAAAAAATTTCTGTCAAATATATGGAACAGCCTGTCCAATGGTATTTACACAGCTTAGTGAGTTTTAGTACATAATTATATATAAGTATCTTGTTATCTACTCATATTTGATTGTACGTCTGAAATTGATTATTATTTTCAGAATGCAAGACTGTCAGCACTCCCATACTTATCAGCATGGATAGCCGGCATCTTAATAAGTATATTAGCAGACTGGCTGCTCGCCAAGGGATGGATGTCACGAATCAACAGTATGAAGCTGTGGAACACAGTGGGTATGTATAGAAATTATCTTATTACATAGTAATGACCTCTATAGCCCAGTGGTTAGTGACCCTGCCTACTGAGGTCCCGGTTTCGAATCCCGGTAGGTGCAAACATTTATATTTTTCTGTTCTTATTTTAATTATCGTTACGAACTCAACTCATGTTAGCAATCCGGACAAATCTTCGTGATTTTTGGTTTGCTGTTATATTTATATAAATTTGTAACGTTTTAAATATTATATTTAAAAAAAATGGTAAACTTGAAGCAAGCATTGAAACGGTCACATCACTATCGCATTTCTGAACTCTGCAGGGCGGCGGTTTTATAATATAGAATTATTATTACATTTCAGCGGCGTTCATCCCAGCGTTTGGTCTAGTTGGTATCGCGTGGGCTGGCTGCGACCGACTTGCGGTTATGTTGCTGCTCACCATAACTTCTGCCTTCAGTGGAGCCTCATATGCAGGTAAGAATAGCCCGATGGCTTGTTTTAATCAAACATTATTTCAAAATTATATTTGAAAACTGTTGAGTGGTTATTTCGACATATTATCGTTGTTATAAGTGGCGGCTCGTAAGTCTAGTGCTAAACGAAACCTGGAGGGGATTATACAAATATTTTAAGATTTTGGCGAGACAACACTTCCTGAGGATGCCTCGTGTAGAGGCGGAATTAACACTAAAGAAAACTTAAATCATTTGTATAATTCTGGATTTCCGCAAAGTAACGCCACTTCAATAAATATACCTGGAGGGGGGATGTCTGCGCATGGGTACTGTCGCGCATGCTTTACAAATATAACTTTAATTAATTTATAGTAAGATAATATTAATGACATTATTTTAATGTAATTACAAATAGTTAGTCTAGCGCAGAGCGAAACGTGGAGGATAGTTGCGTATGGGTGCCTATATTATGAAAGTTGAAAAGGGGTTGTACTTAGGGGTAGATATATATGTTGGTTTTATGGTAAAAGTATTTATTTAATTAAGGTATTAAACTTATCTATGATACTTGCTAAATAACCATATTTAATGGTTCTACTGGTGAGTACGCGGATCTCTACTATTAATTGGTTAAAATGGTTACTCGGACCAGTCCTGTAATGGTTATAGGCAAATGGTTAATGGTAACTAGGACCGGACCGATTAATGGTTACTCGCGTACTGCATCTCTACAATGCATTGTTAATAAATAATAAAGGTTAAAATGGTTACTCGGGCCGGTCCTGTAATGGTCAATGGTAACCAGGACCGGCCCGATCAATGGTCACCCGCGTACTGCCTTTCTATAGGCAACACATGGTTTTATTATAATTAATTTTATCTACTAAGCAATATTTGTAATATAATGCTATTCGATTGTTCTGTATATAATAAATAAAATAATGTTTTTATATGAATTTGTCAATAATATATATCATAACATCAAAGATTACTTTGTAAAATATGCACCCTGCTCTCGTAATGAAATTGTTTCACAGCAGAACTGTCAAACCGTGCGTCAATAAATTCTCTCATAGAAATTATGTATGGACACATCAAAGGAAAAACAAATTTGTTGGTTTTATTTAATCTAGCAGCATTTTCCTATTTATTCACCTTTGAAACCTTCCCTGGACTTCCACAAATAATTCAAGACCAAAATTAGCCAAATCGGTCCAGCCGTCCTCGAGTTTTAGCGAGACTAACGAACAGCAATTCATTTTTATATATATAGATATGAGTTACTAGTTATGGGAGCTGAAGTATGATACAAATGGTCTAGTTGACCAGCTAACGTCAGGATGTCGAATTTGCGTGACGGTGTGCGCGCCTATCGTAAAAATTCAGTCTGATAATTTTCCCGTAACGCGCCATAAGAAGTATAACTTTAATAAAATAGAAACAACTGTTTGCAGGCAACCAGATGAACCACATAGACCTGTCGCCGCAGTTCGCGGGCACCATGTACGGCATCACGAATGCCGCGAGCAATATATGCGGGTTCATGGCGCCCTACGTCATTGGACAAATTATAAGTTCTGATCAGGTACTATTTATAGTTTTGTATTCATTGCGCTTCTGTGGTTACTCCAATTACCAGGGGACCTTTGCACAGGATGTCAGCTATGGGTATCACAACAGCGCCTTTTTCTGCCGTGAATCAATAATGTGTAAGCATTATTGTGTTTCGGTCTGAAGGGCGCCGCAGCTAGTGAAATTACAGAGCAAATGAGACTTAAGATTTTACACTACACATTTGACAGTATTTCTGGGTTTTTCAAGAATCGTGAGCGGCACTCCACTGCTCGTATTGTCTATCTGGGATAAATTTCGCATCGAATGGTGGTAGTTTCATTTCGATACTATCAGTGGTTTAGGCGTGAAAGAGCCTCAAACAAAGACCATGTTCACTATATATATAAATAGATAAAAGTCCGTTAAATTCTGTACAAATTAGAACAAAGACAATGGGATGTTGGCATACAAAAGTTAACGGAAGAAGGGTGCGGGGTCTTTATGACTTATGTCTTTAGCGGTGATTATTGGTTATGATGTGCTAAGGTGAAGGTAGTGATTGCTGCCCTTGATTGAAACATAAGTGAAATATCTAAACGTTTTCAGTTCCTTAGAAAATAAATATACTATGGAAATCTTTCACCATCTTTCATGACAACACCATGTATGTATTGACGTTTTTGTTCAGCAAACTCTCGGGGAGTGGCGCGAGGTGTTCTACCTGGCAGCTGCCATCGATCTTGGTGCTAACCTGTTTTATCTATTCTTCGCCAGCGCTGAGGAGCAGGTATGAAAGACTTCGAATCACTGGCTTTAGCTGCTCGCTGTGTTTGTCTCATGCTACCATCATTAACATTCTTATTAGTTTTATCTGCACAAATTGCACACTAGCTTGAAAGTGCTCAGTTCTATGAGCTAAAAGCCGGTGTTTACAAAACAAAATGAGCAGTATATTGCTCAATCCAGTGACCATTTTCTTGGAATATTTTTCAGGTCTTTGATAATAGTCAAAGAAAAGTATAGAATATTTGCATAAAACAATTTTAAAATTATCGACCGGAGTGTACCTTTTAGATAGACATTCCATACTACAAGTGAAACTATGTAAGCCTTTAATGGGGCGTTTCCAGAAAATGGACAAAACAAATTTATTATGAAATTCAAAATTCAAAACAAATTCTTTAAAAACGTTGATGTGGTAAAGTTTACTATAACATAGATTACATTCTTAATGATACCAGAGATTGGGAATGGAGCGACCGCCTTCAGGCTATTAAATATTGAATTGTATTACATTGTAACCATTATTTTATGGAAAAAAGGAAGCCTGCTGATTTTTTTGCGCCCGATGCCTGAGAAAGGCATACTTTTTCGAATGGGTGATAGTTTTCGACTTTCAATAAGTTATATTATACCCTATTTTGAATAATATTTGAATTGTGTTGTTGTTGTGGAGTTGATTTTAAGCCTCTTGTCACAGATTTCCAGTTAGGTACGGCAGCGCCTTTTTAAGTCAGCACCAGTGGGAGGCTCCTTTGCACAGGATGCCGGATAGATTATGGTTACCACAACGCCGTGTATTTCTGCCGTGAAGCGTGTGTAAACATTGCTGTATTTCGGTCTGAAGAGTGCCGTAGCTAGTGAAATTACTGGGCAAATGATCCTTAACATCTTATGTCTCAAGGTGACGAGCGCAGTTGTAGTGCCGCTCAGTATTTTTGGGTTTTTCAAGAATCGTAAGCGGCACTACAGTGTAATGGGCAAGGCGTATCAATTACCATCAGCTGTACGTCCTGCTCGTCGAGTCCCTTATTTTCATTAAAAAAATGGCCAAGCATTAGTGTGCAAGTACTACTTGTGTTTCTGTTTTAAGAGCGCCGTAGAATAAAATAAATGTACTGCACTGTCTGTAGTGGGCGGGGCTTATCACCTGCCATAAAGTAAAAGTCTCACTGGTCATTTGATATCATAAAAGAGAAATGCTGGTCTGTAATCACTGTCTACTTTGCTTGCAAAAAATTGTGAATGATTGTTTTGAGCTTAGATAATTTATACGTTTTGATAGACTGTGACAGAACACGTCGAAAAAAATAGCGGTGCACTGTTAACCTCTATTTTCAGAAAACACACGCAAGTAGACGTAGCTGTCATGCACACTAAAGTAATAAAACTGGCCTGTTGTTATGCGTTGCCTAAAAGCTAGAGTCTATCTAGACGTATAATTTATATAAGGTTTTGAGTGATATGTTTTTAATAATAGTATCTTTTATATTTCGATACCTCAGTACCAAAGGGTAACATTTCAAACAAGGCTTCCAAATGAAAACAACTCGGGTTCTTACTGTATGTTACGAAAATATTGTAGACTTATGAATGATATTGGAAGTGCCAACTAAACTGCTTTCACTTATAGACTTGTTTCTCTATGGTAATGGTGGTATGGTAAAATTTATCGCAAAAATACTGAATTTAAAAATTGTCACACTTTTTAAACATAGTAGTTATTATGACGGGTACTCACGATATACCAATCACTGGATCGAGCTGCGTAACCTACGGGTGATTTCTGATGAAGGCCAATACAGCCCAAAACTAAGAATTTTAATAGGGAGGATGGTTTTAGACTAGCAGGAACATCCCGTGGTCTCACTCTGCAGTACAAATGGAACAAAAAGACCCTAGAGTATGGACGTCGTCAGTAGTGTGTGTCGTGAATTACGGAATCAAAGACCGAAACGAATTAGGCGCCACGTGGACAGATTGATGTACTATTAGTGTCAAGTGTCAAAATGTCAAGATCGAAACATCGGCATCAAATTAATAAAATTAGTATCGTGTCATAATAATTACTTTGTTACGCTTTGGAATTCAGGTATCGATTTGAACAGAGGTAATTCTGACCTTACGTTTTCAACAGGACTGGTCCAGGAGCGACAGTACTGATATGTCAGCGTCCATTGAAACACTGATGTATCCCGAATCCTAGGAGTCGATCCGCGCGTCACAACCGCGGTAAGGTGAGACAGCTGTGTGTCTCTATTAAAAGTTTGTTATTTTAAAGTATAAATTAATTTGTACCAAAACTTATGAACTATCGAACCCGCGCCTCACGGGTTCCGTCCGAGCGCTCTTACCGAACTGGAATGAGCTGACTGAGTCGAAATTTTGGTATATCTTGTTCGACTCTCAGGTTATGGCTTCATCTACAGGATCTACTTTACAGTTGATAACCTGCTCAACCCCAATATTTGTATATTAGGACATTTGAGATGTCGCACTTTCAAATCTGAACAATTACTTATTTTTAAAGTATAATTTAATCATTTGTAACCAAAATTTATGGACTCGAAGCCGTGCTTCTTGGGTTTCGGTTCGAGCGCTCTTACTAACTGAGCCAACCGTCCGAGTGACGTATCGGTCGTAAATCCTTATTACTTATTTATTATTATTTATGTTTTGTTGAAACTCTCAGATAGTGGCTCCATCTACAGGATCTACTTTACAGTAAATGATAACCTGCTCGCTCAACCCCAATAATTTGAAATTTAATATCAAATAAACAATTAAACCCCATGAATTTTGATACAAATTAATTTCTATTATTTTAATTCGTAATTATTTGACATCATCATCTGTCACTTATGACATTCATATTTGTTTTGTACTCTCCGATATCCTGCGAACCTAGTAACTTGGTATAATTTTGACATATATGGAAAAGATGTTTTTTTACGCTTTATATTATATAGATTTTTCAGGAAATGAAGGCCAAACGTTTTATTTAAATAAATATTTAGCTATAAATGAATTCATATCGTACATTAATCTACTTATTGTTTTGTGGAGTGAAAGAAAATATTTTAGAGTCGCCTAATAAACCCATATTAAAATATTTTTATTTATTTGTATAAGAGTTAAATAATAAATACTCACTTCTTTTAAAAAAATCCTTTATAAAAGTATTTTATGTAGATATAATATGAAGTGTGTAACATGGGTATTTCTCTGCTCTTGAGTTGAGTTCAAAAATGATTTGTAAAGGTCCATAAAATTAAAAAAAAAACACAGAATTTAATTCCATTTTCTACGCTATAGTAAACTGAATTCTTATTGTGACAGGCTTTTTGGGACAAATACACAGTTAAAATAATATCTACTGCAACACCTTGTAACTAGGTAGTTGGTAATCAACCTAAAATACCTAATCCTTAAATATCTAAAGATCCTTTATACCTGTAGATAGACTGTGACAGCCGTGAAAACGTAGAAAAAAATTTGAGTTTAGAACTTACCTCTATTTTGAGCAATTCACGCACACTAACACCGAGTGTAACACAAATCGCGAGAGTGAGACGTAGCTAATTACGCACACTAAACTAATAAACCTGGCCTGTTTTCATCGGTTGTCTAGCAGCAAAAGTCTCTATCTAGACGTATAAACTATCTAAGTTAAATATTTTTTTCCATATTTATTTTACACAATTATAAAATTTAGATTACATATTTAGGTTCTTTAAAAGCTACTGTAAGTGACAGTTAAAGCCCGAAATTTTATATTTTATTTAATACTCGGTTAAATTTCTATTTATGATTTAGTATTTTTTTAAAGTTTGTCACCATCAAAATAGAATTATTGTAATTATTATCATTTAGAAAATTACCAAAAACAAGTTTATTAGTTACCATTATTTAACATATTTATGTAGGAATACAAAGTTGGCAAAAAACTATCCCACGGAAGTAAAAAATCATTGAATTACAATTACTTCAATTGTGCGCAAGGATTCACAATTCACAATGCTATTTATAAATCGCAACGCAAATATGACGTCGAGTCTACGGTCCCCTTTACCGACTCCTTGTTCCCGCGTAAACCGTCATTAATACTAGGGACTTACTTAAACACATTTAAATTTTAAATAAAATACGTTATTGTGTACTTAATTACTAAAGATTTTCAATGATCGGTAAACCACGACACCTCCGGATAAATAAATAATATAGATTTTAGAAAATAATTTAATGTTCAAATTCAATCATAGTTGCACGCGTTATAATATTTTAAAAGGTATCTTATCTATTACTTATCTTTATCCATATCCATAACTTTTTAAGAACTGAGAAATGCCCATTTTGCAACCCCATTTTTATTAAATAAAAGTAGTTTAAAAAAAAAATAAAAAACACGCTTTGGTTGATATTTAAAATAAACATAAATTCCTGCCTTTTCGACGATAGATGAAAAGATTATATAAATTAACAAAAATCTTATTTTGCAAATTGAAGAATGGAATAATTTTATCAAATTAATGTACTCGGACCTCGATGAATCTACGGAGTTTGAACGAAATCTGGCCGTTTAAAGTGGGTCTAAATCGCGCCCAAATGAGTCGGTTACAAACAAACATACATACAGGTGAAGCTAATAAAAAGCGTGTTAAAAAATAATTGAATTAAATTAATTTTTACTATAAAATTTTAATTAAATTAAAAGAATAAAGTTAAAGGTATTTTAAGACTCTATAAGGTCTTTTAAGTCCTTATAAGGATGGCCCTAAGGGCTAATAGCTAATTTTAATCATTCCAATTAAATTATTTTAGATAATTCAACTGTAACAGTATTTAATTGTGATGAAATATACCAAAAAATTGTTTGTCTGTCGAGTCGAGACCATAGACTGTTGTATAGGAGAGCAAGGTAGATACAGTAAGATAGAAAAGGAAAGCGAATCTGTTGTAACCGATTTTGATTGACAAGTCGTAAACATTAAAATGATTTGAGTTGACTTGGAGTCTCGTGCCAGATTTTGGCGAGACAACACGTCCTGAGGATGCCTCGTGTAGAGACGAAACTCGTGTCGAATTGTTTAAAGACAAATATTGGCGGAATTAACACTAAAGAAAACTCAAATCATTTTAATAATTATGGATTTCCGCAAAGTAACGCCTATTTCAATAAATTTTCATAAAAGTCGTAAACAGTCAGCCACGCTAGGCATTAGCTCACATTAAACCACTCGCTAACGCAGACATTGACAAATCAAAATTGGTGACGCATTACCGGGCTGTCACGTCGTCTATACGCTAGTATATTATTAGACTATGGTATAAATAATCTGTCTTATTCATAATGACTTAGCCGAGATTTAAAACATCGCTAATATACGCTTGTTAAAAAATGGTATTCATAATCGCATATTAGAGCTAAAACGCTCATTATCCCTTCGATAAAGCTGACGTGACTTATAGGAGTTAGGACCCTTCTATAAACCTATTTTAAGCATTGAACGCAGAAAAACATGGCCGACATTGATCAGCTGTTCGTTAAATAATGTGATAAATAGTTTCCCGCTCAAACTTGTTGGATATCCGTCATAGATTGACAACCGACAGACTTCAAAACTTTGATTTTTGAAGTTTGAAATTATTTTGACAACTGACTAGCCATTGACATTGAAAAGATGTCTGTTTCCATTGACAGTTCCTCATTAAATTAGTTAAAATCATGTTTTTTTTTTCACGAAACGGCAACATTGCGTCCTATAGAGACGTATTAGTTATGAGAGATTTATCTAACGAATATGAATTAGGAATTTTATCGAACGTATGACAGGCTTAAAACACGATTTAACTAATATAGCTTTATACCTTCGAAAAGCGTTTTATTATGAATAAGGCAGAATATCTACACGAATATGTTTATAAAATACGTGTCACCGTTTGCGATGTTCCTTTTAGAACGAAGATTAGTAATTGTATAATAGTTAAATATTGAGTTTGTCATCTGACGTATTTCCCTCAATACGATAAACCAACTGCAAGTTAACCACTTAAAATAGATCTTATTAGCGGGCTGCTAAAGTAGCTTTTTCTTTAAAAGGAGCTAAGGTTTTATTGAAACTACGTCTACTACGTACAGACTCCTCTTTATTGTGTGGTATAAACACCAAATAAATCAAAATAATCAATTTGCAGTATATATAGTAATGAATTTTTATTAAATATTTTGTATATAGACATAGTTAAAAAAACACTTAATTTTTTTCACTACCACCAATGCGCAAAGCTTATTTGTGAAGTATGGGTAAGAAATCAAGAAATTTGTGTTAAAATTTCATATTAATAATATGCCCTTAAAACCTCCTTTGCACAGGATGTTGCCACAACGGCGCCCATTTCTGCCGCGAAGCAGTCATGTGTAAACATAACCGTAGCTAGTTAAATTACAGGGCAAATGAGACTTAACATCTTATGTCTCAAGGTGACGAGCGCAATTGTATTTCTGCTCAGATTTTCTTGGGTTTTTCAAGAATCCTAAGCGGTACTGCATTGTAATTGGCAGGGCGTATTTACCATCAGCTGAACGCCTTGCTCGTCTTGTCCCTTATTTTCATTTAAAAAAAACTAGGCCTCCCTAATAAAGCCAAATACAATGTGAACCAAAGCATCTTGATATAAAAACGATGTACAATGGCTGTTTTGACGAGTAAGCTGTTAGTGTATAAAAACAGTTGCATAACAATATTTGTAAATTACGATTTCATAATGATAACCGTTATATAAAACATGAAGTAATATTTAATATGAGTTCAATGTACTGAAAGCACTGACCTTTACAAATACCACTGCACAGGCTGTTCCATATGTTTGACAGCAATTTTTTTGTGCCTATTTGAAGCGCCAGTCGCGGACGTCCAGAGAACTAATTTTGACGTATAATACAAATGGCTGCGAAAGAGTACAATACTGTGAAGTATTTTTGCATTTTGAATTATTTTTGATCGTTTTCCGTGTTATTTATACTTTAGGAATCAACGTAATAAAGTACACATTTTTTTTATAATAGTTTTCCTATTGATGTTTGTTTAGCTGAGGTTGTCATTACTGGTGTTAGTACCGCACTCTCGCTACATGGCCAACAGCGCCAAAATGGCGAATATCAAACAGGCACAAAAGCACTTTGACAGCCGCCAGTCCAGTGGTAAATAGTAGAGGTCAGTGACTGAAAGTAAAGTATGATATTATGTCAAAGATAATGAATTGACTGAAAGTTCCTGTCTATTTGTATACGATGTTTAATTTTATTTGGTAATTCGTAAGAGATAAATTTACAAATCATACATGAAACACCTACGAATGTCTGTGAAATATAACAATTCCAAATTAAAAAATAAACTATTGTGCTGTGTTTTGGTCTCCGCTGCGCTCCAACTAGATATCGCTGGCGTATGTTGCTGTGCAACATGTTCTATTAAACTTTGCTAATAATTGAAACTAAAATGCCGGGTTGTGTAGTAAAACTTTGTAAAAATAATACTTTAAGAAAGATTAAAGACACTGGGATCACATATCATCAGTAAGTATTTTGTATTTTATTAATTTTAATGTTATAATAGTTGCCGTAATAAAGAAGCTATTGTTCTTAGGTAGTGCGGTATCTAGTTGGAGCGCAGTGCAGACCAATCATTAATCAAAGACTACACCTTGTTTGTTGTTCTAGCATTCTGACGTGCTATTTTATGAACAATATATCTTGGAATAAAAGTATATCTATTCAATATTTTTGAAGAGTTTAGTCTGTAGTCAGCCTCTGTTTTGTAATTACATATTACAGTAGAACTCCAATTATCCGAACTCCGACTATCCGAATCGCCGATTATCCGAATCACTTTCAGAAAAAAATTTGTCCAAAAAAAGTCTTAGTGCGCAGACAGCAGAGTGCGAAGACCGCAAAACAGCTTACATTGACGGAGATGTTTGAAAAACAATGATTTTTATTTCTAAACTTGTACATAAGTACATTTTATTTATATTTAAAACATGTGAAAATATCATGTTTCTTTCATTTAATTCAATAAAAAAATAGTTCAATATCAAAACGTAGCTTTTTTTCTCTCCAATGGCAATTTTTAAAAAAAAACTCCGATTATCCGAATGGGTCCCAGTCCCCATTAATTCGGATAATTGGAGTTCTACTGTATATTATTCCATGAATTTCATGAATTAATAATAAATAAATAATTATTTATTTTTACCATGCGCTCACCGTTACTGTCTTGCTCAAACTGCATTCCACGTTCCAACCAACTACGATTATATTTTAGTGCGTCAGATATATAATTTGTAGATTATGTACCTAACTACTGCCTCTATAATTAATCAAATAATTCAAAATATGTTAAACCTATGGTAGGGGATTCAGAATTCTTTATCATGTACGGTTACTCATAAAAAGGATGTACTCGATAGGAGCTCTCCAATCCATCGTGGAACTATTACAAATATTTGTATAAGAGTGCGTAAAATTAATGATTTTGTATTTCAGAAATACATTGTATTTTAAATATGTTTTTTTTTTTATTTTCATTTTTAAAGTCTGTTTTAGTTTTCAAGGTAAAAAGTTAACTGCTAAAACACAACGTAAGTTTTTACCATAAACTTAGTATAAAATAAAGGAACCTAGGTGGGAGAAAGAGACGCAATAGATGAAGACCATGAAACCGTTTTGAAACAATTTAGTGTCCATTAGTCTCCTGTCAAATTGGACCGGGTTTTAATTTTAGTATTGTTATCGTTATTGTTCTGTGTTTTAATGTATATTAATTAAATATATAATGGTGACGTGTTCTGTTAAAGATTGTGTTGTTACATATACCAACAATCAATCAACAATACTGATTCTTCAATTCTTTCTTTCTTTCGTAGGTTTATTTACGTAGAACATATTCACTGAAATATTTTGTATTACCTTTAATATACGCAGTAAACACACTGTATTTTTTAAAGATTATATTTAAAAAAAAATATTTGTTAGAAAATAAACTTTTACATACGTGAATAATGACGCCGTTAATATATGTAATATTTGTCAAAGGGATTGACCAAAAGAAAATACTCAAAATACTACACACGTCACTAACTCACTAACACATCTGTAAAACTAGCACACATCAACATTTGTCTTGTCAACGAAATTTTGCCGTGATGAGGAGTGTTGGTCTATTACGCTAGTAAACTAAGTTTATGGTTTTTACATAAATAATACAATTGTGCTGTTAGACACGCCATGCGTGTTTAAAAGCTTCTACACATATAACGTGATTGATGCCGTTCTTTCTTCTAGTTGTAATCGTTCTTCAAATAAAAACAATTCGACTTTAATATCTTAGATCATTTATGCGTTAGGTAGACTATGAGAGCTGTGAAAACGTTGAATAAAATGGAGTTTAGAACTTACCTTGAGCAAGTTGCTCAAGGTAAGTTTTGAGCAATTCACGCACACTAACACAAAAAGTCATACAAATCGCGAGTGTAAGACGTAGCTTGTCACGCACACTAAACTAATATTTCTGTTTTTATCGATTGTCTAACAGCAAGAGACTATCTAGACGTTTATACGAATTATCTTAGATTAATATTTTACTAAACAAGTGGTACCTACCTCTCCAAAGGTACACACTAACCCCCTTATTCATAATGGTCCGCTAACTTTAAACAGCCGCTTAGGAGTGTTTTTTCTCAACCTAACTTAGGTCAATAGAAGAAGACAGAGTGGGAATTAGCAATGCGTTAAGTTAGCAGACTTATATTAAAGGGGGTAAAATATCAACCATCTGTTATTGTTATAAGTTTCATAAATTTCCGATGTTATAACATAATCATGGACCACATCGTTTCTATAAGACAATGTCCCGTTGTAATGTATTTAATTTGAGATTGTTATCTCTTTGACTGTGTCAAGTAATGTACTTTCTGTATATTTTTTACTTAAATAAAGAACTTTTTAAATGGAAAAAAAAATAATGAATTTTGTAGCAATGTGATAAATCAGTATTGAAAACTGTACTTACTATATTGAGTGCTATCAAACATTAATGTTTTTCTGATAAACCAAGTTCTTAAGTAAGATTTGAATCTCAATCATTACCTGAGATATTGTTATAATTATTAACCCGATTTGATTGCTTTGAATTACTTTATAATGAGTAGCAAATTTATGTTTAATGAATTGATAAGGATATCTAAACTTTATTCGTTGATTTAAGCATTTTATGCGTATCTATTCCAATAATAGTTATAAGAATATATGTATTTTTGTAGAGAATTGGTTAAATAAAAAGTATTAAAAAAAAATGTTTTTTTTTTTATTTGTGGTGGCTTTTTGTTGAGTGTTATCATGTCTGCCATAAACGCAACGGGTGTTATAAAAAATTTTAGTAAGAACTTAGATTAAGGATTGGTCTCCACTGCGCTCCACGAATTTTAGCGGAATAAACACTCAAAATGGCGCACAACATTTAGTTTTTTTTTTGTGGAATAGGAGGACAAACGAATGTACGCGTGTGAGTGATCGCCGCCGCCCACAATCTCTCGCAAAACCAGAGGATGCAGGAGGACAAACGAGCGTACGGGTCACTTGCAACACCAGAGGAATCACAGGAGCGTTGCCGGCCTTTAAGGAAGGTGTACGCGCTTTTTTTGAAGGTACCCATGTTGTATCGTCCCGGAAACACCGCACAAGGAAGTTCATTCCACAGCTTTGTAGTACGTGGAAGAAAGCTCCCTGAAAACCGCACTGTGGAGGACCGACACAGACCGACTGTGGGGATGATATCCTAACTTGTGGCGTGTCGTGCGAAGGTGGAATTCGGCAGCAGGAATCAGGTTAAACAGCTCTTCGGAACACTCCCGTGATAAATGCGGTAGAAGACACACAATGAAGACACGACATCTCTACGCAACGCCAAGTGATCTAGCCGTTCACAGAGCACTGGGTCCCCGACAATTCGAGCTGATCTACGTTGCACGCGGTCAAATGGATCAAGCTGATACTGGGGTGCGCCAGAGCAGAGATTTATTTATTTAATAGGAAGCCCACGTTGTATACAATGTATTACCTTATAGTATATTTACACATTAATCACTTATATTATTTAACATCGTATACCCCATTTACGGGCTAACTCGACATGCAATTAATTACTTAATTAAATTACAAGTACTTAAAAACATTATTAACATAATATGACAATTTCTTCGTTTACTTAGTACTTTTCTAAATTACTTAATAAATTGGTTACCTAAACATAAATATAAAAAACTTATCACTCTAAACAAAAAAAAAACTAAATTTTATATAAACTAAATTTAAAATAAAGCAACTATTATTAAATACGAAAAAAAACGAATGATATTATTTAATTAAATGATTTTTAATTTTGCGCTTGAAAATCGATGCAGAGTTCCAAAATATGTCCAACTCTGCTATTTTAAATATATTGTTATAGGACATTACAATTCTGTTAATAGGAGCGGTCCTACCTAGGTTACTCTTTGTAATTATTGGCATAAAAGTAATTTTATTTTTAATATGTGACCGTGCATTTTGTCTTGGAACTGCTAACCTTATTCTGTTTAATAAGTTCGGGCTATCAATAGCTCCATTTACAATTTTATGCAAAAAATAGAGATCTATTGAGTTTCTACGATTGAATAGTGATATAGTTTTATAAAGTTTTAAGAGATCGTTGGTATTATTAATTTCTTTTAATATATTGTCCTTGTAGGCTAAGTGTCGTAAGATTTTTTTTTTGTACTCGTAGAGATGACAGCAATACTCATATATGGCTGGATCTGCGCTTTGAACAGCGCTAGATTGTGGGCCGGCTTGAAATATTGCCGTGCTATATTAATGACGCGCAGTTTCTTCCAAGCCGATGGCCACGAAATTGGGAATCGCTCGACATTTCGAGACCCAGTATTCCGATACTAGGCGAGGCTTTAAGGGAAGTGTTGTCCTAAAGCGCTGATACGACAAATGGGGTTTTTTTAGTGGTAAACGCGCAAACTTGAGTCTTCTGGGGGTTAAATTGGACAAGGTTCAATTTACCCCATTCCGCGACCTTCTCGAGAGAGGAAGACTCGATAGAACACACAAGTTTCTCCCGACACTGCTCGAAGATTTCCCGAGAAAGACCTGCATGGCCCGTGTATACGGAATCACCAGTGCTGTCGTCTGCATAGCAATGTATGTTAGAGGTGTCTAACATATCATTGATATGCAGAAGACACAACGTGGGAGATAGCACACAGCCTTGGGGCACTCCAGCATTCACGGGGTTCGGGTTCGAGCAATACCCGTCGACAACGACCTGTATGCTGCGCCCAGTGAAGAAGCTGGAGGTCCACTTGCACAAGCTCTCGGGAAACCCAAATGATGGAAGTTTAGAGAGGAGCGCCTTGTGTCATACAGGATCAAAGGCCTTCGCTATATCCAGGCTAACTGCCAGGCCTTCCCCCTTGCTTTCAATAGCCGCCTCCCATCTATGTGTTAGGTATACCAGAAGATCACCTGAGGTCGGTACCATGGTGAAAGCCGTACTGTCGATCGTTTAACAACTGGTGACCCTCTAGGTATACCAAGAGCTGGCGGTTGATTATGCTCTCCATGATTTTGGAGAGCAGGGAGGTAATAGCAATAGTTTGCCGGATCCGAACTGTCTCCTTTTTTTTTGGATCGTATGGAATTATTATGGATATCCGCAAAATAACACCTAATTCAATAAATTTTCTCAAACGATATTCTATCTGACATCGTGTACTGTTTTGGCATTCATAACCAAATGTTAAATAGAAAGAAAACGAAATATATAAAATAACCAATTGTTAAGCGGAGAGGTGATAAAACCGGTGGAATCTGCTATATTTCTTGGCATAAGTCTCAATTCCAAAATACAATGGGGCCCCATATTGTGAAGGATTGGCGGCGGAGCTTAGTTCTGCAGCATATGCGGTTAAAAAAATAGACAGTTAACCGACATAGATACGGCGCGACTACTTTACTTTAGTTATTTTCATAGTATTCCTATGGTATATTAGTGCAGCCGATATTAATACCATCTTTGGGGATCTTAGCGCTAAAAAATTAATGAAATAAACATTTTGACACATTATGAAATTGAGGAACTTGTTAGAAACTGCGACATTCGTAATGTCAACACGATGATGATGAAACGATATTAACATTTTTTTCTTTTTTTCCTCACACAAAATGGGCAGACGATAATATAACAAAAATATCTTGCCCCTGCTGGCCACAAATAGCTAAAGATAGAGATAAATGGAATTCTTTAGAGGCCTTCGTCTAGAGAGGGGTTCTTGCAGAAAATAATTTACTTATTCTCTAGTTTTTATTATTTTCAAATAATATTGTAATTAGCATTTAGTTAAAATCCACGCTATCGCTGTTATCACATATTTACAGAAAATAAAAGGCTTTTTATTTTTATTTATATGCTTTTACAACATTATCCCAGAAAATTTACACAACAAAATTGTGCCAAGAAATTGAAAAGAATTGTTAAAAAACATTTGTGTGGCTAAGGTTATACCTATAACAGGTAAACCATTTTCTTAATGATACACATACTGGGAATGGCGCGAATACCCTTAGGCTATTTAATTATAAATGTTTATTGTACGAATTTATACTTTTTTGAATGGGTGGTAGTTTTTCACTTTCTATAAGCGATATTTGAATTTGAACAATGTGTGATTTATTCACATAATATTATACTTTACGAAAATTATACAAGAAAGTGATTTCACCAACTTTATTTATATTAAGGTAGGTTTTACTGAGCGATTTTGCGCTCTTCTTAACTCTTTTAATTCGGTAGGTATTGGATTTAAGTGAAAGAAGCGCCCGATCATATTTTCGAGCAAAATACTTTCGTGGAAAAGTAGTTTTTTAACAGGCGCAATCAGTTTATCGTTATATGCATACAATCCTTGTTATTGATTACTTATCCGGTGTAAGTAGCTACACAAAAATGTTTTGTACCAAACAAATGCGAGAAATATAGACATATTTTAGTTCAAAATAGCTCAGGAGTGTTAACTATTACCAACAGCAAGTAACCTACACATAAGACTTAAGGCTATGAGTTGCAGCATAAGGTAGTTTTCATAGCTCCAAATGCTATATTTTCACTGAAATACTTGCCCAAAACACCACGTTGGCGTGTTTTCTACTTACCCTTTGTCTTTTAACTTCGCGGTTACGCCACGCCTTTTATCGCTTCAATAAATTTTTGGAGTACGCCCTTAAAACCGCGTCCAGCGTAATTGATGCTGCACGGGTATGTTGTCCTTTATGTGAATAGCAGGAAGAGGCGCCTATTTCTGCCGTGAAGCAGTTATGTGCAAGCATTACTGTGTTTCGGTCTGGAGGGCGCCGTAGCTATTGAAATTACTCGGCAAATGAGACTTGACAACTTACCTATGTCTCAACGTGACGAGCGAAGTTGTAGTGCCGCTAAGAATTTTTGGGTTTTTCAATAATCTTGAGCGGCGCCGCATTGTAATGGTCAGGGCGTATCAATTACAATCACCTGAACGTCCTGCTCGTCTCGTCGCTTATTTTCATAAAAAAGAGCTATGTTATGCTTCACACATGCAGTTTTATCTCTTCATATCAATCCAAAGTAACCAATATTTTTTGTGGCTGAAATCGCTTTTGTACGAGAAAATTATAGCTTTCAAAGCTGCGAAATAGGGGTTTGGCCGAATTCGTCAGTAATCTTTTTACACTATCAACGATGTCTGGCTTCGTAGGCTGTTATTATCACAAAAAACCCAATATTTGTTTTCGCCTCGAGTTATTTCTTTCGCGGTTGCCGGATGGGAGTCGTGTGTGTAATTACATCATTTTGTGATTCATATGGCATGCTTTTACGATGAAGGTGAGACATTATTATTACCGCCACCATGATTGGCAAAATATTCCAGGAATAAGAGTTCTCTTGTATTGGTAGGTACTGCTTTCAAATCATTACACAAATTCGATAAATAAAAGTCTCTAACAGTGTGGCCTTTCTTGAAGTGGTAGAAATTTTGTGATTTTGTGAGTTAACATTTTATAATTAATTAATTATAACACTAGAAATAAGGGATTGCTTGTAACTAATTCTAGTAGACTTCATAAGATACATAATAGCTTTAAGGGTAAATGTATACACTTCTACAATAAAGTCCCAGCCACTGTTCAGGCATTATCTATAAATACATTTAAATGTTTTATAAAAAAATGGCTCTGTCGTAAATCCTATTACTCCACTGCTGAATATCTAAATGATCGGACAGCCTGGGACTAGATTGTGATTATTTTATAGCGATAGAAATGACTGTACAATATTGTATATTTTTATTGAAAAGAGCGCAAAAAAAAGAATGCTGGGAGAGTTTCTTGCGCCGCTTCTTCTCTCTCAGAGCGCCATTTGTTTCCGAAGCGGTAGTAGTATAAGAAATGACATCAAAAAGAATTCTAAAGGAATCAATTTTGAGAAAATAAATGCCTTTTTATGCCTTTTTTTAACTTATTGTCTTTACTTCGCGGTTACGGCCTTTTACAAAATATAACCTGTGGTCCCATAGTACACTCTCAACAGTTGCGTGCCCGAGGCATTAGCTGGTCGGATTCCAAGATAGTGGCTGAGGAAATTGAAAAAAGATCCACGGGTTAATTCCTCTACAGTGAAGGCGTGGAAGGGCGTGTAGTCTACACGTACTTCCATATCCCATGATTCTGGCATATTCCCCTGGCTTGTCAACTCGCATCAAAATTCAAACCTTTTATACAAGCTTTATTATATTGCTACTGGCCTATTTTCAGCACATCATTAACCTGAACAAAAATCCCTATAGGCCTACATGGACCTTTAGCAAAACTTATATCTACAAGAGCCTCATACATTTGTATAGTAATATCCGTTCATCCACCCCTTTAGACAACCACACCACTAGATTTCCTTTTTAATTATTATATATATATTCTATAACATCTACAAGTACATGAGACTCTTGGCTCGTTGGGCCCAGAGACGCAGAGAATGTACAAGTAATATATTCTCGCCTCAATAGGGCTACTGGCAGCCCAAGCACTGGCAGCTATTTCTGTCATCGGATCAGCCTAGCTATCCAACTTAGAAATGCTGCCAATATTCTTGGTTAGGTTCCCCGTAATTATAGTTTTAATTTTATGCAATCATAGTATTGTAAATATAGTTATAAGATTTGTTTTGTTTGAATAAATTTATTTGAAAACATAATTGCTCTACATTTTTATTAATCAAAATACTTCTACACAGACGAACAGTAAATAACTTGAATTTAACCTGACCTTTTTAAAGAAAATAACTCGATATTTTTACTAAAAGCGGTCATAATCAATACACTCGATTTACAATCGATTTTAAAGCAACGATACAAATAATAAACCTTTCTCCGTTGTAAAATGTAAAAAGTCAACAAAGGAAAGCATTGAACCCTTGCAGTTAACCGTTAACAAAGTAATTCGCCGACATGCGCGTGTTTGCTAAATATTTTGGCGGTTCTTGTGAATTTTTCTATACGAGTTTTGTGTAAGTATTTGTGCTTCAACCCGTCATTTTCTGTTAATTTAAATACTTTACGAGCCGCCAAAGTGTCCTAACAAAGCGTTAACGTTCGGCACATTATTTTATGACCATGTTTAAATATTTTTTCATGAATGCCCGTTACAAAGTTCCGAATCTATTGTTGTGAGCGGTTGCGTCATAAAAATTAACGGAGTTTGGTTATGAAGGCATTCGAATAGAAATTACCTTTTGTAATACAATATTGTGAAAAGCAAAGATCCTCAGTGTGGTAGGTAATAGAATTGTTTTTGTTCATTATTTCGCAGACCAGTCGACTTGTAACTTAATAATATGTTTAGGAGAGAAGACAATATTGGGAGAATGAACTGTACTTATGTACGCACGCAAGAAGTTATTATTTTTTGGCGTAATAAAACAGAAATCCTGAAAAAATATTCCTCGTGCTATCTTGTGAGTGTAGAAAAAAACAATATTGTAATAAATAAGGTATTAAATGCAACCAATGAAAATATTACGTGGGTGACACTAAAAGTTTTTAGAACTGGCCAGCTAGACATTGCTAATGAAAACTTTTTTTGAATTTCAATTTAAGAACTCTTTGGTAACCTAATGTAGTATATAACATTCATTGGTCGTTTGTTTTTGTGAATTGGCGGCAAGTCTAAGGCTTACTCAACAACAAAGCTATGATAGCTGCGATTAGCATTTCTTAATGCCCCCCATCTCGTGCCACTATTTACAATTAGTAATTCTAAACGAGTTTAGGCGTGGACGTAGCAATCTCAATGATGATCCGCGTGAGGGACGTCCATTAACAGCGACTACTGAAGATAACATGAGTCAAGTTTAAAAAATATTACACGAACATTTAGGCATCAGGAAGCTTTGTACCAGATGGATTCCCCATACTTTAACCGACGACCAGAAACACCTTCGCATGGACTGGTTTCGCCAAATGTTAGATAAGTTCAACGGCGGTGACTCAAATGCTGTATTTGACATCGTCACAGGTGATGAAAGCTGGATATATTACTACGAATCCGAAACCAACAGACAATCAGCTCAGTGGGTGTTTCCTTTCGAGGATCGGCCAACTAAGGTAAAGAAAGGAAGATGTCATGGCAAAAAAGATGATTGCCTCATTCTTTAGTCGGAAAAGTCGCGACAGTTGTGCTAGAAGACGGAAGGACAGTTTCGCCAGATTACGATTATACTTCGTCGCCAATCGGAATACTGTAATAACTACTATGTCAAACTTATGTCAAATGACTGCACGTTTCATACTAAACTAAATTTAATTTTTTATTGAGGCAGTCCGCCTCTTATTACGTAGTATTTACGCATTGTAAAAATTTATTCTGATAATTTTTCCTTAACTCGTCAAAAGAAGTATAACTTTAAAATACAAGAACTGCTCCTATTATAAAATTTAAAATATCTATGTATTTACTGAACAACCATATCACTATAAAGCAAACAGTTAATTGTTCTCTAAAAATGTATTTATTTGATAACACGTCAGTGGCAAAAAAACGAATTTAAGATCGAATTTTGTGTTCTTAAAAATAGTAAATTTAGGACGTCATTTTTATATTAGTTACAACAAAGATACTGCAAACAAGACACAGGAATCAAACCAGCAATCCTTACTTTCAAAGTCATACTTTTTTTTTATGTAATTTATTTATTTACTCATACTATGTCTAATAGTAATAACGCGACATATTTTGTATCTGGTATCCCCCGTAACTGCACACACACTAGCTTAAAGGTGCTTCACTTGTTAATATCACTGCGTGGAGTTTTTTTTTTACTAGTCCTTGCTTTACATAGGTGTTATAAGCATTAGCTCTTTGTGTTTCAGTGTGGTCGCCCCAAGAGCTATTTGGGTTACTTCCTATTGTAATCACGTCAAACAATTCGTTACAGACGTCACCACGTTATCGGCTAACTCATTGGTTATTTAATTATTCGTTGACAATTATTCGGTGACCGTCGCTCTTCGGTGTTTCTGAGAACTAAAGAATAAACCCTTTTGTTGTGGAGAAGGAGGTTTCATAGCTACCGCAGCTTAACAATTTAGGTGTTTTGTAGAAATAAGACAATAACTTGTGATGGTGGCTTAACATACAAATAATGTTTTAAATATTTCTACATTATTATTATACAGAGAACAGACTTGTGTTCTTGTGGGTACACATTTTTATATGTAGGTAATGTACAAACCCAAAACTAATAGACTGATAAAAATATATCAGTAGTAATTATCTGATATATACTAGATGACCCAGCAAACGTTGTATTGTCATAAATAGTAATAAAAAAAGGCAATTATTAATATTTTTGGGGTATAAAAAATAGATGCAACCGATTCTCAGTCCTACCAAATATATCGTAATACAATTATTATTATATTCGATTGCCATCTTGCAGCCCTATTGCGGATCTGTGTATGGAAGAGGATTATATAAAAACCGCGTCAATCGCGAAATCATAATAAAATAAACATACAAACAAATTTGACAAAAATGTCAAAAAAATAAAAATAAAAATTTTCGTTTTTTACCCGATGTGCACACTAAAGTTTCATACAAAACGGTTCAGCCGTTTCGGAGGAGATTGGTAACAAACACCGGGACACGAGAATTTTATATACTAGAAATACCATTGAGTAAGTATCTAAGTGAGTACTGTATGTTATTAAGAAAGATAGGAGTCGCTATGTAAATTGCAATAATGTAAAAATAGATAACATTGTTAACTCACTCATCTTGAACAGAGCCAGGGCGAACGGCTAGTATAAAAAAGAATACGGGTTGCACTCCGGGAGTGCCGTCAGAAGTGAAAACTTATTGCTACTATAATAACTAACTAATATTTTGGAATGATTAGAGATGGATTAGGCATTTATGTGGTTAAATACAATATTCATTTACTGCGCTATCGTACAAATAAATGACAATTGGCACTACATAAAAAAATAACACTTCAGAACGATTGCAATTATTTTACATTAAAAATTTTATCTCTCAGAAAAATCAACTTTCATCCATATTAAACTGTAAAATTATTTCACGGCTGAGATTGGTTCCCTCGACCACGCGGTGATTCGGCATCGCAATCACGATGATTCGATCACTTATCCTGTGACCGTATGATCATTGCTTTGAAATAGCCGAACTATAATTAGTTAGAAGTAGTCTTTCATCCAAAATTTTAACGGCTGTCTTACGAATTTTCGATCAGGTCACGTGTCCTGACGTGAAGTTTTCACTTCAACAATTGTAACTGATCCATGTTTCTAAATGGAAGATGTCTGAGGGAAGCCCAAGTACAATTTCTTTTACATACGTGACAATAGCTTTGGATGATTTCATTAAAATAATTAGTTTTATTTTTGAGTGAAATTTTAATTTGTTAGGTACTTAAGGCGACGATAATTGCCCGTGACCTTGAGCGATATGAGTTCACGGCTGCCGGCCGCCATCTATGTAACAAAGCCAATATTTTAAAAATTCTTGCGTGGAAAACGTAACATTTAAACAGTTTCAAACAGTTTATATGCTTACAATTCTCGTTATTCATTTCTTATGTGAATAAATGTAGCTACACAAAAAAAGTACAAGCAAAAGAATAACTTTTCTCAGAGTAGTACTAAACAAATGCGTCATGCCATGCCAAAAAACTTGTATAACTGCAAAGAAAAATGGTAGCCCAAAATGGCTCTGGAGTGTTAACTATAACCAACAGCAAGCATTAGCAACCTACAAATAAGACTTAAGGATATTTATAAGATAACATGATTAAGTAGTGTTCATAGCTCCAAATGTTATATTTTCAACACAAAACTTGTCTAAAAATACCTTGTTTGCGTGTTTTCTCTTAACCCTTCGCCTTAATAGTACCCTCTTTTACCCGTTCCTTATAACACGCGCTATCTGGCAGTGGATAGCCTTATCTAACGGCCGTTTTCAATAAAGTAGTTTCTAGTTTGTGTAAAAGTCAAAGTCAATATTATATTATATATTATTATTGATTAAATTATTAATTTCAACTTATTTTTAAAACTTATTTTCAATTAATCAACCATAAACACTATTTCAACAATTACATATTGAATTTTTCACTAAATCCATTCAGTTTCACTTTATAAGACATACTCAGCACTAATGTTGCACAATACGTCAGCTGTATATCTACAGATATACTGCTATAAGCATTTTGGTGACGCGAACTCACGAGATTTCACCAATCCAAAAAGTGGCTAACTGTATGTATTAATATTTATTTTATTACTCATTTAATGGCGTGTGTCAGTCATGAGCATGTCGGTGACACGAACCCATAAGATTTTCCCCTACCAAAAAGTGCCCAACGCGGCTAAATACGTTTTCATTTCAAAATCAAATTAAAACTGATTATAAAAAACTACGCATTTCAATTATTGTAGGGCACAAAACCCTAACGGAGAGGTTAATTTATCTGTGTCTTAAAAACCGTTAACTACCGAATGTTACCAGGAAATTAACAGTGGGTGCAAAAACCTTAAGGCAATAAAAGGTTTTGCTCTAGTCTCTTTACCGAAACATTTAAATTAGAGCAGTCTTTTGTGTAATATTTAAACAAGAGATTTAAAAAATGCGGTCGATCCTTTTATACAGTATCAATTTAAAAAGATGACCGTTAGTATCCGTATTGTTTAATTAACGGTGGGACAGTAAATAAATTTTGATTTTTTAGTTCTTATCTTTAACACAAACTCTTAACTGACAAAGCGGGAGGAATGTTAGGCAAATTAAAAATTTGTATCTTCAGTCAACAATAAGACAGTTTGTGTATAACATTTTCTACATTATTTAGGAAAAAATAAAACGAAATATAACTCATATTTAATTTAATTTTTGCTGCAAATGCATATTTAGAAACTAATTAAGTTGCTCAGTGACTCAAAGTGAAACTTTAAATAGGCGCGTGGATAAAAAATTTACTCATTAATATAATGTTTTAGATTTAAGTTTAGTTTAGTAGTTAATTGTTTTTAAGTTTTGTTCAGTAGTTAATTGTTGTAAGTTTAATTATTATAGTAATAGTTTAAATCAGGCGAGGTGTCGTTTTGAGGTTCATGTGTCACGCGGGGGTCACAGAAAATCAGCGTTGCAACACACTTGTATTGAAACACATGCTGAGTGGCTCCTTTTTAAACACCACATGTTTTTATATAAATTGTATATCCTTCTTTTTGTTATTTGTGTGTGTGTTAAAATAAATGTTTTTTTCATTCTTTCTTTCTTTCTAACTAATGTTAATTAGTTGTTAATTAAATATTAATATACAATATTTAATCTATCTTTACGGAATACTTTCTTCGATTTCTTAGATCTATGTAGTAATTATGTTTAAAATATACTAAGTACATTCCCTTCAGTTCGATTTATTTGATACCTTTACCTTACCCACCTCTTTTTACGAGATCTAAGAAAAGCGTTTATTTTTCTATTTGATTGATTCTTTTTCATTTTATAAATTTATTATTTAAGATGCATGGAAGGAATATTTATAAACACATGCAAAGACATGTTCCTAAATTTTACCAGTGGGAGGCTCCTTTGCACAGGATGCCGGCTAGATTATGGGTACATCAACGGCACGTATTTCTGCCGTGAAGCAGTAATGTCTAAGCATTACTGTATTTCGGTCTGAAGGGCGCCGTAGCTAGTGAAGTTACTGGGCATTGAGACTTAACATCTTATGTCTCAAGGTGAGGAGTGCAGTTGTAGTGCCGCTCAAAATTTTTGGGGTTTTTCAAGAATCCTGAGCGGCACTGCATTGTAATGGGCAGGGCGTATCAATTTCCATCAGTTGAACGTCCTGCTGGTTTCGTTACTTATTTTCATAAAAAAAAAAATGGTTTCTTCTTATTTATATAATTGTTTAACTAGTTTTATTTAACTGTTTGTTTTCTAAATAAAGTAAAATATTCTTAATTTATTATTTACTCTGACTGGTTCATCATCGTAGAACTGAAACCATGACACTATACACAAAGGCTTCTCAAATGACGTAAGGGAGCAGTAAGAAGGTATTTAATGGAATACTTAGAGCTGACCCGACAGACGCTGTTCTTTCAATAGAAAAAAATATGATGAAAGTAAACGGAAATAAAGTAGCCAAAAGCCATCGGAAATGTGTAATGAAAGTTAATGAGCTAAAAATGTAACAAAAACGTATTTCTAAATTATTTTGTAATATGCAGATAGTAATAAAATGTTGAGGATTGATATCGTATTTGTGTAAACAGCTTTTACATTACCGCTTAACAATTGCCAAGTTTTTAAATTATTAAGATGGATATAGTATGTTATCCTCAAAAGATAGACATATATATGCCATCGCGGACTTTTCTGTAGACCTACATAAGATACACATTATAAAACCATATTATATCTCAAAGGGTTTAGACAGCATTTTCGTTGGAAGCTCCCAGACGGCTTATTTTCATTAACATCTCCATCAATTTTCGTTAATGTATACAATAATGTATATAAGAACTTATCTAATTATATCCTTAAACCTTCCTCGAGAACCACGCTATCCATCGGTGAAAACAGCATGGAAATAGGTGAGTAGTTTTTGGGTATATCGCTAACAAACAGACAACAGGCGGAGGACTTTTATTTATAATATGTAGTGATAATATTAAATAATATTAGTATATCAGTAATCATGTCGGAAGAGCACGGGGCTAACTTGATGACAGGTAAATGCAACATTAAAGTTTGTCACAGGAAAACCCTAAGCTATCCGTAGTTTAACTTACTAGAGGTAGACAAAACTATCCTTTAACGCTTACTTACATTTCAATAACCTATCGTCTAACATCTAACCTCTACTGGACATAACTATGGATAGAATATATCCGTAACTAGAAATACGTTACCCAAAACGGCCGTAAATCTCCTTAGCATTTTAAATTAATGTCTAATAAAAAATTAAGAAATTACCAATTTCATTCGTCTTTCCTTAAAATACCTTGAAATTAAGTACGTAAGGTATAAGCCATTATCTTAACCAGCTCCAGTATTTGAAGTGGATGGTAACTTATTACGAAAATAATTGATTGAATAGTTAGTATCGAAGACAGTTTTTAAAACTGTTATAGTTATTTATGCAACTGTTGTGTAATAAGAGAGTGGGTTTATGATAATAGTATCACATGAGTGTTTTTATACCCAATTATAAACAGTTGCATACAAGACTTTATCTACACCCATAATATGAATCCTCTATAAAAGATTCTAAAACAGTTAGCCTACCGCTAACATTACAAAAGCCAGTCCTTGTAACCATAAAATCATCCAAAGGAGTGTTACTATGAAAACGGATGATAAAATGTTGTCACTCGTTTGGATGATGTAATAGTTATAAGGACATTGGGTGTTTTAATGTTGGCAATAAGCTAACTGATTTAGAATCTTTAATAGAGGATTTAAAGTATGGGTGTAGATAAAGGTAAAAATACAAATGTATAATGGGGACTTTCATGGAAGGTTTGCTTCATTAGGAGTGCATGTTAGCAAACGTGCATGCCTTATGCAAAATACCCACCAGCATAGAGCATGAATGCACGCGGCATGCTTTGATCTTGAAACAAGTAATAGGCTCAGATATGTTGTTCATTGTTTTGTTTGTCGTTCGGCTAATATGCTATTGTGTTAATGCAAGCGTGGATGCTATTTATTTTGAACTAGTGTGCTTGCGAAACAAATAGATATATCACTACAGTAGAAAATGTTTTTTTTTATGAAATTAAGGGACGAGACGAGCAGGACGTTCAGCTGATGGTAACTGATACGACCTACCCATTACAATGCAGTGCCGCTCAGGATTCTTGAAAAACCCTAAAATTCTGAGCGGCATTATAATTGCGCTCGTCACCTTGAGACATAAGATGTTAAGTCTCATTTGCCCAGTAATTTCACTAGCTACAGCGCCCTTCAGACCGAAACACTTAAATAAAATATTTTAGTTTCACTGAGAACACAAAAGAATACAAATTAATATTATTATTATTCAATATTACAAACTCTTATATCGATATAACTTAAGCTATAGACTCTTTTAACTTGACTTGCAATTATTTTTAACCAATTTTCAACAATCTTATTTTAAGAATTCACTATGTCATATGTAGCGTTAGAAAGTAGAAATCGTTTAAGGGTAGTGTGATATTTATTATTTATCATATTATCTATACTATGTTATATAAATAACTGTAAGTTTCTTAAAAGAAAAAAAAAACAAATCTTCGCCTTAGTGGAGTCTGGGTCGGCGCAACAATCGTAGCTAAGTGGTACTAGTTTTGCCAGCCACGTCAGCCAAATGTTACTAGAATCAGAAATAAAAAAGCAATTTTCTTAGTGGAAACGTAGGAAAAAGTTAGAGTATCATAATTATTAAATAAAAAAATCTACTAAAGTAACATTTAGAGTGTGTAAGCTAGAAGCAACCTGACGGTATTAAAAATCACCTAAAAGGTTACAAAAGTAACCATCTGGCAACGCTCCGCAACCAGTGGGAGGCTCCTTTGCACAGGATGCCGTCTAGATTATGGGTACCACAGCGGCGCCTATTTCTGCCGTGAAGCAGTAATATGTAAGCATTACTGTGTTGCGGTCTGAAGGGCGCCGTAGCTAGTGAAATTACTGGGCAAATGAGACTTAACATTATATATCTGAAGGTGACGAGCGCAGTTGTAGTGCCGCTCACAATTTTTATGGTTTTTCAAGAATCCTGAGCGGCACTGCATTCGTCCTGCTCGTCTCGCTTTCGAAACTAGCTTTATCAGCTAGTGGAAAGCTCGGCTCGTGGCTCGCGCCAGTCGCGTGCCTTCTCGCAGCATCCGGCGGGCGCCGTAGCGGCCAAATCCCGACCGCCAAGTACGGCCGAGAGCCAAGAGTCGACATCATGCGCGCCACCCACTGGCCGCTCGCAAGATCACAATCTACTATCTGTATCACTATCCGATCGAGGTGTCAGTCGCGCGCCAACCTCCACACGCGACAGTCGCGTGCTCGGTGACGCTATGCACGAGTGACTTTCCGCGATTGAGTTAAACGTTGTGACAGAAATGGTGACCGGTGTCGCGGGCTCTCAGGCCACTCCTGGCAGCATGACTTCATCTGCTGCAGTCGAGCAGAAGAAGGGGGATTCTAATAGACGGGTAATTGTTTTTTATTAATATAAATTTAGGCCATTTTTCATACACGCAAACGTTTGCAAAACCGGAATTATAAACAATATTTAAATATAAATGAAAATATGATATAGGAATTTATAATTATACAAAGAATGTGTCCTTACAGATTAAATTCTGATATTTTAGTTTTTAAGCAATTTATAGAATACTATTTAAAAAAAAAATGATGCAATTGATTGTAATCCAAGAAATAATTTAGGGTTTTCTACTGCTTCTATGCAAATATATAGAAGCTTTATTATAGAGCGTTTTAATAGTCTAGGACAGATGGGACCAAAGAATATATAATATACAAGTAGGAGAACCTCAAGTCTATGGACAAAAAAAAACAAAAACGTTCATAATATTATAAACTCTGTCGCTACGAATCATCTTACTACAGCAGCTTGTAGAGAGTCTATACTTGCAATTTAGAAATAACATTATTTAATTGTTATAAAAACGTTATAAATTATTTTTTTTAGAGCTGATATAACTAGGGATTTGATGATAATTCACATAGCTATTAAGCAAAGGGTTGCACGTTGCAATGCTATTAAAACTATTAGACAACAATCGTTACTCTGTTTGCCATTTCCAAACGTAAATAATAAATTATTTTATTCGTAAACAAATTATTTATCTATATCACTTCTGCACTTCTTCTCTATATAAACTTTAAAAATACCTTTGTCAATCCTTAGAGTAAGCTGTATCTTGAACAAGGTTCGCTTCAATTATACACCACTAGAACTACCTACTAGTATATGTATATATATATATCTACTATAATTAATTACAAAAAAGGAACTACACTTGGAGCCTTTAAAACAAATGCTTTAAAACAATAATATATAATATTTTCAGGTCTGTAAGATGAATTTCAGGAGGAGTTTCAAAATATTTTGTGTTAAAGAGTTTCCACTTTAAGTTTGCAATACGGACGAATACGTACTAATTTTTTTATGATAATAAGGGACGAGACGAGCAGGACGTTCAGCTGATGGTAATTGATACGCCCTGCCGATTACAATGTAGTGCCGCTCAGGATTCTTGAAAATCTCAAAAATTCTGAGCGGCACTACAATTGCGCTCGTCACCTTGAGACTTAAAATGTTAAGTCTCATTTGCCCAGTAATTTCAGTAGCTACGGCGCTCTTCAGACCGAAACACAGTAATGCTTACACATTACTGCTTCACGGCAGAAATAGGTGCCGTTGTGGTACCCATAATCTAGGCGGCATCCTGTGCAAAGGAACCTCTCACTTTTAAACCTGATGGGGCTTTTCTTGTACCTATTACTTATACCTACTCGATATTGAAAATTAATTTAACAATTCTTCTTTTTTTTACTAAAAACAGACAAACTGTTATGTATTTTAAGGTTAACAAAAAAAATTAGTTTACATCCCACTCTATAAATATAAATAATTAAAATAAAAAATTTCTGTAGTTATTATCAATATGCCAAAATAACCTGACTGTAACCTGTGACTGACAACATTCTTAAAAAGGGAAGTTATTTGATAACTTTTTAACCGACTTCAAAAAATTTAGGAGGATCTCAATCCGTTGGTATTTTTTTTATGTTTGTTACCTCAAAACTTTCGACTGGGTGAACCGATTTTGATAATTCTTTTTCTAATTGAGAACTGGGGCTTCCCGTGTCGATTGAGTCGTGGGGAGGCGAGAGCGGGTCGCGGCGGAAGGACACCCATTCCAAAAATAACAATTATCGTAACTAGAATTAGATTAATTAAATATATTGTATAAAAATACGCACTTATTTTTATACTTTTTAGTGCATATTATATCTATTGTTTTGGCATAGTGGTTGTTATATTGTAAAAAAAAAAATATATGTACATAATTTTCCTTTGCAACATAACGTCACCTATTATATACGTCAATAGTACATTTATATTGTACTATTTATACATCCGAGGCGCTAACAACACGGTCTATTCTATTCAGTTATTATTCCATCATCATTAACAAGCACGTCATTTCTGCGGCCAATTATACTTAACTCCGGCATTCATCAACAGTACCATCTAATCACTGCCTGCTCACTTCCCGGTAACCATCAAGGCTTTTACGGACACTCGTTAAGTGTTACTCAAACCATAGACATAGGAGATACTAGCGTAACACGACCTGACAGCATGATATTGATTTGTCAATGTGAGCGTAGCTAGTTAAATCTTAAATAATTAATACGACTAGATAGAGTATCTTGCTGTTAGACAACCGATAAAAACAGGCCAGGAATATTAGTTTAGTGTGCGTGAATTGCTCAAAATACATGAAGTTCTTTATTCATTTTTTTCGACGTTTTCACAGCTGTCATAGTCTCTCTAGACGTATAAATGATGTAAGAGTTTAATATTAGAAACACTGACGACCTTACAAATAGACTTGGTATAACGTTATACCTGAGAATAAACCAAGAATATGGAAAATACTGTCAATACAATGATAATTCTGAAGGTTTCCGAATGGCACGCAGCCTTGCAAATAAACGCGGGGAACGTTATACGTCCGAATAAACAAATCATAAGCAAAAATCTTTTATCTTTTACAATATAGGCTATTGGTAAATATATTCTTGGTCTATTCTAAGTTATACCTTTATACCAAGTTTATTTGTAAGGTCGTAAGGAGTTTTTAAAATCGTGGCATTTCCTGGCTTTTTAAATCCAATTTTGATTGAAAATATTTGAATTTGCTTGTGTAGACCGCTCAAGTTACGAGCTCGACATAAATACGTCGTACTAAGTTAGTAAAAATAAAAAATTATTTAGCTCAGACAAATAAAATTTGAAAACAAAATTTATGATGCGGAACTCGAATCCGTGCCCTTCGCGTTCCGTGCGAGCGCTCTTTCCAACCGAGCCAACCGTTTGAGTGACGTAAAGTTTATAAATCTTGTATGCTTTGTTCAACTCTCAGGTTGTGGCTCCATCTACATGATCTACTTTACAGTTGATAACCTGCTCAACCGCAATATTTGCATATTGTTTTCAAATTTTATTTGTGTAATAACTAATCCCAGAAGTAAGGGGTTATAAGTTTAAAATATAACAAATTATTTGGATTTTAGGTTTTTGATTTTATAATTTCATGTAGGTATTAGTAGATAGTACTAGGTAGGTACTTAAAATATTATTTTGGATTAGAAAATAGAAGAGATAAAAATAGAATTCATCGGTCTAACACCCAGTGGATAGAAACCCTAATTATTTGTAATAAATATTCAGGTAAGAATCGAGGGTACGAACATGTATGATGGCTTATTGTTTAGTTTTTTAGAGGTTTATTAAAGTATTCAAGTAATTAATATATTGTATAGTATAACCTTGACTGGCATGGCATTCTACAGGATAATGGCTATTCTTTGGTATCTGGCCCTAAGCCAGATAATTAAATAATTTAAATTAAATTTGTAACCAAAATTTATGAACGATGCGGGACACAAACCCGCGACCTCTCGGGCTCCATCCGAGCGTCGCGGTCCTTCCACTGAGCCAACCGTTTCGACTGACGTATCGTTCGTAAATCGTATCGTATCGTTGTGGCTCCATCTACAGGATCTACTTTACAATAGATAACCTGCTCAACCCCAATATTTGCATATTAGGAAATTGGCGTAAGGTGTCGCTCTTTAAATTCTAAACAAATATTATTTAATTAATCCCAGAAGTCAGAGATATCACTTTAAAATCAACAAATTGTTTATAATTAACTAATTTGTTTTTAAAAAGTAGAACACCAATATAGCAACTTATTTATACAACTAATTCATTGAGATATAAAATAGTCCAAACGATCCATAGATCTAGGAATCAATAGGTAGGCTAGTACTTTTCTTACAGCATATAATTTGTGAATTGTAAATTCATATGTGTATTTATAGAAATAAAATAACTAGGTGTAACTCCGGTACTGCCGGCAGAAGTGAAAACTTGAACATTAATGGTGTGCATTTTTGAATAATTTGTAATGTTTAGGGAATAATTTCGCACGGATTGTTTTATAAATACAATATTCATTTATTGCGCTATCGTACACAAAAATGACAATTTATATTACATAATTCAACTGACAATTTATATTACATAATTCAAGTGACAATTTATATTACATAATTCAACTGACAATTTATATTACATAATTCAACTAACAATTTATATTTTTGTTATTATATTATATAATTACTATAGTTTATAATTGTCACAAAAGACTTAAGTCCCTCCGTCTTACGAGTTAACGATCAGGTCACGTGTCCTAACGCGAGTTTAACATTTTATACCCATTCTAAGAAAAGTGCTTAAGGCCCTGTTTTTTATTAAAAATTATTAACACAACAAAAACATTTATTTATTTCTGAATACTAAATTATATTTGATGTTTTAATATACATTGTATAATCGTGGGCAAAGTTGTATGGACTTTGTTTATTTATGAGCCCGTACAGTTTATTTATTTAAATAATATGTGGCCGGGAACGTCAATTTTATTTGTTGTTTTAACTGAATACGAAGCAACACGCCATACACGAAGGATCGTGACTTTAGATCTTCACATTGACTTGCTAAGTTGATAACTATTTGTGTTACAAGCATGCAAACAAATTCATACAAAATCGCTGTTGCTTATATGTACGACAATTCATGGAATACAATGAACGCTTATACAATAAAGAAATGAACTTCTTGTATGATTATAGTACTGGAAGCTGAAACGATGCTGCATATCTGCCATATCAATTATACGGGGCCCCCTTGCTGCGGGGGCCCCCTCCGTGCGGAAGCAAAGATTACTAAAAACTTCCCAATTTTTTATTTATTTCACTAATGACAAAAGTCAGAAAAATGCTTAAAAACTAAAGTCATTATCAGCTATAAATGATTAAATAAATCAGTTTGCCGAAAAAAAATGCAATTATTCATTATATCAACATATTTCTCATTTAAACACGGATAAAACATTTTTTTTTTAAGTGAAACCTAGCTAGATTGATTCCCCCGCCTCAAAAACTGCCTGTATACTAAATTTCATTAAAATCGTTGGAGCCGTTTCCGAGATTCAGATTATATATATACAAGAATTGCTCGTTTAAAGATATCTTTAAATACGCGTGATATAGTCGTGTTGTTGACTTTCAAATTGTTCATTGAAGGCATTGAATCATAGTTAAATGTTACCAGTGCCAAGCGCCCGGTACTCGGCAGTCGGCAGACGTCTGTGAGTCAGTTCCCGTGGGCGGCGGGCGTTAGTGCCCACGGATAATTGTCGTGGGAACGCAATGCTCGCCCACTTTCCTGCCGCACTCGTGGACATTGATGTGTGGACTACATTTGTTTATTTATCAGATAATTTATAAGTCTATGCTTACAGGGCATATGCATAATACTCTGTGGTGTAACAATCTGTGGGCAGGAAGGACCATTTTCTTATATTAATTACAATGTTACTTCATTTTTGATTTTTTTATGGCAGAGAAGGAAAAATAAGGGTACGGGTTACCTGAGGCGATAAGTGATCACTCACTTTGATTCCCAAATTGCACCAGAGAAATCCCAGAACCGTTGCAAGCCTTTTGAATGAATATTAATGTTTGTCGCTGCCAATCGAGTTTTTTTTTAACTGAGCAGCAGAAATATTCACAAATTAGTCCGAATCGTGCAATCCGTATTTCGTGGCACTTACTTATTGTGGGAATTGATTGGTTTCCCCGTAGTACCCCGTAGTACGTAGTAATTTGCTAAGATTAGGAAAATATGCAGTAGGGAAAGTCCTTATATCGTGAATTACCTCGCACACCACATAAAAATAATTTCGATAAGTATGCGTTCTACCAGACAGACACGGCGGGGCACTTTTATTATAATTCAGTATCACATCCATGGGCCCAGATCACGCGAACAGGTGAGTAATCCATCAACCATCACATTGTATAAACACCGGCGTCAAGATTAAAGTCGCGCGTGTGTACGCCGCCTACGCGACCGAGTCGCACCCACACATACAAATACGTAATTAGCACTGGCTCATGTCGTGACTCTGTGCACACACCGATGCGTTTACACGCACAGTTTAACCTTTACCAGTTATTTCTGGTTCGCGATATATAGTACGTTGTCTATATGTATGTTTACCACAAGGCACAGCAAATGAAATATTGGCTCCTAAAGGATATATAATTACTAATATTCTAGATAATTTTACAAAGTTGTACCTTTGCACAGGAAGCCGGCTAGATTATGGGAACCACAACGGCGCCTATCTCTTTTGTGAAGCAGTAATGTATAAGCATTATTGTGTTTCTTAATCTTATGTCTCGAGGTGACTGGCGCTATTGCATTGCCGCTCAGAATTCTTGTGTTTTTCAATAATCCTGAGCGGCACTGCATTGTAATGGGCAGGGCGTATCAAATACGATCAACTGAACGTCCTGCTCGTCTCATCCCATAATTTCATAAAAAAAGTTTAAAGTTTGTTTGTTTCAAAGCGCTTATCTCCCTCTAGATCAACTAGTAGGACTCAATATGACAGCGAAATTCGTCAGCAGAGAAAGTCTAGCTACGCCTTTCAGCTAACATATTTTATGTACATAAGGTACAAGACGAGCAGGATGTTCAGCTGATAGTAATTGATACGCCCTGCCCATTACAATGCAGTGCCGCTCAGAATGATTGAAAAACCCAAAAATTCTGAGCGCCACTACAACTGCGCTCGTCACCTTGAGACATAAGATGTTGTTAGGTCTCATTTGCCCAGTAATTTCACGAGCTACGGCGCCCTTACACATTACTGCTTCACGGCAGAAATAGGCGCCGTTGTGGTACCCATAATCTACCGAATGTATATTTATACTCCACAAAAATGTCTGCCGTAGACAAACAGACAGACAAACAAGTAGTGTGGTCTAATACAATAATAGTGTAACATTATGCGCGGCGTTAGGGCGTGTAATGCCGGAAGCGGTTCGCGCCCACGCGTTTGGCACGCGACGCTCACTCGCGACACTATTATGACAGACTATAATTATTACTACTCGCTATTTTTTTTTTATGTAAGGGGGGGCAAATGCCAAGAGGCTGTAGTGAGGACCAAGCCCACGGACATTCGCAAAGCCGGAAGAGTTTGTTGCTGGCCTTATAGATGGGAGTATGCTAACGTTATACTTATGATGCAACAAAAACCACAAACGTCAATTACTGAATGCCTTACACGAGTGAGTCAAAAATGTAAATTAATAAGTAAAAACATAGTTATAGTAATTGAGTACATACTTAAAGTACAATAGAGTATCAATCTACACAATATACCGTAAATAAAATATGCATTATGCGAGCATTATATTAGCTATTATATATAAAAAAAAAATTACTTTAATTTAAAAAAAAAATGAAAATAAAAGAAATAAAGTACCATAAATCAGATTTCCCGGTGAGAGGATCATCCAGCCACCAGAAGCTGCGCCCGTTCACGAGCATGACGCATGGACCAACCATCGCCTCCATCAATCATATTTTAGGGAAGGGAATGACCCGCTCCACGTCGCCGCCACAAGCATGTAGCATTAAGCTATGAAATTACTAGGCAAATGAGACTTGACATCTTATGTCTCAAGGTGACGAGCGCAGTTGTAGTGCCGCTTCGAATTTATGTGTTTTGCAATAATCTTGAACGGCCCTGCATTGTAATAGGCAGGGCGTATGGCTTACCATCAGCTGAACGTCCTGCTGGTCTAGTCCCTCTGTCGACACGATGTGATTTGTAATTAAATGCTAGAGGTCACTTTGAAGCAGCTATTTGCGAGGGCTGGCACGATCCCAACCAGATAATATGCCATTTATAAAGTTTAATGTTATTTGATAATGTTATGCCTCTCTTAAAACACTTTCGTAATCAATTCACTACACCTCGGGACTAATTGCTTTTTTATTGTCCCATGATGTAGACAAACGTGAAAAATACATTAAATCTATTTAATTGAGATGTTTAGTCTCATTTGTCCAGTAAATTCACTAGCTACTGCGCCCTTCGACCGGAACACAGTAATGTTTACACATTACTGTTTCATGTACCCATTATCTAGCCGGCATCCTGTGCAAAGGAGCGTCCCACTGGTAAGAGGTAGTACTAGTAAGTACTGTAGGTACTCTATAGCTTTTTTCGCCGAATTCGTTATGTATGGGTTTTGCCTAACAGGAAAAATGTTGTCTCATGTCAATCTACGGTACAACGAAATAAATAATCGTCTATATATCCCGACCCTGCTCTATGTCCCATTGAATATCAAGATACGTTTACAAAAACTTGTTTGAATACTTCGACAGATACAAAAAAATGTTGTCGATTTCCATTTTCATCGTTCATTAAGCCAACTCCTGCCTACCTAAGTATAATATTTACTCATCGTTTGCACAGTTAAATATAGATTGACATAAACGTATATTGTATTCAAAATTGCATTGTTCTGTCAAGTTATATGCAGATGTATCTTGACAGAGATAACGTCAAACGAACGTAACACCACGTTATCTCGCAAATGGGACGTTTACACGCCTACATTTATTAAGTAAATTCATGCTGTCGAGATATTTGTTTCAGAATAATTAAATTAAATTTATCTACACCCATGTTTTAAATCCTCTGTTAAAGATTCTGAAACAGTAAGCTTATTACCAACATTAAAACACCCAATGTCGTAATAATTATGTTTCGATCCCTTCATGCGCAAAGAGTATCAACAAATAGCCACATTCTTATTGATCGATGTGTGGTATCTGTATGAATTTAAAAAAAAGAACATTTTCGTTTATGCGCGTTCCAAACTACCAGAACGTGGCGCGCCGTAAAAAAAGTAGGTTATTCGAAACCCCGCCATTTTTCTTGAAAAAATGAGCGATTAAAATTTTGACAGCACACCGCCGGATATTTTAAACGCTGCAAAAGAACATAATATTCAAGTGAATTTTAATAATTGTACAATACAAAATGTAAATTACTACTAAAATAAATAATTCTTTCATTAAAACTTAGTTTATTTGTATAAAATCAGTAATGGATGGTATTAGGTTACTACTAGGACTGGCTGTTTTAATGTTAGCAGTAAGCTGTAGTAACTGTTTCAGAATCTTTTAAAGAATTCATATTCTGGGTGTAGATAAACTGTTGTATGCAACTGTTGATAATTAGGTATTAAAACACTCATGTGATAGGTACTATTATCAAACCCACGTTCGTGTTTTACCCCTTATTACACAAAAGTTGCATAAATAACTATAATAAGTAATAACTAAAGTTGCATACAGACTGGTAAAACATAACATGAAATGTATCATTCTATCTTTCATTGCATGTTCGCTGCAACCGTGAACGCATAGCGCGCTCATACCGCGCATTCACTACGAACCTCCCGCGAGTCTGTTACCGCCATTCAGCCGCGAACTCACCCCTTCGTGTTCGTTCGAAAAACCGGCAAATCACGGGTCGCTCCGCGCGCGGCTTGTAATGCTCGTAGCGTGCGCGTGAATTGCTCGTTATGCGAATTGTTACTGAATGTTATATGTTTAGTTTCTTCTTATGTTTCATTTCATTTAAAGTATGTAGTATGTGGACATTTATACATAAGTAGATATATAATACGTACCTAAGAGATTGTAGTGTAGGAGCTTGCTTTTGATATGAATATAATCTATACAAACATACTTAAACAAAAAAAAATTACACGCTACGGCGTAAAGGATAACTTTACGCTTATTTCGGGGCGCCTCTAACATCTTGAGTTCTGATGAGTTACATTGTCTTTATGTCATCTTATACAACTATGATATAATTAATAATATATGAATAAAGTTAATTGTATAAGGATTGAATATCTTGCTAGAAAAACGCATGTATTTTTAACTTAACTATGTAATACTATTATTACCTAATTAATTGTAATCAATTGTTTGTTATTTTTTGCCACGCGCCAACTGATAGGTCTATCGGCAGGCTAATTAATATCAATTTAATGACGCAAATGAGAGGTTGACTATTGAACCCTGTCCGATCTATCTACGTGGTAAAGGATTATAAGCCGATAGCTCGTCACGTGGCTCTTGACCTAGCCGCCAGCGACGGCCGCGGCGTCACGTCCGCGCCTTGCAACTCGTGACCTTCACCTTGAGACACACGCGTCGAGCGAGCCCGCCACTCGCCAGCTCATTCTCACGCGCCTGCCGGCTAGATGACAATTGACATCCGCCATCTTACTTTGGCTGACGTCACGCAACTGCAACAACAATTGGACAATACCGTGGACAATACAATAAGCAAGCACGGACAAGTAAAAAATTCAACCTATAATCTCAATGTCGTGGAAACATTTAAGTTTAAGAGCGACTTATTAACATAAATATTATAGTTTGAATTGCTGATAGCAAACAAAAAAACAATGATGATGGCTAAGATAATTTATATGTCTAGAGGCCAAAAACGGGCCAGTAATATTAGTTTAGTGTGCGTGACACGGAGTACCGTGTCGCCAGACAAGACAAGTCGCGAGTGAAACAAGTATGTTTCACTCGCGATTTGTCACACTTTAACACTCTAAACTCAATTTTTTTTTCGACGTTTTCACAGCTGTCATAGTCTATCTAGACGTATAAACAGCCTAGCGAAACTCTCTAAGAAAAAAGAGATTCACTCGATTGTATGAAACGTGCTGTCATTGATAGATTGACAGATGACGGCTATAATCTTGTAAAAAACGGAGATAGCCGAAATCCACTACGTTTTAAGCAACTGTTCGCTTTCAACCTAAGCCGGATATATACTTAATTGCCAATCGCCATTTTGTAATTACTACAGTTTCATGTAAAATTTTGTTTTATGTCAAATTACTGCACGTTTCATACTAAACTAAATTTCAATTTTTACTTAGTCCCGCCTCTTATTATGTAGGATGCAATGGATGATAATTTATTTTTGTATTGGATAATGACACATCCAATATATAAAACATGATCCAGCGGAACATGAGTTGTATAAAAAGTGTTGTACACCAATTAAATAAATGTACAAAGTCAGACTTATTATGATCGGCATATTCTTTTTCGCCAATTATAATACATCAACGCACGTGAGCTAATGTGTTTCATCTTTGTTTTAGAGTAACAAACCGATAATGGAAAAGAGACGTCGAGCTCGCATCAATAATTGCCTGAACGAACTCAAGGCGTTAATTCTCGACGCTATGAAAAAAGATGTAAGTACTCTTATAAAAAGCTACTTTTTTACTTCCAAAGATAATTTTAATTTGAGATATTCACTAATGCGTTTTCTTTTAGCCGGCGAGACACTCTAAGTTAGAAAAGGCTGATATACTTGAAATGACAGTGAAACATTTGGAAGGACTGCGTTCTGAAGGTGCCGCTTCTCCGGATAGGTTTCGGGCGGGTTACAGGCATTGCTTGTCGGAAGTAGCCAAGTTTCCTGGACTGGAAACCGGTTTGAAGCGACGTCTCGTCCGTCACCTGGAGGGATGTGTCAGCAACCAAGGGAGCAGACCGGTCGCCGCCCCTACACCACCTTCCGATGCCGAAGATGTTAATCCGCCACAGCATTCAACCATCTTTATTTCTGGTAAGTTTATTCTCAGATCCTCCATCATCCGGACGTGTGGCGTTTTTGTGGCGGCACTTTCTTCCACGCACTACCAAACTTCCTTATGCGTTATTTCCATACGATGTCGAATGGAGCTGGAAATCCCTCGCAACCTGGCAATGCTAGTAAGGTTTCTGTGATAGGATTTTTTTCTTTTTCTTACCGTGTTTCTATCGTAGTTTATCATTCGTATTCATAATAAAAGTTCTATAAAAATTGGAACCTTATTCTTAACTCATCTCAGTAAAATATTATAATTTTGTTCTTGTTGGTTCCATGACGTTTATTATAAATCTTTTCATAAATATTGAAATCATGCATTATTTTCAGCAGGCCCAGGCTCTGGTGTTCGCTTGGTGCCAACACGTCTGTGCAACGGGGACATTGCGTTGGTATTGCCGGCAGGAGTAACAGCCAGTTCACTCACAGCAATTCCCAACCTGGTGCCGCTATCACCAAGAGATGCGACATCGTCAACGTCGTCAGAGGCTCGTTGTTTGTCTCCAGCTAGTTCAGGTTGGAGTACTCCACCTCCCACGATAGATGACGCGGCTCCTCTAGCGTTGGTCACTCGGAGACCACCGGAAGATAAACCCTGGCGACCGTGGTGACCCCTGCTTGGTCCATATTATCTGTTATCTGTGATAAATAGGTGTACTATGTCAGGCTGAGCGCACATTTGCTGAGCAAGTTACTAAAGCTGACTTCTTAAAAACTTTTGTTTAAATATTGTCAGTTTTGTTATATATTTTATGTACCTACCTTAAAATGGTGTGTATAAACTATCTCACAATATCGTATTTAAAGATTTAGTGAGATATCATATTATGACGTTTATACACCACTTTCTACGATCACTCGTTTTAGCGTCGGCAAGGATCTTGAGCAGTGCGGCAAGCTGTATAATGTATATTATCTGCGATTGTTTTCTTGCTATCGCTTTTATTATTATTATCAATGACACAGTTCAAGATCCGTGTTCCCTTTAGTAACTCATGTGTTCGTCATCATCCGGAACATTATTAAAATATCCAAAAGCTACAATATTGATTTTTGTAGCTCAGTTGAAGTAATTATTGTTTAATATTAGTACGATCAGCTTTATAATATTATATTCAATCGGTCGAGCATGTATGCGAGGAACTGGTAAGTTTTGTGTGTGATATGAAGTTCCTACTGTGTGATTTGTGTGGTCAGTATATAAATATGTGATAGATAAAGTGTTAATTAAGAAACAAATTTTAAAATCTTTATAATAATATTTTAATTAATAGAATTTAGTTTAATCCGCGCCAAATTCCGTGGAATCTTGTCAAAACGATTTGAAAGAACTTTTCTGAAGCAAAGAAATATAAAATTATTTAAATTTGATTGATCAAAATGTGTATATTATATGTTATTATGTTAATAATGAGCCGATCTTGTTATAGAGCACGCAACGGGTGGCTAGAATGTGTCCTAATTGGTACACATTTTAACACTAAGTAACGTTCGTTTCCATTTAGTTTGACAGATAGATCTCCCCTTTTTCTTATTGTTTTATTCATGCCATCCCTTGAACGAACATTCATTGTGCCAGTCTGTTGCATGGATCACTTTTAACGGTAGTTATACAATTGTAAATGTATTTATATTATTAACATTGGCAAAACATGTACACTGATCGGTTCGTGAGTGCTCAGTAATTACCCTTTGGCAACATATTTTGACAACAATTTAAATGGTTGAAGGTTTCATTTTATTCCTTTTCAGACCCAATATATCAAAAATAGTGTTAGAGAAAACGGCTCTATGGTGGTGAAGGGAAAAAATTAAAGTCAAATCCATTTATTTGTTTTAAAAAAAAAAATGTTCAGAGGATATGTAGGTACATAGTCACAACTGAAGTCACATAGATTTTTCTTGGGTCTGTTCCTGACCAATTCATTAAATATAAAAGCTACTTCTTTAAAATTTTGTTTTTTAATATAAACACTACAATTAAAAAATTTCATAGTGGCATTATTTTTTGATGGGTAATATCACTTGTTCATAAGATATGTTCTTGCAGAGAAACTTTAAGTTATGTAATAGATTATTTGTTCGAAATCGAAGATGCCTTTTCTGAGAAAACAAAATATATTTATAATGAATAGATTTCATTAGTGTAACAGAGAGCGCGTTATATAGAAACGAGAGCGCCGAGTGTTTGACATGAGTGTTGTAAATGTTGCCATAAGTTTAGATTAAGATATCTATGTATTTATAGTTATCATACAATTGTACATTTGAGGAAAGACATCTGAGACAGTATTTCATATAGAGGGACCCATGTCCAATATATTAAAGTTTTATATTAATATGAAGCACAAAGTGCTGTATAATAAATAACCACGAACATTTTATCTTATATTAAATAATGCTCTTTGAAAATACTTTACTGATTCGATTTAATAAATAGCGTTATTAGCAAATATAGTACAGTAATCCTCCCTATAATGCGATAGTCTTATAAGTCATTTACATATTACGCGATTTCAATAGACATATTTCTGTACTAAGAAATTTATAATGATTTGTCAGTTCATAATTAGCTTCGTGTACTTGTGTCAATTGTGTTATTACAAAATAAAATAATTTTATTAAAAACCTTAATAAGACAGTAACTCTAGGCAAACAATTGTAAATACTTGTCACGAATTGTGATTAATTATTATTATAACGAATTACGAGGTCATAAAAACGCGTTATATGGAATTTCCTCAATAATTCCGCATTCCTATAACGTGGAATCGTTCTAACGCGTTATAGGGGTAACTACCTGTAGTTTTAATTAAATAATAACAAGGTGAATTTTATCACAAGTGTAGCTTATAGTGACTGGGCATTAATTGTATTAACTTAATGTTACCAATAATGTCTTCCAATTATTTTTAATGCTGATTTGTGGATGTTTGCGTTAGCGGGTTGTTTATTATTGAAAATACCTACTAAGGAGCTAATGCGATGCGTGGCTGACTGTTGACGACTAGTAAATCAAAATTGGCTACATTAACAAGATCGTCACTTTCTTTTTCTATACTCTGTATAACATGTTCTGGTATATTGTAAGTCTTTGTTAATTGACGACTGAGAATTATTGTTCTAGAATTGTCTTAGGATGAGATCTACAGAGAGTATTTAGACTTTGCTCAGACTTTACTTACGAAAAACACGTTTATATAGACATTTGATAGTTGAAATTATACTGAGATTAAGTTAATACAGCCCAATACAAAAGTCAAGTTCGCATTGCATCACACTCAGCTTAGTTTTACGTGAGAAAAGTCTGAGCAAAGTACGTTTTTACCTTATACCTCAGCTCTCAAGCTCTTTTCAGACTACCCTCTAATATAATATCATACGAGTATAGTTCATAGCACAACAATATCGCGCACCATACATTATTATAGACACGTTCACACTTCACTGTTCGATATACCATTCGCGTTCTATACGCAATAAAATTCGACGTAATTCCAATCGACAACCATGTCGAAATTGAGTTAAGAACACAAAACTGGTCACGTGATTCACATTAAGGGACTGACAAAAAATGGCATCATAACTTAGTAGCACATTTATGGAATACACTAATAGTTATTACCTAAACTTTAAACACGAATTTATTAAAATGTGATGTTTGTGGCTTGGAACGTTTTTCAGGAATGACGTCCAATTGAGCGTGTGCTAAGTTCATGTTGTGCTATATCGTGAGTCATCCTCTTCATCCTTCTTCCATCTTCAAAAAGTTCAAAATCACCACATTCTCCTCTGAACTTTATATGATTTGATATCCATGGTCTGGCATTTTTACTCTTTCGTGGCATTGATGGCTATATAGTGTCAAATTCTGCATTGTCATCATCGCTCGATGACGTTCAAGACTATCCAGTATTAATTCCATTGTGTTGATCGTGAGGACACTCTTCAAAGATCGCTGTCAACTGAGCTTGCCATATAAATACTTGCGATAATATTGCGTAATGTATACAGGCTGGTTTTTTGAGAAGGGTGGTGATGACCAAGTCGTGAAAGGAGTCATACAAACCAATAACTGCATAATTAGTTATTTTTTTTTAATTTTGACTATTTGCTTTCAATTAAATTTTTCTAGTTGCCTTCATTTTTAGTAAAACATATCTTTCCAAAGTTTTTTATTTATGATAATAAGGGACGAGACGAGCAGGACGGAGGAGATGGTAATTGATACGCCCTGCCCATTACAATGCAGTGCCGCTCAGGATTCTTGAATAACACAAAAAATGTGAGCGGCAATACAATAGCGCCCGTAACCTCGAGACTTAAGAATGCTTACACATTACTGCTTCACGGCAGAAACTACAATTGCGCTCGTCACCTTGAGACATAAGATGTTAAGTCTCATTTGCCCAATAATTTCATTAACTACGGCGCCCTTCAGACCAAAACACACTAATGTTTACACATTACTGCTTCACCGCAGAAATAGGCGCCGTTGTTTGTTTGCTTGTTTGAAAAAATTTGATTCTTATCAGCAACAGAGACGATTGGTTCAATAATACAGAAAATCATTTTTATTTTTAAATAATTCGGGTAATTTCCGTCAAAAGTTTAAGAAATTAAAAGAAACTAAATATGCCAGTTATTGGTTTCTTATAAATCGAGGGCATGACTCCTTTCACAACTTTTCTATAAATCTCGTAGTTTCCGTCTTAGCCATCATCGCCCTTCTCAAAAAACCACCCTGTATAGTATAGGATTAAGTCCTTATTTGGTATACTATGTATAACAATAGAATAGCGTAGCCTGAAAAGTGCTTAAGTAAGTATGTACAGCGCTTAAAAAAGGACTGAAAACATAAGTGCCCCATGTATAAAAATTTATATACCATTAAAATGTCTTGTATAAAATTAAACAGTCCATTATTAGTTTATGTATTTTCTGTGAACGTGCATTAAGTTAATCGCTAAGGTAAATGTCGATTGCGCTATTAAACCGTGCAATTCGAACGTGTGCGTTATTTATAGTGAATTGTTATTTTGTAGGTTTTACACTAAAGGAGTTATGGATTGAAGTATAAAAAAAAGAAATTAATTATGACTTAGAAGGTTGTTTCTTTTAACCAACTTATTTTACCTAAGTTAAAGACATAACATCATTTATCTTTTGTGTAATTTAAATATACACAAGACCACATAATTATAAAAGATTTATACATAAAAGATTGATATTACAGACAATAGAAGACAGAAAAAATGTCATAAATTAAGTCTTGGAAACAGAAAAAATCATTAACCGGCTATGCTCAAGTACCTATGATATATTGTATAGTATAAATATAGGTAACTTTATGTTCGGTTTTGTTCTAAATTTAACTACTATTTTACGGTTTTTGGTTAAGTTCAATTAAAAGATTTCGTTGAAAATACCAGTTGAGAACGTTTTTTTTCTCCGAGTCATTTGACTGTTCCAAGTTAGAGATATTTACTCTTAGTACTTGACCGCACAAGTTGAGCATACAGTGAAACGGTTTACCATTAACAATAATGAATAAACTTAAAATAATATTAAACTCACGAAATTATAGATATAAACCCTTTTTATTGAAGTAGGCGTTACTTTGCGGAAATCCATAATTATACAAATGATTTAAGTTTTATTTAGTGTTAATTCCGCCAATATTTGTTTTTAAACAATTCTACACGTGTTTCGCCTCTACATGAGGCATCCTCAGGACGTGTTTTCTCGCCAAAATCTGGCACGAGACTACGAAAGGCGAAACACGTGTCGAATTGTTTTAAAACAAATATTGGCGAAATTAACACCAAAGAAAACTTAAAACATTCGTATAGATATAAACCTGTTTATATGACAGTATTCCGTCCCTGTTTCAACGCGCGACTTGACAGCGGTTATACTCCTACTTTTATTGTCTCTATGGCTATTGCAAGCTGAATGGGCACCTGGCTATCAATGAACGTAGACTGTGCAGATTCTGCCGTAAGACCACCAAAGATCCTAAGCACAACTTGCTCGTGTGAGGAATGTGCCTGAAAGAAGGCACACCCTTAAATTAATTTCAGTGTAGGGCCATGGCCTACTCGATCTTCTAATGATCCTACGCATCTTTAAGGTAAAATCCATCCCTCAATTCTCAAAACTCCGAAGAGCACACGAACGGGGCACAATAGATTCAAAGCTTGAAGTACTACAACCCCAAACATAACAAACTAATGAACAACCTTAACGTAATTACGAAGATGAAGCATAAGATCTTCGTCAGGTCAACCCTGAATCAGTATGTGTGGTATAATTTCACCTTAATTTATTGAATTAAGCGTTATATTGCGGAAATCCATAATAATTCAAATGTTGTGAGCCTTCTTATACCGGGATCATTCAAATTAAAAAAACTGGATTTTCTTTTGGTTTATTTGGTCTCTTCAACATTGTTACTTATCTCTTCCGGTAAAACGTCAGAACAGCCGACTTATCACAGCCCGCCTAGTCATGGGACGAGGGTATAAAAGAGCGGTTACCGGCTCATTCAATTCAGCCTCCAGAAGTTGGCGAGACAACATCTCCTGAGGATGCCTCGTGTAGAGTCGAAATACGCGTCGAATTGATTGAAGGCGAATCTTAGCGGAATTAACACTCAAGAAGGCTCACAACATTTGAGTAATCTCACCTTAGTAATATAATTTACTAGTAATACCGACCGCATCATTTCACTGTTGTGTCTGGCATTTGACAACCGCACGTTATGTAAGTATCAGTTTAACCACGCATCTAAACAGATTATAATTTTTTGTGTCATAAATCCTGGTTTGACCATTTTAATATTAAGTATTAGGTAATAAGAATGTTAAGAATTGTAAATATAGTGTTGAAGTTATAAATTATTTTGTATAATGTATTATAAAAGGGACGTCAAGAGAAATAAGCAAAATATCAATACATAAATTAAATCTTAGGTGTTCCGCTATGTTGTTGTTTTTTTCCTATCTTTTATCTTAGGTTTGACCAGGCTCCTTTGCACGTGATGCCAGCTAAATTATGGGTACCACAACGCCTCCTATTTCTGCCGTGAAGCAGTAATGCGTAAGCTTTACTGTGTTTCGGTCTGAAGTGCGCCGTAGCTGGTGAAATTACTGGGCAAATGAGACTTAACATCTTATGTCTCAAGGTGACTAGTGCAGTTGTAGTGCCGCTCAGAAATATTGGATTTTTCAAGAATCCTGAACGGCACTGCATTGTAATGGGCAGGGCGTATCCATTACCATCAGCTGAACGTCCTGCTCGTCTTGTCCCTTATTTTCATAAAAAAAGTAATTTGTAAGCATTACTGTGTTTCATTCAGAAGGGCGCCGTAGCTAGTAAAATTACTGGGCAAACGAGACTTAACATCTTATGTATCAAGGTGCCGAGCGCAGTTGTAGTATTGCTCAGAATTTTCTGATTTTTTTAAGAATCCTGAGCGGCACTGCATTGTAATGGGCAGGGCGCATCAATAGCCATCAGCTGAACGTCCTGCTCGTCTTGTCCCTTATTGTCATAAAAAAAAAACAAAAAAAAGGTTGAGCTGGAAGCTGGGTAAACTGATGATCAGTAGCAGAGGGCAAGAGATACGTCGTCATCTTTAGAGGCTAGGTACTTACATCCCATCTTAGTTCTACTTGTACTATTACATATCCATTGGTTTTAAGATATAAGTCCTCGTAGAGTGCCTACTATATCCAAACTTTGGGCTGTACAATGGAAAACTCTGTAGGAGGATTTGTACATAGGAGGGCGCAAACGGGCACTTACTGACACTACTTACGTGATGGAAATGATGAGCCAACCGCCCATGGACGTACGCAACACCAGGGTTCAAGAGATGCGTTGCCGGTCTCCAAGTTATGCTTGAAGATCCCTGTCGTATCGGTTCAACAAAGTGGCTGTGCGAGACAAGAAATTTGTAGCGAATTCCGCGGTTGTACAATGTCTATGTCAAAAGACACATAAAATACAAAATAGGAAGTAAAGATTAATTATTTCCATAAAGGTTTTTAGGTAACTTTTGTTGCTTGAAAGCTTTATTAAATAATTAATCGCTGGTATAGTAAAGGCCGAGGAAAAAGTTTCTTCACATTTTATATGAGAACTAAAGACATATTTTTTTTCAAAGTTAAACATCTAATGACAGTAGTCAGGAGGTATGGTATATATTATGTGCCTCTGATCTGTACAAAGCTCAACTTAGATATCCATAAGTGTATTTTATTGTCCTAAGTAAATACATGAGTATATTCATCTATATTTATATTCTTTTAAGTTTTACATAAATAAAATTCTGAGACAGCAACCCTCAATATTTTTTAAAGATGTCCTCCGGTCCATATTATCAGAAAGTAAGAAACAAAGCAACTCTATGTTGTATTATTAATTTAATATGTAGCTCATTGCTTCTATTTAAACAAGCTAGCTTCTATCTAGACCAGTGTTTCTCAACGTGAGGCCCACGCCCTACAGGGGGGCAATATAATATTCGAGTGATGCTAAGGGGGGCAATTTAAAAATGGACTCGACACGACTTTAACCCTTTCGCTTTGGGTTATTTAAATGCAATTTAAACGCCATGGCTGACAAATTTAATAAAAAAGGCAAATTCCAAGGATGTGCAAGAAAACAGTTACTACTGTTTGCATCTTCACATTTAGCTGATTGTGGATTTTGATATAACACAACGCGGAGACTTGAGATTACAGCTAAGTTAATTGGAACCTAATATAAATTCTCTATGAAGCATTAAGCGCAAGGATCATACTAAATGAATATAGAAAAATCAATATTAAAATTATTTTGAATTTCAGTTCTTCATTATATGTTTTGAAATTTTACTTACGATGTTTGGATAACAATATTTGAAGGTTAAAAATTATGTTTATTTATGGAGCATAAACGTTTTAGAAATGTTAAGGTGGGGCATGGCCTAAAAAAAGTTGGCAAACATTGATCTAGAACTAGACGATTCTTTTTCATTTGCAGCAAACCTATTTATAATAATACCTCTATCTTTAAATGTATGTCGTCTTAATATTTCGTATTCAATATAATATAACCTATCTAATATTTTGATCTATACCAGGGGCGTGCATATCATATAGGCAATTAGGCAGTGCCTACCTCGTTAAGAACCTAAATAAAGTGCGTACTGTCGGAATAAAGCGACTAGTGGCCGTTTCCAATAACCTATCTACTCTTAGTTTAACTAACGGATACATTGCTGTCACCGTTTAATGACAAGATCTATCCACATTTATGTCCAATATAGTTATAGTCCAATGTTAATAGGTTATTGAAAACGGCCGTAGATCTACAGTAATCTATACCTACATATAATAAAATAGCATAACCCCAACCTATTTATAATAAAATAAATTGATTAATGAAAATAAAATGATTTAATTAAGATTTGAACACAGTCCAGTGATTATTTACACGCATAGGTAAATGTTATTTATCTATGGACGCAATGTGGAGATATTCCCTTCAGACGAAGTCGCAGGAAACAGCGGTTTTCAAAGGCACTAAATGCGTGTTGGCATGCATTGAACACGCTGAATCGATATCTCTAGATAGTCATCTAAATGGACTTGTGTTGTTCATACCGTATCGTTTAAAAAAAATACATTATCGATATAATGCTGAGAAATTGACTGAAGATTTATATTACGAGCCCGTTCAACACTTTTACGACGTCCAATGCATTACTGATTCTGTTTTATCGTTTAAAACGTTGGAAATTAATGGGATCACTATTACTTAAATAAGGATGCTAAAAAGAATTAATTGGGCTTAATTCGTGAAAAACGTTCCAAGCCACAAGCCTCACATTTTAAGGTTTCATGTTTAAAGTTTATTGTGTATTCCATACATATGGGTTGGGCTACTAAGTCATGATGTCATTTAAAGAGTGATAGTAGGCCTGCCATATTTTGTCAGTCCGTTAATATGAATGACGTGACCAGTTTTGTGTTCTGAACTCAATTTCGACATGATTGTGGTTTGGAACGTTTTTCTGGAATCACGTCCAATTGTGGTAGTGAAGAAATCACACTCACCGTAGTCCTTAACTAAAAATATCACAAATTAATTATTGACTAATGTGTGACTAAAGTGACTATATATTTCATCAAAAGCGGCAAACAAAAGTTTTAAAATGGTGTTGCGATTGTAATTTGTTGCTGGCAACACAAATTCTTGTTTTTTTTAATTTTTGTATTGTTAAAAAAATATTGAGAAATCAATAACATTATATATATCAAGCCATGTACTTGGTGGCAATGAGTTTCTTGCCACTTCTTCTCATTATACCTCCACCTTTCCAATGTGGTGGTGAACGATAAAATGTATAACTTTTGACATTCACGAGCTCAATTCCTTGTACCAAAATGAATAAAGTGATTTGATTTATTTCAAGGGTCTTTATTTCTATGCGCGGGTGGACTCTAGTCAATTTTTTAAAGTAAAAAGTGTGAAAGTCTCATCAAAATAGATCTGTTAACCAGCCAGAAAAGAGAGAAAACTAAGATAAAATAATTTGGGGACTAGTCTGGTAAAGCCAGACTTACATTTTACTATTCAATTGAGGCATGAAGAAGAATAAATGTTAAAATTAATATTCTACTTTTATGAACAATAATCATAAATATTTATTTTTCTATTGCCTAAACAATTAAATTACATTACACATGCATTCCGCCGAGATATATAATAGTTTTGAATAAGCCACTTTACTAGAACTAGCTACTATCTAGTCCGCCCAGCCTTAAGCAACTATCTAGTCCGCCCAGACTTTTGCAACTGTCTAGGTGACCCAGCCTTTTGCATCTCTCTAGTCGACCCAGTCTTTTGCATCTCTCTAGTCGACCCAGCCTTTTGCATCTGTCTAGTCGACCCAGCCTTTTGCATCTCTCTAGTCGACCCAGCCTTTTGCATCTGTCTAGTCGACCCAGCCTTTTGCATCTGTCTAGTCCGCCCAGCTTTTTGCATCTGTCTAGTCCGCCCAGCCTTTTGCATCTCTCTAGTCGACCCAACCATTTGCATCTGTCTAGGTGACCCAGCCCTTTGCACCTGTCTAGGCGACCCAGCCTTTTGCATCTGTCTAGTCCGCCCAGCCTTTTGCATCTCTCTAGTCGACCCAGCCTTTTGCATCTGTCTAGGCGACCCAGCCTTTCGCATATGTCTAGTCCGCCCAGTCTTTTGCATCTGTCTAGGCGACCCAGCCTTTTGCATCTGTCTAGTCCGCCCAGCCTTTTGCATCTGTCTAGGCGACCCAGCCTTTTGCATCTGTCTATTCCGCCCAGCCTTTTGCAACTGTCTAGGCGACCCAGCCTTTTGCATCTGTCCAGTTGACCCACCCTTTTGCTCAAAAATTGTAAAAATTTTCTCATCCGTAAACAAAAATTTTCTGTGACCTATCTTCAGCAGTTGTTTCGATTTTACCACCCTATTCTTTTTTTAAATTATCAGTTAAGAAATGACCAGTCTCTTATAGGCTGCAAGTCCTAAGTCATCATTTAAAATACGCGACATGGTTCTAGGTGCTATCTTCATCATCCGAGAAAAAATCTTATGCTTCGGACAGGATTTCTTCGAATTCTTTCCCTTACTGCTTTGACCACCTTTTTCGTACGAACACTACGTGGACGGCCAGATCTTTTTCTGTCACAAACAGAGGAGGTCTCACAAATATTTTACTAATACCAAGCGTATGGAGAGTTCTAAAAATTGCATTGGGCTCCATACCTACTCTGTGTAATGCAATCACAGCGTTAATTATCATTTTAAAATCGCAAAATATTATACAATGTATTGGCGCCAAAATGAGAAATCTCAATGAACAATAATAATATAAAAATGACAGATTCCAAATTCAAATGTAATATTATGTTTATTAACAGTATTTATGGCCAGACTAAGTGTATGTTTCCCAAAATACATACCTAATATGTAAATTATTCATGCATGCAAGATAACATCAATTAGAATCAAAATTACAGTCGGCTGCCTTAAATTCAACGATAATTATTCCGTAATGGCTTCTTGAACATTAAGGAGTATAAGAGTGTGAATTTAACAAATGGCTATCAAGCACGGTGGTATGGCATCGCTGCATGGAAATAATTATGCGACGCGGTTCGTGATTGTGGCAAATTGCCACGGAACAGTAATAACTCCTGCAAAGCCCTCTATTAGTGTCCGAACAGTGCAAACAAACGAACATTATCAAACCTCGGCTCAACAATATTCGACCACCGACGCTGCAGGCAACTCCTGGTCGTTATTAACGACCATTTAATCGGGAAATACTATTTCCACATAGATATCAATTACATTATTAATTGGGCGTTTCTTATCAGTTCTTCTCCCCATGTCAAAGCCCCTTTACGAACTGGTGTAGCTTAGTGACTTTTACCAAGTATTGCTGCAATATGTGATGTTATTGCCACTCACTATGGTAAATAAATAACAGTAGACCAGATCGGAGAAAGCTATAGTGAATAACACCATGCTGAGACCAACAAACAGTCACCATTACCTTTATATTGGTAAGCTTTTCTTCTGGACACTGTTGTGGCGTTCGTATTTTTCGCTTACGGTTATCGTAAAGAATCCACTTTTCATCGCATGTCACAATTCGATCCAATATTCCTTCATTTCTCTATCGATTCTACAAGGCAACACAAGTTTCAACACGCGTTTCTTTCTGCAGATCATTCCAAAATCACTCGAATTTTCGAAGTAACCATCTCTCTTGTCTAAGCTGAAATGAAAAAAAACAACTGAAAGTTGATAATCAAATTTTGCACATTTTTTATAAGGAAAACTGCATAGGTACCATGAGAAAAAAGTTTCACTCAAAATTCACAAACCATGAAGGTTCTATATCAATTCAAAGTACCTATTACAATAAAACGGCAATTTAATACTTTAACACCTACTATATTTCTACCCCCTTATTCATAATGGTCCGCTAACTTAAAACAGTCGCTAAGGAGTGTTTTTTCTCATTCTGACTTAGGTCAATAGAAGAAGACAGAGCGTGAATTAGCAATGCTTTAAGTTAGCAGACTATTATGAATAAGGGGGCTATTCTTTTCGTTTATTACTACTAGTGTATAAACACTTAACATAGGTTGAAGCATAGCACAGCTTTTACTTTATTTTATCTTTTCCATTTCCAAGTATTAAACTAAGTAAGTTTTTAACTCAGGTAAAGGTACTTACATATGCGCCAGGGACAGTAATCTAACAGTTTAACGGTTTAAAAAGATACGCAAAGTTCTACTTTAGACAAAAAAAGGATTGTGTGGTTTTATGAAACCACGGTAAAAGTGAAACTTTTTTTAACATTATAGACATTTAACTATAAATTTTTGGAATAATATTCCATTAAGGTTATAAAAATCGTTTTAGCAATCTTAATTTTATACTTGGAAAATTGGAATGATAATGGGAAATAATAAAAAAAAAAAACAAAATAGCGTGGAGCACTGGCACAATAAATGAGTAATAGTCTATACACTACACGGTCAAATGCTGCGAACTATAATCGCCGCCCGACCGTCACGCGACATGCAACACACAGACGAAAAAGTTTGAGACGATGTAATAAAAGTTTCACTTTAAAAAGCTTACAAAAGAGAAGAACATCTGTAACAGAGATACAGCATGATACAAGAGGTAAGAAAAACTATTGTTACTGTAACCGATTTTGATTGACAGGTCGTAAGCAGTCAGCCACGCTTGGCATTAGCTCCATATATTTGTATATTAAACCACTAGCTAACGCACAGTCAGGTCGTCTAAACGCTAGTGTAGTCTAACGGCCGTTCCCAATATACTATCTTCAGATAGAGATAAATTACTACCTTCTACTGTCAGTAATTAGCCAATAATCTGATGCTGTCCCAATATACCCGATAAGTCATTCTTACCGTCTTATAGTGGGACGCGTGAATTGCAATTTCCATACAAACTTCTATCGCTGGTAAGCTATGCGTCGTCCCATTGACAGACAGCGTGTATGGATAAGGTGAGTTACCGTCGAAAAGTTTATTGGAACAGAAAAGACAACGATAGTTACGATTTTTATCTCAAGTATGAGATAGATTGAATATTGGGAACGGCCGTAAGTCCATACTTTGGAAAAACGGGTACCATTTATCGGACTATCGGAGTTATATTTGGACTATAATACCATATCGGAACTGGATAATTTATATAAACGACAATGCGCTAACATTAAGGGAGTTAAATCTTATCCATTATTAATCCAGTGTCCTGATGTTTGTTTCCAGTGAACTCCTAAACTAATGAACGGATTTTAAATGGGATTACATTTTGTATTCCAGTTTAGTTCAACTTGAGAGACAGGATAGTTTTTATTTCTATTTCGGACTCATAATTATTTTATTTCCAATATTTGTTTTGTATTGACATATTTTCTATGAGAGAATTTACTGACGCACGGTTCGACAGTTCTGTTGTGAAACAATTTGATTGTAACAACAGGGAGCATATTTTACGAAATACTTCTTGATGTTATGAAATATAATTGACAAATTCATAAAATTTTATTGAAGTAGGCGTTACTTTGCGGAAATCCATAATTATACAAATGATTTGAGTTTTCTTTAGTGTTAATTCCGCCAATATTTTTCTTTAAACAATTCGACACGTGTTTCGCCTCTCGTGCCAGAATTTGGCGACACAACACGTCCTGAGGATGCCTCGTGTAGAGGCGAAACACGTGTCGAATTGTTTAAAGACAAATATTGGCGGAATTAACACTAAAGAAAACTCAAATCATTTGAATAAATTCATAAAAAATAATTGTTTTGTATTTTATCATATATAATGTATAGGACAACGTCTATCGGGTCAGCTAGTATTTTTATAATATTTTATATTTTGGATCAGCCCTCCAGGCGTGGTAAAGTTTTGAGTTGGTCCGCTGTCCACAGAAAGGAGCTCATGCTGTGAGTGACAGCTCGTTATTGGAAGTTCGTTGCCTTATGAGTTTTTTTTCATTCTTGTATTCGTGTAGTCGCGATGAATACCTATTAATCAAGACTATAAGATACGATGTTAATAAATTTCTATTTTACAGTTATTTAATCTGTGGAGATATTTACCATAAATACAATTAATTTGGAAATCTTAAAGTTGTTGTTCCAGATATAATATATGTGATCCTTCTTATTTCTTGTAGAAGTAAGTGCAAACTTTAACAGAACATGTGGCACGTTAACGTCACATATTGTACGAGACTGGCTCGAGTACGCTCACTTGGGCGTGGTATTAGCTGCCGCACTTTATGGCTACGCCTGCGGTACCTAAATACGTACAATAAAATAAGTAAAAAGTTAGAAACTGTTCATTCAATATTACTTGCTGGATAATGATAAAGATAAAGTGGTTTAAAGAACAATTTGCTATTTTTTTAAGTGATAACCCTCACTTCTGGAATTAATTAAACAGATTAAATTTGAAAACAAAATTTATGAACGATGCGGGACATGAACCCGCGACCTTTCGCGTTCCGTGTGAGCGCTCTTCCATTACCCGTTCGAATGACGTCACATCTGCTACAGGGTTTACTTTACAGTTGATAACCAGCTCAAACCGAATATTCGCATATTACGAAATTGATCTGAGATGTCGCTCCTTCAAATCTATCTTACAAAAAGAAAACTACTAAATGGATTTAATACATCAATATTAACAAGAGGTTGGGTCAACATATTAACATTATATACATACATATTACATATATATATATATATATATATACAAAGTATATATTTACTGCTTAAATCGTCGACGTGGACGACATCGCGGACATCAGCAACAATTTTAAATTTTATTTTTAAAATTAAAGTTTAGCTTCTCGCCGACTCTTCTCAATACAGATTCAATAAGTGACTATTTAAATTTAAAGAAAATTGACACATAAAATTTGACATGAATATTACTGTTTTATTAGAATTATAATTGTATTGCTCAGTGTATAATAATAGTTAGGTTCAATTTTGTATAAAATAAAAGTTTATACTACATAATATATTTGCATGCCTTGTAGGTAGAATAAGAGAAACGTAATCTAAATGAAATAAGACCGATTGTAAAACTAAAGATTATTATTACACAACGGTAGTAGTTAAAAAAAAACTAATTTGAATTAAAAATGTGATTTAAAACAATCGACGTAATTTTCAAGAAATGTGCGTTTTATATACAAAAAAGCAGCCAGTGCGAGTCGGCCTCGCCATGAAGGGTTCCGTAGCAGAGTTGTAACTTTATATTTGAGTTGATTGAATGAAAGGTACGAATTATGACGTATTAAAAATCTACTTAGTACATAGATCTCGTTCAAACCAATTTTCGGTGGAAGTTTGCATGGTAATGTACGTGATTTTTTTTTTATTTGTATCATCGCAGACTTGTCAGTTTAAAAAAATGATATAAGAAACCGCAATATAATTTTTTAAGATCTATCCATAGATGGGTTTGATGAAAAAAATATTTTGTGATTCAGTTCTAAGTATGGGGAAGCCCCAAAATTAATGCTTTTTTTCCATTTTTGTGTAAAAATCTTAATGCGGTTCACAGAATACATATACTTGGCAAGTTTAAACAGTATTGTTCGAATAGTTTCGGAAAAAAGTGGGCCGTGGCATACGGACAGACATGGCGAATCTATAAGGATTCCGTTTTTTGCTATTTGGCTACGGAACCCTGAAAAAGCGTACATCTTGTGTGTCTGTATTATGATGTTCTTTAATATGTCCGGTAGTGTGTGTACATACTCGGAATCTGTCGTGATCCAATGTTTACAAAGGACTCACATCCACGTGTCAACTAAAGCTCAAAGGATAATAGGTTGAGCCACCCACGGAGGCTGAATGACACGAGCACGTGCGCAGCTCATCCTTGAAAACAAAATTCATTGTGCTGTCCACTGTTCTATATTACGAAATGGGTTATTAAACAGATGATGATTTATCTTATATAATTCATCTGTACGTGTGTTCACAGTGAACTCCTCCTAAACGGCTGGACCAATTTGAATGAAATTTTCTATGTGTGTTCACGGATAGTTTGGATTCACATTTGAACTACCTCCTAAATGGCTGGACCGATCTTGATGATTTTTTTAGTGTTCCAGTGAATTTGAGATTGAATTCGAATTTTAATTCTCCAACGTTAGTGATGTCCTCCTAATGTCTGGACCGATTTTTCAAATTTAACACGTATGTACAGACAACGTCTGTCGAGTCGGTTAGTATATATATAAAATATTAATTACATTAACTATACAGAAAAAATATATATACTAGAACAACGAACGAACTAAAATATATTATTATTAAAAGGAGTCCCTTTAGGCAAGGTTTCGAAGATATTGGCAGCGTTCCCCTTTAGAATAGCTAGACTAATTCTTTATCCGAGGTTGCTGCCAGTCTCCTATGATGTCGACTAACCTTTTTGCTATTTCCTTAAAAAGCCTTATAGATGACAATATATATAGGCTTATAGCCTTTTACCTGATGATTAATTAACATATCCACACACTTCAAACTCAAATATATTTATTCAAAATTGGATTTTTAAATCACTTACTGAACGCCAATATCTACCACCGCCCGTTTAAAAAGATACGCCACATACCTATGATGTTTCACAATATAGCACTCAAGATAATGTAGGTAATTTAGGTATGTATTTATAATATTATACACCAGAGTGTTCCGAAGAGCTGTTTCACCTGATTCCTGCCGCCGATTTCCACCTTCGCAAGACACGCACAAATTAGGATAATTTGTGCGTGATCATCTCCACCATCTGGAAGTATGGCGGTCCTCCACCGTGCGGTTTTCAAGGAGCTTTCTTCCACGTACTACAAAGCTGTGGAATGATCTTCCTTGTGCGGTGTTTCCGGGACGATACGTCATCGGTACCTTTAAGAAAAGCGCGTACATCTTATTAAAAGCCGGCAACGGCTTTTAATAAGATGTACGCGCTTCTTTCATTCTTTTGCTTAATTCCTCTGGTGTTGTAAGAAAATATGGGCGGCGGTGATCATTAAACACCAGGTGAACCAGATATCCCTTCTTTTCCATAAAAAAAGAAACAAAGAAAAAAAATCATTCGTGAATATAGGTTGGGAAATTCAGTCGCAATCACAATGATTCAACCACTGGTCCAATTACAATTAAATCTTTTATCCATAATTTCAACGCCTGTCTTACGAATTTTCGATCAGGTTTTCACTTCAAAAATGCGCGAGGCGGTAAGTGCCAATGGCGGTTAATGAATAGATGTAGGTATTGATTCAACACTGACAACTTCGACGAAGCGACCATGCAACTGTCAAAATGTTATCGAAACATTACAAGTACCTAATTGCTCCGAACTAAACGATAATTAAGCCCAGTAGCTATACAACGGCTACACGGAGCGCCATCAGTTCATTAAGGATTTTATTTGTATCGGGGAGTGCGTGGGTATTGCAGCGCCGACTCATTGCCAACATGCCTTCGATATGTCCGTGTACAAAGAAACAATCCGCAGTGGAGTGACCAGTTATCACAGCAATTACGACCGCCTCATAACTGGCTTTGAGTTATTTTAAATTAATTGGATTGATTTGCCAATACGATTGCATTCCATTGAAACAAAAATATATCAACGATATCGTGGGATGGTTGCAATCAAGTCTTTCGGATTTCCAAAGCTGTGAAATGAGCTTCCTTGTGTGGTGTTTCCGGGACGATACATGGGTACCTTCATAAAAAGCGCGTACAGTTTCCTTAAAGATCAGCAACGCTCCTGTGATTCCTCTGGTGTTGCAATAGAATGTGGTCGGCGGTGATCACTTATAGTTTATAGAATAATATTTCTTCGGTAGCATTTTACTTTGTACCAAAGATCATATAGGCTAGGTAACAAGTTCAAAGCGTTTAAATTCTTGGTTAAATATCCTAAAAATATGAGCGATGTCTCATTCGATTCGGCATGGCGTCTGGAAAAATGTATCGTAAGTATGTATATATAGCACATAAGATATTGCAATTGCTCTAAACAAATTAATATGAAAAAATATAGCTTTGTGCCCGATGCTTCCCCGGGGCACAAAAAGAAAAGGGAAGTCCCAGACCCAATGATGTCGCAAGAGGCGTCTAAGTTAGTGGGATGCGTTGGGATAGGAATCCTTTGTACTGTTGTACAGGACGCCGACTAGATTATGGGTACCATAACGGCGCCTTTATCGGCCGTGACGCAGTAATGTGTAAGCATTATTGTGTTTCGGTGTAAAGGGTGCCGTAGTTAGTGAAATTACTGGTTAAATGAGACTTAGCATCTTATGTCTCAAGGTGACGAGCGCAATTGTAGTTTCACTCTGAATTTTTGGGTTTTTCAAGAATCCTGAGCGGCATGCATTGTAATCATCATACCATCAGCTGAAGTCCTGTTCGTCTCGTCCCTTATTGTCATAAAAAAAGAGAGCATTTAGTTTTTTATTAATAACTATTAATATTTAAGGAATTTCGAAAAAAAATCCTAATCGGGATTCTAAAGTTTTTATTAGAAATTTCCTCCTCTTTAAGGATCTTTTTCCCTTGACTTCAATTGTAGTAGTGTTTCATATATTTAACTTAAAATGCTGTGTTAATCTACGTATAATTTAATTTTAATTGTGAAGGAACACAAGTAATTATTAACAGTTAATGGTGTTTTAAAGGCAGATAATAAATTACTACATTATAATCCTGCGCTGTCGTCGAAATAGATAAAAGGGACAAGTGCAATTTATGCGATGTTAAGTATTGTGTTAAGTCAAGAAAATATGGACTGATGAAGTTAATACCTTTTAGCAAAATAAAAACCGATATCGAAAATTTTAAGAACTCAAAAGTAAATATTAAATTGTTTCTACATTTTGAAGTTAATGAAAAGTTAGGCATTGTTACTTTTCGTTCTTCTCTAATGCTAATCTTTATATATATATAATTCTTCTGTACGTGTGTTGACAGTGAACTCCTCCTAAGCGGCGGGACCGATTTTGATGATTTGAATGGAAGCAAGAAAGTAATGTTTGCCACTATTTCATCACATGTCAGTAGTATGTCAGATTCATAAACTTATTATACTACCGTTATTGCGACACCTGTTTGAATGTGAGATAACTATCCTAACATAAAAACCTAGTTGTGAGAAAGAGATGGAATAGATGAAGACCATGAAACCGTTTTGAAACAACTTAGTGTCCATTAGTCTCCTGTCAAATTGGACCGCGTTTTACTTTAGTGTTTTAATTGTTTTGTGTTTTAAAGGATATAAATTAAAAAAATAAATTGTGTCGTGTTCTGTATTAGATTGTGTTGTTACATATATAGCAACAATCTGATTGAATACTGACTCTTCTATACTATATTCGTGATGTTTATTTTCATAGAACATAATATGCACTAAAACACTAAATATTACATTTTATATACGCAGTAAACACTCTATTTCTCAAGATATATATCATTTAAGAAAAAATGTGTGAGAAAATAAAATATTGTATACGTTAATGTTTTAAACTTAGTCAACATTTTAAAATTAATTATTATAAGTTTTCTACTACGCTAGTATACTAATTTTTATCGTGTGAACGTTAGCTTATTATATACGTTATAATATTCACAGAGTACCTACTCTGAATAGTAAGGAGGTCAAGTAAAGCTGACTTTTTACGATTTGTCAATCATAATCGGTTACAGTAACTAAAGATTCGCTTTCCTTTTCTACCTTGCTGTATCTCCGTTACAGATGTTCTTCTATCTCGCATACTTTGTTTGTCTATAAGGGTCTTGGGCACGGGGAAATGCGCTGGTGTAGGACACGACTTACGTCGACACTCTGGCTCCTTCTCATGTCCAAGTTACGGCAGTTGGTGCTGGGGCTGCTGCTTCGACTGCCGAAGACAGCAAGCGTCGCAAATATGTCGGTCTCAGTAAGTCTTACATCTTTGTGCCGAGATATTTGGTTCGTGGGGCCCAGAGGCGCGGGGAATGTACAAAATACTATCTTCTCGCCTCAATTAAACACGACTCATATATATGTTGCAGCACCTTACAAATACTCTAATTGATTGAAAAGAGTGGCCGTTGAGTTTCTTATATGTTCTTCTCACGAGCTCAACTTTTTACGAACATATTGTAAATTCGGTAATTTGTAAGAAATATTTATAGTGACAATTCAGAAGGGCTTAGTTTAAGCATATTTGAATAAAGTTTATTTGACTTTGACTTTGACAATAGGGCGGCCCAAGCGCTGGCAGCTATTTCGGTCAACGGATCAGCTAGCTATCCAACGTTGAAATGCTTCCAGTATTCTTGGTACGCTTCCCTGTAATAATAGTTTTAATTTAATGTAATCATAGTATTGTAAATAATATATTTATAAGCTAGATTATTGTTATTCTTTGTTTCCATTACGAAGTCGTGAAGTCATTAATCAATTAACTAAGTCACAAACATTACTTCGGAAACAAATGGCGCGTTGAGAAAGGAAAGAGAGGAAACGGCGCCAGAAATTCTACGAGTTTTATTGTTCAATTTCTTTTAATAATACTACCAAGTGAATAACTCACCTTTGCATCTTTTTTATTTAAGAGGACATGGAGCTTAATGGAGCAACACCAGAGGATCACAGGAGCGTTGCCATCCTTTACGGAAGGTGAACTTGCTTTTACGATGGTGCCCATGTTTCCAGGAAACACCGGGCAAGGAAGCACATTCTACAGTTTGGTTGTACGTGGCAGAAAATTCAGTGAAAACCGTACTGTAGAGGAAAGCCCCATATGGTGAGGCAGCCTAGCGATACTCTAAGAAAAAAGCAATTGTATGAAACGTGCAGTCATTGATAGATTGACAGATGACGGCTATAATATTATAAAAAAGCGGCCAAGTGCGAGTCGGACTCGCCCATGAAAGATTCCGAAGCAGTGAAATCGCCCATAAAAGTAACATAATATAAAAGTTCTTGTAAATCGTTGTAACTTTATTCGATGTTTTAATAATAGTGTATTTAAAAAAACTAATTACTAGATCTCGTTCAAACCTATTTTAATTACAAGTTTGCATGGTAATATTTACATCATATATTTTTTTTTAGTTTTATCATTCTCTTATTTTAGAAGTTTTCGAGGCAGTGGGGGGAAATACATTTTACCACTTTGGAAGTATCTCTCGCGCAAACTATTCAGTTTAGAAAAAAAATATTTTAGAAACCTTAATATCATTATGAAAAAAAAAATTTAGTTTCAGTTCTAAGTATGGGGAACCCCAAAAATTTATTGTTTCTTTTTCTATTTTTGTGTGAAAATCTTAATGCGGTTCACAGAATACATCTACTTACCAAGTTTCAAAGGTATAATTCTTATATTTTCGAAAAAAAGTGGCTGTGACATATGGACGGACAGACATAACGGATCTATAGGGGTTTCGTTTTTTGCCATTGGATAGCAGAAATCCACTACGTTTTAAGCAACTGTCAACTTACTATTTCAAGCTCATGTCAAATCTCACTGCACGTTTCAAACTAAATTTCAATTTTTACTTAGGCAGCCACTTATTACGTAGTATTTACATCCTCTTTGTGGTGAGGATGCTATTTGATGCTACAGTATAAAAATATATACTTACCTACTATATGCAAATGTTAACATACCAAAATCAGTATATTACGATATATGAGAAGTTCCCTCGATTCCTCATTAATGTATTTTGATAAAAATTAGTCCATTATTTTATTTGGGTCCAACACTATGGATTTTTAAAATCAGTGGAAGGTTCTTCAAAATGCCACGAAATTTGTGCATCTCCTAAGAGATTTGTGCATTTGTGCTGATCCCAAAAAAGTTAGCCTAAAAAGCTGAATATCTCTGAAAATTGTTTATTATGATTAACTTATACTTTACATAAACAAACGAATTCTTATACCAAGGATTGAGAACAGAACGAACAGCTATTAAATAAATTTGTTTTATTAAAAAATAATATAGTCAATGATAATACTTTATGAATAAAGTACAAAAATTCGTTAAGAATCCATTACATCAAGATTAATTACACTACCAACATTAACCCCATTATTCATAATAGTCTGCTAACTTAAAGCATTGCTAATTCTCACTCTGTCCTCTTCTATTGACCTAAGTCAGAATGAGAAAAAACACTCTTTAGCGGCAGTTTTAAGTTAGCGGACCATTATGAATAAGGGGGCAAGAATCGTCACTACAAATATTTCTTTTAAATTACTGAATTTACCATAATATCTTCGTAAAAAGTTGAGCTCGTGAGAAGACCATACTAATAAGAAACTCAACGGCAACTCTATTCAATCAAATAGAATATTTTACAATGGCTGTAATTATACAAAACAAATTTAAAAATTGTGTTTAAATTATTACAAAAAAGTAATAAATTTAATCGTATAAATATAAATTATCGTATATTGGAAGCACCAACCTTTAGACCTTGAATTAATTTATTCTAAAATCTAAATTAGCAGTGACGGTCAATTAAAATTTAATGTGTAACTCTATTTATGAAGTTACAAATAAAATTTTGAACTACTAACGATATCGAAAAAGTTATTTGTCCATGTTGCCCATGAAGTATAATTGTAAAAATTTAAGCTGTGCATCTTCGAGAGGTTGCAGTGATCCAATACGATGGTGAATCTGTCCATATATCTACAATATCAAAAGCAAAACCCGTATTACTGATTTATAAACACTTTTTTTAGAATTAGCATACACAATACATAGGAATAAAGTATAGTACGTATGTTATTCTTTTACTGTATTGTGTGTAAGTATGTAAATAAATAAATACCTTGAATATCGGATTAAATCCTCGATCTTAGATGTCTGCCCCAAATGAGGTCATTTGGAAACAAACATTGTATTTTTGAGTGTTTTCTAGAACATGGCAGCACAATTCTTGCGTTTCTCTGCAGAATACTCCCCAATGGGAAAGCTAGTATGCAAGCTACAGAACAGTATAAGTACTGCAATCGTATCGAAACGCTGCTCGAAAATTATCTATAAGTTGTTGATCTCTGAGATTTTACTGGACGATTTCGTATTGCCAGCCGATCCGTTTTACGGGCTGCTACGCTTTGCTCTTGTGATTCATAGCACGAAGACGATCCATACTAACGCGGTTCTTTTCACCTGCAATTTCTTGTTCTTCTTCAGTCCTTTCATTCGCAATATTTCGAATCCTAGTTGCATTACGTCTTTTTCGGGAATAATTTGATCGTCTTGGTCGTGACATTGTTAATAATAATATCGGCACAATAACGTAATAGAAACTCGAAACAAACACACCAACCAGTCAACTTGAATAACATGACGTGCACTGTCAGTTGTATTTTATAACTCATGTAGCGTGAAACTAACAAAAAACTTTCTATTCTCGAGATGTCATCAAAATGTCAATCCATACAAAATGTATCAGAAAATATTTTTTTTTATAATAATATTTTTTCGTATTTTTTTTGATACTTTATGACTTATTATATCCTATGTCCGTCTCCTGGCTCTAAGCTACCTCCTCACCAATTTTCAGCCATATTGGTAAAGCCGTTCTTGAGTTATAAATAGTGTAACTAACACGACTTTCTTATATATATATATATATATATAGATTATTAAAGTTGGTTCCTAAAATTTTCTGACGTTTACGTAATTCGTTATTTTATTTTTTTTGGTTTCTTCGTCCATTATTAGGACAGGCAAAGGGTTCAAGCCCTTACAGCCGTATTCATTATTTAATAATTAATTGTCAAAGCCATCTTTGCAAGATTTTTACAAAATTGTTCTTTCTAAAAACGTAGAATAGCACGAGGAATAAATCATTTTAATGATTTTTGCTTCGTTAGGCTAAAGGAGCATAACTTCTTGCGTGCATACATAAGTACACACACTTTTTTTTTTGACTGAGATTTGTCACAGCGGGAATCAATTTCTAACCCGTTACTAGATAGAAAGAAAAATCAAACACAACACAACACGACGCATCATAGGATTTTACACCGTATTAAAATGAGATTTATGGCAGAAATATCTTTTGCTTCTGTTGCTTAAATATCACTTACAAGCTACACGACGCGAGAACCTAATGAGAGTTATGGCCCAGGTTATAGCTTTGTAATAAAAACCTATTTATGGATTTATGATCCTACTAGCTTCAATGTTAAAATAAATATTTTATGCTAATTATGGTAAAATTAGTTTGTTATTGTTTTTGAAGGGAAACTTCTTGTGATTTTCAACTCGACGAAACGAAAAAGCAAGACGATAGAGACACAAACAGGTAAATGTATAGGATTCAGCCGGCGAGAGAATGAGATTGGAAGCATTATACTGTGTTTTGGTACCAGGCGATCATAGTTGAAGAAGAGATTGTCTTATGTATGAACATCAACGTATTCCTCTACATAGACACCAGGAGAACATAAATATGGTAGCGGTGACAGTAATGTCTTTCATAGCGGTTGAAATCATGTGTCATCCTAGCGACATGTACCAGGACTTCATTGAGCGGCAAAATTTAACGACTAAACCATTAATTATAGATTACCCATTAAAAAAACTATAGCAGCTAAGATATATTTTGAACCTGCTAAGTTATATTTATAAGTAGGTAATATTTATTCGTTTTAAGTCGTACAGTCATTTTCACTGTTGTTAATTTAATTTATATCTTAAGAAGTATTATTAAGTAATTATTAGTATTAATTAATTAATTAATTAACCTTTGTGGTTTTTTAGATGCTAAGTTGACCTAGTTTGTATATTAGTAATATGCAAAATGATAAATATTTAAAAAAAATGCGTTGAGGTTAATTTTAAATTTTGCATCGGATACACTGATTCCGATGACTGAGTTTTTGGACGCAAAATTTAATTTGAAATTGTGCAGAAGTCGCACTGTATCAACAACATGATCACTAATTCCAAAGATATATTGTCGATATTAAGACCAAAGTAAGTATTTATTTCATACTCTAGTTACCACAAGCCTCTTGTATCATTTATCGATGGTGAAAGCTCTGTGTCTGAATAAATCTGTTTAATATATATGGATAAGTAGTATAATTATCAAACTTTGTATCACTATGATCATTTGCTAAAACCTACAATCTACTGAAACGTCCGCGCAACTAGAGCGGCTTTTTTCTTTAGACAGTCAAACGTCCAGGCAACCAGAGTGGCCCAGTCGACTTGCGTATTTATTTTGTGTTTTAATCTGTGGTATGAGTGAATTAGCTTGTCAAATACGATACTTTAACACTCTATGGTAAGTACTTGTAATAGGCTTATCTTTAAATATTAGGTATCCGAGCAAAAATTTCCTCTTCCCGAAATTTTACATTCGTCTCATTATCTTCTACCACGTGTGAATTGCAGACATGTTTTCTTTTTTTTTTGGTTAATATTTGGGGATACTAACCTTTAGCTTGTTTTGACCCAACAATGTAGGTTTAAAATAAATAAACTAACTTTAATTGCAAAGCTTAAATAATGATGAATCTGATGAATCTGTTAATTGTAATAGCAATTATATAGTTTTTGAAGTTGAATTAGTGATTTTAAATCATTTTTTCAATCCTTTTTAATAATTTTTTTTAAATTTGAATACTTCACTTTTAATAAATCAACAAAGATGCCATTAAATCAATCATTATAGTTGAGTACCATACGAAACACTATAATTAAATTGTAAATTAACAAACGATGGGTGTTCTATAAAGGCTAGAATGCACATCCATTAAATACTAATATCAGAAAAAGAATGATCGAGACCCTTTAAGCATAAAATATGAAGCGGTGGTCTATTTTAGTGAGCATTATGCTGTGGGCACAGTAATATGGGCAGTAGACAGAGAATACACAAGCACAATGCAGTGGGCAGTAAAAAGTGGTTCGAGATTGTATGATAGTAGAGGTGCTATTTAGCCCTCAAGGTGCCCGCTTCGTGACTTACCGCTGCGGCTGCAAGAAAAAATCAAACGCCCACGCGAACGGCCGCCTTAAAAATGGTAAAATAAATAAAATGCACACGTCTCGTCTTATCTGCGCGTACCGAGAACGACTAAGGCACCGTACTCACTCCGAGTTTTTATATATTAAATATTTTTATGTGAATTGAAAATGCTCTACCCATAATAATTATTTGTAAAATTATTAATATTCAAATTCAAACTCTAATATTTTTATTCAAATAGGATTTCAAATCACTTATTGAAAGTCAAAAACTACGTTTATGATTTTGTCCCATTCGGGATTGAGAACATTGATGTGTGGGGTCCTAGAGCTATAAGGCTTGTTAAGGAAATAGCAAAAAGGTTAGTCGACATCACAGGAGACTGAAGAGCTGGCAGCTATCTCGGACAAAGAATTAGTTTAGATACTCGTATTCAAAGGGGGAACGCAGCTAGTGTCTTGGGAACCTTGTCTAAAGGGACTTTTAATAATATGTTTTAGTTATTATATTATACTTTTTAAGGTTTTTAGTTTTAGGTTCATTGTTACAGCATTTTATTTTTATTTCTGTTTATGATCTATTATAATATGTATTATTTATATTAAATTTTTATAAATATGTTCTCATATGCGAAAAAGTTATTCATCAAAATCGGCAAAAATAATTTTATAAATATTTAATGTTATAATCTGGTACAGGGCACCTTTTATAACATAAATGTCCCTATTGTGTTCTAGGGTTTACTGGCGTGTGCCCAGGGCAGGTGCTAGCCCACTTACACAGGTTGTTAAGTATAACATAAAACACAGCTCGCTATCGTGCCTTATGGTATGTCTGACACAGGATATATAACAACATACTCTACAGTAAAACAACACTTATATATAAAATAGGTCGGGGATAAGATCGTCTCACATATCACTACATATTATAAAACATAGTCCTACATCGAGTCTGTCTGTTCACGATAAACTCAAAAACTACTGCACAATTTTCATGCTCTGTTCACCAACGGATAGCGTGGTTCTCGAGGATGGTTTTAGTATATTTGTTAAGTTTTTGTATATATTAACGATATTTATAGGAGATATCGAAAAGAAAAGCCGCCCAGTACTTTTAACCAAAACGCAGTAATTTTATTTTGTCAAAAAAAATAATGTGTGGTGGAATAGTGCATCTTATATAGGTCTACAAAAATGTCCAGAAAGGCATATGTTTATCTCTTAAAGATACCCTACTATATCCATTATAGAACTTAAAAATATTGGCTGGTTTTAATGACATTAAAAAATGAAATTTGAAAAATTACATATAAATAAATAAGTATAATAAGAGTTGATTGAACAATTTGTTATGTTTTTAAAGTGATAACCCTCACTTCTAGGATTTATACACAAATAAAATTTGAAAACAAAATTTTATGAACGATGCGGGACTCGAACCCACGACCTCTGGCGTCCCGTGCCAGTGCTCTGCCAACTGAGCTAACCGCTCGAGTTACGTCAACTTCCTGATATGCAAAATATTGGGGTTGAACATGTTATGAACTGTAAAGTAGATCCTGTAGATAAATCCACAAATTTCTGAGAGTTGAACAAAGCATACAAGACTTTACGACAGTACGTCTCTCGAACAAAATACATGGCTATTAAAAGGTACAAAGAAACCTCCTCTGTTTGTGACAGAAGAAGATCGGGCCGTCCACGGTGTTCGTGCGTCTAAAAAGGTGGTGAAAGCAGTAAGAGAAAGAATTCGAGGAAATCCTGTCCGAAAGCAAAAGATTTTATCCCGGCAGATGAAGATAGCACCTAGAACCATGTCGCGTATTTTAAAAGATGACTTAGGACTTATAATATAAAAAGGAATAGGGTGGTAAAGTCGAAAGAACTACTGAGGCGATACGCAAAGGGAGGTCACAGAAAATTTTTGTTTACGGATGATTTTTTTTTATAATTTAGCAATATTTTAACAAACAAAATGACCGGCTCAAAGCTCTAAGGAAGCTTCCTAATTAGTCGACAGAGGGCAACGTGGACACAATCCGACTTCAGTGGTGGTTTGGTGGGGATATACTTTTGTGTGTCTTGAGAAGGTAGTGAAGCCCCTTTACAACATCATGTTAAATAATCAAGAACAGCCCTTCCGCAAGTCTCGGCTCCGGGTCATAAAGCTCGGTCTACGCAGTCTTGGTTGGAAACGAACGTTTTGGACTTCAGCAGAGCTGAGGACTGGCCATCGTCTAGTCCCGATCTTAATTCGCTAGATTATGGTCAGTTTTAGAGAGCACGGCTTGCTTTAAAAAAATGGCAGTGAAAAATTTTCCCATGGAAAAGTGCGAGCTTCTATTGATAACTGGCCTCGACGTTTAAAGGACTGTATTGCAGCCAATGGAGACCACTTCGAATAGGTTTTTATATTTTTTAATTGTTTTATAGTACACTGTAAAAGTAATGAATGTTGTTTGCAATCGATTTTTTTTTTCTTTGTTTCAGTATTTATGGCAAGACTAGGTCACTAAACCTAACTAATAAATAAAATGATAGAGGTTTTCATTTGTGCGCGCATCACAGATAAACTACTAGATAGAAATATATTAATAAATTAGGTCTTCTAAATTTTATTCCTCTGACACTTGGGCCTTAACTAAAAAAAGTATTACACAATATCTTCATATAACATAAAGTTTTACGAAACAACTTTTTTATAAGCACTACGTGATCAGTCATGTGTATGTGAACGAATATCAGCTAGTAATTAATATAGGCACTGTTAAATTAAATAAATAAAGTGAAACAAGTAGCAGGACTACATAAGTTACCACTTATGGTATTTATACAATCGTTAAGATAATCTCGGGGTACAAGATTCCAACTTACGCGACGCGGCAAATAAATTGATATTAAAGATAGCAGTATTAATTTTTAAAATAATCGCGATCAACGCTGTCAAATAGATTTGTTCACAGTTCAATTGACATTCCGATTCGACACTGCAATGAGTTGGCGTTTTTTTTTTATTTCAATATAAGGACGCAACCCTTCGGATTCACATGCGTTTTTTAACGGTAACCGACTGTAATTGATTGAAAGTGAATCAGCAGTTTTTTGAAGACCTTTTTGAGATATTTCGAAGCAGGTTAGGATTTAAGTTATGTTATATATGTATAGTTTGTAGCCCAATCTAACTTAAGGGTTCTGTAAACGAAGCGGATTACCCGAACTAAAACAACAAAAGTTTTTTAAAAAGTGTAGGTACTGGTGGTCATAGATTTACAATATCCTAAATTATAGAAAAGCAAAGTGTGCGAGAGAGAGAGGAAAATCTGTGATGGAGATACAGCAACATATTGTAATTACTACAATGACGTACTATATATATTGGACAATGCACCACATACAAAATCAAAGCCGAAATATTGCACATGCCACAAATGACACCATAATAAAAACTTCGACGTCAATAACTGAACCATATTTAATGAAAAAATATTAGTTTTACTAAAATTTTGGTGTATAACCCACTTATACGAATAAAATAAACTTACCGGCCATAAGTCACACCATCTTTTTTTGCGTCGTGAAAGTATTATTTGGGCACTTTTTTATAGAATTATTAGACTTGGTGAATTGACACACGACTAACGGCCGTTCCCAATATTCAGTCTATCTTTTACTTGGGATAAAAATCGTAACTATCGTTGACTTTTCTGTCCCAATAAATATATCGACGGTTACTCACCTTATCCGTACACGCTGTCTGTCAATGGAACGACGTATAGCTTGCCGAGCTTGAAGTTTGTATGGAAATTGCAATTCACTCGTCCCAATATAAGGCGATAAGAATGACAAATCGGATATATTGGGACAGTTTCAGATTATTGACAGCTAATTACTGACAGTAGAAGGTAATGTGGGAACGGCCATAAGGAGAAAAGTGTGCTTACATTGTCTTTAAGCACACTTTTGCAGTTCCTATATCAGACAGCGAATGATATGTCCATATATATAGAAATTAGAATGTCATTGAATTACTATTCAAAACATATTATGTCAAATCACTGTGCGTTTCATACTAAACTAAATTTCAATTTTTACTAAAACAGTCCCGCTTTCCGTATATTTCCGTCGTATTTACATCCTCTTTGAAACTCACGGGCGGTGCCAGTTGTCAACACGAAACAAAATTAATAAATAGCAATTCAAATAAAAATAACTGTCAGTATTAAGTCGAATTGAAGCATTCTGAATGATTCACGATATCAAACAGCATTATTTAAAGTTTAATAATATAAGAGCTCATTAAAAATAAATACGGTGTGGTACGGACGCCCAGGTAAAGGTAAGGTACCGGTTTCACCAAACAACGACCTCGCAGCGTAAATCGTTTGTTTTTAAATCCGCAAAACTGTCTTATTTACGTTAATTAAGTGAGGAGTACGGTCGTGACTAGTCTCGTAGTAAGGACAGGAAAACGTGACGCGAGACCGTCTTGTACGCCCGTCATAAGAATGATCGTGTATTTATTTGTTTTTCTTTTGTTTGCAACCGGCTTTTTAAGTTAAGTCTATCTACATATACACTGGAAAACAATGATTTTAATTTTTAACCATAATATGCACTATTAATAAAAGTTTTTTTTATCGAATATTTGGTACTTATCATCTATGAAATATAACTATCATAGATTTTTTTGAAGCAACTTTAAGCACATTTCTCTATAGAAATAGCACTGAATTCGCATCAAATAAATTGAAATACTATATAATATTATGACGGAATGACGACACTACATTTTTTTTTGCCCCTGACCGCAATGACACAGTAGACATATGTAACAGTACGGAAACTACCTACAAACGTTCGAAATGCCACACTTACACAAACATGCGCATCGACGAGGCCCCTAAGCGGTTTTCGCGGTCAATACGAGTCGAGTGTCACGTTGGTATTTGTTTCCGCGATCTTTTTAAAAATGGCAGCGTATTGCATCGTATACGGCTATTATAACTCGGCTCCATCAAAACTCCAGTTTTCGTTTTTTATACTGTAAAAAAGTATAGTATATGAATGATTTTTTTTATATTATTATTATAATTAGTAGGTATTTGAATTACAAATCCGTGAGATAATAATAATAATATTGACACACGTTTTACTCAAATTATCTTGCCCCAAATTAGGCATATATAGCCTGTGTTATGGGTTGCAAGACAACGATATATTTAATACAATATATTTCCTTAAACATATATAAATACATATAAACATACACATATATAAAGATCCATGACTCGGAAACAAACATAAGATCGATTATAACATATTGGTGGCCATAATTCACAGTTTATACTAAGATGGCGGCTGCAATATTTATTATCATTTATTTTATGAGTGTGGTTTAATGGATTTATAGGATGTTTTTTATATTTATTTATTTTGGGGAAAAATTTCTTACCTACATGTGTTTTGTCATGGTTTTCGTGGGTGTTGAAACCAATACCAGCTAGTTCTATAAAAATTAAAATTCAAAGAAAATTATCAACTTTTTCGTCACGGGTGTCGTTTTCATAGTTTTTGAGGATGTTCAAATTGATAGTGCTGTTGAAAATATAAGTCCAATTTGGAGCTACATGAAATTCGAAATAATGAACTTTTTTATCAATGGTGTTGTTTTCATGATTCTCGAGGATGTTGAAGCTGATAATGCCGGACTTTTGAAATAAAATTGTGTGTTCACCGACACTCCCGAAAGTCTCAAAAATGATACCCATATTGATTTTATTGAAAATGTCACATCCGCCATCTTAGACCTTGAAATGGTTGTCATATTTGTAATTGACACTCCCGAAAATCTCGAATATGATACCCAATTTTTTTTATTGTAAAAGTCACATCCGCCATCTTAGATCAAAAAAATACATGTCATATTCGTTATTGACACTCACTAAAACAATAATTGCCCTGTCTAGACATGTTCGTGGGATGACTGCAGGGAAGAGTTTCTTAAGACTGGCAGAAATGAGACTTCAATGGACAAACTTTAAAAACACGTATTTGGAAGTTTCCCGTCAATATTTCAAATAAAATATTTCAATTAAAATAAAAATAAAAAATAAATATTTTCAAGAAAAACATTGTGTAAAATATTGTTTATAAATAAATCAAATCAAATCAAAATCAGTTTTTTCAAGTAGGTAGGTAGGAGGACACTTATGAATGTCAAAAAAAAATAAAATATTTTTCTTATTGAATCTACCGCTACTTCGTAAAGGGTTGAGCTAATGAGAAGAAGTAGCAAGAAACTCATTGCCACTCTTTTATATCAAGATTTACAGATCATTTCAATTACAATATAATATGTCAAATGTAAAATGATGCAACAAACACACTCAAACGTCAAATAGTCAATGTCTTACACGAGTAAGTCAAAAAAATAAATGTAAATTAATACAAATGTTATTGAGTACAGTAGCTGCATCATCCACATACACCATAAATCAATAAAGTTATTCTGTGAGCATTTTATAAGCGATTATAAATAAATAAACATGTATATATCCATACATATATATATGTACACAATAACTTTTAAGAATCTGAAACCGAGTCTCCGGCAACAGGATCATCCCGCCACCACAAGCAGCGCCCGTTCACGAGCATGACGCATGAGCCAGCCATCGCCTCCCTCAACCATATTTTAGGGAAGGGGACGACCCGTCCCATGTCCCCGCCACAAGCAGTGACATTTAAGCGAGCATCATGAAACCTGTTACCAGAACTCAGCAAACAACAATAAAATAATCCTAATACATCCATATAATCCTACATATCATGCAATACTCACCAAATACCTCTACTTACTATTTGACAACTCTGCTTAAACTTTGTAATTAATATTATATTTGTACTAACAGTAATCAAAAGCTCAATCCTTTAAGGAAATCTAATCAAAATTGCCTTATTCAGGCAGGTCAAGGAAATGACTTTTATTTTTATATCCACCTCCTTTGAGGGTTGAGCTTTAATAAGAAGTGGCAAGAAACTCTTTGTGGCAATCACTCACAAATCATTTCAGTTACAATATATGTAAAGTGATGCAGCAATAATACTCAAACTACAATTACTCAAAAAAAAATGTACATTAATACGTAAAAAACAAGAGCTATTGAGTACATTCACGGCCGACTACTACTGTATCAACAATAATACCAGGCCATGGTACAGTAGATGCATCAATTCACACACACCGTAAATAAATAAAGGTATTTAGCGACCATTTTATTAGCAATTGTAAAAAATATAAAATTTTTAATTTTAAAACCATGAGGTAGAGTTTCCGGCTACAGGATCATCCTGCCACCGCAAGCAGCGCCCGTTCACGAGATGACGCATGGGCCAGCCATCGCCTCCCTCGACCATTAAGCCCGACATTTAAGCGAGCATGATGAAAACTGTCACAGGAACTCAACCAAATAATAAAAAACAAGAATGTTCATCTAAAATATATTCAACAACACTCACTAGACACCTCTACTTATAATTTGACCATTTTGCTTTTAGTACAAATTACCAATTTTTCAAAAATTATTCAAAATTATAAATACTATAATATTTAATTAAGGGTAACTACAGCTCAAATCTTTTAGAGCAATTCATACCCGTGCTTTCTTATCATCTAAATAATCCTTTAAATTGTAATATGATTTTTCCATTAGTTTATGTTTAATATAGGCTTTGAACTTGTTGAGGAACATTTCCATTGTGTTCTCAGGAAGCTTATTATAAAATCTAACGCAATTACCGATGAATGACTTGTCGAGTTTACTAAGCCTAGAAGTGGGCATTAACAGTTTATTTTTGTTTCTAGTATTAATATTATGTTTTTCGTATACCTTTTGAAATTTATTGCCATTTTTATGAACATACACTAAATTTTCATATATATATTGGTTAGAAACAGTCATAATTTTAAAATCTTTAAATTTAGATCTAAGCGACTCTCTTGGTCCCGTACCATAAATTGCCCGAATAGCTCTTTTCTGCGGCACGAAAATAGAATCAATATCAGCAGCATTACCCCATAATGATATACCATATGACATAATGCTGTGAAAGTAACTAAAATAAAACAAATCTTGCAGTTTCAATATCTGTTAAGGAACGAATCTTTTTTACTGCGTATGCAGCAGAACTTAATCTACTTGATAAATTTTCTATATGAGCGCCCCATTAGAGTTTGGCATCTAGCGTTATTCCAAGAAAAACAGCGGCATCAACTATATCTAATTTCTCGTTTTTAAGCTGTATATCGATTGACACTTGGTTAACATTAGGTAAAGTAAATTTAATGCATTTCGTTTTATTAGTATTAAGTAACAAGTTATTAGCTTCAAACCAATGCACAACTTTAGTTAAAGCATTGTTAACAACATCAAAATTAGGTATGCAATGGTGTATTTTAAACATGAGTGATGTATCATCAGCAAACAACACAATTTGATATTTATCCTTTGCAATATAAGGGAGATCATTTATATAAATAAGGAATAGAAAAGGTCCTAAAATCGAGCCCTGTGGAACCCCTATTTGTTGTTGATCCAGAGGACCTCTTTCCATTGATATCCACCTTTTGTATTCTACAATTTAAATAGGATGTCTTTAAGTATAATGCTTTATTTTGAATACCGTAATGGTGAAGTTTTCTAACTAATGTTTCGTGTTCAACACAATCGAACGCCTTGGATAAGTCACCAAAGACGCCAAGTGCATCACGAGACTCCTCCCAGGCTTCAAATATATTATGTATCAAGTCAATACCAGCATCGGTAGTTGAACGACCCTGGGTGAAACCAAACTGTTTGGAGTGCAATAAATTTTTATGGAAAAAATGACGAAGCAATTGATTTAAAATTAACATTTCAAAAATTTACTAAAATTGGGTAGTACAGATATTGGTCTATAATTAGTAGGGTTACTGGTACAACCTGATTTAAACAGTGGAACTACTTTACTATGTTTCATTAGGTCCTGACCTAATGAAATACAATTGTTAAATGTTATAGCTAAATCTGGCGCAATAATATCAATCAAAGACTGGACAAGTTTAACTGATATTCCCCAAAGATCATTTATCACCTTATTTTTAATAGATTTAAAAGCTTTTATGACATCGGAGCCAGAAACATGATCAAATTTAAAGATTTTATCACATTCAAAAATGTTGTCTTTCAATAGTGAAAGAGCGGAGTCTGGTGATGAGTTTAACGAATTTGTAGTGGTAACAGGAATATCTGTAAAGAATGTTTCGAAAATTGTTGCAACTTTGCAATTCGACTTTACGGACCTGATATCAAAGTTTAAATTGAACTCGGATATTTTATCCGAGTTCCTCCGGCTTCTTCATTTATTATTTTCCAAGTCGTTTTTATCACGTTACAACTATTGATTATTTTATCTCGTATATACCTTGACTTGGCAATACTAAAATATTTTTTAAATTTTTTAGAGAACTGTTGAACATATCTTATAAATCGTAAAATTTTTGCCTGTTTTTGTGTAATTCAACTGTTGCCCACTCGCTAAAAACTATTGCATCAGTTTTGAGGACCGATTTAGGAGTGAAAATAGAATTTATTAAATTATAGAGCTTATTAAAGAATAAAATTTCATTTGGTTTTAATGTATTATGTAAAAATGGGAGGTCTCTAACAAGGGTGGCCCTCACTCTTTCTATGCGGTCTGATGTAACTGGCACAAAAGTTATTTTGTGTTTAGTTATATTGGGTTTTAAAGATTCAAACTGAATTAACTGACCAGAGTTGTCCGAATCTATTTTACTAATTATGTTTTTACTAGTAGCCCTCACATTTGTAAAAATATTATCAATACATGTGGCACTAGTAGAAGTTATTCTTGTGGGTTCCATGAACATATTGGATAAGTTGTATGATTTAAATAGATTTAATAATTTAATACTTAAAGCACTATTTTCTAAAATATTTATATTAAAGTCTGCAAAAACAAGCAGTTTTTTATTTGAATTTGTGGTTTTGAATAAAACTTCAACCATAACTTTCTCAAAAAGTTCAAAGTTGGCACAGGGTGGTCTATAAACAGACACAACAATGAATTGCTCTAATTCAATTGAGGCTAGCTCAATTATCTGCTCTATAGACAGGCAGACAATATCACTTCGATTCTTATACTTTAACTTTTTAGTAAAATGAATTGCAGCGGTTCTAGTGAACAAGCTACCAACCTGGAAATTGTTTAAATTAAAAGTACATTCAAAACTTTTTAACCAGTGTTCTGTGAAACATATTATATCAATATGAAAGTTATTTAAAAACAATTCTATTTCAAGTTCTTTTCCTTTTATACATCTGATATTTTGGTGAACCAGGTTGATAACATGTGGTGTATTTTTAGTGGTTCGATTCACTTTATTTGTGAGTAAACCCTCCTTAAAATTACTTTTCAAGCAAGAGAAAGCCTCTGTTGTCTCCTTATCTAGTTTAAAATACATTTACTATGCTCAATAAACGCAGATTGTTTTACCAATATATTGGCCGAAGTGGATTACCCTTGTGGTACCTGGGTCAATTTGAATATTGTATGCTAATAACTTAGCAATATGTCGCCTATAAAAAAGAGATAGATTCATTCTATCTTTTGTCAATATATATGATTTAATAAACCTATTTAGGTCAATTAATAAATTAACATTATTGTAAAAAAGTGTACTAGTATATAATAATGAATTAAGTTTTTGTATATGCTTGTTTTGGATGTCAGATAGGTTTCTTGCATATGGCATGTTACAAACAATAAACCTACAACCTTTACTTGTATGAAGGTCCATCAAAGTATTGTTTAAATAAATGATCTCTTTTTAGTAAATATTACATAACAGTCATCATGTAGACTATAATATTGCATTATAAACTGTATAGCTATCATACATATACATAAAAATCTTACACTTTTTACTATCTTACGCTCCGCAACGCCCCATAAGGAACTTCTTTCTAAAACTCCTTTTTTAAAGTCGGTTAGAAAATAACCTGACAACCCTATTGCTTCAATACGCACACGTAGGTAAGTATTTCATCGACAAGGCTTAGTTTCCATACTGATACATATGTCTACTGTGGCAATTAGTCTCTTTGCCGTCTATAGTTACAGCCGCAAAATTTTGAGCGGCAATACAATAATTGCGCTCGTCACCTTCAGACATATGATGTTAAACATTTGGCCAGTAGTTTCACTAGCTACGGCGCCCCTCAGACCGAAACACAATAATGCTTACACATTACTGCTTCACGGCAGAAATAGGCGACGTTGTGGTACCCATAACCTAGCCGGCATTCTGTGCAAAGGAGCCTCTCACTGGTAAAATTATATTTTGTAATGGTAATAGATTTCACTCCTTATGCTGCGGCCATATTGCCGCGTTAAGGCAACGAATTGTGTCGATCGACCATCACTTGTATGAATATAAAAATTTTGGTGTTACAAATTTTTTATTTGCTATGCCAAAGAAGGTTGAATGCATGAGTTCCTACATCAATAGATACATAAAGGCTTTTTTTAATTTCACCATTAGGGTTGCCACATAATAGTGGTGCATTTTTATTTTTCTGTTGCATTACAACTACATTACTAATTTCAATACTGACTGACATCAAAAATAATTCTAAAGGAATCAATTTTGAGAAAATAAATGTATTTTATGCCTTTTTTATGCCAAGCATACAAACTTTTCTCAGGAACAAGGAATCTTGTCTCAGGAAGACTGCGATCGGCCCATATCAGTGACATTGAGTCGTAGTTTTATATTTGCAAGTGAGAGTTGCGACCACAGTTGCGACCAATATACAAGACACAAACTCTGATTAAGATAGACGATATTGTTTATCGTCTTAGCGTTTGGTCCAGGAAAGAAATCATAAATTAACATTAAAATAAGAAGCTTATCTTATTAATTGTATTTATGTATATTAATATTAAATTATACATATATATACTAATATTATAATGATACTAACTGACCCAGCAAACGTTGTAGTGCCATATAAATGAATAATAAAAATTTGGTATGATAAATAAATGTTAGCTGATTCTCAGACCTACCCGATATAAGCACAAATCATACAAATCCGTTCAGCCGTTTCGGATGAGTTTGGCAACAAACACCGCGACACGAGAACTTTCTATAATATATGTGAAAGTTAGTATGTTTGGAGATTCGTTACTCACAAACACCCAATCTTTTCGACCAATTTACCAATTCGAGGGGCACATTAAAATTTGCTCATTCAATAGATTTATTCAGTCTGCTAGCCCATAGAAGAAAAAAGATTTCTTTAAGATCGTATAACCGTAGCTAATTGAACATAAATTAATCGGAAGAACCACCGCAGGCGAAAGATAATACATATATTAAATACTCGCGAATGAACTTTACGTTTAATGATGCTGTGATAATATACAAAAGTACGTTCGAAGTGCCCGAGTATTTTTTTTTATAATGGCTTCGATACAAGCACTATAAGTTAACTTGTGACTTATGGATTCCGATACAATGTTTATAACTGTTATTAAACGCTTAAGGCTTTCTCGAGTTATAATAGAGCAGGTTTTATACGGCCCTTACTTATTAACTTCTGGTAAATTTGCCATATCATTAATATAATTTCGAAAATTCAACCCTTTCAATGTAATCTCAATACGTAATTAAAATACCGTCAATGTTATAATCGCTTTAAGTAGATGCATAACAGATCTCTCGACTTTATTTATTTTTCAATAAAATGGCTGCATTTTTTTTTTTATTAAAGATAACATACTGACGTCTTCCAAATTTCTTTTTAAATCATTTGGTAGTGACAATTTTGAACTTATCGATAATATAGACCTCACTAATAATTGTTCATAGATTCATAAACTTTTGGCTTTGTCCTCTACGTTCAGGCCAAACAGGGCTACTTTATCAACTTCATCGTTAATGACACACTCTGAGCTTGGTGGTCTACTGAAACGTGACATATGATGACGTGATATGTATTATTAAATATAGCATACTACTCGGCTAGGTCGAGTTATTAAATCTATTGTGGGACTATGTATATGTCGCAGGTATAATGTTAAAGCCGTGATATTACAATTTCACTAGTGATATTATGATTAAACTGTAGACTGTAAATCGATTTCATTTCTAACAATTTAACAAGCTGGTTTTAGTGATTTCACTAATGCATGACTAAAAAATAATGACTATAGAATAAATACAAGAATCAAACTAATCAGCGACGGCCGAGTAAACTAACGACCAGTAAAATTGTCAAATTATCATTGTCTTACAATATCACTATAGTGTACCTTTGACATTACAATCTCACTAAGACCAGGCCGTTAAATTGTAAGAAATTGAGTCGATTGACAATCTACCGTGTAATTATATCTGTTATCACTACTGAAATTGTAATATCACGGCTTTGAAAATATACCTGCGACATATACAGAGTCCCACAAATGACTTAGTAACTCGACCTAGCCGAGTAGGATTATAAGTTTATGTCTGTTCCTGGTGTTAACATTGTGGTGATCACAGTTTCTTGTAAATTCACTAATGTGCCTATGTACATACATAACATTATCAAGAATATTATATATTTAGAAATATCTTCATCTACCTCTTCTAATGAGCCATTAGGTACTAAATATAAGCGTATTATTCAATTTATTTCGTTGCATCCCGTTCATCTTGCAAAATAATATTCACTTTTGTACTGTACTCAATGGTAATCTATATCTATACTAATATGTAAAGCTGCAGTGTTTGTTTGTTTGTTTGTTTGAACGCGCTAATCTCTGGTACTACTGGTCCGATTTGAATAATTCTTTCAGTGTTGGGTAGTCCATTTATCGAGGAAGGCTATAGACTATGTTTTTTTTTTCAAAATTAGGGATCCGTAATAAAATTGCTATTTTGTAACAAAGGTGTAAAATCGAAAACCTATTTTTGCATGCGCTGCAAAAACTATTTACAATAGAACAAAATGATGTACAGGCTATAATATAGGCAATATTTTATGACTTATAAAACTATCACGTGAATTATACTTTATATGGCAAAACAACGTTTGCCGGGTCAGCTAGTGCGAAATATTTTTGTGCAGCAGCAAGTAGATGAGCTATTAAATTACTCGACAGAAAGACTTTGAGAATCGTTGGGGTTTTTCAAGAAGCCTTGAAACTTGACATTTACAAGAATCATTGAGACTTAACATCTCATGTCAATGGTTTTTCGTGTTTTATTTATAAGATTTTTAGACTCGTTAACACTCGACGCGCCCTGCCCGTCACAATGCAGTGCCGCTCAGGATTCTTGAAAAACCCAAAATTCTAATCTAGGACTTTTCAAGAATCTCAATAGCGCTCGTCAATTTGAGACAATATAAGATGTTAAGTCTCATTAGGTACGTAATTATGGCCACTAACTACAATGCACCTCCAGCTGAAACTCAATTACGCTTTCACATTACTGAAAAAAAATTGTTAATAACCCTGACTTACTGGTCGATCAATGGCTCGTAATAGATGTGCTTGCCAACCCTAGCATGTTAATTCCCCGCAAATTTCCTCAGGGATAAACGTAGACATATCCATTGTTCATACAATACGTAATTACACATTAATTTCATTTGTACATATTAATAGCACAGAGATAGGTGCCTGCAAGCGTTCGATTCCCGCAGGCGACGTCGTCATTATCTGCAATCAGAAGCTCTGTTAATCTAATAACTCTATTTATTTTAATAGCCATTTAACGTTATTATGTTATTTAAATTCTTAATTTAATTGACTCTCGAATGTTTCGTTTAAACAAATATTATAAAGAGAAAATATTTGATTGTTTCGTGAACAGCGAAATCGATTTTGAAAACTATTTCAGAATCAGAAAGTAATATTGGCTGTTTAGATTAGAGAATTAGAGGAAATGTGTGTGTTAATATAGGGTTATTAAACATTTGTTTATTTCAGTCATTATTGCGCTTTACGGCCGTCCCCAATATACTATCTACAGATAGAGATAAATTACTATCTTCTACTGTCAGTAATTAGCTGTCAATAATCTGAAGCTGTCCCAATATATCCGATTAGTCATTCTTATCGCCTTATATCGGGGCGAGTGAATTGAAATTTAATATATATACACGTCTATCGCTGGTAAGCGTTTACGTCGTCCCATTGACAGAGAGCGTGTACGTATAAGGTGAGTTACCGTCGATAAGTTTATTGGGACAGAAAAGTCAACGATAGTTAAGATTTTTATCTCAAGTAAGAGATAGACAGAATATTGGGAACGGCTGACTAATAATCCGGACGACCGAGGCTTGCTCGGATTTTTAAGAAAGTACATAACTTGAACAAAAAAAACAAATAAGACATCTGGATATGAACGGGGTCTTCTGCATTCCGGATCACCCAATGTCCCATATGATCTATTATAGTCTTGTATATAGTGGCGAAATTTACCTTTGTATTCTAATAAATATAAAACTATTTTTTTTAAATTTAAACCTATCCAGATCGATTTCTCGCCCCCGAAACTACCTATATACTAAATTTCATTAAACTCGTTGCAGCCGTTTCTAAGACTCAGATTATATATATACAAGAATTGCTCGTTTATAGATATAAGACTTTATATTTGTCAAACGTAAAGTAGTGTGTATTTTGATAACTGGAGCGAAATTGCGTTAGAGTCATCCATTTGACCGCGTGAAACGCAGAGCAGCTCGAATTGTCGGGTGCCCAGTGTTCTGTGAACGGCTGGATCACTTGGCGTTGCGTAGAGACGTCGCTTCATTGTGTCTTCTACCGTATTTATCACGGGAAGTGTTCCGAAGATCTGTTTCACCTGATTGCTGCCGCCGAATTCCACCTTCGCACGACACGCTACTAATAAGGATATCATCCCCACCCCCACTGGATGTGTGGCGGTCCTCCACATTGCGGTTTTCAAGGAGCTTTCTTCCACGTATTACAAAGCTGTGGAATGAGTTTCCTTGTGCGGTGTTTCAGGTAAAATACGACATGGGTACGTATGGGTAAAAATGCGTGTACACCTTTGTTAAAGGCCGGAAACGCTCCTGTGATTCCTCTGGTATTGCAAGAGTATTTGGGTGGCGGTGATCACTTAACACTAGGTGACCCGTACGCTCGTTTGATCTCCTTTACTATTAAAAAGAAGAAGAGCGCTTAAAACCCGTAGTAGAACGGATAAATAAAATAGTATTCCAAATAAATATTACTAAAACTATACTTTTTTAAATTTGTTACCAGACCGGATTCCGTACCGGAATTAATTAACTTGAACGGTGAATAAGCGAGTCAACAGGGTCGGAAAGGCGTAACCGATGTAACAGACAGACAGACAGACGGCTCGGTCACGGATCTGATTCGACGGCCCTTTCCTCTGCACTCAACGCCGACAAAGAAATGCGCTTGCAATTTACTAAATAGGCATCAAATTTGCCATTCCAATTTTATTTGCATATATTAAAGAAAGAAAAAAAAATATCTGTAATTTTTGTTTGTTTAAAAATGATTACAATTATTTTCAAAGAATGCTGCTTTAGTGTCTAGATTCTAGAAAATTAAAATCCTTAAAACATATTGACCTAAGTTCCAAAATAATTATCCAGTACTTCGACATAAGATATTAAAATAGAGTAACATTCAGAAACTGTTTTCAGCATGATAAAAAACTGTAAATTTAAAAATCTTTCAGTCTCCTCCCTTCAGTATTTGGAAAATATAATCTAGTTTTGAAAAAAAAATCATAATTTGTACTTCATAGAACTAAATTTGTGAAGTTTCAATAAATATAAAAAATTTCGTTTAATGACCCGTAGAGTCCTCTGTAGAGACAGACAAGAGAAATATCTATCCTGCCTGAGATTGTGATTGACTTTGGAAAATGTTCGGTAAGTTCACAACCACTCGCTATTTCGAGTCCCAGTTTTCCGATACTCGGCGAGGAATTAAGGGGAATAATGCGAAAGGAGAGGACTGAAAAAAAAATTGGGAAATGTGGAAAGCGCTCGCACGGAACTACATATAACAATTTTAAGACTTTTATGGTTTTCTTATGGATGCCATTGTCAGATCTGAGCCAAATTGCAATGGGACCACATGGGAAGCACCAGCTTTCAAAAAAAAAAAAAGAATTATCTAAATCAGTTCACCCAGTCGAAAGTTCTGAGGTAACAAACATAAAAAACACACACCGACGAATTTAAAATCTCCTCCTTCTTTAAAGTCGGTAAAAAATAGAGTATTATGGACACTGAACAATGTTCATTTTACCGCTTTCAAGACTATCTCAATAGAGGGTTATGTAGTACTAATTAGGACAGTAATCACGACCATCATGTTGACGGAGCATCCTTACACAAACAATAAATTCAAGCTTCGTGCATCGAATATTTATTGAGTTTATTTTTTTAATACTTTTTGAAGTTTTGCTATCGTTTGGTCACGTTAGGGAAAAATTATCATCGTGTATTATTCAGATGCGCGCCCACAACGTCACGCAAATTCGACACCCTGACATTATTAGCTGGTCAAGTAGACCATTTGTATCATACTTCATCTATATATCATAGGGGCGCTTAGCAGAAACATCCACGTGTGGGCGAAGGTGTCGGATCCTCAAAGAAGAAGAATATTATTTTAATTGCCATATATTATTTAAAATGAAGTTATTGTGTGAAATACTCTAACGGCCGTTCCCAATATTCAGTCTATCTCTTACTTGAGATAAAAATCGTAACTATAGTTGACTTTTCTGTCCCAATAAACTTATCGACGGTAACTCACCTTATCTGTGCACGCTGTCTGTCAATGGGACGACATATAGCTTACCAGCGATATAAAGTTTGTATGGAAATTGCAATTCACGCGTCCCAATATAAGACGATAAGAATGACTTATCGGCTATATTTGGATAGCTTCAGATTATTGACAGCTAATTACTGACAGTAGAAGGTAGTAATTTATCTCTGTATGTAGATATATTGGGAGCGCCCGTAAGTCTTACACGAGTATGTTAAAAAATGTAAGTTAATTAATAAAAACACAAGAGTTATAGAGCATGCAGGTATTATGTGAGCATTATAAATACCTTAACAAACTTAATGATATCTAAGCGATTATTAAAATATATTACTATAAATATATAAAATAACTTTAATTTTTAAATAATAATGCAGTTTCCGAAGGCAGTATCATTTAGCCGCCACATTCACGAGCACTGCGCATGGATCAGCCACCGCCTTATTCAAACATATTATAGGGAAAGGAACGACCCGCCCCACGACACCGTCAAAAGTGAAGTCATTTATTTCGCAAATACGATGCGTTTAGATTTTTTGTCGTTATTTATATCGCTTTGGAAACAAATGGGAGAGAGAAAGACAAAAACACTTTGACATAGAAGAAGAAGAATAAGAGAATCGAGTCTAGAAATTCTCATGCATTTAGTCAAGAACGTTGAAACCAGTTCGTCTTTTAATACTTGCGCACTCAATCCTGTTTCTCATGCAGTTGATATATTTACCAACCTGACTGGTTACAACATGTCACGAATCATCCGAACTGACGAACAATGCACGAATGCATTTATTAATTACCTTACTCGCTTTGTTTACAGCGAATTTCTGAATAACTAAAGTTAATTAATACATATTCTTCTCTACCTCTGTTTACAACTAAGGTAAGTATTATGCTGTGTTTACCCATAATAAAAAGGCATAAAAGGTATTTATTTTCTCAAAATTGATTCCTTTAGATTTTTTTTTGATGTCATTTCTAAGGCTAAAGAGAGAGAGAGAAAAAGCGGCGCTTATTTCACAATTAATATTTCGATTTATGAAAATTGCATGAAGGCACCGGTAATCAGTGCCGAATGGGAATGAAGTAAACAGTAATAATAGAGTGTGTGGGCTCGTAATGATCCCACGAGCTCTGACGGAGGAACTCTCGCACCGAACCCACCGCGGCCGACCTCTTGCCACCACGCACGTATGAACACCTACACGATAACATGGTCACCAAGCAATTATAGTACAGGGTATTTAAATTCGTTTTATATATATGTTTTACTTGGTATTCCTACAGCAGCTAATCATTTTAAAAATGTACAATAATATATTATTGATAAATGATAATAATTTAATTTAATCATTTTTAAAATTGTTATAATATAATAATCATGTCACACACTTGCCTTATATATTTATAAAAGGACAAGTGTGTGGGCAAGTCGGTCCCAGGAGGCCTCGTAGAACATTCATCGACCATATTGGGTACGTTTTGAGAAAAGGAAAGGTCCGAAGCACCAGCAACCGGCGAGCATGTATGAAAAGAGTAATGAATGTAGAGGAAGCGCGTGAGGTTTGTAAGGATAGAAGCAAGTGGCATTCATTTGTCTTTGCCTACCCCGACGGGAACAAGGCGTGAGTGTGTATGTATGAATGTTTTTCATTTCCACATTTAAATATAATATTAAACTACATTATTAAAAAAACTAAATAATGATATTTAAATGCATTAGTTAATTATTAGGGTGAAATAAAAGGCTTTTTATTTCTTTTTTTTTATTTATGTATTCCTACAGCTATAGAATATAATTAATTATAAAAAATTGAACGGCACTTCTATGGATAGCTTCTCTATGCGTTAATAATAATAACTCTATAGCATTTTATCGTATTTTTCAATCTGTCACAGCTCTAGGTTATTTGATTTCAGATTAACTAACTTCCCACTGATGTTCAAAACCGCAGTAATTCCTGAAATGAAAGAAACAAAACTTTACAAAACCGCATATATTATGTTCATATCTGTACAGTTTGCACATTATTAAACCTGCTAAAAAATAAATATCGTCAAAGGAATTTTATGTTTAGAGGGTTGCTAGGACTCACAAAATCATGATGCATTCCTTATTAATAATTTAATTTATAGTTGACTCAAATGATATACATTTGTATGTATATTACTGAATTATCGCAGTTGTAATACGGAATATCTATTAAAAATAATTATCATTAGAATAATTTATCGAAAGAGTGCGTCTCATGATAATTCTGGTAAGCCCGAACACACCCTTATGAGATATAGTTTTATAACATTGTTCCGATATCTTGATTGAGGTTTCATCATTGATTCATCATTTCATTAAAATCCAGTAATGAATCCTTTTAAAATTAATTTATAAAGTCAGTTGAAAAGTTAAAGAAGATTCGAAGAAGAGTAAAATCAGAGTGTGTATTGGATGATGTTATTAGAGACATACGATAACGTGATTTGTACATAAGAACACAGAATCAGGCCAATGAGTGTAATATAGATACGTATCTCGATTCAACATCCAGCGGGTGTACAGCGCTCGGTGTTCGGCGCGGCGCGTGTCTGGGAACCGACGGCGCGCGCGCATTCTCACGGCCTTCCTGACCCGACGCCCCCGCCGCCCGCATCCCGCCTTCACCGACACACACATACCGCACCGCGAGCCAAGCCCTGATTTATGGTACCCTAGTAACCAGAACTTAGATCTTCCTTAGTTTCTTTGTTAATCCTACTATTTATAAATGTGAAAGTTTGTGCAGATGTTTGTATGTTGTTTCTTGGTCAATAACGAAAAATGGCTAAGCGGATTTAAATTAAATTCTGGCAAAATTATTAGCGTTAAGATGGACACATCCGTGGATGTGACATCCTTACTTTATATACATATAGTATAGTGTTCTCAAGAGATAATATTTCACCTTTGAAAATGAATAAATAGCGCTATCCTTTAAACCTTGAAGCACAGGATAAATTATTATCAGTAATTCTAAAGTATATATGTAATCAAGATGGCATTGTTTATTTATTTTATAATATTTCAATACGAGCCCCTCAGTCGAGCTCGTAATACGTGTCTGTTGGGCAATCGTTTCTGTCACGCTATTTACGAGAAGGATAAGAATATTTATTGTAATATTATGATATTTAGTATCTTATTGAATGTATTATAATTCTTGATCTATATAACTATAATTTAATAAACAATGTGACGGTACACAAAACAGAAAATCAATTTATATCTGTCCTTTTTTAAGAAAAAAATTGACGAAAATTGCAATTTAGCCTGTTTTAGATTTTCTCCGAAACGGAGATTTAAGCGAATCTTTCTAAATTCTCATGTAACTTAAGTGAGTTATATCTCAGAAAATAAATGTAGTTTCCGCGAAGCAAAGTTCCAAACAGCTGGACAAAATTCATTTAAAAGTCATATTTCCACGCAAAGAATAATTACGCGGGTAAAGTGGCATAATTTTAAGCGATGTAAACTATTTGTTGTTTTAATGTTTTTGCCATCATAATGGTAACTGATGACGTTGTCCATACTTCCCTGCAACACAAGAGGAATCACACGAGTTTTGTCGGTCTTTTCACCTAAAAGACCGACAAAACTCGATGTACACTCTATTATCGAATATATAGGTATTCTAGAGGAACAGTCTTATGAGGAAGCTCAATGTTGCTCAGCGGGCAATGGAGAGGGCTATACTCGGAGTTTCCCTACGAGATCGAATCAGAAATGAGGAGATACGTTGTAGAACCAAAGTCACATAGCCCAAATGATTGCGAAACTGAAGTGGCAGTGGGCAGGGCACATAGCTCGACGGACAGATGGCCGTTGGGGCAGTAAGATCCTCGAATAGCGACAACGTACAGGAAGGCGTAGTATTGGTAGGCCCCCACAAGATCGCCAGAGTCGGTTGGATGAGCGAAGCGCAGGACCTATCGTAATGGTGAACTTTGGGGGAGGTCTTTGTCCAGCAGTGGATTCTTTTTCGCATTACTCCTCGTTATCTGTGCCGTAGTAATACAGTCTACAGCAGTGTTTCCCAACGTGGGGCCAACGCCCTACAGGGGGGCAATTTGATAGATAATGGGGGGCAACTTAAAAATGGACTCGACACGACTTTAACCCTTTCGCTTTGGGTTATTTAAATGCAATGATAGATATCGGTGACAAATTTAACAAAAAAAGGCAAATTCCAAGAATGTGCAATAAAACTTTTACTACCGTTTCACATTCATATTTAGCTAAATGTAGATTCAATGCTGTAAAAGATTTACTGATAAAAATAATCAACTTGATATAACACAACGCGCAGACTTGAGATTAAAGCTAAGTAAGATGGAACCAAATATAAAATCTCTGTGCAGCAAGCATCAAGTGCAAGGATCGCACTAAATGAATATATAAAAAAAACAATATTAAAATTATTTTGAATTCCAGTTTTTCATTATATTATGTTTTGAAATTTGATTAACGATGAATTGATAACAATTTTATAGCGATTTCCCTCTAAAACTTATCATTCATATTTCTTATGGGAACAAAAAAATTTTTATACGTTAAAAATTATGTATGGGGGGCTTAAACATTTTAGAAATGTTAAGGTGGGGCATGGCCTAAATAGGGTTGGAAATCACTGGTCTAGAGACTGTGTAGACGTAAAGCCAAGGCGATCGAATCATCCACAGAATACAGGATCTAAGTAATTCGAGCTCTGCGTTGCACTCGGTCAATTCAATTAAGCTGATATTTGGATGCACCCATTGTGCAGAAACGAGAGCAATACTCTATATGTGACTGGAACTGCATTTTACAGGGATCTAGAATATAGGCTTGTACTATTAACCGACTCTTTTTTTTTAAATGAAAATACGGTACGAGACGAGCAGGACGTTCATCTGATGGTAATTGATACGCCCTGCCTATTACAATGCAGTGCCGCTCCGGATTCTTGAAAAGCCAAAAATTCTGTAATTTAATTAAGTAATTTCTAGCTACAAGTTACTACAACGGCGCCCTTCAGACCGAAACACAATAACGCTACTTCACCGCAGAAATAGGCGCCGTTGTGGTACCCATAATCTAGCCGGCATCCTGTGCAAAGAAGCCTCCCACTCCCTCCCACTCCCTCCCACTTTACCCACTCGACCACCCCTAGTTTCTTCCAAGCCAATTTGTAATATGTCGATACTAAAAAGAAGATCCAGGTATTAAGGGAAGTATTATTGAAGAATGGTTATACGACTGTTGGAGTTTTTAGTGGTCAATGCGCAAACTTGAATAATCATCACTGCCTACATTCCCTCACATCACTAGAGTAAACACAGGAGTGTTGCCGGAACTGTAGATGTACAGTTTTGTTGCACGTGGAAGAAGGTCCCATGAAAACTTGTGCAGAAACGCCGTACCAGATGGTGAGACTGACTTTTAATTTGGTAGCGTATGGTGTTGGAGAAATTCGGCAGCAGGAATCGTGTCAAAAAACCTGTCTATCGCTGGTATCCCAGGTGCTAGCGCGTTAATCATTAAAATGATTCCTAGTGCTATTCTACGTTTTTAGAAAGAACAATTTTGAAAGATGGCTTTGACAATTAATTATTAAATAATGAATACGGCTGTATGGGCTTGAACCCTTTGCCTGTCCTAATTATGGACGAAAAAATTCAAGAAATAACGAATGACGCAAACGTCAGAAAATTTAAGGAACCAACTTCAAGCTGATACTTTTGTGTTTCAGTGATGCGCGCGCATCTTAATATTTCACTTTCATCATTTTTTCACCAACGCGCCTACAAAAGTATAACTTCAATAATTGAGAAGTAAAATCGAAGGTAACTTCAGATCTTTATTGCCTTACAGGAAATAATTTTGCTTTTACACAAAGAACACGCATTTTTGCCATACAATGTCCTGCCGTATAGATCCATCATGGCAGCATCTTATTCATACACAGCACGTAACTGCACTTAGATATAATCTGTTTGTTTTACGATCCAAGCCGCAACGCTTTGTTCGGACTTATATCAAGCGGCTGGCAATACATGTTTCTGCTTATTATTGCTTTAGTGTAATACGATATTACAATGCAACTTTTAGTTGCTTTCATGGTTATGTTGTAAGATGATTGAGAGTGTTTGCGGTTTCACACATATCGGGGTAGTCCTGTTAAAATCGGGAATGCAAAAAAGTGATAGTGCAGGGATTATGTATTTTATATCTTCTTGTAATTGAGAAAGAGGGATTGTATTCTGAAATTTAAAATTAAACGTTACAGGATTTTTATATATTAATTAATAATTAAAGTAATACTGTGAAAATGTATTTGTGTACATTTTTGATTTTTGTTTTAGAAACAAATTTAAGGCCGTTTTATTGTATATAATGTACATAATGTTTTTTACTTATAAAGCTAGCAAAATTAGTAAGTATATTATAGGTATATAAGAAGATTTCCTACAAACGGGCCTTCAAATTGTTACAAAGGTCGGTACTAGTAATGGACCGAATGTGGTTTGAACCGTATACGCGCTTGGGCCAAACATACGGTTAAATTCGGCCAAACTTTGACCGGCTGCGCTCATTAGCAAATATATCTTCATCACGCGTGCATTTTTCGTGTTCTCAGGTGATTTTTTACGAGGTTTAAGATGAGAAATATTAATATTTTCTTGTTGCAAGTGTTAAAGGGCTTTTTTAATTTAACAGATTTATGATTCTATTCTTTTAATGAAAAAAAGTACAGATATTTTGTTTAGTTTTTTCTTGTATCGAATAAGCCAAACTTCGGCCGAATATCAGCTGTTCAAACCCCCGAAGTTTGGTTAAACCGATTGTAAAACGAAATTTAGCCCATCCCTAATTGGTACCTACTTCTCATATTTCAATTAATAGAACTTAGAATATCGATAACAACCTTGTCGTTTCCACTTTAATGCACAGGTTATGAGGATATAAAAGTTGCTCATGTTGTACGTTTCTAGATTCTGATTAATAATGCCTCTAATATTATGTTAATGATATACATATGTATTTTTATTCAAAGTATATTGGAACGAAGTTCCTTACGGCAGGCTTGGACGAGATAGGGATTTTGCTGCGGGACCGAACTGAAAAAATGAGACGTGCGCAGGCGCGACAGTCGTTTCTATTTCTATGTAATTTTATGTTGTCAAACAAAAATAAAGAGACATATTTTGTTATTTTAACTGATAATTTGGATTACGATTTTGTTTTTATTTTACGTAATTTATTATTTCCTAAATACTTTCGTGTAGTTAAATAAAAACTAATCTGAAAAATTTAAGAGAAAAATCAAGAAAACCTACATAAAAATGAACACGATTTTTTTTTAGAAATTGTGTCGATTCTACATTAGCCGAAGGAACTTCGTTCCTACCTGGTGTCCCACGACACCACATCTTTTTTTTCACTTTTTACACACTTTTGCATTATTTGGAAACAATGTTTATATATCTATATCTCTGTTTTTCCAGAGGGATGTCTGACTTGCGTCTTCAGAGCTTGTTAATTGTATACCTGGTTAAACGTATCTTTAATTTTCAGAAATAAAAAAATCACAAGGTGCAACGTCTGGACTCTATGGTGGATGCGACATTATTTTTATAATTGAGGACTTCAAAATTCATTCGGAACGCAATGTGAAGTATGAAATAATAATATTAATTGTCTGTTTTGTGTACGATAGCGCAATAAATGAATATTGTATAACCACATAAACTCTGCTACTACTTTTATACTGATAAATAAAGCAATTCGTGCGAAATTATTCCCTAACCATTCCAAAATATCGATAAATGCACAACGTCAATGTTTTCACTTGTTGCCGGCACTCCCATAGTGCAACCCGTTATTTTTTTAGTCATCATTTATTATTAATTAGTATTATATTTACCTTTAAATTATAAATACCACTCGTACACCCTGGTCACACTATGAGCAAGGTCACTGGCATGTATTAACCCCTTAAGGTGGGTGCTCTGTGCTTAAAAGCCCCTTAATCGTATCGGTTCGAATAAACTGCAGAAGGTAATTGATTCACGACAATTTTATTTTATTTAAAACAAAAACTGTTCACAAAAATATAAGTACAGTTATATATTTGCCTGCACCGGCGGATTAATATAAATTCATTTGCATCATTGTATTCGTACATGGCCACTTGCAGCGTCGAATTAAGTTATTTAATAGTGAACAAAAGCAATAAAGATTTATCTGTGGCGTGCGCGTTGCATCTCGTATTACCTGCTTTACATACGCCTGTGGCCTGCGCGCGAAGAGACCCGTGCCAGGTCACGAACAAAATAACGACACAAATTAAACCAGCTAAAGAAATCCCGCAAAAACATGCTACCTGAGCTTGAATCGTATTATATTTTAGGGTCCCGTACCTTCAAATGAAAAAAGGCACACTCGTAGAATAATTTAGTTTATCAAAACTATGGTGAAGCTCGTAACACTGATAAGTGGTGAGGAGAAACTAGGAGAGGCAGAAGACCGATTACAAAGTTGATGAATTAGATTAAACTGAATAACATACTTTGTTGCATTAACTTTTGTTCAAATAAAACACACCTTTACAGCCTCCAAATACACTTGGTATATAGTTATATCTGAGATAAACCAAGAATGTCCAAATAGTTTACAAATAGACCTTTTGCGATTGGTTTATTCGGACGTGTAATGTTTCCCGCATTTATTTGCAAGGCTCCATGACATTCGGAAAACTACAGAACTATCATTGTATTGACAGTGTTGTCAGCGATATAGTCAACATTTTCCAAATTCTTGGTTAATTTTTAGGTATAACTTTATACCAAGTTTATTTGTAAGGCCGTTAGTGTTTACCGTTAAGTTTTTTTTAGTCTGCATGGAGTATGCAAATCCCGCCCGCCCGCACGTCATTGAGATTGGGGTTAAAAAATCTCTCTCTTCTCTTTAACTCGACTTAGGTGCACCGTACACACAGAAAAATTAAAGTAAAACTCTGCTGCCCGTCACAATAAATGGCAATAGTAAGCTAAAATTATGACAGACTGTGTATTATTGTTGCCTCTATAACAATAATTAAGACGGCGATTTTCAAAATGGCCGCTAGGCAAACTAAAAAAAATGTTTCATTCAAGTACAAAAGTATTGGAAAATGACGACCCATATAGCCCAGTGGTTAGTGATCTCTGAGCGGGAGGTCGAGGTTTCGAATCCCGGTAGGTGCAAACCTTTATATGATTAAAATGGAGGTTTGTTTTCAAGCCATGGATGTTTACATATTATATTATGTTTAAGTGTGTATATCGATACATATTTAATCATAATACCCATAGCACAGGCTATGCCTAGTTTGCGGCAAGATAATTTGTGTGAAAGTGTGTCAATATTTTTATTACCTCAGCGTAGGGGTTTACACTAATTACATTATTACTATTGATACTTTATCAAAAAACAATATAACCGCCAAGCTGTCAAAATTCAAAATGGCGGTTTGGCAAACTAATAAAATATTTCTTAAAAATAAAATGTTTGAACCGACTCGCACTTGCCTGCTTTTTTATCACAACGAACACCGCTTTGACTGCAAAAACAAGCATAGAACGAGACAGTTATACCTCAGAGAAGATGTGGACAAAGAAACATCTAAAATAAGGGTTATGTCAAAAATGAGGTAGCCGGAACGAGTTATTTAAATTCATCGGTCATTCAAAGGACGAGGCGCTCGCAACTCCGGCTTATAATTCTTACTGAAGTCCGCTCATTAGCTGCGGCGACGGCATATTAAATTATTTAAAATTGAAAAATAAAATTACAAGATTACAATTTAGGATATCGCAAATATATCTCGTGGGCCAATAAAGTAATCATTGGTACGGCTTGGCCAATTACGTGGTCGCCGACTCATTCGCGAATCGAATTTTTAATTTAATTGATTGCTGTGTGGGCTATAAGTCGCACTTGGCTTCACTCGGCCGTGTTTTAATGTCGGTGACTCCCAACATTTATGTAAAATAGATGCTAATTCAATTTGCGCACTCCGCTACATTCAATATGAGCCTTTTTTCTCGTGTCTTTTATGTCCACTACTTTTTATATCCGTTCTTTTATTATCTACTAGAAACGAAAATACAGATCATTTTATACCATCACTTTAGCCCATCTGTCTGTCTGTATCAGCAACTAGTTGGTCCTTAACATATAAGTTTCTAAGTGAAACCATTAAATTTTTTTTTATATTGGCACACAAAGGGATGGGGCATGTACCGTTTATCTAGATTCAAGCGATTGTTATAGGACACAAAACAAATATAAGTAATTGTATTGTAAGTATTGTTTTTTATACTAGCTTTACCTTAGTCTCTTCGCACGACACGCCACAAATTAGGATGTCATCCCTACCATCTGGATGTGTGGCGGTCCTCCACAGTGCGTTTTTCAAGGAGCTTTCTTCCACGTACTACAAAGCTGTGGAATGAGCTTCCTTGTGCGGAGTTTCCAAGACGATACTACAAGGGTACCGTCAAAAAAGGCTCGTACACCTTCCTTAAAGGCCGCAACGCTCCTGTGATTCCACTGGTGTTGCAAGAGAATGTGGGCTGCGGTGATCACTTAACACCAGGTGACCTGTACGCTGGTTTGTCCTCCTTTACCATAAACAAACCGCGAATTTGTGCATTGCTCTTCGCGTAATGTCTTTCAATATGAGCTCGCGATTCGCGCCAAAACTAAACCATGGTACGCGTGACTGCGTAGTCTTGTAGTCGACGATATTTTGATTTCGTACAAATTTTTTATGTTAACAATTAATATTAGAGTATGTGGATTGACTTTAACTAATTATACGCGCAATGTTACCTTAAATAATGATTTCTATTTATCAGAAATTTGATTTCTATTAAGTGAGGAACAACTGTCCCAGAAGGCGACAAGCTCTTCAATATCAATCAATTTTAACAGTACCAACCTTATATCGTGTAACAGTCCTTAATTTGACGCTCACGTGTAACGCCTAAGTCTGACGCTTATCGCGGCTAGAGAGCCCTTAGTTTGTGATAAATCTGTTTCGGGGGAACAAAAAATAATAGTGTCGAACCTCAGCGCTGTTCGACTGAGAGGTGGATCTTTGATGCGCTTAAGTTTGTATACAGAAATATTTTGCAGTGGACTGTATATTATTAGAGGCTTTTTATTAGAGACTGTATATTTTAGATTTAGCTCAGATCCACACTACAGTATTTGCTTCTAATCTTTAACCCTTTTTATTCATATTAGAGTAACGTCCAATAAGCAATATTTTTCTAATATAATAATACTGACAGTACTGACACACTCTTACACAAATTAACTTGCCCCAAACTAGGCGTAGTCTGTAGGGTGCAAGACATGAATATATTTAATACAATATACTTACTTAAACGTACATAAATAGTAATGAACATCTATGACTCGGCAACAAACATTCATATTCATCATAATTTTAATGATTGCACCTACCAGGATTCGAACCCAGGTCCTCTAGCTCAGTAGGCAGGGTCAATAACCACTGGGCTATATGGGTCTTCAAAATAACAACTCCACGTTTTAATTGCTTGTCTCTAGCAACTAATCAATTACAGTCAAGAAAAGAGGTGTGAGAGTGTTTTTTAAATAAGGCTCACGTGATAAAGAGTTAAGTTCTTGTAAGGTCGAGACCCATAACACCATTAATTATAAAAGAGAGACATGAATAATTCTGATTGGAATGAATATAAGCTGTCATTGCGGACCACAGAGTCGTAATTACGGCCATTGAAGTAAACTGTCAGCTCGTATATAAGAAACGGATATATTTTTATGATACAATTGTGCGAGCGAAGTTCAACGTTGCGTAAAAAATTATTACTTACAGCGAATATCCTCATAACGTATGCGTTTCCAGCACGGATTCTTTGTGTTAATTTTATTGCGAGAATAAAACTGTGACGTATGCTTATCTACTTATACAAATCATGATATATGCTAAGAGTATGCAGGCTGTATAGATATCGATATTTATTTATTTGTTTCGATTGAATTGAAAACTTTTTTAGACGTGCTGAGCATCTTAATTTATTAAAACTAAGCTGTCATGCTGGGCTATATAATGTTCGTTAAAGGAAAGTGGGCTTAATTGCGATCACCCGTAATTTGCCAGAGTAATTTATACACAAACATAATATACAAATATTGGGGTTGAGCAGGTTATCAACTGTAAATTAGATCCTGTAGATGAAGCCACAACCAGAAAGTTGAACAAAGCAAACAAGATTTTATAGCGATACGTCACTCGAAAGGTTAGCTCAGTTGGTTAGAGCACCAGTACGGAACGGAACATAAGATTTTGTTTTTCAAATTTTATTTGTGTATTAATCCTAGTAGTGAGGGTTATCACTTTAAAAGCATAACATATTGTTCACAAACATAATTATGTATACTGTAAACAATAACATTATAAAAGTAGAACAAAAAATTGTTGTAATTCTTCTGTCGTACGGTCTTATGCACACACTGTTTATTTAAAAAGAAGGTACCTTTTATGTATCAATTTAACTGGATAGCTTCTGTTAGCTTGAATCTTTAATGTATTGCACACTTCATAAGTAAAGCGTTGATATATTGCTCTTCCCTCAATATGTCAAAAATGCAGTTTTCTCTAAACTGAAATGATCTTTGAAGTGAAAACTTGTTTAGTATCGTTGTTATTTAAAAGTCGATAAAACGAAAAAATAATTTTGTTACGAAATGTTAAAGAATTGTTTGAAAACGTTTGTGTGGTAAACATTATTATAACATAAATGACTTTCTTAATGAAACCACACATTGGGAATGGCGAGACAACCCTAAGGCTAATTAATTAGTTAAATTTATTTTAACGAAATTCTGATTTAAAAAAAAGAGGCCCGCTGAGTTCTTGCTTGTGTTCTCAGGCTGATCTTATTGAATTAATGGATTTTGATGTTCAATGAGTGATTAAAAATCATATTTTGAATAAAATAACTACTTATATGAATTGAAATAGACAAGATATAATCTATGCAAGTAGGGACAGGGATAGGGATAGGGACAGGGCGTGAGCTTAGTGACATAAATCAGATCAAGAATACACTTAAAAAATAACCTATAACAAGTACCGGGTGCAAACTGACGATTACCTGCTGACGTCACGCAGAGGCATAAACATATCTAAGGTTTTCCTTTTTTGTTTAAATCCCTAAGACAGAGAACAGACTGATTGACAAACGTAGCTATACTGAAAAAAAGTAACTAAAAAAAAAATAAAAAAATATATAAAAATATATTACTACTGGGTAGTAAAATATATCTAGGATTTGTATAAATTCCCAGTAATTAGTATTATAGCGAAATAGCGACGAATCTAAAATAACCTAAAGACTCTCCCAATGTTATGGGAGAAGAAGTGACAGGGTATAGCTCAGCGCTGACCTTCCGCCACCACACAGGGGATTCAAACTAGTTTACTAGTTTTCAAACTTACAATGCGTCGAATAAACATACATATGAATAAAAAAAATCGAAAACACCGAGTCACCGTGGCACAATACAAATAATAGAATAGTAGCGTAAGGACTTGTTCCAACTATCCGACCGGTAGATCTGTCGGAAACCGGACACCGGACAGAATGTACACATTACACCGGATCCCGGATCTTCTTCGGTCTTATCCAACAGAACAGGTAAGTAAAGTTTCTGCTTGAATGTCCATGCTACACGTCTTCTTTTATCAGTAAATGCGAGTCGAATCACGTGAGGGGAGCACGGGCGGGGCGAGCGGGGGACAGATGACGGCGCAAATTCGTTCACATTACTCCGGTCCGGTGGTTTTACCGGCACTTCGCAGTGACAAAACGCTCGGTAAAAATGCCGGGCTCGGTATTTTTTCCGGATCCGGCATAATGTGAACAGCTTCATATATCTTTAGCCATTAGTTCTTCCAGCAATTTTACCGAGCCGGTAAATCTGCCGGTCCGGCATAGTGGGAACGCGGCCTTACTCAGCTCAGTCTCCTTGAAATTTATACCTAAGTCTGGCTGGAGCGCTAGGGTTGGTACATACAAAAAGATTGACGACGCGGACGGCGCGGCGTAGCTAATTCAATACGGACAGCCAGCGACCAGTCTCAGCGACTCAATAGTTTAGTTTACCCAAGATTTCTTAGCGGCCGTGTTAATCGTGTATACGTGGCTAACTCTAAAAATGTTTAGAACTGGCCAGTTAGAAACATTGATTATGAAAACTTTTTTTGTATTTCAATTTTAGAACTCTTTGGTAATCTAATGTAGTATATTGCATTCCTTTGTCATTTGTTTTTATGAATTGACAAATCTAAAACCTGAAAATGAACCTAACGCGAGAAAATTTTCGGTCAATGATTTATTATGACCTTCGTTATGGACTTACACAATAACAAAGCTATGACAGGCTGCGATTAGCATTTCTTAATGAAGCCCCGTCTCGTGCCACTGTTTACAATTGGTTTAACGAGTTTAAGCGTAGACTACTGAAGATAACATCAGTGCTGTGCGACGCATGATAGAGGAAGATAAGAGAGTGACCTATCAGCACATACGGGCACGCCTAGGCATTGGTATGAGTCAAGTTCAAAAATTATTACACGAACATTTAGGCGTCAGGAAGCTTTGTCCCAGATGTATTTCCCATACTTTAACCGGCGACCAGAAACACCTTCGCATGGACTGGTATCGCCAAATGTTAGATAAGTTCAACGGCGGTAGCTCAAATGTAGTATTTGTCATCGTCACAGGTGATCGTCACTGGAAACCACAAGACAATCAGCTTGGGTGCTTCTTTTCAAGGATCGGCCAACTAAGGTAAAGAAAGAAGTCAAAGAAAAAAGATGATTGCCTCATTCTTTGGTCGGACAGGTAATTTCGCGACTTTTGTGCTAGAAGATGGAAGGAAAGTTACTGCAGATTGGTATATCAATCACTGTTTGCCTGTTGTGTTGGAAAAAATTCGACAGCAGCGCCTTCGAAGCAGGATCCTCCTTCACTACGACAATGCGCACTCCGCAAAACGGACTGTTGAATATTTGACTATGGCAGGTGTCGAGATAATGAGTCATCCGCCATACAGTCCGGACCTGGCGCCCTGCGACTTTTTATTATTCCCAGAACTAAAGATAAAATTCGAGGTATTCGCTTTACGAGCCCTGAAGATGCGGTGAAAGCGTACGAAAATCCCTAAGGGAGAATGGGCCCACTGCTTTTTTCAGTGCTTCCATCGAATGCGACGATGTATAGAGAGGAACGATATCACTTCGAAAAACAATAATAGTATTGGCAACTTTCTACATTAAGCCGTTTTTCATTTTCTAAACATTTTCAGTGTTACCTAGGTATGTGTGTGTGTGCATCGATTCCGGCAGTCTTGTATGAAGTTAAGGCTGCTATTCCAAGAAATCGAATAATTGAAACCATTTCGTAAGGGTTCATATAAAGATTTTATTTTTCCAAAAAATAGTAATATGTCTACAGAATATGAGAAGAAAATTTATTTTTTCTTCACATTTCTATCTTTAATAGACATTCAGAAACAAAATCACCAAAGTACCCCTAAATTTTACAGTTAAAGCTATTTTAATCATTCAATCTAGATTAAAATTGTATGAAAAATTATTAATTGTTTTCCAATACTATTAACATGACATAGTTTTGTTATTTTAAAGAAAATTATATTAAAAATGCTTCTAATTCTCGTTGGCTCGGTTCCCAGCCTTAAAGTACTGTTCAATAGAATAATAACTATACATATAATATATATAATTATAATATTAACTAAGATATTATAGTAATAACTAGGTATATTGTGACCGTAGTCAGTGTCAACACTTGTACATAGGCAATGGGCTACTGAAGATGAATAAAAGTTTGTTGTTGCCCAAAAGAAAACCTATTCTATTCATAACCTCCAAATGACCTAAACTTCCGTTACTTATTAACAAAACAATAAAAAAAACAATCACATCCGTAATCTCCAACAACAACTACCAGATATTCGATTCATTAAAAATAAATCACCCCTTAGTAAGATGTAGCTGATATATTTAATAACAGGACGATTTAATACAGATAAAATTGCATTTCAATCGTTCGGTTGCACGCAACCTGGCAACACCCACTAACAGCTTTTAATTACGAAATCAATAATCGAATTGCACAGCTTTAATTGATTGTCTCTCGATATCGCGTCCTTATCTTGTGGCTATCGAATGGCGATTTATCGACGAACGAACGAACGAACAATTTTATTTCTTAAAACCTGTGCGATTACAATATTATCAATATTAAAAAAAAATATGGAAAAGACAGATGACAAGCGAGCGTACTGCGAACGAGATGTCCGTCTATAAGCGAGGTGTACGAGTTTTTTTTTTAAGTTACCCATGTCATATCTTTATGACAAACAACGCGGAAGGAAGCTCATCCAAAGAACATCACTGAGTTAATGAAAATTTGTGATTAGAATTCATTCAATTCAAGAAGAGAGGCAAAACTGTACGTGCTGTTAATAGGTTAGCTAGGGTAAAGGGTATTCAAAGTAAAATTAACTAGATCACGCAAGTTCTGGTCGTCTCGAAAGCTGCTCTTGGTAAGCTTCTCCAGCCGTCACTGCCGCCGTTGCCCATGAGGTATGACACCCTGGCCGATATGGCAATAGAGAAAACCTTTTGTGCGCTCTTTTTGCCTTCAACTTGACTCTTGACGGCAACGGAAAAATCATCATCCCAGATGGCAGAGCTCTATACCTGAATGCCTTTTGCTCCTATGCCTTTTTCGTACGAACACTACGTGGACGGCCAGATCTTTTTCTGTCACAAACAGAGGAGGTGTCATTGTACCTATTAATAGCCCGGTATACAAACATTTAACCAATAAAAAGCGTATGGGAAATTCAAAAATTGCATTTGGCTCGATACCTGCTTTGTGTAATGCAATCTCAGAGATTCGGTTCTCTTTATGACCTCACTCCATTTTAATATCGCAAAATGTTGTACAATGTCTTTGCGCCACACTAAGAAAACTCAACGAACAATCAAATAAAAATGACAGATTCCAAATTCAAATGTGATATTTTGTTTATTTTTAATTGTACTGTTACAATGGTTATGGCCAGTCTAAGTATGCCATCTTTGATGGCTTACTATAGTACAGTAAATAATATAGAGGATATTGATACATGGATCTTGCCTGGTTATACGCAGGCCACCTAAACCTGTATAATATTATTTTAAGTAGGCTCAGTTGTTATATGATTTAAAAGATGGGCTGGGAGTTCTCCTCCCCATGTCATGATATAGCTTCATGGCGTTACGTTCCAAGTGTTTTGTTGCAATATATTAAGTTAATACCTTTTTTATGATAATGAGGGACGAGATGAGTATGACATTCATACACAAGCTGATGGTGATTAATACGCCCTACCCATTATAATTGAGGGCCGCTCAGAATTCCTGAAAAACCCAAAATTCTGAGCGGCACTATAATTGCGCTCGTCACCTTGAGACTCAAGATGTTAAGTCTCATTTGCCCAGTAATTTCACTAACTACGGCGCACTTCAGACCGAAATACAGTAATGTTAACATTGCTGCTTCATGGCGAAATAGGCACTGCTGTGGTACCCATAATCTAGCTGGCATCCTGTGCAAAGCAGCCTCCCACTGGTAAAACCTACCTACTCTTTATGCTGAATAAAATATATTTCTATTCAGATGGCGAGGAAGATATTCAATATTCCATTCAGGTGTCTGCTCGTCTTGTTACTCTTTCCCATAATACCATCCATCCTGTGAGATGGTTCTTCTTCCAACCTCTTAACTATTACCCCCTGCTTCATTTGCTCTTTCTGGGACACCAATCTGGTATTACCTTTTCCATTTACAGTTTTTGCAGTAATTTCTGGTCAATATATCAGCCATCTTTTTAATCGATTTAATTCACAAGAAATTAATAGGTGTTAATATTTCATATAAAAATCATTATTTTCAAATTTGGCCACAATACAGACGTGGCCATAAAATCATAATATTCCTGGAAATAACAGTACAGCAGTATTACACTGCAATTGAGGCAAAAAATGGACCGTACATCACGATCATTAAAATCACATCAGTACATGATAAATTATTTCATTATAAGTCGATTCACACCTCTGCTGTTGGACCAACGAGGCTTAAAACATGTTCCTTGATACACTCGGGTCATCGAAACATTATAAATAATCAGGAGAATATGAAATATTTGATAATATTCACGATTCATATAATCAAATCAAAATCACTTTATTCATGCAGGTCAAGGAAATGACACTTATGAATGTCAAAAAAAAAAAAATTTTCTTATTGAATCTACCGCTACTTCGTAAAGAGTTGAGCTAATGAGAAGTGGCAAGATACTCATTGCCACTCTTTTATATTAAGATTTACATTTTCATCGATTTACAGATCATTTCAATTACAATATAATATATAAAGTGATGCAACAAACATACTCAAATAGGCAATATCTTACACGAGTAAGTCTAACCCCCTTATTCATAATAGTCTGATAATTTAAAGCATTGCTAATACTCACTCTGTCTTCTTCTATTGACCTAAGTCAGAATGAGAAAAAACACGGCTGTTTAAAGTTAGCGGACCATTATGAATAAGGGGGTAAGTCTCTAAGTATATTGGATGTAGCATCTTACAAACTAATTTGTTTTGTATATTACAGCCATTGTAAAATACTCTATTTGATTGAAATGAGTTGCCGTTCAGTTTCTTATATGTTTTTCTCACGAGCTTTTTCCGAACATATTATGGTAGATTCAGTTATATAAAAGGAATATCTATAGTGACGATTCAAAAGCGTTTACTTTAAGCCTAATTGAATAAAGTTTATTTGAATTTGAAGTTGGCTTATATTATGACAAAAATACATCAAATATACAATACTAGGTATCTCATTGAAATCATTTCACAAATGGCGTATATATACAAATATAAATTTAATATTTCATACCTCACTTTTCCATCCTTAAGTGTACTTTTCTTACATGTACTAATCTAAGGACCCCCATGATATATCTAAAATTAATTAATATATAAAATTCTCATGTCGCGGTGTTTGTAGTCAAACTCCTTCGAAACGGGTTGACCGATTCTCATGAAATTTTGAGTGCATATTGGGTAGGTCTGAGAATCGGACAACATCTATTTTTCATCTCCCTAAATGTTAAGGGTGGTCCACGCCAAATTTTTTTTAATTAATTTCACTTTTTTTTTTTAATTTGTTTGATTATTAGTATAGCATACATTGCATTAGCATAAAAAATACATACAATTTCAAATTTTCACCCATCTACGATCAACAGTTACTTTTGTATCGCGATTTTAATATCGGCAATACAACGTTTGCTGGATCAGCAAGTCTCATTATAAAAACACTCCACTAAAAAGAATCATTAAAATCGACTTTTAATTAGCGGGGAAATCAAATAATATACACGTGGGAAAAAAAATAATGGAATTGTGAACCACCTCATTTGATGATCGGTTGGAAATGGGAGACAAATGTGGAACTCTCATTTCGAGATACAGTATTGCGGTACTAGGCGAGACACCAAGGGTGAGATGTATAGAGTCGAGTACAAGCCGCGCATGCAATGATGCAGCACCTTACGAGATGTGATAGTAATTTATAATATAACAATAAACTAATTCTTTGCTGTATTGATCTATTTTTTGAAACAAAATTATAACAGATTGGTATCCAAGAGATGGTAGTAGAAGATAAGGGCGACACACTAAACGTTGGGAAGATGAAGTCAAAAGAGTCAGTCGCTTGGCCTAAATTGATCCAAATAGCGAGAGATAGAGAGGCGTGAACATTTTTAGAGGAGGCCTTTGTTGCAAGACAAGCTTTTAACAGAACATCGATAATTTAGATTTAAGTTTATATTTAGTAAAATATCATTTATGATATTTGTGATCAGCTGCAGATAAAGGCTTTTTTTTAGCAAAGTTCCATAAAGAATAAATTCAGATACACATCTGAATTTATTAGGAAGAATTTATTAGGAATTTATTTACGAAGAAATACGTTAGGGATGAAGTAAACTGATGAAGTGTGATAAAGTATTTCATGGGGAGATGGCTGGTGGATGGATAATCGAAGTATTGATCTGGTGATAATGCTGGAGGTAGGCATCGCAGCTCTTTAGTAAAAGTTATTAGAATAAAGTATTCCATTAATACGCCCAACGAGCGTATAGAATATAGATTATATTATGTTCAGAATTATACTATTTTTCGTTTCAATGGCCGCCTGACGTCATCGCGTGCCACTATGTACGAGAGTATAGTGACGTCATTTCCAACAGCAAACCCACTCCTCAAAGCCTAATAATTTATTTATTTTGTTTTTAATAGAGAATACTGTAAGAAAAATGTAAAATTTCATTATAATACTTCATAGTAATAAGGCACTCTTTCTAATGCCTTTTAAGTTTACTATCGTTATACAGGTATTTGGTTCATTTATACGTCTGTATAGACAGTGACAGCTGTAAAAACGTCGAAAATAATTGAGGTTGACAGTTAACCTCTATATTGAGCATACCACGCACGAACGCACAGTAACACAAAGTGAAGTTTGTCACACACACTGATAAACCTGGCCTGTTTTCATCGGTTGTCTAGCAGCAAGAGGCTCTATCGAGATATATAAATTATCTAAGGTTATATATTTAAATCCAATTTATTAAAAAAAAAAACCGAAAAGCTTGAAGAACATACCGAAAACTAAATATGTCCAAACCAAAGCATAAAGTGGCAAGAATCGACAACCTCGATTATTTTATTAACGATCATGTCATTGTAAGCCATGGTGACATAATATCAGATTAATATCACGATTGATACATAAATCGGATATCTCCGGGGACAGATAAGGCTTTTTATACGCATTGATGAATTGAGATGACGATCCGACTTCCTGTGAAGGTCTTATTTGACTTGTTGTAGACGCCATTGTCTTAACAGTCTACAAGGTGGTCTTATGTTATATGTTTGCTTTTATCTAGTAGTTTGAATCCACTAACTAATCACATACCATTCTTGGAGTGAAAACTTATTTTTAGCACTTTATTGGGTATTGAATGAGACTCAGCTATCACGCTCGCCTAAATAACGCTCTTTCGGCTTGAGTCGCCAAAGCAATCTGAGAAAATTGTACACAACTATATATAAATATAATTAAAACCTATTTATTTTTTAAATTAGTTTTTTTTTTGTAAAAATGTTATATTCCGTTTTTTCTGAATCTATATGTATACCAGTGGGAGGCTCCTTTGTACAGTATGCTGGCTAGATTATGGGTGCAATGGCGCCTATTTCTGCCGTAAAGCACAAAAGTGTAAACATTACTGTGTTTCGGTCTGAAGGGCGCCATAGCTGGTGAAATTACTGGGCAAATGAGACTTAACATCTTATGTCACAAGGTGACGAGCGCAACTGTAGTGCCGCTCAGAATTTGTGGGTTTTTCAAAAATCCTGAGCAGCACAGTATTGTAATGGGCAAGGCGTATCAATTACCATCAGCTGAACGCCCTGCTCTTCTCGTCGTCCTATATTTTCAGTAAAAAAAAATTAAGAGATTTCCACCTAAATATTGATTCATCACGATATCTCTGGAACCATAATAATAATAATAATAATAATAAATCATTTTATTTTCAGGCATTACCCATAGATATACAAACAATCTTAACTTAAATTAAATTACATAATACTGTTTAGTTTAATTTGATATTAATTAAATTACAGATAAAATTAAGATAATAATGCGTAGACTTAAAATTTGGTAGATTTATTCCTTAGTAGAGGTTAGCTAAGAAGGGATTTTACATAAATTCCAACCGCAAGAGTTTTTTCCTTATTTTAACAGAACAACCATCTGTCGAGTCGGCTAGTAAAATATAAAATAGATAGGTATGTATATTATGATTAACCTTCCTTTATGTTGAGACTGATCAAAAAATTTATAAAATTTAGTTAAAAAGGTTACTGTCTTCTTCGTCGGATTACTCTTGACAGAGCAGTCGTGGTCACGTCGAACGACGAACGATTTTACGCCAGTTATCCCTGGCTGTTGCTTCTCTCTCTTCTCTTCACATGTGTTGAGGGGAGTATTGGTTAGGGCTTTGATCTGATCTGACCAGCGCATAGGAGAGAGTCCTCTTAACCTACTGGTAGGTAAATCTCATTAGTAAACTGCAGATTATCTAAGCCCTTAGAATGCGTGGATTATGTAAATCATAAATATTTTTCTAAAGAGCTCAAAACTACTCCCTGAGTGCCATTTTTATTTGTAAAGCAGTGATAGTAATTTAACTGCCGTCAAAAGAATTCTTAATGAAATTAGCCTGCTCAGATGGGGGCGCTTATAGGATTATTTCGTTTTTGCACTAGATTTATTTCATGAGCAATAAACATCGTATCGCAGTACACATACAGAGCATTCCAAAAATATCACTCATAACTTGCAATGAAAGTTATTTAGTCGTGGTTTTATCGCTTCGTTTTATGATGAGGTAATTACGGCCCTACCTGCTTCGTTTTGAAACTCGACGCTTTTTGCTAAGGCCCTTTAGGGCTGACGAACGGAGAGAGTATAATCGTATAATAACAGAAATATAATCGCTGTAAGTAATTTAGAGTCACGTTTTAGTTAGACATTTGGCGACTGATACAAGATTGAAGGTGAATTTTGTTGATTGAACCTCTTTTTTATGACAACGAGACGAGCAAGACGTTCAACTGATGGTAATTGATACACCCTGTCCATTACAATGCAGCGGCATCACAACTGTGCTCGTCACCTTGAGACATAAGATGTTAAGTCTCATTTGCCCAGTAATTTCACTAGCTACGGCGCCCTTCAGACCGAAACATAGTAATTTTACGTAATTTCACAGTTTTTTATAAAATTTATATTTGTGTGTAGTGTTGTATGTAGTTTTGTATGTATTTTTGTTTTGTATGTTAGATTTAAGTAATACTATGTATTCCGACGACTTTGTACACGGTAAAACTCGAATGAGTTTATGTATGTACTAGAATTATGATATTTATAATACGTAACTTGTTAATAAGAAATAAATAAATAAACTGAACCTGGCTTCGGCTCAGACCTAAGTTAAATGTTAATAACAAACTAGCAATCGCAATAGTGCGGTTTTCAACGATTTTCTTACGCGTACAACCAAGCTGTGGAATGAGAGGAGTGGCGTCCTTGTGCGGTGTTTCCAAGAAGCGCGTACAACTTCCTAAAAGGCCGCCAATACTCGTGTAAATCCTCTGGTGTTGCAAGAGAATGTGGGGGCGGTGTTCACTTAATATCAGGTACACTCGTTTGTCACCTCTTGAACCTCTTAAAAATGAATGTGGAATATAAACGAGCTATAAAAAATCTATTTGGTGAAGGTAATTAATACTAGAACGTAAGTGACTCAGTAAAAAAAATTTAACAGTAAAACAACCGACTTCAAAAGCATTATTCCAAAACAATAGATATAATATGCACTAAAAAGTACAAAAATAATTGCGTATTTTTATACAATCTAATTAATTAATTCTATAATTGTTATTTTTGGAATCGGTGTCCTTCCGCTGCGACCCGCTCTCGCCTCCTCACGACTCAAGCACATCTCACCTATAACTATGTATGTAGAACTAGTTACAAACCTATCTTGGATGACACCGACTATCTAATTATCATAACAGATTATCATTATTATTACTACCGATGATCTAATTTTTAATAAATATATATATTGCGTATTTCAATTTTGAATCTCACATCTATAATAGTTAACAATTCCAACGATATAATATAAATAAAAAAATCTACTCTTTCACAAAAATATTCCTTTGGCAACCCTAAAGAAACAGTAGGTACCATAAATTACAGAGCTTAGGGCCCAATGTCTTGAAGCATCATGTTTTGAGATGTGCGTAAAAATATACTGTGATTACAGTAACGTTTATTGATGAGCAATTAAACATCACAATTAGAAAGATAATTTGTTCTCCCCGTTTTATTATTCCGTCGTTTATTGCCCGCGTTTAATAAACCTCTTCTTGTAATTATCTCTTATGTCTGAATTTACTACTTTCTATATTACTCAATGGCCTTTTCTGTGGGTAACTGGGGACTTAACTGTAATACTATGTAAATATATTATTGAATTTGTTATGTTTTTAAATTGATAACCCTCACTTCAACGATAGAAACACAAATAATCACGGCGGTGATCACTTAACACCAGGTGACCCGTACGCTCGTTTGTCCTCCTATTACATAAAAAAAAAAAAAAAAAAAGAAAAAAATGAACGAATCGGGACTCGAACCCACGACCGGCGTTCCGTGTCGGTGCTCTAACCAACTGAACTAACCGTTCGAGTGACGTATCGTCATAAAATCTTGTATTGTCTTTACACGCCACGTCACGCACGCTTACATATACACAAACATTATATGCCTAAATACACACACACACACACACCTTAATACACACACACTAATTTCGCTCTTATGAGTGAAAGAAAATACCGAATACTAATAATTTTTCTGTAGTATAATTTTGCTTATGATCTAGGAAAGTTGCGAGACATCCTCAATACAAGTTTCATTTAACTTATCGGAAAGCCTCGGCTACTAAATTAAGATATTTTGAAATTGCTGACATTGAATATTTCAATTTTAAAAGATGTTTTAGTTTAATAATTATTATTACCGAGTAGGCATAGATATTTATGGTGTCATATTAATTAATATTTATTTATAAGCCTAAAAGTTACAATAAAACAAAAAATACGTTTTAATGAACATTTTTAAATTTATTTATTTTATACCACAGAATCATGGTTTATAGTTTGCATATGAGCCTTATTATTTAAATAAAATTTATTGGATATAAACATTATACTTTCAGCAGAGAGTCAAGTGGTCGCTGTTTTGTTCTCTAGCGGCCGTTTTCAATATCCTATCTATCCTTAGTTTAACTTACTATAGATAGACAAATCTATCCTTTTACGCTTACTTACATTTCAATAACCTAGCGACATAAAGCATGTGACTTTATAGAATATCTTTATTGGACATAACTATGGATAGATAAGATCTTGTCATTAAACAGTGACAGCAATGTATCCGTAAGTTAAACTAAGGGTTGATAGATTATTGAAAACGGCCGCTAGAGAACAAAACAGCGACCACTTGACTCTCTGCTGAAAGTATATATGGTATAGGGCTCCTGTTTCCGCAATTAAACCACTAGCATGGGTCCATTTTGCGTGCAGTAATGGCCGGTTACTCCAACCAGCCCAGCTCCTTCCAGAAGTTCAGAACATTCCTGGGGTGTTCACAGACTTCTTGGAGCGACCTTGTATTGGTTAAGGTTTTTGCCCGTTGGTTGGCCACTCCCGCGCATTCCAGGATTACGTGAGCGACCGTTTCGTCTTCGGTCAGACAACCTCTGCACTGAGGGCTGTCCGTTACGCCGATTGTGAAAAGGTGTTTGTTTAGTGATGTGTGACCCGTTAGGGTGCCCACCATTATACGGATGACATGTCTGTTGAGGCTCATAAGTCTACGTGTCAGTTTGGGCGATAGTGCAGGTATCGCCACCTTCGACTGTCTACAGCTTGAGACATTCATCCATCGGGTGTTGTGTAGGTCGTTGGTGAGAGAGCGTATCCATGAGCGCATTTGGCTGAAGGGCAGTGGCAGAAGTGGCAATGGACCAGACACTGTATTTGCCGATGCCCGCCTTGCAAGCTCATCCGCTGCATCATTACCCAACGAACCACTATGTCCATTGATCCATTGCAGAGTTACCTGGTTATAAGAGGCAACTTGCTCCAGGGTTTGGTGACATTCGTGTATTAGTGCTGAGTTGTGTGTGGTACCCTTCAGCGCTGTTAGTACCGCCATACTGTCAGAAAGAAATCTGATGTTGTGGCCATGTACCTTTCTTCTTAATATAGCGCTGGCGGCTTCCTTGATGGCTACGCACTCACATTGGAAGATGGAGCTGTGTGTGCCCAAGGGTATGGAAATGTGTATGTTTAGTTCCTGTGAGAATATGCCGGCACCAGTTCCAGTAGCCATTTTCGAGCCGTGTGTGTAAATTCTTAGTTTGTTTACACCTGACTGGTCAGCATCTTTCTCATATAGCTGTATGTGATAGTTTTTATGGAAGGTATTTGTTTTAGTTATCTTATCACATGGTGCCTCACAGAGTGGATAATCCTTTGTTACCCTATTCCAGAGCTTATCTGTTAGGCCGTCTTCATTCTTCCATACACCCAACAGCTTTAGACGTAGAGTCGCCATTGTCGCTTCTTGTTGAAAGTGTATGTCGAGTGGTGTTAGCCCTAGAATAGTTTCAAGGGCCGAGGAAGGCGTGGTGCGCATGCATCCTGTTATGGCTGTGCAGGCCAGCCGCTGGAAACGCTGCAGCTTGGTTTGTACTGTCACAAGCTCTGTCCTGGGCCACCACGCTATTGCTCCGTAGGAGATAATTGGTCTGATAACTGCTGTATAGAGCCATCTGCTTATCTTTGGAGCAAGACCCCAGGTTCTGCCTATGAGTCTTCTGCACTGCCAAAAGATGATGCATGCTTTTTCCAGCTTGTTTTCAAGGTGTTTGTTCCAAAGCAACTTACTATCCAGTATAACCCCCAGGTATTTAACTTCTTTAGTAAGGCTTAGTTCGGTGTTGAACAGCTTTGGTAATGTTAGATTACCAAGGCTGCGTTTGTTAGTGAATAGTATTAGTTCCGTCTTTGACGGATTAGCTGTGAGTTTGTGTTGCGCGCACCATTCTTCCAAAATCTTAAAAGCAGATCTCATGAGGCTACATAAGACGTTCTCGACTGGTCCTGTTATTAGAATGGCGAGGTCGTCAGCATAGCCCACCGTGTACAGTTTCTTTTTGTTTAGCCTTGTGATGAGCTCATCTACCACAAGGTTCCAGAGCAGCGGCGAGAGTACCCCTCCTTGTGGGCAGCCCGTTGCCACCACACATCTAGTACTGGTGTTCACAGTAAATCGTATCGCCCTATGCCTCAACATGCTGTCTATCCACCCGGCAATTGTAGGATCTACATCATGAGCGGCTAGCGCTCGGCCTATGCTAGTGAAAGGGGTTTTGTCGAAGGCGCCTTCGATATAAATAAAAGCACCTAAGGTTGATTGTTTACGTGATAATCCTTTCATTGCGAGAGATGTTACGCAATAGAGTGCGGATTCGGTTGATCTGCCCTGAGTATAGGCGTGTTGGTTGTCATGTAGCGGTTTTTGTATGAGGGCATTTTCCCTAATATCCCTATCGCAGAGTCTCTCTAGAGTCTTCAACAAAAATGATGTGAGACTGATTGGCCTGTACGATTTGGGATTTGTTTAATCACTTTTGCCGGGCTTAGGGATAAATACCACTTTTACCTCCCTCCACTGGAGCGGTATGTATTTGTAGGCCAGGCATGCCCTATAGATTGCAGTTAAATGCGCTACTAGCGGCCCCATACCGCTCCATTGTAGCAGTCCTGGGAAGATCCCGTCCAGGCCTCCTGATTTAAATGGAAGAAAGCTGTTAATTGCCCACATTACCTTGTCTTTGTCTACCACCCTGTGAGCTGTGGTCCAATCCGTTTGATCCGGTGTGTTGCTCTGCGACGCCACTTCCTCCCACGTCTGGTTGTTGGTGATGCGGCATCCAGGGAAGTGAGTTTGCAGGAGTAGTTCGCAGGTCTCGGGGTCGGATTTGGTGTATGTGCCGTCAGATTTTTTCAAGCAACCTAGATTACGCTCTGGGTCGCGTGAAAGGATGTTTTTTACTTTAGCCGCTTGGTTTGTGGATTCAATGTTAGTACAGAAGCGTCTCCAGCTTTCTCTCTTCCTTTCGCGGATGCGCCTCTTGAAACGATATTGGGCCTGTTTATATGCATCCCAGTCGTCTGGTGCCCGAGTATTTTTGGCTCTGTTGAACAGCTTCCTTACTTTGCAGCGCAGCCTATCTAACTCTGGACCCCACCACACACTTTTGTCGATTGAGTTGGGCTTTGTCGAAGTAAGAGGACACGTCTGTTCATAGCTGTTGATAAGTGTTTGAGTTATGTTATTTACATGAGTTTCTATACCTGCGGTACCGTTATAATCATCTGGTAGGGAAATGGCCATAAACTCATTTCTCACGAAGCTGTCGTATTTGGTGCGGTCCGTTTTGCGCGGGTTCCACCTTGGCAGGGCAGGTTTGGTGTTTAAGCGAAGGTTGAACCTAATCCATCTGTGATCCGAGCATGAAGGTTCGTCTGACACGTGCCAGTCATTGACGAGAGAAGAGACATGGTCGGTTGCCAGTGTTAAGTCGATTATAGTTAGGGGCTCGCGCCGTAACGTAGGTAGGCTCGGAGCCCCTGTTAAGTATATTAAGGTTAGTTGAGAAAAGGTATGTAAGTAAGTCCTCACCTCTTTTATTGGTATTATGGCTGCCCCAGATGGTGTGATGTGCGTTGGAGTGAGCGGAGATGATTAGTTCCAGCCTCTCTGTCTCGCAGTAGCTGACTAGCGCGGTGAGCTCCGGTGTTGGTACCTCCTCTTCCCCCGGCAAATAGACCGACGCTATGACCACGTCTGATAGGCCTAGGCGGTCATCTGCCTGGAGCTTCACAGCGGTTAGATCTCTGGAACATAGCTCATTTATAATGGTGGTCATTACATGTCGTGGAGTATAAATACATGAACGTGGTTTACCTTCGGTAGCAGTTAAAAGTTTGCCTCCGATGTTGTTGAGACCACATATATTGCCTTTCCTAATCCACGGCTCCTGGATTAGGGCTATGGTCTCGGTGTTTCCCTCCAGCAAACGTCGCAGGTTAGCCGTCGCGGTGTAGCTGTGCTGGAGGTTGATTTGTATGACTTTAAGGAGTGGAGGTGGATCGGTCTGGGCTGCCATCGCTGTGCAGTAGACTGTCCTCCAACTCCTTTGTCTGATCCTCTTCCCTGGCCCCTTGCTGCCACCAGTCTATGGAGTGCGATTTGGTCTCTATGGGAGTCCGAACCTCTTTACAAGTGGCGGTCATAGAAACACCGTCGGTCCTCTTCTGATGTGTAGCATCAGGGGCTGCACCTGAGGGCTGCTGCCCTCCTTCCGGCACGACATCCATGCGGTTGTCGGGCGCCGCCTCAGGAGCGGTCGAGGTTGGTATTTTCGGCTGCGCTGCCACGTCCGGGTTTGGTTTCGGTGCTTCGCTGCCTTTACCCTCCTCTTCGGGGAAATTTACGTACACTGAGCCGCATTTGTACGAGACCCTGCGATCTCGCTTCTTGAGCTCAGCTACATCTGCCTCAGGTATCCCAAGGACTATGCGCACCCTGCCACTTTCGTCCGGTTCTGGGATGTGGTACAAGCTCCAAGTGCGGACGTTGTACCACGGATTCTGCCCGGCGAATCTGGTCTGCAGCATGCTAAGATTTTCGTCCTTGGAAAACCTCGGGATGATCATGGTCGCCTTGACTTTCCTAGGGATGTCGGCTTGGCGTTTGACCACGAGTCTGGTGTGTGGAAGTGGTGAAGTGATCTTGGAGACAGTCTTCTTAAGCCATTCCACGGTGTAAGTGTCCTCGCACCAAAGCTTGAGAGTACCCTCACCATGGTTGGCTCTGCCTCTGAAGCTGGGCAGCCTGAAGGGATCAGTGGAAGAGGTGGCGGCGCAGACTTCTGCGTCTATCGCACCCTCTATTGCCGACTGTATCGCCTGGGCTTGCTCGGCTTTTATGTCCCTGAAGGGCTCATGCATGATCGCGACTAGTAAATCGTTAGATTTACACATGTCGGCGTAATTTACGGAGCCCTTTTTGGGAGTGGGCCGCGGGTTCGTTCGCGTACGTTTAACGTCCTCGCGGGGTGACAGAGTGTCATCCGGGCGAGCTCTTTTGCTGCCCTTGGGTAGGTGTGGACCTTGCCCGGAAGCAGCACGAGCTTCCGCCCTCTCCTGAACGTTTCGGCCAGCGCGTTTCCCTCGTGGCCTTTTTTGGGGCTTACTACCGCTTGCTACTGGTTCGATAGTCGGCTGGCCTGCGGGCTCGCCTTTATCTCCAGTAGCGCTGTCTACCTGAACCTCTTTGGGTTTGGGGGGGTTGCTTTTAGCGGCTTTTATTCTTGCTTTCCTAGCCTCGGCTCACGCGCGGTTTCGTGCGGTCCTGCTAGGTGCCTTGTATGTAGGCTTGGCATCTCCCTTCCTGATGGGTAGCGTCCAGGCATCGTCCGTGAAGGTAGTTGCCGGTATGGCTTCCTTTAGGGTGGAAAGATCCAGCGAGGAAGACTCTTTCGGCGCTGTGGGAGCAGCCGTGGTCTGGACGGATTGGCTAAGCGCTCCCGAGGGAGCAGCTCGTTTGTTATGGTCGAAGTTTCTCTTTTGGTCCATGGGTAGAGATTTATTAAGATTCATCCTCGTCAGTGCCCCACCCGCCTTGGAGCATCAGTAGGGGACGTCATGCACCTTGATGTACATGTCCGCCAGGACTACTGCGAGGATATAGTAACCCTCACCGTGAATACCTGATGACTGACGGCCGAGTAATGTAGAAGCCGCATACGTGAGGAAGAGAGCCTCCCGCGCTCACCTCAACATCCGCGACCGGGCCATAGGCACCCACATGGATTTGGGTCACTCGCCAGCAGCCCTCTGACGGGAAGCCACAGCCGATTGATCGAGAATGGCTAGTCCCCGACCGCCCGTTTAAGAGGAAGATCAGGGCCAAAGAGGCGTGTTGCATCAAGCAGGTAACTGACCGACCGCTATCCGCTCAACCACCAGGATTCCTTACTCCCTCCTTACGGGTATCCACGCACGGCACAAACACGTGGGTGATCGCAAGTTCCTTACTCACTGATGTTAGTGAGCCCTCGACCTCTCGATCACGCGAGGTGAGGTGAAGGAGGAAAGGATTGTGTGGGTAGGTTGGGGGAGGGCGGCCAGAGGTTTCTGTTCTGCCAATTACCTTAGTGTAAATTATTTGATGACTCTATGGAGGCACTTGGCCAAATAAACGGGCGGCAACCTCGAGAAGGATAGTCCACTGGCCTTGCTTAGAGGGTCGCTGTATTGATATTCCTCTAAACCATTCGCCAAACCCAGCATCGGACAGATGCTGGGAGTAGGGGTTGCGTCAACCAAGGTCCGTGAGAGAAATTCATTGACGATACCCCCGCCCTGCTGAAAGTATAATGTTTATATCCAATAAATTTTGTTTAAATAGTAAGGCTCATATGCAAACTATAAACCATGATTCTGGGCTATAAAATAAATAAATTTAAAAATTTTCATTAAAACGTATTCTTTGTTTTATTGTAACTTTTAGGCTTATAAATAAATATTAATTAATATAACACCATAAATATCTATGCCTACTCGGTAATAATAATTATTAAACTAAAACATCTTTTAAAATTGAAATATTCAATGTCAGCAATTTCAAAATATCTTAATTTAGAAGCCGAGGCTTTCCGACAAGTTAAATGAAACTTGTATTGAGGATGTCTCGCAACTTTCCTAGATCATAATCAAAATTATACTACAGAAAAATTATTAGTATTAGGTATTTTCTTTCACTCATAAGAGCGAAAGTAGTGTGTGTGTATTAAGGTGTGTGTGTGTGTGTGTATTTAGGCATATAATGTTTGTGTATATGTAAGCGTGCGTGTGTGCGTATAAATGCACGAGTCGATGTACATATCTGTAAATAGGTTTCATCTTGAGCTTCCATGTGCTTGCCATATCAATCAAATGAGATTAGATAGAGATTAGTTAGCCAATAATATATTCACAAATAATATTTGAAAAACAAAATTTTATGAATAAAGACAATACAAGATTTTATGACGATACGTCACTCGAACGGTTAGTTCAGTTGGTTAGAGCACCGACACGGAACGCCGGTTGTGGGTTCGAGTCCCGATTCGTTCATAAAATTTTGTTTTTTCAAATTTTATTTGTGTTTCTATCGTTGAAGTGAGGGTTATCACTTTAAGAACATAACAAATTCAAATTTACATAGTTTTACAGTTAAGTCCCCAGTTACCCACAGAAAAGGCCATTGAGTAATATAGTAAGTAGTAAATTCAGACAAGAGTAATTACAGGGAGAGGTTTATTAAACGCGGGCTATAAACGACGGAATAATAAAACGGGGAGAACAAATTATCTTTCTAATTGTGATGTTTAATTGCTCATCAATAAACGTTACTGTAATCACAGTATATTTTTACGCACATCTCAAAACATGATGCTTCAAGACATTGGGCCCTAAGCTCTGTAATTTATGGTACCTACTGTTTCTTTAGGGTTGCCAAAGGAATATTTTTGTGGAAGAGTAGATTTATTTATTTATATTATATCGTTGGAATTGTTAACTATTATAGATGTGAGATTCAAAATTGAAATACGCAATATATATTTTTATTAAAAATTAGATCTTCGGTAGTAATAATAATGATAATCTGTTATGATAATTACATAGTCGGTGTCATCCAAGATAGGTTTGTAACTAGTTCTACATACATAGGTGAGATGTGCTTGAGTCGTGAGGAGGCGAGAGGCGAGAGCGGGTCGCAGCGGAAGGACACCGGTTCCAAAAATAACAATAATAGAATTAGATTAATTAATTAGATTGTATAAAAATACGCAATTATTTTTGTACTTTTTAGTGCATATTATATCTAATGTTTTGGAATAATGCTTTTGAAGTCGGTTGTTTTTCTGTTAAATTTTCTTTTTTATTGGGTCACTTACGTTCTAGTATTAATTACCTTTACCAAATAGATTTTTAATAGCTCGTTTATATTCCACATTAATTTTTAAGAGGTTCAAGAGGAGGATAAACGAGTGTACCTGATATTAAGTGAACACCGCCCCCACATTCTCTTGCAACACCAGAGGATTTACACCAGTATTGGCGGCCTTTTAGGAATGTATCCGTAAGTTAAACTAAGGGTTGATAGATTATTGAAAACGGCCGTTAATCTCATATGAATATATTATGTTGACAAACTTATATGAGCAGCAGCAGCTTGTATATGGTACCTATTTCGATACACCATTTACTGTGTAATTAAGTTGACCACTGACAATGTACCTGTAAAAGGATAGAAAACGCAAAAGTGCAAAGTTAGGAACAAATAACAATGGGTACAATATTGTTACTCAATGTTTCCTTCATGGTATAAAATAGAGGGTTATCTCATCATATCATATCATGTACGATGGGTTATTAAAACAGGATCTTCCACTCGATGATGCAGATGACTTGGCGATTGTCATCGTATCAAAATACATCGAGGAAATTAAGTGGAAATTTGATGAGATCTTTGCTGTAGTGCGTAGATGGATGGGCCTAGTAGGCCTTTATCTCGGAAGCCGTCCTCATCGCCGGTAGAAAAAGGATAGAAATAGTATTGTTAAAAGTAGAAAACCACGAGATCACCTCTCAACCTTTCATACGATACCTCGGGTTGATGATAGACACACGCCTCAATTTTAAGAAGCAGGTTTCAAGAACCGTTTACTGTCTAATTAAGCTGACCATTAACTTAAGTAAGGATAGAAAAAGAAAATGTGCAAAGTTAGTAACAAATAACAATGGGTACAATATTGTTACTCCATGTTTCCTTCATAGTACAAAATAGAGAGTTTAGTATCTCATTGGAATTTCTCTTATGAACAGAGGTAGCATGATAATAATATGATGTCAGGTTCCACTTGGTGCGCAGGCGCAGAAACGTGTTCGATTTGTCCATTGTCCGGTAGCGCTAACGATTCGTGCGCTCGAGTTCAGTTGTGCGCTACTTCATTAAACCATTGGTTAACTTCCAGTAATCGATGATTAAACATTGTTTTTAATGATCCCTGAGCGTTGAAATATTTAAATAAAGTAGGACGTCATAATTTCCTATCAAGTGACTTAATTGTATATAGCAAGAATGATTAAAAAACACGGAGAGTGTGTTTCACACAACAGAAGTGAAAACTTCGTTAAGACAAGGTTAATAATGCGATAACAATAGAACTAAACTCACCAACCCAAACCGGCGATACACAGCCGAGCTTGATAGCTCAGTCTCATGCAATAGTTTGAAAGAATCTTCGTCTATTTGCCCCTTCCTGGCCAAAGTCTATAATATATTTAATTTTCTATATATTTTTCCCGCTGTTGAATTTAACTCATCCCATATTATGAACTGTCTTGCTTTTTTCCGCTTGTTGTATTTTGGTCACCTATTTCATTATTGCTTTGCTCGATTTGTCCTTCCCTCGTATTGTGTGTCCAGTCCACCTCCATTTCAATTGATTTACCATTATTTAAAAGTCTCCTATTTTTGTTTATTTTCATCACATTATCTACTTTCCTTTTTCCAACCATGCTTCTTTCCATTGCAGACTGGCGGACTTTATATTTTTTAAGATGAACTTTTGTAATAGTCCAGGTTTGGCATCCATTAGTTAACACATGAAAAATTCAATTATTATATGCCTATACGAGTACTTCTTCTTACAGAATATTTAAATTTCTTTGTTTTTCATAATTTCCTTTGAATTACATTTTCCATTGAAATTAACGATTCCACTCTTTCAATCTCATGCAATACCCACAAAATAACTTGCTTAGCACGCCAAAACATGTTTTGTCTTTTAAAAAATATGATTAAATTGCATTAGAACGTGGTTAAATCCGTGATTAAGTTCTGATTAGCTGTGTGCTCAAAGTCGGCTTGACCCAGCACAATCTATCAGTGGCATCGATTCAATTAGCAGTAGAACAATGGAATTATGACCGGAACGGATCGCTGTGTGGGATCGAACTGTGTCTTACCGCCTCTTTACAACTCACCCGTTAAATAACGTATACTGTCCAACTGAACAATGGGAATATCATAAACCTCTTTTTATTCCTTGTAGGCGCATCATGGCGTATTAAGGCTTGTTTTGGGTAATTGAACATTTCTGTTTGTTAATGTCTATCTCTCATGTGTTTTGTTAAATGGCCGGAAATTCCGGAGGCTTGATTTATTTTTATTCTTACCCTCTGCGTTGCCCACCATTAGAAGTTGTAGAAGATCGTTTCGCTCATGTCATATGATATGACACAGATAATCTACTTTTATTCGTTTGCTGGACTGCAGCAGCGCTTCTTTTTGCCGACGTGCTGGAATACCTGAAAATTCAAAACTTTCTGGATCCAGCTGATGCGTATCATCATAGCTTTTTACCTTTTAACTCCGACTTCTAACACCTCTGGTGTTTCATATATTGCCTCTGATTACAGATCGAAGAGTAAGGGTGATAAATTACAGTGTACCGTGTCTTACTTTACGGTATATTTATATATTATTTTTATATTGTAATATTTTAAGAAATGTAAGTTTTTTAAATTACTCCTTGCAATTAATGTATTTTATTGATTTTCTGTTCATTTTGCATGTTGAGTTAGCGTGTGAGTGAGTTATATTATAGCAGTACGTTCAGCTGATGAAAATTGATACGCCCTGCCAAAACAATGCAGTGCCACTCAGGATTATTGAGAAACCGAAGAATTTTTAACGACACTAAAATTGCTCGTCACTTTGAAACATAAGATGTTAAGTCTTATTTTCCCAGTAATTTCACTAGCAACGGCGCCCTTCAGACCGAAACACAATATAATGTTTACATATTACTGCTACACGGCAGATATAAGCGCTGTTGTGTACCCATAATCTAGCCGGCATCATGTGCAAAGGAACCTCCTACTGATACTTAAATATATTGATGAGTGTGCTTTATTAGAATAAGGAATAATATTGTATACAACGTTGGCTTCCTATTAAATAAAAAAAAAAATCGAATGCTTCCATGTAATCGAATGTATTAACAACATTTTTAATTTAAAATAACACAAATAAAGCAACAAAATAACTAAATTAAGTTATCTGATTGTCCATTGATTACTCGTAGCAATGATTAATTACAAGTCAGTTATAAATTTTATAATTACGAGAGCTAAGAACGCCAACAATGGCTGAAGAGATATATGTATCATTAATTACATGCACTGACCTATTCAAAAGGTATATGCGTCAAGTTGCCGCAGTCCCAATGTTTTATTTGCAAGCGTCTGCTGTTACCTACCTACCTGCTACATAATTATACATCACTAGTTTATAATTAACAAAAAACAAAGGTCGGCTTATGTAAATTAGTTCAGACGGTATATATATATTATTTAGGACATTAAAAAAGCTGACCATAGCTTTTTTTAACCGACTTCCAAAGGAGGAGGTTATCAATTCGTCGGTATGTTCTTTTTTTTATGTTTGCTACCTCAAAACTTTCGACTGGATTTAAACCGATTTTGATAATCATTTTTTTATTTGAAAGCTGGTGCTTCCCGTGTGGTCGTTCGAAAACAATAGATATAATATGCACTAAAAAGTATAAAAATAATTGAGTATTTTTATACAATCTAATTCTAGTTACGATTATTGTAATTTTTTGGAGTCGGTGTCATCCAAGATAGGTTTGCAACTACATACATAGTTTTTGGTGAGATGTGCGTGAGGAGGCGAGAGGCGTTTATGACTGACAGAGTAAAGGAGAGAGAGTAAATCTGCTGGTCGAATTAATTGTAATTATAAAAATAGTCAGTGAATTATAATAATAATGATTACCGGGGAAACAATTTAAATTCAATAAATTCTGATAGTCATTAACGATCTTTGGAAGAGTTGTCCCAAACAAGACTAATTACTGCACTTTTTGTTGATAAGCAATGTCTGACATGAAGCTAACAGCGCGCGGCTTAAGAGATTAACATAATTTAAATGTTAAGAACATTAATTGAAATGTTAATGTCTTGCCAAGATTACGTTTGGAGATTATGAGTAATTATATAAAATTGGATTAAGGATTTATTATTCTTTTAGTATATATTTCCCCCCTTATTCATAATGGTCCGCTAACTTAAAACAGCTGCTAAAGAGTGTTATTTCTCATTCTGACTTAGGTCAATAGAAGAAGACAGAGTGAGAGCAATGCTTTTAGTTAGCAGACTATTATGAATTAGGGGGTTTGAATACAAGGGCTCGACTCCTCTGGGCTTACCCATTCTTATTCAACATTTTTGTGTGGGTCACTGCCGTTAGTAGATTGTCAATGCAAATCATCGAGCGAGACCGAAATCTGTTTGCTTCTGTCAGTGTGAATTCTGTAAATGCATTGTAAGTGTTGGGTTATTTCTGTAAATGTATCGATATCGATCAAAATAACGACAAATATTATAAATATCTTTTCTCAAACATGCTTGTAAATATTGTCATTATTTTCGAAAAGAGAACACGCGTAGTATCGAAATTTCGGACAAAAAAAATCAAATACATTGCAGGAAGGTTTTTTGAATTTGGAACATTACAACGCTCCTGCAATGTTGTATCAAACGGCGTGCTGGGGTTATTAAATACTATTTGATCGGATCTCTTTTGTTATTCTTGGCATACCATAGTCTCTTTGCTTAGTACAAATTGCGTTTACGTGGCTGTATTGCCATAAATGCGTTTGTCTGTCGGCACAGATGATAAAAAAAAATTGGCGGCAAAGCTGAAAATTCGTTGTTTACCTACTTAATAAATATAAATTTAATAATAATTAATTAAAACGAGTTCCAATGGTTAAGAGAGTGTAATGGAGATTGATTGTACTCCTCCAGATTTAAGATCAGAATCCAAACTGACAATGGAAAACCTGCTTCCAGCGAAGTCAAAGGTAAATTAATCAATCAATGTATAATATAAAAAGTGTGTTTTACTTCCCTGCATTCTTTTGAGAAAAGCACTTTATATGCCTCCGCGGGAATCTTCTACAGCATATATCACTGTTCAGACGAGTTGTTCAGGATAATATTAAATTTCACGAATATTCCGCGCGTTTCACTAAAAACTTCTAACCACATACAGCCCAACACTTTGAGGACTTATTTGCCGGCTGCTTTTACCCGATAAGTCTCGAGCACACTCTCGGCCGGCACATTTGCCCTGTACTTTCCCCGGGGCGTAAAAAGAATAGGGGAGTCCCAGGCCCATGAGTGTCGTAAGAGGCGACTAAGGGCTTTTTAGAAGTGGGAGAGTCACGCTGCCGTCTTATGCCGTCAGCACAATCGGGCCAGACTCGTCCGGGCTAATTACCACACTCGCACAGAATACCGGCGTGAAGTAGCGGCCTAGTGCCGCTATGTTTCGCATAGGTTAGTGTCGAGGACCGGAGGCCATCCCTTACCCCCGACCCCTCCCCCCAACAAAATATGAGAGCTGTCCATAAAGAGATATTACCCCAGGAGGGTACCGGCTCTACCAGAGCCGGAGAATCCCTCCCCGAGCACTCTCGCTCGGGCTGCCCTTCGTATTCTGGGGTGGGCACAGAACCGCACATGACCGAGGACAAACGAGGCAGAAACACCACGGCACCCCGCTCCACGCTCAACGTGGACTTTTGCAATATCAGGGGAATTCACTCCAATTTAAACGCCGTCCACCACCACCTTGAGACGGCGCAGCCGGCCTTGTGTTTCCTTACGGAGACGCAGATATCTCGACCTAGCGATACGTCATATTTAACGTACCCCGGGTACAAAATTGAGCACAATTTTTGCCTCATGCCGGGGTATGTGTGTACGTTAAGGAGGATATCTGCTGTCGCCGTCTCGGCAATTTTGAGGGTAGGGACCTGTCTACTCTCTGGCTCCGCGTAGATTTAGAGGACCGCGTCCGTATCTATGCGTGTGTCTACAGGTCCCATAGTGGTAACGCAGAAACTGATCATCTCATGGGCTGCGTTCAAGCGGCAATTGGCGACGTGCAAATCGTAGTCTTGGGTGATTTCAACGGGCACAATGCCGAATGGCTTGGATCACGTACCACAGACTACGCAGGGCGATCTGTGCATAATTTTGCATTGGCGTATGGTCTGTCCCAATTGGTTGAGTCGCCGACGCGGCTCCCGGATGTGGATAGCCACATGCCGTCCTTATTAGATCTTCTGCTGACTACACATCCCGATGGTTACCAGGTCTTTGTCGACGCCCCTCTCGGAACGTCCGACCATTGCCTGGTCAGGAGTGTAGTGCCTATCCGACGCCAACGTCGCAGACCACCAGCGACCCGCCGCGTTGGGCACTACAACTCAGCAGATTGGGATAGGATGCGTTCCTTTTTTGCATCCTACCCTTGGGGCAAGGTTTGTTTCCCTTCGGATGATCCTAGTGCCTGCGCTGTTGCAGTAGCCGATGTGATACTGCAGGGCATGGATATTTTTATACCAAGCTCTGCAGTACCGATCGGTGGCAGATCACAGCCCTAGTTCGATGCGTCAGTTAAAGCAGCATCTGACTGCAAAAAACAGGCGTATCGAACTTGGGTTGCGGCACTGGGCACAAAGGATCCGAACTGCAAAGTTCCTAAGAGGAAATATAACCGTGCCTCCAGATTTTTTAAGTGGCAAATCGCCCGTGCGAATTCTAGCACGTCGTCAAAATCGGCGAGCAGCTTTCCAGTTACCCGACCGGAACACGCAAGTTCTGGTCGTTGTCGAAAGCTGCTCTTGGTATCTTCAACCAGCCGTCCATGCCGCCGTTGCACATGAGGAATGACACCCTGACCCATACGGCAAAAGAGAAAGCCGAGCTCCTGTGCGCTCTTTTCGCCTCCAACTCGACACTTGACGACAACGGAAAAACACCGCCGATCATCCCGCGGTGTCAGAGCTCTATGCCTGAAGTACAGTTCAGACAGAAAACTGTTAGGCGAGCTCTGTTTTCGTTGGATGTCAGGAAGTCGAGCGGGCCGGATGGCATTTCTCCAATCGTGCTTAGAACGTGTGCCCCTGAGTTGACGCCGGTGCTAACGCGTTAATTCCGGCACTCTTATTCCAAAGGCGTAGTCCCTGACAAATGGAAGTCAGCCCTTGTCCATCCGATCCAAAAAAAGGAGACAGTTCGGATCCGGCAAACTACAGGCCTATTGCTATCACCTCCCTGCTCTCTAAAATCATGGAGAGCATAATTAGCCGCCAGCTTTTAGTATACCTAGAGGGTCACCAGTTGATCAACGACCGACAGTACGGCTTTCGCCATGGACGGTCGGCAGGTGATCTTCTGGTATACCAAACACATAGATGGGCGGCGGCTATTGAAAGCAAGGGGGAAGGCCTGGCAGTTAGCCTGGATATAGCGAAGGCCTTTGATCGCGTATGGCACAAGGCGCTCCTCTCAAAACTTCCATCATTTGGGCTTCCCGAGAGCTTGTGCAAGTGGACCTCCAGCTTCCTCACTGGGCGTAGCATACAGGTCGTTGTCGACGGATATTGCTCGAACCCGAAGCCCGTGAATGCTGGAGTGCCCCAAGGCTGTGTGCTATCTCCTACGCTGTTTCTTCTGCATATCAATGATATGTGTTATGTGTTTATATGGCCATGCAGGTCTCTCTCGGGAAATTGTCCACCAGCGCCGGGAGAAACTTGTGTCTTCTATCGAGTCCTCTCTCGAGAAGGTCGCGGAATGGGGTAAATTGAACCTTGTCCAATTTAACCCCAAGAAGACTCAAGTTTGCGCGTTTACCACTAAAAAAACCCCATTTGTCGTATCACCGCTCTTCGAGAACACTTCTCTTAAAGCCGCGCCTAGTATCGGAATACTGGGTCTCGAAATCTCGAGCGATTGCCAATTCCGTGGCCATCTGGAGGGCAAAGCCAAAATTGCCTTCGAAGAAGCTGGGCGTCATCAATAGAGCACGGCAATACTTCAAGCCGGCCCACATTCTAGCGCTCTACAAAGCGCAGGGCCGGCCACACATGGAGTATTGCTGTCATCTCTGGTCTGGCGCACCCCAGTATCTGCTCGATCCATTTGACAGTGCTCTGTGAACGGCTGGATCTCTTAGCGTTGCGTAGAGACGTCGCATCATTGTGTGTCTTCTACCGCATTTAATACGGGGAGTGTTCCGAAGAGCTGTTTAACCTGATTCCTGCCTTCGAATTCCACCTTCGCACGAAACGCCACAAGTTAGGATTTCATCCCCACCATCTGGATGTGTGGCGGTCCTCCACAGTGCGGTTTTCAAGGAGCTTTCTCTCTCGTACTACAAAGCTATGGAATGAGCTTCCTTGAGCGGTGTTTCCGGGACAATACGACACGGGTACCTTCTAAAAAAGCGCGTACACCTTCCTTAAAGGCCGGCAACGCTCTTGTGATTCCTCTGGTGTTGCAAGAGAATGTGAGCGGCGGTGATCACTTAACACCAGGTGACCCGCACGCTCGTTTGTCCCTAAGCAAATTGCCTGTTTGCCCCCTCTAGTAACTAGCTTGTTCCATAACATATACTGATAGTATGCACACTAACTATATTTGTATGGATTGAAATAAAAGCGCCAAACCGGACCGGACCATGTTCACTAGCGAGTCGCAAAAATGATTTATGACGGCAGTAGCGGCCAACTGAATCGGCCTTTGAACAATCAAATACATACTGTTTACTCAACGTATTGTTGTTTATTTAATGCTACACTTATAATAATACCTATATAATATAAACACAGAACTGAAGATAAAAGAAAGGCTATCGTCGAATGTTCAACTACGAATTCAGAAGTTCTTTGGTCACATCTCCAGAAATGAAGGATCGATTGAGCGGTTGATAGTGCAGGGCCAGGTGAAGGGGAAAAGAGCGAGAGACGCTCACCCACGCGATGGACGGATCTTATCAAAAGCTTGAACCAGACACTGTTGGTGGAGTGGTCCCACAATGATACAAACCGCCAAAAGTGAGCATCGCGAGGGAGGCAGTGCGACCCAAAACTAAAGAGACCAACGGCGACTAATGTTGCATCATCTTAGCGACCACGACCACTCTGACAAGAGTGAGCGATTGAGAAGAAGTTAAATCCAGGTACAGCACACATAACCGTTTCCAACCACTTCTGCTTAGTCTACTACTCCTACGGAGTCTTTCCACAAATACGAGATTCGTTTCGCTACCAACAATCATCAGGCCGTTACAGGCCTATAACTCTATAGGTATGTACACTCGTACGAAAATGGTCTCGTCTGTCTATCTTGCTCTAACACACTCTTATGCTATATGCTGACTCTTTCGTATTGCCAATCTGACACACGTTCACACTGATCGTTTTTATACTTTTTCACTACACACTTCACACTTACACGTCGTGCGTAGTGAAAAAGTATAAAAACGGTATATAAAAGTATTTGTGGCCATATAATATGATTATTTAAGGGATAAAAAATTGTGTAACTAGTATACCCCGTAACCGCACACACACTAGTATAAAGGTGCTTCACTTACGCGGAGTCCTTAGTTATTAGTAATTTTTACCTATTTTAAAGTTGCGCAAAGAAAATTTCCTAATCTTCTGAACCGATTTTAATCAAAGTTTGCACACTGTGTATAGTTTGATCAAACTCAAGAGATAGGATAGTTTTTAATTTGATGTGACCTTGAATATTTTTTATAATTTCAAACTTTATTTCTGTATAAAAAAAAATCAATAAGATCAATTTTTGACACATACTTTGACAGTTCTGCTGTAACATTATTTCATTACAATAACAGGGAAAAACGAAATAATTATTGTATGGATTGAAATTCTACAAATTTCACAATTAACAAAAAAATATTTCAAATTTTGAAATGAAATTTTATATATATGAATTTGTTGAGGTTATACGAAGCCCACCCGTTCCCTGCTAGTATCCATATAAAGATAGGAACACAAAAATTATATCCCTGTAACAAACAGATAACTGACAAGAGCCACACTTCGAACTGTCCCTGTGACACGCGCCAAAAGCTGAGCCTCATTAAACTGACAAGAAACCTACTGCTGTTTATGGCAATCGACACGGGTAGCCTTTTCTCAACACGCCCAGTAATTGGAGAATTCATTCGTATGTGTATCGATACGAAAATGTAAACAAAAAGTTGTAGATACCTCCAAATGCTTACGCGTATCGTTTGACCATACAGGACATACTTGACAGCTGGTTTGTATTCAGTGATACAAGTTATATGTAATTACGCCCATTGAGCAGCTCATTAAAAACGAACCAATAGCAATCATCGGCGTGTGCAACGCGAAATGAAATTGGTTGGAAGGAGCAACTTGTGTAGTTCTTGGCGTCACTATTATCGCCTACCTTTTCTTTTGCGAGTATTATATTGAGAGCTGCTTGCTGTCAAGGGCTTCTGAATTCAATTAGAGATACCCTGTTATTTCTGAGTATTCGTACAATTGTAGAACCGCATTGCAATCGTATGGTTATTTTTACTTTTAGGTAAGTAGTACTGCAAAAAAATACAAACGCAGGCTTTTTTCTTAAATGAAAAACACTGATAGTAAATTTCGTGCGATTAAATAACTTGTCTAGGAATAATCGCATTCTAGTATTTCGCTGTTTAATATATATATATATATTTTTTTATGAAATAGAAGGACAAACGAGCGTACGGGTCACCTGTTGTTAAGTGATCACCGCCGCCCACAATCTCTTGCAACACCAGAGGAATCACAGGAGCGTTGCCGGCCTTTAAGGAAGGTGCTTTTTTTGCGGCTAGATTATGGGTACCACAACGGCGCCTATTTCTACCGTGTAGCAGTAATGTGCAAACATTATCGTGATTCGGTCTGAAGGGCGCCGTAGCTAGTGAAATTACTGGGCAAATGAGACTTAACATCTTATGTCTCTAGGTGACGAGCGCAAATGTAGTGCCGCTCAAAATTTTTGGGCTTTTCAAGAATCCTGAGCTGCACTGCATTATAATGGGCATGGCGTAACAATTACCATCAACTGAACGTCCTGCTCGTCTTGTCCCTTATTTCCATTGAAAAAAAAAGGCAATAGAATTAACGAGTCTTTATTATTTACTTAGAACAATCCTACAACAATGATAAGACTAGTAAAAATACAGCAAAAAAATCTGGAAGGTAGGTACCAATATATACCTACTGCTAAACGAAACAACTACGTTTGTGTTTTTATTTCATTAAGGAAGCTAAGAAAATACCAATTTCAAACTTGCTTTTACTTAAAAACAAGGTAGCTATTAGCTAATAAATATAATACAAATTTTCTCAACAACGTTTGAAGTTAGTGCCAAGTTAAAAAACACAAAAAATCGATATTTAGTACCTAAGTACCTAATATCCATACTAAGTATATGGGTCACAGTTTGTTATTTTTTAGGGACGTGACAAGTAGGACGTTCAACTGATAGTAATTGATACGCCCTGCCCATTAAAATGAAGTGCCTAACAGGATTCTTGAAAAACCCAAAAATTCTGAGCGGCACTTCAATTGCGCTCGTCAACTTGAGACATAAGATGTAAAGTCTCATTGCCCAGTAATTTCACTGGCACTACAATTACCACTAACCTATTAACGATATATTTGTTTGAAGTCGGTTTATTTTACCAACAGCAGTTGAAGAAAATTAAGTACATAAATAAACATACCAGAACTAGTTCGAAAACATTAAATGATAGTCTCTCAAACAAATACTTGTTTTGTTGTTGAAAAACCAAAAACTCGATATACCTACGCACAAATTCCATATTCAGATCGGATGAGTACCATAGGACGAATTCGACCCTTTCAACCAAAATAAATATTTCAAATCGTTCCATAAACGGTTCGAATCCCGTTAGGTGCCAGCATTTATATGATGAATATGGATGTTTGTTTCCGAGTCATGGATGTTTAAATGTATTTATGTATGTTTAAGTAAGTATATTGTATTAAATATATCGTTGTCCTGTAACCCATAACACAGGCTATATATGCCTAATTTGAGGCAAGATAATTTGTATAAAAAGTGTGTCAATATTATTATTATTATTATAAACGACCAAAATATTAAGAATCAAATATTAAAAAATTTAAAAAGTCATATGAAGTCGGTCGAAATAAATTCACCTTTCCTATAAAAAAAATACCCTGAGCTCGAGGCATAAACAGTTTTTGGATCTGTCACATTTAACCTGTAAATTGGCCTTTAAATAAAGCAAGCCAGCCATTGACGGCCAGTGGTTCAGATTGAATAATAACACGACGTAATGAGAGCCATCTGAGAAGCCGCCGCCCGTGCTCTCCAAGTGACAACAGCTTTTTGTTCGAGACATTTGCTTCCAGTTTTACCGTTCCATGGATAATAAAGGACCTTACTCTAATCTAATTTAATTTAATCTGCACATTAAAATTCTGATTTAATGAATGCTTTCATTCTTATATATAACAGGAATAAGTGGAATATACGATATATGTATATATAGAAGTAATAGCATCAATTATGCTAGTACTCGAAGTCAGAACAAGCTTTACCCGGATTTTTTTTTATAAAATACGGGACGGGCAGGACGTGCAGCTGTTGGTAATTGGTACACCCTGCCCATTATAATGCAGTGCCGCTCAGTATTATTAAAAAACCCAAAAATTCTGAATGCCTCTACAACTGCGCTCGTCACCTTGAGACATAAGTTGTCAAGACTCATTTGTCCAGTAATTTCACTAGCTACGGCGCCCTTCAGACCGAAATACAGTTAATGCTTACACACTACTGCTTCACGGCAGAAATAGACGCCGTTGTGGTACCCATAATCTAGCCGGCATGCGGTGCAAAGGATCCTCCCACTGGTAATGAAGGAATGAATGCCCTAGCTTAAACCGATCTGAAGCTGTAGGACCGGAACCAATGCTACTTATACCTCAAACCCCCATCAAAATGGGGCCGAAAAAAAGCACTAAAAGCCCACCTAATAGAAGGGATAAACAGCTAAGGATACAGGTACTCTACAGGGACAAAACACACAAAATTGTTAGTATTATAACTCACCACTGTCCTTTAAACAAGCACCTCTTTATTAACAACAGCTGTTGGGGATACTAGGGCAGAAAAAACGCTAAAGAACATTACAGATTGCAGAAGCACGGTCGGACAAAGGGCGGCTTACTTTTTGAAACCTTGATTAGTTGAAGTACGGGACATATACAATGATCAAATAAAGACGCTATACGCGTAAATAACCCCGTCGACCTAAATAAGCCAAGCAGGATATGAGTGACTAAGAAAACAATGTTCTTCAAAAGGATACAGTTATGAAATAGAAAAGAAAACATGTATATTTTGAAGAGATATATTATATATATAATATGTTTATTATACATATACAACTTAAAAACATATTCTCACGTAGAAATTATACACTTAACGTATACTATATCTAAAGTAACTATGATATAAATATTGTTTGACAACTGCGGCTAGCCGTTTTTATAGTGTTTCGTCTTGTTCTGTACTAATAATTAATGACAAAATACTTATTGAGCGAAGCGAAGCTGGGTGGAGCTCCCACCGGGTGACTCCAATTGATTTCTGTGTTAAAATGTTTCTCGGCCATTTCTGGACCGATTCTAAAAATGTTTGAACTCATAGAAAGCTTTCGAAATTTTCTAGGTTATTGTCGAGACAGATTTTTGAATTTCGACTTAATTCAATTATTAAAATTAAAAACAAACATGATTTACAAATTATTCTAAATTAGCACGCGCTATTTATATTTATTAAAAAAAAATCTCATTTGACCAAAAAGGCGCTAGCGGCTAATTCCTCATGTTTAAATATGGCGCCACATTACAAAAGATTATTTTTATTGTTTTTGTTTTGTTTCATTTTGTTAATTTATTTGTACACAGACTTAGTTTACCTCGCTTCGCTTCATATATACGCCGCATCGAAGCGGTACGACGAGCGACTACGGCATCCTAGTAACTTAGCTTATACAAATTTTATAAATTAACCACTTTCGTTCTTTTTGACAGCCGAAAAGTTAATTGAGAAGTTGTGCCTATTAGACTATAATCATATATGTTGCTAGTTATCACGTGCAGAGTGTCCTTCCCAGTGGAAGCATAAACTCATCCTGCTTACTCGCTCTCTGGAGTAAAGTGTGTGCACATCACAGCGGGTCGGGTGTTTTCTGTCGTCACCCAATACTTTAATTGGGGTGGCAAGTTAGAAATGGACATTTTTTTGTCCGTTAACGCTAGAAACAAAATTTGAAAGAATTTTTCCGCACGCATATCTTTGCGAAATAAATATCGCCCTTTTGGTTCACCGGTCATTCGTTACTTTCCGAGGTGCCGTGTCTTTTACTTAATAAATATAGAAATTCACATCCTTTATCGAAATTCATGATATGCGCACAGCGTTGGTATTAATTTAGCCTCACATCGAGACTTCGACATTGTATTAAAAGTCAAAATACATTAAGAGCACTGCTAACACTCAGGAGAGGGGTAATCAGGGAACTAAAAACCAGCCGCTCGCAGTATCGACGGGCGCAGCCAGTTTTTATTTCGTGCCAATGGAAAGCTGAATGGGAAGGCTGTATAAAAAGCTCGGCGGATCGCCGCGTGTCGTCATTAGTATGTGCGGCCATGTGCTCATCAATTTATTGGTAACGACGTATTGAATAATGCAATTTTGAGCACGCGCTCCTTCCTGACTGCACTTAGCACACGGTAGGATCATGTCATTATATTATCGAATGTTAACATTTTATTTAATTTATTTGGACAAGATTTTTTTAGTAAAGACGAATATTTGGCGAAAAACTATTCATATATAAATTAAAAAAATATTGACAACGAAGTACTTATACAAGTAAACGAACTTTTAAAGTGTCTATTTTCTTTGGCTAATTGCGACTCACAGACATGTTATGATAAGAAGACCTATTTGAGAAATAAATTATAGGTCTACTGAAAGTCCCTCAATAATCGTCCCAACGTTACATATTATATATTTTCGTTTAAAAATACTTACATGTTTGACGTCTTCAAAAACTTATGTGCCTAGTAGGACAGGATAAAATGATACTGTAACTGCTTTCATAATATTCAATCTAAGGGGTTCATAGAAAGAGTTTGTCATATGTCAATTCCATGAGCCAAAAAGCAACAAGGATACTTAGTTGTACTTAGTTACAACACATACAGCCGTATTTATGAATTATGACCCCTTTACTTCTATAGCACTACTATCATTAGAAAGACTTACCATACCTATACCAAGTATTATATTATTTAAGAGCGTGCTACTTTGTCCACTGACCTACCTTCAATTAAGGATATACCCAAACTTGCACACTTTACGAAGGTACGTTCAGCGGGTGGCGCGCGCTCATCCCAGTGCTCCACAACGCAAGTTTATTTCATACAAATGATGACTCCTTCTATATAATCCATAGTAGATATTGTTCTCTTTATGGATCAAGGGACACAGCGGTTCATTGGGGACAGATGCAAGGAGGTTAAACCAGGTGGCTGGCCCAATGTCACATTAGCCAGTGCCCTTCACCCAAATGCGGTCATGGATACACTCTCTCACCATTAATCTAACCCCGATGGATAAACGTCTCAAGCTGCATACAATCGAAATGTGGGATACCTGCACTATCTCCCAAACTGACACGTCAACTGTTCTTTAAGTAAGAAACTTTGCACAATTGGCGTAACGGACAGCCCTAGGTGTAGAGGATGTCTGGCTGAAGACTAAAAGGTCACTAGCGTACCTAATACTGGAATGTGCAGGCGTGGTCAACGGACAAAAACCTTAGTAGTTACATGTGAAAAAAGATCACTCCTAGAAGTCTGCTAACATCCCAGGAGTGTTCAAAACCTCTGCAAGGAGCTGGGCTAGTTGAAGTAGGTAACTGGCCAACACTGCTCGTAAAATGGACCCAGATAACGTTTAATAAAGGTTTAATAACTTTTAAAGTTTAATTCTGTTAATCTTTTAAGGTTTAATTTAATTAGCAAGCAATACCAGTTCGCCACAAAGATTGTTGAATTTCCCAATGAAGAAGACAGATTATAATAAAATGAAGACACAAAAAACACCATTTCATCTTATTCAGTCATTGAATGCGTAGAAGTCAAATGTAAGCTGATAAAGCTAATGGAGGTCTTGGGGTGATCACTTAACATGAGTTGCTATATACTGGGAGTAACTGCACAATTATTTTACCCACCGCTTTAGATTATTGTTGCGCCTTCAAGGAACTTAACAAAAACTTGTTTATATTTAAAAGCATCTTTTAATTCAGCATGAAACAATTACACAGTACCAATATCAAGTTTATCTTTAGTTTATTCTGGTAATACGAGAGGAGTAGTAGCCAGGAAAGCAGCTGGCGAGGAAAAAGTTGACTTCACAGGCTGATGCCAACTTATTTGTCAAATATGAAATGATGTACCGATTATAAAGAGACATGAGACATCCTCCTCAGATACTGGCGATAAACGGACAATAAAATATATAAATAATTGATGCGAGATGCGCCCGTCATATAAGAACGTGTTTCAAACGTTTTATTGTTGATATTAATAAACGTGAGCAGATGTTCCAATTGTATTTTCTTGTTGCGTTTTGATTGCTTCGCTTGGCAGTTCAATTAATAAAAATCAAACCATTCTTGTTTTCGTTAAGACACTTCTGTATTTTTGCATATTTGATTTGAGTCCCGAGGTTATATGAATCATATTCGCGGAAATTTCTGCACGAAAATTAAGTGTTAATTTAATGAAAGTAAATACTTTCCTTAGCTATAGAATAGGGTTATTTATCAGAATATTGATATAACATAAGAAAAACTATTAAAGATGTAGTTAGTTAATCAAAACAAATCTTATAACTATATTTACAATACTATGACTACATAAAATTAAAACTATTATTAGGTGAAAGCGTACCAAGATTACTGGCAGCATTTCCGCGTTGCATAGCTAGGCTGAAGGCGCGAAGATAGTACTTTGTACATTCTCCGCGCCTCTGGGCCCCACGGGCCAAGTGTCTCGACACCAAACGCCCCAAAGATGTATGACACACTGAGATTGACATATTTGCGACGCTTGCAGTCGTCTTCGGCAGTCGAAGCATCAGCCCCAGCACCAACTGACGTAACTTGGACATGAGAAGGAGCCAGACTGTCGACGCAAGTCGCGTCCCACACCAGCGCCCTTCCCCGTGCCCAAGCCACCAGCGTCATTCCAACAGGACGCTTGCCATCGCGGCGGGTAATACCATTTAATTTTACAACATAAAGTAATATATACGAGAAGTATACATATTAACACCAACTAAATATTTTGTCCTTTTAGTCCAATGGATAGGTGCTAAGCAAAATATAGCATTATTATTGCCAACACAATAATTATTCACAATTTTAGGGTCTTAAAGTTGCGTACAGACTGGTGAAACATAACATAAAATGTATCATTCTATCTTTCATTGCATGTTCGCTGCAACCGTGAACGCATAGCGCGCTCATACCGCGCATTCACTATGAACCTCCCGCGAGTCTGTTACCGCCATTCAGCCGCGATCTCGTCCCTTTGTGTTCGTTCGAAAGACTGACAAATCACGAGTCGTTCCGCGCGCGGCTTGTAATGCTCGTAGCGTGCGCGTGAAATGCTCGTTAAGAGCGCACAAGACGTCCAAACTATGAGAAATTACAAACCTTTCATGATACATTGCAGCGATGTGTACGGCGAATTCTTTCATAACATGATACATTTCATGTTACATTTCACCCATCTGTACGCACCATAAGAAAATAGCGTTTAGTAAAAACTGTCACTACCTGGAAGTGTACTAATAAAACTGGGAGAATTTCTGCGTTGGATGCCAGGATGATCTATTGGCCGAAATAACTGCCGGCGTTGGTTGCCGGTAGCTCAAGAAGAAGTTAGAAGAGGTAAACATTATCTGAGGTTTTTGTGAGATTTAAGAATTCCAAAACTATATTTCTGGCGCGCTAACGCGAGCAACATAGCAAATTGTAATAAAGACAACTGCATCTCTGACTAAAAAAACGTATAATAACTTGAAAATCAGAGTTATGTTCTCGACTGGAGGATGGAGGAAATATTCTGTCCCGACAAGCCTTAATCAAATAGGCCGCAAATACATCAAGCTTCAATTTGTAGCTTAAATTTCTATATTTGCGACTGTTTTGCATCAAACCAGAAAGGCACAGATAACCATGATATTGATCTTATCTAAAAACTGTTGATCTCGGGATCAAACCAAGATGAAAACAGTCAACAACGTTCTCATGGAAAAATTGCTGATAATATTTCCTCTTCATGCGACGCGTACTTGGTATAATTCCCGCGTCTCTGGACGCACGGATCAAGAATCTCGGCAAAAAGGTACAAACACATACATGTTAGGCGTATAATATGTTCCGCCGCTAAATTGGACTTATTATTATCTTCAGTAATCTTTATCTACAGCAGTCCCAGTGCTAACTGAAGTGGCTTTAGCACGAGGAACCATTTTTTTTTTCTACGACACACACCTTAAAAATAAGAAAATACTTTCTATACAAATTAAATTTATAACCAAAATGATAACATGACCATAACAATGCAGGACTCGAACCCACGACCTCTCGGGTTCCGTCCGAACGCTCTTACCAACTGAGCCAACCGTTCGAGTGACACATGGATAGTAAATCTTGGTATATCTTGTTCAACTAAACAATATTATGTTATTGCGGGTTTGAGTCCCGCGTCGTTCATTAATATTGGTTATAAATTTTATTTGTATAATAAATCCCAGAAGTGAAGGAACCTTAAAAAAACATTTTTTTTAAATACTTAAAGCTAAATTATTTACTTCCATACAGCCAATGTCAACAAAGGTCAAATAGTCAATCAATTGAAAAAAGAAAACACACTGAGTGGCAGAAAATATAGAAATATTAATTATAATTGTTACGAAGTTTCTGTCCACATGTTAACTTGGTAAGTACGGTAGGTAAGCCTACAAGCTATTATTGGACACCTTTATAAGAAACTATTTGAGACGTGCGGTGTCTTTCGAGTAAGCCAATGAATGTGGTTATCTGAGGTCACTGCGGAATTGTAGGCGTATACATGGTATTTACAATTGCATCAAGTTGTTCAGCAAAAAAGGCTAGACGCGTCTTGGTTAAGTACGACTTAAAATAAGTATTTTTTAATTTTTTTTCTCGTTTAATACTCGTTTACATTCAGACGACAAACGAAATGAAATGTAAGAAGTTAAGGACTTTTTAAAAAGACTACGCAATGAAAACGGATCCAAAGAATAATAATATACTGAATATATTTAAAATCAAGTTAAAATCTTATGATCTTATTATAGCTGGCACAAACTGGCACGAAATTGTTATTAGACAGTTGTAATTTGGAACAAAATGTTTTAAAATGTAAGCTTTAAATTGAAGATTTTGTACTGTACATTATTTTTTTAAATACAAGGATTGTCGGCACGTGTTAAGTAAAATAAATATTCACATCAACTAGAGCACCTCAACTGGAAAATATAAACCGTTTGTACCTAATCGAGCATACTCTCATGTCGGATATACACTATACTTTCAAATAACAAACAATCGATATCTTTGGAGACGGTAGTATAATTTAAGAAAAACATGACAATTTGATTTGTAAACTAAAATGACCTAGTCTTCTTTAAATAACAAATGCATTGACAAATATTGTACTTTAGTAATTATGTACGACTGACCTTAGGCAATTTATACGTCTAGACTCTAGATAGAGCCTCTTGCTGCTGGCCAACCGATGAAAACAGGCCGGGAATATTAATGTACCTAGGAACTAGGTAGTGTGCGTGACAAGCTATGTCTTACACTCGCGATTTATCAGTTATGTTTGTCACTTTGTGTTAGTGTGCGTGCATTGCCCGAAGTAGACGTTAACTGTGAACCTTAATTTTTTTCAACGTTTTCTCAGCTATCAGCTTATGTAGATGTATAATTAGTGATCTAACTTGGTGCATAATTTTATAAATTGACATGTTTTAGACCTTAAACTAATAAATAAATGTAGAAGACAGAGTCTCGTAGATAATGAGGCATGTAAATATAACCTTTTACAGCGAGATTTGATGGAGGTGTAAGGATAAGCTGTTGTTCTCGTTGCATTACATCAGATGTAGGTGCTAGAAGAAATAGTGATCAAAGAAACATTATACATAAAATGGCGATTATTAAATTTTAAGCGAAAACAACACTTTAATTAAAAAGCCACAAATGATTTTAAAAAACAAGGACCTTGGTCATCCTGAAAAAATATCTTATGTTTACAAAAATATGTCGATCAAATCATGAAATCAGTTCAGGGGAGAGTAATAATTTAAAATCAATCATGCATTGACAAAACACAAAGGAAGGATTATAATTCTTACAAAATCGCTATAGATTCATCGAAGTTGAAAATTTACAAAAACCATCGGCCATATTTGAAATGACTTTCTAATTGTACACATTTTCTTTAATTTTAACTCCTTAATTATGGGAATGTACATGTGAATTTATGATAATAGTTACATTCACAATGTGTTATTAACATGTATCCATCAGTAACCAAATGTTTTAAGTTTTCTTAAGTGTTAATTCCGCCAATATTTGTCCTTAAACAATTCCAGTCTCGTGCCAGAGTTTGGCGAATCAACATGTCCTGAGGATGCCTCGTGTATAGGCGAAACACGTGTCGATGTTTTATGGACAAATATTGTTGGAATTAACACTTTAGAAAACTTAAAACAGTTGGATAACATGTAGGTATATTACCCAATTTACACAAATTGGCCATTTTCGCTGCGAGGTTGATAATATTCAATTTTTCCATGCAAACGCGAGTGCGTAGGTCGTAGATCATGAAACTAGCGATCCCTTATCGCTCTCATTATACCACCTCGAGTGTACTGACCAATATCACACATTTCTTTTATTACTTATTTGTTTAATAGGCCCTTCAAAAGAATACATATTAATACATTTACAAATATAAACTTAGCATTATTTACAATTCAAATACACCTGTAACAGAAATACGCAGCATTTACCAATATAAATTTATAAGTTACATATTGTTTTATAAATAAGTAGAAATTATGGTTAGGTACAGTGAATTTAATTTAATTGGTTTTTAGTTAGTATTTTGACTTAAAAGTACACATTTTATTTATAACTAAAGAGACTAATGAATAAATAATAAATCTAAACAGGAATACAAATTAGGTTTTATTGAACGATATGGTTATATAAACAGAATTAAATTAGGAATTAAATAAACTCGTCTACAAAACACCAGGAGCAATGACATGCAACCAAAACTGGAATTCTCGCTAAGGCGGCGACGACAAAAATAATCTTTATTTACCTGTTTACAAGTAATTTATAAAGTGTATGAAGAATCCATCAAACAAATGATAATAGGCTGAAATGAAAGGTGCCGCAGTGGCTGTGGAATGAAGATTTGTACCAAATGTCAACAAGGCAGTTGCCGACAAAGCGTCGCGGCGCGTGGGTCGCCATCTTTGGACCGCCACGGTTAATTCAAAATAATCGGTTAATTGCATGCTTTCAACGAGTCTGTGAAACATTTTATGTGCCTGCTTACCTTTTTTTAGATACTTTTTGAGTTTAAAATAGATGCGGTTGTTTAGTTAGTTAATTATTAAAATTATTTTGTTTACGACCCATATAGTAATGTGGCCCTACTGAACTAGAGGTCTCGGGTTCGAATACCTTTACATAGGTGCATACATTTATATGAGGAATATGAATGTTTGTTTCCGAGTCATGGATGTTTATATGTATTTAAGCATATACATCGTATTAAATATATCGTTGTCTTGCAACCCACAGCACAGGCTTATGTCTAGTTTGGGGTAAGATAATTTATGTAAAAGTGTGCCAATATTTAAAAAAACAATAGATAATTTTTATACCCAATATTTTTTTTTTATACCCAATTTTTCAATTTTTTATTTGTAACTATTGCTAGTCTCTCGCCCCGGCATCGTTCAGTGGTTCAGACAGTGTATAAAATGAAAAATATAACGCCTTACTCTTTTTTAACAATAAAGTGTTGCAAATTTACCTACAATGTATGGCCCACGTTACTCAGAAATATTATACAAATCTATTGATGTAAAAATCAGTCAAGAAGGTGTTAAATTTTTAGATTAGACAACAACTTGTGATTATTTCAACGTGGCATTCGGTTATATCGTCCTCTTTAGGTATATTATTGGGATAAAATGTAGCCTTAACTTCATCCCAAATTTTATAATATCATTTGGGAAATTTGTCGTGACAGAATAACTAACAGACAGCCTAAAGAGGCACATTTATACACATTTCATTAAATTAAAATGAATTCGGCAATAATTAACAAAAACAATAATTTTGAAAGTGACTTTTGAAATGATGAATTGTTCTACCAGTTTCACGAGTTCCTGTCAATAAACAAAATTGGCATTGTAGATGTAGATATTCTTGTGACACTAACTATCTATCTTTATATATATAATTCTTGTGTGCGTGTGTATGTCACTGAACTCCTCCTAGACGGCTGGACCGATTTTGATGAAATTTTTTATGTGAGTTCAAGGGGAATCGAGGATGGTTTAGATTCACAATTGAACTACCTCCTAAACGGCTGGACCGATTTTGATGATATTTTTGTGTGTTCCAGTGAATTTGAGATTGGTGTGTGTCTTCAGGTGGATTCGAAAATGGTTTAGATTCACAATTAAACTACCTCCTAAACGGCTGGACTGATTTTGATGACTTTTTTGTTTGTTTCAGTGAATTTGAGATTGGTTTAGATTCTCAATTCCGTCCATATAATATAATTCTCCTGCTCATGTGTATGTTAGTGAACTCCTCCTAACGGCTGGACCGATTTTTCAAATTTAAGACGTGTGTACAGGACAACGTCTGTTGGGTCCACTAGTAAGTATATATAAAAATCAATTGCTGTTCGTTAGTCTCGAGAACGGCTGGACCGATTTGGCTAATTTTGGTCTTGAATTATTTGTGGAAGTCCAGACAAGGTTTAAAAGGTAAATAAATATGAAAATGCTCGATAATTAAATAAAAACAACAATTTTGTTTTTCCTTTTATGTCCTCCGTCGTTCAGAAATCAAATTGAAAGAATAGTTTAAGATGAATAACTAATTAGAATTTATATCTTACTAACTTTCTCACGAGGTAAAAAATAAACTTTATATATAGAACAACGTCTGTCGGGTCAGCTAGTTATTAACTAAAATTCAATTCATCTACAAACAACCTCAAAGAACCATTTCGATATCATACGTTGATCAATAAAAGAAAAGAAATTATGTTCGTTCTCAGAATACAGTGCTACCGATAAGCTAACAGAATGAAGACAAAATGTGCAATTATCAGAATGAATATTGAATATTAAGCTTTTCTTATCAGTTGCAATACATTTTCATTATGTTGATAAGCGTTGAGCATTGAAAACCACGATAATATGTTGAGCTGGAGCGATCATGTACATAATATTGACCACACACAAAGAACTCGACATAAACATGTTGTATTTTAGCATTTTACTACATGAGCCGACACTAATTATTGTATATACGAATCATAATGAATATTTCATTTTAAAATAATTTTATTGTTTATTATTATTGTACTGCACTAAGACAACAGTTCCTAAACTAATGAACGGATTTTAATAGGGATTACTTCATGGAGTGCAGTTTAGTCAAACTTCAGAGATAGGTCATAGGATAGTTTTTATTTCGATTTGGGACCCAAAATTATTTTTATTTTCAATATTTGTTTTGTATGGACATATTTTCTATGGGAGAATTTAGTGACGCACGGTGTGACAGTTCCTGTGAAACAATTTCATTATAACAAGAGGGAGCATTTTTTACGAAATAATTCTTGATGTTTTGAAATATTATTGGCAAATTCCTATAAAATAGATTTTTTTTTATTACCTACACAATAACGTCTGTCGGGTCAGCTAGTATAATATAAGGAGATGTGAGCTGTGCTTATAGCAACGATTTCGGGTGTGCGAGATGCGGGCCGCTTGATCCATTTCTACCGTAGCTAAGCGGAGCGGAGAGGAGATGGAAAAAACGAAATCTGATTGGTTATCAAAATACATCTCCTCTTCTCTTCACTTTAGTGGATACATGGCCTTAGCTTTAATTTTTGCGAGACTCTTTCAAAGATATATTCTCGCCGTGTAACATGCGCCCCTTGTACTAAGCCGGAGGTTTGTTTTTCAAATGGTGGTCAATTCAGATTCCCGGGTAAATGCTGAATCGGAATTATGAAATTAAGATGTTAAAGGTGTGGATGTAATCGACAGTAGATACCTATAAATATTATTTTAATTTGTTTTTTTTTTTTAATTTCGAACACCGAGAACTTTGTCATTCATTAAAACGGTAAGTCTATTAATCTTTATATTGAATGCTTCCGCAATGATTTTTAGTATTCACTTCTAGTAATGATAGCATCATGAATATGCATTAGCTGCTTTACGCCAACGGATTTCCTTCAATAGATCTATTGATTATATAATTGTAATAATGGCTACAGCAATGGCCCTCAACCCTTTGCTCTCATAAAATTCGAAAATCAATTAATCAAATATCACACTTATGAATATGCAAGTTGTAATTATTAGGGTGATCAATATTTGCTTTAGTCTTCATTTTATGTCGAGTCATCGCTCGGAAGTCACCCCTTTTATAATTACAGCTTACACCTGGTATTTTTGCAATAAAGAGCTGCTTAAATAGTTGGGGATCAAATCTTTCCTTAATGATTAATTGACTACTTGCCGTTGCGTGGACATCTCATATTATCTCGCAGCAATATTCTCACGGAATGCATTTCTCTCTCGGCGGCATACGGCATGGCATGAATAGTTTTGTCTTCCCAAGATTGCTTAGCGGCCGGCTGTAAATCATGTGTATGTATATTCTCTAGTATAAAGTTAAAGTACTGTTCAATTACTGTTTAGTGCCCGAGAGTAGCACCTAGTAGCGTACGAGTTCTGGAAATCTAGGCAAAGGTATTATGTCTATTTTTTTAATGAAACTTGAGTTTTATGAATGGTACATGATAGGAGATAGATTATTGCAGTGTTACCTGACAATAATTAGCTGCAATTACTCGTAATTAATTTTATTGTAATTAGTTGTTGTCTGTCTCATCATACTTAGGTATTGGTGAGAAAGCTCATGGGTGCTCAGAGAGCAATGGAGAGGGCTATGCTCAGTGTTTCCATGCGAGATCGAATCAGAAATGAGGAAATCGGTAGGAAAACCAAAGTCGTTGACATAGCCCAAATGATTGCGAAACTCAAGTGGCAGTGGCCTGGGCACGTAGCTCGACGGACAGGTGGCAGTTGGGGCAGGAAAGTCCTCGAATGGCGACCACGTTCCTGAAGACGCAGTGTTGGTAGGTCCCCCACGAGATGGACTTTTTTTTTTATGTAAGAGGAGGAAAATGGGCAAGAGGCTCCCTATCAGTGGGAGGCTCCTTTGCACCGGATGCCGGCTAGATTATGGGTACCACAACGGCGCCTATTTCTGCCGTGAAGCAGTAATGTGTAAGCATTACTGTTTCGGTCTGAAGGGCGCCGTAGCTAGTGAAATTACTGGGCAAATGAGACTTAACATCTTATGTCTCAAGGTGACGAGCGCAATTGTGGTGCCGCTCAGAATTTTTGAGTTTTTCAAGAATCCTGAGCGGCACTGCATTGTAATGGGCAGGGCGTATCAATTACCATCAGCTGAACGTCCTGCTCTTCTCGTCCCTTATTATCATAAAAACAAAAAAAAGGCCCACGGGATGGGGAGTGGTGAGGCAACCGCCCACGGACATCCGCAGCAATAGGTCTAGAGATGCGTTGCCGGCCGGACTGGTGATCTGGTCAAGATCGCAATCGGAGTGGATAAGGGCATCGCAGAACCGATCGTCGTGGATACCTTGTCCAGCAGTCGACGTTTTCCTGCTGATATGATGATGATAGTTGCTGTCAGTAAATTACAGATAGGTAGATACATATTTCTACCTGATGTAGGAAATAGTACCTAACAATTAGTTGTTGCCACTTGCCAGCTTTATCAGCCGCAATATAAGTTAGCGAACGGACTAAAAGGCGGTTAAAGGTAGATATTATAAACATATTATAAAATTTTACACGCTTTATATTAGCTTGTGTGTATCTTATGTGAACACGATTTTCACACTTTAAAAATTGGGACTGACTTAACACTTATCAAGGACTTTTATTTATTAGCTTGGTTTGCATGTCCTTTTCTATGAGAGTGAGGACGAGACAAGAAGGACGTTCAGCTGGAGATAATTGATACGACCTGCCCAATACAATCCAGTGCCGCTCAGGACTCTTGAAAAACCAAAAATTTCTGAGCGGCCCTACATTTGCGCTCGTCACCTTGTGACATAAGATGTTAAGCCTCATTTGCCCAGTAATTTCACTAGCTAAGACGCCCTATAGACCGAAACACAATAATGTTTACACATTACTGGTTCACGGCTGAAATAGGTGTAATGTGAAAGTTTCTTTGAACGTGATTTCTTCTAAAATTAATTTTAAATATTGCAAACTTTTCAAGGACCGATTATGATACAATAATGTAAACAGTCTGTTCAATTTTTCTTTACAGGGTTTTCAGGATTAGTCAATTTTTTACACTTACTTTCGTGCTTAGTTTACGTGTATTTGGTGCATTATTACATTTTTATATTATACAATTTTTAGATTTGTCTCTTCTCTATAACACATGGTTGCCTGCAAAAAAAACTGCACAGACAATTGAATTATTTTCAAATTCCATAATTACCAAAACGTGTATCAATTAAATCAAATCAAAAAACTTTATTTTATTTTATTTTATTTCCATAGGCCATATATATAGGCCAATTAAAAGCCTCCACAAATAGGTATTAAACAGTATTTTTTTACGTTTATTCATAATACCTTAAGGAAATGGCACTTATGAATGTCAAGTTTTCTTTTTTTTTTACATCCAAATGTTTTGAGTTCTTTTTAGTGTTAATTCCGCCAATAATTTAGTCTTTTAATCAACAAACGACTGACATTGAGTCTCGTGCCAGATTGTCAGAATCAACACTAAAGAAAACTCAAAACATTTGGATAATTAAAAATTTCCGCAAAGTAAATTTACTTTAATATTTTTTTTTACATATCTTCTTCAGAAAAGGCTAAGCTTTAATGAGAAGAAGTGGCAAGAAATTGCCACTCTTTTAAATCACATAAACATTTACAGATATGTATCTGTTTTACAAATAATTTCAATCACAATATTATATGTAAAGTGACCAAAAATACTCAAACGTCAAATACTCAATTCCAGTTACGAGTGAGTCAAATAAGTAATGTACATAATACGAAAAAAACATATGTAAAAAGAATATGACAAAATGTTGTTATATTCTTCGTCAATGGACTACAGTAGATGCATCAATCGACTAATATAATAAGTTTAATTATTTTAAAAACATGAAGCTGTTTTATGGTAACAGGATCATCCTGCCACCACAAGTAGCGCCCGTTCGCGAGCATGGCGCTAAGGCCAGGCATCGCCTCCCTCAACCATATTTTAGGGAAGGGAAAGACCTGTCACACGTCAATGCCACAAGCAGTGACACTCAATCAAATAACAAAAAAGAATGTTCATCTGAATATTATGCAATACTCACTAAATACCTCTACTTACAATTTGACCATTTTGCTTAATTAATATAATTCATAATTTGTAATTTATACATCAGATCGCACTAGTGGCTCCGCAGGAACTGTGTTCCAACCCTCCGAAAACTAAAGTCAAAACCTTATCTACTAAGACGCGCCAAAGACTATGTAAATACTACATAATACGAGGCGGGACTGCCTAAGTAAAAATTGATATTAAGTTTAGTATGAAACGTGCAGTCATTTGACCAAAGAGTATAATAATATATTGAGATTGGGAAAAGAGAGCCCTCTCTACGCATTAAGAGCTGTCCATTTGAAAGCTGGCGCCATCTGGAGATTGGCTCCGAAAATAACTATATATAAGCTCAAAATTATAAAATTCATTTTTAATGTTCTGACGCAATTAAATAACTAACTCTACTTTTTAATGTAGGTATTGCAATTTTTTACCATGTTGAAATTGCGCGTAGAGTTAGTTATCTAATTTTGTCACAACATAGAACATGAAGGATAGATTAAGTAGTGTAAATATGCAAAATGGAACACGAGAGCTACATACATGTGCAAACGCTAGGCGTAGCCGCCATTTTATGACCAGTGGGTAGTAACACAAATAAAGAGAAGTTGAAAGGTTTCAAAGCGAGTGACAGCTGCCAAAGCTTTCATTTTCGGGCTAACTAACAGATGGCACTACAGTCTTCTGAAAACGTCACTTTAAGGCAACTGTCCATTTGACATAATCATTCCAATCCCACCCCTGCATTTGGCATAAGTTTGAAATAGTAGTACAATTACGCGATTGGCCACGAAGTATAATCCAGCTAAGTTTGAAAGCGAACAGTGGCTTATAACTTAGTGGATTTTGGCTATTTCCTTTTTTACAGGATTATAGCCGTCATCTGTCAATCTATCAATGACTGCACGTTTTGCACAATCGCCTTTTTCTTAGAGTTTTGCTAGCCTAGTTCGAGGTTGAATGCTGCCAACATAAAAATGAAATTATTTTTAAATACGTTCAAATGATTTTATTTAAATTCGATTTGTTCATAAGATTTCTAGATAAATGATGTATTAAATAATATATCACGGTAAATTAAGAATATTTTACATTTTAGGCTCGGTATGAGTTTAGTAAGTTTCCATTGTTTACTATATTATATGGCAGCGTTGGTATTCAATGTGGAAATCAGAGAAATACTTTTCATTATCATTTTACAGGTGCTATAATTAATTAATACATTTCTTAAATTCTCTTGGCACATTTAATCCATCTCCTTTGATTACAAATTTAATTTGTGAATTATGCATCATCATACAAGATCGCCAGAATACGTTGGAGGGCAGTGCAGGATCGATCGTCATGGAGATCTTTTGAGTGTGTCTGTTGCATCATTTTACATATTATATTGTAATTTGAAATGATTCGCCCTGTACTTTCCCCGGGGCGTAAAAAGAATAGGGTAGTCCCAGGCCCATGGGTGTCGTAAGAGGCGACTAAGGGCTTTTTAGAAGTGGGAGAGTCACGCTGCCGTCTTTTGACGTCGGCACAATCGGGCCAGACTCGTCCGGGCTAATTACCACACTCGCACAGAATACGGGCGTGAAGTAGCGGCCTAGTGCCGCTATGTTTCGCATAGGTAAGTGTCGAGGACCGGAGGCCATTCCCCCCCTCCACCCGAATATGACAGAAGAACTGAAAGAGATTTTTTTACCCCAGGAGGGTACCGGCTCTACAAGAGTCGGAGAATCCCTCCCCGAGCATTCTTGCTCGGGCCGCCCGTCGTATTCTGGGGAGTTCACCACCACCTTGAGACGGCGCAGCCGGCCTTGTGTTTCCTTACGGAGACGCAGATATCTCGACCTAGCGATACGTCATATTTAACGTACCCCGGATACAAAATTGAGCATAATTTTTTGCCTCATGCCGGGGTATGTGTGTACGTTAGGGAGGATATCTGCTGTCGCCGTCTCGGCAATTTTGAGGGTAGGGACCTGTCCACTCTCTGGCTCCGCGTAGAATTAGAGGACCGCGTCCGCATCTATGCGTGTGTCTACAGGTCCCATAGTGGTAACGCAGAAACCGATCATCTCATGGGCTTTGTTCAAAAGGCAATTGACGACGTGCTTGCACGGATCCCCTCCGCTGAAATCGTAGGCTTGAGTGATTTCAACGGGCACAATGCCGAATGGCTTGGATCACGTACCACACACTACACAGGGCGATCTGTGCATAATTTTGCATTGGCGTATGGTCTGTCCCAATTGGTTGAGTCGCCAACGCGGCTCCCGGATGTGGATAGCCACATGCCGTCCTTATTGGATCTTCTGCTGACTACACATCCCGATGGTTACCAGGTCTTCGTCGACGCCCCTCTCGGAACGTCCGACCATTGCCTGGTCAGGACAGTCGCATACCACCAGCGACCCGCCGCGTTTGGCACTACAAGTTAGCAGATTGGGATAGGATGCGTTCTTTTTTTGCATCCTACCCTTGGGGCAGGGTTTGTTTCCCTTCGGATGATCCTAGTGCCTGCGCCGTTGCAGTAGCCGATGTGATACTACAGGGCATGGATATTTTTATACCAAGCTCTGTAGTACCGATCGGTGGCAGATCACAGCCCTGGTTCGATGCGTCAGTTAAAGCAGCATCTGACTGCAAAAAACAGGCGTATCGAACTTGGGTTGCGGCGCAGGGCACAAAGGATCCGAACTGCACAGTTCTTAAGAGGAAATACAACCGTGCCTCCAGATTTCTTAAGCGGCAAATCGCCCGTGCAAAGTCAAAACACGTCGTCAAAATCGGCGAGCAGCTTTCCAGTTACCCGACCGGAACACGCAAGTTCTGGTCGTTGTCGAAAGCTGCTCTTGGTAACTTCAGCCAGCCGTCCATGCCGCCATTGCACATGAGGAATAACACCCTGGCCCATACGGCAAAAGAGAAAGCCGATCTCTTGTGCGCTCTTTTCCCCTCCAACTCGACTCTTGACGACAACGGAAAAACACCGCCGACCATCCCGCGGTGTCAGAGCTCTATACCTGAAGTACAGTTCAGACAGAAAACTGTTAGGCGAACTCTGTTTTCGTTGGACGTCAGGAATTCGAGTGGGCCGGATGGCATTTCTCCAATCGTGCTTAGAACGTGTGCCCCTGAGTTGACGCCGGTGCTAACGCGTTTATTCCGGCACTCTTATTCTAATGGCGTAGTCCCTGACTCATGGAAGTCTGCCCTTGTCCATCCGATCCAAAAAAAAGGAGACAGTTCGGATCCGGCAAACTACAGGCCTATTGCTATTACCTCCCTGCTCTCCAAAATCATGGAGAGCATAATTAGCCGTCAGCTCTTGGTATACCTAGAGGGTCACCAGTTGATCAACGACCGACAATACGGGTTTCGTCATGGTCGGTCGGCAGGTGATCTTCTGGTATACGTAACACATAGATGGGCTGCGGCTATTGAAAGCAAGGGGGAAGGCCTGGCAGTTAGCCTGGATATACCGAAGGATTTTGATCGTGTATGGCACAAGGCGCTCCTCTCTAAACTTCCATCATTTGGGCTTCCCGAGAGCTTGTGCAAGTGGACCTCCAGCTTCCTCACTGGGCGCAGCATACAGGTCGTTGTCGACGCATATTGCTCGAACCCGAAGCCCGTGAATGCTGGAGTGCCCCAAGGCTGTATGCTATCTCCCACGCTGTTTCTTCTGCATATCAATGATATGTTGGAAACCTCCAACATTCATTGCTATGACAGCACTGGTGATGCCGTATACATGGGCCATGCAGGTCTCTCTCGGGAAATCGTCTACCAGTGCCGGGAGAAACTTGTGTCTTCTATCGAGTCCTCTCTTGAGAAGGTCGCGGAATGGGGTTAATTGAACCTTGTCCAATTTAACCCCCAGAAGACTCAAGTTTGCGCGTTTACCACTAAAAAACCCAATTTGTCGTATCACCGCTCTTCGACAACACTTCTCTTAAGCCACGCCTCGCCTAGTATCGGAATTCTTCTTCTTCTTCGTCGGATTACTCTTGACAGAGCAGTCGTGGTCACGTCGAACGACGAACGATTCTACGCCAGTTATCCCTGGCTATTGCTTCTCTGGCACATGTGTTGAGGGGAGTATTGGTTAAGGCTTTGATCTGGTCTGTCGAGCGCATAGGGGAGCGTCCTCTTGACCTACTGCCGTTGACCCTTCCCTGAACAACAAGTCTCTCTATGGCATGCTCTCCACGTCGCGTGATATGTCCGAAGTATCTGAGGATACGGGCTCTGACTATAGATGAAAGCCTTTCTTTCACCTTGAGCTCTTCAAGTATCGAGACGTTTGTGCGGCGTTGTGTCCAAGATACTCGTAGCATTCGTCTCCAACACCACATTTCTAGTGCGTCAATCCTTTGTCTCTCTCGTTCTTTGACTGTCCATGTTTCGGCACCATATAGTAGTATGGGAAACACTAGAGATCTTACTAACTGAACTTTAGTAGCTTTGGTGATATTCCTGTCCCGCCATATCCTCGTCAACTTCTGCATTGCAGATCTGGTAATAGCCATTCGCCTTCTAATTTCGTCTTCCGAGCCACCAGTATTAGCGACCAGTGATCCTAAGTATATGTATGACTGTACAACCTCGCAATTAGCAATCTCGACTATATCTGGTGCATTGTTTTGACTTCGATCGACAATCATCATTTTTGTTTTCTGCCGGTTTATTTTAAGGCCATACTGGAGGCTGGTATGCTCGATACGATGTAATAATTCAGCAATGTTTTCCTTACTTGTCGCTATTAACGTGGTGTCGTCGGCATATCGGAGATTGGATATGTTTTTGCCGCCAATTGGTATGCCATCTGTCCAATCTTCTAGAGCTATCCTCATAATGTGCTCCGTATAAATATTGAACAGAAGAGGCGACAAAATGCAGCCCTGCCTGACTCCTGCAGAGGGATGAAGTGGGTCGGACGTGACATTATCCACCTTGTATCCCAGTATCGGAATACTGGGTCTCAAAATCTCGAGCGATTGCCAATTTCGTGGTCATCTGGAGGGCAAAGCCAAATTGGCTTCAAAGAAACTGGGCGTCATTAATAGAGCACGGCAATACTTCAAGCCGGCCCACATACTAGCGCTCTACAAAACGCAGGTCCGGCCACACATGGAATATTGCTGTCATCTCTGGTCTGGCGCACCCCAGTATCAGCTCGATCCATTTGACCGCGTGCAACGTAGAGCAGCTCGAATTGTGGGGGACCCAGTGCTCTGTGAACGGCTGGATCACTTGGCGTTGCGTAGAGAAGTCGCTTCATTGTGTGTCTTCTACCGCATTTATCACGGGGAGTGTTTCGAGGAGCTGTTTACCCTATTTCCTGCCGCCGAATTCCACCTTCGCACGACACGCCACAAGTTAGGATATCATCCTCAACATCTGGATGTGTGGCGGTCCTCCACAGTGCGGTTTTCAAGGAGCTTTCTTCCACGTACTACAAAGCTGTGGAATGAGCTTCCTTGTGCGGTGTTTCCGGGACGATACAACATGGGTACCTTCAAAAAAAGCGCCACCTTCCTACTACACCTTCCTCAAAGGCCGGCAACGCTCCTGTGATTCCTCTGGTGTTGTGGGAGATTGTGGGCGGCGGTGATCACTTAACAACAGGTGACCCGTACGCTCGTTTGTCCTCCTATTCCATAAAAAAAAATCGATGTACTTAAATGTAAATCTTCATATAAAAGAGTGGCAATGAGTTTCTTGCTACTTCTTCTCATTAGCTCAACCCTTTACGAATAGCGGTAGATTCAATATTATAAATATTTGATTTTTTTGACATTCATAAGTGTCATTTCCGTGACCTACGTGAAGAAATTGATTTTTTGCCTTTGTCCAGCAGTGGACGTCTTCCGGCTGATAATGATTTCATATGCACCCGCGTGACGTCATAGCATCGGGCGACGTCAGCAACCCGTTAACAACTTAATATTTCGAAAACTATATTTAGAATCCCAATTTTTTGACCTATTTATTTAGTTTAAGAGCATACTTTTCAATAAGGCGTCTGTGACCAATACCAAGATTGTTCTATTCATGGAAAGCTAAAATGAACCTGCTTAAAGACATGTAGACTCACGGAAATAAATATTTTAGGAAATAAAGATAGAAAATAAAAGGCACAAATTAATAAAAAATGTATTTAATATATTTATAAATGCAGCAACTTTTGAAGTTTTAGCCTAATAAGTAAAGCGTAGGAAAGTACAAAATTAAAAGGTAACATTTTACACTTTTGAGATCCATTGTTGTAATGACTTCAAATCAGTCGGGTTATCATCATCTCCAGTATTAGCGGAACATTCTATAAATTCAACTTTACAATTCAAATGTGAGAATTCAAAATCTTTTCCTATTTTGCCAATGCTTGCGTTAGAAGTCTGTGTAGAATCAACTGATTCCAGTTGGCTTGATTTTGTTATTCGTACTAAATTTCTGTAAAAAAAATATAAAATGCATTTTGTAACATTTTAAGTTTAAACTTTGTGGGACGCTTCTTAATGCTGGCATGATGGGTACAACGACAGAGCCGACAAGCATAACTTGTAACTGTTCCTGGGCCAATGAGACTTAACATCTTGCTTGCATTGCCACTCAAAATAAGAAGTTTTTCAAGATACTTGAGTGGCACTGCATTGTAACGAAAATGACTTATCACTTAGCTTGACATAACTCGCTATTTCTGATAATAAAAATAATAGTACATGATACTACCTGCACAGTAAATACCTCTTAGCTATTTTAAAGCTGTGGAATGAGCTTCCTTGTGCAGTGGTTCTAAGTCGATATGACATGGGTACCTCCGAAAATAAAAGCGGCCAAGTGCGTGTTGGACTCGCCCAGCGTTCCGTAGCAGCAAGTAAAATATCATAATATAAAAATTCTTGAAGTTCGTTGTAACTTTGTTCGATGTTTTAATAATAGTTTATTTTTTTCAATTATACCCCTGAACTATTGAGAGTGATGAAAGAAAATTTTTGAGTTTCAGTTCTAAGTATGGGGAACCCCGAAAATTTATTGTTTATTTTTTATATTTTTGTATGAAAATCTTAATGCGGTTCACAGAATACATCTATCTACTTGCCAATTTTAAGCATATAGTTCGGAAAAAAGTGAGTGTGATATACGGACGGACAGACAGACAGACAGACATGACGAATCTATAACAATTCCGTTTTTTGCCATTTTGACTACGGAACCCTAAAAATCGTGTTCCTACACGCTGGCAACGATCCTGTAATTCCTCTGGTGTCGCAAGAGAAGGCGGTGATCACTTAGCACCCGTATGCTCGTTTGTTCTCCTCTTCCATATGAAAGCTAATTGGTTTCTAAATAAATTCTTCTCTGCTGAGAAGAATCTATTTTTACATGCCTGTAATCAAGCAAATACCTACTACAAAAGTAAATTTTAACATTATTGTTGGCTGACCGTAACTTACTACTACTAATGCCTAATTAAAAAAGTAGTTATTGAATTAAAGATTTATTTTGTCGATATTCGAATTTAAATCGTTTTAAATTTGACACAAAACCCAATACATAAAAAATACAACTGTTACATGTTTCAAAAAAGTTTTCAGCTATCTTTATGTATTTTTCAATTAAATCAATATAAATTGATAACCAATGATGTAATGTACAAATATCTCTAACTTAAGTATGTACGAACTTTCTATCAATAGTTTTAAGCCAACCAAAATGTATTATAACAAGTATATGAGGTAAAAAAAATGAAATCATATAATTATTCTACCAATTATCATAATGTTAGATTATAGACAGTGCATGCTTTCATTCTTACAATAATTATCTATATTTTAGTTGCAAGACAGGGTATAATCACAACATACATATCATAAGCAATACAAATACAACACGTCATTTACTGTCGATTAATATAAGATCTATTTCCCTTTAGTTTGTGTGACAATCTTACAATCGTGATTTGTATGACACTTTGTGTTTGAATTCAAATTCAAATATTTTTATTCAAAATAGGATTTAAAATCACTTATTGAACGTCAAAATCTACCACCCATTCAAAAGAGACTGCCTTAGACCTGAGAAGAATGGGCGCAAGAAACTCAGCAGGCTTTTTTTTTTATATAAAATATGGATTGTAATGTAATATCATACAATAAACATTTATAATTAAAGAGCCTGAGGGTGTTCGCTTTATTCCCAGTCCGTGGTAATTGCTCAAAATAGTGGTTAGTCCTAAATTCTAGTTTACATATAAATGATCTATGCTTTACTGTTCACTCACTATCACAGATTTTAAGGAGGACAACATAGAACCTTTGTTTAGTAATTAAAATCTAGGGTATCTATTTTAAAACATAAATACACTTGTGAAAATAATGTCTGATTTAAAGAACTGTTTTCTCTATTTTGTATCTTCATAAACTTGGGTTTTTGTGATGAGTTATTTAACATGGAATCACATAGCTGAATGAAGAGTCAAAGTAACATATTGTGTTGTCAGTCAATTATGCGACAGTCAGGGAGGCTCCTATGCACAGGGCCTATTACTGCCGTGAAGCAGTAATGTGTAAGAATTACTGTGTTTCGGTCTGAAGGGTGCCATAGCTAGTGAAATTCTTGGGCAAATGATACTTGAGAACTTAAGTCTCAAGGTGATGAGTGAAATTGTAGTGCCAATCAGAATTTTTGGGCTATTCAAGATTCCTGAGAAGCACTGCATTGTAATGGGCAGGGCACATCAATTACCACCATCTAAACATCCTGCTCGTCTCATCCCGTATTTTCATAAAAATAATAAAAATTACACTCACAGTTCCTTCTCAAGCAAACTTTTTATAACTAGGCTGCCTTTTGCCGTTGGTTGGTCTTGCTTGTTACAAAGCACTAATAAAGCTGGACAATTACTTTGAATTACCGGATCAACCAATATTGTGTACAGGTATCTGAAACAGTAATGAAACTTTGTTTTATACTGGAAATGTTTTAATTTACTTGTTGTGTAATCTTTGGCTTGTGTTGGATATTATTTCAAGCTTTAAAACAGGCCAAAATATGTAATTAATAATAAAAATAATTCATCCTAGCTCAACCTTTTCCGACAGTAAATATTAAATTAAAAGAAAATTTTTGATATTCATAAGTGTCATTTCCTTGACCTACATTAATAAAGTGATTTTGATTAATTTAAACTACTTGCGGGACAACTGTCACCTATACATTACATTGCTATATACGCTTGCAACACAACGGAATATTGAGAACGTTTTACAGCAATACTGTGAAAAACAACGGCTGAATAATTTAAGAATCTCGTAATAGTGAGAAATAATCGCTATAGATTTTATTTTTATCAGTGTGTATTTTCAGTGCAGCTCATGCTGTTGATGTTTACGAGCAAACAGCAGGAAAAAGTTATATGTCCTGTGGGCAAATGGTGGTGCGTGAGGATTTACATTGTATTCAAATTAGTTAATTTTAGTTAAAATAAATATATTAGTTAAGTTTCTATTCTAACACTGTTAAAAATAATCTTCTCTTTAATAGTACATACATTGTTACACTGTAGAAACACATTAAATAAAACATTAAAACACATTATGAAGATTGTATTCATCCTGAAAGATAATTTGACACCAATTTTCGTGAAAAGCTATGTAGGTAAAAATTAAATTTTTTCTCCGTAGTGCACTATATCAAAACTTAAAACTCTCAAAAATTGTTATAATCATTGAATAAGCTGCTCAGATCATGCCAATATGCCGAAAAAATATGAATAATACACAATTTTTTTTATATGAGATGTACAGACAATTGTTTCCAAAAAGTGGTTGTGCATGGCAAGAAATTTCGTGTAAAACACACAATATTATTATTTTATGCATAAACTGGTTTGTTGATTTAGGTGAAATTGTGTTTAGGTATAAAAACATAATGCAATTTATCAAGTAATACTTACTCTGCCACATCCCTTATTTCTTTTTGAATGGTCACAGAATCAATAACATAAACGATTGCCTTAGCATTATTTTTATACTGATCAAAATACTTGTTGCGAAGTCTCTCTTGACCAGGGAGATCTACAAGTCTCAATGTGCTCTGTAACAAAAATAGTAAAATATTAATTTAATTTCAATAACTAAGACAGATTCAATGAAAAACAATAAATGTACAAAATGTGTCTACATAACTTGTGGAGGGCCACAGATTGATTTCAATTTTTCATTATTTATTTAAGATGTACCAACAATAACTCAACTTAACATTAACAATTGATTTGCCTAATTCTAGGTTGGTTACTCTAATTAGGTTCTAATTAGGCTACATTCAGCATTTTAATTATGAAAAAATTAAGTAACTTAGTAATAAATCTTAATTCTAGAAACTATACAATGTAAATAATTATAAAGTGGTTCGGTGTGGAATTACAAAAAATAAAAGTAAGAATTAATAAGTCATTAACACTCTAATACAAACTGTTATCTACCGTGGTCGTTATTTTTTCTAAAACTTTTTTTCTAAATGACTTAAATGTGTCGTAAAAAATGTCAACGTCATGATCGTTGATATCATTGAATGTTGTAGATATTCTATTATGAAACAACAACATCATACCTTAGCCTTAGGACTACAAACATGTTATTTCCTGAGTCAATGTTTTCTATTATATCTTTTTTATCAAAACTACTTGAGTATTTGATCTTACAGACCTATAATTGTCCACACCCTAATACTTATTATTGAATAATTATGGAATTTCAAGTATTATATTGTAATAACTAACAATCTTTTACTATCCACCTCCGTATAAAAGTTGATTAATCTATAAAAAATCATCCAAAGCACAAACAGGTTGAATAAATTATTATACTATGCCTTGGATAGTCTTTACATGCCAATATAATGAGGAATAGGTGTGGTGATGTTACAATCAGATGATCCATAAGATTTATTCTTTACCTAATATATTTACTGATTTTATTTTATATTTCATTATTTCCATTCCATACATACTTTTGGTGTAATATAGTCTTCAACATTTGCAATCATAGACGTAAATGTCTGTCTATACTGAGAGTATACAAGTTGAACAAATAGAAGTGTTTTTCCAGCTTCTGAGAGACCAGTTAAAAGGACGGAGTTTCGTAAGTGCCGACGACTTGATATACACCACCAGAACCCTGTAAATGCCACGTTTAAAAAGTTAAATGCGCAATACAAAAAGTTTAATTATTATAAAATATGGACAGATCATTAGATTCAGTTTTGTAGCTTAAGTGTTGCATAGAGATCATACCTAATAATACAAAAATACTTACCAAGGGTAAATAGAAGAATGACCACGCTTAGTAGGGTTACATACCGGGGATCGTTTAATATTGGCTCTGTGTGAATCTTCTCTTTCGTAACTTCGGATTCTGGATCCATATTAATAATCAAAATGTTATTTGTTAAATCTTCTTAATATTTAATAAAATATCTATTCAGTATTTAGATGTTTTTAAAAACACGATAGGTAGGTTCCTACTAGTATCTAAACATCACTCAACAGACACGTTAAAATCGTTTGACAGCTGACGTAACTGACGGCCATCTAAATTCATAATATTCTTTGCTCTCTACACAGAGTAGATAAGTATGAATAAATATTGTGGCTTCATAGACCAACCCCCTTATTCATAATGCTCCACTAACTTAAAACAGCCGCTAAGGAGTGTTTTTTCTCCTTCTGACTTAGGTCAAAAGAAGAAGACAGAGTGAGAATTAGTAATGCTTTAAGTTAGCAGACTATTATGAATAAGGGGGCAAGTATTTTGATTTCAGATATAAAAATGACGCGTACACTATTTATATTCCCAAAAATTCCATCAGTCACAAATAACTATTCTCATAAAACAGATTGGTTCAAAATATAGTCACGAAATAAGTAAATAAATTAATAATTAAGTAAATTCACATATGGAGATGTTGAAAATTTTAGCGGACGATAAAAATGTTCTATTCTATTCTATTCTTTCTAGTGGCTTCTGTGGAAGGGGCACCACAACTCGCCAATGTCACGTTTCAGTAGACCAACAAGCTTAGAGTGTGTCATTTGATCGGTGTAAACGAATTTATAAGTGATTATTGTAATGACCGGTGCCCAGAATCAAAACAGATTTATTTTCTTATTATACCTGAAACAAATATACATGCTGTTAGATTATAATGGACAAACACTGATAATATTACTTATATAAAACATTTATTGTGTTAGTTATAACTTAATATTATTCTGTTTAATATATTTACATAAAGTATTTACAAAAGGAGTGAAAACAAAGGTGAGGAGGCATTTCATGGAGGTGGGGCGGGGGATTTCAGGAGGTATAAAGTTGTACAAGGAAGACTTCATTAAAGGGCAATTAAAGAATAAATGGTCTACATTTCCCTCATCAAGTCCACATTCACATAGAGAATGGTCTCTAATTCTTAATTTGGCTAGGAATACTGGAGTGCAAGAGTGGTTTAAGCGTAACCGGCAAACTGTTGATATTATTGATTTATTGGGGAATCTAAATTTCGAAAACCACGGTTTTAAAGGGATTACAGGTTGTATATCACCATAAAAGACGCCTTTAGCAGTTTTGGAAACCTGCCAGATGTTTGACCACCTCTCAAACATATTTATTTTCAAAGTGGAGCACAAGTCATGAGAGAAGATTTGAGAATGTTGTTGGGAACCTGTATGAGCAGCTGACCTGGCACAAGCATCAGCATTTTCATTGCCGATTATACCTGCATGGCCTGGTATCCATGCTAGAACTATGTTGATGTTGAGATCATAGCACTCTTTCAAGTTTTCTCTTATCTTAAGTATAATTGGAAACCTACTTTTTGAGCGAAATGGATTTGAGAGGATGGATTGAAGGCAGCTTTTGGAGTCTGATAATATAATAGAATTGTTTAGGCCATGGGACTTAATAAATAAAATAGCTTCAAGTATAGCAATTGCTTCCCCTGTGAATACCGAAGTGACAGTTGGGCAGCTATAACTTAATACAATTCTTGTGGAGGGGATCCATACTGCAACACCAACTGGGCTCATGTGTATTTTAGAAGCATCAGTGAAAATCTTATGCCAATTTTGGAAATCTGAATGCATAACATGAGAAAATGTTTTGTTAGCTTCTATGGTGAACTTATTAATGCCCAGATCTAAAATTATTAAGGGTTGGAAGGTGAGTGCATTGAAAGGCATTGAGAATAGCGGTAATTTCGAAAGTTGAAAAAAGGGGTTAGGGAGTTGAGAGTACAATAGGTAACTATGGGCAAGACATGATCTCTTATCTTGAGAAATTTGGTTATTGTTGTATAGGCCAACTAATTGATCTAATTTATGCAGCAAAGGGTGATCCCGGAATTCCGCAAATTTAAAAAACAGTTTATTAGCGAGGAACTGTCGACGAAGCGAGAGGGGAGGTTCTACACACTCGACCTGCATAGCATTAATAGGACTAGATTTCATAGCTCCTAATATAATGCGCAAACATTTTGCCTGTAATTTGTCTAACTTATCTAAACCTGCCTTATTGCCTGGAACCAAAAGTAACGTGCCATAATCCATGTGGCTACGAATTATGGCATTGTATAGCAATCTTTGGGTGAAGGGGTGAGCCCCCCACCAAACACCAGATAATGAGCGAAGGATATTAATATTTTTTTTACACTTTTGGGAGATGTAGTTAAAGTGCTTTACACCTGTCAATTTTTGATCCAACCATACACCCAAGAACTTAACATTATCGACAAAAGGAACTTCAATATTGTAAATTTTGACTTTGATTACAGGGAGACGTCTTTTGTTGGTGAATAAAACTACCCTACTTTTGGAAGGTGATAGTGTTAGCCCATGTTGCAAGAGGTATGATGAGAGATATTCTAGAGCATGACTCAAACGAATAGAAGAAGCCTGTATAGACTTATCAGAAGTATATAGAACAATATCATCTGCATATTGCAAGATTTGGCAAAAGGGGGTAACTGTGCTAGAAATATCAGAGGTATACAGGTTGTATAGTAAAGGACTGAGAACAGAACCTTGAGGTAAACCTTTCCAAACTGTTTTAGGAGGTAGGTATGAGGATGGGCCTTTAATGGTAATTGTTCGCTCCATTAGCATATTGCATATGAATCGAGTTAACTTCGCTGGAATACTCAGCTGAATGAGTTTGCTCCTGAGCAGAGGAAGAGACACGTTATCATATGCGGATTCTATATCTAGAAAAACTGCCAAAAGAGGTTCTTTTTGGAAAAGGGCTAATCTTATATCAGTGGTAAGGATACCCAAGCTATCTAATGAGCTCTTCCCCTTTCTGAATCCAAACTGGGAATCGGAAATGAGGTTATTGTATTCAACAAACCACTCAAGTCGATGTTTGATCATATGTTCACATATTTTTGCAAGAGCAGATGATAGGGCAATAGGTCTATAACTGGTGGCTTTAGATGGACTCTGACCTGGTTTGAGTATAGGAATGATCACTTGATTTTTCCAAGATGGAGGTATGGCACCGACATCAAATAAGTTATTGATAATTTTGAGATAATATTCTTGGGATCTGATTGAAGATTGTTTAAGGAAAGAATAGGGGATGCCATCGGCCCCGGGAGAAGTGTCAACTAAGCCATCCAATGCCAGAAGGAGTTCTGAAAAAGAGAAAGGGGAGTCTAAACTATGAGTTGATGAGAGAGGGATGGGAGGTGAAGGGAGATAGTCTTCATTAGGAACTGAAGGGGGTGACAACCTATCTGCAAAGGATTCAAGCCATACAGATGGATCTACACTTGAGTCATGCTCCGAAGGATTGTAAGAACCCCTAAATTTTTTAACTTGTTTCCATACAATTGTAGATGGAGTACAGGGAGATAAGCTCTGGCAAAAATTGATCCAACCTTGTTTTTTCTTTTTGGCAAATAAATTAGTGGCCTTGGCAGCAGCTTTTTTATAATTAATGAAGTTGGTCAAAGTCATGCTCCTATTATATGTTTTTTCGGCTAATTTTCTATCCTTAGCAGCCTTGGTGCAATCTGAATCCCACCAAGGAGTTGAAATTTTACTATTGGATGGTTTTTTAATGGGAAAATTTTGGTCAGCACTAAATATCATGGCCTCTGCTAATTTATTATAATTTTCAACAGCATTTGAATGGTTAGGATTGGGAAAGCTTAAAATTTTTTCATCAAGGCAAATGGAAAATTGCTGCCAATTAGCATTTGTTAATCTGTATTTGAGAGAAGGGGAAAAATTTTGAGCAGGGATTACTTTATCAGGTAATGAAATGATAATAGGATAGTGATCACTGCCATTGGAATTTTGAAGGATGTTCCAAGAAATAAGAGAAGCAAGACAAGGAGAACATAGGGTCAGGTCAACTGCACTTTTTGGATTTTGAGAAGGAGCAACCCTGCGGGTTGGAGAGCCATCATTTATTATGCAGAGATTACATTCATCAAAAATATCAAGAAGGGAAAGAGAAAAATAATCAGTAGTGCTAGAGCCCCAAGACATGTGATGTGCATTAAAATCTCCCATTAGAATCATAGGAGAGGGAATAGACGAGATTAAATGGAGGATGTCTGCAATCATAGTTGAATGAGGTTGAGGGATGTATATAGAGACCATGGAGATGTTCAAAACTTTTGCAGCAACAATATTTATACCAGGATGTTGGTTTGGAAGGATTATTGGGGAAAAGGGAAGGGTGCGTCTTATAAATAAGGCACAGCCTGCACCAATACCATCTGCTCGATCATCCCTGAGGCATGCATAGCCCGGGACCCTGAAGTGTGATCCAGGGGCCAGCCATGTCTCAGATATGGCGATGGCAGAGGGAAGGTATTTATTTATAAGATGAATAAGGCTTGGTTTCCTAGGACGTAGGCTTCTGGTGTTCCATTGAAGGATGGTCACTGGGGCCATGATTGTTACAAAGGGATAAGATGTGAGATAGTTTATGGGCAACGTTGGACGGTATGTTAAGAGTGTTACTTGATATGAGACTTAGAATGAGTGAAAGGAGAACCTCCAGGAGGTTTTCATTCTGTACTGTAGAGGAGGGAATAGACTGATGCATTAATGCTGAGCCATTGGGGAACACTGAAGGTACCTCAGCAATAATGGCCTGATGAGCAGCTTTATCATAGGACTTGCTTAATGGGGCTCTAGAGTGTGGAAGAGAAGTAACCGTTTCCCTATATGAGGTAGTTGGAGCAGAAGGAATACTAGTCTGGCTCGTGTGGGTTGTAGGGGCATTATGGGATGAGGAAGGATTACTTAGAATTTCTGTGAATGGCCTTGTAGATTTTGGGCAACGCTTTGCTGCCTCTACATAAGAGATGTTCTCTTGTGACATTATTATTTTAATTGTTCTTTGCCTACCATGTTCAGGACAACCTTTATTGGTGGAAAAATGTTGTCCAGAACAATTAATACAATTTGCATCTTTTTCTAGTATATTACATGAGTCACCAGAGTGGGATTGGGCACATTTATAACACCTTGAGTTGGATCTGCATGTAGTTTTAATGTGTCCAAATCTGCTGCAGTTCTGACATTGAATGGTGGGGAAGAGGTAAGTTTCTACTGGAAGGGAGTTATGGAATAGGAATATTCTGGTAGGGAGTGATTGTCCTTGGAAAGTAATAACTATAGTTTGGGTTGGGATCCAGAAAACTTTGTTATCCTCAATAACTTTTCTATTGAGTCTGCGAGCTTTTAAAATCTTTCCACAACCTGTGGGAAGATCAACTGACTCGACAAACTCATTCATGGATAGGTCCACCGGAACCTGGCGGACAATACCCATCTTTGTAATATTATAATTAGGTATATTTGCTTCATATTTGTTTGCAGTTAAAAGTGGGTTATCTAAAAATTTGTTGGCATCTGATGCTGATTTGAAGGTTACTGCTATTTTATTCCTACCAACTTTTTGAATACCATCCGGGCATATATTGGCAACTTTATGTCTGTGTAAAAGTTGACCAAATTTTATAGGTCTTATTGTTAAACCTGAAGAGGGATCTTCTTCAGTGCGGGAAACATGAATAATAAATGGACCTTTATCTAATGAGGTGTATTCTTTAATCCCCACAACTAAAGTTGGGTGATTATATATATTCTGTATGGATGCAGAAGCCATATCGGTATCAATAATTGTCTTTTTAGAGACTGCATTTGCGTTATGTGTTGCGCTGTCCTGTAAACGACGTTTCGATCCAGGTAATGGAATATCCGGAGGATCCGGAGGTTCTGGGGGGGTTATATCCATAATGGATAAGTTGGTAGTAAGTCTAAGTTAGTAAGCACGCAATTAGATATCTATGTTAAATTGTTAATAAATACTTACTAGTAAAAATACTCCACCACCAATAAGATAATAAAAACTGCTATACACAAGTTATTAATAGGCACTGTGAGAAAATGTAATTATAAACTGTAATAACACTCGACTCACGCGTGTTAGCTACCGAAAACATCAACCGATAAAAATGTTATTAATCCGACTAATTAATTTTATTTGTCCGCTTGACGGACGACTAGACACTTCGATTTAATACAGGTCAGTGGTACCACTGGACAGGCTGTTCGATAAGTATTAGAGGCTTAGAATGAGTTTGGAGGAATGGATGCACGGACTAGTAAAAAAAGGACTCCGCGCTGTGATATTAACAAGTGAAGCACCTTTATGCTAGTGTGTGTGCGGTTACGGGGTATACCAGTTACACAATTTTTTCTCCCCTAAATAATCATATATCAACAAATACTTTTATATTATTGTTTTTACACTTTTTCACAATGCACAAAGGCATTTTAAAAATATTTTATTGCGACGCAAACTGATCTGTCACAGACAATGCCAAATGTCATAATGGCGGCCGATCGGCTTGTATTGGTGTAAGTGTATGCGTGGGGCTATGTATTTACACGTTTACCGGCTTGTTTTGGTGTCTCACTGTAAAGTAAGGTGACACGGAATCCTTATTTTCTTACTCGTCCGTGGAATGGATGAATCTTAAAATATGAATGCTAAGGCTGACAAGTGACAGTTGACACAAGTAACTTCACAAGAGTCACATACATACATACGAATTATGAAATTGTATGGCAAAACTTGAAACCATTTCAGTAATTCATGTTACGATTTACGACTTACCACTCGTTAGAGTAATAGTGCTCTGTGCTTACCACGCCATCCAATAATTAATAATAAAATATGATATGAAAAAATAATATCACATCTAATCTTCTTGGGTTTATGGCTCCGCGCCGAGAGCGTTTAAACCACTGTTGATAAAATCACAAATCACTCAGTGATAGTTATTACTTATCATTACATTAAATGTTATATTTTTAGTACGTAGTCCGGTATCATTTGTCAGGTTATATCAGGGAGGGTTAGTAACATAGTAAGTCAAGGACCTTAGGAAATTGATGGGAACTAAGTATAACTTATGCGTGCGAATTTGTCAAAAAAGTGTTTTTAAAAAAAGAACAATGAGTATTGATATTGGAGGTAAACTTTATCTTTTGACCCTCATTATATTTAGTTATTTCTTTTGTTATTACAATAATAAAGCTGCTTTTATTTTCATTTTAGGCATGAGAATAAAATATAAGGATAAGAACGAAACATTCCTTGAAAAGCACTTGGTATCCAAAGAACCTTTTGGGCAGTTCAAAAGTTGGTTTGAAGAAGCATGTTCAAGGAAAGAAATTTTGGAGCCAAATGCTATGTGTCTTGCAACTGCATCAAAGTAGGCATCAGAAACAATTATCGGGAATAATTTTTAGTTTGCACAAAAACATAATTATAAATGAATAATAGTTATCCTTGTTCTATATCTTTGTTGCAGAGATGGCATCCCATCAGCAAGATTTGTTTTATGTAAAGGATATGGTGAGGAGGGCTTCAAATTCTTCACTAATTACGATAGCAGGAAAGCAAAAGAAATGGTAAGTAAATTTCTTTCCAAGTGGGATGCTTAGTAAAGTGCTTTTTATAAAATTATAATAATATTATTTTTACTTCTAGAATGAAAATCCAAATGTAGCTGCAACTTTTTACTGGGAGGTGTTAAATAGATCAATAAGAATTGAGGGCAAGGTTGAAAAGTTGTCTGAAGAAGAATCCACCAAATATTTCCACACTAGACCAGTTCCAAGCCAGATTGCTGCATGTGCGAGCTACCAAAGTACTCCCATTGAATCTAGAGATGTCTTATGTGAGAGAGAAAGCGTCTTGGAGGCAGAATATATGATTCCTGACAAAGAAGTACCAAAACCATCCTATTGGTATGTGCAATTGCATCCTACTATGTAGACATAAAATTAAAGAATAGTATAATAATTATTATGAGTTTGCTTATATGGCACTGCCTATGGCGGTGTTGTGGGACTGATCATTTTCTTTCCTAAGATATGTGTGAGGGAAGAGATGGTTGGTCATGAGTCATGTTCGTGAATGGATGCTGCTTGTGATGCCTGTCTTCAGGGATTTTTATCTTTTATTTTTAAATTGATATTATACCATTTTAAGTTATTTGTTTAAATATATGCCTTCATAATACTTTTGTTATTTACAGTTGTAGTATGTGAATTGATGCATCTACTGAAGTCATTACTATTTTGAGTTATTGTTAAAGACACTTCTTTTTCTTTTTTTTAAATTACAAAGGTGAAGTTAAAATGTTTGAGTAATTTTGGTGCTTCACTTTACATACATTGTAAAAAATAAAATGTTAAATACAGACACTAAATATTTATAGATTAAAAGAGTGACAATGAGTTTCTTGCCACTCATTAAAGCTCATTATCTGAAGTGGTGGTAAAATCTTTGACATTCATAAGTCATTTTGACCTAATTGAATTTTTTATCTTTCTCTCATTAACTATACTTTAACAGGGGTGGATATATCATTCGTCCTAAGGCAGTAGAATTTTGGCAAGGTCAGAGGGATCGACTGCATGATCGTATAAAGTTTAGAAAGCTAAAAGAAGGTGAATTACCTGATGGTAAGATCCTACATGAGGGAGAAAATGGATGGGTATATGAGCGCCTTTCACCTTAATAAAATATGATTGCAAATGATATAATTATAAATAAATCATATTCATAGTGTTTGATATTGTTATTTAATGTATTTATGAAATGTAGATGAATTCCTACAGAAGTACAGAAAGCATAATGTAAGAAATAAATCATTTATATATTTTTATAATTGTTTTATTTTTATAACTTCTCTTCTAATTCCACTAGATTTTTCCCAAACTATATCTGCTTTTAATTTTCCTGATTCTTCAATAGCCTTTTTAAATTCTTTAGTTCCCCCACCAACACCAAAATAATGATTTTTTGCTGCTACATAAACTGTGCCTGGCTTCTTTAATCTCTGATTAAATAGTTTGATAAGTTTATCATAATTGTTTGTGTTATAAATAGTTTCCGATGTCAGTATTACATCATATTTCAAATCATTGTGTAATATGTTGTTAAAAGATTCCCAATCACCAGAATAAAATTCACACTTTTCTATGTCAGTTATCTTATCTCCTTGTGAGTTATCTTCTATATTAAGCAGAACATTGAATATTGTTACATTTTCTATGATCTCCTTGTTCTAGAAAAATATGTTTATATGAAATTCTACTGTGTTACAATTGCTTTTTTTGTGTTTTAACCACTTTATTGATTATTATTTATACAGAACTTTATTTTTCTAATGGTTTATAAATTTTGTAAAAAAAAATTTCAGTTATTTACCAACATATTTTTTTGTCCTAGATCCATTTAAAGAATACTTACATAATCCTGAAATGTTACAACTCCACCTTTAAGTAAAGCATAAATTCCAAGAATGCCAACACCACAACCTAAATCCAATACATTTAAATTTTCAAATTGGATTTGCTCTTGCTCCAGATATTCTATTAGATCATATGTACACTCCCATATTTTCAGACCCCCTGAAAATATGTTTACAATATATTTATGTATTTATATAAGTGTACACTACATTTAATTTATTATGATTAATCTACCTGATTGTTGCTTACTTGCTAATGTAGTACTAAGTACTCAAGTAGTTTGATACTATAGTAAACCCAAAATTCATTAAATGTACATGCCAACAAGGGAATAACTACTTCTCCTTAATATAACCCACTGTTTAACCCCAATTTAAGTTGCTTATATGGAACAAACAGACACAAAGCAACCACTATTATATACTATTGTTCAGCTCAGGCTACTTATAATTGTATAATACTATATTAAGTAGGCATGTGTTATATGATTTACAAGTTGAGCTGGAAGTTTCTTATCAGTTCTTCTCCACATGTCACTTGTTATTGTCATATAACCCTATGCTAAATAAATATATTTCTATTCACTCTGACAGTGTTGACATGCTCTTAGTATAATTGCCCTACCAGGTTGTTAGGGTGACAAGGTTCACTCTGATAAAGGTACTTTCAACACAACTCTAATTCAGAAAGATCTGTGAATGAATAATTTTGTGAAGGGTAAACAGTCTTAAATGATCTCATGAGATCAGGGATCTTGAAGCCTGTAGACTGCGGCAAATCCAACACATTCCAGAGTTTAATAGCTCAATAAGTAACTAGGTACCTTCATATTTTCCAGGTACAAGATCACTATGTTCCTTTTCAGCGAGTTCTAGAACATTTTCAGTCCTATTTTCTGCTTTTACTTGCAGTACACTGGTAATTACATGCCCTATATTAACCTCTCCACATGCAAACATTTTGGCATGTTTTGCTATGTCATCTATATTCTTTGCTTGATCTTTGATTTCTATTTTGACTGCTTCAATCCATTTTATTGGGTCTTTTTCTAAAAAATATAATTGTAAGGAAATAGTTACATGGACACCTATACTGGCAAATGTATTCTTATTAATTACCATGAAGTTGAGGGTCCTTTTCAGGTGTATTAAAATTAAACTTGAAAGAAGCCATTGAGGTGAATACTATAAGTGTTTTTAACCCTTTTATTAATACAATCTAAACCGGTGATTCGACATTCAACAAAGATATAGCATAAATAGAATTTTAACAAAAATGTTTAGAGAGGTATTATTTCTTAAATTCGATCTTAATTAAAATTTTATGAATAAAATTCAAATCAAATTATATTAGAATGAGTGACTAGCTTAACTAACATAGAAATTAGATATATAAATTTGTAATCAGTATAATAATAATCATGACTACATAGTGTTCTTGACTTTTGTACATAAGTAAAAGCATTATATTAGTCTGTGGTAAAAGCAATGCAAAAAAAATGCGTAAGCATCTTATTAGTCTGTGAAATGTGAATAAAAGTGATATGTGAAGTCAAAGAGTAAAAATAAAATACCGCATCTGTGAGAATAATACTCGGGTGAAGTCAGAACATAGACCAAAATAGTACAGTATAGTAACTAGACTAATTGATAGCTTCCGTCTCATTCACAAGAGAAAAAGAAAAACTTATACGAGTCTTATGTAAAGAAATGAGATAGAGTGATTAGATTTTTTGTTTCGCCATGCGTGATGATGTATTTTGTTTTTTCGTCAATTTTTCAATGATTTTATATTATTCTACGATTCGGGACGGAGGCAAATCCAACAAATTAAAAATCAGTCCAGCCGTACTCCAGATATAAGTGTTTGAACAACTATGTTGTGTAATGTATGTTAATTTGTACTAAGAATTTTTATGATGATTTCACGAATAGGTATTATAAACGCTACAGTTTGTAAGGATAGATAGGTACGGATGTATTTATATGATGATTGATAGTAATTAAAAGTTATAGGTAGTTACTGCAAAATATCCCTATATCCTCCTAAATTATGTTAAACTATTTATTTCAATCAGCATAAACATGCAGATTTTGCGATTTAAAAACGCGTGAGCATGCCACGAGAGGCCATAGAAAAAAACATGGCATGCATCTCTTAAGAATTGATCCTGCGATTTGTTGATAGTAATTGAAAATGCAAATTAATAGGAAGTGAATGTGAATGCAAATTGAGGACCGGTCACCCTCAAGCCCGTCCCGACGCCTGCCACCGGACCGCACTACAGTATCATGAACTCGGTTATTTTTCGTTAACGTCATAACTATTCAAATATTTGTTCAAATAATGTAGTATAGACAGAGATTAATTACTTTAAATATCTGTTAAGTAAGTATGTTTCTGATATGTTGGCTTTATTATTGTACTGTGTCAATAAAATCCATTTAGTAGATTTCGCGTGAAAGAGCAACAAACATACATCCAGACATACATTATATAAACTTTCGTATTTATAATATGAGTAAATACTTCTTTGGAAAGCCAGACGGTGGGGCTGAGATGTTCACAGGGTTGTAAAATTAATATTTAATATGTATCGATGTACCTGTTTATTATGTCTGACCTAAACGTCCGTCACACATAATTGATTTAATATGAATGACGCTATGCTGGGCTATGTTTTTGTAGTGTTTTACTTTCCTGCGGAAACCCGTCACTTTTAGGGGATTTTTAATTATATGTATATTTTTTTTTATGGAATAGGAGGACAAACGAGCGTACGGGTCACCTGTTGTTAAGTGATCACTGCCGCCCACAATCTCTTGCAACACCAGAGGAATCACAGGAGCGTTGCCGGCCTTTAAGGAAGGTGTACGCGCTTTTTTTGAAGGTACCCATGTCGTATCGTCCCTGAAACACCGCACAAGGAAGCTCATTCCACAGCTTTGTAGTACGTGGAAGAAAGCTCCTTGAAAACCGCACTGTGGAGGACCGCCACACATCCAGATGGTGAGGATGATATCCTAACTTGTGGCGTGTCGTGCGAAGGTGGAATTCGGCGGCAGGAATCAGGTTAAACAGCTCTTCGGAACACTCCCCGTGATAAATGCGGTAGAAGACACACAATGAAGCGACGTCTCTACGCAACGCCAAGTGATCCAGCCGTTCACAGAGCATTGGGTCCCCGACAATTCGAGCTGCTCTGCGTTGCACGCGGTCAAATAGATCGAGCTGATACTGGGGTGCGCCAGACCAGAGATGACAGCAATACTCCATCTGTGGCCGGACCTGCGCTTTGTAGAGCGCTAGTATGTGGGCCGGCTTGAAGTATTGCCGTGCTCTATTAATGACGCCCAGTTTGCCTTCCAGTTTGACCACGAAATTGGCAATCGCTCGAGATTTCGAGACCCAGTATTCCGATACTAGGCGAGGCTTTGAGGGAAGTGTTGTCGAAGAGCGGTGATACGACAAATGGGGTTTTTTTAGTGGTAAACGCGCAAACTTGAGTCTTCTGGGGGTTAAATTGGACAAGGTTCAATTTTCCCCATTCCGCGACCTTCTCAAGAGAGGACTCGATAGAAGACACAAGTTTCTCCCGGCACTGGTCGACGATTACCCGAGAGAGACCTGCATGGCCCGTGTATATGGCATCACCAGTGCTGTCGTCTGCATAGCAATGAATGTTGGAGGTGTCCAACATATCATTGATATGCAGAAGAAACAGCGTGGGAGACAGCACACAGCCTTGGGACACTCCAGCATTCACGGGCTTCGGGTTCGAGCAATATCCGTCGACAACGACCTGTATGCTACGCCCACCGAGGAAGCTGGAGGTCCACTTGCACAAGCTCTCGAGAAGCCCAAATGATGGAAGTTTGGAGAGGATTATATTAGTATATTATACATACACATTGTTTTACCGGCAACATAAGGTATCAATTTGACAAATTTTACTAAATTAGGTGCAGAAGTTGTTGTGTACTAAGCTATATAATAAATTATAGTTTTATTATATTTCCCACGGGAGCTCGTTAATTTTTCGGAATGAAATTTATCCAAAATGTAGACCGGCAATATAATTATCAAAATGCCAAATTTTATTAAATTATGTGCTTAAGTTCTTGTGCACTAAGTAATAGAAGTTACTTTAGTTTTTAAGTAGTTAACTATCTCACGGGAACTCCTAAATTTTCTGGGATTTAAAGTATTTAAAGTGGTGACCGGCAATTGAAGGTATCAACATGGTAAATTTTACTAAATTAGGTGCTTAAGTTGTTGTGTTCCTACCTCGCTATCTATGTAAGTAAATGTTTTTTTGGTCCCACGGGAAAACTTCAATTTTCCGGGATGAAAAGAAAAAATGTTGTTGACCGGCAATACTATAAGGTGTCAACATTCCAAATTTTATTAAATAATAATGTGCATAAGTTGTTGTGTACTACGCTATTTAAGTAGAGGTTTTTAACTGTCCCACGGGAACCCTTTAATTTTCCGTGATGAAGAGTGTCTAAGATGTTGTCCGGGGATACAAAGTATTATCATGCAAAATTTCAATTAAATCGCTCCAATGGTTTCAGAGATTAGCCCGTACAAACGGACTGACAGACAGAGAAACAAAAAATTCCAAAAAAATCGGGACTTGTTCTATTTCTCTTCTTACATTTCCCTGAATCGGATTTCATGATTTTTTATTTTTGTACAGAAATTTGATCTCCACAAATTTATTATAAGCATAGATTGTAGTACGATTAATTTTATGTACGTTATATTTGGTAGGTTGAGAATCGGTGGTCATCTATTTTTTATACCCCGAAAATACAGAATTGTGGTGATATGATATGACTAGGTAATGATATGTCTATGATACCGTGTAAATAGTACTAGTTTGTTCACATTCTTGTAAGCCGTTCACATTCACCGACAATGACTCTCTGTACACAAAATGTTATAATGGTATATTGCTAAACATTGTTCACTGGGCCTTTAAAAAAAAGATAGACTCTATAGATTTCATTTCTTACTATGTGCTGATGACGTCCTTTCATCTATCTCATTTTGATAAGCGGGAGAGAAAGGGATATGAATACTTGTCAATAATTGTACCAATTTTAATAAAAAAAAATATTTAAATAAAATAAACTTACCGGTGGTAAGTCACACCATCTTTTTTTTGCGTCGTTAACGTATTATTTGAGCCCTTTTTTATAGCACACTTAGACTTCGATTTTGACACACAGTTGACACACGACTTAGGAGTGTCTTTAAGCACACTTTTCCGTTCCGCTTTCAGACTGCGAATGATATGTCCATATGAACATGGTCATTGCTTTATAGTAATAATTTGAGATATTCCTGCAGAACGACAACCACGACGATGAATAGAGAAATATTGATTATAAAAAGATTGTTGAAAACTACTTGCGCCGACAGAAACTCTTCTTCTTGATATTGAAGTGCGAGATTGATTGCGTACGATATAAAATATAATATGCTATATATGGACAAAATAACTGCTGAACTATATTGTGCGATAATTTTCCAAGAAAACATATTTCAACATCTTCCAAACTAAATAAACAGTAAAAAACAAACAAAGGAAACGACAGTTCAAAGTCGTTATTCGATTTAAATGGACCCTAATTCAAGTCTAATTTTTATCAAAAAATACTATATACCATACTATTATAATCATACAATATTAGCGGAACCGACAAACGTCCTATACACACGTGCTAAATTTGAAAAATCTTCCAGACACTAACATACGCAGGAGAATTATATATGGACTATATTGAGAATTTAAACCAATCTCAAATTCACAGAAACACTAAAAAAAATCATCAAAATCGGTCCAGCCATTTCGGAGGTTGTTCAATTGTGAATCTAATCCATCCTCGAATCTACTTGAACACACACAGAAAAATTCATTTAAATCGTTCCAGTCGTTTAGGAGGTGTTCACTGTCAACACACGTAAAGAAGGATTATCTATGTGATGATTATTTATATAGGATGATGTCTCACATAATTTAATTGTGTTATAACAATAGCAACGCACCGAATATTGGGTATAGAATATAAAATAAAAAAAACAAAAACTCGAGCACTCACGGGAATAAATAAATAAAAGTGATACTTATATATTAAATTCTTATTATTATGTTAAATAATTGTCACCGGTTTTGTCAGGACGCAGCACAGCCAATAACCGGATAATAAAAAGCTACCCATAATTCCAATCTTTTCCTCAATGCAAAATTTTAAATTTTAAAGTCAAAAAACGTCTGAGAAATACTTTAGAAATAGTTTTTTTTTGGAATTTTCAAATTTGTATTCCCTTGAATATTCAAAAATAATACAATATTTGCTTGTATATTTTAAATGGAGCTTAAATACGATAATGATGACGTGGTATGAATTTAATGTTATTTCAAATATTTTGAAAATAACCCGCACTTGTGACTTGTGTTAAGTTGAATCCTTGTTGAAATAAGTTGAATGTTCCGGCAGTGAACGCAACGCATGTTCGTGAGACGCTTCGTTTTCATTGTTAAATCCGATACCATTTACTAATTCAGTAATTCTGTATTTATACAGAATACATAGATACAATTTCTGTGTTACTTTAGTGGAAATTGAAATTATTTCCAATTGAGCAATTAAAATGACAGACGTAGCGAAAAAGGTAACATTCTAACAATGTGTTTAATTGTGTGTAGTACGAAATACGAATCTTAATATATAATCAGTTTATATACAATATTACGTGCTCTAGCCGATTGTAATTATAACTTTTCGAAGATCCATTTTGAAGCGTTGATGATGACGACGGTAAGATATATTTCTGATAAAATGTTTTACTTCAACATAACCTTTAACGTATCGGCCTAATTATTGTGTATTCGTCATTATAGGAGGCTAGGCCTATAGCTTATGAGATTTTTTTATATCATTCGAATAGAACTTAAAATATGATTTCAGGTCCAGGATTATAAAGACTCCCTTAAGCAAAAAGCGGAGCACCTTATTATTAAAGGCTTTCCAGAAAAAATTGTAAAGCTAAATGAACTTCTAGAAACACCACATTTTCAAAACAGAGAATTAGTTGATGTTCACCAGGTGAGTAAAATACTCTTTTAGCTATATTTAGGAATGCTAAGGTGTTAATTAGGTAATATTAGATTTTATTAGAAATGTTTTGTTAAAATAATTGTCATGATTGATGATCAAGCATACAGAATTAACAGTGATGTTTGAATTTTTGTGCAAACATATATCTTTGCATAGAATGAACACAAAGGTTGAGTTTTCACTATAACTATGTAATGATTCCTGGACATCTATTTGCTTGTACTGCCATTTTATAATGACGGGTAGATCCTATCTGAACTATATAATTACTTTTAAAGTTTTTAAATCTTAAAAGTATATTTTGACATACTACAAATTTACAGTATTTTTATAGTTTTCTGCTATATTTATTTGTGAATTAAAGTATTCTTAGTTAATCATAGTAGTTTATGAGGCTGTACATCAAGTGTTTTATATATGGCTGCATATAGAACAATAGCTTTTTGTTATGAGTTGAGCAAGATGTTCATGGACAGCAGAATGGTACCTGTGTGGTACCCATTAAATCCCATGCAAAGAATCCTCCCAATGGCAAACCTTGTGGAGGTTTTTATTTCTGAGGATATTAAATGTTTTTCTGATGCTTGAAGACATGCATGTATATGTCAGGTAGAAGCTATATCGAATTAAAGATCTAAGGCTTAAAATATATATATATATATATATATATATATATATATATATCTTTAAAATCCAAAACAAATGTGCTACCAAATACTTATTGGAACCTTAAAATAAAATATTAAATATATAACTTTAGCATAAGATAAAGAACTCATGAATTAGAATTTGAAATTTAAATGAAAAATGTTATAATATATTCTTAATATGACATAGAACATGAATAGGTGTTTAGTAGAGATGTACTGTTGAGGAATATAATAGTCAGGGTATATTTACCTATATTCTTACCCCCTTATTCATAATAGTCTGCTAACTTAAAGCATTGCTAATTCTCACTCTGTCTTTTCTATTGACCTAAGTCAGAATGAGAAAAAACACTCCTAAGTAGCTGTTTAAAGTTAGCGGACCATTATGAATAAGGGGGTTAATCTCCCATTTTTCTTCTGAATAGTTGATGGGGTATCAGATATTTTGACAAAATAGCAACTTCAAAAAAATAATCTCTTCAGACCATTAAAACACAAAACTTAATATTCAATTAAGTATATACCAGAGAATGCTTTAAATTCCAACTGTAATAATTTCAGAAGTAGTTTTAAAGTTTATTTATTTACATTTTATTTTATCACTAGCTGACCCGACAGATGCTGTTCGGTTAATAGAAAAAAAAAAAGTTGTATACAGGAATAATGTAGTCTAAAGCCATCGGAAATGTAATCTAATTTAATTAGTTAAAAATGAAACAAAAATGTTTATCTGAATGATCATACCCTTCAACTACTGTTTATTAAAGTATTAAGATGCCATGAAGATATATATATGCCATCTTAAATTTTCCCCCCAATTTTCTTAACTTTTTTTTCATAAGATCCTTCTCCTGACAATAACAAACACAACAAAAAAAGAATTAGCGTAATCGGTCGAGCCGTTCACGCGTGGTGGCGTCACCAAGGGAAATAGGGATTAATTTTTATATATATATAGATTTTAATTTGTTTCACATTTCAGGACCTAAACATTCCAAAACCACCTCCAGCCCAATCATCTAATGAACCAAACGCAAAACGTCCTAGAGTAGATTCATCTGAAGTCTCTAGCAATTCTTCTATAGATGGTACCAGGGTATATGCATTGCCAAATGGAACTGTACCATGTAATAAACCACTTTGTGATCTCATACATATTGTGAAACCATACATCAGAGAACTTATTGAGGATTCCAATTTGGTAAATATATAATATAATTTTTTTTTCAATATAGTGTTTATATTATGTAATATTCTGCATTGAATTAATTTTCAACTCAGATATATAGAGTCTATAAATGTAGGTGTTAATGCTTTTGCTGCTTTTTTGAAGAAGGAAGAAGAAGTGAAACAAAACTATGTGTCACTTGATAACTGTGGCATGTACCATCTTGTGATTACAAGATAGTATATGCCGATGTTACAAAATGTTGAATAAACATATGTATGTCAATTCAAAAGCATTCCAATAACATATTGGTACATTGGGGGCGAGGATCAAACCACCATTGGTGACAGTGAACAGTTCTACCTATGCTTTTTGTGGTCACTTAACTAGTGTGTCCTCCTCTTCTATAAAAAAATCTATAATTATTTAACCTAACTGCAGTGATAATTTATAATTATCTTTAAAAGAAATTATAAAATCAACATTATTAATTATTCTTCTGCGCCTGTTCTTCTCAGGTCTGAGCCATACCTTTTTGAATGAGTGGTAGTTTTTGATTTTAATTAAGTTATTTTAATTAATTTTTGTTATGTTTTTTATAATCCTATTGTTATTGATTAAGATTTTGTGATCATTGTTTTTGTATGTATGTTTTTTTTTCTGTGCAGCTGAAAATGTGGATTTCATTTATGATTCCAAAAATTGAAGACGGAAACAACTTTGGTGTATCCATACAAGAGGACACATTAGCTGAGGTTCAATCTGTAGAGTCAGAAGCAGCTGCATTCTTTGATCAAATCTCGCGATATTTTATATCGAGAGCAAAGATTGTATCAAAAGTGGCTAAATATCCACATATTGATGATTACAGGAGAGCTGTACAAGTAAGTTTTAAATTTTTTATATAGGATTTACAAAACCATACTATCATAATACAATCACATCTGTCTTCAAGAGGTTATGCAGAGATAATGCATCATCAATTATCAACATCCCTGACTTCCACTCCTATCAAATTCCATACAAACTTAATAGTGGAGAATATCCAATGCCACCAAATCACATGAAACTTTAAGGGCTCATAGCATGCCTAGAAATACATTAGTTGCAACTAAATAAAGCGAGTAATTATGAAGTTATGAATGTATTCATTTTATATTTAAATATTACAAGCAACACAAAAATCCAGCTGGACATAATCATAACGTGTGCTTCAGATATTGCCACTCTTACTATAATGAGTAAAGTGTATTGATGTCACAGCACACATGTCAACAATTCTGATATTCCGGAAAATAAGATGTCGTATCCAATATTTCAAATATTTTACTTTTAATAGAGCAGCCTTTTCCAAAGTACTCTTTACCTCATCTTGTTATAGTCCATTCTCTTACCATTGCATCTCCACTTATTATGTACATATAGTTGTGTTTTGAAACTTTTTAGATATGTAGGTTTCTGGATTGTTGATAATAAATTAATAAAAAATCCAAAAGAAAATATTTTATAGTTAGTGTGGACTGTCCACAGGGGCGTGCATTGGTTTTCTAGGCACTGTAGATCTAACTAGTGGTAGTTGCACTTTATTCCGACAGTATGACATAAGTTGTATGAAACCGCTGCTTGCTTCGTATATATGTAATCTGTCGACTGCCTACCGTAGGAAGGTAGATTAACTTTAACTCTAGTGCTATATTTATATAGCTTCATAACGAAGTAGGCACTGCTTAATTGCCTATATGATATGCACACCCCTGACTGTCCTAGTCCGTCGTCTTTTTTTTACTTTTATATAATTACATCATCACATCCCAGTAGGTCATTTTCTATATCTAGTCTGGCTAGATTTGTTACAATTTAAAATGCATTAATTTTTTAATGCAATTTTTAATATTTCTCTCTTAGGATTTCTTAAGAAACTCGATGTAGGATTTAGAGCTGTTAGTTCAGTTAGTGCCCATTACATATACATTATAGTGCAATACTATTTTGAATTTTTTTATATGGAAGAGGAGAACAAATGATTGAGTGGGTAACTCGATGTTAACTGATCACAACCATTCCAGCTCCCACTCCTGAAACACCACACACGGAAACTCATTTCATAGTTTGATTGTAAATTTTTTTGTCCATTTTTTGTCAATCAATTGATATTTCTGTGCACTCCAGGCTCATATTGATACTGAAAGTATTTTGCATGGTTTTTCTCTTTTAACTGTGATTGATTACGTGCATATCTTATGTACGCTCATGTGCATTAAGACTTTAAGGGAATACTTATAATAACCTAATAGGAATCTTAACTTATACTTTACATTACATACAGTAAGTTTTAAAAGCATTATAGGCCTTTGTTGTTCTAACAGTTTGTTGCTCCCCAAATATTCTGTTCTTCAAATCACAAACGATTGGTATATCTGTTGATAGTATATGGGAGTGTTACTTCTCTTTTGATTTCTAAAAAGTTATTGATATCATTTTATTGATTAGGTAACATGCATTCGATATCAGTTTAAAGTTTTCTGATATCTGTAATAGTTACAGAATAATCGCCTGGTCACACTTAACAATTACACTCTGTATACTTGATGGATATTTTTGGCGGTTGTAAATCCCCCTTTTTCAAGGCAATCTCTGTAATTCTGTTCTCTTTAACTCTTTATTACAATTATAATTTTACACTTATATAAAAGAAGTAAAAAAAGCATCAACTTATCAAAGATTTCCAGAGATGTTCAGAAAAGCATAATATTAAAAGTATGTGGTAATAATATTTTGGCCAGGCTAGTTAGAGTTGCCTGTGAACATATCTAATTATTATTATACTTATTTTTTTTTTAAATGATACCATAGAATTCTACACCACCTGAAATACTTGCAGTGCAGTTATATTATTTCATAATAACATAAAAATAATAAAACTTTCATGTAGACATATTTTCCAGTATATTTTATTAATTATTAATAAATCTATATTCTAGAAATTTCTATAATAGCTTTTCTAGAAATAATAGCTTTTCATGATAAGACTAACAGGTATTTAGTTTCATTTTGAATATAATAATTAAGTACATGAGATATGAGTTGCATGTATCAACATTTGTCTATAATTCTTGTGGGCCCATCGGATTCTACATTGACCGGCAAAGGCAGCCGACGACACGACATAAAGCCGACATCGACAGCTACAATATCCACCTGGATCGACCAATCCCATGATATTGTGAAGTGAACGTCACGGCTGAGCAGCGTGGGCACAGTCGGCCTCCTCCACACATGTAAGCCTCTACATATGTTCGCAAAGCTCTATGGGGAGACAAAACACCGTTGACAAACTGACTTCTTTAGCCACCTTATATACAACCTTGTTAAAATATATTCCTTTTTATATTCATCTAGTGTATTATATAATTTGTTTTAAACCATCTTAATATTTAGTTTATGTAGGTTGTGTTTTATGTAGGTGCCATCATTGATAGAGGTCTACACAACTCATCAGTTAACATGAATATTGTATGTGCTAAGCCGGCCAATGAAGAATTGCAGTCATATTACCGGACCCAGACCGGATGTAATTGCATATAAATTTTTTGAACAACTACAAAATTTTTATTATATACCTAATACCTGTCTATTACTGCTTTTTTAGGGTTCCGCAAACCAACAGGAACCCCATTGCTATGTCTCTCTATAAGCGGACTGTTTCTTATAAACTGCAATACTATTGCCGCTTCTCACCAAATAAATAAAACAAAGATGACATATAAAAAAACTGCTGTCATGATAATTATAAAACAGTGGTTTCTTTTCCAAGAGTATTAAAAATATAATAGTGTACAATGGAACTCAACATTTAGCACCCTTGGCCAGTTAATTTTTACTTTTGTGATGATGGTTTGTCATATTGTAATATTATTATGAGTAATTGTTGATTTTAAATTTCACAAACTTTTTCATTGGTACATTTTAATACTTAAAATCATAGTATTACTTTTAAATATGAAATGAAATACTTTTTTTTAAATCTATTGTTTGGTATCAAAATTGTTCATTCAAAATTTCTTGCACTTCTAAACTTTATATTATGCTTTTTAGATGTACTTTGTTGGTCACTATTTCCTTCAATAGAAAAATTTTATAATTTTTATAGTAATAATTAAAATACTAATGTATCACATGAAATTAGTACCTAACCTATTAACATTAATAAGTATATAAGATGTTTGAATATAAATATTTGTTTACTTATTGCCAATTTTACAATTGGGGAAGAGAAAGTTTCAATAACTTATTCACAAACACAGTGGAGTTCGGGTAAAACAATGATGAAGTCCTACGATATTACATTGTTAATTTTATGAAAAAAAAAGAAGCCCTCTGAGTTTCTTGCGCCCGTTTTTCTTAAATATTAAAATTTGAAGGGACCACTCTAATTTCATATTTATATCCCGACGTCCTAACAAAAGTAAAGAGATAGGTACATTTATAGTGTGTTTATATTCATTTATTGGTGTAATTAATAATAATTTGAAATGAATTCGGCCATTTCTTTAACAGTAAATTGTGTGTCTTACTTTTTAAAAAGTTTACTAAACACAGTAACACAGAATCACTCTGAATATCACTTTGTAAGTAAACCATAATTAGCTCCAAAACAACATTTATCTAGTCAGACAATGTAAACAAAAGGTTAATTTCTGGTAAACATTGGCTGACCTATTGTGTGATTGTAAACAAAAGATAATATGAAAGCTATTTGTGTCTATGGCGGCCGACGCCGCTATGTCTGCGTGGGATTTATAGGAGTTTGTTAAAAAAAAACCGTGTGGTGTCGTGGGACACCGGATAGGAACGAAGTTCGTTATTATAGAAATATTAATTTTACTGAGTTACTAAAAAGAAATGGGCAGTTTCCACTGAACTCCACTGTCTAAAATAAAAAAAGTGTGTGTATACTTATGTATGCACGCAAGAAGTTATACTTCTTTGGCGTAACAAAACAAATCCTTAAAATTATTTATTCGTCGTGCTATTCTACGTTTGTAGAATGAACAATATTGTAAAACTCGTGAAATTATTGAATATTAACGAATACGGCTGTATTGGCTTGAACGCTTTGCCTGCCCTAATAATGGACGAAGAAACCAAAAAAAAAATGTCGCAAACGGCAGAAAACATTCTGAAAACTTTTATATTTAGATGTCGTTGTGTGCGTGCAACGTAATAGTCAAAGAAATTTTTCTTCAATAACATCAAAAAGGTAACATAATGTGCATTATTATTATTGTTACTTGTCAATTATTTATATATAAATAATAAAAATCTTACGTTCCGGACGTTTGTTCTCGGTTAGGGTACCCCTCCGCATCGTCCGCTCGATAAGGAACTTCGTTCTAAAAATATACATTAAAAACAGTCGCTATACCCTGTATTCATGAAAGACTAATTTAACCTCCCATGTTCTAAAGTGCACGCAAGCGTTTCTATGGTCCTATGTTACCGTGTCCCCGTAGACACGGCAAAAAACTGCCTATATCCACGTATCCCTAGACAACCAAGAGATAACATTATTTTGTGAAATTCTATTTTTTAGAAAAAATAAAATTTGAAAATCATAAGATCATAATATGATATAATATTATTATAACGAGTCCACCATAGTAAAAATAATAAAAATAAAAAAAAAGATGTGGTGTCGTGGGACACCAGGTAGGAACGAAGTTCCTTCGGCTAACGTAGAATCGACACAATTTGTAAAAAAAAATCGTGTTCAATTTTATGTAGGTTTTCTTGATTTTTCTCTTAAATTTTGCAGATTAGTTTTTATTTTTGTACACGAAAGTATTTAGGAAATTCAGTATTTTAGGAAATAATAAATTACGTAAAATAAAAAAATCGTAATCCAAATTATCAATTAAAATAACAAAATATGTCTCTTTATTTTTGTTTGACAACATAAAATTACATAGAAATAGAAACGACTGTCGCGCCTGCGCACGTCTCATTTTTTCAGTTCGGTCCCGCAGCAAAATCCCTATCTCCTCCAAGCCTGCCGTAAGGAACTTTGTTCCAATAATACAATTGCAATATTTTTATATTGACGCGTTTTGCAAAATAGTCACAATTTCTCGTACCACTGAAAGAGCGGCAATATTACACCACGATTCTATACCTAAATCACTTTTTGTTTACAATAACTAACCTTATTGACGCATTCCGTAGTTTAATTAACAACTGTTCTCAGACACCTTGACAGTAAGACAGAGAGTGCAGACTTGCGTATAGAGTTGGGACGCAACCGTAGTGAGGTGACATTTATAATTATTACATCATACCCAAACTCGGGGGTACTTCAAAAGTCGCTATAGACATATCAATTTTGTACTCAAGTATGCTTTAAATTCAAAGGACGTAGATTTAACGTCGCTTTAGCTAAATAACCAAGATACAGTACTGAATACCACACCGGTTAGAATGGTGTATGTGCTGATGGAATCACAGGACAACCATCATTGAGTCTCTGGGTGATGTGAATTGCCTTGGTTTTTGTAGTGTATTACGTAAGACTCGTAGCAAATTGACACTTATTTATGCTGCTTTATATCTGCTCTTTCCGTTATTTATTCCATAAAATATACTTAGGCGTAAAAAAGTGGACTACTTAGAGGACACATTGTTTTCCATCAATACAGATTATCACTAAATATATCAAATAATTTAAAACCTGATAAGTTTTTTTTCCTAGAAATACACTACTCGTTGTAACAATAGAAATCAATGGAGTAAACTAAGTGAATAGTAAATTCGATGATTTTCGTTCCCGCAATATTGACATATTTCAAATGGCACGAAATGTCCACGGAACTTCACTGTAATGAGCGAGTACAGTGTAGTGACCTTACAACTTCTTCGTTGTCGAGTCTTGATGAATATCGTTGCGTAAGTCACGGTAAGTTAACTCACCTGGTGTGCCACTACGACATTTGATCTATGGTGCGTCATACGTAAATCTTGGCATGTTTATTCGACTTGTCGTGTCGTGGCTCCATCTACTGGATCCACTTTACAGTTGATGTTCCTAATCAGTATTAATTGGTTACAATTTTATTTCCCTGAAGGGAATGTAAGGGGAATTTTTATAACCCTAAAAATAGCTTAGACTTCGTCGATATTAATCGCTGCAATGTAGCTGCAAGCACACAATGTTCGAGGTTAGTGATCGTTTTAGGGTGTCAACTATTGACACATATTCACAAATCACAATGCAAATAAACCAATTGAGTGAGCGGGTGTCGGGCACTGAATGCTCATTGGTCGGTTAACAATCACAGCGTATCGTAATTGGTCAGTTGATAATAACAACATAAATTTAAAATCGCTACTGGCTGCTATAAGATCTGTGTTCCTAATGTGGTAGTAATCTGAAACTGTCATATTAATAAACGCAACGCACAGTTACTCCAAGTTTAAAATTACTTCTCCCTGTCATGTAATTCTATAGTGACAAAGGTAAGATAAAAACAAAAAGTTTTAAATTTGGAATAACTTTACTTCGAGTTTATTAATAGCACACAGAGAGCCCATAGGTTATATTTGAAGAATGATTCGGGTAATCTAGCGTAGATCCACGCAAGCACCTTTAGATAATTGAAGGACGGAACTTGTTCTGAGTACCTCACGGGTCTAAATTATTTATTATCTTTTCAGGAGTTGGACGAGAAGGAATACATCTCATTGTGGCTAGTGATGTGTGAGATCCGCAACCGCTACTGCTCGCTGCACGATATCGTCATCAAGAATCTGGAGAAAATAAAAAAGCCGCGCTCTTCTAACGCAGAATCGTTATATTAGGCTGTAACATTAATCTCATTTGTAATTTTTAGTCACACAAGAGCGGCTTGTGAGTAAGTTAAGTGGAAATGCGCAGTTGTCATTCACTAGATAATTCTAAAATTAAAATATTTCAAAACGGAATATTTACTGCAAATGTTTAACTATTCCGATGTTTGGACGCATTAGACCCGTTATAAACTACTAACAATATTTAAAACCGTAATAGTTGTAAGTCGTAATACATGTTATTTGTAGAATCCGATTTTTGCTCCCGTCACTGACGTCATCACAGTGATGTGTTCAGCTCACTTTGATTACTTCAATAGAATCAAACCTATTGGTTCTTCTGGGCTTAAAAATTTATGTAGCTATGTTGCTTATGCCCTAACCAACGTTTACAATATATTAATATTTTCTATTTTTAAATTTAATTATTATTATTTTCCATTAATTGTCGTTAATTGAGTACTTAGTGAAATCAATTTACTTTTTTCTCAGCCGCAACATTACAAATAATATTATTATATTTTATTGCCGTGCATAATATTATTGTGCAAATAAATAATTATTAATTGTAGATATATAATCCAAAAAATTAAAAACAGACAAAAATTGTATAAGTTAAAACTACAGTAAAAAAATCCGAATCTTGCAATATAGAAGAATCTGAACAGACATCACAAAATACTATAATGAATAATTTATTATAAAAATTAAACTTATTAAATTCTTAACTTTAGTACTAAATTAAACTAAGATTTGTAAACTGCACTCCTTCATTAAGAAAGTATAATATTGGCATCTTTTGTGAAATTATTTAAACTATTAAAATATAATTAATTTTAATATTAGTTAGCATTTTAAAGACATTGTTACCCGTTTCTAAAATCAAAGGTTAAACAGTATTTTTTTTAAACTGGTACTGTTCCAATATGTTCCTGTTATAGTTTTGAGATTAATATCATCCTAAAACCATTTTTGTTGAAAGCCTTTTAGCATCGTGTGATAAGTTATAATGTTTATGAAAACTAGCTTATATATTTATGATACAATTGAATTCAGAATTCATAAATTATAGTAATAAGTACTTAGAAGTAAAATTATATTTACATTGGAACAGTTATGAAAAACTTAAGCCAAAGTGCGTTTTCGGTTATGTTATGTTGCACACGATTCCTGTAGATTTGGTGATATTTCTACTCACAAACTGTAATAAATGAATTTGTAATGATTGTTGTTTTATTGCTACATAACACTATTTTATTTTAATTATTATATTAGAAACCTTATAGCTACATTTCGGTCTGAAGGGCGCCGTAGCTAGTGAAATTACTGGGCAAATGAGACTTAACAACTCTTGTCTCAAGGTGACGAGCGCAATTGTAGCGCCGCTCAGAATTTTTGGGTTTCTCAAGAATCCTGAGCAAGCTACATTGCATTGGAAGGGCGTATCAATTACCATCGGCTATCAACGTCCTGCTAGTCTCGTCCCTTATTGTCATAAAAAATATTTGGTATTAAATTATTATAACATTAGGTACAGAAAGCTATTTGGTATCTACAAAAAGAGAATAAAGTGTAAGATGTAGTTTTCTTACTGATGGGAGGTTACTGATCGAGTAAACTTTCTATAGATAATGTTCTTTTGTTTTAAAGTAAATTAGGTACCTACTTCGAGTAAAGCACTTCTAAGTCAAGAAATCTCAATTAGGTCACCTCACCAAACCAAAGAGAATTTAAACACTACGTTCACACCAAACTGGATTGCGGTACTAGACAGATTGCACCAAGGCTATACATACCTATTTCGTTTAAAAGATTTTTGGATTTTGAATTTTCCTGTTATTTTGTTAGCTTGATACAATATGCTGCTGTTTAAAAATATAAACGAGAGCTTGCGCACTTAATTCATAGTTATTCGAGGAGGGTCTGACATGGTTAGTGGTAGGATTATTACAGGATATATTATCCATTACATTTTTACATGTAGGTACCACTGAAGCAAATGTAATTTGTTTTTTTAAAGAGATTTTTCTTTTAGCTAAGCTGCAACTTGAGACAGGCCTGTCTGACTCCCCGTCTAGGTATCGAAAACGTAAGTACGCGTAACGCGCTGAGGCCACGACATCGTTGCTATCCAGTAGGGACTCACGAACGAGCAGTGACGAACGCGCGAGCTTTGTTCTTCACCTAATTCACCGATCCGACCGATATTTTAGAAATGGAGTAACAAAAGAAACAGCCAATGACGTTCTATACCTACACGTCATTGGAAACAGCATATTTAAGCTCATTGCGATCCAAATTTAAATAAAAGTTTCCTAAAGGCGCTGAAACCAACTTATTCAAAAGTGACTGTTGTTAATATGAAATTACCACTCATGATAAGGTACCTATTTTAAAATAGGTACCTACTAAAGTAGGTTCAAAGGTTGTGTTTCAATTTTCGTACTTAGACCAAGAGCCGACTGCAAAAAAATTGTTTGTTATTGTTAATATAGCACCTAAGAAGATGTGTAGGTACTCGTGTTGCTCCTACCTATTTAAATAGTTACTACTTTTTCAAGGAGAATGAACTATATTGACACATAGTCAACGTAGTCTTCCGTCGCATATAGGTATTAATTACTATCTGCAACTAATCTAGGTTTGACAACGAAAGAATATTGACTTAAAATTACGTAGGTAGCTACCTATTTATAGTAGGTATAGAAAAACTGAGTGAATTTTATAAGATGACCATTACTATACTAGGTAGGTACAATTTAAGGTAAAGAAAACAACTAACCTCGTCAGAAGAGGTAAGAGTCGCGCTAGAAAGAGAGGCAACTCCTAGGTGAATAAAAATGAAAGTCAATAAGGCTGTGCGATCTGAATTGCATCTAATTGTATGGGTGTAAGAGTCCTTAATTCTTTAATTTATTTTGCGGAGTGAGTCATCTGTATATGTTATTACATATTATTTCCTCTAGGCTTAGGTACTCTTAGTCTGCGCTGTCAGTTCTTCACAGGTTTTAGAAGGTAATACAGCTGTATAAACTGCGTAGGAAAGCTTTTTTTAAGTTTAAGTAGGCACATATTATATAGGTACATTATTAATTATATCATGACCTAGGTGTAAGTTTAAAATAATGTAGGTTCGAATTCCGATTTACTCAAACTTACGTATTAAATTGGAAACAAAGACGGTGTCAAAGGCTTTCTAAAGATCTAATAATTGTGCCAGACATTTATTTTCGTCATCAAGTTGTAAGTAATAAGGATACTCAATACATTGGCTGCGTCTTCTGTCGATCTGCCTTGCCTAAAACTGAATTGAGAAGATGATAAGGTATTGAACTCATTTAAATATTTCATTAGTCGTGTATTTATCATATAATAATATTGTCAAGATTGCTGGCAGAACAGAAATAATTGCGTCAATGATTGCAAATCGTTCCCGTCCCCACTCACAAGGCGTATTAATAGAGTTTCTTAGTTGCGCTGGGAAAAAACCTTTTCTCAATCTTTTTTATTCTTTCAGGTTTAAATAACAGTAAATTCATTATTTTCACTAAATAAATGCAGATTTATCACTTTGCATTGGCTTCTTTCTGTTAGCCATCTAGCGTTACCTACGAAAATTTATTTTGCAATACATAACATTAAGACTAGATAACGTTCCCAATATGTAAACTACGAGTAGATCGTAGTGTGCATAAATTAATTTACCAATGTACTTGGAGTCCTGTGAAATGAGTACGACTAATATGTATCTTATTGTGAGACTACTAGGTCCCTACCCACTTTACACGCTTGCATCGCGTGTAGATACCTACTGGCCTTAATGATTTTTACATTTAGGTGTGTATATTGATCTGCGATACTAAGTGCCTATTTCTTACACAGGTTTTTATGATACAATTAATTATTGATACATTAGTGAAATAGCGGGGCACAAAAACTAAATAAGTACAGTATTCGCATCGTATCGCTAATAACCGGGTAAGTTACAGGCTACAATTGTACCTTCCTACTGGCTGGAAAGAAAAAGTCGGCAAGGAGATTCTACATATTTTTAATTTTTTCGTAATGTCTCATTTCATACGTCTCTCAATTTGCGAGTTGACTTGTTATATTGTAGTTTTGTATAAATCATTTTATAGTTTGTAATACGTTTATTCATAAATATCGATTTAAAGTATATAATTATGTTGTTTTATTGAAGTATGGGGAGCGATATTGAAAAGGGTGACTTTGGCGATAGCGCTCGAATCAACCATTTTCACGAATTTAGATCTAGAGAATCAAACCATGTTTTTGACGGCGCTGGCGAAAATATCCAGCACTTCAGTGACTCGGAATCTACTGTGTCCCGGAAGAGTAAAACTCGTTATATTAATCCAGCAATTTATATAGAAACTGTTGAGGCATCGCATTCGGTAACGTCACTTCAAATAGATGCGTCGTGTGTTGATGACGTCACGCCACATCCACACAGCACGTATAGAAGCAGCTCTACTCCGTTTTTAACCGGCCGAATATCGAGTACCTCGTCTGTTAGCATTAAAAGGAAATCTTGTCGGCTAACACAAGATGAGGAAGAGAACGAACAGACTCCGCGATGCGATCGTACATATCGAGAAGAAAATGGTGCCGATACCTTTAGATTGTCTGTGGTCTCTCTTTCTACAACGACTACAGCCAAGGAAGAACGGCAGCGTAGTGAGAAGAAAAAGCAGGAAGCATATAAAAAATGGCTAGAGAGAAAGGAACAAGAGGTAAGTAAATATTTTATCACCCTGTTGCAAAAACATATATAAAAAACGGATGGTTCCGTATGTTCATATTATATGGTTTTAAAAAAATATATGCTGAAGTATAGAAAAAATACTAGAAATGGATAGAAATATATATATGTTAAGAGAGAATCCCCCTGTTTTATTATATAGGAGGACAGAAAGAATTCGGATCACCTTCACACGACACGCCACAAGTTACGATATCATCCCCACCATCTGGATGTGTGGCGGTCCTCCACAGTGCGGTTTTCAAGAAGCTTTCTTCCTCGCACTACGAAGCTGTGGAATGAGCTTCCTTGTGCGGTGTTTCCGGGACGATACGACATGGGTACCTTCAAGAAAAGTGCGTAAACCTTCCTTAAAGGTCGGCAACGCTCCTGTGATTCCTCTGGTGTTGCAAGAGAGTGTGGGCGGCGGTGATCACTTAACACCAGGTGACCCGTACGCTCGTTTGTCCTCCTATTCCATAAAAAAAACCTTACCGTGGTGATCACTGGCAATAACTAGAGGAGCAATATGAGTGGTGCTGGCCTTTTAAGTCAAAAGACCAAATATGATGATGTGACACTTGGTATGGTCGGGACATATCTTAAATCACAGGTTACCCACAAGCTAGCTTCTCATTCTTTTCCAAGTTGTATACAATGGGCCCTCACCAGCTCAGTCCCAAGGGTCCCTTGAAACTGAGACATTCACACACAACATTCTGACACAGTTACTGTCTCAGAATTGATACACGTCATCGTAGATAAATAGGAATTTGTAACAATTTTTTTTTTATATAAGAGGGGGCAAACGGGCATGAGGCTCACGCCATGGGGAGAGGTGAGGCAACCGCCCATGGACATCCGCAACAACAGGTGTGTCAAGAAATGTGTTGCCGGCCTTTAAGGTGGGAGTATGCTTTTTTCTTGAAGGTCCCTAATTCGTATCTGTTCGGAAAGACCGCAGCCGGTAATTGATTCCACAAAGTGGCTGTGCGATCTCTTTCAAAAGAGCAACGTTAAGAGTTTCTTGCTCATTCTTTTCTAGGGAAGCTTGACATCCTAATGAGCAGTAGCTAGCATAAAAATAATTGACGTATTTCAAGTGTACATAATGTGATTTACCTACAAAATAAAACGTTTTTGATTTGATTTCCATGAGACAGGTCATTGAATATCCCGTATAACAATATGAATATCGATTTAAGAAACGCGAAAAGGCTCGTCAAGAGAAGCTTAAACGTCGCGTAGTACCAACCACAACAGCTGAGCAGCGAGAGGAATCCTACAGAAGATGGCTGGAAAGAAAGCGTAAACAGGTCGAGCAGCAGAAGGCGGAGGCGATAATGCGAAAATATCGGGAGAGTGAGAGACAGGAGCAGGAGATGGCTCGCCGGCAACGGGAGAAAGAAGAGAAGCTGGCTGAATGGGTTAAGAAGAAGGAAGAGGAAATGAAAAGTAAGTGTAATCTGACGGAATAGTAGGTGTGTAGCTAATAGTACCTACATAGAATAATAATTGAAATAGTTCAATAGCTGGTGGCGATTATGTCATTGCGGACTTTTCCGTAGTTCTATGTGGTAGATAAATCCACCATACATTACTTTTCAATATCTCGAGTCTATCTCTTATGGACACCACTATACAATATTCTAATTCCTTAAAATTTGGCAATTATAAAGCGCTGATGTAAAAGCTGCTTACACAAATACGATATTAATGCTTATCACTTTATTAAAACATATTATAAAATCATTAATTTCCAATGGCCACACACCACATTATTCCTGAATACAGACTTAAGTTCATGTTTTTTTCTATTGACACAACAGCGTCTGTCGGGTCAGCCAATATATAATTTTAACGTTCTATTACTTACACTTCTCTGCGTTTATCGATATATGCCAAATTAAACACTCCGTTCAATAAAGCTCAAATAGCGAACGCAGTATTCAATTTGGCTTCCACTGCTTGAAAACACACTGACCTTTTTTCCTTTGCTATGTTAAAATTAGGTCAAATGCTACATAATACTGCATTGCGCTACACTACTTACATTAATAATTAAATTATAATTCTATATGTGAGTAGTAATTAGAACATAAACGAATCTTCGTATGTGCTGATGGTACCATAGTTCACCACCGCGGCGACATGTTGTGGCAACACTACTAACTGACATTAATAACTCAACTCTACAAATTATATTTTTTAGCAATGAAGACAAAGGCAGAGCGTAACGCAGCGCGTGCTGCTATCGAAGAGGAAAAGAAGCGCGTTGAAGGCAAGCGAGCATATCGCGACTGGCTGAGGACAAGCAAGAACAAACCCCTCCCCGTGCCATTGAACCAGGGTGAACTAAGTACGATTGATGTTTATTCACTGACAGCTTAGATCATTTATACGTCTAGATCACTGACCTCTACTATATACCACTGGACTGGCAGCTGTCAAAGTGCTTTTGTGCCTGTTTGATATTCGCCGTTTTGGCGCTGTTGGCCATGTAGCGAGAGTCTGCGGTACTAAAACTAGTGATGACAACCTCAATAAACATCGATAGATGGTAGGAAACTATTTACAAAAACAAAATGTGTACTTTATTACGTTGATCCCTTGAAGTATCATCCCAACCATCTGGATGTGTGGCGGTCCTCCACAATGCGGTTTTCAAGGAGCTTTCTTCCACGTACTACAAAGCTGTGGACTGAGCTTCCTTGTGCTGTGTTTCCGGGACGATACGACATGGGTACCTTCTAAAACAACGTGTACACCTTCCTTATAGGCTGGCAACGCTCCTGTGATTCCTCTGGTGTTACAAGAGAATATGGCCGGCGGTGATAACTTAACACCAGGTGACCCGTACGCTCGTTTGTCCTCCTTTTTCCATAAAAAAACGCCTCCTGGCTTCTATTGTCTTGTGGTTAGTCTCACTCATAGAGCAACCGGCCGGTTGCGAGTGTCGCTTAGTTAGCGTTTTACAAAGCGCCAACAGTGACGTAAACATTGTTTACAAATACCTATGGTTTGGATAACTCACAAGCCATGTTTCGCAACCAAATAGTAGACAGATTTAGGAATGAAAAATTATCCGTGAGTGTCGTGGAAAAATCGGTTAGAACGAATTTCCTTTCGTAGTATTATTGATGAACATATATATAACATAACATAAGTAACGTATGAATAGAAAGAATTTTGGGAAAATTATATTTTATTTTTAATTCTTCTTCTCTTCTTTATTTTTTCGATTTGTGATAATAAACATTTAATCTATCAATACATCTAATTCATTATAAACTTCATCAGTACATTTTCCACCTGTACTTTTAATCTGGGCTGCGATTGCGGCCATCTGATACATAAGTGAAACACCACCTTGGTGACTACATCCTGCTTCCAGGTGATGTTTGGAATACTCGCGTAAAGAAGATACTGCGGTTAGTTAATGCCGCGAGGTAATGGCAAACACAATAGTTCATTTTTGGACGTGGTTATACTAGGTATCATTAGGACAATAGCCACCCTTTCCAAATAGTAATAGATACATTGTGATTTGCGATTTTGAGCGATATTTACCTCTTTTAAGCAATACTATCATCGTTGGTCAATGTCATCTGTTAGTTCCTACAAAAGATCATATCTAACATGAAGTTATACATTACTTACATTTGGTATCTTTTCAGGTATGAGAGGTTCTGTATCACAAATGTACATTAACCCAATTCCCTGGCAATCATCTACATAAAAAGAAGATATGTGTCGATTCCATATTTTGTTAAGGTACTTTTTTTTGTCGACGTGCATCTCCGATTGCAAAATCTCATTCGAGACTGACGATTGTATAAATTTATTTTCGAGATATTTTACGCTTATAAATCGATCTTATAGTATTTTTGCTTTATTGTTTAGTTAAAATAGATAAATAAAACAATTGTTTAGTATCTCCTCATTTATTTTTAGTATTTGTATTCTAACTGACATCCATTTTGTACAAAAATTACCTATTCTATTCATCATAAAAGGGTCCCCAAGAGTTTCTTAAAAATATGTTCTTTCCATCTAAGTTGAAAATACTTTATGAAAGCGATTTATTATATAATACTTACCACTTTATGATCTAGTATAATTTAACGACAATAATTATTATGAGACTAAAATCCTTAGGTAGGTACACGTAGTTTTAGTCTTATGATGACAATCTAACATTCCGTATCCTATACTTTAACATTTCCCATTGAAATATTAAAAAGAAGTAGAATATGCTATGTGCGTGCTCATCACGTGACTCGAAAGCGTCCTGATTGGGACGCATTACATTCAAATCATTCAATCCTATATGTCTGTGTGCTGTTGGATCACTTTTTTCGGTTGTTTTATAAGTATATCACACATATCGTATCTACATGATATCAATGTCAGTAAAATTATCTGTCAATTTAGAACGATCATCCTAAATGTCAGTTTTTTGGCATTGTCATTTCTCGAAAGCTTAATTATGTTGTTGTATTTGTTGGGATTTAGAATAGACTCGTCCATGACATTTTCTAGTTGATTAATTTTCTTAAACCTTCTACAAATACACTTCCTCTTCTTCCTTGAGCCGTAGAATGTCAGATTTGTTCATGTAGTAGTAAGACGGCTGACGTCCTTTGAGGTCCTTGAGTACACGTTTGGCGCCCGCCTTGGTTAGAATGCGACTTAACGATTCCATCTTTTCGACGCCCATCGCATAATGTAGGGGGGTCCGTTCAAGCTACAAACACAATAAGAGTTAATTTAGAAGCAGATGTGGTCACGACAGAGCCGTTACTGAAGAAGTTACGAAGAATGTTGCTAGTAGGGCGCGGAAGAATGTGGTCGTACTCGTATCGCAGTTCGCTGCGCTCTCCTCCATCTTAAGATATCTACGTTATTGTCACTGTTGTGGGCTGATGACACCACCACACAACTGCTCGTTCAGGACTCATTCCCGCATACAGGTCGAAGTCTTGAAACCAACAAACGTGTTCAGTTACTGAAGAAATAAACGACTTATTATACCGTCATAGTGTTTCAAGCCTTGAGAAAAGAGATATAGAAGCACTGACGAATTTTAGCCCAAAAGTTACTTGAAATTCATATAGCATTTTCTTTGAATAACGCGAGTATTTCACATTTAATTAAATTAATTTTTAAAGGATTAAAACGCATATAATTATATCTGTATTTTTTAAGGTTCTTTGTGTCACTTTTTTATTATTATTTAACAAAGTTTCATGACCTTCTTAGACCACATTTTCAGGGAAACCCGTTCTCCCCCTATTATAAATAATCCTTTAAAAGTATTTTATTTAGAAATACATATTATGAATGTCGCATGAGTTCACTTACATTATCACCAGTTCTTAGCAGTTCTGGAAAGTTCTGTGCCAAATAGGAAACTATTTCTTCTTGCCCAATAAGAACGGCGATGTGGAGAGAAGTCCTTCCGAGTGCGTTCTGGGCTCTTGCCAGCGTCCTACCCCCTTCTTTTGAGAGCAGATCTTGGACAGTTTTTAGGTCACCTCTTTTTATTGCGCCATGTAGATTTTCCCGAGATTCCTTACGATCAAATTTTAAATACAGATTCAATATAATTAATTAATGTATTAATATTATTTGTAATATCACCTCAGCACCCCCTTGCTGTGATTTCATATTTGTCAAGTGATGATTGGGAGTACGTTTTAAACTTTGAGAATAATTAAAAGCCAGCTTCTTCTTTGGTATTTCAGTTATAATATGAAAAAAGAGCTTTAATAATTTAATTAGATTTCACATTATCCCTTTTTTTTATCGCTGCATGCTTTTTAGAATTATTAGTCATGCCACCAATGACGTTCTGTACATATAGACAATGCACCTCATACAAAATCAAAGCCGAAATATAGCACATGCCACAAATGACACCATAATAACCGTCGAATGCTATGTCTATACATTTCAGTTCTGTTCTGTTACTCCAGTTGTTTAAAATATTAATACAATAGGCAGCAATGTAAACAATATTTCAGTTGCAGCTGCGTATTTTGAATTTAGAACCAGATTTGCACAGTGACATCTGTGGAATAGCAGTTAGGTATTTTGTAAACCCAGACGACAAAGAGCGTTGCTGTAAGTTTTATGTTCGTCAGTCTGTCCCTATTTGCCGATCAAGATTTGTTCAGTCGTTTTATAGCACACTTAGGCTTGTTAATTGACACACAGTTGACACACGACTAAGGAGAAAAGTGTGCTTAAATTGACTTTAACCACACTTTTGTCGTTCCGTTATCAGACTGCGAATGATATGTCCAAATGTATATAACGTCATTGCATGTAACGATAGTTGTAATTCTTGTAATTTTTGTATTCTATTCAGCAAAACCCATCATTATTTTGTTACTTCTACAAGTATTATTATTGCAAAGATAAAATCCTCCATCTTGGGCCTCCACCATAAAAAAAAGATTGAATTTTATTTTTCTATGCTTAACCAGAAATACCTTTACTTTGACACCCAAATCTTGAGAGTGTAGTCAAATAACATGACTGCAGTCTTGTGGAATCGATCATAATATGATCGACAAATTTATGTTTACTTGGCTAATCTACATACATTATCAAACTAAATGTGTACAGGCAAAATTTCTGCTCTATCGGTTTGGAATAGCTTAATATTCTAAATTCTAACAAGGCAAGTTAAACAAAAGTATTCGAAATTTCAAAATCTAGCTTATCTACAAGTCAATCTAACTAGTTATTTTTATCAACGGAGAAGTTGGGTTAAGTTAAGAGAATGTGGGCAGCACTGGCGATCACTTAACACCAGGTGACCCGTAGGTACGCTCGTTTGTCCTCCTATTCCATAAAAAAAAGTTAAAAACCTCAAAAGTTGGAATAGACGATAGCAATTTTGACGTGTCTGCATGGCCTCGTTGAGAAACAAGTTCAGTTATTGGTACATTGTTCTCGTCCACTACATCCAGTATATGATCATATCCTTGCAGTAGCAGCTCAGACAACTTTGCCGTTTCACCTGAAAAAATATGATAAGATATAAGAGAGAAAATTGAGAACTGAAAAATTCGTTACATAAAAAGGAACACCCATAGAATATTTACAAGTTCTTATTTCTTGCAGGTCCCACTGTCGCCTGTTTTTACATATAAATGAATTATATTACATCGTACTCTGTGAACACTCCGAATTTGAATAAAACACTGTTTATAGGATTCAAACGCGTGTATTTGCGTAAAAGCCACTTTTCTTCACCTTTTCAGGACTCAAAACGTATTCTAAAAATGTCACGAAACGTCGGGTAGCTAAAATAATAATACAATGTAAACTTTTACGCAAAAAGTAACGTAAATAGACCAGGGTCGATAATTTTTTAAACCAAAAAAATAATAGTAGGATGAAACCCATAAAAGGAATAATAATTTTCGGCCGATCTTTCATATAAATTTTGAGGTTATGTGAAAAAAATGAGAAAACAAAAGTTATATATAGATCTTTTTGTTACCTACACACATACTATTTAACTTTTTTACATTGAATTTGTAGTTTTCCGCAAATCGAGATAAACCGTTTTTTAACCTCAAACCTCACCCGTAATTTATTTTTCCTTATATTATTTTTGTTATACGTAGGTCACACTAAAAGTTTTGCGTAAGTTAAAAAAACAACATGTTATAACTTATAACCAAAATATTATGTTTATTGCTTTTCAAAATACTCTCCTTTACACTTTAAACATTTTTTCATGCGATCGAACCATTTTTTAAAACAGAAGGACCACAGATCTTAAAGCATGTTTTCTACGTGCTGATTGAACGCTATCACTGCCTCTTCGGAATTGGTAAAAGTGAAACCTCTCATTAAATCTTTGATTTTGGGGAAAATACAGAAATCACAGGGTGCTAGGTAAGGGGCTATGTGCAGGATGGGTTACGAGTTGTACTTTTTCGGAATCTTAAAATGACTAGAGTTTTGTTGGCGTTGTGTGAAGAAGCGTTGTCATAATGTAGGAGAACGCGGCTTTTTGGTCGTCCTTCGCGAACTTTTTTAACACCCTGGGTAAACAAATGGTAGAATACCACTCGGCATTAACACTCTTTTGATCTTCAAGTGGAATTGTGCAGATGGGACCCGTAGCTGAGAATAAAAATGCGATCATTTTTTTTACCAACGTTTCTCGCCTGCCTTACTTTTGTTGGCCTGTTCTCATTTTCAAACACCCTCACATTCACAAGATTGATGTTTTTTTTTCGGGTTTTTCGGGTTCAAAACAATAAATCCAAGTTTAGTCTCCTGTGATAATGTAATAAACAGCATTAAAAGTCGGTGGTCGTACTTCATTAGCATCTGTGAGCACCATACCACGCGACCCCGCTTCTGCTCCGCTGTCAGTTTATGATCTCAGTTCACGGTGCACAAGCAAGCTGCTTCTCTCAAAAAACCATTTTGAAAACGTTTCGTCTTGCGGAGAGAGAGAACTTTGAGAACTTTTAAAATGATAAAAAAACATCGCTCTAAAATCTTTTCGACTTAATTCCGTTTTCGTTGCTTACGTACAATTGATGTGTGATAAAAAACAATTGACAAAATATGATTTCCCGCCAATTGTTTTTTTTTATTACTAAGAAGGTTGCAACCCTTAAAAAAATATAACATTTGAATTTCAAATAGTTCCCATTAGCTAAAGGTGCAAAACTTTAAGTATGCCCCATGTATTCACTTCCGTTTCCAATTGGTTTCATCATACTTTTTTTTTGACTTTTTATCATTTTCAAAGGCTTCAGCACTGGTCTAAAAAGCCAGTTACAATTATTGGAGCGTTTTAATTAATTCCTTACAAAATAAAATACAAAATATTTACTTATGATATATGATCTATGTGTCTTTCTTATTTCTTGTATTATTATTTTTACAAAGTTTACTACGCAATCCGATATTTAAGTTTAACAGAACATGTGGCACGTCAACGTCACACATTGTTCGAGACTGGCTCGAGTACGCCCACTTGGGCGTTCTATTTATTGCCGCACTTTGCGACCAATCCTTAATCTTAGATTAAATCACTTAAAACAATTCTTCCTGATTGGTGGTCTATGAGTCATACAGGAGGCGACAATTTCCGACTTGATTTGACGTTAACCTAAATCCGATAGCTCTTATGAGGCCGTGGTATGAAAGGGCAAAGCAGTTGATTTTAAGTCGTCAATTGAATTGCAATAACAGTTCACGGTAGGCCCTCTGACAGCCTCATAATTCGAGAGAGTTACATTTGACAATGTGTGCGTTATTATATTTATACTAAAAATACAATGGAGGTTACCTCCACTGTTTACAAGTCAATTAAAATCAGTAATTGTGACAATAAATTCGCTTTCCTTTTCTATCTTGCTGTATCTCCGTTAGAGTTCTTTTCTCAAGTACACTTTGTTTATCTCAACGCTTGTACCTATATTGTAAGTTTGTGGTTGCTACTAACCTCTTGCAGCCAAATGTAGGACAAATCGGTCAATTTCAGCTGTGTTTTCGAGTACATTTGCTTGTATTGAGATGTCCCTGGCAGTTCTGTACAGTTCATCCCGATAGCCCAGGCTCACGTCCGTCTCCTGTAGCAGTTGGAATAACGCGTTGTTTGTGTGAGTCCGAGCCGCTGCAAAGTGCAGCATTGACTGACCGTGTTCATCCTGTATAACATAATGTATTGGACAGGTTGAATAATTTTTTATGATATTCAGGGACGAAACGAGCAAGACGTTCTGCTTATGGTAATTTATACTTGCCCTGCCCATTACAATGCAGTGCCGCTCAGGATTCTTGCAATACCCAAAATTTCCGAGCAGCACTACAATTGCGCTCGTCACATTGAGCATAAGATGTTAAGTCTCATTTGCCCAGTATTTCACTAGCTACGGCGCCCTTCAGACTGAAACACAATAATGCTTACACATTACTGCTTCACAGCAGAAAAAGTCGCTGTTGTGGTACCCATAATCTAGCCGGTATACTGTGCAAAGGAGCTTCACACTGGTATGGACATGTTCTTAAATATTGTTTTTTTAAGACCACTTCAGATCCCTACAGCTGGCGTTTGCCTGATGAAACAATAACAATCAATGAAAATTATAAAATGTATTAGAACCAATGATGAATTCTATATTATACTTATAAGGACATATCATTCGCACTTTATTCACAGTCTGATAGCGGAAGGGCAAGTTTGCTTAAAGACAATGTATGCACACTTGTCTCCTTAGTCGTGTGTAAACCTGAACTGAATAAATGTCCTACATTGCTGCATATTGACCAAAAATATTTTCAACAACTGGAGTAAATGCGGCAATAGATATAGATATACCAGTCGATGCTTATTTTGATGTAATTTGTGGCATGTTCCATATTTCGGCTTTATTTTTATACGACGTGATTTGTCTTTATGAATAGAACGTCATTGATTAGAACCATTAAAATTAAAGACTGTATACATGTCATGATAAGTTAGAATTGTGATGTATCGACTGTTTCAATATCACGGTATAACCCGTTTAAGCTTCAAGAAGTTATAAAAAAATCTGATAGTGATGAAATTTTGGGTTTATGTTATATTGTATATTCTGATATACCAAATAAATTATGGTACATTTCTAAACCTGAACCAACATACACACACAAGCGTATTTTAGTTAATTTTGTTAAAAAAGTGAGAATAATTACTAGCACTTTAGGTTTTATCCATATAACCCCCATTTTTTAAGTACCCACACCATCAGACATCAATAATATGTATGACAAACAAATGAATGCATACCTATACTACATTAGGAAAGTCCACGCTTAAACTCGTTAAACCAATTGTAAATAGTGGCACAGGATGGGGCGTCATTAAGAAATGCTAATCTCAGCCTATCATAGCTTTGTTGTTGAGTAAGCCCACAACGAAAGTCATAATAAATCATTGACCAAAAATTTTGTCGCGTTATGTTCATTTGCACGTGTAACAAGAGTTTTAGATTTGCCGCCATTTCACAAAAACAAATGACAAATGAATGGAATATGCTACATTAGGTTACCAAAGAGTTCTAAAATTGAAATTCAAAAAAGTTTTCATTAGCAATGTTTCTAACTGGCCTGTTCTAAACATTTTCAGTGTTACCCACGTATGTATGCTCGTTTATCTTCCTTAAAAAGAACAAAACTTATCTTTAAACTTGAAAACGAAAGCAATTAAACACACAATTTTTTTTTTTTTATTTACTTTGCCTCTTTCCAATATACCTACTTAACATATTGTTTCAAATTGTTACAAAGCTGTGGAATGAGCTTCCTTATATTGTGGTGTTTCCGGGACGATACGACATGGGTACGTTAAAAAAAAGCGCGTAAACCTTCCTTAAAGGCCGGCCAATCTACTGTGATTCCTCTGGTATTGCAAGAGAATGTGGGCGGCGGTGATTACTTAATACCAGGTGACCCGTACGATCGTTTGTCCTCCCTTTCCATAAAAAAATGGTGACTCATGGTCACTTGTAAGAAGGAATGCTTTCAAACTGCACCGTGCATAAATACTACAACATCCAGAAAATCGAGGTGATGTGTTTTACTTCTGCATACCTTATAACATTCGTATGATATTGTAATTGGGCTTTATTTACAATATGTTTTTTTTATGCAGTTATTTGGTCATGTAGTTTCATTTGTAAGAAAAAAACGTATAACAAACATGATGAAATGTATACAGCTTGCCGCTACAATGGCAACATTAAATAAACATACGGATGGAACTACTTAACCGTAATCATAAAAAAAAAATACATAATTCACCTAAATAAATCATTTTTTCAAAATGTCATTTAGGAACATCCTGTAAGAAACCTAGTAGCCGCGCTTAGGCACTGACGCCTACAACGTGCCGTCTGATGCGACCACGTAAGGTTGATTAAAATTTTGTTTTCTTAATATATAATTTGTTTGTTTAAACATTTCAATATTTCACTTATTTACTTTAGTTTTAGATTGTTTTAAAGTAAGGTTATCAAATAATTTGATATACACAAATCCCACAGTGTCTGAAGACGAAGGTTTTCAACCTGTGTGTTGCCAGTGATGACTTACGGTACGCAGACGTGGTCGCTAACTATAGGCCTTATGAGGAAGCTCATGGTCGCTCAGAGGACAATGGAGAGGGCTATGCTCGGAATTTCCCTGCGAGAGCGAATTAGAAATGAGTATATCCATAGGAGAACCAAAGTTACCGACATAGCGCAAATGATTGCGAAACTGAAGTGGCAGTGGGCAGGGAAACTATGTGCCCTAACGGACAGATGGCCGTTGGGGCAGTAAAGTCCTCGAATGGCGACCACGTATCGGAAGACGCAGTGTTGGTAGGCCCCCCACAAGATGGACCGACTATCTGGTCTAGATCGCCGGAATACGTTGAGTGAGGGCAGCACAGGAACGATCGTCGTGGGAATCTTTGGGGGAAGCCTTTGTCCAGCAGTGGACGTCTTCCGGCTGTTGATGATGAAGGTTATCTGACCTCTACCCGTGTATTCATTTAATGTCGCCATTATGGCGCCACGCTGTATATACTCACTCTATCAGCACTACTAAATGCTGCTTCTGGTGCATCAGGACTAGTTTCATCCTTAGGTTCTATAGTTATAACTTCAATTGGTTTATTAGGTCGAGTGGTAGTCAGTGCTGCACTCCTAACAGGTTTTTCTTCTTTGATATCTTCGGTATAATTATAAGGAGCATGCTCATTTTCAAGTTCGGCCTCCTCTTTGGTAATGATTGTCTTAGACTCCTAGAAGTAAGACTAGTTTAAAGACATAAATCAAAATCGCATTTTTTATGACAAATAGGGATGAGACGAACAGGACTTTCAGCTGATGGTAAATGATACATCCTGCCCATTACAATGCCGGTTGCAATTCTACAATTCAATACAATTCTTGAAAAACCAAAAAAATTTGAGCGGCGCTACGATTGCGCCCGTCTCCTTGGGACATAAAATGTCAAGTCTCATTTGCCCAGAAATATCTCTAACTACCTAGTTACGTAGCTAATATAATAACAACATGAAAATTGAGTTGTTCCGATCATAAAACGAAAACGGGGACTTATTGATCTCAAAATTAATAAATTAAAATGTATTACGTGCTGTGTAACACGTTATACATTTTAATCTAAATACTTCATTACGAGGAAATTCTTGACAAATAACGCGATGGCATGCAATAAGCGGACGGCAGTTCGCAGCGACCAAATAGGCACATCACATACACCTACATAAAATTACAATATCTATATAACAAATCATTGGTTCATAATTTCACGAGATGAGATATAATTTGTAGATGATTAGGAAAATTGCTATACTTATGCATTCATTTTACCTTGTATGCATAGTAATGTATTTAAAAAAAATAAAGTTTTAAATCAATAAAAAATAACAGTAGCATGTAGGTATAAAATGAATTGGATATTTACCCGAAGTCTTTGCTTAGTTAACTATTCTAAACAATACTGAATAATATTTTTAAAAAACGAGAAGCGAATTTAAGTCGGCATATAGATATTGAAATGATAATTTTAATATTGCAGGATAGAAGAAATATTTAATATAGTCATCTTAAGAATTATTATATTATATATTTACTATAGTTGTGTTTCATCATATTTCAGTTTATTATTATTAAAAATTTAATATCTTAAAGATGAATAAATAAAGTTTAGTAAATTAAATATAAATAGTAATTAATATATACTTAGATAACTAATATTAGTTCTTACTTGAGTCCCAAGTCGAGGTTTTTCATCTTCTGGAAAATTGTGAAGAAACGTTGCGAGGAAAGCGATTGGATCTTTTGGCTTTACGTTGGCTACTTCGGTCAGACCTTTAATTAAAGGATCGCCGAGAGCTGAAAATATAGTTTCCACGTCAATTTCTTTTCCGAGTTTGTGGTCCATTTCACAAAATTAAAAATGTTCTTACACTTAGCTAGATATCTGCCTTCTTCGGTGTGAAAGATGGGAATGTCCAAATGGCCGTTACCAGCGCTCGTTTCTGTAATCGATCAATTATTCAGTGTTGGCCTTCGCTGTGGGAAATTAGCTGCACGTGTGTTAGCACACAAAAGTTAATAACTACGGTTAGTATTATATCGGACAATAAACGTGACAAAAGCGGAATCAATGACTGTAGAATAATAGAGGCTATCGATTTTTTTGGGGTGGCTGAAGTTAGTGGGGTTAACAATTTTTGGAAAGGCATAGTTTTTTGGTGTAAAGGTGCTGTTGAAATTTTGCTGACTAATGTGATAAACATGTTAAAAAACAGCGAAAGCAAAAAATAACATACAGAATGCGTCTACGAACACGCCACACGTCTTTAAAAACACACATACTATTACTATATTTATACACTTGGTACTAACCTAAGAGTAGAAGAACATCAAAAACATCAAAACCTTAATAATCCATTTAATCCTTAAACGCGTAATAATCCTTTGTAAGCTAGTATAACCTATGCCTTTCCAACATATTATAAATAACTGCTAAATCTAAATATAATTGCATTATTGGACTAAAATATTATTTTCTGGAAACGTTAAAATTTGTTTATTAATGTTTATCTTGCAATTTTCTATTCGGGCTGTCTAAACCAGCATGGCCACTTCTTTTTCTGCGAAATATATTGCTGAGCATTGTAGCGATGTGTGCCGAATTTTGCATTGACACATCTCTCTCAAGTTGCAGAAGATTTGATGTTGCTGTGGCAAAGTCGTCAAAACAAATGCTCTCAGAAATACTCAAAGACTGATAATTACTAATTCTTGCGATATCGCTGCTAAATGTCTCCCTATACTGTAAACCTCTTACAGCACACAAATGCTTTAGATTTTCACAATCCTGTGAAAGTGCAGGAAAATTAACAATCAGATTAAATCTTATTCCAGCACCTAGAAATGTGGGTCTACTCGATAAGTGCCCGAGTTTATCATGCCATACAAAATTAAGTTTATCATGGAGGTATGTCATAATTTGTGACATTTTATTAAAAGGCAAGCCGATTTCACCAGGGAAGTCTGTTGGTGTTGAAACTAGTACTCGTAAGTGTTCGTGGACGTTGATCCAAATTGCAACGGTTTTATCATCACTTAAATAAACTCCCCTACCATATGGCCAATGTCTGCCGTGAAGTCTGCTATAATCATCTATTTCTTCTCTGTCACAGAGAGCAATCAATAATCCAGAAGACGCTAATGTTGCACTTAACTCTGATGGTTTTTCCAATACTTCGTTTAATGTAAAATAAGTTCCTCCTTTTTTATCGGAGTTTGGATTTTTATGATCAGTTACTTTCGTAAATTCTGAATCTAATATAATAGTCGTTATTATTCTTTCGATAGCTTCTAATTTACCTACTTTAATATTAATAGGAAGTTCGAAGTATTCCAAATTTCTTGAACATTCTATGTAGCCGGCGAAAACATATTCATCAGTTGGATCAACATTTAATTCCATCGAGGATTTGGATTTTTTTATAAAATCAGATGGTGGATGCATAGGTAATTCAGAAGATACATTTATATTGTGTAAGTCCTTGATAAATGGTGTTAAAAATTCATTGAAAACTTCATATACATGATAATCAGGTGCAGTTACTCCGCCAGGAAAGTCTTCCTCTATAGTTTGTAATATATTTCTATTATTTGGAATTTTCTTCACAGCTGGCCATATGACATCAAATAAGTCATGATCTAGTTTGGTAATACGATATTTTATCAAATCAAATACAGCTTTATTAAGAAATCTGCCTAGAATAAGTGTAGGAGTGCCTTTGTTAGATGATGCTGACAGCGGTGTCCTTAATGGTTTGGCCATAGTTAAAAGGTCAAAACATCGATCTAGCGTTTCCAAAACTTCGGGTATATCCAAAGTACGTCGAGATGATGAACGGTCGCCTGGCACTACATAAATTATATCTAATGAGTATGACAATAATAATACCAAAAAAGTTTATAAGTATATTATGCTTAAAAATATATCCACATTCGCTCATCAAAAAAATCGAAACACCTTCGAAGTTTAGTTGTGAATGAGTTTTATGTTATTTTTACATTAGAGCTGACAAGGAGTTTTGTCAGCTCAGCTACTTTTTTTTTGTAACAGCAAAAAAACGTTATTGTGTGCGTAAAAGTGTGATTAAATGCACAAATCCCGAACAAATAAACATTTAACACAATCTCTACTTTAACTTATTGGTTAAAAAGAAGGTAATTTGCAATTGTGAAACACCATTGTATACATAATTGATATTTTTAAGTACTTCGAATGTTCGCGAGAATTCGATAGGTATTTAACAGCGTAAAGGAACCTTGACCTTGACATACCTGCTGTGTTTGTAAGCAGAGTTGCATGTAAGCAATATGTTTTTTTGGTACTACTTTTTTTTTTTTTATATGAGAGGGGGCAAACGGGCAAGAGGCTCACGGGATGGGAAGAGGTGAGGCAACCGCCCATGGACATCCGCAACAACAGGTGTGTCAAGAAATGCGTTGCCGGCCTTTAAGGTGGGAGTATACTTTTTTCTTGAAGGTCCCTAAGTCGTATCTGTTCGGGAAGACCGCTGCAGCTGCCGGTAGTTGATTCCACAAAGTGGCTGTGCGAGGCAAGAAATTTCGAAGAAAACGCGCGGTTGTGGAATGCCAGACGTCTACGTGATGCGGATGGTACTTTGCACGTAATGTCCGATGGTGGAATTCGGCCGCTGAAATCAACCCGAACAGCTCCTCTGAGCACTCCCCGTGATAAATGCGGTAGAAGATGCAGAGAGAACCCACATCTCTACGCAATGCTAGAGAATCAAGCCGATCGGAGATGACTTGATCGTCGATGATTCGAGCCGCTCTTCGTTGTATGCGGTCAAATGGAAGAAGCTGGTGCTGGGTAGCACCCGCCCAGAGGTGAGAACAGTACTCCATGTACTATCTACTACACTATTCGAAATCATTCTAGAATGATTCTTAACTGTTTATACACAGGGCTGTGCATTATTCATAGTTTCATTCAGTAACTGAGCAATAAAATGAACTGTCTGGGTGATACGATGATACGTGATCGGTATGAGTGATATGGGCACCTTGTAGGGAGCATATTATTGATTGCTGTAACGTTTAACGTGTAACGTTTGTGTTCAAAGTTTGTGGAATTATACTGGTGCTGCCTGAATAAGTTGGAGTACTTTTTCGATTTTATTGATGAGAATTCAGACTCATAATATACTACTAACCTTTATCTGAAAACATTTCCTTGGCAGTTTCTTCACTTATACCAAAATCTTTAAACAATTGGGATAGTGGTAGTAATCTTGGATTTTTATAATAATCTTCAGCCGAAACACCGTTCTATTAACAAATATCATATTAAATACAATTTATATATGACTCTATAGATTAAAGAAAATATTTTTTGGCCTTACATCATCCAAATCTTTAGTGTTCGCACCAAGTTGTTGTAACAAATGATAATAATGACCGTTATCGGGCAGAACGGCAGCGTAATGTAGTGCTGTTCTTCCTTCGAAGTCCACTGCAGAGAGTGTTTCAGGAAATCTATGCAAATTTAATATTTGTTGTTTGTAAGCCAAAATTGTAGCAGCTTCCATGGGTCGAGAAGTCAACTTAAAATTATTTTCAAACTTACCGTCCACCCAGATATTTTACTATATTAGTTTTTCCAAAAACCGTAGCAACGTGCAATGGCGTAGACCCGTTTGGGGATATAGGGTCGCGAGCTATTGCAAATTTTCTTCGGTCTAAAGCCGCTTGAAGATCTTTTATATCACCTTGTCTAGCAGCCACATGGATTCGGTTTATTTTATGCTATAAGTGAGGTAATAATAATATAATTTCACACAAGAGGTTGAAAACAATAAATTTGTCGATTTTGTTTATATTTCTTAAAGCTCTCTTACCATGTATGTGGGTACATTTTCTAGGAAAGCTTGAAGTTCCGAATTATCTGAATATCGACCAATCAATCTTGACCCCTCTCCATTCAGAACTAGTGTAGCTAACATTTCCATATTAGCGGTATTAATTAGCTCAGTTACCTCTGGGTCTATTTGGGTATCCTGTTTTAAGGGAAATTATCTCTGTTGCATATTTATTATTATCAGTGCAGTTTTTAAACTACTGTAACAGGCTATTGCAATAAACTTCTGTCAAACACAATCGAAGAAGCTAGCAAAGAATTTATTAAGTTGCTTTATGTGCGTGACATACAGTGACGTGCAAAATAGGTAATTTGCACTTAAACGGCACTAGAATGTACAATATCAACTTATTTTACCATCAGTTTTACCTTTGTAGATACAACTTTATGTACTTACTACTGTATTTAACTCTCCATTAATTGTATTTCCTTTTATTGATATACTTGCATCTTGCGAATCAGTTTCAGCTTCACTGCAGACTATACCTTCAATAAGACTGTCGTGAGTATTACATCTCTCGCCCCCTTAATTTTTAAAACAAAAATATTTAACTCGTAAGGGACCCTTTATAATTGATAAGTAAATTTTATTTTGTTTATAGTTCGTGTGTCGTGCCAGAAGAGACTCTTGCATCTCTTATAGCACTTCCATTAATTTGTGTATCCTTTGTACCTATGTATATGTCAGTGTGTTCCGTTTGTGAGTCACCTTGTGTTTGTACATCATCGTCATCTTCACCGTGTTTCAACTTATTATTACCTTCACTTTCTAAAGTGATCGATGTCTCCTCTTCGGGCTTACGAATATTATCAACAATGGTTTGGATGTCAGTACTATTGTTCTCTTTATTTAGATCTTTAGTTTCGTTTATGTAATGGTGTTCTTTTAAATTATCATCTTGGGTTTTTAATTCAGATAGAAAATTCTTGTCTATATTTTCGACTGTGTCTGCCGTTCCTAAATGGTTACCCTGATCTATGTGATTTTCTGATTGCTGTTCAGTATTACTCTCCTCATCTGCTATGTTTTTTACATTGGTTTCGACATCAATATCATTGAGTTCTTGAAAATTACCTTCTTTAGCATTAGGGTTTTCTTGTATAAGATTTAACTGCATGCCGTCATCATCAAGTTTTAATTCAGTATTTTCTTCACTTTTAACATTTTCAGCATTGGGACTATGCATTGCTTTGTCTGTAAGCTTGTCATTTACTCCGTCAACTAGTTTATCGTTTTGAGTAATTTGTTCAGATTTATCAGGAGTGCTAGGTGCAACACTGAACTCTGTATCATTTTCTGATACATTTTTGTTTTCTTGTACTCCTAAATTGATATCTTGTGATTCTGTAGCATCATTTAAATTATTTTTACGATCTTCACATTCCTAAAATGTAAAAAATAAAGTCATGCATATGTTTGATTAAGCAAAGCAAAATAAGTAAGTCGACATTCCTGTGAACAGTGCATATCTTACCATATCACTCGGCTCTGTGCTATGTGTATTTTCGCTCACTACTTCTATATTTGGCTCTTCTACAATTGAACTTTGTTCATTACTATCATTTAATTCTGGGAGCCTATCGATCAGTTCACGTGTGCTGCTATTTTTCATAGCGTTATTATTATTATTATTATATTCTGTTGATTCTGAAATAGTGTTAGATGTGTTCTTTGACGAAATGTTCTCTGACGAGCTTTTCAATTTCTTTTTCCTTGCCTTCTTATTTAGATCCGCTGAGTATTTAATATCTAATATTTTCCAATCCCAAGATGGTGGGTAAGAGTTAGAGGGTGTTCTCGGAGCTTCAGGTATAATTTTAAGGTGGTTTTTATCAATCTCACTGCTTCTGTTTAAGTAATACGCTGGCGTTTTGTTTTTCTAAAAAGAAATTTTACATTGATGGAATACAATAATATGGTTAAATATTGATGTATATGAAAAAAAAAAACTACACGTACTGAGTCAACCGCCCCTTCATCAGCACCGAATTCAATAAGGGTTTTGTAGGTATGCTTATCATCTTTTACAATGGCTGCATAATGTAACGGAGTCCGGTTCTCATTATCTAGGGCATTGATACCTTGAGGGTACCTATCAATTATATATTTCAATATCCCACCATGACCAAGCCCAGCTGCCTGAAATTTTAAGAAGGTTATAGCTTATTTTGATTAAAGTCTCTCAAATCAATTCAAAATCACTTTATTCATGTAGGTCATGATACTCATGAACGTCAAAAGTTTTCTCTCCTTTTTACATTTACCATAACATCGGAAAAGGTTGAGCTTTAACGAGAAAAAGTGGCAAGAAACTCATTAAATCGCATTTCAAATCAATATTAACAGCTTCATCGTCTTACAAATCATTTCAATAACAATATATGTAAAGTAATGTAACAAAAATACCCAATAGTCGGCTACTATTGAGTAGCTGACGTAACGCGTGCCTTTCACGAGTAAGTTACAAATACATTACTATAATTGATGTGAAGGTCTCTTACGATATTTTTGTATAAATTTAATTCATCAAAATTTAATTAAAACCATTAATCAAATAAATATCAAAATTAATTTGATCATTTACTTAGATAAAAAATTATGTAATTCACCACCACTGAGGGAACGCTGAGTTTTACTGAAAACAAGTGCTAGTACTTTTAAGTTGACATTTTAAATAGAAATTGATAGGAAAAATATGGAAAAAAAAAGATAATATTAATAATGAAAAAAGCTCAAAAGAGTATTTGAGTACCTCTACCTACAGTAGATGCATCTGCCAACACACACTGTGAATAAATAAAGGTATAAAGGTATTTATAATACGAACATCTAATTAAGTTGTAATATTTTTTTTTATTTAACAACAAAAGCGCAATAACAGGTCCAACCATCGCTTCCCTCGCCGTATCTTAGGGAAGAGAAGCTGCCCCACGACGCCGTTACAAACAATAACATTTAAGCGAGAGAGCATTAAACAAAAGAGTAAGAGCTGTCATCGATGCATGGAACAGCTTGAATTGACTACGGCGATAACTTTATCTCTTGATTTTACATTATCACTTTGTTACAGCGTGGAAAACAAGCATCACTAAATAATATCACAATATTATTATTTATACATAAATAACTATATATTTTTTGGAGATGTGGTGCTGGAGGAGAACGCTGGCAGTTTCAGGGACCGAGTTTCGCACCAACGTCTCCATTCTCCAAGAACTTGGCATAAAACAACGCCTTCCGGACGTAAGTACAGGGTCGCATTCTTAAGTTCTTCGGACACGTCTCCCGGCGCGAGTGTGAGTCCACTTTGCCCTTGTCGTGCAGGGCAAAGTGGATGACACCAAAGGGCGACGAAAGTCGCCCATGCGATGGACCGACCAAACTAAGTCTGCTGTGGGCGGTCTATTGAAGGAGTGGCGAATGCCTGTGGGGTGAATCACATTTGCCACAAAAGATGTCACTTCGTGATGACCATGATCGCTCTGCCAAGAGTGTAACGAAGTAGAAGAAGATTTATTTTTTCTGTATTATTAATTGATATAAAAGTGTTGTATTGTAATGCTGATTATAATTAATTTAACGATGAAAAATCAATGAAAGCATCTAGGTTAAGTACAAAGAGTATACATTTTTCTGACAGAATTGTTAAAGCGACTCAATACAACAGAAACTACAGAACTATTACCAGCAAAAGTCAAAACGTAACAATGAAAACTGCAAAGTAAAAGTAAAAAATTGTACAGTAATGAAACTGCAAACCGTACAGACGCAACAGGACGAGCGCGAGGGGGTGAAAGGGAAACGGGAGGGGCATTAGATTCCAGCGAAATCCAGAGATAAAGTGGCCGTGTAGTTGTTGTCAACTCGAATTGTGTGTCTTTCGCTATACCGCTGAATACCTCGGGCAGTCGCGCGTGCAAGCTCGTAGACATATCCCATTATATAGTCTACACCTCTCTTGTTCTTGAGGTAAAATATAATTTAAACATTATTATATGTAACCGAAAGTTTTAGAATTTTACTCTGTTCTTGGAATAGTCCAGGCGGCGTTGGTTGAAAAATTTGTTTGACTTACTTTATGAAAAACTGTCATGTTATTTGCATCAATACTTGATAAAATTTGCGGTGGCACAGGATCGTTTGTAAGTCTTATTAACCCTTCCAAATCGTTTTCAATAACTGCGCTGTGGATGTCCTTAATGCTGTTCTGAAATTGAGAAAAAAGATGAAATGATAAAGATACAATTTGATCAAAGTTTTGTTACGGTTGTCAGCATCAACATCTCTGGATAACCCGTCGACTGCATTTTTTTCCAAATGTGATAAAAGCCCGTTATGCTTTGTTTACTGATATTTTTCTAGATTATTTGCCTATATTTTTGAAAATTTGATATGAAATGATCAAAGAAAATTTGGGAACGAATCTGGAATAGTTTTGCCGAGAGGAACTAGATTACGATGAACGAATGGGTGATCATTATTTCCCAATTAAGATCTGCGTGATTATGATTTAATTCGTGCTTAAATAAGTGTCCAATATCTTCTGTGATTCAACGCCGCTATAGGCTACTCTTACAATTTTTTTTGGATTCCATTGACCCATGTTTTTATATTGTTTCCTCTTAAGCTATAAGATTGAGCTGCATCTATGTGTGGGGTTTTTTTTATGGAAAAGGAAGACAAACGAGCGTACGGGCTACCTGGTGTTAAGTGATCACCGCTTCCCACATTCTCTTGTAACACTAGAGGAATCACAGGAGCGTTGCTGGCCTTGAAGGAAGGTGTACGCGGTTTTTTTGAAGGTACCCATGTTGTATCGTCCCGGAAACACCGCACAAGGAAGTTCATTCCACAGCTTTTTAGTACGTGGAAGAAAGCTCCTTGAAAACCGCACTGTGGAGGAACCGCCACACATTCAGATGGTGGGGATGATATCCTAACTTGTGGCGTGTCTTGCGAAGATGGAATTTGGCAGCAGGAATCAGGTGAAACAGCTCTTCGGAACACTCCCTATGATAAATGCGGTAGATGACACACAATGAAGCGACGTCTCTACACAACGCCAAGTGACCCAGGGTTTATAAATATGACATACCATAATGTATGGGACGGCTTCTAGAAACTTCTTGACAACCGGTTGGTTGGACACTTCGCTGAGCAATCTCGAGCCTTGTCCCTCCCAAATAACGCGTTGCAGTCGACCCATGTCGCACTCATGACACCAAATGCGGATGTTGTGCCTCTTTATCACCAAATCTATTGAAATGAAACGATTATAAGAAAAAAGATCAACATAAGATACGACAGAAGTGGCAAATTTAGGCGATGTTGACAAAAAGAATTACTATTATTTTTCTTGATCTTTATTCACTTGTATGACCATAAACTCAGCGAGATATTTATGTATTTTACTACCTACCTATTTCATTGCCTTGTTTATTAAGCTTATATTGTTTTATATCTAAATGTTTTAGGCATAATTATAATAATAATAATATAAAAAAATGTATATATTATGTTATATATTTTAGACGTAATTTGTCTAAGTATAATAATTTTTCTTAAGTGATTATGAACAGTATCAATTGTACTCGTTTTGAGCTTATGGTAAGTAAAGATCTTATTAGGTAAAACTAAACACAACTGACATCTTTATATATAAAAATTTCTTGTCACGTTGTTTGTCCGCGGTGAACTTCTAAACTATAGAACCGATTTCAATCAAATTTTTCACTGTGTGCAGCTTGATCTAACCTAAGAGTAGGATAGTTTTTCTTTTGATTCGTGAAAATTCATAATATTTTTAACCGACTTCAAAAAGGAGGTGGTTCTCAATTCAATCGGTATTTTTTTTATGTATGTACACCGATTACTCTGACATTTATGATCTGATTTACGTAATTCTTTGGTTCGATGCGGAATAGATGCCATTTGGTTTTGGTCCCATAAATTTCATTTAATTCGGCACAGTAGTTTTGATTTTATGAACATTTTTAAATGAAAATTTTTGTCTATGTTAATGTTTAATGAAAGTTTTCATTCCGGTTGATTATATATTATTATTATTAACTGATACTAAAAAGTAAAAAATAAAAATAAAACTACGTTTAAAAAAACCGACTTTAAAAACTGAAAAGTTTCAAATAACTAAAAATTTAATTTAATACACCTCTTATGCAAACCTTTACCTTTAATATTACTAAAATACTATTATTTATATGTGCTAGATATTGATAGCGTTGAAGTCGGTGCCAAATTTTTTGGCAGATTTAATGAAAGATGTAAGAAATTTAACACTATGATCCAACAATCTAACGATAACGATAAGTCGTTGGTCGTAAGTCGAGGGTGTGATCTAATCTTGAAGGTCCCTTAGTCGTATCGATTCGGAAAAACTGTATCCGGTAATTGATTCCCCCTTATTTAACAATAATTATTTGACTGTTGCTTCTCAATATATTCTTGATAATGTAATGTATGTTCACATAGGCACATAAGTGAATTTGCCAGAAACTGTCATAACCATAATGTTAACACCAGGAACAGACATAAACTTATGATGCCTACTACTACGGCTAAGTCGAGTTAGTAAGTCTTTTGTGGGGCGATGTATATGCTTTTGCAACAAGATTCCAGAAAATGTTCAAAACAAAAGTATAACGTTATTCAAAAGAATTGTTAAAAAAGGTTTGTGTGGTAAAGGTTACTATAACATAAATGACTTTCTTAATGATACCACAGATTGGGAATGGAGTGACTGCCCTCAGGCTATTAAATAATAAGTTTAATTGTACAATATTACTTTGTAAACATATTTATTCGATGAAAAAAAAAGCCCGCTGAGTTTGTTGCGCCCATTCTTCTCAGGTCTGAGGCATTCATTTTGGAATGGGTGGTAGTTTTTGACTTTCAATAAGTGATGTCACATCCCATTTTGAATAAAAATATTTGAATTTGAATTTGAATCTGTATTGTATTTATTAAATTATCACAATGATACGAATACGAAAACGACCAGTAGTTGGGGTCATCCTCAGCATAGATGGAATGTTTATATATATTTTTCTTATGTAAGGCAATCTAATATATAAAATTCTCGTGTCATGGTGTTAAACTTTGAACTCCTCCGAAATAGTTTGACCGATTCTCATGAAATTTTGAGTGCATATTGGGTAGGTCTGAGAATCGGACAATATCTATTTTTCATCCCCCTTAATGTTAAGGGTGATCCACACGATTTTTTTTTATTTGTTTGATTATGAGTCAGCATTAAAAAATACGTACAACTTCAAATTTTCACCCATCTACGATCAACAGTTACTTTTGTATCGCGATTTTAATATCGGCAATACAACGTTTGCTGGGTCAGCTAGTATCTTATACAAAAGGATCAATATTAATAGATGGCTTTTTAAATGGATCTTCTTTTAATAATCTGGAGTGTAAGAACGATTTTTGGTTGTGAAATTAACGCAAAGCGGACTATTGCGAGTAGACCACAACCACAAGTCCCCGCTTTATGAGACGTGCAAACTTGAAAATTGTCAACAAAATGTTAATTGAGAAAAAATTAAATACATTTCTTTTTAAGGTGTGACCTTTGCTATTATAACATTAGATTTACTATTTGTAGATGATGATATAAATTTGTTTCATAGAAATATCAATTACTGGCCAATTCATAACAACTATGATATCAAGCATTGATATCAACAGAATATTAACATGATGTTAAATTGAAATTATAAGGGGTCGTTTTTTTTCTAGGAACATCAATCGATTTAAAAGTTCAAGGTCAATTGATCAATAATCGTATAGGCTGGTGCGTAAATGACTTGTGGTTGAGTTACAAAAATAGCCCGTAGATTGAGAACTTGATTTAAATACTGGCAAGAATCAAAGGCCGATTGATCACGCAATGTGTAAGGCTTTAAAAAAGACTTTTAACACGGATAAAGCTTTCAATCACTACGTTGTACCTTCGTGAAGGATTTAGGCATAGAAAAATAAATGGAGTAAGGAAAGTTTAAAAATATAATGATTGCGGAAGAGTCTAGGGTTTGCTGTGATGCGAAAGGAATTATTTTTTGTAATAAATAATCAATGACGTTCTTATACATACAGACGTCACTGTTAGTAATAAATAAAAGTTTTCAGCAATTTTCTGATGACATTCGATCATTTGTTTTTAGTTTCTTCGTCCATTATTAGGACAGGCAAAGGGTTCGAGCCCATACTGCAATATTCGTTAATATTCAATAGCAAAGTCTTAATGATATTATGTGCTAATAATAATCTAACCTTCAATATCTTATTCTCAATGATTTTATTTAATGAGTGATAATTTTTAAATGTGCAAGTGGTTTTCATGATTTATAAATAGAATATAAAATGAAAATAATAACCAGTTAAATGAAATGGCGGAATCCCAAGAACATTTTACTCTTTCATCAATAAATAAGAATAAAAGAGAAAATCAAGAACATCACCTATAAAAAGGTTGTGTTTATTTTCTAATGAATAATATCAATATTATACATTAATTTAATAAATTATATCATTAATTGTAAAATATATAAAATCTCACATGTTAAAATAATATAATTAAAAAGGTTTTTTTTTTGTTCTAGGTAGACAAAAATGCCAACTTTGATCAAAAGATGAGGTTATATCGTCAGCATTACCGAGAAAAAAAAATACCAATATAATCTATCAAATTATTAATGCTCCTAGCTCTTCAGCAATACGTGAGTGTTTAGTTGGTAACAAGGCTTTAATTAATGTATATATATTGTAATATATTTCTATATCTGTTTATTTTTCCTAAGGTTAATTATTATTAGGTTGTACTTCAATCGCGCGTAAAGATTACACAAGCACACTTTTTTTTAATGGAAGATGAGGACAAGATTGTGGGCACATTCTCCCTCCTCCACAGGAATCGTCGACAGCCAGTTAGAATGGCACTTTTTAAAGGTATCTATGACATATCGTATTTTTTATGAGCGCTGATCACTAATTGTATTAACTGTTATTATATTCGTGTTGCAAATATCTTATATCTTTAAACGAGGAGTTTTTGTATATATATATACATATAATCTGAATCTCGGAAACGGCTCCAACGATTTTAATGAAATTTAGTAGGTATACAGGAAGTTTCGCGGGCGAGAAATCGTTCTAGCTAGGTTTCAATTTAAAAAAATGTGGTTTTATCCGTGTTTTAATGCGAAACTGCTATAATAATATTAGAATACAAAGGTAAATCTCGCCATTATATACAAGACTATAGCTCAGATGGGATCTATATATATGGGGTGATCCGGAAAGCAGAAGACCCGGGTTCGAATCCAGATTTCCTGTTAGTTTTTTTTTTGTTCAAGTTTTGTACATTCTTAAAAAACCGAGCAAAGCTCGGTCGTCCGGATATTTATAACTTTATGAGTGAATAAAAAAACTCGTAGTAATAGTTTACTTCATGTAATCAAATTAAGTATTGCAAACATAATTATAAGCATTGTTTGTAGTATAAAATTGATGTAGGTATATAGTAATCTCGACTGCTATAAAACACACACAGATTTTTTACTTGTATAATAGTCGGCCACATATTTGTTAATATCCTGAAACACTTTAAATTCTAGTATATGTGCTATCTTCGGATCGAATAATACAACAATTTCAAGATATATCAAGCAATTTATCCTTCAATATGTCAAGGCTTTAAGGGTTCAAGAAGCCTGTTTTAATGTTTAATACGAAGAGCGTCTATCGATCGATGAAAGACACGAGCCAGTCGTTTTAAAGTCGTGTGTCCTAAGTAGGACAGGTCATTATTGTCTGTCTGTACAGTAATTGGAACTGTTGGTTACATTGTTTGGACTCGGTATATTCTGTTATTTCTGTGAGTTTCTACAATCAATACATTCGATCGACGTTGAAACCTGAAGTACTTATTTATGTGGCCATGTATTTTTCATTAATTAGAATAAAAAACAAATGTGTGCAATTCACACGTGGTACCAGTGAAACCCTCAAAAATGATGAGGAATTTTATTATACAATAGATGAAAAATCTCTACAAACGTTTAAAACTCCACGGTTGTTGTGATGTCTTTGAAAACTGTGAGAGTTTGCCTTGGTATTACTTACGTATTACTTGGACCCACGAACACCAACGAATAACAACAACAACGGGTCAGCACTTGTATAATAATTTTAAGATGTGCATTATGCATGAACCTCTAAACCGCATATGAGTTCCTGGTACATGTTGCTACGATGACACATGATTTCAACCGCTATGAAAGACATTACTAACACCACTACCATATTTATGTTCTCCTGGTGTCTACGTCGTGCGCATGATTTCAGAATAAATTCAGACAATCTCTTCTTTAACTATGATCGCCTGGTACCAAAACACTATATAATGTTTTCTCATTTTCTCCCCCACGTTAAATCTTATGAATTTATGTGTCTGTCTCATTCACTCGCCGGCTGAATCCTATACATTTCCCTGTTTGTGTCTCTATCTTCACGCTTTTTCGCATTCACATCACAACCATTCTAAATAAGTTTCACATCAAAAATTACATTTTACTATCTATACATTTACGGCCGTTTTCAATAACATATCTATCCTTAGTTTAACTTACTAGACGTAGACAAATCTATCCTTTTACGCTTACTTGCATTTTAATTACCTATTGACCGATAAGCATTGGACTATAACTATGGACAGATAAGACCTTGTCATTAAACGGTGACAGCGTAATCCGTAATTTAAACTAAACCTATCTAAGGTTATTGAAAACGGCCGTTAGTGTACATGGGGGACCAAACTCTACTGTATGTAAAGGGTAAATGGGTTTGCTGCAACATAAAGAGTTAAAGATTTTTGCAACGAAAGAGAGAGAGAGAGAAGTACCTGAAAGATGACGGGCGTGAAATCTGGGTAAAAAGTGTATTCCTTGAAATGATACCTGGTCAGATTTCAGCAAAATAGTTAGGTGAGATATAATTCATATATGAATTTGAAACGTACCAGATAGACAAATTTCGTTTGTACCAAAATTTATGTCCGAGAACTCTTACCGAGTGAGCCAACGGACCGAGTAACGTATCGACCGAAACTGGTATGTCTAGTTCAACTCTCAGGTTGTGGCTCCATCTGCATGATCTACTTTACAGTTGATACCTGCTCAATCCCAATTTAGATGTCGCTCTTGCAAAAAAATAAAATTTAAATTTATCTATCTATCCAGTTTGTTTAACTCTTCAGTTGTGATTTCTACAGCATCTACATTCGTAATAGCCAAGTGGTTAAAATATTTTAAAAGCTTTGATAATATATACGTCTAGATAGAGTCTCAACAGGCCAGGAATATTAGTTTAGTGTGCGTGACAAAGCTACGCCTTACACGCGCAATTTGTATGACACTTTGTGTTAGTGTGCGTGAATTACTCAAAATAGAATTAACTAAATTTTTTTTCGACGTTTCACAGCTGTCATCTAGATGTATAAGTGACATAAGTTTAAAATATTGCATTAAATATTAAACATTAAAAAAAATTTATAAGCATAAATAACTTAAATCTTTATTTTGTAATTAATACTTGATTATTAAGAAAATAGGTAAGTGATTATTGAAATCAATCTTACAGTAGACTTCTATGTTTGTTTCAATTGTTAATTATATAGTATACAGTATATAATTATTATAATCTCAGTTAAATATATTGTAATTCCATTTTTCAATGCATATTGTTTCTGAAATTAAATGTAAAAAGGCGCGGGTTTTAATATTATACTTATATAATTATAAAAACTTAAGTTAGTAAGTAACAATCGAAGGAAATTTTATAAAAATATCAAATTGCTTAGAATAAATATCTGCCTCTTTCCCGAAATCATAATTTAAGAAAGATAAACCATAAAATATCAATATGTAAACCTGAATAAGCAACAAGTTTGCGTGTCTCCAGTTCTAAATCGCTGAAGATTACCGCAATACTTTAACAAACACTAACAATCTGATTTAACTCACACGATAAGATTGTTACGTGTTTACTTCGATAAGTAATTAAACAATTTGTTAAACAGTTACGCTGAAATGTTTTAAGTTATTAACTTGGGAAACTTGACCGTGTAAAAGTCGCAAGGGTGGAGTTTGATAACGCAAGGTTTTATAAAAATGAAATATACATGACCACGCAATATTTCGGCCCCACCTGAGCCAAGCCTTTATCTACACGCCAAGTAAGTTATGAACTTAATGGGTCAGTTTTGGGCGTAAGTGTAGCACGAACAAAGAGTTACGAACATTTGATAATGTGTTAGAATTTATTTATATTTGTGTGCGATTGGCCACCCGCCACTTTATCTACCTAGATTTCAGTATGCCATCAGAATATATCTATCAAAATATTATGTTTACTAGGAAAACGCACGCTATGCATAAATATGTTAAAAAGTGTGAACAGCATAACTTTGATACCAGACATAAATATAAAATTGCTATACACAGTTTTAGAACCACTAAGGCTAAAAAACAAAATTTCCCAAAAATTACCTATTTGAAATTTTGTTAGATTCTATAATAAGCTCCCCGCGACCATAACAGAATTGCCTGACAAAACACTCAAGACATATATAAAAACTGTTTTAATGGGAAAAGGTTACTATATAATATATAATATTAAGGAATATATTGAGGATAAAGAAGTTTGGAGTACGGTACTATGCATATCGCGAGTCCACATCCACTGACGTATTTTTAATTACTTAGGTAATTTACTTTTTGACGCTTTTGCGCACTTGTGAACATTTTATGACTATTTATAGACGCTTTTTGGTAAGTTTACTTAAAGTTTTTTTTCAAGTGTCAACTGATTTTAAATGATTATTGTCAACCAAAACCCTCTAGCAATACCAGAGGTATCATAACAGCGTTGCCGGCCTTTTTCACTTTGAACACGATGCATATTGGATGCAGCAAGCACCTTACAAACTAATTTGTTTTGTATATTACAGCAATTGTAAAATACTCTATTGATTGAAAAGAGTGGCCGTTGAGTTTCTTGTATGTTCTTCTCACGGGCTCTACTTTTTCTGAACAAATGGTAGATTAAGTAATTTAATAGAAATATTTATAGTGATGAGTCAAAAGCGCTTATTTTAAGCCAAATTGAATAAAGATTATTTAACTTTGAGTTTGACTTTGATTAGTTTTAGGTGCTTTTTATAACCATGAACTTTCTTCTCGTATTCTGTAGATATATAATTATTTTTTGTAAAAATATAAGCTTCATAAATTTATATCGAACACCGCGAAAGGGGAGGTAAACCTAAGTATTGATACTGGTATTGTTCAGTTTGACCAGTGCATCAGATTTTGTTCAAATTGGGATTGACGACTGTCTTAAAAAATCAAGTAGAAAGTAAATATATTCAAGATAAAATAATAATATAAAAATATGATGAAATGATTTTAAAAAATAAAAAAGATTTGATGTAGATATTCCACAAATAAAAAAAGTTTAAAATATGGCAATGATAACTGAATGACGTCACGGCTCAGTAATTATAGACATTTAAATTACGCTTTATCGTATATAATATTATATTGATTTATAAGGTATGACGTCATAATCGGCCACCGAGACACCTTTTTTTACACGCATTTTATTAGCTTCACCTGTATGTATGTTCGTAACCGACTCATTTGGGTGCTATTTTGACCCACTTTAGACGGCCAGATTTCGTTCAAACTTCGTAGATTTATCGAGGACCGATGACAATACTATAAAATTATTCCATTTTTAAATTTGCAAAATAAGATATTTGTTAATTTACATAATTTTTATCTATCGTCTAAAAAGGCAGGAATTTATGTTAATTTTAAATTTCAACCATTATCTTTAACCGATTTATCTCATATTAGGAATTTTACGAATACCAGAGAATTTTTAACTCAACAATACAAATAATAGTTTAATGTAGTAGTAGAAAATATTTTCTATTTTTTAGTTCGGTTTTATATAAAAGACGTGTTTCTTAGTTTTTTTTAACTACTATTTGATATTCTAGAAGAGGTATCTGAAATCCGTGATCATGCTTCGGAACACTTCTTCACAAAATTCACTAATAAATTCTAACTAGTCTTTTTTATGAAAGAGGAGGACAAACGAGTGTATTTAATGGGATTTACCCGATGTTATATGATCACCGCGGTATATACTGTCTTGTAACAAGGAAAAACAAGAACGTTGCCATCCTGCCAACTGTCAAATAAACGTACATAAAAGGAAATAGAAAACACATTGGTACGAAATGGGCGAGGTTCGAACCGGGGGAATCGTAGGGAAAGGTTCTACTTATTGTGCCACCTACGCTCAAGCCTGAATTTCAACTTTATGACATGGCCATTACAGTGAAAGTTCCGTTAATTTATTTTTATAAATCGATTGTATATTTACTCAGAGACTGCGTATTTGAACAATCAAACAAAAACGATTTTGAATATTTGAAAAGTTTTGTTAGTTACAAAACTTTTCAAATATTCAAAAACGTGTCATAAAGTATGGAAAGCACTTTTGTCAGTCTTAAGTCAGTCAATATCTAAGACTGACTGTCTTAGTGAATCTTACATCTTTGTGCCGTTTGGTGTCGGGACACTTGGCCCGTTGGGCACAGAGGCGCGGAGAATGTATAAAGTACTATCTACGGTCAACGGATCAGCCTAGCTACCCAACGCGGAAATGCTGCCAGTATTCTCGGTACGCTTCCACGTAATGATAGTTTTAATTTAATATGATTTATTTTAATTTAGTATTATAAATATATTTACAATTTGAAATTACATAACTATAGTAATAAGATTTGTTGTATATTTTTTAATTTATGGAAACAAAAAAGTTAATCTTTGGAACCAAAAAAGTTAATACTGGCTGGCAAAGATGGAAAATTTACTAGATAAAACTAGACAATAGATTTTTTGTGGAAATGGAAGGCTTTTGTTTTGCAAAAAAATTGCAAAAATTGAATTGCTTGCGGTTTTCTGTGCTTGTAAAATTTCAATAGGTACAAGTTAATCAAGATTAACAAGATATTTTAAGTGCAAATGTTCCATCGTATTCTACAATAGTACGTTCGGGCGCGAATTTAACTGGTTTGCCGAATTTAACGCTCTGGTCACCCAATAATGTTAGTGACCGAAAAATTGGTTAAAAAAACAACAGATTTTAGCAGATTGTCGTGTCACAGTCAGTTTTATAGCCGAAGAAACAATAATTTCGACCGATTTAGGTGCATAAAACTTTACACGAACGCTTAGGATGAAAAAAGTTACCGTGCATTGGGTTCCCAGCATGCTTACCGATGCAGAAAAAAAAAGGGCAACATTTCTCGAGCTTCTTTGGAACTGTTACAACAAGATCGCAAAGATAAAAATCTTGCGCAAATCATGAAATACTTATTATGTAATTATTTATTTGATTTATTGTTTAAAAAACGCTATAATTGTGCTTATAATACCTAAATCTTTATCCCCTTATTCATAATAGTCTGCTAACTTAAAGCATTGCTAATTCTTACTCTGTCTTATTCTATTGACCAAAGTCAGAATGACAAAAAACACTCCTTAGCGGCTGTTTTAAGTTAGCGGACCATTATGAATAAGGGGATTAGAATTTCCGTCAATCAGACGTAGATTATCAGATCTGAACATTTTTTGTTGAAATTCAACTGGATGAAAAAAAAGGTACACATAACTTATCCCTTCTAATACATATTATAAATGTGAACGTAAGTTTGTTTGTTACGCTTTTACGCCGGAACTGAACCCATTTGGAATTGAAATTTGGCACAGCGATAGACTAGACCTTGGGAAAGGACATAGGCTACATTTTATCCCGGAAAAATCCATGGTTCCCGTGGGATTTGTACAAAACTGAAACTGACGTCAATAGCTATACCAATAGATGGTTTAGTTTACCATAGTAATCTTCCTCGAAATAAGATTCATATAATATGTTGGCTAAGGGAGCGAAAACGGGAACCAGAGCATGAGAAGTAAGATAATCTTCAATTCCAAACTTGCTTATTATTATTAAAACCCATTTATCTACGCGGACGAAGTCGCGGGGATCAGCTAGTAATTGTATATTTTTAATAACCTTTCTTTTAATTTGGTTAAAATACATGAATTATTGATTAATTAAATTTTGCGATTTAATACCGATTATTTTTATAACGGCCTATTGGAAACCGTACATTAATATTGTGGAAAGATTATTTAAAGATTAATGTAATGTGTCTTTATAGTAGCTGGTAGACAATGCGGGTTTACGTTGATAATTACGAAAACTTACAGTTACTATATATTTTTAACAAAATATTACGATTCCGAAATTTAAAGACATTATGCAATGTACAAGACTATTTCCTTTCTTACATTTGTACGTGTTAAAAGAATTTTTTAATTCTTTAATTTCCTTATTGAATAAAAGAAAAGCTTTTCGAAATAATCCAGTACTTTCTTGTTCGTCACATTGTTTTTAAATAGTGTCTTCATATTTCAAAATGATTAAATGCACACAATAACTGAATTCATATTAATTATACCCAATATTACTATTATTCATTTATCCGACGCTACGCGTTCCTAATAGTGTACATGGTTACAAGCGGATGATAGTTAAATAATCGATTAAAAATGGTAAATTATCGTTGATTTTTTCTATTTGTAAGTAATTATTAGTTTATTTTTGACTCGTATATAATTATGTTGATTAAGATATTATAATGATCCAATATTATCAAAAAGATTATTAATATATTAATAGTGTGATATTTAAATGTATGTTAATAAGGATGTGTACTCACTGGAGTTGGGTTGTGACGGCATGTCTGTAGCGGCCGCGGGTAACGCCAGTAAAGTGCGGTTGGCGCGATAGTGAGCCAGTGTGTGGCCGGCCGAGTCCCTCGCGCCCCTCGGCCCGCCCGCCCGTGACAGCACGCCGGCTAGCGTAGCCTCGTCGTGGCCGCTACACGCCGCCGTGTAGTGTAGGGCGGTGCGCCCTTCCTGTACTGACCATTACTCATAATATACTACGTAATGTGTCGGAAAATTCGTAGCATACGTCGGAGCACAATACTACGCCGTAGTTTACCAAAGTTAGGTTACCAAAGCACCGCTGTCCATCTAATCCAGTAAAGATATTATTTCAAAAAAAAAAAACAAAACAAAACAGACCATCTGTCTGTCCATCGGCGGACTAAATAAATAAAGGCGGAATAAACTCCAATAGTTCCACTGCTGAAATTCTTTCAGGTGTAAGTTACTATTGCCACTATAACAACAAATAAAAAAAAAACAAGAATGCGATATCCAAATGTATTTGTTTTGACATTGAGAAACGAGACGAGCAGGAAGTTCACCTGATGATAATTGATACGCCCCCACATTACAATGCAGTGCCGCTCAGGATTCTTGAAAAACCCAAAAATTCTGAGCGGCACTACAATTGCGCTCGTCACCTTGAGAAATAAGATGTTAAGTTAATTGCTGCCAAGCTAATTAGAAAAACTATTTACGTTACAAAAGTATTAAAAATAGACACAATTTTATCTAATATATAAAATTCTCGTGTCGCGGTGTTTGTAGTTAAACTCCTCCGAAACGGAATGACCGATTCTCATGAAATTTTGTGTACATATTGGGTAGGTCTGAGAATCGAACAATATCTATTTTTCATCCGCCTAAATGTTAAGAGTAGTCCACCCCTAATTTTTTTTTTAATTTTAGATAATTGAAGTATGACAAATTAATTGTATATTTATTTGTATCTATGTATGATAAATTATTATATATCATTTGGTAGGTCTGTGAATCGGTCGTCATCTATTTCCCATTCCCCAAAAATTTTATTTATTGAATTTATTTTATTACTTAATATGGCAATACGTTTGCTGGGTCAGCCAGTATCTTATAGGACTCGCATTTTGATTGCTTTAGATGGAAAAGGTCTCTGGCAATACCAGAAGAACCACAGTGGCGTTCCCGACCTTTAAGATAGCTCTCCTGTTTCGAAGGTAGTCCTGTTATATCCACCAGGAACACAGCGTGAATTCATGCCAATATTACGAAGCTAGATGAGTACTACAACGTCACCTTTTTCTGCCGTATAGCAGTAATAATTATACGATCATTAATTTAACTAGTAAACTTATGGGCTAGTGATATTTGAAATTTTGTGTCTTTAAGTAAAAAGTTGAATTGCGATGCCTCTTAGAATTTTGGGTTTTACAAAAATCCAAACTGGCCAACACTGTAATCGGCAGATATTTTTTATGAAAATAAGGGACGAGACGAACCGGACGTTCAGCTGGTGGTAATTGATACGCCCTGCCCATTACAATGCAGTGCCGCTCAGGATTCATGAAAGACCCAAAAACTCTGGGCGGCACTACAACTGCGCTCGTAACCTTGAGACATAAGATGTTAAGTCTCATTTGTCCAGTAATTTCACTAGCTACGGTGCCCTTCAGACCGAAACACAGTAATGCACATTACTGCTTGTGGTACCCATAATCTAGCCGGCATCCTGTGCAACGGAGCTTCCCACTGGTAAATCACTAATCATCAGCTCTTGCTCCATCAAAGATCTCCACGATGATCGGTCCTGCGCTGACCTCATCCAACCTATTCTAGCGATGTTGACCCAATCATCAGTCCATCTTGTGGCAGCCTATTAACACTGCGTTTTGCAGTACGTGGTTGCTATTCGAGGACTTTACTGCCCCAACGGCTATATGTCCGTCGTGCTATGCCATTTCAGTGTCGCTTTCTTTTTTATCCTACGTATCTCCTCATTCCTGATCTCGCAGGGAATCTCCATTACCCTCTGGGTGACCATGAGCTTTTCCATAAGGCCCAAAGTTGGCGACCACGTTTTTTTTAAATAACAGTAAGGGACGAGACGAGCAGGACGATCAGCTGATGGTAATTAATACGCCCTGCCCATTACAATGCAATTATGCTCAGTATTCTTGAAAAACCCAATAATTCTGAGCGGCACTACAAATTGCGCCATATGAGTGTATATGCCCAGTAATTTCACTAGCTACGGCGCCCTTCAGACCGAAATACTGTAATGATTACACATTATTGCTTCACGTCAGAAATAGGTGCCGTTGGGGTAACCATAATCTAGCCGGCATCCTGTGCAAAGGAGCCTCCCACTGGTAAAATTGCGTTCCGTAAGTAGTCACTAGGAAAACACACTGACTAAAATCCTTTAATGAATTTATTTAAGATATGACATGTGTTCTTACACTTAGGAGTCATTTTTTTTATGGAAAAGGAGGACAAACGAGCGTACGGGTCACCTGGTGTTAAGTGATCACCGCCGCCCACATTCTCTTGCAACACCAGAGGAATCACAGGAGCGTTGACGGCCTTTAAGGATGGTGTTAGGTGTGTGTGTGTGTGTATTTGTAGAATATTCTTAAATTGCATATACTAACAGCATCTCTCTGGTGGACCAAATGAGGGAAGTGTGTCACGAGCCAGGTGACAATATCCAGATAGTTGTAGAACACAGCCTTGTGCAGGAGTCCCGTGCCAGCCGCGTCATACGAACTCGCGAACTTATTGCGATTGTGGCTGCTCTCCAGAACTTTCTGGAAAAATATTATTATTTTAGGCGACGTCATCAGTTCGCTTGAGTAGTAATAATATTAATAATATTGACACACTTTTTACACAAATTATCATGCCCCATGTTAAGCATGTGCCTGTGTTATGGGTTACAAGACAATGATATATTTAATACAATATACTTACTTAAACATACATAAATACATTTAAACATCCATGACTCGGAAACAAACATCCATATTCATCATTTAAATGCTTGCACCTACCGGGATTCGAACCTCTAGCTTAGTAGGTAGGATCGCTAAACACTCGGCTATACAGTAGTGGCTTATTATTTCAATAAACTGTTTTGTTTAAGCACCGCTTGGAATGAACCAAACACTAACGGTGATTACTGATAACAAAAAAAAATTTAACATGGCTTAGACACGTGTTTTGTTAAACAGTGTCTAACTATTCAAGCGACGTCTAAAGATTGACGCTAAATAACAGAAAGACACGGATTTGTATTAGAACTTTTTTAAACTTTTTTAAAAACAAGTGCTTAACTTTTTTGTAATAGCACCGTTAACGTTTAACTATTTATGGGATAAGCGTGAACACATATGAACAGACAAACTTCATCTTTATCATCATCCCAAAAGATCGTCATGACAGCCCCATAATCGCCCAGGTTCTGCGCTGCCCTCAACCAACCTGTTCCGGCGATCTTGACCAGATCGTCTGTCCATCTTGTGGGGGGCCTACCAACACTTCGTCTTGCAAGAACTTATTTCGGTTGTATTGTTTTATTATTTAATGTTCACGACACTTTTACCATTTAATAATACAACAAAACCGTAAAGACTGAGAATCTGTTAATGTTGTGTTGGTTTTGTGGATGCCAAGTAATAATCAAATAAGAACTTATCTAGCTTTCAGTATCTTGTGTACTTTAAAGCGTTTAGCTTTAACGATTTAGGTACCAAAAAGGGCATTAATATACTTTAAATAGTTCTGACCCTATTCTTACAGTCTGCGTCGACTGGGGCAATAAGCATTACGTTGTTTTTTTTTTTAACTTAAACAATATTCCAGCTTTACCAGCTAGTATTTACAAATTCTGGCTCCAAAGAGTTTGAACCTCAAAACGTCACGAATTGTCAAATACAGGAAATGGATTAAAGAATCAATTTTCGATCGCCAATCTAGGGTTGAAATAAGCTATACCTGTAGGTCTAACAAAGATCCTTTCTCGACGGCGTCATGCACCGCCTCACACGTGGTGATCATATCGACCAGGTATCGCGGCAGTGGCAACATATCTTCAGCCAGCAAGCGGCGACCCTGACCAGCCAGCACTGCTCGCTCCAGCTTGTTTTCCAACCCAATCCTTATCCAGTCACGAAGCTGGGCCGCGGGGACACCTAATACTTAATTCAAAACCAATAATAAATCTATCAAAAAACTTCGAAATATTAGTAATAATAGTTAATAGTGTATGTATGTTCAGTATTAATGATTGATTATTTTTTCTTATGAAGAGATGTTAAGTGATCACCGCCACCCACATTCTCTTGAAATACCAGAGGAATCACAGGAGCGTTGTCAGCCTTTAAGGTGTTTTTGAAGGTACCCATTTCTTACCATACCGGAAACATCTCATCAGAAAGCTCTTTCCTTAATATATAATATCTATATATATATAAGGGATTAAGAATTTCTTATAATCTTTCATAGCTTTGTAATAAGTTAATAAGTTGATAATATTTTTAGTATAATGCAAACAGATAACGTATATAAAACAACTTGTGAATTAAATCTTTTTTGTGTGTTTAAATTGCTTTCATTTTTAAGATAAATTTCGTTTCGGAAGACGAGGACATACATATAAGGTCATTTGATGTCAAAAGTAACACCAGAGAGAAGAGCATTGCCAAACCTAAGAACATACATATTATGTATTCGAAAACTGAAGCCACATTAGTAAGCTGCGAGAGTCGAACCGGGGCTCCGTCCGTGGTGGGAATCAACGGATCTTTGATAAATCTCTGTTTAGAGTAAATATGGTGTGATACAATCGAATCTAAGTGAAACTCTTAGTTATGTCAATCACAAATTTAAATAAGTCTGGTCATTATTTAGATGATTTTACTTATATATTATAAAAATAAGCTTTCTATTTTTTATACAACTATCAATAATATATTTTAGCAAACTTAAGCCCAAACCACAGCAGTGATACCGTTTCTGTTTCGTTTTAGTTTGCTCAATAGAAAAAAGTCCTTGTTTAAAATCAGTATGGCCTCATAATAATAAAATTATTTTTAAGTTTTACTGTCAAAATATAAATTTTATATGTTTTAAGTAATAAGAAACGAATACCTCAGTTTCCCCGTGTCCACTTACGTCTTGCTAAAATATAATGTACATCTTTTGTAAATAAAACTTCGCATAAGTATTGAAAAATTAAGAACCAAACTCACCAAGATTTGTCAGATAAAGGCGGTCTGACACACACACCATTTTTTTATCTATATATATATAAAAATGAATTGCTGTCAGCTGTTCGTTAGTCTCGCTAAAACTCGAGAACGGCTGGACCGATTTGGCAAATTTAGGTCTTGAAATATTTGTGGAAGTCCAGAGAAGGTTTAAAAGTTGAATAAATAGGAAAATGCTGCTAAATTAAATAAAAATAACAAATTTGTTTTTCCTTTGATGTGTCCATACATAATTTCTATGAGAGAATTTATTGACGCACGGTTTGACAGTTCTGCTGTGAAACAATTTCATTACGACAGCAGGGTGCATATTTTATGAAGTAATTTTTGATGTTATGATATATTATTTACAAATTCATATAAAAACATTATTTTATTTATTATATACACAACTAGTTTAATAATAAAAATAAGCCAAATAAGTATTGACGTCATATTTATGCAACAGATTTATGACAATTTATGAATATAATAAGAATATTTTAGTTGCAATAATTAACTCCTTGAAATTTTGGTGTACCTATAGCATTAATTGCTTGTAGTAGATTTGTTGGGTTACACGTTTTTATACTTATTCCTAGCATAGATATTCCGGGAAAATATTGGTGAGTATTTGTAATTTAATTGATACATTTTACTCTAAATTTCTGAACTCGTGAATCGACGCATGTGAGAAATTTTTTAGCCTTGTCGTCATAATTTTCGGTTACGTAATGTTGTGTTCTGACATATGTGACTTTATTTGTTGTGGCGCTGGAGGAAAATGCTGGGAGTTTCATGGAACGAGTTTCGCACCAACGTCTCCATTCTCCAAGAACTTGGCATAAAACAATGCCTTTCGGTGTTAATACAGAGTCAAATTTTTAAGTTCTTCGGACATGTCTGGCGCGTGAGTGAGTCCATTGAGAGCCTTGTGCATAGCAAAGTGGAGGGCACCAGAGGGCGAGGAAGGTCGCACATGCGATGGACTGAAAAAATTAGGTCTGCTGTGGGCGGTCCATTGAACGAGAGTACCAAACTGTCGGCCGCAGGAAAAAGTGGAGAATGCTCGTAGGGCGAATCACATCTGCCCCAAAAGATGTCACTTCGTGATGACCACGACCGCTCTGCCAAGAGTGTAAGGAAGAAGAAGAAAAAGTGACATTCTTTAATATTCAATAACAACATTATATTCCTATGTGCAAATTCTTTCTTAATTTAATTTCTTATACTAAATCATTTAATCATTTACTTAATTTGTGATAATTTTGTAGTGAAACTTCTACATCGACGAATAAAAAAAATAAATCGTCACACTTTTCTGTTACGCTCACCGTTGATGATTATGATGTTAATAATCACTACTTCTTAGATTAAGGATTGGTCTCCTCCTGCACTCCAACTAGATACCGCACTACCTAGAGCAACAGCATTTTTATTACGGCAACTATTAGATGCTTGTGTGAGTGGCATCTTGACACTCAATGGCATCTTTCAAATATTGTATCATACGCTTCGTGTTATTTTACAATGAAAATAATAATGTACAAAATACTTACTGATGATCTGTGATCCCAGTGTCTTTCTTATTTCTTGTAGTATTATTTTTACATAGTTTTAATACGCAGACCGTTCATTTTAGTTTCAATTATTAGCAAAGTTTAACAGAACATGTGACACGACAACGTCACACATTCTTCGAGACTAGCTCGAGTACGCTCATTTGAGCGTAGTATTAATTGCCGCATTTTGCGACTACGCCTGCGGTATCTAGTTGGAGTTTACTTAAGGCGACACTAAATGCCAGCGACCTTGAGCGATATGAGTTCACGGCTGCCGGCCCGCCATCTATGTAACAAAGCCAATATTTTCAAAATTCTTGCGTGGAAAACAGTTTATATGCTTACAATCCTCGTTATTCACTACTAATCTGAATAAATGAACCTACACAAAAAAGTACAAGCTATAAGAATAACTTCTGAGAGAAGTACCAAAAAAAAAAGTCACGCCATGCTAAAAAACTTGTTTAACTTCAAAGAAAAGTGGTAGTTCAAAAAGGCTCGGCAGTGTTAACTATAACCAACAGCAAGGATTAGCAACCTACAAATAAGACTTAAGGATATATGTAACAGGATTAAATAGTGTTCATAGCTCGAAATGCTATACTTTCACCACAAAACTTGTCTAAAAACATCATGTTTGAGTGATTTCTGATTACTCTTCGCCTTAATCTAATCACTACATATTATAAAACTATCTCTCACAGTCATAATAATGAATACTTGTTAATTTCAATCGATTTGTACATTTACTGGAGATACTTATTGATTGTAAGTTTCACTTCTTACGTGTGTATACACACTCTTTTGTTATGTAAATATAGAAAAATACATAGTAATATTGCGCCACATTCGAAATTATCCTTGTGGACAACAAGCCTCCGTCGTTCTTGGTCTTGGTATCAGATTGAGGTTGAACTGTTCATTCTTACATTTCCATTCATATTCGATTTATGAATTAATACAGTGCTTTTATTCAAAAGTTCTTTTTTAGAAGTGTATATTTATCTTATATTACCCATTAAGCTTACATTACAATATGTGACTTAATAGTTCAATCATAATATGCTGTATTTATCTTTAACGACCCAAATTAGGTACCAGATTTTAAATAACTTACTGTTCTCTTTGGGTTCTCTGGAAGGTATCGCTTTAAGCTACCACCACTTTCCATTTAATTAGTTTTTTTTTTTATTAATTTAAGTCCGCAGTAAAGTGTCTACAGGCTAGATAGTCTTCGTATCTTATCGTATAAGTTACTGAACCATTCAATACTTACAATTAAGCAATAAAATTTGTACCAAGTAGTAGTTTTACAAATAATAAAAACCGAAAAGTGTCCCGTATGCTAGTTACTGTTAAACTAAAAATTGCAAGAAGTAATTTACAGCGGAAAACAGGTTATACAGAAACCATTGACTTCATCCGATATGAACACCATACACAGATTGTGATTATTTACAGGGTGTTCGAAATAAAAAACGAATGAAAGGCATAAAAGGTATTTATTTTCTTTCAATTGATTCCTTTAGAATTCTTTTTGATGTAGATAACTATACTAGATACTAGTACCGCTTCGGAAACAATGGCAATCTGAGAGAGATGAAGCGGTGCAAGAAACTCTCCCAGCATTCTTTTGTTGCGCTTTTTTAAATGAAATATACAATATTGTACTGTCATTGCTATTGCTATAAAATAATCATAATCTAGTCCCAGCTGCCTACTCACTTAGACATTCAGCTATAGAGTAGTAGGATTTACGAAAGAGCCATTTTTTAATAAAACGTTTTTCCAAATTTATTATTGTATTGGAACGCGGACAAAGGAGCCTAATTTTTATTAGGCTGGTTAATACATGGTTTTTACCATGTATTTCAAAAAGTCACGTAGTCCACTGAAAGATTATATAATATCAGTAACCTTTGTATGTTAGAAAATTATATATAATTGCTATAGTTCTAAAAAGATTTAAAACTCTTCCATATGTTGCAAGCATTGTATTATAAAGAAGAATAGATATTATTGCAAGAATTCCTACAATCAAAACCGGATTTGGATCAAACATTTCATTATAGACATAATTATAACACATTCATTTATTTGATCACGAATACAAACTGACTCACACATACTTCATTATTCCTCTCACACCTTACTCATCACTCACAACACACCCACCGCACACATACATCTTATTTCTTAGTATACATACTTCTTAGATACACTTCATAGTAGTTAGAATATGTTTGACTGTCTGTAAATAATGTATTAAGTATTAATAAGATATGGAAGAGCGGAGTCATCTAACCCAGGCGCTATAGTGCTTAAAAGGAGGCTCCAATCACGAAAATTGATTTATGTACATACTTGATAAAGAAAATATACATTTTGTATTTATTTGTCCATTTCAATTTATTTATAGATAATGCCTGAACAGTGGCTGGGACTTTATTGGAACGAAGTTCCTTATGGGACGATGCGGAGGGGTACACCAACCGGGAAAAAACGTCCGGAACGTAAGATTATTATTATTTACATATAAATAATTGACAAGTAACAATTATTGGCATTTGACACATTTCTGACAAATAACATTGATTGTTTAATTAATTTATTTAGAGCATTGGTAACAAGGCCCTAACCAAACCAAAATACAATAAACGAATATCTTAAATCTTAATCATATCTAAATAGGCTTATAACTGCAAAATTACATTGACATAAAAGCAAAACATGTACATTTTGTATACCTTTTTGATGTTATTGAAGATAAATTTCTTTGACTATTACGTTGCGTGGGCAAATTTTATGACGTTTGCAACATTAATTATTTTTTTTGGTTTCTTCGTCACTTATTAGGACAGGCAAAGGGTTCAAGCCAATACAGCCGTATTCGTTAATATTTACAATATTGTTCATTCTACAAACGTAGAATAGCACGACGAATAAATAATTTTAAGGATTTGTTTTGTTACGCCAAAGAAGTATAACTTCTTGCGTGTATACATAAGTATACACACACTTTTTTTATTTTAGACAGTGGATATTTTCTTCAACAAAACTGTGTTCACCCACGGTAAAAGATACCCAGAAGAAAGGTTTTCTACGAACTATAACTAATCTGTGGAGTGAGCTTATTTGTGCGGTGTTTCCAGGATGATACGATATGGGTACCTTCAAAAAAGCACGTACAGCTTTCTAAAATGCTGGCAACGCTCCTGTGATTCCTCTGGTGTTGCATGAGAATATGTGCTGCAGTGATTATTTAACATCAAGTGAACCGTACGCCTATTTGACCATTACTTCCATGAAAAAAGAAAATTCTATACGGCGGATATCAAATCAAATCAGTTTCATTAATCTAGGTCAAGGAAATGACATTTATGAATGTAATTTTTTTTTTTACACCATTTTTTGAAAAGGTGGGAGACTCCTATTCACCGGATGCCGGCTAGATTATGCGTACCACAACGGCGCCTATTTCTGTCGTGAAGCAGTAATGTGTTAGCATTACTGTGTTTGGGTCTGAAGGGCACCGTAGCTAGTGAAATTACTGGACAAATGAGACTTGACATCTTGTCTCAAGGTGACGAGCGCAGTTGTAATGCCGCTCAGAATTTTTGGGTTTTTCAATCAATTCAAGGGCGTATCAATTACCATTACATGAACGTCCTTATCTCCTCGTCATTTATTTAAAAAGATCATTAATTTACTGACCCACCACCAGCTTTACATACAAAAAATACAGTGTAATCATTACATATAAAAAAAAATTTACTGGTATGCAAGGCAATGACAGGTGTGTACATCTTACTCTATACATATCACGATATTAATTCTAATACAGTAATATATTATATACAAATAAAATTTGAAAACAAAATGTTATGAACGATGTGGGATTCGAAACTACGACCTCTCGCGTTCCGTGCGAGTGCTCTTTTTAACTGAGCTAACCGTTCGAGTAACGTATCGTCATAAAATGTTGTATGCTTTGTTCAACTCTCAGGTTGTGGCTTCATCTGCTTCATCGATTTACAAATTATTTCAAATGATGACCACCAGGTGACCGGTACCCTCGTTTGCTCCATTTTACAAAGTTGAGACTAAGTTATAAGACACCCTATAGGAAAATCGCATGTAACAACTGTACACGTTGTTAGATTACAGAATTTATACTTTAACAGCGGTCGACGAGGACGGTATCACGACACCCTTTGACCTTAACTTACGTAACACAAAAACTCTAATAGGAAACCTTTATTTAAGTATCGGCCATTATGTGACGTCATCCACGAAGTCTCACTATCAAGACCCCATTTCGCGTGCTTGTTATGCAAATCTGTAGAAACAATAGGAAAAAATATAATATCTATTATGCTAGGACTCTAAGTAGATTCTACTTTATTAATATGATTATATTAATTTTTTATTATTGCAGAGTTCATTTTCTTCCTTTGGTCGTTTTTTAATTTTTTTCTTAGTACTATTGTTTTTTTTTATGATAATAAAGGACGAGACGAGCAGGATATTCAGCTGATGGCTGTTCAGGATTCTTGATAAACACGAAAATTCTGAGTGACACTACAATTGCGCTCGTCACCTTGAAACATAAGATGTTAAGTCTCATTAGCCCAGTAACTTCACTAGCTACGGCGCCCTTCAGACCGAAACACAGTAATGCTTACACATTACTACTTCACGGCAGAAGAAAAAAGCGCCGTTGTGGTACCCATAATCTAGCCGGCATCCTGTGCAAAGAAGCCTCCCACTGGTAAATGCTCTTAGTCGCCTCTTCCAACACCCTTGGGCCTGGGACTTTCTTATTCTTTTTATGCCCCGGGGAAACCCAGGGCAAGCATAGAGATGTCATAAGAATGAGAAACTATTCTATTTCAAACCAAATAGGAAGCAAACAAACAAACAAAAATATTTTTATTTCGTAGGTAAATTGCATCACACTTGAAATATTGCATTTTTACAGGGTAATATAGTGCTGCCATTATTGTGCTTGTAGGATGACGTAGATAGTGATATTACTGGGATAATGAGAATTAACATCGTATGTTTCGAGGTGACGAGCGCAATTGTAGTGTCACTCAGAATTTTCAGGTTTTTCAAGAATCCTTTACGGCCATCAGCTGAATATCCTGCTCGTCTCGTCCCTTATTATCATAAAAAAAAACAATAGTACTAAGAAAAAAATGAAAAAACGACCAGGGGAAGAAAATTAAGTCTGCAATAATAAAAAATTAAAATAATCTAGCTAATGACAATTAACATCTCATGCTGCTCAGAATTTTTCGTTTGTCTAGAATCCTGGACGCCACTGACATGTATGCGAGAAGCGTGGTGTAGTCAAATTCAAATTCAAATTCAAAAACACTTTATTCACGTAGGTCACAGAAATGACACTTATGAATGTCAAAAAAAAATATAAAAATATTGTTTCTTATTGAATTTACCGCTACTTCGTAAAGGGTTGAGCTAATGAGAAGAAGTCGCAAGAAACTCATTGCCACTCTTTTAAGTCAAGATTTACATTTTAGTTGTTTAACAAATCATTTCAATTACAATATATGCAAAGTGACGCAACTCAAATGTCAAAAACTAAAAGGCTGACATGAGTAAGTCAAAAAAAGAAAAAAAAAGTAAATTAATACTTATAAACACAAGAGTTATTGAGTATTGTAGATGCATCAATCCACACATACCGTAAATAAATAGAGGCATTATGTGAGCATTTCATAAAATAAAATATATAATAACTAACTTTAAAGGAAATAATAATAATAAAAAAACACATCAAGCAGACCTCCCGGTAACAAGATTATCCAGCCCCCAGTCGTAAATGAAGTCCATGTGTGTATGTCTTAGATTAAGGATTATAGATATTAAGTATAGCCTCTAGCAAGATAGGCAGAGCTGTAAATACGTGGTGAGAATACGAGATATTAATTTCGTGGTTTTAAAATGACTCTATCACAACCATAGCGCACTTACACTTTCGTTAATAAATAAATTGTATGAAACGCAGACGGTTAGGTTGCGTTAGGCAGTCTTATAGAGTACCTATCAAAGGCTTTTACTAGGAATTTAGCGTAAGCTAAAACTTCCTGGGTGGGTGTTCATTAGTAATTTGGTTATAGAATAACGAAACTAAATTTTCTTTAACGCTAGTGGTATATATATAAATTTATGTTCTTATAAGGTAGGTAAGGTAGGCACTGCCTAATTGTCTATATGAAATACAGGCCACTAATTTCTATATCTTTTGTTCCGCTTACAAAAATAATTATAAAGTAATTATGTTATTTTTTAAAGTGATAACCATCACTTCTGGGACTTATTACACTAATTAATTTGAAAACAAAATTTACTAATAACGATGCGGGAACTCGCACCCGCGACCTTTCGCGTTCCGTGCGAGCGCTCTTTCAGCCAACCGTTCGAGTGACGGAAATTCCATCAATCTCGTATAAACTGTCGGGTTGTGGCTTCATCTACAGGATCTACTTTACAGTTGATAACCTGCTCAATCCCAACATTTGCAAATTAAGAAATTGACTTGAGATGTCGCTGATTCGAATCCGTCTTTCAGGTCTGAGGCATACTTTTTTAAACGGGTGGTAGTTTTTGACTTTCAATATGTGATAAGTGTATCCTATTTTGAATAAAAATATTTGATTTTTGAATTATAGCTCTTTAATACAAAGAAAGACGTTAAGAATACAGTATTATTGTAACCAGTAGGTTACTATTTATGATCAATTAGCATGACACTGGTGGTTTAAATGATTGTTTGTAATTTACGATATTTGTCTTTTAACGATAATATTCACGTCCCACCGGTCAATTACTGCCGCAGCCATTTAATGTTCATGAACAATGTATGTTAGCATGCTTTATTAAAATGGGACGTCTGAGTGTCGGGTGAATATCCTACTGGTCGTCGAACCTATCTAAATACGTAATGCCTACAAGGTTGTCGCTGATTAAACAATTATTTCGTAGCTCTATTTATTTATTGGGCTTACTGGTTCAAAGTTTTTGACTAAGTAACTGTATTGTCTGTTGAGTATATATTGGAGACTTGCAAGAAAACGAATTAATGATTTATTGCAATATGAACTAATCGTAGAGCTAGAGGTGAATTTCTGCGCTATTCGGTGGTCGCTTTTATACCACAAAAACTAACTTTTTCAATTTATGCAATGTTAAAGATGTATGAGATACTTATTTTCAGTCCTTTTAAAATAGTTACTCGAACAAATTAAAACAAGAAACCAAATATGTAACAATCTCTCATCAATCTCAAACCACAATACAATAAAATAAGCTAATTTAAATTTTTAAATAATCCTACTAATATTATTAATGTGAATTTAAGTTTGTTTGTTACACTTTTACGCCGGAGCTACTGAACCGATTTTGATGAAATTTGGTACAGCGATAGCCTAGAGCTTGGCTACATTTTATCCCGGTAAAATCCATGGTTCCCCATGGTTGGTGGTAACAAGTCGATAGCTATAACTGTATCAATAGTGGTTTAGTTTGCCATAGAAATGTTCTTCGAAATAAGATTCATATAATATGTTGGGAACGGGAGCGGAAACGGGAACCGGAACTGGAATAGGCCATGAGTTAATCTTCAATTCCAAACCTGCTTATTATTTTTATAAAGCCCTATATCTACACAGACGATGTCGCGGGCATCTGCTAGTATTTTTTCTTTACTCAATTGTGTACATGACAAGCCCTCCGTAGGAATAAGTATTAGTGGCTACGTGATGCTCGCCTGCCCGCACCCGCCGAAGAACACCCGCGAACCGCCGCTTTTACCCCTTTTAGACAGCAGTTTGGGATACGATGCGTTTCTTACGCAATAAAATAACCGCATCGAACCTGGATTGCAGCGCTGGGCAAACAGGATCCCAACTGCAAAGTTCTAAAGAGGAAAAAGAACCGCGTTCCAGATTCACGTCATCAAAATCGGCGAGCACCTTTCAAACTACCCGTCTAGAACTCCTTTCTTCCTTCTTCTTTCAGATTCCTCAAAACAACTTTATAAGTTTTATTAGTTATAATAATTTTACCAGTGATAGGCTCCTTTGCACCGGATGCCGGCTAGATTAAGAGTACCACAACGGCGCCTATTTCTGCCGTGAAGCAGTTATGTGTAATTGCTGTTTTATGGACTGAAGGGCGCCGGAGCTAGTGAGATTACTGGGCAAATGAGACTTGACATCTTACGTCTCATGGCGACGGGCGCAGTTGTAGTGCCGCTCAGAATTTTTGGGTTTTTCGATAGTTTTGAGCTACACTGTATTGTTATCGGCAGGGCGTATCAATTATCATCAGGTGAACGTTCTACTCAAGAACACCAAGGAAGTATAACTTAATAAGCACACACACACTTTTTTTTAATGCAATGAAGTAACTGATTTAGACAATTACTTACAAAAAATATTGTCACTGTTTAGTACGTATTCTACATTGCAATTAAGTATGATTTAATATTGGTTTAGCTTGACCGTTCTGTAAAATGTATAATTGTATGAAAGCTCGTGTATTTTATGCAAAAAATACATTTCACGCGAAGCCAAGGTAAGGTCACGTTCACAAGCAATTTGTGTACATAATTTTGTATAATTTTCACATCAACGTGAAACTAAGCACTGTGGTTGGGATTATGAAACATGTATGGTGTATAGAAATATTATCGTCATCATCACCAGCCGGAAGACGTCCACTACTGGACAAAAGCCTCCCCCAAATATCTCCACGACGATAGGAACTGCGCTGCCCTCATCCAATGTATTCCGGCAATCTTGACCAGATAGTCGGTCCATCTTGTGCGTCTTCGAGGACTTATCTGACCCACCGGCCGTCTGTCCGTCGAACAATGTGCCCTGCCCACTGCCACTTCAGTTTCTAAACATAATTATTTGTAATAGAGATCAGTAAATAGATATACAATGCTGCAAAAGTGTTGATACGTTACTAGCGCCTGCATCGCGAAACTCTAAATCATCCAAATTGGGACGAATTTTAGGGGAAATAATTAAGATAATTCTTTTTTTCCAAATGATAACGGATTTATTTTCTTTGTACTGAATGACGCGTATCCGTCTCGCTCGGCGTCTAAAGGTGCGCAATTAGAGCTACCAGAGTAATTTATACAAAATCATAATATATATATTTCTATGGAATCGGAGGAGGAGCGTATGCAACACCTAATGTTATGTGATCACCGCCAGTAATATTCTCTTGCAACACAAGATGAATCACAGGAGCGTTACCGAAATTTTAGAAGGTGCACGTGCTTTTTTTTGAAGGTCATATCGTATCGTCAGCGGACACCATTTTTATTATTTAGCGTTTCTGACACCATATTTATAAGATCACTGTGTGAATTATTTATATTGTAATCTGTAATTTGATGTACGATTCCCAATGAAGAAAAAAAGATACGTGTTTGTTATCGGCCAGTGTTTGTTAGTGAACAACATTCTTCTACTTATTATTCCACTTATTATATCTTCCATTATTAACCAGTATCTCCTGCGGGTCATTAAAGCCCCTATCGATTTCTGTATTAACTGAAATTGTCGAGTCTTGTTCCTACCGCCATTTTGAATTACCGTTATACGTAAATTGTCTATGATAATGAGACGATGCAGTGAAGATTGTTTTTTTACAGTATAGCCTACAAATGTCAGCTTTCAGGTTTCGAGGAATTAAAGGGTCTTGAGGATAAAGTTATACAGTAAGAAGGTTCTAAGTATGACCTGTCTGTTAAAAAAAATTGATGTATTGATCCAATAACTGATACAAATAAATGATTGTTTATAAAATGTTTTAACGATTTCGATGTATTTTTAACTATATAAGAATATCTCACATGGATTTATGCTCATAAAATATCAATTTGCCCATAACAATTCGAAACAGTAAGGGTTGTGAGTCCCGGTTTATTTGGTGGATCATTTCAAGTATCAAGCTGAGATCAATAAACCGTACTCAGACTTAATTTACGTAAAACTTAGCTGAGTTCAAGCTTCGGCGCCTATTTCTGCCGTGAAGCAGTAATGTGTAAGCATTACTGTGTTTCGGTCTGAAGGGCGCCGTAGCTAGTGAAATTACTGGGCAAATGAGGCTTAACATCTTAGTCTCAAGGTGACGAGCGCAATTGTAGTGCCGCTCAGAATTTTTGGGTTTTTTGAGAATCCTGAGCGGCACTGCATTGTAATGGGCATGGCGTATCAATTACCATCAGCTGAAAGTCCTGCTCGTCTCGTCCCTTATTATCATAAAAAAAACCTTACTGCGTTGTGGTATGACAGCCTAGTAGATAGGTCAAGCGCGCGATTCATTATATTATATTCATCATTCATTCGACGACCCATATAGCCCAGCGGTTAGTGACCCTGCCTACTGCGCTAGAAGTCCCGGGTCCTAATCCCGGTAGGTGCAAACCTATTTATGATGAATATATAGATGTTTGTTTCTGCGTTATGAATGTTTATATGTATTTATGTAAGTAAGTGTATTAAAAATATCATTGTCTTGTACCCAAAGCAATGCCCAATGCCATGGTGTGGGGCAAGATAATTTGTGTCAAAGTGTGTCAATATTATATTATATTATTATTAGGTATATACAGTACATTGTCGATTATTATTAAACAAACTTTTACATTAGAAAGTATACTAACTAAATAATAACCGTATTAAAAACTTAGTTGATTATTAGTTTGAAATGCGGACTTGATAACATAATATTTTGTATGAGAAACGGAACGTTTTTTTAGATGCGTGATAGTTATGGGTGACAACAGACAGTGTATTATACGACAATTTTAAAACGTCGAACTACAGTAATTGTGATGACGCAAGAAATTCTTGATCTCTTTTTTTATTCGGCTTATAGTCTGAGTTTTTCCTAAGTCGTCGTTATGGTGGACTTAAGCTTAAGCTTAGCTCGCAATCAAAGCGATATTTTTAGATACGGACTTTGACTTAACTCTCTAGATAATTCTGAGTAATGTCTAAGTAAGCTCTATAGATGAAACATGAACAGGTCGTAGGTATCTCACTACTCATGACCCACCTCATACTATCACTATCATCATAGTCACCTATTGCTTAACATAAGGCTTGCTTGTGCTTTCACTTGTTTCAGACGGAATTAAGATATAAAACCTTATCGGACATAATTATTAATTATTGAAATGCTTGCTTAATTTACGACAGTAGTCTTGGATACATAGTGGCCCTTCCAAAGATAAAAACATTATAAGTCATGGAATAGACTTATAACCGTGACAAATTCTAAGTATAAATGGCTGCCTAAAATATAGCAATTGTCGAGAATCGATCAGAGATCTCTGTTTTTAGGTAATCTATTAAAATTAGAAGTTAATCTAGCCTGAAGCCAGGTCAATAATTCGAACTACAACTATTCTTATCCAGCGAGCATCAATTAGTCACCTCAGCCGACTTTATCTAAATAAAATTTATATAGCCCGGTACAAAATAACTTAGTCAGCGCTCCTAAAGAAATATTCACATCGCTAAATTTTTTTCGTCGATGTAAAGCTGTATTTTAGTCCCTGGTACGAGGGACAAAAGTGGCCGATTCTCTCCCGGCAAGACGACTTTTGTCTCTCGTACTAGGGACTAAAAGCGATCTTTTCATCCACCTGGGAAAAAATCGTATACGCACCACGTGAGATAAGTAGGACATTGGCACCCGCGATTGTCAATATTCTGCGGGTGAGAATGACCTACTTTTCTCCCTCGGTGCGTAATATAAGTACTATTTTTAATTAAGTAAATGAAAACATTTTAATTGGTTATTACATTGTAAGTAAGTACGTATATCATTATTTGGAACAAACCCTAGAAATACAGGGATAAATTTACATATACAACAAATAATGTGAACAAAATTTGAAAAAGTTATCTAAATAATTATGAGGATATTATACATGCCTAATCTAATTAAAACTAATATACATCAGGAACCAAAGAAAAAACTATAGTAAGACTTATTTTAGATCAACATAATAATGTGTTTGCACTGATTTGTCCCAAAAAGGTTTGCTACTCAGCATATTAGCTGGGTATAACCCACACTGATTTTTGGTAGCTCCCTTCAAGAAGGCGGAAGGATAATTATGTAATAATAAATAATAACACTACAAACACATACACACAATAGGCACAAACCAATGTACTTATAAATGACCAGAGATTGGAACTACTGTCTTCTTGGATATAGATGATGGCGTTAGATGAAAAGCTTCAGTGGGGTCCACATACTATCGAACTAGCAGATAGACTCAGCTCTGCGGCATACGCCGTTAGAAAGATTAGAGAGTACACGAATGTTGCGACCGCTAGATTAGTGTACTTCAGTTATTTTCAAAGCATTATGACGTTCGGTATTTTACTATGGGGTCATGTATACACTTTTATAATAAAGTCCCAGCCACTGTTCAGGCATTATGTATAAATAAATTTAAATGTTTTATAAAAAAATTGCTCTTTCGTAAATCCTACTACACAGCCTGGGACTATATTATGATTATTTTATAGCAATAGCAATGACAGTCAGACAATATTGTATATTTTATTAAAGAGAAAGAATGTTGGGGGAGTTTCTTGTGCCGCGTCTTCTCTCTCAGAGCGCCATCTGTTTCCGAAGCGGTAGTAGTATCTAGTATATTAGAAATGTCATCAAAAAGTTTCTAAAAGAATCAATTCAAAAAAAAATGCATTTATGCCTTTAAACCTTCACTCATAACACCTATAATATATAAAAGAAAGTCGTGTTAGTTACACTATTTATAACTCAAGAACGGCTTTACCAATTTGGCTGAAAATTGGTGAGGAGGTAGCTTAGAGCCAGGAGACGGACATAGGATATAATGAGTCATAAAATATAAAAAAAAAATACGAAAAAATATTATTATAAAACAAATTATTTTCTGATACATTTTGTATGGATTGACATTTTGATGACATCTCGAGAATAGAAAGAAATCAATAAAGTTTTTTGTTAGTTTCACGCTACATGAGTTATAAAATACAACTGACAGTGCACGTCATGTTATTCAAGTTGACCAGTTGGTGTGTTTGTTTCGAGTTTCTATTAGCTTATTGTGTCGATATTATCATTAACAATGTCACGACCAAGACGATCAAATTATTCCCGACAAAGACGTAATGCAACTAGGATTCGAAATATTGCGAATGAATGGACTGAAGAAGAACAAGAAATTGCAGGTGAAAAGAACCGCGTTAGTATGGATCGTCTTCGTGCTATGAATCACAAGAGCAAAGCGTAGCAGCCCGTAAAACGGATCGGCTGGCAATACGAAATCGTCCAGTAAAACCTCAGAGATCAACAACTTATAGATAATTTTCGACGCACAAGAAGAAGTTTATGAAGTACTGATTTGAATCGCGCAGCGCAGCGTTTCGATGCGATTGCAGTTCTTATACTGTACTGTAGTACTGCTTGCATACTAGCTTTCGCATTGGGCCGATGGACGTTGTTTGCGAGTATGCTGTGGAGAAACGCAAGAATTGTGCTGCCATGTTCTAGAAAACACTCAAAAATACAATGTTTGTTTCCAAATGACCTCATTTGGGGCAGACATCTAAGAACGAGGATTTAATCCGATATTCAAGGTATTTATTTATTTACATACTTACACACAATACAGTAAAAGAATAACATACGTACTATACTTATTCCTATGTATTGTGTATGCTAATTCTAAAAAAAGTTTTTACAAATCAGTAATACGAGTTTTGCTTTTGATATTGTAGATATAAGGACAGATTCACCATCGTATTGGATCACTGCAAACTCTCGAAGATGCACAGCTCAAATTTTTACAATTATACTTCATCGGCAACATGGACAAATAACTTGATCGATGTCAAGAGATCAATGCAGCAATGATACTAGCAATTCTTCAGATATGCAGCAACTACTTAATGAACATTTTGCATGACGAGTTAGCCCGCAAATCTTTAATTTCCAATCCGTCTCGCATTCGTATCTTAAGGCCAATCCTTGAAAGTTTGTGGTATGAATCAAGACAATCCATTTCCGAAGTTCAATCTATATATATATATATATATATATAAGAGATTTCCACGTATATAGTCACTCATCACGATATCTCTGGAACCACTAGAGCTTAAGACTTGAAATTTGGTAGGAATATTCTTTTCACCGAGTAGAGGTCAGCTAAGAACGGATTTTCCAAAATTCCATCCGCAAGAGTTTTTTTTCTATTATGAACAGAACAACGTCTGTAGGGTCAGGGTAATAAATAATTGTGAAAAATTTAAGTCAACGGTACTGCGATTTTCACCATAAAAGTGTGATTTACGCTTCTGTACATTTTCCTCACTTTATACAATAGTTTGTCATGATGTCTACAGCCGATGCGCGATAGTGAAGAGTGCAGGAAACATTGCGTGACAGACACGCAAGCAGCGCAGACAGCACGCTTCCGTCTGCCTATTAACTCATTGTCACTATTCTGTTTTACGAGTATATTTGTTAGGAATAAAACATCCCCTTTTTCTTTCCTTAAATAAGTAATATTCCCTACATATTCTATCGTTATTAGATTTTTAAATCAAAATATCTTACGATACAATTATCCTATAATTAGAGAAGTCTGACAATATTATTTTAAATTCATGACATATTACCAAGTGTGATCATTATAGTTCTACTCTTGATTCATAATAAATATTTACAGTTAGGGGTGATTGCATTGTAATTACGTAGAATCCGTTTTGTCTGACATTATCCGTAAGAAAAGTCTTTTTTTTTTAAAGAAAATACGGGACGGGAATAGAGCGGGGCGTTCAGCTGATGGTAATAGATTGCCCTGCCCATTACAATGCAGTACCACGAAGGATTTTTGAAAAGCCCAACAATTCTAGCACTACAATTGCGCACGTCACCTTGAGACATAAGATGTTATGTCTCATTTGCCCAGTAATTTCACTAGCTACGGCGCCCTTCAGACCGAAACAGTAATGTTTACACATTTCTACTTCACGGAAAAAATGATACTACAAATGACTACAAAAAAAGTTAAGTCATTTGCTGAAACTGTAAATAATGATTTTAAAGTGGCACTGAGTATCCTGCCACTTCTCATAAAAGCTCATATCTGCATTTGTAAATTTTTTTGGTAAAATTTATCCTGTGTCTTATTGGTCATTTCTTGACCTTAATAAAACATATTTTTTGGACCTTAATAACACAAAAACAATATCTGGATGACCGAGCCTTACTCGGAATTTTAGGAATGTACAAAACTTGAACAAAAATGAAATAATAGCACATCTGGTTTCAAACCGGGGTCTTCTGCTTTCCGGATCATCTAATGTCCCATCTGCGCTATTGTATATATTGGCGAAATTAACCTTTGTATTCTAATGTTATTGTAGCTATTTATTCTTAAAACATGGATAAAACTACATTTTTTTTAATTGAAACTAAATAAAAAATAGATTTGTCGTCCCCGAAACTACCTGTATACTAAATTTCATTTAAATCTTTGGAGCCGATTCCGAGATTAAGATTATCTTATATATAAAATTCTCGTGTCACAATGTTAGTTACTGCTCCAAAACGGCTCTACTGATTTTTACAAAACTTTATATGCATATTCAGTAGGTCTGAGATTCGGCTACTATCTAATTTTCATCCCCCTAAATGTTAAGGGTGGTCCACTAATTTTTTTTTGACAATATTTGTTATTTTCATTTTATTTTCGTCCTTCTACATTCAAGAACTATTTTTGTATCACGTTTTTTATATTATTCTGTTCAATCCACCAAAAAGATATAAGGTTGCAAGATGGCAATCATACAATAATTGTAGTACGATATATTTGGTAGGTCTGAGAGTCGGTTGCATCAAAATTTTATAATTGATTTTTTTAATATGTTATAATAAGGCATTACGACGTTTGCTGGGTCAGCTAGTATTATATACATGCAAGAATTGCTCGTTTTAAGATATAAGATATATATATCAGAGCAATTGCCCTGAGTATGTTTGAACTAAGTTCATATGGAATCGAATACAATTAATATTTAATTCGTGATCGATGCGGCAATTAGATATCAACATGTTCGTCACTAGTAGGTCACGAACATTCACAATATGAGCTTTACCTGTAGTAACAGTTAAAGCTCATATTGTGTATCGATTTTTGCTTAATGAAACATCACATCGTCTCTAAAGTAATTTAATTAAGTATTACTTTGGAAAGGATATTGCCGATTTCTCTATTGACTTCGGATTAGTTATCGAATTAAGTGTACAAGAATGATTATTGCATTATATTCGTAAATATATTATCATTACAATAGATTAGGCGCAAACGAATGCATGAATGGCGAACCATAGTCCAGTGATAGTAAGAGTAACACGAAAGACATTTAAAAAAATGTCAGACACGTAAATACGTTACTTAGCTATTATTTTTTGAGTGAAATATAATTTGATCTCAAGGATAACCTCATCGTAACTCCTAACTCAGATCTTATCATCATCTTAACTTGTAAGTAAGATCTTATCCTCATCGTAACAATCAACTCAGATCTGATCCTCATCGTAACTTTTAACTCAGATCTTATTCTCATCGTAAAAATTAACTCAGATCTTATCCTCATCGTAACTCCTAACTCAGACCTCATCCTCATCTTAAATTTTACCTCCGATCTTATCCTCATCGTAACTCTTAACTCAGATCTTATCATCATCTTAATTTGTAACTCAGATATTATCCTAATCGTAACTTTTAACTCAGATCTTATCATCATCTTAATTTGTAACTCAGATATTATCCTAATCGTAACTTTTAACTCAGATCTTATCCTCATTGAAACTCTTAACTCAGATCTTATCATCATCTTAACTTGTAACTCAGATCTTATCCTCATCGCAACTTTCAACTCAGACCTCATCCACATCTTAAATTTTACCTCAGATCTTATCCTCATCGTAATTATTAACTCAGATCTTATCCTCATCTTAACTTCTAACTCAGATATTATCCTCATCGCAACAATTAACACAAAAATTATTAAAAACTGCCGAAACTGTGGCAAAACTCATGGACTTAATAGATGCTCAGCATTTGGAAAAACATGTTTCACATGTAAAAAACCTAATCATTTTCTAAGATGTGTAACCAACGTGATATCAAAGTACATGTGGTACAAGAAGCAGCATCAGAGGAGGCAGCCTCTGATGGATTTTTTTATAGGAGTGGTAGGGACATTACCATACCATGCTGGGAAGTGAGATCCGTTAAGACTTTATTGTGAATGATAAACAGGTAATGGTAAAGATGGACACAGGCGCAGGCTGCAACATTATAGGCAGTCAGATATGTAAATACTTATCTATTTCGGATGAACAAAGCAGGCCCTGTAATAAAAAAGTATTTCAATTAGACGGGAAAAGTGTAAAAGTACAGGGTGAATGTAAGTTATTAATGAAACATCCCAATAAAAATAAATATTTGGTAAAATTCATTGTGATTGAGGGTTCAGTACCAACATTATTAGGTTGTAAAACCTGCATATAATGTGGATTTATTAGTGCTAATACTCAACTTGTGAGTGTTCATAATGTTAATATGGAAGAAGGTGAAATTCCTACTTTAATTAAAAATTTATAAATCCATTTCAGTGACCTGTTTGATGGTGGTCTTGGTTGTCTTCCCAACACAGTTAAATTGCAATTATGTGAAGAGGCACAGCCGGTAATACAAGCTGCTCGGAGAATCCCATTTTCATTACTGCCTGAACTGCGAGAAGAACTTGAAAATATGGAGAACCTTGGGGATATAGAAAAGGTAACAAAACCCACTCAATGGGTTAACAGTTTGGTTTTGGTGAGGAAACCTAATAATAAATTACGGATTTGTCTTGATCCTAGAGCTCTCAATAAGTACATAATTCAACTTAAATTCCAAATACATACACTAGACGAGATTAAAAGTAAAATGCTAAGATATTTGCTTTGCTAGATGCATCGAATGGATTTTGGATGCAAAAATTAGATGAATCTAGTTCTGAATTATGTACTTTTCAGACACCATTTGGTAGGTACAAATTTTGTCGATTGCCTTTTGGTATATCATCAGCTCCTGAAGAATTTCATAGAGTAATTGCACAAATGTTTGAAAATATAGATGGTGTATGTACCTACCTGGATGATGTTTGTCTGTGGGCTTCAAGTGTTGAAGAATTACAGGATAGATTAAATAAGACACTGAAAATAGCCTTACGGAATGGTATTAAATTCAATGAAAGTAAATGTAAATTTTTTGTCAAGGAATTGCTCTTTGTAGGACATAAATTTACAGCGGAAGGGGTATCTCCTGACCCATCAAAGGTTGAAGCAGTAATGAAGATGGCAACTCCTAAAAATAAAAATGATTTGGAAAGGTTTTTTGGAATGTGTAATTATTTGTCACGTTTTATTCCAAATTACTCAAATATAAATGTTCATTTGCGAGAACTGATGAAAAAAGATGTAATTTTTTGTTGGGATCACAATCAAGAAGATTCTTTTAACAAATTAAAGCAGACATTGTGTTCCAGTCCATGTTTAGCTTATTTTGACACAAATAAAGATATTACATTGTCAGTGAATAGTTCTTCCACAGCTTTAGGAGCGGTAATCCTACAAAATGAAAAACCAATTGCTTTTGGTTCTCGATGCTTAACTTCTGCCGAACAAAACTCTTGTCAGTTGGAGAAAGAGATGCTTGCAATAGTCTATGGTTCTTATAAAATGCACCAATATGTGTATGGTCGTAAGGTTTTTGTAGAAACTGATCACAAGCCTTTGGAAATATTATTTAAGAAACCTCTGCATAAAGTACCGGCTAGATTGCAACGAATGATGCTGGCAGTCCAAGGATACAATTTAATTGTGAAATATAAACCTGGCCGGGAATTATTTATTGCTGACACACTTTCTCGAAGCTGTAAAATTACTAAAGAAACTGAATTTAAAATGCAAAATTTAATAGAAAATAATGTAATGCATGTAAGATTGCTTCGAGAAAGTTTGCCAATATCTGATTTATGGCTGAGAAAAATAAAAGGGGCAACTAATAATGATATAGTATTAAGTACCATAAAGTCATTATTGTTAAATGGATGGCCAGACACTGATAATAATTTGACCCCAAATGTCAAACAATATTGGACATATCGTGACGAACTGGCCATACTTGATGGTATTATCCTAAAAGTAAATCTTGTTGTCATCCCAAGCAGTCTAAGAAATGAAATGATGAGAAAAATACATGAAGGTCATGTAGGAATAAATACTTGCAAAATAAGAGCTAGGTCATGTGTATTCTGGCACAAATAAATGTTGACTTGGAGAATTTTGTGAAAAGCTGCATGCCTTGTGCTAAATACATGCCTAATATACAAAAAGAACCTCTGTTAAAACATTCCATACCATAGAAAAAATTCCATGGTGTAAAATAGGTATGGACATTTATGCTTATGACAATAATGACTATTTAGTTGTGATTGACTACTATTCTAAATTCATTGAGGTAGGCAAATTAGATAATTTAACCAGTGACTGTGTCATTAGTCACTGTAAATCAATATTTGCCAGGCATGGCATTCCAGCTTTTGTAGTAACAGATTGTGGGACACAGTTTACTTCAGATAGATTCAGAAGCTTTGCTGATGATGCTTATCAATTTACTCATATTACAACAAGTCCCAAATATTCTCAAGCTAATGGACAAAGTGAAAGTGGTGTTAAGATTAATTTCAAGAGTATTCTAAAAAAATGTAAGGAAGTTGGTTCCGACATATACCTTGGTTTGCTTAATTACAGAAATACTCCCAAGCCATACTTGCCATCACCGGCACAAATGTTATACTCAAGGAATTTGAATTCATTAATACCTGTACCAAAAAAGTGTCTTAAACCCAAGATAGTAAAAGTTAATTATGATGTGTATAATAAGTATTGTGATTCTGTTAGAAAGTGTTATAATAAAAATAGTAAATCTCTATCAAATCTGAGTGGTGAACAGAAAGTAATGTTTAAAAAAGATCTAAATTCAACATGGATTCCTGGTAAAGTGATAAGAAGTATGAACCGACCACAATCATATTTGATGGAAGATCAGAAAGGAAATGTATACTGTAGAAATAGAAAATTCATAATTGATGTACCAAAGTTCAAAATTGAAGGTGAAAATTTAAATGATCAATTATCTGATAATGATAGTGTATCGGAGGACTTGTCAAATAGCACTGACACTTCCAGTAATATTGAAATGTCCAGGAACCAAAGTAATAATCACAATTACTAGAAGTGGCAGGGCAATCAAAGTGCCTGAAAAACTTAATTTGTAATCTCAGTGTGTAACTGTAACTGAAGAAAGGGGATGTTTATAGAATGCTTCATAAACATTTGTTTATGGTACCTATGTTCTATACTGACTTGGGGGTTATCTATGGCTACTCTTCTTGTTGGTCTGGTGCTATTGAAGATTACACGTTTAAAATGTAAGTGCGTTTTATTTAATTTAAGTCCAATTAAATTAACAGCATTGATAATTTCAACAGGTCCGTCGGCAATACTCGTAGCTCAGTGTTTACTTCAGACGCTGTAGACCCGGGTTCGATACATTTACAGCTAGTGTATAGAATTTTTTGGGCTTTGTAAAGTTAATGGAAATTTCAAAATAAATTATAATTAATTCAATTTAAAAGTTAATAAAATTAAATTTAAGTTCAGGATCTAATCGGACATTGTACACAACATGGATCCCAGCCAGGACTGTTGTGGGAAACTCACAAATTGCGATAGTTCCCATGTTTAATCCTCATGAAGACAAGCAAAGGGAACACCTGAACAGTGATCGGAGCTTATAAGGAGATAGCTTGGTAAAGGAAGTGTGAAGAATTGAGGAAGACTGTAGCTGCAGGCCAGGATGTGAACACACAGAAACTTTTGGATTGCTGTAAGGACAATCTTACCAAGCCACAGTTAATTAAAGTGAGAAATTTCCTGCTACGCTACGCCGGGATGTACTCGAAGAACGACGTGAAACACAAGATCAAATCAAGTTAAAAAAAGGGTAAGTGATGCCTAAGTATGCCGAGCAAGCGGTCCCAACGTTCGCCGCTAAGTCCCACGATACGTTCAGGTACCACCCGCTGAAAGTAGCGGAGGTGGCCCTTATTCTTGATCGACGATACCTATCGTAAGCTCTAGTGGCTCTGTGCTCCTCTGTGAGTAAGTCTCTGACCTCTGGTCATCTTTTTCCAGCCGTTGCCAGTCGATCACTGTTTTCATTGGTGGTTGATAGATAACCGGCCGGCTTTGACTTAGGACGACCACACATTGAGCGTAACAGTTTTAAGTAATGCAACGTCAAGTATGTCGGGTCAATGCGTGACGATATCCGGATATCGTGTTGGTTCGTCGGGTGCTTGATCTATCTTTAGCGAATAGAATGGTCTAAATTAAATGCCCAGATACTTAATAAATTAATATAATTCAAAAAAGGATGTGAATTGTACAATGATAGTAGGTCAAGTGACATGAGTACAGATTGAGAGTGACAGATTACATGACAGATGTATGAAGAATCTTCAAGCACCTGATGCGGGTGACGGCAATATTCCCGCGATGGTGTTTTGGTGCAGGCGTTAAGTCTGAACATCCTCCCGGCCGTTGAAAGATCACTTTCAACCTTGAAGTTCCTCGGTTGTCGGCAGCTTGCACAGCCTTACTAGAGACCGGCGCACAGCCTTTATTAGTGGTGATGTCTGCCACTCTCGCTGTTCCATCAGCTCCCGTGTTGAGGCGTAGTCTAGCGAGCGAGAAGCGTACTCTCCCGAGCTTCCAAGAGAGTGGAGGAGCATTGTCATCTGCCAAGAGTACCATATCTCCTATGCCCAGCTTTGATGTACTGCTTTTCCATTTTGTTCTCTGCTGCATCTCAGACAGATATTCACGCTGCCACCTTTGCCAGAAGTGTTGCTGCATTTTTTCTAAGCGTTCATAGCGTTGAAGTTTACTTTCCTTAGAGTCACCCAGATGGTGCGACGGTGGAGCAGTTAACGGTCTCCCGATCAGGAAGTGTCCTGGGGAAAGGGAAAGGAGGTCATTAGGAGAAGAGGATAAGGGGCACATGGGATGGCTGTTCAAAATCGCCTCCACTTGTGTAAACAAAGTATTAAGTTCTTCAAAAGTGAGGTGGCTATTGCCAACGACGCGTTTTAAGTGGAATTTTGCCGATTTAACGCCGGCTTCCCATATACCACCAAAATGAGGAGAGTAAGCCGGAATAAACTTAAACTGGATAGAATTTTGACTTGCAAAATCAAATAGAGGGTTTTGATTTTGCTTGATAAATGATCCTAACTCCCTTGCGGCTGCTACGAAGTTAGTTCCGTTATCACAAAATATTTCCGTTGGTCTACCTCGGCGCGCTGCCTGTTAACCTGTTAACCTGTGCGAGGCATGAAGTAAAATGGGGTGCCTTTTCTTATATGAATAATTTAATTCATTCAATGAGTAACCTGATGTAGAAGAGGCTGTGCCGTCAAATACTACACGGAGCTTGGTAGACTCGCTTTCTTGACGAATGACCGCATGATGACACAAGTAGTACGCTGGGCGAGGGATAGGTGAACTATTATAGTTCGATACAGAGAGCCCTAATTCTGCATATTCTCTTATGAATTCTGTGTATTCAGATTTAAGGTTTGGATTACGCTTGAACCGTTTTTCTAAATTAATGAATCGTTTTTTCGCAAGATTGTAGGCTATCACCTAAACAATCTACTGATTCTTTCAAAGGTAATTTGACACAAAACCTACCTCCTTCATCTCTTATGGTATTAGCGAGAAAGTGCCTTTCACACTCGCCGTCATCTTCACTCATGATTGACTTTTCGGAACTTATTCTAACTCCCAAAATTTAGAAACTAACTGTTCTATATTTTCATTTTGCGATGAAGAGACAATGGCGTGATTACAGTATATCCTATTGCTAGATACTGCTGAATTTATAGGGCCAGAGATTATCCAACCTAACTGTGAACTCCTTAACTTAGGATTGTTTGGTCCTAAAGAACGTTGATCGTTGCCTAGAATGTCCCAGAAGAGATGGGGTCAGCCAACTGAATATTTTCTGGTAATTTAATTGACTTGATGTGAACTTGAGTGAGTCTTTGGTAAACGACCGGTGAGCTCATTTAACACAAAACACGATAACATTGCACTGAAATTACTATTTGATGCTTTCAATTGAATATCACAACTTTCAATTACATTCATTGAAGAAGTGTTGCCTATACCAATGACCTTTAGTGTGTCCATGTGGCGAGACTTTAATGACAGTCTGATCTTTAGGGATTTAGATATAAATGACGATTGGCTTCCGCAATCTAACGAACTATGACCTTTTGATGATCAACTGGTTTCGATACTTCAATGATAGCAGCAGATAATAATACCAGATTTGTATTGTGATTAGAATAGTTAACGATAATTTCATTTTCATCTTGTTCATCAATGAGATCGAGGTGGCTTGAGGAGGATGATGGGCGATGGAGCAGACTATTGTGACGCTCGGTGCAGCCGCGTATACGGCATGGACCCATGCGACACTCGCTTTCGGGGTGACCTTGACTCAAACAATTAACACACAATTTATACTTCGTCACGTCCATCATTCGCTCGTCAACTCCCTTCGCTTTAAACGTTGGACAATCATATATCCTATGACGCTCATTGCAAATAATACACATAAATGTAGTATATTTTGGTTTCTTTCTATAATTATTGCTGGTGCTCGCAAACGACTTTACGACATTGTTTTGATTTTGACCTTACCTTTGAATATAATTATTATTAGCTATAGAACGCACAGGAGCACTGGTCACCTTTGACACGCTAGTAACGTCAAACCGATTATTACGATTCAATGACTCGAGCACATCAGCACGGTCTATCATAAATTTATAAAATTGTTCGAGGGTAGGTACGTCGCCTTCCAAATTGTTGCAATATTCCTCCCATTTTAACAACGTATTGATATCTAACTTAGATGATAACATACCTAAATATTATTAGTACATCCCATTTGTCAGTGGGTTGTCCTAGGCTTGTTAAGGCGCGCAAATTTTTGGTCACGTGGTCAACCAAAAATCGTAGTGTTCGTAGGGAATCAGAGGATTCCCGTGGAAGCTGTTTAATATTAAATAATGATGTTAAATGATGATTAATTAAAATTCTTTTGTTGTCGTATCATAATTGTTCAGCATAATTGTTGGTTTGGCACCTCCAAATTTGAAATAATCCTGGCTGCGTCGCCTTGCAAATAAGATACGAGGTAATGGAATTTATGGATGTCTGATATGCGATCATTCTTATGTATCAGATTTTCAAAAGTATCCCGAAACTCCAACCAACGGAAATATGCGCCATCAAATTTGGCTATTTGAATTTGAGGGAGTTTCAACCCGTATTCGTGGGGGTGATTAGGTTCATCTATGCAACATGACGCGTTGTGACCCGAATTGCGCCTTTTTTCGCATTCTAATTTTTGGAGAATTTTTCGACTAAAGTTTTGGCCTTTGCTATATTCATAATTATATCTTGCTCAATTTTATCGCGTTCCTCAATTTCAGCCGAAATATTTTCATAATTTAAAACCTCTATTTCACTCGGCAAATCATCAACCTTCATAGACAAAGTCTCAAATTTAGTGAGTTTTAAATCTAACTCCGTTAGTTGAACGTTGTTTCGTTCCATTAAACAGGCAATGCTATTTAAATAATTTTTAAATTGTGTAATTTGTCCCTTGGCGGACGTTCTTCTAGTGATTAAATCACGTAAACTTTGTTTATTCATTTCTTCTGTCATTAAATATAACACTTACGAACAAACAACAACAAAACAATATAATTTAAACTTTTCTTTTTTGGTAGTCAGTTAACTAAATATTGATTCTCTTTATTTAAATAGCAATGCAATTTCTGTGTAATTCAATTGAAATGGCTTACATTCCTCGTTCTGGTGGTACTTGCCGCTCTGGGAACCCGGCTTCGCACGCTCAACAGTTCGCTCCCGGCCGGTGCAGGACCCGCGGCCGGCCAATGTAATCCATCGGGATAAGTATGTCCTTGCAAACGGCGCACGGCGATGATAAATATTAGCCTGGAATATTCGAATACGCTAAATATTGTATGTATAAACAATACGAAACGAGAAAACCTAAAATACGAAACCAACGTTACTTCGTAAAATAATTTAATATACTTCCGTTGACCTATTTTACGGAATAGTGAACATACAATTGAATGATTTATGTATTAATTTAGATAATATTGCGATAAATAGCTAAAAGTTAATTCCTTTGTTCATTTTTTTATACATGCAGATAGGTAAAAAAGACGATGCAATTTTGCACAAAATAACAAATTTACGTGCATAAAACGCTGTAAAACTTGTCTAAAAACACTTAATTTACACAAATGACGAACGATTGTGAATATTATTTTGTTAGTTATTAGGTTTTTTAGGAATTAGTTAAGGAAGGACACTTATCTTAGCGGACGAACTCGTAACTGCTCGATGTTAAACTTTAGCTGATTCACTGCTCGAATCTTCTTTGTTTTTCTGCTACATGCCCAGATACTTAATAAATTAATATAATTCAAAAAAGGATGTGAATTGTACAATGATAGTAGGTCAAGTGACATGAGTACAGATTGAGAGTGACAGATTACATGGCAGATGTATGAAGAATCTTCAAGCGCCTGATGCGGGTGACGGCAATGTTCCCGCGATGGTGTTTTGGCGGAATATTTGCGCAGGCGTTAAGTCTGAACAGTGCTATTATTGAAAAGTTCAGTGTATCTGTAAGAGCGTCTAATAAAATCCCGTTTCTATTGATGACACTACTGTTCCAACTGGCGTATTTGGCGTTAAGATCGCCGCCCACTATTACTGCGTCCCCGTGGACGAGTAATGCATTAATATCCGTGTCTAATATTTGCTTATTAGGCGGAAGATAAGCTGAAATAAAAGTGATCGGCTGGTGATTTGCCATATTGACTCGGATGGCAGAGGCCTTGATGTTAGTGTGAGCCAGATCATCGATAGGTATACAGTGTAGAGACCTTTTGAAATAAATGACCACCCATCTGATTGGTGCGATCATTTCTAACTCAGTTATAACTTGTGATACGCGGATTGCGTACACCTAGTTTTAAGAATGTCTTGTAATTATAGGTTTAATTTATATTCGTTAGCGAACTCCTTCACCGAGTCTAGTTGGGGCGTAAGGCGTTGAGCGTTATAGATAGTGCAATTCAAGAAGACGCGCCCCACTAATTTTTGGTTTAGGGGATCGCAGGGTGCGGGGAGTTTGCTCCGAACGTCAGTTGCGAACCGTCACCGGTTTGATGCACACGAGTAGTAGGTACACCCTATGTTGCGAATCCAGAAATCCAGAGTCATCACAAAACTTGCTCTACTTTATATTTTTTTAAATGTCGATTTATGTCCCTTGACCTGTACTTTTCCCGGGGCGTAAAAATAATAGGGGAGTCCCAGGCCCATGGGTGTCGTAAGAGGCGACTAAGGGCTTTATAGAAGTGGGAGAGTCACGCTGCCGTCTTTTGACGTCAGCACAATCGGGCCAGGCTGGTCCGGGTTAATTACCACACTCGCACAGAATACCGGCGTGAAGTAGTGGCCTAGTGCCGCTATGTTTCGCATAGGTTAGTGTCGAGGACCGGTGACCATTCCCCCCCCCCCCGTACACCCGAATATGACAGCGGAACTTAAAAAGATTTTACCCCAGGAGGGTACCGGCTCTACCAGAGTCGGAGAATCCCTCCCCGAGCACTCTAGCTCGGGCTGCCCTTCGTATTCTGGGGAGGACACAGAACCGCGCATGACCAAGGACAAACGAGGCAGTAACACCACGGCACCCCGCTCCACACTCAACGTGGACTTTGCAATATCAGGGGAATTCACTCCAATTTAAACGCCGTCCACCACCACCTTGAGACGGCGCAGCCGGCCTTGTGTTTCCTTACGGAGACGCAGATATCTCGACCTAGCGATACGTCATATTTAACATACCCCGGGTACAAAATTGAGCACAATTTTTTGCCTCATGCCGGGGTATGTGTGTACGTTAGGGAGGATATCTGCTGTCGCCGTCTCGGCAATTTTGAGGGTAGGGACCTGTCCACTCTCTGGCTCCGCGTAGATTTAGAGCCCCATAGTGGTAACGCAGATACGAATCATCTCATGGGCTGCGTTCAAGCGGCAATTGACGACGTGCTTGCACAGATTCCCTACGCTGAAATCGTAGTCTTGGGTGATTTCAACGGGCACAATGCCGAATGGCTTGGATCACGTACCACAGTCTACGTAGGGCGATCTGTGCATAATTTTGCATTGGCTTATGGTCTGTCCCAATTGGTCGAGTCGCCAGCGCGGCTCCCGGATGTGGATAGCCACATGCCGTCCTTATTGGATCTTCTGCTGACTACAAATTCCGATGGTTACCAGGTCTTTGTCGACGCCCCTCACGGAACGTCCGACCATTGCCTGGTCAGGAGTGTAGTGCCTATCCGACGCCAACGTCGCAGACCACCAGCGACCCGCCGCGTTTGGCACTACAAGTCAGCAGATTGGGATAGGATGCGTTCCTTTTTTGCATCCTACCCTTGGGGCAGGGTTTGTTTCCCTTCGGATGATCCTAGTGTGATACTGCAGGGCATGGATATTTTTATACCAAGCTCTGTAGTACCCATCGGTGGCAGATCACAGCCCTGGTTCGATGCGTCAGTTAAAGCAGCACCTGACTACAAAAAACAGGCGTATCGAGCTTGGGTTGCGGCGCTGGGCGCAAAGGATCCGAACTGCACAGTTCTTAAGAGGAAATACAACCGTGCCTCCAGATTTTTTAAGCGGCAAATCGCCCGTGCAAAGTCAAAACACGTCGTCATAATCGGCGAGCAGCTTTCCAGTTCCTCCCGACCGGAACACGCAAGTTCTGGTCGTTGTCGAAAGCTGCTCTTGGTAACTTCAGCCAGTCGTCCATGCCGCCGTTGCACATGAGGAATGACACCCTGGCCCATACGGCAAAAGAGAAAGCCGATCTCTTGTGCACTCTTTTCGCCTCCAACTCGACTCTTGACGACAACGGAAAAACACCGCCGACCATCCCGCGGTGTCAGAGCTCTATGCCTGAAGTACAGTTCAGACAGAAAACTGTTAGGCGAGCTCTGTTTTCGTTGGACATCAGGAAGTCGACCGGGCCGGATGGCATTTCTGCAATCGTGCTTAGAACGTGTGCCCCTGAGTTGACGCCGGTGCTAACGCTTTTATTCCGGCACTCTTATTCTAAAGGCGTAGTCCCTGGCTCATGGAAGTCAGCCCTTGTCCATCCGATCCAAAAAAAAAGGAGACAGTTCGGATCCGGAAAACTACAGGTCTATTGCTATTACCTCCCTGCTCTCCAAAATCATGGAGAGCATAATTAGCCGTCAGCTCTAAGTATATCTAGAGGGTCACCAGTTGATCAACGATCGACAATACGGGTTTCGCCATAGTCGGTCGGCAGGCGATCTTCTGGTATTCCTAACACCTAGATGGGCAGCGGCTATTGAAAGCAAGGGGGAAGGCCTGGCAGTTAGCCTGGATATAGCGAAGGCCTTTGATCGTGTATGGCACAAGGCGCTCCTCTCCAAACTTCCATCATTTGGGCTTCCCGAGAGCTTGTGCAAGTGGACCTCCAGCTTCTATAAGTCAGCAGATTGTGATATGATGCGTTCATTTTTTGCATCCTACCCTTGGTGCAAGTTTTTTTATCCCTTCGCAGGGCATGGATATAACTGCTCTCCAAAATTATGGAACGCATTGTTAACCGCTAGCACTTGGTAAACCTGGAGGTTGAGCAGTTGATCCAAGACCGACATTACGGCTTTCGCCATATCGGTCAGCCGTTGATCTTCTGGTATAGATTTATTCTAGATACAGCGATCGTGGTCTTTGATCGTATATGGCACAAGGCCTGTGAACGCTGGAGTTCCCTAAGGTTGTGTACTATCTCCTACACTGTTTCTTCTGCATATCGATGATATGATGGTTGCTTGGGTTTCAGATGACATATCTCACTTGGAAAATCGTCGATCAGTGCTGGCAGAAACCTGTGTCTTATCGAGTCCTTTCATGAGAAGTTCGCGGAATGAGGTTTAAATATCTTTTGATGTCTTTATCCAATTTAAGGATTAAATTGGACAAAGAAATTAAAAAGGGAAATACAAGATTGCGCCTTCATCATAAAAAAAACCCATTTGTCGTATCACCGCTCTTCGACTAATGCTTTTGTAAATATTATAGCAAGCTACAGTCTTTTTATCCTAAAAAAAAGCAGGCTTAGTGGATCAAGCATTAAAATTAAGGCTTCAATAAATAATGGGAATAATATAATGTGTCCCAAGATGAGATTCAAAAATTAAACCAGAGTTTTTCAAACATATATACCGAAATATTTATTAAGATAATATTATGTATAGCGCCTTATTTTAATAATTCTGTTTATTCCGCAAATTTGAAGAGAGACGTAACAATTAAAACCAATAAGTTAATCGCTGCTATTTTAGTAGAACTAGCAGCATTGCATAAGTCTGAGTGGCATATGGTGCAGCTTTCATAAACTGGACCAATGAGACCAAAACCTCTTCTCTCACAACTATCACTGCAATCCCGGACAATGAAAGTTGTTCCTGTAAAGCAAAAACGTCAAAATTATTCAAAGAGTTTGTTTTCATTTTCTATGTTGAGTGATTAATTACAAAACAAAATATAATTATTATTACATTATTAAATATTGAAAAATTAACCTTTTTGACTAAAAATTTTTGAAACACAAGCATCATGTCCTGTCTTGCAATACTTCGTTGGCGTTAATTTAGTTGGTGACCAACACGATGGGCTGCTGGTACTACTACATGCGAAACATACACGTGGGTGATACATAAGCATTAATTTTGATCTAACGAATTGCGAAATACTTTTCCCTTTAGTTGGATCATGTAATGTATTCGGGGTTCTGTCTTCAGAATGACGATTATTTGATGCAAGTGTATCATTTAATTTAACTTTGGTTGAAGGTTTACTTTTTCTATTTCCGTCGGGTTCACTTTTGTTATCGTTTAAGTCTACATCATTTTTTTGTTGATATTTTGGAACTTGAACATTTGGGTCATAATTGTTATAAAAATTACTCTCTGAATTAGAATTTGCATATTCCTCGTCATTTGGAATGTTCTGAACTCTGTTCAGAGAGTTTTTATGGGGACCCACATTGCTAACTTCAACGGGGAGAACATCCTCATTTTGAAAATTTCTTCGTGTGGAATTTCTTTGAAGTGCCAGTTCATCTTCATTTTCATCTTCAATATCTTTGATAGTCGTGGCTGCATTATTTATCAGCAACGATTCAAATTCAAAAGATTTTTTATTTGAATCAAGTATATAATTGTCTGGATCCGAATTGGGAGTGTTAGTTTTTGAATTGATATTGTAGATGGATTCATCCTCACTAGTATTTTTAGTTTCAGGGTCTGCACTTCTTTGTAACTCTGAAAAAACTTCTGTTTCAACTGTAGTAATATCTGCATTTATTTTTCTTGGTGAATTTACCATAACTTTGTCAAGATCGATTCTCGTTTTCGAACTTACTGCATTTTTCTCTTTTTCATCTGAGTCCGCAAGTTGCTTTAGTTTTGAACATTTAACGAGTCTATGTGATTCTTCATTAAAATTTCCTTTGATAGTTTGTATTGTTTGAGTCGTTGCCAGTTTCTTGTATTGAGTATCATTATCATTAAAAAGTGTTGCTAATGAATCTGCTTTAACTTTTTCATATTGATCTAAAATGGAAATATATTAAGGTGTAACGTAGTTTAAAATTTTAATATTTAATTAATAATTACAATCGGTTGATTCTATTTGCATCTGATGAAGGTGTGTGTAATATTATTTTAAATAATTACTTATTTTAAAATGATACCCTTCACTTCTTGGACTAATTAATTAATTATACGCGGTCGCGGGTTTGAGTCTCGCATCGTTCATAAATTTTGGTTAGAAATTTCATTTGTATTAATATAAGAAGTTTATTCAATTATTTATATTGAAATTAATTAACATGATGTACAATAAAATTAATTAACACGACGCACTTACCATTTAGAAGGGATATCAAAATTATTATAAATATTTTTGTTGGAATCATATTTTATGTAAGCAGCTGTTAGTCTGATGTTTAAGATTGCACTAACAAACTTTAAAAACATTGTGTGATTAAATCTTTAGGGGACCTTGTAAATTAATATCGCTGTATTGTTATTTTCCATCGTGGAAAGGCATTCTTAAGAGTACAATAGACGTTATGCAAAGATGGTTACCAATGTTCCGATTGACTTTGAAGCTATTATACTTTATCAAGTACATATTGTGAGTGCATACACATACTGACTAGTCAATACATTGGCGTTCTATATACGTATGGACATATCATTGGCAGTCTGATAATGGAACGGCAAATGTGTGCTTAAAGACTCAAAAAATATGGTGTGACTTATCACCGGTAAGGTTATTTTATTTATATAAGATTGATTTGCAAAATGCGTTACTAATATATTAAAACGAATGTTGTTTCATTATATATGGTACAATTATTGACAAGTCCCCAGACAAGACCCGCTTGTCAGAATGGGACACATGAATGGACACAGTCAGAAAGGAAAACTATACAGTCCCTCTTTTTTAACCGACTTCAAAAAGGAGAAAGTTATCAGTTCGATCGGTATTTTTTATGTATGTACACCGATTACTCTGTGATTTATGAGCCGATTTACGTGCCGACTTAAAACCTATCAATAGGTAGCACATATAAATATTAGCATTTTATTAATATTAAAGGTGTATTAAATTAAATTTTTAGTTATTTGATACCTTTCAGTTTTTGATCTGGTTTTTTTAAACGTAGTTTTTTTAAGGCCTAGATTTGCAATATTGTATACTGTGTAATTTGACCGCCTTAAAAGAACGTGAATAATTACATAGGTACTAGTGCTATTTACACGTTATCACGGACGTATCCTAATAATAATTGATACTTATTTACACTGCAAATATGTAAAAACTAATATTTTTCAGCTTTCCCGTACACGAGATAATGAAAGAGAATTGGCGTTAATTGGAAGCAAGAGAGAGATGTGAAGAAATTTACAAACCATATTAGTCGAGTGTCATTTGCTCGAATCATTTCCTCAAGGCATATGTATATTTCAGCACTAACGGATTTACGAGAAAACTTTTTTAACATTATAAATATTGAAATCTCTTTCCAATGTCAATAATATAACAATATATATTTAGTCAAATTGCTCGCATACACAAATGTCCAATTTAACCACATTTATAATTTCACGAATTCAGCTGTCATACAAATATATGTTGATATTCGCTAACACTACTTAAACCAAAAAGAAACCCTGGAAAAAGATATCTAAGCTTAAAAGACAAATTTTATTTAATTCAGGGAACTTAACATTTTAATAACCAATTTAACGATTTATTATATGTAAATAAAAAAATTATATTTTAGTGTTAGTTTCTCTTATTAAAGGTTATTAAATTATACTTATTAAATCTAAATCCCTTTAGGACGTAAAGAAGTAACAAATATACATACAAATCAATAAATAAACATACAAACTTTCCCCTTTATAATATGAGTGTGATTTTGATTAAAATCGAAAAAAAACCTCCTACTGAACAGATCTTGATCGGAAAATAAGGACAGACTGACAAACGTAAAACTTATAGCAACCCTTGTTTTGTCAGGGCTTAAAAAAATACCTGACTGCTACTCCACTGATGTTACTGTCCAAATCGGGTTCTAAATTCAAAATATGCAGCTTAAACTGAAAAAATGTCTACATTGCTGTCTATTGACCAACAATATTTTAAACAACTGGAGTAACCGCAGAAATGTATAAAAATGTCAGTCGAAGCTTATTATGGTGAAATTTGTGGCATGTGCCATATTTCGGCTTTGTTTTTGTCTGACGTGAATTCTCTATATGTATAGAACGACATTGAGTCAATGTAATAAATAAATCTTATTGTTTATGATAGGAACTGTCTGTCACTACGCCCTCTGACATAATGTTCATGCACCATGCCTGTTTTCTCTTTGAATAGTTAAACTTTCCTCCAAAAACCTCCGACTGAACATATCTTATCATCTTATTATCTAAACCTATAGCAACCCCTTTTTCGTTAGGGTTTAAAAAAAATCTAACGGCTACTCCACTGATTTCACTGTCCAAATTGGGTTCTAAATTCAACATACGCAGCTTAAACAAAAAATGTTTAAATTGCTGTCTATTGACCAATAATATTTTAAGAAACTGGAGTAAACGAAGAAATATGGCAGTCGAAGCATATGGTTTAATTAATATGGTTTAATTTGTGGCATGTGCCATATTTCGGCTTTGTTTTTGTATGACGCGAATTGTCTATAATATGTTAAGATATTATTGATTTTTATCATTATTATAATAATAATCAGCATCACAACACAAGACCTTTACATGAATCAATAAAACAACAAAAATAAATCGTATTTTATCTATAATAATATAAGGATATTATTTAGTGATGATCGTTTTGCACACCGTAGCAAAGCTGTAGAAAAGCGACGATGTGACGTCATCGATCGTCCAGAGACTCAGAGAAATTATCAAGCGTAGAGAATACGTTGAGCTACGTACAGCACTTGCAGGCTTGACTTTTCTAACTTAAGCGAAACGCAATTCATTGAAAAGAGACAGACATGTCGCACATTGTCCATCTTGAAATGCAAAACAATAACTTGATGCCAATTTATATAATTCATTTCGATCAATGCTGGTGACCAATGAGTGTGTGATTAAAATACTGTTTTAAAGCCAATGATATTATATACAATAAATAGGTAGATATCGCACTAGCGCGCGCAAAATGTTGCAGATTAATTCAGACAATTGTCGTAATTTCATTTAGTCGGCTAATAGCAGCGAGCTAAGCGGAACGTTTTCGTGGCGGGACCTGTGTGTTAAGAAAATGTAAAAACTATGTTTGCAAGATATATAAGAGTGAAGGTATTTCATACCATACGAAATTATATAAAAGAACGTCGTATTTGTATTTTATGACGATTTTATTTCTTATTTACAAATAAATCTCGAATTATTAACGTGGTGGTTCGAGCAAGATAGAGAATATGATGTCAACTGCAGCGCGACAAGGACAAATAGTATGTGTCATAGATTAATCAACCAGAAGTGAAATCGTAGGCAGAATATAGCGTTCGTAACCGCTTGATTACGGAACTTGAGTTTTCTTGTTAGTTAGTGAGCGTCTTTCTTAAATAATATTATAATGATTATAATAAGTTCTGGCTTTCAAAGTCTTATAATAAAGGTGGTATAGAATGAGATTAGTAATAGCAGGCTATTTGATATTTTATTAGTACTTAATCTTGGAATGTATGTAACGTACCAGGAGATCTACTCGCAAAATCGACAACGACACATTTGGAACAATACGATAATACTCCGAATATACCGCATCTACCCTGTCTGCTGCGGGATGATCGAGGTAGTATATTTTAGGAAATGATGTAAAAAAGGCGTTGTTGCCGTGAATGTAATACGAAATTTAATATTTTTTAATAAACAAGTTCGGTATAACCCTTGCTAACTGCAGAAGAATCAATGGATCATTATTGTAATAAACCCTCAACAGAAATACATTCATAAATAGTATAATATACAAGAAATAATAATTGTAAACTTAAAACTTTTTGGGTGCTGTCGTTAGTAAAATTGTAAAAATGGAACCCTTATTGTTAATACATTTTGGTTTTATTTTGATAAGTCTGTATGTTTTAATTATTTTATGTACAAATAATTTATATCATGATTATGGCTATACATTATAATCAATAATATTTTTTTTTAAATCAATAACACCTAATTTACCTAATTTAAATGTAGTTTTACTACTTTATAACTTTTATTACATGAACTCATGAATTAATCGTATTGTAGACATAAATCATGGTGTACGGTAAAAAATCATATCTGGTGAATAATTCTGTGTTTTTGCTATGCAAATACGAAGCAATTAGCAAATTAGATTAATCTCTTTTTCACTTGCGATAATTGCATTTAGTATCCTTCTTTGACGTGTAATAGTAATGTAGTGTGCTATTGCAATGTTAAATTATTCATGTGTGCGTTTGTATCATTTACAAACACCGAATGTTGTCTAGGTAACCTATCAATACTTTTAAATATCATATCATATTGTAAATACGAAAACGCATTCAAGAGTTACATGGTTTGTCTTTTAGCTCTAAAAGCCGTAACAGTGGAAAATCATAATTATGAAGACGAGAATTTGTCATTTCACAGGTTACTGTTTTGAGTTTTTTTTATTTATGTGTTATAAATATTGGAGTTTGAACTTACTTTGAAAGAGTTATGTTAATACTTTCCGTATTTAAATATAAAAACTCATATGATAGCCATTTTTTAGAAAAATGTGCTAAATATTTGTTTCATAGTGTTGTGTAGTCACACTACTGCTATCGATACGAACATCGTAGTATATGGTAATTAATTTGTTTGCTACAAATAACAAGGATTATACTACTCAATATAACTTATTATTATTATAAACTTATTAAATATATAACCACTTTATACGTTCTTAAAACTCTGAGAGCTTTATTAAATGCCATGCCCTTCTTTTTCAAAATTATGTGGGCAAAAGAATCTTTTTTCTATCGATTATATTATTGTTTAAAATTAAATGGAGTAGGTTCCCAGCGGATAAAAAATTTAAAGAAGCAATGCAAAAGAACAAAAAACATTGGAAACATTCTCGGCTTACCTCAAAGCATTTTGTTTTAAATTCTTATTTGGAAGTCTAGAGAAGAAAAGTTCTTTGCAGAGATGCCGTGCAAAAGTTATCCTACTTATATGTGAAAAGTATATTCCCAAATAGACAATATATTAATAGCTCTCTTTACTTTGTTGAAAATAAACGCCACCTATCATTTATGTCTAATTTAATATTTTTGTATTTTTTCTTTATTCCAGAATGTGTCATCAAAATCAAAATTGGTTCAGCCGTTCCGGGGACTACCTGACATAAAGAGACACCCAAAATTATTGTTTTATGCTATTTTATTGATATTAAAACCATTTTATTTATTTGTATAGTACTGGTTCAACTGTCATAAATATAAAACTTTCGCATTACATATTTTTTTACGCACTTAAAATTATTTTTGTATAAGTATAATTATCCAAGGAGAAAAAGGGGGAATAAGTTTGTATAGCATAACGCTGCTAGCGTCCCCTCTTAACATCAAGAGATTTATGTGCTCTGCCTTTTACTCCTGAATCATTTATTGAGCCGCTTATTGATAACACTTGTCGAAAAAAGATACTTAATAAAATTATTGTGAAACAATCGAAAACCTCTACACAATGTCTTAAAAATTAAAAGCTTTGCAGCAAAAGGGCAGAAGTTTAAAACACATAAATCCGACTTCAAAAACTAAAAATTTAACTAATAACTTGATAAATATTTAATTTAATACACCTCTTCCTTATACCTTTAATATTAATAAAATACTATTAAATGTATGTCCTATTGATAGGTTTTTAGTCGTTGCCATATTTTAAATAGTCTTTTTTTTTAAGTAGCTTTGGGTAGGCCTGTAAAGCTATGTCACTATGCCATAAAGGGAACTGCGCTCGATCTTCTGATTTCACATCTAAACAATAAATTTCAGAAGGACGACGTTAATGGCAGGAGATCTCCTGGGACTCCTCTCAGTATGGGGGTACCACAAGGGTATATTCTCGGACCGATCCTCTTCCTTATCTATATAAATGATCTTCCTAATCTTATAGAGAAAAAACATAAGGTAGTATTGTTTGCGGACGACACTTCACTGATTTTCAAAGTGGAAACCAAGCTATGTATGACGAAGTGAACGATGTTATCTGTCATCGTGTACTGGTTTAGCGCTAATAACCTATTGTTAAATAGCAAGAAAACGAAATATATAAAATTTACCATACCAAATGTCAAAAATGTTGAGGCAAGTGTTTTGTTAAACGGAGAGGTGATAAAACCGGTGGAATCTGCTAAATTTCTTGATATTACTCTGGATTCCAAATTACATTGGGGCCCCCATATTGAAGGATTGGCGAACAGACTTAGTTCTGCAGCATACGCGGTTAAAAAGATTAGACAGTTAACTGACATAGATACGGCGCGACTTGTATACTTTAGTTATATTATGTCCTATGGTATATTGCTATGGTGCAACGCTGCCGATATTAATACAGTATTTGTGCTGCAGAAGAGGGCTATTCGCGCTATTTATAACCTAGGTCCTAAAGAATCATTAAGAGCAAAATTCAAAGAAATTAACATCTTGACGGTTGCTTCTCAATATATTCTTGATAGTGTAATGTATGTTCATAGGCAGATAAGTGTATTTGCCAGAAACTGTCACAACCATAATGAACACTAGGAACAGACATAAACTTATGATGCCTACTACTCGGCTAAGTCGAGTTAGTAAGTCTTTTGTGGGGCGATGTATATGCTTTTACAACAAGATCCCAGAAAATGTTCAAAACAAATTATTACGTTACTCAAAAGAATTGTTAAAAAACGTTTGTGTGGTAAAGGTATAACTATAACATAAACGATTTTCTGAATGATACCACAGATTGGGAATGGAGTGACCGCCCTCAGGCTATTAAATAATAAGTTTAATTGTAAAATATTACTTTGTAAACATATTTATTCGATGAAAAAAAAGGCCGCTGAGTTTGTTGTGCCCATTCTTCTCAGGCCTGAGGCATTCATTTTGGAATGGGTGATAGTTTTTTGGCTTTCAATAAGTGATGTCACATCCTATTTTGAATAAAAATATTTGAATTTGAATATAGTCAGCCTAAATGAAAACTCCTATAAAATCCGTACACAAACAAACTAAATTGACATCATACACGTAAACAAAATATTCATAAAATGAAAAATAATGGGCCAAACTATGTTAAATTTAGGGACCAAATGGCAACTTTTCCGCATCAAACTAAATAAGAATCATCGTAATCGGTGTCCATACATAAAAATAAACCTCCTTTTTGAAGTCGGTTAAAAACTGCATCACTAAAAAGTACTAGAAGTATTTTAAAATTCAATTTATTTTTTAATTTTTCAAAATATTTGTCGAACTTATGATTCGACAATTTTTACAATAACAATGTACTAAGTTAACAGTAATTTTCCTTTACCTTTTAGATTCTCCATTTTTTGATGAATCTATTTCTGAATATAATTAATAATTCAATTACTAAATTTCAATTCTGCTGAACGTCTCCTTGAAGTTAATCCACATTATGCACTTTGCACCTTAAAATTCTGTCTTTTCGTCCCAAAATGTACGTATTTGCTGCTCCTTTTAGTATCACCCAGATCTTTTGACACAAGTAGACGACTTCATCAAAATAAGCTTAGAATCGATTCTTAATATGCAGCTGTATGAACAATCTTGGATCCAAGAATATACGGACCCATACGTTGTTATGGTGGTTTAGGGGTTCACAAAATTTCTAGTGTCGTTTCCAGCCTTCCTATCTGGCCATACTTCATGAAATCTCAGAAGTACAATTTTAAGAGCATCCCCTTTATACTTTGAGATTGCTGTCTTGGAATAAGCTAGAAACGCTTTCCTTAATTGCATGCCGAGGTCAAAATTTTCCAGTTTCTCCAAATTCACAGCGGAGCTGAGATAACTTAAACTGCAAATTGACTTTTGAATTGTGGCGATAAACTTAGGCCACAACCTCTGACCGCTCCGCTCATTCGCCTTGAACCAGCCAACAATACCGGCCGGACGGGTAGATGAGGTGATGTGAGGTGCGCGGGCGCCGACATTACTGCCAGGCCACCTGTCAGCAGCTAGCCCGCCTTAGTTTGACACGTACCTCTTGTTTTCTTGACTACGTAATATCATTGCTTTTGTATAATATCTTACTTTTATTTATCTATTTTATTAAGATAGATAGATATAAGTATCTATTGTTATTAAATCAGTTCTCGTAGTTAAATAAATAATTCATTTCCATCCTGCCATCAGCTTTAATTATTTGTCTTCAATACTAACCATTAAAATCAGAGCTTACTCCAACCGAGAATCTAATACATGAAGTGGTATACCTATCATAGTACTAACCCTGTAGACAATTCAATTCAAATATTTTTATTTAAAATAGGATGTGACATCACATATTGAAAGTCAAAAACTACCACCCACCCACACCAATGCCCCAGACCTGAGAAGAATGGGCGCAACAAACTCAGCGGGCTTTGTTTTTCATCAAAAAATATGTTTACAAAGTAATATTGTACAATTAAACTTATTATTTAATAGCCTTATGGCGGTCGCTCCATTCCCAATCTGTGGAATCATTAAGAAAGTCATTTATGTTATAGTAACCTTTACCACACAAACGTTTTTTAACAATTCTTTTGAAAATCGTAATACTTTTGTTTTGAACATTTTCTGGGATCTTTTTGTAAAAGCATATACATCGCCCCTCAAAAGACTTACTAACTCGACTTAGCCGACTCCTCCTCCTCGCGTCGGTTTCCTCAGTGCTGTGGGTCGTGATCATCGCGACAGAGTACTTTGTTGCGTATTATTTGCCGCCATCTGCCCCTATCAGAAGCAGAGTGTAAAGCGTCGTGGACAGTGGTTTCAAGGGCAGTGCGAATCTGATCGGTCCATCGCATGGAGCTCCTTCCTATTGGTCTTCTTCCCTCCACCTTCTCTGTTACCATCAGTCTCTCCAGGTTCTCTTCATCCCTTCTGGCGATGTTGCCGAAGTATTCTAGGACCTTACGCAAGCAGATGGTAGAGTGCCTAGTCACAATACCCGCCGTTCCAGGACCAACACATTAGTTCGGTGTCCTGTCCAAGGTATGCCCAACATCCTTCTCCAGCACCACATTTCGAAGGCATCGATTCGTTTCCGGTCGGCTTTTCTTTATAGCCGACTAGTAGGTATATTAAGTTTATGTTTGTCCGTCGTGTTAACATTATGATTGTCACAGTTTCTAGCAAATTCCTGTGTGTGTAAATGTGCTTATGAACATATAGAACATTATCAAAAATATATTGAGAAGCAACAGTCAAAATGTTTATTTCTTTAAATTTTTTCTTAATGATTCTTTAGGACCTTGGTTATAAGTAGCGCGAATATAAAGTGCGAATCTTCTGCAGCACAAAGATGATATTAATGTCGACTGCACTGCCCCATACCAATATACCATAGGACATAATGCTATCAACATAACTAAAGTATACTAGTCGCGCCGTATCTATGTCAGGTAACTGTCTAATTTTTTTAACCGCATATGCTGCAGAACTAAGCCGATCCTTCAATATGGGGGCCCCATTGCAATTTGGAATCATGAGTAATGCCAAGAAATATAGCAGATTCCACTGGTTTTAATATATTTAGTTTTATGACTATTTAACAATAAGTTATTGGCGCTAAACCACTACACGATGTCAGATAGAGCATTGCTTACTTAGGTATGATTTCAGAATATTTATTATCTCAAAAAAATACAAATTCACTTACTTAAACTAACATGATACACATATTGAGCGGCAAATCGTAGTGTATATACTATACATAATTTTAGTCGTAATATTTAAAGTTACAATAATTACCTATTCACAGAGTTACAATAAATACTAATTAGGTAGATACATTAATAACGAAATAGGTGGGTAACGTATAAAATAAATGTTTACAGTAATCAATGAAATACCTACACTATTTTATTATTTGTTATAATGACAGCTATGAGGGTATTTGTTTATTAAGGTATCGTTCATAGTCATAGCCGTAAGCGGTCTAGTAAATAAGTTATGAGAAATCCTTCAAAAATGGTGTTTTAACGTCTTTCTAAAAACATTGAATATTGTAATTCTTTAATATCTTTTGTTTACTTCGTAATATAAAACTTGGCTTCTTTTTACTTTGAATATGAGCGAAGTGTCATCCGCAAACAACTACCACAAAGGTCCATATCGAGAGGAGTTCCAGGAGATCTTCTGCCATTTTTTTTCAAAAATTTCACTAAGGGTCGGCAACACCAAAACAGGACGATAGTTATTCGGGTCAGAAGTGAGTCCCGATTTAACACGCCATGTTCAATACAGCTATTAAAATCTAGTGCTAGATATGGTGCTATGACGTCAGTTACTTAACTTATTATTTTATCAGCAGTTTTTTTCATTTCTAAAGATCTGAAAGTTTTAATTATTTCTCCTGGGTAACAACCCTGAATTTAAATTTTGTTTACATTCTTTAACATTTTCCAAACGAAGTGACTCAGCAACACTGGTGGACGAGACAAGAGTGCTTGTGATAGAAACTGGAATGTCGAAAAAAAAAAATCTTAAAAGCAGAAGCTACTTTCTGCTCAGATTGGATTTTAGTATCTATTGTTTATTATTAAATTATATTAAAAATTGCAGTCTTTCGCTCCTCCAGATTCCCAGTTGATAACTTTCCATGTCATTTTTATTTTATTTGATACATTTTTAATTATTTCTCTAATATGCATTGACTTAGCAATAGTACCTACATACTTTCTTTAAGTAATTTAGAGTATTTTTTCACATACACTAGAAATGATACATCATGAACTAGGGTTCATATAGCCGTTGTCAGCTCCTATGAATACCTGCTGTTGCCCAGTTATTAAATAACAAGAGACCATCTGAGTTGAATGTCTTTGAAGTAAATATAGAAGCCAACTCTGTTTTAATTATTTTAAATAACATTTATTTAAGTTTTTCCGAATCATTGCCTCTATATTTCTGCATTCGCTTATTATTTACCGAAACAAATATTAACTTTTTAAATGAAGTACATTTGTTTACTTCAATATAAAGTGAGGCTAACTGACCAAAGTGGTCTGATCTCAGTTTACTAATTATTGACTGAGAAATAGGTTTATAAAATATGATAAATAATATGTAAAAAAAAAATTAACAAAAAAACAACCGACTTCAAAAACACTATTCCAAAACATAGATATAATGTGCACTTAAAAGTATCAAATTAATTGCTTATTTTTATAGAATCGAATTAATTAATCTAATTCTAGTTAAGTACGATTATTGTTATTTTTGGAATCGGTGACCTTCCACCGCGACCCGCTCTCACCTCCTCACGACTCAAGCACATCTCACCTATAACTATGTATGTAGTAACAAACCTATCTTGAATGACACCCACTCCAAAAATTACTCTCGCAAGTTCTATGAAAATATAATATGATAAATTATATGATTTTAACAAAGATCTGAATTAATATTAAAGTCACCACAAATCATAATATACTTCTTAGATACTTAAGAGAGCCACCACGGGTAGCCTTTTCTCTGCTAAACACACTTGCCACCTGATGACCACTGGAGTTAAAAATGAGCTGATACTTCCTAAGCCAGTGTTCTGTAACACATTAGATATGAATATTTTCATGGTTCATTAGTAACTCCAGTTCCAGTTGTTTACCTAACAATATTGCATATTTTGGTGCATCAGGTTTATGACTTCACAATAATTATTAAGTATGTTTTTTTTTATGGAATAGGAGGACAAACGAGCGTACGGGTCACCTGTTGTTAAGTGATCACCGCCGCCCATACTCTCTTGCAACACTAGAGGAATCACAGGAGCGTTGCCGGCCTTTAAGGAAGGTGTACGCGCTTTTTTTGAAGGTACCCATGTCGTATCGTCCCGGAAACACCGCACAAGGAAGTTCATTCCACAGCTTTGTAGTACGTGGAAGAAAGCTCCTTGTAAACCGCACTGTGGAGGACCGCCACACATCCAGATGGTGAGGATGATATCCTAACTTGTGGCGTGTCGTGCGAAGGTGGAATTCGGCGGCAGGAATTAGGTAAAACAGCTCTTCGGAACACTCCCCGTGATAAATGCGGTAGAAGACACACAATGAAGCGACGTCTCTGCGCAACGCCAAGTGATCCAGCCGTTCACAGAGTACTGGGTCCCCGACAATTCGAGCTGCTCTGCGTTGCACGCGGTCAAATGGATCGAGCTGATACTGGGGTGCGCCAGACCAGAGATGACAGCAATACTCCATGTGTGGCCGGACCTGCGCTTTGTACAGCGCTAGAATGTGGGCCGGCTTGAAGTATTGCCGTGCTCTATTAATGACGCCCAGTTTCTTTGAAGCCAATTTGGCTTTGCCCTCCAGATGGCCACGGAATTGGCAATTGCTCGAGATTTCGAGACCCAGTATTCGTATTTAGAGAATGTTGGAGGTGTCCAACATATCATTGATATGCATTAGAAACAGCGTAGGAGATAGCACACAGCCTTAGGGAACTCCAGCATTCACGGGCTTCGGGTTCGAGCAATGTCCGTCGACAACGACCTGTATGCTGCGCCCAGTGAGGAAGCTGTTGATCAACTGGTGACCCTCTAGGTATACCAAGAGCTGACGGCTAATTATGCTCTCCATGATTTTGGAGAGCAGGGAGGTAATAGCAATAGGCCTGTAGTTTGCCGGATCCGAACTGTCTCCTTTTTTTTGGATCGGTTGGACAAGGGCTGACTTCCATGAGTCAGGGACAACGCCTTTGGAATAAGAGTGCCGGAATAAACGCGTTAGCACCGGCGTCAACTCAGGGGCACACGTTCTAAGCACGATTGGAGAAATGCCATCCGGCCCGCTCGACTTCCTGACGTCCAACGAAAACAGAGCTCGCCTAACAGTTTTCTGTCTGAACTGTCCTTCAGGCATAGAGCTCTGACACCGCGGGATGGTCGGCGGTGTTTTTGCGTTGTTGTCAAGAGTCGAGTTGGAGGCGAAAAGAGCGCACAGGAGATCGGCTTTCTCTTTTGCCGTATGGGCCAGGGTGTCATTCCTCATGTGCAACGGCGGCATGGACGGCTGGCTGAAGTTACCAAGAGCTGCTTTCGACAACGACCAGAACTTGCGTGTTCCGGTCGGGTAACTGGAAAGCTGCTCGCCGATTTTGACGACATGTTTGGACTTTGCACGGGCGATTTGCCGCTTAAAAAATCTGGATGCACGGTTGTATTTCCTCTTAAGAACTATGCAGTTTGGATCCTTTGTGCCCAGCGCCGCAACCCAAGTTCGATACGCCTGTTTTTTGCAGTCAGATGCTGCTTTACCTGACGCTTCGAACCAGGGCTGTGATCTGCCACCGATCGGTACTACAGAGCTTGGTATAAAAATATCCATGCCCTGTAGTATCACATCGGCTACTGCAACGGCGCAGGCACTAGGATCATCCGAAGGGAAACAAACCCTGCTCCAAGGGTAGGATGCAAAAAAGGAACGCATCCTATCCCAATCTGCTGACTTGTAGTGCCAAACGCGGCGGGTCGCTGGTGGTCTGCGACGTGGGCGTCGTATAGGCACTACACTCCTGACCAGGCAATGGTCGGACGTTCCGAGAGGGGCGTCGACAATGACCTGGTAACCATCGGGATGTGTAGTCAGCAGAAGATCTAATAAGGACGGCATGTGGCTATCCACATCCGGGAGCCGCGTTGACGACTCAACCAATTGGGACAGATCGTACGCCATTGCAAAATTATGCATAGATCGTCCTGCGTAGTCTGTGGTATGTGATCCAAGCCATTCGGCATTGTGCCCGTTGAAATCACCCAAGACTACGATTTCAGCGGAGGGGATCTGTGCAAGCACGTCGTCAATTGCCGCTTGAACGCAGCCCATGAGATGATCGGTTTCTGCGTTACCACTATGGGACCTGTAGACACACGCATAGATGCGGACGCGGTCCTCTAAATCTACACGGAGCCAGAGAGTGGACAGGTTGCCACCCTCAAAATTGCCGAGACGGCGACAGCAGATATCCTCCCTAACGAACACACATACCCCGGCATGAGGCAAAAAATTGTGCTCAATTTTGTACCTGGGGTACGTTAAATATGACGTATCGCTAGGTCGAGATATCTGCGTCTCCGTAAGGAAACACAAGGCCGGCATCGCCGTCTCAAGGTGGTGGTGGACGGCGTTTAATTTGGAGTGAATTCCCCTGATATTGCAAAAGTCCACGTTGAGTGTGGAGCGGGGTGCCGTGGTGTTACTGCCTCGTTTGTCCTTGGTCATGCGCGGTACTGTGCCCTCCCCAGAATACGAAGGGCAGCCCGAGCTAGAGTGCTCGGCGAGGGATTCTCCGACTCTGGTAGAGCCGGTACCCTCCTGGGGTAAAATCTTTTTAAGATCCGCTGTCATATTCGGGTGTAGGGGGGGGGGGGGGGGAATGGTCACCGGTCCTCGACACTAACCTATGCGAAACATAGCGGCACTAGGCCCCTACTTCACGCCGGTATTCTGTGCGAGTGTGGTAATTAACCCGGACCAGCCTGGCCCGATTATGCTGACGTCAAAAGACGGCAGCGTGACTCTCCCAATTCTAAAAAGCCCTTAGTCGCCTCTTACGACACCCATGGGCCTGGGACTCCCCTATTATTTTAATGCCCCGGGGAAAGTACAGGGCACCTGCATAGCAATGCATGTTGGCGGTGTCCAACATATCATTGATATGCAGAAGAAACAGCGTGGGAGATAGCACACAGGCCGGCTACTGGCTTCACGCGTACCCTTCGTCAAATACAGGAACATTTCTTGAGCCTGACACACTCCGAATCGGAACATGTCTACATCTTGGGGTTCCGGTCTGTGCTCCTCATAAATGTCCCTGTGGCAGTGATGTCGACAAGCTAGTACATCACGGACGGTCATGCCGAAAAAGTGTAGGCCGCTTTACGAGGCATGCTGCACTTAACGATATCATACGCCAGTCTCTTGCCACCGGTAACGTGCCAAGTCTACTTAAGCCGACTGGAATTGCAAGAGACGATGGTAAGAGACCTGACGGTATGAGTTTCATTCCATGGAAGATGGGCCGGGTACTGGTATGGAATGCAACCTGTTCAGACAGGCTGGCCCTTTCCCATCTATATGGAACCAACAACAGAGCTGGTGCGGCTTGTTAAGCGGCTGAAAAAGGTGAAGCATGCAAATACGGGGGTCTAGGCTCCGAATATGATTTTGTCCCATTCGGGGTCGAGACCCTTGGTCCGTGGAGTCGTAGCGCTATAAGGCTTTTTAAGGAAATAAAGCAAAAAGGATAGTTGACATGACAGGAGACCGAAGAGGTGGCAGCTACTTCTGACAAAGAATTCCTTTTAATAATATGTTTTAGTTATTTTATTATATAATATTAAGGTTTTTAGTGTTAGGTTAGGTCTCTTCTAGTATATTTTTTTTTTTATTTCTGTAAATAAACAAATAACTTAACAAATACTTACGCTAATGCAAATAAAGATTTGTTCCCTATAATCTATACATTTAATCCAACCCATACAAATAATCTTAAATATTACAAAATGCGTTATTGTGCGTGTATGTAAATTTCTTATATTCACACTTTTTTATTTATCGATATTTAATATTTTGTAGATATTTGTGGCAAGCATGGTGGTAACCATGTTGGATTTAAAAACGGCTACTTGGATTTGAATTGAAGTGCATTGCCACTTTCTATTTCACTACTAGTTATATTGGATTGAAGAGTGCTACTACTTAGAAAATGTTCAATTAGATGCGGGATCTATATTATTGCGCCAGGTATAGAGATAATGTAACCGGGTAGTATAATATTATTATCTATTTTGGCCTTAGAATATTAAAGCTACAGAAGTAGGGTCGCTAACTTCATTACAAATAGAAAGGATAAGCGATAATTAAGGCTGAGATAGAAAGGGACAAAGCTATTGATCTTGCATCTCTATCGCGTAACCCATTTATTGGCCCAATGTCAACTTTGGGGCAAATAAACAAGAATCTGTCATGTCATCGAGCTTGCAAATAGTATTTTTGTTATTTTGTTGTTTTGAAACATATATAAGCATGGTAATGTGGTGGTTAACCGATCCCGGCGCCAGGTTGTCCTCGTCGAAATCACTATCCCATGTGAAGACTACCTCATGAAAGCTGAGAAGGACAAGCAGCAAGCATTTTGTCTTGGCTAACGAGATGACCGACCACACGTTGACTCGACCATCATAGCCCGGATAGGCCTCGATCAATATATAAAAAGGTTCTCGCTAAGCGGTTGGCTAAAATATCAAATACAGATGCCTCTGTCTGCGGCCCTGCCACCGATATTTCAGCCCTTGGGCATCACTTCGCTGCCGGTGGCACTCCAATTTTATAATATTTGTTTTTGTTCTATCTAATAATATAATACATAGTTTTTTATACTTACATATTTTAAAAACTAAGATTTATGAAAGAAAAAAAATACATGTAAATAGATTTTTTTTTGAGTAAAACATGTGAAATATAATAATAAAAATAAAGATCTTATCACTATAAAATTGTAAATCTAACTATTGTACACAGCTCTTTTAATACTATAATATCATTGACCTAAGACTGTTCCTGTCAAAACGATTGCTATCTAAAAGGGGCACGTGGGGACTACTTCTATAGTGTATTCTAAGATTGAGGCAGTCTCAGGGTGTCACATAGTCAGTAGTCACTAGCTGGTAAAAGTATTCTGTGGTCACTAGTCTGTCAAGTGTCATTCAATTACTGAATTGAGTAAGTCAATGTATTCATCAGTATTCAGTAATCATTGTAATTTCAACCAGGCTGTTATACAGTTGTGTCCGTCGTTTGATATAAAATCGTGCAGTTATAACTTTTATTGATTTTGAAAATCAAAAAGTGTAAGTACTATTTACAACTATTCTTTGAATTACATAGAAATATATTTGATTTCTTTCTCGATTTCTGTACGTCTTGTTATCGATCACATAACCTATAGTACGAATTTATACCTTTATATCAGCATTTAGGATAAATAGCCCACATTTAAAATATTATATTTGGTCTTAAATTGCTTAAGCCATTATAACCCGTTCAATTATATGTAATTCTATTGCAAACTTGCACCATATTACGTAACAATGTCATCATACGATTGAACTTCGTATCATTCCCTACTGACATTGAGCCATGAGTTGGTCATGTGTTCCTGACCTAAATTCCTAATGCTCAATCTCGTTCTGATTAGTGCCAAAAACTATTACTCTTGTTGCAGTCTTAGTTACGGTTTATCGCAGTAATTAAGTAACTACTGAAAAAATAATTGTACCAGTGTCTTACGTAAGGAGATTTTGGACTAAATTAAATTATTTTATTTTACTGATTTGCAGAAAACAATGGGTGTACCTGCTGGTAATGCTGAAAACGGAAAGAAAATCTTCGTACAGAGATGTGCACAATGCCATACAGTGAGTAGACAGTTACAATTATTTTCATTTTAATTGTTTCTTTGAATATATTTATATGTTTACAAAAATAGAAATGATGATAAAACCTATAGCAATCCAAGAAAAAAAAATAGCCTAATATTACACAATAATTATTAAACTTACACTATATGAACTTAGTATTTTCTAGATATCTTTACTTCTCACAATAAATTAATTTATCCCAGGCCTTCAGCTTAAAATTACATAATTTTATATCTGTAGGTATTAGGACTTATGTCAAAATAAATCCCCTTTATTTCTTCCTGCATAGTAAATCCCTTAGCAAGTTATAAATACCATTCAATTAGAAGGAAAAGTCATGACTGTCTTAATGAATCACCTCACATTTATTAAATTCATACTAATTCTCTATTTAATTTTTATTTATTAATTATTTTAGGTTGAAGCTGGTGGTAAACACAAAGTAGGACCCAATCTGCATGGATTCATTGGACGCAAGACTGGTCAAGCGGCCGGGTTTTCATACTCGGATGCTAACAAGGCAAAAGGTACATATCAGTGTTTTGCTCTTGTAGTTAGTGAATTGTTATTTAGGTACCTTCTTTTCTTATAGATAGACACTCTTGCAGTAACTATCTAAGCAGGCACGAGATGGTTGGTCGGTATCTGTAGAAGAGCTCTCTTCCATACCATGTTGAATTGAAAGTATTAATATGACTATACAATATAGTCACATACATTGATATTGCACTGTGCAACTATTAGTACTAATTATTGTATGCTAGAGAATTTGTAGGCATAAGGTAGAGGATATGGCTCTTACATAACTCAAACTTAGTTCCTTATCTATATTAAGACCACCAACATCACTTAACTCATTTCTAAATAATAATCTTATATATAAAATTCTCGTGTCACAATGTTCGTTCCCGTACTCCTCCGAAACGGCTTGACCGATTCTCATGAAATTTTGTAAGCATATTGAGTAGGTCTGAGAATCGGCCAACATCTATTTTTCATACCCCTAAATGTTAAGGGTGGTCCACACGAAATTTATTTTTTTATTTTTTTGACATTTTTTTTTTAAATTTGTTGGATTGTGAGTCAGCATTAAAAAATACATACAACTTCAAACTTTCACCCATCTACGATCAACAGTTACTTTTGTATCGCGATCTTAATATCGGCAATACAACGTTTGCTGGGTCAGCTAGTAATAATATATTTTATTTTACTTCCAACTGTAATCCCTATGTATTCCAAAATCATATATCAGATTGGGATGAAACTTTGATAGAATAATATGAAAATGCTAACTATGGCTCCTAACCTTAAAAAATTAAATATATAGGTAACTCATATTTTCATTTGAGGCATTGCAACCTTACCTTAGCATACTCCCAACATAAAGGCCTGCAAACATAAATACATCTCTTGAAACCAGGTATTGTCGATATTATAAATGTTACAAACCACATTGGAATTTGATAGATAATTTATTAACCTTATCATATCTAGGTAAATAGCAAAGAATAGATATTTTGCGTATTCAAGCAATCAATAATTGTGATAAGGGCAGATAAAAAAAAGTGTTTGTGTACTTATGTAATAAACCTTCAAAATAGTGTGTACACCGTCGTTAAAGGCCATCAAAGCTCCTGTGATTCCTCTTGCAACACGCAAGAGTATTCTGTGGGCAGTGGTGATCACTTAACACCAGATGACCAGTACGCTTGTTCATCCTCCTTTACCATACAAAAAAAATTAATAAATAAACGCCAGAAGCAACACTTCTTTGATGTTCAAAAAAAATCCTTAAAAATATTATTTCAATTTGTCATAAACAATATTGTAATAAAGAAGGTATTACTAAAATAAAAAAAGTGAAAATTTTATTTTGTTTCTGCTAACGAAAATGTTTAATATGATATATCAATGCTGCTTAAATATAGCAAAACTAGTAATTAATAAATCTAGATCATGTAACATAATATTATTAGCATTCACATCTTATTTGGCAAACCCTTTCCAGATCAGCTTGTGTATAAACTTATTATTATATAATAAGTGATAATTAGATAATCGGATATTATAAATGTTTTAGGTATCACTTGGAACGAGGACACCCTCTTTGAATACTTGGAGAACCCTAAGAAATATATACCAGGAACCAAGATGGTGTTTGCTGGCTTGAAGAAGGCAAATGAACGTGCAGATCTAATTGCGTACCTCAAAGAAGCTACTAAGTAACTTCAACAAGTTTAGGAAATTATTATAAGAAGCATATTCCAGTCGTTACTGGAACCAACTTCTTATATCTTAGCCCAATCAGTATCATCTCTTATTTTAATGTATTTATTATTCATCCACTCAAATGACAAAATACAATTGGTATTTAATATGAATATCAAATAGATAATGCAAAACCACTGTGTGTGTGAATGTTATTACGTATGACCGTTAGGAGTAGTGCAACATTGCTGTGAATGCTTTTGATGTTATTAAATTATTGAAATAAGTCACTCTTAGATTTTTATTTGTGAAAGTACCCACTTTATGGACCTATTTAATAGTTGCCATCATTGTTACCAATATTAGTTTATATTAAATTTACAATTACTTAATAAAACTGTTAAAAGGTGTTAATTTATTTTAATTTCTATTCTTATATGGAATCTCTTTGCAGCTGTGCATTATGATGGCCCTTTAGTACTTATTATGGACCATGTGTCTCAATGGTGGTCATGTATGGTTGGTTATACTTGCCAGGTGAGGTACTTGGCCATCCGGCTTCACCATTGTCACTGATTCCCGCGTGATGTGGATGAAGTAATGTAATAATCTATTCCCACACCGTGTTGAGAATTAACCCCTTGGACGTGGGACCTCTCCACGGGATGCGTGTCTTGCGCGGCCAGCATCACATGTAAATTGTTTTCAGGCTGTTTCCTTGAGTGCGCGACTGCACCATTTTAGTTTTGAGAATGTTTCAATCTCTCCATGTCTTACGCCCTATATCCACAAAAGAGGAGATGAGATAAGCCGCGAAGCTGTCAGGTTATTTCCACCAAAGCAGAGAGATGTGAGCTGTGCATAGCGTCATATTTTAGTTACACGAGAATTCGGGTGCCGCTCGCCACACGCAGATGCGTGACCGCGATCAAGCGGAGATCCGCTTGATCGCTCGACGCGGCACAAAATTCTACAGACATGCCTTTGGCTGGATATGTAGCTGAATTTTTTAAAATTTTTCCTCATCATAACGCTATGAACTATGTCTATTTGTTGGAAGAATTAATGTTACCGACATTGCGAACAGTGTAACCGCGTGAAGAAGTGCCCATTCTCCTGTGTTTAAAATAACTTTCGAACACATACTGCCAGAATTGTCTCAAATTGATTTGCCCAGCATGAACATGAATTTACTCTGGATGAGCAGGTTATCAATTGTAAAGTAAATCCGGTAGATCACAACCCGAGAGTTGAACAAAACATACCAAGATTATCGGAATATGTGACATGCGTTCGGTTGGCTTAATTTGCTGAATAATGCTGATTTAACAAAAGCCTTATCAGAATATTTCAAGCCAAAACGTTTATTTTGGGTGCGAGCGAAATTCTTAAGCGTAACACAAGATACAAGCGAGTCTGTGCCCTGTGGGTGAATAGACAGCGAGGCTAAGAGGACTATCGAGTCGTGAGTGCGTCGCCATATTGAACACCGTTCTTCGAGATCGGTTCGTTCATTTTCGGAGAACATTTTCCATAGTAATGTATATTTTATTATACACCATCAAAAAGTAGCGAAACAAAGCAACGAACAAAAAGCCCACCGACTTTATTCAAAAAGCTGATATTTTTATACGTGAGAAATTTCGATTGAAAATTAGGATAGGTTCTTTTTCGATGTTTAAGCCTAAATAAAGTGAAAAAAATAAATATTTCAAATCAACAAAATTACAGTGTACCTGGGATATAAAAAGATAACTTCACCAAATTTAATGAATTTTTATTAAAATTAAAAGATTTGTAAAAGAAATATAAAATACCAAAAACTTGGTTATCTAAATTTTTCTGATAAGTTTTGAGGTAGTGTGAAAAGAGTGTAGGTAAAAGCGAAACTTGTAGATCTTTTTATTATCTACTAATTTGCTATTTAACTTTTTTCCATAGGACTTGTAGTTTTGCCGGTACCGATATAAACTGTTTTTTACCCTTAAACACCTTTTCCACTTTCCGACCTCAGATCGCCTGTAATTTATTTTTTCTTTCTTTTTTTGTTAAATTCTCTTCCTTTTCCAATGGGTTTCATCATTTTTTTTTTCACTTTTATCATTTTCAAAGGCTTTAACAGGTCTTGTTAGAAAAACATTCTTAATGAAAGGTTATCATTAATAAATGGTTCTTATTTCTGTCTGTCTAGTCGGTCTGTCTTTAAATGAAATTAATATATCCTACTAATATTATAAATGTGAAAGTTTGTATATCTGGATGTATGTTTGAACTTCTTTAACGCAAAATCTACTGAATAGATTTTGATGAAACTTTACAATAATATAGCTTACACACCAGAATAACAAATAGGCTATAATTTTTAAAAATATAGTGTGAATTATACAAAATATAAAAGAAGTGTGATTGTTACTAATGAATACAACTAGCGCCATCTCTTATCAACTAGCAAGGAAAATATCAATACAATTTATATGGCAAAACAACGTTTGCCGGGTCAGCTACTTTAAAAATATATCTTTCAAATACCTAGACTGTATAATTTAAATTAGTAGGTACATGTTTACAATGTTAATGTTAACCTTTAACTGTAACTTTTGTATGGAATCTTGCATCTAGGGTTATATTATAATATCGATGATCAAACCAATAGGGGCCGCGGTAGGCGCGGAGTGACCACCACCTTCCCTGTTCTACCATGCGGCTATCGGCGCCCTGGATGGCGCCTGTGTTTGAGTGCCTTGGGATAGCCTTGCCTTCTCCCCGCACTAGACGCAGGCCTCCACGCATTGCGATAGACAAGGGTACTCCGGTGTGCCGTGTCTGCCGAGGCACTTCACACACCTAGGCTGTGCTCACAGTTACGTCCCGATTGCCCGAACAACTGGCATCTGTGGCACTGACCGGCCCCCCCCCCCCCCGCTATCGCGAGGAGCTTCGGCCCGGATGCCTTGAAGGGAGCAAACTGATGCCAAATTTTATTAAATTACCTTTATAAGTTGTTGTGTATGTACTTACTAAGCTACTTATATAAGTAACTTAAGTTTTTTAACCATCTCACGGGAACTTTTCAATTTTCCGGTTTTAACTGTCCCACAGAAACTCTTTCATTTTCCGGGATGAAAAGCATCTAAAATGTTGACCGGGTATGTAAGGTACCATAAAGCAAAGTTCGTCCAGCACTTTGGGAGATTAGCTCGTACACACAGAGAAACAAAAAATTCAGGACTTATTCTTGACTTCTTATATCCCCCTAACTTGGTTTTGAGCATTTTTTTTCATTGTATAGAAATTCGATCTCTACAGTTTTATTATAAGTAGGTATAGACTCAAGATTGGTATTTAATTAGTGAAACTCAAGTATTTTTGCAATTTCGTATAATTATGACTTTAACAAAGAAATTAAGCAGTAGACGTTTTTAGAATAGTAGACAGATTTTTAATAAATAAATATAAAAGTAGGCCCTCGGTACGAACAATATTTGAAACCTGTAACTAATAATTCTCAACACTACGATTTGAGACATTGCTACAAATAAATGGTGAGGCATTATGCGTAAACATGTCCTCCCCCCGTTGAAGACCATGCTCTTCAACCTAGGTAATCTTCAGAGGTAGGCAGAGGACACAGTTCTTCAAATGTGAGATGAGTATTTCCCATTACTCTTTTATTATGATATTTTGCGAACTTGAATCCAGCTTCCCAGATGCCGCCGAAGTGAGGGATATAAGCTGTGATGAATGAAAATATTATTCCTTCTATCGACGCAATTTCAGAAAAAGATTGAGAATTATATTAAATTAATTTTATGATAATTTTGAGTTTGTTTGAAGACGGGGACCTTAGGAATGTCTCCGGTACGTTGGTCGTAAGGACGTAGCATGATCCCCCCCGATCGTGCTGTCACCTTGTCGCGGTGAGGGGCTTGCGTGTCCCAAGGATCTGTGGGACTAGGGTGGGTAAATAAAGGGTTATGTAGGATGGAGGCGACGGGCTGTCGGTCGCGAGCCTCGCAGCGTGGCTTAGGCCATCGTCGGCTGCCTCACTCCCTGACCCGTAGGCGTCAGGGGTGAGGGCCGCGAGCAACAAAACTTCTCTAAAACATTACCATGGCGCAAAAGGAGGAGCGGTTGAGGGAAGACAATCCCCCGTCGAACCCAATCCACCGCAAGAGCAAAAATGGTGAGGCACTATGCGTAAACACATCTCAAAATATTCTTGATACTTTCTGTATGTTCATAAGCGAATTAAGAAATTTGCTAGAAACTGCGACAATCATAACGTTAAACATTTTGTGTTTATTTAAATATGTTAGGTTGAAAAGATCGGCCTGTCTGCGTTAATACTCTTTGAATTTTATTGTGCCTTGAAACACGATATTTACTGCTCTGTGTGTGTGTAAATGTCTATTCTAAAGGCACCCTACACACTGCACCATTTTTAATTCAAGATTTGTTTATTATGTTCGAAATTGAATGAGTTCACTGTTTTGATTAGTTATTACGTATGCACTTCAATGTAGAACTATTTGAAGTTTTCTTCAAGTTACATTGAAAATAATTCCAAATTTGTAATTGTAGATTATGCGTACCACAACGGCACCATTTTCTGCCGTGAAGCAAAAATGTGTAAGCATTATTATGGTTTGGTCGGAATGGCACTGTAGCTGTTGTTATTACTGGGCAAATGAGACTTGACATTTTATTTCAAAAATGTTTTATCCGATAAAGATAATTCTAATAGACTCCTATTAAGAAATTGTTCTTCAAGGATTTTTTTTGTCAAATATGGATATCTTTGACCATCCTCGTATGGAATGGGGCAGTTATTGAGTTTTTCGTAGGAAATTTCTCACTAGCAGCCCATAGTTCATAAATGTAGATGGTCGCCCCACATTACGTGGGAATTAAACATAGTGAAACGTGGGTACAGGAATTCAGGAATACAGATGTGAAACTGTGTAATGTTATGTTATTTCTTATTTTGTTAATTTGTTTCGAAATAACAGGAAGTAAAAAATGAATGAATAAATACATAGACACAAGCCACATTTCATGTAGTGTGCATACTCCTTAATCATAGATTATTGTTTATGTTTAAGTCCATAGGTAGGTGACCTCATTCTGTTTATAAACAAAGGCCCCGCCTAAAACTGGCAGTCTCTTTAAAAGTTAGGGTTGTCTAAGAAAAGAAATTGAAAAATAATATTTTTATTTCGTAGCGAAGTGTTTTTCTTTTTTTTATAACATCACCATACTATTGCATATGACCCAAATAACGTACCATTGAAGGGATGTTATACCCTTTCTGGTTCACGTTGTATATATATGTATATATATATATAAATATATATGTATATATATATATATATATATATATATATATATATATATATATATATATATATATATTTTTGTCAACGACTTGAAAAAATAGTTATAGTTACGATTTACTACCTGGGAAGTGGTAGGTACGTCTATAAGACTTACGAATCCGAAGACGATAAGAGCCTAACACTTGGTCAGATTCGAATATATATTCAGATACGGTCATCAGACGGTCCGGGCGTAGGTGGCTCCGCCTTCGTAGTCGCGATGGACATTGGATAATACGACATACCATCGACTATGGTCCGGTACCGGAGCGCGTCCGATGGTTTGGTCTTACTACTACAAGGGCGGCACTGAATTTCGGGAATCAAGGAAGTGACACAACATTACAATTTAAAAATGTATTTATTGCTTTTCGAAGAATTCTCCGTGAAATTTTACACATTTTTCCATACGATGGAACCAATCATTGAAGCAACCATTCCATTCGGAAGTTGGGGTCTCCAAAATGGCCGTTTTGTAGGCGTCCACAGCTTCTTCAGGTGATAAATATCTCTGACCACGCAATTAATTCTTTATTTTAGGAAAAGTATAGAAATCATTAGGGCTTAGGTCGGGGCTATACGGTGGATGGTTAATTAATTCTATGTCTTCTTGCTCTAAAAACTCTTTTGTTCTGTGCGCGGTGTGAGAACTCGCATTGTCGTGATGGAGGATGATGCGGCGGTTGCAATTCTCTTTACGGAGTTCAGAAACGACCTGTGGCAAACAAATGCTAGTATACCATTCTGCATTAACCGTTCTTTGTCCCTCAAGAAGAATAGTCGCAACATGGCCGGTTTTGGAGACAAACGTGGCCACCATTCTTTTTAGCAACACGCCGTGAACGAACAATTTTTATCCTGCGTGGAATCTTTCGAGAGTCCTGACGCACCAAGTAACGCGAGCCGCTTTTTGCTCTTCACAGAGCAAATTCGGTATCCATCGGGAAAACAAGTTTTTTACACCTAATTGTTCATGCAAGATTATTTGTATTTGACTCATGCCAATATCTAAAGTTGCCTGTATTTCGCGGTATGTCACATGTCGATCTTCCTCAATCAGCTTACGCACAGCATCAACGTTTTCTTTGGTAACTGCAGTTTTTGGACGACCTTGACGGGGATCATCACTGAGCTTGACATGTCCACGTTCAAATTCAGCAAACCAGCGATAAATTGTGGTTTTGGATGGGGCTTCATCACCAAATGCAGAAATCATCCGGTCAACACACTGTTTTTGTGTTAAACCACTTCGAAAGTCATAATAAATCATCGCTCTAGAATTTCTCTCTTCTTGAGTCAATTTCATTTTCTCAACGACTAAACAAGTTTGAAAAGACCTTGTGAGAAGACCAAGAATCTTTTTTTAAATAAACAAATGGTATTCGATTTTTAAAACCAAGGAGTTTTCAATTAAAAAGATTTTAATATGACAGGAACAGTGGAAATATTCCATTCCCGATACTTTTAGTGCAGCCCTCGTACCTACTTATTAGTTACTAGCTGACCCGGCAAACGTTGTTTTGCCATATAAAGTATAGCGGCCCGTCCCGGCTTCGCACGGGCATTAAACATTACATTTAGATTTGTTAATTTTAACACATTCATAATAATAATAATAATATGACACATATTCATCCCTTTTTGCGTCGAGCTCCTAAAAAAGAGTAAATAAAAAAAAATAAGAATAATTAAATTCAGATATTATTTAATGATTTTTTTGTATTTGTGTGTTTTTTTTTGTATATTTTTGGGGTTTTTTTTCTTTTTTTTGATATATTTTTTTAATTTTTTGTTTTTTTTTTTCAATTATTGAGGTCATAACCCTAAAAGAAAATACATTTATTTTGTTAGAGCTTCTCTGTAAACAATATTTGATGTTGTTTTATTTTGTGGCAGCAAAATAAATTGATTTTCAGGGGCTCCGACTCGCGATAGACCAACATACAGTTGACCATGAGTAAAACATTTCTTTCGCAGATCGATCCCTACTAATTCGAAGGTTTGGCCTTGGGACTTGTTAATTGTTAATGCGAAAGATGTTTTTACCGGAAATTGAAGCCGTTTAAATGGGATTGGCAGATCAGTTGGGATCATCGGTATCCTCGGTATATGAGCTAGTTGACCACCTGCTGGGCCAGTGATAATAGTTGCTACTATTAAATTGTCCTTTAACTCCTTAATAAGCAGCCTCGTCCCATTACACATGCTCGGAGGGTTTAAATTTCTTAAAAGCATGATTGGGATTCCGATTTTTAACGTCAATTCATGGGGTGGCAGTCCAGAAGGGTTCAACGAATTTAAAAATTCCTGTGGATAATGGACTGCATCTTCAATATTCGTTACAGTGTCGATCGATTTGTATGTTTTTGTTTGGCCGGGGACTTTTTGAACAATCAGATTGTTTATTTCATTGACAGTATCATTCTTAGGTGATACTATAGCCCGAGAACACAGCCAATGGAAGTCTCTTTCGTGCAAATTCTCGATATCAGGGTATACAGAATCTATTAAATTTTCCAAATTATGGAGTATTTGGCCTAGAGACTCATCCAGAAGAATGTCACAATGACCGCTTAAATTTGGAGTTGGAAAAATTCCTTCCCCAAGTTTTAGCAGTTGCTGTGGGAAATCGCTATCAGTGATTCCATGAAGATGAGCTCTCATATTTGTCCTTAATTTTAATGTTTCAATCGTAGTCCATAAGGGAGACGATTTCAAGCATGCCTTGATGATATCTGCTCGCGTGCCTCTGTTAATAACGGGGAGAGTCTGTCGAAAATCTCCAGCAAATACAAAAGTAATCCCGCCCATGACTGCAGAGGAGTTCCTTAGATCCTGTAAGGTTCTGTTCACGGCCTCTATATGTGCTCTATGGCTCATCGTGCATTCGTCCCACATAATCAATGAGGCGTCTTGTAGTAATTTACCAATAGGTCCATTTTTGCGGATGGAACATGTAGATTGTTGTTCAAGATTGACGGATAGTGGAAGTTTAAAAGTAGAATGAGCAGTTTTGCCATCCTTCAAGAGAGTTGCAGCAATTCCTGAGGAAGCAACTGCTATTGCTATCTTCCCTGATTGTCTTATCTTAGCAAGTATCAAATTTGCAAGAAACGTCTTTCCCGTTCCACCAGGTGCATCCAAAAAGAAAACTTTTCTTTTGTCATGAATGACGCTATCGACTATAGTTTCAAAAGCATGTCTTTGATCTGGGACTAACTTTGGCAGGTTTTCATTGACAAAAGCGGTCAAATTATTTGTATCATAGCGATGAGTCATAGTCTCTGCTGCATTGCTTTCTGTACGAACTGATGATGGTAATCCGAAATCACTTAGGCTTTTGTCATTTAATTGCAACAGTTTATTTTCTATTTGTATCAAACCTTCGTTATAAATGTCCTCATTGTATGGTAAGGTGATGTCTTGATTTTGCTGTCTGATTCTGTGTCTAATATCTTCACATAAATCGTCTTTGAAAATGTTCCATAATTTTAATGGTTCCGATGGCTGACAAAATAAAAGTATGACCACAAACAATTCTCTCAATTGTAATGGACATTGAGAAAGCGAAGCTTCTCTGAGAGTATTTTCCCAATGGTCATCGTTTTCTAGCAAACCTCTAGCACGGCAAGCAGCTTGATACGTTTCTTTCAGAACTCCGTCAACGGTTTTCAAGTACTGGAATGAAGTTGGACCGCGTACGTGGTGCAGCAACATCCTAAGATAGAAACACTCGGATTGAGAAGGATGGACACCGTAGACTCTACCTAAAGCGGAATCTTTTTTTATGCCTGGATAGCCAACTACATTCTCACCACGCTTCCTTCTGGTGAACTTATTATTGGCCCATGTGTAGTATTGCGGGACTTCGTGGTAAAGAAGTGTTTTTGCGAATTCATCTTCATTACAGAGCTCAAAAAAAGCCAGCAATCTTGTTTTACGTGGATTTTGGGCCACTTGTACAGCCGTTTCTGTGGTAAAATACACCCTTTGGCCATTTTCTAAGTGGACAGCTAACTGCAAAACTGTAGGATGCCGCTCATGGATCGGGAATTCGAATATTCGCCAAGCAGCTTCGGAAGTACTTATGTAACGGCCATTTACGTAGTTTTCCACTTCATCATTTGGGTTTCTGACGCCAAATGTAGCTTGGTCCGATCCTTTATTTATGTATTTACAAATGTATTTGATGGCTTGAACTGAGTGACAGTACTCTACATTTATGTGAGCATTAAACGTCCTGCACAAAAGTGGAGAATATGGGACAATCCAACTATTATCTATAGTGAAATTTCTGCCTCTGATATTTAGCGAAGCGCTCAGTCCTCCATTTGCGGCATCACGACGACGATAAACTGGATATCCGTCCTCTCCAGTCTGAGTTTCGTTGACTAAACGTCGTGGGTATTTTTTTGTGCAAATACCGTTTTTCATACATGGTGCTGATAAGTTATGTTCTCCGCATGGTCCGTGCACCATATTTTTTGTTACGATATCGTACAATATCGGATCGTTTTGTTGGTTGGGCAGTTCCGCAACTATGACGCTATCAATTTCGTCTGGTTGGATTTTTGTTTCTAGCCAAAACAGCAAATGACAGTGTGGTAAACCTCGCTTCTGCCATTCTACACTTGCCATGTAACATTTCACTTTGCCGAATATTTCATTTTTAACGAATAAATTTAAGAATTTCTTCATTTTCAAATGAAACACCCTTGAAATGATGTCATGACGATCGAAAGATCGCTGATCAGGTAGTAGTTCCGCTTTAATTTCAGGCCATTCGGGGTTGCACGAAAATGTGACAAATAAGTCTGGTCTCCCGTAATTTCAGACATAAGTCATCGCGTCTTGGGTTTTTTCATGCAGGTAACGCGGAGAACCTGTAAATGAAGATGGCAAGATTACGCGTTGACCGATATTTGATGGGTCAACATTTCCGTCTTGATTTAAAGCATCTCTGAGATGAATTTATTCTTCAGCCCTTAGTCTCTGTTGGTTACGACATATGTAATTCAATCGTTCCGATATCATTTTTGCCATCATATCGACAATATATTGACTAAATAAGTCCCTGTAATAATGTAATGCATTTAAACAGTTAGCTCTAACCATCAACCTAAATGCATAAAATTGCATGCACGTCACAGTTTTGTTACGCGCTGTACCTTCCTGCGGAATGGTTAAATAATAACCGTCTTCTCCTTTCACGAACATTAAGAGATACTGTAGTGGATCATACGATCGGTGTAACTCAGAGACCCTTTTAAGTTGGCCGTCTCTTCCGTGGAGCACTATATCTCTGGGGCCTTTTTCTTCGTCAACCAAGAGAACGGCTACCTCGTTTACAGCTGGAGCATTGTATCTACCCGGGTGTGCTGTCTGTGGTGGGCGGTCGGAATGAATAATTAATTTTAAATTATCCGAAGAATTGCGTTCTATGTTTTGTTTAAAGCTTCGTATATATACATTGTGGCTATTCAGTGCGGTCTGTAGTTCGTTAATTAAATCTATTTTCAGCGTTGGAGCTATGTTTGACCTCAATGATAGCTGATCTGCGTCTGAAATGAAATATACCTGCAAGTATTGTGGATTTTGGCCTGGTGGTGGTAAAAGGCTACCAATAAGATGATATACCTGTCCCTCTATTTTAAAAATTACCCTCTCTTATTTCTTTGGCGCCAAACGAAGTCATTTGAAATAGGCTATTGTACTTACGGATGTTGGTTATGAAATGTCTAGATAGCGAATGATTATTTGTCAAAAGATTTTTTATTGGCTGTGGTGGTTCCTGAATACTGGGGAGACTAACTTTTCCAGAAGCACAGCACATGCCATTAGTTTCATCGACCCATTTTTTGGCTGAACACTTAGGGCAGATCTTATTCATGTCGCCGATTTGGACGGAAGACTGTTGAGCATAATCAATCTGTGGATCGTATCTAAAAGCCGATCTTTTACTATGGGCTAAAACTTGATTGCGACTTCTCGCTCTTGACGTCTGTTGTCGTTCTCTCTGATCTTGAAGGCGTTGGAAACGCTCAGAGCTTGATTCCCTAGTGCGAGATTGAATATTTCTGATATTTTGCTCTTCAAGCCGCTGCAAACGCTGAGTACTTGACTCTCGCGCATGCACATGAGAGGTTCTTAGATTTTGTTCAGTAAGGCGCTGCGAACGCTCAAGACTGGACTCTCGCGCGCGTACCTGAGAGGTTCTCAAATTTTGTTGAGCTAGACGCTGTAAACGCTCAAGACTCGATTCTCGCGCGCGTGCTTGAGAGGTTCTCAAATTTTGATCAGCTAGTCGCTCTGAACGCTCAAGACTGGACTCTCGCGCGCGGACTCGAGAAGTCCTCACATTTTGTTCAGCGAGCCGTTGAGAACGCTGCAAACTGGATTCTCGCGCGCGTATTTGAGCGGTTCTCATATTTTGTTCAGCGAGCCGTTGCGAACGCTCGGTACTCGACTCTCTAGCACGCGATTGTGCCACATATTGTCTATGAATTGAAAGACGATTTTCAGTTTCTGATGAAGATTCTTCATTTCGACGTATTTTTGATGCCCTGGCCTGGGAACTATTTCTAGAAAGTTGAGATCTTGATCTTTTAGGCATTTCAAAATGACAAAAGAAAAAATGCCTTTGAACTAAATTAGCATAACTGTAAGCTATATATGCTACTATATTACAACGTACACAACTACCTACTATTTATTAAAATTAAATTGAAAATCATGAAAAATATTCAAGTAATTTATTAGGTTAATAACTAAGTGAACAATATTTTATATAAATGGGTTTAGTTCTGAAAAGAACTTTTTAAAACGGTTTAGTTACTTACTAAACGAATTATTATCAAGCGTAAATTCCGCACACGTCCATCACGTAGGGAGCCGACCGCGCGAGTAAGCCGCGCGGCAAGTTTATTTCGTGATCTTAACCCCCCTCCCGTACCCCTGCCCGAGTGACGCCTACAACGCATAGCTAGCCGAATACAGTTTATTTTTTATTTTTTTTTTAACTCGTGATATCTTTTGAATGGATTGTCAGAATCGAATAATTCAAAAAGTAATATAAAGATATTGAAGCAGTCTTAAATAATACATCATTTATTTTGATAAGGGTTAATACCAAGGTACAAATAAAGAGCTTTTTGTAGCGGTGGTATTTTAATTTCTTTTTTTCAATAAAAAAACGCTTATTGTGACATGACTGTAATAGTTAGAGATATGCTGCCGCTGATTTTTTGTAGATAATGGTGTGTTCTAAAAAAATGTAGTATATCATTTTGTTCTATCATCAATAGTTTTCGCAGCGCACGCGATGTAAGGTAGTTTTTTGATATTTTTTTCACACCTTGGATTACGTTATCGTAATTTTAGTAAGGATGCCTATTTTTTTTGAAAATGAAATATAGCCTATGTCACTCAGAAATGATGTAGCTTTCCAACAGTGAAAGAATTTTTCAAATCTGCCAAGTAGTTTCAGAGCCTATTCAATTCATACAAACAAACAAACAAACAAAAAATCAAACCTTTCCTCTTTATAATATTTGTATAGACTACTACTTAGTAGTACAAGGGTACTCTGTGATTGGGTTGGACCAAATCCGACCATGCTTGTGTCAAAAGTAATTATTAAATATATTCTATGGTCGTGGTTTGACATTCAATGATCACTCATCAGTCTATGAATTCCTTGGCTGTATGGGCTTTTGACCCCTTTGCCTGTCCAGATGGACGAACAGAACCAAAAAAAAAAGTCTATGAATTCATTATTTACAAATTTGGAAAAAAAGACTGTTTCTGAATTCTGATATTATTCGCTTTTCCTTTAGTGGACTCTAAAATTATATGCAAAAATAAGTCATCTGTGGGATACTAAAAGGTGATTTTAATTTTATTTAAATTTATACTTAAGTGAGAATGTTATATTTTTGTGGACTGACGTTATGACATGACAGTGTTTTTATTATTGTTGAATCCTAATCACGTTTTATAATTGAATTTAAGTGTGAATGTGGCTTACAGCAAAACTAAGCTAAATTAAATGGTGAGTACCTACTACATAGTTTAGTTAAAGAGTTAATGTATGTTCTATTTATGTGTGTACACCTAGTTGTTTATTTTCGTTCTTTTTTGTTACTTACCAGATACTTTCTCCGTTTCTGAAAAATTGGAAATAATACTGGGCAATAAAGGAAAAAGAAGACACAAAATAACCTAATAATGTCAAAGGCATCAGTGGTACTTAGTTTTCATGAAACTTTATTACACCAATCTGATATTGAACTCCTAAATGGACCATACTGGTTGAATGATACAATAATATCATTTTACTTTGAATATTTGGAAAAAGTAACATTTATTAAGAGCCAAGATATACTCTTTGTACCACCCGAAGTGACCCAATGTATTAAAATGGTTACACCAGATGAAATTAAAATATTTCTAGAACCCTTAAAAATTGAAGCTAAAAAGTTTGTTTTCTTTGCCCTTAATGATAACAGCGCACCTGACATGGTTGGTGGATCTCACTGGAGTCTGTTAGTATATTCTAGGGATGAGAACAGCTTTTTCCATTATGATTCTATGTGTGGAAGTAATCACAATGTGGCATGGAGTTTTTCTAGTCATTTAATGTCATATTTTTCAAAAGCAGGTAAGCTTTAAGATCAATTTTGGATATGAATAAACATCAAAATGATTTGAGTTTTTAGTGTTTATTCCACCAATATTTGTCTTTAAACAATTCGACATGTGTTTCGCCTCTACACAAGGCATCCTCAGGATGTGATGACTCGCCAAAATCTGGCATGAGACTGTCAGTCATGTGTTAAATTATTTTAAGACAAATATTGGCGGAATTAACACTAAAGAAAACTCAAATCATTTTGATAATTATGGATTTCGGCAAAGTAATGCCTACTTCAATAAATTTTCATGAATAAACATACTTTTATTATTATTGAAGTATGATAGAAGTTGTGAGGACTATAGTGGGCTACTACAACATATTATATAATAAATTATAAATGGATATCATTTAGAAGAACTCCAAAGTTGTAATTTGATTACAACTCACCTTAATTTTAATTGATAACCATTAAACATCATTTAACAATATTATATGATGGCTGGGAGTTTCGTATCATTTCATCTCCTTGTGTCAAACCCCTTTACAAACTGATGTATCTTCATGATGCTTACCAAGTGTTGCAGTATGTTAAATAAATATAATATGCTATAAATATATGAACTATGGTAAATAAATTACATTATAACCAGTAGGTTATTGTGTAAATAGATACTTAATTTCATGTTTTTCAGTAAGAAGTTTTATTGAAACCACCTTTACTAGGTAAACAAGCTGTTCTTGATGCTATGCAAAGTTACAAAATAGATTTGAATTATCCCTTGATCCATTGGCTGTAAGACTATTGTTGTATTTGGGGAGAGGAAAGAAATTGTCAGAGAATTTAAATCAGCACTGCTAAAACATTTTGTTTTTTTTTATAACTCTCCAATTATGGGCTAGATCTTATTCACTGTGCCACTCATATTTACTGCTACCATGACAGTCTTTCCAAAACTTGCCTATACTACAAGAATTACTATAAAAGTTTTCTCTTCTGTCTGGCTTTAATTTCTAAAACCTTATATAATCATCAGAAAATTGTCTTCGTAGATTCAACCACTTAGACATCAAACAGTATGTTGTTGAATTTCAATCAACAGACGTAGATTACCCCACGAATTTTCCCCAATTTTTTTCGAGAATACCAAAATGTGCGGTAAAGAACTTGTTTTTTGCTATAACATAGAGCCGCTCAAGGTTATCCTTTTTGTTTCTCGTGATTCTATTCAAACCACTGAATTAATGCTTGATCCACATTTCTTTGACGCGATTTACGAAGCTATTTCTTTGAGTCTCCATTTTCTGATCTGTATCATTTTCGTGTCTGTTCTGATCTCAATAGTAAATGCTTTATGACATCCTCGGGATGTAGTTATTTTTCATAAATCACTAGCAAGCAATGCATGAACTTTTACTGTCAATTACTCACTGAGACTAAAAAAAGCTACATTGGTTGGTAAAGGTGTTCAGAGTCATATCTGATATATTTTTGTATTACATTACATTACATTGTCATAATAAACAAAAACGAACTCAATGTTAAGATCTCTATGGAGATCGCTGTTTCTAATGTACCAAGGTGCATTCACATTTCCCTTAATACTTCATTATTAATTATAATAGACTAAGCAGCTTTCGCTGTTGTGTTTATATCATTTGCCATATCTATGTCATGCCATACTGGTCAAATGTTTGACCAGTCTATTCTTAAACTGATTAATAGATTTTGATATAACCACATCCTTGGGCAATCTATTCCATATATGAACAACTCTGTTGGTCAGGAAGTGTTTTAATGGATTTGATGATGCTAATTGGTATTCTAGCTTCGTATCATGTCCCCTTAGTCTAGGATTGCTCTTCCTTGGAAACATGCTTTCAAAATTTGGGACATTATAATAATTATTTTGTATTTTGTATTTTTCAATTAGATCACCTCTTTCTTGCCTGCTTTTGAGGGTGCTGAGTCCAAGCTTTGTAAGTCTTTGTTCATATGTAAGATTTTTTCAGTTCCCTTGGCAACTTAGTTAGCTCGCTTCTGTACACTTTCCAACAATTCTATATCCTTAACAAAATATGGATTCCAGACCTGAAATGAATACTCCAGTAATGGTCTAATATAAGTTTTATAGATTTTTAAAAATGTTTTCTTGATGATGTTGAAGAATGCTTTTCTGATTAGGTACAGGATTGAGTTGGCTTTATTCACAGTAGCCACAATGTGTGCTTCCCATTTGAGATCATTGCTTATAGCACATATATGCTCCTAGGTCTTTTTGTGTATCTACAGCTTTTAGTTGCTTATTGTCTAACCAATATGATACTCGGGGATCCTTTTTTCAAATATGTAGAACAGTGGATTTCTTGTCATTCAGTGAAAGTAACCATTCCTTTGTCCAGTGTTCAATAGCTTTTAAATTTTGTTGTAGTTCACCCTGTTGATGTATAAGGTTCCCAAAAGAATTGGTGTCATCCGTGAATAATGAGAATGGGAGACCTATAACATTTTGCAAGTCAGTTAAAAATAATGTGAATAATATTGGTCCCAGTACAGAGCCTTGTGGTATACCACTGCGAACAGGATGTGTACTTAACATTTTGGAAATTCATTTTTAAATTTAATTCTGGAAATGTTGTATGATTTAAATATTTGTGTGTTTGGTGCAGCCCCACAGCGGGATCCCATAAGTCCTTACAGGCATAAGGACTTGGTTGTACAATAAAACTTTATTTTGTAATGACATCTTAGAGTGTCTTCCTAGAAGCCAGTACATATTTTTAAAACAAAGTTCTGAGTGTTCCCCTTTTCTTCTTTATGTGAGCCTTCCAGCGGAGCTTTGTGTCAAGAGTCATGCCCAGATATTTAGCTGTATTTTCGTATGGTACTATTTTCTTATTAATGTAAACTGACTTGTAATCTGGTTTCTTATTACTAAAATTTACATGAATAGACTTACTTTCATTAAGTTTAATTCTCCAGTTTTTAGTCCACTTAACTACTGTGTTTACGGCTATTTGAACTTTCTCTGCTGCCTCTTTATTATAACTATCCACGGCCATTAGAGCTGTATTATCAACAAAGGTCGCACCAGCGTTATTTTCTATTTCAGGAATGTCATTTGTATATAGTAGGAACAGGACTGGACCTAATACACTTCCCTGAGGCACTCCAGCTTTTATCTCCTTAAATTCTGAACAGATATCCTCTTGTCGAATCTTAAAATATCTACAATTATAATTTTTTTAAATGCATTTCTTTTTAACTCTGTATGCTTTTAGGTTTAATACATTTTTCGGATAAGGAATGCATACAACAAAGCAATGGCTACGACTGTGGAGTACATGTTCTATGTAACACAAAAACACTTGCAGAACATGCAACACGTAATGGAGAAATTGCATCGTGTGACATGACTATAAAAATTAACCCATGTGCCAAGAGAAAAGAGATATTAGCCTTAATTCATAATCTCGCCAATTCAGGATAGTAACGTAGTTTTTTGTTAACATATTGTTTTGAATACATTATTTATTATACAACTGATTATTTTTAAAATAAATAAATTACATAATTAATAAAATTATGTTATTAATTTATCCATATGTATAAATGATCAAATAGACAGTTTGAGTCGAATAAAAAATGTTTTTTTTCCTATGTAAACTCTTTGAACTCATTGACTACATTAAAAGTTCCAATTAGGTATATGTTGGATTAGGCCTTGCTGAACCAAAGCAACAATTTACTTTATAGGACAATACTTCATATTCACAAAGGAAAAATATGTTTCAAATTTGAGCAGACAAGCAATTATTATTGATTATATTATTATTATGTAATTAATAACAATATAATTATAGGAAGTCTCGTGTTGGGCGATGTATATATGGAAGCATATGTACAACTGTAAGAAACCAATATATTACGATATACAAAAGAATTGTTAAAAGATGTTTGTGCGGTAAAGCTTACTATAATATAAATTTATTTCTTAATGATTACACATATTGGGCACAAAGTGACCGCCCTCACTGTATTTAAAATATAAATTGGTGACAAAATTCTTTTTTCTTGCGCACATTCCTCTCGGGTCTGAGACACAAAAATTCATATGGGTGGAAATGTTTTTTATGGAAGAGAGAATAAACGAGCATACATGTGACCCTATGTTAAGTGATCACCGCCGCTCACATTCTCCTGCAACTTGCCGGCTTTTAAGATAAGTGTACGCGCTTTTTTTGAAGGTAACCTGAATGTAGGTCTGATGTCGTATCGTCCTGGAAACACCGCACAAGGACGCTCATTTTACAGCTTTGAAGAAAGTTCTTTAAAACCGCACTTTGTAGAGCGCTAGAATGTGGGCCAGCTTGAAGTATTGCCGTGCTCTGTTTATGACGCCCAGCTTTTTTGAAGCCAATTTAGCTTTGCCCTCCAGATGTCCGCGGGATTGGCAATTGCTCGATAAATCGAGACACAGTATTCCGATACTAGGCGAGGCTTTGAGGGAGGCGTTGTCGAGGAGCGGTGATATCAAAATTGTAGCTAATGCGCAAACTTGAGTCTTCTGGAGTTAATAAGACAAGGTTCAATTTACCCCATTCCGCGATCTTCTCAAGTGAGGACTCGATAGAAGATACTGGTTCCTCCCGGCACTCGTCGACCCGAGAGAGACCTACATGGCCCGTGTATACGGGATCACTCTCACGGTCTGCATAGTAATGTATGTCCTCCCAACAAATCATTGATACGCAGAAGAAATAGTGTAGGATAGCCTTGGAGCACTCCAACGTTCACGGGCTTCGAGTTCGAGCAATAACGAGCTGTGTGCTGCGCCCAGTGAGGAAGCTGGAGGTCCACTTCCTATCAAAGGCCTTCACTATATCCAGGCTAACTGCCAGGCCTTCTCCCTTGCTCTCGATAGCCGCCGCCCATTTATGTGTTAGGTATACCAGAAGATCGGCTGCCGACGGACCTTGGCGAAAGCCGCACTGTCGTATATAATTAAGTGAAAACGTGATATTTACGAAGTATCACGTTTACGTACGTGTACACAAAACTCAATTACTCTTGTGATGACTGGCTTTTGGCACATTTTATTTATTTTCATATGATAATCCTACTAATATCTTCGCCTTCTTAGCGTGCGTCCGTGCAGAATGGGATGTCGCTGTGTCAACTTAATAGCTGAGACGCTTGCCCTGCAAGTTTCAGTATAACAACTCTCTCTTTCTCTCTGTTATCCCTACTTAAACATTTTATTGAGATAAAACCTTTAGTTGCGAATGCAACGGGCAAGTACTAATAAATAAATAAAAAATATACAATATTATGTTAACAATCAGAAGAATCCGTCACTATGACTGGCCTATCTCCGTGACCTGGCTCATAACAGCGTCGATATGATCTGACACTGAGCACACACGACCCACCCTCATTTTTACAAACTAGGCATACGGGATCAGATTCCTGATGGTATATAATCACCGCAGCCCATACGCTCCTGTAACACCAGAGGAATCACAAGAGCTTTGCTGACCTTATTAAGCGTTAAATGAACGTACATATGAATTCGAAAACCGAAAACGCATTGGTACATGGCGGGCGAAGATCCGGGGGCTCCGTGGTAAAGTCAGCAGTTGAACCTAATGCGCCATCGACGCTTTATTTAGGAACTTATACCTACATTGTGAATAAATTTCCCAACTCGAGAGGGATTAATCAATAAATACGAAAATCGAAATGCATATTATTGTTAGAATATAAATTTTAATAAAGAAGTAAAGGCAGCGCATTGGGAATCTGTCTTGTAAAGAATATAGTATTACATTTAAAATTGTCATACTTATGTATTCAAAGGGCAAATAATATGCTGATATATGATGTATGACTATGTATATGATGCTTTATGTTAGTCCCAATCCATTAAACTTAAGATATCTCAGCCACCCTGCTTGAGCCAGATAAAAGCACTTAATGGTGCTAGTTTTCCGTATTATACAAATCTTTTATTGTTGCAATGGCAATTGGTCATTAATTGATCCGCACATGTCACAGCCTCCGGTTTTAATTTGTGTGGTTGTTGGTCTAATCAATCTTTCCTTTCTTTGGTTGAAGTATGAGGTTCAATCCAACCTCCAAAGCCTTTTTCTAGTTCTTCAGCAAACGCCAAACACAGCCTGTCATTGTTGTGGTTAGCGATGACTTGAATGCCAATGGGAAGACCATCACAGCTCAGTCCTAGCGGCACCGTTGTTGCCGGGAAACCGAGGCAGTTTATGATGGCGGTGTAGGCGAAGTTCATCGATCTCAAGACCGGTTCGTTGTGATACAGCGCCGGAGTGGGGTGCGTGGGGTATAGGAACACCCCGTCGTCGCCGAGCATCTTCGTGAAAGTATTTTCCAATTCGTCTCGCAATTTCTGATAATGCTTGTATCTGTCACTTTCGTATTGTACACCGCCGAAATCAAAGAGCGCTGTGAAAAGTGCAATCAATGTGTTTCCGGAACAACCGAATATATTCTTGACGATTTCCTTTAACGTTCCAAAAACTGTGTTATCTTTCATTATCAACGAACCGAAAGTTTCGTTTGATTTCATGTTCGCGAACCAGATTGCCAGTGACTTTCTCAACAGCGGAATTTCCTTTTCTTCTGATCGAATACTGTGTTTCTCTTGCAAATATTCGAGTACTTTATGCATCGCTTTAACTATGTCCTTGTCCACGGGATCAGTGAGTGGCGCCTTGCTGTTGATTTGATAAAACACTTTGCACTTTGCGACGTCAACTGGCTGATTTAAATTCAACTTGTGGCTGTTTTCTCCTGAAATAATTTCCAAGATTGGCTTCAAGTCTACTGCATGCCGCACCATGGGACCGACTCCTGTAATCAAAATATTAATAATATAAACTAATCAAATATGACAATTCGGAGTACATTGGATTGTATATATTGTAAACTATTAAAGTGGGAGGCTCCTTTGCACAGAAAGGCGTCTGGATTATGGGTAACACAGCGGCGGCTATTTCTGCCGTGAAGCAGTAATGTGTAAGCCTTATTGTGTTTCGGTGGGAAGGGCGACGGAGCTAGTGAAATTACTGGGCACAGGAGACATCTTGGCTCAAGATTTTAGTAGATCTCTGAATATTTGGGTTTTTCTAGAATTCTGAGCGGCACTGCATTGTAATAGGCAGGGCGTATCTACCACCATCAGCTGAACGTCCTGCTCGTCTCGTCCCTTAATGTCATAAAAAAATCAAAGCTTTAAATATTTGATGAGAGTGGAAATGAGTTCCTGTTTCTCTGTATGTTTGCTCTCATTTAAGTTCAACTTTTCCAACGTGGTGTTAAATGGTTAAAATATGTATTACACATCATTTTGACAATCACTTAAGTGTCGATATTTGATTTTCATCATTTACAGCAGTTTTCAATAACATATCTCTAGTTACGGATATAATGCTACCACCGTTTAACTATCCATAGTTATGTCAAATATAGTTATATTATTAGTTATAGTCCAATGCTTTATGTCGATAGGTTATTGAAATGTAAGTAAGCGTAAAAGGGTAGATTTGTCTACCTCTAGTAAGTTACACTAAGGATAGGTTATAGAAAACGGCCGTTACAAGTTTAGATAGGTATCTACTTATATATACCTAATCATTTTGTATTTTTTATTGTGTCGAACTTTCTTTCGTTGTAGTATGAGCGTTATTTGGATCAGATGTTTGATAGACATACCTACGTAATGTGCTGACCTGCTGGAACCAGTAATGTGATTATGATGACCCACCAATATTAAACGAGCATAAATACACAGGGGTACATGATTGTACGCGATCACCGCACCCAATTCTCTTTTGTAACACCAGAGGAAACGTTGCTAACCTTATAGAGGGTACAATAATCGTACTTACATATAAATTAGAAAACCGAAAACATATGGCGCACGTGAATCGAATGGGGTGTAGGGGGGACACCCCGGCAGGAGTGAACTGCTGTAGCCGTGGCGCTGCCGACCACCTGGATGTGATACTTGTTTATTACGGCAAGAGTAATGCTGGAGCCAGCCGCGACTATATCATAGACGCCATCCAAAAATATATTGAAACCCTGACTCCTATAAGGGATTCATGAAGCCGCATAACCTCGCTGACCACCTGATCGCCCCGTGTATCCTTCCTACGGGGTTTGATCGCTAGACGAGCGAGGGCTCCACAAGAAGCTAAAAAAGAACCCCGAAGACCTGGAGATATTAATGACCAGCGTTTGAAACTTGATGCAGGAGGCCCTGCGGGCGCGCGTGAGACGACATCACACGACGGAACCAGCTGGAGACAGCCCAGTGCAATCTTACTATAAGTAATCGTTTATTTATGATAGCCATTTGTATGATCCGCCTCGCAACATTTTACTAAGTTAACTGTAATATTTTTACTATTATTATATTGTTTGGTGGAAAAAGTGGACTCTGTTATTTGACTTACCTAAGAATGAATTAATATATTCTGTTTTCGGGATCGGATGTTGTCCGCTATTAGATACAATGTTACGTGATGGTTTGTGTCCAAATATTCCGTTGAAATATGCCGGCATGCGGATTGACCCTCCGATGTCGGAACCTGAAATAATTTTAATTGGCTGTCATAAAAGGCTTTTTTTTTCTCAAAATTTATTCGTTTACAATTCTTATTGATATGTCATTTCTAATACTACTATCGCTTCGGAAACAAGTGTTGCTCTGAGAAAGAAGAAGCGGCGCAAGAAACTCTCCCAGCATTCTTTTTTTTACGCTCTTTTTTATGAAATATACAATATTGTACTGTCATTGCTATTACTATAAAATAATCATAATCTAGTCGCAGACTGTCCGATCACTTAGATATTCAGCTGTGGAGTAGTAGGATTTACGACGGAGCCATTCTTTAAAAAAAAAACATTTAAATTTATTTATAGATAATAACGCTTGAACAGTGGCTGGGACTTTATTATAAGAGTGTACACATTTCCCTTAAAGTTATTATGTATCTTATGAGGCCAACTAGTATTGGTTACAAGCAATCCCTTATTTCTAGTGTTATAATAATGAAAATTACTATTAAGAGGAAAAGAGGTGACGATTTTTGTGAACGTATATTAAATTTTCATAAATGTACTGACAATGATCAGTCAAATTTTTCTTTGAGTGACTGTCTATAACCAAGCTGAAATATAACACGAACACCTCTCTTTTGTAGAGCAAACACTATATCAATGTCAGCAGCATGATCCCACAGCAAAATACCGTACGTCATGATGCTGTGAAAATAACTAAAGTACACTAATCTAGCCGTCGCAACATTCGTGTACTCTCTAATCTTTCTAACGGCGTATGCCGCAGAGCTGAGTCTTATCTGCTAGTTAAAATGTAGGTAGTATATTTGTCTCTATTGTAACATAATAATTTATATTAGTAAGCTTATTGGACATACACCGCCATTATAATCAGCATGCCGAGAACTCCCCCCATCAATTCTAAATACTTATAAATAAACTAATTTGCAGAAAAGAATTAAAATACCAAAAAGGTTTTAATCATTTGAGAATATTACTGCCACATTTTATGAAATGCTGTGGTGCATAAAAAAATTGTATGCACGCAAGAAGTTCTTTGGCCTAACGAAGCAAAATCTTTAAAAAAAAATATATTTTAAAATTTTTTTATATGTTATCGTTGTGCTATTTTATGATTTTAGAAACAACAATTTTGTAGAAATATTGCAAGGGTGGCTTTGACAATTAATTATTATATAATGAATACGGCTGTATGGGCTTGCACCCTTTGCCTGTCCTAATAATGGACGAAGAAACGTCAGAAAATTTTAGGAACCAACTTGTTACTTTTCTGTTACAGTGATGCGCGCGCATCTTAAAATTTCACTCTCATGATTTTTTCATAACACGCCTAAAGAAGTATAACTTCAAAAAAGTTTATTCCAAATTTAAATTTTGCCCTGTGCTTCCCTGGGCGTAAAAAGATGTTATTGATATATAACTTGTCAGTCGTTGAGCTGTCAAAAAGCAATTAATAAAATGGACAAGGTTGTAAGTGAATATACAAATAATACACGAACAAAGAGTGCAAAAGAACATCTCTAACGGAGATACAGCACTATAGAAAAGGACAGCGAATCTATTGTTACTGTAAACGAATATGTTGATTGACAAGTTATTAACAGTCAGCCACGCTTGGTATTAGCTCCTTAGTATTTTAAATATGAAACCACTAACTACCGCACACATTGACAACAAAACTGGTCACGCACCTATCGGGCGGTCAAGTCACCTATATGTCTCAGCTAAGAATAATCTGGAGATATCGCAACATTTCCGTAAAAACTAAAACCAATCTGGTACGGACCCTAGTCTTCTCGATTTTTCGTATGGAGCTGAGACTTGGACACTGAAAGCTGCAGACCGCAAACCCATTGACGCCTTTGAGATGCGGTGCTGGAGAAAGATGCTCCATATCCTCTCCATACTGCGTGAACTCAGGATCTCCTCGCGATTGTCTTCCGAATGTCTGCGCAGAGTTTTAGAATACTTCGGTCGCAAGGATGGACGATGGAATACTTGAGAGGCTCATTGTGGTCGGCAAAATAGATGGGAAGAGGCCTAGTGGACGCAGTCCAACACGATGGTTCGACCAGATCCGCTCCGCTCTCGACTCCACGGTTCACAATGCCCTTCACACCGCCAGAGACAGGACTAGATAGAGAATGATCATACGAGAGAAAGTGATACAGAAGGGTGGTCACGACCCTCAGTACTGAGGATTACGACGCAGGAAGGAGGACTAGACACGTAACAAAATTAAAACAAAAAATAACTTATAAACTATATAAAATTGAAAAACTTAGAAAACATATGAAATTGTGATAAAGGCCTTAAACATAATTAAAAACATTATTTTGTAATAATTATTAAAATCTCCGCGGCCTTGATGTGTTAATATACTATGACGTACCGTTATCAGATTAAAGAGAGATACCTAACTAATCAATTTGTACGAATATATTGCCAAGATATGATATACAGTCAAACAAAAACTCAGCTTAAAATTGTTTTTAAACTTTAGCATCCTATTGATTTGTCCAATAGTTCTAATATTCTTTAACGTTATTTTGGATATTAGCACCCTGGCCTCATTTCGAGTACTTCATTTTTTTTAAATTACCCGTAAAAAACCTTTGACTAAGATGATCCAAAACGATGCTTTACCCGATTAAGAACTTGAACCTAACCTAACAACGACTCCGACATATACGTATAACTGACTGTTCCAAATATTGTAGAAACAGAAAACCCGTTATCTGTATACAAATATCTGGGCGATAGTTGTCGGTATCAGTCGTTTCATCCGTTAGTGAGAGCCTGTAAAATACCATAATTGCCGAGCGGAGCGACAACGTTCCTCACTAAGAGTCCGCTATCCCTCCGTCCGTCATCTCACACACCGTGATAGCTGGCGAGCTGAACATTTCACGCAGTATCACAACTCCAGCGGAGCAGCCACCGTCCGTATCGCGCGTGACCGTTAGTTGTTCTTGGAACTGGTTTTACTGCTTCACAGCTCTCTCTCGGCCGGCCATGTGAAGCCTAGTCTGATCCCACCATATTCAGATGACCCGACTTCACACAGACAGACATCAGCCTGGTGTATATACTCTATACGGTTAAATGATCGAGCACAGCCGATCGTTTACAGTAGAAAAGGAGAAAACACGATAGAAAAGGAGAGCGAATCAATAGATTCGATTGTTGGATCTCCATTACAGATGTTCTCTTTTGCACGCTTGTCTGTGTATAGGTACGCTATAAGGTTGTACATTTTATTAACATTTTTTTGACAGCTCGACGACTGACAAGTTATAGTGATGTCCTAAAGGACATAATAATCGATATCGCTTATTTCTTTTTAAATAATATAAATTAATATATATTTTCATATTTATTAATATATAACTGTAGTGTGTGTGTGTGAGAGAGAGATAGAACTTACCAATGCCAAACACGCTGCCCGCCGCTCCCTGCAGCGCTCCTTCTCCGCCGGAGGAACCGCCAACCATCCGCCTGGTGTCGTACGGGTTGTTTGTTCTGCCATAGATGTGGTTGTGAGTCTCCCACCTGTAATATTGTATACTGACATTCGTATGGACGACGCAAAAAACTTTTAGAATAAGATTTCTTTCGATATAAGGTTCCTTGTCTTATGTATCCTCGTAAGATCTAATTCGAGATCGGGTTGTAATAATGACCCACGTTACTCTGTAAAGGTCCTTACAGGCATAAAGGCCGAGCTCTTCATCTAAAAATTTTAAGTGTGACAGATAGCAGATTGACTAGAAATTAAGTGAAAGCATTGTTTAAGACGTTTTGAAGAGATTTTCTAAAAAAAGGTTTATTTTAAAGTAAGTAGGTACTTCCGGTTTTTACCTACTTTAAGCAAAAAATTAAAAATGATACTATTTGAAACTCTTGCAGAATTTTAACTTCAAATTCATATGCACTTGTGCATTATGAATGTGGTTATTTTAATGCATTTCAAAAAACGAGGTAAAATAATTGAATCAATATGTATGGTAACATGCATAATTAGTACTTTTGGAAGTACTGTAGGTTTTAATGGATATCAAAATGATTTAGTTAGCGCTTGTTTTTGTATGTAAATATTTGGAATTTTATAGAAATCAAGAAGAAGAGAATCTCAAGAGATTCTCTAAGAGATCTCTCTCTCTCTTCCGTTAAAACTAAAAAGGGAAAAAGCCTAGTTACTACAATGTTCTTCTTAGTTACTAAAGCCGATATTCTTTTGCATTTCTTTTTTCAAATTTAAATAAAATAAACTACTAGGATATTTTTAATAACAATATTAGATATACATTTAGAACAAAAAATACGGCAGAAGTGAAAACTTAAATTATAAATAAATAATCGCATACACGAAAGGGAAAATATTATATATTATTATAATATCAAATACATATTGTAGTATATCTTGCTTATTCTCAATACCAACCTGATTTATGTCGCTCTGTCACATAATTATTGTTATTTTAGTGATGCATCTAGTGTTCATCTTCTATCTACGTATTACCGCTACCATGTTTATGTTCTCCTGGTGTCTGGTCACATGTCCTGACGCGAGTTTAACATTATTTTATATGCATTCACTGTTTTATACCCATCCTAAGAAAAGTGCTCAACGCCGTTAAAGAAGTTTTCACTTCAAAAGACATTACCATCACCGCTACCATATTTATGTTCTCCTGGTATGTACGTCGTGCGAATGACGTCAGAATATATTAATACTCGCGCCATACATAAGACAATCTCTTCTTCGAACATGATTGCCTGGTACAAAAACACTGTATAGAATTTTCTTACGAATTATCGATGAGGACACGTGTAATGCGCGAGCTTAATATTTTTTAACCATCCCAAGAAAAGAGCTCAACGCCGCCAAAGAAGTTTGCAAGCCAAAAACCCTGAATAAAAATTTTAAAATAATTCTAAATAAAACCATGCCACCGAAGGTCCTTTGCTAGGGATTATAAATGTTTGATTTAGACTCCTGATTTAAATTCACACAGAATCGAGTAAATAATTGTGTAGGATTGTTGATTGAGAAGAATTTTACATTAATTACCATTACATAATTGGAGTTATTATTGGTATTTAAGATATTTTTTCCTCAACATCATGTGCGCACCGACTTGGATGACGACGTGACAAACATTGACAGGTGACACTTTATTCATTTACATCAAGCCCTCTAATTTACGAACTTCAATCACTAAAGTCATCGATGAAATACATACTTTTGGCGCCAGTATTTTAATTTGATTGAACGCCAAAATTTTGGTCCCTTTAAAAGTATCCATCTTTCTTGACTAACCTTAATAAAAAACAACTGAAAGTCGTACATAGTCTGTGAGATGAAATGTGAAATAGTTTCACTCAAATGTCTCAAATCATGAAGGTTGTATGTTAATTCGAATTACCTATTACAAAAAAAAGGGCAATTTCATACTTGAATCCCTATTATTATGCAATGATGGAACGCCAGATATCACGTCTCTGTTTATTCTTAAAGAAACTAGATGGCGCTACTGGTATCATTTAGATAATTAACATTTTAATATTTGCAACATTTTATTACAACAAATGTATTAACTTTTTTTGTTGTACACATAGACAAACGTCTATAAAAACTTATATAAAACTCTTTTTAACACCAAGTATTTAGGTTTTTAGCGGTTTTTACATTGTTTTCCGTAAATGTTGCCATTAAGAAGAGAGAGAAGATGAGAGCTTCTCAGGTGATAAAGTTCTCAATATGCCTGAGTGATGTTCGAGTATTCCGTTTGAAAATAAGAGGGCCCTTAAAAAGTTAAGAGGCCGTCAACTGATTGACAACATTTCCGATGGGCTTAGAGTACATTATTCTCGAATACTTGGACGCCTTTTCTACTGACTGAACAGCGTCTACGTCTAACAGCGTAACCAAAATACTCCGAAACGGCTGAACCGATTTGTATAAAATTTTGTGTGCTAAATGTATTTTTCATACCCCTATATGATAAGGGTGACCCATCCCTAAATGCATTTTTTTTTATTATGATTATTCAGCATTGTAAAATACATAGGTACAACTTCAAATTTTCGCCCTTCAACAATTATTTTTATATAAGTATCGATTTTTATATTATTCTGTTCCATCCTCAAATTCACTATAGGGTTGTAATGGCAATCGAATACAATAATTGTAATACGATATATTTGGTAGATCTGAGAATCGGTTGCATCTATTTTTTATACTTTCCCCAAAAAATTATTTTTAATTACTTTATATGGCAATACAACGTTTGCTGGGTCAGCTAGTAATATTATATATAACACTAACATGGACATAAACAAATATTTTGCAATATTTTGAAGGTAGTGCAAAGTTTAACGTAAAAATAAAATATAGTATCGTTTACTACCTACTACACCGCTTGCGCACGGACTAGTAAAAAAAGAAGGACTCCGCGCCGTGATATTAGCAAGTGTGTGCGGCTACCGCAACTGCAACCTTTATGCTTGTGTGTGTGCGGTTACGGGGTATACCAGTTACACAATTTTTTACACAATATTATTGTTTTTACACTTTTTCACAACGCACGACGGCATTTTTAAAATATTTTATTGCGACGCAAACTGATCTGTCACAGACGATGGCAAATCTCATAATGGCGGCCGATCGGCTTGTATTAATGTAGTGTATGCGTGGGGCTATGTATTTACACGTTAACCGGCTTGTTTTGGTGCCTCACTGTTATGTAAGGTGACACGGAGTCCTTATTTTTTTACTCGTTCGTGCGCTTGCCTTACATTTTCCATTTCTTTTTGATAGACTTTTTTTATGACAATAAGGGACAAGACTAGCAGGACCTTCCTTAAAGGCCGGCAACGCTCTTGTGATTCCTCTGGTGTTGCAAGAGAGTGTGGGCGGCGGTGATCACTTAACACCAGGTGACCCGTACGCTCATTTGTCCTCCTATTCCATAAAAAAAAAACCTTCAGCCGATGATAATACGCCCTGCCCATTATAATGCGGGCTGCTCGGGATTCTTGAAAAACTCAATAATTCTGAGCAGCACTACAACTCGTCACCTTGAGACATAAGATGTTAAGTCTCATTTGCCCAGTAATTTCACTAACTACGGCACTTTCAGACCGAAACACAATACACTCACGGCAGAAATAGGCGCCGTTGTGGTACCCATATTCTAGCCGGCATCCTGTGGAAAGATTTATAATTAGACTTTTTAATATAATATTTTGCAAGGATCATGCATTTGCAGGAGTTTTATAAAGTTTATAGTTATGTTAATACGTATTCTCACCACATGCAAGCCTCGGGCACGTTAGTAGTTCCTATAATGACGGCTCCTTTTGCGCGTAATAACTTAATGGCGTCAGCATCTTCCTCGCAAATGTAATCTCTTCTGAGAACCACGCCGGCTGTCTGATGTAATCCTACAACACCAATCATTATAAGTTATACACCGTGTTAAACTTTCACGTCTAAGCTATGAACCCAATATATCGACACCGTAGCAGTTTATTTATTTATTTACTTTATTGGAGACAAAAACAGAAACAAAAGATTAAATGGACGTAGTTCCTGGAAAACGTTCCAAGCTACAAACATCACATTTTAAGAGAATACGTGTTTAAAGTTTAATAAATATTAGTTTAATCCATACATGTCGGTTGGGCTATTAAGTCATGGTGTCGTTTAAAGAGTAGGGCAAGTACAGTAGCGCTGCCATTTTTAGTCAGTCCGTTAATATGAATAACGCGAGCAGTTTTGTGTTATTAACTCAATTTTGACATAATTGTGGTTTGGAACGTTTTTCTGGAATTACGTCCAAATACACATTCAAATTGTAACTAACTTAAATAATTACAATTGTTTCCTTGGAACGTCTCACTGAGAACATAGATGTCTATCTATATATGTATATATAATGAAAATGGTCATTGTTTGAGGCTCTTTCACGCCTAAACCACTGATCGTATTGACATGAAACTACCACCACCATTCGATGCGAAATTTATCCTAGATGGTTTATGGCTACTTATTTTTCGAATTCCAACGTTCCTTCCTTTTAAAGTTCGCCCAACGAAGCGGGCGGGAATATAAAAGCGACATCTGCTTAGGTGCAAGCGTGCACGTACAATTTACAATACAAGTTAATCGTAGCAAAGGTAAGTAAAACTTGGTAAAAGTAAGCTATATCATTGTAAAACTAGAACATAGAAAACAAAAATAATAAGATTTAAGTTTGATTAGAACTGAATATTTTTTAAGATTAGTTTTATAGGTAAAGTTATGTTATGGTGTTTGTCGGTCGCAGCGCTTGCAACAGTGTGACCCCATTAGTTGTTAAAATAGGTAAATACAATAAAAGTGCCCTGAACAAGTATAGCGTTCTTATAACCGCACCCCGCACAGCTACCTGTGTAAGGTCGCCAAAAATTGTCTATTTTTTAAGATTATTTGAGAAATTTTATTCAGAAATCACTAGAAAAACTACACCTAGCGTGTCATACCCCGGGCAAAATTTTTACTTTTTTTTTATCAACTAGTGGTGCATAAAAGTGGGTAAAATAATATTATTATACATACCTATTAGTTTAGTATGTAGGGGCCACAGTATTAAAATCATAATTTTTTTTTAAACGTAATATTACTTATAATTAAGAAAAACTTCTTAGACGACGACCTTGAAGTACCTCCGGGAAAAAATAATCTTAAATTCAAAATAATTAATGAAACATTCAAGTTTTTAACTTTATTGGCCTTCATATTATGATTAATTGTATTTTTTGTTCTTGTGAAGTTATTTTTTACAATCTGCCTCTCCAAAAAATATTAAATATTGCAATAACTGTAATGTCAGCACGAGCAATGAATGTATAATAGTACAAGTACAGAAGTCTTACTCCGCAAAATCAATTAAAGAAATAGGGACTCTTGCAGGCAAACAATAAGGTGTCATTCAGATCGCACAGGGCTACTAACCTACATTTTTATTCACCTCGAAGTTGCCTCTATTTCTATCGCGTAACTCTTACCTCTTCTAACGACATTAGGGTTGTCTTCTTTACCTAAAACTGTACCTACCTAGTATAAGGTCAACTAATAAAAATAGGTCAGTATTTTCTATAATATAAATAGGTATGTAATCGTAATTTTAAATAAATATTCTTTCGCTTTCAAACCTTCATTAGTTGCAGATAGTAATGTATGCGTTGGAAGACCACGAGTTACCTTTGACACCTATACTGTCCTTCGTCGTAAAGGGAACCCCCAAGAAAGGTTTCTCGAGCTCCAGTTGCTCCGCGGAGTGCGTCCCGGCGCGGATCAGGGCGTCGGCCGCCCGGGCTTCTTTGTGGGCTTCCTCGAAGCGGCTTTCAACGAAGCAGTTCAGAGCAGAATTAATATCGTTGATCCGCCGTATACAGGCCTCAAGGACTTCAACGCTCGTAATCTGAAACGGACGAACGTATTTGAATAATTCAAATAAGACAGCACTGTTGATTTTAATTATTAACGCCCTAATCTCGTCAAAATGCGAGATGTCACGCGCAGCTCGTAGATGTCTGGAGACCCACACCCAGACCGCACCACCACACAATACTGAGAATACCCCTGCCACTTCTGAGCTGGTGTTGAGAATGTCCAGGGCCGGTTGCTTTTTATTTTCCAACTGTAACTGGGCAAAATGTAACTTTTTCGCTAAATCTAATGTAAAAACAGTTACAATTACTCACACGTGTTTTAATCCTTTTAAAAGTGTTTATTATGTGTAAAAAACATGGAATACGGTACTTTTAACGGCAAAGGATTGATACTAAAAAAACACGAAAAGCATTAATTTTGATTATTAGTTAAGATAATTTTTATTATATTTTTAACTATTAAAAATCACATAAACAATGCGAACAAAGCTGACAATAAAATATCGATATAGTTATATATAGAGAAATGTAGAGAATTGTTACAACACTGAATTTAGCTATTATTTAAACGAGCAATTCTTGTATATATATGTATGGGATGCCATATAAGTATATAATCAATCAAGAGCCATAATACCATCCTACAAAAAGGCAACATTAAAAGCCAAATCTGTTTAAAACTAAATAAATATTGCAACACCAGAGGAATTACAAGAGCGTTGCCGACCTTTTGAAAGATAGAAAGATATATGCGCTTTTGAAGAAGGTTTCCACGTCATATCGCCCTGGAAGGAACACAGCATAAGAAGGCTCATTCCACAGCTTGGTAGTGCCTGGAAGAAAGTTCCTTGAAAACCTCACTGTGGAGGACACACACCCAGATGGTGGGAATGATATTGTAATTTGGAATTTGAAATCGCGTTAAAATGTTATCGTAATTGCAATAATAATAATCATAATAATTGTCGTCAAAACAAATTATTCTAAGGGGATCAGTAAGAGAAAATCAACGAGTTGAGTAAAATTTTCACTCATTAAATAAAATAATTGTGATTAAGAAATTGAAGGTTTGATTATTAGCAATGCCAATTTAATATTGTTATTGAATATTAACGACTATGGCTGTATGGGCTTGAACCCTCTGCCTGTCCTAATAATGGAAGAAGTAACTAAAAAAATTAACGAATGTCATAAACGTCAGAAAATTTCTGAAAAGTTTTATTTATTATTATTCACAAAAGTAGTAATAAATAAACAAAATATACACTTGGAGATTTTCAAAAAATATAACTGAGCATTTGAAAACGAACATTTTATAACTATTCATTTTTAAAGGTTAAAAATCGTATCACTGACTTTTTTCTGTCGTAAGCCCTCACAGTTACTTCCGTCAGAAAAAAATTCTGACTTCTGAGCTCCCCAAGAAACCTAAAGAAGTTTTACTTCAGCAATGGAATGAAGCGCACCAAGAGGCTAAATTGCCTAAAAGACTACCAGTCAAACAGACAACTCAATCAGCAATACTACATATAATGTCCCGCCCTGAGTAAAAATTGAAATTTAGTTTAGTATGATAGATAAAATAGTAATTACAATTGGGCGACGAAGTAAAACACGGCTAAGTTTGAAAGCGAACAGTTGTTTAAAACGTAGTGAATTTCGGCTATCTCCGTTTTTTGAAAGATTATAGCCGTCATCTGTCAATCTCTTTATATATCTATGCCGTATTCCTGAAACAGTATGTCTGCAAACATTTGCTGGATTTAGCTAAGGTTAGGTTAGGCTAAGGTACATAGAGCACCCTTATAAAAGCCAGGAGTATAGAAGAGAACGAGAGGCCAGCAAAATCCAAAAAAAGCTTTGTTGACTCAGTTATTTCGTTTTTTCCGTCTAAATCTTAGGTTAATGTTTTTGATTTTTTTTTCCAGTGAATGATCAGTGATTCGTTTTATCACCTACCTTAGTCATTATGTCTTGCAGTAATTGAGAATGAAGTATTAAGGATTAATTAACTACTTTATCATATTTTATTTTAATTGATAAAGCAATAAACAAGTCACTTATGTTTGGGGTAGGTAAGCAATATTATATATCGGGGATAAAAGAAAATTTACGATCGACTTTGTGTTTTTGCCTCAGCAAATATTACTAAAATGAAAGTCATAAAATGAAATATTGCCACATGACACATATTGACAAATACATACACACACACACGCACATTATCGTTTTTTTTATTTCATTTATTTATTATTTACTACTTACTATACTTATTTACTATAATTTTTCTACTATCTCTACACTAGCGTGTTCCACGTGTCAAATAGAAATAACTTTTTTATACTAGCTGTGTTTCCCGGCTTCCGTGTCACAAGCACCTTGCTTAGTGCAGAGCCCCCGCTCAGTATACAAATAGACTATAATGTACTCATATATTCACAATTAAGATTAAGTGTGTGTTAATTTAAATTACTTAGTATGTATTTTAATTTTAGTAAAAAAATATTTATTACGAGTTACCTAGCTACTCATGTGATAGTGGCACATGAGTTACAACCTAGTTACTCATGTAATATTGGTAACATCTATTTAGCGATTCCTTAATTCATGAAACACAATTTGGTGAGCATTCATCCGTTTTGGCAGGTAATACGAATTTATTGGAAGTAATGTAAGAGCATTTATGCACAAGCATAGCCATATAAACACAAGTCATTAATTAATTGGTCCACAAATGATATAATCTATATATATAAAAATGAATTGCTGTTCGTTAGTCTCGCTAAAACTCGAGAACGGCTGGACCGATTTGGCAAATTACCTAAATTTATTATTTCTTGAATTATTTGTGGAAGTCCAGAGAAGGTTTAAAAAGAGAATAAATAGGAAAATGCTGCTAAATTAAATAAAAACAACAAATTTGTTTTTCCTTTGATGTGTCCATACATAATTTCTATGAGAGAATTTATTGTCGCACGGTTTGACAGTTCTGCTGTGAAACAATTTCTTTACGACAGCAGGGTGCATATTTTACGAAGTAATTTTTGATGTTATGATATATTATTGACAAATTCATATAAAACATTATTTTATTTATTATATACAGAACAACGTCAGTCGGGTCAGCTAGTATATATATAAAATTGAATTGCTGTTCGTTAATCTCGCTATAATTCGAGAACGGCTGGACCGATTTGCCTCATTCTGGTCTTGAATTATTTGTAGAAGTCCAGAGAAGGTTTGAAAGGTGAATAAATATGAAAATTCTTGGAATTAAATAAAAACAACACATGTGTCCCCCGTCGTTCAGAAATCAAATTAAAAGAATAGTTTAAAATGAATAACTAATTAGAATCTTTACATCATTCTAACTTTCTCAGGACATAAAAACAAACCCAATTTTAGCTCCCTATAGTAGTAGGTAAACTACAGTTGTTAACTATCTATAAGATTATTTTTATGAAGAATCGAATATAATAATTATTGTAGTACGATACATTTTATGTACGATTTAATATTTTAAAGGGCTGAGAATCGGTCGTCATCTATTTATTATACCACAAAAATTTTAACTATTATTTTTTTTTAATTACTTTATATGGCAATACAACGTTTGCTGGGTCAGCTAGTATATTATAAAGGCGTTAGCGACTGTCTGTTACAATATATACAACATCTATACTTAGAAGTTGTTTCAAGGACTGATGTATCATGGAGATAAAGACATCGTGTTGCGTGTAGTAACATAATTGTTACATCACTACATAATATAAAACAAAGTCCTCTGCCACGTCTGTCTGTCTGTTTGAAATAAACTCAAAAACTACTGCACTGATTTTCCTGCTGTTTTCACCAATGGATAACGCGGCTCTCGAGGAATGTTTTAGTTTTAATTTGTTAAATTTTTGTATACATTAACGATATTTATTGGAGGTGTCGGACAAAAGTAAGCCGTCTGGGAGCTTCAAATAAAAACGCTGTCCAAACCCTTTGAGATATAACAAAATAATGTATGGTGGAATTGTGTATCTTATATAGTACTATAGAAAAGTCGGCGATGGCGTAAGTCTATCTCTTAAGGATAACATACTATATATATTTTAATACTTTAAAATATTGGAAATGTATAAAGCGGTTATGTAAAAGCTGTTGACACAAATACGATATTATTACTTATCATTTTAAACAAGTTAGATATTTTACTCTTTAACACCATATAATTGTTTGAAGCTATACGACCCTCCTCCGCATTTTCTTGCCTACTACAAACATGGAACGGTGTGGGTGAAGGGCATGATCATTCAGAAATACGTTTTTGGTTTTTTTTTTAACTAATTATATAAGATTACACTTACATTATAATAACATTTCGTACAATTAATTAAATAGCCTCACAGACGGATCTGTTTTGTGGCACTCAGGGTGAATTCACGAGAGTAGCGTTATTTATTTATAAGCTACCACAGCATCCATAATATTTCCTACGTTTATACGACAGTAATTTTAACAATTTAAAAACTAAAATCTATAAATATTGTAATATATAATAGAAAAATAAAAATGAAATATGAAAACAAGGTTTCTAAGCCACGTGTGTAAATTAATTATTTTCTTTTTATATTGAGGAAGCGGCATGAATTTATAATTTATACTAGCTGCCCCGACAGACGTTGTTCTGTAGATAGTAAAAAAACAACTATTTTATATTTCAAAACATCAAAAATTATTTCGTAAATATGCTCCCTGTTGTTAGAATGAAATTGTTTCACAGCGGAACTGTCAAACCGTGCGTCACTAAATTCTCTCATAGAAAATATATCCATACAAAACAAATATTGAAAATAAAAATATTTATGGGTCCCAAATCGAAATAAAAACTACCCTATCTCTCAAGTTGGACCCAACTGCACTCCATGAAGTAATCACCATTAAAATCCGTTCATTAGTTTAGGAGTCCATTGAGGACAAACATTGTGACACGAGATTTATATATATTAAGATGTTATAAAATTTAAGAATGTAAAAATGAAAAATGTAATATTGTATGTACCTCTATCGCATTGGACTATTCTAATGTAATGACATTGTGTATTTTGATAAAATAAATAAAAAAACCTATTGACAGAACAGCGACTGTCGGGTCATGTCGCTAGTCATGTTAATAAACAACTACCAAGCAAGTCCATAATTAGAATATTGTTTTATGAATATGAACAGCGATAATGTTACATCCGCGGTACAAAAATATCTAATAGGAAAACAAGTTTTAACAAAACTTGTACTAACGAAATAACGTGCAAATAATCGAGGAAACATTTTACATATTAACTTACAAACGGGAAGTTTGCGCCGTATTTTTAGGGTTCCGTAGACAAATGGCAAAAAACGAAACCCTTATAGATTCGTCATGCCTGTCCGTGTCTGTCACAGCCATTATTTTTCAAAACTATAAGAACTATTCTGTTGAAACTTGGTAAATAGAAGTATTCTGTGAACCGCATAAACGTTTGCACACAAAAATACAATAAATTTTGGGCGTTCCCCATACTTTGATTTCATTAAACTCATACGTGTCTATGGATAAGTCTTCAAAAATAATATTGAGGATTCTGGTATATTTTTTTTCGAAACTGAAGTTTGCGCGAGACACACTTCCAAAGTGGTAAAATGTGTCCCCCCTCCCTCCCTGTTACTTCTAAAATAAGACTAAAAACATTATATTATGATGTACCATGCAATCTAGTAAGTTGCTTTTTTTAATACGATTTTGAGCCTTTTCCATTTAAATAATTTAATATCATTCTCCTTTCTATGCAACCCTTCATGGCGAGTCCGACTCGCGCTTGGCCACTTTTTGTTTGCTGCTGTTACCTACGAATAACCATAGTTTTGACCCGATCTCGATTATTGTTAAACGACGAAACTTATAACGAATATTATTACGTTCGTTAACTCTAACGCCTCCTGTGTTTTAAACGTTTTATTTCTTAAATTATAAAATTTAACATTAACATTAATTAATTTATACGTCTAGATAGTCTCTTTCAATAATAAATAAATAAATTTCGTTTATTTCAAAGATTTTTTAGTGGTTGAGACTTCCCAGTAAGTTGTCTTAGGACACTTGTATTGGGAATATCTCGCAACTTCCTTAGCAGATACATTTTATTTAGTAAACAATATAGAAATACACAGAAATGATTAAAAACCAAATTTTACAATTTACAATTAATTGTGTGTGTGTGAGAGTGAGTGAGTGTGTGCATGTGGGTTTGAATTGGACCTTTAATTGGGTCCATCTATACAATGCGTGTGTTTGTCATGTCAGTCTGATCAGAAGATTTTCCACTTCATCATAAGCAAGACAAGTTGGTCAATTATTTCAAGCTTTTCTGCATAGATGTAATGTCATAGGATATATGCTGTTAGACAACCGATAAAAACAGGCCACGAATATTAGTTTAGTGTGTGTTACAACCTACGTCTTACATTTGCGATTTGTATGACACTCAAAATAGAGGTTTAATTCTAAACTCAATTTTTTTTTTATTTTTTCGCAGCTGTCATAGTCTATCTACACATATAAATGATCTAAGATATCATCATACAACATTAAACATTGTGAATGTATTGTTATGAACTGCACAGCGATAAAATTATGTTTTTAATTAACAATTAAAGTGATAAGCATTATCAGTTGAAACCGTATCGTGTCGGTAATAGGCATAAAAAAGCATTTATTTTTTCAAAATTGATTCCTTTACAATTCTTTTTGATGTCATTTCTAATATACTAGATACTACTACCGCTTGGGAAACAAATGGCGCTCTGAGAGAGAAGAAGCGGCGCAACAAAATCTCACATCATTCATTTTTTTACGCTCTTTTCAATAAAAATATACAATATTGTACAGTCATTTCTATCGCTATAAAATAATCATAATCTAGTCCCAGGCTGTCGGATCTCTTAGATATTCAGCTGTGGAGTAATGGGAGTTACGACAGAGCATTTTTTTTTATAAAACATTTAAATTTATTCATAGATAATGATTGAGCAGTGGCTGGAACTTTATTATAAAAGTGTATAGCTATAATGTATCTTATAAAGCCTACTAGAACTACTTGTTACAAGAAATCCCTTATTTATCTATACTAATATTATAAAGCTGCAGTGTTTGTTTGTTTGTTTGTTTGAACGCGCTAATTTCTGGTACTACTGGTCCGATTTGAATGATTCTTTCAGTGTTGGGTAGTCCATTTATCGAGGAAGGCTATAGGCTATGTTTTTTTTTCAAAATTAGGGATCCGTAATAAAATTGCTATTTTGTAACACAAGGTGTAAAATCGAAAACCAATTTTGGCGTGCGCTGCAAAAACTATTGACAATAGAACAAAATGATGTACAGGCTATAATATAGGCAATATTTACTACTTATAAAACTATCGTGTGAATTATACTTTATATGGCAAAACAACGTTTGCCGGGTCAGCTAGTAGTGTTATAATAATGAAAATCACCATTAAGAGGAAAAAGGTGACAAATTTGTGAACGTTACAATTTCATAAATGTACTGACAATGAACAGTCATAATATTTATTTCTTTAAATTTTTCTTTGAGAGACTGTCTATAACCAAGCTGATATATAGCACGAACAGCTCTCTTTTGCAGGGCAAACACTATATCAATGTCTGCAGCATGACCCCACAGTAAAATACCGTATGTCAGTGATGTGTGCGGTAAGTGTACGAACCTCTTTACGTCTGATTTTTCTGGCGACGGTGACAGCCGGCTCCCTGAGTATGTCACAATTTATCGGCGGTATTCTCTTAGGCTCGTTGGAGTTAAACAGAACGAAGAAAAACCGACCTATTTTCGCTATAAACAATCTCAGAAGATGAAGTACCCTCAACATGAGCGGCACGGGTCTGTCGAACTCCATGTTCGGTATTAGGTTGTTCAGACACCGGGACACCTTGCGCTTTTCGATTTCACTTTGTTTATCAACGAGCGACACAGCGAATAGCGACACCGCAAAAGACTGTGCGCATCACGAACACTGAACAACTAACAAGTGTTAACGCGGCGGCCTAGTGGTGGGCGATCATGAGAAATGCTAATGAAATCATTCGATTATAAAAATGTCTCGAGATATCTCGATTATAACAATTATTAGTTACTGATTTAGTTCGTGAGTCGACGCAGATCAAAGTGAGCAAACACGATTGCTGGTCGGATAAACTCGGGTTGTGTCGGTCGGTTGCGTACATAACGCGGGAAGAAAGGGGATAGCACTATGGGCCACGCTGATTGCGCTCGCACCAAATAATATAGTCACAGCAGTGTACCTACTTTATTAATATAATTATCTGACTTTTTTTAAATTACATTATATACATAAACTGCAACAAACTTGTCAGTATCTTATTATTATACTTTAAGAATATTGTTTTCATGTTGAGTGTTGGATCTAAATTCAACCTAAATAACAAGTAACAACTAAATTATTAAATAAGTACAAATTCTCTGTATTTTTCAAGATACCATATCTCTAATATCTATTATATTGCAACAGGATTAGTTATAGTAATAAGATATGATATTTTCATAATCGATTATAAACATGAGTAATACAAAATAATTCGATTAAAGCAATCATTCATAATCGCCCAGTTGATCACAGCGGATCAACTAGTCTACTAAACAGTGATGCCGTATTCGGTATTAGTGACTCTATATCCGTCTCTTTCACACAGCCGCGCCGGCGAACGCGTCGTATCAGACAACCAAACATCGTCAATTGGTCCCGGAATTGGAAGTCTGAACTCTGAACATGAGTTTATAGGTCTGTCCAGTGTCCAGTGTCCATTCATTAATATTGCTTGTTGTTGCGATGGCCTGGCCGCTGGCGAGTCGAATGTTATCTACTATATATAGCTGTGTGTGTGCTACATTATGAGTGAGATGAGTCCGACACGCCCTAGTTTATATTATAATTTGTTGTAAACAAATAACAATAGACACGTCATACGGTTCTCGGTGTAACATTGACACTTAGATAATAATATTATACGTCTAGATAGAGTAGGTATCTTGCTGTTAGAAAACCTATAAAAACAAGCCAGGAATATTATTAGTTTAGTGTGCGTGACAAGCTGCGTCTTACACTCGCGATTTGTATGACACTTTGTGTTAGTGTGCGTGAATTGCTTAAAATAGAGGTTAGTTTTAAAGTCAATTTTTTTTGACGTTTTCAGAGCTGTATAAATGTTCATAGCAGTGACATTGCGTGTGGTTTCTATTCTACCGTGATTTATAGTGGTTCAGTAGTTCTTCGGTGTTATGCTTGTTATGACTACGGTAACAAGCAGGTTAACCTACTCAAATTGTACTTTTAAATCATTTTTATTGTTTCTAAAATGTGACTGTTATTTACGTTGAGTCCATTGTTTTTTTTTTTTAATTTTAAGTATGTCATTGACTTCTGCTGGGTGTGCCATCTCTGACCATGGACAAACAGACATAGAGAATGTGTACAGTGTAATTTGGCCATTTGTAATATTATCAAATAATTGTCCAATGTTATAGACTATTGACTCACTTTTTACACAAATATGTATACAAGTACCATGGATACAAGATAATGATATATTTAATACAATATACTTACTTAAACATACATAAATACATATAAACATCCATGACTCGGAAACAAACATCCATATTCATCATATTGCATCAGATTGCACCTACTGGGATTCGAACCCGGGACCTCTAGCATAATAGTCTGGGAGTCAGTAACAGTCTTTAACCATTCGGCTGTATGGATTGTCGACTCGTATTATGTTAATACACGCAGTCTACCGCGTCCGTATGTAAGGTGCTCACTCGAGTCGGCACGAGGCTGGAGCCAGTCATTCACCTGATGCACGTCGAGGTGACGATCGTGGCGTGTGTCCATCATCCGGTGACCTACTTTTCTTACATACATACATATAATCACGCCTCTTTCCCGTAGGGGTAGGCAGAGACCACTTCTTTCCACTTGCTACGATCCTTACATACTTGTTTCGCTTCGTCCACTTTCATTATTCCTTTCATACATGCTCTTCGGTTTAGGGTACTCTTGACCTGGTCTTTTTCCAAGACGTCCCTGATTTGATCTTGAAACGTCCGCCTAGGTCTTCCCCTTCTAAAACTTTCATTCACACTGGCCTTATACACTTTCTTCGTCAATCGTTCTTCATTCATTCTCTCGACATGTCCAAACCATCTCAGCCTACCTACTTTTCTTACTATTGTTAATTATTACAATATTTCGTTCAATATATCTGTAGTTCCTTATTCCGGCGGTCTGTCTGTCAGCGGGCTATATCTCGTAAGCTGTCGATTTATATAAGTACTAACTGATACCCGCAACTTCGTCCGCGTAGATAAAGGGCTTTTAAAAAATAATAAGCAAGTCTGGAATTGATCATTATCTCATGTGCTATTCCAGTTCCGGTTCCCGTTTTCGCTCCCGTTTCCAACATATTATAATATGAATCTTATTTCGAGAAAACTTGCAATGGCAAACTTAACCTAGTATTGGTAGGTATATTATAGCTCATCGACGTGAATTACAATTTTTCACAAATCCCGCGGGAGTCATGGATTTTTCCGGGATAAAATGTAGCCTATGTCCTTTCCCAAGCTCTAGTCTATCTCTGTACCAAATTTCATCAAAATCGGTTCAGTAGCACCGGCGTAAAAGCGTAACAAACAAACTTACATTCACATTTATAATATTAGTAGGGATTTCTTATAATATATTGATCCGTCAAACATTGCCTCGTCAAGGGCGGGTTCACCACTATCAGTACTCAATTTATTTTAGACAAAATGAGCACTTGTTTACAGTCTCAGTGAATATCATCACTACAGGAACATGAGATATCATGAGAGATCGGCTTGCGTTATTTGATTTCGATCTCTCACATCTCCCATATACGCTATGTATGTCATATGCTCACATCTCCTCTCCGCTCTGGTGGAAATAACCTGACAACTTCGCGGCTTATCTCCCCTCATCCCCTCTCGGTGGATACCGGGCCTTACAGTCAGTGTACATACGACGTAGTTACCTGGTGTCTTGTTAGTTATTAATTAATACAACGTGTCTATTGTGTTCATCACGGTATTGACACAGTATTGAACGCTAGTTGGCCGTGACCTTAATGTTTCCGCTACATCGACTGCGTCGGCCATGTTTTATCTATTGATGAACACAAACGCTTTTTATAAGTAAGTACAGTTTATAAAGTGGGAGGCTCCTTTGCACAGGATGCCGGCTAGATTATGGGTACCACAACGGTGCCTATTTCTGCCGCGAAGCAGTAACGTGTAAGCATTATTGTCTTTCATTCTGAAAGGCGCTTGAAATTGCTAATGAAATTACTGGGCAAATGAGACTTAACATCTTATGTCTCAAGGAGACCAGCGCAATTGTAGTGCCGTTCAGAATTCTTTTCAAGAATCCTGAGTGGCACTGAATTACCAACACCTGAACGTCCGGCTCGTCTCGTTTCATTTAAAAAAATGTAAGTATATACCATCGCTATCTAATTATCTCTCCTATCTCGTATATCGTCAAGATGGTCAGTCCGGGGACCTGGACTAACTATTTCCAATCCCTACGAGTGCCGCCAATATTGTTTAAAGTTCAGCACAACAGAGACATCCGCTATTATTGCTTGACACCTGTACCACATGTACACAGCCTAGCGAAACTCTCTAACAAAAAAGAGATTGTATGAGACGTGCAGTCATTTATAGATTGACAGATGACGGCTAAAATCTTGTAAAAAAACGGAGAAAACCGAAATCCACTACGTTTTAAGCAACTGTTGGCTTTCAAACGTCAAATGACTGCACGTTTCATGCTAAACTAAATTTCAATTTTTACTCAGGCAGTCCCTCCTCTTATAACGTATTTACATTTACATGAAAAAAAATATATATATACTTTTATTTAAGAGTGATAAAAAATAGCAATATAATATTTAAAATAACAATAATCGTATGAAAACGGGAAAAAAAACTGTGCGGCGCGTGAGTAATTGCTAAAAGGAGCTGACTCAGTACTAAGTTGTGTTGAGTGCTTGAGACACCAACACACTACTAGTTTTCAGCAGCCGCTCGTGACATTTGAAGTAGACAGTAATTTGAAGTAGTTAGTACAGTATTGTAGTCTTCCCATTGTAATAAATTTGTATGCAATATTATAAACTTGGATTGTTTATAATTGGGAATTAAGTAGAAGTCTAGGACAAGTAGGTTAAGCTGAGGACCGCTGGCCAAAATAAACATTCTGGAACTTTCCACGAGGCAAAAGATCAAGAGGTGACCTATCACAAGATGGGATGATGATATTAAAGCAAAAGTTGGTCTAAACTGGACAAAAGTAGCTGAAAACAGGGTCAAATGGGCATCACTGGAGGAGGCTTTCACCCATTCTGGGGTTCCGGTAGATTAAATGAAATTAAGTCTATTAATACTATGATTATGTATTAGGATACACATAAAACAAATAAATAACATAGTATTTTAAATATAGTTATAAGATTCGTTTTGTTTGAATAAATAACATAGAATAAACTAAACAAAACCAACACATATTTAGGTTGCATCAAATTAGCTGTTATAGTTATGTTTAAAGTAAAATTTAACGTTAACAGTATCGCTGACTTTAACATAGACTTTGGAATGTGTTGCACCATCGTATTCCTTGGTATAGTTAAAGTTAAAATTTAACCGCTTTACAAATAAACTTGGTATAAAGTTATAACTGATGATAAACAAAGAAAATGCAAAATGTTTACAATATCGTTGACAACACTGTCAATACAATGATAATTCTGAAGTTTTCCGAATGACAAGCTGCCTTGCAAATAAACGCGGGAAACGTTATACGTCCGAGCAAACAAATCGTAAGCAAAATGTCTGTTTGTAAACATTTTACATATTCTTGGTTTATGCTTAGTTATAACTTTATGCCAATTTTATTTGTAAGGCCGTAAAAGCGAAATATTAAGTCAATATCTAATATTTATTTGAAACTTTTGACAGGCCGCTATTAGGCTATTTAACATTAACAATTGCTTTAGCTGGCGAAGTTTGGACTTGGTTAACATTAAAAGTCATCAAAAAATTGTCTAATTGTGCAACTAATTATTTGTTTAACTGGTACTTTTAACATATTTTTTATTGCTAAAGTTAGTTGGCACAACCAGCCTGAGTTTAAGAAATGTTAATTTACTGGAAATAAAAAGGCCTTTTTATTTTATTTTTTTATTCATTATGCAAAAGTGAACCGTTATTGAGTTAAAAGATTTTTTACTTTTTTCAAAATTGCAACATCAGAAATGTATTAAAAAAGTATCAATTTATAAAAACTGGTTATTTATCAATATTAAAGCAACAATTATCGGTCCTAAATCAAAAATTCGAGACAAAAACAATACTATTTCAATTTTTTGCCTGAAAATCAAAAAAAAAATATTATGGATCTTCACTTGCAGATTACTTTAAAAAAAGGACTGTTTTCTTAGCTCTCCTTCAAAGCAAAACAACTAGAAATTTATTTCAAACAAACTGAAAATAAAATGATCACCAAAGGAATCAGGCGGAAATTCGTATTCGAACTAAACTTGAGGTCGTTCTTCAAGATTTCCATAAGATTCCATAATTAAAAACAATTCTCAATGTAAATAAAAAAAATACATCTATAAAATAGAATTTAGAACCAGTAACAGTTTAGTAGTACCACAGCGTAAATACTAACAGTGGGCCAACGCCTTTGATGTTTTATGAAATGCCGCCTCCCGTCTGACATACGTTATTCTGTCAGGGTTGTCACATTTCTTTTATTTTATACTTAGTTTGTTTCTTATTTCTATCTGTTGGCAGAATGTGTGTACAGGCAGGGTACTAGGATAATAAGTAATACAAATATTTTTAACTAAATTTACAATACTATAACTACATAAATTTCAAACTATCATTACGTAGAAAGAATAATGGCAGCATGTCTGCGTTGGGTAGCTAGGCTGATCCGTTGACCGAAATAGCTGCCAGGGCTTGGGTTTCCAGTAGCCTTAATGAGGCGCGAAGATAATGGCGCCTCTGGGCCCCATGGGCCAACTGTCTGGACACCAAACGGCACAATGATGTATGACTGAGACCAACTTATACATATTTGCAACGCTTGCTGTCTTCGGCAGTCGAAGCAGCAGCCCCAGCACCAACTAACGTAACTTGGACATGAGAAGGAGCCAGAGTGTCGACGCAAGTCGCTTCCCGCACCAGCACCCTTCCCCGTGCCCAAGCCCACCAAGGTCATTCCATCAGGACGCTTGCCATCGCGGCGGGTAATACCATTTGGCTCTATAACAGCTGGTATATTAAGAGCGGCGGCAAATGCCCTGGGGATGACTTCATTAATGCTGGAGTGATGAATGATACGGCCTGCCGATTTTAGGCAGGCTAACTCATGACGCCCAAGAGCATCATTAATTTAAATTCATCATTCATTCATCAGCATTTATTAAGTTAAATTTTTATTAAATTGAACCTTTTTATATATGTTAAAATCCGCGATTAAGCACGATTTGAAGTACAGCTAGCGATGAATATTTTTAAATTTCTTGGCTGTCTGTTTGTCCGAGGTAATCTCTGGAACGGCTGAATCAATTTTGACGCGACTTTCACTGTTTGTTGAAAAAAAAATAGAAGGGGGTGAAAATTTGTATGACTACTTTGAACGGGAGAGTGGAATGACGTTAGTATTTTGAAATGCGCTAACACATCTAACAACCGATATTTGAAAAAAAGAAAGAATGAATACACTTTTTCCTAAACTATATTTTTGGCGGAATAATGCTGCCTCCCGTCAGCTAGTTACGCAGAGGCAGAAGTAGGTAAGTATCATTACGTCATATAAGGAATTCACACTCCCGGAAAACTCGGGAATGACACCCATATTGATTTTATTGAGAAATTAACGTCCGCCATCTTGGATCTCAAAATAGAAGTCATATTCTTAATTCACACTCACGAAAACCTCGAAATTGATACCCATATTGATTTTATGGAAAAGGTCACATCCGCCCTCTTGGATCTCAAAATAGATGTCATATTCTTAATTCTCACTGGCGAAAACCTCGAAAATGATAGATACCCATATTGTTTTTATTGAAAAAGTCACATCCGCCATCTTGGATATCAAATGTCATTTTCTTAATTGACACCGGAATACCTCGAAAATTAATATAACGGAACGTTATCTGTCGTGTTATTATTATTCAGAAATGTAACAATATTTTACTCCGAAACATAGCAACTAAAGGTTTTATTTAAATTACGAACTGGCTTGCAAATTGAAAGCTGTTTATAGAAAAAAAAGAACACCGCGGGAAGCTATATCTTCGATTCTATGCAAATAATCTATAGTTAATTAAATTCTAACTTACCTTTCTTCCGTGTACGGAAACTGATGTAAATCCTTCTTATTGCAGGATTATGACTTACATTCTCTCACAGCACATGAAGTATGAACCAGATTAACCTTAAATTACATAAACAAACCTAATCTTAAATTTGAAAATGCACTACGCGTCACCCCTGGCTTAAGTGTCCCGAGCGAGTTGTATGGCCAATCGGGACGCGCCCTGCCCTCTCGCACCCTGCATGATTGCCCCTTCTTGACATTTTCGTTTGGATGACTGAGGTGAAGAGCTTCTTAAGACAGTGGTATTTTGTTAATGACACTAAGGGACGAAACGAACACTACGTTCAGCTGATGGATACGAACTGACCATTAAAATGCAGTGCCGCTTAGGATTCTTGAAAAACCCAAAAATTCTGAGTGGCACTGCAATCGCGCTCGTCTCTTTGAGACGTAAGATCTTTTGCTCAGTAATTTCACTAGCTACGGATCCCTTCAGACCGAAACACATTACTGTTTCACGGCAGAAATAGGCACCGTTGTACCCATAATCTAGGCGGCATCCTGCAAAGAAGCCTCCCGCTGGTAACTGGTAGTACATAACAATTAATAATTAGTAACAATTAAGACTTATTGTAATTTAGCCTGATTAAAGTGATTATTCCGCATCGCATTTGCTGCGTTCATAATTCCTTCTTTGAGTTCCATGTGACCCCAGATATATAGAAATCAACCGGCCTTAAGTGCGGACTCCTCGCAGGCCACGCAATGGGTCCTCCTCGCCCTAACCAATGATTAGGAAAAAGACAATCGAGCTATCGCCTAACATTGACACCAAAATGTGCAGGACATCCGTCTTGCTACTATATAATCTTTCAAAGTGTTACCCCCTTATTCATAATAGTCTACTAACTTAAAGCATTGCTAATTCACACTCTGTCTTCTTCTATTGACCTAAGACAAAATGAGAAAAAACACTCCGCGGACCATTATGAATAAGGGGGTTATTATTTAAATAATCTATAACCCTTGTGACTTTGAAAATCCTTCACTTACCTTATAATACGTTGGAAAAGGCACTAAACAACTTAGACGGCATTTTATTTTCAAGCACTGGCACTCAGTGCACCGGGAGGCGAACAAAAAATAGCCCTGATACAACAGGTACCAAACAGGTACGACCAATTTGCATTACGAGTGACGACAAAATGTGAATTATGAAAAGCTTATTGCCATCGGCAATTTTTAATTATTAAATTTTATTTCATTTTAAATTTAAATACGTTGTATTGGGTTTATACCTTTTATTAAAAACTATTATTATAATAATAATTATAAAAGACGTTTATTCCAACTGTATTATTCATAATAAAACACTTTTCGAAGGTATAAAGATATATTAGTTCAAACGTGTTTAAGCCTATCGAACGTTCGATAAAATTCCTTATTCATATTCGTTAGATAAATCTCCCATAACTAATACGTCTCTATAGTACGCAATGTTGCCATTTCGTACAAAAAAACATGATTTTAACAAATTTAATAAGGAACTGTCAATGGAAACAGACATCTTTTCAATGTGAATGGTTTGTCAGTTGTCAAAAGTCGATGTCAAAATAATTTCAAAAATCAAGTCGGTTGTCAATCTATGACGGATATCCAACAGCTTTGAGGGGGAAGCGATTTATCAAATTATTTAAAGAACAGCTGATCGATGTCGGCCATGTTTTTTTGCGTTCAAGTGCTTAATATAGGTTTATAGAAGGGTCCTTGTCATATAAGTCACGTCAGCTTTATCGAAGAGATAATGAGCGTTTTAGCTCTACCATGTGATTATGAATACCATTTTTTAACAAGCGTATATTAGCGATGTTTTAAATCTCCGCTAAGTCATTACGAATAAGACAGTAAATGTTCTCACTAGGCACTCAAACAAATTGTATATTTTTTTATAATTCGACTATGTTTTGTTTCAGATAATGGCGGATACCAATGGAGAGGAAGACAAACAGCGATCGTACAGCTCCATGAACAATTTACAAACGCCTTTACCAACAGTGTTTTGCACTGATGCATCTGTCACCAGTGTGCCTTCATCCCAAGTACTGAACAGCTCTGAGTCGAAGCTGTCATTACCATCCGCATTGGGTACTCCCACGTCACCGTTGAAGCTTAACTCCCCCTTATCGCTTCCCACGTCACCCACCCCTTTTGTAAAACTTCAAACGGGTTCTAATAAATCATTCGAGGGGTCGGCGGATACATCAAAAGTAGAGCAGATGAATAGCACAATGAAATCTCCTCGAAATTCTGGATCGGCGACGGGTGAGTGTGCATTTTTTTCCCATTTTATCTTATTCATGGTTTCTGAGGATGGATGTATCTACCTTTTTGTAAGAGTTCTTGTGTTTTTATTTACTTAATTAACATTTTTGAAGTGAAACTTCTTTATCGGCGTTGAGCACTTTTTTTTATGGAATAGGTACTTTTCTTGGGTTGGGTGTTACATGTTAAACTCGCGTCAGGACACGTGACAAATAATATTATTTTATGAATATTAAATGTATTTGGCTTGTTTAAGAGGTGTATTAAATTAAATCTTTAGTATGTTATTTTATACTTTTTAGTTTTTGAAGTCTGTTTTTTTAAACGTAGTTTTTTAACTTCCTATGCTATCACATAGTATATTAGCGGAGTGAAATCGATCGAGCAACGAATTTATATAATTAATAAGCATTCGTAATTCCATAACGTATCTATGTCTAAAATAAACTTAACTCGTTGTCTGCACGACATAAATGTATTAGTGAATTACTGTTCAATCATTATTCGAGAGTAATGCAGAGAGCAGCGGGCACATCCCCATTACAATAATAAACAACACAAGGATGTACTCTACAGCTGATCAATACAAAAATTCCACGCGATTTGAGAAATTTTCCCAAGTAAAGGCTCCTCCACACAGGCACGTTATTATAGGTTGATAAAATCGCATGCGTTATTGTGATGTCTGTTTTCTGTTCATTTTGTGTTAGGATGGCCATGGAGTTACACACTGCTGCGATAATAAAGCCGCAATGTTTGCGTTTCTCCGTCCTGCTATATTCCGATATTAGTTCTAGAATGTTTTGTATCAGGCCGCAATCGATCGTCCACACACCGGCGTTAATAACGTTAGTACTTGTAGGACGTTTGGTTTTGATTAATATTCTAATTTATTTATTTGCTATTAAATGGGGTGGTACAAATTTCGTCTTGGGCAATAATTTTTTTTCAATATAAATTAATTTATTTTATATTTAGACAAAATTATAATTTGATATAATATAAAAAATTGATTAAAGTCAAGATAAGAATTATCCACTTAGAATGCAATGTCAAAATCCTTTACTCTTTGTGGTCAAAAAACTCTTCTATAGAATAAAATGTGTTTTGAAGAAGCCAACTGTGTAAGGATACTTTAAATCTTGAAAAAGGTAACAACTTAAATGATCAGGGATCTTATTGAAAATTTTCATGGCCATCCAGAAGCAATTGTTCTGAAATAAAGTGCTATGGGGAACGACTCTAGTCACTAACCTATATAGCTTTCCTAAGTTCTGTATGAGTACTGTGGGTCATATGTTTATCTGATTTTCCTTCACAAATTTTGCCATCTCGTAAATGTATAGACCGGGAAGTGTCAATAATTTCAGTGACTTGTTTTAACAAGGGCTTGCATGAAACGTCAGGCTTAATACCACAGATTGATCTGATGCACTTTTTCTGTGCAATAAATGCTTTGTTTACTATTGAAGAGTTGCCCAACAATATGACACCATATCTAAGTATGGACTCAACGTAAGCATGTTAAGTAATTAAGGCCGTTTGCCTCGAACTAACTTTCGTCAGCTTATAAAGTGCAAAGGAGAAACTGTTTATTTTGCTACAAACTTTACTTACTTGATGTTTCCAACTTAGATCTCTATCGATAGTCATTTTTATCGACATTTTAGAGTAGTGACATGCATGAGAGTCCTTAAAACTTTTCTATAATATGGATAGTAACATATCATCAGACGAAGAATACTTATACAATCTGTAAAAATATAAGCATATCTGAGATGGTTTGATGCCGGCGCGGCACTCTCTCGTAAGAAATATCGGACGATAAAACGCAGTTGTGTGCAAGGAATCGGGACGCATTATCGCAATAACGCATGCGATATTATCGACTTATAACAACGTGCCTGTGTGGGGTAGCCTTAACTATCGGCAATGCAGACACATGACTCATCCCTATTTAAATACACTCAGTCTTATTGCTGGCTGTTATATTATTATTTTATATATTACTAGCTGACCCGACAGACGTTGTTCTATACATCATAAATAAAATGCTGTTTTTTTATGAATACGGCAATAATATTTCATAACATTAAAAATTATTTCGTAAAATATGCTCCCTGTTGTTGTAATGAAGTTGTTTCACAGCAGAACTGAAAAACCGTGCGTCAATAAATTTTCTCATAGAAAATATGTCCATACAAAACAAATATTGAAAATAATAGTATATTACGCACCTAGGGAGAAATGTAGGTCATTCTAGGTGATAATGTCCTACTCATGTAAGATAAGTGGTGCGTATACGATTTTATTCCCACCTGGATGTAAAGCTCGCTCTTAGTCCTTGGTACGAGAGTACTCGGCCACTGTTGTCCCTCGTACCAGGGACTAAAAGACAGCTTTACATCGAGGTGGAAAAAAAGTAATTATGGGTCCCAGATCGAAATAAAAACTATCCTATCTCTCAAGTTGGACTAAACTGCACTCCACGAAGAAAAAATCCGTTCATTAGTTTAGAATTTCACTGGAAACAAACATCAGGACGCTGGATTTATATATATTAAGATTTTAATAATAAATTAGTCAAGATTCAGTGTTACTCGCTAAGATACAGTATATTGTAGACTGTTCAATGTTGACTGTACACTAATCAGTAATCTGTACTGTAGAGCTTTCAGGCGTCAGTTCTCAGTTGTGTGCTGAACGCGGCTACGAGAGGTTGTGTCGCCGTCCCTCTGGGGCAAACTTACGATCCTAAATATAAAATACCGTAATAGTGAGGTGTCAACGGACTGTTATTGTTATGTATTGTAACGCCATCTTTCGTGTTAAGAGTAAACGAAATAAACTGCACAATTAATTATTAATTGCGTCACCAAGGAATGCGGTGTTAATGCGGTCAAAAATTAATTTCAATTAATGAGTATGTGGGACAATGCCCTGCTGTGAGTGTTGTGGGTGCTGTGCCTGTTGGTGGACCGGCAGACGAAGACATCGACCCCCCGACCTCCAGGCAGGTTGTTCACTGATGTTGTTCTACAATGTTTATAAAATGCATCAATACTTTTCGATTCTGTTTATTTTTGCACTTAACCAAGAAATATGGAGAGATGCTTTAAATATTTGTTATCTATAGTACAGCCATTGTAAAATACTATAGTTGATTGAAAAGAGTGGCCATTGAGGTTATTATAATTATGTTCTTCTCGCAAGCTCAACTTTTTACGAACTTAGCTTAAGCCTAATTGAATAAAGTTTATTTGACTTTGAAATATATATAAACGCTTAGAATCAATGTCAGAGATCCATTTAATTACTTTAATATGTTTTTGTTTATTATGGTTCGTATAAACTCAGTAGTACTCAGTAGACGGGACGTAGTGAGTGTTTTCATAGTTGGAGGCTCCTATGCACAGGATGCCGGCTAGATTATGGGTGCCACAACGACGCGTATTTCTGCCGTGAAGCAGTAACGTGTAAGCATTACTGTGTTTCGTTCTGAATGTCGCCGTAGCTAGTGAAATTACTGGGCAAATGAGACATAAAATCTTATGTCTCAAGGTGACGAGCGCAGGTGCAGTGCCGCTCAGAATTTTTGAGGTTTTTCAAGAATCTGAAGCGGCTTTGTAATGGGCAGGGCGTATCAATTACCATCAGCTGAACGCTCTGCTCGTCTCGTCCCTTATTTTCATAAAATAATAATAATAATGCACTCCGAACTTTACTTATGTTTCAATAATCTCTGAAACTCAATGACTTCCTTTGACCAAGTTGTGATTGGAACTTAAGAACTTTTGATGTGATTTAAATTTTTATTTTACAACTAGTTGACCCGACAAACGTTGTTTTGTATATAATAAATAAAATAATGTTTTTTATGAATTAATCGTAAGAATAATTTCGCATATTTTATGCTCCCTGTTGTCGTAATGAAATTGTTTCACAGCAGAACTGTCAAACCGTCCGTCAATAAATTCTCTCATAGAAAATATGTCCATACAAAACAAATATCGGACGACGGGGGATACATCAAAGGAAAAACAAAATTGTTGTTTTTATTTAATTCCGAACATTTTCATATTTATTCACCTTTTAAACCTTCTCTGGACTTCCACAAATAATTCAAGACCAAAATTAGCCATATCGGTCCAGCCGTTCTCGAGTTTTAACGAGACTAACGAACAACAATTCATTTTTATATATTATATATAGATTTGAATATAGCTTTATATTGTGCCTGTGTGTTGATAATTGATATTTAGAATTCTCCTAATAGTAATGGTTTCTGGATACGTGCAAATATTTAAATAATTGGACATCTTCTAGTGGTTGTAAATACCTCAATTTTTACTTATGACAATTTCAAAATTTGAGCTCAAAAGTCTTATAAACGTTAAATAAATCTCTATTTTATGAATTTAAATTTTCAAATAGCAATAACTTTTGAATGAATGAACCGATTTTCCCGCGGTGGCGGCATTTGACGCTGTTTTTTGAGCCTCAAGAATCTTTGAGTTTCAATTGATCGAACAATCACTTTTTTCGGTTTCCTTACATCAACGATAACTGACGAACGGATCAACAAATTTTTACCGTCTTGATGGCGATCGACGTGGTTTATTGATGTTAAAAACTAATAATTATAGTAATTAGTTTTTGGAATCGATTGGTAAAGTCGTTTAAAAGTAATTCCAATAAAACCACTCATGATATATTTGTTTTACATAACTTAAAATCTACCAATCCGAATCGGTCCGAATTGTATTCAAAAGTTAAGTCAAGCCCTTTCGAATGGCGCTAACCGCAATGAAATCGGTCGAGCCGTTTAAAAGTTATAAGAGGCTTACACACACTCACGCAAACATACATACAGACAGACAGACGTACGGACACCATCGCGGGTATAGTCAGGGAAGCTTCCTAGGACTATAAAACTTCGACATCTGGTGAAAACTCGGTTTTCGAAAAACGGAGTAAAACCAATAACTTCCCGATTTTTGAAGCGGGAATTTAAAAAAGACTCATCATACTGGGTTGGCGCTTATGGAAAATTTAAGGCTTATGGTTTTCTCATGGATGCCATTGTCTGGGAACGGGAAGCACCAGCTTTCAAATAAAAAAAATTATCAAAATCGGTTCAGCCAGTCGAACGTTATAAGGCACCTAAGAAACATAAAAACGTCGTCCTTTTTTGAAGTTGGTTAAAAATAGAGTTCGCAGTCTATAATGTTAAACCGTTAATGTTATATAGAGGAGCTTGTGACGGGCGGTGTATGTGGGAGGCTCGAGGGTGGAGGCGATCATTGTGGGCCGGGAAACTATTGAGTGAATCAAGTTCTCCCGACAGACAGAAGCCGTGGGTGAAATATATTTAACTTTCCTGATATTGTTGTTCAAAACGTTTTTTTTCTAATTCAAAGTTAGTTTTGAACGACAGAAATTATTGTTGTTGTTCAAGGGCATTATACACTGGGTATAATTTAAAGCGGTAGATGCGTAGGCATTATCGAGCGGAAAACTGTAACAAGATAAAAGTGAGGATTCTAAGCACTGGGTGGGAACCACAGCGGTGCTTCTCTATATAATAATCACTTATGGGATACATAAGGAATGTAGTGTTGTAAAGAATGGGTACCTTCAAAAAAGCGCGTACACCTTCCTTAAAGGCCGGCAAAGCTCCTGTGATTCCTCTGGTGTTTCAAGAGAATGTGAGCGGCGGTGATCACTTAACACCAGGTAACCCGTACCTTTTCCATAAAAAAAACATTTTGGTGCTTACGATATAGTAGATGCCCATGCCCAAGGGTGTAGTAAGAGGTGACTCAAGGGCGTATCTAGAAGGAAGAGAGTCACGCTGCCGTCTTATGACGTCAGCACAATCGGGCCAGACTCGTCCGGGTTAATTACCACACTCGCACAAAATACCGGCGTGAAGTAGCGGCCTAGTGCCGCTATGTTTCGCATAGGTTAGTGTCGAGGACCAGAGCCTGCCGCCCTTTATCAGAATATAACAGCGGTCCTTGAACAGGTTTTACCCCAGGAGGGTACCGGCTCTATCAGAGCCGGAAAATCCCTCCCCCAGCATTATCGCTCGGGCCGCCCGTCGTATTCTGGGGAGGTTACAGAACCGCGTATGTACGCGGACAAACGAGGCAGCAACACCACGGCACCCCGCTCCACGCTTAACGTGGACTTTTGCAACATTAGGGGAATCCACTCCAATTTAAACGCCGATGTGGTACGGCGCGCCGTCCAACACCACCTTGAGCCGGCTTTGTGTTTCCTTACGGACACGCAGATATCTCGATCTAGCGATACATCGTACTTAACGTACCCCGGGTAGAAAATTGAGCATAACTTTTTGCCTCATGCCGCGGTATGTGTGTACGTCAGGGAGGATATCTGCTGTCACCGTCTCGGTAATTTTCAGGGTAGGGACCTGTCAACTCTCTGGCTCCGTGTAGATTTTGAAGACCGCATCCACATCTATGCCTGGGTCTGCAGGTTCTATGGTGGTAACACAGAAACGGATCATCTCACGGGCTGCCTTCAAACGGCAATTGACGACGTGCTAGCACAGATCCCCTCCGCTGAAATCGTAGTCTTGGGTGTTTCAACAGGCACAATACCGAATGGGTTAGGTCACGTACCACAGACTACGCAGGGCGATCTGTGCACAATAATTGTCTCTCTCTCGCTCGACGAGTGCCGGGTCAACGTTATGTCTTCTATCGAGTCCTCTCTTGAGAATGTCATGGAATGGGGTAAAATGATTTCTTTAATTTAGCCCCCAGAAGATTCAAGTTTGCGCGTTTGCTACTAAAAAACCTCATTTGTCATATCACCGCTCTTCGATAACACCTCCCTTAAAACCTTAAAATCGGAATATTGGGTCTTGAAATCTCGTGTGATTGCCGATTCCGCGGTCATCTGGAGGGCAAAGCCGAATTGGCTTCGAAGAAGCCTTTTCTAATAAATAAATAATTAGTTTTATTTCCAATATTTGTTTTATATGGACATATTATCTGTGAGAGAATTTATTGACGCACGGTTTGACAGTTCTGCTGTGAAACAATTTCATTAAAACAACAAGGAGCATATTTTACGAAATAGTTCTTGATATTATGAAATATTTTTGACAAATTAATTAAAAAACAGTACTTTATTTATTATCTATAGTACGTCTGTCGGGTCAGCTAGTATAGAATATATTGTATATTATGTAATACAATTGTGTTGCTGCGACTTACTGGCTCTACTGGTTCTACTAATAAGCTTTACGATCCATTATTCAGTGTGGGTCCTCGTATCGTGTAAGGACTCTCAAACACAATTTCGTTTTATGGGCCGTTAGCAGATCTTAGTCGCCCACTCGGGCCGTTTGTGACTTATGCCCGGATCTTATAAACAAGAAACGGATAGTTTTTGGTACGCACGGAAATGTTTACTACGCGACGTATTTGTAAAACTGTTTCTATAAACACGAACCGTTCTGATAGACCATTACCAACGAATGAGAGGGCTAACTGTGAGTAATATATGTATATAATATATATATAATATATATATATATATATATATATATATATATATATATATTATATTATATTTTATTTTTTAATTATAATCGCTTATAAAATGCTCACAGAATATCTTTATTTATTTACGGTGTGTGTGGATGACGCAGCCACTGTATTCAATAACTTTTGTATTAATTTACATTTACTTTTTTGACTTACTCGTGTAAGGCATTGACTATTTGACGTTTGAGTATGTTTGTTGTTGTTTATATTTAAAAAAAAAGCCCGCTGAGTTTCTTGCGCCCATTCTTCTCGGGTCTGAGACAGTCTCTTTTGAATGGGTGGTAGTTTTTGACGTTCAATAAGTGATTTTAAATCCTATTTTGAATAAAAATATTTGAATTTGCATTATTTTACATATTATATTGTAATTGAAATGATTTGTTAATCGATGAAAATGTAAATCTTGATATAAAATAGTGGCAATGAGTTTCTTGCTACTTCTTCTCATTAGCTCAACCCTTTACGAAGTAGCGGTAGATTCAAAATATTTTTTTTTGACATTCATAAGTGTCATTTCCGTGAACTACATGAATAAAGTGATTTTGATTTGATTAATGAAAAGGACGATTTAAGCATTCCTATAATATTGTCAACATTACCAGCCATCTTGCTATACAATAACCGTTCATATTTGGAAGATAAGTTGCAACTTGAAATATTTTTCGTAAAGACAATATTTCTATGTATACAGTTAATTTATGTATTTTTTTCATCTATAAGGCAGGAATTGATATCATTTTAAATTTCAGCTATTATCTTTTCAACGAAAGCGTGATTCTTAATTTTTTTTAAACTATTTTTAATTTGTGAATTGAGTGCAACGAAGCACTTTTTGTGTGTGTGAATGTGTGGTTAAGTTTTTCTTCCAAAATACATTCATTTTCATTTATATCCAAATAATTTAATATACAATAGGTAGGACATCTACAATATTTTTAGAAAGTTGTAGAATCTCCTTTAAATTATATGCGTAGTTGCGAGTTTTTTCGTTTCATTGCATTTTCTGAGAACATTTTCCATAATTATGTATTTTTTATACCATCAAAAAGTAGAGAGAAAAATAACTGATATTTTGACGTGAGTTTTTTGGATTTAAAACATGGTTCTTTTTCGATATTAAGTCAAAATAAGGTGAAAAAATAAATATTACTACTACTACTACTACTCCACAGCTGAATATCTAAGTGATTCGTCAGCCTGGGACTAGATTTTGATTATTTTATAGCAAAAGCAATGACTGTACAATATTGTATATTTCTTTAAAAAGAGCGCAAAAAAAGAATGCTGGGATAGTTTCTAGCGCCGCTTCTTCTCTCTCAGAGCGTCATTTGTTTCCGAAGCGGTAGTAGTATCTAGTATATTAGAAATGACATCAAAAATAATTCTAAAGGAATAAATTTTGAGAAAATAAATGCCATTTATGCCTTTTTATACCTACACTTATCTAGTTAATATGTATTATGTATAGTTCAAAAATCAATTTATTTTATTATGACTGATCACCTCATACATAACGCATACATCGTCCACGTATCTGACAAACATTGACAACAGTGTGTCAAGCGCGCGAACCAATTACCGGCACAATTACGTTTGGCGAGCGCGCATGATCGGAAGATGGTCGAATCGCTGAGCTTGTGGCCCAATTATTTACATAATACGCGTAGCTGACAAAGCACTTCCAAATAATAATAATATAATATTGACACACTCTTACACAAGTTATCTTGCCCCAAAATAGGCTGTCCTATACCCATAGGCAACGATATTTTATATTTATTTTATTTTAAAGCTAAAGTTAAAACAATAGAACAAAGATACTGACAATACACAACAGATGGCAGCACTAGTAACACATTGTGTAGAAATTAGACCTTTAATAATTCAGATAAGTAAGTAACATTAGATACACTACTAATCTTACACTAATCATTAATTAATTATTCTAAACTTTAACAATAAAAATTTTGCAAATTTAATACGAACAGCTGAAAAATACAAATATAAAAATAAAACATAATATTATAGCTGTGAAGACGTTGTATGAATGTTATCACAAGAAATAGGCGTAAAACTAAAGTAATTATTGTTTTACATAAGTAGTGCTACTAATAATTAATTAGTTATTATATTTGTTTAGTTGTCACTAGCATTAAACTAGGCCGGGCCTGTATTTTAATACTAGTTACTTCCAGATACATTGTTTTTTACAGTTACTTCAGTACATAAAAGCGTATATAAGAATTTAATATATGAAAAACAATTTTTAACAGTTCTACGAGAAAATAAATAACATTTGTCTATCATGCATACTGGTTAGTACTTGAGCGGTCAGTAATAAAATTGAGGGTATTCTTAAAAACTTTCGGGTTTACTACAAATACTGTTGACTTGGTTTATTTTTATAGAATAATAATATAGTAAGGTATTATTGATTGGGTTTATTTTGAACTTTTAAAAGTAATAATATATAATAAAGTCTTAAAGATTATAAATTTTATAAATAAATAAACATATAAGGGTAACATGTATACATACATATAGATAAATATACATATTAATTTATTGTACATGTAAAATATTAGCTATTATTATGCATACAATAATTTTATAAGATAAAGGGTAATAAAATAAACAATGAAAGAGAAGATATATATATTTAATACAATATACTTACTTAAACATATATAAATACATAATATATAGATCCGTGACTCGGAAACAAACATTCATATTCGTCATATAAATGATTGCACGGACAGGGATTCGAACCGGGACCATTAGCTCAGTAGGTAGGGTCACACACTAGTTAGGATATCATCCTCACCATCTGGATGTGTGGCGGTCCTCCACAGTGCGGTTTACAAGGAGCTTTCTTCCACGTACTACAAAGCTGTGGAATGAACTTACTTGTGCGGTGTTTCCGGGACGATACGACATGGGTACCTTCAAAAAAAGCGCGTACACCTTCCTTAAAGGCCGGCAACGCTCCTGTGATTCCTCTGGTGTTGCAAGAGAGTATGGGCGGCGGTGATCACTTAACAACAGGTGACCCGTACGCTCGTTTGTCCTCCTATTCCATAAAAAAAAAAAAAACCACTGGGCTATAGGGGTCGTCGACCTAGGTTCAATACCAATGCTACGAGCTAAGGGTTCGTACGTTTTAGACCGTAAGTTTAGACGCCTATTTCTGACGTGAAGCAGTAATGTGTTTCGGACTGAAGGGCGCCGTAGCTAGTGAAATTACTGGGCAAATGAGACCTAACAACTTATGTCTCAAGGTGACGAGCGCAGCCGTAGTGCCGCTCAGAATTATTGGGTCTTTCAAGAATCCTGATCGGCACTGCATTGTAATGGGCAGTGCGTATCAATTACCATCAGTTGAACGTTTTGCTCGTCTCGTCCCTTATTGTCATAAAAAAAAATTAAGACATCCGTCATTTAGTGGTTCCACTGGAAGATCAGCGCTGCTTGCGATAGTAATCAGCATTATGCTGAAGTGTGACCAATTTGCGACAGACACTCCAATTTGTAAATTTGTCTGTGTTATATTTGTTTTTTCTATTATATTATGTAAATATTGTGTTTATTACAAATAAATATATATCATTCTTTCAAAACAATAATAATAAACAAATAAGAGACAAGAACGAAAATTTTTGACGACCTGTATAGCCGAGTGGTTAGCGATCCTACCTACTAAGCTAGAGGTCCCGGGTTCGAATCCCGGTAGGTGCAAGCATTTATATGATGAATATGGATGTTTGTTTCCGAGTCATGGATGTTTAAATGTATTTATGTATGTTTATATGAATTTATGTATGTTTAAGTAAGTATATTGTATTAAATATATCATTGTCTTGTAACACATAACACAGGCTATATATGCTTAACTTGGGGCAAGATAATTTGTGTGAAAAGTGTGTCAATATTATATTAAAAAAAAAAAAAAAAAATGAAAGAAAATGCTAACTTCGTTTTTCTGCCATTTCCCGTCTGAGCAAGTTAGGAGTCAATAATTGATACAGAGACTGCGGAGAGTCGTCAACTAAATATTTAAACGTTGATGTACTCCCGGGAGCGCGCTGTGTTTAATGTGAATGCTTTTAGTCTTATAACTAATAATTTCGGCTTAATATCTTCATTTAGAAACATTTCATGTCAAGTAATTACTTACTTATTAATATTTTAGCCTTTATTATTATAATTGGAATTAAAATTTTGAGCTTAGATTATTAGTCTCCGCTGCGCTCCAACTAGATACTCGTAGAACAGACTGACAGACGTGGCGTAGGACTTTGTTAGGGTTCCGTACCCAAATGGCAAAAGACGGAACCCTTATGGCTTCGTCATGTCTGTCTGTCTGTCCGTCCGTCCGTATGTCAGTGCCACTTTTTTCGAAACCATAAACACTGTACTGTTGCAACTTGGTAAATAGATGTATTCTGTGTAATATGTGTATGTAAACCGCATTAATAGTTTCACACAAACATAGAAAATAAAACAATAAATTTTGGGGGTTCATCAAACCCATACGTGTGGGGTATGTAGGTCTTCAAAAATAATATTGAGGTTTCTAAAGTCTTTTTTTCTAAACTAATAATAAAGAATGGCTTGCGTGAGAGACACTTATAAAGTAATAAAAATTGTCCCCCCCCCCCTCCTGTAACTTCTAAAATAAGTGAAAGATAAAACTAAAAAAAATATAAATATAATATTTATTCGATGAAACAAAAAAGCCCGCTGACTTTGTTGCAAACAAACTTTCAGACTTTCAGGCTTTTTAACAACTTTCTTTTTAGGCATTCATTTTGGAATGGGTGGTAGTTTTTTGACTTTCAATAAGTGATGTCACATCCTATTTTGAATAAAAATATTTGAATTTTAATTTGAATATGATGTACGTTACCATGCAAACTTCCACCGAAAATTGGTTTGAACGAGATCTAGTAAGTTGTTTTTTTTTTACTCGTCTAAAATCGTAAACCGCAATTTACCTTTCATTCCATCAGCTCAAATATTATTTTTATAATTGAAGACCTCTTTATATCATAATAATAATAGTATTGACACACTCTTACACATATTATCTTGCTCCAAACTAGGCATAGCCTGTACTATGGTTGCAGGACAACTACATATTTTAATACAATAATTTATTTACTTTAAACATACATAAATACATAATATTATAAACATCCATGACTCGGAAACAAACATTCAAAATATTCATCATACACAAAATAAAAATGGAAAAACAAAATTTTTTGAACGATGCGGGACACGACCTCTGGCGTTCCGTGCCAGTGCTCTAACCAACTGAGCCAACCGTTCGATTGACGTATCGTCATAAAATCTTATATGCTTTTTTCAACTCTCAGGTTGTGGCTTCATCTACAGGATCTACTTTACAGTTGATAACCTGCTCAACCCCAATATTTGCATATTAGGAAATTGACTTGAGATGTCGCTCTTGTAAATCTAAACAATTAGTTATGTTTTTAAATTGATAACCCTCACTTCTAGGATTACTTAATACACAATTTTTTTTTTAATATTCATCGTATAAATGATTGCATCTACCGGGATTCGAATCCGGGACCTTTAGCACAGTAGGCAGGGTCACTAACCACTGGGCTATAGGGGTCAGGAGTCATATGATAAATTATATTACAGAACTCTTCATGGAAGATTCCGACTCGCACTTGGCTGCTTTTTTATAATATGTAGTGATTATGACGTCGGCTGTGAAATAAAACAATGCTTCGTGTGCGTCCGTGATGAGACTGACAATTAATTACACATCAGCCATAATATTGAATGCAATATTGTTAACCAGTCCGAGCCAGTCCGCTCTACTGTCTGTTCTCTTTGTTCGAAATGTATTTGTGTTGTGCTGTGGGAGGCCGAAGAGGTTCATCTACTGTGGAACGCTCAGGTTGATAAGATCTATTTAACATATAACTACAACTTATATTTTAACTAGCTGACCCGACAGACGTTGGTCTGTACATAATATTCCACCTTTGCACGACACACCACAAGTTAGGTTATCATCCCCACCATCTGGATGCGTGGCGGTCCTCCACAGTGCGGTTTTCAAGGAGCTTTCTTTCACGTACTACAAAGCTCTGGAATGAGCTTCCTTGTGCGGTGTTACCGGGACGATACGACATGGGTACCTTCAAAAAAAAGCGCGTACACCTTCCTTAAAGGCCGGCAACGCTCTTGTGATTCCTCTGGTGTTGCAAGAGAATGTGGGCGGCGGTGATCACTTAACACCAGGTGACCCGTATGCTATACATATATACATATATATATATATACACACTGGAAGCAAACATCAGGACACTGGATTTATATATATTAAGATTTATTTAACATTTAACTCACACTTTATATTTAAATTATCACGATATTAGAAGTTATTGAAAAGACGAAGTCTTCAATTACTATAGAAAACAAATTAACAGTTAAAATTAATGTCCTAAGGTTGACTCCATGGGTAATCTTTTGAGTTTAGTGTGCACTTGTATCTGACTGACACAGAGTTAACTTGAACGGAGCCTTTTATTTATTACAAGTTTTTTATTAGCTTCACACCTGTATGTATGTTTGTTTGTAACCGACTCATTTGGGCGCGATTTCGAACAAATTTAAACGGCCAGATATCGTTAAAACTTCGTAAATTTATCGAGGACCGATGACAATACATTAATTTGATAAAATTATTCCATTTTTCAATTTGCAAAATAAGATTTTTGTTAATATATATAAGTTTCAGCTATCGTCTATAAGGCAGGAAGATATTAATTTTAAATTTCTTTTCTCTTTTTTTGTTCTGTTTTCTATAAAATGCGTGTTTTTTATTTTATTTAACTACGTATAACGTATTTAATGTATTACACAACGAGAATTTTCACATATCAATCTGTCTGTCTGCATCACATTTAAATGTTCATCGCACTCGTTTATTATCCGTCATTACTTTTACATTCCAATAGTAACTGAAACATGTCTATATTATTACACTGTAGTGGTGTTTAAAATTGATAATATATCATTCCTGTTCCATCCGTGCGTAAAATTGTAAAAAAAAAATTCGTTTATTTTTTGATTTTTTCATAAAATTAAATGAAAGGGAATTTGTTTGAATTTATGTGTGTTTTTATTGCTACGTTTAGTCTTGATTTTATAATTTTACCAACCATATAAATAAAGTTAGCGACAAAATTGAATTGTTAAATATTCTTTACGTCATGGAGCGACGTCATTTGACAGCAAATGAAATGCAAAGAGCTGTAGGGATGTTGCAAGCGGGAAGTAATCAATCTTAGGTATCTCGGCATTTTGGCATGTATAGAAGTGTTATTTGTCGTCTTTGGCAGCGCTACAATAATACAAGGGAACCCACTGAACAGTAATCAGGCCGCAAAAGGAGTACAACCACTCGGCAAGACCGGTACATACAACTTACTGCAAGACGCCAGCCGATGTTAACCGCTCGAGAGATAAGTTTGAGGCTACAAAATTCAAGTGGTGTTGATGTAAGTCCCCAAGCTATGCGAAATGGACTGCATGGGTACGGCCTACGAGCTCGACGCCCAATTAGGTGCCCACCGATACGTCAAGGGAATCGCGCTCGTCGAAATGAAAGGTGTAGAGAACGCAGAACATGGACCCAGGAACAATGGGATAAAATTATGTTCTCCGATGAGTCGCGATTCGGGTTTAGGCCTGATACAAGAAGGGTGCGACTGTACCGTCGGCCCGGATGTACTGAAAGACTCAGGTGCATTCAGGAAGATCATCCATACAGCGGCTCAACAGTTATGATATGGGCGGGTATTATGAAGAACAAGCGAACTGAGCTCGTTTTTGTAAATGGAAACATGAACGTTGAAAATGAAATTGGCCTTTATATCATTTTTTTCTTATTCGTTTAGTTCGTGTTTGGTGGTTAGTTCACTTAGTCACTCATGAGGTTAGTTAGGTGGCGCGTCCGCCATTAAATTTATGAGAATACGCGGGTCGCGGAGCGCAGCGCAAGCGTGTGACCGCGTGATTCACCGACGAGAGAGTGGGCGAGGTAGGGGGAGAGGGAACGGGGTGCGGAAGGAGGGATGAGGAAGCGGGGTGTGGCAAAGAGAACTTGACAACTGACGTTGACGCTGACAGTTACAAGTGCGTTCCGAAATGAGCAAATAAAATATGGCGCCAACAGTACTATTTTTAGTACCTATATTACCTATTTGAACAACTTGGGCAAAAGGGGGCTCCCTATCTGACTTCTCTACAGATAAGCCTCGTCTCTCTATAATGACTTGGCTCACGCGACCCTTGTAGATGTTTTTAGTACACTTGAATAGATTTCGTCTTAGTGAGATTTATTCAGAGGTACCCAAATAGCACCATGGTAAAATGTGTCAATTTGCACATTACTGCTTCACGGCAGTTACAACAACAATCACAATCTTCATTGACTGTGCTGTGCTGTGTGCCACAATACGATATAACACACACTATCGTTGCATTTATTCATATTGCGATTTTAATCATCTTAAGCTAACTTTCTTTGTGTACCATCGTCGGCGGCGATTAAGAGAAAGCTCTCCTAATCTCTGCTGGTGATGACCGACAGCAAAAGGAAGGTGTAACGGTGGGTTTTGATGAAATTTAGTACAGAGATAGACAAGAGTTTGGAAAAGGACATAGGCTACCTACCTTTTATCTTAAATAAGAGGTTTGGAGGAGTTGAAATAAGGGGTGGGAGTCCGTCATTATCAAAGATGTCACCATGAATATATATCATTCAACTTTGAATTTAGGTACTTGTTATGAAATAAATAAATAATTGTTCAAGCTTTTTTGAAATTTCGATCTATGTGGGGTTGAATTAAGGAATGAAAGTAAAAAATAGAACTCTAAAAAGTATCTAACAGGAGTACTTTAGAGAAAATATTATTTTTCTCATGGGATACTTTATGACGTGGCCTGTTCACGAATATCAAAACCGCAAAATTTTGATGGAAGAACAAAATAAAGTAGTTTATAAAATTGTATTAAAATTAACAATTTATAGCTAGCCGCATCAGTTTGTATGTGTATTATTTCCAAAGTATTCTAAAAAAGAAAATTTGCTACCCAATTGAATTGAAATTGTTGCAATTCCACGCTGCTGAAGTCGTGGATAAAAGCTAGTATTTAATAGAAAGCTAAATATTTGCTTAACCATTTGAAACCTGTTTTCATCGTTTTATCGAAGGAATCCTGAATTGTTGAAAACCTACCTCTAAGTGAGTTTTCTTCCCTTCGAAAAATTTGCCACATACAAAATAAAAATAAAAACAGTTTACATTTTCAAAAACATTTAAAAATAGATATATGCAAGTCAAAACTACACAAGCAGAAAACTGACTTAAAATTTATATAATTCCTTCAGCGAAATTATAATGGAGTTCTCTTGAAGTTAATCCCGACGGATTAAATAATTATTGTTCTCACTAATTGCCTTGTTAGTAAGAGGCTACGGTTTACTCATAGAAATGTTTCGTATTAACATGAAATTATTATTCACTATAAATAGTAGTTAAAAACACGCTCTTAATAGAAACAGAACTAAAATATAGAAAATTTATTTTGAAATTTAAAATTAACATTAATTCCTACCTTATAGACGATAGATGAAAATTATATAAATTAACAAAAATCTTATTTTGCAAATTGAAAAATTTAATAATTTTATCACATTAATGTATTGTCATCGGTCCTCGATAAATATATGAAGTTTGAGCGAAATCCGGCCGTTTAAAGTGGGTCAAAATTGCGCCTTAATGAGTCGGTTACAAACAAACATACATACAGGTGAAGCTAATAAAAAGCTTGTAAAAACAACAGCTACAGGTGATATCTGAAAATTGTTTTTTTTTTATGGAATAGGAGGACAAACGAACGTACGGGTCACCTGTCGGAAACACCGCACAAGGAAGCTCATTCCACAGCTTTGTAGTACGTGGAAGAAAGCTCCTTGAAAACCGCACTGTGGAGGACCGCCACACATCCAGATGGTGAGGATGATATCCTAACTTGTGGCGTGTCGTGCGAAGGTGGAATTCGGCGGCAGGAATCAAGTTAAGCAGCTCTTCGGAACACTCCCCGTGATAAATGCGGTAGAAGACACACAATGAAGCGACTTCTCTACGCAACGCCAAGTGATCCAGCCGTTCACAGAGCACTGGGTCCCTCACAATTCGAGCTGCTCTACGTTGCACGCGGTCAAATGGATCGAGCTGATATTGGGGTGCGCCAGACCAGAGATGACAGCAATACTCCATGTGTGGCCGGACCTGCGCTTTGTAGAGCGCTAGTATGTGGGCCGGCTTGAAGTATTGCCGTGCTCTATTAATGACTCTCAGTTTCTTTGAAGCCAATTTGGCTTTGCCCTCCAGATGACCACGAAATTGGCAATCACTCGAGATTTCGAGACCCAGTATTCCGATACTAGGCGAGGCTTTAAGGGAAGTGTTGTCGAAGAGCGGTGATACAACAAATGGGTTAATGATTGATTTGTGAATTAGTTTATTACTGTTTTGTAGTTTTCGATTTTCATCAGAGCTATAACAGGTATTTCGCAATGTGGTAAAGTAGCAGGGATTCACCGGTTCTCACCCACTGGTTCTGGCACACTTTTTCGCGACCTCAACTAAAAAAAATTTGGTGTCAAACTGGAGTTTTTATGTTAACGAACGAACTGTTCTGATTGTTTTTGTATACCTGTTATTATATGTATTGTGTTTTTAGCATACATTTTAGATCCAAGTTCTACGAAAGATGAATCACTAAGTATGTTATCTTTGTTTTCATCTTTAAATAGCCTAACTTCTTCTGAGTTTTGGATAGTATTTTTTTTTCTTTCTTGCATAGTAGGAGGTATCGATGCAAAATATGTTTATAAGGTTTTATATATCGGTAAAAATTTATAAATTAAACTATCAGCTTTAAATATTTTTTTTATTGAATTTATTTAACATTAACAAGTTATAGTGAATTTGTACATTACAGTTTTAGAAATATCCAATACAAAAAATCCTGCGCACAGGATGCCGGCTAGATTATGGGTACAACTTATATATTTGATGCGTCATTCTTTCTTCACTCATTCGCTCCACGTGTCCAAACCATTTCAGCATTCCTTTTTCAGTCCTTGTCACACAGCGAGCTCGTATTACCGCATTCGGAATTCTATCAGTCAGTCTTACTTCACACATACTACGCAGTGATCGCATCTCAACTGCGTTAATTCTGCTTTTATGCTTCTTCGGCCATACCCAACTCTCACTTCCATACATTAACGTGGCGACAAGCACTCCATTATGTACAGCCATTCGCGCTTCTATTGGCACAGTCTGGCCGTTTATAATGGCATGCAGCGCTCAATTCACACAGTTTCCCGCAGTCACTCTCCTTTCAATATCACCTTCATATCTTCCGTCTCTTGTAAACATGCTAATTTATATAAATTCATATCTATAATTATTCAAAATTCAAAATACAAATATTTTTATTCAAAATAGGATTTATAATCACTTATTGAACGTCAAAATCTACCACCCATTCAAAAGAGACTGCCTCAGACCTGAGAAGAATGGGCGCAAGAAACTCAGCGCGTTTTTTTTTTATATAAAATATGGATTACAATGTAATATCGTACAATAAACATTTATAATTAAAGAGCCTGAGGGTGTTCGCTTTAATCCCAGTCCGTGGTGTCATTAAGAAAATCGTTTATGCTATAATAACCTTTCCCACACAAACGTTTTTTAACAATTCTTTTAAATTTCGTAACACATTTGTTTTGTACATTTTCTGGGATCATATTGTAGAAGCATATACATCGCCCAACAAAAGACTTACTAACTCGACCCAACCGAGTAGTAGGCATAACAACTTTATGTTTCTTCCTCGTGTTAACATTATGAATGTCACAGTTTCTAGAAAATTTCTCAATGTGCTTATGAACATACAAAACATTATCGAAAATGTATTGAGAAGCAACAATCAAAATGTTTATTTCTTTAAATTTTTCTCTTAATGATTCTTTAGGACTTAGGTTATAAATCGCGCGAATAGCCCTCTTCTGCAGCACAAAGATAGTATTAATATCGGCCGCACTGCCCCATAACAATATACCATAGGACATAATACTATGAAAATAACTAAAGTATACTAATCTCGCCGTATCTATGTCAGTTAACCGTCTAATTTTCTTAACCGCATATGCTGCAGAACTAAGCCTATTCGCCAATCCTTCAATATGGGGGCCCACTGCAATTTGGAATCAAGAGAAGAAGATAATAAATGTATAATCTTTTGCAGGAAATCCCCGAAACAAATGTGCTCTTCAGCCTGGTCACAGCCTGATGGATTGGATTCGCCTGGGCAACTCGGGAAAAGACCTCACCGGTGTGGGGGGACGGATACGGTCTGTCTCACCTACAGAACTATCGCTCCATAATACTCAAAGTAAGCAGTCTTACTTTTATAAGTACCTACTAAACAATATTACAAAGAATTTCATCCTATTTTAAACAGCTAAGTGTAATGATCCAGGAGCTCCTCGCGCGTGTCGTATCTACCTTATTGTTTGCTTAAAGACTGCCAACGCTCGGTTACGACTTATCATCGTATATCATGCCTATCTTATAAATTTGGTGAAGAGATATATATATTCTTGATATAATACAGCTTTAAATGTTTGTTTTATCAATCACTGACACCATAATAATGAAAAGATACTTACAAGATTATAATTTATTGGAATTAAGATGGCCCACAGAAACTACAACATAATATATTCCAGTACATTCATTCATTAAAACATTTACTAGCAATTATTATGACTAAAACTAGATTGACAGTGATGCGGCACTCTATCGCCGGCCGATGTGTCCTGTGACACATAACAAGGTCTACAATTTTCACAGCTATCTTAAGACCGAATCGATTATTACTATATTGAACAACCAAATAAGTTTATATTTAATAAGTCGTTTTTGTTAGATTCTCTTCCTTTTCCTATGGGTTTCACCACGGACTAGTAAAAAAATAAGGACTCCGTGTCACCTTACATAACAGTGTAGCAACAAAGCAAGCCGATTAACGTGTAAATAGCCCCACGCACACACTTATGCTACTACAGGCCGATAGGCGGCCATTATGAGAATTGTTATCGTTAGTGACAGATCAGTTTGCGTCTCAATAAAATATTTTAAAAATGCCGTCGTGCGTTGTGAAAAAGTGTTAAACGATACTTTATAAGTATTTGTGGCCATATATGATTATTTAAGGTTGAAAAAATATTGTAACTAGTATCCCCCGTAAGCGCACACACACTAGTATAACGGTGCTTCACTTGCTAATATCAAGGCGCGGACTCCTTCTTTTTTTACTCGTCCGTGGGGTTTCACCTATATTTTTCCTACTATAATTCTTTTGGTTTCATAAATTATCGAGCCTGGTCTGTACCTGTAACGTAACAAAAACAACTTGGAAAATATGAAATGAAGAAGCCGGAAGGATGACCCCTAAGATATCTTTGTTTATTTTAAACAAAGATAACAAATCTGTAACGTCAGATTGCAAAGTTGCGACAATTTAACAATAACCTTTTTTTTGGGATATAGGTACCTGTTTCTTCCACAATTTCTCTAAACTAATTACCATACTCCGCTCTTTCTTTATTGAAATTGCCGGCTATAGGGTCTCCCCTAGGAAGTCTTGGGAGAGGAGGCTTGTTCAAATAGAGAAAATTATTACAAAGTTACAGGAGTCAAACTGTCAAAAAATTATGTTTGCATTATTAACAATTAATATCCGGACGACTGAGCCTTGCTCGGATTTTTAAGAATGTACAAAACTTGAACAAAAAAAAAACTAATAGGACTTCTGGATTCGAACCGGGGTCTTTAAATAAGTAATATTTTAATATTTACTATTTACTTAACAACGCCATCTGCTGTTGTGTCGTTAAAGCAATTGGTTGCTCACAAAAAATAGTATTATTATTCGCCAATAGATGTCAGGAAGAGTCATATTTTTGAGTTGAGACTACTAAAACGCCTCCTTTTTGTTATTTTTCTTCCAAGTTTATGTTTAAGTTGATTATCGATAAAACACGAATAAAATGACATTTTCTAAAAATGATTCCTAGCTAGATCGATTTATCGCCCCCGAAACGCCCTATATACTAAATTTTATGAAAATCGTTGGAGCCGATTCCGAGATTCCAATTATATATATATATATACAAGAATTGCTCATTTAAAGATATAAGAGTCATTCAAAAAATTATATCCTTTATTCTTACACATATTGTGGTTTGGAAGTTTATTATATTCTTTTTGTTTTAAAAGTCAAAAATCTATTATTTTTTTGGAAAACTTTGCTTCGGCATGACACTAAAGTATCAGCACTGGGCAGTACGATACAGACACGAATATCGTTATTATGGATTAGTGAACTTAGGTTTGCTATGTGTCTGGATATATATTATCAATATTCTATTTCAGATAACGCGTGGCTAGCGATTCGTGGCCGTGTGTATAACATAACACACTATTTGCCATTTCATCCAGGAGGTAAATAATAGTTCGACAACATTTTCTAATGAATATAATATAATATTATATAGATTCGATAACATACTCAGATTTAAATTTAAGGTTCTGAAGAGCTAATGCGTGGCGCCGGAATGGATGCCACAGAACTGTTTGATAAAGTCCATCCCTGGGTCAACTACGATTCTCTCTTAGCAAAATGTTTGGTCGGTCCGCTGAGTTTCGACAGGCCAGATGCCGACGAATTATTTAACACATCGTCGCCGAAAGCAGACCGTCTCAGGGAGCCGTCTAAAGCGCAGGAACTTGTAAGAAAATCGATGGAGAATTTGGCCAATTGCATAACGCCTGTACGGAAGAAAATAACTGCTAAAAGTGAAGAAAATGTGAAAGGCAGTCCACCGAGTAAAATAATGCAGAGTTTGATACAGTCGAGTGACCTCCCTGTCTCAATCAGTCGGAGAGCGGCCGCGAACCTGGCCAGGAAGACCACGGCTAAGGATACACCTCCGCCAGTTCGGTACGACTGGATACAGACGTCTCATAAACTGATACTGTCAATATATACAGGGCAGTTGGTGAACCCTGGCGGGAGCGCCCGATTAGTGGGTGGGTCCCTTCTGATAGAGATTGTGACGGATGGTTGGTTGAGGACATTTCAATTAAATCCAGAGGGTTCACTAAGGGAACCATTACAATTAAAAGTTTTTGCAGAAAGTGGTAAGGTTGAAGTAAGTATAAGTAATTCTAGCGTATAACTTGCACTTTGAGTACCTGACACTCATAGAATAATTTAGTTTTTAGACTCGAACCCGCGACCTCTCCTGTTCAGTACGAGCGCTGTTCCAACTGAGCCAACCGTTCGAGTAACGTCACGTTCATAAATCTTGTTAAGTCTTGTACAACTCTCAGGTTGTGGCTTCATCTACAGGATCTACTTTACAGTTGATAACCTGCTCAACCCCAATATTTGCATATTAGCACAGAAGACATTAGGAAATTGACTTGAGATGTCGCTCTTTCAAATCTAAACAATTTGCTATTTTTTTAAAGTGATAACTCTCATTTCTGGGATTAATTACACAAATAAAACTGAAAATAAAATTTATGAACGATGCGGGACTCGAACCCGCGACCTCTCGCTTTCCGTGCGAGCGCTCTTCCAACTGAGCCAAACGTTCGAGTAACGTTACGTTCATAAACCTTGTAAGCCTTGTTCAACTCTCAGGTAGGTGTAGATGAAGCCACAACAAGACATAAAGTAGAAGATAGGAATAATGTAGAAGTTAGGTTAGGATTTTGTAATTTGGTAAAAAATAATATTATGATCTGTTTATTACGAAGTTTCGATGACAATACAGGGGTACTGAGTTAGATGCATATAATTTAATTATATTTCAGGTTGTAGCAATAAAAGTTGAGAGTAAGGTATGGAAGGAATGTGGTGTGATGACTCTTGGAGACCCCGTCCCGACATCTGCTCCGAGGAGAGTAGAGTGCCGCGTACTGGATGTTGCTCAACTGTCTCATGACACAAGCCTGCTGGTGTTGGCTGCAGTCACGGGACCCGTCATAGTTCCCCTGGGACACCACATAAGGGTTCATCATCAACAAAGTACGTTACAACTAAAGAACTTTTATGCTATAAATTATCAAACGAATTGATAAAATAAATATAAAATAAAAAATAAATAAGCAAAAATAATTTCTGTCAATTTCATCCCATGAAAATGATGAATAATGATCCCAGAGTCCAAACGCAAAAGTCCTAAAAAATCACGCTGAAAACTTAAGTTTTTTTTAACATAAAAATAAAACTGAAAGTTTAATATCGAGTGTGGCCCTCCCTTGCTAAAATGACAGCTTGTATTCGTCGGGGCATGCTATCGATTCTATTCTTAGTTGTTTCTTGTGGAATACGCTCCCACTGCGTAGCAATTACATACTTTAGCTCCCTGATGTTTTGCGAAGCGGGCTGCGCCGATTTTACTCTTCGTTTTAGAATATCCCAAATATGCTCTATGGAATTGAGGTCGGGAATTCGAGCTGGTAAATCCAAATGACGAATCCCTACCTCTTAAATACGCTTCCAGAACGGAGAGCGCGAGCGTTATCGTCCATAAAAATCAAATCTTCTCCAAGAACCGCTAATGCGGGTTGTAAGTAAGGAATTAGGACTTCTGATATGTACAGGTGTGCATTCAAGGTGCCGTTTTCTATGAAGACTAACTTCGTACGGTTAAATACATTAATCGCAGGTTCAGTTATGTTTTGGGCAGAAACTTTTGCGAAACGTTCCCCTTGCCTTCGCAGTACTCGCCGACGTTGGTCCATATAGTGATATTCTGACTTCGTCCGAGAACAATACTCTAACCCAGTCTTTTTGAGTCCACGTCGCACAATTTACAGAGAAGCTAAGTCTAGCAACTCTGTGCTCGCGGAGTAATTTAGGGCCACGGATTGAATGGCGACTGCATGTATTGGCAGCGAGAACCCTCCTCCTGACAGTCCATAAGCTGAATTGCACACCTCTCACTTCCTCTAGAGTCTTTTTGAAGACGACAGGAAGATTTGCGATTTCTCAATAAAAGGCATAAAAAGGCATAAAAAGGCATAAAAGGCATTTATTTTCTCAAAATTGATTCCTTTTTTTTTTTTGATGTCATTTCTTATACTACTAGATACTACTACCGCTTCGGAAACAAATGGCGCTCTGACAGAGAAGAAGCGGCGCAAGAAACTCTCCCAGCATTCTTTTTTTTGCGCTCAATGCTTGGGTCACCAGGAAGCGGTCATCTCGAGTATGGTGCATGGTTTGTTTCCGGACGGAACCATATCGTTGTCAAGTCCTCTGGACAGTCGAATTTATTATTTATTTATTGTTAACTCACATTAAGCCTCTGTGACACATAACATTGACTAAACCCTTCCTCAAGTAACGCTATAATTTTGCTCGCTGTTATCGTTCTATCAACCATTTTAGAGACCTCTTAATATTGGTATCAAGACTCAAAAATATGAAGGAAATAGGACAATCCGAAAATAATTATCTAAAAATGATATGGAGTTAATACGAACTATCAACGATTCCCGCCACGACACGCAATTTCGCGCTACAATAGCGAGGCAGTCCCAACATTATCCTGAAGATGTTATTATATTGGACACGGAGAGCATTAATAGATTTTTGGGTATAGTCAACCGACAGACTATTATTATTAAAAGCCGACTATGTCTTAAATTTGAATTTGGATTAAACTTTTTTATGCACCACAACGCTTCACAAATGTGCCAGTAATATTCTCAAATGATTAAAACCTATTTGGTATTGTATTTTCTAAAATCGGAAAAAATTATCTGAAGATATCTTATATATAAAATTCTCGTGTCACAATGTTCGTTCCCGTACTCCTCCGAAACGGCTTGACCGATTCTCATGAAATTTTGTGAGCATATTGAGTAGGTCTGAGAATCGGCCAACATCTATTGTTCATACCCCTAAATGTTAAGGGTGGTCCACACGAATTTTTTTTTTGATTTTTTTTTTAAATTTAGTTTATATTTATTTTTTTATTTAATTATAGTTTGATTATGAGTCACCCTTAAAAAATACATTCAACTTCAAATTTTCACCCATCTACGATCAACAGTAACTTTTGTATCGCGATTTTAATATCGGCAATACTACGTTTGCTGGGTCAGCTAGTATTATATATAATTAATCTGAAGATGCCAGTGGAACAGGTTATTTACCTAGGTGCCCGTTTTTTTTTTTGCAAAAGAGTGTATTTTACATTCTCCTTGGGTTCTTACTTATTAACAAAATAAATCTTGCATATTATAAAATATAGCTACTTAGGATAAATAATCCAAACTTCTTTCACAATGGTTACAATATTATAATAATAGTGAATTTTAATATCCATTAGTTATCATACTATGATGATGAACAATATATTATATATTCTCAGTGCACTTAAGTTACAGCAATGAAAAATGTGGAAACATTCTCCTGTGAATTTAAACTTATCCAGCAACGAATAAAACTCTACATTTAGGTTTTTGTGTAAAGTTAAAACACATTTCAGATTCGGAGTGCGTCCGATCCTACACCCCTCTGGGAGACGGCTGGGACAGGAGCCGTATTGATCTCACTACACTGAAACTAGCAGTGAAACGATATGACTCGGGACTTCTCTCGCCGTATTTGACGTCGCTAAAGATTGGAGACCTCGTGACGTTGTCGGGGCCTTACGGAACTTTTCAACTACACAAGGTCTGTAACTAGTAAATATCTTAAATATTATGTGACTGCAACTGAGCTAATACTTCGAGTATGTCGAGACGTATCGTCATAAAATCTTGCACGCTTCGTTCAACTTTCAGGTTGTGGCTTCATCTACAGGATCAACTTTACAGTTGATAACCTGCTCAACCCCAATATTTGCATATTAGGAAATTGACTTGAGATGTCGTCCTTGCCAATCTAAAGAGTTTGTTATGTTTTTAAAGTGATAACCCTGACTTCTGCGATTAAATACACAAATAAAACTGAAAACAAAATTTTAAGAACGATGCGGGACTCGAACCCGCGATCTCTCGCGTTCCGTGCGAGCGCTCTTTCCAACTGAGCCAACCGTTCGAGTGACGTATCGTCATAAAATATTGCATGCTTTGTTCAACTCTCAGGTTGTGGCTTCATCTACAGGATCTGCTTTACAGTTGATAACCTGCTCAACCCCAATTGCACTGGAAGAGCACTCGCACGGAACGCGAGAGGTCGTGGTTTCGGGTCCCGCATCGTTCATAAAATTTTGTTTTCAGATTTTATTTGTGTATCAATCCCAAAAGTGAGGGTTATCACTTTAAAAACATAACAAATTGTTTAGTAAATATCTATTCAGGTTTAGTTTCCGGATGGATGAGATATCTTTACAATTAGTATAAAACACGGTCCCTTTACCTGTAAATGCTTGAATTTTGATGCAGCCTTTATCATCACTTACGTAACTTTTCACGGAAGGCTTTTTTTATAATAAACCAAATAAGAATATAATAAATAAATAACCTACATGGCTTACATTCAGGATTGGTCTCCGCTGCGCTCCAATTGGATACCACACTACCAAAGAACAATAGCTTTTCTAATACTTCACACTCAATGGCATCTTTCAAATTTTATTATTTACACTTGTAGTATTTTACATTGAAATTAATAAAATACAAATACTTTCCGATGATAATATGTGATCCCAGTGTCTTTCTTATTTCTTGTAGATTTACTATTCATTTATTTTTACAAAGTTTTACTACGCAACACGGCATTTTAGATTCAATTATTAGCAAAGGTTAACAGAACATGTGGCACGTCAACGTCACACATTGTTCGAGACTGGCTCGAGTAGGTACGCCCGCTTGGGTGTAGAATTAGTTGCCACACTTTGCGACTACGTCTGCGGTATCTAGTTGGAGCGCAGCGGAGACCAAACATTAATCATAACTACATGGTATAAAAAAAATATTATGTTGTGTGTACAAAGTACACATGTTAGAAGTGAAACTTCTTTGGAAAACTAATTTCTAAATCTCGTTTATATTAATTATCCTAATCTGTTCTCCAAACCAAATGTTTTTTGTCAATATTAATAATTATTAGATGTTCTACTTATTCGCGGCCACGCGTTAAATGATACAACGCTAGGAGTGAAGATGTTCTACTTTTTCGCGGCCTCGTGCTAATCCTGCACGATACAAAGCTAGTGGGGAAAATGGTCTAAGTTTTCGCGGCCGCGCGCTGAACCTTCGAGAACCTCGGATACGATATCTATATTGTCAAAATCATAATATTGCGCGGCGGCCATCTTGGATTTAAAAAATGATCCCAAATTCATTCTCTGCACCTTCGAGAACTTCGGGTACGATATCCATATTGTTGATATCATAAATTTGCGCGGCGGCCATCATGGATTTCAAAAATGATCCCAAATTCGTTCTCTGCACCCTCGATAACCTCGGATTCGATATCAATATTGTTGATATCATAATTTTGCGCGGCGACAATTTTGGATTTCAAAAATGATCCCAAATTCGTTCTCTGCACCCTCGAGAACCTGGGATACGATATCCATATTGTTGAAATCATAAATTTGCGCGGCGGCAATTTTGGATTTTAAAAATGATCCCAAATTCGTTCTCTGCACCCTCGAGAACCTCGGATACGATATCCATAATACTGAAATCATAATTTTGCGCGGCGGCCATCTTGGATTTAAAAAAACTAAAAGGCGCGTAACCGAAGATCGATAAAGAAGTTTCACTTCAATTGTGGTTTATCGTACTTCGCTGCGGTTTAGGCTGTTTATTTCGGCTCATATTGTCATCGTTACACGCAGATGACAATCTCACACGATACGTCACAAGCAAAGAAAAATGTCATTTACATGACTCAGAGAGGAACGAATGTATCACCAATAATCAACAGGAAACTACATTTCATTTTATTTCTTTATTCTACATCTGAATGCCTAGCTTATGTAAAACGTCAAAAACAAATGTTAACTTAAAATATGTGAAAACATTAACCGTAGATGCTACCATTGTGTAAGATGTGTGCTCAAGAAGAAATGAAGTCACTTAAGCTTTTTACAAGAAAAGATCTGCCAGGTGAGGTTTTAGACAAAAGATTTATTCGACATAAAAGCATCTGTAGGGGAGGTTTTGTGTGTCAGGCAAAATGTTGCTTTTGATTGTTCATTACATTCTGTAATAGTATCGCCCACCTCCCCTGATTGTTCCAAGTCTGTCTGCAATAACCCTCAATCAAAGAGATTCGTTTGACTCCCTCCTTTATTATGGCTTTAATTACGAGAAGTCCTTTGATATCGTAGCTCCGGGCGACGAGTTGTGAGTGGCAATCAGTACTCGTCCCTGCTAATCGGTCGTGATTGGTAACAGTAATATCGTAGACGTCGCTTAGCTCCACTTTCACTTAACATAATAATTTTCTTCTGAGTCCCAGAGCGGTCTTGTAAAGCTCGATAAAATTGGATTTAAGGGTAAATGTATACACTTTTATAATAAAGTCCCAGCTTAAAGTTCAGGCGTTATCTATGTATAAATAAATTTAATGTTTTTTATTAAAAAATGGCTCTGTCGTAAATCCTACTTCTCCACAGCTGAATTTGTAAGTGATCGGACAGCCTGGGACTAGACTATGATTATTTCTCTTCTACTTCTCTCTCAGAGCACCATTTGTTTCCGAAGCGGTAGAAGTGTCTAATATATTAGAAATGACATCAAAAAGAATTCTAAAGGAATAAATTTTGAGAATATAAATGCCTTTTTGTGCCTTTTAACGATTGCTGCACGCCAAAATCGTCTAATTTTCATGTTACCCGACTACGGTGAAGCAAAAAAGAATTCTCGTATATTGTCTGGTACCTGTGTATTTGTGAGGGTATGTGTGAATGTTAATATGTTCCTTCATAACTTCTAAACTACTAAAAAAATATACCTATTCATTATTGTGTTCTGGTCTGCAGGGCGCCGTAGCTAGTGAAATTTCTGGGCAAATGAGACTTAACATCTGTCTCAAGGTGACGAGCGCAATTGTAGAACCGCTCAGAATTTTTGAGGTTTCTCAAGGATCCTGAGCGCACGGCATTGTAATAGGCAGGGCGTATCAATTATCATCAGCTGAACGTCCTGCTCGTCTCGCCCCATATATTAATAAAAAAAATATTAATTTGACAAATGAGGTAATATTAGAAGCGGAAGTTACTGCTAATAGGTATTGTTGTTATTGAGAAGATCAATACTGTCGCAAATCCATTGCTGCGTGTGCATTATACCTAACTGCTAATTTACAGTTGTCTGACTTTACTTTCTTTTGGCGATATAATAAGCACTTTTGGATTTTGCAAACTATTTTAAAACTACCCAAGTAGATAAATCAAATCAAATCAAAATCAGTTTATTCACGTAGGTCACGGAATACTTATGTATACAGTACTTATGAATGTCATAAAAAAAAATTCTTATTGAATCTACCGCTACTTCGTAAAGGGTTGAGCTAATGAGAAGAAGTAGCAAGAAACTCATTGCCACTTTTTTATATCAAGATTTACATTTAAGTACATGGATTTACAAATCATTTCAAATTACAATATTATATGTAAAATGATGCAACAGACACACTCAAACGTCAAATAGTCAATGAAAAAAAATTTGTAATTTGCAATTCTAAAAAAATAAACCAGCACTATCAATGTTGAGCTAGGTTATGCATTTACCAGTGGGAGGCTCCTTTGCACAGGATGCCGGCTAGATTATGGGTACCACAACGGCGCCTATTTCTGCCGTGAAGCAATATTGTGTAAGCGTTACTGTGTTACGGTCGGAAGGGCGCCGCAGCTAGTGAAATTACTGGGCAAAAGAGACTTTACATCTTATATCTCAAGGTGACCAGCGCAACTGTAGTGCCGTTCAGAATGGTTGGGTATTTCAAGAATCCTGAGCGGCACTGTATTGTAATGGGCAAGGCGATCGATCAAAAAAAGTTATGCTTGCACGCAAGAAGTCATACTTCTTTAGCGTAACAAAGCAAAAATCCTTAAAATTATTTATTCCTCTTGCTATTCTACTTTTGTAGAAAGAACAATATTGTAAAAATCTTGCAAAGATGGCTTTGACAATAATTAATTATTAAATAACAAACACGGCTGTACGGGCCTTTGCCTATCCTAATAATGGACGAAGCAACCAAAAAAAAAGGAACGTATGTCGCAAACGTCAGAAAATTTTAGGAACCAACTTCAACCTGTTACTAGTGTGTTACAGCGATGCGCGCGCATCTTAAAATTTCATTCTCATAATTTTTTCATACCGCACCTAAAGAAGTATAACTTCAAAAATTCAATAATTAAACATTTTGGGGTATAAAAAATAGATAACGACCGATTCTCAGACCTATCAAATATATCGTACATAAATTTTATCATACTACAATAATCATTATATTCGATTACCATCTTGCATCTTTATTGCGTATCTGTGGATGGAATAGAATAATATTAAATTCGCGATACAGAAATGGGTGTTGATCATAATAAAATGCTGAATCATAATAAAATAAAAATAAAAAAATTGTCAAAAAATAAAAAAAAAATATTTAACGGTGGGTGACCCTTATCATTAAGGCGTATGATAATAGATTTTGGCCGATTCTCACACTATCCGATATGCACATAAAATTGCATACAAATTGGTTTAGCTGTTTCGGAGGAGTTTGGTACCAAAAACCGGGACACAAGAATTTTTTATATAAGATAAATTCACCTCGTTATCCAACGAACAATATATGAATATTATTGGGTCTACTATAAATGGGGTCATTTATGCTTTCAGCTGAAATCTGTGAAGACGGTGTATTTCATCGCAGCAGGGACCGGCATCACACCCATGTTGGGACTGATGAGGTTCATGTTGTCTAGGTCCAACCCCAGATGGTGAGTGCTGCCAGTAATGGTTTTTGTATTTTAATAAATTTATCCAAACATTCTTAGACACAAACGCCTTTATTTAAAAACGTTTTCAGGCTAGAGGGAGGGTTATACAATAAATCCTAACACAAATTTTAGAAATGTGACTGCAACAATAAATAGTACTTCAATAGTTTTTTAAATTATTTTTTTTTTGGTTCCCGTCATATGTCCCCTGGCAAGCTATTAAGCAGATGTGGCATTCTTTTTCTTTAAAGTTCTATCGCCAAAGTAATAATTGTTTACTCGAGGTACTTCAAGTTTGCCAGATGTCATCGAACGGGTGCCATGATTATGACAAGTTAAGGTTGGAAAATCTTGAGAGCCATGGTAATTGAAGGGTAATAGGTATTTGTGCGTTTTACTTATAAAATTTGTAATTTGTAATACTCCCAGTATTACCTACAAATTACAAATTTTAAATAACTTTGAGTGATTGCCTTTAAATTTAGTTTTTGTTTTTTTCTTAACAAGAAATTTTAAATTGCTTCGAGTTATACGTTTTAAATGTAAGACCATAACTATCAAGAGCGTAGCTCATAATTGAATCTAGTAATGAGATACAAACATAATAATGGACCTTAAAATTTATGCGATAGAATCTACCTAAAAGTTATACTCCTCCGTCTTCTGTATAACCTGCTGCAGCGTATGTATGTGGTGCTAAAGCCTTCCGGCTTGTTCGGGAGGCTGGAAGTCGTCGAGCCTGCGCACGAGATTCGCGATAACCCTAGAAAACAGCTTATATACAAGGCTAAGAAGTGATATAGGTTTAAATTGAATAGTTTCTGAGGGATCTTAAGTTCAGGAGTACCACCAGCTCTCAGAAGCTCGGCTGTAATTCCATCATCACCCGGCGCCTTGTTGTTTTTAAGCTGTTTCAGGGCCGTACTAATCTCGTACTGGCTGATGTCTGTGATTGTCTGTGAGGATACCGGCTAGATTATGGGTGAAGCATTAATGTGTAAGCATTACTGTGTTTCGGTCTGAAGGGCGCCGTAGCCTGTGTAATTACTGGGCAAATGAGACTTAACGTCTTATGTCTCAAGGTGGCGAGCGCAATTCTAGTGTCGATCAAACCTGTTCTCATACAAAAACCTAAAGGAGGTATTTCTTGTAATCGTGAAATATTCTTTTTTAATATGTTTTGGTTCTAACTACTGGCACCGCTGACAGTGCTAGTAGACCATGGACCCGCCTACTATTACAGTTACGCAACTAGCTACAGCTTATTGATACAGTTTTTGCTTACATCATTATTATTATTTATGTATAAATAATTATTAGTTCGTTTTTTCTTGTGGAAGATACTCGAGTAATCCTCATAGCTCAAATTTTTCTTTCTTTTTGCAGTGAGTCTTTGAACCTGCTATTTTTCAATAAGACTGAGGATGACATTCTCTTTAAGGAGCATTTTGAAGGCGTGGCTCAACAAGATGACAGGTAGCTTTCAGTTATGTCTAGAGCCCGTGGATGGATGTCTTGTGCAAATGTCAAAAATGACAGATTTCTTATTAACTGCCTATGACGTAACATACCACGTGACCTTAGATAATAATTTATACGACTCTCTTGCTGGTAGACAACCGATAAAAACAGGCCAGGAATATAAGTTTAGTGTGTGTGAAAAGCAACATCTTAAACTCGCTGTGCGTGAATTGCTCAAAATAGAGGTTAGTTCTAAAGTCTATTTTTTTTGACGTTTTCACAGCTGTCATAATCTATCTAGACGTATAAATGATCTAAGCACGAGACCATTAATTCCGTTGGTCAAATGAACTTAATTTATTAAAAATAATTCTTAAAGTCAATGGCTGACAAAGTGCTTTTGTGCCTGTTTGATATTCGTCATTTTGGCCATGTAGCGAGAGTCTGCGGTAATAAAACTAGTAAGACAACTTAATGGGCATCGTAGAAGATGGGAAATTATTTACAAAAAATATTGTGTACTTTATTACGTTCGTTCTTGAAGTATAAATAACACGGAAATCTTCCCAGTATTGTACGTTCCTTCGCAGCCATTTCTATTATACGTCAAAATTAGTTCTCTGGACGCTCGCGAGTGGCTCTTCAAACAGGCACAAAAATTTGCGGTCAAACATATGGAACAGCCTGTCCAGTGGTATTTAAACAGGCCAGTGCTATGTATACTACTAGACTAGCTCTGTCGCCTTAAATAATTGCTCACTGATTTACGGTTTCGACGCCGGAACTCGTTTAGTACACTGCGAGCAAGCGACCACTGCACTGTTTTGTAAGCCGTGAACATTGTTTTCAACAAACTAACACCGATTTTGTCTAAAGTGTAATAAAATAAAACAAACCAATAAAACTTTGTCATTATTATTACATCTACGTTTGCAAGACATATTCATGCCTGCTCTCTGCGACACAATTGTTATTACAAGCTTCTTATCTAGTAGTATACATAGTCTTTGGTTGAAATAAATGATTCTCTATAAAATTACGCGTCATAAATTGTGTTCAATTTGAAAAGTACTATATTTTAAATAGTTTTAAAGTACAGTAAAGTAGTGTATTTTATTACTAGAATAGGGCTGGGTGGATGGTGTTCGTCTGTGTTGGTGGCATCCTTCCAAACAAACTTTGTTTAAGTAACTATAGCAAAGCTTACCAGTAAAGTTTTAGTATTGCACAGGATGCCGGCTAGATTATGGGTACCACAACGGCACCTATGCCTGCCGTGAAGCATTAATGTGTAAACATTATTGTGTTTCGGTATGAAGCGCGCCATAGCTAGTGAAATTACTGGGCAAATGAGACTTAACATCTCTTGTCTCAAGGTGACGAGCGCAACTGTAGTGCCGCTCAGAACTGTTGGGTTACTCAAGAATCCTGAGCGGCACTGCATTGTAATGAGCAGGGCGTATCAATTACCATCAGCTGAACGTCCTGCTCGTCTGAATAATAAAGAAACTCAACCCGTTTATTATCAATATTTTTTTGTTTATTTTCCTCTTCATTTTCAGGTTAAAAGTGTTCCACATACTTTCCAACCCGAGCTCGCCGTGGCAGGGTATGAAGGGCCGAATCTGTATGGATACTTTGTGTCAAATTATTGATCAGGACTCGATACATTCCTCTGAAGACGGTAGTCATTTTGCTTGTCTCTGTGGACCTACGGAATTCACATACACTGGCCTAGACTTGTTGAACAAAATAGGATTCAAAGAAAGTTTTATGCACGCTTTTATAGGTTAACAAATGCAGTTTTCATGTAATTAAAGATTTTATATTTGCTAATTTATCACAAATGTAAGTAATGTATGTGCCTATTTTAAGTAATTTAATTTTACTTTAATTCTAATGATTAGATCAAATAATGACGGTAAGGCTATAAAAAGATTTGGGCTAAAATAGTATTTTGGGAAAGTTTCATAGAATAAAAGACATCATATATCTACACGTATTATATTTATTATATAATTCTAAATATTGTAGTGATATTTTGGTGAGCTTTGGCATGATGCGTTCCAGTAATATCTATTTTTAAATAATAGTGAGTTGTTCAGATCTCTAGAGAATATTATTGTAAGGTATAGTGCCCTTGGCTGTAAAATCACGTCCTTTGAGTGAGACTTAGAAGTAATATAATATGTGGGTAGTTGTAAGAATGTAGAGTATTTGTATAACTGTATATAAAATTTTATCTTCTTACATATGCTTCAGTACTTACTACATTATTTATATTGTATAGTATCTTAACTTAAAGAGTAACTTCAAATAATATAAAGAGTTACCATGCCTAGTAAATTATAAGTATAAATTTGTATAAGTAATTCCATCCAATTATGTCCTTTAATAAATTATATGTTAAGTAATATTTATGACAAAAGGCACAAGTTTTGAAAACGATTGGATTTTGTTCTATTCTTTAGTTTCATTTAGAAATGGTATGTATGGGAGGTGAGGTGGCGTATACTTACATAAACATTGAATAAAAAATTGAAACTAAATACTTGCGCGTTATTTTTCTTTTATTATAATAAGTAGTAATATATCAGCGAGGCAGCATTTTATCCATGGCCCGATTATAATACCCGATAGATGGCGTTATTTAAAAGACGTCAAATGCTGCTTCCTTCAGAAATGGCGTTTGAGTGAGGTCTATGCGCACGATACGCCATGTGTCATCTCAATTGACAGTGACGCTTTATTTTAGACGTCATAAGTGACGTTCGTAACTGATGACAGAACTAGTGAACAGGTTGGAGCTCGTTAGAGTAAAAGTGTTCTGTGGTCAGTCGTGTTGCGTTCGGCGGAGTCACACGCAGAGCTCACTGCGCTTTTTATCCGTTTCCATCCGTACCTATTGTGTGTTAATTATTGAAACTAAGTTAGCTTTTGTTGAAGTTTAAAAAGTTTTGGATACTACCAGCACGACCCACATGGCGGCGACAGCAACCAAAAATGGCAGCATGCGTATGGAGGAGTGGAAATTACGAGGTGCTTCCCTTGCTATCACTCTGAGCAAGGCGTTGAAAGGACAGTCTTCCACGTGGCGGAATTCACGGAATTCAAGGCGCTATTTAATTTTAAGTAAATATTAATGTCTGACAGGGCTGAGACATTGAAGTAAGTGATCATTGACAAGCCAGTTTTGCTGGTAAGGTACAAGCAGAGCTTCACCCCATTCCCAATGTCGCGGTTCCGTGGCATACATGGACGCCACAGTCAAATTGAGTGTCAAAAACCATAAAGAAGAATATGTTTTCGTTCTTTACAAAGATTTCACGGAGTACGTACTTCATCATACCAACTCAACATTGACACGGCACGTAGCATTCGCACTCTCAGAAACGCCACGTCGTTGTTTGGCGCTCCCACGCGAATTATTGCCGATCAAGGCTACTGTTTTGCGAGTCGTGAAATCTGTGACTCCAGTAAAATTCAGTTACATTTTATAGCTACTGGTAGCAGTAGAGGAAATGGACAAGTCGAACGAGTTATGCGCACATTGAAAAATATGCTCACAGCTGCAGAGACTGGTAACCGTTCTTGGCAGGATGCTCTTTCTGAAGTCCAGTTGGCGATCAATTGCACCCTTAATCGCCAGACACAATCACCCCTTGGTAGAGATGTAAGAACTTGGTAGACAAAATCAATATGAACAAAATTAGAGCTCAAACTGCAGATAAAATTGCAAGCACTTCCCTATAAAATGACAAAAGACGCTTTAGCTCGACCAAGCTGGGCTAGCGTTATGAACTTATCGATAGGTGACTTTGTGCTTTTAAAAAAACGAAGTGCGTAAACACACAAAAGTGGTAAATGAAATGTTTATATCCCGCGTTTATATCTCGACTGACATGTCAGTAGTTGCGCGCGCAGGCGTCGCGGCCGGCGACATACAGCTACATACATAACCTCAAGTACAAATGACAATTCAAAGTAGCTACTGGTGATGGTGATCGCTAACGCATATCATTAACGATTCAGACTCTAAGCGGACGTACAAGTACGCCCATGATCGTTTGCGAAAAATGCCTGAAGGTCAAGTCGTGATAGATGATTGTGATCATAACGAAGTAGATGCTGAGGCGACTGGGCCTGGTGGTAGTTAACACAATGCTTAATGGTGCTCGATGGAGGTTCCAGTGGGGACACTGGAGGGAGGCGTGTCCCGATGTTATGGCATGTGTTCGATGGAAGCATATTGCCGTGGTGATAGTTTGTTGACGGTAGCGTTTTTTGAAATTTTAAGCAAAGCGTTATTCTATTGACTTAAGATCACGATAATGTTATGCAATAATAGACCTTCAGCCATTTTTGCATCTTTTGTTTTTATCAGCTGTTATGTGAAAAGATTCAGTTGTGACAAACGTAACGTATTTAGTGATTGATGATTTTGTGTGATCAATATTGATAGTGATTTTTGTTTTATCCTTACCTATCCTTTCTGGTCATTATTTGGTCAGAATGACCGAGTCTGATGATTGCTGACTTGTCGGTGGATTTTCTTTGAAGGCGCACACGAGGACGTGTGATGGGGCAGGACGGCAGTCAGCGAGGCAGCGTTTCATCGTAGTCCCGATAGCAATACCCGATAGACGGCGTTATTTAAAAGGCATCAAATGTTTCCTTAAGAAATTGCGTTTGGGTGAGGTCTATGTTCGGTTCCGCACGATACGTCATGTAGTGACGCTTTGTTTTAGATGTCAAAACTGACGTTCGTAACTGATGACAGTACTGGTAAACAGGTTGAAGTCAGCTGTGTTGAGGCCTTCGGCGGAGTCACACGCAGATCTCACTGCGCTTTTTATTCGTTTCCATCCGTAGCTATTGTGTGCTATTATTGAGTCTAATTATTGAAATTACGTAAGCTTTTGTTGAACAAGCCGACTAGACTCTTACTTCGTGTTATTTCTTGAAAATAAACTAAAGTATGCAACGTGGTGAAGAGGGCGACGGGGATCATTCGATTTAATGCCGCACGAATGACCCCGTGCTGATATATATGATTTTATAAGTTCCTCACTTATTTAGCAGCACACGATAATACACGGTATCTCATTACACATTAATATTCACCACCATCAACATACTCGCACTTGTACCGCACTGATCGCGATACAAGTGCGATTGAAGTTCAACGTTACTAATGAATCAATGAACCCAGCGCAGGGCGCACCTCTATATTTACCCCCGATCTGACTCATAACACACTAATACTGACCAATATTAACAATATCACATTCTTTCGAGGCTACAAATGGCAAATCATTAATGTAGACTAGAAATAAGAAAGGTCCTAGGATTGAACCCTGAGGCACACCCAGCCGCATTACAGCTCCTGATGAATGTTGATTATTAATTACTACCTTCTGGGTTCTATTAGCTAAGTATGTAGTAATAAGATCAAATGATATGATGAGCTTATTGATAAGGATAGAATGGTGTAAGCAATCAAGTTCAATACAAATCTATATGTAGCCATTTTTTTATTCCAGTAAGGTAGTGCTTGCCACTATAATATCGACAAAACATTTATAAATAAAAAAGTGTGAATATAAGAAAAAAAGGAAGAAACATGCTGTTGGGTTAACTTAATATCTCTTGATCTTTATATCAATTTGGAATATATGGATTATTATTAGAGAAGATGCCGACTGCTCTCCAGGTAAAAGAGCAGTTGAATGATAAAATAATGTTTCGAACTCATAATAACGTTTATTCAACCCTATAAAAGTTCGGCAACTTCTTTTTATCTAACATTTTAAATTTTATGGATTTGAATCACTTATAATTCATTCTAGTGATTCAATTTTGAGTTGTAATGTTTAGAACTTATGCTGCAAAGCTTTTAATTTTTTAGACGTTGTGAAGCTGTTTTTGATTGTATCACAATAATCTTCATATTAAGTATCTTTATTCGACGAGTGTTATTAATACGCGGCTCAGTAAATGATTTAGGAGTAAAACAGGTGGAACACATGAATCACTTGACGTTCATGGTTAATCTATAACATAAGTTTTCTAGGGATATGATTCTAAAATTATCCACAAAAAAATATTTTCCCTACATTATAATTTTCCATAACCAGGGCATTGGATGTTTTCTTAGCTCAGAATTTTAGATATATACAAAATATAAATTGTTAGTTATAATATTGGGTAATATATTCTTTTTGAAGCAGTCATATTTATTACTATATGATACTACGATGTTCATCGTATCGATGACATTGACTGCACAACACTATGCAACCAATATTTAGCATATTTTCTTAAAAATTGGTATAGAGTTTATTTATTTATATACGGAAACCATAAACATAAGTATATAGTGTCACAAAGTAAATTCAAAATCCAATATTTTATAGGAACGCAAGACATGTAATTATTGATTAAATTATGCGTAATTGGGCTTTCCAAAAACGTAATATAAATAGTAACACTTTTTTTTCGTTATAATAGTACTATAAATCACACTCACAGGTGAAAAGTCTCAAAAATTTGTCTAGACCTAGAGTCTAGAGAAAAGAATATTTTTACTCTAAAGTCTAACGAGGTCTAGATAATTTATGGTTTGTTTATGGAACAGAACTGGAAGATGTCGGAAATATGAAGGATTTGAGTTATCACTTATCAACAAATAATATTATTTTGATCTCGATTCTTTACCAATGTAGAAAGTTTTAAGTTTAAAAGGCATTTCTTTGTGTAAATATTATACATGCTTAGGAGTGTTTATGCGGACCTTTAAGACTTTGCAGTTGTAATAGTTTTTTTTCTGAAAAATGGATCTGGAAGACAATGCAATGGGTTTGACCCCTGAGCAAACTGATAAAATATTACAATTTCAAGATCTAACAGGAATTGAAGATATGTCAATATGTAGAGACGTTCTACAAAGGCACCAATGGGATTTAGAAGTAAATTATAAAATATTGTTGATGTTTTTGGGTCACAAGGTCTGTCTTTATGGGGGCCACGCAGCGACGAAGCTCGTTAATTTATTTTTATTTGTAGGTTGCGATACAGGAACAACTGAATATAAGAGAAGGCAGACCGTCAGTTTTTGCTACGGAAGCAAGAGCCCCGCCAGTTGTTCATGACCACATAGCACAGCAACTTTTCACAGATGACACACCTGAAGGCCCTGGTGGAGTAAGAGGGCTCTTCCAATATGTAGTCAATTTAGTTGTGTCTGTGTGCTACAACACCTTATCATCAGTTGTAAATCTATTATTAAGTCTTATTAGGAATGATGACAGAAGATGTAAGTATCACACTAATTAAATTTTATAGGTGAGTCACTCATAAAGTGAAAGTGGGATGGTTTTATATAGTATTTGGCTTAACCCAGTTTTAATACATAATAATATTATGTTTTGTAGTGGAAGACTCAATGAAAGATTACACTTGGTTACATATTCATATCAGACTAACGATATTTCATATTAATATACAAAGGTTTATTATAGATATATAGATTTGTTTTAAATTCTCAATACATTTGTTTACTTGATACTATGTATTAAATGATGACTTAAGGAGGTCTGTATTAATGGCCTATATAATATGTTCTTTACATGGAAAGTGCACTATAATGTAATATGTGGTGTTAATTGTTGATAAGGATGTAGGCTTTGATGGGTATCTTTTATTTGTGGGTAGACCCCCAATGCCCCGAAGGATGAGCAGTCATAAATTGAGTGACATAAATATTTTTGATAATTTAACTAAATTGATATACAGTGAATATACTTTGTTGCAGTGGCTACCGATCCCCTTGGAGATGTGATGGGATTTATTGAAAACTACAGTTCTCGCTATAACAGTCACCCTGTGTTCTACCAGGGTACATACACTCAAGCCTTAAATGATGCGAAAAATGAGTTAAGATTCCTTATTGTGTACTTGCATTCAGAATCACAGCCGGACACTGTAAATTTTTGCAGGTAATCGTTAGAATTAAATTTCTAAACAATCATATTTTGGAACTTGATAATTTTATTCATAAGTGATTACTGTTTATAATACACAGGGAATTTTTTATATAAGTCCCTACTTATCTTAAAAATTCCTTGTGTATTACCGCTGGTGCATTTCAATGTCAATAGTATTGAAAATGATGTGGCAAAATTCACATATTTGCAAATTAAGTGTATTTGCAATACACTGAAGACAATGATATTATTGACTGCACATTATAAATGCGACTTTGGTGAAAACCTTCTAAATTGTTTATCAGCACACTTCTGCTGTGAAACAAATTCATTATAACAACAGGGATAAATAATTCTTGATGCTATGAAATATTATTGATAAATTAATAAAAAACGTAATTCGTAAAAAATGTAACATAATTTATAAATTTTTCTCACAAGTACTTAAATGGAGATCTATTTCGACCTTCCATTTCCAGGGGAGTCTACAATAAAATAACTCCAATTTAGCAAACTTATACTTTTGAAATGTCATATTCACATGGAACAATTTTTCTGATAATAGTTATAATGGTTGTAATATTGTTGTTCGCGATCCAGACGTCGTGTGTTACAGGTTGTCTTGACATAATTCATGACCCAGTCTGGATAGCTCCCTGGCATTCCTTTTGTACTTTCTATTTGGTGATTACAAAGTATAACAAGACACAAGTTGACTAATATATTTACAAATTACAGAGGCACCCTATCAGATCCTGAAGTGATCGAGTTTATAAATATCCATGCATTATTTTGGGGTTGCTCAATAGATACCACAGAGGGTTGGCGGGTAGCTCAATCCATTGGTGGAAGAAAATACCCATTGCTGTGTGTTATGTGTGTGAGAGACCATCGTATGACAGTAGTGGCCCGAAGTGAAGGGACATGCACTCCTCAACAACTGTTAAATAGGCTACAGCGAGTTGTTACTGAAAATGAACCATATTTGTCTGCTGCTCGGGCAGATAGGTGAGTTGCTTTAGTAATATATCAGGAAAATCAATCTTTGACTTGTCATTTTTGATTCACCTGTGAAATCGATTTTTTTTTACTTTAATAAAACTGTGTGTGCCAATTGCAATATTAAAGTAAGTAATTAATTACAAACAAACAACATTAATATGTACAAAAATAATAGTAAATAAATACAAAATTTACTGCTATTAACTAATACATAAACATCAATACCGTTCATCCAACTTTCTCATAAAAACGCAAGTAATCCATTACAACGACTACCATCCATTCGCAAATATGTATGTCACAAGCAGAGTCGGTATAGGTGAGTTGGTAGGAGCCACCATACAACACACCGGGCTCGCGAACAATATGTGCCTGCGTCTCGAACAATAATTGTCTGGTGCAAAGATTCCACATAGCTCATCATGCAAATTCGGCGCATATATCGCCTCTGAGAATTTTGCACGTAATTGTGGGCTGCTGACGCTTTCACCTCAAGGGAGCTTAATAATAATAAATTGTGGTATACCCCTTTATGTAGTATTCATACATACGAATGTGATTCTGGTTTGGCTGTTAATGTCTTGTGCGCTAATTTCATAACAGCGTACTACGGTGGTCTCATGACGTTACCATATAGCAACGTGAGCAAACAGTTAACCTAAACTTTTCTTCACTTTTATTATTTCTCAACATTTATAACAATAATTTGTCTTTATTCGAAGAGTGGAACGTGAAGTGACAGCACGCCTTAGAGCGGCTCAGGATGAGGCGTACGCTGAGTCGCTAGCGGCCGACCAGGAGAAAGAGCGGAGGCGAGAGGAGGAGCGTGCGGCCCGGGCGCAGCGGGAGCACGATGACCTGCAGCGGAGGAAGGACGCGCAGCGGCTGCAGAGAGAGGTAGGTCATGATGTGGTAGTAATCAAGTAACTAACTCAGGACTGGGCAGGACTGACGTGGAGGCACATACAGCAGCGGTTCAGGTACAGAATACCATTGGGGCTATTCGGTCCCTACGCAACAGGGATATGCACCACTTAGTGGCGTAAAAACAATCTACGCGCGCCTCAGCAAACATTTCCGACTCGCTGCAGTATCGTGGCAGCCCCAATAACATTCTGAACGCATTGTTATACTTATTGCACTGCTTTTGCGCATAGTCGACCCACAGATTGCTCGTGTAAAATGAGGTGCAGTTTTGAAGTGTAATTTTTACTGGCACGGTACAGCGAGGAAATCTGCGAATAATCATATAGCCCTAACAGACATTGGCCTGCGCTCCCTCTCGATATCTGCATCATCCTTCAGCTTTAACTCGAAGGATTATGCAAATATGACATGCCCTGGGCATTTAATTACATCCGCTCTCTTCAGGTATGCCTCTCTACAGTTTTGTATCGGAATCCGATCAATCGTGCGATGGTCCGAAGGCTTTTCTATACCGTATAGGTTGGAGTGTGAAGTGAGGCAGAGCGGTCTAACCTCACCTAAGGTAGAAGCCTAGAGTTCCATACAGTTTGATTGTCGGTATAAGGGATGGGAATGGTTTCCCCTTTGTCTGAAAGTCCATGCACTCGCTCTTTTTGACGTTCAGATCAGACATTATACGAAAAAGATGCTCGCTCGAGTTCGCGGCAGCCCCAACACTATCCTGAGTGTTTTTGCAGATCGGAGGGAGTTCCCCCTTTTACAAAGGTGGATGTAGCTTCACACCAATATAAAATAATTTTGATTTAGGTACCCACTAAATTCAAATTCAAATATTTTTATTCAAAATAGTATTCAAAATCACTTATTGAACGTCAAAAACTACCACCCATTTAAAAAAGACTGCCTCAGACATGAGAAGAATGGGCGCAAGAAACTCAGCGGGCTTTTTAAACTAACATTAGTTTTTAAGTAAAACATTACTAACAGAGATATGGATCTGATCCGAAATAAATGTTTTATTATTATTATTGTTTTTCAGTTGGAAGAGGCTCGTGTTGCTATGAAAGCAAGTCTTCCAGATGAACCCAAGGCAGGTCCCGAAGCCCTTGCGTTACTCATCAGATTACCGACCGGAGAAAGACTGACAAGACGCTTCCTATTTGCAAACACTACTCAGGTAATCTACTATTGTATACTTAGGTCATACTGCTAACTTAAAAAAAAGTCTCACTCCCCGTGTAGTAGACGATTCTTTTTTTTTATGAAATTAAGGGACGAGACGAGCAGGAGTTCAGCTGATGGTAATTGATACGCACTGCCCATTACAATGCAGTGCCGCTCTTGAATAACCCAAAATTCTGAGCGGCACTACATTTGCGCTCATCACCTTGAGACATAAGATGTTAAGTCTCATTTGCCCAGTAATTTCACTAGCTACGGTCACTGACCGAAACACAGTAATGTTTACACATTACTGCTTCACGGCAGATAGAGGCGTCGGTGTGGTACCCATAATCTTGCCGGCATCCTGTGCAAAGGATAAGGCCTACCAGGTGAGTACACCACATAGCAGTGAGGCACACGCGAACCTTCACCTACTTCACCGATCCGACCTATGCGATCAAATTTAATTTCTTTAAAGCTTCCTAAAGACGCTGAAAGATGTAACTATTATTATTATGAAATTACCATTAATGATAGTTACCATTATGCTAAATAGGTTTTCTACTGAATGTACTTATGGACGTAATTCCAACCACACTCATGTCGAAATTGAGTTAAGGACACAAATCTGGTCACGTGATTCATATTAATGGACTGACAAAAAATGGCAGTTCTATTCTCACTCTTTAAATGACTTCATGACTTAGTGGCCCAACTCACATGTATGGAGCACACTAATATTTATTAAACTTTAAACACGAATTCCTTAAGATGTGATGTTTGTGGCTTGGAACGTTTTTCAGGAACTACGTCCTTATAATTGTCTGTCAATAGTGTTATATTAATAAGCTATGTAAGAGCGGACTCTTCTAACACAGGCACTATAGTGCTTAAAAGCAGGCACCAATCATGAATATTGATTTATGTACATATTTGGTAAAGAAAATAAACATTTTATATTTTGTAACAAGCGATTTGAACTATTACATTATTTCTCGTTTATTATAACGCTTAGCGCGCACTATGAAATTTATTCATTGCAATTTTTAAAGTGGGATATCCGCGTAGGTCGTCACTGCTCATAGGGTACAAAATATAATATTACTAGCTGACCCGACAGACGTTGTTCTGTATATAACAAAAAAAAAATACTGTTTTATAGGAATTTGTCAATAATTTTTCATAACATCAAGAATTATTTCGTAACTTGTGCTCCTTGTTGTTATAATGAAATTGTTTCACAGCAGAGTCATCAAACCGTGCGTCAATAAATTCTCTCACAGAAAATATGTCCATACAAAACAAATATTGGATATAAAAATAATTATGGGTCCCAGATCGAAATAAAAAGTATCCTATCTCTCAAGTTGGACTTAACTGCACTCCATGAAGTAATCCCCATTTAAATCGCGGACAAACAACGTGTCACGTAATTTATATACAGGATGTCTCAAAGTTATGGGACATGAAGGGAAAGTACCTTAAATATCGAAGATAGGCTATTCTACTGAAAGAAGACTTTACGTTATTTTTAAAAGTTAGTAATTCTGCATTCAAAGATTTTCTAAAAATTACTGGCCTCGTCTGGGAATCGAACCGACTTAAATGTAAAAAAAAACACCCCTACTCTTATGATGCGAATCCAAATGGCCAAGAACTAATAACTCTTCTTAAGTAACATAGTATTTTAAAAGAAAGTAGTCAATTAAGTGGGTATTTTTTTGTAAATTAATTAATTTAATGCTCAAAATGTGATCCCTCTTGTCTTACGCAAATCGCCAATCTTTTAATGAGTCCGCTGCCTGTTGATTTTCTTATCATTTTATGGCGAATACTCTATATGATATGACACAATTCTGTTTGTAACTCGCCCACGTTCTCGTATCGCTTTTTGTATAGCATATCTTTCACGTATCCCAAAAGAAGAAATCTAATGGTGTAATGTCCGGGGATCTGGCCGGCCATCTAATCGGTCCATTCGTACCAATCCAAGTAGGAAAATATACATTTTACGTTATTCCTTTCTTTTAATATACTATGTTACTTAAGAAGAGTTATTAGTTTTTGGCCATTCTTTCAATTGGCATTATAAAAGTAGGGGTGTATTTTTTTTTACATTTCAGTCATTTTCACCTTCTATATTTAAGGTACTTTCCCTTCATGTCCCATAACTTTGGGACACCCTGTATATTAAGATGTGAGATTTCGCAACTGCAATTTTAAATCGCAAACAATTTTTTAGCGTAGTGCTCGCTATCTCTATGTTACTGTTTCTTACTTATTGATTTTCCATTTTCATTCTTTATTTTTTTAATCTTGAGTAAGGCTACGTAATCTTAATTATCTAACAGATTAATGGTAACAAAAATTGTTTCCCTGCTTAGGAGGCCGCAAATGAGTTTCGCTTAAACAAGCGCTGTTTCATTTAATAAAGTGCCGTAACGCAAATATACGGTCCATAATACAAGACTAGTTTAATAAATACTCTGTGACGTTTATATAATAAACGTAAAAAATAAAAATAAAAATTTCCCTTATTTAAAACAGACATTAACATAATTTGGACTAGTCTCCATTACAATTCTTATTGAACGATTAACTTAGTAGTGATGTAAACAAACATAATCTTTGTTTACATCACTACTAAGTTAATTTATTGATTTAAAAGTAATGTATGTGTGTGTATTTTCATTTTTTTTTATAAAAAATAAGGGACGAGACGAGCAGGACGTTCAGCTGATGGTAATTGATACGCCTAGTCCAGTGCCGCTCAGGTTTCTTGAAAACCTCAGAAAGTTCTGAGCGGCGCTACAACTGCGCTCGTCACCTTGAGACAAGAAGTTAAGTCTCATTTGCCCAGTAATTTCATTAGCTACTTCACTAGCGCCCTTCAGACCGAAACAGTAATGCTTATACATTACTGCTTCACGGCAGAAATAGACGCCGTTGTGGTGCCGATAATCTAGGCCGCATCCTGTGCAAAGGAGCCTCCCACTGGTAGGCTCACTAGTAGGCAGTCTCATGGCAGGTAAATGATTTCAAAATATTATTTTGTTACAGGACCTCTACGACTTTGTATTCAGTCATCCACAGACGCCAGAAGAGTTTGAAATTACAACAAACTTTCCTAAACGTGTCCTCGCTCGGGGTCCATCGAAACTATGTGATGTCGGGCTAAAAGATCGGGACGTTTTGTTTGTTAACGATATCAACGCGTAACGGACTGTTTACGTCTCCCCAGTCCCCGTAGCAACGCGCGCGACTGCGTTATGTGTCAGATTGTTAGTACAGATGATGACACAATACAGTGTAGTGGCTAGACTAATTAATTACCATAAAAATAGCTGGCGAGGGTGCGAATAAATTTCGTTTGAAAATATTTTTGTGAATAGTTTATTGGAATGTTGTAAGGATAATATTAATTAGTGTATAGTCTTTTTTGTTTTTAAAATTACATGAGTTACATGAATAGATTTTCTTAATAAATTCTAATGTTTACGTTTTACAATATTGATTGTGATAAATAAAAGACTTATTATTTAAGTCTGGTTACGTTTTTTTTTTGTAAAGTAAAATTGGTCATTCCTAATATATTGTTTTTACCGTACCTATATGAATTGAATTGGTATACAGGGTGTTAAAAATCCTGTACTATAGAGGCTTATATTGGTATCAAGAAGTGAGTAGAAATAAATATTGATTTAAAAAAAATAAAAAAAAGCACATAAAAAAATATTAACGAGTCCAATTATAAAAGTTTGGACACCTGTCTGCGGCAATTTAAATTTTCCCCCGCCCACACACCCATTTCATTCATGTACCCTGCGAAGAGCGTGCAGCAAAAACAAGTTTTGTATTAATAATAAACACCGCCTTATTCTGAAATCGGAAAAAGTTGTTTTTACTGTAGCATTTAAAATAAAGGATTTTGATTTTTCATCTTATTTTTAGTGGCGTCTCCGCATTCTACTTCAGATACGTGTCAATTATTGCATAGGGTTTTTTTACGGTAGTATATATATCTTAATATTACAATCAGATCAAGGAACAGTATTGTTTATACTTTACGAATATACCAATACCAACTATTCCTACAACCCCCCATTTTCCAATACATAAATAAACAAGAAATCTTTCAGGTTATTGTAAAGCTTACATCCAGTGTTACGTAAATACACCATTATTTCATTGATTCGTCAGTCACATCTTGAGTGACATTCGGTCGATTGTATAGTTCGCTGGTGATTCCATGATACCTCTCTTAGTAGCATAATAAATAAATGATTGGCTGAATGATTATGTTGAGATATATATATATACTAGCTGACCCGACAAACGTTGTTCTGTACATAATAAATAAAATACTGTATTTTATGAATTTGTCAATAATATTTCATAACATCAAGAATTATTTCGTAAAATATGCTCCCTGTTGTTTTAATGGAATTGTTTCACAGCAGAACTGCCAAACCGTGCGTAAATAACAAGTCTTATAGAAAATATGTCCACACAAAACAAATATTGAAAAATAAAATAATTATGGGTCCCAAATCGAAATAAAAACTATCCTATCTCTCAAGTTGGACTAAACTGCACAGTCCATCTGAATTCGTTCATTAGTTGAGGAGTTCACTGGAAACAAACATCAGGACACTGGATTTATATTATATTTATTACGATAATGTTGTATGTACCCCAGTCGCGCGGCAGGGAATCAGGACTATGCAAGCTACATACTGTGTTCACGTGACCACACTGTAATAGAGAGACGATTGTTCGTGAGGGACAGGGAAATAAATGAAAGGCAATAACCGAAATTTATCGATCAAAAATTTTCAAAATTAAAAAAATAATGTGATGCAGATTATTTCAATTTCTTTTAACATTGAAAATGCAATGCATTCCGTTTATAAATCATAATATCTATCTCTCTACACAAATTAAATAATAAAAACAAAATTTTTGAACTACGCGGGACTCGAACCCGTGACCTCTCGCGTTCCGTGCGAGCGACACTTCTTTCCACTGAGGCAACCGTTCGAGTGACGTATCGTTTATAAATTTTGTTTTTAAATTTAATTTGTCTTTAAAGTCATAATACCAAGATTTATTAACTTAACGTTACTCGAACGGTTGGCTTAGTGGAAGAGCGCTCGCACATAACGCGAGAGTTCGCGGGTTCGTGTCCCGCATATCTCGTAAATTTTATTTTTAAAATTAATTGATGTGTACGAGATGTATGTCGATACTATGACATTCAATACATACGCAGTGCATCCGGAATAATTAGAATAATTTTAACATCAGGTATTTGTTCGCACGTTCCGTCACAAAAGCAGATGTAGCGTAAATATGGGCGTGCAAAACGCCTAATCTCGACTGGCCTTATATTTTGTTAATTTCATTCAGTTCGGTTTTAAATAGTTAACATATTCCTTATAATTTATAATAATACGTGGTGTTAGCGATTTGTGAGTACCAAAGGTGCTGAGGGATATAAATGTGTCAGCATTTTATAAATAATATTATAATAATTGTTTTATTATTACAGTTTCTTTTATTTTTGTGTTTTATTTTACAATTCGTCGACTAGTAACAGAAAAGCTTACGTATAATCTTATAAGATAACTAAAAAATGCAGCGGTCACTGAAATTTTCTCCATTTATTGGCTAAAATAGGCACCTCCACCAGTGGGAGGCTACTTTGCACCGAATGCCGGCTAGATTATGGGTACCACAACGGCGCCTTTTCCGTTAAGCACTAATGTGTAAACATAACTGTATTTCGGTTTGAAGGGCGCCGTAGCAGTGAAATTACTAGGCAAATGAGACTGAACATCTTATGTCTCAAGGTGACGAGCGACAATTGTAGTGCCGCTCAGAATTTGTGGGTTTTTCAATAATCCTGAGTGCCACTGCGTTGTAATGGACAGGGCGTATCAATTACCTGTTCGTCTCGTCCCTTATTTTCATTAAAAAAACCTTGTACTACTGAAACGATAGTTAAATATTTCTTTTATGTAGTCCAAATGTCTTAAACAAAGGAGGATGGCGAGAATGCATGTATGTAGAACGTAAGAAAAAAGCAAATCGTAAGTAAGTCTAAAAAAGCGGGAGAAAAAAATATAACCTAAAATTATTGTTCAATCAATAATTTATGTCTATGCCTCATTACTGTCTGCTAAAAGATAATATAATATATGGAAGGTTAGCCAGCAGCTAATAATTTAGCATTCACAATTCATTCTTTTTTCAAGCAGGTATCGAATCTTTTAAGATACTTACCTACAGATCAAAAAACGATTATAATCTTATTGTGAATTACTACCTACTGAATGACTGGTTTGAGTAGGTATAGTATAGATAGTTTGATGGTGTCAGAACATGCAAAAAATTACTGTCATGTCAATTGCGCAAAACGTTCCGTTAGTGCAATTGACTTATTTTTTAATAAATTATAATAATTTATTTCTTTTAACTCCCATTTATCTTAGCGCCTCAATAATTTTTATATAAACTTATGTTTATAATTAACATAAACTTGTACGATACGTCCTTAATTTTTAAATTATGTGGGTCTATTCTCGCCATCCTCCTTTGTTGCCAGTAGGAAAGCCTCATCATTGCCCACGACAACGTAAGGCATATTTTCGATGTGTTACATGAACAGACCTTGGTTTTGGTATATTTAAACTTAAACTTTCTTCCAATTGGTCGACTCCATGCGATATGATCCAACACTCACAAAAACGATATTCTGCATCAACAACGACTAGTAAAACAATTGAGAAATAGTGCCCTGTGCTCTCCTGAGGCGTAGGTAAATATTTTCCGCTTGAACATTCCGTTATTGGTTTTGCCGAAAATTATGTCATAAGTAATTATCAATCACCAGTAAGTAATTGAATTTCAGTAATTTATTTCTTTGCAAAGATTGATGCTTATCAGTAGAGTCAATTGATTCAATAATACAGGTGTATTTTTTTCGAAATAGAATTCGGGTCTGTTTCCGTCAAAAGTTCAAGAAATTAAAAAAAAAATATAATCTGCAGTAACTGTTTTTTTTTTATAAATCGAGGGCATGACTCCTTTCACGACTTATCTTTAAGTCTTGTAGTTTTCGAATTGGCCATCACCGCCCTTCTCAAAAAGATATCCTGTATAGGTAGGTATGTTTTAAAATTTGTGACACAAGTATGCCAGCTATGTTTGAGGTCTCTCGATCGATCCCCGTGTTGCGTAAAGTGGTTTATTTGATTTGTGATTCGTTTTTTTTTTTATTTTACATCTTTACAAAACTTACAGCTATGAAAGCTGTTTTCATGGAACAGTTACGTATTATTGTGTAGTTGGAGTCTGGGAGAGTTTAGCAGGTGGGAGACAATGGGGCTGCGTTCAAGCGGCAATTGACGACGTCCTTGCACAATACCCCTCCGCTGAAATCGTAATCTTGGGTGACTTCAACGGGCACAATACTGAATGGCTCATGGGTCACATACCACAGACTACGCAGGGTGATCTGTGCATAATTTTGTATTGGCGTATGGTTTGTCGCAATCACCTGATGTGGATAGCCACATGCCATCCTTATTAGATCTTCTGCTGACTACACATCCCGATAGTTACCAGGTTTCTGTCGACGCCCCTCTCGGAACGTCCTACCATTGCCTGGTCAGGAGTGTAGTGCCTATCCACCACCCACGTCACAGACCACCAGCGATCCGTCGTGTTTGTCACTACAAGTTAGCAGATCGGGATAGGATGCGTTCCATTTTTGCATCCTACCCTTGGGGCAAGGTTTGTTTCCCTTCGGATGATCCTAGTGCCTGCGCCGTTGCAGTAGCCGCTGTGATACTACAGGGCATGGATATTTTTATACCAAGCTCTGTAGTACCGATCGGTGGCAGATCACAGCCCTGGTTCGATGCGCCAGTTCAAGCAGCATCTGACTGCAAATAACAGGCGTATCGAACTTGGGTTGCGACGCTGGGCTCAAAGGTGCCGCAAAGCAAACCGTGCCTCCAGATTCTAGAAGTGACAAATCACCCGTACGAAATGGAAGCACGTTGTCAAAATTGGCGAGCAGCTTTCCAGTTATCCTACTGGAACACGCAAGTTCTGGTCGTTGTCGAATGCTGCTCTTGGTAACTTCAACCAGCCTTCCCTGCCGCCATTGCACATGAGGAATGACACCCTGGCCCAAATGGCAAAAGAGAAAGCCAATCTTCTGTGCGCTCTTTTTGCCTCCAACTAGATTTTCGACGATAACGGAAAAATACCGCCGACCATTCCGCGGTGTCAGAGCTCTATGCCTGAAATACAGTTCAGACAGAAAACTGTTCGGCGAGCTCTGTTTTCGTTGGACGTCAGGAAGTCACCCCTGTCCATCCGATCAAAAAAAACGAGACAGTTCCGATCCAGCCTACTATAGGCCTATTGCTATTACCTCCCTGCTCTCCAAAATCATGGGGAGCATAAATAACCGCGAGCTCTTGGTATATCTAGAGGGTCACCAGTTGATCAACGTTTTTTTTAGTTTAGATCAGTACGGGTTTCGCAATGGTCGGTTGGCAGGCGATCTTCTGGTATACCTAACACATAGATCGGTGGCGGTTATCGAAAGCAAGTGGGAAGGCCTGGCAGTTAGCCTGGATATAGCGAAGGCCTTTGATCGTGTATGGCACAAGGCGCTTCTCTCAAAACTTCCATCCTATGGGCTACCCTAGAGCTTATGCACCTCAAACTTCTTCACTGGGCGCAGCATACAGCCTCGTCGATGGTTATTGCTCGAACCCGAAGCCCGTGAACGGTGGTGAAACTTGTTTCTTCTATCGCGTTCTCTCTCAAGAACGTCTCGGAATGGGGTAAATTGAACCTTGTCCATTTTAACCCCCAGAAGACTCACGTTTGCGCGTTTACCACTAAAAAAACCCAATTTGTCGTATCTGTCGCCAACACCGCTCTTCGACAACACTTCCCTTAGCCTTGCCTAGTATCGGAATACTGGGTCTCAAAATCTCGAGCGATTGCCAATTCTGGAAGGCAAAGCCAAATTGGCTTAGAAGAAGCTGGGCGTCATAAATACAGCACGGCAATACTTCAAGCCAGCCCACATTCTAGCGCTCTACAAAGCGCAGGTCCGGCCACATATGGAGTATTGCTGTCATCTCTGGTCTGGCGCACCCCAGTATCAGCTCGATCCATTTGACCGCGTGCAACGCAGAGCAGCTCGAATTGTCGGGGACCCAGTGCTCTGCAAACGGCTGGATCAGTTGGCGTTGCGTAGAGACGTCGCTTCATTGTGTGTCTTCTACCGCATTTATCAACGGGAGTGTTCCGAAGAGCTGTTTAACCTGATTCCTGCCCCCGAATTCCACCTTCGCACGACACGCCACAAATTATGATATCATTCCTACCATCTGGATGTGTAGCGGTCCTCCAGTGCGGTTTTCAAGGAGCTTTCTTCCACGGACTACAAAGCTGTGGAATGAGCGGTGCTTCCGGGACGCTAAGACATGGGTATCTTTAAAAAAAGCGAGTACACCTTCCTTAAAGGCTGGCAACGCTCCCGTGATTCCTCTGGTGTTGCAAGAGAATGTGGGCGGCGGTGATCAGTTAACACCAGGTACGCTCGTTTGTCCACCTTTACCATAAAAAAAATAACTGCTTTTCTTGGACTGTATGCATTAGACGAGTAATTGTAGTTAGATGTTAATAAAATTATATGTTTATTAGTATATTTATTATTTATAATTGTTTTGTTTTAATCAGTTTTCAGTTCTCTCCTCAAAATTATTAATTGGTGCCTAGATTATTTTTTCTTCTTTCCTTTTTTCGGGGGAGGTGGAGGCGGGGGCTCGGGTGGAGGAGGTTCTTCAAGAATAATTGGTTTTTCTACTGATGGGTCATCTTCTGGGTCATCATATAAATATTCAGCCTTTAAATAATTATATTAGCATTAATATCCTTAATTATAACAAAATAATTATTCCTAGTTTACTTACTTTAATTTCATCATAAAGTTCTGGTGCACGACTAAATATACTTTCAATAAAATCTTCATAGAATATTTTTCCATCACCTCGCACATTAGCATCTCGAATCATTTCTCTAGTTTCCATTTCATCAAACTTATTTTCATATCCGGTGACGATTTGTTTGAGTTCATCGATGTCCAGAAAATGTCTATTTTCTGTGTCGAAAACCTTGAAAGCTAACTTAATTTCATGTTTCAAGTCTGGCAATATTGTCCATTTGTTGATCATGTATATAAATTGATCTCTAGTGATCATTCTCGTTACTGCTGCTTTAAACCGTTCTGCTTCAGCCATGATCTCTCCGTATGAAGGATAATGGAAGCTTCTTCTGTGAAACCTTAAATAAACATAAAACGTGAAAAACGTGAAAATAATTAAGAATAGCATGAAATTTTATAATGTTAAGCAACTTATTAAGCTCCATAAATGTTTGTATTTTGTTTATCGTTACAACATTAAGAGGTTCTCCTTCACTTGATATCAATTGTGGCTTAGCATTTTGATCAAACCAATCATTTATTTCTGAGAGTTGATCTTCCGTCAAAATGATTTTCACATTACTTAAAGGATTATACGCATCAAAATCGTTCATTATCAAAATTTAAATTTAGCACTAACTATATTATAAAAATATAAAAACAGAAACTATAATCAGATCAGTTCCCAAATAAATTATATATATGCCAAAATTAAAAGATAAATAATAATATAATTGGAAGCGCCTGTCAAGTTTGAGTACTGGCTTGTGTTCGGGTACACTGAGGTATGCGAACTACTTTTGTATAAGGCTAGCTGATGCCCGCAACTTCGTCCGCGTAGATAAAGGGAACCATGGATGTTTCCGGGATAGAGCCTATGTCCTTTCCCAAGCTCTAGTCTATCACTGTACCAAATTTCATCAAAATCGCTTTTGTAGCTCCGGCGTAAAAGCATAGCAACAAACTTATATTCACATTTATAATATTAGTAGGGATTATTTTTAGAATATTTTATATAAAACAAGCTGATGTTGTAATACATATCTCAATCTTCTACATTGAATTGTCTATGTAACTACGAATACTCAAATTACCTACGTTAGAGAAACAATAAACTCAAGTAATGCATAAAATTTGGTTATACCTACTTATATGTTATATCATATAGTTATATGTTATAAACAATAGTTATAAATGCCTACTGACCGCTAGACGGTTACGCCAGTAGACCGCGCTCCCATCACCATCCCAGTTTCGGCGCAGGCGTTATTTTTATATCTGTAATAATTTTTTTTGAATAAGTAAATAAAAAGTTGCCTGTTACAAAATAATATATAGGTTAAGACACAGCATTAGTAGCACTAATAATGTTCGTTTTGTTGCTTTCGTCATATATCAGGACAGTATGTAATGAAAAAATATATGACAGGAAGATCAGAGATTGCTTTCCTGCGAAGGGTTGGGGTGAATCACCGGTATACTTATATCAGCCAGAGCACAGGACATGTGGAAATGAGCTCAAAAGTACTTTAAGATTATCATTTACTAATATTAAAATGACTAACGGCTGTTTTCTTATATAATGTAAGGTACTTATTTAAATATTAAAACTTTAAACATTATTAACTTTATAACATATATTTAAATCGGATTTACTGACGATTCATCGGTGTTGGTAGCGACAAGTTTCGTACAATTCCGAGATCCTTCATCAGTTTGAGCAGGCTAGCGAAACTCTCTAAGAATAAAACGATTCACTTGATTGTATGAAACGTGTAGTTAGTTGTCAGATGACGCCTATAATATTGTGAAAAAGGAGATAGCCAAAATTCACTGCGTTTTAAGCAACTGTTCGCTTTCAAACTTAGCCGGATTTTACTTTGTCGCAATATTGTAATTACTATTTCAAACTTATGTCAAATGACTGCACGTTTCATACTAAACTAAATTTCAATTGTTACTTAGGCAGTCGCGCCTCTTATTACGTAGTATTTACATTCTCTTTGAGTTTGAGTGTAGTAAGGCTGATTTTAGTCTTACGCCGACGGCTCGCGTACCATCAGCGCGCACGGTGGTCAGCGCTGATAGCTACGCGGCCGTACGCGTCGCGCGTCGGCCTCGCGTAGCTGTCGGCGCTGACGATCGCACGAGCGCCTCTGCGCTCTGTGAGCGTTCTTGTGTCGAACGGAGCGGACGTCGTCAGCGCGTACAGTCATGGGAAATCGCGAAGTGGATACAGGTCGAGTTATCGATGAGGTACGCCTGAGGAAGATATTGTGGGATGCATCCGATCCACTCTACAAAAATAAAGATGCAAGAAACAAAGCCTGGGAGGATATTGTGGACGCATTGTTCGAAAATATTTCAGGAGAAGAAAAACAGCAACTTGGTTTGTTTACTTTCTTATTTTATTATCTGAATACCTACACTACAGGACAAAGCCTTTTCAAGTTAAAATATACACGAATCTTGCCAGGGCACGCTTCCAATAGGGCTCACGAAGTACTCGGCAAAATTTTCTCGCAGAGCGTGTCCAGACCTTTTCTTAGGTACAGTTGGCAAGTCCACCATACCCTCAATTGTAAGTGTGTCTTCAATATGATAACCATCTCGATTTTTTATAAAGTTATGCAATACGCAGCATGCTTTAACTATTTTCTTTGTAACATCAAAACTCACATTAATAGGTGTATAAAACACTCTGAACTTGTTTGACATGATACCAAATGTCGATTCTATGTATCGTCTACTCTACTACTACGGCTCAGTCTATAATTAAATATTTTTTTCTTGTGGGTCATATTGGATCGTGCATATGGCTTCAGAATTTTATTTGATATTCCAAACGCACCATCACCCACAATTACATGTTCAACTGGAGTATTTGTTCCAGGCAGTGGCTTTGGTCCTGGAATATTTAAAGTGTTTTGTTCAAGGCTCTTGTATAGTGTACTGTTTTGGAATATAGTCGAGTCCGAGTTTTTTCCATATGTTCCAATGTTTACATATGTAAAACAATAATCTGCATCGCACATAGCTAGCAGAACTATGGAGTAAAAATGTTTATAGTTGTAGAATATTGATCTACCACCGGTTGGATTTACGATTCGGATGTGCTTGCCATCAATAGCTCCGATGCAATTTGGAAAGTTGGTCTTTTGTAGAAAATCGTTAGCAATATTTTGCCACATATCAGGAATATTTGATGGTATACATTCATCGTGTAGCGTTTTCCATATAACTTTACACACTTCGTCCACGATCTTACTGATTGTTGCGATTCCCATCCTAAATGAATCCTGCAAATCTGTATATGTTCGACCCGTAGCAAGAAATCTAAAAAAAAAGTTTTTATTATTTCAGGAAAACTGGTTCAACAAAGGTGGAATGTTTTCCACCTTTGTGGGGGGGCTGTTGCCCGGGACGCGTTTTTTAGAACAAAGAACGCAATTAAAAAAACGCCCTCTGGAAGTGCTGCACCAAAATACAAAAAGTACATCTATTATGACGAATTAAGCTTCCTAGCTCCAACAGTTGAGAATGAAGTTGATGAATCACTGAATGACTCTTCCCTTCCCTCACCCTCAGATAATATATTGGATAGTATGGGGAAAATATTCTGATATATTAATGCAGCAAGTTTTTTCAAACACTCAACACAATGAGCAGATTGACCGTGGTGTTGATTCAGCATCATCACAAAAACCTTGGTTGGAAAAGAGAAAAAGAAGGGCCCCGAAAACAAATCCAGAAAGTTCTCCATTTGAAAAAGAATTATTAACTTTATTAAGTAACCAAACCCCAGATCTTGCCGCTGACGACCTGGCTTTTTTCGCTTCTTTGGGTCCAATTTTAAAACGTTTTGATGTAGGACAAAAGCTGGAGTTTAGATCGAGAGTGCTACGAGAAGCCATGGATATTTGAAATTAGAACAGATCAAATAGCTCTTACTCCAACGACGCGAGAAGATATGCATCATCATACAATTATCACACTCCAGCTTACCCAGAGTACGAAACCAACAATGCGAATCCTGGTTACTCTGGTTATCAAACAGCGAGACTTACTGATGAATAAATAATTATGTGTTCAATTACTTATTATAATTTAATTTTTCTTTTTTATCTGTCCTTATGAAACATTATAATAATAAATATGTTGTTCTCTTACTTTACTATAATTAAACATAATGATAAAACGAGTAAATATGTTTTTTTCTTACCTTAAAGTCACCATTAGTCGTTCAATCGGTGGTATAGGTACACGTCGTAAGCTGCAATGGACCAGTTTATCCTGTATCTTTGCCAGTAATTCGTCAAAAGTTCTAGTTGACATTCGAAAGTAATTAAAGAATTTACTTTCGTCAACCCTCAAACTGCCATATAACAAGACAAAGTCTCCTGCAACGGCTCTCTGCTCAATTAATGGATGAACATAGAGTCTTCGTCGCCGCCGGTTTTTATTTTTTGGGATAGATAATACAAAGCAGCAATAATTAATACACTCTGCATTTTGGTCGTCGTCTGTAGAGTAAGGCGGTCAGTACGATACTAAAACGAGCCACGCTGAGCCTCAGCGCTGACAAACTACGCGCTGAGCTATGAGCGTGAGACTAAAATCAGCCTAACTCAGCTAGGTAAGTTCTATGTTCACGGTTGTGCCCCGTCTAGCATTGAAATGGGAAATTGAAATTTGCATTTAGAAATACTATGCAAAAATAAATATTCTAGTTAATAATAAAGGTACTAATTATTATAGATTGGATAGTGTGCCGATAACTAATTCTGTTAAATATACTTTAATAAGAATTAATATGAATCAAAATAATATGAAAACAGTTTTTAGATTAAATGACATACGCACACACTTCAAGAAAGAATCAAAACAAGATGATCATACTGAAAAATCGCAATATTTGTTTGTCAAATGCCATGTCAAGTTTATAAATAAATCCATGCCAACTATCGCTAACCAGACTCTGCCTTCTCTAATAGAATATTCTTTTTACTCACGTACCTACCTAAACAGTCAGGTTACCGTTTACACCACAGAGTACATTGTAATCTATTGAAAACCATATCCATGGCTTACATAATCTTTGTAATTTAAAAATTGAAGTTTGAATTAGAGTAAAAGTGTTCTGTGAAGTGTGAGTTGAGTTTAAACTTTTAAATTTGGTGGAAAGAATTACTATTTCCTATACTTTAATGTTTTAAATATACATTATACATAGACCGTATTAAGATAATATATTTAATTTAAAACCTATTAATAATAATAAAAAAAATAATGTATATAGGTATTTAGTTTGTAATTTTTGTGTAATAAAATAAAATTTATGGTATATTAGTGATGAATTTAATTAATTCAATGTTTACGTGTTTATATTAATTTTTAAGATAACAGTTTGTTTACTTTAAAAAAACATATAACATTAATCATAATGTTTGAGTCTGATGACTACGATCAGGTAATAATAATTTATGTGAAGTAATCATTTTAGCTGATTTTCATAGTACTTAGATAGTTTATTTACGTATATATATATTTTTTGTTCAAGGTTTTGTCCCAACTAGAAATTCCAGAATTAAACCCTATATCTAAACATATATCCCTGATACCAAATAAATCTGCATCTATTAATAATCTATCCATAATTGAAAATTTTGAACCGCCAGTAACGATTTGTAGAAATAATGATAATTCTGTACAAAAATCAGATGTTCTTGACTGTAAAAAAATACCTTCTCCAAAATATACGAAAAGAAAAATGTTAAACACTCATTTTAATCAGAAGAACAAGAGAAAGTTCCCTGGTCCGGCTGGTTTATTGGAGGGAACTTGTGATGATACAATATGTGAAATGGAAATATTGTCTCAGGTAATAATATTTATTAGCACAGACTGAAAGAGGATCCCTTAGTAGTGGGTGCTGAAATTTACTAATGACATTTAAATAGCATTGTTAATTTTGGGTATATTTAAGAAACAGAAGAAAACAGACCTAAATTCTGAGATATCTCAGATTTAAAATAGAAAGTGAATACCAGTTGCCCATGAATATCTGCAATACCAGACCTCAATAGATTACATTAGTAATTGTATAGGGTAGTTGGCTCACAAAGGAACTATGTGTAATCAGTCTATGGCTGTATTGCATGTTTGTTTCTTCCCATCATTATAGACACTAAACACAAACACAGGCTGATTTATAATATTCTTTATTGAATAAGATAGGGTAAAAAGTTTCTTCACATTTATCAAAACTCATCTCATTGTTTCCTCAGTTTGTTACTTCAATTCATTGTTTGTGTGAGGATGATTACTGTTATTATTAGTAATTAAACAATTATGTAATATTAAATTTATACATTCTATATTCAAAAAGAAATCCCCCAACATATTATTATTTAAATTGAATTAGAAAGACAATTTAATGGCTCCATAATATTTTAACATAATAATTCTTCAATTTATTGACTGATCACTTTCACAGCATCATGATGTACAGTATTTTACTATGGGGTCATGCTGCTGACATTAATATAGTGTTTGCTCTGCAAAAGAGAGCTGTTTGTGCTATATAATATATATATATATATATATATATATGATATTATCAGCTTGGTTATAGACATTCTCTCAAAGAAAAATTTAAATATTTTGACTGTTCATTGTCAGTATATTTATCAAAATTTAATATACATTCACAATAATCGTCATTTTTTTTTGTTTATAGTGATTTTCATTATTATAATACTAGAATTATTACTAGGATTGCTTGTAACTAATTCTAGTAGGCTTCATAAGATACATAATAGCTTTAAGGGTAAATATATATATATATATATATGATATTATCAGCTTGGTTATAGACATTCTCTAAAAGAGAAAATTTAAAGAAATAAATATTTTGACTGTTCATTGTCAGTATATTTATCAAAATTTAATATACATTCACAATAATCATCATTTTTTTTTTGTTAATAGTGATTTTCATTATTATAATACTAGAAATAAGGGATTGCTTGTAACTAATTCTAGTAGGCTTCATAAGATACATAATAGCTTTAAGGGTAAATGTATACACTTTTATAATAAAGGCTCAGCCACTGTTCAGGCATTATCTATAAATAAATTTAAATCTTTTATAACAAAATGGCTCTGTCATAAATCCTATTACTCCACAGCTTAATATCTAAATGATCGGACAGCCTGGGACTAGATTGTGATTATTTTATAGCGATAGAAATGACTACAATATTGTATATTTTTATTGAAAAGAGTGCAAAAAAAGAATGCTGAGAGAGTTTCTTGCGCCGCTTCTTCTCTCTCAGAGCGCCATTTGTTTCCGAAGCGGTAGTAGTATCTAGTATATTAGAAATGACATCAAAAATAAATTTTAAAGGAATAAATTTTAAGGAAATAAATGCCTTTTTGAAGATAGAATGTACAACTTTTGCAGATTTTAGGGTTTAAACACACTTTTATGCAAAATAACATGATTTCTATGATTCTATATTTATAAGGTGTAACATTTATATTTCCAGGATATAAACACATCACAGGTCTCAAACTATCAAACAGGTGTATTTGAAACTCCACTATGGGTTAGACTGTTAGAAGATATACATAAGTTAAGCAATATTGACACAATAAAATCTATTAAGCAACAGGCTCTTGAAGGTAATCTAAGAATGAGGAAAGCGGAAGTTGTCTGTGGTCTTGTTGAAAGTATTGATAGATCTGCTGTGGATCCTCTCATCACACTGCGGGATACTACAGGTACCACTACCATATAACATAACACTAGACAGGCTACTTTAACCGCTAGCTCAACAAAGTTATGAAATAGGTTTGTGAGTTTTTGATGTTCGACAAGTGATTTTAATAAATTTGGGACTTTCGTGTTTTAACAACTAGGCCATTTTTGCAAAAACTACCTATTTTGAATAAAAATTCAAAAGATACTATGAGAACTACTTCAGACTTAAGAACAATGGCCCCAAGAAACTCAGACTCTGAGAAGGCTTGGATTCATTTGATATTGTGGTTAAATATATTTATCAACATTCAGATACTTTTATTCAAAATAGGATATAAAGCACTTATTGAAAGTAAAAACTACCACCCATTCCAAAAGGTATGCCTCAGACCTGAGAAGTACGGAGAAAGAAGAAATTTTATTGAATTTATTATTATGAACTTCAAAATAATTTGCATACTTACACTCAATGTAATTTTTCTAGGGCAGATAAAATGTACACTTCACAGAGATGCATGGACATCCTTCTCAGCATACATAGTATCTGAATACTGTGCTTTTGTGTTATACAAACCTACAGTTCTCACAACTGGCAGTGCTGTCAAGAAACATTACCTCAACATAACTATTAGAAATATTCTACATATTTATAGTTCAACGGTTTTAAATGATGCTGATCAAGATTTTCCCAATGGATTTGTCAAGCAAATAAATAAAGACATGACTATTATAAGTTCTCAGGAGCCAACATCAGGTAAGTTGTAAGTCTACATAACACCAGCCTAGCGAAAATCTAAGAAAAAAGTGATGCACTCGGTCGTTGAAACATGCAGTCATAGATTGTACAAACTTAGCCGGATTATACTTCGTCGCCTATTGTAATTACTATTTGAAACTTATGTCAAATCACTGCATGTTTCATACTAAACTAAATTTCAATTTTTAGTTAGGCAGCCCCGCCTCTTATAAGTAGTATTTACATCCTCTGCATAACACTAGCGGACCTGACAGACGTCTTGTACAAACATCTCCAACTTGAAACTTATAAACATTTTTGAATAAGGTGTACTTAACAATTTGGACCATTTTGATGATTTTTTTTATTAAAATGTAATATGATAACATAATGACCAGTGTGTCTCTTAAGAACTTATAACCTCCAACACTATAGTCATGTTCATTTCCTGAGATAAATACTTATTCTTTCCATGGTCAGTCTTATGTTTTAGACAATAAATGACCCAACCCCCCACAATTTTATCACACAAAACAGAATATAATGAGTATTTATTTTATTTACCTTTTTATTGTATTTCAGGCTTTTACATATCACCTAATAATGAAGAGATTGGTGCTGATCTTTTGGAGGGACTGGAGGGTGCTTTTACTGAGGAAATGTTTTAGGTTTAATAATATATCTACCCAGTGAAGAAGATATTAATCTGTGATTTTTTTGAGACTTATTAATATTAAAAAATTTTAAAAGTGCTTATAAAATTTTTCCCGTTTTATCTCCCAATACATTTCTACTAACTAATAAAATGTATCAATCTACTATATAATAAATGTACTTGCTTTGACTAGAACAAAAACTTAAATTTCGGGAAGAGGATAATTGTAGGTTTAGTAATGGTCATATTCATACAAAGTTCGAAATTATTTTATATTTTATTCGTATATATTACATAGATTTATTCACACTCAGAGCTTACATTTTCGATAAAATATGATACAAGATGCTTATGGTAACTAAACTATGCAATAAATACTTTGGTCTTAATATGGTTTTCAACCGCTATGAAAGGCATTACTATCACTGCTACCATATTTGTTCTCCTGGTGTCTATATAGTAAAACGTCGAGGGCATAACATCATAATATATTAAGGTATACTCGCGTCATACATAAGACAATCTCTTCTTCAACGATGATCGCTTGGTATCAAAACACCGTATAATGCTACCTGTCTCATTTTCTCCCACGTTAAATCTTATGAATGTGTCTGTCTCTTTTTACTGTCGCTTTAAATCATTTTTATAGACCGAGAACGTGTAATGCATTCTATCCCATTCTTTTGCCGGCTGAATCCTATACAAATACCTATTTGTGTCTCTATCAAATACAAAAATATCTATCTGCAAATAATATAATTTCAATTTCATATCGGCTCGCTTTTTCGTTTAATCCAGTTTTAAATCACAACGATTCTAAAGAAGTTTCACTTCAAAAAGGAGCCTATTTTAAAACAATCTAATATAACCAAGTATAGATGAGTAGTACACGTCTAATATACTGTACAAATATGTAATAAACATCAAACATTTTTACCTTAATCTATCTGTAGTATTTTTTCAGCGAAAATTTATACAGCTAAATATAAATATAATAACAAAGATTGAGAACGTCTTGAACTGTTTAAAATATTAACATAAAACTATATATTCTTAGGAACACAAGAAAATCATCAAGACGTGATGTCACCTCTCTTCACTTGCAGCCGACAGACTGCTATATAAGCGGTAGCAGAACAGTTGGTGACCATTCGAAGTCGCTTCCGCTTCGCGCCGCCGTCGTCCCGACTCCAATAGCGAGGACGAACTAGCCAATAAGAGACGGTGTGACGTACCCTCGCCACCGTCATACACCAAAAGGGACCCGCGCCTACAGCGACATGAGCCTCAGGTAGGGCCGTCCTTCCCGCCTGTGACTCACGCGCAAACAGCGGCAGCTCCCATAGGCCCCCCCACACCCGCGGCCGCGCGCCCCGTATGGTGCAAACCCCTGCGACCGTGACCGCGACCGCGACGACGACGGTGACCGCGACCGCGACTCCAACAAAGCCTGCCGCCCGGAGTAAGCTCCCACCACTAGTTTGCGAAGACTTGCCAAACTGGACACACCACTTCCGGGTCCTGACAGAGAAACTGGGCCGCCCGCCCAGCGCCCGACCCTTTGGCAAAGAGGTCAGGTTCACCCCTAGCGATGAGGGCGAGTACCGCCTCATCCAAAGGTACCTGACGGACCAGGAAAAGGTAGAGAAAATCTTTCGCTACTCGTTGCCGGCAGACCGCACTCTTAAAGTAGCGGTCAGGGGACTGCCGGTGATGACTGAACCAGAAGAGATCGAGGAGCACACTCCCAAGGAGTGCCCGCGCCCCACTCTCAGAGCCTCCGACATGTGCAAATTGCGGAGGCCTCCATCCGGCCAACAACTCCTCGTACCCCGTTTTCAAACAGGAGGCACGCAACAAGAAGGCCGGCACAGTGGCGCGCACAACAAGATCGCCGGTTCCGAGTGCGGATCGACCATCATATAATACCACCGCACAAGATCTGCGCGGGCGTACCACAGGGCAGTAGCCCTTCTCCCCTGTTGTACGCCCTGTGTACAAACGACATCCCACTCGGAGCTTCCATCACTCTGGCGCTGTTTGCAGACGACGCGGCGTACATCACCACTTCACTCACATCGAAACACGCCGCGTTGAAGATGCAGTGCCAGCTGGACGAACTACCAGCCTGGCTGAAAAGCTGGCGACTCTCGGCAAATCACAAGCTATCTGCCTATACAGGCAGTCCATTAGCCTACAGAAGCTGAAGTTCTGCGGAGAGGACATCCCGTGGACTTCGACGGTTAAATACCTCAGAGTCACGATCGATCGTCGCCTCAACATGACGCAGCACGTCGAAGACACTGTGACGAAGGCCACCGTCGCCGCAGCGCTCCTCCAGCCTCCCTCTGAAGAACAAGGTGGGGTCTACAAGATCTACATCCGATCCCACCTCACGTACGCAGCACCAGCATGGTACACGCTCGTGACAGGCGGCTCAAAAAAGGAACAGGGAGCATCCGCTCCCCATCCAACTCAGAGAAGAAGATGACCTCAAAGGGGAGCATCCGCTCCCCCACCATCTCAAGAAGAAGATGACCACAAAGGGGTGCACCCGCACCCCCACCCGATGACCTGGGCATATTTATGCCCAGCGCTAGAAACCTGATTCAGGGGGCAAATAAGCCCCGAAAATCATCCCCCACGCGCCCTTCGGGCGCGCATGAGAAGACATCACGTGTGTGGTGACCATTACTTCGTTTGTTGTCGGACTGTGAACATCTCACCGAAACTCGTTGACAGTGACAGGCGGACAGGTTGAAGACGTCTATAAAAGGCGACATATTATCGCTGCAACCGTTGACTAGTTAGGACGTTACTCTGCCCGATTTCTATTCGAATATTAGTCTTTGTGTTGTTTGGAATGTATTCTTAGAAGCTTAAAAACCCTTTTTGATCTTATTTCCTAATTATATATACACACTAGCCGTACCCGCCCGTTTCGCTGGGCTAATTTAGAAAGGAAATAAATTAATGAAGGAATGTTGGAATTCGAAAAATAAGTAGCCACAAACCATCATCGAATGGTGGTAGTTTCATGTCGATACGATCGCTGGTTTAGGCGTGATTGAGCCTCAAACAAACACCATTTTTATTATATATAAGTGGATATACACTCAGGTATATCCCGAGAGGTAGGCAGAGAGCAGTATCACCACACTCATATTTCTAGGTTCTGGTACTGGTGGGTGGTTGTACCACTGTGGTGCTGAGCATTGGCTCACACCACCACCGCCATCGAACACACTCGTTACCGCAAACGCCATAATACAATAACTAGAACAATAGGTTTAAGTGTTATAGATAATAGAATATCAATAAAAAACAAAAAAAATATATGATATTTCGGGACTTAAGAAGGAGAGTACACATTTGTACGTATTTACGCTCTGATTAACAATTTCAAGTTTACATCCCGGAAGTTTAAACTTTGGTTTATATTTAAAAGGGCCGACCGTCAAAAAATGCAGTTTATTTTGAATGTGTGCCTTTAAATATTGCACTGGTTTAACTGTGGTTCTTTACAGAACAACAGTTAAAACAGTCCTTGAAAGTGTAACAGAAATATTCTGTAAGAGATTCAAGATTTAAAACGGCGGGTCCTGCTGTAGGGAGCCGCCATCTTGTTTCATCACTTTAATGTGTTTCGTTAGAATATGTTTGGACAGGGTGGCTGCATGCAGGTACGTGACGGAGCACATCCGGCACCGGTGAGGCCGCCCGCCCCCCTCCACCAGGCTGCTGCCGGTGGAGGGGGTCACTACCGCCTCTGCGCCCAGGTGACATTTGACATGCCGCTGTATCGCGTTCAGTTTTACCGTTCGTATCTGAAACAATTTGACCAACTTTAACAATACAGAACAAGAATAATTCTAGTGGAAATGTGACGGGTGTGGGGATGTCAAGTGAAAGCTTCAGTTAGTTGAGCACCCCAGAAACACAAATATAATTGTTTTCTCGTAGCTTGGTGGCCCAGGACAGAGCTTGTGACTACAAACCAGGCTGCAGCGTTTCCAGCGACTGGCTTGCACAGCCATAACAGGATGCATGCGCACTACGCCTAAGTCCGCCCTTGAAATCATTCAAGGGCTAACAACACTCGACATACTTTCGTCTAAAGCTGTTGGGTGTATGGAAGAATGAAGACTGTCTTACAGATAATCTCTGGAATAGGGTATCAAAGGATTATCCAATCTGTGAAACATGTGTTTTAGGTATCTTATGGTGCCATAAGATACCTAAAACACATGTTTTTCATAAGAACTATCACATACAACTGTGCGAGGAGGATGCTTACCAGTCAGGTGTAAATGAATTAAGAATTTACACAGACGGCTCCAAAATGGCTGCTGGAACTGGTGCCGGTATCTTCTCACAGGGACTGAACATACACACTTCCATACCCTTGGACACACACAGCTCCATCTTCAAATGAGAGTGTGTAGCCATCAAGGAAGCTGCCGCAGTATTAAGAAGAAAAGTACATGGCCACAGAATTAGAATTCTCTCTGACAGTATGGCGGCACTAACAGCGCTGAAGGGTATCAACTCATTGCTAATATACGAGTGTCACCAAATCCTGGAACAAGTTGCCTCTTATAACTGGGTAACTCTGCAATGTATTAAGGGACATAGCGGTTCGTTGGGTAATGATGCAGCGGATGAATTTGCAAGGCGGAACATCGGCAACCCAAGTGACTGCCACTTCTGCGCTCATGGATACACCCGATGAATGAATGTCTCAAGCTGTAGACAATCGAAAGAAGCGATACCTGCATGGTCGCCCAAACTGATACGTAGACTTATCTGCCTTAACAGACATGACATCCGTATAATGGTGGGAACCCTAACGGGTCACACATCACTAAACAATCACCTTTTCACAATTGGCGTAACGGACAGTCCTAAGTGTAGAGGCTGTCTAGCCGAGAACGAAACGGTCACTCACGTTATCCTGGAATGTGCGGGGGTGGCCAACCAACGGACAAACCTTAACTAATACGAGGTCGCTCCAGGAAGTCAGCGAACACCCCAGGAATGTTCTGAACTTCTGGAAGGAGCTGGGCTGGTTGGAGTAACTGGCCAATACTGCACGCAAAATGGACCCATACAAGTGATTAAATTGCGGAAACATAAGCCCCTTTACCAAACTATACCATTCCCGTAGCTAATAATAATTCACTCTCGGATAAAGCGCCAGAGTATTATGAAATGAATTTCGTTGGTAACCTGTTTAAGGGCTCCCTTAGCCCTTAGGACTCATAAATATATTTTATTCTATTTTATTGTGTAGTTAAATTACAATTAATTTATTGAAATGATATACTAGCAACCTCGGTTTGATCACTATTGAACTAATATTCAAGTGTCAAACTCAAGTAAAACTTCTTCATTCAAGCCATCCGCATCATAGAACTTTCTGCATATAAGTCAAAAGAGTAGGTAGTTTGTGACTGCAGCGACCACCATCAATGATACTGAAGAGGTTCTGTACAGGTAAGTAATACTCAAGTGTAATAATATCACTACATATTAAAAAACAGAGTCCTCTGCCCCTTCTATCTGTCTGTCTGTTCGCGATAAGCTCCGAAACTACTGCACCTATCTTCACGCTGTTTTCACCAATGGATACCGTGATTCTCGAGGAAGGTATAAAATGTGTTTTTTAACTTTTTGTATATATTAACAAAATTTGTTGGAGATGTCGGAAAAAAAGAAGAAATCTGGGAGCTCTGAATGAATATATATTGAGATATAATAAATGTCCGGTGGTATTGTGTATTTGATGGGTCATTAAGATCACTCACATCACACATGGTGCACACGTACTGTCTCCTCGTGCCGACTTTAATCATTTTATAAGAGACGTCTTGTTCGGCGCTCAGGGGCCGCACGTCGTTTCGTTCCTTACAATGTACCTGAAACATAATATAACATATAGTAAACCCATATGTATGCTCCACTGTCGTACTCTTCTATTAAAAAAGTGTTGCACACATGTAACCTATTTATACATACATATAGTACATAAAGTTTTTTTTACTGGGACTGTATCCTATACCAGAAGTCGTAGAGAAAAACTGTCGACCGCAGACAGACGACCGCGCTTAAATTCATTCATTCATAGATGTTTGCTTTCATCAAAGACTTTCATCCATAAACGCCATTTGAAGTCGATTAAATGGCCTGGTTTATGGGCACATTTGAAATCATAAAAAATCATCGCAAGAAAATGTTTCAGACGCAGATCCATTTTTCAATGAGACACAATAATTCAATTAAGCTCTCATATAATACATGGAGCAATATTTGAAATTTTTAAGGATGATATTTCTACCCGCTAATAATCACATACTTTAAAATAATTACAATTAGCCAGGGCTAACTGTCTGAGTTAAAAAAAAGAATATATAATAGTATTAGTACGGAAGTCTCACTCCTCCAAAATCAATTAAAGAAATAGGGACTCTTGCGGTCATACAATAAGGTTTAATTCAGATCGCACAACGCTACGAATTTACATTTTTATTCACATAGATGTTGCCTCTCTTTCTATCGCGTCACGCTTACCTCTTCTGACGACATTAGGGTTGACTTCATTACATAAAACTGTACCTACCTAGTATAAAGTTAAAGGATCTATGTAGACATATATAATACAAAGCCTACACTAAACTACAGCCCATATGTGTATCTACAGTGTACACCTATAACGTACCTGTTGATGTACTCGTAGTCTGTATTCAGTGTCGAACGATTGTACGCATGCGCCACACGCATACTTCCGCTGCATTTTAGGCGCTGATTGGGTCTCTTCTTTAACTTTTACTTTTTGTGCAATATTCTTTGGCTTCAGAAGAATAACTGTAAACCACCATGATATTATGTAGGATGTAAATGCGTGTAAGAATGGTATATAGGTAAGGTAATTATCATATTAATTTGAAACGTGGACCTGAAAAATTATTTATTTGTGGACATAAAGAATACTTATATCGGTTATAATTACCCAACATAAAATTTCTTTTAGGGAGAATTACGATCGACAAAATAGTTGATATATCCTAGTTGTTCTCACAAAGTACTCAACGTCAAGTTAAAAGACAAGTAAGACTAGAATCATTCGAAAACAAACATAACTTAACGACATAACATACAAGGAAACTAAAATGGAAGCGGGAGGGTCATAAGATAATATGGAGTTTTAGATTTAATTCCTTCTTTTTTATAAGTTAATATTATAGCTTGGTTATGGTCTCTCAAAGAAATATTTAAAGAAATAAATATTATGACAGTTCATTGTCAGTACAGTAATTTATGAAAATTTTATATACGTTTACATAAATCGTCACCTTTTTGCTCTTATTAGTGATTTTCACTATTATAACACTAGAATTAAGAGATTGCTTCTAACTAATTCTAGTAGGCTTCATAAGATACATAATAGCTTTAAGGGTTAATGTATACACTTTATTAATAAAGTCCCAGCCATTGTTCAGGCATTATTAATACATATAAATAAAATTGGAGTGTCTGTTTGTAATATTGAAACAACTTTTTTTTTCTACATGTATATGAATATATATACATACACCATTAAAACAATTTTTGTCTGTCTGTTTGTTCCGGCTAAACTCGGAAATGGCTGGCTTGACGGACTTTTATTGGCAGGTAGCTGATGTTATAAGGAGTAACTTAGGCTACGTTTATTTTAGAAAATAAAGTAATGTTGCAATGTCCAAGAAACGGTCTAACTCTAAAAATAAATTATATGGCAAAACAACGTTTGCCGGGTCAGCTAGTCCATAAATAAATTTAAATGTTTTATTAAAAATGGCTCTGTCGTAAATCCTACTACTCCACAGCTGAATATCTAAGTGATCGGACAGCCTGGGACTAGATTATGATTATTTTATAGCAATAGCAATGACAGTCCTATATTGTATATTTCATTAAAAAGAGCGCAAAAAATGAATGCTGGGCGATTTTCTTGAGCCGCTTCTTCTCTCTCAGAGCGCCATTTGTTTCCGAAGCGGCAGTAGCATCTAGAATATTAGAAATGACATCAAAAATTATATATTTTGAGAAAATAAATGCCTTTTGTTACTTTAAAAGTTGTGCTCCCAAATAATACCTAATATTGCTACCTAAAACACCTGATATATATTTTTAATAAATTGAAGCCATACGTACTTCTCTTGTGGAGGCTGATGGACGCCCTCGCCACCTCATTATCAACTGTAACTTCCTGCACGTGTATTTGTAAAAAGTTTATGTCGTTGCTTCCTCCCTTGTGTTTCTTATTTATCTCATCTGCAAGTAGGGTCTGTGGTTATGAATCAAATACTTAATAATTAAATCAACTTATTTTATTTTGAGGAAGAATTAATTTTTAGAAAGTGCAATAATTTCATAGAAAAGCGACGCTATTAGTCAGAGCAAATTGAATATTTGTTAGTTCGCTAGTCGCGCTCATCAAGCAAACTGCAAGCGTAAATAACAGGCGATTAAAGTAAACAAACTGGTAGAAATAAAAGATATAAAGTCTAATTTATAAAATTTACCATTACTTTAAACGTAATTATTATTCCAGCATTTTACAACTTTTACATACTTAGTATGGATTTAGCATATTATACGAAATAAATGTAGTAACATACTTGTAAGCGCATTACGATGATATCAAAAAATGAACAAAAACCGTGCATTAATTTTGTCAAAGAGGAGACTTATCATTTTGAGCAAATTTTAACGTACTGTAGAATTGGGAATGATTCAATGAACTTGAATATCTGAACATCAAAAAGTGGCGTCACCATTTTGCCGCGCAGTGTAATACACATGCCTTGCACTGTGCCGGCTTTACTCTTTGGTGGCGGCGCTTTTCAAAGGCAACGGTCGAACTTCGGACGGCATAGGGTAAGACATCTTCTATAGAGAATTAGCTTTCTTTAAAGGAATCTGTTTAAGTTTAATTTGAAATTGCGGGGTAAAAATTATTGTAAAAACACTGCACTCCAAGTATTTAAAGCTAAACAGCTTTTAAGTTTGTTTTTATTAAATTATGAAGTAGTTGAGAGATAATGATTGTAAGGAAGAACTAAGAAAAACAATTTATAACTTGTTTCACATGTTCCATTAATCGAAAGCGACCTATACAAATCGTACCAACTTACCTGTTCGCTGTTCAGGAAATCACTCAGAAAAGAGTGGTTTCGTAAGTATTGAACTTACAAATATCTACTACTCTATATCTACCTACTCTTTTTTACAAAGATCACCAACTGGGCGACCCTGACGGAAACCGTACTGGCTACGCTGAACATCTGGTGCTCCTCTAAGTATCCCAAGAGCTGACGGTTAATAATAAAAAATACACGTCATTTTCAAAGGCATTCTGGTTTAAATACCTGCTTCTGGTTCGAAATAAATGTTCGGTGAATTTACCCTTGAGAGGGTGAATTAGGAGTTGAAATTTACATTGGCTGTTCGTTAATTCTGATGGAAGTAGTACGTTACTTATGGAAGTATTAAGTTACCAGTAAAATTCAAAGTTCTTGGACAGGACTTCAGATAAGTTGGCCAACTCGTTAATGACATACCACAAAGAAGGGCATGATGAACTGCAAGCCTTCTCCGTATAAACTTACCCTTATTAATCTTCTGCAACATATCCGATATATACTGAAAGACCCAGGTATCTTCCTTTCCCTTCACAACCCGTCCTGGTAATATCACTGGTTCACATTCTTTTACTCCATCATCATTGTCTTCGATTACGACCTAAAACGTGCGATGTATTATGCGGATACATAAAACATTTGAGTTATTTTCTTCGTAGTAGTGTGGAAGTTTGTATACTTATATAGATAATATTACATATTAAAATATTATCAGACTTGTGCTATGGTATGTGTGTGATTGTGAGTCTATAATCAGAAATGTAATTCGAGATCAAAAATGTAAACAAAGAAATGCCACTGTCGATATGACAATTCAGAGGTTATCAACATCTTTCTATGTAGTTGAATTATAAACTTATTTTGATTTATAATACATATTACATAAATATCTAAAAATAATTTAAAAATGTCATTATTTGGTAAAAATAATTAGGTTACCAAACATTAAATGAATAATTTTCATATTAAAATTCGCTCGCTGATCCGCGGTCTGAAGAGCTGGATGGCGACGAACAAGACTACTACCAGGTGTAGATGATAGTAGAGGACAAACGAAAGTACGGGCCTCCTGGCGGTGAGTGACTACCGCCGCTCCCACACACACCAGCGATAACGGCCTTTCAAGTACATGATGTCTTTTGAAGGTACTCACCGCAGTCATCGTGGTAAAAACATCTAAACATCGTCCATAGAAGTTCATGTCCGAGATTAGTAATAATAATAATAATATTGACACTTAAATTTGAAGGTACCCGTATTAGGTATTCGTATCGACCCGGAACCACCGTCAAGGAATTTTGATTTTTTTTTTAAAAAGGCATGCAACGCTCTTGTGATTCCTCTGGTATTGCAAGAACATGTGGGCGGCTGTGATCACTTAACATCAGGTGACCACCTCATCCATAAAGATATACGTTTGCACCTACCGGGATTCAAATCCGGGATGCACTAGATGTGCTATTTATTAGTAGTATATAATTTTTGCTTACTTTTCTATGAGATTGACATCTTCAATAATAATGCAGTATTTGTATGATATAATAAGTTTTTGTGGGATAAATAAAATTTAAGTATTATTATTATTACCATTAAGTATTATTATTTACCAGTGGGAGGTTCTTTTGCACAGGATGCCGGCGGCGCCTAATTCTGCCGTAAAGCAGTAATGTGTAAGCATTATTGTGATTCGGTCTTAAGAGCGCCGAACCTAGTGAACTAAATTACTGGGCCAATGAATCTTTACATCTTATGTCTCAAGGTGACGAGCGCAATTGTAGTGCCGCTCAGAATTTCTGGATTTTTCAAGAATCCTGATTAGCACTGCATTGTAATGGGCATGGCGTATTAATTACCATCAGCTGAACGTCCTGCTCGTTTCGTCCTTTACTTTCATTAAAAATAAAAAATTTCGTAGTATACTTTCTCTCGACGTCGTCCGTTATATGTGAATATACAATAATTCTTAGATCGTTAAATAAGATATTCTAAATTAACCAAACCAGATCTATTAAAACTCACCTTGGTTATAATGAGATTTCGTTCAAGTACTGCCGGTTTGAAGGCTGGTACTCTCAACAATTGTTGTATCACACTGTCGGTCTCTTTTACAGCATCTTCTTCAGAAAACGTTATCATCTGTCCCTTTATTGCTTGCTGAATTAAACTCTCTATCTTCGGGTTGAATGCAGTCACCTGTGGATCTACAAATATCTGCTATTTATAATGATATTATAATAAATAGAAGCCTTGACTTGTCTGTCAAAACGAGAGATGTGCCCAGTCTTAAAGGTGGATGTCGAGAATGCATGTATTTTGGGACCCACTGAGAGAAGTGGCGTACATCATGGAAACTTAGTAATTGTAGAACGTAACAAAAATTAAGAAAAAATCAAATCGTAAGTCTAAAGTGGGAGAAAAAAGATATACCTAACAGTAAAATATAACCTAAAACTATTTATTTATTATTTTTATCTATTGTTCAATCAATAATTTATGTCTATGCCTAGTTACTGTCTGCTAAAAGATAATATAATTTAAATGTGGAAGGTTGGCCAGCAGCTAATAATTGAGGATTTACGATTCATTCTTTTTTCAAGAAGTTATCGAATCTTTTAAAGATACTTTTACCTTAAGCGATAATAATCTTATTGAATCTTATTGTGTATTCGTACTGAATTACTGACTAGGTATAGATAGTTTGATGATGTTGGAACATCCTTAAAAAAATGACTTTTATGTCAAACGAATGTTGATATCAATGTCGCAAAACGTTCCGTTAGTACAAGATAACTTATTTTTTAATAAATTACCATAATTTATTTCTCTTGACTTTAACTTAACGAAACAAATTTTACGAAAATCAACCGACTTCAAAAAAACTATAACAAATCAATATAGTATGTACTAAAAAGTAAAAAAATAATTGCGCATTCTTCTACATCTTAATAATCAACTTATTTTTAGAGTTCTTCTTAGTAAAATAAAATATTAAGCAAACTAAAAGTCAATCGAATTATTACAACAATATTATTTAGTTACAATTATTGTTATTTTTGGAATCAGTGTTCTCACGCCGCGGCCCCGCTCTCGTCTCTCGCCTATTCACGATGCTCGGGCGACATCATACCTTAGCTGTCATCGTATCCAGCAATTAATAACAATAATTGAAGCAACATTATATAGTCGTAATTTGACGGATTTTTTTTTGATAACCTTGTTTCACTTTTTTTAGTGAATCTGAAGTACACAAACTAATTTGTCTGGATATTTGAAGACCTATTAAACGTGCTGCTCATATGAGACAGCGCCGTTAAAATGAAACAAACGAAGTCAGGGATAAACGCCTATCTCAATGGAGGAAATTTCAAAGGAGACGTGCAAAGAGCGCATAAATAGGTTCTATCTATTTAAGCGCTTGCGTCATGTTGCAATGCAGCAACGAACGTAAGCACATTGCAATTTAATTATAGAAAAAAATCGGCCGCAGATGACACGATTGATCATCATATTCGACTACAAGACTTACTAGAGGATAACGAGGTTGCGGTAGGTGACTCAAATATCCAGATAGTATATAAAAGGTTCGGCCTAGTATCGTTAATTTGCTCCTAAGAATTGAAGAGTTCCTTTACTTTGTCAAGGATACCATAATCAGAACATAACCAAACTCTCATCAAACTTCCCTCGAAGTATATCCTTCCCAATAAAAAAATGAATCATCGAAATTGGTTGTCGTGATATCGAGTTATTCGTCCATTTATCGCGCACATACTAAATGCAAATTTAAGATGTATATCGTTTTCTCTGGATGCCATTGTCAGAACTGGACCAATTGACATGGCATCACACGGGAGGCACCAGCTTTCCAATAAAAAAGAATCATGAAAATATTTCACCTAGTCGAAAGTTCTAAGGTAAGCAAATATGAAAAAATACCGTCGAATTGAGAATCTACTCCTTTTTTGAAGTCGGTTATATATAGTATGTCAAGCAACTCACACTCTTTGTGATTAATATTTCTTAGTTTTTTATCTGATTTAGGTTTTTTCTTCTTTTCCACAACTGGCTTTTCTGGCTTCGCGATTCTTGCCACTAATTTCTTTCCATTCATTGTCATACCTAGTACAATCTCTGGTGGAATATCTGAAAATATATATATAGAAAACTTCAAAAGCTTCAGTGTGCCTTAACGCCAGAAAATCTGTGTGATTGTCAAAGGATTACATGTTGGGCTAATCTGAAGACTGTCAGATTTTTTAAGTCCATATTATTAATACAGTCCACGGGAAACACAAAAGCAACATACGCACATTGATTTAAATAAACAGTGGGTAGGGGACATCATCAGTGGTGGGGTGCCGACATCAATATCTATCGATTTAGCCTCATGTATTTTCAACTACATTCAAATTCTGGCATTATGCCTCTTTAGAGCTACTTTTTTATGACAATAAGGGACGAGACAGGTACAATGCAGTGCCGCTCAGAATTCTTTAAAACACAAAAATTCTGAGCGCTCGTCACCTTGAGACATAAGATGTTAAGTCTTAATTTGCCCAGTAATTTCACGAGCTACGGCGCCCTTCAGACCGAAACAGAATAATGTTTACACATAACTGCTTTACGTCAGAAATAGGCGCCGTTGAGGTACCCAATATATAGCCGGCATCCTGTGCAAAGGAGCCTTCCACTGGTTTAAATATTTAAGTTACCTTTCAAAGCAAATTTGGTTTTAATTTTAATAGTACTACTATTAATTCTTGGGTCGCTCTTCTCATATTTCTCGGACAGTTCGTTGATCGTTGTCTCCAGAAAATCACTTTCAGCGGGCATAAGATCTGGAACCTTCTCCTCAATAATCTCATCAGTTTCATCTTCTGTAGAACGTGCAACTGGAACAAGTATCATTTCATATTTTTTTTATGTAACGTTCAGCTGATGGTAATTGATACGCCCTGCCCATAACAATGCAGTGTGGCTCGGGATTCTTGAATAACATAATAATTCTAAGCGGCATTACAATTGTGCTCGTCATCTTGAGACTTAAGATGTTAAATCTCATTTGCCCATTTCACTAGCTACGGCGCCCTTCAGACCGAAACAGTAATGCGTACACACTACTGCTTCACGGTAGAAATAGGCGCCGTTGTGGTACCCATAATCTAGCCGGCATCCTGTGTTCAGAATGCCTCCCACTGTAAAAGCGAAGGATGCCTCTCAATGGTAAAATCATCTTTCACATTTCAAATGAACCCCACATTTTTATATTTCTTGAGAAGACAAAGAAGAAAATATTAAATTAAAATTTTTGATAAACATATTTGGTCAATTATTTGAAAATTTACTAAAAATTGTAGCAACCATAACCATAAGGGTCGAAAAATTTCCCTGATGATAACACTCTCGGTTCAGACCAGTATATAAAACACTGCTTTTATTATGTACTAATAAACTAAAATTTATATGTGCTTTGACTTAATTATTCAAAGAGGACTTCAATGATAATGTTCGATTAAAAAAAGCGAAAATAAAACAGTAGATACCTACCGGCTGCATATGGCTGCATTTCTAAATTTTGTGGATTGATGTGTTCAGCGATCTCTTCGGAAACAAGATCTCTTTGAATGCTGCAGTTGTACTGTACTGTCTCATCCCCAGTTTGCATAAAGTCACTGAACCAGATATTCGTTATATAGAGTTATTACGTTTAACTATTAATTCAATATATAGGTAAGCAGTAAGCGGTGGAGTGATCCGGGTTAAAGGGATCAATTTCAAAATCAAAATGTATACTTAACTATATCATATTACAAAATATAAAACCTTTCATTTAATTTTAAAATTAGGACATATCAATGCCAAATTTCGTTATGTCCTTATAACACGGCTTCCTTGTAGCGCCGTTTCATATTACGCGATTTTAAATCTCCCATACATAAGGGAGATTTCCCACATACATATTTCATGTACTGTGAAATTTATAATGATGTGTATAGTTCATACATTCTTCACTTCGCGTACCTTTGCACGTTGCGTGTCAAATGTGTTATTACATTTTTTTTATATGTATTAAAAACCTTAATAAAATAGTAAAACTAGGCAACCATTTGGAAATACTTGTTACGAATTGTGGTTAATTATTATTATTACGAATTTCAAGGTCATATAGACGCAAATCTCTCTATTACGTGTTTTCTTATAACGCGGAACCACTCTACCGCGTTATAGGGAAGCGTACCTGTATTCATGAATCAATATTGCCTTCCTAATAGTAATTAAAAAATTAAGACTTATCTTACATAATTACTGACATTTTACTTTATAACTACGAACATATATTATAGGCATAAATAAAGGTTACAAATTGAATGTCAATGTAAATATACTATAAATAACAGACCTGATTGTGGATTGTGTGTAACCATTAGGAGTTTCATTAGCAGGTACTGCTCTGAGTTTCTGTATTATTTCTGAAACAATAAAAGAAATTAAAAAAGGAGGGATATAAAGGTTCCAATACCACACCATACCAAATAAAGTGGTTTGCAGCAGATCAGAAACAATAAGTAAGTGGCGACTCTGGTGTGTCTAGTTTGGTAGCTTACGGAAATACGGTGAAATATAGCCCTTAAAGCTTCATTTCACAATAATGGCAAAAATGTAGGTAATTATTTTTGATGTATCTATATGTAAATATATGTATTTATGTTATGAGCATAACAGAAATTACGAAAAGCTTAGGTATAGTTTTGCTGTCTGTTTGTCAGTCCATCTATAAATCGCAACAGATCATTTATACGTCTAGATAGACTACGAAAGCTGTGAAAACGTGGAAAAAGGTCGTTTAGAACTAACCTCTATTTCGAGCAATTCACGCACACTAACACAAAGAGTCATACAAATCACGATTGTAAGACGTAGCTTGTCACGCACACTAAACTAATATCCCTAACAGCAACAGACTCTATCTAGACGTATAAATTATCTATCAGTCACAGTTATTTTAGTATTCGCAATCTTAGTCATAGTAAGTTAAATATTAAATCATACCCTGATTGTCTGTAACATCTCGAAGCCTCATATTATTATCGAGTAAATATATTTTGTGATTATTTTCAAAAAGCACCCATCCTCTTTGTTCTAATTGCTGATACTGTGCGGAGGTTATAGTAAGCTGAAAGTTCAATGCAAAAAGTTAAAATATGTATATGTTTAAACTATACATATATGCATATATACAGTAAACTGCCCTTATAAGGCCTTAACGCCATTTCTCACATACATATTTCTGTACTGTGAAATTTATAATGACTTGTACAGCATAAAAATTAGCTTCACGTAACTTTGCAAGTGTGTCAATTGTGTTATAACAAAATTAAATTATTTTATTAAAGAACAATGGCGAAATTTTACCTGACTATAGGAATAACCGTCTAAGGTTAGGATAGTTACAAAAAAAAACTTCGTAGATAAATTGACTTGTTAGATAAAATTGTATTGCAAAAGGAACCGGGGAAATAAATAAAATATTTTCATTTTCACATTATATGCTGTCACAACTATGAAATCACATCCATTTTAGGTTACATCAAGGAAAGCTATCTGTCAATATGACTGACAGCGATGAGCGAATGATCAATGAGTTTCTATACCTGTCACCTATGATCTACCTAATACTAATAATACCTATCAATTATAGTTACCGCAGTTGTTTTGTGCTTTGTTTATTTTAATAAGTAGTTTCTATTTTACCCGGCTTGGTTTTGGACTTGAATAATATCTTTCTCTCGTTTTAAACTCTGAAACTCATTTTGAACTTCTTCTGCTCTCCATTACCGGACTATGATATGCCCTAACGTACGCTGTTTATATAACAATAAACAATTAAACAAAATAAAATATTTTGCTTGTTTAATTTAGTGCTACCTACTTCTACAAAATAAGATCTTGGATTGAGAAAAAGAAATTAGAAAACTAGGTACTTATTTTACCAGTTTTTTAAGATTACAAAAATGGATGAAGGTACTTAATTTAAAAGTCGACCCGAGCCTTAAAATTGGGCGTAGGTTAGGTACACTTTAGAAGTACCTACGACTATGGATTGCGCATTTGACTTCCCTCTTATAAAATTACTTATAAAGCTATGGACAACCAACTCTGGTTTGTTGCAAATAAACTCTTATTACCATTGCATCAAGTAACAAGTTTCCATTTTATCTTAATATGATACTCTTGAGTTGTTGACTGTAGACAGTTTAGTAAGTAGGTATTAATTAATAATAGCTATTTGCCTATGGTAACTGGTTCCTATCCTTAAAGATTTTTGGAATGTAAAAAGTGTTATTCAGTGATGTTGTTGTTGGAATATAATAGATAAGTATATTATAGTTAGAACGCTTAAATAATAAAAAGAAAAACCTAACCTAAAACAAACAAAATAATCATTTATTTCTCCACTATCCCGGTTCTAAATTAAAAATGTATAGTATCAATAGATTCAGAAAATTATAGAGAATTAATTAGTACAGGTCAGTTCTTGAGACGCTACCATTCAATTTCAAACATTTTGTAGTATGAAACTTCGCCATTGTTCTTTGTGTATTAAAAACCTTAATAAAATAGTAAAACTAGGCAAACAATCGGATCTACTTGTTACGAACTGTTATTAATTATTATTTTAAGGTCATTAAAACGCATTATACGAGAATTCACCTATAACGAGGAGCCACTCCACCCCGTTATAGGGAGTATTACCTATGGAGGAAGATATATACCTTTTTCCATACCTATTTTCATGAATTTAGCTGGAGCAGTTATCTTGAACTTACGACTCAATTCTAAACTAGTTCCGCATTGTCTAAACTATTCATAGTTTCTTATTTTGTTATTGCAACTCTAGTTAATAATTATCAACAATAAAATTAACTAAAAGTGTTCAAAAAAATTAGAAAAAAGTCCTAAACCACAATTAGGTGAAAAAAGCGGATAAAAGGGGAAAAATTACAATCTCCTAAACTACGCAAAATCGTAGAGCATACATAGAGGTTATTCGAATACTCATCGCCATGAGGCTTTCAAATTTTAGCTCTGGACATAAAAATCTCGGCCAGCCTGTATAATATATCTATACTCACCTGTGTACAGTTATTATCCACATTGACGGGCGTCGCGGTCGGAACATCTATATTACTGAGGATTTGTGGTTCCTGGACCCCACAGTCTGCCAGCTGTAATATTTAGTAAATAAATGTTATTTGATCTGGCATCAATGTGGCCACTCAAGTTCACACTGTTTCCACCACGAATCTTGAGAGATTCACAAACCAATATTGTATTAAGATATTCAAAAGAATTGTTAAAAAACGTTTGTGTGGTAAAGGTTGCTATATGACTTTCTTAATGATACCACAGATTGGGAATAAAGCGACCGCCCTCAGGCTATTAAATAATAAGTTTAATTGCACAATATTACTTTGTAAACATATTTTTTGATGTAAAAAAGCCCGCTCTTTTTGTTGCGCCCATTCTTCTCAGGTCTGAGGCATTCTTTTTGGAATCGTTGGGAGTTTTTGACTTTCAATAAGTGATGTCACATCCTATTTTGAATAAAAATATTTAAATATGTGTGGACGGTGGTTCATTGTCGTGCTGGCAATGATCAGTGACACACTCCTAACAAGATAATATATGCATGTTGTAGAAAATCTCAGACTTTATCAACTATTAATAACTTTTTATAGTTTCATTTAACCGGACAGCCATAGAGTAGATTATGATCGTAATTAGTACCGCTGCAATTGGACTGATTAAATTGCTGGCGTACTTGTTTAGAGTTTGGAAGATGCTTGAAATGAATCAATAAATGCATTTGAATATTTTATTTGGTAATCAGTGATAATGGTAACAAATGATTCAATTTAATTAAAAAAAATACATTAATATAGTATATTTACATTGCCAAAAGCTATCATTGAAATGTTACAAACCAGACGTATTAGTGTTAAGCATAATAAAGTTTTATCCCTCAACACGTACATAGGGTTGTAGAAATAAGTTTCTGAGACCTTAGATTACTACAATACACATTTTAATAGTTAATATAGTAAATTGAATTTTTTTACCTGCACATTTGTTACACTGTTAGCTTCATTAAGTAGATAATTCTCTTCATCCGGCATTACAAGCTGATCTACGGTATTAAATACAAATGAATTAAGTGTTTCAAATTGTCATATTACATCAAGAAAACCTGACTTAAGTGTAACATTTATAGCTGCTATAACAGAAACAAAAAATTGTTTGGAAAGTACAAAAAATAAAATGACATCTTAGATTAAGAAATGGTCTCCGCTGCGCGACAACTAAATACCTAAGAACAATAGCTTCTTTATCGCGGCAACTATTAGATGCTTGTGTGCGTGGAATATTGACACTCAATGGCATCTTTCAACTTTTGTTATATACATTTCGCACTATTTTACATTGAAATTAATAAAATACAAAATACTTACTGATTATATGTGATACCAGTATCTTTCCTATTTCTTGTAGTATTATTTTTAGTTTCAATTATATCACACATTAGAAGTAAATTTTGCCGCACTTTGCGTATATGCATGCAGTATCTACCTTGAGCGCAGCGGAGACCATGCCTTAATCTAAGAATGACATTGTAATTATTTCTTTCGTGTGTTGCTTCTCAATATATTCTTGATAATGTTATGTATATACATGGGCACATAAGAGAATTTGCAAGAAACTGTCATAACCATAATGTTAACACCAGGAACAAAAATAGACTTATAATGCCTACTGCTCGGATAAGTCCAGTTAGTAAGTCTTTTGTGGGGCGATGTATATGCTTTTACAACAAGATTAAGTGTTCGAAACAAAAGTAGTAAATAGTTCAAAATAATTGTTAAAAAAGTTTTGGTTTATGTGTTTATCTAAAGGTTACTAACACATAAACGACTTTCTTAAAGATAATGTGACCATATTTTTTTATGGACAAAAGAAGGCCGCTGAGTTTTTTGCGCCTTTTTTTTCTTCTCAGGTCTGAGTCATTTTTTTTGAGAATGTGTGGTAGTTATTGACTTCCAAATAAGTGATGTCACATCCTATTTTGAATAAAAATATTTAAATTTTCTTGATTTACTAGATTGTATGAAACGTCCAGTCATTGACAGATTGACAGACGACGGCTATAATCTTGTAAAAAACGGACATAGCCGAAAACCACTTCATTTTTACTGTTCGCTTTCAAACTTAGCCGGATTTCCTATACTTAATCGCCAATCGCCATACTGTAATTACAACTAAGTATTTCAAACCACTGCACATTTCATACAATTCAATTTTTACTAAGGCAGTCCCGCCGCTTATTACGTAATAGGTATTAACATCCTCTCTGTAAGAATCAGATAAACGTCTATAATTCTAATAACCACCACAAAAGCGATCAGCCTGAGGGTACGTGGAAACTTTTTCAGAAACATTTATTTTATTGCCCAAATATATATGTCCAAAATGTTAGTAACACATGAAGAAAACCAAGTGCACACTGACAGCCGAACAATTTTTTTTAAATTACATTGTTTGTAAATATAAATTAACAAATAACATGTGTGCAATTCACACGTGGTAGAAGTGAAAACCTTCAAAAAATTTGGCTTAAAAAAGACATTACTATCACCGCTAACATACTTATGTTCTCCTGGTGTCTATGTATATATCTATACTATCGTCATACATAAGACACTCACTATTTCTTCATCTATGATCGCCTGACACCAAAACACTGTATAAATGCTTCCTATCTCATTCTCTCGCTGGCTGAATCCTATACATTTACCTTTTTGTGTCTCTATCGTCTCCTTTTTTCGTTTCATCGAGTTTCAAATCACAATGATTCTAAAGGTTTCATTTCAATAATAAAAAATACGCTATTTTTATTTTATTTAGTGTCTAAATTGAGAAAACCTAACTATTTAATATTTGTAAGATAAGTCACATAACAGCAGTGTGTGGGAGTGCCCCCACTCTACTGTTGATGTGGCGCGCGGGCGCAATAATAGTTATTAACATTACCTGATACAGACATAAGTTGAGATGAGTTACCGACATCTACATAGTACTGCTGTGGATTGACATCGAATACTGGTTCTGTCTTATTTACTGGAACAATATAAATTTACATACACTAAACACAGAAAGCAATCCAGCTCTTACAAAAATCTATTAGCATTACAATGCTTTTCATGAGGACTGGGAAATGATTCGACAGTCAATCTAGTAATTTGCTGCAAGAACAGATGCATAAAACTACTTTCAGACTATATTTCTACTTAATATGTTAAAAAAATGGCCCAACATTCAAAAAAATTTAACTCTCATATTTATCTTTCTGTGAAATTGTAATACTGATTCATAATTCAAATGTTTCTTAATAACTTTTTTTAATTTCAATGCAATTGAAACAGCAATTTTTATTGAATTATTTTATTTATTTATATTTACAGGAGTGACAATAACAACATATTGGCGTCAACATGTGGTCAATGTCATGAAGCTTCATCAGTTCATAAAGGGGCTTCGACATGGGGAAAAGAATTGAGTTGAAACTCCCAGCCCACCTTTTAAATCATATAACAACTACGCCTACTTAATATAATAGAATACAATTTTTGGTGGCCTGCTCAGGACCAGATAATAATTTAAAAAAAAAATAAAATTTTTATTTGTCAGTGCCACAGAAATGTGATGTAGTGATTTCCTATCAATCGGAACGGTGCGGGCGGGCATGAGAGAACTCGTAGATATACCTAGTACAGGGTATTTCAATATATCTAACTGCGGAAACTCTTACACAACCTGCAACTATACTAATCAAAATAGTAGTCTGGGCTAAAAGTATTTTTGCACTTTATATGAAAACTCAAAACAATTACAATATAAAATATTCTAGGAAATAACACCAAAAGAGAATTCTTATAACAAGTTTTAATACTAACTACCAAAAATTCACAATCAATGTAACATTTACACAATTATTGAACTGAAGTAAATAGAAAAATAATTCAATTCCAAAATAAGTTATATTTACAGATATCTACACCCTCTCCTCCATTGACTATCTAATACACTCCTTTGCAAAAAAATGGGTAGTTTTGATTTTTCTCACAGTTGTAAGCAAATCGATTATGCCTGTCATCAGAGTGACTTCTAACAGTATGATTATTATTCTATTATTATGTGCAACCACTTTAGGGTTATTTTTTCATCCCGGGGCAGCATAAGGCTTTGTGAATTTGATAGGGTGATGCTAGCCCAACTACTTCTGGTTTGCATTCTATTAGTGTGAGTCACTCTGCATTTGAATATTGTGCAAATTTTAGGTGGGAGCCAATCATTAGATTGTGTACCAGGCAGACATTGACTGTCAGTCATCCCCCTAGTAATAAGCACTTGACATTTATACTACCTTCTTAATAAAAGAATTGAAATTAATAAGGGATAAAGCTACATTTTCAGGTCCCTTCCGTTTTCACTGGCAGAATTTCATTTCACTGAACGAATGTTGTAAATTAAACACTGGAGTAACTTAGAGTTTTTATACTCACAAGATAAAAATGTTCCATCAGCCTGCACTACAATTATTTGATTTGCTACATTTTGACTTGTATTTTGTTCTATGTATTCGAAGGTCTCATATACATTGTTTGCCATTTTAACCCCCCAGTGTCCACAAATTTTATTAACACTACATTTTAAAGTAGATTTTTATTACAAAATACAATCTCAATCTCACAAACGTATTAAAAACATACTCGAGTATTATTTTATTTACATTATGCATTTCAAATTTTATTTAAAAAAAAAAAAACAAATTTTACAAAGAAAGCTTCTGTCAAAATTCTAAATATTGTCAGTGTCATTAAGCTTTATTTTTCAAAGAGTAGGTGAGCCATAATCATGTACCACCGGATGTTTGAGAGTTGGTCCAACTTGTCTACTGTGTCGATCCTTATTATAATCCTCGATTATACCAAGGCTAAATACATGTATTTCACAAGTTTCATGCAATTTTCAGATACAAGTTTTATGTAATGTTTTCAAAATATAAATCTTTGTCTACAACAAGACAAAATTTGTAGTAAACTTGTTGGATGAAATTGTTTGTGAACTTCTAGTTGTCTTCTAGTCTACATGCTTATGATCTCCTGTTAAATACTTGTTGAAGGCTTGTAGCTAAGCTTGTAGAAAGACACATCAGTCCAGAAGTTTAATAATTAATATTTCTGCTAAATTGACTACTGGTGAAATTACTTCAGTATGCTTGTGTATCATACAAAATGAAGCAAAATTCAAGGGAAACACGCAAGTACTGCTCGCAATCATTTTCGAGAAGACCATACCAAGAAGGAGCCTGTCCATATTGAATTATTTAAGACTGAAGTGGTTTCAGAAATTTTGTTAGAATGACACTAGTAAAAATTGAGAATTTGCTTCAAAATGTTGCACCATATTTTTTTTATGGAAGAGGAGGACAAACAAGGGTGCCCTGATGTTAAGTGATCACCGATGCCCATATTCTCTTGCAACACCAGAAGAGAGAAGCATTGCCGGCCTTCGTAGGAAGGTGTAGGCGTTTTCTTTTGAAGGTACCCATGTCGTATCATCCCGGAAACACTGAACAAGCTCATTCTACAGCTTTGTTGTACGTGAGGGAAAAATACTTAAAAGCCGCACTGTGAAGGAGCGCCACAGAACCAGATGGTGGTGATGATATCCTAATTTCTGGCGTGTCGTGCGAAGGTGGAATTCGGCAGCAGGTCACAGGTCGATCGGGTGAAACAGCTCTTTGGAACACCTCTCGTGATAAATGAGTTAGAAAACACGGGGTTAAATGGTTCGAGCTGATACTCGGGTGTGCCAGACCAGAAATGACAGCAATACTACTAATATTTTGAAGCAGAATACACATTATCGAGATGCCACCACTCCAGCAGAGTAATTAGCTGTTTGTTTGAGATTTGTAGCTACTGGTGATTAATATTCTTCTTTAATGTATTTGTATCAAAAGCAAAAAGGAGTCAATACATTATTGAAGTTTGTGAGAAGAATTTTAAAGAAGGTATTGAATGAATATTTTAATGTAAGCCGAGATAAATATTGCCAATAAAGTTTGTTTCCTTGAACACTCTATTCTTCTACTTCTTCCACTAGTGAAAAAAAAATGCGGTCCATCCGGTGATAACTTTATCCAGCATGGATTTATGGATACAGTACAAGTTTGATTACAGGATGGTACCAACAGTACAAATATTTATTGTATGTTATTTAGCTTTATACAAAGCATGCATATATCAGCGATTGACAATTATTTATATGAAAAAGTAATTTAAAATATCAATGTGACAATTTAAGAATTCACCTACATTATAATATTATACAGATGTGAATAGAAATTTTTAATACTTAATCTAGATTTATAATCGGGTAATTTTATACACGGTTAGCTATTTTATTAAATAAGTTAACACTCATTCCGTGGGCGTTACGTTGAAGTAATGAAGTACGTACGTTGCGGTTTATCCAAAACCAGTCTATGACCATTTCTGGTACAGCACGAATGAACCTGTCTAACACTTTTAAGCAAATTTTATCTTGTTGAACGAACGTACATGCTTCCAATATAGGTATACATGCTAGCTAGTGTAAGTATATGCAGCTTGCAAAATAGTGGATTACAGGATTCGTACGGGGGGATACCTAGTACATCCCAAAGACATTGTTTTTGGGTTACGAAAGCTCTTTGAAAGTGATTGTATGAGCCCTACACATTATGAAACGCAATTGATGTCTTTATTCGATTGGCAAGTAGCCTATCCGGAATTTTACTTGGATACTATGAAACAGCCCCTAAATCTAATAAATTTATCAATGTCAGAATTATTTTTTAGAAGTAACTATGTACTATGTATGTAGGACGAATAATTGAAATGTCACCAGCAAAAATTTTTACACGCTTTTTAATAGCTTCACCTGTATGTATGTTTGTTTGTAACCGACTCATTTGGGTGCGACCCACTTTAAACGGCCAGATTTCATTCAAACTCCATAGATTTATCTAAGACCGATGACAATACATTAATTTGGTAAAATTATTTCATTAATTTATATAATTTTTTCATCTATCATCAATCAGGCAGAAATTGATGTAAATTTTAAATTCCATCCATTATCTCTTCAAACAAAGCGTTTTTTTTCAAACTATTTTTATTTAATATATTATATATGCTAGGTAGTGTACTACGATGTAATGTTTAATAATAACATTTGGCAGGTCATTATAATATATACGAGAAATAACATCGGTCCAAGAACACTCCCATGGGTTATGCCACTATTTGAATTCTCGTAGAATGATTTTTTGTCTACTTAAAACTGTTAGAAACCATTTCAGATTAAAGATTAATAATTAGCCCAGTACAATTTTTGACATTACGGCGTACCTTATCGGTTATCAGAAAGACAAGAATGAGGATGAAAGTCCCATATATTTACAACTTTCTCCCGTGCTGCAAGCACGTTTTTCTGCTTGTCCTGCAACAAACAAAGTTTAGGTACCAGGTATAACTAGTCTCATGCTAAAAAGAGATAAAAAATCTTACGCAATTTCTAGACTTATATTATTAACATTTCGTGCAAGCCCGGATTTTTTGTAACTTCGTGTTCGTACCCACCTTGTAGTAGTCTGTTGGTAACTATGAACTATGAAGAAAATTTTTATAACACACCTTTTTTCCCCTTCGTCATACTAGTTACTTACTTAACTTAGTGCTATACTAGCGACAATTAAACTTAAATCTGTTGCTTATATTTCATTTAATAACAATTCATTAATACATACTAGGTAACTATAAAAATTTATGATGCATTTGTGAGATACCTTTATTCTGTAAACAGAAGTACCTACCTAAAACAGATTTAAACAATATGTAAAATTCATAATATATATATACCATTATGGTATGGTAAAATCGAAAATATACTTGATTGTAGAAAAACCATCACATTTGGCTGTACCTCTAAAAGCCTGAACAAAACTTTTCAACTCCAATGATTCAAACATTGGTGCTTTGAACTGTCCAGTAACAATTAATTTTATTATATTGTTCATCATCACATCTTTTTGAACTGGAGTAGCTTGTTTGTCCCAATCAAGTAAATTAAATTTACAAAATTGTAAATCTTTTCGTAAGCAAGTCTTTGCCAAAGGTAGGTCAAATGAACATCCATGATAAACAATAGTTCCTTGGCAATCTAATAACTTCAGTAAGACATCTTCAAATCTGCCTCCCATACAATTTAAGGCCAGTACAGGTCTAGTCAAGGAAGTATTAAAACTTGTTAGTTCTTCAGCTTCTTCAAGAGTATGCACAGCATCAGCACCCATAGACAATAAATTTTGTTTTACCGCTTCATAGCCACAATGATTAGCTACTATGTTAAAAGTTTTAAGACCCCAGGCTTTGCAAAGTTGTACCACACATTGTCCACATGAACTGTTAGCTGCATTCTGAATAACTGTTTGGCCATGTTGCAGGGGTCTAAAATCTTTAAGCATTCTGTAGGCCATGCAAGGGGCAATAGCTAGCATTGAAGCTTCTACAATAGGTACATTTGTAGTGATAGGATGTATATCTTTTTCATTATAAATGCCATAATATCTCCAAGTTCCCTTCATTCTTGATGTAAAAATAACTCTTTCTCCAGGGTCGGCAGTGACCACATGACTCCCAATTTCAACAACCTGTCCTACTCCTTCATCACCAGGGATACAGGGCAATTTAGGTAACAATACTTCCTTACCTGCAAAGAAAAATTATTAATACAAAGGCAATAAAGTTTATAAAGGTAAATGAAATAATATCAATAATGAATCATCCAAAATGTAATAAAAAACTTTTATGGTAGAAACAAAATTTATTTACAAATGCATTACAATAGCATAATATTCTGTAAATTCTTAAATAATAATATAAATAAAATACACTGTATTTAACATTATGATTTCTTAGTTAATATTTTAATATTATTGTTTAATGCCAATTTTGAAATAGTTATTGTTTCACCTAAGTAAATTAGCAAAAATCTAATATGAATTTACAGCCAGTAAATCCTTGTGGTGAAACAGCATTTTTCAAAGCCTCTTCAAAATTATCAAACTTAATCATTTTGTGTATTGGTGCCTTGACTTGTTTAGATACCATAAGACTGATAATATCCTTAATCATTTTGTCCTTTTCTGTGGCTGGTGCAGCATGGTTCCATGCTGTCATCCAGAAACCCTCACACTTCATGTCTTTAAAAATAAATGCTGATGTTGGTACAATAACTGGTTCCCTTGACATCCCTCCATAAGTAACCATTACTCCTTTATCATTCAAATATCTGAAGAGCTGTGAGGAACTTTTTCCTCCAACACAGTTTAATGCCAGCAAAGGTTTCTTCAATCCATCCTTAAATATTTGTGTAGATCTCAGTTCTTCTTCAGTCAAAACATATGTAGCACCTAAATTTTGCAAATATTCTTTTAGTTTTGCTATATCTGGTCTATCTCTTACTATATTTACAGTTTTCACACCCCACGCTTTACATATTTGTATTACATATTGGCCACAAGCACTATTTCCCCCATTCTGTATAACAACATCTCCTGCTTGTAAAGGAACAAAGTCCATAAGCATTCTATATGCTGTGCATGGGTTTACAGATATTGTTGCTGCCTCAACATTGCCTAAGTCATCAGGAACTACCAATAATGATTCTTCAGGCAACACAGCATAGTCTCTCCATGTGCCCATTAATGAACGATTCAGAATTACTTTGCTGCTTTTTGATATTCCTTTTACATTCTTTCCAATATCTACAATACTCCCTACACCTTCATTTCCTGGAATTGATGGCAGTGATACTTTGACTGGATACTTTCCTGAAATTAAAATGTTTTATTTTTTATTATGTCCAGACATACTATGAAAATGTCACATAACATTAAAAATATACCTCATTAATTTGATCTTCATATTAATATTCATTCATGTTTTTTGAAATGTTATATCCAGTTATTAAAAAAATAATAAACAAGTAATAGTGCTTGGTTCAACTAATATTAATATATATACCTTGTATGGTATTTATGTCAGCTGGATTAACAGGAGCAGCCAACATTCTGACTAAGACGTCTGTGGGTCCTAAAGCCGGTACTTCAGATTCTCTAAATTTAACCACATGAAGCGGGTCTCCGAACTGGTCATAGACCAGTTGCTTGGACATAAGATTGCGCTGCTGTGTAATTCTTATAATTATTGATGTTTTGTTAGGTTTCAGAAGTGTTAACACACATCTTGAAGCATTTATTGCCGACAGGATCTTCATTTTAACAACAATACTGATAGTACAGTAGTCTATAAAAACAAAATTAATTGTATATTTACAGCATTTTAGTAAAATTTTGTGTTCGCTTAAGACTTAGGAACTAAATAATATTAACAAATAATTACGAATTTTGGGATTACAATTTTTCACTTTATCTTGAATTTTTCGCTGCGCGACAGCGGATAGAGTTGTCACCAAGTTGTCAACTGAGAGTACAGATTAAAAATTACAAAGAATATTTTTACTTTCTGTTGGGCCATTAGACCAGTGTCGAAGCCTTTGAAAATGATAAAAAGTGAGAAAAAAGTATTAGGATGAGACCCATTGGAAAGGGACGAGAATATAACAAAAATGAAAGGTCAAATAAATTACGTGTGACTTTGCCATTTAACTTTTTACCATAGGACTTGTAGTTTTGCCGGAAATCGAGATAAACCGTTTATTACCCCCCACCCCCCTTTTCTACTCCCCGACCTCAGATCGCCCTTAATTTATTTTTCCTTTCATTTCTGTTACATTCTCGTCCTTTGCAATGGGTTTACTACTATTGTTGTTTTTTGGTTTCAAAAATTATCTGGACTACATTAAAACGTGCGAACTAAATCATAAATCATTTTATCAGATTTCTCGCTCACACTTATTGACATATTGGAACTCTCGCTTGCACTGCTAGTGTTGTGTGCAACAAATAAGGGATTTGTCGATAGTCATTAGCAAGTAATTAAGGAAAGGTTAACGAAATAATGCAAAGTATTTTTTTGGGTGTATTTTTAATATCTACTTTTAAAACATACAATATATTAAATGTTATACAACTTAATAAATTAATATAGTTATACATATAATATATAATTTAGAGAAGATATTTTTACCGGGTCACTTTTCAATTCATTAATCACTGTTAACACATTATGAATAACCTTACGAGTTTGGGCGTTAATATCGCTCTTTAATTTTAACAAAGTTAAGTTGGAGAATAATGCGTCCATGGTTCGCTTATGAAAGTATAATGACAATTATAACACAATTTTCACAAACACCAACATTTGACCTTTTGCATTAGTCATCAGCTTCCTGCGTCCGAGCGGCATCCCTTTATCGATAACGAGTTGTTGTTTGTCACATCCCTTTGACGTAATGTTTTATGACTCAGTTCGCATGTTTGTAATGGCCCAACTATAACGACAGAATTTAAACATCAGAAATGTAAAAAATGATATTTGATTTTTCTCTTTTGCATTGGCAACGAGGCTATTAGCCAAATACATAAATACTTATGAAGGGGAGGACAAACGATATGAGTTGATGTTAAGTGATCACCACCACATTCTATTGGAACATCAAAGGAATCACGCGGCACCCATGTCGTATCGTCCTGGACACACCGTACAAGGAAGCTCAATCCTTAGTTTGTTTCTACGTGTAAGAAAGTTCCTTGAAAACTGCACTTTAACGGAACGCTACACATCCAGATAGTGAGGATGATATCCACTTGGACACATGACACGATACTATAGTATGTGGGATTGGCAGCAGGAATCAGATTAAACAGCACTTCAGAACATTCTCCGTGATAAATGTTGTAAAAGACACAATGAATCGACATATCTACGCAACGACAATTGATCTAGCCGTTCGCAGAACTCTGGATCCCCGACATCTAGAGCAGCTTTGCGTTGCATGGTTCAGGCTAATACTCCATAATACTGTACATATTATGTACGTATGTATATACTCCATACGCTTTGTAGAGCACTATACTGGGGGCCGGCTTGATGTGTTGCCTTATTAATATGCTCTATTAATGACCCTAGTTTCTTAGACAATGGTTTGGCTGTACCTTCCAGATAACAGCGGAATCAGCAATTGCTCAAGACCCAGTATTCCGATACTAGCCGAGGCTTTAGGGCGTGTCTAGTCCAAGAACGGTGATACAACAATATATGAGATTTTTTTAGAGTCAACATGCAAGCTTGAGTGTTCTGGGGGTTAATCTGAACAAAGCTCATTGTACCCATTTTTGCGATCTTCTAAAGCGAGGACTCAATAAAAAAAGTTTCTTCCTACACTTGATGGCGATTTCCTGAATGAGTGTCTCTAGTATCAAACAGTGCAGGAGATAGCCACAGACAAATAAAGAGTAGTAGACTAAACATTCATGGATAGTATTTTATTTAAAGACGAAGTGAAGACTCCCTAAATGAAGTGCTGGTGATGCGGCTCGAGTTTTAAATTATGTATTAAGACGTTATTAAATAAATCTAAAATATGGTACTTTCATTGGGATCAAGTGAAACTTGTAATTATGAAGTAAATTAATTTACAAACAAATTTGATATTGTTCCAAAAAAAGCAGTCCTCTACTTTTTTTGTGACAATACAATATTAACACTAAGTTTGTTTGAAAAAATTGAATGACGCATATTATCACGAGTATTTCATTTATATTGCGCGAAAAATTAAGCGTAGGTAAGTTTATTTAATTTTTGGCGAGATGAGTGAACAAGGGGTTCTTCTTGCAATGCTTGCAAATCACTCTTTTAACCATTTACATAACATCATGTTTAATATTGGTTGAGTGTTCTTATAAGGAATAAAGTATGTCATTGAAGCTTGTAAGATACTGGAAATGTTTGATTGTTACTATCTAATATTATGCTCGTTTGTTAAACCTTTTCCACTTTGCACTTTCATATAAGTAGGTACGTAATTAACACTCGGATCGATTACAAATTTTCATGTCAACGTCAAACCACCGAAATCTTTTCTGGAGATCAGTTTGTGAAAATATAGTTTTTCTGTTGCGAACAAACACTGTGTGCAATCTGTACAATTTAATTTTGTATTTAGTTTCCTTGCTACAAAACCGGACTTATACCCAATTCAGTTCATTCGCCTTAAAGAGGAATTACTTACTGCAATTGAGGACAGGAAAGTCTTCAAGGGCAATGCAGTTCCCTGTAAAGTTACAACTAAGTTTCAAGTTTTGCAGCGTTTTTCTATAAGTTACTTTAAACTGCATTGCATTGGGATAATTATTTCAACGTCCGTGGTTGCGTATAACGCCGAAAAAAAGTTCCAAGTGATCTTGGCTAAGGTTGTAGGATAGAATGAACCGTTTAAGTTTTCTTTCTTCAACCAGATCGTCAAAAAGGTGTTTGAAACCCGCTATTAATCTATGTTTGAATCACTCGTTTTTCAGTTGTCGAACGAATTGCGGCACTTTTACTTCTAGGCACTTTTATATACGATGAGTTTAGAGATATAGGAACAGCTGAGCTAGCCGTACTAACTTTAGTTTGAAATGAATGAAGTAAGTCACGTGGGTTATAAATTTATTCTTTGAATATGAGTGTGAATGTTTGGCAAAGTATAAATTCCATTTCCGTTAAAACGTTAATTTCTAAATATTTTCTGAAAATGATCGAAATTCGTCGGACAGAAATCGAGATACGCGAAGGTCTAAGTCTTTCCGAGCTAGAGGGGCAATAGAGCTCGGTGGGGCTGTGGCTTCTGGTGGTGGGTTTACAGATTTCGGTGCTCGGAATCTTCGGGCTCGCGTTAATAGCCAGGAGTTACTTCTGTTGCGGAAACTACGATTACTGAAGCCTTTTTCGTCAAACGCCAATGGGACAGGTCGAGGTGAGCTGAAAGCAATAATATTATTATGGTTATGTATTAAATAATATGAATTTAATTGTTTGTATTGATTGTGTTTCTAAAACTTAGTAAATCGCAATAAGATCCCAATGTTTTAACGACAATTTCTTAAATTCACTCCGGGCGAGTATATTTTTAACAAACTTCGAAAAGGATAAGGACTTTCAATAAGTAGCACATACAAATAATAGTATTTTATTAATATTAGGTATAAGATTCGCATAAGAGGTGTATTAAATTAAATCTTTATTAAGTTATTTCACTTTTCAGTTTTCAAAGTCCTAGTTTTTTAAACGTAGTTTTTTTGTAACCTCTGTTTACTTCGACATTCCATCAGGACATGACTACAGAATAGGACTATTGAATTTAAAATCGAAATAGTAGAATTTTCTATAAAAAAAGTTGAGCATAAAAGACGTTTTCTAACAACCACACCTCACCATGACCCCTGGAGTAAATTATGAAGAACTGGTCAAAAACTTTTAGACATATTGTTATTGATAGATGCAGTAGAAAATGCGCATACGTAAGCTGCGCTTCGGGTATTCTTAAATTAATAATTAAAATATAATTAGTAATACTAACAATGCAGTATCCACAGCAGTTCTCACACGTGCCGGAGCTATTATGGAGGGCAGATCCATTGATGGATTTCGTTTTAATCCTGTAAGTTAATACTTAATACTTTAAATAAAAAATACCATCGTTATAGTAAAACAAAACTCTTACATCAAGGTAACGTAGGTAATACGACATTAAACGCGACATACCGCCTTAAGCCTAAGCTTAGTGTGCAATAAAAAATAAAACTTACAAAATACAAATTTTAAGAAATACTCATAATAAAGGACCAACGCTTTCACATAGCATTGTTTACGATATGTGAGTAGGTACTACCAGCAGAGCTATTCCTATTTCCGTATCGGTATGTATTAAGCAGGCCTGCTGCAGTTATTTTGCAGGTGGGGAATAATTCCACAAATAAAATTGCACTGCAACTGCAAGCCTACTGCAAAGTAAAAGTACCTATTCTTTTAAATTATTTTGACATTTGATCTATAATGACAGCAGTTATTTTGCAGGCTCAATGAAGTAGTTCGTAAGCACTGTAATTTTGGGAAGTTTCAAGTAAACCATATAAATGTTTGGATTATTGATATACCGATCGATAATACATTAATTTAAATTATGTTACCTAGAGTTAATTAAATCACTTTGATGGATTTTTAACAGTAAACAATGAAATATTATACTTATTTATATAAGTAATAAATATTTTCACTACAAATTTTATCTCCATTAAATAATAAATTTAATAAGATATAGATGTTCTAATTGCGTATAACTTAGAAGCAAAATAAGAAATGTGAATATCTCAACATAGTTGTTAATCATCCGAGAGCAAATAGATGGCGCTTATCAGTAAAATATGTGTTAAAAGAGATTTCAGATTCTGTCTCACGAAGAAGTCTCGCGAAGCTAATTAAGTTTTATTTTGATTTTTAATTAGTTAGAACTTCATTTATAATGTATCTACTATTTTCACATTGGCGGTGAGGACAACAGCTCAAACCAAAACATATTTTCAGACAAGAATATGTAAAAACGATACTTTTCAATATCCGCGATGACTAGAATTAACACTCTTCAAGTTTTTAAGCGTTTACTTACCAATTATTAATAAATTTATATCTCTTTTCGACCATTCATTGGTAGAAATTAATTTTCATTATATAGCAACATTACTTGTAGCAATTTTATTGCAGGATTCTTGCAGTAGCAGTGCAATTGCAGTGCAGTAAGCAGGCAGCAGCGCAGTTGCAGTGCAGCATTAGTGCAGTGATGATTAGTGGAATACCCTGCTACGCTTATCATTTGAGTCGTGCAATTTGTTTCACAGAATAACCCTGCTGATCAATTACGTTTTGATTATTATTTGACCAATGAACCCCGCAGTTGGTTGACTAAAATGTTTGTATAGCCAATACACTCATGGACAAATTTAGCGCAAGGCAAGATATATGTTTGATTTTTCTTGTTGTAATAATTGTGCGTACTGGCCACAAACATCCTATAAAAAAATAAAATTTTGTTAATAAAGAATGTTTCTTTTTTTGAATAGTAGTAATAATATAGTAATAGAAGAGTATAATTTTATTATTTAATTAAGTTTTGCCTTGATGGCCTCGTATTAAGAGCGAATCATTACAGCAAATAAACTGAGAATTTTAGATCTAAATGCCATTCAAGTTGCTAGGGCTGCTACTTCAATTATTATTGTAACTGGGCACACCTAGAGACATGTGGCCCAAGCATTACGACTATCCAGAAGGCCTTACAAATAAACTTGGTATAAAGTTATAACTGATGATAAACAAAGAAAATGCAAAATGTGTACAATATCGTTGACAACATTGTCAATACAATGATAATTCTGAAGTTTTCCGAATGACAAGCTGCAAATAAACGCGGGAAACGTTTAACGTTCGAACAAACCATTCGTAAGCAAAATGTATATTTGTAAACATTTTACATATTCTTGGTTTATGCTTAGTTATAACTTTATGCCAATTTTATTTGTAAGGCCGTATATGTTTTATTATTTCTAATTGATATAGTGGGTATAATGTAATAAAAATTAAATATTTATAGTTATAATTATTATAAAACTAGCTTTTACCCACGTCTTCATCCGCGTGGAATAGTTGTTTGGGGAGCATTTTTAATTTTTTATAGACTTTGCCAATAATACACATACAAACTGCTGCGGTTAAGTATAAATTCCCTATTTAAAGATATTTTTATAAACTACTTTATTTTGTTTTTCCATCCTTTACTAAAAGATTTTGCGTGTTTGATATTCGTAACTACGACACATAAGATAGTTTCATAAGGGAAGAACATTTTTTTCTTAAAGTATTCCTGAAAATTTTAAGCGTTCTATTTTTGTATCAAATATAATCAAAACCGAATTGCTAGCTAGTCGTGAAAGCGTGACTTTGTTTGTAATTCAATACGAAATTTCATCTCCTATTTCAAACCCATAAAGGTCGAAATTTTAAAAACGCGAGAACAAATATTTATTTCTTTCTTATCAATTGCCTTAATACAAAGTTTCATGGTATCATCTTTGATAATGAAGAACTTCCATACAAACCTCCACCCCCTATTTTAACCCCTCCAAACCTCTTATTCACGATAAAAGGTAGCCTATGTCCTTTTCCAAGTTCTAGTCTATCACTGTACTTTATTTCATCAAAATATTTTCAGTGCTAAAACACTGCTTGCACTTAGTGCTAAGCACTAAGTTTGATTGTTACATTCACATATTTAATAATATTAGTAAGGATCATAAACCTGCCTGAATATTTAATTTTCTTTACGGTACTCCTATCTCTCCACTTCTGAGAACACACAGGGCACACTGATCTTCGAATAGACCACTTCGGTATTTCTTCTTTGTCGGGTGATGTAGCTTTTTTGAATGCAGGTATTTCCAAAGGGGTCTGAAAAAGAAATGGTATCAATTAGATTGATTGGATGGTTCAGCGCAGATGAATCCATTAAATGTATGTTCATAGGCACATAAGTGAATTTGCCAGAAACTGTCATAACCATAATGTTAACACCAGGAACAGACATAAACTGATGATGCCTACTACTCGGCTTAGTCGAGTTAGGAAGTCTTTTGTGGGGCGATGTATATGCTTTTATAACAAGATCCCAGAAAATGTTCAAAACAAAGGTGTTACGTTATTCAAAAGAATTGTTAAAAAACGTTTGTGTGGTAAAGGTTACTATAACATAAATGACTTTCTTAATGATACCACAGATTGGGAATGGAGCGACCGCCCTCAGGCTATTAAATAATAGGTTTAATTGTACAATGTTACTTTGTAAATGTTACTTTAATTGTAAAACATATTTTTGATGAAAAAAAAAGCCCGCTGAGTTTGTTGCGCCCATTCTTCTCAGGCCTGAGGCATTCACTTTGGAATGGACTATTTTGAATAAAAATATTTGAATTTGAATTTGAATTAATCCACATATATCTATGGGTAAAATGCAACGGGTTGGAAATGCAACGAAACAAACTCATTTCAGTATAATATTAATTTGCCAAATTCCAAGTATTACTTACTTTCAGTATTTCACAAAATAGTTAAGTGTAAAATGTATGCAAGGTGTTTCATATATTAATTACTTTAAGTTTTTAATTATTGTTAAGTTACTTCTAACAAGCGAGAACGGTATCAATTCGTGTGTATTTTTTATGTTTCTCACCTCATGTTGTACATATAAATAACTAACTTTTTAACAAGATGGCTAAATTGTTTTTAAGTGCGTATATGTATATTTGAAGTGTTTTTTTGTTTATTGTATTGTAACGGGGACGCGAGTTCACAAGTTGTTTGCGCTCATTTTTCTTGTAATCAATCGTATCTTACGTTCAGTATGTCTTCTCGTGTTCAGAGCGAACTGCGAATTAGAGTCCCACCGGAAGAGTTTCGTACCATCGTACAATAAATAACACTAAATGTGTCCTTTATACTTTGGTAATAATTATAAACATTTTTTATTTGCGTGCCGGTCATTTTGTTGTTAAGTTGCATTGTCATACCCGCGGTACTCATAAGACACACCAGCTGTTTTGCCATTGAGGCTTATGAGATAAAGTCCGCTAACAGAAGACAGAGGGTAGTCTCGGTGTTAACGCAGTGTCTGAAGACGAAAGTTTTCAACTAGTGTGTGTTGCAGTGATGACTTACTTGGACCTGATGAGAAAGCTCATGGTCGCATTGCGAAACTGAAGTGGCAGTGGGCTGGGCACATAGTTCGATGGACAAGTGGCCGTTGGGGCAGAAAAGGCCTCAAATGGCGATCATGTACCGGAAGACGTAGTGTTGGTAGGCACCACACAAGATGGACCGACGATCTGGTCAAGATCGCCGGAATATGAGGGCAGCGCATGAACGATCGTCGTGGAGATCTTTGCGGGAGACCTTACAGCAGTGGACGTCTTCCGGCTGCTAATGATGGTGATACTTTGGGCACAGAGTAAAAAGAATTATGTAGAGTGTGCAGACTCGTAACGGTCTTTGGATTACAAGATAGTATTGGCAGCGATGATCACTTACCATAAGACGACTCATTTGCTCATATTTTATCTCCCTACTTCATTAAAATAAATTACAAGCTAAGATTCTTCCATTATTATTCATTTTTAAATGTAGATTAAAGTAATTGCATATTATATTCAATAGAGAGCAGTCTGGAAATTCAGCGTCATAATACTAGTTTACCGGTTCAGAGACGGAAGCAGTAAACGCTAGAATGGAAGGTATATCCATGTCACGGCGGGTGGACATGCGAGAGACACGGGAACGTGACACGCTGCGCTCAGTCCCGCGGTAGGGCAGGCTGAGCCCGTGCATACAGATGTCATCTGTGCGTCTGTAAATATAAGTTACAAATATTACGTCAAACTATTCAAATTAAGAGAAATCGCATCGTTTAAAAAGTGACGAGACGTCTTGCTCCCGTTTATCTCATGGTATATATATGATAGAGATACCTTCTACTGTCAGTAATTAAATAATAATAAAGATAAGTCATTCTTATCGCCTTATATTGGGACGCGTTAATTGCAATTTCCATACAAATATAAGCTATACGTCCTCGTATTAGCAGACAGCGTGTTAGGATAATGTGAGTTACCGTCGATAAGTTTATTGGGACAGAAAAGTCAACGATAGTTACGATTTTTCATCTCAAGTAAGCAACAACCGGAGATAGACTGAATATTGGGAACGGTCGTAAATCATTTATACGTCTAGATAGACTCTGACAGCTGTGAAAACGTCGAAAAAAATTGAGTTTAGAACTTACCTCTATTTTGAGCAATTTATTTACACTAACACAATGTGACACATAAATCGCGAATGTAAGACGTAGCTTGTCACGCACACTAAACTAATATTCCTGGCCTGCTTTTATCGGTTGTCTAACAGCAAGAGACTTTATCTAGATGTATAAATTAATTAAGATTATTATCTCCTGCTCATTACAGGGCAGTTTCGCTCTGGACTTATGATTGATTTCTGAACAACATCGCAATTGCGCTTGTCTCTTCGAGTCATAAGATGTTGTCTCAGATATAAATACAAAAAGCGTTTTATAGGGCTTTTTTATAAATTTTGTGTTATTGAGATGTCTCTCAAGGTTTTGGCATGCTCCTAAATTTAATAAGATAGTTGAAAACTTTTTACTTTACTCTTCAGATTTTTCACCGGTTACTTTAGCTGTCATTTCATCATGTATTTGACTTGTATTCCGACTTCGTGATCGAACCATGTCCAACAGAAGTGTATCATTTTCACCCAAATTATCAGACCTGAAATGTATTCATTAATCTTTTAAGAACTGCCCGTCAATATACGAAAGTTGAGTGAAGGTGACGAGATGATGGTGATGGTGAAATCAAAGGTAACCATTAAAAAATTAGGTGTTATCTAGAGAGCGATCCCAACGTAGCAATGTGTCATTGACAAAATTGATTCATGCTCCACTTTGCTGATAATTCTTTTAAAATCTATTGAAGTAGGCGTTACTTTGCGGAAATCCATAATTATCCAAATGATTTGAGTTTTCTTTAGCGTTGATTCCGCCAATATTTGTATAGTGAACTGTATTAAAAAATAATTTGCACACCATAATGTTTGTAATACAGTCCACATTACAAACACTATACTAAAAAAGTTCACTAGACAAATGCGCAAAAAACTCCTAAGTTTTGCACGTGATTATTTTGACTTCAACTGGCCAAACACAATATTTACAGACAAAAAATCATAACGATTTTGTCAACATGGTCGCATAAATTAGTTCCCAATCATTCTTCTGACCGAATTTCAGCTAACATGATGGATATATGCTGGAGCCTGGAAATGTAGTCGAACTTATTCAAATTTCTACTCATGAAAACGCTATAAGCTATGTCGATTTGTTAGAAAATTCAATATTACCGACACTGCGAACAGTTTATCCGCGTGAAGAAGAGCCAGCATTTTCCTATGGTCAAGATAACTGTCGAGTGCATACTGCCATAATTGTCTCAAATTGGTTTGCCCAGCATGTAGATGAATTTATTCTTATTCTATGGCGGTCTAAGTCACCAGATCATAACCCAGTAGAAATTTTATGGGGTTTGAAGGTTTAAATATGGAACAGCAGAAACGAGAGGACTAACAAAAACATTGAGTTGCATTTGTAGTCGTCTAATCGGGTCGATACGTAACCGATTGTTAGATGTTATTGAAAGCCATGGAGCTAAGATTTTAGGTAGTAGTTAGTAGGTAAGTATTAACCCCACAAAACCAAACCATTTGAACCATTAAACACTAAATTTTCTATTGGGTATTTTTTATTCTTTAACCTTACCAAGTTGATGCCATTTCTAATTTTAAAACATAAAAACTTATCATTCTTCAACTTTACTTTTTATTTCATTGAGAATTTCTAAAAAACATTTCCTAAGTGAGGAACTTGTTATCATTTTATAAACAGTTTATGATAAATTAGCTGACTCGGCAAACATTGTTTTGCCATATAAATTATTTTTAATGATCGACTGTTTTTTCTCTGACTTACTTTTTAAAGCCGACATTCACCAGCATAATATAGCATAAGACACAAAAAATGTGGCTTTCTATTGGTAAGAAAATTTTTAAAATCGTTTCAGTAGATGAAAAGATTATCATTATTAGAAAGTTATTTATTTATCGTCAACATTACAATGATTTAAATATTATTTTGCTATTCGGAACTGCTAATTTGATATTCCAACAAATCAAAAATCATGAAAATCAGTGCAGCCGTTTTCCAGATATAAGTATTCGAACAACTGTGTAATGTATGTAGATTGGATCTCCATGCCTCTTCCGTAGACGCTACGCATCACGCCAGGCTAAGCAGCAAATGCAAAACGAAGTAAGCCCTTATAATTAACTATTCAGCACAAACAAATTTCGCTTTCATGGTCTTATTATAAGTAGTAATGTCCATAAAGATCAAATACCAACCTAAGTTATTAAAATTAAAATCCTAACTCCTTACAAGTAACAACCACAAACTTTTAAGATATCGTGGAATTATTTTAAGTAAATGTTAGTATAAAGTAAAGTAACCTACCGATGTAATGTTATAAAAATAAAGTATCTTTCTATACAGGTCTTATACCCATAAAACCCTTTAAAACTATTACAATACATAAATTCGCATTAAGGACATAACCTTCATCGCTGGCGCCCGCGTTCGACAATATTTACATGCAAATAAATTAATAATTTTCATTGTATTTATAGTTCACTTTTTTGTAGGATTATTTAAGATAAACATATATTTTAGTAACTCCTGTGATTTTTGGGAAGCAAGCATAAATAGCTTGCAGATTGCAGATTTCTTTTCTACTTACTTCACACTTCTTTTATATTTTAGATAATTAACACTATAGTTTTATAAATTATAGCCTATTTGTTATTCTGATGTGTAAGCTATATTATTGTAAGGTTTGATTAAAATCCATTCAGTAGTTTTTGCGTTAAAGAAGTACAAACATACATCCAGACATCCAGACATACAATCACATTTATAATATTACTAGTAGCAATATTAGTAGGATAGATTGTGCATGAAAAAGTTTGGATGTCAATTGGTGGACTGTGAGGGTCTAATAAAATGATAACAGCTTAGGTAATGTATGTTCAAGCGAATTTCGACCTACTTCTGTATTATGGCTTTAGAAAGCCTACCTCAAGGTAGATCAAGGTTAAATTTTGTCGATAGTACTTTCTGTATGAAAATACGGGACGAGACGAGCACGACGTTCAGCTGGTGTTAATTGATACGCCCTGCCCATTACAGTGCCACTGCGGATTCTTGTAAAGCCCAAAAATTCTGAGCGGCACTACAATTGCGTTTGTCACCTTGAGACATTAGAAGTTAAGTCTCATTTGCTCAGTAATTTCATTTGCTACGGCACCCTCTAGACCGAAATTTTTACACATTACTGCTTCACGGCAGAAATTAGTAGATTAAGGATTGGTCTCCGCTGCGCTACAACTAGATACCGCACTACCTAAGAACAATTATAGCTTTTTTATTGCGGCAACTATTAGATGCTTGCGTGTGTGGCATCTTGACACTCATTGGCATCTTTCAAATTTTGTAACATACGCTTCGTGTTATTTTATATTGAAATTAATAAAATACAAAATACTTACCGATGATATGTGATCCCAGTATCTTATGTCTTGTAGTATTATTTTTAACGTGCGAGCCTGCGATATCTAGTTGGAGCGCAACGGAGACCAATTCTTAATCTAAGACTGCCAGGTTGTTTTAATTATGTTCCATCTGTTTCAGTAAAACCAGTACAGATTCACATCCTAGCAACTATCCGATCGGCCCACTATTAGAGAGACAACAGAATGACGCACACCTACATAAGAGTTGTAATTCAATGATTCATAGTTCAAGGATAAATTATAAACACAATATAATGAAACAATGGACTAGTGCCCCCTTATTTATCTCTAGCACATCCTAGACGGCTAGTTCTTCGTGATATGATAACAGAGTCATGTGCAGTTTAAAGTAAATAGTTAGGGAGGAGACGAAATAATTGAATCTATTTGTAAGAATTATATTGTCTTTGTTCGTATTTCTAGTAAGTGTAACGACTGAGATCTGTGCAAATTTACACAATGATTATGGAATTTCATTTCTAGGAACGGTTTCTTGACAACTCGTGTATTACTCTCGAAATGTTCACAAGTCAGTTGCAGCACTAATATCAAGTAGGTATTAACCTAACAGCTGGGTTGACTTCGATTATTACTAATGAATGTAGTAATTTTCTATAACTAAAACATACTTCAAAGTTACTAATTAGTAATAGAATAGTTACTAAAACATCATAGATAATACGAAAAATGAATTTTTAAATCGATTGCTACAGATAATTTTTACGGCCGACCGCATTTTGACGGCTTGTCGTATTTTACACAGATAAAGTTTTAAAATTAAAAAAAAATCTTTTATAGTCTATTAAATTACCTTTCTTGTGGTATAGCGTGTAGCTTGTTTTACTCTGTGTATATTTAACGAAAAAAATATCTTTGCACGCCCCCTGCGAGCAGACATAATATGTCTGCTTGGCACTCAAGGGGACACACACAGTCAATAAAAGCAAATGTTTCCACTGAGTAAGTTACAGGCAGCCGACAACACAATAATTGTTTCTCTCAAAGAAGTCGCGATGCGCTGCGGTAGTCATTGGACTTAATTCCAGAAGATCCAATGTCTCAATACGCAACCCGTGACCCAAGTGAGTTTTGTCATTCTCTCAATAACTATGAATAAGAAACAAAATACACTGGATCACGGACTATGGCGCATAACTATGTCGTTTCTGTTCTCTTAATCGTAATAAATAATATAAAGTTGTTTTTAAAGGACAACGTATGCACTTAAAAAAATTAAAGTGAGTCATTTGTCAAGGTTACACTGAGGTTTTAAGAAGTTTAAGTATAAGAATCACACAAATTAATGCAAGTTCAGTTTTCCGATTCATTCCTTTTTGACATCATCATTTATTCTTTTTCTTCATTAAATACTTTGTCTTTTTACTATTGTTTTTGGTGTTCAAGAGAAAATTCATAATGTCATAATGTAATAAATAATAAAGAACCGGTAATAAGGTGCAATAGTTTATAGGTCCTTTTCAAACTCAACTCATGACTTGTCGCCCCATTAGAAGTAATCAAACATTAATACAGCCCAGTATTTACTTGAATAATAACAAATACCTCCAAAAGACGAAAAACAACAATGTTCCTAGCAGGATCGAACCCACAGCTTTCAACGTCATTCTACCAACCAGCTTTATTAACAAATGCGACGGTTTAGTCAATAAAAGGTAGTTTTGCTTCGCTGAGATTACAAAGAAATTGTTGTCCTCCCTTACCGAGACATACTGCGGTATGTACATCCACTTTTGTATGACATGAGCGACATGAAACACGGCGGGCTGGATAGATCTGACTCCGTGGAACTTTGACTGCTTGCTCGTAACTTCATCAGCAATGACGCGTACGGTGACTGTTCGTTGCTCATAAACGATATGCGCATCGGTACATCTTTAGCTCTGTAAAAAGCACACCAAATCGAAACTATAAAATAGATATTTTCAACAAAATTAAATTAATGAAGCTATAACCTAGGACTTTATTAAAAACTAGCTTTTACCCGCGACTTAACAGTTACTATGCGCAATTTTTATTTTATTTTTTAGGATACTTTTTATATAACACACATACAAACTGCTCTTTGGTCTGCTTCGGCGCTCTTCTATGATACAGCGTATATTCCTTGTCATTGTGGACAGTCCCTTTAATAGTATTTCCCGGTGAACTTTAATCTCCTATTTCATTCCCATGTATTTCAAAGTTTCAAAAATGCTCGAACAACTGTTTATAAATTATTTCTTATCAAGTGCCTAAATACAAAGTTTCATGGTTTTATCTTCGATAATGACGAATTTCCATACAAACTACCATCCCTTATTTCAACCCCTCCATATATTTTTTGCAATAAAAGGTAGCCTATGTCATTTTTCAAACTCTAGTCTATCTCTGTACTAAATATATATTATCTATGTATTTATATTAACAAAATCGGTTCGGTGATTTAGGCGTGAGAGCGTACAAACAAACTTACATTCAAATTTATAATATTAGAAGGGGTTAAAGTTGTATATCGGTCATCTTCAATCACAGTTAGGTGAAGACCTTCGCCCACATCAGTAACAGTGTGTCGGTCATCAAGTCATAATTATAATATGTAGATGATTTTGTATTAGCTTTATGTTAGCAGGCTTCCAGATCAGTAAAGTGGTAAAACCTACTTGAAGTTAGTATTCAACATTATATGACTTTGTATTGTTTCGTGTTTTTAGGTTGTTGATTTAAAATTGGTAAATAGGCGTTTCATACGCTTAAGGTTTATATTACCAACGATTTGTGATTACTCATTGACACGTAAGTCTGTCTGTTACTCTGTAACGTAATGTTATGTGATGGTAGTTATTTTACTTAGCCTGGGAATGAACATACTATTCAAAACTTGGAAAAACCCCAGCCCACGGTAAAACGCTCTTTATACTTTTTACTTTAAATTTCAAAATGGTCAAATTAAAATATGACTTTAAACAATTGGTTAGGTTGGCTGTCTATCATTACTTCTGGTACTACATAGGAACAATATACTTAGTGGCCATAAATACTGTTGAAATTAAAAATAAACAAAATATTACATTTAAATTTGGAATCTGTCATTTTTATATGATTGTTCATTGATTTTTCTCATTTTGGCGCCAATATGTTGTACAATATTTTGCGATATTAAAATGGATTGGGGTGATAAAGAGAACCGAATCGCTGTGATTTCATCACACAAAGTACATATGGAGCCAAAAGCAATTTTTAAAACTCTCCATACACTTGGTATTAGTAAAATGTTTGTGTACCGGGCTATTAATAGATATGATGAGACCTCCTCTGTTTGTGACAGAAAAAGATCTGGCCGTCCACGTAATGTTCGTACGAAAAAGGCGGTCAAAGCAGTAAGTGAAAGAATTCGAAGAAATCCTGTCCGAAATCAAAAGATTTTATCTCGGTAGATGAAGATAGCACCTAGAACCATGTCACGTATTTTAAAAGATGACTTAGGACTTGCAGCCTTTATGAGACGTACTGGACATCTCTTAACTGATAATTTAATTAAAGAATAGGGTGCTAATATCGAAACAACTACTGAAGCGGTATACTAAAGAGAGGTCCGACTTCAGTTATGGTTTATTAGGGTATTAGCTATGAAGGAGTGACTGAGCCATACTTTTGTGAAAAAGGTATCAAGACCATTCTTCAGAAGGTAGTTAAGCCCCTGAACAACACCATGTTCAATAACCAAGAATGCTCCTTCCATCAAGACTCGACGCCGGAGGTCATAAAGCTCGGTCTATGCAGTCGTATATGGTTTAAAGGACTCTATAGGACTACGCGCACTTATTCAGCTCCATTCGCGTTTCGCTGAACGATTTAACGATTTTGGTCACACTTATACAGCTCTGCTTCTATCAGCCGCGTACGGCGTCGTAAGAATGAGAATAATAACTTTAAATCACGTCTGCACTCTTTAATCTTTGCGTGCATAATGGTTACGTCAAATCAATGCAGGAACAATACAGGTCGCAACTTGTCGACAAGGAGTCGCGAACCATCCCTGTAAAGAGCTGTTCCGCCGCGTTCGACAGCGAACAGCGCTGTACGCGGCCGAATGCTCTCTATTCATATGCATTCGCATAATAAAAACACATTCACTTTATGCTGGTATGCCGCGAAAGCAGAATGGTCGCGGAAAGCTGAATCGACGCGTACACGTCTCCATACAAAATTGTTGTTTTCTATGGACAAAAGCTGAAAAGAGCTGAATAAGTGCGCGTAGTCTCTATTGCAGCCAACGGAGACCACTTCGAATAAGCTTTTTATATTTGAAATTGTTCACACAAACTAACACACTGGAAAAGTAATTAATTGTTATTTGTAAAAGATTTTTTTTTCTTTGTTTCAGTATTTACGGCAAGACTAGGTAGATGTATATAAATTACAACAGGGCAACGAACCACCGTTCACTAATAAATCGCTCGTAATCGTAAAATGCTGAAAGCATCATTCGACGGCACTCGAGTCTACACTGGGTGATCGAAATATAAGTTTATAGGTTAATGATCGTTAATGTTATGAGCTGAAGTGAGTGTTCACAATTCGTTATTAGGAAGTATAGACAATCCGGGGCTCGAGCCGGGCCTCTGGAGATTACGTCTCTAACGCTATTAACCCACGCCCGATCTCTGCATCATTGATAAATCTCGGTATACAGCCCATACTAACGCGGGAGAGTGGAACCAACATAAACAAACGAACAAACAACACAGAAGTTTAAAAAAAAACAAATGATGTTAAATATTGTTAGTAGTTTTTATTAGGCAGGTACTAGCTGACCCGACAGACGCTGTTCTGTTAGTAGAAAAAAAATGGATATAGTATGTTATTCTTAATAGATAGACATATGCGATAGAAATATATAAAATACACAGTTCTAGCATACATTATTTTGTTATATCTCAAAGAGTTTAGACGGCGTTTTCATCGAAAACTCCAACAGATACCGTTAATGAATACAAAAATATATACATAAACAAAATATAAACTAAAACCTTCCTCGAGAACCACGCTATCCATTGGTGAAAACGGCATGAAAATCGGTGTAGCACTTTTTGAGTGACAGACAGACGGAGGCGGAGGACTTTGTTTTATAATATGTAGTAATGAATCACTCGATGTGAATCATTAAACGAAAGCTGCCAAGCAATTTAGTTGAGCTTGTGTTCTAATGAGCCTTGACTATTACATTACAAGCTAGATTGACGCGAATAAAACAGGTATCAACTAAGTAGGTGCTTGGCCGCGACTTATGAAACCAAACAAGTATATCTGTCACATACTGACTGACTTAGCTGGTGAATATGACCTGGATCATGTATTCAAATACAGTTTTGACAAAAATAAAATACTGATTAAGAAGTATATATAATAAAAGTAAACGACCGCTAGGATACAAATAATGTTAATTTAACGCAATGTTATCAAATTCAAATATTTTTATTCAAAATAGGATTCAAAATAACTTATTAAACGTCAAAAAGTACCACCCATTCAAAATAGTCGGCCTCACACCTGAGAAGAATAGGCGCAAGAAACTCAGCTCACAAAACAGTCTTTTTAAATCCATAAAAGGCATTCTTCTCAAAATTGATTCCTATAGAATTCTTTTTGATGTCATTTCTAATATACTAGACACTACTACCACTTCGGAAACAAATGACGCTCTGAGAGAGAAGAAGCGGCGCAAGAAACTCTCCCAGCATTCTTTTTTTTTGTGCTCTTTTCAATAAAAATATACAATATTGTACAGTCATTTCTATCGCTATAAAATAATCATAATCTAGTCCCAGGCTGTCCGATCACTTAGATATTCAGCTGTGGAGTAATATGATAATAATAAATATAAATATATTAATATATAAGATAGTGCAGATATTTCCACCTATGCCATATGTATATCACGATATCTCTGGCCATAAGGCGTAGAGACTTGAAATTTGGTAGGAATATTCCTTTCGCCGAGCAGAGGTCAGCTAAGAAGGTCAGATTTTACGAAATTCCACCCGCAAGAGTTTTTTTTTTATTATGAACAGAACAACTATTGTCGGGTCTGCTAGTATTTCATTTGTACATTTAAATATGGAACTCTATCTTGTAGCCGCACTTAGTAAAGACCAGTGCTGAAGTTTGAAAATGATAAAAAGTGGAAACAAAAAAATAGTAGGATGAAACCTATTGGAAAAGGAAGAGATTATAACAAAAATGAAGGGTAAAATAAATAATGGGCGATCTGAGGTCGGTTAAGTGGAAAAGGAGGGGTGTTTAAGGGTAAAAAAACGGTTTATCTTGATTTCCGATAAAACTGCAAGCCCTATTGAAAAAGTTAAATAGCAGGTTGTAGGTTGTAAATATATCTACAACTTTCGTTTTACACTTTTTTCACATAACCTCAAAAAAAAACAATTTTTGTTCCATGAAATTTTGTGAAAAGTTACCTTTTAAAATCTCAAATATACCGAAGTTCTTTTGATTTAAAATATTTTTTTTTCAGCTTATCTTGACTCAAACATCGAAAAAAAAAACAACAATTTTCAATCAAAAATTCTCCCGTCAAAATATCAACTTTTTGAAGAACACGTCCGCAAAATATGTTTAACATCTATGATGGCAGTTGATCATAATAACTAATGACTTGTATACGAAGATTTTTAAGAAAATTCAATGATAATCTAGTAAATAAAGGAAACTAAATAACCGCTTACCGGCACAAGCCTCTTGAGCTGTACAGTTTCTTGTATCTAGTTTTCCAATCACTATCGCTTCTCCAACTTGGTGATCTGAAAATATTGTTGTGACATTGTTATAATCAACAGGGAGAACATAACCACACAATTTATGTTTTTAAAGTGTAAACCTCACTGCTAAGATTAATACACAAATAAAATTTGACAACAGAATTTTATGAACGATGCGGTAATCCTAGAAGTGAGGGTTATCACATTAAAAACATAACATATTGCTTAGATTTACAAGAGAATGGAAATGGAAATATTGGGGTTGAGCAGGTTATCAACTGTAAAGTAGATCCTGTAGATGAAGCCACAACCTGAGAGTTGAACAAAGCATACAAGATTTTGTGACGATACGTCACTCGAACAGTTAGCTCAGTTGGTAGAACACTCGCGCGGAACGCGAGAGGTCGTGGGTTCGAGTCACGCATCATTCATAAAATTTTGTTTTCAAATTTTGTTATGTATTAATCCTTGAACATAACTAGCAATATTTTAAGTCTGCATCTCGATATAACCAATACAGTAATAAAGGGAGATGAATAACAGGGAGAAATGATGTAAATTAAACTAATGAGGAAAACAATAAAAAAAAGATAGATAACTAATTTATTAGCTTTTTCTTTTCTTTTATGAAAATAAGGGACGAGACGAGCAGGACGTTCAGCTGATGGAAATTTATACGACCTGCCAGTTACAATGCAGTGCCGCTCAAGATGATTGAAAAACCCAAAAATTCTGAGCGTCACTACAACTGCGCTCGTCACCTTGAGACATAAGATTAGTCTAATTTCCCAATAATTTCACTAGCTACGGCGCCCCTCAGACCGAAACACAGTAATGCTTACACACTACTCCTTAACGACGACTTCACGACAGAAATAGGCGCCGTTGTGGTACCCATAATCTAGCCGGCATCCGGTGCAAAGGAGCCTCCCACTGGTATAGCTATATACAAAAAATTCACTACTACTGTAATAAATTCAGTGGGAGGCGCATCCTTTGCACAGGATGACTATCCTTCGTCTGCATTATTTTCAATAACGAAGCCATAGCTGGTTATTCATTTTAGTAGGATCTATTTCTTTTTTTCAAATTAATTTACTTTATGATAAAGTCTTTAGATGCTATCTCTAAATAAATTTAAGTGTTATTCAAAGCAGACTCCACGCAAATGTAAGTGGCTTAACTGTAAAATACGTGACCGATGAGACTATTATGATTGTCTTTAGCAGTCACAAATATTCTTAATATTAATAGCTTATATCATTTATACGTCTAGATAGACTATGACAACTGTGAAAATGTCGAAAACATTGTGTTTAGAACTAACCTCTACTTATTCACGCACACTAACACAAACTGTCATACAAATTGCGAGTGTAAGACGTAGCTTGTCACTCACAGTAAACTTATATTCCTGGACTGTTTTTATCGGTTGTCTAACAGCAAGAGACTCTATCTAGACGCAGAAATTATCTAAGATAAGGTAAGTTTCATTATTGGGAGAGTTTCAGCGCTGTTTGCGAATCGGTTGTAGCCAATTGAGATAAAAAATATCTCAAGATTTATTTTTGAAAAATTATGATTTATCCTTTTAGTTTTTTTGTTATTATCATGATCATTAATTCGGATTTTGTACACACTTTCTAATTATTTTCATACCTAACACTAGCCCCATTACTTTAAGACATGGCTTCGCTATCAGCTAGTGACAGTTAATCAATTTACTAAAGTACACCAAGCTTAGACACAACATTAACTGCTGTATTTTCTTAGACACAATTTGTCCACGGTAAGTTCCTACATAATATATTTTTTTTTTATGGCAGTAAGGGACGAGACGTGCAGGACGTTTCCTGATATGGTGCGCCCTGGGTTAAAACTTAGTATCCCGTAGCACGAATTATGAGTTAAAAAATATTGTAATTGATAGAGCTTTAGTCCACGATTATAATGCTACCAATCTAATTACAACGTAATGCACCTTCCAGAGAAAAAAAGCATTATAACCTAACCTCAAATTATGACATTTTTAAGGGTTGGGACATTTTTATGGGGAGGAAAGTAAGGGTAACGCCTAGAATACGTTTCTGGCACTCTGGCTCGTGCGTTGTTTTAACTGTTCTAACATAACCTAACCAATTTTATAAATTATAGTTGTTAGAGCTTTGGTCCACGATTATAGAGCTACTAATCTTATTACAAGGTAATGCACAGCTTTCAAGAAATTAACGAAAAAAAAATTACAACCTCTAAACGGGTAAAACTCGTAAATAAAACACAGAGCACAGGAACAGTCACGCAACTATGATAGAAACAGAATAAAGATTAAACATTATAGGAAAACGGAATAAACATTAAAGTTAATTTAAAAAAAAATAGTGTTCGCCTGCCCTGCCCATTACAATGCAGTGCCGCTCAGAATTCTTGAAAAATCCAAAAATTCTTAGCGGCACCACAATTGCGCTCATCTCTTTGAGACGTAAAATGATAAGTCTCATTTGCCCAGTAATATCACTAGCTACGGCGCCCTTAAGACCGAAATACAGTACCTAATGCTTACACATTACTGCTTCACGGCAGAAATAGCCGTCGTTGTGGTACCAATATTCTAGTTGGCATCCTGTGCAAAGGAGCCTTCCACTGGTGAAATATAATAATTATAGTATCACAAGGCACGTTAATATTTATGCATTTTAAATTTCTTGAGTCGCTGTTAGAGGTAAATCGTACACAAAGAACCTTGCAAGAGTTCTTGAACTGTTTAGTTAACAATACTTACTGCATAATGGATTCTTTTTTCAATATGTATTCAATAAGTATTTACAAATGTATATGTTATATAGAATTATTGATGAAAACAATTCATGTTATTTATTTGTGTAATTAAAGTCATGACTGATTTTTATTTTGACAGAACACTTCAAATTTGTAGACAATTAATTCAATATGGATAGAGTTTGTTGAAAAGTTTTTATTTTGGATTATGTGTTGTAAAGTAAAGTCCTCGTACGTTTTTTACTATGGCGACCACGTACCGGAAGTCGCAGTGTTGGTAGGCTCCCCACAAGATGGACCGACGATCTGGTTAAATTGGTACTATATAAATTGATTGGATGTCAGAAGTTTATACTGTAGAAGAAATGAGTTGCGAGACTTTTTTACAAGTTATGTTTTTGATGTCATTGCTGATGATATTGCTGATCAGGGAGGCTTCTTTGTATTGGTCGCGCTGGATAGATACAACAGCGGTGCCTTTTTCTTAGCGGGCAAAAATTTTGTGTTTCAGTTTAGGCTAAGGGAATTTATTAAGGGGGTTTAGGGTTTTCTAGTATCTTGAGTGGCCCTGCATAGAAATGGGCGTATCACTGACCACCAGGCGAAAGTCAACCAGTAAGAGTTAAATTAAATCCAGATCGCCGCGCACTAAGATGTTGTATTTGGTGGAGGATATCATCAACGATGGCATGAGCCCCACGCTGAACTGTTTCTCACAGATATTAAAACAGTTAATTAGTACGAGCCGCAGTCGAACACCAAGGGTTCTGTACCGCCGTACAATATTTACTTTACTTTATACTTTTGTAAATTAAATATTATTTAATTTGCACGGCATCTTGGAATCCGCCATCTTGATTTTTTTTATGAACCTTAAAGAGTATGGATTGGCCTTAGTACAGTGAAGTAATTACTTTGCTTACTTTAATACTTCTATATTAAGTTAACTAGAATAAGTCAAGGTGTTAACGATATAACTAATGTTGTTGTAACAAATAATGTTTGTATATTGAGTTATCACGTTATGTAGAGTATGAGGTGTCACATATCCACACCTTAAGACAGGAGTTATGTAGGTAGGTATGGTGTAGTACTTGTAAGTACAACGCGGCTCTATTATGATATGCGAGCATTATTACAACTGAGTACCTTGAATATGATACGATGAAGCTAAAACAATATGTCTGAGTACCTAAGTATCATGTCCATTCTTAACTACGTAACGTAACTTACGAGGGAACGATGCCGCTGATGAATTGGCCAGGAGGGGCTCAGCGTTGACAGCAAAAGGACCAAAACCAACTATCATACGTCAACACACCAAGGAACTACATAATAAGTACAGGATGGAAGTGAGTGGGTGTAGACAAGCAAAATAAACTCTACCTCAAATAGACTCCAATCTCTCTCGCAAGTTAATAAAATTTCCACGACCTAGGTTACGTAAAAGTCATGTACTAACGGGTCACGGCCCTTTTAACAAGCATCTGTTTAATATAGGTGTCACCGACAGTCCACTGTGCAGAGTCTGCAAGGAAGCAGAAGAAACAGCCGCACACATCATTCTAGAGTGTAGCAGTGTGGCCAGATACCGGGCCAAGCACCTGGGATCACCGAGGACTCTCTCCGAGGTCATGGGTGACATCAGAGGTTTGATACACTACCTTGAGGAGCTGGGCTGGCAGAATTAGCCGCCCACCTTACCACGCAAAATAGGCGCGCTGTAATCGTCGAATTGTGGATAGTAGCCCGTTATAACCTATAACCTATATATCATGTCCATTCAGAAATAGCAGTAAGTCAATAATTCCGTTAAGTATATTGAGAGATTAAATCAATGTCAAAAATCTCGTGGGAGCGCGACTCGTCTATTGTGAAAGACAGACTAGTATTAAGTATAAACAAACTGTCATGCCGCTTAAGACTCGATAAGTAATTTGATTTTCCGAGGCTGTCGCGGTCGCCGGTCGCCGCCGTCGCGATGTTTCATATTATATTGTTTCGTTCACTGATCGAGTGATCGCGCGGCGTTCCACCTCTACCTCTAGTCGTTAATATTGCGAACTGTGGGACGCACGTCTCGCGCTCGAGACTTGCTAACTCGCACACAGCACGATAACGTGTTCTACTTAAACGTAACATATAAACTGCGTAATCGGTTTCGCAAACTCGAAAACATTGTATTTCTTACCGTGATAATTTAGTAGAATCGCGCGGATTTAAAAGTCTAAACCGGCTTTGTGACTATATTATGATTCGCGTCTGATCCGAAATCGAGCCTTCGCGGATATCTGTGCACAGTTAAGATGTGGATTTAAAGTGCAGTTGTGAAAGACGGATACCGGGCTGCGGTCATGAGTCACAGCTGACTTTCGCGATTGTTAGTGATTTGTGATTTGGAGATGTGATATGACAGCGAGTGATATTAGTGACGGTGTCATGGCTGGTGCGAATGAGGATGCTGGGGTCGAGGAGGCTGTGCCAGGGCCTGAAGTCCATAAGCGCGGTCTGAGCGGCTCCATGTCGCTACGGACTAAGAAGCTGGGCCGAAGACTCTCTCGCAGCATGTCTATTGTGGCATTAAAACTGCCTGAGAAGGCCCAGAGTATATCACGGAGCTCTTCAAAGCTGATGCGGTCGGGAAGCCGCGATAAAAAGAATAGATCATTCGAACTGTCTATCATACTGCCAGATAAAACACAGAGACAGGTAAATAATAGATATACAATATTGACACACTCTTACACAAATTATCTTGACCCAAACTAGGTATAGCCTGTACTATGGGAACAAGACACTGATATATTTAATACAATATACTTACTTAAACATACTTGGAAACAAACATCCATATTCATCATACAAATGTTTGCACCTACAGGGATTCAAACCCGGAACCTCTATCTTAGTAGGCAGGGTACTAACCTAAACTTCAGATGTTACATATTAAATTATGCTAGGATCACAATTTACAATATTATGTCTGAGACGTGCTTTTCTACGTAAGAATCTTTTTGCATTTGTTTTCTAAGGTAGAGGTTTCCGGTGAACTTTTTTTATAATATTTATGTTTTCTACGTGTGTATGACTGCGATTTTCAAGAGAGAGATTGTTCTGAACTGTATAACATTAAGCTTTTGTTTGGATAGTCAGTAGTAGTATCAGATATTTCTGTAATATCACTTATGAGTACATATAATCGCTACTACTCTGAGCTATGTTAAAATAATTTTGAAATCGGTGTTTGTATGAGTGTTTTTTTCTCTAACATGAGTTTTTAAAAACAGTCAACAGATAAGCTTGGGCCTGACTTGATCGAACATGACGACCCCATTATTAGTAGTGACGTTCAGTATTACTCATATTTTATAAAGAATAATAAGAAAATAATTTTAATTCGTGCTTTGCGAAGAATAAAAATAATAATCGGAACATGATATTGTCAGCAAACGGGGTGATATCACATTATTGTTGTACATGTAGAACGATACTTCTAAATTCAATAATATTATATATATATATGAGTGCTTTGAGCGTCGTTAAAGGAATGTTCATGATTCCAAAATCATTCTCCATATTTAAGGCTAAAAAGCTTCTATCAAAATATTTAATACAACTATCCTATATGGAAAAAAAAGTGTGTGTTTACTTATGCATGCACGCAAGAAGTTATACTTCTTTGGCCTAATGAAGCAAAAATCATTAAAATGATTTATTCCTCGTGCTATTCTACGTTTTTAGAAATAACAATTTTGCAAAAATCTTGCAAAGATGGCTTTGACAATTATTAGATAATGAATACGGCTGTATGGGCTTGAACCCTTTGCCTGTTCTAATAATGGACGCAGAAACCGACGCAAACGTCAGAAAATTTTAGAAACCAACTTCACCCTGTTAATTTTGTGTTAAAGTGTGCGCGCGCATCTTAAAATTTCACTCTCATCATTTTTTCATAACGCGCCTAAAGAAGTATAACTTCAAAAAAAATCTTATTTAGATACAATCCTAACAAATACACATATACACAATACACACTTTTACCTACACATACATTACTTTTGGTTTATTTCTTTATTTGATTAGTTAATAAAGTTTTAGTAATCAGCGTGTTGTGACTAGCCGCTTGCATTTTTTATTTTGGAACGAAGTTCCTTGTGGGACGATGCGGAGCGGTACCCTAACCGGAAAAACGTCCGGAACGTAAGACATGAAGTTTGACAACTCTCTTCATGTACGTCGAAGCGTTGCTACGCGACGATATCTTTCTGATTATTATTTATATATAAATAATTGACAAGTAACAATTAATCACATTTGACACATTTCTGACAATTGATTCTATAATTAATTTATTTATAGTATTGTAACAAGGCCAAATCAAACCAAAATATATATATATTTTTTTTTGGATTTTATGGCCTGGTAACCTTTAAGCCATAAAATTTAATAAACGAATGCGCCAAAGAAGTATAACTTCTTGCGCGCGCACAAACTTTTTTTTTATTTTAGACAGTGGAATTCAGTGGAGACTGCCCATTTTTTTCAGTAAATCAGTAAAATTAATATTTTTATAATCCAGTGTTTCATGACACCACACGGTTTTTTTTCCTGTTAATTCTACTACTTCCCCACGAGACAGGCAACGCCTAGTGTAGTGGTCGTCAGAATAAAATTTTACTGTGTAGATTACGTAAAATGTGAAAAAAAAAATGTATTTGTCTTAATTCTGACAAAGCCAATACGAAATAAATTGGGCGCGAACATTCACGAACACGTGGTGAACTATCAACACTCGCAACTCTCTCTACTGACACCCAAGCACTCTAATACAGAAGCAAACATTGTTTCGCCCACAGCTCAGAAAGTCTCTTTCGATGCACTCGACCTCGTAATGCGCAACTGCCTTCTGATTCGACAGGCATTGTAATCTGTAGTCATTGAACCGGCCAATTCCGCGCTGGCGCTAAAGCCACCTAATGACGTTTGTTTCACTACCGGCCATTTATAATCGTGATCACAATACTATATACTTAGATTAAGGATTGGTCTAGATACGCCTATATATAGATACGTATACATATAAAGATACGTAAGAACAATAGCTTTTTTATTACGGCAACTATTTGATGCTTGTGTGCGTGGCATCTTGACCATCAATCTTTAAAATTTTGTAACACACGCTTCGTGTTATTTTACATTGAAATTAATAAAATACAAAATACTAACTGATGATATGTGATCCCAGTGTCTTTCTTATTTCTTGTAGTATTATATTTACAAAGTTTTACTATCCCGGCATTTTAGTTTCAATTATTAGCAAAGTATTTAGTTTTGTTCTACGACTACTTCGGACCGTGTTTTCATGGATAACGGATCGGATGTAGTGCCAAAGCACTCTCAGTCTTAACAAAAAAAAAACGGCGGAATAACGAACCCGTGCTTAAACAATAAGGTGGTAGCTGTAAGATACATACAATACATCATGAATCATACTGAACGATGAAATAAAGTATTGCTATCTGAATTTGAAATAATAATATATATAAGTTTAATTTTGATAAAGCAAAATATTTATAAATTCTCACTTGTTAATTATTAAATTTGTCGAAAATAAATTATTTTATCAACAATTATTTCGATGTTCTTTCATAAAATATTATCACATTAGAACTGTCAAACTGTGCGACAAATAATAAGAAAATATTGTAGAACTTGTTCGCGTTTATGAGGTTTAGTTGCAAAATTAAACAGAAATGGGTGTTTTAATGAGTGTTTAGTGGAGATACACACGTACAGAACAAATATAATATGTATATATGTGTCTAAGCTCAAGATAGACAGCAAAAAGGATGTAAATACTACGCAATAAGATGATAATAATGAACGTGCAGTGATTTGATATAAGTTTGAAATAGTAGTAATTACTGTGTGACGATTGGCGACGAATTCAAATCCGGCAAAGTTTGAAAGCGAACAGTTGCTTAAAACGTAGTAGATTTCGGCTATCTCCGTTTTTTTGCAAGATTATAGCCGTCATCTGTCAATATATCAATGACTGCACGTTTCATAGAATCGCTTTTTTCTTAGAGAGTTTCGCTAGGCTGATGGACAGAGCACAGACATAAATCGCAGTTTGCCCTCGGAAACTTTTCGGCTCATCGAAATATTGAAAGTTGGTAGAAATGCAAATTATACGTGTTTGTATATAAAAATATCAACATTATGTAGAGCATGTTAGATAACAAGCGTGCTCGATTACACATTAACATAACCCAAACGAAAGTCGGGGAATTGATTCGATGTTGTGATTTGACTGAGCATGTGTTTGAATTGAGTCACTATTAGGTACTTATGTTATTTATTAGTCGACTCCACATTCTGCAAAACTCTAATTAATCCCTACTTCCCTGCTACTATTATAAATGTGAATGTATGTTTGTTTATTACGCTTTTACGCCGGAGCCACTGAAACGATTTTCATGAATTTTGGTACAGCGAGAGACTAAAGCTTGGTAGAGTACAGAGGCTACATTTTATCCCGGAATAAACCCATGGTTCCCGCGGGATTTGGGTAAAACTGAAATTCACATCGGTAATATCAATAGTAGGTTTAGTTTGCCATAACAATCTTCCTCGAAATAAAATTCATATAATATGTTGGGAACGGGAGCGAAAACGGGAACCGGAACTGGAATAGGATATGTGATAATCTTCTATTCCAAACTTGCCGATTATTTTTAAAAACCCTTTATCTACGCTGACGAAGTCGCGGGCGTCAGATAGTATTGATATTTCACACATTATACGAATATTTAACTTATAAAGCTGAATAGTCATTATAAAATAATAAATAAAAAAAAATAAAAGCCTTATATTTCTTAGTAAATTAAATAATTTGTACATAATTAAATATTAACATATTAAATACAAATTAAATTTATTTCTATAACTTATAATTCAAAAATAATTTTTTATTGTAAGAACCTCTCGTTCTCAAAGGCCTCCTATAGAGATTTCCAACTATCCCTGTTCCTTGCAGTCTCCATCCACTGTTCACCGGCCACTTGTATGATATCATCAGACCACCGGGTTGATGCTCGAGCTCTACTTCTGGTGCCTTGTGGCCCTTTCCAGCGTGATATCTTGTGACTCCATCTATTGTCTGCAAGTCTAGCTACAATAATGAATAGTCATTATCAAGCGATAATTTGTTTGGCTCCGTGAAAAGTGGGCGCATGATTTTACTAGTGGGAGGCTCCTTTGCACAGGATGCCGGCTAGATTATGAGTACCACAACGGCGCCTATTTCTGCCGTGAAGCAGTATTGTGTAAGCATTACTGTGTTCCGGTCTGAAGGGCGCCGTAGCTAGTGAAATTACTGGGCAAATGAGACTTGACATCTTATTTCTTAAGGTGACGAGCGCAGCTGTTGTAGTGCCGCTCAGAATTTTTGGTGTTTTTCAAGAATCCTGAGCGGCTCTGCATTGTAATGGGCAAGGCGTATCAATTACCATCAGCTGAACGTCCTGCTCGTCCCTTATTATCATACAAAAAATGATTGGACTGATCTCAGGTCTGGCGTCTGGCTGTCTGGAGCCAATCGCTGAGATTGTTGGTAAATGAAACTCTAATAACCGTCGCTTATAGCCAATATCTGAAAAAAATGTAGTTGCAGGCCTTTGTACTATTTAAACTTCTTAAATCAGACTTGCTTGTTACATATAGTAACAAGCAAGTAGATACATAAGGAAGTTTGTAGGTGAGATGCGCTTGTGTCGCACGCGCAACGTGACACGGGGACAGGCGACCAATTTCAAAAACAACATTAATTGTAACTACAATTATATTAATTAATTAAATCAAATAGATTTAATAAGAATACGCAATTATTTAATTTCTTTTTAGTGCATGTTATACCTATTGTTTTTTGTGAAGTTGCTTGTATTTTTGTTAAAATGCTTTTAAAGTAACGATCTGTTCTCATTAGTATCTCATATACCTATAATTGTGAATAAAGCAATATCCGATTAGTTTCAAGAAACTAGGTCAATAGGAATGACGCGCTTTCTTTAAATTAAAACCTTTATGATAATACTTAATTTAGAATTAAGTAAAAAATAAATTCAATGAAATGTAGCAAAAACAAAATTGTAATAAACTAATTAGGTAATACTGCCACGGTGAGTGAGCAGTATGCCGTGCCAATAAAGAAAATGTTTAATAATGTACGTGTCGCTTCCTCGCCTGTTAAGGACGTCTCGAATTCCGGCAAATAATTATAAACTACTTAATGTAATTATATAGATTATCGTACACGATAACTTTCGGTAGTTGTACATGAGCAATAACCTTAGTACTTACTATTTCACTTTAATATTAAATATTGAATGATTTGTACTTGTTTAAGCAAAATTGGTAGAGGCCCTAAATAGGTATATTTCACTTAGCTGCGAAAGAGCAATAATGTTCAGATTCTATAAAGCACCTAATTTGTTACATTCTTGTTTTGGGGCCCTGGGGGGTGTCGTTGAGAATTTGCCCAATAATGATCTCATTCAATAAAACACCTAATTTGTTACATTCTTGTATTGGGGCCCCGGAAGTGTCGTTAAGAATTTGCCCAATAATGTTCTGATACTATAAAACACCTAATTTCTTACATTCTTGTATTGGGGCCCTGGGGTTGTCGTTGAGAATTTGCCCAATAATGTTCTCATTCTATAAAACACCAAATTTGTTACATTCTTGTATAAGGGCCTTGGGGGTGTTGTTTCTTATAGGATATACTTTCTGACCCGACAGACGCTGTTCTGCCAATAGATAAAAAAAGAGATGTACATAAAGAGATTCTGATCAACAATATATTTATCATGATGTTTATGTTTTTATTATGTTTGTAAGGAGGTCTTGAATTTGCCTAATTATAAAAACCTACTAGATAGCCGTTCGTACAAGATTCCAACACCAATAATAAATACAACATTTGCAAGTAGATTTAGCCCATTCTTACATACATATATATACAACAAGGTAAATTTAAAATGTTCTATTAAAAATTGCTCGGTCCATCAGGTCAAATTTAAAATACAGAGATGGTTACACACACTCACTTATGCAGACATGGAAGCTATTCTTAAAGTGATAGCTTAGCATTCATATAATGTTAATACTTTGGAACATGATTAATCAGATACTCACACTCACTCACACCCACCCTCACACACACACACACACACAACACACATACACACACACCCAGAGACACACACGTGTACACACACACATATACAGAGTGCACTTTTTGACCTTTCGGTTCATATTGTTAACCTTAGGATGTAAATTGGTTGCCTACAGGACAGGCTACGCCTAGTGTAGGGACCAAATATAATGTAATATTATGTGATAAAGTGTCTGTATTTAATAAATAAATAAATAAAAAAAAAAAAAAAAATTAAGAGTGCGTCTGATTCTGGTTGAAACAATGGCAGTGTTACGAGGGTATAGGTCACCCAGCTGAGGCTCTGAAGGTGACTGATACGTCTGCCAATCACAATCATCTTCAACAGCCACTCAGGATTCTTGAAACAAAAATTCTATGTGGCATCGCAACTGCGCTTGTCAAATTCAAATATTTTTATTCAAAATAGGATGTGAATCACTTATTGAAAGTCAAAAACTACCACCCATTCCAAAACGAATGCCTCAGGCCTGAGAAAAATGGGCGCAACAAACTCAGCGGGTTTTTTTTTATTCATCAAAAAATATGTTTACAAAGTAACATTGTAAAATTAAACTTATTATTTAATAGCCTGAGGGCGGTCGCTCCATTCCCAATTTGTGGTATCATTAAGAAAGTCATTTATGTTATACTAACCTTTACCACACAAACGTTTTTTAACAATTCTTTTGAATAACGTAATACTTTTGTTTTGAACATTTTCGGGAATCCTGTTGTAAAAGCATCGCCCCACAAAAGACTTGCTAACTCGACTTAGCCGAGGCATTATAAGCTTATGTCTGTTCCTGGTGTTAACATTATGGTTATGATAGTTTATAGCAAATTCACTTATGTGCCTCTGAACATACATTACATTATCAAGAATATATTGAGAAGCAACAGTCAAAAATCAAAAGTCTTCTTGACACTTGTGATGTGAGGTCTGCTAGTCTATAGCCCAGTCCATCTCCGGCACCCTTCACACTGAAACACAAACAGTGTTTTCGGACCAGCTGGCGCCGCGCTGGTCCCAGCAGCCGGTATCCTGGGCGAGGAAGCCTCTCACTCGTGCATATGGGGATATTTCCTGCTGGTAGGACTCTCGACTTGCTGATACAAAATTAGGCCTTATTTATTGTTTAAATCTCAACTAACATGATGATATTAACAACCTAATGACGTGGCCTTCACCACACACTGCATCACATCGAGGTAATGAACACGAAATAAAATTTATTATTCATTCACAGGATTTATAATTATACGTGTATTTCTTCTTCTTGTGCCTCTCTGGTCGTTTTCGTGATCTTGCACGAAGTGAAATAGTTTTTCTATCCTGGCGATCTTCGTCGATTCCCAGATGTTACGCAACCACGACCTTTTTCTTCTTCTAGCGCGTCGTTTGCCCTCTCTTTTGCCCTCTCTTTTGCCCATCATTATAAGTTGGAACATATTGTGAATCAGACTGGCAGGTTGGAGCTTACCGGAACACTACAATTAGAAATGGTCAACAGATTCAAATACCTGGGCTCTGAAATCTGCAACGATGGTTCTTGCAAGGGAGAGATTCGTCGTAGGATCGGCATGGCAAAAGACGCCATGTCACAATTAGAGAAAATATGGAAGAGTAGAACCATCACCATGAAAACCAAGACCAATCTTGTGCGTTCACTGGTGTTTTCCATTTTCATATATGGCGCTGAAACATGGACTTTAAAGAAAGCCGACCGAAAACGAATCGATGCCTCCGAAATGTGGTGATGGAGAAGGATGTTGGGCATACCTTGGACAGCACACCGAACTAATGTGTCGATCCTGAAACAGCTGGGCATTGTGACTAGGCTCTCTACCATCTGCTTGCGTAGGGTCCTAGAATACTTCGGTCACATCGCCAGAAGGGATGAAGACAACCTGGAGAGACTGATGGTAACAGGGAAGGTGGAGGGAAGAAGACCAAGAGGAAGGAGCCCCATGCGATGGACCGATCAGATTCGCACTGCCCTTGAAACCACTGTCCACGACGCTTTACACTCTGCTTCCGACAGGGGCAGATGTCGGCAAATAATACGCAAAAAAGTACTCTGTCGAGATGATCACGACCCTCAGCACTGAGGAAACCGACGCGAGGAGGAGGATAAGTTGGAACAGTTGGTATCTCTCGAGGCTCAAGACGTGGCCCAAATATTCAACTTTTCTCTTCTTGACGGTTTGTAGTATATATAAACGTGGTATATAAACGCGTTATACGTGTATATAAATTATTGTAATTAATATTGCTCTGACCGATCGCGCTCCCTCACGCCGAGCTCGAATCGAAAGAGCATTACATAGCGAGCGTGACTGCACAGTCCCATTCAATACCCATGTGGTCAACGCACCTGAACTAGTTTTCACTTCAAAAACGATTTCAAAATGGAGAAATCATGTAGATCATAAGCAACCATTAACAATAAATAATGAACTCTACGTCTGCGACCGGATATTAAACAATGCAAATAATTAAAACGTCTTAATGAATACGAGTAGTTATATACACACACGATCTACATAACATTTTACTTGATAGCACATTGCTAGTGTTTCGAGGGTAAAATATATAGTAGCATCACCAAACCGAGCGAAGGCCACACGTATACCAGCCATAAGTAGTTCTTACTTGTACATAAGATCAGAATTCTTAGGCCGGACATATTTCCGGTCAAAATATTTGACCTTATTTGGATTTGATAAGACTACAAATCAAGAATAATGATTTTTTATCTTTAAGTATATACAAAAAACCAGTGTCTTGATGTTAGTTTCCAGCGAACTCCTAAACTAATGAACGGATATTAATGGGGGTTACTTCATGGAGTGTAGTCCAACTTGTGGGATAGGATACTTTTTATATCGATTTGGAACCCATACCTAATTATTTTTATTTCTAAATTTGTTTAGTATGGACATATTTTCTACGAGAGAATTTATTGGCGCACGGTTTGACAGATCTGCTGTGATATAATAAATATACAGTTAAGTAGACATACTACACGTACACAATAATTAAGATAGGTAAGAAGGGTATATACATCTCATGTGCTATACAACTAATTAGTTGGACAGTCTACCCAGCGACCAGCTACCAACAACCATCAACCGCTTCAACTCACTGTCACGTGACATTTTCTAACAACAACCCGCGACCTCGAACGGTTCGCTCGCGATTACTTGCTTTCAATTTATAGACAATAGACTGCAGCACGCCAGCGCGGCGTCGCGACCGGCCATCTGGCATTTACCCGAACGAGGAAGAGCGCCCACGTCTCGTTATTGTGTTCAGCTCAGGAAGTTACTGATCAAAACTAGAGCTACATACTTTCATTAATTCTCTAAATGCGGACATTATTATATCAGACAACTTCAATCCTACTGGTATCCTAATGGTACAAATGTTATGATTTGTATATATGTATTTATGTTTTCGTCCCAAATACCACAGTGTCTGAAGACGAAGGTTTTCAATCAGTGTGTGTTGCCAGATGCTTACGGTACGCAGACATGGTCGCTAACTATGGGTCTTATGAGAAAGCTCATGGTCACTCAGAGGGCAATGGAGAGGGCTATGCTCGCAGTTTCCCTGCGAGATCGAATCAGAATGAGGAGATCCGTAGGAGAACTAAAGTCACCAACATAGCCCAAATGATTGCGAAACTGAAGTGACAGTGGGCAGGGCAAATAGCTCGACGTACAAACGGCCGGTGTGGTACAAAACTCCTCGAATGGCGACCACGTACCGGAAGACGAAATGTTGGTAGCCCCCCCCCCCCACAAGATGGACCGACGATTTGGTCACGATCGCTGGAATACGTTGGATGAGGGCAGCGTAGGACCAATCGTCGTGGAGGTCTTTGGGGGATGCCTATGTCCAGCAGTGGACGTCTTCCGGCTGATGATAAATGATAAATGAATGTTTTTTTGGTTGTTATGGATGAGCTCCGAAACAGCAGCAGAATAAATAATGAAACCCTCAGAAACCGCCTGCCTGAGGGCGGTCGCTCCATTCCCAATCTGTGGTATCATTTAGAAAGTCATTAATGTTATTGCAACCTTTACCAGACAAATGTTTTTTAACAATTCTTTTGAATTTCGTAATAATACATTTGTTTTGAACATTATCTGGGATCTTGTCCTAAAAGCACTTAAAACGCTTGACAAAAGACTTACTAACCGACTTAGCCGAATAGTAGTCATTATAAGATTATATTTGTTCCTGGTGTTAAAATTATGTTTATGACAGTTTATAGCAAATTCACTAATGTGCATATGTACATACATTACATTATCAAGAATATATTCATTCCGGTAGCCAGTCATTAGCAGTAAATAGTGGTTACAATTTCCAATACTTGTAATTAATGCTTCACCACCAAAACAGTGGGTAAATGGGACTCGCTCTGAATAAAATAATTGTCATCGGTTTACGAGTGAAAGTAACAGGCAGCGCACTCGGCGAGGCTGTCGTGAGCGAACTTCACTCCGGCTGGCGGCCTTATAGCCTAAACACATGGTCGGATTTGGTACGGCTGGATCATCGGATGGTCCGGAGGGCGGGGGTGAACGACTGACCTATATAAATAATACTTGACAGGCTGTTCCATATATTTGACAACATTTTTTTTGTGTCTATTTGAAGCGCCACTCGCGAACGTCCAGAGAACTAATTAAGACATATAATATAAATGGTTCGGGAGAAGCGTATAGTACTCCGACGTAATATTGCATTAATTTCGGTCGTTTTCCGTGTTATTTACTTCAAGAATCAACGTACTAAGGTACACATTTTTTTTAATAGTATCCCACCATATCTATCGATGTTTGTTTAGCTGAGGTTGTCATCAATAGTTTTAGTACCGCAGACTCTCGATACATGGCCAACAGCGCCAGAATGTGCGAATATCAGACAGGCACAAAAGCACTTTGACAGCCGCCAGTCCTGTGGTAAATAGCAGAAGGTGGAAATAACAGTGGTGGACGCCTCGCACCAATTGGTCCGTAGTCGTACTTAGTACGTCCAGACTAATATATCCGGCACCGGACCGCGTCCAATGGTTCGGCCGGACCAAATCCGAACATGTGTTTAAGCTATTATGTTTCGTCGTATGTTTTACGAGAGACAAATAACATGTAATCTAATTCATGTCGTGTATTGGTTTCAAGCCAAAATTATTGCGCTTGATTATTTTGGAGGTCAGATTTGGCACCACAGTGTCTTAATATGATATTTTATTTATTCGTGGCAATTGATTGCATCATAACTTCGATAACTAGTGCTGCTTGTGGTAACTGGTAGTCAACCAGCTGTCAACAATAAATCGGTTTGTTTTCAGGCTCCTTATCCGAATCCATCCGCCCGCGACCGTCCGTTAGTGTGGCAGCGGGCATTTTCTTATAAATTGCAATTGTTAGACAGGTCAAATATTGACAAAGTATGTATTACTATTGTTCGGAGTTTTCCCGCGAGATCGAATCAGAAAAAAGGACATCCGTTGCAGAACCAAAGTCACCGACATAGCTGAAATGATTGCGGAACTGAAGTAGCAGTGTGCAGGGCACTTAGTTCTGCGGACAGATGGCCGTTGGGGCAGTAAAGTCCATGAATGGTGACCACGTACCGGAAGACGTAGTGTTGGTAGGTGTCCCCCACAAGATCGCCGGAATACGTTGGATGAGGGCAGCGCAGGACCGATGGTCGTGAAAATCTTTGGGGGAGGCCTTTTTCAAGCAGTGGACGTCTTCCGGCTGATGATGATGATTTATTACTAGAAACATCAACAAATACTCTGTAAACTTTTAAATATTCAAGCGGCAGCGCTGTAACAACTAATAATTAAACCAAATTAGCAATACACAAATTGATGTGATGGAAACTAAAAAGAACGTTTATGTTACAAATGCATTCATAGAATATAATATACTAAGTGCTACATTTTGTACGATGGTACGGAACGCTTCGTGTTTGAATCTCACTTTTACCTGACCGATGTTTATTATATTAATATTATTAACACCACTGCTTGTGGCGGCGACGTGGGGCGGGTCGTTCTCTTCATAATATATACAATGTGCTGCAACAAAAATACAAAATGCCTTACTCGAGTGAATCAATAAAATGTAAAATAATAAATAAAACCGGAAGGGTTATTGAGTACCTACATACATATAGTAAAATACAGTAGATGTATCAATCCACACATACCGTAAATAAAATAAAGGCATTATGCGAGCATTTTATTAGCTGTTATATAAAAAAAATATAACTTTAATTAAATTAAAACAGGAAATAAAAAAACCATGATACGCAGACTTGCCGGTGAGAGAATCATCCTGCAACCACAAGTAACGCCCGTTCACAAACATGACGCATGGCCCAGCTATCGCCTCCCTCGACCATATTTTAGGGAAAGGAATGACCCGCCCCACATCACCGCTACAAGCATTGACGTTAAGCGACCATGACGATCCCTGTCACGAGAACTCTACCAGATGACATAAAATAATCTTCACATGTTGTTACACAAACAGCGAATCCATACAAAGTTAGGTTAAGGTTGCCTTGGAGGAAGATTGCTATGGCAAACTAAAACTGGTATCGGTATAGTTATAGCTCATTGACGTGAATTTAAATTTTTCACAATCCCGCGGGAACCATCGATTATCCGGCATACAATATCCTATGTCCTTTCCCAAACTCTAGTTTATCGCTGTACCAAATTTCTTCAAAGTCGGTTCACTAACTCTGGTGAAAAAGCTATAAGCTAAATTAGTAGGGATTGTCACTTTTATTAACTACTGAATTGCAAAGCAGGTCATTGATGAAAATTATATTTTCACATCAATCGTTATTTATTATTTCATGGATGTTCCACTTTTTAGATTCATATCAGTAATTTCTTCGACCTAAATGAATAAAGTAATATTGATTTAGTAGCGAATTATAAAATCGCCGTCCGTGGTGCCGTGGTTGAATTAGGTGTGTGGGTGTGTTTATTAAAATTATAATGAACTAGAGCTCGAATTATCATACAAACTGCCATGCCCCTCCATTTTTTTTTTTCAATAAAAGGAAGCCTATGTCCTTTTTCAAGCTCTAGTCTATCTCTGTTCTAAATTTTGTCAAAGTCGGTTCGGTGGTTTAGGCGTGAAAGCGTAACAAACAAACTTACATTCATTACTTACATTTATATCGATACGTGTGCGGTACCCATCTGGAGGGCTATTAGGCCTGCAGATGCGTACCGCACACGAACGAAAGAACGACGACCTTCGAATTAAATCCTATTACCAAAGTACTTCCATTTCGTATCGGAACCATTGATGTAACCATAAAAAGTGAAGTTGTAGTTACGACCGTAATAATGGCAAACAACGAAAAAGTAAATGTCAAGTAAATTTGGGATTAATTAAAACGAAAGGCAAAATGTCTTATCGTGAACTTCATATCGATTTTTGGATCCGAAACACTTTCGTAATAGGATAATGTACGATCTGTCAAACGAAACTTCGTATTTCTATTTTGGTAATTGGCATTAGTATTAAGAGTTCGGATGACTTTACGTAGCTGCAACCAAAACCCGAGATACCACTATAGTAATAAAAATCAAAGAGGATGTAAATACTACGTAATAAGAGCCGGGACTGTCTAAGTAACAATTGAAATTTAGTATGAAACGTGCAGTCATTTGACATAAGTTTGAAATAGTAATTACATTATAATGGAAACGAAGTATAATCCGGCTAAGTTTGAAAGCGAACAGTTGCTTAAAACGTAGTGGATTTCGGCTATCTCCGTTTTTTTACAAGATTATAGCCGTCATCTGTCAATCTTTCAATGACTGCACGTTTCATACAATCGATTATAATCGCTAAGAGAAAAATTTAAAGAAATAAACATTTTTACTGTAGCTTCTCAATATATTCTTGATAATGTTCTATATGTTCATAAGCACATTGAGGAATTTGCTAGAAACTGTGACATTCATAATGTTAGCACGAGGAACAAACATAAACTTGTTATGCCTACTACTCGGTTAAGTCGAGTTAGTAAGTCTTTTATTGGGCGATGTATATGCTTCTACAATATGATCCTAGAAAATGTCCAGAACAAAATATCTGTTGCGAAATTTAAAAGAATTGTTAAAAAACGTTTCTGTGGGAAAGGTTACTATAGCATAAACGGTTTCTTAGTGACACCACAGACTGGAAACGAAGTGAACACCCACAGGCTCTTTAATTATTATAAATGTTTATTATACGATATCACATTGTAATCCATATTTTTCTATAAAAAAAAGCCCGCTGAAATTCTTGCGCCCGTTCTTCTCAGGTCTGAGGCAGTCTATTTTGAATGGGTGGTAGTTTTTGACGTTCAATAAGTGATTTTAAATCATATTTTGAAAAAAAAATATTTTAATTTGAAATTTGAATTGAATCGCTTTTTTCTTATAGAGTTTCGCTAGGCCGATAACAATATTTATCAATCTGAGTAACTCTGAGTAACTCTACATTTTAATGACAGAAACAACGTTTATGGGCGAGTCAAGTTCAGCATTCTTTTAAAAAGCTGTATTGCGGAAGTTACATGCAGTTTGTGTAGTATGAATACAACGAACCACCACGATTAACTTACTTATTTCCTGTTGTCGCAGTTAATTTAGCAATTGACATATGCTCACATTTTGGTAAATAATCACCTTAACGTTGAGTTTATATTATGGGCAGAGTATACATGTTTATAGACCGTACTTGCTAAGAACAGTAGCTTTTTTATTATGGCAACTTTCTATTGTAGTGTGCATTGGCTGTTTGTCAAGATACCTTGTGCTTGTGTGGCACGTGGCATCTTGATACTCAATTGGCAAATTTCAAATTTTATAACTTATTAAGTTAATTTAAGCTTCGTGTTATTTAATATTTTACATTGAAATTAAATAAATACAAAATACTTACTGATGATAATATGTAATCCCAGTGTCTTTCTTGTTTGATGTAGTATTATTTTTACAAAGTTTTACTACGCAGCTGGTATTTTGGGTTTCGATTGCCACCTGCTGCGCGTTCCATTTTTGGCGCGAAATCCAGCGCCGGCCAGTTGAGGAGCTATACCCACTTGTGTTTATAAACAAGCTTGGTTATTTTAAACAAAAAACGTGATTTATGATAGATTCGTGCTGTGATATCGCCGCTTTTTCAGCGTCGTACGAGATATTGTGACTATTTTGTGAATCGCGTAAAAATTAAAATATTGCATTTAAATTCTTTGTATTATTTTTACAATAGTGGTCACGTTATAATATGATCTTATAATTGCTTTCAAAAAAATTTTATTTTGTAAAAAACAAATTTCATAAAATAATGTTCCCGTTGTATGCAAAAAAAATGGCTGCCGCCAACTAAAGCCAAATAAATACTTACATATATTGTCTTCAAATACGTTGCGCTTTATTTATGGCTCTTAGAACCAAGAGCAATTAATAATGCACCCGGTAGAAACATTCTCTCTGTTGTTTTTGTCTAGGGATACACTGATATTGGCACTTTTTCGATAGCTGTCTTGCTGTGTCCACGGGGGCACGGTAGCACGGACCATGGAAACACTTGCATACGCTTGTGCATTGGAGCGTATGGGAGGTTAATTCATTAGAAAATACTGTTTACAATGTTGCTATTTAAGTTTGCTACCATTTATTTATTTATTGTTTCACAAAAAGTACTTATTCTAATTAAAAAGCAAATAAATGTAACGAACATAGTACCTATGTACAAAAAAGTTTTTGCATCTGGAGCCGATCAAGGGTTACCTGTATTTCGACAAACAGACCCAAGAACTACAAGCTATACTATACCAATAATCAAAAAGCCACGATTAGAGACAGAAATAACAATTAAGTATACATTATTTAACACAGCACATTATACCAAAGTGATTTGTAATTTCAAGGCCGCCTATTTATCTATTTTGGAACAGCAATGTTGTTTTAAATCATCACTTATTATTTGTACTGTGGCTTCTTTTACTCCCGAGTTTGTTTACATTCGTTCTCACTCTGTTTGTAAACACCAGACGGTTGGTTGGAGTCGCGCCAGCTTCATTGATCGTCGCGTCGTTAGCATTGTGAACTGAACAACGCATTAGATCACATTTTACAAACAGACTGATTGTCACTGCTCGTATTTGGAGTCATCTATGGTAGAGATAAGTAGAGGGTTTTCTTTATTGTCTATGATCATAAGAGTTCTAGGCAGTTAGAGAAATTAGGACGAAATCAAACTTGCAGATGAGACAAATGGGAAGGTGGCTCTTAGTGTTAATAGTTTAACGAAAAACAGGATCCTGAGACGAGATCTTTTGTCATGTCACTACGTACCATTACAAACTAAATCTTCAAATTAACTTATATTTTTACTAATTGTTTCTATTTAAATAAAATCATAAATTATAACCACGAATTAAATTTCTATGTATTTAAAAGTAATATATTTTAAAAATTGATTTAGAAAATTTTGAAAAAGAGAACTTTCCCAATGTTTCTGTGCTCTTTTAATAATACTATGTTTAATATAAATTCCAATATTTTTATTCAAAATAGGATTTAATATTATTGAACTTATTTAATGTTAAAAACTGCCTACCACCCATTCGAAATTGTATGCCTCAGGCCTGAGGAGAACGGGCGCAAGAAACTCAGCGGGTTTTAAAAAAATCGTTATAATATATGATAAAAATTAAATTTAATAATAAAAGTTACAGCAATGAAATTAATAATTAAATAGGCTTAGGGCGTACGCTCCTGTACTGAAGTACTGTACAAGTAATTGTTAGTCAATTTTAAGTTTGTCCCACGTCTCCTCATCTATCGTCTATTATTATAACTAATTCTAGTAACTAATTCTAGTAGGCTTCATAAGATACATAATAGCTGTGTGTACATAATAAGTGATTCTCCAAAGCATGAAGGAGATAATTTGACAATACTTAGGTTTTGACAATCTGCCCAAGAGTTTTAAAAAGTAGATTAACGGCTGTTTCCAATAATGTATCTCTAGTTACGGGTACATTACTGTCACCGTTTAATGACAAGATCTTATCTATCCATAGTTATGTCCAATATAGTTATAGTTCAATGCTTTATGTCGATAGGTTATTGAAATAAAAGTAAGCGTTAAAGGATAGATTTGTCTTACCTCTTGTAAGTTAAACAAAGGATAGATAGGTTATTGAAAACGGTCGTAAAGCGAAAACTGAATGCAAACATAATCTTGTAACTAGTTCTAGTAGGCTTCATAAGATACATAATAGCTTTAAGGGTAAATGTATACACTTCTACAATAAAGTCCCAGCCACTGTTCAGGCATTATCTACAAATAAATTTAAATGTTTTATAAAAAAATGGCTCTGTCGTAAATCCTATTACTCCACTGCTGAATATCTAAATGATCGGACAGCCTGGGACTAGATTGTGATTATTTTATAGCGACTGTACAATATTGTATATTTTTATTGAAAAGAGTGCAAAAAAAAAGAATGCTGGGAGAGTTTCTTGCGCCGCTTCTTCTCTCTCAGAGCGCCATTTGTTTCCGAAGCGGTAGTAGTATCTAGTAGTATAAGAAATGACATCAAAAAGAATTCTAAAGGAATCAATTTTGAGAAAATAAATGCCTTTTATGCCTTTTTTATGCCTTTTATAAACTTTTATTTTTGGGCCAGACCCACTATGGGCTATGTTAAGTGGTAATTCTGCTAAGATTTCATAGTCTACAGTTTCGGTTTTGCATGGGCCGAACTCTGTGGAGGACGCATATATAACCCCTAACTCGAAGCCGTGCGACTGGGATTTAGGTACTTTCTGCATGAAGACTAACAAATCTTAGAGGAAATTAAAATTAAATTGCCCTAAAAAGAACTGAATCTACTTACTAAAACTATTGTAGCTATAATGATTGTGGCATTGAACAAAAAGTGACGGATTTGGTGATAATAAATACTAACATATTTTCAGGTTGATTGGTCAGTTTTTTAAAATAATAATATATGTATAAATAAGTAACTATTTTCTTTGTAGACCTGAACTCCGGTGAATCGAGTTGGCTATGAAATCGCTTCGTTCAAGGCTCTGCCTGTCACTTTTTCTGTTGCTATCAATAGGTACAACCGGTCTAAATTCTAGGAAGGATTGGTCGCCATGTTTAACCTAAAAACTAAACTCTTAAATCCTCGCTATAATTCCTACTGAATATTATAAATGTGAATGTAAGTTTGTTTGTTACGCTTTCACGCCTTAACCATTAAAACAATTTTCTTGAAATTTAGTACAGAGATAGAGTAAAACTTAGAATAGGACATTAGCTGCCTTTTATCGTGAAAAAGGGTTTGATTGGGGGTAAAATTGGGGGTGGAAGTTTGTATGGAAGTTCGTCATTTACAAAGATGACACCATTAAAGTTTGTATTTAACAAAGTCACGCTTTCAAGCCGAACAATGAATTCGATTTTGATTATATTTGGTACAAAAAAAAATAGTTAAAAAAACTAAAAAACACGCTATATATAAAATTCAACTAAAAAATAGATTTAAATTGAAAATAGTGTAAATAAATTAAATAAATGAATTTTATATAAAGCGTGCTTTTTAGTTTTTTTAACTATTATTTATTTTTCATTTTTAGTCAAATTTGTGTAATGTCATCGGTCCTCGATAAATCTACAAAGTTTAAACGAAATCTAGCCGTTTAAAGTGGGTCAAAATCGCGCCCAAAGAAGTCGGTTACAAACATACAGGTGAAGCTAATATAAAGCGTATAATAAAGACATGCTCTCCAAATTAATTACTCCACGCAGTCGAGGGTAAAACCTAGTAGTAATATTATAAATGCGAAAGTGAGTGTGCTGGTTTGTTACTCTTCCACACTAAATTACTGAACCGATCATCAGAGTATTTTGTGCCCACATTGTCAAGGACATAGGACACATTTTATCAAGAAAAAAAATGATCTAAGTGATTGTTAGACTCGGCGTCAGACAAGTTTGCGTAATTTAACTGAACATTTCTTAATTACGAATTAAAAACATCCAGTGTTCCAAGTAGGTACTTACATTATATAAAGAGGTTAATTATATTATGTAGGTACTTCTATTTATTTTCAGTTGATTTGAATTAATGAAATGAATTGATAATCGTACCTATTAGGTACACATTCTTTTTAAGCTGTATTTAGCTGTGTTAAGGTGTATTTTTTAAATTATACTTGATAATGAACGCTATAATATTATGATTTTGACGGTAATATTTTATTTCAATTCCATTTTTTTACTTATAAACAAATTATATTCTTATTCTTCTTCAACGCCATCTAACGTTCCAATCAGCATTTCCATGAATACAGAAAAGAGGTAAGTTTCTACTTAAGTACTACTTAAGCACAATAATCTGTTACAAAGACTCATATAGTTGTGCCAAAGTTGTGAAGCGTCAACTATGTTACAAGTTAACAGCAAAGTTGTATTGTAAGTAAAAACACATACGTTGTGTTCTAGCAGTTAATATGTTGTATTCACTTTAAATAATTAAAATTCGACATAAAGTGATAACTAATAAGCAAGTATAAACAATATGTTTAATATTTATTACTATAATTATAATCTTAGTGACATAATGAGTGTCGTAATTAGATGTATCTGTGACTCATTTACGAAACGTTGTGATAGTGGCTTGTGCACTGCTTCCAACGCGATTATTTCACATTATACAGAACGAATTTTCATGCGGTATGCATCAATAGGCACCTGCTTTAAATAATCTTGTTTGGATGAAGATGATGTAATGTAGATGTAAGTACAGAATTTGTTAAGGAAAACCTTAAGTGTACAACAAAATTAGATAAATGGACAAAAGACATTATAGAGTGGTATCCAAGATATGGAAAAAGAAATAGAGGGAGACAAACGATACGATGGGGAGATGATTACAAAAATATTGCTGGACCAACATGGAGAAGAACAACTTACGACAGGAAAATGTGAAAGGATCTGAAGGCCTATGTCTGCGAACTAGCAAGGAATGATTAACATAAGATATAGTATATATTAGGTGAAACATTTTTTGTATATTAGGTTGTAGTATAAGCTAAAAATGTACCTACCTTTTTAGTTTGCTTACAATAAAGCCTTTATTCATTCAAAGAGTACGCGTAAACGTTTATGTACACAGGTAGAAATTATAATTTACATTGGCAAAGCAAAACAATGATAAATATACAACACATACTGAAAATAAGGCGTCTAATATTACCCACATTCCACAACGAAGTAATAAGTGGTCGAAAATGGCCTGAAGTGCTTCGAAAAAAGGATGGTATGGCAATGCCGCATGTATTTGCTCGACTTGGCTGCTCACAGATGCATTTTATAATTTGTAAGTATGATACTTACTTTTTATAATAGAACTCATGGCCAGGCTGGGTATATAAATGATTTGACGAGTTGCATGTCCACATGTGTCGCGACAACACACATCTTCGCCTTACAGCGACAGCATCAGAAGTTGTAAAACCATTTTAATATAACTCCCTCTTTTACTGACGTCTTGGTTACCATTTGTAACCCGGTGTAATATATTGATCGCATGCTAAATAAATGTCTTAAATTCTTCAAATCAGACTTCATACTATGAAAAAGGAAACGTGAGGAGCTTCATGGTGTCGGAAAATCAGGATGTTATGCGCAAGTAAAAGTTAAGTAGTGTAACTCAAAATTAAAGTGGTTGTCTTGTATTGATTATAAAGTAGAAGGTTTCATGTCAAGTTAAATAGCTTTTGAGACATTCATAAGTGCTTCTTTTTTATGTGCATTGCAAAGCGTATGTCCGGTGAGCTAGTATCACTACATAATATAAAACAAAGTCCACCACCGCGTCTGTCTGCCTATCTGTGCGCGATAAACTCAAAAACCACTGCACCGATTCTATGCTGACTTGACCAATGGATAGCGTGGTTCTCGAGGAAGGTTTAATACATAATTTGTTAAGTATTTGTATGCATTTTTGTATACATTAAAGATATTTAGTGGGAGTCTCCTTTACACAGGAAGCCGGCTAGATTATGGGTACCACAACGGCGCCTATTTCTGCCGTGAAGCAGTAAAGTGTAAACATTACTGTGGTTCGGTCTGAAGGGCGCCGTCGCTAGTAAAATTACTGGGCAAATGAGACCTAACATCTTATGTCTCAAAGTGACGAGCGCAATTGTAGTGCCGCTCAGAATTTAGGATTTTTCAAGAATCCTGAACGGCACTGCATTGTTATGGGTAGGGCGTATCAATTACCATCAGCTGAACGTCCTACTCGTCTCGTCCCTTATTTTCATAAAAAAAATATTAGTTGGAGCAAAATATAAGCCGTCTGGGAGGTTTCAACGAAAACGTTGACTATCCTCTTTGAGATATAACAAAATAAATAATGAATGGTGGAATTCTGTGTCTAATATAGGTCTTCACAAAAGTCCGTACTATTTCCATTTTGATAAGTACTTCAAATCTGGCAATTATAAAGCGCCACTGTATTATATCGTTCAGTATATATGTAATCGTTCAGAAATACGTTTTTTGTTTCATTTTTAATTCTTTTTTCTTTGATTACACATTTCCGACAAGCTACATTATTTCCGAATATTTAGGTACATCATATTTTTTTTATTGACAGACAGACCTGTCGGGTCAGCTAGTAAATAAAAAAATGGTGTGCGTACAAAGTACACATGTCAGAAGTGAAACTTCTTTAGAATACTAATTTTTAAATCTCGTTTATATCAATTATCCTAATCTGTTCTCTAAACCAAATGTTTTTTGTCAATATTAGAAATTATTAGATGTTCTTGTTACTTGCGGCCACGCGCTAAACCTGTACGATACAACGCTAGTAGGGAAGATGTTCTACTTACTCGTGGCCGCGCGTTAAACCTGCATGATACAACGCTAGTAGCGAAGTTGTTCTACTTACTAGCGGTGCCATGTGATTTATGCTACGTTCGCCCTTTCTCACTCTATCTCAATCGGTCTCAATCTCCCTCTCCACCTTCTTGGTTAAAAAACGTCCCACATTTTCGAGACACTATACCTATTGGAACATATAGACACTGGATTTAAAAAATGACCCCAAATTGGTTCTCTGCACCTTCGAGAACCTCGGGTTCGATATCCATAATGTTGAAATCATAAATTAGCGTTGCGGCCAACTTGGATTTCAAAAATGACCCCAAATTCGTTCTGTGCACCCTGGAGAACCTCGGATTCGATATCCATATTGTTGAAATCATAAATTTGCGCGGCGGCCATCTTGGATTTCAAAAATGATCCCAAATTCGTTCTCTGCACCCTCCAGAACCTCGGATTCGATATCCATAATTTTTAAATTATAAATTTGCGCGGTGGCCATCTTGGATTTCAAAAATGATCCCAAATTCGTTCTCTGCACTCTCCAGAACCGCGGATACGATATCCATGTTGTTGAAATCATAATTTTGCGCGGCAGCCATCTTGGATTTAAACAAGATGGCGCGTAACCGAAATTCGTGACGATTTGTTATTAAATTTCTCTCATACGTCGATAAAGAAGTTTGACTTCAATAATTTGCATTTAAAAAAAATATCAGTGTGTTTGGACAGAAGGTAATCGATTGTGCGGCGAAGTGTTAACCATCAGTTTGATGTTAAACGAACCGTTCAGTAGAACGTTATGTGCTATTGAATGGTTTCAGGGACATTTCATTGACAGAGGTTTTGATTTTATAAATTATAAAATTGTATCGTTTAAATAAAATACAAATTCTCGCATAAAATTATTTCGTAATGATGTAATTAATTCATTTTATAATTACTTTGTTTATTATTTATCAGCATTTACGTTTTTAAAAAGTTATTGACTAAGCGAAAGCCATCAGAAATGACTTATTTATTTATTGACACACCAACAGCATTATATACAAAACATTAAAAATAATTATGGTCTTATAGGTTTATAATCTGGTATGAATGCCAGTTACTGGTGCATACACCACTCTCATTGCAAGACATTAATTTAAATACAAAATACAGTTCGACCTACAAATTTAACAAGGATTTTAAGCAGATTACTAACAATAATATATACAATATAACGAAGAAATACTTTGTATGAATATCAACTAACATATTATTATTATTTACAAACAGAAATGTGCGGTTAGTTTTTTTTTCAGACTTGTCACTGTGTCATGAAAAATATCAAAATCTTTTATGGACGCGGAAAATCGATTGTACTCAGAACACATCCTTGATAATGGAGAATGTTTAAGGGCATTTGTCCTACTTACTGGTTCCACAAGTATGTTAGTAATCGGATTTCGTGGATATCTGTGCGGGATTTTGACGCTGTCTGGCCTGATAACAGCTTTTTGAGGAATGTTAGATCCAGTATTATGCGGCGATTGTAGAGTCACAACATTTTAAAGTGTTTCAGCCGCTGGTCGTAGGTGGCCTTATGAAAGATGCCGGAACTATGAAATGCCAAGTATCTAGTAAAGGATCTTTGTAGTCTCTCTAAACGTTGAGAAGGTGCTGCGTATTGGGGACTCCACACAACTGATGCAAATTCTAATTTGCGGCGAACCAGTGAGTTATAAAGAATTATTTTGGTTTGAGGAGAAACAAATCCTTTTGTGTTTCTTTTAAGGAAACCTAACATCCTGGCTGCTTGTTTCACTAGTGACCAACTGTAAAAGATAGGGGTATTTTGATGGTTTTTTTCGCACTGTCTATAAAAAATATTAATGTAAATAAAACATGATTTTTTTCTCATATTCTGTAGATATATAATTGTTTTTCGTAAGAATATAAGCTTTATATTAAAAACTATCAAGAAGCGGCCTTAACTATAAGTTTTACACCTTATTTTCGTGTAATCCTACTAATGTCTTCCCTTTCTCGGCGTGCGTCCGTGCAGAATGGGATGTCGCTATGCCAACTTAATAGCTGACAGGCTTGCCTAGCATGTTTCGGTATGACAACTCTCTCTGTTATTGATTATTCTCATATTAAACATTTTATTGAGATAAAACCTTTAGTTGCGAATTGAACGGGTAACTACTAGTATATATATATATCCACAGTTTGACGTCGTGTAATAAAACAACAACAATGCCAAGCTGGTAACAGCCCTGATGAAATATTCAGTGATTTTATTGTTTGTTCAGAGCGGACGTTGTATACATTATAATAATTAATAATTCCGGTCTTAGGTCATCAAACATCGTCGCTGAAGTACATCTTACTTCATCATGGATAACAAGGTGTTTTTATTCATTACTTGTATGATAAAATTGTTGGATTACCGAGTTTTACTTTGCGTAAGTAAAGGGTTAATGTATAATGGCTTTGTTTGTTGCAAATCTTCTTATATATAAAGTTCTCGTGTCCCGGTGTTTGTTACTACACTCCTCTGCAACGGCTAAACCTATCTGTATGAAATTTTGTGTGCACATCGGATAGGTCTGAGAATCGGCCAACATATATTTTTATTTTTATTTAATTATGATTCAGCAAAAAAAATACATACAACTTCCAATTTTCAGCCGTCTACGATCAACACCTATTTATGTATCGCGATTATTATATTATTCTGTTCCATCATCTCTATAAACTGTTCTTCCACAGATCTGCAATAGGGTTGCAAGATCATATATTTTTTATACCCTAAAAATTGTAACTATTGATTTTTTTTATTACCTTAATTGACAATACAACGTTTGCTGGGTCAGTAGTCTAGTATAATATACAGATAAAAAAATTTAATAGAACAAAACAGTCCCATTAATTACCATACAAATATAGAAAAATGTAAGCTCTGAGAGAAGAGACAGTGAAGAGTCCGAAAATCTATGTGTTGTTCTTATCAAAATACAAAATTTATTTATTGAGACCTTTAAAGGAGTATGACTGTTTCTCTTTAAAGGGACGAGACTGCATAGCATACTCCCTTCTTACAGGCTGGCTATATATAGGGTATATATAGTATAGATGCGTATATATATATATATATATATCGCTGGTGTAGTAAAAGTCCAAGGGTGGCTCACACTTGATGAGATACTTGCCTCCATAAATTTTTGGGTCTCGATACATCAATTTTACGGCATTTCACGCCTTTCAATCAACCGTACAAACTGTACGAAACAAGGCCCGGGCAAAGTTCAAACCTATTTAAAAACACAATAACCTAAGTTTTGAACAGCAAACAAAGCAACATGCGATCGCGACTACAAAAACAATTAATTATAAGCGCTTGACTATTTAAGAATTAACTGTATATGCAGGCTTGTCCGTAGTGCCAGCACATCGTTTCCTGTCAACAGGCACCAGCCACACGCTCCGGTAGATCGAAGGCAGAAATTGCAATTTTTATGGAATAGAAAGACAACCAGCGTACCGGGCACCTGATGGTAACTGATTTGAGCCGCTCTTACTCACCTAGACCGAATCATGTTGACATCTGGCCTTCTATAACCACCCGTTTTGCGAGGAACTTCTTGCTTCGCACATTTTTTTTATGAAAACAAGGGTCACGTCCCATTGTTTTCATAAAAAAAATACTTTTGTACAGTAACAAGACAAATTATAAAATGTTTACGGAATAATTTGGGAATAATTATTAACACACTGGCAACATAAAATCTGTGACAGAGAGTGATGGGGAATGTTAATAGGCGAGCAAATATTGTTACATTTTTTGTTAAGCTTCACCCCAATTACGAAGCACAGAAATAGACAGGCCAGGAGATAGTGTGACACGTGTATTTGGTGCATCCGAAACATTTTTGGGTCACAGTGCTGTGGAATATTTTTCTTAAACATCTTCGCCTTGATTCCGTGTCAACATTTAACTAATCAACTACAATGTCATCTTGTCACAAGAAATATGAAAGCACTTGTCACAAGAGTTCTAACTGAGACGAAGCTGTTTAATTTTGAGAAATACTTGAATATTATGTGATAGTTTTTATATAAGTTTATTGTTAAAGACCAAACGAAAAAGTATCTGCGTATTGCTTTGATATTGTTGAGTTTTATTTATTTATTTCAGAAACAAACGGTTATACAAAACTTTCTTACAATTCATACTTAACATTAGTTAAAAACCTATAGTTTCCTTTATTTTTAGACTTAATAAACTAGATTATACAATTAAAACTAACATTACGTGGAAGCGTACCAAGAATACTGGCAGCATTTCCGCGCTGGATAGCTAGGCTGATCCGTTGACCGAAATAGCTGCCAGCGCTTGGATTTCCAATTGCCTTATTGAGGCGCGAAGATAGTATTTTGAACATTCTCCGCGCTTCTGGTCCCCACGGGCCAAGTGTCTCGACACCACAAGGCACAAAGATGTATGACTCACTGAGACCAACATATTTGCGACGCTTGCTGTCTTCGACAGTCAAAGCAGCAGCCCCAGCATCAACTGACGTAGCTAGGACATGAGAAAGAGCCAGAGTGCATCTGAAGGCAAACCAATGTGAACCTACAAGGTTCAGACGAACCTCAGCGACACTCGTTGTCAACTCTCAGCCACTACTTTAACTTTTAACTTTTTTTATGACAATAAGGGACGAGACGAGCTGGACGTTCAGCTGATGTTAATTGGTGCGCCCTGCCCATTACAATTTAGTGCCACTCAGGGATCTTGAAAAACCCAAAAACTCTGAGCGGCACTACAACTGCGCTCGTCACCTTGAGACATAAGATTTTAAGGCTCATTTGCCCAGTAATATCACTAGCTACGGCGCCTTTCAGACCGAAGCACAGTAATGCTTACACATTACTGGTTCACGGCAGAAATAGGCGCTGTTGTGGTACCTATAATCTGGAGGGTAGCTGCTACTCTGGAACCACTGGTCATACATACAGTACGTCCCGTGACCCGTTTAATCTTTCCAGCGCATTTGCGACCTTCCACTTAGATGCTCCCCCCCCACTAATCGTTGGCGGTGGCGTTGTTGCCAGTCAAATTTTCCTAATCAATAATGGCTGATATAACATACACGCGTCTTCATTCTATAAAATTACTGGCTGATGGCCGCGACTTCGTCCGCGTAGATAAAGGGTTTTTAAAAATAAGCAAGTTGCGAATTGATGATTATCTCATGTCCTATTCCAGTTCCGGTTCCCGTTTTCGCTCCCGTTCCTAATATTTTATATGAATCTTATTTCGAGGAAGATTGTTATGGCAAACAAAACCAACTATTGGTATAGCTATAGCTCATTGACGCGCTTTTCAATTTTTTACAAATCCCGCGGGAACAATGATTTTTTCCGGGATAAAATGTGTGCTATGTCCTTTCCCAAGCTTACTCTAGCGCTGTACCAAATTTCATCAAAATCGGTTCAGCAGCTCCAGCGTAAAAGCGTTACAAACAAACTTACACTCACATTTATAAAATTAATAGGGACACAAACGATGGCCGCGATTTAGCTCAGAACATCTGATAATTGAATCAAATTTATATACTTACATGAATTTTTGTACAAAATTCTTTTTCTAATCCAAAGTATTACCCACATACCATGTGCCATTTGAAACATAAATTCTTGTCCAAATCAGTCTAACCGTTTTGGTATTACTTTGTACGAAAAGTTACACAAACTTAACCGTCTGTTTGATTTCTTAAAAAAGAACAATTTATTTAAAGCGTTAATTTTTAATTTAGATGATTTCTTTTTAGGGATTTCTTAATTTGTTGTTGGATTGATGAAAAAAATACGGCAAACGGTAAAGAAACGATTAAAAACTTGTCCCTATTTCTCTATAATCAAACAGTTAAATAGTATTTTACATAATTAGAAATCTCTCCATTGTAAACACGTTAGTAGGACATCAGTCAATCTGCTGTTCTAAGATCCGCCCCGGAACTGTTTATGAATAACCAAAGAGATGAGTCGCATTACAATCTTGTTCATGACAGTTACCTTAATAACTTAACACTTTATTTGAAATGTAAAATCATAAATCACGCAAAATAAAGACCCCAACATGAAGCCAAGATCCGCCATCACCGCCAATGACGTCATCATTCAACCGGAAGACGTCCACTGCTGGACAAAGGCCCACATAGATCTCCACGACGTTCGGTCCTGCGCTGCCCTTATCCAACGTACTTCGATCTTGACCAGATCGTCGGTCCATCTTGTCCAACACTGCGTCTTCCAGTACGTGGTCGCCATTCGAGGACTTTTCTGACCCACCGGCCATCAGTCCGTCGAACTATGTGCCCTGCCCACTGCCACAGTTTCGCAATCATTTGCGCTATGTCGGTGATTTTGTTTCTCCTACGGATTTCCTCACTGACCTTCTGACACTTTCTGATTCGATCTCGCAGGGAAACTCCGAGCATAGCCCTCTCCATTGCCCTCTGAGCGACATGAGCTTTCTCATTAGGCCTTACCTTACTATGGTCTTTACCGTAAAATATTTTGTAGATTGTAGACACCACCTCTAGTATTGGTAAATTTAAATAGTTTGTTTGTTTGTGTTCTACACGAGATATTGTATAATTATATTTAAATGTGATGCGAAAAAATTTTGAAGTCAGATTCAAGGCAGTTAAGATTTTGCATAGAAACATTGTACTTATAGAGAAGAAGTGCACATAGCTAAAACAAATTACATCGTTAGATATGTTAGAAATAAGTAAAGTAAATTAGGTACGTATAAACACATTTTATAACGTTATTCTTTAATGTTCTGTTTATTGACTCATAATAACATATTTCAAAATGTTTGTTCGGGTAAAGTCGAGGCTAGGAGCAGGAGTCACGACGAGTTAGAAAGAGATTTACCAGTAATGAATACATAATAATTATTATTATATGAATATTATAACTTTATGATTTAATAAAATCAAACATTATTAGCCTCAGGGTTGATGAATGTGTCACTGGTATGGTGTTGTCTTTGTGTACGCTCACGCAGTTTGTTAAAACTACTGTCATTAGACATAAGCAATAACTGGGTTACTTTCTGTCAGGGAACTCGCCCCGTTTACCTTTCGATTCCAAACTTAATAACCAGGAGGTCTATAACCAAAATCAAAAGCCGCAGTTTCGTCTGAAACGAAAGAACGACGAACTTCAAATTAAGTCCTATTTACATTTACTTCGGATCTGAATAGTTCGGACGGATCTAGTTTCGGAACCATAGACATAAACACTAAAATTGAAGTTGTAGTTACGACCTTATTAATTTAAAAACATAGAAAAAGTAAATGTCAAGTGAATTTGCGAATAAGGTAAACGAAAGACAAAATGTCTAACCACGAACTTCCTGTCGAGCTTCGGATCCGAAACACTTTCGTAATAGGAAAATGTACGATCAGTCAACCGATTTTTTTTTTATTATGATTTGGGGATTTCTATGCACTAAAATCCTAGGATCTATTGTACCCCCTGCTTGTGCTAGTGCGCCTACCCTCAACTCAAAAGTTAAGGAGGAAAATCGAGGCTACTAACAAGGAAACGTGTTGCTGTGCCGAGATTTAAATTATATCCTAGAGACCTATTACTTTTAAAAGGCGTAGGATCCTCAGATCCAGGCAGGGCACGTCCTCTGCTTTAAGTGAAGGTATTTTAAGACACCCCATCCTGATTCTGGCAATGGCTTCGCATTCCAGAAGGATGTGTATGGGGTCTTCAGCGGTTTTGCAGCAAACGTCAACCGAAACTTCGTACTTCGATTATCGTAATAGGGCTCCAGTGCTTACTACGTAATTAACAAATAAAATACCCCTTTACACTCACATACTTATTTTTCCTTGCAACGCAATGCAATTTATACTCTGTCATATAATAGTTAATCTAAGGTTACACTGCGCTATGTAATAATGGAACGTAACCTTGTATTATTACCACAGAGCAGTATTATTTTTCACAACTCGTCAATCGCTATATCTCTCGGTATTGTTATCGCGCAAGTCTTGCATTGTCATTTAATTTGCTGTTGGTTTAATTATACAGATCAAAGAATAATTGAATGATCAAAGGGGGACGACCATCATCCACACTAACTTCGGTTACGAGTGCACATATATAGAAAAGTTTACCAGTGGGAGGCTCCTTTGCACAGGAAGCCGGCTAGATTATGGCTACCACAACGGAGCCTATTTGTGCCGTGAAACAGTAATGTGTAAACATTACTGTGTTTCGGTCTGAAGAGCTCCGTAGCTAGTGAAATTACTGGGCGAATGAGACTTAACATCTTATGTCTCAAGGTGACGAGCGCAATTGTAGTGCCGCTCAGATATTTGGGCTTTTCAAGAATCCTGAGCGGCACCGCATTGTAATGGGCAGGGCGTTTAAATCACCATCAGCTGAACGTCCTGCTCGTCTTGTCCCGTACTTTCATAAAAAAAATAAGAAGCTACTTACCAAATTGGCTTAAAAAAAGAATGGGTCTTTAAGAAAAAAATATTTTTTATTTTTCATAATATCACTGCCTTTTATCGAATTGCAAATATATTTTTCTTATCTTACACATTATTTTGGGGTCATACACAATAAGCACATCGTCCAGGAATTTAATCTAAGGGCTGCAAAGTATTCGGTCCAGGTTGAAATCCGAGGTCATAATACCTAGTAATCGAGTCTATGTCCTCGAATGGCAACTACGTACCGGAAGACGCAATGTAGGTAGAAATACGTTGGATGAGGGCAGCGCAGGAGCGATCCTGCAGTGGACGTCTTCTGGCTGTTGATGATGATGATGACGAATCTAAGTCCATTCAAATCCATTCAGGCCGTGGTCCTTTGGGTTAGAAAAATCATTTGTATCGTAAAAATGTATTTGACATTGTAGTGTTCGCCAATGTTAGTGCGATGTGCAAGTGTCGCCCCCTTCGCTAATGAGATCGTATGTCAGAGTTCTGCTCATATAATTAGGACGATCGATAATAATTCGTTTAATATGATACGGTTTGAATTATTAGAAAAATATGGTTTTAATATTCGACATAGATAAACGAGTGTAACTCCCAATTTGCCGACTAATCTTATATCTTTAAACGAGCAATTCTTGTATATATATTATCTGAAATCTCGGACACGGCTCCAACGATGTAAATAAAATTTTGTATAAGGTAGTTTCGGGAGCTAGAAATCGATTAAGCTAGGTTTCAATTAAAAAAAAGTTGTTTATCCGTGTTTTAATTAGAAACAGCTAAAATAACATTAGAATACTTGGGTTATTTCGCCACTGTGATAGCTCAGATGGGACATTGGGTGATCCGGAAAGCAGAAGACCCCGGTTCGAATCCAGATGTCCTATTAGGTTTTTTTTGTTCAAGTTTTGTACATTCTTAAAAATCCGAGCCAGGCTCTGTCGTCCAGATATTAATTGAATTAAAACCTAACTAATCTGTACTTTGCTGTTTATATTAAATCTGTATTATCCACAGATTAAAAATGTGTTGAATGATAATAGGATGTGATATTTATCACGCTTAGACCGGCATACGTGAGATAACCGTTATAACACAAAAATATAACGTTTGTTATTGTAATTCTATCTAATTAGTGTTTTTAAAAGTATCATATTAATCACAGACATGGATCCAAAGATGCGGCATCTTTGTTGTGTTTCAAGTGTTTGTACTTCGCGTGACAAAAAGGGGACAAAAAGAGGAGCAATGCCCTTCTTTTGACGCTTTTATTTTATTTTTTATTATGATTTATAATACTTTGCCGAATTTAGTAATAAGCAATACCGACTAAATTGATGTACTGAAAACGTCAACTAATGATGAGGTGAGTGGCTAAACGAGTGACGTCACAGTAGGTACAAAAAAGGGCACGCTTGGTTTTCATACAGACAGAGGGATTTGTTATCTACTAGGATCTATGTCTATGATATTAATGGAGAATTATGTATACGGGTCTAACTATCGAGTAACTGACAACATTGCATACTATACATTCTTAGATCATTTATACGTCTAGATAGACTATGACAGCTGTGAAAACGTCGACACAAATTGAGTTTAGAACTTACCTCTATTTTGTACAATTCACGAACACTATCACAACGTGTTATACAAATGCGAGTGTAAGACGTAGCTTGTCACGCACACTAAACTAATATTCCTGGCTTGTTTTTATCGTTTGTATAACAGCAAGAGACTCTATCTAGATGTATAAATTATCTAAGTATACAAAGTGAGGTTTGTTGACTAGAACGTACCAATAATGGCCATTTTGAACAATTTGGTTTGTTTACAGAGAAACTTGTGAGCGTCGAACTGGTCGTCACTAGCAGAATAATAATATGTAGGGTAAATAATTAGGGCAGGCACAGGTACCACCCCGCCCTTTTTCCGTTTCGTAAAGTTACTTATAGAAGAAAGCGCGTATTATTTCAATATGGCCCCATGTTTTCTAGTGCCAAAACCGCAAACGACAAGGCGAGTGAAAGTGATTTGTGAGGCGTGCATTTTTATAGCTAATTAGCTATTGCTACCTGATTCGCGTTCTATTGTGCATTTTAGATACCTTAAACAGAATTATATTGAAAGTATTTTCACCCCTAAATAACATAACCGAACACTCTCACATCCGCAATAATAAAAAGTACCTCCATATTATTAATACATATAAATCCAGTGTCCTGATGTTTGTTTCCAGTGAACTCCTAAACTAATGAACGGATTTTAATGGGAATTACTTCATGTAGCGCAGTTTAGTCTGACTTGAGAGATGGGATCCATTATTATTTTCATTTCCAATCAATGACGTTCTATACATAAGAACGTCATTTGTTTTATATGGACATATTTTACCAAAAATTCCGCTAACTTTTACAGTTGGAGCCATGCTAATCATTCAATCAATCTAGATAAAAATTGTACGAAAATTTATTAATTGTACAACAATACTATATAACATGACATAGTTTTGTTAGGTTTTTATTTCTTCTCTCCCTCTCTGTATCATCATCATCACTCAGAGTGCTGGTAACAAAATGGCCTAAATATTTGTTAAGTTGGAACCACACTTATCATTCAATCTATTTATTAATTGTGCACCAATACTATTTAACATGACATAGTTTTGTAAAGAAAATTGTATTATGTTTGTAATAAATTAAAAATGATTCTATTTCTGAATTAAAACTATGGCGATCTTGTGCGAGAGAGGTAACCTAGCTCCGCTCGATTCCTCAAGGCCATCGGCTCGGTCCCCAGCCTTAAAGAACTTTTTTAAGATCAAAATCTGAAGCCAGTTCTTTTATGTGATTATTCTGAAGAGATTCTATGGTCCCGGTGTCAATAAATCCGATTTAAATACAATTTCATTTCTTTTGGATACTCGGGCACGAAGAAGTGTGCTGGAGTGGGACACTCTTGCTCCTTTCATGGTACTTCAATTGGTTCTAGGACTTTTGCATCCACTGCCGAAGACAGCAAATGTCACAAACATGTCGGTCTCAGGGAGTCTTAAAGTTTTTGTACCATTTGGTTCGAGGCACTTGGCTTATGGGGCCCAGAGGCGCAGAGATTGTTCGAAGTACTATCTACTCATCTACATCACTGGCCAATGGATCAGCCTAGCTAAATAGGAAATGATGCCAATATTCTTGGTTCACTTCCTCTCAGTGACATTTTCTACTTCGTGTAATCACATTAATTATTATAAACATGGTTACAAGCATCGTTATTTTGTCTTTCATTTATAATGAGTTCTAATGTAAGGTGCCTGCACTGTCGAAACCTACAAGTAATAATTTTCCGTATCGCGTAGTTCCCACATGTTCCGGCAGCACTACAATACGGTATTGTTTTGTTTTTGCGTCGTCTGTAAGCCACAATGACAATACAATAGATGAAAATATTAACACGTTTTGCAGTTTCCGACACTCAAGTGAATTTCGATTTCAATCTCTCCGAATAAAGTTCACATTTCGAAAAATAAACAGTGTTGTCTAGACACGACCGAAAGAAGTGATGTTAAAAACGGTATATATATAACAGCACGGTACAAAATTAGGTATTTTTAAGAAAACTATTTATTTTTTCGAAACGATCGGGTCGTATCTTGTTTTTGTTTGTTTTCAGTTTCGGTACGTACGGTTAGCGTCCGTACTTACGCTTCATGTACGTACCGGTTCGCGGTTACCGAGTATGACACATATAGGTGACTCTGATTTTAATGTTATTTAAGTATATACTTAGTCCAAAGAGGATGTAAATATATAATAATGTAAGTAAATACGACTGTAATAGCTCGGATGCGACATTGGGTGATCCGGAAAGGAGAAGACCCTGGTTCGAATCGAGATCCAGTCCTTTTAGTATTTTTTTGTTCAAGTTAGGTACATTCTTTAAAATCCGAGCAAGGCTCAATCGTCCACATATTTCTTATTAATATTTGCAACACAATCTCATTCTGTTTGTGTTGATTAGATCTCAATCTCATTCTGTCCTAATATTGATAATATGTAAATATTATGACACCTTGGAGAAGTTAATTCTCATTCGTGACGCTGGGTACAACCTCAGCGAGACACTAAGGTCCATGGAGTGCTCGCCTGAAGGATATCGATTCTCTGCTTAACATTTTCTAAGATTTTCTTTTAAGGCGCTTGGGTCTGGGATATCAGACCACAACGTGGTGCGACTGAAATTAAATGGCGGCCTGTGGAATTGATAAAATTAACATTCCTATTACTTGGATAATAGCAAAGAGGATGTACTACACAAGGGACTGGCTAAGTAAAAATTGAAATTCAGTTTAGTATGAAACGTGCAGTGATTTGACATGAGTTTGAAATAGTAGTAATTAAGTATGGCGTTGACGACGAAGTTTAATCCAGCTAAGATTGAAAGCTAACAGTTGCCTTACACGTAGTAGATATCGGATATCTTCGTTATTTACAACAATATCGCCGTCATCTGTCAATCGCCTTTTTCTTACGGCAGTTACCAATATACTATCTACAGATATAGATAAATTACTACCTTCTACTGTCAGCAATTAGCTGTCAATAATCTGAAGCTGTCATTCTTATCGCCTTATATTGGAACGCGTGAATTGCAATTTCCATACAAACTTCTATCGCTGGTAAGCTATACGTCCTCCCATTGATAGACAGCGTGTACGGATAAGGTGAGTTACCGTCGATAAGTTTATTGGGACAGAAAAGTCAAAGACAGTTACGATTTTTATCTCAAGTAAGAGATAGACTAAATATTGGGAACGGCCGTTAGAGAGTTTCGCTGGGCTGTTGTATTCTCAGGCTAAAGGGCGCATTGTGAACATCACATCGGTGTCATATCAGCTTTAAAGTACCCTTTATTACTATGAAACTGTTTTTGTTTCAATAGGATTTAAAGGCATCACTTTGTTACGTACTTTGGATACACCAATTTAATAAATAATCCATAATAAAATTAATCAATCCACCAAAAGAATCATTCACCAGTAGGAGAGCCTTTGCACGGATGCCAGCTAGATTATAGGTACCACAATGGTGCCTATTTCTGCCGTGAAGCAGTAATGTCCGCCGTAGCTAGTGAATTAATGGACAAATAAGACTTAACATCTTATGTCTCAAGGTGACGAGCGCAATACACTCAGAACATTTGGGTTTTTCAATAAACCTGAGCGGCTCTGCATTGTAATGAGCAGGGCATATCAATTACTATAAGCTGAACGTCCTGTTCGTCTCGTCCCTTACCGTGACGCTCCGACCGAGCTAGAACACGTGACGGGAGTCTGCAACCAGAAATATTGTAAAACCACAAACTCTGAACGTCGCGTCACACATAACAATCTTTTGTCTTGCAAATAAAAAATATGAATTCATAAACAAAAGCCTTACGTTGTCTAACCGTTGTTATGTATTGAAATGTATTTTGCATCATGTTGTACAGATTCGACATACCCTCTGGTTCGAAGGGCGTGCCTATTAGTTATCTAGTGGTAACAGTGTCTGTTCATTTATATTATTAAAGTATTATCTAGGCTATTACGCAGGCTAGCGAAACTCTCTAAGAAAAAAGCTATTCACTCGATTATATAAAACGTGTAGTCATTGATAGATTGACAGATGACGGCTATAATATTGTAAAAAAAGGAGATAGCCGAAATCCACTACGTTTTAAGCATTTGTTCGCTTTCATTTATATTTCGCCGGATTATATTTCGTGGCCAATTGCGATACTGTGATTACTACTATTTCAAACGTATGTAAAATCACTGCACTTTTCATACTAAACTAATTTTCAATTTTTACTCTTATTATGTAGTATTTACATCCTCTTTGGTATTATCCAAGTAATAGGAATGTTAATTTAATCAATTCCAGCAGGCCACCATTTAATTTCAGTCGCACCACGTTGTGGTCTGATATCCCAGACCCAAGCGCCTTAAAAGAAAATCTTAGAAAATGTTAAGCAGAGAATCGATATCCTTCAGGCGAGCACTCCATGGACCTTAGTGTCTCGCTGAGGTTGTACCCAGCGTCACGAATGAGAATTAACTTCTCCAAGGTCTCATAATATTTACATATTATCAATATTAGGACAGAATGAGATTGAGATCTAATCAACACAAACAGAATGAGATTGTGTTGAAATATTAATAAGAAATATGCGGACTTTTAAGAATGTACAAAACTTGAACAAAAATAGACTTATTAGTCTAGAATCCAGATGTCCTATTGGATATCTGGATTCGAACCGGGGTCTTCTGCTTTGCGGATCACCCAATGTCCCATCTGAGCTATTACAGTCTTGTATATAATGGCGAAATTTAGCTTTATATATTAATGTAATTGTAGCTGTTTCTCATATAAACACGGATAAAACTTCTAATGATAATATGAATGATAATAAATGATAATATATTATATATATATATACAAGAATTGCTCGTCTAAAGATTAAAGATAAGTTCAGCGGAAGTAGTATATAATTCATTGGATTTTTTTTAAAACATGAAATAAATAAACAAGTGAACCAAAAAAGAAAGCGTTTCAAAAACGAAACTAAAACGTTATTTATAAATAGATTAGTAATTAAAATGTTATATAAAAACACATTTACCCGGCAATGATAAAACTGTGCACTGAATAGGACTGGGTGACCTAGTAACAGCACATGTTCTGAAACGAGTATTATTCATACTGACTGGCTTACACAAAAGAAAGTATTTCCTTTGTACGCGACCTTATTAATAAATAAAGATATCGAAGTTGTAGTTGATGACGACTTTGAAGATTAAAAAAATATACCTTGGTGTGCTAAAGTTATTACGGAAAATATAAAGAAGATTGAAAATACTGACTTGATCTGAGTTTTGCATATTATTAGAATTGTTATGTGAATGTGACGTATATTTCTGAAATGAGATCAAACTAAATGATTTTCCTTCAGTCTAGTTTTACGTCTGCGGTAACAGAATATAGAGAATTATTTTAATGTGATATGTTCGTATTTTTACACAATTCGTAATGCTCTAAATTCCAGAACAATCGGGGTCAATATTGATATTGTAAATATTATGCTGGTACGTATCAAATAGTGCACTTACATACATTTAATTGTTAGATAAATTCATGCAAAACAAATTAATATGTTTGAAATGGTAATTTTTATTAATGAATGTATTAGTAATATATGTAGTATTTTTAATGAACGTTATTGAAGAAAAAAAACTTCGAAAGAAATAAAAAGTCAAACCTGCAAAATTTTGGCTTCAACATAATTTCGGGAAGAGGATAATAGTAGATTTTAGTAATGATCATAGTGATATAAAGATTTATAATTATATAACATTTTATTCGTATATATTACATAGATTTATTCAGACTCATAGCTTACATTTTCGATGGCTTATGGTAACGAAAGTATGAAATAAATACTTAATATGGTCAATATATCTTTGAATACTGCGTCAATTACTATTTTTGATCTTGTTGTTGATACAGTGCGAGTGCTGCACATTTTCAAATTAAATTTCGCGTCCAAAAACTCAATCAATGGAAACGCTGTATCCAATGCAAAATTTATATTATACCTCTAAACTGCATATGAAGTCTTTTTTGAAGGTACCATGTCGTATTGACCCGGAAACACCGCAATAGATCATTACATAGCTTTGAAATACGTTGAAGAAAGTTCCTTGAAAACCGCACTGTGGGGGAACGCCATAGATCCAGATGGTAGTGATGATTTTCTAATTTGTGGAGTGTCGTCTCAAGGTGGAATACGGTGGCAGGAATCAGGGCAAACAGCACTTCGGAACACTCCCCGTGATAAATGCGGTAGAAAACATACAATGAAGCGACGTCTCTACGCAACGCCAGGTGATCGAGCCGTGTTGTACACGGTCAAATGGTTCGAGCTTATACTGGCGCGCTCCAGACCAGAGATTACAGCGAAACTCCATATGTGGCCGGACCTGCGCTTTGTAGAGTGTAAGAAATTAGGCTGGCTTGAAGTATTGCCGTGATCTATTTATGACGCCCAACTTCTTCAAAGCCAATTTGGCTTTGCCCTCCAGATGACCGCGGAATTGGCAATTGCTCGTGATTTCTAGACCCAGTATCCGATACAAGGCGAGGCTTTATGGGAGGTGTTGTGCGATGATACGACAAATAGGGTTTTTTAGTAGTAAACTTGGGTCTTATGGGAGTTGGACAATGTTCACTTTACCCCATTCCGCAACCTTCTCCAGAGAGGACTTGATATAAGACACAAGTTTTTTCGGACACTGGTTGACTATTTCCCGAAAGAAACCTGCATGGCTTGTGTTTACGGCATCATCAGTATTGACGTCGTTGGTTGTAGTTGTGTTGTGAAATTTAACTGTCTGTTGTGGTGAACGAGAAATAGCCCGCTGCTAGACTTACGGTCGGAGGTACAGTGACAGTGAATCCCAAAAATATGAGATGAATCTTTGTTCCAAGTAGCCTTGCTGTTTGCTCATTGCGAGACAAAACTCAGATAATTCCGATACCTACTTGAGGTGTTGTTAGTAGAACATCACCCACGATCGTACCATATTTGAAATTGGTTTCATTTTTTGCGGCACATTCACAATCGAAACAAATACGGCTTATTTCAATGCTACTTCTATATTTGCTTCACACCTACAGCTCTCTGCATGTTGGTCACCTAAATGCAAATCGGTTTTGTCGAGCGCATTCAGTTATTGTAGGAGTAATGTCCTTTAATACGCGTGTTTACTGAACAATAAGCTGACATAGATTCTTAAGCTAGGTACTTTGTTTCTTTAATCTTTGACACGTCAAGGCTTAGTACACTACTACTTAGTACACAGCCTTGCAGTGAGCCTTCAGCATACCATCAACATCAATAAGTATTAAAATGAAACTTTTCAATGATAAAAATGTAACTGTAGGTCAAAATAGACAATCTAATTAAACAACTCCTTTTTTGAAGTCGGTTAACACATCAACAACAACACAGTTACAATTACACTCGTTTTAATCCTTTTAAAAGTGTTTTTTTTAAATGTGTTAAACTCACGTTTATCAAAGAAAATACTAAAATAACTTTATTCATTTAGGTCAAATAAGTGACATTTGTGACTCTCAAAGGTTAATCTTTCTACTATTACTATTTAAATTGAATTTACCATTTAGGATTGTCATGGAATGCCTCGTCACAATTACTCCTTTCTCACACTACTAGTAGTATACTCGTATATATAGGTCCTCCACAGTGCGGTTTTTAAGGAACTTTCTTCACGTACTACAAAGCTGTGGAATGAGCTTCCTTGTGCGGTGTTTCCGGTACGATACGACATGGGTACCTACAAAAAAAGCGCGTACACCTTCCTTAAAGGCCGGCAACGCTCCTAGAAAAACGTATTAAATAAATCATGACGAACAAATACATGAGCCTCGTGTAACTGACATCTTGACTTGAGTTGTTAATCTCCCGAATCCTCGAAATAATACATAATTCCTTCAGGTATAACAATCACTAAATTGTTAACAATATCATTACATATTATAAAACAAAATTCTCCGCCGCGTCTGTTAGTTCGCGATAAACTCAAAAGCTACTGCACCGATTTTCGTGCTGTTTTCACCAATGGATAGCATGGTTCTAGTGGTGGATAGGAAGGTTTTTAGTATAAAATTTATTAAGTTTTGTATATATTTTCCTATACATATTTACGATATTTGTTGAAGGTATTAGAAAAAAATAAGGCGTGTGGTAGCTTTCAACGAAAACTCTGACTTTTGACTTCGAGATATAACAAAATAATTTATGGTGGAATTCTGTATCTGATAAAGCTGTTTACACACATACGATATTAATCCTTATAATTTTTTATTACTACATAACCAAATTGATACGTTTTTACCCATTTCCGATGACTTTAGACTATATTATTCCCGAATATTTATATAATACTATTTTCTATTGACAGAACAGTGTCTTTCAGGTCAGCTAGACTTAAATACATACATAAAATTCTCGTGTCCCGGTGTTTGTCCCAAGCTCCTCCGAAACGGCTAAACCAATTTGTTGAATTTGTGTGTATTTCGGGTAGGTCTGAGAATCGGCCAACATCTATTTTTCATATCCCTAAAAATGATAAGTGTCATCCACCCCTAAATATTTTTTTATTTTTTTTGACACATTTTTTATTTATGTTTTATAATGTACAGTATTAAAAATAGGTCCCCAAAAATAGGTGTTGTTCGTACAACACCCAGTTTTGATGGCAATTGAATATAATGATTATTGTAGTACGATAAATTTTATCATAATATTTGGTAGGTCTGATTCTCAATCGGTCGTCATCTATTTTTTATACTGGAAAAAATTTCACTATTGAATTTTTTTTTATTACTTTAAATGGCAATAAAACGTTTGCTGGGTAAGCTAGTTTAACATAAAATATTCTTGAATCATCCATAACGTTACATCTATTTAAGTTACTAAATGTTATAATTAAGATTGCACTGATCCCACAGACAAACCATCAAGATGGTTTTGTGGGACCATTATTTTTTTTTTTTCACTGTAATGTCAAAGCTGTAATAAATAAATAAACAAATAAATAAACAATAAAGCGTATGTTTTTTTTATTAATTTATTTATCATATTACATAATATACCGATATAAAACTAGGTCAACTTAGCATCTAAAAAAACCACAAAGGTTTACAACTAATGCTAATAACACTTAATAATACGTCACATAAATTAAATGAACACAGTGAAAATATTTTAAAAGACATAAAAACGCATAAATATAACTTATAAATATGACTTAGCAGGTTCAAATTCTTTTAGCTGCTATAATTTTTATAATAGATAATCTTTTAGTCTGTAATTAATGTTTTTAGTATTTAAATTTAGCCGCTCAATGAAGGGCAATGTTACTTAGTGTAATTTATTTCTTTAGATAAGTTTCCATAAACATTTTCCAAACTTGACGATAACCACTCGCATTGTTTCCCAGAATATGTTTCCATTGTTAACTCATTGTTTCGAAACTTTAATCGCCAGATCATCGTCCGTTTATGTCCAATGAATATAAATCAATGACAGTTATCTTCATTTGTACTTGCTATGTCTGCCCACGTCACCCACGTACAATCCCGATGGTTTGTGAAATCGTTTGTGACGCTTGACTCGATGCAGATGTGTGTCGTCGCTCGTGGAATCGGGAATGTTCATGATATGTTACGTAAAACCTCATGAATTGAACAAAAATAACTTGTTTATCTCGTGGATATGAGCAACGAATGTTAAAGAAGTTTTAAGAGAATATTAGCCCAAGTCTTAGATCATTTATTCGTCTAGATAGACTATGACAGTTGTGAATACGTCGAAAAAATTGAGTTTAGAACTAACCTGTATTTTGAGCAATTCCCGCACACTAACACAAAGTGTCATACAAATGGCGATTGTAAGACGTAGCTTGTCACACACACTAAACTAATATTCCTGGCCTGTTTTATCGGTTGTCTAAACGCAAGAGACTCTATCTAGACGTGTAAATTATAAAAGGCCCAAGTAATGGTATGATATAGAGTTTTCTTTGCAATAGAAGGATTAGTAAAATGCGCAGAGATTTTTCTGTTTGATGTAGGTATACATATAGCAGGTACGTTTTTAATTTATTTTAACAGTTTTGTTTGAAGTAACTTTAAATGGAACTTTTATAGGTAATATGTAGTAATGAAATGATAAGGATTAATATCGTATTTGTGTAAACAGCTTGTACATAACCGCTTTGAAATGGCAAATTTTTTAAGTATTAAAATGAATATAGTATGTTATCCTTAAGAGATAGACATATGCCATATCGGACTTTTCTGTAGATCTATGTAAGGTACACAATTCCACAATACTTTATTTTGTTATATCTCAAAGGGCTTAGCGTTTTTGTTGAAAGCTCCCAGACAGCTTTTTTTTTTTATAGAATTAGCGTACGGGTCACCTGTAGTTAAGTGATCACCGCCGCCCACACTCTCTTGCAACACCAGATGAATCACAGGAGCGTTGCCGGCCTTTAAGTAAGGTGTACGCGCTTTTTTTGAAGGTACCCATGTCGTATCGTCCCGGAAACACCGCACAAGGAAGTTCATCCCACAGCTTTGTAGTACGTGGAAGAAAGCTCCTTGTAAACCGCACTGTGGAGGACCGCCACACATCCAGATGGTGAGGATGATATCCTAACTTGTGGCGTGTCGTGCGAAGGTGGAATTCGGCGGCAGACTTTAGGTTAAACAGCTCTTCGGAACACTCCCCGTGATACATGCGGTAGAAGAGACACAATGAAGCGACGTCTCTACGCAACGCCAAGTGATCCAGCCGTTCACAGAGTACTGAGTCCCCGACAATTCAAACTGCTCTGCGTTGTATGCGGTCAAATGGATCGAGCTGATACTGGGGTGCGCCAGACCAGAGATGACAGCAATACTCCAGGTGTGGCCGGACCTGCGCTTTGTACAGCGCTAGAATGTGGGCCGGCTTGAAGTATTGCCGTGCTCTATTAATGACACCCAGTTTCTTTGAAGCCAATTTGGCTTTGCCCTGCAGATGGCCACGCAATTGGCAATCGCTCGAGATTTCGAGACCCAGTATTCCGATACTAGGCGAGGCTTTTAGGGAAGTGTTGTCGAAGAGCGGTGATACGACAAATGGGGTTTTTTTAGTGGTAAACGCGCAAACATGAATCTTCTGGGGATTAAATTGGACAAGGTTCAATTTACCCCATTCCGCAACCTTCTCAAGAGAGGACTCGATAGGAGACACAAGTTTCTCCCGGCACTGGTCGACGATTTCCCGAGAGAGACCTGCATGGCCTGTGTATGCGGCATCACCAGTGCTGTCATCCTCATAGCAATGAATGTTTGGAGGTTTCCAACATATCATTGATATGCAGAAGAAACAGCGTGGGAGATAGCACACAGCCTTGGGGCACTCCAGCATTCACGGGCTTCGGGTTCGAGCAATATCTGTCGACAACGACCTGTATGCTGCGCCCAGTGAGGAAGCTGGAGGTCCACTTGCACAAGCTCTCGGGAAGCCCAAATGATGGAAGTTTAGAGAGGAGCGCCTTGTGCCATACACGATCAAAGGCCTTCGCTATATCCAGGCTAACTGCCAGGCCTTCCCCCTTGCTTTCAATAGCCGCAGCCCATCTATGTGTTAGGTATACCAGAAGATCAACTTCTTTTTTTCCAACATCAACAAATATCGTAAATGTATACAAAAACTTAACAAATTATATACTAAAACCTTCCTAGAGCATCAAGCTATTTATTGGAGAAAACTGCATAAAAATCAGCGCATTAGTTTCTAAGTTTATCACAAACAGACAGACAGACGGACGCAGCGGAGGACTTTGTTTTATAAGATGTACTGTTTTATTTATCTCTTTATTTATCATCCAAATGATTTGAGTTTTCTATTTTTTGTGTGCCGTTTTCTCGGTCCAGAGACAACACGTCCTGAGGATGCCTCGTGTAGAGGCGAAACACGTGTCGAATTGTTTAAAGACAAATATTGGCGGAATTAACACTAAAGAAAACTCAAAGCATTTGGATCATTATGGATTTCCGCAAAGTAACGCCTACTTCAATAAATTTTCTGTATTTATCCTTTAAACCCCAATTAATAGTTTATTCGTCTCCAAAATAACATTACACTTAAACTGAATTAAATAATAAACAGGGAACTTAGACGATTCTGTGCGATGAGTGAAGCTAAGAAGCCCGCAGTCTCAGCAATAAATAAAAAAGAGAAAAAGAGAGCGAGAGAAGTAACCTAGCTCTGCTCGATTCCTCAAGGCCATCGGCTCGGTGCCCGGCCTTAATTTGAATGACTACGAATGTACGGCTGTATGCACAGTTTCCCGTAGGAAAATAAGTGTCTTAGAAGTGACTTAATGTTAAATGAAGCTCTAGCGATTCATCAGCGAGCTATCAGCGTAGACTTTGTGATTTCGCTTGTTGTGGTGACCGTGATATGAACAGTTTAGTCTGCAGTACTTTGACGCTGCAGACTACCTGATATGGGAAGAATCATCTGTTTTACATATCTGACAGCTACACACTAACGAACATCTACAAATGGAGAACCCTAATTAGTAATTTCCTTTTTAAAAAATCCTGAGCGGCTAGCGCATTCTAATTTACCGCTGCTTTGAATCATTCTTGACATGATTTACGATAAAATATTCACCGGAATCGGAACAACCGGAATGTGACAACCTCACGGGGAGTTAAAACGCAAACGTCCGAGACAAAATAAGTGAACGGCTGAAGTTATATCACAAGACACAAGATGACTTGACAGAAATATAATAAATAAATAATAATAACAAAGAGGACGTAAATACTACGTAATAAGAGGTGGGATATATAATATAGTTTAGTATGAAACATGCAGTAATTTGACATAAGTTTCAAATAGTAATTACAATAGGGCGACAAAGTATAATCCGGCTAATTTTGAAAGCGAACAGCAAAGAGGATGTAAATACTACGTAATAAGAGGCGAGACTGCCTAAATAAAAATTGAAATATAGTTTAGTATGAAACGTAAGTTTGACATAGTAGTAATTACAGTATGGCGATTGGCGACGAAGTATAATTCGACTAAGTTTGAAAGCGAACAGTTGCTTGAAACGTAGTGGACTTGATCTGCCAATCTATCAATGATTGTACGTTTCAAACAATCGAGTGAATCGCTTTTTACACGCTTTTTATTAGCTTCACCTGTATGTATGTTCGTTTGTAACAGACTCATTTGGGCACGATTTAGACCCACTTTAAACGGCCGGATTTCGTTTAAGCTTCGTAGATTTATTAAGGACCGATGACAATATATTAAATAAATAATTTTATTCTATTTTCCAATTTGCAAAATAAGATTATTGTTAATTTATGTAATTTTTTCATCTATCGTCAATACGGAATTGATATTCATTTTAATTTTCAAGTATCTGTTCAACCAAAGTGTGTTTTTTTTATTTTTTTTTAAACTATTTTTATTTCTTACAGAGTTTCCACTAGACTGATCGTAAATTTGTAAACAAGAAAATTAGAATAAATTTTGGGCAGTCAGTAGCTCAGCAGTCGTGAGATAGTCGATGAATGTAGGAGGCTCCGATACAGAACAAAACGTGAACATTGGAAACCGTTCGTGCGGAACGCGGAGTCGGTTCAGATCGGTTGGTCTCACTCCAATTAATGTGACATAACGTGGTAATATCGAGTGTAACTGGTTACCTTCTAGTTTTATAAATAAAACATGCATGTATAAATAATTAATTTCATAGTAATCTTTGTTAATAATCTATACATATAAATAAAATTGGAGTGTCTGTTTGTAATATTGAAATAACCGTTTTTTAAAATATTTTTTTTACAATTTTTGTCTGTCTGTTTGTTCCGGCTAATCTCTGAAATGGCTGGAGCTATTTTGACGAGACTTTTATTGGCAGGTAGCTGATGTAATAAGGAGTAACTTAGGCTACGGTTATTTTAAAAAAATCTGTTATTTTAGAAAAATAAAGTAATGTTGCAAAGTCGAAGAAACGATTTAACTCTAAAAATAATTTATATGGCAAAACAACGTTTGCCGGGTCGGTTAGTTTAGAATAAATTTTGAATGCTGTCATAGTTGCTGTTGTTCATATTTCTTCAATGTTTCAAATGAGCTTGATATTTGACGTTTTCCGCCACTTAATCAATATATAAACAGTAGTTAAAAAAAAATTAAAAAACACGCTTTTTATAGAAAGCCGCACTAAAAAATGGAAAATTTATTTTGAAATTTCAAATTAACAACAATTTTTGCCTTATTATTAGACGATAGATGAAAATAATATAAAGTAACAAAAATCTTATTTTGCAAATGGTAAAATGGAATAAATTTATCAAATTAGTGTATTGTCATCGGTCCTCGATAAATCTACGAAGTATGAAAGAAATCTGGCCGTTTAAAGTGGATCAAAGTCGCGTCCAAATGAGTCGGTTACAAACAAACATACGCGTACATACGTGAAGCTAATAAAAAGCGTGTAAAAAGAGAGAAAACGACTAATTCCCCCCCCCCCCCCCCATTTTGGTGCTGATCAGTCTGCTTGATTTCAGCATAAATTCCAATCAAAGCAGAAGGCACAGTTGTTCTAGGTATGTAAGTATTAATCTAGTTTAACAGTTCTATTGTGCATTAAACTTATACGACAGAAGAAGTGAACGTGTTTAATTATTGAACCATTTTTTACACATGAATCAGTTGCTACTACAGATTGTAACGGGAACAAAACCCGTGCCCGCTCTACATGGTTACCAAACCCTTTTCCAATAAGTTTCTAGTTTCCTTTAACGTTGTAATTACATCTTATGACAAGCTTTATCCTGTTTACTTGATGTAAAAAACCTTATTGCACTTTCATGTTTATTCCGTTTTTAAAAATACAGAAATTGACTAGATCAGCCTAGCAAAACTCTCTGAGATGCGATTCACTCGATTGCATGAAACGTGCAATGACGTTGACAGATTGACAGATGACGGTATCCACTACGTTGTAAGCAACTGTGCGCTTTCAAACTTAGCCGGATTATACTTATATAATTACTACTATTTCAAACTTATGTCAAAAGACTGCACGTTTCATACTAAACTAAATTTCAAATTTTACTTAGGTAGTCTCGCCTCTTATTACGTAGTATTTACATCCTCTTTGGACTAGATAGTTTTATGATAAAGTTGTGTTAGTAATAAAAAAAACTACGTTTAAAAAACCGACTACAAAAACTGAAAAGTATCAAATAACTAAAAATTTTATTAAATACACCTTTACCTTTAATATTAATAAAATACTATTATTTATATGTGCTACCTATTGATAGGTTTTAAGTCGGTGCCAAGCACTAAACAAAATAAAACTTAATATTATAAACAGCTTAATTATTGTTATTATTATGGTTGTCTGGCCACGTGTGTCAATCCGCTTGGATTGTTTTATTCTAGACGAAGCTGTCCCGCTCAAAGTCACGCGTGTCGAGTGAAGGTACTTTCTATTACATTTGGCTTGGCACCGACTTCAAAGCTATCAATATGTAGCACATACAAATAATAGTATTTTATTAATATTAAAGGTAAAGAGGTGTATTAAATTAAATTTTTAGTTATTTGATACTTTTCAGGTTTTAGAAGTTGGTTTTTTTAAACGTATTTTTTTTTCCTTTTAGTGTCAGTTAATAATTATAATATATAATCAACCTGAATGAAAACTCCTAAAAAAGCCGTACCCAAAATACAATTATATCATCAAGGTAAACAAAAGTTTTCATAAAAATTGTTCATAAAATGAAAACTACTGGGCCAAACTATGTTAATTTTTTAAGTCTAAGAAAAATTACGTAAGACGGATCATAAATCTCAGAGTAATCGGTGTACATACTAAAAAAATACTGAGCGAATTGATAACATCCTCCTTTTTGAAGTCGGTTAAAAATTCAAATAAGTTTTGCCAATTATTTAACAACAAATTCCAGTAAAGTTAATGTTATTAGTTATGTTAGCTGGCATAATATTTGTTTGGTATGGAGCTCCTATCTCCCCATTAAGGTCAGAAGTTCAGATCACCCCTGGGATGTATGGATGATAACTGGAATGCTCGTATTGTAAGATGGATCTGTATGTGCCCAAGGATAGATTAATATTATAACAACCTTTTAATCTTACATTTAATGTGTAATGTTAAAATATACAAATATCTATATTTTATTTGTATTAGTTAATAGTCATTACATTGAAGACATTGTTTACTTATATACTTAAACTATTGATTAATTTATACCTTTTTAATTTATTAAGCTTTTCTTTTTTTGTTATTAATTAGTTTCAGTATCAGCTGTTTACGCCTGAAACACTAGATTACCTAGTTCAGACACAGTATTAACTAGCTTTTAAGCAAGACTGTTGTATTATTATTTTATTTTGTAATTTTATAATCTTTTAATAAACAAATTGAAATGTTCACTTTAAACCAGTGTGATGTTTATGTACCTGTTGGCGGGTGCCCACGAGTACTTCATCTTTATAAACGAGGAGCCCTAGATAGAATTTGACTTGACATACACATTTTTTTATGACAATAAGGGACAAGATGAGCAGGACGTTCAGCTGATGGTAATTTATACGCCCTATTGTAGTGCCACTCAGAATTTTTGGGTTTTTCAAGAATCCTGAGCAGCACTGCATTGTAATGGGCATGGCTTATTAATTACCATCAGCTGAACGTCCTTCTCGTCACGTAGCTTATTTCCATTAAAAAAAACCATCAAATGCCGGTAACACATTACTATGTAATGTAATGTATGTAATCAGGTGATCTTACATTGATCACTCAAATAAAGAACCTTGAATCCAATCTATTGACGTTTTGGGCAGTTCAGACCATTAAGCACGGAATAACAATTAATTACCGTAATACTTAACAGTTGTGCGAACAGTGCGATACAAAACAATTATGAACGCACATCATAATTTTCAAGTTAAACCAATTATAACTGGAACACGATTGGCAGTAACTATCTCAGAAACCTGTTTCAAAATGTAAAAGTTGACAAGTCACACTACTCTCTGTTAAAATATATGCTTCAGTAGACGCATAAGTACTAGTGGCTGTCCTTCGCTATGAGATCGAGATTTTCTCACTACAATAAACGTTTGATGACTCCAGCATTTCTACCTGTACTTGCATGAAGCCGACATAGAGTTGGGCTCACTTCATTGACGCCATTCTCTATAGAACTCATTTTTTTTTATGGAAAAAGAGGACAAACAAGCGTACGGGTCACCTGGTGTTAAGTGATCACCGCCGCCCACATTCTCTTGCAAACCAGAGGAATCACAGGAGCGATGCCGACTTTAAGGAAGGTGTACGAGCTTTTTTTGAAGGTACCTATGTCGTATCGTCCCTGAAACACCGCACAAGGAAGTTCATTCCACAGCTTTGTAGTACGTGGAAGAAAGCTCCTTGAAAACCGCACTGTGGAGGACTGCCACACATCGACATGGTGGGGATGATATCCTAATTTGTGGCGTGTCGTGCAAAGGTAGAATTCGGCGGCAGAAATCGGGTGATACAGCTCTACGGAACACTCCCCGTGATAAAAGCGGTAGACACACAATGAAGCGACGTCTCTACGCAACGCCAAGTGATCAAGCCGTTTACAGAGCACTGGGTCCTCGAATATTCGAGCTGATCTGCGTTGCACGCGGTCAAATGGATTAACCTGATACTGGGGTGCGCCAGACCAGAGATGACAGCAATACTCCATGGCCGACCTTTGTAGAGCGCTAACTAAGATTAACTATTATAAGATGCGGTTTTGAATACAAAGAACGAATTAATGTTTCGTTTCCAATATTGTATACACATTGAATGTGATCTGCCAGCTTCTAAGCAGATTCACATCTCACACTACCAAGGAGTCAAGAAGAATTTTTAAGAAATTTAAAAGGCCACTGGTACTCTTATATGTCTACTGAACCACAACCAATGGACGAGAATTAAGTAAATTTCAATTTGTATGTACAATTTCTTATTAGAAAGAAATAAATTATACAATGGTATAAGAATAATTTATTGATAATTTGTTATGTTTTTAAAGTGATAACCCTCACTTCTAGGATTAATACACAACAGCCAGAGGTCATTGGTTCGAGTCCCGCATTTTCTATTCTATTTTTCAAATTTTATTTGCGTAATTTATTGATATTTAAGTAATTGATATCTAACTAAATAATGCTGTATTTTTTTATTTTGTTACGTCGAAGAAGTATAAGTTTAAGTAACTTAGCGTACATACGTACCAAAGAGGATGTAAACTAAATATTTTAGTAGTTTGAAAAAGTAGTTTAGTATGAAAAAGTTTGAAATAGTAATTACGATTGGACGACGTACATTTGCTTAAAACGTAGTGGATTTCGGCTATCTCCGTTTTTTACAAGATTATAGCCGTCATCTATCAATGACTGCAAGTTTCATACAATCGAGTGAATCGGTTTTTTCTTAGAGTTTCGCTAGCTAATACATACACACACACTTTTTTGTACATAGGTACAGGTGAATGACATTTGACAATAAAGCGTCTCATACTAAAAGGGTTTTACATTTATATCATCCGACTGTACAAATTTGGAAGTTGTTTTACGCAAGTATTGAAAAAACATTCACATTGAAAGTAATTGGTGTAATTCTCTATCACAAGATAACTTGCCCATCACCATCAATCTTCCAACATTGAAGAGGAGAGGGCTGTATCAACTCGTTCCGTTGCCTTTTGTTTTTTTTACTCAATCCAGACGAACCTCTTTGCTTCACCTATTTTACTCGTTGTTGGCTATTTTTTTTTTCGTATTCAACTAAAAAGGTTAGCGTGCTTGATACAATGCCGACCTTTATCGTTTATAAATAGCAAAAGTGTATATTGTGCGTTATTTAAATTATACTTAATGCATTTCGAAGTAACTTTGTGAATAGTTTTTCTTATAATGTACCGAGTGTATGTCTCATTAAAATATAGAAATAATTAATAATTAGTAACTGCATATACTCAAAGAAAAATTTAAAGAAATATATATTACTAGCTGACCCAGCAAACGTTGTATTGCCATATAAAGTAATTAAAAAAAAATCAATATTATTAAATATAATTAATACCGATTCTCAGCACAATACCTGTGCGAAGCCGAGGTAAACTGCTTGTTTTAGATAATTTTTTCACACTTTGGGTTACATTATCGGAGTTTTATTAAGGATCCCGATTTTTTTGAAACTGTGATATAGCCTATGTCACCCGGGGATAGTGTAGCTTTCCAACAGTGAAAGAATTTTTCAAATCAGTTCAGAAGTTTCGGAGCCTATTCAATGCAAATAAACAAACAATCAAATCTTTCCTCTTTATAATATATGTAGAGACGACTGTTCATTGCCAATATATTTTTGAAATTTTTAAATACGTTCACAGAAATCGTCACATTTTTGCCCGTGTAATTTTCATTATTATAACACTAGAAATAAGGGATTGCTTGTAACTAATTCTAGTAGGCTTCATAAGATACATAATAGCCTTAATGGTAAATGTATACACTTTTATAATAAAGTCCCAGCCACTATCCCTACACTATATAGTCAGGTAATATCTATAAATAAATTTAAATGTCTGTCCACAGCTGAATATCTAAGTGATCGGACAGCCAGGGCCTAGAATATGATTATTTTATAGCAATAACAATGACATTAAAATTTTGTATATATTTATTAAAAAGAGCGCAAAAAAAAATAATGCTGGGAGAGTTTCTTGCGCTTCTCTCTAAGAGCGCCATTGTTTCCGAAGCGGTAGTAGTATTAGAAATGACATCAAAAATAATTCTAAAGGAATCTATTTTGAGAAAATAAATGACTTTTATGCCTTTTTATATCAGAACAGCGTACCGTGTGTCAAAATGTGAAATTCTACCCGCATCACATTGATGTATGGCATTTCACAACCGCGTGTTTCACTAGAAAGTTGCTGCCTCGCACAAACACTTCTTGGAATCAGTTTTCTTCAGGGCTGTAGTTTTCCTGAACCGGCAGGACTTAGGGACCTTCAAGTCTAGAGCTTTCGCCATCCGGCAACGCGTCTCTTGACCTCTGGCTTTATTGATGTCCTTGAGCGGCTGATTTTATTAATTTCCATTCAGCGAGACAACTGCTTGAGTTAAATCAAATGAAACATTGTTGACATTGGCCTCCCAAGCTTACCACCAGTCGAGTTGCAAGATCGTTTTTACACCAATATCATATTCAAATTGAAATAGTTTTATTCAAAATAGGATTAGACATCACTAATTGAAAGTCAAAAACTAGCACCCATTCCAAAAATAATGCCTCAGGCCTGAGGAGAATGGGCGTAACGAACTCAGCGAGCTCTTTTTTTCATCAAAAAAAATGTGTACAACGTAATATTGTACCATTTAACTTATTATTTAATAGCCTGAGGGCCGTCGCTCCATTCCCAATCTGTGGTATCATTACGAAAGTCATTTATGTAACAGAAACCTTTACCACAGAAACGTTTTTTAACAATACTTTTGAATAACATAATACTTTTGTTTTGAACATTTTCTGTGATATTGTTGTAAAAGCAATATCGACTCGACAAGCAAACTCGACTTAGCCGAGTAGTAGGCATTACAAGGTTATATCTGTTCCTGGTGTTAACATCATGGTTATGACAGTTTCTGGCAAATTCACTTATGTGCCTATGAATTTAAATTACATTATCAAGAATATATTCTATAAGTAATCGGTGAGAAATATGAAGTATGACTGATTATTTGTTATTTTAGAGTATTATCGGTCTGTCTCACTCCCCGTGTAGATTTCGAAATCCTAAGTACGCGCGGCGGCCTCTGCAGAGTAGGCCAGCCAGTAGGGACTCACGGCGAGCAGTGAGTCCCTAGAGCGAGCTTCGTTGTCACCTACTTCATCGGTCATACCTATTTATATTATAAAAAAAAACTGAGGTATTTTTGTGTTTTGAGGTTTATACTAGGTAGGTTCAGTTTTAGGTAAAAAAGTCAACCCTAATGTCGTCAGAAGAGAGTTACGCGATAGAAAAAGAAGCAACTTCTAGGTGAATAAAAATGTGGTTTAATAGCGCTGTGCGATCTGAATTACACCTTATTGTATGACGCCAAGAGTCCCCATATCTATAATTCATTTTGCAGAGTGAGACTTCCGTACTTGTACTATTAAATATTCTTTGGTATATTATATTAACAATATTTATTACGGTTTGAGTATTTGTGAGTTTCCAGATGTTGTGACTCTGTGGCAACTGCCATGATAACTTATTAAGGAATGTTCCTGCGACCTGATGTTTATATTAATTCTTACGTATCGCGCTGGAAACACCGCGCAAGAAAGTTCATTCCATAGTTTTGTTGTATGTGGTAGAAAGTTCCTTGAAGAGGAACGCCACACATCCAGACGGTGGGGATGATATCCATGTTTAAAGCGTGTCGTGACTTTGCACGGTTGGATTCGGCAGCAAACAGCAGCTCTTCGGAACACTTCCTGTGCAAATGTCGTAGAAGACACACACGTCTCTACGCAACGCTGACAAATGTCGATCGCTGGGCGACGAACGTTAATGCTCAATGGCTGGACTGTCTGCGAGAGAAGGTGAAAACTTGATACGTGATAGATATTCGATAATATATCGAGTGCTCTGTGTATTTTTTTCAATTCTTATACGTCTAGTTGTCCCTTGTCTATCATTTGCGACAGCACACACTCTTTCTCTTTTCATCGTTGGTATTTTTTGCCATAGTTTATTATATTATGTGGACCCGGCTTATTATATCACGGCACAAGAAAAAATCAAATAAAATAATATCGAGTAAATCAATTAATCTTATATCTTTAAACGAGCAATTCTTATATATATATGTATATATATATAATCTGAATCTCCGAAACGGCTCCAACGATTTTCATAAAATTTTGTGTACAGGGGATTTCGGGGGCGATAAATCGATCTAGCTAGGTTTCAACTTAAAAAATGTGCTTTTATCTGTGTTTTAATGAGAAACAGCTGCAATAACATTAGAATACAAAGGTAAATTTCGCCAATATACACAATATACACAAGACTAATAGCTCAGATGGGAAATTGGGTGATACGGAAAGTAGAAGACCCCGGTTCGAATCCAGAAGTCCTATTAGTTTTTTTTTGTTCAAGTTTTGTACATTCTTAAAAATCCGAGCAAGGCTCGGTCGTCCGGATATTGATAAAAAATATGTGATGACAACATTCAAATCATAATATTGAGAAAGATTTACAGAATGCTAAAAAGTATGTACATATTTAAAATTCATAATCAGTTAACAAAACTACGTGTGATATCTGCTTGCATTGTCACAGACCATTGTTACTAAACAATTTCCAATCCAATGAAGGTAAACTGAACTGTGCCTTGCATTATTATTAGCGAGTCTACCAAATTGTATGACGCAGCACGTAGGGTTGCCACATGAACTCTTTACTAAATTATTTTTTTTAAAATTACTACTCGATGCACTGTAAGAACACAATTACTTAAAATTATTATAACTATTGATAAAATAATTATTTTAACACAGTTTTACACAAACTGTATTGAACAACACTAGGCATAGCTTGTACTATGGATGCAAGACAACTATAAAAAACATATAAACATCCATGACACAGAGGATATAAATACTGCGTAATAAGAAGCGGGACTGCCTAAGTTTGAAATAGTAATTACAATATCAAAAGTGACGAAGTACAATTCGGCTAAGTTTGAAAGCAAACAGTTGCTTGAAACGTAGTGGATTTCGGCCATCTCCGTTTTTTACAAGATTGTAGCCGTCATCTGTCAATCTATCAATGACTGCACGTTTCATACAATCTGATACAATCGCTTTCTTCTTAGAGAATTTCGCTAATCCATGACTAGGAAATTGACATTATGGATATTTATCATATAAATGTTAACACGTACTGGGATTTAAAACTGTTCCTTTTCAATAAAAATATGAACTCTTAAAGGTTAACATGAGTATTTCGTATGGACATTTATTGACATTCTAATCTATACATAATTATTCTGTTATACATAATATGTTTTACCTTATTTACATACTTCTCTTCACGTTAATAAAGAGACGGCAGAACCCTGGGTATGACCGTGTGTAAGTGTCACACACATACACACAAACACACACACAATATTTAGCACCTATCGCCATTCCAACTTCATCACTACACTTTATATTTCACTATTGGTCTTTGCTCTGGAAAATCGGAATATATCTTTGTTCTCGTTCTATTTGTCTGTATTTTGTAAATAGTTCGTTTATTAAATATCCATCTGCTTCTGCCAACCAACCAAAAATCTCTTAAGGGCACGACCACCTCTAGCTAGACTATGACAGCTGTAAAAACGTCGAAAAATAAAGAATTTAGAACTAACATCTATTTTGAGCAATTCATGCACACTAACACAAGGTGTCTTACAAATCGCGAGTGTAAGACGTATATTGTCATGCACACTAAACTAATATTGCTGGCCTGTTTTTATGGATTGTCTAATAGCAAGAGACTCTATCTGGACGTTTAAATTATCTAAGGCACGACCCTTTACGTAATTCACTTTAGTCTTAGTGACGATTAACAGCCGTTTTCAGTAACCTATCTATCCGAAGTTTAATAATTACGGATTACGGATTACTGTCACCGTTCAATGACAAGATCTTATCTATCCATAGGTAATTATGTCCAATATAGTTATAGTCCAGTGCTACCAAAATTCAAAAAACTTAGTTAAACTAAGGATAGATAGGTTATTGAAAACGGCCGTTAATGCATCTCAGGTGGTATGGAATATTTATTTTTGTATCACTTGGAGGTCCGTTGTAAAATAAATAATTGTTCTTTATGTAGCAAGTGATGACCCTACGCACAGCTATTCGTTGCGAGACCGATATGGTACAATAGAAAACACTGGAAACCTTTTTTACCAGCTGTTTGATTGCATAATGGAGTTACCTTTTTTGTTCTACTAATTGATTTATTGTCACTTTTTAAGTTGTTCTATATTAGCAATGTCAATGTTCAGCGCGTCAGTTCAGTTCATCCACAGGTATTTTAACGAGATAGATTATTTTCTGGAGTTCAATGTACTATAATTTGATTACGAAGGGGCGATAATAAATTATTTACATTTTTCATGAAATATACCGATTAATAATTTACCGCGTAATATACTTGCTTCGAAAATTATGTGATTTCCAGAACAATCTAAATTCAATGTGGCCACATTGACAGTGTTTGTCAAAAAACGTTTGGAATTTGAACTGCACCATTTATTAAGAGGTGAATTTAAAGTTCCTGTAATTGAAACGATTACGTCTTTACTTAATATGAATTGTGTCTGCATAGTTTACAACGTTTGCAACGTTACGGTAGGTGTCAAGATTTTTTTTAATGTTAAACATTCATTTACGAGTAGTATCGGTGGGGTTTGTGAGTAAGTAAGACATTTTGTGGTTTCCTTAGTGATGATGTTATATATAGATAACATTTTTGTTGATATTACAAATCTTTGAAATCTTGTCGATAAATAAAATAACACCAAAGCGCTATGTTTTATCACAGAGTAGGGATGGATACTTACGTATCTAGTGACTAAAGAATGTAGTTTAAAACTTAAAACTGTACAATAACTTTTTACACCTTACACCTGTTAATATTGGCACAAAATGAAATACAATGTAAATTACTTTTGGACGATTTTGCGCAGTTGCCATCTCCTTTACCGCGCGGTTAAGGCCGCTATCCCAAGATATGGTCAAAGTATAGCGCATAATTGAAATATTAACGGTTTATGTTAAGATTTTATTTTTACAACAAATAATTATATGTCTACATTATATGAGAATAAAATTTATTTTTTCTTCACATTTCTATCTTTAATAGACATTGCGAATAAAGTCACCAAAATAGCCCTAACTTCTACAGTTGGAGCCATGTTAATCATTCAATCTAGATAAAAATTATTAACAGTTTACCAACACTATTTCCCAATATATAGTTTTGTTATTTTTATAAGGAAAATTGTATTATGATTGTAATAAATTAAAAATGCTTAATTGTGAATTAAAACAATGGCGATCTTGTGCGAGAGAGGTAACCTAGCTCCGTTCGATTCCTCAAGGCCGTTAGCTCGGTCCCCAGCCTTAAGCCACACGCATGCAGCATTAATCTATTTTGAATTCCTTAGTTAATCTAGAATAAAATTCACAGAATTTGTGGTTCATTTCGCCTCCTAAACAACATTATAATTATTATTTCCTTCTCTCACTCTACAAGAATGTATCAATATCATACAGTACTTACATTAATATTTATTGAAACAGCACAAGACGCCATTCAATCGGATACTGTCCATTCTATATTTACCGAGTCATCGATCTGTTATCTGCGAGGAATTTCGACATATACATACTAACTATACGGTATCTATAAACTGGGTATCTATAATTCCTTCGCCTATAACTGGTTTGTACTTTGGAGTTCTCGAGGGGCAGGTTGGCAATCTGGTCGTGATTGGCTTTTGTTTTGATGATACAAATATTTTTTGCTGTTGCAATTCTTTACAGATTAATCCTCATTATTTCAATTTAAAATTAACGCTTATTATTAGTAAATTGTTCTTTTTTAAGAATTTAAGTTGCTAATAGCACATGTTATTTGGGTAATACTTTGGATTAGAAGAGAAATTTTGACGCCGGAGCTACCTAACCGATTTTTAATGACATTTGGTACAGCGGTAGACTAGAGCTTGGGAAAGGACATATGCTACATTTATGCGGGATTTGTGAAAAAATCACGTCGAGCTGTAACTATACCAATAGTAGGTTTAGTTTGCCAATCTTCCTCGAAATAAAATTCATAATATAATATGTTGGGAACGGGAGCGAAAACAGAAACCGGAGCTGGATAGGACATGAGAGATCCTCAATTCCAAACTTTCTTATAATTTTTAAAACCTTTAAGTGTATTTATATAAATTTTATTATTTTATCAGATGTTGGTTAATATGATATAGATATGAATTGAAATAAAAATAACTAATATGGGATAACTATGAGATGAGATGAGAGGTACCTAAAGGCCACATAAAGCAGTGCTGGAGAGATCTCTGCCAAGTCGGCCACGCTAAGAGTACTACAATTAGTGAAGGCTGCTGCGTGCTGGAGGACCACTCATGGTTACCCCAAAGTTGTATTCTTATAATTATTGCGATATATTTTTGAATAACATTATTGTCACAACGTTTAAATATGCAGTGGAAAAAGTCTTTTCGCTTAAAGTATGTATGTATATCTCTTTGGCTGTACCATTTTTATCTGGCTTTGCTTTGATGACATTAAAAAAGATTACATTTTAAAAAGTAACAAATTAGTTGTATCCAGGTATCAGGCTAGCGACACTCTATATAAAACCGATTCACTCGATTGTATGAAACGTGCAGTTATTGATAGATTGACAGATGACGGCTATAATCTTGTAAAAAAGGAGTTAGCCGAAATCCACTACGTTATAAGCAACTTAACGCTTTCAAATTTAGCCGGATTATACTTCGTGGCAATCGCGATATTGTAATTACTACTACTTCAATTCTTATGTCAAATCACTGTAAGTTTAAATTTTAATGTGAATGTGAATACATCCTCTTAGCCAGCTATTTTGTATTTGATTTTCTCTTTGTCACAATGAGTGAATATCGGCTGAAGATAAAAATCCCTCAAGATTTGATCCACATAATATTATAGGTATAATAAATAAAACTAAAGAGAATGTGACAGAGGTTACATAACGTGCATGTCAATAGAATCAATTGATATCCAACACAAGTCAAAGTCAAATAAACTTTATTCGATTAGGCTTAAGCTAAGCGCATTTGAATCGTCACTACAAATATTTCTTTTAAATTTATGAATTTACCATATATTCGTAAAAAGTTGAGCTCGTGAAAAGAACATAATATAAGAAACTCACTCTTTTCAATTAAATAGAGTATTTTACAATGGCTGTAATAACAAATTAGTTTGTAAGGTGCTGCATCCAATTTATGAGTCATGTTTAAATAATATAAAGTATTTCATAAAAAGTAATAAAGAATTAACTGTATAAATATAAATTATCGTATATTGGATGCATCAACCTTTAGAGCTTGAACTCGTTGTTTGTGTAAGGATGCTTCGTGAACATGATGGTCCATTAATGGTTAATTGCATCCAACAAATACAACATACTGATGAATGTCCCAAACTAGGAGACAGATTGCAGTAGAAATATAAATTATAAAATAAATATGCGTCGAAGAGCGAGCTCTAGCCAGGCTGGGAATTTACCACAAAAAGTTGTAACCCATATTATGAAAAAAAATCTTAATATCTGTATGCCACATGAGCTCACTAAAAGAATGTTATGAACCGCGTACTCATTTGCGATTCTTTAATGAGACGTAGTGAAACTGAATCTTTTTTGTAGAGACAATTGATAACTGGAGATGAAAACTGGATCACGTACGAGAAGAACGTTAGAAAATGGTTTAGGTCAAAAGTCAACACCTTGGCTAACTCGCAATTAGGTGATGCTATTTGTTTGATGGGAATTGAAAAGCATGTTCATTATGAGGTTTAATTGCCGAGCAGAACCATCGATTTGGATTTCTGCTGCCAAAAACTGATGAGATGAAAGCAAGAAGTAAAGAGAAAGCGGCCGGAATTGATCAATAGCATTGGTGTGGTCTTTCAAAAGGATAACGCTGGACCACACTCAAGAAATTCAATTGGAATCAAAATTATCGAAGTCTAAATTATATAACTGGGCAGAATTATAAAGCAAAAAGCTAGTAGGTACCTACTTATAGTTTCGCAAACCGAGAAAATATAAACTCAGGAAGTAGAACAGGAAATACATTAATTCGTCGCATTTCGGAATTAAAGAGAGCGTGATATTATAACAGACGGTTGCTGAATCCGTGCAGTGTGTCAGAGAGGTGGAGACACTTTCTATAAGGTTGACAAAGGTCGGAAGTGATTCTACCAACGACTGGTTCAAATTTGTTTAACGACCCTTGAAGAACCAAACAAACACCAAACTGACAAACGAATTGCAGTGGTGGTACCCTACTACAATTAAACAGTTAGGAAAGGTAAGTTATTTATAAAGAAAACTAGCTGAACTGACAGACGTTGTTCTGTACATCATGAATAAAATACTGTTTTTTTTTATAAATTTGTCAATAATCTATATTTATATAAAATAAAATACTGTTTTTTTTTATAAATTTGTCAATAATCTATATTTATGTCTGTATGTATGTAAGAATGTATGTATGTAGGCTCCCTAATAACTCCTAAACTATTCGACCGATCTAAATGAAATCTTTTGTAATAGATTCGTTGAAGCTCAAGGAAGGTTTACATATATAATTTATATGCCAAAACAACTTTTGTCCAGGTCAGCTATTATTTCATGGTTGGTTGTAATGAAATTGTTTTACAGCATAAAAAACCGTGCGTCAATAAATTCTTACAAAACAAATATTGGAAATAAAAATAATTATGGGTCCCAAATCGAAATAAAAACTATGCTATCTCTCAAGTTGGACTAAACTGCACTCCATGAAGTAATCCCCATTAAAATCCGTTCATTAGGAGTTCACTGGAAACAAACATCAGCACACTGAATTTATATATATTAGAGATATGATTTAGTAAAGTGGAACTACTTAAGAAGAAGTATAAATGAACACCGGAACTTTGAAATTATACATTATTATAATTATAATATAGTATTTCACGGACCACGAGATGGATATGTGACTAAATTCAACTTTAAAATGTTTTAGATATTTTTTTAGTTACCTAGTTTTAAAGTTAAAAGTAAAACAGGGTAATAGAACGTTTAGTAAATATAAGTGCCGATACAAATTTTGAGAGATGAGTTAAATGAATGCACTGACTTGTACTTTTGGGGGACATAGTATTAGAATACTGAGCCTCGAAATCTCGAGCGATTGCCAATTCCGCAGTCCTCTGGAAAACAAAGCAAAATTGGCTTCGAAGAACCTGGGTGTCATAAATAGAGCACGGAAATACTTTAAGTCGGCCCACATTCTAGCGCTTTATAAAGCGGAAGTCCAGCCAGATATGGAGTATCAGCTCTAACCATTTGACCGCTTGCAACGCAGACCTGCTCGGCGATCCAGTGCTCTGTAAACGACTAGTACACTTGGCATCTCATCGCATCTATCACACGGAGTGTTCCGAAGAGCTGTTTCACGTGATTCCTGCCGCCGCATTCCACCTTCGCATGACACACTACAAATTAGGATATCATCCCCACCATCAGGATGTATGGCCATCCTCCACAGTGCGGTTTTCAAGGAACTTTCTTCCACACACAGCCGAGCTGTGGAATGAGCTTCCTTGTGCGGTGTTTCCGGGACGATACGACATGGAACGTTAGAAATGTTATGAAAGAAGTTACCACTTTAATAAACTACATTAACTAATATAGATATATAGCAAATAATTTATTCACATTAACATAAAGTTATATAAATAATATATAGATATTGCTATAGATATTTGAACGCACCATTCATTGTAAAATGTAATAAGTTTATTTGCCTCTATGTATATCTATATTTTTTGTCGTACAGTTATCTTTAGCACACTATTTCCTTGTATTATCGTGTTTGTAGTTGCCTAACGGCTAACTATTGATTCAAATATGTGTTATTTAATATTCATTGATAAAAAAGAAAATAATAATCTACTATACTACTCTATAAGGTTCTAAATGCAGCGATTTAAAGGTTGTTGTTTTGGTATTAAAACAGGTTCACAGTAATTCGACATTTTTTGATGTTCATTAATTTTAGAGAAGTTGGAATTCTTTGAAGTTTTATATGTATTTAATACCTATTTTTGATTTGGACAATCTTCTTGGCGTAAAACAGTAAATGAGATATATATCAATATTATTGAAGAAAATGAAATATATATATATTATTGAGGTTTATAAAAAGGTAAATTTATTATTTAAACAAAACAAATCTTATAACTATATTTACAATACTACGACTACATAAAATTAAAACTATCATTACGTGGAAGCGTACCAAGAATACTGGCAGCATTACCGCGTTCGATAGCAAGGCTGATCCGTTGACCGAAATAGCTGCCAGCGCTTGGGTTTCCTTAGTAGCCTTATTGAGGCGCGAAGATAGTATTTTGAACATTTTCCGCGCCTCTGGGCCCCACGGGCCAAGTGTCTCGACACCAAACGGCACAAAGATGTATGACTCACTGAGACCAACATATTTGCGACGCTTGCAGTCTTCGGCAGTCAGCAGCCCCAGCACCAACTGACGTAACTTGGACATGAGAAGGAGCCAGAGTGTCGACGCAAGTAGCGTCCCACACCAGCGCCCTTCCCCGTGCCCAAGCCACCAGCGTCATGTTTATAAAAATGTTGTTATTCTGTAATCATCCTAAGATGATAATAAATATTAAAAAGTTGTAAAATTAAGCACAATTAAGTTACGTACTAATAATGATAAAGCACAATATAATGAATTATACAAACGAAGTCAGGAACGCGATATAAATAACGACAACATGTTGAAGCTTACCAAGTATTCGATGTAATCTATGAATAATAATGAATAAAAACCATTTTTTTTAAGTAAATTGTACGAGTTTGTTACACACTGACTTTTGTTATCAAATTACTAAACAGGTAAAACAGGTTAACACGGTTTTCAGTAAATGATTCATTCGTATTTCGCAGTTTCGCGAAAAACGGTTGATGACACGGTTTTCACAGGCCGGACTGGCCTGTTTGCGTCGTTACTTTATGCCAAAGAATAATAAATCTTATATCTTTAAATCAGCAATTCTTGTATATATATATATATATTTTTTTTTTTTTGTTCAAGTTTTGTACATTCTTAAAAATCCGAGCAAGGCTCGGTCGTCCGGATATTTATATTAATATCACAAATTTAAGCAAAATTTTCGAATTGTAAGTAGAGGTTTGTGGTCAGTATTGCATGATATTATGTAGATTAAGATGCTTTTTTGTTATTTGGATGAGTTCTCGTGACAGGCTTCGTCATGCTGCTTGTGGCGGCGACATGGAACGGGTCGTCGCCTTCCCTTGAATATAGTTGAGCGGAGGCGTCGGCTGGCCCATGCGTTTTGCTACCGGAAACTGCTTCTGCTTGAAAGTTATTATATATTTTTTTTATAATCGCTTATAAAATGCTTACAGAATACCTTTATTTATTTACGGTGTGTTCGGATGATGCAGCTTATTACTTACATTTACTTTTTTGACGTACTCGTTTAAGGCGTTGACTATTTGACTTTTGTAATTAAAATGATTAATTGTAAAACGATGAATTATAAGAGTGGCAATGAGTTTCTTGCTACTTCTTCTCATTAGCTCAACCTTTTAGGAAGTAGTGGTAAATTTAATATTTTTTTTATGACATTCATAAGTGTCATTTCCGCGAACTACATGAATAAAGTGATTTTGATTCGATTTGATTTAATCAAGTTAAGACTTTGGATACATTAAAGAGTATTTGCAGTTTGAACTAAAGAATCACGGAGGGTCCCAGCCCTCGAGACTAAATTGGCCCAGGTTATGAATCGTCGCTAAATCTACATACATACATACATACTCACTGATAACTAACAAACCTAATAGTTGTGTCGTGTTAATTATTATAATAGGCTTAGCTATTAACATAATCTCTTAACTTAGATAACAACAATATTATATCGTGCCAGTTACTTTGTAATGGAAAATAAATTTTCCCGGTTCGAAATTCAAATTAGACAAAAAATTTAAAGTCGAAAGAATTTTCTTTATGAATATAAAATAAATTCGCCTTTTAAGTTGATACACAAAGCCACCTGGATGGTCCCGACTTAAGTACCTTATGCCACTGGAATAATGGTGGTTTTACCTTAAAGAGACCCGGTATATATATATTATACTGGAAACTAGCTGACCCGGCAAACGTTGTTTTGCCATATAAAGTATAATTAACGCGATAGTTTTATAAGTAATAAAATATTGCCTATATTATAGCCTGTACATCATTTTGTTCTATTGTCAATAGTTTTTCTGCAGCGCACGCAAAAATAGGTTTTTGATTTTACACCTTGTGTTACAAAATAGCAATTTTATTACGGACCCTAATTTTGAAAAAAAAAACATAGCCTATAGCCTTCCTCGATAAATGGACTACCCAACACTGAAAGAATCATTCAAATCGAACCAGTAGTACCAGAGATTAGCGCGTTCAAACAAACAAACAAACAAACACTGCAGCTTTATAATATTAGTATAGATTAATGCGCTCTCTAATACTTAGGTAGCTATTGTTCAATCTGGATTATAATTTTTAATGTAAGCTAGCTGGCCTGACGTTGTTCTGTACATAATAAATAAAATACTGTTTTTTAATGAATTTCTCAATAATATTTCATAACATCGGGATTTATTTCGAAAATATGCTCATACTGTTGCTGTAATGAAATTGTTTCACAGCAGAACTGTCAAATAGTGTGTCGTCAAAAAATTCTCTAATAGAAAATATGTTCATACAAAACAAATTTTGGAAATAAAAATAATTATGGGCCCCCAATCGAAATTCTCTCTTCTTAAAAATTTATTTACGCATTTATTACGCATTAAAATCCGTTCATTAGTTTAGGAGTTTACTGGCAATAAACATCAGGACACTGGATTTATATATATATTAAGATTTGGGGTCGATTTACTTAAATCCTAAAGTCAATTCACCTTTCAGATACCTAAAAGACATTTTCCACACAGTACTCCTTTGTTATTAATGGTACTTGACAAGTGGGAGGCTCCTTTGTACAGGATGCCGGCTAAATTATGGGTACCGCAACGGCGCCTATTTCTGCAGTGAAACAGTAATGTGTAAGCAGTATTGGGTTTCGGTTTGAAGGGTGCCGTAGCTAGTGAAATTACTGGGCAAATGAGACTTGACATCTTATGTCTCAATAGTGTAGTGCCGCTCAATTTTTTTGGGTTCTTCTATAATCCTGAGTGGCAATGCAATGTAATGGGCAGGCCGTATCAATTACCATCAGCTGAACGTCATGCTCGTCTCGTAATAGAAATAGTTTTGGAGTAGTGTTAGACTGAAAAACACAAAACGCCTATATCCATACAGTCCAATACCTTGAGCGATAAGTGGAAAGTACATTGGTATATAATATAATACTCATAAAAATACAATATGAGATTTTTTTCAAATTTCTGTATTTACTATTAAAATATGAACAAAATTACTTATAATCTACTTATTATAGCAATTTACAATTAACCCTTATACATATGTAGGTCTCAGAAACTTATTTCTACAACCCTATCTACATGTTGAGGGATAAAACTTTACTATGCTTATAACTAAAACATATGATTTGTGGGGGAAAATCTAGGAAACTGGGAAAACCTGGGTATTTAACCATTTAACCATCACTTAACCTAACTTCAAACTTATGACTAGAACTTAAACTTAAAACGTCCACTCCATGTTAAACATGAGTATTACGTTATCATAATATTACTTACTAGCTGACCCGGCAAACATTGTTTTGCCATTTAATTATTTATAGTGTTTGACCGATTTTTCTCAGACTTACTTACTTAAAGCCGACAACCACGACCACGAAAAAGTCTTTTCATTTTTCGGGTTAATATAATATAGCATAAGACATTAACAAAAACTGTGGCACGCTATGTGTAAGAAAATTTTTAAAGTCGTTTCAGTAGATCCACAGATTAAAAAGAGAGAAAGTATTTTATTTATTCAACATTTCAATGTTTTTAAATTATTTTGCTATTCGGAATGGAACATTATAGCCTATATGATATTCTGGTGTGTAAGCTATATTATTGTAAAGTTTCATCAAAATCCATTCAGTAGTTTTTGCTTTAAAGGAGTACAAACATACATCCAGACATACAAACATTCACATTTATAATATTAGTAGGATTAGTAGGATATTGCATTATTACAATAAAATTAATAATTTAATTATGTATCTATTTATTGTTATTTAATTTAATTCAATTTAATTGTGATTTAATTTTTACTATATGACATAAACTTGATTTAATTTTTAAAACAGAAATTTTTAATTTTTTATGTACTTGCTTTTTACATAAGAATGTTATTTGCGCATATAATTGAGGTAGCACTCAACTTGTAGCTTCGTCTATATTTTTTGTGCATGAATTAGTGTAAACTTTGTTGGTGCAATAAATAAATAAGTATTCATGCAATTTAGAATCCCGAATAAGCGTACAAGGCATACCACCCTTTTTAATGTCCCAATTACTCACTCTATTTATGCACAGAATTCGGTGGTCTGCCGTACCCTTAGCTGCTATAATAAACATTTCTTACCAACAGATATTTTCGTCCATACTAAAAGCTCGTTCAAAAAGGAAATCATTTTAAGTATACTGTAATCGAAGAGTTGAAAACGACTTAAGACATACGCACATACACTCACACGCACCTACACTCATACACACATACACTCATACACACATACACTCATACACACCTTTATATTTATTAGTTAATTATTTTTTTTTTATTTTGATTTAATCATAGTTTAATTAGAGCGTTAAATGTTATACCGTAAATAGTGTGAACCTGTAATTGGCAGTCGGCCATCGCATAATATTTTTGTTATTAGTTTAATTTTTGTGTGCTGTTGGTTCAATAATAAATAAATAAAAAAAAAAAAAAAAAAAATTATGCTCAAGTGTATGGCTTTGTCACATAGACTATGTAGGTAGTAGGTACCATAGATACTTCAAATTAAAAAGACATCAACGTAGGTATTCCTTCCATTTCACTTTCACTTACGATAAAGTAATCTGTAGGCCCATTTGATCTTCTACTTGGTAGGTATAAAGGTATAAAATAATTGTAATTTTGAATTTTATTCTTCTTGCTTCTGATTTTCGATGTTAAGTACTTAGTTACGATAGATAGTCTCTTGCTTTTAGAAAACCGATAAAAACACGCACAATAACACAAGACACTTTGTGTTTTTGTGCGTGAATTACTCAAAATAGAGGTTAGTTCTAAACTCAATTTTTTTAACGTTTTCACAGCTGTCACAGTCTATCTAGACGTATAAATGATGTAAGATTACTTGTATATTAATTAATTCTAATTACCTCGGTTTCACAATATATTACATTGGAGTGTGAATCAACAAAAATCACTGATAAATAACTTATTTGAATATGTAGGTATAGAAATCCCAAAGATATTCACGTTAATATAATAATTTTGAACAACAATTAGTATGTACCTAACCTACCTAATTAATATTCTTATAAATCACAATTCGCCGTCGCCTAATCTGGTCAATTCTAAATTTTATGCGCAAAGATTGTCAATCCTATCGTTAAACTGAGGGAATGCAGTAGGTATGCACCAATATACATAATAAAAAGGTAAAAACAAATTAAAATTTACAACAATATCTTGATTAGAATTACGCTAAATTTAATTATTAGCTACGAAACATTCAATGTAACTGCTTATCAAAAAGCTTTTATACTTACATGTACAACGTAGTACGTAAGTACCTAATCTTTGTTTTTATCAAATGTTTTCATGAAAAAGATATTTTAAAAATTGATATAGGTAGGTACCTATACGTACCTACTTACATAGATAATTTTATGCAACACTTAAGTTTATAAATATGATGACATTATGATGATAAAAAAAACTCACAATGCACATAGGTAAGTACTTTATTTTAAGCATCATTTAACTTTAAAGGCCTTACAAATAAACTTGGTATAAAGTTATAACTAAGCATAAACAAAGAATATGCAAAATGTTTACAATTGGTTGACAACACTGTCAATACAATGATAATTCTGAAGTTTTCCGAATGACAAGCAGCCTTGCAAATAAACGCGGGAAACGTTAAACGTCCGAACAAACCAATCGTAAGCAGAATGTCTATTTGTATAACGTAAAACCCAAGACACATTGCTTATTCTGAAATTTTATTACCTATTTGAGATCGTATTTAAACAAATTTTGAGGCCAGTATGATTTCAAGTAAATTTACATTTACAGAAAAAACACAAATAATAGTTCTAACAATTAATAAAAATCATTTTTTTTTTTATTATTTATAAAATAGGTCGATACGTATTAGAGTTTTTATATAAATCAGATTTTTTTTTATTTTATATTTAATAAATTTAAATAGTAATTATAATTTATATTAAATTTTAACACAGAAACCACTTACTTCAGTTAACTAAATTCACCAATAAGCGCCATCTACACAAACTATCAGTCGAGCGAAAGTTATTTAACCGCGCGCCACAAGATTGTATTGCTCACTAAAAGCGTGAGCTTTTTTAGTCCCTACATATTACCATAGGTGGCGCTAATACAAAATATTTATTACGATTGTACTAGATGGCGCTGTGAGCATTGTTTTAGTCATTTTTTTATGGAACAGGACTACAAACAAGCGTACGGGTCTGATATTTGATTATGATCCATTCCCGCGATATGTTTTTGTTTCTTTATAGGATTTTGTTTCCTGAATTCTTACTTTGCCAGCAATAAAAGCCTAGTTCTGACAGCACGCGGTAGCGTCAATGTTTGTGGTCTTCGAAATAGGATATGTTGGTATGGATGTTATATTATAAATAGGCGTTGACAGAAAATCTTGTGGCGTTTTCTTATTCAATGTTTTTAAATAATACTTTATATTAAGCATTTCGAAAGGATTTAAGGAAACCAACGTTTACAGGTATACTTATGTATACTACATAGGGGTTTAAAGTTTATATGAAATTTGTTAAATTATTAAAATAATGAAAATTCAAATATTTTTATTCAAAATAGGATATAATTATTACTTATTGAAAGTAATAAACTTCCACCCATTGCCAAATGCCTCTGACCTGAGAAGAACGTGCACAACAAATTCAGCGGGCTTCTTTTTTATAAATATGGCTACAACTAATACTACGCCCAAGTGGCCCGTACTCGAGCTAGTCTAGAACAACGTGTGACGTTGACGTGCCACATGTTTTGTTAAACTTTGCTAATAATTGAAACTAAAACGCCGGCTTGCGTAGTAAAACTTTGTAAAAAGAATACTTACAAAAAAAAATAAGAAAGACACTTGGATCACATATTATCAGTATTTTGCATATTATTAATTCCAATGTAAAATAACACGAAGCGTATGTTACAAAATTTGAAAGATGCCTCGCACACAAGCATCTAATAGTCACCGTAATAAAAAAGCAATTTTTTTTAGGTAGTGTGGTAGTTGGAGCGCAGCGGAGACCAATCCTTAATCTAAAATATTTTTGTAAAAATGAACAAATTGCCATTCCATATTCTTTAATAAAAAGTATTCTATCAAAAACTATTCACATTTGAGCCAGTGACATTGTTAAGTCGGCTAATAATTAAATTTTTCGCCGGCTAATCACAGAATATAAAACATAATTGCCAGCCAGTCTCTCGTAATATCAAGACGCGTCTGTGTAAATTCTTGTACTTCTTGCGATCAATCTTGTTTAATTTTTTCCTCTTTGAACATCAACGCATTATCCTGCAGAGCTGTTGGTTTCGTTTTGGGTGCGGCGGCCGGGGTCTGCATAACTCAGCCGTGACGTCATAGGCTTTGCCAGTAAAACCTCCGTGAACCCAAACATTCAAGGACTTCGAGTCTACCGCGTACATATAGCTGTATGATAGCGATACAAACATGCATTTCAATTTAATTCCGTTCGCGTGGTATGTTCTTGTAAGTTATACGCATTCCCGGTTGGCCAATTGTCATTCCTGAATTTAAATAAACTCAATATTAGATTTGTTGTATTTAGTTTATTTACTTTACTGTGGTACTGTTATTATTCCAGAAGTAAAGATTTAGGCTTTACAAATAAACACGGTGTTAAGTTATACCTGAGAATAAACCAAGAATATGCAAAATGTTGACTATATCTCTGACAACACTTTTTTTAAATAAGTGACGAGACGAGCAGGACGTTCAGCTGATGGCAATTGACGCCCTGCCCATTACAATGCAGTACCGCTCAAGATTATTGAAAAACCCAAACCCCGTCACCTTGAGACATAAGATGTCAAGTCTCATTTGCCGATTAATTTCACTAGCTACGGCGCCCTTCAGACCGAAACACAGTAATGCTTACACATTACTGCTTCACGGCAGAAATAGGCGCCGTTGTGGTACCCATAATCTAGCCGGCATCCGTTGCAAAGGAGCCTCCCACTGGTAAACACAATTAATACAATGACAATTTTAAAGCTTTCTGAATCTCAAGTAACGCGGGACACGAGATACGTTCGAATAAACTCAGAACTAAGAAAATCATAAGCAAAATTTTGAAAAGCAGTGTATTTGTAAATATTTTTCATATTTTTGGTTTATCTCAGGTATAGCTTTATACCAAGTTTATTTGTAAGGCTGTTAAAGTTTAAAATAATATTCAGAAAGTAGACAATATTTTTAAATATTGAGAGTTCGATTTATCGCGATATAGAGTTTATTTATAATTATTATTAAAATAACTCTAAACTGAATTTAGATCGCTGTAAAACGACACCTTTATTTTTTTTTCAAGTGTAAACTGTATTGGGCGCGCTAAGTAAGTACTTTATTGTCAAGGTGTTAAGTTTATATATTCTAAAAATTTATACAATATTTGTGCCGCAGAAGAGGGCTTTTCGTGCTATCTATAATCTAGGTCCTAAGTAATAATTGAGAATAAAAATTTAAAGTTTTTAAGATTTCTTATGTTTTTAAAGTGATAACCCTCACTTCTAGTTCTAGTCTACTTCTCATTAATACACAAATAAAATTTGAAAAACAAAATTTTATGAACCGTTCGGTTAGCTCAGTGGTTTAGAGCAATGGCACGGAACGCCGGAGGTCGTGGGTTCGAATCCCGCATCGTTCATAAAATTTGATTTGTGTAAAATTTAAAGAAATTAACATTTTGACTGTTGCTTCTCAATAATGTTATGAAGTACATAGTCATATAAGTGAATTTGCTGAAAACTGTAATAACCATAATGTTAACACCAGGAACAGACATAAACTTACTATACCTACTACTCGGCTAAGTCGAGTCAGTAAGTCTCTTGTGGGTTATGCTTGTACAACAAGATCCCAGAAAATGTTTAAAACAAGTATATTACGACATTCAAAAGAATTGTTAAAAAACGTTCGTGTGGTAAAGGTTACTGTAATATAAATGACTTTCTTAATGGTACCACAGATTGGGAATGGAGCGACCACCCTCAGGCTTAAGTAAATAATAAGTTTAATTGTACGATATTACTTTGTAACCATATATTTTATGAAAAAAAAAAGAAGCCCGCTGAGTTTCTTGCGCCCGTTCTTCTCATATCTAAGGCATACCTTTTGGAATGGGTGGAAGTGATATCATATCCTATTTTGAATAAAAATATTTGAGTTGAATTAATGTGAATGCGCGTTCACGCGCAACAACTCAGGCTTTTGGTATCATCTGCAAATCTGCTTGAGCAATTAAGGCATATTAACAACTTATATAATAACATCATATAAAATATTCCACGTTTCTAAAACTAGAACCAATATTGGTAAACGTGCGCCACTTCACAGAATATGTACACTACAATATAATCTCACGTTGAATAACATTGATATGTTGATTGTACGTGTAGGCTTGTTAGGTGCAGATGTCGCTTTTGTATTTAACATCTATGTTCTCAGTGAGAAGTTCCAAGGGAACAATTGTTATTATTTTAGTTAGTTATAATTTGAATGTGTATTTAATCTTTTATTTCTGTTTTTGTCTCCAATTAAGTAAATAAATAAATAAATGTCCTACTATAAATATTAAAACAAATTCTACAATAATATCAATTGGCCAAAAAGTTATAATTATTGAACTCAACAATAATATTATTAACTATGCATATAATATAGAAACCTAAATGACCGTCAAACTATTGTAACTCTCAAATTTCGAAGAATTCCTGGATAGGACTTTGTTTTTTTGTGTCAGCCAAAGATAACCCAAGCCGATTAAGTTTAAGTTCTTAAGAACGATGATGGCTACTTATAAATTTAAGAAGATTTAAAGTTTAATGTCTTTGATATCTTTTTAGCGTACCATAAATATAAAATTATTGTTTTGTTTTAATCAGTGAACATAACTTTAATTTTAGTTTAGGAATTGTGTTATCCGTTTGACAGTTATTTGTTTTTGTAATTCGTAATACTGTTCCTTGTGCGTGCACTTATTTGTGCGCGCAATTTTTGTGTTTTTAAGAATCATTAATTGCAGCGCATTGTATCACATTTACTACTACATTGATTGATTACTTTGAGGGTGCAGTAATGTTTTTGTTCCTTAGTGTAAGCGATATAACTAAAAGTAATTAGAATAAATAGTCAATACATACAACAACGTATTTAAAAAAGCAGGTTTAGATATTTTCAAACAATCCGCTTCAATGTTTAACACTAGAAATGCACCTTTCAGTTTTAAAATTGTATTGCATGATTTGTTTTCTTTTATTTTTACTCTCCCATTGATGTATTTAATAGTTCATTTTGTTTTTTAATTGTATTACTCTTCAGTTCTTTAAATTTTTGTATTTTTTTTGTAATATTTATAGGTAATATATTGTATTGTTTTGCCTGTAAGTGAAGTATACAATAACGATATTTCTACTTAAGAGTGTGCTTTAGAATAAGGATTATTATCGTATGCAACGTTGGCTTCCTGTTTAATAAATAAAAAAAAACTTAACAGTACACCTTGCGACTGCTATACGAAACTAACTTCTTAGACAGTAAATAGTTATCTTACTCGCTAACAAGTCTGTGATGTTGAAATTAATAGTGAGCTGACAAGTAATATTGCTGAAACAATAAGCCGACAAAGCTTCTGTGATTCTCCAAGTGTTGGTTCTGTCAGATGACCCTCAGACTGGCTCGTCCTACATTCAGTAAAAAATGGGCTTGTCATGTTAATATATGCGTCGATTGTTGCAGGTGACAGTTTGGACCAACAGTACAGTTGCTGAAGTGATAAATGAGCCACTTCAAGAGGCAGGCATGGTAATAGCTGGTCTGCCAAGCGGGCCTCTATCACCACCTCTACTTCTGCCTATCGCTGGTCCTCTACCCCCGCCTGAAGAAACCACGGCGCCTCCAACAGTCCTTCTGTTTCTGGGAGGGTCCAAGGCACCAGTAGACCCCAGAGCGCCGGCGGTTCACCTAGAAGGAGAGGTGATCGTTGCGGAATGTGAACCGACACCTTGGGATGGAAAGGACTTGGAATGCTTTCTTGAATTGGAGAAAATATATGGTAGATATCGTTATGTACATTTAAATCATGCCTTTGCATCAATAAATAAATATCACATATCCACTTATCCATTCGAGTGTACGAAATATAAAAGCTATCCGACCCGACAGACATTGTTCTGTACATAATAAAATACTGTTTTTTTTTTATTAATTTGTCAATAATATTTCATAATATCAAGAATTATTTCGTAAAAAATGCTCCTGTTGTTATAATGAAATTGTTTCACAGCAGAACAGTCAAACCGTGCGTCAATAAATTCTCTCGTAGAAAATTTGTCCATACAAATAAATATTGGAATTAAAAATAATTCTGGGTCTCAAATCGAAATAAAAACTATCCTATCTCTCAAGTTGGACTAAACTGCACTCCATGAAGTAATACTCATTGAAATCCGTTCATTAATTTAGGAGTTCATCGCGGACAAACAACGTGTCACGTAATTTATATATATTATAAGATATATATAAAGATAATTATGCAGAAAACCTTCATAGTCACAACCATCAAAAACAAAAACGAAGTACATCCTCTATGTACAAAGACATGAATAATTGAAGGTACATTTATTTAGTTTGCGCATGAATGAAACTCGCATACAACAAGATCAAATACTGACGAGACAAATAGCTTAATGTATGAAAACAATAATTCCGTCACTTTCCTTATAGTTGGTTATAGCAAGCGATGCCTATTACGTATTCCATGAGCGAACTGTTTGTAGAAAGCGGTTTGGCAATATTGAAACGTGTACGCATACCATTACTATTGTCCGGTAATCTTTCGCAGAACCTACTCGTATGCAAAGCTTATGCAGGCATTTGTGATCTTCATACTAATGATACAATAAAGTTAATCCTCCTACCATAAAAAGGATAATATTATGTAAGCCGGTAGAAATATATAAGTAACAGAAAATAGGGTTTTTCATTTTACGACGGGTACATACGACAAAATGAAAGAACTCACCTGAAGAATGTTTAATTTAACTAAAATAATATCTAATCAATAAGCCGAACTAAATAGTAGAAAATCACTTTTAATTGATTTGAAAAGTTTGTTCTACAGCGATATAAAGTCCAATTACAATGGGGCCCCCATATTGAAGGATTGGCGAACAGACTTAGTTCTGCAGCATACGCGGTTAAAAAGATTAGACAATTAACTGACATAGATACGGCGCGACTAGTATACTTTAGTTATTTTCATAGTATTATGTCCTATGGTATATTGCTATGGGGCAACGCTGCCAGTATTAATACAATCTTTGTGCTGCAAAAGAGGGCTATTTATAACTTAGGTCCTAAAGAATCATTGAGTTAAATTAAAATAAAATTAACATCTTGACTGTTGCTTGTCAATATATTCTTGATAATGTTATGTATGTACATAGGCACATAATTGAATTTGCTAGAAACTGTCATAACCATAATGTTAACACCAAGCACATACATTAGCTTATATTGCCTACTACTTGGCTAAGTCGAGTTACTAAGTCTTTGCTTTTACAACAAGATCCCAGAAAATGTTCAATACAAATGTATTACGAAATTCGAAAGATTTGATACCACAGATTGGGAATGGAGCGACCACCTTCAGGCTATTAAATAATAAGTTTAATTCTACGATATTAATTTGAAACCATATTTTTTATTGCGCCCGTTCTTTTTGGAATGGGTGGTATAAGTGATATCATAACCTATTTTGAATAAGAATATTTGAATTTGAATTGGGCTATTTTAATATAAGAAGTACCTAAAATTTTAATACAAATTTGTAACCTTTCACTATAAGCAAATAAAGCTCATATAATTTACTATTTGGCACCTCTGATTACCAAACACTATCTACGTGTATACATAAGCCTTCTGTATCAGTTTTATTTATATTTTAACAAAACTTTTGTATTTGTTTCAGCTTCAACGCTATGCTCAGCATTAGAACTTTACGGAAAACCTTTATTGAGAGCATCTGTCCTAACTTCAGAAGAATATCATTTGCTTTTCTACTATCTCGAATCAATATCTGAAGCTAGTGAAGCCTTGACAGAACGGATGAGAAAATACATTGACTCTGGATTACTAAACAATAAACATGAGGACACTAAGGTCGTTAACCAAATACACGAGGAAAGTAAAGACGAAGATTCGAAAAGCCTTCTCACAGAGATGATAAAAGAAGGAATTATTTCTCAACATGATGTAGACTCGGTATCTGAAGCTATGAGCTCGATTAATGATCATCCGTCGAACCGGAAACTTGATGAGGATAGCAGATCAACATCATCTTCGGTTGAAGGCCCTCATCGTAGAGTCTTAGTTGATATTCCTGTAGAAACAAATGATAATATTGTTGGCTGTTCCGAAATCGATAAAATTGACAATATTGCAACTGTTACCCTGAAGACTGGAGGACAATGTTGTGCAGATCATAGAATATCCGCCGACATAACAGAAAATGTATGGTCAAACGTAAGATGGAACTTTCTCAATCCTGCTGACTTCGGCTACGACCAAGTCCCAAACGTTAAGCGAAGTAGATCCGAATCTGCTATAACACCAATTGCTACCCGCCGCAATGATGAAATATATGAAACATTGCGTGACGTCGAAAGGGATTCATGTGGCAGCATAACTCCCTACGAATCCATAGAAGATCTATATGATTGCATTAAAAATGGCGCGTATAATAATGCCGCTGAATCATCTCCATCGACAGAAAGTCAATCTGAACCACAATATCCGGACTTCGATGAAAAGTCGATCACGACGCGTCAGAGTTCTACGAGCAGTGAAAAAAGCGGAACCTCATCCGCTTTTCCATTTTCGAAGTGCGGTTCGAGTGATTCAACCGGCGCGTATACGTCTTGTGAGTCTACAAGTGGGATAAGTACTTTCGCTTCTAAGTGTATACCGGAGTTGATTAAGTGTAGAGAACTGCCCGCCCCGCCCACGGAAGTTGAAATCAACGAGAGCACTATTCTATTGAAACAACTGTTTATGGGTGAATTAATGGATGTTTATAGTGAATATCTGTCCGCTTATCCGTTCGCTCGGGCGTTGTTGCGGCGAAAGATGAAAAGAGACGAACATTTTGCTGCACTGGCAGACATCCGACGCGGAGCAGCCAAGTATTCGATCGTTGACTATTTGGAATTACCGGTGAGTGTTTTAAAACTTATTATGTCTTTATCTGCGTATAATTTATTAAATTTAAGCGTGGATGAGATGTTGCGCCGCAGGAATGTCCATCCATTACATTAATTACCGTGGAATGGCGAACAATACTCGAAGTGTATCGTGGCTTGATTCAGCTGGAGTCGGTGTGACAATGACACGAGGGACATGCGCACGCGCCGCTGCTATTCAATGCTAATGGAGCGGAAGAGAGCCCGTGTAACTCTCTCTCGATGATTGCAGGCATTGTTTCCTCGCCACTAACACGCCGCTTCAGCACTTGTGGCAATTTAGGCATCGGTAAAATGTTTATTGCCGGACAGCTATGAAATATCTGCGGCTTTCACGGGAGTTTATTTACTGTTGAAACGGAGATAGTTACATTTATTTGTGGATATAATATATCGATTGTGGCTTGAGGTATGAATATTGAAATAATAATGCATTTATAGGCAGAATATAATAAATACTCAAGATAAGAAACTCTAAAAATTTGAAGAGGAAATATTTTAATTTTTTGTGTTTCGATTTTTAACAGAAAACTATCTAATTAATCGATCTTAAAAAGTGTCTGTTTTTTATTGATGAAATATATACATCGCTACAAAAATAATAATGATTTATAAATATATACATATTTAAGCCTAATTTAATGTTGTTTACTTTTGTATGAAAGTAGAACAACGCGTTTCATTTTATAACTTATATCATCAAACACAGCCTGAGCAAAGTCAGGTCAAACTACTTGAGTAATTTTAAGGACGCTAAAATGGTTCTTATAAATATTTTCACCCTTATCCAAATGATTTGAGTTTTCTTTAGTGTTAATTCCGCCAATATTTGTCTTTAAACAATTCGACACGTGTTTCGTCTACTCTACACGAGGCATCCTCAGGACATATTGAGTCGCCAAAATCTGGCACGAGACTCATATATAGACAAATATTGGCGGAATTAACACTAAAGAAAACTCAAATCATTTGGATAATTATGGATTTCCGCAAAGTAACGCCTACTTCGATAAATTTTATCTTCACGAGCAACTTCCCATTAAATATGGATAAAATATTCAATAAAGTATATTGTAATTATAGTGTAAGGTTTGTAATGAAACAAGTGACCGCCCACCGCCGCCCACGTGTTCTGGAGGTACACTAACTCCATTGTGTGTTAACACTCTGTAATGAATTGAAATTTCACTTGGAATATCATATTAAGGCTGGGGACCGAGCCAACGGCCTTGAGGAATAGAGCGGAGCTAGGTTACCTCTCTCGTACGAGATCGCCATAGTTTTAATTCAGAATTAGAAGCATTTTTTATTTATTACAAACATAATATATAATTTTCTTTAAAAAACTTAATTAACAAATTTTCGTACAATTTTTATCTAGATTGAATGATTAACATGGCTCAAACTGTAAAAGTTAACGGTATTTTGGTGATTTTTTTTTTCGCACTGTGTATAAAAAAATGTAAATAAATGAATATGATAATTTTATTCTCATACTCTGTAGATATATAATTATTTTTTTAAATATAAGCTTTAGATAAACCGACAAGAAACAATTATGCGCTACTTCGGCAATTTCTTGGGATAGCGGTCTTAAGTATGTTATATTGGCATTTGAAAACTATTTTGATCCAGATGCTAAGGTTTTTTAATAAAGTTTAAGTAAAATGTTTATGCATATTATTATAATATCGCTTAGCTTTTTGTATTTGACTACAGACTTCTTTTCACACATTTTTTTTTATTACGCTGTCTAAATGCTATATTTTATAATTGAAGCTCAAATTGGGAAATTGAAAAGCAACAAAAGATTACTTTTATCATTTTAAACGTAACAGTAAGTATTGGCGATGACATATTTTTGACATGGGGTATTACAATACCCCATCACTACTTATATTAAAAATGTGAGTGTAAATTTGTTTTTACGTTTTTACGTCGGAGATACTGAATCGATTTTGATGAAATTGGGTACAGCGATATCACTTGAGCTTGGGAATGGACATAGGCTGCGTTTTATCCCGGAAAATCCATGATCCCCGCGGGATTTGTGAAAAACTATAATTCACGTCCTACTATACCAATAGTAGGTTTAGTTTGCTATAGCAATCTTCCTCGAAATAAGATTCATATAATATGTAGAGAACGGGAGCGAAAACGGGAACTGGAGTTAGAATAGGACATGAAATAATCTTCAATACCAAACTTGCTTATTATTTTTAAAATCCCTTTATCTACGCGGATGAAGTCGCGGGTATCAATCAGCTAGTAGATTATAAATAAGATAATATCATATTTTAAAAAATCACTGAATATTTTTATTTGACTCATTTATTACACATAGTAACTTAAAATATTTTAAAGTGAAACTTTTATTCCATTGTCTCAAACTATTTCGTCTGTGTGTTGCATGTCGCGTGACGGTCGGACGGCGCCTTTAGTTCGCAGCAGCTGACCGTGTAGTGTATAGACTATTACTCACATGATTCCAATTTTCCAAGCATAAAATTAAGATTAATCTTTAAGATTTTTATACCCTTAATGGAATATTATTCCAAAAATTTTATAGTTGAATGTCTATAATGTAAAAAAAAATCACTTTTACCGTGTTTACATAAAACCACACAAACCTTTATTCATCCTTATTAGTTAGTTTTCCGTTTTCAGAAAACTATCTTACTGTCCGGATGTATAACTACAGATCGTATTTTATATGTAGGAACTCTTCCGTCCATAATAGTGGTGAACATATATTATGTAGCTATATGAGTAAATAGTATGCTAGCTATCTAATTATCCTATTAATATTATAAATGTGAAAGTTTGTATGTCTGGATGTATGTTTGAACTTCTTTGATTTTGATGAAACTTTACAATAATATAGCTTACACACCAGAATAACACATAGGCTATTTATTAATTACTAGCTGACCCGGCAAACGTTGTTTTGCCATATAAAGTATAATTCACGCGATAGTTTTATAAGTAATAAAATATTGCCTATATTATAGCCTGTACATCATTTTGTTCTATTGTCAATAGTTTTTGCAGCGCACGCAAAAATAGGTTTTCGATTTTACACCTTGTGTTACAAAATAGCAATATTATTACGGATCCCTAATTTTGAAAATAAAAAACACAAATATAGCCTTCCTCGATAAATGGACTACCCAACACTGAAAGAATCATTCAAATCGGACCAGTAGTACCAGAGATTAGCGCGTTCAAACAAACAAACAAACACTGCAGCTTTATAATATTAGTATAGATAAAACTATCGCGGGAATTATACTTTATATGGCAAAACAACGTTTACCGGGTCAGCTAGTCTATACTAAATGCTACAATCAGTTTATAATTAGCACATTCGTAATGTTTTTGCCAAGTCAATACTCAATAGATGATTGTGATATCAACTTCCATTGTTATAAATTGTGATTACAATTAACCTATTTTTTATCGAAATGCTGAGCTGTGATCGATAATCATCATTATTTGTAAGCGTTGAATATGTGTACTGTAACATGTAACTGCCATTTTATTTTAAAATATTATTTTAGGTGCGGATCATTAAGTTTACAGGCATATTATTACATCCATAATATAACATTCAAATAGTTGCGTCCATATCATTGAATCTATTGACGTTCCTCCACAGCTTCTTCACGGTTTCCTATAAGTTTTCTTCTTCTGACAACCAAACTGCACAATAAACTTTCCTCTTTCATTGTTTGAGAGTATGAGAGTTGATTACCCGTGAGGTCATTCAGGCTCGAAGGTACTCCATTTTGTCCTCCTTTTATGTAGTTTTATTACATAAAACTATATTAACAACACTATGATTACCTTAGATACTTTATACGTCTAGATAGAGTCTCTTGATGTTAGACAACCGATAAAAAGAGGCCAGGAATGTTAGTTTAGTGTGCGTGACAAGCTACGTCTTACACTCGCGATTTGTATGACACTTTGTGGTAGTGTGCGTGAATTGTTCGAAACAGTGATTAGTCCTAAACTCTATTTTTGTTGACGTTTTCACAGTTTTCATATTATATCTAGACGAATAAATGATTTAAGATGATTACATTATCGTTAAGTGGAAGTGTATCAAGAATACTGGCAGCATTTTCGCCTTGGATAGCTAAGCTGATCCGTTGACCCAAATAGCTGCCAGCGCTTGGGTTACCAGTAGCCCTATTGAGGCGAGAAGATAGTACTTTGTACATTCTCCGCGCCTCTCGGCCCTACAGGCCAAATGTCTCGACACCAAAACGGCACAAAGCTGTAAGACTCACTGAGAACGATATATTTGCGTACTTTAGTATAAAATCAGCTCAGCTACAGATAGAGTAACTTTGAGTAGGTACGTAACGATGACTCGTATCAAACAGCAAGTCACGTTTCATGTAGAGGCGTGTTAGAGTGTGAACATTGATGTGATAGACTCGACGCCGTGCCTAGCATTTGTAAGTGAGCCTGCGTTCGTGTAAATATCTACTGCTTGTTCTGAACTAAACGTTTTTTTCTTTATTTTATACTAGCTGACCTGACAGACGCTGTTCTGCCAATAGAAAATTATAAGGATTAATATCGTATTTGTGCAAACGGCTTTTACATTACCGCTTTATAATTACCAATTTTGAATGTATTTAAATGGATATAGTATGTTTATCTTTAAGAGATAGACATATGACATCGTGGACTTTTCTATAGCACTGTATATAAGTTACACAATTCCACCATACATTAATTTGTTATATCTCAAAGGGCTTCGATAGCGTTTTCGTTGAAAGCTTCCAGACGGCTTATCTTTTTCGGAGATCTCCAATAAATATCATTAATGTATACACAAATGTATACTAAAACTTAACAAATTATACACTTAAACCTTCCTCAAGAATCACTCTATCCAATGGTGAAAACAACATGAAAATCGCTGCAGTAGTTTTTGAGTTTTTCTCGAACAGACAGATAAAATAGAGTTTATCTAAAAAATGTTTAATTATTATTTATTATATAATTTAAATTTCACTAAATAAGCTCACTGCAAACAAACATCACGACACTGGATTTATATATATTTAGATAACAGATTTTAATCTCATTCTTAATAGAACCGTAACTATAATCTGTAACATAATTAAACTTTGTATATATATCTAAGTGAACATATAAACTTAATTATCTATTAAATAATCTCAAAGTAGTTAAAGTCAAAGCATAACCTGTAAATAGCTTTAAAGATAGCCAGAGCCGTTTGCAAATTAAGCTTATCTAGGACATTAAGATGCGACTGAGAACCAATGAGAACACACTAAACATTCCTGCTTCACTATTCATTGTTTATTCCGTTTTACGTGCATTGATTTGCTAATAAATTCTTGAAGCATCTTGACAAACACGCAGTACATGTTTAATTATACTTAACAACATTAAACTACCAAATATTGTAATAACATATCATACTATTGTATATCATGCTGCTGACATTGATATAGTGTTTGCTCTGCGAAAGAGAGCCCTTCGTGCCATATATCAGCTTGGTTATATACACTCAAAGAAAAATTAAAGAAATTAATATTATGACTGTTCATTGTCAATACATTTATGAAAATTCTGATTTTCATTATTATAACACTAGAAATAAGGGATTGCATGAAACTAATTCTAGTAGGCTTCATAAGATACATAATAGCTTTGAGAGTAAATGTAAACACTTTTATAATAAGTCCCAGCCACTGTTCAGGCATTATCTATAAATAAATTTGAATGTTTTACTAAAATATGGCTTTGTCATAAGTCCTACTACTCCACAGCTGAATATCTAAGTGATTGGACAGCTTGGGACTAGATAATAACAATGACAGTACAATATTGTATATTTTATTAAAAAGAGCGCAAAAAAAGAATGCTGTAAGAGTTTCTTGCGCCGCTTCTTCTCTCTCAGAGCGCCATATGTTTCCGAAGCGGTGGTAGTGTTAGAAATAACATCAAAAAGCATTCTAATAGTATCAATTTTAAGAAAATAAATTTCTTTTAAATAAGCTTTGGAACAGTATTCCTCGCCCGGTGTTTCCAGATCACCATGACCAATAGATACCACTTACTAACAGGGGTTCTCCATTATCTTTCTTATGTCTACTTATAAAGTAACACAGTATGTGTATTTGATTTTGAAAACTCATATTCTATATGCATAATGGCCATGTTACAAAAAAAAATAATGTAATTGTAATTTTTTTACCTAAATTTTGTCAATCACAAATGCTAATATCAAAAATAAGATCTATCTTTATTTAATACGACCTTTATCGTCAATTATATTTATTCCTTTACGCGTAATAATTGTTTTATAATACATACAATTAATTAATTATTAATCAATACATTTTTTAGTACGTAATAAAAGTTATGATTCTGTTAACCTGGCCTTAACATCTATTTGAGAATTGCAAACCTTATCAAATAAAAAGTTTAGAGAAACTCTGGTTAGTTTTTATAATAATTTCTCTTTTATCAGTGAACCAATTTCCCGGGTTTTTTCATGAATTTCAAACGTGTTAAAATAAAAAGAGGATTCATAATGTTAACAACCGTCCCTGTTCTGTCTTAAACTGAACACAATTATTATTTTTTACATACATACGCCTATCGCAATCACGCCTCTTTCCTGTAGGCAGAGACCACTTCTTTCCACTTGCTACGATCCTTACATACTTGTGTCGCTTCGTCCACTTTCAATATTCCCTTCATACATGCTCTTCAGTTCAGGGTACTCTTGACCTAGCCTTTTGGCCTCTGGCCAAGACGTCCCTGATTTGATCTCGAAACGTCCGCCTAGGTCTACCCCTTCCAACACTTTCATTCACACTGGCCTTACACACTTTCTTCGTCTATCGTTCTTCATTCATTCTCTCGACATGGCCAAAGCATCTGATTATACCGCTTTGGATTTTTAAATTCGTGTATTTCACTGATATATACTCATCCTACAAGCCTGGCACGCTTGCCTCGTTTTGAAGGTATTTGACATTGAGTATCGACCGCATTCTATTTAAAACCACAATTTTAAGTTGTTGACCCGAGGTTGATATTCCAACATTTTTAAACAATTCCTCATTTAATTATTTAAAACATCTTGATGACTATGTTCATCTATTTATTCAATTCATCTGTGGGAATGCGAATTGGAATTTTAGATAGATTTTGTATTAATGTACTAGCTGACCCGGCAAGCCTAAGTAACTCCTTATTACATTAGCTACCTGCCAATAAAAGTCCCGTCCAAATGGTTCCAGCCGTTTCAGAGATTAACCGGAACAAACAGACGGACAGACAAAAATTGTAAAAAATGTTTTTTTGGTGTATGTACCACCGTACTTAGCGTTCAGTAACCGTAACGGTCAATATTACAGACAGACACACCAATTTTATTTATACGTGAGAGATTGCTGTTATTGGAAATTAATATTACCATATTAAAATGCAGACTTAGGATTGTTTGACCAATGACATAAAATCTGGACTCTAAATAATCTTAAATTTACGATCGATTATTGTTTTCGGATTTGATTATTGATCTTGTGTTATGTGTAGGTTATACCTACAGTCTGAACTAATAAAGAAAAATATTCATGAAATGCAATTTTAATGAATAAAAGCATCATTAAAATATAAAGTAGGAATGAACGAATCGGGAGCACGCTATTTCCTCTTGCGTGTTCTTTAAAAACGAAAGCCACCAGAAGTCGCCATTCAAGTTTCTTGTGATATTGGTACTCCGTACTCGGAGGACCTTTGCCCTTCAATGACTTTGTAATTGGTCTTTATTTTATGACCTCAGCTAATGCGTATTGATTACCTGTCTGTGACCGCGGACCAGCTTTCTACGCGGTTTCTCCGACCGACGCGGTAATGCGGCTTTTCTTCAGATATATTTCACACATTTTATGCTTTGTTTTAAATCCAGGCGCCTCAGAAATGTGAAACAATCTTCCTAACGCATCTTTTACAACTAATATGATGAAATCGCTACAAGTTTTATTAAATCTACGCGAAATATTGAAATCTCGAGTGGTTGCCAACTCCGCGGTCATCTGGAGGGCAAAGCCAAATTGGTTTCGAAGAAGTTGGGTGTCATAAATAGAGCACGGCAATACTTCAAGCCGAACCACATTCTAGCGCTCTACAAAGCGCAGGTCCAGCCACATATGGAGTATTGCTGACATCTCTGGTCTGGCGCACCCCAGTAGCAGCTCGATCCATTTCATCAACGCAGAGCACCTCGAATTGGCTGGATCACTTGGCGTTGTGTAGAGACGTCGCTTAATTGTGTGTCTTCTACCGCAATTATCACGGGAAGTTCCGAAGACCTGTTTCACCTGGAATTACTCCTGCCAATTGGGATATCATCCCCACCATATGGATGTGTGGCGGTACACCGTTAAAGCGCGTACAACTTCCTTAAAGGCCAGCAATGCTCCTGTGATTCCTCTAACGTTACAAGAGAATGTGGGCGGTGGTGATCATTTAACACCAGGTACGCTCGTTTGTCCTCCTGTTCCATAAAAAAAATCAATGGTATATTTAGGGACAAGAGGGGATCTATGAAACACGTGGCACAATAACACAATCATAGTAAAATCTTGAGTATTTAAAATTTTCGCATTTTTTTACTTCACTAATTAGGTTATTCTTTATGTAAAACATGCAGGTAAGTTGCATCGAGGACTAGTGTAGCATAGGAGTTTTGATAGCGACAAATTGTTTTTTTATTGTACAAAGTTTAACCCCCTTATTCATAATGGTCTGCTAACTTTAAACAGCCGCTAAGGAGTGTTTTTTCTCATTCTGACTTAGGTCAATAGAAGAAGACAGAGTGAGAATTAGCAATGCTTTAAGTTAGCAGACTATTATGAATAAGGGGGTAAATTTGCGGTGACAACATGAAGAACTTTAATGAAGAACTATTGACACCAGCCATGTGATAATTTTTTATCTGTAAATTGCGTATTTGGGGCTTAAATGAATATATTTTGTAATATACAATGTTATTTTATATTCCATGCCTTTTAGCTATTGGGGTATACTACTATACTATACTGTAAATCCGGGTTTATTGAAACAGTTTTTCATTGGACAATTATTGTCAGCTGCTGATGAAAATAATCACTACGATATAAGTTATCTTTGATGAAGCAAAAGAAGTTATTTTTGTTTTGCTTTAAGTCAAAGTCAAATATAACTTTATTCAATTAGGCTTAAAGTAAGTGCTTTTGAATCGTCACTACAAATATTTCTTTTAAATTACTGATATTACCATAATGTTTGTAAAAAGTTGAGCTCATTAGAAGATCATAATACAAGAAACTCAACGGCCACTCTCTTCAATCAAATAGAGTATTTTACAATGGCTGTAATATACATAACAAATTAGTTTGTAAGGTGCTGCATCAAATATATGAGTCGAGTTTAAATAATATAAATTATTTCATAAAGAATCAAATGTATAACTATAAATTATCGTATATTGGATGCACCATAGAGCCTGAATTCATTGTTTGTGTAAGGATGCCTCGTGAACATGATGGTCGTGATTACTATCATAATTAGTCATTGCAAACTTTGTCCAAGTAGTATAATTACTTACGTTTTTTATGTTTTCCAAATTGTTGGGTTGAAATACTTGTATTAAGCTAGACATATCACTGGAGAAAAATACTTATCTAATTAATGCACGCGTGCACATGCACTGCTCAATATAAACAATATATTAAACGTTCGTTCAAGCAACGTCCGCGACCACTTCAATGGCAACTTACGGTTGTTACACCTGAGTTGTTATGTAAAATCAATACAACTTTCTCTCGTTAAAATGAAATTTCAAACAAGAAAATGAGCGTTGTACGTACTGGCTACTTATTGAGAATGTCCCACAGCGACACTCACTATAATAATATTATGAGGACCCTCCCGCCTCCGAGTGTTTAGGGCACAAAAGGGCGACAGTATTCATGCATCTCTATTTTATTTGTATGATTCATGATTTAGTAACAATGGTTTTATTGCGGAGTACGTTGTAGTAGCTTACTAGAAGAGGTTATAAATTGTTCGGTAATCACAATGGGATTCTCGGCTATAGTTCAGATAGGAATGTCTGGCTCGCTTTAGTCTTTCTCTACAATGAGTCACATTTTAGAATTGAGAAAGCAGAGGTCTCTATGATGTCATTGTTCAAGAACTATTTGAATAATTACATATAATAGCCAGGATCGTGCTTCGATAAAAAGTATACTTTAATAATGACTTACTTCTTGCAACAGCGTTGTGGTGAACAGTCGACTGTAGTGAATATGTGGCGGTAGACTTTGGACCATCATTTTACTTATTAGTACCTGGACGACTAAACCTTGCTCGGATTTTTAAGAAGGTACAAAACTTGACCAAAAAAAACTAATAGGACATCTGGATTCGAACTGGGGTTTTCTGCTTTCCGGATCACCCAATGTCCTATCTGGGCTATTATAGTCTTGTATGTTGTGGCGAAAAATACCTTTGTATTCTAATGTTATTGTAGCAGTTTCTAATTAAAACACTGATAAAACTACACCACAGTCTCTTCCATTCTTCTTTACCTTCCTTGTTTCCATCCATTCAGTTCCTCCGGTTCTTAAAATAACATCACACCTCCTTTTGTATGGTCTTCCCACACACTCATTCCCCACAGGAGTATTTATAATTTATATGGAGAGAACAGGTGAGAATTATTTTATTATTATCATAGAGATACATCATCCCAAAGGGAGCGGCAGAAATGATAGACCTGCATTATCACGGTCCTGACGTCTACACTTCTTACATTTATATAAAGGATGTAATCCAGTGGGAGGCTCCTTTGCGCAGGATGCCAGCCAGATTATGGGTACCATAATCTGGCACAACTGCGCCTATTTCTGCCGTGAAGCAGTAATGTGTAAGCATTACTGTATTTCGGTCTGAAGGGCGCCGTAGCTAGTGAAATTACTGGGCAAATAAGACTTAACATCTTATGTCTCAAAGTGACGGGCGCAATTGTAGTGCCGCTCGGAATTTATGGGGATTTTCAAGAATCCTGTATTGTAATGCAGGGCTTATCAATTACCATCAGCGGAACGTTCTGCTCGTCTCGTCCCTTATTTTCTTAAAAAAATTGAAGGTGGTGGACGACAGACCTTCGCACCACCAGGTCATGAGATGTGCAGCTGCCGGCCTTTGAAGTGAGAGCACCTATACTCTATGCGACTCCAGACTAACACCGATAATAATACTACAGCTTACGAATCAGCTAGTAAATTTGCTATGTTTTAGTTCCTTACCTTCTGGGATTAATTACACAAATAATATTTGAAAACGAGTATTACGACCCTAAGAGTTGAACAATGCATTCAAAATATATCAACGATACATCACTCGAACGGTTCGGTACGTTGGACAGGTTGCGGGTTCGAGTCTCGTATAGTTCATAAAAATTTGTTTTCAAATTTTACTTGTGTTATTCACATTTCATTTTGCAGCAAGTTTAAATTGTTAGTTAACAATTATTAACTACTTATATTATATTAACTAACTAACCCGAGTCGCTTGCTCAATCATAAAAAAGATATTGATCACACCACACATTCATTAATACTCCTTAGAACATAACTTGTAATGACATACTTTTATAGCCAAGTCGGAGCAATTAACGATTATAACATTATGTTGTGGGCACCGGGAGGGATTTATATTATACATCGCTTCAACACGCTTATAAACTTACAAAACTTAAAGCCGATCGTAAATTAAGTGCTAACTTCAAATCGATTGAGTAATAAATTTATAATTTAATTAAATTTAACGGCTCAGCTAAGAGACTCTAATACTTATTAATGTAGGTGGCTTAGAAAATGTCACCAAATGTATACGTTCTGAAGTTAAAACATTCCCATAAAAATATAAATTGTATGTATGTAGGTAAGATGAAGGTTACTGTGAACAGGTCCCAAGCTGTCACGAGAGGAGCCTCGGATATATTTTAATAGTTGTGACCTTCGTGTAAATAATAGAATGTACTACTTACGTGACTATAATGTATTTTATATCCCATCAACAAACATTATTATGTGAAATGACAGCCAAGCTCAATCTTTACTATACTACGAGTATAGTAAATATTGAGCTTGTCTGTATCAGTACTTTTCGCAGTATAACCGAAGGAAAAAACCGGCCATATATTTATTAGTACAATATAGACTCTGATGTCACAGAAACCCCGCGCAAGATGGCGCGTTTGAATGGTCGAAATATCTTGCCGGGAAAGAATATTTATTTTTTAATTGAATAAGAATGTTTTTATCTATAATTTGATGTGTTTGATAATTTTTAGGATGTAAAAAATCAAATTTAAGTATTTTTAATATTCATGCATATACCCTATTACTAAATGCCTTACAAGAGTATGTCAAATTTTTTAAAATTAATAAGTAAAAACATAATTATTGAGTAGGTACACACATATATTACAATACAGTACATGCATCAATCTACACATACCGTAAATCAATTTTTTTTATGGAATAGGAGGACAAACGAGCGTACGGGTCACCTGGTGTTAAGTGATCACCGCCGCCCACATTGTCTTGCAACAGCAGAGGAATCACAAGAGCGTTGCCGGCCTTTAAGGAAGGTGTACGCGCTTTTTTTGAAGGTACCCATGTCGTATCATCCCGGAAACACCGCATAAGGAAGCTCATTCCACAGCTTTGTAGCACGAGGGAGAAAGCTTCTTAAAAACCGCACTGTGGAGGACCGCCACACATCCAGATGGTGGGGATGATATCCTAACTTGTGGCGTGTCGTGCGAAGGTGAAATTCTGCGGCAGGAATCAGGTTAAACAGCTCTTCGGAACACTCCCCGTGATAAATGCTGTAGAAGACACACAATGAAGCGACGTCTCTACGCAACGCCAAGTGATCCAGCCGTTCACAGAGCACTGAGTCCCCGACAATTCAAGCCGCTCTACGTTGCACGCGGTCAAATGGATCGAGCAGATACTGGGGTGCACCAGACCAGAGATGACAGCAATACTCCATGTGTGGCCGGACCTTTGCTTTGTAGAGCGCTAGAATGTGAGCCGGCTTGAAGTATTGCCGTGCTCTATTGATGACGCCCAGCTTCTTCGAAGCCAATTTGGCTTTGCCCTCCAGATGGCCACGGAATTGGCAATCGCTCGAGATTTCGAGACCCAGTATTCCAATACTAGGCGCGGCTTTAAGAGAAGTGTTCTCGAAGAGCGGTGATACGACAAATGGGGGTTTTTTAGTGGTAAACGCGCAAACTTGAGTCTTCTGGGGGTTAAATTGGACAAGGTTCAATTTACCCCATTCCGCGACCTTCTCGAGAGAGGACTCGATAGAAAACACAAGTTTCTTCCGGCACTGGTCGACGATTTCCCGAGAGAGACCTGCATGGCCCGTGTATACGGCATCACTAGTGCTGTCATCTGCATAGCAATGCTTGTTGGAGGTGTCCAACATATCATTGATATGCAGAAGAAACAGCGTAGGAGATAGCACACAGCCTTGGGGCACTCCAGCATTCACGGGCTTCGGGTTCGAGCAATATCCGTTGACAACGACCTGTATGCTACGCCCAGTGAGGAAGCTGGAGGTCCACTTGCACAAGCTCTCGGGAAGCCCAAATGATGGGAGTTTTGAGAGGAGCGCCTTGTGCCATACACGATCAAAGGCCTTCGCTATATCCAGGCTAACTGCCAGGTCTTCCCCCTTGCTTTCAATAGCCGCCGCCCATCTATGTGTTAGGTATACCAGAAGATCACCTGCCGACCGTCCATGCCGGATGCCGTACTGTCAGTCGTTGATCAACTGGTGACCCTCTAGGTATACTAAAAGCTGGCGGCTAATTATGCTCTCCATGATTTTGGAGAGCAGGGAGGTGATAGCAATAGGCCTGTAGTTCGCCGGATCCGAACTGTCTCCTTTTTTTTGGATGGGATGGACAAGGGCTGACTTCCATGAGTCAGGGACTACGCCTTTGGAATAAGAGTGCCGGAATAAACGCGTTAGCACCGGCGTCAACTCAGGGGCACACGTTCTATAATCAAATAAAGGCATTATGGGAGCATTTTATTAGTTATTATATATAATATATGAAAAAAAAATGTATAATAACATTAATTTAAAAAAAATAAAGAAAATAAAAAAAAACATGACACAAACTTGAGAGGATCGTCCAGCTACCAGAAGTAGCGCCCGTTCACGAGCATGAAGCATGGACAGTGATGGACTAGTCATCGCCTCTCTCGAATATATTTTAGGGAAGGGAACGACCCGACCTACGTCGCCGCCATAAGCAGTGGTCGTCAAAATTCTTCGGTAAACAATACTAGCTAGTAATAATTTTTTTCAAACTTACAGCTTGTTACATCTTTTTTTAAATGCTGCTAGAAATACTTTAAATAGCTCTTTGTATACAAATACTTAGTTGAATTTTACAATAAATAAATTATTAAATTATAGAACAATTCAATGGCAGTATTTAAACTAAATCAAGTTGTAGTTGCGTTATAATTTTTGAAAAATTGAATGATTATCAAAGACGAAAGGAAAATTCGAATATAAGTTTAAAAAATATATAAGTGTTTTTAACTATTGATACTGTATGTTTACTTATTTTTTTTTAAAGATCATTGATAGTAAATTTTTGAATCTATTTTGATTTAAGGCTCTTTATGAACAAATTCTCATAAAGTACATTGTTCAAATATTGCGTATTGTACCGCAAAACGTTTTTAGTATGATTGTAGTACAGCATGTATGAGCACCGGAAGTTCACCTGGCCTGATTATTGTACTAGGCTGATGTCCACACTCCACGCAACATCCGGTCCATTGTACGTAGTTCAATCCCATTGCATTTCTGTTATAATGCACAATTATACCCTTCGATTCAATTCTAAGAATAAATTCTCTGGGGTCATGCTGAATCATTCTCAGAGTCTACTTTCAAACTTTGCTATATATTAGGCATTTTTTTATTTTCTCAAAATTGATTCCTTTAAAATTCTTTTTGATGTCATTTCTTATAACTACTAGATACTACTACCGCTTCGGAAATAAATGGCGCTCTGAGAGAGAAGAAGCGGCGCAAGAAACTCTCCCAGCGTTCGTTTTTTGCGCTCTTTTCAATAAAAATATACAATATTGTACAGTCATTTCTATCGTTATAAAATAATCACAATCTAGGCTGTCCGATCATTTAGATAATCAACAGTGGAGTACCTAATAGGATTGTACGACAGAGCCATTTTTTTTATAAAACATTAATAATTTATTTATAGATAATGCCTGAACAGTGGCTGGGACTTTATTATAGAAGTGTATACATTTACCCTTAAAGCTATTATGTATCTTATGAAGCCTACTAGAACTAGTTACAAGATTATGTTTGCAATCAGTTTTCGCTTTACGGCCGTTTTCAATAACCTATCTATCCTTTGTTTCATTTACAAGAGGTAAGACAATTCTATCCTTTAACGCTTACTTACATTTCAATAACCTATCGACATAAAGCATTGGACTATAACTATATTGGACATAACTATGGATAGATAAGATCTTGTCATTAAACGGTGACAGTAATGTACCCGTAACTAGAGATACATTATTGAAAACAGCCGTTAATCTACTTTTTAAGTCTTGGGCAGATTGTCAAAACCTAAGTATTGTCAAATTATCTCCTTCATGCTTTGGAGAATCACTTATCATTGGAGACGTTTGCTTACAGATAGCAAAGAGGATGTAAATACTACGTAATAAAAGGCAGGACTGCCTAAGTAAAAATTGAAATTTAGTCCAGTATGAAACGTACCGTGATTTGACGTAAGTTTGAAATAGTATTAATTCAAGTATGGCGATTGGCGATGAAGTATAATCCAGCTAAATTTAAAAGGGAACAGTTGCTTAAAACGTGTGGATTTCGGCTATATCCGTTTTTACAAGATTATAGCCGTTATCTGTCAATCTATCAATGAATGCACGTTTTATACAAATGAAGAGAGTGAATCGCTTTTTTCTTTGAGAGTTTCGGTAGGCTTACAGATAGTTTGACAGGGACAAGCACTAAGAGAAAAACACTTAACAGTTAACACTAACAGAAAAAGAAGGCCGCTTTTTACATGATTCAATACGTCATCAGTGAGTCTCGCGGGACATAAATCATTTCATTTGACATTTTAATTGGTTTGACGACAATCGCCTAGCCTCTATAAAAGAATTTGCAATAGTACAAGTACTCTATCATCTAGTTTGACATTGTCAGTAAAATAGCTAATAATTAATGAATAAATTAACAGCCTAGATAAACTGTAAGAAAAAAGCGATTCACTCGATTGGATGAAACGTGCAATATTTGATAGATTAACAGATGACGGCTATTATCTTGTAAAAAACGGAGATAGCCGAAATTCACTGCGTTTAAAGCAACTGTTCGCTTTCAAACTTAGCTGAATTATGTACTTCGTTTCCAATTTCCATTCCACAACCACGCGTTTTCTTCGAAATTTCTTGCCTCGCACAGCCACTTTGTGGAATCAACTACCGGCAGCGGTCTTCCCGAACAGATACGACTTAGGGACCTTCAAGAAAAAAGCATACTCCCACCTTAAAGGCCGGCAACGCATTTCTTGACACATCTGTTGTTGCGGATGTCCATGGGCGGTTGCCTCACCTCTCCCCATCCCGTGAGCCTCTTGCCCGTTTGCCCCCTCTCATATAAAAAAAAAAATTGCCATACTACGTATAATAATTAATACTATTTCAAACTTATATCAAATCTCGGGACGTTTCATACTAAAATAAATTTCAATTTTTACTTTGGCAGTTATTACGTAGTATTTACATCCTGTTTGGACAATATTTAATACAAAATCTTAATATATCTAATACCTTTTATGTGTAAAATAATCAAAAACAATTATCTTTAACATAAAATATTACATTGAAATATGGTGTAATTATTAAGACGACCAGTTTGTAGGTTGACGACCAATTGTAAAATCAGTGTGGAGCGATTTAATTTTATCATTAATTTAGGCTTTTCGAAGTCTCTCTTAATCAGGATTCAAGTGGGCGGGTACGTCAATGACCCGCAAAACTTGTGGGTCCGCATTCAGCAGGTATGCTGCTCACTTTTGACAATAGCGGAACCGTTAAAATTATAATACGCTGCACTCGCCAATGTGTACGGGAATGTCCAAACGATTATCTTACAGCGTGTTATTGATACGAATATGATTTGATCAGAAGTATGTTCTTCTTTGAGAAACATGTCATTTACAACTAGTTCCGTGACCTCGCTCACGCATTCCCGCGCCTGCACCTAACTGTACTTTCCTGTTGACTTTGGACAGAACCTGATCTTAGGCAAGTGTGTAGCAATATTTGCAAATTAATAATTACATTTCGAGTACGTTGTGTTCAACGCGCTGTGAGTTGAAACTTCCCGGCTTACCATGTTAATAAGGCTATGATGAGCTATGAAGTATGGACTATGAAGCTTAGTGCTTACTGCTTACGCTTGACAGCGATCGTGCGTTCCATCCGAACATTGACGACGATTTCCGACGACTGTCGATCTTGAAATCGTCTGCGGCCGACTTCACACCAGTGTGTGCGCGAGCGCGGGGTGAACGTATACTGTTTGTAGCGCCCAGTTTTATGTCAACAAAACTTTTACGTGTGGAAATTAGAAAACACTTCAATTAGTGGACGTACAGGTTATTAGTGAAACATGTTTGTGGAAATAGAATAGAACTGAGTCGAATTGGGACTGGCTTCAACAAGTGCAAGAACCGTGTTATTTTTTGTTTTGAATTGCGTGCACCGTTCGCGGTGAGTTGATCGCATTATACTGTGTTAGTGACTATAATATTATATACGTGTTAAATCATCTCAATACATCTGGAATATACCCTAGGACATGTTTTATCCAAGATGGTAAATATGGTTTTATAATAAGATATCTTAGTTGTGTTTTACGGTGAATCACTTCGGCCTCAATCATCCACGTAAACTAACCTGTCCGCTAAATTACCTAAGTTCAATTAAAAGTTCGGTAGTATTTTTGAGATTTTTTTTATTATTTCGTAGTTGAATAACTTATACGATATGGCATTCGAAATAGTTTCAATATCGTTTAAAATTAATCATTAACTAATTTCTTCATAAGTACTTACACATTAATTATATCCACAAAATAGCTTACTCAATAATTACTGCACAAGTAGGTTACACGTACTCTACGAAAGCATAAATACCTTCAACATTCAATACAATTGTTACAATTGATTACATTGCTTTAACGGATAAAATCGAAGCCAAAGAAAACGAAAACTTATTAGTTATTAAGTTTATATTGATCGGCAATCCGTGTCAGTCGCACTGAGAGAGATCTGGTGGATCTCTATAATTTTGGCGGTTATAAATTATGGAGACAAGCTATACTGGGTATCGCGTCATCAGAGGCACATTTAGACAAGAATAAATTAGACGGGTTTCTATCCAACCAACCGTCAAAACAAAAAGATTAAAACTGATGGTGCGATGCCGTGCCAAGTTGCAAGCAATACATGCGATGAACGAACGAAGATGGAACCGGTCACAAAGGTTACTCGCATATTCAATATTTCGTAAGTCTGTATGATAATTTTCAATGCGTCGCATTTGTATAGTGTTTTTAAAAATCCATTGATTGTTCCTACAAGGAGTTCACAGCACATTAAACATCTGTTTAACAACTGTTGATTTCAATGAGAAATTCTTTAAACCTAACAATCAACAGAATACGTATGTTGCCATCTCCAACTTCAAATAATTATTATGGTAAATGAGAATTTTTGTGACATTGTATTTTTCGTATTATTTTATGCGAAATTATATTATATTCAGTATAAATATTTATCTTAATTTATATAATGTATAATTTTTCTCTGGAAGTTTACAAGAAGCATGTTGTGGAAATAATAATTCAGTGATAAAACAAGAAATCAATTAACTATGGGTACTTACTTATATTAAAAAGGCCAGCAACACACACCTGATACTGACTGATACTTACATGACACATCCCAATGAGATACGTCGCGATCAGATTCAAAAATAAAAAATAATAACTCATTTCCCGCTAAAACTACGAAAATAAGTATCATCATTCCAAATTCAAATATTTTTTCAGAATAGGATTTGATATCACTTATTGAAAGTCAAAAACTACCACCTATTCTAAAAATTATGCCTCAGACCTGAGAAGAACGGGCGCAACAAACTTAGTGGGCTTCTGTTTTTTTTTTTTATAAAAATATGGTTACAATGTAAAATTGTAAAATAAAATTTATTATTTAATAGCCTGTGGACGTTCGCTCCATTCCCAATCTGTGGTATCATTATGAAAGTCATTTATGTTATAGTAACCTTTACCACACAAACGATACGTTTTAACTAGTTTAACACTTGTCCATGGCTAAACACTATGTTAATTATTTAATTATAAGTTAATTAAGAAGTTATATTTCATGACTGATTAATTGTCATATATAAAATGAGAGTTTCGTTTCTTATAGGTCAAACAATATTTAAGTGTCTCGGTAACGAACTATGAGTCCCTTCTATATCTCTATCTTGACTATTTATTACTGGGAATATGGTAAAATAAGGAGATACGGTCATGTTATGAGAAGGACAGAGTACTGAAATAATGAAGAAGCTCTTTAAGGCTGGGGACCGAGCCGATGGCCTTGAGGAATCGAGCGGAGCGAGGTTACACCTCTCGCACAAGATCGCCATTGTTTTAATTCAGAATTAGAAGCATTTTTAATTTATTACAAACATAATACAATTATCTTTACAAAACTATGTCATTTTAAATAGTATTGGTGTACAATTAATATATTTTCGTACAATTTTTATCTAGATTGAATGATAGGCATTTATTTATTTATTTATTTATTTATTTATTTATAGGACAACCAGTAGTTGTTACATTCTAATATGCTTAAAATATATCAAATATTAACAAATAATGAGTTGAATGTACAACAAATTAAGGTGTCACAACATGTACAGAAAACAATTATATAAAATAAAGCAAAAATTATAAAATCAATAGGCATGGCTACAACTGTAAAAGTTAGGAGTACTTTGGTGATTCTGTAGATTAAAAATTATTTTTTGTATAAATATAAGCTTTATATAAACTGTCAAGAAATGGTTTCAATTATGCGCTATTTTGGCGATTTCTTGGGATAGCGGCGTTAAGAAGAAAACTTTTTTGTTTAATGAAAATAAGGGACGAGACGAGCAGGACGTTTAGCTGATGGTAATTGATACGCCCTGCCCATTATTATGCAGTGCCGCTCAGAACTCTTAAAAACACCAAAAAATTTGAGCGGCACTACAACTGATATCACCTTGAGACATAAGATGTTACGTCTCATTTGCCCAGTAATTTCACTAGCTACGGCGCCCTTCAGACCAAAACACAGTAATGCTTCACGGCAGAAATAGGCGCCGTTGTGTCCTGTGCAAAGACGCCTCCCACTAGAGCCACAACTGTCATATTATGCGTGTCGAATCCGCGTAAAGAGAGAAAAGCTTAAAGAAATAGAATCGATATTTCCTAATAAATGTCAGTGTCGCTTACAATGTTTGTAATGTTCAATAGTAAGCCATCGCCCGCTGGATCGCTGCAGCCGGAACACTTCATTATCCCACATTACCAACTACGCTCTTGACACTCACATGTGATGTACTCACGTTTCGCTTTCGTTAAAGCTCCTAACCAGATTAGCGTCTGAACAGTTGTTACAAAGTTGTATCCAACAATGGATGAATCATCAAAATTTGAAATTAAACAACAAAGTCTACAAAATAAGTAGTAATCGGGTGACTAATGCAGCTACTACAAATGTATCACAATTTCCTTTCTTTTTAATTTTTACTATCTATATTTAAAACGATATTGTGATAAAAATCATGATAGTTTTTTGATGTGCAGTATGTTTCCTTGAAATGGAATTCCGTACGTACCTACCTACTATATACAGGCTGGTTTTTTGAGAAGGGCGGTGATGGCCAAGTCGGAAATAACGAGACTTAGAGAAAAGTCGTGAAAAGTCATGCCCTCGATTTATAAAAAAAATAACTGCATATTTAGTTTTTTTAAATTTCTTGAACATTTGACGGAAATCGACCTGAATGATTTTTCAAAAAAAAAAATACATCTGTATTATTGGTTATACAAAAAAGATATGTTATACAAAAACTTTACAATTTTTTTCATATCTCACTTTTACCTAACTAATAAGTTGTTTAAAATGGTTTCCTTTAACTCCAATGCATAAGTAGTAAGAGACGTATAAGTCTCTCTAATGACCTTAGTTTGAATAGTAGGTGAGTTTCCTTTCGTGGAAAAATAATAAAACAAAAATATTTGGTACTTGTTTTCATTTATATTTATATCAATAACTACATACACATGTCGTAGAAAACAGTTATTTCAATATGACAAACAGACACTCCAATTTTTTATATGTATAGATTAGATGTTAAAAAGGGTCTACTGAATATAATACAGGTAACGATAGTAGCTAAAATATACTGTGAATTTTGTAACAGTGGAACCAGTGGGAGGCACCTTCGCACAGGAAGCCGGCTAGATTATGGGTACCACAACGGCGTCTATTTCTGCCGTGAAGCAGTAATGTGTAAACATTACTGTGTTTCAGTATGAAGGGCGCCGTAGCTAGTGAAATTACTGGGCAAACGAGACTTAACATCTTATGTCTCAAGGTGACGAGCGCAATTGTAATGCCGCTCAGATTTTTTGGGTTTTCAAGAATCCTGAGCGGCACTGTATTGTAATGAGTAGGACCATCAGCTGAAGGTCCTGCTCGTCTCGTCCCTTATTTTCATAAAATAAAAAATAAATAAATAACAACACTGCAAAACGATCGCATATAATATATAATGTATATAATTGAATGAATATTAATTATTGTTAGTCAGTATAATTCCTGGCAGGACTACTAAGCCCTGTTAAATATCTGTCACTCGTGCTGGAATTACTGTAATGGAGTTAAGAGTATTTAATATGGCTTCCTTTGTGCATTGTATGGACGATCTTCATTCATTTCGTTACAATTGATTTACTATCCCTTGCACATGATGCCGGCTAGATTATGGGTACCACAACGGCGCCTATTTCTACAGTGAAGCAGTAATGTGTAAGCATTACTGTGTTTCGGTCTGAAGGGCGCCGTAGCTAGTGAAATTACTGGGCAAATGAGACTTAACATCTTATGTCTCAAGGTGACGAGCGCAATTGTAGTGCCGCTAAGAAATTTTTGGGTTTTACAAGAGCCTTTAGCGCCACTGCATTGTAATGGGCAGGGCGTATCAATCACTTTCAGTTGAACGTTTCGCTCGTCTCGTCCATTACTGTCATAAAAAAAATGCTGCTTTTCTTTCCTGTAGGCAACATACAAACCAATATGATACATTACTTTCCTTACATGTTACAATATAACTTTGTGTCGTTCGTGTTTAAATTATCTCTGTTATAAAACTGCAATACTGTTTAAATGACGTCACAATTAGGCTACGGTGATCATCTATTAACAGGTGACCTTTGACATGCATATAAATATATATATATATAAGTATATTTAAGAGATTTCCACCTATATATTGACTCATCAAGGCGTAGACTTGAAAAGTAGGAATATAATCCTTGCGCCGAGTAGAGGTCAGCTTAGAACGGATTTTGGGACTTTCCACCCGCTTTTTTTTAAAGTGAAACTTTTATAACATCGTCTCAAACTTTTTCGTCTGTGTGTTGCATGTCGCGTGACGGTCGGGCGGCGCCTATAGTTCGCAGCAGCTGACCGTGTAGTGTATAGACTATTACTCATTTGTGCCAGTGCTCCACGCTATTTTGTTTGTTTTTGTCAGTGTTTATTGTAATCCTTTTCAAATCAATATTTTTAACCAGGGCTTAGACACGAGTCTTAGCCCTTAGTAAGAGTCCAATAAAAATACTAGTTGGAGACTTAATCTACTTTTATTATTTCCCATTATCATTCCAATTTTCCAAGTATAAAATTAAGATTGATAAAGCGATTTTTATACCCTTAATGGAATATTATTCCAAAAATTTTATAGTTGAATGTCTATAATGTGAAAAAAAGTTTCACTTTTACCGTGGTTTCATAAAACAACACAATCCTTTTTTGTTATAAACAGAATAATGTCGGGTCAGTTAGTATATTATATAGGTTACAGTTAACCATCGGCTACTTTATAAGTCTCCATTCATATTTTCATGACCACCCATATAGCCCAGTGGTTCCCGGGTTCGTATCCCAGTAGGTACACACATTTATATGATGAATATGGATATTTGTTTCCGAACCATTATATATATTTATTTATGCTTTAGTAAGTACATTGTATTAAATATATCGTTGTCTTGTACCCATTCTACAGGCTATGCATAGTTTGGGGCAGGAAAATTTGTGTAAAAGTGTGTCAATATTATATTATTACTAGCTGACCCAGCAAACGTTGTATTGCCGATATTAAAATCGCGATACAAATGTAACTGTTGATCGTAGATGGGTGAAAATTTGAGTATTTTTTAATGCTGAGTCATAATCAAACAAATTTAAACAAAAATGAAAAAAAGATAGCGTGGACCACCCTTCACATTTAGGGGGCAGAAAAATAGATGTTGTCCGATTGTCAATATGCACTCAAAATTTCATGAGAAGCGCTCAAGCCGTTTCGAAGGAGTTTAACTACAAACACCGCGACATGAGAATTTTATATATTAGATTTCTAGACATTCTGATAGAAAAATAAAAGTGGAATGCATCGTAAAAATGAAATTGACTATCGTAGAAAATTGTTAAAGATAACAAACATGATATTGTAACGATTCTATGTGTAATGAATCAATTAAACACGCAACGTTATATTGATATTGCTAAAAATAGCGCAATTTTACAACTTTCACTCAACACTAATATGGGAACTATAGTTAAGTTATCTGAAAGTATAGCCTCTTATGTAATTGGATAGTTACACCATTGTAATCTAATCGTATTTTAATAGACCACTCTACTACAGAATATAAAATTAATGATCTATTTAGTATTATATATAAAGTGGTTAGTAAGAATTTGCAAACTTAGCTTCGTCGCGGAGAGACATCGCTTCATTCATCTACCGCATTTATCATGGGGAGTGTTCCAAAGATATGTTTTACCTGATTCCTGCCGCCGAATTCCACTTTCGCACGACTCGCCACAAATTAGGATATCATCCCCACCATCTGGATGTGTGGCGGTCCTCCACAGTGCGCTTTTAAAGGGGCTTTCATCCACATACTACAAAGCTGTGAAAGCTTCCATGTGCGTTGTGTCTAGGACGATACGACTTGGGTACCTTCAAAAAAAGCGCGTACAATTTCCTTAAAAGCCGGAAATGCTTCTGTGATTCCTCTGCTGTTGCAAGAATGGGAGCGGCGGTGATCACTTAACAACAGATGACCCGTACGCTCGTTTTCCTCCTTCTACCATAAATAAAAAGTAATTAGTATATAATATGTCCTTAGAGCATCTATTTAAATGTACGAAATATATATAATATACTTGCCAGTGGGAGGCTCCTTTGCACAGGATGCTAGGCTAGATTATGGGTACCACAACGGCGCCTATTTCTACCGTGCAGTAAGCAGTAATGTATAAGCATTATTGTGTTTCGGTCTGAAAGGCGCCGTAGCTAGTGAAATTACTGGCAAATGAGACTTAACATCTTATGTCTCAAGGTGACGAGCGCAAGTGTAGTGCTGCTCAGAGTTTTTGGGTTTTTCAAAAATCAATTACCATCAACTCAACGTCCTGTTCGTCTCGTCCTTTATTTTCTTTAAATTAACAATTAAATTAACATTTTTACTATCTTATTATTATACGAAGTAATAAAATATATAATTAAATAGAGAAAGAAAAACATAGTAAATTTGGGTCCCGTTCTTTGTCTTTGGTATCTGTAATATATCGGCCGCCTTCTGTCGAATTTATGACACACTGATCATAAATTTATAATCTATTTAAAAATATGTACCTCACAACAACACCGGATATCCGTTATTAACATACTAATGTCACAAAATAAACAGAATCTGTAAAATAACATTGACCCAAAAATTCGTTAATTTATAATTATTCGCTCGCACAAAAAGGTTACGAGGTAATAAAGAGATAAAAGTACTTAAAAGTAATATAAATGATGCCAGTTGACTAGAATTATACTCGTAGTGTTGAAAACTAAATGACTCAGAGTAATACTAATAGCTCAGTGAACGGTTAACTTTATATATATATATATTTCTTGTGTGCGTGTGTATGTCACTGAATTCCTCCTAGACGGCTGGACCGATTTTGATGATATTTTTGTGTGTTCCATTGAATTTGAGATTGGTGTGTGTCTTCAGGTGGAATCGAGAATGGTTTAGATTCACAATTAAACTACCTCCTAAACGACTGGACCGATTTTGATGATTCTTTTGTTTGTTTCAGTGAATTTGAGATTGGTTTAGATTCTCAATTCCGTCCATTTAATATAATTCTCCTGCTCATGTGTATGTTAGTGAAATACTTATAACGGCTGGACCGATTTTTCAAATTTAATTATATTGAAATAAAGGAATACATTATATACTTCACGATAACACCAGGAAATTATTTTATAAGTGTAGTGATTGTTTGTTGTTAGTTGGCTATAGGTAACTAAGCTGTCTCTAGCTTAGTTAGTCTACTGACATAACTATTATTTATTTATATATATGATATAATTTTTTTTTCATTTAAGTTATTAACGGCCGTTCCTTGTATTCAGTCTATCTCTTACTTGAGATAAAATCGTAACTATCGTTGACTTTTCTTTCCAATTAACTTATCGACGGTAACTCACCTTATCTGTACATGCTGTCTATTGGGCTATCAAGAGCTAAAACAGCGGGTTGATGCTAATGTAAAAAGTATCGCGAGATGAGAACATTTCCGTAACTCTGAAAGACAGGTTTTGAATGTGTATGAGCTGCCAATAAAAAAAATCTTATAACCTGTTGATGGCATTCGGAAATCTTTTTTCCCATTTCAAACATTACTAAATTATAGATTTACATTGGTAACTTACTGTAGAAGGCTGCTTTTTCTTTTTCTTTTGTCAAAGTGCCTTTTTCTGCCTTGAAGCAGTAATGTGTAAGCATAACTGTGTTTCGGTCTTAAGGCGCTGTAGCTAGTGAAATTACTGGGCAAATGAGACTAAATATCTTATGTCTAAAAGTGACGAGCGCAGTTGTAGTGCCGCTCAGAATTTTTGGGTTTTTCAAGAATCCTGAGCGGCAACGCATTGTAATTGGCAGGGCGTATCAATTACCATCAGCTAAACGTCCTACTTGTCTCATCCCTTAATGTCATAAAAAAATATGATCAATTACCAAATTATTACGTAGTTTGTTGCCCCATCTTTAGTATTTTCTATCTTTCTTTTAGGTTAAGTACGTCAATTTCTTGCTATTAAGGTTAAAGACATAAATATAACCTCGTCTATCCATTTACCAAAGAACATCAAGCACATGATATTGACTGCGGTAATATTTCGAAACAGCCATTTAGATAAGCCTAAATGCTCGTCTATGGGTGATGCAAATGGTGCGAGATAAGATAAATTACAAGTAATTATCAAATTTTACGCATCTCTCCCAACTTATCTGAAAACAAATATTTTTACTGAGATTTTTATCATTGTTTCGTAAGTAAAGGCTTAGAGTAAGCCATATAACTTTTATTCATGTTCTTCTACAAAGAGGTTTTTGTCGAGCCCTTAGTTGAGCGATCTAAGTTCAAACATTCTGGATGGTAGGAACAATGAATCACTATCATGTTATCACTTTTTGAAATGAAACTTCTTTAGAATCGTTGTGATTTCAAACTCGATGAAACGAAAAAGCGAGACGACAGAGGCACCGTTGCCAGTAGATTTATAAAACAATTAATTTGGCCTATGGATGGATATCCTATCCGAGGGTGCTGAGAACGAATTTGGGATAATTTTTTTTCTGATTTTGTCTCTTCAGAAAAAATGCAATATTATTTTTTTTTAGGTTTCGCATCCAATATTATTAATTTCAAAACTGTAAAAGAATGTATGCTGGCAATCATTCATTTAGGCATAACCCTTTTGGACTTACCTAGAGAGATGCTAGATATTTACTAGCTAATTACCTGACAATCTCAAAAGTCTCTTGCAACTGACTCCCTTTAACCAGTGGGAAGCTCCTTTGCACAGCATGCGGGCTAGATTATGGGTACCACGGCGCTTATTGCGCCGTGAAGCAGTAATGTGTAAACATTACTGTGTTTCGGTCTGAGGCAAATGAGACTTAACATCTTATGTCTCAAGGTGACGAGCGCAATTGTACTGCCGCTCAGAACTTTTGGGTTTGTCAAGAATCCTGAATGCTCTGCATTGTAATGGACAAGGCGTATCAATAACCATCAGCTGAACGTCCTGCTCGTCTCGTCCCTTTCTGTTATAAAAAAAAACTCGCACGCTGTGAGATGAAATATTTAACTGCTTACTTTTCTTGACTTTGTATATAATTCACGTTTGTTTTTTGAAACTTCTATGGTTTTCTATGTTTAAGAGGACTTCTACCCAACAAAGAGCGATTGACAATCAACTGCATTTCTAGTCTCTACTTCGTATATATTTTTGAGGAACAAGAACATGAAAACAGTAAATTGATACACTGTTAATGGTGGTTTGATAACACAAAAAAGGGATTTAAATCTTAAAACAGAGTTGATATATTTTAGGGCGCAATAAAAGCGGATGGAAGGAATTTTAACTGCCATCAAAAAGTGAACATAAAATTTTATTCCTTTCGAAGATGTACGTCTTGAGTGATAATGGCTAATAGACATTGGAGCTTTCTGGACATTAAATAATATTGTTTCGGTTGGCTTTCAAATAAGTGTAAAAACAAGACGGGGAGGATGTATATAACAAATATGAAGACTATTGAATTACATTGTTTTAGTTAAACAATTTGTTATGTTTTAAAGTGATAACCCTCACTTCTGGGATTAATTACACTTATAAAATTTGAAAACAAAATTTTATGAACGATACTGGACTCGAACCCACGACCTCTCCCGTTCCGTGCGAGCGCTCTTCCAACTTCACAGTGGAATTCCAAATTCACGTAAAGGCCGGTACTCTACGAGACTGGCTCGAGTACGCCTACGGGTGTAGTATCTACTACGACTACGCCTGCGGTATCTATTTGGAGCGCAGCGGAGATCAATCATTAATCTATGTTCGCGATACTCAAAATATTATATTTCGGTTTGTTTTGACATTCAATAGGTACGTCAAGTCAAACAAGATTAAACAAGATTCTTTTAATGAAATATTTAGTCACAAATATTTGATTTACAATCAATTCTTAAATTCTTCAATGTTTTGTTTTATTATAATACAAGCGGTCGACTTAGCGAGCGCAGATTTAGTTGGCGCTAAAATTGAAGTCTTCTTTTCTCATCTTAACAGATCAGTTCAGCTGTTTGCAAAAAATTGTCGAAATAATCAGAAATTAATAATTGATTTAGTAGTTTGAGGTAAACATCACATAAAATATTGTTATTGTGACTTCTTTTTCTGTGTAGAGAAATAGTTATTGTCTTACGGCCGTTCCCAATATACTATCTACAGAAAGAGATAAATTACTACCTTTTACAGTAACTGTCGGTAATTAGCTGTCAATAATCTGAAGCTGTCCCAATATACCCGATAAGTCATTCTAATCGCCTTATATTGGGACGCGTGAATTGCAATTTCCATAGAAACTTCTTTCGCTGGTAATCTATACGTCCGCGTCGTCCCATTGACAGACAGCGTGTACGGATAAGATAAGTTACCGTCGATAAGTTTATTGGGACAGAAAAGTCAACGATAGTTATGATTTTTATCTCAAGTAAGAGATAGACTGAATGTTGGGTACGGCCGTTAGATAGTTAATACGTCTAGATGTATCACCGTCCAGTACTCATTCGGAGTCTTGACATCATGCATGAGATAAATGGCCACGTAACAAACTCTACAGGACTTTTCTCACAGGCTGATAGTATTGTATCACGATTAAATTTATTTCATGAAATAGCGTTTGACTCTAAATAGGCGGTCAAAAATTTAAATGAGGGTAGAAAATAAGAATGTAAGAAGGAAATAGCCCTTCTAGCTAAAATTATAATCAGTAAAAATTAAGTAACACATCCGAGTCACGAACATTTATAACTTAGATCATTTATACGTCTAAATAGACTATGACAGAAGCGTAAACGTCAAAAAAATTTAGTTTAGAACTAACCTCTATTTTGAGCAATTCACGCACACTAACACAAAGTGTCATTAAAGTCGCGAGTGTTAGACGGAGCTTGTCACGCACGCTAAACTAATATTCGTGGCCTTACGTAGAAAATTATAAGGTTTCCGAGATAATAATTCATTCTAAGCGTAATAATTGAGTTGTTGAGAGGAATTAATTTTGTAGGTTGTGTCCCACAATGTTAAGGTGGCCTACTTGCCTTGACTGGTTTGGGATTGGCTTCATTGTTTAGTAATGCGATCGTTAAGCCGTCAATATATTTAAAAATGACACATGATGCGGTTTAGGGTCATATACCGTAACTACCTCTCTCATGTCTCTCTTTCATTCCGTTTAAAACAAAATCCATACGGTTACGTATCTTCTGAGAGATTCTCTACAACATAATAATAAAATCACGTATTTCAGGCATACCACCCATATAAATTAAAAACACGTTAATACAATATTTGACAAAAAAATCTTATAATCATCTGTTAGTTACAATATTCACTTAAAACTATGTTAGTGCCTATCGCTAATCCTTAAATTTACCTTATAAAACTACTTGCACCCAGTGTTAATATGAGCCTCGTTCCAAGCTTTCCAGAGAGAACTGAATAGTCGAGATGTCAATGTGCTGGGGAGGTCATTAGTGCTACTGGCAAGTCTGCTCATCATGGACGCAGCACGTTTTCACATAACCGCAAAGAAATCGTCCACGCGGGCAGTGCTGCGGCTTCCCCAACACTGCTCTCAGCACATTGTTGTTCTGAACACGTAGGGCGTTATAACTTCTCAGTGTGTAGTTAGTCCACAGACTGCACGTATAAAAAGACTGGCAGTATGCTCTAAACAGAGTTAATTTGACTTAGGCCGTGAAAATCTACGAGCCAACATGTTGCCTCGGACCGACAGCGCCCTACGCTCCCGGTCCATGTCCCTGTCGTCATCGAGGCGTTCGGTCACTACGTGTCCATGTTACCTGAACTATAGATAGATATAGCGGAATTTAAGAGTTTTATTGTTATGTTGATCAATCGTGGTGAAAGCGATGGCACACAATTAGTATTAATATGATCATAAAACAGACATTATATCTTCGTTCAAAGTACTTAAGTACGGAGTAGTTTTGTAAGACGCTTGCTGACATAACTGAAGTTTCGCGATAATACTATAACTTAGATTAAGGTTTGGTCTCCGCTACGCTCCAACTAGATGCCGCTCTACCTAAGAACAATAGCTTTTTTATTACGGCAACTATTAGATGCTTGTGTCCGTGGCATCTTTCAAATTTTGTAACATACGCTTCGTGTTATTTTATATTAAAATTAATAATATTAAAAAATACTTACTGATGATATGTGATCCCAGTATCTTTCATATTTCTTGTCATCAACCCGGCAGTTTAGTTTCAATAATAATTGTATTACTAATAAGTAAAGTTTAACAGAACAATTGGCAAGTCAACGCCACACACTGTTCAAGACGGTCACGAGTACGCCCACTTGGGCGTAGTATTAGTTGCCGCACTTTGCGACTATGCCTGCAGTAGATATTTCGGTTTGATTTGACATTGAATAGGTAGGTCAAGTCAAACAAGGTCGTCCCGTAGATTTTTCTAATGAAATATTTAGGCATAAATATTTGATTTACAATTAATTCTTAAAATCTTCAATGATTTGTTTTATTCGACTTAACAATCGTAGATTTAATTGACACTAAAATTAAAGTCTTCATTGCTCATCTTAACAGATTAGTCCAGCCGTTGCAAAAATTAGCCGAAATAAACAGAATTTATTAATTGATTTATTGGTTTACGGATAACACCACATAATATCTTATAGTAAATAATTGTTATTGTGACTTCTTTTCCTATGTACAGAGATAGTTATTGTCTGAGATAATTTATACGTCTAGATAGTCTCTTGCTGTTTTTTTTATTTATGAAAATAAGGGACGAGACGAGCAGGACGTTCAGTTGATGGTTATTGATACGCCCTGCCCATTACAATGCAGTGCCGCTCAGGATTCTTGAAAAACCAATAATTCTGAGCGGCACTACGACTGCGCTTGTCACCTTGAGACATAATATCTTAAGTCTCATTTGCCCAGTAATTTGACACTTTGTGTAAGTGTGCGTGAATTGCTCAAAATAGAGGTTAGCTCTAAACTCAATTTTTTTCGACGTTTTCACAGCTGTCGTAGTCTAACTACACGGATGGACTTAGTTCCTGAAAAACGTTCCAAGACACAAACATCAACACAACAAATGTTAGTGTAATCCATACATGTGGGTTGGGCTACTAAGTCATGATATCATGTTAGTGTGACAGTAGGGCTGACATTTTTTGTCAGTCCGTTAATATGAATCACATGACCAGTTTTGTGTTCTTAACTCAATTTCGACATGATTGTGGTTTGGAACGTTTTTCTGTAATTATGTTCAAATGATGTAAGGTTATTGTCGATATAATTGACTGTGTATTCACAATATGATATAGTATGATGCACTGATTTCCTAGAGGTTGTAAATCCGGGTTAGTTGCCTTCAAGCGTAGGCTATAAACAGTTAGAATCATTTAAATACCTCTGTCACGCCTGTTAATTTAAACTTAGATTATAGATGAATAACGGTTCTTGACCTTCATATAAGACGAGAACTGTTAGGAATCTAAAATGTATGATAGGCCACGGCAACTTCACTAAAGGATTTAATGTACGTAAATGAACAGTTAATATTCCTATTCTAAGTCGCTTGGCAAATTCTTTAGAGACAATAACGTTCGACGGAATAGCCTTAGATAATTTATATATCTAGATAGACTCTTGCTGTTAGATAACTGATAAAAACAGGCCAGGAATATTAGTTTAGTGTGCGTGACAAGCTACGTCTTACACTCGCGATTTGTATGACACTTTGTGTTAGTGTGCGTGAATTGCTCAAAATAGAGGTTAGTTCTAAACATATTTTTTTTCAACGTTTTCACAGCCGTTATAGTATATAATCTAATATATAAAATTCTCATGTCGCGGTGTTTGTAGTTAAACTCTTTCGAAACGGCTTCACCGATTCTCATGAAATTTTGAGTGCATATTAGATAGGTCTGAGAATCGGACAACATCTATTTTTCATCCCCCTAAATGTTAAGGGTGGTCCATAACCAAACTTTTTTTTTACATTATTTTTTAAATTTGTTTGATTATGAGTCAGCATTAAAAAATACATACAACTTTTCACCCATCTACGATCAACAGTTACTTTTGTATCGCCATTTTAATATCGGCAATACAACGTTTGCTGGGTCAGCTAGTAGCATATTATGTAAATAGCTATACCGAAGTAGTGCTCTACTAAAATATTAAAATATGTTTCACACCAAGAACTGTTAGAAATTGACAATCTTTGTTGATATTCTGTGGGAAAAGAAAGAGTTAATAAAATTATTACAGGTGTAATGCTAATAAATGTAGGTATAAATATAATTAAACAGCAGAATCCCGCGTGTATTTACCATGAAATAGAAGTATTTAAAAATGATAAAAAAAGATTTTTTTTGTAGCATTTAATTTGAAAAACCACATTATGCAGTTATCATAGGTGGACATGGTATACTAATTCAGAGCAGAATATAGTTAAAAGTTTTATAAAAATTGTATTATAATATAGGAATAAATATTATGTCCTAGCTTACTTTAAACCTTGGGTAGAAGTAGTGAAGCGTTTATAATTATTATTATGATTTAATAGAAATGATAAAATTGTATATATATGTATATATATATATATATATATATATACCCGACAGACGTAGTTCTGTACATAATAAATAAAATACAATTTTTTATGAATTTGTCAATAATATTTCAAAACACCAAAAATTTTTCCGTAATAAATGCTCCCTGATGTTATAATGAAATTGTTTGACAGTGGAACTGTCAAACCGTGCGTCCCTTCCCTCATAGAAAATATGTCCATACAAAACTAATTGAAAATAAAAATAATTATGGGTCAAAAATCGAAATAAAACTATCCTATCTCTCAAGTTGGACCAAACTGCACTCCATGAAGTAATCCCCATTAAAATCCGTTCATTAGTTTAGGAGTCCATCGAGGACAAACAACGTGTCACGTAATTTATATACATTAAGAAGATATATTGCCTTACGAATTTTCTTTAATGTAAACCAAATTTTTAATTATTTTACTTGATTGACTTTTCATAATAATTAAGCTGTCTGACTTTGACACAAAACTAATTGGAACGAGGGTAATATAAACGTCTCTGCTTCGTTTTAACCGCCATTTTAATATTATGTTTATTTTGTGACTTTGTGTTGTTTCAACGCACTTTGATTAAGATATACAAAACGTACTGTCTCTAAATTATAAAATTTTCTAATTATTTTCTTAGTATTTTGTCAAAAATCATTTTCTGTCTATAGCAAATACCACCTCCGAGGCAATAAATGGCGCTAACCTTCATAATGACAACTATGACAGATACTGTCTTTTACTTCTTTCATCTGCAGCAGTCCCCCTGAAAACGCGAACTGGAAAGGTTTGAAACGTCCGCGACGGGTTAACTAAAATATTAATAAATAAAATAAATTAACAAAAATCTAATGTGAAAACAAAGTTGCAATAGCACGCGTTTTAATCCCTTAAAAAGTGTTTTATTTAAATTATTCTCCTTTCGATTATCTATCTAAACTGTACATTCAGAGAGACGTATGATTTAAATCACCTCCTGAATGTCTTGCGTTTACTTCTCTTTGTTCTACGTTGTATTAAAATACTTTGTAAATAAAAACACTTCTTTGTTTGCATATGCGGTCAATTGTATTTCGTCAAACTTGATTTATAATACACACAATCTGAGCATAGATCTATATCAAACAATATCAAAAGTGATTGCAGAATCAATTCAGTAATTTTTCTCATGCTCATGCCCATTAACTGCACTTGCTGAGATTGAGACACGTTGCTGAGATCATGAACAATTATTATTACTTGTCATAATATTAAAGAAGAAAGAAAAATCTGTTGATAGATAAAAGTTTATTTAAAATTTACATTTACAATTTTTTCACTTCGAAAACTGTTCAGTTCTCTTCATTATTCAGGGCGAATAAGGCGAAGGCGGGTATATATTATATATAAGTACGTAGCGAATTTGGTGCTAGCCCGGGAAGCAAACTGGTCTTTCCACCTATATTTAGGGCGACCTACTGTGCGTTAGCCCTCTACTTGTCCTGTTAGTCCTTTTATACACCGATCCTCTCCCATGCGTTCTACGTGGACGAGCCAGCAGAGATGATAGGCCTTAACTTCTTCAATAATGCTGCGTTCAGCCACGAGGTTGTCCAAGGTGGGGCACAGGATCTTTCGCTCTGCTACAAGTTGTTCGGTCTCCTCCTTTAGCGTTAGTGTCCGCTCTTCACAACCATACATTAATTTTGGTCTTATATATTCGGATTTTTCTCCTTCTACTGCGGAGCCTGGACACTAGGACCATGTGTAAGGCTGCACTACACCGTAGCGCATTATAGATCCGTATATCACTTTCCAGTCACTGTGCAACCTATGTAGTTGAATCTGGATACCTCTTGGTATACGACGCGAGTGTTCTTGTATCGCTTTATCTTGAATCCCACCTCCTCTGCTTCCTTCCCAAGGATCTTAGTGGCTTCAACGACTTCTTCTTTCTTTTCCCCTAATAGAGCCAGATCATTTTCAGGGCATCACCCTGCTTCAGTCCGATAATCACATCAAAGTCATCGGTTAGTTTGCCGCCAACTCGAACAAGCACCTTGCTCACTCCAGTGGCAAATCACGGACAGGGCCTCCTGTCTATGCTATCAAATTCTTTTTGAAAATCGACAAAAAGGGCGTGGATACTCTGCGCGTATTCACATTTCTTCACCATTAGTTGTTTTAGGAGGAATATCTGGTCCACTGTATTCTGGTTTCTTCTAAACCCATTGCTTTAGCCGACGCAAACCTTACGAGTCACATACCATTGTCATTGCAGTTTTCGTGCATACTGTGTCCGGTAGTACGTACGTATATTTCCTCACGTCCTAAGCATTACAGCCTCCAAGGTAGTCCGCCTTTATATCGTAGCTTGGTATCTGAACGTATACGTACAAGTATTTTACCAGAGGTCTTTGCACCGGATGCCGGCTAGATTATGGGTACTACAACGGCGTCTATTTCTGCCGTGAAGCAGTAATGTGTAAGCATTACTGTGTTTTGGTACGAAAGGCGCCGTAGCTAGTGAAACTATCGGGCAAATGAGACTTGACAAGCTGAAATTCCATCATTTTCATCTTTCTGATATCTGTAAATCCGCTACTAGCGGGACCGAGATATTCAATGAATGGCCATCAAGGCGTGCCGGTAGCGTAACTCACGGGACGTTGGCGGCGCCGTGATCACGAATGAAGATGGCGGCACTGTGGGCCCGAGCGTGACGTCTGCCCGGTGACATCCGATAGTTCATCTCACGACCGACCTACTTACTGCAAGGTCACCGCACGACCTCACTCGCGATACTTCCGTTGGTGCACTCAATGCATTTCAATTATTACCTACTTTTACTTAACTTTTCCAAAAAATCCTTGCGATAAAAACTTGCGTATCAAATATTGCTCACAAAAATCGGAAGACAATGTTTGCTACTCTAAATAGTTTTTTTTATCTTTAAGATTTTATAACGATACGCCGGGGTTCGAGTCCCGCATCGTTCATAAAATTTTGTTTTTCAAATTTTTTTTGTGTATTAATCCTAGAGGTGAGGGTTAGCACTTTAAAAACATAACATATTGTTTTTTACATTGATTTAAATCTCATGTTAAAAGTAAACTAATTGAGAAAGCTTATAAGGTAGTTGATAATCTTAATGACAAGAATTCTTGGTCTGAACAATAGAAGACATTCCTCTTGAGTGCCCTTGATTAGTTTTCAAGATATATGTTTGACATTAATGAGATTGTACCTATATAATATAAATTTTGATTTAATTTGAAATGAACACGGACGAGTAAAGAAAGAAGGACTCCGTGTCACCTGACATAACAGTGAAGCACCAAAACAAGCCGGGTAAACGAGTAAATACATAGCCCCACGCACCCACTTACACTAATACAAGCCGATCGGCCGCCATTATGAGATTTGCCACCATCTGTAACAGATTGGTTTGCATAGCAATAAAATATTTAAAAATGCCGCCGTGCGTTGTGATAAAGTGTAAAAACGATGCTATAAAAGTATTTGTGGCCATACATGATTATTTAAGGGAGAAATAATTGTGTAACTAGTATCCCCCGTAACCGCACACACACTAGCATAAAGGTGCTTCACTTGCTAATATCACGACGCGGAGTCCTTCTTTTTTTACTCGTCCGTGGAAATGAATAGCATTGCTATATTTTATTACATTTTATATTCAATATCTGGACGACCGAGCCTTGCTCGGATTTTTAAGAATGTACAAAACTTGAACAAAAAAAAAACTAATAGGACATCTGGATTCGAACTGGGGTCTTCTGCTTTCCGGATCACCCAATGTCCCATATGAGCTATTATAGTCTTGTATATAGTGGCGAAATTTGCCTTTGTATTCTTATGTCATTGTAGCTGTTTCTCATTAAAACACGGTTAAAACTACTTTTTTTTTAATTGGAACCTAGCTAGATCGATTTATCGCCCCAGAAATCCCCTGTATACAAAATTTATGAAAATCGTTGGAGCCGTAACGGCCGTTCCCAATATTCAGTCTATCTCTTACTTGAGATAAAAATCGTAACTATCGTTGACTTTTCTGTCCCAATAAACTTATCGACGGTAACTCACCTAATCCGTGCACGCTGTCTGTCGATGGAAGACGTATAAGCTTGATGAAGATGGTAAGCTTACCAGCGATATAAAGTTTGTATGGAAGTTGCAATTCACGCGTCCCAATATAAGGCGATTAGAATGGCTAATCGGGTATATTGAGACAGCTTCAGATTATTGACAGCTAATTGCTGACAGTGAAGGTAGTAATTTATCTCTATCTGTAGATAGTATATTGGGAACGGCTGTTAGGCTACTGGAAACCCAAACGCTAGCAGCTACCTCGGTCAACGGATCAGCCTAGCTATCCAACGCGGAAATGCTGCCAGTATTATTGGTTCGCTTCGACGTAATGATAGTTTTAATTTTATGTAGTCATAGTATTGTAAATATAGCTGTTATAAGATTTGTTTTGTTTGAATACATTTATAAACAAAATGTGTTACAAAATTCAAAAGAATTGTTTAAAAACGCTTATGTGGTTAAGTTTACTATTACGTAAATAAGTTTTCAATACATGACGTACTTTCAGGGGCTATCTTTAACTATTTACCAGAGTTAGTGCTTAACTTCAGATGCACGTTCTCTTAACTCAGGTCTGAGGCATACATTATTAAAATGGATACAAGTTTTTGACTTTCAAAGAGTGATCTTAAATCAAATAGCCCGACGGATTAATTAAACGCAAATCCAACCATAGAAAAAGACTAAGTACGACATGAAACATCTCAGGAGTATAAAATTAATACTTACGTTAGACTATTAAATGAAGCTATTTCTCGCATTAGCGCATAAGTAATTATAGCATAAATGTAAGAGAAATAGTCAGAAACCGCAGGTCCCATATAACGTGTAACATTGGTTTTGATTACACTTTTCCCACCTAGTAATAAATGAAAACCAGTTCAAGCTGGATTAAAAGGCGCATGATCTAGCTAACTGATGGGATTTGATAGGAACTGTGGAATGATATCCCCATTAAACAAAAAGTACGAACTTACATCGTGGTAAGATAGTAAATTTAATAATAATTATGTATAACAATAATTTGTTATGCTGATAACCCTCACTTCTGAGATTAATTACACAAATAAAACTGAAAACAAAATTTTATGAATGATGCGGGACTCTGGGAACTGAGCCAACCGTTCGAGTGACGTATCGTGATAAAATCTTGTATGCTTTGTTCAACTCTCAGGTTGTGGCTTCATCTATAGGATCTTCTTAAGGACGCGTTTACGAATCCGACAAAAATAAGATAATTTTCGGTAGAGTTTGTGATGAAATGAAACTAAATCTAACAAAACTAAAAATTGCCACAAATAGATTACTTCTTTATCTCCAGTTAGCGGGAAATTTTTGCTTTGAAATTTTGATATTTTATGTCTTAAAAACGATTATCCGTTACCTCTTCACACAAAATTGATGAAATGGGGCTTCATTCAGGATCAGTTTTCTGCTACTACTTACATACTTTTGTCTCTTAAAAATTACGTAAGGAATGCAGTTATAATATTTTCAAAAACACGGGAAATTAATGAATATGTTATAAATAATCTCAAAAAAAAAAAAATGAAACGTCTAAATTTCATGTATTTTTCTGAACAACGTCAGTCCGCGCTCGGCCGCCGTCGTGGGTAGACACTGTGTCAGTTGTAAGCAGCAGCTCGTACTCGAAAAGATCGCTGTACGAACATGAATATTTTGTATAAGCTCTACAATACTGTCTTTGATACTTTACATATTTTGTAAGCAGTCAGATTTTCTAAAAATTATGTTTCTTATTTTTTTGAAGAATTAGTGATTTTTAAGTTCATCCCTAAATATAAGGTCTATATTAAATCGACATCGGGTTAAAATCGAAATCCAAGATGGCGCCTATGAAATTTACCAACTTGTCCTCATGGGTGTCATTTTCATGGTTTTCGGGGTCAAGAATAACGAATATCGGGTCAAAATCGAAATCCAAGATGGCGCCTATGAAATTTACCAACTTCTCTTCATGGGTGTCATTTTCATGGATTTCGGGGTCAAGAATAACGAATATCGGGTCAAAATCGAAATCCAAGATGGCGCCTATGAAATTTACCAACTTCTCTTCATGGGTGTCATTTTCATGGTTTTCGGGGTCAAGAATAACGAATATCGGGTCAAAATCGAAATCCAAGATGGCGCCTATGAAATTTACCAACTTCTCTTCATGGGTGTCATTTTCATGGTTTTCGGGGTCAACAATAACGAATATCGGGTCAAAATCCAAATCCAAGATGGCGCCTATGAAATTTACCAACTTCTCTCAATGGGTGTCATTTTCATGGTTTTCGGGGTCCAGAATAACGAATATCGGGTCAAAATAGAAATCCAAGTTGGCGCCTATGAAATTTCCTAACTTCTCTTCATGGGTGTCGTTCTCATGGTTTTCGGGGTCAACAGTAACGAATATCGGGTCATAATCCAAATCCATGATGGCGCCTATGAAATCTACAAAATTTTCTTTATTGGTGTCATTTACATCGTCAAAATTAGAATTCATTCATGAACTTAAATTCTATTATAAAAGGCCTGTCTAACAATATCCCACATGCTAAATTAATTCTTCATTCCCTAAATATATAAATATTTACGTTTCGACTTTTCACCCACAATAATTACAAACACATTCCGTTACCAATCTAATTAAAAAATCTCAAAATTTTATTTTGAAAGACCTATCTAATGATACCCTACATGCAAAAAAAAATTTCATCCTCTTTTTAACCACAAGAAGCTCTACCCTTCTTATCAATTATTACCTCCATATTATGTCAAGAAGAGTTATTTCAATAGATATTGTAATCATAAGGTATAAACTGTTACATAAATGTAACGTATATCTTCCTTAATCCCGCATTATTTTCAAAAGACCAAAGGAAATGTCATGTATCAAACCTGAATCTAACTTTCAAAGACCTATCCAACGATACCCCACAAGGTTAGTCTCCAGTATTTTTTTCAACTCCACTTGTAGGGGAGGTGTCCTTACGGAGGAAGCACCAGACAACACAAAAAATGGCGTGCAAAGTACACATGTCAGAATTGAAATTTATTTGTGAAAACCAATTTTTAAATCTCGTTTATATTAATAATTATCCTAATCTGTTCTCTAAACCAATTTATTTTTCTCAATATTAGAAATCATTAGATGTTTTACTAATTATTATTACTCATGAAACCTGCACAACACAAAGCTAGTAGGGAAGATGTTCTAGTTACTCGCGGCCGCGCGCTAAAACTAAACATGATACAATGCTAGTAGTGAATTTGTTTTACTTCATAGCGGTACCGTCTGCTTCATACTACATTCGCATTTTGTCAGTCTATCTCAATCAGACTCAATATCCCTCCCCTCTTCTTGGATAAAAACGTCCTTCATTTTCGTGACACTTTATTCCGTTTCATACGTTAAAATTTTACTCTCACGCGGGCAAAAAAGTTTCACTTCAAAAATGATCCCAAATTCGTTCTCTGCACCCTCGAGAACCTCGAATACGATATCCATATTGTTGAAATCATAATTTCGCGCGGCGGCCATCTTGTATTTCAAAAGTGATCCCAAAATCGTTATCTGCACCCTCGATAACCTCGGATACGATACCCATATTGCTGATCATAATTTTTCGTGGCGGCCATCTTGGATTTCAAAAATGATCCCAAAATCGTTCTCTGCACCCTCGATAACCTCGGATCCGATACCCATTTTGGTGAAATCATAATTTTGCGCGGCGGCCATCTTGGATTTCAAAAATGATCCCAAAATCGTTCTCTGCACCCTCGATAACCTTGGATACGATACCCATATTGCTGAAATCACAATTTTTCATGGTGGCCATCTTGGATTTAAAAAAAAACTGCGTTTACTGCACACGACGTTATGCGACAGAATTGCCATCTAAAATTTCAATATTTAACTACTAAACGAATACTAACTACCAATTATCAAAAATACATATGTATTAAAAAAAAAAAAACAAAATTCAAACATGCTAAAGTATAAAATTCATTTGATTCCCGCTATTAGCTTTAAGTACGTGTATGTGTTTGAGCGGTGTCAGTGTAGTGGTGCGATTCGATACCTCTCTGTTTTGAGAACGCGTCCTTAACTGTTGATAACCTGCTCAACCCCAATATTTGCATATTAGGAAATTAACTTGAGATGTCGCACTTGCAAATCAAGTTGTTTAGTTTTCGTTCAGTTGGAAAGAGCGCTCGCACGGGGCGCGAGAGGTCGCGGGTTCGATTCCCGCATCGTTCTTATGAAAATAAAATTTTATAATTTTGTTTTCTGTTTTATTTGTGTAATGTATAACAATAACTAGCTTATTAATAGTGAATATTTTTTTAGAATACTAGCTAACTCATAGTAACTATTTTTTTTTAAGTAATTTTTTTGCATGTTATTATTAAATTCGCCGAATCGAATACAATCGGCCTTACAATTAAACTTGTTATAAAGTTATACCTGAGAACAAACCAAGAATATGCAAATTTTGACTATATCGCTGACAAGACTGTCAATATAATGATAATTCTGAAGTTTTCCAAATGTCAATCGGCCTTATAAATAAACGCGAGAAACGTGATACGTCCAAAATCAACCATAGGCAAAATGTCTATTTGTAAACATTTTACATATTCTTGGTTTTTATGCCAGTTTTATTTGTAAGGCCGTATAAGTTTAAGATCTATAATATGTACTGTATCCGACACAATAAATGAATTTAATGTCATTTATAGTGCGTATTATCAAATCTTAATAATAGTGCAATTTGATATTAAAGTAAGTACATAACTCTCGGCTGGTTAGGTGGCTCTAGGGCTCTACAGTTGTTTAACACAGCGAGGCTTTTAGCAAAGAGCTGTAATTCTTGTACGACGTTCATTGTCGGTATGTTCGGTCTGATCACACAGTACGGTACTAGAGTGGCATGGCATAGCACGGCTGGCGACAGATTTAAAGATAGGGTGGCAATCAGAGCGTGTGTTTCCCGCACCGTATCACAAGCCGTCCGATACACAACACACTTTCTAATACGGCTACGGCTTTGTCGACTATCGGCTTTACAGAACTTTCGCCAATTGTCTTCACGCTACATTTCGTTTATACGTAAACAAAAATATGCGATTGCGTCACGGCTACATTGTCCATTAAACGGGTCGGCTGTTGAGTTGTGAGTTTAGCTAAAGTTTTTTTTTATGAAAATAAGAGACGAGACGAGCAGGACGCTCTACCTATTACAATGCAGTGCCGCTCAGGATTCTTGACCCAAAAATTGTGAGCGGCACTACAATTGCGCTCGTCACCTTGAGACATAAAATGGTAAGTCTCATTTTTCCCTTTCCCTTCAGACTGAAACAAAGTCACATTACTGCTTCACGGCAGAAATAGGCGCCGTTGTGGTACCCATAATCTAGCCGTGCAAAGTAATGGGCAAGGCGTATCAATAATCATCAGCTGAATGTCCGGCTCGTCTCGTCCCTTATTTATATTTAAAAAAATCTTTTTGTGAGGAAACATCGTGCTCTTAACCACCATTGCCATACGGCCATTCCCAATATTCAGTCTATCTCCGGATGTGGCCTAGTTTAGATAAAAAATCGTAACTATCGTTGGCTTTTCTGTCCCAATAAACTTATCGACGGTAACTGGTCTTATCCGTACACGCTGTCTGTCAATGGGACGACGTATCACTCGCTCACCAGGGATAGAAGATTGTATGGAAATTGCAACAGTGAACTGGCGATAATAATGACTTATCGGGTATATGAGAACAGCTTCAGATTATTGACATCTAATTACTGACAGTAGAAGGTAGTAATTTATCTCTATCTGTAGATAGTATATTGGGAACGGCCGTTAGCCGACACATACGACACACTGTTACCCTATTAAGCAGGTCGGTGTGTATTTAGCTAGAGTTATCTCCCAGCGTTGAATTTGATATCAGTTATCTTGAGCCCGAGTGGGCAATGAAATAAGAGAGTGGACGGACAAGCTTAGCCCCAACCTGCAATGGGTTGATAAGGTGATGTTGATGCGAGTCTTACAAGCGCGTGGCTTGAGGGGGGCAGAGGGGGGGCTCGGACCAGTCGCTGTACCGGTTTGTGTCGCTCTACTAGTTAGATACGGCGTCCAGTAAATTGAGATTTGTTATCATAGAAATCTAAGAGACAGAGATAAATATTAGTGTCTCTAATGAAATGTTTGGAATTGTTGGACGATGAACGAAAGCTCTGCCGTTTCTGGGTGTGTTTATTCCGTGACTACGCTTTTCTTTATATTCATTGTATTCTGTAGTTTTTTAAACTATGTACGTTCTTTTTTGGTCGTTGAGATAAGTCTTTTCCAAATTACTCTTTATAAATATATTTTTTCATTCGATGCTTCAATTTAACAACACAGTCGTAGTAGATAGCAACAAAATGACTCATTGTTTTTCAGAACGCAGGCAGACTTTTTTTTGATACGTATCCCCTTTCTAATTAATTCAATTTTTCAACTTCCCGATTGATCTATTAATTCCAGCGGTTGATTTATTTTTTTTCCTTCCATCATTTCAAGACCCATTTATCTTTACCAGAGGCTCTTTTGCGGAAGCCGACTAGATTAGGGGTACCACAACGGCGCCTATTTCTACCGTGAAGCAGTAATGTGTAAGCATTACTGTGTTTCGGCGTGAAGGGCGTCGTAGCTAGTGATTTACTGGACAAATGAGACTTAACATCTTGTCTCAACGTGACGAGCGCAATAATTGTAGTACCGCTCAGAATTATTGGGTTTTTCAAGAATCCTGAGCGGCACTGCATTGTAATCGTCTTGTCCCTTATTTTCATAAAAAAAAACTATCTCAATATAATGTAATCAAGTCGAATATAAAGCAGGAAAGCTCTGAGATTATATTAAAGCTGCATCTGTTTGTGTAATGTATTTATAGCCGATTGTTTTATCAGCTCGGTTACGCTTCACAAAGTATCAGAATTCAGAGGACGACTAATACCTGGCAGCAATACCCTTAGGCGCCGTGCCAACTACACTTTGTATAAGCATCTATTATAATGATCGTGTCTTAAACACAGGAGTTAAATTGTTCCATTCAACTATTGAAACATAACAGTTTGTATACCTATTGAAATGAATATAATTTATAGAGCGCTTTAAACAGGTGTTTTAGCCGGCTAGTTATGCAAAATGTAAGTTAATTACGTCGCGGCTATATAATATTAAGTTTTAAATTTAAATAATTACTGATGAATCATTATGTTACACACACAAATGTTGGAGTTGTGTATGTAGTAGTAGCCACTTCATTGTTCTCATTTAAATATTAAAACGAAGATGAATTTCCAACAAAAGAAGATTAGCTTCCTTTTGAAATAGGTAATGTTATTGACGACAGCCTTAAGCTATCCAAATTTAATAATAAATATTCATGCGAATTAAAAAAATTGCCTAAATAGATATTTGAGGTTGCAAAATTATTTCAAATAATAGAAGTTTGTGTATTTGTAGACAAATAGATTGGCTAACATAGTTTACTGCAAAATAATGTTAAGAGGAGAATCTAAATCTAAAAACCTTTAAAAAATATAATATGATAGCTAAAATATATTATTAAAAGGAGTCCCTTTAGGCAAGCTTCGGAAGATACTGGCAGCGTTGACTATAATTGTCAGGTGTATACAATAGAATAAGTTAGCTCCGTCTAACTTTAAGTAAGTTAGTTGCTTGGTTGAGAGCTCGTCTGGTTTCTAGAGTGTTGTATCCGAGGCAACCGATGAGATACGACGTCGGGTATATGTGTGTATGGGCATCGTGAACCGTTTGAAGACTTACAGACAAATGATTAAGATGTCCATCAGTCTGTCAGGGCTCATTAACTATTGTATTAAGGCTGGGGACCGTGCCAACGGCCTTGAGGAATCGAGCGGAGCTAGGTTACCTCTCTCGCACAAGATTTAATTCAGAATGAGAAATAAGTATTTTTAATTTATTACAAACATAATACAGTTTTATTTACAAAAAATAACAGAAGTATGTCATGTTTAGTACTGTTGGTAAACAGTTTTTTATTTTGATTGAATGATTAACATGACTCAAACTGTAAAAGTTACAGGTAATTTTGGGGTTGTTTTTCGCAATGTCTGTTGAAGATAGAAATGTAAAGAAAAAATGACTTTTCATCACATATTCTGTAGACATGTAATTACCTTTTGTAAAATAAAAGCTTTATATAAACCGTTTAAATGAAGAAATGGTTTCAATTATGCACTATTTTGACGATTTTTTCGGAATGCGGCCTTAAACATCTTCCCAACTTCAATAACTGGCCAGGCCGACCGCCCATCTCGCTGGCTCACAATTTCCGACCGCGATTACTGTTTGTCGAATATTTCTATTTTCACAATCAGTAATCGACCTTGCCGTGTATCTATTTTAACGGAGTGCGTGTGGCAAGATGCCATCAAAATATTTTTAAGTGCATGAAGCGATATCGTCACACTCCGAATAACACTCCAACTAACAGATTATAACTTGTGCGTTAAATGATTTTATAGCAAACAATAATTTATGAGTTAATCTGCTGCATAATTCAACGTGTGAAACATTGTTTTTTTACGGGAATTGTAATAAGTACGCTTTGCAAGCTTGGCTTCCGGATTGCGTACATCGTCACGGCATGTGCACTGTGTGAATTACAAACAAAACCATTTCGAATGCTGATTTAGTTTGACAATACTGGCGCGATTCGGTCAACGATCTGACATGGAGCTTGAGGCCGAAGTTAATCACCGCATCGCTCAAGGCTGATTGTAAATTTCTCTCGTAGGCGTCGAGCGCGTGTTAACCCGAAAAATGGATAGCAAAGGTTGTGAGACAGAGCGGGGTTGGTCTGCGAAGTATCACAGCGGGTAGCGACGGCCATGTTTGAGTCGCTGGTGTCGCGGTTGACGTCACCGCCGGTGGCACGGCGCCGCCACACGGTGCACGCCGCTCGGGAGGTCTGCAGCGAGCCGGAAGAAGAAGAAGTGCCAGTGCAGCGGAGGTCGCGGGCTGCGAAACAGCTGCTGGACAAGCGGCGTAGAGCTCGGCTGTCCTGCGCCGACCTGACCGCCGCTACCAACGCCGAGCCGGAGCGAGTCTCGCGAATAGACGCTTTGAAAGCTTTCTTGCCATTACGTCAGTCCAAGTCCTTGGGAAGACTCGACGGTCTCAAAGAGGTAAGAGTTCAATGTCACTTTACAAAGTTTATTTTTAATATCAAAATGTTTTCTGTTTTAGTACGTATTTTCTAAAACGCCATCTAGGTTCATCCAGAAGCTCAAAATGAATGTGAACATCTATGCTTATAAATGGAGAGCCGTTTTTCTTTCGGTTATACTGCGAAAACTACTGAACCGATCGGAATAATACTTGTACCATAAGATGCAGGCTTAGGAGAAGGTTTAAGTCCTGATGTTTGTTTCAAGAGAACTCCTAAACTAATAAACTGATTTTAATGGGGATTACTTCATGGAGTGCAGTTGAGTCCAACTCAAGGGATAGGATAGATTTACAATTCGATTTTGGATCCATAATTATTTGTATTTCCTATATTTGTTTTGTATGGACATATTTTCTATGAGAGAAATTATTGACGCTCGGTTTGACATATTTTACGAAATAATTCTTGATGTTATAAAATATTATTCATAAAAAAACAGTATTTTCTTTATTATATGTAACCGTTGTCGGGTTAGCTAGTATATTATAAATATTATTAATTTTAGGAAAAATTCTTCATTATAATATGTAATAAGTCTTTTAATAAAGTACCCTCTTTCATTTACATTACTTCAGACTTCTTGCGTGTCTTTCGTAAGAACCAATTTAAAATTATGTCATAAAAGTATGTGATGAATTATGAATCAGCTTCGGTTTAATCTCGGAATTGACCTTAAACGGTTTTTTCACATTGAACGTACTCTCCGTACGTCTACCGGTAGTTACGTTAATGTTTATTTTGTGACAAAATGATGAATGATATGTGTAATACGATAATATGTAGCTATGGTGCTAATTGTACTGTACACTCAAATATTTTATTGGCAAAAATCATGCGTTTTGAACTGATTCATAGAAACGCACTAGACAGGGAAGAGTACATTTGTACAACATTGCTGTGCCCTTGCAGGGTGTCACATCTTGTCTACCCATTAATGTACCTATCACCCTACTGTAAAATTTTACTTGCAATAATATATTATGATTTGATTTGATTTGAGTAAACTTCTTTTTTTTTTTGGTAGGATACCATTGGTATGCTCTTTTGCTCAGGATGCCAGCTACATTATGGTTACCACAACAGTAATAAACAAAGTATAAACAAAGCAGTAATGTGTAAGCATTACTGTGTTTCGGTCTGTAGGGCCCGTAGCTAGTGAAATTACTGGGCAAATGAGACTTAACATCTTATCTCAAGGTGACGAGCGTATTCTAGTGCCTCCCAGTATTTTTGGGGTTATCAAGAATCCTGAGTAATACTGCATTGTTTTGGACAGGTCGTATCAATTACCATCAGCTGAATGCCTAGCTCGTCTCGTCCCATATTTTCATGAAAAAAAAAAAACAATAACATGCACTATTAATAACACTTACTGTGTCATAGAAACTTCATGGCTTCAAATTTAATTTGTGTAATTAATCCCAGAAGTGAGGGTTATCATTTAAAAAAAATAACAAATTGTTTAGATTTGAAAGAGCGACATCTCAAGTCAATATATATGCAAATATTGGGGTTGAGAAGTTTATCAACTGTAAAGTAGATCTTGTAGATGAAGCCACAACCTGAGAGTTGAACATGACATACAAGATTTACCAACGATACGTCACTCGAACGGTTGGCTCAGTGGAAGAGCGTTTGTGTGACTTTAAAAGAGACAACACTCATTTCCGTGAATAGGGGGTTATAATTGAACATTCATATCAAATATCAGTTGGTCAAATATGCTGCTGATAAGAATTCGCTTATTTTGTAATCAATCGATCATGTCAATCAATTTATTAGTTGGCAGTAGAGTTCATAACTTGTACATCATTGTCAGAACCCAAACATGATGAGCCATATAAAATCCACTTGCCATAAAGGCTATTAAAGGTCTCGACCTCTGATGTTCTGCCTGTCATATTGCGCTAGAGACACTTGTAGAGGGCGTTCTTCTGTACTATGACGTCATACTGCGAGCGCGTTCTCTGACAGGAGGCTCGAAGTTCTGACGCACTCCTCTGACACTCAATTGACAATGATTTATAACGCAATATTTTATCCTCAGAGCGTTTCTCGGAATTATCTCTGATACATTACGTGTAAGCTTTTTTCGCTGAAATTTAAACTTAACGGGCCATTAATGCATACGAAAGTGCGCCATTTATTTCGTGCAGATATGCGGACGGGCAAGTATGTGAAAAGCGAGTACAATAAAGTGTTTGTCCATTGCATGTCCATTTCTAAGGTCTTCTTTTTTTATATTTAATTTGTCAATTCGATTCTAGCACATAGCTTGATCAACATTAATGATTTTTTCTTATTTTCTCACTCATCCATTACTCGCGGGTCTCGAGCCCTCGATTTCGTCTAGTGCTTACAAATGACACCCTAGCGGTAACTTTGTTCGCTCAGTGAACGAAGTGCTTTTATTTATCTCGTGACTGTTGGACATATACCAGTGGGAGGCTCCTTTGCACAGGATGCCGGCTAGATTATGGGTAATATGTAAGCATTACTGTGTTTCGGTCTGAAGGGCGCCGTAGCTAGTGAAATGACTGGACAAATATGACTTAACATCTTATGTCTCAACGTGATTGTAGTGCCGCTCATAATTTTTGGATTTCAAGAATCCTGAGCGGCACTGCATTGTAATTAGCAGGACGTATCAATTACCATCAGCTGAACGTCCTGCTCGTCTTGTCCCTTACTGTCTTAAAAAAAAACATATTCATCATTTGAACTTTGATGATTTTTATATGTTTTATTTTAGATAAATAAAAATTCGTGAATAGGTTTTTAAACAAATGAAGCGCCTTAAATAAGTCTTCTGCATTATTTTGCTTTTAAATATATTTTCATCGTAAAGTGTTTCTAGTACCTACTTAATAAATAATTCATTTAATATTCTCACACTAGATGGAATCAGGCCAAATGGAAACCGACTAACATTTGCATTTATTAGTAATCGATTTGAATACTATATGATCTAAATTTTATGTGAATTCAAAATCGAGAGTATGTTATTTCTTAAGATTGAGCTTTTTTTGTTAACTTATTTGATATGTTTTTTTTTGAAGTGAAAACTTACTTGTTTAGATCCGTCGATCACTTTTCTCTTGATGGTTATGTAATGTGAAACTCGCGTCAGGACACGTGGCCTGATAGAAAATTCGTAAGACGGAGGGACTTGACTTTTTTTCTTCTTATTTTCTTTTGATTGTGACAATAATTATAAACTTTATACAATGTAATAACAAAATTATAATGTGTACGTTGAATAATGTAATATAAATTGTCATTTTTGTGTAAGATAGCGCAATAAATAAATATTGTATTTTACCCCATAAATGCTAGTACTTTAATACTGATAAATAAAGCAATTCTTGTGAAATTATTCCCAAACCATTTCAAAGGTTTTTTTGTATGGAACTGTATTTTTAATCTGTTATAGATATACTAGACGGTACGGATAACGCTTGGAAGCTTATCGGATAACTGATACCAACAAAACTTAACTTACATGAAATGTTTTTGATGAGATACTTAGTAATTTTTTAATGAAAATACGGGACGAGACTAGCAGAACGTTCAGCTGATGGTAATTGATTCGCCCTGCCTATTTCAATGCAGTGCCGCTGAGGATTCTTGAAAAGCCCACAAAATTCTGAGCGGCACAACAATTGCGCTCGTCACCTTGAGACATAAGATGTTAACATTAGTCCAGTAATTTCACTAGCCACGGCACCCTTCAGGCCGAAACACAGTAATGCTTACATATTACTGCTTCACGGCAGAAATAGGTGCCGTTGTAGTACCTATAATCTAGCCGGAATTCTGTGCAAAGGAGCCTCCCACTGGAAAAATTAAATCAATTTGAGACGCAATAACTTTCAATTATTATAATTAGTTAGCACTTACGAGCATGTTAATAGCAATTAATAACTATTATAAAGTTATTAATATGTAACAAAAGTACTTTGTAATAGTTGACAGCGCGATTGAAACAGTGAAGGTTATTAATGAACATCACTGCATCTGTAATTACTTTGTCGATCATTATCCGGACTCCAGAATCATCTAACGGCAGATGAACTGCCATCGCCTTCATTTGGCAACTGTAAATTGTTTCTTGTAGATCATTTATACGTGTAAATAGACTATGACAACTGTGAAAACGTCGAAAAAAAATTTAATTTAGGACTACCCTCTATTTTGAGAAATTCACGCACGCTAACACAAAGTGTCATACAAATGAGTGTAAGACGTAGCTTGTCACGCACACTAAATTAATATTTCTGTTTTTATACGTGGGGTATACTCGAAAATTGTCAATTATTTGAAAACTATAAAAGCACTGATGGTCTGAGTAGCTGGAGATGCGACGTTGCAACTTTGATAGGCACCAATACGTTAGTCCGGTTACTGCCACCTAGCTAGTTTTTTATTTAAACCTATTGATTACAATGCACAAATATTATTCCATAAACAAAACACCAGTGAGAGGCTCCTTTGCACAGGATGCCGGCTAGATTATGGGTACCACAAGGGTGCCGATTTCTGGCAGCTCCCTTAGTCAACTTTACCCCGAACGTTACACAGGCGTGACACCTAAGTCTTATAAAGGGCTCAGCTCGCAAAAAAAGTTATAAACACTAAATAATATGAAGACCTTGAGCTCCTGAACGTAATCAATGACTACTGTCCTTTCGTTAGCTCAGACTACCGACAGACGGGCGGGTCATAAGTTTGACTATTCGTAAGACAGCTCTCGGAGGCTGAACCGTTACGAGTTACGACACGCAAACCTCCGATATTCCGCAGATAAAGCAAGAATGCGATAGGCAGGTAGGGACAGGTCCGTGCAGCCTTGGCGGTTCTGTTATACGAACACGCACACAGCCAAACAGTGTGGGAACGCGATCTGTCTCTGTAGAGGTGTTGTTTGCTCGTGTGATTAACAGACAAACGCCACGTCTTCATGCGCATCTGTGCTGCTTTGTGAGGGGAGCTCAGCGCTAACTCCTTTTGTGTCTTCTGAACATCTGCGCTCGTATTAAAATTATACCTGCATATGTCAATGTTAAACAATTTGTTATGTTTTAAAGTGAGACATTTAGATAACCCTTACTTCTGGGATTAATCACACACATAATACTGAAAAACAAAATTTTTTGAACTATGCGGGACTCGAACTTCGTGTCGATTTGAGTCCCGCATCGTTCAAAAAATTTTATCACTTTAAAACATAACAAATTGTTTAGATTTGCAAGAGCGACATCTCAAGTCAATTTCCTACTATGAAAATATTGGGGTTGAGCAGGTTATCAACTGTAAAGTAGATCCTGTAGATTAAGCCACAACCCGAGAGTTGAACAAAGCATAGAAGCTTTTATGACGATACGTCACTAGTACGGTTGGCTCGCGAGAGGTCGCGGGTTCGAGTCCCGCATCGTTCATAAAATTTTGTTTTCAATTTTATTTGTGTATGTTTTTTGTCCCAAACATTCACAGCGCATTTTACTATTTAACCTTCTGAACTTTGCTCTATTCAGGGTCAACAATTGCAAATCTTAATTCGAAAAAACATTAACAGTTTCGACCTGCCGTCAATCAAAATACAATTTGTGTATCAAACATATTTCGTTTCAATCAGTACTGCGAATGTGCGACTTCTAAGAAGCATCTGATATTGCGAGACATTTAGATACCTTGTAGCAATTTGTATACGGAGAGAATGAGTCAGATGTTACAAGTAACGGGACAGTAAGTACTCTGCCGTCAGTTGTCATCAAGATCTATTAGACGATAGCGATGGAAGCTCAGCTCTGTCGGGCCACGTGTACCCACATCTAACTGTAGATACCATAACTCCGGTCACCCGAGCTTGTAATTACAACGTACAGTTTTTTATAATCTATTATAAATATAAATCTAGTGTCCTCATGTTTGTTTCCAGTGAACTCCTAAACTAATGAACGGTTAATGGAAATTAACTACTGTCCAAGTGTTCAAGTTTTGTACATTCCGAGATTCAGATATTATATATATATACAAGAATTGCTCGTTCAAAGATATGAGATTTGACAGCTAAATATCTATAGAACTATGGTTCTCCTTAGGAGAACCACGGTACGGGTATTGACTATAAAAACGACATCAAGGATGACATAAACCAGCGCCCAGTTTCAAGAATAATCTTCATGGAGTGAAGTTTAGTCCAACTTGAAAGATAGGATAGTTTTTATTTCAATTTGGCACCTGTGGTACGGACATATTTTGTATGAGAGCATTTATTGACGCACGGTTTGACAGTTCTGCTGTGAAACAATTTCATTATAACAACAGGGAGCATATTTTACGAAATAATTCTCGATGTTATCAAATATTATTGACAAATTCATAAAAAACAGTATTTTATTTATTATGTTACAGAACAACGTCTGTCGGGTCAGCTAGTCTATTATAAAATAATCATTTGGTCTCAAAATAATCATAGAAATATAAAAGAATCCAAAGATTCGTCACTCTTTATTAAACTACATCCAATCAGGAAAACTTACTAGCTGAGTGTGATATATAATAAAAACCAAAATGGCCGCCACGCAATACGAAACGCAATGTTTTTGTCTTACAAAAGTATTTAAAGTTTGAACTTCTGCCTTCCTAATCGAGCCCGATTGGCACTTGACCTAAGTTATCTATGACATAATATGATATCACTGTCGAAGGAAAGGTTTGTCGGTATGTTGCCGGTGGTGTTTGCACGTTTCGGCTTCAAGTAGTGAGTCTGTTAGTCATTATTATTAACACAAAGCATCAAGGCTCATGTCAATTTATTGACACAAGCCGGGTTCAACTGAACATAGCATGATTTTAACATTGATTTCATTTGGTATACCTCAAGTGAGGAGAATCATCTGTGTATAGCAAAAAGTGTCGGTCAAAATGCATTAAATTAGGGTGGCGCTACAGTAGCATCTGGGTAAATCTTAAAAGAAGCGCCAAATATAAAATAATACTTATCACTCTTGGTGCACGTTTCCCTATAATAGTTCTATAAGTTTATATTTACTACATTATTTTGAATAACATTAGTCATTGAAATTTTCAATAATTAACTACTTTAGTCGACAATAATATAAATTTTTTTCAATCGGCATACTTCAATTCGTTTACAATTGCTACATTCACCATACTTCATAGCATACCCTGTGCCTACACCAGCGCCATTGTGGAAGCTTTTTGAACTATTATTTACAGCATAAGCACTTTTTCAACTTTTCTCCCATATAAAATGATTCTCCTTGCCTTTACCCTCAATATCATTTATTTATTAAATATGACACAGTGTACGTTATCGGAATTTTTAAAGGCTTTTGAGGACGCGCGATACGAATTCAAAACAGACGATGTCGCGGGTTAAGCTAAATGTATTTTAATAAATATATCTTGTGTTATTTAGTACTGGCAGGTGTTCTGTTGCCTTATCATAATATTAAGTAAGATGATTCATATTTCATACCGACACTGATGTTACACGAAACAAATGTACTTTTGACCTTTGACCACGTCGAAGTCGACACAACACGCTCACGAACTTTAAATTAAAACTACGCAACTTGTGTTTATTAATTGCAAAACATATTATTATATGTTATATGCTGATGTTCATCGTGTATTGAAGATTTTAGTGATCAGGATAATACCAAGGCTGGTATTTTTATTATTTGTTAGGGCGATGTTCATGAATATATTTCTTGTCTTCTTACGACCGATTTATATCTTCTATCGCAATTCTAAATTGGCGTTTCGAGACTGATGCTTGCTTCCCTCCTAATATCCCTCAATTCTGGGATTAACCAGTGGGAGACTCCTTTGCACAAGATGCCGGCTAGATTATGGGTACCACAACGGCGCCTGTTTATGCCGTGAAACAGTAATGTGTAAGTACTACTGTGTTTCGGTCTGAAGGGCACCGTAGCTAGTGAAATTACTGGGCAAATGAGACTTATCATCTTATGTCTCAAGGTGACGAGCGCAGTTGTGGTGCCGCTCAGAATTTTTGGGGTTTTCTGAGCGGCACTGTATTGTAATGGGCAGGGCGTATCAATTACCATCAGCTGAACGTCCTGCTCGTCTTGTCCCTTAGTTTCATAAGAAAAATTAATTAAATTAAATTTGGAACCAAAATTTATGAACGATGCGGGACTCGAACCCGAGATCCCTCGGGTTCCATTCAAGCGCTCTTCCAACTGGGCAAACCATTCGAGTGACGTATGTTTCGTAAATCTTGGTATGTCTTGTTACTCGAATAGTAAGAGCGCTCGGACGGTACCCGACAGGCGCGGGTTCGAGTTTGTCCGCATTGAACGCATTGTCCATAAATCTTGGTGAAGGATAAACGACCATTTATTTATGCGAATTTGCGAAAAGGTGGATAGTTTTTTTTTATTGAATTTAAGTAGACTGTATATAGAAGGAGGCTGGTAAGTGCCGTGTAGACCCATACAGATAGATTCGATCGTGCCGGCGTGGTCGAGGATAATATGGCCGCCTGCTGCTCTGGCTCGATGACGTAACAACGGTGTTTCAATTGTCTTAATAATTATTTAGGTATTAAAGTAGAAACTAAGTGGTAGGCATAATGCGTGTGCACAATAATAAGCGGGCTTGATTCGAGCTTAATTTCGGCGAGTCTCTGACGATTACCGGTAGGCATGTCGAAAGACGCGGAGAAAAAGGTGTGATCGCATCTATACGTATTAAATTATACGAAAACAAACAGATGGCGTTACCACTTCATCATCATCATCATCATCAGCCGGAATACGTCTATTACTGGACAAAGGCCTCCCCCAAAGATCTCCACCGCGATCGGTCTTGCGCTGCCCTCATCCAACGTATTCCGGCGATCTTGACCAGATCGTCGGTTCATCTTGTGGGGGGCTAACCAACACTGCGTCTCCTTGGAACGCGGTTACTACCTGTTTACTTGGCTTCTTTACCACTTGGGACAAGTTAACTTTGTATATTCAATTCCAGAAGTATTCGTAATTACCGTTGTATGCAGGGACGCTACACCTCCAGTTGAAGACAATGACATCTTGGTTTGTAGCGCGGGGTGCGATAATGGAATGGAATTCGGAGATTGCTGACGAATGACGCGGCGGTCGAGTCCCGACGTTTAAAAATGAAAGTAACGAATGTTTATCAATAAACAAATAGCTGCAGTCTTGACACACCTGATTGATGTGAGATTGAATTGAGCAGTATCGAGGTCGAAGCCGGCCAAACTTGTTCCAGCACTGTGTCAATAATTAATTACAAACGACGCGGCCGTCCTACTTGCGGTAACCTTACCGAGTGCCTCCCGCCTCCTATTGTACAATTAATATTTGTTTTCCATTTGATTGCTGGCAATGAACGTACACCGCAACTTAGATAATATCTTTGGTTATCTTGATAGTTAAATATAAGATACATAATAGCTTACAGGGTAAAAGTATAATACACTTTTATAATATAGTCCCGGCCACTGTCCACACATTATCTATACATAAGTTTAAATATTAAAAAAAATCGCTCTCTCGTAAATGTTAATACTCCACAGCTGAATATCTAAGGATCGGAGCGCCTGGTACTAGATTATGATTATTTTACAGCAATAACAATGACAGTAGAATACTGTATATTTTATTAAAAAGAGCGCAAAAAAGAATGCCGAGAGAATTTCTTGCTCCGTTTCATCTCTCTCAGAGCGCCATTTGTTTCTGAAGCGGTGGTAGTGGGCCTTTTATGAATACTTATGAATTTCAATTAAAAAACAAAATTGTAGCATTTGTATAATAATATAATAGTAATATATAGGATAATAAAATATTGAACCCATAAATAAATAAAATTTAAGAGCATCTTTTAAATATTACGAAGTGCAAAAGGTTTCGTCGATAACTGAAAACAGACTTCTATAAACATAGAAAATCGTATAGAAAATTGCTAAAAAGTTTAACGAAACTGCGTTAAAATACAAAATGGCTGGCCATAGTGCCGAGAGAATTCCTGCGGTGTAATAATATATAAAAAATTAACTGTTTAGCCCGCGGCTCGAAAGCGAGGTAATTTTCCTGGAATTCTAACATAATTACAAGGGTTTGTAGAGAAATGTTCATTGACTCTACAAAGCAGGGAGATTACTCTACTTTGAACATCATTAAAGTACCTACGTTAAAACTTTTTGAATTAACTCTTGCATTCTTTAAACCGCTAGCCTTGGCATGGCACCTTTTATACTTTTGTTTACTTTGTCAATGGACCGTCCGGTCCATGTCATAAACTTTGACGTTTATTTCGATTGAATAACACTAGAGATCTTTGTTTTGTATTTTATTACTTTTTACTTTAATTGTTTTTAGAATTTCGTTTTTAGTAACCTTCGCTCGAACTCTGTCTTAAAAAGTTGATATTAATATCTATATAATTTGCAATTAATTTGAAAAATTAATATATAAATTGGTAATGCATCCTTATCTTAAATATAAATCCAGTGTCCTGATGTATGTTTCCAGTGACCTCCTAAAATAATGAACGGATTTTAATGTGGATTACTTCATGGAGTGCACTTTAGCCCAACTTGAGAGATAGGATAGTTTTTATTTAAATTTGGGACAAATTATTATTTTTATTATTTCCAATATTTGTTTTGTATGCACATATTTTCAATGAGAGAATTTAGTGACGCACGGTTTGACAGTTCTGCTGTGAAAGAATTTCATTATAACAACAAGGAACATATTGTACGAAATAATGTTATGTTATGAAATATTATTGACAAATTCATAAAATACAGTATTTTATTTATTATGTTACAGAACTACATCTGTCGGGTCAGCCAGCAGAAAATAAAATGTGATTCAATTGTTTTAACTTCCTGTTAAAGCATTGTTTATTAAATATTATCTAAGATAAATTTTAAATGTCTTCTTTTTATGATATTAGTATGTAATTCCACGCCTCACTCGAGTGATTTATTTTTTTCTTTACTTTATTCTTAAACGTTTGAAAATGTACGTCATTTTTAACTTACGCGTTCGTGTGAAGTTACTTACTTAGGATCGTTTACAAACAACTGATGTAAACAATAAAATATTTGAACATATTAAGTAAACGCTTAGTTCAAAGCGTAGGTACCTGTCTCTACGTGGTCACTGGTCGTTCATATTGATACATAATACATACCGGATATGTAAAACAGAGAGAAAAAGTGCAACAGACGTCCTTTAATAACAACATAATATTGTAGACTTAGATTAAGGATTGGTCTCCGCTGCGCTCCAACTAGATACCGTAGGCGTAGTCGCAAAGTGCGGCAACTAATACTACGCCCAAGTGGGCGTATTCGAACCAGTCTCGACTAATTTGTGACGTTGACGTGCCACATGTTCACAAAATGCCGGGTTGCGTAGTAAAACTTTGTTTAAATAATACTACTTACAAAAAATAAGAAAGACACTGAGATTACATATCATCAGAAAATATTTTGTATTTTATCAATTTCTATGTAAAATAACACGAAGCGTATGTTACAAAATTTGAAAGTTCCCATTGAGTGTCAAAATGCCACGCACGCAAGCATCTAATAGTTGCCGTAATAAAAAAGCTGTTGTTCATAGGTAGGGCGGTATTTAGTTGGAGCGCAGCGGAGACCAATCTTTAATCTATATATCTATAATATATTATTGACAACGTCACGCAAAAACTTTGGACTCCTTTAATGCACACGGGGGAGTAAGATTTGGTGGAATAGTGAGAGACTACATATAGAAGAAGCGCATAAAGCTAAAAGGAATAATAACATGTATTACAAATTAAAAAATTTAATAATCAAACAATGGTTCACGTTATGTTATCAGTTGCAACAGACATTATTAATATATTATAGATATCCTACATTAAATGGGTAGAGACGTCGCTTCATTGTGTGTCTTCTACCGCATTTATCACGGGGAGTGGTCCGAAGAACTGTTTCACCTGATTCTTGCCGCCGAATTCTACCTTCGCACGACACGCCACAAGTTATGATATCATCCCCACCATCTGGATGTGTGGCGGTCCTCCACAGTGCGGTTTTCAAGGAGCTTTCTTCCACGTACTCCAAAGCTGTGGAATGAGCTTGCTTGTACGGAATTTCCGGGACGATACAACATACAAGTGCACGTATACCTTCCTTGAAAGCCGGCAACGCTCCTGTGATTCCTCTGGTTTTGCAAGAAGACAAGAATAATGTGGGTGCAGGTGATCACTTAACACCAGATGACCCGTACGCTCGTTTGTCCTCCTTTTCCATAAAAACAACTATTAAATATACGTGAAAAAATATTTAGACAGGTTTTTTACTAAAACAACACACAATAGCCACAACCATTTGGTATTGTTAATACTTTTTCCATAAATCTTATTATATATGCGAATAAAAAAGACAAAAGACTCCGATAAAATCTCGACAGGAATGCAGATGAGCGATGCATAAACGAAATCATAATTGGTATCTTTTTAAATTCATTACATGTATGTAGGCATCCATCTTGGGTACAAGCAATTTGCAGCGCTGCGGGTTCGAGTGCTCCGAGCCACTCGGCTCATGATGCGGAGAGGTTATTCCACCCGGCCGGGGTCTTCTTCACGACTTGTCCGGGGTCTTGTTTACGTAATGCGATGTGTTGACGATACATTATACACACACCGTGCTTTCAATGCAAATGAATTAATTTAAAGCCGCTATCCCTGTATAGCCGAGTGGTTAGCGATCCTATCTACTAAGCTAGGGGTCCTGGGTTCGAATCCCGGTAGGTGCAAGCATTTATATGATGAATATGGATGTTTGTTTCTGAGTCATGCATGTTTAAATGTATTTATGTATGTTTATATGAATTTATGTATGTTTAAGTAAGTATATTATATTAAATATATCATTGTCTTGTAACCCATAACACAGGATATATATGCTTAACTTGGGGCAAGATAATTTGTGAAAAAAGTGTGTCAATATTATCCCAAGAAATCGCCACAACAGCGCATAATTGTCAGTTTATATAAAGCTTTTATTTTCACAAAAAAAAAAATATTAATTTACAGAACATAAGAAGATTTATTTTTTTCTTTACCTTACTATCTATAAAAAATTATAGACAGTGCGTAACTAACTTTTACAGTTGGAGCCATGCTAATCATTCAATCGAGATAAAAAATTTATGAAAACTTATTAATTGTTTAACAATGCTAACGCCCTCCGGAATCGAGCGGAGCTAGGTTACCATGTCGCACAAGAATGTCGTTGTTTGAATTCAGAATTAGAATCATTTTTAATTTATAACAAACATAATACAATTTTCCTTACAAACTTATGTCATGTCAAATAGTATTGTTGTAAAAATGACGACCGATATAGCCGAATGGTTAGGGACCCTGACTACTAAGCTAGAGGTCCCGGGTTCGAATCCCGGTAGGTGCAATCATTTATATGATGAATATGGATGTTTGTTTCTGAGTCATGCATGTTTATATGTATTTATGTATGTTTAAGTAAGTATATTATATTAAATATATCATTGTCTTGTAACCCATAACACAGGATATATATGCTTAACTTGGGGCAAGATAATTTGTGAAAAAAGTGTGTCAATATTATCCCAAGAAATCGCCACAACAGCGCATAATTGTCAGTTTGTATAAAGCTTATATTTTCACAAAAAAATATTATTAATCTACAGAACATAAAAAGATTCATTTTTTTTCTTTACCTTACTATCTATAAAAAATTATAGACAGTGCGTAACTAACTTTTACAGTAGGAGCCATGCTAATCATTCAATCTAGATAAAAAATTTATGAAAACTTATTAATTGTTTAACAATGGTAACGCCCTCCGGAATCGAGCGGAGCTAGGTTACCATGTCGCACAAGAATGTCGCTGTTTGAATTCAGAATTAGAATCATTTTTAATTTATTACACACATAATACGATTTTCCTTACAAACTTATGTCATGTCAAATAGTATTGGTGTACAATTAATAAATTTGCGTACAATATTTATCTAACTTGAATGATTAACATTGCAACAACTGTAAAAGTTAGGGGTATTTTGGTGATTATTTTCGCACTGTCTTTATGAAATAGAAATGTAAAGAAAAAATGATTGTTCTTCGCATATTCTGTAGAAATGTGAATTTTGTAAAAATATAAGCTTTGTATAAACCGTCAAGAAATGTTTTCAATTATACGCTATTTTGGAGATTTCTTGGGATAGCGGCTTTTAATATAATCTTTGTTAACTATGACGTAACTAAGGGAGATTGAACCACACTTTAGATGTTAATATTGGTCCTAAATAAGTACTTTTATTAAAATAATGTAAAACATAGGAACGATTGAAGTATTTTTTTGTGAAAATAAGGGACGAGACGAACAGGATGTTCAGCTGATTGTAATTGATACGACTTGCCCATTACACTGTAGTGCCGCTCAGGATTCTTGAAAAACCCCAAAAATTCTGAGTGGCACTACAACTGCGCTCGTCACCTCGAGACATGATATGTTAAGTCTCATTTGCCCAGTAATTTCACTTGCTAAGGCGCCCTTAAGGCCGAAATACAATAATGCTTACACATTACTGCTTCACGGCAGAAATAGGCGCCGTTGTGGTACCCATAATCTATACGGCATCCTGTGCAAAGGAGCCTCCCATTGGTGGCGTATTTTTATTGTAGCGTATAAATTAATATCTACGGCGAGATAAGAGTAAACTGGAAAGTAATAAATAACCTAACGAAAACAATTGACCTTTTTTAACAAGCATTGCGCATTAATTGGGCGAGCTTTCCAAAAAGTTGTGTAATCGAATGTCAGAAATGTGATAATTAAATATTAACCGGCTGTTAGTACTGATACAGACGACTTTGTAATATACGATCGAAGGGTTGATTCCACGTTGATATTACATTCATACAGCATTACAAATAAACATGGTATAAAGATATACCTGAGAATAAGCCAAGCATATGTTATAATATTGTTACAAATAAACAGAAAATAGTATTTTACCGACTATATTGCCACATGAGTAAAAAAACCGTACAGAGACTAAGCTCTCCTTCGGAGACTAACACCTTCAATAAAAGTACAAAGAAACTAGTTATAATATTTGATGCACGTTATTAATACCATCACAAACCTCCAAAGTAAAAATGTGCTCGAAAATAAAAAGGTTACACAGTACTGCCCACGGAAGTAAATATTTTGAAATAGAAGGAATTTCAAAATATTTGTAATATTAGAAATATATATTTCATGACCAAAAATAAGTCACTATATTGAGGATGAACCTTTTGGTTTATATGTAAGTTGTGATATTTAGATATACACCTTAATATATATAAATCCAGTGCCCAGATGTTTGTTTCCAGTGAACTCCTTAACTAATGAACGGATTTTAATAAGGATAACTTCATGGAGTGCAGTTTAGTCCAACTTGAGAGATGGGATAGTTTTTATTTCGATTTGGGGCCCATAATTATTTGTATTTCCAATATTTGTTTTGATGACGCACGGTTTGACAGTTCTGCTGTGAAACAATTGCATTATAACAACAGGGAGTATATTTTACGAAATAATTCTTGATGTTATGAAATAATATTGACAAATTCATAACAGTATTTTATTTATTATGTATAGAACAACGTCTGTCGGGTCAGCTAGTCTAAATATACATCTGAATGCTTAAAGAATCTGATGTAAGGAAATCAAGTGCATTCTGCGTCACTCTAGTATCTCAAAATAAATTGAGTATTTAGGTCAACTGTGTATCAGTCGAGTTTATAAGAAGAACCTGCCAACATACTCTCACGGTAACATCTAACAAAAAATAAATAAAGATAGCCATCTTTACTGTTATGTAAAGCTACATAAGCCGAAGCGTCTTGTGTTATAAAAGATACAAAAAGCGGCAGACATTTTCTAAAAATAATGGCGAGATTGATTGCACTTGTCAACGGACGTGTGAAAGTAACAGCGTCTGCATCTATCTAAAAAAGCCACACAGTAGGTACCAACAGTTACGTCATCCATTCACTAGCTCCGGTCGTAACTGTGCGTTAAATTAAAAAAAAAAATTTAACAAAAAAACAACCGACGTCAAAAACACTATTCCAAATCAATAGACATAATATGCACGAAAAAATTTAAAAATAATTGCGTATTTTTATGTGATTGATCAGTCGATAGATAAGTTAATTATACGAAATTTACTAGTGGGGGGCTCCTTTGCACAGGATGCCAGCTAAATTATGGGTAGCACAACGGCGCCGTTTTCTGCCGTGAAGCAGTAATGTGTAAATGTACGTACTATTTACAGGCATGTCACATAGACTTACTTCTATTCAAACTTGCTATATTTATATCTGATGACTCATATCTTCTGCATTACCCATAAAATCTAAGCATACTATTAATACTGCAGAGACTCTTCCGACTAGTTCAGCTTCAGAGCTCATAACAGGAAATAACTAAAGTAATATTGTAATGAAATGCGGCAGTAATGTCCGTTGTCAAACGCGAGGCAGTTCAGCAAGATTATCGGCGGCTCAATGCAATGTATGAGCGTGTTTATAGCTGATCGACTATTGAGGACCCGCATTACTTACATTAGCGGACCTTGGCGGAGTGAAGTGGACCTCTCCGATGGGATTTATAGGTACTGATATTGAAAATGGCTTTGTGTTGAAGAGACCGCGCCGATTTCATTATTAATTGTCGTATTTCGTTTTGTTTTATTTACTATAAAGGAACGAGATGAGCTGATGGTAATTGATGCGTTTAATTACAATGCAATGCCGTTCAGAATTCTTAAAAACCCAAAAATACTGAGTGGCACTACAATTGCGCTCGTCACCTTGAGACATAAGATGTTAAATCTCATTTGCTCAGTAATTACACTCGCTACGGCGCCCTTCAGACCGAAACACAGTAATGGTTACACATTACTGCTTCACGGCAGAAAAAGGCGCCGTTGTGGTTCCCATAGTTGCCACGAAAATTAGAATGGCAAAGTTAGGCAAAAAAAATATTTTTCATTGATAAAAACAGTAGCAGTATACGAAATATTTTTTCAGTAATGAGTGGGTTGTTGTTTTAAACTGCGAGATATAACTCGTTTTCCATATTACATAACATGGAAAACTCGCTTCTTATGTAAACTTTAAGAGTTCGGTTTGGGTTAATTAGTTTTTGATGGTTTGGCTTTTGCGGTTTACGTAATAGTGCTTTGTTTGTATTCTCGAGTGATATTCAATAACAGTGTTGCAAAGTTAATCCTACCAATAATTTTAAGTATACTGCTTTTCATGAGGCTTGACAGCTACTTTAAGCCACTTCAAGATTAATTTCTTCATTCAGCTCGAAAAATGACACTTATGAAAGTCAAAGATATACATTTACTATCTTAATATATATATAAATCTCGTGTCACAATGTTTGTCCTCAATAGACTCCTAAACTAATGAACGGATTTTAATGGTGATTACTTCACACAGTTTGGTCCAACTTGAGAGATAGGGTAGTTTTTATTTCGATTTGGGACCCATAAATATTTTTATTTTCAATATTTGTTTTGTATGGACATATTTTCTATGAGAGAATTTAGTGACGCACGGTTTGACAGTTCCGCTGTGAAACAATTTCATTCTAACAACAGGGAGCATATTTACGAAATAATTTTTGATGTTTTGAAATATATAACAGTTGTTTTTTTACTATCTACAGAACAACGTCTGTCGGGGCAGCTAGTTCACCTATAAATTACAATTATGTGAGATATTTATATTACATACACGCTTTTTATAAGCTTCACCTCTATGTATGTTTTAACCGATTCATTTGGGCGCGATTTTGACCCACTTCAAACAGCCAGATTTCGTTCAAACTTCGTAGATTTATCGAGGACGGCCGACAATACAGTAATTTGATAAAATTATTCCATTTTTCAATTTGCAAAATGATATTTTTGTTAAAATGGCAGAAATTGATGTTCGTTTTAAATTTCAACCATTATCTTTTCTACCAAAGCGTGTTTTTTAGTTTTTTATACTTTTTTATTTATTTATTTTTCATGGTATGTTACGTTTGTACAAAGAACAATGTTGTTATATGTAATAAGGTTTTAAATACAGTCAAATAATATATTAGATACTTATTAGTAAAACATTTGTTTAGATATCATTATAATAGTTTTTTACATTTAGACGGAAATGCTTTTTTTTACAACTAATACATAATGAAATTTATTGATTCTCGTCCATTGGTTATGGTTCAGTAGACATATGAGTTACAAAGACTTGGTAGCTGAAGTATGATACAAAATATGGTCTGGTTCATAAACTAGCACTAACACCCTGATGGTGATAAAAAAAAATCAATCCTAAATTTTTTATTTACGCGACAAAACAAGTACTACAATTTGTTGTGGCAATTTAAAGCGCTATGATATTATAAACTACAATAATACTAGCTGACGCGACAGTTGTTCTGTACATAATAAATAAAATACTATTTTTTATGAATTTGTCAATTTTGTCAATAACATCAAGAATTATTTCGTAAAATATGCTCCCTGACAGCAGAACTGTCAAACCGTGTGTCGATAAATTCTCTCATAGAAAATATGTCAATACAAATATTGGTAAAAAAATAGAAATGGGTCCCAAACTGAAATAAAAACTATCCTAAGTAATCCTCATTAAAATCCGTTCCAAATGAACGAGGAGGGGGAGAGATCACTGAAAACAAACATTAGGACACTGGATTTATATATTCAAATTCAAATATTTTTATTCAAAATAGGATGTGACATCACTTATTGAAAGTAAAAACTACCACCCATTTCAAAATGAATGCCCCAGACCTGAGGAGAACGGGCGCAACAAACTCAGCGGGCTTTTTTTTTCATCGAAAAAATATGTTTACAAAGTAATATTGTACAATCAAACTTATGATTTAGCCTGAGAGCGGTCACTCCATTCCCAATCTGTGGTATCATTAAAAAAGTCATTTATGTTATAGTAACCTTTACCATACAAACGTTTTTTAAAAATTCTTTTGAATAACGTGATACTTTTGTTTTGAACATTTTCTGGAATCTCGTTGTAAAAGCATATACATCGCCCCACAAAAGACTTAGTAACTCGACTTAGCCGAGTAGTAGGCATTATAAGTTTATGTCTGTTGCTGGTGTTAACATTATGGTTATGAAAGTTTCTAGTAAATTCACTTATGTGCCTATGAACATACATATATATACATACATATATTAAGATAATCTGATAATCTATAACACTCAGTCTGTGTTGACAGTACAAGCTTATCCACCGTATCATTATAATTAGGATTATGATGGAAAAAGGTTTTGTGTACATCAGATGGCCAAGTTGTTCAAATCAGCTCTAGTGAGGTTTTATCATTCTTTAGCTTTAAAATTCATATATTGTACCTCTACTTCCTAAAGTGTGTTTAAAAATAAAAATGACGTATCGACTCTCATTGAATGGACTATTTTAAAAACAACCTGTGTTATATAAATATAGCTGATAAAAGTCAAGTTTCGAAGCACGTGCTGCCCCATTCACAAACAGCACATTGGTATCAACCCCACACGCATGGAGGTGTCAAGTGGGTGCACACTGCACGTGATAAAACCTTGCGACACATTTCAGTGTCAATATTGTGTAGTATAAGAGCTGCCGATCTATTTTAACAGCAGCTTTTTGTATAAATGTTAATAAAACGTATGATAACAGATACCCTAGATGCATAATCTTAATTTACAACTATTAAAAAAGTTTTTCCAAAATTTTCGAAAACATTCGAAAACATATGCCTTAGTTAATGTCAAATAAACTTTATTAAAATAGGCTTTAACTAATCGCATTTGAATCTTCACTGTAAATATTTCTTTATTATCATTAACTTATCATTAAATTACGGAATCTACCATATGTTCGGAAAACGTAGAAGCGCGTGAGAAGAACATACAGGAACGTCAACGGATACTCGTTTCAATCAATATAGTATTTTACAATGGTTGTAATATACAAAACAAATAAGATATAAAGGTGTGCATTTTAAATATAAAATATTTCATAAAAAGTAATGAAGAATAAACTGTACTAATATCAATTGGATATTTATTTATCATATATTGGATGCATCAAACTTTAGAGTTTAGAGTTTAAATTCACTTGAGAAGAACAGGGGTCAATTATTATTTCCAATATTCTAAACCTTAACTGAAATATAATGGAACGATAATTATATACATTATAGAAAAAAATGGTTGCTGATGTACTTAAAAATGTAATTTTCATTTCTATACAATTTTGCTAATTATTACATACCTAATATATATTTTTATATAGTTAGCTACCTCTATATCAGGTGCAATAAATTAAATTCGATGTATTAAAATTTGTAAAATCCCTTAAAAAATCATATTGAATTTTCTTCCAATCCAAGAGTTTAAGGAATAAACTTAAACACATTTTCAATATATAATAAGGAAATAATAAAAAAATACTCGTCGTCTTCTTTCATAAACGTTTTCCATTAATTATCCGTTTTACCTACTGACGTGTATTTCTTACATAATTGTAGACGTAGTTGTTATTTTTTAAAGTAATAACCCTCACTTCTGGTTTTAATTAAACAAATAAAATATGGAAAAAAAAAAATTGAATTTGTATAATAATAGACGTTATAAAAACAAGCCACTAGCTCTTAGTGTATACAGCATGCCTGCACAACGTCTGCTAGACCAGTCGCCTGACGCCTCCCTCTTGATGTACTTTACTATTTAGCGTCCACTATTTGATATTGATATTTGGATACAATTCACTTTGTAACCGATTGCTTCATGTTTTACCACACAATGTTTACTTTTGGCGAGTTATGATCTACACTAGACTGGTTCGTGGTTCGAATATGAACACGCGAATGAATAGAAAAGACTTAGATAATGTATAAGTCTAGATAGAGTCTCTTGCTGTTAGATAACCGATAAAAACAGGCTGGGAATATTAGTTTCATGTCCTTGACAAGCTTACACTCACGATTTGTATGACACTTTGTGTTAGTGTGTGTGAATTGCTCAAAATTGAGTGAAATAGAGGTTAGTTCTAAAGTCTTTTGTTTTCGACTTTTTCACAGCTGTCATATTCTATAATACCTATCCGTGACGACTCGCCTATAGTTTTTACTTCAATAACCGATTTATATCAGTAATTAACAATAAGTAATTTTTTTTATGTTTATAAGGGACGAGGCGAGCAGGACGTTCGGCTGATGGTAATTGATAGGCCCATAAACCGAAAACTTTTGAGCGGCACTACAATTGCGCTCGTCTCCTTACATACGATGACGATACAGACATACGATGTTAAGTTTCATTTGACCAGTAATTTCACTAGCTACGGCACCATTCAGACCGAAACACAATAATGCTTACACATTACTGTTTTTCACGTCAGAAATAGGCGCCGGTGTGGTACCCATAATCTAACCGGTATCCTTTGCAAAGGAGCCTCCCACTGGTAAATTTCATTTAATCTAGTTATTCAAAGTGGAATTACATTTACTAGATAACATGAAACCACTAACTTTCTATCGCTTCTAAGCCTGCAACGGCCGCGCGTGTGTGATTCCAACCGACCGTAAACTGCAACACGTCACTAAATGTCACCATATTCGAGCCGACTATAACCAATTACAGTGAAAGTTGTCTCAAAATGTTTATCTCACGTCCATCTCGGCTAACAGATCTAATTATAAACTCGATAAAGCCTCAGATAAGTTTATTTGCTAACAAGCTCAGTACTTCGTGACTATTAAATTGATTAAACGCCGTAGAAAACACTATTCGGTATGCGAATTATGCAATTTCTTAGGTTATTATATAAGACAGATTGTAATCTAGAAGCGGTCAACTGTATTGTTATTGTCTACTATAGGAAAGTAATCGGTTAATGTCTGATTACGTAACTGATGGTTAACCAACGTCCTCTGGCTTTGTCTTTATTGGAATGATTATAATGTGAAATATTTAAAAAAAATTATAACAATTTAAATAGTTTAAAAATAAAACTAAAAATCACACTTTGATTGAAAAGATAATGTTTGAAATTTTAAATGAATATCAATTCCTGCCTTAGCGGCGATAGGTGAAAAAATTTCATAAATTAACAAAAATCTTATTTTGCAAATCCAAAAATGGAATAAATTTATCATATTAATGTATTATCATCGGTCCTCGATAAATCTACGAAGTTTCAACGAAATCTGATCGTTTAAAGTGGGTCGAAATACATATAGGTGAAGCTAATAAAAAGGGTCTTATTTAATTTGTGTAATAATTAATCCTAGAAGCAAGGGTTATCACTTTAATACAAATCACTTTAATAACAAATTGTTTAGATTGGAAAGAGATTCAAATATTGGGGTTTAGCAGGTTATAACTGTAAAGTAGATCCTGTAGATAAAGCCACAACCTCTGAGTTGAACAAGATATACAAGATTTATCAACGATACGCCGCTCGAACGGTTGACTCAGTGGAAACAGCGCTCGCACGGAAGATTTGAGTCCTGCATCGTTCATAAATTTAGTTTTCAATTTTAATTTGGGATTAATCCCAGAAGTGAAGGTTATCACTATAAAAAAAAGCAAAAGATATATACATACTTACATAAATAGAGAAGGATTCTACTTTGAATGTAAATATATGTAATACTAACTGTAAAAACAACTTCAATCAACTTAATGTATCACAATACAATTACTGTAGCCGACAGTGGAAAAGTAAAATTGAAATATTTCCCCGCACACGGCATGCCTATGTAGATGACGGCGTTATTTTCCAGCTAGTTTAATATGAATACTTAGATAATCGCTGTATCACAGTATAATGTTCATAATCCCAGCAAACCCGGTGATTGCCCGGGATGGCCCGAACGTTCCAACGCAGCTTCCGCAACGGGACTGCATTCCTTCATTTATAAGAGGATTTACAATGGTTTGTAGCCATCAGTACAGGCAGTAGGGTGAAGGATGAAAGGAGTGATGGAGTACGGTACCGGAGTACCGTATAATAAATTATTGTTGGAATTTAATTAGAGGCATTTCTACCGAAGCACGGTTCTAATTGAAATGTTTTACTAATAGTTGTTTGATTGTCATTGTTGATTTTTTTTTATGAAACTAAAGGATGAGACGAGCAGGACGTTCAGCTGATGGTAATTGATATACCTGTCCATTACAATGCAGTGCCGCTCAGTATTCTTGAAAAACCCATAAATTTTGAGCGGAACTACAATTGCGCTCGTCACTTTGAGACATAAGATGTTAAGTCTCATTTGCCCGGTGATTACCGTAGTTCAGCTTCTACTGTTATTCGAATTCCTTTCAGGCGAATATTTATGTTTTTGTTACTTTTTTTTTTCATAAAAATAAGGGACAAGACGAGCAGGACGTTCAGCTGATGGTAATTGATACGCCCTGCAAATGTGCCTGAGCGGCACTGCATTGTAATGACCATGCAGTGCCGCTCAGGATTCTTGAAAAACCCCAAAAATTATGAATGGCACTACAACTGCGCTCGTCACCTTGAGACAAGATGTTAAGTCTCATTTGTCCAGTTATTTCACTAGCTACGGCGCGATTCAAACCGAAACACAGCAATGCTTACATATTACTGCTTCACGGTAGAAATAGGCGCCGTTGTGGTACCCATAATCTAGCCGACATCCTGTGCAAAGGAGCCTCCCACTGGTTCTAATTGAAATGGTTTACTAATGGTTCTTTAATTGTGATTTATATATATTTTGTCTTGGCCCGGTTTCAATATTCAACAAGCTGTGCTGTCATGTTTATTTTTGTGGTTGAAAACATTGTTTCTCATTTAAAAAAATATGTTTTTAGCAAGTCTAGTAAAATTATATTCTATTGTTGATTTGATAAATAAGACTTGAAAAATATAAATAATTTTCTAAGAACGCGACCTTTCCTTAAAAGTTAATGCTCAGATAAGATCTCATCCATCAAGAGATAGGTACCTACTTTATGTGTTTCTAATATTTAAAGTATCTGTTTCTAATATCGATAAATCATTACATTATGTTTATGAATGAATGTTTACCAGTAGCTTTTACCTGTAAATCAAATTGTTGTCTGTATAATTTAGGAAACCGCTTTACCGATTTTGGCGGTTTTTCGACTAGCAGATCATTTTATAAGGAATTATTTAGAGAATTAATAAGTGTTTCACGTAAAATAAATTGTCAACAAAATCTAATAATCGCTCACTTACGGCCGTTTTCAATAACGTATCTCTAGTTACGGCTACATTGCTGTCACCGTTTACGGCCGTTCCCAATATTCAGTCTGTCTCTTACTTGAGATAAATATCGTAACTATCGTTGACTTTTCTGTCCCAATAATCTTATCGACGGAAACTCACCTTATCCGTGCACGCTGGCTGTCAATGAGACGACGTATAGCTTACCAGCGATATAAAGTTTGTATGGAAATTGCAATTCACGCGGCCCAATATAAGGCGATAAGAATGACTTAACGAGTATATTGGGACAGCTTCAGATTATTGACAGCTAATTACTGACAGTACAAGGTAGTAATTTATCTCTATCTGTAGATAGAATATTGGGAACGGCCGTTAATGACAAGATCTTATCTATCCATAGTTATGTCCAATATAGTAAGAATCCAATGCTTTATGTAGATATGTTATTGAAATGTAAGTAAGCGTAAAAGGATAGATTTGTCTACCTCTAAAAAGTTAAACAAATGAAAGATAGGTTATTGAAAACGGCCGCGAATCTCAATCTGTCTATGGCAAGCTCTATTTCACCAAGCTCCTGTTTGAGTGCACACACACATCCACATATAATTTAATTTCTTACTACGCGAATGCGTATTTCGCTACACAGTTTTTACCCGCAAAGCCTTTTTCAGCATCGCCTACATTAACGCACAGTTTATCGTTTACCGTGTGAGTTATGTATTTGAATATTTACGAGCAGTTCTCAGTGGGAGGTCGAGTGCGATTAGTCGGACAATATGTGACCATTTGACAGCCGGCTAAGTGAATACCATTAAGGATTCACTCGAACTTTAATACTAATTTAGTTGCATTTGTATTTTATTCAACATTAAATTATGAAGCCGCGGGTTGCCTTCCGCCATCGCATCAGATATATTATCATAGGTTATTACAATTGCAAATTTAATGCAAAAAGCTATGAACTTGGATTATTATCGAGTTATTATAAACACGCTCGAATGAATGTGTTGGCTGTCAGGTTTTACCCGAACCTTTATTATTTCTTCTTAAAAATAAACTGTAAGCTATCAATCAATATTATTATTGCCTCTTGTATGCAATTTATACTTATTCATCTTAGATTATTAATACGTCTCGATTCTCTGATAAAAACAGGCCAGGAATATAATACCTTAGTGTGCAGCTAGCTACGCCATACACTCGCGATTTGACACTTTGTGTCAGTGTGCGTGCATTCCTCAAAAAAGAGGTTAGTTCTAAACACAATTTTATTCGACGTTTTCACAGTTGTTATAGTCTATCCATACGTATAAATGATATAAGTTATTCATAATAACTTCGTGCAATCATGCAAGGAATCGACATACCCGTTGTAGTACTCTAAGAATTATTGCAAAAAAGATGTTCAAATTTACTTTTTACTAATTTAATGTTATATTAACTTTAAATGATTAATTACTCCTATATTCTACTATAGAAGACTTAGATCCTCGTGCTATTCTACGTTTTTAGAAAGAACAATTTTGTAAAACTCTTGCAAAGATGGCTTTGCCAATTAATTATTACGAATACGGCTGTACGGGCTTGAACCTTTTGCCTGTCCTAATAATGAACGAAGAAACAAAAAAAAAATAACTAATGTCGCAATCGTTAGAAAATTTTAGGAACCAACTTCACCCTGATACGTTTGTGTTATAGTGATGCGCGCGCATCTTAAAATTTCACTCTCATCATTTTTTCAGAACGCGCCTAGAGAAGTATAAGTTCAAATAATAAAAACTATCAGTATGGCCAACTATTATGAAAGATAAAATAGTTTGCGAAGTCTGTTTGTTGAAAGTGTTGCGTGATAATGAGTTGAGAGGTCGGGATCGTTGCAACTGCACTTTCGATTCGTCGAGTGAAAGGCGCATCTTCGACGTACAGGTGCATGCGAGACGCGGGTGTCGGATACGGGCGCCTCCAGACAGACCGACGACGGTTTCTAACCAGCTATATTGTCGCGGACTTATTGAAAGATTTTCCACTTAGATTGAATCTTATAAAGACTTGATATTATACTTTAGTTGGCATTTAAATTAAAACAGGTCGACCTGTCAATAAATCATTATATTTGTTGGATGCAATTACTAATTATGACAGTAAACACGACCATCGTGTTCACGAAGCATCCTTACACGCAATGAATTCTCTAAAGATTGATGCATCCAATATTCGATAATTTATATAGTTTATTCTTTATTACTTTTTATGAAATCATTTATATTATTAAAACAGGATTCATATATTTAATGCAGCACCTTACAAACTAATTTGTTATGTATATTACAGTCATTGTAAAATACTCTATTTAATTGAAAAGAGTGGCCGTTGAGTTTCTTGTAAGTTCTTCTCACGAACTCAACTTTTTCCGAGCAATTGGTAGATTCAGTAATTTAAAAGAAATATTTATAGTGACGATTCAAAAGCGCTTAATTTAATAAAGTTTTACTTGTCTTTGATCACGGAGCTTTAAATGCAGGTTTACACGTGTTGTCTTCTCGCTTGTATCTATGAAAATTAGCATAGCGTCAAGTCTTAATTTGTTTTAATGCATACGAATTGGTCCATAGTGAGTTGTGGGTCAGAAGGAATTCCTTACAATTTGAACTGTCCTTCAACGTCATAGCAACTTGTTAGTTGCAACAATAAATTAGCACAGACCCATAATAAATTTGCAACTAACAAGTTTACTTTGGAAAATTTTGCCCAGTAAAGAAAAAAAAGTGAAATAGGTATTTATCAATTTCCCACAAATTGTTCAGCTCATTTGCTACTAAACATAATTTATTCAAACAAAGCAAATCTTATAAATATATTTACAATTCTATGATTATATAAAATTAGAACTATCATTACGTGGAAGCGTACCAAGAACTCTGGCAGCATTTCCGCGTTCGATACCTAGGCTGATTTGTTGACCGAAATAGCTGCCAGCGCTTGAGTTTCCAGTAGCCTTATTGAGGCGCGAAGATAATTCTTTGAACATTCTCCGCGCCTCTGGACCCCACGGGCCAAGTGACTCGACATCAAACGGCACAAAGATGTATGACTCACTGAGACCAACATATTTGCGACGCTAGCTGTGTTGGTTGCTTGTCTTGTTACAGCTCTTTGAATAAAACATATCCTTACACGTCTGTTGAAGTTGGTATTGACCACATAACTATACGCTTTATATAATATTAATATCTATTAAGTAAGCATTAAAACGTAACTTTATTGAAACGTTAATGTTGTATGAAGTAGGTCTTAGCGTTCAAAGAGCGAGTGATCGGAGTGGCACCAACCGTTATGCGGTCATGGTAGTGCAATAACTGAAGTACAGCTCGGAACCTTAAGTGACTCGCAGAACATTTACTTATGTGTTCATATGTTGGGCGTTATGACATCTAGAGGCAAGAATGATGGAATATATATAATGATGTAGTCCTAATCATTAGCAAGATATACTTAAAAAACTTGTGTTTATATAATAATAATAATTTATTCAAATATAATAATAATATATAGTTATAGAATGTTTTGTGTCCTACCTACCCTATCCTGAGTTGCAGAGGCTAGGTCCTTCCGAAAGCTTATGATATTTTTATTATCAAACTCAATACAAAGGAGTGTGCGTGTTTGTGTGTGTGTGTGTGTGTGTGTGTGTGTGTGTGTGTGTGTGTGTGTGTGTGTGTGTGTGTGTGTGTGTGTCTGTGTGTGTGTGTGTGTGTGTGTGTGTGTGTGTGTGTGTGTGTGTGTGTGTGTGTGTGAATATTTTATTGTCAGAATTGATGCTTATGTTTCAGTTTTAAGAATGATTACTGTTTCGTCGTATTTTAATACTATAAGCCAAGATTTTAAAGACTTCGTTAAAGTGTATTTATTTTACTTAAGTATATTTTTTAATACATTTATCCATAAAAAAAGCCACGTCAAAAATCTTTTAAAGCTTTTAATTTTAATTATTTTATGGTAAATAGTTTCCATACCAAGATCTAGTTCCGCAAATTGCCATTATAACATTTTCTTGTAATATCAACACAGATTTCTTGCAATAAGACGTTTATGGCTACATGTTATTACAAGAATAAGGCAATGAAGCTTCCGTTTATTTATGTAATACGACAAGATTATACGCGGAGCTCAGAAACAAGACTACGGTGAATTATATAATGTTATAAATGGTGCAACGAGTTTCTTGCCACTTCTTCTCATTACCACAACAATATATAATTTTGTAAAAGTGGCAATTAGTTTCTTGCCACTTCTAATTAGCTCAACAATATATAATTTTATAAAAGTGGCTATGAGTTTCTTGCCACTTCTTCTCATTAGCTCAAAAATATATAATTTTGTAAAAGTGGCAATTAGTTTCTTGCCACTTCTAATTAGCTCAACCCTTTACGAAGTGACGGTAAATTCAATAAGAAAAAAAATTGTCATTCATGTGTCATTTCCGTGACCTACATGAATAAAGTGATTTTGATTTGATCTCTTATAAATCTCCGTTAGAGCGGTATTGCCGATATCCTTCACTCTTTCGTACTTATAAAGTTATGGTTGGAGGTAGTGACGCCTCATGCATTCTTTAAGTTATTTATTTAGTATCTTCGAAAGCTTTCAAATCTAAATAATATAGTGAAAATAACGATTAAAGTCTATCAATGGGTTTTCCTAAACCATCGTCGATTATTCTTTGCTCGATTTTTAAATTATGCTGACTTGCAAATACACCAATTATTTATATAAATGTTTGAACTATCATTTAATTTGAAATCTTTTGAAGTTAATTTTAGGCGCGTTATAAAAAAAAAATTAGAGTGAAATATTAAGATCGCATAAGATCGATAGCATCACTGTAACAGGGTGAAGTTGGTTCCTAAAATATTCTGACGTTTGCGACATTCGTTCTTTTTTTTTTGGTTTCTTCGTCCATTATTAGGACTGGCAAAGGGTTCAAGCCCATACAGCCGTATTCGTTATTTAAAAATTAACTATCAAAGCCATCTTTGCAAGATTTTTACAAAATTGTTATGTCTAAAAACGTAGAATAGCAGGAGAAATAAATAATAAGAAGTATAATAACCCCTTGCGTGCATACATAAGTACACACACACTTTTTTTTTAATTTAAACCAAATCATGCTGACTTGCAAATACATCAATTATTGATATAAATGTTTAAACTATAATTTAAATTTAAAATCTTTTTAAATAACCAATTGGTTTAAGCATAAATTTTGACCAACTATTTGGAACCGGATGCAAGAATCTTATACCGTTAGCTCTTTGTAACACGTGTCAGAGTAATGTCAGTTTATCATACAATGTTCGTTCGGTTTGGTATCGCAGTATAATAAAAACTGTGCAGTCGACGGTGACAAGTAGCAGATGGTCGCTGGGTAAGATGGTCAGCTTGAACAAACTTGTTATGGCAGGCCTCGCCTATGTGAATAGTAAGCTTACTTGTGTGAATCAATTACTTGTGTTTCTAATTTTAGGTCGTAGAACAAAACGGCTTCACAATAAGTAGGTACTTAATTGGAATTTAAAATTCAAATATATTGATTCAAAACTTGACGATCCCGCCCGCTTCGCTGTGTGAATTTTTAGAGGAAATAAATTAATGAAAGAACGTTTAAATTCGAAAAATAAGTAGCCATAAACCATCTAGGATAAATTTCGCATCGTATGGTGGCAGCTTCATGTCGATACGATCTGTGGTTTAGGCGCGAAAGAGCCTGAAAAAAAGATCATTTTCATTATATATATAGATAGGATTTAAAACCACTTATTGAACGTCGAAAACTACCATCAATTAAAAATAGACTGCCTCAGACATGAGAAGAACGAGCGCAAGAAACCCAGCGGGCTTTTTATGTATAAAAATATTGATTACAATATAATATCGCACAGTAAACATTTATAATTAAAGAGTCTGAGAGTGCCCGCTTCATTTCCAGTCTGTAGTATCATTAAGAAAATCATTTATGTTATAATAAACTTTCCCACACAAACGTTTTTTAAACAATTTTTTTAAATTCCGTAACACATTTGTTTTGTATATTAACTGGGATCATGTTGTAAAAGCATAAACATCGCCCAATAAAAGAGTTACTAACTCGACTTAACCGAGTAGTAGTTTTTAAGAAATTAATTAAGTGATGGTATTTTTACTAAACTCTACATTTTATTTACTCTCTCTTGAAACTCAAATTTTTCCAGAAAAAAATGCAAGCAGGCGTCATCACAATGTTATTATTATTAACAATTAGACACTACACGTATCGTATTAAACAAAGTTTATTGGTGCTTCAATTAATCACAGGGTTGTCAGCGAAGGATGATCAAACATGAGCTCAGATTGCCCGATAAACAGCTTACTGCTAACAATGAAGCTACTGTTACCAATCTTATCACGAAGCATACCAGCCCAGCTTTGAAAGGCATTCAGAGTTAGATACAGTCATATTACTCGTCCGGCTTAAACCAAATTGAGATAGAAAAGATTGCAAATTGCTTGTGTACGGTTTTGTATAAATAATATCCGGCTCGAAGGACCATAAATATGTACGGTTTTGTATGATAATTAAATGATATTTTGATAGAGTAAAATATGTGTAATGAACTACGAAACAGATTTATAATTTGGTATATTGCTTGATTAAAACGTATTGCAACTACTGAATGTTAGAAATATAATAACAACAAGAAATTAATGAATTTTGTCCAGTCATGGAAGATCAGTTGAATAGGGACAAGTTCTGGCCGACGAATGTCTAGAGTTAAAGCCAGTCCAATTACAAAGTATTTACTTGTTTAAAGGTCTAGAATCACAATGGCTCAGATATAGTTTATATACACTTCATTCTGTCTATGTTCTCATATATTTTAAAAATTAATATAATATTGACAACTGCCCGGGCCTCAGCTTATGGTGTAGTTAAACTAAACGAGCAAAGAGCTAGATCAATAAGATTCTTTCTTGATCTTTTATGAAGAACTAGTAGATGCCCGTTGCATCCGCAACTAAAGGTTTTATCTCAATAAAATGTTTAATAATATGAGAATAATCATTGACAGAGAGAGTTGTCATACTGAAACATGCAGAGCAAGTCTGTCAGCCATTAAGTTGGCGACATCCCATTCTGCACGGACGCACGCCGAGAAATAGAATTCGGATATGCTCGCTCCGGGGAATCTAAAAGAATTTAATAGAGTAGCCCGTACAGAATGAGCATTCGCTCGTCTAGAGTAAATTGGCCTTAAGCTGATAAATGATCGTGTAATGCTATTTATTGTTATTCCCAAGGTATTCCAAAATTCATTACCAGTGTTATTTGGATTGTAATAATGACGCTGGAAATTTCTACATTATTTTTAAATATTTGTACTGAAAATCAGCCTAGCGAAACTCTCTAATTAATGGTCGTTCCCAATATTCAGCCTATCTCCGGTTGTGCCCTACTTCAGAAAAAATCATAACTATCGTTGACTTTTCTGTCCCAATAAACTTATCGACGGTAACTCACCTTATCCGTACACGCTGTCTGTCAATGGGACATATAGCTTACCAGCGATAGAAGTTTGTATGGACATTGCAATTCACGCGTCCCAATATAGGGCGATAAGAATGACTTATCGGGTATATTGGGACAACCTCAGATTATAGACACCTAATTACTGACAGTAGGAGGTAGTCATTTATCTCTATCTGTAAAAAGTATATCGGGAACAGCCGTAAGAACAAAGCGATTCACTCGATTGTAGAAAATGTGCTGTGATCAATAGATTGACAAATGACGAATATAATCTTGTAAAAAAAGGGAAAAATAGCCGAAAGCTCTGCGTTTTAAGCAACTGTTCGCTTTTAAACTTAGCCGGATTAAACTTCGTCGCGAATAGCCATACTGTAATTACTACTATTCCACCCTTATCTCAAATCACTGCACGATTCATACAAAATAAATTTCAATTTTTACTTAGGCAGTCTCGCCTCTTATTACGTAGTATTTACATTCTTTTTGCTGAAAATGAAGTAATTTTGAGTTAAAAATAACTTTTAATAATATTAGATCAACTTTATTTTGAATTAATATTGTTATGATATATTGCTGCAACTACAAATACATAATAAATGGTTATCAAGAATGTAAGCCGCCTTCGTTAGTCGCAGATGCAACTTAGCATACTCCAGATAATGTTAAGTGTTGGTAGAGAGGAGTACAGAGATATTGAGCTTAGATTGAATATCGCTCGCCATCAATACACGCGTGTATAATTCACTGATCCACTTTCGCGATATTTTCATACTTCCATCCAGGGCAGGTTAAATCCTACTACATATATCTATAACATTATTTTAATAATTAGATTTTTATAAATCTTATATCTTTAAACGAGCAATTCTTGTATATATATATAATCTGAATCTCGGAAACGGCTCCAACGATTTTCATAAAATTAAGTATGCAGGGGATTTCGGGGGTGATAAATCGATCTAGCTAGGTTTCAATTAAAAAAAAATGGTTTTATCCATGTTTGAATGAGAAACAGCTACAATAACATTAGAATACAAAGGTATATTTCGCCACTATATACAAGACTATTATAGCTCAGATGGGACATTGGGTGATCCGGAAAGCAGAAGACCCCGGTTCGAATCCAGATGCCCTATTAGTTCTTTTTTGTTCAAGTTTTGTACATTCTTAAAAATCCGAGCAAGGCTCGGTCGTCTGGATATTGATCTTTTATGTATATAATTATATATAAAAGATAATTACGCGAACAGACAGACAGACAACGCGGGGGAGGGGTTTGTATTATATTATGAAGTATGTCTACCTACTACTTGATATTTTGTTGGGTCATGAATATCCCATTTGGATATATGGATGGATCCCATGATCCTGTTTTAAAAGCACCATGAAAAAAGGATAGTATGTATAACATAGAGTCTTTAATATTTGAGTCAAAATAAGGTGAAAAAATAAATATTTCAAATAAAAAAAAATACAGTGTTATTTAAAGGTAACTTGTTCGCAAATTTGGTGGAAAATAAATGTTTTATAAAACATAAAAAACCAAAAACTTGGTTATATGAATTTTTCACATAAATTTTGAAGTTATATGAAAAAGAGTGAAATCAAAAGTTGTAGATCACTTTATTACCTAAAACTTTGCTATTTAACTTTTTTCCATAGGACTTGTAGTTTCGCGATAAATATATATATAAGAATAAATGGCGCTAAACGTCATAATAAAATCTACCCATGACAAATACTATCTTGCCCACTGACCTCTATGAATATACCACTGGACTGGCTGCTGTCAAAGTGCTTTTGTGCCTGTTTGATATTCTGTTCTTGTTCGCCATTTTGGCGCTGTTGGCTATGTAGGGAGAGTCTGCGGTACTAAAACTAATGATGACAACCTCAGCAAACATCAGTAGATGGTGGGAAACTATTTACAAAAAAAAATTGTGTACTTTATTATGTTGATTCTTGATATATAAATAACAACGAAATTAATTCAAAATGTAAAAATACTTCAGAGTACGTTCCTTCGCAGCCATTTGTATTATACGTCAAAATTAGTTCTCTGTACACTCGCGAGTGGCGCTTCAAATAGGCACAAAAATTTGCTGTCAAACATATGGAACAGTCTGTCCGGTGGTATTTGTACAGGTCAGTGATCTTGACTAATTTCATTTGCAGTCCACCGGAAACCAAGATCTAGAAAGGTCTTGAAACGTCGATGTTACCTAAAATAATAATAAAAATGTAAGTTTTACGCAAAAATCTAATGTAAAAACAATGTTGCGTTAATTAGTTGAGGGTAGTTGTTCATAGAACATATTATTAAACTCTCGGACTATGAAAGCCTTGATTTACAAATTAATTTAATATTAAGCTTACAATTACATGAGCAGTTGTGTACTTGGCCTTATCTCAGAGTAGAAGCTTGACAGTAACATTGGAAAGTAATATAATAGAGGGTTAGTGCTCTGCAGGCCGCGTCAGTACTGGGCGTGGACTCCGAGGTATTTGGATCGCTCGGCGGTTGTCTTTAAAAAGGCATAAAAGACATTTATTTTCTCAAAATTGATTCCATTAGAATTCTTTTTGATGTCATTTCTAATACTACTATTACCGCTTTGGAAACAAATGGCGCTCTGAGACAAAAGAAGCGGCGCAAGAAACTCTCTCAGGATTCTTTTTTTTTTGCGCTCTTTTTAATAAAATACACAGTATTGTACTGCCATTGCTATTGCTATAAAATAATCATAAGTCACAGGCTGTCCGATCACTTAGATATTCAGCTGTGGAGTAGTAGGATTTATAACAGAGCCATTTTTTAATAAAACATTTAAATTTATTCATAGATAATACCTGAACAGTGGTTGGGACTGGCAGCTATTATGTATCTTATGAAGCCTACTATAGATTTAGTTACCAGTTCTAGTGTGAAATAATGAATATCAAAAATTTTGATAAACGTACTGACAATTAACAGTCATAATATTTATTTCTTTAATTTTTTTTTGAGTGACTGTATGTTTTTGTATAACCAATCTGATATTTTTACCACTTTTTATGTAAATAAGGGACGAGACGAGCAGGACGTTCAGCTGATAGTACACTACAACTGCGCTCGTCACCTTGAGACATAAGATGTTAAGTCTCATTTGCCCAGTAATTTTTTTTTCACATTACTGCTTCACTTACGGCAGAAAAAGGCGCCGTTGTGGTACCCATAATCTAGCCGGCATCCTGTGCAAAGCCTCCCACTGGTAACACTACATCAATGTCAGCAGCATGACCCCACAGTAATCTACCGTACGTCATGATGCTGTGAAAATAACTGAGTTTATAACGACATACGCCGATCAGCCCGTGATTATGGTCAACATTGATATCTTAATTGAGACCTTTATTTAAGATCAGTGCGGTTAAGTTTCCTGTTGTAAATATATTACTTAGCTCTCCAAGAATGTCTTTACATCGGACCTACAGAGTCACCGCTATGTGGTGCAAACGGGTACTAATAGTAGGCCAAGAATTTTCAGTGAGTAAGATTAATGTTATGCATAGTTATATTAGTTAGTGGTAAAAAATGGCACAAACTGTATGTAGTCGACTTTAATAATAAATTCATTAATAATTTAACAATCACTTCCCTATGTTCGTTGCATCATTTTACATATTATATTGTAATTGAAATGATTTGTAAATCGATGGAAATGTAAATATTGATACAAAAGAGTGGCAATGAGTTTCTTGCTACTTCTTCTCATTGACTCAACCCTATACGAAGTAGCGGTAGATTCAATAAGAAAAATATTTTTTTGACATTCATAAATGTCATTTCCGTGACCTACATGAATAAAGTGATTTTGATTTGATTTGATTTGAAAATATGTCCTAAAAAAACATAGCATACGCAATTTAGGAACAAGAAAGTTTTCTTGTCTGTGTTGTCTTTTTCTTTTATAATCCCTACTTATATTAAAAATGTGAATGTAAGTTTGTTTGTTACGCTATCACGGTAACACCACCGAACCGATTTTAATGAAATTTGGTACAGAGATAGACTAGAGCCTGAAAAAGGACATAGGCTACCTTTTATTGCAAAAACTTAATGCAGGCGTTGAAATAAGGGATGGCAGTTTGTATGGAAATTCGACATAATCGAAGATAAAATCATGAAACTTTGTATTTAAGTGCCTAAATAAGAAATAATTTATAAACATTTGTTCAGGCATTTTTGATAAGGTACCAAGGGATATCCGCTGTATCATAGAAGAGCGCTGCCAGCAGCGGAAAGAGCAGTTTGTATGTGTTTTATTTGAAAAGTATCCTAAAAAATGCCCAAAGTAACTATTTAATGCGGACGATTTCGAGGGTAAAAACTAGTGTATATATAAATTTTATAAAGAGAAATATTTATATTCAAAATGATCAAGATGAATCAGATTTTTTCTTCAAATGTTTCGACAATCATTTCATAATGGCACCGTCCACTCTACGTAAATGTTTTTAGCATCCTTTATAACATTATTGTGGCAATTTCCTGCCATTGACATACATTAATTGAATAGCATGTTGATATGAACCGATTTTTTATTTCTAGTAATTTCTCAATGTTAGATGAAAAAACTTTGTATCATAAATTAGAATTAAAAGCATCTTATCATTTGAATTACTAATGCTATCTATGAAGCAAATACTACATATGTTTTGTAAATTATAAGTGCAACACTCAAGTAGAATAATATAGTAAGTACAATTCCCCCATTTAGAGAATTCCAATACATTTTGCAGGTTGTCGCTTCATCTACAGGATATACTTTACAGTTGATAATCTGCTCAACCCCAATATTTACATATTAGGAAATTGACTTGAGATGTCGATCTTGCAAATCTTAACAATTTGTTATTTTTTAAAGCAATAACCCTCACTCCTACGAGTTGAACAAGACATACAAGATTTATCAACGATACGTCACTCGAACAGTTGGCTCATTGGAAGAGCGCTCACATGAAACGCGAAAGGTACATAAATTTTGTTTTCAAATTAGATTTGTGTAATTAATCCCAGAAATGAGGGTTACCACTTTAAATAATAACAAATTGTTTAAATAGCTTACAATTAAATAACCGTCGTAGATGCAATAATATACAGAGACTAAAGTATTCCAATTGATATTAACTCAAAGATATTAGAGTAGCATACCGCGGCTTATCTAACAAGTTGTGCAATCAACATTCGCAATGCCAGCAATATTTCATGGCGGGTCCGCGAAGAGCCACAATTAGTGGTAATCGATCTTCCAGCGTGCGTACCACTTCGTATAAGGGCCGGGCGGGGCCGACGCGAGAGTGCGTTCACTCGGACACCCCTAGCCGGCTAATTTCTCTATCTTTAGCCCGCGGTAACTGACCGAACCGGCTACCGGCGATAAACTGCACAACATCCTGTTTATGTATAATATTAACCTCCCAATTTCCCAACTTAAGTCATGTTAAATTTATATTACAAAACTAGCTAACATTTGCCTTTAAGCTAAATCTTTTTTTTATTGAAAATACGGGACGAGACAAACAGGACGTTCAGCTGATGGTAATAGATATGTCTTACCCATTAAAATGAAGTGCCGCTCAGGATTCTTGAAAAACCCAAAAATTCTGAGCGGCACTAAAATTGCGCTCGTCACCTTGAGACATAAGATGTAAAGTCGGCGCCCTTCAGACCGAAACACAGTTATGTTTACACATTACTGTTTCACTGTCAGAAATAGTCGCGGAAATCACCTTTTTATGGAAAAGGAGGACAAACGAGCGTACGGGTCACCTGGTTTTAAGTGCCAGAAGAATCACAGGAGAGTTGCCAGCCTTTTAGGAAGGTGTAAGCGCTTTTTTTGAAGGTACCCATGTCGTATCGTCCCGGAAACAATGCACAAGGAAGCTCATTCCACAGCTTTGTAGTACATGGAAGAAGGCTCCTTGAAAACCGCACTGTGGAGTACTGCTATACATCCAGATGGTGGGTATAATATCCTAACTTGTGGCGTGACTGTTTGCCATTTATTTTTAAAGTTTTGTATTTTTTTTTATATATTTTTATACTAGATACTACCTTTTATTACAGGATAATTCATAATTAAAGTTAAAGAATTACTAGTTATATAAACGCTTTAATTAAAAAATACCCCATAAATCTTAATCGACATCCCGCGTACATAATGCAAATTAAAATATACTGGACTGTGCATATAAAAATGAATAACGATCAGTCAGTTCATCATTTTAAAAGAACATATAAAAGCTTTTGAATTGAAAACGAAAAGTAATAAAGCAAGCAGTACGTTATCACTCCAACTTTTAATTCGCGTAAAATAAATTGGACGAGTAAAATGAATGGTTGGTGCGAGAGAGACATGGCGTCCGATAGCTTGAAAACGAATGTGTTTCATTATTTGATATATCTTAATTAATGGGTTGTCGATATATGATAATTATCTTAAAATATATAAATCCAGTGTCCTGATGTGTGTTTCCTGTGAACTCCTAAACTAATGAACGGATTTTAATGGGGATTACTTAATGGAGTGCAGTTTAGTCCAACTTGAGAGATAGGATAGTTTTTATTTCGATTTGGGAGTCATAATTATTTTTATTTCCAGTATTTGTTTTGTATGTACATATTTTCTAAGAGAGAATTTATTGACGCATGGTTAAACAGTAATTCTGCTCTGAAACAATTATTTCATTATAGCAATAACAGTCGTTAAAATTATAGATGAAAGATTTATACTTACTAATTATGATCCGGCTATTTCAACCTAATGACCATACGGTCATCGGACCAGTGGTAGAATCATTGTGATTGGGAAGCCGAAACACCGCGAGGTCGAGGTATCGAATCTTTGCAGTGAAATATTTTACAGTTCATTATGGATAAAAGTTGATTTTTGTAAAAGATAAACTTTTTAATGCAAAATAATTGTAATAGTTTTGACGTGTTAATATTTTTATGTAATATAAATTGTAATTTTTGTGTACGATAGCGCAATAAATTAATATTGTACTTAAACACATAAATGCTAGTGCTTTTATACTGATAAATAAAGAAATTCTTGTGAAATTATTCCCTTACCGTTCCAAAATATTTAAAAATGCACAACGTTAATGTTCAAGTTTTCACTTGTGCCGGAGTGCAACCCGAATTTAGTTTTTTTTTAATTTAATTTATCTTATTACGTCACAAGTCACAACTTATGCTATAAATTAAATTTAAAGTTGTTACTCTTAATTCGTGGCGAATAACGATAAAGTAAATATTAATATTTACAAAAACGATTTACGATAAAGTAAATATTATTTTGTCATAAAGTCAAAGTCAAAAATATTTTGTTGACGTAAACTGAACATATTTCTCGTCAACGTCAATCACCAAAGATACAATTCAAATACATGCCAATTACACTAAATTTTTAAACATAATATGTACTATGTTTAAAAAATGCATTGCATAGTTTTTCGAAAGTTGGAAAAAATAACATGATATTAAAATGTGAAACTATTGTTAATAACCTTGGAGTATATGAATTTATCATTTAAACTAGTGTTTAGTGTAAAGCTCTACCTAAAAGTTATCACATTTTAATAAGAATTGGGTCATAATTCAGACCACAGTTAAATCATTTCTGAAGATTTACAATCGCGCATTCTTTTATTTTCAGCTTGATGTACTAACATAAAACACGTCCCTGAATCGAAATAGATTTTACGAGAGCACGTGAATTGTGCGTTAAGATCGTTTTAAAAGTTGATTGCGTCATTAAACGAATAATCTTTTATTCTTTTCCTTTTTTGTACTGAACAAAATCAACATTTTGAGACGATTTATAATATAGACAGGCATAATAATAAGCATTAATGTATTCGACAAATTCTGCAGACAAACTGTCCAAACAGTTTGCGGGACTATGTTAGCTTTTAAGATTCTTTCTGTAAATGATTAATAGTATAAATAATAAATGAATATATCTTTATATATATAATTCTTCTGTACGTGTGTTGACAGTGAATTCCTCCTAAACGGCTGGACCGATTTGAATGATTTTTTTTTGTGTGTGTTCAATTGGATTCGATGATGGTTAAGATTTACAATTGAACTCCCTCCTAAACGGCTGGACCGATTTTGATGATTTTTTTTTGTGTGTTCCAGTGAATTTGAGAATGTGCAATATTCCTGCCCATGTTAGTGAACACCTCCTAACGGCTGGACTGATTTTTCAAACTTAAGACGTAAATTTACAGGACAACGTCTGTCGGCTTCGCTAGCTGACCCAACAGACGCTGTTCTGTCAATAAAAAAAAATATGGTTATAGTATGTTATCCTTAATTGATAGACTTTAATAATTAATAGAAACCAATAAGATATTATTTTGTTATATTTTTATATTACAAAGAACTTTGACAGCGTTTTCATTAAAAGCTACCAAACCACATTTTTTTCCGACACCGACAACAAATACCGTTCAAATATACAAAAACTTAACAAAACATATACTAAAACCTTCCTCGACAACCATGCTATCCATTGGTGAAAACAGCATGAAAAATCGTTGGTGTAGTTTTTGAGTTTATCGCGAACGGACAGACAGAAAGACGCGGCGGATGTCTTTGTATAAAATATGTTGTGTGATATAAATACAGCGTAATTTTGATAAAAACGTCACGCTTAAGAGAATCATAAGGAAAAACAAAAATGCAATTTCGATTCATGTAGATAAGCCCGCGGCGGGATGAGCAATCGAGTGCAGTTATATCATGAACTATTGATAGCTATTGCCCGCGACTTCATTCGCGTGGAAATAGGTTTTTAAAAATCTTGTGGGAAATCTTTCATGTTTCAGAATAAAAAAACCTATACATATATAATTCTAGGGTATAATCTATTCTAAAAATTTCATCCAAATTCGTCTAGTTGTTATTGCATGAAGGAATAGCAAGGACACACATACGAACATTCACGCATAAAAACTTTTGCCTTTTCGCGTAGCATTTTATATGTTTTAATTACAATTAGTTATCCGATGGTATTCAAAAGCATTTTGGAGTTATGTGTTATGTTTTATGAACCTAAATATTAAGGGTGCAGGAAAACACAGAGTGGAAACCTGCATGCCTAGAGTTCACAAAAATGTTTTCCAACCTCTAATTCACCCCCTTAGGGGGGGATTATCTCATAAACGTTTCTTATACTCATTAGAAATAACCTTACGGTCAAATTTCATGTTAATAATAACAATTTTAAAACTGTTAACTAGAAAATATCAGTATTTTAGAGAATAAAAAAAAGCTTGGAAAGGAGCTCATCATATCTACATAGAGTTCATACTTTGCTAAATCTTTTGCTTCGGTTTTAAGGAATCGGCTGAGATCATATATACATCTAGATGACTATGAAAGCTGTGAAAACGTCGAAAAAAATAGACTTTAGAACTAACCTCTATTTTGAGCAATTTACGCACACTAACACAAAGTGTCATACAAATCGCGAGTGTAAGACGTAGCTTATCACGCACACCAAACTAATATTCGTGGAATGTATATATCGGTTGTCTAACAACAAGAGACTCTATCTAGACGTATAAATTATCTCAGTTTTAAGGAATCGGTATGAATGAACTGTCAATTGTTTTTGTGATTGCAATTCGAACGACAAATTTTCTTTTTTAACCGACTTCAAAAAAGGAGGAGGTACTCAATTCGCTTAAAATAAGTCTCGCACATCGCTACATACAATACTAAATAGGAATAAAACTAAAATTACAACTAGCTAATCTTCTATTGAGTCGTATTATAGTGGCATATTTGTAATACTTACATTAATATTTCAAACATCTAGTTTGTTTTGTAAATGTAAAATGAGGCACATAATTAGTGCACGTGCACTAACCGCGCGTCACGTGTTCGGCGGATGTCGTCACACATTGCAATCATTTACATACCTGCTCCTGTGATCATTTTTATGCGCTTTATATTAGCTTCACTTGTATGTTTGTATGTATTTGTAACTGACTCCTTTAGACGCGATTTTGACCCACTTAAAACGGCCAGATCTCGTTCAAACTTTGTAGATTTATCGAGGACCGATGACAATACACTAATTTGATAAGATTATTCCCATTATTCAATTTGCAAACTAAGATTTTTGTCAATCAATATGATTTTTATCTATAGTCGATAAGGCAGGAATTGATGTTAAAGTACTTAATAGTTTTAAAACTACGCTTTTATAGAAAATTTAACTAAAAAATTAAAATAAATAATAGTTTAAAAAACTAAAAAGCACGCCTTATATAAAATTCAACTAGAAAAATAGAAAACAAATTTTAATAAATTTAAATTGAAAATAGTGTAAAAAAATATATTTTATTAAACTATTATATATTTGCAAATTGATTACAGTAATCTCGCTATTTTACACGATTTTTATGTTCACCTGTATGTATATTTGTATTAAACTGACTCATTTGGGCGCGATTTTGACACACTGCTACAACTACGTAGTCAAACAAACACAAAAAGGTATATACATGCACACAAAAATTTACACTACTACATACATACATACAAACATACATACACACACACATCATCGCACTCGCCGGCGAGTGTGTTCTTGTCATTTTTTTCATCTTTCATCTTCATCTTTTCTTCTTCCCACAAGAACACAGGCGGTCCGAGGATCGAGTCTCCTTAGGAGATGCCCCGTGACTGTTGTTCGTAGTCTTTGCGGCCTTCACAAAAGCCTTCAGGGCTAACAGCATAGAGGAGATTTTTAGTCGGTAGGGGAGGAGATTTTTAGTCCGACATATGGGCTCCGTTTCGGGGTCTTCAATACGTAAATGTGTTTTCCTCCCCTCCAAAAAAAAAACATTTACTAGGGAGTAGTTAAAATTGGGCAGATGGTCCACCTGATATTGATTGGCATCCAATTTTGCGACGTGTCTCACACTTGGCAGGGTTTTTAACGGTGCTAGCAATAGGTACTCATTCATTTGTATATGTATATATATATGAAACATGATTATATTTAAGTTATTGTATTCTGTTGAAAAAGTGCTAATTTTTTTTTATTCTTTTTACAGGTAAGCGGACTCTTGGTTTGCAGTAAGTAACATAATTCCACAGTAATAAAATTTCTTTTTGATGTCACTTCAAAAACTACCACCGCTTCTGAAACAATTGTCGTCGAGTTGTCTTCCCCCCCTTAGTGTGAGGGCGGTAGTAGGGTGTCAGGGTTCAGCCCTATACCCTGGCACTTCTTCTCCCAAGACATTGGGAGAGTCAGTGGGTATTGTTGGATTCATCGCTACTTGCTTGGGTCACAACGATGTATATTTTGTTTTTTTTTGTGATTTTTTTCGTTGTGCCTTTACTTGTAGCTCGTCAGTCAGTCAGTTCGATCATTTTTCTGTGGGAAACAAATAGCTATGGCTCAGAGAGAGGAGAAGCGGCACAAGAAACTCTCCCCGCGTTGGACCGTTGCTGGCGTGCGTATCATTTAGGCAATAAGGCAGTGCCTACATCGTTATGAACCTAAATAAATATAGCACTAGTGTTAAAGTTAATTTAGTTTAATTTGGTTCCGTTATTTTATAACCTATCTTCTATTGAACACCCACTCATAAAATTTTTCCTTACGCTAGATACTAAATGCCTACGCTAAGCAATCTTTAGCTATTCCAAAGCTCAACTACGACTAGTTAGATCCACAGTGCCTACCTGAGTACGCGTAATGTTACCCTGTAATGCTGCCTGTCTGAATATCATTGACATAAGCTATTTATCTCCTAAATTAGAAAGCTATAGGACGCAATTAATATAGAGACTGGTAATTACTTTGATACGGTGTCGGGAGACATTATGTACCAACACTTCATAGTATCAGGGAAAGTTAGAAGCACGCTTGATAATACCTGAGTACCTCTGGCAGTCAACTTAAGTGACTTTGAAATATCACCTGCGTTGGCTCATCGTTATGGGGTTTTCGAAAACAAATTACATGTGTTATAATGTGAATACATTTCACTTTAATATACTCTTAACGTAGATTGAAATCATGTGATTAATATTTCCGAGTATTTTGTAATAGCTAAGGGAACGAGTATTTGTGATTTTTGATGACGAAATGGTTTTAGATTTCATGGTTCTTTTTGAGTGATTTAATTGTTATGATAATGAATAAAATATGTAAATAAATAACAAATTAATATTTGTGTATCATAAGCTGATGGGTCGCCGGCAATGTGTAAAGTAAAATTATTTAAATGATTTTGATCATTATATATCTTACTAGCTCACCCGACAGACGTTGGTCTCTACATAAAAGATAAAATACTGTTTTTAATGAATTTGTCAATAATATTTCATAACATCAAGAATTATTTCGTAAAATATTCACAGCAGAACTGTCAAACTGTGCGTCAGTGAATTTTCTCATAGAAAATAATATGTCCTTACAAAACAAAATTGGAAATAAACTTAATTATGGGTCCCAAATTGAAATAAAAACTATCTTATCTCTCAAGGTGGACTAAACTGCACTCCATTGTTTCTCGTGTATTAAAACATCTTACGGGCTATGGGTGACACAATATGTGATATTCTAAAGCTATCTACTCAGATGATAAAACGTTGTTACTACTTACACCACTAAAGATCAAGTGGATATGGGCTCCATAGAAACTATAAAATATTTAACATTTTAAAATGAGATTTCTTTTCAAATAATTGGAAAATGAATAGTGACTTTGAATACAATTTGTATACACTTATGAAATGTAATGTTAAATGGAAGTTAATAAAGTATTGAATAGGTAATCATGTGAATCGTGAAATTATTGAGTAAGCGAAGGAGGTTTTTGTAGCGTGAGTGCAAATATGTTGTTAGGTGACATGCACACGAGCGTGCACATAGCCTAGGAGCTAGATGATAACTATTTATCTCTATTTGAGGAGACAATTTATGTTGCATTTAAAAAACAACTAATTTAAAAAACTATTACAAAGCAATGGATATAATTTGCACTGAAAAGTATAAAAATAAATGCATATTTTATACAATCAAATTAATCTAATTATTGTTAATTTTGGTATTGGTGTTCTCGCCTCGTCACGTCGCGAGTCGACACAAGCACATCTCACTTATAACTATGTAGGTGGTTACAAACCTATCTTGGCTGACACCGACTCCAGAATACTAAATTATGCTATAATTATGATTTTAATGTAGATTAAATGGAGTGCAGTTTAGTCCAACTTGAGAGATAGGATAGTTTTTATTTCGGGAACCATAATTATTTTTATTTCCAATTTTTGTTTTGTATGGACATATTTTCTATGAGAGAAATGATTGACACGGTTTGACAGTTTTGCTGTAAAACAATTTCAATAAAACAACCGGGAGCATATTTTACGAAATAGTTCTTGATGTTATGAAATGTTATTGATAAATTCATAAAAAGCGGTATTTTATTTATTACATACAGAACAACGTCTGTCGGGTCAGCTAGTTAATTATGAAATGTTATACTTGTCTATTTCCATTCATTCCCTTTTCAGAAACTGTTGCTTTAATTTCTTTAAATAATAAATTTAGGAAAACGTCAAATTATTATAAGTGTTTTTTTTCTTACGTTGCTCTTGAACTATTGTTGCAAGCTGCTCTACTTTGTAAAATGCGATTAAACAAACTGCTTAGCAAGCTAGCTTACTCTCGCTATGTGTATTAACTTTTTCTATTAACAAGTTTAACTACTTTTAATTCACTTTTCTAAATATTTCTTATTTGGAAATACTTATTAATTAAAAAAGGTGTTTAGATTGAAAACCAGTTACTTTCATAACACTACTGTTGCGACAAAAGCCTGTAACGAGTCTCAGAAAAGAAATTATTTAGACCCGTTATGGACTTTTGTGCCTTAATTTTAAATCGAGTTTCGAAGTTGGTTTCACTTATTCTTTTTAGTAATTCTTGTACATATCTGATAGTTCTTACTCATTTTTTTTTTGAGTAATTATTTTATGAAAATAAGGGACGAGATGAGCAGGACGTTCAGCTGATTGTAATTGATACGCCCTGCCCATTACAATGCAGTGGCTAAATAAACTCGTAGAAAACAGTAAATAATGAATTGTAATAAATATATCTGTCGGCAGTATTGCAACAGCCCAGAGCAGAAAGAGTGAAAGTTGTGATTCCGTGCACTTATCTCAGCCGCTCAATCATGTAGTGACGAGTTACAGAGCTAATACATTTAAATATCACTAGTCATTAGTGTTATCAGCTATTATGTGGGTTATGTAAGGAAGGGCGTGCGCGAGGGATCTAACTCGTAACACGTTCCAAGTAGCCGGAGGCTTTTACGCTGTGTATTACCGACGTGCATTGATTGGCAACTTTTTTTAAATGAAAATAAGGGACGTTAAGCTGATGGTAATTGATACGCCCTGCCCATTACAATGCAGTGCCGATCAGGATTATTGGAAAACCCCAAAAAATTCTGAGCGGCACTACAACTGTGCTCGTCACCTTGAGACATAAGATGTTAAGTCTCATTTGCACAGTTATTTTCACTAGCTACGGTGCCCTTCAGACCGAAACACAGTAATGCTTACACATTACTGTTGCACGGCAGAAATAGGCGCCGTTGTGGTACCCGTAACCTAGCCGGCATCCTGTGCAAAGGAGCCTCCCACTGGTAAACTTAAAAAATAACGGTAGGGGTTTGCAACTGTAGTTTACGTAGGGGACTCTTATTATAATAATAATAATATTTACATACTTTTACACAAATTATCTTGCCCCAAACTAGGCATAGTCTGTACTATGGGCACAAGACAACGATATATTTAATACAATATACTTACTTAAACATACATAAATACTTAAAAACATCTATGACTCGGAAGCAAATATCCATATTCATTATATAAATGATTGCACCTACCGGGATTCGAACCCGGGACCTCTAGCTTAGCAGTCAGGGTCACTAATCATTCGGCTATATGGGTCGTTAATTGTTTCGGCCATCTTTTATAAATCAAATCAAAATCTCTTTATTCATGTACCTAGGACACGGAAATAACATTTATAAATGTCATTTTTTTTTTAATATAAATACTTCTTTAGGCGCGTTATGAAAAAGTGATGAGAGTGAAATTTTAAGATGCGCGCGCATCACTGTAACATTAAAGTAACAGGTTGAAGTTGGTTCCTAAAATTTTCTGACGTTTGCGACATTCGTTATTTTTTTTTGGTTTCTTCGTCCATTATTAGGATAGGCAAAGGGTTCAGGTACGTACAGCCGTTGTTTGTTATTTAATAATTAACTGTCAAAGCCATCTTTGCAAGATTTTTACAATATTGTTCTATCGACAAACGTAGAATAGCACGAGGAATAAATAATATTAAGAATTTTTATAATATTAAATAATATATAAATAATATTTATATAAAATAATATAAAATTTCTGAAACATCTATTATTCTTCTTTATAAATACTTTCGAAAGTGGCGCCTCTGGGTCGGCCATAACTAATTATATCTTTGATATTTCCATTTTAGCCACATTGAAGGTTACTAATCAGGTTGTTGACTTGTACTTGTTAGTGGGTTACAGGAAAAGGAAGTAAGCGACTACGTATATGCTTAATCTATACCTGTTTTTAGTATAATTCAAATATTTTTAGTTAAAATTGGATGTGACATCACTTATTGACAGTCAAAAAAACTACCGCCCATTCCAAAATGAATGGCTCAGGCCTGAGAAGAACGGGCGCAACAAACTCAGCGGGCTTTTTTTTTTCATCAAAAAAATATGTTTACAAAGTTACATTATACAATTAAACTTATTATTTAATAGCCTAAGGGCGGTCGCTCCATTCCCAATTTGTGGTATCATTTAGAGAGTCATTTATGTTATAGTAACCTTTAACACACATACTTTTTTTAACGTAATACTTTTGTTTTGAACATTTTCTTGGATCTTCTTGTAGAAGCATATACATCGCCCCACAAAAGGCTTACTAACTCGTCACTTTCACAATATAAATGGACACTTCTTTATTATTATTTATAGATCATTGTGCAGGGTAAACAATAATATCTTTTGAATAACGTAATACATTTGATTTGAACATCTTCTGGGATCTTTTTGTAAAAGCATATACATCGCCCCACAAAAAACTTACTAACTCGACTTAGCCGAGTAGTAGGCATTATAAGCTTATGTCTCTTCCTGGTGTTATAGGCTTTGTATACAGGGCGTCCCAAAGTTATGGGACATGAAGGGAAAGTACCTTAAATATCGTAGATAGGGTATTTTACTGAAAGAAGACTTAATGTTATTTTAAAACATAGTAATTCTGCATTCAAAGATTTTCTAAAAATTACTAGCCTCGCCTGGGACTCGAACCGACTTAAATGAAAAAAAAAACATCCCTACTTTTATGATATGTAAATATGAGAAAGTAGTCAATTAACTGGGTACTTTTTTGTAAATTAATTAATTAAATGCTCAAAATATGATCCCTCCTGTCTTACGCAAATCGCCAATCTTGTAATGAGTCCGCTGCCTTTTGATATTCGTCTAATTTTATGGTGAATACTCGATATGATATGGCACAATTCTGTTTGTAACTCGCTCACGTTCTCGTATCGCTTTTAAAGTAAAAAAATAACTATGTTATAAAGTATTTTAATTATGAAGTGGGTACTTATTTACGAATAATCAATGCTATCTATGGAATGATAATATCTCTACTTTTCGGACGTCGTCGTCGGCAATAAATAACTTTCTTGAAATTTGACTCAAACATTTTACGTTGCTCCTTTCTTTTAAAATACTATGTTACTTAAGAAAAGTTATTAGTTTTTGGCTATTCTTTCGATTGGCATCGTAAAAGTAGGGGTGTTTTTTTACATTTAAGTCGGTTCGAGTCCCAGACGAGGCAAGTACCTAATTTTTAGAAAATCTTTGAATGCAGAATTACTAACTTTTTAAAATAAAATAAAGTCTTCTTTCAGTAAAATACCCTATCTACGATATTTAAGGTACTTTCCCTTCATGTCCTATAACTTTGGGACATCCTGTATATTAAGATAAAAAACAATGAAATACTTTGTTTAATTGTATTTTTCAACTTAACGACTTTATAAATTATCTGTCTGTACATAAAACTATATGTTTCATAAATAATTCTCGCCAGATATTCATTAACGAGTTGACATTATAACTAATCCATCTACCATTTATTTAGCTACAAGCAATCAAACATACCATATAACACACAGTATTCATTATAATAGTTTATCTATTCATAATTATAAAACTTGTATAATTGTAACATAAAAACTAGTTCACGTTGAATCATCGGTAGACAGCCACTCCACTCCGCAAAGCAGCTGTTGTTTTATGTAAGCAACTTGTACTTAAGGCGCGGACTGACTAGGATTGTAAACGCTACAACCAACCCTACATTATTTGTGTTGGTCATGTGGCTAAGCTAAGCAAATGGGCATTTATTTTACTGGTTTTCTTTTGTTTATTCAAAATTTACATAATAAATTGAAAAATTGTTCGGTTTAAGTTTTAGAAAAGTACTAATTCTATTCAATTCTTTATAAAAAGAGTATTGTTATCGCTTAAAATTCGGAGATTTTTGACTCCAAAGTTTATTTTTGGGAAGAAACTTCCAAATTTTTTATTGGATATTTCAAATTATATATAAATATTCTATTCGGTTAAAAATTATCATTAAATCCTTCTTTGTGCACTGTATTTTTTGCGTCGGAATATTTTCATTGCGTTATGTTGTAATCGACTCTCTAAGAAACCAATTTTTGTTGATGTTGAGGTATGACCGCGCCTTAATAATAACTTATACCTAGTATGGGTGATGCTTACTCAACGCATTGTAATTGAGTTGTACGAAGAAACAATTTAGAGTTACTGGTGATTTGGTAATAGGCAATGTTTTATAATAAACGTGATGTATTTACTCACAGAACAAATGAAGAAAGGATTATGCGCGTCATACTGAATAGAGTTATAATATATAAAATTCTGTCGCGGTGTTTGCAGTTAAACTCCTCCGAAACGGGTTGACCGATTCTCATGAATTTTTGAGTGCATATTGGGTAGGTCTGAGAATCGAAAAACATCTATTTTTCATCCCCCTAAATGTTAAGGGTGGTCGACGCAAATTTTTTTTTTAATTTTTTTGACATTTTTTTTAAATTTGTTTGATTATGAGTCGTCATTAAAAAATACATACAACTTTAAATTTTCACCTATCTACGATCAACAGTTACTTTTGTATCGCGATTTTAATATCGGCAATACAACGTTTGCTGGGTCAGCTAGTCTAGTTAGTAGCTACTATAGTTATAATATAAGAGAATAAATAGTATGTTAAAAAAAATTAAAAAACACTTTTTTTTATAGAAAACTGAACTAAAAAATTTAATATTTCTGAAATTTAAAATTAACATCAATTCCTGCCTTATAGACGGTTGATGAAAATTATATAAATTAACAAAAATCTTATTTTGCTAATTGAAAAATGGAATAGTTTTAGCAAAATAATGTATAGTCATCGGTTATCGATAAATCTATGAAGTTTGAACGAAATCTGGCCCTTTAAAGTGGCGCCCAAATGAGTCGGTTACAAACAAACATACATACAGGTGAACTTAATAAAAGCGTATAAAAAATAGGATAGCTCTGGATAGCTCGTGTAACTGAATGTCAAACATTGTGTATATAACCAACAATTCTTACTAAGGCTGGGTTGTATTAACTAACTTTAACAATAACAAACATGTTAAAGTACCGGTTAAGCTAAAACGAGTTGCACCATTCGACAAGTTATAGATGACGTCATCAAAAAAAATCGTGTGGACCACCCTTAACATTTAGGGGGATGAAAAATAGATGTTGGCCGATTCTCAGACCTACTCAATATACTCACAAAATTTCATGAGAATCGGTCAAGCCGTGTCGGTGGAGTACGGGAGCGAACATTGTGACACGAGAATTTTATATATAAGATGATGCCACCCGGCCTTAATGTCAAAATGGGTCGCAATTAGAACGCCTTCGAGTCAAAAAACACATATATAGGTATATATCTGCTTTTTTATTATACAGTCGCGAGCAAAGGTTTGGAATCACGTACTTAAAATTGGTACCGCGCGATCTTGCTTACCTACTAAGTACATTTTTAATTATCATAAAAATTATATCATTTTAAAGGTTCAACTCTTAGCTTTAAACTGATATCGAATTAACATTACAATCAAGCCAGTATTTAAGAAGCTATCCCTGATTAAGTGAAGGATTAACGACGTAAGTGATTCCAAACTTTTTCTCGCGACTGTATATCATTGAATATTATTGTTTTTATCATTGTAAAATATTAAAGTAAACAAAAACCTGATTAACAATTACACATACCTACTTAAGCAGTAGAGGACACAGATGTAGAAATCACAAAACAATTTAAATGTTGTTTTGTTAACTAATTACTGAGTGAAAGTGATCTGATAGAAAGAATCAAGATTCATTCCGTTCATTAGTTCACTGTAAAATAATCATTCAAAGATAGGCCGGGCGGAGCGGATGACGTCACAGAACCCGCATCATTATTTCTGGAAGGTTCCATGACGTAAGAATGTTTTGAGTGCACGATTGATTGCACCAATCTGTTACATCGTACAACAAATTGTTCCTGGACGGAACTAATGAAGATATTTTTATTTTGAATCATGAGCCGAGCGATATAATATGGCTTGTGATACGCGTTATTACTGAGCCCCATTTGATGTACGGTATTCATTACCGCCATTTTTAATATATCATACATAATGATAATCGTCTCGTAAATCATTTTCTTAGTTATTCAAAATACAAATAAGTTCTGAGTAGGTATCTTTCAAATATTAAGGCTGGGTTGAATCAACTAACTAACACCAATGCTCCTTTGCACAGGATGCCGGCTGGATTATGCAACAACGGCGCCTATTTCTACCGTGAAGCAGTCATGTGTAAGCATTACTGTGTTTCGGTCTGAAGGGCGCCGCAGCTAGTGAAATTAATGGGCAAATGAGACTTAACATCTTATGTCTCAAAGTGACGAGCGCATTTGTAGTGCCGCTCAGAATTTTGGGTTTTTCTAGAATCCTAAGTAGCACTGCGTTGTAATGGGCAGGGCGTATCAATTACCATCAGCTGAACGTCCTCATATTCCTACTATATCTATTGAAAATCATTAATTGATAGTATTATACGTGTTAATTATATTATAAAAATATTTAACATATATTATCAATTGCATAATATAGTTTAGTTAATGAACATAACCTTTACGAAGCGGTTTTAAAATACGCCTCTATCAGATCAAAGATTATTGGGTATTGTGTGTGTAAATACGGCGAAAATTGATTTGGTATTCCGAATGGTATTAAGTAATATCCAGTAGAAAGGTGGGCACGTGTTTTGAATGTCAAAATAATTGTCCACGCTGTACTTCAATAAATACTTTAAATGGAAGATGAATATAATGACATCCTTTGTTGTGGGACATGCTTTGAAAACACTTAGCTTACGATATACTACTGATAAAAGATTCCGCCGTCATATAAATATTGAAAGTAATCTTTAATATGTATTTATTTATTTTCATGTAATCTACAGCGTCACAATTTATATACAATATAATCTATACTATATATATAATATTATAAAGCTGCAGTGTTTGTTTGTTTGTTTGAACGCGCTAATCTCTGGTACTACTGGTCCGATTTGAATGATTCTTTCAGTGTTGGGTATTCCATTTATCGAGGAAGTCTATAGGCTATGTTTTTTTTTCAAAACTAGGGATCCGTAATAAAATTGCTATTTTTTAACACAAGGTGTAAAATCGAAAACCTATTTTTGCGTGCGATGCAAAAACTATTGACAATAGAACAAAATGATGTACAGGCTATAATGTGATGAACTTGTTTGTTATTGCTAAAGTTAGTTAACGCAACCTTGCCTAAGAATACAGTTTGCTAGTAACTTGAATACTTCGTCTGGTTATGACTGACTTATTCTTTCAAAACCAGAGGTATCGTAAAGAAAGGCCTAGAAACAAGTTCTTTCCAGAATTTTTTTTTTCATCACAGAAATAGTTAACCCAACAATGCATATAAGATATTAATGCCATATTCGGCTTTCCAGTGTCAGGCTCCTTTGCACAGGATGCCGGATTATGGGTAACACAACGGCACGCCTATATCTACCGTGAAGCAGTAATGTGTTCGCATTATTGTGTAACGGTTTGAAAGGCGCTGTAGCTAGTGAAATTACTGACAAATGATATTTACCATCTTATATCTCAAGGTGGTATGAGTAATTGTAGTGCCGCTCAGAATTTTTCCAACAATCCTGAGCGGCACTGCATTGTAATGGGCAGGGCGCATCAATTACCATCAGCTGAACTTATTGCTCGTCTCGTACCTTATTTTCATTAAAAACGTTCTTGCCAGAAATATGTTTTTTTTTTCTCAACAGAAATGTTTAACCCAACAATGCCCATAAGATTAGTATATTAATGTTATAATTAGGCAATTCAGAGGTATTGTAACACCATAAGAGTCGGTGATCCATTCTCCTGGACAATCGTGACTGAACTACTGAAACAACCGCATCTATGTCGCTGCCGGGCTCACGGGTGGCTTACAACTCATACAAAATCATCTTGCCTTATTATAATACAAATAAGGCGTATAATCATTTGAAACCTGTCGATCATGTAAACAGTTGGTCTGATGTCCGCGCACACTGGAGCCCCACCCGCATCGGTAATGCGCGCGCGCATCGCCGCATCGTGATGAGTGCGGCATTAATAATCCCCTTGCCTTACACCATCAAATATTATCTGTCACTGTATTTTATTGCCTCATTTGTATTCAATAGTCCCTCAAAGCCGCAGCGCCTTCGTCCAAAGCTGCCACCACAATTTCTATTACCAACTGAGGCGGTAATTCGTTTCATTAAAATTTTATTTTACAGAGAAAGTGACATTTTTATATCACGTAAAATTAGGAAGCTTATTACCGTAATAAACATAAACTTAGATAATGCTACCTTCTAAAATAAAATGATGAATTATATATATTACTAATTGACCCGGCAAACGTTGTTTTGCCATATAAATAATTTTTTTGATTTAGACCGTTTCTTTGACATTGCAACATTTCTTTATTTTTCTAAAATAAAAGAATTTTTCTAAAATTAACGTCGCCTTAGTTACTCCTTATTACATCAGCTTGCTTATAAAAGTCCCGTCAAAATCGGCCCAGCCGCTTTAGAGATTAGCCGGAACAAACAGACAGACAAAAATGTTAATAAATGTTATTTTAGTGTATGTACCGTATATTCATATACATGTAGTAAAAAACGGTTATTTCAATATTACAAACAGACACTCCAATTTAATTTATATGTATTGACTAGCTGACCAGACAAACGTTGTTCTGTCAATATAAAAAAAACTGATTCGGGAATAATGTAGTCTAAAGCCATCGGAAACGTATACTCAAAATTAATGAGTTGAAAATAAAACAAAAACGTATTTCTGAATGATTTTATAATATGTAGTAATAAAATGCAAATTTATATATATAGTATGTTATCCATAAGAGATAGATATATGCCATTGCGAACTTTTCCGTAGACCTATATAAAATACACAATTCCACCATACATTATTTTGTTATATCTCTAAGGGTTTAGGCAGCGTTTTCATTGAAAGCTCTCAGTTTTCCGACACAACCAACTCCAACATATATCGTTAATATATGCAAATATGTAGATAAAACTTAACAAATTATATAAGAAAACCTTCCTTGAGAACCATTGTTTAAAATCAGCATGAAAATCGGTGCAGTCGTTTTTGAGTTTATCGCGAACAGACAGACATACAGACGCGGCGGAGGACTTTGTTTTATATTATGTGGTGATTGTGGTTTATACTGGTTTCATTTCATTGATTCAATAGATTCCTCAGGTGTTGGCTCATAAGACTTTACTTGTGCTGTGATCAAGTTTGTATTAACAATTAACTCTTGTTTACAAACACCTATATTGTAATCTATTTACAAAACATGAGATGAAACAAAAGAAACAGTATACATTTTGTTAATAATATTAATATAATGATTGTGAGTGGCCTGTGAACTAAACATATTTAGTAGTCAAGGCAAAAAGCATAAAAGGCATTTATTTTCTCAAAATTGATTCCCTTAGAATTCTTTTTGATGTTATTTCTAATAGACTAAACACTACTACCGCTTCAGAAACGAATGGCTCTCTGAGAGAAAAGAAGCGACGCAAGAAACTCTCCCAGCATCTTTTGTGCAAGTATTACTATCAGTTAACAATAATTTAAAGCTCATTGTGCATGAAGAATCTAGTAATATTGTGTTGTAACAATATACCTACTCAAACTTATCACGTCAAATCAAATCATTTTTTTTTTTAATTCATAGGAAAATTACATTACAGCTCATTCGGAAGGCAGATTTCCTTAGAGAAGAACGAGCAAGAAACTCTAAGGTTGCTCTTTTCAAAACAGATTAGGTACTTATTACAAGTTTTTATTTTCAATTAAATTTACAAATCATTTCAATTACAATATATGCAACAAAATACCTCAAACGTCAAATACTAAAGGTTGTTATCGCCTAAAAACACAATGTCAGCGAAACCCCTGTATGTCTGTTTACTGTATCCATTAAGCTCTGTTCAAACTGAGGGGAGTAACGCGCGGGAAGCGGGACGCGTTTTAGCTTAATTCGCTCACTCGCTTAGCCTCTCAAACTGACGCGACTTCCCGCGTGTCATTTTTGGTTCTTCAGCGGAGAAACATCATGCATTGTGAGATCAAATAATCCCACCGGGTGTCACGCTCTTGTTTCGCTTCAATTTGAGCGACTACTCGCGTCAATTTGAACAAGTCCATACAAGTTAGCTGTCACAATCGGCGCGAGCGACTTCCGTCCCGCGCGTTATTCGCCCCAGTTTGAACAGAGCTTTAGTTAAACAAAATAAAGTGACTTGAGTTTCCCAAACTTTTCCATAATTGTAATGTTGATAGCTTTCGTTGAAACATAATTAATAAGGTTAGTGGGGCAAACATCGGAGATACGGCGGAGATTACTAATAAGTACACATCGTATTAAACTGAATGACTTGCTAGATTCGTACCGCAGCGATAGGCATTTAGATTGTTTTCAATAAGTTTTATCTCACAATGGAGTTAGCCAAACTGTTAGATAACTTGTACTATTTGGGTATGGAAGGTATAGACCATGTTTTTATTAGTAGCACAGCTTACTTTATGTTTTTTTATGGAAAAAGGAGGACAAACGAGCGTACGGGTCACCTGGTCTTAAGTGATCACCGCCGCCCACATTCTCTTGCAACGCCAGAGGAATCACAGGAGTGTTGCCGGCCTCCGCACAAGGAAGTTCATTCCACAGCTTTGTAGAACATGATAGAAAGCTCTTTGAAAACCGCAGTGTGGAGGACTGGCACACATCCAGATAGTGGGGATGATATCCTTATCAGGTGAAACAGCACTCCCCATGATAAAAGCGCTAGAGGACACACAACGAAGCGATGTCTCTACGCAACGCCAAGTGATCCAGCCGTTCACAGAGCACCGGGTCCCCGACAATTCGAGCTGCTCTTCTATGCGTTATGTTATCTTTGAAGTTGTTCTTTGATAATTTATTGTTAAATAAAACACGTTTAAAGAATTAAAAGGAGTGTAATTGTAACTGTAACATTAGATTTTTGCGTAAAAGTTACATTTTTATTTTAGTTAACCTGACGTTTCAAGACCTTTCCAGATCTCGTTTTCAGGGGGACTGCAGATGAAATGAGTCAATGATAGTATTTATCATAGTTGTCATTATAAATGAAATGATTCCTACTACTCCACAGCTGACTATCTAAGTGATCCGACAGACTGATGATGGGACTAGATTATGAATTTTTAATAGCAATAGCAATGACAGTATGATATTGTATATTTCATTAAAAAGAGCGCAAAAAAATAATGTTGGAAGAGTTTCTTTCACCGCTTATTCTCTCTCAGAGCGCCATTTGTTTCCGAACGGTAGTAGTATCTAGTATATTAGTATAACTAAATGATGCTATATGTTTAGTTCACTGGCCACAAACAATCATTATATTAATATTATTAACAAAATGTTTACAGTTTCTTTTGTTTCATCTGATGTTTTGTAAACAGATTACAATATAGGTGTTTGTAAACAAGAGTTAATTGTTAATACTAACTTGATTACAGCACAAGTTAATGTAAAGTTTACTGAGCCACAACCCGAGGAACACATTGAATCATTGAAATGAAACCAGTATAAACTACAATCACTGCATATTATAAAACAAAGTCATCCGATGCGTCTATCGGTCGGTTCGCGATAAACTCAAAAAAAATTGCTATTACCTACCTATTTTCATGCTGATTCCACCAAGGGATATACCAATGGTTCTTGAGGAAGGTTTTAGTATATAATTTGTTAATTTTTTATGTACATATCTGTATATATCAAGTATCCTGTAGATACATATCTTATGAATGACTTGTATTTTTAACCGACTTCAAAAAGGAGGAGGTTCTCAATTTGATTAGTATTTTTTTATGTATGTACACCGATTACGCTGAGTTTTTTGAACCGATATACGCGATTCTTCTTTAGTTTTGCCATTGTGGTCCCATAAAAATTTCACATGGAGCACCGCCTTAAAATCTACCAATAGGTAGTACATATAAATAATAGTTTTTTGATTTTAAATTAATATTAAAGAAGTCCAGTGTCGATAATATTTGAAACTAAACAAAATAATAGTAGGATGAAACCCATCGGAAATGAACACCCCCCTTTTCTACTTACCAACCTAAGATCGCCTGTAATTTATTTTTCCTTTCATTTTGTTATATTTTCTTCCATTTTTTTTTCACTTTTTATCATTTTCAAAGGCTCCAGCACTGATCTAGATGTATTAATAAGGTTTTTGTTTTTTTAACGTAGTTTTTTAAATTACTTGATGACCAATTAAGATACGTCCACACTATTATTAAGTAGCGTCGAATCCATCCCTGGATAAAGATATCATTGTTTGATAGTATATTCCTAGTTTGGAAATGTATCTTACATTTGGTCACGTTGTAAATTCCACAAGTAACAAGCAGTATGTGGAACAACCATTACCGTACAACAATGTCGGTTACGGATCGCGTGCGGCCCGCTCTCGTCTTGCACACGCCATCCTAAATTATCTTCATTCATGTAATAAACTGTGGTAAGTGAGATAATTTACAAATAACCCTGATCATTATTCCACCGACCCATTTTCTTGAACCCTGTTCAAAATTGTACCACATACCCACGAGACTGCCTTCCGGCAAACTTCATCTTATTGAGGTATGTTTTAATGAAACCATACCGTCTTTATCTTGGCGTGTCTTGCTAATAATACTAGAGTATAAAAATACTTATGCCTATTTTAAACGCATCCCTGATGACTGATCGTTTAAAGCCTCCTCTCCACAATCGGCGATGATCGTTACTTGTATGATCGTCTGTTATCGACAAGTTAATCGTTGGCCATCGTGTCACCCACACGATCGTCCGTGATCATTTATTGAGCGGCAGTCCTTCAAGATGGACGTGGAGTTTACAGCTGCTGCTTCCATTAATTACATTTCAGTATACAATCATTTTGGCAATTTATTTGAACGGAAAGTTGTGAAAAAAAAGGGAAAAGAGAAGATGGTGGTATTTGAGCATTCATCTTAGTAGAAGTAAAATTAACTAATTATGTAATCCTAGTTACTAGCTTCGCTCACTGTCCACTGTCCTCCAGTGAATGAAAGACCGGCGATCTTGTGGGCACAGGCACGCAACTACACGCGAATTCCCGTGGCCGAAAAATCGACAAGTCACCTATCGCCGCGATTACTGTGACGATTATAGACGATGATCGGCGACTTGAAGCGAATAAGCCCTCCACACGATCGTGCTCGCGCGTGATCGCCTTTAATAGCCGATTGTGAAGAGGCGCCATTATACATACAAGTCAACCGTATTCAACACTATTGTATCCACATTTGTATCGGCCAGCCGTCTACTTTCGAATTGCGATATAATTTTGATAGGCAGGTTACCACTACTAAATATATGTTTATTTTTACTGGCGGACCCGTTCAACTTTGGAGCGCTGTAACTGAGCGTTTTAAATGAATGAAATAAAAATATGAAATGAATAAAATAAAAATTTTCGTCAAAAGACGATCCACAAGATTGCTCTGCGGTAATGTTTTTGTAAAATGTATAAAAAAAAGTAACGAGAGCAAAAAAGAAAATTATTATAGAAATTTTCTCACTTTTTTGCTTATAACTTGTTTAATTTTAAATTTAGTGCAAGAGTTAATTGAACATATATGTAGGCAAAGCGATTTGCTACAAATTATGTCATTGCGAATTTTTTGTAAGACGCATAGTTTACGAGATATCGCTAAAAAGGTGTTTGCACCCCTTTTTCCAAGATGGCGGCCGGGGGATAAAGGGAATAAATACTTGGGGTAAAGCTCGATTGACCCCCCACACATGTCCCAAAAATAAAATTGCGTCCTCTAAAAAATGTAAAGCTCATGTAACATTTCAATGGACTATATATTACGCTGCGCGGGTTTGTTCAAGGTGCTTGTACATTTCTTGATTCCCAGAGGAAATCTAAAAGGAATAACGAGAGCGTTACCAGTTTACGTTCACATCTTTCGTAAAGAAACTCGTAACAGCAATAAAATGTCTTAATATTCGTGACAGCGCCATTTCACAGCTTAATTTTATTTCGCTTCGCAAGTGTCGTTGTAATATTTACAATGATCCCAATGAGTGGCCATTGTTAGAGTTGGCAAATCATTGATCACTTCGGTTTAGCTCTATAACAAACATCAAAGCGAATAATATTGTTTTTAAAACGATATTATTGAGAATAATAAATCCATTCGACTTAAAATATTGATTACCGTCGAAAATCAACATCTTTTTTTATAAATTTATTGTAACATGTATTAGGTATACAAACTTAACTCAATTATATTTCATAACATCAAGAATTATTTCGTAAAATATGTTCCCTGTTGTCATAATGAAATTGTTTCACAGCAGAACTGTGTGTGTCAATATATTATCTCATAGAAAATATATCCATACAAAAGAAATATTAGAAATAAAAATAACTATTATGGGTCCCAACTTGAAATAAAACCTATCCTATCTCTCAAGTTGGACTAAACTGCACTCCATGAAGTAATTAATCCCTATTAAAATCCGTTCAGTACTTTAGGTGTTCACTAGAAACAAATATCAGGACACTGGATTTATATATATTAAGCTTTAAATCTGATAAATTAAATAATTCAATTTGTCAAAGTTAATGTAATGAAAATCACTGCTGCAGTATTGAATCTAGAAGCCTGTTAGCGACAAATTGTTACTTAAAAACGGAAACGTCTAAATTTGACAATAATTCCATGACCTACAAAACACAAAAACAAGATATCGAATAAGCAATTTGTCGTAACTGCTAGTTACAATGGATCGGGCGGAGTTCATTAGCTCTGAACCAAAGAGTCGGTAATAACAGAAATTTGCATTAACGATCCTATTGTTAATTCATTACGAACTCCTTTAGCCAGTTTGACATATTATTGTTATGTACAAAAACGTTAGGCTGTCGGTCCACTAAGGCGAAGAAGAGAGAACACGATCAAAGCTGTTCAAGTTTTTAAGAAAAGAATTATATGATATCTGAAACTCATTTCGCTTAGATTTGAATATGAATTGGCAGAGATGATTGAAAATTATATTTAAAAGCCAGGCTGAGAGATACTACACATTCTGACTGCTAAGTACTTCATTTCTTAGTTCGATATATAACCATGGATGAAACGAGGCAGTACCTTTGCAAACAAAATGAAAGTAAATTACGTTGAGGACATCATCATCTCCGATGTTTACAAAATTTATGGCTAGTCTTTCGGCCGGAGAGATCATTGGCTCTCATTTCTAGTATTTATAGTAAGGGTAGTCATTATGCAATACCTCGACCAAGGAGCTACTTTTACTGGCCCTTTATTTGCAGAACAAATAATCAAACTGCGGAATAAATTTTATGAGAAATGGCCAGGCAAACTAGCAAAATTTTTTTCCACAAAGGTTCAGCTCACAGATCCGCCGTTTTGTGTTACTGCAATTCAAGACACGGCTTGGAAATATTTGAGCGTCATCCATATCCACCCGACTGATTTCTATCTCTTTCCAAGTTTAAAGGATTTGGAAATAAAGTCCCTGCAGTACAGAATTTTTCGGTAGGCAGGTTGAAGTTTTTAAGGAAGGACTATTAAATTAAGGTAAAAGATGTTCCATGTGTACTCGTATAGAGTTACCGGAACATACATATTATTATTGAACGCCCTACGCCTACGTAGGTACAATAAAGCTGAAGTCTATCTAACTAAATGTCCACTTCTTCCATAAAAATATTCAATTTTTTAAAGGTGGGCACTTAACCACCAGACCTATGTTACCGCTCTGCTTTCCTCGCTTTCGATCAGTGGACAGGCAGCCTTACAGTGCGGGAAAATAGACGCGTGCTGAAGTCAGACTTGTTCGTGAAATGACGCTTAGCGAGCCCGGAAACGTGAATGTGGAACATGTGCGCCTTTTTATGTAATAAACAAGTGTTTTAATCGTCGGAACGGCTTGCGATACTTTCGTCATTTGGAATCTATGTGGGTCGGTGCAAATTGATTGACATTCATTTTTAATTAATTGCATTAATGTCCACATAATGCAATAATGACGGATTTGAAACATTTATATTATTAATTACATCAATCATTTTGTTTATTCCTTAAAATTCTACAAGTCTAGTCTAGTGTCAAATCTCTTTAAATTACGAAGTAGTTGAATATTTACAACAAGAGTTATTTTAATATTCCTTTTTTCTATTTAGCCTCGTTTGACGGAAATCAAGCTTTGGATCGCAAAGGATTGGAAAAATTCTGGTCGTTAAAAGAAATTATGACGTCAAAACACTAAAGTAATGTATATAAAGACGAGAAGTTACAATACCTGCCCGACATATGGCTGCGATACTTGCACTCTAACTCTTGAGAGTCGGCAAGTTTCTTGCCGTAACACAGAGATCAATGGAGAGGAGTATGGCCGTTTATAAACTACAGGATAAGATTAAAAACACTGACCTAAGGAAAATTACGAAACAAACCAACATACTCAATTGAATCGACCAACAAAAGTGGAGATGGGCAGGGCACATGATGCGAGATAAAGTGTAATAGAGTACAAAAGTTACAGAATGGTATCAAAGAGATGACAAAAGAAAACGAGGAAGACAGCACACAAGGTGGGAAGACATAGCATACTCCTGACATGACTTCTGGTCCAGCGGCTGCAGACGGGCGGCCAGGAGGCTGTTTTAAGTTTGCATTGTGCTATTGGCCCGTTAGCCTCCCTCTAATATAAAACAAAGGGAATTAAACAATATTCTCAACTCAAACATTAAAATTTCATGATAATAATATAATGACCGGACATGACTTTACTGACTGCCGTAAATGCACTTTACTTTAATAATACAATGTGCTCGAACGTTGAAACCGATTGCCTTAAAAGTTACCTCACCCATTGGTCATTTTGAAACTCGTAAAGCTACTTTTTATCAGGTTTTTACCATAACAGTGTTTATAGGCCAATAGTTTTATGACATACTGCTAAGTGTAATAAATGCTTACTAGAGTCAAAGAGGATGTAAATACTACGTAATAAGAGGCGTGACTGCCTAAGTAAAAATTTAAATTTAGTTTAGTATGAAACGTGTAGTGATTTTGAGTTGTAGTTTGAAATAGTAGTAATTACAGTATTGCGATTGGCCACGAAGTATAATCCGGCTAAGTTTGAAAGCGAACAGTTGCTTAAAATTTAGTGTATTTTGGCTATCCCCTTTATTACTAGATTATAGCCGCCATCTAACAATCTGTCAATGACTGCGCGGTATAAACAATGGAGTGAATCGCTTTTTTCTTAGATAATTTCGCTAGGCTGACTAGAGTGAACCACAATTTCTGACAATGTGACAAGTGTTCGGTCAAGCGTGCGCCGACACACGTCCCATGACATAATTAACTGGTTTCATTGAATATCACTCAGAGCCTTCTTGTATCGTGTGTGCGAGATTGTGTCACACTTTTGGCTTGTATTATTTTTAATACGGTTACCAAAAGCGTTCGTAATCAACACACACGGACATTTATATAATATTGAAATGTCTTATTTAATATAAATGTTTTTCTCAATGTATTAATTTGTCTGTCTGTCAGTTTGTTCCGACTAATCTCTGAAGCGGCTTCACCTATTTTGACTGGATCATCACCGGCGAATTCCTAATTATTATTTGCTGCGCTGCCCTCATCCAACGTATTCCGGCGATCTTGACTAGATCATCGGTCCATATTGTGGGGGCCTCTCAACATTGCGTCTTCCGGTACGTGGTTGCCATTCGAGGACTTTTCTGTCCCACCGGCCATCTGTCCGTCAAACTATGTGCCCACTGCCACTTCAGTTTCGCAATCATATGGGCTATGTTGATTCTCCTACGGATCTCCTCACTCTGAGCATAGCCCTCTCCATTGCCCTATGAGCATCAACATTATATTCAAATATTTGCAGTTCAAAATATCAATGTAAATATAATCCAAAATATAAAGCCCTTGAGCAGTTTCTACCTGATCAAGTTACAGCGTTCCAAACGTTTAAGACATGCACTAGTAAGTTATGAGAAGGATTTGTCTACATCTCAAAGTTACGAAATACCACAAAGTCATTGATCTCATATTTCAACGGATTCTGACAATATTCAACTACGGATAATGACATATGTGAATGAATGAATATTAATAAGCATATTACATAATAAATGTTATTTAACTGACACAGTTGTCACCCAAATAAGCTCGTGATACTTATTAGAGGTCTGTCGCAAGGTTTCGGAAGTTTCAACACGCCGGCTTTGACGATTGGACAAACTTGGATTATAACGTTTTGAACAACCTTCATTATGCAAATAGATTCTAGCTTATGTTTTATTACAGTACAGTAAATTGTCACAGCTTAAATCAGGGACATTGAACAGCTAACAAACTATATGGGTATTCTTTGATTAACATTGGATGTTTTAAAATGGCTGTACTGTTTTAAATAAAATGGTTGTGTGCTGGAGGAGTGCGACAAAAGTGAAAACCTCATGAAGGCAAAATTTAATAAGACAAAGATAAGTAGTTATTTTGAAGAGAAAACTTCTTAAGCGGAGTTGAGAAACTTTCTTGGGATGGATATAAAATGTTAAACTCGCGTCAGGACAATACGTGGCCTGTATCGCGCTATTGTACATAAAATGACAATTTATATTCCAAAAAAAATTAACACTTCAGAACTATTGCAATTATTTTACAATAAAAAGTTTACCTCTCAGAAATATCAACTTTCATCCATAATTTCAATGACTGTCTTACGAATTTTTGATCAGGCCACGTGTCTTGACGCGAGCTTAGCATTTTATATCACTTACGAGTACATAGCATTTTATATCGATCGATCCTGTAGACAAACTGTGTAAACAGTTTTACAGGCCTTTGTATTATTTTAAGAAGAAACTGTATATTTATAAATAAATAAATAAAAAATATATATAAGTTTTCACTTCAATAACTGCGTTTTTACCTATAACAGAACTTATGGCTTTGTATTTTTATTCTACGAATATTGACATTACCTTCCATTCCCATTATTATATTTTTAACAGCAAATAGTCACATTAATAAAATACTTACATCCATAATAATAGTCTTCAAAAATTTATAATATATAATAATTCATTCGTCCTATTGTTTTATATAAAGTCCTTCGATCATGGTTTCAAATATCACATTACCTACGTCGCAATATTATTACATAAGATTCGATCTTTAAGGCCTTCTACACACATACATGTTTTTTTTGCTTATATATCCACAAAATCTTCCAATCAGATGGAGAATCACTTTAATGTTTTTGAACGATCAATCAATTGAATTAAACACGAAAAGCTATTTTTTATTACCAATAAATGTTTGTATTACTCGCTGCCATATATCATCGGTGCAGAATGGATAGACACTTCTCAGTTTTGATGCACGCTAAGAAAAATAGAGCAGATATAAAAAAGAACGTCCATCTAAAAGGCTATTAGTATGCACTACTAACTATTACTGATGCACCAAAGAGACTATCCCAGTGTTTACTGACGTGGGGCCCACGCCGACCAGTTGGGCAATTTGATATTTAAAGGGGGCAATTTAAAAATGAACTCGACACGACTTTAACCCTTTCTTTTTGTGTTATTTAAATGCAATGCTAGGTATCGGTGATAAATTAAAAAAAAGGCAAATTCCAAGAATGTGCAAGAAAACTTTTAATACCGTTTCCATCTTCATATCATCCTGAATGTTGATGTAAATGATTTACTGAAAAAAAAATCTACTTGATATAACACAACGCGGAGACTTGAGATTAAAGCTAAGTAAGATGGAACCAAATATAAAATCTCTGTGTAGCAAGCATCAAGCGCAAGGATCGCACTAAATGAATATAGAAAAATCAATATTAAAATTATTTTGAATTTCAGTTTTTCATTATATGTTTTGAAATTTTACTTTAATTGTTTCGATAACAATTTTATAGTGTTTTTTTCCTAAAACTAATCATTTATATTTCTTAAGGATCAAAATAAATTTAAAAGTTTAAAAATTATGTTTGGGGGGGCATAAAACTTTTTAATCACTGGTATATTCTTAGTGCACCAACCAAGCTAGGGCGTGACATGATTAGCATAGTAATTCTAGTTTTAGGAGCAACCGATAATCAAAAACAAGTTAAATAATATATAAAAACAGCAGTGTGTAAAAATAACAATGAAATGAAAAATCATTCACGCCTGACTTATTGTAATATGTACCAACACAATATTATTACACGCGACTACTCCTTTGATATATTATTACACGAATGATTTATTAGTTTTGTCGCAGGCTCTCAGTTCACGGATTTTATCAGCTCGTTGTTTCGGTGGAACGTTTTTTGCACCCTTCACTTTATTACTACTTTTCAATATTTTACAATCACGACTGCATACATTAGATTTTAAATCTCAATGGTCACTATAAATTATTCTATTGTTAGCTGCCGTGCGTTAAAGTTCCAGTTAATCTTTCAAAATCGAGTTCATATTCATCATTTTTTATATTTATCTAGATAATTTACGACGCATCATAAAACTCTTATGCATTTTATATGACGATGAATAATTCAAATAAATGGAAATTGAGTGAAAAGAGATTTTATTAAATCAAAAGTCACTAACACACGTTGGCATTACGTAGTGCACCTGCCAGAAGTATCGGTAAAAACTCTAAATAATAATTGTTCTAACCGCAGCTGTGACATAAAAATGATGCACAGATGTCTAGTATAGACGCTGTTATAAAATAGATACGGCTTATTAACACATAGTTTGTTCTTATAAGGTGTCTTTAGTGGTAGATGCATCTGCAGGCAACCTCGCCTGGTCTAGCGCGAGTTGGTTCCGTTGCGCACGCCGCATGCGCAATTGCGCACACCACACGGTCAGTCAGTCCGCCCGCAGTAGTCGTAGCGCGCGTGCGTCAGTCACACGCTACGAGCCCGCGCCGGTATAAACAAACACTCTTGGGTGTGACACCACCCTTAAAATGTTTGAGTGATAGTGCTAATATTATTTTTGGACTGAGATATTTTATTGAAACATGCATGTAAGTTTTCAACTTGTATTTTGTACAAAATTAATAATTTATCAATGTACTTATACAAACACAATATTGCTTACATTTTTTTTATTCGGAATAATTGCTAATATTATATTAATATAATATTATTTATATGCCTACATGAATTCTACTATTAAAGTTATTATACATAAAACTTCTTATGAATGTTTCATGAACTGGTTTACATATTCATACGACGATACTGTCGAAGGTAACAAAAACTAGTACTTACCTACCTTTGTCTTAACCTTTATTAAGTGTTTTGTATTCATAGCGATATATAGGTGAGGCAACCTTGTGTTTGCAAAAAGCCAATATTTTTTTAGGCACATTCATAGAATCCTTAATGAACGGGTAATATTAATACACAGTTTGTCCAGTTAAGGCGATAGCGAGATCGAAAAGTGGTTTTATTTTAAAAAGGACTTAGAAAATAATATTAAACTCTCAGATTGCCTCTTGTATTTTAAATATGTTGGTGTAAAACTAGTCTTTTATAAGTTAAGATGGTACAAAAAAAATTGCATTCAATTATTTCTATTCTTTTTAATTAATGTACTATTGATACACAATTAAAGGGTAAAAAATACCTCAGTTTATCACTCCTTATTTTTATTCTCGTTCATTTATTTCACATGGCAAAGGCTTTTTTCAAAATCTTGATTTAAAAGAGCGGCAATTAGTTTCTGGCTACTTCTTTTCATTAGCTCAACCCTTTAGGAAGTATCTGTGGATTCAATAGAAAAATTGATATTCATAAGTATCATTTCCGTGACCCACATGAATAAAGTGATTTTGATTTGATTTGATTTTGATTTATTTTTATACTGACATCTAAAATAGGAGATGTTCCTAATTTTATGTTATGAACGTTTGTCAATTCAGAACTAAGTCAATTACGAACCGATTTACAAATTATTTGTTGTAGCAACCGCCTTAAGTTAGAAAAAAATAACCGCATTCGAGCATTGTCTGAAAATTCGAAGAATACATTAAATTAGCTCGTCGGCCTGTTATTAAAAGCTAGTTAAGCTCATTACTCTAATAATAGTCTGACTTGAATACTCTATAAAAACTCACAATTGTTTCTTTTGGATAAATTATACGAACGACTGCTATGTAGGTGGGATGGGTTTTATCGAGGGTTATTTTAAATTTGTCTTTTTAATAATTACGAATGTTGTTTTTGTCGATACCCTGTTTGTTATGAAGATAATGCGATAATAGCAATACGAGTTTTTGAATTGAAAACTTCTTTAGCATCGTTGCTATTTGAAAGTCGATGAAACGAAAAAGCGCGACAGTAAAAAGAGACAGACAGATAAATTTCTACGAAACGTGGGAGACAATATGATAGGAAGTATTATACAGTGTTTTGCTACCAGGCGATCATAGCTGAAGAAGTAATTGTTTTATGCATGACGCGAGTATACCTTAATGTGAGAATAATGAGAATCCACCTACCAGTCTAAAAATGTGAGGGTCCCTTGTACAGGACGTCGGCTAGATTATGGGTACGATAACGGCACCTATTACTACCGTGAAGCAGTAATGTATAAGCATTATTGTGTTTCGGTCTGAAGGGCGCCGTAGCTAGTGAAATTACTAGACAAATGAGATTTTACATTTTATTTCTCAAGGTGACGAGCGCAATTGTAGTGCCGTAGAGAATTTTTGGGGTTATCCAAAAATCCTAAGCAGCACTCACTGCATTGGAATGGGCAGGGCAAATACCATCAGCTGAAACTTCCTGCTCGCCTCGTCCCCTATTGTCATAAATAAAAAAATATCATTATTAAATTTATATTGACAATCGAAAAAACTTAACTGAAAAATAGACGCTTAAGAAATATTTGTGACTAGCTGACCCGGCAAACGTTGTATTGCCATATAAATTGCAGATTTCTTTTCTACTTACTTCACACTTATTTTATATTTTGGATAATTCAAACTATAGTTTTATAAATTATAGCCTATGAGTTATTCTGGTGTGTAAGCTATGTTATTATAAAGTTTCGTCAAAATCCCTTCAGTAGTTTTTGCGTTAAAGAGGTACAAACATACATCCAGACATACAAACTTTCACATTTATAATATTAGTAGGATTCGCACGGAACCCTAACAATATTGTAATAAAGTCAGCTTTACGAGGTTGTTTATAAAACAATGCAGCATTAAGTGTAAGTTTCATACCGCCATAATGTCTTAGATATCATTAGGTAGTTTCTGAGATTGTCAGTCGATACCTCGCGATTAGCATCTCACCGGCCAGTAATTCTATGAAGCCTGATACGTGACACGACAGTATTAAGTTCACGTAGTGTGCATACTTTGGCTACCACATACTTTATAAGGCGTACTACACATGTATCTTAATATATATAAATCCAGTGTCCTGATGTTTGTTTCCAGTGAACTCCTAAACTAATGAATGAATTTTAATGGGGATTACTTAATGGAACGCACGTAGCTCCAACTTGAGAGAGTTTTATTTCGATTTGAGACCTATAATTAATTTTATTTCCAATATTTTTTGTCTGGACATATTTTCTAAGAGAGAATTTATTGACGCATGGTTTGAGAGTTTTGCTGTGAAACGATTTCATTATAACAGCAGGGAGCATATTTTACGAAAGTATTCTTGATTTTATGAAATATTATTATTCATAAAAACAGTATTTTATTTATTACTAGTGGACCCAACAGACGTTGTCCTGTACACACGTTTTAAATTTGCAAAATCTGTCCAGCCGTTAAGAGGAGTTCTTATTTATATGGACGGAGAGAATTATATTATATGGACGGAATTGAGAATCTAAACCAATCTCAAATTCACTGAAACAAACAAAAAAGTCATCAAAATCAGTCCAGCCGTTTAGGAGGTAGTTTAATTGTGAATCTAAACCATTTTCGAATCCACCTGAAGACACACACCAATCTCAAATTCACTGGAACACACAAAAATATCATCAAAATCGGTCCAGCCGTTTAGGAGGTAGTTCAATTGTGAATCTAAACCATTCTCGAATCGAAGCCGTCTAGGAGGAGTTCAGTGACTTACACACGCACACAAGAATTATATATATAAAGATGTACAGCTCAACGTCTGTCGGAACAACTAGGTAGTTGTATTATAGAAACAAAAACTAGGTTTTAACTACCTTTGTATTAACCTTCATTAAGCGTTTTGTATTCATAGCGGTATTCATTGGTGGTGGTAAATTTGGTGATTTATTTTCGCACTGTCCGTTGACTCGGACCCCAGCCGTAACAATTAACTCCATCCCCATATTATATGGCACCAAGCAGTAGTTAGGCTACTGACTCTATTGTGCTTCCACGGAAAGTAAAGTACTTATACCTTTTACCACTAACTGATTATTCACACAATTAACTAACCTAATTGACAATGTAATTTGACTAATAAAGTATGATAAAATGGATTTAATAAAACATACAATAAAATAAATTAAATAAATAAATTTTCACGTTTTTCTTGAACGACAACAAAACGTCGGGTCACATAAATAAGTAATACTCGTGTCTTAAACCAGTCACCAGACTTCAAAAACACTATTCCCAAACAATAGATATAATATGCAGTAAAAAGTATAAAAATCAATCTAATTAATCTAATTCTAGTTATGATTATTGGTCTTTTTGGAGTCGGTGTCAGCCAAGGTAGGTTTGTAAATGGAAATTGTAATGGGACCACACGGGAAGCACCAGCTTCCAAATAAAAAAAGAATAATCCAAATCGGTTATGAAAAAATTATGTTACGGAATGAAAAAAATATCGACGAATTCAGAACTGCCTCCTTTTTTGAAGTCGGTTATAAAACAGATTATAACACACGTGATAATTAAATAACCCTGAATGAAAGTGTTTTAAAAATTATAAATAAGTAATAATCGGTTTGTTCATAAATCTTTACACTAGCCATTAGAGTATTGCCGCTGCGATGTTTACCTGAGCTCATATACAGAGTGGCTTACGTAATGGCGGACCGGCGCGGGCGGCTCACAGCGCAAGGCGGACGGACCCACTGCTCGGAAACGGGAAGTCTTACACTTGCGTGCTTTATCATAATTCTAACACTACCCGCACGTTACATAACGTTGTCTCGAGTTTTAAAAGCTGTTTCCAAACGAAGATATATCGACTTCTGTTTTTGTTTTGCAATCTACTGCCAATTACGTTATCGACCAATAATTTAGTCTAGAGCGGCCGAGAGCTTGAGCGGTGTAACTAAATACGCAGAGGTCAATTAAGTCAGTGGTACAGAGGATACCCAAATACAGTCGAATAATCACTGCTAAATATATTTATAACAACATATAGGGTCTGTGATCAGAATTTTATCGCATATTATACCACATTGATATATAAATAAAATAAACTGACTGTTGGTCTCAAAAAAGGCACTTTCACTTGAAAATAGCTAAGATTTAAATAAGTAACTTTTAAAAAAATTGGTAAATAAATATCTTTTCTCAAACATGTTTTGAAATTTGAGCTTTATTTTGACAACTTTCTTCGAGATAAATTCGAAATTGCTCTACTGTAATAACATTCGAGCAGCTGCCGGCAACATTGTATAAAAATACATATCTGTCGTGTACTTTAAAAATGGAACAAATTTGTACTCCGAAACATGGCAACCAAGGAGGTAACTTATCAAAGATTTTATTTATGCTCGCGTTACACGCATGTAATATAACAGTTTTCCTTCAATGTCCTTAAGCGTAGGCTAGTACAACTCAGGCCCTGATTGGTAACAGCCAATCACAAATAGAAATGTCACTGAATTAAATATAAAGGCATTGCTCCACATACTTATTTGAAGGTCTCCTTATCTATACTTAATATTATAAAGCTGCAGTGTTTGTTTGTTTGTTTGTTTGAACGCGCTAATCTCTGGTACTACTGGTCCGATTTGAATGATTCTTTCAGTTTTGGGTAGTCCATTCATCGAGGAAGGCTATCTTTTTTTTTTCAAAATTAGGGATCCGTAATAAAATTGCTATTTTGTAACACTAGGTGTAAAATCGAAAACCTATTTTTGCGTGCGCTGCAAAAACTATTGACAATAGAACAAAATGATGTACAATATATATATAGGCAATATTTTATTACTTATAAAACTATCGCGTGAATTATACTTTATATGGCAAAACAACGTTTGCCGGGTCAGCTAGTGATAGATATCATTCGCCGTTATAAATTATTATTAACTTTATATGATGGATACACAATGTTAACTTTTTCCAAATATTATTGTACTGACACATTTTTTTTTATTCCAAATAGGGAGGACGTTCAACTGATGGTAATTGATACGCCCTGCCCATTACAATACAGTGCCGCTCAGGATTCTTGAAAATCCCAAAAACTCTGAGCGGCACCACAATTGCGCTCGTCACCTTAAGACATAAAATGTTAAGTCTTATTTGCCCAGTAAATTCACTAGCTACGGCGCCCTTCAGACCGAAACACAGTAGTACTTACACATTACTGCTTCACGGCAGAAACAGGCGCCGTTGTGGTACCCATAATCTAGCCGGCGTCCTGTGCAAAGAAGCTTCCCACTGGTAAACATCTGGCTCGCTTATGATTTTGTTTTGAAAATGGGATCTATTTTACGCAGATAAATTCTACAAAAAAGGTTTAATTATACATTGTATTAGTAACTAAAAATGGGGGAACAGAAAATGAATATAGAAAACGCTTTATGATTTAAGAATATGGAATATTTTCTTACAGCAAAGGAAAAATGTATAAATGTACAGACATAATGGGAAGGCTATAATTATTCATTGTGGGCGATACTCAAAAATGGCGGAATAAAAAATTAATATAGAAAATATATAGATTGATTTATGATTTAAGAAATATTTTACAGTGAATGAGAAATATACAAATGTACAAACATAATATGCTACAGGGACGTTATGATGTCATCGGTTAAAGATAATGTGATCTTAAGATAAACATCGCAAAACAAACATTAATACTTCCATGAATTTTAATTTAAAAGCAAGTCTTCAAACCGATATCAGCTTAAAGAATACGTTAAAAATGCGCTTTTGTTTAGATGAAAACACTTTAGGATGAGTATAAGTAACAGGCATCTTTATAATATTTAAAAAAACAAGGGATAATCCTTAGATAATTTATACGTCTAGATAGAGTCTCTTGCTGTTAGACAACCGATAAAAACAGGCCAGAAATATAACTTTAGGGTGCGTGACAAGCTACGTCTTACACACGCGATTTGTGTTAGTGTGCCTGCATTACTCGAAATAGAGGTTAACTGTCAACCTAAATTTTTTTTCGGCGTATTCACAGCTGTCTCAGGCCATCTAGACATATAAAAGATCTAAGCTTACAAACAGACGACGCTTAAAATGTTCATAGTAGACTATCGTGTGAACTAGTAATCAAATTTACAATATTTCATCAATTGTATGAACGTTAAACAGACGAAATAAGCATGAATAGTTTGCGTCATACAGGCAGTAATACCGGCAGAGTAATAGGAGGACATTACAAAATACTATTGTTTTGTTTACGAGGAACGTGGCCTTAATACAGCCGCGCATCATTGTAGGTACATCACTATTCCCACACTTGCGTACGAAACATAGCTGCTAATATCGCGACTGGGAAAATACGATTTACTGGAGTATGTGTACAATAAAGTTTTGACTCGGTTGTTATTCGGATTATTGTAATATACATTCATTTATCTATTAAATATACTTAGTTCTTGAGAAGAATTTTTAATGTATCTTTAGTTTCCAGTGGGAGGCTTCTTTGCATAGGATGCTGGCTAGATTGTGGGTACCACACAACGGCGCCTATTTCTAATGTGTAAGCATAATTGTGTTTCGGTCTGAAGGGCGCCGTAGCTAGTGAAATTACTGGGCAAATGAGTCTTAACATCTTAAGTCTCAAGTTGAGTAGCGCACTTGTAGTGCAGCTCAAAATTTTTAGATTTCTAAAGAATCCTGAGCATTGTAAAAGGCATCTGAACGTCCTGCTCGTCTCGTCCCTTACTGTCATTTAAAACAAAACAAAGTTTTTTCAATGGTTTAATTTAGGATGTAACGTTGAATAGGTATACGAGAACATACTTATAGTTCCGAGCGTTTTATAACTGGTTGGTGATCCGGATATAAAAATGAATCTATTTCCGAAAGTTCGAGCAAACTTTCGTGACACACTCGTAGTCGCTACGGATTTAAAACAAGTAAACGTTGATACAAATGCATACGCGGAAGTCGGCGCTGTTTCAACGATGGCTTAACACATTATAACTGATTCCCCGTGGCGACAAGTTGACTATTGAAATCGTATTAATTGTCTGAATGTGTTGAAACGTGATGCTCCAACAAAGGACATTGCAAGACAGAAAGAAACAGTCACGAAGTAAACAATTGGTTCAAATTTGTTAAAAGATCATTATTGCACAGGATAAAATCAAAGCTGGCGAACGTGACCGTTTTCCATGTAAATAAAACGAGCTGGTGTGACGTCATCTTCCTGTATGATCCTTTGTAGGGGGTCTGATGGACCTGGTCATCTGGTGCACTTGATTTAATATCATACAGTAGAATATAACGTATTATGTCAGTTTAACCTCTAGTATGCCAACACGCCCCGTGCGCAAGCAGAAGCTACTTGCTGAGCTGTTTTGGCGCCAAACCCGGCGCCGGCCACTTGAGACGTATCCTTTATCTACTTGTGTTTAAAATAGTCGAATCATTATGCGGTTTATATTACGGATTGCTAGAAAAACAAGCTTGGTTATTGTAAACAAAGACGTGATTTATGATAGATTCGTGCTGTGAAAATGGACAACTTCAGTTTACGGAAGATAGAGTGCAACTTGTACAAGACGCGGGATTACTCGATATGTCCGCTTGTAAGTTAGTGTGAATCCGGTAATTAATTATCCATTACTTGGATATTTCCACTATTATGAACAGTAAAGTATGGTCATGTTATTTCAATTCTATTTCCTGTCTTTTTATATATCTTTGTATGGCTCTTGTATGGCAAAGATATTCTATATATACCATTATTAATTGATGATATTATATTTGGAAAATGTAGAGTTGAGTATAATCCGATTTACTTTTTTATTTTTTATTTCTATAAAGAAACTTACAGCTATTTATATTACATAAAGGTATGATACGCGATAAATATTACACTAGCCAAAATAGTTCCTAACGATGCTTATTACATAGTGAAGTTTAAGTACTTATTAAAAATAATTACAAAAAAAAAATACAAAAGTTTAAAGAGCCAATAAATTCACTGATACAAAATAAATAGAACCTTTAGATAACAATTTTTTAACAAACGATACAAAATCGTACATATTAAATCGAAATATGTCTGTGTGGTTATAACAGTCATTGTGTTCTGCAAACTCTGATAAGAAATCTATTCTTACAATAATTAGTCCTAAAAATGGCACTAAAAATATTTGATAGGTGGAGCGATGACCCATTATTGGACATTTGAAGCAAATACGACTAAGTAGGAGTGGAAAGTCAACAAAGTTGTTAATTATTTTGTACAAAAACGTCTCATCTATTATACTATTTATTTAAATTGATTCCGTTTGAATGTCATCTACATAAATAAATCGAGAGGCTGTGGGTTTTTATAGCCGCCGTGTTTGTGCGTATTAAAAAGCACACTCATTCCTCTAAAATTGTTTACCACTAATGACTTTATGCAATGTTGTTATGACAAAATGGTCGGTATGTTTTGCGCAGTAAACCTCAAGCCTTAACGATGCCCATTACAATGTTGTAAGGCACTGTGGGTGCTATAATAAACCCTAAACCATTCATTATGTGTGGAGTTATCCAAATTGATATAATTACTTGGTCACTCCGGACTTATAAAACTTAGACAATTTGAAAATACTTCCGAGAAACAAGGAGTCGAATCATTTTTGTATTAACTTTGATGGTAAGAGTGACTGTCCTGTTTTTGGTAATCTATTGTAATTTGTTCTTAGAATTATTCTTTGCTTAACTCTCCGAAACGTACAGTAATCAAACAGATTTGTTTTCTTATTAGTTTAAAGAATAATTTTTCCAATATACGATAATTTATATTTAAATACATTTAATTCTTTAATAATTTTCAAGAAATAATTTATATTATTTAAACACGACTCATATATTGAATGCAGAACCTTACAAACTAATTTGTTATGTATATTACAGCCATTGTAAAATACTCTATTTGATTGAAAAGAGTTGCCGTTGAGTTTGTTGTCTGTTCTTCTCACGAGCTCTACTTTTTACGAACATGTGATTAATTCAGTAATTTAAAATAAATATTTATAGTGCCGAATCAAAAGCGCTTAGCTTCAGCCTAATTGAATAAAGTTTATTTGAGTTTGACTTCTTAGATCATTTAAACGTCTAGATAGACTATGACAGCTGCAGACAAAAATTGAGTTTAGAGTTAACCTCTATTTAGAACAAATCACGCAAACTAACACAAAGTATCACATAAATCGCGAGTGCAAGACGTAGCTTGTCACGCACACGAAACTAATATTCCTGGCCTGTTTTTATCACTTGTCTAACAGCAAGAGACTCTATCTAGACGTATAAATTATCTAAGACGATAATTTTACATGTATCAAAATCAGATTTAAAGTAAACAAATATTCCAATATACAACATGGTATGTTTAGTTGTTTGTTCATATATGACAACTGCCTAATATGGTGGGTTGCGCCATTCTCCTAACATACAGCAATCATTAATCGCTTTAGGTCTGATAATATATTAATGAGAACAACGTAGATTCCTTATTTGATATCTTAAGTTTTAATCAGTCAAATAATTTACATATTATTATGAATGTAGCCTTATATTTATGTACATACTAGCTGATGCCCGCGTCCGCGTAGATCAAGGGTTTTAAAAGTAATAAGCAAGTTTTGAATTGAAGATTATCTCATGTACTATTCCAGTTCCGGTTCCCGTTTTCGCTCCCGTTCCCAACATATTATATAAATCTTATTTTGAGGAAGATTGCTATGGCAAACGAAACCTACTATTGGTAGAGTTACAAATCCCGCGAGAACCATGGATTTTTCCGGGATAAAATGTAGCCTATGTCCTTTCCCAAGCTCTAGTCTATCGCTGTACTAAATTTCATCAAAATCGGTTCAGTAGCTCCGGTTACAAAAAAAAAACTAACATTCACATTTAATATATTAGTAGGAATCATATACGTTTCATTTTTTTAAGAAAGGGTTATTTAGAATTTATTCAAACACTTGTATCGCAATGTTGCCAAGTTAATTGTTTTTATTACTTTATTACATAACCAAATCTAACAATCAAATACACCAGTATAAAATATTTCAAAACTAGGGAAACCGTTTCATTTCCTGTTCGTATCTGATCGATGTCTGTACATCACCGCGCTACAAACTTTACATCTTACATAATATTGAAAGGTGGGATGGTGTCCATCATTCACACGCGTACATACTACAAGCTTCGATCGGCTCACAACTATATCCCATGACTTTTTTTTATGACATTAAGGGACGAGACGAGCAGGTGGTTCAGCTGATGGTTGGGTTGGGTTGAGATGGGGCTGATGGTCAATATATGTCCTGCCAATAACAATGCAGTGCCTACAATTGCGCTCGTCACCTTGAGGCATAAGATGTTAAGTTTCATTTGCCCAGTAATTTTACTAGCTTCGGCGCCCTTCAGACCCAAACGCAATAATGCCTACACTTTACTGCTTCACGGCAGAAATAGGCGCCGTTGTGGAACCCATAATCTAGCCGGCTGTGCAAAAGAGCCTCCCACTTGATAAATATGGCTGTATGTTCTCGAACCCTTTGCCTGTCCTAATAATGGACGAAGAAACAAAAAACCATATGGTACAGAAACGTAACGCCATCTTGCCGTAACCGACTTCGTTGCATTATTGTCCAGTTACCTCGTAGTCGCGCCTAAAGAAGTTTTCCTTCAAAACCCACTAATTAAAGGAAATTTGTGTTTAATAACTATAATATCATAGAAGTATTAAGACATTTTATGAGTGACTTAAAAGGCAGATAAAATCGAATAACATCTTAATCGTTGAAAAACGATTATTGCGTAAAGAGAAAGTAATGAGTGATTTACTGATTGGTGGTACTTTATAGCTTTTTATAACAAAATGTAACCGCTTCAATTAACGATCTACGATTAACGATATAAAATTATTTTATAACATAACTATTAACGCTCTTATATAAGAGAACTAGCCGTTCCCGCCCGCTTCGCTGTGCGAATTTTAATACAAATAAACCTTATATATGTATGTCTCAGAAACTTATTCCTACAACCCTATCTACGTGTTGAGGGATAAAACTTTATTATGCTTATAATTAATACATCTGGTTTGTGGGGGAAAATCCAGGAAGCTGGGAAAATTTTGAAAGCTGGCTATTTGTTATCACTTAATCTAACTTAAAAATAATACAGCTATGTAGAAACTGTCGCAGTAAGATGGAACCCGGCTTAAAACAGACGCACGGAAAGAAAGTGGATCTTACTTAATACACCCATTGGAACTTCAAACATTCCCTTAAACAGTTCATTCGCCATACTATGTTTTCTCAGTAACACAAATATTGAATATTTAGTGTTAATATTAAAATTTAATAATAATTCAATATTTATATAAAACACTTTTTAAGTAATTAAAACGTGTGTAATTGTAACTTTTGTTTTTACATTAGATTTTTGCGTAAAAGTTACATTTTTATTATTATTTAACAGCCGTTTTCAATAACCTTTCTATCTTTAGTTTAACTTCCTAGACGTAGACAAATCTATCCTTTTACACTTTCATTTCAATAACCTATTGACAGATAGTATTGGACTATAACTATATTGGTCAAAACTATGGATAGATAAGATCTTGTCATAAAATGGTTACAGCAATGTATCCGTAAGTTAAACTAAGGGTAGATAGGTTATTGAAAACGGCCATTAGATAACCCGAATTTTTAAGACCTTTCCTGATCGCCTTTTCATGGGGACTGCTAATAATAAAAATGTATATCTATTACGCAAAAATAATAATAACTAATTTAAAAACAATGATACAACTACACGCGTTTTAATCCTTTCAACAGTGTTTTTATTTTTACGTTGCCAATGATTTGAACCATTTTTTGTATTTGGTCATAAAAACGTCTGTCGGGTCAGCTAGTTATCTAAACTCTTAAACAGTTCTACGAATAAATTAATATATAAATATATTTTCTTACGTATTAAGTCTTATTCCGTCCCAATGATTTAGTAAATTCGTGCTGAATATGTAACTAATGCATCACAAGAAAGACACAGATCCTCTTAAACATTTAACTGTTTTTAAATTTATTTTTAAAAGCTCAAACTCGGCTATAGACGTTGTTTATGCTTCTGTTAACATTCGTGACGCCTTTCATTTCCTCATTCCGTGTTTAGATAAAACAAAAGCTTGATTTATAACCAAATCTGTTGCTTCATGCGGAGTTTTGTATTTCATTAGTCGCTCTGCTATTCGTTTTAACAATATTGTTGATAAGTTTTTTTTTACGAAAATAAGGGATGAGACGGGCAGGACGTTCAGTTGAGGGTAATTGATACGCTCAGGACGATTCCCATTTAATTTTTTCCCATTAATTTCAAATCCCGCGGGATTTGAAATTAAAATTCACGTCGAACAGCTATAACTACACCAATAGTAAGCTTAGTTTGCCATAGCAATTTTTCTTTGAAATCAGATTCATATAATATGTTGGGAACGTGAGCGAAAACGGGAACGGGAACATGAATAAGATATGAGATGTTCAATTCCAAACTCGCTTATTATTTTTTAAAACCCTTTATCTACGCGGGCATTAGTTAGGCTACCATAAAAAGTGTTGAAACTTCAAAATTTCACACCAAAGCCAACCCTATTACGTTAATCAGTAACCCATTTAGAGTGCAATCAATTATGCAAGATACGCATTAACGCTGATTCAATCTATTGCGTAGGTACGTAATATCTGTCGGAGCATCGGCCCCACTTCGTGACCCCAGGGCGTCCTCACTTCACCTCAATTAAAACCCATACACGATCACTCGAGCTCGTTATACATTGTGCTGACTTACCGAGTCCAAAGCCCCGCCCAAATCACCACTTTCTCCCGTGGACTTATTTAAAATCGTCTCCAATACGTGATTGACGTTCCATTGTAGTCTTACATAATCCTATTTGATATGCCGTCATTCAAATACTTAAAAAGATTATGTTTTGTTGATTTGTAATGATGTATTTTGTACCCTTGCCATTTGATCGTTGGGCAATTGACGGCCGTAACCTATGTACTAACAGATTAGATTGTATTGATTCTCTCCTTTCATGACTTAAGCGCTTATTACACTTCACTGAATTAAGTCCTCTCAATTCAGGCGCTCCTGAATTTAGACGAGTATAATCGCATTCAGCAAACTAGCATCCTAAATTCAGAAATAATGATGGTTTCTGACTGACTGAATCTTTTAGAAGCCTCATTAGAAACGCATTTAGGAAGGTCCCTCGTGGCTCTTCGTTCGTGGAGGACGAATCTAATTATTATGTTTTGTTTTCCCGAATAAAAGTAACAGCCCAATAAGTTTCAGAGATATTTTTTATCAGCAGGCGTTGGGATTTTAAAGAACTGAATTTTGAATCTTGATATGAATTTTCTGTTGCAGTAAATCTTAGTGTTACGAACAATCTTTTGCAATAAAACTGTCTCGTAGGGTAGTATCGTATCAATTGACCAACTCTGCTCTTGATAAACGATTCGAACTTTTTATTTCGCAAAATGAAATCGGATGTAGATTCATTTACAAAGAATCCATTATAGCCCATGATTTCAAAGAACTGTTTGTGTTTTGAACGAGTTGTTAATTAACACGAGCTGTGTAACTTCTGTGTTGGTTCTAATTGAAACATTTGTAACATAAACTGCTTACAATTTGTAGCCCTTCGTTATCTAAGACTTCATTAAAATAGGCTTAGGGTTTAACCGACTTCAAAAAAGAAGTAGGTCCTTAATTCGTCCGTATGTTTGTTACTTTGAGAACTTTCGACTGGGTGAACCGATTTTGATAATCCTTTTTTTATTTGAAAGCTGGTGCTTATCGTGTGCTCCCATTGCAATGGTCCAGATAATCGTAACTCGAATTAGATTAATTTATTACATTGTATAAAAATGCGCAATTATTTTTATACCTTCTAGCGCGGATATATCTATTGTTTTTGAAGTCGGTTGTTTCCATTTCATAATAATTTTGTTTTATTGATTACTTTCCTGTTTTCTAATTCACTCATTGAAGAATTTTTACACTAGTAAGATATCTTAACTTAGGACCAAGATACACATGCCTATAATTACATGCTTATCCCTACTTAATATTATAAATGTGAATGTAAGTTTGTTTGTTAGGCATTCACGCTTAAACCACCGAATTTATTTAGATAAAATTTAGTACAGAGATAAAGCTTGATAAAGGACAAAGGCTACCTTTAATTGCAAAGAAATAAATGGAGGGGTTGAAATAGGGGATCGCAGTTTGTATGGAAATTCGTCATTAGCGAAGATAAAACCATGAAACTTTGTATTAAGGCACTTGAAGAGAAATAATTTATAAATATTTGTTCGAGCATTTTTGAAACTGACCTACATGGGGATCAAGTAGAAGGTTAAAGTTCACAGGGAAATACTATTAAAGATACTGTCCACAGTGGCAAGGGATATCCGCTGTATCATAGAAGAGCGCTGCCAGCAGCGGAAAGAGCAATTTGTATGTGTATTATTTGAAAAGTATCCGAAAAGATAAAGAAAATTGCCCAAAGTAACTATTCAACGCGGACGAATTCACGGGTAAAAGCTAGTAGCCTATATTGTTAAGATTCAGTGATTCACTTATGCAATAAGGAAGCAACTTCTATATTTATAGTATCTCAAATTTAAAAGGAATTCCTCGTATGCAGTTTTTATTGGATCGTCGTGTCGAAGATACAACAGGGATGCAGTAAGAAGGTCAACGACCTGAATACCCAGACACTGATTCGGTTCTGAATGCATTATTTTGATTCAACGCAATCCTACATCATTCCCAATCGAGAATTCCACGCTTGATGTCTTCCTTGGTAGGGGCCCTGCTCTCTCCAAGATTTATGAGCGTGCTTCTATTATATTTGTTTGAGTTGCTTTATTTGTATTCGTTGTAATTATGTTCAGTTTAATCTTTGAATGTAACGTTTCGTTGATCTCTTATTGTTGATTGATATTGCCGTGTTTTCAAATTCAAATATTTTTATTCAAAATAGGATGTGACATCACTTATTGAATGTCTAAAAACTACCACCCATTCCAAAATGAATGCCTCAGGACTGGGCCCAACAAACTCAGCGGGCTTTTTTTTTTTCATCAAAAAATATGTCGACAAAGTAATATTGTACAATTAACCTTTACCACGCAAACGTTTTTTAACAATTCTTTTGAATAACGTAATACTTTTGTTTTGAACATTTACTGGGATCTTGTTGTAAAGGCATATAGTAGGCATTATAAGCTTATGTCTGTTCCTGTTGTTAACATTATGGTTATGACAGTTTCTTTAGACGCATGTATTGACAGTTCTGCTGAAACAATTTAATTAAAACAACAGGAAGCATCACGAAATAATTCTTGATGTTGTGAAATATTATTGTCGAAATCATAAAAAAAAAACAGTATTTTATTTATTAAGTACAGAACAACGTCTGTCGGGTCAGGTAGTAATATATAAACTTGCCATGTGATCGAAAACAGTTACAAATCTGTTTGCTTTGTCAAAATATAGTGTCTTAAATAATAGGATGTTTAAAAAGCAGTGACGACATCGTTCTTTTGTGCCTTTGCACTTCGGGTGTTTTATCAATCGGCAATCAAGAGTTTTCACCAAGATGAATCGACAAGTATTAAGTTTATGTGGCACCACTTCAACACAATGGCAGAAGATATGTCTCGGCATTCATTACTCTTGAACCGAATGGCGACCTTTTGGTAGATGTCTCCTCGATAACAGACTGAGATTGTGTAAGCTTTCTTTTTCTATTTTTAAAGAACAATAAACATTATTTCGTGCGAGGAGATTTGAGAGTCAATTTCCGAATATGTAAATATCGGGGTTGAGCAGGTTATCAACTGTAAAGTAGATCCTGTAGACACAACCTGAGAGTTGAACAAGACATACAAAATTTATCAACGATACGTCACTCGAACGGATGGCTCAGTGGAAGAGCGCTCGCACGGAACTCGAAAGATTTGAGTCCCTTTTGTTTTCAAATTTGATTTGTGTTATTAATCCCAAAAGTGAAGGTTATCACATTAAAAAAACAATGTATCAATGTTATTTTTGGATTATTTCCTCAATGATATATAGTTTATAGCTAATACACCAATTCAAATTCAAATATTTTATTCAAAATAGGATATGACATCACTTATTGAAAGTCAAAAACTACCACCCATGCCAAAATGAATGCGTCAGACCTGAGAAGAACGGGCGCAACAAACTCGGCGGGCTTTTTTATCTATAAAATATGTTTACAAAGTAATATTGTGCGATTAAACTTACTAATTTAATAGCCTGAGGGCGGTCACTCCATTCCCAATCTGTGGTATCATTAAGAAAGTCATTATGTTATAGTAACCTTTACCACGCAAACGTTTTGTTAACAATTCTTTTGAATAACGTAATACTTTGGTTTTAAACATTTTCTGGGATCTTGTTGTAAAAGCATATACATCGCCTCACAAAAGACTTACTAGCCCGACTAGTGTTAACATTATGATTATGACAGTTTCTAGCAAATTCACTTATGTGCCTATGTACATACATACTACTTCCTAATATTCGAATATTCATACGAGAAAGCTCAATACAAATAATGATATAACCGGTTAAAGCGCCGAAACAAAGCATAAATTGATTAAATTGCTGTCTATTAGATTCCATTTGAGGTCGAGTTCGTTGCTTACAATCACGGACATTCCAGATGAATCATGCCCTAATTGTCCAGCTTTCTGAGAACCTGTAACTTGTGTGTTGCAGATTGTGTAGGTACCGTACCGTACCGTTCATAATTGACGATTGCTCCACTTTTGTGGTATTTCAGCGCCTCTCGATTGATTGATTACCACCGTCGCAACACTACGTAATAGTGTTCTTATTAAAAATTATTTTTAAAGGTGATCTTTATGGATAAACTTTATAAAGTAATTGCTAATCATGAGCATTGCTAGCCTTTGGTTCTACACGATTCACTTTTTTTATAACAGTAAGTGACGAGACGAGCACTGAGCAGGACGTTCAGCTGATGTTAATTGATACGCACTGCCCATAACAATGCAGTGCCGCTCAGGATTCTTAAGAAACCGCAAAAATTTTAAGCGGCACTACAATTGCGCTCGTCGCCTTAGGACATAAGATGTTAAGTGTCATTTGCCCAGTAATTTCACTAGTTACGGCGCCCTTAAGATCGAAACACAATAGCGTTTACACATTACCGCTTCTCGGCAGAAATAGCCGGTTTCCTGTGCAAAGGAGGCTCCCACTGGCAATTCCTTCATAATATTTCTAATTTCGGACTTTGTACCGGGCGCGACTGTCTAGTTCAAATCTTAACTCACCTCATTAGTTTAGTCCATTATAATATATAATATTAATAAATAATTATACCTTTAATATGTTCATAATTTACCCCATCCCCAGGCATTGGTCCTTCGAGCCGGATAATATTATTACTAATATAGTCTTTATTATATTACATTAACCAGGTTCACAGAAACCCCTGAGAGTTTGAATGTTCCTTCCCTTTCTTTTATAATGCCATACACATGTATGACTTATGAAAATAATATGATCACGTATCTATATCACAACATAGCACACAACTAACATAGTTATGTAACACCCCAAAGTCGCCTACTTAATATAATTGTTGACTTGCAAACTCTCTTTTTTAGATCTAATCATGTCAGCGATACTTGAAGTCTAATGAAGGGCGTCAACATATTACGTAACAAAAGCGAAAGGCACTTCCAACTCAAACATATTATCGTTTCTTATATGACTTAGCAAACCCTCAATTGTACACATTACTAGGAAATATTCGAACCGAGACAGGCGACTAACGAATGCGAATACCTTAGATTAAGGATTGGTCTCTAGATACCGCACTATCTAAGAACTAAAGCTTTTTTTATTGCGGCAACTATTAGATGCTTGTGTGCGTGGCATCTTGACACTCAATGGCATCTTTAAAAATTTTAACATACGCTTCGTGTTATTTTTCATTGAAATTAATAAAATACAAAGTACTTACTGATGATATGTGATCCCAGTGTCTTTCTTTATTCTTGTAGTATTATTTTTACAAAGTTTTACTACGCATTCCGGCAATTTTAGTTCCAATTAACAGAGCATGTGGCACGTCAACGTCACACATTGTCCGAAACTGGCTCGAGTACGCCCACTAAGGCTTAGTATTAGCTGCCGCACTTTGCGAGTACGCCTGCGGTATCTAGTTGGAGCGCACCGGAGACCTATCCTTAATCTAAGGCGAATACATAGATATGGAATGTGTAATATCTCCTAACTGTTTGCGGTATTAAGAATTATCAACTGCTTAATGGCGGCCGTCGTCACTCGTACAAACTGAGATATTTTTTTTATGAAAATTAGGTAAGAGACGAGCAGGACGTTCAGCTGATCGTAATTGATACGCCCTGCCCATTAGAATGCAATGGCGCTTTTTTTTTTTTGAAAAACCTCAACAATTCTGAGCAGCACTACAACTGCGCTCGTCACCTTGAGACATTATTTGTTAAATCTCGTTTGCCCAGTCATTTCACCAGCTACGACGCCCTTCAGACTGAAACACAGTAATACTTACACATTACTCCTTCACGACAGAAATGGGTGCTGCTGTGCTACCCATAATCTAGCCGGCATACATAAAGGAGCCTCCCACTGGATTTTTTTTTCGTATTATATTTGGTATGGTATGGTAGGGTGGGTATGAACCCCATTTATAATATTTGAAGTACAACATTGTAAGTAATGCGCGTGAGTTATTATTTGAGGCTACATTCAGTAGGTCAGTGCAGGCGCGTCCAGTGAAACGGGCCATAAATATTATTTATATATAAGTAGAGCCATAGAGCACGACACACGCCACTATCTATGTTTTGTGACAGACCGTCCGTTATCTAACAACTTAACTCGACGTGCCCACTTCTGAAGTAAACATTTGACTTAGAAAGTGCAGTTCCGTGTAACTCGACCGTAGATAACATTTTTGTGTCTATTTGTAATGGCCCGGATTCCTGGTACTTAGATTTAGAATAGAAATAACCCACTGGCGCCCGATAGTGAACAAACAATTGCATTGCAAACCCTTAAGAAAAACTTAAAATCAGGTTTATCTTAACATAATAAACAAATACTTTACAGCCCTCGTTTATGATAAGAGTCACAGTTCAGCACAAATAGTTTGTTAACTCACTAATTATACTATAAAATATATTATTTTTAATTAGATAATTTAAACATCTAGATAGAGTATCTTGATGTAAGACAACCGATAAAAACAGGCCAGGGATATCACTTTGGTGTGCGTGATAAGCTACGTCTTACACTCGCGATTTGTATGACACTTTGTGTATGTATGCGTAAATTGCTCTACACGATTTTTTCGACGTTTTCACAGCTGTCATCGTCTATCTAGATGTATTAATGATCTAAGTATTTATAGATAACACAGCTCCAACCTATGCCGAACTCAGGGGCGTGCATTGGTTTTTTAGAAACGTAGGCACTGTAGATCTAACTTTTTTTATGACAATAAGGGACGAGACGGGCAGGACGTACAGCTGATGGTAATTGATACACCCTGCCCATTACAATGCAGTGCCGCTCAGGATTCTTGAACAACCTAAAAATTTCTGAGAGGCACTACAGCTGCGCTCGTCACCTTGAGACATAAGATGTTAAGTCTCATTTGCGCAGTAATTTCACTAGCTACGGCGCCCTTCAGACCGACACACAGTAGTGCTTACCCATTACTGCTTCACGGCACTGGTAACTAGTCGTAGTTGCGCTTTAGTCCGACAGTATGACATAAGTTGTATGAAACGCTGCTTGCTTCGTATATGCTATATATATATACTGCCTACCGTAGGTAGTAAATTAACTTTAACACTAGTGCTATATTTATTTAGGTTCATAACGAGGTAGGCACTGCCTAATTGCCTGTTTGATACGCACGCCCCTGACTGGACTAGTTAGACATTGCGACAATTTTAAACAAACACGATTAATGAAAAATTGTGTCACGAAATCGTCGATAAGTGCTAACAGACTCTTTATCAACAATAAACAAACAATGTTAACTATCCAAAAGTAATCATATGTTGACACAACCCGGCCCGGGCCCGACTTGTGTAAGTGAAACACGCGTGCATGCTGTTATCAGTTATCTGGACTAACAATAATAAATTCAAATTCAAATATTTTATTCAAAATAGGATGTGACATCGCTTATTGAAAGTCAAAAACTACCACCCATTCCAAAACGAATGCCTCAGGCCTGAAAAGAAAGAACGGGCGCAACAAACTCAGCGGGCTTTTTTTTTCATCGATAAAATATGTTTACAAAGTAATATTGTGCAATTAAACTTACTATTTAATAGCCTGAGGGCGGTCACTCCATTCCCAATCTGTGGTATCATTAAGAAAGTTATTTATGTTATAGTAACCTTTACTACACAAACGTTTTTTAACAATTCTTTTGAATAACGTAATACTTTTGTTTTGAACATTTTCTGGGATCTTGTTGTAAAGGCATATACATCGCCCCACAAAAGACTTGCAAACTCGACTTAGACTCGTAGTAGGCATTATAAGCTTATGTCTGTTCCTGGTGTTAACATTATGGTTATGACAGTTTCTAGCAAATTCACTTATGTGCCTATGTATGTATGTTACATTACATTATCAAGAATATATTGAGAAGCAACTGTCAAGATGTTAATTTCTTTGAATTTTGCTCTCAATGATTCCTTAGGGCCTAGGTTATAAATAGCGCGAATAGCCCTTTTCTGCAGCACAATTATTGTATTAATATTAATTATACTAGTGGACCCGACAAACGTCGTCCTGTACCTACACACGTCTTAAATTTGAAAACTCGGTCCAGCCGTTAGGAGGAGTTCACTAACACACATACACATGGGCAGGAGATTTATATTATATGGACGGAATTCAGAATCTAAACCAATCTCAAATTCCCTGGAACACACAAAACAACCATCAAAATCGGTCCAGCCGTTTTGGAAGTAGTTCAATTGTGAATCTAAAACATTCTCGATTCCACCTGAAGACACACAGAAAGTTTCACTTAATCGGTCCAGCCGCTTAGGAGAAGTTCAGTTACAACAGACGCACAAAAGAAATATATAAATTAAGATATATATATATATATATATTTTATTATTTAAAAAATTGTTTTCTTTTCATAGATGACTACCGTAACTACCAATGTAGGTGCGGCTTACTGGTATACGTTGGCACTCGCTTTAATTGAGGTGGCTATCACAAGAAATCGCCAAAATAGCGCATAATTGTAACTATTCCTTGACGGTTTATATAAAGCTTATATTTTAACAAAAAATAATTATATATCTACGGAATATGAGAAGAAAATTAATTTTATTTTAATTTCTATTCTTTATCGACAGTGCAAAAAAATTAACAAAATAACCCTAACTTTTACAGTTGGAGCCATGTTAAACATTCAATCTAGATAAAAATTTAACGAAAATTCATTAATTGTACACCAATAACTAATTAACATGACATAGTTTTGTAAAGAAAATTGTATTATGTTTGTAATAAATTAAAATTTCTTCTAATTCTGACTTAAAACTATGGCGATCTTGTGCGAAAGAGGTAACCTAGCTCCTCTCGATTTCTCAAGGCTATCGGCTGGGTCCCCAACCTTAAATAAAATAATATGAAATAAATGTCAATTGAAATAATTTTGAACTTCACTCCGACACAAGTTGCAGTCAAGCTCGTAACCTACTGATAACATCTTGAGCGTGTCAAGAACTTTTTGTGCCCAAACCCATCAGTCCGTCGGTCTCGAATTCAAGACCTCAAATTAAAGTCTCATCGAGCTGTAAAAACGTTAACATCCAAGTGTAAATGACGTTTTAAATGAAAATTTTAGCACCCGTTGTTGTTGTTGGTATTTTTATTGTTATTGGATGTTTCGGAAACATTTTAACATTTAACTCTGTCTTTCGCGAAATGCTTTTTACATGTTATTATTTCCTGATGATAAGATAATCTTAACAATCATTGTTAATTAACACAATACAAATAATTGTTTGACACAAAAATTCTAGCTCAAAAATAGGCACTGCCTGTAGGTACCTACAATAAACATAATTTATAATAATATCAAACTGTACATGTACTGGGATTTGAACCCGGGTTTCGTATCTTCTGCGTTCATAATCACTAACCACTGAACTAAGAAGTCGTTTTATATCTAACTAGCTAATTCATAAAAAAATATTTCGTAAAATATGATCCCTGTTTTTATAATAAAATGGTTTGACAGCAGAACTGTATGCGTCAATAAATTCTCTCATAGAAAAGATAAAGAAATAAAAACTGTCCTATCTCCCAAGTTGGCCTAAACTGCACTCCATGAAGTAATCCTCATTAAAATCGGTTCATTAGTTTAGGAGTTCACTGGATTTTAGTATAAATATAAAGATAAAAAATCATTATTCTTGATTTGTAGTCTTTGTAAGCTTATCAAATCCAAATAAGGTCAAATATTTTGAACGCAAATATAAAAATATAACTAATATAAAAATAATATTATTGTAATTCACATTTTTTTTGTGGCTAAAATATCATCATAATGAAGTTATCCCAATTAAAATCCGTTCATTAGTTTAGGAATTCACTGGAAACAAACATCAGGACACTGGATTTATATATACTTATTAAGATTTAAAAGCCAACGTTGCTTATTCGAATTACTGCTATATTGTTCATCACAAACGGTGCTGACTCAATACTTGCATTGCGCGAAGGTTACAATGCCGCATAGTCAAAGTAAAAAATAAAATATCTACTTAATGCAATCTTTGTTATAAGTTTGAGTGAAGGTTTATTGCAAATATAATATATATTATTTATTTAAAATGAGCCACTGAGAGCCGTTATTGTATAATATTAATAAGTACAGCTACGACTTGATTCGGACTTGACTCAGATTAAGGATTGGTCTCCGCTGCGCTCCAATTAGATACCTATTATATGTATTTTTTTTTTATGAAAATAAGGGACGAGACGAGCAGGACGTTCAACTGATTGTAATTGATACGCCCTGCCCATTACAATGCAGTACTGCTCAGGATTCTTGAAAAACCCCAAAACTTCTGAGCGGCAGTACAACTGCACTCGTTATGACATAAGTTGTCAAGTCTCATTTGCTCAGTAATATCACTAGCTACGGCGTCCTTCAGACCGAAACACAGTAATGCTTACACATTACTGTTTCACGGAAAAAGTAGGCGCCGTTGTGGTACCCATAATCTAGCCGGCATCCTGTACAAAGGAGCCTCCCATTGGCTAAATTTTTTTCTATCATTATGCTATGTGCGTGGCATCTTGACACTCAATGGCATCTTTCGAAATTTGTAACATACGCTTCGTGTTATTGTACATTGAAATTAATAAAATACAAAATACTTACTGATGATATGTGATCCCAGTGTCTTTCTTAATTAATTACTTTATACTTTATATACTTTTATAATTAAGTCTCAGCAACTGTTCAGGCTTTAGTTTTATTTGAAAGTGGCTCTGTCGTAAATTCTACTACTCCCCATCTGAATATCTATGATCGGACAGCCTGTGACTATAGATTATGATTATTTTATAGCAATTACAATCACAGTACAATATTGTTTATTTTATTAAAAAGAGCGCAAAAAGAGAATGCTGGGCGAGTTTGTTGCGCCGCTTCTTCTCTTTCAGAGCGCCATTTGTTGCCGAAGCGATAGTAGTATTAGAAACGACATCAAAAAGAATTCTAATAGAATCAATTTCGATAAAATAAATGCCTTTAATGGTATCGATTTACACAGCTTGTACATAACCTGATATAATACTTGTGGTCAAACAATAGAATTTGCAATTTTACCTTAATATTTCATATGGTGTAATTTCACTGTGGATTAAATTCGTAAATACAAATATATATAGTCAAGTAGATAAGTTGTAATGCCAACTATGGTGAATTAAACAAACTCGGGTTAAGGTTATATGCGTTATAATCAAATGCATTATAAGTACGTCAGTTAATAGCAATATTACGTTAAATGGGCGTTTATTCTCACGGTGTCTGCTACCTTATTGTACAGGAGCATTGTCTTGGTCACGCTACGCCGCGGCCGCGTGAGGCGTTCGGGAAGTCTCCCTCAGGACTCAGCATGTTATTAGAATTTAGATTACCATCTATTCTCACAATTGCACTCCAATGAACCGTGATATCCGTCGCTTAGCTTACCTTGCATGTATATTATTATGTTTTACTGTTTATTATGACGTTTCGTTGTTTTTTCAAAAACACAGCAAAAATAATGCTTTGAGACTTCATTGCGCCGTTTTTTCTCTAGTGGCGATCATTGTTTCTGAAGCGGTGGTAGTGTGTGGTGTGAAGGGTTAACAGGAAAAAAAGAAACATGTGTGTAATTCACACGTGGTAGAAGTGAAACTTTCAAAAATTTTGTCTTCAAGATAATGAGACGAATGTCGATGAGAAAATCTCGCGTCATACATAAGACAATCTCTTCTTCAACGATGAGCGCTTGGTACCAAAACACTGTATGATGCCACGTATCACATTTTCTCCCACGTTAAATCTTATGAATTTATGTGTCTGTCTCTTTTTACTGTCGCTTCAAATTATTTTTAAAAACCGAGACGTGTAAAGTGTTCTATCTCATTCTCTCGCCGGCTGAATCCTGTACATATACCTGTCTGTGTCTCTTTTGTCTCGCTTTTTCGTTTCATCGAGTTTCAATCACAACGATTCTAAAGAAGTTTCAGTTTAATTCTGTTATAATTATGGCGATTACATATTTGGCTTTAGCGCCATTGCTATCTTTTTCTGATATTGAGGTAAAAGTGATAAGATACGCGTATGAATATTAAAAACATTGCGAATGCCTGACCTTGCTTGACCTCAAAAAATTCTGAATCAAAAAAATTCTATTTAAAAGTAGTTTCAGGTTGTAAAATAGCGAAGTATTTTGTAACAGAATGTTTACACATGCAAAAGTGAGTGTTCGTGATTGTATGTAATGTCTTAAGGCCTCTGGCGTAAGGCTGGAGTACCCCATACATCATAGTGTGCCTCCAGGCCGGTGTTTACTTCAGTGTACGGAAATATTTCCTTATACAATTCTAAACTCTACAATTTATATACATTGTGTGTTCTAAACGATTGGAATCCTTATAATCGGATAATCATTACCGGTTAGATTATGGGTACCACAACGGCGCCTATTTCTGCCATAAAGCAGTAATGTGTAAACATTATTGTGTTTCGGTCTGAAGGGCAGTAGTTCATTAGTTTATCGCGAACAGCCAGACAGATAGACGCGGTGGAGGACTTTGTTTTATAATATGTAGTGATTATCTGTGTGTATATCATTATTAATAAAAGTGCAAAAATATAAACTACTTTCTGATCAACAAGAAAGCAAACTATTTTCACTGTAAAGTGTTTTTTTTTATGACAATAAGGGACGAGACGAGCAGGACGTTCAGGATTCTGGAAAACGCAAAAATTTTGAGCGGCACTACAATTGCGCTCGTCACCTTGAGACATAAGATGTTAAGTCTCATTTGCCCAGTAATTTCACTAGCCGTAGCTAGTCACATACGGCCGTTTTCAATAACGTATCTCTAGTTACTGATACCGTGTTATCACCGTTTGATGACAAGATCTAATCTATCCATAGTTATGTCCAATATAGTTATAGTCCCCAATGCTTTATGTCGACGGGTTATTGAAATGTAAGTAAGAGTAAAATGATAGATTTGTCTACCTTTAGTAAGTTAAAATAAGGATAGATAGGTTATTGAAAATGGCCGTTCCACTAAAAAATACTATCACCTGAACGTCCTGCTCGTCTCGTCCGTTATTATCCGAGCCCAAACAAGCGTTAGGTAACCCTGGTGTTATGTGATCACTTCACTATATCTTACACTCTGTTGGAATACGAGAGGCATCACCGGAGTGTTGCCAGCCTTTCGTTCACCCTGTATTCTCGTAGTAATTTTAGCCTTAGAGATGTTTCTGTGATTGCTTTGGCTGCTCGCCAAGTCTGAGTCTTCCCGTGCTTGTTAAAATAAACTTTCCGTTTAATAGTTGAAGCAATGATTAGGTAACCACTATCAAGTTAAAGTGACTTATTTATGCTTAGATATAATAGCACTAGTATACTTTCAGAATCAATTCGAGTTAGTAAGTCTTTTGTGGGGCGATGTATATGCTTTTACAACAAGATCCCAGAAATAACCAGAACAAAAGTATTACGTTATTCAAAAGAATTGTTAAAAAGTGTTTATATGGTAAAGGTTACTAAAGCATTAATGACTTTCTTAATGATTTCACAGATTGGGAATGGAGTGACCGCCGGCTATTAAATTTAATTGTACAATATTACTTTGTAAACATATTTTTTGATCAAAAAAAAAAGTCCGCTAAGTTTGTTGCGCCCATTCTCTAAGGTCTGAGGCATTCGTTTTGGTATGGGTGTTAGTGTTTGACTTTCAATACGTGATGTCACATCCTATTTTGAATAAAAATATTTGAATTTGAATTGGAAAGTAGTATACATTCAAATTAGGTTAATAATGAAATGAATTATCTCTTAACATTTTATTAATTATTATAATTGTATATTGTAGGGTCTTTAAGGGAATTCCGTCTGAACATGGTCTGAACAATCATTCTTTCAGCGAATCAACATTATTCATATAATAAACACTCACAAAAAACTATATTCTCGCCTCAATAAGGCTACTGGAAACCCAAGCGTTGGCAGCTATTTCAGTCAACGGATCAGCCTAGCTATCTAATGTGGAAATGCTGCCAGTATGGTACACTTCCCCGTAATGATAGTTTAAATATACTTATAAGATTTGATTTATATGCATATTTAATATGATACTTATGTTAATTATAAATATAATTAAAAGTTAGTACTTACACGACTTTAAAGCATTTTAAAATGATACTTATCGATGCTGTTTTCTATAAAGGTAATATTTGTTAATTTCAGATCGAAAGATTGGCGCAGTATGAGAGGCTGGTTGGCAGCGGGTGTGCTCGACGTAGGGCGGCCCGTCTGTCGGACCTGGAGCGTGTCCAGGACCTGTTCCCTCAGGACTATCTCGCCTTACACGATGCTGACGCCCCGGCCGCTCTTGCCTCGCACCATGCGCAGGTACCAACAATCAAGTTTACGTGGAAGATTGCTGCCAATGATTTTTGAAGTTATACGCGTTATGAAAAAATTATGAGAGTGAAATTTTTAGACGCGAGCGCATAACTGTTACACAAAAGTATCAGGTTGAAGTTGGATCCTAAAATTTTCTGACGTTTGCGTCATTCGTTATTTTTTTTTTGGTTTCTTCGTCCGTTATTAGGACAGGCAAAGGGTTGAAGCCATACAGCCGTCATCATTATGTAATAATTAATTATTGTCAAAGCCATCTTTGCAAGATTTTTACAAAATTGTTCTTTCTAAAAACGTAGAATAGCACGAGGAATAATTCATTTTTAATAATTTTTGCTTCGTTAGGCCAAAGAAGTATAATTTCTTGCTTGCATACATAAGTACACACACACACTTTCTATCCTACCCTTCTGATAACCATGTCATCTATACACATATAAATGAAAATAATAAAATGAAAGTGTATATTCAATGTGAAGTCACATATAAAACTGAAAACAAAATTGTTTGAACGATGCGGGAATCGAACCCGAGACCTCTCGCGTTCCGTGTGAGCGCTCTTTCCAACTGAACCAACCGTTCGGGTACGTGTAATTAATCCCAGAAGTGAAGATTATCACTCTAAAATTACTACACTATTTTGTGTAATAATGAAACATATTATTAACCACATGAACTGTATTCCAGAAATCGAAAAGCCTTCGCAAGCGACCCAGTCTGGACATCGGCGGTACAGTCAGCAACAACAACAATAAAAACACTTCTCTCTTGCCGCGGACATTCCTCATGGAGGCTCCAGTACAACTGTGTCCCATGGGATCGTCCTCCCCACCGCTAGACAGGCACTTCTTCCTCTTCAACGACCTACTCCTGGTCGGAAAATCGAGAGGAACGAACTGCTTTAAGTTGAAAGAAAGCGTTCGTGTTGCGGAGCTGTGGCTGTCGTTACCAGATAATGATGATACCGGCTTCCTCATTGGATGGCCGACCCTCAGCGGTGTCATCAACTACCTAGCCACGTACCCCACACAAGCAACCCGGGACACTTGGTATAGGTGAGTACATGATATACAAAAAATAAATACAAATAACCTTCGATAAAGGATTGGTCTCCGCTGCGCTCAAACTAGATACCGCGAGTGTGACGTTTACGTGCCTAATAACGTAATCGAAACTAAAATGGCGGGATGCGTAGTCAAACTTCGTGAAAATAATACTACAATAAATAAGAAAGACACTGGGATCACATATTATCATCAGTGGGTATTTTAATAATAATTTAATCCATATTCATCATACAAATATTTGCACATATTGGGGTTCGAACCCAGGACCTCTGTCTTAGTATGTAGGGGCACAACCACTCGTCTATATGGCTTTTTTATGGAAAAGTTGGACAAAAGAGTGTGCGCGTCACCTGGAGTTACGTGATCACCGCCGCCCACGTTTTTCCAACACCAGAGGAATCACAGGAGCGTTGATGGCCTTTAACCTTTCTATCTGTGGATAGGTTCGGAGGTGCAGACTATGTATTTTTGAAAATTAAAACTGTATTGTGATTTCGCAGAAAAGTCCAAAGTGCCCTCACGAACCAGCTGTCAAATGAACCGAAGTCCACAAACATACAAATATTCTACAAGGACTTGGCCAGCTCTATCGAATTTGTAAGTATACATTAACCTTTATATGAGCTATTGAATATTGCTTTGAATTTTATTACACAAATTTTAAGAACGATGCGGGAATCAACTGTAAAGTAGATCTTGTAGTTGAAGCCACAACCTGAGAGTTGTACAAGACATATCCAGATTTATGAACGATACGTCACTCGAACGGTTGGCTCAGTGGAAGAGCGCTCGTACGCATCCTTCATGAATTTTGATTACAAATTTAATTTGTGTTTTTAATCCCAGAAGTGAGTCATCATCTTAAAAAAATATATTAAATCGTTTAAATATTTATTTAAAAAGACGACAAATTAGTTCTCAAAAATTTTAAAATATGAATTTCATGTTTTAATGTAGGATTAGATTATTACATATTCAGATATTCTAATAATAATAATATCTTCATAATAAAAATTGTTTATTTTTAATTGATTTACAGTTAGAATAAAGCAAAGATTTTTATTTATATTGTAGTCAGCAGATTATTAAGAAGTTTTCACTGAAGTCATTTCTTTCTGGCAACTCTAAAGATAGTTCTCAAAGCTTGCGTAGTTTTTTTGTCCAAGCACTAAGTAATTACTCACCATTGATACAATTTTACTTGTATACGTACTGTGAGAAAACTAAAACTTTCCTTAGTTTCACTTTCTTGGACACAGTTCACATGTCCGGGGTTACGTTATTGTAAGGCACATCACGTTGTTACTGCGAGAGTTGAATGACGGAGTAGCTGGCCTCAAGTAAAACACACTATCATAAGACTAATTGTAGATTATACCAGTGGGAGGCTCCTTTGCACAGGAAGCAATAATGTGTAAACATTGCTGTGTTTCGTTCTGAAGGCCGTCGTAGCCAGTGAAATTACTGGGCAAATGAGACTTAACATCTTAGGTCTCAAGATGACGAGCGTAATTGTAGGGCCGCTCAGAATTTTTGGGTTTTTCAAGAATCCTGAGCGGTACGGCATTGTAATGGGCAGGGCGTTATCAATTACTATTATAATTATTATAACACTAGAAATAAGGGATTGCTTGTAACTAATTCTAGTAGGCTTCATAAGATACGTAATAGCTTTAAGGGTAAATGTATACACTTTTATAATAAAGTCCCAGCCACTGTTCGGGCATTATCTATAAATAAATTTAAATGTTTTATTAAAAATAGGCTCTGTCGTAAATCCTACTACTTCACAGCTGAATATCTAAGTGATCGGACAGCCTGGGACTTGATTGTGATTATTTTATAGCAATTCAAATTATATTTTTTTTTTTCAAAATATGATTCAAAATCACATATTGAACGTCAAAAACGACCACCCATAGCACTGACAGTACAATATTGTATATTTTATTAAAAAGAGTGCAAAAAAAGAATCCCGGGAGAGTTTCTTGCGCCGCTTCTTCTCTCCCAGAGCGCCATTTGTTTCCGAAGCGGTAGTAGTATCTAGTATATTAGAAATTACATCAAAAATAATTTTAAGGGATTCCATTTTGAGAAAATAAATACCTTTTATGCCTTTAAACTGTGAGCTGACGATTTTGAAGAGAGAGTGAGATTGACTTGATTGTTGCAGTGCAAGACGGTGTCAGTGAACCCGGATATGAGCGCTCGGAATGTGATCCGTCAAGCGCTGCACGTGCTGCAAGCTGGGGGTGAGGTGGAAGGTGACCATGAGGAGTTGGAGACAGCGGCCAACGATTTCACACTGTGGGTGCGCACGGGCCGGGAAGCTCCTCTCACTCCGCTGCAGGGGAACGAGAGGCCTCACGCGGTTCAGGTATAACACTCTTAAAGCTTCACTTTATTAAGGCTGGGGATCGAGTCAATGGCCTTGAGGAATCGAGCGGAGCTACGTTACCTCTCTCGCACAAGATCGCCATAGTTTTAATTCATAATTAGAAGCATTTTTAATTTATTACAAACATAATACAATTTTCTTTACAAAACTGTGTCATGTTGAATAGTATTGGTGTACAATTAATAAATTTTCATACAATGTTATCTAGATATCCGAGTTTCACTATTTTTTGTGCTTTGTGCTCATAGAGAAAATAGTTTGTATACCTTGGTGTGACAGGACTGTGCGTTAGTAGCGCTCTCTGGGTTTCCACGGAAGACCAGCGTTGTGGATTCTTTCGAAACCACAACTATGCTGAGTTGGGGGCCCATTGGCGTCATTAGATCATAATTAGATTAGTATAACTTTAAGAACTATTATCAGAATGTATAATGACGTCAATAAACATTTTTTCTTTCTTTCTTTCTATAGATTGAATGAATCACATGGCTCCAACTATCTATAAAAAATAGAAATGTAAAGAAAAGATTGATTTTTTTCTCAGATTCTGTAGAAATATAATAATTTTTTTGTAAAAATATGTATTTTACTAACCGTCAAAACCGAAATGATTTCAATTATGCCTATTTCGGCGATTTTATAACATAATTATATATTTCTATTTTGGCGATTTCTTGGGATAGCGACCTTAAATGTTACGTAACTAGTAGATTTGGTATAACATAAAAGTAGTAAGATTAATTTTCTGCTATTTCTCATTCCAGATGTCGCGAATACGACAAACATTGTCCAATGAAGACGGTTTCGATTTAGAACACGTGAACGCAAAAAATAACCCGTGCGGTCTGGTCTTTGAGTTGAGGAAAAAGAATCAAGCATTGAAGAGGTAAAATTGTTCGTTAAAAATTATACATAAATTATATGGCGTACAGATTGTATTCATTAAAACTGCTGCTAATAGTTAATTTATTTTGTAAAAAAAAAGTTTTTGATGGTTTGTGAAGCGACGTCATTAAGTATCGAATCTCTTGCCTTAAACACATCTACATAACTATTATGCAAAGTCAATATTAATGCATAAGATTCATAATAGCTTTAAGGGAAAATAATTCACTTTTATAATAAAGCCCCAACCATTGCTTGGGCATTATCTATAAATAAAATTAAATAATTTATGAAAAAATGGCTCTGTCATAAATCCTACTACATGCAGCTGAATATCTAAGTGATCGGACAGCTTGGGACTAGATTATGATTATTTTATAGTACTAATAATATTGTATGTTTTATTAAAAAGAGCTCAAAAAAGGATGGTGGTAGAGTTACTTGCGCCGCCTCTTCTCTCTCAGAGCGCCATTTGTTTCCGAAGCTGTAGTTGTATTTAGTATATCAGAAAAGACATCAAAAAGAATTCTAAAGGAATCAATTTTGGAAAAAAAGTGCCTTTTATGCATTTTAAAGAAAAAAGCTCAAATCACCTAAAATAGAAACTCGCAGAACGTCTTCCTCGAGGACTTTCGCAGTTATTTATGTGACAGCCTTAAGAATACAGTGGACAAGCAAGCTCGCTTCATAGTTATTGACACCTTTTTTATGAAAATTAAGAGACGAGCAGGACGTACCGCTGATGGTAATTGATACGCCCTACCAAATACAATACTGAGCGGCACTACAATTGCGCACGTCACCTTGAGACATAAGATGTTAAGTCTCATATGCCCAGTAATTTCAATAGCTACAGCGCCCTTCAGACCGAAACACAGTAATGTTTTTGTTACTGCTTCACGGCGGAAAAAGGCGCCGTTGTAGTACCCATAATCTAGCCGGCATACTGTGCTAAGGAGCCTCCCACTGGTGAGTTACTTGATACTTGCTATGCCATCGGTTCAATGCGATGCGGCCGGCTTTAAATGTTCCTTAGTTGTATGGATTTGGACCACAATCAGCAGCTGATTCCATTGCGTGACGCCTAGCAGTCTAAGCAAACAGTTGTCTGGTGGCAAAACTGCCACTATTAACCCATTTGACGTTTGAGTGTGTTTTATTGCATCACTTTACATATTGAAATGATTTGTAAAACGATGAAAATGTAAATCTTGATTTAAAAGTGTGGCAATGAGTTTCTTGCTACTTCTTCTCATTAGCTCAATTTAAGAAGTAGCGGTTATTTCCGTGAACTACAGTCCAATAATATATCTCTATTTGTGGTCCCAGCACGCACCCCGGCGGACGCGGTCTTCGCCTGCTGCGTCGTGGCGGGAGACTGTTCGGTGTGTCTCTGTCTCGCCTGTGCGGCGGCACTCCCCCGCCCGTCCTGCTGCAGGTCATGAAGAGACTGAGGTCCCTGGCGCCGCACACACACGGCGTCTTCAGAAGAAGCGCCAACGCCAAAGCGCTCAGATTACTTCGAGATAAGGTACATAATGATTTGTAAGCAATAGTCAGCTCAGTACTACAATCTTGTTTATTATCATATCTTCGGTCGCCATAGTGCGGATTTAAGAGTCGAACATACATGAGCATGATGAGGCATACAAGATTTATGAACGATGGCTCAGTTGGAAGAGCGCTCGCACGCAACGCGAGAGGTCGCGGGTTCGAATCCCGCATCGTTCATAAATTCTATTTGTGGCATAAATAGAATTTATGAACTAACAATATCTATTTGTATCAAATTCCAGTTGGACGCGATGGGTCCTTGGGCAGAGAGTTGCACGGAGTTAGATCGCGCTCCTGTCTTACTGTTAGCAGCGCTCGTGAAGGAGTTCTTCAGGGCATTGCCCCAACCTCTCCTTGTAGCCGAACTCTACCCAGCTTGGCTGCAAGTTCTAAGTAAGTAACTTACACCTTGCATGTTGAAAACTTTAAAAACGTCTGTCTGCTTGATAACGGCGAAACTAATAAAATACATACTCGGGAAGTTTGAGCTCGATTAGTAATTAAATTGCAAACACTTTTTTAGGTTGTCGATTCAGACTTCCTAGTTGTTATATTAAAACTAATTAATCAGGTACTAATCCTCAATTAACTTGTTCCAGGTTTACCACAGACAGAAAAAGTTGCAGCAGTAAGATCGTTACTTCTAAAGCTACCCAAACCGCATTACAATATGCTAACTTACTTTGTGTGCCTTTTACAAGCCATATCCAAGAAATCCAATATTAACTTGATGTGCCCAATGAACTTGGGTGTATGCGTAGGTCCAAGTTTGCTGTGGCCTTCAGTGCCTTGTGATAAAGCTCCCAAAGCAGTGCCAATGGTTGTTGAACTACTCATTGTGAAGGCTGAATCATTATTTGGACCACAAATCACAAGTCTTCTTGGCAATGGGGCCCCTGAACCAGCAAATGCTTTATTGGACTCCGGTGCCGAAGAAAGTGACAGTTTGCATTCCGTTGGAATTTCATTAGATTCAATGGAACTCTCAACACCGCGGAAAGAAAAACTCTCACTCAGCCGTGATTCAGGGTTAACGCTTTCCGAAGATGATTCGAACAGCAATGGAGGTAATAGCCCTGCCCCTCGAAATATTTTACACAGTCTTTCTGCACCAACTTGCAATTTACAACAGGATCCCAAAACCGGTTCCCGTTTCCTTTCAGATAATCACAACGTTAATGGTCTTCCTCCAATAAATCAAAGACAGCAAAATATTTACTCGAACAAAGCAGAGATTTATAGTACTGTAAATGAAGAGTTGTACACGTTGCCATATAGAGGTGATAGATACGTACATAATTCAGTTAACGTCGGTATATCTAACGGTGTTGACGAAAGAAATTATGTTTCGAAGACAGCCGTTCAACGGTCGACGGCTGATATTTATGGGCAAAGTCCAGCTAAATACATTACTGGTATGGAACCACAAAAACCACCGCGAAGTAATGTATCAAAAGCAGCTCGTACATCTAAGGTGTACAGTATGTATGCGGACACACAAGAGACAGAAAAAAATATCAACAACAAAAACTTTAACCGTGCAAAAAGCACTGACAACCTGCTTGAACCCAAACAAGAACAAGTTGATACAAAACGCGACATAGTTTCTAGTCAAGAGAACATCGTATACAGTAACATACACGACCTGGCGATGTTTACCGAAAACATTCAAAGACAAAATCAGTACCAGTCACATAAAGAGTTATTATCCAATGCCAACTCGAACTATGCTCGCGTTTATACTACTTGGGAAAATAAAAGTCCTAACTACAACAATCAGGCTAACAGAGCGAATGAAAAGATATACGGGCAAATAAACTTGGTACAAGGCGAGTCCTCGCAAAACAAATTGGATGGAAAAGCATCACCGGCAGCCACCATTTTTACACGAAATGACTGGTCTCGTCAAGCAGCGAGGACAAAGAGCTTAGAAGTGAACGAAGACGGTCAGAACGCTAACGATAAAGCACGCAATACTAACTACGATATCCACGTCGTTAGCTGTTGCCGAAAGAGGCGTTTTGATCCAGCTCACATGTGCTCCAAGAGTTGCATCACCCTTTCAAACATAAGGGAAAAAGAGAAACAATCGATGAACCCCTTGCAGACCTCATACTCATACGTCGGAGACATGCGTAATGTCTCAGAAGATGCAAAGATGTCCAGACTGCGTTCTTACAACAACAATAAACTGAACCAATCGAAGTCTCTGGCAAATATTATACTTCAGAGTGATTCGAGCAGCAGTGACACTCTGTACCAACCACAAAACTCCTTCAACAGTCGATCCACGGAGTCGCCAGCAAGTGAAAACTCTTTTGAAAACTGTTATACAACGCAGTACATAGAGCCTCTGTATACGTCGGTCTACAACCGCACAAGAGATATATTTCACGAAGAAAAGGCTAACATGTTTTCATCTGACATCTACAAGGCAACGCCCACGTCTGTTCAGCCAGACAACGAGCTAAACAACAACAATAAAGTTCCACACATGCCCCCGCCCGTACCGCCGCGAAAGATGATCTACCAGCGGGTTTTGAAGAAGTTTCAACCGGTACACGCAACCGGTAGCAAGGAAGACAAGTCGCGATCCAAATCAGTACCTCCGGTATACAGAGACCCACCCAATGGAAACGATAATAATAACCACAACGGAATCGCTCTGGATGCTTCTGAATCTGATACAGAATCCGAATCATATGTATAACCCGCCACAGAGTACGTGGTAATGAAATATTAAGGCTGCTATCCCAAGGAACCGATAAAATAGCGCATAATTTAAACCATTAAGAAACGGAGAAATGTAAAGAAAAAATAAAATTTTTTTTCTTTACATTTCTATCATTAATAGACACTCCGAAAAAAATCACCAAAGTAAACCCTAACTTTTACAGTTGGAGCCATCTCAATCATTCAATTAATTAAAAAAAAATATTAATTGTTAACCAATACGATTTAACATGACATAGTTTTGTAAAAAAAATTGTATTATGTTTGTAATAAATTATAAATGCTTCTAATTCTGAATTAGAACTATGGCGGTCTTATACTAGATTCCTCAAGGCCGTTGGATCCGTCCCCAGCCTTAATATGGATAAGCTCGTTGAACAATGTTTGGGAGAGTTTTAAGTATAATTGAAATGATAATATAATAATTATTTAACTGTTATGTACCACGTAATACATTTGAATATTGTCTTTAGTAATCTTGAGTATTGTTCGAATATTAGTTATATGCTTGGATTAAGGATTGTTCTCCGCTGCATTCCAACTAGATACCGCACTACCTAAGAACCAATAGCTTTATTAATACGGCAACTATTAGATGCTTGTGTGAGTGGCATCTTGACACTCAGTGGCATTTTTCAAATTTTGTAACATTCGCTTCGTGTTATTTTACATTGAAATTAATAAATTACAAATACTTACTGATGATATGTGATCCCAGTGTCTTTATTATTTCTTGTAGTATTATTTTTACAAAGTCTTACTACGCAATCCGACATTTTTTGTTTCAATTATTAGCAAAGTTTAACAGAACATGTGGCACGTCAACGTCAAACATTGTTCGAGGTTGGCTCGACAACGCCCACTTTGCGACTACGCCTGCGGTATCTATTTGGAGCGCAGCGGAGACCAATCCTTAATCTAGGGTTACATGTTTATATTTTAGGATGTCACGTATGTCCCGCCTTACATTAATTATATCAAGTGTCCATAACGTATTGTTTTGGTGATCTGTTTCCAAAGAAGTAAAATAGTTTTGATTCTGTACAGATGATGAATGTCACGATATTGTCCATATAAATTATATTGTAATAAGTTTTACAACATCGTTTTGTAAAAATGATTATGTAATATACATTTAAGAATAATATAAACACCTGTCTAATGTGTCATGTATGTGTTATGTTAAGTGTAATGTTTGTATCGAGCTGACTGTAAGTGTAAATACTGTATGATATTGTACGTAAATACTTTTACCTTTGATGTGAAATAAATGTTTTAATGGAAATTAATTGGTTTTTATCTTACGTTTTAGTTATTTATGCAACAAGGGGTATTAAAACACGATAATAGTATCACATGAGAGTTTTATACCTAATAATCAACAGTTGCATACAAGACTTTAATATCTACATCCATAATATGAATCCTCCATAAAAGATTCTGAAACAGTTAGCTTACTGTTAACATAAAGTCAGTCCTAGTAACCAATACATCGTCCAAACGAGTGTTGTAATGTTGTACTGAATTTCATTACAACACTCGTTTGGATGATGTAATACTTATTAGGACATTGGGTGTTTTAATGTTGGCAATAAACTAACTATTTTATAATCTTAAATAGAGGATTTAATGCATGGGTGTAAATAAAATTTATTATGTCCCAGTACATTTACCAGATAGTAATCTGGTAAATTTATCCTATAAAATTTTACTTATACAATACGAATACGAAAAAAGAAACGCATATTCAATAACTACACAATATGCAATGTTATTACTTCTGCGTTGTGAGCATATTTAATAAATCAATTCCTTAGTTTGTGAATCTCCCCAATGATAGTATTAGCGTAGTAGTACTAGAGAGAGGTAGAGGGACAATGCACCATTTGTCACTTCCTGGCGTAGTATGATGCATCAACCCCCTGATTTTTGACCCTATTTCAAAAATTACAAATAAAAATACCCACATTATTGAACTCAAAACTTCTCTAGTATCGTTGCAATTTGAAAGTTGATGAAACGAAAAAGCGAGACAGTAAAAAGAGAAAGACGGACAAATTCATAAGATTTATCGTGGGAGAAAATGAGATAGGAAGCATTATACAGTGTTTCATTACCAGGCGATCATAGTTGAAGAGATTGTCTTATGTATGCCGCGAGTGTACCTTAATATATTCTGACGTCATGCGCACGACGTATTACTACATAGACACCAGGAGAACATAGATATGGTAGCGGTGATAGTAATGCCTTTCACAGCGGTTGAAATCATGTGTCATCCTAGCAACATGTACTAGGTTTTCATATGCAGCTTAGAGGTTCATGCACAATGTAGGTTTCACTTCTAACATGTGTACTTTGTCCCCCCCCCTTTTTTTTATTTTTACCTGGTGGTAAGTGATCACCGCCGCCCACAATCTTTTGCAACACCAGAGGAATCACAGGAGCGTTGCCGGCCTTTAAGGAAGGTGTACGCGCTTTTTTATGACGTAATTAAGTGATTGAGCACTGGTGTATTGTAACTCTCTGCTGTGTGCTTCTTATTTTTCTTCAATAGTTCCACTCACGGATATTTTGTTCTCAAAATAAATGCCACCTAAATTACCTGATGAATGAATGATATGAATGCAGATAGAAGATTATGTGTCAATAGATTATTTGAAGAATGATAGAAAAAATTGAGCCAATGGGGGGCTCCCTTGGACAGGATGCCGGCTATATCATAAAGGTACCACCACATTATTGTGGTCGGTCTGAAGGGCGTAGCCGTAGCAATTAAATTACTGGGATTTTTTTTTTATTTATTAAATAGGAGGACAAACGAGCGTACGGGTCACCTGGTGTTAAGTGATCACCGCCGCCCACATTCTCTTGCAACACCAGAGGAATCACAAGACCGCTGCCGGCCTTTAAGGAAGGTGTACGCGCTTTTTTTGAAGGTACCCATGTCGTATTGTCCCGGAAACACCGCACAAGGAAGCTCATTCCATAGCTTTGTAGTACGAGGGAGAAAGCTCCTTGAAAACCGCACTGTGGAGGACCGCCACACATCCAGATGGTGGGGATGAAATCCTAACTTGTGGCGTGTCGTGCGAAGGTGGAATTCGGCGGCAGGAATCAGGTTAAACAGCTCTTCGGAACACTCCCCGTGATAAATGCGGTAGAAGACACACAATGATGAGACGTCTCTACGCAACGCCAAGAGATCCAGCCGTTCACAGAGCACTGAGTCCCCGACAATTCGAGCTGCTCTACGTTGCACGCGGTCAAATGGATCGAGCAGATACTGGGGTGCGCCAGACCCGAGATGACAGCAATACTCCATGTGTCGCCGGACCTGCGCTTTGTAAAGCGCTAGAATGTGGGCCGGCTTGAAGTATTGCCGTGCTCTATTGATGACGCCCAGCTTCTTCGAAGCCAATTTGGCTTTGCCCTCCAGATTCCAATACTAGGCGCGGCTTTAAGAGAAGTGTTCTCGAAGAGCAGTGATACGACAAATGGGGTTTTTTAAGTGGTAAACGCGCAAACTTGAGTCTTCTGGGGGTTAAATTGGACAAGGTTCAATTTACCCCATTCCGCAACATTCTCGAGAGAGGACTCGATAGAAGACACAAGTTTCTCCCGGCACTGGTCGACGATTTCCCGAGAGAGACCTGCATGGCCCGTGTATACGGCATCACCAGTTCTGTCGTCCGCATAGCAATGTATGTCGGAGGTGTCCAACATATCATTGATATGCAGAAGAAACAGCGTAGGAGATAGCACACAGCCTTGGGACACTCCAGCATTCACGGGCTTCGGGTTCGAGCAATATCCGTCGACAACGACCTGTATGTTACGCCCAGTGAGGAAGCTGGAGGTCCACTTGCACAAGCTCTCGGGAAGTCCAAATGATGGAAGTTTGGAGAGGAGCGCCTTGTGCCATACACGATCAAAGGTCTTAGCTATATTCAGGCTAACTGCCAGGCCTTCCCCCTTGCTTTCAATAGCCGCCGCCCATCTATGTGTTAAGTATACCAGAAGATCACCTGCCGACCGTCCATGGCGAAAGCCGTACTGTCGGTCGTTGATCAACTGTTGACCCTCTAGGTATACTAAAAGCTGGCGGCTAATTATGCTCTCCATGATTTTAGAGAGCAGGGAGGTGATAGCAATAGGCCTGTAGTTCGCCGGATCCGAACTGTCTGCTTTTTTTTGGATCGGATGGACAAGGGCTGACTTCCATGAGTCAGGGACTACGCTTTTGGAATAAGAGTGCCGGAATAAACGCGTTAGCACCGGCGTCAACTCAGGGGCACACGTTCTAAGCACGAATGGAGAAATGCCATCCGGCCCGCTCGACTTCCTGACATCCAACGACAACAGAGCTCGCCTAACAGTTTTCTGTCTGAACTGTACTTCAGGCATAGAGCTCTGACACCGCGGGATGGTCGGCGGTGCTTTTCCGTTGTCGTCAAGAGTCGAGTTGGAGGCGAAAAGAGCGCACAGGAGCTCGGCTTTCTCTTTTGCCGTATGGGCCAGGGTGTCATTCCTCATGTGCAACGGCGGCATGGACGGCTGGTTGAAGTTACCCAGAGCAGCTTTCGACAACGACCAGAACTTGCGTGTTCCGCTCGGGTAACTGGAAAGCTGCTCGCCAATTTTGACGACGTGCTTACACTTCGCACGGGCGATTTGCCGCTTAAAAAATCTGGAGGCACGGTTATATTTCCTCTTAAGAACTTTGCAGTTCGGATCCTTTGTGCCCAGCGCCGCAACCCAGCGTTGCCGAGACGGCGACAGCAGATATCCTCCCTAACGTACACACATACCCCGGCATGAGGCAAAAAATTGTGCTCAATTTTGTACCCGGGGTACGTTAAATATGACGTATCGCTAGGTTGAGATATCTGCGTCTCCGTAAGGAAACACAAGGCCGGCTGCGCCGTCTCAAGGTGGTGGTGGACGGCGTTTACATAGGAGTGAATTCCCCTGATATTGCAAAAGTCCACGTTGAGCGTGGAGCGGGGTGCCGTGGTGTTTCTGCCTCGTTTGTCCTCGGTCATGCGCGGTTCTGTGCCCACCCCAGAATACGAAGGGCCCGAGCGAGAGTGCTCAGGAGGGATTCTCCGGCTCTGGTAGAGCCGGTACCCTCCTGGGGTAATATCTCTTTATGGACCGCTCTCATATTTTGTTGGGGGGAGGGGGTGGGGGTAAGGGATGACCTCCGGTCCTCGACACTAACCTATGCGAAACATAGCGGCACTAGGCCGCTACTTCACGCCGGTATTCTGTGCGAGTGTGGTAATTAGCCCGGACGAGTCTGGCCCGATTGTGCTGACGTCATAAGACGGCAGCGTGACTCTCCCACTTCTAAAAAGCCCTTAGTCGCCTCTTACGACACCCATGGGCCTGGGACTCCCCTATTCTTTTTACGCCCCGGGGAAAGTACAGGGCAAAGGGAATGAGACTTAACACCTTATGTCTCAAGGTGACGAGCGCAATTGTAATGCCGCTCAGAATTTTTGAGTTTTTCAAGAATCCTGAATGTACTGAACGCCTTGCTCGTCCCGTCCCTTATTTTCATAAAAAAAGAACAAATAGTACATGTGAAAGCGTTACTAGCGGCGATGTGAAACTGTAAGATCATACCATCGTAACATACCATGTTTATACGCAAATAGATAAATAATTTGATTCATTGATTGATGACAACGGCTGAAAGAGACCAGGCCATCCCAGTGTGCAGGACTGCAGGCTGTATTGATAGACAAGTTGGAGTACAGTTCGACGAGATAACGAGACACAGACATTCATATATATTATGGCGTAGGTTGACAAAGTCAGATATATATATATATATATATATATATATATATATATATATATATATAATCATAATCACAGATCTGAATAACCATGGTACTTATTACTACATCGAGTACTTACTGCACACGAGAGGAGGGTATTCGGATCTAATAAAATCGGTAACCAACAATTAAACATCGTGGTGGCTTGGGCACGGGGAAGGGTGTGGGACGCAACTTGCGTCGACAGTCTGACTCCTTCTCATGTCCAAGTTACGTCAGTTGGTACTGGAGCTGCTGCATCGACTGCCGAAGACAGCAAGCATCGCAAATATGTCGGTCTCAGTGAGTCTTATATTTTTGTGTCGTTTGATGTCGAGAAACTTTGCCCGCGGGGCCCATAGGCGCGGAGAATATACAAAGAACTACCTTCGCGCCTCAACAGGGCTGCTGGAAGCCTAGCTATCCAACGCGGAAATGTTACCAGTATTTTTGGAACGCCTCCCCGTAACGAAAGTTTTAATTTAATGTTGTTGTATGCACGCGTGCGTAGAAAAAGAGTTGATATTATATTATTAAAATTGCGAAATCAGTTATGGCTAAATAATATGCCGACGTACCTGAGATCCTAGGCGCGATGGTCTGCAGCTGGGGGCCCCCGCTAGTCCTCTAGGAACTCCTGGTGCTAAGGTGCGTGCGTACTTCCTCTCGGCGAGTGTAGGAAAAGAGTTTTGCTTGACGTTACACCGAGAACTTAACGATTATGTCGTTGACCACTGATGAAGTCTAATAAAGAATTGTCTATTATATTAAGCTTGTAATTATTCGTATGTTGCGTTGTTCTATTTGCGTGCAATGTATGTTGCTCGGTGACAATTTGGTTATATTATTAGGTGGCGAAATAGACAACTGTTATTATGTTAACCTCACAGATGACAATGCGTCTGTTGTCTATGGTATTTCTCTTTCTACAATCTGAAATGATCGGCTATAAATGGCCATAACCAAATAACAAGAAAAGACATAATTGCGGCGAATCCAGTAATCATATTATTGCATTTATGCATACCCTATAGGGTATGTTCCGATATGCACTGCGACCACTGTACAGTATGATGTCAATTTAGTATACTGTGAAGCCGTTCCTTTATAGCTAGATAAATTGGTTACTATTTAAAACGGAACGCAATCCCGTATACTGTCAGCCGCACTTTTTGACGCAGCATTCAAATGAGTGCATTAAAGTTTTCTAGTTCTTTAAAAAATTGTTGTTGGAGTACTGTCAAATTAAAAATATTTGGGATTAAACGGTAGGTATTGCTTATTAAATGTTAGGCACTCGAGTGGTTTTGGCGGATCACGTGATCAAAGTACTGCGAGTACCTTACCTCGAAAACGCCAGCGCTCACAGTAGAATATGGCGGCGATTTATGACGTCATATATTTCCCTAGGGTACTGCGGCAGTATACTGTCACTTGTCAGTCCATAACGGAACGAATTTTTCTACAGTGATAGCACTGTGCAGTGCATATCCGAACATACCCATAGATATATCAAGTCGTGGTTAATTAAAACATGCCTGATAATTATAAATATTTATTTGATACATTCAATTCACATTCATCTTATAAATCATCACAGTCAAAAAGTATTACCGTGTTGGTCTTAATATTACTTTATACGTAAGAATCCATGCCTACTTTGTGCTATTACTATTTACTGTTGCCAGCTTATTTAAAATATATTAATATAAAACGAATCTTATAAAATTTGTAATGTTTAAAATTATTATTAGTACAAGTCTAGTCATCAGTATTATTATAATATATGTATAACGTAGATTAAGGATTGATCTCCGCTGCGTTTCAACTAGATACCGCAGGCGTAGTTACAAAGTGCGGCAACTAATACTACGCCCAAGTGCGCGTACTCAAGCGACTCTCGACCAATGTGTGACGTTGACGTGTCACATGTTCTGCTAAACTTTGCTAATAATTGAAACTAAAATGCCGCGTTGCGTAGTAGGACGTTGTAAAAATATATAAGAAAGACACTGGGATCACATACCATCAGTATTTTGTATTTTATTAATTTCAATTTAAAATAACACGAAGCGTACAAATTTTGAAAGATGCACACAAGCATCTCATAGTGGCCGTAATAAAAAAGCTAGTGTTCATAGATAGAGCGATAACTAGTTGGAGCGCAGCGAAGACCAATCCTTAATCTAAGATATATACACAATTCATTATATTATAGGTATTCTAAGAAGGTAGCAATTGCCTAATAGTTCAGTAGAGCGACCTAAGGGTTTTACGTGTAACGCACGTAACCGTGATATCACGGAGTCATTCAGTTATTGCAGAGAATGAACTTTATTTATTTATCTCGACTTTTCCCGTAATTTGCAGCCTGAACTTATTGATAAGAGACGCGAAGAAACTGTTTGTCCTCAAAAAATTTTTTGTTTTTACATCAAATTTTTAATTTTATATTTCTAAGACCGTTTCTTTACAATAAACTAAAAGCAAACGCAAACATCTATCCCCTAAATTATATAAATTGTAAGAAGGCTCTTCATGACTTCAAAATTTGTCCTATGAAGATACTAACAGTGTTTTGTGATTACTAATAGTGTTAAAAATTATCTATAGTTAATTTGTATTAGTTAATAGTCATTACTTTGAAGACATTGTTTACTTATATAATTAACCTGTAGATTAATTTATGCCTTTTTACTTTATTAAGTTTTTCTTTTTTGTGATTATTTAGTTTTAATATCAGCTCTTTACGCCTGAAACACAGGTTTAAGACTTGTATTTAAGTAAGTTTGTAAGTCTTATTTTGTAATTTAATAATCTTTTAATAAATAAATTGCAAAATAAAAAATTGCAATTGTCAGGTGTGATGACGCAATTTAGTGCGTCAAAATATATAGCTTAAACAATTTGCAATGAAATATATTCGTAGATTTCAGCAAGTTACTTTGACATGTATATAGGTGTGTATCTTCGTAATGTGTTATGTTTTATGATGTTAAACTATACATACATAAGGATGGAGAAAAGTTATTGAAATGGGAAATTGAGTAGAAAGAGGGAAATTAAGTCCAGCTCATGAAAACCATATAAAATATAATAAATATTATCTTTTTTATTCGTTTGCAAATGCGTTATGGAATTTAATCGCATGACGTTACTATTTCGATTTACGAAACAAATATCACATAATTTTAATCTTACTATAGTGTCCTGTCTACCTAATTGGAAAATTATATATATGTATACCTGTCTCTCTCTACATTATGACTTATGTAGAGAAATACAGACATTTATTATTAATAATTACATTATTTGTAAGTCATCACTCAGATTAATAGTTTCTAAGCTTAGATCATGTATACGTCTAGATAGACTATGACAGCTGTGAAAACGTCGAAAAAATTGAGTTTAGAACTAACCTCTATACTGAGCAATTTACGCACACTAATAAAAAGTGTCATACAAATCGCGAGTGTAAGACGTAGCTTGTCACGCACACTAAACTAATATTCCTGGCTTGTTTTTATCGGTTGTCTAACAGCAAAAGCATCTAGACGTATTAATTATCTGAGTTTCTAAGTTACGATGTCAAAAACTATGATTATATATAACTATAATTACTACATATAAGTTATATACATGTTATTCTGTGAGATCTCATATATAAATCTTGTGTAGCGAGTGTGACATTCTGATCCCTTAGTTTCTGCTTAAATACTAACTTTATATTATATTATAGAAGATATAGTAACAAGCTTAGATTAAGGATAAATCTCCGCTGCGCTTTAACTAGATACTGCACTAACCAAGAACAATTGTTTTTTTATTACGGCAACTATTAGTTGCTTGTGTGCGTTGCATCTTGTCACTCAATTGCATCTTTCAAATATTGAACATTTGCTTCGTGTTATTTTAAATTATTGAAATTAATAAAATACATAATACTTACTGATGATATGTGATCCCAGTGTCTTTCTTATTTCTTGTAAAGTTATTTTTACAAAATTTTACAACGCAACCCGGCATATTAATTTCAATTATTAGTTACACTTAACAGAACAAGTGGCACGTCAACGTCACACATTGTTCGAGACTGGCTCGAGTACGCCAGTGGGCGTAGTATAACTTGCCGCACTTTGCGACTACGTCTGCGGTTTCTAGTTCGAGCGCAGCGGAGACCAATCCTTGATCTAAGGTAACAAGAGATTTTTTTTATAAGTACTAAGTTGATCTTGGAAGCACCGCTTTGATTCGGCCATTAGTTTATTTGCTATCTCTTAAATATCTTGTACATGTCAATGTTTATAAAAAATATAAATATTTACTTATCATTCTAATAATTTATAAAATCTTAATACTATTATTACAATACTAATAATTGTTTATTTTGTACGTCTTTCATAACATTAATTACCTAATCTTATTTCGCTATCAATTCACAATAGATCTAGCTCTCACATCTTTATATATTTAAATCCACGGACGAGAAAACAAATAAGGACTCCGTGTCACATTACATAACAGTGAGGCTCCAAAACAAGCCGATAAACGACGGCATTTTAAATTTTTTTATTGCGACGCAAACTGATCTGTCACTGACGATGGCAAATATCATAATGGTGGTCGATCGGCTTGTATTCGAGTAAGTGTGTGCGTGGGGCTATGTATTAACACGATAACCGGCTTGTTGTGATGCTTCACTGTTTTCGTCGTCGTACAGTATTTTATTTATTACGTACAGAACAACGTCTGTCGGGTCAGCTAGTAACTCTATAAAATCTCTAATTTTTTATTTGTACAGTGACAGTGGTATCATTTGAATTAGCACTTGGTCTCTTGTCTCTGTCTTCGGCAGGAGTCACGTAGTTCCAGGGCTGAGTTTCACCAGTACCGAACAGCAGAAAATAGATAGCAGCCAAGATGTAAAGCGAAGCACCTGTCATAAACACTGGTCGCCATTCTGCAAACCCGTTCTAAAAGAAAACGAAACGATTAAATCAAGAAAAAATACCAGTTTATATGAAAACAACAATTACTTGGCTAAATACTTTAACTGAACATTGATTTTATGATCTTTCAATGAAAAGATGTGGTCGAAATGGGGTGTCATAAATTTAAAGATGCATTAGATTGATAGATTTTAATATTGAATTGACGATGACTAATGACTTTCTAAATAGACAAACAAACACATTGAGGATCCACCGATCACCCCCAGGCTTTTGGTACATAATGCCAATAAAAAAAATATGTTTTTTATAATATTTATAATGTTTTTTCAATATATAATACTGGCACGATATAAAACTAACACTAACCTCACAATATAAACCAAATAACTGTTAAAATAATAATTATTACGCACCAATAATTACTATTAAATTAATCATTTCAATTATTACGTATATATATCAAGTATAATAAACACAGTGACATAACAGCGAAGAACAGCTGACTGTATCTTTCTCGCTCGGGTACACTCGGCGGTCCCGAATTCACCCGACCGAGCCTTTTATCTCCGAGCGTGACGGCTCAACCTAACCTAATAACCTACGAAAAAAGTATGTGTGTGGTGCACCAAAAGAAGTTTTCACTTCAATAAATGAATATAATTGTAATTTTTTTATAAAGATGCCCGATAGGTTGGTTTTGCCCGTAAAAAAAATTAGAATTTGAATATTTGGCCACTCTTTAAGAATCTGTTCTAGCTTTTCCTCGCGGTCCTCCTAGCGGTTCTAGGGTTATCTGTCGTGAATAGATGCTTATTTTATGGATAGTGGCCGGTGATAACAGAGACAGACAGACAGAGCTGCTCTAAACTCCACCAAAGGTGACGTAATCAGCATATCATTAAATTACTTTAATAATAGTAATAATAATAATATTTACACACGCTTACACCAATTATCTTGCTCCAAACTAGGCATAGCCTGTACTATGGGTGCAAGGCAATGATATATTTAATACAATATACTTACTTAAGCATACATAAATACATCCATGACTCGGAAACACTCATTCAAATTCATCATATAAATGATTGGAACTACCGGGATTCTAACCCAGGACCTCTAGCTCAGTAGGCAGGGTCACTAACCCTTGGGCTATGGGGTTCGTCTAGCTATAGTTTAACTCATAATGAAATTGTTATCAGGGTCACTTATGGTCAGTGCAACCAATTAAAATTCCCAAACTTAACTTATAAAAATTTGTGTAACACTTACTCCATTTTTTGTGAAATGAGCTGTTACTAAAGGGGTGACGAAGCCAGCTGTGTTCCCGATACCATTGGCGATTCCGTACAGAGTACCAGCGTAATTGGGTGCCAGGTCCTGATGGTTTACCAGATTGGTCAGCGCAGCGGCTCCATTAGACCCCATAGAGAATGTTATGAGGGCCACGGAGAGGATGGGTGCACAGCCGGTGTATCCCAAACCAATAAGAAGTACTCCAGGTAGAATATGAGAGAATAAACAGAAAAACTTTCTCATAAATGTAGTCGATACTAAATTCTTCTTCACGATCCTGTAAAAAATTTAAAGTTAAGTATAAAGACTGTTAATAAGAACTGTTTAATTGCAGATTTCGAAAAGCACTTTTTTACCACAAGACCAGAACATGAGCATTTAGGAGTTAGGGCTTTGAAATACACTGAGAATGTAAGTGAATACACGACACTAATCTGGTGTGATGGGACTTTTATAAAATATTTACTAATCTGGTGGAATGGGACTTAAAATACTTGCTAATCTGGTGGAATGGGACTTTTATAAAATATTTGCTAATATGGTGTGGTGTGTAGACCGCTTATGTTATAAGGAGAAGCGGGCCACTTTTAGTTTATAAATGAATTAAGGCGAGGTGCGCGTAATTATAACAAGTAATTGAATTCATAGATTGATGTTATACTTATTTTTAACTTTGAAACGCTTTTGTTAAAATAAACTATATTCGCGGCTCCTAATACACCACCAGTAGTCAGTAAGCACGAGCGCCCATTGATCGCTTCAATAAAAGGAATAAAACGCATTTATTTTCTCAAAATTGATTCCTTTACAGTTCTTTTTGATGTCATTTCTAATATACTAGACACTAATACCGTTCGGAAACAAATGACGCTCTGAGAGAGAAAAAGCGGAGCAAGAAACTCTCCCAGCGTTCTTTTTTTTGCGCTTTTTTTAATAACGTTATGAAGATTGTACTGACATTGCTATTCTCATAAAATAATCATAATCTAGTCCCAGGCTGTCCGATCACTTACATATTCAGCTGTGGAGTAGTACGATTTACGACAGAGCTATTTTTTATTAAAGCATTTAAATTTATTTATAGATAATGCCTGAACAGTAGCTGGGACTTTAAAAAGTGTATGCATTTAACCTTAAAGCTATTATGTATCTTATGAAGTCTAGAATAGTTACAAGCAATCCCTTATTTCTAGTGTTATAATAATGAAAATCACTTTTTAAGAGCAAAAAGGTGACAATTTTTGCTATCGTATATTAAATTCATCCATAAAATCGTATTTATAGTATGTTATGCGTAGTAAAATGATATAATCACCTGTCGCCAATAGCACCGAATACAACAGAGAATATCATTCTGGCCAAGTAAGGTAAAGACGCCAATGTTCCCGTAGAGGTCAAATTGAACCCCAAAGCACTCGAAACGAACTTGGGAGCTGCAGTCATCACAAAATACAAGCCCCAATTACTTCCATAGTGTAGTATTACCATGGCAAGGAAAGGAAATGATGTCAAGATCTTTCTGAACGGTGGAATCATCTGGAATGAGAAGTTACATTATATGAGTTTTGATTTATTGACGCATCGTGTGACATGTAGTCACTGATCTCAACTATATACCACTGGACTGGCGGCTGTCAAGGTGCATTTGTGCTTGTTTGATATTCGCCATTTTGGCGCTGTTGGCCTGCGGTACTAAAACTAGTGATGACAACCTCAGCAAACATCGATAGACAGTGGGAAACTATTTACAAAAAAAATGTGTACTTTATTAAGTATAAATAACACGAAAAACGAACGAAATTAATTCAAAATGTAAAATTATTTCAGAGAGTTTTACGTTCCTTCGCAGCCATTTGTATTATACGTCAAAATTAGTTCTCTGGACGCTCGCGAGTGGCGCTTCAAATTAGCTGTCAAACATATGGAACAGCCTGTCCAATGGTATTTACAGGTCATTGCTTGTAGTGATTTAGTTCATTCTGAGTGACTAATTGATCTGATTCTGAGTGTTTTTTTTATGACAATGGTAATTAATACGCTCTGCCCATTACAATGTAGTGCTGTTCAGTATTCTTGAAAAATCCAAAAATTCTGAGCGGCACTACAATTGCGCTCGTGTCCTTGAGACATAAGATGTTAAGTCTCATTTGCCTAGCAATTTTAATAACTACGGCGCCCTTCAAACCGAAACAGAATAATGCTTACACATTACTACTTCACAACAGAAATAAGTGCCGTACCCATAATCTAGCCGGCATTCTGTGTAAAGAAGCCCTACTGGTAAACTGAGTTTTTGTGCGCTGGGGCTACAAATTAGAAATTTCATTATACTGCTCCTTAAATGAAGTAAGTGAGCACTAAGAAGGGATTTGTTATTTTTTTATAAAGTGATAACCTACACTTCTGGGATTAATTACACAAATAAAATTTGAAAAAAAAAAATATGAACGATGCGACTCGAACCCGCGACCTCTCGCGTTCCGTACGAGCGCACTTCCACTGAGCCAACTGTTCGAGTGACGTAAAAATTTTGATATGTCTTGTTCAACTCTCGAATTTATTGGAAGTTACAAAACTTAATTATTTAAGAAATTCCAAAAAATATCATCATTCAACTAATTGATCCTGAGCAATACAACGAATGATTAACTAATGAAGTCTTAGATTGAGAATTGGTATCCACTGCGCTCCAACTAGATACCGCAGGCGTAGTCTACACGTAGGTAACTAATACTACGCCCAAGTGGGCGGGCGTACTCGAGCCAGTCTCGATCAATGTGTGACGTTTACGTGCCACATGTTCTGTTAAACGGGTTGCGTAGTAAGACTTTGTAAAAATAATACTACAAAAAATAAGAAAGACACTGTGGTCATTTATCATCAGTAAGTATTTTGTATTTTATTAATTTCAACGTAAAATAACTCGAAGCGAATGTTACTACTTGAAAGATGCCATAGAGTGATCTTGACACAGCTTGCACACAAGGATTCCATAGTTGCCGTAATAAAAAAGCTATTATTCTTAGGTAGTGCGGTTTCTAGTTGGAGTTCAGCGGAGATCAATCCTTATTCTAAGAATACCTACAGTATTACTAGTAGTAGGGATTCGCCGGTTCTGGCTCACAGTAGTAGTGGGGATGAGCTGGTTCTGCCTCCCCGGTTCTGGCTCACTTGTTCGTGATGCCTACTAAAAAAAAAAAAAAAGAAGTTTGGTGTCAAACTGGGGGTTTTGATGTATTTCCGAGCGATTGCGCTGATCCGTTTTTCGATATCTCTTATAGTTTCAAAGTTAGCTTTTTAAGTTAAACAGATCCATACTCATTACTAATCAGTGGTAATTAACCTAATGATTGGTGAGCGCCTCAATGTGAATTCTATGAATGTGATAGATGTAATTAGTAAATTACCTCTCACATTCGTTACTAAGATTAAAACGACAGTATTGTGGTGTGTGTCTTATTTATGTTAAAAGATTATAAAAATAAAGTATATAATAAAACATCGTTGCAGATTGTATCATTTTCAAAATATTTGATGAAATCATTCAAAATCTTCTTATTAAACTCAAAGTATAGATACATTAAACAGTACTCGCTAAATATTCTGCGTCAAATAAATTCTTTACTCTTGTAGTATTGTAGATATACATTCTGCAATTGCTTTGTAAAAACCTCGGCTGGAATCCCTAAGCTGGACGATCATATGAATCGAAGTATTGTCCCATATCATGTTCATCAATGTGTACAATACACAACCCAGTGAGAGCCTGGCTTATTTTCAATATCTATATCAAGTCAAGTGAAAAAAATCTTTATTCACTGTAAAACATTATAAGTTATTTAGTGCAAGTCAGGTTGAAGTACAAAAGTTACAATGGCATATAACAATATTCATTAACAAAATTTAGAAAATTAATTCCAACTATCTTTATCATTCAAATAATCTTTCACATTATAATAGGCCTTGGATGTTAATTTATTTTTTACGATACATTTAATTTTCTTAATAGGTAAGATTTAACTATCATTTGGGAGTTCATTATAAAATATAACACAATCCACATTAAAATATTAAGATATTTAATTTTACGGAGCCTAGTAGATGGAATTGCGAGTTTATGTGGAATTGCGAGTTTATGTTTGTCTCGAGTATTGACATTATGTACATCACTGTTCTTTTTAAATTGGCTAATATGTTCATGAGCGTATAGGAGGTTCTCGTATATGTACTGGCAGTGTAATGTCATAATATTAATTTAACTAAACTTTTCTCTCAATGAACCCCTTGAACGCATTTTATATATTGCTGACAATATAACAGGGCGTAACAACGTATATCGACTTTCGGTTTGCTGCGTAAATATTATTTTGAATACTGAGATCAATTTTCTTCAAATAATTCTGTATCTCGATTGTATTCAAATTAGTTTAGAATAAGCTCTTGTCAGTTGAGGGATTGAATATTTATGCGGTTCATGTATTTTATTCATGTATTTAAAAGTTATTGTGTTACAACTTACAATAAAACAAAACATCATTTTATGTACTTATATTAATTCAAAATTATAAGGCAATATAGTAGTAAGTTTAACCAAAAATAATACACAGCCTTACAAACGATCAAACATAAACATAACTGCGGTAATCTATGGAAATATTGTGATTTTTATCAATTTTATTGTATAAGAGCTTATTCAAAACGAACTTTGGTTTTTGAAATATGTAACTTGAGTTAAATGATATAGCTCTTTGTCATTATCTTGATGTAACAAATTTTGAGATAAATAAAATAAACTTTGGTTTCTGTGATTACTTCCTTTCGTGAATATATCAACAATCCGACAATCAGACTTCCTCATCAGGTCATCAATTATTATTAGGATTAGTTTAAGATTTCCGTCAAACATATTATAGAGATCAGGCAGTTATATCTTGAAAGTAATTAACATGGTTGAGATTTTATAAAGGTTGCTATATATCATCAAAGCATCAAGTGATTTAGACAAAATTTGTGTCACTGACATCATTCAAAAATTTTATAAAATTATTTGCGAAAACTGATTATCCACATCCACAGACTCATCAGACATTCTACTACAAAAAAGGTTTCAAATAATATAATGAGACGATTTATTGTTAAACAACCATTTATTGATTATATTTCAATATAATAATTTATAAGTAAACCAAAATACAGTACCTACATCGTAACTTACTCCACAAGTTATGTATCTAATCCTATTCTTTTCAAAAAAATTAATTCAACCTTAAAACTTATATAATATTTTTTTATTTTATGATGACTCCAAGCTAATGTATCAATATAATTTGCTTAGATATACCGTTTGGTATGACAAACTAGATTTATTTATTCGTTGAGTGAAAATATTATGCTTAATGACTTAAATCTATGCATTGAACAATATTCATTCTTATTTTCAAATAGGCATATCTTTTAATTTTCCATTTTCATATACTTACTTAGTTACACTTTTATTAAATTTGAATGTGAATTGTCCAACAACATCTAATGCATGCGTTTACATCTAAGTACTAGGAATTCATTAAATATGTTAACTTTGTTTTCATCTTTATAATTATGGTACCGCACTCTATTTATTGACTTTTGGATAGCAAACAATTTTTTCTGTAATCAGAGGTTTAGAAACGCAAATGTAAATCAAGTTTTATATCCATGTAAAATTTTTATATATCAGTGTACAATAATTTTAATTTATTTCGAAACTTATTTAACTAGTGAAAGTCATTGCATTAGAGTTTTAGAAATATTCAATATATAAAATCCCAAATTAATAGGTTTATTGAAGAACAATTTAGTTTTTCGTAATTGAACTGCAACCAAATTCTCATTTTAAAATAGATAAACTATGGAATTCTATCTTGGCAATTAAATCTTGTACAATTTTACATTTACTCTTTTTTCAATCTTTTCCATTGTTCTTTATACACTGATTTATTCATTAATTTATAAAAATATTTTCGAAATCAGCTGTAGGTAGCTTGTTTATGCATGTTCCTATTTAAATCTATGTAATATTGTAACTATGAGCTTTGTTTGAATTTTAAATTTCTATCAATATTTTGTAATTTCTGTGTGTGCGCGTGTGAAGGGCCCATATTGGCACACCTAAAGTTCTTTACCCGAAATTGTTCTTCCTAACTCTTTGTAATCCGAATGATCATTCTTCCTAAAAATTTTCATCCTAAAGTTTTCATTCATACTATTTGTAGTGCTACCGGCGATGCTCATATCACTGATGTTTCCGAAAATTGTAATTAATAACATCATTAATGTAAATATATTTAAACTCCTACTGTTTTTTATCATAACGCTTTTATCCTTAAACATACTCACCATAATATTTTCACTCATACTCAGAATGAAACATTTACCAAGTGTAATAAAAAATATATGTGGGTAGAAGATTATATTTATAGTTTCAATGATTATTATTTTAGCTTGGTATACCTATAATCTTTTATCTTATTTAGATTTTGTTTTCTGAAATATTACTATAAATAATGGATGTTGCCCGGCCTGCGGCCGGGCTCATATGTATTTATGTTCTAACTTAACCTAACCTACCTTTAGTTTCTAGAAAAGGATATGGTTATAAGATCTAGATTCTGTTTTCTGAAATATAACTATTAATACTAGAGTGAAAAGAAAATACATCGACAAAAATGATAGAATTAAAAATATATTGATTATTTGAAAGCTATAGCCGCTAATATTAAACTTATTTAATTGAAATGTATATATGAAAACATGTATTTAACTACTTGTACCATGGTACTATTATTCTTATATGTCATACCTACATGTTATGTGAAAACAAAGTTAGGCAAAATTTGTGTATATAATATTGATTATTATGAATAAAAAGAAAGCTAAAAAATCATTATTATTTGGAAAATTTAGTCTTAAAGTTTGAAATTGTTCTTCCTTCAAATATTTGACAAGATTGTCTAAACTGAATGAAAAAAAAATTTAATCGAATCAACATATTGTCAGTTGAATTTTACGATTATTTAATTTTATAGTTTTTGTGAATGACTTGTATTTTTCTTACGTTTGTGGAATAATATCAATTACTTTTTCAATAGAATTTAATGCATGAACAACGGAAAAGATATTATTCAAATCATCTTACAAGTAACATCTGTAAAAATAACGTAATGCAATTATATAGTACTTTAAAAATCGTCACAGTTAATGAATCAGCTTTTTGTAGTAGAATAATTTCATATTAAATTAAAAGTAAGTAAATCTTACCAATTACAAACATTAGAATCACCAGAAATGTTTTTGAACTCTATCAAAAATGATTTGATATCTTTATTATTATTATATCCGTTTGTTACATAGGTACGCTTTTGAAGTTTTCCTCCATCCAATTCGGACATGATTTAACCATTCATCAAAACCATGCTTACACACAATTTTTTTAATTTCCATAAAAATACTTGTGTCGTTATACGTAAACTTTGACTCCAATGATACTGAAAAGATTTTGCAAACTTAGTTATTGAGTACTTATTGTAAGATGAAACTCAGTATTTAAGAAATCAAAAGTAATTTTAAAAAAGAAAAAAAAAATCCTCACCGTACATTACACCGTGCAACTACATTTTTGAAATTAAGATTCATTAGGAATATTTTTATTTCTTGAAAAAAATCAGTGTGCAGAATAAAATTAACATAAAAATTTGTGAGCAATCGAAGAGATTCCTCATATTGATATCATACCATTTTTGATAGAGATATTTCAGAACCAAATCCTTTTCTAGAAACTAAAGGTAGGTTAGGTTAGGTTAATCTAGATGAATTATTATATATATTATTATTTATAATATGAAATTATTCTACTACAAAAAGCTGATTCATTAACTGTGACGATTTTTAAAGTACTATATAATTGCATTACGTTATTTTTACAGATGTTACTTGTAAGATGATTTGAATAATATCTTTTCCGTTGTTCATGCATTAAATTCTATTGAAAAAGTAATTGATATTATTCCACAAACGTAAGAAAAATACAAGTCATTCACAAAAACTATAAAATTAAATAATCGTAAAATTCAACTGACAATATGTTGATTCGATTAAATTTTTTTTTCATTCAGTTTAGACAATCTTGTCAAATATTTGAAGGAAGAACAATTTCAAACTTTAAGACTAAATTTTCCAAATAATAATGATTTTTTAGCTTTCTTTTTATTCATAATAATCAATATTATATACACAAATTTTGCCTAACTTTGTTTTCACATAACATGTAGGTATGACATATAAGAATAATAGTACCATGGTACAAGTAGTTAAATACATGTTTTCATATATACATTTCAATTAAATAAGTTTAATATTAGCGGCTATAGCTTTCAAATAATCAATATATTTTTAATTCTATCATTTTTGTCGATGTATTTTCTTTTCACTCTAGTATTAATAGTTATATTTCAGAAAACAGAATCTAGATCTTATAACCATATCCTTTTCTAGAAACTAAAGGTAGGTTAGGTTAAGTTAGAACATAAATACATATGAGCCCGGCCGCAGGCCGGGCAACATCCATTATTTATAGTAATATTTCAGAAAACAAAATCTAAATAAGATAAAAGATTATAGGTATACCAAGCTAAAATAATAATCATTGAAACTATAAATATAATCTTCTACCCACATATATTTTTTATTACACTTGGTAAATGTTTCATTCTGAGTATGAGTGAAAATATTATGGTGAGTATGTTTAAGGATAAAAGCGTTATGATAAAAAACAGTAGGAGTTTAAATATATTTACATTAATGATGTTATTAATTACAATTTTCGGAAACATCAGTGATATGAGCATCGCCGGTAGCACTACAAATAGTATGAATGAAAACTTTAGGATGAAAATTTTTAGGAAGAATGATCATTCGGATTACAAAGAGTTAGGAAGAACAATTTCGGGTAAAGAACTTTAGGTGTGCCAATATGGGCCCTTCACACGCGCACACACAGAAATTACAAAATATTGATAGAAATTTAAAATTCAAACAAAGCTCATAGTTACAATATTACATAGATTTAAATAGGAACATGCATAAACAAGCTACCTACAGCTGATTTCGAAAATATTTTTATAAATTAATGAATAAATCAGTGTATAAAGAACAATGGAAAAGATTGAAAAAAGAGTAAATGTAAAATTGTACAAGATTTAATTGCCAAGATAGAATTCCATAGTTTATCTATTTTAAAATGAGAATTTGGTTGCAGTTCAATTACGAAAAACTAAATTGTTCTTCAATAAACCTATTAATTTGGGATTTTATATATTGAATATTTCTAAAACTCTAATGCAATGACTTTCACTAGTTAAATAAGTTTCGAAATAAATTAAAATTATTGTACACTGATATATAAAAATTTTACATGGATATAAAACTTGATTTACATTTGCGTTTCTAAACCTCTGATTACAGAAAAAATTGTTTGCTATCCAAAAGTCAATAAATAGAGTGCGGTACCATAATTATAAAGATGAAAACAAAGTTAACATATTTAATGAATTCCTAGTACTTAGATGTAAACGCATGCATTAGATGTTGTTGGACAATTCACATTCAAATTTAATAAAAGTGTAACTAAGTAAGTATATGAAAATGGAAAATTAAAAGATATGCCTATTTGAAAATAAGAATGAATATTGTTCAATGCATAGATTTAAGTCATTAAGCATAATATTTTCACTCAACGAATAAATAAATCTAGTTTGTCATACCAAACGGTATATCTAAGCAAATTATATTGATACATTAGCTTGGAGTCATCATAAAATAAAAAAATATTATATAAGTTTTAAGGTTGAATTAATTTTTTTGAAAAGAATAGGATTAGATACATAACTTGTGGAGTAAGTTACGATGTAGGTACTGTATTTTGGTTTACTTATAAATTATTATATTGAAATATAATCAATAAATGGTTGTTTAACAATAAATCGTCTCATTATATTATTTGAAACCTTTTTTGTAGTAGAATGTCTGATGAGTCTGTGGATGTGGATAATCAGTTTTCGCAAATAATTTTATAAAATTTTTGAATGATGTCAGTGACACAAATTTTGTCTAAATCACTTGATGCTTTGATGATATATAGCAACCTTTATAAAATCTCAACCATGTTAATTACTTTCAAGATATAACTGCCTGATCTCTATAATATGTTTGACGGAAATCTTAAACTAATCCTAATAATAATTGATGACCTGATGAGGAAGTCTGATTGTCGGATTGTTGATATATTCACGAAAGGAAGTAATCACAGAAACCAAAGTTTATTTTATTTATCTCAAAATTTGTTACATCAAGATAATGACAAAGAGCTATATCATTTAACTCAAGTTACATATTTCAAAAACCAAAGTTCGTTTTGAATAAGCTCTTATACAATAAAATTGATAAAAATCACAATATTTCCATAGATTACCGCAGTTATGTTTATGTTTGATCGTTTGTAAGGCTGTGTATTATTTTTGGTTAAACTTACTACTATATTGCATTATAATTTTGAATTAATATAAGTACATAAAATGATGTTTTGTTTTATTGTAAGTTGTAACACAATAACTTTTAAATACATGAATAAAATACATGAACCGCATAAATATTCAATCCCTCAACTGACAAGAGCTTATTCTAAACTAATTTGAATACAATCGAGATACAGAATTATTTGAAGAAAATTGATCTCAGTATTCAAAATAATATTTACGCAGCAAACCGAAAGTCGATATACGTTGTTACGCCCTGTTATATTGTCAGCAATATATAAAATGCGTTCAAGGGGTTCATTGAGAGAAAAGTTTAGTTAAATTAATATTATGACATTACACTGCCAGTACATATACGAGAACCTCCTATACGCTCATGAACATATTAGCCAATTTAAAAAGAACAGTGATGTACATAATGTCAATACTCGAGACAAACATAAACTCGCAATTCCACATAAACTCGCAATTCCATCTACTAGGCTCCGTAAAATTAAATATCTTAATATTTTAATGTGGATTGTGTTATATTTTATAATGAACTCCCAAATGATAGTTAAATCTTACCTATTAAGAAAATTAAATGTATCGTAAAAAATAAATTAACATCCAAGGCCTATTATAATGTGAAAGATTATTTGAATGATAAAGATAGTTGGAATTAATTTTCTAAATTTTGTTAATGAATATTGTTATATGCCATTGTAACTTTTGTACTTCAACCTGACTTGCACTAAATAACTTATAATGTTTTACAGTGAATAAAGATTTTTTTCACTTGACTTGATATAGATATTGAAAATAAGCCAGGCTCTCACTGGGTTGTGTATTGTACACATTGATGAACATGATATGGGACAATACTTCGATTCATATGATCGTCCAGCTTAGGGATTCCAGCCGAGGTTTTTACAAAGCAATTGCAGAATGTATATCTACAATACTACAAGAGTAAAGAATTTATTTGACGCAGAATATTTAGCGAGTACTGTTTAATGTATCTATACTTTGAGTTTAATAAGAAGATTTTGAATGATTTCATCAAATATTTTGAAAATGATACAATCTGCAACGATGTTTTATTATATACTTTATTTTTATAATCTTTTAACATAAATAAGACACACACCACAATACTGTCGTTTTAATCTTAGTAACGAATGTGAGAGGTAATTTACTAATTACATCTATCACATTCATAGAATTCACATTGAGGCGCTCACCAATCATTAGGTTAATTACCACTGATTAGTAATGAGTATGGATCTGTTTAACTTAAAAAGCTAACTTTGAAACTATAAGAGATATCGAAAAACGGATCAGCGCAATCGCTCGGAAATACATCAAAACCCCCAGTTTGACACCAAACTTCTTTTTTTTTTTTTTTTAGTAGGCATCACGAACAAGTGAGCCAGAACCGGGGAGGCAGAACCAGCTCATCCCCACTACTACTGTGAGCCAGAACCGGCGAATCCCTACTACTATTACTTATTAGTTTTATTTAAAAGCAGTACAGTTAAGGTCACCATCATCATAGCTAAGCTAGAAATATAAAATGTATCCGCAAACCTTGTCTTCCGATCTTTGCTTTACTTTATCGCCGATCGCCTTTAAAATATATTCCTTTTCTTGATCGCTTATTCTGGGATGAAGTTCAGGTGAATCGTATACCAGCAAAAGCCACGCACCACACCATACAATGGAAATTATTCCTAAAATATAAATCAAAGCTTAAAAGAGAAGAAGTCACAATAAACTCCTAAAAAAAACTTTTAAATCAACATGTTAATGAAAACTTTTTTTTTGGTAAATGCATTCATTTGTCATTTGTTTTTGTGAATTGGCGGCAATTCTAAAACTCTTGTTACACGTGAAAATGAACCTAACACGAGAAAATTGTTTTTCAATAATTTATTATGACTTTCGTTGTGGGCTAACTCAACAACAAAGCTATTAGAGTGACCTATCAGCAGATACGGGTAAGCCTAGGCATTGGTATGAGTCAAGTTCAAAAAATATAACACGAACATTTAGCGTCAGAAAGCTTTGTACCAGATGGTTTCCCCATACTTTAACCGACGACCAGAAACACCTTCGCATGGACTGGTGTCGCCAAATCTTAGATAAGTTCAACGGCGGTGACTCAAATGCTGTATTTGCTATATTGCTATGAACACGAAACCAAAAGACAATCAGCTCAGTGGGTGATTCCTTTTGAGGATCGGCCGACTAAGGTTAAGAAAGGAAGAAGTCAAGGAAAAAAGATGATTGCCTCATTCTTTGGTCGGAATGGTCATTTCGCGACAGTTGTGCTAGAAAGTGGTAGTACAATTACTGCAGACTGGTATGTCAATCGCTGTTTGCGTGTTGTCTTGAAAAAAATTCGACAGCAGCGCCCTTGAAGCTGGACTCTCCTTCACCACGACAATGCTTCAGCGCACACCGCAAAACGGACTGTTGAATATTTAACTATGGCAGGTGTCGAGATAATGAGTCATCTGCCATACAGTCGTAACCTGGCGCTCTGCGAATTTTATTTATTCCCGAGAACTAAAGAAAAAATTCGAGGTATTCGCTTTACGAGCCCTGAAGATGTGGTGAAAGCGTAGGAAAAAGCCATAGAAGAGACCCCTAAGGAAGAATGGGCCCACTGCTTTTCTCAGTGTTTTCATCGAATGCGACGATGTGTAGAGAGGAACGGAGATTACTTCGGAAAACAATAAAAGTATTGGCAACTTTCTACATTAAGCCGTTTATCATTTTGTAAACATTTTCAGTGTTACCTAGGTACATTATGTGCCATGTGATGCAATAACCAAACTCGATCGTCAGAAACATTCAATTGAGAAAATTAAATAAATTATAAAAAGCTTCAAAAGTGTTAAGAGTACCTTACATCGAGCTACCCATAACGTAAATAATGGGGCCTACTCCTAAAATGAATATTCTATATATCGTGCCATTAGTCGTAGTCGAAGTTAATCTCAACGACACCTTTTAGGCTGTCGTTGCTATTATCGTTTCAAGTTGTATAGATATAATTGCCATACAATATACATACTGAATAAATATTATTTAAATAATTATATGTGATTTACTATTCAACAGGATTTTTATACTACCAAGTAATTTAAGTCATTTTGTTGATCGTTTATGCGTAGAAAGTAATGCAAGGCCGCCTGAGAAATATTAAGTCGACGAGAAGGGTTGAGTTACTGTTTTTAAGATTTTATTTTCCGCAAGTTTTGTATTATTTTTTCAATTTAAAATGGTCATATGATATTCATTACATAATTTTTGAATATTTACATTTTATGTAAATGATGCAATTGGGTGGTGCAGAGTCTGGCATGGTCCTTAGCGCCTAAACTATGTTTCGACTTTTGACACTTAACAGCGACATTTTGCGAGTAGACCTACAGGTTCCACGGAATAACGGATTGTAGATTCGACTTTGTAAGGGTCATAAATCAATTATTGTGCACAGAAGTTCTTTTATAATAATTGTAAATAAATAATTTGTAGAATGCTGCTGTATCTGTAAATGGTTAGCTATTTAACTGGGTTATGGATAGCAGAGAGGTGAGTTTCTCGCAACTTCTTCACCTCTTCATTACTCCATCTTCCATGAGCTTGGTGCTCAACCTCTACAAAGTGGTGTTCGGTGGTAAAATGTTTAATTTTCAGTTTCATACTTATTAAATTTAGATATTTATATAGCATAAGTTCTTTTACTTGTACTTAAAAAAACAGTCAAGTGTGAGTCGGAAAACTTTTGCAAAATAACGTTTATTAAACTTAATTGCGGCCACGTTGGGATGGTTAAAGACAGCAAACATCGCAAATATGACGGTCAGCGCAAATCAGTGAGTATTTTGCCAATCTTTGTGCTTTTTTGTGTCCAGTCACTTGGCCCGTTGGGCCCAGAGGCGCGGAGAATGTACAAAGTACTATCTTCTCACCTCAATAAGGTTACTGACAACCCAAGCGCTGGCAGATATATCGATCAATGGATTAGCCTAGCTATCCAACCCGGGAATTCTTGGTACGCTTCTCCGTTTCCCTGCGAGAATTAGAAATGAGGAGATCCGTAGCTGAACCAAAGTCACCGACGTAACGAAACCCAAACGATTGCGAAACTGAAGTGGGCAGGGCACATAGTTCGACGGACAGATGGCCGGTGGGGCAGATTAGTCCTCGAATGGCGACCACGTATCGGAAGACGCAGTGTTGTTAGTGGTAGGCCCCCCACAAGATGGACCTCAAGATCACCGGAATACGTAGGACGAGGGCAGCGCAGGACCGATCGTGTTGGAGATCGCTGACATGAAAATGTTAATTATAAAATTAGGATATTACCTGGTACATAGAAAGCGTAATCCCAGCCAAAGTTTTCAATGAGGGGTCCTGTGAGAGACCAGGTGACAACAGTGCCGATGGCACCTCCTAACAACGCACTCACAAACTTGCCCTTCTCTGTTGGTGGTGCCCAGTGAGCCACCAAGGCATGTAATGCTGGAAATAAGAAACCCTGGAAGAGGAGACAAAATTCGTGAGCATAAATTTCACACACTTTTATTAAGTATTATCTGTGTGTAATGAAAATCCTGAAAATGGTTAGTAAAAGTGCAACAAAATGGCCTACTTTCTGATCCACAAGAAAGCTAACAATTTTCATTGTAAAGTAGATTTTTTCTTTATGATAATAAGAGACGAGACGAGCAGGGCGTTCAGCTGACTGTAATAGATACGCCCTGCCTATTACAATGCTGTGCCGCTCAGGATTAATGAAAAATTCAAAAATTCAGAGCGGCACCCTAATTGCGCTCGTCACTTTGAGACATAAGATGTTAAGTCTCAGTTGCCCAGTAATTACACTAGCTACGGCGCCCTTCAGACGGAAACACAATAATGCTTACACATTACTGCTTCACGGCAGGAATAGGCTCCGTAATGGTACCCATAATCTAGCCGGCCATAATTAAACAACAACAACACAAAACAGAATAAAATTTGTAATTATATTAAAAATTCTTACCGCCAAAAGTCCAATCACTAATCTGACTGCAACGAGGGCCATGTAATGAAATTTCGCTGCTTGAGGAGAAAGTATAGTCAGAAGTCCACAAATTATCATTGTTACAAACACCACCTTCCTGGGACCCCATATCTCAGCCGTCAGCGCGCTGAGGAAACTGGTCACTGAATACCCCCAAAAGTATGCCGAGAGTACATAAGCCTGTTCTTGAGTTGTCCATTCTAAAGTCTCCACACCTTCAGGCTGAAACAACCAAACATGGTCATTATTGACGTTAATAAAAATAAACTTAAAAAGACTTTTTAAGGTAACCTTATAAAAATATTTGTTAAGGCTGGGGACCAAGCCAACGGCCTTGAGGAATCGAGCGGAGCCAGGTTACTTCTCTTGCACAAGATCGCCATAGTTTTAATTCAGAATTAGAAGTATTTTTAATTTATTAGAAATATAATGGTGTACATAATACAATGATATAATGTGGCAAAAACTAACGGGTATGCCTGACGATCTTATAAAAACCTTCACGTTTTGATCTCGGAAACAGATCAATGTCGTGCGATGGTCGGAAGGCTTTTCTAGACCGTATAGGTTGGAGTGTGGGGTGAGGCAGGGCGGTCTAACCTCGCCTAAACTCTTCAACCTTTACATCAATGGACTGATAGGCGAGATCATCAGCACACGTGTTGGTTGTCATATTGATGGAAAATGTTTAAATAATATCAATTACGCAGATGACATGGTGCTGTTGAGTGCGCTGTCTGTGGCTTGAGGAAACTGATGGGGATATGTAAAAACTTTGCCCTCAGTCATGGTCTGATCTGAACGTAAAAAAGAGCGAGTGCATAGTCTTTCAGGCGTAGGGAAAACGACTCCCATCCCTTATCCCGACAATCAAATTGTATGGGACACCACTGAAGAGAGTGGATCAATTTAAATATCTAGAGCATGTCATATCATCAAGCTTTGACTTGAAGGATGATGCAGATATCGAGAGGGAACAGAGCGTTGTCTGTTAGGGCGAATATGATTACCAGATTTACTCGCTGTACCTTGCCAGTAAAAATGACACTCTTCAAAGCTTACTCCACCTCATAACGATGATCAACGATTAACTTCCCGATGACAGACGATCATACAAGTAACGATTATCGGCGATAGTGGGAGGAGGTTTATACTTGAAGGTCCGGAGTCGTATCTACTACAGCCTGCACGTGATTCAATGCTAGTGACACACGCTATTCAACAATATTTACCTGTCTCGGTGCTTCCTTTGTGACAACCACAAACGTTTCATTATGTAACGAGTTATCAGTGTTCGCTATGGCCTTGCATTCGCTCTGCACCCTGCAAACAATTAAATGACATGCGCTCAACATTTGGTAATCTCATTTAACTATTGTCCTACCTACCATTGTATTGCAGACTTTGATTCTATTGTGTTCATCTATCATAAAAGATAATTGATTCTCGTTAGAGTTCTTTTTGATGTCATTTCTAATAATACTACCGCTTCGGAAACAAATCGCGCTCTGGGAGAGAAGAAATGGCGCAAGAAACTCTCCCAGCATTCTTTTTAATGAAATATACAATATTGTACTGTCATTGCTATGGCTATAAGATAATCATAATGTAGTCCCAGGCTGTCGGGTCACTTAGATATTCAGCTGTGGAGTAGTAGGACTTTAAAAAACATTTATTTATTTGTAGATAGTGCCTGAAGAGTGACTGGGAGTTTAGTATAAAAGTGTATACATTTACGGTTTACCCTTAAAGTTATTATGTATCTTATGAAGCCTACTAGAATTAGTTTAAAGCAATCCATTATTTCTGGTGTTATAATAATGAAATATGAATAGATTCATGCCACAGAATGTATATGAAATTCAAAATTTTATCTTTATTTGTATTAGTTACGTTATTAGGTTTTATTTATTCTAGCGTATTTCAAAATTCATGGTTTATTCTCAAGTTTAACTGTTTATTTTTAAGGCCGATACAGATCAATTATTATTAGCAAAGTTTAACAGTACATATGGCACGTCAACGTCAAACATTTTTCACAACGTTCGAGACTGTCTCAAGTACGCCTACTTGGGCGTGTATTATTAGTTGCCGCCTACTCCTGCGGTATCTAGTTGGAGCGCAGCGGAGAACAATCCTTAATCTAAATAAAAGCCTATAATATATTTTCCCGACCTCTTGTTGTATATTCGTGAAAAATGTGAGTTTAATTTTTCAATAGCTATGTCATTTTGTCCCTTGACACTTGAGATGTGTTCCTGGTTAGCTCAAGAATGTTTTAAAATGCACGTATAAAAATAAATATAAAATTAAAGTTACTATTTATTGTCAACATTATGATAATAGTTAAATAGAATACATTTAGAAGATTAAAACGTGTTCTTAAAACATTTCATTTCAATGTGTTTTTAAATATTCTATGACAAATCTGATTTTGTAATAATTACATAAACCTAACCTCATCTTTGGTAAAGGTTACTCTTGTATCGACTCTGTGATCATCAACCAAAACCTTCGTGGTATTAACTGTGTTGTATTCACTATCGTAATGACCTCAATTATGTTCTGAGAAATGGTGCTATAATGATCTATGACCAATAAACCCGCATTGGACGTTTGAAGGACTTTAACAAATAACTTCTTATCAATTTGACCATTTAAAATTCATATTGATTACAATAAAACTGTAGGTACTTATCTGCTTAGTAAATACCGCAAAAGTGAAAACTTCAAAATGTTTGTAATAACATTCACAATATTATTAACCTATTGAAATATTTATATTCAAAATAGGATATAATATCACTTATTGGAACTTATTGAATACCTCAGACCTGAGAAGAACAGGCGCAACAAACTCAGCGGGCTTTTTTTTTATAAAAATATGGTTATACAACACATTTTTACAAAATCGTACAATAAAATTTATTATTTATTAGCCTGTGGGCGGTCACTCTATTCCCAATCTGTGGTATCATTAAGAAAGTCATTTATGTTATAGTAACCTTTACCACACAAACGTTTTTTAAACAATTCTTTTGAATTTCGTAATACATTTGTTTTGAACATTTTCTGGGATCTAGTTTAAAAGTATATTTGATAATAGTTATGTATATATATTACTATGGTAAACGTTGTTCTCTTCTCACTGATCGCACTCCCTTCCTCGACGCAAGTCGACTTTACCGGTACGGGCGTCACACGAACAGGTTGCTGATTTGAATCTCAAAGAACCACAGACCATCAGATGCGAACATTTTTAAATTAATCATAAACTGAGATAGTTTACTTTACTTTGGTTACCAAATGGGCTAACTTTGTGTTTAGTGAGCAGGGAGGGAGAAGTACGGGGACAGACACGCCAGAGGCGCGAGATCAAGTTTGCCAATAAATCACAATATAAATAAAACTAAAATTAATACATGAATTGTACAAACACATACTAGTCATTGAACGAAATCAATGATATAAATACTACGTAAAAGGGACTGCCTAAGTAAAAATTGAAATTTAATTTAGTTTGATTTGAAATAAGTTAGAAATAGTAGTAATTACAGTACGGCCACGAAGTATAATCCGGCTAAGTTTGAAGGGAACAGAACGTAGTGGCTATTTCGGCTATCTCCGTTTTTTACAAGATTATATCCGTCATCTGTCAATCTATCAATGACTGCACGTTAATTAGTGAATCGCTTTTTTCTTGGAGATATTCGCTAGGCTGGAACGAAATTAACAATATTTTTTCAGATTATTTATTAACATTTTTTACTCATAAATATTGGTAATTTATTAATCAGTATTGGTAACTGATAAACTCCTTTTTTGATAAAAAAAATATATTTAAATTATATTTTATTGAATTAATTAAAATCATTTGAAAGTCGATAAAATATGAAATAAATTCAAAACAGTTGTCACCTTTTTTATTTGTTTATTCATTAAAATTGCATGCGCTTGTGGTGAGCAAGCAAGATCTATATTTTTTGACAAGGGAAATACATTATAGATGATTTAAAAGCATTTTAGCTCACCAAGTTGTGCCTGTTATTGAGCAAACAAATATTTCACCTAAATAAATAATAATGAATAATAATTGTCACACAACAAAATTGATTACATCATTAATTATCTTCTTAATATATATAAATCTCGTGTCACAATGTTTGTCCTCAATGGACTCCTAAACTAATGAACGGATTTTAATGGTGATTACTTCATGGAGTGTAGTTTGGTCCAACTTGAGAGATAGGGTAGTTTTTATTTCGATTTGGGAGCCATAAATATTTTTATTTTCAATATTTGTTTTGTATGGACATATTTTCTATGAGAGAATTTAGTGACGCACGGTTTGACAGTTCCGCTGTGAAACAATTTCATTCTAACAACAGGGAGCATTCTTTACGAAATATTTCTTGATGTTTAGAAATTTTATTGGCAAATTCCTATAAAACAGTATTTTTTCATTATCTACAGAACAACGTCTGTCGGGGTAGCTAGTAGTCTAATAAAACTAACCGCATCATGAAGTTAAAAATAAGAGCGATGCTCACTCTTATTAAAATTAAAATATGATGGTGGTTGGTACTCACGATGTGGTCCTATTCTCTGGCACCATGGCTATGATGTTCACACTCATGTTCACTCGCAGCATGTAGTTGATCCAACACGCGAAGAACATCATCACTCCTATATTGAGCCTCGCGGGAACCAAGTCTGAAACGAAAGAAAAAACAATCTAAATATCTTTTTTTATGACAGTAAGGGATGAGACGAGCAGGATGTTCAGCTGATAGTAATTGATAAGCCCTGCCATTACAATGTAGTGTCGTTCAGAATTCTTAAAAAGCCCAAAAATTATGAGCGACACTACAAGTGCGCTCGTCACCTTGAGACATAAGATGTTAAGTCTCATTTGCCCAGTAATTTCACTAGCTACGCCGCCCTTCAGACCACAACAATGTTTACACATTACTGCTTCACAACAGAAATAGGCACCATTGTGGTATCCTGGCATCCTGCGCAAAGGTCATCTCAACGATTTGTTAATAACTCAGATTATCAATCCACACATTGAGTGTGGCGTTTTTAGCTCGTTTTGAAGAAAACATTCAACACTATCCTTACTTGTTTTTAGCTTGTTTTGAAGAAAACATTCAACACTATCCTTACTTGTTTTTAGCTTGTTTTGAAGAAAACATTCAACACTATCCTTACTTGTTTTTAGCTTGTTTTGAAGAAAACATTCAACACTATCCTTACTTGTTTTTAGCTTGTTTTGAAGAAAACATTCAACACTATCCTTACTTGTTTTTAGCTTGTTTTGAAGAAAACATTCAACACTATCCTTACTTGTTTTTAGCTTGTTTTGAAGAAAACATTCAACACTATCCTTACTTGTTTTTAGCTTGTTTTGAAGAAAACATTCAACACTATCCTTACTTGTTTTTAGCTTGTTTTGAAGAAAACATTCAACACTATCCTTACTTGTTTTTAGCTTGTTTTGAAGAAAACATTCAACACTATCCTTACTTGTTTTTAGCTTGTTTTGAAGAAAACATTCAACACTATCCTTACTTGTTTTTAGCTTGTTTTGAAGAAAACATTCAACACTATCCTTACTTGTTTTTAGCTTGTTTTGAAGAAAACATTCAACACTATCCTTACTTGTTTTTAGCTTGTTTTGAAGAAAACATTCAACACTATCCTTACTTGTTTTTAGCTTGTTTTGAAGAAAACATTCAACACTATCCTTACTTGTTTTTAGCTTGTTTTGAAGAAAACATTCAACACTATCCTTACTTGTTTTTAGCTTGTTTTGAAGAAAACATTCAACACTATCCTTACTTGTTTTTAGCTTGTTTTGAAGAAAACATTCAACACTATCCTTACTTGTTTTTAGCTTGTTTTGAAGAAAACATTCAACACTATCCTTACTTGTTTTTAGCTTGTTTTGAAGAAAACATTCAACACTATCCTTACTTGTTTTTAGCTTGTTTTGAAGAAAACATTCAACACTATCCTTACTTGTTTTTAGCTTGTTTTGAAGAAAACATTCAACACTATCCTTACTTGTTTTTAGCTTGTTTTGAAGAAAACATTCAACACTATCCTTACTTGTTTTTAGCTTGTTTTGAAGAAAACATTCAACACTATCCTTACTTGTTTTTAGCTTGTTTTGAAGAAAACATTCAACACTATCCTTACTTGTTTTTAGCTTGTTTTGAAGAAAACATTCAACACTATCCTTACTTGTTTTTAGCTCGTTTTGAAGAAAACATTCAACACTATCCTTACTTGTTTTTAGCTTGTTTTGAAGAAAACATTCAACACTATCCTTACTTGTTTTTAGCTTGTTTTGAAGAAAACATTCAACACTATCCTTACTTGTTTTTAGCTTGTTTTGAAGAAAACATTCAACACTATCCTTACTTGTTTTTAGCTTGTTTTGAAGAAAACATTCAACACTATCCTTACTTGTTTTTAGCTCGTTTTGAAGAAAACATTCAACACTATCCTTACTTGTTTTTAGCTCGTTTTGAAGAAAACATTCAACACTATCCTTACTTGTTTTTAGCTTGTTTTGAAGAAAACATTCAACACTATCCTTACTTGTTTTTAGCTTGTTTTGAAGAAAACATTCAACACTATCCTTACTTGTTTTTAGCTTGTTTTGAAGAAAACATTCAACACTATCCTTACTTGTTTTTAGCTTGTTTTGAAGAAAACATTCAACACTATCCTTACTTGTTTTTAGCTTGTTTTGAAGAAAACATTCAACACTATCCTTACTTGTTTTTAGCTTGTTTTGAAGAAAACATTCAACACTATCCTTACTTGTTTTTAGCTTGTTTTGAAGAAAACATTCAACACTATCCTTACTTGTTTTTAGCTTGTTTTGAAGAAAACATTCAACACTATCCTAACTTGTTTTTAGCTTGTTTTGAAGAAAACATTCAACACTATCCTTACTTGTTTTTAGCTTGTTTTGAAGAAAACATTCAACACTATCCTTACTTGTTTTTAGCTTGTTTTGAAGGACACATTCAACATCATCCTTACTTGAACAGCGTTAGGTCCGATTGTGGGGCAAGGATCAAGATCAGGATTCCTGTCGCCGATTGCAACCTGTTAAAGGAACGCCAAGCGGTCGAACCGTTCATAGAGTACTGGCTGGTGTCAATCTGATATGTACTAGGTATACCCGCAATTTATTGAAGTGAAAACGCTTTAGCGGCGTTAGCACTTTTCTTGGGATGGGTATAAAATATTAAACTCGCGTCGCCGTGGTCTGATTGAAAATTCGTAAGACTGTCGAAATTATGAATGAAAGATTACTACTTATAACTTTATTTATAACTTTTAACTAATTATAGTTTGGCTATTACAACTTAATAATCATATGGTCATTGGACCAGTGCTTGAATTATTGTGATTGCGAAACCGAAACACCGCGAGGTCGAGGGATCGAATCTCAGCCGTGAAATATTTTTACAGTTTTTTAAGCTTTGTCAACAGCGAAGACTCTCCCTAAGGTGTATTTCCCTATACTCGTATTTCTTTGTTCAAGTTTTCACTTCTGCCGGCACTCCCAGAGTGTAACTCATATTTTTTTACTTATTTATAATCTTTAATAACACTTTTTTGTATTATTTCAAATAGACGTCGAATTTCCATGAATGTGCGACCAGAAGTTATTTATCTAACTCACAGTCCAATGGAAAGAGGATTCTCGTGCATCTTATGGTAACTGCGTAATACAGCCTCAAGGAAACTGTACGCGATTAAAAATTAAATGGGGAATTATTAGCCATCAGATGACTCCTATACATAAAACACTATCTAGGTACTTTGCTAAAATCTCTTTTTACAAAAAGGATGAAGTTACAGTCGGACGTTACAGATTTACATAGTAGTAAAGATATAGTCGGTCATCAGCGGTTGAGGATAAGGTTCACTCGATGGTAGGTACAGCCTACTACATTATTAATCTAAATGAAGGCTACTTTACAATTCTTTAGTGTCTTATTATGTTTTACGACCTACGGACATAAGTTGCTATATAGTAAGATTTTGTGATTGCATAATGGATAAGATGATATGATGACTATATTCTGGCCCCGTCATTATCCATCATTCCTATATATTCGTAATCACGCATCTTTGTGAAATTTTAAGAATTTTTAATATATAATTAATGTAAAGTAAGTATTAATTAATAATATTTCATATTGGTTGTTGTGTAGCTAAGGCTTAAAAGAATGTTAAAGTTAGCATCTGACAAGCCTGTATTTGTTGGATGCAATTACTAATTGTGACAGTAATCACGACCATCATGTTAACGAAGCATCCTTACACAAACAATGAATTCAGGCTCTATGGTTCATCCAATATACGATAATTTATAGTTATACATTTGATTCTTTATGAAATAATTTAAATTATTTAAACACGACTTATATATTTGATGCTGCACCTTACAAACTAATTTGTTATGTATATTACAGCCATTGTAAAATACTCTACTTGATTGAAAAGAGTAGCCTTTGAGTTTCTTGTATGTTCTTCTCACGAGCTCAACTCTTTACGAACATATGATAAACTAGCTGACATTGATCTTGTGCTTGCTAGTTGATAAGAGATGGCGCTAGTTGTATTCATTAGTAACAATCACGCTTCTTTTATATTTTGTATAATTCACACTATAGTTTTATAAATTATAGCCGATTTGTTATTCTGGTGTGTAAGCTATATTATTGTAAAGTTTCATCAAAATCTATTCAGTAGATTTTGCGTTAAAGAAATTCAAACATACCTACATCCAGACATACAAACTTTCACATTTATAATATTAGTAGGATTCAGTAAATTATAAGATATGTTTCTAGCGACGATTCATAAGCGCTTAGTTTAAGCCTATTTGAATAAAGTTTATTTGAGTTTGCTAATATATCTAATACATGTCGCCATTGTGCTCCGTAAAATATTACTTGATATATATTTATCTAATCAACATTTATCTTTTAAATTAGTTTTATTTAACAAAACATATTAAACAAACAAACATAATATTATGTTATATTAAATATTTTATATTATTATGTTTGCACTGCTATCGTTTACACGCTCATGACAATCAGACCGGCTCAACTACCAAGAGATAGCAGTGCTAATTTGTTTTTGTCATTGTTTTCCTTAATACCATTTTATAAGTTTTTATCAGTGGGAAGCTCCTTTGCACAGGATGCCGGCTAGATTATGGAAACGGCGCCTATTTGTGCCGTGCAGCAGTAATGTGTGAGCATTACTGTGTTTCGGTCTGAAGGGCGCCGTAGCTAGTGAATTTACTGGGCAAATGAGACTTAACATCTTATGTCTCAAGATGACATCAGCAGAATTTAGGTTTCTCAAAATTAAATCAAGGCATTGGATTGCAAGTCGAGAGGAACAAAGATTTTGACTGTTTGCACCATAGCATATAGTTTTTTTTATGACAATAAGGGACGAGACGAGCAGGACGTTCAGCTGATGGTAATTGATGCGACCAGCCCATTACACTGTAGTGAAGCTCAGGATTCTTGAATAACCCAAAAATTCTGAGCGGTACCACAATTGCGCTCGACACCTTGAACATAAGATGCTAAGTCTCATTTGCCTAGTAATTTCACTAGCTACAGCGCCCTTCAGACCTTAACACAATAATGCTTACACATTACTGGTTCACGGCAGAAATAGGCGCCGTTGTGGTACCCATAATCTAGCCGGCATCCTGTGCAAAGGAACCTCCGACTGGTAAAAAATAGTGTTTTCAAACCTCGAATTTATCTAATTCCTAGTTATTTTCCATTTAAACAATATGTTATGTTTTTAAAGTGATAACCCTCACTTCTAGGATCAACACACAAATAAAATTTGGAAACAAAATTTTATGAACGATGCGGGTCTCGAACCTCCGGCGTTCCGTTTATTTTCCATTTGGTTTCAAACGTTTTCTGTTAGTATAGGTCACACAGTAACGACCAGTGGACGATTAATACCACGCTAGTCTTCTTTGATGAAAGGCAGGAATATTTATTTCTCGCAATTAAATTTTTTGTTTCCTTACATAATTTCGGCGAACTCCGGCTTTTAACAGGATTAACAACCTTTTTAGTTTTATTCTGGCATATCGACCTTAGTCTCAAAGCAAGACAAGAAAAACTGGACTTGAATGTAAAAAAACGTGTTGAAATCATTGCTGTTCTTATTACTTGTAACAAAAATGGACGAAGAACCTGTTTGGACAATTCATAAGATCAAAGTACTGAGAATCGATATGAAGTCATTTCAAGTGCTAAGTAGGTAATTGTGCTACGATCTTTCATGTGAAATATTTGTAGGATATTATTATGTGTGCAAATGGATTGAAAGATTTATATATTATATAAATCTACAAAAATCAGGCGGTTTTAGTTCCTCATGTGTGAAAAAATTTTTATTAGAGTTTTTATTCGCTTGAAAATGTTACTGGCAGATTATAAAAGTACAAAGGTGTTTAAAAAGGTTCGCTCCAGATTCAAATTTATGGACTCAACTTGTTCTACATCTACACTTGTATACATCTTCAACATCATCTATATGTTGACGATGTTGAGGCATTATTAATGAAATCACACCCTATGGTAGGGTCTCCGTTATGTTTTAGGCAGGCATAAATTCGTTCGATTGTATGAAGTGAGTCTTTATAGAAAATGGCACGTTGATCTTGACAGTTGACTGCTGATTTGATTTCAGTTCGTTTGGTATATTTTCCGTATTCCATAGCATTATATCATACGGTTTGTTATTGTGGGGAAATGCTGCGGATGTTCATAGTATGTCTGTGCCCCAAAAAAGGGCCATTATAGCAATTTTAATAAATGAATCCGCTTCAGGAAAAATCCAAGTTAATAAACATCCTATGCCTTCCCTCACAATACACATATACAATTAATATATTGTATGGTCGAAACATATGTATCATGTCATATGTATATGCAGACGACAGCACTGGTGATGCCGTATACACGGGTCATGCAGGTCTCTCTCGGGAAAACGTCGACCAGTGCCGGGAGAAACTTGTGTCTTCTATCGAGTCCTCTCTCGAGAAGGTCGCGGAATGGGGTAAGTTTAACCTTGTCCAATTTAACCCCCAGAAGACTCAAGTTTGCGCGTTTACCACTAAAAAAACCCCATTTGCCGTATCACCGCTCTTCGAGAACACTTCCCTTAAAGCCTCGCCTAGTATCGGAGTACTGGGTCTCGAAATCTCAAGCAATTGCCAATTCCGTGGCCATCTGGAGGGCAAAGCCAAACTGGCTTCAAAGAAATTGGGCGTCATAAATAGAGCACGGCAATACTTCAAGCCGGCCCACATTCTAGCGCTCTACAAAGCGCAGGTCCGGCCTCACATGGAGTATTGCTGTCATCTCTGGTCTGGCGCACCCCAGTATCAGCTCGATCCATTTGACCGCGTGCAACGCAGAGCAGCTCGAATTGTCGGGTACCCAGTACTCTGTAAACGGCTGGATCACTTGGCGTTGCGTAGAGACGTCGCTTCATTGTGTGTCTTCTACCGCATTTATCACGGGGAGTGTTCCGAAGAGCTGTTCAACCTGATTCCTGCCGCCGAATTTCACCTTCGCACGACACGCCACAAGTTACGATATCATCCCCACCATCTGGATGTGTGGCGGTCCTCCACAGTGCGGTTTTCAAGGAGCTTTCTTCCTCGTACCACGAAGCTGTGGAATGAGCTTCCTTGTGCGGTGTTTCCGGGACGACACGACATGGGTACCTTCAAGAAAAGCGCGTACACCTTCCTTAAAGGCCGGCAAACGCTCTTGTGATTCCTCTGGTGTTGCAGGAGAGTGTGGGCGGCGGTGATCACTTAATACCAGGTGACCCGTACGCTCCTTTGTCCTCCTATTCCATAAAAAAAAAAAAAGTCAATGCCTGTGAAATGGTACTAGTGATTAAAGCAGCGAAACTATTGTCTATGTTTCATTAGCTGAGGAAATTAACCCGTCTATACAATTGTTAAATATTACAGCTAACTCAAGTGCCACAATATCAATCAATGACTTAAATTTAACCGTCTTACTCCAAAAGATCATCTTTGGTCTTACTTATATTTAATTTTATAGCTTTAATAAAGTCACAGCCAGAAACATGATCAAATCTAAAGATATAATTATTACATTACTTATTACATTCAAGAAAATTATCTTTCAAAAGAAAGAGTGGTAATGCGTACAACGAATTTATGATAGAAACAGGTAAACTTATTAAAGAAGGAAATTGTTGCAACTTCGTAATCTTTCATTTCTACTTATTGGTGTCATACTTTTTCTAATAGCATCAAATTAAAATTATTTGTTTCTAATTATTGATGTCATATTTAAGTTATCACTTATCAGTAACATGCTAATGGGTTTATTCTAATTCCAGTGACACTTGACGTTTTAATTTCACTCGTTTTAAATATCAATTGCATATCTAGGCCAAATAGGTATTTGATTTGTCGTTAGTCTGCTTTCACTTTGTTATCGAACTTGAATAATTATTAACGACTAAACACAAACAGAGTTAAATTCTCTATTACTCTCAAAATAACAGCTTCTTTATGCAACAATTTATTTTATAAAAGAGGGGGCAAACGGGCAAGTGGCTCACGAGATGGGGAGAGGTGAGGCCACCGCCCATGGATATCCGCAACAACACGTGTGTCAAGAAATGCGTTGCCGGCCTTTAAGGTGGAAGTATGCTTTTTTCTTGAAGGTCCCTAAGTCGTATCTGTTCGGAAAAACCGCAGCCGTTAATTGATTCCACAAAGTGGCTGTGCGAGGCAAGAAATTTCTAGCAAAACGCGCGGTTGTGGAATGACAGACGTCAACGTGATACGGATGGTACTTTGCACATAATATCCGGCGGTGGAATTCGGCTGCTGGAATCAATCCGAACAGCTCCTCTGAGAACTCCCCGTGATAAATGCGGTAGAAGATGCAGAGAGAACCCACATTGATCATCAATGATTCGAGTCGCTCTTCGTTGTATGCGGTCAAATGGAAGAAGCTGGTACTGGGGAGCACCAGGCTAGAGGTGAGAACAGTATTCCATGTGAATTTGCGCCTTATAAAGTTGCAGGCGGTGGCTTTTTAATTGTACTCCGTATTTCAAAAAGTTTTTTTTTATGTAAGATGGGGTACACGGGCAAAAGATCCCGTGATGGGATTAGTGAAGCAACCGCCTAAGGGACCACCAGGAGCCACGAAATGTTTTGCCGATCTTTAAGTTGATGTTTATGTGATATGATCAGCTAAGCTAATCCTAATTAAGAATCCGCAAGGTTTTTTTTATGAAAATAAGAGACGAGACGAACAGGACATTCAGCTGAACTTGATACGACCTGGTCATTACAATGTTGTGCCGCTCAGGATTCTTGAATAAAATTCTGAGCGGCACTACAGCTGCGCTCTTCAATTTGAGACATAAGATGTTAAGTCTCATTTGCCCAGTAATTTTCACTAGCTACGGTGCCCTTCAGACCGAAACACAATAATGCTTATACTTATTCTGTGCATCGGTGCCTCCCACTGGTAAACACATTTAATTGTAAAGAATATATAGATTAACTTTTTTAATACGAAACAAAAAGGCAATATTCGCGGGAGAATATCTAAAACGTACAATAAGATCAACATTCTCCAGTTCAATGCTTGCGCTAGGTTGGTCTGTTGACATTGTGTTTGAAAGTCATCTTCCGCTAGCTTTCAGGTTTCTGCGAGGCCGTACACTTGACTTCGATATCTTTGCGAAACATTTCCGCTTCGTGTGACCGTCCTATATTCAATATTGACAAACACATACACGCTATCTATACACATACTACATACTTGTACTAACTGTGTTATCAACTCAGAGCGGAGTTATAAATTTAAAATTTTACACAGAAGTTCCTTAAGTGTCGATTGAGTGAAGGACTAGGAGACTTAGATTTGCATACGGAGTTGCCGCAAACACTAATGTGACAAGGTTCCGTTCAAGCTTGGGATCTGGGCTGTGTGTATAAGATGTATATGTAATATGTGTGTGTGTATAAGATATCTATACATTACTGTTTCACGGCAGAAAAAGGCGCCGTTGTGGTACCTCCCACTGGTAAAATGCCTTTAGCCGTCTCTTACGATACCCTTGGGCCTGGGACTATTCTTTTTATTCCCCGGGGAAGCACAGGGCAATCTAAAATATATCTAGCCTAGTGGATAGTATTACAGTCTGTCCAATATGCAGTATGCAAATAATAAAGAACACGTTTAAAATAGATTATCAAATTACTTTTCTCTCCGCTAAGCCGCGTCAGTAATGGGTGTTCATGCTACTTTTTTTTTAATGGAAAAGGAGGACAAACGAGCATACGGTTCACCTGTGTGTGTTCACCGGTATAAAGTGATCACCGCCACTCACATTCCCTTGAAACACCAGAGAAATCTCAGCAGCGTTGCCGGCCGTTAAGGAAGGTGTACGCGCTTTTTTTAAAGGACCTATGTCGGATGATCCCGGAAACACCGCACAAGGAAGCTTATTCCACAGCAGTTCTGTTTCTTTTGTTTTCTTACCATCAAACATCCAGATGGTGGGAATGATATCCTAATTTGTGGCATACCGTAGGTGGATTTCGGCGGCAGGAATCAGGTGAAACAGCTCTTCGGAACACTTCCCGTGATAAATGCGGTAGAAGACACACAATGAAGCGACGTCTCTGCCCACATATTTGTACGCCATAATTGACGATCTTTCAGATCAGTTGTCACACGAGTACAAAAACACCTCCGAGAAGGCGAAACATAAATAATAACAGAGGTAAAATGGCGAAAGTAATTTGACCTCATTGTAGGTTGTATTATCGATATCAAAGAGTGTGAAACGCTATTCTTCAGAGGACATTCACTCCTAACCGTGGTTCATTCCAATAGCATTATTACATCTTGCCAGAAAACCAAAGATATAGTTATCCCTTCACTACACACTTCAGATCACTCGCTGGGCAAAACCTGACATTGTCTGAAAATTTCATCAAAATCAGTTGAGCCAGTGACGACTGGTAGCAATCGGATTAACAGATTTTTTATTTATGGTCTTATTTTTATACAATATGCGTTGATTTGATTATTGGGTCAAATTGGGTACATATTTTCATCAATCAGAAGACTTTCACCTCCGGACGATTTTAAAATAACTCAAGGTTAGATTACTGCAATTTTCGTAGAGATCTATTAAATAAATATAAATCACAGCTATTTTATATTGGTATTAGCTGATTATATTTATATCTATATACTTTTAATAACATCGCTTAAGTAGTTTTTGAGTTAATATTTGTAAATATTTTGTGTAAATACACATATTAACAAGAATAACATTAAGTTGTAAATATCAACAAGTAGTAATAATTTAAGTTATTATATTTGTGTATGTCCTTTATAGTCTAAGAGCATGTATATTTGTTTCACGTATAAATTATGTTAATAATAAATAAAACTCGTTTCAATATTAGTACCATTAGAAAACAAATATTCTTAGCTTGGAGGTATACTTTATCGTGACATTGGCTAAATTGTGGTATACCTTTGACAAAAACCACAATAGAAAGAAGATTAGAGAAGAACAAACCATGTCAACATTTCCATTCTATAAAAAAAAATTGAAAATGAGAAAAAACTCATTTGTAGTCTTAGATTAAGGATTGGTCTCCGCTGCGCTCCAACTAGATATCGCAGGCGTAGTCGCAAAGTGCAGCAACTAATACTACGCCCAAGTGGGCGTACTCGACCCAGTCTCAAACAATTTGTGACGTTGTCGTGCCATATGTTCTGTTCAACTTTGCTAATAATTACAATTATAAGTTTATTAAAGTGAACTTTTGTTACATCGTCTCAAACTTTTTCGTCTGTGTGTTGCATGTCGCGTGACGGTAGGGCGGCGCCTATAGTTCGCATATTGGATGCAATTGCGTTCGGGTGGAAGTGTAGGTTCGAACCCCACACACTTGATAAAGTTTTTTTTATTTTATGAAAATGTAAAGCATAATATATAAATTTTTTCTATGCTGATATTAATAGGTAACTATGTTATTTTGTGAAAAAAAAGGTTCACTTGCATCGTGCTTTCATAAAACCACACAATTGCTATTTTATTCAAACAAAACAAATCCTATAACTATTTTTACAATACTATGACTACATAAAATTAAAACTAACATTACGTGGAAGCGTACCAAGAATACTGGGAGCATTTCCGCGCTGGATAGCTAGGCTGATCCGTTGACCGAAATAGCTGCCGGCGCTTGGGTAGTGCTGTTGTATCTAGTCGCAGCGGAGACCAATCCTCAATGTAGTATTTTTGTTGCATCACTTTACATATATTGAAATTGTAATGATTTGCATAACGATGAAGATGTAAATGTTGATTTTAACGAGCGACAATGAGTTTCTTGCTCTCATTAAGGCTCAATCGTTTACGAAGTGGCGATAAATGTAAAAAGAAAAATAAACTTTTGTCATTCATAAGTGTCATTTTCGTGACCTACATATATAAAGTGATTTTGATTTTATTGGAGTCCACAGAGTACATGAGGCAGTCGGTGTTGCTACATGACGCAACTGTTACATTTGAACCAGTGCCGGATTTTGAAGGTGTCCCATGTCGTATCGTCCTGGAAACACCGCACAAGGAAGCTCATTCAGCTTTATAGTACGTGGAAGAAAGCTCCTTGAAAACCGCACTGTGGAGGACTATGCTTTGACCGTAGCGGTTGGCCGGTCCGGTCGGCTATATCTACTACGACTTATCAGTGTGAGGCTCCTTTTGAACATGATGTCGGCTAGATTATGGGTACCGCAACGGCGCCTATTTCTATCGTGAAACAGTAAAGTGTAAGCATTATTGTGTTTCGGTCTGAAGGTGCCATAGCTAGTGAAATTACTGGGCAAATGAGACTTCATGTCTTATGTCTCAAGGTGACGGGTGCAATTGTAGTGCCGCTCAAAATTTTTGGGTTTTTCAAGAATATCCTGAACGGCACTGCATTGTAATGGACAGGGCGTATCAATTACCATCAGCTGAGCGTCCTGCTCCTCTTGTTCCTTATTCATTCATTCATTCATTTAAAAAAAAACCTATATATGAAGCCTTGCAGACCTAATCGGCCAACCGCGTCAATAACCAATACATCGTCATAGATTTATAGCCAACCGGACCGGCTAAGCACCGCGGTCAACCGCATCGCACTATCACCGGACTTACTGTGATAATAATGTTCGTTAGATAGAAGTTACATGGAGGAGACATGCGTATGGAATATGAAAATATAAATGTTTACGCAAATAAGGTATTTGTGCAAGAAACCTTTTTTAATTTTACCTCTGAAAGTTTTGACAAATTTTTATAAGTCTTTCAAGCATATTTCTTATGTTATGATAAGTAGTTAGGCTATATATGTTTTAATTGTATATTGAATGTTTTTAGATTCCACGCATAAAATACTGACAAAATTCAATTCATTGAGCCAATTGCCACAAAAGATCTATGCGGGAAGAGTTGCAAATGGCCGGTTGTTATAATTAAAGAAGAGGTATTTCAAGTTTTTTAATATAATTTCATCTGTGGTAAGCTAAGTAGACAACTAATTTGTAATTGCTAACATTTACCCCCTTATTCATAATAGTCTGCTAACTTAAATCATTGCTAATTCTCACTCTGTCTTCTTCTATTGACCTAAGTCAGAATGAGAAAAAACACTCCTTAGCGGCTGTTTAAAGTTAGCGGACCATTATGAATAAGGGGGTTAGTTCATAATTATTTTTGGAACGAAGTTCCTTACGGCAGGCTTGGAGGAGATAGGAATTTTGCTGCGGGACAGAACTGAAAAAAATGTGATAGTAAAACCGTAAGAAAAAGTCCGTGGAATAAAACCGGTAAATGAGACGTGCGCAGGCGCGACAGTCGTATACACAAGCGAGTAGTGTATACCTTTCTCTTTCTAATGGACTTTATATTTCTTTATTGTAACATAATATTTAAATATTATAAAAGTTATTTATAAACGAAGAAAAGCAAGGTTACTTTCAATACAGTTATTAATATATTCTTCAGGCTGTACGTTCTCTTTCGAAATTTTAGTGTAATTTTATTTCGTAATTTTACATTGCATTACAACAGCTAAAATTACGCTAATAATAATATTTATTCAACTTCCAGGACAAATTTAATTGAAAAATGACTTACTGTGTTAATATATTTATTATTTTTATGTATTTAAAATATATGTCATGTCAATCAAGAAAATCTACATAAAATTGAACACGATTTTTTTTTACAAATTGTGTCGATTTTACATTAGCCGAAGGAACTTCGTTCCTACCTGGTGTCGTGGGGTAGTATTTGTATACCGCAGTCGATGTCCGTGCTGCGAAACACGGTGCCTACTGAAAGTCAGTGTCGAGGCTCTGAAGGCTTGACGTTATATTGAGTGGGCCTCCGATTGGCAATAGTGATTGCACTGCTGCTCAATCTAATTGTTTTATTTATTTCAATTTTACTAGATCTGTTTAAATTATTTTTTAGTTGTTTTTGGAACGAAGGTCCTTACGGCAGGCTTGGAGGGGATAGGGATTTTGCTGCGCGACCGAACTGAAAAAAATGTGATAGTAAAACCGTAAGAAAAAATCCGTGGAAAAAAGTGCGTGGAATAAAACCGTTAAATGAGACGTGCGCAGGCGCGACAGTCGCATACACAAGCGAGTAGTGTATAATACCTAATTGAGCACGATTTTTTATGCAATTTCTGTCGATTCTACAATAGCCGAAGGAACTTCATTCCTACCTGGTGTCCCACGACCCCACATCATTTTTCTTTTTATAGTTTAAGTTTAGTTTGCTTAACTTATAATTTTAGTTTAATATTTCATGTTAAAATTTTTTTATTGTTAAAGGTTCCCTTAGTACCTATTTTTATCAGTGTAATTATGTCTCCAATAAAGTTTATTATTGTTATTATAATAATTATTAAATTTCTGTAAAACAAAAACCTATGTGAAAGGAAACCTATATTTTAGACCAAGGTAGTACCTACGACTATGTACTGTAAATACACAAACTGCTCAACTCCAAATACACCTGTTTAAGCGTACATTCTTGAACGCTTTTACCAGTAGGAGGCTTTTTTGCACAGGATGCCGGCTAGATTATGGGCAACACAACAGCGCTTATTTCTATCGTGAAGCAGTAATGTGTAAGCATTATTGTGTTTCGGTCTGAAGGGCTTCGTAGCTACTGAAATTACTGGGCAAATGAGACTTAACATCTTATGTCTCAAGGTGACGAGCGCAATTGTAGTACCACTTAGAATTTTTGGGTTTTTCAAGAATTCTGAGCGGCACTGCATTGCAACTCGTAGTATTGCTTACGCCATTTATGGAAACTGTCTAAAATTTTAAATTAATCCGTGATGAATTATTCCATTCGTCAGTCAGTACGATTTATTACTAATTGAATAGATTATAACATCTAATAACCTTATCCTCAACTCATTATACCTATTACAGGCGTGATACACGCACTTTCTATTTCTGGAAGGAGTGGTTGAACTCGAATGCAATCCTGTTTGCTCGGATTCTTTAAAAGTTCTTTATTAATTACATTAATTATTATTATTCTAAATAAAAATACTTGGACTTGCTCACTATTTAACCGTCTTCGAAAAGAAGGAGGATCTCAATTCGATCGGTATTTTTTTATGTTTGATGCGGAATTATTGCCATTTGGCCTCATAAAAATTTGGCATAATTTGGCCCGGTACTTTTCATTTTATGAATATTTTTGTTTACGTGGATGATTTAAGTATAATTTGTGTACGGCTTTTTTACGAGTTTTCATGTAGGTTGATTATATAATATAATTATTAAGTTTTAACCCGTGTCCCGATAAGTCGGTGCCAAGCCAAATGTAAAACCAGGCGTGACGTTTATAATAAAATATAAAACAACAAAATAATGTCAAAAATTGAAAAACACTGCGCCACGTGATTCTCTGCTAAAAGGAGTTGACACCATCTGTCTACAGCAAATACCACCTTCGAGGAAACAAATGGCATTAAACTTCATAATGACAGCTAGCTATGACAAATACCTCCGACCTGTATATATTTATATACAGGTCGGTGGTATTTGTCAAAACACCACTGGACAGGCTGTACCTTATGTTTGACAGCAATTTTTTTGTGCCAATTTGAAGCGCCACACGCGAGCGTCCAGAGAACTAATTTTGGCGTAGGTATAATACAAATGGCTGCGACGGATACATGCGGACGGATGCGTACAGTACTCTGAAATATTTTTGCATTTTGAGCTAAATTAAAATTCGTTCGTTTTCCATATTATTTAATACTTACTTTATTAATCAACGTAATAAAGTACACAATTATTTTGTTTATGTTAATAGTTTTCCACCATCTATCGATGTTTGCTGAGGTTGTCATCACTAGTTTTAGTACCGCAGACGCTCGCTTAGGCCAACAGCGCCAAAATGGCGAATATCAAACAGGCACTATAGCACTTTGACAGCCGCCAGTCCAGTGGTATATAGTAGAGGTTGGCATATAAATACATTGTTATAAACAACGATTCGAAATTATTGCAATACAAACTTTAACCACAAGAAATATCTAAACAATGGTTTGTGCACTAAGCTGTTTTATTTTATGGCAGTTTTATTTATAAATATACAATAGTAAATAAAAAATACCTATAAATAAATAAATGGGTGGCAACATCATATTAAGGCTGGGGATCGAGTCAACGGCCTTGAGGAATCGAGCGAAGATCGCCATAGTTTTAATTCAGAATTAGAAGCAATTTATTACAAACATAATACATATTTCTTTACAAAAATAACAAAACTATGTCATGTTAAATAGTATTGTTAAACAATTAAAAATTATAGCTTATTATATATATATAATATAGATATATTATAGATTGAATGATTAGCATGGATGTATCCAACTGTGAAGGTTAGGGGTAATTTGGTAATTTTTTTCCACAATGTCTATTAAAGATAGAATTGTAAAGAAAAAAATGATTTTTTTTCTCATAAGTATTCTGTAGATATGTAATTATTTTTTGTATACATTAACCCCCTTATTCATAATGGTCCGCTAACTTTAAACAGTCGCTAAGCAGTGTTTTTTCTCATTCTGACTTAGGTTAATAGAAGAGTGAGAATTAGCAATGCTTTAAGTTAGTAGACTATTATGAATATGGGGGAAAACTTTATATAAACCGTTTTAAAATGGTTTAAATTATGTGCTATTTTGGCGATTTATTGGAATACCGGCCTTAAAGTTTATTATTCGAATTATTCAAATCAGTTAAGTATTTAATTAGTTTGCACACAAGTGCACAGTCTGCGCAACGGTGTTAGTTGTACCGCCTGGAAACTTCGGTGAAAGTTCAAAATAAAACGTAATTACTGTTGTGGAGGCTGTCGCGACGGCTGCGGCGCCGTGTCGGATCCGTGTCGTCGCGTCAACGTGTCGCCTGCTACGTACATACCGCAGTATGTGATTAACTTTACCGTTCTCATTTCTTGCTATTTACGCTCATTTGAATCAATTTCCTTTTAAATCTTTATTATGAGAACCTTATAATATCGAGTAACTAATTATAATATTGAATTTGTGTGTTTTGTTTTATTTTTGATTCACTCAAATGTATGAAGCGTGCAGTCATTGATAGATTGACAGATGACGGCTATAATCTTGTAAAAAATTATAGATAGCAGAAATCCAATACGTTTTAAGCAACTGTTCGCTTTCAAACTTAGCCGGATTATACTTCGTCGCCAATCGTCTTACTCTGATTATTACTATTTCAAACTTATGTCATCATCAAATCACTGCACGTTTCATACTAAACTAAATTTCAATTTTTATTTAGGCAGTCCCGCCTCTTATTACGTAGTATTTACATCCTCTTTGGCTTTAAGGAAAATTATCAGAGTGAATATTTACGATGCGCGCGCACCGGATACCCAAATTAAAGGACCTGACGTTAGTTGGTCAACTAAACCATGTGTCGTATTTCAATGCCAAAGACTGCACTTTGCATAAGTATCGAAGACTGCGTTTCAACATTCATGGCAACTTATAACAAGCAATTTTTCAACATTACAAATAGATACTTCAACAGTGGCGGATTTACAGATTTGCCGACCGCAGGCTATTAAATTTTTGCCGCCTCAAAATTTTGATATCTTAGTCCACAAAATCATATCAATTTTCTATCAATAAATTTCCAACTTTATAATTTGTGCTCCATCATCCTTTTCCCGTATGGTTAGTATCATTGAGAACTATGGTACCGTGTTAAATCATTAATTTTTAGAATAACCCAGTAGCGATTCGATATTATTTCAGGGTTAACACATTTCTCGTTGTCATAGATAGACTCATATCGGATCTAACGAGAAATTGTTATTTTAATTAATAAAGCGTTTAGCAATTGTTTATGTAGAGATATTTATTATTTAGCATTGTTTATATAGCTATATAATAAATATCTCTACATATATATAGCTATATTTTGATTTTTATGAAATATTTTAATTTCTCTCCAATTTTCGAAAATCGTATATTGTGTGTCTATACTTTTTTTTTCAATTTGTAAATCGAAATAAAAATATAAGAACTAAATTTGCCGCCCTAGGCTCCAGGCTGGTAAATCCGCCACTGTACTTCAATCTTTGCTTACTACATATACTAAGAAGCTATTAAACATCTCAGAAACCACAACAAATACTTGTAAATATTCGTTCATTCATATGTACGTGCTTAACGATTGTGTTGTTGCTAATAGGTGAGATTATAAGAGAAAATACGTCAAATGGATAAGGCACACGCCGCTAGATAAGTTGCAGCGCTGTAGCATTAGTAATGGGTATGAGAGGTTCAGGTAGTGTGAACTACTGACCGGAGACCACGGTAACCTATTAACAGTAGGTTTTTTTTTACCTATTCTCGTAACAAAACGAGAATATGACCTTATGTCAAGTTCGTATTCTTGTAACACAAATTGATGGTTCAATAGGTCTACTCTTATTCAACGAAAAACCAAAAATTCGATCGAAGTTTCGGATGTTTCCTACTACGGTTCCATTCGTTACGAAGTTTCGTCCCGAACGTCATTGTTTGACATTTCAAATTTCTAAGGGTATGTTCCGATATTCACTGCGACCACTGTACAGTGTGACGTCAATTTAGTATACTGTAAAGCCGTTCCTTTATTGTCAGTTATTTATTTATTTTCATGTAATCTACAGCGTCACAATGTTTATACAATTTAATTATTATATAAAGTAGAAAAAAAAACCCAAAACTGATTGCAGTAGTTATACAGGTATAAAACAAAAGAAGTAACATTTTATGATTTAACAAGCCAGAATAAGGCAACAAAATATTTACAATTACTATAATAAGCTTTTTAGAAAATAAACTTAACAAAATAAGGTTACAGGAGTGTGTGTGCGTGTATGTAAGGTTGTGTGTTGTGTATTTGAGGGAGTATGCAGTATGTGTGTATGTTAGTTTGGATAATCATTACAGTAGATGTATATTTCTAGGTGAGAGCCAGAATTTGCAGAACAGAGTTCAGTGTGTAGTTGGTGTTAGCTTTTGGTACAGCCAGAAAGCCAGTTTATGACGTCATATATTTCCTTAGGGTACTGCGGCAGTATACTGTCACTTGTAAGTCCATAACGGAACGAATTTTTCTACAGTGATAGCACTGTGCAGTGCATATCGGAACATACCCAAAACTTTCTCTAATTTATTTACGTTGCGAACGAAAATTTGAATTTGACAGTTGTTTGTTCGGAATTATAACCAAAACTTGACGAAACCATAGGTATTATATAGCCTTAAGATTTTCGTTTGTGTGGATTTTGTTGCAAGCTCGAAATGGCTTCGAGAATGCTTTTAATCGAGGCTGCTCTACGTGAAGAACATTTAGATTCTAGAGATTGAGAGGCGTGCTTGTTCGATGTATATTGTAGTAAAGTTGAATATTATGAAGAAAAGTTTGTACACACTCGTAAGGGAATTAATTTGTCGATAGTTTCCTGTGGGCCTTCTGTTTTTTACAAAAGTGTAACTTATACTTAATTAAATGTTATGAAAAGTTAAATTATAATCATCATCATTATAATCTGCCGGAAGATGTCTACTGCAGGACAAAAGCCACCCCAAAGATCTTCACGACGATCGGTCCTGCCTGCCTCATCCAACGTATTCCGGCGATCTTGACCAGATCGTCGGTCCATCTTGTAGGGGGCCTACCAACGCTGCGTCTTCCGGTACGTAGTCGCCATTCGAGGACTTTTCTGCCCTACCAGCCAACTGTCCTGTGTTTCGCAATCATTTGGGTTATGTCAGTGTCTTTAGTTCTCCTACGGATCTCCTCATTTCTGATTCGATCTCGCAGACATTATAATCATCTTCATTTCATTTCAATAGTAATTAAAAACAATACCAAGGAGCGTAGGTATACACGCACTATCAGTAAGCTGTGTGCTATCAACCACGGAGATGATAACGTCTGCAGTAGATTGTGTAACATCCACATCTCAACAATTAATGTTGAGAAAACCAGCTCGTGTATTGACTACATGACAAGATCTTATGGTGGTATCTGTCTTGTTTCGACAGTTTGAGTTTTGACTCTAAAATATCTTTAATACCTGCTACACCTTCTTGGAAAGTGTCGTGATAAGTGGGTCGAAAGTGCGTCATTTGTTACGTAGGTACAAATAACTACAGAGACGAACATGCATAACTGTCCATCACTTAACCTATCTTCATTTGTTTATTATTGGTTATTAAATATTTTTACAGACTGTAATGAGGGGTCGTTAACATTTAACTTTAACACCTGAAACAAACATAAACTTATAATGCCTACTACTCGTCTAAGTTGAGTTAGTTAGGCGTTTTATATGCTTTAACAACAAGGTCCCAGATAATGTTCAAAATTGTGTATGTATTACGAAATTCAAAAGAATTGATAAGAATCGTTTGTGTGGTAAAGGTTACTATAACATTAATGCCTTTTTTAATGATACCACTGATAGGGAGTTGTGCGACCGCCCATAGCCTATTAAATAATAAATTTTAGTGTACGATTTTACATTGCAAGCATATTTTTATAAAAAAAAATATTTCAAACACGGACGAGTAAAAAAAGAAGTGATATTAGCAAGTGAAGCACCGCTAAGTTTGTGTGTGTGCGGTTACGGGGGATACTAGTTACAAATTTTTTTCTCCCTTAAATAATCATATATGGCCACAAATACTTATATAGTATCGTTTTTACACTTTGTCACAACGCACGACGGCATTTTAAAAATATTTTATTGAGACGCAAACTGATCCGTCACAGACGATGAAAATTCTCATAATAGCCGCCTATCGGCCTGTAGTAGTGTAAGTGTGTGCGTGGGGCTATGTATTTACACGTTAATTGGCTTGTTTTGTTGCTATACTGTTATGTAAGGTGACACGGAGTCCTTATTTTTTTACTAGTCCGTGATTTCAAATAGGTTTCTGCGTTCAACTTGTAAGCTATAATAATTTCAATCTATTTGCTAGAATTTAAATTTTCTTTATAGGTCGTATGTATCAATCCTGGCGAAGTGAGATTCCACTACTCGGGGTATTGAGGCCCTCGACTACTTCTCGCGCCTTCAAACAGCAACCTACTTTTAGGACTCGCTAACTTTCCCGTTTATGTACAATGTACTATTATAATACACTATATAGGAAAATGTTCTAGAATTGACTTCGGAGATAATTCTGGAACCTTAACCCATTGCCTTTTAAAACACAGTGACAGTTAGATTATAGAAATGTGTTTATTAGAGTATTAAACATAAAAATACTAGTGGACCCAACAGACGTTGTCCTGTACACACGTCTTAAATTTGAAAAATCGGTCCAGCGGTTAGGAGGAGTTCAGTAATATACACATGAGCAGGAGAATTATATTATATGGACGGAATTGAGAATCTAAACCAATCTCAAATTCACTGCAACACACAAAAAAGTCATCAAAATCGGTCCAGCCGTTTAGGAGGTAGTTCAATTGTGAATCTAAACCATTCTCAAATCCACCTGAAGACACACACCAATCTCAAATTCACTGGAACACACCAAAAAAATCATCATAATCGGTCCAGCCATTTAGGAGGAGTTCAGTTACAACAGACGCACAAAATAAATATTATATTAAGACTTGGACGGAATTGAGAATCGAAACCAATCTCAAATTCACTGAAACACAAAAAATCATTAAAATGTTGCATGCTAATTTAAATTAGCCGAATAGAAGACACTAAAATACATTTAAAATCTATAATGTATACTGTATTCGACGCAATAAATAAATTTTGTGTCGTATTTACCTTTCTAATAAGCTATTTTGTGATCCGAATTCATTGCTTGAAACAAAACTTTAAAATATACCTCTTTAAAATTCGTTAGAAATTGCGACAAATATATATATATATAGTATATGCCAGTCTGTACAAACGACAGGCCTCCACTGCCGCTGCGAACACGAGGTGGCCGTTTGCGCACTGTTCGCCCATCCGTGAAGCTGTATTCGCGTGTGAAGTATTTTTGATGATTTTAATCGACTTTTCGGCACTATAGGCCTTAATTGAGCATAATATTTGTATTAAGTACAAGATTTCATAGAGGAGTAATAACTGTCTTGGCTCTTCTCCTCTTTCAGGCTTTCCGAAGTGCTGGTACCGATTGGTTAATGTGGGACTTTTCATTCATGACATTCATAAGTGTACTTTTAGTATAAACGACATATTGCATCATGATACATAAACAACGAAAACAAGATTCTTTAACGCACAACTTCAACCTTGAATTTTTTCCTTAACACCAACGAAGCGCAAATACTCGAGATAAAGAGATAATAATATTTTAAACGGTAGTTGGAGTTCATAATGTAAACAAACTTAAGATATTACTTGACTTCTGAAATCGCGACTATGCTTTGCAATATCTCGCAATGGGACCGACAAAATTTAGTCCAATTCAACGCCAAGAAGACATAAGTTTGTGCGTTCATCGCTAAAAAGTCTCCCTTTCGAATCGAGATCACTCCTCTAATTGCCACAGCCTGTATCGGCATACTGGGCGCCGATATATCAAGCGATGTTCAGTTCCACGGTCACTTGGAAGAGAAGGCCAAACTGTCCTCTAAAAAGCTTGGTGTACTCACTAACTACTCACTTCATTAGAAGCCACTACTTGCGACAGTATAAGGCGCAAATTCGGCCTCACATAAAGTACTGTTCTCATCTCTTGGCGGGCGCTCCCCAGTGCCAGCTTCTTCCATTAGACCGCATACAACGAACAGCGGCTCGAGTCATCGACGATCAAGTCATCTCCGATGGGCTTGATTCTTGGGCGTTGTGTAGAGATGTGTTTATCGCGGCGACCGCTCAGAGGAGCTGTTCGGGTTGATTCCAGCGGCTGAATTGCACCACCGGGCATTACGCCAAAACGCAAAATATCACCCGCATGACGTTGACGTCTGGCATTCTACAACCGTGCGTCTTGCAAGAAATTCTTGCCACGCACAGCCACTTTGCGGAATCAATAACCGGCTGCTGTTTTCCCTAACCGATACGTCTTAGGGACCTTTAAGAAAAGAGCATGCTACCTTAAAGACAACGCATCTCTTGACACCTGTTGTTGCGGATGTCCATGGTCAGTTGCCTCACCACACCCAATCCCGTGAACCTCTCGCTCATTTGCCCCCTCTCATATTAAAAAACAAAATTTGAAATTGATCAAACGCTCAAGCATTCATCCCTGGGATTCATTCGGGGAAGTGAAGTTCAGCACCGATGGTACCTGCATCAATAGAGGTGAACTAAGAGTTGAGCAGGTAGGGAGAGAGAGAGAGAGGTTGAGAGAGGTGATCACTCAACACCAGGTCACCTGGTGTTGAGTGATCACCGCCGCCTACATTCTCTTGCAACACCAGAGGAATTACAGGAGCGTTGCCAGCCTTTAAGGAAGGTGAACGTGCTTTTTTTTTTAAGGTACGGATGTCGTATCGTTCCGGAAACAACGCACAAGGAAGTTCATTCCACAGCTTTATAGTACGTGGAAGAAAGCTCCTTGAAAACCGCACTGTGGAGGACACATCCAGATGGTGGTGATGATATCCTAACTTGTGGCGAAGGTGGAATTCGCCGGCAGAAATCAGGTAAAACAGCTCTTCGGAACACTCCCCATGATAAATGCGGTAGAGGACACACAATGAAGCGATGTCTCTCACATTTAATAATTTAAAAGTATATAAATGAGGAATAGCGAATGACGAGAATCGGTGTTGGGTCACAATTTTAAACTTTGAAGAAATGGAGCATGTCCAAATAATTAGAAAACATAATAATGAATAGTTTGAATAACTGTAGGTGATTCGGAATAAATGTTAAAAAATATTCCTACCGTAGGCTACTATACATTTATCGCAGGCTAATCAATTAGTCAAATGTATCGAAATGGCGGTGAATTTTCTTGTGTTGACTACAAAATGGATTGACTACAAAATTACAAAATGGATTGTTTACATAAGCGGATGAAAGGATTCAGTTCTTATCAGAACTACCATACTCTTGACAGCTCCTTTGAACATAAGACATTGATAAAAACTGATAAACCGACCGATTGCTAAAAATAAAATACTTTGTTATGATAGGCTAAGCGGTGGTAAGAAAGTACAAAATTGTGAGCGGATCACTTAAGAGGATAAAAGGATTCAGTTCTTATCAGAACTAATATACTCTTGACAGCTCCTTTGAACATAAGACAATAATTGAAGTCATAACTGATAAACCAACCGATTGCAAAAATAAAACACTTAATCATGATAGGCTAAGCGGTTCAGATGGTAAGAAAATACAAAATTGTGAGCGGCATCGCGGTTTCGCTCGTCACTTTATGCAGCTGAATTATCTGTTTTTAACCAACTTCAAAAAGGAGGAAGTTATCAATTCGATCGGTTTTTTTATGTATGTACACAGATGTACTCAGAGAGTTTAGAGTGCATCGACTTAAAACCAATCAATAGGTAGCACATATAAATAATAGCATTTTATTAATACTAAAGGTAAAGGTGTATTAAATTAAACTTTTAGTTATTTGATACTTTTCAGTTTTTGAAGTCGATTTTATTAAACGTAGTTATATTTTTACGTTGTACTTTTCGATATCATTTCTAATACTACCACTTCGGAAACAAATGGTGCTCTGAGATACAAGAAGCGATGCAAGAAACTCTCCCGGCATTCTTTTTAATAAAATATACAATATTGTACTGTGATTTTTATTGCTATAAAATAATCATAATCGAGTCCTAGGTTGTCCGATTAATTAGATATTCAGCTGTGGAGTACCGTAGTATGGTTTCGAAAGAGACATTTAAAAAAGAAATTTAGTTAGAGCTGCAGATGGTCTCGTTGCCAATTCTCGAAACAAATAAAACAATAATAAGTAATTATTAATTTATTGCTGTTGTAGGGGCAACAGCAATAACAGTTTGTAAACATTTCAAATGTATGAGATACAGCCTGCTTAAATAGATTAGTTATAGATTACCAAGCGACGTATCCGTATCTACTAATATTAAAATGTGAATGGAAGAGTGTTTGTTACGCTATCACGCCTAAATCACCGGACCTAAATTTTGATTAAATTTAGTACAGAGATAGATTAGATCTAGAAAAAGGACATAGGCTACCTTTTATTGCAAAAAAAATTGAGGGGTTGAAATAGGGGATGGCAGTTTGTGTGGAAATTCGTCATTATCGAAGATAAAACTTTGTATTTTGGCACTTTATAAGAAATAATTCATAAGCATTTGTTTGAACATTTTTGAAACTTTTTGGGGATGAAATAGATTTCCCGGTGAACTTTACACCGGGAAATACTATTAAAGAGACTGTCCACAATGACAAGGGATATCCGCTGTATCATAGAAGAGCGCTGCCAGCAGCGGAAAGAACAGTTTGTATGTGTATTATTGAAAAAGTATCCTAAAAGATAGTAAAAATTGCCCAAAGTAACTATTCAACGCGGACAAAGTCTCGGCTAAAAGCTAATAGCCCATAAAACCTTATTAATTATCTATATATATAAAAATAAATTTCTGTTTCTTAGTCTCGCTATAACTCGAGAGCAGCTGGACCGATTTGGCTAATTTTGGTCTTAAATTATTTGTGGCAGTCCAGAGAAGGTTTCAAAGGAATAAATTTTAAAATGCTCGGAATTAAATACAAACAACAATTTTGTTTTTCGTTTGATGTGTCTCCCGTCGCGTTGTTCAGAAATCAAATTGAAAGAAAAGTTTTTTATATCTTCCTAACTTCCTCAGGAGGTATAAAATAAACCTAATTTTAGCTAACTATAGTTGGTAGATTAACTACAGTTGTTAACTATCTATCAGATTATTTGTATGTAAGTAGATTGATAAATCTTAAGTTTTGTCACAAATTAAATTTCTGAACGCAACCATAATATTTACATTATTATAATAATTATTCCTATTTGCAATATTTGTTTTGTACATATACATACTGAAATACTTAATAAATATTTTCTATGAGAGAATTAATTGACGCTTGGTCTGACAGTTCCGCTGTCAAACCGAGTCAAACGATCATTTCCTTCTAATCAGCTCTTTATATACTTTAATCAGCTAAATTAAAATAAAAAATCTCTCCACCTTGACGTTGGCCGAATCGTAGACATTCAGTCGACGGAGCCATTTAATTTAAAAAAAAAATGTCCGCTGTCAAAACAATTTCATTACAACAGGTTGCATATTTTACGAAATAATTCTTGATGTTATTAATTATGATATTATATTATTGACAAATTCATAAAAACATTATTTTATTTATTATATACAGAACGGCGTCAGATAGTACCTAATAAAATTTAAAAGTTTTCAGACATCACATTAGGAAAATAGACCTTAAAATAAATCCCCAGCAGACAGCAGTTATTTATGATTATTTGACAATTATTAGGTACCTGACCATAATTACGATGTGTCGGGATTAATCTAACCAATGAGCAATCGGTACGACGCGACCGCTCACCGTTTGCACCACCGAACTGTTTGCATTGCAAATATAAAAATATTACGTCTTTATTGTGCTATAAGGCCGAAGATTTTAACTTATCAATTAGGAGCCGAGATGTGGCCTTAATTTATCTTCAGATTGACACCACGCCAGCAAGGCTTTGATAGGCCACAGGCCGCAACGAATTCAAGGAAAAAACCTTGGAAATGTGCAAAATAAAACATTGTTAACATTTTAATAATATTCAACATTTATATGCAGTTATCAAGAAGGAATGTTATCGATTCTGATCATTGTATAACATCTGTATTATTTATATTATTAACACAAATACATTTGCATTTTAAGCTTAAACCTCAACCTGTGACTAGTTCAATCTTCTGCTGGGTCCAAACAAACTAAGCTCAAATATGAAATTGAAATCGTAGGTATTTTAATAAAAAGAACTTGGTTTGATTTTAGCAGTTTTATGGAACAAATTCTGTGTAAAGTGCCCAACCCCGGAGCCCCGTAGGTATTTCTTATGAGAGCTAGTCGTAAGTCCATTCAACTGATAAAAATAATATTCAAAGGTTCAAATGACTGAAACATTTAAGCAAACGGAACTAATCAAATAGAATTTGTCATAAAATTAACAAAACATTCCTTATCGTAATAATTCTAAATACCTAGTCATTGTATTATTAATTTAGTATTATGAAATTACAATTTTCATCAAACTATTTGAAACCAATATGTATATCTTGAATATCTTGAACAACACACGCATTGAACTAATGATAAAATCGAAAACTGTGATTAGGTACTAATCACAGTAAGCCGTATTTAAGAGAACAATATGACGGAAACAGTGTATTTGCTCAACTGTTTCATTACTTCAATAAAATACAGCACAACATAATAATACAATTATTTCCAATTAGTATTGTGTGATTCAAGGCTGTAGTACGATAATATAGGCTTCGCCTGAAAGATTTGCGCAGTGTGTAGTTAATAATACAGACGTGAGATGGGGTTATAAATGTTACATTATATTAATATGTAGGTACATGTAGGTACGCTGCATTAAAATTGCATCGGCAAATAAAAGTTCCCAGAATCTGGAAAATCGAATACTGGAAATGATAACAATATTTATTTTTAATTATTTTAATGTCTCGCTAAATACCAATGTATAATTATTATATCTAATTATGTGAGATACGTAAACCTAATTGAATTATCCGTTTTTAATTATATTAATGAGAATCTTAAGTTAATAATTAGTTTTAACATATTCAGATAACTTAATTTTAAAATAATAATTTACTCACCAAATATTTTTAAATGTATTTTCATTCTGAATTATTTGGCACCAATAAAAGAAAAACAAACACTAAATCCGCTTGAGGCTTCCGCAGGCTGCGCGCGCGCTCAACTTGGTACGTGTGAATCGCAACTGCCAATGCCTGGAAGCCTCCAACCGTGACTAAAGCCTGCGTTCTACTGACCCTTTAGATTGTCAATACAATTTGATCGCCTCACTTACACCTGCACGAGCGAAATTCTATCCGTGAACTATAAAATTGATAAACAAGTTTTAATTTGCACTGAACTTATGATATTTATTTATTATTATGATATTTTTGCTTGTAGGAGATACTTAACAAAAAATATTTAAACGAGTGAATTATAAGACTTAGTCATGTCATAAATCTTTTTACAAGGATGAGATTTTTCTTGGGATAAAAAATAAAATGTTGAACTCGCGTCAGGACACGTGACCTGATCGAAAATTCATAAGACAGTCGTTGAAATTATGGATGAGAGTTGATTTTTCTGTGAGATAAACTTTTTTGTATTATAAATTATAATTTTTGTGCACGATAGCGCACGCAATAAGCTAATATTGTATTTAACCATATAATTGCTAGTACTTTAAACTGATAAATAAAGCAATTCGTGCGAAATTACTCCCTTACCATTCCAAAGTATTCAAAAATGCACAACGTTAATGTTCAAGTTATCGCTTCAGCCGGAGTGCAACCCGTATTTTTTTTCTTTCAGAAATTATCACTCGCATTAAAACATGAAGCTCATTCAAAGGTATCCCAGTGACCTTAATTATTATTTATTTATTTTGATTAAAACGGTTGCAAGATTAATTACATTAATGAGGTACATTGCCATTGCTAGACACTATTATGCGAGGACTCATAAAGTTGGAGCAGCAACTGCACCAACACCTCAAGTCTGTGAGTAAATAGATCATAATCAGGGCGGGCTTCTACGAGTACTTAATACAATCTTTAAAACGTTGAGGCCAGTCATCAACTGAAATACGCGAACTTTCAACCGCATCATGTTTTGCAAGGAACCTAACTTTTGCCTCGCAAGGACACTTTGTGAAATCAATTACCGGCTGCGGTGTTCCCGAAGGCATACTCATCTTTCAATACATCATCTCATGGCAATACATCTCTTGAGACCTGGTGTTGTGGATGTCCATGGGCGATTGTACCACTCCCCATCACGTAACCCTTTCTTCCGTTTGCGTATTTAAATATTATATAAAAAAACACAACGGCAATTTCATACTTAAACAACCGGTAATACAAGATGGACCGACGATCTGATCAAGATCGCCGGAATACGTTACATGAGGGCAGCGCAGGACCAATCGTCGTGGAGATCTTTGTCCAGCAGTGGACGTCTTACGGCTGATGATGATGGTAATACCTCAGACCTATCATGATCTTGGTGTTTATTTTAGTAAGTAATAATACGGTATCGCTATTGGCCACGAAGAAGCAACTTTAAGCAACTGTTCGCTTTTAAACAAAGCCGAATTATACGTCGTCGCTATACTGTAATTACTGCTATTTCAAACTTATATCAAATCACGGCACGTTCCATACTAAACTCAATTTCAATTCCTCTTATTATGTAATATTTACATCCTCTTTGGTAAAAACGCAAAGATGCAAAGGATTAATTTTTCAATCTAAATTATGGAATTAAATTAAATTTCTGGTAACAGAATTATCCTGCCACCACAAGTAGCGCCCGTTCACGAGCATGACTTTTTGCCCTGTACTTTTCCCGGGGCGTAAAAAGAATAGGGGAGTCCCAGGCCCATGGGTGTCGTAAGAGGCGACTAAGGGCTTTTTAGAAGTGGGAGAGTCACGCTGCCGTCTTTTGACGTCAGCACAATCGGGCCAGACTCGTCCGGGTTAATTACCACACTCGCACAGAATACCGGCGTGAAGTAGCGGCCTAGTGCCGCTATGTTTTGCATAGGTTAGTGTCGAGGACCGGTGGCCATGGTGGCTCCGCGTAGATTTATCTATGCGTGTGTCTAAAGGTCCCATAGTGGTAACGCAGAAACCGATCATCTCATGGGCTGCGTTCAAGCGGCAATTGATGACGTACTTGCACAGATCCCCTCCGCTGAAATCGTAGTCTTGGGTGATTTCAACGGGCACAATGCCGAATGGCTTGGATCACGTACCACAGACTACACAGGGCGATCTGTGCATAATTTTGCATTGGCGTATGGTCTGTCCCAATTGGTTGAGTCGCCAACGCGGCTCCCGGATGTGGATAGCCATATGCCGTCCTTATTGGATCTTCTGCTGACTACACATCCCGATGGTTACCAGGTCTTTGTCGACGACCCTCTCGGAACGTCCGACCATTGCCTGGTCAGGAGTGTAGTGCCTATCCGACGCCAACGTCGCAGACCACCAGCGACCCGCCGCGTTTGGCACTACAAGTCAGCAGATTGGGATAGGATGCGTTCCTTTTTTGCATCCTACCCTTAGGGTAGGGTTTGTTTCCCTTCGGATGATCCTAGTGCCTGCGCCGTTGTAGTAGCCGATGTGATACTACAGGGTATGGATATTTTTATACCAAACTCTGTAGTACCCATCGGTGGCAGATCACAGCCCTGGTTCGATGCGTCAGTTAAAGCAGCATCTGACTGCAAAAAACAGGCGTATCGAACTTGGGTTGCGGCGCTGGGCACAAAGGATCCGAACTGCACAGTTCTTAAGAGGAAATACAACCGTGCCTCCAGATTTTTTAAGCGGCAAATCGCCCGTGCAAAGTCAAAACACGTCGTCAAAATCGGCGAGCAGCTTTCCAGTTACCCGACCGGAACACGCAAGTTCTGGTCGTTATCGAAAGCTGCTCTTGGTAACTTCAGCCAGCCGTCCATGCCACCGTTGCACATGAGGAATGACACCCTGGCCCATACGGCAAAAGAGAAAGCTGATCTCTTGTGCACTCTTTTCGCCTCCAACTCGACTCTTGACGACAACGGAAAAACACCGCCGACCATCTCACGGCGTCGGAGCTCTATGCCTGAAGTACAGTTCAGACAGAAAACTGTTAGGCGAGCTCTGTTTTCGTTGGACGTCAGGAAGTCGAGCGGGCCGGATGGCATTTCTCCAATTGTGCTTAGAACGTGTGCCCCTGAGTTGACGCCGGTGCTAACGCGTTTATTCCGGCACTCTTATTCTAAAGGCGTAGTCCCTGACTCATGGAAGTCTGCCCTTGTCCATCCGATCCAAAAAAAAGGGGACAGTTCGGATCCGGCAAACTACAGGCCTATTGCTATTACCTCCCTGCTCTCCAAAATCATGGAGAGCATAATTAGCCGTCAGCTCTTGGTATACCTAGAGGGCCACCAGTTGATCAACGACCGACAATACGGGTTTCGCCATGGTCGGCCGGCAGGTGATCTTCTGGTATACCTGACACATAGATGGGCTGCGGCTATTGAAAGCAAGGGGGAAGGCCTGGCAGTTAGCCTGGATATAGCGAAGGCCTTTGATCGTGTATGGCACAAGGCGCTCCTCTCCAAACTTCCATCATTTGGACTTCCCGAGAGCTTGTGCAAGTGGACCTCCAGCTTCCTCACTGGACGTAGCATACAGGTCGTTGTCGACGAATATTGCTCGAACCCGAAGCCCGTGAACGCTGGGGTGCCCCAAGGCTGTGTGCTGTCTCCCACGCTGTTTCTTCTGCATATCAATGATATGCTGGACACCTCCAACATTCATTGCTATGCAGACGACAGCACTGGTGATGCCATACACACGGGCCATGCAGGTCTCTCTCGGGAAATCGTCGACCAGTGCCGGGAGAAACTTGTGTCTTCTATTGAGTCCTCTCTTGAGAAGGTCGCGGAATGGGGAAAATTGAACCTTGTCCAATTTAACCCCCAGAAGACTCAAGTTTGTGCGATTACCACTAAAAAAACCCCATTTGTCGCATCACCGCTCTTCGACAACACTTCCCTCAAAGCCTCGCCTAGTATCGGAATACTGGGTCTCGAAATCTCGAGCGATTGCCAATTTCGTGGTCATCTGGAAGGCAAAGCCAAATTGGCTTCAAAGAAACTGGGCGTCATTAATAGAGCACGGCAATACTTCAAGCCGGCCCACATACTAGCGCTCTACAAAGCGCAGGTCCGGCCACACATGGAGTATTGCTGTCATCTCTGGTCTGGCGCACCCCAGTATCAGCTCGATCCATTTGACCGCGTGCAACGCAGAGCAGCTCGAATTGTCGGGGACCCAGTGCTCTGTGAACGGCTGGATCACTTTTCGTTGCGTAGAGACGTCGCTTCATTGTGTGTCTTCTACCGCATTTATCACGGGGAGTGTTCCGAAGAGCTGTTTAACCTGATTCCTGCCGCCGAATTCCACCTTCGCACGACACGCCACAAGTTAGGATATCATCCTCACCATCTGGATGTGTGGCGGTCCTCCACAGTGCGGTTTTCAAGGAGCTTTCTTCCACGTACTAAAAAGCTGTGGAATGAGCTTCCTTGTGCGGTGTTTCAGGGACGATACGACATGGGTACCTTCAAAAAAAGCGCGTACACCTTCCTTAAAGGCCGGCAACGCTCCTGTGATTCCTCTGGTGTTGCAAGAGATTGTGGGCGGCGGTGATCACTTAACAACAGGTGACGACCCGCCCCTTGTCGCCGCCACAAACAGTGACAACAGTTAGTTAAAAATTATTAATAAAAGCGTCAGTAGCGGAATAGGTAAAAATAGGAATAAATTACCGTTGACTCTCAACACGGAGCCCCCGGTTCGATTCTCGCTCTTGACGCTTTATAAGGTCGACAACGCTCTTGTGATTCCTCTGGTGTTACAAGATAATATGGGTTGCGGTGATCACATACCATCAAGTGAACCCTATGTAAGCTCGTTTGCCCTTCTCCATAAAAAAATATTAAAATTTTAAAGGCGATTCATAATAAAATCGTGAATATAACTATGGCACTGATTATTGTGATTAGTTAATAATTTATTTACCTATCATATTTTAAAAACTTACAATATTTTATACCTTTTTTTAAAGAGGGGTTTAGAGGTTAAAAGCAGGTTAGAGAGGGGCAAACAGTTACCAGTGGGAGGCTCCTTTGCACAGGACGCCGACTAGATTATGGGTACCACAACGGCGCCTATTTCTGCCGTGAACCAGTAATGTATAAGCATTATTGTGTTTCGGTGCCGTAGCTAGTGAAATTACTATGCAAATGAGACTTAACAGATGTTAATGTTGTTAAATGTGGAGACATAATCTTAGGTCTTCTTGAGTGCCGCTCAGAATTCTTGGGTTTCTCAAGAATCCTGAGCGGCACTGTATTATAATGGACAGGGCGTATCAATTACCATCAGCTGAACGTCCTGCTCATCTCATCCCTTAGTGTCATAAATAAAACAGACTAGAGACTGACGTGTCATCAGTCTCAAGAGATGCGTTACTGATCTATTAGTTGAAAGTATGTTCTAACATTGAAGTATCAGCACCATATCAGTTCGGGAAAACTACAGTCGGTAATTGATTCACCAAAGTAGCGTGTACGAGGCAAATAATTACTTGCAAAACGCACCGTTGTACAGTGCTCCCAAATTAATAATGCGGATACAGATCTTCGCCACTTTTCGGCAAAGGTCGTATTTCCCGACCGTCGGGAGACGATATCTATATAGAGTGGTAAAATGCATTACTTTTGCATAATTTAGTAGAATTATATTACAATAATAATAACAGGAGGGGTGTGTAATAGGAGCTCTATATAATTCTACATAGACTGAACACGTGCAGTCGGCACCAATACTTAAAGACGACTGACCATATTATTATACTCTTTGCGACTGACTGACCGGCTACCACAGCCGACCGCCCGATTTGTTTTCGTATTGTGAACACATGATTTGACTCCTATATCTTTCGCACAAGGTGCAAAATGCAAGTGCATTGTTAAGGGCTCTTACGATTGAATGATTCGGGTGTTTCCGGGAATACGCCTATTAGCGAAGATCTGTAAGCGCATTATTAATTTGGGAGCACTGTAGAATGTTAGACGCAAACAAGATACGAAGCAATCGATGAGAAGAAAATGATAAAACACTGGGTAAGTGTATTAGTTACTGATTTAATCAGATAAATAGACATCTATACATACTAGTCCACGAGGAATCGGCGCATAAGTACCGAGAACTATTCCACCTCAATTTTTTTATACTAATAGTGTATTTTTTAAATTATTTATACAATAGTTATTACGTGTTCCGATTCATGCTTAAATAACTTTTGTAGACTTGACAAATTGTAGATAATTAAATGGGGCACATGGCAACATACATTTAAATCAGTAATTTGAAGAGGATCGCAAAAAAAATTGAGATGTAATAGTTTTCGGTACTCATGCGCCGATGGACTAAACATCGAACATTGGCTAACATAATATGATGATGAATTACAATACTAGGTGGGACACGCGTTCAACATTACTACATAGGTAAGTACAATATATATAATATGAAACGAGAGATCGCCTGGGGGATCAGATATTCAAGACTGAATTATTTTCGACAGTACAATAAAGGCAGACATCATAACTTTGTTTTTTGTCTGCAATCAGAAATTTTCTCATTTAGCAGGGAAAGATTCGAAAACCTTATTCGATGTTCACAAAAAGTTATATTAGCTCCTAGACTATAACTAATCTAGGAACATTATCCTATACCTTTGCCGGTTAAGTGAACTGTTATTACTGCGCTGCCGAAAAATCCCAGACCTGTATAAATACCACTGGACATATGTTTGACAGCAAATTTTTTGTGCCTATTTGAAGCGCCACTCGCGAGTGTCCAGAGAACTAATTTGACGTGTAATACAAATGGCTGCGAAGGAACGTACAATACTCTGAAATATTTTTGCATTTCGAATTTATTTAGTGCGTTTTTGGTGTTATTTATACTTGAAGAATCAACGTAATAGTACACAATTATTTTTTGTAAATAGTTTCCCACCATCTATCGATTTTTGTTGAGGTTGTCAGCACTAGTTTTAGTACCGCAGACTCTCACTTTATAGCCAACAGCGCCAAAATGGCGAATATCAAACAGGCACAAAAGCACTTTTACATTCACCAGTCCAGTGGTATATAGTAGAGGTCAGTGCGAAAAATACAACTCTGTACAGGGGCGGATTTATATGAGAGCTAATTTGGATGCAATTTAGGGCCTCACACATAATATAAAAGGGCCCTAACGCTCACTGAAGTTCAACAATATGAAGAATACACTACACAAAATAAAATAAATTTCTTTTACAATAATATCGTACAGTTTGTATGTTTAAATCATACTAAATAAATATAATATATTTTTATGGTCATCTTTTTCCTCTTCCATGTCGAAACATTATCTAAAACCTATTTAAACAAAGTCAAATAAACTTAATTGAATTAGGGTTAAACTAAACGCTTTTGTATAGTCACTATAAATATTTCTTTTAAATAACTGGATTTACCATATGTTCGGAAAAAGTTGAGCTTGTGAGAAGAACATACAAGAAACATAGACCACCGTTTTCAATCAAATAGAGTATTTTACAATGGCTGTAATATAACGTAGCTAATTAGTTTGTAAGGTGCTGCATCCAATATTTGAATCGTGTTTAAATAATATAAATTATTTCATAAAAAGGAATGAAAATAAATAATAAACTGAATAAATATAAATTATCGTATATTGGATTCCAACCTTTAGATCTTGAATTCATTGTTTGTGTAAGGATGCTTCGTGAACACGATGGTCGTGATTACTGTCATAATTAGTAATTGCATCCAACAAATACAATGATTTTTTACTATAACAGGTCAACCTGGAACCACAAGCAGCAGCAACCCGTTCACGAGTTGACACATGGACCAGCCATCGTTCCCTAATTAATTGATTAGTTAGACAAGTCCCTGAGTAGTATTAGCCCGGGGCCCCACAACCTGATTGTCCACCCCTGACCTCTAGGGCAGAGTTTCCCAACCTTTTTTAGGCCATGCCCGACCTTAACATTAGGATTAAAATCATGTCGAGTACTTTTTGAATTTCCCCCTTAACTTTCAAATTGCCCCCCTCTGGGCCGTTACCACGTTGGGAAACACTGCTCTAGGGTGTATATTCACATCAAATACCAATAACATCAAGTATAGGACAAGGATCTATTGTTAGTATTTAAATGAATCTCTTTGTAGACCCTATCAGTACTATGCTCGTCGCCGCTCGAGCTCCAACCAAACTAGCGTACTCCATAACCGCTGCGATTTTCTCAATATTTCTCAAATGTTTCCGCTTGTAAGCGCCAAATAGCCACACGGAGCCTTTGTACAGAACCTGTATGTGGTTGATGTCTCTGCTGTTCGGATAATTGTCATCCAACGCATCAAGGTCTGGATTAAGTCTTGAATATGGGGAAGCTTCTAGCTTCGGCAAACAATCATTCAGCGGAAACCATTTGTACGTCTCAGGACAGAGCAGGTCTGATGGCGAAAAGCGACCCTTGTATCTCATTTTAGGACAAGAGTGTATATAGTAGCCCATGTAATAATATTTTAGATCTGCGGACTGAGTATGCAGATGTCTTGTGAACTCGAGCTCTCTGAAAAAAACAATGTGTAGCTATAGTACAAGATACCACCGCTCAATTCCGCAGGTAGGTGTTTTTTTTTTAATAAACTAATTTAAAATTGACGTTTAGCGAGTATGCTATGTATTGTGTCATTGTAAGTCATTTTAAAGGAATTTTTAATAAGGGACGAGGCGAGCCGGACATTCAGCTGATGGTAAGTGATACGCTTTGCCCATTACAATGCAGTGCCGCTCAGTTTCTTGAAAGACACAAACATTCTGAGCGGAACTACAACTGCGCTCGTCACCTTCAGACATAAGATGTTAAGTCTCATTTGCCCAGTCAATTCACTAGCTAAGGCGCCCTTCAGACCGAAACAATAATGCTTACATATTACTGCTTCACGGCAGAAATAGGCGCCGTTGTAGTACCCATAATCAAGTCGGCATCCTGTGCAAAGGAGCCTGTACAACTGTGCTCAAACATTAGCTATGTAATGTTCTTACCTTAACGCACCGTAAGTCCCCAAATTCAGATTCCGGTATTCAGGATCATAGAAGAAGTAAACGGAAGAGATACACTTCGGCAAGATGTCAATCACTCCCACAGCTATTATCCTGCCGTCCAAACAATACTGCTGTTGGAAGGAACCAAAACCACAAGCAGGTCCTCGGCTTGTATACTCCTCCTGAAATATTCGACTGTTACAAAAATTGCGTGCGTACAAAGTACACGTGTCAGAAGTGAAACCTGCATTGTGCATGAACCTCTAAACTGCATATGAACTCCTGGTACATGTTGATAGGACGACACATGATTTCAACCGCTATGAAAGACATTACTATCACCGCATGTCACGCACGTCGTGCGCTTGACATCGGAATATATTATCGTATACTTGCATCATACATATGACAATCTCTTCTCTTCAACTATGATCGCCTAGTACCAAAACACTGTAGAATTTGAAATATCATTTGTTAGTTAATAAATAAATCATTCCTGATTATAATTAGAGAAGGAAGAAAAGGCATTTATTCGCTCAAAACTGATTCCTTTAGAATTATTTTCGATGAATGATTGATCTAATACTACTACCGCTTTGGAATCAAATGGCGCTCTGAGAGAGAAGAAGAGGCGCAAGAAACTCTCCCAGCATTCTTTTTTTTGCGCTTTTTTTTTAAATAAATATACAATATTGTATCTAGGCCCAGGCTGTCCGATCACTTAGATATTCGGCTGTGGAGTAGTAAGATTTAAGACAGAGCTATTTTTTAAATAAAACATTAAATTTATTTATAGATAATGCCGTTATGTATCTTATCTATCAAACAATATTTGAGCAATTTAGGAAAAACTTACTACAAGAGGACTGTGTACTAGAAACTCTTGAAATTTGTCCTCTGTGCATTTATCTTCAGTATCACCATGTACCGTCATCTGATATTTAACATATACTCTGTGGACTTCTTTCGCGGTCCGCAACCACTGCTCACTTGGCGGCTGAGTCCTCACTAGTCTAATCTAAACACAATAATATGTTTGAATAATAAAACATATTAATATATAAATATATTTCCACAAAGGATAAAGACAAAATCCAAAATCGCTAGGAAATCAACGGAATTGAACCTTACAGTGATCAGATCGCGAAGGGTTAAGCTACCCATGCCATATCGTTATGACAACACCTCTCATTCTACAGTGTAGAATCTACACATTGATTATAAGTGGAAGAACCACACTCTTGAGGGACTACACACATCCAGATGATGAGAATTTTGTCTTAGAACTTATGGTGGAAATTCGGCGCCAGGCATAAGGTCGAACAGCTTTTCGTCGCACTCTCCGTTTATAATAGAGCAGAAGAAACTCGAACAATCTCTAGGCAACGCCAAGCGATTGAGCCGTTCACAGAATATTGGATCACTGACAGCTGGAAGTATAGCTCTGTTCAAACTGTGGCGAATAACGCGCGGACGCGGGACGGAAGTCGCTCGCGCGCATCTTGTCAGCTAAGTTGTATGAACGTGTTCAAATTGACGCGACTAGTCGCTCAAGTTGAAGCGAAACAAGAGCGTGACGCCCGGTGGGATAGTTTGATCTCACAATGCATAATGTTTCTCCACTGAAGAACCAGCGCGGAGAAGAATGACGCGCGGGAAGTCGCGTCAGTTTGAGAGGCTAAGCGAGTGAGCGAATTACACTTAAACGCGTCCCGCTTCCCGCGCGTTATCCACCTCAGTTTGAACAGAGCTTATCTCTGCGTTGTACGCAGTGAAATGGTTCGAGATGGTACTACAGTGCAACAGAGCAAGAATGAGAGCAATACTCCATATTAGGCCCAACCTGCGCCTTATAGCGCTCCAGAATATGGAATTGAGTCGTAGGAGTTATAATTAAATTATATTCATTTTACCAGATTCTGCGACCATCTCAAGGGAGTATTCGATACAACATACAAGTTTTTTTCAGAACTGGTCAACGTTTCCTGAAAGAGGCCCGTGCCCATTTTGGAGGCATCTAACATATCATTGATATGCAGAAAAAACAGTGTAAGAAATAGCACACAGCCTTAGGGAACACCGGCGTTCACCAGCGAAACCTGTATGGTGTATCCAATAAGATCTGGCGATCAATTTGCGAAAAGTTTTATTAATATAATATTCTATTAACAGATTCATAGCATAAACGAGGAATATTTTTGGTTAATAAGGACATTATTATTCTAAGTTCAAAAAAACAGATGAACCTGTTCTTCAATTGTTAAAATTATTAAAGTTTAAACTATTTTCATACAACTTAAGGTATTTCAAATATCACCTCTAATCGATGTTTAGTCTCCGCCGGCAATTCCTTAATGAAGAGCTCAAAATCTTTTTCATTGGTATTTGCTTTGCTCTCTAATATAGTTATATCTTTTCCTTGAGCCTTAAGTTTTTCTAGTTTGCGCTCTTTTCTTATATCCTTTGCTTTTCTGCATGGCATCTTTGTAGGATCAGGGCCGGAACCTTTAAATAACAAAAATATTTTAAATCCCGTTACATAAATAAGAAGGCAAACTTCATGACGGAATATTTTCAAGAAATAATAGCAAGAAAATTAACTTACAGACAAGACATAGTTACTTTGTGATTTATAACCCTTACAATATTATGATATTATGCAATAGTGAGTTTGTTTGTTTACGTTTGAACTACTCCAACGATCATCATGACACACACATTGTTAGGAATTCAGAAAAGGACATAGAGTCAATTTTATACCAAAATTAATCTATGTCCTTTGACTAATGACGGCGAAATAAAGCCATGATACTAAAGGTCTACTAAAGTCCTACTCTTCTCCAGGGGGTTGGAAGAATAGGGAAGTCTCAGACCCGAGGCCTAAGAAGCGACTAAGGGGGTTTTAGATGTAGAACAGTCCTACTGCCATAACTACTGACGGCGAAATAAAGCAATGAAATTAAAGGTCTACTAATGTAAAGTCCTACTCTTCGCCAGGTGCTAGAAAGAATAGAGAAGTCCCAGACCCAAGGCCTAAGAGGCGACTAAGGGGGTTTTACATGTCGAACAAACCTGATGCCGTAACTAATGACGGCGAAATAAAGCAATGAAATTAAAGGTCTACTAATGTAAAGTCCTACTCTTCGCCAGGGGGTAGAAAGAATAGAGAAGTCCCAGACCCAAGGCCTAAGAGGCGACTAAGGGGGTTTTACATGTCGAACAGTCCTGATGCCGTAACTAATGACGGCAAAATAAAGCAATGAAATTAAAGGTCTACTAATGTAAAGTCCTACTCTTCGCCAGGTGCTAGAGAGAATAGAGAAGTCCCAGACCCAAGGCCTAAGAGGCGACTAAGGGGGTTTTACATGTCGAACAGTCCTGATGCCGTAACTAATGACGGCGAAATAAAGCAATGAAATTAAAGGTCTACTAATGTAAAGTCCTACTCTTCCCCGGGAGATAAAGAATAGGGAAGTCCCACACCAATGGCCTAAGAGGCGAATAAGGGGGTTTAAGATGTATAAAAGTCCTGCTGCCGTTGTATGACGTCAACACGAACGGGTGAGACTCGACCGGATTAACACCACACTACCACAGAAAACCGGCGTGAAGAAGCGGCCTAGCGCTGCTGTTTCACATTGGTGACGAGAAATTAGTTCTGACGCTTTTGCTGCTAATGCACATGGGAAATACCTGACCCTGACGGTAAAAGAGAAAATAAATTCTCTGGGGACTCTTTTTGCCTCTAACCGACTCTTAACGACGATTGGAAGACACCGCCGACCATCCTAAGGTGTCAGAGCACCATTTCTAAAAAATATATTTCAGATAGAATACTCTTCAGCGCGCTCTGTTTCTTGCACGTTAAGAAGCCTCAAGGGCTTTGTGGTCAGTGTTAGAGAGTTACCAGTTGATCAACGACCTACAGCGTTTGCCAAGATTGATTAGCTGGCGATCTTCTGATGTACCAAACAAATAGATGGTCGGATGTGTGGGTGATCTAAAGCAAGGGAGAAGCACTGACAGTTATTCAGGATATAGCGAAGGCCTTCGATCGATCTGGTTTGTCCGAGTGTTTACGCAAGTGGACAACTAGCTTCGTCACTGAGCACAGCATACAGATCATTGGATAAAATCGTATCACTCGTACCAGAAACCCGTTAACCCTTGAGTTCTACAAAACTGTGTCCATTCTATTTCACTATTTCTTCTGCATATTAATGATTGGTTAAATGCCACAAACATGCTTTATTATGCATATACACATTTCCAAAAGGCCAAGATCTCTTAAGATTCCATAAATAAGAGAATCGCTTCCGAGGAGCTCGGAATGGCCTAGAAAGAATTTGGGATCATTCTTTAAATCCAAGGTATACATAATTCGAGCAACTGATATATATTTTTTATTATAATTTAATCAGCTGTTATTTATAAAATTTACCAGCAGCCGAATTCCACCACCGGACATTACGTCTACATGCCACATTTTTCGCATCATTTTGACATTTGCCATTCTAAAACCGCGCAATTTGCGAGGAACTTCTTACCTCGCACAGCCACTTTGTGGAATCAATTACCGGCTGCAGTTTTCCTGAACCGATACGAGTAAGGGACCTTTACTCAAAGACCGGCAACACATCTCTTGACCCCTGGTGCTACGGTTACCTAACCTCGTTCCATCACGTGAGCCTCTTGCCATTTCTGCCCCCTCTTTTATATTATGTAAAAAAGTAGGTATAAGTGTAAGAATTAATGCAAACAGTAGTTCAACTCGGCCATTAGACAGAGCGGCGTCTCCCTCCCGCCCGCGCCGTCCTCAGTCGTACCGATTCATTCTATTGCACATCAGTCGTCGAGCACCGTTGTAGGTATTTAGTGGCAAAACAAAAAAGGCCTCTCTTACTATTTATTACAGATATGTATTTTATTATTAAATATACCTTTCTTTATTTCTTTGGTAGTTGATGCAGACAATTCTTTACTTGATGAAGCACACATAGGCCCTGGAGTCAAGTTCTCTATTTCGTTCACTGTATAAGAAATTAGTAAGTATAACACATACATAATAATAATTCGTTGTTTATTCATTTCGAAATTCAAATAATATTAAATGTCTAACAACTTGTAAATTCAAAAAAGGTAATAAAGAATTATAATACAAAACAAACAAATTTCTATATGAATAAATAATATATAGAGGATAAAGAATTATGGAAAATAGATGCTCCTGGTCCACCTAATAATATTTCTTTAATAAAGATTATATAATCTTATGATAATATAATATTCTATTTTGGCACACAATGAAGCGAAGACTACGCAACACCAAATGATCCAGCCGTTCACAGAGCACTAGGTCCTCCGCTATGATATACACAATAAATTAGTTTTACAAAAAAATATTGTTACAAGATTGTGTATTTAAAGCAATGTATTAGAATGTTTTTATCAGTCAAATATTGAAGGGAATGTTGATCTGATATGATTAAAATATAAATATGTCAGATTAAAGAGAAAATTACCTTTGTTTATACTTTCTGTTGTCAAAGATAAATCATGACTAGATGAAGGACCAACATCTCCAGAGGATGAGGATTCATTTAAATTTTCTGTTCCATCACACAAATATATATCTGAAATTGCATTTAAAGCAATAGTCTTATATGTTTCAGTAAACTAGTATAATTTTAGGATGTTTATAATTTTAGGATGTTTTTATTTGTGTCCAGATATAAATTCTTAGTTGAATAAATAAATTCTCTCAAATTTGTTCATGCTGTTTACATTTCAATAAAATTTTATGTATGGAACACTTTGGTGATATCTTCTTTCAATTCTTCTATGGGATGCCGTAGAACAACCAGCAGTAGAAGACCCAGAGAAAATTAGGGGGCATTGAGATGGCGCAGATGGCGCGTGGGTAGATTAAAAAATATAGTCTAAAAAGGCAAAAAAATACACGAAAATACTCTAGAAAAAAACATATTCTCAAAGTGGGTGGTGAGCAAAATAAAGTTGAGAAACTATGCCATAGAAGGATTGAAAGAAGATGTCACCAAAGTGTTCCATACATAGTACCATCTACTATATTAGTATTTTAGAGAGTTACTTTTGTCCATATGTGATAGATAGGCATTTTCTATATGGAATGTGGATTTGGAGATTAAAATTGACATATTGAAAAATGAACATTCAGAATTGATTGACCTGGAAAAATTATATGGACAAATAAATATTTAAATAATAAATATTTGATTTATATTTTATATTTAATATTAAATTAATATTTAATCACTAATACCATTAGTGATTTTCCTCACTTGAGAATAAACATACAGCTGATTAAAATTTAATACCAAAATTTAAGCACAATGCAACGTTCTAATCCGTGCGTATCGGTATACTATCGGGACATTGGGCTTGTACCCACCAACACAGATAGAAACTTGCAGTATTTCAGCTAGCAATGAATATATTGAAAAAAAAAAAAACAGATATAGGATGAAATACACCAGATACTGGGCCCATATTGTATCAGGGGGCCTTTGCCAAAAAGCACATCATTAGACACTATATAAATGACATCTTACATGTTTCGACCTGAACCTTACATCAAAAACAAATGAATTTTAATATTTTGTAGACTTCCACACAAATAAAGGCTATTTTAATTTTATTTATCTATTTTATTAATTGTCAGTTGTAACTTTAAAATAGATACATTGATTACATTTGACTATAAGTTATACCATATCCTGATCAATGAAATTTGTTACCATACTGGCAGCTCATAGTTATTATACTGCTTTTAAAACATAAAACATCAAATATAGTAACCATAAACAAGTTCAAAAAGTACGAATTGTTTAAGGGACTCTAAATTATCATGGCATTTAGAGCAAGCCACACTCTCTAAAACTGGATGGCCAGATCTTTTTCTGTCACAAACAGAGGTCTCATTGTACCTATTAATGTCCCGATACACAAACATTTTACTAATACCAAGCATATGGAGAGTTTTATAAATTGTATTTGGCTCATCTTTATCAACCCACTCCATTTTAATATCACAAAATATTGTACAATGCATTGGCAGTAATCATATAAAAATAGCTTACACAGAAAAAATCTATGAAGTTCATAATATCAGTGTTAAGTAAAAAAAGGCCTAATGTTTGCTGAGAAGTTTCCTTTTAGCCAATCACGCTGCTGCCTCATTTGTTATCATTCTAGTTATTAAATAATCCTTACATGTCTTAAAGCATTAATATCTCTTTTTCTTTATTGTTTTTTAATATTTGTATTGTTATTTTTTCTTTTGTTTATATAATGTTAATTGTCCAAATCTCTTGTACTAGTAAAAATATTGGTGGCAGTTTTCGCAAATAAAGATTATTATTATTAAAAATGACAGATTCCAAATTCAAATGTAATTTTTTGTTTATTTTTAACTGTAACAGTATTTATGGCCAGACTAAGTATATACTCTAAAAGCACCAGCAGAATAAGACTGGAGAGGAGAGGAGATGAATTTTTACTAGAACAGGGTGTCAAAAAGAGATATCTAAAGTGACCAAAATTATTTATAGTGGCACTAGAAGAAATATTCCAAAAAATTCACTGGAAAAAATTGGTATCTGAATTGGAAACTATTGGAACTGAAAAAATTGTATCAGAAAACCTAACATAAAAGTTGAAGGAAATAGTATTTACTATGTGAATGAGTATATACACCATGTAAGGCAAGTATCCATCAGTCCAGAAGATAACGAAAGAGAGAAGAATAAATAATTCTTGGAAATGTTACTACTAGGTCTTAGAAGGTGATTTTGACATTAATTTAAAACGGTTATAATGGATACATCATTTATGCATTGTTAACCTATACAAGCCAGACATGGCTCTGCACCTACAAAAAATAAATTACTGGAGAAAATAGAAAGGAGCATCTTTAAGATAAGAAAAATCCGCAAAAATTAAAATTAAACTATTAGGACAATTACAATTCTTAAGGTTTCAAGGTAGATCCAAAAAAACTAGTTTAAGGTAACAGGAGACAGATAGAAATGGACTAAAATGGAGGAGGCTTTCACCCAGTTGGGTTCTATGATTCCATAGAAAAAGAAACACCTTATTTTTACTTATTATATTATTAATATTGTATGGTAATCTTAGAAAATAAAGCTTTTACTTTTATTATTATACAATATACATATATATTTATTTTGTCCAGAATTGAAACTTGGACTTAATTTATTTTTCTAGGTTCAAATAGTTTGTATGGAATTAGTAATAAAGCCTTTTTATTTCATATCCTTAATAAATGTACATTTCAGATATTGTTATTTAATGTTAGTTCATATTTTTACTGTTAAGTTTACTTAAATGTTACTTATTTGTATGGGTTATTTTTGGATATTATTACCTCCTCAGGTAAAGGTGTCCTTGTATTGAATTATAAATAAATAATATTTACCACTTGGATCTGTACTTTGGTCATCTATATACTTGATAACTCCTTCGAAACTTAATTCCTGTGGCTTTTGCTTGCTTTCTACAAATTCATCACCTCCTCCACAATAGTCTAGCTTCATATCATCACTAGATTCAGAAAGTTTTCTATTACTTTTTCCAAGAACTTCTTCCTCGCCCATCAGGTATTTGTTGAACCTTTTCAATACCTTCTTTTGTGATTTTGTAGCTTTGAATTCAAGTGCTCTACAACTGATAAGTTTTTTTTAATGTAATTTCGTTATAATACCTACTTCATAAAATTTATAAAAAAAGAAATTTAATGAATACTAACCGAATAGTATACATAGGGCAGCAAATAATATTTAATGTAGGTTTATAACAATATTTTCCGGACCGTCTCCACCCACGATCGATAAGTGCTTGATAGTCTTCTACACTCATAGTATGGGCCCACATTCCTGAATAACATTTTTATGATTAATGTTATAGTAATTGCAAGGCTATTTTAACGACCTACCTACCATGAGCAAAATTGGTGTCTGTTTTCTTGCAGTAACCACATTTATAATTTTCATGTTCAGCAAAATATTCCACAATACTGTTAGCCATATCTTCCTCAATGGCTGAAAACTACGTTTACAATAATAGCTATTTAATATTTATATAAAGTCTTAGTTAGTACACAAATCACATTCAAATAACTTATTATTTATTTTCAAAAAGAGTAAGACGTAACTGGGACCGATACACTGTTTACAGAATCAAGCAAGAATCAAGAATGTAGGGTACAAAGAGAATTTAACCACTATGTTCAAGGTTTGAAGGTTTGTTCGATCAATCATAGGGTATATTCCGATATGCACTGCGACCATTGTATACTGTACAGTGTGACGTCAATTTAGTATACTGTGAAGCCGTTCCTGCCAGTATATTGGTTACTATAATTATATTTAAAACGGAACGCAATTCCGTATACTGTCAGGCGCATTTTTAGACGCAGCATTCAAATGAGTGTAATAAAGTTTTCTAGTTCATTAATAAAAAACTGTTGTTGGAATACTGTCAAATTAAAAATATTTTAATTAATATTTTAAATTTTTTTTATTTTTGAATTTTCAATATCACATATCGTTAGTTCGTAGTTTGTTCTTAATTGTTCGCTATAAATAATTGTTTGTTCTTTTGTTGTTTATTTAAAAACAATTAATTAAAAATGGGGGGAAACGCCTACTGGCACTCGCCGGCCACTACCGCGGCACGCTACGCTCGGCTCGTGCGTTGTTTTAACTGTTCTAACATAACCAACCTAACCTAACAAATTTTAATGATTTGCAATTTTTTTTTTTAAAAATCGAGAACAAACAAATGTTTATAGAGAACAATCAAGAACAAATGGCGAACTAACGATGTACTAAAAAAAAATTAAAAAATAAAAAATCTGGGCGGCTAACTTTCTTGAGCTAATACCTGCCTAGTTTTGCAAGCAACTTTGAAGCGCCATACGTTCTGGAAAACTCTGATCGTGCGGTATACCTCAGATCGCAACCATTTTGACGTTCGTGCAGCGTTCTGTCAATGTGTATTATTTTACGTGTAGCATTAGATTGCTTGTAATCAGGATGATTTGAGTGAATGTATCAGAAAGCTTTTGAAACAAGCTTTAAGACCATGCAAAATAAACCATCATATAAACAAAATAAGGATCAGAACTTGGTGAGGGGGTAGGTTGCCGTACGGCACACTTGGTGTATCCGAAAAATCTAGTGCCCTTAGGGACTGCCGATTTGGGAAATAATATATTATGAATTAATAGGTAGGTGGATATACATTGTATACCCACATTGTATAATGTATAGAACTAGTGAAGAATTAATGCAGATGGCGCTTCGAAGTTGCTTGCATAAAAACTATCAAATAAAAATATAAAGACAGTCGCACAAACAATTTGATTAATCTAACAAACAATAAAAAAATATCTATCGAATAAAAAAGAAAAAAATACATATCAGATTTTTTTTTATTTTTTTATTTATCATATTACATATATCATATGACATATAACTAGGTCAAATTAGCATCTAAAAAAAACCACAAAGGTTAACAACTAATGCTAATAACACTTAATTTAATGCGCTATCTTGTGAAAAAAGTTGTCTCATTTTTAAAAATAAATATTAATCGAACAAACAATAAATTTTCATGAACAAATACAATTCTCTTCCAAGTGACCACGGATTTTTTTTATGCTAGATGAAAACAAACGACAGCGCGGGTCACGCATCCCCTAGAAAAGGATTCAATGATATTCCAAAATTACCTCCCTGTTGGAGTTAATCAAGGAACAAAACAGTGGAACAAAAATCAGTATTCAAATCTTTTATAATAATTCTAGTTATATTTGGGTTTGAAAAATTTCTTATAAGTACATCTAGTCCCTATTACTAAGTAAAAATATTGAATACGTCTAGAGAGACTGTGCCAGCTGTGTGTAGCTTGTCACGCACACGAATGTAATAAACCAGGCCTGTTTTCATGCATTCGCTAACAGCAAGAGACTATCTAGACGTATACATTATCTAAGAAAAAGTATACGTATTGCTATGTATATGCCATATTGAGTGCGTCACGGACGAGTAAAAAAAGAAGGACTCCGTGTCACCTACATTGTTATGTAGCAATGTGATGATGAATGTGAAGCATCAAAACAAGCCAGTTAACGTGTAAATACATAGCGACACGCACACACTTACACTAATATACGCCGATCCGCCGTCATTATGACATCTGCCATTGTCTGTAAGGCCTTGTTCCCACTATGCCGGACCGGTAGATCTGACGGAAACCGGACACCGGACAGAATGTTCACATTACACCGGATCCCGGATCTTCTTCGGTCTTATCCAAGAGAACAGGTATCTCTTGGACAAGCGTAATTAAAGTTTCTGCTTGAATGTCCATGCTGCATATCTTCGTTTTATCAGAAAATGCGAGCCGAATCACGTGAGGGGAGCACGGGCGGGGCGAGCGGGGGACCGATGATGGCGCAAATTCGTTCAGATTACTCGGGTCCGGTGGTTTTACCGGCACTTCGCAGTGACAAAACGATCGGTAAAAATGACGGTCTCGGTATTTTTTCCGGATCCGGCATGTGAACAGCTTCATATATATTCTTTAGCCATTAGCTCTTCCGGCAGTTTTACCAAACCGGTAAATCTGCCGGTCCGGCATAGTGGGAACCCGGCCTAACGGATCAGTTTACGTCGCATTAAAATATTTTTAAAATGCTGCCGTGTATTGAGAAATTGTGTAAAAACAATGCTAGGGTACAATAAAAGTGTCAAGGAATTATCTTTCACAGATAGAATAGTAGTTAACACACTATTTTTTGTTCTTTTCATAATACAAATTAATTCGATGTTTGGAACATTAAATATCCGCTACACTAGTTTTTTTTGGAGTTTATGGCCTGGTATCTAGACATAATAGGATCTATTTTTTAACATATCACTCACCGCTACGCGTGTAACATCCAGTGTGACCGGAAAATAAATAGGGACTTTACCCAAAAATTGAGTAATCCATGTATTGGTGTTCTAAGTAGATAAGTCATTATTTTAGTCTTTACCAACATTTTTTTGTATGTAGTAGTGTGCACTGTGCAGTAAGTAGTGTGGAACACTACTTCAAGCGGGTCCATATTTGAGCGCTTTATAAGGCGCGGTTCGGGCCACATAGCGAGTATCGTGCTCATCTTTGATCTGGTGCACCCCAGTATCAGCTGTTCTACCCATTAAATCGCGTGCAACGCAGAGCTGCTCGAATTGTCGGGGATCCAGTACTCTGTCAAAATTTCTATCACTTGGCGTTGTGCAGAGACGTGGTATCTTAGAAGACACAAAATGACTGACAGATGGCAGTCACGGACATAAAAGCATGAATTGTAATTTTGTCTTTCTAAGGATATGGCGCTATATCGATAACAGAACTTAAGACCCCTTACCCTTTATAATTATATGTGTTATGTATATCATCATAATATATGATGTGTATTTTCTTGGCAACCAATTCACTACAAAGAATATAGTTTTTTGCTCTCTAAAAATCAACATATTTGATACCAAGTTAGTGGCAAAAAATTAATTTAAGAATGAATTTTGTGTAGACCGTATTCTTAAAAATAAGAAATGTTAGTACGTTATTTTTATATCAGTTAAAACAAAGCAACTGCAAACAAGACACGGGTACAGGAATCACACCCTCAATCCTTACTTTCATGGTGCAACTTTCTTTTTATGTAATTTATTTATTTACTCATAATATTATGCCTGCGATATTTATTTTTATTTTAAAAAACAATCGGGCTATCAGAAATTAAAAAAATCGGTGTTTCTATTTGTACAAAAGTATACCTACATTGTTCGCCTTCATTCTATTATAATTTCAAAGAGAAAAAGCACTTCCTACTATCGACATTAGGCTAGAAATGAACTGAGGTTGTCATACTTCCGATCGACTTGCACGACTGCAGGCTTAGTCGGTACGCAAGGGTTAAAAGTTAAAAGAAAAAAATATATTTTTTAGTCAAAATATTTATTTACATTCGTATTCTTGTACTTTTACAACATTTTCTTGAGTTCTCGATATCGCTAAGATCACCTTGTAGATATCATCACTAATTTAGATTTCTTTGGCGTAAACGATACTCGATTTCTGCAAATACAAGCATATGTGTTAAACTGGTTTGCTTGTGCAAATATAATTAGAATCCATCCAATAGATTTATTTCATAAGGCTTTATATTGAGAATAACAATGAACTACAAGAACATGGAGTACATGTAAGGCTGAATTTGCCCCTTTTATACAGCAGATGGTCTCGCTTTACTGAGCAGGGAGAACACCAAGCTGTTTGCTTGCACCAAGCTGAGGGTAATTTGTCCTTCTGTTCCAGGTGACCGCGAAACTGAAGGTTGCTCAATTTATGGAATACAGGCTGTATTGCCATACATGGCTTCCATAAATCCACTAATCACTTGCAAAATTGTAGCAAATTATATTTGGGAATAGTGCAACATTCTGTATGGGAAGCGTTTTATAACAGACTTGTCTTTCTCTAAAGTAAATATTTGGCAAAACCCATACAAACTCATAATGGAAAGCTATATTTACCTGGGCTACTTATATGTAACATTATAGGCAGATACATGCAGGATGGTGCATGTGTCTGGTGCTGTCACTCAATCTCTGAAGAAGATCATACTGAAGATACAGAAGCAATAGTGCTGGCACTTGCACAGGTACAAAACTTACCTTAATATCTCAATCTGTATGTTGCCATGAGATTGCAACAGCTTCCTTAAAGGCTGGCAACGCATCTGTGATTCCTCAGGTATTGCAAGAGAATGTGGGGGGCGGTGGTCACTTAACACCAAGTACTGCTTTTCCATAAATAAACGAAGTATGAAACATGTCACAATAATTTGTTTGTATTTTCACATACCTAGGAAGAACAAGAGCCTTTCTTGCCTGTTTTTTACTTACTCACTGGTTGTGATGCTGTTTATTCCTTCAAAAAGCTGAAGGTGCATTTCAAGCATGAGAGGTTTCTATCTCTCATAGAAGTATTCATATGAGTCATCAAACAGGTAATAGCTATTGTTGAAAAGTATTTCGCAAATATAAAGATATGCCTAGTGTTGATAACTAAAGCCCACTTGTGTTTATAATAGTCGAGGTATCATTATGCGGTTTCTGTTACGGGTTGCTAGATAAACAAGCTTATTTAAACGTTTTTTGTTTACAATAACCATACTGTAAACAAAAAACGTGATTTATGATAGATTCGTGCTGTGAGTGACGCCGCTCTTTCAGAGTTAATGTAAGAATGATATGTACAATAATACTGTGTTCTGTTTCACGTCAAGATTTTTAGTTTTAATTTTTGAAAAGAGACATTCCAAGAGTATTAAAGGCGACTATTACGAAAAAAAAAATTAATTAATAACAGGCAACATACGCATTCCAACTTTCAACGCCCTACGTTTCTATCAGAAAAAATACAACTTACGAAGATTCATCCTCATCAATTTCTGTTATGTTTGACATTACTGATGGTCTTACTGTGGCTTTCCTCAGTCGATTGGGTCTATTATTTAAATACAACCAAAATATAAATTAAATTTGAAAACAAAATTTATGAACGATGCGGGACCGGAACCTCTCGCGTTCCGTGCGAGCGCCCTTCCACTGAATCAACCGTTCGAATGACGTATCGTTGATAAATCTTGTATGTCTTGTTCAACTCTCAGGTGGTGGCTTCATCTACAGGATCTGTTTTGTGATCAGGGTTTTGGAATTAATCCCAGAAGTGAGGGTTTCCACTTAAAAAATAACAAATTGTTTACAATCAAAACATCTTTAATTTATTTTCCTATTATCGTGCACAAAGTTCGATTTTGCGCATGCATTTGCGTTCGCAAAGTACCACTTTCCCACACGTTGACACGAGCGTGCGGGAATGTAGCTGAGCGTGCGGTTACATAAAAAAAAACCTTGCGCAACTTAATAGGAAAAATAGTATACAATACTAGTGCGAACGTAGCACGTTGCGCACTTGTATCGTAGTGTTGTCCTATCTGCCGCAAAACTGCGATTGAATCTTAAGTCCGAGGCGAGGCGAGTCGGAACTAACGAGCGACAGGTCACCTGGTGTTAAGAGAAAACGCTCACCACGCCACCCACATTCTCCTGAATTGTAATAGACAGTTATAGACAAATGAACTTTACTCAAATGGGTATAAACTAAGACTACGATGAACGTTGAGCTCGTGTTATTACAAGAAGATTATAGATGGTCCTAATGGCCCTTTTTGCTAAATGAATATTTTTTCAATATCAGCTGCTTTCCAGTATTTAATATACGTCAAAAATCGTCACCTTTTTGCTCTTAATAGTGACTTTCTAATAATATATATTTAATTATAATAGCACTAGAAATAAGGGATTGCTTGTAACTATTTCTAGTAGGCTTCATAAGATACATAATAGCTTTAAGGGTAAATGATTATAACTATAACTTTTATAATAAAGTCCCAGCAACTGTTCAGGTGTCTCATTAAAAAATGGTTCTGTCATAAATCCTACTACTCCACAGCTGACTATCTAAGTGATCGGACAGGACCTGGGACTAGATTATGATTGTTTTATAGCATTAACAATGACAGTTCAATATTGAATATTTTATAAAAAAAAGAGCGCAAACAAAGAATTCTGGGAGAGTTTCTTGCACTGCTTCTTGACATAAAAAAGAATTCTAAAGGAATCTAATCTATAACAAATTCCGTCAACGTTGGACGTGTATTACGTATCGAGATACCTCGGGCGATGGGGACCTTAGTATCATGGTCTCAAAGAACACAGAGCGGTATGTTGGGTCGTGTGCTTTACTCTTTGTTAAGTTGCTTGTGGGGCGATTGGTGGCTCATCAAACTTAGCCCCCCAAAAAAAAAATTTTTTCTATTTTTGAATTTTCAATATCGCATATCGTTAGTTCGTAGTTTCTTCTTAATTGTTCGCTATAAATAATTGTTTGTTCTTTTGTTGTTTATTTAAAAACAATTAATTAAAAATGGGGGGAAACGCCTACTATTTGGTTCTGGCACTCGCCGGCCGCTACCCCACGCTACGCTAGGCTCGTGCGTTGTTTTAACTGTTCTAACATAACCTAACCTTACCAATTTTAATGAATTGCAAATTTAAAAAAAAAATCGAGAACAAACAAATGTTTATAGAGAACAATCAAGAACAAATGGCGAACTAACGATGTAATAAAAAAAAATAAAAAATAAATCTGGAGGGCTAACTTTCCTGAGCTGCGATTGGTGGTGCGTTACGTCTTGAATGATAATCGCACTATCGTGTCACTGTTTTGGAAAAAATTACGCCGCTAAACATTAGGTGGTTAATTTTCTTACTTCGTCACTTGATGGCGAAGAAACCTTCAGAATGGATATAAGATAGGTTGTTCTTTTCAGTTTGAATTAAATTTTACTAAAAAACGTAAGATACGTGTTTGTCAAGAAGTAGGTACTTATTATTAGGGCATACATGGGGCGTACGATAAGTTCTTACCTGTGTCTTATGTTATTCCATTCCTGAATTGTGATATCTCCCCACATCAAAAATATAATTCCACTTAATAATAATATAGTTCCATGAAAAGCCCAAACATATTTCCAGATTCGTAGAGATTTCTGCAAGTATAGTACTTGATAGTAAAACAATCTGTAATGTTAGCAAAATTTCAGCAATATCAGTGACATCATGTTGGACACCTCCAACATACATTGCTATGTAGACGACAGCACTGGTGATACCGTATACATGGTCCATGCAGGTCTCTCTTGGGAAATAATCGACAAGTGCCAGGAGAAACTTATGTCTTCTATCGTGTCCTCTCTTGAAAAGGCCGCGGAATGCAGTAAATTGAACCTTGCCCAATTTAACCACCAGCATACTTAAGTTTGCGCGTTTACCACTAAAAAAAACCATTTGTCGTATCACCGCTCTTCGACAACACTTTATAAACTCCTTAAAGCTTCGCCTAGTATGGGTATACTGGGTCTCGAACTCTCGAGCGATTGCCAATTCCCGGTCATCTGAAGGGCAAACCGAAATTGGCTTCGAAGAAGCTGGGCATCATAAATAGAGCATGGCAATTATATATCAAGCCGGCCCACATTTTAGCGCTCTAGAAAGCGCAGGTCCGGCCACACATGGAGTATTGCTGTCATCTCTGAACTGGCGCGCCCTAGTATCAACTCGATCCATTTGACTGCTTTGTAACGCAGAGCAACTTGAATTGTCGGGGACGCAGTGCTCTGTGAACGGCTGGATCACCTGGCGTTGCGTAGAGACGTCGCTTCATTGCGTGTCTTCTACCGCATTTATCACGGGAGTGTTCCGGAGAGCTGTTTCACCTGATTCCTCTCGCCGAATTGCACCTTCGCACGACATGGCACAGATATCATCCCCACCATCTGGATGTGTCCTCCCGCCTCCACAGTGCGGTACTACAAAGCTGTGGGGAATGAGAGTCATGATATTTGAGTACATAAAATATATCGTATATAGATAAGGTTATGATTGCTAAATGTTTTAGTCATACCTGCAATTTATTAGTAACCTCTCCAACACACAATGGTATCACAATTCCGGGCAAGTTTCCAATTATTTTTATTAAAGTATTCATTGAGTTAACATACGTTGGCGACAATTCCTATAGACATTAATTATGTTTATTTCATGGAATTACAGGATTACAGGTCACGTGGTAGTGAGGGACAACACCCGTCCCTTATTTTAAATATCACCGTATGTCTGAATACAGTAGATGGTTATCTACTCTATTCAGCCTAGCGAAACTCTCTAAGAAAAAAGCGATTCACTCGATTGTATGAAACGTGCAGTCATTAATAGTATGGACAGATGACGGCTATAATCTTGAAAAAAACGGAGATAGCCGAAGTTCACTACGTTCTATGTAACTGTTCGCTTTCAAACTTAGCCGGATTATATATCGTCATTCTAATGTAATTACTATTTAAAACTTATGTCAAATCATTGCACGTTTCAAACTAAACTAAATTTCAATTTTTACTTAGGCAGTCCCGCCTCTTATTACGTAGTATTTACATCCTCTTTGGACAAGATACTACCGTGTGTATAATAAATACGAACAGTACCACTAGACAGAGCGGCATCTAGTAAAGACTAGGACCAAAAACTAAAAGTCATGTTTTTAATCAGAAGTACCAAACATTTATAGCAATGAGATCATGTTCATAGTGATGTAGTCATAGCTAAACCTACAAGATGGCAATAAGTCATCGAACAAATGGCGTAAATATACTGTTATGTGCGTGCGGAATCGCACCAGGATAACACCACCCCATCTCCTCCCATGAGTGTCGTAGGAGGCGACTAAGGGATAGATGCGTAGAGACGTCGCTTCATTGTGTTCTACCGCATTTATCACGGGGAGTGTTCCGAAGAGCTGTTTCACTTGATTCCTGTCGCCGAATTCCACCTTCACACGACAAGACACGAATTAGGATATCATCCCCATCATCTGGATCTATGGCGGTCCTCCACAGTGCGGTTTTCAAGGAGCTTTCTTCCACGTACTACAAAGCTGTGGAATGAGCTTCCTCGTGTGGGACGTTTCCAGGACGATACGACATGGGTATCTTCAATAAAAGCGCGTACAACTTCCTTAAAAGCCGGCAACGCTCCTGTCATTCCTCTGGTTTTGCAAGAGAATGTGGGCGGCGGTGATCACTTAATACCAGGTGACCCGTACGCTCGTTTATCCTTCTTCTTCCATAAAAAAGATATATAGAACGGAGGATGGGCAGCAGCATCCTTCTGAGATAGCACCACCATCAACTTACATAACACAAGTCTAAAGTGATATCCATTGCTGCGGCAGTAAGAACGACAGCTATGGTCAGCATAGTTGGGCCTGGGTTTACTGGTATCACCCACACCATCGATATAAGAAGGCCAGGCACCACGTGAGCTATAACCATAAAATAGTAATTTAATATTATTTCCATCACATTATATAGGTTAATAACCGCAAACGACAAATTGAACGTACAAGTCGTAATACAAGCGTACGACCTGATAAGTTTGACTCGGTTGAGTTGAAATAATGATCACCTCTTAGATAATTTATAAGTCTAGATAGAGTCTTTTGCTGTTAGATAACCGATGAAAACATGCCAGGAATATTTGCTTAGTATGTGTGTGTTCAAAACACAATTTTTTTCAACGTTTCCACAGCAATCATAGTCTAAGGGACTTATTTCCAAACATAATATACAAACAGCTACGACATATATCCATAAATCATGTAATTTTTTCGGTCTTGACGTATTTTTGTACCAGTGGTTAGTTTGAATTATTCATTTCAGCCAGAAGACATCCTCTGCTGAACAAAGGCCTCCACAAAAGATCGCCATGACTATTGGTCCTGCGCTGCCCTCATCCAACGTGTTCCGGCGATCTTGACCAGACCGTCGGTCCATTTTGTGGGGAGCCTACCAACACTACGTCTTCCGGTACATGATCGCCATTCGAGGACTTTACTGCCCCATCGGCCATCTGTCCGTCGAGCTATGTTCCCTGCCCACTGCCACTTCAGTTTCGTAACTGGGCGTTGTCGGTGACTTTGGTTCTCCTACGGATATCCTCATTTCTGATCCGATCTCGCAGAGAAACTCATAGCTCTCTCCACTGCCCTCTCAACGACAATGAGCTGCCTCATAAGGCCCATTAGCGACCACGTCTGCGTTCCTGATGTCATCACTGGTTGAAAACTTTCATCTTCAGACACTGTGGTATTTAGGACGCTGCCCATGCGAGATGGAATCGACGAGTTTCTTCGTCTTTCCCGAAATTGGACCTGCCCAACAATTTGTCCAAGGTAGACGTACTCGTCAACAATTTCGAGAGAACAGGTCCCAACTTTTATGGGAGTAGGGGCAACATGGGCATATCTTCGTCTTGTCAATATTCATTTTGAGACCTACTCCTTGGGAAGCTGTATTGAGGCTATCGAGCATATGGCATAACTATTATATGGTCTCTGCCATGATTACGATATCGTTTGCGAATCGAAGGTGAGTGATGTATTCGCCGTTGATATTGATGCCCACTCCGTTCCAGTCCAGAAGACATCTTCCAATACAGCGGTGAACAGCTTCGGCGATACGACATCGCCTTGTCTGACTCCCCGCTGCAGTCGGATAGGCTTTGAGAACTGATCCTGAAGATGGACTGACATGGTGGCGTTTTAATACAAACACTTCAACGCTTCGATATATCGATAATCACTGGGGCACCTCTGAAGAAAGTGAAGCACCGCCCTAATCTCGATCGAACCAATGTTTTCTCATATTTTGTCTTGACGTATTTTTGTAATTTTGAATTATTATGAAGAGATGTAAAGAACAATATGAAAAGAGGGCATATTTTACTAGAAAATGTCGAAAATAAAAACAATTCAAAGGCACTTACAAACAACTACGACATATTTCCACAAATCTTGCAGCATTTTCGGTCTTGACGTATTTTTGTACCAATGGTAGGTTTGAATTATTAATGTGCCAAATATGAGACGCAGTAGAAACGGCAGCGCAGTAAGTGCTGATGCCTGCAAAACTACTATTTAATATTATCTGTCGCTGAGTAAACATAAGACACACTGCATAATATATCAAGCATACCTCATAAATGGTGTATTTCAAAACTGAACTGTAATACAGCGGTCCATGTAAGCATACTGCAATAATCAGCCAAGCGAATCCGAAATTTAGAATACACACGCACCAAAACGGTACAGATCTCAAAATTAACTTCCATGGTGCTTGTGAATTTGTTCGCTGGAATACAAGATTTTTTTTAAAGTGAAACTTTTATTACATTGTCTCAAACTTTTTCGTCTGTGTGACGCGTGATGGTCGGATGGCGCCTATAGTTCGCAGCAGCTGACCGTATTCAAATTTCATCATTTTTAACCCTTTTCAATCAATATTGTTAACCAGGGCTAAGACACAGAGTTCAATAAAAATATTAGTTGGAGACTTAGAGTCTACTTTTATTATTTCCCATTATCATTCCAATTTTCCAAGCATAAAATTAAGATTGATAAAGCGATCTTTATACCCTTAATGGAATATTATTCCAAAAATTTTTAGTTAAATTTGAAAAAAAGTTTCGCTTTTTCCGTGGTTTCATAAAACCACACAATCCTTTTTTTATTATTACTTTCACGCTTAGATTATTTATACGTCTACATAGACTATGACAGCTGTGAAAATGTCGAAAAAAAATTATATTTAGAACTAATCTCTATTTTTTAACGCACACTAGAACAAAGTGTCATTGTCACACACACTAAAGTATTATTCGTGACCTGTTTTTCTAGGTTATCTAACAGCAAGAGACTATCTAGACGTATAAATTATATATAAGTTTTTAGGAATAATAGAGAGCTACATAATATATCAAGACTGGGCATAAGTTTTGTTACAAATTAAATTGCATATATTGACGTAAGTAATATGATCTCAAAAAAAAACACACAACTTCGGGAGTGCCGGCAGAAGTGAAAACTTGGAACATTAACGTTGTGCATTTTTAAATATTTTGGAATGGTAAGGGAATAATTTCGCATGAATTTCTTTATTTATCAGTATAAAAGTACTAGCATTTATGTGGTTATATACAATATTCAATAATTGCGCGAAAAATGCTCAACGCTGCTAAAGAAGTTTTCACTTCAAACACTTATATATATTACTATTACTTATATATACAGAAATAGATAAAAATTCCATACGACCTTACTACCTTCGTCTTCCAGTCTACGGATAAAGCACAGACGAGTATAAAAAGAAGGACTCCGTGTCACCTTACATAACAGTGAAGCACCAAAACAAGCGAGTAAATACATAGCCCCACGCACATACTTACACTAATACAAGCCGATCGGCAGCCATTATGAGATTTGCCATCGTCTGTGACAGATCAGTTTGCGTCGCAATAAAATATTTTAAAATGCCGTCGTGCGTTGTGATAAAGTGTAAAAACGATACTATAAAAGTATTAGTGGCCATATATGATTATTTACGGGAGAAAAAATTGTGTAACAAGTATCCCCCGTAACCGCATCGCGGATTCCTTATTTTTTTACTCGTTCGTGGGATAAAGTAATAAATAAATCTGTCAATACTTAACCAAACAATGGAGCCAGTTAGTCGGACAGTAAATCATGTCAAATTAATAAAATTAATGCAGACTGGTGGTTTGCAGTGGTATACTACGTGAACGTACATGTATAGTGGTGACGGAGCCAATCGTATCTTTCAAGTAATCCAACTCATATTTGGATACAAACGAGTGTTTATCCGGAGAGTCGTTGACAACCACGAGCCATAACGTCGCCCATAGAACCTGAATGGTCCCGCCAACCAAAAACCCGACAGACCATTTGGAGTAATACTGCACTGCTGCACAAATAAGGAACGTCGAACATGTGCCTGTAGTGATTCCTGTGGGAAAGAAACAAATACAAACCTACAAAGAGATTTATTTATTTATGTAGGCAATCAAAAAAGATCACAATAATTTCTTACCTACACTCGTAGTTCAAAATTTCATTAAGAAAATAAGGGACGAGACGAGCAGGATGTTCAGCTGATGGTAATTGATACGCCCTGCCAATTACAATGCAGTGCCGCTCAGGATCCTTGAAAAACCCAAAAATTCTGAGCGGCACTACAAATGCGCTTGTCACCTTGAGACGTACGATGTTAAGTCTCATTTGCCCAGTAATTTCACTAGCTACGCCCTTCAGACCGAAACACAGTAATGCTTACACATTACTGCTTCACGGCAGAAATAGGCGCTGTTTTGGTACTCATAATCAACCCGGCATCCTGTGCATAGGAGCCTCCCCCTGGTGAAAAACGGTATTATATTAAATGAAATATTAACTTTAAAGATGCTTTCTGCAACTAGCGGTTAGTTTATTAAAAAATAATGAAAGTCTCGAATAAACGAATCTAAAACATCTACGCCAATGTCTAATTTGTCTATTTCATTCTATGACCGACACATTAATTGTAATTATTTAATCAAAATATAAAATTATCACCTACCGCAATAAGCCCACATGAAATAGTGACGTTCGGTAGGAGGGACCCAATACCGCAGCACTTGCGTCATACTTGGTAACATCGCACCCTAAAATAAACTGCAATATTATATATCTCTTTCAGATTTTTAAAATTAAAGTTATTGTATTTTATTATAGTCGCTAATAGAATACCTTTCTTTATCTTTTTACGGTGTGTGTGGATGATGCAGCCACTGTACTCTATAACTTTTGTATTAATTTACATTTACGTTTTTGACTTACTCGTGTAAGGCATTGACTATTTGACGTTTGAGTATTTTTGTTGCATCCATTACATATATAAACGATGAACTTGTAAATGTTAATTTAAAAGAGCGGCAATGAGTATCTTGCCACTTATTATTAGCTCAACCCTTTACGAAGTGACGTACAACGTCCCACCTCTTACTGCGGACTTGTACTCGTAGTGCGCGGCTGGACAGGGCGGGGCGCGGTGTGCGCCGGTGATGACGAGCACGGTATCACTGACACTGTGTCCACGGGTGCACAAAATGTATTCACAATGTCCAAACACCGATAAATCATGAGTAAGGTATTAATAAATAAATTAAATATTGTTTACAAACCGCACAGAATCCATTTATAATGCGCAGTACGAAGAACAACCAAAAGCTATATAAAGCTGCAGAAGGTATCAGACAGTTCACCACACCGGACATGATACCTGCAATGCCCACAACCCAAGTAGGGCCATATCTGAAATAAAGATGATTTTGAAAAAAAAAAATCATGTGGTGTCGTGGGACACCAGGTAGAATCGACACAAATTGCAAAAAAAAATCGTGCTCAATTAGGTATTATACACTACTCGCTTGTGTATGCGACTGTCGCGCCTGCGCACGTCTCATTTAACGGTTTTATTCCACGCACTTTTTTCCACGGATTTTTTCTTACGGTTTTACGATCACATTTTTTTCAGTTCGGTCGCGCAGCAAAATCCCTATCCCCTCCAAGCCTGCCGTAAGAAACTTCGTTCCAAAAAAATAGATACATGAGTTATTTACATGACATAATCAATTAATTTGCTTACCGATCTCCAAAGTTATGGAAAATTGGAAAACAAATACAATATCCAATGTGATAGGCAGCTAATAGAAGAGCTATTTTGTTATCATTCCATTCCGTCAGTCCTAGGCCACGCTAAAAATTTATTACTACTACTGGTTAGGTATATATAGTATATTAATATTCCAACAACACAACAAACCGCTAGTTGCAGAAAGCAACCTTAAAGTAAATGTTTCATTAAATATAATACCGTCACTTTCTTTTGCATTTTGACAGTCAAAGATAGCATGTGATTAACGGCCGTTCCCAATATATACAGATAGAGATAAATTACTACCTTCTACTGTCAGTAATTAGCTGTCAATAATCTGAAGCTGTCCCAATATACCCGATAAGTCATTCTTATCGCTTTATATTGGGACGCGTCAATTGCAATTTCCATACAAACTTTATATCGCTGGTAAGCTATCTAATATATAGTCGTCCCATTAACAGACAGCGTGCACGGATAAGGTGAGTTACCGTCGATAAGTTTGTTGGGACAGAAAGGTCAACGATAGTTACGATTTTTATCTCAAGTAAGACATAGACTGAATATTGGGAACGGCCGTGAAATATTAACTTTAAGAGCACTTTCGCACTATGTCAGATTAGAATCCGATCCGTACCCGTGAAAATACGGTTCGGTGTCGTCGTAGAACTATTATAACGGAATTTTCTATCGTCAAGGAAATAAATCGGATCTAGTGCGCTAACTACCATAGAAATAGTTCTAGGACGTTCAGCTGATAATAATTGATACGCCATGGCCATTACAACTTATTGCCTGTGTATGTACACCTGCCAACTGTGGTGTAATTATTCAAACAAGACCTTAAGTTCACTAAGAGTGCAATATAATGATTCCTATCGAGCTCTTATGAAACTTCCAAGGTATTGCAGTGCTGCAAGTATGTTTGCGAGAGCGAGAGTGCCCGACTTATTGCGACAATAATTCGCACAAGAATTGCTTCTTTTTGGGATCGAATGAGACGCTCCACCAACGGAATTCTGATGACTGTCTCTAACAATGTATATAATAACGATATTTTCAAAAGATGGATGGACATCCATCTTAATTAAAATAGAAAATAAGATATTTAATATAAGTAAGTAATTTGTAATTTATTTAATTTATTTTTTTTGCATGGTTAGTTAATTCGATTTAGTTGTAATTTAATTGTAATTTTGATTTTAATTTGTATTTTCTATGGGTTATGCCTGAAATAAATGATTATTATTATTACAATGCAGTGCCGCTCAGGATTATTGAAAAACTCAAAAATTCTCGCTCTTACAAGCGCAATTGTATCGCCGCTCGTCACCTTGAGATAAAAGACGTTAAATCTCATTTGCCCCGTAATTTCACTAGCGACGGCGCCCTTCAGACCGAAACACAGCAATTTTTACACATTTCTGCTTAACGGCAGAAATATGCGCCGTTGTAGTACCCATAATCTAGCCGGCATCCTGTGCAAAAGAGCCTCCCACTGGTCACTTCGGACCGTGTTTTCACGGGTACGGATCGGATTCGGATTGGACGAAGCTCTCGCGCGAAATGTAAGATGTTTTCTGCAACTAGCGGTAACAATAGTAAATATTTAGTTAAGTAAGTAGTTAGAACTAACCCCATATCTAGCATCGGGTTTCGTAATCCTTAAATCTGTGTGATTTACAAAATAACTTGGTATTTGTTGAGCCGCTTCCACCATGTCAACAATATGTACACTAAGATTGTAACGTACGATGTAGATGAGAAAATAACCGAAGAAAATCATAATTCCTATCTGCAATTATACAGAATTAGAATTTTGAGTTAATATTTTATAATTTCAAAATAATTTTGCTAATCGCCAAAACTTACAATGGCGCGAACACATATTGTAAACATATTAAAAAATGGGTTGAATTGTAAAAGGGATCGATCGCAAATCATAGCCGACCTGATTTATATTATGGGCATATTTAAGATTATTATCTATAGTAAAAAACGTTATTTAAATTGTTTGTTTATTTTACATATGTCAGCACAATAGTTACATTAACTTTTCGTATTACAATAAAACCATTATCTAAAAGTAAATGCAAAAAAAATGAGAGCTTAATTTATACAAACAATATTTAATTGTGATAATACTGATACCTTGTAAGAAACGAGATTCTTGTAGAGATTATTGATCAATATAAATCTCGAATTAATAAATATTACATATTTGGCAATGCACATCACAGTTATATAACTACTATAAAATGTATATGTCCACTTTATCCAATGGAGAAGTTTCAAATCAAATTAAATCAAAATATTTTATTGCAAGTCACATTTTACAGTAGGATGGTTGGTACATTAATGGGTACACAATATGTGACGTCCTGCAAGGGCACAGCAACGTTATACATAAAATAAATAAGTCTTATACATTTTATACATTCTTATACTATATTGTAACTTATTCTCACACTTGTAATTAAAAAATTCGGGTAAATCATAGAAGCATTTTGAAACTAAAAATTTTTTAAGATGTCTTTTAAATAGAGGAGGCTTCTCTTTATTTTTAATTTCGTTTGGGATGTGATTATAAATTTTTATTGCCATGTGGTGAGGGCTCGATGACACTAATGACATACTTGTTCGGGGAATTTTTAATTTGTTTAAATTTCTATTATTTCGCTTGTTATTTGGTAGTGTTAATGCTGAAGACATTACAGATAATTCTCCATATAACGCGGTACAGTGGTTCCGCATTATATGAAAACGCGTTATACGATTCATCCGCAATAAAGCGTTTTTACGAACTCGTAATAATGATTAATCACAATTCGTAACAAGAATTTCCAATTGTTTGCCTAATTTTCTTATTTTATTAAGGTTTTCACAAATTTAATAAAATAATTCAATTTTGCATTAACGCAATTGACACACGTGAAAAGTTACGCGAAGCTACTTATGAACTGTATAAATCATTATAATATTTCACAGTACAGAAATATGACTGTGGGAAATCCCCCGTTATATAGAGGATTGAAATCGCGTAACATTTTATAAGGCGCGTTATAGAGTAGATTACTGTAAGTACTTAGTATTGATAATTAATATTCAATAAAAGGTATTGTCATATAGATTAACCGTTAAAATACAGAAAAAAAAATATAATCCATTAATAAGCTTTTGAAAAGTAGTTAAATTGAATTTAGTATTTTAGCATTTTTTTAGTTTAATTTTAATTGTTAATTTTAGTATTTTTTTTTATCCAATTCACCTATGACGTCATTTCAACTAGTCGAGAGAATCATACTTCTGCACTATTTGGTTTTATTTTCGATATCCGCATATTCTTAAACAATTATGAGATTTTGCAGTTTTTATTTCAGCATACAAAAAATTCATAACTATTCGATATCGATTTGTACTATATTCAAATAGTTATCCCGAACTGATACCAATTAGAGAAGCATACTCCCTAAGGAGTGGCAACGCATCTCAAAGGGCATACGTTGGTATTCCTGACGTACATGGACTAGTTTTACGTTTACAATTATTTACCCACAACAATAAAATAAAAACATGTCATGAACTTCTTTTTTTATGACTTTAAGGGACGAGACGAGCAGGACGTTCAGCTGATGGTAATTAATACGCTCTGCCCATTACAATGCAGTGCCACTCAGGATTCTTGCGAAACCCATAAAATTCTGAGCGGCACTAAAATTGCGCTCGTCACCTTGAGACATAAAATGTTAAGTCTCATTTGCCCATTAATTTCACAGCTACGGCGCCCTTCAGAACCCATAATCTAGCCAGCATCCTGTGCATATGAGTCTCCCACTGGTAACTGGTAACTTTACACGACTCCACTACAAAATACAACAAACCTAATTTTAGTATTTTAATTCTTAGTAATTGTCAAGTTTTTAACAAAGAATGTTTTCTGGAAGACCAATTAAATTGTAAGTAATTATTTAACTAATAATACTAGTCGCCTTGTGTAGGAAGAAATAGGTGAAATGACGTCACAAACCATAAGAAAATTAAAAGCCGCGTTACTTATTCACTTTTACAGATATTTTAATAATTCTTGAAGATGTTTGATTCGTTCTCTGAAATATTTTTTTTGTTCAACATTGAAACTTCTTCACTGTGTGACAGTGGTTCAATAGCAACTAAATATGAAAAGTAATCTCGATATAATAGTAACAATAGTCCTGATTAATATTATAAATTATTGTAGTTTACAATAGTATATTCAATGGAAAGTTTATTGTGACTTTTGTATTAAGTCAATGCTAAAGTTACACTTTTCGGTTATCCTTCTGCATATGTCATATATTAATTAGTGTTTGTTTTAATAATTTTATTACTCCTTGTAAGAGTAATGTAGTCAAAATAAAAAATTACAATGTCATTTCAATATAATAATTTACACATTTCAGTTAAACTTCTGCATATGTCATATATTAATTAGTTTTTGTTTTAATAATTTTATTACTCCTTGTAAGAGTTATTGTAGTCAAATAATAATTAGAATGCCATTTCAATATAATAATTTACACTTTTTAGTTAAACTTCTGCATATGTCATATACTAATTAGTGTTTGTTTTAATAATTTTATTACTCCTTGTAATAAAATTATTTATTTTAGTTATTGTAGTCAAAACAATAATTACAATGCAATTTCAATATAATAATTTACACATTTCAGTTAAACTTCTGCATATGTCATATACTAATTAGTGTTTGTTTTAATAATTTTATTACTCCTTGTAAGAGTAATGTAGTCAAAACAATAATTACAATGCCATTTCAATATAATAATTTACACATTTCAGTTAAACTTCTGCATATGTCATATACTAATTAGTGTTTGTTTTAATAATTTTATTACTCCTTGTAAGAGTAATGTAGTCAAAACAATAATTACAATGCAATTTCAATATAATAATTTACACATTTCAGTTAAACTTCTGCATATGTCATATACTAATTAGTGTTTGTTTTAATAATTTTATTACTCCTTGTAAGAGTAATGTAGTCAAAACAATAATTACAATGCCATTTCAATATAATAATTTAATAAATTAATTAATTAAAACAAATTTAGGCACCGCTGACGCTTATAGGTGTTTCTTTAGTCTCTCTTGCTTTGCCATTTTTGGGCGCATTACTCATGTCTTTCAAATCATTACCCCTATTTTCTTCTACGGGCTTAACTGCATAATTCCATGATTGGGTTTTTCCAGATCCAAACAGAATGAAGAAGATGGCAGAAACTATATATACTGAAGCACCAACGTAAAATACCGGGCGCCAATGATCGAAGTCATCCTGAAAATTAAATTTTTATTTAATCATAGAGTTATTTGAAAAATAATTTATGGTCTAAGAAGATATCAAACCAATGGAATTTATATTTGTTTAAAGTAGAATTTACCTAACTTTAGGAATAATGATAAAATATATAGAATGTTTTTCATTTCCTTTCCTGAATGACCTCAGCAAAGAGGATATAAATACTATGTAATTAGAGGCGGGACTGCCTAAGTAAAAATTGTAATTTAGTTTAGTATGAAACGTGCAGTGATTTGACATAAGTTTGAAATATGTATTATAGTTAATACAGTATGTCGATTGGTGACGAAGTATAATGCGGCTAAGTTTGAAAGCGAACAGTTGCTTATAACGTAATGGATTTCGGCTATCTCCGTTTTTTACAGCCATCATCTGTCAATCTATCAATGACTGCACGTTTCATACAATCTAGTAAATCGCTTTTTTCTTAGACAGTTTCGCTAGGCTGGACCTCAGGCTAGATGTACTTTACATTTTTTTCGACTTTAAAGATTTGTACTGAAGGCGGCTGGTTGTATGTAAGTTTAAGGATTGATAAAAAAATGAAAAATATTGTATTAGTTTTTCGACGAAAATTCTTAAAACTCTTGATTTATATTACCACCAAATGATTCATGAACTCTTGTTCTTATGTAAGAGAAGGACAAACGAGCTTATAAATAGGGGTCACCTGATGGTAAACGAACACCGCAACACTCTCTTGTCACACCAGAGGTATCACGAGAGCATTGCAAACCTTATAAAGCATCAAATAAACGTACAAATGAATCCTAAAATCGAAAAATCATTGGAACGTGGCGAGCAAGGATCGAACCAGGGACTCCGTGGTAAGAGTCAGCGGCTGTAACTATCGCGCCATCGAAGCTTTTAAAAAGTCTCGAGTGGTCTTTTATCACATTCATTTACAAATACTTGCCAACTTAATTGCCAACAAATCTTTGTCAATTATTTTACAACTTTGCCCAATAGAGGCTTGTATGTCAGTTATTTTACAATTGTGCCCAAGGCGAGGCATGTTTATTAAAAATCACTACAGAGGAAGTTGTGTGTTGACTATAAGTATAAGCTACTACAGTAGCCAGCTGTCGCTTATGTCTACGTAGTAGGTATAGGCTACCATTAGTTATTTTCAGCTTATAATTAAAGAATATATTTGTATGAAATAAAATTAAATTTTAATATCTTACCCCATTTCTTGTAAAATACGCAGTTATAAGAGGAGTTACGAAGCCCGCTGTACTTCCGACAAAGTTGGCAATGCCGTACAGGGTGCCCGCGTAATTTGGTGCCAAGTCCTGGTGGTTTTGTAGATTAGTCAAAGTTGCCGCCCCGTTGAATCCCATAGATAAAGTGATTAACGCCACTGACAAAGCGGTGGAGCATCCTGAATACATCATTAAAATTAAAAACACTCCAGGTATGATGTGAGAGAATAAGCAAAAAAATTTTCTTATTATTGTGGTTCTCATCAACTTTCGTGCCAATATACAGTCTCCGATGGCTCCAAACATCGTTGCGAATAACAATCTTGCTAAATATGGCAGAGCCGATATCACACCGGCTGCTTTCAGTTCAAATCCCAGTACACTTGAAACAAATTTTGGTCCAACAGTCATTATGAAGTATAAGCCCCACAGATTTCCGTAATGCAACACAACCATTGCCAGAAACGGGAGAGACGTGCAAATCTTCTTAAACGGGGGTAGACCCTGCCGAAAAAATACATTGACATTACACGCTATCCTCTGTAAATAGCAGATAATTGTTTAATCATTTTGATCCGAAAGATTTTTTTTATAAAAATAAGGGATGAGACGAGCAGGACGTTCAGTTGATGGTAATTGATGCCGCTTAGAATTCTTGAAAAATACAAAAATTCTGAGCGGCACTCATGCTTACACATACTTCGTGTTTACATTACTGCTTCACGACAGAAATAGGCGTCGTTGTGGTAGCCACAAACTAGCCGGCATTCTGTGCAAAGGAACCTCCCACTGGTAAATTAAATATTTATTAATGAAAGTGTTCACAAATAAAGTTTGTGAAATGCGTATTTTGCGATTCCATCCGAGTAGGGAGTTATGTTAATCAATCTCCTTAGCGATCTAATCTAAATCGGTGAGATTTTACATAAAAAAGTAGCAGAAAGAACTTTTTTTAAGGCAATGCAGCAATAAAAACACAGGGCTGAGATTTGCTGCAAAAGGAAACGATGTTTCAAGGTAAGGTGACGTTTTAGAATTAGCAAACAAATGTAAATTACAAAACCTGCTGAACAATCCAAACATGACAAATCTTAATATGGAACGTATGTAATCAGTACTGTGTTTGTCTATCATATTGACAATTGCTCACCTTTGAATCCTGTACTTTGTCACCAAGTGCATCATTTATATATTTCTTTTCAGAATCACTTATTCTTGGGTGCTCATTCGGTTTATCAGCAACGAGATACCACCATAAGGCACACCAAACAAACGTGAGTGCAGCCGGTAGGTAAAACGCTGAAGCCCATCCGTATTTTTCCATGAGAGGTCCCGTGAGCGACCAAGTGGCTACAGTGCCCAATGTGCCACCCATCATTGCACTTATAAATTTGCCTTTCTCCGCTGGTGGTGCCCATCTTGCTACCAAAACATGAAGAGCAGGATATATAAAGCCCTAGAACGGTAAATAAATTAATTTAATCAATAACTTTGGTATTAATTCACACATTGATGTAATTATTTAGTAGATATTTGAATAACATTTTGTTTTCACAGCGAGCTATTATTTTTATAGACTACATTGCGTTACTTATTACCATTATCCTTAAACAATAAATGGATAGAACAATCACAAATCAGCCAGATTATTGTTTCACGTAAGTTGCAGGCACGTGCGAAATGTTTATGAAACAACAAGTCATGCTGTAGGTATGGTATTTACACACCTATTGCTTGGCAACGTTATTAAGGAAAATCAGTCCGTTCAAAATTTTTACTATATTCGCTTATATCTGAATTCTAAGAAAATTTAAGCAAATTAGTGTACATCCAACTTTTTTTAATGGAAAAAGGAGGACAAACGAGCGTACTGGTCACCTGGTGTTAATTGATCATCACTGCCCACATTTTCTTGCAACACTTTTGTGTTTCCTTTTGGAAGTAAGGATTTAAGGAAGGTGTATACGCTTTTTTTGAAAGTCGTATCGTCCAGGAAACATTGCACAAGGAATCTCATTCCACAGCTTTGGAAGAAAGCTCCTTGAAAACCGCACTGTGGAGGACCACCACACATCCAGATGGTGGGGGTGATATCCTAATTTGTGGCGTATCGTGCGAAGGTGGAATTCGGCGGAAGGAATCAGGTGATACACAGCTCTTCGGAATACTTCCACGTGATAAATGCGGTAGAAGACGCACAATGAAGCAACGTCTCTACGCAACGCCATGTGATCCAGCCGTTCACAGAGCACTCGGTCCCCGACAATTAAACTAACAACATAAGTTAAATAAGAATACTTAGACAACTTACGCCTGCGAATCCAAGCCAAAACCTTACAATGACGAGAGCAACATTTCCCATTCGAGCTGCTACTGGACTTAAGGCGGTTAAAACCCCACTAGCTAGCGATGATATAAGGACTACATATCTCGGACCCCATCGTTCGGCAGCCATCCCGCCAATCAGTGATGTAATAGGATAGCACCAAAAATAGGCGCCCAAGATGTTTGCCTGCTGATCAGCTGACCAATTAAAGCGTTCATCTTTTACCTGTACAAGAAACAATACTGAGAATTATTTCGAAAATGAGCTACGTGACGGAAATAAAAACAGTAATCACGAAATATCACTTGATTAATGTGAACCATTATATTCTATCTTAATATATATAAATCCAGTGTTTGTTTCCAGTGAACTCCTAAACTAATGAACGGATTTTAATAGGGGTTACAGTGCAGTGCTGTTAAGTCCAGCTTGAGAGATAGGATAGTTTTTATTTCGATTTGGGACTCATAATTATTTTTATCACCAATATTTATTTTGTATGGACATAATATTTTCTATAAGATAATTTATTGACGCACGGTTTGACAGTTCTGCTGTGAGTGCAGAATGGGATGTCGGAATGTCGGAAGGTCGATGACGGAATGATATGCCAACTTAATGGCTGACAGGCTTGACTTGCATGTTTCAGTATAACAACTCTCTCTGTTATCCTTACTTAAACATTTTATTGAGATAAAACCTTTAGTTGCGAATGTAACGGGCAACTACTACTTTTATTATAACAACAAGGAGCATATTTTACGAAATAATTCTTCATGTTGTGAAATATTTTTGACAAATTCATAATAAACAGTATTTTATTTATTATGTGCGTTCTGCACGAACGTCTGTCGTCTATATATCTAAATATGGCCTAAAGGTCTAGATACCAGGCCATAAACTCCAAAAAAAATATCTAAATAGAGGTTTGTGTCCCTATATTTCACTTGACAGCTATACTGCATGTCGCAGACGCAAAGTGTTTTCATGTCGCATTAGGTACATGGCTCCCATCGTGCACTATGGTGTAGAAGATACGAGGATTGAAACATTTGATTTCTAAAAAAGACATAAAAGGCATTTATTTTCTCAAAATTGATTCCTTTAGAATTCTTTTTGATGTCATTTCTAATAATAATTATTAACTACTAGATACTACTACCGCTTCGCAAACAAATGGCGCTCTGAGAGAGAAGAAGCGGCGCAAGAAACTCTCCCAAAATGTATGACTATCACTAATCTAAAATGATTTGGACTGTTCTAGAAAATTCTAGAATGATCTAGAGATTTCTAGAATTATTTGGAGTTGTTTGGAGATGTTTCGTAAGCATTTATTCTAATCAAATGAAAATGTTTTAGAATAATCTAGAAATCAACTAAGTTACCTTTCACTTTTAATATCTTGTGTTGAAAAGCAAAAGTGAAACGTAAGTAATTGAAATTCTATGACCGTAAGAATTTTCATTAGCACACTAACAATCTCTGAACGCGATAAGCTAACACATAACACTAAAACCACGTCGTTCGTTTGTTAGATATGATAGAAAGAAAACATTGACAATTTATAAAGTTTCGTCTTAGATTAAGAATTGGTCTCCGCTGCGGTCCAAATAGATAGACCGCACTACTTAAGAACAATAGCTTTTTTATTACGGCAACTATTAGATGCATGTGTGCGTGGCATCTTGACACTCAATGGCATCTTTCAAATTTTGTAACATACGCTTAGTTTTATTTACATTGAAATAAAATAAATACAAAATAATTGCTGATGATATGTGATCCAAGTCTCTTTCTTATTTCTTGTAGTATTATTTTAACAAAGTTTTACTACGCAACCTGGCACGTCAACGTCACACATTATTCGAGACTGGCTCGAATACGCCCACTTGGGCATAGTATCAGTTGCCACACTTTGGGACTACGTCTGCGGTATCTAGTTGGAGCACAGCGGAGACCAATTCTTAATCTAAGAGTGTCACCAATTTTTTTCTATTTTCGAAATAGCTCATTTGCTGGTAGCTCAAAATAGAATAAGATCCCACTGTTCGATTCTGCAGTACGTGTTTTTTTTTTTATTAAACTAATTTTTAGTGAACGTTTAGGGAGTATACAATGTATTAGCGACAGGTTGCCTATAAAAAATTGGTTACAACTACCTATAATTAATTTTTTGATATAAAATGCAACTATATGTTTTTAAATTAATTAATTTTAAAGGAAATTATGAAAATAATTGAAATAAAAAAAGTGATTGTCAGCTCTCAGTCAGCCGCAACATTAGGGTTGCCAGGTGTAAATAGATCTAGAATTGATAATTGACTTGATAATTTACAGGCACCTGTTTATTTTTAATTTTAATAAAAAAATTAAGTTTTACATTTACTATTTCACGATAAACCAGGGTTGCCAATTTCAAAATGGCCGCAAGCAGAGGTTGCCATGATGAATAAACGATTCTTGTTCCAGGCACGGACTAGTAAACAAAGAAGGACTCCGCGCCGTGATATTATCAAGTGAAGCACCTTTATGCTAGTGTGTGTGCGATTAAGGGGTATACCAGTTACACAATTTTTTCTCCCTTAAATAATCATATATCCACAAATACTTTTATGTTACTGTTTTTACACATTTTCACAACGCACGACGACATTTTTAAAATATTTTATTGAGACGCAAACTGATCTGTCACATACTATAACAATTCTGATAATGGCCGCCTATCAGCCTGTAGTGGTGTAAGTGTGTGCGTGGGGCTATGTATTTACACGTTAATCGGCTTGTTTTGGTGCTACACTGTTATGTAAGGTGACACGGAGTCCTTATTTTTTTACTAGTCCGTGGCTCCAGGTAGTGTTTTTTTATCGAAAAGAAGGACAAACGAACGTACAGGTAACCTGGTGTTAAGTGATCACCGCGTGGTTTGTCGCGTGACGTGCGAAGATGGAATTCGGCGGCAGGAATCAGGTGAAACAGCTGTTATTCACTTTATCTCATAAAATGAATTGTATTATACACAAAAACCCTGATAGCGCTAGTTAGGCTAGGGTTATTACGGATGCGAGTTCTGACGAAAATTTGTTCTGATGAGTACGTCCGAAATCCTCATCAGAACAAGGCGTTTACACAGTGCACGTTTTCTATTATTCTGATAGTCAGTTCGTTTCTGCCGTCCAGCGAAGATGGACGAATTTGATGAATTTGATTTTCTTGAAAGTCCATTATTTAAATTATTATTGTTAAATGATGGAAAGACAGAGCATGTCAACTAGTTATTTTCTAGAAGAGATGACAAAGGAGAGTTTCAAATGTAGAGTGTTTGTTCTGTAGCAACTTTCTCCCACTTTTGCCGAGAAATATCTCTGTTGTGATAATTTTTGCCTCTTATATCCCACAAACACCTGTTCTCGTACACGAGACTGATCAATTTATCGTTATCCATGGTGGAAACCAAATCACTCTAAAATCGCAGACGCAGGTCGTGCGATAAAATCAAACTCGTTTGAACGCTCGAGTGGTTCTGACGACGTCGTACATGTTCTGACGCATTCGTCGTTGCCAGTGTAAACACTGTCATTGGATACCAGGCGTTTGTTTCTTCTGACGAATCCGTCAGAACTCGTCAGAACAAATTTTCGTCTTACACTCCCGATTTGTATGACACTTTGTGTTAGTGTGCGTAAATTGCTCAAAATAGAGGTTAGCTCTAAGCGACCTCTCCCGTTCCGCGCGAGCGGCCATCCACGGAGCTAACCATATGAGTGACGTCACGTTCATAAAATCTTGATATTATCCCTTGTTCAACGGTTGGCTCAGTGGAAGAGCGCTCGCACGGAACCCAAGAGGTCGCGGGTTCGAGACCCGCATCGTTTATAAATTTTGGTTTCAAATTTAATTTGTATTATTACGTTTCTAGATCGACTGACGGATAACCCAATATCCGGATTCTAAATAATCTTAAGCTGGAAATAAAAAAAACTTAGAATTCATTAGAATTCTAAACTAAAAATAGCAACTACCGAAACTAGAACATCGTAATATATACTTACACGAGTGAGGACTACTCCGACATCAGCTGTAATATTTTCATTCTCGTAATTAGTACTTCTCACAGGTTTATTTTCACTACATTGAGACAGCCTTCTGCAATAAAAAATATTGTTAGAATGTTAATATGCAAAGAGGATGTAAATTGTAAATACTACGTAACAAGAGGCAGGACTGCCTAAGTAAAAATTGTAGAGTTTAGCTTGCAACGTGCAGTGATTTGACATAAGTTTGAAATGGTATTAATTGCGGTGTTTCCGGGACGATACGACATGGGTACCTTCAAAATAAGCGCGTACACCTTCCTTAAAGGCCGGCAACGCTCTTGTGATTCCTCTGGTGTTGCAAGAGAATGTGGGCGGCGGTGATCACTTAACACCAGGTGACCCGTACGCTCGTTTGTCCTCCTATTCCATAAAAAAAAAAACAATTACAGTATGGCGCTTGGCGATGATGTATAGCCCGGCTAAGTTTGAAGGCGAACAGTTGCTTTAAGGACGCGTTTACTAATCCGACAAAAATAAGATATTTTTCGGTAGAGTTTGTGATGAAATGAAACTAAATCTTACAAAACTAAAAATTGCCACAAATATATTACTTCTTTATCTCCAATTGGCGGCAAATTTTTGCTTTGAAATTTTGATATTTTTTGTCGTAAAAACGATTATCCGTTACATTTTCACACAAAATTGACGAAATGGGGCTTCATTCAGGATCAGTTTTCTGCTACTACTCACATAATTTTGTTTACTTAGTGGATTTCGGCTATCTCCGTTTTTAACGATATTATAGCCGTCAACTGTCAATCTATCAATCACTGCACGTTTCATACAATCGAGTGAATCGCTTTTTTTTAGAGAGTTTCGCTGCTGCTGAGTTATTCTTCGCCTCTTATCATGTCGGCCTTAATTAATATAATAATTATAATAAGGGCCGATATGCACGGGGCCGCCGCGTGGTAATCCCTTTCACCCCAAAACAATAAAATAATAATGCGAAAAGCCGTTCAAAATAATTTTTTGGCGCCATATAAGTTTTGGTTATAATATGATTACAATAAGTTAAACGACACCAATTCAGAGCAATATATTCGGTAGAGGGCTGCGCAGGTTTAAAGAGTGTTGATAAGATCTTAGCTGGTACTCAAACATGCATACTCAAATAGGTAGTTATTCTTTTAATACCGACTTCAAAAAGGAGGAGGTTATCAATTTGCCAAGCCAAATAACAGGTACCTACACTCGTCATGCGTGACTTTGAGCGGGATAGTTTCTTCTAGAACAAAACAACCCAGGCGGGCAGACACCGACTTAAACACTATCAATACCTATCAAAAGGAAGTACCTATGCATTAGAGGTGTATTAAATTAAATCTTTATTAAGTTATTTTTTGGAAAAGCGTGTTCTTCCTAAAGTATCGTCCTGGATGCCCAATTCAACGGTCCTCCACAGTGCGGTTTTCAAGGAGCTTTCTTCCTCGTACTACGCTCCTACCTACCTCGTACAAAGCTGTGGAATGAGCTTCCTTGTGCAGTGTTTCCGGGACGATACGACATGGGTACCATAAAAAAAAGCGCGTACACCTTCCTTAAATGCCGGCAACGCTCCTGTGATTCCTCTGGTGTTGCAAGAGATTGTGGGCGGCGGTGATCACTTAACAACATGAGACCCGTACGCTCGTTTCTCCTCCTATTCCATAAAAAAAACGTCGATAGTGCATGCATTTGTGAATTTTTAATAATTTTCAATGTTTATTTCTTATATAATTTCATAAATAATACTTACGCAGTATTGGTTTTCGACTGTTCCGGAACCATGGCTATGAGATTTAAACTCATATTTACCCTTAACATATAAATGACCCAACAAGCAGTAAAAATCATAAGCCATAAGTTAACTCGCACCGGGATCACATCTGTAACAAAAATTAAATCTAATTTTATAAAAGCCGTTCCCGCCTGCTTCGCTTGGCGAATTTTAAAAGGAAATAAATTAATGAAGGAACTTTGGAATTCGTAATGTAGCCATAAACCACCTAGGATAAATCGCATCGAATGGACCTCCATCGACATGAAACTACCAAGTTTCATGTCGATACGATCAGTGGTTTAGGCGTGATTGAGCCTCAAACAAAGACCATTTTCATCATATATATAGAAAGCTGCAATATTTAATAATATAAATCACTTTGTACCAAAAAAGTGTCATGCTATGTGTGTAAAAATATTTAATAAATAACCAAAAGGAATTGAAAGGAGACAGTGCGACGAGACGAGCGCAATTGTAGTGCCGTTCTGAGTCAGTGCAACGAGACAGAGTTTTTGGGTTTTTCAAGAATCCTGAGCGGCACTGTATTGTAGTGGTCAGGGTGTATCAATTACCATCAGCTGAAAGTCCTGCTCATCTCGTCCCTTGTTGTCATATTAAAAATAGGTACATATTTCCATATAAACATAAGAACTCAATTGAACCCAACCAGATACTCAGTAATAGAGAAGTAACTCTAAGCCCAAACGTTGGCATCCACTAAATAAAAATACCTTTATTTTTGTTAACAAAAGAATAATTTATTAATTCCTTACCCACACATTTACAAATAAACCCCATTTAAACCTTTACATTTTGCTTTTACAAACATTACAAAACAGAATTTCACAACATAATATTATGTCACTTCATGTCCTAATTTGTCAACTAACTTTTATTTGATATTATTATCTGTACCGTTTCCAGTAGATACAGATATCCCTATACGTAAAGAAGACAGTTATAAAAGTTTGGAAAATCATTGGGAAAATTTAAAAGTGCACGCCTCATTTTCCACAATATTCGTATTAATTGAGAAACCGCTGACAGACAAGATTATTTATAATGTTATTATTTACTTCATATATCAAGTCCTGGCCTATGTTTCTAGAATTACACATGTTTTCAACCGCTTAGAAAGACATTACTATGACCGCTACCTTATCTATGTTCTCCTGGTGTCTACGTAGTAATACGTCGTGCACATGATGTCATGCTTAAGACAATCTCTGCTTCAACTATGATCGCCTGGTACCAAAGACTGTATAATGCTTCCTATCTCATTTTCTCCCACGTTAAATCATATGAATTTATGTGTCTGTCTCTTTTTAATAATGCCACTTATCGAAACGCGCATTTTATCGAAATTCAAATCATAATGATGCTAAAAAAAATTAACTTCAAAAATTTATAACGGTACGATAATTTTTTCCACCAATTTCTCTGCGACATATCCACACATCCACACACTGACGTCCAGGCAAGATTATTTTTAATGTTATTACTTACTATGATAAACAGAATAATTATTGTTCTTGAAATGTATTTTATTTACCTACCTCACAGTTTATTTTACTTGATAAGTGCACTAATATTAACCTGTAAGTAAGATATAATAAAAAAAAATCAATTTAAGTTTCGACTAAATTGCTTTTTAGAGTTCCGTAGTCAAATGGCAAAAAACGGAACTCTTATAGATTCGTCATGTCTGTCTGTCTGTCCGTGTATGTCACATACACTTTTTTCCAATACTATAAGTTGAAAATTCTGTTGAAACTTGGTAAATAGATGTATTCTGTGAATCGCATTAAGATTTTTACACAAAAATAGAAAAAAAAAATGTGGATTCAAAATAGTAAGAACTAAAACTCGATTTTTTTTTCTTCTTACCCATCGATAAAAAAATGATATTGAGGTTTCTAATATCATTTTTTTCTAAACTGGATAGTTTGCTCGAGAGACACTTCCAAAGTGGTAAAATGTCCTTCAAATGAACTTCAAGAATAAGAGAATGATAAAACTAAAAAAAATATGATAAGTATGCATTATATTATAAATATGATGTACATTACTATAACTTCCACCGAAAATTGGTTTGAACGATATCTAGTAAGTAGGTTTTTTAATACGTATAAATGATGAGAGCTCATTTTGAGCAAAGATTTTTTGCCTTTTCCATTTAAATAATTTAATATAATTTTCCTTTCTATATAACCTTTATATTATGTTACTTGCTGCTAAGGAACCCTTCATGGGCGAGTCAGACTCGCACTTGGCCGCTTTTTTTGACATGTCGAGAGTAGAGCGCTACCTCAACGCTTCGCAAAAGGCGTGCTATACGAGGTGGATGTTAATTTATATTTCTAGTTTGTTTGGCAAATTTCAATTCAGGACCTAAAAATGGACATTGAATTAAGTAAATTTGGTGAAATTTTGCATCATCTTTTTATATCATGTTTTATTCATAAATTGTTAATACCTTGTGGGGCGATGTATATGCTTTTACAACAAGATCCCAGAAAATGTTCAAAACAAATGTATTACGAAATTCAAACGAATTGTTGCAAAACGTTTGTGTGGTAAAGATTACTTTAACCAAAGAGAAGGGATAGATATTTACGTATCATCTAGTACATAAATGACCTTTCTTAACATTTGGAAATGCAGTGACCGCCCTCAAGCTATTAAATAATAAGTTTTATTGTACGATATTACAGTGTAACCAAATTTATAGGAAAAAAAAGAAGCCCGCTGATTTTGTTGCGCCCGTTAATAGGTAGAATTTGACTTTCAATAAGTAATATCACATCCTATTTTGAATCAAAAATATTTGAATTACAATAGAAATGCGAATGTGTGCCCTTTCAAGTCTACCGCTGAACCTATTTTGATGTTATTTTGTACAGAAATAAAATAAAGTTCGGAAAAGGACATATCATACAAAGTTTATAAGTTACGTAACTACTTTTTAAATTGTTTTAAAGACATCAATAAGACACTAACGCGTATTTACTGACAGAATTGTTGAAACATTAAGTCGATCAACGAACCACACATAATGACGAACAATAATAGCCATTTCTGTGAAGCATCCACCTACATTGTGTACTGCTAAATTCATTACGTACAGTCAATATACGTATTAAATAATATTGTATATATTACAGAGGCAATGTCCTTCTGTATTCTTCACGCTATCTTAGTTAAATGAAATGATCCGATGTATCTAATGAAATGATTTATGCGCCGCCATTTTTGTTCCGTGTCTTTCGTTTTTTCTTTTAGCTTGCAAATAATTGACGTGTTTATGTAGATTCGCATATTACATAACATCGGCGTAATCTGTATCATCTACGATCTAGAAATATATTATGGTATTTAGTTTTATATGGTTAAGGAAGGTTCTAGACTAGTCTCGAAGCGCGTGGAAGATTCTATTATTCTCGACAAAAATAATAGGATATTTCCGCTTGGTGAAATTCAGTAATTTAAAAGAAATATTTATAGTGACTATTCAAAGCGCTTAGTTTAAGCGTAATTGAATAAAGTTTGTTTGACTTTGACTTTGAATACCTGCTACACCATGTGGCGACATACATTATAGACTCCTATCAATATCTACCAATAAACACAAAAAATATCCCAACAGAGGAACTCGGGTTAAATAATACTTTCATAGCTGACAAAAATTTTTTAATGGTATCTGTTTTATTTACAAAATATTTTGCTATTTTGACGAATGTATTAGCTTAAATTATTTGTTGTGAAATGTGATTTTCTTATCGTTACTATTATTATGAGATGCGTTGTGACAACCCTTCGCTGCACAGTAAGTCATTTTTCAATTAAATTTCGCGCGCTGATTCTCGTGGAACTTGACAGCGTGACGTGTATGTAGCCTTAAAAGGCCACATTGGAATTGTTTCATTTCGCTTGGGCCTACTCACGTTCTGAGCGTTATTATTAACATATATTGTGTTCGTATTTTAAAACATCCGTAGAGGAATCGAGTAAAGTCTAAAAGCTCTAAAAAACATGATTCTTCTTTCTATGACACAATGCGATCGCGGGCCTTATTGATACGCCCCAGGGACCGAATGTTGTTGGACTGTTCTTCTGCCAAACCATTATTGTGAGTGTATGATTTGAAACGAAATACTTTTACGCTACTTACAGTGGAATGATCTAACAGAAAATGCCATTCCACGAAAAATCGCGCCCACCATTTACGTACAATAAACAACTTGGTACCTACTTCAACAGCAGGCACCCGAGTCCAGAAGTTTGCGTAGGTCCAGCGTACTTTGGATGGTCAAATGGTCCAGCAAAATCTTTTTTTTTTCTTGGGATGGGTATAAATTCATAAAGTCGCGTCAGGACACGTGACCTGATCGAAAATTCGTAAGACAGTCGTTGAAATTATGGATGGAAGTTGATTTTTATGGGAGATTAACTTTTTAATGTAAAATAATTGTATTAGTTCTGCAGTGTTAATTTTTTTAACAAATTGTCATTTTTGGGTAGCACAATAAATAAACATTGTATTTAACCCCATAAATGCATGTATGTACTTTAATACTGATAAGTTAAGCAATTCGTGCGTAATTTTTCCCTAACCATTCCTAGATATTTAAAAATGAACAACGTTAATGTTCAAGTTTTCACTTCTGCCGGCACTCCCGGAGTGCAACCAGTTTTTTTTTACAATCGCAAATAAAATGCTCGCATAATACCTTTATTTATTTACGGTGTGTGTGTGGATTGATACTGTACTCAATAACTCTTGTGTTATTACTAATTAATTTACATTTAAGTACTTTTTTTTTACTTACACGAGTAAGTCAAAATAAGTAGTTTTATAGGTACTTACACGATTTTTTGACGTGTGAGTATTTTTGTTGCATCACTTTGAATATATTGAAGGTAATTGAAATGATCTGTAAAATAATAAAGCTGTAAATGCTAATTTAAAAGAGTTTTCCTTTCCCGTAGTGGTGGTAAATGTAAAAATAAAACTTTTGACATAATATTCATTTTCTTAACCTACATAAATAAAGTGATTTTGATTTGAAGGTGAAGGTCAGATTTTCTCGGATCTGTGGAGAAATTGTTGATACATTTTTATTTGTCTTATTTTTTTTCTATTTAATCGATTTTGTTCTTTATGTAGGAGACATTTGGTACGCTATTTCCTTATGTCACGAAATTTTTGAAACAATGAAGTATAAACAATCGGAATATCTTCTCTTAATACACAACCCGGCATTATAGTTTCTATTCAACGTCAACGTCACATATTGTTCGAGACTGGCTCGAGTACACCCACTTGGTCGTAGTATTAGTTTCCGCACTTTGCGACTACGACTACGGTTTCTATTTGGAGCGCAGCGGAGACCAATCCTTAATCTAAGGATCATAAAAATAGCCAAAATTCTAAGCGACATCGCAATTACGCTCGTCACTATGTGACATAAGATGTTGTCTCTAGCTCCATAATGTCACTGGCTACGGCCTCCTTCAGACCGAAACACAATAATGCTTTACGACATAAAGAAGCCTTCCCACTTGTAAGACGTCACGTCGCACCAACTCCCAAAATAATTTTTGCATGTCGGTATTTTCGTCAAAAGTTTTTTAATCAGTAAGTAGGTGCTTAATTTAAATCCCCATGTTTAAATCCAGCAGAAACCTGGGGTTTTTTGCCTCCATATTTCAAGCAAAGGTATACGCCATTTTAGAATGCGTGGAAACCAATATCCAAAAAGGTTACTTCAACCGAAACATATACATTCACTCTGACAGTCAGGCAGCATTGATAGCTTTAAACGCTGACTTGACGGCGTCAAAATTTGTCGAAAATTGCATAAACTGCCTGAAGAACAGAGTGATTCTCAGATGGGTCCCAGGGCATGCCGGAAATGGCCGATGAGCTCTCAACAGCTGGAGCTAATATATTGTCAGGAACCTATTTGTGGTCTGAACTGCATAAGAGCGCCATCCGAAACACCCTGACATACCAATGTCAACAAGAAGCACTTAGAAAGCTGGAACAAATCAACAGGTTTAAACCACTCCAAAGCGGCATTCAACAATAGATTCGCGAATGAAGCCCTATCATTGAACAGAAAAAACTTATCCATACTTACCAGGATGCTAACTGGGCACTGTCGCCTAAACCGGCACCTAAGTGTGGTCTTAATCAAAAACGATCATTGGCATCTAATACCCTGCACCCAGATACTGTTTGTAATACTCGCGTCAAGATACTGCGGTTCGAAAATGCAGCTTATAAGTTTCAGTGGCGAACACTATAGTTCAATTATGGACGCTGTGTTACTAGGACTAGTTAAAGAGCCACCTTAATTTAATTATTTAATTAAAAACGCTATAATAAATATTGGAGGAATACGAATTAGAGTGAGACGCATTTACAACCAGATGACCGGAATATTTGATATATTATTAGTTTAAATAACACTGGTTTGACAGCTATTAAATTAATAAAAAACTGTAATCTTAATAAAAACACATTAATTTTATTGAAGTAGGCTATCGTAACATAGATATTACAAATGTGGTCAGACTTGTATGTTGTATTAAATATTATACTATATTTACTGGCCATAAAAAGAAAGTTTCTTGAAATTTTCCATTTTTTAGCAAATCTAACTGTGAAACAAAATAATGACATTCTCTGGTAATATTTTTATGACATCAAGGGCAAGACGCATTACAATGCAGTGCCGATTCTGAGCGGCACTACAATTGTGCTCGTCACCTTGAGACATAAGATGTTAAGTCTCATTTGCCCAGTAACATCACTAGCTACGGCGCCCTTCAGACCGAAACACAGTAATGTTTACACATTACTGCTTGACGGCAGAAATAGGCGCCGTTGTGGTACTCATAATCTAGCCAGCATCCTGTGCAAAGGAGCCTCCCACAACATGTTACATAATATATAATAATACTGAAAATTTTGAAACTATAACGACAGAGTAGGGATAGAATCATACGTATAGACTATGACGTAATCATTATAGGACGATGCACGCGAACCTTTGACACTAGACACAGCAGTTACCGAGTCTAAGCAATTTGTTCTTTTGATTTTTGTCACTCCAACGGTTGGCTCAGTGGAAGAGCGCTCACACGGAACTGGAGAGGTCGCGGGTTCGAGTCCGGCATCGTTCATAAATTTTGCCTTCAAATTTATTTTTTGTAGTTGCCGAATTTTTCAAGTAAGTTATGTTTGGCGTGACTAGAGAGTAACTTAGATTTTTCGGAAGGCAATATAGATAGTCTATCAACGCAGTTTCCACTATTTAAACACAGAAACTTACAACCGTGTCTGGCCATTAAAAAATGCATTTATTTTTATGACGTAATGTTATCTTAATAAAAGTTATATGTGTGTACAGAATACAATCGAAATGACTACCTTTGGCGTCAACACACACCCGGCCACAGCTCTATGGGTTCACGCACATTTTCTAAGGCTCATTTAGGCTGAAACCTGTAGTGCGTACTTAGACATTGCTCAAATTTTACTTTCGTAAGACTTTGCTGAGTGCATTGACCTGTATAAATACCACTGGACAGGCTGTTCCATATGTTTGACAGCAAATTTTTTGTGCCTATTTGAAGCGCCACTCACGAGCGTCCAGAGAACTAATTTTGACGTATAATACAAATGGCTGCGAGAGAAGCGTACAGTACTCCGAGGTATTTTTGCATTTTGAATTAATTTCGTTAGTTTTCCGTGTTAATTATACTTCCGGAATCAACGTAACAAAGTACACATTTTTTTTGTAAATAGTTTCCCTCTATCTATCGATGTTTGTTTGGCTGAGGTCGTTATTTTATTTATTTATTGCTCCAACAGGGTGAACACCAATACAATTCCTTAATAACTAACACAGATATAACTATTTAAGTGACACCCCAATTATAGGTGCAACAAGAACAATTAACAAACGAACACAAACAGAGCATTGCTTACGTTTTAGCAAAATTAATAAGCAATATATATTTAAAAAATAGTATTTCAGAATTTTAAATTAATTAAAACTGTGAGAAATTAAATTTAAATTAAAATAAATTAAATTCGTCCTATGGAAAAAGAGCTCATCAAATAAATCATTGATAATACATTAGAACTAAAACGATTACAATTGCAAAATTAGACATATTACACATATTAGCGAAAGCTAGTACATAACAGAGTGTGAGGACATATGTTCTAGTACCGCAGACTCTCGCTACATGGCCAACAGCGCCAATATGGCGAATATCAAACAGGCACAAAAGCACTTTGACAGCCGCAAGTCCAGTGGTAAATAGTAGAGATCAGTGGCTGAGTAGGATAAAACGCGAACTTGACTTTAGCATTGGACTGTCTTAGCTTAAGGTCAGTCTAATTTCAGCTGTCAAATGACTATAAAAACGAAAACAAAGATTATGCTTAGCTTACACTTAAGTTTTACGTAAGTAAAGTCTGAGCAAAGTCTATGTACACTTTACAGATCTCAGCCTTAGTCACTGCTTGTTCTAAGACATTTCTTAAAAGACTCGAAATCAGCTTTTCGCTTTTATCAGACCATGTTTTGTAAAACTAAATATAATTTGTAGTCCTAACGTCTCAGATAAGGGCTGGACGAAGGCCACTTTTCCGATCACTTATGTAGCTTGCGTGAGATACAAAGAAGCCTCAAACTGGTTACTTTTTTATGAAAATAGGGGACGAGACGAGCAGTACGTTAAGCTGGTGGTAATTGATACGCCCTGCCCATTACAATGCAGTGGCGCTCTGTTTTCTTGAAAAACCTCAAAAATTCTGAGCCGCGCTACAATTGCGCTCGTCACCTACAGACATAAGATGTTAAGTCTCATTTGCCCAGTAATTTCACTAGGTCCGGTGACCTTCAGACCGAAACACAGTAATGCTTATGCATTACTGTTTCACGGCAGAAATAGGCGCCGTCGTGGTACCCGTAATCTAGCCGGCATCCTGTGAAAAGGAGCCTACCACTGGTTACGTAATTGTCATAAAATGCTGAAAACTACCTTTAATACTTGGCCAAAGTTAAGGCCACGAGCGCTATAAAACGCCCGCTCCTATAATATAAAACCCATTCAGATTGTCGAGGTCACAATATGGTAAACGCCATGACATTCACATTTGGTTTTACAATAGATGCTATTTGTGGACAATGTCGCTAGAATTAGCGATTTATCATCGTTACTATTCGATATAAATAGAATAAAGATCCCATTATGTTCATTATTGATTTGTCATGCACAGTGTCACTAAACGTAGTGTTTAAATGCTCTTTGGTCGCTATAACCACAGAGTAGGGATATTTACAACATTGCATCAACGACAGCGGTGAGCAGCAGGAACTAACACAAATAATTTTTAGTAAGTTCCTATATGCGTGTCATGTTATTGATACAAATCAAATCACAACAATTTGTCTAAATATGTGTAGATATACAATTTTTTTCAATGCAACAATGAAAATTGAAAACTATAAAAAATTTGTAAATTTATCATCCACATAATATGTATAGCAAATTTAAGTATTTTATGGTTTTCTCATGGATGCCATTGTCAGAACTGGGCCGAATTACAATGAGACTACACGGGAAGCACCAGCTTTCAAAAAATAATTATAAAACTCAGTTCACCCAGTCGAAAGTTTTGAGGGTACAAACATAAAAAAATACCTACGAATTAAACCGACTTCAAAAAGGGAGGAACCTCCTCCTTCGGTCGGTCGGTTTAATTCGCGCAAATTTAAAGGCGCTAAAGATCAATTGGATATCGATTGCATTATAATTTATAACCCCATAAAAAATAAGCTACTAAATCCAGAGTAATAGTACAGGAGCTCCGTCTCTGCATGTTTATATTAATATATCAACTGAAGTTAAAGTTTGACAATCTAATTTGAATCCTATAACCTTACACCGAAAGTTCATTTTCCATAATTTCAACGACTGTCTTACGAATTTTCGATCAGTTCACGTGTTCTGACGTGAGTTTAAGATTTTATACCAATAAAAGTGCTCAACGCCGCTTAAGAAGTTTTCACTTCAAGAAGACGATAAAGCGACTGCCAATACTTTTCTTTATCCAGAAATGGGATTGGCCCAAGTCATAAATTGTTTGAGCTAATTAATTCTGAATTTTAATAAAATATTCCCCCATTTCCCTTAAAATACAATATTCGATGTCATTTACTGATTCAACCACTGCAACTGGAGCTACAAATCTGTCTGCACTAACAAGAGAAGGGGATAAAACAAGGGATAAAGGATAGGTATAGATAAGGGATAAAAGACGAAATTGCATATACTTGTTTCTGTCTAGAAATAAATCCCTACCAATATTATAAATGTGAATGTAATAATAATATGTGTAATAATAATCAAATTTATTACAGAGATAGACAAAAGCTTGACAAAGGCTACCTTTTATCACGAATAAAAGGCTTGGCGGTGTTGAAATAGGATGGAAGTATGTATGAATGTTAGTCATTATCGAATATAACACCATGAAACTTTTAAATATTTGTTCTAGCGTTTTTAAAATTTAGCCCTGCGTGGGGTGAAAAAGGGGATGAAAGTACTATAGTCGGTAGCTTATAAAAATATATTAACCACAGCAGTTTGTTGTGCACCTATTATTTGCAAAGTGAGTATATTATATTATGTAGCTATGGCATGCGCACGAAGTCGCGGGTAAAAGCTAGTGTAAAAATATATCAGCATTTTCAATTAAATCAATATATATTACATAAATATTTACTTCAATATTTATTTGTCATAATTTGTGATCAATTAAAGTAGCCAACAAGTAGGCAGGCGCTCAAAAACAGTTGTATATGTAGTTTAGTTGTATATGTATAGCAAAAGTTGTAAGAAATATTTACAAAAACAGTAAAGCTAAAGTAAAGCTAGACAGAGAAGGAAAAGAAATAAATATAGAGCGTGGTGTACGCCAAGGTGACCCCCTATCACCACAACTTTTTGCCGCAGTTCTAGGAGATATCTTCCGAAATCTTAATTGGATGGAAAAGGGCCTTAATATTAATGGTATAAAATTAAGCAATCTAAGATTTGCGGATGACTTAATAGTTTTTGCCTCCTCTCATTTGGAACTAGTGGAAATGATACATGACCTCGAAAAACAAAGTCGCCTAGTGGGTCTGACTATGAATATTGCCAACTAAAGTAATAACAAACAGGTCAGAACAACTAATTGTAGTAAGCAATAACAATATCGAATATGTACATCAATACACTTACCTAGGACAAGTTATATCACAAAAAGATCAAGACAAAGAAATTGATACAAGAATAGGACATGCTTGGAAAAAATCCTGGGGACTCAAAGAAGTAATGAAAAGCAAAGATATCAAAATAAACATAAAAAGAAAACTCTATAATACTTGTGTACTTCCAGTATTGACCTACTTGGTCGCCTACGCAAAGACAGATTAAAAAACTAGAGACTTACCGAAGAGCCATGGAGAGGAGTATGATGAATATTAAAAAAAAAACAGTTCGAAACATAGACTTAAGAGAGAAAACAAAAATCACTAATTTCACTAATGTTATAAGAAAATTTAAATGGCGCTGGACGGGACACAACCTTCGGGGTATAGACAAATAGAGCAAATGTATCACAGATTGGTATCCCAGAAACTTCAAAAGGAAACCGGGGGGACAATACAGGAGATGGTCAGACGAACTTAGGACGATAGCAGGCAAGACATGGTATAGGTAGCTAACCTAAGATAGAAAAGAGTTGAAGAAGTTGGAAGAGGCCTTTGTCAATAGACAACCAGATAGTGATAGATACTTAGTTAAGGATAGTTTGTAAGTATATATGTAAATAATACTATCTGAATAAAGGCTTATATTATTATTATTATTATTAAAGTAGCCAACACTACCGGGTACCTGATATCTCCCCCGGTTCTCAGCCGGGTTCTAATGGGGATAAATGTAACCAAATTCCTTTCTCTACAATTCGGCAATACAAGGATGGAAATGCGACATCGAATCAACGGAAGGGTATCCCGTGACGCAGAAATATTGCTTAACTTGAACATAAATACTAAAATGCCTGTTATATAACAGCGTTGCTTGCGGAGCGTGCCAAAATAAAAAAAAAACAACAAAATTTGGAAATTATGGACTATATTCCAAAAGGGGTCTTAATTCAATTAAGGGGCCTTGATCAAGCATATTATGTCTTGTTTATGCACCTTTTTGAAAGAGTGATTTATGATTATCAATTGGTTCTGATTAAATTCAATAACCGTTTTATAGTTATTAAGGTAAAACAATTTAACCTTTTCGCTACGCGCCACTTTCAAGGTGCATAAATGTTGTTAAGTTAGCTAATTACATTATCATCATAATCCCTGTAACTCCCTGAATCAAAAATGGCCTGAACAGCTTCGAGAAAAGGATGGTACGGCGGTGCCACTTGTGTTTGCTCGACTTGGTGCCCCTGCCGTGCCCCTAGGTAATATGAAGTCCGAACCGAAAAGACATTGATACGTGGCGGGGGAGCATCGAACTGGGGGTTCTGTGGTGAGACTCAACGGTTCGACCTATTGCGTCAACGACGGTTTGATACATACCTACACGTACTATTTATTTTAAAAGTTTCCCGTTAAATAGAAGATAGAAAGTGTTTGCCGTTTGTGCGCACTTGCACGTACTATGATGTGTAAACGCTTAAAACCAATAAGGACGCTTTGAAATTCAAATATTTCTATTAAACATTTCAAAATAGGATACAAAATCATTTATTGAACGTCAAAAACTAGCACCCATTCAAAAAAGACTGCCTCAGACCTGAGAAGAATGGGCGCAAGAAACTCAGCGCGCTTTATTTATATAAAAATATGGATTGCAATGTGATATCGTACAATAAGCATTTATAATTAAAGAGCCTTAAGGTGGTAGCTTCACTCCCAGTCTATGGTGTCATTAAGAAAATCGTTTATGCTATAGTAACCTTTCCCACACAAAGGTTTTTTAACAATTCGTATAGGTAAATTTCGTAACACATTTGTTTTGTATATTTTCTGGAATCATATTGTAGAAGCATATACATCGCCCAACAAAAGACTTCCTAACTCGACTCAACCAAGTAGTAGGCTTAACAAGTTTGTTTGTTCCTAGTGTTAACATTATGAATGTCACAGTTTCTAGAAAATTCCTGAATGTGCCTATGAACATACAGAACATTATTAAAAATATATTGAGAAGCAACAGTCAAAATGTTTATTTCTGTAAATTTTTCTCTCAATGATTCTTTAGGACCTCGGTTATAAATCTCGCGAATAGCCCTCTTCTGCAGCACAAAGATGGTATTAATATCGGCCGCACTGCCCCATAACATTATACCATAGGACATAATACTATGAAAATAACTAAAGTATACTAGTCGAAGTCACGTGATGTGTGCCTTACTAATATACCTACTTCTCTCTGGATTATGTCATACACGGAATTTTTTAAGTATGACAGCGGTAGGTACTTCTCTTGTGTCTTTTTTACTTCTAAAGTTTTACTATGCTGCGCATCCTCACACTTTCTCTGAATAGGTATATTAAGGTCAGCCTTACTGAGGCCGGACAGGTACGTGAGGCATTGACAAATCACATTTTAATCATTATTTTTACATATTGCAACCTCCTTCTCGAAAATACCGGTAGAAGGAAACTTCTTACCACAAGGCAAAGAGGATATAAATACAGCGTAATAAGAAGTGGGACTGCCTAAGTAAAAATAGTTTTTTTGTTTAATATGAAACGTGCAGTCATTTGACATAAGTTTGAAATAGTAGTAATTACAGTATGGCGATTGGCCACAAAGTATAATCCGGCTGAGTTTGAAAGCGAACAGTTGCTTAACGTAGTGGAACTTGTGGATTTCGGTTTGTGGATCTCTCTTTTTTACAAGATTATAGCCGTCACGCCGTTTCGCTACCCTGCCACATGGTTTAATAGATAAATACCACAGCACGCCTTTTTTTATATTTTAGGTTTGTAGCCTACCTTATCTAATGAAGTTACTGGTACTTAATTAAAATCTTATATCTCAACATGACGAGCGCAATCGCGGTGCCGCTCAGTTTTGGATTTTCAAGAATCCTTAGCGAAGACACAGAGTGAACGTCTACAAATCTCCTCTTCCATTCATTAGTGTGGGGTTCAATTCCTTGTTCTGAATAACTTTGATTATGATGCGACTGATTATTGCGCTGAAAATTAACAGTGTCAGTGTCAGCAGAAATTCACCACCAGAGTCTCCTTCGCACAGGATGCCGGCTATAGGTACCACAATGACGCCTATTTCTGCCATGATGCAGTAATAAGAAAACATTACTGTGTTTTGGTCTGAAGGGCGCCGTAGCCAATGAAATTACTGGGCAAATGAGACTTAACATCTAATGTCTGACGAGGGCAATTGTACTGCCGAATTTTTGGGTTTTTCAATAATCCTGAGCGGCACTGCATTGTAATGGGCAGGGCGTATTAATTACCAGCAGCTGAACGCCTTGCTCGTCTCATCCCTTATTTTAGTAAAATATAAGTTTCTAAGTTAAATATGTAGATTTTTTTTATCGTTAGGGAAAAATAATCAGAATAAATTATTATGATACGCACACACCGACACCCAAATTCGACACCCTGACGCTGGTTGGTCTAACTGTTTATATTCTTTGCTTAACATTTTATATGTGTGAGGCAAAAAACTTAGCTTTGAATCCATGATAACTCCTATGTCACGAATTTGAGTGACTTTAGCAAATTTTTTATTACACATTTTGTAATTGAACATTACTGGTATTCGCTTCCTGCTAAAAGTGATGACAAAGCACTTATCGGGGTTCAAAAAAAGATGTTTGTTTTACAAAAAGATTCAAAGCTTCTCAAATCAAGTTCAAGAGACTTATATTCTTCTACATTTTAAATAACTCTAAAAAATTTTGGGTCATCAGCATATAAAAGTAAGTTAGAATTTTTTATATAGTCACTTAGTCACTCATATCGTTAATATATAATAAAAACAGTAATGGTCCCAAATGGGACTCTTCAGAAGGAATATATTTGTAACGCGATGTAACCACCGAAGACAACAGCTTGAGAACGATTCTCTATGTAGGATTGTATCCAAAGAAGTAGTAGAAGTCTTACGGCATATTTTGTCAAAACCCATAGCAAAATCAGTATACACAGCGTTTGCATGTGCGTTATCACCCAAAGCATCGAGAATGATTTAAATTCGTGTCAACATTTCGACCTTTATAGAAACCATGTTGACGTGGAGTTATATGACGCCACACACCCCATGATAATTGGCTTAATACTGTGACAATTTTTCATTGGCATGATTTTGATATATGCCGATAGGTACTTACCTATAAATTGGCTATTATCTCCTTTTGGTATCGGAGTGACCACTGCCATTTTCCAAATGGCAGGGACACGACTTTCTCTAAATGATTTTATGAATAAAAAAGTGATAGGTAACGCTAAATTCGTAGCAGTTTCTCATCAATACTGGATGAATACCATCCACCCTTGGTTACATTTACAGATTTAAGATATTTGTAGACAATTTTTTTGGATATAAAAATAGAACTTATATCAAAAAATTTATTTTTAGCCAAGGAAATTTCAGCTAATTTAAATTAATTTATGGCCGAGTTTTCGAAGACCCAATGAAAATCACAGTCACTGGGTGATACTATGCAACGTTCACAGTTCACGTGCACAGGATTAAATCTAGTTTACGTTTATTGGTATTAAAAATGTTGTTACAGTGATACATACAGGAGAAAGACATGAATTCGCGCAATACTTGAACTAAATAGCAGTTGTTAGCATTTGTTGATCAGATGTCAGATTCAGGCCACTGCGCTTTAGAAATATTAAAATCTCTAGTAATTAAAAATTTATCATTTGGATTATTTACAGCTATAGCAATTACAGCAATTGTCCACAAATATGAAAAAAGTGAGTCAAAGTGACCATATGTAAGGGACCATGCGGAATATAAATTGGTGTGTCTTTATTTATACAAATTAACATAAATACCGTCTTGATAATTAGTGACAAAAATAAATATGCCAATTTGTCACAATATAATCATTCATTTACTTAAGGAAGACTTTTGGGTAATCGCGTAGCGTACCAACTGGTACCAACCATGTACCAGCTATTATATTCTCTCAGCTTACCGCAAATAATGCCTAATCAACTTTAATAGCTTTGTACAATAATTATGGAGTGGTTACGTAGTTACAGATATCATCATATTTGTTTCCCTACGCGCTCAATTGGTCAATTTACAATAAGGAAGACTTGGCTTTTTAAATTATATAATATATATATATATATGAGGCGCAAGATTGAGACAAATTGCATGCGACTGAAGTAGCAGACGACATAGTGATTAACGCGTGACGAACCGCATGAAGCAGCGAAATTGAGAGTGGACTGTATATTTATTTTTTGTTTATTTAGTAGGAAGACCACGTTGTTTGCAATGTGTTGGTTTAGGGTAACTTTACACATTAATAACTTAAAATAAAAAGCGATTCACTCGATTGTATGAAACGTGCAGTCATTGATAGATTGACAGAAGGACGTCTATAATCTTGTAAAAAACGGAGATAGCAGAAATCCACTACACACTACACTACAATAGATTATCGTAAATTTAAAAATATTGCACACATAAATAATACTTATAATATGTTGTGGGCTATTAATGAACGTAAAATATATTTTATTCAAAATAAATAAAGTTATTAATTCTATTATTGAATTCAGCAAAGTATACAACTCAAACCACGTGTTTCTTTATAACAGAATCCAACTTTTACATAAATATTCTTCTTAACCTAATATCTATTTTAGTCAGCACAAACGATGTCAATGAAAAACGCCATTAGGACCTTATCATAAATTCTTATGTCTGATATAGCTTACGAGAACATGGTTTATCTACTTAGGAAATTTTCTTTCCCAATAACTGCTGTACTAAAATTTATTAAATGCCTAGCAAATAATATTGTATTGGTGATTAGTTTTGGAAATTAAAATATTTTTTTTTATTTCTTAAGTCGATAATATAAGTATTTTAGACTCAAACTTTGTTAGAAAAGTTATTTATTCATGTAGGTCAACTCCACTTCGGGCAAATTCAGCTTATTCCTGGCATTTCACGCTTCATTCTACAAATATGTAAATACAAAAAAAACACAGTATTCTAATCAGTTATAATACATCTAATAGTCCTAAAATGCTACAAATCAATAGATGACGTAATTGTAATAGCAATCGGTAATACAGTAGGCAAAACCTACGGTTTTCAAGATAATGTAAAAAATATTACACGGCGGGTCGTACTGCCGGGAACCTACTTTTCCATGAGGCTAAAAAAGGCAACAAAGTTGTTATTGTTCGTTGGTAGCTAATGTTATTTTTAAAATTTTAAACCAGTTGAATAAAAAAAAGCCCGGGGTTTGACAACATACGGGTAAGATAATTGTTATGTATCAGTTCAGAAATAGCGCCGGTAATTACACACCTTATTAATGCGTGCATTTCCACGTCCTCGTACCCAGATCAGTTAAAATTGGTATAATAATTAGGCCTATTCACATAGAATGACATGAATAACTATAGACCGATCACTATATTACCGTGTATTGATAAGATAGTTGAGAGGTATATCGGTAGTGAAATAACTAGTTTTCTTGCTAATAATCATATAATAAATGATAAACAATATGGTTTCCAAAACGGTTGAAATACTTCTCTGCTGTTAGAACAACTGAACAACCGTAACCAGGTGCTGGTTGTCTTTGTCGACTTAACAAAAGCATTTGATACACTACAATATCATACGTTATTTTCTAAGCTCTAACAGGCGGGTATACATGGGCCCTTGCTGGAGTAGTTCCACGATTATCACAACGAACGAAACATCGTCGTGCGCATTAATGGCCAAGACAGTGATCAAATACCTACGCTGATAGGCACCGCACAGGGCTCGATATTGGGCCCTACTTAATATTTAACTTACGTCAACGAAATGTGTAACCTATTCACGACGGGCTCTGTATACCAATTTGCCGATGACATATGCTTATGAGGCACAAGAGATTATGCAAAGCAATTTTGACATTCTATGCAAGTGGGTCCATGAAATGGGCTTAGTTATTAATGCAAGCAAAACAAAACTTTGACACATGCGCTCACATATTCAAAATGTGCCAACCCTACAATTATTGCTCATACGCACATCTGTTTGCACGGCCCGCCGAAGCTCGTGAAATAGCACACCTACCTTGGCCTTGTAAATTATAATTGATAAAAATAAAAACTGGAAACTCCACATTGAATATAATAATAAGCTACGATCTCTGCGTTCCAAAATAGACAAACTTAAACATAAATTACCCAATAATACACTAAGACTTCAATTCCTTTCTTTGGCAGACTATTCTATTATGGATTCGTCATGTCTGTCTGTCTGTATGTCACAGCGACTTTTTTCCGAAACTATACTGTTGAAACTTGGTAAGTAGATGTATTCTGTGAACCTCATTAAGGTTTTCACACAAAAAAAAGAAAAAAAACAATAAATTTTGGGGGTTCCCCAACTGAAACTCAACAATTTTTTTTTCATCAAACTGAATCGTATGGTTAGGATAGGTCTTCAAAAATTAAATTGAGGTTTCGAATTTAATTTATTTCTAAACTGAATAGTTTGCGCGAGAGACACTTCCAAAGTTGTAAAATATGTGTCCCCCGTAACTTCTAAAATAAGAGAATGATAAAACTAAAAACCTTCCACCATAAATTGGTTTGAACAAAATCCAGTAAGTAGTTTTTTTTAATACGTCCTATATCGTTTTTGTTACTTGCTGCTACGAAACCCTTCATGGCCGAGTCCAACTCGAACTTGGCCGCTTTTTAAACACTGCAAAGTTATGACTGTATTTGATAAAATAAATATGTCAGTAGTTCTGGAAGAGTATGATAAAATAAACTTGTTAGTAAAAAAAACTAGGCGTAAATAACTGCAGACCGGAGTTAATCAAACCAGATATTAATTATATGTATTTTACCGATGTATTTTAATTTATATGGCAAAATAACGTGGGAATACATATTACCTAGCATATTAAATAACTTACCTGAAACTCTATGCAAAATCAGTCTCAAAAATAAATATTCGTTTAAAAACGGATTTAAAAATATGTATACACCAATAGTAAAAGAAGATATAATGGCTGTTGTTAACTGCTCTTGATATTTATGTTTACTATGTTTTTTTTTCATGTTTTATTATTTAACAGTATTCTATCTTGTGTTTAAAAATAAAATATTTATATAAATACTTTTTAAGTATAGTCGTTGTGAGCGAAGTGATACATTTGCACCACGCATAAACCTGGACAGGTTTCTGTGGAGCATCTTACTGTCAAGTTTTCATTGTACTTCTTTTTTTTAATAGGAATAAAAAATAAGATATCTCAGAAAAAAGGGGCATTGGCGTGGTTTAGGGGAGCGATTTGTTATGTCATTTAGATTCTTTATATATAAAATGTCGAATAAGAGTGTTTGTGCACTCATCCGTGATTTTATGGATCCATGATAAAAATACGATCTGACTGTACGTTTTCGTATGACGGCCTCTTTGTAGAATCACGGATACGAATGAGTTGTGCACTCATAATTAGTTTATATTTCTGCCGTGTATGATGATATAAAACTAGGAATACTTGTACTAGGAGTGTATAGAAAATTGCGGGCGCTGTTGAAAAATAATTGATTTTCAAAGGGGCGGTAAATGAAATAAGTTTGATAATCTCTGCTTTAGAATCGGGAATACTGAAATGCGGTAAGCCAGCCAACTTTTTACAGAAGTACATTTTAGAAGTGAAAACTTTTTGAGGCGCGCTGAGTATGTATTCTCTGGTTATTCAATGAGACGGAGCTGTCATACTCGGGAGGTGTCATGTCACGCTGGTTCGGTCAAGGTCGGCTTTACCTTCTGCTGTGCTCAGAGTGCCTATTAGGCGTTAGCCACTTCCAAAACATCTTAATACATATAAATTACGTGTCACAATGTTTGTCCTCAATGGACTCCTAAACTAATGAACGGATTTTAATGGTGATTACTTCATGGAGTGCAGTTTGGTCCAACTTGAGAGATAGGGTAGTTTTTATTTCGATTTGGGACCCATAAATATTTTTATTTTCAATATTTGTTTTGTATGGACATATTTTCTATGAGAGAATTTAGTGACGCACGGTTTGACAGTTCCGCTGTGAAACAATTTCATTCTAACAACAGGGAGCATACGTTACGAAATTATTCTTGTTGTTTTGAAATATTATTGGCAAATTCCTATAAAACATTATTTTTTTAATATCTACAGAACAACGTCTGTCGAGTCAGCTAGTAATATTATAAAATTCGACAAGTTTACGTTCGAAATACATCTACATTGCGACTTTCTGCCCGCTGTCATAAGTAATGGATTATCGTACAACATTTGTGTCCGCATTTTTGTTAGTAATAAGGACCGCACTTTCGGCCCAGCTGTCAAATGTCAGGAGATAAATCAAGCGACTCCTAGCGAGGCTGTACTTTGTAGATAAAGTCGACGAAGACGAAGTAGTGGATTCGAATTTCCCCTGAGAGATATTTATATATATAGTTTTATACTACACCTATTATGAAAAAAAAAACAAAAAAGAATTCCACGCCGCTCTGCGATAAATTACAAAACCCTTTTTTATTTTCTTAAAAATGTTCACATGTAATGTGCTAAATAGAAAGCTATTGTTCTATTATTCGACAGGTATTATTATTATTCTATTATTCAATTGTGATTGCGAAAACTTTGAGCACGAGATGTGTTATTTCCTTTTCAAGTCATCTGTTTTTCGTTTTCCGTCAATCATTCTAATTTTTTTTTATGGAATAGGAGGACAAACTAGCGTACGGGTCTCCGGTGTTAAGTGATCACAGTAGCGTTGCCGGCATTTAAGGAAGGAGTACGCGCTTTTTTTGAAGGTACCCATGTCGTATCGTCTTGGAAACACTGCACAAGGAAGCTCATTCCACAGCTTTGTAGTACGTGGAAGAAATCTCCTTGAAAACTGCACTATGGAGGACCACCACACATCCAGATGGTGGGGATGATATCCTAACTTGTGGCGTCTCGTGCGAAGGTGGAATTCGGCGGCAGGAATCAGGTTAAACAGCTCTTCGGAATACTCCCCGTTATAAATGCGGTAGAAGACATTATTAATAATAATAACTAAATTCTGAAGAACTCAAAAATTATATAATAATTTAAATACGAGGAAGTTTTTGATGCGGGGGTCGACAACACTGTTCTCGGCTTCGCGAATGACGTCGCGATCCAAGTTAGGAAACGTAATGATGCTAATTGGCGCAACCAAATACAATAATTAAAAGTAATAATTATTTATAACTTGCACGTGCAATTAGCCCTTCATCCGCTAAACCACGTTAGTAATGTAGTTTAATACAAGTTTTCCACCCACCTATATTTGGTAGCAGTAATTTACGCACTTTTGGCCCAGTTGTAACGTGAATAAGAAGTCATCTTCAAATTACAGTACTATAAGGTATGCCTCAGACCTGAGAAAAACGAGCGCAACAAACTTAGCGGGCTTCTTTTTTATTTATAAAAAATATAGTCACAATATTGACATTACTATTTTAATAGTACAATAAAGTTTAGTATTTAATAGCCTGTGGGCGATCGCTCTATTCGCAATCAGTGGTATCATTAAGAAAGTCATTTATGTTATTCCTTATACAAACACACATATTACTACTACACATACATTCTTTTGAATTTCTTAATACATCTGTTTAGATTGTAGAACATTATCTGGGATCTTGTTGTAAAAGCATACACAACTATTCCAAGAAGGTGTTGCAAAAAGAATATTCGATAACAGTTCGATAGCGTGTTCAACTGTTGTGTTGACGTTACCGAGTTGAGTTTCATAAACATATTTCTTAAATATTTTTAAATGGAGAGTCCGCGACCGCAACGAGGACAATTATAACGGTTGTACCACAAAGATGTTTACAAAACAGCCGCTTCATTACAAAGTTTGATGAGATTCTTTGATGTTTGTTTACAGTAAGATTTTACATAATATTGTCGTTTAACTGTACAATGTACGTAAGTTTATTATATGTAGCAGATGCAAATTCAAATATTTTTACTCAAACTAGGATATAAAATCACTTATTGATAGCCAAAAACTACCACCTATTCAAAAAGGTATGCCGCAGACCTAAGAAGAACGAGTGCAACAAACTCAGCGGGCTTTTTTTTATATAAAAACTAGCTGACCCGACAGACGTTGTTCTGTCAATAAACGGTTCGAGAGATATGGTAAATACGTGGGTGAGTGCGTGGGTGGGATCGTTACACGACAAACTATATATGTAAACCTTCCTTGAGCTTCAACGAATCTATTACAAAAGATTTCATTGAGATCGGTCGAATAGTTTAGGAGTTATTAGGGAACATATAAACATACATTCTCTTTTATATAGATATGGTTACAATTTAAAATCGTACAATAAAATTTATTATTTAATAGCATGTGTCGCTCTATTCCCAATCAGTGGTATCATTAAGAAAGACATTTATGTTATAGTAACCACACAAACGTTTTTTTACAATTCTTTTAAATTTCGAAATACATTTGTTTGGAACATTATCTGGGATCTTATTGTAAAAGCATATACATCGCCCCACAAAATAACTCGACTTATCTGAGTAGTAGGCATTATAAGTTTATGTCTGTTCCTGGTGTTAACATTACGGTTATCACAGTTTCTAGCAAATTCACTTATGTGCCTATGTACATACATAACATTTTTAAGAATATATTGAGTGGCAGCAGTCAAGATGTTAATTTCTTTAAATTTTTCTCTCAATGATTATTTCATTAAGATGATTATTAACGGCCCCCACAGAGATTGAAGAAGCATTAAAAAGTGAGAATGTGGTGTTGCGGGCTTCACCAGATGGTCAATGACACGCCCTGCACAACGCAGTGCCGCGCAGGATTCTTAACTCAAAATTGCGGTATCACAATTGAGTTCGTTAAATTGAGACATTAGATGTTGAAACCGAAAATTATTCCAACGACTGCTTCATGTCAGTAAAGGCGTCGCCACCTAGCCTGCATCCAGTTCTCCCTCTGGTAAATGAATGCAAAGAGGATGTAAATACTACGTAATAAGAGGCAGGACTGCCTATGTAAAAATTTTAAATTTATTTTAGTATGAAACGTGCAGTTATTTGACATAAGTTTGAAGAGTAGTAATTACAGTATGGCGATTGGCGGTGAAGTATAATCCGGCTAAGTTTGAAAGCGAACAGTTGGTCAATCGCTTCTTTCTTAGAGAGATTCGCTAGGTTGATCCTAACGCCACCGCAATTATGGTTTTCTCTTCCATAAAAAATGCCCTTATGTTATTTTGGGTAGGTACCCTCGACTGAGCTGAAATCGTACGCGCTATATATATACATATACTAGCTGACCCAGCAAACGTTGTATTGCCGATATTAAAATCGCGATACAAAATTAACTGTTGATCGTAGATGGGTGAAAATTTGAAGTTGTATGTATTTTTTAATGCTGGCTCATAAACAAACTAATTTAAAAAAAAATGTATAAAAAAAAAAATGGCGTGGACCACCTAAGGGTGGTCGAAGAGTAATGTTAAGACATTTAGGGGGATGAAAAATAGATGTTGTCCGATTCTCAGATCTACCCAATATGCACTCAAAATTTCATGAGAATCGGTCAAGCCGTTTCGAAGGAGTTTAACTACAAACACCGCAACATGAGAATTTTATATATTAGATATACGAAATTTTGAACTATTATGTTTGAAAATATTTAAAACTTTTCCACACTGCCAAAAACAAGTTTTTCGACACTGTAACTCACAAATCACACAAATAATGAAATCGCAAATGTCCAACGTTTGTCACCATTACGTGTATCAAAATAACGCTAAATACTGTGGTAGGTTCTGACATCACCTTCCTCATAAAGTATATAATTTACGTTTTATGCAATGTCCGTTTTGGAATTTTTATATGAATATTTATTCAAAAAATAATAATACTCTTATAATTCTATTTACAATAATATGATTACATTAAAACAAACCTATCATTACTCACCAGGCTAGATAATGGGTACCATAACGGCGCCTATTTCTGCCGTAAAGCAGTATTGTGTAAACATTACTGTGATTCGGTATGAAATTACTGGGCAAATGAGACTTAACATCTTATGTCTCAAGGTGACGATAGTTTTGGATTTTTTAAAAATCCTGAGTACAATACTGGGTACTGCATTGCTATGGGCATGTCGTATTAATTAACATCAGCTGTACGTCCTGCTCGCCTCGTCCCTTATTTTGATAAAAAAAATTACGCGGAAGCGTACCAAGAATAATGGCAGCATATCCACGTTGGATAGCTAGGCTGATCCGTTGACAGAAATAACTGCCAGCGCTTGGATTTCCAGTAGCCCTATTGAGCCGCGACGATTGTACTTTGTATATTCTCCGCGCCTCTGGGCCCCACGGGCCAAGTGTCTCGACACCAAACGACACAAAGATGTCAGACTCACTGAGACCGACATATTTGCGACTCTTGCTCTCTTCGGCATTCAAAGCAGCAGCCGCTGCATCCACTGACGTAACTTGGACATGAGAAGGAGCCAGAGTGTAATAACATTAGGCTCTAAAACAGCTGTTATATTGGAAGCGGCAAATGCCCTGCGGATGACTTCATTATATTTGGAATTTATTTCTTATAGTTACGATAACTACAGCGGCACGGCACTATTCTTTGTTGACTGAGCTGTTTGTTATAAGCTTACAAACGACTAGTGTCAAGTCAGTAAAAGATAACTCAAAATAAATAATATTTGGTAAGTTTGACTTTCACGCCTTAAATACACAGGAGTCATAAAAATTTACATCCACCTTGGTTGGGAAAGGAAAAAACATAAACTTAATTTTATCTCGATTTCTTCAAAATTTTTCAAAAATAAGCGACAACTGCAAACAAAGTCGCGGGCAGAATATACTTATAGCCTATCTATGATCCAATCACATGATCTTACTAAACACCAATTTTCAAACCAAAATACACACAGACAGACAAAAATCATAGAATTCAATTACTCCTAACTATTTTATTAATCACAAAACTTTGCGTATTTATGATTCCTACATACATACGTAGAATAATTTCAGCAATGAGCAAATTCGCTTCTTATTCACTGATTTTATGTTCTCATGTACCTAAGTGACGACTGTCTTCATGAGAAATTAAGTTCTTAAACCGAAAATTCACCAATAATGTTATTACAGTTATAAGGGTACATATTCACATAGTGGGTTATATAGATTTTCAATACGATTAATACTACATACTTCAAAATATAGACAATAATTTATTTTACTTTTTAGTTGCTAAACGTAGCCAAGTTACTCCTTATTACATAAGCTACCTGCCAATAAAAGTCCCGTCCAAATCAGTTCAGTTATTTCAGAGATTAGCCGGAACAGACAGACAAAAATTGTAAAAAATGTTATTTTGGTATATGTACCGTAAATATATTTATTTACATGTAGTAAAAAACGGTTATTTCAATATTACAAACAGACACTCTAATTTTATTTTTATGTATAGATGTATAGATAAGACAGTCATCACTTAGTTACATAAAATCAGTGAATGAGAATTGAGAAGCGAATTTGCTCATTGCTGCATTCCGGTTTTAAGGTGGAGGTACAAGTTACAAGATATGGTTGCATAGGTATAATTAAGATTCTTATTATTATATTAATTATAAGATAATTTTATTCATTAGTTTGAGTATGATATAGCAGCCTTTTATAAAGAAGTTGAGCGAAATCGCTTCCCTTACAGTGTTCGGAAGTATTTCCTTTGATTAACGCGAGTGTTACATATTTAAATAAAATACTTTTAAAGGCATAAAACGCGTGTTATTGTAACTGTGTTTTTATATTAGATATTTGCGTAGAATTTACATTTTCATTATTATTTTAGTTAACGCGACGTTTCAAGACCTTTCCTGATCTCGTTTTCAGGGGGCAATCCCCCTGATCTTATCCCCGTTATTTTATTATTATTATCTTGGGCATGGGGAAGGTTGCTGGTGTTGGAATCGACTTGCATCGACACTCTGGTTCCTTCTCATGTCTTAGTACTGGGCAAATGAGACTTAACATCATATTATTTCTCAAGGCGACGAGCGCAATTGTAGTGCCGCTCAGAATTTTTGTGTTTTTTACAAGAATCCTGAGCGGCACTGCATTGTAAAGGGCATATCAAATACCATCAGCTGAACATCCTGCTCGTCTCATCCTTTAATTATTTTTACAGGCTTTGTAACGTCTAGGTTTGTGCAGCTGTACTCAGAAATCAGGATAGCGGTACATAATGTATTATTAGCCAATCGGATGATGTAATCATTTTGGATTCCAATGTCTTCGTTTTCGTTTTGTGTTTACGTTAAGACTCGTGAGTTAACCTGTTCGCTAACTAAAATATTATACCTTTTTATATGCTTTGTGCCAACAGTTCTGAAAGTTCTCTTATTGATTGTTTATTAATTTTATTTAATACCTTAAAAACATTCTAAAGGACGAAGAAATTTATCATTAGGAAAATATATGCTGACAGACAAGCGTAAGTTATGCCTTTCAATAGGCAAATATTATTACAATTATGATCTCAATACATGGATTTTAAAACCTCTGATATAGTCCCTATAATAATAATAATAATAATAATAATAATGAAGCTTTATTTGATTGCATGCAAAAATAACAAATGTTTAATATTACTCTAAGTTACTATCTCTATCTCTGGTTTTATATGGACCCCTTTTGGATAAAAGCCTCCTCCAAAGAACTCCATTTAGTTTTTGTTTTTGCAGTCTCTATCCAACTTTGTCCCGCCACCGCCACTATTTCATCTGTCCACCTACCACAAGGCCTGCCTCTCTTTCTAATGCCTCGAGGGCCGGACCGTTTAATTATTCTGTGTGTCCATCTGTCGTCGGGGTATCTGGCCACGTGCCCTGCCCACTTCCATTTTCTTTCGAGGGAGAAAGTAAGTGAATCGGTTATTTTAGTTTTGCTTCGGATGTCTGCGTTTCTCATCCTGTCTTTAATTTTTAAACCTAGACAACTTCTCTCCATTCTCCTTTGAGTAGTCTGTATTTTGTTTCTCGTTTTTAGATCGAACGTCCAGGTTTGGCAGCCATTGGTGAGGCATGGAAGAATTTCAGAGTCCATAACTATTTTCTTGGTAGGCATCGGAAACTGTGATTTGAATATTTCTTTATGAGCCCAGTACTTCTTCCAGGTGATCGCTATTCTTCTGTCTATTTCTTGGGCACCTCTTCCTTTACTAAACGAGATCTGTTTGCCAAGGTAGACGTATTTTTCTACATACTCGAAAGAAGTCCCTCCCACTGCCTCTTAAAACCACTATTAAACCAGCCTAGCGAAACTCTCTAAGAAAAAAGCGATTCACTCGATTGTATCAAACGTGGAATTATTGATAGATTGACAGATGACGGCTATAATCTTGTAAATAAAGGAGATATCCGAAATCCACTCCATTTTTAATGCAACTGTTCGCTTTCAAACTTAGCCGGATTATACTTCGTCACCCTATTGTAATTACTATTTAACACCTATGTCAAATCTCACTGGACGTTTCATACTAAACTAAATTTCAATTTTAACTCAGGCACTCCTGCCTCTTATTACGTAGTATTTACGTCCTCTTTGTAATAAGCCACAGTTGAAGCTAAAATAATTTCTTGTCTTATAATAATTAGACCATTAAGTGCCTAGTGGATTGCGCGCCATCTTTAAAGTCATTTTTTAAGGACTCGTAGAGTTCAAGTGCGACACAGACTCCGTAATAACACAAACTGGCGAACCTATTGTAGTAAGTAATATACAACTCGATATTACCGCCATAGTTATGCAAAAATTGAAATATCACCTCCTTTCATATGTGTAATAGGTTCCATAAATTACAAACATAATTTAGGATGTTTAAGATTTACAAACGTTATGTGACATTTAAGTGGATCTTTTATTAATTACAATGTATAATTTAAATATATTATGCCGGAAATAACCTCTATTAGAGTCGTTTATAAAACAATTTATATTATTTTTTAATGCAGGCCTTGAATATAATATACATTAACACTATGATGATGTATTATAATGTAATTCAATGAAATGAGTGCGCAATGAGTTACGGATTTTTGCACAGAATTTATAATAATTTATTTTATTTTATTTTACACTCCGTTGAGTGCGATATCTGAAGCTAAGAAGAATTGCATCAGCGTCCAAAAGACACGTTCACGAGGACTTGTGGTGTCTCGGAATATCTACATGAAATTATTAATAAGAGTTCAATGCTCGGAACGAGAAACTGTAAATACTGCTACAATAAAAAATAAACAAAATATTACATTTGAATTTGGAATCTGTAAATTTTTATATGATTGTTCATTGAGTTTTCTCATTTTGGCGCCAATATATTGTACAATATTTTGCGATATTAAAATGGAGTGGGGTGATAAAGAGAACCGAATCGCTGTGATTGTATTACATTATTGTATTGAGCCAAATGCAATTTTTTAAACTCTCAATACGCTTGGTATTAGTAAAATGTTTGTGTACCGGGCTATTAACAGGTACAATAAGACCTCCCCTGTAAAAAAAATATCTGGCCGTCCACGTAGTCCTGGTACGAAAAAGGTGGTCAAAGCTTACTAGTGTAAGGGAAAAAATTCGGGTAAAGATCTCGGGAGATAAAGATAGCTCCTAGAACCATATCGCGTTTTTTAAATAATGACTTAGGAGTTTCAGCCAATAAGAGACGTACTAGACATTTTTAACCGATAATTTAAAAAAGAATAGATTTTTTTACAATTGAGCAACATTTTAACAAACTTTCACAAACTTCAGTGATAATTTGGTGGGGTATTAACTATGAAGGAGTGACTGAGCCATACCTTTGTGAAAAAAGTATCAAAACATCGGCACAAGTGTATCAAGTTACCATTATTTAGAAGGAAGTGTAGCCCCTTAACAACGCCATGTTCAATAACCAAGAAGTAGTCCTTCCAGCAAGACTCGGCGCCGGGTCATAATGCTCGGTCTACGCAGTCTGGTTGGAAACGAACGTTTCGGACTTCATGAGAGCTGACTGGCCGTCGTCTGGTCCCTATCTTAATCCGCTGGATTATGATTTATGGCCAGTATAAAAGAGCATGACTTGCTCTAAGCGGCATGATAATTTGGAGACCCTAAAACAATCCGTTCGATTGGCAGTGAAGAAATTTCCCACGGAAAGAGTGCGTGCTTCTATTGATAACTGGCCTCAACGTTTAAGAACTATATTGCAGCCAAAAGAGACCACTTCGAATAAGCATTTTATATTTTAAATTGTTTTATATTTATGTATTAAACTAACACACTGTAAAAGTAATAAATATTATTTGCAATAGAATTTTTTTTTCTTTCTTTCAGCATTTATGGCAAGACTAGGTATATCAATCTATTTACTATCTTGTCGCCATCCATAAGACTGACGTGATAAGTTGACAAGACATTTTTGGTCTACTTCAGCACTTTTTTTTTATTATTAGGAACTTAGGACCAAGTGTCTTGGCTGGCTGCTTGGCTAAATGGAAAATATCAGCTCTAACGAATTCTTTATTGTAATTGTGAAGTAAATGATGCAGAGGTGATCTTACAGGAAGTATTAGTACGAAATTTACCAGTTGCAAAAAGCTTACGATTACACAATCCTCGGATATGGGCTGTTCTAGGAATAACATAATTTAATTTGTTGGTCAATACAGTACAATCAAATTCGTTATGTATAATGCCATGCAGAAACATACATTGAAGAAGTTTGCGCCTTGATTGAAGGGATAGTAGTTTATACTAATCTATCAAATCTGCGTTCGACATATTGTAATTGCCATAGCATTAAATAATTACTTAATTGTAACGGGGTATATATACTTCAAACAGGTCGAAATTTCGAAATTAGATTAAAGGAACATATTGCCGAATTTAGGAATAATCATCCCGAAAAAAAACACTTCGCGAAACACTTAATTGATACCGGTCACTCGGACACCCCGGTTAGAAATAATAAAACACAAAAATAACATGTTTAAATTGTTGAATGAACAAACAAATTTAGTCCCATCACCTTTGTTGCGTATCTCTTCCGGGGGTAATACGTCACAACAGTCGAACAACTACAGCGCGTCATTTCATGGGATGAGGGTATAAAAGAGCGGCTTCCGACTCACTTGATACTTGCGCCTCTCTCTCCCCATGAGAAGGTCGCCTTCGATGTAGGCTTAGAGGGCACCTGCCCAAAGCCAACTGCAGGTGGTGTTTAGTGGGTAGGCACCTAAGTTTTCACGTGAGTCCCACATAACCAACGCAGACTTAGGCTGCGTTGGTATGCATGAGCATTCACCACCTCCCTCCCGTCGTTATCCCGGAGGGTAGCCCATTCCCTTGCTTGGGCGCAAAAAAAAAAAAAAACTCACTTCATTCAGTCTCGTGCCAGATTTTGGCGAGACAACACGTCCTGAGGATGCCTCGTGTAGAGGCGAAACACGTGTCGAATTGTTAAAAGACGGAATTGACACTAAAGAAAACTCAAATCATTTGTATAACACTAAAGAAAACTCAAATCATTTGTAATTGCCATAGCATCTGTAACTCATGGTTCTTAAGTATCGTTTCCTTCCAGTTTTCGCTTTAGCAATATACCACCTAGTTTCCGTATATAAATGTTTAATATTTAGTTGAAAATACAAGGGCCTCTAACGCACCCGCACGTCTTTGCTGCTGGACAAGCTGTTGGGCTACCAGCATAGAGGAGGTTCTAGTCGATAGGAGGAGCCCGCGTATGAAAACCGAGCCTAAGCGTTATATGCATTCAGCCTAAATACGTAAATGTATTTTCCTCTTCTTGAAAAAAAGTTGGAAATACAATAAACGGTATGTAATAATATGCCCATTACACATATATTTTATTATTATCTTGAATCCAAGCAGTGGCGTAGCATGCCTTGGCGAGGATTTCTCACAAATGAAAAAAAATGTTTGCACAAAATTAAAAGAAATGTTTATTAATCATAATTATCTATCTGTCAAATTTTCCAAATGAATTATACACTCTCCTTTTCTTTTTTTCGGCAAGCAACAAAAGTTTTTATAAATTTTTACTTACGCAAGTTGGGGGCCCGTTGCCCCATATAATTGATAAGGCGGTACCTACGCCCCTGAATCCAAGTTACCTTTTGAAACATAAAATATTCAAAAGTTATGAAGTACCATCTAACTAATATAACCTCGTAATTTCTGATTTCTGCTTATAAAAAATATCAACATTCGAGATATTAATGTTTATCAATTTAATTGACTCTACTCTAATATTGTTTTCCAACACTGACAGAGAAAATTAATTATGCCTGCATGCATATTTATAATTTCATAGCGGCACGTTTGAAACACGTGAGACTATGTATGCATTAAGAAAATATGGACAGATTATGAAGTTTATATCCAAGAGTTATCATTGTTCGTTCTATTAAAATATATATAAACTACATCTGAACGTTCATTAGCGCCAATCCAACGGGGAAATTGCGTTAATTTGACCAAGAAATATAATTATACAAAATAATCAATTAAGAATATTAGCATTATATTCGATTTAAATAACATGAATTATCAAAGAGGATATAAATACTATGTAATAAGAGGCGGGATTGCCTAAGTAAACATTGAAATTTATTTTGGTATGAAACGTGCAGTCATTTGACATAAGTTTGAAATAGTAATAATTTCAGTATCGCGATTGCACACGAAGTATAATCCGGCTAAGTTTGAAAGCGAACAGTTGCTTAATACGTAGTGGATTTCGGCTATCTCCTTTTTTTTAAAGCTTATAGCAGCCATCTTTCAATCTGTCACTGACTGCACTTTAATACACATAATATAATGTATATACGATTGAATCGCTTTTTTCTTAGAGAGTTTAGTTAGCCTGTTAATTATTATTATTTGTAAATTATATTTAGTTATTTAAATATTGTTGCAAACATTTTCGCTAATAAGTAATTATTTTTATCGTTAAAACACATCAATAACAATTTTTTGGGTGGTCCCAGACAGGATACGCTGATTGGACAATAAACTCAAATCTCGGAATAAATAATGATCACTTTTAGAAATAATATTTTTGAAATCCTTTTATAATCACCCACCTCTTTAAAGTATATTTTTTTTCTGTTGCCCATTACAGATAGTTTATAAATAAATGATACATCGATAGGTTTACTTTTGCAACACAACTCTAGTGCACTAAGTGCACAAGGTCTTTATTAGATATTATAAAATTAGATATTATATATTTAAATATTAAATATAAAAATACCATGAAGTATCGTATTATTTAAATATTATCACTACAGTGTAAAATTTAAGAAGACTATTTACTTTCACGACTCCGCCGCCGCAGTCAACCCCTAAAACGCTGTTCTGCATAAATTAATTTGATTATATTTAATAATCAATATTAAAATTTAGATGTAAGAAATTTAACGCGTTATATCGTTTTTTAAAATGAAAATAATAGTTGGTAGTTGATACGCACTGCCCATTACAATGAGTGCCGCTCAGGATTCTTGAAAAACACAAAAAAAATTCGCGGCATTACAATTGCGCTCGTCACCTTGAGACATAAGATGCTAAGTCTCATTTGCCCAGTAATTTCACTAGCTACGGCGTCCTTCAGACCGAAACACAGCAATGTTTACACATTACTGCTTCATGGCAGAAATAGGTGCCGTTGTGGTACCCATAATCTAGCCGGCATCCTGTCCAAAGAAGCCTCCGACTGGTGGCTCGTAATTATGGATGCGCCGCAATTATCAATTCTCTTTTCAAATTTTTTTCTTATGGCAAACTATAGTGCAGACGATGCCTGTAAAAAAAAATAAAGAGATACCAAAGAAAACAGACGGATTGGTATCTGATTGGCAAATCTAAGGCGAGTTGTCGCACGCAATACGCATACAAGTGATAAAATATTTTAATACTTCATCAGTGGTCAGCGGCCTAATCGCATCGCATCAAATAATCAATGTAAAGCAACTCATAAATCATATACAACTCCGAGAGGACAGTAACACCCCCTTTAGCAGCAGGAGTTCTTGGAGGGTTAAAAGGGGGTTCCCAGCTACTGATCATTTCACCTCGGAATCTCTGGTAGGTATGTCTGTTGTTTAGCCATAACTGATTTGCATTTTTAATATCAAATTATGTTTTCCTACGCACGCGCTAATACAAATATTAGCAAAGTCAAAGTTCTTTTTTGCCAGAAGCATTCGTAAGTCGTTACAAATTTAAGAGAGCAGGCAAACGTTTCGTCTTGACAGACATGCAAAAATTTTTGACCAACGTAAAGCCATACCTAAAAGACCCTACAATACACAATTACAATAATTAATGAAATGCTAAGAGATAATGTAGTAAAAATAATAACAAAAAAATATAATATTATTGGTAAATATAGTATTGGTGCCAGTTACCACTTCGTTTGATAATATTCGTTTATTGAGTTAAGACAGTATTTTTAATAGTGTTAATAATTTAAATTTTAATCTTTCTAACACTTTCTCCTTCCTTATTTCTTTTTGTAATTTATTAAATATTTTTACACACATCATGACAGTTTTTTTTTTGGTATAAATTGGTTCTAATGTGGGGTACTCTAAGTCTAGTAGGATCACGCGATGGACACAAAGATCAGTCGCCCAGCCGAGTGAATAAATTTAAATTTTTCAAAACAAAAAAACTAGGCTCTAGTACATAAATTTCGGTAACAGTAAGTATATTAAATTTAAAAATAGTAGTCTGCAGTTATCGATGGGCCCTATATTTAAAAACTTCTATAAAAAAAATCGACAAAAAAAACCAAGCCTTGTTTCGATTTCAAAATGAAATCCAAGCCGTAATTGATTCCATGAGTCCATTAGAAATTAAAAGAACCTGTGCGAAGTGTAAGAATTTAATTATCTTAGTCAGAACATGCGACAACATATTTACGACTATATCGCTTGATTGGCTATCAACATAACACAGTACTGACTGACGATAACACGAACTGAAATCAGTAACAGAAACGTAATTTTTTTCGCAAGTTATCTATCGTTATATTATATACATATATGTATATATACTATAGTATCACCTCATCTTCATAATCATCTTTTCTCCTTGCCAAGGCTTTTAGTCGGTAGAGGGTGTCACCCGAGTTAGGTCTTCAATACGTAAATGTATGTTCATCCTCTCCAAAAAAAAAACGTAAAATACCTAAATATCTTTCCTAGTTTTTTTTAAACTTTGATGGATTTTCGATATTTTGATCAGGATATGATTTCGCAACGTCTCAACAAAATGTAGCCATTTGCTAACAATATCTTATATATAAAACTAGCTGATCCGACAGACGTTGTTCTGTACATCTTCTTCTATCTATATATATAAAAATGAATTGCTGTTCGTTAGTCTCGCTAAAACTCGAGAACGGCTGGACCGATTTGGCTAATTTTGGTCTTGAATTATTTGTAGAAGTCCAGAGAAGGTTTAAAGGTAAATAAATAGGAAAATGCTGCTAAATTAAATAAAAACAACAAATTTGTTTTTCCTTTGATGTGTCCATACATAATTTCTATGAGAGAATTTATTGACGCACGGTTTGACAGTTCTGCTGTGATACAATTTCATTACGACAGCTGGGTGCATATTTTACGAAGTAATTTTTAATGTTATGATATATTATCGACAAATTCATATAAAAACATTATTTTATTTATTATATATACAGAACAACGTCTGTCGGGTCAGCTAGTAATAAATAAAATACTGATTTTTTATGAATTTGTCAATAATATTTCATAACATCAAGAATTATTATTTCGTAAAATATACTTCCAGATCTTAATGAAATTGTTTCACTGCAGAACTGTCAAACCGTGCGTCAATAAATTCTCTCATAGAAAAAATGTACATACAAAACAAATATTGGAAATACAGATAATTAGGGGTGAAATTTCGTAAAATCCGTGTTCTTAGCCGACCTCTACTCGGTGAAAAGAATATTCCTACCAAATTTCAAGTCTTTAGCTCTAATGGTTCCAGAGATATCGTGATGAGTAACTATATACGTGGAAATCTCTTATATATATATATATATCTAATATATAAAATTCTCGTGTCATTGTGTTAAACATTGAACTCCTCCGAAACGGCTTAACCGATTCTCATGAAATTTTGAGTGCATATTGGGTAGGTCTGAGAATCGGACAACATCTATTTTTCGTCCCTCTAAATGTTAAGTCCACACGATTTTTTTTATATTATTTTGACTTTTTTTTTTAAATTTGTTTGATTATGAGTCAGCATTTAAAAATACATACAACTTCAAACTTCAAATTTTATTTTAATCTAACAGGCCAATCTAAATAATGGTACTTTCATACAATAATTTAATTATAATATGAATAATAAAATTTACATAATTTTGTTGGGAAGAGGTTTGGCATGAAAAGGCATTTATTTTCTCAAAATTGATACCTTAAGAATTATTTTAATGTCATTTCTAATATACTAGATCCTACTGTACTGTAACAGCGGTAGTAACCGCTTCGGAAACAAATGGCGCTTTGATAGAAAAATAAAAAAAATTAAAAAGTATACTTGTACAGTCATTGCTATAAAATAATCGTAATCTAGTCCCAAGCTGTCCGATCACTTATATATTTAGCTGTGGAGTAGTAGGAGGAGGAGTTACGACAGAAACATTTTTAAATAAAACAATTAAATTTATTTATAGCTAATGGCTAAACAGTGGCTGGGACTTGATTATGAGTCAGCATTTAAAAATACATACAACTTCAAATTTTCACCCATCTACGATCAACAGTTACTTTTGTATCGCGATTTTAATATCGGCAATACAACGTTTGCTGGGTCAGCCAGTATATATATATATAGATTTTCGTGTCCCGGTGTTTGTTACCAAACTCCTCCGAAATGGCTAAACCGATTTGTATGAAATGTTGTGTGACCTACATGGGGATGAAATAGAGAGATTAAAGTTCACAGGGAAATACTATTAAAGTGTCTGTCTCCTACGACAAGAGATATGCGCTGTATCATAGAAGAGCGCTGCCACCAGCGGAGCAGTTTGTATGTGTATTAGTTAAAAAGTAGGTAGTCTTTTAGAAAAGATGAAAAAATTGCCCATAGAAACTATTCAACGCGGACGAAGTCGCGCGTAAAAGCTAGTAATAATTATAATTAAGAGTTTCATTTTTTTTTAACATTGTTAATATCTGTAGCACATCCATGCTCTACATATTATGTACTACGCCTGACTTTTGATTTTCTCTTCAGGATATCGAAGGTAATAACGCATAAGTTAGCCTCGCTAAGCTCAAGTTTAACTGTAACACAGGCATAACGTCGAGGCTAATCAAGGCATAAAAGGCATTTATTTACTCAAAATTGATTCCTTTAGAATTCTTTTAGATGTCATTTCGAACACTGCCACCGCTTCGGAAACAAATGGCGCTCTGAGATAGAAGAAGCGGCGCAAGAAACTCGTGATAGAAGCATGGGATACTAATAGAGCAACGTTAAAATTGTTATTAAATTGGCGTAAGTAAAAAAAGAAGAAAATAAAACAGCCCAGGTAACCCACCATGCTTAAGGCGTGGCACCAAACCCACCCTATGGTCCTCCTTAGGTCCAGTTACCCATATGTTATGTTAGCTATGTCGCTGGCTGCTATTAAGTTCCCACAAGCACACAGCCGGTCCGAGGTTCGAGTCTCCTAAGGAGAAGCCCCGCGACTGTTGTTGCGTAGTCTTTGAGGCCTCCACGGCCCAAGTCCTATGTCGCTGTAAAAGCCTTCAGGGCTGACAGCATAGAGGAAGTATTTAGTCAGTAGGAGGTGTCCGCTTGCGCGGTCACTCGAGTCCGACATATGGGCCCCGTTTCGGGGTCTTCAATACGTAAATGTATTTTCCTCCTATCCAAAACAAATGCGTTATTATGTACCTATTTAATTATATTTTATCAAACCAAGTGTACATGGTAACACCGAATGTCAAACAGCGCAACCATTTACACTCATATTCAGTTGGTGTTTTTTATTCTATTATCTGTATTTTCCAATATTTAAGAAAACTAGTTCTAAATTCCAAGTAGGTTTTTTAAAACAGACAACTTTATAAAAAAAATACCACAATTCAAAAATCTATACGTAATAAATACCAAATATCGAATAAAATCAAAATAACTACTTAATAAGTGGAAAGTTAAAGTTATTGTTTAACTGATTTACTGTTAACTCTTCTCGGAATATCAGTTTTATTTTAATCTAACAGGCCAATCTAAATAATGGTACTTTCATACAATAATTTAATTATAATAATATGAATAATAAAATTTACATAATTTTGTTTGGAAGAGGCTTGGCATGAAAAGGCATTTATTTTCTCAAAATTGATTCCTTAAGAATTATTTTAATGTCATTTCTAATATACTAGATACTACTGTACTGTAACAGCGGTAGCAACCGCTTCGGAAACAAATGGCGCTCTGATAGAGAAGATGCGGTGCAAGAAACTCTCCCAGCATTAATTTTTTGTGCTCTTTTAATCCATACTAATATATAAAGCTGCAGTGTTTGTTTGTTTGTTTGAACGCGCTAATCTCTGGTACTACTGGTCCGATTTGAATGATTCTTTCAGTGTTGGGTAGTCCATTTATCGAGGGAGGCTATAGGCTATCTTTTTTTTTTCAAAATTAGGGATCCGTAATAAAATTGCTATTTTGTAACACAAGGTGTAAAATCGAAAACCTATTTTTGCGTGCGCTGCAAAAACTATTGACAATAGAACAAAATGATGTACAGGCTATAATATAGGCAATATTTTATTACTTATAAAACTATCGCGTGAATTATACTTTATATGGCAAAACAACGTTTGCCGGGTCAGCTATAAAATATACTTGTACAGTCATTTCTATAAAATAATCATAATCTAGTCCCAAGCTGTCCGATCACTTATATATTTAGCTGTGGAGTAGTAGGAGGAGGAGTTACGACAGAAACATTTTTAAATAAAACAATTAAATTTATTTATAGCTAATGGCTAAACAGTGGCTGGGACTTTATCATAAAATTGTATACATTTACCCTAAAACCTATTATGTATCTTATGCAGCCTACTAGAATTAATTACAAGCAATCCCTTATTTATTAAAATACCTAATGAAAATCACGTAAATTAATTATAAAGTAAATTATTAACATTACTTGCAAAAAGTTCGCTTAGAATCCTAACTATCATAATATGTACCTACCTAATAAGAAACCGCTTTAATTCTATTGTACTTTATGAGTTTTAAATTTAAAATCATAATGCCATCGTTCTGTATGTTCCTTCGTGTATTTAAATAGAAAAAAAACATTTATTTGTCATACGTATTCTAAACGTATTAAGTATTTTCTTTGATTTACGCGAGTGTTACATTTAAATAAAACATTTGAATTGAAACTGTTTTTACATTAGATTTTTGCGTAAAATGTTGCAGTCCCCCTGAAAACGAGATCTGGAAAGGTCTTGAAACGTCGAGTTAACTAAAATAAAATAGAAATGTAACTTTTAAGCAAAAATCTAATGTAAAAACAGTTACAATTACACGCGTTTTAATCCTTTAAAAGTATTTTATTTAAGCGTATTAAATTTGATGTACAAAATATTATCAGTCATTTGTTATTTAGGAGTAATGTAAAATCTAACATAAAAACAGCATTAGTTGTGAATTAAAATTTGTAAATGACTCACCAAAAGATTTAATGTTGATAAATGCCATGATTTCAACTGAAAATAATTTCACTTTAGTTTTACGAGCGTTTGTTTCATGCTGCGGTATCGGTAGTGAACGCGCGAGTGTCGACCGCGGACGATGGTCGCGCGCGCCGCTCGCAACAGCCTGCCGGACACAGCTTTGTCAACAACAACCTGTGTTTTACCCAACGGTTATCCGCTTCATGCACGTCGCACAAGTTTACTGCTACCTATGTATACCTACTGTACTGTCTCGCTGTTCTTTTACGTAATTCTTACATTTTTGCCCAAAGGACTAATGTGTTAAATAGATCCTGGCCTAGGATAGGTTTTTTAGAAGTTATACTTCTTTAGGCGCGTTATGAAAAATGATGAGAGTGAAATTTTAAAGTGCGCGCGCATCACTGTAGTACAAAAGTAACAGCTTGAAGTTAGTTCCTAAAATTTTCTGACGTTTGCGTGATTCGTAATTTTTTTTATTTGGTATTTTCGTTCATTATTAGGACAGGCAAAGGGTTCAAGCCCATACAGTCGTATTCATTATTTAATATTAATTGTCAAAGCCATCTTTGCAAGATTTTTACAAAAATGTTCTTTTTAAAAACGTAGAATAGCACGAGGAATAAATCATTTTAATGATTTTTGCTTCGTTAGGCCAAAGAAGTATATCTTCTTGCGTGCATACATAAGTACGGAAGTAAAATAAGGGACGAGACGAGCAGGACGTTCAGCTGATGGTAGTTGATACAATGCAGTGCCGCTCAGGATTCTTAAAAAACTCAAAAATTGTGAGCACTACAATTGCGCTGGTCATCTTTAGACATAAGATGCTACGTCGCATTTGCCCAGTAATTTCACTAGCTACGGTGCCCCTCAGACTAATAGTAATATTTACACATTACTGCTTCACGGCAGTTTGCCTCCTTTTACCTCCCACGTTATGTTAATTATTTTATTTTTAATCTTGCTGACCTCACAGACGCTGTTCTGTCAATAGAAAAGAAAATATGTAGGGATTTGGAAATAATATGGGATGGCATATGTCTATCTCTTAGGGATAACATATCATATAATAAATAATATAATTATATTGACACTCTTTAACACAAGTTACCGTGTCCCAAACTAGGCATAGCCTGTACCACAGCAGACATACATGTGTCTACTGTGCCTGTACTATGGGTACAAGACAATGGTATATTTAATATTATATGTGTACTTACTTATATGTGCACAAATACATATAAACATCAATGACTCGGAAACAAACACCCATATTAATCATATAAATGTTTGCATCTACCGAGATTCGAACCCGAGAACTCTAGCTCAGTAGGCAGGTCATTACCATTGGCCTATATAGGTCGTAATGAATATCCATTTTAATACTTTAAAAAAATTTGCAATTATAAAGCTGTAATATAAGCGCTGTTTATACAAATACGATATTAATCCTTATCATTTAATTACTTCATAATCAACTTAGTTACATATTTCCGATGGCTTTAGACTACATTCTTCCCGAATACTTACATCCTTTTTTTTTCTATTGAGAGAACAGCGTCTGGCGAGTAAGCTAGTTTAATAAATAAATTATATTATGTGTCCATTCGCTTAAATACAGTAGTTGAACATATGGTATTTTATTTTTTATTTTATTTAGGACAACAAACAATCATACATACAATCATACTTATAACTAATAATTGTTGAAATAATTAAGTATTTGTACAATCAACCCCGTTATCCACGACTTACTAATGATAGTGGGGTAGTATGTATAAACTAAGTTTACGAGATGTTTCCTGAAGCAAACAGTTTTAAACATTATTTAACAATTTTAGTTTATCTACGACTAAGCGCCTGTATTTATGCCTTTTTGCATTAAAATTTAAAAATGTCGAACTTGTGCAAAATATTTATTGTATAAATCTACTGCCCTATAGATAGGGCAGCGACAGCCGGCGTTAGTGCAACATTTTGTTAAAGCAAATAATTGATGTCTACGTGTTGCTCTCATTTTTGGTGTCGAAAGGATTCACGATAACAAATTTTACGTTTTAAGTCAATACAGTCATTTTTATTGTTGCATAAGTCGTATAACAATATAATCTCTAACTGCATACGCCTCGTTTCTAAACTCAACATGTTGTATTTTAACCGGCTTCAAAAAACGAGGAGGTTCTCAATTCAATACATTCAAAACAAGTATACCGTAATATATTCTGACTCCAAGCGCACGACGTATTACTACATAGACACCAGGAGAACATATTATTATATATAGTAGTGGTGGTAGGAATGTCTTTCATAGCGGTTGAATTCATGTGTCATCCTAGCAACACGCACCAGGAATTCATATTATGCAGTTTAGAGGTTCATGCACCATGCAGGTTTCACTTCTGACATGTGTACTTTGTACGCACGCAATGTTTTTTTATTTATTTTTAAGTCGGTTAAAAAAGGGATTGTTATCATTAAATGTATTTGATACTCAATAAAGAAATATGTTTGTACTTTTTTTTTTTTTCACATTATTTACACTTCCATTTCTGCATCCGTTTCCGTTTCTGCTAAGATTTACTTTTGACATCTGTTTACGTTTCTGGTTCTCTAAGACACTTCCGCTGCATCACTGGTTGCCAGCTTCATACCATAACCAGCGTGTTATGGCTGGTCGCATTGCATATTAGCCTGTTTGCTAAGCTGAGAGTAGCAGCATTTTCAGAACACTGGTCTGTATACTAGCAGTCTAAGATCTGGTAGATATAATAATAGACTCACGTCTGAGCAAAGTGACTGGTACATTGTGCTAGATTCTCTGTAACGTCACTTCCACTCTTTTCAACTGCAGTAACGGAATCGTGAGTAACTCATAAATAAGCTAAACGCCCAATTGACCGACTCAAAATTGACAGTATACCCCCACAGAGCGCGGCATACTTTGCATGGGTGCACTTATATTAGCCATACCTTCAATGGAACACAGTTCTCTTTTCTAACGAGGGTCAGATCATCGCATATGTTACCGATAGAAGAAATGATAAGTATAAAACAGAGGACGAAAGTTTTGCACAGCCATCTATTGATGAAAGAGTCAGTTATGGTGGTGGTTCATTAACGGTTTGGGGAGGCATAAGCGGTGATGGAAAAACCTAATTTGCTTTTATATCTGGACCCCACTTACAGTCATTAAATTGGTCACATCATATCGACGTTCTAATCTACGTCGCACCCTACGCACATTTTATTTGTGAATAGTTCATTTATAAGGACATGCCAGGGCTTATCTCGCAGCCATTATAAGTGAAAACGGTATTATGGTTTTGGGCTAGCCAGCAAGAAGCCCAGATAGTTGAAAAGACGAGGCAAAGCGGTTAACCCAGCTCCGGATATGGTAGCTAAAGAATTTTAATTGGAAACATTGCATACGTAAGTATATTATAATATATGAAATTAACTGGCATCATTTATGCTTTTTCCTTAATGTAATAAAAAAATAAGACTCATATTTTAAAAGCAAACTTCAGAAGTGTTTCGTATTTTTGATGAGAAGTGCACTATTTATTCTGTAATCTATATATATAAACGTAAAAGTCCGGACTGACTGATTCACTCACTTAAATCAACGCCCAGCCCAAAACCGATGAACCTAGAAAGCTGATTTTTACAACAGGTAGTTTACATAACACATGCAAGTATCCACTAAGAAGGGATTTTTGAAAATTCCACCCTTAAAGGGGTAAAACGGGGGTTTAAAGATTGTATGGGGATGGAGTAAAATTTTAAGTAATAGACTTTAAAGTTTGCATATGGACTCCTTATTACAATACAAGAAAATGTATTTCAGTATTTTGAAAAAATTCACCCTTAAAGGGGTTAAAAAGGGGTGCAAAGTTTGTATGGGGATGGAGTAAAATTATAAGTAAGAGACTTGAAACTTTGCGTATGGACTCCTTATTACAATACAAGAAAATGTATTTCAGCATTTTGAAAAAATTCACCATTAAAGGGGTTAAAAAGGGGTGCAAAGTTGGTATGGGGATGGAGTAAAATTATAAGTAAGATACTTGAAACTTTGCGTATGGACTCCTTATTACAATACAAGAAAATAACTTTCAGCGTTTTGAAAAAATTCACCCCTAAAGGGATTAAAAAGGGGTGCAAAGTTTGTATGAACCGATTTAGATGAAATTTGGTATAGAGATAGTTTGAGACCCGGGAAAGGACATAAGATAGTTTTTATCCCGGAAATCATCCCCTAACGATGAAATGGGGGGTGTGGAGGTTTGAATGGCGCTACAATATTTAAACTAGACCCACGCGACGGAGTCGCAGGCAGAAGCTAAGTAGGGGTGCAAAGTGTGTATGGGGAAACTCTTTTTTTGAGCTATAAAAATAGGGGGTTAAATAGATTTTTTTGACATTTGGTTACATGTATGGTATGAAGTGCCCACAACAATTATTTTAGGGTTCCGTACCCAAAGGGCAAAAACGGGACAGTATTACTAAGACTCCTCTGTCCGTGCGTCTGTCTATCTGACTGTCCGTCACCAGGCCATGAACCGTGATAGTTAGAAAGTAGAAATGTATACAGATCCTTTTGCCGCTATAACAATAAATACTAAAAACAGAATAAAATAAATATTTAAGGTGGCTTCCATAAAACAAAAGTGTTTTTTTGCCGTTTTTCTCGGTAAACCCTACCGTTACGATACATCCAAATAACACCGAGTGCTACCTACGCTTATTACTACATGAGGTTAGAGGGCCGACATCCTTTGAATATTTTAAAACTGTCAACGGTATCCTCCATCCAACAATTCAACTAGCGTGTTACACCCTTGGACTGCTAGAGGATGATAAACATTGGGACACAACTTTAGATAAAGGTGCATTGTGCGATTCTCCTTTTTAGCTGCGCGAACTGTTCACAATAATAATAGGTTTTTGTCAACTTACTGATCCCTTATGCCTTTGGGAAAAATATAGGGATAGTTTTTCGGACCAGATTAAATGGCAATTTGAAAGAGAATTGAAAAATGGTGCGGAGTTATTCATGAATTAGGTCTTTAACAGATGCTTGATATTGATCGAAGATGTAGTTTTAGCACAAGCTGGAAAATATTTGGATCAATTCGGTTTACCTAAACCAAAAAGATCCGCAGTAAACCTGGATAATCGCGAATATCTACGAGAGACAAATTATGACCCTTGCGCCCTGGGAGAGGTAGTCGCATCACGAGGAATTATTGACAGACGAACAGGCAAATGTTTGTCAACAAATTCTAGCCTGCATTGAAAGAGAGATTGGGGACATTTTTTTCTTAGATGCTCCTGGTGGCACTGGAAAAACTTTTCTTATAAATTTAATATTAGCAAAAGTAAGAAATAACCCGGTGTATCGCTTTGGCTGTCGCGTCATCAGGAATCGCTGCCACACTACTGGAGGGAGGCAAAACTGCTCACACGGCTTTCAGGCTGCCTCTTGAATTACTTTCTTTACTTACAGACTTATTAAATCTTAATCATACTGAAACTCCATTGTGCAACATCCCAAAACAAAGCAACGCAGCACAAGTTTTGTGCGATTGCAAAATTATAGTTTGGGACGAAAGCACTATGTTGCACAAGGGGGCCTTTGAAGCGTTAAATAGAACCCTAAAAGACATCCAAGGGAACAACTTCAAGATGGGAGGGGTCACACTTTAATTAGCTGGAGACTTTCGTCAGACTCTGCCCATAGTGCCGAGGGGAACTCGAGCTGACGTAGTCAAAGCATGCATTAACGCGTCAAATATTTGGCGCCTTAATTAAAAAACCAAACATTACAAAAAACATGCGAGTGCATCTTAAGGGCGACGTGTGCGCCGGGGAATTCTCCGATCTTTGCTTAAAGTAGGGAATGGAGAATATCCGATAACTGAGGGCAAAATTGTAATTCCACCAGAACTTGCGTCAGTTGTGCAAACCGTTCAAGACCTAATAGTCCGAATTGACCCAGATGTCCAAAACCTGCCCAATAAACCCATGGAGTGGTTGTGTGACCGTGCTATTCTGAGTCCTAAGAACGACCAAGCTTCTGTCATTAATGACACTTTATTGAAGGCGTTCGAAGGCGCAGAACTTCAATACAACTCTGTGGAATCTGTAGTAAATACGGATGATGCTGTTCAGTATCCTGTGGAATTCTTGAATGCCCTCAACCCGCCTATACTACTAACTCATAAACTTGTCCTTAAAGTGGGTGCTCCAGTAATGTTACTCCGTAATCTGAACCCTATCAAGTTGTACAACGGGACCAGGTTGCGTATAAAAGCGTTACATAACAATGTGGTAGAGGCCACTGTCATTACTGGTTGCGCTAGAGGTGAATCCATGTATATACCACGCATACCTCTAATACCATCTGACTACCCGTTTGAATTTAAAAGGTTGCAGTTCCCCCTTAAAGTCTGTCAATATAATAATATCATGCATTTACAATAATGGATTGTAATTTGTAATATCACTTTGTTGGTAAACTTCAACACAATTCTACCACCATAGCGAAAATAGCGAATAAACCTTATTCACTAACCTGCCTGCTAGAGTCTGTCAAGCGAGTCGTATCATCGTTGTAAAGAGCTACGATATAAACGAGTTCCAGGCGGACGAAGTCGCGGGCAGAAGCTAGTCACATAATAATTGTAAATGTTGTACAGTTCCTTAACAACAAGGTTTGTACAAGGTTCCTTAAGTTAGATGGGATTTTTGAAATTTCACCCCTAAGAGGATAAAATAATAGATAAACATGCAACCGTATGGAAGTCTATCATTTTCAAAGTACGAACCAGTGGGAGGCTCCTTTGCACAGGATGCCGGCCAGATTATAGGTAACAAAACGGCGCCTATGTCTGCCGTGAAGCAGTAATGTGTAAACATTACTGTGTTTCGGTCCGAAGGGCACCTTAGCTAGTGAAATTATTGGGCAAATGAGACTTAACATCTAATGTTAAGGTGAGGAGCGCAATTGTAGTATCGCTTAGAATTTTTGGGTTTTTGCAAGAATCCTGAGCGGCACTGCATTGTAACGGGCAGGGCGTATCAATTACCATTTTACTAAAACAACCAAATTTCAAAAACGTGCTTCTGATTAGAAATCAATGTACATGTATGCAGCGTCTTTCCAAATTTTACTTTTGAGAGGGTGTGTAATAATTAGGAGTTTTTTTTTCAATTTTGAAAGAACTAATCCTCATCTATTCTATTATACAGTCTTCTTTTTTTCCTTTTGTACATCTTTTCTTTTCTTTCAATTCCTATTTTGTCTTGTTTTGTTCCATTCCATCATGTCGTTTGTATTGTCCATCGATAGTACACCGTGAGATACAACTCACTGCCCCGATGATTCGAAGCTTGTGTAACAGCAGCTGATAATTTTTTTCTCTTAATCCCTCTCTCTCTCTCCATGTAGGTAGTAAGTTACGTTTTAACTTTCCCCTTCACCTAAAATATGATGATGAAATATAAATAAAAACCTGTGAGCATAAAAACTTTTCCTTCCACTAGATACATGTTCCATTATATCCGTTAATTAACATTTTTTAATAATTAGATACAGTACATAAATCTTAGCCGAACTGCTAAAATATTTGCATGCCTATAGACAAATATTGCGTCATCTTTTGTTGACTCTACTGTAAACTTAATGTACCGTGCCAATGTTTAAATATTTGAGATCTACTATTGTAATGTTTTGCACCTCTAGTTTGAACTTATTTATAACTAGCTGACCCAGCAGACGCTACACTGTTAGTAGAAAAAAATGATATACGTTAGTAATCATGGGAAATGAATGATTATATAATATGTAATCATAAAAAGATAAAGATTAATATCGCATATTTGTGTAAACAGCTTTTACGTTACCGGTTTATAATTGCGAATTTTTAAAGTATTAAAATGCATATAGTATGTTATCCTTAAGAGATAGATATAAGATACACAATACCACTATACATTATTTTGTTATATCTCAAAGGGCTTAGACAGCGCTTTGGTTGAAATATCCCAGATTACTTATTTTTTCGGACCCCTCCAAAAATATCGTTAGTGAAAATATACAAAAATGTATGCAAAAACAAATTATATCCTTCCTCGAGAATCACGCTATCCATGGATGAAAAAATGGCGTGCGTACAAAGTACACATGTCAGAAGTGAAACTTCTTTGGAAAACTAATTTTTAAATCTCGTTTATATCAATTATCCTAATCTGTTCTCTAAACTATATGTTTTTTGGCAATATTAGAAATTATGATGGATGTTCTAGATATAGATGTCGAACGCTTGTAGGGAAGATGTACAACTTTTTCGCAACCGCGCGCTTAACCTGCCTGATACAAAGCTAGTAGAGAAGATGTTCTACTTACTCGCGGCCGCGCGCTAAACTTGCACGATACAACGCTAGTAGTGAAGTTGTTCTACTTAATAGCGGTGCCATGTGCTTCATGCACACTTTATTGGACACTGGATTTATAATAATGATCCCAAATTCGTTCTCTGCACCCCCGAGAAACTCGGATTCGATATCCATATTGTTGAAATCATAAATTTCCGCGGCGGCCATCTTGGATTTCAAAAATGATCCCAAATTTGTTCTCTGCACTCTCGAGAACCTGGAATTCGAAATCCATATTATAGAAATCATAAATTTGCGCGGCGGCCATCTTGGATTTCAAAAATAATCCCAAATTTGTTCTCTGAAATCATAAGAGATAAGAAGAAAATACTAAGTAGCGGCCGCGTGATAAACCTGCACGATACAAGGCTAGTAGGAAAGCCCGAGAGTAAGAAATAGTCTTCCTCAATCGGTGACAATCGCTCTCTCCCTTGAACAAAAACCTCCTCCTGTTCTTGAACAAAAACATCTTCCGTGACGCTCTATTCCGTTTCATTTGTAAAAAATTTACCCTCATGCGCCTAAAGAAGTTTCACTTCAAAAAGCATGAAAATCGGTGCTCAAAATGATGATCAAATCAAATGATGTCTCAAAATTTAAAAAAATGTGTGTGTACTTATGTACTTCTTTGGCCTAGCAAAGCAAAAAAATTTAAAATTATTCATTTCTCGAGCTATGACCGCTCGAGAAATGGACGAAGAAACCAAAAAAAAAAACGAATGTCGCAAACGTCAGAAAAATTTAGGAACCAACTTCACCCTGTTACTTTTGTGTTACAGTGATGCGCGCGCATCTTAAAGTTTCACTCTCATGATTTTTTCATAACGTGCCAAAAGAAGTATAACTTCAAAAATTAATAAAAATTAAACTTTAGATCCGATTGATTGATTACAGTAAAAAACTAGATGGTAGGGTTCATTTTATTTACCAGCAATCCGATTTTTAGCCTAGTGAGTGGATTACACGTTATCCATATGTTCATAAATATAATTCACTTCAGCCAGTGACAATTTTTCTGAATATTATAGGAAATCTGTTAGAATATAATTGTTAAAATAATGGCCCAAATCCGTATTAATTCGTATATTCATCGGGTTCTATAATCTATACAATTGTTGTAAAAAAAAACTTATGGAAGTGGGTGCCCTGCCCCGGAGCATAAATTAGCGCACCACACGGTTTATCGCATTCACTATCATAGCTTCCCTCCCCCGAGACACAAAATAATTCTCACATAGCCTTCACTTTATACCTACACCGGCATAGTATCCGCTCCGACACACTGATGAACACCATGTTCCTCTCCACCACACCAAGCTCCACTCGGCACGTCGATCGGTAGCAGACTAACCCCTGTATTAAACTACTAACTACCACGTCTTTGCAGTCTGACAAACAGTCATAAAATAGATGGGGATGATCCATAATGTCAGTACTTCCAAAGATAACATTCGGTAAAACGAATCACAGTCACAGTCTTCGCAAGTGTAACATACACGGCCTCTCCTGACATCCTGACGTCCTCATCAGGGCCGTCAATATCTCTTTTAATGGGTATACATGCAAATAAGTAAAATACTTGCAAATTTACAAACAAATACCTCCATGAGACTAGTATTCTCAACTATGTCTCGCACACGTAGTATCAAATGACAAGATCGCGGAAAGCACTCTCTCCACGCCTTTGCCACAACCGCGCCCATCATCGCTCGTTCTCCAATTGTCCTTCTGCAGCAAGAATAAGATACACACATGGATTTTTCAAACGAGCTCCTCTCCTGCTGCTCAACAGAACATAATGAAAAATTTCTCACCGTACACGTTGCCGTGACAAACCATCAGAGCATACCAAAGTATGTGCGTCTATCAGCACACCAGGTAAATAAGCATGTGTAGGTGTCATGTGGCCGCGCCGCAAGCAGACGCTAGCCACGCTGTAGGTTCTCCACTCCGGAATCCTAAACGACCCTCAGAGCGGCAACTCTTTATTCTCAAGTCGGACTCAGTAATGGCAAACAGTAGAGGACAAAACATAAACGCACAGATCATGAACGTCCAGATAGACTGACACCTATGAAATCGTCAAGTAAATTAAAAGTTGACATACAAATAGCGAGTGTAAGACGTAGCTTTTCACGCCCATTAAAGTAATAAACCTGGCCTGTTTTCATCGGTTTGGTCAAGCAGCAACATGCTCTATCTAGATTAAAAATCTAAGCACAAAACCATGTCCAACATTTAAAACAGCTTAGGCAATCTTAGGGTCAATAATTGTACAGTTTTGTAAACTAAGCTCACCTAACACACAAGGGTATAAAATAAACTAATAGCTGTACCTGTAGTACGCTTATAGATCACCCGGAGCTGGTAGCACTAAGTACGAGCTTACCTCACCCCAGCGAGGAAAAGAGACTGGTTCTGATTTTTCATCCCACACCTGTGCATGGTAAGAATGCATAGCAAGCGCAAAAAAAGATAAGCTGCATAAAACGTGAAGTGGCAAAAACATTGAGCGCATTCTCAACCGAAATCACCGAACATAGACATTCGAGGTATGCCCTTTTTCGGATTCATGTTCCAATACCATCCGCAATAAGCGAAAACATTGCCTTGATGATGCAAATGATCAGTGAACACTGTACAAAAACAAATGGCTGAGATGATAGCATTATTAAAAAAAATGTTTTCAAATTTTATTTGAGTGAGAGCTTTAAAAACATAACAAATTGTCTGAAATGCAAATATTCGGGTTGAGCAGGTTATCAACTGTAAAGTAGATCCTGTAGATGAAGGCACAACCCGAGAGTTGAACAAAGCATACAAGATTTTATGACGATACATCACTCTAACGGTTAGTTCAGTTGGGACACTACTCGCACGGAACGCGAGAGTTCGTGGGTTCGAGTCCCGCATTGTTCAAAAAATTTTGTTATCACCCTAGAAGTGAGGGTTATCACTTTTAAAACATGACAAATTGATAAGATAAAAATGCAAATGAGACTTAGCATCTTAAGTTAAGGTGACAAGCGCAATTAGAATTTTTGGGTTTTGCAAGAATCCAGAGCGGCACTGAATTGTAATGGGCAGGGCATATCCATTACCATCAGCTGGACGTCTTGCTGCTTTATTTTCAAAAAAATAACCAAATTTCAAAAACGTGCTGCTGGTTAGAAATCAATGTACATGTATGCAGCGTCTTTCTAAATTTTACCTTTGAGAGGGTGAATAATTAGGAGTGTTTTTTTCAATTTTGAAAGAATAAATCCTCATCTGTCCCATTATTAGTAAATTAATGTAGCTGCCACTCAGAATTTTGGGTTTTTCAATAATCCTTAGCGGCAGTGCATTGTAATGGGCAAGGCGTATCAGCTACCATCAGCTGAATGTCTTGATCGCCTCGTCCCTTATTTCCATTAAAAAAAATAAAAGTTTTAATCATGAGCATTAAATTAAATTACATAGCAGACGGTAAGTACGTTGGCTCTAGGTTGGTTCCCTAGCCTTTCCGGATCGGCGCGCTCCGCCGCTCGATGTACACCTTAGATCGGCAAGTGTTCGGCGTTTGCGCAGCGTTTTAGCCGTGCGTATTATTTTACGTGTAGTTATAAAATGCTTATAACTAGGGTGATTTCAGTGACTGTCGCTGAAAGCTATTGAAACAAGCTATAAGACCATGTATAAATTATTCATATTGTCTTTCTTTTTTATTTCACACAGTTTTTTCATTCGACAATAAGTGTAAAAATAGTATATTTTTAAATAAATATTGTTATTATTGTTAATTACTTGTTTTATTTATTTCCTTTTATGTTTTTGTAATGAACATTATATGTTCATTATAAAATAAAGCCAAACTCTCCACAAAGAACAATCTTCGTGCAAAGTCTTGATAACGACCGCTCGCTGCGCCGCCCGGGAACAAGTGAACACATAAGTGCTTTGTCCGTAAAGCTATGACGTCGAATATTGGTGGCCTTGAATCGTATCGGATCGAAATGTGTATGGGACTTCACTCGTTCGTAACTGCGTAGGCAAATAAACCATCTTGTACACCTAAAAAGGGTGAAAACTGGATGAGGTAAAAGAGTGCCCCGCGGCACAGCCGCTCTAATTGTTTTTTGAATTACCAGTGCCCGCGGGCACGTCCGATGCGGAAAGGCTAGTGAGCCATCCCGAGGAATTAATTCATTGAAGATGCCGCTTTGTTATACTTATGAAATAAGGGTACGTTTTACAATTTATTTTGGAATCAAGAAGCAATGTTTATAATTATAATTAATAATGAGTAAATGAAATGAAAGTTAAGAACTCGTCTTTGAACTTGATCGCTCAGCTCTCCTGCTCAACGTTGTTCTGTAGTCACTGCACACTATAAATAAAAGTATCTAATTAAAAAACAATAATAGGTAAGTATGTATTTAGCGAATTTCTTATAGTAGTGCTATAAAATTGCTTGCCCAATGGTAGGTAATTATTTTTAACGTACGAAATCAATCTCTAAGTCCGCCTTCTCTATTCGTTTCCGACTTAGAGATACGAATAGGAGTTCCTTAGATAATTTACACGTTAGATAGAGCCAATTGCTGTTAGGCAATGCACTTAGATATTTATAAAAAAATAAGTATAGTCTGATCACTAGCTTCCAATTTCCTGATTCGAGTTTGTCATTGGTTCTTCTTAGTTAGAAATGTGGTTAGGCTTAATCTTAGGATATTGTGTTAATATTCTAACGGCTTTATAGTTAAATTTTATATGGATCTCTTTCATTCTTCCTAATGTGGCTTCTGTGGAAGATTCAAGATACACCACAAAGCCTTGTCACGTTAAAGTAGACTCAAGTATAACTAAAAGTACTCTGTGTGTTTTTATATTTGTTAATGTGTTTACTATTATCAACTTGGAGTTCCATGGTCATGAAATAAATAAAAAAAAAGCATCTTGGATTGCTTTTAGGATGTTATCAACTAATAACAACGTATACGAAATACAAGGCGGTATGGTCTATAGACGTAGCCAGCCCATAAAGGGTGAATTAAAAAAATATAGTGACAACGTCAAGCTCGTCAAGTGTATGACTTTGACAGCTGTCTACAATGACGAAAACATTTCCAACTTCAAATTAACACTGTACAAAGTACAAACGTGAAACTTTAAACTTTATAGTAATAACGACATAGACGGAGCACTGATAGTAAATTAGATAAAATGTGAAAACATTATCGTGAGGAGCGCACAGTGAAAGGAACTTCGTATGCTCAATAAGTACTCTTATCGTGTCAATCATAAAGTTTGAATTAAATTAGGAATCGCATAAGACATTTTTATATTACAGGTAAAGTTTAATACAATTTTAAACCTACATTTATGGTTGTAAAGTTTGATCATGTTGTAATATTGATAATTAATTCAGTAATTCTACTTGTAATCTCTGAACTTTGTAGTGCAAATTGTGTTTTTATAATAATTAACAATAATGTTTTTTAGTCGGCTACGGTTTGTAAATCAAATAACAACAAGAAGATTTCTTCACGTATCGCCAAAGCTAAATCAAGGTATGGGGATCGATGGAAATAATATTTTAGCGGAGAGTTTAAAGAAACAGGTATGAAGTAGTTCATTTAAAAATTAGTTATAATTTGTAGAACCTTTCAAATATTTCTAAATAGCCAACTTTAACAGGATTTTTTTTAAATGAAATAATAACTTAATGTATGGCTATCGATCTTTGGCTTAATTCAAAACTTTGTAGGTTCTTTTTTATATTTTAGGGTGTGGAATATGTGTTTGGCATTGTTGGTATCCCAGTAATAGAAACATCGTTAGCTTTTCAATCAGTGGGAATAAAATATGTAGGAATGAGAAACGAACAGGCAGCCTGTTATGCAGCTCAAGCAGTAGGATATCTTACAGGTGAGGTTAATGTTACCTTTTAGATTAATATGACTACAGACTCGCAATTATACCTGGTCACCTACTATTATAAATTTTACACAATAATTCTGAACTATTATTAAGACTGTCCTTACATTACTTTTTACATTATTTAATGTATGTTGCATGTACCTACAGATAAATCATACGAATGAACACAAAAATATGGTGTTTCCAATAGGAATGGAATACCATATTATCAAAATAATCAATGTTGAGATCAATAATTACTTATTATTAAGTAAAATAATCTTTGTCATAACCAATTACTTATGAGATTATGATAATTGGAATAACAGAATGTGATACAAAAAATTAAATATTTTACATTAAAAAATATGACATCATATTATTGGGAAGCAAATTTCACAATATAGTTGGTAGACTGTCAATTTAGCTAGTTCTACTAGCACTTGTACTTCCACTATGAAATTTCTAAAGAAAAAACCCGATCTTAAAATGGGCACTTGACCAGCATTTGTTTTTATTTAAATTCACTACTAGTGGAAGGCTCCTTTACACAGGATTTTGGCTAGATTATGGGTACCATACACCAATGGCACCTATTTCTGCTGTAAAGCTATTATGTGTAAACTTTATTGTGTTTCGGTCTCAAGGGTGCCATAGCTAGTGAAATTACTGGACAAATGAGACTTAACATCTTATGTGTCAAGGTGACAAGCACAATTTTTGGGGTTTTTCATGAATGAGTGGCTCTGCATTGTAAAGGGCAGGGTGTATCAATTACCATCAGCTGATCTTCAAAAATGACAGAATCATCATATAAGTGACCAAAACTTAAGCCATATCTGTACTAGACAGGTTACTATGATATGACCCCATTACACTGAGCCTGTCCACATACTTAAAGATAGGATGTTTTATATGCTAGTATTTATTAAAGTATATATTCAATGAAAAACAAGACAGTGTATCCCCATTATTTTATGGAATTGGAAGACTTCTTATGGTAAGTGATTGACACCACCCTTAGAGACTATTTTGAATAATAAGTATATCTATATATAAGAGATTTCCACACCTATATTGACTCATGACAATATCTCTGGAACCATAAGGCTTAGAGAATTGAAATTTGGTAGGAATATTCCTTTCGCCAAGCAGAGGTCAGTTAAAAACAGATTTTATGAAATTCCATTCGCAAGAGTTTTTATTTATTACGAATAGAACAATGTGTGTCATGTCAGCTCGTAATATATATATAGTTGTAAAGTAATATTTTGAATGCAGACTATTTAATATTACATTTTCCTGGAAACACCCCACAACAACTTTATTCCATAGTTTGGTTGCATGTAGACGAATGTACCTTGTAAAATCACACTGTGTAGGAACACCACACAACTAGTGAGGATGAAAATTTCATTCACAATTTAACAAATAAAGCATAATATTATAATTGTAAATAAAAATATTGTATTGGCGAATAAAATCAATCAAATTAAAATTGCTTTATTCATGTACGTCACGGAAATGAAACTAATGAATGTCAATAATTTTATTTTTATTGAATTTACCACCACTTTGTAAAGGGTCAAGCTAATGAGAAGAAGTGGCAAAAAACTCATTGCCTCAATTAGATATTAGTAAGAATTGATCGTATAATATATTGTATATTTTTAGGCAAGCCTGGAGTGTGTTTAGCAGTATCAGGCCCTGGGCTCTTACATTGTATTGGTGGCATGGCAAATGCTCAAGTTAACTGCTGGCCTCTGTTGGTCATTGCTGGTTCATGTCCTGAAGATCATGAGGGTATTGGTGGATTCCAAGAATGGCTGCAGGTAAATATGAACGGAACATTATTTGACATACACATAAATTAGGATGGAGGTTAATGAGCTTTATGACAAACTAAATTTATGAACGTTGCGGAACTCGAACCCGCCACCTCTCGGGTTCCGTGCGAGCTCTCTTCCATTGATCCAACCGTTCGAGTAACGTAACTTCTTTTTGTGTTCTCATTATAATTAATATTTATTTACCTAACGATTGTTGCAGGACAGTGAGTCAAAGCAAAAAAAAGCTTTATTCAAATAGGCTTTAAACTATGATTTTAAATCGTTATTATAAGTAGGTATTTAATTTAAATTACCGAATCTATCACATGTTCGGAAAAAATACAGCTTTTGAGAGAACGTACGAAAGGCTGAGTATTTTACAATAACAATTTCAGTAGCTCTTCCCAAACTTTTTGGTTTTCTTATATAAGAGGGGGTAAACGGGCAAGAGGCTCACGGGATGGAAGTGGTTAGGCAACAACTGCCCATGGAAATCCGCAACAACAGGTGTCTAGAGATGCGTTGCCGCCGTTTAAGGTGGGAGTATGCTCTTTTCTTGAAGGTCCCTAAGTCGTATCGGTTCGGGAATACAACAGTCGGTAATTTATTCCACAAAGTGGCTGTGCGAGGCAAGAAATTTCTAACAAAACGTCAACGTGTGGTATTTTGCATTTAGACGTAAAGTCCGGTGGTGGAATTAGGCCGCCGCGCTGGAATCAACCCGCTGGTTGTAAAATATTAAGAAAAATGGCTGAGCTATTAATTATTCTAAAACATAATTAATGTTGTGATGACAACTCGTACTGGACTAGTTTGTAGGACTAAAAAAATATTTTAATGGGTTTGTCTTGATTAAAAAAGAAAATTCGATAAATTTATATACATTGTTAATAATTTTTAATGCTAATATTATCAAAACTATTATCGAAATCACCTGCTAGGTTTCAATATCATTTGATAAGATAATATATTATGTAGTAGTCACCTGGAATTGCCTATTTATCTGTGATTTTCGCTGCTTAACAACACGAGTAGAATTAATCCACTAACAAACCATATTGAACTTTTTGAAGTTAAACTTCTGTAGGCGCATTATTTAAAGATGCGCGCGCATTACTGTAACACAAAAGCAACAGGTTGAAGTTAGTTCCTAAAATTTTCTGACGTTTCTTCGTCCATTATTAAGTCAGGCAAAGGGTTCAAGCCCATATAGCCGTATTCATTATTTAATAATTAATTGTCAAAGCCATCTTTGCAAGATTTTTACAAAATTGTTCTTTCTAAAAACGTAGAATAGCACGAGGAATAGATCATTTTAATGATTTTTGCTTCTTTAGGCCAAAGAAGTATAACTGCTTGTGTGCATACATAAGTACACACACACTTCCTTTTATCTTATACATATTATTTAAACTAAAATAGTAACAAATAAATAAGTAAATAACAATGAACAGCACTGAATCCAAAAAAGTATTTCATAGAATTTTTATCTGTTTCTTCGTTTATGTCCGGCAATAAATAAAAACTGTTGAATAGATTAAATTCTAATTTTGCATGAATATTAAGTGGAGTGCGAGGCTCCTTTGCACCGGATGCCCGCTAGATTATGGGTACCACAACGGCGCCTATTTCTGCAGTAGTAATAATATAATATTGACACACTTTTAAACAAATTATCTTGCCCCAAACTAGGCATAGCTTGTACTATGGGTACAAGATAACGATATATTTAATACAACATACATACTTAAACATACATAAATACATATAAACATCCATGAGTCGGAAACAAACATTCATTTGTTCATCATATAAATGATTGCACCTACCGGGATTCGAACCCGGGACCTCTAGCTTAGTAGTCAGGATCACTAACCATTCGGCTATATGGGTCGTCGGTAATGTGTAAACATTACTGTGTTTCGGTCTGAAGGGCGTCGTAGCTAGTGAATATACTGGGCAAATGAGACTTGACATCTTATGTCTCTAGGTGACGAGCGCAGTTGTACTGCCGCTCAGAATTTTTGGGTTTTTCAATAATTATTGTGATTGTATATTGTCGAGTTTTTTTTAGGTTTAGCTTTACGTTGGTCAAATTAAATGTAGCTGCCTGCGACGCTACCCAAGATATTTGATGAATAAGTTTCATGATATTGATTTGTAAATATTATCAAAGATAGATTTATCATGTAATGAGTACGGTTCACGGTGGGTAGGGACACTTGCTGACCGATAAGTATCAGTAATTTTTAATTGTGTTAGGTTATAATATTATAAAACGAAACCACTAAAATATTTGCATGTCTGTCAAGACGAAACATGTGCCTACTCTTAAATTTGTAACAACTTTACTTTTTTTATGGAATAGGAGGACAAACGAGCGTACGGGTCACCTGTTGTTAAGTGATCACCGCCGCCCACAATCTCTTGCAACACCAGAGGAATTACAGGAGCTTGCCGGCCTTTAAGGAAGGTGTACGCGCTTTTTTTGAAGGTACCCATGTCGTATCGTCCTGGAAACACCGTACAAGGAAGCTCATTCCACAGCTTTGTAGTACGTGGAAGAAAGCTCCCTGAAAACCGCACTGTGGAGGACCGCCACACATCCAGCTGGTGAGGATGATATCCTAACTTGTGGCGTGTCGTGCGAAGGTGGAATTCCTAACTTGTGAATGTTTCTGGCAAATAAAGAACTTTGACCATTACTTTAAATAATCCTGAGCGGCACTGCATTTAAATGGGCAGGACGTATCAATTACCACCAGTTGAACGTCCTGCTCATCTCTTTCCTTATTTTCATTAAAAAAATTATTAACAAGAGGTCAGGACAACTTAAACGCTAAATAATACCACGCTAGATGCGGACAGTATTTTTGCTGCTATAAGACGTCCACACAGACAACGTCGCGGGCAGCACCTAGTTTTTATTAAACAGCTAAACCTTGAACTGCAGATAGATATTACTTAACCACAAGTATTATTTGTGTTATATAATAATCATTACTTGAATTAACCTTTGTACGAACAAAGGTTAGTTTTAATAAAAAATTAACATCGGAATTGAATCGCTAATTATAAGTTGATGGGTAGGCCTTCTGGTGTTGTTTACTAATTGCCCCTTATATTCGTAAGCATAAATATAGCTCTGTGCTTAGAAAGATGTTTTTAAATACAATATTTTATGAATAACATATTTTATAGTTCTAAATTAATGTTTCGCTTGCCACGTAGTGATGTGACCCTCTGATCTATAACGTATAATGTATGCCAGATGTAATTAAGTTTGCTTTATTCATGCAAGTCAAGAAAAACTGTGAGTTTTTCCGAGATATTCACAGGTTTTGCTTAGATGCTTTCGACCTTGACTTTGGCAGTCAGTACAAGTGACGTAACCCACATTGTTTTATTTTAAACCCTACAACGCAAACTATTTGAAAATTGTATTTATTTAAAACACAAATAAAATTTTAAAACAAAATTGATGAACGATGTGGGACTCGAATCCGCGATCTCTCGTGTTCCGTGCGAGCGCCCATCCAACTGAGCCCACCGTTCGAGTGATGTATCGTTTATAAATCTTGTATGTCTTGTTCAACTATCAAGTTGTGGCTTCATCTACATGATCTACTTTGCAGGTGATAACCTGCTCAAACGCAACCTCTTCCTGACTGAGCGCTCGCACGGAACGTGAGAGGTCGCGGGTTCGAGTCCCGCATCGTTCATAAATTTTGTTTTCAAATTTTATTTATGTAATTAATCCTAGGTGGGAGGGTTATCAATTTAAAAAATAGCAAATTATTCTTTAAAACAAATTAGCCAAGGCCGATTTAATACTGACTGCCTCGTACTGCAACTTATCCATGTTGGCCTCTCAACTTCTGTATTCACCTCTGCTATATTCCACAATTTAAACATCTTGACTGTTGCCTCTCAATATATCCTTGATAATGGTAGGTATGTATGCACATAGGCACATAAGAGAATTTGCTAGAAACTGTCATAACCATAATGTTAACACCAGGAACAAACAGAAACTTATAATGTCTACTACTCGGCTAAGTCGAGTTAGTAAGTCTTTTGTGGAGCGTTGTCATATACAACAAATATTTAAACAAGATCCCAGAAAATGTTCAAATTAAATATATTACGAAATTCAAAAGAATTGTAAAAAAAAATGTTTGTGTGGTAAAGGTTACTATAACATAAATGACTTTCTTAATGATACCACAGATTGGTAATGGAACGAGCGCCCACAGGCTATTGAATAATAAATTTTATTGTACGATTTCACATTCTAACCATGTTTTTATATAAAAAAAATCCCTCTGATTTTTTTGCGCCCGTTGTCCTCAGGTCTGAGGCATACCTTTTGGAATGTATGGTAGTTTTTGACTTGTATAATAAGTGATATTATATCATATTTTGAATAAAAATAGCTAAAATTGAATATACACTAAAATTTTCACTTGCATATCAGGGCAGCAAATGTTTCGGTCGAACCACTCTTCGGTTAAGGTCTTTGACATTAAATAAAATTGGAGTGTCTGTTTGTAATATTGAAATAACCGTTTTTTACTACATGTATATGAATATATATACACCAAAATAACATTTTTTACAATTTTTTTCTGTCTGTCTGTTTGTTATGGCTAATCTCTGAAATGGCTGGACCGATTTTGACAGGACTTTTACTGGCAGGTAGCTGATGTAATAAGGAGTAATTTAGGCTATATCTCTAAAAATAATTTATATGGCAAAACAACGTTTGCTGCGTCAGCTAGTAAACTATATAAAGACTTAGAACTTCTTTCTGTCTGAAGTATATTTATCTTGGGTATTACGACAAGCATGCATAAAGAGGTCTTGAATTTGCCTAATTATAAAAACCTTCTTAATAGCCGTTCGTACAAGATTCCAATACCAACAACAAATACAATATTTGCAAGTAGATTTAGCCCATTCTTACTAACATACATATATTTTTTTTTTTTTTTATTTATTTATCATATTACATATACCGATATAAAACTAGGTTTAATTAGCATCTAAAAAAACCACAAAGGTTAACAACTAATGCTAATAACACTTAATAATACGTCACAACTCAACAACAACTTATGCTATTAATTAAATGAACACAGTGAAAATATTTTAAAAGACTTAAAAACGAATAAATATGACTTAGCAGGTTCAAATTCTCTTAGCTGCTATAATTTATCTAATAGGTAGTCCTTTATTCTATAATTAATGTTTTTAGTATTTAAATTTTGCTGCTCACTGAAGGGCAGCTCATTTAGCAAGCGAGGTATTAGGTAATCGGCAGTTCGTTCGCCGTACACGTTGCAGGCCCGGAGAATCGACAACCGGCTCTGAGTTATGGCTCTTGTTTGTATAGGATGTTCTATCTTTTGCAATCTTATTTTTTCATTAAAAAAGTATTGGCTCAATAGCATTTGCTTAACTTTATGATAAATGGGCAAGATATTGCAATGTTTAAATATTTCATTTTCGTTTTGTTTTAAATTTCGAAACATATTTGCAGATAATGTATTTTTTAAAATTTTTAATTGAAAATTGTATATTTGCTTCAGATATGAGGAATATGTACGGGCATAGCTTGTTAGGCCATATTGAATATAGGATTCCGCTAATGAATTATAAAGCATAATTTTTACTTTAAAGGGAATTCTATTTTGTAATATTTTTATATTTCCTAGGAACTGGCGTAACTTATTGCTAATGTGTTCGATGTGGTAGCTCCAGTTGAATTTTGAATCAATTATTAGGCCAAGGTATTTATGTGTATCCACTATATCAATTGCAGGAAACTTACAGGTTTCTAGCCCATGCAGGCAATTATGATTGTGTGAAATTATAGATTTTGGTGTAGGGTGCTTGATGTAGTGTGATTTGATAATCATGAGCTTAGTTTTACTAATGTTTAGTACTAAACCAGCATCATGACACCATTTAGTTATCGTGTCCAAGTCAGACTGAAGATCTTCATATGCTCTATGGATATCTTTACTTGACAAAATAAGGCAAGTGTCATCTGCAAATTGGTAACACGTGCTGTATTTTAGGCAGTTTCCCAAATCGTTCACATACGATAAAAAGTGTAGGGGACCCAGGACTGATCCTTGAGCCGTTCCCTCAGTCACCATTTTGGGGTCACTGTATGTATTTTGTACTTTAACAGTAAATGTACGATTTGTGAGATAATTTTTGTACCACTTTAGTAACGGACCCCTGATTCCACAATCATCTAGATTTTGGATTAGTTGTTCATGCTGCAATGTTTCAAATGCCCGCGAAAAGTCAATAAATAGGGCCAGTACAATTTTTTTGTTGTTTAAGTGAGCATTTACCTCGTCAGTGAAAGAACATAGGAGGTCTGTTGCACTTTTACCCGCTTGAAACCCAAATTGATTGCTACTAATTACCTCTTTCTTTTGATAGAATTGATGAACCTGATCACTCACGATTCTTTCTATGATTTTGTCAATTGCAGAAAGTAAAGTAATTGGCCTGTAGTTCGTATAATTTTCGTGATGTTCCTTTTTGTATACTGTTCTTACACAAGTATGCGATAAAGTATCAGTATATAATAAATGAAATAAATAAATATTTCAGGTGGAATCAAGCCGTCAATACTGTAAGTACGCAGTGCGACCTCCGTCTCAGAAACTGATCCCTCTCCACGTGGAGCGGGCTGTGCGCACGGCCTGTGCTGGAAGACCTGGTGTCGCCTATCTGGATATGCCTGCCACACTCCTCATGGTAGGTCACTAGTTAACACAATATTCTTCTTCGTCGGATTACTCTTGACAGAGCAGTCGTGGTCACGTCGTACGACGAACGATTCTACGCCAGTTATGCCTAGCTGTTGCTTCTCTGGCACATGTGTTGAGGGGAGTGTTGGTTAGGGCTTTGATCTGGTCTGTCCACTGCATAGGGGAGCGTCCTCTTGCAAACTGCTTGTGACACATCCCTGAACAACAAGTCTCTCAATGGCATGCTTTCCACGTCGCGTGACATTTCCGAAGTATCTGAGGATACGCGCTCTGACTATAGATGAAAGCCTTAAAGCCTTATAAAACACAATATAGAATCTGTTATTTTTTAAAGTAATAACCCTCACTTCTGGGATTAATTACACAGATTAAATTTGAAAACAAAATTTATGAACGATGCGGGACTCGCCCACCTTTCGCGTTCCGTGCGAGCGCTCTTTCCACTACGCCAACCGTTCGAGTGACGTATCGTTGATAAATCTTGTATGCCCTTTTCAATTTTCACCACCAGCTGAGAGACCCGCATCGTTCAGAAATTTTGTTTTCAAATTTAATTTGTGTAACACAATATTTATGAAAGTAGCTGACAGTTGCTGATTACAAAGTTGACCCGAATTACAAATATTTTTTTTCATTAATAAGTATGGAAAGTTACATTTATAACTCGATGGAAATTATTTTACAGGGAGAGGTGGACGAGGAAAAGGTATCTTTGGATTATTACAACGCCGGACCATTGACACTGGCTCATCCGGATCCAGCTCTGGTGGAGAAGGCGGCTGACCTGCTGTCGAAAGCCGAGAGGCCGCTCGTGATCGTTGGGAAAGGCGCAGCGTATGGCCGTGCAGAGGAGGCCTTGAGGAAACTTGTGGATGATACCAAGATACCATTCTTACCAACACCTATGGGTAAACTTATTTGGCTGAAAAACAAACTACTATTTTTATGACTGTAAGGGCGAGCCCTGCCCATTCTTGAAAAACCCATAAATTCTGAGCGGCACTACAATTGCGCTCGTCACCTTGAGACATAAGATTAAGTCTCATTTGCTCAGTAATTTCACTAACTACGGCGCCCTTTTGACCGAAACACAGTAATTCTTAAACATTATTGCTTCACGGCAGAAATAGGCGCCGTTGTGGTACCCATAATCTAGCCGGCATCCTGTATAACCTCTGTGCCTCCCACTGGTATATTTATGGAATAAGTTAATGGATCTGACCTGTCACCATAATTTTCTCATAAAAGATGCAACACAAAACTAACTAAGATGTAACGAACCTTGTTACGACCGATCTCATCACACTGAAGGTAACCTGATAAGTGATCACTGTTGATCACTAGACCACAATCGCCTGCTAAAAGGTCGTCAAAAATGTTGTTTATACATATTTGTCGGCGTTACGCCAGGGTTTCCTTGATCAGGGTCCATCATGAAGAAATACAACACTCAGAATATCTCAGTTTATTGAAGCACAACTACTAGTATAGATATGAACCATCTTTACATAAAACAACCGCTTTTATAGATTCCGTACAATTGATGAAACAGAGTAGATACAACTTCTTTAAAAACACAAATACAATAAGGTATTGTAAAATAATTCGTAAATACAGCTCAATAAATGTATAAGTGAATTTATATAACTTTAAATGATTTATATAATAGTTTGTTCATTTAATTTGAACAAACATTACGAGGTAAAAAAAAGATGGCGCTTCAAGCAAGTTTCGAAATACAATTAAGAAAGACTTAATGCATAAAATAATAAAGTTTGATACAGAATAATGATATTAATTCTAATACAAATTAATTTGAACATTTTCACATTCAATTAAGTATTTTAACAATAAATGAAACATCAAACATCTTCAAACAATTCAAACAGTCAAAACAGTGTCTATTAAATAAGTTAGACCTTAATAAATAACAGTTTTATGTTTACACATAGCTATTTGTATTTAAATCTTATATACTTAAGATATATCTATAATAATATATTCATTTTAACCTAAACTAAAACATAAATATCAATAGTTGCAAACAATTGACGGTAGGTGGCGATTTGCGCCCATATATACATTATCTTATACAGAAAACATAAGAACATTCAAGTCAATTGGTTAATGTGATAAATTGAAAATTATTTTAGACTATCAATCATTGTTAATATTTACCAGAATTTGAGGCTATACAGCGTAGAAAACACCTTTACTAGTCATACGAGTACTTTAACTATTATATATGTGAAAGAAAAGTAAAAAAAAAAAAATGCAATGCATGTCTGTTCCATTGTGAACATAATCATTGTTAGCATGTTTTTTTTTAATTCAGTTTTTAGGTATCTATTGTATTTAAATGTTTTAGTTATCAAAAATTGTTTAAAGTCTTAGACCGTAAAGTGCGATAATTGTGTGACGTTGCCGCATGTCCTGTTGAACTTTGTTAATAATTGAAATTTAAAAGCGCATGTTACAAAATTTTCAAGATGCCATTGATTGTCGAGATGCCACGCACACAAGCATCTAAAAGTTGCCGTAATAAGAAAGCTATTGTTCTTCGGTAGTTCGGTATCTAGTTGCAGGCCAATCCTTAATCTAAGGTTAAAGTGATGAATGCGACAGTTTGTTGATGTAAATACACATTGAAAGTAACCTTACCGTGACATATGTACAACCCAGGTAAAGGCGTAGTCCCGGACGAGTCTCCTCAGTGCGTGTCCGCGGCCCGCACGCAGGCCCTGCTGAAGGCAGACGTGGTTCTCCTGCTGGGAGCTCGTCTCAACTGGATGCTGCACTTCGGTCAGTCACCCAGATACGCGCCAGATTGCAAGATAATACAGGTATAATAATAAGCCATTTATTCCATAACCCATAATATACAATCAAATATTAGTAATTTAAAGTTCTTAAAATCTAGTGTTAATTTTATTTAAAGTGGCCAGTTTAATTATTTATTCTATATAATTTTGGTTATGGACCCCATTTTGGGTATAGGCCTCCCCCAACTTTTTCCATTTTTCCCTATCCTTGGCCTGATCGATCCAGTTTCTCCCCACCGACTCCACAATGTCATCTGCCCATCTCTGCTTTGGTCTACCAGTGCATCTTTCACCTGGTGGTCCTTTCCATTTGGTGGTCTCTATTGTCCACCTTCTGCCTGTGAAGCGTGCAATGTGACCAGCCCATTGCCATTTCAATGTTAGCGAGTGTCTTAGTGCATCGGTAAGCTTGGTTTTCTTTCTAATGTCTTCACTACGTATTTTTTGTAGTTTTCTGATCCGCAATATGCTTCTCTAGATTGCTTTTTGTGTCTTTTCTATTTTTTGTTATATTTCTTTTGTGAATGCCCAGGTTTGACAGCCATATAGCAGGCATACATAGGAGGAATACAGGTATAGCGAACTCTTTTTTCAAAATAAGGGACGGGACGAGCAGGACGTTCAGCTGATGGTAATTGATACGCCCTACCCATTACAATGCAGTGCCTCTCAGCATGCTTGAAAAACCCAAAAATTGTGAGTGGCACTACAATTGCGCTCGTCACCCTGAGACATAAAATGTTAAGTCTCATTTGCCCAGTAATTTCACTAGCTACAGCGCCCTTCAGACCGAAACACAGTAATGTTTACACATTACTGCGTCACGGCAGAATTAGGCGCCGTTGTGGTACCCATAATCTAGCCGGCTTCCTGTGCAAAGGAGCCTCCCTCTGGTAAAACTTGATCTAGCCCCGTTGCAACAACTTTTACCAGTGGGACACTGCTTTGCACAGGATGCCGGCTAGATTCCATGATTGCCGTTGATGTACGTACGTACGTACATACTACTACAACAGCGCCTATTCTATATATCCATCTTATCTCTCAAGGTGACGAGCTCAAAAATTGTGGTGCTGCTCAAATATTTTGGGTCTTTGCAAGATTCCTGAACGGGCCTTTTATTGTAATGGGCAGGGCGATCAATTACCATCAGCTGAACGTCCGGCTCACCTTTAGACTGCGTTATTGACTGACGTTGCTATAGTTGGTCACTGTTTAACAAAAACGTGCCTAAAGCCATGTTTAAATTTTTTTTATTGTAATAATACCGATTATGTTTATTAATTGTAACAAGAAGAGGAAAGCCTTCAAGGTCGCATCACCGACATGCTATCTTGTTATACATCAATTATTATTGAATTTTTATTCAACGGAAGTTTTATTTTTTCACTTGTAGCTAGACTCAATGGGCAGTCAGCCCACAGTTTTTATATTACCCTTTTAAAAATGATATTGCTTAACCGGTACGTAACAATTAGATCATGTTATAATTTTTTTATTAAAGGTACTACTTAGACACGCCATATTCTCTGGTACACTTAAACTAACAAGTTTTTTGTGGAGTAAATTCGTTTTCATAATTTTAATATTTATTGGACTCTGGGCAAATTAAAAAATCTTTATATCATAATTTTGTTTTTTATTTGTTTGACAAAAATAGTTCTGACGGTCTTTATGGTCAGTTACTGGCACTCTTGTCATATCATAATTCCAATATTTTCTAGGTGGATATTTCGCCTGAAGAGTTCCACAACAGCGTCAGATCGGAGGTTGCTGTACATTCTGATATCAAGCCTTTCGTCGAGGCGCTGACACAGAGACTGTCCAACAAGAAATTTTCACTGCAACGAGACGGCGCTTGGTGGCAAGGACTTAAAGAGAAACAGAAGAAAAATACTGAATTTGTGGAGGTAAGGTATTGTATTATGTGCGGATATTAAAGTACAGAAAGTGCCTTAACTCGGTCGCGCCGGTGAAGTTTCCTACTTTTGTACTTCTTCCCACAACAATTAAACTGTCGTTTTTCTGAATAAAGATTATTTATCTAGTTGGGAGCTGCACCAAACAAAGACATATATATATATATATATATATATATATATATATATATACTAGCTGACCCAGCAAACGTTGTATTGCCCATATTAAAATCGCGATACAAAAGTAACTTTTGATCGTAGATGGGTGAAAATTGAAGTTGTATGTATTTAATGCTGACTCATAATCAAACAAATTTAAAAAAAATGACAAAAAAATTCGTGTGGACCACCCTTAACATTTAGGGGGATGAAAAATAGATGTTGGCCGATTCTCAGACCTACTCAATATGCTCACAAAATTTCATGAGAATCGGTCATGCCGTTTCGGAGGAGTACGGGAACGAACATTGTGACACGAGAATTTTATATATAAGATATATATATACACATATATATATACTAAAACTATCACTCACACGCGAGCACGAAATTTTTAATGTAAAAGCAATAACAATGACAGTGCTGTGCTCTCTACCGCCACCGGCGCCGCTCAGATGATGCAAGCTATCCGCCATTGGACCAGGTTCAGGTCAATGACCCTAGTTTACTGGTAAAATAAATAAGTCAAGGGGTCCAAAAGGTTTTTGACAACATTTAATATGAAGAATTTGTATGTTAAGGGTTATTTTGATTTTAAATTTAGAGTGTTGTCTGCATTTTACTGCATATCAATGTCAAATATGGTACAGGAATAATTCAGCACAGTGTATATAGATAAAAAAAATTGAATATTATGCATTCAAAGCATTAAGTGTTTTAAATCGTAAATTCCCAATTTATTACTAACGATACTGTTGTGACTTCTGCTAAGGATGGAGGTCAACTGCCCTGCCTGTGTTATATTACCATATTTAACTTAGCATACCAATCTTAAAAACTTTCTTCACCAAATAATGTTTTATTATTCTTACAGGCACAAGCAAATGATAAGAGTGTACCACTGAACTACTTCGCAGTATTTAAAACAGTTCAAGCAAACATTCCCAAAGACTCCATCATAGTGAGTGAAGGTGCGAACACTATGGACATCGGACGAGGTCTATTGTTGAACAATCTACCCAGACATCGCCTGGATGCTGGCACTTTTGGTACTATGGGTGTAAGTTTAGCTTAATTAAACATAATTATAAAGATGATCACTACAGACAGATACAACACTACATTTAGAAACTATTACAGATAGATGCATCACTATATTAAGAAACTATTACAGATAGATGCATCACTACATTTAGGAACTATTACAGATAGATGCATCACTACATTTAGAAACTATTACAGATAGATGCATCACTACATTAAGGAACTATTACAGATAGATGCATTACTACATTTAGAAACTATTACAGATAGATGCATCACTACATTTAGGAACTATTACAGATAGATGCATCACTACATTTAGGAACTATTACAGATAGATGCATCACTACATTTAGAAACTATTACAGATAGATGCATCACTACATTTAGAAACTATTGCAGATAGATGCATCACTACATTTAGGAACTATTACAGATAGATGCATCACTACATTTAGGAACTATTACAGATAGATGCATCACTACATTTAGGTACTATTACAGATAGATGCATCACTACATTTAGGAACTATTACAGATAGATGCATCACTACATTTAGGAACTATTACAGATAGATGCATCACTACATTTAGGAACTATTACAGATAGATGCATCACTACATTTAGGAACTATTACAGATAGATGCATCACTACATTTAGGTACTATTACAGATAGATGCATCACTACATTTAGGAACTATTACAGATAGATGCATCACTACATTTAGGAACTATTACAGATAGATGCATCACTACATTTAGATACTATTACAGATAGATGCATCACTTCATTTAAAAACTATAACCAAAAAGAAACTGGTTTATCAGTTAACTTTATTGTGTATGTATGAATGTACACAACAAAGTATAAAGCATTCACAATCTATTCTCATAAATCGGTAGGCAACACACAACCCAGCCTCCGGTAACATTTTTTGATTAAGAAACAGCACATAGTATTTATATAATATAAGTCCTTAATTTTAGCCATTTTGGCAAACTGGTGTTTGTAATATTTTAGTGTTTATTTCAATAAATAACTATCTGATTACAATTACTAGTTATATTATCGACCTAACATATTGCGTCACAGATTTTGCTAATACCAAGTGTGGCTGACTGTTTCGTGTGTCGTTTTGATCGAGCTGATACTGGGGTGCGCCAGACCAGAGATGACAGCGATACTCCATGTGTGGCCGGACCTGCGCTTTGTAGAGCGCTAGTATGTGGGCCGGCTTGAAGTATTGCCGTGCTCTATTAATGACGCCCAGTTTCTTTGAAGCCAATTTGGCTTTGCCTTCCAGATGATCACGAAATTGGCAATCGAGATTTCGAGACCCAGTATTCCGATACTAGGCGCGGTTTTAAGAGAAGTGTTCTCGAAGAGCGGTGATACGACAAATGGTTTTTTTTTAGTGGTAAACGCAAACTTGAGTCTTCTGGGGGTTAAATTGGACAAGGTTCAATTTTCCCCATTCCGCGACCTTCTCAAGAGAGGACTCGACGATTTCCCGAGAGAGACCTGCATGGCCAGTGTATAAGGCATCACCAGTGCTATCGTCTGCATAGCAATGAATGTTGGAGGTGTCCAACATATCATTGATATGCAGAAGAAACAGCGTGGGAGACAGCACACAGCCTTGGGGCACTCCAGCATTCACGGGCTTCGGGTTCGAGCAATATCCGTCGACAACGACCTGTATGCTGCGCCCAGTGAGGAAGCTGGAGGTCCACTTGCACAAGCTCTCGGGAAACCCAAATGATGGAAGTTTGGAGAGGAGCGCCTTGTGCCATACACGAACAAAGGCCTTCGCTATATCCAGGCTAACTACCAGGCCTTCCCCCTTGCTTTCAATAGCCGCTGCCCATCTATGTGTTAGGTATACCAGAAGATCACCTGCCGACCGACCATGGCGAAACCCGTATTGTCGGTCGTTGATCAACTGGTGACCCCCTAGATATACCAAGAGCTGACGGCTAATTATGCTCTCCATGATTTTGGAGAGCAGGGAGGTAATAGCAATAGGCCTGTAGTTTGCCGGATCCGAACTGTCTCCTTTTTTTTGGATCGGATGGACAAGGGCTGACTTCCATAAGTCAGGGACTACGCCTTTAGAATAAGAGTGCCGGAATAAACGAGTTAGCACCGGCGTCAACTCAGGGGCACACGTTCTAAGCACGATTGGAGAAATGCCATCCGGCCCGCTCGACTTCCTGACGTCCAACGAAAACAGAGCTCACCTAACAGTTTTCTGTCTGAACTGTACTTCAGGCATAGAGCTCTGACACCGCGGGATGGTCGGCGGTGTTTTTTCGTTGTCGTCAAGAGTCGAGTTGGAGGCGAAAAGAGTGCACAAGAGATCGGCTTTCTCTTTTGCCGTATGGGCCAGGGTGTCATTCCATTCAACTTCATTATGTATCATTATTTTATGTTTGTTTGTATTGGACAGAAGGTGTTCGGAAAAAGAGTTGTGAAAATTAATTATAAAATAATAATAATAAAAATTTGTAATAATTTTTAAAGGTCGGTCCTGGATTTGCCGTGGCCGCAGCGATGTACTGCCGGGACTACGAACCGAACAAGCGAGTGATATGTGTTGAAGGAGACTCGGCTTTCGGATTTTCAGGTACGTTCATTTCATACATTCGATCCTTGCTCGGATTATTAAGAATGTACAAAACTTGAACAAAAAAAAACTAATACGACATCTGGATTCAAATGCTTTCCGGATTACCCAATGTGCCATCTGAGCTATTATAGGCAATATAACAAGTGCCGAAAGTTACCTTACATTTATTGTAATGTTATTGTAGCTGTTTCTCATTAATATACGGATAAAACTACATTTTTTTGAAATTGAAACCTAGCTAGATTGATTTATCGCCTCCGAAATCCCCTGTAAGTATACAAAATTTTATGAAAATCGTTGGAGCCGTTTCCGAGATTCAGATTATATATAATATATATATATATATATATTCAAGAATTGCTCGTTTAAAGATATAAGAAGGGCCGATTTCAATTTGAATTTTGTTTTAATCTGTTTAATTAATTATAATTACTTTCAAAAAGTGTGGTCTGATGTGTTTTTAAGTTTCAGTGTTGTGTAGGTAATTTTAATTAAAATTTATGTTAGCGAATCTACGAATAAAAAAGATCGACCGCAGATTTACACATAATTAATGTTAAAGTTACAGTTATAACCATTCTTAAAAATATTAAGTCATTAATGATAATTAATCCTTAAAGGCTGGCAAAGGTCCTGTGATTCCTCTGGTGTTGCGTTAGTGTGTGGGCGGCGGTGATCACTTAACTCCAGGTGATCCGTACGCTCGTTTGCTCCATTAAGACAAGAATCTCCCATTTAGAAGATCTCCATCACAGTTGTTCCTATAAGGATCAGTGCATCCAATTCGTATCGTTAATAAATATTGTATAAGTTATAAATACCCAATAAATTGTTCAGGAATGGAGGTAGAAACAATGTTCAGATACAAGTTGCCGGTGATCATCATTATCGTCAACAACAGCGGGATCTACGGCGGGTTTGACAAGGAGATGCTGCGAGATATGCAGTCGGCCGGAGATGTGGGGCAATGGTAAAACATTGCAGTATATACTACCTTTATTTGTTATGTATGCAACTGTTGTGTAATAAGGGGTATTAAAACACGAATGTGATAATAGTATCACATGAGTGTTTTAATACCTAATTATCAACAGTTGCATACAAGACTTTATAACAACTAACAGTTAGCTTACTGCTAACATTAAAAAAGCCAGTCTTAGTAACCATTACATCATCCAAACGAGTGTTGTAATGTTGTACTGAATTGCATTACAACACTAGTTTTAATATTGGCAATAAGCTGCCTGCTTTAGAATCTTTAACAGAGGATTTAAAGCATGGGTCTAGATAAACTTACTTACACAATATTATTAAAAAATGGTAGCTACCGTTAGAACAATAAACCACCTAAATAAAACCTATTAAAATGTAATGTCCACTGTTCAATGTACTCATCTGATGCGATTTGATGACTGACATACAAACTGATACCAAACCGCCAGATACTCAAAACAACTACAGCTCTTCTATAAGCTCAGAATCGTCCTTTCTCAGAGGCTTACGGCCGTTCCCAATATTCAGTCTATCTCCGGTTGTGGCCTACTTGAGATAAAAATCGTAACTGTCGTTGACTTTTCTGTCCCAATAAACTTATCGACGGTAACTCACCTTATCCGTACACGCTGTCTGTCAATGGGAGGACGTATAGCTTACCAGCGATAGAAGTTTGTATGGAAATTGCAATTCACGCGTCCCAATATAAGGCGATAATAATGACTTATCGGGTATATTGGGATAGCAGAAGGTAGTAATTTATCTCTATCCGTAGTTTTAGTATATTGGGAACGGCCGTTAGAGCGCTTTCGCACTACGTCCTATCTGTACCCGTGAAAAACGGTCCGGTTTTCACGGGTACGGATACGGTATGTTACGGTTGACGAAAAGAAATTGGATGACGGAAGCCGGATCTAGTGCGTAAACTACCATAGAAATAGTTCTACGACTACTTCGGACCGTGTTTTCTTGGATTCGGATCGGACGTAGTGAGAAGGCGCTCTTAGTATGAGGGTCTTATAACTTACTTAAAATAACAATAATAGCTTGAAAGGTGGCAACACTCCTGAGATTAGTACTAGATTTAGTTACAATAGAGTGTTAATGTGATCATATCTCAGTTCCAGAAAAATCAATCCTTTTTCTATAATTTACAGTACACCACCGACAGCTCTTTCCTCCGAAGTACGCTATGAAAAGATGATGGAAATGTTTGGCAGCTCGGGCTACCTCTGTCGAACAGTCGAAGACATTGAGAAAGCAATCAAAGAGTCAATCAAATTGACCGACAGACCCAGTATCATCAATATCTTGATAAGTCCACAAGCAAACAGGAAACCACAGACGTTCAATTGGCTTACAGAATCCAAGCTGTGATATTAATCTGCGAATATTTTATACGAATTTTGGATATTTTTGATACAGGCAGTGGTGAATAATTTGCTATATTTCAAAGTGATAACCCACACTTTCGGGATTAATTACACAAATTAAATTTGAAAATACTATTTATGAACGATGCGGGACTCGAACCCGCGACCTCTCGCGTTCCGTGAGCTCTTTCCAATGAGCCAACCGTTCAACTTGTTCAACTCTCAGGTTGTGGCATCATCTACAGGATCTACTTTACAGTTGATAACCTGCTCAATCCTAATATTTTCATATTAGGAAATCGACTAAGATTTCTTTGTTCAAACATAAGCAATTTGTTATTTTTTAGACACACAAGAGTTATCAACGATACGTCACTCGAACAGTTGGCTTAGTGGAAAGAGTGCTCCCTCGGAACGCGACAGGTCGCGGGTGGGTTCGAGTCCCGCATCGTTCTTAAATTTTGTTTTCAAATTTGATTTGTGTACAGGTAGTGGTATTTCATACTTGGTGCTTAACATATGGGTTTGTAAATAAAAGTAATTGTGATATGGATAACTTTATATTGTCTGTCTATTGAGTTATTCATAACAACATGGGGTCATATTTTGTATATTATTATGTCGAACAATATATATTAATTTGTTATAAACTAAATCCCTGTATTATTATTTTACTTCACTGTAGCAAACGAATTGGCTTGTGTTGTGATCGGTGATCCAAAGCAAACTGAACATCCACTAATATAACACTTCTTCACACTTTGCTGAGGCAGCCAATAAGAAAATTTTCTATCACAGTTTGTGCTGAAATAGATACAGAATTTTAAATAATTAAAATCATAAAATTTTATTAAGTGTAATTACAAAAACTTTACAAATACAATTCGGACGTCCGCAAAAAATTGCTCTATCGTAAATCCTCCTACTCCACAGCTGAATATCTAAGTGATCGGACAGTCTGGGACTAGATTATTATTATTTTATAGCAATAGCAAATAGAAAAAAAAGAATTCTGGTAGAGTTTCTTGCGCCGCTTCTTCTCTCTCAGAGCGCCATTTGTTTCCGAGGCGGTAGTAGTCTCTAGTATATTAGTATTTATTAAATGACATAATGATCAAATAATTAAACTGTAAAAATATTTCACGGCTGAGATTCGATCCCTAGAACTCGAGGTGTTTCGGCTTCGGAATCAATGATTCAACCACTGGTCCAATGACCATATTATCATTAAGTTAAATAGCCGAACTATAATTAGTTACAAGTATAAATCTTTCATCCATAATTTCAACGACTGTCTTACGAATTTTCGATCAAACCACGTGTCCTGACGCGAGTTTAACATTTTATACCCATCCCAAGAGAAGTGCTCAATGTTTTCAAGATTTTTTCACTTCACAAAACTAATGATGGTTATTATTGTGACTCACTCTGTGTCTACATTCAATAAGTAATTACATAATGGATTACTTCATACATTCACAGTAAGTGAATCACTGACACCGTAAAATCTTCTCGTCCCAAATACCACAGTGACTGAACACGAAGGTTTTTAACCAGAGTGTTGCCAGTGATGACTAACGGTATCAAGGCGTGGTCGCAAACTATGGGCTTTATGAGCTCATTGTTGCTCAGAGGGCTATGCTCGAGTTTCCCTGCAAGATCGACTCAGAAATGAGGAGATCCGTATCTCTGATCAAAGTTACCGACATAGCCCAAATGATTGCGAAACTGAAGTGGCAGTGGGCAAGACACTTAGTTCTACGGACAGATGGCCGTTGGGGCAGTAAAATCCTCGAATGGCGACCACGTACCGGAAGACGTAATGTTGGTAGGCCTCCCACAAGATGGACCGACGATTTGGTCAAGATTGCCGGAATACGTTGGATGAGGGCAGCGCAGAACTGATCGTCGTGGAAATCTTTGGGAGAGGCCTTTGTCCAGCAGTGGACGTCTTCTGTCTGATGATGATGAAGTAATCTAAACTATAGAAAGTGATAGTTACCAAGTTTACAGTTGTTGGTAGTTGTGAGAGTGTAAGCATCTTGATCATAGTCGTTGGTGAGTGTGAGATCAGCTCCTCGGATGAGGAGTTCGTTACAAGTGTAGGGGAAATCTGCCGCTGCTGCATACATGAGGGCGGTACTGCCGGACTGGAATATAAACAATAATATTAACCACTTACATTCACAATACAATAAATAGTGGCATGGTGAACACCATGGTGATTCCTTTCACTCCTACACCATAACTAGAGCAAGTGCACAAAATCACGAAGAAACAAGCTCAAAGGTGTGATGTTGTTTTTCTATAGATATTTTATTCGTGTTTCGACTCTTGAAATATATTGAATAACATAGTGATCAACAAGACGAAAACGAGATTGGATCCCCCCTAGATACAGTCCACAAGATACCTATTATTTCAAAATTGCATAAAAAAAAATGTGTCACAACGCCATAATCACGAACGGGCGTTTGTATAAAAAGTATGAACTGTTGGAAACAATACCCGATATACACATCCCCTTTTAACACACACATAAATAACACCAGTCTCTGTGGGGTCCTCGACTTGTTGTAATATTAGGAGCCCATTGGTTTGTTATATCATTTTATGTCTATCATCAACGACATGGGGTTAACATGATAATAGGTCAGCCCGGATTACAACTAATACGCCAGCGATTGCTTTAATTTTAACTTCGAGTAATAATACGATGGGTGGTGATCCATGACACTTAAGGCGGAAACGTGTAATCTGCTGTTCACTGCATATTTGCAAAAGTTATTCATTCCTCAGCATAGTAAACCGTGCAACACTCAATGCTCACGAATTATAGTTGCTGGGCTCATAACAACCCCTATAGCACAGTGATTAGTGACCCTGCCTACTGAGCTATAGGTCCCGGGTTCGAATCCCGGTAGGTGCAATCATTTTATATGATGAATATATGAATGTTTGTTTCCGAGTCATTGATGTTTATTTGTATTTATGTATGTTTAAGTAAGTTTTTGTGTACAATAGCGACATACTGAAAAACAACATAATATTATAATCCAAAATGAAAAAAAAAAGTAAAATGCATATATTTACATACAGAAATTGCATACAGAAATAAAAAATATATATATACTAGAATAATAAAACTAAAAACCTTAAAAAATAATATAATAACTAAAATATATTATTAAAAGGAGTCCCTTTAGGCAAGGTTCCGAAGATACTGGCAGCGTTCCACCTTTTAAGTAAGTATGTTGTATTAAATATGTTGTTGTCTTGCACCCTGAGTAGGCTATGCATAGTTTTGGTCAAGATAATTTGAGTAAGAGTGTGTCGTTATTATAATAACGATTCTCTCCGAAGTTTGCTGGAATTGTATTAATAAATATGCATGGCTACTCAGGAACTGTTTTTGTGTAAAGATAAAGAAACCGTTAGAAATAGCATTAGTATCTTATTGTCAAAGCAACAGATTGCAGGCTCAATTCCACCTGAAAAGTTATTTTAAACAGATACATGATTTCCTTGTTGAATCTTATTATAATGCACAATGATGTTTTCATTTATGCAGAATAATAATAATTATTATTTACCATAACATATATCATACATTTCCATAAGGTGTTTTTCCAACTTAAATTGTTACATTTACTATAACTTAAACATACCTCCAAGATAATTTTAAAATACTTTAAATATACCTGTAATACCAAACGCAAATAGTCATCAACTTTATAATATGCTCTTCCTAAAACTGAAATATGCTCTCATAGTAATAATTTGAGATATTCATTCCGAAAGACAAACGGCCGTTCCCAATAAACTATCTAGAGATAGAGATAAATTACTACCTTCTACTGTCAGTAATTAGTTGTCAATAATCTGCAGCTGTCCCAATATACCCGATAAGTCATTCTTATCGCCTTATTTTGGGACGTGTGGGAAGAATCCCTCGACCTTGAAGATCGCTAGATTGCTTGTGTGTGATACATAGGCTGCACTAAAAGTATCGGGAATGGAATATTTACACTGTTCCTGTCATTTTAAAATCTTTTTAATTGAAAACCCCTTGGTTTTAAAAATCGAATACCATTTATTTATTTAAAAAAAGATTCTCGGTCTTGTCACAAGTTCTTGTCAAACTTGTTAAGTCGTTGAGAAAATGGAATTGACTCGAGAAAATTCTAGAGCGATGATTTATTATGACTTTCGAAGTGGTTTAACACAAAAACAGTGTGTTGACCGGATGATTTCTGCATATGGTGATGAAGCCCCATCCAAAACCACAATTTATCGCTGGTTTGCTGAATTTCAACGTGGACGTGTCAAGCTCAGTGATGATCCCCGTCAAGGTCGTCCAAAAACTACAGTCACCAAAGAAAACGTTGATGCTGTGCGTAAGCTGATTGAAGAAGATCGACATGTGACATACCGCGAAATTCAGGCGTGGTGCCGTGCGTTGGTGCGTCAGAACTCTCGAAAGATTCCACGCAGGATCCTCAAATGCTGTATACAACATCATATCAGGTGACGAATCCTGGATATACGCGTACGAACCCGAAAAAAAAAACTAGTCACGAGTTTGGGTGTTCGAAATTGAGTTAAAGCCAACAAAAATTGATCGTTCACGGATGTTGCAAAAAAAATAGTGGCCACGTTTGTCTCCAAAACCGACCATGTTGCGACTATTCCTCTTGAGGGACAAAGAACAGTTAATACAGAATGGAGGAAGAATGCTAGCATTTGTTTGCCACAGGTCGTTTCTGAACTCCGCAAAGAGAACTGCAACCGCCGCTTCATCCTCCATCACGACAATGCGAGCTCTCACACCGCGCACACAACAAAAGAGTTTTTAGAGCAAGAAAACATAGAATTATTAGACTGTTTTCTGTACTTTCCCTAAAATAAAGAATAAATTGCCCGGTCAAAGATTTTCATCACCTGAAGAAGCTGTGGACGCCTACAAAACGGCCATTTTGGAGACCCCAACTTCCGAATGAAATGGTTGCTTCAATGATTGGTTCCATCGTATGGAAAAATGTGTCAAATTTCGCGGAAAATACTTCGAAAAGCAATAAATACATTTTTAAATAGTAATTTTTTGTCACTTCCTTGATTCCCTAAATTTTCAGTGCCGCCCTCGTATAAAATGTAACTGTGCTATATTTGGGCAAAATAACTAGTACTGTAATAAAAATTTACGATAATTTTTCAAGTAAAGTAAACATATTCCAAAAACGTCGTTTACGCTTCAGTCTTTATTAAGTTTGAATGGACACTATTTTATATCAACAAATCCTATATATCATGCTATTATAATTATGCTAATGTCTTGGAAATATAGTCTAGATGTAATATAAAAACAGCAACTTACCACATAATATTAAAAAAATACTTCGAAAAAAAAAACAAAAATACTGCGCACATAAAGACTAAAGTCCCACACCCTTTCTTCGTTAACTTTTGTATGCCAACATCCCATTGTCTTTGTTCTAATTTGTACAGAATTTAACGGACTCTTTTTATAAGTTCAAAGTGAAATAGCAATTCTTAATAGCAAAAATAAGGCCAGAAATCGAATGAGGTCGTAAGGATTTCGTCGTTGAACCATATGTAGTATCGGTGTCTCATTTTCGTAGTACATATTATTTCTCTCTCTCTCTCTCGATAGTTGATAACAATGTTTTTCCTGCTCCACCAATCGATTGACATAGATAATCCTCTAATTATTTTTGTATCTGCTATATTAACTTTATAAAGAAATAAATCAACTTACGAATTGTATTGCACAAAGCTTCGATGTGATATTTGAACGGAAGAGTTTCATCTAACACGATACCCAGATATTTAATTTTTCTTACAATACCAATAGCGGAACACGTGCATTGTTTATCAGTGGGAACACTAAAATAATGGGCATACATTATTGGGTTAGTTTGGGGTGACGATAGATTGCGTATCGAAAATTTCATATAAATATTATTGTCTTATTACAAGCTTTTTATTAGCTTCACCTGTATGTGTGTTTGATTGAAACCGACTCGTTTGGGCGCGATTATGATCGACTTTAAACGGCCAGATTTCGTTCAAACTTCGTAGATTTATCGAGGATATCAATTTGATAAAATAGTTCCATTTTTCAATTTGTAAAAAAAATTTTTGTTATTTATATCATTTTCATCTATCGTTAATGAGGCAGGAATTGATGTTAATTTTAAAGTTCAACCATTATCTTGTAATGATAAATAGGTTAATTAATAATTTAATATTAATTAGGAAATTTTCTAATACCAAAGAGAATCTGTAATTCTACAATACAAATAATTCTTTAAAAAACACTTTTAACCAAACTAAAGAGTAGGAAATATTTTCTACTTTTTAGCTCGGTTTTCTATAAAAAGCGTGTTTTTAGTATCTTTTTAACTACTATTTATTTTTATATCTTTTTCTGGGATCATATTGTAAAAGCATAGTTAAAATTGTCCCACAAAGGACTTACCAAGTCGAAAATATATATTATGCACATAATATATAAAAAAGTTGTAACAAGAATGTTCCTGGATGTTTATATTTAATTTTTTACACCCTCCTTAAAGGCCGGCAACGCTCTGGATTCACAGGAGCGTTGCCGGCCTTGTTGCAAGAGAATGTGGGCGGCGGTGATCACTTAACACCAGGTATTCTCGTTTATCCTCCTTTTCTGTCAAACCAAAATAAGTGATTAAGTACTTTAAATAAATAATTACATATTATTACATTATAAAAACATACATCATCCTGTATATCAGCATCGGCACCTTCGTTCAGTAGAAACTTAACAACTTCATGATGCCCACCAGCTGCAGCCAGGTGGAGGGCTGTCTCTCCTTCAGGGCCCCGCATGTTTACATTGGCGCCACTCCTGATAACACATACTTATATATTACACATTAACTGCTAGAACTTTATTTGTTTGTTTTTACACAGAGTTATAGTGTGATAGATGGGGACAGATTTATTAGACCTACACATTTCTTTACATGTTTGTATGGTTTGAGTGTTTACGTTCAGATTTATGCAATGGTGGATTTACCATTAGTAGTAGTTTTTGGTCTACCGAGGCAACAAATTTGCTTCTAATACTGTATACCAACAGTTTAGTGTGAATAATATGAATTTTTCAGATTTACCAAAACATTTTCAATATTCGCATGTAGATTTAGTAATTTTATATTCCTTTTTCTTTATAGAAATAAGAGACAAGACGAGCAGGACGTTCCGCTGATGGTAATTGATACGTCCTACCCATTACAATGCAGTGCCACTCAGGAATGTTGAAAATTCCCAAAAATTCTGAGTGGCACTACAGATGCACTCGTCACCTTGAGACATAAGATGTTAAGTCTCATTGGCCCAGTAATTATTAATATTGAAAATATTTTGGTATTGGGTCATTGGCCCATAATAATTCACGAGCTACGGCACCCTTCAGATTAAACACGGTAATGCCTACACATTACTGCTTCACGGCAGAAATAGGCGCCGTTGTGGTACCCATAATCTAGCCTACTAGACTACTACCATCACCTGCAAAGGAGCCTCCCACTGGTATTGCTTTATTATTATTACTATGATTTTTTTTCTGTGTATCTAAATGTTACTAGTTCCACTCACACAATTTGTTAATGTTCTAGAATGCTTTATTGGCTCCTAAGAATCAAGATCTTTTTGTTTCATTTTATTATATTTTACAACACATAAAATATTAATTTACAAATAATGCAAAAAGCATCTTTCATGATTTGTCTTTTTTTCAAATGTATTCCTTAAATATTAATTTTATTATTCAAACAATTTTTTTTTAAATCTTATTTATCTTGCATGTCTTGAATGTGAATTTTTATACAGGAAACTAAGAGACTGTTTACTGCCTTGCACTTGCTCTCTACAAATATAGGAATTTGACAGGGTTTACTAAACATTACTCGAGGTCCATAAGATTTGCTTACGACTCAAGACTCTATGGCCATGTTCAACACCAGATTGGAGAAATTGCACTAACTATATTATACATGGGGCACACTAAAAGTTTTGCACTTCTAGCTAATGCTAAATATTTGAATTATGAATGTTATATTTTTTGAAATGTTGCAACCTTCTTAGTAATAAAAAAACAATTGGTGTCAATCAAAAATCATTTGTCAATTTTGTTTTATCACACATCAAAGTTCTATGAACGCAATGAAAATGGAATTAAGTCAAAAAGATTTTAGAGTGTTGATTTTTTATGATTTCAAAAGTTCTCTCTCCGCAAGACTGTGCCGCTTGTCTTCAAAATGTTTTAGGGAGAAAAGCACCTTGAGCACCGGTGATGTTTTGCTGAATTTGAGAGAGGTCAGGTTTGTTTACATGACAAAGGGCGGCCTTCAATTGAAAATAATGTGGCTATTGTTAAGCGGCTAATTGAAGAAATCCAGCAGACTACCTATGGTATGAGACAATTCGAACACTTAAGGAGGATTGGTATGAGCCAACTTCAGAAAATTTTACACAAAGAATTGAAAACTTTGTTGTTGTTGGATCCCTCATGAACTGACAGCGGAGCAGAAGAGGGATTGCATGGAATGGTGCTCACAGATGCTAATGAAATACGACCACTACATTCTAATGCTGTTTATGACATTGGCACAGAAGGCGAAACATGGATTTATTGTATAATTTTGAACCCAAAACAAACAGCAATCTTGTGAATGAGTGTTTGAAAATGAGAACAGGCCAACAAAAGTGAGGCAGGCAAGAAATGTTGATAAAAAAATGATCACATTTTTTTCTCAGCTACAGGTCCCATCTTCACAATTCCACTTGAAGATCAAAAGAGTGTAAAGTTCGAGTGGTATTCTACCATTTGTTTACCCAGGGTGTTAAAAAAGTTTGCAAAAGACGACCAAAAAGCCGCATTCTCCTACATTGTGACATCGCTACTTCACACACCGCCAACAACACTAAGTCATTTTTAGCTTCCGAAGCAGTACAACTCATCACCCACTCTTAGCCCCAACCTAGCAATGTGATCTCTCTAGTTTCCCCAAAATAATATTGACGAATTCATTCAAAAAAGCAGTATTCTATTTATATGTACAGACAATGTCCATTGGGTCTACTAGTCATTAAAAAGTACAGGATCAGACCAGGTATAGCTTGCCATTCCATCTTTTTGGATTATACAAAATATACATACACTAATAATATTATGGTGTCTCACATCATAAGATTGTATCAAATGAGTAGTAAATTGACAGCAATTTAGTCATTAATCCAAGAGTGGTTGCACATATACCACCAAGTCGCTGTCTGCTACAGATAAAGGCACAAAGAACATTATCAAATGTATCCCATCCCCACCCTCATCCAATGATTAACACCTTCATCATAAAATATGAGGCACAGAATATTAGTCAAAGGCAAAGAGGTTCTTCCTAGTAGTTCAAGCTCAAAGATGCAAACACAAATCATAAGGTCTTGAGATACTGATGATGAAACAAGATGATAACTGTAGAATTTAAAGATGGAATTGTCTACCCAAATACCCAACCCAATCATTTAAAACAAAACCTATAATCCACATACAAATTGTGAGGCTAACTAATTTTATTAATTATCATATTAATACATTTTAGTAATCAACACAAAATTATCTCTTTCAAACTTTATGTAGGTCTGAGGACTTAGGAACAGCAAACAAAGCAATTCATTCGAAACAAAAGATCTTACCAAACAACGTCCTGGCAGCTATTTAATTGTCCATAACTAGCTGCCCAGTGCAGGGCAGTGAGTCCATGTTCATCAGTAATATCAACATACTGCTCCAGTTTAACGTCGTCGCGGGTGATTTCACCACGACCAGCCTTCGCATGAAAGCTAGAATCGGGCTGAGGCAGCTCAGGAACTCGCGCCTGCGTGTTACCTACAAAACCGACCTTGACTACTTGAACACTAATTCTAATCCTTCTAAAATAGATAATCAATAGTAATTTATTACTACTACCATAAAAATTATTAATTGATTTTACCCCTTTGTAAATTTGTAAGCGCAGTACACTGGACCGATTTGTACGGCGTAAATGCACTCTTTCTAACTCCATTTAAATTAGGCGCCCATCTCTGGTAGGCCCCACTGCCACTTTTACTACTATCTTGACTTCCAGAATCATATTCAAACGTGTAACTTTCCAAGTTCTCTTGCTTTATATCAACATTCCTATCTTCGTGTTTAACAGAAACACCTTCTTCCATTTTTATTTATTATGATTTATTTAAGAAGATGGAACAAAGATTAGAGTTAGGTACACTGTTATTAGGTGGAAACTGCGAACCACAAATAACAAATCTTCGCTTTCTCAAATGTCAAATGTCGGTAGAGTAAATATATCAACTGTCTGGTCAAATGATTTATTTTATGTCTTATAGTACAGCTGACCTGAGAGAAGTTGTCCTGTTCACAATAAAAAAAACTCTTGCGAGTGGAATTTCGTAGTTATACGTTCTTAGCTGACCTGTAGTCGGCGAAAGGAATATTCCTAGTTCCTACCAAATTTCAAATCTCTACGTCTCAAGATTCCACTGATATCGTGATGAGTCAATACAAAGAATGCAGGGTAGAGAGGCAAGGAGAATCATCTCATATGGGGAAAGGTTAAAAAGTATCCAGAAGAATATGCTGTAAATAACAGTTCAAAAAGCTTCAACATTGGCGCTGGTGTAGGCACAGGATATGGTATGAATATAACAATTATTAGGTCAAATATTTTTTTAAATCTTATTATTATTTATTGTATATTAAGTAAATAGTTTTTTCTTATTAAATTTTTGCTAAAATAAACAAAAGTGCAATAAATACACGCAAAAAATAAAACATCGAAACGCAATGCTATTGGTTGAAGCCCAGTGTGACGTCAAAGTTTCGATAAACATAATGTTTTCTTTCTTTCTTCTTCTTATACCTAGATATTAATTTCGCTGGTAAGCAATATAATATTACATTTTATGTGGGTTATTTATTATTGAATGCTCTGTATAATTATTATTTACAGTGACTTTTTAAAGATACAATGTGCCACCATGAAAACAATTTAACTTGCTTGTCATTCACTTCTCTTGTACTAAGAAAAATGTGCTAATACGGAATTATGTTTTCTGTAACTGAATATTTCTGTATATAATACTCTACATCTAAATCTACTCGTAAGTTGATTTTTTTTTGTATGGAACAGAGGTCAAACGGGCGTACAGCTCATCTGATGTTAAGTGATCACTGCCATCCACATTCTCCTCCTTATATATATATTCTCTCCACATACCAGAAGAAAAGAAAGAGCGTTGCCAGCCCTTTAAAAAATTGTACGTGCTTTTTTAAGGTACCCATGTCATATCGTCCTGGGGACACAAGGAAGCTTATTTCACAGTTTTGTTGTACGTGGAAGAAAGTTTCTTGACAACCGCACTGTAGAGGAACGCCACACGAATGTGCTACAATCGAACAGCTCTTCGGAACCAATGCGATGTGATAAATGCGAAGTAGAAAACACACAATGAAGCGACGTCCCTACGCAACGCCAATAGTGTAGCGGCTCACAAACAGTTCGTCATTTCGTGCAACTCTGCGTTGCACGCGGTCAAATAGTTACTGCTTACACCACTTTGCTCTGATAGTTGAGTCTCTTGGGACTAGAAAAATACTTTACCTAGTGTATCTTTCAATTTAATTAAGTATTTTTGGCACCATAAAATAATTTTAAGTAAGTTTGTAAGGCAATACCCAGCGCCCACTCATTGTATGAATTATCATAATATGTAATGGAATGTCATTGACTGAATTAGTTATATTGTGAATTTATTGGGCTTTCTAAAGAAAAAAAAAGCGGGAGATAAGTACCACCATCACCATTATATATTTTATTAAAAAATTCTCCGAAACACGCTGCATCTAATGGTACAAGAATTATCCGATAGGTTCAGTAGTTTTCCCAGTATAACCGAAGGAAAAAACTGGCCATACATTTATTAGTACAATATAGATTATTGAGATAGACTCTGACGTCACAGAAACCTCGCGCAAAATTGCGCATTTGAATAGCCGAAATATATTGCCGGAAAAGAATATAGATTTTTTAATTGAATAAGAATATTTTTATGTATTATTTAATGTGTTTGATAACTTTTAGAATCTAGAAAAAGAAACAGAAACAAACATAAAAAATCAAACTTAAAAATCATGTATATACTAATGAAGATGAACTGAAGTATGCGGATTTTAAATTTTAATAGCATTGTCGTCTAAAGTGGTGAATTATTGAAAGTTTCAAAAAATTACGTTGAACAAAATAATGCAGTAAATATAACCTTACAGAATTATTATAGGGAAGCGTTCATCCCAAATGATTAGTATTATCTTATATTTGGCGCTTCTTCTAAGATTTACCATGATGATTACTAAACGCAGCGCCACCCTAATGTACATCGCGGAAACAAATATAACAACGTGATCATTCGTCTTCACGCGGCACTCGCTACAAAGAGGATGTAAATACTACGTAATATGAGGTGGGACTACCTGAATAAAAATTGAAATTTTGTTTAGTATGAAACGTGCAATCATTTGACATAAGTTTGAAAAGGTAGTAATTAAAGTATCGTGATTGGTGACAAAGTATAATCTGGCTAAGTTTGAAAGCGAACAGTTGCTTATATCGTAGTGGATTTTCACTATCTCCGATTTTTACAATATTATAACCACCATCTGTCAATCTATCAATGACTGCACCTTTATTACAATCAGGTGAATTGCTTTTTCATAAAGAGTTTCGCTAGGCTGTTCGATACTGAAACACCATAGATAATAATACACTTATATGACCTCACTTATAAGGCCTGTCGATGCGCATGTTTGTGTAAGTGTGCTGTTTTGAACGTTTGTAGGTAGTTTCCAGTCTGTTTCATATTATTTTCTATTGTGCCTTACTATGGTTGCATGGCTCTGCCAATGCTTTTCTCATTTGAGGCTTTAAAAAAAACGAATGTACTGTATTGGCTGCACGGCTCTGACTTTGACTTTCCCATTAAAAGATAAGTAAGTAGATTCAAAAATAATCGATTGCTGACAGGTGTCAATTGTAAATTGTCAAGTTATTTAAATTTAACCGCTGTCGGCTTTACGAAAATTGCAAAACCATAACAAAACAAACTTATTTTCAGTTTACTTTTTATACCATAGGATGATTTGAAATGGTATTAGCCCAGTGATTAATATTACCAACAATCGATTTTAGTACTCTCAAAGTACCTTCTAATTTAAAATAATATAGTAATTAGTCGTGATTTAAAAGAAAAATGTCAACAAAAAAACAAACAAGTGAGCGGCAAACACAGTTGCAGCAAGATTTACAAAATGAATTATACACAGCTAACCATCTTTTACAATCAATGTAAGTACATAAAATATTTTAATCAATGATATACAAAGGATAAGTCATAACATTACTCCCAGAACTACTAGTTTTTCTGATTCGTAATTGCTTTTGTATTTTTGTACTAGTACAAAAAAACGGCCTAACTTTCTTTGATCATTTGACCGTTTTGTAGTACAACAACCAAGTAGTTAAAGTTTTTTAAAATTTTGCAGTTCTTTAGAACTTCAGAAAATAAAGAAAATAACTGAAGAGGATGGTGAATTCGAAAAAAATGTATCACAGGTAAGAAATGTTTTTATAATACTCATATTGTTATCTATTCAATTATTAAGCATTTTGTAGTTAATAAATAAGTTGAGGGATATTAGGTATACAATGTGGGGTCTCAAAGTAGTGTGCACCTGAGTTTCTTCTCAATGTGTATGTGTGTGTAAATGTATGGCGGTCCTCCACAGTGCGGTTTTCAAGGATATTTCTTCCTCGTACTACTAAGCTGTGGAATGAGCTTCCTTGTGCAGTGTTTCCGGAACGATATGACATGGGTACCTTCAAAAAAAGGGTGTACACCTTCCTTAAAGGCCGGCAACACTTGTGATTCCTCTGGTGTTGCAAGATAATGTGGGCGGCGGTGATCACTTAACACCAGGTGACCCGTACACATACGTGAAACAGTAATGTGTATGCATTACTGTGTTTCGGTCTGAATAGTGCAGTAGCTAGTGAAATTACTGGGCAAATGAGACTTAACATCTTATGTCTCAAGGTGGCGACTGCAATTGTAGTGCCACTCAGAATTATTGGGTCTTCAAGAATCCTGAGCAGCAATGCATTGTAATAAGCAGGGCGTATCAATTATCATCAGTTGAACATCCTGCTCATCCCTTATTGCCTTAAAAATAGATATTATGGCATTATCACATAGGATTCTTCAAATTCAATTATATCCATGCTGGAATAAACAATGTCACTTAAATCATAATAATTTGAAATCCCCTGAAGCCCTTCATACTAGGCCTAAATGTTCTTACATTTGCAAGGTGTTTAAAACAAACCTTATAAAATATTCTTACATTTACAAGGTGTTTAAAACAAACCTTATAAGTTTACTTTAGATTAAGTATGTTTTCAGTAAGATATCACACTAAGATATACTTTGTGATCAGCAATACAGCTATTTTACTTGAACAATTTGTTACGTTTTTAAAGTGATAATGGAAGAGCACTTGCACGGAATGCGAGAGGTTGTGAGTTCGAGTCCCTCATTGTTCATAAAATTTTGTTTTAAAAATTTTATTTGTAATCCTAGAAATGAGGGTTATCACTTTAAAACCATAACAAATTGTTTATATTATCAAGAGCGACATCTCAAGTCAATTTCCTAGTCTCAAGTTAAAATGCAAATACTGGGGTTGAGCTGAACTGTAAGGTCCTGTAGATGAAGCTATAACATGAGAGTTGAACATAGCATACAAGATTTTATGACGATATGTCACTTGAACGGTTATCTCAGTTGGAAGAGCACTCACACGGAATGTGAGAGGTTGTGGGTTTGAGTCCCTGATTATTCATTAAATTTTGTTTTCAAATTTTATTTTATTTTTATGATATGTTTTTACTATTTCTACTAATCAATCATTTTCATGCAACTACCATTTTTGAGTAATAACCAATGTGTAACTAAATATTCAAGTGTGTTTTTAATTGTTTCAGAACTCATCTTTAATAGCGAAACTTGCTAAAATGAAACACATCAATTTAAAAACTTTGCCAGCTTTTGACAGATTACAGAACCACAATCGGGAGGCAACTAGTGAAATTATTGATTACCAATTACCAAATGACACTTCCAGTAATATGGATGACACTCAATAAATATTTTAAAAATAAACCAATTAATGTTTTCAAATAAATTTTAGTTTTCTTTGAATGCATACTTTTGCTGGGCCACTAAATTTTGAAAACACTAAAACAATGAGGTATTTTTGTTTTAGTGCATTATATTTCACCCTGTGTTCACGATTTTGCTATTCACACCTGTTTGTAAAATTATTAATATATAATAATAAATTTATTTCAGGCAGCATCGCCCATATATTGTTAGTATTAACTTATTCTAGGATTAGTAATATTACAAGGATTTATTTTTAGATTTAAGAATAATATTCCATTTTCCATTAATTAAATTATGTACATTATTTAAGACTCTTAATATTCTTTTTTCATTTTTATTAATTCTATCCCTAATTGAAAAAATCTTTTTCCTCGCAATAGCATAAAAATCATCTACTCTGTATAAGGCAAACATATGAGATGCACAACAAAAACGTGGTAATCCCAAGAACATCCTAAAAGCATTATTATATTGAACTCTAAAAATGTTACTTGTATAAAAGGACTGACAGTAGGTGGTGAACAGTAGCTTTTTGACATTCCTACTGCACTTAAATCTTATTATCATGTTCGCCCTAACTGATAAATTTCTTCTCTCTCTCTCTATAAGATGTTATTATTAAATTGTATAAATTTAATAACATAAAGACACCACTAGTTATCTGGAGGGAAAAGCGAAATTGGCTTGCGGGCCCACATTTGAGCGCTCTACAAAGCACATGTCCGGCCAGTGCCACACATGGAGTATTGCTGTCATCTCTGGTCTGGCGCACTCAGTATCAGCTCAAACCATTTGACCGCGTGCTCTGTGAAGGGCTAGATCACTTGGTGTTGCGTAGAGAAGTCGCTTTATTGTGTGTCTTTGCGGTCACCTTCGCACGACACGCCACAAATAAGTATATCATCCCCACCATCATGGATCCTCTACGTGTGGTTTTCAAGGAACTTTCTTCCACGTACTACAAAGTTGTGGAACGAGCTTCCTTGTGCGGTGTTTCCGGGACGATGCGACATGGGTCCCTTCAAAAAAAGGCGCGTACATCTTCCTTAAAATCCGGCAACGCTCCTGTGAATCCTCTGGTGTTGCAAGAGAATGTGGGCCGCGGTGATGACTTAACATCAGGTAACACTTTCGTTTATCCTCCTATTCTATAAAAAAGTGAATAAAATAGGTAATTGTTTTATACCTGTGTTTTATTTGAATTTATGAATAATTGTCATTGGGAAACAAACAACGTAATATTAACCTTGATCTTGAATTGTAGATTACCATAATAATGACTTACAATACATTAGTAAAAATTGCAAATAAACTTCAGTGGCGCATCGCAATTATTACCTTTACGTGGGTAGGTAATTAGATCTACCCTCAATAATTATACTAATTGCTACACTCTCATGACTTGGCTGACGATAAGAAAATAAAAAGACCAAAAAAAAGCTTTATAAATATACCTTTTAAGCTTAGAATATTAATATTCTGAGCTTTAATGATTTGAAGCAAAGAGCATGTAAATGCAACGTAATATGAGGCGGGACTGCCTTAGATAAAAATTTAAATTTAGTTTAGTATGAAACGAGCAGTGATTTCAAATAAGTTTGAAATAGTAGTATTAGCAGTGTGGCGATTGGCGACGATGTATTATCGGCTAAGTTTGAAAGCGAACGAAAGCTTAACGGCCGTTTTAACCTAACCTATCTATCCTTAGTTTAACTTCCTAGAGGTATATAGACAAATCCATCCTTTTACGTTTACTTACATGTCAATAACTTATCGACAGATAGCATTGGACATAACTATGGATAGATAAGATCTTGTCATTAAACTGCGATAGCAATATCCGTATAATATAGCATCCGTAACTAGAGATACGTTATTGAAAACGGCCGTTAAAACGTAGTCAATTTCGGTTATCTCCGTTTTTTACAAGATTAAAGCCGTCATCTGTCAAACTATCAATGACTACACGTTTCATATTCTAAGATTTATACACACATTTTAAATTCTCTTTGCACATAACATATTCGTAATCGAGTGAATCGCTTTTTTCTTGTTTCGCTAGGCTGATTTGAAGGATAAAATGAGTTAACAAAGAGAACATTGATTATAATTTATTTATTATCAAAACTTACCAGGTATTTTCTTATTATAAACAATTAAAATTAATAGAAAATTATAAACACCATTTCTGTTATTAAGCTATATTATTTGATGAGAAATATAATATAGGTATTTCCTTAACACTTAAAATTACAATTTGATTAACATTCACAATATATTTATCTTGTTTGGTATTTTTTACTTTTATCTACTGTAAGTGCTTATATCCTAAACACATGATCGGATTTGGTACGGCCGAACCATCGGACGCGGTGCAGTTCGGACCATATTCGATGGTAGTTCGCATTGTCCATCACACAAAATTATTATTATTATATTATTAGATGAAGCCACAACCTGATAGTTGAACAAAGCAAACAGAATTTTATAACGAGGCGGTACTCGAACGGTTAGCTCAGTTGATTAGAGCACCGGCACGGAACGCCGGAGGTTGTGGGTTCGAATCCCGCATCGTTCATAAAATTTTGTTTTTCAAATTTTATTTGTGTATTAATCCTAGAAGTAAGGGTTATCAATTTAAAAACATAACATATTTATCACCGTCCGGATCGTAACGAGTACGACGTTATACCAATTGGTGCGAGGTCTGATAGTCCGGCCGTACCAAATCCGATATTGTGTTTCGGTTTTAAGAGACACCGCAAACTGGAGACTTTTGATCGGCCGATAATTTGGTTGAGTTTGGCTGTTAAGTGCGCACACTGGCCTGACTAAACAGTTGGATCTGTGATGAGTGCACACACTAGACAACTATCGGCCGACAGTTTGCATCTGAATATTCTGAAAAGTTCGTTTTTTTATAAAGCGTGGGCATTTTTTCGACTTCTTCTATCAAATTTTCGATCGACGTTTCAACAATCAATGCGGGAGTAGAACAGGATAGCGCCATCATGAAAAACAAAAATGACCGTCCGGTGCCAAATCTTGGTGCAAACTGAACTATCGGCCGAGTCTGGCCGACTAAACGATCGGTGGTGTACGCGCCTAGAAGAGCGCCGTATTGATTTAACACTCGGCCGATAGTTTGCCGACGGTTCAGTTTGAAGACAATCGTGTAGCCCATCAAACTTTTTTGTCGGCCAATACCGAATCGTTATGATGTGCGCACTCTCATACATCTTCAAAGAAACCAACCAAACTATCGGCCGATCAAAAGTCTGCAGTTTGCGGGGTCTCTAAGTCTATACCTTCTTCAATTGTAGGAATTTCTTATTATATTTAATAGTTTGATTGCATTTGATGGCCCATTGAATAATGCAACTTATTAACAATGCCAATAGATCTAAGAACATGATATATTTCACGTGTTACAGATTCACTGTTAAATACGCAAGCTTCTTTCATGATCGCAATTGCAATAAATTTAAAATAATCAACAATTTTTATTTTTTTTGTACTCACAATACTATGTGATAGATCCATGCGGCTACTATGAAGGTTTGAAGGAATCACTTTCAGAATGGATAGTTATTAGACATACGTTAATAACTTAAGCAAACTTATTTAAGCATTTTGTATAACTCATTAGTTTTAGTATTGGCTATATTTGTTTCCATAAAAAAAGCAACAAGGGGTCCTATTTATAATATCAATTATCAATCAATCTGGCCATTATCGGTAGTATGGGATAAGAGGGCATGACGGGGACACGAGGTCACACCAAATACAAGAAACTATGTTATTACAAAAAAGTTCTATTGCAAATCTTTGTCTTTCTGTTGTTTAGGGTTCAACATTATTTCTAAAGAATGTCCAGTGAATCCATTGAGAGTTGAACAAAGACATACCAAGATTTATGAACTTTACGTCACTCAAACGGTTGGCTCAGTGGAAGAGCGCTCACACGGAACGCGAGAGGTCGCGGGTTTGAGTCCCACATCGTTTATAAATTTAATTTGTTAAATTGATCTCCAAAAAACTATGCCAAACTTACAATAGATACATAAATAACATAATATATTTGTCATAAATAAATATGGCTAGTCTGATGAATATACCGTATATATAATACGGGATTATGCAATTTAGTATTTACCATAGTTACCCCCTTTCGCCACTTCACGTACCCAACAACGTATTGTTATTTCAAAGATACTCAATTATTCAAAGTATATAATAATTTTAGTTTCACTTCTAAATAAAAATGCCAAAGTAATCAATTTGCCTGCAGACTGTTACATTTTAACATTATTAATTAAGATCTGCAGAAATAATTATTTTTTTATTCATTCACTATATTAACTTTTTGATTTATATTAAGTGTATGTTCCGAAATGCACTGCGACAGCTGATGACCAATGTGCCACAGTAGACATATGTACGCACTGACCTCTAGGCTTTAGTATATACCACTGGACTGGCGGCTGACAAAGTGATTTTGTGCCTGTTTGATATTCGCCATTTTGGCGCTGTTGGCCATGTAGCGAGAGTCTGCGGTACTAAAACTAGTGATGAGAACAAACAATGAAACATCGATAGATGCTGGGAAACTATTTACAAAAAAAATTGTATACACGGAAAACGAACGAAATGAATTCAAAATGCAAAAATACTTCAGAGTATTTGTATGTTCCTTCGCAGCCATTTGTATTATACGTATACGTCAAAATAAGTTCTCTGGACGCTCGCGGGTGGCGCTTCAAATAGGCACAAAAAATTTGCTGTGAAACATTATGGAACAGCCTGTCCAGTGGTATTTATAAAGGTCAGTGTATGTACGTCTACTGTGACTGTACAGTGTGACGCCAATTTAGTATACTATGAAGCCGTTCCTTTATAGCCAGTTATACTGGTTACTGTCAGCCGCATTTTTTGACGCAGCATTCAAATGAGTGTACTTAAGTTTACTAGTTCATTAATGGCACATTTACTGCTGTCTTTGCACGATCAAAAATTCCTGCGTAAGTTTCAGCTTGTTTTGAACATTTTTAACACAGTCTAATAAGGTTAATTTTTGCAATTCTTCCATTGTTTTATGTATTAATCCAAACTAATTACAGAAGTTTATAATTTTTGGATTAAACTGTAGGTATTGTTTATAAAACGTTAGGCACTCGAGTGGTTTTGACTGATCACGTGATCAAAGTACTGCGAGTAGGTACCTTACCTCGAATACGCCAGCGCTCACAGTAGAATATGGAGGCGATTTGACGTCATATATTTCCCTAGAGCACTTCGGCATTACACTGGCTGTCTATATCGGAACATACTCTAAGATTATACATCAATGACATTTTCATGTCAAGTATTAGTACCACCTAAGATAGTTCTACATCTGTAACTGGTAACAACTTACAAGACTAGAAACAACAACCTAGATTGCACATTAATGTTGAAATATTGCAGATTTTTCCTTAAACCTCTGTTTTCTTAAGGCCTTTTCCTCAGCTTCCCGGCGTTTTTCTTCTTGTTCTTGAATTATTTCGTCGTGGAACTTATTTGTCTTGGCTAACTCTTCTATTTTAGCCTCAAAGAAATTTTTCGCTCCGTTTACACCTACTTGGTCTACGTTTATTTCTGTAAGTCTTGCTAATGCTTCCAAACCAGAATCTGTTTCGAGTTCGCCTGCTCGAGCTTTCCTGAAAAATATTTAAGTATTTACTTATATATTACGCTGGATTTACAACATTGAATCTGTTTTTTTATTATAATAAGACGAGCAGGACGTTCAGCTGATAATTGATGACCATTACAATCAATGCAGTGCCGCTCAGGATTCTCGACAAACCCAAAAATTCAGAGCGGCACTATAATTGCGCTCGTCACCTTGAGACATAAGATGTTAAGTCTTATTTGCCCAGTAATTTCACTAGCTACGGCGCTCTTCAGACCGAAACACAGTAATGTTTAGTTTTAGTTTAGTACATTACTGCTTCACGGCAATTAGGCGACGTTGTGGTACCCATAATCTAGCCGGCATCTTGTGCAAAGGAAACTGGTAAAATGTGTTAGGACGCATGTTAGGATGTTCAGTTCTTGTGATGTGTTTGTTGCTACCATGTAATAATAAATAAAAATAAAATACAATTTACTAACAGACAGTGCTGAAGCCTTTGAAAATAATAAAAAGTGAAAAAAAATATAGTAGCATGAAACCCATTGGAAAAGGAAGAGAATATAACAAAAATGAAAGGAAAAATAATTTACGGACGATCTGAGGTCGGGAAGTGAAAAAGGGTAAAAAGTCCTATGGAAAAAAGTAAATTTCCAAAGTAGATAGTAAAAAGGATTACAACTTTTGTTTTCACACTTTTTTCACTTAACCTCAAAATTTATGTGATAATATTTTTCAAAAATGTCGGTGGTCTTTTTGTTCGTTGAAATCTCTGCTTTTTATAGGTACGCAGGTATATTGTTAAATTTTCTATAACAATATACCTACGTCATAGATACGGCACGCCAATAAAGAAGTTTAATAATAGTAAGCCGCGGCCTATGTGTTAATAAAATAAATAAAAAAAAATCGCCCGGTCATGTAGGTAGGTACTGCCATGCAACATAAATATTTAATCAACAATCGTTTATGTTCACTGAGAGTTAGGTATTTAGTGACGTTTTGTTACGTTCACAAAAATCTTACCTTATCTTATTACAGAAAACGTGATAAAACAGGGATTTTCATAGTTCTAAACTAGAAGAAATAAGGAATTGCTTGTTTCAAAGTGGTTTTAAGGGTAAATGTACTTAGGTATTGCACTTTTATAATGAAATCTTAGCCGAAATCAATCAATCCAATCATTAAATTATAAAAGGCTTAAATTAGTAAAGCCTCTTCTGTAAATATTAGATTTTACTGATCTGAAGATCATCTAAACGCTCAGACAGCCTGGGAGAGTATTTTTCTGGTTGAATTTGGAATAACTTATGTTCAAAATTGCATTATTTACAAGAGCGTAAATAAATAATAGCACTTGAAGTGATTCTTGCGCCGTTTCTTCTCTCTCCCAAGCGGTAAGTGATTAAGGTGAGGTCAAAAATTATTCTAAAGACGTAACGTTATAGATAGCTGTATAAGTAAAAATAAATAAAAGAATTTTATAAAAATGTTAAATAAAATAACTTTTTGTTGTGATTTATTTTTTAGGCATAAAATAACATTTTAAATTTATTATTTTCTATGTCAAAAAAGGCGTGGTTTGTAAGTAGTAATAGAGAGTTTTATTCCAACAGCGCATTCTTTGTATTACGCATAGTAGAACATACTAGTTATAGTTATATAAATAGTAGAACGCTATTTAATTTGTACTCGGAAACCATAATAGCAGAAACAGTCGAGGACTTAGACTGTGGAGTCAAAATAAATGGCCAGAACATAAATAATATTAGATATGCCGATGAAACAGTCCTCATAGCATCACCTGCTAAAGATATTCAGACACTTGTCATCAGAGTAAATGAGTGCAGCGAAAGAGCTGGTCTTTAGATGAACATCTCAAAGACGAAACTCATAGTTATATCTAAAAATATAATTGACGACTTTGACATTACATTAGTAGGCCAAAAACTAGAAAGAGTACGCAAATACAAATATTTAGGTAAGTGGTTAAATCAGAACTGGAATAGCGACCAAGAAATCAAGACCAGAATTGAAGTGGCTCGAGGCACCTTTAGTAAAATGAAAAAAGTACTTTGCAACCGTCGTCTTAAGACTTCCTTGCGCACTCGTTTATTGCGCTGTTACATCTGGCTCATTCTTCTATACGGATGTAAGGCGTGGACTAATAAAAAAGACCTCAGGAAAAGTATAGAAGCTTTTGAAATGCGCCGGGTCAATCAGAAACGCGAACTGTGCAAACCATCAAGATGAGGAAATTCGCATATTTGGGGCACGTGCTTAGGCACGAGAGGTACGAACACCTACAACTCATCATAATGGGATAAGTAGCCGGAAGAATAGACGTAGGTCGCAGAAAAAAGTCTTGGCTGCGCAACAGCTGAGAGTGGACAGGAATCTCGAGTGCGGCAGAACTATTTCGCCTCGCGAAGAACAAAAAATTAAAATTACAAAGCTGACTGCCAACCTTCGCTAGTCGGAGAGGCACGCGAAGGAGAAGATTTCTATTGAGGAGGGCTATTATATCTACTAATAATTTTATGTCAACAACGCATTTAAAGGCTCGGATTAAAGTAACATTACGTATAACCATTCACCTATAGATATATTACATATAAACATTTACCTGTAGATGAGCAGAAATTCTCTAAAACTGATCTTGTTGTCCCCGTCCTCATCCACTTCCGTGATCATCGCCTTCAGACCCAGGTGTGTTTGTGGAGCGCCCAGCCTCTCCATCATTCGCTTTACCTCGGTGAGATCTAAGTAGCCGTCGCAGCCTTCGTCAAATCTGGAAAAGAAATAGAAATCATTTATAAAATGTATATTTCTCTGTTCACGTCAAAACTGCAAATTTTTTGTCTTTTTTTCCTTACATCTCGGTCCATTTTATAGGGAACCATAATACATAGGTACTTTGCTATTTTCACTAACAAGGTGAAATAGAAGTTATGAAGATGGCCACTATAATTCCTCTACAGGAAGATTATTGGAAGACAATGTCTTGATTAAGAGAAATGTATACATACTATAATATTATATTATTACCCTTACTTCTGGGATTTATTACACAATCCCAGAAGCGAGGGTTAGCACTTTAAAAAAAATAACAAATTGTGTAGATTTGAAAGAGCCTTAAGTCAATCTCCTGATATACAAATGTTGGAGTTGAGCAGATTATCAACTGTAAAGTAGATCCTAGATAAAAATCTAGTTTTGTGAACTACTTATATAAATATAGAAAACCCCAATCTTTAGGAAGGAGGTTGGTAAAAATTATCTTCAGACTATTTTACGAAATTTATATTCTACGAAGGAAAATATTAATGTTATAATAAGTAAAATTTTATTAAAAAAGATAGGTCGCTTAGATTTTGGCGGCTGTTATTCTCAGGTCTTAGGTGTATATTTCGAATTAGTGAGTTCTGACATTGCTCGATAGGAGAACGTATTTTACTTGATGTATCTAACACAATATTAGGTATAACGTATTATTTTTCTATTTCTTTTTTTGTATTGGTTCCTAAAAGGAGAACAAACGAGCGTACCTAGTGTTAAGTGATCACCGCCGCCCACATTCTCTTGCAACACCAGAGGAATCACAGGCTGGCCATTAAGGAAGGTATACGCGCTTTTTTTGAAGGTATGATGAGATGGTTTGAAAATGTCGTATCGTCCCGGAAACACCGCATTCCTTCACAGATTTGTAGTACGTGGAAGAAAGCTGTTTGAAAACCGCACTGTGGAGGAGCGCCACACATCCAGATTGTGGGGATGATATCCTGATTCGTGGCGTGTCGTGCGAAGGTGGAGTTCAGCGGCAGGAATCAGGTGAAACAGCTCTTTGGAATACATGCGGTAGAAGACACACCATGAAGCGACGTCTCTACGCATCGCCAAGTGATCCAGCCGTTCACAGAGAACTGGGTCCTCGACAATTACAGCAGCTCTGCGTTGCACGCGGTCAAATGGATCGAGCTGATACTGGGGTGCGCCAAACCAGAGATGACAGCAATACTCCATGTGTGGCCGGACCTGCGCTTTGTACAGCGCTAGAATGTGGGCCGGCTTGAAGTATTGCAGACGTATAATTGACTATCGCAAAAGTACCGTTACATAATAAGGAATCTGTTACAATGCAATTTCATAAGGCAAGTTCGAAACATGCTGTGAATGCTATGTACTGAATGTGGCTATGCTTCGAAATTATTATTTATTCTCTTCACGTTCGTTTGAACTGGAACAGTTATTTGACCATTTGATTGTGTATTCTTATAATGTAATATTCCGTTCTATATGTAGATATACCTACGTTACGTATAAATAGATAAATGTAAAATTTATGAACGATGCGCGACTCGAACCCGCGACTTCAAAATAAAAAAAAATGTTTAGACTTGAAAGAGCGACATCAAAGTAAATTTTCTTATATGCACATATTGGGGTTAAGCAGGTTATCAACTGTAAAGTAGATCTAGAAGGTGAAGCCACAACCTGAGAATTGACAAAATATACCAAAATTTATGATACACGTCTACTCGAACGGTTGACTCAGTTGGAAAGAGCGCTTGGACCGAACCTGAGAGGTCTACGTATATCTTGGATATTTTTACCTTGTTATATTTTTTTTACGAGCCAATAAAATGAAGAAATAAATATGATAGAGTTACAAGCAAAAAAAAATATGAACCTCTCATATTTTTATTCAAATATTTCATTAGAATTTTTTTTATAATACTTATCACTTCAAACAATATTAAACTGTATTCATTCAGTTGATGGAAATCTTAGACCGTTAAGCCAAGTCTTAAGAGCTTACTTGAGCTTTATAGTCACGAATATTTATGAGATGTCGAACAGCCTTGACCTTAGAAGCTACTGAATAAGTTACTCCCTGTGATGTAATAACTGCCCCGATATTGGTTGGGAAAAGGGCACTATCTCAAGCACCTATAGATAATCCACAGAGAATAGATTATGTTTGCTTAGTAATAAATCTTGTAAAATGTTTAGTTTTAAAAAAAAATATTATTTTCGCAACTAACCCACATTTGAAGATTACATTGTAATTACCATAGTAATATAGAAGTAATATACTATAAGAATAGTTAATTGAGTTCCAGTTACTTACTCGTCAATCACTTGAATAGAATTATTATTTATTTTATACTTATTCTCGGAAAAAAATAGATATTCTATGCATAAAGTTTCGGCTTTTTGAGCAATGACAGAATTCGGTGCCACGGTTTATGATCCACCTATGCCCATTTAAGGCTGGAAACCGAGCCAATGGCCTTGAGGAATCGAGCGGAGCTAAATTACCTCTCTCGCACAAGAGCGCTATAGTTTTAAATCAGAATTAGAAGCATTTTTAATGTATTATATACAATTAATAAATTTTCGTACAATTTTTATCTAGATTGAATGATGCCATGCGGCTCCAACTGTAAAAGTTAAAGTTATTTTGGTGATATTTTTTCGCACTGTCTATAAAAAATAGAAATGTAAAGCAAAAATTTAATTTCTTTTCATATTCTGTAGATATATAAATATTTTTGTAAAAATATAAGCTCATATAAAATTATGGTCTTTTTTGGCGATTTGTTAGGATAGCGGCCTTAAGTTTCAATAAAAACTCATTGTTTAATGTACAAATATAATATATGCGTAGTATTATTTAAATAAGGTTCATATGACCCGGTTGATTATTACGTCGTTATATTCTAATATATTTTAAGTAGGTAATTTGAAAAAGTGTAAAAAGCGGAACGTAACCTTATTACACTTGACTGTAAAGAAAAATTTGAATGCTGAAGATTCTTGACCTCGTAATGAACAAAGGGATGAACACAAAGGTGGACACGATGGTACTCGTATCCAGTCTGTCATCAATAAGTTCAATTTTAATTTCAAATTCAATTTTCGAACAACGGAAGACTTTAGTGATAGAAGAGCATATTAAGGAGAAGGATGGTTACTGTGTATGTTGTATGTGGATGTTCTACACCTACACTTAAGTGTACCCATCTGTCAGCAAGGTGTTTTTTTTTATTTTAAAAACGGTTTTGCAGTGATAAAAGGGGTGGACCTCTGACTCCGAAATCAGTAAAAATTGAATCTTCAGTGATTCCTCGATAAATAACAATAACAAATGAAATATAATGTGATTATAATAAATAAAAACTAAATGTGTTTGTGTGTGTGTGTATGTACATGGGTGTGTAATTCATAGTGAGTAGGTTACAGTAGACTCTTCGTTTCTAAATATGATAATTGCTTTAGATAGGCGAAGGTTTTCTTTTTTACCTCAAGATTACTAAATTATAGTGTTGATAAAAGTCTTCTCATGAATTTTATTGTTAAACTTAGAGGATTTTAGGATATACTGTGGATAGTATTACGCTTTTGAAGCTAATTAAAAATATATTGAAATTTATTAAATAAAATGTTTTTTTAAGTAGCGATACATAGATAGATAATGCAGACCAATTATAATGCAGATACACTTTATTTTATGATAATAAGGGATGAGACGAGCAGGACGTTCATACTGATGATAATTGAAACATCCTGCCCATAACAACGTAGTGCCGCTCAGGATTCTTGAAAAACTCAAAAATTATGAGCAGCTCTACAATTGCGCTCGTCACCTTGAGATATAAGATGTTAAGTCTCATTTGCCCAGTAATTACTTATAGATATATTAAGTTTGCTGTAAGTCATACAACAATAGAGTCGTTAGCCAGCAGGGTGTTCAGCTTCTCAAAATCCAGCTTCTAAATTGCCTATGCTTTCCTAAAGCAGTTTTTGTCATTTTTATATACAGCATTTTGAAATCCTAAGTTGGCCTACGTACAAGAATCAACGTAAGTCACGTATTTAGGCAGCATACAATATCAGTTCTATGAAATGAAATGAATTGTTATAAACTTGGTATAAACATTTCATTTGACAGTATTTTCAAGTCCTCAGGAAATTTGATATATTTTTTTTATGAAAATAAGGGACGAGACGAGCAGGACGTTCAGCTGATGATAATTGATACACCCTGCCGGCACTGCATTGCCGCTCTGGATTATTGAAAATCCCATAAATTCTGAGCGGCACTACAATTGCGCTCATCACATTGAGACATAAGTTGTCAAGTCTCATTTTCCCAGTAATTTCGTTAGCTAAGGCGCCCTTCAGACCGAAACACAGTAATGCTTACACATTACTGCTTCATGGTAGAAATAGGCGCCGTTGTGTTACCCTATCTCTAATCTAGCCGGCATCCTGCGCAAGGGAGCCTCACACACACACACAGGATACACATGTTATAGCTGTTTTTAAGAAAAAGTGTTTTTGACAATGTTTCAAAACCAGTCTATGCGGCTGTCTTGTTGCTCTAGCATTACGTAGTGTTTAAATTCTATTTGCTAGCATTCACCTGAACAGCCGACGTGAATAAATCTGTGGTTACGCACAAATTTACAAGCATCGAAAATGTACAAACATGGTAGATTTAGTAGATAATGTTCTTTCACCTCTCCAGCATGAAAAGGGCGCTATTGCTACGTGAAAACTCGTAGCAAAAAAAAAAATTTCGAACCCCACGTGACCATACATCCGGGAATTACTCCGCGTTAAAAAAATTATAAACAATGCGATCCGGTGCGTTCCGAAACTCATTTTAGCCTAGCGTATTATCTCATTGTCACAAAAATTTATATGTTACTTATCGAAATATAGATTTATAAATTTTACTATTGCCTTTTTAAACACTTAATATTTTAAATAAATACTAGTTAACATTGTTAAATATTGTCTTAATTGTTTCTCTTACTATAACCTATAACACTTTTCTCGGTAGTCGAGGTGAAAAGTTGTATGTTTTACACGAGAGCAAATTTTTTTTAGTCTCGTGCCTTTAAATCACTCACTACTCTAGTCTAGAATTGAATCACCCGCTACGCTCGTGATTCAATTCTAGACTACTTCGCCAATTCGTGATTTAAAGTCGGCACTCACAAACTTTGCTCACTTGCTGAACAAATAACTATTAACTATCTAAGTATATGTACTTACAAGGTTCACAAGTTTACTGCTAAGAGCTGTATTCATATAGTTTACAAACCAGAAGGTTGTTGCTATGTCTAAGTCATTCATTGAGCGACAATAGGACAATAGCTGACACGGATGCGACCAAACATGTTGTGTAAGTAAGTCCACTTTCCGGAGTAACACTGTAACTCCATTTCAACTAAAATAACTTAGTTACTGTCTATGTAGTTTTGTATTGCGTTCCCTATATGCATCTCATTTATAAGTAACCGAGAGACGCTGCTCTGTCCTAAAAAAATATAAGGCTTAAATATCAGCTTTTATCTACACCCATGTTTTAAGTCCTCTATTAAAGATTCTGAAACAGTTAGCTTATTGCCAACATTAAAACACCCAATGTTCTAATAACCATTACATCATCCAAACGAGTGTTGTAATGTTGTATTGAATTTCATAACAACACTCCTATGTTTTTTTTCGATCCCTTCATGCGCAAAGAGTTTCAACAGACAGCAACATTCTTATTGCTTGATGCGTGGTATCTGTATGAATTTCAAAAAAAGAACATTTTCGTTTACGCGCGTTCCACACTGCCAGAACGTCGCGCGCCGTAAAAAAAAGAAGGTTATTCGAATCCCCGCCATTTTTCTTCGTTATTATTATTGTTTTGTTTACAAAAAATGAGCGATTCATTTTAAACGCTGGAAAAGAACATTATATTCGAGTGAATTTTAATTATTGCACTATACAAAATGTAAATTACTACTAAAATAAATAATTGTTTCATTAATACTTAGTTTATTTGTATATAATCAGTAATGAATGATATTAGGTTACTACTAGGACTGGTGTTTTAATGTAAGCAGTAAGCTAACTGTTCCAGAATCTTTTAGAGGATTCATATTCTGGGTGTATATAAAGTCTTGCATGCAACTGTTGATAATTAGGTATTAAAACACTCATGTGATACAATTATCACACTCGGCTTCGCCTCGTGTGATAAATCCACATTCGTGTTTTAATACTCTTTATTACACAACAGTTGCATAAATAACTATTACATTACCGCTTTATAATTTCCATTTTTTTTTAATTAAAATGGATAAAGTATGTCATCCTAAAAAGATAGATATATGCCATCCCGGGATTTTATGTAGACCTATAATAATAAGATACATAATTCCACCATACATTGTTTTATTATATCTCAAAGGGTTTAGACACCGTTTTCGTTGAAAGCTCCCAGACGGCTTATTATTTTCCGACACCTCCAAAAAATATCGTTATTGGTGAAAACAGCATGAAAATCGGTGCAGTAGTTTGTGAGTTTTTCGTGAACAAACAGAAAGACGCGGCGGAGAACTTTGTTTTATAATACGTAGAGTTATCAACATGAATTTACGAAAACAAGCATCGATTGACCTTGGACAGAAGTCTTGATAAATGTGATTGTAATGTATCTTATACGAGTATAGGTAGGATGACATACTATATACATTTTAATACCTTAAAAATTGCCAATTAAAAAGCGGTAATGCAAAAGCTGGTTACACAAATACGATATTAATCCTTATCATTTGATTACTACATAATATTATAAAATCATTCGGAAATACGTTTTTGTTTCAGTTTTAACTTTGATTACATATTTCCCATACCTTTAGACTACATTATTCCCGAATACTTACATCATTTATTTTTCTATTGACAGAACCACAGAACAGAAATTCTGTTCCATGGACAGAACAGCGTCTGTCTCCTAACTATTCGCAATATGATTGTCCTATATTTTTCTAGAGCACCTATTCAAGCAGCTTTGTCTAATTGGTTTCAACCAACAAAGGCTCAACTACGAGTTCGTTAGTCGGAATAGTGGGCCAAGCTATTTCACTACACTGGCCCAGTTCACAGACCCAAATAATAGCTGCCGTCGTAAATCCTAATTTGATGATTCGTCAAATTCTATAATAAAGTTTGGAAATTCGAAAAGTGAAGGCCTCATAATCTCATTTTCCACAATATTCTAAGGTGAAGAAAAAAATACGGGTTGCACTCCGGGAGTGTTGGCAGAAGTGAAAACTTTTAAATTAACGATGTGCATTTTTGAATATCTTGGAATGGTTCTGGGAATAATTTCGCACAAATTGCTTTATTTATCAGAATAAAAGTTCTGTGTGGTTTATGCAACACAATATTAAAATGACAATTTAAATCACATAAATTTAACAAAGAACGACTACAATTATTTTACAATTATCTCTTAGACAATATTTCGCGGCTGAAATTCGATCCCTTTTGATTCACAATGCATTTACAATCATTTAACCACTGGTCCAATGACCGTATAATCATTAAGTTGAAATAGCCACACTATTATTATTTAAAGGATAAATCTTTCATCCACAATTTCAACAATTGTCTTACGAATTTTCGATCAGGCCACGTGTACCTACTGACGCGAGTTTAACATTTTATACCCATCCCAAAAAAAGTACTTAACGCCGCTAAAGAAGTTTTCACTTCACAAAATACTAAAATAAAATGTATAAATAGATATACAAAAAATACTAACTGTGTGTCTTAATTTTTATAAATAACTAGCTGACCCCGCAAACGTTGTATTGCCATATAGAACGTAGTAATAAGAAAAATATTAATAATTAAAATTTTTTGGGGTATAAAATAAGATGTCGACCGATTCTCAGACCTACCAAACATTAAATCGTACATAAAATCTGCCAACTATTATAGTTAGCTAAAATTAAATTTTATTTTTTATCTCTGGAGAAAGATATAAGGATTCTAATTAGTTATGCATTTTAAACTATTCTTTCAATTTGATTTCTGAATGACGGGTCACACCTCAAAGGAAAAACAAAATAGTTGTATTCATTTAATTCTGTGCATTTTCATATTTATTCACCTTTTAAACCTTCTCTGGACTTCCACAAATAATTCAAGACCAAAATTAGACAAATCGGTCAAGCCGTTCTCGAGTTTTAGCGAGACTAACGAACAGCAAACCATTTTTATATAGATAGATAGATAGATAAATCAATGTGTTTAGTGTTACATTAGATGATTAGATAGTAAAAAAAAATGTCGGTACGATAATTTTTTCGGCCAATTTCCCTAACACATGCTCAAAAGGTCGTGTCAGTGTGACGTCCAGAAAAGATCATTTATATGTTATTATTTACTATGTCATACAGTAAAATTGTTATTGAAATATATTTATTTGCTCCACAGAATATATGACTTCATATAAATGCACTCATATTAGCCTGTAAGTGCGACATAAATAATAAAAATATCAATTTCTATTTCGAGAAAACTGCTTTACAAGGTTTCATAGCCAAATGACAAAAAACGGAACCCTTATAGATTCGTAATGTCTGTCTGCCTGTCCGTGTACGTCACAGCCACTTTTTTCAAAGACTATACAGTTGAAACTTGTTAAATAGATGTATTCTGTGAACATCTTTAACATTTTCACACAAAAATAGAATAAAAACAAGAAATTACTTAGAACTGAAACTCAATCTATGGATAGCTCTTCAAAAATAACATTCAGATTTCGAATATAATTTTTTTCTCAACTGAATAGTTTACGCGAGAGACACTTTCATAGTGGTAAAATGTGTGCCCCTAGATCTAATAAGTAGTTTTTTTTTTAATACGTAAATGATGAGAGCTCATTTACACTGTATGTATGATTTTGAGCAAAGATTTTTTGCCTTTTCCATTTAAATAATTTAATATCATTTTCCTTTATTTAAAACTTTTGTATTATGTTACTTGCTGCTACGGAACCCTTTATGGGCTCTTATTCGCACTTAGCCGATTCTTTTTGACATGTCGACAGTAGACCACTACCTCACGCTTCGCTTATGAGGCGTCCAATATGTTACAGTCGTTAAGTTTTCGTCTCACTGGTGAAAATCACTCTTCTAGGACACAAACACTTGGGAGTTTCTTATTTTAGCTAAAATAAAATAATTTCTATCACTATATTGTAATTTACTAAATAAGGTATCGTATAATATTTTTGGATTAGTTCGTGATGGAGACTGCGTGTTCAATATGACGTGTGATAAATACGAGGGGAGGCTGATAAGTAATCTACCTAACTATGAAAGAAAAGACTTTGATGGCTAGTTTTTTTTTTCTATATAGTCTCCTGCAAGTGAAATACACTTATGACATTTGCAAATAAGTGACATCATGCCGTTATAATAGTAATTTTTATTTTGCTCGTCAAAATGGTCAGTCACAGCCTCCTTCATTTCTTCGTCCGTCGAAAATCTGCGACCCCTCAATTTTTTCTTTAAATCTTTGAATAAGAAATAGTCACAGGGAGCCAGATCTGGACTATAAGGTGGATGGTTAATTTCTGTGAAGCCGTTTTTGCTCAGGGCTGACCTCGCCGTTAAGGCTGTGTGTACAGGAGCATTGTCTTGTAAAATCAGAACACCTTTGCTGAGTTTGCCTCTCCGCTTTTCTTTGATTTGTTCACGAAGCTGGTCAAGCAAGTTTGCATAATATTCAGCATTCATTGTTTTATTTTTAGGCAAATAATCTATCATCAAAATCCCTTCGACATCCCAAAATACGGTGGCCATTAGTTTTCCAGCCGACGGCCGAACCTTGAACTTCCTTGGCGGCTTTTCTCTTTTAAATTTCCATTGCATTGACTCTTGTTTGCTTTCCGGATCCCACTGGCGAATCCAAGTTTCATCACAGGTCACAATTCGAGAGATAGTCTCTTCTTCTTTACCTTTGACCAGGTCTAGAAATGCCTGACAACATTCTACTCGCCTTTGTTTGTCAAAGGGGGTCAACATTCTAGGGACCCAACGCGCGCTCACCTTGGACATGCCCAAATGTTCGTGAATAATTTCATGAACTCGTTCCTTGCTAATGCCCACATCTCTGGCTATCTCCCACTGCTTGATTCGCCGATCTGCAAGAATCAGGTTCTTCACCTTTTCAACATTATCTGCGGTAACAGCAGAAATTGGCCTTCCACTACGTGGGTCGTCTTCCAGGCTCTCACGGCCATGTTTAAATTGCTTCGACCAAAACTTTATGACGAATTCAGAAGGACTTGAATCACCAAACACCTTTAACATGCGCTCTCTGATCTGCGTAGGCGTATTTCCTTCTTTACTTAGGAATTTAATCACTGCTCGATGCTCAAATTTCATCATTTTAAAATTTTCTTTCGACATGGTGAAATCAAAGCCGCGCCAAAAAAACAAAAGCAAGCGAAAAAAAATAAGCGTCATAATTTTGAAAAAGGAATAAATATAGAATATGATTTTGCAGTGGCCAGTTCGATTTTCAAAACTTTCTTTAACAAAGTAGATTTTATATCAGCCACCCCTCGTACCATATAACACGTCATTAGAATTAATGCTGCCTATAAATTATAGCGGATGAACAGTTGATAAGAGTTTTAAATTGAACTTTTGTGGAATTGTGAAATTATCTTGGTTATTAATTATTACATTATATCAATGCATTAGTTCCAAGCGCAGACCAAAGCTGCGAAACGTTGCTAGAAAGGTAATTTCAAACACACCAATCTGGAATAGTATCAAAAAATAGCTCCAACTTATCCAAGAATAACTAACAATGTGTCCCCTACAGCGAATACAACATGTCTTCACTCATACGAGGAATTGTACTGTACTCCCTGTAAACGGCTGCCAATATATTTTATACTAATTAGGTCATCAGGATAGCTTTAGATTAATGGGACTAGTTAAGTTGTGAAATGTGGATGTGGATAAAAGGATAATGGTTATAGCAAACCCTTCGCAGGGTTATAATACGAGTCAGGGTAAGTAATTGAAGCCCTTAAAACTTATTTAATACTAGCTGACCCGGCAAACGTTGTTTTGCCATATAAAGTATAATTCACGCGATAGTTTTATAAGTAATAAAATATTGCCTATATTATAGCCTGTACATCATTTTGTTCTATTGTCAATAGTTTTTGCAGCGCACGCAAAAATAGGTTTTCGATTTTACACCTTGTGTTACAAAATAGCAATTTTATTACGGATCCCTAATTTTGAAAAAAAAACATAGCCTTAGCCTTCCTCGATAAATGGACTACCCAACACTGAAAGAATCATTCAAATCGGACCAGTAGTACCAGAGATTAGCGCTTTCAAACAAACAAACAAACAAACACTGCAGCTTTATAATATTATATAGTATAGATACGTTCACAAAAATAGTCACGTTTTTGCTCTTAATGATCATTTTCATTATTATAACACTAGAAGTAAGGTATTGCTTGTAACTAATTCTAGTAGGCTTCATAAGATACATAATAGCTTTAAGGGTAAATGTATATACTTTTATAATAAAGTCCCAGCCACTGTTCGGGCATTATCTACAAATAAATTTAAATGTTTTGTTAAAAAATGTCTTTGTCGTAAATCCTACTACTCCACAGCTGTATATCTTAGTGATCCGACAGCCCGGGACTAGATTATGATTATTTTATAGCTATAGCAATGACAATACAATATTGTATATTTTATTAAAATGAGCGCAAAAAAATGATGGTAGTTTCTCGGGCCGCTTCTTCTCTTTCAGAGCGCCATTTGTTTCCGAAGCGGTAGTAGTATCTAGTATATTACAAATGACATCAAAAAGAATTATAAAGGAATCAATTTTGAGAAAATAAAATGTCTTTTATGCCTTTTTTATGCCAATTTAGGCTGAGATCAATTGACAACTGAAATTATGCTGAGCTTAAGCCGAAACGGCCCAATACAAAAGCCAAGTTCGCATTTTATCACACTCAGCTGAGTTTTACGTAAGTAAAGTCTAAGTACGCTCTACAGATCTCAGCCTAAGACTCCACTGTCCGTCCGTCCCGCTGTCTGTCAGCGGGTTGTATCTCATAAGCCGCAATAGTTATGACAGTTGAAATTGTCAAAGAATGTGTTTTACTATTACCACTACTATAACAAATAATATAAACGAAGATGCCGAACTCCAAAATGGGCGAAAATCAAATAGTGATAAAATCCTGTACGATGTTACGGAACGGAGTAAAACTTAAAATATTGTTTACATGACCGATTTTTTTTATATTTTTTAATTTATTAATTATCTTAACTGTTAATTTGGCTAAGATTTGTTAGTACTTAGTCTATTGAGTCTTCGGCGGAGGACGCGTATAACAACTTAAACACATGCTCGAATTTGATACGGCCGGACCATCGGACGGTCCGGTGAGCGGCTCGCATTACTTGGTCTGGCGTCATACTCGGTACGGTAATAATTTTAAAATACATTAATTTAATATTTTTTCTTTTGTGCGATGAACAATGCAACATAGCATCGAATACGGACCGCTACAGGTCCGCGTCCCATGGTTCGGTCGAACCAAATCCGACCATGTGTTTCGGCTTTAACCACCAACTCTAGGACGTGCGGGCGTGCGGGAGGTGATGACTCTACATGTAGACGACTAACAAAACTAAGCAAACTCTAAGAAAAACTTTAGAAAACTCATAACTTTCTAAATGTATTTCCCCAAAAGTTGTAACTCTAGGAGTAAATTCGACTGTCCTTCGAAATATTCTCGCAGTGATGTGTGTCGTCTAGTCTAGACTGTTTTATTGATTGAAACGCTCGCCAAGTCAAACCCACTTCAGTAAAAACTAATAAGAACTAAATGTACTAGAATAAAAAAATAAGATAAAAAAGGATTTGAAAAACTAAAAAGTATAAATAACTTAATAAAGATTTAATTTAATACACCTCTTATGCAATTGTTATACTTTCAATATTAATAAAATACTATTATTTTTATGTGCTACCTATTTAAAGGGTTTCAGTCGGTTAAGAACGTTTGATAGCTTTAAATGACCGGTAGCCCAAGACCCACTTATCGGCAAACGGATTAATAATAATTATATATAACCAATCTAAATGAAAACTCTCTCTTTCTCTCTCTGTCTCTGCTTTTAAGATTTTTTTTCAAATATTCCTTAAATACTTATAGTTTTTGAGTTATTAACGAAAAACGAAATGCTGTCTTAATTTATTCACATCATCTTAATTTGTGAAAAACAATCGCAATTTTTTATTTAAATTATAGACGGCATTCCGAATCGAATGACCAGTTGCTCATATTTTTAGGAGTTTTATCAGGAATTAACACGTTTTTGAACAAGTAGACTAGGTATACGCTTCTAATTACAGCCTATACACGTTTTAAGTAGGTACTGTTCAAAGTAATCAAAGTGTAAGCAAAATATTAAAAAAAGCTAGAAATAAACACAATTTTTTACAATACTCACGGACGAGTAAAAAAAGAAGGACTCCGCGCCGTGATATTAGCAAGTGAAGCACCTTTATGCTAGTGTGTGTGCGGTTACATACTAGTTACACAATTTTTCTCCCTTAAATAATCATATATGGCCACAAATACTTATAAAGTATCGTTTTTACATTTTTTCACAACGCACGACAACATTTTTAAAATATTTTATTGAGACGCAAACTGATCTGTCACTGACGATGACAATTCTCATAATGGCCGCCTATCGGCCTGTAGCAGTGTGCGTGGGGCTATGTATTTACAAGTTAATCGGCTTGTTTTGGTGCTACACTGTTATGTAAGGTGACACGGAGTCCTTTTTTTTTGCTAGTCCGTGACAATACTAATATTTTTTGAAAAAAAATTGATCTGGAGTTAAGAGAATCGTCGAACGAGAGAGTTTGTATTGATAAAAGACAATGCCACAAATCTAGATATATAGAGCTTTGCCCCACCAATTAAAATTCGTTTAAAAGCATTCCAAATGCAGCATTTAATTGCTGTTTTATAACTGATTACGAAACATTTAAACACATGCCTTTAAAACTTGTTTAAAAAAGTTTCAAAATCATTGTTAGGAATAGGGTTGACATCCGTCTGGATTAATCCGGACTTTTAGACTGTTGTCCGGATCTCTAACTTGTCCGGATTTCATTATTAACTAGATGGAATAGAATAATAAAACGACATACATCAAATAACTCTTCAATCTTTACGAGAAACAAAATTTAAACGAGATGCAACTAAAAAGTCCGGACTTCTAACGAAATGCAAGGCCACACAATATACAAATCAGTAAATCACAGCGGAACAAAGATGATATAATACGATGGCATTGACATTTTTGACGTTTGCTTTAACAATTATTGCGCGAAGCGAAGTTATATCTGCCATACAATATACACACTTAATAAATATAATTAAAATGATTATGTGTGATTGACTATAATTAACAACATATTGTAATAATTAAATTTAAAAAATAGCATTATTTTTATTACATATTCAACAGGACTTTTTTTCCTACCACGTAATTTAAGTAGTTCTATTGATCGTTTATGCTTAGAAAGTAACGCAATAATAAAAATAATGGCCGCCTGAGAAATAGGAAGTCGACGGCAAGGGTTGAGTTACTTTTTTTTACGTTTTTTATCCGCAGGTTTTGTTTCATTTATTCAATTTCAAATGGTCATATTTAATTTTAATGTTCATTACATAATTTTTGATACTTATTTACATTTTGTGTAAAATGTAGATAAATTATGTAAATTGGTGGGGCAGAATGGGGCATAGTACTTTCTGCAATTGGTTCCTTTAAAATATAGATTTTTGATTATCGTGAAGTGAGATGGAAGAAAAAGCGCTCCCGGGCCATTATTATTATTATTAACCCGTGCGCTGATATCATGGCTATTTCTCATACCTAAGTCTCGTTAGACAGTTTTATGCTTACCTAATCTAGGACTATAATTAATTTTCCGGATGTAAATAATAACAATAATACTCACTCTCTTTCACAAACTATAGATAGTTAGGCCTATAGGCCTAAATTGTATATGCCATGAAATGGATGCCAGAAAACAATATATTTAATATTTTATATACACCTATTTAAACATACATAAGTACATAACATCATAATAATATAAATAATCATTCACAGCTTCAACTCAACAGATGTCTTTACGATGAAGATGTCGAATGTTCGCTATCCAATCATTTGTCCCAGTATTTATAAACGATAAAGGATTCGAACCCTCATCTCCAATATTAAAATCGTTAAGAATTAGCTAACCAATCATTAGTTACATAATCCAACACTTACATTCAAATATTTCTTTAATTGCATAATATTTAATTGATATATTCATTTGAATATCGAAAGTATGCCATACATATCTAATTTGCTCTCAACTGAATCATAAATGACAGATGTAAATACGGAACTATACTAACGGTCGTTTCTAATATAGTATCTACAGATAGAGATTAATTACTATCTTCTACTGTCAGTTATTAGCTCTCAATAATCTACTATACCCGATAAGTCATTCTTATCGCCTTATATTGGGACGCGTGAATTGCAATTTCCATACAAACTTCTATCGCTGGTAAGCTATTATACGTCCTCCCGTGTCAGCGTGTACGGATAAGGTGAGTTACCGTCGATAAGTTTATTTGGACAGAAAAGTCAACGATAGTTAAGATTTTTATCTCAAGTAAGAGATAGACTGAATATTGGGAACGGCCGTAAGTGACTTAGCTGTCGTTTTAATAAAATATTATACTTCCGCCTTAGTCGGACCTTACACTAAGACTAGTCACCAGTTTATTCAAGGGTAACCGTTGTAATAACTAATAAACATGACTTGTATTAAGCTAGTTGCTATGGTCCTTATTTTATTATAAAATTTTACAAAGAGGATGTAAATACTACGTAATAAGAGGCGGGGCTGCCTAAGTAAAAAATGAAATTTAGTTTAGTATGAAACGATTTGACATAAGTTTGAAATAGTAGTAAATACAGCACCGCGATTGGCGACTTATATAATCCGGCTAAGTTTGAAAGCGAACAGTTGCTTAAAACGTAATGGATTTCGGCTGTCTCCGTTTTTACAAGATTATAGCCGTCATCTGTCAATCTATCAATGACTGCAAGTTTAATACAATCGAGATAATCACATTTTTCTTAGAGAGTTTCGCTAGGCTGAATTTTAGGAAAACTACAGCTATGTTAAAAAATAAGTTACAGAAGGACAATTAAAAGTTTTCACAAATAGGAATGGACATATCATATAAGAGTTCACGGACTAATAAAAAAAGAAGGGCTCCGCACCGTGATATTAGCAAGTGAAGCCTTTATGTTAGTGTGTATGCGGTTACGGGGAATAGTTAGTTACACAATTATTTTCTCCCTTAAATAATCATAAATCCACAAATACTTTTATATTATTGTTTTTACACTTTTTCACAAGCCACGACGACATTTTTAAAATATTTTATTGCGACTCAAACTGGTCTGTCACAGACGATGGCAAATCTCATAATGGCGGCCGATCGGCTTGTATTAGTGTAAGTGTGTGCGTGGGGCTATGTATTTATTATTACACGTTTACCGGCTTGTTTTTGGTGCCTCGCTGTTATGTAAGGTGACACGGTAATTAAATTTTATAATGAAACCTGATTGAAAAAGTTGTCGGTTAGCAGCTGTTTCATCTGCCTAATTATGGTGGTGAACAAATCCAACTCTAATTGTTTGACAAGTTGTTAAAGGACTGCCTGAAATTGATAGCTATTTTGTCTATAATTAGTTCTAGCTCCGGGAATATGCAGGAAACATAGTTTTAGTTATACATTTTTGTACATATTAACGAAATTGGTTGGATATGTAGGATAAAATAAGCCGTCTTCTTAGACGGCTCTTGCCTTGAACGAAAACCCTGTCTACCCTTTGAGTTATAACAAAATAATGTATGGTGGAATTGTGTATCTTATATAGGTCTACAGAAAAGTCCGCTAGGGTATACGTCTATCAATTAAGGATAACATACTATATCCTTTTAAATATTTTCAAAATTGGAAATTATAAAGCGGTAGTGTAACATCTGTTTGCACAAATACGATATTAATCCTTTTTTTGTCACCTGGTGTTTAGTGATCACCGCCGCCCACAATCTCTTGCAACACCAGAGGAATCACAGGAGCGTTGCCGGCCTTTAAGGAAGGTGTACGCGCTGTTTTTGAAGGTACCCATGTCGTATCGTCTCGGAAACCGGACAAGGAAGCTCATTCCACAGCGTTTTCATTCCAATTTGTAGTACGTGGAAGAAAGCTCCTTGAAAACCGCACTGTGGAGGACCACCACACATGCAGATGGTGGGGATGATATTCTAACTTATGGTGTGTCGTAAGGAGGAATTCGGCGGCAGGAATCAGGTGAAACAGCTCTTCGGAACATTCCCTGTGATAAATGCGGTAGAAGACACACAATGAAGCGACGTCTCTACGCAACGCCAAGTGATCCACACGTTCACCGAGCACTGGGTCCCCGACAATTCGATAAATCCTTATCATTTTCTATTATGAGAACAGCGTCTGTCGGGTCAGCTAGTAATGTATAAACATTAATTTGACATAATTACCAATTATGTTTTAATAGGCACACGAGTTTCAATTTCAATGGAACAAGTTCTGCGTACGATTTCCTATTGTTTCAACACAAGCATATAAAAAATTTGACGTGAAACGTAACAATTTCCTAACAAACGATTGTTTATTTCCAATTGTAGTACCAACCTTGACTTAACATATTAATCCACTTAGAATCATTTGCTAATAGAGCATTGATTTTTACACCATGGCGGCATCGTTTGGCAATGGCGGATCGAAATATTATGCGTTATTTACACGCAAGGACAATATTTTTGTTTTACTGAGTGAACTCAACAATATGCTCGCTTCCTATTATACCGCTAGTTGCAGAAAACACTCTTGAAGTTAATGTTTCATTATATCACATGCTATCTTTGATTATCAAAGTAACTCACTGAAAAGAAAATCACTGCACGTTTCATACTCAACTAAATTTCAATTGTTACTTAGGCAGTCCTGCCTCTTATTACGTAGTATTTACAACCTCTTTGATCTCGTCATTACAGAAAGTGCAAATAATGCTATTTATTATTTTGACACCACGGACGAGTAACATTAGAAGGACTCCGTGTCACCTTACATAACAGTGAAGCAAAAAAACAAGCCGATAAACATAGCCCCATGCATACACTTACAAAAATACAAGCCGATCGGCCGCCATTATGAGATTTGCCATCGTCTGTGACGGATCAGTTTGCGTCGCAATAAAATATTTTAAAAATGCCGTCGTGCGTTGTGAAAATGTCTAAAAACAATACTATAAAAGTATTTGTGGATATATGATTATTTAAGGGAGAAAAAATTGTGTAACTAGTATCCCCCGTAACCGCACACACACTAGCATAACGGTGCTTCACTTGCTAATATCACGTCGCGGAGTCCTTCTTTTTTTACTAGTCCGTGTTTGACACTTGAACTCTAGTTATTTGCCATAGACAATAGTTCTTTTATTGAATAATTGAAAACAGCTTGAAGACTACGCGTCCGCTTTAATTGTATTTTATTATATTTAAATCAACTGGCAATTGTGCCCTCGGCGTGTCATTCCGCGTGCACAGATCATTAAAAGTATAAATATTATGCTTCAGATCAATTGTTCGTAATAACAATCAATAAATATTTTCCGTATTCATCAGTCATGCTCATGAAATATGCACAATCTGATACCTGGATGATTAGTGTTCTTTATTGAAATCTACTAATGCTAGTGCTTTTTAGGGTTTCTAGCCAAATAGCATAAATCGGAACCCGTATGGATTCGTCATGTCTGTCTGTCTATGCGTACTGTTGAAACTTGGTAAATAGGTGTATTCTGTGAACCGCATTAAAATTTACACGCAAAAATAGAAAAAAAAAAAACAATAAATTTTGGGGATTCCCTATACTTAGTACAGAAACTAAAAAAAAAAATTGCGTGTGTACAAAGTACACATGAAACATGCATTGTGCATGAACCTCTAAACTGCATATGAATTCCTGGTACATGTTGCTAGGATGACACATGATTTCAGCCGCTATGAAAGACATTACTAACACCGCTACCATATTTATGTTCTCCTGTTGTCTATGCAGTTATAAGTCGTGCGTATGACATAAGAATATATTAAGGTATACCTGCTCGCGTCACGCATAATAATAAAATAGTATGCATATTTCTGTCTCATTCTTTGCCGGCTTCATCCTTCACATTTTTGTATTTGTGTCTCTTACCTGTCGATTTTTCCGTTGCATCCGGTTTGAAATCACAAAATTATTCATATTTTTTCTAAACTGAATAGTTTGCGCGAGAGACACTTCCAAAATGTTTGTTCCCCCCCCCCCCCCTGTAACTTATAAGATAAGAGAAGGTTAAAACTAAAACAATATATGATGTACAGACATTACGAGTACATTTAGGAGTTTGCTCATTCGATAAACTAGAGAATATGTCCCCAGAACTGTTCTTCGAAAAGGTGAAATAATATTACGCGGGTATCTACTTGGTGTCCGGAAGTTAAATATAATTAAGAGATGCAGTATATCTATATATCTTAATATCTTTATATATATAATTATTGTGTGCGTGTGTATGTCACTGAACTCCTCCTAGATGGCTGGATCGATTCTAATGAAACTTTCTGTGTGTATTCAGGTGGATTCGAGAATGGTTTAGATTCACAATTGAACTACCTCCTAAACGGCAGGACCGATTTTGATGACATTTTTGTTTCTTTCAGTGAATTTGAGATTCTCAATTCCGTCCATATAATATAATTCTCCTGCTCATGTGTAAGTTTGTGAACTCCTCCTAACGGCTGGACCGATTTTAGACGTGTCTACAGGACAACGTCTGTCGGGTCCACTAGTCTTTATATACATATTTCTTGTGTGCGTGTGTATGTCACTGAACTCCTCCTAGACGGCTGGACCGATTTTGATGAAATTTTTTGTGTGAGTTCAAGGGGATTCGAGGATGGTTTAGATTCACAATAGAACTGCCTCCTAAACGGCTGGACCGATTTTGATGACGTTTTTGGTTGTTCCAGTGAATTTGAGATTGGTGTGTTTCTTCAGGTGAATTCGAGAATGGTTTAGTTTCACTATTGAACTACCTCCTAAACGGCTGGACCGATTTTGATGATTTTTTTGTGTGTTCCGGTGAATTTGAGATTGGTTTAGATTCTCAATTCCGTCCATATAATATAATTCTCCTGCTCATCTGTATGTTAGTGAACTCCTCCTAACGGCTGGACCGATTTTTCAAATTTAAGATGTGTGTACAGGACAACGTCTGTCGGTTCCACTAGTATATGTATATTTCTTTTGTGCGTCTGTTGTAATTCAACTCCTCCTAAACAGCTGGACCGATTTTAATGAAACTTTCTGTGTGTCTTCAGGTGGATTTGAGAATGGTTCAGATTCACAATTGAACCACCTCCTAAACGGCTGGAACGATTTTGATGATATTTTTTGTATGTTATGAATTTGAGATTGGTTTAGATTCTCAATTCCGTCTATTATGTATGTAACTATACGGATTGGCACACTAACAGATTTATTAGATCGTTAGTGATATTCTCTCCATCCAGCCTAGTGAGTAGGCGGTCCGAGGTTCGAGTCTCCTTCCGAGACGCCCCGCGCCTGTGAGCTACATTTTCGGCCTCCAAGGCCCCCGCCCGGCTTCGCTGTAAAAGCCTTCAGGGCTATCAGCACAGAGGAGGTTTTTAGTCGGTAGGGGCCGTTTACACCCGAGCCCGACATATGGGCCCTGTTTCGGGGTCTTCAATACGTAAATGTATTTTACTCCTCTCGAAAAAAATACGGATTGGCATGCAGTTTTAATTCATTTGTCATTACGTAACGTTAAAATGTGAAGCTAATTAATTATTGTAGTGTTAATGGCTATTGAACTATGTTGATTACTGATTTTTTTACCGAAGTAAGAAGCGATAACGTCAATATTTAAATGTAACGCCATATTGCCCACACTTTGAAACATTTTACGTCGTCAAGGGATGCCGACATCGTATCTACCGGTCGCTAACATCATCTTACGGCCATTCCCCCTTAATGGATATTCAGTCTATCTCCGGTTGTGCCCCACTTGAGATAAAAAATCGCAACTATCGTTGACTTTTTTGTCCCAATAAACTTATCGACGGTAACTCATCTTATCCGTACACGCTGTCTGTCAATGGGACGACGTATAGCTAACCAGGGATAGAAGTTTGTATGGAAATTGCAACAGTGAACTGGCGACAAGAATGATTTATCGGGTATATTGGGACAGCTTGAGATTATTGACAGCTAATTACTGACAGTAGAAAGTAGTAATTTATCTCAATATGTAGATAGTATATTGGGAACGGCCGTTAATGTATATAAATCCAGTGTCCTGATGTTTGTTTCCAGTAAATTCCTAAACTAATGAACCGATTTTAATAGGGATTACTACACGGAGTGCATTTTAGTACAACTTTAGACATAGGATAGTATTTATTTCGATTTGGAACCTAGAATAATTTTTATTTTCAATAATTGTTTTGTATCGACATATTTTCTATGATAGAATTTACTGACGCACAGTTTGACAGTTCTGCGGTGAAACATTTTCATTATAATAACAGGGAGCATATTTTACGAAATAATTCTTTTTGTGATGAAGTTATGTTATGTTATTCACAAATTCATAAAAAAACAATACTTTATTATGTAGAGAACGTCTGTCGGGTTAGCTAAATAATCTATAATAAGACACAAGTAAACTTCTGTAACTCTTTAAAAATACCTTTAAAGTCACTAACCTATTAAATTGTAACATACATACATACACCTACCTAATGAAATTTAGAAATAAACTTGACATATAATATACATATACGAGTATATAAGTTTGAAAACAATTTATCTAATATATTTAAATGAGCAATTCTTGTATATATATATATATATTCTGAATCTCGGTAACGGCTCCAACGATTTTAATAAAATTTAGTATACTGGTAGTTCCGGAGGCGAGAATTCGACCTAGCTAGGTTTCAATATTAAAAAATGTAATTTATCCGTGTTTTATATATATATAAATATATATTATATACACAAGACTATAATAGCTCAGATGGGACATTGAGTGATCTGGAAAGCAGAAGACCCTGGTTCGAATCCAGATGTCCTATAGTATTTTTTTTTTCAAGTTTTGTACATTCTTAAAAATCCGAGCAAGGCTCGGTCGTCCAGATATTAATAAATTTATATACAGATTGAAAAATCATTTTAATGTTAAATTAGCATGATTCAACTCAGAAGTGTACTACGACTACTCTGTCGCCCTCCACCAACATCGTACCGCCTTTTTCCTCTTGCGTCGCTAATTTTTCGCGAAGATGTTCTACTTACAGATTTTTAATTACTTTAGTATAAGTAGTGTTGAATGTAATGAATGAATCTAAGAATCTTAAAATGTTTATAACTTATAGACTCATTATAACTGTGAGGTTGTTTAGAAAAAAAAAACAGTTATGAGTGAGTCATCTGTCAGCGTCATTAAGTTGACGATACATCCATCATATAGGGAAACTATTACAACCATGTGGATTACTTACAGTCATTTGGATTCGTTGAAGTAATTCTATAAGTTCATAATGAAGGCGTCATTACGCAGAGATAGCAAGAAGAAAAAAAAATAGATTATGATTTTAATATAACTGTACACTCTTGCAACAAAACTCTATTAGACCAACTAGTGGGAGGCTCCTTTGCACAAGATGCCGGCTAGATTACGGGTACCACAACGGCGCCTTTTTCTGCCGAGAAGCAGTAGCGTGTAAGCATTACCGTGTTTCAGTCTGAGGGGCGCCGTTTCTAGTGAAATTCCTAAGCAAATGAGACTTCACATCTTATGTCTCAAGGTGACGAGCGCAATTGTCTTTTTTATGAAAATAAGGGACGAGACGAGCAGGACGTTCAGCTGATGCTAATTGATACGTCTTGCTCATTACAATGCAGTGCCGCTCAGGATTCTTGATAAACCCAAAAATTTTGGGCGGCACTACAATAGGTAGTGTGCGCGAATGGCTCAAAATAGAGGTTAGTTCTAAACTAAATTTTTTCGACGTTTTCACAGCTGTCATAGTCTATCTAGACGTATAAATGATCTTAGTTTATTCCCCGTTAGATCTATCTCACTTTTTTTGTCGTTGAAGTCATCATCCAAGACATATATTATAATATACCTAACGGTTTATGAGTTTCAGCCCCTTGACATACAGACGGACGGGGCGAGGCTGATAGCGGAGTATTAGTAATAGGGTTCCTTCGGGAACAGAACCCTACAATGTCTTTTTATTACTCTTTAACCGTTAAATGTGTGGTTTATTGGTGGAAATTTAAAGGACAAAATCGCACGTTAATGTATCGTATCGTATTATAATAAAATCGACCTCCATCTTGTATGAGAGCAAATTACGAGGGTGATCCGAGGACGAAACTCGCTCCTCGTCGGGATTCAAGTTTTTATTCAATTACAGCGTCAATATTATAATATCTACATTACATGAAGCCTGGGAAACTGACATCGAAGGACTAATTTGTACCTACGTACTTTACAGTGGAGCTTTAGCGATTGTCCCTGTCTGTATTTTATTACAAAATGGAGTCCTAAGAAGGTATTTTAAACTTTATGTCACTTTGAGTTTTTTATTATAATTTTTATTATATTTATAAGCACGTACTTACAACCATTTGGAGATCTATAGTGAACACAAAATATTATACAAATAAATATTGTTTTCTTTTTTTTAATAATAATAATAAGGGACGAGACGAGCAGGAAGTTCAGCTGATGGTAATCTATCCTGCCCATTACATTACAGTGCCGCCCAGGATTCTTGAATAACCCAAAAATTTTGAGCGGTACAATTGCGCTCGTCACCTTGAGACATAAGATGTTAAGTCTCATTTGCCCAGTAATTTCACTAGCTAAGGCGCCCTTCAGACCGAAATACAGTACTGTTTCACACATTACTAATTCACGGCAGAAATAGGCGCCGTTGTGGTACCCATAATCTAGCCGGCATCCTGTGCAAAGGAGCCTCCCACTGTTCTGCACAAGTCTGCATCAAACCGTAGGTTCGGGGCTACAAAAAATTGTTATTGTGTTCATGGTAAGTTGAATTATAGGTATTAAATTATAATTACTGGCTCATTTAACTACATTAAATATAAAAACTGTGTTAATGTTGATGATTCTTTGTAATAATCTGTTTATTGTAATAAATGCTCAAACATTTGTTGAAATTGAACAATTTTATATAAACACTTGCGTATTGTAAATTGTAACATAAAACGACCACGAATTTCCTGATTCGTGACAATTGGCAATACATCTACCTATCTACATGTTATGTTCTGTTTTGTATTTTTTTTATCATTTTTTTTTTATAATAAGGTACGAGTCGATCAAGACGTTCAGCTAATAGTAATTGATACGCCATGCCCATTAGAATGCAGTGCCGCTCAGGATTCTTGAAGAACCCAAAATTCTGAGCGGCACTACAATTGCGCTCGTCACCTAGAGACATAACATGTTAAGTCTAACTTGCCCAGTAATTTCAGTAGCTACGTCGCCCATCAGACCGAAACACAGTAATGTTTACACATTACTGCTTCACGGCAGAAATAGGCGCCGTTACGGTACCCATCATCTAGCCGGCATCCTGTGCAAAGGAGCCTCCCACTGGTGTTTGTCTGTCTTTAATAAATACACGCTAGGCGCTACATAAATTTCATTAATAGAACCTTTAAGAACAATGGCGATAACTCTTTCTATTATTACCTAATTAAACCAAATCTAGTCTCTCATTGTTTACGTCTAAACCACACTTGTACTCCAGTATTTCTATCTAAACTTAGAATTAGGGTAAGGGTACTCCCTTTGTGATTGTGGCTTAGATGAGGGAAATGTGGATCATTTGTTCTTCAATTGCCCTTTGCAATCTTCTTTAGTACAATTTTATACATAATGTATCCTAAGTACTATGTATTCCTAGTATTCACTTCGTTTGTAAATACATTTAAGTGGTCATAAGTACTTATTTTTAATAGTTAAAAGTAATTGTATTTGTGAATGTCTAATAAACAATGATTAATGATTTAATAAATAAATTATTAATAACTTTTGATATATTATAATGTCCTTTATAGTCTAACTGCTAAAACAGCATTTAGGTAGGTACTGTATATTTGTTTCACGAATAAAATAAGACAATAAAAGTTGTTTCAATCTTTGCACCCGTGAATACCTTTATACGTTAACGTGACATTGGCTAAATTGTGGTATTTATTCCACAGAAGCCACAATAGAAAGTATAGAATAATAATAATAATATTGACACACTTTTTACACAAATTATCTTGCCCCAAGTTAAGCATATATAGCCTGTGTTATGGGTTACAAGACAATGATATATTTAATACAATATACTTACTTAAACATACATATATTCATATAAACATACATAAATACATTCAAACATCCATGACTCGGAAACAAACATCTATATTAATCATATAAATGCTTGCACCTACCGGGATTCGAACCCGGGTAGGTAGGATCGCTAACCACTCGGCTATACAGGTTGTCTATACAGCATAGAATAGAACATGCAGCGTACCTATTTAATAAACAATTGAGGCGAGATTATATTATTGTTGTTTTTAAGGTCCTCAAAGGGTACCTGATTAGGTATGTAATTCTAACATTATTGTGCCATTAGATAGCTAATATCCTTACTAAGGTCTGAATTCCAGAAGACGTGTTATTCTTAGTACGTAGGTAGTCTGTGATCAATTGCCTAGCGTAACTCTCTAAGAAGAAAGCGATTCACTCGATTGTATGAAACGTGCAGTCATTGACAGATTGACCGATGACGGCTATAGTCTTGTAAAACACGGAGATTCAAACTTAGCCGGATTATACTTCTACTATACGATTTTAAAATTATGCAAATAACTGCACGGTTCATGCTAAACTACATCTAAATTTTTACTTAGGCAGTCCCACCTTTTATTAACCGACATCAAAAAAGGAGGAGGTTCTCAATTCGTTGGTATGTAATTTTTATTTTATGTTTGTTACCTCAAAACTCAAATAATCGTATCTAGAAATTAAAAGGCATAAAAGGCATTTATTTTCTCAAAATTGATTCCTTTAGAATTCTTTTTGATGTCATATCTTATACTACTAGATACTACTACCGCTTCGGAAACAAATGGCGCTCTGAGAGAGAAGAAGCGGCGCAAGAAACTCTCCCAGCATTCTTTTTTTTTGCGCTCTTTTCAATAAAAATATACAATATTGTACAGTTGCTATAAAATAATCACAATCTAGTCCCAGGCTGTCCGATCATTTAGATATTCAGCAGTGGAGTAATAGGATTTACGACAGAGCCATTTTTTTATAAAACATTTAAATTTATTTATAGACAATGCCTGAACAGTGGCTGGGACTTTATTGTAGAAGTGTATACATTTACCCTTAAAGCTATTATGTATCTTATGAAGCCTACTAGAATTAGTTACAAGCAATCCCTTATTTCTAGTGTTATAATAATGAAAATCACTATTAAGAGCAAAAAATTTTTATTAACCGACATCAAAAAAGGAGGAGGTTCTCAATTCGTTGGTATGTAATTTTTATTTTATGCTTGTTACCTCAAAACTCAAATAATCGTATCTAGAAATTGATTAATTAATTAGATTGTATAAAAATACGCAATTATTTTTATACTTATTAGTGCATATTACTATTGTTTTGGAATAGTGTTTTTGAAGGCGGTTGTTTTTATAGTAAATTTTTTTTTTGTAGTATTTACATCCTTTTTGTCTTCTAACACCAGAGAACAGACAAGAGTATAATTTTAGATATACGTAGAAGAAAATTGTGGAAAAAAAAAAGGTTACAAGGAGCTTGCTTCCACGTACTACAAAGCTGTGGAATGAACTTCCTTGTGCGGTGTTTCCGGGACGATACGACATGGGTACCTTCAAGAAATAGCGCGTACACCTTCCTTAAAGGCCGGCAACGCTCCTGTGATTCTGGTGTTGCAAGAGAGTGTGGGCGGCGGTGATCACTTAACAACAGGTGACCCGTACGCTCGTTTGTCCTCCTATTCCATAAAAAAAAAAAAGGTACGTAATCATATGGTGAGGATGACATCTTAGCTTGAACGGACTCTATTGGATTCTCCGAGATGTGCTAGAGTACGTAGAGTAGAAGATGTTGTCAGTTGTCACTGTCAGAAATGTACTTAAAATAGAGCAATCACATTTACTTGATCCTTGATTTCGCACTGAGACGCATTCAGGAATGCGGATTACCAACCGAATATAATATATATAATAATATATAAAATTACAATATGGTAATTTATCCGAGCTTGTACGTGTGGGGTTGCCTATTATCACCCTTTAGTTTGCGTGAATGGTGAGTCATGACTCATGAGCAAACATTGATTGTGTTGATATCACTTCCGTCCACTTCCCGCAACTGATCAATTTTGTTTAGTTTAGTTGACCGGCTGTCAAGCCACATTATCACAACTCGCAACGGATATGCTAAATCATTTGTGACAGATAAAGTACTGTCACTTATTGTAATCTACACTATAAAACAAAAAAGGAAATAGGTACGTATGTGTTGGTATAGGTAGTATAATTATTTTGAAATGAGTTATAAAAGAAGTTTAAAAAAATAAAATGAAACGCTTTGGTTGAAATTGAAGAAAGAAAATGAACATCAATTCCTGCCTTATCGACGGTAGATGAAAATTATACAAATTAATAAAAATCTCATTTTGCAAATTGATAAATGGAATAATTCTATCAAATTAATGTATTGACATCGGGCCTCGATAAATCTACGAAGTTTGAACGAAATCTGGCTGTCTAAAGTGGGTCAAAATCGCGCCCAAATGAGTCGGTTACAAACAAACATAGTTACAGGTGAAGCTTAAAAAAGCATGTAAAAAAAAGTACCTATGTGTTGGTGGGTACATTATAATTTTCAAATAAGTTATAACAGTACCAGTACTTAACGAATTATTATATACTAGAAAACCTTTTTTTTTTAATTTTTTGTCTTCTTCTGAAACGGTATGGCCAATTTTGAAGGGATGATTAACTTGGGTTATTTAAATTTCAACAAAATCTGATTGCCACGTCAGCCTAGCGAAACTCTAAGAAAAAAGCGATTCACTCGATTGTATGAAACGTGCAGTCATTGACAGATTGACAGATGACGGCTATAATCTTGTAAAAAACAAAGATAGCCGAAATTATACTTCATTGCCAATGGCCATACTGTAATTGCTACTATTTCAAACACATGTCATATCACTGCACGTTTCATACTAAACAATTTTTACTAAGGCAGTTTCGCCTCTTATTACGTAGTATTTATTCTGTCAAATTTTGAATCACATTTGAGAACTATTGTATTCCAATGTAGGTACGATAAAAATTTCAATATCTTTATTCATATTAAATTTGTAACCAAAATTTGTGAACGATACAGGACTCGAACACGCGACCTCTCGGGTTCCGTTCGAGCGCTCTTCCACTGAGCCAACCGTTCGAGTGACTTCGTATGGTTCGTGAATCGTGGTATTTCTTGTTGATCTCTCAGGTTGTGGCTCCATCTACAGGATCTACTTTACAGTTGATAACCTGCTCAACCACAATAATTGCATATAAGATTATTGACTTGAGATGTCGCTCTTTCAATTCTTAACAGTTTGTTATTTTTAAAGTTATATCCCTTACTTCTGGTATTAAATATACATAATACATTTGTAATCAGTTGGAAAGAGCGCTCAGACGAAACCCGAGAGGTCGCGGGTTCGAGTCCCGTATAATTAAATAAATTATATTTATATAATTATACGGGACGGTATATAAAATAAAATTAATGAATCCTGATAACAAATGGTTTAACACATTTACTTAATTAATTCATAATTTTAATAGACACCTACAAATTCTTATACGACAGACATTACAGTTATGTAATAATCGTATTTGTTACCAAACCATCCGAAACAGTTGAACCGATGTCTATGAATTTTTGTGTGCATTACTGTTAGGTCTGAAAATCGGCCAACAGCTATTTTTCATACCCAAATTTATAATTGCAATTTTTTTTATTCATTTATGTGGCAGTACAACGTTTGCTGGGTCAGCTAGTAGGTAATATCTATAATTTAGGCGGTAGAAAAAATATAATATCAAATCAAAATGTGTATTTACTTAATTGTTTGTATAATTAATATTTATATATATATGTACAAGAGGAGACAAACAGACAAAAAGCTCACGTGCTGTAGGTACAGTGAAAAAACAACTGCCCATGGAATAACACTAGACGTCAAAATTCTTGCGTGGAAAACGTAACATTTTAACAGGCGCAAACAGTTTATGGAGACGTTGGCAACGTCTTGAGAGAACCATCTCTATTCCCCAAGAACTTGGCTTAAAACAACGCCTAACGGTGTTAATACAGAGTCGCATTCTTAAATTCTTCGGATACGTCTCCCGGCGCGAGAGTGAGTCCATTGAGCGCCTTGTCGTGCAGGGCAAGGTGGAGGGCATCAGAGGGCAAAGAAGGTCACCCATGCGATGACCAAAGACCAACCCCGACAAAATTAAGTCTGCTGTGGGCGGACCATTGAACGAATGTACCAGATTGTCGGCCAGCAGATAAAAGTGGCGAATCCTCGTGGGGCGAATCACATCTTCCCCAAAAAAATTCACTTCGTATAGACCACGATCGCTCTGTCAAGAGTGTTTATACAGAGAACAGTTTATAATTTATATGCTTACAATTCTTACCTACACAAAAAAGTACAAGCAATAAGAATAATTTTTCTGAGAGTAGTTCTAAACAAATGCGTCATGCCGAGAAAAAAATGTTTTACTGCAAAAAAAAGTGGTAGTTCAAAATAGCTCTGGAGTGTGAACTATAATCAACAGCAAACATAAGCAACCTACAAATAACACTTAAGGGTATGTGTAACCGGATAAAACAGTGTTCATTACTCAAAATTTTATATATTCACTACAAAACTTGTCTAAAAGCACCTTGTTTAGGTTTAAAGATAACTTATTCTCATTAAAAACATATAAACTGTCACTTACATGAGAACAATATATATAAATAACTAGCTGACCCAGCAAACGTTGTATTGCCGATATTAAAATCGCGATACAAAAGTAACTGTTGATCGTAGATGGGTGAAAATTTGAAGTTGTATGTATTTTTTAATGCTGACTCATAATCAAACAAATTTAAAAAAAATGTCAAAGAATTAAAAAAAAAATCGTGTGGACCACCTTTAACATTTAGGGGGATGAAAAATAGATGTTGGCCGATTCTCAGACCTACTCAATATGCTCACAAAATTTCATGAGAATCGGTCAAGCCGTTTCGGAGGAGTACGGGAACTAACATTGTGACACGAGAATTTTATATATTAGACTAGCTGACCCAGCATACGTTGTATTGCCATCATAGTTAACAGATGTAGTACCTCCTGAGAAACAAAGATTCTAATTAGTTATTCATTTTAAACTATTCTTTCAATTTGATTTTTGAACGACGAGGGCACATCAAAGTAAATACAAAATTGTTGTTTTTATTTAATTCCGTGGATTTTCAAATTTATTCACCTTTTAAATCTTCTCTGGACTTCCACAAATAATTCAAGACCAACATTAGCCAAATCGGTCCAGCCGTTCTAGAGTTTTAGCGAGACTAACGAACAGCAATTCATTTTTATTTATATAGATAATCTATGAATCGTCCGTATGATACACATATGTATAAAACTAAATATAAGTGCGTGCACTAGACAAAGGAAGTGTCATCCGTAATACATTTGGTTAAACGGAGCTTGAATAAATTAAAAGTGCCTGCATCTTTGATATCCGAAGATAGTCCATTGTAGAGTCTAGCACCTTTATAGGTAATTGTTTTCAGTCTATAATTATTGGTCCTTGGCTTTGGTAGTATGTTTGCGTGTTTTCTGCCTAACCTTCGCCTGAACTTGAAGGTCTCTAAGTCATATCGGTTCCGGGAATACTATACTAGATTTCACAAAACCTTAGATATAATATGTGGGGCAAAAAGTTTCTTGCAAGACGTCTACTATTATATTATTATGATAATACCAATATTGGTTGTTACTACATTGTTACGGAACTTAGTTATGTTACGGATTACGGTCTCGATGTTAAGTTTACGTAAACTCGCGTTATGAATCGCGTTCAAGAATGACTAAACGTTGACCGTGTTTTTATATTATTTCGTATTACATAGTAGTAAATATGACTAATTTACAAGAATACGGCGTGTGGCTTCGATGTTATGAATAATTCATATCATGAATGTTAATGTACCTACCTATCTACCAACTTATTATTTACTTCCTAAATTTTGTGTGTCACGATCCAACAACATCGTATGTTTATGAGACCGGAAATTTAACTATTAAGAAATTTTTAATTTTATCTTATTTTAAAATTATCATATTAAGTTAGAACATAACTGGAAACTGCAAGTTTATTAATATCACATGAGGCACATTTAAAGTTGGATTATATTATATTATACTAAATAAAATCATTGATAGATCCAAAGATAGATGAAAGATTTATATAGATTTTAAGATTTTTTTCTAATTTAAATGCATACGAATCTTGTAAAATAAGATTGTACGTTGTTCATAGGTAACTTATACTTATAATTATAAAGACGATGCAAATAAATTTATATATAGCATGAGGATATTTTTTATCGTAACTTTGCATTACCCATGTCATTATTAGCCCAAAGTGGAGCTGATGTAAGGTATATTTAAAGCAAATCCAATAATTGGAAGGTAGGTACCAAGCATAAAATTTAAAATAAACCGTGCAAACGTTGACGCTTATAAACTAAATTGATGTTTATTATAAAAGAAAGATAACAATCCACTCATATAACAACCGTGTGAACATCAAACAATATCGTGTGATAAATAAAATCGAAAGTCAAACTGTTCTGATAAAACTAAGTTTGAAGACCATTGAAAACCATTCAACATCTCCCACGACGCGCCAATTCTGTGTGGGTACGATGTATGGGTGCACACGCATTCAAAATATATCGATAATTAAATACTTACCTACTAAAAAATGATACTACATTTTACCAATTTATAATATCTGTTAATGTAATTGTGTTGTTATTAACACTTAACTGATACCTCGAAATTATACGATAAGCAAGGAGAACGACCTAGAATGTTTATCTTGTCATAAAATTATATTGAGGTAGGTATTTTGTTTCGCTCGATTACTTTTTAATATATTCATTTGAGAACGAGAAAATAATATATTTTAGACGACAACCGGAGATAAGATTCTATCTAATTATTTTTGCATTGTAACTTAACGAACTTTTAGCAATGTGGTGCTAAATTTAATATCAAGGCTTGCAGTAAAGGCTTGCTAAATATTATTTACATGTATGTATGCAATAAACTTAGAAGGTACTTACTTGTTGAAGGTCTGTTCGTACTGTTTTATTTCTTTCCTGGAGAATTCGTGGAACTCCGTATAAACATTCGTGAATTTATATTTCGGTTTTATCTCAACCCCTTCTTCAAGTTTATCGTTGATCTCCTGCCTTCGCATGAGAATGCCGCTTAGTTCGTCGGTAGCCATGGTTAATACGAACGATAAAAGTTGTGTGTTTATATAACCGCGCGCGCTCGCCTGAGGACGACCTGACGTATACTGAAATGAAACTGAGAGCGGCCGCCGGGCGCCGAGCGGTTTGGCCGGTTCGCGCGCGTCTTGTACGCAAACGTAATCTCAAGACAAGCCACGCGGACGCGGGTCGCGGGACGACGCTATAGACAGGTCTATAATAAAATGATTCAACCGCACAGGATGAATCAATGCCTTACTACAATATTGTGCCAATACTACTTGTACTGGCACAATATCTTTCTTTTTAATATTATACATAATAATACATTATTTGCTAATAATAGGGGTTAAAGTATAAAATTGCCGTTTTATTGTAATAGGTACTTCGAATTGAGATAGAACCTTCGTGGTTTGAGATTTTTGAGTGAAACTATTTTCACGGTGGTACCTATGTAGTTCTTCTTTTAAAAATATACATATTTACATGTAACATTCAAGTATCGACTTTCGGTTATATTTTTAAATCAGTAAGCTGAAAGAAAGAAAGATGGATACTTCGAAAATTCGAGTGATTTTTGAATACGAGTTCCGACGCGGAACTAACGGCAGAAACAGCTCGCAATATCAATGTTGCGTTTGGAGAGGGGAATGCTACTGATAATGAACAACCCGTGTGATTTTGGTTTAATCGCTTTAGTGGTGGACCGTGGAAACTTTGATTTAATGAACGAACCATGTGGAAGACCGCCCACACAGGTGAATAACAATGAATTGAAAGAGGTGGTGGAAGAAGAACCGAGCCAAACTACCCAGGAATTAGCGGCATGGTTTAACGTTACCTTACCATCAACATTGACAAATTTGCATCAAAACAATAAAATAAAAAAGTATAAAAAATTTAGTGCTTTACTATTTGACTGATCTGCAGAAAGAAACGCGTGTTAAAACTTGTGTTGCCTTGTTGAATCGATACAGAAATGAAGGAATATTGGATCGAAAAGTGACATGCAATGAAAAGTGGATTCTTTACGATAACCGTAAGGGAATAATGTAAGGTTGACCCCAGGTCAAACGCCGCACCAGTGTCCTAAAGCAAAGCTTACCAATAATAAAAGTAATGGTTACTGTTTTGGTGGTCTCAGCATAGTGTTATCAATATAGCTTCTTCAGATCTGGTCAAGCAATAATGTCTACTGTGCCGAACTCCGAACAATAATAGCAAAACTAGCAGTGAAACAGCGGCGACGCATGAATCGATCTTCACCATTATTGCTATACCATGAAAACGCGAGACCTTATATGAGAAACCGTTTTAACTCTACAGGAACGACAATTAGAAACCATTCGTCACCCTTCGTACAATTTTTTCGTGATTTGGACAATTTTCTACGTGATAAAAAGTTTTGTTCTCAGGAGGCAGTACAAAATGCTTTTACAGTTTGTCGAATCTAGATCACCACAGTTCTATCGCAAAGGCATAAATGACCTTCCTATTATTATTATTTTAAATGAATAAATATGTAAAATTAATAAAACAACGAATTTTGATTTTTCTGTACAAATCGGCAAATTCATATTCCTAATACTAATAGTGTAAAAACAAAATCGAATATAGAGAGACCGCACCACAAACGATTAAATAACCAAGCCACAATACATAATATTATAATAGACTGAAAAGTGTTTTGAAATAATCAAATTGTTGTTAAATTTGATGTAAATATTCTATTACGTATTACAGACACATAAAAGAAATTTATCATTCAAAACTTTGTAATTTGATACACTTATTTAGCTCTAAAGTGAAAAGTATGTAAGAAGGAAAACATAATTGGCCTTACAAATAAAATTGGCATAAAGTAATAACTAATGATAAGCCAAGAAAATGCCAAATGTTTACAAATAGACATTTTGCGTACAATTGGTGTATTCCGACGTAAAACGTTTCCCGCGTTTATTTGCAAGGCTGCTTGTCATTCGGAAAACTTCAGAATTATCATTGTATTGTCAGTGTTGTCAACGATATTGTAAACATTTTGCATTTTCTTTGTTTATGCTTAGTTATAACTTTATACCAAGTTTACTTGTAAGGCCGAATATGTATACCTTTGCATATAGCCAAAGTATATATAATAGTACAAGTTGGCATATCCTAGAATCTTCATCTTATTATTATTATTTGAAAATAAGGGACGAGAGAAGCAGCACGTTCAGCTGATGGTAATTGATACGCCCTGCCCATTACAATGCAGTGCCGCTCAAGATGATTGAAAAACCCAAAAAATCTGAGCGGCCCTATAATTGCACTCGTCACCTTGAGATATAAGATGTCAAGTCTCATTTGCCCACTAATTTCACTAGCTACGGCGCCCTTCAGACCGAAACACAGTAATGCTTACACATTACTGGTTCACGACAGAAATAGGCACCGTTGTGGTACTCATAATTTCAATCAATTTAGCCTGCCATTAACATTTTAAGTATATTTCTTCCGGAAATCATCATCCGGACGACGTCCACTGCTGGACAAAGGCCTCCCCCAAAGGTCTCCACGACGATCGGTCCTGCGCTGCCCTCATCCAACGTACTCCGGCGATCTTGACCAGATCGTCGATCCATCTTGTCGGGGGCCAACCAACACTACGTCTTCCGGTACGTGGTCGCCATTCGAGGACTTTACTGTTCTACCGGCCATCTGTCCGTCGAGCTATGTGCCCTGCACACTGCCATTTCAGTTCCACAACTATCTAGGATATGTCGGCAACTTTGTTTCTTCTACGGGTCTCCTCATGTCTGATTCGATCTCGCAAGAAAACTCCGAGTATAGCCCTCTCCATTGCCGCTGAGCGACAATGAGCTTCCTCATAAGGCCCATAGTTAGCGGCCACGTCTGCATTCCGTATGTCATCACTGGCAACACGACGGTGATCACTCGCAGGAGAAATATAAAAAGTAGACAAACAAATAATTTGCGCTGTCACTGAAATATTTTTTTTCCCACCTCGATGAAAAGCTGCCTTTTAGTCCCTGGTACGAGGGACAAAAGTGGCTGATTCTCTCCCGGCAAGATGACTTTTGTCCCTCGTACAGGGACTTAGAGTGAGCTTTTCATCCAGATGGGGAAAAAAATCGTATACGCACCACGTGAGATAAGTAGGACATTGCCATCCGAGATTGTCAATATTCCGCGGGTGAGAAAGATCTACATTTCTCCCTAGGTGCGTAATATACTAATTATTTTATTTAATAATTATATAAATTTATTAAATAATTAGTTTACACTTTCCCTCGGTATACTATCTACGTAATACCCACGATAGTTAAATAACTACTATTTACTAATTACATCATATTAATTTACTTTTCGCGACACTCCTTTCTTTAAACCTAAATGTATTAATTAATATAAGTAATGTAATGCATTATAATTCATGACTGCGTAATTATTTTGTACTTTTGACCAAATATCACCACATTATATACATTTCTGTGAAGTTAAATTAATTCCATAATTGTTTGCTCTTCCCCTGGGATGTTTCAAAGCGTCGTGTTTTAATTACGAGAAACGAAAAATACTGTAAACTCTATTTAGATGTGAGTTGACACCGACGCGATGAGACGACTTTCCAGGTAAGTTGTGAATGCTTAATTAAAATAATTATGTGTACATTAAAGTAAAAAATATTTAAATGTTTTGTTGATAACTATCATTCCCAAAACAAAATACCAGCATCATTTCCGCGTTGGATAGTTAAATAAAATTAAGATGTTCGTTATACCCATGAATGTTTGCATGAAATTTTCAAACCAAATCTAAGTATGCGAAATCTTATATCTTCCTCATGAATCTGGCTCTTATATTATGTAAAAAGAATTATTTAATTCTATCGGTAGAGATTAGCGCGTTCTGACAAACAAATAATCTCTTTAGCTTTATAATAATATTGGTAAGGACTGGACGATAAGAAACAGTAGGGGCGCCAGGTTTGTACCCTGTCATCAATGAAATTATATTTTTCTGTAGTAGGACACATTTTATTAATATTATTCTATAATTTATATATCTTATTGACTTCACTTTATTGTTTTTCTTTTCTCGCATTTATCACGGAGGATTCGGACGGCCCAATTCCACCTTTATCACCCTCACCGGCTGGATTTGTGACATCTTCCACAACTAAATTCAAATTCAAATATTTTTATTCAAAATAGGATGTGACATCACTTGATTGAAAGTCAAAAATTACCACCCATTCCAAAAAGACATGTCTCAGACCTGAGATGAATGGGTGCAACAAACTCAGCGGGCTTCTTCTTTTCCTTTTCATACATGAATTTTTCTATCTACCGGTTACGAGAACTAATATTGGACGGAATGCACCTAGCTATAGAATTTATTCCTCACACAACTCCATACTTTTAAATGATGCTGATTTAGATATCTTCAACAACAACAGCTTAATATTGTCACCAGATTTTCTTGTATAATATATTCATAAATTGTTAATTTCAAACATATTTTGTAAGAACTTTAATTTAATTTACTAGTATTTTGATTTAATTTTTAATTCTTGTTTTTCCTATTGTATATCTATAAATATCTATTATGAAATGCTGTGTGCTCCTTTAATTAATAGATATACTAGACTATATGGACTCTTAATAAAGTGTAAGATAATGTATCTATTGTTGGTGTTCCAATAATTAAATGAAGGTGTGTCCAGGACGATACGACTTACCTACAGAAAGGCGCGTATACACATAATATCAAAATGGCGGACAACGCTCCGTGATTCCATGATGTTGAGAAGTTGCAGAGTGTCATGCGCCCGTTGCTCCTCCTCTTCTTCTCCTTCTCTATGAAAATTTAATATACGTTCACAAAAATCATCATCTTTTTGCTCTTAATAGTGATCTTCATTGTTATAACACTAGAAATAAGGGATTGCTTGTAACTAATTCTAGTAGGCTTCATAAGATACATAATAGCTTTAAGGGTAAATGCACTTTTATAATAAAGTCTTAATCAGTGTTCAGGCATTATTTATAAATTAATTTTAATGTTTTATTAGAACACAGCTGAATATCTAAGTGATCCGACAGCCTGGGACTAGATTAGGATTATTTTATAGCAATAGCAATGATAGTAAAATATTAAATATATGATTAAAAAGAGCGCTAAAAAAATTTTACATTTTATTCAATTAGTTTGAAAGAAAATCGCACTAAAATCTCAAATTAAAATAAAGAATTTATGATTAACTAATACAGCAGTCGCCTCCTTGGCGTAGGCCTCCCCCATATGTCTTCAGCACGCTCTGTCGCTGGTTGTCCTAGAAGGAACTATAAATGGTTCTTCTTAAGGCATATTCGATCGACTTGCAGCCGCAGATCACTCACGGACTACGGCATAAGTACCAGCATGCTCTGTCGCTGGTTTTCCTAGAAGGAACTATAAATGGTTCTTCTTAAGGCATATTCGATCGACTTGCAGCCGCAGATTACTCACGGACTACGGCATAAGTACCAGTATGCTCTGTCGCTGGTTTTCCTAGAAGGAACTATAAATGGTTCTTCTTAAGGCATATTCGATCGACTTGCAGCCGCAGATCACTCACGGACTACGGCATAAGTACCAGCATGCTCTGTCGCTGGTTTTCCTAGAAGGAACTATAAATGGTTCTTCTTAAGGCATATTCGATCGACTTGCAGCCGCAGATCACTCACGGACTACGGCATAAGTACCAGCATGCTCTGTCGCTGGTTTTCCTAGAAGGAACTATAAATGGTTCTTCTTAAGGCATATTCGATCGACTTGCAGCCGCAGATCACTCACGGACTACGGCATAAGTACCAGCATGCTCTGTCGCTGGTTTTCCTAGAAGGAACTATAAATGGTTCTTTTTAAGGCATATTCGATCGACTTGCAGCCGCAGATCACTCACGGACTACGTCATAAGTACAAACACACAAATACCAAACGCCAAACCACAACTACATCAAACCACAACTACACACGCACTCAGAGTTCTAGTCAGGATTAACCAAACCTATGGAAAACCAAATTTGTAAATTGGTTTAATTAAGTTATGTAGTCCAAAACGGTCTCCTATTTCCAGTCTCTCTCCCTTTCGCCAGGTCCCTCTATCTCACTCACTTCTAATAATTTTCTTAAACTGTGTATTTATTGTATTAACTAGTAATTAATTCTAAGATAGCTATAAGTTAGTATGTAAGTTCATATTATCAACGAATAGCCAGTTTTCCCCAGTTTTCTTGGAATCCTTCCCCTAAGACCACATAATATTGCATAAACTTAAAAGTTTAATAAAGTGTGATCCTTTAACTTGTAGATAGGGTTATAGAAATAAGTTTTCTGATACCTACATAATATGAGGCCTAAATTGTTAATTGCTTTACAATTATAGTAAAGAAATCTGTAATTTGATTTTTTTTATATTCAATTTAAACTGAGAAAAAATAAGACGCATATATATTGATTTGAAATGTATATCATATTTGAAATGTAAATTACTGAGTTTTTTATACTTAGGCAAACAAAAAATACTTAATTATTTATGGCTATTGTTAACATATTGTTTTAGAACTGGTAGCATCGGTAATCTTCGAGACGACGATCCAGAGAAAACTGCGAATAATGGCAACGAGTCGCCGAAGAAAAAGAAAACAAAATTCTTAATGATCAAAGAGTATTTGGTTGACTACAGCTCAAACTCAAACCTCCACGGTCTGAAGTATATTGGCGAAAAGGAGAGAACCTTTGTAGAAAAGTAAGATTATAATCTTTAGATACATTAATTGTAGTTATAAAAACTAAAAAACACGCTTTTTGTAGAAAACCGAACTAAAAAAGAAGATCATTTATATTGAAATTTAAAATTAACATCATTTCCTATCTTACAGAGCATAGATGAAAATTATATAAATTAACAAAAATCTTATTATGCAATTTGAAAAATGGAATAATTCTATCAAATTAATGTATTGTCATCGGTCCTCGATAAATCTACAAAGTTTGAACGAAATCGTCCCGTTTAAAGTGGGTCAAAATCGCGACCAAATGAGTCGGTTACAAAGAAACATACACACAAGTGAAGCTAATAAAAAGCGTATAAAAAGAGATGTGTGTCTGTATGTATTTTCACCTAAAACTCTATGACCGTTAGCCAAATTGGATTGAATCTTTGCACACATTTAAACGTTACGTTAGTGCCGGATAGGTGGCGCTGGTAGCAGTTATTTTTATGTTTTGAACCATAGGCTATGGTCATAGATCATACTGATATGAAATTTTGTATATATGTGTATTACAGCATGAGAACCAACTAATATGGTTGCACTCTTGGATCATTTATACGTCTAGATAGACTGTGACAGTTGTGAGAGCGACGAAAAAAATTGAGTTTAAAACTAACCTCTATTTTGAGCAATGCACGCACACTAACACAAAGAGTCATACAAATCGCGAGTGTAACACGTAACTTGTCACGCACACTAAACTAAGATTCCTTGCCTGTTTTTATCGGTTGTCTAACAGCAAGAGGCCCTATCTAGACGTATAAATTATCAAAGGTTGCCCTGGTAAATGCGAACGAAGCCAGCGGGTAACAGCTAGTTATTTATAAAAACGATGTCTGTACTCAAAACTTGGAACTCAAACTAAAAAAATAAACACTTACAACAGAGTGTGTTCCAATTGAATATAAGAATTTGAGTTATTTTTATTGAAATGAAAGCTACTACAGGCCTTTTGAGCAAGGTTGAGTAAAATTCGTTTAGGTAAGAAAGAATATAAAAAAAATCTCTGATGAAGATTTAGTCTGAAACCGAACGTCACCAGTGATAACTTCATCACACACCATATCTTTTGTATACCTAAGCGAAATTTTTTGGCTATTATATTTTGAGCAACGTTGAACTTCATGGACCATTATTAAAAAAAAAACAATATCGAGTAGATACCTTAAATTTTACTTAACTTTAATCATAATAATATGTGTTATTAGCTTAACTTTTGTTACACACACACACACGCGAACGTATATTTTACGTCAAGAAAATTGTCTATTTATTGTTAATTAGGTTAACCGGTTATATTTATGTTACTTTACTGGCCGCTCCTTCGAAATCTAAATAAGAAGATAATAGAAATGTTATCGGTGGGAATTCCTTACTGGACGCCTGTTTATACATTCATTACACTGTTACGTTCGCAGTATTTTCTCAATTGTCAAATGACTATAAATAGTAAATGAATGGTTGTGCTAAGCTTGAACTCAGGAAAGTTTAACGTAAGTAAAGTCTGAGCAAAGTCTAACCTACACTTAGACTTTGCTCAGACTTACGTAAACCTTAGCGTAAGTGTAAGCATAGCATAATCTTTGATTTCGTTTTTATTGTCATTTGACAGCTGAAATTATTCAAAAGCAAAATTCAAATTCGCGGTTTATCAAACTCATCTAAGTTTTACATAAGATATATCAGCCTTAGCCTGAGATCTATACAGCGTACTTAGACTTTACTCAGAGTTACGTAAACATTAGTTAAGTGTAAGCATAGATAATCTTTAATTTCGTTTTTATTGTCATTTGACAGCTGTAATTGTGCTTAAGCTAAGACAACACAAAGCAAAGGTCAAGTTCGCGTTTTATCGCACTTAGCTAAGTTTTACCTAAGTAAAGTCTGAGTAAAGTCTGAGTAAAGTCTAAGTACACAGTATAGATCTCAAAGTTCGCGTTTTATCGCACTTAGATAAGTTTTACCTAAGTAAAGTCTGAGTAAAGTCTAAGTACACAGTATAGATCTCAAAGTTCGCGTTTTATCGCACTTAGCTAAGTTTTACCTAAGTAAAGTCTGAGTAAAGTCTAAGTACACAGTATAGATCTCAAAGTTCGCGTTTTATCGCACTTAGCTAAGTTTTACCTAAGTAAAGTCTAAATACACTGTATAGATCTCAAGCTTAGGCCTGAGGCTGCTCAGCTGATTGCCGCACTCTTAGATAATTTATACGTCTAGATAGTCTCTTGCTGTTAGACAACCGATAAAAACATGCCAGGAATATTAGTTTAATGTGCGTGACAAGCTACGTCTTACACCCGCGATTTGTATGACACTTTGTGTTAGAATTTGCCCTGTACTTTCCCCGGGGCATAAAAAGAATAGGGGAGTCCCAGGCCCATGGGTGTCGTAAGAGGCGACTAAGGGCTTTTTAGAAGTGGGAGAGTCACGCAGCCGTCTTTTGACGCCAGCACAATCGGGCCAGACTCGTCCGGGTTAATTACCACACTCGCACAGAATACCGGCGTGAAGTAGCGGCCTAGTGCCGCTATGTTTCGTATAGGTTAGTGTCGAGGACCGGAGGCCATTTCCCGATCACGTACCACAGACTACGCAGGGCGATCTGTGCATAACTTTGCATTTGCGTAGGGTCTGTCCCAATTGGTTGCGTCGCCAACGCGGTTCCCGGATGTGGATAGCCACATGCCGTCCTTATTAGATCTTCTGCTGACTACACATCCCGATGGTTACCAGGTCATTGTCGACGCCCCTCTCGGAACGTCCGACCATTGCCTGGTCAGGAGTGTAGTGCTTATCCGACGCTCACGTCGCAGACCACCAGAGACCCGCCGCGTTTGGCACTACAAGTCAGCAGATTGGGATAGGGTGCGTTCCTTTTTTGCATCCTACCCTTGGAGCAGGGTTTGTTTCCCTTCGGATGATCCTAGTGGCTGCGGCTATTGAAAGCAAGGGGGAAGGCCTGGCAGTTAGCTTGGATATAGCGAAGGCCTTTGATCGTGTATGGCACAAGGCGCTCCTCTCTAAACTTCCATCATTTGGGCTTCCCGAGAGCTTGTGCAAGTGGACCTCCAGCTTTCTCACTGGGCGCAGCATACTGGTCGTTGTCGACGGACATTGCTCGAACCCGAAGCCCGTGAATGCTGGAGTGCCCCAAGGCTGTGAGCTATCTCCTACGCTGTTTCTTCTGCATATCAATGATATGTTGGACACCTCCAACATTCATTGCTATGCAGATGACAGCACTGGTGATGCCGTATACACGGGCCATGCACGTCTCTCTCGGGAAATCGTCGACCAGTGCCGGGAGAAACTTGTGTCTTCTATCGAGTCCTCTCTTGAGAAGGTCGCGGAATGGGGTAAATTGAACCTTGTCCAATTTAACCCCTAGAAGACTCAAGTTTGCGCGTTTACCACTAAAAAAACCCCATTTGTCGCATCACCGCTCTTCGACAACACTTCCCTAAAAGCCTCGCCTAGTATCGGAATACTGGGTCTTAAAATCTCGAGCGATTGCCAATTCCGTGGCCATCTGGAGGGCAAAGCCAAATTGGCTTCAAAGAAACTGGGCGTCATTAATAGAGCACAGCAATACTTCAAGCCGGCCCACATTCTAGCGCTGTACAAAGCGCAGGTCCGGCCACACATGGAGTATTACTGTCATCTCTGGTCTGGCGCACCCCAGTATCAGGTCGATCCATTTGACCGCGTGCAAAGCAGAGCAGCTCGAATTGTCGGGGACCCAGTACTCTGTGAACGGCTGGATCACTTAGCGTTGCGTAGAGACGTCGCTTCATTGTGTGTCTTCTACCGCATTTATCATGGGGAGTGTTCCGAAGAGCTGTTTTACCTAATTCCTGCCGCCGAATTCCACCTTCGCACGACACGCCACAAGTTAGGATATCATCCTCACCATCTGGATGTGTGGCGGTCCTCCACAGTGCGGTTTACAAAGAGTTTTTTTCCTCGTACTACAAAGCTGTGGAATGAACTTCCTTGTGCGGTGTTTCCGGGACGATACGACATGGGTACCTTCAAAAAAAGCGCGTACACCTTCCTTAAAGGCCGGCAACGCTCCTGTGATTCCTCTGGTGTTGCAAGAGAGTGTGGGCGGCGGTAATCACTTAACAACAGGTGACCCGTACGCTCGTTTGTCCTCCTACTCCATAAAAAAAAAAAAATTGCTCAAAATAGAGGTTGGTTCTAAGCTCAATTTGTTTCGACGTTTTCACAGCTGTCATAGTCTATCTAGATTCTAGACGTATAATAGCCGTTCCCAATCTACAGATCTACAGAGATAAATTACTACCTTCTACTGTCAGTAATTAGCTGTCCATAATCTAAAGCTGTCCCAATATACCCGATAAGTCATTCTTATCGCCTTATATTGGGACGCGTGAATTACAATTTCCATACAAACTTCTATCGCTGGTAAACTATACGTCCTCCCATTGACAGACAGCGTGTACAGATAAGGTAAGTTACCGTCAATAAGTTTATTGGGACAGAAAAGTCAACGATAGTTACGTTTTTTATCTCGAGTAGGCCACAACCGGAGATGACTGAATATTGGGAACGGCCGTAAATGATCTAAGGCAATGCTTTTGTTTAAGAAGTTATAACGAGTTTTAATGTTCTAGAATATTCTGGCTGATCATGTTCACGTGCTGCGTTGTTCTCTGCTCCATATTGATCTGGAAAGTGTGGATCAAATGGAACATAAGTCCAGTGATTGTGAGCTTTGCGGAAACCTCTACTCCTGTTTGGCAAGTGAGTCAATAAGGTTCTGTTACGTTGGCCGCGCCAATACGGTGTGTTACTACTTTTTGTTAGATTACACTTAAGGTTACCTGCGAAAGTGGTAGATAACTCGTCATACTTATTCTGTTTTTCACCACACCTAAGCAGGAATTACATTACTTACGAAAACAAAGTTGTATACGTGTATGACTATGTTTTTAGTTAGGTATCTACCGAGTTGCATAAAGCCGGGTCGAGATAATTTTTTTGCATGCCTACCCGGCAGATTATTAGCACCTATGATTCAAATTCAAATATTTTGATTCATAATAGGATGTGAAATCACTTATTGAAAGTCAAAAAACTACCACCCATTCCAAAATGAATGCCTCAGGCCTGAGAAGAATGGGCGCAACAAACTCAGCGGGCTTGTTTTTTTATCAAAAATATGTTTTACAATTACTTAAAGTAACATTTACAAAGTAACATTGTACAATTAAACTTATTATTTACTAGCCTGAGGGCGGTCGCTCCATTCCCAATCTGTGGTATCATTAAAAAAGTCATTTATCTTATAGTAACCTTTACCACACAAACGTTTTTTAACAATTCTTTTGAATAACGTAATACTTTTGCTTTGAACATTTTCTGGGATCCTGTTGTAAAAGCATATACATCGCCCCACAAAAGATTTGCTAACTCGACTAAGTCGAGTAGTAGGCATTATAAGCTTATGTCTGTTCCTGGTGTTAACATTATGGTTATGACAGTTTCTGGTAAATTCACTTATGTGCCTATGAACATACATTACATTATCAAGAATATATTGAGAAGCAACAGTCAGACTCAAATATTCCTTAGGGCCTAGGTTATAAATAATAATATAGCGAATAGCCCCCTTCTGCAGCACAAATATTGTATTAATGTCGGCAGCGCTACCCCACAGCAATATACCATACGACATAATACTATGGAAGTAACTAAAGTATACAAGTCGCGCCGTATCTATGTCAGTTAATTGTCTAATCTTTTTAACCGCGTATGCTGCAGAACTAAGTCTGTTCGCCAATCCTTCAATGTATATACTTCAATATTATAATGGTTACATTAACCAATGTACCCACTCAATCTATGCAAATAAATGACTTGATTTGATTTGATTTGATAAAGTACCAATCCTTAATCTAAGTTTTCAAGTAAGTAAGAGGAACTGATACACCATTTTTTCATAAATAAACAAAAATATTAATATTATGATTTTTTTTAAATAATGTATATATTATTATATTAACTAATTTCTATTATATAAGTTACGTATACGTAACTTATATAATAGAAATTAGTTATATACCTTTCAAATAAGTACCTATGTTAGATTATTTCGAGGAATAATGTATTATTTTGAAAACATAATATATATATATAAGCTTTTACGTCTGCTGTTTTTAGATTCCTTACCCCGCTGTCACGGTGTGCTTTGAGACGAAGGCCATGCAAACAGTATTTAATTTCACGGAATACTACCACCAGTACAACAACGAGTCCACCTACCAGAACCTGACCGAGGAAGAGTAAGTATTGGAGACCGGAATGTTAACTAAACTCTATTGTCTATTGTTTCTAGAAATATCCAAAACATTAAAACCGAAACATTATCAGTTATTGCGTGGTAAAGCGATTGCAAACAAATTATTTATTGTAATTTGTAGTACTATCTCATGTGACAGCGATGAAAAAAGCGTTTATTGTATTACTTATGCGGGAAAAGTAGTATTTTGGCGCTCGCTGTTGCGGAGGAAAAAGCAGTTTGCCCATTTTAAAATTACACGTGAGTTTTTTTGGAAATGAAACTGTTGTTTGAGTGCGGTCGCACGCAAATTATACTTGGCACACGCAAATTCAGATAAAATTGCTAAAATAAATAAAATAATAACAAAAAACAACACTATCGAATTATCAAAAGTGAATTTAGGTTAACGCTAACGTTAAATAGTTTAATTTAATAAATAACTCTATAATTTAAATTACAAAAGATTAAAAACGAATAAGGAGTCGGAAATAATACATAAATCTTCGCATTTGTAATACGAAATAGTATGTGCAAATCGCGCAACGTTGTCGATTACCCAATCGACAATTTGTCACACTAGTTGCACAATATACCCAAACATTGTCAAGTAAACATAATGATCCTGCGATCATCTTTATTTTGAACTTTAATCACCATTCGATTGGTAATTTTAAACATCCATCCCAGTTATTTCCCTCCGTTATGCTCGCATAATTTAATTGCTTCTCGCGGCGTTCGTCGGTTACCTAGTCGTTCCTTTCCCTAAAATATAATCGAGAGAGGCGATTGCTGGTTCGTGCGTCATGCTTGTGCAGCGCTATGTGTGATCGCTGAATGATCCTGTCAACAGCTTGTTGTTAAAAAAATAATTTATAATTTTATGGTTACAAACAGGTGACATTCTCAAGTAAGCGTTGATGGCCTAATACGAATCTGGGCCATAGACAAATTCCTTATATTATATTGATTTTTGTCTATATTGATAATATTGATTTTCAAAAATCGAATGATGCAGATTAAGTTTCTATCGAAATCGCTACCCTCATAGTTGATCTGTATATCTTTACAATTTTACTTAGAAAACTTATATGTCTAGATAGTCTCTTGCTGTATTATGAGATCTCACACACACACACATAACATTATATAACTTATATGTAGTACTAATATATTAGAATATTTATTTAATCAAAACAAATCTTATAACTATATTTACAATACTACGACTACATAAAATTAAAACTATCATTACGGGGAAGCGTACCAAGAATACTGGCAGCATTACCCCGTTGGATAGCAAGGCTGATCCGTTGACCGAAATAGCTGCCAGCGCTTGGGTTTCCAGTAGCCTTATTGAGGCGCGAAGATAGTATTTTGAACATTCTCCGCGCCTCTGGGCCCCACGGGCCAAGTGTCTCGACACCAAACGGCACAAAGATGTATGACTCACTGAGACCAACATATTTGCGACGCTTGCTGTCTTCGGCAGTCGAAGCAGCAGCCCCAGCACCAACTGACGTAACATGGACATGAGAAGGAGCCAGAGTGTCGACGCAAGTAGCGTCCCACACCAGCGCCCTTCCCCGTGCCCAAGCCACCAGCGTCATTCCATCAGGACGCTTGCCATCGCGGCGGGTAATACCATTTGGCTCTAAAACAGCTGGTATATTAAGAGCGGCAAATGCCCTGCGGATGACTTCATTAATGCTGGCGTGACGACTGATACGGCCTGCCGATTTTAGGCAGGATAACCCGTGGCGTCCAAGAGCATCTACCTGAACGCCACATCTACATTGATGTGGTTCATTCAGTTTTATACCTAGCCGGAGTGATACGCATATTGACAATGTCATATTGTCAAGTAGCGTTCCAATCGGCGCAGAAGGCAAGGCTTGTAACCAAAAGCCCGACTCATTTTGTGTCACGGCCAAAAGACGAGCACGCTCTGTTATGTCAGTAGATGAGATCAATAGATCATCAAAGGCTGGCTTACAAAGAAGTGCGTCCCATGCTTTTTGACACTTTAAATCGTCTGGAAAATTTTGAATGTTTGCAATATTTAGCCAAGCATTGTTAGCTTCGTTCAAATACACAATCTCTGAGTTACCTGGTACATGATTTACAATTCTAGTAACCAAAGGCTGCGCACTATGAACTGAAGATAGAAATGCTGGTAAGGCAACGCCCGAAATTTTGCGAGTACCCAAACCACCAAACCGTATCGGTAAAGAGGCTTGAGACCATGCACGATCTGTAAACGCGCAATTCAAAACGGTTTCTAAAATATTTTTAAGTGAAATATCAATCACATCAAGCAAATTTGGAAATTTCCATAACGGGCTAGACCTTAAGAGGTACGTAAATTTTGGAACAAATAAACAAGACCGAATAATAGTTAAGGCCATATGAGAATTAATTTTTAATAATCTGTCCGAAACATTATTAAATTTTTTAATGTGATCGTTTAAGATCGTTGGAATTGAAACAGGAAATAATGGAGCTCCAAGAAGGTCAAGTGAAATCCTTATCCAAAACTTTAATATTGGGGGCCAGAACATTAAATTTATTGATAATATCAACCCGGTCTGAAATTTGGAAATTTTCGCCGATAAAAAGCTCGCATTTTGAAAAATTTAACTCAAGGCCGATTGAGCTAAAACTTTCTATTACAACTTTCAAATCATCTAAAACAGAGTCCACTTCACCACCCAAAGTACCATCATCCAAGTACCAAACATTAAATTTTGATTTTAGTTTTGTTATGGCGGAATGAATGGCAAGGCTAAATATTGCTGGACCAAGAGGGTCGCCTTGCTGACAGCCAACAGAAGACCAAATATTATGATTTTTGAATAATAATTTGGATGGTTTACTATAACATTGCCAAATATAATGATATATTGAAGGAATTGAATTTTTAACTTCTCTCAGCAGAGCTCCCCTATCAACAGAGTTAAAAGCATTTTTCACATCTAATTTTAAAAAGACATCACCAGAGTTCTTCTCCAAAAAAGTTCGCGCAGCGTGGACTGCAGCTTCGCAAGTACTTTTGCAGCCGAAACCCAACTGAGTTGGAATGAATTTAGTTGATAGGAAAGGAGAAATATGTTTACAACAAATTTTAGAAACAAGGCGTCGAAATGTGCAGCCCACGGCTATAGGACGAATACCACCATCTTTTTTCTTAAGAGCACATATATTTGCACCATATAAAATTTCGGTAATTTCGGTATTAACTTTTCCAGAAAGCATGAGATTTACTAAGAGAACAATGTCCTCAAGCAACGCTCTACCCGCATCCCCTGTGGAAGGACATACCAGATCTTTCAGATGCTGGGGTGTCAGTCCATCGGGGCCGCCGGCAGAACCAGTCTTAAAGGACATTATTGCTTTTAGTACATCACCATCATTAGCCCGTAGATGATTATCGGAAAAAGATGGTTCCGGAATAACACAATTAGCATCTGGTAATGGGTGTTTACTTTGTAAAGCCAAAAGTGTTTCATTTGAGTCGGGTGCCAGGATATCATTTGAAAAAAGTATAGATGCAGCACCTTTCACGTCACCGTCATTAACTTTCTGTTCTACTTTTCGAAAAATGTTGAATTTTGAATTTTGGTTACTATTTAAAATATTGCCAAAGATATTTGGGTCAGAACAATTTGATTTTATTTTCTGTGTGAGTGAACTGTGGTCATCTTTTTTTGCATGTAAAGTTGAATATGCGAACATGAACAAATGCTCCCAACTATCTTTTGAATTTTGGTTGACTGTAGATCGAATGACTTTGGAGAGTGCAGTTGCAACAGTAATGCGAGCCCCTTTTGGAATTCGCTTTACTACTGGAACCGAATTCTTTAATTTTCCTAATAATTCCGAAAAATTTGTTGTAACATGATATGCGTTATTTGTCGAGGGCAAGGTGCTATGATGTATATCCGAAACTAACGCGGAACTGTGCTTTTTACCTGTGTTTTTTTTTACTAATATATTGTTTTCGACATCGTAACTTAGAAACTTAGATAATTAATACGTCGAGATAGATTATCTTGCTGTTAGACAACCGATAAAAACAGGCCAGGAATATTAGTTCAGCTACGTCTTACACTCGCAATTTGTATAACATTTTGTGTTAGTGTGCATGAATTGCTCAAAATAGAGGTTAGTTCTAAACTCAATATTTTTCGATCTAAGGTATTTTAATATAATGCTCGCTTTTCTTTACTTTTTATGTTGTGTGTGAACTGACGCTTCTACTGGATTCGATTACTCTTGTATTTTATTTAATATATTAATGTTTTTAGCTTACTCGTGAAAGTCGTAACGTTTCAGTATTTTTGTTTGAGGCGGAAGCGAAGCGGAACGGAGTTAAATGAACTTGTAACTAAAATCTGCAGTATATTTGGTTCCCCATCCATGATGGTATCCTCAGATACTTCGGACATATCACGCGACGTGGAGAGCATGCCATAGAGAGACTTGTTGTTCAGGGAAGGGTCAACGGCAGTAGGTCAAAAGGACGCTCCCCTATGCGCTGGACAGACCAGATCAAAGCCCTAACCAATACTCCCCTCAACACATGTGCCAGAGAAGCAACAGCCAGGGATAACTGGCGTAGAATCGTTCGTCGTTCGACGTGACCACGACTGCTCTGTCAAGAGTAATCCGACGAAGAAGAGAATTTGGTTCCCAAAACCAATATTAACCAACCATTACTGTTAAATCTTGTCTTGTGTAAAATTCTAATAATAATAAAATTCTAATAATAATAATTTAATGTCGGTTAATCTTAACTCTAAAAGAGCGGCGATATCACAGCACGAATCTATCATAAATCACGTTTTTTGGCCCGCAATTACCAAGCTTATTTATCTAGAAACCCGTAACATAAACCGCATAATGATACCTCGATTATTGTAAACACAAGTAGATATAGCCTCACAAGTGGCCGGCGTTGGGTTTGGCGCCAAAACAGCAGGTGACTTCTGAGGGCCGAGATCAGAGATTTACCGGCGAAACCTTGTACAGTGACATACACACTAAATGATATCGTTTTCGACTTCATTTTAGACGGTTTCTGTTTGAAGATGTGAGCCTCGTATGCGACGACCATCTCGCCCCAAAAACTGGAAGAAAATTCTCACTGGGAAATGTGACTGTTGATAACTTGAAAGAGGTGAATATGATATAGTTAAGTTTTTAATTTGTCTCTACTTGAAATCTTACGAACGGGGCGTTTGGATTTTGTGCTCGTACTAGAACTATCAAAAACTATCGTTCATCTTTGAGTATTTACGAAATATTGCGATGGGAGAAATACGTCAACTGTTTAAAAGGCCTGCCCTTCTACAAAAAGGTGACGTTTAACCTAAGTGTAAGTACTTATTATATTTGTGGTAGAAAACTGGAACAGGTATTAAGTTCCTAATGACGATAGTACTTTTATCTTTCTTTTTTTTATGAAAATAAGGGACGAGACGAGCAGGACGTTCAACTGATGGTAATTGGTACGCCCTGCCCATTACAATGCAGTGCCTCTCAAGATTATTGAAAAACCCAACTGCGACAGCTGCGCTTGTCACCTTGAGACATAAGATGTCAAGTGACAAGTCTCATTTGCCCAGTAATTTTACTAGCTACGGCGCCCTTCAGACGGAAACACAGTAATGCTTACAGATTACTGCTAAACGGCAGAATTAGGCGCCGTTGCCGTACCCATTATCTAGCCGGCATCCGGTGCAGAGAAGCCTCCCACAGGTGATGTTCGTATATAAAGACCATTGAGACACAAATACAGTACCAATTGCATCATATTCGTAGAGCTATATTGAAGAGTATAAACATTAAAGTTTTCCGTGTTTTAGCTGTCGCCGAACATAACTGAAATATTCTTGGGATGCAAGTGGAAGGACATACCCAAAGATAGCTGCACTGACCTGTTCTCTCCTATCCTGACAGAAGAAGGACAATGTTACACCTTCAACACGCTCAATGCTGATCAGTTGTTCAGAGTGGAAAAGTAAGTTTTGTTGAAATTTCTTATTGCATTATTTGAGTAAGACTTGCGGAAGACGCCTGTAGTTCATTAGTTTTATTAATATTTTTTTTATAAAAATAAGGGAAGAGACGAGCAGCACGTTCAGCTGATGGTAATTGATACGCCTTGCCTATTATAATGCAGTGCCGCTTGAAAAACCCAAAAATTCTAAGCGGCACTACAATTATTGCGCTCGTCACCTTGAGACATAAGATGTTAAGTCTAAATTGCCCAGTAATTTCAACAGCTACAGCGCCCTTCAGACCGAAAGACAGTAATGTTTACGCATTACTGCTTCACGGCAGAAGGCGCCGTTGTGGTACCTATAAACTAGCCGGCATCCTGTTCAAAGGAGCCTCCCACTGGTACCTTCATAATATAGTTGGTATATTTGACATAGCGTTTCCTCTGGTATGCAATTTAATATGTGCAAAGCCTGTGCTATGCCTAATTTGCAAGACAACGTAATATTTAATACGATATACTTACTTAAACATACATAAATACATCCATGACTCGGAAACAAACATCCATATTCATCATATAAATGTTTGCACCTACCGGGAACCCAGAACCTCTAGCTTGCTATAACTATTAATAATTTGTTCAGCTTGCACAAAGCGTACAACTACCTCGAGTTCACCAACACATCGCAGAGCTGGACTCTGGAAGAAGGCTATCCACCTGATACTCCGCTAGAGACTTACCCCCATCGTGGATCTGTAAGTAAACCAACTCATAAGTGTTGGACTGACCTTCAGGAATCTACTATTATTTCTAGAATAAGAAAACATGAGAGAAGTTTTGTTGATAACGGCACCATGCGGTATACCTTATTCTGCCTCACACGCCGACAGTATCATCATTTAGTTAAAATACTTTTATTCTGCAGCTAAAGGTTTTTCAAAACAGCTTTATTATGGATTCGCGTTTGGCGGTCAGCAAGTTCAAATCACTTTTGATAATTTGTATGCCTAGCATGAAAGATATTATAGGATCAAAATCCAATTTTTGTATGTGTATGTTCACTTAAAACTCGAAATGTAACTTTACATACTTTACATATAAAGGACGATATGACCTCTCTGACGAACGTAGTTAAATTAGTGCGAAGTAGGTGCGCTGGAAAAAGAAAAGATAAAATCGAATTCATGTGAAATTTTACATAAAACATGCATATGGTAACTGGTGATGCGGACAAGTGGTGGGTAAAACATATTTCTAACCTGATTCGCCAAAAGAGTATCTTACAAATAATAAATAATAAAAGTCTGCATATGTATGGTTAAAATAAAACACCAGTGGAGCTGTTGAACAAGCAATCTGCACCCGAAACGTCGAATACCTTCGAAATTAAAAGTAAGTGCAAACTAAATGCTTTCTGGAAGGTTGCCAAAAAAACTACTGCATTGCCACAATAGCAAATGCAGGTTTTTGACCCTTGCCATTTATGCTTTGACATTTTCTAAATCTTTTTATCTATTTGCCCTTGAATATGTCTTTTTATACATCAGGTACGTATTACCACAGAGTAGGGACTTAGATACATATATAACTTATATATAATCTAATATATAAAATTCTCAGGTCGCGGTGTTTGTAGTTAAACTCCTCCTCCTCAACATCTATTTTTCATCTCCCTAAATGTTAAGGGTGGTCGACGCAAAATTTGGCGTGGACCACCCTTTTTTTATTTTTTTTTACATTTTTTTAAATTTATTTGATTATGATATATATATATATATATATATATATATATATATATATATATATACTATAAAATGAGCCCGCATTAAAAAATACATACAACTTCAAATTTTCACCCATCTACGATCAACAGTTAGGTACTTTTGTATCGCGATTATAATATCGGCAATACAACGTTTGCTGGGTCAGCTAGTATTTTTATAAAATTATTTAGTGCAAGTCAGGATGAAGTATAAAAGTTACATTAACATTCAAATATGTATAACAAAATTCATTAACAATAATTTTAGAAACATTAATCCCAACTATACGATTCAAATAATCTTTCACATTATAATAGGCCTTCGATGTTAATTTATTTTTTACGATACATTAAATTTTTTAATTGGTTTAATTTAATATCATTTGGGAGTATATTTTTAAAATATAACACAATTCACTTTAAAACATTTAGCAATTTTACGGAGCCTAGTAGATGGAATTGCGAGTTTATGTTTGTTTCGAGTATATAAATAAAACATGTATGTATGAATATTTGTTGAGTTATTAATATATTATTTAGGTGAGATATTTGTTTAGAAATCAAAAGGGTTACATACAATACATAAAACTTAAGTACCTACATTTTTTCCAAGCATCAAACGTTCGTTGATGATGAGTTTTATTTAAGTCTTTCTACCTTTCTTAGTTATAAATTAACATTTCCATTCTATGTTTCCCTTTCTAGACTGTTAATCTTAGCAAAGATATTAATTGAATCCATTTTAATTTTCATCTTTAGTTTTTAAGTAATCTTAATCTAGTTACTAACCATTTGCGTCCTTATATTAAACTAAGAGCATTGTTGCCTTTCAGGGATATGGTGCAAAATCTGGTTTAACATTTTTGTTAAAAGCAAGACAAATTGATTTAGATTATCTGTGTAAGGGGCCAGTTCAAGGATTTAAGGTATCTGAATTTCATTACTTACGATTTATGGCTGTAGCTTTAAGGTACAAGCCCTATTATTCTACAAAATGACTTGAAAAATTCATTGCACTACTTTTTAGTAGATTCGTGGAAGAAGGTGCCTATATAAAGCCTGAGCAAAATAATGATGACTATAAAAGCATCCTCTCCTTTGTACAGGATGCCGATAAGATTATGGGTACCACAACGGCGCCTATTTCTGCCGTGAAGCAGTAATGTGTAAGCATTACTGTGTTTCGGTCTGAAGGGCGCTATAGCTAGAGAAATTACTGGAAATGAGACTTGGCATCTTATGTAGTAGTGCCTCTGCTACTACTGCATTGTAATGGGCAGGGTGTATCAATTACCATCAGCTGAATGTGCTACACATCTCATCCATGATTTTCATTAAAAAAAAAAACAGATTTTTTGTCAAGGAATGCTATACGATCACCGTCGCCCATAGTTGCTACACCAAAGACCGTTGAATAGTATTGTTACATATTTAATTACTACTTATGGTGCTAGACTCTAAAATTATTATTGATAATTATAAAAATTATAAATATGCAATATATTGGCTCACAAAAAAATTTGAATGAAAAGGTTGCTGGTAACTTCTAAGCATTACTTAAACTTATTTGGAAAATATTTTTTTCTAAACTTGCTTTCTTAAAAAACTCTCCATCCAGCACATTAAAAATTGGAAATACATAGAAATCAATATGGCCTAGGTCGAGAGATTTTGGAGGTTGTTCAAGTATCTATTTAGAAGCCAGCATCTCTCAAGGACCTGTGAGCCAGGTCATCTTGATGGAATAAAACACTTTTAAAGGATTAAAACGCGTGTAATTGGAACTGTCTTTTTACATTACATTTTTGCATAATTTTTGCTCGTTTTCAGGGGGACTGAACCCCTAACCGAGATCTGGAAAAGTCTTGAAACGTCGGGTTAATTATAATAAAAATAAAAATGTAACTTTTACGCTTAAATCTAATGTAAAAACACAGTTACAATTACAAGCGTTTTAATCCGTTAAAAGTATTTTATTTAAATGTGTAACACTCGCGTTAATTAAAGAAAATACTATGGAATGGAAACAGTTTTTGCAAGTTGCCTCGCTGTTTCACGCGAATTTCGTTCCTCAATCTGTTTTACATATAAAGAGCCAGTCGTAAAATTTATAACCAACTAATCTAGCATGTATATTTCAGATTCTTCTCCACAATCCTGCGGAGTTACCACGACTATCGCAGCAATATTTCCGATCCCCTTTGTCACAGGAAGTTGTTGTCGCAGTCAAGCCCAAAATGATGACCACGTCTGAAGGTTTAAAACCATATGATGCAACGAGGTAAGAAACCAAACACAATTGTGATATTAATGTATTTAAATACAACTTGAAAGATATATTATTATACTAGATGATGCCCACGACTTCATCCGCGTCGATAATGAATTTTTTAAAATAATAAGCAAATTTGGAATTGAAGATTTTCTCATGTCCTTATTCCAGTTCCGGTTCCCGTTTTTGCTCCCGTTCCCAACATATTATATGAATATTATTTGGAGGAAGATTGATATGGCAAACTAAACCTTCGATTTTTTCCAGGATAACGTAGCTTATGTCCTTTCTCAAGCTATAGTCTATCGCTGTACCAAATTTCATCAAAATCGGTTTAGTAGCTCTGACGTAAAAGCGTAACACATAATATGTATAACATTTAAGTAGTTTGACAATCCACTAGACCACCTGGGGTTCTCCGGAAGACCAGCGCTTCAGTTCACCTCAGCATAATGCTGAGGTGAACTTCAATTCTGCATGTTCATGTAAATTAATAAATAAGTCTACTTGTATACTACTTAGGTTTAAATTGCAGAATAAATAATTTTTCTTTCTTTCTTTCTTCTTTTTAACAAACAAACTTACATTTATAGTATTAGTATAGGATTACGAACGTTAAACTTTCCCAGTTTTCATCATAGATTGCGATAGCGCATCGTAAAACCTGCATTCCCCGTCTGTTCTTATATAGGTTAGTTATAAGATAACGTGCTCGTTTGCACCAAACGTGGTTTGTTAAAGATTAAAATAGAGTTTTGTTTACAGACGCCAGTGTTATTTCCCAAGCGAGCGTTATCTGCAGTATTTCAAAGTTTACACTCAAGCAAATTGTGAAATGGAGTGTTTAACCAACTTCACCGACGCCAGATGCGGATGTGTTCATTTTGGGATGCCGCGTAACTATTTATGATCAGTATTTAATTATAATAATATTAATAAATTCTTTATTGCCATACAAAAACATTACAAATATAAAATGAATAATGAGGCTACGCGATGAAACAATTTTTTTTTATTTTATTTGGGAAACTTACAGCCATTTTTACAAATTTTACACAACAAATAGATTAATAAATGCTTATTACAAGCTTCCACATATGTTTTTAAATTGCTTAAGCTCAGATTAATATATAACACAAACAATACTGTAACACAAAATAGGTTCTAACATATGAGATTAAGTGCTTTTTTTTTATGTTAGACTTACATCGACACTGTCTTTGGTAAGCACATTCTTAGCTACACGAGGACTACAAGTAAAGAGGTCAAAACGGTTATCATGGTTAAGCTTGTTGAACTGCCGCATGCAACGAGGAAAAAAGCTATTTTTCCGGTAGTTAGTGTGGCTGGAATCGATGCCAAACAAAGCCGGTATCCTAAGACTACGAGTAGGAACATTAAGATTAATTTTGCTAAGAAGCTCCGGACTATCAATGTTATTTTGGGCTAATTTCAGTAACAACGCGATGTCAGATATGTTTCGCCTCTGATGTAATGGAACTAGATGGAACATCAGGCTTCGCTGTGGATATTCAGACATTGGTATATTAAAAAGGCAAAAGGAAAAGGCTCAGCTTCACCTGACATGGAATCATGGATTTATGTTTCCATGCAGCGCTGTTTTTCAGCCATCCCCTCCTCCCTAAGGTGTTAAGTGGGATTGGATGTATTGTGGCTCCCCGATTACCTACTTAAGCTATATATTTTTTTAAATGTAATTTAAAAAAAAGTGTTATGATTACCCTTGCAAGTGTATGTGTGTGTTTGCGTGTGTTTAAGTCCGTACACAGAAAAAAATCTTTTAGAGAAAGTTATTTCCAATGGAAGTGGTCCAGTTTCTCCGCAGCAAGTTGCTTTTTTAGTAGAGCAAAACGGTATTTTTTTAAAGCACTCGATACTCATCTGTTTTTTTTAAATTAATTAATTAATAATTAATGATAACAATTATTAATCTTAAATGTTATGAGTTTTGAAATGAAACGTCTATGTTATTAAAAGCATATTATTTTAATGTGGAACTAACTGTCTGTGAGAGTTGCAAAGACTGACAAGTTAATAATCATTCAGGTATTAAAGAGAGGCTATTAATGAGATCTAATGTATAACTCAATTCTACCCTACCTTTGTATTAGGCAGACTTTAGATCTCGGGTATAGGTTTGGGTGGACCATTATGAATGTTTGACTACCTTATGAATGAAGAGTAAATAATCTAAAGGTAACATTAGAAAATAAAAGTAATAGTTTCACTAACCACGAACATTTAAGACTCTGATTATATACTATAAACTAGCTGACCTAGCAAACGCTGTATTGCCATACAAGTTAAAAAAAAAAAAATACAAATCCGTTCGAGTTTGGTAACAAACACGAGTATCCCTGTTGTCAGACAGCTGAAAGTTTGTTTCCCGAGCTGTACTTGCCGTTTTAAAAAAATATTAAATTCATTTGCATCACTCTTTACTGCGGGATAATTGGGTATTTAATTCCAGTTGAAATCACTTAAAAAATCACAAATTGAAAAAATAATAAAAATTAAAACAAAATCGCCGCCATGTACCTAATTTAAACCAAAAAAAAAAATTGAACACGCGTTTATAAAGTATTTTATTACAGAATGTTGGATACATCCATCCATCCATTTCAGCCGGAAGACGTCCACTGCTGGAGTCCAAAGGCCTCCCCAAAAGATCACCATGACGATTAGTCCTGCGCTGTCCTCACCCAACCTACTCCAGCGATCTTATATACAGATCATATATACCAAATGCAAATCAAAATAAAAGTGTGGCAAACAATAATTGTAATAGCAATATATTTTCAGATGGACCCAATATGACGGTGTGTAACGCTGGAAGTGTTCCTTGTATGAAGAACGCACAAAGTATGTATCACACTTGTTACATAGAATAATATTAAAATAATTGTAATAAATGCCTCATATTAGTCACAAAGTCATGATTCAAAGCAACCTTCACATTTACCTTTACATCTCAGTACCGAAGTATAATGGTATTATAATTTATTCGATTAAACCATGAGTCAGCAGTAAGGTCTAAGATAACTTAATAGGTGTTATTCTTTGTCATAGAAATATAAAGAATTGTTTTTAAGTATTACCGAATGTCCTATTTTACCTAGCTTGTACTATTGTGTCCTGTGTATGTCTATGTATTCTGTGCCAAATATTTCCCAAAAAGGAACCGGAGATACCGCGTAATTTGCGGGATTAAGTATCTTTATGCATTATCAATAATCAAGTCAGCAAAATGTACGTAGATACGTAATCTTGTTACGGCTGAAGCAACAATTCAAGAAGCAAAACAAGAAGCTTAAATTCTTAATAAGGAAACTGGAAGACAATCATTCATCGTTAGCTTTAAAACTAGCTGTATCTTTGCGCCAACATATTTCACATCGACAAACAAAAACTGTACTGTTCATTTATTTTTAAATCCCTGGAGTTACCAAGCATTGTGTGATGATGGAACATTTTGTGTACTGCCGGCAAAAAGTGTGTCCCTTTTTGGTTTCTATACTTTCGAATATGTACTGAATCATTACAGGGGTAGGCAGAGACCACATCTTTCACTTAAAAATGCCATAAATTATTTTGATTTCTAAGTGCGAGATCCCACGTATTCCGAGATCCCGAGGGATCGACAATTGCTGCACCAAAGAATCTTATGTATCCTAATTGAAGACTCATTAAATGTGAAGTTGAAAAGTTAATAATGAAAAACCAAAGCATGGATTCATCCCCAGGCTCATAGACTCGCTGCACGCAGGGTAATAATGGGAGGTGTGTCCCCTGTAAAACAGACGGTTGAGGCATTATGCGCGCTAGTCGTGTAGCTGTTAATATTACATATTATTATTATTTAATTTAACGGTCGTCGGTGGCCAGTTCCAGCGTCATATTATAAACATATGCATGTTGTAAATTTAATATTTTAGTGGGAAATTTTAGGATTATATACTACACACAGATTTATAATATTATTTAGTACCCGCACACCCTTCGGTCCGACGCACGGACGGTTCTGTAAGTCTAGAGCCGAAACAGGTAAAAGTTTGGCAATGTGTATTACAATTGGTGTAAAATAATAATAACCATGACGGCGAAATCCAAAATGGCCGCCACGATGTTCTTTTCTGTACTTAAACGTAAACTTATTTATATAGTATTTAAAAATTACAGTGTAATAATACTTTTGCGGTGTGTTTTTTTATGAAAATAAGGGACGAGACGAGCAGGACGTTCAGCAGATGGTAATTCGGATACGCTCTGCCCAGTGCACTACACAATGCAGTGCCGGTCAGGATTGTTGGAAAACCCAAAAATTCTGAGCGGCACTACAACTGCGCTCGTCACCTTGAGGCATAAGATGTGAAGTGTCATTTGTCCTGTAATTTCACTAGCTACGGCGCCTTTCAGACCAAAACACAGTAATGCTTACACATTGCTGTTTCACGTCAGAAATAGGCGCCGTTGTGGTACCCATAATCTAGCCGGCATCCGGTGTTCAGTGCACTTCGTACGTACCGATTTTTTTATATCCGGTAACAATTCTCTCCTTATCCTGGTACGAAAGGTGACGTGCGGATCACCCACTTCATAAGCGGCACCAGGGGCTTAGTAAACCACTAATCGTGTTTTTTTGGAGTTTACTCCTTAAGAATCGATTTTCATATAAGGCGCTCGGTATGAGAAAAATATGGAGAGTAAAACCTACTCATCAAATGGGATAGTAACGTTTTTGGTGCGCATCATTTCTCGCGCACCATTCACTTTTCAATTGTGTGTGTGTGTATATACACATATATTATATACTTGTGTGTAGCCAGCATACACAGTATAACTGCGTGATAGCTTACGCAAGTAGTATAATATACCTAATTAGGGTGTGCCAAAATGGAATTTGGAATTTTGAGTTCCACTTTTAACAGGAGTTGTGTTTGGGCAATTCCTGACATATTTGAGCGTTAAGGATTTATTTGATTTTTTAATTAATACGCTTTTATTAGCTTCTGCTGTATGTCTGTTTGTAACCGACTCCATTGGACTTGATTTTGTTTAGTGCCTGTTCAAAGACAATCGTTCTTGAGGAGTAAACTCCAGTCGTGCGTCGGTGTTGACACATACACTTTTTTTATTTTCAGCGGAGCTAGTGACAGCTGAAATACAATCGGGTCTCGAGAATGATATCCACTCGAACGATACTCTGGGCGACGCTCGCAAAGTTGCAGCGCAATGCAAGTGTCTACCAGCGTGTACGTCCATCGAATATGAGGCGGAGACTTCTCAAGCAGACTTTGACTGGAAAGCCCTTTTCAGAGCTTATAAACTACCTACCGACGAAGAGGAGTAGGTTTTAGTACTTATATATGGAGATCGCTTAGATTAAGGATAAGTATCCAACTAGATACCGCACTACTTAAGAACAATAGCTTTTTTATTACGGCAACTATTAGATGCTTGTGTGCGATGCATCTTGACACTCGGTCAAGATGCCACGCACACAAGGCATCTTTCAAATTTTGTTACATACGCTTCGTGTTATGTTACATTGAATTTAATAAAATACAAAATACTTACTGATGATATGTGATCCCAGTGTCTTTTTATTTCATGTAGTAGATATTCTTTTTACAAGTCTTACCACGCAACATTGTTCGAGACTGGTTCGAGTATTAGTTGCCGCACTTTACGACTACGCCGGCGGTATTTAGTTGGAGCGCAGCGGAGACCAATCCTTAATCTAAGGGAGATCGATTTTGCGAACTGTCTTACAAGTGTAGTTTTATTTTGTGGCAGGTTTTCTTTCAAAGCAATCCATGCTATTGAAACAATCACCCCTGCTCTAAGATTACGGGATATCAGACATCTATCTATATTTAAGCTCTTTTTCTTTATTTTCCTTTTTGAAGTGAAAACTTCTTGAGCCGCGATGGGAACTTTTTGGTAGGGGAAAATCTTATGGGTTCGAGTCACCGTTTTCAATTCTATCGGCAGCCTCTATGCCTGTTCATCTGTGACGATGTCAAACACCGCTTTCGAGTGTCCTTCGTTTCGCTATTCAACCATTCCTTGCACCAAACCAAAAACGATACTATCTTTTTTTACTTTTTGTAAGATATAAATAATGAAACTTCATATCAAAATATTCGTGTAGATAGGTACCTACTTCGTAAAATCTGCAATCACATCATATATCATTGTAATATATAATATCCGCACCATCTCGATGTGTGGCGGTCCTCCACAGTGCGGTTTTCAAGGAGATTTCTTCCACGTACTACAAAGCTATGAGCTTCCTTGTGCGTTGTTTTCGGATCGATACGACATGGGTACCTTCAAAAAAAGCGCGTACACCTTTCTTAAAGTCCGGCAATACTCCTGTGATTCCTCTGGTGTTGCAAGAGAATGTGGGCGGCGGTGATCACTTAACAACCCAACCCACGCCACCCGTACGCTCGTCTGTCCTCCTTTTCCATAAAAAATATCTTTTATGGTAGCGGCTAGTAAACCAAAATACTAAAATATTGTAAGATCCAATGTGCGTTGCTATTAATTTATCATTCCTGTGAAATCCAAATATTTAAACAACAGTAATTTTACCTGTTTCAGCCTTCTCATGGCCCGAGTGATGATATTCTTCAAGGAAGCACAATTCATAACATCGAGGAGATCGGAGTTGTACGGTCCGACGGATTTCCTCGCGAACTGCGGCGGTCTTCTCGGTCTTTTTATGGGCTTCTCCATACTAAGCGTTGTTGAAATATTATATTTCTTAACTTTGAGGTAAGAGTGCAAACAGAATATTATATAGTTATACCACCCGGAGTTTGGAGTTTCCCTGCGAGATCGAATCAGAAATGAGGAGATCCGTAAGAGAACCAAAGATACCGACATAGCCCAAATGATTGCGAAACTGAAGTGGCAGTGGGCGGGGCACATAGTTTGACGGACAGACGGACAGGCCGCTGGGGCAGTAAAGTCTTCGAATAGCGACCACGTACCGGAAGACGTAGTGGTGGTAGTCCACCCACAAGATGGACCGACGATCTGGTCATGATCGCCGGAATACGTTGGATGAGGGCAGCGCAGGACCGATCGTCGTGGAGATCTTTGTCCAGGAGTGGATATCTTCCGGCTGATGACGATGATACCAACCGTATCATTAAGAGTGGAGTTATACTACACCCATTATCCCTCAGTCCTCACCAAACTACTTATCCACTCTGAGGTAGCACAACTGTTAACAATTCGCCTTTTCATCAGCCTATGTTTTTGATAATGTGCAATTATACAAATAAAATTTTTAACCAAGATTTATGAACGATGCGGGACTCGAACCCGCGAACTCTTGGGTTCTGTCCGAGCGCTCTTCCCAACTGAGCCCACCGTTGGAGTACACATGGGTCGTAAATTTTAAAAATAACAAATTGTTTAGATATGAAAGAGCGATATCTCAAGTCAATTTCCTAATATGCATATATTGGGGTTGAGCAGCTTATCAACTGTAAATTAGATCCTATAGATGAAGCCACAACCTGAGAGTTGAATAATACTTACTTTACCATGTAAAAATTTTGACAATTTCACCGTTTGTCTGGTGGTCTGGTCACAATACATTGATTAAAACTAGAGTTTCAATCCTTATCTGATAATACATACATTTATCACTACATATATCATAAAAAAAAAGTCAAAACTACAAAATTCACCATAAAACTGCGCTCGCTAAATCTATATCAAACGAAATTGTATTTATGTTTTGCCATAAGAATCCACTTAAAGTCAGCTTTAATCACAAGCGTACCTGTAGAAAGTATTAACTTAAACGTGTGATACTCGCATAACCTGAAGAGAGTTTTGGAACTTAAATGGCAATATATTTGACATTTTCAGAGTATGGTGCCTTCTGGCGCGGAAACGTCGACCACAGACAAACATATTGTACGCCTCGCCGGAACTTAACGGAGCGAATAAGAAACTCAAAACACTGAATGTCGATTAAGCACGAATATTTAATGTTATCATTTATAATTAATTATACACGTCATTATACACTCTTGCAAATATAAAACAGATTACTAAAAATTATAAAGATCCATTAAAATCTTGCTTACATTGAAGAGTTTTATTTTTAATGGACTAACAAATGACAGACGAGTGAGTGATTCGCTGTTGAAGGTCATGAGTACATGAGTACCAACGCGTTGTCATATAAACCTGGAACTAGCAAGGATGTAAGCTTAGATTACAAGATTGGTTTCCGCTGTGCCCTAGATACCGCAGGTGTAATGGCAAAATACGGAAACTTTTACTACAACCCAAATGAGCGTTCTCGAGCAAGTCTTGAACAATGTGTGACGTTGACGTGGCACACGTTCTGTTAAACATTGGTAATAATTGAAACTAAAAATGTCGGGTTGCGTAGTAATACTTTGTAAAAATAATACAAGACATAAAAAAGACACTGGGATCACATATCGTAAGGAAGTATTTTGTATTTTATTAATTTCAATTTCAAAATGCTACGTACACAAGCATCTTTACAAATAGCCAATACACACTACAATATACAGTTCCCGTAAAAAAAAAGGCTATTGTTCTTAGGTAGCGCGGAATCTAGTTGGAGCTAGATCCGCAGCGCAGCGGAGACCAAATCTCAGTATAACTATAAGGAACCAAAAGAAATAATCAATTAAAAGAAAACCTCTTTATTGTTTTATATAGAAACTATTGGCATTAATGTCTACAATAATTGAGTAAAAAGTTAATGTGTACAACATGACAAAGTTTATGTGTCACACATTTCACATAACATTATCCAGAAAAATTGAGGAAAATTATTATTACTTACTTAAATATTTTATCTAGTATATTCAATGACGTTCTATACATATGGACATTTCATTCGCAGTCTGATAACGGAACAGCAAAAGTGTGCTTAAAACCAATGTAAGCACACTTTTCTCCTTAGTCGTGTGTCAACAAGCCTAAGTGTGCAATAAAAAGTGCTTAAATAATACATTAACGATTAAAAAAAAGATTGTGTGACTTATCATCGGTAAGGTTATTTTATTACATAAGATTGATATGCAAAAAGCGGAAGTAATTTAATAACACGAATATTTTTTCATAAAATATGGTACAATATTATTGACAAGTCCCCCTTGTCAGAATTTGCAAGATGAAAGAACACAATCAGAAATGTATAGACATAGCAGTCGAAGGTTATTATGATGTCATTTGTGGCATGTGCCATATTTCGGCTTTGATTTTGTATGAGGTGCATTGTCTATATGTTTAGAACGTCATCGAGTAAATTACAGGTATTCAGTATAGCTCAGAAAACTTTGCAAGTGTTAGAGTATGAAGTTTTGCTGAATTATTTAGGCTTGAATCCAGTTTGAATATTTATATATAATGAAAATGGTCTTTGTTAGAGGCTCAATCACGCCTAAACCACTGATCGTATGGACATGAAATTACCACCATCCAATGCGAAATTTATCCTAGATGGTTTATGGCTACTTATTTTTCGAAATCCAACGTTCCTTCATTAATTTATTTCCTTTTAAAATTCGCCCAGCGAAGCGGGCGGGAACGGCTACTTTGTTTTATAAATAGTTAAAATTGTCATAGCATATTTTGCTGCTAATTGCAGATTTTACTCAAAATGAGTGAGAAATTCAGAGCCAAAAGTCGCAAAAATATGGAAAGATGTTTTAACCACCCTGAATACTTATCTTAAATATAAAAACAGTACCATCTAGGGACGCCTGATATAGCGATGGTTTAAAAACGGTATAACCACAACACCACGGTACAAAACTATTTTTTTTCCGAAACTACCCGATGCTCTCGTTTTTCGTTAATACAGTTTCTGTCTGTGTAGAAGGGTAACGGGCGTAGTGTGATGTTATCGGGGCCATACCATAATATATTATATCTTAGGTCGTTTTGTAGTCTGTTACGACACTGTTAAGGCCGGAACGCATTATCGCGACGCTGCGTCAAAGTATTTTTCCAATCGTTTTGTATGGAGCGTGCTGTACTGCGCGTCGCGGCGTAGTTGCCTCCGAGAGAATACTGTGACGCGCAGCGCGACACAGCAAGCGGCGCGTCACTTCAGTATGTTAAGTGTAAAGGATATAGAATTTTGTCTTCAACATTCTGAAAGTCTGAAATTGTGCAGAGTCATTAAGAAGGCGGAAGGAAATAAATAGTGATATTCGCCTCATTGATAGCGTGACCTTGGTATTCAGCAATCCATTTATTCTTATTTTTATTCTCTACCATAACTTCACACAATAAAGAAATAATGACCAAATCCTCGTTACTATCACTCATCTTGTAATGTTGCTCGCAGGCAAACTGGTATAGAGCTGCCGCTTACTGCAGTTGTAATGCGATAGGTACCGTCTAGCGACGTGAAGCGACGCGCAGTGCGGCGCCGCTCTAGTGGGGTCCTGCCTTTATATGACGCTTAATATTATTATGGATTTATCGGATCATCTTCCCGCACTCATTTATTGCCATAAAAATAAACTTAGGTAGGAATAAATTTTCATGCGAAAACAAGTTTTTAGGAGTAGCAATTTTTACATAAAAATTAATAACTTTCACTGCTACGTGAGGAAATAAAAATAACTCTTAGGGTGTTACATAATCATTAAATACTCCTTAAATCGATATTCGATAAATCGTGGCTTAGTCGTGTCGAATCCTACTCTTAGTTGCATCGTATTCAAGGTCGAAACGATGATTGAACGAACGAAACATTATTCGATATTATCGGTCCTAACCCTACTCTTAGTTGAAAATGTCAGACGAATATTCGAATTCGACAAATAATCAAACGTCACTTTTACGATATACTCAACGACACCTTCTAGGCTGTCGATGCTAATATCGTTTCAAGTTGTATAGATATATTTGCCATACAATATACATACTTAATAAATATTATTGAAATAATTATATGTGATTTACTATTCAACAGGATTTTTTACTGCTAAGTCATTAAGTGATTTTGTTGATCGTTTATGCGTAGAAATAATGCAAATGGCCGCCAGAGAAATAGGAAGTCGGCGAGAAGGGTTGAGTTACTTTTTTTATATTTTATTATCCGCGAATTTTGTATTATTAATTCAATTTTAAATGGTCATATTATATTCTTTACATATTTTTTTAACATTTAGGTACATTTTGTGTTAATGATACCAAATTGGTGGTGCAGTTTGGTATGGTCCTTAGCGCGTAAACTATGTTTTGACTTTTGACACTTAACAGCGACGTAGCACAGATAATGTTTAGGTTTGAACATATTTCATTCACACTAACATCGTAAAAAAATCAAAATATTAGTCTATGGTAACGATAAACGATGAGGAATTCGGACATTTGTTAGAGTAGGGTAGTTGCGATATATTCGGAGTATTATCGTATCGTACCGAATGTATCGTTGTCGATTTTGCGAGTAGACCTCCTGGGTATTAAAATTGTTTTCGAAACCGTTTACCGACTTTCGAGGCCGTCTCAAACGCGCAGTCGATACGTGACTTACGTAGGTAGGTACCTTATAGTAGGAAACTTACACATTACTTCGATACCTCAGTTCCAAAGTCTGAAATTCAGTAAGTTTGAGATAAGTGTGAGAAATTGTTCCATAAACGATAACCCACTTGACTTCCAACATTTCTTCATAAGTCTAGAATATTTTCGTTTCATACAGTTACAACTCGAGTTTTTGACGAGAAACTTCTTTAGAATCGTTGTGACTTGAAAACTCGATGAAACAACAAAGCGAGATGATAGAGACACAAAAAGGTAAATGTATAGGATTCAGCGGGCGAGAGAATGAGATAGAAAGCATTATACTGTGTTTTGGTACCAGGCGATCATAGTTGAAGGATATACCTTAATATATTCTGACGTCATGCGCTCGACGTATTACTACATAGACACCAGGAGAACATAAACAAGGTAGCGGTGATAGTAATCATGTGTCATCATGACAATTATCCTCTTCCCGAAATTTTACATGCGTCTAATTATCTTGCAGCCAAAATTTTTGAAGGTTCCACTTCTACCACGTGTTTATTTTTCTTTTGGAAGCATTTTCTAAATTGTTTCTCTTTAGAACTGAGGTATCGACTTGAATATAATATACTTACCTCTTATTTTATACAAATAAAGATCACTTACATCAGATTCTTGCAAAACCAAAACAAACTGAAGTGTTCCTGTGTTTACACGATATTTTTGTTATTTGTCTACGCCATGTAAAGCCTCATTTGCACAATATTTTCAAAGAGGATGTAAATACTCATAAGAGGCGGGAAGGCCTAAGTAAAAATTGAAATTTAGTTAAATATGAAACGTGCAGTCATTTGACATAAGTTTGAAATAGTAGTAATTACAGTATGGCGATTTTTTTTACATGAAAATAAGGGACGAGACGAGCAGAGCGTTCGGAATTCTTGAAAACCCAAAAATTCTGAGCTGCACTACAATAATTGCGCTCGTCACCTTGAGAGATAAGATGATAAGTCTCATTTGCCCAGTAATTTCACCTACTACACATTACTGCTTCACGGTAGAAATAGGCGCCGTTGTGGTACCCATAAACTAGCCGCCATCCTGTGCAATGTAGCCTTCCACAAATTTGGCGACGAAGAATAATCCGATTAAATTTGTAAGCGAACAGTTGCTTCAACGTAGCGGATCTCGGCTATCTCTGTTTCTACAAGATTATGACCGCCACCCAACGATATATAAAAATATAGATAGGTTACGTAGACAACATTCGGTGTTTATAAATGATACACTAACGCACACATGAATAATTTTACATTGCAATAGCACACTACATTACGATTACACATCAAATAAAGGATAGTAAATGAATAAATGAAATCAAATAAAATGTTATAATTCATGATTTATTAACTGTGGTATGTAAATCTATGATTTCTTTTTACTCTTGTAATTACTGCATATTCCTATAATACAAGACGGCATTTTAATGGTGTACCTATATCAAATTGTAAGCAATTCTGTCAACAACAAACGCGTGCGTACCGTTTTCGTATCGAGAGAGCGACTACGACCAAAGGAACCAATTGACTCAATTTAGGCGATTGATTTTCGGCGCGCTAGTGACATATCTACCTCTTTTAATACTATAATATCATTGCCACCACCTGTCAATCTATCAATGACTGCATGTTTCATACAATCGAGTGAATCGCTTCTGTCTTAGAGTTTCGCTAGGCTGAATATTTCTTTCAATATCCATTAGAAAAGCATTCAAAGGATACAATTTGACAATTGAATGTATATTCTAATGACAGCGCTTTTAAAATACGCAACTTTTATAGAGAGCTGTCTTCAGCTTCTTTCACACACAAATATCACGTCAACCACAAGCTATATAAGCGTAATAGACAAACACTCTCCTCATTACGGCGAGACTAAATTTAAAATGTTCATGTGTGCTAGTTTTACAGATGTGTTAGTGAGTTAGTAGTGTGTAGTATTATACTTTCATCTACACACATGCTTTAAAGCCTCTATTAAAGATTCTAAAATAGTAAGCTTATTGCCAATATTAAAACACCCAATGTTCTAATAACCATTACAGGGGATTCATATTATGGTATTATAAAAAGTCTTGTATGCGACTGTTGATAATTAGATATTAAAACACTCGTGTGATAAACCCACATTCGTGTTTTAATACCCCGTATTACACAACAGTAGCATAAATAACTATTGGTTAATCTCTATGTTATTAATTATTAATATCCGTTAAAACACAGAACAATAACGATAGAAAACACTAAAATTAAAACGAGGTCCAATTTGACAGGAGACTAATGGACACTAAATCGTTTCAAAACGGTTTCATGGTCTTCATCTATTCCGTCTCTTTTCCGCACCTAGATTTTTATATAAGGATAGTTACCTCACATTCATACAGGGTTTGTCTTTTACGGTAGTATTATTATGACGTCAACGCTTTTGAGCAGGCTTGACTACATTGAGCTCTTGCACAAATCAAGACTAAATTTGATGCAAATGAGAGCTATCAGCGCAGGTGTGGTGGAACAGCTAATTCTTGCGATGGGCGCGGTTCCGTCGCATGTTGGTGATGCACTGGGGGCAGTACCATTTGCCCTTGGGCGGTGCGGTGATACCCACGCAAGGATAGTGGAACCACTCGTACGGACACTGAAACAACCATTAGCGGTTTTATTAATAAGCTCCCGACATACCATGACACTTGCAGCAGGCATATTTAAGTCATTATATGCATTGACAGATTTTGTGGTAGGTGATTATCCTTAGCTCTGATATAACTTTATTATAGTAAAAATATTTTTAACACTCAAGAAGATTTTTTTTAAATATAGTTACCGACGCGGCACTTAAACGCCTGCTGTTTTGCGTGCTTGCATGCGCATGTACTATGACGTCATAGTTTATAGCAACAAAGTGGAGTGATTTTTAATTAATGTAGTTCGTTTACCACTTATATCATGTGACGAATTGTGTTGTTTTTCAAATATTTAAATTCAGTTTTTGTTTGTATTGCACCTTTTGAAAATTATTATTTTTTCAATAAAAATATCAAAAATATTGATGTGATCGTAATGCTAAAATAATAAAGAATGCTAAACTATAATATTTGACTTTGATCTAAATCATAACTAGTCACGCGAACAAGTTATAGTTTATTAATCGACTGGTCTACAAATATCCCGGTATACATTCAAAAGATATAAATACGTGATGCATATTAGTAAATTAATAGATAGTATAGTCTATATATATATATATCTAGGTGCGGTATAGTATATATATATATAGTAAACCATAACATGGCATTGACTATTTGATGTTTGTTGCATCACTTTACATATTATATTGTAATTGTACAAATGATTTGTAAAACGATGAAAATGTAAATCTTCAATTAAGACTGGCAATGAGTTTCTTAGTACTTCTTCTCATTAGCTCAGTGTGAGTCCTGTTTTTATCAAGCTTGTTTGTTAATCGTATTTTGTTGCGCTGTAGTTATTTTACCACTTAATCATGCATGCCACGTCCACATCCAGTAGACTCAATTGACAAACAGTATTTTTGTATATTTACTATTTTGCAATCCATACAATGTTAGTCAGTTTTGTGGATTAAATAAAAAAAAAGCTCAACCCTTTAAGTAGCAGTAGATTCAATAAGAAAAAATATTGTCATTCATATCAGCAACTGTCATTTCCGTGACCACATGAATAAAGTGGTTTTGATTTGATTTGACATGCTGACGGTACAAGCTTAGCGGCCATTTTGAATTCCAATGTGTACGAACTAGGTGTAGGTAGGTAGGTGTGTAGGTGTAGGAACTAGGAAGGTGGTGTAAGGTGGGTTCACTCACGTCGTGGTTGTCGCAGGCCACCATGTCTCCGTACGACACCTGGTTACAGATGCAGTAGCGCGGCTCGTTGGGGTCGTACGTCCACTCCTCCTCGAGCACCTCCTCCACACGGCCCGGCTTGCTGCCTCCTGCCTGAGTCCCGCTAAACAAGATGAACAGCCCCCTTATTATAACACGACAATGGGCTTTATGACTCAGATATATATTAATAACTAGCTGACCCAGCATACCTACGTTGTATTGCCATAAATAAATTTATCTTCCTACAATTATTGTATTCGATTGCCATCTTGCAACCCTACAGCGGATTTGTGGATGGAACAGAATAATATAAAAATCACGATACAAAAATAGTTGTAGATCGTAGAATGGCGAAAATTTGAAGTTGTGTCTATTTCTTGAAAAACAAAAAAATCACTTCCAACAAAATAAAAATAAAATTTATGGGTGGATCGGACCACCCTAACATTTAGGGGGATGAAAAATAGATGTTGTCCGATTCTCCACCCTAAGCGATATCCACGCTAAGATTCACGAAAATCGGTCGAGCCGTTTCGGAGGAGTTCAATTACGTACACCGTGACACGAGAATTTTATATATTAGATAACGGTATCTGTTTCTTTTAAAGATAACGATAATAATAGCCTTTTATTCAGACAAAAACTAAATCCTAATACATAACTCTTATGTAAATACTTAATTGTCTGTGTGCCTCTGGGCCTCCCCTGTTCTTCTCCACTCTTCTTTATTTGCAGATAGTCTAATCCAGGTTCTTCCAGCCATTTTCACTATTTTATCTGCTCATCTACTAACAGGCCTCTATTTCTCCTGCAACCTCTTGGGTAACATGTAGTGATAATTTTGCTCCATATATCGGGTCCTCTTATCTAGCACATTTCCATTTTAGACTCTTTATAGCATAAGCAAAATCGACTACTTGTTTTGTCTCTCAAATTTTTACTACTTATCTAGTCTATTCTTTTTTTGTTGATCATTCTTCTTTCCATGGCTCGCTGGTTTCCTTTCAACATATTGCATTGTGCTGCTGTGTGGCAGTAATAGGTAAGAATTGGCAATATACATGTGTTAAACCTTTTTTTTAATAAGTATGTTTGTCTTTTCGTTTTTTAGAATAACTTTTAGTGACCAGAACCTCCTCCACGCATTTCCAATTGTGTTTCTTTTAGTATCATTTAAAAAGTATACGATGCGATCACACCTCTTTATCCTCCCGCCTTTCCCCGCGTCCTTCGACATGCCTACAGTAATCGGCTGAGGGTCACCGCGAATGAATGTCGAATCAAGCCCGCTAATTATTGCGCACACGCCTCGTGTCGAAATGCTTATTTTCTACTTTATTAAGTTTAATTTACTAATTATTGAGACAATTGAACCACCAGTGAGTGACGCTCGTGATTAACACTCTTTCGTCATCATGGACCCAGAACACAGGCGGCCATCTTAATCTCGACGTGCGCATCAGTAAAGGTAAGGCTACCTATATACAGTCCACTTAAATTCAAATATAATAAATTAACCGCCGTTTCGCAAATACGCCTAAATAAATAGCAATTCCGTTCACGCAATATGTGTTTACAGAATTTCTCACTAAATGAAGCTACGTCACCCACGTCGTGAAAAACTATGTAGCTTGATGAAATTTACCAAGTGTTGGTGCAATATGTTATGTTTGTATACTTTATATTCTATACCACATGGGGTGTCCGCAGAAGGGCTATTTAATAAAGGCCTTGTTCAGTTATAAAGAATAATGAAGAATAAAAGTCAACAAAGTATCTCATCTCTTTCACAATACACTTTATCTCCTTCGATCGTTAGCTTTTTTTGTTGCTATGTAGACCCCGGTATAACACCAAAGAGGATGTAAATACTACGTAATAAGAGGCGGGACTGCCTAAATAAAAATTGAAATTTAGTTTAGCATGAAACATGCAGTGATTTGATACAAGTTTGAAATAGTAGTAATTACATGAATGCAATTGGCGACGAAGTATAATCCGGCTAAGTTTGAAAGCGAACAGCTGTTTAAAACCATTGACCTCTACTATAGACTGGCGGCTGTCAAAGTCCTGTTTTGCTGTTGGCGATATAGCGAGAGTCTGCGGCACGACAACATGACGATCTCAACTAAACAAACATCAATAGAAAAATTGTGTGCTTTATTACGTTGATTCTTGAATAATAAATAGCATGGAAAACGATCGAAATTAATTCAAAATGCAAAAATACTTCAGAGTATTGTACGTTCCTTCGCAGCCATTTGTATTATACGTCAAAATTAGTTATCAGGACGCTCGCGAGTGGCGCTTCAATTAGGCACATAAAAATTCCTGTCAGATATATGGGACAGCCTGTCCAGTCCTATACAGGTCAGTGTTTAAAACGTATTGCATTTCGGCAATCTCCGTTTTTTACAAGATTATAGCCGTCATCTGTCAATTTATCAACGACTGCACGTTTCATACAATCGAGTGAATCGCTTTTTTCTTAGAGAAGTTCGCTAGGCTGTATAACAAGAGCAGTGCCCGGGACTCACACGACGGTGGGCGAGGAAGAGCGACTGGCGGCAGCACTCCCGGCCTGCTGCGCGTGTACCGTGATCCCCGCCGCTGACGAACTGTAGCTACTCTTCCTGAAATATAAACAAATATTCACACATCGATGTTTTCATAGACTTCTCTTTACAATAATAGCAAAAATAAGATTAAATATATGTTTTTTTAAATATTTTGTTAAAAGTAGAGAACTTACAATAACAATGGAATTGAGGTTAAACATTAGCGCGCACACCGTCACGCAAATTCGACACCGTGACGTTAGCTGGTCAACTACTAACGGCCGTTCCCAATATAGTATCTACAGAGAGATAAATTACTACCTTCTACTGTCAGTAATTAGCTGTCAATGATCTGAAGCTGTCCCAATATAACCGATAAGTCATTCTTATCGTGATAGTGCGTTGGTTTGAGACGAATAATCTGCACTTAAACAGTAAAAAAACAAAGTGTTTACGGTTCATTACACCAAACACAGCGCAGGTACAAACCAACGTACTTATAAATGACCAGAGATTGGAACTTGTGGACACTACGGTCTTCTTGGGTATCACGTTAGATAAAAAGCTTCAGTGGGGTCCACATATTACCCATCTAGCAGATAGACTCAGCTCTGCGGCATATGCAGTTAGAAAGATTAGAGAGTACACGAATGTTGCGACCGCTAGATTAGTGTACTTTAGTTATTTTCACAGCATCATGACTTACGGTATATTACTATGGGGTCATGCTGCTGACATTGATATAGTGTTTGCACTGCAAAAGAGAGCTGTTCGTGCTATATAGCAGCTTGGTTATAGACAGTCTCTCAAAGAAAAATTTAAAGAAATAAATATTATGACTGTTTATTGTCAGTACATTTATGAAAATTTAATATATGTTCACAAAAATCGTCACCTTTTTGCTCTTAATAGTGATTTTCATTATTATAACACTAGAAATAAGGGATTGCTTGTAACTAATTCTAGTAGGCTTCATAAGATACATAATAGCTTTAAGGGTAAATGTATACACTTCTACAATAAAGTCCCAAACACTGTTCAGACATTATCTATAAATAGATTTAAATGTTTTATAAAAAAATGGCTCTGTCGTAAATCCTACTACTCCACTGCTGAATATCTAAATGATCGAACAGCCTGGGACTAGATTGTGATTATTTTATAGCGACTGTACAATATTGTATATTTTTATTGAAAAGAGCGCAAAAAAAAGAATGCTGGGAGAGTTTCTTGCGCCGCTTCTTCTCTCTCAGAGCGCCATTTGTTTCCGAAGCGGTAGTAGTATCTAGTAGTATAAGAAATGACATCAAAAAGAATTCTAAAGGAATCAATTTTGAGAAAATAAATGCCTTTTATGCCTTTTATCGACTTATATTGGGACGCGTGAATTTCCGTACAAACTTCTATCGCTGGTAAACTATACCTCGTCCCATTAACAGACAGCGTGTACGGATAAGGTGAGTTACCCTCGATAAGTTTATTGGGACAGAAAAGTCAACAATAATTACGATTTTTATCTCAAGTAAGAGATAGACTGGATATTGGGAACGGCCGTTAGTCTATTTGTATCATCTAATGGCTATCAAGCTTCTTTTAACTCATATGTCTACTTAGCCACAACCAATGGACGAGAATTAAATAAATGCGTATATAAGTACTTATATATCACAACCATTTCCCCCTTCGTGAATAAAAATCTACTCGTTTCTATAACAGTTTTTGAAACACCACACAGTTGGAATACACTACGAAATTATAACAAAACCTTACTTTTGTTTATTATGTCTCCTGTTGGAAGATGACGACCCTGAGTGACCGTGGGAAGTAGTATGGTGACCGTGGACGGTGACGGTTTGACCGTGACCAGCTACCACACTGTGCCCTGTAACAAGTTTAGGAGATTTGAAGACGAGGTGCAAACTAGCGTATTTATGAGCATATGCAATGTATTTTGTATATTAATTGTAATAACGATTATGTATTTAATTTCGCTAAACATTCGGCCTATACCTACCTATAACGAATGCTAGGATAATAAAAACATGTTTTAAAATACAAACAGAATAAATATTAATCTGAAAAGATATACATAATGTATTTTCATGCTAAATGAGCACCTAATGCCAAGTGATCACCTTCACCCGAGATATTTTGTAATACCAATGGTTTTAAGGTTATTTTTATTTTAGTGTTATTTTTGGACGAATCCATGTCATCGCATTGCAGCTCAAATTTAGATATGCACTGTAAAGGATCCTCACACATCCAGATGGTGAGGGTGACAGTGACACATGAAGGACGTCTACATAAAAGACAGACATTACGGCAATGGCAGCACTTGATCGACTATCTTAACTCTATTAGAAGATAACATTGGGATTGTCTAACAGTGAAGCTAAATCGGTACCTACTACCTAGCCTTAATTCATCGCATTTACTATAATTATTATTTTTATGAAAAAGAAGGACAAATGAGCGTATGGGTCCTGGTGTTAAGTAATCACCGCCGCAAACATTCTCTTGCAACACCAGAGGAATAAAAAAAATAGGAGCGTTACCGGCCTTTAAGGAAGGTGTACGCACTTGTTTTGAAGGTACCCGTGTCGTTTCGTTCCGAAAACATCGCACAAAGTTGCTCATTCCACAGCTTTGTGGAAGACCGCCATAGTTCTAGATGGTGGGGATGATATCCTAATAGCGGTAGGAATCAGGTGAAATAGCTCTTCGGAACACTACCTGTGATAAATGCGGTAGAAGACACACAATGAAGCGACATCTCTACGCAACGCGATGTGATCCAGCCGTTCGCAGAGCATTGGGTCCCCGAAAATTCGAGCATCTCTGCGAGACTATTATATCTATCTAAGACTATTCCCTATCAAGACCATAAACGAGTCCTGCTGGAGTATGAGGCTATTGGTACCGTGAGAGCAAGGTCATTAAAGACTAACAACTTTAGGAAGAGGACACACCTTATTTAAATATGTATAATAATATAAAAATAAATGCGATACATGAATGGAGTACAGCAAATGACATGGAATTTAACATATCCAAATGTTACATAATGAGTTTTGGACGTCTGAGATACCCGATTTTATTTGACTACACAATTGGGAACACTACAGTTACCAGAACTTTAATAATGAGAGATCTGGGTGTCACATTTGACCAACAGCTCACCTTTAAAGATCATATAACAAGCGTTGCAAAGGAATCTTTCCAGCGGTTGGGATTTGTCTTGAGAAACGCACGCAATTTTAAAACAGAATGCGTCTTTCGCCTTCTATATAGTGCGCTAGTTCGCAGTAAATTAGAAGCAAGCTCATGTGTTTGGAACCCCCATTATTCCACCTATGACAGGCTACTTGAAAAGGTCCAAAAAACTTTTCTCAGGTTTGTGTACAAACACAACTTTGGATACTACCCATTCATGTATCCTACAGCTTTTCTCCTGAGCTGCCTTAGTTACAACTCGCTTAAGACCAGGAGAGCGTATGATCAATTAGTCATGGTATGCAAAATAATCCGAGGTCTGATGGATGCTCCGCATCTACATGATGAGCTGGCCAGGCTCTATACCCCAGACAACTATTGCCGATCCCGGAAGCACAGACAGCCCTTGCTGTCCCTTTCTGTCGGACAGTTGCACGGGCCAGCTCCCCCATTCCACGCACCCTACCTGCCCTCAATGCGCTGCTGGAAGCCTTTCCTGACTTTGACTTATTTGCGGATGCATGGAAGGAAGTCTTGAATGTTTGCCTGAGGTTCAGTGAGACACTTTGACTACATGTTACAAATAGGAATGATTATTGTTATTATTATTTTTCTGCTATTATTATTAATTGTTCTATTTGACTAATCCATTATGTTATTTTTTTTAAGACGACGATTGACAACAGTTGAGACGACTTTGATTCGTGTGTTGTATCAACATCAGTGTATATTTAAAATTTTCTTATTACTTTTGACATTGTATAAATTTTATTGCTAACTGAATTTTATGTTATTTTTAATTTTATTTGTAAACAATATAATATTCTGTATTAATAAGTGTAATTGGTTAATAAGCCGTATTCTGTGTTAATAAGCTGTTCTTGTTAACAATAAATAAATAAATAATAAATAAATAAACCCCCTGAGGATTCTGTGCCTTTCAAATGTAATAGACCTTACGGACGTGATTTAAACACCAGCGTAGAAAGGGAAAACTTAATACCTAAGTAATAATAGACTCAAAGGTAGGGCCCCAATAGATCTACGGACTCAAGCACTTATGCTTTTGTATCAAGCAAAAACTCGGTTGAACTATATCTGAGAGAATTAAAACCATTATTATGGCAAGGCCATTAAATTCATTATACATGGGTATAATAACTAGCTAGTGATAACGTCCTAGTGGACTGTATAACAATCCGTGTCGTGTTTGTTACACACGCCTCAGTGGTCTGCTCAAAACAACTAATAGTCTTAAGTGCGTTTCCCGCTAGCACACAATAACCTTATAAAAAATTAATTACGAATACGTACAACATTCTGTCAACAGACAGGAGGATGATCGAAAAGAAACCATAAAAACAAATAAATGGTGGTGATGCGAGGGAGTCAAAATGGGATGCAGTGTAATGCAAGATGGCTTGGAGGCCTCGCTGTGGTTGCGGGGAATCTGTTTTGGCCTGTTCACAATCAATAAACATAAAGCGTCAAGTGGCTGAAGTATTCACCTGATTCTGGTCAGCCCTTTCCTCAGTCAAGCACTTCACTTGGCACTACGATGATGCGACAATGACGAACGAATGCGTAGCGTGGCGCGTGCTTGGTCAGCGGTGTCCAATCAATCAAGTTCAATCGGTTAGTGTCGCGTTGTAAACGGCCAGAGAGTAGCTTAGCGCCCGATGCGAAGTCCAGGGTGATACCAATGCTCGGATTGTACATCAGCTCCAGATGGCGTTATATGCTATTAAATGCGAACAATAACGGCGCAAACAAATGGCTTTCCTTCAGAGGAGTGCAAACAATTTTGAAAGTTGGGTCACTAAACACCAAGTTTTAAGACGTCTGAGAATATATGATGGGTTATCAACGTACCGTGGTCGTGGTGCGAGTGGTGCGGGTGATGCGAGTGGTGCGACTGGTGGGCCTGGTGCAAGGCGTGGTGCGGCAGTTCGCCCGTCACCGCCTCGTACGACGCCTTCAGAGACGCCGTGCGACGACCATGCTGCATCTAGATATTGTTATAAAAACCTTAATATATATAAATTACTTGTCACGTTGTTTGTCCGCGATGGACTCCTAAACTAATGAACGCATTCTAATGGGGATTACTACATGGAGTGCAGTTTGGTCCAAATTAGATAGGATAGTTTTTATTTCGATTTGGGACCGACAATTATTTTTATTTTCAATATTTGTTTTCAATGGACATATTTTCTATGAGATAATTTGGTGACGCAGACAGTTCTATTATGAAACAATTTCATTATAACAACAGGGAGCATTTTTTACGAAATAATTCTTGATGTTTTGAAATATTATTGGCAAATTCCTATAAAACAGTATTTTTTTTATTATCTACAGTACAACGTCTGTCGGGTCAGCTAGTATACTGTTAATCATAAACTAGTGTGCTATACCGGTCAGTATGCTCGAGGTGCCATTGTTATAATTAATATTAGCGATTAGGAAACCGAGAGTGTTATGATCAACACACACACGCGTTTCACACAACTCATAATGCACAATATTATACTAAAAATAATCAAAGAGCAGTGAAATGTAGTCAAATAATTAACGTATAAAATTATGTATATCATAACCAGCTGACCCGACAGAAGTTGTTCTGAACATAATAAATAAATAACTGTTTTTTTTTATGAATTTGTCATTTTATAATTAATCCTAGTGATGGTTGAGATACGTCATACGAAGCCAAAGTAACAATAATACTAAATGAATCAATCTACGTCTTAATTTTTTTTTAATGAAAATAAGGGACAAGACGAGCAGGACGTTCAGCTGATGGTAATTGATACGCCCAACCCATTAAAATGCAATGTCGCTCAGGATTCTTGAAAAACCCAAAAATTCTGAGTGGCACTACAATTGCACTCGTCACCTTGAGACATAAGATGTTAATTCTCATTTGCCCAGTAATTTCACTAGCTACGGCACCCGTCATACCGAAACACAGTAATGTATACACATTACTGCTTCACGGCAGAAATAGGCGCCGTTGTGGTACCCATAATCTAGCCGGAATCCTGTGCAAAGGAGCCTCCCACTGGTAATAAGTGGGAAAGATGGGGGACAATCACGTTCATATATAGATACTTCTATTCGCGTGCCTCTCAGACTAGCGAAAGTTGGTGTCAGCTTTGTAAATTCATCTTTTTGTTCTTCGCGAGGTGAAATAGTTCTGCCGTACTTGCGATTCCTGTCCACTCTCGGATTTCGCGCAGCCAAGACTTTTTTCTGCGACCTACGCCTCTTCTACCGGCAACTTTCTCATCATGATCGTACCTACTGTGCTAAGCACGTGCTCCAAATACAAAGATACAGAAGAAGCTAATATAATGGGTACTTAGATATAAAAAAATAAGGACAGCACATATGGTTCCATTTAATAAAATGTCTTTCATAGTTTACAGCAGTGACACGCCAGTGAGAGTTATCAACGCACCTGCTGTGTGGCGGCGATAGCCTGGCTCGCGGCGGCCGCTATTGTGCTTCCAGCGTGACCCAGACCGTACGAGTCACGACCCAGGGCCGCCTGGAAGGGAATATCAAGTGTCATGATAAAAGCCCGCCACTTATAGATATTTAATTTAGGTACGACAAGATATGGGTACCAGCCTAGCGAAACTCTCTAAGAAAAAAGCGATTGTATGAAACGTGCAGTCACTGATAGATTGACAGATGACGGCTATAATCTGGTAAAAAACGGAGAAAGCCGAAATCCACTACGTTTTAAGCAAGTGTTGGCTTTCAAACTTAGCCGGATTATACTTCGTCGCCGTATTGTACAAACATATGTTAAATCACTGCGCGTTTCATACTTAACTAAATTTCAGTTTTTACTAAGGCAGTCCCGCCTGTTCCTCTCCCTCCTGCCCCCGAGCCAGTATAGAAGACATCAGGAAAAGCACAAAAGATCGAGACATAGGAACAAATATTCAGAAAACTGAAATGGAAATGGGCTGGGCATACGAGTAGAGGGAAGGAGAAGTGTAACAGAAAGGTCACAGAATGGTATTCTAGGAATGGCATAAAAAACAGGGGAAGACCCCGCCAAAGATGGGAGGATGACCTGTCCAAATTAGCAAGAGTGACCTGGAGCCGGGTTGCCAAAGACAGAAAGGAGTGGAAAAGGTTGGAGGAGGCCTATGCGAATTGGCAATCAGCTGAAGACTACCTGGATTTTATATAAGTTAGATATAAGAAATTGTATTATTTTTAGTTGAATAAAAGGTCTTATTACGTAGTATTTACATCCTCTTTGATGGGTACCATCAAAGCGCGTGCTAACTACTGGCAAAAGCTCCCATGATTCCTTTGGTGTTGCAAGGAAACCAGAGTTGAGACTGGTTTATAATTTAACGTTTTTTACTTTCTAACGTTTTTTGTTTTCAGCCTATTTGCAACTATGTATTTCGTTTGGAGTGTAAACATTAAAGGAGTCCTTTACTATTCGGTTAAGAAGGCGAGAGTCAGTCCGTAGACCGTTGGCTCATCTGGTGCGGCCAATAGGTGTTACTCTGTCAAACGACTCTGTGATAAAGATGCGTGGAGCAACCGTTGCAAACAGGTTTATGCAATGAAACCTTTATTAGAACTACAGTACGTACTTCTTCTTCGTCGGATTACTCTTGACAGAGCAGTCGTGGTCACGTCGAACGACGAACGATTCTACGCCAGTTATCCCTGGCTATTGCTTCTCTGGCACATGTGTTGAGGACTCCCCTCAATGGTTAAGGCTTTGATCTGGTCTGTCCAGCGCATAGGGGAGCGTCCTCTTGTCCTACTGCCGTTGACCCTTCCCTGAACAACAAGTCTCTCTATGGCATGCTCTCCACGTCGCGTGATATGTCCGAAGTATCTGAGGATACGGGCTCTGGCTATAGATGAAAGCCTTTCTTTCACCTTGAGCTCTTCAAGTATCGAGACGTTTGTGCGGCGTTGTGTCCAAGATACTCGTAGCATTCGTCTCCAACACCACATTTCTAGTGCGTCAATCCTTTGTCTCTCTCGTTCTTTGACTGTCCATGTTTCGGCACCATATAGTAGTATGGGAAACACTAGAGATCTTACTAACTGAACTTTAGTAGCTTTGGTGATATTCCTGTCCCGCCATATCCTCGTCAACTTCTGCATTGCAGATCTGGTAATAGCCATTCGCCTTCTAATTTCGTCTTCCGAGCCACCAGTATTAGCGACCAGTGATCCTAAGTATATGTATGACTGTACAACCTCGCAATTAGCAATCTCGACTATATCTGGTGCATTGTTTTGACTTCGATCGACAATCATCATTTTTGTTTTCTGCCGGTTTATTTTAAGGCCATACTGGAGGCTGGTATGCTCGATACGATGTAATAATTCAGCAATGTTTTCCTTACTTGTCGCTATTAACGTGGTGTCGTCGGCATATCGGAGATTGGATATGTTTTTGCCGCCAATTGGTATGCCATCTGTCCAATCTTCTAGAGCTATCCTCATAATGTGCTCCGTATAAATATTGAACAGAAGAGGCGACAAAATGCAGCCCTGCCTGACTCCTGCAGAGGGATGAAGTGGGTCGGACGTGACATTATCCACCTTGACTGAAGCGGAACCATGTTCATAAAGGGCTCTGAGGATTTGCACCAAGTGCTTGGGCACTCCCATCTCTATGAGGATCTTCCATAGTTGTGGCCATTTAACAGAATCAAATGCCTTTTGGAAATCAACGAAGCATATGAAAGTCGGTCTGTTGAATTCCTTTGCTTTCTCTATTATTTGTCTCACAATTAGGATCTGTTCTCGTGTACCTTTGCCCTTTACGAAACCGGCCTGCTCTGGTGCTATTTCCTTCAGAATATAAGCCTTCAGTCTTTCGTTTACTATTAAAATTTTGCTGGCATGTGGTATGAGCGCTATAAGACGATAGTTATTGCATTTCGTTGTAGACCCCTTTTTGTGTAATGGTATGAAAACAGAGTGCGTCACCCAAATTTTGTTACATATGGTGTGAAACATATCTACTCCGAAATCTCCGCAACATCTGATTGTCTCTATTGGAATACAGTCATTTCCAACTGCCTTCCCTCCTTTTAGATGGTTGATTGCAGCTTTAACTTCTTCTCTAAGAATAAGAGGTTCCAAGTCCTGATCTTCAGGTTCAGTGGAGATATAGCTGCGCGAATCAGGGTCAAAGAAGAGCGACTGGCAGTAATTCTTCCAGACTTTCAGAGTATTTTTCAGTTCAGTCACAACCTTTCCCTCCGAGTTTTCGATGGTCCATGTTTTAGAACTGAAGTTTTTTGTAATTTCACGAATCTTCTTGTGAAGGTCTTTGGTTTCATGCTTTTCGCCATGGATTTGTATTTCGGTACATATATTTTGAAGAAACCTATTTTTATCACGACGACAAGCCGCTTGAATTCGGCAACTTAGACGGTTCTGCTGCGTAATGTCAGCCCCAGTAACTTTTAAAACACGTCTTTTTTCGACAAGCGCGAGAGTGTCGTCCGTCATCCAACGTTGGCGTTTTGTCGTCACGTCCTTCGTTCGGTCAGCAGATTTTGCGGAATCTATTATAATCGATTTGGCTTGAGACCAGACCTCATCTACTGTACACTGATCAGGTTTCTGGTTTACCCAGTTGTGTTTCTGTTCCTCTACACTTTTGGAAAAATTTTCGCAGTCCACGACACTTATACGAGCGCGTTTCTCAGTGGATCTCGCGGCCTTTAGTTTTACCTTAACTTCTGCCTCCAGCAACTGGTGATCTGTACCACAATCTGCGCCCGGCCTAGTAACGGTGTTTTTAACGGATGATTTCCATCTTGACCTGATCAGTATATAGTCGATTTGATTTCGGTAACGCCCGTCTGGTGAAATCCACGTGTAGAGTCTTCTGTGATGGTGTTTAAACATACTGTTCGTAATGGTAAGACCATTATCTGCCGCGAATTGTATAAACCTTGTGCCACGCTCATTTCGTTGACCAAGGCCATATCTTCCTATAACCTCTCGCAATTCATTATCCGTTGTCGTTGCTCCGATTTTTGCGTTGAAGTCACCTGACACCATCAGTAATTCCCTATTAGAAGTCTCATTGATCGCGATTTCTAAGGTGCGGTAGAAATTTTCGACCTCGTCATCCTCTGCCGCACAAGTAGGTGCATATACTTGTATGATGTTTAGATTCACCGGATTAGATCTTATTTTAATCGATATGATTCTGTCGCTATAGGACTTATATCCCATTACGCAGTTGTTGATGTTTTTCGGTAGTACAATTGCTACTCCATTTATACTTTTTGTGTCATGACCAGAATAGTATACGATGTTTTGTGTAGTTTCAAAATGCCCATTTCCCTTCAGATGTGTTTCACTTAGGCCACAGATATCGATGCTATACCGTGTGAGTTCCTGTTCTGCAATGTCCAGCTTACCCGGTTAAAGTATCCCACGTACATTCCAGTTCCCGATCTTAATGCCTCTTCTCATTTTAATGGCTGGTTTTCCAGTAGCATTCTTTCCATGTGAAGCCTGGTCGCCTACAAACACATGGCCGGTAGCACATTTCACACTGTCTGCCCCGGACGCAGTGCAGCGCCGGGTGCTATTCGGATCGCATGGCTTCCTGATTCGTCTCTTTGGTTGTCTATTCATATTCATACGTGACTATCATGGGAAAAATAGTGCAGTACGTACTACTACTAAAAATAACCAAAAGCCATTAAATAGTGGTAAAAGGTGGTACAAAACCGAATATAAAGGTCTCTATGAATGTTTCTTTGGTTTCCAAGTCCTAGAGGAGAGTGTGTGCGGGATGATCACTCGCCATAAGGTGACACCATGTACGCTCATTTATCCTCCTGTTCCATTAAAAAAACAATCTACTTGGGGTGAGGTTTATTTTAAACTACATCTAAACAAGGGTAATTTCTCTTGCCGTCAATCGATATCGGTATGTGGAGCCAGCCACTGATAATGATAATGGTGGGTTATCTTATATGATTGGAAACTACTTCAGCCTCCAACTAAAACCTACTTATCCACAATTCACATTTTTTACATCTCAATTAAGATTCAGACAATCATGCAAAGCATTTTAAAATAAAATTAATTAACTTTTAATAGTATACATTAATACCTGTATAGCAGAATCAGTCCTCGACATATTTCCATTAGATGCATGGCTCCGGGAATCTCTATTGTTCCAGCTTTCACGACGTTTTTCAGCTTTAATTCGATATCTAGCAAACAAATTTAATATGTTAAGAAACAAATAAAATAAATCAAATTATTTTGTGGATTTTCAAATCTCATATTCACACTAAGCATATAATTATTTATAAGCAAATCCGACAAAAAAATAGATGAATACCTGTAAGTAATTAGCAATCCCGTGTGAGCATAACTTAAATAACAGTGGGAGGCTCTATTGCACAAGATGCAGGCTAGATTATGGGTACCACAACGACGCCTATTTCTGCCGTGAAGCAGTAATGTGTAAACATTATTGTGTTTCGGTCTGAAGGGCGCCGTAGCTAGTGAAATTTCTGGGCAAATGAGACTTAACATCTTATGTCTCAAGGTGACAAGCGCAATTGTAGTGCCGCCCAGAATTTATGGGTTTTTCAAGAATTCTGAGCGGTAATGGGCAGGGCGTAACAATTACCATCAGCTGAACGTCCTGCTCGTCTCGCCCCATATTTTCATGAAAATAAGCACCATACAAAGCCAAATTCAAATTTTCATATATATTCCAAATTTTTAATCAATATAGGATTTTAAATTACATATTAAATGTCAAAAACTAACACCCATTCGACCTAGTCTAAAATTTATATATTAGACCTGAGAAGAATGGATGTAAGAAACTCATTGGGGTTCTTTTTTTTTATAAAATTTTGTTACAATAAAATTTCTCAAATTAATAGCCTGACACCCTCAGGTACTCCATTCCCAATCAGTGGTATCATTATGAATGTCATTCATGTAATAATAACCTTTACCACATTTAAATGCTTTATGTAATTCATTTGAATTAAAACATTTGTGTTATACATTTTATGTTTTTTTTAAAGACTTACTAGCTCGCCTTAACCCAGTAGTAGGCATAAAGAGTTTGTGCAAAAATGATTATGCAATTGTGTCCTGTATAAAGTACATTCAATAAAGTATATTCACAACAGAATACTGCAATAATTGTTGATCCATCCATCCAACTAAAACCATTTAGTGTCAATTGGCAAATTGATTCAAAATATACCCAAATAGCAAACAATACCTGTTCTCCTTATAGTGACTGTTGCCAGATGATGTGTTATGGTTCGTGTTAGTATCAAGATCTAATGACCTCTTTTCCAGCAGTTCTGTTATACCTTTGTTATCAGCCTCCAATTCACATTTAAATTTGTGCAGCTCAGTATCTGAAAATATTGATAAAATAATTTGGTGAAATTATATTAACAATCAAATATTTGTATTGGCGAATTGTGCTGTACACCTATCAATTGTTAAGAACTATGTTACCACGATTCATACAAATAAATCATTTCATTTCATTTCAAAAAATAATTAAGACTCATTATAAAAATACTTCAAACAATTTATTATAATAATAATAATTTTAATAATAACAATTCTCGTGTCACATGAAATGTATATTTGATATAATAATAATAATATTTTATACCGCAAAAACTTTTTTATTGCATTATTTTTAAATTAATTTATGCATATAGCAATACATCATTTGCCATTACATGTATCACATACAAATTATGTTAGATTAAAAAAATCTTAATGTTTCTCTAGGCCCTTTATTTTAAATAACCCGAATAGCCCTCTTCTGAAACAAAAATATCCTTAACTTGTACTTTAAACAAACATTGGTATGGTAATTTTAATAAATTAAATGAAAATATGCATTGATTATTTAAAACTGCTAGGCCTTTTTTAATTCAAAAATAATTCAATTTCAGCAGCAGAATATCTACAGTTAATATATCTAATGAAAGAAGTTCGAGGTTACATTACATACTAGGTACAAGTTAAATAAAAATGTAAAACAATGGTCTGAGTTGGATGATTAGTTGCGGATTGCAACCCACTAGTTTTTTTTTATGGAATAGGAGGACAAACGAGTGTACGGGTCACCCATTGTTAAGTGATCACCGCCCACAATCTCTTGCAACACCAGAGGAATCACAAGAGTGTTGCCGGCCTGTAAGGAAGGTGTACGCGCTTTTTTTTAAGGTACCCATGTCGTATCGCCCCGGAAACACCGCACAAGGAAGTTCATTCCACAGCTTGGTATGTGGAAGAAAGCTCCTTGAAAACCGCACTGTGGAGGACCGCTTGGCCAGTTTTTCATGTAACAGCTTTTTTACTAAACAGCCACACTTATGTGATAGCAGGTTAAATAGTTCAGCTTAGTTAACTAATATGTATATAAAAAGCAAGTCTCTAGTCATAAATAATATCAATTTAAAATTATATCATTCTTTGTAAGATGTATAATGGTATAAGGACATATTCTATCCTAGGTAGAGAAAATGCCAATGTTGTTTAAAACATGAGGTTATTTTGTCAGTGTTTGAATGAAAAAAAATCTAATGATGCTCCTAGCTCTCCAGCAATACATGAGTGGTTAGTTGGTAACATGGCTTTAATTAAAAATAATGTAATGAGTCATAAACTCATATAAAATATATATATATAGATCAGTTGATTATTCCTAAAGTTAATTATTATTAAGTTTTACTTCATGTGTAAAGATTTTTATTATATGGATTGATGCATGTTGAGGTCTTGCTATGTGCAGAGTACCTATAGTAATATGTATATCCAGTGTCATGGTGTTTGTTTCCAGTGAAACTCGTAACAAATTACCAGATTTTAATGGGGATTACTTTATGGAGTGCAGATTACTGCCGTTCCCAATATCTAAATAATATATAATCAATAATAAGTCTATCTCTTACTTAGATAAAAATCGTAACTATTGTTGACTTTTCTGTCCCAATAAACTTATCGACGATAACTCACCTCATCTGTACATATGTCTGTCAATGGGACGACATATAGCTTACCAGCAATAGAAGTTTGTATGGAAATTGCAATTCACTTGTACCCATATAAGGCAATAAGAATGAATTTTCGGGTCTATTGGGACAGCTTCAGATTTTTTTTTTATTTGACACACTCTTTTTACAACAACAAATTATCTTGCCCCAAGTTAACCATATATAGCCTGTGTTATGGGTTACAAGACAATGATATATTTAATACAATATACTTACTTAAACATACATAAATTCATATAAACATACATAAATACCTTTAAACATCCATGACTCGGAAACAAACATCCATATTCATCATATAAATGCTTGCACCTACCTACCTACCTAGGTATTCGAACCCGGGACCTCTAGCATAGTAGGTAGGATTGGCTACACTCGGCTATACAGGTTGTCAAAAGATTATTGACAGCTAATTACTGACAGTAGAAGGTAGTAAATTATCTCTATCTGTAGATAGTGTATTGGGAATGGTGTGCCGTTAGTGTCTAACTTGAAAGATTGGGATCCATAATAATTTTCATTTCCAATATTTGTTTTGTTTGGAAATATTTTCTATGAGAGAAATTTATTGATGTTTGACAGTTATGCTGTGAAACAATATCATTATTGTTATATGAAACCATTTTGTTATAGTTAATTTTGACTACTGAGAAATGAGTGTTTGAAATTTATTATTACACTACCCAATTTCTGCTTGTCAATGTTTAGTTAAATTTCATATTAGCCATCAATTAATTTTCTTTTAATTGTTTAAAAATAAATAAGACAAAACAGTGAAGTAAAGTGGTTCTTAAAAGCACACCAAGGCATTGTAATCATTGCCACAAAAATTATATACTTATATGACCATATTTAACATGTCAATGAAAATTAACTAAAAAAAAACGTACCCAATCTTCTTATATACCTATCAACTAGGTCATACATCTGGTTAGCTAACACAACTTTCTCGTCAGCTTCTTCCAATGTTTTATTGTATCCCTTTCTTATGTCTGAAAATTCAGTGTCTGCTTGGTCTGTGTTTACATCGCCACGTCGACAGCTTCCAAATAATGTTCTAACTCTTCGTTCTAAAGTGTCCATGTTATCTAATAATAACACAAATTTTAGTTTTAAATAATTATCTTAATATTTGAACTATACATATATCATAATAGTTATTCTTACTTTGCACAGACAGATCCATTTCACGCATTTCAGTAAATCTGTCTCTGAGCTCTTGAGGAAGATGTTCAATCACTAAAAAAAAGCGACAGTAAAAGCACGTAAAAGACACAAGTATTAATTAATTTTGACCAATAAAAGATTAATTATGTGTATAAAAATTAATTTAAAGTTCCCGCTGTCTTTAAACATTTTACGAATTCAATGCAGCCAACAGTAATGCGTCATATTTACGATATACACTCAAAGGACGTTCTTTATTTCTTACTTTCCAAATAATCCTCGAGATACAGCATTTTGGTAAGTTAAATAACTTTAATTATGTTTTTATTACAAAATTTACATAAAATACTGATATGTTGCTATGCTTATTGCAAAGTAAATATGTAAAAATTAAAATGCGGAGATAAATTAGTAGAACGACAAAAATCTTTCCATTTCAGAACAAAGAGAATATAAGCAATAAGCATTAAGTTTCAGAATTCGTATTTCGTATATACCAACATAAAGAAAAATTAGATCTTGGCATAGATAGATATGATATGTCGTAGTGCGTCATTATAATATTACGAATAGAATTCATAGTATAGAATTCCTACTCTGCGGTTATAAAGTACTTTGTTATAAAATCAACTCAAAATTTATTGTTTTTAAAAGGGTCCTGTTAAAAGTTCAATAATAATATATATTAAATTTATTTATTCAAATTTTCACTTATTTCTTATGCAATTTGATAATAAACTTTCATATTAAAATACTGTTTCAATATAAGATTTTGTCACATTTGTGACATAAATGGTGGTTATCTTTTAGTTATAATTTCATATTAAATGTCATTTAATAATTATAACAATATAATAAAGCCTTTTTATTTGTCCACTCAATTACAGCTAACATCAGCTAATTAGCATTTCGCAATTACTTTTTTTACTTTGCACTATAAGTAATATTCACAGTCTGTTCAACTCTTCCAGTCTTTCTTATCCTTTAATATCATAGGACCACCTTTTAAGCCCAAAGGTCCTCTTAACTTAAGGTTATTGTTATTGTTGGTTAAGGTTAAGGTTATTGTTGGTATCCACCTCTTGACAGTGATGCCTGTAACGTATCCTGATCATTGTCATTTTAGTTTTAGAACCTGTTAGTTAATAATTAGCACATCATGTTAGTTATTTTTTTCTGATTGTTTTTCTTTTTATTCTATGCAATTTTTTTATTGAAGAAGAGGACAAACGAGCACCTAATGTCAAATGATCACCGCCGCCCATATGCTCTTGCAACACCATAGGAAATAGGAAAAATGTACACGCTGGCACAGGCGTATACAGGTGTCCCAAAACTCAACGATAACCTGGTACCGGGCGAGAGGCCAAGGTATAAGAAATCTAGACTAAATGGGCCATCTTTTAAAAAAACTTGCTTGCTTGCTAGTGTAGTATATTTTTTTTCCAACGTAGAGTGTCAAAGTTGACTGACATAAATTTTATAAACAATAACTCGTCAAAATTTAATTTATTTTACTTAGTTAACAATGATTATTACTTTCATTTGTGGTTACCATTAATAGCACTGTTATTTGAGATAACATTATTAAAAAAATCACTGTAAAATTGTGAAAATTGCGATCACAGTACCTAAAAATGCGACAAAGGGTGTCAATTTTTTAACATTTTCGAAAAATGTCTGTCATCGCTTGACTAAGTGACATAGATTTTTTTTCTTATTTTTTTCATAACTGGTATACCTTGGCCTCTCGCCCGGTACCAGGTTATCGTTGAGTTTTGGGACACCCTGTATACACTGAAGTGCATATAAAATCTTAAGACATTTATCTACTGACGAGATAAAGCTTGAGTTTGATTATAATAAATTTGATTGAGAGTATTGGTCTGATTCTTCTTGACAGTATTCCTTTATAGATTTTTTAGTTTAATTTTCAATTGAGTCTGTTAGAGGATGATAGGCATCTTCCAATAAGGACCAAAATAGCCCAAGGATTAGCTTGTTTTTAGAAAAAAATTGTTTTGTTAAAGTTGGGGTGTTCGAGGTGTTAATGCAATGTATAAGTTTTTTGGGATTTATAGAGAAAAGTTGACCTTCCCTGTTCTACGAAGTTTTGTATAGATATTGGGTCTGCTAACGTCTTTACCTAAAAATAGAGTGTTGTTTTATCGGTTTAAAGTATTGTTTTGATTATATGAAATTGGCGCTCCTGAAACTTCTTTTTTTCTTCTTATAATTAATCCTTCCTTTATTTCTTGTACAACCTTTAACTGGAGCTGCTTTATCTTTTCTAATATTGCTTTGGAGTAATCTTCCTTAAAGCATATTCTATGAAAAAGAGAAATTGCTTCATTTGAAAATACACAAGTAAAATAATAGTATTATTATGAAAACCTAATTTACCTCGTTAAGCTGTATGCATGAGAAAAGCGATTGCAGGTCCATTCGCCATGTTCATAAATGGCCGCCACTTTTAGTGCCTTCTCAACCTTTATTGGAATTTTTTTTAAATACTCGCAAAGTTCTTTTATTTATTTAGAGTGTATGCAGATTGACGACTTTTTTATGAATTAAATATTTTGTAATTTACACAACTAAGGCGAAACATTTTAATATCTAATTTTGTTGCATCATGTTGTATAAATATAATTTGAAATGCCTCATTGGTAAGTGGTAGGAAATTTATTTAAAAAAGTGACAATGAGTTTCTTTTCACTTTCTTTTCATTAAAGTTCGAATGTTCACGTCATGTAAAAACAAAACTGAAATATGGAACATGCCCTAAATTACACCATAATAAGCTTCGTCTTCTATACAGTGCGGCATTTACTCCAGTTGTTTAAAATAGTCTTGTTAAAGAAACAGCAATGTAAAACATTTATGCAGTTCAGGTTTGATTCGGACAGTTAGAGTTAACACACGACGAAGGAGAAAATTGTGCTTACATCGTCTTTAAGTACACTTTAGCCGTTCCTCTATCAAACTGGGAAATATGTGTATAGAATGTCATTGTTCATAAGTGTAATTTTACGACTTAAGTGAAAAAAATATTGTTAAAATGTAGTCGAACAATCATATTTTTATGTTAAAATTATTTTCAGAAAATGATTCGAAGACCCCTTACAGAAATAAAATTAAAACTTGAAGATTTGCAAGAATACGAAGAATTTCGCCGAGGGCAAACTAACAATTTATCTGCAGCACCAGAAATGCAAGAAGAAACACCTAAAACATCTGGTGGAGCTAAGTCTGTAGAAGAAACACAAACCAGAATAGGCTATGCTCCAAAAAAAAAGCCTTTTGTTCGAAGTTCATAAAAATAAATCTTATCAATAAACATTTTGTTTAAATATTGTTTTAAATGAGTTTTTATTTCCTGTACTTGCGTGTATAAATGATGTCTTTTATTCAATTATGTATTTTATTTATAACTTGACATAAGGCAATTAATTACTATATGTCTTGAAATAACGCTGAATTTCAATATAACAAATACTATTTCGACCTCTGTCAACCGCAGTCCCCTTGTAAACGTGCTCTGCAAAGGTCAGGAAACGTTGGGTTAAATAAAATAATAATAATGTGACCTTTAAGCAAAAACGTACTGTAAAAATACAGTTAAAACTACACGCGTTTTATTTAAATCTGCTTTATGTTAATGTGTAACACAATGTAAATCAAAGAAAATACTAAGAATAGGATGACACGTCGGGGAACTAAGTGGACATTAAAATGCAAAACACGTTATAATTCCTAAAAGTTGTATATATGCTTGCGGCTCCGCGGTCGCTAAGCTTGTGGACCAAGACCTCATGCTCCATGAAACAACACACTGTCTTTGTAGGCTGTATCCCTGCTTGACAGCTTAGGCACTGGTGGTGCAGGGCGTGCGACTTTCTCAGGCCGGGCGCGGTGGTGAGATGTCGACTAGTTACTGAGACCGCAGTTCGCAGAGGAGGGTTTTTCCACGTCTTGAGTGGAGGGCCCGAGTAGAAGGCCTGTGCCTCGAGCTGATGCCTGTCAGCAACGAGGCGGGCTCCTAATTCTGAGAGCCTCGCAGTGTGGCCTTCGGCTTGCACTTTGGGCGGGTCGTGTGAATTCACGAGTGCCATGGTTAGCCAGGCACTTGACAGAGCGAGGCTGGTGCTCGGAGAAAACATTGTTGGCAATCATAATAATATCTTATGCTATATACACTAAGCTTGTGTGGAAGGTCATTCTGGCTGTAGCTGTCGTCGCCGCAGGCTTCCTCCAATTCTCTGAAATCAAATGCAGAGAATAGAATCGGAATATGCAGACGGACGTTACCACTGACGCTAATATTATAGAACAGAAAGCAAAATACTAAGAAATACAGAAAAAAACATCAATTAGACGACTCAAACAACAATCGAAATAACAATAAATACAACAAAATAAATACCATTTCTTAGGCCAATATTCAAAATATTGCGAAACCCGGAAAACTTGATGAGTTAAGATGCATTATAGAAACGTTAAAAACCATTGTACATATAATTGTCTTGAACGAAACCTGGATCAAAGATAATAATCAAGCGGTAAGATTAAGTCTATCAAATTACACGCATTATTATAACTACAGAACATCATCAAGAGGTGGTGGAGTTACAATAAAAATGTTCACAAGAACCTAAAACATGAGTTTTAGGATACCCAGTGTGCAGACAAAGATGTGAAGATAGCAATCATTACTTATGAGTACTTTAAAAAAAACTGTCAATCGACATAGGAGGTATAAGCGACCAGCATCAAACGTGCTAAAACTTTGACACATACGCAAGCCATTTTACCAAAGAAAAGGAATCATTGTATTCGGAGATTTAAATTTAAACTAATTCAACAAAGAAAAAAATTATAAGATTGTCCTATGGCTAAAAAAGTTATGAAATAGGTTACCTACCTATTTCATAACTTTCCCATTTTTGCATGCCCACAGACTACTATGATGCTAACGCCTTATTGGCCAAAGAGAATTAATTTGTCAAAAGTCAGTAATGCCCGAGTACATGACAGTGACTCCCCGCCTCACATCTTGTTTCATGAAAGAAGTCCCGCGGCGAGTAGTATAGTAAAAGGTAAAAATCAATATTTGAAGTAGGAGTAGACTATTAAAGTAGGAAATCAATTAAATATGTATTATTTTTAACTTAATCTGATATTGTTTCTGTAAAAAGAAGTAAGATAGAAAAAATATTAAAAATCAAGTAATTTTATTTTACGACACGCCATACCCACGGGACCTCTTTCGTGAAACAAGATGTGAGGCTGGGAGTCACTGTCATGTACTCGGGCATTACTGACTTTTGACAAATTAATTCTCTTTGGCCAATAAGGCGTTAGCATCATAGTAGTCTGTGGGCATGCCGCATCACACATGACATTTGGCAATCCTCGTTGTCGTTAGAGTAAAAAATATTCTTTAGGAGTTAACGAATCAACGAGAATGTTCCACAGAATACTATTCTAAATAATACAATATAAAATTCCAATTTGACTTGCGTGTTACGACTAGAACTACATAGATTGCGTACAAACTAAACTAACCTTGTTCATCGATATTTTATTTCCAAATCGGAACTTTTAAACTATTATTGCTGAAACTGTTCTGCAAGGTTTGATTTCTCATCTCCCGATTGCAATTGAGATATAATGGCAGATACTAAAATAACTGAGGTTCGTAGATAATTTACTGAAATGCGGCAAAGTTGTTATTTCTCTGGTATTGCAAAAGAGAACGGCCGGCGCTGATCACGAAGATACCCAAGCTTTTTTTGTTGTTTAAAGTTAGTTTTTTGTCTTGCAGCTGAGGAATGATATCGAAGAATTGCAGGAGCTCATGAGTAATTCAAAGAGGAAGAAAGTCCAGGATATCTTATCATTAGAAATACGTAAACTTGAGACAGAATGGATTCACTTAAAAGAGAAAGCATCTGCAGACTCCTCTATGGTGGTTGAGCCTTCTGCATCCGCTCCCGTGCAAAAGAGATACGAGATAAAGATAAATGGTTATGGTAAGCACAGTTGGATTGAGTTATATTGAGTTTGTATGCCAATAGCATTGTTTGTAGTATTACTAAACTAGAAAATATCTACTCAAAATCAAAAATAATCCACATAGATCAAAAAATAAACCATATGTTTCATTCAAACATTTACAACTATTATGGAAAAATGTAGCTTTTGTGAGAAGAATTGATAAAAGTCATCTATAGTATTTAATGTCCCAGTATTTTACATTGTATCAATGTGATGCACCAAAAATACAGAAACCTTTCAATTTACTTATGCACTTAAGTAAAATACCAAGACTAATGCATGCAGTAGATGTATCATTATGCATACACTGTAAAAGTAAAAATACTTTTACAGTGTGTACTAGTGCATAATGTATACACTGTAAACACAATAATTGGTGAGCATTATATCAACTTAAGAAATAAAATCAAAGTAAATATACAACTTTGCATATTAAAATAGCCATTTTTTTAAATTTATTTAGTGGCATGGGATGCAAGTCCATAGGCCTTAAATTAGCCATTAACGGCAAATGATGACTGTTTAATGGTTTATAATATCTGGGCTTTATTATACATAGCTTTATTATCTGCTCCTACAATACAGACTCCAACTTTTGTGGCATTTCACTGTCTAATTAAAAGTAATCAAAGCTTGTAAACTTATTGTAATCAAATGATAATGTATAAAAGGGATTGACTTCATGATGATGATGTAATCAAAACATTTGCCTGTTAATGTATTTGAATGCATGAGTAATTAGTAAATTAATATTATACAAAATATAATATTTCAAATTTCAGGTTGGGATCAGTCAGATAATTATGTTAAAGTTTTTGTAACATTAAAAGATGTTCATACTATCCCCAAAGAGCAGGTATATTGCAAGATAACAGAAAAATGTATGGAATTATATGTTGAAAATTTAGACAACAAAAACTACAAATTGGCAATAAACAATTTACTGTATCCTATTAATGTTGCGGAATGTTATTGGAAACAGAAAACTGGTAAGGATTTTTTAAAAAAAATTGACATTATTTAGTTAGTGATTTAAGATATATCACCGTGGAACAGGGCTACCTTGAACTATATTAAAGCCGCTTTACCGACCATAGCCATTTAATGCAAAAAAATTATCAATGGCTTACATGAATCATGATAAGCTAATTAATAAGAGAGAGACAGTCCACAGAGAGAGAGTCTCTGAAAATGTCTCTGTTGAAGGAAATATTTCGGTTGCATTGTAAATATTCCCAGATGTAACAGCTTTCACATGAGGTTCCCTGCGGATACATCCATCCAGCTACTTCATATATCAAGAATGTTTTACCAGAATTTTGCAACCTCCAACTATAGATTGGTTTATTTAGGCAGTTTTGAATGGCCCAAAAATTCGACATCTAATGTTATAATTTTACTGTTGAATGTGGTGGCACTTTAAAACGGTTTTCTTTTGCCAATTTCAAGGCTTCTATGCAATATGATCAGACTATGGTTGTCTTTACTGCTGTTTGAATTTACTATAAAATGCTGCATTATTCACCAATAATTCCGGATTCCTCCAGCCGGCGTAACTAGATCTAAGGATCCAGCTGTTGGGCCCATAATCATTAGCTAAGAAATATAATTTCTAGTTGTAAAATTCTCTAAATTATTATTATAAATTACCAATATAACATAAATAGTATGCCATTCAATCTATCTACAGCTCTTAATTTATTCCCTAAATTATTAAATTATGATTAGGTTAGTTATGTAAAGCCCCTTTACAAACAAGCTTTATGACATTTATGAAGTGTTATTGCAATATTTTATGTCATTGTCACTCCATATTCTTCCTGGAAGTGTTGCACCACAATTAAGCCCATGTCATGTTAAAGTAGTTCACCAAGCTTTGAGTATGTGTTTTCAAATTTAAATGGTAATGAATACAATAGAATAATATTTATTTACCATAGGGAGTGACAATTATAATGTGACATATTACAACAACACATGAAGCTACATCAGTTTGTAAAGGGGCTATGACATGTGGAGGAGTGATAAGAAACTCTAGCCCAATTATTTGTGCTATGACTATAAAGGACATACACAGATAAGATTATAACTTGTGAAATTTACACAAACTACTTAAAAAGGAGTGAAAAGTAGGGACACATTTAATGGAATTTAGAAGGTGAATTTCAGGGGGTACAAAATTTTGTAAATAAGAATGCATTGTAGGGAAACAGCTGAAGAAGAAATGATCCCTGTTTTCCTCATCTAGACTAGAATCACAAAGGAAATGATTTCTAATTCTGAGATCATATTAGCCAGGTTGTCCTCCCATATTTAGCGGGGTCTTCCCCTGTTTCGTAAGCCATTCCTAGGGTACCAATCTGTGGTCTTTATGTTCCACTTCTTCTTTCCTCTACTCATATGCCCAGCCCACCAACTACTGTTATAATTACTAACAAAAACTGGTTGTTTAAATTTTGGCTGAAGTTTCATAATGTGAAACTACAGTGACCTTAATTCACTTTTAATACATGGCAAAGTAAAAAGGTTAAAAGCATTATCAATATTTTCTATTTTTAGATATGGTTGTCGTATTTCTATCAAAAGTGGACAAGGCAGTAAAGTGGTCTCACATGACAGAGATTGAGAAGAAGTTTGAAGACAAACGCAACAGTCGTTTTAAACCAGAAGTAGATGACAAACAAGACCCATCAGCATCCATAATGGGTCTTATGAAAAATATGTAAGTAATCTATATATATAAAAATGAATTGCTGTTTGTTAGTCTCGCTAAAACTCGAGAAGGGCTGTACCAATTTGGTTTATTTTAGTCTTGAATTATTTGTGGAAGTCCAGGGAAGGTTTAAAAGGTGAATAAATATGAAAATTCAATTCGGAAAAAAAAAATATAAACAAAAATTCTGTTTTTCCTTTGATGAGTCCCCCGTCGTTCAGAAATCAGATTGAAAGAATAATTAAAAAAAAATAACTAATTAAATTCTATTTATCTTTCTTTCTAAATAATACTAAGCACTTCTTGGCCATCATTCAGAAATATAACAGCTGTTTCCAGATGTCATCTATTTTTCATACCCGTAAATGATTAACCTAGATAATTATAAAATAACTATATAACCTAAATATAGTCTGAGAATCGGTCGTCATCTATTTTTTATACCCCAAAAATTTTAATTATTAATTTTCTTATTACTTTATATGGCAATACATGTTGGGTCAACTAGTATTATATAAATATATGTGTTAATCAGGGATGTTGCGAACATTCGCATCTGCATCCGCAAATGCGGAACATCCGCATTGTTTTGGACATCTGCATCTGCTTCCGCATCCGCATTAATCAATGCGAATGTTCATGCGGATGCGAATATTATACAAGTAGCGACAAGAAAGAAATTGGGCGGGGCCGGTGATTGACGCGTGCCGGTCGCACGTGACAATAACCAATGGGAGCGAAGAAATTAGTGACAAGATTCGACACGTTTGTTTGTTTTCGCTAGTGCATCATTTGTTTGTTCCTTTCCTTGCAAGTGGAAGTGAATAAATACGTGTTTGTTTGCGTTGTGAAGTGAAAGTGAACTACTTATCGTATCATAAAGATAAATAGGTATTTTTAATGTTATTGTGATACAGTGTGTAAATAAGAAGAGTTTACAAGAAAACTTTATATTATTTAAGACTAATATCCATAAGATCACAGGGTAACTTCTATTATATTACGCCGGTAATACGTTTTATTGTAGGAAAAAATATCGTTTTATGACGAAATTCGTTATTTTTCCAGTGTGATTCCCGTTATTGATAGTTTATCTATCTAACTATTTAGTCAACAATGTCACCACCGACCAAAAGTAATGTATGGGATTATTTTGAACCAAATAAAGAAGACCAGGATAAAGCTGATTGTAAAATATGCAAAAAAAGCTACTCTCGCAAGGGCCGCACCACGTCGTCTTTAAAAAACCATCTTAAGTCGATGCACTCAGAAGAATTTTCTACATTTGAGAACATTAGTAAAGAAAAAAAATTACAACAGATGAAATCTGACGCAAGTAAGTTTCATAATTAATAGTTTTAATTAATTAATATTTACTTGAGGCATTGTTTGGTTAGTTTAATAAAAGAATAGTTTTAGTTGTGGTTTATTGGCTAAGTTTCCACTCAATATTATAGTTATTTGCTGTCATATAAAACGTCAGTTGTAAAAAGACTAATATATGTAATTCATTTATCTACTTTTTTATTGTTTCAAAATAAAACAACCTGTACATAAATGTATATTTTTAATATGATATTAAAATATGAATAGTGAATTACTTAACTCAAAAACTATTCGGCTGATTGCAAAAATTTTATCACTATCAAAAAGTGTACCTTTTCTTTTTAGTGTAGTTTAGCTTCACGCTATATTTAATGTTAATGCCAGAAAACATTAGGGATCCTTCCTTCTTATAAATATTTATAAGGAATAAACTCCTTTTATTTTTATTTTTTGCAATATAAGTTGGACATTTGATAGAAAGGTTTTCTGGTGTTTTAAAATGTCCTCACTTTTTAATTACTTTTAAGTAAATAGTTTTTTACAACGAAAATTTTTATTTATTTGTGTATTTTTCAGATAAAGTTACCACTCCTCTGCAAGAATCAAAGAAACAACTTTCATTAGAGGAAATGGTTCTAAAAGAAAAGAAGTGGGACGTCAATAACTTGAATTCTAAAAAAATTGATAAACTCATTGGAGAAATGATTGCACTTCAAAATTTGCCGTTTAATTTTGTTGAAGGGCTAGGTTTTCGTAGACTGATGCAAGAATTAGCACCAAGATATAACTTTAGGGGACGCAATTTTTTTACAGATTTTGTATGCAAGGAATTATATAGCAAAGTGGCTCAAAAAGTTAAAGGATTAATCGAAAATTTTGATAACATGTCGTTTACGTCTGACATTTGGTCGGATCCTAGCTCAAACGCTTCTTTGCTTAGCCTGACTTGCCATGGAATTGCAGAAAACTTTGATAGATCATCGATAATATTGAAATGTGAGACATTTGACGGCCGTCACACTGGTGACATAGTTGCTGAAAAATTCAGTAACATGCTTTCTGAATGGAACATTAAAAAACAACAACTGCATTGCCTAATCAGAGATGAAGGGTCTAATATGAAACGAGCCGCGCGATTAGCAGCATTAAATGATATAGACTGTACTGTTCACAAGATACAACTGGCTATCCGTAGTTGTTTAGGTTCTCAAGAAAACATAAAAATACTAAAACAAAAATGTAAGAGAATTACGACCCATTTCAATCACTCTACCATTGCCCAGAAACAACTGCAATCAATTCAGGACAGACTGAATCAACCGCACCTGAAAGTGTTTCAAGATTGTGTAACACGATGGAACAGTACATTCTACATGTTCGAGCGTTTTTCAAAGATAAAGGATGCTCTGAGCCTTTACATGAATGATAATGAAATTGACCCTATTCTACCAGAAGAATGGAAAATGATTGAAAGTTTCATTCAATTACTGGGACCTTTTGAGGAAGCAACACGGGAACTGAGCAGCTCTTCTGCTCTTATTTCATCTGTGATACCGATAATACAAATGCTTGAAAAAAAAGTTGATGACTATTTATATTTAACAAGATCGCAAGAGTTTGATCCGATTCGTCAGGCTGTAACGACTTTGAAAAACGAACTTTCTACAAAGTTTTCTAGCTTGGGAGAAAACAATTTATATACCATCGCTACCTACTTAGATCCTCGCTATAAGCACAAATTTTTCACACCGGTGACTGAAGAAAAGATTAAAGATGACATTTTAAAAATGATAAATATTGAGAATGACAATTTTGAATCAGTTAATACCAATGCCAAAAGGGCTAAAATAACTGATTGCATGGAAAATGAAACAGAACAACTAGGACCAGGGACTTCAGGTTTCAACAAAAAGCCATGCTTAAAAAACGACCTGGCTATGATGTTAGATTCGTCGAGTGAAGACGAAAGTCAAGATGAGCCAGAAAATAGTAGCGTTGAAGCTGTATTAAAAAAAGAGTTACTTGCTTACCGTACTAAAAAAAGAATAAATGTGAGTGAAAATCCTTTAAACTGGTGGAGTGTACATCGAGGGGAATTCAAGGTATTATCGCCGATAGTACGAAGATTTTTATCTGCTCCACCGGGCAGTGTTCCTAGCGAACAACTATTTAGTAGCGCGGGATTAATTTACGAACCTCTGCGTAACAGACTAGAACCAGAAAAGGCGGCAATACTACTCTTCATCAAGTATAATGCTCCTATTTTTAAATTCAACTACTGATATAAAAAACAGAAGGTGTTCAGTTACATTATACATGACTTATATTTTTAACATAAAAATAAGTACTTAATTATGTTTGATTACAATAAAAATGTTAATAATTACGTTGTCATTGTTTTAATTCTTCATGGATAGACTTTATTTACATAATATCTTATACATCCGCATCCGCATCTGCATCCGCGGATGTGAGCCTGCTAAACTCCGCATCCGCATCCGTATCCGCGGATGTGAAAATATCGGCATCTGCAACATCCCTGGTGTTAATTAATCATGTTGATGTGAGACAAGGTGCCAGGGCAGTAGGTAAGAACTATTCAAGCTCTGATGTCCTAGGACTTGATGGATAGCATCTCTTCCACCATGCTCTGAAACTGTTTCACTGATTTGACCCCCATTCTCGAAAGCCCATAGTTTTGAAATCCTGAAAATCGGCTTTGTCCATCAGATCTAAAAAAATAAGAAGATAGCTTGTGTCTAGCTAAATAAATGCCTTGAAAGGAATTGTTGAGAGCATAATTTAAATAAATTAACATCTTGATTCTCAATATATTCTTGATTATGTAATTGCTAGAAACTGTCGTAACCATAATGGAAATTACACTAGGAACAGACATAAACTTATAATGCCTACTACTCGGCTAAGTCAAGTTATTAAGTCTTTTGTGGGGTGATGTATAATATGCTTTTACAACAAGATCCCAGAAAATGATCAAAACAAATGTATTACGAAATCTAAAAGAATTGTTAAAATCATTTCTGTGGTAAAGGTTACTATAACATAAATTAAATAAGTCTTTCTGAATGATACCACAGATTGAGGATGGCGCCCTCAGGCTATTAAATAATAAGTTTAATTTACGATATTACTAATTTGTAACCATATTTTTTATGAAAAAAAGAAACCCTCAAGAGTCAGTTTCGCCCGTTCTTCTCAGGTCTGAGGCATACTTTTTGGATTGGGTGGTAGTTTTTGACTTTCAATAAGCAATATCACATTGTATTTTGAAAATAAAATATTTGAATTTCCCTAATCTCCTGAAACACATCCACCTCTCTATTTCTTCGACTTTTTCTGGAGTGGTTGTGTTTTTGAGTTGATAGATTATTTTTAATGTATGCCAGGTAGATGAATGTTGTGTGATTATTAAATTACTGTAAAAAATTGCCTTATGAAATGTTTATTGTGTATTTCATTTACGTGACTCCTAGTTCCTTGCTGAGGACTGTTGGTGTTGCAGCTTATGGTGCCTATTGTTCTGTTAACTTGTACATGTTCTGTACATTATGTTCAAATATCCGGACGACCGAGCCTTGCTCGGATTTTTAAGAATGTACAAAACTTGAACAAAAAAAAAAACTAATAGGACATCTGGATTCGAACCGGGGTCTTCTGCTTTCCGGATCACCCAATGTCCCATCTGAGCTATAATAGTCTTGTATATAGTGGCGAAATTTACCTTTGTATTCTAATGTTGTTGTAGCTGTTTTGCATTTTTTTTAAATTGAAACCTAGCTAGATCGATTTATCACCCCCGAAATCCCCTGCATACTTAATTTTATGAAAATCGTTGGAGCCGTTTCCGAGATTCAGATTATATATATATATATATACAAGAATACACATGGTTTTCTTACAAACATTCTTAAAACTATGAGAAATTTGTATATATAGTGAATGCAGATTTCTAATTTCAATGACATGTCTTATATTATTTATAAAAAAATATATATTTTAATTATATAATGTTTAATTGGTTATTGTGTCTTGGGAACTCACATTTTTTATTAGTTTCTTTAGATTTGACTGGTAGGTCTTCTAGGTCGTTCCCACTCGCTATTTGTTACGTAGACGCCTTAGATTAGGGATTGGTCTCCGCGGCGCTCCAACTAGATATCGCAGGCGTAGTCGCAAAGTGCGGCAACTAATACTACGCCCAAGTGGGCGTACACGAGCCAGTCTCAAACAATTGTGACGTTGACGTGCCCCATGTTCTGTTAAACTTTACTAATACCTAATTAAAACTAAAGTTCCGGGTTGCGGAGTAAAACTATGTTAAAATAATACTACAAGAAATAATAAAGACACATAATATCATCAGTATATAAATTACAAATTTTGTAATATGAATATATAAATATATACATAGTTGCCTTAATAAAAAAGCTATTGTTCTTAGGTAGTGTGGTATCTAGTTGGAGCGCAGCAAAGACCAATCCTTAATCTAAGCATGTACATATTCTTATACCATGCTACAGAATAATGATACTAGATTATACTTATATTGTGTGCTTACCTTTTGTGCTAAACAAATAAATTAATATTCCATAAGTGCCAAATAATTATTTTAAACATGTAATAAGAAATTTAATATAATATTACAGGTATGAGACTGGAGATGATGAGATGAAGCGAATGATCTCTAAGGCTTGGTATGAAGGCCAGCACAAGAAGAAGTCTGACACTGTTGACTTGTAATAAATAACTGGATATAATATAATATGGCCCAGGCCATATAACGCGGTATCCTTATAACGCGTTTACATATTACAATATCAACACCGATATAACACGATCCTTAGCTTATATAACGCGTTATCACGCGTGGTGTATCCCCTACTTATATAGGGTATCCCCTACTTATATATTTCTGTACCTACTGTGAAATTTATAATGATTTCTACAGTACATAATTAGCTTCGCGTACTTTTCCACATGTGTCAATTGTGTTTTTACAAAATTAAATTATTTTATTAAATTGATGTATTAAAACCCTTACTAAAATAGTAAAACTAGGCAAACAATTGGAAATCCTTGTTACGAATTATGTTTAATTATTATTATTATGATTACGAATTTCGAGGTCGTAAAAACGCAATATTAGCCTTATAACGCCGTTTTATATAACGCGGAACCACTGTATCGCGTTATAGGGGAGTGGACCTATATATTATTTTAAATATAATATACAATAGCATCATTGACAAGAATTAAGGTGATATACAAGACACTTGTCAAGTTGTTGCAAGTTGTCATTGTCAATAAAATATATATGTCATTACGAAATAAAACATTGTATTCCAACCTACTGATAACTTTTAAGAATAATTTTAAATTAAGATTTACTTTTCTTAAAATAAATGATTAATGGATTATAATGGTGTGTTTATTTATAATGTCTTGAATGCTTCATTAATGAGAGGTACCTAGTACTACAATCCAGATAAGTTGATACCTTACAAAATCGGTACAGTCGGTATACAGTTGGTATTATAGGTATGTATAGCTAAATCCGCATCTGAAGCAGTAGAGGAAATTAACCCTAATTTTATGATAACTTATAATGCCTACTACTCGGCTAGGCCGAGTTAGTAAGTCTTTTGTGGGGCGTTGTATGTGCTTTTACAACAAGATCCCAGAAAATGTTCAAAACAAATGTACGAAATTGAAAAGAATTGTTAAAAAACGTTTGTGTTGTAAAGGTTACTATAACATGTCTTTCTTAATGATACCACAGATTGAGAATGGAGCGATCGCCCACAGGCTGTTAAATAATTTGTACTATTTTACGTTGTAACATATTTTTTTAAAGAAAGAAGCCAGCTGAGTTTGTTGTGCCCGTTCATCTCAGGTCTGAGGCATACCTTTTTTAATGGGTGCTGGTTTTTGACTTTCAATAAGTGATATTATAACCTAATTTGAATTTGGGGTAGGTCTTTTCACTGGGTTGTTGATATTCAGTGATCAACGCCGCCCATATTCTCTTGCAACACCTTCAAAAAAAGCGCGAATCACAGGAGCGTTGCCGGACTTTGGAAGGCCTACTCATGTCCTGGAAACACGGCACAAGGCAGCTCATTCCACAGCATGGTTGTAAGTGGAATAAAGTTCCTTAAAAACCGCACTGTGGAGGACAGGACGCCACACATCTAGATGAAAGGGTTGATATCCTAATTTATGGCGTGTCGTGCGAAGGTGGAATTCGTCGGCAGGAATCGGATCAAATAATAATAGAGAAAGCATGGAATGTTATGTAAAAAATAACAAATCCTTATACCTATTTGTTTTATTAAAAAAAACTGTATAACACTTACTGAATGTCATAAACTACAATCTATTCCAAAATATTTATCATGAAACAAAACAGGCTCATGAAACTTAGCGGGCTTTTTTATAAAGAATCATTAAGAGAAAAATTTAAAGAAATAAACATTTTGACTGTTGCTTCTCAATACATTTTTGATAATGTTCTGTATGTTCATAAGCACATTGATTATCACAGCTTAGCAACCAATGTGCTTATGTACATAACATTATTAATAATAGTATATTATTGTGAGGCAACAGTTTGTTGTTTGTTTTTTTTTAATCTCTCTCTGGATTTCTAGGTTATTAATAGCACGAATAGCCCTCTTCTGTACTTATGGTAGGTATAGTTTTGGGATTTTCAATATCTACAGTAAAAGATTCATATAACGTTAAATAATTATATATTTCTAACACGATCTACATAATATAGGTAAGTAATAGGCTACATGAGAATAAACATTCGATAAATTTTGTATTTGACGATATCCGTGAATTGTGTCAGTATACCAAGCCGTTTAATCAATCTTCAGAGCGTTAGTTGTGAGCCAAGAGAAGAATCTGGAAAGAAAATAAATCATTATAAAATAATCTAATCGATAGATAAATTATTAAAAGGTAAAAATAACTAGGTAGTGACCGGTGTTCACCTAAACAAATGTATAGGCCTAGATTAAGGGTTGGTCTCCGCTGCCCTCCCAATAGAAACCGCAGGCGAAGTCGCAAAGTGCTGCAACTACACTTCCAAGTGGGCGTACTCGAGAGAGTCTCGAACAATTTAACGTAAACGTCGTAACGTTGACGTGCCACATGTTCTGTTAAACTTTGCTAATAATTGAAACTAAAATGCAGGGTTACGTAGTAAACTTTGTAAAAAGAATACTACAAGAAATAAAAAAGATACTCTGATCACATATCATCAGTAAGTATTTTGTATTTACTAATTTCAATGTAAAATAACACGAAGCGTACGTTACAACATTTTAAAAATGCCATTGAGTGTCAAGATGCCACGCACACATGCATCCAATAGTTGTAATAAAAAGCTATTGTTCTTAGGTAGTGCGGTATCTAGTTGGAGCGCAGCGGAGACCAATACTTTTTGCGAGTGTATAATTTCATGTAAAAATTTAAAATCTCTTTAGTTAAATCATCAATTCAAATCACGTCATCTTAATGACGAAATTTGTAGAAGTTTCTTACAATGATAATTTAACCTCTTCTTGTAACGAAATAATACCGCAGCAGAACTGTAAAGTGCGTCGAGATTTTATCTCATAGAATTATAGAATTTACAGAAATAAAATTTGAAATTAAAAAATATAAAGTGTGTCGAATTAAAACCTATCCTATCGCTCAAGTTGGATCCAACTGCACACAATGTGCAAAACATGATTAAAACCGGTTCTGTAGTTTAGGAGTTCAGGCGGAGAGACAACAACGAAATTTTTATACAGGTATTAAAATTTCAAAAACGGCTACTTAATAAATTGACAAAATGACTTCCCAGTATTTTTTGACACCTCCAATAACGCATAGTTTTGTAAATTTTAGCTTTTTTTGTGTGATATAATATGTTAATTATAAAGACTCAAAATTCATCGTATCTGAATTATCACTATTGGTTACAGGTAAGGGTATTACAATACTCACTTTTCTTTCTTTGCCGATGTTTTGTCCGCCGACATGTTCCAGATGATATGGCAAATATAGATCCCTTGAAAAGCAAAGAATAATATTTGCCAATTTAAAGTAGCAGTATTTTTATTCTCTGTTGCGAAGATTCGCTCCGATCTTCTTCTGCGATTTGCAATATCATTGACGCGTAATTCTAGAATTTCGCGATCACTTCTTCTGAGCATCCGATTAGAGTCAAATCTAGTGTCGCGTCGTGCTACAGAGCGGATACCTTCGTCTTTGCGTTGGCCGTCCTTATATGAGGTAACTGCTTGTTCTTGTCTTGTTCTTAATTCTTGACTATTTCTTCTATTATTCCGAGATTCTCTATATGTTTTTCTCCCGCCAACTGAGTCTCGCTCCAAGACAAGCAAATCAGAACTGAGCGACCTGTACACAGCACGAGTGTTCATTCTGTTTTCTCTGTACACATTTCTTTGTTCATCAGTGTTCTTAATTGTATTTCTAATATTCAATATTACTCTTTCCCTTCCGTTGAAATATCTACGATTTGTTTCAATGCTGTTAACATTTTTTTGTTCTTGTCTAGTTCCATGATTAATTCTCGTCACTTCTTGAAGATTGCGTTCCAGGTTTCGCTTTTCAGATTTGCGTGCGAATAATCTATCTCTCGTTGCATCGCCTTCCCCACGAACACTCTCTCGGCGTAAGTTATCAGTCACTCTTAGATTTTCGTTATTATTGCGCCTCAATGATATTCCTCTCGTAGGCGACAATTGTGAAACAATTTTACGCCTGGATTCAATTGTTATTTGTTTGTCTGTCCTAGTATGGTCTTTAAGTTGAATGCTTCTAGGATTAGCTTGTTGTGAGGTCGTGCGTTCGGTTGAGCGCCCTGATATAATGCGAATATTGTTTCGAATAGAATTTGGTATCCTATGTCCGTTGATATATCTGGTTTGTCTAAAGAATATAGATTCATTTGGTAAATAGAATGCACTATCTCCACGGCTGTTGGCATCGCGTCGGGATTCTGTACGACTAGCTTTTGCTCTAAAATCTCTGCCATCGGTAAAGGTTCGCATTCTGTGCACCTGTTTTCGAATGTCAGCCCTGTTTACAACACGACGGCTGCTATCAACGTTCGAAGTTATAATATTATGTCTGCTATCGATTATGTTTGTTGTGATATGAGGTCTAAAATGCTGCGAATCACGAAGACGGTAGCGATTAACGATACTTTCATCTGTATTACGGTTGTGGGCGAAGCGGTCAATGCGATGGGGCCGGTCATTTTGTGTTCTAATTGCTTCATGTTCGTATTTCAAAGTTTGTCTTACGTTGCGATTAACTTCAGATTTTCTAGTAACAGAACGCCGTGCATATTCTGTAGCAGATAGACGTACATCGTGAGATTTCTCACGACCCGAAAAGTCCCGTGCTAAAGAAGAGCGATTGTCCAAAATAGAACGCGGTGTATTGAAGCTACTTCGCCTTCCATCAACGAGGTTTTGTTCGGATGTTATTGGATGAAAAATACAAAGTAGCGCTAGTAAAAGTAAATACATAGTAAACGTACTCTGATATTAGTTTTGATACTTTACTTGTTTCACTTTAGAGATGTGGATGTGAACTGATTGTTAGAGAGGCTGCCCGTCTTTTTATATACGTGTAAAAGGGGTCGCGATAGAATTTCTATTAAACGCCAGAGCGAACCCAATTTTCAGCATCCTACGCGAAGACAATGTAGCCTTTTCACAGGCTATTAAATATTGTATAGTCATCTTTTTAAAGTTGAGCCTTAGAATTATTTGGATAATACATACCATCTATGGAGTAAGATTATTTTTATTAATTACAATATCTCAATAGAAATGAAATTTCTTATCTTAATAGATTATAATTGACTAATAAGGTCAAGAACCCTTTATTTATTATCGACTGCAATAGGTAGGAAGGTAATAAGAAAGTAGTAGAAATAGTACATTGATCACCACGAGCAGAAAGTCAGCGGTCACTATCGAGGGCGCAGTTTGTAGGTACAAGACATGTCGAGGGTCTCAATACACCAGAGTGCTGGAATCGTAGTTCCTTTGAGTGATAAGTATAATGGTTTAAACTACGAGGAATATACAAATTATTTTGATTTTAGCCATAAATAATAATATAATTAATTGCAGATACACAGGACACTCTTGACTTGTAATAAATAACTGGATATAATATTTATTTACAGGAATAATATTATAAATACAGTACTGCCCCTATAACGTGGTGTTTTCATAATACGCGATTTCCATGCACCTTATAACACGACCAGTCGCCCATATAACGTGGGGATTTCCCACATACCTACTTCATATTTCTGTACTGTGAAATTTATAATGATTTGTACAGTTCATAATTAGCTTCGCGTACCTTTCCACATGTGTCAATTGTGCTATTACAAAATTAAATTATTTTATTAAATTTGTATATTAAAATCCTTAATAAAATAGTAAAACTAGGCAAACAATTGGAAATACTTGTTACGAATGTTTAATTATTCTTATTATGATTACGAATAACGAGGTCCTAAAAACGCGTTATAGGATAATATCCCTATAACGCGTTCGGTTCCTTTAATGCGGAACCACGTTATAGGGAGGATTACCTAGATATTATCTTATATATAAAATTCTCGTGTCACAATGTTAGTCACCTTACTCTTTTACCAAATTTTATATACATATTTAGTAGGTCTGAGAATCGGCTACTATCTATTTTTCATCCCCCTGAATGTTAAGGGTGGTCCCCTAAATTTTTTTATTTATTTTTTTGGATGTATTTTTTTGTTTTTATTTTTTTATGATACAGCATTAAAAATACATACAACCCTAAATTTTCAACGCTCTACGATCAACCCCTATTTTTGTATCGCGATTTTTATATTATTCTGTTCCATCCACAAATCCGCTATAGGGTTGCAGGATGGCAACTGATCAATACTTACATTAATTGTAGTACGATAAATTTGGTAGGTCTGAGAATCGATTGCATCTACTTTTAACACCCCAATTTTTTTTTAAATAACTCTATATAGTAAACATCGTTTGCTGGGTCAGCTAGTTTGAAATATAATATACCATAGCATCATTGACTAATTTAAATTAACTCCCCACTGAATAGGACACTCAAATACAACACTATAATTTCAAACAAGCGATCTATAGATGGTTTTGGAGATACAGTAGCACAATTTAAGTGAAACCTGACTCTGATTAGTAAAATGTAATGACCTAATTTATAATAAAAACGCATTGACAAAATATATTGTATTTTAGTGATTATATTGAAGTGACTGTATTGAGCTTGTAATGATTTGTGGAATTAATTTATTTTTTTTATATTGTTTTGACATGTTAGCGTTATAGCACTTCAATTTTCTTTTATATAATTAAGAACTAAATTGTTTGTATGTTTATCTGCATGATGTGTTCACCTGTAATTGCAGGAACACGATTTTTGAAATTTATGTTACAATCTTATGAATTGTCTTGTGAATTCTGTGTTGGTGGACCTTGAATAAATAAATTGACAAGAATTAAAGTGATACAAGAAACTTGTCAAGTTGTCAATGTCAATAAAATATATTAAGAAATAAAACATTGAATTATAATGTCTTGAATGCTTAAAAAATAAGAGGTACCTAATCCAGAAAATTTGATAACTTACAAAATCGGGGATACAGTTTGGTGTTGTAGGAACGTATAACAAGATCCGTTACCGAAGTTAATTATACCAATAGAGCCAAGAGATAAACAAGAGCGAACAAAATACTAGAAAATATTTTATATATACTTACAAGTATAGATTAAGTCCTATAGCGATTAGCGATAGTCCAATGCAATTAATTTGCTTCATCAAAGCTTTACGTTTGTAATTTCTTCCTGCGCTGGCCTGTAGAAATGCTCAACGCCGCCAAAAAAGTTTTTACTTTTTAAGCGGCGTTGAGCATTTCTTGGGATGGGTATAAAATGTTAAACTCCCATGACACTGATCGAAATTTCGTAAGACAGTCATTATTTATTATTCATTTATTATTACAAGGAAACATAACAAACACATTACAAGAACTGAACAATATAGGAAAGAGATACAAAATATAAATATAGATGCGTCCTAACACATGTTTCACAAATACAATAATAACAAAAAGAAAAATCAAAGGTATACAGTCACAAATGCAAACATTCACAGAAGTAACTAATTTGATTATGCGCATTGATACAAAAGATGTAGACAAATGAAATTAATTAAACTTGGGGCACGATAACAACGATTTTAATTTTAATTCTAAACTGTGTCTGAACACATGTCAAGAAAACTATTGTTGTAAGATTTACACATTCTGTGTAATGGCGCGCGAAACCCAATGTTTGTTCTTGGGGACGATAGCTCAAAAGTAATGCATGAGCGGAGACACCTGGCTGGGACATGAAAGTGATAAGCTCAGAAGATGTCAGCTCACCAGTACATATTTTCTTTAAAGTTATACAGTCTGTTATAGTGCGGCGCTGACATAGCTGAAGAAAGTTGTATTAAAGCAACAAATCATTATCACTAAAAACCGAGCCCACTGGCTCGGTTTCCTTTTACACGATAATTTAATGTGCGTAAGTTCTTTTTTTGAACAGTATCGACTCTTTTTTCGTGGATCGAGTAAAAAGGATTCCATATTGGGCTTGCATATTCTAGTTGGGGTCGCACGAGGGACTTATAAAGATATGTGTAAGTACATTTGTCCTTAAATTGCTTGGATACACGTGTTATTAAGCCTAGCATGCGAAGAGAGCTATTTAGAATATGGTCTATATGGGTGCCGAGGGTTAGTGTGCGGTCTAAACGAATATATTCATACTTTTAATCTTTTATATAATGCTTATGTCAGACCATATTTAGAATATGCCTCGACTGCTTGGAACCCACGTTTTACAAAATATATAGATGCTATAGAAAGTGTACAAAATAATTATTAATTTATTAAAAGATTAAATTATAAGTTTCAAAATTGTAATACTCCTCAATTTAATTACCTATCTTTACAACAGCGTAGAAAATACAGAGATCAAGTTTTCCTTTTCAAAATATTACATGACTTAATTGATTCCAATCGTATTTTAAGTAACATTAAACTTAACTGTCCAAAACATTATACACGTTCTATCGATACATTCTTTATCCCTGTTCGTAGAACTAATTATACTAGCAATTGTTTTATTATAAGAGCATGCAACACTTATAATAATAATTATAGTCACTTAGACATTTTTCATAGCAGCTATTCAACTTTTACTAAAAAAATTAAAGAATATCTTAAACATTCTTAAAATATGTCCAACCGATAAATTTTGTTTCATTTGTATTTTTGTGTACTTTTTTCGCCTTATGTTTAATTGTATATAAAATCGTTATATTTTGTATTATATTCACTCCTACTTTGTTTATATTTAAGTGGAAACTTTATTGGCTTGTGTAATATAAATTATGTGTTACAATGTGTATATAACTTAAGCTGTTTGTTTTCCAATAAATAAATACCCAGATCTTTGATGGTAGAAACTGACGTCAGCTGTTGATTACCGAGCTTAAAATGAGTCGTGATAATATTTTTATTTCTGGTGAACACTATATGTTTACACTTTCTGTATGCCAAGTATTTATTATGTGTGCAGTATGCATCAAGTCTGTTAAGATCCTCCTGAATACGGACAGCGTCAGATAGACAAGTAACTGTTTTGTACAGTTTTAAATCGTCAGCGTAAAGTAAATAATGACAATGTGAAAAACTCTGAGATATGTCATTGATAAAAATAATGAAGAGCAAGGGTCCAAGAATAGAGCCCTGCGGTACACCGGATGTCACGCGAACTGGAGAGGAACGATATCCATTGACAATTACCGACTGAATGCGGTCCCGCAGATAGGCCGCAAACCACCTCAAGAGATTACCTTTAATGCCATTGAAAGATAGCTTCTGTAAGAGTAATACAACCTTGTCGAAAGCCTTCTGGAAGTCTGTGTATATAGTGTCTATTTGTGTTCTACAATCTAAGCCGGTGAAAATGTAGTTGGTAAATACAAGAAGATTGGTGAGAGTTGATCTTCTGGCAACAAAACCGTGTTGTTGATCAATAATATTTTTTTTTAAGCTGGAGAGGACATGACGGTGCAATAGTCTTTCTAGTACTTTGGGAATTGTAGAGAGGATAGAAATGGGACGATAGTTTTCTATGTCATTTCTTGCTCCAGATTTAAAAATGGGTGTAATGTAGGCCGATTTCCAGAGTCTGGGGAAACAGCCTGTTGACAGGCACTTGTTAAAAATAATTTCTAGTGGCACACAAATTGACTCGTGTGTGTGTTTAAGAAATATTGGTCTGATATTATCTGGTTCTCTGCTTATTTCCGCCTGGAAGATGCATACGTGGCTAATTAGAACATGCGAGTCATTGACGATACTCTCACCAACTGCACTGGAATCAGAGAGAACCTCGTTTGCTGAAGGCTCGAAAACTGATTGAAAGTACTGAGAAAACATTTCAACAATGGCGTTTGGGTCACTAGACAAAGTATTTCCGTACTTGATTGCTTTAGCGATGAAGTATATTTCCAAAAATGTTTGATGTTGCTTTTTAGGGAATCTTCAACACATTCAAGTGTTCATTCATTCATAGTGTACAGAAGAAGTTTTGACTGTTCTGTAATAGCAGATTCTAACAGGGTGTCAGGACCGGATGTCCAGTTAAGCTGCAGTCCAGATAATTTCCCGTGCAGGCCTCTCCATCAAAATAAGACTCTAACAACCAGGTCTCCACTAATACCATAATATCATAGTTGCTCAATGCAATATTATGTCTTAATTCGTCGAGTTTACTTTTCATGCCACCACAGTTTTGATAGAAAATGGATACATCGTTATGAGCCATTATCCATAATCAAATACAAAAATGGAAGAGTAATTAATCTCAATAATAAAAATCTTTGTGCCCCCAACAGCAATGATCAAATACAAAAAGAAAGAAACAAATAAAAGTGATAATAACAAAGACTGGAAAAAAGTCATAGTTTTAACTAGTCATACTTGTGGCCGATACACACAGTAACACGTACACTATACCTACATACATTTACACAACACATAACTGTTATTACTATCTATTTACTATTTATTATTACTATTTATTATTATCTATAATATATATTGTCTTACACTACAATAACTACAATATTAATATTCACACTTAACTATATTAATTAAAACACACTTATACACAAACATACAGATTAATATTAACAATAATCCCACATAAAATATTCAGTATTGTGCAGTGGAAATCCACCGCTTGTAACTGAGCGTGAAAATAAAGGAATGCAGATTATAAAAATTAAAGTTCCCCCGTTTTCACCCGAGGATCCGGAATTATGGTTTGCACTTCTAGAAGGTCAGTTTCTAAGCCACTTTATTACTGATGACGTCACAAAATTTTATAATGTGACAAATAATTTAGACGTGCAGTTTGCAAAACATGTGAAGGATGTAATTATTAACCCTCCACCTAACAATAAGTACGACAAGATTAAGACAGAGCTTATTAAGCGCTTATCCGCTTCGCACGAGAAAAAGGTTAAGCAATTGTTGACGCACGAGGAGCTCGGTGATAGAAAACCTTCACAATTTCTGCGACATTTGCAAGACTTGGCTGGCCCTTCTGTACCTGATGACTTTCTCAAATCCATGTTGTCCAACCGACTCCCGCACAATATCCAAACAGTACTGGCGTCACAACAAACCCAATCTCTGGAGCAGCTGGCAGACCTGGCAGACCGTATCCATGAGCTCACGTCACCATGTAACGTCGCCGCTGCTTCCTCAAGCAGGGCATATACATCGAACCAGTCAGATGAGATTGCGGAGTTAAAGAAGATGGTTCAGCACCTGACTCTTAAGCTGGAAGAGCACACTAAGACTTCTTGCTATTCTATGGACCGCTCGAGACCACGTGACCGTCGCCGCTCATCATCGCGACACCGGAACCGGTCAGAATCCAGCTATCGCAAGTTCCCTGTGTGCTGGTACCATAGCAAGTTCGGAGCACAGGCGCATAAGTGCCTGAAACCATGCGACTACAACAAGGCGGGAAACGCCGCCGGCAGTCGGTAGTGGCGACAAACGACTGTCCATCGTATAAGGGTCGCCTCTTCATCACCGACCGCAATATGAATGTCCAGTTTCTGGTGGACACCGGCAGTGATCTTTGTGTCTACCCTCTCTCTGCGCTTCGTGAACGTCGAGCCAAAAGTAACTTCGAGCTCACCGCGGCCAACGGGTCTGTTATAGATACATTTGGTTTTATTGAGCTCAACTTAAATCTAGGCTTACGGCGCAATTTTCCATGGAGATTTATTGTAGCTAATGTAACCAAGCCAATTATAGGCGTTGATTTTCTTGGTTTTTATAATTTAATAGTAGATTGCCGACATCAACGCTTACTAGACAATACTACAACCTTGTCAGCAAATGCTTGTATTGCTAATAATAATGTGTTTTCTGTTAAAGTTCCAACAGGCGACACGCGCTTTCACGCTATTTTGAGTAAGTATCCGGAAATCACACGTCCCGCAGGTACGCCTGCGTCTCCAAAGCACAATACGGTACACCACATTAGGACCACACCCGGCCCTCCTATTTCATGTACCCCTCGCAGACTGGCACCGGATAAACTTAAAATCGCCAAGCAGGAGTTTGAACTCATGCTTAGCAATGGTACAGCGCGTCCCTCTGATAGTCCCTGGTCTTCTCCCTTACACCTTGCACCCAAGAAGGAAAACGGCTGGCGACCTTGTGGTGATTATAGGATGCTTAATTCACGGACCATACCTGACCGTTATCCTATTAAGCACATCCATGACTTCACCCACGCTATTTCTGGATGTACTGTCTTCTCGACAATTGACTTAATGAAGGCCTATAATCAGATTCCCGTTTTTAAGGAGGATATACCGAAAACCGCGATCACTACTCCCTTTGGCTTGTATGAATTTCCCTTTATGACCTTTGGTCTAAGGAATGCTGGTCAAACTTTCCAAAGGTTTGTTGATGAAATGACGAGAGGCCTCGACTTTTGCTACTGTTTCCTTGATGATTACTTAGTCTTTTCAAGGAGCGAAGCCGAGCACGAAGCCCACCTTCATCAGCTTTTCAACCGCATGAAGGAATACGGCGTCCTCGTCAACACGTCAAAATGCGTCTTCGGTGCACCAGAGGTAACGTTTTTAGGTAATCGAATATCTGCATCTGGCATTAAGCCTTTAGATTCTAAGGTTCAGGCTATAATAGACTTCCCCATACCTGCGACAGTCAGACAACTCAGGCGATTTTTAGGGATGCTAAACTTCTATAGAAGATTTTTACCCAAGTCAGCTGCCATACAAGCCCCTTTAAACGCTTTACTTACTGGCAACGTCAAAAATTCGCATTCTGTCGACATTACAGGAGAAGCTCTATAAGCTTTCAATGAGTGCAAGCAAAGTCTGGCCAATGCAGCATTGCTAGCGCACCCCGACTGTCAGGCGGATCTTGCTCTAGTAACAGATGCTTCCGACCTGGCGATGGGTGCAGTGTTGCAACAATACAAAAATGACATATGGGAACCTCTCGCATTCTTTTCGAGAAAGCTGAGTCCTTCTCAACAAAAGTACTCACCATATGACCGGGAGCTATTAGCTATATATGACAGCATTAAATACTTTCGTCATATGCTAGAGGCAAGGCATTTCACAGTGTTTTCTGACAATAAGCCGCTCAGTTACGCTTTCAATGAAAGGAAAGCTAACTGTTCACCAAGGCAATATCGTCACCTCGACTACATCTCACAGTTCACGACCGATATCAGACACATATCAGGCAAAGACAATGTCGTCGCTGACCCACTGTCGCGTGTCGAAGAACTACAGATGCCAGTAGATTTAAATGTTTTGGCCTCATCGCAAGAGTCAGACGTGGAATTGACTCAACTTTTGAAAGATTCTTCACTTCGTCTGAAAAAGTTGAAGCTTCCAAACTCTCACATGGAGATTTATTGTGACATCAGCACCACAACGCCTAGGCCCTTTGTCACTAAAGACTTGCGGAGACAAATTTTCGATAGTCTTCATAGTCTCAGCCATCCAGGCGCTATCGCAACGGCTAAACTTGTTTCCGAGCGATTCGTTTGGCCTGGAGTACGCAAAGACTGTCGTGAATGGTCTCGTCAATGTGTGCCATGTCAACGGGCAAAGGTGCATCGCCACGTTACTTCTCCATTGGGCAATTTTGATCTTCCCGCGCTCGATTTGCTTTTGTGCATGTCGACATCATAGGCCCTCTGCCCATTTCACAGGGGTATCGGTACTGCCTAACAGCGGTGGATCGTTTCACTCGCTGGCCTGAAGTAACAACTATGGTGGATATTACCGCTGAAACGGTTGGGAAGGCATTAATATCGTGGATATCCAGGTTTGGATGTCCTACTGATATTGTCACTGATCGTGGTCGACAGTTTGAATCGTCACTAATCCAATATCTTGGAAAAATGATCGGATTCAAGCATCGCAGAACAACCGCGTATCACCCAGCCTGTAACGGGCTAGTCGAAAGATTCCACCGCCAACTCAAAGCAGCTATAATGTGTCACGCTGATTGTAATTGGGTAGACACATTACCTTTAGTCCTGCTTGGGATAAGGAGTGCATTCAAAGACGATCTTAAGTCATCTTCTGCCGAACTAGTGTATGGTGAGCCACTACGCCTTCCTGGAGAATTTTTCCAGGCTGGTTCTTTTAACAGCACGGATATTTCGGATTTCACCTCTCGTCTGCGCCAATTTACAGCAAAGTTAACACCGATTCCAGCTTCTCGTCACTGTAAAGACAAAATTTTCGTCTACAAAGACCTTATTTCGTGTAGTCATGTATTTTTAAGAGACGACACAGTACGTGGTGCTTTACAGCCGCCTTACACCGGGCCTTATGAAGTTCTGGAACGGGGTGAAAAGACCTATAAAATACAAGTCAAAGGGAAGAGCGTTACGGTATCCATAGACCGACTCAAACCGGCCTATATACTGATGAACCCCTCTAACGAACCTCTTCCTATTCCCACTCCTATCAACAACCCCCAACCTAGCCCTGTACTTCACCCTGACCCTATAGAGCAGAGTGCCCCAGCTCAGGGTGACATCAAAAGGACTCGTTCAGGCCGCACAGTCCGATTTCCAGATTATTATCGCCCGTAGTGACGGTCTCTGGGGGGGAGTGATGTGGCCGATACATACAGTAACACGTACACTATACCTACATACATTTACACAACACATAACTGTTATTACTATCTATTTACTATTTATTATTACTATTTATTATTATCTATAATATATATTGTCTTACACTACAATAACTACAATATTAATATTCACACTTAACTATATTAATTAAAACACACTTATACACAAACATACAGATTAATATTAACAATAATCCCACATAAAATATTCAGTATTGTGCAGTGGAAATCCACCGCTTGTAACCGGTGAATATTGCGCCTGCGCAGAACGAATATCGTTCAACGACCCGCGCCCGCGCCGGTACAGCAGTCGTGTCTTGAACATTCTCCGCGAAGCCCGTGTCGCTTGTCTATAAGATTTACCTACTTTGCAACTGTCGTGTCGTAATATCTGTACCTCTAATTACTGTGTTTTCTCCTTCTAACTATATTGTAATGGTTTAACTTCATGTGTATCAGTCTACTTAATGTGTGTGTGAATTGTTAAAGTATATTAATCTGTCATAGTGTTAGAATTGAATTAGTTTTATTAAATCGCCATCAATACCACCATATCACTACTGATAGCCACTCAACGACCATATACTATTTTACCCAAATCGGTGCCGGATCGCAGTTGTATAAATTTTGACTCGTCCGTTTTCCTGACAAAGATACTATTGTTTTTTACCCACACATATTTGTAGCCCTTCTCTTTTGCGATCTGTCGAGCTTTGCTGAAGATGATTTTATTTTTCAAAGCCAGGTGTTCAGCGATGAAAAAACGGGAGCCACTGCCAGGGGTCACAGATACACCAAATAATTGTTCAGACGTCAGCGATCGCCGCGCCCGCGCTGCAGCAAGCAGCTCATCTCGCTGTCGTCGAGTTGTCAGTTGTAATATGATGTTTTTTGGCAGGTCCGTTGCCAATCCGGGATCAATACGGTGAACGCTCCTTTTGTCGCTATCTTTCAGATCGACACATAACAATTTGCCAATCGTCAGCGAAAGTTGAACGAGATTTTCACCTTTCTTTTCCGGTATATTTTGTATTTCAGCATTACAACTCCTTGAGACTTGATCCAGATCGTCAAATTTTGAGGCCAACGTTTCCAGCTGTGTGGGTAGTGTGGCATTCTCCTCTGACAAATTGGTGGGCGAGGATTCAATACTGGCCATCCGATCTTCCGCTTGCGAAAGTCTGTCTTCAAAGAGACAGTCGTTGAAATTATGGATGAAAGTTGATTTTTGTGAGAGATAATTTTTTTAATGTAAAATAATTATATTCGTTCTGAAGTGTTAAGTTTTTATGTAATATAAATTCACAAATAAATTTGAAAACAAGTTTCAATAACGATGCGGGAGTCGTTGTCGAGAGAGGATTCGGGAGAGGTCGGGGGTTCGAGTGTTCTACCAACTGAGCTAACCGTTCGAGTGACGTATCGTCATTAAATCTTCGTTCAACTCTCAGGTTGATGTTTCATCTACAGGATCTACTTTACAGTTGATAACCTGCTCAACCCCAGTATTTGCATATTAGGAAATTGACTTGAGATGTTGCTCTTGCAAATCTAAACAATTTTTTATTTTATAATCCTCACTTATAGGATTAATCTTATTTATAAAATTCTCGTGTCACAATGTTAGTTACCTTTCTCCTCCGAAACGCCTTTACTGATTTTGACCAAATTTTATATGCATATTCAGTAGGTCTGAGAATCGGCTACTATCTATTTTTCATCCCCATAAATGTTAAGAGTAGTCTATCCTAATCTTTTTTTTAATTTTTTGACATTTTGTTTCATTTTTATTATGATTCAGCATTGAAAGGTACATACTAATTTAAATTTTCGCCCTTTTACGATCTAGAACTATTTTTGTATCACGATTTTAATATTATTTCGTTCCATCCACCAAACCGATATAGGGTTGCAAGATGGCAATCGAATACAATAATTGTAGTACAATATATTTGGTAGGTCTGAGAATCGGTTGCATCAAAATTTTAATAATTGATTTTTTTTAATATGTTATATGGCAATACGACGTTTGCTGGGTCAGCTAGTACACAATTAAAATTTGAAAACAAATTTTATGAATAATGCGGGACTAATATAAATTGTCATTTTTGTGTACGATAGCGCAATAAATGAATATTGTATTTAACCACTTAAATGCTGCTATGTAAGTTCTTTTATCCTGACAAATAATTGCAATTCGTGCGAAATTATTCCCTAACCATTCCAAAAAAATCAAATATGCACAACATTAACGTTCAAGTTTTCACTTCTGCTGGCACTCGCGGAGTGCAACCCGTTACTTTTTTATCTAGATTCCTATCACTTTGCATTGCAAGTCATTTCTTTTGCTCAGACGTTTTACATCACCACCGGCGAAACAGGTCCCATTTGCGTTGAAAGGTTTTCCCATGGTCGGCTAGGACCTACCTACCTACAAAGGAAGCCCATCCAACCGTACAAAATGTTCCTCCTGCGTAACGAAAAGTCACTAAGTGAAATACAACCTCCCCATTTAAACCTCTATTTTTTCCGAATTATGCCAACTGCCAAGACAAAGATTAGGGATTTTTAACATCTACAGTAAAAAAAAATTCATATAACGTTAAATAATTATATATTTCTAACACGATCTACATAATATAGGTAAGTAATAGGGTACATTTGAGTAAACATTTGATAAATTTAAACGATATCCGTGAATTGTGTCAGTATAAGCCGTTTAATCAATCTTCAGAGCGTTAGTTGTGAGCCAAGAGAAGAATCTGGAAAGAAAATAAACCGTTATAAAATAATCTAATCGATAGATAAATTATTATAAGGTAAAAATAACTAGATAGTGACCGGTGTTCACCTAAACAAATGTATAGGCCTAGATTAAGGGTTGGTCTCCGCTGCCCTCCCAATAGAAACCGCAAAGTGCGGCAAATAATACTACTCCCAAGTGGAAGTACTCGAACAATGTTTAACATTTACGTGCCACATGTTGTGTTAAACTTGAGCGCAGCGGAGACCAATAAAAAAAATATTTATTGTTAATTATCAATTCAAATCACGTCATCCTAATTACGAAATTTGTAGAAGTTTCCTACAATCTTATATATAAAATTCTCGTGTCACAATGTTCGTTCCCGTACTCCTCCGAAACGGCTTGACCGATTCTCATGAAATTTTGTGAGCATATTGAGTAGGTCTGAGAATCGGCCTACATCTATTTTTCATACCCCTAAATGTTAAGGGACCACACGAAATTTTTTTTTTAATTTTTTCTGATATTTCTTTTAAATTGATTTGATTATGAGTCAGCATTAAAAAAAACATACAACTTCAAATTTCCACCCATCTACGATCAACAGTTACTTTTGTATCGCGATTTTAATATCGGCAATACAACGTTTGCTGGGTCAGCTAGTGATAATATAGTTTTTCTGTTGCTGTGAACTGTCAAACTGTGCGTCATGATTTAATTTCATAGAATTATTCAGAAATAAAATTTGAAATTAAAAATATTAAGGGTCACGAATCGAAATCAAAACTATCCTATGAACATGATTAACATCAGTTCTCTAGTTTAGGAGTTCATGCGGAGAATCAACGTGACACGACATTTTTATACAAGTATTAAAATTTCAAAAATGGCTACTTTATAATAATTGACAAAATGTTTTCCCAGTATTTTTTCACACCTCTAATAACGCATAGAGCTTTGTAAATTTTGTTTTTTTTTTGTGTCATATAATAATATGTTAATTATAAAGACTTAAAATTCATCGTATCTGAATTATCACTATTGGTTACAGGTAAGGGTATTACAATACTCACTTTTCTTTCTTTGCCGATGTTTTGTCCGCCGACATGTTCCAGATGATATGGCAAATGTAGATCCCTTGAAAAGCAACGAATAATATTTGCCAATTTAAAGTAGCAGTATTTTTATTCTCTGTTGCGAAGATTCGCTCCGATCTGATTCTGCGATTTGCAATATCATTGACGCGTAATTCTAGAATTTCGCGATCGCTTGTTCTGAGCATCCGATTATAGTCAAATCTAGTATCGCGTCGTGCAACAGAGCGTTCTTCGTTATTATTAAAATTACGTTTGCCATCCTTATATGAGGTAACTGCGTGTTCTTGTCTTGTTCTTAATTCTTGACTATTTTTTCTAATATTCCGAGAGTCTCTATATGTTTTTCTCCATCCAACTGAGTCTCGCTCCAAGCCAAGTAAATCAGAACTGAGTGACTTGTACACTGCACGAGTGTTCATTCTGTTTTCTCTGTATAGATTTCTTTGTTCATCAGTGTTCCTAATTTTATTTCTAATGTTCAATATTTCCCTTTCTTTGAAATATCTACGATTTGTTTCAATGCTGTTAACATTTTTTTGTTCTTGTCTTGTTCCATGATTAATTCTCGTCGCCTCTTGAAGATTGCGGTCCAAGTTTCGCTTTTCAGAATTGCGTGCGAATAATCTAACTCTCGTTGCATCGCCTTCCCTACGAACACTCTCTCGGCGTAAGTTATCAGTCACTCTTAGATTTTCGTTATTATTGCGCCTCAATGATATTCCTCTCGTAGGCGATAATTGTGAAACAATATTACGCCTGGATTCAATTGTTATTTGTTTGTCTGTCCTAGTATGGTCTTTAAGTTGAATGCTTCTAGGATTAGCTTGTTGTGAGGTCGAGGTGCGTTCGGTTGAGCGCCCTGAAATAATGCGAATATTGTTTCGAATAGAATTTGGTATCCTATGTTCGTTGATATGTCTGGTTTGTCTAAAGAATATAGATTCATTTGATAAATGGAATGCACTATCTCCACGGCTGTTGGCATCTCTACGGGATTCTGTACGACTAGCTTCTGCTCTAAAATCTCTGCCCTCGGTAAAGGTTCGCATTCTGTGCACCTGTTTTCGTATGTCAGCCCTGTTTACAGCACGACGGCTTCTATCAACGTTCGAAGTTATAATATTACGTCTGCTATCGATTATGTTTGTTGTGATCTGAGGTCTAAAATACTGCGAATCACGAAGACGGTAGCGATTAACGATACTTTCATCTGTATTACGGTTGTGGGCGAAGCGGTCAATATGATGGGGCAGGTCATTTTGTGTTCTAATTGCTTCATGTTCGTATTTCAAAGTTTGTCTTACGTTGCGATTAACTTCAGATTTTCTAGTAACAGAACGCCGCGCATATTCTGTAGCAGTTAGACGTACATCGTGAGATTTCTCACGACCCAAAAAGTCCCGTACTAAAAAAGACCGATTGTCCAAAATAGAACGCGGTGTATTGAAACAACTTCGTCTTCCATCAACGAGGTTTTGTTCGGATGTTATTGGATGAAAAATACAAAGTAGCGCTAGTAAAAGTAAATACATAGTAAACGTACTCTGATATTCGTTTTGAAACTTTACTTGTTTCACTTTAGAGATGTGGATGTGAACTGATTGTTAGAGCGGCTGCCCGTCTTTTTATATACGTGTAAAAGGGGTCGCGATAGAATTTCTATTAAACGCCAGAGCAAACGCAATTTTCAGCATCCTACGCGAAAACAATATAGGCTTTTCACAGGCTATTAAATGTTGTATAGTCATCTTTTTAAAGTTGAGCCTTAGAATTATTTGGATAATACATACCATCTATGGAGTAAGATTATTTTTATTAATTTCAATATCTCAATAGGAATGAAATTTCTTGTTTTAATAGATTATAATTGACAAATAAGGTCAAGAACCTTTTATTTATTATCGATTGCAATCGGTAGGAAGGTAATAAGAAAGTAGTAGAAATAGTACATTCATCACCACGAGCAGAAAGTCAGCGGTCACTATCGAGGGCGCAGTTTGTAGGTACAAGACATGTCGAGGGTCTCAATACATCAGAGTGCTCGAATCGTAGTTCCTCTGAGTGATTTGTGCAATGGCTTTTAGTACGAGGAATATACAAATTATTTGAATTTTAGCTATAAATAATAATATAATTAATTTAAGGTACATGAAGAGATTTACGATTTACGAGTACCTATGTGAAGTCTCTCATGTGTCACGTTTATGTGTAATTTAAATTGTAACTAACCAGTACAATTGTTTCTAAACTTATTCAATACACAACCAAAAAAAAAAGAAAAACACGCACGCATTTCTGCTTTACCTATTTTACGTAATGAATAGGTGACGCACTTTCGGCCCGACACTTCAACACAAGACAAAGAAATAGCATAGCATTAGTGCGTTCAGCTCGTGTGTGTCTGTAGAGCCGCCGGGAGGGCACTTCTGAATTATTAAATTATTTTGTCACCGACATAGCTCAGATGGTTGCGAAACTGAAGTGGCAGTGAGCAAGGCACATAGCTCGACGGACAGATGCCCGTTGGGGCAGTAAAGTCCCCAAATGGCGACCACGTACTGGAAGACGTAGTGTTGTAAAAAAAGACGTGAAAGCCAAAATGTTGATAATTTTAACTAAAACATTACGAAAATTCAAATTATAATACTTACTAAAAGTTCAAAATTTTCACTTTTTTCAGTTCCTACATTGATTCGGTAGGTAATCACCTGTTTGATTAATTTTTTTAATATTTCAGACAGCTCTATATATTTTTTTAGTCTGCCCCGTTATCAGTGGACACAGCTGTGCAAGAAAATTTGTCTCCAATGCCACAGTCCCTAATCAGATCCAACTTCTAGGTCATTGAAGCGAGTGATGGGATACAGATTGGATATTAGAACCCATTCAAGTAGGGTAAAATGACGTCAGTCTTCACGTTTTAACTACGATATTTTTGTAAATATTTGGCTTCCATATTGAGGCGCGAGATATTCAGAGGCGCGCGCGAAATAAATATATTGTTGTATTTTTTAACCGACTTCAAAAAAGGAGGAGGTTCTCAATTCGTCATATGTTTTTTTTTTGTTTGTTATCTCAAAAGTTTGTATGATTGTTTGTCCTAAATAAAATAAAATACTTTCGACTGGGTGAACCGATTTTGATAATTCTTTTTTCTTCTGGTGCTTCCCGTGTGGTCCCATTGTAATTTGGTCCAGATCTGACAATGGCATCCATGAGAAAACCATAAAAGACTTAAATTTGCTATACATAAGTATGATAAGTTTAATAAGCAAAGTGGATGATAAATTTACGAATAACTCAATATCGCGCAGTATGGCAGAATTTCTAACTGTCTGTAATAAAATTGCAAAGCGCTTACGTTCATTGCTGCATTGACAAATTTAGTATATCTACACATATTTAGACAAATTGTTAGTTAGTGTTCTTCAAATTCACATAAATACAAAAATAAATTAACAAAAATAACAACCGACTTCAAAAACACTATTTGAAAAATATAATATGCACTAAAAGTTATAAAAATAATTGCGTATTTTTATACAATCTAATTAATTAATCTAGTTTTAGTTACGATTACTGTAATTTTTGGAGTCGGAGTCATCCAAGATAGGTTTGTACATACATTGTTATTGGTGAGATGTGCTTGAGTCGTGAGGAGGCGAGAGCGGGTCGCGGCGGAAGGACACCGAATCCAAAAATAACAATAATCGTGACTGGAATTATATTAATTAATTAGATTGTATAAAAATACGCTTATGACATCGTGTGCCTACTATTTGTAAAACTGTTAATAACTTATTGTCAAATAGTCATTAAACTAAATATGTTAAATTTATCGCGCCAAATCTCAAAAATGTAGATGCGAATGTTTTATTAAACGGAGAGTAAACTGATAAAACAGTGGAATCTGCTATATTTCTTGGCATTACTCTTGATTCCAAATTGCAATGGATATAAAAATTAGTCAGTTAACTGACATAGATACGGCGCGACTAGTATACTTTAGTTATTTTCATAGTATTATGTCCTATGGTATATTGTTATGGGGCAGTGCGACCAATATTCATACCATATTTTTGTTGCAGAAGAGGGCTATTCGCGCTATTTATAACCTAGGTCCTAAAGAATCATTAAGAGAAAAATTTAAATATATAAACATATTGAGTGTTGCTTCTCAATATATTCTTGATAATGTTTTGTATGTTCATAAGCACATTGAGGAACTTTCTAGAAACTGTGACATTCATAATGGTAACACATAAACTTGTTATGCCTACTACTCGGTTGCGTCGAGTTAGTAAGTCTTTTGTTGGGCGGTGTATATGATTCTACAATATGATCCCAGAAAATGGACAAAACAAATGTATTACGAAATTTAAAAGAATTATTAAAAAACGTTTGTATGGGAAAGGTTACTATAGCATAAACGATTTTCTTAATGATACCAGAGACTGGGAATGAAGCGAACACCCTCAGGCTCTTTAATTATAAATGTTTATTGTACGATATCACATTGTAATCCATTATTTATAAAAAAGCCCGCTAAGTTTCTTGGGCCCGTTCTTTTCAGTTCTGAGGCAGTCTATTTTGATTGGGTGGTAGTTTTTGAAGTTCAATAAGTGATTTTGAATAAAAATATTTGAATTTGAATCCAAGACGGGATCTGACATTGCGCCAAATTTGGCAAACCTGCCAACTCAAGAAATCTTGCCTTCGTTTTCCAGGTATCGACGACCTGTATAGCCGAGTGGTTAGCAATCCTACCTACTTAGCTAGAGGTTCCGGGTTCGAATCCTGGTATGTGCACGCATTTATATGTTTGTTTCCGAGTCATGGATGTTTAAATGTATGTTTATATTATGTATTTATGTAGGTTTAGTCTCGAACCCACGACCTCGGCGTTCCGTGCCGGTGCTCTAACCAACTGAGCCAACCGTTCGAGTAACGTATCGTTATAAAATCTTGTATGCTTTGTTCAACTCTCAGGTTGTGGCTTCACTGCCTAGAAGTGAGGGTTATCACTTTAAAAGCATAACATATTGTTTAGATTTACAAGAGCGACATCTCAAGTAAATTTTTTCATATGCAAATATTGGGGTTGAGCAGGTTATCAACTGTAAAGTAGATCCTGTAGATGAAGCCACAACCTGATATTGTATTAAATAAATCGTTGTCTTGCAACCCATAACACAGGCTATATATGCCTAATTTGGGGCAGCATAATTTGTGTAAAAAGTGTGCCAATACGCCATAATAGAATGTGCGGAAACCATCAAGAATAAACTCTACGTCGGCAAGAATCCACATCCACACAAATAGTTGGACGGCTCGGTTCGCTACCGTTCTTTTTGAGTATACACTCTCTCAAGACTTGTAGACAATTGCCGGACTATACAAAATACTTACCTTGGGAGAAATAAACAGTTACAATTCGATAGGTTCCAGGTCATTCAGAGTAGTTGTGTTAATAAAATTCCAAATATTATTACATGTCTAACTGCTAAATTCAAAAAAATTATAAAGACTCACCTTATTCAAAAAGCCAATTATACGATTAAAGAATAATATATACGAGGGATAAAAAAGTATCGGAAATAGATGCTCCTGTTCTACCTAATAATAATTGCTCAATATATTAGGATTGTGTAATCTCATCAATGTAACATTTAAAATACAATTATTGTATTCTCTTGGTTTCTATAACATCTACTGTCCTACTGCTACTAGTTACTACAGTACATCTACTGTAATTTGCATTATATACTTAGCATCCCTTAGTGGGCTTGCTTTGTGAGTATTAATTATATAATTTTTTTTTCTTTATTGATTTAGGGGCTTTTATACGTATGTACATCTCAGCCCCATTATAATCTAGTACATTTAAAAGAAAAACAAAATTCTTAACAAACTAAAAAAAAGTTAATAAAACGAAAAGGAAGTTATATCTTTAGTGTTCAACAAATAAGACTTATGGCATCCTTAGATGCAGGGCGGGCAAGTATACTTACAAACATGCCCGTATCAAATCTGTTCAAACCCATAAGTCTTACAATTTTGTCTCCACTAGACTGAAATCGGACACATTCCTTTAACAAGTGCTCAACATCCTCAATGGTTTGTTCCACATGACTCACATAGAGGTGACTCCGCAATTTTTTTATAATTTTGTAGTTATAATGTGTATGCTATAACATGGTTTGTCATGATCACTGAATGCCATTGCTTGCGATGGCGTCGTCTCCTTCCCTCAAATATGTGCGAAGGGAACGATGGCTGGTCCATGCATCAACTCGTGACCGGGTGCTGCTTGTAGTGTCAGATCGAACCGTTATAGTTAAAAAATCATTGTTTGTTGGTTTTTTACTACTTAATTAATTACTAATTATGACAGTAATCACGACCATCATGTTCACCAAGCATCCTTACACAAGCAATGAATTCAAGCTCAAAAGGTTGACGCATCCAATATACTATAATTTATATAGTTTATTTTTTATTACATTTTATGAAATAATTTATATTATTTAAACAAGATTCAACAAGAATGCAGCACCTTACAAACTAATTTGTTCCTTGACTCAACTCAGTCTCAGTCGAGGAAGATTCGAAGAAACATCTTAAAATATGGATACACTCGAAGAAAACATTTGTTTAAAAACCAGGAAGAGTAGCTACAGTTCGTCGGCGGCGGGGATCACGGTGCACGCGCAGCAGGCCGGGAGTGCTGCCGCCAGTCGCTCGTCCTCGCCCACCGTCGTGTGAGTCCCGGGCACTGCTCGTGTTATACGGGGTCCACATTTAGCAACAAACGATAGCGAAAGAAAGCTAACGATCGAAGCAGATGGAGTATATTGTGAAAGGGATGAGATACTTTGTTGGCTTTGATTTTTGCTGTTCTTTATATCTGGACAAGGCCTTTATAAAATTAAAATATACATTTATATAATATTTAAGGCCCCGGTGGGTATAGGCCTACTGCAACAATTTCCAGGTTGTTCTTGACTTTGCTTTCTGAGTCCAGTTTTCTCTAGCAGTTTTTATGATCTCATCAACGCATCGTTCATTAAGACGTCCTCTGTATCTTTTGCGTCGTGGTCCAGACCAATTGGTGACCAGCTTTGTCCACCGTCCATCTATTGATCGGCCACATGACCAGCCCATTTCCACTTCAGTCTTTTCATATGCTGAAGAGCATCTATCACTTTGGTCCACATGCTAGCCCGAACATCTCTTTTTTGCAGCACAAAAAAAGAATGAAACTCAGCATTAGGTACCATCAAATAATATAGTTACCATAATTATAATAGTATGCCAAAGGACTGTTTCACTAATTCCTGCCGCCAAATTACACAATCGTACCACCCAATGCAACTTCAAGAAACCACGCACAACTAAATTTTGAAATCAATTTAAAAAGTACCTAATGACGAATGAGTACGAAACTCTTAAAATGGCCGGTTTTTGAGAAGATTGAGAATTGGTGATAAAAGTGCATCATGCATGATAAGATTGTCTAAAAAGGTCGTGGTCGAAAGTCGGTCAGGCTTCACGCTGTGGTAAACTGTGGGTTATCTCGCAATAAGGTGATGCTGCTTTTACCACCGGGCAGAACCATCTCTTCAGATCTCTACATCCAATAGTTCTTATCAGTTCAAAAAAAGGGTGTGGTTTCATCAAGATGACGCTACACCACCAAGCATGTGATTTCTACAGTAACGGGTTCACCATACTACTTACAAGATGACACTGGACACATATTTTATGCAGATAAGCTTTGAAAAAAAATGTGTTTTCAAATAAAATGCGAAGAAACTTCCTAACTTACCCATGTACCTACCATAATTTTGGAGCCTAAAATATACGGATAACCGACATTTATTTCAATTCTACTGTACCTTATTTATAGGAAAAATATTATTTCAGTACCTAGAAACTACAACGGATTTTGCGTCCTCCATGACGTGATTTAAAACCATAGGTACTAAGGGTACCTAGGAGGAATTTGTATTGCCTCTGGAGACTCCCAAATAATGCACTATCAACAGAATGGACATACGTACTTATTATAACTTTTGAATTGGATTGATTCACAAATAATTTAAATAGCTTTGGTCCATTTGATTTGGTAATAGTGTGGTGTTACTTGTATAATTACTTACTTTGGTTACTTTATTTGGTGGTGTACTATGTATAATAAATAATGCAAACATATTGGGTAATGGAAGTTTTATTTTTAGTAAATATTCTTATCCTAATTGTATAACTGCAGAGAACAATTCTGTCACTTTAGCCACTTTGACACTTGCTTCGGCTTGTTAATTATCTGGAACGAAAATCATATTTAATATTAATTAATTGGTAAAATAAACCATTAAAATTTCTTAAATTAAATCCTTCATCAGTTAAGTATTTCAGTTCATTATTGTCAGATAATGTAGGTAAGTAAAAATGTTCATCATTGACATTATTAGTACTATTATTATGAATCTGAGATCTGAAGTTATGTACCTCTAGCTTCCTTTCGTAAGAGGCTTTGTGGAATGCCTTCAACTTTCTCTTGTCTTCCAGTTTACCAACTATGCCACTGCACTTCCAGCCAACTTCATGTGACAATCACACAATATGACATTACTGTAAACAAAGTTTTGTCATTAAAGAAGAAAAATCACCATAACAACTAACAGGATTTTCCACAAACTCATCAGATTCATTTCAGTGCCTGCTAGGTACTCCGTCAGGGAGAATTATAAATCTGCTTATCAAATTAAGATAAAAATTAAACATAACTTTGCTTGTTCATTAGTATGACTCAGTTCAATAATGACATATGTGCATGTGAAGCACCAAACAATGCTAATGTACCTTCCTGTATACCAAATAGGAAATCTAATTTCTAGGAAAGTATGCAAAGAACCTGTTTTCACTATATATAAGTGCTATATACAACTCACACTCAAATCCACACCTGCAATCATAAGTTTGTCCTTTTTTGTGTAACACAAGCAAAAAAAATTTAGAACTAATAAAGTATAGATAAATTCGAAGTTAAAAAAACTCATATCTACTGTGCTGTAACTTGTCCAAGTCTCTGTTCCCCTTGACTTTGAATCCAACACAGTTATATAAATTTGTGTCTACCGTCAACTGAGCTGAAAATAGTAGCTATATTACATACATTAAGTTTTTTAACTATGACTAGTCATAGATTCAATAAATATTTAAAATATTTAAGGAATTATACCATTTAATTTTCCAAAATGACCATATCAAAATTATGCCTAAAGCTCAGTTTTTCGACTACAGTCGATAAAAATGAGGTATTTGCTGAAATCCCCAACTTAAATGAATTTTTTTATATAAAAAATGACAACAGATCTTTCAATTTATAAACATCTACAGAGGTGACAGTGAATGGTGTAATATTTACTAGTAACAAAATAAATGTAATTAAATAACAGTTAGATGCTGAAGATTTATAAATTAGGCATTTAACCTCCTGTTTGCTGAGAGAGATGTGACATGAGACCACAGTTTAGTACTCTGTTATTTGTTCAACACACAAGCCTAACAAAAGGTTTTTACCTCCAGTCACATATTACCTAAAAATTAAGATTATTTTGAATATTTTTAAAATCTGAAGATCTAATAAATATTTTTTACCTTGCAACCTGGGTTCAAACATAATTCTCGGATGATAGCTGAGACCACATTCTGTGATGGATGTCATGTTGTGGTGAAAGTCAGCCTCAGAGCAACCATTTTCAAACTGTTTTGTTGGAGATCATGCCTAAAATTACATACATATTAAAAATAATTACTCACACACTAAGTTTAACAAAGGAGAGTTACATAAACATCTCCATAACATTTTTACTAACACAAATAGATGAAAAAAATTATTGTTTAAAAATTATGAAGTGTAACATATCAGGAATTTTTTATAAAAAAAACGCTATAAGATATCCAAAGCAAATGCTCAACACAAAATTAAAGTAATTCTGTATAACAAATAAAACAGTCAATTTCAAGTTTAACCTGCAGCAATCTTAGTAATATGATCAGCTTTTGTTGTCTCTATAAGGTTTAGTGTAAGAGGTAAACAGTTCGTAAAATTCTAGCAGTAAGTATTTATAATATAGAAGACAATACAATGTAAATTGTTTTACCTCCAACTGCTTTCCATAAACTTCTCACAGGATCCTGAAGTGGAATTTCCCAAGGCTGAGTTGACAATATACTACTATACTGATACCATACATATTTGATTGAAAACTCCAAATCATCTGTGATGCACTAACAACAGAACAAATTTACTTACCTGGGAAATTGATTAATACACAATCTTAGAGAAGAATACTGAAATTTCCTCAGTACATTTGTTATGGTGAGAGAAATCTGGGTTTATTAAATAATGAAAACATATTGGGCAACCAAAGGTTTATTTAGTAAATATTCTTATCCTAATTGTATCCATAGGATTGCATAATTGCAGAGAATGGTGCAGTCACTTTAGCTACTTTTTCACCGGCTTGCTTGGTGATTGTCTGAAAAGAAAATCATAATATTAATTCATTTGCAAAATTAACAATTAATATTTATTGTTTTAAAGTAAATAATTCATCAGTTAAGTATTTCAGTTCATTATTGTCAGATAATGTAGGTAAGTAAAAATGTTCATCATTGACATTGTTAGTACTATTATTATGAATCTGAGATCTGAAGTTATGTACCTTGAGCTTCCTTTCGTAAGAGGCTTTGTGGATTGCCTTGAACTTTCTCTTGTCTTCCAGTTTACGAACTACAGCACTGTACTTCCAGCCAACTTCATGTGATAATCGACCAACATGACAGTACTGTTAACAAAGTTTCATCATTAAAGATAAAGAAAATATTCACCATAGTTAGGGCTTATTCAGCAAACTCATCAGATTTATTTACACATTTCAACATAGATTTTATACCTTCAGTCGCAAATTACCCAATAAAAGAACATCATTTAATATATTTGAATTAAAATCTTAAGATCTGACAAATATTAATCATATTTACCTTGCGACCAGGTTTCAAACAGAATACTCGGAGGGCAGCTGGAACCACAACTCTGCGACGGTTGTCATATGGTGGTGGGCAGCCATCATAAGCACGAAGCCGTCTTAGAGCATCCTTTCCTCGCTCAGTTTTGTGTGGGATCATGCCTTAAATTACATAAATATGTCAGAAAATACTTGTACACTAATTAATTGAGGAGGATTACATACATATAGCTTTTAAACTATCATGGATAGATAAAAAATGAAAATAATCATGTAAAAATATTGCTGTGTTAAAGAGAAAAAAAAATCCAGAAATGTTATACAGAAACCCCTGAGATAATCCACTATTACCAAATCCTGAAAATATTTAGGTTGCCATTAGGTTTATGAGATTAAAGTAACTTTGTAAAAAGTAAATAATAAAAGTAATATAATTGGCTTTTGGTGTGTCTCCATAAGGTTAATTTTACAGCATAAGCATTATAATGGATGTAGTTGATATCCAGTTCATAAAAAATAATAGCAGCATGTATTCAATACTGAATTGTAGAAATTAAGTTGAAAATCCTCCTAACATTTAATCATATAGAGGACACTAGTTTTACCTCTGACTGTTTTCCACAGAACTTTTGAAGGGGCTCTGAAGTGGAATGGTCCGCGTGCTGGGTTGACATTGCACCGCTTCCGCAAAAATGACATGAACTTCAACTTATTCCTGAAAGTATCCAAGAGTATTCAGAAATATATTTAAACAGAAATGATCAAGCAAAATTTAAATAAGTATATCAGACTGACTTCATATATCAACATTAAAAATTCAGACGCAAATTACCCAATTGAATAACATCATTTATAAAAGCAGAACATTACTAATTATCAATAATACTGGAAAGTTTTAACTCACCTGAAGAAGTTTCCTGAGATGTTAATTTGTTCACATCTTACGACAACAACCTTGTTTCCTTCCAAGAGGACCTTAGCAATAACGGCCGCAAGACGACCGAGTAGATGGCCACGGCCATCAATAACTATGGCCTAAAATAAAGAATTTCATGCCATGAAATACATATTCACATAACCTCAACTTAAAGTATCTAAGACATTTATTTGATGAAATATTTAATCATATAAGCGTATAACAATTTTTGATTACATCGAATAACAGCTGCTTGTAAAGACGACAAATAACTATTACTTGAATACAAACGAATAACACATTACAGCAGACATAGTGCTGCACACGTGTGGTACTTTTACATGATACTTTGTTTTCAATTTTGAACAATAAAACTAATTGAACTACATTCTAAGATAAAAGGATATGTAAATGCAACGTTTAAACAAACGCAAAGGTAATGTTTTAGTATTATTTCACATTTTTTACTCTCACCTTATTACTAAAGCCCGTCATTTTTGCGACAACAAAACGGAAAAGGTTACTTTTAAAAACCAATATGGCAACCGGATGGTTAAATGTCAACCAAAGAGAATTTAAACACTACGTTCAGTCAACTACGCGTAGCGTTCAGAAATAAATTCTAAATAGCATAGCTAAGTACTTCTGTGATTCTATTCTATTCTATTCTTCCTACTGTGGCTTCTGTGGAAGATATACCACAGATTTGCCAGAATCACGTTAGATTAGACTACCAAGCTTTGAGTATGTGTCTTCTAAGTTTAACGGTAATAATCGGTGTTCAGATTACATAAAGTTTAATTTTCTAATAATATCTGAAACAAATAATATACATGCTTGTAAGACTATAAATGACATACACAAATAGAAATACTTAAATAATTAATTAATATAAGTACTAAATAATATTTACACCTTAATCTTATTTATTTTAATATATTTACACAAAATATTTACAAAGGAGTGTAAACTAGGGAGAGGAGACATTTAACGGAGGTTGGACGGGGGACTTCAGCGGGTATATAATTGTACAGAGAAGATTGCATTAAGGGACAACTAAAGAATAAATGATCCATGTTTCCCTCATCAAGGCCACAATCACATAGAGAATGATCCCTAATTCTAAGTTTTGCTAGAAAGACTGGAGTGCAGGCATGGTTTAAACGTAAGCGGCATATAGTTGAGATTATTGTTTTATTATGAATCCTACATTTTGAGAACCAAGGTTTTTGAGGAATTCCTGGTTGGAGTTCTCCATAAAATTTGCCTTTTAAAGTTTTGGAAACATGCCAAATGTTTGACCAACTCTCATACATCTTGGGTTTCAGGGTAGAGCACAAGTCATGAGTGAATATTTCTGAATACTGAAAGGAACCTGAATGAGCAGCTGATCTAGCACAGGCATCTGCATTTTTATTACCAGATATGCCCATGTGACCTGGAATCCAAGCTAAAACTATGTTAATTTTGAGTACATAGCACTCTTTCAAAGTTTCTCTTATTTTGAGAATGATGGGAAACTGACTTTTTGTCTCAAACGGATTTGAGAGAATTGATTGGAGGCAACTTTTAGAGTCTGAAAGGATAACAGAATTGTTCATGTTGTGAGACTTAACAAATGGAATAGCTTCAAGAATGGCGATTGATTCCCCTGTAAACACAGAAGTGGTAGGTGGGCAGCTATAACTCAGTATAATTCTTGTTGAGGGAATCCATACTGCAGCCCCAACCGGACTCATGTCTGTTTTTGAAGCATCCGTGTAGATTTTATACCAATGTCGAAAATCTGAGTCCATTATATGAGAAAAAGTTTTATTTGCTTCTATAGAAAACTTATCAACACCTAAGTCTAAAATTACTGAGGGTTGGAAAGTAAGAGCATTGAAAGGCATAGAAAATAAAGGCAATTTAGAATATTGAAAGAGAGGGTTAGAGAGCTGAGAAAATAAAAGGTAACTATTTATAACGCAACTATTTATAAAAACGTCTTTTGTCTTCAGGTACAATATTATTATCATTGTATAAAACAGCTAATTGTTCTGATTTTTGGAGTAAGGGATGAGCTCGGCAGCCAGCTAGTTTAAAGAAAAATTTATTGGCAAGGAATTGTCTACGTAGTGAGAGGGGAGGATCCACACATTCTACTTGCATTGCATTAATAGGGCTGGATTTCATAGCTCCCAATACTATACGTAAACATTTAGCCTGAATTCTGTCCAATTTATTTAGACCTGCTTTGTTTGCTGGGATTAAGAAAATAGTGCCATAATCTAAATGAGTGCGAATTATGGCATTGTATAGTAATTTTTGAGTGACGGGGCGAGCTCCCCACCAGACACCAGACAATGAGTGAAGAATATTAATATTTTTCTCACATTTCTGTGAGACATAATCAAAATGCTTGACGCCAGATAATTTGTGATCCAACCAAATACCCAAAAACTTAACATTATTAACAATTGGTAGATCAACATCATAAATTTTAATTTTAATAGGTGGAAGAATTCTTTTATTTGTAAATAAAACTACCTTACTTTTAGATGTTGATAGAGACAGTCCATGTTGTGTTAAATATTCAGAAAGATAATCAAGATCATTATTTAAATGATTAGATGAATCTTGTATAGACTTGTCAGAAGAATACAGGACAATGTCATCTGCATATTGCAGTATCTGACAGAAAGGTGTAACGGTACTGTTGAGGTCATGGGTATACAGATTATAAAGAAGGGGACTAAGGACTGAGCCTTAAGGTAAACCTTTCCAAACTGACTTAGGAGGGAGGTAAGACGATGGATCTCTCCATTAACATGTTACATATGAAACGGGATAACTTCACGGGGATACTCAGCTGGTTGAGTTTACTCCTGAGTAGAGGAAGTGAAACGTTATCATATGCAGATTCTATATCAAGAAAAACTCCCACAAGGTGTTCTTTTCTGAGGAGTGCTATTCTAATGTCAGTTGTAAGGATACCTAAGCTATCTAAGGAGCTCTTGCCCTTTCTGAAACCATACTGGGAGTTGGAAAGGAGATTATTGGTTTCAACAAACCACTCAAGTCTTTGTTTAATCATGATTTCAGAAACTTTTGCAAGAGCAGAAGAGAGGGCAATTGGCCTATAGCTGGTAGCTTCAGATGGATTCTGACCAGGTTTAAGTAATGGAATAATTACCTGATTTTTCCAAGGTGGAGGGATGGAACCAAGATCAAAAAGGTTATTGATTATGCTAAGATAATATTCCTTGGATGTAGATGATGAATTTTTAATGAAAGAGTATGGGATTCCATCTACCCCAGGAGCAGAGTCAACTAGGCCATCCAGAGCAAGAAGAAGTTCAGAGAATGAGAAAGGGGACTCTAAACTGTGAGTTGAGGCAAGAGGGATTGGAGGGGATGGAAAATAGTCCATATTTGGAACTGAAGGGGGGGGACATCCTATCTGAAAAGGAATCAAGCCATACAGAAGGATCCACATTAAAATCACACACTTGATCACAAAATGAACCTCTAAATTTTTTAATTTGTTTCCAGACAGTTGAGGATGGAGTGCTTGATTTTAAATTCTGGCAAAAATTAATCCAACCTTGTTTTTTCTTTTTTCTGAATAAATGGGTAGCCTTCGCCGCCACTTTTTTATAATAAATAAAGTTTGACACGGACATGTTTCTATTGTAATTTAATTCAGCTAATTTCCTTTCTTTAGCAGCAGCAGTTCACTCAGAGTCCCACCAAGGAGTTGAAATCTTATTTGAAACAGGTTTTTTTAAAGGGAAGTTGTTGTCAGCACATGTAATCATGGCATTAGCTATTTTATTATAATTATCTACTGCATTAAAATGGTTAGTGACTGGAAACTCAGCAATTTTTTTATCAAGACAAGAAGAATATTTGGGCCAATTTGCTTCTATTAATCTATATTTAAGAGATGGGGAAAAATTTTGGGGTGGAATTACTTTGTCAGGGATAGAAATGATTATAGGAAAATGGTCACTACCATGGGAATTATGTAAGATGTTCCAAGAAAGGAGAGGAGCCAGACACGGAGAACATAAGGTGAGATCAACTGCACTTTTGGGATTTTGAGAAGGAGAAACCCTTCGGGTTGGAGAGCCATCATTGATAATGCAGAGATTGATTTCATCAAACATCCAACAGGGAAAGGGCAAAATAGTCAGTGTGACTTGAACCCCATGAGGGATGATGAGCATTAAAGTCTCCCATAATAATAATAGGAGGGGGAATAGACGATAACAAAAGGAGAATATCTGCAATCATAGTTGATTGCGGATGGGGCACATAGATTGATACTAAGGAGAAGTTCATTACCTTTGCTGCAACAATGTTTATACCAGGATGGGGATTAGGAAGGATGATTGGGGAAAAGGGAAGGGTGCGTCTTATAAATAAGGCGCAACCCGCACCAACACTTTCTGCTCTATCATCCCTAAGGCACATATAGCCGGGGACCCTGAAGTGAGTTCCAGGGACCAGCCATGTCTCAGAGATGGCGATGGCAGAAGGAAGATATTTATTAATTAGGTGTGGACGTAGGCTTCTGGTGTTCCATTGAAGAATGGACACTGGGGCCATGAATTTTACCAATAGATAAGATTTGTGATAGTTGATGGGCAACGTTGGACGGTAGGCTAAGATTGTTCTAGGTAATCAAAGAGAGTAAGATTGACAGGAGGGCCTCCAATAGGTTATCATCCTGTGTTGATGAAGAAGAAGAAACTTGGTGGTTTAGGGCAGAGCCATTTGGGAAGGCTGAAGGTACATCAGCATTGATAGCTTGGTGAGCAGCTCGATCGTAAGGTTTACTCAATAAGGGTTTGGAACGTGGAGAAGAAAATACAGTTTTCTTATAGCTGACTGTGGGAGAAGGAGTGGGTGTCTGGCTCATGTGTGCTGAGGAGTAGTTATGGGATACAGAGGGGTTACGGAGAATTTCTGAGTATGGCCTCATCACCTTTGGGCAACTATTTGAAATATAGTACTCATAGGAAATGTTCTCTTGGGACATAAGAATTTTAATTGTTTTTTGTCTGCCCAGTTCAGGGCATTCCTTGTTTGTGGCAAAGTGTTGTCCTGAACAGTTAATACAGATAGCATCCTTTTCAGTTGTATCACATGAGCTACCAGCATGAGCTTGAGTACATTTGTAACATCTTGGGTTAGATCTGCATACAGTTTTGATGTGACCAACTCGGCAGCAGTTAAGGCATTGGATTGTAGGGAAAAGGTAGGTTTCCAGGAGGGAATTATGGAAGAGGAATATTTTTCAGGAAGCACTTGACCATGGAAAGTTATTACAATTGTTTGAGTAGGTAACCAAGTAACTTTACCTTCCTCAATGACCTTTCTGTTGAATCTGCGAGCCTTTAAAATCTTACCACAACCAGTGGGAAGACTGACAGACTCCACAAACTCGTTCATAGGTAAGTCCACAGGAACCCGGCGGACTATACCCATCTTGGTTATGTTGAAGTTTGGGATTGTTGCTGTATATTTATTGGCAGATAATACAGGGTTATCTAGAAATTTGTTTGCATCACCAGACGATTTGAATGTAACAGCTATTTTATTACAGTAGTTGACCGAATTTGATGGGCTTTATAGTTTGGCCTGAGGTAGGGTCTTCCTCGATACGAGAAACATGGATAATAAATGGACCTTTATCAATATCCGTATATTGTTTAAAACCAATAACTAAACTTGGGTCACAAAATACATTCTGAATGGACGCCGAAGCCAGATCCGTATCAGTTATAGTTTTTTTTTACAGCGTTTTCTTCTGAGCTGCTTTTATGTTTACGCCGTTTTGACCCGGCGAGTGTGGGGATATCCGGAGGGTCCGGAGGTTCCGGGGGAGAAATCTCCATTATTAAACGGTTAGTATAATGTAAAAGGGATGACTATGTTAATTGTTAATGACTAAGTACTTAATCTTACCAAAATAAAAACAATCCACCACCAATGAGAGAAAGGTAAACTCCTGTAATCAAAATAACAATAGGCTACGGTAGACAAAGCCCATAAAAAATGATCACTGAATTTCCGAACTCGACTCACGCGTGGTAGCTAATCAATCTATCTATGAGTTATCCCAAAAAACATAGCCCTAATGCTACTTCTGTGATCTGTCTTCTACGACGTAGATTAGACAGTAGACATTGACAAAAAACTATTTCTACTTTGTTCAAAAAATATCAATCAGAAGATGACAGATTTTGTTTTATTTATTTGTTTGTTGGTCTATTTATTTTAAACATAAATATTTTGAATATGGATACTGTCACTATAAGATGTTGTTAGTTAGCTAATTACATCATAACTTAAGACAGAAGGACCCTTATCCTTACAACACAAAGGACAGTAGGGACTGAATAAATTGACCAACTTGGCATTACATGCATCTCACAACTTTTTACGGTAGAATAACGTTTGAGACATGGTTTGTTTGGCAACTTGTAGTTATGCCAGTATCAAAAAGGTGGCATCATTTATTTACATTTTATAATTGTTATTATTATGACGGGTACTCACGATATATACTTGATTAATTTGATGCCGATATTTCGATCCAATTGCATGAAACGTGGTCGCGGCGGAACTGCGGAGGCGGCATGAAACTCTTGACATATTACACTAATTATAGTACATCCGTCCACGTGGCGCCTAATTCATTTTGGGCTTTGATTCTCTAATGCACGATACACACTATTGGCCACATCCATACTTTAGGGTATTTTTGTTGCATTTGTACTGCAGTGTGAGACCACGTTATTCCATGTTTGCGCTAGTCTAAAACCATCCCCGTATTAAAATTGTTGAGATGCTTTTTAATTTCGATAGCATAACAAGCCGTGGGATGTATTGGCGTTCACCAGAAATTACTCGTTATACTAATGTACACATTTTGTTAACGATCTAGCCACTGACGATAGATGTACGGGATAGTGATGCGAGGTGTCGTGAAGGCATCTGTCAGTGTGAGTGGGTTTTCTATCAACACCATGGCTGATCGTGCCGTTAGGGCGAGTTTCTAGTGCGACATCCAAGAATGCCAATCTTATATTTTGTCATTCTTTGTCCTCTAATTCACATGAAAACTTTATATTTTTATGTACAGTATTCAGGTGTGTTACATACATTTCTACCTGATTCCGTCCACCTTTAATTATGGCAGAAATGTCATCAACATATCTTCTCCCAGTTTTAAGACAGACTGGGTCCGCTAGTAATGGCCTTATCCTCGATGTAATCCATACACATATTAGTAATCACGGGTGCGACGGGACTGCCCATGGCCCATGCGCCTTCAATTTGTAGAAAATATTTTCCATTATATAGGAAGTACCCAGAACAGACACAGTGCTCTAATAATTTAACATATTCCGTAGAGGTATTATTGCTTCGAAGAATACTAGTTATCGCTGTTATGCACTCAGAAATCGGAACGTTAGTGAACAATGATTCCACATCGCAACTGACCATTATTACACTTTCCTATTGCCTAGTATTCTGAATAATACTTACAAAATCTCGGAAGTCTTTTATATGTGACGTTGTCCTTCCCACCAAATATTGCAATACCTAAGCTACATGTTTAACTGACTGACTAACAATGGGTCTTGGCGGGACTTCTTTCTTATGAACATTGGGTAGGCCATAAAGTTGACAAGTGTGTGTTGCTAGTGATGACTTACGGTACGCAGACGTGGTCGCTAACTATGGGCCTTATGAAAATGTTCATGGTCGCTCAGAGGGCAATGGAGAGGGCTATTCTTGGAGTTTCCCTACGAGATCAAATCAGTAATGAGGAGATCCGTAGGAGAACCAAAGTTACCGACATAGCCATAATGATTGCAAAACTGAAGTGGCAGGGGCAGGGCAGTTAGATGGCCGTTGGGGCAGTAAAGTCCTCGTATGGCGACCACGTACCGAAAGACCCAGTGTTGGTAGGCCCCCCAGAAGATGGATCGACGATCTGGTAAAGCTCACCCGAATACGTTGGATGGGGGCAGCGCAAGACCGATCGTCGTGGAAATCATTGTGGAAGCCTATGTCCAGCAGTGGACGTCTTCCGGCTGATGAAGTTTTTAAGCACCTTAGGTTCGGCGATTCAGATCCATGCAATTTGTCGGCACACGGTTTTATTCTCACACATTTGGGTTAATATTTAAATCCCTGCACTTGGTTAAGAATAATATAGAAGCGTACGTAACTTCACGTTTTTCCGAGTACGTTCTAGATGGAGTACTTTATTTACATATAATAATAAATGTATGTACCTTATCAACAATAATAGTAGGCTATGCTACTACCTATTATTATTGTTTGAGTTTTGACTTTTATTTTTAATGTAGCTTTAAGAGATGAGTCAGGACCAAATAATACAATGTTTAGTATTTACAGTTGCACTCGTCACTCAGATAAAAACAGCCTAGCGAAACCCTAAGAAAAAAGCGATTCACTCGATTGTATGAAACGTAGAGTCGTCGATAGATTGACAGATGACGGCTTTAATCTTGTAATAGAACGGAGATAGACGAAATCAACTACATTTTAAGCAACTGTTCGCTTTCAAACTTAGCCGGATAATACTTAGTCGCCAACCACCTAGAGTAAATATGTTCCTTGGCTAATACTCCACTGAGCAGTCCCGCATCATATTACGTATTATTTACAATTTACATCCTCTTTGCATATTAATTTTAAATGTTGATTGAGAAATGGAATTTTTATTTATTTCAAATTTCAATTATGCAATTACGAATTACCACGTATACGTTCTATGATTAGAATTTTTTGGATCAAATTTCTTTTGTGTTGTTAAATATACTCTACTGTAGTATTTTGTACCGTATATTACAATGGATATTCCATACAGAAAACTGTTTATTTATATTTTAACTTTTGCTGCCTATGCATATACTGGAATCGGTTCTAGTTTATTAAGAAATTTAAAGGATGCTGTCTTATCAGCAGAAACTGTGTTTGGAGATGTGTTTCGTAATATGATTACCGTAGCTGAAAAGTTCAAATCTATACATGAAGTTTTTGACGCAGCAGTTGAAGAAGAATGTATTTTTACATGTCCAGGCGGTGTGTGGTTTTTAAAGCTATTTTTACCTACATTATGACGACCCCTATAGCCCAGTGGTTAGTGATCCTGCCCACTGATCCCGGGTTCAAATCCCGGTAGGTGCATTGTTTCTGAGTCATGGATGTTTATATGTATGTTTAAGTAAGTGTATCGTATTAAATATATTTTTGTCTTGTACTCATAGTACAGGCTATGTCTAGTTTGGGGCAAGATAATTTGTGTGTGTCAATATTTTGTTATTATAATACTGTCTTTTTAATAAATTTGTGTATTTTTCAGGACAAAAACCGATTCGTAATAAGAACCATATTCCAAAATCTGATGGTTGTGGATCTTTAGGTTTTGAAATTTCATCAGAATATTTACCTATTGAGCAAATGACAAAATGTTGTGATACTCATGATATTTGTTATGATTCATGTAATAGTGGCAAGGAAGTTTGTGATTTGGAGTTCAAGAGATGTCTTTACACTTACTGTGATTCATTTAAAAGTATGAATGTTGCCGCAGATGCTGTAATAAAAGGTATGATTCATTATCATCAGTTAGAAGACGTCCACTGCTGGACAAAGGCCTCCCCCAAAGATCTCCACAACAATCAGTCCTGGGCTGCCCTCATCCAACATATTCCAGCAATCTTGACCAGATCGTCGGTCCATATTGTGGGGGGCCTACCATCACCGAGTATCCAGTATGTGGTCGCCATTCGGGGACTTTTCTGCCCCACCTGCCATCTGTCCATGGAACTGTCTGAACTGCCACTTCAGTTTCGCAATCTCTTGGGCTTTGTTGGTGACTTTAGTTATTTTAAAGGTATGCTTACCCATAAATTAGTGAGTAAAATATAATAATTTATTTTAATCATATGACCAAGGAAACAAAACAGTAGCATTTGGATGGAGAAAGTATTGACTAAAGGAGATTTTAATGAGCAAACCCCTAGTATAAATATTAAAACAAAGACATAACATGTGCATCCTACCATATCATAATTTATGGCTGTGAAACCTGGGCTCTCACCCAACCCAAATTGATCAGCAAAAATGGAAAGAGATGGATAGTTATTTGCTGTGCTGCAACATGGAAAATTGGTCCAATACTCTGTTTAATTATATAAGCTTGTACAAATGATTTAGGTTTTCTTTAGTGTTAATTCCGCCAATATTTGTTTTTAAAACAATTCGACACGTGTTTTGCCTCTACATGAGGCATCCTCAGGACGTGTTGTCTTGCCAAAATTTGCCTAGTGTAGAGGCGAAACACGTGTCGAATTGTTTTAAAAACAAATATTGGATTAACACTAAAGAAAACCTAAATCATTTGTATAATTATGGATTTCCGCAAAGTAATGCCTAATTCAATAATTTTTTTTTTTTATATAAGCTTGGTTAATTTATAGTACTTCAAAAGAAATAAAGGCTTATTTTATTTTATAATATGGCCAAACATGATTTAATTACAATTTCAACTTATTGCGACAGAAATTAAAATTTTGAGAGTTACACTTACCTTTTTCAGGTTGCAAGGGAGCAGCTAAATTGTTATTTACAGGAACATTAACACTTGGATGCAAATCATATCTGGATGCACAGAAAAATGCATGTTACTGTCCTCCAGTCAAAAATAAACATAAAAAATACAGTGGTGATGGGGAATTATAAATGAATAGTTTTCATGTTGTGTTTGTAGTATTGAAACAATCTGTGATTTTAAGTGCTGGTACAATTATTTATTGTATGTTATAAAAATTTACAAACTAGTCAAATGTAGGCATCTTTTTAATGTTATATTCTATATAGTCTGCAGGTAAAGGGTTTATTATTCAAATTAGCACATTGGCTCAAAAAAGCCTTTTCAGACCTATGGGGCAAGGACCAACATTAAAAAAATTATAATGATCAGAGTTCTTGAGTCATAAATGTTAATTAACTTTGAAGCTCAATAAGTGACTCAGTTCAAGTGCCAAGTGTGAGTGAGAAAAGTTAACTACGATTTTTATGACATCTATGATGTTTCCTCTACTTTCACTAGATGGCACTGTTTCAACACCATACAAATTGTAGTTAACCTTTATGCAATCGAACAGGTAAAACGCTTGGCACTAATTTGTTCTTTACTTTTTCAGAATATAATATGAAATCCAATATTGTGATACAGGTTAAGTGTTAAATAAAACATAATGTAACTTTTTTTTCTTTTTATTTTTACCAATATAAATTATGATATTCTTACCCTTTTTGGGAGAGTAAATGTCTTAATATAAAATAATTTATTTGCTACTAGAAAGAATAGGCCTACCATCTGCAATAACAAAAAAAAAATCTATCTGGATAATATGATATAGGCCAATCACTTTAGTATGGTTAATAAAGTCTAATGGACGCAGATAATACACATAATCTTCTAATGAGCATACAAAAATAAACTTGTAAATAAATGCCCTTAAATATTTAAATCTTAGTGTTGCTTTAAGTATTTATTGGCTGTAATGATAATGAATAAATACAAAATGAGTAATTACAATTCTATGTTAGGAGTTCTTTGATTTCTTCCTTTTCTGCTGCATCAATGTATGAAGTACCATCAGGAGTTTTGCCATTTTTTGATGCACCCTGTATATAAATATATTGCTAATATTAACTAAAACCTAACCAAAGTTGACCAAGCAATAATAAAATAATTTACATTAAATTATGGTTGATTACATAGAATTATATAAAATAACAGGTTCATTGAAACCTTTGTATAAAACAGTTGTTCCAGTCTCCCTATGAAACATCTTGATGGGCCTCCGGGCATGTATTATATTTTTTTTATGGAAGAGAAGGACAAACAAGCATACGGGTCATCTGATGATAAATATACACTGACACCCATATTCTTTTGCAACACAAGAGGAATCACAGGAGCGTTTCCGGCCTTTAAGGACGGTGAACGCGCTTTTTTTGAAGGCACCCATTGCCTCGGAATCACCGCACAATGAAGCTCATTTCTGCTGTCGCAAATTGCTTATTTCAAACCACAAACCACCTTACAAACAGCACAGGGAGGGGATTATGCGATGTGCGAACTTGGCGGCAGGAATCAGGTTGAACAGCTCTTCGGAATACTCCCCGTGATAAATGCGGTAGAAGACACAAACCTATAGCATGCTAGTAATATTCAAAACACATGGGATTTTAACCCCTAGGTAAATCCGTGGCACACAAGAGAATAGCAGCGATTGGTTTGATGGGACAGTCGCCTGACGCGCGAGGCTAAACGCGGTAAAATTGCGTTACAGGTACTACTACTCGAAAGTGTCGATTTTTACTCCCGGCAACAATAAAAAGAGACTTGCAGTATTTCTCCTTTACTATTGCACCAATTTAACCAGTTCCCAGTTGTTTGCAGAATTTTATGCAGTCTTTTTTTTTTCTGCGAAGTGGGTCGAAACTTTCAACTCAATCGCGCTGCATTTGATATTAAGAGGCGGTTAGGTATGTACAATTACAAGCAATTGCTTATTAAACTGGACTAGCACTTGGTTAATCGGTAAGATACCCCTGTGGTTAACGTCCAGTGCAGGGCACTTGGATTAGAATCAAAATTTTTACTAATGTAACTAGAGTTATAACCAAGAGGTAACAATACAATTCTTACACTTTTTAATAGAGTTTTGACACAGTCAGTATGGCCTTCCCAAATGGCAGCTAGGATCACAGATATCCCATGCTTGTCAACTACCTAAAATTATAAAAGTAATTGTTAAATAATGCAGAATTTATTGACATTCAACATAGTATTTACTTTGATCGCGAGTGTTACACATTTTGAAGCATTAAAACACTATTAGGCAAAATCTAACATAAAAACAGTAACAACAACAATTATGTGTGTTTTAATCTTTTAAAAAGTGTTTTATTTAGACGTTCAACTTTTTGCAATTTATTATTTGCGAAAAGAAATGACAATCACTCTCGGGGTGTATTTCCATTTTAAAATAAAGTAATTGTTTTGTAAAAAAACACATTACAAACTTTCAATATGGCCAAATTGTTGCATGAAAGTAAGCCTTCTCAGTTTTTGTTGTGATGCTGTGTAAAGCTCACATAGGTATTATAATATTGTGGTTTATCAAATTTCCTCTTATATAAATGCCTGATTGGATATCAGTAGTAGATTTTGAGTGGTAATTTCTGAGTATAGAGTATGGGCAAATATAAATAGCTTATAAATGCTAGCAAGCAGGTTGATTCATCTATAGTTGCTTACATCTAGATTCTAGATGCTTACCTATTTTGTACAATACAATTACTTGTATCTGATGAGTACCATTGTAAGAAATGTATTATGTTGTCAGAAGTAAGTTTTAAAAGGTGTGTTATTTAATAGCTATTTACAATTTTTGATCCCAGATTTATGTACTTATACAAAAATACATAGGTACATTAGGAGGATTGAACCAGCAGATCAAAGATGAGAGAAAATAGCCCTAGAAGTAGATATAATTTGAATGAAATTCCTTATCATACAGTAATGGCGGATTCAGGCTAGCCAAAAAAAGAAGTGTAAGATTTCTCCTTCACAACCATTTTTTATAGTGTATTTGGTTATCCATAGTGCATATTAAGCTGCTGTGAGCTCTCATAGGTGAGTGCATATTGATTCATGGCAGCCAATGTTCAGCACTGCGGGCTGTGCGGGTATAATTTAAATTCACAGATGGAGAATGTACTGATGAGTTTTATTATGAATCAGATGACTGATTATTATGATATATTGATATTTAAGTTTATTTAATTGTATATAGCAAATTTACTTGACTTCTTCTTCCTCAAATAAAATCAGTCATTTAAGACAGCTTTTTTTTCTTTCTACCCTGTTATAAAATTAAACATTATATATCTGAAAGCATATGTTTGCTATGTTGATAATAGAGCTGTGTGGGCAGCATTCATGTACACCAAATACAGTTTCTAATGCCATTAAATTAATTAACCTTGTGCATATTTCAGTGATCTTATTCATTACCTATATACCTATTATAAGAGTGAATAGTGAGCCAATTCTGGAATTTGAGTTGTATACGTACATTTGGATCTGCTCCTTTATCTAATAGATAATTTAGTACAGTTGTTTGTCCATAGTCAGCCGCATAGTGAAGCGGTACCCTGCCGTCAATAAATGCATTAACATCAATTTTCTGTAACAAAAGGAGAATTCATAAGTAATAATAATACTGTATAATAGCACATAAAAACCAAATATAAATCTTATTGATATAAGATTAGTAAAAACTTGAGGATTCAATTACGTTTTTCTCTACAATATCCTTCACTTGGTCGATATCTCCATTTTTAATTCCCCATACTAATTCGCTCATATTTGCTTCTCGTTTTTTAAATAGTTTTTTTTTTAATTAAACAATTTAAAGATTGTGATTTATATATTATAGAATAGTTATAAAATAAAAAAACTCAAAATATACAATGTAAGCATAAATACAATAAACTTTCAGTCGCCACAAGATGATTGTCAAATTCGACCTTGGCACTGAAATGTCATGTGTCACCCCTTTCTTTCCATATTTTTTTTTTTTATATTAATTCGTTCTTTCGAACAGGCTATAGCCAGGGGCCTTACTGCCTTGTCGTTAGTATTTTCATTTCTTTGGTATTTATTATTTTCACTATTTTGTTTTACAAAAAGTCCAATCCAGTGTTCTCATTTCATCTTACATTATTTCCATTTTGCTTTTCCAATTATGTATATTCGATAGCGAATATTTATAGTAGTTTCTTTCATCAAATCCAATCCAGTCTTAAAGTCATCAGTTATTTTACCATTTCCGTTAATGTATAATTCTCTAAAGAATATTTTCCATATTTTCCTTTTAGTAAGTCCAAATCCAGTAATATAGTCTCTAATAATTTTCCCCTTTTCTTAAAGTCAAATCCAGTGTAATTTGCATAACTTTGTAGAATAATACCTACCTATTTACATTATCTGTTCAGTTCGCGAATTGCGCTATGCTATTACTAGTTGTATATGTACAAGTTATAACGTATTTACATAATTATAAACAAATTTACAACGTATGTATCTACAAATTACAATGTATTTACAGTACTACATACAAATTTATACAAGGACATATAAGTTGATGTGTCCTTTAATAGATCTATTACTGAGAGCGGGATTATGTTGGGTGCACCATATATTTCCAGTAGCTCATCCATCAGCACAAGGCGCTGTATGCCAAAGGACGAACAATCAAAAAAGATGTGATCCAGAGACTGATCTTGTTGCTTATTACAATGGTCACAAAAAGGAGAGGAGACAATTTTTTTGCGATGAAGATGAAAATTCAATCGATAGTGACCAATACGCATTCGTGTTATTGTAGTATAGAACTTTCTGTGAGCGTTATTTTTAAACTTACAAAACCAGGGTGTGCTATTAACGGGATTATCTAACAAAGTATACGAATGAGCCTTATTTTCAACTTCTGTACAATTGTACCAATATCTTCCCCAAAGAAGAGTCATACGCTGTTTTAGATTACTTATTATATCTGTATATGGTAAGTTAATGTCTAGATCTTTGCAATCAGGATATAGGGATAGATCGGATATATTAATGATAGTTCTAGCTAGAAAATCAGCGCTTTCGTTTCCTGCTACTCCTATATGGGACGGGACCCAAACGAATTCCACTTTAATATCGATTAAACATAGTTCGAACCACAATTCCTTTATAGCAAAAATGATGTAATTGATGTTAGCACTCATTTTGTTATTTGACAAACTTTTTAACACACTCATACTATCACTAACTATTACCCACTTCTTATTAAGTTGATTTTGTTTCTTAATATGCTTTAAAGCAAAAAGAATAGCGACGGTTTCAGCAGTAAAAATACTGGCATATCTATTAATCTTAAAGCCAATACCCTTCCTAATTTCAGGAAGGTAGATTGCAAAAGAAACATTATTATTGTTTTTTGCGCCATCCGTATAAACAAATTTACAATTAGACCATTCTGACAATAATACATGAACCTCCTCTTTTGAAGTTAAATTTGGATCTATTACAACATTGATTGCAGAATATTTACATCGAAAAGAACCTGCATGGCAGGGAAGTATATCATTATTCCGATGAATATTTAAATCTTGTAGAAATTTAAAAAATGAAGAAAAATCTTGCAAGATAAACAACTGTCTCTGAAATGAAGACGATTGATAAGCAATAAAATTCTTAAGAAGATTGTTCGTCGGCAAGCTATAGAGCTTTAAAATAAATCTTTCTTTAAGATAACTAAATCTAATACACAAAGGAGGAAGGTTGGCCTCGATTTGCATAGCAGCTATTGGGCTAGTTTTAAGTGCACCCAATATTGTACGCATACATTTATTTTGTATTTTATCCAGACTATTAACAATTTTGCTGTCTGCGGCGAAACAATGAAAGCCATATTCAAAATGACTACGAATAAGCGATTTATACAAAATTAACAATATTTTAGGGTCCGCTCCCCACGACGTTGCACACAAAGATTTTAATACATTATAAGCTTTATTCGCTTTAATTATAACACTATCTGTATATTTTTTCCAAGAAAGTTTTGGAGTAAATGTTACACCTAGAAATTTTATGTCACATGAAATAGGCAGTGGAATACCATTGTATAAAATGGGAGGCAATATGATGCGTTTACGACCAATCACAAAGACTTTTGATTTGGTTGGATTTACATTTAAATTAAGATAAGAAAAGTATTGATATAAATTTACAAGTGCTTTATTAATAGTAGCGGCTAAATTAATCAGATCAACTCCCGATACATAGACGACTAAGTCATCTGCATACTGTAGGTTTACTATATTTGGCCCCAAAATAAGGTTCAATCGTCTTATGTACATAATAAAAATTAAAGGAGACAATATTCCTCCCTGACAAACACCTAGAGAAGAAAGTCGTGGTCCATACAAATGTTTATTAAATTTTACATATACTTTTCTGTCAGTCAAAAAGGATTGCATCCAATTTATTATTTTACCTGGTATCCCTAACATTGATAACTCGTCACAGACTTTTTGGCGGGAAGTCAAACAAGGCGGTCATTTTAAAATTTCTTAATAAATAAAATTCATATTTCTTGGTAAATTAATTATCCCAATCTACGAATGGGGTCTCAAAGTGATGGAGATGGCGATGGGGAGTCTTCGGACAAAAAAAGAAAATACGCGCGGATTTCGGAGAGAGATGAGAGAAATAACGATAAGTATAAAATTTACTTTAAAAGAAATTATACTAGATTATTTCTAGAAAATGTCACATACAGTGACTATACCGTGTATGTTACATCAACGGACGATGAAAAGTTGGGTAATAAAAACCCTATAAAACTTACCCAACTCTTTACAGAAAATGTGAAAGGCATAACGAGCGTATTCAGAATAAATTCATATAAAATTGCTGTAACTTTTCAAAAAGCTGCTGCAGCAAACTGTTTTTTAAAATACGACAGTTTTCTAACAAAATATAAATATAGAGCCTTCATACCTGCCCACCTGGTTGAGAAGGTGGGTTTAATCAAATTTGTGCCAACTGATATGTCCAATGAATATATATATCAAAATATCACTTCAGATGCAGACATAATATCAGTTAAAAGATTCATGAAGAAAGATGAGAATAAAAAGTTAACACCAATGACCACACTAGCTATAACTTTTTCCTCAACAACTTTGCCAAAATATGTATTTTTAAATCTATTTCGATACCAAGTTTTTACATATATTCCACCAATAATTCAATGCTTCAAGTGTTTTAAGTTTAATCACTCAGCCAAAGTGTGCCGAGGCACACAAATGTGCTCCTCTTGTGCTGGCAGTCATTTATACAAAGAATGTACAATGGATACCATGTGTTGCATCAACTGCGGAGGGGCTCACCTAGCAATTTCAAGGGACTGTCCAATAAAATTAAAGAAATTAGAAGAAAAACGTACACTTATATTAAACCAGAACCGTACATTTGCATCTATTATAAGTAGCAATACTTTAGATGATATTAATTTTCCAGCACTTAAATCTAAATCCATTGAAAAAAATGTAAATAACCCTAAGTCTATTGTAAATACTAACTCATCAAATAAAAGAGACACTATAGCAGTAAATAATAAAACAGAATTAGAAAAAATAGCAAACAATGAAATTATTCTCAATGCCATTGTGAAATCATTAGTTTCTTTAGCCAACTCACCTAGTAATGAAGCTCTTACAACAAATAGAATAAGAGATATTTTCTTGAAAAATTTATTATAATATGGATCATAGCTCTAATAAAAATAATCAAAATATAAAGAATTACATTACAGTAGCACAGTTTAATATTCAAAGTGTTAAAAACAAAAAACCTTTATTACTACAATTCCTTTTTGAACAGGATATAGACATTTGTATGTTAAATGAAACATGGTTGAAAGAAAACAGTTGCTTTAATATACCAGACTATAATATAATACTTCAAAACGGACCTAATGGTCATGGAGGTGTAGCTATTTTGATAAAGAGTTCATATAAATATAAAGTTATTCAAACACCATACTATGACCATTTACAAACAGTTGCAATTATTTTAAAACTCAACATTGGCCAAATATCCATGCTGTGTGCATATAGTCCTCCAAGAGGGGGTCGTTTTAAATGCAAAAAATTAAAGCAAATTATAGATAACTTGCCCAAACCCTTAATGTTATCAGGTGATCTTAATGGACATCATGTTGCCTTTGGTTGTAATTCTTCAAACTCCAGGGGAAATGATATTTTCAATTTATTAGATGAGTCCAATCTTTGTATTCTTAACACAGGTTCTCCAACCACAGTAGGTACCATAAGTCATAATCCATCTGCAATAGATATAACATGTGTAAGTCCTGATATAGCCCCTTTATGTGAATGGAAAGTACATAATGACCCAATGGGTAGCTACCATTATCCTACAATAACAGATATTCAAACATCAATTGAAAAATATGAAATTGGTAGTCCCACTGAACACTTTATATATAGTAAGGCAGATTGGTGCAAATATCACACTTTAAGTGAAAAAGCATTCAATAAAATAAACTTAGAATCACAAGATTCAATTTATCTTTACAATAAATTTTGTGACATTATAACAACATTAAACAAGACTGTATTCCTCAACTTAAAAAACCAAATAATACAAAATCTTATAAAATTAGAAAACCGGTTCCATGGTGGGATAATGAGTGTTCTGAGGCAGTATTTAAAAGTAAAAATGCATTAGCCTTTTATAGACATTTTCCAACAATAGATAATTATATTGAATACAAAAAAGCTGATGCACAAAAAAAAGGTTAATATCCGAGAAAAAGAAGGCAGGCTGGACTTCATTATGTGACTCATTTAATAGGTATACACCAGTTAGCAAGATTTGGAATTACATTCGGAGGTTTAAAAGAATCTCACACAGAAAAGCTCCAATAAATGATGAGTGGATACCTTCTTTTTTAGATAAGCTAGCACCTATCTCTCCACCTGAAAAAGATATAAACACAGAAAAGTTCAATCAACTGTTTCAATCAACTGGTAACCTTCATAGCTACTTTCTTACTGAACCCTATACTATGAAAGAGTTTAAAACTGCTCTCAAATCTAGGAAAGACACCACACCAGGTCTTGATGGCATAACATACAAATTAATAAAGAACCTTCACCCTAATGCTTTAACTATCTTATTAAAAATATATAACCACTTATGGCTGTCAGAAATTATCCCCGATTCATGGAAAACACAGTGTGTTATCCCTATAATTAAACCTGATAAACCAGCAAATGATTGCAACTCATACAGGCCCATTTCATTATCGTCATGTATAGGAAAATTATTTGAATGCATGTTAAAGTTTAGACTAGAACATTATAGTGAAAGAAATAACATCATACCTAAAGAGCAGTTTGGTTTTCGTAGAGGTAGAAGTGCCACAGAAAGCTTTACATCCTTAATTTCAGACATCAAAAACTCATTTCATAACCATTCCCATACAGTTTGCGCCTTTCTTGATGTTAATGGAGCATTTGATAATGTTAACCCTTTAGTGTTAATTGAGATTCTCACAGCCATTGGAATACCTGGCAAAGTTTGTAAATGGTTATTCAGATTTCTGTATGAGCGTACAATGTTCATTAAATTCAATAATGTTTTACATGGACCTAGGCTTATTTATAAAGGAATAATGCAGGGATCTACTATCTCACCCTTATTGTACAACTTGTATACATCTCAAATTAACAGATATTTAACAAATTCATCTGCTAAGTGTCTCTTGTTTGCTGATGACATAGTTGTGTATAGTGTTAGTAAGAATGTAAATAGTGCGGTACAATGCTTGAATAATTCACTTGACCAAATCCATAGATTTTATAGTGACTTAAAACTAGATATTAATGTAAATAAAAGTGGTGCAATGGTTTTCAGTAAAAAAATGGGTAATATACAAGATACTCCTCTAATATATTTTAATGGTAATCCATTGGTTTGGTTGAATGAAAAGAAGTTTTTGGGAATTTGGTTGGATACCAAACTGAAGTTTGAGTCTCATATTAATAATATCATTAAAAAATCTTCTAAAGCACTTAACATTATGTGTTCTTTGGCAGGTGTACACTGGGGTTCTGACCCTAAAATATTGTCCATGCTGTACAAAAGCATTGTTAGAAGCCACTTTGACTACAGTACCTTAGCATACATGAATACGAATATTACTTACCTCAGGAAGTTAGATTCTATCCAGAATAAGGCTCTCAGGATTATAACAGGAGCTATGTGCTCCACTCCAATAAATGCAATGGAGGCAGAATCTGGCATTTTTCCTCTAAAATTGAGAAGGTTACAGATTGCCAATAAGTTTGGCCTTAAGTTATTAGCTAATAACAATAAATTTGTTTTAGATAGAATTCTACCCAAAGAGGATTTTCCTCATAGTTTGCTGTCTAATCTTTCCATTAATGCTACTCAATTGATATCTGATCATATCCCAGACATAATGAACTTAATATTAAATTTAAAATCTTTATGTATAAATGTATATTCATGTAAAATGAAACCTTTGTATAATATTGATTTTAGATGTATGAGTAATGAGAGAAATAGTTAGAAATCAGTCAGAATTCTTAAGCTTTGTAAATAGACAACAACTTTTTTACAAATTATATACAGATGGTTCAAAGGTTGCAGGAAATGTCACCTCAGCTTATTATGACTCTCAAATAAATAAAACAAAATGTTATAAGATTGATCCCACATGCAGCATATTTACGGCTGAGTGCTATGCAATTTATAAAGCTTTATTGTACATAAAGGATGTAAATAGTAGAAACTTTTTAATTGTTTCTGATAGCTTAAGCTGTATTATAGCTCTGGACAATATGTCAAGTAAGCAATGTTGTAATTATATTTTATTTGATATTACTAAAATTATATTAGAGTTAAAGAATAGTGGCAAATCTGTTACATTTAAGTGGGTACCTTCCCACATGGTATTTCTGGTAATGAAGTGGTGGATAAAGCAACCCGAGGTGAATTCGATGAAGATCACAGCAAAGTATTAAAAGTTCCTTATACAGACTATCATGAAACATTACAAACAAAGTTGAGAGAGTTGTGGCACAGTTATTGGACACTTATTAGCAGAGAAAAAGGAAAATGGTACACTAAAATACAAGAGACCCCGCCGCTTTTACCATGGTATCACAAACACAAGGATATCAATAATAGAAATTTTATTACCACTATAAACCGATTGAGATTTGGTCATTGTAGAACCCCGGCACACCTAGCAAAACTGAAGATAATACCAGAATCAGAGAGTAAATGTAAACACTGTACAACAGATAACACAGCTGATTTAGAACATATGGTCATGAATTGTCAACAGTATAACTTTCATCGTTTAATTTTAGCAGCAGACATTCAAAATATAACATTGGATGATAAGAAGAAAATGCAAACGACACCTTCCACTTTACAAGACATTTTGTGTAATTTATCGTTATACAAGCCATTGTACAAATTTATTGTAAATAGTATAGGAAAAATTTAACTTTGTTATCTTAGTAATAAGTTTGGCCTATGGACTTGCATCCCGTGCCACTAAATAAATTAAAAAAAAAAAAACTCGTCACAGGACTTTTTGGCGGGAAGTCAAACAAGGCGGTCATTTTAAAATTTCTTAACAAATAAAATTCATATTTCTTGGTAAATTAATTATCCCAATCTACGAATGGGGTCTCAAAGTGATGGAGATGGCGATGGGGGGTCTTCGGACAAAAAGAGAAAATACGCGCGGATTTCGGAGAGAGATGAGAGAAATAACGATAAGTATAAAATTTATTTTAAAAGAAATTATACTAGATTATTTCTAGAAAATGTCACATACAGTGACTATACCGTGTATGTTACATCAACGGACGATGAAAAGTTGGGTAATAAAAACCCTATAAAACTTACCCAACTCTTTACAGAAAATGTGAAAGGCATAACGAGCGTATTCCGAATAAATTCACATAAAATTGCTGTAACTTTTCAAAAAGCTGCTGCAGCAAACAGCTTTTTAAAATACGACAGTTTTCTAACAAAATATAAATATAGAGCCTTCATACCTGCCCACCTGGTTGAGAAGGTGGGTTTAATCAAATTTGTGCCAACTGATATGTCCAATGAATATATATATCAAAATATCACTTCAGATGCAGACATAATATCAGTTAAAAGATTCATGAAGAAAGATGAGAATAAAAAGTTAACACCAATGACCACAATAGCTATAACTTTTTCCTCAACAACTTTGCCAAAATATGTATTTTTAAATCTATTTCGATACCAAGTTTTTACATATATTCCACCAATAATTCAATGCTTCAAGTGTTTTAAGTTTAATCACTCAGCCAAAGTGTGCCGAGGCACACAAATGTGCTCCTCTTGTGCGGGCAGTCATTTATACAAAGAATGTACAATGGATACCATGTGTTGCATCAACTGCGGAGGGGCTCACCTAGCAATTTCAAGGGACTGTCCAATAAAATTAAAGAAATTAGAAGAAAAACGTACACTTATATTAAACCAGAACCGTACATTTGCATCTATTATAAGTAGCAATACTTTAGATGATAAGAATTTTCCAGCACTTAAATCTAAATCCATTGAAAAAAATGTAAATAACCCCAAGTCTATTGTAAATACTAACTCATCAAATAAAAGAGACACTATAGCAGTAAATAATAAAACAGAATTAGAAAAAATAGCAAACAATGAAATTATTCTCAATGCCATTGTGAAATCATTAGTTTCTTTAGCCAACTCACCTAGTAATGAAGCTCTTACAACAAATAGAATAAGAGATATTTTCTTGAAAAATTTATTATAATATGGATCATAGCTCTAATAAAAATAATCTAAATATAAAGAATTACATTACAGTAGCACAGTTTAATATTCAAAGTGTTAAAAACAAAAAACCTTTATTACTACAATTCCTTTTTGAACAGGATATAGACATTTGTATGTTAAATGAAACATGGTTGAAAGAAAACAGTTGCTTTAATATACCAGACTATAATATAATACTTCAAAACGGACCTAATGGTCATGGAGGTGTAGCTATTTTGATAAAGAGTTCATATAAATATAAAGTTATTCAAACACCATACTATGACCATTTACAAACAGTTGCAATTATTTTAAAACTCAACATTGGCCAAATATCCATGCTGTGTGCATATAGTCCTCCAAGAGGGGGTCGTTTTAAATGCAAAAAATTAAAGCAAATTATAGATAACTTGCCCAAACCCTTAATGTTATCAGGTGATCTTAATGGACATCATGTTGCCTTTGGTTGTAATTCTTCAAACTCCAGGGGAAATGATATTTTCAATTTATTAGATGAGTCCAATCTTTGTATTCTTAACACAGGTTCTCCAACCACAGTAGGTACCATAAGTCATAATCCATCTGCAATAGATATAACATGTGTAAGTCCTGATATAGCCCCTTTATGTGAATGGAAAGTACATAATGACCCAATGGGTAGCTACCATTATCCTACAATAACAGATATTCAAACATCAATTGAAAAATATGAAATTGGTAGTCCCACTGAACACTTTATATATAGTAAGGCAGATTGGTGCAAATATCACACTTTAAGTGAAAAAGCATTCAATAAAATAAACTTAGAATCACAAGATTCAATTTATCTTTACAATAAATTTTGTGACATTATAACAACATTAAACAAGACTGTATTCCTCAACTTAAAAAACCAAATAATACAAAATCTTATAAAATTAGAAAACCGGTTCCATGGTGGGATAATGAGTGTTCTGAGGCAGTATTTAAAAGTAAAAATGCATTAGCCTTTTATAGACATTTTCCAACAATAGATAATTATATTGAATACAAAAAAGCTGATGCACAAAAAAAAGGTTAATATCCGAGAAAAAGAAGGCAGGCTGGACTTCATTATGTGACTCATTTAATAGGTATACACCAGTTAGCAAGATTTGGAATTACATTCGGAGGTTTAAAAGAATCTCACACAGAAAAGCTCCAATAAATGATGAGTGGATACCTTCTTTTTTAGATAAGCTAGCACCTATCTCTCCACCTGAAAAAGATATAAACACAGAAAAGTTCAATCAACTGTTTCAATCAACTGGTAACCTTCATAGCTACTTTCTTACTGAACCCTATACTATGAAAGAGTTTAAAACTGCTCTCAAATCTAGGAAAGACACCACACCAGGTCTTGATGGCATAACATACAAATTAATAAAGAACCTTCACCCTAATGCTTTAACTATCTTATTAAAAATATATAACCACTTATGGCTGTCAGAAATTATCCCCGATTCATGGAAAACACAGTGTGTTATCCCTATAATTAAACCTGATAAACCAGCAAATGATTGCAACTCATACAGGCCCATTTCATTATCGTCATGTATAGGAAAATTATTTGAATGCATGTTAAAGTTTAGACTAGAACATTATAGTGAAAGAAATAACATCATACCTAAAGAGCAGTTTGGTTTTCGTAGAGGTAGAAGTGCCACAGAAAGCTTTACATCCTTAATTTCAGACATCAAAAACTCATTTCATAACCATTCCCATACAGTTTGCGCCTTTCTTGATGTTAATGGAGCATTTGATAATGTTAACCCTTTAGTGTTAATTGAGATTCTCACAGCCATTGGAATACCTGGCAAAGTTTGTAAATGGTTATTCAGATTTCTGTATGAGCGTACAATGTTCATTAAATTCAATAATGTTTTACATGGACCTAGGCTTATTTATAAAGGAATAATGCAGGGATCTACTATCTCACCCTTATTGTACAACTTGTATACATCTCAAATTAACAGATATTTAACAAATTCATCTGCTAAGTGTCTCTTGTTTGCTGATGACATAGTTGTGTATAGTGTTAGTAAGAATGTAAATAGTGCGGTACAATGCTTGAATAATTCACTTGACCAAATCCATAGATTTTATAGTGACTTAAAACTAGATATTAATGTAAATAAAAGTGGTGCAATGGTTTTCAGTAAAAAAATGGGTAATATACAAGATACTCCTCTAATATATTTTAATGGTAATCCATTGGTTTGGTTGAATGAAAAGAAGTTTTTGGGAATTTGGTTGGATACCAAACTGAAGTTTGAGTCTCATATTAATAATATCATTAAAAAATCTTCTAAAGCACTTAACATTATGTGTTCTTTGGCAGGTGTACACTGGGGTTCTGACCCTAAAATATTGTCCATGCTGTACAAAAGCATTGTTAGAAGCCACTTTGACTACAGTACCTTAGCATACATGAATACGAATATTACTTACCTCAGGAAGTTAGATTCTATCCAGAATAAGGCTCTCAGGATTATAACAGGAGCTATGTGCTCCACTCCAATAAATGCAATGGAGGCAGAATCTGGCATTTTTCCTCTAAAATTGAGAAGGTTACAGATTGCCAATAAGTTTGGCCTTAAGTTATTAGCTAATAACAATAAATTTGTTTTAGATAGAATTCTACCCAAAGAGGATTTTCCTCATAGTTTGCTGTCTAATCTTTCCATTAATGCTACTCAATTGATATCTGATCATATCCCAGACATAATGAACTTAATATTAAATTTAAAATCTTTATGTATAAATGTATATTCATGTAAAATGAAACCTTTGTATAATATTGATTTTAGATGTATGAGTAATGAGAGAAATAGTTAGAAATCAGTCAGAATTCTTAAGCTTTGTAAATAGACAACAACTTTTTTACAAATTATATACAGATGGTTCAAAGGTTGCAGGAAATGTCACCTCAGCTTATTATGACTCTCAAATAAATAAAACAAAATGTTATAAGATTGATCCCACATGCAGCATATTTACGGCTGAGTGCTATGCAATTTATAAAGCTTTATTGTACATAAAGGATGTAAATAGTAGAAACTTTTTAATTGTTTCTGATAGCTTAAGCTGTATTATAGCTCTGGACAATATGTCAAGTAAGCAATGTTGTAATTATATTTTATTTGATATTACTAAAATTATATTAGAGTTAAAGAATAGTGGCAAATCTGTTACATTTAAGTGGGTACCTTCCCACATGGTATTTCTGGTAATGAAGTGGTGGATAAAGCAACCCGAGGTGAATTCGATGAAGATCACAGCAAAGTATTAAAAGTTCCTTATACAGACTATCATGAAACATTACAAACAAAGTTGAGAGAGTTGTGGCACAGTTATTGGACACTTATTAGCAGAGAAAAAGGAAAATGGTACACTAAAATACAAGAGACCCCGCCGCTTTTACCATGGTATCACAAACACAAGGATATCAATAATAGAAATTTTATTACCACTATAAACCGATTGAGATTTGGTCATTGTAGAACCCCGGCACACCTAGCAAAACTGAAGATAATACCAGAATCAGAGAGTAAATGTAAACACTGTACAACAGATAACACAGCTGATTTAGAACATATGGTCATGAATTGTCAACAGTATAACTTTCATCGTTTAATTTTAGCAGCAGACATTCAAAATATAACATTGGATGATAAGAAGAAAATGCAAACGACACCTTCCACTTTACAAGACATTTTGTGTAATTTATCGTTATACAAGCCATTGTACAAATTTATTGTAAATAGTATAGGAAAAATTTAACTTTGTTATCTTAGTAATAAGTTTGGCCTATGGACTTGCATCCCGTGCCACTAAATAGATTAAAAAAAAAAAAAAAAACTCGTCACAGGACTTTTTGGCGGGAAGTCAAACAAGGCGGTCATTTTAAAATTTCTTAACAAATAAAATTCATATTTCTTGGTAAATTAATTATCCCAATCTACGAATGGGGTCTCAAAGTGATGGAGATGGCGATGGGGGGTCTTCGGACAAAAAGAGAAAATACGCGCGGATTTCGGAGAGAGATGAGAGAAATAACGATAAGTATAAAATTTATTTTAAAAGAAATTATACTAGATTATTTCTAGAAAATGTCACATACAGTGACTATACCGTGTATGTTACATCAACGGACGATGAAAAGTTGGGTAATAAAAACCCTATAAAACTTACCCAACTCTTTACAGAAAATGTGAAAGGCATAACGAGCGTATTCCGAATAAATTCACATAAAATTGCTGTAACTTTTCAAAAAGCTGCTGCAGCAAACAGCTTTTTAAAATACGACAGTTTTCTAACAAAATATAAATATAGAGCCTTCATACCTGCCCACCTGGTTGAGAAGGTGGGTTTAATCAAATTTGTGCCAACTGATATGTCCAATGAATATATATATCAAAATATCACTTCAGATGCAGACATAATATCAGTTAAAAGATTCATGAAGAAAGATGAGAATAAAAAGTTAACACCAATGACCACAATAGCTATAACTTTTTCCTCAACAACTTTGCCAAAATATGTATTTTTAAATCTATTTCGATACCAAGTTTTTACATATATTCCACCAATAATTCAATGCTTCAAGTGTTTTAAGTTTAATCACTCAGCCAAAGTGTGCCGAGGCACACAAATGTGCTCCTCTTGTGCGGGCAGTCATTTATACAAAGAATGTACAATGGATACCATGTGTTGCATCAACTGCGGAGGGGCTCACCTAGCAATTTCAAGGGACTGTCCAATAAAATTAAAGAAATTAGAAGAAAAACGTACACTTATATTAAACCAGAACCGTACATTTGCATCTATTATAAGTAGCAATACTTTAGATGATAAGAATTTTCCAGCACTTAAATCTAAATCCATTGAAAAAAATGTAAATAACCCCAAGTCTATTGTAAATACTAACTCATCAAATAAAAGAGACACTATAGCAGTAAATAATAAAACAGAATTAGAAAAAATAGCAAACAATGAAATTATTCTCAATGCCATTGTGAAATCATTAGTTTCTTTAGCCAACTCACCTAGTAATGAAGCTCTTACAACAAATAGAATAAGAGATATTTTCTTGAAAAATTTATTATAATATGGATCATAGCTCTAATAAAAATAATCAAAATATAAAGAATTACATTACAGTAGCACAGTTTAATATTCAAAGTGTTAAAAACAAAAACCTTTATTACTACAATTCCTTTTTGAACAGGATATAGACATTTGTATGTTAAATGAAACATGGTTGAAAGAAAACAGTTGCTTTAATATACCAGACTATAATATAATACTTCAAAACGGACCTAATGGTCATGGAGGTGTAGCTATTTTGATAAAGAGTTCATATAAATATAAAGTTATTCAAACACCATACTATGACCATTTACAAACAGTTGCAATTATTTTAAAACTCAACATTGGCCAAATATCCATGCTGTGTGCATATAGTCCTCCAAGAGGGGGTCGTTTTAAATGCAAAAAATTAAAGCAAATTATAGATAACTTGCCCAAACCCTTAATGTTATCAGGTGATCTTAATGGACATCATGTTGCCTTTGGTTGTAATTCTTCAAACTCCAGGGGAAATGATATTTTCAATTTATTAGATGAGTCCAATCTTTGTATTCTTAACACAGGTTCTCCAACCACAGTAGGTACCATAAGTCATAATCCATCTGCAATAGATATAACATGTGTAAGTCCTGATATAGCCCCTTTATGTGAATGGAAAGTACATAATGACCCAATGGGTAGCTACCATTATCCTACAATAACAGATATTCAAACATCAATTGAAAAATATGAAATTGGTAGTCCCACTGAACACTTTATATATAGTAAGGCAGATTGGTGCAAATATCACACTTTAAATGAAAAAGCATTCAATAAAATAAACTTAGAATCACAAGATTCAATTTATCTTTACAATAAATTTTGTGACATTTTAAACAACATTAAACAAGACTGTATTCCTCAACTTAAAAAACCAAATAATACAAAATCTTATAAAATTAGAAAACCGGTTCCATGGTGGGATAATGAGTGTTCTGAGGCAGTATTTAAAAGTAAAAATGCATTAGCCTTTTATAGACATTTTCCAACAATAGATAATTATATTGAATACAAAAAAGCTGATGCACAAAAAAAAAGGTTAATATCCGAGAAAAAGAAGGCAGGCTGGACTTTATTATGTGACTCATTTAATAGGTATACACCAGTTAGCAAGATTTGGAATTACATTCGGAGGTTTAAAAGAATCTCACACAGAAAAGCTCCAATAAATGATGAGTGGATACCTTCTTTTTTAGATAAGCTAGCACCTATCTCTCCACCTGAAAAAGATATAAACACAGAAAAGTTCAACTGTTTCAATCAACTGGTAACCTTCATAGCTACTTTCTTACTGAACCTTATACTATGAAAGAGTTTAAAACTGCTCTCAAATCTAGGAAAGACACCACACCAGGTCTTGATGGCATAACATACAAATTAATAAAGAACCTTCACCCTAACGCTTTAACTATCTTATTAAAAATATATAACCACTTATGGCTGTCAGAAATTATCCCCGATTCATGGAAAACACAGTGTGTTATCCCTATAATTAAACCTGATAAACCAGCAAATGATTGCAACTCATACAGGCCCATTTCATTATCGTCATGTATAGGAAAATTATTTGAATGCATGTTAAAGTTTAGACTAGAACATTATAGTGAAAGAAATAACATCATACCTAAAGAGCAGTTTGGTTTTCGTAGAGGTAGAAGTGCCACAGAAAGCTTTACATCCTTAATTTCAGACATCAAAAACTCATTTCATAACCATTCCCATACAGTTTGCGCCTTTCTTGATGTTAATGGAGCATTTGATAATGTTAACCCTTTAGTGTTAATTGAGATTCTCACAGCCATTGGAATACCTGGCAAAGTTTGTAAATGGTTATTCAGATTTCTGTATGAGCGTACAATGTTCATTAAATTCAATAATGTTTTACATGGACCTAGGCTTATTTATAAAGGAATAATGCAGGGATCTACTATCTCACCCTTATTGTACAACTTGTATACATCTCAAATTAACAGATATTTAACAAATTCATCTGCTAAGTGTCTCTTGTTTGCTGATGACATAGTTGTGTATAGTGTTAGTAAGAATGTAAATAGTGCGGTACAATGCTTGAATAATTCACTTGACCAAATCCATAGATTTTATAGTGACTTAAAACTAGATATTAATGTAAATAAAAGTGGTGCAATGGTTTTCAGTAAAAAAATGGGTAATATACAAGATACTCCTCTAATATATTTTAATGGTAATCCATTGGTTTGGTTGAATGAAAAGAAGTTTTTGGGAATATGGTTGGATACCAAACTGAAGTTTGAGTCTCATATTAATAATATCATTAAAAAATCTTCTAAAGGGCTTAACATTATGCGTTCTTTGGCAGGTGTACACTGGGGTTCTGACCCTAAAATATTGTCCATGCTGTACAAAAGCATTGTTAGAAGCCACTTTGACTACAGTACCTTAGCATACATGAATACGAATATTACTTACCTCAGGAAGTTAGATTCTATCCAGAATAAGGCTCTCAGGATTATAACAGGAGCTATGTGCTCCACTCCAATAAATGCAATGGAGGCAGAATCTGGCATTTATCCTCTAAAATTGAGAAGGTTACAAATTGCCAATAAGTTTGGCCTTAAGTTATTAGCTAATAACAATAAATTTGTTTTAGATAGAATTCTACCCAAAGAGGATTTTCCTCAGAGTTTGCTGTCTAATCTTTCCATTAATGCTACTCAATTGATATCTGATCATATCCCAGACATAATGAACTTAATATTAAATTTAAAATCTTTATGTATAAATGTATATTCATGTAACATGAAACCTTTGTATAATATTGATTTTAGATGTATGAGTAATGATCTTTTTGAAATAGACACTGAAATAGTTAGAAATCAGTCAGAATTCTTAAGCTTTGTAAATAGACAACAACTTTTCTACAAATTATATACAGATGGTTCAAAGGTTGCAGGAAATGTCACCTCAGCTTATTATGACTCTCAAATAAAAAAAACAAAATGTTATAAGATTGATCCCACATGCAGCATATTTACGGCTGAGTGCTATGCAATTTATAAAGCTTTATTGTACATAAAGGATGTAAATAGTAGAAACTTTTTAATTGTTTCTGATAGCTTAAGCTGTATTACAGCTCTGGACAATATGTCAAGTAAGCAATGTTGTAATTATATTTTATTTGATATTACTAAAATTATATTAGAGTTAAAGAATAGTGGCAAATCTGTTACATTTAAGTGGGTACCTTCCCACAGTGGTATTTCTGGTAATGAAGTGGTGGATAAAGCAACCCGAGGTGAATTCGATGAAGATCACAGCAAAGTATTAAAAGTTCCTTATACAGACTACCATGAAACATTACAAACAAAGTTGAGAAAGTTGTGGCACAGTTATTGGACACTTATTAGCAGAGAAAAAGGAAAATGGTACACTAAAATACAAGAGACCCCGCCGCTTTTACCATGGTATCACAAACACAAGGATGTCAATAATAGAAATTTTATTACCACTATAAACCGATTGAGATTTGGTCATTGTAGAACCCCGGCACACCTAGCAAAACTGAAGATAATACCAGAATCAGAGAGTAAATGTAAACACTGTACAACAGATAACACAGCTGATTTAGAACATATGGTCATGAATTGTCAACAGTATAACTTTCATCGTTTAATTTTAGCAGCAGACATTCAAAATATAACATTGGATGATAAGAAGAAAATGCAAACGACACCTTCCACTTTACAAGACATTTTGTGTAATTTATCGTTATACAAGCCATTGTACAAATTTATTGTAAATAGTATAGGAAAAATTTAACTTTGTTATCTTAGTAATAAGTTTGGCCTATGGACTTGCATCCCGTCCCACTAAATAAATTAAAATTAAATAACTCGTCACAAAGCACGGCAATATTTACACTATTGAAGGCACCTGAGATGTCAAAAAATACAGACAAAAGATACTGATTACTTGCTAAACATTGATGCGCATCAAGCTGTAACTGCGCTATACTCTCCCTAGAAGACCGGCCTTTGCGAAAACCAAACTGATTATTAGGCAAAAGACAATTTTGTTCTATAAAGAACTCGAGACGTTGTTTTAGAAGCTGCTCAAATATCTTCCCAACACAAGACGTGAGAGCTATAGGTCTATAAGAGTCAGGTAACATTTTATTTTTGTCTGGCTTTAAAACTGGGATTAAACAGTCTGTTTTCCATTCTGCAGGAATAGTATTCTCCTTCCATAGGCGATTAAGATTACTTAAAAAGATGTTGAGACTGTGGCAATTAAGTTTTTTGAGTAAAATATATGGAATGGTATCAAGACCGAAAGATGTATCTCTTCTAGTAAATAAAGCGGATTTTAGTTCTTGTAAAGAAAAGGGCTCTATCAAATATTTATTACTATCATTAACAACATTTACATAGTTAGTTAACTCATTTGATACAAAGTCAGAAGTATACTTTTGTAGAAAATCTGGAATCCAACTATCATTCAACACACTGTCAGGAATGTAAGTTTTGTTAAATTTGCGCATGTATTTCCAAATTGAAGACAAACTTTCACTTTTTAAGATAAGTTTTTTTAAAGCCCGCAATCTCTTAAACTCCACATAATTTTCATCAGTGGAGTTGTTTTTAAAATTAATGTAACCATTTTTAGCATTTAAAACTGCTTCTGTACACTTCTGATTCCACCAAGGCAACCAAGGATATTTAAAAGATTTTTGTGAACAAGAACTAGTAACATTATTACTATTAGAACTTTTGGAAAACAGACAGCTAGGGATTGACTGCTTGGCAGCAGAAAGTAAAATATTACAAAAGGAATTAAAAGCATCTATTGAAGATAAAGTGTCAAATTTAACATCATCCAAATAAGAAATAACTAAGTTACTATACATATTCCAATTCACCTGCTTATAATTAGGGTGAGTGGGCAAATGTAGATTATTACATAATGTGTTTTGCAAACTACTACTATCACTACTTACTGCCATTTTTATTATTACAGGGAGATGATAACTACTGCCCAGAGGACTGTCAATAACTGACCAGTCACATAAAAGAGCCAATGATGGAGTTACCAAAGTCAAGTCAAGAGCATTAGGACGCCAAGATGGAGATCCTATTGTGGTAGCTTGACCATTATTCAGAATAACAAGACCATTCTCATCTATAACCTCTAAAACATCTTTACCTCGAGGCAATGTATCAACACATCCCCACAACATGTGATGAGCATTGAAATCACCTGCAAATATCATTGGCTCTGGAATGGACTTAATTAAACTGTTTAAATTGTTTTTATTAAATGGAGGATTTGAATTGGAAGGACTGTAAAAACTCACAATACTCAGTTCTTTGTTATTAATTTTAATTTTAATGCAAACATTTTGTAGAGCACTATCAAAATATGTATTTATGTTAGAAAATGTGATATTATTATGAATAAAAATTGCTACACCATTGTGTTTATTACCACAATCATTCCTTATTGTGTTATAGCCTTTTATTAAAAAATACTGATGTGGTTTTAACCAAGTTTCCGAAATTATAGCAATATGGATATGATTTTCATATAAAAACCTTGTAAAAATAAGCCTATTACTAATAATACTTTGAGCGTTCCACTGCACTATATTCAATGTATCCATAATAACAATTAACTAGATGTCTTTTTTCTAAAAGTGTTATTCAGAATTTCCTTAATACTATTTGAATTTATAGTTAACTTATCTTTATTCATACAAATTTGTAAAACTGCTTCAACCAAGAGGTTCATAAATTTGTCAGATTTTATAAGATTGCTCAGGTGTGTGTCAATATACTTAGAGTTTAATTGAGGGAAAGCAGATTCATTGAAGAGATCTGAGTATCTAACACTACGGGACTTCACTTTGTTTTCTTCAATTTTTTGTTTTTTCAAAGGACAGGTAGATGAGATAGCTATGTGATCTCCACCACAGTTGGCACATTTTGTTAAAGTTTTTGGACACATTTTAAAATTGTGATTGTCAGAACATATGGAACAAACTTCATTGTTTCTACAAAATTTAGCAATATGGCCAAATTTCATACAGCGTAGACACTGTTTAATAGGGGGTACATATACATTAACCTCATGCCTCCAGTGATCAAGATGTTACATACTCAGGTAACAACGTTGATGCAAATGTGACTGCAACAGTTTGCGTTGGAACAAAGGAGACAACACCCTGTGGGTCCTTTACTCGCCGCATGAACCTTCTCACAGCAATAACTTTTTTACTCGATGCAATTAATTGATGAATTTTTTTGTTGGAGTAATCAGTGGGAACAGAAGTAAGAACTCCAGTGACCTCCGTTTCAGAAGCCGGAATTGAGGCAACCATCTCCAACTCGCTAAGTAACTTTTCATTTTTTAAAAATACATTCGCATTGTTAGGCAGCTCAAAGGTAACACCAACTTTAAAAGCATTAACGGACCTCAGGTGCAACACACCCGATACGCAATGCCTCCTGATTCCATTTGACAGACCCAACCTGTCCTTGTCTGATATTTTGACTTCACCCTGCTTGCGATTGAGAAATACAATAAATTCCTTCTTATTTGAATTTTCGTCGTACAACCTATAATAATTTGTCGCTCTATAAGGGGTATACTTCTCTTTATCCTTTCTTCTTACAATGAGACGTTCAGTCACCTCCGCGTCAGATACCGAGGATTCGGATAGGGGAAGTTCGTCTGCTGGTTCTGCGTCGCTCTGGCCGTTCTTCGGCCTTTTACCTGTACGCTTCCCCATGGCGATGGGGAAGCGCACTTAACAATTTAAATATACAAAAATCGAATATTTATAAACCAGGATAAACAATTTACAAGTATGAAAAATATATGCACAATGAACAATAATTTAAACAATTTTTTTTTGTATAAGCGCGCCTTCCTTCGTTCACTCGTTCCCGCCAAAAAAAAAAAAAAAAAAAATGAAGTTTGCGCGATTACCTACCATTCATAGTAGCTACGCAACTTAGAATATTTAACTCTACAGAAGTACCGTCGGTTCATAACAGATAGAAAGGACAAGCGATGTACAACTTAGGCTGAGATAGAACGGGGACAAAGCCTTTGATCTTGCATCTCTATCGCGTAATTCGTAACCCATTTTATTGTTTTGCTCAATTTCAGCTTTGGGGCAAATAAACAAAGATCTGTCACGTCATTGTGCTTGCAAAAAGTATTTTTGTAATTTTGTGATTTTATTGTTTTTAAACATATTTGGAGTGAGATACGAACTTACAACTTATAAAAGATAACGCAATGCTTGGCTGATGTGTCTGGCTGCCAAAGCCGTAGTGAATGCAAAAATCCAGCAGTTAGCTTCCACACGTAAATATTGCTTTTCACCTAACGCTTTCAATATAATTTGTAACAAACAAATTTAATCTGAAATATTCTTTCCAATAGTATCGACTTTAGATCTATCTATGATTTTAGGTCACCTATTTGCAGTAAATTTGTCGTAATCAAAATAAACATTAACGTAAAACAGTGACAACCAAAATGTTGCCATAACATAAATATAGTTTTACCCAAGTATAGGGTTATGCTTTTATTTTAAACCTTATTTTATTAAATTTTATTTAAATAACATGGAACAGGTATTTATTATTAGTATTAATAATATACAGCGGTATTTTTGTGTGGAGTAAGGAAATTAGAACGACATTTGTTCGTTTTCCTGTGATTGATAGTAAAACAAGGAACATGATGTAAGGATATTGGACAATGTGTAGTAAAATACTAAACAAAATAATCTATTTCAGGTTTCCATTGTATCCAATACTAAAAAAACAATGGGTAAAAGCAACAGGACGAACAGATTTATGGGAACCAATTAAACATGCAAGAATTTTTTCATTTCACTTTGATACGACACATATAATGACAAAAATTTTAAACAAAGGGCTCATTCAAGGTAATTCATTCCGTTGAAATGTATCATACTATAAGTGCTTTATTGTTGCTAAACATATTTTTTATGGTTGCATCACATAGTTATCCCATCTCATTTTAATTCTTAGTAATTAAGAATTCTTGCTACAGGGTACAAATAAAAATAGATAGAACGTTGCGTCATGGTGCATTGCAGCAACGAAAAAAAGCGCATTGCAATATGATTACAGACAGTTAGAAATTCTCCCACAGATAAGCTAACGTTAACGAGTTCCATTGGTCATCATATTCGACGTAGGAGACTCGAATATCCAGAACGCATATAAAAAATTCGGCCTAGTATCAATTATATATTTGCCCCTTGAGAATTTCTGTTACTTTGTAATAGATCCTATAATTAGAACTTAAATAAAACTCGCGTCAAACTACGCTCAAAAAAGATCATCAAATATTGGTTCACCCAGACGAAAGTTCCGAGGTAACAAACATAAAAAATATTGTCGAATTGAGAAATAATAATAATAGCAAGTACTTTGACTTGGCTAACGAGATAACCGACATATGAGACGTTGACTCGACCATCACAGCCCAGATAGTCCTTACGGCGGTCTTATGAGGAGAGCCTCGATCAATGAATCAAAAGGTTCTCACTAAGCAGTTGGTTCAAAGATCAGATAGAGATGCTTGCTGCCCTGCCACCGATAGCTTAGCGCTTGGTCATGACTCCACTGCCAGGGGCACTCTAAGTTTATTTTTTTATGATATTTTGTTTTTGTATCTATCTAATAATTATAATTTTAAGGTTATTATGATTTATTTTCTATGAACTATTTTTGTAGTTTCAGTTATGAAATGATATTTAATGATTCGATAATATAATTATTATGATGGAATCATGTAAGATCTACTTAAATGTAAAATATTTGAAATAATAAATATATATATATATATTCATAAAGATTTTTCATTAATGCGTTTATTTACCCTTACATATTATGTCGATATTTTTTAATTAATACGCTTTTATTAGCTTCTGCTGTATGTCTGCTTGTAACCGACTCTGGTTAGTTCTGGAAGGAGCTGGGCTGGCTGGAATAACTGGTCAAACACTGTACGCAAAATAGACTACCAGTGGGAGGCTCCTCTGCACAGGATGCCGCCTAGATTATGGGTACCACAACGGTCCGAAGGGTGCCATAACTAATGAAATTACTTCTTCTTATCGAGTCGAATCCTGAGTGGCACTGCACTGTAACGGGCGCCGCATCACTTACTATCAGGAGCATGTCTTGCCTTGACTTCTTACTACACAAACACCCAAGATTTTTCCACAACATCACAAAAAAAAATATCATTGTTATAACTTACATCAATTTTAAATATATTGTGTAACTCTTCGGATAATTTAGAGCCACTATAGATAACTGTTGATAGACTATTGAGAAGTTCGAATGTTTGGTCAATCCAATTGACAAAATACATTGTTTCCTCCATGACAGTATCTTCAGAGTCATCTATGCCTGCAGGATTCAATACAATATGGTCTATCATCTCTTCTGTAGATAACAATTTCTGGTAACAGCAAGACAATCTCTCAGACACGGATTGCAAGCTCTCCTGGAATTATAACTATAATATTATAATGTACAACAATTGTAACCAATTAGAGTTCTCATATTACTATAAGAGGCAAACTCTGCATGAGTTTGCTTTGGGACAGAGACTGCCCCAATTGGTTGAGTCGCTCACATAGTGGATTACAGATGCCATCCATATTGGATCTATTTTGGATGAAACATCCCTGTAGACCAGGCAACAGCCAGACATCCCAAGATGATGATCAGATCAAGTTACAGTCTTCTAGGTACAGTAAAAGTAATAGAAGTATGTAGTCAGGGTGAGTAATCGTAGAATCTAATGTTCACTCATTCTGCCTCTAACTCGACTCTTACGACCACATTCACAAATATATATATATATTCATAAAGATTTTTCATTAATGCGTTTATTTACCCTTACATATTATGTCGATCTTTTTTAATTAATACGCTTTTATTAGCTTCTGCTGTATGTCTGCTTGTAACCGACTCCATTGGACTTGATTTTGTTTAGTACCTGTTCAAAGACAATCGTTCTTGAGGAGTAAACTCCAGGCGTGCGTAGGAGCTGACATACGTACTTTTTTTAAGAATATTTGTTATATACTGGATTTCCTAGAATAGGTGGGACAAACAAGAGCGAACGAAAATAACATAATATTTTGTATATTAGTTTTTAGACAAGCAAAAAAACTATATATAGGGTATGTTCCGATATGCACTGCGAGCACTGCACAGCGCTATCACTGTAGAAAAATTCGTTCCGTTATTGACTACGAGTATACTGCCACAGTACCCTAGAGATATGACGTCATAAATTGCCGCCATATTCTACTGTGAGCACTGGCGTTTTCTAGGTAAGGTACTCGCAGTACTTTGATCACGTGATCAGTCAAAACCACTCGAGTGCCTAACGTTTTATAAACAATACCTACAGTCTAATCCGAAATATTTTTAATTTGACAGTACTCCAACAACAGCTTTTTTAACTAGAAATTGAACTAGAAAACTTTAATACACTCATTTGAATGCTGCGTCAAAATGCGGCTGACAGTATACGTGATTGCGTTCTATTTTAAATAGTTACCAATATAAGTGGCTATAAAGGAACTGCTTTACAGTATACTAAATTGACGTCACACTGTACAGTGATTGCAGTGCATATCGGAACATACCCATAATATTATATATCTGTTAATTATTCCTAAAGTTCTATTCTCTTTGGGGACTACTTTAATAGTGTCAATATTCTAGATGGAATGAATCAACGAAGATAATAATAATTATTTTTCAAATATAATCTTAGCAAACCGTTGGAACTTGCAATTTGTTTTTTTTTTTTTAAATAGGAATGCACAATAAAAATATTATGCCTATTAGATTTTATTTCATGTTGATATGATACAAAATGAGCCAGTAGCTTAAAGAATATATTATGTTATATTATAAAGAATTAAAGATACTTACTGTACTTGCATTGCGGCCAGTTTCCTCCACAGGTTTGAGGTTCCACCATTTAAAAGCAATTATAGTATAACAAGTTCAGATAAGTTTAAAATATACGATTACTATAAAATATATAATATACCTATAATCATCCTATAATAGCAATAATTTTCGCTTAATTTTTGTATCAGTAAGCTAGTGCACATTATTCTATTCACAATAATTTTAAAATCAGTTTATTCTTAAATACACTAAGGTTAGTAGGATGGACAAGGACGAGAAGAAACAAAGTGAAATAATGGTTTATCCATCTACGAAAGACATTGTGAGACAAATTAAGGTGAGCATAATGAAGAATTCAAGTTATTGTAATAATTAGTAATTAAAATTGCTTTTTTACGTGCATTTTTTGGAAAACGTTAGAAATATTTAGCAATATGCAATGGTTCAAATTGTTTATTTTTATATTCTAATAGATAGATTTAACAAGCCCTGTAAAGAAATGGGGCTTTTGGTTTATATTCAATAATAAATACAGATACAGTCAATCTTAGCTTCTGCAGATAACATTGCAATACATACTTACACATAGCCCAGAACAATGTTAGGATTTATCATATGAAATGGATGAGTTGTGTATGTGGATTCACAAATAAATGCCACAGGTTGTTTGGTTTGAAGAGACAGCTAATATGTATAAGGTTACTCTAACATAAATTATTTTCTGGTACCACAGACTAGGAATGGAGTGAACACCGCCTTAGGCTATTTAAATTTAAATGTTTACTGTATGATATGACATATATTGTAACATAAAAAAAAAGCCTGCTGACTTTCTTGCGCCCATCCTTCTCATGTCTGAGGCATACTATTTTTTAAGGGTGGTAATTCCTGACAGTCAATAAGTGATTTTAAATCCTATTTTAAATAAAAATATTTAAATTTGAAATATCTGTCATATTTGAGTACTGTATTTAGGTATGATGTCTTTGCCTAAACCTGATCTCGCTATGTTGGTGGAATGTTCTTCTCAACTTGCAGGGATTTTATGTTTGTTTTTATTTACAGGAAATGGTATTCAAGAAAATTCGTCCAGCTTTAGTGAGAATTTCCAATACATTACACTCATCTGAAATTGTTGAAGATCCAAGGAATAATATTGATAAAATTTATAATATATTTAACCTTTGTTGTGACCAGATCAGAAAAAGCATAATAATTCTTTTTGAGATTCTTGACAATTTAAAGGTTGGATGCTGTAAAATACCTTCTGATAAGGTAATATATTTATCTAAAACTACTAACTTCCACATGTGCATACTTTATGTGATATCTTATCATACCTTCCTTCCGACTCAGGAAACCTAAAGCATAGAAACCTCATGAAAAACACCTTGTGCTACACCAGACCTTCACATATATTGCCCAGCTATATATTGAACCATCAGGTCAATCAGCTGGTGTCACATATCTTAAAGTAAGATATAAGACACCAGCACATTGACCTGATGGTTCATGATGGTCTCTATGTTTAAAGAGACCAGAAAGGTAACTGTAGTAAGCCGGATCTGATCGGAGCTGTTTTATTATGCTTCTTGACCAAAAAAACATGATCTAGTAGACAATTAGGATTTGTGAATGTGGTCGTAAGAGTCGAGTTAGAGGCAGAATGAGTGAACATTAGATTCTACGATTACTCACCCTGACTACATACTTCTATTACTTTTACTGTACCTAGAAGACTGTAACTTGATCTGATCATCATCTTGGGATGTCTGGCTGTTGCCTGGTCTACAGGGATGTTTCATCCAAAATAGATCCAATATGGATGGCATCTGTAATCCACTATGTGAGCGACTCAACCAATTGGGGCAGTCTCTGTCCCAAAGGAAACTCATGCAGAGTTTGCCTCTTATAGTAATATGAGAACTCTAATTGGTTACAATTGTTGTACATTATAATATTATAGTTATAATTCCAGGAGAGCTTGCAATCCGTGTCTGAGAGATTGTCTTGCTGTTACCAGAAATTGTTATCTACAGAAGAGATGATAGACCATATTGTATTGAATCCTGCAGGCATAGATGACTCTGAAGATACTGTCATGGAGGAAACAATGTATTTTGTCAATTGGATTGACCAAACATTCGAACTTCTCAATAGTCTATCAACAGTTATCTATAGTGGCTCTAAATTATCCGAAGAGTTACACAATATATTTAAAATTGATGTAAGTTATAACAATGATATTTTTTTTTGTGATGTTGTGGAAAAATCTTGGGTGTTTGTGTAGTAAGAAGTCAAGGCAAGACATGCTCCTGATAGTAAGTGATGCGGCGCCCGTTACAGTGCAGTGCCACTCAGGATTCGACTCGATAAGAAGAAGTAATTTCATTAGTTATGGCACCCTTCGGACCGTTGTGGTACCCATAATCTAGGCGGCATCCTGTGCAGAGGAGCCTCCCACTGGTAGTCTATTTTGCGTACAGTGTTTGACCAGTTATTCCAGCCAGCCCAGCTCCTTCCAGAAATTCAGTACACTCCCGGAGTGTTCACATACTTCATGGAGCGACCTCGTTTCACTAAGGTTTTTACCCGTTGGTTGGTTACCCATTCACATTCCAACATGAGTGACCATTTCGTCCTCGGCCTGACAGTATCTGGACTTAGGACTGTCTGTTACGCCGATTGTGAAAGGGTGCTTGTTTAGTGATGTGTGGCCACTTAGAGTGCCCACTATAATTCGGATATCGTGTCTGTTTAGGCAGATAAGTCGACGTGTCAGTTTGGGCGATAGTGCAGGAATCGCTTCTTTCGACTGTCTACTGCTTGAGACATTTATCCATCGGGTATCCATGAACGCATAAGTGGCAAAAGGCAGACACTTGCGTAACTGATCCCCTTGCAGGTTCATCCGCTGCGTCATTCACTAACGATCCGCTGTGTCCCTTGATCCATTGCAGAATTATCCAGTTGTTAGAGGCTCTCCAAGGACAGATGACACTCGTATATTAGCGATGAGTTGTAGGTATTACTCCCCAGCGCAGTCAGAGCACCGTGATATTATCAGATAGAATTCGGACTTTGTATCCGATACTTTCCTTCTTCATACAGTGTGGCGCAATAGAACGTGCATTTATTAAGTATAGGCTAAAAAAAAATACAAAATGTGTAGTTGAAATAAAATATAGGATGATTAGGTAATTAAATGTTGTTTATTTTAAAAATAACATTATCTTAATGCCGTTTCGAAGACGGCACTCCTCTAAACGCGAACACTGTCATAGTTAGTAGCTATAATAGCTGCCATTTCCCCACGGATATTTTCCTTTAGCTGACTGATGTTATAGACTTTACGTTTGAGGTATTCCTACAAAAAAAAGTCAGGAGGCGTCAAGTAAGGCTCCCCCCGCCCAGGTTCTGTTTACCCCGCGAAAAAAGATTACGCAATATGCACGTTCTATTGCGCCATCCTGTATATCGTTTGCAGTTTCCTTGATGCCTGATGGCTGCCTAAATAAAATTTTATTGTCTGCTATTTATAATTTAATACTGAAAAACAATTATCTCATCGTTTGTTTCAGCTCATAAAGCATGTAACTGGAATTCATACGTGCATTGATGAACTGCTCCTTTCAGCTTTAACTCTTTGTAAATACTGTTTACCGGCAGATCAGCGTGTTGTGAAGGCGAGGTGTCAAGTGGTGAGGCTATATTATAATATATTATATTACACATAAAATTATCTTACATGACACATGGGGCACACTAACCACCTTATTCATAATGGTCCGCTAAATTAAAACTGCCGCTAAGGAGTGTTTTTTCTCATTCTGACTTATGTCAATAGATGAAGACAGAGTGAGAATTAGCAATGCTTTAAGTTAGCAGACTATTATGAATAAGGGGGTTAAAGTTTTGCACTTCTACCTAATCGGAACTTTTTGAATTTCGAATGTTATATTTTTTGAAACGTCGCAACCGTCTTAGTAGTAGTGAAAATCGGTTTATTCATTCAAAAGTAATTGCTGTTTAAAAATGGAATTAGCGGGAAGTTGCAGTTGCTTTAGTTAAACGGTTGACCGTTTTCCAAATATTTTTAAATTTTTGTAGCAAGTAATTGCTAAAGATAAGCAAATCTATATATCCCGTAATGTTACCATGAAGCCATAGCTTATAAATAGGTAAATTTTTGACATTTTTAAGGTACTCCGAGAAACGAAAACTTTGTTTGGTGAATTAATAATTGGCGACTTAGACTCCGTGTTTCAAGCAACTAATGAAACTCTTCGATTGCCGCTGTTACCTTCGAATGTCAATGTTCTGATAGATGTTTTAAAAGATGTATTGTATGTACTAGAAACAAATACAAACACAGCCCTACTGGCTTTGGTATTACATTGTTTTACAAATAACATATCGCCAGTTGATTTGTTGAAAGAACACTTTAGTAAGAAGGAAAATGGATTGTGTCCCTGTGGTGAAAGTGAAAACTGTGAGTTTGTAAAGGAGTTTGATATGTACAATGAAAGATTAATGCAAATAGGATCCTTTGCCATATCGTGTTCATCGGATGCACAGAGTAAGAATTCCTTGTTTAATATAAGTTTTAATGTAAAAATTATGATGGATGAGTTAGGATGGCGAAGTGATCACCGTCGCCACCAGAGTTACCGCGTTATACTATAATAGAACCACGTCTATAGTATATTATAATACCTAAATGCAAAAATATCAGCAATATTATATGTTAATGTCATTTCCCTAACTTCTGGGGGTTAAAAATAGGTGCAAATTTAATGTGTATACCAAGGTTCTCCAAGATCAATATGTTATCGGTTGTACGGTCAAAATCGTTGCAGGAGTTATGTACAGAGAGCGAACCAGAATCCCGCATCGTCCATAAGTTTTGGTACAAATTATATTTGAAAACTACAGGCTTTGATGCATGATTTGTGCAATTTTTTTCTGATATGACGCACGAATGATTTATCATTATCATCATTACAGCCGGAAGACGTCCAATGCTGAACAAAGGCCTCCTCCAAAGATCGCCGTGAAGATCGGTCCTGCGCTGCCCTCATCCAACCTACTCCGGCGATCTTGACCAGATCGTCGGTCCATCTTGTTGGGGCCTACCAACACTACGTCTTCCGGTACGTGGTCGCCATTCGAGGACCTTACTACCCCAACGGCTATCTGTCCGTCGAGCTATGTGCCCTGCCCACTGCCACTTCAGTTTTGCAATAATTTGGGATATGTCGGTGACTTTGGTTCTCCTCAAGATTTCTCATTTCTGATTCGATCTCGTGGGAAAATTCCGAACATAGCCCTCATAGGCCCATAGTTAGCGACCACGTCTGCGTTCCGTATGTCATCACTGGCAACACTATTCAATATGTTACCAGTTTACTTAAAACTATTTTATGTTTTTTATATAACAGGAGTGCTGGGTCTTCGAAGTTGTCTTGCAAGCCTAGAAGCACTGGATCCTCATTTAGTTCCTGCCATCATGGTTTCACCGCACAGCTTCCACTCCACACTGCTACTTGACGTTTGGAAAAGAGAGGTTCAAGATATACGTGACAATGTCTTCTTGATTGTTGATCCTGCTGCGTTTACACAAGTATGTCAATCAAGTAAAACTATATGAAAATACGATATTTCAAGCAGAGTGAGATCTCTGCTTGAAATATCGCGTTTTGGACAGTTTTATACTATTGTGCTCAGATAATTTATACGTTTAGATACAGAACATAGAACAGGCCAGGAATATTAGTTTAGTGTGCGTGACAAGCTACGTCTTACACTCGCGATTTGTATGACTTTTTGTGTTAGTTGAATTGCTCAAAATAGAGGTTAGTTCTAAAGTCTATTTTTTTTCGACGTTTTCACAGCTGTCATTTCCTATCTACATGTATAAATGATCTAAGCTTCAGGTGTCCTGATGTGTTTCATAATATCTTCTTTATACATTTTAAGCGTAAAGCTATAAAGATTAACCCCCTTATTCATAATGGTCCGCTAACTTTAAACAGCCGCTAAGGAGTGTTTTTTCTCATTTTGACTTAGGTCAATAGAAGACAGAGTAAGAATTAGCAATGCTTTAAGTTAGCAGACTATTATGAATAAGGGGGTAAGTATCTTTGCAGAAATATAGCTAGCTAAGCTTAAAAATATATTTATACCATATGTGTAAGTAGCAGTGCCCATAGCGGTTTGTTAGTAGGTAAGGTTATTTTTCTCGGCATGTTTTTAAAAGATAAAACACAATAAGTAGGTATTTGTTGGTCCTTTAGTATGACAATGAGGCCCATTGTTTTTGGTGTTTGTGAATTGGGCACGTTCTAGACTGGAATAGAATTGTAACTGTGTGCGTGAAGCCACAAGCAATACTAGTTCACTCTATATAGGACGAAGATTCGCAAGGCCGCAACAAATTTTGGACTTGATTTTGTTTCGATTTGCCAAATATTTTTTTTAAACTTTATTTTTTTTAGGGTTTTTTCAAAGATAACATCCCCCCGTAAAATATACAATTCCTAATTATATCACACAATAACCAAAAATGTGAAAAAATATAAATAAACACATTATTAACACATTTTAAACCAGCGATCGATTAATAGTGGAGTGGCTAGTAAACTATTACACATACCCACATTATAATTATTCTTAAGGAGTCTCGGCCGCTCTGAATCGTTCCGTACACATTCCATCAAAAATTCTTGTTTGTCCACAGTCATTGTCATCCACACAGAATTGTATAATTTTGTGTTAGCGATCTTTTCATCATAAAATTAAATTTATTTTACGATATCTGCCCGGAACGAAGTCTTAACAATGTTACGATATCCGTCCTTTTAAATTTGGATTCTGTAATCCATGGACATCCAGGGAGCTGACACACTATTGTTTTATACCATATGCCCTCTTCCGTGACCTTTCTTCTACTAGATTTCTATCTACTAGATTGCCAAGAATATTTTGAACTGTATACTACAGTCCTTTTGTAGGTACCAATAGTTTAAACAATTATTTTTATTGTATTATTACAGAGAGTAAAGCAATTGCTGCATGAAAAGTTGTTAGATATTGTTAAGGGCAAAGGATACAACAATTCTAAAGTATGTGAAGTTATTAATATCGGCAGCGCAGTTTATGAGTTTTTCAATGTGTACAAGACAACAGAACCCTTCGCTCTGAGCCAGCTGGAGAAGTTGGTGCCACTTGTTGATGATTTGAACAGAGGTTTGTGAGATATTAGCTATTGCTAATATAAAATATTAAATTTCATCCGCCTTTTTCACCCTTCACAGGTCTAAATTTGAAAACGCTAGAACAAATATTTATTTATTTCTTATCAAGTGCCTAAACACAAATTTTCATCGTGTTATCTTCGATTATGACAAACATTGGTACAAATTTCCACCGCCTAGTTCAACCACGCCAAGCCTTTTATTTGAGATAAAAGATCTATCTCTGCACTTAATTTTATCAAAATCGGTTCGGTGGTTTTTCGGTGTTCGGGGATTTAATGTGCTTATGAAATTTATTACGTATGAAACTTGCATAATTGGTCTCTATTATTGCCACACAGAATTACCGCGATATTCGGCGACGTCTCCAAGTTACTCCAATAATTTACACTCTTTTTTTCATTATAATAATTAACTGTTCCTATATCTGTCTTAAAAGAATGCTAAGCGACAGTTTATTAATGTTGGGGAGTGATGGTGTTAAGTGATCACCGCCCCCCACATTATCTTGCAACACCAGGGGAATCACAGGAGCGTTGCCGGGCCTTAAAGCCAAAACAGTTGCTGCATGAAAAGTTGTTAGATATTGTTAAGGGCAAAGGATACAACAATTCTAAAGTATGTGAAGTTATTAATATCGGCAGCGCAGTTTATGAGTTTTTCAATGTGTACAAGACAACAGAACCCTTCGCTCTGAGCCAGCTGGAGAAGTTGGTGCCACTTGTTGATGATTTGAACAGACGGAATCACAGGAGCGTTGCCGGGCCTTAAGGAAGGTGTCCGTGCTTTTTTGTCGTATCGTCCCGGAAATACCATACAAGGAAGCTAATTCCACAGCTTTGTAGCACGTGGAAGAAAGCTTTATAACCGCACTGTGGAAGAACGCCACACATACAGATGGTGAGGATAATATCCTAATTTGTGGCGTGTCGTGCGAAGGTGGAATTCGGCGGCAGGAATCAGATGAAACAGCTCTTCGGAACTCTCCGTAATAAATGCGGTAGAAGACACACAATAAATACTACGCTACGCCAAGTGATCCAGCCCTTCACAGAGCACTGGGTCCCCCACAATTCGAGCTGCTCTGCGTTGCACGCGGTCAAATGCATCGAGCTGATACTGGGGTGCGTCAGACCAGAGATGACAGCAATAGTACATATGTGGCCGGACCTGCGCTTTGTAGAGCGCTAGAATGTGGGCCGGCTTGAAGTATTGCCGTGCTCTATTTACGACGCCCAGCTTCTTCGAAGGAAACTTGGTTTTTCCCTCCAGATGACCGCGGAATTGGCAATCGCTCGAGATTTCGAAAGCCGTCTATATGGGCAATATTGCATATATCTCCTTATCGTCAATGTAACCATTTCATTATTACATGTATATTTTCAGTTCAAACCGAGTGCAAGATTGTAAGCAACATCTTAGCCAGCGATAATGATTTTGTTTATCCAACAAAGGAACCGTCCCAACAATGTGCAACATTCGAACAGCTTTTGAAGAGATTGAAACTTTTGTATACAATTACAAACCGTATAAATACGTTACTCAGCCCAAATGATACTGATGAGCAGTTCCTTGAAGAGCAGAGTGTGATAAAATGTGAAACCTATACAGTCGACGACATCAAGACATGTTCTGTTAAGTCTCCAAAGAAAACGATGAATCTGACTAGAAGCATATTTGCGAGGACCGTGAATATACGTTCTTCTACAGCTAAGTTCCCTTTAGCCATGCTGACAAAGAATTTGAAAGTTCGTAAAGATTTGAGTTTCTCCATAAAATTAGATGAGCTGTGTGCTAACAACGTGTCTGGAATTGTAAAGCGGAATGCTTCAATACTATATAATACACCAAATAAGAATAGGGCATCCCTGCGTAAGGCGGTTTTGAACCGACATTGTTTCAAATCTCTTGAAGTAGAAAATCATGAAAATTGTCAAAAGGATGATGGTAATTTAAGTGATGAAACTGTTTCGGATGAACTAATCAGCCTGCAGATTACAGGTTAGTTAGTTAAATTGTAGTTATAGGAGCCAGTGGGAGGCTCCTTTGCTGATGCCGTCTAGATTATGGGTACAACGACGCCTATGTCTGCCGTGAAGCAGTTATGTCTGAACGGCTCCGTAGTAGTAATTACTGGGCAAATGAGACTTAACTTCTTACGTCTCAAGGCGACAAACGCAATTGTGGTGCCGCTCGGAGTTATTGGGTTTTTCAAGAATTCTGAGTGGCACTGCATTGTAATGGGCAGGGCGTAACAATTACCATCATATGAACGTCCTGCACGTCTCGTCCCTTATTGTTATAAAAAAAGCTAACTTTAGGTATTGCTAAGCATGGTTTTTTGGTGATTTGTAATTACATCCAGCCATTGGTTAATTTATATCAAGGCAATTTATTGTAGTAGGCGTTACTTTGCGTAAATCCATAATTATTATCCAAACGTTTTGGGTTTTCTTTAGTGTTGATTCGGCCAATATTTGTCTTCAAACAATTCGACACGTGTTTCGCATCTACACGAAGCATCCTCAGGATATGTTGCCTCGCCAATATGTCTCGTGCCAGTGTTTGTTATATTATTAAAATTATAAATTCGCGGCGGCCATCATGGATTAAAAAAATGATCCCATATTCGTTTTCTGCACCCTCGAGAACCTCGGATTCGATAGCCATATTGTTGAAATCATAAATTTGCGCGGCGGCCATTTTGTATTTCAAAAATGATCCCAAATCCGTTCTCTGCACCCTGCAGAACCTCGGATACGATATCCATAATGTTGAAATCATAATAATCTTGGATTTAAAAAAACCTGCACGAAACAAGGATAGTAGGGAAGATGTTCTACTTACTAGCGGCCGCGCGCTAAACCTGCACGATACAAGGCTAGTAGGGAAGCCCGAGAGTAAGAAATACTCTTCCTCAATCGGTGTCAGTCGCTCTCTCCCTCATGGGGACAAGGTTCTCAAGGAGGGTTCAAGAAGAGGAGAGGTTTTGTTTGAACAAAACCTCCTCCTCTTCTTGAACAAAAACTTCTCAAATATTCGTGACGCTCTATTGCGTTTCATTCGTAAAAAATTTACCCTCATGCGCGTAAAGAAGTTTCACTTCAATAAATTGTAAAAAAATTTTTAGTCTTTGTCATGTCAAACTTTAAGTAAACAAAAATTACACAATGTGTCCCAATTAGGACACTTGAGTCACGCGATAAGCGCGCTGATAACATATCTGCTCCTGTACAAAGTATCATTAAAATCAAAGCATTTTAATGACGGGGTGCTTCCACGGGAGCTCGAAAGTCGGAATTGTAACAAATGATTAATCCGATATATTTATGTTTTCAGATGTTTTGAATGAAATAAACAATCTAACTGCTACTAGGAAACCTGGACAGCTAAATGTTACTTATGGCGTGAATACAAAATTTAGTAGTTCAAGATCGCGGAATGGTGTGAACCTAAGCAGAGTTGAAAATGTTCCAGTAAATAATGAAACTATAACGAAATGCGTTTTGAATTCAACACTAAATAGTGATATGAATGCAAATAGTGATATGTCTAATGTTACTCAGCCGTCCAATATTGATTCTATAGAACGAATAATTGATATTAATACAGTAACAAGTAAGATAAGCGATTTAAGATGTATCGAGTTTGAAACTAGTTTGTAATAATTATTTATGCTTTATTGAGCTAAATGAAATGGTATATTTACATTAGCTGCAGTTAATTTTTTAATTTAGTCTATTTATTAGATGATCTATTTAAGCGGTACGATTTTTCAGGTGGTATAGGATATTTAAGAAATTAATTTTTAAAATGAGGCAACCACATATAGTTCCCAAAAATGAAATGGTTCTCAATGTTTCTTCTACATTAACATTACAATAACACAAATAGGTAACATAATTTACCAGTGGGAGGCTCCATTGCACAGGATGCCGTCACAACGGCGCCTATTTCTGCCGTGAAGCAGTAATGTGTATGCATTATTGTGTTTCGGCCTGAAGGGCGCCGCTAGCTAGTGAAATTACTGGGCAAATGACTTAACATCTTATGTCTCAAGGTGACGAACGCAATAGTAGTGCCGCTCAGAATTTTTTGGTCTTTGAAGAATCATAAGCGGCACTGCGTTGTTATGTCAGGTCAGGGTGTATCAATTACCGTCAGCTGAACGTCCTGCTCATCTCGTCTTAAAAAAAAGTACACCATACTTGGGCGGGACCGGACCTTTCAACAAATATAGTACAAATCTATATATATCATGTTAATTTTTCATAGGTAGGTCTAAGAAAATCAATTGGTTTTACTTAGTTATGAATACTGTAATATTAACTCCTTAGAATGAGGTGTGTTACAAAGTAATGCAATCGAATCATTAGAGGTGAAAAGAAAATAATTAAGACTTAATTTTTGTATTCTTAAGTGCAATAAAAATCAACTTTTGCTCTATGACTTTACAGTAATCAGCATATTTTTTATCGGATTTTAAAATGTATTTCATCAATAGTCAAAGAGAATAGACCAACAATAACTCGGCCGCTAAGCTTTCACCTTGTACTGCGCAGCGGTCAAGTGACCTCTACTATCAAAATAACGTTTGATGCGCGTTCAGTCTTCATTCAGACACAGAACGTGTAACGCGAGACATAAAGCGACAAAATTTCCGAACTTTAGCAACTTTCCACCTTTGTGGTGTAAAAGTCGAACAGTATAATCACCGGGTAGATCATTTGACCTAGTTTACTAAATATATATATATATATATTCAAACGTATGTTACTGTTTATGACGCTACCAAATCATGAAAGTTGCTGCATCTCGGCATTTATACAACACAACTATCATGAAACCTGGTCGTATAATAAACAGTTCTATCATACCGCTTTTGGCGGCATGCGATGTGATTGGTTAATTTTGATGGCATCATGGACGCCACGCCCATGTCATGTCCCCGTACTTCATAGTAATAGTGTGTATTGTTGGTCTTATAATCTACTTAAATGTCTATAATAGTCACAGAAGTAGAGATAACGTAATTAAGTTTGTGATGTCAGTTATTATTAAATAATATTCGTCCAACCTATCAAATGAGAATGAATATGTCTTCCGAAAATACGTATTAAAATATTAAAATAATTGTTAACAAAAGACTGATAATTGGTTGTTCGAAATCTTTAAAAATATTATTTTGAAATTAAACTACAGCCTACTATGTCGTTTCCTACGTCTGTAGCTAGAAAGCTAAGGAAATAGGAAAAGTTATTACTGGAACAAACAGATATACTTAGTATGGTTCTAGAGTTGTTTTCAAATCGTACTCAATAAGTTTTATGAAATGAAATGAAATATATAATTTATTGCACACCACAAAATAATTAAACATAACAAAAATCGAGACTACAAAAAGCAATAGGCGGCCTTATCGCTTAAGAGCGATTTCTACCAGGCAACCTGTAATGAATTTTATCTAATCATTTAAAATCTCATCTTAATTGTTTTTGATATTTTATATTTATATTTTGGTGGAGGTAATAAATGTTTAAAACATTTGTGTTTCTCATTGTAGCATCCTTATTGATAGATAAAAATTTTAGAGAGAATTGTTATTGTAACACTAATAAGATAATTGTATGGCAGTTATGCCAAATGAATGAAAATATGGTATGGGATGGTTTTTTGAGATGGGGTTGCTGGTGTGAGCAGATCTTTGAAATTAAAATAAAGTTTTTTTTTTATCAGAGAGGACAAACGGGCAAGAGGGTTGGGCACGGGATGGGATTGGTGAGGCAACCGCCAATGGACATCCGCAATAATAGATGTCAAGAGATTTTAGCTAACATTTAAGGTGGGCGTATGCCTACATAAGAATGTCGTATCGGTTTGGGAAAACAGCAGCCGGTAATTGATTCGACAAAGTGACTGTGCGAGGCAAGAAATTTCTTGCAAAACACACGGTTGTGGAATCCCAGACGTCAACGTGTTGCGGGTGGTATTTTGAATTTGATATATTCACATTTGTCACTGTTTTTGCCAAGCTAAATCGGGGTACAAGAATGTTTAAATTAATATTATCGTCTTTATTTAGTTTTTTTCTGATCTATTTACCCGATTAAAAAACGGGCATTAATATTATTAAAGAAATCGGTAAAATATGTAGGTTGCCTACTTTACTTTCAGCATACCTATGACGTTAAACGTTAATAATATGCCATCAGTTATTTGATTTATGAAATGAAAGTTTATTTTGTACCCTATACAACAGTTGTATGTGACCAACCAAGAACAACGCGTTGTCATTGTGAAAACCTATTACAAAAGTGGGGAAAGCTACGCTGAAACCGCTCGCAAACTTCGCGTAATTTTCGGTCGTGAAAGTGCACCAAATGGATGGATCACGTGCGTATTTTGTAAGCCCCAAATTCGACAATTTTGTTTGTTAACGAACCCGTTCAAATGAAAGTGCGCCTCATCGGTGGAGAAGATTTTTTTAATTTTAATTTTAATTTTGCTCCCACACAAATTCAACGAATTGTCGGCTTTGTGCATGGTCTGCGTGTTTGATGGTTGTTCTTTTGTGTAACGCTCCATACTTAATAATCGGAACAATCATAGATGACAGCTGTCAAGTTTCAGAGCTGCCAATTGCACAGAAAAAAATGGCGCCAAATTTAAATAGGGCACTCTGACACCCTTTATTTTACTTTTCACGTCTATGAAGTGTAATAATTATTATCAAGTTCTGTTTTATTTTTCACTAGGTCTTCTTTATTTGTTTTTCATAATTAAATTAAATAAATCCTAATGTTGAAGTCAATTACCTTGTAAAAAAAGTTATGACCTATGTTTACCAATGTAGTTTTGTTGCCGATAAAGTTATTATTATTATACTCATAGACAAAAAATAATTCTTCATGGACGCTGTTTTTACTCTTCAATAGTGAAGCGACTAGCTCTTTAGTTCTGGTATTTATCGATATTAATTAGACCGAGACATCTTGTGTCACGAAGATCACTCTAAAACTTTACCTTGACAAAAAACTTTGACATCAATATCATATCAATGAATGTATCTCTATTGATCAAAACTTCTTTATAAATTATGTTGATTCTTTAAAAAAATAAAATTAGTTACACATTAGGATATAGCTTCTCGGTCGAGCTGTCAAAAGTAAAAAATGGTTGGGCCTGAGATTAAACATTGGTCTCCGCTGCGCTCCAACTACATACCGCAGGCGTAGTCGCAAAGTGCGGCAACTAGTAACAAGAGATTAAGCACAAAAACGTGTCTGTTAAACTTTGCTAATTATTGAAACTAAAATGCCGGGTTGTATAGTAAAACTATGTAAAAATAATACTACTACAAGAAATGAGAAAGACACTGAAATCACATATCATAAGTATTTTATATTTTATTAATTTCAATGTAAAATAACACGAAGCGTATGTTACAAAATTTTAAAGATGCCATTGAGTGTCAAGATGCCACGCACACAAGTATCAAATAGTTGCCGTAGAGGCTAGGAACGAATGAACGTCTATTGATGTTTTAACAAGCATAACTTTTAATATATTAAGACAATGTATAGCTTGCTACATTTACTTAAAATAAATTGCTAAAATAACAATCTAATGCGTGTTTTGTTGAAAAAAAAATTACGCTTGTAACATAAATATTTATAAATTAAAGCTTATAACATAATTTTGTCTATCACAATGAACAACCAAATTCAAGTACAAAGTAATTAGATAATTAATATGTCTAGATAGAGTCTCTTCCTGTTAGACAACCGATAAAAACAGGCCAGGAATATTAGTTAAGTGTGCGTGACAAGCTACGTCTTACACTCGCGATTTGTATAACACTTTGTTTTAGTGTGCGTGCATTGCTCAAAATAGAGGTTAACTCAAAACTAAATTTTTTCGACGTTTTCACAGCTGTCATAGTCTGGGATGCTCAAACGGTCGAGCTCTTTTTGAGTCGATCTCGAGAAAATAATCCGATATAGAACTATTCACATATTATGTTTTAGGTAACTAAAATCGGTAATTACGTACCATCTTATGAAAAGTATGCTCAGGGCATACAGTGTCATGCAGATTCAACATTCGAAGTCACTCTTTAGTTAAGTTTAGAACTTTAAACACTAGAATGCGTTTGTTTTGTAAGTACCAATAAACTAGCAAATTTTGAATAATTATGAGTTGTTTCATTGACATTTTAGAGCCGACCTACACTTACCTTGACTAGAAAAATACATATTATTATGCGCAAAACTAATATCTAAGTCACGATACACCCTACCTAGATGACAATCCTTCATCACACACTTCATCATACTTGAAGCCTCTCAGAGTCGATCAATCGTAGTCTAGCAATTTTGAGGTAGATCGCCAGCAGTTCAAGCTTGAGCACCCCTGATCTGGACGTATAAAATATGATCTAAGGTATTAAGAAGGAAGCTGACGCTGCCACGCAACTTTTATATGTTAAGGCAAATTTAATTACAGACGTACACAATGACGGCAGTATCTTAGATAGGCGTTGGTGCAAAAACATTCTTTGTGTAGCAAAAACCACTCATGTGAGCGGTGAGTGAGAACTCCATACCACACCAAACATGATATATTTGTTAAAAGTTACATTTGTTAAAAGTTATTTAAAATAAATTTTAGTTTAAAACAATGGAAATTATGTGATATGCCACGTGAATAAAAAAACATTAATTACCAAATTAATTATTTAATTGACTATAAACGGGTGATAGCTATGAGCCGATATACTATTGTGAGTTCTAGCAAGTAAGCGAGATGCTGTAGTCAGAGGATGCTACTTTCTACTTCTAGAGCTGTCGAAACATTTCAATTATTATCTTCGTGTTCTCCACATTCAGCAGGGGCGTTCACTGCAAGAGCCGGGATTGAAAGGCAAAGATTTTTATTATAGTATAAGTAAGCTTTATATCACTAACGTCATGCTCACTAAAATGGCATTTCTTGCGGCAGCGTCGTGTGCCGTCTAGTCTCCTTCCCTCAAATATTTGTGCGAAGGGAACGATGTCTGGTACAGATATGTCAACTCGTGAACGGGTGCTGCTTGTAACGCCAGCTCAATGAATTCAAGTTGTAAAGGTTGATGCATCCAATATACGATAATTTATATTTATACAGTTTATTTTTTATTACTTTCTATGAAATAATTTATATTATTTAAACACGATTCATATATTGGATGCACCACCTAACAAACTAATTTGTATACAGCCATTGTAAAATACTCTACTTGATTTAAAAGAGTGGCCGTTGAGTTTCTTGTATGTTCTTTTCACGAGCACTACTTTTTCCGAACATATCGTAGATTCAGTAATTCTAATTACCAAATATTTTAAATGAAGAAGAAGATTTTGACTTATTTTACGCGAATGCATCTACGATTGAAAAACTAAATAAATCTTAGAGAAACTCAAGAGTTATGAGTTGAAATAGCAGTTGCATAATATATAACCTGATTTAATAACATTTTTAACAAAAATACTTACGATTCATTCGGCACGCTTATTATTGGTGCCGCGAAACCACCACTCATGCTATGTATTTCCTGGGTGAGGCCGAACGAGCCTCCTAAGTGACGACTCACGTCATATTCTGTGTGTAAACAATCTGTGTGCGAAATCGAAAGTCAAAACAAAATTTTAAATTGTTCATTGTTTGTCACTCTTACTGTACATATGTACTTGTAGATACTTGTATGTATTTTTTTATGACAATAAGGGACGAGAGGAGCTGGACGTTCACTTAATACTAATTAACGTCCTGTCCATTACAATGTAGTGCCGCTCAGGATTCTTGCAACTCCCAAAAATTCGGATCGGCCACACAATTGCGGTCGTCTCCTTGAGATATAAGATGTTAAGTCTCATTTTCCCATTAATTTCACTAGCTACGGCGCCCTTCAGATCGAACCACACTACACATTACTGCTTCATGGCAGGCATCCTGTACAAAGGAGCCTCCCACTGGTATGTGGGATTCCACTTTACTCCACCTAAGTATGTCTAGATAGTTGTATATTCAATATAAATTTTTCATGAAATATATCTAATTTAATAAGAAATGAGAGTCTGCAATACGAACATAGTCCCAGCGCACCCAATCAGGGTGATTTGTGTAGTCTCTGGTTACTTACTCCTTTTGACCTTTTAACTGCGTATATGTTGAATTTAAGTATTTTCAGAGGAAATTAATTATTGTATGAATGATATTATCAGTATAAATGTTTGATAAACGTAATAAAAAACTTTTCGGAGAAAAATAAAAAACAGTTTAGTGGGAGACTCCTTTGCACAGGATGCCGGCTAAATGATGGGTACTAGAACGGCGACTATTCCTGCCGTGAAGCAGTAGGATATGTAAACATTTTTGTGTTTCGGTCTGAAGGGCGCCGTAGCTACTGAAATTACTGGGAAAATGACACTTATATCTCAAGGTGATGAGGGCAGTTGTAACGCAGCTCAGAAGTTTTGGGTCTTTCAAGAATACTGAGTGGCACTGCATTGTAATGGGCAGGGCGGATCAATTACGATCAGCTGATTCCGTCCCTTATTGCCATAAAAAAGTTTTTTGTCCGAGTGCAGTAATAACATTGAAGAAAGAATCACATATTATATAAAAAAGTGTAAAGTTATGATAAGCTAGACGACTATTAACAATTAAATTTAAAGAAATTTATTAATGAAAATAGTCCTCGTCCTGTAATCGTTGTCACGCCAATCACACACACACAAAATAGACAGGAAGTTTGACAGTAGAACAGACCGACAGACACATACATACCACTCGCATACAGTATATCTTATAAAGTCTAATAGAGAATTAAAACAAGATATAATCTGTCTGTCTATTTGTAATTTCATAAATCAAAAACTTTGGGACCGATGCGTGGAGTTTAGCTTATGGGTTTTTTTTTTTTTTTTATGGAACACCTGGTGTTAAGTGATCACCGCCGCCCACATTCTCTTGCAACACCAGAGGAATCACAAGAGCGTTGCCGGCCTTTAAGGAAGGTGTACGCGCTTTTTTTGAAGGTACCCATGTCGTATCGTCCCGGAAACACCGCACAAGGAAGCTCATTCCACAGCTTTGTAGTACGAGGGAGAAAGCTTTTTGAAAATCGCACTGTGGAGGACCGCCACACATCCAGATGGTGGGGATAATATCCTAACTTGTGGCGTGTCGTGCGAAGGTGAAATTCGGCGGCAGGAATCAGGTTAAACAGCTCTTCGGAACACTCCCCGTGATAAATGCGGTAGAAGACACACAATGAAGCGACGTCTCTACGCAACGCCAAGTGATCCAGCCGTTCACAGAGCACTGAGTCCCCGACAATTCGAGCTGCTCTACGTTGCACGCGGTCAAATGGATCGAGCAGATACTGGGGTGCACCAGACCAGAGATGACAACAATACTCCATGTGTGGCCGGACCTGCGCTTTGTAGAGCGCTAGAATGTGGGCCGGCTTGAAGTATTGCCGTGCTCTATTGATGACGCCCAGCTTCTTCGAAGCCAATTTGGCTTTGCCCTCCAGATGGCCACGGAATTGGCAACCGCTCGAGATTTCGAGACCCAGTATTCCGATACTAGGCGCGGCTTTAAGAGAAGTTTTCTCGAAGAGCGGTGATACGACTGGGGTTTTTTTAGTGGTAAACGCGCAAACTTGAGTCTTCTGGGGGTTAAATTGGACATGGTTCAATTTACCCCATTCCGCGACCTTCTCGAGAGTGGACTCGATAGAAGACACAAGTTTCTCCCGGCACTGGTCGACGATTTCCCGAGAGAGACCTGCATGGCCCATGTATACGGCATCACCAGTGCTGTCATCTGCATAGCAATGCATGTTGGAGGTGTCCAACATATCATTGATATGCAGAAGAAACAGCGTAGGAGATAGCACACAGCCTTGGGGCACTCCAGCATTCACGGGCTTCGGGTTCGAGCAATATCCGTCGACAACGACCTGTATGCTACGCCCAGTGAGGAAGCTGGAGGTCCACTTGCACAAACTCTCGGGAAGCCCAAATGATGGAAGTTTTGAGAGGAGTGCCTTGTGCCATACACGATCAAAGGCCTTCGCTATATCCAGGCTAACTGCCAGGCCTTCCCCCTTGCTTTCAATAGCCGCCGCCCATCTATGTGTTAGGTATACCAGAAGATCACCTGCCGCCCGTCCATGGCGAAAGCCGTACTGTCGGTCGTTGATCAACTGGTGACCCTCTAGGTATACTAAAAGCTGGCGGCTAATTATACTCTCCATGATTTTGGAGAGCAGGGAGGTGATAGCAATAGGCCTGTAGTTCGCCGGATCCGAACTGTCTCCTTTTTTTTGGATCGGATGGACAAGGGCTGACTTCCATGAGTCAGGGACTACGCCTTTGAAATAAGAGTGCCGGAATAAACGCGTTAGCACCGGCGTCAACTCAGGGGCACACGTTCTAAGCACGATTGGAGAAATGCCATCCGGCCCGCTCGACTTCCTGACGTCCAACGAAAACAGAGCTCGCCTAACAGTTTTCTGTCTGAACTGTACTTCAGGCATAGAGCTCTGACACCGCCGGATGGTCGGCGGTGTTTTTCCGTTGTCGTCAAGAGTCGAGTTGGAGGCGAAAAGAGCGCACAGGAGCTCGGCTTTCTCTTTTGCAGTATGGTCCAGGGTGTCATTCCTCATGTGCAACGGCGGCAAGGACGGCTGGTTGAAGTTACCAAGAGCAGCTTTCGACAACGACCAGAACTTGCGTGTTCCGGTCGGGTAACTGGAAAGCTGCTCGCCGATTTTGACGACGTGTTAGACTTCGCACGGGCGATTTGCCGCTTAAAAAATCTGGAGGCACGGTTATATTTCCTCTTAAGAACTTTGCAGTTCGGATCCTTTGTGCCCAGCGCCGCAACCCAAGTTCGATACGCCTGTTTTTTGCAGTCAGATGCTGCTTTAACTGACGCATCGAACCAGGGCTGTGATCTGCCACCGATCGGTACTACAGAGCTTGGTATAAAAATATCCATGCCCTGCAGTATCACATCGGCTACTGCAATGGCGCAGGCACTAGGATCATCCGAAGGGAAACAAACCTTGCCCCAAGGGTAGGATGCAAAAAAGGAACGCATCCTATCCCAATCTGCTGACTTGTAGTGCCAAACGCGGCGGGTCGCTGGTGGTCTGCGACGTTTGCGTCGGATAGGCACTACACTCCTGACCATGCAATGGTCGGACGTTCCGAGAGGGGCGTCGACAAAGACCTGGTAACTATCGGGATGTGTAGTCGATCTAATAAGGACGGCATGTGGCTATCCACATCTGGGAGCCGCGTTGGCGACTCAACCAATTGGGACAGACAATACGCCAATGCGAAATTATGCACAGATCGCCCTGCGTAGTCTGTGGTACGTGATCCAAGCCATTCGGCATTGTGCCCGTTGAAATCACCCAAGACTACGATTTCAGCGGAGGGGATCTGTGCAAGCACGTCGTCAATTGCCGCTTGAACGCAGCCCATGAGATGATCGGTTTCTGCGTTACCACTATGGGACCTGTAGACACACGCATAGATACGGACGCGGTCGTCTAAATCTACGCGGAGCCAGAGAGTAGACAGGTCCCTACCCTCAAAATTGCCGAGACGGCGACAGCAGATATCCTCCCTAACGTACACACATACCCCGGCATAAGGCAAAAAGTTGTGCTCAATTTTGTACCCGGGGTACGTTAAATATGACGTATCGCTAGGTCGAGATATCTGCGTCTCCGTAAGGAAACACAAGGCCGGCTGCGCCGTCTCAAGGTGGTGGTGGACGGCGTTTAAATTGGAGTGAATTCCCCTGATATTGCAAAAGTCCACGTTGAGCGTAGAGCGGGGTGCCGTGGTGTTACTGCCTCATTTGTCCTCGGTCATGCGCGGTTCTGTGCCCACCCCAGAAATACGAAGGGCAGCCCGAGCGAGAGTGCTCGGGGAGGGATTCTCCGGCTCTGGTAGAGCCGGTACCCTCCTGGGGTAATATCTTTTTATAGACCGCTCTCATATTTTGTTGGGGGGGGGGGGGGGGGGGAAGGGATGGCCTCCGGTCCTCGACACTAACCTATGCGAAACATAGCGGCACCAGGCCGCTACTTCACGCCGGTATTCTGTGCGAGTGTGGTAATGAACCCGGACGAGTCTGGCCCGATTGTGCTGACGTCATAAGACGGCAGTGTGACTCTCCCACTTCTAAAAAGCCCTTAGTCGCCTCATACGACACCTATGGGCATGGGACTCCCCTATTCTTTTTACGCCCCGGGGAAAGTACAGGGCTATAGGGTATAGGGTAACTGGGAGACATGGGGACATCTTTTAGTCCCACGAGCACATTAAATACTTGGCCAAAATACTAGGAAAACACGCAGTTGAAACGCTAATTCACATTAAATAAGAACTTATTTATTTTCCCATCAGGTCACAAAATATTGGTGATCTATAAACATGTCACGTGTCACAAAAGACATATCCAAAGGAAAGCGCTATACCATAGTCCATGCTGGAAGCGAAAAGCGACTGTCTCTTTATATTTACTGGTAGTAATAAACTAGAAGTCTACGACTCAGAAATGAATGCGCATAACTTCACCAAGTGGGTAAAAGAAAAGCTTACCAAAACCTTCACGAGCCTTTAATAATTGTTATGGATAATGCGCCCTACCACTCAGTCGTGACAAATTAGGCGCCCACCTCTAGTTCCCGCGTACATGAGATAAAACTTTGGCTATTAGAAAATAATATTGATTTTGATCCCACATTTAGGAAGCCAAATTAACTGAGTTTAGTGAAAAAAAAAACAAACCCCCCCCCATCTATGCCATTGATGAACTTTTAGGAGAATACGGGCACACGTGGTACGGCTTCCGCCGTATCGCTGTGATTTGAATCCCATTAAGTTCATTTGGGCTAACCTGAAACAAAAAGTAGCAGCACAAAATATTGTCTCTCGTGATGTGAAGCAACTTGCTGAAGAGGCCTTCAACTGCATCACACCTGAAAGGTTGAAAAACTACTGCGATCACGTCGAGACGGTCGAAAAAGAGTACTGAGAGCGAGGAGTTCACCTGTATCGAGATATAGACGAGTTTATTGTTCGCTTAGGCGATTATAGAAGCAGTGGTGACAACGCTGCAGATGAAAGTGGCAATGAGACGTTTTTAGATATTGAATATTTAGAATCCGATGATGAGTGAGAGTGATTAATCTCATTATTTTTTACTACATATTATAATTTTATTTTGGTTCAAATAAAAATGCTTAGTAAAACTTTTCACAAGCAGAGGTACCCATTGTAAATAAAATCACTGTTATGTGTCTTATTTATTTACCCATTTTACTTGAACGAACTCTAGTATCAAAATAGATTTAGTCACTATATGGGGTTGCTACATGCATGTCAGCAGCGCCATCATTTATTGTCACAAGTTTATAGACAAACTGTACCTACGAGTACAAATTTACTTAAATAAACACACATACATTTTTTTGTATAAGAGGGGAATACGGGCAAGAGGCTCAGAAGTGGTGAGACCGCCCATCATTAGAGTGGGCAAAAACTCCATTTTTTCACTGGGTTTCTGCAGCAAAAGCACTTTAACGTTTTTTCTTCCTCTCGAAAATAAAATAGATTTTTATGTTTATGTTGGCACTAACTTCAAAATTTTGTAGACACCATTTATTTTTAACTATTTAGTTACCTCGTTTTAGAGTATCCTATACAAGTAATTTATTTTATAATATATCTAATATTTAATGTTTGCTATCAAAATAATTCATTACCTTTACATAAGTTAAATTACGTATCTTAACTCGTATGTTGTAGATAACAGAAAATATAACAGAAAATGGAAAATACAAAGTTAAGATGTTGTTTAAGAAGTTAAGATTGTGAGTTTCCTATTATTATAGGAAACTCACAATGTATCCAGTTAATAACGTCTATTGTCAATCACAACCTCTCGTGTAAGTCCCAGTTCTCATTAGATAGGGCTTTCAGATTTGTAGTGTTCCGACAACAATGTGTCGAACGTCTAATGGAAACTTTGTGTACCAAAGGTGAAAGTAACCTACACTATACGATGTATAGATTCAAAATCGTTCGGAGTTTCTTATACTTAATCTGGCCACGAATACTGTTACAATTAAAAATAAAAAAAATATTACATTTGAATTTGGAATTTGTCATTTTTATATGAGTTTTCTCATTTTGGCGCCAATACATTGTACAATATTTTGCGATATGGAGTGGGGTGATAAATGCAATTTTTAAAACTCTCAATACGTTTGGTATTGACTCCGCAGCTGAATATCTAAGTGATCCGACAGCCTGGACCTAGATTATGATTATTTTATAGCAATAGCAATGACAGTACTATATATAATATTTCATTAAAAAGAGCGCAAAAAGAATGCTGGGAGAGTTTCTTGCGCTATTTGTATTGTTTACGTACCGGTACTAGTGTCTAGTATATGAGAAATAACATCAAAAATAATTCTAAAGGAATCAATTTCGAGACAAAAATGCCTTCATGCCTTTGCCTTTATAAACAAATTCTAAAAGCCAACCTCTCAAGTTGAATTGAATCGACAATTTCCACAAAACACGGATCCTAAAGCGACCTTCCCGGCTTAATTTAAATATAACCTTGTAAAGTGAGCACCCATCAATTAAATTGCATTTTGTGCATACAGTATCTTGTAAGCTCCTCCCTAGGGATCCACGCATGCGTACAACGGACACTCGAGATCCTATATAAGCTGAACCGCTAAGGTCCGGACATCATTCCCGCCAAGATCGGAATAGTAAAGAGAAAAACTGAAACAGATTATAGTTTTAAAAGTTGTGATTGTGTTTCATCTGGTGGCGTAAGTACTTGTATCTTATTATTCATTACACATTAATGTTTTTACGAAACTACATCTTAGCTGTGATTATCCTCCACATCAATATCTTTATCATTGGCGATGGTTGCCAGACATAACACCGACTTGTTAACAAAAGTTAGAAAGCATCCTTTCTTTTTTCGGAGGTTTTGAACTATGCAAAGGCATGATTTATTTTCTCAAAATTGAATTCTTTCGAATACTTTTTGACGTTAAGTACCACCGCTTTGGAAACAAACGTGCGTGCTGAGAGAGAAGAAATGGACCAATTAAACTATCCCACAACTGAACTATACAATATTGTTTTCTGTCATTGCTTTGCTATAGTAAATATATAATTTATAATCATAATCTAGTCCCCAGCTGTCCGATCGCTTATACTTATCAAAGATAAGATCTCATCACCTTCTTCATCTTTCATTAAAATTATTGTAAAGTTATTATCACCATTGTAAAGATTTTGCTTGGAGGATTTGAGATCTGCATTTGACTGACTTAACTCGAGAGACGGAGAAAAGCAAGCACGACATTTGATATTCTCATGAAATTAGGACGTTATAATATTTTACTTTGACGACTCAAATACTTCGCATCTTAAGAGTCTTTTCGTGTTTGTGATAAAAATTTATAACATAAATGACTTTCTTTACGAAACCAAAGCTTTGGAATTGAGCGACTACTCTCCGGCTATTTAATAAATAAAAGTTATTGTGACGCAAATTTATTTAAAAAGCGGCCAAGTGCAAGTCGGACTCGCCCTTGAAGGGTTCCGTAGCAGCAAGTAACATAATAATATAAAAGTCTTTGTGGTTCGTTATAACTATTTATGACGTATTAAAAAAACTACTTACTAGATCTCGTTTAAACCAATTTTCAGTGGAAGTTTGCATGGTAATGTACATCATATATTTTTTATTTTTTATATTTTCTTATTTTAGAAGTTACAAGGGGGGAGGGGTGGGAGGGATACATTTTACCACTTTGGAAGTGTCTCTCGCACAAACTATTCAGTTTAGAAAATAATGATATTAGAAAATTCACATTTTTCAAAGGCTATCCACAGATACCCCACACGTATGGGTTTGATGAAAAAGGAAATTTTGAGCTTCAGTTCGAAGTATGGGGAAACCCCAAACTTTGTTTTTTTTTTTTCTATATTTGTATGGAAATCTTTATGCGGTTCACAAAATACATCCTTACCAAGTTTTGACAGTATAGGTTCGAAAAAAAGTGGCTGTTACATACGGACGGATAGACATGACGAATCCACAAGGGTTCCGTTTTTTTGCCATTTGGCTACGGAACTCTAAAAAGAGACCCTCAGTTTTTTGGCGGTTAATCCAAGTTTGAATAAAAATATTTGAATAGATTTAGGATTATCATATCATAAAAGACAGTCTTGTATATATTTTAATGTTATGTTTATAATGAATAAACTGAAAAACTACTGAATAGATTTTAAAAATTATTTCACCAGGAGGATTCAAATAAGTATAAATATTCCTCATATACCAAGGACGCAGACAGTATGTATTAATTACTGAAGATGGCAAGCGTCGCAAATATGTGGGTCTCAGTGAGTCATACATCTTTGTGCCGTTTGGTGTCGAGACACTTGGCCCGTGGGGCCCAGTGGCGCGGAGAATGTTCAAAATACTATCTTCGCGCCTCAATAATAAGGGACGAGACGAGCAGGACGTTCACCTGATGGTAATTGATACGCCCTGCCTATTACACTGCAGTGCCGCTTAGAATTCTTGATAAACCCAAACATTCTGAGCGGCACTACAAGTGCGCTCGTCACCTTGAGACAAGATGTTAAGTCTCATTTGCCCTGTAATTTCACTATCTACGGCGCCCTTCAGACCGAAACACAGTAATGCTTACTCATTACTGCTTCACGGCATAAATAGGCGCCGTTGTGGTATCCATAATCTAGCCGGGATCCTGTGCAAAGGAGCCTCCCACTGGTAAACTACTACTGGAAACCCAAGCGCTGGCAGCTATCTCGGTCAACGGATTAGCCTAGCTATCCAACGCGGTAATGCTGCCAGTATTCTTGGTACGCTTCCACGTAATGATAGTTTTAATTTTATGTCGTCATAGTATTGTAAATATAATATATAAGATTTGTTTTGTTTGAATAAATGTGTAATGTATGAAGTTCAAAACAGTGTTAATTCTTAATAAAAGTTCTAAAAATATCAGCAATATAGCTCATTCGAATTGGAATTAAGTCTGTTTCTCGAGGATGTATTAGCATATAAAAAATTGCAAATACTTACTGACAAATTAAAAAGAAAAAAAATATGTTTTAAAAAACAAATTAAGTACTTAAATCAAAAGAACCTCTCCCAGCATTCTTTATTTGCGCTCTTTTAATGAAATATACAATATTGTACTGTGATTGCTATTGCTATAAAATAATCTAGTCCCAGGCTGTCGGATCACTTAGATATTCAGCTGTGGAGTATGACAGGACTTACGACAGAGCCATTTTTTAATAAAACATTTAAATTTATTTATATATAATGCCTAAACAGTGGCTGGGACTTTATATATAATGCCTGAACACATTTATCCTTAAATCTGTTATGTATCTTATGAAGCCTACTAGAATTAGATAGACAATTAGGTATCTTCAGAACTACATATACTTACTTATATCAAATGCTATTGTTTTTTTTTGCTTTACCTTCACAAGAATCTAAATTCAATTTACCTCTGAAGGCTATCATCTATCATTTTCAGTCAGGTGTGTTATCTTTGGCAAGTGGGACTGTAAATTGGATCTGTCTCGCTCGTAAACAATCCGCGTCGCAGAAAGATATTGACAGACTATTAATATGGTTCTTCATATCATGCAAAATCGAAAGCCCTGTAACATTTTGATATTTACTATTGAATAAATAAATAAAAAAGATGATAAAGACAGAGTTCTTTAATGTTTTATCGTTTTATATTATATTCGTCGTCATCATCATCATTCAAGAAGACATCCACAGCTGGAAAAAGGCCTCCTCCAAAGAACACCATGACAATCGGCCCTGCGATGCCCTCATCCAACGTATTCCGGCGATCTTGACTATCTAGTCAAGATGCGACGATCTCGTCGGTCCATCTTGTGGTGGTCTACCAACACTTTGTCTTCCGATACGTGTTCGCCATTCGAGGACTTTACAGCATCAACGGCCATCTGTTCGTCGAGCTACGTACCCACTGCCACTTCAGTTACGCAACCATTTTTCAAAAAATTATTATTGTCATTTCTGAAGTTCCGCCTGACGGGTGGGGTTACTACAATTTTTATTTTCTTTTATAACAATAATATTATTCTTTTAATTTACAACATAACAATGTCCATATTATGTATACTAACAATACATATTAATATGATTAACATAAACAATATGTTATTTTTTTAAAGTGATAACCCTCACTTCTTTACACAAATTGAATTTGAAAACAAAATTTATGAACGATGCGGGACTCGAACCCGCGACCTCCCGCGTGCTGTGCAATCTTCCACTGAGCCAACCGTTCGAGTGACGTCACGTCCATGATTAACATATAGTAAAAACTAAAACATATTACTACGACCAAGTTCACAAGACTATTGGCGGCATTTCCGCGTTGGGTAGCTAGCTACCTGATCTGTTGACCGAAATAGCTGCCCGCGCTTAGGTTTTGAGTAGCTATAAGGAGACGCTTTGTATTGGCCTAGAAACACCGCGCAAGGAATTCATTAGTTTGGCTGTATGTGGAAGAAAGTTTCTTGAAAACCGCAGTGTAGAGGAATAATAAGTCGGCGTGGTTAAAAACAAATTTTTGCGAAATAACCACTCAGGATAACTCATAACATTTCGATAATTATGGATTTCAGTAAAATAACGCCTAAATCATTAAAAGAAAGAACTGTAGGTACTTATAAAGTAGGCATAAAGCCCTGACGCTGCGGAAAGGTCGGTGGTGTCTTTCCGGTCTTTAGAGTCAAGTTGGAGGAAAAAAAGGTAGAGTATCATTGCAGCGGCGGCAGGGACGGCGGACTGAAGCTAACAGATTTTCTCATGAAAATTGAACTGTGATCTGATTTCAAGGCGGTCATACGATGACCCAATAATGTTTGACCTGACTAATCATGTTATTTTTGTAGATGCATCTTGGAAATCGAAATAATATGGACAAGTCTCGGAAATGTATTTTATTGACCTTTATAGCCATTATATCTTTTTTATCTTATTTTACAAAGGTAAGAATAATGATTTTAATTTAAATGTTTAATTAGTGCTGGTAGTCCATAAGCACCTATTTTTCATGTCTCTATTTTTAGGTTTCGGCATTGCCAACAGAGGGTTCATCTGATTCATGGCCAACTTTTCCACGACGGAACTTAGCAGCACTTGCAAAAAATGGTTATCTCAAGAGCTTGAGGGGAGAAAATTATAAAAGAAGTATTTCGACTCTTGCTAAAAATGGAATGCTTCCAACATTCACAGCTCCAAACGAAGATGCTGATAAACAAGAAGAACAAGACGATCAAGCACAAGAAAAGAGAAACTTAGCTTCAATAGCTCGTTTTCGCAGCTATGCAGCGATAAAGAGAAATGTCCAAGCATTGGCTCGTGATGGCTATCGTTTTGGAAGAGGACAGTATCAATCAAATGATAAGCGAAGCCTTGCGTCACTCGCACGAAATGGCTTGATTCACAAAAAAAACGGAGTCATTGGTGATGAATATTATCTTCCATTCTACCAAAATTCTATTCCTCCTCTATCACAAATTGATGGCCCTTATGATATAAATGAACTATACGACTATCAGCAATCTATTAATCCTGATATGTTTCCTCCATTGCAACAGTTGGCAAAGAGAGGCGATGCTGAATTTACACTACCAACATCTGAATATCTTCATAGATTCGACCAAGATGAAAATTTTAATTACAAAAGAGGTATAGTTGGTATGCCGGTCCATGGACTATATCGACCAGTTTTTATAGATGGTAATGGAAATCAGAGAAATAAGCGGTCCATATTTTCGATTCCTGATGTTGTCGACCGTAACGATATATCATTGCCTGAGGATTACGATACTCAATATGACGATAAACGATCTGTCGGTGGGTATGCTTAATATATTTTGATATATATTTTGTAAATATTTACTTCACTTATTGCATTCATGTTACAGATGAAGATAATATCGTTGAAAATTTTTCAAAGCGTCATATTGGCTCACTAGCTCGATTAGGTTGGTTACCGTCCTTGAGGTATTCAGGAGGACGGTACAGTAGGTCCGGGAGAGCTAGGTTTCTCTTATCAGCTGAAGATGTTGAAAGGTTCAAAGTTCAAGTGAAATAGTATTCGATGTTTAGTACGTGTTGGAAAGGAGTAGTCAATGTTGAAATTTAGATATTGCTTCTAACTGTGCCTTTGAAGTAGTTTCAGCTACTTTACTCAACATAATATTTACCAAGTCTTCAAAGCACAAAGTTTCTTACTTAGATTAAACCAAATATTAGGATATAAGACACAAGCAAGCTGCTATGTAGAACACACGCTTAATGTTAGAAATTTTGTAAGTTTGTCTTAGAATCGATGTGGCATGTGATTGAATATTTGCAGCACAGATAGAATGGATTTAACTTAGAAAGATATTCGAGAAGTCAGTACAAATCTTTTTAACATACAATTATTTATTTTCAGGAAGCATTCCTCTGACAAGAATTTCGGGATTGGGTAAGTTGAACGCGAGAAAACTTTGCTAACATTTATTTAAAATTATTCAAGAACGAAATGTTATTGAATACTACAAGACATTAAACCTTTTTGAAGTTATACTTCTTTAGGCGAAATTTTAAGATGGGCGCGCATCACTGTAACACAAAAGTAACAGGTTGAAGTTGGTTATTAAAATATGTCTTTAAGCATTGACAATTAACAATTATTGACATTTGACACATTTCTGACAAATAACATTGATTGTTTGTTTTATTTATTTAGAGCATTGGTAACAAGACCAAAGCAAACCAAAATACAATAAAAGAATATTTAAAGCATACCTAAATAGGTTTATAATTGCAAAATTACATTGACATAAAAGCAAAATGTAATAACGTTTCCACCTTTTTGATGAAGATAAACTTCTTTGACTTTTCTACGTTGCGCGCGCACAACGACATTTAAAAATAAAAGTTTTCTGACGTTTAACACATTAATTAATTTTTTGGTTCCTTCGTCCATTATTTGGACATGCAAAGGGTTCAAGCAAATATAGCCGTATTCGTTAAAATTCAATAATTTATTTCACGATTATTACATTATTGTTCTTTCTACAAACGTAGAATAGCACGACGAATAAATAATTTTAAGGATTATTTTGTTACGCCAAAGAAGTATAACTTCTTGCGTGCTTACATAAGTACACACCACGGACGAGAAAAAAGAGAAGGACTCCGTGTCACCTTAAATAACAGTGAGGCACCAAAACAAAAACCGATAAAATACATAGCCCCACGCACACACTTACTTATACAAGCCGATCGGCCGCCATTATGAGGATTGCCATCGTCTGTGACATATCAGTTTGCGTCGCAATAAAACATTTTAAAAATGCCGTCGTGCGTTGTGATAACAATACTATAAAAGTATTTGTGGACATATGATTACTTAAAAAATTCTGTAACTGGTATACCCCGTAACCGCACACACACTTACATAAAGGTGCTTCACTTGCGAATAGCACGGCGCGGAGTCCTTCTTTTTTTAGTAGTCCGTGGTATACACACACACTTTTTTTATTTCAGGGGACATATCACTGATACCGAAGCTAGCTCATTCGTCGATACAAACAACGCCGACCTACAGACGCCGTCAGTATCTTCTCACTCGCACCCAACAGGCCGGTACCTCCACAGAACGCTAAACGACTTGCCCAACGATATTCCCAACTCAATAACCGGATCTACTTCGTCCAGGCTGACCGATCTCCTCAATAAGCATCCCTGGCAACAGGACAATGCTGCACCAAAGTATTATTACTTCCGATCCTTGAAAGTAGCTTACCATACATCAGGCAAAAGGTATTTAATTCTACCTGCGGTTGATAAAGTTTTGCTTCGGAAGTCCTATAACAATAGTCTTCCAAGTCGTCGTAAAAATCAATAGCTGTGCCGATGTCCGCTGGGTGATGCTAAACTACGTGTTCGATAGGGAGTCAAACTGCACAGAATTTAGAAGCTTTATGGTCTATNTTCCAAATTTTACTCTATTGGATCATATGTGCAACTTGTCCTCTCTCCGAACATAAATCACATCAACGGATCAAAAATAAAATTGATGAATAAGATTCATTCTGTATCTTATGATATGGGGATCATGGATGTCGAAATTGGACAATAATAATAAACTATATATACATAGAAATATTTTCATTATCGTTGTGACTATAATAATTTACTAGCGGAATAAGTTAGCAGGGACGATCGGGTCTTCAAAAAACGACTTTGGCGACTCATATCTATATGTAAGTTATATAATTGTAGATAAGATTTATAATATTGTTGTCAATCGCAAATAGAACATAATTTAGATAGAATATTAAGAAAAAATTGTGAATTTTCTTCAGCAGAATGCTAAAAATTTTATTACATCTTTAACGTTATAGTTATAAATGATATTTTTATTAATTATTTTTAGTAGCACTTAAGGAAACATAATATATTATTGTTTGTATGAATTCAAATCAATATTTATATATGTTTGTTTTACAATGTCGTCTTTCCGTATTTTCCTGTCTAGGTCTCTTTATTGATCTTCTAGCTGTGTTTGACAAATAAATTTATATTATGTAATAACAATTTATTATAAAACATTAAAGTTTTAATCAAAATTTCCAGTTGAATCTTGCGACAGTAATAATCTCCTATTTAAAATATATTTGAACATGTTTTGAGCTACTCAACTTCATTAAGTATTTATTCTTTAAGGTAATATTTATAATGTAATATCATTATTAATGTAAATAAATGTCAATATAATTTATTTGTTTTATTTCTAAAAGGTTTTTAAGTAATCACCCGAAGCACCCGCAACCGGCGAGCATGTATGAAAAGAGTAATGAATGTAGAGGAAGCGCGTGAGGTTTGTAAGAATAGAAGCAAATGGCATTCTATTGTCTCTGCCTACCTCGACGGGAACAAGGCGTGAATGTATGGATGGATGGTTTTTAAATAAAACCCTAAATCGTATTTTTGAAATATTCTACTTTCACGCTATGGTTTCAATTATTAAATACATAAAATAACAAGCCTTTATTACTGCCAGGGTAGTCAACACACTCGAACAACCTGCAACCAAACAAATTAGTTCAGTACTTAAATGATCGAATAATAATTAAAACTAAAGGGTATTATAAAATAAATAAATAAAAATAAAATCACAAATTGCACCCGTTGTATAGCTGATTCCATATTTTGGTTTAGTCTTGGACCATAAGTACTGCTGCAGTAATTAAAGTGGGATAACACGATAGCTTCAGTTAACCGATGACGAGGTTCCTCATTGATAATTTTGTCTTATTTTGTATAAAGTTTTTAACTTACTTTTGCTCACCGTCCAAGATAAGTCCAAGATTGCGCGGATTCTCGACTATTGCTATATCAGTGTTGTTTATTTTAATTTTGCTCTGACAGTTCAGCACACTTTCTTTTTTATGTTTATTTCCGATGATGATCATTTGTGTGTTAGAGGGATTTATCTTGAGGCAGTTGCTTTTTGACCAGGTATAAATGTTATTGAGATCACTATTTATTTTAATAATTGCTTCGTTTACGTCCTAAGCAAGGAATGAGTAGTATAATTGTGTATCATCTGCATAGAGATGGTGTTTGCAGTGATGAATCTGTGAAGGTAAGTGAAAGTACCTCTTCTGTCCGTCCATTCCCTCAGTAACTACCCTTTGCCCCTACAGGTGTTAAGGGTATCAAACATACTGATAAATACAAATATTGTAAGCGGGCACAGAAAAAAACCATTTGAGTTACGGTTCATTCAGAATGAGCAATACAAATTTCTATTTATGTTATTTTGGGGCTCTCATTAGCAAAGGCATAAAAGGCATTTATGTTTTCAAAATTGATTCCTTTTTGAAATTTTTTTGATGATTTCTACTATACTAGATACTACTACCGCTTCGGAAACAAATGGCGCTCTGACAGAGAAGACGCGGCGCATGAAACTCTCCCAGCATTCTTTTGTTCCACTCTTTTTTTATTAGTAGATTCTACATCAGATACATATTTTATTCCAATAGTGCTTGCTTGAAAGGCGTAATAGAAGCTCAGCTTAGCGAGTACTCATATGTAAATAAACATGAAGTGTATTCCTTCTCCCCAATCTAACCGAATCGAGATGTACCCCAAGTCCCAAGCCATTTTTTTCGAATTGCCACCTTAGCTTTTTATTCACCGAAATTAATGTCATTTTAGACAGTTTGTTCTTTTTTTATGAAAATAAGGAACGAGACGAGCAGGACGTTCAGCTGATGGTAGCTGATACGCCCTGCCCATTACAATGCAGTGCCACTCAGGATTCTTGAAATACCCGAAAATTCTGAGACTCGCGCGAAATTGCGCTCGACACCTTGAGACATAAGATGTTAAGTCTCATTTGTCCAGTAATTTCACTAGCTACGGCGCCCATCAAACCGAAACAAAGTAATGCTTACACATTACTGCTTCACAGCAGAAATAGGCGCAGTTGAGGTACCCATAATCTAGCCGGCGTCCTGTGCAAAGGAGTCTCCCACTGGTAAACCTCGCACTTAGTTGCTAACTAAGATCAACTGTTTACCACTATTAGTAGCTAATGTTACAAAAATTTTGTCATTTATAAACATATTTCATACATTACATATTCCAAGTGAAGACCATTACGTTAACATAATTTAACGTGATTCAATTAAAAAAAAAATTAAAATATCTTATCAAATCAACCATATATTATGTGGCCGCTTAAAAATTCCACCATCGAAGTGAAAACTTGATAAAGACGAGGTTAATGATACGATATACATTCTTCTTTATCCATAAAGGAATTATATGTGGCCCACAATTGTGTATTAATTAATCTCGTAAAATTTGCCCTAACTGATCGCACCCGTTGTCTACGGAGCTATAGCCGCGCGTGAAATTTCTTTCTCGTCTCGTCTTCTTCAATACAAACAAAGGAGTTACTACTCTTCAAAACAGTTTTCACGTCAGAGGTATGAAATTATTTATTACCTTGAATTTTCCATTTTATTATATAAAATAAATGAACTATCATATATTTTACCTGAATATAATTTATTCTGATCCTGTAGAGTTGCTGCAAGAGGCAGTGGGAGATGTCAAACAAAGGCCGCTGTCACAATAAGGATGGGACATAGTACACTCAATAGTAATGCCAGTGTTGTTGGGGAGGCAAAGTCTTACTGCTCTGCATCCGTTGCATGACAATCCCGGCTGAAATAATAATATAGTCCTACTAATATTATAAATGTGAAAGTTTGTATGTCTGGATGCATGTTTGAACTTCTTTAACGCAAAATCTACTGAATAGATTTTGATGAAACTTTACAATAATATAGCTTACACACCAGAATAACAAATCGGCTATAATTTATAAAACTATAGTGTGAATTATACAAAATATAAAAGATATTGTGTATGAACCTCTAAACTGTGTATGAATTCCTGGTACGTGTTGCTAGGATGACACATGATTTCAACCGCTATGAAAGACATTACTATCACCACTAATATATATATATATATATATATATATATATATATATATATATATATATATATATTCTCCTGGTGTCTATGTAGTAATACGTCTTGCGCATGGCGTCAGAATATATTAAGGTATACTCGCGGCTTTCTTAAGACAATCTCTTCTTCAACTATGATCGCCTGGCAAAACACTGTCGCTTTTTCGTTTCATCGACTTTCAAATCACAACGATGCTAAAGAAGTTTTCACTTCAAAAAAACGTCAAATAAATATAATAATAACAAATATAGAGACATGACAACAAAACATTAAGATTAGTAATGTATATAATGTAAGTTATGCGATTACACAATATATAAATCAACTAGTGGACCCCACAGACGTTGTCCTGTACACACGTCTTAAATTTGAAAAATCGGTCCAGCCGTTAGGAGGAGTTTACTAACACTACACATGAGCAGGAGAATTTTATTATATGGACGGAATTGAGAATCTAAACCAATCTCAAATTCACTGTAACACACAAGAACATCACCAAAATCGGTCCAGCCGTTTAGAAGGTAGTTCAATTGTGAATCTAAACCTTTCTCGAATCCACCTGAAGACACACAGAAAGTTTAATTAAAATGTAGGCCGAGTAAAAAAAGTAGGACTCCGCGCCTTGGTACAATTAGCAAGTGAAGCACCGTTATGCTAGTGTATGTGCGGTTACGGGGGATACTAGTTACACAATTTTTTTCTCCCTTAAATAATCATATATGGCCACAAATACTTATATCATTTTTACACTTTTTCACAACGCACGACGGCATTTTTAAAATCTCTTATTGAGACGCAAACTGATCTGCCACAGACGATGACAATTCTCATAATGGCCTCCTATCGGCCTGTAGTAGTGTGTTTGCGTGGGACTATGTATTTACACGTTAATCGGCTTGTTTTGGTACTACACTGTTATGTAAGGTGACATGGAGTCCGAATTTTTTTACTTGTCCGTGAACGCATTAGAAATTTCATTTGATAAACATCTACCATATTTAAACGATTTCTATGCTCTAGGAGTACAAAGAGTCACGTGGCGTTAAGTAGTTACCGGTGCCCACATTCTCCTGCAACACCAGAAGATTCACAGGACGTTACAGGATTTTGAAGGTTTCCATGTCGTTACACACCGCACAGTAGCTAATTAGTCAGGTTATATGTCGAAGAAACCTTTAAAACGGCAATGTAGAGGAACGCCACATATCCAGATAGTGAGGATGATACCCAGGTTTGTGGTGTGTCGTACGAAGGTGGTTACGGCAGCAGGAATCAAGACAAACAGTTCTTCGGAACACTCCCCGTTATAAATGCGGTAGAAGACATACAATGAAGCGACCTCTATACGCATCACCAAGTGATCTAGCCCTTCACAGATCATGTTCACTGGATCACATGTATACCTTTGACAACTAATTATCAACAGGCAGCCGGCAGTATGCAGATGGTACTTTTGGTTGGTACTTATGCTTTCTTTAAGTGTTTGTCTGCGTCTATATGTTAATATAGCGTCCCCGTTTTAAAGCTCTGTTCAAACTGAGGTGAATGACGCGCGGGAAGCGGGACGCGTTGTAGCTTAATTCGCTCGCTCGCTTAGCCTCTCAAACTGACGCGACTTCCCGCGTGTCATTTTTGGTTCTTCAGTGGAGAAACATTATGCATTGTGAGATCAAACAATCCCGCCGGGCGTCACGCTCTTGTTTCGCTTCAACTTGAGCGACTACTCGCGTCAATTTAAAACACGTCCATACAAGTTAGCTGACACAATCGGTGCGAGCGACCTCCGTTCTTTTGAACAGAGCTTAACACTTGGGGATTTATCTATAATATTGTTAGGTATCTTTGAGTTCAAAAAAATAGTATTTACCTCACTAGTGTAGTTACAACTGTTACGGTTCAAAAAGATGCCAAAGGAGCTGAAAAAACTGAACTTTTTGTGTTCGCTGATGTTATGTTCTGCTTCCTCAGCAAATACGAAGTTGAATGATATCTGTAAAAATTTTAAGTTATTTATGTCTTATTGACAAATAGACTTAAGATAGCTATCTCATTATATATATGTTGAGGTTTAAATCATTTATAAGTCTAGATAGACTATGACAGCTGTAAAAACGTCGACAAAAATTGACTTAAGAAATAACCTCTATTCTTAGCAATCCACGCACACTAACACAAATCGTCATACAAATTGCGAGTGTAAGACGTAGCTTGTCGGGCACACTTAACTAATATTCCTGGCCTGTTTTATCAGTTGTCTAACAACAAGAGACTATACGTATAAATTATTTAAGTGTGTAGTCTTAGATATAATTTATACGTCTAGATGTTACACCAGGCCAGTTTAGTGTCCATGACTACGTCTTACACTTGCGTTTACGCTACTCACTTTATTTTAGTGAGCCTGCGTTGCTGAAAATAGAGGCTAACAGTTCACCACTAATTTTTCGACGTGTTTACAGTGCCTATTCAAGACGATGCCACAATTTAAAAACAAATGACAATCACATACATTTTAGTGTTCCAATCTCAAATACTGTAATTGTTTTTTAAATAAATGTATTACAAATGGCCAGTGCAAAATCTTTCAGTATGGCCCACGTATCAACATTGGTTAGAGCATCACGCATCCAGGTCATTATCAAATCTTAAATACAACATGCTCTATTAACAATTAATATCAAAACAATAGCGTAACGTATCTTGCTATCGGACAAACAATGACTTTGATTGTTGCGTTTTATCGTAAATTAACATGCTGAGAAAAATGACTGATATGCAAGTTACCAGCCTACCAGTGGAAGTGTCCTTTCCACAGGATGCCGGCTAGATTATGGGTAACACAACGGCGCCTATTTCTGCCGTGAAGCAGTAATGTGTAAGCATTATTGTGTTTCGGTCAGAAGGTGCCGTAACTAGTGAAATGACTGGGCAAACAAGACTTAACAACAAGTTCAGAATTTTTGGATTTTTCAAGAATCCTGAGCGGCACTACATTGTATGTTCATGAGTCATGAGTGAATTTGCTAGAAACTGTCATAGCCATAATGTTAACACCAGGAACAGACATAAACTTATAATGCCTACTACTCGGCTAAGTTGAGTCAGTAAGTCTTTTGTGGGGCGATGTATATGCTTTTACAACAAGATCCCAGAAAATGTTCAAAACAAAGTATTACGTTATTCAAAGGAATTGTTAAAAAACGTTTGTGTGGTAAAGTTTACTATACCATAAATGACTTTCTTAATGATACCACAGATTGGGAATGGAGTGACTGCCCTCAGGCTATTAAATAATAAGTTTAATTGTACAATATTACTTTGTAAACATATTTTCTCGATGAAAAAACAAGCCCGCTGAGTTTGTTGCGCCCGTTCTTCTCAGGTCTGAGGCATTCATTTTGGAATGGATGGTAGTTTTTGACTTTCGATAAGTGATGTCACATCCATCATATTTAGAATAAAAATATTTGAATTTGAATTTGTAATGGGCAGGGCGGGTAAATTACCACCAGCTGAACATCTTGCTCGTCTCGTCCCTTATTGTCATAAAAAAAGTTGGTCTTATACTTAATAATCGTATAAAGTAATAAAAATCTTACCAGTACAGCAAATACAAAGACATAGATATTGTTGGCAGCCATCTTGTAGCCGTTACAATATTTAATTCGCAGATGCTGAAGGTGTAACTTGTTATGTTGTAAAATGTACATTCCGTGTTCTAATCTAATTCACTCTATATACCTTGGATACTTTATTAATATATCTTATTTGCATTTAAGGTTGCAGCATTTAATTCTGCCTTCTTTGGTTTTATTTCTTGAATATTAATTGTGTTTAAAAATATAATGATGATCGAGACTAGTGAAAATACTTTTATCTATCTTTTAGTAGCCTTCTCAAAGTTTTAACTATACTTAGTCTGGCCATAGATACTGTTACAATTAAAATTAAACAAAATATTACATTTGAATTTGGAATCTGTCATTTATATATGACTGTTGGTTGAGTTTTCTCATTTATGCGCCAATACATCTCCTTATTATTAATATTTTGCGATATTAAAATGGAGTGGGGTGATAAAGAGAATCGCCGAATCGCTGTGATTGCATTACACATAGTAGATCCCGGTATTAGTAAAATGTTTGTGTATCGGGCTATGAATAGGTACAATAAGACCTCCTCTATTTATGACAGAAAAGGATCTGGCAGTCCACATAGTGTCCGTCCGAAAAAGGTGGTCAAAGCAGTAAGGGAAAGAATTCTAAGAAATCCTGTCCGAAAGCAAATGATTTTATCTCGGGAGATGAAGATTGCACCTAGAACCATGTCGCGTATTTTAAAAGATGACTTGCAGCCTATATGAGACGTAATGGTCATTTCTTATCTGATAATTTAAAAAAGAATAGGGTGGTAATATCGAAACAACTACTGAAGCGGTACGCAATGCTAGGTCACAGAAAAAAATTGTTTACGGATGAGAATTTTTTTACAATTGAGAAACATTTTAACAAACAAAATGGCTTTATTTATGCTGAAAGCTCTGAGGAAGCTTCCCAATTAGTCGGCAGAGTCCAATGTGGGCACTATCTGACTTCATTGATGGTTTGGTGGGGTATTAGCTATGAAGGAGTGACTGAGCCATAATTTAGTAAAAAGGTACCAAAACATCGGCACTAGTGGTAGTGAAGCCCCTTAACAAAACTACGCTTAATAAGCAAGAATGGTCCTTCCAGCAAGACTCGGCGCCGGGTCATAGAGCTTGGTCTACGCAGTCATGGTTGGAAACGTTTCGGACTTCATCAAAGCTGAAGGCTAGCCGTCATCTAGGCTAGTTTATCATTTATGGTCAGTTTTAGAGATTACAGCTTGCTCTAAACACCATGATAATTTGGAGTCCCTAAAACAATCCGTACGATTGGCAGCGAAGAATTTTCCTAGAAGATGAAGACTAGGTAATAATGACTATCAGAATTGACTGGAGTACATCACTTCTCGATATCCAAACCAGCGGATATTGAGGGACTTGTGCAGCAATAGTATGAAAACTGAGAGTATTTAAAATAAAACAGCATTTAGTGGTCGTATCCGCAGTAGGATATTCTTAAATGAAATATATTGACACATTGTTACAGGACCGCGTTGCAATCAAGGATCAAGGACGTAAATACTACGAAATAAGAGGCAGTACAGCCTAAGTAAAAATTGAAATTTTGTTAAGTATGAAACGTGCAGTGATTTGAAAAAAGTTTGAAATAGTAGTAATTACAGCATTGGCGAAGTATAATCCGCCTAAGTGTGAAAGCGAACGGCTATCTCCGTTTTTTAGAAGATTATTATTAGCCGTCATCTGTCAATCTATTAATGAGTGCACGTTTCATACAATCGAGTAAATCGCTTTTTCCTTAGAATGTTTCGCTAAGCTGGAAGCTACCAACGTTACCCAAAAGAAAGAATTCAAAATGTATTTATTATAATAACTAAACGGAGTACCAACATAGTAAAATATAGCCGAATTAATCATTTACACACAGTTCTTACTACACTATAATAAAAATTGTTCTGATATATTGCATTTTATATTTTTTACTAGCGGACCAGACAGACGTTGTCCTGTCTTAAAATGAAAATATTGAACTATTTTGAATAAGTCTTCTATCGAGTCTTCTCTTGTCCTCTCTCTTTTGCCCAATTTCACCCGCAGAAGACTCAAGTTTGCAATCGAATCACCGCTCTTCGGGAACACCTTACTTAAAGCCACGCCGCCCGTAACGTACAGTCATTAGACATAAGTTTGAATAGTAGTAGTTACAGTATCGGGATTGGTCAAATTCAAATATTTTTATTCAGAATAGGTTGTGACATCACTTATTGAAAGTCAAAAACTACCACCCATTCCGAAAAGAATGCCTCAGACCTGAGAAGAATGGGCAGAACAAACTCAGTGGGCTTTCTTTATTTCATAAAAAAATATGTTTACAAACAAATATTGTACAATTAAACTTATTATTTAAAAGCCTGAGAGCGGTCGCTCCATTCGCAATCTGTGGTATCATTAAGAGAGTCATTTATGTGATAGTAACCTTTACCACACAAACGTTTTTATATAATTCCTTTGAATATCGTAATAATTTAGTTTTGAACGTCTCGTTGTAAAAGCATATACATCGCCTCACAAAAGACTTACTAACTCAACTAAGCCGAGTAGTAGGCATTATAAGTTTATGTCTGTTCGTGGTGTTAACATTATGTTTATGCCAGTTTCTAGCAAATTCACTCATGTGCCTATATACATACATTACTTTATCAAAAATATATTGAGAAGTAACAGTCAAGCTGTTAATTTCTTTAAATTTTGCTCTCAATGATTCATTAGGATCTAGGTTATAAAGAGCCCGAATAGCCCTCTGCAGCACAGATATTGTATTAATATTGGCAGCGTTGCCCCATAGCAATATACCATAAGACATAATAATGTGGAAATAACTAAAGTAAACTAGTCCCACCGTATCTATGTCAGTTAATTGTCTAATCTATTTAACCATGTATACTGCAGAACTAAGTCTGTTCGCCAATCCACGAATGCCACAAGTATAATCCGGCTAAGTTTGAAAGCGAAAAGTTGCATAAAACGTCGTGGATTTCAGAAATTCCTTTTTTTACCAGATTATAGCCGCCATCTGTCAATCTACCAATGACTACGTTTCATACAATCGATTGAATCGCTTTTATCTTATAGAGTTTCGCTAGGCTGGTTGCGATTACTACTAATATCTACTACCTATCTATCCACAACCGTCTAATAATCTACTAAATGTGAAGACATGTTTAACGTCAATATACCACTTCGAGTTCCTTTTTATTTAGTTTTTTATGGCTTCATCTAAACTGGCAAAGTGACAAAATATGTAAACAATTCGTTATTTTTAAGTAATTTCGCTAACTTCGGTTATTACATATACAAAATTTAATATATACCAATATAATGTGTCATTCGAAGTCCCAAGATAATGTAGGTGCTATGAGTCAGCGACCGTTTAACTTATTGGTGGAAGCGTTATCTCAAAATCAAATCAAATCAAAACCACTTTATTCATGTAGGTCACGGTAATGACACTTATGAATGTCAATTTTTTTTTTAATTGAATCTACCGCTACTTCGTAAAGGGTTTAGCTAATGAGTAGGAGTAGCAAGAAACTCATTGCCACTCTTTTATATCTAGATTTACATTTTCTTCTATTTACAAATCATTTCATTTACAATATAATATGTAAAGTGTGCATCACTTTATTTATTTATTAGATTACAAACATGCTCAAACGTCAAATAGTCAATGCCTTACAAGAGTAAGCCAAAATAGTAAATGTAAGTTAATAAAAGTTATTGAGTACAGTAGATGCATCATCCACACACACCGTAAATAAATAAAGGTATTCTGTGAGCATTTTATAAGCGATCATAAATAATATATATATATATATATTATACACACAATAACTTTTAAGAATCTGAAGCCGAGCCTCCGGCAACAGGATCATCCTGCCACCACAAGCAGCGCCCGTTCACGAGCACGACGCATGAGCCAGCCATCGCCTAAACCATATTTTAGGGAAGGGGACGACCCGTCCCATGTCGCCGCCACAAGCAGTGACATTTAAGCGATATCGGTATACCCGCATCGTACATTAGTTTTGGTGTAAATTAATTAAAAATATCTCAGTTTAAAGATTTGTTAGGTTAAATAAATGAGGTATACAACCCTAGATTCTGAATAAAATCGATTGTAATCCTTTCGAAAGTTTCCACGACTGTACGTTAATAGAACGAAAACAATAGACTTATCATAAAGCAAATATGACAAACGTCACTCGTGAGGTCGTGCTGTGTTTGCATTCATTCGACTCATATTATAAAGTTAAAATATTTGTCCACAACTATTACTGTTGAAGCTGTTCTGTCATGTCTGTCATTTATTTTTATAATATTACTTCGTTTCACAAAAAATAGCAATTCACACGTGGTGGAAGTAAAACCTTCAAAAATGTTGGCTTCAAGATTGTAGGTTTTAGTTATACAAAGTTTGATAATTATTTTTCATTTTTTTCATATATTACACAGATTATTCAGACTCAGAGCTTACATTGTCGATAATTGATACAAGAGGCTTATGGTAACTAAAGTATGAAATAAATAAGTTTTGGTATTTATATGGTCAAAATATCTTTGAATTACTGCGTCATTTATTGTTTTTAATCTTGATGTTGATACAATGCGACTGCTGCACGTTTTCAAATAAAATTTGGCGTCCAAAAATTCAACCAACGGAATCGCTGTATCCGATGTAAAATTTACATTACACCTCTAAGCTGTATATGAAGTCCAGGTACATGTTGCTAGGATGACACAAGATTTCAACCGCTATGAAAGACATTACTATCACCGCTACCATATATTATGTTCATTTGGTGTAGTAATACGTCGTGTGCATGACGTCAGAATATATTAAGGTATACTCGCGTCATACATAAGACATTCTCTTCAACTATGATCTCCTGGTACCAAAACACTGTATATTGCTTTCTATCTCATTTTGGATAACAACGTGGGATACGTTAATTTTATCAATTTATGTGTCCTGTCTCTTTGTACTGTCTCATTTTTTCGTTACATCGACTTTCAAATCACAATGATGCCAAAGAAGGCAGCGATTTCTACGAGGATACAATGAGGGCACGCGATGATGACGAGATCCTAAATACACCCCAGTAGTTGTACATATGCTATACTATACCTGCGACGAAAATACAAACAAATTAATATAATTTAACTTAATACCAATTTTAGAAATTGAACACTAAGAGCTATTTGACAGCCATTTTAAAAAACATAAAGTCTGACACAGTAAAAAGCTGAATACTCAAACAAAAACACGTGTGTTACTTAGCAATAGATTTCATACAAATATGTAAAAGTTCTTTATTCGCGGGGTATATGATCCAAAAATATGCCTCAAATACAGAATCTGTGAATATAGAATGGTCATTTATATAAAATTATAGAAGATACGTTTCTAGATCACAAAATAAATTACAAAATAAACACACTTTTTACAGGTCAAGTCATTGTCAGGTTCTTGATTTTCTCTTTTATTCATATTTATTGAAGAAAGAGTAAAATTTTCCTGGGATTCCGCCATTTCATTTAACTGATTATTATTTTCATTTTATATTCTATTTAAATTTTTCACCCATTAAATAAAATAATTGAAAATAAGAATTGAAGGTAAGATTATTAATCACCACATATCAATATGAGGATCTTATTGAATATTAATGAATATGGCTGTATAGGCTCGAACCCTTTGCCTGAAACGTGACGCCATCTTGCCGTAACCGACTTCCGTTGCATTGTCGTACAGTTACGTTGTAGTCGCGCCGTAAGAGGTTGTACTTCAAAAAGAAATATATAAAAAATCTATTTAATTGAAGTTTTTCACCGTATTGATTAATTATTATCTTCAGGCATTGGAAATGGTTTAAGGAATTTTGTAATTTGTTCTCGCTTGGCAGTTTTAAAAAGCTCCTTCAATTGGTTGTACTTAGGTCTAATTTAATATTTAATAGTCCATTTGACGACGTGTTTACAAATGTTGTTGGGTTGAATACTTATGAGAATCATTTTTATTTAATATATAATGTGTCAATTACCGATTAGATCCACGAATAGTGAAAACGAGAATGAAGCAAGTCGCAAAAATTTGTACTTGAATTTTTGTCTGTTTTTGGGTTTGTATGTATGTTTGTGCCCACATCACGCAGAAGCCATTCACTAGGAATAAAAAAGAATACATGATAAATATGAAAATGTCGTTTAAATAACATTTTCCGTTTTTTTCATTAAAATCAATGCACAGAATCTTAAGACATTGATTTTTTATACAGACGAGTAAAAAAAGTCTAGTATTGTTTTTGCATTGTATTGTATGCAATTTATCTATTTACTAATATATGCCTCCGAGATATTTATATTAGGAAACAATCTATCAGAGTTTAAAAATCGGAGTTAAAAGTATTTGTGGCCATATATGATTAAGGGAGAAAAAATTGTGTTACCGGTATCCCCCGTAACCGCACACACACTAGCATAAAGTCTGTGGTTTTGGAGTTTACTCCTTAAGAATCATTTTCATATAAGGCGCCCGGTATGAGAAAAATATGGAGAGTAAAACATACTCATCAAATGGGATAGTAACGTTTTTTGTGCGCATCATTTCTCACGCACCTTTTACTTTTCAGTTGTGTGTGTGTGTATATACACATATATTATATACTTGTGTGTAGCCAGCATATACAGTATAACTGCGTGATAGCTTACGCAAGTAGTATAATATACCTATTAGGATGTGCCAAAATGTAACTAACTTCCTTGATTTGAGTTCCGCTTTTAACAGGAGTTGTGTTTGGGCATTTCCTGACATATTTTGGGCATTACGGATTTATTTGATTTTTATAGATTTTTTAAAATAATACGCTTTTATTAGCTTCTGCTGTATGTCTGTTTGTAACCGACTCCATTGGACTTGATTTTGTTTAGTACTTGTTCAACGACAATCGTTTTGAGCAGTAAACTCCAGTCGTGCATCGGAGCTGACACACACACTTATTTTAAAATTTGTAAGAAACCTTATAGCGTCGCATGCTGCGTTTTCATACCAATGTTGTCGATTCTATTCTTCTCGGTTTTTAACCCTAGATTAAAATTATTTTGAAATAAGATCAAAATCATCTATCTGTATCTTTTTGTTTTTTTAACCGACATCAAAAAGGAGGAGGTTATCAATTCGATCGGTATTTTTTTATGTATGTACACCGATTACTCGATTACGATTTATGATCCGATTTACGTAATTTTTCTTTAGTTAGATGCAGAATAGACGCCATTTGCTCCCGAATTAAAACTTATAAATAGGTAAAGGTGTATTAAATTATTAGTTATTTGATAATTTTCAGTTTTTGAGGTCGGTTTTTTAAACGTAGTTTTGTTTTTATATTTTTGTTTTTGTAAGTGCTTGAAGTACTTCAAAAAGTGTTTAAAACAGCTCAATCAAACAGCAGCCAGGTGTTCAAATCCGACAACATATTGTTGAGATGGGCTAAGAGGATCACCTAACCTTAACCTAGTTCGTTCACAGCTGTGATTAATTCAGTTAATTTATTAAATACCACATCATGCATGTACCACTGTTAATTACTAGTATGTGATATAACAATACTATTGTAGTATTGTGCAGAAAACTAATCTGCAAATGCAAATGAGTTATATTTTAATATCACAGGTGGCTATATAAAGTCAATCCGATCAGAACACATATAAATTCATTACAACTTACAACTTCAGCATCGGCAAGTTAATCATTGTATCGACTGCAACATGGCTGTCAAAAATATCTCTTTATGTATATTTACTATCTTGGTAAGATTCTTTGTCTTCTTTGGTATTAGATCTATATTATTATTTTTATATTATTAATTATTATAAACTTATATTAATAACATTAGCTAGGGTAATCGAATTACGAACATGGTACGTACAAATATTTTGTTATTCTTTATTAATAGTGATCGAAATGATCAACGGCCGTTCCCAATATACTATCTACAGATAGAGATAAATTACTACGTACTACTGTCAGTAATTAGCTGTTAGTAATCGGAAGCTGTCCCAATATACCCGATAAGTCATACTTATCGCCTTATATTGGGTCGCGTGAATTGCAATTCCCATACAAACTTCGCTGGTAAGCTATACGTCGTCCCATTGACAGACACCGTGTACGGATAAGGTGAGTTACCGTCGATGAGTTTATTGGGACAAAATAAAAGTCACCGATAGTTACGATTTTTATCTCGTCACCTTGAGACATGAGAACATCTCATGTATCAAGGTGACGAGCGCAATTGTTGTGCTGCTCAGAATTTTACTGGTTTTTCAAGAATCCTGACTGGCATTGCATTGTAATGGGCAGGGCGTATCAATTACCATCAGCTGAACGTCCTGCTCGTCTCATCCCTTATTTTCATACGAAAAAACCAAAAGGAACTACTAGAACCGCCATTATTATCCAAATTGTAATTACGAATAAATGAACATTCAATATTTTACAGATATTATTCAACGTTATATTTGCCCAAGAAGCTGAAGAGGACAATGGAGATAAAACTCGCATGTCTCTTTCCATTCCATGGCTTCCCAAAATAGCTGGTTGTGTCTTCAATGCCGAGGTAAACTTTCTGTTTATCCCTTTCGAACAAAAAGGCCAAATACAGATGTATTAAATTAATGAAAATTAGGAAAACTGTTGATCCTAAAGGCCATTCCTGAAACTTACCGCTAACTCCGTACCTCAACCCTTGAAATTGTACGTAAGAATCTTTAAGTTTCTATTCCGAAAAATAACTTTTTTCGGTTGTGTTTCGTCAACGATAACTCACGATTCGTTATCATTATCTATCTATCCTTAGTTTAACTTACGGATACATTGCTGTCACCGTTGAATGATAAGATCTTAACTATCCATACTTATGCAAATTATTTAAGTTTTCTTTAGTGTTAATTCCGCCAATATTTGTCCCCAAAACAATTCGACACGTGTTTCGCCTCTAACGAGACTGATTTTGGCGAGACAACACGTCCTGAGGATGCCTCGTGTAGAGGCGAAACACGTGTCGAATTGTTTTGGAGACAAATATTGGCGGAATTAACACTAAAGAAAACTTAAATAATTTGTATAATTATGGATTTCCGCAAAGTAACGCCTAATTCAATTTTTTTTTTTATCCATACTTATGTCCAATATAGTTATAGTCCAATGCTATCTGTCAATAGGTTATTGAAATGTAAGTAAGCGTAAAAGGATAGATTTGTCTACGTCTCGTAACGTTAGTTAAACTAAGGATAGATAGGTTATTGAAGACGGTCGTTAATCGGCTCGGTGGTGAACGACGATCGATTTGATGTTAAGAGCTGAAGAGTTTTTGGAATCGGTCGGTAAATTTGTTTAAATATTATTCCAAACAAACCACATATAAGAAAATTATAACGTAGTTTTTTTGAGATTTTTTATAATGTACCGGTTGCAATTGTATTTAAAATCTACGTTTGGTCAGGCCGTTTCGAATGGCATCAACCGTGATGAAATCGGTAATTCCAAAGCCAATAAAAAGTTATGAGAGCTTTACATACATCCATATACACACACAAACACATACATACAGAAAACATGATATGATGCGTAGAATTGATTTTCCTTTCTCGCTTTGGTATATTTGTTTTACGTCGAGTTTTTATGAATTTATAATTATTTTTTAATGTTTTGCCTATATAATATAAAATCACTGTTAGCCAATGTTTTGTACTTTATTATCTATCTAATATGAGATGTGCTGTAGACTTTATGAAATAAATAAATCTGCCAATCTGTCAATGATTTCAAACAAGATCAGAAAATCAAGTGAGTCACTTTTTTTCCTAGTGACTTTTGCTAAGCTGGTAATGGTTGTCGAGAATATTCTATCAATTCAACGTTCAATGACTGTGATCCACTTGAATTCTATCCAATACACTCGACATTATTCGCATATTTAACTCGTTAAATATTTCAATATATCAATATTGTACGAATAAATTCTATTGACGCAACTTTATTTTAGCCGGCTTCTACATGTGTGGGATGCGTAGCAGTCAGGTTTTGCCTTCCCAACAACATCAGCATAACTCATAACTGCGGTATTTTCAACCCATATTGTGATGAGGGCCAGTGCTCGTCATCTCCTAGTGCATCATGCAGTTCTTCCGGATCCGAGTAAATTATATCCAGGTACTACTTTCGTTTAATATAAGTCCAGCATACAATGCGAGGGTTATTGAAATTTGACTGCGAAAGAATTGAATCGACATTTCGATGCCTTTGCAAACTTAGTCAAGGTTTTGTCAGTTCATATAACATGTGTTCATTTAAAAAAAGCTTGTAACATCTCAAAAGCTGACAAAGTTCTTTTAATACCTCTACTAGCCTTCCGATATCGGCAGTGCCCCAGGGCACTAGATTTTCCAGATACACGAAAACTGAGAACGCCGTACGGCGGCGTTAGTTTATAAGATGGTTTATTTTGCATGGTCTTATAGCTTGTTTTACTAGCTTTCAGATACATTCACTCAAATCAAACTTATACACGTAAAATAATACGCATTGACAGAACGCTGCGCGAGCGCCCGAGTTAACCAGTGGGAGGCTCCTTTGCACAGGATGCCGGCTAGATTATGGGTACCACAACAGTAATGTGTAAACATTACTGTGTTTCGGTCTGATAGGCGCCGTAGCTAGTGGAATTACTGGCCAAATGAGACTTAACATCTGACGTCTCAAGGTGGCGAGCGCAATTGTAGTGCCGCTCAGAATGTTTGGATTTTTCAAGAATCCTGAGCGGCACTGCATTGTAATGGGCTGGGCGTATCAATTACCATCAGCTGAACGTGCTGCTCGTCTCGTCCTAAATTTTCATAAAAAAAAGAGTTTCCCGGAACGGAAAGGCTAGTTATCAATGATAATCATGATTCTCTATCTGAATGGTATGAGAGTAACTTTTAAATTTGAATTTATAGGAGGAAATTTATCAACTTGAAAACAACATACCAATAATTAAAAATATCCACTGCCTACAAAATTATGGGGCTTGTCCCAAGTTACATAATGATAAAAATTACAAATTCCAATACTTACCCAAGTGCCTAATGATTACATCTTTTCAAGTTATCTAATATGTTTTTTACGTTTTTGTTATAAAGGTCTTCAACATTCCCCCTAGCTTGGCACTTTATACTATGTAGCTAAAAATTATCTTTTGTGACTTGTGTTTTTCGCACATAATTGAAGCATTTGAGTATGTAAATATTATTTTAATTGTTTTTCTTATATTATGTTTAAATTTTTTGGTGGAATTAATTAAATAGATATGATATCTGTTTACATAACATAGTTTTTTGCTACATAACTTTTCTCATTCTGTTCGCTTTTATTTTTTCATTTAGCAGTTTTTTTTTGATTACAGGTTGTACGAAGAAGTAGCTATGTCGACATATCTGAGAGTCTTTTTATTGCAAATTTAAATTCTATGTCGTGAAAATAAAATATCGTATAATTATTATTTGGAGTTTTATTATGACTGTATTTATATATTACATATGTATATTATGTATTTTTGTTCTTAATGAAACTCCCGTTTTGTACTGAGAAATCCAAACATTTTTTATAAGTTAAAATAAATTTATTTACAAAATCATAGAATTATGGTATTTACAATAGACATCAAATCAAAATCACTTTATGCATGCAGGTCATGGAAATGACACTTATGAATGTCAAAAAAAAATATTTTTCATTATTGAATTTACCGCCACTTCATAAAGGGTTGAGCTTATGAGAAGAAGTCGCAAGAAACTCATTGCCACACTTTTAAATCAACATTTACATTTTAATCGTTTTACAATTCATTTCAATTACAATATATGTAAAGTTATTATATTATGGTTTATTCAAACAAAACAAATCTTATAACTATATATAAAAAAAAAACCCAATGAAATAGGAAGACGACATATGGTTAAAGAACTTTATTCTCATTAAGAACAGAACATATTCACTTACATGAGAAAACAATATAAACATTAGGTATCTTATTCGTAGTACTGCGAGTATATACAAAACAAAGTGGGTAGAAATGAAAAAACCGCGTAAACATTATGATCAACACATGCATTAAGAGCTACTAGATACGGCATGGCACGTCGGGGTAAGGATATTTTGATATATTTTTTTTTTATATATATATATATATTTTTTTTAATGACACTAATTACGTGTATGTATTTTATGTTAATTAAAGCATTTAAAGTAGATATGTATAGAAAATATATATGAATATTTCGGTAAGTTTTTAATTTATTTTTATAGTTGCGTATGTTATTAGTATTAAATTATAATGTTGTTAGTAGTATTATAGTATTGTACACATATTAATTAATAATATATGTAGGTTTACATCTAATATAGTGGAATATAGGATTATTATTCATTATTTTGATAATTGTTTAATATGTAATGTTTCAGGAGTTTTTTATAGGTTTGTAAAGATTGTGTATTTTTTATGTCACTGGGGAGCTTATTATATAATTGTACGCCTTCGTACATAATATTTTTCTTACCGTAATTAGTTCTTGGTGCTCGACATATTAAATTATTAGCATTTCTTAAAATAATTTTTTGAACTTGTACTTTTTTAGTGAAACTTATTTGTGTATGTATATTTTTCGTTAAAATTTTTCTTACTAATAAACAAGTATTATAAATATATGTTTGAGTAACATTAAGTAATTTTATTTTTTTGTAAAGTTTTTCAGTTGGCGTTAAATAATTATAATTAAATAGTACCTTTATCAATTTATTTTGGGCTCTTTGCACTATATTTAAATTGGTTTTAGCTGCCGAGCCCCAGAGTTCTAACATATAATCAATGTGAGGCTTAACAAGTGTGTTATAGATAAGGTAACGCACTTTTTGTGGAAGACATCGTCTTATACTCCGTAATAGTCCAGTGAGAGAGGCAAGCTTGTTTCTGACTTTGTCAATATGTGGTTTCCAAGTAAGGTTACAATCAAGAATGAGTCCTAGATATTTTTCCTTATCACTCCTTTTTATTTCTACATTATTTATCTTAAGAGGTTGATAGTTAGGGATTTTTTTATTTTTGGATTTAAATATAATGTAGTTTGTTTTTAAGGTATTTATAGTAAGTAAATTATATTGAAACCATTTATTGAGTAAAATCAAATCATTTTGTGCATCTGTAATAATTGTGTGTATTGACCTGCCATAGTAAAATAAACATGTATCGTCAGCGTATAAAGTTATGTTTCCTGTTAAACCTATTTCATTTATGCTATTAATATAGATCAGAAATAGCATTGGACCTAATATTGATCCTTGAGGAACGCCAAAATTAACAGGTTTCGGCTTACTCTTATATTCTCCGATTTTCACTTTCTGACTACGGTTTGACAAATAGGATCTAAGCATGCTATGTGCATAGCCCGTTATTCCTAGATTTGCTAGTTTTTCCAAGAGTATTTCATGACTTACAGTGTCAAACGCCTTTTTTAGGTCTATAAATATCCCTAGAGCTATTTTCTTTTGGTCTATATTTACTTTTAGTTTTGTTAAAAGGTCTATTGTAGCTGATTGTGTATTTGATTTTTTCCGAAAGCCATATTGATTGTGTGATATAATATTGTTAGAGTTTAGGTATATTTCTAAGCGATTATATATAATTTTTTCAAAAATTTTTGAGATAATAGGGAGAACAGATATCGGGCGGTAGTTGCCTGGATCACTTTTACTGCCTGACTTAAAAATGGGAGTAACTTTGGCAAGTTTTAAACTGTCGGGGAAAATGCCTCGTTTGAGACATTTATTTATACAGTTTGTGAGATCGGAGATGATTAATGTCTTGATGCATTTGATAACTTTAGTGTTTATGCCATCAATGCCAGCAGCCGTATTACTATTAAGATTGTCTACTATCTTGCTGACTTCATCGGTAGATGTGATTGATAATTGAGAAAGTTGTGTCGACACTGTCTTAGTACCAATAAACACATTAGACTTATGGTATGTAGAAGATATTGCATTAGCCAGAGTCTCACCAATAGTAGAAAAGAAATAATTAAAATATTCACAAATTTCGACTGGATCACAAATAGAATCTTCTTCGGTTTCTAGCTTAGCTGGAGCAGTTACATCCTTCGGTTTTTTGCAGCATAGGGTATTTATTAGGGACCACATTTTTGAAGGCTTATTTTGACAATTTCTAAAAGATTTACAATAATATTTAGTTTTACAGTCTTGTATGATTTTCGCCACATTTTTTTTCTCTGTCATAAACTCTTGACCTATTTTAGTATCATGAGGATTTTTTCTATATTTTAGCCAAAGTGCATTTCTTCTATCTATACCCTCTATGATATTTTTATTTATCCAATCTTGTTTAACTGTGTTGCATATCTTTTTTTTGTTTATTCTACTCTGATTTATGCTTTTTATTATGTTCTCTTCTAAAATACAATATTCTGATTGTTTACTATCCTTGGTGCAGCTTTCAATGTTTTTATAGAGTATTTGATAGTCAATCGCTTGATATGTAAGTGTCTTCAAGGGTTCTGGTTTATAGTTGTGAATTTCAAAATAAATTTGTTTATGGTCTGACATACTAGATTCTATTATTGCCAAGTGGAATTTATTCTGTTTTAAATTTGAGCAAACGTGATCTAAAATAGTTTCAGTTTTATCAGTTTCACGGGTACAATAGTCTTGGTGAATTTTATTTATTATTTCAAAGCCACTTTCTTTTACTGTAAGTTTGTAATTCTGAACAGTTTTGTCGGTGCTTAGTAGGTCATAATTAAAATCTCCAAGTATTAAAGCCCTTTTCCTTTTTTCCAGCTGCGTTGAGTAAAAGTCTAAGAAATCTGTGTGGTTAGTACGTCCGGGTTTATATATTGCACCTACATCTAAGCAAAATTTGCTTATATGAATCCAAAGGTAATGATTTTCATCAACAGAGTGTTTTTCAATAAAATTATGTTTGAGACTGTTATGGGCAAAAATTGAGACACCACCACCCCTGACCTCTTGTCTGTAGTTGTAGTAATGAGTATAACCTAGAAGCTGAATTCTATTTGCCTCATCCTCTGAGTTGATCCAGTTGACATGAGGAGAATAACAGATGCATTATAGACTCGTGTTGAACAAGACAGGGCAGAACTGATTCCTTTTTGAGGAGGCCTTTGTCGGAAGACAAGAGAAAGACTAAACTAACCACGATATACCAATATTTATATAAAAGAATATTTTATTTTCATATTTAAAAGCAAATTAAGTACACAAATAAAATCGTTTATTTACATAATTCTGGCAGGCAGGAAACTATACACTCTCCTGGTTAGCTGAAAAGTTTCCCTTTAATTATAAGATATTGTGATAGTTGTGTTGTGTTCCTTTATGCTGAAATTTGTAACATAGTTACAAGTAAGGTAGAAATATCAATAAATTTTGTTGTCCAACGTTCATAAAAAATTGTTCATATTAAATTAAAAATAAAATAACACTAGGGTACTCTCGTGTGTCTATCCTTTGGGATGTAGATGGAATAGTAATTTATCCCTACTAATATTATAAATGTCAATGTAAGTTTGTTTGTTACGCTTTTACGCCGGAGCTACCTACTGCACCGATTTTGATGTAATTTGGTACAGCGATAGACGTAGGTAAGGACATGTCACATTTTATCCCAGAAAAATCCATGGATTCCGCGGTATAAGTGATAAACTGAAAGTCACGGCGACTATCAATAGTAGGTATAATCTGCAATAGCAATCTTCCACGAAATAAGATTCATTATTATATGAATCTTTGTTGGGAAAGGGAGTGAAAAACGGAACCGGAACTGGAATAAGACACGAGTTAATCTTGAATAAAAAACAATATTATAATTTTTTTTTAAATTCTATTTACGCGGACGAAGTCGCTTGTAATATAATAAAAGCTTTTATATGTGTACTAAATTTGCTTTTAAATATGAAACAGAATTATACATTGAAATAAATATTATTATGGTCGTTAGTTTAGTCTTTCTCTTGTCTTCCGACAAAGGCCTCCTCAAAAGGGAATCAGTTCTGTCCTGTCTTGTTTTTTTTTTTCAATATAAGGGACGAGACGAGTAGGACGTTCAGTTGATGGGAATTGATGCGCCCTTTCTATTACAATGCAGTGCCGCTCAGGATTCTTGAAAAACCCCAAAAATTCTGAGCGGCACTACAACTGTGCTCGTCACCTTGAGACATAAGATGTTAAGTCTCATTTGCCCAGTAATTTCACTAGCTACGGTGGCCTTCAGACCGAAACACAGTAATGCTTACACATTACTGCTTCACGGCAGAAAAAGGAGCCGTCGTGGTACCCATAATCTAGCCGGCTTCCTGTGCAAAGGAGCCTCCTACTGTTCAGCACGAGTCTATAATGCATTTGTTATTATCCTCATGTCGTCTTCCTATTTCATTCGGTTAATAGTAGATATGCTAATTTTATTACTAAATCGATCAAATATATCAAACCGTATATTGGTCAAGTAAAGTATATCTTTATTTGTAGCAAACAGATACAGGGAAACATTTGCAAAATATAACAACGAATAACATAAACAAAATTTGAAAAAAATATAATAATGTTGCGTAGCAACCCTTCGAAGTATATGACGACAGTTGTAAAACTCCAAGACATTGTTAATTTCAACAGCTCCGTCAGCAATACTCGTAGCTCAGCGGAAAAGTGTTTACTTTAGACGCTGTAGACCCGGGTTCGATACACCTACCAGTGTATGGATTTTTTTGGGTTTTGTAAAGTTAAAGGAAATTTCTAGTAAGTTCAGGATCAAATCGAACAGAAAAAAAGGGATGGAAAATGTGTAAGCAGGATAAAAATAGTTAAAAGAATTTTCTAGTACAATTTAAATTAAAGATGGAATGGGAGAATCATTTTGAAAATAGAACGGATCCGGGGGTATATAAGCCGTACTAAGCGTGGCCTACGGCAGTTCTAGTTCTGACTCGAAAGTGTAAAGAAGAAGAAAAGAAGAAGTAGTGAAAAGTGGAAGTGTTCTAAGAAGAAGAAGACAGAAGAGAAGTAGTGTTCGGTGCAGTGTGACGCGTTGAAGGTACCGCCGCCCACAAGAGGAACAGCGGCAGACCGGCGAAGTGCAAGTTCAGAAAAAAGTGAACGCAAATAAAGACTCGTTCCTATAAGCGGAGTATTATTTCCAATCCCTGACCCACTCCCGTGTCAATTGGTGTCAGAAGTGGGATTGGAAAGATGCCATTAGTGCCCAGGAACGAGAAGGGAGTGACCACGCGAGTGGGAGCAGCTTCAGTGGCAGAGGACGAGTCAGAAGCATCCGGTTCTGGACTCAGTGCGACCGTGTCAGCACCGCAGGCTCCTGCCGTAGACATCAGCGCGCTCATGCAGCAGATGGCCGCCATGATGCAAGTGCAAGCGCGCCGACAGGAGGAGCAGCTGCGGGCCTTGCAAGAGGAACAAGTGCGCCGACAGGAGGAGCAGCTGCGGGTCCTGCAAGAGGAGCAAGCGCGCCAACAGGAGGAACAAGCACGCCGACAGGAGGAGCAGCTGCGAGGCCTGCATGAAGGCCTCTCCAAAGACATTTTATCCGTTGTGCAGAAAAACTCCACCCGTATTGACGCTGTGGAAAAAGAGATCGCCCGGATTGATAGTGTGGAAAAGAAGATGGACAAAGTTGAAGAGAACTTTCAACGGAAGATGGGAGAGATGGAAGTTACCATTAATCAGCTCAGTGGGAGGGTCGCGTGTCCTTCAGTCAACACAGGAGTTTCCTGCGGAACCACATCGAGCAGAAATTTAAAAGTTCCTCCCTACGATGGCAAGTCTTCCTGGGCTGCCTTTAAGCTACAATTGGAGACGGTCAGAAGAGCCTGCGGTTGGAGTGACCAAGAAGCGCACTCTGCCCTCACACTAGCGCTCCGTGACGAAGCACTCTCCGTATTGGAAGCACTCGGCGCTGGGAAGCAGGAAGTGACATACACAGAACTTCTTGACGCGTTGGAGGCACGTTATGGCGATAAACACCTTGAGCATGTGTATCGGGCGCAACTTAAGGACCGCAGTCAAAGGGCCAACGAAACTCTGCAGCAGTGGTCCGTGGAAGCTGAGAAGCTAGTGCGTAAAGCATATCAGTCGTCACCAGCTGCAATAGAAGAAATGTTGCTCCAAGTGTTCATCGATGGAATACGGGACGCCGAAGTAAGAGCAGCCGTACGATTGAGTCATCATACTAGTTTAAAGGAAGCGGTGGCACATGCGTTGGAAGTGGAAGCGGTTCGCCACGATTCTCGGGCGTTGAGACTCCGCGAAATTTTACCAGCAGATTCCAGCCGAATGCGAGAATACAACCCGGTATGCTACGGCTGTTGGAAGCGAGGACACCTCAGGAGCACTTGCCCCAGACGTGAGCGCACAACGCAAGGTAGGGAGGATGCGACAATCTCAACGTCACCGCTGGAGCAACAGGAAAAGGCCAGAGCAGCGGGGTGGGCACTGGCCGGTAAAAGGAAAGCCCCAAGGATCTTCGTGAAGCAAGCATGTGACGGAAACACTTTGGTTATAGAAGGAATGATAAATGGAAAATCTTGCCGTTTCACTTTGGATACGGGAGCCTCACGTACAGTCGTTAACCAAAGGAGACTATAGAGCATCGGAAGACGATATATGCGAGAAAATGTAAACTTAACACTGACAACAGCTACAGGCCAGCGCATACCAGTCCGGGGAGAGAAGGTCGTGGCCATGAAACTCGGGGATACGTTGTACTGGCAAAAAGTGGTAATAGCGGATATCACAGATGACTGCATCATTGGGTTGGATTTTCTTCGAAATCATCAGTGTACCATTGACATGAAACATGGTATATTGAAGCATGGAGGTGAAGAAATTCCAATAAAAGGTGGAACTGTTGGGAAAGTGTTGTGCTTAAGAGACACTACTTTAAATCCGAGATCGCAGACCCTAGTCCCGGTAGTCCTGCCAAGGGATGACAGAGGAAGACCTTGTAAATGCGCTATAATAGAAAGAGAGACATCGGACACGACATGGATCCCAGCCAGGACTGTTGTGGGTAACTCTCAGATTGCGATGGTTCCCGTGTTTAATCCTCATGAGAACAAGCAAATCATTAGGAAGGGAACAGTGATCGGAGCTTGTGAGGAGATAGCTTGGTTAAGAAAGTGTGAAGAAGGGAGGAAGACCGTAGCTGCAAACGAGGATGTAAACATACAGACACTTCTGGATGGCTGTAAGGACAATCTTACCAAGCTACAGTTAATAAAAGCGAGAAATTTCCTGCTACGCTACTCCGGGATTTTCTCAAAGAACGACGGGGACATCGGAAGAACTGGTTTGGTGAAACACAAGATCGACACAGGAGACACTGTTCCGATACGGCAAAGACCAAGACGTATTCCGTTTGCACGCGAACAAGAAGTGGAAGAGATGATTCGGGATATGAAAGAAAATGGTGTGATAGAACCGTCGTCGAGTCCATGGTGTTCTCCAGTGGTTCTGGTGAAGAAGAAGGATGGATCAACTAGATTTTGTGTGGACTATCGGCGTCTGAATGATGTTACTAAGAAGGACAGTTATCCATTGCCAAGAATCGATGACACCTTAGATTCACTTTGTGGCATGACGTGGTTCTCTACTCTGGATTTGAAAAGTGGCTACTGGCAAGTTGATCTGGACCCCAAAGACAAGGAGAAGACGGCTTTTTCAATCGGAAAAGGATTATGGCAGTTCAAAACAATGCCCTTCGGACTATGCAACGCCCCAGCTACTTTCGAAAGGTTGATGGAGTATGTGCTGGCAGGTATGTTGGGAGAAACCTGCCTTGTCTACTTGGATGACATAATCATTATGGGACGAAGTTTTGAAGATCATCTTAAGAAGCTCGAAAAAGGCTTCGCAAAACTGCAGGGTGCCAACTTGAAGTTGAGTCGAAAGAAATGTTCCTTCTTTCAACGTCAGGTGAATTACTTGGGGCACGTTATCTCGGAGCAAGGCGTTGCGACGGATCCTGCCAAGATAAGTGCTGTCAAAGACTGGCTGACGCCGACAGAAAAGACACATGTGAGAGCATTTCTAGGACTATGCTCTTATTATCGACGCTTTGTGAAAGGGTTTTCCGATGTTGCTAAGCCCTTACATCGACTGACGGAGGAGAAAAGAGCCTTTTTCTGGGATGAAGACTGCGAACAAGCTTTCTTAGAGTTAAAGAAACGACTATGTGAATCACCTATCCTCGGATATCCTGACACGGAGGGAAGATTCATAGTAGATACTGATGCTAGCAATTCTGGAATTGGTGGAGTGTTATCTCAGAAGAGGGGAGATCAAGAAGTTGTAATTGCATACTTTAGCAAATCTTTATCGAAGCCGGAGAGAAACTACTGTGTAACTCGTAGGGAGTTACTTGCCGTGGTGAAGACATTACAACATTTTAAAAAGTACTTGTTGGGTCGCAAATTCCTCGTAAGGACTGATCATGCCGCCTTGAAGTGGTTACTAGAATTCAAGAATCCGGAAGGACAAGTGGCCAGATGGATTGAGCAACTTCAAGAGTATGACTTTGAAATCGAACATCGAGGAGGAAAAACTCATGGAAACGCAGATGCTTTATCTAGAAGACCTTGTCCGACGGAATGCAAACATTGCATTCGTCAGGAGGAGAAAGAAAATCCAATAATCCGACTGATCAGAACAGATTCGATCGATGGGAACTGGAGCAACGATGCAATGAGGAGAGCTCAGGAAAATGATAAGGATCTTCAACCACTTTTACATTGGCTAGCAAGTGGATCACTTAAACCAAAATGGTCTGAAGTGGCTAGACACAGTACGGCTACCAAGAGTCTCTGGGCACAATGGAATAGTTTGGTGATGCATGACGGGTTGCTTTGCCGGAAATGGGAAACCCCGCAAGGAAAGGATTGCCATCTGCAACTGGTCGTTCCCAGGGAGAAGGTGAACGAGATCCTGAGAGCTTATCACGATGGTTCTTCAGGTGGACATTTGGGAATAAGAAGAACTTTCATAAAAATTAAAGAACGATTTTACTGGTTGCATTGCCGTGATGATGTGGTAGACTGGTGCCGTAAATGCAAGAGTTGTGCAGCTGTCAAAGGACCTCAAACCCGGAGCAGAGGAGCTATGAAGTTGTATAATGTTGGGGCTCCGTGGGAGAGAGTAGCTCTGGATATAGCCGGACCGTTTCCAGTCACCAAAGCTGGAAGCCGTTACATAATGGTGGTGATGGATTATTTCACGAAGTGGCCGGAAGCATTTGCTCTACCGAATCAAGAAGCAGTTACCGTTGCGACGAAGCTGGTGAATGAAGTTTTCTGCAGATTCGGTGTGCCTTTGGAGTTGCACAGTGACCAAGGGCGGATCTTCGAGTCACAAGTATTTCAAGAAGTTTGCAAGATCTTGGGAATCCATAAGACCAGAACTACGCCATATCATCCACAGTCGGACGGGATGGTGGAGAGGTTTAACCAAACATTGGAGCGACATCTGGCAAAAGTAGTGGACAGTCATCAGGATAACTGGGATGAGTACATTCCACTGTTTCTTATGTCGTATAGAAGCGCAATACACGAGACAACAACGGTGACTCCTGCGTACACCAATATTGGAAGGGAATTGAAATTGCCAGCTGATTTACTCTCAGGCTGTCCACCGGATACTCCGAAAAGTATAACAGAATATGTGGATGAGTTACGGAAAAAGATGGATGACATCTACGAGGAAATTAGAACAACTGGGCTTAAGGCAAGTGAACGGATGAAGACCCGCTACGATCGAAGAGCTAATATTCCTAGTTTTGAAGAGGGAACCCTGATTTGGTTACACAATCCTGTAAGGCGAAAGGGGAAGTCTCCGAAGCTCCAACCAAGTTGGGAGGGACCATATAAAGTAATCACAAGGATAAATGATGTGACTCTCAGGATCCAGCGTACCCCTCGAAGTCCCCCGAAAATCGTACATGTCGATCGGGTGGCTAAGTACTACGGAAGCAACGATGATCGGGACGATCATGTCTTGGGAGGGGGCAGTGTTGCGTAGCAACCCTTCGAAGTATATGACGACAGTTGTCAAACTTCAAGACATTGTTAATTTCAACAGCTCCGTCAGCAATACTCGTAGCTCAGCGGAAAAGTGTTTACTTTAGACGCTGTAGACCCGGGTTCGATACACCTACCAGTGTATGGATTTTTTTGGGTTTTGTAAAGTTAAAGGAAATTTCTAGTAAGTTCAGGATCAAATCGAACAGAAAAAAAGGGATGGAAAATGTGTAAGCAGGATAAAAATAGTTAAAAGAATTTTCTAGTACAATTTAAATTAAAGATGGAATGGGAGAATCATTTTGAAAATAGAACGGATCCGGGGGTATATAAGCCGTACTAAGCGTGGCCTACGGCAGTTCTAGTTCTGACTCGAAAGTGTAAAGAAGAAGAAAAGAAGAAGTAGTGAAAAGTGGAAGTGTTCTAAGAAGAAGAAGACAGAAGAGAAGTAGTGTTCGGTGCAGTGTGACGCGTTGAAGGTACCGCCGCCCACAAGAGGAACAGCGGCAGACCGGCGAAGTGCAAGTTCAGAAAAAAGTGAACGCAAATAAAGACTCGTTTCTATAAGCGGAGTATTATTTCCAATCCCTGACCCACTCCCGTGTCAATAATATATATATATAACTAGTGGACCCAACAGACGTTGTCCTGTCGGATATTTCGGACACACGTTTTAAATTTTAAAAATTGGTCCAGCCGTTAGGAGTCCGCTAAAATAAACATGAGCAGGATAATTATATTATATGGACGGAATTGAGAATCTAAACCAATCTCAAATTCACTGGAACACACAAACAAATCATCAAAATCGGTCAAGCCGTTTAGGAGGTAGTTCAATTATGAGTCTAAACCATCCTCGAATCCACCTGAAGACACACAGAAAGTTTCCTCAAAATCGGTCCAGCCGTCTAGGAGGAGTTCAGTGACATACACACGCACACAAGAAATATGTATATTAAGATATACATGCCTGATCAATATCTTATTTTTTTATGGAACAGGAGGACAAACGAGCGTACGGGTCACCTGGTGTTAAGTGATGACCACCGCCCACAATCTCTTGCATCACAAGAGGAATCACAGGAGCGTTGCTGACCTTTAAGAAAGGTTTACGCGCTTATTTTTAAGGTACCCATGTCGTATCGTCCCGGAAACACCGCACAAGGAAGCTCATTCCACAGCTTAGTAGTACGTTACGAACGGAGACTGCCACACATCCAGATGATATCCTAACTTGCGGCGTGTCGTGCGAAGGTGGAATTCGGCGGCAGGAATCAGGTTAAACAGCTCTTCGGAACACTCCCCGTGATAAATGCGGTTGAAGACACACAATTAAATCTAATATACATAAAGAACAATAAAAAAATAAAGTAAGGCTGATTCTAGATTGAACATAATAAGGGTGTAGTGTTTTGTTTTTAAGAACTGGATCAGAACCTACCTCGAGACTGTCTCTTGACGACATGTGTGAACGGAGTGACAGGTGAATCGACCCTTGTCATATCTGGTGTACCAACCGGTCCGGTCTTCGGGCCTGTTGAATACATTATACGTGTGAATGGTGTGAGTAAGGTGGTCAAAAGCTGTAGGGTGTATATGTATGCAGATGATACAATAAGACGTCTTATATACTCATATAGGGATATCGAAGAAAGATACATAGTGACCTAGATAATGTAGGTGAGTGGGCTCATGTTATTGGCACAATTAATAACAATGTTGTGACGGTTCTAGTTGAAATAAAGGAAGATATTCGTCATCAACGTATTAATAAATAAAAAAGAAATGGGGCCCGTCAAATAAGTTGCTGCCCAATCTTTGTAGTGGGAGAGTACTGCTCTGGCTTGTGGCCGATGGCTGCAGGCCCCAGATGAACCAGACGGAGACAAGCGTCTTCCTTGCAGTCTTGCAGGTGCCGATTGGAGGTACAACCACGGAGACTCAACTCTCCAAACAGGAGAGACAGGCCTGCTATAAGTGCAGCAAGGACAGGTTGTATGCGAAAGCTCAAACCCCCAATACACAGAGTTTAAATTATCCCACACACCTAATGTAACAGTTATGAGTCTTGACGTGCAACGCAGAGCTGCTCGAATCGTCGGGAACCCAGTGCTCTGTGAACGGCTAGATCACATGGCGTTGTGTAGAGACATCGCTTCATTTTGTGTCTTCTACCGCATTTAGCACAGGGAATATCCCGAAGAGTGGTATGACCTGATTCCTGCCGCTGAATTCCACCTTCGCACGACACGCCACAAAATAGGATATCATCCTCACCATTTGGATTTGTGGCGGTCCTTCACAGTGCAGTATTCAAGGAGCTTTCTTCCACGTACAACCAAGCTGTGGAATGAGCTTACTTGTGCGGTATATCCAGGACGATACGACATGGGTACCTCTAAAAAAGCGCGTATACAGGGGCGTGCATTGATTTTCTAGCAAGGTAGGCACTGTAGATAAAAGTATTGCAAACATATCGCAAAGAGATTGACGTTGTGATTTACTCTTGTCAATATTGTGGTTTTAAAATTAAGTAAGCAAAAACTAACTGGGTGAGTGTTCAATATAAATTTGATTCCCTTGTGCATTGTGTTGCAGGAGAATGTGGGCGGCGGTGATCACTTAACATAAGGTGACCCGTGACGTGAGGTACGGTAGTTTGTTCTACAATTCCATAAAAAAATATTTACTTTCTTTTTTTTAATCGGCTTTACCTACGATTCTTTGGTGTTGATACCGACTAGTTTCAGACCCTTCGGAAGTCGTTCACCAGTGTACATACATACATATAATCACGCCTCTTTCCCGTAGGGGTAGGCAGAGACCACTCCTTTCCACTTACTACGATACTTACATACTTGTTTCGCTTCGACCACTTTCATTATTCCTTTCATACATACTCTTCGGTTTAGGGTACTCTTGACCTGGCCTTTTTTCAAGACGTCCCTGATTTGATCTCAAGACGTCCGCCTAGGTCTACCCCTTCCAACACTTTCATTCACACTGGCCTTATACACTTTCTTCGTCAATCGTTCTTCATTCATTCTCTCGACATGTCCAAACCATCTCAGCATACCTTTCTCAATTTTTGTCACTCTATCTTCTTTCAGACCACAACATTTCCTTATCTCACTATTTCTTATCCTGTCGAGTGTAGTAAATACGCTGTCACATCCGGTTTAAAAAAAATATGGGAACTTATATTAAGGATTGGTCTCCGACTAGATACCGCACTACCTAAGAACAATAGCTTTTTTATATTACAGCAACTATTAGGTGCTTGTGTGCGTTGCATCTTGACACTCAATGGCATCTTTCAAATTTTGAACAGTCGCTTCGTGTTATTTTACATTAAAATTAAGAAAATACATAATACTTACTGATAATATGTGATCCCAGTGTCTTTCTTATTTGTTGGAGTATTATTTTTACAATTTCTTACGCAACCCGGTATTTAACTTTCAATAATTAGCAAACTGGCTCGAGTACGCCCACTTGGGCGTAGTATTAGATGCCGCACTTTTCAACTACGCCTGCGGTATCAAGTTGGAGCGCAGCGGAGACCAATCCTTAATCTGAGATGTAATGGGTATTTATTGGGATTAGAAACGGGCCTAACAAAATTAAATTTAAAAATATTATGTTAATAAAATATCTATTGGAAAGTATTTGTTGCTAAAATGTTTATTTCTTGTTACATAATAACCTATAGTTATTAAATAATATAGTGAGGCAGTACGATCCCCCAGTCAAACCGTCTAGACGGCTTTGGAGGACAAATATTTATCAAAATGTATATTATATTCTTAGTAAATAAATTATAAACATTAAAAAATAAATACCATATTGATAGGATTTGTGTAAAGACGATGAATGATGAACGTATGCTCATAATAATTATGTCACGTGTACGTGGAATAGAATTACTATGAACCAAAATAAAACAGTTTTTTACTAGTGGGAGGCTCCTTTGCATAGGATGCCCGCTAGATTATGGGTATCAGAACGGCACCTATTTCTATCGTGAAGCAGTAATGTGTAAGCATTACTGTGTTTCAGTCTGTATCAAGGTGACGAGCGTAGTTGTAGTGCCGCTCAGAATTTTTGGGGGTTTTCAAGAATCCTGAGCGGCACTGCATTGTAATGGGCAGGGCGTATCAATTACCATAAGCTTGACGTCCTGCTCGTCTCGTCCCGTATTTTCATTAAAAAAAAGTTTTTACATAAAAACAAAGTATCAAAACCAAATGATCAGACTATACAATCTTGATATTGTTTGTCATGTCAAAATTTTGTGTTTAATTCCTGGGACAGCTTTCATTAGCCAGACTCTGTTAACTTTTTTTCTAATGACAATAAGGGACAAGTATGTCACTAGTGTCATCGAGCCCTCACCACATGGTAATAAAAATTTATAATCACATCCCTAACGAAATTAAAACAAAGAGTAGCCTTCTCTATTTAAAAGAGTTCTTAAAAATTTTGTAGTTTCAAAATGCTTCTACGATTTACCCGAATTTTTAACCGACTTCAAAAAAGGAGTAGGTTCTCAATTCGTCGATATGTTATTTTTTTTATGTTTGTTACCTCAAAACTTTCGACTGGGTGAACCGATTTTGATAATTCTTTTTTTATTTGAAAGCTGGTGCTTTCCGTGTGGTCCCATTAAATGGTAATTTGTTTCAGATCTGACAATGGCATCCATGAGAAAACTATAAAAGTCTTAAATTTGCTATGCATACGTATAGCAAAGTGGATGATAAATTTACGAATAACTCAATATCGCGCCAACCGATTTCGATGATTCTTTTCTTATTGGAAAGGATATACTTTAAACATAGTTACGTGAGAGTTTGGTTAGGTTCTGATTACGGAATCCATGATAAAGAAACGGAACTCTTCAATTCTTAGGAGCAAATTAAGGATACTCGGCCGAATCTTTTTTATGGATATTTAAGTCATCTACCATAACATAGTTATCTATTGTTTTGGAATAGTGTTTTTGAAGTGGGTTGTTTTTTTGTTAATTTTTTTTTTAATTAGACTAAGTGTGAGTATTAGTTATTACGTAGAAATAAATAGTTATACTAATAAACATTGGATTATCTGTATTTTTAATATTGGTCTTCTTATGTATAAAATGTATAAAACTTATGTATTTTATACAAAACATTGATGTGCCAATCTAATGTACCACCCTTTTGTAAAAATGTGACCTTCAATAATATATTTTGATTTGAGACGAGCGTGACGTTCAGCTGGTGGTAATTGACACGCCTTACCCGTTACAAAGCAGTGCCGCTCAGGATTCTAGAAAAACCCAAAATTTCTGAGTGGCACTAGAATTGCGCTCATCACCTTGAGACATAAGATGTTAAGTCTCATTTGTCCAGTAATTTCACTAGCTACGGCGCCCTTCAGACTGAATCACAGTAATGCTTATACATTACAGTCCATAATCTAGCCGGCATCCTGTGCAATGGAGTCTGCTACTGGTGAAATAATGAGCTTCCAACTTTACATGTCAGTACTAAGAAAAATAAATTGAAGATTAAGGGACATTTCAATAGTTAAAATGTGTGTACATTCAAACAAAAAACTTTAATATCTACAACACCTATTTTTACAACAATTTTATAACATATACAATAATTCGATCGACTATAACATGAGATATATTAGTTCGTAGAATTGGTACAGGCTGATCCAGGTATGAAAGAGCAGTGTCCATTGTTGCAGTAGAATAAGCAAGGTCTAATGAGTCCAACGTTGCTTGGTAGACAGAGTAAAGCTTGTCTGCAGGTTGAACATGATGCCCCGGGCTGAAAATTGCATCATTAATAATTAAATTCTTATTAATTCCACATAATGTTTTCAGTTCACTGGTATGTGATAATTAAAATAATTACTGAATTGTTTAACCCCATTCTTATATTTTTTTTCTGTATCCTTAACTCATTTGTAACTGTAATTGTATCATAGGCGTGTGTAGTATTGTGTAACTTATATAGCTTGTAATTAGTTGTTAATTTCTATTACTTCTATTTTGTGGTTTTATCTGACCGTTGGTTACCTTTAAACTAAAAGTGTCGTATAAATTGTTGGAAACTTCACTGGTGAAAGTGTGAGTTTTAAGATTTGTTAATATTAAAGCATAATACTGTTTGTTTCCTATACATGAATAAATAAATAAATAAATAAATAAAAATATACTTTATATGTTTAAATAGTAATTTAAGCAACTGTTGTGTAATAAGGTGTATTAAAACAGAAATGTGAGAATAGTATCACAAGAGTGTTTTAATACTAATTATCAACAGTTGCATACAATACTATCTACACCCATAATATGAATCCTCTATAAAATATTCTGAAACAGTTATTTTACTGCTAACATTAAAAAAACCAGTCCTAGTAACCATAATATCATCCAAAGGAGTGTTGTAATGAAAACGGGTGATGTAATGATGTACTGAATTTTATTACAACACTCGTTTGGATGATGTAACGGTTATTAGGACATTGGGTGTTTTAATGTTGCCAATTAGCTACTGTTTCAGAATCTATAATAGAGGATTTAAAGCATGGGTGTACATAAACTATATTTACAATACTATGATTACATAAAATTAAAACTATAAGTACGGGGAAGCGTACCAAACATACTGGCAGCATTTCAACGTTGGAGAGCTAAGCTGATCCGTTGACCGAAACAGCTTCCAGGCCTTGGTTTACCAGTAGCCTTATTGAGGGGAGAAGATAGTACTTTGTACATTCTCCGCGCCTTTGGGCTCCATGGGCCGTTGATTGACATTGAGTTGGTTTATTGTTATTATAAAACTTCAAATAATAGCTAGTCACTAGAATGTGGGTGATCACAACCGACTACAATTACTACACTACTACCACAGTAGACATATGTTGGACAGGATGGAATATTTTTAAACAACATTTTTGTGAATGTTTTCTTGAAAATTAATTTTATTAATTTTCGTTGAAATAATTTATTTGGAACTTTGAATTGTGTTTTTAAACTTTGTCTGGTGAAGTTTCAATTCTACCACAGTCTTAAGAAATTCTTTCCTGCAGTCATCCCACGATTTCGATAATGTAGAACTTCCATATAAATGTTCGTCACCTATTTCATACACCTTCAAACCCTTTTCACGATAATAAAGGCTTGAAAGCGTAACAAAAAAACTTTCATTCACATTTCTAATATTAGCAGGGATTACCTGTGCAGTGTAATTACAGCTAATTAATCTCGAGGTAAAAAATCTGTCATGGTTTTCGTTCGACTCGTCGCTGTCTTCTTGTGCGCTCACATCTCGTGCGTGCCGTGACCCTTGACCGTTGAGGAATGGAATGTATTGACTTAATTGGCTGAAGTCAAAACCAAAAGGGTTGGGGGGGAATGATGGAAATGATAAATTTTCTTGGGTTTCATTTGACTTATCAGCGAATATAAAATCCACTAACACCTGAAAATTAAAATATTATTTATATAAATAAAATTCTGTTTTTTATGCATTTGTCAATAACATTTCATAACATAAAGAATTATTTCGTAAAATATGCCCCTGTTGTTATAATGAAATTTTTTCATAGCAGAACTGTCGAACCGTGCGTCAATAAATTCTCGTATTTAGTTTAGGAGTTCACTGGAATCAGAAATCAGGACACTAGATGGAGGGGACCAGTGGGAGGCTCAGGATGCCGGCTAGATTATGGATACCACAAGGGCGTCTAATGTGACGGCAGTAATGTGTATATACATGGAGCACACTAAAAGTTTAGCGCTTCTAGCTAATCGGAATTATTTGAATTTCGAATGTTATATTTATTGAAACGTTGCAACCTTCTTAGTAATAAAAAATCAATTGGCGGAAAATCATTTGTCAAAGCACCTTGCTTGAGCACCGTGAGGCAGTGGTTAGGTCGGGTTTCTTTACAAGACGAATTTTGTGAAGGACGGCCTTCAACTGCCGTCAACGAAATCATGACAACGCTTCTTCACACAGGGCCAACAAAATTAAGTCATTTTTAGCTTCGGAAAAGGTAGAACTCTTCAGCCATCTTGAACATAGCCCAGACCTAACAACCTGTGATTTCTGTATTTTCCCCAAAATCAAAGATTTGATGAGAGGTTTCACTTTTACCAATTCCGAAGAGGCAGTGATAGCGTTCAATACGCACGAAGAATGCTATTCTGCTATGAAACAATTTAACTCTGCCGTTGCCGGTCCCAAGCCCGGATGAGAAAAGAGGAGGGTTTGGTTGTAAGTGACAATGCAACTAGAAAACGTCAACGCCGAGTATTGGGCGGCGGCAAATAACCCATCTTTAGGCCAGCAGTGACCTTGAGGAATTAAATACCCTCAAAAAGACTGACATGGAAGGACGTGGGAACCCACCATGCTAATCTCCCAAGAAAATCATCTCATTATGCATATAGGAGGAAACGTGAATTGTTTGTTGGACGACCCGGCTGACGCCCGGCGCTACTCGGTTCCCGGGCCGAATAGTGTGAAATATGCTACCGAAGCTTCCGATGACGCGGACCACTGGGCCTCAGAAGGAAGAAATAATACTAGTGGAATTAAAATAACTGGAATTAGAGACTCATTACTTTCTCAACATCGTATTGGTACCTGGAATACCAGGGGTTTACTGCACCCAGGAAAATTAAGCATCGTGGATGAGGAAAGAGAACGCCTTAATATCTCGATTTTGGGTGTTAGCGAGACTCATCTTCGCGGGCAAGGCCATTTCAGGTCCACTTTGGGGAGCACTTTATACTTCTCGGGGAATGACAGTTGCAGTAAAAATGGAGTCGGCTTCCTGTTACCACCTAAAATGAACAAATATGTCCTCGGCTATAATCCGATATCTGACAGAATTATCACAATGAAGCTGAATACGAAACCATGTCTACTCAATATCGTACAGGTCTATGCTCCCACTTCGACAGCGTCCGATGAAGATATTGACGAATTCTACGGGACCCTAGAAAAAACGCTTGATGATATACCTGGCCGCCAAATAACTATCATCATCGGCGACTGGAATGCTAAGATTGGCAAAAGCGAACCTGGCACACACTCCTCGGGTATTGTTGGAAGGTATCGCCTGGGCATCAGGAACGAGCGTGGACAGAAATTGGCGGAGTTCTGTTTAGGAAGAAAACTCGCCATCATGAACACTCTCTACTAGCATCACCCAAGACGCCTCTATACCTGGAGATCTCCTGGGGAGCGATACAGAAACCAGATCGATTATATTATGATAAATACCCGCTGGAGGTCATCTGTCAAAAATGTAAAAACATTCCCTGGTGCTGATTGTGGCTCTGACCATGTGTTGTTGGTGGCTGTGTTTTCTCTGCGGTTAAAGGTGAACCATAAGTCCTCACGCCCCGTGACTAGATCCCTGAACCCGTCACAGCAACTATGCTTCCGGAACCTAACCGAGGAAAGACTGGCCGAGGCCCCACTGACTGATACCACTGACGTCAATTCACAATGGAAACATCTTAAAGCGATTATGAATGATTCCCTTAAGCAACTTGTCCCTAAAGGCAATAAAGATCATAAGAGGACGACATGGATCTCAGAGCACACATGGAATCTAATTCAGAGGAGGAAGGAGACCAAAATCAAAGGACTGCAGAACGCTGCCGTAGTGAAGGAAAGAAAAGCTGTCGCCTTGATAAAAACCACTTTATCACCAACATTTGCAGTGAAGTGGAATCGCATGCAAATAAGTTACAAACAGCAGACTTGTTTAAAAGAGTTTGTTTGTTAAGCAGGCAGTTCAAACCCAAATCATGGGTCATAGAGGACCCCGATGGTAGACCACTGATGGAACTTGACAGGATAGCAGAGAGATGGCGCTCATACTGTGAGCAGCTATACAAAAAGTCATCTCCAGTGGTTGACAGTCGCACAGACTGGGCGTCCCTAGAGTTGGAGCCAAACATTTTACGGTCCGAAATAACAGCCGCATTACAAAAACTTAAGTGTAAAAAAGCGCCAGGACCTGATCAGGTAACAGCTGAAGTTCTCAAAGCTTTGGGTGACTCGGGGGTTGACGCACTGCATAGTATTTGCAACAAGGTCTGGCAAGACGGCTTTTGGCCTGAAGAGTGGACACAATCAACAATATTACCACTGCACAAGAAGGGGTCCACCAGGAGTTGTGAAAACTACCGCACCCTCGCGCTAATATCACATGCCAGCAAAGTATTGCTTCATGTGATCAACGGCCGGATTCGATATCACCTCAATTGGCAGATCTCACAGGAGCAGGCTGGTTTCGTCAAGGGAAAAGGTACCAGAGAGCAAATCCTGAACGTGCGACAACTGGTGGAGAAATGCTACGAGTTTGACACCCCAATGGTAATGTGTTTTGTGGACTACAGCAAGGCTTTCGACTGCGTGGAATGGAATTGATTGTGGAGGGTACTTGGTGAGCTTGGCGTACCTAATCACCTAACAGCACTGATCCAGGCATTATATTATAACAGCCAAGGAATTGTGAAGGTTGACCAGGTGACTTTGGGCCCTTTTGGTTTTGAAAAGGGAGTTCGACAAGGTATACTTTCGCCGATCCTGTTCAACGTATACGGCGAGTACATCGTACGAAAGACCTGCGACGGCTGGAGTGGTGGAATCAACATTGGCGGGCATAAACTCACAAACTTACGCTATGCTGACGACATCACTCTGTTGGCGGCCATCGAAGCTAAATTGCATGAACTTCTTAGCAGGATGGGGAGCGTCAGCGCTGAGCTGGGTCTCGCTATAAACAGGTCTAAAACAAAGGTTATGGTTGTGGATCGGACTGGCAGGTTGGAGCTTACCGGAACACTACAATTAGAAATGGTCAACAGATTCAAATACCTGGGCTCTGAAATCTGCAGCGATGGTTCTTGCAAGGGAGAGATTCGTCGTAGGATCGGCATGGCAAAAGCCGCCATGTCACAATTAGAGAAAATATGGAAGAGTAGAACCATCAGCATAAAAACCAAGACCAATATTGTGCGTTCACTGGTGTTTTCCATTTTCATATATGGCGCTGAAACATGGACTTTAAAGAAAGCCAACCGAAAACGAATCGATGCCTTCGAAATGTGGTGCTGGAGAAGGATGTTGGGCATACCTTGGACAGCACACCGAACTAATGTGTCGATCCTGAAACAGCTGGGCATTGTGACTAGGCTCTCTACCATCTGCTTGCGTAGGGTCCTAGAATACTTCGGTCACAACGCCAGAAGGGATGAAGACAACCTGGTGAGACTGATGGTAACAGGGAAGGTGGAGGGAAGAAGACCAAGAGGAAGGAGCCCCATGCAATGGACCGATCAGATTCGTACTGCCCTTGAAACCACTGTCCACGACGCTTTACACTCTGCTTCCGACAGGGGCAGATGGCGGCAAATAATACGCAAAAAAGTACTCTGTCGAGATGATCACGACCCTCAGCACTGAGGAAACCGACGCGAGGAGGAGGACGCACGAAGAAAACATGCCTTCAGATCTGTGGACCTCCTGTTTTAAAAAATGGTTCGCTCGCATGAAAAATTGTATAAAATGTTATGGAGAGTATTTTAAAAAGCAATAAACATAATATTTTGGTTATAACATGTTGTTTTTTTAAGTTACGCAATACTTTTAATGTGACTTACGTATATTTAAATTTAAAATCAAAAGCAGTTCGATTTTTTTAAATGGTGTAGTACGACTAGCGAGCGCACTAATCCATACTCTCTCGTACGCCAGAAGAATCACAGGAGCATTGCCGACCTTCTAGGTGACCGTACACACAGTTAGCTTCTACAATTTGTATTATTTGATATTTTTGAAAGGAATATAAGGAAATATTATTTCAGGCATTGTATTGTACAAATCCATTGTAATAGAATATACGACATGGCAAAATTGTTTTGCAGCCATGCGCGAAATATCGGCCGAGAAAGAAGATTACTTATAACTAATTCTAGTAGGCTTCATATGATACATAATAGCTTTGAAGGGTAAATGTATACACTTTTATAATAAAGTCCTAGGCACTATTCAGGCATTATCTATAAATAAATTTAAATGTTTTTTTTTTTAAATGGTTCTGTCATAAATCGTACAGTAGTACTATAGATAGTACAGTAGTAGATATTCGGCATGGCAGTACAATATTGTATATTTTGTTAAAAAGAGCGCAAAAAAAAGAATGCTGGGAGAGTTTCTTGCGCCGCGGCCGCTGCATCTCTCTCAGAGCGCCGTTTGTTTCTGAAGCGGTAGTAGTATGTAGTATATTAGAAATGACATCTAAAATAATTATTTTTTGAGAAAATAAATGGCTTTTATGCCTTTAAAGATAGATTATTATACTTACAAATGCACAGAGGAAATAAAAATAAACCGCTCTAAGACCCATTGCCTTTAATTTCCACTTCTTAATCGTTTCAGAACAGAACTGTATCTTGCTGTGTGATCTAATTAACCAACCTTATATACTGACAGGGTAGAATTGAAATGGAAATTATTATGCAGTGCAGAGCTCTATTAAATTGTTTGGAAGAAGAATTATGAATAAGTTATTGTGAATTACGCAAATTGAATAATGCGAAAACACGATTCGTATAGAACTTGACGTATTCGACTAGGAAATGTTATTATGTTCAGATGTTTTGTTGTTTTCATAATAGATTAGTTAAAGATAGGTTTTGTTTTACAAAATATATAGTACGAGGTATATTAAAGTAAAAACTTCTTTAACATCGCTGCAACTTGAAAGTTGATGAAACGAAAAAGCGAGACAGTAAAAAGAGACAGACACATAAATTCATAAGATTTCGCGGGGGAAAATGAGATAGGAAAAATTATACCAGGCTATCATAGTTCAAGAAGAGATTGTCATATGTATGACGCTAGTTTACCTTAGTATATTCTGACAACATGCGTAGACGTATTACTACATAGACACCAGGAGAACATAAGAATGGTAGCGGTGATAGTAATGTCTTGAAATCATGTGTCATCCTAGCAACATGTACCAGGACTTCATAAAATGCAATTTAGAGGTTTTAATGTAAATATTTCATCGGATTCAGAGATTCCGTTGATTGAGATTTTAGACGCCAAATTTAATTTGAAAATGTGCAGCAGTCGCACTTTATCAACAACAAAATCAAAACAGTAATTGATGCAGTATTCCAAAGATATTACCATATTAAGACCAACGTATTTATTTCATTATTTAATAACCATAAGCCTCTTGTATCATTTATCGAAAATGTAAGCTCTGCGTCTGAATAAATCTACATAATATATATGCGAATAAAATGTAAAATAATTATCAAAATTTGCATCACTATGATTACAATCATTACTAAAACCTACAATTATCCTCTTCCCGAAATTTTACATTCGTCTCATTACCTTGAAGCAAAAATTTTTGAAAACTTCACTTCTACCACGTATGAATTGCACACGTCATGTTTTTTTATCTGATTATACTCAACATATTCATTTTTTTTAAGGAAAAAGAGAACAAACGAGCGTACGGGTACATTATCTTGCAACACCAGAGGAATCACAGGTGGTATACGGGCTTATTTTGAAGGTACCCATGACGTATCGTCCCGGAATCACCGAACCAGAAAGCTCGTAGCATGCGGTCAAATGGGTCGAGTTGTTACTAGGGTGTGCCAGACCAGAGATGACAGCAATACTTCATATGTGGACCTGCACTTTTTTTGAAACAAAAATTTATTCCCACATCATTCAATACTACCCATCAATATGTTAAGTGTTCCGTGTCATAATATATTTTCAGTAAAATACTTTTAAGATTTATGGAAGAGGAGAACAAACGAGCATACATAGGGTTCACCTGGTGGTATGTGATCACTCTATATATACCACCAGAGGAATAATAAGAGCGTTGCCGACTTACAGAGCGTCGAATATATAACAATAACTTACAATCGCTAGAGCAAAGTCGGGGGCTCCCGCTTTATTTTGCTTATATTCTTTGGCAGTTCATTGAAATGGGTCACTTTAAAAAACATTTACACAAACCAATGACATTTTATGTACAGTCAGCATCAAAAAGATCGAAGCGTCATCCATTGTATTCAAAAACATGGTAACACCGATACATCGATTCACTATGTCAACTGAAGTTTGACGACATTCTAATTTGAATCAATATACTTTCGTCGAAAGTTCATTTTCCACAAATGTATTCATTGTTTTGAACACTGGGTGGTTCTATTGTTTCGCGATTTGTGTGTAGCGATACATTTGGTGCTTTAAAAATAGCTATGTTTATAGTGTTTATGGTGTCCCGATATATTTGACTACTACTTGGTTACTTTCGGTGAATCGATGTATTATACAATGGGTGACGCTAAATTTTTGACGCTGACTGTACATAAGAATGTCATTGACATAAACACTTAAATTTGTATATGTAAATTACAAACGCTGGAATGTAAATTGAAAAACGATAGAAATTCCTCTAAAAATTTATATCTTCTAAATAATGGGTACTTACCAATACACTGGGGAACAAACATGTAAAGAAAATATTTACATTACAAATATAAACGTTGTACAGATTCCGCGGGTTTGTGAGTACTCGTATCGTAGAGTTGATAGAAGCTCTCAAATTGAAATAATAAATATCGAGGGTTATTAAGAAAATGGTAGTTAATTTGATGTATTGCAACTTATTTTTAAAATATAATATAAATAATTATCTATCAACGAGGTTTGATGAAATTCTTTTAAATTTGGTAAAAGAAAAGAATTCACACATGGTAGAATTGAAGCCTTCAAAACTTTTGGCTTCAAGATGAGACGAATGTTAAATTTCGGGACGAGGATAATTGTAGGTTTTAGTATTGATCATAGTGATACAAAGTTTGATAATTATTTTACAGTTTATTCGTATATATTAGATAGATTTTTACAGACTCCGAGCTAACATTTTCGATAAATGATACAAGAGACTTACGATTCAAAGTAATCAAAACTCAATTAATCTTTGAAATACTGCGTCAATTACTGTTTTTGATATTGTTGTTGATATAGTGCGACTGCTGCACATTTTAAATTAAATGTGCCGGCCAAAAACTCAAGCAATGGAAGCGCTGTATCCGATGTAAAATTTACATTAAACCTCTAAGCTGCATATGAAATCCTGGTACATGTTGACAGGGTGACACATGATTTCAACTGCTTTGAACAATGACGTTATATACATAGAGCGTCATTGGCTATGAAAGACATACTTATGTTAAAGTATATTGCATCATACATAAGACAATCTCTTCTTCAACTATGATCGCCTGGTATCGAAACACTGTATAATGCTTCCTATCTCATTTTCTCCAACGAAATCTCATGGATTTTATGTGACTGTCTGTCTCCTTTTACTGTCTCGATTTTTCGTTTCATCGACTTACAAATCACAACCACGTTAAAGAAGTTTTCACTTCAAAAATCAACAAAATTCACTCTGTTTAGTAAACTATTTGATCGAAACTATCGAACTCGAATATGAGGAATGTTTACTTTTTGTATTTCTGGTAATGATTTCACATACAAAGAATGCGTGTAACATATAGTTATTTATGCAAGTGTTGTGTTATAAGGGGTATTAAAACACGAATGTGGATTTATCTCACGAGGCGAAGCCGAGTGTGATAATAGTATCACATGAGTGTTTTAATACCTAATTATCAACAGTTGCATACAAGACTTTATCTACACCCATAATATGAATCCTCTTAAAGATTCTGAAACAGCTTACTGCTAACATTAAAACAGCCAGTCCTAGTAGTAATCTAATATCTTCAATTACTGATTATAAACAAATAAACTAAGTATTAATGAAAGAATTATTTATCTTAGTAGTAATTTACATTTTGTTTAGTGCAATAACTAAAATTCACATGAATATTATGTTCTTTTGCAGCGTTTAAAATGAATCACTCATTTTTTGTAAACAAAGCAATAAAAATATCCAAGAAAAATGGCGGGGATTCGAATAACCTATTTTTTTTACGGCGCGCGACGTTCTGGTAGGGTGGAACGCGCGTAAACGAAAATGTTCTTTTTTTGAAATTCATACATATACCATGCATCGAGCAATAACAATGTGGCTTTCTGTTAAAACTCTTTGAGCATGAAGAGATTGAAAAAAAAATAGGAGTGTTGTTATGAAATTCAGTACAACATTACGACACTCGTTTGGATGATGTAATGGTTATTAGAACATTGGGTGTTTTAATGTTTGCAATAAGCTAACTGTTTCAGAATCTTTAATAGAGGATTTAAAGCATGGGTGTAGATAAAATAACAAAAACAAAGGAGTAGGCTGTATGGAATCAGACGGTTCTCTCGAAACATGGGATTCACGAATGTGTGTGCAAGTAAACCCCCAGCTGGGCGCAGTATACAGGTCCTTGTAGACGGATGTTGGTATTTGAAAAAAAAAATATATGCTGGATGAATTCAAAATATATTTTTATGTAAATGAGTACGGAAGATATTGTATTGTACCACAAACAAAGCCTTTCTCTTGTAAAGGAAATGGATAAAACGAACGTTGATTACTTAAAAAATATCCTAGAAAGCTCAAGTTTGTGCGTTAAGTTACCTTTCCATTATTTTATACCCCGTATTACCACTTTTCTATAACAATCCCCTTAATGCATCAAATCTTGGGCAAATGTAACACTTCTACAATAACGTCCCAGCCACTGTTCAGGCATTATCTATAATTAAATTTAAATGTTTTGTGAAAAAATGGCTCTGTCGTAAATCCTATTACTCCACTGCTGAATATCTAAATGATCGGACAGCGTGGGACTAGATTGTGATTATTTTATAGCGATAGAAATGACTCTACAATATTGTATATTTTTATTGAAAAGACCGCAAAAAAAGAATGCTGGGAGAGTTTTTTGCGGCGGTTCTTCTCTCTCAGAGCGCCATTTGTTTCCGAAGCGGTAGTAGTATCTAGTAGTTATTAGAAATGACATCAAAAAGAATTAAAAATAAGAAAGAATAAAGGAATCCATTTTGAGAAAATAAATGCCTTTTATGCCTTGGTAATTCCAATAACTCTGTGAACTAGGCGTTGTGTAGTGACGTCGCTTCATTCTATATCTTCTACAGAATTTATCATGAGAGGTGATTCGATTCGAAGAGCTCTTTAATTTTCTACATTGACCCCAAAATAGCATTGCTCCTAAATTGGTTGGTGTATTGTTGTAATGTAGCTTCTTAAGATGGTAATCACTAAAAAGTGACGTCGTATCAGAAACAGCATAGATTAAGGATTGGTCTCTGCTGTTAAATGTTTTGGTAAACTTCGCTAATAATTGAAACTAAAATGCCGGGTGCGTAGTAAAACTTTGTAAAAAGAATACTACAAGAAATAACAAAGACACAGGGATCACATACCATCAGTAAGTATTTTGTAATTTAATAATTTCAATGTAAAATATCACGAAACGTTTGTTACAAAATTTGGAAGATTGTATTGAGTGTAAAGGTGCCGCGCACACAAACATCTAATAGTTGCCGTAATTAAAAACCGAGAGACCGAGCCTTGCTCGGATTTTTAAGAAGGTAGAAAACTTGAACAATTAAAAACTAATAGGACATCGGGATTCAACCGGGGTCTTCTGCTTTCCGGATCACCCAATGTCCCATCTGAGCTATTTGAGTCTTGTATATAGTGGCGAAATTTACCTTTGTATTCTAATGTTATTGTAGCTGTTTCTCATTAAAACACGGATAAAACTAAATTTTTTTTTCATTAAAATCATTGGAGCCGTTTCCAAGATTCAGATTATATAATATGTATATAAAATTTGAACCTTATTTAAATATACAAGAAATGCTGCTTTTTTTAAATAGTTTTTTTTAAGTTAATGTTTTTTGGTTATATAATTTTATTAATACTCTATGTAAAAGAGTAGAGAGGAAATTTCCTAAAGAGCTATTTATTATAAAGAGCTACGGCGTAGATTACGTATTGGTCTCCGCTGCGCTCCAACTAATTACCGCACCACCTGAGAACAATAGCTTTTTTTATTACTGGTGACTTATTGAAAGAAAAAGGCGCGTTAAAATCCAAGAAGTGAGGGTTATCACCTTAAAAAATAACAAATTGTTTAGATTTGAAAGAGCGACATCTCAAGTAACTCTCCTAATATGCAAATTTTTGGGTTGAGCAGGTTATCAACTGTAAAGTAGATCCTGTAGATGGAGCCACAACCTGAGATTTGAACAAAGACTTTTCAAGATTTATGAACTTTACGTCACTTGAATGTATGGCTCACCTGGAAAAGCGCTCGCACAGAACGCGAGAGGTTGCGATTTTTAGTCCCGCATCGTTCATAAATTTTGTTTTCAATTTTTATTTGTGCAGATATTAATTTAGATAGGTATGAGGATTTATAATCAAACTCGTATGAATGTATGAAATTCTTTAATTATTAGCATGTATGTAGTATGAAGTAGTGGAAACCTCAACCGCATGTTGGAGTGGGTGCTGCAGAACAAATACCATTATTACAGTAAGGTCTTCCCGGTTCTTGGCACAGTTTCAGGAGTCCTCCAATAGGTTTGCATACCAAACGGGTGTTACAGTCATGGCAGGATATCCTCGGTAATGTTGTAATATCACACGTCGTCCAATTCAACGGGTTTTGTTCGAAGCCCGGTTTTAGTGGAATTACATTAGTGCCATCTTGGGAGACTTGCCCCAGAGTTGCGGTAAAAACTGCAAACTGAAAAGATAAAATCTTTAAGAAATATATTCATCATCATCAGCCAGAAGACGTCCACTGCTGGATAAAAAGCCTCCCCCAAAGATCTCCACGACGATTGGTCCTGGGCTGCCTTCATCCAACGTATTCCGGCGATCTTGACCAGATCGTCGGTCCTTCTTATGCGGGGCCTATATATAGGCCTACCAACACTGCGTATTCCGGGATGCCATTCGAGGACTTTTCTGCCCCACCGGCCATCTGTCCGTTAAGCTATGTGCCCTGCCCGCTGCCACTTCAGTTTCGCAATCATTTGGAATATGTCGGTGACTTTAGTTACAAAATAAATAATATATTTTTTGTTTAAAAAATATATTATTAGAGGAAAATTCCGCAATATTTGTAGTAATTGTACATATGTGTATACAGGTACGCGTCAATGATACACGACAGTCGGATTCAAACTGGTTTATTCGAACGGCTACCTTACAGAGATGCAACAAATAGGAGGGAATTTAAGTCCACAAAAAAAAAATGATTGCTAGAGTAAACGCATACATAGAAATATACATAAAATACAAAGATATTGACGTGTGTAGGTTTTGAGTAAATATTGACTGACGTGTAAGATAGGTCTTCACAATGACTTGTTTTGACTGACTAACTCACTCATCAACGTAGAGCCTTAACTGTTGGAACTCCAAAATAATTTTTGAAAAAATGTTCTCAAGATTTGTTATAATTCTGTTGAGTGTAAAAAAATAACGGGTTGGACTCCGGGAGTGCCGAAAAAAGTAAAGACTTGAAGTTTAACGTTGTGCATTTTTGAATATTTTGGAATGGTTAGGGAATAATTTCGCACAAATTGCTTCATTTATTCATTTATTTGTACTATCGTACACAAAGAAGACAATTTATATTACTTAAGCAATTTAACTTTTCAGAACTATTACAATAATTTTACATTAAAAAGTTTATTTTTCAGAAGAATCAACTTTCATTCATAATTTCAACCATTGTCTTACGAATTTTCGGCCAGGTCGCTTGTCCTGACGCGAGTTTAACATTTTATACTCCTCCAAAGAAAAGTGCTAAACGCCGTTAAAAAAGTTTTCACTTTAAAATTACGTGTTTTGAAAATTTCAACAGGATAAAATGACGGATTGGTGCAATATATGCAAAGGATGGATGACGATTGTATGCAAGTTCATACTTTTTTAAATCAACGGGATCCCACAGGTGACTCAGTTTAGCTAGAAGTCACATTCACATAAGCATTGTTAAAGAAATAGTGAGAATGAGGTGCAACCTCTTTGGAACCAAAAATACTGGCCGGTGGAGATGCAATTTTAAATAGATTAAAAAATATTTAATTACATATATCCATACCCAAAAAAGATTTCGACTTTTCTTAGTATGTTTATCATTTTACACGAATGCTTAGGGTTGAAAAAGTTCCCCGAATGTTTATGTATGCTAAAAATAAATAAAGACTAAACATTCTTCGAGCTTCATCAAATTCCAATCTGTAGAATTAAAATTTTAAAATATTTATTCAAACGAAATAAAACAAATAATTGTAGCAATATATTGATTTCTTTGGTTGTTTGAAATTTGCTCTACCGACCGTAATTCCATAGTTATTTAATATCCCCCAAAATAAAGTGTTAAGCGCGCCAAAAAAAGGTTTCATTTCAAATAGTGTTTCTCTATTTGAAAATAACTTGTATTGCGTTGCACTGTTTGTGACTCACCAGACAAAGAATGAGAACAATGTTCGAGGCAGCCATATTCACACTTGATATAATATACGGAAATTGAAAATGTCTTCTCTTTTATATGATGTCTATGATTTATCAAAGCAAACAGATCGCGGGCGGATAACATAAACAAGTATTGAAGTCATACAATGGTTTTCCAATGTTATACGAGTCAATACATCTTTGACATTGTCTAGGGCTTCTACGTCGCGCTATGTTATTATATACTAAACATATATATGGTTAACATCTGATATATTTTTATTTTTTCTCGCATTTTTTATGCATGTTATGTTAAAATATTCATGATTGTTATTAATATAACAATACGTGTATCGCGCTAACTCTTGTCAACTGTCTGTGCGATGTTCAACCGTTTACAACTAGTACTTTCTTCGACTCGTACTACCTTGTACTTTTATTGTAGGAGTGCAACCGTTTCGCGTGGTTGTATGAAGCTTAGTCTCTGTAGCGTTTTTATTACTCATGTGCGATAATCGGTGAAATACTATTTTCAGTTTATTTGTAAACATTATCTTAAACTCAGGTATAACTTTATCCCATTTTTATTTGTAAGGCCGAATAAGTATATTTTTATTTGTCGAGATGGAAATGATACTATTCTGCTATTTTTATTGATTTTTTCTTAAATTTTTCATTTACGCGTGATTTTGCGGAAATCCGTCACAAGACAAAATTTGTGATTTTTATTGACTTTAAATTCTGATAAGTTTTTTTTAATCAATTCGACACGTGTTTCGCCTCTACACGAGGCATCCTCAGGAGATGTTGACTAGCAAAATTCTGGCACGAGACTCTGCCAACTACACTCAGATCCAGTAATCCACTGCAGTTTTATATAAGGCACAAATACGACTCCACAGGCACGAAGTACTGCAGGGCTAGTGCACTAAAACACTGTAACTGCACTGCAAGTGACACCTGTGAAAAAGATCAAATTTAGACATATCGTTTCTTCCACTAAGCAGGCCTGTTGCAGTTATTTTGGAGGAACACTGCAGTGAAGGAATAGCTATTCCACTAATAAAACAGCTCAGCAACTGCACGTTTTCTGCAAAAGAATCGTATTCTGTTAATTTATTTTGACATTTGAATTGTAATGACAGCATTCGTTCAGTTATATTGCAGGTTTACTAAAGTAGATTGCAAGCTACTTTTGCACTGAAATTTTAGTAAGTTTTATGTATGTATGGGTGCGTGCGTGGTTAAGATATGATTATAAGATTTATTTCGCGTAGAAAAAGGGTTTTTGCTATGCGTTACACCGAGTTGATTATATATTTGACTTGTTCTGTAGTTCTGAAGCACTTGCATAATAATATTAAGATTATATATATATGCGTATGTGACGCTTTGCGTGAGAACTTTATTATTCAGTGCTCAGTGGCAATTTTTTTTGTTATATTTCAGGCGGCGAATTAGACAGCTGTCATTATTTTAACGTCACAGATGACAATGCGTCGGTTGTGGTATGGTATTTCTTTGTCTCCAGGAATCGTCGACCTTAAATTAGCCACAAACAAATAACAATAAAAATAATAATAGCGGCGCATCCAACGTATTTAAACAGTAAAAATTATTTCAGAACAAACTACAACGACATTACAATATTTTAGATTGATTTTACGTTTTCTACACACACACACATACTCACGCCTTGTTCCCGTCGGGGTAGGCAGAGACAATAGAATGCCATTTGCTTCTATCCTTACAAACCTCACGCGCTTCCTCTACATTCATAACTCTTTTCATACATGCTCGCCGGTTGCGGGTGCTTCGGACCTCTCCTTTTCTCAAAACGTCCCCAATTTGATCGACGAATGTTCTACGAGGTCTCCCGCGACCGGCTTGCCCACACACACTTGCCTTATATATTTGATGCGTCATTCTTTCTTCACCCATTCGCTCCACGTGTCCAAACCATTTAAGCATTCCTTTTTCAGTCCTTGTCACTACATCCTCTTTCAAACCACAGCGCGCTCGTATTACCGCATTCGGAATTCTATCAGTCAGTCTTACCCCACACATACTACGCAGTGATCGCATCTCAACTGCGTTAATTCTGCTTTTATGCTTCTTCTGCCATACCCAACTCTCACTTCCATACATTAACGTGGCGACAAGCACTCCATTATGTACAGCCATTCGCGCTTCTATTGGCACAGTCTTACCGTTTATAAAGGCATGCAGCGCTCCATTCACACAATTTCCCGCAGTCACTCTCCTTTCAATATCACCTTCATATCTTCCGTCTCTTGTAAACATGCTACCCAAATATACGAATTCTGTAACTTGTTCTACCCTTTCATCTTCCATCGTGATAGTACACTCAGTCAACCTTTCATCCTTCTCAAAGTGATGGTCACTTTCGTCTTTCTTGCATTTACTTTCAAACCTCTCTCTTTAAAGCTCCCGTTCAAACTGTCAATCATTTGTTGCAACTCATTTACCGATGATGAAAAAATGACTTGATCATCGGCGTACAAGAGGCACTTAACATACAACCCTTCCATATTGATTCCACATTGCATTTCTCTCACATCATTCATGCATCTATCCATGAATAGGTTGAACAACCAAGGCGACGCTACACAACCCTGTCTGACACCTTTGGAGATATCAAACCAGCCCGTATAGGCACCATTAACACGAACACAGGCTTGAGAATCCCTGTACAGAGATTTCAGAGCCCTTATCAGAAAATTGTCCACTCCATACATAGATAAGACCTTCCATAATTCCTTTCTATTCACCCTATCATATGCCTTTTCCAAGTCTATGAACGCGCCATATACTTTCTGGTTTTTTGCCAGACATTTTTCAGTGATGCAGCGTAAGGAAAAGACTTGATCCGTACATCCCATTCCCTTCCGAAATCCCGCTTGCACATCCCATACCTTGTCATTAATCACATTCATTACTCTTTCAATCAATATTCTGGCATACACTTTTCCAACAACACTAAGAAGGCTGATCCCGCGATAATTTTGACATTCCTGATGCGAGCCTTTGCCTTTATAAATTGGGACAATCACTGCCTTCGTCCAATCGTCTGGAACTTGGCCCTGTTTCCAACATAAATTAAAAAGGTGATGCAGCAGGCTCACTATTAGTCCATCGCCAGCCTTCAACATTTCAGTCGTCACTCGATCATACCCAGCAGACTTTCCCGACCTCATACCTCTTAACGCTTTCATAATTTCATCCAAACCTATTTCATCACTCGGGTCCACAAACATATCTATTATCTCTTCTTGCTCTTTTTCACTTACATCTTTGTCGTATAAACTCTCAAAATAATTCTTCCAGCACTCTAGTCTCATACTTTCTTCATGTATGACCTCACCTTAACCTTAAATTTTACGTTTTCTATTTGGGAAAAATATGTTTTAATTAATAAATTCCAGAGCAAGTAGACGGCGCTTATACCTATAGTTATCCATATAGAGTCCATCGGCTTAAACCAAGTTTTTTATTGTTTATATATATATATATTTTATACTAGCTGACCCGACAGACGTTGTTCTTTGCATAATAAATAAAATACTGTTTTTTTTAATTTGTCAATAATATTTCATAACATCAAGAATTATTTCGTAATTATGCTACCTGTTGTTATAATGAAATTGTTTCACAAAAGTACTGTCAAACCGTGCATCAATAAATTCTCTCATAGAAAATTTGTCCATACCACACAAATATAGGAAATAAAAATAAATATGGGATTGGGTCCCATCGAAATAAAAACTATTGTATCTCTCAAGTTGGACTAACTGCACTCCTTGAAGTAATCCCCATTAAAATCTGTTCGTTTAGGAGTTCACTGGAAACAAACATCAGGACACTCGATTATATTACATTATTTTGGTGAGCTATCTTTTTTTTTATCTGCCAAGGCCATTAGTACAAACCAAAACATATTTTCAGACAATAATATGTTAAAACACGTAAAGATTGTCAAATGCATATTGCATCATCACATAGATACCATAAAATATGGTAATGGTATTACATAATCTACGGGAGTTCATCGTACGTAAAATATAAATATTCTTAAATTTTTTGGACGTTGCGGATCAGACGACGAGAGACCCTAGATTGCGAAATTTGTCTTCAAACTTCAAAAATGTAACAGCCTATAAAATCTTTTTAAAAGGCTGTCAATAAGATTTCACACAGTTGACTTCGTTCAGTTTGTAAAAAATATTTTGCCATTTCTTTGTTAATTCTAATGTTACGAGTATCTGTCATTATTTTCTTGTTGGTGCGCACTTTCTGACAAGTCAAGAATATCCATATACATATATTCTATACACCACTTGGCAGAAAGCGATTCCACTGAAACAACTTTCAAGAAACAAAGTTTCTATATAATAGCTCTTCAATATAATGTTTTTTTAGAATCTGAAGCAGAGCTTCCGGCAATAGTATCATTCTGCCACCAACAGTAGTGCCCGTTCACGAGCATGACGCATGAGTCTTACCCCCATAATAGTCTGCTAACTTAAAGCATTGCTAATTCTCACTCTGTCTTCTTCTATTGACCTAAGTCAGAATGAGAAAAAACACTCCTTAGCGGCTGTTTTAAGTTAGCGGACCATTATGAATAAGGGGGTTAGAATAATCCTTCGTTCTAAAGCGGAAAATGTCGATTAATACTAATATTATTTTTGACTTCGTTCAAGGCTTTCACGGCATTTACCCATATTTTGATTTTATCACAATTTGAAAGCATTTAAAGATTTTTAGTGCTAATGCAATTGTTTTTAAATAGAAGTTATAGCCTGATTATTAATCCACAATACGTCATATAACATGAGTTCTCTGCCAAAATAGGACCAGCCTTTTCTGAGTGTAGTCGGAACAGAGAGACAGAAACCAGTGGGAGGCTCCTTAGCACAGGATGCCGGCTAGATTATGGGTACCACAACGGTGCCTATTTCAGCCGTGAGGCAGTAATGTGTAAGTATTACTGTTTTGATCTAAAGGGCGCCGTAGCTAGTGCAATTACTGGGCAAATGAGACTTAACTTAATGAGGTTTATAACCCTGAGCGGGACTGTATTGTAATGGGCAGGGTGTATCAATTACCATCAGCTGAACGTCCTGCTCGTCTCGTCCCTTATTTTCATAAAAAATGATACAAACTTAAAAAAATCTATTAGTACTGAATCATCATTAAATATATATTTTTTTTTTAATATAATGAACAGACACTTTATTAATTGTGTAAGCATTATGCATAAGCATAATTAATCTCCATGAGCAATTGTGTATACGTGTCCCTAAATTCAGTAATCCTCACCCACGAAAAAATAATCTTTTCGTGATCCCGCTACATCGAACCGTTGCCCAAGCCATCGCACCTATACCGCGTTCATTGGCATCTTTCAACGCGCTCTTGGAAAAGTATGCTCAATGGGATCCATTCAATGATGGGTGGACTTCCCTAGTTTCTGAAATACTAAGGTACGCGGAGAGCATTGGAATTGTGTAATTAATTTATCATTCTTTAATATTCCTTTTTTGTTTGTAATTTTTCCTTTTAGTGTTTCGTCTAATTAGTGTAAGTGGCACTGCCGTGCTAATTGGACTATAAAATAAATAAATAAATTAGTTTCTAATGTAGCGTACATTATAAAGCAATTATAAAGTCTATGCGAATTACAAACTCCATAACTTGTTTGTTAGATTTCTGCGTGGAAATAACGATGCTATTGTTTTTGATACAGTATTTATCAACATCAGCAAATATTATTAAGGTAATTGAAGAAGGTACTTATAAGGAAAGTTATTCTGCATTTAGATACCTATATTAGGTCCGGGAAAAAGTCTTTTCACAAATAGTATTATTTTTTTATGGAAAAAGGAGGCACACGGGTCACCTGGTGTTAAGTGATCACCGCCGCCCACATTCTCTTGTAACACCAGAGCAATCACAGGAGTGGTGCCGGCCTTTAAGGAAGGTGTATGCGCTTTTTTTGATGGTACCCATGTCGTATCGTCCCGGAATCACCGCACAAGGAAGTTCATTCAACAGCTTTGTAGTACGTGTTAGTAAACTCCTTGAAATGCGCACTGTGGAGGACCGCCACACATCCAGATGATGGGAATGATATCCTAATTTGTGGCGTGTCGTGTGAAGGTGGAATTCGGCAGTATGTATGTATAACCTGCAATAAAATCCCTTTGCCTGTACTGTTTCTATCTGGATAATTCTGATGACATTTAAGAAGCAACACATCTCAAAAATAAACAAAGAAGTGAAATATTACTTATTAAAACCTACCTACTAAAAATCTGAATGATATAATTTTCAAAATTAGTAATTTGAATCATGTATTAACGAAAATAAATTATTTTAGATTTATATAAAGGTAGATGAAGTGTTTAACTTATTGTTTAAATTACGGAAATAAAAGGCTTTTTATTTTATTCTTATTATATTTATTATGTAGCTCTTACATTGCAACTTCAGATTTGCAACTGTTTTTGGTCTCTTCAGAATACTTTCAACAGTATCAAGTTAACATTAAGAAAGGACTGTAAAAACTAATTATCCCGTTTTTTGATCAGAAGTCCCAAAACTTCTACAGCACCGGGATCATGTCAATTAAATGGACATGTATTTTAAAATGCCAAATAAAAAGGATGCCGGCTAGATTATGGGTACCACAACGGCGCCTATTTCTGCCGTGAAGCAGTAATGTGTAAGTATTACTGTGTTTCGGTCTGGAGGGCACCGTAGCTAGTGAAATTACTGGGCAAATGAGACTTAACATCTTATGTCTCAAGGTGACAAGCGCAGTTGTAGTACCGCTCAGAATTTTTGGGGTTTTTCAAGAATCCTGGGCGGCAATTACCATCAGCTGAACGTCCTGCTCGTCTCTTCCCTTATTTTGATTAAAAAAAAATCCTTTATAATATAAATATGATTTTTTGATGGAGCAATTGTTGAAATCCTTGCCGATTTCTCTCAACATAATCAGCCTTACAAATTGGTGGTAGTGTTTAAAATATACTTACTTGACTTGAGTACTATGTTGATTTAAAAGTTTTATTTATCAACCTTGCGTAAAATATTTAACTTCAACACAATAGTTAGCTATGAGACCGAAAAAAAAGTACGCGTATCTAATTAAAATAAAAATTTATTAATGTTAAATAAGTAGGTAATTAATAATTATAACTGTTAAAGAAGAGTGCTTAAAACGTTTTTGTTTCTTCTTCTTCTGAGGTTGTTTCGTCTTGTTGGATTCGTTTTCATCTCCAGCGAGACGGGACAGTTGTTCCATGGTGATGATCTCGGAGATCTACTCGTTAACCAGCAACCAGCAACCTTCAACGCATCTCTGACCCATCATGAGCTTCAGCTCATGTACACACTCACTACTTCAGTAGTTTATATTACGTCTCGTACCTGAGTTCAGGTTTTTTAATGTCGATAAGATATATAGTATATGTATTGCACGTTATGTGTATTTTATCTTCAAAGTCTAAAGGAACACAATCAGAGCAAATGTAATTTTTTATATTGTAAATAATTATTATAATACTAGCTGACCCGGCCGACTTCGTACTGCCTCAATCAATAAATAAAAGACCCAAACTTTTGTATAAAATAAATTTAAAACAAACAAAAGGAATCCTTTTTTTATTAAAAAAAAAAAATAAAAAAATACTCGGTGTGAATGAAATTATATTATTATTTTCGATTTTTCCTCTGAAATGAGTACTGGCTATTTATAAGGGTTCAATTTAATATTGTCAGACACACACAGTTATGATCGAATTAGTTGTTCATTATAAGCTATATTATTTTAATACGAAAGAATCAAAGAAATGTCAAAATCGTTGTTTTTATTTAATTCTGAGGTTTTACATATTCATTCACCTTTTAAACCTTCTCTGGACTTCCACCATACAAGACTTAAATTAGCCAAATCAGTCCAGCCTTTCCCGAGTTTTAGCGAGACTAACGAACAGCAATTCATTTTTATATATATAGATAATGATTAAAGAACAAAAATTTCCTATTATATATTTATCTCGCCTTAGTGAAATTTTCACTTTTAGCGTGTAATTACACACCGTTTGGTATTTTCTGTGTGTGAAGGCTTGGAGGAGAATTTTCCGCGCGAACCCTGCGACCAATACAAACATAGAATCTGCCACAGACCAACATCTGACTTACTGAATATAATATTGTTATATTCTCTCAGATGCTGGCTTTTATTAAAGTCATCTAGTAATTGTTTTGCTTAGAACTTTAATCTCATATATGGCTAAAGAGACTAAGATATTATTAATAATGAAAAAACCTATATAAAGTTTGAATTATCTTAGAGAATCAAATATCGCACCGCCTGGGTCGCTGGATTAGTTTATCTTCAAGCAGTGATTCTTAAGCTGAATGCTCCATGTCTCATAGGAGTTCATAAATTTACATTCATAGCATCTGGGAAGATTCAAATAACATTCGAGACACCTAGAGCCTTAAATAAACTATGCTCCCAGCGGGTATCGAATTCCCAACAAATTTCCGGCTTTGTGAAGATTTACTATTTTATTGTTGTAAAGTGAAAATTAATTAGTAGTATTTTACTTTAAAGTATCACACAATAAAGTCAAATACTTTTTAAAGGATTTGAACGCTTGTTATTGTTTTATTAACTGAATTTTAATTTTAATCATGAGTTCAAATTATCATTATTTGTTCGCTGATTTGCGAATTAGTACAAGATTGCCTGATGTAATGACGAACTCATTACATTATAATAAAAAACAAGTACTACAGATACCCATAAAAATAAAATGAAACTAAGTTACTTCTTAATTTGATTGTTTCGTTTATTTACTTGGGATATATCGCATAAATAAAATAAAATAATATAGATATGTTTGAAATTTATTAAATTAAAAAATTATGTAAGATTTTTTAAGAACAATCAATACACTGTCTATCATATAATATGTTTATCTCTTCATACTTGTTTGGGTGTCGGAAATTTTATACAAACATAAGCTGTTGTATCAATAAGTTTATTCAATAGGAATGTAATTGTACCTGGCCTCTCTAAATGGACATGAAGTAGTTTTAAAGAGGTATTCTTAGGCTGGCACTGCTGAAAGAGGGGCACACTCCACTGATGGTGTAGCAGAACACTCTCCAAGATTGCAGTAGGGCAATGTTGGGTCACTGCACGCCCGCTCGAGTCCACCGATCTTCGTGCAGATGAAGCGAGTGTTGCAGTCGAGGCAGACGGCACCAACCGCTGTGCACGGTGACCATTTCGGGAACCAGGGTGCTGCAGCTAACCACGGAGGAATCCAGGGGTTATTGGCACCTGCCCCAATCAAACCTCCGGCTGGCTGAGGGGGGATTGCCGACGCTACTGCAATCTGTAAGAAACATGAAATTAAGCCACTAGACGTCACTAGTGAAACAAGGAGTTTTTATCCGCATATAAGAACTCATTGTTATTAGGTTGGCTGTAAATGTAGTAGATTCTATTCAAATTCGAAAATTGATAGAAATAAGAAAACAATTAGTTAGACAGGACAGAATTGATTAGCGGCCGTTTTCAATAACCTATCTATCCTTAGTTAAACTTACTACGTGTAGACAAATCTATCCTTTTACGCTTACTTACATTTCAATAACGTATCGACAGATTGGACTATAACTATATTGGACATAACTATGGATAGATAAGATCTTGTCATTAAACGGTGATGGCAATATATCCGTAACTAGAGATAGGTTATTGAAAACGGCCGTTAATCAAGATTAGATTATATGATGTAATGTAAGATCGGTCAGTCGTCAGCTATTAATAATATATATTTTGATTAATTAATAATTTTAAAACGCACTTACCATCACACTAAGGCACAAAATGATATTTGAATTCATATTTAGTTTATTTCAATTGTTTTCTCAAGAAGTATTTGTAAAATGATACTCCTGAAACACTACTAAGGCTTTTATACGCCACAATGTTTGATAAAGGATTATTCTAAGACTAACAACTCTTATAGTTACAGCCTTTGGTTTTTCCAATGGATGTTAATATGAACAACAGATAAGTGAGTTGGTGTAGAAAGTCAGAAAATAATAACATGTTTATTTAAATTACTCGAGATTACCAGAAATAACCCAGTAGTGTTTACAGTAATTTTCCAATGCCTGATATTTATGTGTTACTTCTTGAAGCTTTTCTAGAATTTTCTCGGGTGTAAGATTGGTTTCCAAATAGATACCGCAGGCGTCGTCGCAAAGTGCACAAGTAATACTACGAACTGGGCGTATTCGAGCCAGTCTCGAACAATGTGTGACGTTGACGTGCCACAAGTTCTGTTAAACTTTGCTAATAATTGAAACCAAAATGCCAGGTTATTTTGCTATGGTTGCCAGCGCAATTGCTATGCCACTCAACTTCTCAAGATTTTGTTTTTTTTTTGTATCCTAAGCGGTACTTACTGTATTGTAATGTCCTTCCGCCGCAACCCGCTCTCGCCTCTCGCCTCCTCACGACTCAAGCACATCTCACCTATAACTATGTATGTAGTAACAAACCTATCTTGGATGACACCGACTCCAAAAATTACAATAATCGTAACTAGAATAAGATTAATTAATTAGATTGTATAAAAATACGCAATTATTTTTATACTTTTTAGTGCACATTATATATATTGTTTTGGAATAGTGTTCTTGAAGGCGGTTGTATTTTTGTTATTTTTTTTTGAATGATTTTTAGTGAATTTGAAGTACACTAACTAACAATTTGTCTAAATATGTGTAAATATGCTAAATTTTTCAATGCAGTAATAAATGTAAGTACTTTCCAATTTGATTACAGACAGTGTTCCGTTACTTTGTCATTGATTCTGTAATCAGAACCTAACCAAACTCTCACCAAACTGTCTTTGAACTATCGAACTATCTTTTATATGCATTCCAATAAAAAAAAAATCATCGAAATCGGTTGGCGCGGTATTGAGTTATTTGTTAAATTTATCATCCACTTTGCTATACGTACGTATAGCAAAATTTAAGACTTTTATGGTTTTCTCATGGATTCCACTGTCAGATCTATACCAAATTACAATGGGACAACTCGGGAAGCACCAGCTTTCAAATGAAAAAAGAATTATCAAAATCGGTTCACCCAGTCGAAAGTTTTGTGGTAACAAACATAAAAACAATACCGACGAATTGAGAACCTCCTCCTTTTTTGAAGTCGGTTAATGAGAATAATCATGTCATAAACAGAGGCGTCTGCTAATTCAATTATCATCGAGTTGCCATATTGAAACGTGCAGGGCAAGCCTGTCAGCCATTAAGTTGGCATAGCGACATCCCATTCTGCACTGACACACGCCAAGAAAGGGAAGATGGAATAGGAAATGTGTTCTAGCACGGAAAGCACTCAAATCTACTGTGGAAAGTGTTTGTCTTTATGGTTTTTATGGTTCTTGCTGTAAATGTGTACGGTATAAACTGTATACGTTAAATTAAATGGGAAGTACTTCGGAATATAAATATTAACTTCAGAAACAAAACAAATAAGTATTATGTGTGCTGGTTAAAAGTTCCGTTTCTATTGAGTTTTATTTTGATGCTCTTATATATTTGTGGCACAGTTGGGAAACGAAAGAGTGGTAGACCTTTAGAAAGTTGGGAGAATGAAATCAAAGAAACTGGAGGAAGTAGAAAAACGGCTCTAGACAGGAAGACTTCGAAAAATCTGGAGGAGGCCTTTACTCGTTTAGAGATCCTATAAAAATAAATAAAATAATGATAAACTGTCATGCTAATTAACATATCTATATTTTAAGACTATAAAATTATTATAACATTACATCACATCATAATATAACATTATTAAATTTTGAGATTAACTAATAAATATTACCTGTTACATACAACTCAATTTTTGTTTTATTATGTTTTATGATGTCAAAAAAAATGTTTTTATAAAAATGCTTGTTCAAATCATTTCTTAAGCATGAATAAAAGTAAATATTTATTTTATTTATATAATTGTGGGTTTTTATTTTACAACTTGAATCGGTGAAAACCATAATAACAATTGGAACACATACACAGTCTTGGAAACATAAAAACGAATGAAGCTACCAAAAAGGGTGTAAATACTACTTAATAAGAGGCGGCACTGCCTAAGTAAAAATTTAAATTTAGCTTAGTATGATTTAACATAAGTTTGAAATAGTTGTAATTACAGTATGGCAATTGGCGACGAAGTATAATCCGGCTAAGTTTGAAAGCAAACAGTTTCTTAACGGCCCTTTTCAATAACCTATCTATCCTTAATTTAACTTACGGATACATTGTTGTCACCGTTTAATGACAAGATCTTATCTATCCATAGTTATGTCTAATATAGTTAAAGTCCAAAGCTATCTGCCAATGGGTTATTGAAATGTAAGTACGCGTAAAAGGATAGATTTGTCTTCCTCCAGTAAGTTAAACTAAGGATAGATCGGTTATTAAAAAGGGCCGTAAAACGTGGTGGATTTCGGCTATATCCATTTTTTACAAGATTATAGCCGTCATCTGTCAATCTATCAATGACTGCATGAAGCTACCAATGTTATTCAAAAGAAAGAATTCAAAATGCGTTTCTTATAATTACCATACGGAGTACCAGCATATTAAAATATAGAATTAATTATTTACACATAGTTCATACTTCACTTTAATTTTAATTTTTCTAATATGATGCATTTTATTTTATTTATTACTAGCTGACCCAGCAAACTTTGTATTAAAAGGCATAAAAAGGCATTTATTTTCTCAAAATTGATTCCTTTAGAATTCTTTTTGATGTCATTTCTTATACTACTAGATACTACTACCGCTTCGGAAACAAATGGCGCTCTGAGAGAGAAGAAGCGGCGCAAGAAACTCTCCCAGCATTCTTTTTTTGCGCCGATTGCCGATATTAAAGCTATACAAAAGTAACTGTTGATCGTAGATGGGTGAAAATTTGAAGTTGTATGTAATTTTTAATGCTGACTCATAATCAAACAAATTTAAAAAAAATGACAAAAAAATTAAAAAACAAAAATTTAGCGTGGACCACCCTTAACATTTAGGGGGATAAAAAAATAGATGTTGTCCGATTCTCAGATCCGCGACATGAGAATTTTATATATTAGATGATCCCGGTTAGTAGCTAGGGCTCCGCTACTTCCCTGTTGTTGGGCTGGTCGTTTTAAATGTACACATGGCAACAGAGTACAACAGAACTCTACATATTTATTATTATAAGATGAGTTTATTTATTTATATTTATATTTAATTTGGACTACCAAAAGTTGTGACATCCAAAAAAATAATAAAAAAGAAGTAAAATAATTATATTCAAAACGAAACTAGTGGGAGGCTCCTTTGCACAGAATCCCGGCTAGGTTATGGGTACCACAACGGTGCCTATTTCTGCCGTGAAGCAGTAATGTGTAAGCATTACTGTGTTTCGGTCTGAATGGTGCGGCAGCTAGTGTAATTACTGGGCAAATGAGACTTAACAACTTATGTCTCAAGGTGACGAGCGCAGTTGTAGTGCCGCTCAGAATTTTTGGGTCTTTCAAGAATCCTGAGCGGCACTGCATTGTTATGGGCAGTGCGTATCAATTTCCATCAGCTGAACGTCTGGCTCGTCTCGTCCCTTATTGTTATAAAAAAACACAAAAACGAAAACTTAAATAACAAAAGTGGTAAACTATGAAAATATTGAAAAATCGAAAATATATATAAATATTATAATAAAAATATTAAAATAATAATATATTATTAGTGCATAGTTATTACAATTACAAATGAGTTACTTTGTTATGTGTTCACGCCTTAACAACAATAACTAATCATAAAATTAACACATAACCCATCTTGTACGAGACAGGAAAGGGAATACTTTTTATTTCGAAATATCGATTCGATTTATAATTAAGTTATCGAGGATGCTCGGTACGACCTTAATGTAGACGAAATCGCGGGCAGAATATAGTCATCATATTTCAAATCAAATCAAATACGTTACAATAGAACTACCTAAGAAAGAAGAACAAGATAAGACGAACTGTATAGCTGAGTGGTTAGCGATCCTACCTACAAAGCTAGAGGTCCCGGGTTCGAATCCCGGTAGGTGCAATCATTTATATGATGAATATGGATGTTTGTTTCCGAGTCATGGATGTTTATATGTTTAAGTAAGTGTATTGTATTAAATATATCGTTGTCTTGCAACCCATAACACAGGCTATATATGCCTGAGTTGGGGCAAGATAATTTGTGTAAAAAGTGTGTCAATAATATTATATTATATTATAATACAACAGCAATACTTATTCTTAAAATGTTAAAGTACAGTTGGGAGACATGAGCTCAAACTAGGTAGTACCTGTGCAATGAATCTTCTGGTCCCCCTTCTCTTAACTAATAATATAATTGCATTTTATTGTCAATATTATTGAGACTATATATAAAATGTTTGTGTGTGTTTACGTTTGTGTATGTGTTCAGTGTAAGTAAAGATGATAAATATTCTATAAAATAATCATATAAAGTACAGTGAAACCTGGTTAAGTGAGACATCAAGGGACCTGCAATGTCGTTTCACTTATAGAGGTATTCCACTTACCCAGTGTCTCAGATATACAGGTATAAATAAATATCTGTCTCATTTACAGAGGGTTCCATTAATAGAGGTGAGAATACAGGTTATTTCAGTTATACAGGTGCGATCATTAAATAAAATAACGTGTTAGCTTTCGTTTTGACATTTTTCAAATAAACATCTGTATGATAGTAAAGCGAAACTAAAACTGAAGGTAATTGAAGCTCAAAATTTGTACTTACGTACTTGGAATTACGTGTGGAATTTGTGGGTAGAATAAGAATGAGTAAACAAACAATGTTATCTATGATGATAAATCGAAAGAACAAATCCCAGATATAGAGGTTTACCTCGTCCCACTAACAGAGGTAATTCAGTGCCAAAGTGTTGGGACCTCAGCATGAGTTCCAGTTATGGAGGTTTCTCACTTATCCAGGTCCCACTTAACCAAGTTTCACTGTATATCTATTGGGAAATCAAATGATCTTACTCTAAACACAAAATTTCGTCAGGATCTTCATGCCGTTATTAAGTTATAAAGGCGCAGAGACAACCAGACAAACAAAAAGTATGTGTGTACTTATGCATGCACGCAAGAAGTTATACTTCTTTGGCCTAACAAAGTAAAAACCATTAAAATGGTTTATTCCTCGTGCTATTCTACGTTTTTAGAAAGAACAATTTTGTAAGAATCTTGCAAAGATGGCTTTGACAATTAATTATTAAATAATGAATACGGCTGTATGGGCTTGAGCCCTTTGCCTATCCTAATAATGGACAAAAATAACGAATGACGCAAACGTCAGAAAACTTTAGGAACCAACTTCAACCTAACTTTTGTGTTACAGTGATGCGCGCGCATGTTAAAATTTCACTCTCATCATTTTACATAACGCGCCTAAAGAAGTATAACTTCATAAACAAAAACCTTAGAATTGGTGTGAGTCATAAAACGTTTTATCACAAAATTTCACACTAAACTTATATTTATATGTATAACTAGCTGACCCGACAAACGCTTTTCTGTCAATAGAAAAAAAAAATAGGTAAGTACTATAGTATAACATACTATGGGTATAGTATGTTATGCTTAAGAGATAGAAAGGTTCCCTCGGCTTTTCTGTAGACCTATTTAAGATACACAATACCACGATACATTATCTCTTGTTTTCGTTGAAAGCTCCCGGACGACTTATTTTTTCCGACATCTCCAACAAATATCGTTAATGTATACACAAGTGTAGACAAAAACTTGACAATAATACTTAAACCTTCCTCGAGAACCATGCTATCGATTGGTGAAAACAACATGAAAATCAGTGCTGTAGTTTTTGAGTTAATCGCGAACAGAAGACAGACAGACTCACGCGACGGAGGACTTTGTTTGATAATAATGTAGTGATGTAGTGATATATTACAAAGAAGAAGAAGAACTTCATACGCATTTTTTTTCAAACACATTCCAAACGATATTATTACTATTGAACTTATATGATCGTGTTAGGCAGGATCCACACATAGCGAACGTCGGTGAAAGAAAGCTAGAACGATTAAGAGAACATACCCTGTGTTGTGAGGCGAGTGAAAGTAAAGGGGGATCATTCGTTGGCTTTCGTTCGCTGTGTGTGGACAAGGCTAACATATTATAATTGATATCATTGTTGTTTTGTTTTTTTTAATAGATATAAATGACAACTCATCCATTTATTTACTAAATTGTAGAGTTTGAAGATATTGGCTCTATTAGATATATCACGTTTTTTTACATCGAAATCACTGCTAACATGTAGGTGTTGGCAACATTGTTAGTGAGATTAAAGCACTGCCCTGTACAAATACCACTGGACAGGCTGTTCCACATATGAAGCGCCACTCGCGAGCGTCCAGAGAACTAATTTTGACGCATAATACAAATGGAACGTACAATACTCTGAAGTATTTTTGCATTTTGAGTTTATTTAGTTCGTTTTTCGTGTTATTTATACTTCAAGAATCAACGTAATAAAGTAAATTTTATTTATAAATAGTTTCGCACCATCTATGGATGTTTGCTGTGGTTGCCATCACTAGTTTTAGTACCGCAGAGTCTCGCTACATGGCCAACAGCGCGAAAATGGCGAATATCAAACAGGCACGAAAGCACTTTGACAGCTGCCAGTCCAGTGGTATATAGTAGTGGTTTATAGTAATTCACTTGAAATTCATATCGCAGTAGTCTATGCCCATACAATAAAACCTCACTCCTGTGTTGCCAACGTAATATTATACAAATATTAAAATGTAATCAAATATTGTTTATCATGTCGCGTCACCATTTTACTGCGAAGGTTGGGTAATATGTTTGTTTGTTCACACAAACAGATTGAGATAATGTCACGCTCTAAACATGATAATTCTTTTTTGACGTCCAATTTACTTTATTATATGTAATTACAGGCAGCCCAGCAAAACCCTCCTATAATCTTGTTAAAAACGGAGAAAGCCGAAATCCACTACGTTTTAAGCAACTGTTCGCTTTCAAACTTAGGCGGACTATACTGCGTCGCCATATTGTAATTATTATTTCAAACTTATGTCAAATCACTGCATGTTTCATACTAAACTGAATTTCAATTTTTACTCAGGCAATCCCGCCTTTTATTAGGTAAGTAGTATTAACATCCTCTTTGATTACAAGTATGATCCTTAGTTCGAATACGGCAATATATAACTTTAGGTATATCTTCTAACATACAAAAAATATTTGAGCATTAAATTTGAAAACAAAATATATGAACGATGCGGACTCGAACCCGCGACTTCTCGCGTTCCGTGCGAGCGCTCTTCCACTGAGCCAACCGTTAGAGTGACGTAACGTTCATAAATCTTGATAATATGTCTTGTTCAACTCTCAGGTTGTGGCTTCATCTACAAGATCAACTTGAAAGTTGATAACCTGCTCAAGAGCACTCGCACGGAACACGAGAGGTCGCACGTTTGATTCCCGCATCGTTCATAAATTTTGTTTATAAATTTAATTTGTATGATTATAACTTTAATCGCAAGAGAGCGTTGCATTCGTATAAAATAAATAATATTCACAGAAAAATTTACACGACGTTTGAAATTAAATTCTTAAAAAAAATCTCATATTTATTATTTTTTTAACAAACTCATTAGTTTATTCGTTATTTAAATTTTTTATTATGTTTTCTTTTTTTTATTGAATTTTGAATATTTGTCTGTATTTAAATTATCTTCTTTAAAATATAACGTATAATACAATTGTATATATGAGCATAGTCATTTTTGCATGCGGAATGCGTTATGTAAGTAATGTAGTCAAAGCATAGATGAGGGATTGATACTTAGAAAATTCGAGTGATTTTTGAATACGAGTTATGACGCGGAACTAACGCGGCAGAAATAGCTCGCAATATCAATGTTGTGTTTGGAGAGGGAACTGCTAATGAAAGTACCGCGCGATTTTTGGTTTAAACGCTTTGATAGAAACTTTAATTCGAAGAACTGCCTACGTTTTCTTTTCATATTAAAAACCTTCCAAAATTATTTCGTATTGTTTTTTGTTTTTTTTTTTTTTTTTTTATATGAGAGGGGGCAAACGGCAAGAGGCTCACGGGATGGGGAGAGGTGAGGCAACCGCCCATGGACATCCGCAACAAAACATCCGATTCCACAAAGTGGCTGTGCGAGGCAAGAAGTTTCGAAAAAAACGCGAGGTTGTGGAATGCCAGACGTCTACGTGATGCGGGTGGCACTTTGCACGTAATGTCCGGTGGTGGAATTCGGCCGCTGGAATCAACCCGAACAGCTCCTCTGAGCACTCCCCGTGATAGATGCGGTAGAAGACGCAGAGAGAACCCACATCTCTACGCAATGCTAGAGAATCAAGCCGATCGGAGATGACTTGATCGTCGATGATTCGAGCCGCTCTTCGTTATATGCGGTTAAATGGAGGAAGCTGGTACTGGGGAGCACCCGCCCAGAGGTGAGAACAGTACTCCATGCGAGGCCGAATTTGCGCCTTATAAAGTTGCAGGCGGTGGCTTTTAGTGAAGTTCTGTCTCGCCTTACTAAGTACACCAAGCTTTTTAGAGGCCAGTTTGGCCTTCTCTTCCAAGTGACCACGGAACTGAACGTCGCTCGATATATTGACATTATCTGAATAAGGGGTATTAAATAGGCATCTTTTACGATGTAAACATCGTGAAAATAATAATAATAAAATGTGACTCCTTAAAAAGAGTCATATTTTCTTATGTCGTTAGTTGATTGAACAAGGGCCTTAACATACCTTGATTTTGTGACAAAAATTCACTGCTCTAGAAGCATGGAACCAGAAGAAAATAGAGGAATATGTTTGTATGGGATAACGGTGCTAGAGCGTCCCTTCTTATTTTAGGCATGCATATTTCGATTTACCATAATTTTTCTTTAAATATTTCTCTTAATGATTCATTAGAACTTAGGTGTTAATATCGACAGCTCTATAACAATGTAGCATTTAACATAACACTATGAAAAGAACTAAAGCTAGTCGCGCTGTATCTATGTCAGTCCTTGTTCAATTACTTACAATACAAATTAATTCGATAATCAATATATAAACTGTACTTAGGTAAAGTACATTAATCCTTAATATATCTCATTACTGTAACATGTAATAAGGATGGACTCCTCTGGATGGATGATGGATTCTCCTTTATGAGGTACTAGGTTTTCCCCGCGACTTCGTCCGCGTGAACTTTCATCTCTTATATCATCTTCAAATAGATGATTATTTCTTTCTTATCAAGTACCTAAAGCAAAGCTTCATGGTTTACCTCCGAAAATGATGAATTTCTATGAAAACCAAACAAAATCTTAAATAGAATCCTGCCAACTTCCATTTCTGATCTGGCACGAATGGGTTGTTGTTTTCATATTCAATAAGTAACATAAATATCGTTCCGGAAGACCCAGTATTGGTAGTCCTTCCACAAGATGGACCGACGATCCGCTCAAGATCGCCATTGGATGAGGGCAGCGCAGGACCGATCGTTGTGGAAATCTTTGGGGTAAACCTTTGTCCAGCAGTGGAAGGCATCCGGCTGATGATGATGATGATGATATAAATTTCCAAAATGCAATTTCAATTTGCAAAAATATTGACAGATGAATATAACTTCGAAAATCTGCAAACTGCTCCTTTCTTATAATTTATATACGCATGTGACTTTGTTATTTTCACGCCGAATGATCATCTAGTTCATCATGAAGTTCTACTATGAATTTACTATAAACGATGGTGAAATAATGCTATGGAATGAATCTGAAGTGAAAGAGAAATTTTATCTGATTTGCGTTCAGCGTTTTAATGTGGACTATTACAGACATTCGTACTTCACAATAATAATAATGCCTCTCTATTTTCGTTGGCATCATCACACCAAACATTAGCTTAAAGTTAAACTTAACTATCTTTACTAAAATACGTATAATCATTCTTCCAATTTAAGGCGCGTGGGTATAGGCTATCTCCAATGGATCTTCTTTCGTCGACGCATCCTTTCATAGCCCCTAGCTCTGTTCCCATTGTCTTGCTGTTTTCCTTCTGATTTTCTGAACACTTTGTAAAAATATATATTATAAACCTACCTAAGGTAATAAAAAATACGGGTTGCACTCCGAAAGTGCCCGTAGAAGTGAAAAATTGAACATAAACGTTAATGCATTTTTTTATTTTTGAATGGTTAGCGAATATTTTCGCATAAATTACTTTATTTATCAGTACAAATGTACTAGCATTTATGTGGTTAAATACAATAGTTTGTTATGTTTTCAATGCGATAACCCTCACTTCTAGGATTAATACACAAATAAAAATTGAAAACAAAATTTTATGAACAATGCGGAACTCGAACCCACGACCACTGGCGTTCCGTGCCAGTGCTCTGCCAACTGAGCTAACCCTTCGAGTGACGTATGCTTTGTTCAACTCTCAGGTTGTGGCTTCATCGAACGCCAGAGGTCGTGGGTTTGAGTCCCGCATCGTTCATAAATGTTTGTTTTCAAATACAATACTTATTTATTGCGCTATCGTACAGAAAAATGACAATTTATATTACTTGAAAAATAACACTTCACAAAAATTATTATACAATAAAAAGTTTATCTCTCAGAAAAATCAACTTTCACCCATAATTTCATAACGACTGTCTTACGAGTTTTCGATCAGGTCACGTGTCCTGACGTGAGTTTAACATTTTATACCCATCCCAAGAAAAGTGCTCAACACCGCTAGAGAAGTTTTCACTTGTGGATGTCCTCTTAGTTACTTTAATTTACGTTAAAAACGATTTTGGAAATATTATTTATAAACAAACTTGTTTATAAACTATTATCGTAGTTGAAATGTATTCTTAAATTACCTAATTGATAATTAAAGCACGTGATAACTCAGTGATAATTAATGAGTAAATATTTGTACAAGCAGTTTTTATTTGTACACTAATGCCAATATTCGTTGCCAAGTAATCTAGTAACAATAGGGTAAAAATGTTCAAAGTCATAATCTCTGCGATAAGTTTATCCTATTCATTCCTCTTTAACATTGTTTAAACCTTAGTTTAAAAATAATCTTCGTTGTAAATCTGGTGATGTTCGAGTTGGAGTGTTCGCACTTGGTTCCGTACCGTTTGTTTTCATAAAGCACAGTAGTTTTTGACTAGTACTAATGAGTTAGAGATGCCGGATGCGAATAACCAGTAGGTTTAAGAATTTATTAATAATTTTGGATTTTTGTTTTCGCATAACGGATCATACGCCGGAAGACATACACTGGCCGAAGGCCTTTCCCAAAAATTTCCACTACGAACGGTCCTGCGCTGCCCTTATCCAACGTATTCCGGCGATCTTGCCCAGATCGTCGGTAAATCTTGTGATGAGCCTACCAACACTGCGTCTTCCGGTACATCCATGCGAGGAATTTACTATAGGCTATGCTTAGTTTGGGGCTAAATAACTTGTAAAATTTATTGAATTAGGCGTTACTTTGCGGAAATCCATAATTATACAAATGATTTAAGTTTTCTTTAGTGTTATTCCGCCAATATTTTTGTCTTTAAAACAATTCGACACGTGTTTCGCACGAGTCTCGTGCCAGATTTTGGCGAGACAACACGTCCTGAGGATGCCTCGTGTAGAGGCGAAACACGTGTCGAATTGTTTTAAAGACAAATATTGGCGGAATTAACACTAAAGACAACCTAAATCATTTGTATTGATAACTTGTGCCAATAACAATTATTACACACAAGCCCCTAAGTCCCCAATACTACTCTCTGAGCATTCCACATAGAACTATTCTGCGGTGCCAGCGTTTGTAGGGAACATTCCACAACATTCGATATTGTACTAGAATGTTCTACGATGATCTGGGGTGTTTTCCAAAATTCTAGACTATTCCCGAGTATTATAAAATATCCTGGAAGAATAGAATGCTAACAAGTAGGTAGGTTTGTTAAAAAAATTCTAAATGGCAAAACTGCTAGCCCATATAATTCTAGACTACCACATCATATAATCTCCGTGATAGTACCGGGATCTGCTTCTTAGTTTTAGCAGAACGCACCTTGTATGTACCAAGTATACATACAATATGCATTCAAGGTTAAAGATCCGGCTGAGTGGTAGGATACCTGAGTTAATTTTTTACTATTTTTACATGAACGCTTGAATAATATTTATAATGAACATATACAACCATAGACAGACGGATGGACATGGCGAAACTATTACAGTTTTTTAAGTTTCTACGGAACCTTAAAAACTATTCAAGCTCGCTTCAAGAACACATTTTTTTGATACCGTAAAACAATGTCTGGAGAAGTATAGTTTCATCGACGACTTACGACGTACTTATTAATTCCACTTTACAATTATTAGGTACTACGATAACAGAGTTCAAATGGTAGATGATAGGTGACCATCATTACTACAGTATAGTCCATTGTACACAATGGATACGCTTTTAATAAATCTCGAATTAATCTGCCAAAATTTGAGATGTTCAACTGATACGATATGAGCTAACTGACAGATGGACAAATGTATGGACTTTCCGTATTCACTAGTTGCTATTTAATCATATAAAAAATATCACAGTGGGAGGCTCCTTTGCATAGGTTGCCGGCTAGATTATGGGTACCACAGCGGCGCCTATTTCTGCCGTGAATCAGATGTGTAAATAATACTGTGTTTTGGTCTGAAGGGCGCCGTAGCTAGTGAAATTACTGGGCAAATGAAACTTAACATCTTATGTGTCAAGGTGACAAGCGCAGTTGTAGTGCCGCTCAAAATTTTTGAGGTTTTTCAAGAATGCTGAGCGGCACTGCATTGCCATGGGCAGGGCGTATTATCAGCTGAACGTCCTGCTACTCTCAGCCCTCATTTTCATTAAAAAAAAATATTTATAATAATAATATATTAAGATATTGTGCGAGTATTTTATTAGTTCGTAGTCCAGTAGTACGTCCTGCTCGTCTCATCCCTTATTCTCATTTAAAAAAAACTACCTCCTTGCGTTGAGGAAGCCGTGAGAAGCCGTCCACAAATATTGTCAGCAGTAACTGATGTATACTCCTGATAATGAAGCGGATGGGTCACCTGATGCTTACCGCTGATCATACTCTCTTATTCATTAAGGAACAGATACAGATACAGTCATATATACGAAATAAGAGAAATATCCCTCTTTGAAAAGTTTTACTGAGTACACATAATTATTCTTTTTTCTTTCATTTTTTTACTAAGAAGGCATACAAGGCATTTGTTTTCTCAAAACTAATTCCTTTAGAATTCTTTTTGATGTAATTTCTAACACTTTATTTATAAATTCACTTAGGCAACTAATTCTATTAATCTATTAAATCAACTACAAAATTCCTTATCTACTTCTATCTACTCTAACCTAAGTCTGAAATCGACAACATCTATGTCTTTTTCGGAAATACTACTCTACCGCTTCGCAAACAAAGGGCTCTGAGAGAGAAGATGCGGTGCAAGAAACTATCCCAGCATTCATTTTTTGTGGTCTTTTTAATCAAAATATATACAATATTGTACTGTCATGTTATTGCTATAAAATATCCAATCATTTCGTTATTGAGCTGTGGATTACTAAGATCTACGACAGAGATATTTTTTAATAATCATTTACATTTATTTATAGATAACGCTTGAATAGTGGCTGGGACTGGACTTTTTATTTACGATATTTACAAACATATTCTTATTGCATAGTATTACAGAGTAATTTATCCCCACGCTAGGCATATCCTCTCCTGTAGACAACCAATGATTATCAATAAGAGGCAAAGGGTCGAAGAATGCAATGTGTGTGTTAGTGGATTTAAAACTAAAAATTGGTATAAAAATAGTTTAAAATTTGCCAGCCTTTTAAATAGGTGTACAGTACGCCCTTATTTACAAAAATTCATTAACAGTACTAACACAAAGTATTCATAGAATTTTAATTTTTTAAATTGACAGCTTTTGTACTCTACAACAAAGACTTAACATGGATTGTGACCTTATTGTTTTAACCGAATATTGGCTTACCAATCGACAAACACACCTCAAATTCCGGGGTACAATATGTACAAGAAATAGTATTCTTGTACATATTGTACTTGTGTATAGCACTATCAAAACGATGGGTTTCTATCCCCTAAATTATATTCATTGTAAGAAGGCTCTTCATGGAGGACTTCAAAATATGTCCTATGAAGATACAGAAAAATTACTAATAGTGTTAAAATAAACATTATATTTTATTTCTATTAGTTAATAGTCTTTAGTTTGAAGACATTGTTTACTTATATACTTAACCTGTAGATTAATTTATGTCGTTTTACTTACTTTATTAAGTTTCTATTTTTTGTGATTATTTCGTTTTAATATAGGCTCTTACGCCTGAAACACAGGTTTACCTAGTTCAGGCAAAGTCTTAACAAGCTTTTAAGTAAAACTTGTATTATTATTTCTATTTTGTATTTTAATAATCTCTTAATAAATATGCCACACATCCAAAGATGCGATGATAGAACTCGGCGCCAGGAATCAGACCAAACAGAGCTGCTCTTCGGAACACACCCCGTTCCTAGAATCATGGAAATTTCTAGAATACTGGACCATTTAATATTATAACTTAATTGTATTTGCATATCATGATTCCAGTTTCCGGTGTCGGTGTTTACAAAAGCATACAGACATCCGTTTGTTATTATCGTATGTTACTTTCATTTATAGCATTATATTGTGATGTTTCATTAACGCGTACATACCGTGAGTCAGACTGCAAAACATCTTGTTTGTCTTTCTGTATGTTAGCTATCTCCTGCAGTAATTATCTACGTTATCAGTAATTAGTGCGCAGTATAAAAGGATGGTTAGAAAGATTTCGGCAACAGAAACGAACGAACCTAATGAAAAGTTTTAGTTTAAGTGCTACGAACGAATTTTATATGCAAATATGAAGATTACCTTATTGCTGTTTATTGTAAGTACAATTTTAGATATTTTAAGTCAAGTTAAAGTCAAAGTCAAATAAACTACATTCTTATAAATTGTCTCTACAAATATTTCTTTTAAATTACTGTATTTAACATATGTTCGTTATAAGTTCAGCTCTTTTCAATCAAATAGAGTATGTTACAATGGCTGTAATATATATCTATATCAAATTAGTTTGTAAGGTGCTGCTTCCAATATGTGAGTCGTGTTTAAATAAAAAATAAAAATTGAAAGTTACCTATATGAGAGCCTTTGAAGCGTAATATATTTCTTTACTTGATTTAGTTTTGAAACATTTTAATAATTTCTTAATGCGAATATATTGTTAGAGGTTTTGTAGTAAGCTCCTTATAACAGATACAGACGGTGTAATATTTAAAAGCTAATCCATTGATATTTGTTAAAAAATTCTATTCATGATTTGGAATTGCATTACACGAGTGACAAATTTAAGAAAATTATTTTGTTTTTGAACAATACTGCTTATTTTTATTTATTTACTAGCTGACCCGGCAAACGTTGTTTTGCCATATAAAGTATAATTCACGCGATAGTTTTATAAGTAATAAAATATTGCCTATATTATAGCCTGTACATCATTTTGTTCTATTGTCAATAGTTTTTGCAGCGCACGCAAAAATAGGTTTTCGATTTTACACCTTGTGATACAAAATAGCAATTTTATTACGGATCCTTAATTTTGAAAAAAAAAAACATAGCCTATAGCCTTCCTCGATAAATGGACTACCCAACACTGAAAGAATCATTCAAATCGGACCAGTAGTACCAGAGATTAGCGCGTTCAAACAAACAAACAAACAAACAAACACTGCAGCTTTATAATATTAGTATAGTTATTTATTTATTTATTAGAATCGCCAGTACAATAATCACTAACTAATTACATTAAATATAATTCTAAGTAATTCTAAGTCTAAGTGTTATTGCACTTACAGGCAACGACCGAATGCAAGTATAACATACCTATATATAATTTTTGAATTTTAATTGTGCAACATAAGAACTAATACTAAGATACATTATAATACAATATAATTATATAATTAGTTTCTTTAAAGTGGAAATTAGTTAAAAAAAAAAACTTATTTTACTTAAATACGGTAGAACTAAGATATTACATAAAATGAATAATTTTTGTTGAACAGCACATTATATTCCTGTCTAGCCACATATCAATTTCTGGAGTTTATACCGAAAAGCATAGAACTTATCATTAAAAATTTCTATACTTCGATCAACTTTCTGAAAGCTATTGTAAGTGCGAATTTTTAAAACTAAGTACCTCGTAATTTGCGTATTGCACGATGTGAATTATTAAAGAATTTTTATGAATAGACTCCTCTTAAGCGAGCTTTGAGGCAGTGCTCAACTCTTGAAATGTCAAAATAAGTAGTTTTTTCGAAACTGATGTTTTTATATTTGTATCACAATTAAAGGTTAATTAATATGAGTGCCTATCAATGCAAATAATCTGTTTCAATAGCAATTATTCTGTTTAACACACTGAATACTTAATAACATTAAAACTAATCTTTTTTGGACGTTCGTTTGTAGCAGGGAAATTGGTCGAAAAAATTCAATGCACATTAACACGTTGGTTATTATGAGCGTTCAAATTACTGTAGTTTAATTATTATTTGTAAGTAAAATACGACTGGACTAGTAACTTCAGGGAATACAAGAGCTTTGGCATATGAGATCGAGTGTATCTACATACTCGTACATTGACACAAAATCAATTTTACTGTGGAAAATGAGATTATGAGGCGTGCACTCTTGGATTTTCAAAACTATTATGATATTTTATACTAAAGTAAAGATATTTTCTCTCTTATTTAATATATCTAATTGAACGAAAATTATTTCACGTTAAAAATCTTTATGTTCTTAAAATTCGTTCTTAAATTTCCATGATGATAAAATTCATACATCCGATTCGATCAAGTAGCAAAGTAACTTAGATAATTTATACGTCTAGATATGGTGTGTTTCTGTTAGACAACTGATAAAAACAGGCCAGGAATATTTATGCGTGACAAGCTACGTCGTACACTCGCGATTTGTATCACACTTTGTGATAGTGTGCGAGAATTGGTCTGAATAGAGGTTAATTCTAAAGCCTATTTTTTAGACGTCACAGCTGTCACAGTCTATCTAGACGTATTCATGATCTAAGCAAAATTACATAAACAAATAGAAAATGATGCACATGCAGATCGTAGAGCAAATGTTCAAAACGAAAATTTTGCTAATACAACAACACGAGGCGTTACAATATTCAATTCTTATATATTTTTTTCACTGGAAAAATACAAATCGCGCGAAGGTTTAGTCAGTTCTTTATATTTACTTGACATTAGGTTATGACTCCTGCCTAATAGATTGCTAATAAAGTGTTCAAAATTGGGTAATATAGTGAGGATTTAAAAGCTGTCGTTACAATTGAGGTCGTTCTGTCGGAAAAGTATACAATGTTTCAGCGGGAACCGAACCTATACTCTGTTGTTTGATAGGCGCCCACGTATAGCTTCCACATAAGTAATGGGATTTATTTTAAATATTTCTTATAGCTTACCAAAAAGGCCTAGCTATGTAGAATAGTTAAGAGTACGTAAAAATGCAGTCAGTCTTTTACTGAACAATAACATTATAATACATATTAAACTTTTTTTAAATCCTGTTCAAAATAATGATTTTATTTTTAAATGCAAGCGTACCAATGTACCTCCTACTCGTACTGGTGACGGGAAGATTTATGAACGAAGTTGTGAATTGTAAGACATTTGAAATGTTTTATATTTTACTGGGAAATAAATTTAACTTAATTATGATAATTGGTAAATCAGTTTAGAATTGTATTTTTTACCAAATAAACATTATTTATGTTGTTTTAAAGCTCTTTTGACTCGTCATCACTTTTAATACAATATAGACCAAGCACAAGTTAACAAATACAATTTTGTAAACAAAATACGATCCAGGAAAAACACTTTACCTCCGAGGGGGTGCACGCGACATTTTCCACATATATTTTCGGTGTACTTTTGTTTAATGCAAGGGGAGGATAAACGTGCGTACGGTTCTCCTGATGTTAAGTGATCACCGCCCCCGGAAGAACAGAATATACTCTTGCAACACCAGAGGAGCGTTGCCAGCCTTTTAGAAAGGTGTACGCACTTTTTTACTTTAATTTCTATTTGTATTTCTCTGTGTTACTCTTTATTATATATAAGCAGTGATATATAACCAGTGGGAGGTGCCGTAGCTAGTGAAATCACGGGGCAAATGAGACTTAACATCTTATGTCTCAAATGATGAGCGCAGTTGTAGTGCCGCTCAGAATTTTTGTGTTTTTCAAGAATCCTGAACGGCACTGCATTGTAATGGCTAGAAAGTATCAATTATAATCAGCTGAACATCCTCCTCGTCTCGTTCCTTACTGTCATAAAAAAAATCGAAGCAGCCGTTTCAGAAATATTAAGAACGGTAATTTGAAAAAAAAAACAAACGAATACTTTATGTTAAGTGGAGTTAAGCCAACGTAACTACATCATTGAAAACCGCATTCAAATTACTTTAGTCATATCAGGGATAAGAGTGTTCAAACATACAGACTTACGGGTATACAGATATGTCAACCTGTATTTTTTTTGTAATTATATTAAACAATTTGATATTTAAGTAAGTATCACTTCTGGGATTAATTATTAATAAGTGAACGATGCATCTCGCGTTCCGTGCGAGCTCTCTTCCGCTGAGGTACCTATTAAGAGGCAACTTTAAAACAATAACAAATTGTTTCGATTTGAAACAGCAACGTCTCAAGTCAAGGTCCTAATATGCAAATATTGGGGCTGAGCAGGTTATCAACTGTAAAGTAGATCCTGTAGATGAAGCCACAACCTAAGAGTTGAACAAAGACATATCAGGATTTATGAACTTCACTTAAACGGTTGTCTCAGTGGAAGAGCGCTAGAACGTAGCCTGAGAGGTCGCGGGTTCACTTCAAAAATATCAAATGGTAACTATATATAATGAAAGTAAACTATTCAGATTTTACCGGACTTAAAACATCGTCACTTCTTTATTCTAAAACTACTGAACCATGTTCAGGAACCTGTAACTTACAAGGAAATTAATGTACCATTTATGAACTTTGCGTTACTCGAACGGTTGCCTCAGTGGAAGAGCGCTCGCACGGAACGCGAGAGGTCACAGGTTCGACCGCATCGGTCCCGCATCATTCATAAATTTTGATTTCAGATTAATTTGTGTGATATATTGAACGTACAGACAATGACCAGGCTAACAATTTTGCAATAAAGATAGTCCCAGTGTATTCCCATACAGTTGATTCCTTTTTATGCATATCACTTCTTTGTTCTCTCTTACAGAATAAAACTACACAAGAGTGATAAGAATGAAATATATCATTGTTGAAACCGTTACTATTGTTACTTACAGTTAGCTGTTTTTATACGAGACAATTAAAATAATAATTATTACTATCTGTTCCCGCCCGCTTCGCTGGGTACTTCCCCAGCTTTTAAAAGGAAATAAATTAAATTTTATTAATCTTATTACAAATATAATAAAAAAATAAGAAGCCATAAACCCTCTAGGATAATGGTGGTAGGCGTCGAATGGTGGTAGTTTCATGTACCACCATATTTAAAATATTTGATTTATTTTAAAAATCCAGCTTAAATTTGTAAACACTATAATGTATCAATTTTTTAATGTAAGTGTATCAGTGTAGGTGTAACCCACTGGCGGCGGGGAGCGAGCTACGAATAAAATTGTACATTGAACAAATATGTCAATGATTTTCTAAACAATATGTTATGTTTTTAAAGTGATAACCCTCACTTCTAGGATTAATACACAAATAAAATTTGAAAAACAAAATTTTATGAACGATGCGGGATTCGAACCCACGACCTCCAGCGTTCCGTGCCGGTGCTCTAACCAACTGAGCTAACCGTTCGAGTACCGCCTCGTTATAAAATTTTGTTTGCTTTGTTCAACTCTCAGGTTGTGGCTTTATCTACAGAATCTACTTTACAGTTGATAACCTGCTCAACCCTAATATTTGCTCGAATGGTTAGCTCAGTTGGTTAGAGCGCCGGCACGGAACGCCGGAGGTCGCGGGTTCGAATCCCGCATCGTTCATAAAATTTTGATTTTCAAATTTTATTTGTGTAGTGATTTTCTATTTATATAATAACTTGTTGACGTTGTTTTTTATTTTATCTCATTAATATATTCAGGAATGATAACTGATAGAGCAGTTTTTCTTGATAATTATAAAATGACGGTATATAAATTTAGATATTTAACTGTGCCATAGATTATCATACGTAAAATTACTAATTACACATTAAACAGGGCGTATTTTGAATAGTTACTACATTTCCAGCCTCGCATAAAAGTTCCAAGATTATAGTAACTGTCTTGTTCCTTTATTTAGCATGATCATAGGTACTTTTAATTCTTGATAGTAATATTTTGTATTTTTCATTTCAGATTGGTGTTTGTGTTGTTACGGCAAAATATCTCCCTGATGATTCTGAACCCAATGGCCTGTTATTGAGAATTAAAAGATCAGATTCTGAAGAGTCCAACTCATCTTCAGAACGTAAGGATGACAATGACAGCGATGATAACGAAGATTCTAGAGAGAGAAAATTAAAAGAGAGAGAAGAGAAACGTCGAGAAAAAGAAGAGAAATTACGGCATAAAATACAGGAACGTGAACATAAAGAAAGGGAAAAAGCAGAAGAGCGTCTTCGAAAACAAGAAGAACACCAGAAGAAACTTCAGGAAAAACGTTTGAAAGAAGAACACAAAGAAGAAGAAAGGAAGGAAAAAGAAGAGAAAAAATTAAATGAAAAATTGGAAAAGGAAAGGCAAAAACAAGAAGAACGCCAGAGAAAACTGGAAGAGAAGTCTCTTAAAGAAGAACAGAAACGACAGGAAAAACTGAAAAAGAGACTAGAAGAAATAAGAAAAGAAGCAATAGAAAGAGAATCTGACACTGACGACAGTTTGCTTGAAACCGAAGAAGAGAATTCGGTTGAGTTTGAGGACGTCTGGAGAAACCATATATACATGAAATATGGCTTAACATTAGCTAGCACTAGATTGGAAAAGCAGGCAGCACTTGATAGGTACTTGCAAGAAGAATTAGGACTTCCACCAAACAGTACTAAGAGTGAACGTCGTCGCGCAATTTTGCAATTGATACAAACTAAATTACAAAATGATGTTGCTGAAAGGGAGGCACTACGCAAACAATTTTTGAGTCACGTAAATGCTATTACTTTACAGAAATTGCGCAAATCTTTGGATGAAGATATAGAGGAATTAAACAATAAAACAGAATTGTTAAAAAATATAACCTTGCCATGGGCAGCACCTGTTCAACAAACTCTAGAAGAAAAAAGAACACTGCTTCAAACTATATCACAATTCTTATCTAGTCTAATACCTAATTGGTTTGGTGAAAACCAACAAAATAATAAACCTATAGTAGACAACACAGCAAGTAATGGTGCTGCATCTAGTCTTAACTCAGGCAGTACGAATTCTGAGCCAAACTCAAATGGAAATATTGTAACGGCAGAAAACTCAGATGCTACAAGTGTTACAGTATCTAACAATCTAGGAAGTGAAAGCCCGATATTAGGATTAGATCACAGCAGTAATAAATCACCTGAATTGATAGTAAAACCAATACTCAACGAAGGAGCTGAAACAGAAATTAATGGACCACCAGCAGAAAATGTAGTGCCTGTAGCTGAAAATAATGGCAATACTATTACCGATGTCGGTGTAGTTGAAGTTTCCAGTGCTGGTAGAGATCCATCGAATTCCGAGATTACTAGACCAAACACTGAAGGCAGTGGTGGATCTGTGGATTCCGAGAGTAATGTTAATTCTAACTCTGTACCAAGTGATTCGAGTCCTATAACGAACGGTGACAATACTGTAGGTAAGCCAGTAAACAATGAAGTTGGTCATGAGGGCTCTTCCGGGGATTCAGGTAAAGGAACGTCACTTGATGCTGAAATTAATACTGAAACTAGTGTTCCAGAAAACGTGAATATTGGTGGAAGTAATAGTGGAAATGGAAATGTTGTTGATGTAGAGGGAGGTTCAGCTACTGATGCAAATAATAATAGTGTGAATGCTGCAGAGAACAAACCAAAACTACCAGAAAGCGAAAATAGTGATAGTATAACAGTGAGTATAGGCATCACTGAAGTTGCTCCTGGTTACTCCGAGATTACTAGACCAAATACTGAAGGCAGTGGTGGATCTGTGGATTCCGAGAGTAATGTTACTTCTAATTCTGTACCAAGTGATTCGAGTCCTATAACGAATGGAGACAATACTGTAGGTAAGCCAGTAAACACTGAAGTTGGTCATGAGGGCTCTTCCGGGGATTCAGGTAAAGATACGTCACTTGATGCCGAAATCAATACTGAAACTAGTGTTCCAGAAAACGTGAATATTGATGGTAGTAATAGTGGAAATGGAAATGTTGTTGATGTAGAGGGAGGTTCAGCTATAGATGCAAATAATAATATTGTGAATGCTGCAGAAAACAAACCAAAACTACCAGAAAGCGAAAATAGTGATAGTATAACAGTGAGTATAGGCATCACTGAAGTTGCTCCTGGTTTTAATTCAGACCTTGGAATCACTCCTGTTAATAATGGAAGACCTACAACTGGTGTTCAAGAAAATGCAGTCATTAATACAGTGAATGATAATACTTCCATAAATACAGTTAAGCCAGAAGTAACCGCAAACGCAAACCAAAATCCAGTCGGGCCAACACAAAGTAATGTAGGAGCTGTACATTCCAGTGATTCTGAAAGTAATGGTTACAGTGATACCATAAATTCTGTTTCAAATACTGCTTCACCAGATGCTTTATCTATCACTGAGAATGTGAATGACATTCAACAAGAGGAGGGAATAAATAACAGTAACATAGTACCAGTGCAGAATAATGGCTTAGGTATCAATAATAACCTCGGCTCTGAAAATGCAGTGCTGCAACCTACAAATGGTGACAGTACAGTAACTGACGATTCATTAACAGTACAAACTGGACAGGCAGAAACAAATACTGTTGACATTGTACCTGAACAAAATGTAGATTCAGTTTCAGTTACAGCTATCGTTCCCCCAAATATGATCAGCAATGATGTTGAAGTGCAAACAAACATTGATTATACCGTGAACGATGTTTCAGAAGTCCCACAAACTGATATAACCAACGTTAGCATTATACCAGATCAAAATAAGGAATCAGTATCACCAAACACTATTAACAACAATGCTGGAGAAGAACCAAGTGTTGATATTACTAACATTAATAATACACCGGTACAAAATATTGAGGAAATTACTGAAATAGGCAATGAACATGAAACACCAACTACGAGTGGAATTTTATTAGAAGAAGCTGCTACCACTATACAACCAGTCAGTGTTGACGATAGCATAACCGAATTACCAAAACCTCTGCAGCCAGAACAACCTGAAAGTAATAAAGTAGTTACAGAAATTAACATCCCTCCAAACACAAATGCCAGTACTGTTGAATCTCAGGTGACAAATGGAAATAATAACGGTTCCGATCTTCCAGGATCCATACAAACAGAACAAACTGAACTTGCTAATGTTAATGCTGTAGCAGAAACAGGCATCTCTGAGTCTGTAACTGATAATGTTCCAGTAAATACCCATAATGTAGAGTTTCAAACTATAAGTACTGATGATGCCATTACGGAGGCGGCTATAATTTCACAAACTGATCAAAATGGTGAGACTAATACTCCATCTGGTTTAGAATTTACGGTTTCAGAATATAATACACCTGCCAATGAAGAAATTGTTACATTACCTGCAGAGGCTGGCGCAACTATTCTTGAGATCTTTACGCAGTAATTGATTTGAATATCTTAAGCTATTCTTACATTGTAACAAACATGATTGTCAGCTAACTTTGTATATTTATTGGAGTTTACAGTTCGATAGTTTTGTAATAAAATATAGTATTCTATAGTATTTTTAATACACTTCTATTTATGAAAAACATGTTTTTTATTTTATACCAAAAAGAGGTTTTTTGGACCTAGCACTAACTCTCGTTTCCTTAGCTCGCAGTGCTCGGTGGATTGGGTCTCATCGCAGCGTCAGTTCATAGGAGTAAGTTTGTGGTAGATTGTACTGCGGCAGGGTAATGTCACGGGCACCAAAAAAAACGGGCACCCAAATTTTTCTGTACAACTATGGAAATCTTAAACAAATGAGGTTCTATATGCATTCATTATCTAAAGGTTGTGATTTGTATTGAGTGTAAATTCCGTTAAGTTTTTAATGTAAGTCTGAATTAAAAGTAAGTCTTTAATCAATTCGACAAGTGTTTCGCCTCTACACGAGGCATCCTCAGGGGATCTTGGCTCGTGAAATTCTGGCACGAGTCTCGTGTTGAATCTATACTCAATAAAATTCACATCATTTGGATAATTATGGATTTCCGCAACACAACGCCTAATGCATAAATTTTTGTCATTAAATTAATTACAAACAATTGTTTACGTATTTAAAAGCACTGACATGTGAAATAAAATGTTCCTAAGTTGTAAATTTCAAAGTACTACTCGATTCAAGCATACTCCATACGCTAACATTCACATTCTATCAGTGTCAGTAGATATACAGTCGAAGACGAGCTAGGGGTTCCAAATTACTCCGAGGGCATCTTATTGTAACTTTTAGGTTTTCCCAAAATAGTGCGACGTGGCAAGACGTAGAATGGAGCAAGGTTTAATTTTCTGATGAAGCCGAAATTAGTTTTTTATTTGGCCAGGACTGACATCGTAAAGTGCCAGAAGTCAAGATATGCAGTGGTATGTTTTGAAGGAATTCGCCATACTGTGACCGCTCTGTCATGTTTTGGCCTGGGAAAACTTCTGAAGATCGTACAGAGTTAGTTTTCGTAGAAATTGGCTCTCTAAAAGCACAACACTACATCAAGGAATCCTAATTCCTCATGTACAACCATCGTTAAATATTACAGGATGTGCTGCTAGACGACAATGCTCAAGCTAACCGAATGGGTCTTGAAGACGCTTGGTTTAGTGAAGGGGTGATGAACGCCATGAAGTCCCGACCTCAATCCCATTAAACATGTATGGGACTTTCTGAAACGACGTGTTAGAGCTGTAAACCCAGCCACAGAAAATCAGAGAGTGTTTTCACAAGAACTCGTAAAAACCTTGTTCAAGGCATGCCACGAAGAATTGCAGCCGTTATTTCAGCCAGTGGAGGCCACACTTCATGTTAATTTTAATTTATTTTTCCGTGTTTGTCGCGACAAAATTTACAAAGAATTTTGACATTGGATCTTAAACTGCATCCTTATAAGCTGCTATTAATGCAGGAATTGAATGAGGCTGACTTCGGAGCAAGATTGTCATTTGCTGAAGCAAAGCATGCTTAGTCAATTTCTAATTTCAGCAATCTCTTTTATTTTGACGAGGCTCATTTTCACCTAAATGGATTCGTAAACCGTCAATCTTGTCGTTATTGGAGCAGCGACAACCCAATTATGAAGCACAATAACCCACTGAAGATTCGCGAGGACGAAACATCACTTCGTTCGCGATTACAGGAGTACCATCTTAGAGAGGGCCGTCACTTAGACGATGTTATTGAAAAATAAAATCAACTCCATTTAATCACATAATAATTTATGTAGTTTATTTGAACCATGCTTATTGAACTATTTTTTTATCAATATTTAATAAATGCACGTTCTATTGTACCACCCTGTATTTTTAGATCTAAGGGAAGAGAAATGTGTTTAATCTCATTTTGATTAAATTTTTCTATGTACTCTCTTTCAATTTTGGATGGATCAGTTTTAGAAGATAACTGTGATGAAGTGTAAGAGACCTAAGAAAACTAAATTAATACAGCAGGGAACATGATTAAAATATCCATTCATAATCTTACAAGTTTAATATTTACTAGTGACTTCTACTAATATTATATAAACTTTTGGTATAAAAATAGGTAATAATCTTTATTGGAATGCGTAACAGAGGTATTAAAAACTAAAAACTAATTTATTATTTATATCATAAAGAATAAAAAAGTACAATTTAATACAATAAAATAAATTATATTCTAAACAAATTAATTTAGCTGAACTAAATGTCTTAAATAATTGCTATGTTAGGTACTCGTGAAGTAAAGTAATACTAATTTGTATGTTCTAATCTTATTTAAATGTTCTAACAGTATTTTCAAATCCAGTATTTATTTGCAGGATTTGGGGGGTTGGGATAGTTATGTTGATTTAGTGGGTCTGGAATGTTTGAAAAGGAATAAGGGTCGTTCATATATTTGTAGTCACTAGGAAGACTAGTAAGTCCCATGTTCAATGAGTTGTGAGTCGGACTCCAATGAGGAGGTGGAGCATCGACTGTAACTTTGGAATAGTCTGTTGGAACCTTTGGGTATTCACTACTAGTTAAATCTTTGTAATCAGTTACTGAACTTTTACCATAATTATCATCTTGTCTTGGTTCTATCACTTCTTCATTTGTCGCTTTATCATCATCAAGTTCTTTATGCATGTAGTTTATGGTTTTATTATAAAGTTCACCTGTACTTGCATATCTTCCATAATCATTCCGTGGTGCACTTGCTTCTAATAATTGACTATGAGATGGTCCATTTACACCAGCAACAAGATGACCAAAGGTACTACTTGAAGTGCTTGGAAAACTAGCTTGAAAGGCTTGGTTTAAGTGTTGAGATTGAGCCATCAGTTGATTGTAATTGGCATATTTCTGGTGATGCCACGCGTCTGGGTGTTGGGGATGATGTTGTGATAGCGGCGGTATTTCGCCTGCAGGGTACGGACATGGTATTTGTGGCATCGGTAGTGATGGGTAATTAGATAGTGAAGGAGCTGCATTTGAACCAGTGTGCTTGCGAAGTCGTGCTCTGCGATTTGAAAACCACACCTGAAAGAAAATTTAATATAATTTAAGCCAATAATAACAATAAACTATAATTATATTAAGCTATATATGAGTTATGTATTATTTGATAGATTTAACACTTCAATTATTAGGCATTACATAACTTTTGTATCAAATTTATAAAAATTATTTTTATTCAAAATAGGATTTAAAATCCCTTATTGAACGTCAAAAACTACCACCCAATCAAAATAGAGTGCCTCAGACCTGAGAAGAATGGGCGCAAGAAACTCAGCGGGTTTTTTTATCGGAGGCAATTAATTTATTTACTATTTGTTTGAACTTTCATGTCAATATTATATGTATTTTAATAATTGCGGGTAATTCCGCAATTAGAAACATTTTTTATACATCAAATTTGTCAAGTCGAAATTATCTGGTATATCATTGTTTTCATAACTGTTATCATTTAATAAAATATATGATCATGACTTTGGTTCTGGGGCTGCTGCTTCGACTGCAAGCGTCGCAAATATGTCAGACTCAGTCAGTCTTACAATTTTGTGCCGTTTGGTGTCGAGACACTTGGCCCGTGAGGCCCAGTGGCACGGAGAATGCACAATGTACTATCTTCGCACCTCAATAAGGCTACTGGAAACCCAAGCGCTGGCAGTTATTTCGGTCAACGGATCAGCCTAGCTATCCAACGCGGAAATGCTGCCAGTATTCTTGGTACGCTTCCCCGTAATGATAGTTTTAATTTTATGTAATCATAGTATTATAAATATAGTTATAAGATTTGTTTTGTTTGAATAAATGATACTTTACATTATTATATTTTTATATTATAACGGCACGCATGTAAGTCCAAGTCGACACTCACCAAGTTTGACGTATTTGTGCCATTTGCGTAGAAAGGCTAGGAGAAATAACATCGAGGCAACAGAGTGACCCGATCAAACCATACTTAATAATAATATATTATCATAATAATTGACATTCATTTCAAACATATTTACATTTTACTAAAACTTGTGAGCTTTACTCTTGTAAGTTATACTATACTATAGCTGACCCGACAGACGTTGTTCTGTTCATAATAAAAAAAACTTGGAATTTCGTAAAACCTCTACTCGGTGTAAAGAATATTCCTACCAAATTTCAAGTCTTTAGCTCTAATGGTTCCAGAGATATCGTGATGAGTGACTATATACGTGGAAATCTCTTTTATATATATAGATTTGAAAAGAAACACACCTGTATCCTAGCTTCAGTGAGTCCAGTTTGCAGTGCTAGTTCTTCGCGAGTGTACACATCAGGATACTGCGTTCTATGGAATGCCCTTTCAAGTGCATCGAGCTGTTCGCCCGTGAATGTGGTCCTGGATCTCCGTTGTTTCCGCTTCAATGTTAAGCCTGGCTCTGACTCAATATCCGAAGAATCTGAGCCCCGGCCTAGAAAAGTAATAAATTAATTGGGGTACATGAATACATTTTACAAACTGTCGAACATTTAACATATTGTACATCTTAATACATATATTTAAATTACGTGTCACGTTGTTTGTCCGCGATGGACTCCTAAACTAATGAACGGATTTTAATGGGGAATACTTCGTGGAGTGCAGTTTAGTCCAACTTGTAAGATAGGATAGTTTTTATTTTGATTTGGGACCTATATTTATTTTTATTTTCAATATTTGTTTTGTATGGACATATTTTCTATGAGAGAACTAGTGGACCCGACAGAAGTTGTCCTGTACACACGTCTTAAATTTGAAAAATTGGTCCAGCCGTTAGGAGGAGTTCACTAACATACACATGAGCAGGAGAATTATATTATATGGATGGAATTGAGAATCTAAACCAATCTCAAATTCACTGAAACAAACAAAAAAATCATCAAAATTGGTCCAGCCGTTTAGGATGTAGTTTAATAATTGTGAATCTAAACCATTCTCGAATCCACCTGAAGACACACACCAATCTCAAATTCACTGGAACACACAAAAATATCATCAAAATCGGTCCAGCCGTTTAGGAGGTAGTTCAATTGTGAATCTAAACCATCCTCGAATCCCCTTGAACTCACACAAATAATTTCATCAAAATCAGTCCAGTCGTCTAGGAGGAGTTCAATGACATACACACGCACACAAGAAATATATATATAAAGATTTAGTGACGCACGGTTTGGCAGTTCCGTTGTGAAAAAATTTCATAATTACAACAGGGAGCATTTTATACGAAATATTTCTTGATGTTTTGAAATATTATTGGCAAATTCCTATAAAACACTACCTTTTTTATTATCTACCGAACAACGTCTGTCGGGGCAGCTAGTATATTATATAGCAATAAAGGAAAGGAGAATGGAGTTGAAACGATGTTAAAAAAAATAAAAAAGCTTTATTGATTCCTTGTAAAAGAAAAATAATTACTAGGTATGTTATTACAAAAAGTTAACCATGTGTTGAACACTTGTTTTAAAAATTTTCTATTACAAATCAATCTTTCTGTTGTTTTGCGTTCAACAATCTTTAGACATTGCTTATATTTAAACAAGAGTTAGAGAGAGAAGCTTATACCACCAAGCTTAGAGTATTTGTTTTCAAATTTTATTGGTAGTGATCGGTGCTAAAGAAGAAAGAAGTTTTATTTTCTTATTTTATACCTTAAACAAAGATTATATTCATATGGAAGATTTAGATTATATGATGACAGCTATCAAAAATTACGTTCCATTCCTTTAAGTTAGTCCTGTACACTTCAGTTTATGTTGTGCTTTACCACGTTTTAGTTAAACACAAGATCAACACTGTTTTGTAATAAAAAAAAAATAAACTCTATTTTAGACGTCGTTATTGTTAGGTCACTGTCTAACAAAACACGTGTCTTAACCATGTTTTTTTTTTTATAATAACACCGTTAATGTTTAATTTGAACAACAAGGTAAAATTTACTGACAATATCCTCTTCTTTTTTAGTATGTGTAGGTTTGTTTTTTTTTTAATTATCTCTAAATTAAAATCCAAAACTACACCTACCCCCGTGTTAACGAAAATAATAATAAAATTGTAACTCTTAAGCAAAAATATAATGTTAACAACACAGTTACAATAACACGCGTTTTAATCCCTTAAAAATGTTTTATTTGAATATTTATTTATATATATTATTACTTCAAGTAATATGTATTCTATTTTAAAATATAGCAAAATAAATGTAAACCAAACCATAAAGGGATGATGATAATAAAAAAAAGAATATCAGACTGAAAATGAACAAGTCTTAAATTATATACCGTGAGCAACAGAGATCAATAAAATGTCATCTTAATGTTGAGTTATAATTTATTTGATGTGCCTCATAGCGATTTGTCTTCATCTGTTTTTTGAGACACGCGTTATTTATTAGCATCGTGTTTTTATACACAGACCCACATCACATTTTAATTCGCCTAAATCAAAAATGTCGGTATCTTGCGGTTCATCTCATTTATAATCGGTAGCGCTATCCTACGGAAACAGATTAAAAAACTGATCTACAATGCACGGCTTTAGATTCGAGCCGATTTTTAAAAACGCGGCTTATATTAATAGCCTTTTGAAAGGAGTCAAAATTGAAAGAAATGAAAAAATAGGGGCTCACTGTTGTGCCTTGAGGAACACCCAAAGCGGCGGTTCCTTTGTCGGCGTCTTTGCCGTTCTGGTGACATTTTGGCACCATTCAATATTTTGGTGTCGCGATCTGGATTTATGACATGTAAAACGACAACGCAAATCTTAATGCGCCTGCGCTGTTAGTTCGTTTACTCTTTAATTCATTCGTTATTTGCGGCAACTTTTCACACGGCGAAGTTTTATTAAATTTTATAAATTAAATTTTAACTAATTTTAATTTTTTAAAAATTAAAATTAGTTAAAATTCCTATATACATTATGTGGTTACATTTTCATGAATGAATCTATTCAGAATATTTGAAGAATATTTTTTTTTCTATTATTACTATCTCAGCATCAGAGAGATAAAGTTAATTTGTTTCATCTGTAGTTGGTACAGATACGAATGAAAGAGAATCGGAAATATTATAGATTTTGCTAATGGATTTTAATTATGGAATTCGCACTATATCGCTTAATATCACATATCTTATTATTGGAACATATAAAAGCCAATGCGAAGTACTAATGTTATATGCGTCGCTGGAATTCCCTTGTGCCAGCGTGATAAATAATTATTTGGTCTTTTTTGTTCCAAAACGAAACGTATGAGGCTACATAAATCAGAATTTTAATCACATTTGCCTCAACTTTATTCCTTACATCTTAAAGCACACTATGGCTGTTTGAAGTTTCCATATGAGTAAAAGAAATTTAATGTCTGAAAGACGTGAGGGGCTTATTTGTGATGAAGGAGGTGCGAGGCTTTGCCGAAATGTGAGCCCGTAAAGCCGGCCGCGGCTTCGTAAAGTCATAATTTGGAAGTTGAAAGGGCCGCGGCGGCGGTTTAACACCTTCATAATCTGTGCTCATTAAAACGGTCGGCCGGCTTTGTTTCGGCAACTTGTTGTGTTGCTAACAGATGACGGGATTATCGCGTCGCGGTTCTGGTGGGCGTTCTCTGAGAACGTTAAGATTTAATAACAGCATTTGATGTATTTGCTCACGATATTTGTTTTTAATTTCGAGTTTTCCTTTACTCTTTCCGCCAAGACCATAATATTGTATCTAATATATAAAATTCTCGGGTCCCGGTGTTTGTTACCATACTCGTCCGAGACGGCTGAACCTATTTGTATCAAATTTTCTGTGTAGGTCTGAGAATCAGCCATCATCTATTTTTCATACCCCTAAACGATAAGGGTCACCCACCGCTATAATTTTTTTTTGACAATTTTTTTTATTTTATAATGATTATTTTATTATGATATTATGATATAGCATTGAAAAATACATACAACTTCAAATTTTCGCCCTTCTTACGATCTACAACTATTTTTGTATCGCGATTTTTATATTATTCCGTTCGATCCACAAATCTGCTATAGGGTTGCAAGATGGCAATCGAATACAATAATTGTACCTAGTACGATATATTTGGTAGGTCTGAGAATCGGTTGCATCTATTTTTTATTTCACAAAAATTGTATTTTTTTTAATTACTTTAAATGACAATACAACGTTTGTTGAGTCAGCTAGTTATCGTAAGTTTAATAAAGTTTGATCTCCGAACTCGTAGATTCCAGAAAGGGTAGGGTTACGGAAAAACGTTCTCTAATACCTAAATAATATAAGTCCTAAGTTGTTAATTGTTTCTATACTTAGATGGTAAGCTCTTATGTAAATATTCAATAGTAAATAAAGAAATTTCTAATTTGAATTATTTTTGATATTTGTTTTTAATTTCGGGTAAAAATGACTCGAAAGCATTATTTTTTATAAGGCCAAATATATTGCTTAGATTGGAATGTAAATTAGGCTTAAGTTCTGCATTCTAGATTGGCCAACTACGACTGGAAAAGTTTTTAATAATAGATTGTAAAGTTAATATTTATTTAAAATCACTATTCTCGCAAATATTAGGAAGCCCATGTGCTCGTTATATGTTCCAACGGTAGAATGCTTAATAATTACTATATATTATTACTTTGAACTCAAATAGTAAAATAATATAGGAAAATTCTATATTAATATTTAAAACTGTTAGTAAAAACAATATTTTTCTTAGTAATAATATTGACACATTTAACACAAATTATCTGGCCTCACACTAGGCAATGCCTGTATACTATAGGCACAAGACTACGATATATTTAATTAAACTTATTTAAATAAACATAAATTAATTAAACATAGATGTTTATACTTATAATTAATAATTATAAACATCTATGACTCGGAAACAAACATTCATATTCATCATATAAATGTTTCCACCTACCGGGATTCGATCCTGGGACCTCTAGCTCAGTAGGCAGGATCACTAACCACTGTGCTATACGGGTCGTCATGAAAGCAGAGCAATCCTACGCGAGGATTTTGATTACGTCCGATCTCATCATTATTTAAGAGAGGATTTAATGCGCAATTCAGACGTTAAAAACAGGCATTATAATACCTACTTATAATATAATCTAAGTTTGTTTGTTACGCTTTTACATGATAGATAGGATGTGACATCACATATTGAAAGTGAAAAAGACTACCCATTCCAAAATTAATGCCTCAGGCCTGAGAAGAATGGGCGCAACAAACTCAGCGGACTTTTTTTTTTCATCAAACACTGTTCCTGTCATATTAAAATCTTTTTAATTGAAAACCAAGGTTTTAAAAATCGAATACCATTTATTTATTTAAAAAAAATCTCGGTCTTGTCACAACGTCTTGTGAAACGAAAACGTAACAGAACCTAATTTTGATAAAATATTGTACGGAGATAGACTAGAGCTAGAAAAATTACTAAGAAGCTCCCTTTTATTGCAAAAAATAAATAAATAGAGGGGTTGAAATAGGGGATGGCAGTTTGTATGAAAATTCGTCGTTTTCGAAGATAAAACCATGAAACTTTGTATCTTGGCACTTGATAAGAAATAATTTATAAAAATTTGTTCGAGCATTTTTGAAACTTTGGAACATGGGGATGAAATAAAAGATTAAAGCACACAGGGAAATACTATTAAAGAGACTGTCCAGAATGACAAGGAATATGCGCTGTATCATAGAAGAGCGCTGCCAGCAGTGGAAAGAGCAGTTGTTTGTGTATTATTTGAAAAGTATCCAAAAAGATAAAATAAATTGTCCAAAGTAACTATTCAATGCGGACGAAGTCGCGGGTAAAGCCAGTCATTTATATGTATGTATTTAAAGCATGAAGGGCGTGACGTGCAACACCCTTAAAGACATCAATAAAATCTAAACTAATAAATGGAACTCAGTTTTTTCTTTCGGTTATACTGCGAAAATTGCTGAACCGATCGGAATAATACTCATACCATAAGATGCAGCGGGTTTAGGAGAAAGTTATTATGTGTTTGCTGATGATTACTATTTTACTTAGAAATACCTCTATATTGGCAATACAAATAACTCAGTCAATGACAATTTATTATTTTAATTCAATTTATTATAAATGATCGGCCCGGGGTACTTAATTTATATGGTATATAAAACAAGGTTTGCACAATATACCTAATAATCATTTATTACGACAACTATTATTGATTTACTTAAAAACTCAAAAATAAACTTTATTAATGAAATCTTAATGATCTTTTTGATTTGGTTAACCTTATTCCTACAATTTTTTACATTGTTTTCAATAAAATAAAAAATAATTGTAATTTAACTTACAGGTATATGGCACGTGTATGTCATTACCGACGCGTAGTCACATTTGACATCAATCTACTATATTATCATAGTTAAGGCGCAGACTGACTAGGATTGTAAACGCTACAACCAATAGTACAATATTAGTGTTAATCATGTGGCTAAGCTGCAAATGGTCATTTATTATGCTTCTTTTCTTTTGTTTATTCAAAATATACATATTAAATTAAATAATTGTTCGGTTTAAGTTTTAGTAAAATACTAATTCTATTAAATGCTTTAAAAAAAGAATGTTGCTATCGCTGAAAATACAGAGATTTTAACTCCAAAGTTTATTTTTGGGAAGCAACTTCCAAATTTTTTATTGGTTATTACAAATAATGTAAGTATAAATATTCTACTCGGTTCAAATTTTTCTTTAAGTCTGTCTTTTTGTAATGTATTTTATGCGTCACAATATTTTTATTGCGTTATTTTGTAATCGACTCTCTAAGAAAGCAATTTTTGTGGATATTGAGGTATGACCGCGCCTTAAATATGGATTCGCTCAAATCAAATTTGACACCCACAAATTATTGGTGAGCTAAGAACAGACTCATGCGATGTGACTTCTTTGAATTGCATTTTTTAATCAATTGAAATTTAATTTTGTTAATCTTTATATATATAATTCTTGTGTGCGTGTGTATGTCACTGAACTCCTCCTAGACGGCTGGACCGATTCTAATGAAACTTTCTGTGTGTATTCAGGTGGATTCGAGAATGGTTTAGATTCACAATTGAACTACCTCCTAAACGGCTGGACCGATTTTGATGATTTTTTTGTTTGTTTCAGTGAATTTGAGATTGGTTTAGATTCTCGATTCCATATAATATAATTCTCCTGCTCATGAGTATGTTAGTGAACTCTTCCTAACGGCTAGACCGATTTTTCAAGTTTAAGACGTGTGTACAGGACAACGTCTGTTGGGTCCACTAGTCTATATATATAAAAATGAATTGCTGTTCGTTAGTCTTGCTAAAACTCGAGAACGGCTGGACCGATTTGGCTAATTGGTCTTGAATTATTTGTGGAAGGTTTAAAATGTGAATATATAGGAAAATGCTGCTAAATTAAATAAAAACAACAAATTTGTTTTTCCTTTGATGTGTCCATACATAATTTCTATGAGAGAAAATATTGACGCACGGTTTGACAGTTCTGCTGTGAAAAAATTTCATTACGACAGCAGGGTGCATATTTTACGAAGTAATTTTTGATGTTATGATATATTATTGACAAATTCATATAAAAACATTATTTTATTTATTATATACAGAACAACGTCTGTCGGGTCAGCTAGTGAATAATAAAAAAGTGGAATTTATACACTTTTTTTTTTTTTTTTTTTATTGAATAGGAGGACATACGAGCGTACGGGTCACCTGTTGTTAAGTGATCACCGCCGCCCATACTCTCTTGCAACACCAGAGGAATCACAGGAGCGTTGCCGGTAATTTTAATTTTTTAATTAATAATATTTTTTTTTATAATTTTAACTTTTTTTAATCACACTTTAAGCAAACGAGTATACTGTGTAATTTATATTAAGTAAATCGAGGTGTTTGTGTGGCCTGACCACTAAGTCAGTGTGGCCATGATGAAGCCACACGGTGTGAGTGATGTTATTAAACAAATGTTACATTTTATCACCATCATCTTATTGTATTCTTTAATGTGTTGTGAAAGTATCGTTAGTGTAAATGACGCCATTTGCTTAGAAACAATTTGGAAAAACATTCATAGCGTGGGGTCTTGTTTTAACGACTGTGTCAAATTATGACTGTATTGTAGATTTGAGAAGTGACATTTATAAAAAAAATACACTATGTATATCAATTAATGAATCATGATTTTTATCTAATAGTAGCTGACCCGGCAAACGTTGTTTTGCCATATAAATTATTTTTAGAGTTAGGTCGTTTCTTGGATATTGCAACATTACCTTATTTTTCTAAAATAAAAGAATTTTTCTTAAATAAACGTAAGCCTAAGTTACTCCTTATTACATCAGCTACCTGCTAATAAATGTCCCGTCACAATCGGCCCAGCCATTTCAGAGATTAGCCGGAACAAACAGACAGACAATTGTAAAAAATGTTATTTTGGTGCATACACCAAAATTTTATTTATATGCCCCTATATTAATTAATATATAGAGATGCGGAAACATGGACTTTAGACATATAGACATAGACATAGACATAGACATAGACATATTTTATTTCACATCATCATCACACAATTTAATTTACAAAGTTTTATTATACACCTTAAAGTAAAACATAACAATATCGCTTAAAGTTAAATAATATTTGTGAACATAATTATATATTTTACAATAGAATCGATAATGATGCGAAAATGGACACCGCTCAGCGTATGCTGTAGCAAATGCTACAGCGCTGGTTTTCAGCGTAGCCCATTACGAGACAAACACGCGCTGTGGTTTAGAAACGTTTTAAAATTTTTAATTACTTACAGCATAACACATACTTACTTAAAACTGAAAACCTACCCAAATACCTTATACGTAGAAAAACCAACATTAAAGAATAAAGAAAGACAAAAATTACCAATATAAAAGATACAAAATATGCAAAACTTGATAAAAAAATATAGTACACAACAAAAAATACAAACGCTGCGATTACAATATAAAATTAAAATAAAATAAAATAAAATAAAGCCAGTTCAGAAAATATATATATTCAGTTTACCTAAGATAAGTGGGGACTATTTTGCCACCTATTTGTAAATCTTTTTGATAGTTTACTAAATAGTTTTTGTATTTTAATTTAAAACTATATATGGAGCAACTATTCCTAACTGGTGGTGGTATATTGTTCCAACACTTAGTGGCAGCGTAACGGAAACTACCACGAAAGGCAGAAGTGCGGTGAGGAGGAATAGTAATTGGAATACTTCCTGTTCTGATAGGATACCTTGTTTCTGAGGCATGGCGCCATTTCAGTTTTTCGTACAGATATTCCGGGCGACCTTTGCGTATTATACCGAATAAAAGAGTGGCCAAATGAAGCTCCCTACGTAACGTCATCTTAAGTATACCGGCGTTGTTTAGGTGTGGAGTGATATGAGTTCGAGGCGGTAAGATAAAGCAGAATCGAGCACAGGCGTTTTGGACCCTTTGAACGATTCGTTCAGTACGCGCAAGCAACCGCGAACCATATACTGTATCACCGTAATTAAACAAAGATAGGATTATCGAGTCACATAGTGTAATGCGATGATCTATACTTAAGAAGTCTCGAATACGATATAATATTTTGAGCCGGTAAAAAGCTCTCCGACTCAATTCGAGCACATGTTTCTCAAAATTTAAGCCATCGTCCATTAACACTCCTAGATTACGTGCTTCGGTTACCCGTTCTAATTGTATACCTATAACATTTACATTAGGCTGCGATAAAACAATTTTATCTATTTGAAGTTTAGACCCCAAAATCATGTATTTTGTTTTACATGGGTTTAATACTAAAGTATTAGCCTTAGACCACATATGAATGCGCTTCAAATCGCTATTCAATTTATTTACTGCGTCGGTAGTATTTTCTGGTCGAAATGAGATGTATAGTTGTATGTCATCTGCATACATGTGAAAATTACAATGCTTTATGATGTTCGATACGTCGGCAGTATATAGAATGAAAAGCAAAGGTCCCAAAATTGAGCCCTGTGGGATTCCTCTACTTAATTGTATTGGCTCTGACAGCAATGGGTATCCACTATCATCTCGAAGCTGAACACGCTGGTTACGGCCACTGAGGTAGCTTGAGAACCATTTCACTGTGTCAGGTTTCACACCGTAAGCGCTCATTTTTGAAAGAAGCAAGGAAATATTAATAGCTTCGAAGGCGCGTGAAAAGTCAAGGAGCACCATGATAGACCCTTGACCATGATCACGAGCACACAAGATATTATCGACAATGTCTATGAGAGCAGTAGAGGTGCTGCGACCTTTCCTAAAGCCTGACTGATGAACCGGTAGGAGTTTATTACTTTCCAAGTAAGTCGCGAACTGCATATATACAACACGTTCCAAGACTTTCGAAATGCAAGGAAGAATACTTATCGGACGCAAATCTTTCAACTCCGTGACATCTGCTGTTTTTGGTAACGGTGTAACAATGGCTGACTTCCAGGCGTTTGGGAAAGTGTTTGTCAGAATAGATGTGTTAACAATATGAGTGATTGTACCTAAAGAGTGAGGAAGAGTTAGAAGTAGCATATCAAGAGATATGTCATCTATTCCGACAGCGTTAGACTTAATTTGATTTATCACCTTAAAAATGGTAGCTTCGTCTACTGTTTTAAGCTGGAACTCAGACTCTGTGAAGCGGTGGAACTCATAATATGTCAGCTGTGATAATTTAATTTCATTCTCGCCTGGGACTTTCGAAAAATGTAAGTTTATTGCGTCTGGGTCTCGTAAATAGTTTGGGATTACGGCGTGGCGGGTCTTTGGTGAAATATCAACGCATTTCTTCAGGTTATTCCATAAATTCTTAGAGCTGCTTGAGTGCCTATTAATGTGCTGGCTGAAGAAAGCACGTTTTTCTGAATATATTGCTGTATTTACTATACTCTTTAGATTTTTATAGTAGACTTTGTGTATTTCTAATCCAGACAAACGAAACCTGTCATATGCGTCGTTTCGTAATTTCATCATATGCCTAATGGTGAGTGTAATCCAGGGATGGCTAGGCTTATTAACTAAGATTCGTTTTTTGGGTATGAGACTGTCAAGAATTGATAATAAGCACCCATTAAACTTATCTACTAAATTATTAACATTTAAATTCATTTGCAACATTGACCAGTCTATTCCCTCAAAATATGAGCTGAGTATATTATGATCTAAACTTTTTAAAGGTCGAATTACAGTCCATACAGGTGCTACTTTATTATATTTTAATTTTAGTTCCCCACAAATGAAAGCGTGACCACTTAGCGAAGGAATATAATTTACTTGTAAATTTTTTATATTTAAATTTGTACAAAAGACATCTATCAAACTGCTGCTGTGATCTGTAAAGTGCGTTGGTACATTAATATACTGCTTTAGGTTCATACAGGTTAAAAAGTGCTTTAGTTTTTCTGAACCGGAATAATTAACTAAAACATTAATATTAAAATCGCCTACTAAAACCATTGAGTCGTATTTAGCAGAAAAATAAATAATACTCTCCGTAAGCGCGTCGATAAACTGATCAACGTTAAGCCACGGCGGCCGATACGCAGTGCCTATAACAAACCTAAAGGCGTTCACGCTGAGACTTAGCCACATCTGCTCGATAGGCGGAGACGCGGGGTGCGCACATATTCGTGCGTTGATACCGCGCCGCAGGTAGAACCCGACGCCACCACCGCGTGATCGCACGCAGCTCGGTCTGGGCGCGTGACGAAGCCGGTACCCCGGCACTGTAGGCGCGCGCCCCTCCTCCCCGCTACGCAGCCACGTCTCGTTTATAGCCATGATATCAACACCATGCTCTAGAACTGCTGCAACAAATTCGTCTTGCTTTGTGCCTAGTGACCCAGCGTTAAGGAAGCCAATTTTCATATTTCTTTTTCTACTGTGAGTCATTGATATTTTGTATGTCATAAGGATACGTGGCGATTGGTTTGTTGTAAATTAATAAATAATATGATATCGTTAAATAAGAATGTTGACCATAATATGTAATAATGACAAATGTAGGTGACGTCGGAGACACAGTCTGAGTTAAATATATCAGACATTGCTCAGTTATATATATTAAACATAAAAACGGATTGTGCAGAGATACATATATTATGAGATCAGTACCGAAACTGTATATATCGTGGCAAGCTAAGGTAATTTTTTTAAACATTAGGCATAAGGCAAAGCATAAATAAGAAAAAATAAACATAAAAATATGAACAATAATATTAAGACGTACGTATAAAGCGTTAATATACAGCAAATTTAAGTTAATTACTAATAAAAGCACAAGCAGACAATAGCAAATTAATACTATTATTTTACTTTTAGAGCACCAAAAAAATATTTTTTTATATCCGCCTCGCATCTGATACGACGAGCTTCGGTGTCATTTTTTTTCCGCGCGTAAATTCGTCCGTCCCGAGTCCACACGTATTTCCATCCATACTTGGTACCTGCCTGACGAGTGTCGTAGAAGAGTTGCCTGTTGGTTTTAGTCAAGCGTTCATTGACATAAAACCTATCTGTCGGGCCCGGTAACTCAAAGCCTTCGGTATTGACCCCGCGGCGGACACGTGCGGCGCGCAGCATATTGTCTCGCTGCACGCGGCGCGAAAGCCGCACAGCCAGCGGTCGTGGCTTCACCGGTGCTGCTCCCTCCGTCATGCCACGTTTGGGTCCTACACGTACAGCACTCACGATGTCCCTCTCCTCTAGCTCGACACCTAGTTTTTTAGAGACGAGGCACACAAGATGCATTGGGTTTTCGCCATTAGCCTCCGAGAGGCCCGTGATTTCCACATCTGTGAGTAAAAGTTCCTGCTCGCGGTCATTCAAATCAAATTTGAGCCTCTCGACCGTATCCACAAGACCAGTTACGTCGTTTGATGCATATTTGTTCTCCAGCACAGATACCTTATTTTCTATGCACTCCACACGTTTTGTAAGGCCGTCCACAGATGTTAACAACCGTTCCATTTGAGCATTAAAGTTGACAAACTGCTGACGTATATCAGACATTTCTGTCCTAAAAAGGCGTAGTTCCCGAACTATTTCGTTTTCAGGTATGGGCACATGCAGTTTTTGATCTGTGTCTGTTTGGTCTATCACTGAGCAGTCCACCTGGAGTGCGCTCTTAACGGGAGTATCGGTGTTATCGCTGCGGGGTCTTTTAGCAACACATAATGGACATCGCCAGCTAGGTGGTATGGTTGCAGATTTTGGTATCTTTAAACAGGGTCTGTCATATATACCATTGCATCCCACACATGCAATTCGTTCCCCAGTTGCCACAAATCTACCGCAACTGCTGCACTTCATAATTATTTTGTAAGCGAACTACGAACTAATTAATTAATTTAACTAACTCGAAACGAATTAACACAAATCCGTAAGCCTCTTTAATAGAAACCGGTTACTGCCTGGTTTTGCTGTGGCTGTTCAACGTGTTCAACAAATAGTTTTTAGTATTTAAACGAATAGTATTTTCACTGTTTTAAAAAGAAGTCACACTTCACTCACTTCAAAATACTTTAGGATGTAACTAAATTATTTATTATCTTTCGAAAATAACATTAAATGAAATCAGTTTACTGATTAATAAAGAAAACAAAACACACGTCCGTCCACAAAGCGAGTCTGTCGCAGATGACAGAAAGCCTTTAAAGAAAGCCGACCGAAAACGAATCGATGCCTTCGAAATGTGGTGCTGGAGAAGGATGTTGGGCATACCTTGGACTGCACACCGAACTAATGTGTCGATCCTGAAACAGCTGGGCATTGTGACTAGGCTCTCTACCATCTGCTTGCGTAGGGTCCTAGAATACTTCGGTCACATCGCCAGAAGGGATGAAGACAACCTGGAGAGACTGATGGTAACAGGGAAGGTGGAGGGAAGAAGACCAAGAGGAAGGAGCCCCATGCGATGGACCGATCAGATTCGCACTGCCCTTGAAACCACTGTCCACGAAGCTTTACACTCTGCTTCCGACAGGGGCAGATGGCGGCAAATAATACGCAAAAAAGTACTCTGTCGAGATGATCACAACCCTCAGCACTGAGGAAACCGACGCGAGGAGGAGGAGAGATGCGGAAAGGATTTCGAAAAATATCATAATACAATATGTGTACTTCCTTAAAAACTATAATGAACGTATAAAATATTTGGGATGCATTTGCAGTAAGAAATTGCGATAAAATTAAGATTATATTACATTGATTACAGAATAAATGATTATCTATTACAAAAACTATAGCAGCTAAGAGAATTTGAACCTGCTAAGTCATATTTATAAGTTATATTTATTCGTTTTTATATCTTTTAAAATATTTTCACTGTTGTTCATTTAATTTATAGCATAAGTTGTGAGTTGTGACGTATTATTAAGTATTATTAGCATTAGTTGTTAACCTTTGTGGTTTTTTTAGATGCTTAGTTGACCTAGTTTAATATGGGTATATGTAATATGATAAATAAATAAAAAAAATTATATAGGAAACTTTTGAAATCTTAATAACGTAAATTAAGCTAAAATGCTTAAAATATTAAGTTATTGTACGCTAACGCTTTAAGCAGTGCTGTTTACCATATTTATTAAAAACTATGTTATTTTTATATTTATTTCAATTATATCGCTCTATGATTTTAGCGCAAATTAATTATATGTTAGCGAAAACTTCATAAGTAATTAATGATTGGAGAACTTATCAAGACCAACTTGGACAACTGCAAGTACGTGCGCAAAATGCTTTGTATGTCTGCTCAGACATCCTGTCCTCAAAGTAAACCTCAAACACCAAACCATTAAGAATAGAATTTAATGCATCGTAGATTGAATTGTTTAAATATCATTGTGAATCTTAAAATTATTAAACATTTGAGAGAAAATAGGATGTCATTTACTATAAATATTTAACGTAGAGTGTTTATATTTTTTGTTTTTTTTATGTATTGTTTTAACGACAATAAAGGAGTAGGATGGTAATTGACACGCCCTGCCCATTACAATGCAGTGCCGCTCAGGAGTCTTGAAAAATCCAAAAATTCTGAGTGTCTACAGTGTACATAAGACGTTAAGTCTCATTTGCCCAGTAATTTTACTAGCTATATATAATTTTGATTTTTACGAAGTTTCTAAACACGAAATGCGGAATTTGAAGTGTATCAAAGGATGCCGAAATTGCAAGAGTTCCGTCCGACAGGTATCGGCAGGTATCAAAGCATAATTAAATGTACAAGTGCACAATAGCACAATAATAGTACAATACGCCAAAACATGAATTGTTGGCGTTTTAACACTATCGAGATTCGCCGCGGGTGACTCCAGCGGCCTCTGCCTATGTACATGCCGACAACAAACTAATATTTCAAGACGACAATAATAAGATTTGTGTGCGGAAATCGGGTTTTTATATGAGAAAGTATTGGCGGTCAACTTGTTACTGAGCATGCCGACAAACAATGCTAAGGGAAGTTGTGCAATAGAGGAGTTGATTCAAATTAACTTTAAAATTTTTAGTTTCTGATTTATTTATTTATTGGAAAACAAACAGCTTAAGTTGTATACACATTGTAACACATAATTTATATTACACAAGCCAATAAAGTTTCCACTTAAATATAAAAAAAGTAGGAGTGAATATAATACAAAATATAACGACTTGATATACAATTAAACATAAGGCGGAAAAAGTACACAAAACTACAAATGAAACAAAATTTATCGTTTGGACATATTTTAAGGATGTTTGAGATATTCTTTAAATTTTTTTAGTAAATGTTCGATAGCTGCTATGAAAAATTGTTGAAGTGACTATAATTATTATTATGATGTGATACTGATGTGGATACGCTGTTTTGTTTAGTGATTTAAATTGTTTGCTAAACCCTGATATTTTTTAGTAAAAAAATACTCCGGGAGTGCCGACAGAAGTGAAAACTTGAACATTAACGTTGTACATTTTTGAATATTTGGGAATGGTTAACTTCGCACGAATTGCTTTATTTATCAGTGCAAAAGTACTAGAATTTATGTGGTTAAATCCAATATTCATTCTAGCTTCAGAACGAAACACAGTATTGTTTACACATTACTGCTTCACGGCAGAAAAAGGCGCCGTTGTGGTACCCATAATCTAGCCGGCATCCTGTGCAAAGGAGCCTCCCACTGGTAAAACATACGTACGTATGTGGTACGTGTTTGCAAAATCTTGCATCTGAATTTTAAAGCAACGGATGGAATTGATATTTTGCCAATCAGTTCTGAAAGCACTGCATGTTTTGATAAGGATGGTTGGAGAAGTAAGTAACAGTAGATGTATGTATTGAAACATTCAATTATGAATGCCAGTACATGTCACCATAATATGGTATTTGCGCTTAGATTTTTGTAGTTTGATTCCCTACTTTTATTTTATAAATTTATTTATATAAGGCACAAACAGTTTCATACAACTATCTTAATAACTATGAGTTAATATAAACCTGTAGTTCCCTGTGTTATATACAGGTTATGGCGCATTTATACAGGTGTCCCAAACTTATGGGACATGAAAGGAAAGCACCCCAAATATCGTAGATAGGGTATTTTACTGAAAGAAGACCCTATGCTACTCCTAAATGTTAGTAATTCTGCATTCAAAGATTTTCCAAAAATCACTTGCCTCGTCTGGGAATCGAAACGAACCAAATGTAAAAAAGAAAAATCCTTACGAAGAACATCCTTAACTGTCAACAACACAGACATTGTTTTTAATAAACCCACATGATATGAGTAAGGATTTAAGAGCTTGTACCGCAAACGAAAACGGGAGTCTTGCAACTTCAACGAAATACATAACAAGGGCTAAAAAGCTTTGAATTTTTTTTTAATATTGAATGAACGCATATTCCTACTATCTACCTACTACCCTATTTCTTACGTCCTATTCCAGTTCCGGTTCCCGTTTTATAATATACTATGTGAATCTTATTTCGAGGAAGATTGCGATTGCAAACTAAACCTACTACGGGTATAGTTATACCACATCGAGGTGAATTTCAGTGTGTTATAAATGCCGCAGGCATAATGGATTTTTCCGGGATAAAATGTAGCCTCTTGTATGCCAAATGTAAATCTTTTCACAAGCTCTAGTCAAACTTCATCAAAATCGGTTCAGTAGCTCCGGCGTAAAAGAGTAACAAACAAACTTACATTCACGTTTATAATACTAGTAGAGATTTTGACTGAAAACCGCTGTCATGTAGGTACTTGTACAACACCAGAGGTCTTGTAGGTGGTCACAAAGCTAAAATCTTAAATCCAGTGGTATTTGAAATTTTTACTCACCTCCAAGAATTCCATCTATACTGTAATCTTTCTTTCCATCTGGATCCCTGGAGCCTCCGCGAAGGAGACGAGATATGGAAGAGATGCTGGGAGGATCAGATACACCTTCCTGAAACCCAAACACGATATTTAATGTAAATTTTTCACACAAAAAGGCACAAAAAGCATTTATTTTCTCAGAATTGATTCATTTAGAATTCTTATTAATGTCATACTAGATACTACTACCGCTTGGGAAACAAATGCCGCTCTGAGAGAGAAGAAGCGGCGCAAGACGCTTTATCAGTATTGTTTTTTGCGCGCTCTTTTTGATCAAGTAAAAACTGGTGTACTGTCATTTCTATTGCTATAAAATAATCATCACTTAGATATTCAGCTGTGGAGTAGTAGGATTAACGACAGAGCCATTTTTTTTATCCAACATTAAAATTTAATGTAATATAAATAAAATAAAGTTAATGTAGAGAAAGAGAAATACGTGTTTGTCCAATTTGATTAATTTACAATTTTCATTATTTGTGGTTATGTCTTAGATAATTTTCTCATTTAGATAGAGCCTCTTGGTGCTAGACAACCGACGAAAATAGGCCAGGTTTAATACTTTAGTGTGCGTGATGAGCTGCATATTATATATGATGAATATAAATGTTTGTTTCCGAGATATGGATGTTTATTTGTATTTACGTATGTTTAAGTAAGTGTATTGTATTAAATATATCGTTGTCCTGCGCCCATAGTTAGGGGAAAGATAGACACATGATTAATGAAAATGGATATTAAGGTAGGTTTTGTGGCACGCATTTTTTAAATTATTGTAATGTTACTTTGTAGGGTTCCACACAAAGGAAAACCGTACCGTATTGCTAAAAATCTGCTGTCTTTCCGTTAGTCTGTCTGTATCTCATAACTTTAGTTTATCCAAATAGTACGAAATATAATTAATCGTTTATATCGAGATAATTTGATTAACTCTGCCATTTTTTTGCCTTATCTAATTGTTACAATTATATAATAGTATTTTCAATATAGATGAAAACATTGAAACCTTCTTTTCAAATTTTTATAATTTAAAAAAAAATATAGCTCTCCAAAATTTGTAGATTTCAGATTTTAAAATATCACATGTATTCAGTATAGTAATGATGTGCCTACCTATAATTAAAGTACATTTAAACAATTGTATTATATTTGTTTAATTCTCTATGTTTGTTACCTCAAAACTTTCGACTGGGTGAACCGATTTTGATAACCAGTGTCATCCAAGATAGGTTTGTAACTACATACATAGTTATAGGTGAGATGTGCTTGAGTTGTGAGGAGGCGAGAGGCGAGAGCGGGTCGCGGCGGAAGGACACCGATTCCAAAAATAACAATAATCGTAACTAGAATTAGATGAATTAATTAGATTCTATAAAAATGCGCAGTTATTCTTTTACCTTTTAGTCCATATTATATCTATTGTTTTGGAATACTGTTTTTGAAGTCGGCAGTTTTTTTTTTTCCACCTTTTTTCTTGTAAGACACACATCAATTCATCTGTTTGACTCATTCTAGGTGTTTGAAGTATTATTCTTATGGTTCGAATGGGAAATAATAATATGTCCGGCACACCATTGATAAATTTTGTTTTCAAATATAATTTGTCTTATTAATCGCAGAAGTGAGGGTTATCATTAAAAAAAATAACAAATTGTTTAGATTATGTACTTTGCTGAAACCTTTGATTCTTTTCTGACCCATAAATGGAAAATGTTCCGAATATTATGCCACATTATAATACCTATTCACGTAGAACATACGGCCATGTCGACGACACAGTCTCACCCCGATCTTTAACGGCCGTTTTCATTCTAACCTATCTATCCTTCGTTTAACTTACGGATATATCGCTGTCACCGTTTAATGACAAGATCTTATCTATCCATAGTTATGTCCAATATAGTTATAGTACAATGCTATCTGTCAATTATTATTGAAATGTAAGTAAGCGTAAAAGGATAGATTTGTCTACGACTAGTTAATTTATTGAATTACTTACTTTGCAGAAATCCATAATTATACAAATGATTTAAGTTTTCTTTAGTGTTAATTCCGCCAATATTTGTTACAGTCTCGTGCCAGATTTTGGCGAGACAACACGTCCTGAGGATGCCTCGTGTAGAGGCGAAACACGTGTCGAATTGTTTTAAAAACAAATATTGGCGGAATTAACACTAAAGAAAACTTAAATCATTTGTATACGACTAGTTAGTTTAATTAAGGATAGATAGATTATTGAAAAGGGCCGTTAATGGACTAATTAATCGGTAAAATCGATTATTGTTATGTATAAATAATATAATTGGCAATTGACGACCCATAAAGTCGAGTGGTTATTGACCCTGACTTCTAAGCTAGAGTTCCCGGGATCGAATCCCGGTAGGTGCAATCATTTATATGATGAATATGGATGTTTGTTTCCGAGTCATGGATTTTTATTTGTATTAATGTATGTTTAAGTAAACTGTATTAAATATATCGTTGTCTTGCAGCCGTAGTATAGGCTATGCCTAGTTTTGGAGCAAGATAATTTGTGTAAAAGTGTGTCAATAATAAACAAATATTAAACTAATAAAAAAAGAAAAATATAATGCTGCAGACACCGCAAATAAGACTTTACTATAATTGCAGTCTCGATTATGTATAAATTTTATTTTACAAAAAAATATTTAAAAAAATCTAGCCTTCAAAAGTTTCTCGCGGATCTCCCAGGAGAATATTCCAGGATTTTGTCGCTTTAGCTCTTCTATTCTTGCTTCTACTTCAGGAGTCGCTACTCTTGGCTTGGATCCGCCAATCACCCCGGGCCGTATCGAACCGGTTTCCTGAAATTATGCAACATCTATCAGTCTTTTGATTTTGTTTTTGTTTATAAATTTGATTTATTGAGTAACTCTCTGTTTTACATTTCCAATATGGCTGCCAGTAATCAATGTTTGCATTATTATTGTAATCGGCGTATTTATTGTTCGTTAACATTTATATTTCTCCCTCCTATTAAACGCAAAATTAATCCCGTCAACTATTACAGTAATTTCTTACAAAATATGAAAATAAAATGACAAAATATATTGTTTTCAGCACAAGTGGTATTTTATGTTTAATTTTAAACAATAAAATCGATCGAAGCAATACATCAAAAAACACCGACGGTAATATTTATCTTAATCAGATTTAATTCTCTACTTTACTTCAATCTAAGTTTGAAAATAAATGTGAGATTAAATAAATTAATATAAAAAAATTCACAAACCAACGGTTTGTTACCTAAAACATCGATAAATCCTGAACAAAAAAATTTTGGAATCGTTTGCTGCAATAATAATGACTTTCCTCAAATTAAATTTGAGACATTTTAGGCATGTAGCATTAGTTATTCAAACTTTATAATTTTATGAAACTTATTGGAAATAACATGAAATATTATCTAAATATATATGAATCTAGTGTCCTGATGTTTGTTTCCAGTGAACTCTTAAACTAATGAACGGATTTTAATGGGGATCACTTCATGGAGTGCAGTTTCATCCAACTTGATAGGATAGTTTTTATCTCGATTTGGGACCCACAATTATTTTAAATTCGAATATTTGTTTTTTATGGACAAATTTTCTATGAGAGAATTTATTGATGCACGATTTAACAGTTCTGATTTGAAACATTTTCATTATAACAACAGGAACCATATTTTACGAAATAATTCTTGCTGTTATGAAATATTATTGACAAATTCATAAAACACAGTATTTTATTTATTATGTACAGAGCAACGTCTGTCGTGTCAGCTAGTCATTTAAAATGTTTCAAACACTATTTAAGAGTTAGGTGACTTTAGAAATGATGATTTTCAGTAGGGACAGTGGCAAAAAGCAAGTAGTATTAGGAAAAGGCACCCTCTCATTTTCGATACTGGAAAACAAATGTTGCGGAAAGCCGCGAAAGTAGTCATGAAGCGTGGCTAAACATTTCCTGAATAAAACAATACTCTTATTGTATCGTAGTCGGGGTGTTATAGAGCCTTCAGGCTTCATTGCGCGCTATTCTATGGCAATTGTTCACTACAAGGGTGGACGTGTGGAGAGTTATTCAGGGTTCTCTTACAAGAAGAATTTATTGAAAATATTCGCTGTTAATTTCAACAGAAGATTTCAATATCAATTGAAGTAAGTATTAGTAACAAAGAGGGTGTTTACGTCAATGATTAATCATAATTTTAATTATTTAATAATACCATTTTTATATAGATTTTATTTTTAGATACTGAATATACAGTAGTTGTGTAGGGACTCTGCGTAGTTGTGTGTTGTCTATCGCATCTTTTGTCGTCCCTTAGGGCTATTATCATGAATTTTATAGCACATAGCATTTTGTACAATCGATGCAACTTCGGGCCCCACACACCAAATGTCTCTACCTCAAAGGGTACGAACTTGTAAAGCGAACGTACGTAGGGTACGAAAGTTTCATGATACGCAACAGGTTTGTTCGTATACACAGCACACATGAAAAAATTAAAACAAAAATCAAAATCACTAATCAAAAACATTAACTTGTAAATTGCAAACTACCGCCCGCTGAAAAATTGTTATAAATAATTATTGCAATCTAATAAATAATAATTGTTGCGTTCTAAAGACATTCGATGACTTTATTGACACCAATGACCATCGAGCTAAGGTCTCTGCCCCCTGCCACTTATTTACCCCTACGGATCTCCTCATTTCTGGTCACAGGCTTTCTGATAGTTAGCAACTACGTCTGCGTTCCATATGTCCTCACTGACAATACACACTGGTTAAAATGTTCGTCTCGAGACTTGCTTGTATTTGGCACGAAAAGATTTTACGGAATCTCCCGAATGCTACCCATCCGAGTTGGCACATTATTATTTATATCAATCAAATCAAAAATGGCTCTGTCGTAAATCCTACTACTCCACGGCTGAATGTCTAAGTGATCGCGTACAGCCTGGGACTGGACTATGATTATTTTATAGCACTAGCAATGACAGTAAAATATAAGTATATTTTATTAAAAAAAGCGTAAAAAAGAGAATGCTGGGCGAGTTTCTGGCGCAGCTCTCAGAGCGCCATTTGTTTCCGGAGCGGTAGTAGCATCTAGTATCTTAGAAATGACATCAAAAAGAATTCAAAAGGAATCAATTTTGAGAAAATAAATGCCTTTTATGCCTTTATACAATCATTTGAGACCGACTGTGTTTATTTGACATAAAAAGCCAGCCAAGTGCACTTGAACTTCAAACACTATGTACTTTTTAAATCTCCCTTTCTCGTTCACTGCGCTTTTGACACAGCGGTGGAGGTTGTCATAAACTTTGATATTTGGCGTTTATATATGTGATTCACAATTTTTAGCCATATTACTTTTTTTTGGAGGTTTAGGGCCGCCCACAGCAGATATTATTTCGTCGATCCATCGCATTGATGACCTTCCGTGAGGTCTAGTGCCTTCCACATTACCCTGGACGAAGTCTAATTATTGCAGCTTATAAGGTACAGCCGTAAGAGCTGACAGAGAGACAGACGGACAAACGGACGGACAGTGGAGTAATATAAATACTAAAATAATAAACACAGAATACCGGCATAGTTTATGGGTACGACAACCGTGCCTATTTCTGCCGTGAAGCAGTAATGTGTAAACATTATTGTGTTTCGGTCTGGAGGGCGCCGTAGCTAGTGAAATTACTGGGCAAATGAGACTTAACATCGTGTCTCAAGGTGACGTGCGCAATTGTAGTGCAGCTTAGAATTTTTAGGTTTCTCAAGAACTGATTGCTCGTCTCGTCTCATAAATAATTACCTTAAAGAAGGAGATTCAATTTTTTACGCTTTTGTTAGTAATGACATGACAAAAGTTGAGTTGTATAAATAAATATATATTTAATTCAGAATACTTTTAGAAGTCTAAGGAAATTGCATGTGTTAACCTTCACCGTCGTAGAAATATCAGGGGAAATAACTTGAAGTGATAATCTGAGGACCAAGAAATATATTCGTTCCCGTTTTCTCGGCTATTCTTATGATATTCACTACTGAACCCATTTAGAGGAACGAAAATTGATGTAATACATATGAAAACACATTTATGTATGTATACATTAGGCACTAGAAGGTTTGATTTAATTGAATTGAATTGAATTGAATTGAATTGAATTGAATTGAATTGAATTGAATTGAATTGAATTGAATTGAATTGAATAGATTCAATCCATATATATGTCGCAGGGAAATGATAATAACAGAGATTTGGTTAGTTCCCTAAGTGATTTGATCAAATCACGGAGGATGTTTAAAGAAAAACACGATTTTCTCGTTTCTCTTAACAAATCTAGAGATTTGATCAAATGCCAGGGTTGGTTCTGTGAACTTACAATGAGTGACGCGACTAGAAGAACTTAGGTTGTAAAAGCGAGCGAAGCGAGCATGAGACTTCAGCCATACTACGACACGGACTGATTAGGTGGAATGGGTTGGCGGGCATGGCCCGCTTTAGAGAAACTTTTATCTGTTTTGAGGTAAGTTACATTAATTTGATTTTCAAGAGACTGGTGCGTTGTGTTGTCATGGGAGTGGGGGAGTAAGCCAGGGGACAGAGGACATTTGCCTCCCCCCTCCACCCACGACACGGTACTAAATTCTTAGCAAATTATGTTTAAGTCTTACCGAATAAACCTTATAAATATAAAAGAAAATACTTTTTGTCATTTCACGGAACCAACTCTGGCATTTGGTCAAATCACTAGATTTGTTTAGAGAAATGATAAAATCGTATTGTTATTTTAACATCTTCCGAGATTTGACCAAATCACCGTTTTTATTATATCTCTGCGACATATATATAATGAAAATAGTCCTTGTTTGAGGCTTAATCAAGCCTACACCACTGATCGTATCGACATGAAACTACCACCATTCGATGCCAAATTTATCCTACATGATTTATGGAGTTATTAATTTATTTTTTGAATTCCAACATTCCTTCATTAATTTATTTCCTTTTAAAATTCGCCGGGCGGGAACGGCTAGTTAATTATATAAACATTTAATTATAGTATAATATAGTAATTAGAATTGTTTTATTCGGCTAATGTAATATATTAATATATTAATGTAATATATTTATTTATCTATGTATTATTCTAAAAAACAATAAGGAACATTAAAAAAATATGTGTGAGTGTCGTCGAACACTTGATTGAAACGAAGTTCTTTTGTAGTTACTCGTATATATAAATTACGTGTCACGTTGTTTGTCCGCGATGGACTCCTAATATAAACTAATGAACGGATTTTAATGGGGATTACTTCATGGAGTGCAATTTGGCCCAGCTTGAGAGATAGGATAGTTTTTATTTCGAGTTGGGACACATAATTAATTTTATTTTTAATATTTGTTTAGTATGGACAAAATATCTATGGGATAATTTAGTGACGCACGGTTTGACAGTTCCGCTATGGAACAATTTCATTATAGCAACAGGGAGCATTTTTTACGAAATAATTCTTGATGTTTTGAAATATTCTTGGCAAATTCCTATAAATCAGTTTTTTTTTTTATTATCTACAGAACAACGTCTGTCGGGTCAGCTAGTGATTTATAAATAAAAAAATATTAACAAATGAATTCCTAGCTAGAAAGAGCAATTAAATGAATCGGAGAAATAACTTATAAGAGCTGTTCGCACGACACGCCATAAATTAGGATATCATCCCCACCATCTGTGATGATGGATGTGTGGCGGTCGTCCACTGTGCGCTTTTCAAGGAACTTTCTTCCACGTACTACAAAACTGTGGAATGAGCTTCCTTGTGCGATGTTTCTGGGACGATACGACATGGCTACCTTCAAAAAAAGCGAATATACCTTTACACCAGGTGACCCATATGCTCATTTGTCCTCCTTTTTCCATAAAAAAATTGAAGCAATGGTAGGTAATGAAATTTCGTAATTAATATATTTTTCATGTTGTGAAAATAATTTCTGTATTGTTCATTATTCAATACATCTACCTCATTATAAACTTCATTGATATATTCTCCACCTGTACATTTAATCTTATTTAAGCGCGCTTTTTAACTGGGCTCTGCCAATAGCTTATGTACTATGGATAACCATATCTTCTTCTTCTTCTTTATCCTCGCACTATCCCATTTTAGTTGGGCTCTCCAAATCAGTCTTAGCCAGGACCTTCTGTCCTGGGTCGTCTGCGGGCCTATTTGGGCCTTTTGTAGATCTTTGTCTAAAAGTGATTGCCATGTTAATCGGGGTCTTCCGCGTCCTCTTGGTCCGGTGTTAATATCAAGCACTTTCTTGGTCGTATGATCTTTTGGCCGCCTCATGACACGCCTGTACCACCTCAATCTAGTCTCCAACAGCTTTTTTGGGATTGGCGTGACTCTAAAAGTGGTGCGGATATTATGCTCATTCCTCACTTCGTCCAAGCAAGTGACCAGACCCTCTCAGCATTTTCATCTCGGCGACATGCATCCTGTGTTCCTGCTGCTTTTTGAGCGGCCAGCATTCCGAGCCGGACATTACTGGTCTTACGGCAGTTTTGTAGACTTTGCCTTTTTCTGGTATGGGCATTTTAGAGTCACACAGCACACTTATTAGCTCCCTCCACTTCATCCAGCCAGTGTTAATGCGGTTGGAGACGTCGAGCTCTATGGTGCCATCGCTCGTTAGGATAGAGCCAAGGTATTTATAGAACTCTACCCTTTTGAGTGGGGTGCTTCTAGAGTCGTATGGTCCCATGTGTTGAGTTGAAGAAGTACTATGGATAACCGTATAAACACTATAAAAAAGGGTTGTGACGGATAGATCTTTACATTTTTTTTGTCACCTAGCCCCCATCTGCCAAGCCTGCACCGTAGGATAAGGAATTTCATTCCAAACAACTTAACGAAAAAACAACTAGAGGCAGTTATGTGCAGTGCCTTAATTGGAAAGAGTTTTGACCTAACATAGTGAAAATTAAATGTTGTTCTCAAAACCATTTTTTTTCAGATTGGGTGATAAAATAAGTAATAAGTGTTGACTTCTCTTTCCATCAAAACTCCTGGCATCCAACTGAGCTCACATTTAATTTAATTTTGTGGTATTCAATTCCATTCTGCAACCAATGAAGTTTTGAGGTCCCTTAGGTTAGCTGTTGCTGGATTTTTTTTACTAAATTTGCTTCTCCATTTATTCTAGACACAAACTATCAGGAATAGGGCTGATGAGAGTGCTGGTCATCATAAAATATTGATTACGACCTCGGTAAGATTATCTAAATCTACCGTCGATAGGACGTGATCTTCAATAATAGAAACAGAGGGCATCATAGTCTACTCTACACTGTTTGTGACCTATTTTGCCGCAGTCTGAGATCCGTTTTCTCCGATGTGTTGCATGCTCCAAGACAAATAACGCCCAATACCATCTCTTACTGCCTCTTCTAGCAATGATAATCTGAACGTATCTTTGAGTCGTCTCCAAATATTAGCCGTTCCATCAAATTATTTAAGGCACAATCTGAACTCGTCATCGGTGGTTTGGTGTGTAGGTGGGTAAAAACTATATTAGCAATATATTATTTTTGCTTATAATATTGTCGCTTTAAAAGTTGAGATTTTCTAAAAAGATGAGACCATTGTTAATTACAAAAGTCGTTCTTAGGATAGGCCATCTATAAGGTACCTATCGTTCCCTTAGACGCTCTCAGAATGGCCGTTTATTCCGTGTGAAGTATCAGATCGTTCGTTAAAAAAATAGTTACCTATTTATTATTTACATTTGATGCAGATAAGCTTCAAACAAGTTGGTGGAATAACTCCACATGTTTAACTAACGAATAACGATTAATTAAATTAATTAATTAATTTCATCATGTCTCGCTTCCTACTACCCGTTTTTCTCAAGTATGAGGCATATCTTTTCCAAGTATATTTCCGAATAAGTATTTTATATTTATTCAAACAAAACAAATCTTATAACTATATTTACATTGAAATAAAACTACCATTACAGGGAAGTGTAAGATCTAGTAGTAGTACAAGGTAGTAGTGTCTAGTATATTAGAAATGACATCAAAAAGAATTCCAAAGAAATCAATTTTGAGAAATTAATGCCTTTTATCTCTCTTTAAGAGAACTGGCAGCATTTAAGGTTGTACGTTAAGGCTAACAATATTGTGAAGCTTACGTGAAATAATAACAGAAAAAACTTCAAATTCCTATCGAAGTATGTAACTATAACTATGGCTTTTGACTAATTTAAAAATGTAAAATTCCAACGAGGGATGTATTTGAATATAATTATTATATTAGAGTATGCGAGTATTTATGAGCAAAAAATTATAGTATGGTTTTAATCTGATTAAAAAATAATCCAAATCAGTTGAAACGTATTTCCTTCAAACCGACTAACTTTTTTATAATTATTGTAGGTATTAGTAGACAGCTGTAGCTTTAAATAATAATAATAAATAAATAAAATGTTTATTTTCAGATAACTACCATCCATTATTCGTAAACTTATAATCCAATTGTCTCAGTAATTATAACTACGAAAAAAATAGCTCGGCTTTCCCAGTTTCCTGGATATCACCCCCCCCCACAAGGGACATAACATTTATTTTTATGGTTCCTTATAAATTAATCTGAAACCATCTGTGCAAGAACATACGCGAGAACAATAGTCTGTGATGCCACGTAGACCATTTTGGTATTACCCTTCAGATAACTACGGAAATTATCCAAATTTTCAGGTGCCAAGTGCAAGCTAGCTCACGGATATCCAAATTATAAAAATATTTTTAAAAGACCAATTCAAAAGAAGTCAAGAAAAGAGCATACTCCCACCTTAAAGGCCGGCAACGCATCTCTTGACACCTGTTGTTGCGGATGCCCATGGGCGGTTGCCTCACCTCTCCCCATCCCGTGATCCTTTTGCCCGTTTGCCCCCTCTTATACAAAAAAAACCTCGAGAGATTCACTGCCATCAAGTAACAAACCAGTTCTTTTGCGTACAACTGGTTGCCTAAAACTAGTTATGTATGTGGTATTAATAAGCAAAATTAATGATTGTTGGTGAAAACATACCTGGTATCTTTAGTATCCAGACAGAGCCAAAGGATACTCGCAGTTGTCGCATGATGACTGATGGGATCAATTTGATGTTGTTTGATAGAGGACGACTGTTCACCTTTACCTGGTCTTTATTGAGTATCTTGGAGTCACAGTATATGACACTTGCAGTTGTCGCGAGATGTCACACAGTCTTACTCTAGCCGCAGCCATCTCTACTTTCTTCAGTCTGATGGGGTTGGGTAGAGAGTGATCGTTGAGGAACAAACCTTACCTGATATCTATTCAATATCTTGGAGACACAGCCATGAGACACTCGCAGTTGTCGCGAGATGACACACGGCCTCACTCCAGCCGCTGCCATCTCCACTATCTCCAGCCTGATGTGTTTGGTAGAGAGTGATCGTTGAGGAACAAACCTTACCTGATATCTTTTCAATATCTTTGAGACACAGCCATGAGACACTCGCAGTTGTCGCGAGATGACACACGGCCTCACTCCAGCCGCTGACATCTCCACTATCTTCAGTCTGATGTGGTTTGGTAGAGAGTGATCGTTGAGGAACAAACCTTACCTGATATCTATTCAATATCTTTGAGACACAGACATGAGACACTCGCAGTTGTCGCGAGATGACACACGGCCTCACTCCAGCCGCTGCCATCTCCACTATCTCCAGCCTGATGTGTTTGGTAGAGAGTCATCGTTGAGGAACAAACCTTACCTGATATCTATTCAATATCTTTGAGACACAGCCATGAGACACTCGCAGTTGTCGCGAGATCACACACGGCCTCACTCCAGCCGCAGCCATCTCCACTATCTTCAGTCTGATGTGGTTTGGTAGAGGACGACCGTTGATGAATAAACCTCCTAGTTGATTAACACGCCCTTGACCTGATAAAGAAATATAAACTATATTTAATCTTGACCATTTTCATTGTTTAAAAGAGTAGTGATTTAAAAATCCTAATATAAGTCTAATCGATATAGGCTCTATAAGCATAAAAATTTAAATCCAAATGAATTTGTTTTGATTTAAAAAGTTTAATTGTTTTTAAATACAAGATTTTTTTACTTCATAGCTTAAAGCCGTGTTTCAAACATACTTTATGTTTATTTATGAATTATTTTATATTTTAAACAGAACTTATTATTTGTTTGATAAAGCCATTCCTTAAAATATTTAGATTTGTTAAGCATTACTTTAGTGTTTTCTTTTAGTGTTTAATTGTAATATATTTTTTTTTGATTTTCTTATTGGAAGAGCTTAAAATGAGTAAATTTAATATGTATAAAGTACCTTAAAGAAATTAATCTCACGGGAATAATCTAGCATTGATTGCATAACTTAAATATTTCTTCTACGTAAATAACAAAAGTTACATTTTATTTTCACTTATATAAGTTATTTTTTTTTAAGGAAATATAAAAATTAGTTATATACCCTTACCTACCCACACATCCATACCATTTTGGTGGCGTTCCATAATGGTATGAAACTTCAAAATTCCCGAAGACACATAAACATCACAAAATTCACAAACATTTAAAACATAACAAAAGTTCTGGACGGAAATAAAAAGCTTTTTACCGTCAAACTATCAACACCATAAAAACGTCATATTCAATGATATACGCTTATTTACATTGAAACACATCGTTTAATAAATTGATTATTAACCATTCGAATTAACATAATTAAAGTGACATGTCCAATTAATTATGCCGTAAATATTGTGATCACTTCGCTAACTTCAACGATCGTTTCTAAAGATTAACTTTGTTTAACTACATCTATGGAAACTGTGAGACTTTTTTTATTCGAACAAATGCTAATAGATCGCGTGATTTTTTTTCTGCGCGTGAGTGCAGTAGAGGAGGTTGTGTAGGACTGAGAGTGCCACTGTGTTTGTGAGAATAGGGTAGACTGTTGCTGTGTGCGTGGAAGGCTTCGCAGCTCATTGTATCTGTGTCTGTGTTGGTGAGTGCATGAAATACTCCCATTTGTTCAAGTGTGAGGTAAGTAGAGTGTCCATAATTTGTTGATTTGGATGGAATTAATTATGAAAAGATTTATTTGATAATTAATTTTTTTTTTGGATTGAAGAGAAGGACAAACAGGCGTACAGAGACGTTTGCAATACCAGATGATTCACAAAAGCGTTTTATGTGGTTGTACGCACTTATTTGAAGGTAAGCGGTAGGTACTGTAAAAATGAGATTAAGTGTTAAGGTAAATCTTTTATATCTGCGTTTTACAATGTTTAAATTATACAAAATTAATTTGTACCAAAATTAGATTAAGATTCGAACCCGCGCTTCTTGGGTCCCCGAGCTCTTACCAACTAAGCTTACGTAAGGGGTTGTATTTTTTTAAAAGGTCAAGCTAAAATGAAAGAATTTATATTGATGAAAATGTTAATGATAGTAAATAGCTTATGTAAACGGTAGATAAAAGCTACCATGTCCATATGGTTTTGCATGAAAGTGCATGTAGGCGTTAGTGACACAATTATTTCGTTTTTTCCATTAAAAATATAGTTAATAGGCATTTATTTTCTCTTTTTGATGTCATTCCTAATATACCAGATATTACTACCGCTACGGAAACAAATGGTGCTCTGAGAGAGAAAGAGCGGCGCAAGAAACTCTCCCAGCATTCTTTTTTTGCGCTTTTTTCATTAAAAATATACAATATTGTACAGCCATTTCTATCGCTATAAAACAATCATAATCTAGTCCCAGGCTGTCCGATAACTTAGATATTCAGCTGTGGAGTAACAGGATTTACGACAGAGCCTTTTTTTTTATAAATCATTTAAATTTATTTATAGATAATGCCTGAACAGTGGCTGGGACTTTATTATAAAGTGTGTATATTTACCCTTAAAGCTATTATTTATGATGAAGAAGTTGATGAAGAAAATCAGAAGCTTAGTGAATATGGACTATAATGATAAATACAAATCAACTGATGTATTATTAATATTATTAATCAATCAATAGATGATAAAGTGAATCGATCACGTATTTATTGAAGTGAAAACTTCTTTAGTGGCGTTGAGCACTTTGCTTGGGATCGGTATAAAATATTAAACTCGCGTCGACAGTCGTTGAAATTATGGCTGAAAGTTGATTTTTTTTAAAGAGATAAGCTTTTAATGTAAAATTATTGTAAGGGTGCTGAAGAGTTAAATTTTTTATGTCATTTTTGTGTACGATAGCACAATAAATGAATATTGTATTTAACCGCATAAATGCTAGTACTTTCTATACTGATAAAAAATAAATTAAATATTAAAAAATGCACAACGTTTATGTTCAAGTTATACTTCTGCCGGCACTCCCGGAGTGCAACCCGTTATTTGTTTATGCAATTCCGTCTTAATTTAATTAAGTATTTTGTATTAAATAGATGATTTTAATGTTGTATTTTCTCTACCTCTCATATATGCGTGATATAGGATTGAATTATATCAAACCAAGTGGTTAACTAAATACAAATTCGAAAAGACTTGACATAATAATATATGATAGTCTAAGTGCGAATACTTCGCATGGAATAAAGGGTCACATTGAAATAATCTTACAGTGATAATAAATGGTGTATACTAAAATTTTCTAGATGTAAGTAATCTTATATTATTAAACAACAAATTATTACTGTCAACGGACAGTGCAAAATTTAAATTTTCAATATCAATAGCGTCATACATAATGTGTAAAATAGTATTTAAATTTGATTAGGAAATATGGAAGTTATGGCATTCCCCCAAAACCACCTTTGAAAAATAATCTTTAAGAGATCGTTTAAATTTGAATAACACAAGGCCGTGGGAAATCATGTTTATCATAATAATTTTTTATTGAATCTCATTTGTCAAAACACATTTCTACAAAAAACAATAAAAATAATTGATGGTCACCCCATTGTCACACCAAAACAGTCGCAAGCGCAATGGAGGGGTTAGATCTGCCCATACCGAGGAAGTCGACAGTTATATATCTGTCTCTGTTTATCGCATTGTTTTGAACGATATAATATAAAACTTTTTTTCTGAATAAATAACAATTATTTTGGACTTTGGGGTTTGATTGCGTTAGGTATATATTTCCTACAATTAATAGCTCGATATTGATCGATATTTTTGTAATAATATTTCTGGCATGATCTGGGTGGTCGAAATGTATGAATACTTACTTGCTCTTTTATTATTGGCTGATTTACAATAGACCTTTTAATTTGACTCTTGTTATAACATAGTTTTATGATACATACAAGTTAAATACCGTTTAGGTTACTGTGTAAACATTTTAATGTGGGAGGCTCCTTTGCACAGGATGCCGGCTAGATTATGGGTACCACAACGACGCATATTTCTGCCGTGAAGCAGTAATGTGTAAACATTACTGTGTTTCGGTCTGAAGGGCGCCGTAGCTAGTGAAATTACTGGGCAAATGAGACTTATAATTAACATCTTATGTCTCAAGGAGACAGCGCAATTGTAGTGCCGATCAGAATTTTTCGGCTTTTCAAGAATCCTGAGCGGGGCGCAGCAATTACCATCATCTGAACGTCCTGTTTGTCTCGTCCCGTATTTTCATAAAAAAAAAACAAAATATGCATAAAACCTAATTTTAATTCCAATGAATCGCTTCTAACATCTTCTATAGTAAGGTACCGCAGTCGATTCATTATGATTCTAAATGTAGGAGTTTGAGTTACGCTAAGTTCTATACTAAAATAAAAAAAAATGTTTTTTAAGGTTAAATATGAAGTTTTTTCTTTCTTAAATAGGACTCCGCTGCGCTCCAACTAGATACCGCACTAGTAAATGTAAATAAATAAATCCTCTCATAGAAAATATGTCCCTACTAAACAAAAATTGGAAATAAAAATAATTATGGGATCCCAAATCGAAATAAAATTAATTTTCTTAATAGTTTTGACATTGTTAAAATTTGATTGTTATATTAATTTTATTTTATTTGTAAACAATATTATATTCTGTGTTAATAAGTGTAATTGGTTATAAAAGGCATATATTTTCGCAAGGTCTCCTTTAGAATTCTTTTTGATGTCATTTCTAATATACTAGATACTACTACATACTACGACGGGCCTACTATAGGACGATCTTATTAACAATAAATAAATAAATAAAGACAGTGATAAAACACACTTGATTACGTTTTTGATATCAGGACAGGTACAGGGCAGCTTCTGGAATACGGACCTGAGTCTCAGGAGGCGGGTAGTTTGAAAATATAGGACTCCCTTCAAACTGAAACACAAGCAGTGACTGAACACAAGTACTTAACCAAATGACATAACGTTATCTGAATTAAAAATACATAATTTGACGACCTGTATAGCCGAGTGGTTAGCGATCCTACCTACTAAGCTAGAGGTCCCGGGTTCGAATCCCGGTAGGTGCAAGCATTTGATGAATATGGATGTTTGTTTCTGATTCATGGATGTTTACATGTATATTTAAGTAATTATATTGTATTAAATATATCGTTGTCTTGTAACCCATAACACAGGCTATATATGCCTAATTTGGGGCAAGATAATCTGTGTAAAAAGTGTGTCAATATTATTATTATAATTAGGTAAAACAAGCGCTACATAATAAAATTGATTCATCTCTGAATATATATAAATCCAGTGTCCTAATGTTTGTTTCTAGTGAACTCCTAAACGAATGAACTGATTTTAGTGGGAATTACTTCATTGGAGTGCACGCAACTTGAGAGATAGGACCTTTTTTTTTGACAAAACTTAAGACTTATCAATCTACATAAAAATAATCTGAGAGATAGTTAACAACTGTAGTTAATCTACCCACTATAGTTACCAAAAATTAAGTTTATTTTTTACCTCCTGAGAAAGTTAGAAATATATAAAAATTCTAATTAGTTATTCATTTTAAACTATTCTTTCAATTTGATTTCTGAACGACGAGGCTATGGGGGGGACTTCAAAGGAAAAACAAAATTATTATTTTCATGTAATTCCGAGCATTTTCATATTTATTCACCTTTAAAACCCTCTGGAATTCCACAAAGAAATCAAGATCAAAATTAACCAAATCGGTAGAGCAATTCTCGAGTTTTAGCGAGACTAACGAACAGCAATTCATTTTTATATATATAGATAGATAGGTATTTGTTTTGCAGGGACATATTTTCTATGAGAGAATTTATTGACAGTTCTGCTGTGAAACAAATTCTTTCAAAATATATTTTGTCATTGAATATCGTTTGATATATGTCGTTAAAAATCAACGCAGATGCTTGGCTTTATAAGACGCAACACCTATAAATTCCGTCGTGTGAAAACCTACTGTTTAATGCTCTGGTACGAACCCATATCGAATACGCAAGTGTTGTTTGGAATCCTTTCTACAGTTTGCAGTCGCAACGCATTGAATCAATACAGCGGTCTTTTTTGAGACACACTTTTTCAACACCTGGAATATCTTATAGTTGCCCTTATACCCAACGCCTCGACTTCTTTAAGCTCCAGTCACTAAAATCTCGTCGCAGCAACCTAGATTTATTCCTACCCATTTCTGCACAAAATAGATACTAATAAAATAAATAATTCTGACCTTCAAGACGGTATGTCCCTCTCAGTACCCTTTAAATAACCAAGACAGACGAGATCCAAGACTTCAGAACAAACATTGGACTCAACGCCCCCATCGTCAGGTTTTGTAGATTATACAACGACGTTAACTCAAAATTTTTGAAAATCGATATTTTCAACGATAATTCAAAAATGTTTGTAAAAATTCTCGCACATCAAGCTCAACTCTGACGTTATTTTTTCCAAGTAGAATGTACCTATATCCTCTTCATCATAAAACCATATAAATTATACGCTTACTTTATATAAATTTTAGTACTTAGACATTTTCTATTGTGTAAATCACACATCTTTAATTGTTACATATATCAGAATTGTTCATAGCATAAGTTTATATAAATGTGTAATATATGTAATGTTGATGATCCAAATAAATAAATAAAAAAGAATGTAGTAAGGATACCCCACGCTTGGATGTGGATAAGACAAAATGATGATAAAAGTTTAGTTTACGTGGGAAGATAGCTCTCAACATACTTAAAGAGCACTGAAGCGAGTCGAGTGAAAACACAGAGATACCCGGCACACTGAGTCACGATTTTACGAGTGATAGGAGGACTGACTTATCCCTACTAATATTATAAATATGAATGAAAAATTTGTTTGTTACGCTGTTACGCCGGAGCTACTGAACCGATTTTGTCGAAATTTGGTATAGTGATAGACTAGAGCTTGGAAAAGGAGATAGGCTTTTTATCCCGACAAAATCCTTGATTACCTCGGAATTTGTGAAATATTGTAATTCACGTCGATGAGCTATTACCAGTCGGAGGCTCCTTTGCACAGGAAGCCGGCTAGATTATCGGTACCACAACGGCGCCTATTTCTACCGTGAAGCAGTAATGTGTAAACATTACTGTGTTTCGGTCTAAAGGGCGCCGTAGCTAGTGAAATTACTGGGCAAATGAGACTTAACATCTTGTGTCTCAAGGTGACGAGCGCAATTGCAGTGCCGCTCAAAATTTTGGGGTTTTTCAAGAATCCTGAGCGGTACTGCATTGTAATGGGTAGTGCGTATCAATTCCCATCAGCAGAATGTACTGCTCGTCTTGTCCCTTAGTTTCATAAAAAAAAATGATAACTATACCAATAGTAGGTTTAGTTTGCCATAGCAGTCTTCTTTGAAATAAGATTATTATAAAATGTTGGGAACGAAGCGAAAACGGGAACCGGAACTGGAATTGGACATGAGATAATCTTCAATTCCTAACTTGATTTTTTATTTTGATTGATTAAAAAAACCCTTTATCTACGCGGACGAATCGCTGGCAACAGCTAGTTGAATAAAAAACAAAGTAAAATATAAATAACGAAACAATAATCTAACGATAAACATAATATTATATATATTTAAGCTTTTGAACATGACTTCGTCCGCGACAATTGCATGTCGTGCTCGCTTGAGAACTGTTAAAGAAGATGTGAAATATCTTAATGAATATTCCAGATTCTATTTTATATAGACCTGAGTGTCCTAAATAATTCGAATAATATAATAATGTAACCGTATAATGTCTATAGTAATTGTTGTATGTACCTATTAAATAATTATTGTCAATGTAATAAAAAAAATATATATATTTCTATATATATTTGTATAATTACACAAATCGCGATTGTAAGACGTAGCTTGTCACGCACACTAAACATTTAAAATTACATTCACATTTACAACAAAGTAAGCATTAATACATACAAAAAAAACATAGATAATAATATAAGTGCTACCTCAATCGTAGGCACAAAAAACATTCTTATGTCAAAAGCAAATAAGTACTAATATTAAAAAGTAAAATTTCTATGTCTTAAAAATTAAATCACAATTAAATTGTATTAAATTACAATACATATATAATTAAATTATTAATTTAATAATAATTAAATGACTCAACAGATTTTACTTAAATCTTTGTTACATTTTTTCTATGCGTTTTAACGAAAAAATGAAAGAAACCATTTTTGTAGAAAATTAAATTTTCTACAATAATAAAGGAAAATTCGAAAAAAAAATTTTTTCGATGATTTACAATGAAAATAAAGAAAAAAGTTTTTTCTTTCAATGTATTTTAAATGGGAAAGGAGACCCTCCCATGCGCCAGCTTAATTTTCAAAATATCAAGCTCATCTTTTAGGAGGTTTATTTTTTGTCTAACAATGAAACTTTTTAATGCACTTACTCAAAAAACAAATAAAAATAAAATTATTCTGACGCAGTTTAATATCTACACAATATCAGAGAGAAAAAAACATCAAACTACCCCTTACTTTCACAGTTACTTCCCCGTACGCTCGTTTGTAGGTACTACTTTTCCATAAGAATAAAAAAAAAACTTTCTCAGTTGGAGCCATGCTAATAATTCAAAATAGACAAAAATTATATGAAAATTTATTAATTGTACACCAATACTTTTTAACATGACGTAGTTGTGTAAAGAATATTGTATCACGTTTGTATGAAATTAAAAATGTCTAATATCTTGTACGGGAGAGGTAACCTAACTCCGCTCGATTCCTTAAGGCCGTTGGCTCGGTCCCCAGCCTTAAGAGCTAGAACTTATTCGTGTATTTTTCATGGTAATACGGCACTGACTCAAGAAAATCAAGTCGAATGGGAAAAAATGCAAATAAACTCTTTCAAAACAACTAACCTTTCCGAAAAGAAAATATTATTTTTCTAAGTAATTCTAACTTTAAAAGTTATGAAAATTCCAGTCGGTTTCATCGAATAACTCACAATGCAGGCGAACACGGGGCGCGTCGCTAGCAAGATATATAACTTGTCTCACTACAATAAACCATTACTTAAATTTTGTTTCTCATCATTATCATTTCAGCCGGAAGACTTCCACTGCTGGACAAAGGCCTCCCCCAAAGATTCCGGAGATCTTGACCAGATCGTCGGTCCATCTTGTGGCCTACCAGTACTACGTCTTCCGGTACGTGGTCGCCATTCGAGGACTTCACTGCCCCAACGGCCATCTGTTCGTCGAGCTATGTTCCCTGCCCACTGCCACTTCAGTTTCGCAACCTTTGACAGACTTTGGTTCTGCTACGGATATCCTCATTTCTGATGCGATACTCCGAGCATAGCCCTCTCCATTGCCCTCTGAGCGACCATGAGCTTCCTTATAAATATTGTGTCCACTCGAAGTTAAATAAGAATTTCATTTAATAATATATTAAAAAGCACTTACAGTTTCTCGTTGAGAAAATTAAAATATCGCCTAAAATTGACTTTTCTCGGAACTCATTTAAGTAATATGAGATTAGCTCAATTACTTATAATTTAAATTTCTTCTACATCGAATTACAGCAGAAAAACGTCTCGAATCATCTTAATTAATTTATTCCAAAGAGAATTGACCCGGTGGAGTGTTTGCGAGTCAATTTCGCATTAAATTGCCAATTTCCACGGCACAATAATTTATAACTGTAAGTATTTCGGTTACTGTTTTTTCCTACTTTAACACCTGACATTTAGTCGTGATGTAAAATTTTCTCACGGTTTCAGAATGTCGCCTAGCTTTTAATTTTGGCACTAGAAATTACCCAGGGATTAGCAAACATAGTCTAGATTTATTTTTGTACTGTTTAATGCTTGAGTGGTTTTTACATAAACCGTTTTTTCATTTAGCTACGCAAGACGGCTCTCAATGACAGATTCGGTTAGTAACTTTGGCTAGACTTTTGTTTGTGTTGTTTTAGAATATTATTATTTATGTTGTCTATCACTGACGAGAAAAAAAAGAAGGACTCCACGCCGTGATATTAGCAAGTGAGGCACCGTTATGCTAGTGTGTGTGCGGTTACGGGGGATACTAGTTACACAATTTTTTCTCCCTTAAATAATCATATATGGCCACAAATACTTATAAAGTATCGTTTTTACACTTTTTCACAATGCACGACGGCATTTTTAAAATATTTTATTGAGACGCAAACTGATCTGTCACAGACGATGACAATTCTCATAATGGCCGCCTATCGGCCTGCAGTAGTGTAAGTGTGTGCGTGGGGCTATGTATTTACTTATTAGTAATCGGCTTGTTTTGGTTGCTACACTGTAATGTAAGGTGACACGGAGTCCTTATTTTTTTACTAATCAACAAATTTTTAGATAACTAAGCGGCCTTATGGAAATTACGAACCTTTTATGAAATAATTTATATTAATTAATCGCGATTCGTATATTGGATGCAGCACCTTACAAACTAATTAGTTATGTATACTACAGCCATTGTAAAACACTATATTAGATTGAAAAAAGTGGCCCTTGTGTTTCTTGTATGTTCTTCTCACATATGGTAAATTTAGTAATTTAAAAGAAATATTTATAGTGACTATTCAAATCGCTTAATTTAAGCCTAATTGAATAAATCTCTTGTCGCTGAAATTATCATGGATGGTTTATATGTATTTAAGTATGCTTAAGTTGACTCCGGGCAAGCAGAATAAATTAGCCTCGGTCTCGTGGGTAGCACACATGGTGAATAGGTAGTTTTAAGTAAGAGTAACTTAAGTTTGATTTGATTTGATAGGACGGCCAAAAATAAAAATAATTAGCTGGTGAGTATTTCGCAAAAAAAGCTTGACAATAACTTTTTTCTTCGCATTTTATTTGAAATAAAATTAAAGTCATTTAAACTGATATTTTTTTCAAAATAAATTAACATTCATAATTACCAGTACATGTGCCATTTTATTGGGAGACCTTTAGCAATCTTGTAGCCAGTGACACGATCCCGTTGCTGTAGAAATTTTGGAACTTCTGATCAAAAAGGCTACAAATAGTTTCGGCAGTAATCTTTTGGTGTTAGGCTGATACAGCCCAAATAATTCTGAAGAGCTGAAGAGAAAACACCAAAACAGATGCTTGTTAAACAGAGACTGTTAATCTAGCGAAACTATCTAAGACAAAAGCGATTCACTCGATTGTACGAAACGTGTAGTGATTGATATATTGACAGATGACATATTGACATATTTTTTATGCAACAGCTTTCAAACTTAACCGGATTATACTTCGTCGCCCAATTGTAATTACCATTCACTGACCTCTTCTATTTACCACTTGACTGGCGGCTGTCAAAGTGCTTTTATGCCTATTTGATATTCGCCATTTTAGGCGCTGTTGGCCATATAGCGAGAGTCTGCGGTACTAAAACGAGTGATGACAACCTCAGCAAACATCGGTAGATGGTGGGAAACTATTTACAAAAAAAAATGTGTTCTTTATTACGTTGATTTCTGAAGTATAAATAATACGGAAAACGACCGAAATTAATTCAAACTGCAATAATACTTCAGAGTACTGTACGCTTCTCTCGCAGCCATTTGTATTACACGTCAAAATTAGTTCTCTTGACGCTCGCGAGTGGCGCTTTTAATAGGCACAAAAAATTGCTATCAAACTTATGAAACAGCCTGTCCAGTGGTATTTATACAGGTCAGTGTTACCATTTCAAACTTATGTCATATCACTGCATGTTTCATACTAAACTAAATTTCAATTTTTATTACCCAATCCCGACTTTTATTACGTAGTATTTACATCCTCCTTGGAGAATGTACTGAATCCAGTAAAAAGTTAGTCTTATGTCACTTCTGTAAACTTTCAATTTCAATAGGAATGTCTGGTCATATTCGGAAGTAATTGACTTTCGAGGCTCGTGAGAGAAGTTTCTTGTAACACTAGTAGCATTCAATTTATCAATGGATTCCACGGAATGAAACGCTATTGTGAGACATCTTTCATTCCGAAATTATCGGCCCGAATATAACAAAAGCTTTAATGAAACAGCGCAAGAGTCATTTTCGTTTGGCCGATGTGGATGGTGTTTTTATGCAGCCAAACCTACGGCAGTGGCTATCAATGAAGTCCACTATGATGTTTGTGTTAAGTCATCGAGTTTTAATGAAGCCCCGATGACATGCCGTACGTTTAATAGACTGGCGGTGTTATTCTTTTAGCGCCGAATTTTTTACATCCTCCCCATATTATAATGTGACGAATGGTCAAAAAACTAATGATTTTTTAATACACTTTGAAGTATATACGTTCTGCTTTAATATGCGATATCGTTATATCCAAACTGCATATACCTACTGGGTTTTAAGTGCCATGAAAGGTCAGACTTTTCTTTTTTGTACAGGAAAAAATAGAACTATCACATATTTACCTATTATAAAATTCTGTTTTTTTATGACACTTAAAGACGAGCAGGACGTTCAGCTGATGGTAATTTATACGCCATGCCCATTACAATGTAGTGCGGCTCAAGATTCTTGAAAAACCCAAAAATTCTGAGTGGCACTGCAACTGCGTTCGTCACCTTGAGACATAAGATGTTAAGTCTCATTTGCCGAGTAATTTCACTTGCCCTTCAGATCAAAACACAATAATGCTTACACATTACTGCTTCACGGCAGAAATAGGCGCCGTTGTGGTACCCATAATCTAGTTAATCTGTTAAAATTATTATGTGATAAAATACATAATAGTTTAATTAAAATGAAACACGAGATACTAAATAGACTCAAGTCATACGTATTAAAGTCCACCGAAACGCACTCGCCTGCAATCTGATGAATAAAAGTTCTTTCAAGAGACTAAAGAGAAAAGCCCCTCAAGACCTCAATATTGTACAACATATTTTTATTAAAAATAATGGATTGGTCACTGGACTAATACCATTTCAAGACTAATTAGAACTGTATAACCTCTAGCTAAATTCCAAATGATTAGGCAGATTGCAAGATATTAAATTAAATATTAAAAACAAAAAAAAAATATTATGGATCTGAATAAATACTTACTACTTTTACTTGCCCCTAAAAATGAAGGAGAGTTAAGAGCACAGGGCAAGGAATTAGCGATATATGAATATAATTGTGAAAATTGTGAATAAAAAGACACAGGTCAATGATTTGCTATTTTTGCGAGATTATTATTTGATATTGCTTGAGCATCGAGAGGCGAATGTTTGCTGAATTTGAGAGAGGTCGGGTTTCTATTCATGAAGAATTTCGTAAAGGGCGGCCTTCAACTGTCGTCAACGAAAATAATGTGGCTACTGTTAAGCGGTAAATTGAAAAAAATCCGCTGATTACCTATTCGAGGACTATTGGGGATTGGTATGAGTCAAATTCAGAAAATTTTATACGAAGAATTGAAAGTTCAGAAACTTTGTTGTCGGTTGGATCAACAGGACTCTTGAACTAACAGCGGAGCAGAAGCGGGCTCGCGTGGAATGGTGATCACAGATGCTAATGAAGTACGACCACGGACATTCTAATGCTGTTTATGACATTGTCATAGGAGACGAAAAGTAGATTGATTGTTTTGAGCCCGAAAAAAAGTCCGTGAAAGGCGACCAAAAAGCCGCGTTCTCATACACCATAACAACGCTTCTTCACACACAGCCAACAAAATTAAGTCTTTTGTAGCTTCCGAAAAAGCGAAACTTATACCCGTACTGCACATAGCCCCGACCTGTGATTTCTGCATTTTCCCCAAAATCAAAGATTTGATGAGTGGTTTCACTTTTACCAATTCCGAAGAGGCAGTGATAGCGTTCAATCAGCACTTAGAAAACATGCTTACAGATCTGTGGTCCTCCTGTTTTAAAAAATGGTTCGATCGCATGAAAAAAATTGTTTGAAATGTAACGGAGAGTATTTTGAAAAGCAATAAATATAATATTATAGATGTATATTTTACAAAAATTTCCTGACAGTAAAAAAAAATCTGCCTATCAGCGTAAAGTAGGGTACAGTAAAGGTGTGAGGTCCATTTACAAGTCTACCGGAAGCTTAAGGCACTGGAGCGGTAACAACAGCCTTTGTCGTCCCTTCGGTCATTCCAGACTCATTTCCTTCGGATTTTTTACAAATTCCTAAATAACTCTAAGCACACTTTTCTCACGAATCCAATATTTATGGTGATGACTTGCAGTTTGTAAGGAAGCAATCAAAATTATTACATGAAAAAAGAATTCGCGCTCGATTATTAGGAAACGTTGAACGATTATTAATAGTTATTAAAAATTTAGAAATAAGTACTTTGTTATACGGAGAGGTGGAAAAACCAGTGAAATTTGGTGTATTTCTTGGTATTACTCTTGAGTCCAACTAACAACGGGGCCCTATATTGAGGGATTGCCTAATAGACTTAATTCTGTAGCATACAAAAAGATTAGATTATTAACTGTTTCTATTGTTATTTTCATATTTTCCATGTTATGTCCTATGATGTGGGGCAGAGAACCCTATATTTTATAACAATCTTTGTGCTGCAGTTGCTATGTAGGTATGTACATAAGCGAATTTTCTAGAAATTGTGATGATCGTAATATTAACAGCAGGAACGTTTACATAAAGAAAAGTGCAGAAAACAAAAATAAACACATTCATAAATTTTATTAAATAATACACAAATAAAATTTGAAAAACATAATTTTATGAACGATGCGGGACTCGAACTCACGACCTCTGGCGTTCCGTTCCAGTGCTCTAACCAACTGAGCTAACCGTTCGAGTGACGTATCGTAATAAAATCTTGTATGCTTTGTTCAACTCTCAGGTTGTGGCTTCATCTACAGGATCTACTTTACAGTTGATAACCTGCTTTTGTTTTTCAAATTTTATTTGTGTATTAATCCTAGAAATGAGGGTTATACTTTTAAAAACATAAAAAATTGTTTAAATAATACAATCTTGTAGATTGTAGTATGGAGCACTGTGTCTAGAGAATGGATGTTATTTATGGAACTAATATTCCTCACCAAACTCAACTCTTGAATGACAGATGTATTGCGCACACATCTGACATTCAAATTGTATGTAAATACAGACATTGCATTGTAGTTTAATCTATACTAATATTATACAGCTGCAGTGTTTGTTTGTTTGAACGCGCTAATCTCTGGTACTACTGGTCCGATTTGAATGATTCTTTCAGTGTTGGGTAGTCCATTTATCGAGGAAGGCTATAGGCTATGTTTTTTTTTCAAAATTAGGGATCCGTAATAAAATTGCTATTTTGTAACACAAGATGTAAAATCGAAATTCATTTTTTCGTGCGCTGCAAAAACTATTGACAATAGAACAAAATGATGTACAGGCTATAATATAGGCAATATTTTATTACTTATAAAACTATCGCGTGAATTATACTTTATATGGCAAAACAACGTTTGCCGGGTCAGCTAGTGATTACATAAAATACAAGAAACACTTACAATAACAGTGGACTGCAGTAAATAATTTGATATTATATACATTTTATATTAAAAACGCTTTAAACGGTGAATACGAATCCTATATTTGATGATGATTTCACTAATTTGTTATTTACTATTATTATTGCAAAAAATTTCTTTAATAAGAGTGGACAATTGGTTCTTATAATATATTCATCTCACAGGCTCTTATTTTTCCGGAAAAGTATTAAAGTGAAACTTTTATTACATTGTCTCAAACTTTTTCGTCTGTGTGTTGCATGTCGTGCGTTGCGTGACGGTCGACCGTCGTACTATCCTTAGAGAGTGTGTGCCTTAACACAGACTTCGATAAAAATATTAGTTGGAGTAAGTCTCCAAGTCTACTTTTATTATTTCCCATTATCATTCCAATTTTCCAAGTATAAAATTAAGATTGATAAAGCGATTTTCCTTCGTCAGGACAGGTTAAGAGTACTTAATGGAATATTATTCCAAAATTTTTTAGTTAAATGTCTATAATGTGAATAAAAGTTTCACTTTTACCGTGGATTCATTAAACCACACAATGCTTTTTTACAAATGTATTGTTGAATCAGTAAATTAAATGAAAAAAATGTATGCACGCAAGAAGTTATACTTCTTTGGCCTAACGAAGCGAAAATCATTAAAATGATTCATTCCCCGTGCTGTGCTTCGTTTTTAGATAGAACAATTTTGTAAAGATGGCTTTGACAATTAATTATTAAATAGAGATCTAATGAATACGGCTGTATGGCCTTGAACCCTATGCCTGTTCTAATAATGGACGAAGAACCCAAAAAAAAAATACCGAATGACACAAACGTCAAAAAATTTAAGGAACTAACTTCAACCTGCTACTTTTGTGTTATAGTGATGCGCGCGCATCTTCATATTTCACTCTCATCATTTTTTCATAACGCGCCAAAAGAAGTATAACTTTAACAAAAACTGTGATATAAAAGTGTTGTATAACTATAAAAATGTTTTAGCTTATCATATATTAAATTGAAGTTGACGAACATGCAAAATATTACAAAACACGTCGTCATAAGAAACACATTGGTCGGAGATACAAGTCTTGTACAAGTTGAAAGCGAATTAAGATTATTTGTAATTACATGTAGTGGGTCCGAGAGTTAGCCCGCGTAACATGAGTATAAAAAGTTCTTCTGTCGGTCTGTGGGTCCTTTTGTTAAATAAATTAGTTTCGGTGTCTACCAAATTACGCCTTAAACTTATCTATATGGACAGAACACTTAATCATGCCCACGAGAATATGCTCCACTCATTATTTCGACTGAATACATTAACATAAACGAAATATCTTACAATACGAGAGCTGAAACAATAGCGGACGTTTTAAAAGACTTTGGAAATACTAGAAGCCGAATACTATTTGTTTTCATTGATTTATTCATGGTCAGAGCCAAGTTAGAAGTTGCCGGCATCGGTGTTTTCAAAAAACTAATACGAATTGGTAATGAGAAATTTTCTTTACAATATAAACTAGCACATTACTGAGGCGTTGAAGAACCTTTTAACAATAACTGTCGGTAATTGGGAAATAGATGTAGGGCCGTGAAAATAATTCATTTTCGTCTGAGTATTATATTCAGACAAAATGAAAAATTATTATCAATTGATAAATTTCAGACAGATTTACATCCAGAATGTATGTTTTTGAAGTGAAAACTTCTTTGCGTTCAGCTCTTTTCTTCGGATGGGTATAAAATGTTAAACTCGCGTCAGGACACGTGACCTGAACGAAAATTCGTAAGACGGAGGGAGACTTGAAATATAATCACAAAAATACAAATTGTAAGTTGAATTATGTTAATATTATTTACTAGCTAACCCGGCAAACGTTGTTTTGCCATATAAAGTATAATTCACGCGATAGTTTTATAAGTAATAAAATATTGCCTATATTATAGCCTGTACATCATTTTGTTCTATTGTCAATAGTTTTTGCAGCGCACGCAAAATAGGTTTTCGATTTTACACCTTGTGTTACAAAATAGCAATTTTATTACGGATCCCTAATTTTGAAAAAATAAACATAGCCTATAGCCTTCCTCGATAAATGGACTACCCAACACTGAAAGAATCATTCAAATCCGACCAGTAGTACCAGAGATTAGCGCGTTCAAACAAACAAACAAACACTGCAGCTTTATATATTAGTATAGATAACTTTATTATTTTGATAGGTGTACGATAGCGCAATAAATTAATAAATTATTTAACCACATAAATGATAGTACTTTTATGCTGATAAATAAAGCAATTTATGTGAAATTATTCCCTAACCATTCCAAAATATTAGTTTTTGCCAAATTTTGAATTATAAGTTAACCGTGTCATGTGGGGTATCATGTGAAAGAGCTTAATTGACACCAGATTAAATAGATTTTTAAGACGTTAGGTTTATAGTAAGTTATAAAATATATTTTATAATAAAAGGCATAAAATGGCAATTATTTTCACACAATTGATTGCTAAAGAATTCTTTTTGATGTCATTTCTAACACTACCGCTTCGGAAACAAATGGCACTCTTAGAGAGAAGAAGCGGCTCAAGTAACTCTCCTTCTCCACTCTCTTTGTTGTCATTGTTATTTTTTTATGAAAATAAGGGAATAGACGAGCAGGACGTTGAGCTGATGGTTCTTGAAAAACCCAAAAATTATTAAATTAGTGCTATTATCATATATTATTAATAATAATCCTAGGCTGTCCGATCACTAAGATATTCAGCTGTGGAATAGTAGGATTTACGACAGAGACATTTTTAATGAAACATTTAAATTTAGTTATAAATAATGCCTGAACAGTGGCTGGGACTTAAAGTGTATACATTTTCCCTTAAAGCTATGCTTCTTATCTTATATATAAAATTCTCGTGTCACAATGTTAGTTACCTTACACCTCCGAAACGGCTTTACTGATTTTTACCAAATTTTATATGCAGTACCAGTAGGTCTGAGAATTGGCTACTATCTATTTTTCATACCCCTAAGTGATAAGGGTTATTCACCAAATTTTTTTTAAATTCTTTTGATTTTTTTTTGTTATTCACCAAATTTTTTTTAAATTCTTTTGATTTTTTTTTATCTTTATTTAATTATGATTCAGCCTTAAAATATACATACAACTTCAAATTTTCACCCATCTACGATCAACACTTACTTTTGTATCGCGATTTTAATATTGTTCTCTTCCATCCATGGGTAGGTACGCAATAGAGTTGCAAGATGGCAATCGAATATAATGATTTTTGTTATACCGCCAAAATGAATATCATTATATTTTTTTTTTATTACCTTATATGGCAATACAACGTTTGCTGGGTCAGCTAGTGATATATAATAATATTTATAAGTAAGTCGGTTGTTTTGAAAACAAGTAAAGCTCAATGCGTTTTATTTTCGAATTCTGTAATCTAAGAATTTTAACGCATGTTAGCATATAATGACTATTGTTTATTATATATAGTTTTCTCGAATAAAATTTATCAGTTTTTTGATAAGGCCAGATGTGATAAATTGCCTGTTTCATAAGGCGTTCATTAGAAGCGTGCAAAATGCGCTCCGTTGCGCGCCGATAAGTAACCGATAACGGTTTTATGACTTCAAATAGAACCCATTTGCATATCAACAGTCACTGTTTGCTTTTCAAGTCTCAAATATAAATCATGACACCTAATTTATTGCTGTACCTTGTACGGTATAAAATGTTAAACTCGCGTCAGGACACGTGGCGTGATCGAAAATTCGTAGGACTGTCGTTGAAATTATGGATGAAAGATTTATACTTCTAACTATTATAATTAAACTTTTTAATGTAAAAATAATAATTGTAATAGTGTGTTAAATTTTTTATGTAATGTAAATTGTCATTTTTGTGCGAAATTGTTCCCTAACCATTCCAAAATATTCAAAAATGCACAACTTTAATCTTCAAGTTTTCACTTCTGCCGGTACTTTTACCTGTATACCGGCTAGATTAAGGTTACCACAATGACGCCTATTTTTGCCGTGAAACAATAATGTGTAAACATTACTGTGTGTCGGTCTATAACGCGCCGTAGCTAGTGAAATTACTGGGTAAATGAGACAACATCTTATCATCTCATGATGACGAACGAAATTGTAGTGCCGCTCTGAATTTTTCAAAATCCTGAGCAGCACTGTATTATAATGAGCAGAGCGTATCAATTACCATGAGCTGAACGTCCTGCTCGTCTCGTCCCTTATCATTTAAATTTATATTATTTTTTTTATTATGTTATCTTACTGTATTATAGTTTTTACTATAAACAATGTATTAAGAATACATTTATCAATATTTATATAATTTTAAAATTTGAATATACACAGACAGTATATACTACAATGCGATGTACCTAATTTAATATAATAATTAAAATTATTCTGAAAAATATTATTAGAGTATTCTTTCTTAATCTTAAGTAGAGTATTCTTTGTGTTGGCAGCATTATAAATCTCCACTGAATATATTCAGGCCGTGATGACTTATAAGTCATCACGGCCTAAAAACTAATATAAATTAATTCTCATTCCATTATTTAATACTGCGATGTTAATATTTAATTTATTTCCGGGTGGTAATGAAAATACTAAATGTAATAAGATCTGACCACTAATTAACTGCACACGAACTTGTCTTCGTTGATTTTGCCCCGCAAACTTTTGACAGTTCCAATGTTATAATCGTTTTGCGTGATTTTTCGAAATATATATTTAACTAGCTGACCCGACAGACATTGTTCTATAGATAATAAAAAAAAAATCTGTTTTATAGGAATTTGTAATATTTCAAAACATCAAGAATTATTTCGTAAAAAATGCTGTGTCAAACCGTGCGTCAATAAATTCTCTCATAGAAAATATGTGCATACAAAACAAATATTGAAAATAAAAATAATTATGGGTCCCAAATCGAAATAAAAACTATCCTATCTCTCAAGTTGGACTAAACTGCACTCCATGAAGTAATCCCCATTAAAATCCGTTCATTAGTTAGGAGTTCATCGCGGACAAACAACGTGACACATAATTTATATATATTAAGACTAGTTGACCCGACACACGCTGTTCTGTCAATAAAAAAATGATGTACCAGTACCTAAGTATTCTATAATAACGTAGTCTAAAGCCATCGGAAATTAATGATTTTTATAATATGTAGTAATAAATTGATAAGGATTAATATCGTATTAATGTTAAAAGGCTTTTACACTACCGCTTTATATTGGCCAATTTTCTAAGGTATAAAAATGGATAAAGTATGTTATCCTTAAGAGGTAGACATATGCCATTGCGGACTTCTCGGTAGAACTATACACAATTCCACCATACATTATTTTATTATATCTCAAAGGGCTTAGAAAGCGTGTTCATCGAAAGCTCCCAGACGGCTTTTTTTTCCGACACCTCCAACAAATATCGTTAATGTATACAAAATATATAAAAAATCAAATTATATAGTAAAAACTTCCCCGAGAATAACGCTACCTATTAGTGAAAACAGCACAAACAGGTCCAGTTGTTTTAGAGTTTATCGCTAACAGACAGACAGACAGACGCGGTAGAGGACTTTGTTTTATAATATGTAGTGATTTATTATCATTTTTAAAGTTATAAATATTACACAGTAATTACATGATTCAATAATAAACAAAGCCTTATTATATTAAATTATAATTAGAGTACTTAAATGTATTTCGGTGAAATTCTTCCCAATTTTGCAAAAATACCACAGGAAAATCTTTTCATTTAATGTCAAATATTGTTTACGTAACCTGCTTCCGAATGATTTTGCTTATAATCGTTTTAATATGCGGTGAAATCCATATGCTTCAGCCCTACAGTTGTGTTTTTTTTGGACAAGAAAGACCATCGAGCATACATACAAGGTCTCCTGATGGTAAGTGATCACCGTGGCTCGTACTCTCTTGTAACACCAGGAGAATCACAGGAGCGTTACCGACCTTATAGTGTCAAATAAACGTACATTATATTTACCGAAGAAACATTAGTGCGTTGTGGACAATAATCGAACCAAGATCACCGTGGTGAGAGTCAACAAGAACCTTTTCCGAATTGATTTATTAAACATTTATATTACCTGAAATTTACTTAAAGCACAACACAATAATTAGCATTTTCGCAGCGAATAAGTAAAAAAAGAACCATGTCTATACGTACCTCTCGACCAAAACTATCAAACAATGTTTCATTTGAAACAGCACCGCAGCTTATCTTGACTGGGTACCGAATTAGCTTGTATTATTATCAATCCAATCAAACCAATTTCACTTTACTTATTTAGGTTTAAGAAATTATATTTCCTTCCCACCTTGATGAAAAGCTCGCTTTTAGTCCCTGGTACGAGGGAGAAAAGTGGCCCATTCTCTTCCGGCAGGACGACTTTTGGTCCAGGAACTAAAAGCGAGCTTTTTCATCCAGGTAGGAAAAAAATCGTATAAGTAGGACATTGCCACCCGCGATTGTCACCCTCGCATTAGGCTCGGGTGTCAATATTCCGCGGGTGAGGTTTACCTACTTTTCTTCCTAGGTGCGTAATATACTATTATGAATGTCAATAGTTAAACATGTTACTATTTATGATAACTTCACAAGAGGTTGAGCTTTTGGGAAGAAATGGTACCTAGGATTGTCACTCTTTTAACCTAAAAAAAATATTCGAGTTTTAAGCCGCGGATACACAATATATTTTTTAAGATATAATTTCTGTAGTGATTCAAGTATATAATGTTGGTTTTATCCTGTTGTAGACGGCCCTACATTTATAATGGCGTGCCTTAATACGTCTCGGAAAGCCTCATCGAGGCGACCATACAAAGTCTTAGATTGCACCTGACTTGCATTGCGGCGTTATTCATTTCTTTAATTAACTACCGCCCCGGTCGCTTCTTTCTACTTATAATTCCCGGCTACTTGGCTTTTGTGCTTGAAGGTAAACCTTTATCGAATTAAGATATATTCATATCAACCGGAGTTAAAATACAAAATGCACGAAGCACGTTGAAATGGAATACGCTGTTGTTAAATCTGAGTTCACTCTTTTCAATACTAAGTGGTAAGTTCAGTCTCGTGCCAGATTTTGGCGACTCAACATGTCCTGAGGATGCCTCGTGTAGAGGCGAAGCACGTGTCGAATTGTTGAAAGACAAATATTGACGGAATTAACACTAAAGATAACTCAAATCATTTGAATAATTATGGATTTCCGCAAAGTAACGCCTACTTCAATAAAAAGTGGTAAATTGTCGAGATTTAACGAAATGAAAAGTATCTGCCAACTTCACCTGACAGCTGTCAACACTGTCATATTGACTACAAAAACAAAACGGCGCGTAACCGAAAATCGTGACGATTTGCTATAAAATTTCTCTCATGCGTCGATAAAGAAGTTTCACTTCAACGAGGAAATAGTTATAAGTAGAGGATCAAAATAGCAAGCAAACTTCAATCATTCGCTTAGTGGTTTAATAGTATTTTCGAATGAAACAACTCGGTTAAAATAACATAAATGGCTCTCATTCGTATATGATGCAAATAACATATTAATCGTAATTATTATTATGTTTAGGATATGAAATGCAATAAAAGTATCACGTTTAAATACATAATACATCTATATCAATGTATTATTTCGAAATAATTATCAATAAAGCATTTATAAAGAACAGAAATAACAAACTTTCTATTTTATATCTACATCGGAGATATACTTTATTTAGATTTAGATATTATTAAACAAAAAAATTGATTCATTGTTTTAAAAACCTCATGTCAATGTGAAGGTGCATATTTGATTAGCATAAAGATTCATAGATATAAATGGCGTTATATACTTATTATACTATATGTTCTTAACACGGACTAGTAAAAAAATTACTCCGCGCCGTGATATTAGCAAGTGAAGCACCTTTATGCTAGTGTGTGTGCGGTTACGGCGGATACCAGTTACACAATTTTTTCTCCCTTAAATAATCATATATCTACAAATACTTTTATAGTATTGTTTTTACAAGTTTTCACAACGCGCGACGGCATTTTAAAATAATTTATTGCGACGCAAACTGATCTGTCACAGACGATGACAATTCTGATAATGGCGGCCGATCGGCTTGTATTAGTGTATGTGTGTGCGTGGGGCTATGTATTTACACGAATACCGGCTTGTTTTGTTGCTTCACTGTTATGTAAGGTGACACGGAGTCCTTCTTTTTTACTCGTCCGTGGTTCTCAAGTATTGTTTTTTTGGGTATTATTCTCATTTATTTTCATTATTAATAAGTGCGTATATTTACTTACTTTGATCTGTTAAACTTGATAAAAAGCGTTAATGCTATCGAAAATTAAAAACTAGTAAAACAAGTCCAGTCAATATGAGTGGGCATATTATTTCACAAAGGCAAACCTCCATCGATGTAATAAGGTTGACGTAAAGAGAAGCGGAGTCGGGTCGAGTCGGCGTCTCGCTGTCTCGTATTCACTAAATTCTTAAATTAATGCGACGTCGAGAATTTCGTATTAAAGGGAATATGAAAGTAATAATTCTTTGTACAGGGGTTGTAAGTACAAAGTACAGGAGTTGATCAACTTCGTTCTTATTCAAGTTTCTATCTGCTACTTATAATATTATTTCCTTCGTATTTTTTTTTATGAAAATAAGGGACGAGACGTGCAGCACATTCAGCTAATTGCCATCAGCTGAACGTGCCAATTACAATGCAGTGCCATTCAGGTTTCTTGAAAAATCCAAAAATTCTGAGCGGCACTACAACTGCGCTCGTCACCTTGAGATGAAAGATGTTAAGTCTCATTTGCCCAGTAATTTCACTAGCTACGGCGCCCTTCAGACCGTAACACAGTAATGTTTACACATTACTGCTTCACGGAAGAAATAGGCGCCGTTGTGGTACCCATAATCTAGCCGGCATCCTGTGCAAAGGAGCCTCTCATTGGTGAATCTGTATTTAATAAGTCATAGATTTAACGTTTTTGTTTCTTTATTAGCTTCACCTGTATGTATGTTTGTTTGTAATAGACTCATTTGGTCACGCTTTAGACCCACTTTAAACGGCCAGATTCCGTTCAAATTTCGTAGATTTTTCGAGGATTTATACATTAATTTGACAAAATTATTCCATTGTTCAATTTGCAAAATAACATTTTTGTTAATATATATATTTTTTTTATCTATCGTCGATAAGGCAGGAATTGATGTTCATATTAAATTTAAACCATTGTCTTTCCAACCAAAGCGTGTTTTTTTAACTTTTTTATTGTTTATACTAAGACGGTGTACTAATGTGACTTGTGTTTAACTAAAACTTCGTTACGTGCAAGAGAAACTGAAGTATACAGGAACAATTAAAGGAACGGAACGCAATTTTTGTGAGCTGTCATATATCTGTCATCATATAATCTAAATCTTCCCTAAGAATATGATCCTTCTGTTAAATACACTTTAGACAAGATTCCACTCGTATTTAAATATAAGCAATGTCTAAATATTGTTGAACGCTAAACAACAGAATCTCACAGATTAGTTTTACAGAGCTTTTTTAAAACAAATGTTCAACAGATGTTTTACTTTTCGTAATAACACAGTTGTTGTAAATTAAATTGTTATGTATGTTATGTAGTAATGTTAAATATTTACTTAAATAAAAATTGCAAATTGTTTGATTTGAAAGTGCGGTATCTCAAGTCAAATTCCCATACGACAATCTTTCTAATAAACAAAACGCCACATACACGGACGAGTAAAAAAATAAGGACTCCGTGCCGTGATATTAGCAAGTGAAGCACCGTTATGCTAGTGTGTGTGCGGTCACGGGGGATACTAGTTACACAATTTTATCTCCCTTAAATAATCATATATGGCCACAAATACTTATATAGTATGGTTTTTACACATTTCACAACGCACGATGGCATTTTTAAAATATCTTATTGAGACCCAAACTGATCTGTCACAGACGATGACAATTCTCATAATGGCCGCCTATCGGCCTGTAGTAGTGTAAGTGTGTGCGTGGGGCTATGTATTTACACGTTAATCGGCTTGTTTTGGTGCTACACTGTTTTGTAAGGTGACACGGAGTCCTTATTTTTTTTACTAATCCGTGGCCACATAGTGTATTTAACGCATACAGATTAAACCTTTAAAAAGTATTTTATATTTCAATATGTAAAATATGTACGGAAAATACAGAGCAAAATTATATTTTATTCATTAAAAAAATAAAACTTACTAGAAGAATTAAACAAATAAAAAGTATAAAAAAAAATTAGCAATAAGATACACATTCTCTGAATTTGATGGCAAATAGCCAGGTTTTCCCAGTTTCCTGGATTTTTCCCCCACAAACCATACTTATTAGTTTTATCCTTAACACGGAGATAGGGTTGTAGAAATCAGTTTCCTGAGACCTTAATAGTAAATTGCTATAACAAGTACATTATAAGTAATTTTGTAGTAGCAAATACAGAAATTTAAAATTTGATTATTTTTTATGTTAGTCTCTGAAGTTAAAATAAATAAACATGACTCTGATTTTAGTGCCCAATCATTTTTGAATCATTAATTATATTTATGACTTTATTTACTAGTAATAAAAATGTCATAGGTTGTTTAAATTCCTATTGGATTAAAATAGAACCCCATATAAAAATGAAACGTAAGTCTCGAAAGCAACGTAATTACGTCCACCGGTCATCCATAGTAACATATTACATGTAATAGCAAAGACGCTTCATATATCAAAAGGTGACAAACAAAATAAACAAGTGGCGCATTCTCGCTACGTTTGCAAGAAAGCTGAAATCAAAGATCGAGATCTCCACTAATGTATATTAAATATGAGGCAACGCCTCTCCACATGGCATTCAAGTGAAAAACACTGCAAAAACAAGATGGAATCGCCATTATAGCTTATAACTCAATCAGTTGCTGTGGCAACGGCGTGCCACGATAGGTATTTTGCACTTTTTCAACCATTATCGCGTTCCATCAGAGATATGTCAACTTCTATTATAGAGATGTAAGGCGTCAAATGCAATAAAATTAGTGGGGACGGTAGATAAAATACGGTCAGAGAAATTCCATTCATTGTTCAAGCGGTTTTATGTTAGAGTCATATTTGTTATGATGTAGACCTTCGATTTTTCTTGTGGAATGTGCTTATATTTATATATATAAGAGCGCTTATATAGGCCTCAGATAGATTTAAATAAACTTTATTGAAGTGAAAACTTCTTTAGAATCATTGTGATTTGAAGGTCGATGAAACGAAAAAGCGCGACAGTAAAAAGATACAGACACATGAATTCATAAGATTTAACGTGAAAAAAAAAATAATAATATATATATATATGTATATATATATATATACGTGAGAAAATAAGATTGAAAGCATTATACAGTGTTTTGGTACCAGGCTATCATATTTGAGGAAGAGATTGTCTTACGTATGGCGAGAGTATACCTTAATATATTCTGACGTAATGCGCACAACGTATTACTACAAAGACACCAGGAGAACATAAATATGGAAGCGGTGATAGTAATGTTTTTCATAGCGGTTGAAATCATGTGTCATAGTAGCAACATATACCAGGACTTCATATTATGCTTAAAGGTTCATGCACAATGCAGGTTTCACTTTTGACATGTGCACTTTGTAGGCAAGCAATTTTATTATGTTAAAATACGTTATTAATCATTACCGCCGATTTGAGAGAATGTCTATTTTGAAAAAAGAATATGCACATATTCTTTTTTATATTTAAACATTTATATAGTATATTTAACAAAAAAACTATAATGTCTACATTAAGTAACAAGCAGAGAAATTAAAATCAATATTATTAAAATATAATAATATAATATTTGAAGGCTGTGAAGGTTTAAGAACTTTGCATTAGTTCCAGTATTGATGCTAAGAAATGACTTGCTTGGTTCTAGCCAAGGTTGATTTATCACGACTTATTTTGTCATCCGGCATTGATAATATTTAAGAGTTTCAAATATCATAATTTTATAAAATAAGTATGACTGTACGATTGCCTGCATTAAATAAAATATAGGTTCAGTTCCAAATAGATTGCGAGGGACAAAAAAGTTGCTGCCAGTTACAAATGTTCATTTAGTTCTTTCCGAGAAGTTTGTGTTGCAATCCGGTTGCTTATTAATAAGCTTCATTTGATTTTAATATGCAGAGTTTCTAGCTATATTCTATGAGTTATACACATTTAAATTAATATTCATGATTCTAATAACTTTTTGTGGTCCAATTCGTAATATGTTTGTTATTGTTATATTATGGACGAAAAAGGCCGGCAACGCTCCTGTGATTCCTCTGGTGTTACAAGAGATTGTGGGCGGCGGTGATTTTAATATGCAGAGTTTGTAGCTATATTCTATGAGTCATACACATTTAAATTAATATTCATGATTCTAATAACTTTTTGTGGTCCAATTCGTAATATGTTTGTTATTGTTATATTATAGACGAAAAAGGCCAGCAACGCTCCTGTGAATCCTCTGGTGTTACAAGAGATTGTGGGCGGCGGTGATCACTTAACAACAGGTTACGCTCGTTTGTCCTCCTATTCCATAAAAAAAAGACGAAAAAGTGTGGATGTATATTGCGTTTTCCGATATTTTTTAAATGAAACACGATGAAATTGGTGTTATCATTTCATATAATGAGATGGAGTTTTCTTGTTTGCGTCTCCGCACATCAGCGCGAAATTTATAAGATCTGGTAAAAAGTTGGGGACAGGTTCCGAACCGCCTTCTCTAAATAGGGTTGTCACACACGAAATATTTTATTTTGATTTCAACTATTCTCTAACTTAAATTATAGCAATATTCCATTCTATATAGTCTATAACGATTGTCTGGTAGCCGACCATTATGACTGATTTGAATATTAAAAATAAGAGATATGATTAAAATAAATAATGAAGTAAAATGCAATATATAAAAGTTTTCTTAGTAAACTAAATGCGTTCCATTAATACTCATCAAATTGTACAGGAAACAATTTTAAATTATTCTTTTTAATTATTTTTAAATATATAATCATACCTTCACACTGTAACTGTCGTGAGTTTAATGAAAATATTGTGTCTTCACACAGTTGCAATGATTCTACACTACTTACTATTCACAAAAAAAGTATTTATTTTTTATTTTTTCTGTTTTATCTTTGTACGGCAGTGCTTGGTTGTAGGTTTTTTAGAGGTTAAAAATGATCTACATTATGCTTATGTGGCACTGAATTTTTCAATTTAATTACTTTAATTTCCCGAACCGATAGGACCTTGGTTACTAGACTTAGATAAAAAGGTAACATTTCAAAAAACGAAACAATTTATTAAATTGTTGTTTCTTGCTAGTTTTCAAGCAGTCAAAATGAGTGAGTCTGATGAAGCAATTTGATAAAATTTTAATATTTTCTTAGAAAAAGGAAATAATGCAACACAAGCCGCGAAATGTATATTACTAGCTTACCCGAAAGACGTTGCTCTAAATATAATAAATAAAATACTGTTTTTTTCATGAATTTGATAATAATATGCTCCCTGTTGTTATAATGAGATTGTTTCAAAGTTGAACTGTCAAACCGTGCGTCAATAAATTCTCTCATAGAAAATATGTTTATACAAAACAAATATTGGAAAAAAAAATGATGGGTCCCAAATCGAAATACAAACTATCTCTTAAGTTGGACTAAACTGCACTCCATGAAGTCATTAATCCCCATTAAAATCCGTTCATTACTTTTTGGATTTATATATATTATTTTTTCGTTAGATGTTGCAACCCTAACATACACATGGCGAATGTGACAGTTTTGACGCGTTGGTAAAATGACGGAGTGTCATTAGGATGTCATTGACGTCATTAGTTTCACCGCCTTCTCTGTCTTGGAGTTAAAAAACCGCAGCCATTGTTGAGGTCGGCTACTGCACATAATGTTTATTGTCTTTTGTTTGTATCTTGTGCTCTTAATCCCGTAGTTAGTGTACTTAAAGACTGAATCCTTTGTATTATGAGTACAAACTCGTTATTATAATGTCTTTTGTGTTATTACCTTATATGATTGTCGTATTTTCATATTGTGATGAGTTTTATTTCGTTTTTGATTGCATTTTTGAATGATTTAAATATTATGTATCAGAACTACAATCATTAATATTACTTACAAAACTGCTTACGTCGAACAATTTGGTACAAAATGTAACCTTATATTTAAACGACTTTGAAAAGGAGGAGGTTCTTAATTAGATTTTTTTTATGTATGTACACCGAATACGCTGAGATTTATGATCCGATTTTCGTTATTCTTTGTATGTATTACCTATTGATAGGTTTGAAGTCGGTGCCAAGCCAAATATGATAGCATGTACCTACACTCGCCACGCGTGACTTTGAGAGAGATAGCTTCGTCTAGAACCAAACAGCCCAAGCAGGCAGGCATTGACTTAAACCCTATCAGTAGGTAGCACATACAAGTAATAGCAGTTTATTAAAATTAAAGGTAAAACATTTACATAAGAGGTGTAATAAATTAAACCTCTATTAAGTTATTTTATACTTTTGAGTTTTGGAAGTCGTTTCTTTTTAAACGTAGTTTTTTTTTAATAGTTTTGATAGTGTAGTTGCATTACACATTTTTAGTAAGCTTTTAATCACAACATAGTCTCAGGATAGATTTGTTATTAAGTTTCGAAAATCATCTGGATATGTAAATAGATGAATATGGATTAATATGTTGCTTTTTAATTAGTGTTTTTGAATATACGAATGTATGTGATCACTTATAGTGAAGGTGTCACCTATTATGTTCATGTCCTATTACGTTTTATAGAACGAGTAACGTATATGTGATTGTTTGAGAAACTCGACAGAGATTCAATTAGTTTTTGTAAGCTAATTGTAAATTATATAGCTATTGGAGCGTTGTGTTGAAGCAATTTCGGATCGGTTCTCTGTGCTGCATCATCGGTGATCTAATCATGTATTGACTGAGATTAAAACAGGCCAGGCGGACGGCATCAAAGGCGGTATCACACTGTTATTTTGACTGATTGATCTCCGGGACCAAAAAAAAGGTTGCACCGCTACCGAGATCGACAGTAGCCGAGAAAAAACAAATTAGTTGGCTAAACCTTTTCATAATGCATTGTTATTATCACCAGCCAGTATTATATTCTTTACCAATCTCGTACGGGTGAAAACTTTTTGTTGGGCATAAGGCTCAAAATGGATTCTATTCGGGCTTTACGCCGGGATGTGGGTACATTGTAATCGATGTAGTCGGAAGGCGAAAATCATGCTGCGTTTGTGACCTTGCTCTCGACACAAAAAAAGCGATTCATTTTTTGAGAAGAAATGTTGCCTGGTGTCAGATGTAGCGGCTCGCGCTTTGATTATCGATGTTCTCATATTTAGTTTTAATTGGTGGCTTTATCGAGTTTACATTTTACGGTCGGATTCGTTGAGAGGTTATATAAGCGGCTTTTTTTAAAGGAATCTTCGGATTTTAGAGTTCCGCCGCTCTGACAAACTTTATACTATAGTTTTGTTGTTATCGCACATAAACTTGTGTCTAATTACTCGTATTGGCAGTACATTTATGAAAATTTAAGATCCGGTCACAAAAATCGTCACCTTTTTACTCTTAATAGTGATTTTCATTATAATAACACTAGAAATAAGGGATTGCTTGTAACTAATTCTAGTGGGCTTCAGGTTAACTTTAAGGGTAAATTTTTACACTTTTATAATACAGTCCCAGCCACTGTTCAGGCATTATGTATAAATAAATTCAAATGTTATATTAAAAAATGGCTCTATCGTAAATCCTACTACTCCACAGCTGCCTGAGACTAAATTATGATTATTTTATAGCAATAGCAATGACAGTACAATATTGTATATTTTATTTAAAAGTGCGCAATAAAGACTGCTGGGAGAGTTTCTTAGGCGCTTCTTCACTCTCAGAGCGCCATTTGTTTCCGAAGCGTTAGTAGTATCTAGTATATTACAAATGACATAAAAAAGAATTCTAAAGGAATCAATATAATAATAAGTAAGTTAAGGTTAAAGCCTAGTTTAATGTTAACAGTAACGCTAACTTTAACATATACTGCAGAATGTGTTGCACCATCGTATTCCTTGGCATAGCTAAAGTCAATATCGAATATTTATTACGAACTTTAGACCGGTCGCTATTAAACTATTTAACAATAACAATAACCGGCGATGGACGGTTACGGTAATGACGTCATCTAAAAATTGTCAACTGGTGCAACAAATTTTATGCTTTACTTTAACATGTTTGTTATTGCTAAAGTTAGTTGGTACAAACCAGCCTAAGTCTTTAGTTGCCGTCTTTCTTAGAAGACTTATATTAATTTATCGTTAAGACTATACTAACACAATATTTTATCTTTACTCAAGTCATAAAGTAATGCATATTTTAGCTAAATTAGTTGGTATTATGAAATGCTTGCGTTAGTTCCCATAATTTCCATCACGGAACCGTAAAGGGGTTATAATTGTTATATTCTGTGCCCAATTTTTTATTGTTTAGCCAATAGCCGATATTGATTTCGGGTCTTTGATTTCCGAGTATTATTGCTTGTTTTATTGGTATCTGGGAACATTGTAATTAACCGGAACAAAGAATTCTCATCTTTAACATATCGTGCCTGCACTCTATTCTAATCTGTGGTACCTTGAAAGGCGTACGCTCCAAAAAATGGCCTCATATTGTTCACGGAAGACGCCGGTCCTGTTGTGTAATCCATTTCGTGTTAATTACTATCGTTAAAACACTGCACGGTTAATTTCACTGTGAGTCACACAAAAACTATCAGCACACATTTTTTGGGTATATATACTTTGATTGGCGTGGTGTAACTTCGAGCTTGAACACGAATGAGGTTATGAAAGAATCAATTATATTTGGGTGTATTATTTTCGGACCCTATTCGTGGCACAAATTATTACAATAGCATTTCGCTCCACCTCTTCTCTCCCCTACTACTTTTTATTTACTAATAGTAATAATAGTAAATCACACTAAAGTCACGTATGTATTTGTATAGCGACTTTGAAAAGGGGTGTTAAATATAGCTTATATGGAGACGGGAGGGTGTAGGAAGCGATGATATTAATATGATGCTCTATTTTTGAAATACAGTTTAAGTTTAATCTTTATGTATGTGTGTAAGTATAAAAGCTACTAGATTCTCTTGTAACACCAATTGAATCACAGGAGCGTTGCCACTTGCCAACCTGAGATCAATGTATGTATTTCGTGGTAGGCTAACAATATAAATAAGTATGAAATGTCGCCTTATTTTATACTTGGCATAAACTTCAAAGGTCTCACCTTACCCTTTAAGGTGACAGACGAAATCGTATTTTTTTTAAACGAAAACTCCTTAACAAAAATAATAAGTTTTTCTAGGTACAGAATGACGCTGAGCCGTCGCGCATACCTATCTAACGCTAGTTCGGGTAAAGTTGGCTTGACAAAGGGAAAATCGCTCGGTGAGCACAGTTCGACCTAGCATCGATGCATTTTCACTTCTTTCTAGTCGCACACATCTTTTTTTATGTTGTTCGAATCCACAAATGAACTCTGTGTTGACTGATATACAATAATATAAAAAAAAAACCAATGTGATTATTAAATATCTTTATAAAGGAAGCAATACAGAACAAAAAAACAACTGACTTCAAAAATACTATTCCAAAATAATAGATATAATATGCACTAAAAAGAATAAAAATAATTGCGTGTGTTTATACAATCTAATTATAATAATGATTAATGTTATTTTATATATGTAAATGAAGCTCCTTTGGCTCTTTTATTGAAGTATTTATTTTTTATTTATTAATATTTGGGAGACTTACAGCTACTTAAAAGTTTCCACATTTATGTAGAACTATTGATATAATTTAATTTTACGCTTTAAATACTCTAATATAAATCTTAATACAATTTTTTAAATTGGAAGAATTTATTGGTTAAGGTTATTTTTAATTTAGTGCTAGAGTAGAAAATAAATGTAGATCTACGTCATTTAACAAGTCGTTATAACTTCTGCAGGATCTAGTAATGAAGCTATTTGCGCGATAGTTACACCTCGCCATGGGAGTATGTAAAAGGCTAGGATTATGAATTGGAAAGGCATGCGCTACTAGTCCAAGCATGCTAAGTAACTCTGGACATTCGATCTTACTGTTCGCTATACTGCATAAATACGCCAAATCTGCTGCACGACGCCTCTGCTGAAGCGGTAGCAGATGAAGTAGGCGTTACTTTGCGGAAATCCAAAACTATCCAAATGATTTGAGTTTTGTATAGTGTTAATTCCACCAATATTTGTCTTTTAAACAATTCGACACGTGTTTCGCCTCTACACGAGGCATCCTCAGGACATGTTGACTCACCAAAATCTGGCACGAGACACGAGACGGAGACACAAGAGTCTCGTGTTGAGGCGAAACACGTGTCGAATTGTTTAAAAGACAAATATTGGCGGAATTTACACTAAAGAAAACTCGAAACATTTGGATTCTTTTGGCTCTCCATTAAATTTAAATTTCCCACTAATTAACTTTGACTTTAAACGTCAAATGTTTTCCATGGCTATTTATTCTATGGTGGCAGCATTTTACACTATGTTCCTTCTATAACACTATTCACTCTGGTTCTATATAATTGAAAATTAACAAAAAATATTTGTAAAAGAAATACTTATTAATCATTTTATATTATTCAAATATAAATTGGAGCAATAGCTTTTAATGTTGTTTCTCTTTACAGGTTTGTAAATAATTGTAACTTATGTTTGAATGTGTAGAAGTAAGTAAGTTATCTGTGAAGTTTTATAACAAAATAAATTTCTCTTTACGACGATTAAATAGTTTTTGTTTCATTATACAACATGTTACATATATATATATATTAATGATTAACAAAATCCGTTCATCCAGTCTAAGTTCTGATGTAACAAACAAAAAAAAAAACCGACGAATAGATAACCTCCTCATTTTTTTGAAGTCGGTTAAAAATCGATCAAGTAACAGTCAGAATGGTACTTTTAGAGCATCGCCCTTTCAAATATGTAAAACACTAAGTACCTACTTATTAAATGTAAAAAAAATTGTGGTGGTATTAAAATATTTTTTTATAATAAATGTATATCTATAGTAATAAATGGAAAACAAGTTTTTTCCTTGAGTATCACACACTTATTATTTAAATTTACACTTAAATTATAGTAAGTAGCAAACAACTTGTTAACAAAATTGAAGATCTTAAAATTATAGAAAATATTAAATAATTGTGACATAACACAATTATTGTAGACGTTGTTACAAATTAGAAGAAATTTAGTGATTTCTAACTTACTCTGTGCGAAAATTTGTTTTATTCAGAATTTGTAGGTTTTAGAGGAACACGAAAGCAGTAGATGGCTCCTTTGCACAAGAAGCCTGCTAGACTATGGGTACCACAACGGCGCCTATTTCTGCCGTGAAGCAGTAATATGTAAACATTACTGTGTTTTTGTCTGAAGGGCGCCGTAGCTAGTGAAATTACTGGGCAAATGAGACTTACTATCTTACGTCGTACGTGACGAGCGCAATTGTAGTGCCACTCAGAATTTTTGGGTTTTTCAAGAATCTTGAGCGGCACTCCATTGTAATGGGTAGGGCGTATCAATTACCATCAGATGAACGTCCTGCTCGTCACGTCCCTTATTTTCATAAAAAAAGTAAAAGTAAAAAGTAGGTAGATATGTATCTAACCGCACTCTGTCTAAATTACAGCTGTCCTAACTATTACAACTTATGAGATACAGCCCGCTGACAGAGGGACGGACGAACTAATAGGGCTTCCGTTGGTTACCATTCGGGTACGAAACTCTAAAAAGACGTTCATAAAATTTTAAAATTTATTGTAAGCCCTGTGCAGCTGGCGCGGCGGTCTTGACAATGTATCGATAAAAAGTCGTCATGCAAATTATCGACTATTGTGTGCAAGTATTGTGCCGACCAAACGTACGCGACTGTCCTGCGATACCGAGCGATTCGATCCGCGTTGCATTCGACGATGTCTACCGCTGTACTTAACAGCTGTAGGTACGATTCTAAGCAACGCTCGTACGGGATAGTACTGCTAACACACATAATATTGTTGCAAAATACCAATCAAATTGTGCTTTTGCGTTAGGGTTTCAAGAGTATCGATATCGATGTGATTAAGTCGATATCGATATATTTCATTCATAAGATCTTTCATTCAGCCTCGCATTCGAAAGAAATGTTAAATGTTTTGAATTTTGTGCTTTTGTGTTAAGGTTTGAAATGGCGATGTGATTATGGCGATCAATGATGTATGTATAGAACGTCATTATATGAAACGAAAATGAATTTATTTTGAAAGAAAAACCTTACCACAAAAAAAAACAAAATATGAACTTAGTCTTAAGTACAAAAGAAAAAGAAAATAAACAGTCATCTCCATACTGTAATTACTACTATTTCAAACTTAAGTCAAATCACTGCACGTTTCATACTAACCTAAAATTCAATTTTTACTTAGGCAGTCCCGTCTCTGATTACGTAGTATTTACATCCTCTTTGGTCTTTAAATCTCAGGATGTCTTGAGCCGTTCTAGCGCAGAGTGACGTGATCGGTGTTGTATGAAATCGTCCTTTTGTTTTGTTTCGACTTGGACTATATTCAAATTTTATAAACGATGCGGGACTCGAACCCACGACCTCTCGCGTTCCGTGCGAGTGCTCTGCCAACTGAGCTAACAGTTCGAGTGACGAATCATCATTAAATCTTGTATGCTTTGTTCAACTCTCAGGCTGTGGCTTTATCTACAGGATCTGCAGTTGATAACCTGCTCAACCCCAATATCAGGAAATTGACTTGAGATGTAGCTCTTGTAAATCTAAACAATTTGTTGTGTTTTTAAAAGATAAAGCTCACTTCTAGGATTAATACACAAATAAAATTTGAAAACAAAATTTTATAAACGATGCGGGACTCTGTTATCTAGGCAATATTATCTATGATACGGAAAGATGATGCTGCTAAAAGATAGTAAGATAACCTATCGTTTCTGTTACGTTATATAATTAAAAAAATACTAAATGCTGCATATTGGTGATACTTTTTAATATCAGATTTGAACGGCATATTTGATGGTGAATTAAAATCAATAATGCGCCTATTAGCTTATTTTACGCCTTAGAATAATTTAAGTAACGGAATAATTTAACAAAATTTTCAGCATCTTCTCGACTTAATTTATTTGATGATTGCCATCACAGTACCTGCTTCTTTATAATTTTGGTCTTATATTATTCAAGATAATATTGACATATGCGATTTGAGAGGAAATCGATACTTCTAATTGTAAGTACTTTTGATGCTGTTTTGAAACTAAAAAAGAAAAACACTTTAATAGTGAGCCCGACTAAATAGTGCTATCTTTAAATATGGAAAATTTAATTAACAACGATATAAAACACAGTGCTATATGATACAATATTATAATTATTATTCAAGAAAATTCTACTATAAATATACAGGGCATTTTGATATAATATTTTATTATTATTGATAAAAATTCCAATTGGACTTCATATCGTTATAGAACGGAATTTCTTTATTAAAAAATATTTATTTACTTATCCTGTATCTCACTTTCCTAGTTTTAATGTTAGTTTATTTAAATTTTTAGTACTTGAAAGATTATTATATCGAGACGTGCAATCCTTACTTCACGAACCTTATATTTGCTAATGATGGTTGGTATCTATTAATTAAACATTCCAGCTACATTTTCGAATTACAACTCATTGAAATCAAATGAATATCGATCAGTATCATTTTAGCTCCCGCGTGTCGATACAGGGATGGAACCCTATCACATTAACGTTTAGATTGGTACTTTTTTATCTCGACTTGCAATAATTATGACGTCACAAAGATAGCCATGCCTCATTTCTGATGTGCAGAGATTGTATAGCCAGACGTGAAAAATGATGCAATCTCTTTATACTATTACTAGCTGACCCGACAGACGTTGTTCTGATCATAATAAAAAAAAAATTCTTGCGGATGGAATTTTGGAAAATTCATTCTTGGCTGACCTCTACTCGATGAAAAGAATATTCCTACCAAATTTCTAGTCTTTAGCTCTAGTGGTTCCAGAGATATCGTGATATGTCTAGATAGACTATAACAGCTGTGAAAACGTCGAAAAAAATTGAGTTTAGAACTAACCTCTATTTTGAGCAGTTCACGCACACTAACACAATATATAAGACGCGAATGTAAGACGTACCTTGTCAATCACACTAAACGAACATGCCTGTTTTTATCGATTGTCTAACAGCAAGAGACTCTATCTAGACTTATAAATTATCTAAGGGCTCGATAGATAACTACTTACACCTCTTGAGGCGTCAAAAAAAGTGCCGAGTCATGTTTCATTCAGTTCAAGAATGAATGACACTTAAGTCAGAAACGTCATGTGAATTCCGTATGTCAATATGACAACGGAGCGTGTGTCAAAACATTATGGAGTGGTGTCTTGGGATAGTTAGCGGGAAAATCACCAACAGAGACGCATAATACACTCAAGTGCAGCCACTATTGGTATTGTAAGCGTGTTTGTAATCCTTTAACAGTAGCTAGTGTGAAGCAATTGTATGATTGATTGATTGGTTTTCGCTTGTGCATAAAGTTAGATGTACATACACGTTATTGTATTATATTGAGATAATGAGCTATCTCAGTTATTAAATTATTAGAATTAAAATGTTTTTAAGGTAAGTTCGTATTATTACTCAATTTACAATACCTCTGTGTTTCCTCAGGCTACGGGTCTCGGAATTTCTCATCCGAAATGATAAATGATTAGTTTTTTTTATGACAACAAGGGATGAGACGAGCAGGAGGTTCATCTGATGGTAATTGCAACCTATCCATTGAAACGCAGTGCTGCTCAGGATTCGTGAGAAACTCAATAATTCTGAGCGGCACTACAATTGCGCTCGACACCTTGAGACATAACATGTTAAGTCTCATTTGCCCAGTAATTTCACTAGCTACGGCGCCCTTCAGACCGAAACATAATAATGCTTACACATTACTGCTTCACGGCAGAAATAGGTGTCGTTGTGGTACCCATAATCTAGACAGCATTCTGTGCAAAGGAGCAGCCTACTGGGAAAATCGTTATATTGTTGTCCTTATACGCATAATTTAGATACTTAGAAAGCACGCATTTTTAATATGAAAAACATAAGCTTTGAGTCAACACAATAGAACAAATTTCACTCATTACTTTCAGAGTCCGAGTAAAGTCCTATAGTAAAAGTTAACACATAAACTATGTACTTAGAAAGTCCATGATGCTGAACAAGTTGTAAATTATTGACTCTACCATTTGAATGAAAGTCTTAAAGAAAAGCCTGCGGTGAGTATAACGCGAAATAATTGTCTGAAATGTCGACGAGGTTGATAGACTTATAAAATTATTTATTAATAATAAAGACTTAATCTTATACTGAAATTTGCTCACTGCTCCCGTAAGCTTTGCAGAATGTTTAATATTTATTTCAGTTCAGTTTTATATCCTTTGATCTATCTAGAAGTAGAAATATTAAGGCTGTATTTGTAGTGACAGAGAAGCTAGATCTTTGGCTGGCATGCGTTCACCGTTCTTCGATCATTCAGGTCACGTGGTGATAATTAGTAACAACCACCCGCGATCTTTTGCTTTAAAAACTTATTTGCTTAATCATGTCTATATTTCCTAGATTCAGATACTCGTTTCTACTTCGTCCTAGATTCTGATCATCATCAGCCAAAAGACGTTCACTGCTGGACAATGGCCTCACCCAAAGATTTCCACGACGATCGGTTCTGCGCTGCCCTCATCCAACGTATTTCGGCGATCTTGACCAGATCGTCGGTCCATCTTGTTGGGCCTACCAACACTGCGTCTTCCGGTACGTGGTCGCCGTATCTGTCCGTCGAGCTATGTGCTCTGCCCACTGCCACTTTAGTTTCGTTACATTCCTTTTGGCAAATGTCATTACATATTTTTTCAAGATTTTCTTACACCTTTGTAATGGCATCGTTCAAATATTAGTAAAATCAATTCGATATTAAAATAAATTTGAATACCTACATAATATAACTTCGATTTATATTTTAACAAATTATATTAAGTAACTTTAATTACTAAAGGTTATATATAAAACCAGAAATAAGATATCCTACGTTTTTATTTATAACGGACATATGTTCATAGTTGTGTTTGTTTTTACTAATGAGTAAAGATAGTTTTTTTCTTATCTGTATTGAAGTTATTTTCAGTCAAAATTGCTACACTAATGACCGAAACAGAGATATTTCATTACGAAAAAGCATGTTAAAGAAGAAATGAAACTAACTTAATCACCATTTAAAAACGCAAGCTTAAGTAAAATCAGTTATAATTATGTGAGAAATTAATAAATGAAAGAATGTAGAGTCATTAGCTGAGAAGAGATGCCGACAGGTACAAAAAACTGTGTGTTTGGGTGTGTGTCCCGCCTTACAGCCCCGTGTTTGTGGAAACAAGTCAGCTGTCAAGTGTAACGTGTTAAATGTGGAGCAAGAACCACCTACGAGAGAGCTCGTTCGACTGGAAGAGATACGGCACCACTTTATGTCAAACAATTTTATGTCATGTGCCAGTTTAACTGCAGCAATTTATAGTTGTCATTAAATGTGTTATTCGTCTGACAAAGACTTGGAAGACAGACCATGATATAATAATTACTAGCTGACACGGCAAACGTCGTTTTGCCATATTTGTGATGGTTTAAAGCTAATTTTTAATTAAGTAATTAATTAATTTATTTATTTAGTATCATATACGGGCGAACCCTTTTTACAATATTAAAACTATATAAAAGTGATACAATATTTACTTAACTAACTAATAATAATATTTAACTAACTAATCAACACATCTTACTTTCTAATTATAAACAAACATGGTTTTAGTGTGTCTTGCCACAGATAGTAAACTAGTATTATATAAATAAATCCGGTTTATCTGGTTGTTAGTAGCTTCGCTGAGCCTAAAAATAGGAGAGTGATGATACATACCTGTTTTGTGCATTTGCTTTTCTACGCAAAAATTGAGTATTTCTCAAGATTCTACTAGGAACAGAAAAAAATATTAAAGCTAAAAGTTGACTACAATCAATATTACTTGACAAAATCTTAAATATAAATAAAAAAATAATAATAAAGGCGCGGTCATATCCTCAATATCCACAAAAATTGGATTCTTAGAGAGTCGATTCCAAAATAACGCAATAAAAATGTTCTGACGCAAAAAATAATATACAAAAAGAAAGACTTAAAGAAGAATTTGAACCGAGTAGAATATTATTTATATATAATTTGTAATAAAAATTTGGAAGTTGATTCCCGAAAATAAACTTTGCAGTTAAAAATTTCTGAATTTACAGCGATAACAACATTCTTTTTTTAAAGAATTTAATAGAATTAGTATTTTACTAAAACTTAAACCGAACAATTATTTAATTTAATACGTATATTTTGAATAAACAAAAGAAAAGAAGCATAATAAATGCCCATTTGCAGCTTAGCCACATGATCAACACTAATATTGTACTATTGGTTGTAGCGTTTACAATCCTAGTCAGTCCGCGCCTTAAAGTAAATATTCGATTGCCATCTTGCAACCAAAACAGAAAAACAAAAAAAAAACCAAATTCAGATATTTATATGTTAAGTAGATTTAGGGTAGATAAATCGGAAGATTTGACAAATCCGTCTGTTGTTTTGCAAATATTAGGTTTATAAACGATTCAGAAATTTTACATCAATAAGGAATAGTAGGCGAATTAATGTGCAGAATCAGAAACTGTTTTTTTAACTGTACACGGAACTGTTATCTTTTAAGGCTCATTAGCTTAATTTGAGCAAATTCAAACCAAAAATAAAGGTATTTCAATTTTCATTCAAATCTATATTCGCATGGATATCTTGTAAGAATTTCTGAAGTTTCTGCACGTATATCTTTATATATATAAATCCAGTGTCCTGATGTTTGTTTCCAGTGAACTCCTAAACTAATGAAAGGATTTTACTATTATTTATTGGAATTACTTCATGGAATGCAGTTTAGTCCAACTTGAGAGATAGGAAAGTTTTTATATCGATTTGGGACCCTATATACATATTTTCAATGAGAGAATTTATTGACGAACTGTTTGACAGTTCTGCTGTGAAACAATTTCATTACGACAGCAGGGAGCATATTTCTCGAAATTATTCTTGACTTTTGATTGATGAGATCAGTTTCAACTGTCGAATCCATTTAATTCCATAATAAAGCAATACTTAAACATGGTTCTGATATGATAATAAAAAAACTTTAGTTGTTTTATCAAATATAATATTATGGCTCTTCTAAATATTTGCTATCCATGGTATTTTCACTAATCCGTGTGACTCATTAGGATATTCAATGTACGGCTATCGAATAGGATTCGCTATGATTAGCAACAATAGCCTCTATCACAAGTACATACGGTTGGAGTTATATTGGACCCTCGCATGGACTGCATTACAATTTTCGTAACGGATCATTACGATATCTCATCGTGACGTAGAAAAATTTAACGTGTCATTTGGAAATACTTTCATTGGTGGTTGTTTGTTTTATCACGCAAGGCGGGCCACTTCACTCTATATTATAGTTATTTACATGCCGCTTTTTCTGTAGTTTTTATAGTATTCGGCAATGGTTTAACTGTTGTATTTTCGTTATGTCATAAAATAATTTGCTTAGGGGTTATTTTCGAGAGTTTTTTATTTACTTAATTTTTTTTATGAATATAAGGGACTAGACCAGTAGGACGTTCAGCTGATGGTGATACGGCCTGCCCATTAAAATGCAGTGCCGCTCAGGATTCTTAAAAAACCTCAGAAATTCTGACTACAATTACAATCGTCACCTTGAGAAATAAGATATTAAGTCTCATATGCCCAGTAATTTCACTAGCTACGACGTCCTTCTAACCGAATCACAATAATGTTTACACATTACTGTTTCACGGTAGAAATACGCACCGTTGTGGCACCCATAATCTAGCCGGCATCCTGCGCAAAGGAGCCTCCCACTGGTGTTTTCATGATCTTTCGGGTTCCCGTTGCTTACCTTTTGTTAGCAACGAAGAGCTAAAAGGGCGCCGTAGCTAGTGAAATAACTGGGCTAATCCTCAGTGGCGTTGCTTGTAATAGGCAGTATGTATCACTTACCTTACTTATCAGGTGAACTTGTCGTGTCATTTTTTTTGAAGTGAAAACTTATTTAGCGGCGTTGAGCACTTTTCTTGGGATGAGTATAAACTCGCGTCAGGTCACGTGGCCTGACTGAAAATTCGTGAGACAGTCGTTGAAATTATAGATTAAATATTTATATTTCTAACTAATTATAGATATTTCAACTTATCGATCATATGATCATTGGACCAGTGGTTGAATCATTGTGATTGCGAAGTCGAAACACCGCGAGGTCGAGGGCTCAAATCTCAGCCGTAAAATATTTTTAAGTTACAGCACTTTTCTTCGGAACGGTATTAAATGTTAAACTCACGTCAGGTCACATGGCCTGATCTAAAACTCGTAAGACAGTCGTTGAAAATATGGATGAAAGTTGAATATTCTGAGACGTAAACTTTTTTATCTAAAATAATTGTAATAGTTCTGAAGTGTTAAATTTTTTATGTTGCATAAATTGTCATTTGTGTGTACAATAGGGCACAAATATATATGAATATTGTATTTAACCACATATATGCTAGTACTTATATACTGATAAATAAAACAATTCCTGCGAAATTATATTAACCATTAAAAAATGCACAAAGTGAATGTTCAAGTTTTCACTTTTGCCGGCACTCCCGGAGTGCAATTCGTATTTTTTTTTTACAAAAAAGCAACGAGATGTTCCTATTACTGTGGAACCGCCGACCGTTTGTCCGTATGTGCACAAACAGTGTCCCAACAACTGTAATAATAGTATTGAAGTTAATTTTAATACATAGTTTTATCTTCTAATATATAAAATTCTCGTGTCATGGTGTTAAACTTTGAACTCCTCCGAAACGGCTTGACCAATTCTCATGAAATTTTGAGTGCATATTCGGTAGGTCTGAGAATCGGATAACATCTATTTTTCATCCCCCTAAATGTTAAGGGTGGTCCACACCAATTTTTTTTTAAATTTGATCTTCATTTTTTTTTAATTTGTTTGATTATGAGTCAGCATTAAAAAATACATACAACTTCAAAATTTCACCCATTTACGATCAACAGTTACTTTTGTATAGCGATTTTAATATCGGCAATACAACGTTTGCTGGGTCAGCTAGTAGAAAAGTAAAAATGGAGGTCCTTTGATGACCTTGCATGATAGTACGGAATCCACCATTCAACTTGCACTTTGCCAGATTTTTTATCGAGTTATACCAAAAAAAAATATTGTTACTCTTAAAACACACAGCCTTAGTTTAATTGTAGGATATAAAATACAGATCAAAGGGCGATGGGCGATAGTATGACTTTTAAAAAACTTAATGAACGAATAGTCCTTTATGATACAACCGGAACACACAAGCCATATCGAATGAGGCTAATTATATTATAGAGCCCGCTCTCTTTGACATGTGGCCTCTGCGACCGGCTTAACGATCTTATAAATATTAACAAAAGTGTTAATATAATACTAAGTAAGTATAGTTTTTTCACGAATTCCATAACAATCTGAAACGATAAGTGTTTGAATTTTATTAGTCGATACATCAGATAATTAACATTCGTACAATTATAACTAATTTTGAACATATAACCTATTAAAATTAACATAATTAAATAAATAATAGTTAAATATAATATCCCGACAATTCGTTGATTTTCAAAATCAAATAAGAAATATCATATAAAAAGTTTATTTTGCGGGTACTCATGTCGTATCGTTCTGGAAACACCGCACAAGGAAGCTTATTCCACAGCTTGGTTGTACGTGGAAGAAAGTTCCTTCAAAACTGCACTGTGGAAGAACGCCACACATCCAGATGGTGGGGATGATATACTTATTTCTGGCGTATCGTGCAATGGTGGATTTCGGCGGCAGGAATCAGGTCAAACAGCTCTTTGGAACACACCCCGTGATAAATGCGGTAAAAGACACACAATGAGGCGCTGTCTCTACGTAACGCCAAGTGGTCTTGCCGTTCACAAAGCACTGGATCCCCGACAATTCTTCCAGCTGTGCGTTGCACGCGGTCAAATGTTCCGAGCTGACACTGGGGTGCGCCAGACCAGAGATTACAGCAATACTAATGCAATTGCCGTGCTCTATTAATGACGTAGTATATAGTAGTATGCTTAACATTAAATTACGTTCTAGATAAATAAGGGGAAAACTAAATTAAAAAGTATCGAAATTACTAGAAAAATGAATCATCGTTTTATTAATCTTGTCAATTACAGTATAATATGTAACGTAACGCAACAAAAATACTAAATCGTTAAACACTCAATGCGTATAGTAAGTCAAAAAAAAAGGAAATGTAAATTTATAAGTAAAAACATAAGAGTTGTTGAACGCAATACAATGCATCAATCCACTCTTGCCACAGTAAACATACAAAGTAAATATATTACTCTAAATAAATAAAGGTATTATGCGAGGATTTTATTAGCGATTATAATTTTCATAATTCTAGACTATTATTGTCCGCTACTGCTGTCTCCAAACAACACACCAACAGAACCTACAGCTGTTGCACCTAATAATGAAGAATTAAAAAAAAATATATGAGATAACTTTTAATTTAACAACAAGATGCAGATTTCTCGATAATAGGATCATCCAGCCATCATCATCATCATAAAGGCATAAAAAGCATTTATTTCCTAAAAAATGATTCCTTTAGAATTATTTTTGATTTCATTTCTAACACTACCATCGCTTCGAAAACAAATGGCGCTCTGAGAGAGAAGACGCGGCGCAAGAAACTCTTCCAACATTCTCTTTTTGCGGTCTTTTTAATAAAATATACATTATTGTACTGTCAGTGTTATTGCTATAAAATAATCATAATCTTGTCCCAGGCTGTCCGATCACTTAGATATTCAGCTGTAGAGTAGTAGGATTTACGACAAAGACATTTTTTAATAAAACATTTAAATTTATTTATAGATAATGCCTGAACAGTCGCTGGGACTCTATTATAAAAGTGTATTTACCCTTAAGGCTATTATGTATGTATATCATCATCTGTGATTAGTTAGGCGAGCTGTAGTTGTGAAGTAATGATGAATTACCATTATCATTCACATGTTGAATTATAAATGTACAATTAAAGATAAGACGCGTGCCCGTCAACGCATGTGCATAATTTATTGCTTCTCTGCGCCTGCGCAGCCCTAATTAGCTGATATAAAAACACGCCAATTTCACATTCGCACTGTGACTCACACCTGTAAAGATTTATTTGAGAGACGATTCGATCCAACGCTTAACTAGATTCATTACTATTACACGGCTATAGTATCTCTCTACGGATTTAGTTAATGGTGTAATGATCAATTTGATGCGATGGGAACCGATCTGTATGCGTCAATTATGTAAATTGTCTGCGTTCGATACTTTTAATATGGAATTTATATTAGTTTTCATAGATTTTCTGTTTCAAGTTGACAATGGAACAAGAACTTAACAACTGTTGTTTTTCTTTAAATATAAATCAACTTTTTATGAACTAAACAAATCTTATGATGTTACAATACTATGATTACATTGAATCAAAACTGTCATTTCCGCCATGGATAGCTAGGCTGATCCGTTGTTCGAAATAGCTGACAGCGCTTGGGTTGCCAGAAGCCCTATTGGGGCGAGAGGATAGTACTTTGTATATTCTCCGCTCCTCTGGGTCTCAACACCAAGCGACACAAAGATGTAAGACTCACTGAGACCTACATATTTGCGAGGTTTGCTATCTGCGGCAGTAAAAGCGGCAGCCCCAGTACCACTTTTTTTATGCATAAACTAGTACTTACAAATCATGACGACATCGTCATAATATGAATTTCTTCAAAAAAGCCACATCATACCATTGGCATTGCAAGAGAACACGGAGACTGGTGATGGCTTTTATGGCTTAGGGTCGCTTTTTCATTATTTTTTATGAGAAAAAGGATTGAGAAAAGCAAGACGTTCCTCGTCGCTCCAATTAAAATGCAGAGCCGCTCAGGATTCTAGAAATTAAATTGAGCGGTACTGTGATCACGCTCGTCACTGAGAGATACATTATATATATGTTTATTCTCATCAGATCAGTTCAATCAATTTCAGAATCAAAATTCGAAAATCAATCAATTTCACTAATACAGTGCTTGTACACTTCTGGTTGACAGCAGTTATTATGTTTATTATCTTAGATCATTTTGCGCCAATTCACATATTATTTTGAGGATTATATTAATAATAGAATTGGGTGTAAAAGAAAATAAGAAACATGTCAAAACTTATCCTCATATTTCTAAAGAAGCTTCACAAGTCGGAAGAGTGCAACCTTAGCCATGGTTTTTATTTATTTTTTATTTTTATGAAAAAAAGGAACGATACGAGCAGGACATTCAGCTCTTTATTTCACTAGCTACGGCGCCCTTCAGACCGAAACACAGTAATGTTCACACATTATTGCTTCACGGCGCAAATAGACGCTATTGTTGTACGCATAATGTAGTCAGCTTCTTGTGCAAAGGAGTCTCCCACTGATAAGGCCGGTTTGGTTGGGAATGTCTTCAGGGAGGTACAAAGCTGCTTTTTTCTGAAAACGTAGTGAAGACTTCAAAGTGTATCAAGAGATTGTCTTAGAACGTGCTGAGTCTTAGACATAATCTTTTTAAAAATGTAGTTTGGACTTTCCACCAAGTTTTTGCACCTGGTAACAAGGCATGAACTACTGAGATTTAGCTTTAAGTCAACGTTCTGGAATATATAAAGGCTTGTCCTCGTTTGGCTCCAATGAATCCTATGTCTGCAAAATATAGTCAGTTTTAGAAGACATCTCATGCTTTAAACGATACGCCAACATCCCGTTGCATAAAAAATCTCTAGAGCAAGCAGTGACTGTATTTCCCATAGAAATAATGAGTAAGTCTATAGATTTGTTTGGATCCGAAGATCGATACGAAGTTCGCGATTAGACAATTTCTCTTTCGTTTTAATTATTCCCAAATTCACTTGAACATTTACTTTTTCGTTGTTTTACATTATTATGATCGTAAGTACTTCACTTTTTATGGTCATGTCTATGGTTCCGAAGCGAAATCTTAAGCTCCTGTGATTCCTCTGGTATTGCAAGAGAAGGTAGGCGGCCGCGGCGTTGATCACTTAACACCAAGTGACCCGTACGCTCGTTTGTCCTCCTAAATATTTATCACGTATAAAGTTTAAAAACATATGTGTAATTAATTGTAGAGTACGTGCGCATTGCGCATGTAATGCATTGCGGAAATGAGGCAGCTCTATAATTTGTTATGCCTGTGACACAAACTGCAGCAAACTCGTCCATTTGTCGTCGTGTGCGGCCCATCAATGTGTATTTTCATCGGCATCTTTGGTGTGCAATCGTCCCTGAAGCGTGTGGGCTGCGGCGATTTCAGCAGCTTTCACGCCTTTTTTTGTCACAAGTGCAACGCGCGCAGTTTTATCAAGCGTAGGGAGATGTATGGCTGCTTTTGTTTATTTCTCTAATTTAACTAGACGATAGGGTAAATAAACATTCGGGTTATCTGATTGTATTTGATTTGGGAATTATGCGATAACTTTATGCGCTTATTATCCATAACTCTGATAATATTATCTTGGTCCTCACACACATTAAAGTCACATCATATTATCTTAAGTGTAGTTAGTGTATAAATCTGCGAATAATTTTCAAATAGAAGGTCTTACGTCCATTTTTTTAGTTTGGCAGCAGTAAGAGGTAGTAATACTGTATTAGAAAACTGTATACACAGATAGATACTGCTACGAGATATTATGTAGTTATGTGATAGTTTCTGCGAATAGATCTCTTAATATGAGGCTTAAATTGGTGTAAAAAAGGATCCCATCCTATCCCAATCTCCTACTTGTAGTATGTACCGAACGCGGAGGATAACTGGTGAATTGCGACGTGGTCGTCAGATAGACACTTAGCATTCTCCGCCAGGTGTTCCAAGTTGGGCATTGATGGAGCCCTGATAACTACCGGGACGTGTAGATAGTAAAAGATCTAATGCATGTGGGATAGCCACGCCTGGGAATCGCGTAGACGATAGACCATACGCCAATGCAAAATTATGCTCATATCACGCTGCGTGGTATATGGTGTGCCAAATGTGATCCAAGCCATTCGGTTTCTGCTCATTGTAGTTTTTTTTATATAGGAGGGATCAATCTCACATACTCAGATACCACAGTACTGATCAAAGCCTGATTGGAACGGTGCTACGGATCAGGCAGTGGTCCAACGACTCCAGAGGAGGGTCAATAGGTAGCCATTTGGATGTAAGGTCAACAGAAGGTCTAACAGTGAAGGTGCATGATCTTTCATGTCTGCGATTGGCGTCAGCGCAATTACTAGGTGTGTCAGACCATATGCTGAAGTTAAGTCGTGAACAGATCTCCCCGCATGATTGGTGGTGCGTGAACTTTTGAACACCAAATAGCGTGATGGGCGTTAAAATTGCCACAAAATACGATCTCTGCAGTGGGGATCTGCTCTGACACGGAGTTTGCCCCCTCCAGAATATGTGGGGTAGCCCGGACATCCATTATCAGGTACAGTTCCTAATTGTGGTCGTCCAGGGACGCATACTCCAGGACTGTGTCATCTGGAACCGTCCTGGAAAGTCTATTTTTATTCCGTGCTTCCATTTGTATCTAAGTGGAGGGGAGGGGGTGTGCCTCCAGATAGCTGATAGTCTGAATGAAACACATTTCACGTCAGCGCTGCATATTAATTAACAACCCAGCCCAACGGAAGACCAGCGCTGGTTTTCAAACCAGCAAATATGCTGAGTTGGGACCACTTTGTGACGTATAGAAAATAATATTTCTCAATTTTGTTTTATGTTTTATTGTACTATCGTCATGAATAAACTTTTTCTTTCTTTCTTTCTTTCTAATTATTATATTGAGCGGTTGTGGCTACATACACATTTCGTAGAGGTTTGAGTTGATTGTATATTCTAATTATTTCTTTCTTTTAAATAAATCTATTCAAATATTCCAGCTTTACCAGCAAGTATGAGCGACCTTTAATGGTTCCAAAGAATTCAAATCTTACACTCCCTTTTTATTGAATGCCACTCGTGAGAATGAAATGAGTAAGAGTATTTTTTGGGGTAGAAAACCCGACATAAAATTTTCATCGATCTATGTTCCTGATGTAGTATAAAAAACGACAGTAATACAGATTTTCAAAAGATCTCCGAGTTTATAATTAATAATAATAGAGCATTTATTACCGCCAGGCTATTAACAATGTTAGGATCTTAAAATTTTCTTATAAGACATAATCCAGTTACCTACATTTTTTTTTATTAATAAAATGACAAACAACGTTTACCTAATAGTAAGTGTTACGCCCCCATTATTATATAAAGCGTTCTGGATTCTTTATTGAACCCAAAATTCTGGGCTACAACCCAATTGCGCTCGTCTTAATATATTAGTCATATCACATTACATGTTAATGGAGGGATCAGAAAAATGCTTGCGCCATAGGTTCTCTATCACGGCAGATGAAAGACAGAGAAGTCCGAAGACCTAGTCTATATAGACTAGGTCTTCGGACTTCTTTCTTACACAGTATATACTGTGTAACGACTTCAAAAAAGGAGAAAGTTCTCAATTCGTCGGTATGTTCTTTTTTTATGTTTGTTACATCAAAACTTTCGGTTGGGTGAACCGATTTTGATAATTCTTGCAGATAAGAAAGCTGGTGCTTCCCGTGTGGACCACACATTGAAATTTGGTCAAGATCTGACAATGGCATCCATGAGAAAACCATAAAAGTCTTAAATTTACATACGTATAGCAAAGTGGATGATAAATTTACGAATAACTGACCAACCGATTTCGATGATTCTTTTTTTATTCCAAAGAATTAACTTCAAATATATTTTGGTGAGAGTTTGGTTAGGTTCTCATAACGGAATCCATGACAAAGTAACGGAACTCTTCAATTCTTAGGATCAAAATAACGATACTCGGCCGAATCTTTTTTATACTCTCTAGATATTAAGTCATTTACCATAACATAGTTATGGTCAAGTAATTGTCGTAGTCGAATATGATGATCAATGGACTCCTTAATGATTTACAGTATGGGTGCGATCTTTGGCAGAATTTATAACTGTCTGTAATCTAATTGCAAAGCACTTACGCGCATTGTTGCATTGAAAAATTAGTACCTATAACTATGTATGTATTAACAAACCTATCTTGGATGACACCGACTCCAAAAATAACAATAATCGTAACTAGAATTAGATTGTATAAAAATACGCAATTATTTTTATACTTTTTAGTATATCTATTGTTTTGGAATAGTGTTTTTGAAGACAGTTGTTTTTTTGTTAATTTTTTTTTAAATTATATAATAAATATAAGTAGGAATAGAAAACTTTGAACATGGAACCAATCCCTTGCCTCATTTAATACTATCATTATTTTAAACATTGGTTATTAACCCTAGCTATTATGTTACGACCTTAACTGATATTAATTAAAGTAATTAAGGACATACCTACTACATTATTAAGAAAACCTAATCAGAATAGAAGTTTAAAATACATTGTAAGACCTGTAGGTTATGAATCACTATGGGATCTTTATTCATTTGTATTTTTAAGATATGAAAAATTTCTACTTTTGTAATTTGTGGTTTGAGATCAAGAGAGTCGCAGATCTAAATTTAAAGATTTTAAAATTATGACTGTTTCTTAGCAATAAATATATGACAATTTAGTATGTGTTCATAAAAACAGCAATAAATGTGAAAATAATAATAATAATACTAGAAATAAAAATAAACTGTTAATACCCTTCACTTCTAAGCATGGTTTACTTAGTTTACTGTACATGTCATTTATTGGCAATTGCATTAGATTTTATAATAAGCTTCCTGAAAACATAATAGAAATGCCCCTACAAGTTCAAAGCCTATTTTAAACATAAACTTATAGAAAAATCTTCATCATCATCAGCTGTTGGAAAAAGGCCTCCCCCAAAGATCGCCATGACGATCGGTCCTGCGCTGCCCTCATCCAACCTATTCCGGCGATCTTGATCAGGTCGTCAGTCCATCTTGTACGCCTACCAACAGTATGTCTTCCAGTACATGGTCGCCATTCGAAAACTTTACTGCCCCAACCATCTGTCCGTCGAGCTATGTGCCCACTACCACTTCAGTTTCGCAACCATCTGGGCTATGTCGGTAATTTTACGGAGCTTAACAAAACTCTTGTTACAATTTAAAGGATTACTTAGATGATAAGAAAGCTTGGGTGCAAATTGCCCTAAAGGATTTGAGCTTTTTATTACTCTTAATAAAATAGTATTAATAATTGGACGTAATTCCAGAAAAACGTTCCAAACCACAATCATGTCGAAATTGAGTTAAGAACACAAAACTGGTCACGTGATTCATGTTAACGGACTGACAAAAAATGGCAGTCCTACTGTCACTCCTTAAATGACATAATGACTTAGTAGCCCAACCCACACGTATGGAATACGTGGAAAAAGAAAACTTTTGACATTTATAAGTGTCATTTCCTTGACCTGCATGAATAGAGTGATTTTGATTTGATTTGATTTATGAAAATTTGATTTCTTGACGCATTTTACGGTTGGTATTAACTATTGTTAATCTTCACCTAAGTAGTCTTCTAATTACTATGTAGCCTTATTGGTTTAGCATGGGAAATCTCTATTACTTGAAAGGGTGCTTAAAATCAAGTCTCAATTAGTTCTTACAAATTATACCTTTCAAATTACTGTTACATTATTTAAACCGGATCATAACAGCATTCTGAGGGAGAAAAAACATTTATATAAAAATATCTATTGGGGCTACAGTATGAAATTGCCGATTTGTACTGAAAAATTGAAATTCCCTTTTTTTATTTAACATATTTTTTTAATCAAAATAACTACCATTATTATCTATGCATTGCTGCCATCTCATAGGAAGGTCATTTATGCTTTTGCGATACAACTATGGTGATCTACATTCGACAAACTGGAAAGTTTGGCTCGGATCAGCTTCCATCATCTCTTTCATTGTTATTCACCTGTAAACCACGTGGTTCGTTCTTCAAATCAAAGTTTCAATCACATTTAAACCCAAATCGCACGGTGTGTTCATTAGTAGTCCCCTCTCCAAACGTATCATAGATATTGCGTGCTGTTTCTGCCGCGTTTGTTCCCCGTCTGAACTCGTATTCAAAAATCACACGAATTCTCGCAGTATCCATCTTTCTTGTCTAAGCTGAATAAAAAAAACAACTGAAAGTCGATAATCGAATGCTGAAGATTTTCAAAAGAAGAACTGCATAGGTACCATGTGGAAAAAGTTTTACTCATAGATCTCAAGCCATGAAGGTCCTATGTCAATTCGAAAAGGTGCAATAAAACGGAAATTACCTACTTTAATCCCTAATACCTTAAAATGTTATCTGGCACCAGGCTGTTTTGTTTAGAGACACTTCAGTTGTGGAATAAGACAACACAATAACACTTTTTTTAGCCGTCATAATGATTTATAGATAACGATATTTGCCTGCACTTTATAATAAATAGGGGATATGTTCTACTTACTTGCGGTCGCGCGCCAAATCTGCACGATACAACGCTAGGAGAGAAAATGTTCTACTTACTTGCGGTCGCGCGCCAAATCTGCACGATACAACGCTAGAAGGGAAGATGTTCTACTTACTCGCGGCCGCGCGCTATGCCTGCATGACACAACGCTAGTAGCGAAGTTGTACTACTTACTAGCGGTGCCATGCGCTTCATACTAAGGTCCCCCTTTCTCGCTCAATCTAAATCAGTCTCAATCTCCCTCTCCATCCTCTTAGATTAAAACCTCCAACATTTTCGTGACATTTTATTATACTATTATACCCTCATGCGCGCAAAGAAGTTTCACTTCCAAAATATACATATCTAAACGTGTATTTGTATAGAGTCTGTACTCTAAGCTAATCGATGAACTTAGCTTGTTAATTTAATCTTAATTAATTTACTTTTAACAAGTAAGCATCTTGTAAATTTATCCATAAGAAGGTTAGGATAAAAATAGGTCGCGAATAAACTGCGGGGTTTTGTAAGAGGCGCGGTGAAGCGTTCTGTTGGTTGTAATTAACATTTTAGAAACAAGGTTACCGTTAATGAATTTACGTTTTCTATTGCTGTATTGCAACTAACTCATAAATTGGCTAATTTAAGATTTCTTTTTCAATTATTTAGGTAACGGTTAATGTTTTTTAATAAAGTGTTGATTAAGCGGTAAAACAAAGCCGTAAATTTATTTATTTTTAAACATTTTTGTGTCAGTATTTTTATGGGACTGGAGAATTTGAGCGTAGCTATTCATTGTGTGTCTTTTATCGCATTTATCACGGGGAGTGTTGGGAAGTGTTTTTTGATTTTGATGACCTATATAGCCGCGGGGTTTGCGACTCTACCTACTAAGCTAGAGGTCCCGGGTTCGAATCCCGGTCGGTGCAAACATTTCTATGATGAATATAATTGTTTGTATCCGAGTCATGGATGTTTAAATATAAATATATTTAAATATCCATGATATGTATGTTTAAGTATATATTATATTGTATTAAATATATCGTTGTCTTGTACCCAGGCTATGCCTAATTTGTGTCAAGATAATTTGTGTGAAAGTGTGTCATTATTATTATTTGATATTACCTGATTCCTGCCGCAGAAGTCCACCTTCGCACGACACGCCACAAATTAGATCTGGCTTAGTTCCACAGTGCTGTTTTGAAGGAACTTTCTTCTACATACAACCAAGTTGTGGATTAAGCTTCCCTGTGCAGTGTTTCAAGGACTGGTATCTTCAAAAATGGCGCCTAAGCCGTCCTTAAAGGCCTGTGATTCCTCTGGTGTTGCAAGAGAATGTGGGCGGTGGTGATCACTTAATATCGTTATTGACGTTACCCGTGCGCTCGTCTTCCATAAAAAAATAAAACAAGGTCCCGGTCACCTAATGGTATTTCATCACCACAACTCACATTCTGCCCTTTAGGTATGATGCACATAATTTTTGAAGTGAAAACATCTTTAGATCGTTGAGGACTTGAAGGTATTGAAAGAGTCTGAGCTGTCACGCTCGGTTATGTAACGCTCATTTGGGAAATAATGACATATAGGTACATAATTATAATTGGTTATTTGAATCAAGTTTTTTGTTATAAAAAAACAATAGTGTAATGTCTTATCTCCATCATTCATCATCAGCCGGAAGACGTCCACTGCTGGACAAAGACATCCCCCAAAGATTTCCACGACGATCGGTCCTGCGCTGCCCTCATCCAACATATTCCGGCGATCTTGACCAGATATTAGGTCCATCTTGTGGGGGGCCTATCAACACTGCGTCTTCTGGTATATGGTCGCCATTCGTGGACTTTACTGCCCCAATATTGGTCCGTCAAACTATGTGCCCTGCCCACTGCCACTTCAGTTTCGCAATCATTTGGTCTATGTCTTACCTTCATTGAAAATAAAATCAAACAGAGCAATACAATAGTATTTTATGCAAAAGTTGCATAAAGATTTTCAGAAAACGCAAGTGGCTTGGGTTGCAAATATGGCAATAAATAAAGCCACGAGCGTGTATTAATCTAGTTATCCAACATGTCCCATACAATATCTTTTTTACGACTTGGTAATTTTATTTATAAATAAACAAACAACCGCAAGTTACCGAAAGTTTTCGAATTGCCGCTTAATTGGGCGGGAAATGTATTGTAAGTATATATACTTATCTCTGCTGTGTGGTTTCATTTATCTAAATTTCCAAAACAAATATTATTTTATTTAAGAATGGTTTACCTACATGTACCGGTAGTAGGTAGGTATTTATGTTTAGTTTTTCTTAGATAATAAATTAATTTAGTTTTACTTACAAGGCTTCAATCATTTGAATGTGTATTCTTTATGAGTGTAATATTTTTAGAAGTGCAATCAATAAGTTAATTGATGACGACCGTTCCCAATATTCAGTCTATCTCTTACTTGAGATAAAAATCTTAACTATCGTTGACTTTTTTGTCCCAATGAACTTATCGACGGTAAATCACTTTATCCGTACACGCAGTCTGTCAATGAGACGACGTATAGCTTACCAGCAATAGAAGTTTGTATAGAAATTACAATTCACGCGTAACGCTAATATAAGGCGATAAGAATGACTTATCGGGTATATTGGGACAGCTACAGATTATTGACAGCTAATTAGTGACAGTAAAAGGTAGTAATTTATCTCTATCTGTAGTTAGTATATTGGGAACGGCCGTTAGGCAAGAAGGTACCTAAGTTAGGTGTAGTGTTACTTGATTTTAATTAAATGTGTTTTAATGATAATTAAATTTTAACATTCCTCTGGTGTTGCAAGAGAATGTGGGCGGCGGTGATCACTTAACACCAGGTGACCCGTACGCTCGTTTGTCCTCCTATTCCATAAAAAAAATGTAGGTAATGCGATTACATTTTTTTTAATTCGTATAATTTAGTTATTAATCTTAATATATCGTATGTGAAATTGGCTTTAAGAAATTTAAATGTTTAAACTAAATATTTTTAATGAAACTTTTTACACATAAGAAAATGTAAATTTTGGATCATTGATTCCTTTACTGTTCAGAAATATGTTACCTCTCTCATCTTGAGATTTATAAAGCGTAGGAAGTTTGCTCAGACTTTACTAGTCGTCTCAATTCGCTACTGAATTAAGACAAGTATAATCGCATTCAGCAATCTAGCTAGCATCCTAAATTCAGAAATAAGGATGGTCTGACTGACTGAAACATTTAGATGCCTAATGAGAATCTCATTTAGGAAGGTGTAATCCCATTAAGTTACTTATTTAATTTGTAAGTTGCTTCTGAATTTAGACGACTAAATTTAGTGAAGTGTAATTAGTGCTTTACGTAAAATTTAGGTGAGTGTAATGAAACGCGAATTTGACTTTTGCATTGCGCTGTCTTAGCTTTAGCTAAGCATAATTTTAGCTGTCAAATGACTATAGAAAAAAAATCAAAGATTATGCTCAGCTTACACTAATCTAAGTTTTACGTAAGTAAAGTCTGAGTGAAGTCTAAGTACGCTCTATAGATCTTGGCCCAAGTATTAATGATAAGCAAAAAAAAATTAAGTAGGTACCTGAACGCAGAATTAGGTAAAGGCATAAAAGGCAATTATTTTCTCAAACTTGATTCCTTTAGAACTCATTTTGATGTCATTTTTAATATCCTAGATAGTACTATCGCTTCGGAAACAAATGACGCTCTGAGAGAGAAGAAGCGGCGCAAGAAACTCTCCCAGCATTGAACAGTAAACAGGTTAGGTTTGAAACAAATCATAAATCAATTAAGTATTAACATTACAAGCGGACATCCGTTACTTTACACGTGTACCTACATAACGGACTATTATTTCAACTATTATTATTATTATTATTGTTCTCTTTTTGTGAATCAATTAGTATGAATGAAACAATAAAGTTCCGTAGAACTTTAACCAGTGGTAGGCTCCTTTGCACAGGATGCCGGCTAGATTATGGGCTAGGTACGGCGCCTATTTCTGCCGTGAAGCAGTAATGTGTAAGCATTACTGCGTTTCAGTTTGAAGGGCGCCGTAGCTAGTGAAATTACTGGGCAAATGAGACTTAACATCTTATGTCTCAAGGTGAAGAGCGCATGTGTAGTACCTACTGCTCAGTTTTTTTTTGGCTTTTCGAGGGCGCATCAATTACCATCAGCTGAACGTCCTGCTCGTCTCGTCCCTTAGTTTCATAAAAAAAAGTAGAACTTGCCAACATACCTACTACATCAGAAATACGCAAATAGGTTGAGCAGTTTCTGAGATTAGCTAAACTATTTTTTGGGATTGGTTGATTGATTGAGGTTTCGCGAGTATGAAATACATCGTATGGTGGCATATTATAGAATATCCTACACGTATATGTTATGTTTTTAAAGTGATAACCTTCACTTCTAGGATTAAAACACAAATAAAATTTGAAAAATTTTATGAACGATGCGGGATTCGAATGATGAAGCTACAACCTGAGATTTGAACAAAGCAAACAGTATTTTATAACGAGGCGGTACTCGAACGGTTAGCTCAGTTGGTTAGAGCACCGGCACGGAACGCCGGAGGTGGTGGGTTCGAATCCCGCATCGTTCATAAAATTTTGTTTTTCAAATTTTATTTGTGTATCCTATACGTATATCATACATCACAATCACATGAAAATGATTCAATTAAAATGAGATAGCGTTTTAACGACAAATTGAATAATTTAATAAGTTAATTAACTTTATTATTTGATTATACAATAAATATAACATTTGCAATTAGATTGAGCCCATTCTTACATACATATATACAACAAAGTAAACTAAAAATGTTCTTTTTAAAATTCCTCGGTCCATCGAATCAGATCAAATTTAAAATTAAGAAATGGTTACACACACTCACTTATTTATTATGACACATATGAAAGCTATTCTTAAAGTGATGATAAGTTACACAGAACGTATACTAAAACTAGATGTGCCTTATTTTTTTTTTTAATTTAATTTTGGTCCACGGTACCTACTCCTACCATTGTTTTATTAGTATTGTACCTATAGGTTAGTAAGATTACAAATAATTTACTTTATGCCAATTTATTACTACATAAAGATATAAAAGAAAGAATATTTTTTATTAGAGACCTACAAAACCAACGGTCTCTGGCAACATATTGAACTTAGATACTTATACATCTAGATAGACTATGACAGCTGTAAAAAAGGCGAAAAAAGTTGTGTTTGGAACTAACATCTATTTTGAGGAAAGAACGCACACTGACACAAAGTGTCATACAAATCGCGAATGTAAGACGTAGCTTGTCACGCACACTAAAGTATTAAATATGGCCTGTTATTTTATCTAAACATATTAATAATCTAAAATATTGAATAGTAAATTTTAAAAACGATTTTAGCATTGTGTTTATTTCGCAGGCATTGATATAAAAGTTTAATTAACTCATTAATTCCTAAATCAATATTATAGAGCCTTAGGAATGACATTCTCAAACAATTTTGCTTAAATTAAAAAGAATTATATCGTAGTCTGCCAATGTCACTTTGTCTCTGGTATTATTTTTCTGAAAAATTATAAATAACATTCACAAACACGGAACGACAATTGCAATTAACTCACACGAAAGCACCGCGTCAACTCCATAGTGTGCACGCTAACTCCGCCTTAAATAAATTTTGACCAATCACCGCACGTGGTGGCATAGATCGTTTTGCCAGCACGCCTTATATTTTTCGACACAGAGAACCGACTCAGGCGCGACTCACACATACTTACATCCCTGGCTTTGAAGATACCGGATTCATGTCTTCATGCCGTCTCGCTTGCACACTTGTGTTCAATATCTTTGAAAACATATTAAAATTTTAAATTTTAAAAAACAGTATGTACCGTAAAACTATCGATAGTTTTTCGTTTTTTTAAAGTAAATACTGAGGCATGTGAAGTTGTATAGATCAGATTGTTGAAGTCGATCGAAGATCTGAAAGAGACAAAAGATAAGGTTATCCGCGTAAGGCTGCGAGGGCGGCGGACTCGACCATTTTTTGCTGCACCGTTGATTGTGAAAGATTACACTTGAGAGTCGAAATACATCTTTACATCACACGTCAGTGGCAACTGAGCTGTCTTCAAAGTAACACGGGCTAGGTACATGCTGGTAGCTTCTGACGACAATGTCTGCGTGATTTGTGATTGTGAGACTGAACTTTGTGACATAACGGACTAAGTGAGAATCAAGCGAACCTGTCAAACTCTTCGATGGCCGTCTCTACACTCAACATGACGCCCTATTTCACAGGATATTCGTTCCAAGGTACGCTCCTGAGCATATTATGGAAACTTTTAATGTACAACGAATGTAGAGTCTACCCAATTTATTTACTACTAGCTGTAATAAATAAAATACTGTTTTTTTTTTTTTAATTTGTCACAGCAGAACTGTCAAACTCTGCGTCAATAAATTCTTTCATAGAAAATATGTGTATAAAAAATTATTGGAAATAAAAATTATTATGGGTCCCGAATCGAATTAAAAATCTATCTATCGTATCTCTCAAGTTGGACTTAACTGCATTCCTTGAAGTAATTCCCATTAAAATCCGTTGATTAGTTTAGGAGTTCACTGGAAACAAACATCAAGACACTAGTTTTATATATATTAAGATAAGATTTAATTGAACGCTGTTATTATATTTACATATGTATTTCATTAAGAATTCTTTAAATATTTAATATCTTAACTTGAACTGTAGGTTGACTGAGTAAATTATTTTCTAGCTGTTGAAAGCAACTGGACTGTTACGCTCGGCTATGTAACGCTTGTTGGGTATAAGTTGGTTCGAAACTACGGAGAGAGTGCGATCAGTCAGCGAAAATTGGACTAGAGTAATAATTTATCTCTTTCTCTCTCGTCCTAGAGGTTAGCCATCTGGTAGGCAAACAGCTTCATCCTATTTTGTGCCGTGTGATACAGGTCTTCGATTCAGTTGATAATGGTCTATTCCCGGATGTTTCGTAGGGAATATTTCATTTTCATTAGATAAAAGTTCGCATCTGTCATGATCATGTGTACGAGTACAGTAATTTATACACAATTATAATATTATATACACGATGCGGCACTCGAACTCGTGACCTCTGGCGTTCTGTGCGAGTGCTCTTCCACTGAGCCAACCTTTCGAATGACGTATCGTTCATAAATCTTGATATGTCTTGTTCAACTATCAGGTATTGGATCTATCTACTGGATCTACTTTACAGTTGATAACCTGCTCAACCCCAATATTTGCATATTAGGGAATTGACTTTTGTGTGGGTAGGTAGATGAAGTCCCCCCCTGAGAGTTGAATATGACACACACAAGATTTATCAATAACCCGTCACTCGAACGGATGGCTTAGTGGAAGAGCACTCACAAGGAACGTGAGAGGTCGCGGGTTCGAGTCCCGCATAGTTCATAAATTTTAGTTTATTCGAATTGAAAATTCAATTTACTGTTATTACATCTGTGCTTTTAGAGATGTGTTGTACAATAATAATGACCAACATAAATATCTATAATCATAATTTTCTCATCATTAGTCCGAACATCTTATAACATCGATTAAACGGCGATAAATTGGTGCTGTTAACAACTTAATTAAAGAGTTGTTTCCCATTTTACAAACCAAAAAGTCTCAAAACGTCATAAAACTATAAAATCACGAGGAATCAACGAAGACCGTTTATGGCAGATCATATAACAATAATTCATCCTCACGCGTCATATTCTGGAAGTGATAGAAAAACTACACTAAAATTTCTATGGTAATGAATGCCTTGTTTAGTTTCGGGAATAGTCAACGCAATGTCTGAGTGAGAAAATGGTTTGTCTGTTTACAATAAACAACTTTTGTCACGACTTATAACTGCGTTTATTGTCATTTTACGATCTTGATTTTAATTTGGAGGTTTTAATATCTGGTAAGTACCTGTCATTTGTCAAAAGAAACAAAATCAACGCTTGAGTTTATAGTAACCAGCCTAGTGAAACTCTCTAAGAAATAAAATTATGTAATAGTTTAAAAAAAAACTAAAAAACACGTAAGCATAAAATTCTCTTTGGGTTTCGTAAATTTTCTAAAATTAGATAAATCAGTTAAAGATAACGGTTGAATTTCAAAATTAACATCAATTCCTGCCTTATAGATAAATTTTATAACAAAAATCTTATTTTGCAAATTGAAAAATGGAATATAAATTTTATCAAATTACTGTATTGTCATCGGACCTAGATAAATCTACGTAGTTTGAGCGTAATCTGGCCGTTAAAAGTGTTTCAAAATCGCGCCCAAATGAGTTGGTTACAAACAAACATACATACAAGTTAAGCTAATAAATAGCGTGTAAAAAGCGAAGCATTCGATTGTATGAAACGTGCAGTCATTAATAGACGGAGATCCACTAAGTTTTAAGCAACTGTTCGCTTTCAAACTTAGCCGGATTATACTTTGCCATCGATCGCCATACTGTTTTTTACTAGGTACTATTTCAAACTTTTGTCAAATGACTGCACGTTTTATACTAAATTAAATTTCAATTTTTACTTAGGCAGTCCAGCGTCTTATTACGTAGTATTTACATCCCCTTTGACAGTAATCAGAGTAGATCAAACAAAGAAGTCCTTCAATTGACTCACCAAAGCTTTTTAACAATCAACTACAATTAGTCGGGCTGTATATAGTTAGAAAAGGTTAGAAAAAATTGGAATTAGATAAAAATTCAACAATCGAAATTAATGAATGCGTCGCTGTTGATAACCATTGAAAGCTTATAAACAATTAAACATAGTTTGGCATTGTCAACTACACTTAGATAATTTATACGTCTAGATAGAGTTTCTTGCTGTAGGACAACCGATAAAAAAAGGCCAGGAATATTAGTTTTGTGTGCGTGACAAGCTACGTCTTACTTCGCGGTTTGTGTGACACTTTGTGTCAGTGTGCGTGAATTGCTTCAAATAGAAGTACAGTAGACATATGTAAGTCTACTGAGATAGAGGTTAGTTCTAAACTCAATTTTTTTCAACGTTTTCACAGCTTTCATAATCTATGCACGGGCGAGTAAAATAAGAAGGACTCCGTGTCACCTTACATAATAGTGAGGCACCAATACAAGTCGGTGAACGAGTAAATACATAGCCATAAGCATATACTTACACTAATACAAGCCGATCGGCCGCCATTATGAGATTTGCCATCGTCTGTGACAGATCAGTTTGTATTGCAATAAAATATTTTTAAAATGCCGTCGTGCGTTGTGAAAAAGTGTAAAAACAATAATATAAAAATATTTGTAGATATATGATTATTTAAGGGAGAAAAAATTGTGTATCTGGTATACCCCGTAACCGCACACACACTAGCATAAAGGTGCTTCACTTGCTAATATCACGTCGCGGAATCCTTCTTTTTTTACTAGTACGTGAGTCTATGTAGTATTAATGATCTAAGCAACATGCATTTGAAATTTAGGCAATCTGGAAGTTGCAGAGGCGTTATTAAGCTAAATTGTTATGATTAAAGTCTATTAAAAACAAAAATAAATACATTGTTGATTAAAACATCAACAATATAAATTTACGAATACTGGTGTGGTTACAAATTGTTGGTACATAATTTTTAAACATTACAAGAATATAAAATATTAAAGTTTGAACAAACAAATGACTTAATAGATGCCAAACGTGTCCTTGCTTTTGTTTTGAAATAATTGTCCCCCATAAACTTATACAATAACCATTATGTTAACTGTTGGTTTTCTAGCATAAAATTTTATTACTGGCGACACTCAAAGAAACGGTATTACGGACAACCGTTTTGAAATCTCAACTCCTGTCTTTGATTTATATTATATTTCTGTGAAAGTTGGTAAGTATTGTTTCTGTATCAAGTGAACCGCAAAGTTTAAGTTTATTTGAATCTTTAAAAAAAAACTTGACGAACAATCAGTAGAGTTAATAACAATATAATAAGTCATTTATTTCAGGCATTTAAAACCCATTGCAATAAATTAAATACTATTGAATTAGATACACTAAAATCACTAGGAGAATACATGACATTACTTACTTAATAAATTAAATAACTTAAAACTAAAATTGCCAGATATAGGGGTTCGTAGGAAGAGTGATAATGTATAGTATCAAAACATTTTCAGATCAATTGCATTTACAATTTTCAAGGAATTTACTTAAATACGTATGTATTCTATTCCACAATTATTTATGTTACATCTTTAACAGTAACTCTATCTGAAAAAATAATTTTGAATCTGATAATTTTAGTTATGTATCCCACTAACACTTTTCAGTGCGGGTTAGTTTAATTAGTGAGATATCTTGGTAAAACTTACTAAGCAATTTTCAATGAGATCTTGTATTTAATATATCAAGTCTAATAAATTAATTAAAGTGCTTGTTATTAACTTAACCCCACACAATTGCGGTTACGGTTACAAATTGTGGGTTTTCAAGAAACCTGATACATTATGGTGGGAAGATGGGGCATACCACTTACCATCAGAACGAATTTATCACCGTCTTACATCTTATCATGAAAATATTTTTATGGATTTTGTTCAATTAATGTTAGGTACCACCAGTGGGAGGCTCCTTTGCACACGATGCCGGCTAGATTTTGGGTACCATAACGGCGCTTATTACTGCCGCGAAGCAGTAAGCATTGCTGTGTTTCGGTCTGAAGGGCGCCGTAGCTAGTGGGCAAATGAGACTTAACATCTTATGTCTCAAGACGAGCGCAAATATAGTGCCACTCAGAATTTTTAGGTTATTCAAGAATCCAGCTCGTATCATCCTTTATCGTCATAAAATAAATACTACTACATAGCATGTTGTAAGACGCTTTTAAAACTAATAAATATTAAAAATATTTCAAACACAAAAAAGCGCGTACACCTTCCTTAAAGGCCGGCAACGCTCATGTGATTCCTCTGGTGTTGCAAGAGATTTTCGGCGGCGGTGATCACTTAACAACAGGTGACCCGTACCCTCGTTTGTCCTCCTATTCCATAAAAAAAAACAGACTTTCATAAAATTCAAAATCACAGTTATATTTAATTTATGCATTAACTATTGGTAACAATATATATATATATATATATATATAGTTTCATACAAAGAAATCTAAACGAAGCAATGTTTGTAAGTCTGTAGTGTTATCGGATAATAGCCGGGGCTGCATTGTACAGATTAAACTCACTCGATTAATTAAATCCTTTAGTCGACTTCGAATTATGTAACTTGACGTGTAAGTCTGGCTTAACGTCGGGAAGGCTCGCCAAATAGGGGCCGACATCAAAACCTTTGCAACACAAAAAGCTCGAATATAACAAATGACATAGCTTCTTATGAATTTAATAACGGATGTTGTGTCCGATTCATAATATTTTTGTGAGATGTATCCAATATAATTTATTAGTATGTTTTACACTATTAAGTAGAAATTCTTGTAAATATAAATTTTATACTTAAGAATAGAATAAAAAATTATTTATATCAAACCACCACCACATAATACATAAATCAAAATAAATGATAAAGCCTTAAATACAACAATATGGTACAATAATACTTCACGTGTCTCAGAAATTATGTAGCAGCAAACCCGTAATATGTTCGAAGGAAGCGATGGCTGGTCCATGCGTCAAGCTCGTGTGTGGATGTTACTTGTGGTGGCTAGATAATGCTATCATCGAGAACCCTACTTTTGTTGTTAAATTTAAAATATTTTTCTTTAAATACTTCAAATGCTTAAATCTCCGCAAAACACCTTTATTTTTTTACAGTGTTTGTGAATTAATGCATCTTCTCTATCATCATCATCAGATCATCTTCAGGTTCATCGGAGATCAAGTCAAAATGTGAAATTCCATCCACATTAAGTTAAAATCTGGCATTTCACAACCGCGAGTTAAACAACCTTTTCCATAAGTAATTTTAAGATGTGCATTGTGCATGAACCTCTAAACTGCATATGAAGTCCTGTTATATGTTGCTAGGATGACACATGATTTCAACCGCTATGAAAGACATTACTATCACCGCCACCATATTTATTGTTCTCCTGGTGTATATGTAGGTACGTCGTGCGCATGACATCAGAATATATTAAGGTATACTCGCGTCATACATATGATAATCTCTTCTTCAACTATGATCACCTGGTACCAAAACACTGCATAATGCTTTCCTATCTCATTTTCTCCCACGTTAATTCTTATGTCCTTCCCCTTTTCTTCCTGAATCTGTTAAACATACCCAAAACTACCATCCACATTAGCTTAATACATTTACCTTTTTGATATTCTCATGGATTCTAAATTATTCTTCATATTAATATACCACTTCTACTTAACAGCAACTTCATGATGAAATATTTTCATTTTTGCGAATAAAATTTAATTGTCAATTTACACTAAATCAAACAGATTAACTTTTTTCAAAAACAAATGTATAATTCGTAATTTTATAAGTTCTCTCAATGCAATCATATCAACAAGCTTGAGACGGCAATCAATTAGTGAATGATTATCAATTTACCTGTGCGTCTGTCATTAGTACAGGGATACCTCAATTAAATCTTTAAAAATGGTTGTTTACTAACTGTAAACGAAAATTATGATGAGAAATTTAAATATGCGACTTAAACGCCTGTATTATTCCGCATAATGTGTGTGATGATGGCCAATGCCCCGGGGAAGGTGGCGATACGGCTTGCCCGATACCGATCGGCAAACCGCACCTTGTAATTTATACAACCAAAGTGCAAGTACCTCTAGAGCTCGTAATTTCCCTAACTTGAGAATCGATTGTTCGATAACGTTCGATTCATTATCGATTCAATTAATCGATAACGAGACATTAAATAATCAATTTTTAGCACAATTTCACCTTTGCTTAGTACCTTTTCAGTTTGATCAATTACCTTAAGTGTTGATATATGATACTGAAAAAACAGCATCAAAATTACATTTCTTGAAATAAAAAAAGATATAATATTACAAAAATCTCGCTTCGTTATTCCGATCTTAAAGAGTCAGTGTTACATCTGACCTCTACAGAGTCGAATACAATCAAAAGTTAGTCACATTCATATCACAGTTGGACAGGTACTGTATCTCACACACACAAACATATACATTCAAAGGCACCGACAACCTCTTTTAGCGTCGTAATATGACGCGGTTCAACCACGCCTGCAAAATGATTATTCTTATAATAAATCTGTATTACAAACATTGTTTATAAAAGTGAACTTTTTCTAGATTTAAACTGAATTTAAAATTTATAATATAGTGTTCATATTTCTAATACTTACCTAAATATAGTTTGCCACATGAGTAAATAATCTGGGATACCAAATACCTAATACAACAAACTCTCCATATTTTAAAATTACTTTCTACCTTTTAAAGGGTATTTTGTAGTATTTTATTAAAGTTTAACATTTTTTGTACCCAAAATCTAATGTAAAAACTTAATTACAATTACACGCGATTTAATGCTTTAAGGTATTTTATTTAAGAGTATTTTATAGTTTTTCATTTCAATTTATCTTAATTATTTCTTGGAATTAAAAACAGCATCAAAGATAAATACACACTTATTTATAAACGGCTGGATCTATTTCTTTGGATACAAGCTCAAAGTTATGACAATAGTGTATTGGTATGGTGAAGTGAGTCAAATTGACATTCAAAGATACTATTACAGAACTAGATAGAAACAGTTGTAGCCAATATAAATCTTATAACCGTACACATACCTGTGAATTGTTTCGAATAAGAAAAATCCAAATCACAAAGTACCAATACGTAGAAGGAATGCTTGTGTTTCACGAAGTAGAACAGATTTTCAAGTCGGGCGAGAATTTCTTCAATAAAACCGTAAATTGCTTTTTGTATTTCGTCGGAGGAGTCGAGAAATCTTTTTGCAAGAACAAAGATTTGTAATACCAGCGAAGACGCAACATAGTACAGAAGAACTTTGGTTAAGGAATGCAAAATGCTACATACTTTGAGAATTGAATATGTTTTTTTATAACAATAAGGGACGAGACGAGCAGGACGTTCAGCTGATGGTAATTGATACGCCTTGCCCATTATAATGAAGTGCCGGTCAGGATTCTTGAAACATGCAAAAATTCTGAGCGGCACTAAAATTGCGCTCGTCTACTTGAGACATAAGATGTAAAATTTACAATATACAATGAAATATTTTAATTTATTTTTCTTACATTATTTTTACGTCTAGATAGACTATGACAGCTGTGAAAATGTCGAAAACAAAAATATAATTTAGAACTAACCTCTATTTTGAGCAATTCACGCACGCTTACACAGCTTCATATAAATCGCGAGTGTAAGACGTAACTTGTCACGCACACTGAAAAAATATTCCTGGCCTGTTTTTATCGGTTGTCTTCCATTAATACACTCTATTTAGACATATAAATTATCTAAGTTAGTATTGTTAGAAATATTTAACGTATATGGTGTTATAAAAGGGCGAAAAGAAGTACCTACTACCCAGTTTGTAATAAGGCGGTGCGGTAAAGGCCATGTTCTAAAAGAAATGAAAGGCACCGTCCTAATAGTACATAGCACGGCATGAATACTTAATGAGGTCAAACAAGGCTCTTTTAAGAACCATTATATTAAAATAAAAATATTCTGCCTCATTCATTTAACTCGTTACATAAATGACGGTGAACTCATAGTGACGTTCATTCCGAAAGCCTCAGTTTGAACAGTTGCTTCTATTCTAAGTAATGCGTACTTCTTAGCTACAATAGATAATATTTGATAGACGAAATATAAATAAAATCGTGCTGTCGTATTAAACTTCGTTTCATTTTGAAGATATTTTAAGAAGAAATAAAGTTACAGAACCTGTGATATTACTCTATATATATATATGAGCCGATGAAAAAGTTTAAACAAAAAAAAATAGTTATTAGAAGTCCGCCATATTGGATTTAGAATATCGTCACTTAACTAACCATGCATTGTCATTCAAACTAAACGTCTATTCATAATTTATTCCTCATGGGTTAACTGTTTTTAAATTCAGTTGTAAAATTTTACCTATTATTGGCAAGTAAAATATGGACAAAGTTCGCTAAATTTCTAATAATGATTTCTATCACAGCCTGACTTGTAGGACAGGACTTCGACAGCCCCAAAAGTATACCCGTGGGAGGCTCCTTTGCACAGGATGCTAGATTATGGGTAACACAACGGCGCCTATATCTGCCGTGAAGCAGTAATGTGTAAGCATTATTGTGATTCGGTCTGAAGTGCGCCGTAGCTAGTCAAATTACTGGGCAAATGAGACTTAAAATTTTATGTCTCAAGGTGGCGAGCGCGGTAGTAGTGCCGCTCAGAATTTTTGTGGTTTCTTAAGATTCCTGAGCGGCACTGCGTTGGTACCATCAGCTGACCATCCTGCTTGTCTCGTCCCTTATTTTCATTTAAAAAAAGTATATTTAAAAATATAAACAGTATAGTTTGTAGGTATGTAATCAAATTGAGCATACCTACTCACATTCTGTAAACAATTTGAAGCAATTGCCACGCGACCAAGCGGCCACACAGAATACTTTGAATGCCCAAAGAGGGCTTAATGGAATGACATTGCCTTTGTGAGTGCCGCCCAATTCTAATGCCTATTCAAATGGCGTCTTTTTGTTGCTTGATTTTCGACAGCAAGATCTTGTTTTATTAGTGTATAAATGAATTTTAACAGGTAACGTATAGAAAAGCGCGCTGGCTAATGAATTTTGATTGTCACTTCGAGACCACAATTGTACACTTATTGTATTTATTTATTTATATTCATGCTTAAATAAATTGGTATCGAAAGCGATTTAGTTTCCTATGTAGCCATACTCTTGATAACCTTTGTAAATAGTTTAATCTGAAAGTTATGTAACGTATAATAGATTGAATGTTTTCAATTATTTGTATTGCGGTATAAAATGAAATGGTTGGTGTCGTTAAATCATTGATTAAAGTTGATAATATAATATTGATTACACCAATTATAATCAACTTAATTACTTACTTAAGTACCTCGTTTATCAGAGCTCACAAATCATTTATCAATAGAAAGCAGTGTACAAAGTTTCATATAAATTTTTCTTAAAGCACATTAACGTCACATCGTGAAATTGATTTGCGAGCAGCAACATATTATTATGATTGTGAAAACTGGGTTTACGATATATTTACACAATGTTACTTACTTACGACTATGAAAGTAAGCTATCACTGTAGAGATGTATTTGGAAATAACACAAAACTAAAATTAATTCGTAGGTACTTAAAAGTTAAAGGCGACACTAAATGCCAGCGACCTTGAGCGATATGAGTTCACGGCTGCCGGCCCACCATATATGTAACAAAGCCAATATTTTCCAAATTCTTGCGTGGAAAACAGTTTATATGCTTACATGCCTCGTTATTCACTTCTAATCTGAATAAATGAACCTACACAAAAAAGTACAAGCTGTAAGAATAACTGAGAGAAGTAGATACCAAAAAAATGCGTCACGCCATGCCAAAAAACTTGTTTAACTTCAAAGAAAAGTGGTGGTTCAAAAAGGCTCGGAAGTGTTAACTATAACCAACAGCAAGCATTAGCAACCTACAAATAAGACTTAAGGATATGTGTAACAGGATTAAGTAGTATTCATAGCTCGAAATGCTATACACAAAACTTCTTCGTCTAAAAACACCATGTTTGCGTGTTTTCTGCTTACTCTTCGCCTTAAGAAGCATACGATGAAAGTAAAATGTTAATACAGATATTAAAACAATACAGTTAAGATTTATGTCATCAGTATAGACTTGATTGGCGCTCTACAAATATACGATTTGAATCTTTACGCTTATTGCCTTTGTGGCTTTTATTGGCCATTTTCCTTAGTGTGCCGGTGCCGGTAGAAATGCAATAACCTGTGATATTAAATGTATCAAATACAATGTAACATAAACTCGATACGTCATCTCATGTTCTCAATAATAATAAAGATTTTCAAATTACTTGAATACGAGGTCGCGAACGACTGAAATGTTTCATGAATTTATCAAGATCATTTCGCAACAAATTTCCAAACAAACTGTTTTCACTTAAAAGTTGCAAGCCAGAGATGAGCTGTGATTATGAAATGGCAGACGGTTGAAATCGTCTAATGCCAACTACTTGGGAAACTCGATCTTAGCGACAGTGATGATAAACCGAAAGTACTTCCATTTAATGTGATTGCTAATTAAAGTTGACACAGAAATGTGAGTAGTGAATATATTTTTATTTAACCGGTCACGGTGTTACGTTAGCGTATAATGGCTGACTCTGTTTCAATTTAGTTGAACATGAATGCAACGGGTGAACGAATCGAAACACGATTATGCTATTGTGAGAGAAAATTTTATGCGTTTTTCTATAAACTATCTTAGTTCAGTGTTTGATTATGTATCGAAGGGATAACTCGCTATCGCTATGAATAAGACCCGTAAGTAAAAAGAGTGATAGCTTTGAATAATTTGGAAAAAATTACAAAAGATTTGATTTCTGTGCCACCCTAGTAGCAGTAGTATTGTTGCAAACTAGTGCATGATCCAAAGTACTTCCAGACGATTAGTTTTATTGAATGATGTTTGAATTTGTTGTTAACTTCGCCTCCTTTCTGCGTTAATAGCGTTAAAATGTTTGCGAATTCTATTACGTATTGTGATTTTTGAGTTTCAATTGTACCTTTTGTGGGTCTTCAATTGAGCTTGTATTGGTATAGATCCCAATACATGCTCGATCGATAATTGTTTGTTATTAAATCAAATTCATCCTAGTGGCTCCTTTGCACAGGAAGCTGGCTAGATTATGGGTACCACAACATCGCCTATTTCTGCCGTGAAGCAGTAATGTGTGAGCATTACAGCGTTTCGGTCTGAAGGGCGCCGTAGCTAGTAAAATTGCTGGGCAAATGAGACTTAACATCTTATGTCTTAAGGTGACGAGCGCATTTGTTGTGTCGTTTAGAATTCTTGGGGTTTATCAAGAATCACCATCAGCTGAACGTCCTGCTCGTTTTGTCCCTAATTTTCATAAAAAAATAGCATTACTATTATTGGTTTCACATATTTGGAGCATTTCATACCGATAATTTAAAACTTAATAAAGTGATACATTATAGCTAAGCCACCCACATTTGTATAGCAGGGTTATTAGGGACGTTATGCGTCATAAATATTTCGGGAACATAAAATTAACACTCAAAAACATGGGTTTCTAAGGCACCACAACGTCTACAGGGACCGACAAAAAGCATGATCGTTTGTGAATCCCTTCTGCGAGACCTTCGAGATTAAATTTACAGATACAAGCAAAATTCATCTTTAACATTGGCAGCCACAATTCAAATTCGTGTAAATATTTTTTAATTTTAACACCCACTTATAGTGGTGTGACATTCGAATCAGAATCATATTTTGTTTGTGGTTGGGTTTGTTTTTCACTGCTTTGTCTCAGGCCTCGGTTTCTCGCCTTATCAAAAGACACACTTGTTGACATGTTGTTTAATTGATCGGTGCCTCACCACAGGGGTCGCGGGCTCTACGTGAGTCGGTTTCTTTGAGGAATTATTTGAAATTGATAAACCATATTAAATGCCTTCACAAGTGGAAGATGCCACTGTTGTGATTTTATAGAAACATATTCTATGTCAGTCAAATTGGATTATATTATGAAGTATTAACTAAAATTGTTATAAGATGAGTAATGCCTTAAACCATACAAATGGTATAGAGTTATAGGTATCTGCTAATAAACCAAGAATATGCAAAATGTTTACAAATAGATTTTGATTTTGCTTATGATTGGTTTATTCGGACGTATAACGTTTCCCGCGTTTATTTGCCAGGCTGCTTGACATTCGGAAAACTTCAGAATTATCATTGTTTTGACAGTGTTGTCAGCGATATAGTTTATTTGTAAGGCCGCTAATATCTAACTATTTGGTAAACGCAACTTATTTCTATTATTACATATATTTCTGTATAGTAAAATAATATTCAATAAATAACTTTATAGTGTGTCAAGTGTTAAAGATATTCGACTTGTAATAGTTACGTGACAAAATTTCTCTACAACATTGATTTATATCTAAGATTTTTTCGATTTGAAGGAAGATATAAGGCGACAATGGCATCGCAAAAATCGACGAAAGGCGGCTTCCTTTGACCATAGGTGGTCTCTAACCATTGGCCGTGATGTGATTATAATAGACTTCACTCACACAGACAGACATTCAATTCCAGAAATGTTATATATTTTATCTCTCTCGATATTTTATTTGCAATCAATACCGGACCAACTTAATTATCGCTCGGAATGCTCATCATGATAAAGGCATTAATTAAAATTTTGATGACTTTCTTTTCGGCATTAAAATCAAAATGAGTTAGCAGTTTAAGGATTTCTTTATAAATTTATTCAAAGAATTTTATAGAGGTATTAATGCCCGCGGCTTCGTCCGCGTAGATAAAGGGTTTTTAAAAATAATAAGCAAGTTTTGAATTAAATATTGTCATGTCCTATTTAAGTTCCGGTTCCCGTTTTCGCTCCCGTTCCCAATATATTATATGAATCTTTTTCGCGGAAGTTTTCTATGGCAAACATAACCTACTATTGGTATAGTTATAGCTCATCGATGTGAATTTCAGTTTATCACTAACCTTGAGGGGATTTTTTTGGGGATAAAATGTTGCCTATGTCCTTTCCCAAGCTCTAGTCTATCGCTGTACCAAATTTCAACAAAATCGGGTCAGTAGCTCCTGCGTAATAGCGTAACAAACATACATTCACATTTATCATATATGTAGGGATGTATTTAATTTACACAGTAATGTGTTGAATTAATTAATTTGTATGTTTGAGTTTAAATTGTTGTATTATAGAAGGTAGTTTTAAATACCTACATCAATATATTATTCGTAATATTTATGATAATTGAAACGTTGTTATATAAAACTCATTTTCTTAATAATATAATCCGTTGACTGCACATAATAGCTGTCTTCGATATTTTATATCTCTTTAATGGTGATTGATAAATCTTAGTACTCATAAATTAATTATGTTTTTCTTAGAATAGGTACTAACGTATATATATATATTCTATAAGTTTAATAAATGTTCAATTTAATACTGAATAGTAACTAAATAATCAATCATAGTCTGATCGAGAAAACTAACTCTACAGATAACCTCAAAGAATTGATAGAAATTGATACCTAGAAACAAGCAATATGTGCTTCAGATTAAATTTAGACTATATTCAATATTCTACGCAATAAAGAAAACAAAAACGGACATTCATTAAAATATATTTTGTTATTGGCTTAGGACAAGGACGAATGAATCAGCTGGGAGGAGTATTCATCAACGGTCGTCCTCTACCGAATCACATCAGACTGAAGATAGTGGAGATGGCTGCGGCTGGAGTGAGGCCGTGTGTTATCTCGCGACAACTGCGAGTGTCTCATGGCTGTGTCTCCAAGATATTAAATAGATATCAGGTAAGGTTTGTTCCTCAACAATCACCCTCTACCAAACCACATCAGGCTGAAGATAGTGGAGATCGCAGCGGCTGGAGTGAAGCCGTATGTCTTCTCGCGACAACTGCGAGTGTCTCATGGCGTTGTCTCCAAGATATTGAATAGATATCAAGTAAGGTTTGTTCCTCAAAGATCACTCTCTACCAAACACACCAGGCTGAAGATAGTGGAGATCGCAGCGGCTGGAGTGAGGCCGTGTGTCATCTCGCGACAACCGCGAGTGTCTCATGGCTGTGTGTCCAAGATATTGAATAGATATCAGGTAAAGTTTGTGCCTCAACGATCACTCTCTACCAAACACATCAGACTGAAGATAGTGGAGATGGCTGCGGCTGGAGTGAGACCGTGTGTCATCTCGCGACAACTGCGAGTGTCTCATGGCTGTGTCTCCAAGATATTGAATAGATATCAGGTAAGGTTTGTTCCTCAACAATCACCCTCTACCAAACCACATCAGACAGAAGATAGTGGAGATGGCTGCGGCTGGAGTGAGACCGTTTGTCATCTCGCGACAACTGCGAGTGTCTCATGGCTGTGTCTCCAAGATATTGAATACATATCAGGTAAGGTTTTTTGCTCAAATTTATCAAATTGCATTTAGAAGAGACTGATGCATCAGATATGGGACCTTGTTTCTTCTCTTGAAAACAGCAGTCTACTCATAGCTGCATAAAGTATACTTTATCTTTGTCCTAAGAAGCTATTATCAAAATGATACAGACATCATATACCTGTATAAGTTAATAAAGTATAAATACAAAGGACACTATGATCGTATGTTTATGTTAGAAAAAAATATATTTTATTACATTGTTATTGAGATTCACTGACAACTATTTATTTGATGCTGTATATAAAAATGATAGGAATACAATAATTAAAAATATTAAGGTAATATATTTCCCACAGGAAACCGGCTCCATTCGTCCTGGCGTGATTGGAGGTTCCAAACCAAGAGTGGCGACACCCGAAGTTGAGAACAGGATAGAGGAATTGAAGAGACAGAACCCAGGTATATTCTCCTGGGAGATTAGAGATAGACTTATAAAAGAAGGCATTTGTGATAAAAACACCGCACCATCAGTCAGTTCTATATCAAGGTTAATAAGAGGAGGGAAAAGGGACGAATCAGATCCTAGAAGAAACCATAGTATTGATGGTATTCTAGGTAAGTCCTTCCCATGAAAATTTTTGTACAAACGCTTTTAATTGCCCATAATCAAGTTAACATAATTTATTACCTTGTAACGATTATATCATGTTAACAAAGTCAGCAAAGCAGAACAAATGAAGTGTTATTTCCAACAGATAACTTTCTATTTCGTTGAAGAAAATTAATTTAATTATATGGTGGTAAGAATTCATTTTAGATAATCAAATTACAAAGTTGTAACAGACATACTGAGTGGGTTCGAATCTTCTTGATAAGTCGATTTGCATTATTGCGAATACTTTTTGATGTTATTACTTATTTTGGTGCGTTATGGAAAAATGATGAGAGTGAAATTTTAAGATGCGCGCGTATCACTGTAACACAAAATTAGCAGGGAAGTTGGTTCCTAAAATTTTTTGACATTTGCGATGACGTAATTTTTTTTTGGTTTCTTCGTCCATTATTAGGACAGGCAAAGGGTTCAAGTCCACACAGCCGTATTCGTTATTTAATAATTAATTGTCAAAGCCATCTTTGTAGGGTTTTTACAATATTATTCTTTATAGAAACGTAGAATAGCAGTAGGAATAAATAATTTTAAGGATTTTTGCTGTTTTTGTTACGTCAAAGATGTATAACTTCTTGCGTGCATACATTAGTACCTACACACACACACACACCTTTTTTAGAGTATCTTTCAAATATGCAATGACTTCATGATAGTAATACACAAGCTTCAATATATTGTGTCTAAAATAATACAATTAGTAAGACAATTCGAGGTTTGCAAAATAGCGTATAAACTTAATAATCTACGTAAAGTGTATCGCAGACGCACGCGCTCGCCACGGCAGCGCCTCTTGTGTCGGCTTCGGAAATTGCAGGTTATAAAAATGAAATTAGTACTCAAAGCTGTTATTATCCCATCGCGTTTGGCCGCAAGGCCTGCATTACGACAATCTGTCCGTACTGCACGTCTCATGCTATAGCTATCCCATATAAAACGACGCTTCTAATAAAGCCAAGCGGCGACGCCGACCGAGTGTGGTTTTGCAGGAGATTCAGCGATAAGATTATGCATATTAGGTTGTACGGCTATAGTAATGTCTGAGTCGCATAACTGGGCCTTTTGTAGACTGCTTGTAAAGCTTTCGGTTTAAAACTTTCAGCGAAATCATCATTGTGTTAAATAATTATGTTTCTTTGGTATGAAGTATAATATTAGAATCGTTTCTTGTTGAACCATGTTTAACCATAGATTCTGTTTGTTGCGCAAAGCCATTCCACCCAACTATAGGTACATGCTAATAAATAATAAAAAATAACGGGTTGCAATCCGGGAGTGCCGGCATCCGACTTGAATACTAACGATGTGCATTTTTTAATATTTTAATTCAAATTCAAATATTTTTATTCAAAATAGGATTTAAAATCACTTATCACGTATCACGTCAAAATCTACCACCCATGCAAAAGAGACTGCCTTTTTGAATGGGTGGAATTGCCAAGACTGACTTTTGAAATGGTAAGGGAATTTCACACAAATTTCTTAATTTATTATTGTAAAAGTGATAGCATTTATGTGGTTAAATACAATATTAATTTACTGCGCTATCGTACACTAAATGACAATTTATATTACATAAAAAATTTAACACTTAGAACTAATACAATTTTTTACATTAAATAGTTTATCTCTAAAAAAATCAACTTTCGTCCATAATTTCAACGACTGTCTTACGAATTTTCAATCAGGTCACGTGTCCTGACGGAAGTTTAAGTTTTCAGTTTTATTATTTGTATTTGATGTTTCTGGAACCTCAAAAAAATGTGCCTACTATGGCATTTGCATGGTAAAGCTAGTCTATATTTATCTTCTATATATTATTCAAAATTGCGTTGACACTTAGCTTTGTTTGTTTAGGCCCAAAAACTCATTATACGCCTCTATAAAATTAATTTAGGATGCGGTTATACTTGATTAAACTACGTCACCACACGGTAGAACTTTATAGTCATAATGATCAAAATAATATTATCCGTATTATTGTTTACTGAGGCACGATTACATGTCGTAAACTTTTTGTCATATGATATTTCGCTTTTTTCTCCATATTTTAATTGTCTTAAAAATAGTTAGAGGCTTCTAACAACAAACTAAACATTCTTTATTTCATCTAAAGGTCCATCGTCCTGTGAGGATTCAGATACCGAATCGGAACCTGGAATCACGCTCAAAAGAAAACAACGAAGATCAAGAACCACCTTCTCAGGAGATCAGCTTGAGGCTCTCGAACGTGCTTTTACAAGAACACAATATCCTGACGTGTACACTAGAGAAGAATTAGCCCAAAAAACTAAACTTACTGAAGCTAGAGTTCAGGTAAGATTGTTTAACAATTCCAATAAACATATCATTGGGATTTGATCAGAAACATATAATTTAACAAATGGCCGTCATAATAAGGGTAATTAATTATAGGATGTAACTGAGCCACCACATGTTGTTCACGCTACTGTTCCTTTAGTTTTTTTAGATTGATAGCTTTGGATGATTGTAACCCTAACACAAAGTATAATCGAGTGCTCTCTACCATATAATTATGTCGAGCAACTTCGTATATTTTTATTTTTGGACAGTAATTTTCATGCGGTACATTGTAGAATTATTAATTTTAGTTGACCTACAACAGAGATCTGTCTTATAACTTTAATTAAATGAACTGTTTTTTGTACACAGGTATGGTTTTCTAACCGAAGAGCTAGACTCCGCAAACAATTAAATTCGCAACAATTAAGCGCTTTTAATACTATGTCACTGCAATCTGCATTCCCTCCTGTTCATCAGCAGTACGAACCTCCAACATCATTTAATGCCCAATGTGCCTCTTGGCAACAATCTTATTCTTCTGCATTAGGATCTAGTTCGGTACTTAACTCTGCCCTGGCACCTTCTCTTCACCAATCAGCGTTAACGGCTCCATCAGTGTGTCAGTCGGCTATTGCAGCTTCTTCATTACATCCATCTAGTTCATTTTCTGCTGGAAATCTAACTCCTTTATCACATTCATCGGAGATTGCAACACCATTACAAGCACCAGCCGATGCAACTCCACCAAGTTCAAGTCCTACAGCTGCAAGTCCTCCGTGCATAAACACAACTGGGGGGATAACATACCAACATTCAAGCTACCCGAATGTGAGCGAAGCAGTTTCTCACTCTCATCCAGCTTATGGCTACAGTGATTATGCAAAACAAGAGCATATGTCTGCACACAATCATTGGACCTCAAGACAACTTGGAAGTCACACCCAAAACAAACTTGGAGAAGTTGGTGCCTGGCCAGAAAATTATAGGTATGCATATTATAATATTATTTAGACATTAAATTTTACTTATTGGACTTATAAAGTTTTCAACCTGACTTGATCCTTACATAATTCCTAATGCATCTTAGTTTATGGTTTGCAAATCGGGAAGCATTCACTTTGTTTCCATTCACCTCCCTTTATCATTATGCGAAGCGGCCGCCAATCAATTAAGAGAGTAAGAAGTCGGCCATTACAAGCCGCATGAGCAGTTATTAGTGGCCTCTCTTCGTAATAGGCCGCTGCGATCGTGAACTCAATGGGGTTGCAAATTTCATGTACTTTGTGAATTGATTATTAATTGATTTTCGGTCTTAAGTTACATTCGTTATGTTAATATTTTTGGACCTATTGTTTTTATTTTTTTCCTTAATGAAAATAAGGGACTAGACGAGCAGGACCTTCAGCTGATGGTAATTTATACGCCCTGCACATTACAATGCAGTGTCGCTCAAGATTAATTAAAACCTTGATACATAAGATGTCGTCTCATTTGCCGAGTAATTTCACTAGCTACGGCGCCCTTCATACCGAAACACAGTAATGGTTACACATTACTGCTTCAAGGCAGAAATAGGCGCCGTTTGGTACCCAAATTATGAATGTTGAATTTTGTAGCGTATGCGATGTCCCGTTTAAGAGTATGGTATTGTCACTACTTCTTTATGGCGGCAACATTTATCCACGTTATCGAGACAAAGAAGTGTAATATAGCACACATCAGACCACACACAATATCTCTTGTGTTACAATGAACGTTCTGTTGTATGGCGATCAGTTTATTCTTAGAGTGATGCAAGTTTTCAATAGGAATTCAACTGCAACAATGTTTATATTATGTCAGTTAGAAAATGAATAACTCTTAAAAAGTTAACGTATTTTTAATATACATATATATATACATAGTTATGAGTAACTATGCCAAATTTCGCGATGTAGACAATCATTTGATTAGATATTACGGAATACCTATCGAAAATGTAATATATTTTATTAAATACATCTGCCAATCCATGCAACGATGTAAATACTACGTAATAAGGTACTGTCTAAGTATAAATTGGAATTTAGTTTAGTATGAAACATGCAGTCATTTGACATAAGTTTGACATATTAGTAATTACAGTATGGCGATTAGCCACGAAGTATAATCCGGCTAAGTTTGAAAGCAAACAGTTGCTTAAAACGAAAACCCAAACGACAGCACGTTTCATACAATCGAGTGAATCGCTTTCTTCTTAGAGAGTTTCGCTAGGCTGGCTAGTATATTCATATAAAACAAACCATATTTATTCTAAAATATAAGCAATGATGTCAATAACTGAGGCACAATGCTAAAGGGACATCGTTAGATAACTTCTAAAAGCGTCTATCTCAAAGCCTAGAATTTGCATCCACTCTATACATCTTAGATCATTTATACATCTAGAATGTCTAGGACAAAAAATAATTGAGTTTAGAACTAACTTCTATTCTGAGCAATTCACGCAAACTAACAAAAAGTGTCATATAAATCGCGAGTGAAAGATGTAGCTTGTCACGCATACTAAACTAAAATTCCCGGCCTGTTTTCATCGGTTGTCTAACAGCAAGAGACTCTATCTAGACGTATAATGTATCTATACATTGTATTCTATGTTAAACACACCTAACGGAAAAACAATGGAATATAACCAACCTTATAACAGCTAAATACAGTTTAGAATTGAATAAACGTATTACAACATTATCAGTTTCTTACATTGCGGAAAACAGATAAACACAAGTTGCTTTGTAGTGAGCGCGGGTGCAATTAATGAATGGCTAAACGTGACATTAGTCCAATGAACCCATGCATTAGGTAACCCAACCGAGTATTAAAACTTACGTGTAGCTGTTTCTAATGTACTTCCTAAACTGCAAGCTTTTACGAGACTCTGGCTATCGATCGACGTCGAAATATTCATGATTGATGGTCTCAAGGGAAGCTATTTTAAATTGCTTTTTGATATTAGACTTTTAGGTATCTATATTATCCTCATCATCACTTCGTATCATAAAACGAAGTCCTCCACCGCGTCTGTTCGCGATAAACACTAAAATAACAGCTTCGATTTTCATGCTGTTTTCACCAATTAATAGCGTGGTTCTCTAAGAAGGTTTTTGGTATTTGTTGGAGGTTTAAAATACAAATTTTGATTTGTACCTTTACAGAAGGTGCGGCATTTAGACCTCAAATATGTATATTATTTTAACATTATAAACAAATACTTCAGTCTAAGATTACGTATTGATTTCCGCTGCGACTAGATACCGCAGGCGTAGTCGCAAAGTGCGGTAATACTACGCCCAAGCGGACGTACTCGAGCTAGTCTCGAACAATGTGTGACATTGACGTGCCACATGTTAAAATTGCGTAGTCAATCTTTGTAAAAATAATACTACAAGAAATAGGAAAGACACTGGGATCACATATCATCAGTAATTATTTTGTATTTTATTAATTTAAATAACACGAGGGAACAAAATTTTAAAGATGCCATTGAGTGTCAAGATGTCACGCACACAAGCATCTAATAGTTGCTGTAATAAAAAGCTATTGTTCTTAGATAGTGCGGTATCTACTTGGATTGTAGACCAATCCTTAATCTAAGACTTCAGTTTTATTTATAATACTTAGTAAGAGTTGATGTTGGCGTATGTTTAATTTATAAAATAAGCAAGTGGTCCGCGTCATTGCATCGCACGCTTCAGTCGAGACTGCGTCGCACATCTTTCGCTAATGATGTGCCAACTTGCCGTATTTATCGAGAAATTGTATCCCTATTTCACCTGCACTGAGCAATTTATTAACGGCAATAATGTATGTATACAAATTGGCAAAGACTAAACCAATGATACTTTAAGGTAAATATATTACTTCATTATATTCTCACAGAACAACCGAAAAAAAATTTCACGGATGAAAAATTTCGTAAAAAGCTTAGATCCTTTATACATCTAGATAGACTAACGGCCGTTCCCAATATTCAGCTTCTATACACTATACTATCGCTGACTTTTCTGTCCCAATAAACTTATCGACGGCAACTCACCTTATCCGTGCATGCTGTCTGTCAATGAGAAGACTTATAGTTTACCAGCGATAGAAGTTTATATATTCCTGGCCTGTTTTTATCGGTTGTCTAACAGCAAGAGACTTTAGCTAGACGTGTAAATTCTATAAGGTAAAAAGGATAGCATGATTAAGACGCCAGTGTTTGTCAGACAAATTTTTACACATTGTGTTTTATATATGACTAGCTGACCCGGCAAACGTTGTTTTGCCATATAAATTATTTTTAGAGTTAGATCGTTTCTTGGACATTGCAACATTACTTTATTTTTCTAAAATTAAAGATTTTTTCTTAACATTAACGTAGCCTAAGTTACTCCTTATTACATCAGCTAACGGCCAATAAAAGTCCCGTCAAAAATCGGTCCAGCCATTTCAGAGATTAGCCGGAATAAACAGACAGACAGACAGACAAATATTGTAAAAAAAAAATTATGTTCGTGTATGTGTTGATATATATTCATATACATGTAGTAAAGAACGGTTATTTCAATATTACAAACAGACACTCCAATTTTATTTATATGTACCTATAGATATGAATAATATTGAGACTCACAAGTATCAGATCAAAAGCAATATTAAGGACTTCCCGTTGATATCATCAATCACAGATATTTAAGATAATTAAGACTACTGTCAAAGAGCGTCCTAATTATGACACTTTCGTGTCACGCGTTCATTCGTATTGTGCTTCTTTTTAATGTATAACTAGCTGACCAGACAGACGTTGTTCTGTACATAATAAATAAAATACCGTTTTTGATGAATTTGTCAATAATTTTTCATTGTAACATAATAATATGCTCCTTGTTGTTATAATGAAATTGTTTCACAGCAGAACTGTCAAACCACGCGTCAAAAATACTCTCACAGAAAATATGTCCAAACAAAACAAATATTGGAAATAAAAATAATTATGGGTCTCAAATCGAAATAAAAACTATCCTATCTCTTAAGTTGGACTAAACTGCACTCCATGAAGTAATCCCCATTGAAATCCGTTCATTAGTTTAGGAGTCCATTGAGGACAAACATTGTGACACGAGATTTATATATATTAAGAAATATAATTGGACAATACAAAAGAATAATTTAATATTGTTATTTTACAAATGCATTAAATTCAATATAAGCGCTAGTTTTTAAACTTTTTCAAAATATTAACCAAGAGAACAGAGGCAAAAGGTTGCCATAATAGACACTTTTTGATTAAACTCATATAATTTGATGGTTTCTTATCTAATTATATTAAGTTGCCCTTAATTTCACCAAATATGTACTGGTAAATGAGTAAGTACAAACATTTTTTAAGTAGAACTACTTTTTAAGTTACGTATAGAAGTACATAAAGATATCTGATTTTATTGCAAAATTCGCAGCGATAACTCTAAGCTTTCCTTTTATTATTAAGTTTATGTTTATTTTCACATATATTATTTATATAAGAATTATGTATCGTCCATAACGACTTAAGCTCAAAATACGAGAATTACATGAACACCCACACGTTACAGTCTCAGCTTTCCTTGCGCGAATAAAATAGAAAATATTATTAATATAAATAGAATATTAATTCAATTGTTTATGTTTGTTTTCACATATATTATTTATGTTAGAATTATGTATCGTCCTAACGACTTAAGCTCAAAATACGAGAATTACATCAACACCCACACGTTACAAAATATAGTCTATTATTGTTTATGCGTTGTTCGACATGAATAAGAGTTAATAACGTATTAAGCCACTGTATTCAATTGAATTTATAATTTTCTGGCCGGCTTACTCATGATTTGTTTCTGTAAATGGGTATTTATGTTACAAAGCAAATTAGGCTACCTATACGTACAAATACTTAATAATCAATAATTATTAGATAATTTAATTTCATTACTGCCTTCAATGCTACGGATTTTGCATATGAAGTTCAAATAATGTAGACATCTGTATAGTATTAAGCGATATAACCACGAAAATCCAAGAACAGTTTTTACAAATTTGAATAAAATACTTTTTAAGGGATTAGAAACGCGTGTAATTGTAACTTTGTTTTTTCATTAGATTTTTGCGTATAAGTTACATTTTTATTATAATTTTAGTAAACCCGACCTTTCCAGATCTCATTTTCACAGGGACTGCAGATGAAATTATAATTAAGATGAAATAATCGAGTGAAGTAAAATAATAATAGAAATGTAACTTTTACGCAAAAATTTAATGTTAAAACAAAGTTCCAATTACACCAGTGGGAGGCTCGTTTGCACAGGATTCCGACTAGTTAGTATGGGTACGCAATTGGCGTGGGTAGCAACGACGCTTTTTTCTGTCGTGAAGCAGTAATGTGTAAGCATTATTGTGCTTTGGTCTAAAGGACGCCGTAGCTAGTGAAATTACTAGGCAAATAAGACATTTTATGTCTCAAGGTGACGAGCGCAAGTGTAGTGCCACTCAGAATCTTTGGGGTTTTCAAGGGCATTAATTACCATCAGCTGAAGGTCCTACTTGTCTTGTCCCTTACTGTCTTTTTAAAAAAGAAACAAAATAATTGTTCCTTTATTTCATATTGTTTTTTGTTTGTTACAGTTCGTTCTTTGGTACAAATGCATCGCACTATGCTTCGCACGCGCATTCACCAACAGAGGCCAAGTCTGGTTACCCTTACATTGGCCAGTTAGGTGGAATGGATATGGGAAGAGTGCATTAAATTCTTATTCTTATAGAACGGACTTGAAGCATTTTATGGACTTTGGGGCCAAATATGTTCCATGGTTACTTATATTTATACTCTCGGGTGGCTTAATTAGACTGAGTTGCATCATATTAGCTGTTATAAATAACTTTTAGGTTAAAATTAACGTTAATCAAATCAAATTAAAATCAGTTTATTCAATTAGGTCACTAAAATGACACTTATGAATGTCAAAAGAAATAAAATATTTTTCTTATTGAATCTACCGCTACTTCGTAAAGGGCTGAGCTAATGAGAAGAAGTAGCAAGAAACTCATTGCCACTCTTTTATACCAAGATTTACAGATCATTTCAATTACATGCAATGTTAGCAGTAACGCTGTCTTTGACATAGACCGCGGAATGTGTCGCACCATTGTATTCATTGGCATAAAGTTAAAATTTGAAATATCAAGTCAATATCGAATATTTATTTGAAACTTTAGAGAGTTCGTTATTTAGCTATTTAACATTAACAATAGCTTTATCCGGTGATTTTTGGAGCGTTACGGTTAACAGTTAAAGTTACGACGTCATATAAAAATTGTCAAATGTGCAACTAGTTTTTTGCTTAACCGGAAGTTTAACATGTTTGATATTGTTAAAGTCAGTTAGTGCAACCCTAGAGCTTGATGGACGAAATAGGAAAAGCATTTTCAATAAAGAATAAGTATATTGCTAATGTTATATTTAGTAATTGAAAATTTGTTAATCCAAAAGTTCTGTCCGACTTAGATTATGACTTGTTTATTTTAAAAGTCTACTAGATGTGGGCTTTTGAGACTTAGTTACATTATATATCAATAAGTATTTTACTTTTGACTAAAATTGCCGAAATTTGCTTGAGGATAAATGTAGTATTCGATAATATTATTTAGTTCCCTAAATATCACTATGTTCCTAAAGTAATAAATAAGTTTATGGTATTATTTTAAAACAATAACGTATTATTAATGTTAATGTAAATTTTTGTTTATTGCTTCTTTTGTATAAGTGATAAAATTTAATGTAAATAAAATTGTAAATGTACAAATTCATAGTATACGCTTGTAAGTGAAAAGTGTTTTGTGTAAATCAATTGGAAATTATATTTATTATTAGAAAACTATGTGCAAAATTAGATAAGTTTATTATAAGTTATATTTTGTAAAGTTCATTACTGTTTACCGAAATAAATAATCAAAATAAACTGTTTATCTATTCATTCATGATCCCAAAACTTTTACATTAAAAACAGTCAGGTCACCTTTTAGATGAATTAGATCAAAATTGATTGCCGAAAAAAGTGGACCAAAAATGAACAAAACTTAAAGAAAATCGCTATTAGAAACATGCATACGCCGTCACTGAGTACGCACACTAAGGCCAAGATTTTTTGAGCGTAGTTAAACTATGCCCAGACTTTACTTAGGTAGAACTTAGCTGAATGTTGGAAAACGCAAACTTGAGTTTTGCATTGGGCTGTTTTAGCTTGAGGTTAGGAGCATTTGAGCTGTCAAATGACTATAAATATCAAATTAAAGATTATGCCAAGCTTTCACTCAGCTAAGTTTTTCCGTTAAGTCTAAGTGCTCTCTATTGATCTCATCCTTAAAGTTTTGTCAAACTTCTAATTACCAAGGTTTGGTTCAGGTGTCCTGTTGAGGCGAGTAGATAGTACTTTATACAATCTCCGCACCTCCGGGCCCCACGGGCCAAGTGTCTCGATACCAAACGGCACAAAGGTGTAAGACTCACTGATACCCACATATTTGCGACACTTGCTGTCTTCGGCAGTCGAAGTAGCAGCCCCAGCACCAACTGACGTAACTTCGACATCAGAAAGAGCCCGCGCCCAAGACACCAGGCTCATTCCATCAGGACGCTTGCCATCACGCCGGGTAATTAATACCATTTGGCTCTAAAACAGTTGGTTCATTAAGAGCGGTAAATGCCCTGCGGATGACTTTATTAATGAAGTTGTACTCACTAGATTAAAGGTAGCACAAAAGTGAAAGATCAAAAAGTTTTTTTTGTTTTCGAAGCTGAATATTTTCTTTATTTGCAGCAGTAATATTACTACTGCAACTAAAGTAGTACTATAACTGATAGGAGTAAGAAGGTTTGGCCTAGTCAGACTGGTCCTCGTTCGTCTATTTAGTTACGAAGTGGGAAATTGCCGCCTGTTGTCTTTTTCGCACAACTGCGCCTTGAGTTTGTACGCAATTAATAAGTACGACGAGATCGTAGTGTGCATAAACTGATTTTCAATGTGTTATGAATCCAACTCAGTTATGAACTGAGTACGAATTACATTGAATCTCATTAGCAGGTGGCTATAGTAGATTTTTCCTTAAAATATATTATTAATGAGCGAATGTTCTGTACTAGTCCTCCTTACTCTTTAACAACGAAAGTTCATAAAAGGATAAAGTAAAAGTAAAACAGTGATATACAAGTGCATTCATCTGATGAGTGTGACTGTTTAGCCTGTCAACGCCCTTATGGAATAACTGTATCATAAAATGTTTATCCATTTAAATAAAAATATTTTTATAAATACAGAAAATAGATAAGGACTTAGCTTAAAATAGAAAGCTATGATTTAAAAAAAATCGAACTCACTATCAAATTAACAGACCACAGCATCTTAATTAATCAGGTGATTTTATATAAAAAGAAATTCTATATTATAATAGATAATTAGCGAATTATAAACGAAAAATTTCCTTCCGGTTCTGACAAGAAAAAATGAGAGTAGCACACGAAGGAAAAATGTCACAATTATAATATTTCATGTACAATTTAATTTAATTTAAGTTTTTGTTATGGAGAGGGCTATGCTCGAAGTTTCCCCGTGAGAACGACTCAGAAATGAGGAGATCCGTAGGAGAAATAAAGTCGTGACTGACTAATAGTCCGGATGATGGTGTATTAAAGTGGCAATGGGCAGGGCACAAAACTCGAGGTACAGATGGCCATTGGGGTAGTAGAGTCCTCAAATGACGACCACGTATAGGAAGATGTAGTTTTGGTAGGCCCCCATAAGGTGGACCGAAGATCTAGTTAAGTTAAGATCGCTGCCCTATCAAAGTCGGATGTGACGATGGTTCGTTGATTGCTAATAATAATATTATTTAATTAATAATATTCCTGAGCCAAGACTTCTTTCTTCTTCTTCAAATTTATATTCTAAAATTCTTAGATTCGCTTAAATATGTTTGACATTAATATAAGTTGGGTCTCATTATGCCACGTGCTTCATACGTTGTATAATATGATATATTCTCCATCGACGCTCTAGTAATTCCTGCATATGTTTTTGACAGTTTTATTAACACGAATAGTTCGATGTGTGGTAATGACGCATCACGTTTAACTATGTTATAACAGCAAGTATTTATTATAATTATATTAGTATGATACGAGTAGATGAATTACATCCTTACAAAACCATAGCTGTCTATTTTCTGGTCAAGTATCGATCTTATAGATATAGATCGCATCTTTTTATAAATATTTTTTATTTAATGGGAAAAGTTCGGAATATTTAATTTTTTTATGGAAGAGAGGACAAACGAACGTACCGGTCACCAGATGTCAAGTGATCACTGCCGCCCATATTCTCTTGCAACACCAGAGGAATCACAGGAGCGTTGCCGGCCTTTAAGGAATATAGCTCGTATCGTCACGGAAACACCGCACAAGGAAGCTCATTCCACAGCTTGCTTGAACGTGGAAGTATTTGGAATGGTGGAATTTATTTGAAGGCGCACCTCAGTATCAGCTCGATCCATTTGAACGCATTTGACTCGCAACACAGAACTGCTCGAATACTCGGAGATCCAGTGCTCTGTGAACGGCTAGACTTGGCGTTGCGTAGAGACGTCGCTGCATCGTGTGTCGAAGAGCTGCTTCAGCTGATTCCTGCCGCCGAATTCCACCTTCGCAAGACACGCCACAAATTAGGATGTCATCCCCACCATCTGGATGTGTGGCAGTCCTCCACAGTGCGGTTTTCAAGGACCTTTCTTCCACGTACTACAAAGCTTCCTTGTGCGGTGTTTCCGGGACGATTACGACATGGGTACCTTCAAAAAAAGTGCGGCAACACCTTCCTTAAAAGCCGACAACGCTCATTTGATTCCTCTGGTGTTGCAGGAGAATGTGGGACAGTAATAACTTAACACCAGGTGACCCGTACGCTCGTTTGTCCTCCTTTTCCATAAAAAAAGTAACTTAGTCGTAATTAACTCCAAATAAATGATTAAAAAAAATTAATCAATAGAAAAACAAAATTTGGTGAGCTCTGTCTTACCTCATTGTATTTCTATCGCGAATAATCTTATTTTAATTATAACTATGTATAATATATTTGTATACAAATAAACTTAATCGGCATTTATCTCTGTAAAATATAGGTAATCATTATAGAACAACAATGAACATTTGAACAATGAATTAATTAAACTATAAAGCCTACAGTTGATATATTATTATCATCAGCTGCAATCTTGATAGTTACTAATAATATTGTTATGCACTATAATCAAGAATACCTACTGCCTTTGACTTGTATAATAATTAATTCTCTACTAACATTATGTTAGGCAGCCAGATATGACTAAGCACACCGTCATATTAGCAGGTGAGCATAATTGTGCAAGATATCTAAATACAAGCCTTTACATACCAGTGCACGATAAAGCCATCTATAGTTCATATTAGGATTCATTTAAATTTTGGATTTTCAAAAAATAACAAAATCGACGACCCATTATAAAAATGGATTCCCGTATTCAAACGGCAAGTGCTTATCTTAATATATATATATATCTCTGGAATATCGATATCTGTGGAACCATAAGGCGTAGAGACTTGAAAAATGGTAGGAATATTCCTTTCGCCGAGAAGAGGTTTTTTTTTAATATTATGAACAGAACAACGTCTGTCCGGTCAGCTAGTATTATTATATACGAGTCACGGACTAGTAAAAAAAGAAGGACTCTGCGCCGTGATATTAGCAAGTGAAGCACCTTTATAATAATAATAATTCCTTTATTTCAGGCATAAAAAAAAAATACCATAAAATAAATACCTTATAGTCCAACATACATATGATATATAACTTAAATCTACGTCACATTTTCGCAGCTATGTGAGGCGCAGGTTCGGTAACTTCCGGCGGTCGGCGACGTCCGCGATACTTGCGGAACACGACCCTCTTCGGCCACAGCTGCACGTCCAGGAAGGTTGATATATGTTCTGTCGGGACGCGAGCAAGAAAAGAGTTGAAGTCTACTGCGTGACGCATCACCAACTTTTTGACCCCTGGAACCCTGTCTTCTCCACCAAGTACTGAACAATGTCGGAGGCCTTGGTGGTGTGGTGAAAGCGAGAGACGTAGATAAATGTCGCTGGGATTACGCGATGCAGGAGCTCGTTCTGTCCTATCGGTGCTATGCCACATTGGTTATGACTCAGGTCTCCTCTTCTTCCGCTCCACCTTAATGAAGCCATCCTTGTCGGTCAGACCCTTCGACACAGCTCTACAAGCGGGTTCGTTGCGGGCGTGCCCGCTTCCACTTTCTGTCCTCAGCACTGTCCGCTTTCTGGGTTGCTGGCGGATGGCAGCAGCATAGTCACGTTGAGGTGTTGACGTAACGACAGCAGGCGACACCTCCGAGAGGGGAGGAGGTGAGGGACGAGCGGCAAGTACATTACCTTTATGCTAGTGTGTGTGCGGTTACACAAATTTTTCTCCCTTAAATAATCATATATCCACAAATACTTTTATAGTATTGTTTTTACAATTTTCACAACGCACGACGGCATTTTTAAAATATTTTATTGCGACGCAAACTGATCTGTTACAGACGATGGCAAAACTCATAATGGCGACCGATCGGCTTGTATTAGTGTAAGTGTGTGCCTGGGGCTATGTATTTACACGTTTACCGGCTTGTTTTGGTGCCTCACTGTTACGTAAGGTGACACGGAGTCCTTCTTATTTACTCGTCCGTGATACGAGTATGAATATTTGTTTCCGAGTCATGAATGTCTATATAAATAATTATGTATTTTTATGTTTATATATTCAATTGAAAACATATAAATTTTACTGAAAACCGCAATACAGCTAGATTATTTGTTTAAAATTACACAATCGAGGTAGGAAAGATTATTTAAGATATTACGATCCCCATTTAGGATACCATCCCCACCATCTGGATGTGTGGCGGTCCTCCACAGTGCGGTTTTCAAGGAGCTTTCTTCCGCGTACTACAACGCTGTGGAATGAGCTTCCTTGTGCGGTGTTTCCGGGACGATACGACATCGTTCAAAAAAAGCGCGTACACCTTTCTTAAAGGCCGGCAACGCTCTTGTGATTACTCTGGTGTTGCAAGAGAATGTGGGCGGCGGTGATCACTTAACACCAGGTGACCCGTACGCTCGTTTGTCCTCCTATTCCATAAAAAAAATATTAATTTTGATAATAGGTGACCAAACTCATCGATTCTTGTCTTTACTTTTTCCTTTTAACTTGTAAAATTAATATTAGCAAACTTTATGCTAAAATTCATCATCATATTTTGAAGTGAAAACTTCTTTTGCGGCGTTGAGCACTTTTCTTGGGATGGGTATAAAAAGTTAAGCTCGCGTCAGTACGCGTGACCTGATCGAAAATTCATAAAACAGTTATTGAAATTATGGATGAAAGTTGATTTTTCTGAGAGATAAACTTTTAAATGTAAAATATTCGTAATAGTTATGAACTGTAATTTTTTTATAAAATATAAATTGTCAATTTTGTGTACGATAGTGCACAATAAATGAATATTGTATTTAACATGTATTGCTTGTAGTACATAGATATACTGCAAACTAAAAAGATAGGTAGGTAAATAGATTTTGGAACATTTATCCGAAACTTACGTCTCAGTCGTTGTGTGTTGAAAAAACTACCGATGATTGGTCATCGTCCAATCACAGAGAGTGTTGAATAGGAAACGTGATCGAGTTTCTGGTTTCGACAAAAAGCTGCTCTAGCAAAAAGTATTCGGTAAAGCACACGCGTGGGAAACTAATACCGCCACCATTTTAAAGTAATAAACTTGGTTTTTTGTACTGCAGTTTTTGAATTATTTTATTTTTAACAATCTGTATTTTTGTACTTAGTTTTTTAAGGCGTTTTTCATTTTGAATTCAGGTATTTGCGGTATTGTACAATACAGGTTTTGATGTAAAATCTTGAACTGCCCACTATTTCTACTGCAAACAGGCATTCGATGGTTCTTCAAGCACACCTTATACTACCGAGCTTTGCATTATGCCTTCACTTCTCACACACCCCTCTCTTCTTCTATATATCGATATATGCGGTAGTTGATCTGATCGTAAATGATCACCGGTATTCGTTCGCTGTTTTTTGTAGGAAGTTCTTTTTAACCGACTTCAAAAAAGGAGGAGGTTCTCAATTCGTCTGTACATAATTAATAAATCAAATCCTAGTTACGATTATTGTAATTTTTGGAGTCGGTGTCATCCAAGATAGGTTTGTAACTACATACTAAGTTATAGGTGAGATGTGCTTGAGTCGTGAGGAGGCGAGAGGCGAGAGCGGGTTGCGGCGGAAGGAAACCGATTCCAAAAATAACAATAATCGTAACTAGAATTAGATTAATAAATTAGATTGTATAAAAATACTCAATTATTTTAATACTTTTTAGTGTATATTATATGTATTGTTTTGGGATAGTGCTTTTGAAGTCGGTTGTTTTTTTGTTAATTTTTATTTTATTGTTAATAAGGGACGAGACAGTGCAGGACGTACAGCTAATGGTAATTGATACGTCTTGCCCATTAAAATGCAGTACCGCAAAGGATTCTTGAAAAAACCCCAAAAATTCTGAGCGGCACTACAATTGCGCTCGTCATCTTGAGACACAAGATGTTAAGTCTCATTTGGCCAGTAATTTCACTAGCTACGGCGCCTTTCAGAACGAAACACAATAATGTACACATTACAGATGCACGGCAGAAATATGCGTCGTTGTAGTACCCATAATTTAGCTGGCATCCTGTGCAAAGGAGCCTCCCACTGGTAAGTTCATTCTTTAAGGTCTTCATCTAGTCAACCCTTTCAGGTTAAGGTTATCTTGACTATCTGATTATGACCTCATCACATTTATCTATCGTGCGTCTAACATTTTTATTCAACACAAACTCGCTATATGTACCGATGATACTGTGAGAACACAAAAGTCATCCATATTTTTTTATCCGAAAAAGTATCAACGGGTGCAAGACTTTGATGCTGAGTGATGCGTCATTTATTAGAATGCTGTGACGCTTAGGATTATTTAAAAAAAGCCCGAACTTTCAAAGTCAAATTCAAATTCAATTAGGCTTCAACTAAGCCGTTATGAATCGTCACTACAAATATTATATTTTTTAAATTACTGAATCTACCATATGTTAGGAAAAGAAGAGCTCGTGAGAAGAAACATACAAGAAACCCAACGGCGACGACTATTTTCAATCAAATATAATATTTTACAATGGCTGAAATATACATAACAAATTAGTTTGTAAGGTGCTGCATCCAATATATGAATCGTGTTTGAATGTATTAAAGAATACATTTTTTCAATCATTTGATTTGGTTTAGTTTTTTTTTAAATATTATTATTATTATTCTGGGTGGCATCACAATATGGTTCGCTTTGAGACAAGATGCTAACATTCTTAACCCAGTAGTTTCTCCAGCTACGGCGCCCTTCAAACCAAAACACAATAATGCTTGCACACTATTTGCTTGACGACAGTAAAAGGTGCCGCAGTGATAGTAGTGACCTTGAAACAATACCATGAACCTTTTTCTACCTTTTTATATTTAAAAGGGGGGCAAATGGGCAATAGGCTCACGGGATGTAGAGTGGTGAGACAACCGCCCATGGACATCCGCAACAACAGGTGTTAAGAGATGCACTGCCGGCCTTTAAGGTGGGAGTACGCTCTTTTCTTGAAGGTCCCTAAGTCATATCGGTTCGGGAAAGCTACAGCCGGTAATTGATTCCACAAAGTGGCTGTGCGAGGCAAGAAATTTCTTGCCAAACGCGCGGTTATGGCATGCCAGACGTCAACGTGATGCGGGTGGTATTTTGCATTTACTTACTATTTTACATTATTTTTATTGGAAAGCTCCCTTTAACTTGCCGGATATCTTCAGAAATAAATTTCTTGGTTTTTCCAATATCAGGTTCCAAACCTCTTAAATACATACATAATTTTGAAGGAATTAGATGAAAAATAAGCTCAAAATCTCCTTACTTTAAGCACAGAGTAGGGATGGATACTTATCTATAAGTGATCACTGACGCCTAGTGACCATAAAAGTGTTACCGACCTTTAAGGAAATAATTTATTTGTCTTTGCTGTGACTATTTGCTTAAACATGAACAAATTGAGATATCTAATGAATAATTCAATAATAAATTAATGACACATTTGCTTGATGATAAATGCCTGGTGTTCGATATAAATTAATGGTTCTGTCGTTCTTGAAGGATAACTCACAAAAGAACTACGTCAGCTCTATATAAAATGATGTCACTGCTGAGTGATTGTGTAAGTTAAATATTAAAATTTGCATATGAGGTCAGACGTAACTAGATTATGTTATATTTACAATATTTGAAAGTGCTTTAACTTTGATCAAGGTAGAACAGTTACTCCAAGAGTTCTAAATTTGATTAATTGCACATACTCTGTGAAATGGACGTGAAAAATAAACAAAAAACTAAAAATGTGTGAACTTATTATGTATATTATTATATTATACTTTATGTATGCAGGCAAGAAGTTATACTTCTTTGGCGTAACAAAGCAAAAATCCTTAAAATTATTTATTCCTCGTGCTATTCTGCGTTTGTAGAAAGAACAATATTGTAAAAATCTTGCAACGATGGCTTTGACAATTAATTATTAAATAACGAATATGGCTGCACGGGCTTGAACCCTTTGCCTATCCTATTAATTGCATTGTCAGAAAATTTTAGGAACCAACTTCACCCTGTTACTAATGTGTAACAGTGATGCGCGCGCATCTTAAAATTTCACTCTCATCCACTCCTCCTAGAGGCTCCTTTGCACAGGATGCCTGCTAGATTATGGGTATCACAACGGCGCCTATTTCTGCCGTGAAGTAGTAATGTGTAAGCAATATTGTGTTTCAGTCTGAAGGGCGCCGTAGCGAGTAAAATTACTGGGCACATGAGACTTAACATCTTATGTCTGAAGATGAAAAGCGCAGTTTTTGGATTTTTCAAGAATCATGAGCGGCACTTCAGTCTGGGCGACAATTACTAGTATAGATAGAACTCTCCATTTCCACTAATATCTCACTCCATCTCCTTTTTAGTTCAGCTTGCTATTAAGTGTAGTTTTTTTTTTTTTAGTTTTTGAACTATATTTTAATTAAATTGCATTTTAAATTTAATTTAATAAAAAATATATTAATTCATACTATTTAAATTCTAATGGATTTCCACAACACATTATCTAATTCTCTTTTTTTTAGATAGGGATCCAACCGATTCATGTACGGAATCTAATTAAACTAAATACTCTTGTGATTTCTCTAGCTGTCGGAAGAGAGCATGGGAACTGGTGATACTCTTCCATAAAAAAGTTGTCCGCTTTAAACGAATAAAACTATTTTCGAAGATAAAGGCCGCATATAAAAAGAACCAGTAACATTAATAGCTAAATCGTTGATCCAAGTCTAAGTAATTATTATTTTTCAAATAATTGATCGCAGTAAACCTACGCGAAACATAAAATCGTATTCTCTCAAGATCGTGAGAAACAAAATCACAGTAAAAGATGAGTCCAACAATTAAATATCTCGCATTGAAGAGACAGTTATATTGGATGGCCGGTGGATTCGTGTGTTTCGCATAAATATCGGGGCATCGAAAACACGATAATCGGTCATCGACTGAGATTTGTAGGAAAAATCGAATCGTACAGATCGATTTTCACAGCGGATAGTGCACGCACGTGTTTCGGATGCGACAATCATTCGTTGCATCGCTCGATTGAGTTATTATTGTCTTACACCTTGTTTACAAGCTCATGTTCAATCAATTCGTTATAATTATTAGAACTATTTATTTGACAGATGACAGGTGATAGTTTTTCTTCATGGCTTAATCAATGATTAGCGATAGAGAAAGCTACGTAATCTATTTGTTGACTTATGCCTGATTTATTCCGAATACGCTGATTGAATTTTATTCTTTAGTCGCAATCGAATAAAAATAATAATAATATTGACACACTTTTACTCCGGTGTCCCCCTACGGACTAAAAACCTCCTCTATGCTGTCAGCCCTGAAGGCTTTTACAGCGACATAGGACGTGGGCCGTGGAGGCCGCAAAGACTACGCAACAACAGTCGCCGGGCGTGTCATAAGGAAACTCGAACCTGGGACCAGCTCACACAGCTTGTGGGAAGGAGAGAAGATGATGATGAAATGAAATGAAAAATGATGAATGATGAAATAGTAACATGAACACACGTGCCGGCGAATGTCGTCATGTATTGTGTAATGTAGATATGTAATTGTGTATGTATTTGTGTATGTAAGTATGTGTGTTTGTATGTATTTAAGTAAGTGTATATGTTTGTGTGCATATGTACGTACGTGTTTGCGTTTGCTTGTTTAGTGTCTGTGTCAGTCCATTAGTCTGTCCGTCTGCGAGTGTGGATGTGTGCGGTTTCCAAGGAACTTTCTTCGACGCACTACAAAGCTGTGGAAAATAAGCTCTTTATTTATTAGAATCGAACAGGGGGTACTATTGTGAGAGTCAACAGTTCTATTCCGACACCAATGATTATTTAGGTACTGGCGCGGTGTGCATTTTTTATTGGAAAGGAGGAAATTACATTTACGTATTGAAGACCCCAAAACGGGGCCCATACGTCGGGCTCGGGTGTAAACACCTACTAAAAACTTCCTCTGTGCTGATATCCCTAAAAGATATATAAAGATAAGCCCTAAAGGCTTTTACAGCGAAGCCGGGCTTGGAGGCTGAAAATGTATCTCACAGGCGCGGGGTGTCTCGGAAAGTGACTCGAACCTCGGACCAACTGCTCACTAGGCTGGATGGAGAAGATCACTAACGGCATTATTTATCTATTAGTCCAATGGACTCTACTTTTGAAGAGAATTCGTACTCGTCGGCGAGTGTGGTGATATATATATGTGTGGCGTGCATGTAAATTCAATATATTTTTTTAATGAAAATTAGGGAAATGACGAGGAGAACGTTCAACTGATGGTAATTGATACGCCCTGCCCATTACAATTCGGTGCCGCTCAGGATTCTTGAAAAACCCAAAAATTCTGAGTGGCCCTACAATTGCGCTCGTCACCATGAGATATAAGATGTTAAGTCTCATTTGCCTAGTAATTTCACTAGCTACGGCGCCCTTCAGACCGGAACACAGTAACGTTTACACATTACTGCTTCACGGCAGAAATAGGCGCCGTTGTGGTACACATAATATAGCCGGCATCCTGTGCAAAGGAACCTCCAACGGGTAATTTAATAAAAGTGTAAATCTGACACATTTCGTAATTCTGAAGTAGCAACTGCGTACAATTTATAATAAACATCTCTAGTATTTGTTAACCAAACCACTTTCAACGTTTATAATGGAAATTCAGATCTGTATCCAATATCTCATCAAATTACGTTTGAAGATTGAATTACTGTTGAGTGTTTGCACAGAACTTTACTTGAGAACTTAGTCAAACTTGTATTAAAATACCAAGTTCATAACATAAAGGGCTTGTAAATTATTTTATAATAAAGGCAATGTGTTAGTTATAAATATTTGAATATCATCATTTTAATCTCTTACCGCAGAAGCTCTGGGAAAATCCCCAATGAAAAAATATTCAAAAATAGGTCATTTTTTTATGATAGTAAGGGACGAGACGAACAGGACGTTCAGCTGATGGTAATTGATACGCCATGCCCATTACAATGCAGTGCCGCTCAGGATTCTCAAAATACCCAAAAATTCTGAGCGGCACTACAATTGCGCTCGTCACCTTGAGACATAAGATGTTAAGTCTCATTTGCCCAGTCATTTCACTAGCTACGGCGCCTTTCAGACCTAAACATAGTAATGCTTACACATAACTGCTTCACGACAGAAATAGGCGCCGTTGTGGTACCCATAATCTAGCTGGCTTCCTGTGCAAAGGAGCCTCCCACTGGTTCCATGTGGCAATATTTCTGACCGGACTTTACTACCACTGGCGCTAACACACGTATATTTTTAGAAAAGTCTAGGCATCTCCATTCGGTTTATAGGATAGGATTCTTAATAAAATAATGTTTTCTTGTTAATAAATCTTCTTTTATTTAATATCGATGCACATTACACAAGGTAAGAACTTCTAATACAACAGAAACGCCACGCAGTGACAGTATATTGAACAAAAACAAAATGTTATCAGATTTTAATTTTCTTTTTAAATTAACAAGTTCTATAGCTGTATTTGTAATGTAATGTGGTGAAAATATTCATCATTAGATGATGGATAAACATTTCTGGACAATGTGGTCTTGGGTTATGCTGGCGCAACACTTGTAAAAGCGTATCATCTTAACAGATGCCCCAAGATCTGACATATATAATACGTATATTTTGGAAAAGCTTAACAAGAAGAAAATGATAACTAGGAAGCCTTCGATTCCTCTTGCTATGCCCTTGCATCACGTAGGTACTTACTGAACCCAGAACTGTAGCTGTATGTAAAGTGAATTTAAAATGGCTGATACTCATTGCAACTCTTTTAAATTAAAAGCCTATTATTTGGAAATCCAAATATTTTATACAACAATGAATAATATTGCAAAAAATTACATTTAGAAACAGTTAAAAAGTGGAAAAAAGGCATACAGTCATTTGTAAAAATTATTAAAATTACTGGCAACGTTGTGACGCTAAATGTCGTCACACCATCACCTGGTGAGTATTGCCCCGCTACACTCAAGACCCCCGGATGAAGAGGGTAGGAGAAAAATGAGGGCTCATTCAAGAGACGTACTTATTCATAAACAAAGAGGAGGAAAATAATCCCACAAGAGGCCGAAAATGACAAAGGACTGACTGACTGACAAGCTACCAACAAGGACATAACGTAATAAAAAACATTGCGTGCGTACAAAGTACACATGTCAGAAGTGAAACCTGCATGGTGCATGAACCTCTAAACTGCATATGAATTCCTAGTATGTGTTGCTAGGATATCACATCATTTCAACCGCTATGAAAGACATTCCTACTACCACTAATATATATAATAATATGTTCTCCTGGTGTCTATGTAGTAATACGTCATGCGCTTGGAGTCAGAATATATTAAGATATACTCGCGCCATACTTAAGACAATCTCTTCTTTAACTATGTTCGCCTGGTACCAAAACATTGTATTATGCTTCCTATCTCATTATCTCCCATGTTAAATAGGTATTATGAATTGATGTGACTGCTCTTTTTATTGTCGCTTTTTCGTTTCATCGACTTTCAAATCACAACGATGATAAAGAAGTTTTCACTTTAATAGTATGCATATTTCTGTCTCATTCTTTGCCGGCTTCATTTTTGTATTCGTGTCTCTTACCTGTCGTTTTTTCCGTTGCATCCGGTTTGAAATCACAACGATGCTAAAGAAGTTTCACTTCAAAAATTGTCTCTCAGCGTCTTAGGAGAAGTCAAGGGTATAGGGCTCAGCCCTGATACCCTCCTTCCACCCTCACACAGATGAGAAGAGTACTCGACGATGCTAAATATTTAAGTAATACAATAGCCTACCGTGAAACTCCAAAAAGAAATTAGCCAGGTATAACTTTGTCTGTAATGTAGTATGTAAATATTTCTCACGCCTGTTACTAGATGCCAGTTAAATACGCCATTTCACGCTTCTCGAATATAATATACCTGTTTGCTTATGTTGTACGACAATTCAATTAAATCTATTATATCCGTGAACCATGTATGTCGAATGCTCTATCATTTGTAGAAAGGTGTAAAACAATTAATACACACGGAAACCTGGATTGACACAATTCTCAGGAAAGCTTTTATACATACCGAAATACACAAATTGCTTCCGAAAGTAATTTGTGGGCGTAACGAAAGCATTTCTTTAGCGAAAAATCAACAATCTGCTAACGATAGTCGATGCCACTTACTTGGTCGCTTACAATTTAATTCTCACGAGAAATCATTTGACGAAATTCCATCTCAGGGTCCAGCGGTTCGTACTTAAACCCGAAAGTCGTGCATAACGATCTACTATTGGAATTTCCGGACTCAAAGTCATTAATAAAACAGATATTTTGTATTCGTAGATAGATATTTATCAAACAGCAACTTATAAAAATTGCCAAGTGCATTGGCGCGTGAATATATAATCACTTTTTTGTTTTCATCCATTAAAGAATATTTAAACTATTGCCAAACACTTTGGCAATTGATCCGATGGCAAAAACAAATTAATTTAAAAAGCACGCGTCGTTAGGACCATTTTAAAATTCGAAATGGAACGTTTAATTTTAAAATAACGGCCTTCATCATCAGTCGTTATATTCATTACAAAGGAACGGAAAATTCGTGTCTTTGTTTGCTGTCGAATGAGGATTGTAATTTTGTACCAAATAAAGGCAACAAGGGTGTCGACGCGCTGTTTTGTTTCGTAATTAACAATGGGCCAGTCGACTTTCATTGCCTGAGACCTCATGCAGTGACCCTTAGAGGAAAGCACGTCTAAGATAATTGTGTCTAGGATTGTTTTGAACGAATTATTAGTCTGGTTTAAGATAGAGGCGCGAACAGAATGCTAGTGATTCTTGTTAGTGACGTCTTGTCTTTAAACAATGATTTATTTATAGTATGTGAGTCATCGGTAGCCATTAGTTGTGCTCATTGTCTCTCAAAACAAATTGAAAGCGCTCTCTGCGTGTGCGCAGGTCCTCGCCGCTGGAAGCTGGATGTTGTTTACAAACATTTTATTAAGGTGTTATATGTGATGGCTTCTTTAGAAGGTGATTGCTTTGTAGGTCGCTCTGTGATTTACGGCGCTCCTAGCGAACAACTTTTTTTTAATGAATATAAGTGACGAGACGAGCAGGACGTTGGACGTTCAGCTGATGGTAATGGTAATTGATACGCCCTGCCCATTACAATGCAGTGCCGCTCAGGATTATTGAAAATTCCAAAAATTCTGAGCGGCACTACAACTATGCTCGTCACCTTGAGACATAAGATGTTTAAGTCTGATTTGCCCAGTGATTTTAGCCTCAGACCGAAACACAGTAATGCTTACACATTACTGCTGCACGGCAGAAATAGGCATCGTTGTGGTACCCATAATCTAGCCGGCATCCTGTGCAAAGGAGCCTCCCACTGGTATAACTTACAACAACCACGACACGTTTCTATGGTAGGTGTTCTAAATGTATGTAATCTGTGGTCCATGACTACAACTATTGTCTTTTTCCTTCTTCATGTGCATGTGTTCCAACACTATTAAAATAAATGTGATTAAATATATTATTATTCTTTTAATTATAATTCAAAACATAGGAGTTTTATATCGTGTCATTCACAAAATATGAAATCAATATTAAAAATACTTTAATTATACTTGAAAATGTGTGGTCTTGAACATAATACCTACTTTCACATTTTATAAATTTACTTATTTTATGTCGTTGACAAAAACAATCTTTTTTTTATAAATTTGATTTTACAATGACTGAGATTCTACATGTTTATTTTCTACGTATTCTTTATTTAATTTCAAGATAAATAATCTTACTATACGTGTTCATAATATATTATTCAATTTTATATTCAATTTTATTAATTGTAAAATTACCACATCCATCGAGTTTCTTTTCACACAGCTCTCCTGAATCAGTTAAAAAAAAAGTTCTAAAAGCTGGCCAAAATCACTGAAATAACAATAAAATTTGCTTGGCATGTTATGAAATCGAAAGAAGTTGCTTTCTTCGCAAGAAAGAAATACAGAGGCAAAGAAATATATATTTGGAAGACGACGGGCGTGAAAACTTGATTAAACGCGTTTTTCCATGTTTTACTAGATATTGGATTTAGATCTGCAGTCAATTTCATGTATTTAAATCTATTCAATGATATAATCTATAAGTATATAATATAATGTGATAGCTGGACTATAACTACATTTAGTATGTACTGAATTTTGCCATTAAACATCTATTTAAAAATCTTACATTTTTACAAAGAAGCTGTGAAATAAGCTTCCTTGTGCGGTATTTTACGATACGACATGGTTACCTTAAAAAAAAACGCGTACACCTTCTTTATAGGCGGGCAACGCTCCTGTGATTCTTCTGGTGTTGCAAGAGAATGTGGGTGGCGGTGATCACTTAACACCAGGTGACCTGTACGCTCATTTGTCCTCATTTTCCATAAATCATCAAATTGCGCCCTATAATTATAGTAGAACTTCTCCAATACGTAGATCATAATATATCAGTAATCATCTACAGTCAAAGTCAAAGTCAAATAAACTTTATTCAATCAGGCTTAAACTAAGCGCTTTTGAATCGTCACTACAAATAATTCTTTTATATTACTGAATTTACCATATTTTCGTAAAAAGTTGAGCTCGTGTGAAGAACTTATAAGAGACTCAACGGCCACTATTTTCAATCAAATAGAGTATTTTACAATGCTAGTAATATACATAACAAATTAGTTTGTAAGATGCTGCATCCAATGGTCACGTCTCTAGAAATGAGAACTCGATGGAGAGACTGGTAGTTCAGGGCCAGGTGGAAGGCAAGAGAGCACGCGGTCGATCGCCAACCCGCTGGATAGACGCCATCACAAAGGCTACTGAGTCCACCATAGTCCAGTGTACTCGCAACGCCTCTAACCGTCAGAAATGGAAGCACATCGCCAGGAAATCTACCCTCAGAAAGGATATTGACCCACCGAACACCCCACCATGTACCTCGTCAGGGCAACCACGACCACTCTGACAAGAGTGTCCGACTAAGAAGAAGCATCCAATATAAGAGCCGTGTTATAATAATAGTATAAACTATTTCATAAAAAGTAATAAAGAATTAACTGTATTAATATAAAATATAATATATTTGATGCATCAAACTTTAGAGCTTAAATTCATTGTTTATGTAAGGATACTTCGTGAACATGATGGTCGTGATTACTGTCACAATTAGTAATTGCATCCAACAAATATAATGATTTATTAATTAGCTATATATTAATTTCATACAATTATATATTCCTACGCTTAAAATACTATACTATTCCCTTGTAAGATCTCAGTTTGAATACAATTCGGTAGTTTGGTGCCCCTATTACAAGAAGTACATCACTAGGATTGAGTCAGTTCAAAAAAAATTTATATCCAAATTGAGTTATGTCACTAATAATTACACTATTATAAGTTACAAAGACAAATTAAAATTATTCAATATGAAATACTTAGAATTGCGAAGAAATTCGTCACAAATTATTTTCTTATATAAATAATTAAATAATCAATTAGACTATCAATTACTTCTATCTAAGATTGGATTATGTGTACCAACTTATCCTTGTCGTATTAGTACATATCTGCCAGTACATGTACGATTCTTCAGAAACAATTATAGCCCAAATTCACCTATCCAACTTATCTCAAAATTATATAACAGTAAATTCCATAGTAATTGTAGTATAGATATAAATTTTAATACATTTGGCAATTTTAAAAAATACGCTTTTGAACCCTTATAATTTGGATGTATAAAATTATAGTTTTTAGTCATAGTAAACACATAGTGTAGTAGTACCTATTACTTAACTTACAATAATAAATGAAGGCAACGCTGTGCATACCTATAAGTTAGATATACAAATATTAAACATAAGGAATGTTACATTATAAGTAATCATAATATTAATTATGTATATGTTTAGTTGGTAAGCCTTTTCTAATAAATAAATAAATTATAACTTTATGTGTATCATCATCAGCTGGAAGACGTCCACTGTTGGACAAAGGCTTCCCCCAAAGATTACCACGACGATATTGGGGGTTTTTTGCCATAATCGCCAAGCTTGGCATGGTTGGCAATTGCAGTAGATGGTGTGCTCTTAGCGAAAGATGCTACTGCCAATCCTCCGTTTTTTGTATCCCTGAGACGCCTCTAGACGTCACCCACGGGAGGAAATGGGTTGGTGCTATTCTGGTGCGACACCGCACACACATATGTGTATCATACAGTTCAAAACAATAATTTGAAACAAAGCCAACATTATGAATAAGTAAGTGCTCACTTATGACATACATTGTTACATCAACGAAAATTTCAACGAAACGGATCTAAGAAGTCATTTATTATCAAGAACAATGGGCCGTCAACATCCCTAGCAAACATTGAAAGAGTAAGTTAACAGTAAGGTTTTATTGTTTTACAGCCAGCTCCCGTAAGGCGGAGGCAGCACCCTAAAACATTGTGTGACAGCGTTTCACTTCAAATAGCAGCTAGCAATTAAATAGATTTACAACCATTTAACAAACTTCTTGGAATAAATGAATAACAGATAGTTTAGAGTGTTGTTCGTGACAATTTTTGTATATTGTGTTACTTAGTACAAATTATGTTGGACCATTGTTCAATGATGATCATTATTTCCGATGATGGAATGTTTGATTAATGTTTGAATTTGTTAACTCCAAATGAAGCCATAAACCTGCAGGCTTCTTCAGTTGAGTTCCTTAACAACCGCACTGTAAGAAAACGTAATGCATCCAGGTGCTGAAGAATATATATTACTAGTTGACCCAGCAAACGTTGTAATGCCATATAAAGTCATTAAAAATTCAGTACTTAAAATTTTTGGGGTATAAAAAATAGATGACGACCGATTCTCAGACCTACCAAATATATCGTTCATAAAATTTATCGTACTATAATTGGGTGATATGGAAAGCAGAAGACCTCGGTTCGAATATAGATGTCCTAATCGTTTTTCTTTTGTTTAAGTTTTGTACATTCTTAAAAATCCGAGCAAAGTTCGGTCTTCCGGATATTTCATATAAATACCTACATCTGTTTTTTGATCTAACAGCGCAATGTCGAAGTTGGTGATCTAATGTCTTCAGTAAGGTACTTACCTCATAGGAAGGATGATTAGAGAAAAGCGTCTCCTCTTTACACGATACACACGTTTGTACATGTCTGAAAGAGCTATTTTTAACTACATAATATAATAATATTAAGTAAAATCATTTTTAGGTATATTTAGTCAAGACAATAACCTTCCGAAATGGGCAGTATCCCAGGGCACTAGATTTTTCAGATATAGTTTATTTTGCATGATCTTGTAGCTTGTTTCATTAGCTTTCTAGTACATTCACTCAAATCATCGTAATTATATGCAATCTATTGCTGCACGTAAAATAATACGCATTGACGGAACGCTGCGTGAGCGCCAATATCGCGCCGATCTGAGGCATTTCGCGCGATAAGAGATTACCGGAACTGAAAGAATAAGAAGTTCATTAGGAAGCGATTAAATAAATAATTCCCAAGAGATGGCTGTTGAAGTCCTCCAAAACTACTGGCATAAAAGAAACAATATATTTAAATTTATTTCAGTCACCTAACACCTGAAATACTTTTCCGTTTGCGATCTTTAATACAAGTAAAAATTGAAACGAAACTTATGGAGTGCTTTAAGTTAAATACAAAATTGTTCAGTACAAAACTGTGCTATAAATTCTGTATTAATATAGCTGTTTATTAAAATCCAATGCACTAGAATCAATTATAAAAGAGATAGACTGCATTAGCCCTGTTAATGGTGGTATCGCTTTCAACCGCAATAAAACGAAGAATCGACATCGTTATGGCTTAGCAATAAAGGTCGGCTACAAACGCTTTATTTTATAACTTTCTTTCAAATAAAATTGTAATATGAGATAATATTAAAGGATATAACGTTTTACATCGAAATCATAAATAAAAAAAGAATATTGACGAGCATATTGATGAATAGTATATCTGCCTTTCAACAGGTTCCGGATCCATCTTCGAAGCACGTTTCATAGATTTTTATGTTAGTTTTTAAGTGTTCATTTTAATTACAAAGGAACTATGAAACATGGTTTACGATTAAATTTAAAAACATAATTTATAAAAGTTGCGGGATTCGAAACCGCAACCTCACGCGTTCCGTGAAGCCTCATCCTGAGAGTTGAACGAGGTCATAGAAAGGTTTTTGAACTTTACGTCACTCGAACGGTTGGCTCAGTGGAAGAGCGCTTGCACGGAATGCGAGAGGTTGCGGGTTCGAATCCCGCAACTTTTATAAATTATGTTTTTAAATTTAATCGTAAACCATGTTTCATAGTTACGAGTTTCGAGTCCCGCATCATTCATAAATTTTGTTTTAAATTTAATTCGTACAATAATATTAATCCCAGAAGTGAGGGTTATCACTTTAAAAAATAACAAATTGTTTATGGTTTACGATATACACGTATATAGTGTGCTTAACACAAAATGACAAAAATGAAAACTATTTATAGCGAGTTATAAAAACGAAATACAATCATGTTTTGTTGTATATAACATATATTAATTATGGAACAAAATAATATTTAACTCTTACTATTGTTGTCTGTAACTTTTATAACACTTGGAATATAATTGCAGAGTTTATAATTCATTTCAAAAATGCTATTCTTCCTGCACACCTAAAGATTCCTGTACTGCAGGGACTACGGTTTCATCATCTTGTCTTTCAACCTTGGAATTAGATAGAATGGCTGGGTACTAGATCGGGTAAATATGGACAATTCACAAGTATTTCGAAGCTGAATGATGGACCTGTGAGCCGGGATTTATCTCGCGGTTTCTCGCGAATTCATTACGAGTATACGAATATTCAAACCTGTCAAGTTAAGACAACCTGTCCCGAAGAGATAGCCCAAGATCTTTCCGGCCGTACGACTCACCTTAAATTTCTTCTCTCTCTTCTAAGCTCCACTTTAATATTGTGTCTGGATCATACTGGTGTGACGTTTCATCAATGGCTCTAAACAGTTTCAAAGACGTATGCGAAATTTTCAGTCTCATTTGATTTTGTGCATCGGTAAGCATTCTAGGAACCCAGCACTGGGAACATATATTTTGGGAACTTTTTCTTCCCAAACTAAATGACCCTCAATAAAAGCGTAGCGGGATTTAGTTGGTTATTATTTTATAAAAAAATTGCTATAATTAATTGAATATTATGCAATTATCTTGGAATATTTTTTTTATTAAAGAGGGGGAGAATGGACACGTGTCTTACGTGATGGGAAGAAGAGAGGCATTCACATAAGAACATACGCAGCACCAGGAGTCAAGAGATGGGAGTATGCTCTAAGCTTAAAGTTCGTTAAGTCTCAATTTATATGATATGTAGATATACAATTTAGGGATAAGTGACGTGGTAAGACCAGTGGGAGGCTCCTTTGCACAGGATGCCAGCTAGATTATGGGCACCACAACGGCGTCTAATTCTGCCGTGAATTAGTAATATGTAAGCATTATTGTGTTTCAGTCTGAAGGGCGCCGTAGCTAGTGAAATTACTGGGCAAATGAGACTTAACATCGTATGTCTCGTGGTGACGAGCGCTATTGTAGTAACGCTCATAAGTATTGGGTTTCTCAAGAATCTTCAGCGGCACTGCATTGTAATGTAGACAAAGGCCTCCCTCAAAGATTTCCACGACGATCGGTCCTGCGCTGCTCTCATCCAGCGTATTCCGGCGATCTTGACCAGATCGTCGGTCCATCTTGTGGGGGCCTACCAACTATGCGTCTTCCGGTACGTAGTCGCCATTCCAGGACTTTTTTGGTCACAGGTTGGTTTTTACCGGTTATCTCAACATTTGTAATTTTTCCATGACATTAATGTTTCCAGAAGAGATGTCAATCAAGATATCCATCTACGGAGCATCTCTCCAAAGCTACATTTGCGTAAAGTATTTTCAATAAGCTTTTATTTTTTAATACTTTTTTAGCGGCATTGAGCACTTTTATTGGGTATAAAATGTTAAAATCGCGTCAGGACACGTGACGTGATCGAAAATTTGTACAACAGTCGTTGAAATTGAAATTCGATTGGATGGAAGATTTATACTACTAATTATAGTTCGGCTATACAACTTTATATCGTACTTTGGTCATTGGTTGAATCATTATGACTACGAAGCCGAAACACCACGAGGTCGAGGGATCGATTCTCAGCAGTAAAATAATTTTTCAATTTATTAGATGAACGTTGAATTTTCTGAGAGATAAACTTTCTAATGTAAAACAATTGTAAAAGTTCAGAATAAACTGTAATTTTTGTGTACAGTAGCGCAATACATGAATATTGTGTACCTATTTTTACACTGATAAATAAAGCAATTCGTGTGAAATGATTTCCTAACCAATTCAAAATATTCAAAAATGCACTACGTTAATGTTAAATTTTTCACTTCTGCCGGCACTCCCGGAGTGAAACTCGTTGTTATGTTTGCAAGTATTAGATTAGTCATATTAATGTATTACCTACTCGTAATGAACTGAGGTAATTCCTTGAATATTTCAAGCATGGTATTTTCAACAACAAAATCACTTAATGTATATACAAAAAATATAATTTTATATTTCATTTTTATTTAACGCGCTCACGTAAATATTTGGACAAAAAAAAATAAAGTATGAAATAATTAAAGAAATTCTGTGAACAGTCGTCCCGCTAAGATATTTTAATTTACAACTTAAACCATTGGTTAATTTGTGGTCAACCGCATTTCGGACATCATGTTGCTTGGAACAATAGACAGCGCCCTACTGTTCAGTAGCAATTTACCTCCAGTGGCGTCTATCTAAACCACATACAACGTTGACCAACTTCTATGGAGTTATTGTCTACCACGAACATCTTAGTAAAGGATATTGTTACAAACCAAACTATAATGCTACTGGTGGGTGGTACGGATTCATTGTATGTGTACCTGTTGACACATTTGCTACTGGTAATTTATGGTTTCCTACTAATTGTATTTATGTAAAAATACCAAAACTACCTTTTGCTTTTAAATTTTCTGTTTAGAGTTATTTAAAATAATTGTGCCTTACCTTCACTCTTCCATCTCAAATTCTTTTTCTTTCATTTTCTTTAAGGAACATAATAATATTATAGTCATGATAATATTGCCCCACTTACAATCTAGCCTTAACTTAGACTAATAAGTAATTCTACTTTAACTTAAACTGCTAGATAGATATTAAACTAAGAATGTGTCCATTAAAACATTTCTCAATGTCTCTATTAAGGAGAAGTCACTTTTTTCATGTGTCTATTATAATATCTCTATTTTATATTGTACTAGCTGACCCAGCAAACGTTGTATTGCCGATATTAAAATCGCAATACAAAAGTTGATCGTAGATGGGTGAAAGTTTGAAGTTGTATGTACTCATAATCGAATAAATTTACAAAAAAATGTAAAAAAAAAAATCGTGTGGACCACCCTTAACATTTAGGGGGATGAAAAATATATGTTGTCCGATTCTCAGACCTACCCAATATGCACTCAAAATTTCATGAGAATCGGTCAAGCCGTTTCGGAGGAGTTTGGTCCCGCACACCGTGACACGAGAATTTTATATATTAGATTAACACTACACTAACTCAATAGGTTTTGTTCGATTTAGTCTTCTTTCTATATCAGTGTTGCCAAGGAGCTGGAAAGCCTCGACATTCACGTGATGGTGAAGCCTATGTTGATGAACTTCAGCGTATTTTTGTCAATGAACTCAATGTATTCCATCTGAAGTAATTTTCTTAATGCCGATTTCGAATTACCGACTGTTTATTAGACAGATTTAATTGAGCAAAAATTACAAGCTTAACAGATCGTATCATTCGAACGTTTAGCTCAGTGGTTAGAACAATAGAGGCGTAATCTACAGACGCAAGTTCGAATGCCGCATCGTCCATAAGTTTTTATATTAAATTAATTTTGTATGTCTCCTCACAGCGAGGGAGAAAACTTAAAATATTAAAAACTTGAGTCATTATAAATAATGGGGGCGAATTCAAATCTAAAAATTCAAATATTCTTATTCAAAACAGGACATTATAGCACTTATTGGAACAGAAAAAAACATTTACCACACAAATGTTTTTTAACAATTCTCTTGAATTTCGAATTCGTTATTAAATCAGTTCTCGTAGTTAAATAAATAATTCATTTCCATCCTGCCATCAGCTTTAATTATTTGTCTTCAATACTAACCATTAAAATCTGTGCTTACTCCAACCGAGAATCTAATACAGGAAGTGGTATATCTATCATAGTACTAACCCTGTAGACAATTCAATTCAAATATAAATATATAAAATTGGATGTGACATCACATATTGAAAGTCATAAACTACCACCACTACATTCCAAAGAGAATGCCCCAGACCTGAGAAGAATGGGCGCAACAAACTCAGCGGGCTTTGTTTTTCATCAAAAAAATATTTTTACAAAGTAATATTGTACAATTAAACTTATTATTTAATAGCCTAATGGCGGTCGCTCCATTCCAAATCTGTTGAATCATAAAGAAAGTCAATAATGTTATCGTAACGTTTTTTAACAATTCTCTTGAATTTCGTAATACATTTGTTTTGAATATTTTCTGGGATCTTGTTGTAAAAGGATATACAAAGCCCCATAAAATACTTACGTACTCGATTTAGCCGAGTAGTAGGCATTATAAGCTTATGTTTGTTCGTCGTGTTAACATTATGGTTATGACAATTTCTAGCAAATTCACTTATGTGCAATATTGCTACTAGCCAAATTTTTTACAGTAGTACTAGTGTAGCAAAAATTGTTCCTCAGATCATAAGCCTACATCCTACGATAAAATAGAAAATTATTGGAAAAATTAAGGGAAAATAGCAGTATTACCTCCATTATTGGATTTATTCACAGTGTTACGATATCTGATATTTTATTTTATTTTTTTATTTTAATAAGTCGATATGGATATGGATTGAATCCCCGTCACATCAAGGAACATTTTAAAAAAATTTACTCAAAAAGAAAAATGGAATTATTTAATGTAAATGAGTAATCAGTCAGTGTCTATTCCTAAAAGTATCAGTCAAAGAATATTCCTAAAAGACATTTATTTTCACAAAATTGATTCCTTTAGAATTCTTTTTGATGCTATTTCTCACACTAAGCAGTGGTATGCTTCAGAAACAAATGGCGATCGAAGAGAAAAGCAGCGGCACAAAAAACCTAGCATCAGCCCAGTATTCCTTTTTTGCGCTCTTTTTAATAAAATATACAATATTGTATTGTCATTGTTATTGCTATAAAATAATCATAATCTAGTCCCAGGCTATCCGATCACTTAGATTTTCAGCTGCGGAGTAGTAGAATTTACGACGCAGCCACTTTTTAATAAAACATTTAAATTTATTTGTAGATAATGCCTGAACAGTGGCTGGGACTTTACTAAAAAACAGTATACATTTACCCTTAAAGCTATTATGTATCTTATGAAGCCTACTAGAATTAATTACAAGCAATCCCTTATTTTTAGTTTTTTAAAAAAGAAAATCACCAACCATATAATATCATATTTAGCAATCTTCAGCTAAATAGGTTATAAATAGACTTAAAGTATAATAATTATACTCAACCAACAATTCGAGACTAATGTCTTGTTTTTATATAAATTCTGATAAAACAATGGAATTAATTTAATTGAACTGCATTCAGCATTCTTCTAAAATGTCTCTTTCAATCGCCACTACTCTATGTAGAGCTTCTCTTCATGAACATTCCTTGCCACCCAAGCAATGCCACACAAGTTATGGGCGTAAACAACATTGTCATCTCATAAATGTTCGTTTAAAAAAATCTATTTTATCCGTTTTAAGGCAAGGCCGCCTAATTCGTAGCTAATGCATCAAATACTGGCAGGATCGAAAGAAAATGAAGACTGTTCGATTTATGAAAGAGCCGCCATATTGACGTTTATGTTGGTGTCTTTGTAGTGGCGTCAACTATGTGAATGGAAGCGGGTGTAAGTTAATAGGTGTGAAGTGTACCGCCATTGTGTTGTGTCAGGTATTGGAGCGAATACAAGCGAATGCGAATGATATATATTGAGAGTGGGTAGATCTATTGTACGTAGAGTGTAGTACTGATTCTGATCGTTGAAAAGTTCTCGCCGGAAGTATTCTATTTATGTGTATTATAATTATTTTAAAGGGGGCTTGGCATTTTTTTATGATAATATGGAGCGAGAGCGGGATGTTCAGCTGATGGAAATTGATACGTCCTACTCATTACAATGCAGTGCCACTCAGGATTCTTGAAAAACCTTAAAATTCTGAGTGGCACTACAACTGCTCCCGTCACCTTGAGATATAAGATGTTAAGTCTCATTTGCCCAGTAATTTTACTAGCTATTACGCCCTTGCTGCTTGACAGCAGAAATAGGCGCCGTTGTGGTATCCATTACCTAGCCGGCATCCTGTTGGTAATACAATACCAATCACGGGGAGTGTTTGGAAGAGTTATTTTCCTGTCGCCCCGCTGCACCTTCATCCGCCACGGCCTAAAATTTGGATATTATCCTCATCATCTGGATGTGTGGCGTTTCAGCACAGTATGGTTTTCAAGGAAATTTCATCCACGTACAATGAAGCTGTGGAAAAAGCTTCCTTGTTCGGTATTTCCAGTATGGTTCGGCATGGGTACCTTCAAAAAAGGAATTCCTGTGGTGACCTGCACACTCGTTTGTCCTTCTCTTCTAAAAAAAAGACACCCAACAAATGATTCCACAGAGAAATTAGGGACATAGATTATAGGGCAACGAGCGCTTATGGAATTCTACATTTAGGTTTTCGCATTTCACCGTATTGACCAGAGGTGAAATTTAGATGCTAACTTTAACAACTCCTCTATGCTCTCACCGCGATATATGCACACCAGTAATAATATTTTTTTTGTCTTTGTTTTACTACAGAAAGGCGTCAGTAAAGTTTAATTTTTCTCCTTTCGTGTGTTCATTGCTTAAAATATTATTTTTTAAGAGTACTATATTGTTTGATACGTTTATATCTTATCCTCTTTTTTGTCTAAACGGGCACCCATAAACTAGTCTGGCAATACTATACTCATTATAATTTATAATTCTATCCTCTTTTTAGTATCAAAAATTTTATTTTTCCCTGGAGTTCTCTCTTAAATTTCCGTAAAAGAGGTCGTAAGTGAACTTGTAAATGTGTAATTTAAATTAAATTCTGATTTTATTTAATTTATCGCAATAAACAATTCCCGATAAATAATATACAATTCGCCGTTTAAAAACTTAGATCGTTAAAAATAAATCTGTGGGAAAATTGTGTGCAACTTAAAGCGGCTAAGTGATCCTACGAGTACTATAAGCTCATCATAACTTATAACGGAAACTTTTGAAACTGGAAGGTATTAAACCTCTTTTATAGAAGATTTATATAAATATTTTTCTTGTCCTTATCCTAGGATCTAAATGTTTTGTGGACTTTAACAATTAACAATACATTTGATTACACAAATTAAATTTGAAAACAAAATTTATGAACGCTCTTCTACTGAGCCAACCGTTCAAGTGTCGTCACGTTCGTAAATCTTGATATGTATTGTTCAACTCTCAGGTTGTTGCTTCATACATAAATATAAAGTAGACCCACTTTACAGTTAATAACCTGCTCAACTCTTATATTTGCATATTAGGAAATCGACTTCAGATGTCACAAAATTTATTTCAAACGAACGGCTCAGTGGACAGGACGCGAGAGGTCGCGGGTTCGAGTCCCGCATCGTTCGTATTTTTTTTTTTATTTTTTTTGTGTAATTAATCACAGAAGTGAGTGTTATCACTTTAGAAACATAACAAATTGTTTAAAATGCGCTTGATTTTATGTAGAGAGGGGACACAATAAAAAATATATGTGCTGGCTGATCCTGTTATTGGAAACTCTTCATCATGTTGTTATATAAATATATATTTTTATGGATATTATCTCTATTAGATGCATTTTATTTATTATCATTCAAATAAGAGAGTTACTCTGGCTTATCAGAAGAAGGCTCTTAATTCTAGTAGGCTTCATAAGATACATAAAATAGCTTTAAGGTTAAATGTATAACAGTTTATAATAAAGTCCCAGCCACTGTTCAGGCATTATCTATAAATAAATTTAAACGTTTTATTAAAAAAATGGCTCTGTCGTAAATCGCACTACTCCACAGCTGAATATCTAAGTGATCAGACAGCCTGTGAATAGATTATGATTATTTTATAGTAATAGCAATGACAGTACAATATTGTATATTTTATTCAAAAAAACGCAAAAAAAAAAATGCTGGGAGAGCATCCTACGCCGCTCCTCCTATCTCTGAGCGCCATTTGTTTCCGAAGCGGTAGTAGTATCTAGAATATTATCAATGAAATCAAAAAAAAATTCTTAAGGAATCAATTTTGAGAAAATAAATGCCTTTTATGCGTTTAGGTGGATTTTTTTTAATGAAAATAAGGAACGAGACGAGCAGGACGTCCAGCTGATGGTAATTGATACGCCCTGCCCATTACAATGCAGTGAATGCAGGGGATTCTTGAAAATCCCCAAAAATTCTGAGCGGCACTAGAGCTGCGCTTGTCACCTTGAGACATAAGATGTTAAGTCTCATTTGCCCAGTAATTCACTTGCTACGGCGCCCTTCAGACCGAAAAACAGCAATGCTTACAAATTACTTACTTACACTTACACAAGATGTTTATAATTAGTATTATACAATAAATATTGTACATTTAGTAAATTAAGTTACGTGCAGTGAGTGTAAGAAAAAGACGAATTAAAGTATTATTATTATTACTGCTTCACGGCAGAAATAGGCGCCGTTGTGGTACCCATAATCTAGCCGGCATCCCGTGCAAAGCAGCCTCCCGCTGGTAAATGTTCTAGCATCCAATTTAATTTCAAATGTTACTCACACACTTTCCAGAGTAAAACGCTCGTAAAACGGCGAAGAAACGACCTTGTTTAAGGTCTATTTCACCCATGCCCCCGTGTAATGGAGGAGAAAATGTTCAGCAAAGTATTTGTAAGTTTGTACTGGAGCTCAGAGGAATGTTTACGAAACATTAAATACATCCTTGATACACTTATGTTACGCTATAACTTTGTTTTTATTTAAACATTGTTAATTTAATTGTACTACTAGCTATTATTACGGCCGTACCCAATATACTATCTACAGATAGAGATAAATTAGTACCTTCTACTGGCAATAATCTGAGGCTGTCCTAATATACCCGATTAGTCATTCTTATCGCCTAATATTGGAACGCATGAACTGCATTTCCATACAAACTTCTATCGCTGGGAAGCTACATGTCCTCATATTGTGAGACAGCGTGTACGGATAAGGTGAGTTACCGTCGAAAAGTTTATTGGGACAGTAAAGTCGGCCTCAACCGGAGATAGACTGAATTTTGGGAACGGCTGTAAGTATACTCCACTTCGACTTTGACAGTTATTTGATTAACTTCGCCAGATACTATGTTAATATATATAAATCCAGGGTCCTGATGTTTGTTTCCAGTGAACTCCTAAACTAATGAATGGATTTTAATGGGGATTACTTCATGGAGTGCAGTTTAGTCTAACTAGAGAAATAAGATAATTTTATTTCGATTTGGGACCCACAATTATATTATTTGCAGTATTTATATTGTATAGACATATTTTCCATGAGAGAATTGATTGACGCACGGTTTGACAGTTCTGCTGTGAAACAATTTCAAACAATAGGGAACATGTTTTAGAAAATAAGCATACATTTAACAAAAAATAGTTATGTAACTACTTAATTACTTTTATCTACTACACCCATACTTTAAATCCTCTATTCAAATTTCAAATTCAAATTCAAATATTATTATTCAAAATATGATTTAAAATCACTTATTGAACGTCAAAAACTACCCATTCAAAAGAGACTGCCTCAGAAACAATTTATAATATTTTTAGAATATATTAAAGATTCTGAAACAGTTAGCTTATTGCCAACATTAAAACACCATATTTTTTTATTCATTCTATTCATAACAACACTTCTTTGTTTTTTTCGATCCTTTCATTCGCTAAGAGTTTCAACAAACAGCCATATTCTTATTGCTCGATGTGTGGTATCTCTATGAATTTCAAAATAAGAACATTCTCGTTTACGCGCGTTTCACACTACCAGAACGATGCGCGCCTTATAAAAAAGTAGGTTATTCGAATCCCCGCCATTTTTCTTCGATATTTTTATTGTTTTGTTTTACAAAAATTTGCGATTCAAGTTTTGACAGCACACAGCCAGATATTATAAACGCTGCAATGTAAATTACTACTAAAATAAATAATTCTTTCATTAGTACTTAGTTTATTTGTGTATAATCAGTAATGGATGATATTAGGTTACTACTAGGACTGGCTGTTGTAATGTTAGCAGTAAGCTCACACACACACAGTTTCAGAATCTTTTAGAGGATTCATATTATGGGTGTAGATAAAGTCTTGTATGCAACTGTTGATAATTAGGTATTAAAACACTCATGTGATACTATTATCACATGAGTGTTTAAGTATGGAGAACCCCCAAAATTAATTGTTTTTTTTTTTCTTTTTTTGTGTGAAAATCTTAATGCGGTTTCAACAATATAGTCCTTATGGTTTGGGAAAAAAGTGGCTGTAACATACGGACGGACAGAGAGACAGACATGACGAATCCATAAGGGTTCCGATTTTTGCAATTTGGCTATAGAATCCTAAAATGTAACAAATATAATAAATAATTATCAGCTCAGTCTCATTTAATACCAAAAAAGTTAACTGTTACTGAAAATATAACTTATACAAGGTAAAGGTCATAAAAGCTAATTGAAGACGATATAATATTAATATGTTTGGGCCTCGCCAAAGTCGAGTCATATATATTTATAGAGAAATAAACCAAAGGAAATAAGCTCGTATCCTTCGCAAATATTATTATATCTTCTGCTCTGGATATCACTGAAATGAAAACAAATTGTTTTCATGTATCTTTAAAGTCAATCTTAGAACGTTAAATGAAATGTTATGTTAAATGATTTTTGTAAAAGTTAGATTGCCATTGAATCAAAGATCTTATAATCCTGCCTTTTGAAGTGAAGCTTCGTTAGAATCATTTTGATTTACAAACTCGATAAACGAAAAGCGAGACGAGACACAAACGGGTAAAAATGTATAGGATTCAGCCGGCGAGAGAATGAGATAGTAAGCATAATGCAGTGTTTTGGTACCAGGCGATCATAATTCAAGAAGAGATTGTCATAATATGTGTGACGCGAGTATACCTTAATATATTCTGACGTCATGCACTCGACATATTACTACATAGACACCAGGAGAACATAAATATGGTAGCGATGATAGTAATGTCTTTCAAAGCGGTTGAAATCATGTGTCATGTACCAGGGCTTCATATGCAGTTTAGAGGTTTAATGTAAATTTTGTTTCGGATACAGCGATTCCGCATATACGTTTCTCTTGAGCCCTGGTGTTCCATTCCGAATGTCCATGGGCGGTTGCCTCACCACTCCCCATCCCGTCAGCCTCTTGCCCGTTTGCCCCCTCTTATATTAAAAAAAAACTTCAGCTCATACGTTCGTCAATAGTATATCTTTGTTTATTAATTATACATCATTAAATCAAGAAAGCAAATTAAAAAAATCTGTGTTTTATAGGTAGTCTCCATGACTGCCTTATTTTTGCATTTTAAAAGGACTGTTTTAATCTCTTCTTTTTTTCTCTTATGGTTGAATTCTGCGAAGTATGGTGGTCACAGCAAACTTATTTAAAAAAAATAAAGTTCTCTTTTTTAATTAAAAATATGGGACGAGACGAGTGCAACTCAGGATTCTTGAAAAATCCCAGAAATTATGAGCGGCACTATAATTGCGCTCGTCACCTTGAGACAAAAGATGTTAATTCTCTAGCTAGTTAATTTCACTAGCTACGGCAGCCTTCAGATCAAAACGTATGTTTTCATATTTTATTTATGTAATTTATGCATTATTAATTGCTGCCGAAATAATAATCACATTAATTGAATAATAACTCAAGTAACAGTGATATATTATCAACTGAAGAGCGAAGAAAATGTCATTAAAATAACATAAAAGATTTGGATTATTCCGTTACGTCACAGCCATACCTGAACATAATCACCCTCCTGGCATTGACATCAGAATTAGAAAAGCTAATCGATAACCCTTCCTTTTGTAGTCAACGAGTCAACGGGGTGAGAATATTTTGTTACTAAAGGTTCGTTTAGTGAGGACTGAACTATTATCTATCAATGAGTGTAGAGACAGCCTCCTTTTAGGTAGTTTTTACCAGTGGAAAGCTCCCTTGCACAGGATGCCGGCTAGATTATGGGTACCACAACGGCGCCTATTTCTACCCTAAAGCAGTAATGTGTAAGCATTACTGTGTTTCGGTCTGAACGGCGCCGTAGCTAGTGAAATTACTGGGCAAATGAACAAACATCTTATGTCTCAAGGTGACGAACGCAGTTGTAGTACCGCTCAAAATTTTTGGGGTTTTCAAGAATCCTGAGCACTGCATTGTAATGGGCAGAGCCTATCAATTGCTATCAGCTGAACGTCTTATCGTCTCGTCCTTTATTTTCAATAAATATATCTATATAAAATTATTAAACAACTTTTGAGCTTTTGCCATCAAAACAAAAATATTTCAGATCACGGAAAACTAGCAAATTAAATGTTCATGTAACCCTCTTCAATTTGGTGTTGCGTAGAGATGTATTTTCATTGAGTACCTTCCGAATGGCATTGCTTGCGGCGGCGTCGAGTGCCAGGTCGTCTCCTTCCCTCAAATATATGCGAAGGGAACGATGGCATCCTTGTGCGGTGTTTCCAGGAAGATACGACATGGGACATACGACCTTGAAAAAAGCGCGTACACCTTCCTTAAAACCGGCAATGCATCGTTGATTCCACTGGGCGGAAAAGAGGCTGTTTGTTTTCTCTTTAAAAATCTAACCAATTCTAATAATATTTTTTCAGATGTTATGTTTGTTGTTATAATTACAGATCCTTATTTTATTGAATTGAAACTTCTTTAGAATCGTTGTGATTTGAAACTCGATGAAACGAAAATGCGAGACGATAGAGACACAAACAGGTAAGTGTATAGAATTCAGCCGGAGATTGGAAGCATTCATTATACAGTGTTTTGATACCAGTTGAAGGAGAGATTATCTTATGTTATGATGCGAGTATATATCTTAATATTATCTGACATCACGTGCACGACGTATTACTAGACACCAGGAGAACATAAGTATGGTAGCGGTGATAGTATTGTCTTTCACAGCAGTTGAAATCATGTGTCATCCTACCAACATGTTCCAGGACTTCACAGTCGCCTTAGAGGTTCATGCACATCTTAAAATTATTATATCAATGCAGACCATCTTGAAGCCAAAATTTTACTACCACGTGTTAATTGCGTTGCACACATATTTTTTATAAATCAAAACTATTATGAATGAAATTAATGACAAAAAAATTGAGAATTAAGTATCAGAATAAAATATCTCGTATACTAAACTAAATTAATCCGTGGGATAATGAAACTACTTTAACGGTCGACATTTTATATGAATCCATACACCCATACAAAGTAATATCAAAATGGCGTCCTTGTCAGGGTGACCTAGTAATCAGGGCAGTTATGGCTGCCGTTTATTTATTTTTCACGATTTATTTCACTCATGGGACGATGTGAGTTTATTGGGGTTCGAAATAGAATCGCGGCTCAGTTACGCCTCGTTGAGGGAATAGTTAAGGGTTGATGACTTTTAAGTTTAGGGGGCAGATGTGCATTTGTTAATGATACTTTTTGGACATGAAATGTATATTATATACTAGTTTTAACTCGCGTTAGATGAAATACTAAAATTTTAATTGCGTCTGCCATAAAATTCCTGATAATAGTGTAGGCTTTTTATCTTATATGGCTCTTATAGAAAATAATTACTTAAATCAAAATCAGAAAGTCAAATAATATTAAATGATAGGCAATAAGCGAAAACTTATTAATAATAACAACATCACCCTAAGTTACATCTTATAAAATGAGCTATACCAGCTACCCAGTGATAGTCCCATCAAATCAAGCCGTCACTTACGGAGTTTAGGCAGAATGAACACACAGATAAAAACAAAAAAGATAGTTGTAATTCTCTTAGTAACAGTACTAGTTATTTAAATAGGTTATAGTTTGCCTCATCAGATTAAGGATTGATCTCTGCTGCGCTCCAACTAGATACCGCAATAACTAACAACAATAGCTTTTTTATTGCGGCAACTTTATGTTGAATGCTTGTGTACTTGGCATTTTGGCACTCAAAGGCATCTTTCAAATTTTGTAACATACGTTTCGTGTTATTTTAGATTGAAATTGATAAAATACAAAATATTTATTGATGATATGTGATCCCAGTGTCTTTCTTATTTCTTGTAGTATTATTTTTACAGAGTTTTCGATATAGTACGATAGTTTCCGCAACTCGGCGTCCACTATGCGCCTATTTTGCGCGATAATACCGTGCGCTCGAGTCCTTGCAAGCCCAGTGTCAGTTACTCAATTTCAAACACAACTTTTTAATATATTCCCAAGTATTTGGAAGGCTTCCTCAAAATGTTTTCCTTAAGAAAATAATATAAATACAGTAAATATTTTCCAAGGCTATATTATATTACATTAAGATAAGATAAGCTAGACAAGATATACATTACAGTATATACGAGTATTACTCCTACGGTAAACTTAAGTAATTTAAAAGAAAACTGTGAAAAATCATTTCAAAGAGGGATAATACGATTTGTTGTAGCAGAAAAGCTGCTTACATCTTAAGAACCCAGTACATTGATGAAATATACTTAATGCTATCCTAAGGCTATACAGGCCTACAAAAGGGTTTTTTTTGTTGACTTTCTAAGCTCTTAAACAATATGAATAAATATAGAACAGCCATGGTATTCACGATTTGTTATTTTTTAAAGTGATAACCCTCATTTCTGGGATTAATTACACAAATTAAATTTAAAACAAAGAGTTCTTCCACTGAGCAAACCGTTCGAGTGACGTAAGGTTAATAAATCTTGTGCGCCTTGTTCAGTCGCTTCATCTACAGGATCTACTGTACAGTTGATAACCTGCTGAAACCTGATTTGAATTTGTAAATTAGGAAATTGACGGGAGATGTCGCTCTTTCAAATCTAAACAATTTGTTACTTTTTAAAGTTTCAAAACCTGAGAGTTGCACAAGAACATATGAACCTAACGTCACTCCAACGGTTGGCTATGTCCAGAGTGAAATTTAAAACAGCTTTTAAATAAAATTTCAAATATGCTCATATTAAGATATACTCCTTTCCCATATTCGGATTAAATGAAACGTATTTTCTGCTACAAATCATACTCTGTCTACTTGTGAAAACTACATGTAAATCAGTTCAGTAGTTTCAGTAATAAGAAATAGAAACACACAGACTGAGTATTCATATCGCTGATTTGATTAAAAATATTTATTTTGTTTCATTGTACAAACACACCGGGTTACGTTGTTTTATAGTAGAAATCTTAGAGATAGAAATAGATAGAAATCAAAGTTTTTCCGGGACGATACAACATCACATAACGTAACTTCAAAACAAGCGCGCACACCTTCCTCAGAGGCTGGCAATGCTCCTGTGATTCCTCTGGTGTTGCAAGAGAATGTGGGCGGTGATAACTTAACACTTAGGACCCGTACACTCGTATGTCCTCCTTTTCCATAAAAAAATAGATTTATTTCGTAGATTCTACCAATGAATCCCGAGAGAGACTTTCTTTGTACGATTCATAAGTTGTACTCAGCCAGACCTCAAGGACACAAAATTATGATGTCAAATTACAACAAGTAACTCACCATAGCGACAACACTAAGCGCTGGGTCACCCATGAAATTGTACTTACAATGCTAAGATACGTGTAAAATTAAGTGTTAAAAATGAGTGTAGAAATGGTGATTAGATTCAGGTATTTAGCCGGCAGTGTGGCGCGATTGAGCGGTTACATCTACAGCAACATCGACACGGTATCACACCGACATATCACAATTCTATGGTGAGTTCGTTCCGTCGGGTAACGCGGCGAATTCATGTCATATGCTTAATTATATCGAACCAATTCTATGTATAATCGATAGATGCGCCTGCTTATCATAACTGATTATATTTGTGTTAACGTTCGCAGTGATTGATTTTAACGAGCCATTTTATTATAATTGCAATAGTTACTAATTGCTTAATATTTAACAATAATTATAAATTTTGTGTTCTTGTGTGACGTAGGTCTGGTTGAGTACAATTAATAAAACGTACAATAATGATTCTAAATTATATTAATTTAATAAAACAAATCTTATAACTATATTTACAATACTATGATTATATAAAATTAAAACTATTACTAAGGGTATCGGTACGGGGAAGACGGTACTGGATAGCTATCAAACGTGGAAATGCTGAAGGTTGATCCGTTGACCGAAATAGCTGCCAGCGCTTGGGTTTCCAGTAGCCTTATTAAAGGCATAAAAGGCATTTATTTTCTCAAAATTCATTCCTTCAGAATTCTTTTTGATATCATTTCTAATATACTTGATACTACTACCGTTTCGGAAACAAATGGAGATTTGAGAAGCGGCGCAAGAAACTCTCCCAGCATTCTTTTTTTGCGCTCTTTTTAATAAAATACAAAATGTCATTGCTATTGCTATAAAATAATCATATTCTAGTCCGAGGCTGTCGGATCACTTAGATATTCAGCTGTGGAGTAGTAGGATTTACGACAGTACATGCACGGTTTGACAGTTCCGCTGTGAAACAATGTCATTATAACAACAGAGGCATTTTTGACGTAATAATTGTTGATGTTGTATTGGCAAATTCCTATTAAACAGTATTTTTTTATTATCTGCAGAATAACGTCTATCGGGTCAGCAAGTATGATTATAAAAAAATGAATGTATTCTTCATTGCACTAAAAATGTTTTGTAAGAAGTGTTATGGTAGCGCGATAAGGACAACTTTTCTCTATCAGCGATCTCTTTCAGGTAATCTATGGGTGTAGGAGACTTTAATTTTAATAAACGACTCGGGTGTTATTTTAATTATTATTTTCTTTATTGAATATAAAGTGCTAACAATCTAATTAATTAAAGCAATGTAGAACTAAGCCACATAATATATGTGTTTGAAAACTTATTCCAATAACGGATAACTCCATCTAGGTTTTGGGGGATAAAACTTTATTTTGCTTGACACATTACAAAGTGTCCGGGGTAAAATCGAGTAAGCTGGGAAAACTTGGCAATTTACGAATATTTAAACAAGCTTAATACTAGTGATTAGCGGCCGTTTTCAATAACGTATCTCTAGTTACGGATACATTGCTGTCACCGTTTAATGAGAAGGTCTTATATATCCATAGTTATATCCAATATAGTTATAGTCAAAAGCTTTATGTCGATAGGTTATTGAGATGTAAGTAAGCGTAAAAGGAACGATTTGTCTACCTATGTCTACTAATTAAACTAAGGATAGATAGGTTATTGAAAATGGCCGTTAATATCCTTCAAACTAACTGACTAACTTTATACACAGCAACTGCAATCTAATGATACTACAGAGCTGTAGATAAACATATTTCTATTACGTCCGTCACCAGCATATGACCGTGGGGATTACTGAAACTAGGTGATCACTTCTCGTATTACATCATTAATAATGCGCCTCCGATCGAGTTTTATTCCGGGGAGACTCACAAATAACAGTTAAAACAGACTATATTATTTATGAACGGTGTTGTCGCGTTGCCCCGCGATTTTTAAGTCAAAGTCAAAATATTTTATTGACATAAAATTTTTGATTTGACTGCTCGTCAAAATTGAAATCACAAAAAATACAATTCAGATACATACATATTAATTACATAAAAGTTTAAACATATTTTCAAAACAATGCAAACCAGTGAAACAACACAAGGCTGAACCATATAATCCATAAAAAACAACTATATTACTATTTAATTCCACATTGTAATATCGTTTACGTAATCTTCAATACTGTAATAAGCCTTCGACATAAGTCTGCGTTTAATAAAAGATTTAAATTTATTAATTGATAATTCAGATACACTTTTTGGTATTTTATTGTAAAATTTAATACTATCGCATGCAAAAGAATTGTTTATTTTACAGAGCCTAGTAGGGGGCACTATAAGCTTGTAGTTATTTCTAGTGTTCAAATTATGTTTGTCGCTTATTTTACTGTATAAATTATAATGTTTATGTACGTGCAGGAGATTGCTATAAATATATTGGCCGTACATGGTCATAATATGAATATCTTTGAATTTTTCCCTTAGAGATTCTCGTGGGCTCATTTGGTATATGGCACGTACAGCTCTTTTTTGAAGTATGAAGATATTATTTACTTCCGCTGCACTACCCCATAGCATAATTCCATACGACATAACACTATAAATCAAACATTCCAATTAAATTCAAATATTTTTATTAAAATAGGATGTGATATCACTTATTGAAAGTCAAATACTACCACGCATTCGAAAAATAATGCCTCAGACCTGAGATGAACGGGCGCAACAAACTCAGCGGGCTTCATTTTTTTTATATAATGTAATAATAATAATAATATGGTTACATTGTAAAATCTATCTTTGGGCGGCCGCTCTATTCCCAATCTGTGGTATCATTAAGAATGTCATTTATGTTATAGTAACCTTTACCACACAAACGATTTTAACAATTTTGTAGACTCTCGGCTTAGCCGAGTATAATTTTTATATACTAGACACTACTACCGCTTCGGATACAAATGGCTCTCTGAGAGAGAAAAAGCGGCGCAAGAAACTCTCCCAGCATTCTTTTTTTGTTCTCTTTTTAATGAAATATACAATATTGTACTATCATTGGTATTGCTATAAAATAATCATAATTAACTTAGATATTCAGCTGTGAAGTAGTAGGATTTACGACAGAGCCATTTTTTAATAAAACATTTAAATTTATTTATAGATAATGCATGAACAGTGGCTGGGACTTTATTATAAAAGTGTATACATTTACCCTTAAAGCTATTATGTATCTTATGAAGCCTGCTAGAATTAATTACAAGCAATCCCTTATTTCTAGTGTTATAATTATGAAAATCACTATTCAGAGCAAAATGGTGACGATTTTTGTGAACTTATTATGAAATTAAATTTTCATAATATTTATTTCTCTAAATTTATCTATGATAGGCTGTCTATAACCAAGCTGATATTTAGCACGAACAGTTCTCTTTAAACTTCCTCTACTGCCTATAGTTCTCAACAGACAGTGAATTGTAGTAGCTTTGCAAACAGCACAATAAGACGAACTCTACATAGAGACACGCACAAGTGCCTTGTATGAAATGATGAATTTGTAACTCATTATTGTATTCAAAGGCTACTAGTTTTACACATGGGAATCACCAATCAAATGTTGACGTTTCTGAGACGTTCCGAGGTTTGTAATCAGTCTTGTTCGAGTTAAAAGCGCTCACTGTATTGTTGAGTCGTCAATCAAGACTCGAGGTCTCAGATACCTGGTATTACCTTTCGTTTTCTTATTTTGTTCAAGAATATTGAATTTTAATTAAAATTCTTTTGATCTCAGATTGAGGCTCGAGATTAATTGTAATGATTTATATCGGCGTGTTTTTTAAAAGTTTCAGCTTATTTGTCGCAAGCCATTTTTAATTTTTGTAATTTCATAATTTTGTTATGATTAAAAAAATGTTACTGGATATTATCTTTAATTATTTTGTAAAAATACTATTGTATCGTTGTTAGGATTCGTAACCAAAGGGGATCCATATTAGTATACATTCTCCACGGTTCTTCTGTCAGTCTGTATGTATCTCGTATACAGGAAGAATTAGACAGCTAAAATTTTAAGAGTGTAATATTTACACATATTATATCCGAACTAAGCGTAGCCTGTACTACGGGTGCAAGACAACATTATATTTAGTACGATATTCATGCTAAAACATACATAAATATATATTAGAGATAAACGCTTAATGCTTAAAAAGATAAAAACCCGTTTCAGCCGTAAGACGTCCACTGCTGGACAAAGACCTACCTCAAAGATTTCCATGACGATCGGTCCTGCGCTGCCCTCATCCAATGTATTCCGGCTTGAACTATCTTGAACAAATCGTCAGTCCATCTTGTGGGGGCCTACCATCACTGCGTCTTCCGGTACGTGGTCGCCATACGAGAACTTTACTTGAAAATAATTCTGTAGCCAATGAAATATAAATGTTACTATTTAGAAGGATTTATTTGAGAATGGTACGTCCATTCTTATGTCTTTTATATAATATTGAATTATAATTTTATAATGTGTGTTATTGAAGCAAAAATATATAAAATATAATATTAACAATTATTTATTTGTATGCAGAATTATTGGCGAAATGTGCTGTGGAACTATAAAATTTTTAGAACTACTTAACCACGATTCATGCAAATTGATAAATTTCATTTCAATTCATCTGTGATTCGAAAACAAAACGTGCTTCGAACCCGGAACCTTTAGCTCAGTAGGCAGGGTCAACCATTGGACTGTATAGGTCGTCACTAGTATTAGTATTGAACTTTGTGGAAATCCATTATTATCAAATTTTTTTGAGTTTTCTTTAGTGTTAATTCCACCAATATTTGTCCTTTAACAACTCGACACGTGTTGCGCCTCTACACGTGGCATCATCAGGATAATTATGAATTTTCGCAAAGTAACACCTACTTCAATAAATATTCTTAACAGTGTAGTTTTCAAGGAAATCTGCCACGGACAACCAAATAGTAGAACCTGAAATCTTATGCGGTGTTTCCAGCACGAGATGACATTGGTATGACTTTAAGCAAAACAGTAAACACCTTCCTTATAGGCTGGCAACGCTCCAGTGATTCCTCTTATGTTGCAAAGAACATAGGTGCCGGTGGTTACTTAACATACGGTAACCCGTACACTCGTTTCTTCTCTTGTCCATAAAAAAAATTGGTGAAATTCACAAACTGAAGTCAATATCTGCACTTAAATGCATTTACTTATAGAAGTTTTTGGATACTATTATAAATAAGACGGCGACGCCCAAACCTTTTAAAATAAATTTACACTTTAGTATAAGAATTATGCTAAATAACACTCAATTTGTTGTAAAGTGATACTGGGATTAATTACACAAATTTATTAATTTGAAAACAAAATTTACTAACGATGTGGGTCTCGAATCCGCGGCATCTCGCTTTCCGTACGTGTGCTCTTCCACTAAGTCAGACGTTATAAGTGATAATATATATATCGTTGATAAATCTTGTATGTCTTGTTCAACTCTCAGGTTATGGCTTCATCTACAGGATTTATTTTACAGTTTCGAGTTCGCGGGTTCGAGTTCCGCATCGTTCATAAATTTTGTTTTCAAATTCAATTTGTGTAATTAATCACCATTTCAATTTGCATAAATATATGAAAAGATAAACTTATACAATGTTAATATCCCCATTCCATGGATTTTGCCTGAGAGACCGATATCTTCTATCATTATTTAACACGATAACAACACAGAGACGAACGTAAATATTAATTATTCGCCATCGGCACGCTATTCTAATAATCATAAATTATTAGCAATCGGATCGACCGTGGTAGGTCCGCGTAACAATGTGCGAAACATTAAAAATATCAACAAAAGAACTTTTGATGTTAATAGTACATATTCTATGACCAAACGGTTAATGCTGCTCTTTAAATACATCTATACGATATTGAACCTTACTTCTAGATACTTAGAGTTAATATTTATCGGGTATTTTTGTATTGAGAGACTTTGAAGTTGTCGCTCGAGCCAGCTGGCGTAGCGTGGAAAATCGATTTTCACGTGGGCCCGACGGATGTCACATCTGCGCGAGACTTTACCTTCAACTACTGAATGTGAGTGTACTAGCTTATATTTGTGATTAATTTGTTAATTATTATTGTTTTTTATTTATAATTCTATTCGTTGTTATTTAACAAGGATATTTGTAGATTTTTTTAACTTTTTTATGATATTTTACAAAGATGGTGTTTGAGTGAGTAGGTGAGTCAGTGACCGCTGGCTCAGACCAACAGATTAGTCGTCTCTATTCAAAAGACGGTAGGGAGAGAATAGATTAAAGACCATTATTTCTATTAAGATTCCTGTGACCAAACAAATTAAAAAAAAAGTAATAAAATGTGATTAATAAGTAGTAATATTATTAAGAAATAATTATTTTGATAATCAGTTTTAAGTACGCCACTTTTAAAGTCATTGAAAATGTTAGTTGTTTATAAAAGGTTCGATAGCGTGAATACAACTACTAATTAGCAAACGTCAAAACATTTGATAATGTAAAAAAAAACCGTAACAGACCACACATGTCCAAAACCGTCGAAACGAGAACTATCACCGTTGCGAATCGCTTTAACGCGTACGTATAATCGTTCGTTCTATTTGTTTTAAGTCGGCCATAACGGGGATTTTAAATAAAAACATCAAAGGGGATGCGAGCAAGTTGAAGGAGTAATTATGATTTGTTTCGGTTTACCGGAAATAGTTTCTGTCGTTTAATTGTCGCTTTCTTAGAAAGTAGCGCCCTCTAGTGCCTGGCTGAGGGAGGGTGGTCTAATTAAGTGTACGTCGAACGCTCGAGTGACTTTTAATTTTAATTAGTTTGTATTACACTGGAAACTAAGTTTTCCAGTTAATTTTTAGTAATCACCGGTGTTTAAAAGGACTATTTTTACAACGAGGCGTTCAAATAGCTTTCTGGAGGCGATGGCTAAGAGATATTTTTTTTAATTAGTCAAGACAAAGGGGCAATGGGAGGCTCCTTTGCACAGGATGTCGGCTAGATTATGGGTACCAGAACGGCGCCAATTTGAGCGTGAAGCAGTAATTTGTAAACATTACTGTGTTTCATTCTGAAGGGCGCCGTAGCTGGGCAAATGAGACTTATCATGTTATGTCTCAAGTTGACGAGCGCAACTGTAGTGCCACGCAAAATTTTTGGGTTTCTGGGCAGTTCTGGTTGTCTCGTCTCTTAATTTCATAAAAAAAACTAAGTCTTCCAGTTAAATTTTAATAAGCACCGGTATTTCCACTAACTATTGTTACAACGAGGCGTTCAAATAGCTTTCTGGAGGCGATGTCTCAGAGATATTTTTTTATACTAGACATGAGAAAGGGGCAATTTAATGTGGCTGTTTTGATTCTAATTCAAATATAAATAGGGTAAAAATCACTTAATGTAAACTACCACCCATTCGAAATAGTATGCCTCTGACCTGAGAAGAACGGGCGTAAGAAACTCAGCAGGCTTTATTTTAATTTCGTTACAATATATGCAAATCGTACAGTAAAATTTATAATTAAATAACCTGAGGGCATTCGCTCTATTCCCAGTCTATGGTATCAATAAGAAAATATTTTATGTATCATAATGGATACACATTACCAAACAAACGTATTTTGACATTTTTTTTAAATTTCGTAACATATTTACTTTGTACATTTTCTGGGATCATATTATCTTAAAAGCAAATTATATACATTGCCTAGAAAAATATTTACTAACTTGACTTAACCAAGTAGTAGGCATAACAAGTTTACGTTATTGCCTCGTGTTAACTTTGTGATTGTCACAGTTTCTAGCAAATTCGTTAATGTGCTTATGAACATATTGAACATTATCTCTTAATATTGATGTGTCCATATATATTGAGAGGTAACCGTTAAAATGTTGACTTTTTTAATTCTTAATGATTCTTTAGGACTCAGGGTTAGAATAGCGAGAATAGTCCTGTATTACTAAGATGCGGATCTTAACTATTTCACTTCTGCAATGGTAGAAGACTTAAAGACGCATTGGGGGTCATTGAGGTGAAATTATGCTCTAAGTTTGAAGGTTTTTCCTAGTATCATTTGTTCTTAATATCCAGACTTTTTCTTGAATATCACTTTAGCAAATGCACTAGAATCCGCTAAAAGTGACGTCGAAAGATCACGACCGTGTAAAACAGAGTTTAGTCTCAAAAATAGGTCTTCGTAATAATTTTGATTAGTTTACTTAGTTCTTGCCACAGCTTATTATAAACGAATTCATGTTAATTGGATTATACGTTACATTTTATACATCCCATATAAAAATGATCTGGAGCGGTGTAAGTTAGCGGTTATTGAGCGTCGAAGTACCATGCACAGATTGTACACACAGTTTGCTAGAAGAATTGATAATATATTGGCCATTAAAAAAACAGCCCTACATTTCTTGCAATAAAGAGTTATAAAATTAAATTGATAGGGTTAGTAACAACATTAGTTTTGTAAAAAATATTGTTAGTACTTAAAGTATTATTTTTCTTTATGTTTGAGTTTATATTTGCAAGAATCCGTCTACAGGTGAAGGCATCCTTCAAGGATTGCCAGTCTTCTCTGGTTTGTGCTAGCTGAAACCAATTACTACCAGGGGACTGAATAATTTCATCTTTCCGTCTAGCATAGGGTCTGCCTCTTTAATGTACCCGTTTTGAGGTCCTTTCCATATTTGCCTTATTTGTAATGTAAAATTGTGATGACTTTTAAATACGGAAACCCACTTACCTGAGGTTCCGTTGTTTTAAACTAGGGTAGAGGCAACGGATAACTCGTCATATAATTCTGCGCATGTACAAAAAACATATATGCAATGCAATTCACATGTGGTAGAAGTGAAACCTTCAAAATTTTTGGCTTCAAGATGGTCAGCAATTGTATAATAATTTTAAGATGTACATCGTGCATGAACCTCTAAGCTGCATATGAAGTCCTGGTACATGTTGCTAGGATGACACATGATTTCAACCGCTATGAAAGACATTACTATCACCACCACAATATTTATGTTCTCCTGGTGTCTATGTAGTATTGTAGTAATACGTCATGCGCATGAGGTCAGAATATATTAAGGTATATTCGCGTCATATATAAGACAATCTCTTCTTCAACTATGATCGCCTGGTACCAAAACACTATAATGCTTCCTATCTCATTCCTCGCCCGCTGAATCCTATACATTTACCTGTTTGTGACTCTATCGTCTCGCTTTTTCGTTTCATCGAGTTTCAAATCACAACGATTCGAAGTTTCACTTCAATCACTTAAATATTATTACTTAATAAATCAACTTAGTTCATAAACTTTGATATTTATCACTTCTTAATGAACCAAAAGTTTGATAGGATTTTTCATTGAAGTCAATTTCGCGAATTCTATATAAATCTTAGCGAAGGGATTATATTTGGTATCGGAATTTAATTTTCGTTAAGACTGTTGGACTTATTGGATTAAATCATGATTGGGGCGTTGCGTTTAATTAGAATTTCTTCTTCAATTTGTTTAGTTTTGCAGAGTGCTTTTAATTAATAATTTCTCAGTAAGCAATTCTATGTAACCTTGTACTTGTACGTACTTCAGACAGTACTTGTAAACTTAACAATAAATTAAATTTATTGCATGCCTTTTTGAGTTTTTGTCCTCCTACCAGTTAGACTAGACGAATAGCTTGGAAATTATTATATTATTCTTTGAATTTGCTCTGTATTCTGCAGCAAAGTAAGTAATGCCAGTGGGAGGCTCCTTTGCACAGGATGCTGGCTAGATTATGGGTACCACAACGGCGCCTATTAACTGCCGTGAAGCATTAATGTGTAAGTATTATTGTGTTTCGGTCTGAAGGGCGCCGTAGCTAGTGAAGCTATATCTCAACGAGTGACAAGCGCAATTGAGGTGCCTCTCAGAATTTTTGGATTTTTCAAGAAATCCTAGGGCGTATCATTTACCATCAGCTGAACGACCTGCTCGTTCGTCCCTTATTGTCATAAAAAAGGTGATAAAAGACGACACAAATAGCAAAAGGCGGTGGGGATAGAAGACGCTTGCCGGCGATCACTACATGAGTGCCGGCAAAGCAGCCAGGGTTAGCACTTCTAAGTTTTTAAAATGTTTCAATTTGGCTATTAGCTAAATAGGCGTTCCTGTTGTAATTAAATAAGTTGTAACTTATTAAAAAAGTACTAAAAAGCCACAGAAGCTTACGTGTGTCCTATTTCGTAGATGCGATGTCGACATCCTTATTGTTCCGACGCTAGTAGGGTAGATGTTCTTACTTACTAAGGGCCGAGCGCTCAAAGCTCTGCTTACAGTTTCCACAAATGTCACAATTTGTTAGCATTAGTAAGTTTTTTGTATACGTATATAAACTAATATGACATAATTTTATATTATACTTTTTGATTATCTTAGCTACTATTAGATAATACAAACAAACCTTTAAATAAAACACTTTTTAAAGGATAAAATCGCGTGTAATTGTAATTGTGTTCAGGGGTTCAGGAAAAGGAATCTGGAAAGGTCTTGAAACGTTGGGTTACCTCAAATAATAATAAAAATGTAGTTTTTACGAAAAATCCAATGTAAAAACACAGTTACATTTGCACGCGTTAAAAAGCGTTTTATTTAAATGTGTAACACTCACATTAATCAAAGAAAATACTATAAACTACCTTGTTCCTGTTATTGATAAAATTATCGATTAGCTTATAAGAGGGACTCTCTTACGACGAACAAAAAAAAAAACGTAGTCAAAGGGAAAATAGAAGAAGAAAAGTTTTGGATTCGCAATTTATTTGAAATTTCAAGTAAGAGCTGCAAAAAAAAATTCCCCTAATTTAAATGTAATTTAAAGTAGTCCGAATAACCTCTTCAGAATGGAGTCGCCAAGAACTGTGTTGTGGTGCAGCCCGATTTTTCATTGTTCATTACCCTTCGAATATTCATCTGAGTGTACTCGGAGAGTGAAACCTCATTTTTTATGATATATTTCTTTAAAATTAAAATTATTATCAGTAGTACTTGATTCCTATTTGCAATAGACTAGGTCTTGTACAGTCAATAAATACCGCCGTTCCATTCACAACAATGTGTTCGAAATAAGGTGATACATAAGGTGTTATTTATAGCAGTCGATGGGAGTAGGGCTGCAACACCCGGAGTTGGGTACACCGTGACGTATCGCGATTTCCACGCACACATCCCGCCGGCGCTGTCACAAAGGAAATTAACTAGTTGCTCCTCGTGTGGACGGTACGGTCGGCACAAAACGTTACACAAACGAGTATGAAACGTTTACGTGTGGGCGAGTGTTTTGTTAAGTATACCAATTCTAGATTTATTTGAAATTATACTTCTTTTGGCGCGATGGAGAAAACTGATGAGAGTGAATTTTTACGATGCGCGCGCACACCGACACCTGAATTCTACATCGTAAAGTTAGATCTAGGTGGCATGTAAGAAAAAAATTACAGGGTGAAGTTGGTTCCTAAAATTTTGTGACGTTTGCGGCATTCCTTATTTTTTTTTATTCGTCCATTATTAGGATAGGCAAAGAGTTCAAGACCATACAGCCTTATCCATTATTTAATATTTAATTGTCAAAGCCATCTTTGCAAGATTTTTACAAAATTCTCTTTCTGGAAACGTAGAATAGCACGAGGAAGATATCATTTTAAAAATTTTTGCTTCGATAGGACAAAGTATATCTTCTTGCGTGCATTCATAAGAACACACACACTTTCTTTTTAAATAAGGAACGAGACGAGCAGGACGTTCAGCTGATAGCAATTGATACGCCTTTTGTATGGACATATATTCTATGAGAGAATTTATTGACGCACGGTTTGACAGTTCTGCTGTGAAACAATTTCATTATAACAACAGAGATGTTTTGAAATATTATTGGCAAATTCCTAAAAAACGTTTTTTTTTTATATCCACAGAACAACTTCTGCCGGGTCAGCTACTTGTTATGTATATTTTATATGTTTGTGTATCTTCAAAATACTACCCGTGATAAGTGCGGTAGAAGAAAATAAAGCGACGTCTCTCATCATGTTCGCTTACAGAGCACTGTACCCCCGACAGTTGGATCAGCTCTTCGTTGCACTGCTCCGAGCAGACACTGGGGTGCACGAGAGCAGAAATGAGAGCACTCATCATGGCAGAGTACTCCATATGTGGTCGGATCTGCACCTTGTAAAGTGCTAGAATGTGTGCTGGATTCTTGCAGTTTCTTGGAAGCTAAACGCCTCCTAGATGACCACAAAAATCAGCAATTGCTCGAGATTTCTAGACCCAGTATTCTGATATTAAGCAAAGCCTTTAGAAGGCCTCGACTTACGTCTTCTGGGGGTTAATTGAACAAGATTCATTTTACCACGAGATAATTCCATATAAGATACCATTTTCTACCGATACTTGATCTATATCACCCCTGTACAGCATCTCCAGTACTCGCAACTGTCCAGCTCATAGCACACAGCTGGACTACAGCGTTCACGGGCTTCCGGTTTGAGCAATATCCGTCGACAACGACCTGTATGCTGATGGTACACTTGCATAAACTCTCGGGAAGTTCAAGAAATCGTAGTTTTCATAGTAGCATTCTGTGCCATACACAATCGAAGTTCATCGCTATACTATCCAGACTATCTGCAGATATGTTTTATGCTTAAATACAATTCGTTATACTTTACAAAGATAAATAAATAATGTTATAAATCATAATTTACAATATTATTCATGTACCGACATCTAAAATTGATGAAATTGTGATTATGATTTTAATTATTATAAAGCAGTTTTTTTTTGCCAACCGTACATTATATAATCAACAGTAATGCCAATGAAGGAAGCACCATTGTTATGGTGTTGAATGAAAAGTTCTATTTGAGTAGATATTGGGCATTTTTTACATTTTTAAACTCATTTCTAGCAGCTGTTGTCGTTTGATTGATCAGTCGCCATCAAAAATACCTATTAGCGTTTGAAATTTGTACGGCGTGAAATTACCTTGGTAATATTTTCAATAAAAAGCTAAAAATTGTCTAGCGTGAATACTGTAATTTTAAATCTGGGCCAAAATTTATAAATCATGTCTTAGAATCACAGCTATCTCTGCTTAAAGTGTTAGATATTCACGGATTAGCGTGGGGTTCACTTAACCGCCTCGCGTATATTAACTTAGTGCTTTGCGGATTCAAGATTCGAATTTAAATCAAATTAATTTTCAGGGCGAGTTTAGGTATCGCCTGTTATTTGGTGATGTGAGCTTCCTTTTTCATGAATAACTAATTGTTGCGAGATATTAAATAACTTGTGAATATTCATATCGCACTTTGCAATTTTTAAGTACTCGAACTTAGGTCCAATGTATTTATACCCCCGCCCATTACGAAGTACAAATAAATCACTGGTTTGTACACATATTTGCATATTAGGGAATTGACTTGAGCTGTCGCTCTTGTAAATCTAAACAATTTGTTATGTTTTTAAAGTGATAACCCTCACTTCTAGGATTAATACACAAATAAAATTTGAAAAACAAAATTTTATGAACGATGCGGGACTCGAGAGTTGAACAAAGCATACAAGATTTTATGACGATACGTCACTCGGACGGTTAGCTCGGTTGTTTATAGCACTGGCACGGAACGCCAGAGGTCGTGGGGTTCGAGTCCCGCATCGTTCATAAAATTTTGTTTTTCAAATTTTATTTGTGTATTAATAATCCTAGAAGTGAGGGTTATCTCTTTAAAAACATAACTAATTGTCACTGGTTAGGTATTTATTTTAATATTTTATTAACAAACTTATTTAAAATATGCAATCTACACTTCAAGCTATGGCTTCCATTCCCGCAACTTATTTCCAATCTCGATATTTGCGGGAGTGAAAATATTCGAACCCGTGGGACCTCGGAATTCACGGGACTTAGAAATCAATATAATCTAAGCCATTTTAGGTGAAAGATGTGGTCTCTGCCTACACCCTACCACGTTATGTTTATGAACGTATTCGAAAGTTAATAAAACAAAAAAGAATTAAGGAATAAAAAACTTTCATTTAAATTGTAAACTTATTATGAGTATAGTTTAGAAGAATCTCGAGAGATCGCAACATTTCCGTAAAAACTAAGACCAAACTGGTACGGACCCTAGTCTTATCGATATTTTCGTATGGAGCTGAGACTTGGACACTGAAAGCTGCAGACCGCAAACGCATTGACGCCTTTGAGATGTGGTGCTGGAGAAAAGTGCTCCGTATCCCCTGGACAGCATTTCGATCTAATCTCTCCATACTGCGTGAACTCAGGATCTCCTCGCGATTGTCTTCCGAATGTCTGCGCAGAGTTTTAGAATACTTCGGTCACATCACAAGGAAGGACGATGGAAACTTTGAGAGGCTCATTGTGGTCGGCAAAATAGATGGGAAGAGGCCTCGTGGACGCAGTCCAACACGATGGTCCGACCAGATCCACTCCGCCCTCGACTCTACGGTTCCCAATGTATTTCACACCGCCAGAGACAGGAATAGATGGAGAGCGATCATACGTGAGAAAGTGATACAGAGGGGTGGTCACGACCCTCAGTACTGAGGATTACTACGCAGGGAGGAGGATGAGTATAGTTACTTAGAGATCAAATTAAATAAATGTGGGATAGTAATATAAAGAGTTAAAATGTAAAATTTGTGTTGTAAAGACAATCATAATGTTAACACGAGGAACAAACATAAACTTGTTATGCCTACTACTCGGATAAGCCGATTAAGTAAGCCTTTTGTGGGGCCATGTGTATGCTTTTACAACAAGATCCCAGATAATGTTCAATACAAATGTGTTACGATATTCAAAAGAATTGTTAAAAATCGTTTGTATGGTAGAGGTATAACTAAAACTATAACATAAATGACTTTCTGAATGATACCACAGATTGGGAATGGAGTGACCGCCCTCAGGCTATTAAATAATCAGGCTATTAAATTGTATGATATTATTTATAACAACTTTTTTTTATGAAAAAGAAAGCCCGCTGAATTTGTTACGACTTTTCTAATTCTTCTCAGTTCTGAAGTATTCTTTTTGGAATGGGTCCTCCACATCCTATTTGGAATAAAAATATTTGAATATGTATTTCTAATATATAAAATTCTCGTGTCATGGTGTTAAACTTTGAACTCCTCCGAGACGGCTTGACCGATTCTCATGAAATTTTGAGTGCATATTGGGTAGGTCTGAGAACCGGACAACATCTATTTTTCACCCCCTAAATGTTAAGGGTGCTCCACACGAATTGTTTGTTTTTTTTAATTTATTGACATTTTTTTTAAATTTGTTTGATTATGAGTCAGCATTAAAAAATACATACAACTTCAAATGTTTACCTATCTACGACCAACAGTTACTTTTGTATCGCGATTTTAATATCGGCAATACAACGTTTGCTGGGTCAGCTAGTATTAATATAATATTTTGAAAACATAACATGTCCAGGGTGTCAATCCGCCAAACTACTACGTAATTTACAAGCGATATACCCAGCAGAAGAAAAAGCTCTCTCGGCCTCCACACTAGTAGCTGGTATACCTTGTAAAGCACTATATGCAAGTATACGATATCTCCCCATTGACCCCAGATTCATAAAGGGTATTTTTTTTTTATGAAAACAAGGGACGAGTTTTTTTTATTTTTAATTTTTTTATTAAGGGGCGAGACGAGCAGGACGTTCAGCTGTTGGTGCTGAAAAACCCAAAAAATCTTAGCAGCACTACAACTGCGCTCGTACCTTTGAGACATAAGTTGTCAAGTCTCATTGAACAGTAATTTCACTAGCTACGGCGCCCTTCAGACCGAAACACAGTAATGCTTACACATTACTGCTTCACGGCTGAAATAGGCACCGTTGTGGTACCCATAATCTAGCCGGCATCCAGTGCAAATGAGCCTGTCATGACTTTTTTATTATTGATCATCAAGTGAATGAATAAAGTTCATTCAATTGATCCAATACCTTTGGATGGAGATTTGCAAACTATGTTAGATGCTGACGATATAGTTAACTCCCAATTCCTGCTGCAATGTAAGATCTGATAGCGAACCACCTGACTACCGCTGCCTATTCCAATTCCAGCATCGTCTCCAGGCATAACAGCCATACCAAGTATACCGAGATCTATCTCCGAATACCGAGAACCCGCAATACCGAGATTGGAAGTCCTACTAACTAAGTCTAGTCTATCACGAAATTTGTGAATCGAATGAGAATTTTGAATTTTTTTTTAAATGTCTAGTTATTTCGAAAACGGCTAAGCCGGACAATATAAAATTGACAAATTCTCAGTGGATTTCATAGCAATGTAGAACGAATACTTGTTTTTCTATTAAATTTTTAGAATTTTAAACTACAGTTTATAGCGTATAAATTTAGGCCTATTTTTATTCGTCAACGGCAAAAATTTGTGTGCTAGAAACTCGTGGGAATTCTTTGAATCGTGCTAATTTTACAAATGTATTTCTTTTCGCTTGGAGGCGCAATCTGTTTCGCTATAGGTGTGCTTGTAAATAAAAAAGTGGCTAAGTGCGAAGCTGACGGTTGCACAAAGAATTCCGTGCAAATTGGTAAAACTAGGTGAATTGAAGTACAGTTTAAACTTAGTATTTAAATTAATAGCTTTTCTATTTTTTCCGTCGAGCAGGTTAACGGGAAATTAATTATTTAAAATAGCTTTTATTTTGACAAGACATGCAAACATTGTGCAACTTACAACTTGGTCTGGCCATAAATACTGTTACAATTAAAAATAAACAAAATATTACTTTTGAATTTGGAATCTGTCATTTTTATATGATTGTGTTTTCTCATTTTGGCGCTAATACATTCTACGATATTTTGCGATATTAAAATGGAATGGGGTGATAAAGAGAACTGAATCGCTGTGATTGCATCACACAAAGTAGGTATGCAGCCAAATGCAATATTTAAAACTCTCCATACGCTTGGTATGAGTAAAATGTTTGTGTACCGGACTATTATTAGGTAAAATGAGACCTCCTCTGTTTGTGACAGAAAAAGATCTGGCCGTGCACGTAGTGTTCGTACTGAAAAGGTGGTCAAATAAGTAAGGGAAAAAATTCTAAAAAATCCTGTCCGAAAGCAAAATATTTTATCTCAGAAGAGGAAGATAGCACCTAGAACCATGTCGCGTAGTTTAAAAGATGACTTAGGACTTGCATGCTTGCAAGCGGTACGCAAATTGAGGTCACAGAAAATTTTTGTTTACAGATGAGATTTTTTTTACAGTTGAGCAACATATTAACAAGCAAAATGACCGTATTTATGCTCAAAGCTCTAAGGAAGCTTCCCAATTAGTCGACTGAGTGGAACGTGGGCACTATCCAACTTCAGTGATGGACGGTGGGGAATTAGCAATGAAGGAGTGACTGAACCATACTTTCGTGAAAAAGATATCAAAACATCGGCACAAGTGTATCAAGGTACCATGCTCCAGAACTGAAGCCTTAACAACACCATATTCAAAAACCAAGAATGGTCCTTTCAGCAATACTCGGGCGCCGGGTCATAAACCTCGGTCTAGGCAGTCTTGTTTGGAAACGAACGTTTCGGACTTCAGAGCTGAAGACTGGCCGTCGTCTAGACGTGTTTTTTTTACTTGTTCCTCTGGGGATATATCGAGAATTTTTCATCCCTACTAATAATATAAATGTTAATGTAAGTTTGTTTGTAACGCTCTCACGCCTAAACCACTGAACCGATATTGATTAAATTTAGTACAGAGATAGACTAGAGCTTGGCAGGTTCATAGGACATAGGTTCCATGTTATTGCAAAAAATAAATGGAGGGGTTGAAATAGTTTTAGTATTTATGGCAAGACTAGGTATAACTTATAGTAGATACTGAATTTAAAAGAAATATTTATAGTGAAGATTTGAAAGCGCTTAGCTTAAGCCGGATTGAATAAAGTTTATTTGACTTGACTTTGAGTTTATTGTCTTATCTCATTATTGGTTAATTATTAAAATTGAATAGTTAATTAATTAAGGTACATGAATATATTTTTTTTTATCTATTTTTTTTTTTATTTAATTTAAAGTTTCTGTCAGAGTAGAGCAGCAGAGCATCAGCCTATCTATTAATATACACATTCGTATAGAGTTAGAGATTCGTAGAGAGCAAATAAAGTTATAAGTATTTATAAAATTATATTGTTGATATACTAATAACTGAAAATTATAGTAAAGATTAGAGCACGGCAATACTTCAAGGCCCACATTCTAGCAATTTAACAAGCGCAGGTCCGGCCACACAATGAGTATTGCTGACATCTCTGGTCTGGCGCACCCCAGTATCAGCTCGATCCATTTGACTGCGTGCAACGCAGAGCAGCTGGAATTGTTGGAGAACCAGTGCTCTATGAACGCCTGGATCACTTGGTGTTGCGTAGAGACGCCGCTTCATTGTGTGTCTTCTGCCGCATTTATCACGGGGAGTGTTGCGAAGAGCTGTTTAGCCTGATTCCTGCCGCTGGATTCCACCTTCGCACGACACGCCACAAGTTAGGATATCATCCCCAACATCTGGATGTGTGTCGGTCCTCCACAGTGAGGTTTTCAAGGAGCTTTCTTCCACGTACTACAAAGCTGTGCTTACTTGTGCGGTGTTTCCGGGACGATACGACACGGATTCCTTCAAAAAAAGTGCGTATACCTTCCTTAAAACCCACTTGAGCCACACGTGATCACTAAACACCAGGTGACCCGTACGCTCGTTTGTCCTCATTTTCAATTTAAAAAAAATTAAGATTACGAAATCTCAGATGATAAATAATATTCGGAGAAGCAAAGTTATACTTATTACATAGTTATAAAGAGCGGTACAATTTATGACAAAATATTCAGTTTAACACTGTAGCAACAAAGGCAAGCCACGCAAACCATTTCGCTGGGAAACCGCTCTGAAATTTGAAATTCCTTTCTACGAACTATTTTATGAGACACACTGAATGTGATTTAATAACTCACAGTGTTGTGAATTTCGCATGTGGCTTTAATTTAGCTAAGTTTAATTTGTGTGTATTCCTATTCGGGTTTATAATTTGTTTTTCCGTGTTATAATAAGTTGATATCGAAGAGTCTCCAACACTACGTAGCCACAACTTAGCCGAGACGTGTTTCCCTTTGACTTCTTCTTCTGGGAATATATCGAGAATTTTTCATTCCTACTAATATTCACCGGTGAGAGGCTCCTTTGCACAGGATGCTGGCTAGATTATGGGTACCACAACGGCGCCTATTTATGCCGTGAAGCAGTAATGTGTAATTATTACTGTGTTTCGGTCTGAAGGGCGCTGTAGCTAGTGAAATTACTGGACAAATGAGACTTAATAACTTATGTCTCCAGGTGACGAGCGCAGTTGTAGTGCCGCTCAGAATTTTTGGGTCTTTCAAGTATCCTGAGCGGCACTACATTGTAATGGACAGGATGTATCAATTACCATCAGCAGAACGTCTAGCTCGTCTCGTCCCTTATTTTCATAAAAAAAATATATCATAAATGTCAATGTAAGTTTATTTGTAACGCTTTCACGCCTAAGCCACCGAACCGATATTGATTAAATTTAGTACAGAGATAGACTAGAGCTTGAAAAAGGACATAGGCTACCTTTTATTGCAAAAACTACTTATTGTAAAGGGGTTGAAATAGGGAATGGCAGTTTGTATGAAAAAAATAAAAAAGATAAAACCATGCAACCTTGGACTGTCCACAATGACAACGGATATGCGCCGTAGATATATCATAGAAGAGTGCTGCCAGCAGCGGAAAGAGCAGTTTGTATGTGTATTATTTACAAAATTAAAAAATAACAGAATGTCACTATTGTAAGCACCCAAAGTATCTGTTGAACATGGATGAAGTCGCGGGTAAAAGCAAGTTGTTAATAATTTCAGGCCAACATTCAATACAACACATGGAGATTTTTCATTTGTGACTTTTTTTTTATGAAAATAAAGGATGAGACGAGCAGGTCGTTCAGCTGATGGTAATTGATGCACCCTGCCCATTACAATGCAGTGCGGCTCAAGTTTCTTGAAAAAACTTTAATAACTCTGAGCGGCACTACAACAGCGCTCGTCACTTGAGACATAAGATGTAAAGTCTCATTTGCCCAGTAATTTCACTAGCTACGAAGCCCTTCAGACCGAAACACAGCAATGCTTACACATTACTGCTTCACAGCAGAAACAGACGCCATTTTGTCTTTTTTTTTTCTTAAAATGTAAATCTAACTGCTCAAGACACAACAATACAACAACACCAATGCCTCCAAAATTAAAATATATAAGTTCATTTGCTGTTATGACAATTTTGCCAAGCGTCCATCTTGAATTCAAAAATGTTCCACACCTTCTCTACTACCCCACGAATCTTGGAAACGATATCCATATTGTTGAAATCATAATTTTGCAATACAGTATTATGTATTGTTAAAGGTTGCCGACTGTACACAAGGCAATGTGAATTGGTGAAACTAATTCAAAAAGGGAATTCCCAAGTTATGATACCTTATATTTTGCTTGAAACTTCCCCAACAATGGGCCTATAAAACTTATCACACTCAAACTTGTAGGGAGACTAAATCCTACATGTATTTTTGTTTGCGGTATTGTTAAATTGTATTCGAGATCAAAGTTACTAAAATCAATAGTTAATTATGTATATGTAAATCTTTATTATGAAGGTTTTCTATCCAAATGTTTTGAGTTTTCTTGAGTGTTAATTCCGCCAATATTCGTCTTCAAACAATTCGACAAGTGTTTCGCCTCTTCGCCTTCAGTCTCGTGCCAGAGTTTGGCGAGTCAACATCACCTGAGGATGCCTCGTGTAGTCCGTTGCTATGAACATCTCCATAACAATTATCAACATTACATTATGAATAATATTATCATCATTTCGAAATACGTTTTAATATTCTATTTTAAGCTCTAAAGGCTCTACAGATGAAAGTTAATATGCAGTTTGTAGTGGGGCTTGCTTATCTTTCTACATTTCCACAGTACTAACACTTCAATGAGAAGCTGCGCTGAATATGGAATCATATTACAAAACAACTTCTGTTGTAAGTTTCAAAGTCGCTTTGGATGCCTATTGTAAGTAGAGCAACCTTCATTTCGATAAATATACTATACATTGTTGTATGGCAGCATATTAAGTACCTCAATTGGATTTAGTTTTGTGGTCATATTATATATTTTCCTATTTATATGATTATTGTTTGTCAGCAAAGTTTCGAACCTAGGATATCCTCAGTATGCCTAGCGAAAATTCTCTTAGGAAAAAGTACGATTGTACGATTTTACGAAACGTACAGTCATTGATAGATTGAGAGATTGACGGCTATAATCTTGTAAAAAACCGGAGATAGCCGAAATCCACTACGTTTTAAGCAACTGTTCGCTCGCCAAACCCTGAAAATCCCAGTCTCGAAAGAAAGTATATGACTTCAAAAATATAGTAATAATTTTTGTATTTATTTAGCATTTTAGTAAATAGTATTTCAAGGAGTTCCCTTTTAAGTTCGCAGACCCCGTGTTTGGGAAGACCGCTCTTTCCAACGGATAAGAATGCTTACACATTTAACAAAAACATCTTAGCCATAAAATAAACAAACTAAAAATTGTTTCAATATTGAAGGTAGATTAATATTTGCGTGGCTCACGTCACGTGGTTATATGATAAAAGGACAAATGGGCGTAGGAGCCTTATTATGTAAGAGGTCACTGCCTCACACACCATTTTGTAACTCAAATCAAATCAAATCAAAAATATTTTACTTCAAAGGTAAATTACATAACATTTGAAATATTATTTCATTTTTTTGTACAGCTCATTTGGAAGGCAGCTTTCCTTAGAGAAGAACAAGCAAGAAACTCTAAGGTTGCTCTTTTGAAAACAGGTTGGTATTACAAGTTCTTATCTTCAATTAAATTACAAATTATTTCAATTACAATATTTAATTTAATTTTAATATATGCAAAGTGATGCAACAAAAATACTCAAAAGGTCAAAAAATAAATGCCTTACACGAGCAGGTAAGTAAATAAATGTGAATTAATAAGTTAAACAATAAGAGTTATTGAGTATACACATATACTACAATACAGTAGATGTATCATTCCACACATGCGAGTATTATAAAAAAAATTAAATTAAAATAATATAAAAGATGAAAAATAAAGATGATATGAAGCATGTTCCGGAGACAGGATCATCCAGCCATCACAAGTAGCGCCCGTTCACGAGCTTGACGCTGGACCAGCCACCGCCTCTCTCGACCATATTTAAGGGAAGTGAACGATCCGCCCCACGTCGCCGCCACAAGCAGTGGCATTAAGCGAGCATGACGATGCCTGAACGACAAAAACTCTAAAATCACAAAATAGAATGTTCATCTACATATTATGCAATACTCACTAAATGGCTTTACTAATGCCAGAGAACATCACAGGAACATTGCAGAGCTTTTAGGAAGGAGTATGCACTTTCTTTAAAGGCACACATGCCTCATCATCAGCCGGAAGACGTCCACTGCCGGACAAAGGCCTCCCCCAAAGATCTCCACGACGATCGGTCCTGCGCTGCCCTCATCCAACGTATTCCGGCGATCTTGACCAGATTGTCGGTACATCTGAAATGAATTGATTTGCAAACCCATGAAAATATAAATCTTGATATAAAACAGTGGCAATGAGTTTCTTGCTACGTTTTCTCATTAGCTCAACCCTTTACGAAGTAGCGGTAGATTCAATAACAAAAATATTTTTTTGACATTCATAAGTGCCATTTCCGTGAGCTACATGAATGAAGTGATTTTGATTTGATTTGATCTTGTAGGGGCCTACCAACATTGCGTTTTCCGGTACGTGGTCGCCATTTGAGTACTTTTGTACCCACACATGCTAATCGACCTGTAAACATGCAAGTTAAGCCGGCGTGTTCTGCTGAGTTGGACGAGAACCTGACATTTGAATTTTGCATTAAAACTTGGCATGAAACGCAACTGGATCCTCTTTAAAGTATGATATGAATGCAATATTACATTATCTCATCAAAGGCTTAAATATTGCAGGTATTTTTATCGTTTATAACGCCTACGGCATTGCTTAAAGTTGAGAGGTGCCGACACACGGTTATCAAACCATACAATCGAGGAGCATTATCATAATAGGAACGATTGTCCCAAACCACTTCACTTGTTCAATCAGCCTCTCAGATCTGAATCGATGCTTAGGCTTAAAAGAGAAATGTTAAAGTCATTTTGAAATACTTTTTGTGTATAGATATACGGCCGTTTTCAATAACCTATCTGTCCTTAGTTTAACTTACTAGAGGTAGACAAATCTATCCTTTTACGCTTACTTACATTTCAATAATCTATCGACATAAAGCGTTTGACTATAACTATATTAGACATAACTATGGATAGATAAGATCTTGTCAGTAAACGGTGACAGCAATGTATCCGTAACTAGAGATACGTTATTGAGAAACAAAATAGCGTGGAGCACTGTCACAAATGAGTAATAGTCTATACACTACACCGTCAGCTGCTGCGAACTATTAGCGCCGCCCGACCGTCACGCGACATGCAACACACAGACGAAAAAGTTTGAGACGTTGTAATAAAAGTATCACTTTAAAAACCTTTGATTTTTCTCTAACTACATATAAGGCGCTATTTTTTCAATGATTTAATACTTTAAAACACAATGCTAATCTGATATGAGTAAATAAGACGGCTTCAGAGAAAACACCTCAGACAAAGTAAGAGGAATACTTTGAACAGCTTTTGGTTGCCATAAAACAAGTCTGCAGTGGAACAAAGACATCACCGGTTCACATTTCATCTCAAATAACACATGTTTATTCACAATTTCAACACACGCCCGACGTTAAGTTTCATACAACTCATTCGTAAAGACTCATTCAAAATACAACTTAGGCTCTCGAAGCCCCAAGCGATTACCGAAATATTCTAAATTTTTTCTCCGCATTCTCGTTTTTAGTACATAATTCATTTCTTTATGTGTCGTTATTTTGACTTACGGTAACTTGTTAAAATCTTACTTGTATTATTTGTTTGATATTATATTAGTAAGTACGCCACAGACTTTGTCTGCGTAGATTAATATAATATTGACACATTCTTACACAAATTATCTTGCCTGAAACTAGGTAAAGCCACTAGGTAAGATTTCCACGACTAGGTAAGATTCCGGCGATAATACCTGGACATAAGAAATCTTTTTAAAGGAATTAAACCAGAAAACTGTTTCTCAAGAGACAAACATGTAAATACATAACCACTTGAACAATGGTGTCATCTTACTATAAATATTAACATTTTATCACGTTTAAGATTTCTAAAATTTTTAAAAGAAAGTGTGAAAAGTATTGGAAAATGAGACGGTTTCATCATGATTTGAAACGGATCTGTACATTTGACCCCCGGGTATCGAACCGTCTCGGTCTTGCGTAAATAACCAATTAGCCAACGTTTCAATCTCAGGTCAGGTGACAGTTAGATTTCAGTTTTAAATTTCATTTTGCAAGATATCACAGACACACTTATTTCAGTTGACGAATGTACCTTGGTAACACTGAAAATGTTTAGAAAATGAAAAATGGCCTAATGTAGAAAGTTGCCAATACTTTTATTGATTTTAGAAGTAATCTCCGTTCCTCGCTACACATCGTCGCATTCGATGGAAACACTGAGAAAAGCAGTGGGCTCATTCTTCTTTAGGGGTCTCTTGCATGGCATTTTCGTACGATTTCACCGCATCTTCAGGGCTCGTAAAGCGAATACCTCGAATTTTATCTTTAGTTCTTGGGAATAAATAAAAGTCGCAAGGCGCCAGGTCAGGACTGTATGGCGGATGACTCATTATCTGGACACCTGGCATAGTCAAATATTCAACAGTCCGTTTTGCGGAGTGCGCTGAAGCATTGTCGTGGTGAAGGAGGATCCTGATTCGAGTGCGCTGCTGTCGAATTTTTTCCAAGACAACAGGCAAACAGCGATTGACATACCAGTCTGCCAGCCTTGAAATACAAAATGTATATCGGTACTAATCTTTCTTAATAAATTTTAGTGTTGGCGAATTATTTATTGAAGTTTACTGATTAAGAGTTGAATGGTGAGATATGAGATTTTTTTGTGATAGTTAGGGACGTGACGAGCAGGACGTTCAGCTGATGGTAATTGATACGCCCTGCCCATTACAATGTGGCACTTCAGGATAAAAAACCCAGAAATTCTGAGCGGCACTTCAATTATTGCACTCGTCACCTTGAAACATAAGATGTTAAGTCTCATTTGCCCAGTAATTTAACTAGCTACGCGCCCTTCAGACCGAAATACACTAATGCTTACACATTACGGCAGAAGTAGGCACCGTTGTGGTACCCATTATCTAGCCGGCATCCTGTGCAAAGGAGCCTCCCACTGTATGTTGAGTTTAAGCGTTGAGTTGTCACGTTATTGCAACACTATTATGGCCGCGTGCATAATTATAATTAAAACAAAATGAATACCGCTTATGAGGTTCTCAGGGTGGCATAGAGAGAGTTTGGGATTATTTTTATATGAAAATCATCATACATCTCTAATTGACCAAATCCAACATAATAAGTTTTAATATAATAAATATATAAGTATATTGAAAAGGTGTTAATATGAATATAACCGTGTTATATTGTTTTTTTTTTTTTTTTTTTTTTCTATTAAGAAGACTGTTCTAAAATTAGAAATTTATCAAAAACTTAAAATTAATTGGAATGGGCTTCCTTGTGAGGTGCTTCCGGGACGATACGGCAGGGGTACCTCCAAAAGAAAGTGCGTAAAGGCGGGCAACGCTTCTGTGTTTCCTCTGGTTTTGCAAGAGAATGTGAGCGGCGGTGATCAGTTAACACCAGGTGCCTCTTCGCTCATTTGTCATCCTTTTCCATAAAAAAACCTTAAGTAGTTATTGGTGGGCATGGCCAAATGAAAAATCATAAGTACCGTCCAGGGTTCGGATTAAGAACTTCTTAATCCGTGATCGTACTGACACAAATTAAATTTTAAAAGTGTACTTTGTCTCTTTTATGCATATTTATAAAGACAGTGACAAAATAAACTAGATCACGGATTAAAATTTATATTTTTCAAATTCAAATTCAAATATGTATAGGATTCAAAATCACTTATTGAACATGAAAAACTACCACCCATTCAATAGACTGCCTCAGACCTGAGAATAACGGGCGCAAAAAAACTCAGCGGGACTTTTTTTATAAATATGGATTACAATGTAATATCGTATAATAAACATTTATAATTAAAGAGCCTGAGGGTGTTCGCTTTATTACCAGTCTGTGGTATCATTAATAAGGAAATCGTTTATGCCATAGTAACCTTTCCCACACAAACGTTTTTTAATAATTCTTTTGAATTTCGTAACACATTTGTTTTGTACATTTTCTGGGATCATATTATAGAAGCATATACATCGCCTAACAAAAGACTTACTAACTCAAGTTAAACGAGTAGTAGGCATAACAAGTTTATGTTTGTTACTCGTGTTAACATTATGATTGTCACCATTTCTAGCAAATTCCACAATGTGCTTATGAACATATACATTATAAAGAATATATTGAGAAGCAACAGTTAAAATGTTAATTTCTTTAAATTTTTCTCTTAATGATTCTTTAGGCTACGTTATAAATAGCGTCAATACCACACTCCTGCAGCACAAAGATGGTATAAAATAATGAGACAATATGTTATCAAATAACGAACTAAATCTAGACTCTATGATAACTTATTCAAACCATACACAATCAAAAGCCAACAAAAGATACACATCCGCCGAAAATCAATTAATCAACCCACTTAACAGAACTATATCATTAATTAATAACTCAAATTAATCGATATAAACATAAATATAGTAGTACATCAAGAACTAAAATGAAATATCTCGGACCTCCAGGTGTGAGTGCATAAATAAAATTCTAAGGCGACCCGCTGGCATGCTCATGCCCGCTGTCACATTAACTGTTACATTAAATTACTGCTACAAAACTGATCGCACTCATCTACTTATTGTCTTCAACAATCACAATCAAAATGGTCCTCTATTTAAAAAGATATAAAGATCTAAATCCATCAAAAATTGAAACGTATTTAGGTCGTTTCGGACATAAGTGAGACCTATCGAAGTACCGATGCTTGCACATTGATTTCGACTCATCCGAAAGATATCTTTTTTGTCCATTTGTTTGTTTTAATAATATTTTATCCGGTGTGATGGAATGCATGCATTTGTCAGCTTAGTGAAATATAGGTTTGGGTTTGAAGGAGTGTGGGTTTATTAATTAGAAGAATGTAGTCTGTGGAAGGGTTATTAAAATTAAAACTTAGTTCGAAAGTGTATTGACTGACCACGGGTTCTATAGTCAAAGTCAAAGCGCTTTTTAATGGTCACTTTAAATATTTCTTTTATATTACTGAATTTACCATATGTTCGGAAAAAGTTGAGCTCGTGAGAAGAACATACAAGACACTCAACGGCCACTCTCCAATCAAATAGAGTATTTTACAATGGATGTAATATACAAAAAAAAATATTTTTTCATTAAATGAATTGTGTTTAAATAATATAAATTGTTTCATAAAAAAGTAATAAATAATTAACTGTATATAAATTATCGTATATTGGATGCATCAACCTTAAACCTTGAATTCATTTTTTATTCAAATTATCATTTAAAAAAAGACTTTACTATAACTTTACTATAACAGGTCGACCTGGCACCACAAGCAACCGTTCAAGAGTTGACGCATGGACCAGCCATCGTTCCCTACGTACATATTTGAGGGACTTCTCACACATTTTAAATAGAAATAAAAAAGGTCGCTTTTAATCGCTGAATGCGCAAAAAAATTAAGTACGATAAATTAGATTGGCGCCATATTATCGTATTAAGTAATGTACAGGAGAGGTTTCATTTTGAGTCTCCCTTAGTCCACTCGAGCTGACTTTACCCAGACAAGCGTTACTTGGCTGATCGTGGCAGCTGAGTCTCATTCAGTACCCACAAACTAACGTACTCTGAGCGCCTATAGCACATTTGCATATTACAGAGAAAATATGATTTGATCGTAACGCAACTAAACGACAAAGGACTGCCTGTTTTTATGGAAAAAGGAAGGCAAACGAGCGTACGGGTCACCTGGTGTTAAGTGATCACCACTGCCCATACTCTCTTGCAACAACAGAGGAATCACAGGAACGTTGCCTTTAAGGAAGGTATTCGCGCTTTTTTTTGAAGGTATCCATGTCGTATCGTCCCGGAAACACCGAACAAGGAAGCTCATTCCACAGCTTTGTAGGACGTGAAAGAAAGCTCCTTGAAAAGCACACAGTGGAGGACCGCCACCCATCCAGACGGAGGGGATGATTTCTTTGTGGCGTGTCGTGTGAAGGTGGTATTCGGAGGCAGGAATCAGGTGAAACAGCTCTTCGGAACACTCCCAGTGATAAATGCGACGTCTCTACGCAACGCCAAGTGATCTAGCCGTTCACAGAGCACTGGGTCCCTGACTGACTGACAAAGCTTCTAGCAAGGACACAACGTAAAAAAGAATAAAAAAAAACCATCGTTGTGTTCCGAGCGAACAGCAAAGACTCCAAATTACCCAAAGACTCTCCCAACGTCTTGGGAAAAGAAGTACCAGGGTGTAGGACTCAGTCATGCCATACTCCTTCCGCCTTCAAACAGGGAGAAGAAGCTGAAAAAAAACTCTATTCGACTCAACCTAAGGTGGTGTGTAAAATGCACCCAGAGACTAAAGACAGAATGTGTCATATGCTTCACATATTTCCGATTTTGGAATAGTAAAAGTTATTGTGTAAATCCATTTGAAATATTATACAACTATTTATCACAGATACAAATATCATAAGTTAATGTGCAACGCGATCCATCATCGTTCTTCTTGCAGGTTGTCACCTAGTGTAACATTGCGTGGTCACCGTGTCAAATACGTTTTGGCGTCGGTTCGTTGTATCTAACAATATCTAATAGTCTCATTAACTGTGTTAACCCTTTATCGTCTGTTATGCTTATGGTATGTGTGCAAGTCACTGTGATGGCTTTCTCTTGAAACTGAACTTACCATTTAAAAATTGTGTGTGTAATTACGTATTAACGCAAGAAGTTATACTTCTTTGGTCTAACAAAGCAAAAATCCTTAATATATAAAAATGAACTGCTGTTCTTAAGTCTCGCTAAAACTCGAGAACGGCAGGACCGATTTGGCTAATTTTGGTCTTGAATTATTGGAAGTCCAGAGAAGGTTTAAAAGGTTGAATAAATATGAAAAATACTCGGAATTAATTTAAAAAAAATGATTTTCCTTGTATGTGCCCCCCGTCGTTTAGAAATCAAATAAAATTAATAGTTTATTATGAATAACTAATAAGAATTTTTATATCTTTCTAGGTTTTTCAGGAGGTAAAAAATAGACTTCCTTAAAACACGGGTAATAACACTTAAAAAAAAAGGATTCCTTTTGTTTGTTTTAACTTTATTTTATACCTAAATTTAGGTCTTTTATTTATCGATTGAGGCAGTACGAAGTCTGCCGGGTCAGCTAGTTGTATATATTATTATTCTACGTTTGTAGAAAGCAGAATATTGAAGTAAAATCTGGCAATGTAGCTTTGACAATTAATTATTGAATAACGAATACGGCTGCACGGGCTTGAACCCTTTGCCTATATATGATCGAAGAAACCAAAAAAAAATAACGTATGTCGCAAACGTCTGAAAATTTTAGGAACCAACTTCACCCTTACTTTTGTGTTACAGTGATGCGCACGCATCTTAAAAATGCACTCTGCATTTTTTCATAACGCGCCTAAAGAAGTATAACTTCAAAAAAAAGAGATATATATATATATATAAATTATATTATTATCATTTCGACAAACGTTCGGTTTATCGATGGGAATATATCACTAAAGCACGGGACCGTAACCTAATTTGAAACTTGACAGAAATTTGAAAAAAAATTGTAAAATCCAATAGTGCACGCCTCGAACGCTAAATATATATTCTTTTAAAAAAAAATATATATTCTTTTAAAAGTTAAATTTCGAATAAACTCGAAACACCTGCGTTTTCTTTTTTAATAAACGAGAAAGCCTACAGTAGTGATTTTCAAAAGGAACCTTCATAGCTTAACTCTGAAAATTGTGAAAAAAAAAATTAAGTCGTTTCGTCAAGTCATTCTCGAGATATCCGTTGTTACGGATATCTCGATAAACACGCCGTGTTTTTGAACCACAGTCTAATGGACGTCCACGATAATTTTTTTGATGTGCTTTTATAATGTGTAAGAGTAATAGAAAAAAAATATGCAGTTTAAAGAGTGGAAATCGTGTGACCTTGACAGGTCGGTTATAAAGCACAACCTCGCCAATTCGCGTTCGAGGCGTGCTATAGAATTAATATTTTGTGTTTCTTATTTTAGTAATTATAGGTTAGACATTAGATGTAGGACAAGATGTGTTTCCATTCCCTATTTACAAATCCATGGTATGGAGGCAAATTCAATTTTTTGACAACTATTGACAGGTACAGTGAAACCTTCTCTGTTTGTGACAGAAAAAGTTTACCCGTCCAATTAGTATTATTCGTCCTAAAAATGGGATCGAAGCAGTAAAGGAAAGAATTCAAAATATTTTTTCTTGGGAAGTGAATTTGCGTATTTTAAATGATCACGAAACACTTGAAGCTTCTATGTAAAGTACTGGTTTATATTTAACCGATCATTTAAAGATGAACCGGACAACTTCACTTGCCAAGAGATGCAACAGAAATCGTAGAAAGCCACAACCTGAGAGAGAACAGATATTATCTAATTATATAAAATTCTCGGGTCGTTGAAACTGATTTGTATGAAATTTTGTATGCATATCGGATAGGTCTGAGAATCAACTAACATCTATTCTTAGAGACAATTTTTTGTTCATTTTTATTTGTTAATTTGTCTGTCAATACAACGTTTGCTGGGTTATGAAGTTAAATAAAATAATTGTAATGGTTTTAAAATCTACTCACATTATAAATTAATAATAATTTATTAAAAAGACACTCGCTGTGTTTGTGTTCCATTTTAAATTATTTCCAAAATATTTACTTGTCAGATGCAAGTATACGATTCCGTCAATTAAAAGACCAAAAGAAAATTATGGAATAAACTCTATTCAATCTTCATTCTTCCTTTAGCAAAAACAGTCAATCCATTTGCTAATAAAAGGCATTAATTTTCTCAAAATTGATTCCTTTAGAATTATTTTTGATGTAATTTCGAATATGCTAGATACTTTTTTTTAATGAAATTAAGGGACGAGATGAGCAAGACGATAAGCTGGCAATGGCAATTGATATGGCATTACCATTACAATGCAGTGCCGCTCAGTATTCTTGAAAAACCCAAAAATTTTGAGTGGTACTACAATAGCGCTCGTCAACTTGAGACATAATATGTTAAGTCTCATTTGCCCTGTAATTTCACTAGCTACGGCGCCCTTCAGACCGAAACACAGTAATGTTTACACATTACTGCTTCACGGCAGAAATAGGCGCCGTTGTTTGTAACCATAATCTAGCCACATCCTGTGCAAATTAGCCTCCCACTGGTACTACTACCGCTTCGGAAACAAATGGCGCTCTGAGAGAGAAAAAACGAATCCAACTAAAATCTTCTATGGAGCAGAATAATCTGGAAAGTCCTTTGGAATATGTCAACAATACACGAAACCTTCAATATAAATACATTTTAAAAACGATTCGATCATTGCAGTATATTTCAACTAGAACTAAATCTACAATTTTATTATGCCTCGTAATATACTTTCTTTCACTCCTCTTACAAGCATGTTAAATCGTAAAGAATGACATTTTAAATCGCTTGCAAAGTGTGTTTTAAGCTAAAAATAATGAGGATAATTGACGCTTCAATTTCACAATTCATTAACATCATTCACGGCAGACGACTTCGTTTGCAAATTATTATTTGCAATAAGTTTAATTGCAAGTAACTTTGACTCACATCGTTGTTTGATTCAAAATTATAGATTTTATTTGGAGCAATATCTAAGTAGGTAGTACATAGAAAATATTTTAAAATGAGAAAAAGGGTATAGCTTTAAATAAGAAAAAAAAGTGTGTACTTATGTATGCACGCAAGAAGTTATATTTAAAATGACTTATTCTTCGGGCTATTCTACGTTTTTAGAAAGAACAATTTTGTAAAAATCTTGCAAAGATGGCTTTGACAATTAATTATTAAATAATGAATACGGCTGTATGGGCTTGAAACCTTTGCCTGTCCTAATAATGGACGAAGAAACCAAAAAAAAAATAACGCATGACGCAAACGTCAGAAAATTTTAGGAACTAACTTCACTCTGTTACTTTTGTGTTACGGTGATCTGCGCGCATCTAAAAATTTCACACTCATTATTTTTTCATAACGCGCCTAAAGAAGTATAATTTCATAAATAGGACCACTGACTGTGACCACAGAGATCTCTCTCACCTATACTCCCTTTCATGTGGAAGACTCATATGGGTTTTGGTATGGTATGTGATCACCGCTGGCCATACTCTTGTAACACCAGAGGATTTACCGGAGCGTTGCCGACCTTATAAAGCTACGAATTTAAATTCAAATATATTAATATAGGACTTAAATTTACTTATTGTAAGTCCAAAAGTACCCATTTGAAATATATTATTTCGCCTCAGACCTGAGAAGAACGGGCGCAAGAAACTCAGCGGGTTATTATTTTCATCAAAATTTTTTTTTTTATGGAATAGAAGGACAAACGAGCGTACGGGTCACCTGGTGTTAATGTGTTATAATTGTATAATTTTATTAAACTTATTATTCAATAGCCTGAGGGCGGTCGCTCCATTCCCAACCTGCGGTAACCTTAAGAAAGTCATTTATGTTACAGTAAACATTTACCACACAAACGTTTTTTACCAATTCTTTTGAATAGCTTAATACTTTTGTTTTGGAAATTTTTTGGGATCTTGTTGTAAAAGCATATTCATTGCCCCACAAAAGACTTACTAACTCGACTTAGCCGAGTAGTACGCATTATAAGCTTATGTCTGTTCCTGGTGTTAACATTATGGTTATGACAGTTACAAGCAAATTCACTTATGTGCCTATAAACATACATTACATTATCAAGAATATATGGAGATGCAACAGTCAAGATACAAATTTCTTTGAAAATTGCTCTCAATGTTTCTTTAGGACCTAAGTAAGTATAAATAACCCGAATAGCCCTCTTCTGCAGCACAAATATTGTATTAATATCGGCAGCGTTGGCATGGGCCAACTCAAATGTGAATAATGTGTCAATCGAGTGTGGAACAATATTACGAAAGTATTTCGGATCTGAAGATCGATATTTTGTTTTTCATTCACCTTATTCCCAAATGCTTATGTCGTTGGTTCCAAAACGATATCCGTCCGTACTATTCGGATCCGAAGTATTTTGGTTGGATTTAATTTGAAATTCGTCGTTCTTTCGTTTCGGATCGAAACTTCGGCTTTCAATTTTGGTAATAGACCTCCTGTAGCTCAGTGTCATATGGTAGTCGTGAGTCATCAACATTCCCACAGGATTTAATTGGGTGCCAAAACAAGTCGTGCATACGTGAACATCGTCAATTATTGACCAATTAAAGCGATAAATGCTTAGACAAGCGTCGATTGGTTCAACAAAATGCTCCGACGTCGGCAATAAAGAAATCAATCAGCAGATTAGGTATTTGAAATCAATAAAATGTGAAATGACGGCTATTGGGCGGATATTACCAAGATATATAGTGACTGGATAAGCCGATACGTTACATAATTAAAAGGCATTTATTTCTTCAAAATTTATTCCTTTAGAATTCTTTTTGATGTCATTTCTAATATTACTACTGCTTCGGAAACAAAGCTCTGAGAGAAGAAGCAGCGAAAGAAACTCTCCCAGCATTACCAGCGCTCTTTTTAATAAAATATACAATATTGTAATGTCACTGTTATTACTATAAAATAATCATAATCTAGTCCCAGGCTGTCCAATCACATAAATATTCGGCTGTGAAGTAGTAGGATTTACTAATTTGGATAATTTATTTGGCTGGGACTTTATTAAAAAAGTGTATACATTTACCCTTAAAGCTATTATGCGTCTTATGAAGCCTGCCAGATTTAGTTACAAGCAATCCCTTATTTCTAGTGTTGTTATAATGAAAATCACTATTAAGAGCAAAAAGGTGGCTATTTTTGTGAAAGCTTATTAAATTTTCAAAAATGTATAGTCATAATATTTATTTCTTTAAACGTTTCTTTGAGTGACTGTCAACTGTCAGTAACTATGGAGTTCTTACAAATATTGAGGGTTTTTACCTAGTAATATATTGTTTGGAGTAGTGTTTAATAGAATGCAGTTGACGATTTAGGAACATATTTTCTTTTATACATATTCTCCGCGATTCGGTATGTTGATGGGCAAGATAAGTAAAATCTTGGTTGTGCCTCTGCGTAACAGTTTCACTTGTCTGTTAAACATCACATTTGGTGATAATTATTCTTCCCTAATTCTTCTCCTCTCTATTCTTTAATGGAAATGGGCACTTGATCCGAGACACAAAAAGAAAATGGTGCCAGGCAGTGACGGAATGGTATCCAAGGGATGGCAAGCGAAGCCGAAGTAGGCCGTTTATGGGAGGATGAAATAAAGTTAACAGCGGGACCTAACTGGAGGAGAGGCACGCGAGATAGGAATCAATGTAAAACTCTAAAGGAGGCATATGCCAAGAGTCACGCCGAAATTAGAGATATTTTGTAAATTTGATTTAAAATTATTGTATGTACATAGTTTCGGAATAAATTGGCTTATATTATTCTTCCCTAAATTGTTGGAGTGTGTTACGTTTGAAACTTTGCTGATATAAGTAAAATTTGAGTTACTATAAATATTTATAAATTACATGCACTCAACTCATTGAAATGTAACGAAAATATAACATCTAGTGCTTCGAAAATCTCTAATTACGACATACGCGCGCCATTGCATTTATCCAATAAATATTTTAAGTACCTATATACAAAAGGTGAATTGAATCCTAAAAACAGGTAGTTGTTACCATACTTTCGTACACACTTTGTAAATAATTTATTTTACCATAACTTACCTACAATCCAAAATGTAATAGTAATAATTTTAAGACGTAAATACTACGATCAAAAATAGTGATTAGTGAATTTCACAATTTTGTTAAATATTTACTTCTAAATTTAAATATAGATGCAGTAATGTATGTTACTATATTTTATAGAAACCTGAATTAATTGTCATATCCAGTTTCGAAACATCAATGTTTGGTGCAATACAGTATCTTTATGTAGTTCTCATGATTTTGTATCAAATAAGTCGGCTCGTGTGATAGCGAGGCGGAGCGGTGCGTTTGATGCGGCCACAGGTGTGAGGCTCGGGGTGATTCGAGCGGCCCGCTTGCGCACCACCTTAAACCGCGATATACTAACTAATAGTTTATCAAGGTAATTAATTGGGTTGTAAAATAATTTCGTTCCACAATGTTTCTGGAAATGCATACAATTAAATAGGTAATAAAAGACCAATGTACCTAACCTTTTTTTTTGCAAAAAAAATTGATAAATAAGGAATAAAGTAGGAAATTTATTCAAACAAAACAAATCTTATAACTATATTTATACTACTATGATTACATAAAAATTAAACTATCATTACGGGGAAGCGTACCAAGTACTAAAAAAAAAGAATGTAATATGCGCTTAGCATTAGCATTAGGCGGTACGTTATTGTACCTATTTTTTTTTTTTTTATTGAGTGTGTTTTTGATTGTATCGATTTGGTTTGCATTTTTTTTTTAATATAAGTTAGTCAATTATGAAATGAAATGAAATGAAATGAAATGAAATGAAATGAAATGAAATTTATTTGCAGGAAACATTGTACTTAAGGTGTTAACAATATAATGGATAATCCAATATGTTTCGTCAATTGACATGCAAAATATGTTACAAAATTGTCTAAACACTAATCGTACTGTTATATTGAAACATGTCGGATTTCTCAATGATATCAATAATATTTATAAAATGAAATTTTAATACTTATATAATATTATAATATGAGACGTAAATAACTTAATAATTCATTTAGTACCTATGTATAATATTAACAAATTCAATGTCATAAAAGTATATTAATTTACATATATTATTATCAAATAGACTAATTCATTTTGTATTGAAAAATTCATTTAAACTATAGAAGCACTTATTTGTTAACCACTGATGCAGTCTTCTTTTAAAAACTTTGAACGGTAAATCTTTCAATTCATTGGGCAATTTATTATATATTTTCACAGACATGCTGAAACAATTTCTACTAAAAGATGCAGTTCTACAGAAGGGCATTATGAGTTTATTTGGATACCTTGTATTTAAAACCTTCTGGCTTTTTTTTGTATAGAAATCACACATATGTTTTTGAACAAATAGGCTTATTTCATAAATGTATAGGCATGGCAGCGATAGAATTTTCAATTTTTTAAATAGCGGTCGACAAGAATCTAGGGGGCCGGCTCCACAAACCGCCCTGATACACTTCTTCTGTCCAATAAATAAATGTCCTATGCTCACCGAGTTGCCCCATATGACCAATCCATATCTTAAAGCTGAAACCACGAATGCATGATATGCCATTAGCGCTGTTTTTTCACCTATTGTTTTTGATACGCGTTTGAGGACAAATACATGTTGGTTAATTTTTTTGCTAATTTTGTCAACATGTGACTTGAAGGACAAGTTGCTGTCTAAAGAAATACCAAGAAAATTGACAAGTTGTGCTTCTTTAATATTCTCATTATGATAATTAACATTAATATCTTTTCCTTTCCCATTCTTATTATAATACTGCATATACATTGTTTTTTTTTATATTTACAGTCAGGTTATTTTCAGTAAGCCATTCAATTGTGTCCTTTATTGTTTTATTAATTTCTATATCATATGTCAATTCATTGTTACATTTAATTACAATAGAGATGTCATCAGCAAAAAGAGTACAGTTATTAGTAGTAATGCTAGGTAAGTCGTTTATGTAGATTATGAATAGAAGTGGACCCAATATACTTCCTTGTGGTACACCTTTTGTTTTAAGTCTAAGTTCTGATCGATAAGGTATTACTTCTTGTTTATTATTTAATTTAGCAATTTCAACGTATTGAGTACGGTTTGAAAGATAACTTTTAAGCCAGTCATTTGCTAGACCTCGAATACCATATTGAGCGCATTTATCTAATAGTTTTTCATGACAAACATTGTCAAAAGCTTTGCTCATATCAAAAAATACTGATGTTACTGGAATTTTTGTATCCATGCATTCCGATATTTCTTTTATTAGCGAAAAACACGCTAAAGTTGTTGATTTTCCTTTTTGGAAACCATTTTGTTCCTCCAAAATGATATTATGTTTAGTTAAAAAAGATGTTAATCGCTTGTGCAGTATCTTTTCAAAAATTTTTGAGATAACAGGAATGAGTGTGATTGGTCGATAGTTGTTAATATCCTTTTTATCACCCGCTTTGAGTAAAGGTGTTACTTTTGCCTTTTTTAAATTTGATGGGAAAGTACCTTCTTCAAAAGATAGATTTATTAAGTAGGCTAGGACTGGAGCTACTTCCTTTGCACATTCCTTTATTACCTTTGTTGCTATTTCATCGCAGCCCGTGGAATTTGAATTATTAAGTGACTTAATAACGGTTATTATCTCCATTTCATCAGTTGGCATTAAGAAAATATTTGAATTGTTATGTTTTAATTTATATGTAGGTTTTTTATTTTTTACATTTTGACTTTGACTTTGTGTGACTGTATTTATAAAATAATTATTAAAAATAGTAGCAATCTGAATTGGATTATTTATAATTTTATTTTCATATTTAATTTCATCGATACTTCCTACATTAGAGTTAGTTTTATTTTTAATCACATTCCACGACGCTTTGCATTTATTTTTCGAGTAAAGTATATATTTGTTGTTACTACTTCTCTGAGCTAGGTCTATACACTTGTTGAGAATCTTTGAATAATTATTAAATTTGTTTTTGTTGGCAGGTATTTTATTCTTATAATATTGATACCTTAATTTTCTTTTTGTTGCACATGATTTTTTTATACCTCTGGACAACCATTTTATTTTTGAATTTGAAACATTCATTTTATACTTAAGAAGAGGAAAACATAATTTATAAAATATGATTAATGTATTGTAAAATTCATCAAAAGATTCGTCCAATTTCTGGGCATCATACACGTCTATCCAGTTAAGACTTTTTATACAGTCCTTAAATTTGTTTATGTTTTGATTACATAAATCTCTTTTGAAAATTAACTTATACGACGGTGTTGAATTATTTATTTTTGTCGGTACTACTAAGAATTGTGCTGTGTCATGATCCGATAGGCCTAACTGACGAATCTCCCCTGTGGCATTTTCTATATTACTAACAAAGAGGTCAATACAGGATTTTTGCCGAGTAGGTTCATTAATATGTTTAAAAAAATTATAATTTCGCAATAAATTTGTAAACTCCAGATTCGTTTTAGTATTTTTTAGAGTGTCGATATTAAAATCACCAACAATCACAATATTACTGGTCTCCCAATATCTTAATTTGTGTAAAAGTAAATCAAGCTTATTCAAAAATTCAGCAACGTTCGAATTCGGCGTCCTGTATAGACATATTACAATTAATTTGTGCTTTGGTATTCTTAAACCACAACATTCGAAAGAATATTCTACACATAGCTCATCCATGACATCAAATTTTACAGCCTCAATATAGTCTCTGACTAGAATGCAGACCCCACCACGCTTTTGCTTAAGTCTACAAAAAGCAGATACCATTGTATATCCATTCAACTTAATATTAGATCTGTTTTCTGCATTCACGAATGTTTCGGATAGACATATAACATCTACTACTTTTCCATTTTCAAAAAGTTCAGTTAGAGCTATGTTTAGTAGATCTTTTTTACTTAAAACGCTTGCTATATTCTGATGCATTATATTAAGATAAAATTTGGACTCGAAAAAATGAATCGCTTTTGAGGTCATTATTTTGTTCTTTACTTTTTAGTTTGAAATAATATGGTATAGTACCTTTTATTATTTTACTATTGGTGATAGTTTTGGCAGACTGCGATATTTGAGCTTGATGTTGACTGCCTTTCGCACTACGAGCCATGATAATTTTACTACCGGGTACTAAATATTTTTGCCTATAATACATTGAGTCGATAAGATTATTTATTCTATAACAAAAATCATGAATGAAGTGTTTCTTGCCAGGGTACGATTTTGCTAAAGTCAAGTATGTACAATTTTTATAATTTTTACAAGTCAGTTCCAATAAATTATTCAGTTTTCTTTCATTAATGTAGTAATTTTGCAGTACACTGGTTACAATAACTGTTGCTTTATTATGACGCTTTAAGAAAAAACCAAGTTCCATTATAATTTTGTAAGGATTACTATCCTGTTCGCCTAAACATAAAATTATTTTATCATTATGATTAAATTCAGTATTATTAAACGTCGCAACGAGTTCATCGCACGTTGCATGAGGTTTAACGAAAGAAAATATTTGATAGTTTTCGTATTTAGTATTCTGACGTGATTGGATATGCTATAAGCTTAATATAATAACACCTTTTTAAAAGTGATAAATCATTAACTGGCAGCATACTTTTAATACACGTTTAACTAACTGTTAATAGATGTATGTGTCACTGGGCCATTGGCTAGGGTTCAGTTCATTATATACAGCACATTATTCTCCTATTGCCAATATAGATCATTGTTAACTAATTGATATACGCTATCAATAACATCTAGGTGTTTTATTATCTATATATATAAAAATGAATTGCTGTTCGTTAGTCTCGCTAAAACTCGAGAACCGCTGGACCGATTTGGCAAATTTTGGTCTTGAATTATTTGTGGCAGTCCAGGGAAGGTTTAAAAGGTGAATAAATATGAAACTGTTCGGAATTAAATAAAAACAACAATTTTGTTTTTCCTTTGATGTGTCCCCCGTCGTTCAGAAATCAAATTGAAAGAATAGTTTAAAATAACATATTATAATTTTTATATCTTTCCAACTTTCACAGCAGGTAAAATATAAACTTAATTTTAGCTCAAATAAAATTTGAAATCAAAATTTTGATGAATGATAAAATTTAAGTTTTGTTAAGAAATAAAGATTTTTATATGTACCTACTACGTGCTAAGTCATGTGTGTTACACGGACGAAGTCGCGGGTATCAGCTAGTTATAAATATTGGTCGATTAAATTCGGTGTTATATAACAATTTATTAGTCGAACTATTATTAAACAATTTGTTATTTTTTCAAAGCCCTCACTTGTAGGATAAAAATTACAAATTGTTTTGATTTGAAAGAGCGACATCTCAAGTAAATTTCCTAATATGCAAATATTGGGGTCGAGTAGGTTATCAACTGTAAAGTAGGGCTTGTAGATGAAGCCACAACCTGAGAGTTGAACAAAGACATATCAAGATTTATGAATTTTACGTCACTCGAACGGTTGGCTCAGTGGAAGAGCACTCACACGGAACGCGATAGGGTTCGAGTCCCGCATCCTTCATAAGTTTTATTTTGTGTAAACTACTGTTAATTTTGGCACTGTTATGTTTATCATTAAATCCTACTATTGGTCATAAATACTTTGGAGTTTTGTGGTCATTCCAAAACGATTTTTTTAATCGAATAGAAGGAAAAATGAATATACGATCACTTGATAGAAGTGATCTCTGAGGTCTTTGTTTTCTTACGGCCATTCCCAATATTCAGTCTATCTCCAGTTGTGGTCTCAAGTATGAGATAAAAAATCGAAACAATCGTTGACTTTTCTATACTAATAAACTTATCGACGGTAACTCATCCGTACACGCTGTCGGGACGACTTATAGCTTACCAGGGACAGAAGTTTGTTTGGAAATTGAAACAGTGAACTGGCGATAAGAATGACTTATCGGGTATACTGGGACAGCTTCAGATTATTGACAGCTAATTACTGACAGTAAAAGGTAGTAATTTATCTCTGTTTGATCAAATTGCTGCAAATTCAGAACTTTAATAATTTTAAACTGTTACTCTATATTATGAGTTGTTGTAAGTATTTAAAATGTTTTAATTGATGATGATATTAAGTTATACTTATTCACCTCGCCATGTATCTCACCTTGAGCAGTGAGCTGTTAAACTTTTAATATTTTGTAAGAATTTGTAAGGCCTTTTTCTTATTGTTCAAAGCTTATTCTAACATAACATTGTTTGTGTTCTCAATTTGATACGCACGCCTATTATTTTATCCCAAAAAAAAAACACTTTTATTGAAACAAATCGCGGGTATTTTATATAGCTAGTCGTTTGTAGGCTTATGTGACTCAACTACGAGGTACCAACTGTCTTCTCAATTATTAAATTTTTAAATATTGTCGGTTACTAAGAGGTCTTACTATCTTCCCGATTATTCAATTTTTAAATATTGTCGGTTACTACGAGGTACTATTTTCTCGATTATTCAATTTTTAAAATATTGTCGGTTACTACGAGGTACTATTTTCTCGATTATTCAATTTTTAAATATTGTCGGTTACTACGAGGTACTATTTTCTCGATTATTCAATTTTTAAATATTGTCGGTTACTAAGAGGTACTATCTTCTCGATTATTCAATTTTTAAATATTATCGGTTACTAAGAGGTATTATCTTCTCGATTATTCAATTTTTAAATATTGTCGGTTACTAAGAGGTACTATTTTCTCGATTATTCTATTTTTAAATATTGTCGGTTACTACGAGGTACTATTTTCTCGATTATTCAATTTTTAAATATTGTCGGTTACAAAAGAATTATCGACGAATAAGACTCCATCAATATTTTATAGTCATAGAACACGAAAGCTTTGATCTTATTAAATTAATGTTATCAAATCCCGTTGACTCTTTAAGCGCGTTATGTGTGGTCGTCACGACTCTTACATCAATTAACTCTGAGCTTAAATATTTTTACTAAAACTATTTCAATTTAAGATATTGGAACTGGAAATGGTAATACTTTTAGACAGCTAACCAGTGGGAAGCTCCTTTGCACAGGATGCCGGCTGGATTAAGGGTACGACAACGGCGCCTTTTTCTACCGTGAAGCAATAATGTGTAAGCATTATTGTATTTCGGTGTGAAGGGCGCCGTAGCTAGTGAAATTACTGGGCAAATAAAATTTTATATCTTTTATCTCAAGGTGACGAGCGCAAGGCGTATCAGTTACCATCAGCTGAGCGTCCTGCTCGACACGTCATCCCTTAGTGTCAAAAAAAAATACTTTAATTGCATATACTTATGAACAGAAAATTTTGAAGGAATAAGCCAAGATGGCAGGCATGAAATATTTTTTGTAATTTTTAAAATAAAAGTATTTGAAAATTATACTACAGCTAACATTTTCACATAAAATACTACTTCAATTCTTAATTTCAATAAGGACTGTTTAAACTAAAACAGCGGTCCAAAACGTCAAAATGTATATAATTATTTTGGTACAAAGCACAAGGAAACAATTGATACAAACTAAATAAACTTCTCCACACTTGAAACGAAATTGAAGGAGTTTATTGAAGTGAAAGTAATATAAGAAAACAACACTCACTAATCCTGTAATGTCCTCAAACGAACACAAGCACCCTGTTGATATCCAATTTTCGCTTTTAACTTGAATAGATTAGAAAGTGTCAAAGCGGAAATATACAATAACAAAGAACGATAAGACCACACAAAGTGACATAAAATTGACAAAATATTTTGCGGACTCCTTTGTTTATTTTCAGGTTAATCCTATTTCTTAAAGGATTAGAAGAACTCAAGTATCTTTGGCAAATGTTCAATGGTTCGTAGAGAGTATTATCTATTTGTTTCTTTCTGTCAACAGGATCAGATACGATGTTTGTGTGTGTAGTGAAATATATCTATTACTCGAAGATATGCTTTTTTGAAATATTCTGTTCATATTGAATATCATAGTCATATTGCAGATACTCCTTAATGAGTGCCGCTTGTGCCTCTCTCTCCCGAAGAGAAGGTCGCTTTCGATGAAGGCTTAGAGGGCACCTGCTCAAATCCAACCTCAGGTGGTGTTTAATGGATAGGCACTTAGGTTTTACGTGAGTCCCACATAACCAGACTTAGGCTGCGTTGGTATTCATGAGCATTTACTACATCCCTCCCGTCGTTATCCTGGAGGCTAGCCCTTTCCCTTTATCTGGGTGCAATAAGAAAACATATTAAAGTGAGAAGTCTTAATATTTCATGTTCATTTCAAATAGTTTTAGCCCTTAGATATTAAGAGTAGAAACACCGCATAATATACTGTAGAAAGGTTTCAGAAAGAAATTCAAAAAAGTATTTTATTATTGGAATTTTTTTTTATTCCTTAAATTAAACTAACTTCATATTATTATGTATAGTTCTTATGAAATCCTAGTAATAGTAATATAGTAAGAATACAAACCTAGTCTGGCTGTAAGTGCTCTTCCAAATAAAATCGACGACCCATATAGCCGAATGGTTAGTGACACTGACTACTAAGCTAGAGGTCCCGGGTTCGAATCCCGGTAGGTGCATTCATTTATATGATGAATTTGGATGTTTATTTCCGAGTCATGGATGTTTATATGTATTTAGGTATGTTTAAGTAAGTATATTGTATTAAATATATCGTTATCTTGCACCCATAGTATAGGCTATGCCTAGTTTGGGGCTAGATAATTTGTGTAAAAATGTGTCAATATAATATTATTATTAAATATACACATATTATATTTTTTTTATAACGTGATGTAATAATAGTACTTTGCATTTATTTATTGAAGCAATTTATACAAAATAATCCTATTTGAAATTGCTGAGTATGACTATGGCCTTGAAACTGTCGGGCCAAGATTTTGTGGATTTACACACTATATCCTTAAGATATTTAGTACTTACTAGTATTTTTTGGAGATTTCCTAAGCAACTCGATGTTAGCTTGACGAATAGAGGAAGAAAAATGATCGCAATTTGAAATCCAAGCGGTTCAGATCTAGGCTAAAAGACCCAGTCTTCAGCTTCTAGCCAAGCTTGGGTGGAAAGTCTAAGGTAAATTTTTAGAAAACGTTATTGATAAGAGGTTTCACAATACGATCTAAGACCGTCAGTCAATTCGCGAACTGGCAAACTCCCGACGATGTCTGTCACGTGACATCGCCGTATTCAACTCAAAATCATTTTATTCAATTATATTACAGAAATGATGCTAATATATGTCAAAAGTTTTACCATTAACCACGGCAAATGTTGAACTTTAAGGAGAAGAAGTAGCAAAAAACTCATTACCACTCTTTTAAATTAACATGTAAAACAGCATTGTTTGAAAAAACTATTTAAATTACAATCGGTGTGTGAAGTGAATGCAAAAATAATACTCAAATTGATTTACACGTGAAAATCACATCATGTTATAAAACAAATTCCTCCGCCGCGTCAGCCCGTCTGTCTGTTCGCGATAAACTCGAAAACACCGATTATTATGCTGTTTTCACCAATGCATTGCGTGGTTTTCGAGGAAGCTTTAAGTATTTAATCTGTTAAGATATTTGTAGGAAGTGTCGGAAAAAATAAGCTGGAAGCTTTGAGATATAAAAGAAGACGAGAGCATATATCTATCTCTATCTATATGTCTATCTCTTAAGAATAACATACTATATCCATTTTAATACTTTAAAAAATTGGCAATTTTAAAGCGGTAATGTAAAAGCCAGAGAAGCAACAGCCAGGGATAACTGGCGTAGAATCGTTCGTCGTTCGACGTGACCACGACTGCTCTGTCAAGAGTAATCCGATGAAGAAGAGAAGAAGAATGTAAAAGCTGTGTTTATACATTACCGCTTTATAATGTTTGCCTACACAAATACTATTTTTATACTTATAAATGATAAATTACTACATTTAAAATTATAAAATCATTCAGTAAAATGATATTACACATTTCCGATGGCTTTAGACTACATTATTCTCGAATAATAATAATAATGATATTGACACACTTTTTACACAAATTATCTTGCCGCAAGTTAAGCACAATACAGCCTGTGTTATGGGTTACAAGACAATGATATATTTAATACAATATACTTACTTAAACATACATATATTCATATAAACATACATAAATACATTTAAACATCCATGACTTGGATACGAACATCTATAGTCATCATATAAATGCTTGCACCTACCGAGATTCGAACCAGGGACCTCTAGCTTAGTAGGTAGGATCGGTAGCCACTCGGCTATACAGGTTGTCGAATAATTACATCTTTTTTTATCTATTGACAAAACAGCGTCTGTCGGGTCAGCTTGTTAATAAATGTAAATTTAGGATTAATTATATATATACAAGAAATATCGAGTTTAGTAAATATGATTTGTAACTCAATAACGGTATTATGCAAGTATAATTACAAAAAAAGTAGGAGAAATGATTGCGCCAAAATGTAACCAAAATGATTGCGAAAATAAAGTGGTAGTGGACAGGGCACATAGTTCGACGGACAGATGGCCGGCGGGGCAGAAAAGTCTTCGAATGGCGACTACGTAATTGTGTTGGTAGTGCAGTGTTGGTAGGCCCACCACAAGATAGCCCGACGATCAGGTCAAGATCGCTGGAATCTGTTGGATGAGGGCAGCGCAGGTCCGACCGTCGTGGATATCTTTGAGAGAGGCCTTTTGTCTAGCAGTGGACGTCTTCCAGCTGATGATGATAATAATATCACTATACATACATAATTTTACAGAATACCACAAGTAGGGTAGTTATACAAAATAGTAACTAAAAATATAAAAAATAACCGATGATAATATTTGCCAGTATTCATGAAATTATTATATAACGACTATAAGGTAGTCTAAACTAGTAAGTTTATTTTTTTAAATCTCTAATATCTACATACAAAGGTCAAAAAGCACTCACCAAATTTTAAATGAAATATTCAATTTTCGCATTTTGCATTCATAACCTATGGTTTGCTTAACCTATGGAAACTCAATCGTGAATGAGTGCGTGCCCATGCATGCGATACGAAGATAATTAATACAGCCGTCAGTTAAGTGCCAGTGGAATGGACTCCGAAAACAAATACATAAATATTGGAAGGGATATTACTCTATGTCATATTAACTTGCTGTCTTACGGCCGTTTTCAATATACTATCTACAGATAGAGATAAATTACTACCTTCTTTCTCATTTCAGTAATTACCTGTCAATAATCTGAAGCTGTCCCAATATACCCGATAAGTCATTCTTATCGCGTTATATTGGTACGCGTGAATTGCAATTTCCATACAAACTTCTATCGCTGGTAAGCTATACGACGTCCCATTGACAGACAGCGTGTACGGATAAGGTGAGTTACCGTCGATAAGTATATTGGGACAGTAAAGTCAACGATAGTTACGATTTTTATCTCAAGTGGGCCACAACCGGCGATAGACTGAATATTGGGAACGGCCGTTATACGTCACTTCTAGACGAATGGATGCCCATACATTTACTATCCTGAGCAAACTTTTCAATTTTGTTATTATTCTCATTAAATGCTTCTTCAACTCTTACTGATCCTGTGACTCATCCAGGCATGGATAATGTGTTGTTGGATGTCGTCCACTCAGTCCACTCCGTAAGTCTACTGCGCCCTGTAGTCTTCGCTCTAGCCTCTATGGATAGTTCTTGTTGAGCGATTTCATGTCCATTCTCGTAAAGTGCCTTACCCACTTCTACATATTCTACGCTATAAGTAGCAGCATTTTATTTCGGATCCCATGATACTTTTTAATTGTCGCTGGGTTATTCTCAGCATTACCTTCATGTTGGACTGAACTTGGAATTTCTGGGCGACAACACTCGCCTCACAGCATTGGCAAAGGCCTCCCCCAAAGATCGCCATGATGATCGGTCCTGCGCTACCCTCATCCAATCTATTCCGGCGATGTTGACCATATCGTCGGTCCATCTTGTGGGGGGCCTACCAACACTACGACTCCCGGTACTTGGTCGCCATTCGATGACTTTACTGCCCCAACGGCCATCTTTCCGTTGAGCTACGTGCCCTGCCCACTTCCACTTCAGTTTCGCAACCATCTGGGCTATGTCAATAACTTTGGTTCTTCTGCGGATCTCCTAATTTCTGATTCGATTTCGCAGGGAATCTCCAAGCATAGCCCTCTCTATTGCCCTCTGAGCGACAATGAGCTTCCTTATAAATTTGGTGTCTATAATGTGTTAAGATTACTGTGTTTCGGTCTGAAAGGCGCCGTAGCTAGTGAAATTACTGGGCAAATGAGACTTAAAATCTTATGTCTCAAGGTGACGAGCGCAATCGTAGTTTTACTCCGAATTTGGGTTTTTCAAGAATCCTGAGCGGCAGAGCTGCATTATAATGAGCAGAGCGTGTCAATTACCATCAGCTGAACGTCCTGCTCGTAAGTAAACAAGGGACGAGCCCTTATTTTCATAAAAAAAGTCAAACACTCGTTGCCTGCGTGTTAAACATTGATAAATATGTGTGCATAATCTATCGATTTACCGGAGGCATAGCGATACAGACTTCTTGAAAAACTTTTAAGTGCTGCAGTGACTTAGAAACAGCTTAACAGTATTTTTACCTTTGCGCAATGCGGAGAAACAATACCATCAACAATCTAACATCATTATAACATATTCGTCGTAAGAATTTTTCAAATATCAAATATAACTTCAGTTATATTTATAGTATAATAATAATCCTTCGAGTCATAATGAGCTCGACCTTATTTGCGTTGCCATGGGTACGTAAAGGCGCTGAAGGTAAGCTCAGAATACCGTGTATTTTTCTAAAATATTATTTATAGAATTCTTACTTATTTGTTTACCTGAGCAACAATGGAGGCTAAATAAACAAGTAAATTAAATACTTTTTGTTGCTGTGATATTATAATTAGCTTCATGGAAATTATTTAAAAGATATAATTCTGAAGTAAGTCAATTTGAATTACCACCAAATAGATAACTAGTTAGAATAACTGATAAACATTTCAAGGAGGATGTAAATACTACGTAATAAGTGGCGGAACTGCCTAAGTAAAAATTTAAGATTAGTTTATTATAAAACGTGCAGTCATTTAAGTACCTATATTCTGGTTAAGTTTGAAAGCGAACAGTTGCTTAAAACGTAGTGGATTTCGGGTACTTCCGTTTTGTACAAGACTTTAGCCGTCATCTGTCAATATATCTATCAATGACTGCACGTTTGATGCTAGGCTGGAACGTCATAATTATCTGTGTATATTAAAAAAAATGTATCTGGCCTAACAGATTATTTGAATTATAAATTAACTTAATATCAAAAATCAGTATTTTCACGCAAATAGAGACATTAAAAACTAATATTTTGTGGCATAACTTTTGATAGAATAGAGTAGGTAGTTATTATCAAGCCTCGGGCCATCGTTTTTTGCGGGGGCACCCGAATCAAGCACCTTGGCCACAACAAATGTGCGGCCATACCGGTAATTTGTTTTTTTAGCCAATAAATAACTCATGCGTCAAAAGTTTGGACGTACAGCCGAAGCGAGCCAAGTGATATATTGGATCTTGTCAAAGCAGAACCTTTTTTACTAATTTTAATAATATGCTCCTCGATTAATTATAAGTTCATTGTTGTAAAACCGTTTATCCTAATGAGAGTTATATTCAAGCGGTGTCTTTCAAATTAATTCAATGACAATAAAATATTTGGTTCGGTAATTAGTAACCTTCGCTTGTTTTTGTAAATAAGAAGCTTTAATTAATGATCGTCTATAGATACTTATGTCACTCTGTTATACATAGGATTATGAAGTAAAATATGTAGTATAAAAAGAATTGCATAATTTTATAACTATATTCAAGTTATTTTGCGAATAAAAATTTAACTGTGTGCAGTATTTGGATTTATTCGTTTTAAATGTTTTCGAAGTAGAAATTTACTTGGACATGTGGGGTATTTTTGGTTCGTAGAAAAGTAGTGAGTTCGCAAGATATATTAAAGTATATCTTGAGAGCTTAAGGCGACACTAAATGCCAGCGACCTTGAGCGACTGCCGGCCCGCCATCTAACCAATATTTTCAAAATTATTGGGTGGAAATCAGTTTATTTGCTTACAATCCTCGTTATTCACAACTAATCTGAATAAATGAACCTACACAAAAAAGTACAAGCTATAAGAATAACTTTTCTGAGAGAAGTACCAGAAAAATGCGTCACGAGTTATGTATCGGGTGTCGGGAATTCAGTTTTTAAAAAGCACTTTATTTAACAATATTTAATGTTACTCACAGGTAAATTGGAACAAGACTGATTAAACAATATTATAATTAAAGTATAATAAATTTAATATTATAACAATATTATAATAAATCTATAAGACAATGGGTGCTCGATCAGCACTACGTCGGGGTACGGGGTGGCAACGTATGCAGGTTTAGCCGTGTTGGGCCTGCGTAACTCCTCCCTCCTTAAGCTGGAAACTGACCCGGCAGCTTCCCACAGTGTCCTCACTGTGTTGTACAGCGGTGTCCTTGGCTGCATGCGACTTCCTCCAGCTAATGATCCTTGTGACTCCAACAGCAATCAGCAAACCATATAGGATAATAGTAGTCTAACTTGGTGTTGCCATCATGGTGGTCCAGTGTGGTTCCTCTGTGACAGATATGTCTTGGGCTGTCTCCAGAAGGTGCTGCATGTTGTCCAGTTCTATATTTTCCAATTTTATATGATACTGTACTGGTACACTCTTTTCAATATTTTAAGGCAGTGGAACAACTTCATTAAATGTAATTTCTTTGCTGTTTGAGTTCAATGTTTTATTCAGTATCTCAACTTGGCATTCCTCTGTAAGGGTAAGTAGGAATGTACCTGAAGCCTTTTTATATGTAGATTTTGCTAAACACTTAATGTGGATGATTGTTTCTTCTCTCAGGACAATTATCCAAGTATTGTCCTTGATCCTGTGCACTATACTTTTATTAATTTCCATTTTCTCGTATGTACAGACGTGCGGTGTTGAATTCGAGATATAATACAATCTTCCGATGCCCTCGTGGATGCTGTGTTGGACTTCTCGCAGAGCTGCGTGTTTCCGTTGACTGTTCTGCATTTGCCTTCCAGGTATTCGTACTTATCGCTACCAAGAGCTAGGTATTTGGATTTTGGAATAATAGTTAGGTTTAACGAGTTAGGAATGGAGTACATGTGGATGAGGTCATATATATTAGAATCAGTGGTGGGGATTTCTAAGATAAAAGTCAAAGAATGTTCCGTACTATATGATTTTACTTTTATAGTTTTTTCCAACTCATGAATCTTATTTAAACTTATATCTGCTACTGGCAAAAACTTATGTTTTTTATGAATTAATGAAATTTCATTTAAAAGGTTGAATGGACTTATAATACTAGGGTGCATTACTCCTAACTGCGCAAAAGTCATTGCGTCTTTCTAAAATTTCTAATCTATCTAATATAATTTGTAAGCTAAAATCTATTTCTACGTATATTTCTAAGAAATGTAAATGGTTGGCAATCTTATCGCTAATCCGTGATTGATTTTGGATGGTTAGAAGCAATTTATTTTGATTTAAATTTATTTTTTCAATTTGATGGCTAAATTCTTTAATGGTACTTTCGGCAAGTATCAGGGATTGGCCCTGGGTGCTCGCGATATTATTTACTTTATTATGAATATTAGAAATTTCTGCTTCGAATTTAAGTGCATCATCGTTATCCAAATTTCCTGTGATTGATTTTACTATAGAGCCTAAACCATTTACAAGGCCTCTCTTCCTTCTATTAATGTGTGGAATAATAAAACTAAATTTCTTACTTATAAGAGATAAACTATGTGCTATTTGATCTTTGTACGATCTATGTATGTCTCCAATTGATGTTTCTTTTTCGGCAGCTTTAACACTCTCGAATAAAGATAAAAGTTTAATTGATGTTAAGTGTAGGTACGTGAAATTATAGACACATGCAAGATTAAAATAATCGACTTGTCGTAGTACTTGACCCTGTTTAAGCAAAAGGATTCCATTCTCATCATTTATAGGGACAAGCGTTACGTCGGCGGTTGTTGTGAGCACGATTGCTCCTGAAACAAGATGAGGTCTTCGTAGAAGCTTGAAATGTACTCTGATTGATTTTGAGTCAGGGTGGTTCCCTATAATCTCCGCCGTGTTATTAGGGTGAAGATGAATAATTTTATACGGACCTTTAAATACGAGCTTAGTTTTGTCATTTCTTGCTGTCTTAACCACCTGTTTATATACTATTTCACCTACCTTGAGCGCAATTACTTCGGCGTTTTGATTGCGCTTGGCGATGACAGCCTCCTTGTTTTTTGACATATGAGCTGCTATGCATTCTTGTACGGCTTCGGTGTTCATCTTGTGTTTTATTACATAATCCTGGTAAAACTCTTTGGGATAGTAAATTTCTAAAGGGTTTCGTGATGCTGTGTGTCTGAATAGTACTTCATGTGGAGTGTAATTTGTCGCTGAGTGTATAGTGTTATTATACGCAATGAGTGCGTATTTCATTATTGTCTCAGTTGTGTCATCCTTATTTGTCATCTTTTGAATTCTAATTATTTCTGAAAGAGTTGAGTGTAACCGTTCTATTGGTGAATTAGAATTAGGGTTATACGGTGTTGTGAAGTGTATATGAGTATTGTGTAATGCACATTTTCTTTGATTACATCATTATCAAACTTTGTGTCTGAGTCTGTGGTGATTTGGTGTGGAAGTCCCAATGTGGATATGACTTGTAACAATGCGTCTGCTACGTGAACACTGCTACATGCACTGATGGGAATAGCTTGAGCGAATTTAGAAAAATTATCGATTATAGTTAGAAATGTAACTCCTGCTGTCGAGTACAGATCCATGTAAAGGTGTTCCATTGGTTTTCTGGGTGTATCAGTTAATGCTAAAGCTGGTTTAAATGGATTTGTACACATATGTCACATTGATTAATATATCTTTGAGTCGTAAGTAACATGTTAGGCCAATGGTAATTTCGGTGTAACTGCTTATGCGTCTCTTGAATACCTCGATGGGCTGTTTTTCCTTCGTGGTATCTCTTAATTAATTCTTGTTGTTCATTTTTATTTTCAACTAAAGTGACGCGAGTTGTGCATCTAATTAATTTAGGGCCTCTATCGTTAAAGATTGTGGTATATACTCTAGAAAAGGCCAAGTATAGCTCTTCATTATAGAAATAGCAATGGAATATTCTACCTGCTATAGTGTGTTCTTTTAAGAAACGTATAATTTCCTGTTCCGTATTATTAATTGAATAAAAACATCTTTGATGACTGTTTTAGAGTTTGTAGAGCGATTATCGACTCTATATTCTAAACCAGGGGTTGATCGTATGTGAAATTGCTTCAATTGTCTGTCTATAGCGTCTGTCAGTATTGGTATGCCTGCATTTTCGTTATCAGGTTGGGTATGATTTGTACTTATTAACTGGTTCTCACTAATTGTGACTGCACTCATGCTGTCTGATTCAGCCTGAGAGAGTACAGGTACTGGTAAGTTAACGTGACTTGTGGATGGTTCAGGTTCTTCCACATTGTTATGGGCTGATTGCTCCATCTCATTTTCTCTCCGTGCATTTTCAAAAATTCTATGTATTATATTATCGTCGTAATTATCATCAAAATTTACAGCTAGGGAATCTATGCTATTATGGAAAATTTTAACCCTAGATAATGCATCTGCATTCGTGTTTTGACGTCCTTTTTTATATATTACATTATAGTCATACTCAGCAAGCTTTAGACGCCAGCGAGTCAACTTAGAATTAGGGTCTTTTAATGACATAAGCCAAGTGAGTGGTCTGTGGTCTGTGTAAATGGTAAATTTGTTACCATATAGATAAGGTCTAAAATATTTTGTTGCCCATATAATGGCTAACAATTCTTTTTCAATAGTTGAATAACGCGATTCTGTGTCGGAAAGCGTACGTGATGCATAGGCTACCGGCTTATCCGATCCCACTTTTCCTTGGGATAAAACCGCGCCAAGAGCTACGTCTGATGCATCTGTTGTTAATATAAAAGGTTCATCAAAGTTTGGATATTGTAAGATTGGGGCATTTGTTAAGATTTGTTTACATTTATTAAAAGAATCAATAAATTCAGCGTTGTGTGTAACTTTACTGTGTTTCTTTAGACAAAGTGTCATTGGTTTTGTAAGTTTAGCAAAATCTTTTATGAACTTCCTGTAGTATCCTACAAGTCCAAGAAAAGCTTTTATTTCTTTTTGATTTTGGGGCAATGGGAAGTTTAATACGGCTTTTATTTTGTCTTTATTTGGTTTAAGACCTTCGTCCGTTAGTTCGTGCCCTAAAAAGTTCACTTGTTTTTGTAAAAATTCAGATTTTTCAAGTTGTATTTTTAAATTATGAGTTTTAAATCTATCAAATACCTGTCTAAGTTTGTCAATGTGTTCCTGAAGGGATGTAGAAGCTATTATTACGTCATCTAGGTACGTATAAACGTTGCTAAGGCCTCTAAGTATATGGTCCATTAGCCTCTGAAACGTACTTGGTGCGTTTTTTAAGCCAAAGGGCATTCTTAAAATTCGTAATGCCCTCTCTCTGCAGATAATGCTGTCTTTTCTATATCATTAGGCTGCATTTCCACTTGATGGTACCCACTAGCTAAATCTAATGTAGTAAAGTATTGGGCTCTTCCTAACCTATCAAGTATGTAATGTTTATTAGGCAAGGGATACTTATCTTCTACTATTCTATCATTAAGACGTCTATAATCTATAACAAGACGCCACTTAACTTTACCGGACGCATCTGGTTTCTTCGGTACTATATGAGTTGGACACGACCAAGGTTATCAATTTGTTTCTTTGTTTCGTCCCGTTGTTTAGGGGCTTGTCTGTAGTTACGAACAAAGATAGGGTTGTTATTTGTCAATCTTAGTTCGTGTTTTACAGCATGAGTGAAAGTTAAGGGTATGTGTTCTGAATAGAAAATTTCACGATATTGATAATATATTTTTGTTATTTCCCTTTTTTCTTCCTCATTCATGTGATTTGTACGTATTTGATTTAAATTTTCTTTTAATATTTTGTCCACATCTGGATTTACTTTTAACGAATTTATTTTACTTATTTCAAGATTTTCGGATAATTTTTCTAACTTAATATTGGTTACAACTGGGATAAATTTATTTTCGTTATTATAGTTTATAACCGTGGTTCTGAAAGAACCATTTTTTACCGTCACAAAGGCTGCGGGTGACTCTAAGTCTTCAGACCAATAAAGTTTTTCATGTAAATATTAGCCGTCGATGTGATGTGTTTTCACATGAACGAATTTTTCACATTTAGGACCTATTTTAATTTTCCTAATTGGTTTATTTAGGTACATCGGGATATCTACCGCCGATGTGCGCAATATATTTTTATTTAAATCTATTGTACTTTTTAGTGACCTCAATAAGTCACAACCTATAAGACCTCTATATTTTGGATCGAAATCAAATATAAAAAATTTATGACTAAGTTTAATATTAAAAATTGGTGGTAAGGGTAGGTTTATTACATAATTATGACGAGATACACTATGAGCCGTTGATATTTCAAAGGGTTCATATTCCACATAAGGTTCATAATACGTATTAAAAATAGCATCTGATGCAATTACACTTCGGCTTGCTCCAGTGTCAATAAGAAACTTACCTCCTAATTCGGGTATTTCTATGTAAGGGAGGTGATCCCTGACCAACAAGTTTATTTTCACTAGGTCTGGTCTGGCATCTCCTGGGTTTGAGGAACATCCTGCTGGTACTCCTCTTCAGGTTCCTGTACTACGTTATATGGGTACTCACCTTCATTGTAGTTGGTATGGCATTCATTGCCATATAATACTGGTTGACCTTTAGTATAGAAAACGTTTTGAGCAGCATACTGGGGCGTATCCGGTTTATTCACGGACCGCATAGTAACATCGGAACATATTTTAGGTGTTACCTGTCTTTGAGGTACATTAAATTGCCTAAAATTCGCGCAGTTACTATTCCTAAAATTACCTGAGTTTCTCTTAAAATTAGGCATAGACATATTTTGACGATTTACGATATTAGAAGGCTGGTGGTGCTGAGGTTGCGTCCCTATAAAATTCCTTGATGGAATATACCACTGTTGCGAAACTCTAGGGGCATCCTTTTGCTTAAAATGGAAAGTAGGTGACCCGTTATAAAAAGGTTTACTGTGGACGAGCCTAGCCTCTTCCTGCCTTGCTGCCATAATTGCTGACTCTAATGTTAAAGGTTTACTTATTCTAACTCCTAATGAAACATTGATGTCTAATTGATTGGTATATTGCTCTATAACCATTTCCTCATAATACGAACGGTCTCCGTGTTTACCGACCGAGTAAAGAGTATCTAACAACTCACGGAGTCGTTTGCCAAATGTCTCCGCATCTTCGAATTTTTATTAAACATATAAATGCCGGGTGAACCCGGGAGGGTTCACTTAAAAGTTGTATAATATTCTCTACTTCTCTAATATAAAAGTTTAATAACGTTGGGTTCCCATCATACCGTGGTAATAAATCGGCAAGGAATTTAAAATCCTTATCACATTCATTGAAAGACATTGCGTTTCAGATTACACTATTGTTCTAATACTCGGTAATTATCACCTAGATACACCTTTCTTGTCACTAAGTAAGTGTAACCCGTTATTATCGATATTAGCTGTACGCAACGTTCTTTAACTTTTATAATAAAATATATATAATACTAGGACAGTAGATATAGCAGGATACTTGAATAGCGAGAGTACTCACCAAATCAGCATCTGCATCTGCTGTCGAGTCTTGCCCAGCGCTTGAATTCCCAATGTGCCGGGTTTTCGTGCGCGTTGATGATGATGTCCCAACGACCGACGAGGTTCTGTGATTCTTGCGGCTTAGCGGCTCGAAAACCACAGCTACTTTACACTCGGAAGATTTTATACCGACGAAAAGAAGCTACCGCGAGACTACTCGACTGCGCCAGTTATGTATCGGGCGTCGGGATTTGAGTTTTTAAAAGGCACTTTATTTAAAAATATTTAATGTTACTCACAGGTAAATTGGAACAAGACTGATTAAACAATATTATAATTAAACTAAAGAAATCTATAAGACAATGGGTGCTCGATCAGCACTACGTCGGGGTACGGGGTGGCAACGTATGCAGGTTTAGCCGTGTTGGGCCTGCGTAACTCACGCCATGCCAAAAAACTTGTTTAACTTCAAAGAAAAGTGGTTGTTCAAAAAAGCTCAGCAGTGTTAACTATAACCAACAGCAAGCATTAGCTACCTACAAATAAGACTTAAGGATATGTGTAACAGGATTAAATAGTGGTCATAGCTCGAAATGCTATACTTTCACCATAAAACTTGTCTAAAAACACCATGTTTGCGTGTTTTCTGCTTACTCTTCGCCTTAAACAACAGGGCGTCCAATTTCGGAAAAGAGGTCACTCGTCGAATCTAACTCGGATGGCCAGCGTTCAGGAGGCTCCGTTAAATCTTCGCGTCTAAAATACCACAGTGTCTTAACACGAAGGTATTTAACGAGTGCGTGTTGCCAGTGATAACATACGGAACGCAGACGTGGTCGCTAACTATAGGCCTTATGAGGCAGCTCATTGTCGCTCAGAGAGCAATGGCAAGGGCTATGCTCGGAGTTTCCCTGCGAGACCGATTCAGAAATGATGAGATCCGTAAGAGAACAGATTAGTTGCGAAACTAAAGTGGCAGTGGGCAGGGCGCATAGCCCGATAGAGAGATGGCCGTTGGGGTAGTAAAGTTCTTGAATGGAGACCACGTATCGGAAGACGTAGTGTTGGTAGGCCCCCCACAAGATGGACCGACGATCTACTCAAAATCGCCGGAGTAGGGTGGATGAGGGTAGCGCAACCGATGGTTATGCGGATTTATGGGTGAGGCCTTTGTTTAGCAGTGGACGTCTTTAGGTTGAAATTATGATGATGATATCTTTAGTATATGATATAGGAATGACATAGAGTGAACAACTTGAAAATATAAAGATATGAAAATATGCTTCTGTCAGAACTATTATTATTAATTAATTATCATTCAATATTATTATTTATTTTCGTAATTACTATAAGCAAAAAAAAATATTTAGGTATTACTAGATCAATACGCATTTTTTTTATATTAATATGTAAAAAATAATGATTACTAAAATAATATCCACTTTTGACAGCTCTTTAGCGTTTTTATTTTTAATGAGATCTGTAAAAAAATGTCCGGATTTTTACATAAAACTTTAGCTTTAATCTAATTAAACCTTACGAAATATTAAGCAATCAAAATAAATGCATTAAAAAGATAACATTTTGTTTATATTTGTACATTGATAACTTATCGATTGGACGAAAAGTCATAGGTACGACTGTGAAACACCGTTGTACTGCATGCACTTATCTAGAAAGTAACGTTTTGAAGACCTGACCTTTAAAGATAAAAATTGTATATAAGTAAGGACCTTCAAAGAGCTTCACATTTACTGTAATGTCTCGGGTTGTTCTGTGTCTTCTGGCGCTTTGCGTCGCCAGCGGGATTTCTGATCCCGTTGAGCATAACGCAACACCACCCACGATTGGTGAGTAGTCACTTCCACACCTCCCATTTAATCACTACTGTCACCTAACTAATTTCAGGATTAATTAATCATCATCATCAGCCGGAATACGTCCACTGCTTAACAAAGGTATACCACCAAAGATTTCCACGACGATCGGTTCTGCGCTGCCCTCATCCAACGTATTTCGGCGATCTTGACCAGATCGTCGGTCCATGTTGTACCTAGAGTACCCTTCGTCTAAAGCCATCAGAAATGTGAAATCAAAGTTAAGCTTTGTTCAAACTGAGGCTACTATCGCGCGGGACGCGGGACGGAAATCACTCGCGCCGATTGTGTCAGCTAACTTGTATGGACGTGTATATTGACGCGAGTAGTCGCTCAAGTTGAAGCGAAACAAGAGCGGGACGCCCGGCGGGATTGTTTGATCTCACAATGCATGATGTTTCTCCACAGAAGAACCAAAAATGACACGCGGGAAGTCGCGTCAGTTTGAGAGGCTACGCGAGCGAGCGAATTACGCTAAAATGCGTCCAAAGAACTTTTTAAATTTTTTAAAGTATAATAAATATAGTATGTTAGCCTTAAGAGCCGTCACATATGCCGTTGTAGACTTTTATGTAGACCTATATAAGATACACAATTCCACCATACATTATTTTATTGTATCTCAAAGGGCTTAGACAGCGTTTTTGTTGAAAGCTCCTAGACGGCTTATTTTTTTCCGACACCTCCAACAAATATCGTTAATGTTAGAAAATCTTAACATACTATGTATATACTTAAACCGTCTATCAGCATGAAAATCGATGCAGTAGTTTATGAGTTTATAGCGATTTGACAGACAGACAGATGCCGCGGAGGATTTTGTTTTATTATAATATATAGTGGTGGCAAAGGTTGTAATCTGAATTTCAATACCAAATTGGTCATCTCTTAGTAACTCGTGTGAGATTCAACTGTACTTTGTACAGCTATACTTTGACCCTCAAAGTATAGCTCAGTTGAATCTTTGACTTTTTTTATTAACGCAGTATCTCTCTATGTTCCAGACATGCCTTCCGTCCTCTAACTCAAATTTGTAACGTGCTCCAGAGTTTTAAAAGATTCGGGATGTAAAGTGCCCAGTATAATATTTAGTGCAATTTAGTGCAAAATATTTACTTCACGATAAATGTCAAAATTTCAAAATTCATTTATATCTACAGCTTTTTTTTATGAAAGTAAGGAACTTTCAGCTGATGGTAATTGATACGCCTTGCCCATTACAATGCAGTGCCACTCAGGGTTCTTGAAAAACTCCAAAAATTCTGATTGGCATTGGCACAATTGTGCTCTTCACCTTGACACATAAGATGTTAAGTCTTATTTGCCCAGTAATTTCACTAGCTACGGCGCCCTTCAGACCGAAACACAGTACACACTGCTTCACGACTAGCATGCAAACTAGCCGGTATCCTGTGCAAAGGAGCCTCCCACTGAAAGCATATATATTTATAGCAGTTAACATTCTGTCATAAATCCTCTCTACAAGACCAAACCACATCACTGTAACTGCAGCCATTTACATCATTTTAAAGATAACTTTAACTCTTACAGCGGATGCAAAATTCTTGCAAAAACAGATTGACCTTCTCACGTTGTACTTCCATGTCGGCGAGCCGCTACAGGACCGTAATTTAAAGTCCATTGCTGAGTCATGGAACATTGAACGAAATATTGAAAAATACAACGTGAGTATTGGATAGCTTACAGGACATTACAAGATAGGTTTTTATATTTTGTTGATCAGATCAAACTTGGCTTTTACATCATTAATGCTGAAATCCCGATTCAGTTTATGCTAGTATTATAGTTTCCAAACTTGTAATGTATTTCCAGACTTTCTTACATTATTACAAAGTTTGAATAATATTAACTAATATTGGTTTTACAGAATGCAACGGCTGTAGAAATTTACTCGAAATTAATTGACTATGGCATGAATTTACCCAGATCCGTACCATTCTCAATTATGGAGCCAAGCCATCAGTTCGAAGCTGTAACACTCTTCAACTTATTGCTCTCCGCTAAGGACTACAGCACATTATACAAGACAGCAGTTCATTTAAGGGATATTATCAACGAGGGTCTCTTTGTCTACGTCCTGGCTGTTGTAACTGTACATCATCCAGAAACACAAGGGATAGTCGTCCCTCCACTTTACGAAGTGTTCCCCTCCTATTATCACACAGGAGAAGTCATGAACATAGCTCAAAGGATAAACACACATGGGAAACGTTTAGTCGAACACTACCCACAGACATTTGTTTGGGAGGACAATGTCGTGATCAGATGGAATACAACTGTATGGCCTTATCTTGAAAACAGTGATGTATCTGCTTCATACTACTCCCAAGACTATGCGTTGAATACTTTGTACTATAACAACCATCTCACATATCCCTTCTGGTTGAGTGGCAAAAGCGGTCCCCTGATAAAATACAGGCGTGGAGAATACTTCTGGTTTTTTAACAAACAGATTTTGACCCATTACTATATGGAACGTTTATCGAATGGTCTATCCGAGATACCTGAACTTGGCTTGGAAGTCGTTGAAGACGGCTTCAACAGCGGTCTTGTATACCAAAATGGAATTCCATTCCCTGTCAGACCTGAACATTTCAACCTCGACCAGCCACAGTACTTGGAAGTAATTGAGAAAATCAATACTTATGAACGTCGTTTGAAGGATGCAATTGAGCTAGGCCATGTTATTTCTGTAAGTGTTGTTTTTATATTTCTTTGTCGAATAATTGAATGAATATTCTGTTTGGTTTCCAGCACCAATAAAAGGATATTTGTCATGATTTTATGATTACTATAGTTTATATGTTTAGACCTAAACATTAAGCGAGAGGATGGTATTTCTTTTCAGCTATAATACACTTCCCTTTCAGTATTTTACTAAGTTTATCTTATTTATCGTCATAACCAACCTCATTTCATTCTAGAAACCATTGCCCCAAAATAATGATGCTTGAAACAATGTCCAAAAAACCAGAAACTCGAAGTTTCTCGAGTTTTGGCAAATATTATCAACAAGTGCTAGCCATGTTAATATTTTAAATATATATTTTTCCATACTAAATTTTGGTTTCGAGAGAACAGCATAGATAGCATACAGTATATATATATATATATATATATTATTTATAATTACTTCATTATTTTAGAGCACTGGTGAAAAAATTGACTTGAGAACACCCGAAGCTATCAACGTAATTGGCAACTTGATTGAAGGAAACGTTGATTCGCCAAACTTAAACTATTACGGCAGTATCATCAACTTATGGAAATATTTACTTGGAAACTCTATCACACATGGACACGTTTATAAGAAGAAGTAAGTGATAAGTATCATTACATTTGAAACTAACCAACATTAGGGTAGATTTGATTGGACGAATAGAATATGTGTCCATGTGATTCTGGTCTTATGACACATTTGGCTTCGGTGTTATTGATATAGTTTCAAGTTGAGTTGGGAAGAGGAGCATACGGGTTTCCTGGTGGTATGTTATCTCTCACTATCTTGAAATACTGAAGGATAATTAGAGCGTTCTGACCTTCTTAAGCTTCGAAAAAACGTACACAATTCAATCATTAGACTATAATATTTATTCAAACAAAGCAAACCTTATAACTATAATTACAATACTATGATTACATTAAAATAAAACTATCATTACGGGGAAGCGTACCTAGAATACTGGCAGCATTTCCGTGTTGGATAGCTAGGCTGATCTGTTGAACGAAATAGCTGCCAGCGCTTGGGTTTCCAGTATCCCTATTGAGGCTCGTAGATAGTAAATACTCTGTACATTCTCCGTGCCTCTGGGACCGACATATTTGCGACGTTTGCTATCTTCGGCAGTCGAAGCAGCAGCCCCAGCACCAGCTCATAGTAACATACATAATATATTGAATTCGAAAAGTCGAATACACATTTTTTATGACAACGGTTTTACCCACTATGCCGTTAACATTATTAACGTTACAGCTATGCAGATATTATAATTACGCTTACCACTTTGTATCAATTTTAAATAAGGCAAATCGGCATCGACATCATTCAGACAAATTTTAACATATACGAAAATTATAGCAATTTACGTAGAAGATTTCATTTCTTTGATTAAATACGGCCCAACTCAGTGGTAATAAGCTATTCTACTGGTGAATATATATTAAGGATTCGTCAAGTAATTTTTTTATTTTATTTTTAAACGAGCAAGAGGTGTATGGTACGCCTTGTCTCATGGTAAATGGTACGCCTTGTCATTTACAGTGCAATGCTAATCAGGATTCTTGATTATTATACTGAACGGCTTAGCTATTGACATGACATAAGATGTTGGGTACCATTAGCCCAGTAATTTTCACAAACTACGGCGCCCTCTAAATCGAAACAAGAGAAATATTATTATAAAGCATTGTTTGATATGGACTTCTGTTTTCCAGCCATGTTCCATTAGTAGTACCATCTGTATTGGAGAACTACCAAACTTGTCTTTGGGACCCGGCATTTTTCATGATCTGGAAGCGTACTCTGAATTTCTTCACACTGTGGTCGTCCTACCTGCCTAAATACAAAGTCGAGGAATTAGATTTACCCTCTGTTACCATCAAGAAGGTCGAGGTTGATAAGCTGGTGACTTATTTCGAACAAACTTACCTCAACGTTACCAATGCGTTATACCTTAACGAGCGTGAAGGTAAGTGTCAAAATCAAACTAAAGAATCGATTTTTAACTCGCATTTTGTAAATTGTACGGGTAGTAAAATCAAGTTAACACTAGCGCTGTTATAAAATACAGACGTTTCATGAACATTTCTGGGACGCAAATAGGTCAGAATTCTTTGTGTTCGGGAAAAATAAACAACTTTAATGTAACTATTATATAATTCTGAATGTGAAGTATTGTGTAGTGAACAGTGTTGTACGTCATAATACAATATGTCTCAACCTCTCTGTGCACTCCTTTTGATTAAGCTCTGTCTTTCGAACCTTTTGTTTACATTTATTAGATGTGTATTATCCTGATGGGAACACTTTTGTATGGAATTTTTTGTCTTGCATGTCGTTGTAGTATTAGTAATAATTTCATTCTATCATCTAAAATACGTAAACGAAAAAATAACTTTATTATATCATAAATCTATTAATGATATATATTGATATTGAATAATCTTACCTGTTCATAATTTCATAACAAGTCGCGCGCTCATAGCACGCCCCAAAATATGTTGCAATAATATTGTATAAAATTAGTTTATAAAATTGTAATTGAAATAAATTCTAGATCTGAAGATTTCTGCAAAAAATTGGATACTGAAACGTGAATAATTTAAAGCTTTAACGTGACGTAGAATATCAAATGCCTTTGTTGAATCGGTTGAAGAATTTTATTTTATTTCAGGCAAGGTTTGGGAAGACGAAGTCAGTGTTCTTGTGCAGCGTCCACAATTGAACAACAAAGTATTCACAGTGCGTGTAACTGTTAAGAATGAAGTCGCTAAGAAAGTAGTAGTCAGATTCTTCTTGGCTCCCAAATACGATAGCAAGGGTTATGAAATTCCTCTGCACCAGAATACAGATAACATATTCCAATTGGATCAGTTTGTTTATGACTGTAAGTATAATGTTATTCATTTTATACCAATTTAATTTATCTGTGTACTATTTATGGACAGTGTGGGATATACCCGCGCCTCAGGGAGTTAGCCCAGGCACTCTAACCCAACCGTGGGAGACATGATCAATACATCTTGGAATGTTTGTTCTTATTTTCAAAAGATTAGGAAAATTGCTTGAAATTAATTCTTCATCAAATCGATGCTTTAAACGGTTCGTATACAAAACACCGTTCACATAATATTATTAAGTTTAGTTTTTGAAATGCTATTGACGACGTCTAATATTTGTAATTATTTTCTTATAATTATTATTATTTTAATTGATAATTAACTCGCGTTAATAAGCCAATTCTAAGCCGTGTATCTCTTTTTCTAACCGTGTGTCTCCTAAGTGTAGGCAATTTATAAGGTAATAATTCTTTTAATGAAACTAAGGGATGAGACGAGCAGGACGTTCAGCTAATGGTAATTGAAACGCCCTGCCCCTTAAAATGCAGTGCAACTCTTGAAAAATCCAGAAATTTTGAACGGCACTACTATTGCGGTCGTCACCTTGAGAGAAGATGTTAAGTCTCATTTGCCCAGTAATTCCACTAGCTGCGGCGCCTGATTTTATTATTGAAATAAAAAAAAAGCTGCTTCTTTAGCAATTAAAACCACTGAAGTTTGTTCTATTGCTAAATTAAACGGCTATATTACATTTGGAACAAAAAAATAAAAAGATGACAATAATACAATTTGAAGTAAGAATTATTATACACTAAGTCTTGTGACCACTAGGTACCTGATTAGGTGGATTGGTTATCAGTGTTTTCATATGTTTAGTAAAGACGTTATGACGGATGTTAATCTGTCTTACTATATATAAGAAAGTATATGTGTACTTATGTATGCACGCAAGAAATTATACTTCTTTGGCCTAACAAAGCAAAAATCCTTAAAATTATTTATTCCTCGTGCTATTCTACGTTTATAGAACGTACAATATTGTAAAAGTCTTGCAACGATGGCTTTGACAATTAATTATAAAATAACGAATACGGCTGTACGGGCTTGAACTTTTTGCCTATTCTAACAATGAACGAAGAAACAAAAAAATAATAACGAATGTCGCAAACGGCAGAAAATTTTAGGAACCAACTTCACCCTGTTACTTTTGTGTGAGTGATGCGCGCGCATCTTTTAATTTCACTCTCATAATTTTTTCATAACGCGCCTAAAGAAGTAAAACTTCAAAAAATTTTGTGAGTTGACTAAACTACAACACATATATTTTAAGCTTATATATTTAGGTAGCAGGTTATATATCAGCAATAGACGTCTGTGTACAATAAATACTTCTTTTATTGTAATATCATTAATATTTACAGTGCCTGTAGGAGAACATGTTATTAAGCGTGAGTCGACAGGAAACATGTACACTATTGACAATTGGTACTCCAGCTACGAAGTGTACCAAAAGGCAGTGAACGCCCTCAATGGAAAAGGAGAGTTTGTTGTCGATATGAAACAATTCTTTGATGGCTACCCTCGCCGCCTGATGATTCCTAAAGGTTTGAATCATAACTCATTTAAATCTAATCTAATTAATTAATTTGAAACCCTTTCACATTACAATAACCGACTACGGAACGTTCCGGTGAATTCGTTTTTCAATCCATCTATGGAATGACGTATTGTTATTTTAAGCTTGATATTTGTGTGAATGTAACCGATAATCTTATTATAATATAAAAAAAATATTAGGATAATTTATATTTGGAACATATAATTGTTTTTTTATTTTATAAAAGAGGAGCACAAATGAGCATACGGGTCACGTGATGGTAAGTGATCATCGCGGCCCATACACTCTTGTAACAACACCAGACGGATCACAGGAGCGTTGCCGACGAAGGAAGATTTTTCCACAAATTTATTGTACGTGGCAGAAAATCTTGAAAAACGCAATGTAGACGCAACACATCCAGATGTCGTTGATTCATGTTTGTAGCGTGTCGTGCGAAGGTCGAATTTGCGGCAGGATACAGGTCAAACAGATTTCGGAACGCTTCCCACAGGAATCACAATAAATGCGGTAGAAGACATAATGAAGCGACGTCTCTTCGCAATGCCCCCCTGCACTGCACCCCTAACATTTCTTAAGTTCTGCGTTGCAAATCACGGTTGCCGTCAAACTGTTAGCAGCAGGAGTGACCATATGTGACCTGCACTTTGCAGACCATCAGAATTTAGTGATCAGACAATTGGATAATTGCCTTGCTCTATAAGAAACCCCAGTTTCTTTTTAGCCAACATCTAGCCAATTTTATATTCTATATATAGTTATATACTTCTTTAATAATAAACTAAATACTTTGTGTGTTTTAAAAGTTATTTATTCTTCATAGGTCGCGTTGGTGGTATGCCGTATCTTCTGTTCGTCTACATCTCCGAATACCTGCCGCCAGACACACCATACGGCCAAGGAGTAAACCCTGATCAAACCTTCGGCATCGGAACTGGAGCTCGTCGGATGACAGCATACCCATTGGAGTTCCCATTCGACAGGCCCCTTTACCAATACCAAATTGAGAAAATAAACAATATGCATGTCCAAGATGTACAAATATACCACAAACCAACACCGGAAATCTATGTGCCTTGAAATTTCCGTATATTTATCTTAGTTTTATGTAATCCTTTTCTTTTTTTAAATTTTTAATTTTATTCAGATTTTTTTTTATTTAAACTATTTATGTTTAAACCACCAGCCAAAGACAATTAATTATATATAAATACCACTCACCTCTACTATATATCACAAGACTGGCGGCTGTCAAAGTGCTTTTGTGCATGTTTGATATTCAACTTTATGGCGCTGTTGGCCATGTAGCGAGAGTCTTCGGTACTAAAACTAGTGATGACAACCTCAACAAACATCGATACATGTTGGGAAACTATTTACAAAAGAAATTGTGTACTTTATTACGTTGATTCTTGAAGTATAAAAAGCGCGGAAAACGAACGAAATCAATTAAATATACAAAAAAACTTCAAAGTATTGTACGTTCCCTTGCAGCCATTTGCATTATACGTCAAAATTAGCTCTCTGGACGCTCGCGTGTGGCGCTTCAAATAGGCACAGAAAATTTGCTGTCAAACATATGGAACAGACTATCTAGTGGTATTTTTACAAGTCAGTGGTAATACTAATATCTAAGTATAATCATACAGCGATAGACTAATTTCTCAATCCCTATTATTGTATTACCATTAAACAGTTGTAAACTTAAATAGATCAGCTGTATAGATCTCACGATTCTATCCTTATGTATTTGTTTTTCAATAGAACTAATTTTTATTATACATTATTAATCCTTCCACATAATATATTATACAATAATCATTATTAATAATTAATATAATACAATGTATGTCTAATTTATTTGTATCTACTTTTATTAATAAAATGAATTACTAAATTGTTGTTTAATGCATAAATAATCCCTAATCTAATATATAAAACTCTCATGTTTGTAGTTAAACTCCTTCGAAACGGCTTGACCGATTCTCATGAAATTTTGAGTGCTTATTGGGTAGGTCTGAGAATCGGACTACATCTATTTTTCATCTCCCTAAATGTTAAGGGTGGTCCACGCCAAATTTATTTTTTTGAATTTTTTTTTATATTTCAAAAAAATAAATGGGTCAGCTAGTAATATTATAAGTGTGACTGTAAGTTTATTTGTTACGCTTTCACCTAAACCACCGAACCGATTTTGATAAAATTAAGTACAGAGATAGACTAGAGCTTGAAAAAGGACATAGGCTACCTTTTCTTGCAAAAAAATTAATGGAGGGGTTGAATTAGGGGATGGCAGTCTCTATGGAAATTCGTCATTATCGAATATTATACCATGAAACTTTGTATTTAGGCACTTGAAAAGAAATAATTTATAAACATTAAACATTTGTTCGAGCATTTTTGAAACTTTGACCTACATAGGTATATAGCAGCGGTAAGAGCAGAGTATCCTAAAAAATAAAAATTAACGCCCAGTAACTATTCATAATAGTATAGATGAAGCCATTTTAAAATGAAATCCAAATTAAATGTACTGATAAACATAATAGGTTTACCTATGAAATTGCCGTTCTGCAGTACTGGCCATTTCAAATCAAAATAATTTTTGTTTGGCAAAGAATTCTAATTTCAAATTAATTTAATTTTAAAAACATGAAATTCTTGTTCCAAAATTAGTCATATATTTATTGATTAGTGATACATTTTCATCGCATTTCAATCTTTTTCGTCATCATGGATACGCTAAAAACTCGAGTAATTATGGAATATGAGTACCGTCGCACGCAACATCAGCGACGTTTACGGAGCTCACACAACAAATAAACGCACAACCTGTTATTGGTTTGCTCGCTTCCGTTCTGGAAAATGAACCTCGCGGTCGTCCGAAGACTTTGGTCGACAATGACTAATTAAAGGCGATTGTGGAAGCTGATGATACACAATCTACGGCTAAATTAGCAGCAGCTTTCGACGTTAGCGTCAAAACAATATTGATCCATTTGCGTCAAATTGCCAAGATAAAAAAGCTTGACAAATGGGTGCCCCATAAACTCAATGATCGCCATCGCTAAGTACGCGTCGAGACGTGCCTTGCACTGCTCAACAGACACACTATTGAAGGAATTTTGAACCGCATTGTTACCTGCGATGAAAAGTGGTTTCTGTATGATAACCGCAAACGCTCAGCAAGTTGGTTGGATCCTGGTTCAGCACCTAAACAATGCCCTAAACGAAAACTTACCCCTAGAAAAGTGATGGTCACTGTTTGGTGGTCTAGCGCCGGTGTGATTCAACGCAGCTTCTTACCAAACGGGCTGAGCATTACTGCAGATGTGTACTGTGGAAAACTGAACACAATTATGGAGAAGCTGGCATATCTCCAACCAGCATTAGACAATCGCTCGTCTCCGCTGCTCCTGCACGACAACGCGCGACCTCATACTGCACAGCAGACGGTCTCCAAGTTCCAAGAACTGGGGTTGGAAGCTCTCCGTCATCCGCCGTACTTACCAGACAATGCGCCTACAGACTACTACTTTTTCCAGAATTTGGATAACTTGTTGGCGGGAAAAAAATTCAATACCCGAGAGGCAGTACAAAATGCCTTTGAAGAATTTGTTGCCTCCCGTCCAGCTGATTTCTTTAAGAAGGGCATCAATAAACTGCCACTACGTTGGCAAAGATGCATTGACTGCATGTGAGATTACTTCGATTTAACAAATAAAAATACATAAAGAAAATTCGCTTAAATTTGTTCATACAAAACCGCAATTTTATAGGTAAAGACCTAATATTATCTAATTCAGTCTCAAGCGCCATCTAGTTATTTAACGTTGCATTATTTTGAAAGTTGCGACTGAACAGTAACAGTTGAACAGCTTTTTAGAATCTTAGCACTGTAGAGTTGGATTGTATGGTTTCCTTGTTGGTCGCTAGAATGCGATGCTTAGTTTACATTCAGAAGGAATGTATAATTTTAGCATAATAATATTATCTATATATATATATATATATATATATATATAAATCAATTTTCTAGAGTCAGGGATAGTTTTATCATTGACTCCTAATAAATAAATTCACAAAATATTGATGTTATGTCGAGCTGGAATTCAAATACATGAGTGTATTAAATAATACTCATTTAATAACTCTATTTGTGTATTCGTTTTTGCATACAGTCTTAGATCTCCGCTGCGCTCCAACAAGATACCGCATTACCTAACAACAATAGCTTTTTTAATACGGCAACTATTAGATGATTTTGCGTGTGGCATCTTGACACTCAATGGCATCTTTCAAATTTCGTAACATACGCTTCGTGTCATTTTACATTAAAATACAAAATATTTACTGATGATATGTGACCCCAGAGTGTCTTTCTTATTTCTTGTAGTATTATTTTTACAAAGTTTTACTGACCAACCGGATATTTTAGTTTCAATTATTAGTAAAGTTTAACAGAACATGTGGCACGTCAAAGTGACACATTGTTCGAGACTGGCTCGAGTACACTCATTAGTTGTCGCACTTTGCGACTACGCCTGCGGTATCTAGTTGGAGTGCAGCGGAGACCAATCCTAAATCTAAGTACAGTTTATACCTATTAGCACTTACGAGTATATCGTGGAAATTTCTGCAGCTGGAACGTATTGGATACGTTTTGGCTTTATTAAAAAGAGCCTAAATAAATTAAAATAGACACATTTTAAATATCTTAAAGAAGAACCACATAAAATATAAAAAATTATGTTGAAAAAAAAGACGGTACTTTAAAAAACTACAAATCCCAAAGAATCAAAAAGAAACAAGAAAGTCGCTAAATCTTAAGAATCAACAAAGTTGCTAAGGCAATGCTTTTAATTAGGGCGCGGATATATTTGTATTCAAAATTTTAAAATATGTCCCTACATATAATATGGATTAATAAAACTAATATTGTGAAGAAAAAAATTGTTTATTGCAAACAATATTACTTAACTTCAGCTTCGCTAATATTTGAATTTAATTACATAGTCACAGTTTCCTTAAATTTTCAAAATTAAGGCTGGGGACCGAGCAAATGACCTTGACCCTTGAGGAATCAAGCGGAGCGAGGTTACCTCTCTCGCCCAAGATCACCATAATTTTAATTCGGAATTAGAAGCATTTTTAATTTAATACAAATATAAAAATACAATTTTCTTTACAAAAATAACAGAAATATGTTATGTTAAATAGTGTACAATTTTTATCTACACTGAACGATTAGCATGGCTCCAACTGTATTGATTAGGTATTTTGGTGATTTTTTTTCGCACTGTCTATAAAAAAAATAGAAAAGTAAGGAAGAAATGAATTTTCTTCTCATATTCTGTAGTTATATAATTATTTCTTGTAAAAATGTAAGCTTAATATAAAAATTGCCATATAAAAATCGCCAAGAAATTGTTTAAATTATGCACTTATTTTGGATAGCAGCCTCAAAATTCTTTCGGCCTTACAAATAAAATTGGCATAAAGTTATAACTCATCATAAATCAAGAACATTCAAAATTCATTCATTGTTTACAAATAAAGATTTCGCTTATGATTGGTTTGTTCGGACGTATAACGTTTCCCGCGTTTATTTGCAAGGTTGCTTGTCATTCGGAAAACTTCAGAATTATTATTGTAATGACAGTGTTGTCAACGATATTGTAAACATTTTGCATATTTCTTGTTTGTTAGTTATAACTTTATACCAAGTTTATTTGTAAGGCCGTTACTGTTTGGACGAAATAAAGCTTTGTACTGGCTAAATGATTTTTTATCAGCACTGTATGTGATTGGAGTATATTTAAATTTGCATAATTGCAAGTGAGTAAGATGAATAATATATTTATCTCAGCAAATAAATATCATTTGAAAAAAATTCCAACGAAGAAGAAGTCAAAAGAAGATAAATCTAACCTGGAAAAAAATTTAGTCAGCATGATATGGTATTACCATTATATTGCAGTGCCGCTCAGGATTCTTGAAAAACCCAAAAGTTCTGAGTGGTACTACAATAGCGCTCGTCAACTTGAGACATAAGATATTAAGTCTCATTTGCCCAGTAATTTCACTAGCTACGGCGCCCTTCCGTTCGAAACACAGTAATGCTTACACATTACTGCTTCACGGCAGAAATAGGCGCCGTTGTGGTTCCGATAATCTAGCCGGCATCCTGTTCAAGTATTTAATTAATTATTATATCCAAATAATTTGATGTTCGATGGCAGACCGTCTTCATGAATCTATACTAATATTATAAAGCTGCAGTGTTTGTTTGTTTGTTTGTTTGAACGCGCTAATCTCTGGTACTACAGGTCGGATTTGAATGATTCTTTCAGTGTTGGGTAGTCCATTTATCGAGGAAGGCTATAGGCTATTTTTTTTTTCAAAATTAGGGATCCGTAATAAAATTGCTATTTTGTAACACAAGGTGTAAAATCGAAAACCTATTTTTGCGTGCGCTGCAAAAACTATTGACAATAGAACAAAATGATGTACAGGCTATAATATAGGCAATATTTTATAACTTATAAAACTATCGCGTGAATTATACTTTATATGGCAAAACAACGTTTGCCGGGTCAGCTAGTTTATAAATACCTAGAATGATTAACTGCTTAGGTTTCTAGGTAAGCTTTTCGGAAATTTATGAGATAATGCGTTAATGAGTGTATGGTGTGATAACAATAAATAAAAAATTATATCAAGTGACAATGAAAAAGAAAACATGTGATAGATTGGCAAGTTCGAGACCCGAGATAAGAGTCTAAGAGAGCATATTATTATCAAATATTATGTTTTAATAAAAACAGCTTTGACAATAGGCTGTTGTGTACAAATTGGTGATAAAAGACTTGGAAATTATCAATATTTTTATTTATGTTACTCGTTATCATAGGTGCGGAGGACACTTCATTGTAGGTGATCACATCCTGTCCTTTTCTAATTATAAATAAATAAATTATTATTACAAACATCAGTAGAAACTACAAACGAAGACAATCTATTTCTAGTTTCTATTATTTACCAGTGGGAGGCTCCTTTACACAGGATGCCGGCTAGATTATGGGTACCACAACGGCGCCTATTTCTGCCGTGAAGCAGTAATGTGTAGACATTCCTGTGTTTCGATCTGAAGGGTGCCATAGCTAGTGAAATTACTGGGCAAATGAGAATTAACATCTTATGTCTCAACGTGACGAGCGCAGTTGTAGCGCCGCTCAAAAGTTTTGGGGTTTTTCAAGAATCCTGAGCGGCACTGCATTGTAATGGGTAGGGCGCAACAATTACGATCAGCTAAACGTCCTGCTCGAATCGTCCCTTATTTTCATTAAAAAAAAATTGGATTGAAAATAAATTACAAATAAAAATGATATCAGAAATGAACTGCCGTTCAACTTTCGAGTTGGTACTAAATGACTAAAGAGAAAGTAAATAGTACGTATAATAAGAGGTGGGACTGCCTGAGTAAAAATTGAAATCTAGTTTAGTATGAAACGTGCAGTGATTTGACATAAGTTTTTAAATAGTAGTTATTACATTATGGCGATTGGTGGCGAAGTATAATCCAGCTAAGTTTGAAAGCAAACAGTTGCTTGAAACGTAGTGAATTTCGACTATCTCCGTTTTTTACAAGATTATAGCCGTCATCTGTCAATCTATCTATGACTGCACGTCTCATACAATCGAGTGAATCGCTTTTTCCTTAGAGTTTCGCCAGGCTGCTAAATGACGTACCAAAACTAGGGCGATAGATTCCTTTTCTTCTTTCTTCAAAGCGAAACAAAATAATACTTGCACGTCACTGCATCATGGCAGAAAAAGACGCTTACTCCGACATTACTCGTAAACGCGAACTTCGAGTATACTGGGATACAGTAGAACTGTGTTTATACGAGCTCTTTTTTTATGAAAATAAGAGACGAGACGAGCAGGTCGTTCAGCTGATGGTAATTGATACGCCCTGCCCATTACAATGCAGTGCCGCTCAGGATTCTTGAAAAACCCCAAAAATTCTGAACGGCACTACAACCGCGCTCGTCACCTTGAGACATATGAAATTAAGTCTCATTTGCCCAGTAATTTCACTAGCTACGGCGCCCTTCGGACCGAAGCACAGTAATGCTTAGACATTACTGCTTCATGGTAGAAATAGACGCCGTTGTGGTACCCATAATCTAGCCGGCATCCTGTGCAGAGGAGCCTCCCACTGCTCCTTCTCACTCATTTCATAAAAACAAAAAGGTGTTATTTAAGCAATATTAGTTGGTGTTTTTTTAGATTAGATTATTAAATGAAATATACGTACTAGATTCACTTTTATTCCGAAAATTATTATTATATTATATTATATTCACATACATACATTATCAATCTTTGCAGTCTATAGTGATTTCATATTTTTTTTTTATATTGACACACTTTTTACACAATTTATCTTGCCCCAAGTTAAGCATATATAGCCTGTGTTATGGGTGACAAGACAACGATATATTTAATACAATATACTTACTTAAACATACATAAATTCATATAAACATACAAAAATACGTTTAAACATCCATGACTCGGAAACAAACATCCATATTCATCAAATAAATGCTTGCACCTACCGGGATTCGAACCCGGGACCTCTAGCTTAGTAGGTAGGATCGCTAACCACTCGGCTATACAGGTCGTCAATATTTCATCCATTAATCTACTTGTTACCATTTCACCACACGCTCATCGGATATTGTCATTCCAATCCGACAACACAAAACGGAAAAATTAAAACTGTCCGACAAAGATTAGTATTATTTAATTAAAGATATTTAATCTCTACGATGTGTTTAGTTTTTGAGGACTAAAAGTTGAGATCGATACCCTAATTTTTGAGTTGTTTCATCGGGATTTTTATTCGGAGTCGTCATTACACATTCACTTTTGTGATACATTTTGTAAGCGCTACAGAAATTCTTTAATATGAAAAAGTCCTAAGCTAACAGGTAACAACGTCTTAACTCCAAATGATGTATCAAAACAAAACTCTCATTTATAAGATACTAGCTGAACCAGCAAACGTTGTATTGCCGATATTAAAATCGCGATACAAAAGTAACTGTTGATCGTGATGGGTGAAAATTTGAAGTAGTATGTATTATTTAATGCTGACTCATAATCAAAACACTTTAAAAAAAATTACAAATAAAATAGATGTTGTCCAATTCTCAGACAAATATGATATGTGATGATGAGATATGCACTCAAAATTTCATGAGAATCGGTCAAGCCGCTTCGAAGGAGTTTAACTACAAACACCGCGACATGAGAATTTTATATATTAGATTTACTATTAGCCCAATCAAATAACGATGAATCAAGTAGACATGTAGGAGTAATTAAAAACATTGATTGCTGTGACTTGACTAATGTCCAAGTATATTAATAAATTTCATTGACACTTTATGGCAGGGTTGAGCTTATCTGATGGGCAATATGCCAACCAAGAATGTCAACAATTTAAAGTAACACTAAGTTTCGCTTTTATTTGACGTGATATAAGGGGCAAGGCAAACTCCACAATTAGCACAAAAAAATTGGAACATCCAAAAGTGTACGCCTCGAAGGCTCATGCTATATTTTTTTTAAAGTGAAATTTCGAATAAAATCAAATCACCTTTATTTAATAAAAAAACGAGAAGAAAATCACTACGATTTATAAAGATTAAGGAACCTTCTCTGCTTAATTCCGAAAATTGTGAAAAAAAAATTAAGTCGTTTTGTCAAGTCGGTCTCGAGATATCCGTACCACGCCGTCTTTTTTGAACCAATGGACGTCCACGATAATTCTTTTATAATGAACTTTTTTTTAAACAATATGTTATGTTTTTAAAATGATAACCTAACTTCTAGGATTAATACACTAATAAAATTTGAATAACAAATATTGGGGTTGAGCAGGTTATCAACTGTAAAGTAGATCCTGTAGATGAAGCCACAACCTGAGAGTTGAACAAGGCATAACAAGTTTTTGTAACGATACGTTACTCGAACGGTTGGCTCAGTTGTTAAGAGCACCGGCACAGAACGCCGGAGGTCGTGGGTTCGAGTCCCGCATCGTTGATAAAATTTTGTTTTGCAAATTTTATTTGTGAACTTTTTCTATATTAATAAGCATTCGACAACTTAAAAAAAGTATCAGGATTACACATTAGTGTCTCAGCTTTATATTAATGTGTTTTTATAATGTACAAGAGTAATAGAAAAAAAATATATGCAGTTTAAAGAGTGGAAATCGTGTGACCTTGACAGGTCGGTTATAAAGCACAACCTCGCCGCTTCGTGCTCGAGGCGTGCAATATTATAAAAGTGTATAGAATTAAAAAAAATCTAAATTGGTATCTTATTCACGTAAGTGAATGTGTAAGGTGTAAGGATTTTTTTTAACGACGATTAACGTTTTAAGACATACACACATATACACTCATACACATAAAATCTTTATCTTTATAAGTTAATTTTTTTATTTTGTTTTAGAGCAATGAGTGCATTAAATGTCGTACCATAAATAGTGTGAACCAGTTATTAGCAGCCGGCCATCGCATGATATTTTTCTAATTACTTTAACTTACCAGTGGGAGGCTCCTTTGCACCGGATGCCGGCTAGATTATGGGTACCACAAGGGTGCCTATTTCTGCCGTGAAGCAGTAATATGAAAGCATCACTGTGTTTCGGTCTGAAGGGCGACGTAGCTACTGAAATTACTGGGCAAATGATACTTGAAATCTTATGTCTGAAGGTGACGAGCGCAGTTGTAGTGCCGTTCAGAATTTTTGTGTTTTTCAATAATCTTGAGCGGCACTGCATTGTAATGGGCGTATCAATTATCATCAGCTGAACGTCCTGATCGTCTTATCGCTTATTTCCATTAAAAAAAAATATTGTGTGCTGTTGGTTCAATAATACTTCATCAAAAAAAAAAGATGAAAAAGAAGTCTCTATGGTACGATGATCATCCATAGGCTCGTAGTCTTAGAAGACTACGAGTACTAGAGTACACCTAATACTTCAGTAATCTGCGTCAGACAAGAGATTCTGAAGCGGTGGTAGTGTCTATACTGACACAAAGAGGATTTAAAACAAATCAATTTAAAAAAAAAATTACAGTAAGAGATAAGACGATGGTTATTGATACGCCCTGCCCATTGCAATGTAGTGCCACTCAGGATTCATGAACAATCCAAAAATTCTGAGTGGAACTATACAATTTCGCTCGTCTGCTTGAGACATAAGATGCTAAGTCTCGTTGACCCAGTAAATTCACCAGCTACGGCGCCCTTCAGACCGAAACACAATAATAATTAAAGGCAGAAATAGGCGCCGTTGTAGTACCCATAATCTAGCCGGCATCCTGTGCAAAGGAGCCTCCCACTGGTAAATTTTAATTTATAATAATTTATTATACCTTCAGTGAAATATCAATAGCACACCTGCAAGACCAAAGATGGACAGCGAGGGTGACATGGAAAGACCCAATGGCAAACGGTCCAGAGGGAGGCCCCCAATGACATGGGAGGACGACATAGCTAAAGTCGCCGGCCCACACTAACAATGACGCTCAAGACAGAGATAATTGGCTTTCTTTGGAAGATGCCTCTGTTGAGGGGTTCATAGAACATATAATGAGAAACCTAGAAATACTATTTTTTAACTTAAAAACTACTAACATCAACAACAAAATTTGTTTCTTAGTTTTAAGATATTTTGAAAGAAATAAAAGGCTTAATTTTTATATTTATTATACAATGTACAACTTCGAGGTACAGTACGAGGTACTTCCTTAAAGGCCGGCAACGCTCTTGTGATTCCTCTAGTGTTGCAAGAGAATATGGGCGGCGGTGATCACTTAACAGCAGGTGACCCGTACGCTCGTTTGTCCTCCTATTCCATAAAAAAAAAAAGTGCTACGTACATAGAAAAAGTGTTCATACAATACTGAAATTAAAGGGAAATAAAATACTAATTCTAAATTATCTAATAGTGATTTTCATTATTCTAACACTAGAAATAGGGGATTGCTTGTAATTAATTCTAGTAGGCTTCATAAGATACATAATAGCATTATTTACAAATAAATTAAAATGTTTTATTAAAAAATGGCTGTGTCGTAAATCCTACTACTCCACAGCTGAATATCTAAGTGATCGGACAGCCTGGGCGTAGACTATGATTACTTTACAGCAATTTCAATGACAGTACAACAACAATATTTCATTAAAAAGAGCACAAAAAAGAATTTTGGGAGAGTTTCTTGCGCCGCTTTTTCTCGCTCAGAGCTCCATTTGTTTCCGAAGCTGTAATAGTATCTAGTATATTAGAAATGACATAAAAAAGAATTCTAAAGGAATTAATTTTGAGAAAATAAATGCCTTTTTTGCCTTTTATGTTATTAGAATATAAACGATTTTCTTTCCTTTGCCACACAAACGTTTTTCAACAGTTGTAAAATATTGTAAAAGCACATTATGATTGTCACAGTTTCTATCAAATTCTTTAATGGCTTATGAACATATACAACATTAACAGTCAAAAAAGTTTATTTCTTTAAATTTTTCTCTTAAAGATTCTTTAGGATATAAATAGGTAGGTTATAAATAGCGCGAATAGCCCTCTTCTGCAGCACAAAGATGGGATTAATATCGACTGCACTACAATTCTAACTGAAATAAAATAGAAAAAAAGTGTGTGTGTACAGCTTATATGTAGTTTGTATGCACGCAAGAAGTAATACTTCTTTGGCCTAACAAAGCAAAAATCCTTAAAATTATTTATTCCTCGTGCTATTCTACGTTTGTAGAAAGAACAATATTGTAAAAATCATGCAACGTTCGCTTTGATAATTGGGTTTTTGAAAAAAATTTTTTTTTGTGATAAATGGAAAGATTATATATTAGTTTTATAACAAAACTATTTTTTTTTTATTTTCGCAATAATTCAAAAGTTATTTCAAAATAAAAAAAATTTTTTGAATCCAGTACCGAAGACACGCCGACAACTCCCGAACAAACCCGAGCGCGTGTGACGTCATAATGTTAGTTTTCACTCATTGCAGTTGATAGAAAAATAATAAATACAGTGTTTTGATCTATTTAATTTTGTTGTCATTATTAAATATTTAAATTTATATTAAAAATGTCGAACCTCAAAAGTTATCGTTCTTGTTTTGTACCATTATGTAAGAATACTACAAAGGCAACTCCTGATAAAATGTTTTTAAATGTTCCCCAAGATGACAAACGTCGAAATAAATGGTTTCAAGCAGTGCACCGTGGTAATCCCCAAACAAAATCGAATTTTTTTTGTTGTGAAGATCATTTCGATGTAAGTATTTCTTAATACCATTTTTATTAATTATTATTTATCTAAGTATATAAATCAATCATAGCCGTAAACGCTGTACTGTTATTAAATAGCTATAACATTATGACGTCACAACTATGGTGACCAATCATGGCGCGTTTATAGTCACGTGATTTTTATTTAAATTTCATCAATTTTTAATTGTTTATAATTAATCGAAAAGAATTTTTTTTGAAGTTTTTTGCATTAAATATCAATTAATATTAATAATAAAGTTTTAAAATACATAAAAAAAATCAATAATTTTTTTTTTTCAAAAATCCAATTAATTATTAAATAACGAATACGGGCTTGAACCCTTTGAATATCCTGATAATGGACGAAGAAACCCAAAAAAAACGCAAACGTCGGAAAATTTTAGGAACCAACTTTACCCTGTTACTTTTGAGTTACAGTTATGCGCGCGCATCTTAAAATTTAACTGTCATTATTTATTCATAACGCGCATAAAGATGTATAACTTCAATAAAATAATTTAAATGTTTTTTTTTATGAGTACGGAACGAGACGAGCAGGACGTTCAGCTGATGGTAATTGATACGCCCTGCTAATGGGCAGGATGCCGGCTAAATTAAGGGTCCCACAACGGCGCCTATTTCTGCCGTGAAGCAGTAATGTGTAAGCATTATTGTATTTCGGTCTTTGGGGCGCCGTAGCTAGTGAAATTACTCGTCAAATGAGACTTAACATATTACGTCTCAAGGAGACAAGCGCAATTGTGTTGCTGGTCAAAATTTTTGAGATTTCAAGAATCCATAGCGGTACTATATTATTATGGGCAGGGCGTATCAGTTACCTTCAACTCAACGTCGTGCTCTTCTCGTCCCTTATTGTCATAAAAAATACATAGGACGATACGACATGGGTACCTTAAAAAAATGCGTATATCTTTCCATGAGGCCGGCAACGCTCCTGTAATTCCTCTGATGTTGCAAGAGTATATGGGCCGCGGTGATCACTTAACACCAGGTGTTTGTCCTCTTCTATAAAAATGGGAATAAATTAATTTTTAATCTAATTTGACTAGCACGCCCAATATTGGTGTTGTTTAACTTTCCATGTCCTAAATAATAAATGATTCGATAATCATTATTTGAACTTTCATGTTATTGTGTAACAGTTACTCATTAACCAATAATTGATAACGTGTGCTATCACAAACTAAATAATATTTAAGTTAAACAATCACTAGCGGTCAAAAGTTTCCAGATACATCGAATCTCTCCATGTCACAGATCACGGCCACTGTTAATTAAGGTGACTTTTATTTTATCTTAAAACGTTCGGGGGCCATTATCGCTGCAGATAAGAGTATTAACATCACAACAGCTTTCTCAGTCAAATTGTTGTGCAATAATGATAATTTAGAACATTTTACCAGTGGGAGGATCCTTTGCACAGGATGGGTACCACAACGGCGCCTATTTCTGCCGTGAAGCAGTAATGTATAAACATTACTGTGTTTCGATCTAAAGGGCGTGGTAGCTATTATTATTTTAGTGCCACACAGAATTTTTGGGTTTTTCAAGAATCCTGAGCGGCACTGCATTGTTATGGGTAGGGCGTATCAATTACCATCAGCTGAATGTCCTGCTCGTCTCGTCCCTAATTTTCATTAAAAAAAAACATGTCTAACACTTTCTAAATTCAAAAAAGTTATAAAGAATCGCCTTATTCAAAAAGGCTAGTACGATTAAAAAATATATAGAGGATAAAGAAGTATGGAAAATAAATGCTATTGGTCCAACTAATAAAAATTGTTGTTGACGTTGTTCTGTAGATAATAAAAAAATACTGTTTTATAGGAATTTGCCAATAATATTTCAAAACATCAAGAATTATTTCGTAAAAAATGCTTCCTGTTGTTATTTTGAAATTATTTAACAGCGAAACTGTCAAACCGCGCGTCACTAAATTCTCTCACAGAAAATGTGTCCATACAAAACAAATATTGAAAATAAAAATAATTATGGGTCCCAAATCGAAATAGAAACTATCCTATCTCTCAAGTTGGACCAAACTGCACTCCATGGAGAAATCCCCATTAAAATCCGTTCATTAGTTTAGGAGTCCATCGCGGACAAACAACGTGTCACGTTATTTATATATATTAAGAAGATGGTTTATATAGAATCCACTGAAATTGCATTATATATATTATATAGAATCATTTATGCTTTGTGAGCATTAAGATTGTAATTTTTAGTTATCATGCGTAGTTATACTATAACATGGTTCGTCATGCTCACTGATTGGCATTGCTTGCAGCGGCGTCGTGTGCCAGGTCGTCTCCTTCCTAAAAATATGTGCGAAGGGAACGATGGCTGGTCCATGCGTCAACTCGTGAACGGATCCTGTGGTGCCAGGTCGACCTGTTATAGTTAATGAATCATTGTATTTATAGGAAGCAGTTACTAATTATGACAGTAATCACGACCATCATGTTCACGAAGCATCCTTACACAGACAATGAGTTCAAGCTCTAAAGGTTGATGCATGAAATATACGATAATTTATATTTACGCATTTAATTATTTATTACTATTCATAAAATAATTTATGTTATAAAAACACAACTCACATTTGATGCAGCACCTTACAAACTAATTTATTATGTATTATAGCGATTGTACAAAACTCAATTTGATTGAAAAGAGTGGCCGTTGAGTTTCTTGTATGTTCTACTTATGAGCTTAACATTTTACGAATATAATATGTATACAAATGATTTGAGTTTTCTTTAGTGTTAATTCCTCAAATATTTGTCTTTAAACAATTCGACACGTGTTTCGCCTCTATACGAGGCATCCTCAGGACGTGTTGTCTCGCCAAAATCTGGCACGAGACAGTTTATTGAAGTAAGCACTACTTTACGGAAATCCATAATTATACAAATAACTTGAGTTTTCCTTAGTGTTAATTCCGACAATATTTGTCTTTAAATAATTCGACACGAGTTTCGCCAAACATAATATTGTTATAAACAAACATATTTTTTTTTATGGAATACGAGGACAAAGGAGCGTACGGGTCACCTGTTGTTAAGTGATGACCGCCGCCCACAATCTCTTGCAAACCAGAGGAATCACAGGAGCGTTGCCGGCCTTTGAGGAAGGTGTACGCGCTTTTTTTAAAGGTACCCATGTCGTATCGTCCCGGAAACACCGCACAAGGAAGCTCATTCCACAGCCGCACTGTGGAGGACCGCCACACATCCAGATGGTGAGGATGATATCCTAACTTGTGGCGTGTCGTGCGAAGGTGGAATTCGGCGGCAGGAATCAGGTTAAACAGCTCTTCGGAACACTCCCCGTGATAAATGCGGTAGAAGACACACAATGAAGCGACATCTCTACGCAACGCCAAGTGATCCAGCCGTTCACAGAGTACTGGGTCCCCGACAATTCGAGCTGCTCTGCGTTGCACGCGGTCAAATGATACTGGGGTGCGCCAGACCAGAGATGACAGCAATACTCCATGTGAGGCCGGACCTGGGCTTTGTAGAGCGCTAGAATGTGGGCCGGCTTGAAGTATTGCCGTGCTCTATTTATGACGCCCAGTTTCTTTGAAGCCAGTTTGGCTTTGCCCTCCAGATGGCCACGGAATTGGCAATTGCTCGAGATTTCGAGACCCAGTATTCCGATACTAGGCGAGGTTTTAAGGAAAGTGTTCTCGAAGAGCGGTGATACGGCAAATGGGGTTTTTTTAGTGGTAAACGCGCAAACTTGAGTCTTCTGGGGGTTAAATTGGACAAGGTTCACCCCGGCACTGGTCGACGATTTCCCGAGAGAGACCTGCATGGCCCGTGTATACGGCATCACCAGTGCTGTTTTCCGCATAGCAATGAAAGTTGGAGGTGTCCAACATATCATTGATATGCAGAAGAAACAGCGTGGGAGACAGCACACAGCCTTGGGGCACTCCAGCATTCACGGGCTTCGGGTTCGAGCAATATCCGTCGACAACGATCTGTATGCTGCACCCAGTGAGGAAGCTGGAGGTCCACTTGCACAAGCTCTCGGGAAGCCCAAATGATGGAAGTTTGGAGAGGAGCGCCTTGTGCCATACACGATCAAAGGCCTTCGCTATATCCAGGCCAACTGCCAGGCCTTCCCCCTTGCTTTCAATAGCCACAGCCCATCTATGTGTTAGGTATACCAGAAGATCACCTGCCGACCGACCATGGCGAAACCCGTATTGTCGGTCATTGATCAACTGGTGACCCTCTAGGTATACTAAGAGCTGACGGCTAATTATGCTCTCCATGATTTTGGAGAGCATCGAGGTAATAGCAATAGGCCTGTAGTTCGCCGGATCCGAACTGTCTCCTTTTTTTTGGATCGGATGGACAAGGGCTGACTTCCATGAGTCAGGGACTACGCCTTTAGAATAAGAGTGCCGGAATAAACGCGTTAGCACCGGCGTCAACTCAGGGGCACACGTTCTAAGCACGATTGGAGAAATGCTATCCGGCCCGCTCAACTTCCTGACGTCCAACGAAATGCAATCAATAATAGTATATTTCTCTCTCCATGTTCCGAAAACGAAGTAATAAAGATAATAAATTCTCTTAAAAATACAAAGGCAACAGGTTATGATTCCATATCTACACATATACTCAAACACTGCAAGCACAATATCTCTCATATTTTGACTTACTTAATTAATATATCCTTTTCACAGGGTGTCTTTCCAGAAAGCTTAAAGTTATCTGTTATTAAGCCTTTACTCAAAAAGGGTACTAAAACCGATATCAATAATTATCGGCCAATTACTCTTATATCTATTTTCTCAAAGATAATGGAAAAAGCAATGTATGTAAGAATAATGCATTTTCTAAATAAACATAATATTATAAAAAAAGAACAAACTGGATTTCAAGCTAACAAATCAACTACTTTGGCTGCTTATTACTTAATAGAAGAAATAACTACATGTATTAACAAGAAAGTACCTGTAATATCAACCTTTTTTGATATGTCAAAAGCATTCGATTTTGTTGATCATCATATCTTAATATATAAATGTGAAAAATATGGTATAAGAGGCCCTGCTCTAAAATGGATTGAAAGTTATTTAGCCGATAGACAACAAATTGTAGAAATAAATAACATAAATGAGAAACTGGAGATGACTACATACAAGTCACCCTATTTAATTAGTAAATTTGGAGTTCCTCAAGGAAGTCTTATGGGACCCTTACTGTTTTTAATTTATTTGAATGATTTACCCGATGTGGTTGACTATAACTGTGTATTATTTGCAGATGACATATCCATAATTATTCCTGACGAGCATAAAGCGATAAATAATTATAATATGACTATTAATAAAAATTTAGAAACTATATTGACATGGTTTAATGAGAATAATTTATTCGCTAATATGACAAAAACTAAATATATACAATTTTCTAATTATAAAACAATACATAAATCTCTAAATATAACACACAGTGACCTAACGATTAAAGAAACAAACACAATAAAATTTTTAGGCATTATATTAGATTGCAATTGTAACTGGAAAGCTCAATGTGATACAGTGGCAGGCAAAATAAATAAGTTCGTTTTCGCTTTAAGAAGGCTCAGACAAACTGTATCCTTTAATGCTGCACTTACTGCATACCACGGTTATATTTCGTCAGTTTTACGGTACGGGTTAATACTATGGGGAAACTCCACTAATATTTCAAATGTTTTTCTGGCACAAAAAAAATGTATAAGAGCTTTATGCAATGTCAGTCCTCTAGAATCGTGTAGACCATTATTCAAAAAGCACCGTCTGTTAACGCTTACTGGTCTATATATATTAGAAATTTGTATGTTCATTAAAAAACATGGTGAACTTTTTAAACCAGCAAAGGACTATTCCATATTAGGATTAAGAGATCCAACTCGCCTTCTGATGCCATACTGTAGAACAGCGCTTCATCAAAATAACGCAAATGTTATGTGTATTAGGGTATTTAACCACCTTCCAAAGAATATTAGAGAGATGTCTAAAACATTAATGCATAAAAAATTAAAATTATGGCTAATAGATAAATGCTTTTATAGTTTAAAAGAATTCTTTAGCCAAAAATAATAGTATTCAAATGTAATTTTTGAGAGGTACCTACAAACTAATGTTTATTTTATATAATCTCATTGAATTAAAGCTATGTAATGTGTATTAAGAACGTATAAGTATAAATTAAATATGATATTCCAATATTGACAATCAAATATTTGTATGCCGATATATTGGCGAATTGTGCTGTACACCAATTAATTGTTAACAACTATGTTACCACGATTCATACAAATAAATCATTTCATTTCATTCATTTCATTTCATTTCATTTCATTTCATTTCATTTCATTTCATTTCGAAAACAGAGCTCGCTTAATAGTTTTCTGTCTGAACTGTACTTCAGGCATAGAGCTCTGACACCGCGGGATGGTCGGCGATGTTTTTCCGTTGTCGTCAAGAGTCGAGTTGGAGGCAAAAAAGTGCACAAGAGATCGGCTTTCTCTTTTGCCGTATGGGCCAGGGTGTCATTCCTCATGTGCAACGGCGGCATGGACGGCTGGCTGAAGTTACCAAGAGCAGCTTTCGACAACGACCAGAACTTGCGTGTTCCGGTCGGATAACTGGAAAGCTGCTCGCCGATTTTGACGATGCACGGGCGATTTTCCGCTTAAAAAATCTGGAGGCACGGTTGTATTTCCTCTTAAGAACTATGCAGTTCGGATCCTTTGTGCAATATGGTACTCGTATTCTCAGTAATTTATAAGAAATTATAGCCTATTTGAAACAAGAGTTTGAACAAAACAGAAACAACTTTGACTTTGAAAGTGTCAAACCTTGCTATGTGAGTTATTTATATAAACAATTGAGTAAAAGTGTGACGACAAAGCGGAGGAGACTGTACGCCTCCAAATTACATAATTTCCACTTAAACTTATAGTGACAACGCAAGCTATTTGCATGTTTGAGGCCCAAAATTGTATAATTTTATTTGTAACTAGCTGACTCGACAGACGTTGTCTATATATAATAAAAAAAATAAAGTTTTTTATTAATTTGTTAATTAATTATATTTACGATATATCATACTACATTTGGTTGGTACATACTAGTTGGTTGTCAAATGTAGAATATTATGGTTGAGTTCAGAAATTTAATTTATGACAAAACTTAAGATTTATCAATCTACATAAAAATTATCTGTAGTTAATCTACCAACTATAGTTAGCTAAAATTTAGTTTATTTTTTACCTCTTGAGAAAGTTAGAAAGATTTAAAAATTCTAATCAGTTATTCATTTTAAATTATTCTTTTTATTTGATTTTTGAATAACGGGGGACACATCAAAGGAAAAACAAAATTATTGTTTTTATTTCATTCCATTTTCATATTTTTTCACCTTTTAAACCTTCCCTGGACTTCCACAAATAATTCAAGACCAAAATTAGCCAAATCGGTCCAGCCGTTGTCGAGTTTTAGCGAGACTAACGAACAGCAATTCATTTTTGTATATATAGATAGATATAGATGTGCGGACTATTTTTAAAAACAATAATTAAAAAATGTGCATTTGTTTTTGAATTAACTATTTTTCAAATTCTTTGTGACGGATATTTAATCAAACAAAGCAATTTTCCGTTATCACTGTGACTTCGGATGTGCCTGGTAATCACTTAGTAATTTATTCTCTAGGTTTTTTATTAAAGAGGAGGACAAACTGACTAAAAATATTACAAAAATAATGATTTCGAAATAATGACACAACTTTCGACGTTTATGTTGTGCCAATTATCAACAACTCTACGTATGAGACCTAGCGTCTCTACTTAATGCCAAATAATCAAATTCATCGAATATGACTTGATCGTCTATGATTTCGGCCGCTCTTACTTGGATGCGGTCGAATGGAAAAGCAATATAAAAAATAAACATAAATACTATTAACATATCTTCTGCTTTTTAAAATTATTATATATGAATATATTATGAATTTTGAGTCAATAAAGGTTTTGTGTTGAACAGTAACATGCTGGCCATGCTTCTGTGTTTCTTCTGGAGTTGCAGAAGAATGTGGGCAGCGGTGATCACTTAACACCAGGTGACCTTGCATATAGGATTATAGATAAAAAACTATATCTAGAATTCGACACACTTCTCAAGCAAAGTTCGAAAGCGGCACGGTAAATTCAAATTAAAGTATTTTTATTTAAATAGGATATAAAATCACTTATTGAAAGTCAAAAACTACCACCCATTACAAAAGGTATACCTCAGACTTGCGAAGAACGGGCGCAACAAACTCAGTGGCCTTCTTTTTTTTAAATATGGTTACAATGTAAAATCGTACATTAAAATTAATTATTTAATAGCCTGTGGGCGGTCGCTCTCTTCCCAATCAGTGGTACCTATCATTAAGAAAGTAATAGTTTACCCAAAAGTTATTTAATAATTCTTTTGAATATCGTAATACATTTGTTCTGAAAATTTTCTGGGATCTTGTTGTAAAAGCATATACAACGCCCCACAAAAGACTAACTAACTCTACTTAGCCCAGTAGTAGGCATTATAAGTATAATTAGTGTACTACGGATTGAGTCCGGAGGCTGTTTCAGTAGCTATTTTAATAACAGAACCCAAACAGTTGGAGTCAATAATGATGCCGACAGTTATAAATTATCTCGTTGTGCTACAATTAATAGAGGAATTCCCCAGGGATCAATTCTAGGACCTCTCCTGTTTAATTTGTATAGTGCAGATATAATCAGCAACATAAAAAATACACGCAATCATATGTATGCTGACGATATTCAATTCTATATATCTCTTTAAATCCCAAGGACACGTTACATGCAACAAATCTGTTAAATTCCGTCCTGCATCAAATTTGCAGTTGGTCAGATCGACACTCTCTAATTTTAATCCTTCCAAAACAAAATTGATGATAATTGGCACCCACTATGTCTGTGAAAACGACTGAGCAACTGAATGATCAACAACATGGACATTGAGCGGGTTTCTATAAGATTCGAAAATATTCAAGTACAGAACTTCGAGTTAGATTATGTGAAACACAGTACTATCAAAGCTCAATTACTGTGACGTGGTGTATGGGCCAAGATTACAATACAAAACAAAATTTTCCATCCAACGAGTGCAAAATGCGTGCGCTCGATTCTGTTGGAATATACCGCCCAGGAGCACATTACTCCATATTTGAAAGAAGCCAATTTACTTAATATAGAAGGTCGGAGGTGTCTGCACTTAGCAACATTACATTTTCGATATCGTTCATAATAAAACACCTTTTTACGTATTTAATAAACTTGAATGGCTAGGGCAACGCAGTGTAAGTGATATAAGAACTAGATCTGCTTCGCAGATATTAGCAGTGCCCCAGCATCACTCAACAGCGTTTCAGGGGTAGTTTTCGATATAGTGCCACTAAGTGTTGGAACAATTACCGCCACCAATTAGAAAATTGAAAATATGCAATGATATGCAATGTATGTTAAAAATTTATATCTCATTTATGTACAATAGTACCTAATGCCACCTATAATATATACACTTTCAATATACGACAAAATCAGCATATTATGATATTAATTTATTCCCTTTGACAACAAAAAATTAAATAGAATGGGAAAACTATTGCAACTGTCAACTCCAAATGTCACGAGGGGCTGCTGAAAACCAGTGTTGTGTTGGTCTTCTGCAATGACCATCAATTTACTGAGTCAACTCCTTTTAGCAGGGAATCACGCGCACACAGTTCATGTTATTATTAATTTGAATTTTTTACTTTATGTAATTTTTATTTTATATTTTAAAAATTTTTGGTACCTATTTCATTAAATCATTTTATTTTATTATTTTAATATTGTAATTAATACTGTAAATTTAAGGTGTGTGTTTTTTATTGCTAATAAAATGTTGTCTATTCTATTCTATTGCTGGGAGAGTTTCTTGCACCGCTTCTTCTCTCTCAGAGCGCCATTTGTTTCCGAAGTGGTAGAATCATCATCAAAGACATCAAAAAGAATTCTAAAGGAATCAATTTTAAGAAAATAAATGCCTTTTATTCTATTCTTTCTCTGAGTTTGTTCCTGGTTTTATACATTATGTTTATTACAGTTTCTCAAATTCACTTATGTAACGTTAATATCTTCATATTAGCATTAAAGTATTTAAGTATCACAATAATTGTTATTTTTCATGCAATATTCAAGTGTTTATCATTTCGCTCAACATACGTTCATTCCAAAACAACGTGGCCAGAGCATTCGACCTTTGACACTGAGTTACCTAGCAACGCGTCGATCGACAATCTTTCACTATCACTAAAGCATATTAATTAATTTCGTAATATTGGTTATTTGGACAACTTTTACAAATAAAGATATACACTTCAAACATGCATAACATACTTTAAAATAAGGTTACTACGCCGTGAAGAAGTAAAACAAATCAAATCAAATCAAAATCACTTAATTCATGTAGGTCACGGAAATGACACTTATGAATGTCAAAAAAAAATATTTTTCTTATTGAATCTACCGCTTGGCTAATGCGAAGAAGTAGCAATAAAATCATTGCCACTCTGTAATGTGTAAGCATTACTGTGTTTCGGTCTAAAGGGCGCCGTGGCTAGTTAAATTACTGGGCAAATGAGACTTAACATCTTATGTTTCAAGATGACGAGCGCAGTTGTAGTGCCACTTTTTGGGTTATTCAATAATTCTGAGCGGCACTCAATTGTAATGAGCAGGGCGTATCAATTCTCAACAGTCTCCTCCTTTATTTTCATAAAAAAACGAGGATATAATAACAAGACGAATAAGTACGCTCGTTGTCCTTCACAAAAAAAAGATGATTTTTTTTACTGAGTTAAACTTGAACCAATAAACCCATTTCAGAAATATTTTAAAGGGTTTTTTGTTTAGTAAAATGCTGAAGCTGTATTTTGTAATTTGTATTTATTTAAACTTTGTTAAATGTATTTTATAAAATTTGCACGTCATAAATATGGCATACAAGTATTATATCTTATATCTTTAAACGAGCAATTCTTGTATATATATATGATCAGAATCTCGGAAATGAACTCACAATGAACGATTTTCATAAAATTTAGTATACCGGGGATTTCGGGGGCGATTAATCGATATAGGTAGGTTTCATTTAAAAAAAAGTAGTTTTATCCATGTTTTAATGAGAAACAGCTATAATAACATTAGAATACAAAGGTAAGTTTCGCCACTATAACAAGACTATAATACGCTAATACGCATGCTCACATGGTACATTGGGTGATCTGGAAAGAAGAAGACCCCGGTTCGAATCCAGATGTCCTATTAGTTTTATTTTATGTTCCAGCTTTTATACATTCTTAAAAATCCGATCAAGCCTCGGTTGTCCGGATATTAATATTTATTTAACATCAATCTTTTTTATGGAATAGGAGGACAAACGAGCGTACGGGTTACCTGGTGTTAAGTGATCACCGCCGCCCATATTCTCTTGCAACACCAGAGGAATCACAAGAGCATTGCCGGCCTTTAAGGAAGGTGTACGCGCTTTTTTTGAAGGTACCCATGTCGTATCGTCCCGGAAACACCGCACAAGGAAGCTCATTCCTCAGCTTTGTAGTACGAGAAAGAAGGCTCCTTAAATACCGCACTGTGGAGGATCCGCACATCCAGGTGGTGTGTCGTGCGAAGGTGAAATTCGGCGGTAGGAATCAGGTTAAACAGCTCTTCGGAACACACCCCGTGATAAATGCGGTGGAAGACACACAATGAAGCGACGTCTCTACGCAACGCCAAGAGATCCAGCCGTTCACAGAGCACTAGGTCCCAGACAATTCGAGCTGCTCTGCGTTGCACGCGGTCAAATGGATCGAGCTGATACTGGGGTGCTCCAGACCAGAGATGACAGCAATACTCCATGTGTGGCCGGACCTGCGCTTTGTAGAGCGCTAGAATGTGGGCCGGCTTGAAGTATTGCCGTGATCTATTAATGACCCCCAGCTTCTTGGAAGCCAAACTTACATGTATATGCAAATAAAAACTTTGACTTTAACCCGTAATAAACTCAAGCTGTCGAAGTAGTGGTAAGTTCACCAGCGGGAGGCTCCTTTGCACCGGATGCCGGCTAGATTATGGATACCACAACGGCCCCTATTTCTGCCGTGGAGCAGTAATGTGTAAAAATTATTGTTTTTCGGTCTGAAGGGCGCCGTACCTAATAAAATTACTGGGCAAACGAGACTTAACGTCTTATGTCTCAAGGAGACGAGCGCAATTGTAGTGCCGCTCAGAATTTTTGGGTTTTTCAATAATCCTGAGCGGCACTGCATTGTAATGGGCAGGGTATATCAATTACCGTCAGCTGAACGTCCTGCTAGTCTCAATCCTTATTTTCATAAAAAAAGTAACGCTTAAAAAAATATTGCTTTATCAACTTTAAGACAAGGCTTAATAATGAGAATTTTATTAATAGGATTTAAAGAATTAGCTTTTTTTCATTTATTTACTCATGCTAAGTATATTTAAAGATTTATCATTTATGTGCTTTGACAAAATGAAGTGTAATTTTTATGTCTATTACATGGATTGAAGTAATAGTTATTTATGCAACTGTTGTGTAATATGGGGTATTAAAACGCGAATATGATAATAGTATCACATGACTGTTTTAATACCTAACTTTATCTACACCCATAATATGAATCCTCTATAAAAGATTCTGAAACAGTTAGCTTACTGCTAACATTAAAAAAGCCAATTCTAGTAACCATAATATCATTCAAAGGAGTGTTATTATGAAAACGAATGTTGTAATGTGGTACTGAATTTCATTACAACACTCGTTTGGATGATGTAATGGTTATTAGGACATTGGGTGTTTTAATGTTGGCAATAAGCTAACTGTTTTAGAATCTTTAATAGAGGCTTTAAAGCATTTTTGTAGATAAAATTATAAACATTGAAACCTTACAACTTTCAAGACTATCTGTGTATGTTAGCCGCCTAATTTTTTATTAAAACTTCACTAATAATTAATGTAATATTTATTTTTAAAGCTTGTACATTACAAAACATGGTATTTTATCAGAAAAACTAATTAATAAATTAAAATAAGTATTAGTTCAGTATAAAAAAACAAGTTTTTAAACAAAAACTAAAAAAAATGTAGAAAATAATTTTAGAAAATAAAAATTTGATGGTCGTGATTACTGTCATAATTAGTAATCGCATCCAACAAATACAATGATTTATTAACTAAAACTAGTCGACCTGGCACCACAAGCAGTACCCGTTCACGAGTTGACGCATGGATTAGCCATCGTTGCCTTCGCACATATTTGATGGACAGATGACCCGGCACACGACGCCGCAGTTATGAATCAGCATTAAAAAATATATACAACTTCAAATTTTCACCCATCTACGATCAACAGTCACTTTTGTATCGCGATTTTAATATCGGCAATACAACGTTTGTTGGGTCAGCTAGTAATATATAAGATTATACAATCTTAATATGAAGACTTATTATTAGGTGGACCAGGATCATTTACTTTTCGAATTTAAAAACACATTATTTATAACGTATATGTATTTGCAACGACCATCGATAAATTGACTTCTGTTTTTTTTTTTATTACAAATCTTAATTCATATTGATTGAGTCGGTGTAAATATATATACGATGCTTTTGAACTGGCGCCCATTACTGCCTTGAAGCAGTTATGTGTAAGCATTATTGGGTTTCGGTTTGAAGGGCACCGTCGCTAGTGAAATTACTGTGCAAATGAGACTTAACATCTTATGTCTCAAGGTAACGAGCGCAATTATAGTGCCGCTCAGAATTTTTGTGTTTTTCCATAATTTTGAGCGGCACTGCATTTAAATGGGCAGGGCGTATCAATTACCATTAACTGAACGTCCTAACCGTCTCGTCCCTTATTTTCATAAGAAAATAATTTATCAGATTGCAATAAAAATCTCAGAAAACCTTTACTATGTACTGCGGTACAGTTGGAACTGAGCATGTTATGATACATCAAAGAGTGGAGCTTTGTGTGTTTTTTTTTTATGGAATAGGAGGACAAACGAGCGTACGGGTCACCTGGTGTTAAGTGATCACCGCCGCACACATTAATGGAACCTTCTTCAACACAAAACCAAGCTGTGAAATGAGCTTCCTTGTGCGGTGTTTCTAGAACGATACGGCGTCTTCTCAGCGATACTCCACATGGAGTGCTGCTTGTGCCTGTGTCTCCCCAAGAGAAGGTCGCCTTCGATAAAGGCTTAGAGGGCACCTCCCCAAAGCTAACTGCAGGTGGTGTGGGTAGGTACCTAGGTTTTCACGTGAGTCCCACATAACCATCGCAGACTTAGGCTGCGTTAGTATGCATGAGCATTCACCACCTCCCTCCCGTCGTTATCCCGTAGGGTAGCCCTTTCCCTTTGTTTGGGCGCAAAAAAAAACGATACGGCATGGGTACCTTCAAAAAAAGCGCATATATCTTCCTATGAGGCCGGCAACCCCCCTGTAATTCCTCTGGTGTTGCAAGAGTGTGTGGGAGGCGGTGATTATTTAACAGGGGCTACAAATTCAAAATTTTGTAAAAATGTTTCTTAAGTAAATAATAATTCTGAAGTAAATAAAAAAAAAAAGTATTTTTTTTTAAATTTACACCCGAGGGAATAAAATTAGGTATGAATGTCTACTTGTTCATAGAATGATATATATATATATGCACGTGGGCACATCGCTACTAAGATTATAAATGTGAATGATTGCTTATTATGCTTTCACGCCTAAACCACTGAAATGATTTAGATAAAATTTAGTACAGAGATAGTCTAGAGCTTGCAAAAGGACATAGGGTACCTTTTCTTGCAAAACATTAATGGAGGAGTTGAATTTGGGGTGGCAGTTTGTACGGAAATTCGTCATTATCGAAGATAATACCATGAAACTAAGTACTTAGGCACTTGATAAATAACAATGTATAAATATTTTTTCGAGAATTTTTGAAACTTTGACCTACATGGGGATGAAATAGGATTCAAGTTCACAGGGAAATACTATTAAAGAGACTGTCCACAATGACAAGGGATATCCGCTGTTTCATATAAAAGTGCTGCCAGCAGCGGAAAGAGCAGTTTGTATGTGTTTTATATGAAAAGTATCCTAAAATATAAAGAAGGCATAAAAGGCGTTTATTTTCTCAAAATTTCTAATAATTACTAGATACTACTACCACTTCGGAAACAAATGGAGCTCTGAGAGAGAAGAAGCGGCGCAAGAAACTCTCCCGGCATTCTTTTTTTGCGCTCTTTTCAATCAAAATATACAATCAGTCATTTCTATCGCTATAAAATAATCACAATCCAGTCCCAGGCTGTCCGATCATTTAGATATTCAGCAGTGGAGTAATAAGATTTACGACAGAGCTATTTTTTTTTATAAAACATTTAAATTTATTTATAGATAATTAAATTTATTCATAGAAAATAGCCCAAATCTAACTATTCAACGCGGACGAAGTCGCGGGTAAAAGCTAGTGGGCTATAAATTTTACTACTAAGAGGGTGAATTTAGCTATGAAAGTTCACCGGGGCAATCCAGATATTCTAAATAAATAATATAATTATTTATTATATATTTAACACTAGAAATAAGGGATTGCTTGTAGGTAATTCTTGTAAGCTTCATAAGATACATAATAGCTTTAAGGGTAAATGTATAAACTTTTATAATAAAGTCCCAGCCACTGTTCAGGCATTTTCTATGAAAAAAAAATAAATGTTTTACTAAAATATGGCTCTGTCGCAAATCCTACTACACAGCTGAATATCTAAGTCATCCCACAGCCTGTTACTAGATTATGATAATTTTATAGCAATAGCAAAGACCGTACAATATTGTATATTTGATTAAAAAGAGCGCAAAAAAAATGCTAGGTGATTTTCTTGCGCCACTTTTTCTCTCTCAGGTCACTATTTGTTTCCGGTAGTAGTGTCCAGTATATCAGAATTGACATCGGAAATAATTCTAAATTTTATGAAAATAAATGCCTTTTTATGCCTTTTAAATAAGTGACAGTGAAACTTGGCCGGGTTTTTATACTTATTTATTAACAATTATGAAGAAGTAAAATAATTATTGTTGAGGAACATTTGTTGAATTCATACAACAGTTGCTAGCTAGTAATAAGCTGACCCCAAGAAAGGTCGCTGCAATTGATAAAGAAACAATCCAAAATATTATTAACTATTATCAGCTCGTTCACAAGTGATAACATACACAAAATTAGTATAAAAAGTGCAACGAGAAAGTATGTGGCACAGTTACCGAGTGGACTGGCAAACATGAAGACGGTATTAGTCCTAGCAAGTTTGGTCGCCTTTACGGTCGCCGGCGCTATTGTCGGCCCAACCAGAGAGTACAAGACTAAGGCTGGTAAGTTCTTAAACATTATTCAATTAATTTACATCTTATATTCTACAAAAAACTCATAAATCTCTAGACTACTACTCATAAAATAAAACAAACATATGCCTGCAAATTTGTCTGTGTTGATTTTTAAAAGTCTCTCTTGATAAAATGATTTTAAATATATATTTTTTTGGTAAACTAACTAAAGTGGCACCAATAGCTTATTTGACTATTACAAAAGAAAACATCTAAATCGGTTAAGTTATTTAAGAATTAATAGAAACAAACGTAGATAAAAACAGAAAACCATTAAAATACATGGTTTCCTCTCGACCAAAATTAGAAAAGGTACAAATATTAATCATAAAGAGTTTTATTGAATTTAGTTATTTTAACAAAAAAATAATTTGGCTTAACTATCTTAGCACCAAAAGAGCAGCTTAAAGTCCCATTTACTACATAAAATATATTATTTGAAAATAAGGCCTAAGAGTCTAAATAAATTTCGATATCAATCGATTATAACATTCAAAGTGAATTTAATAATCTTTCATCTTATACGAGAAAAAGTTTCAAAATGATCTCACCTAAAAATTAACAAAATCATCTCCTGTGATAATCCAAGGACAATAATAAAACGAGCATTCCTGATGGTAATAACAAAATATATATGAGATTTACATATTACATTATTTACAGTTGACAATGAATTCGTCGTTAAGCAACAGAAAGTACTTAGCCTGTACTACCACTCTGGCCAAGTAGACACTGAAGCCGAATACTTCAAAATCGGCAAAGACTACAACATTGAAGCTAACATTGGTGACTATACTGTAAGTAGAAGCTACAAGCTACAAATACAAATAATACAGCTCATAAAAGATAAAGGAGGGTCTGTTTTAAATATGATCTTAACATATCACTGTTTGTTATTTCGTTTAGTTTGGTATTTGGAATATTTATTCATATTTATCCATATTTTTTTTTTCACAGAACCAAAAAGCTGTCCGGGAAATCGTGGACCTCTGGAAAACAGGCTTCTTGCCAAAGAACCTCGCATTCTCCATCTTCAATGAAAGGTCAAAACATGAAGCAGTAGCTCTCTTCCATGTCCTCTACTACGCCAAGGACTTTGATGTTTTTTACAAGACCGCTGCCGCTGCCCGTGTATACGTTAACGAGGGACAGTTCTTGTACGCTTACTACATCGCTGTCTTGCACCGCCCTGACACCAAGGGAATTGTCCTCCCAGCACCATATGAAGCTTACCCCGAACTTTTCACCAATGTTGACACTTGGTGGAAGATCAACCGCGTCAAGATGCAAAATGGTGTTGATAGCTTTGATTTGGGATCAGAATACGGTATCGTTAAGGAGCAAAACGAATATGTCATTTACGCCAACTACTCCAACCACTTTACCTACCCTGAAAATGAGCACAAGATTTCTTACTTCACAGAGGATATTGGCTTGAACGCTTACTACTACTACTTCCACGTTTTCTTCCCATTCTGGATGGAGAGCGATGTACAACCTGACCTTAAAGAACACCGTGGTGAAATCTACTACTACTTCTACCAACAGCTCTTGGCTCGCTACTATTTGGAGCGTCTATCCAGTGACTTGGGTGAAATCCCTGAATTCTCATGGAAACACCAAATTGAAACTGGTTACAAGCCGTCCATGAAATACTTCTACAACTTTGTTCAACGTCCTGAATACTACCAGATTCCGTACGAGAAACATATCAAGGAGATCGAATCACTCGAATCATACGAAACAACTTTCATCCAATACCTGCAACAAGGCCATTTCAAGGCTGTAAGTATTACCTCTACAAATATTAACTCAATATTTTTTTATCAATTAAAATTTAATGAGCTTTTTTTTGTTTTAGTACAACCAAGACATTGATCTACACAACTCGAAATCTCTCAACTTTGTTGGAAACTTCTGGCAAGGAAACTGGGACTTCTTCACTAAAGTAGGACCATGGAGTCACTCATACACTTACGAACACATTGCTCGCAACGTTTTGGGAGCATCAGTGGAGACCTTCGGCAAGTAAGTATCTAAATTGTGACGCATAATTTTACAAATTTTTATGTAGCTCAATTGGATTTGTAATTTAATTAATAGGAACAGAATAAAGTAAATAAGTCCAAAAAGGAAAACATTAATATTTTTATTTATTCACAGATACGAGTTCGCTCCGACCGCTCTCGATTTCTACCAGACCTCCGTCCGTGATCCAATCTTCTTCCAGCTGTACAGCAAGATCTTGAAATACATCCTCGGATACAAGAACTTCTTGACACCTTACAACCAAGAAAACCTTCACTACGTTGGTGTTAAGGTCAACGACGTTAAAGTGGACAAGCTGGTGACATACTTCGACTACTACGACTTTGAAGTTACAAACAACGTGTACTACTCAAAGGAAGAATTGAAGAGCAGCGCCTTCCCCTTCTTTGTCGTACGTCAACCTCGTCTTAACCACAAGCCATTCACCGTTACTGTTGATGTCAAATCTGATGTTGAGGGTGATGCCGTTATCAAAATCTTCCTTGGACCCAAATATGACAGCAAAGGCTACCCAATTGACCTCGAAGAGAACTGGCAAAACTTTGTCGAATTGGACTGGTCCGTTCAAAAGCTTACTAAGGGACAAAACAAGATTGAACGTCGCTCGACAGAATTCTATTATGTCAGAGAAGACTCGACTCCAGTACGTGAGCTTGTTAACTTGATCTCGACTAGCAAGGTGCCACTTGACATGTCTGTCAAGCCTGGTGCATTCCCGAGCCGCCTTCTCTTACCTAAGGGTACCAAGGGTGGATTCCCCTTCCAACTGTTTGTTGTTGTCTACCCATACCAACCAGCTACCAAGCAATTCGAGTCCATCAAAGTATTCGCCATGGACAACAAACCCCTGGGCTATCCTCTAGATCGCCCAGTCAGCGAATTTTACTTCAAGCAACCTAACATGTTCTTCGAGGATGTTAGAGTGTACCACGAGGGAGAGATCTACCCCTATGAATACAACGTACCTTGGTACTTCACCCACCACAACCAAGTCAACAAATACTAAAAGGAGAGAGAAATATGTGCGAAATCTGTTATGGTGATAACTGAGTAACTATTATATATATTATTATATTATATTTAAATAAAATCTTCATTATTAATAATTTTATGTTTTTATTGATCCAACTTCCAATTTGGAGCAACGTAACGCAAATTAATATTGAAATAATATTGGTGAATATCTTATAAAGTTTATTCAACATTCCTATTTGTAGCTTTTAATTTAGATACAATAATTATATAGTAATTGTTATTTGTAACTATTTAATTTAACAAGTAAATAGGCTTTCCATAATTTTAAAAAATCCATATAAGAGCTGATTTAAGATGGAAGATCTAAGTAACATCCTCTTTTATTTACGTCCAATATTCACTGAAATTACTAGGAGTTTTAACGCTTCCAGTAATATTGCAAATACTATATTAATATACTAAGAGATTTAGCTAAATCAGTAATAATCGTGATAAACTAATCGAATTGAAATAAGATTTAAGTTTAATCCTCTTTTCTTTTTGAGCCATATGGACTGAGATTATTAGTAATCTCGGTAGTTTGTAATATTACTGGAAACGTTAAAACACTTAGGTGTTTTAACGTTTCCAGTAATATTACAAATACTGTAGCTATTACTGTAGCTTTAGCCTACAGATTGAACTAAATCAGTAATAAAATGCACTTGTTTTCTTCTGTGATTCATCTAAGGGCTTTGAATGTGTTCAACATTCAATGCTGGTCAGGAAGCTACGTCACTATTGTATAAAAAGAACTAAGCTCGATCTTCTGATTTCATATTTAAGCAATATAATTTAGAAGGAAGACGTGAATGGCAGGAGATCTCCTGGGACTACTCTCAGTATGGGAGTACCACAAGGGTCTATTCTCGGACCGTTCGTGTTCCTTATCTACATAAATGATCTTCCTTACCTTTAAAAAAAAGATAAGGTAGTATTGTTTGCAGATAACACTTCACTGATATTTAAATGAAAAGGTAAACAGGTTATATATGACGAAGTAAGCGATATTCTATCTGACAACGTGTACTGGCTTAGCGCTAATAACCTAATGTTAAATAGCAAGAAAACGAAATATATAAAATTTCAAAACCAAATGTGAAAAATATGGATGCGAGTGTTTTGTTAAACGGAGAGGTGGAACAAGAACAAGACCGGTAGAATCTACTATATTGGCATTACTCTGGATTCCAAATTACAATGGGGCCCTCATATTGAGGTATTGGCTATTAGACTAAGTTCTGCACCATGCGCAGATAAAAAGAATAAACAATTGACCAACGTAGATACGGCGCGACTAGTTTACTTTAGTTATTTTCATAGAAGTGGGCTATTCGCGCTATTTATAACCTAAATAATCATTGGGACAAAAATTTTAAGAAATAAATATCTTGACTGTGGCGTCTCAATATATTCTTGACAATGTTATGTATGTATATAGGCACATAAGTGAATTTTTTAGAAACGGTCCACTATTAGGCTAAGTCGAGTTAGTAAGTGTTTTGTGGAGCATTGTATATGATTTTACAACAAAGACCCAGATAATGTTCACAACAAATGTATTATGAAATTCAAAAGAATTGTTAAAAAACGTTTGTGTGGTACTAAAGGTTACAACAACATAAATGACTTTCTTAATGATACCACTGTTTGGGAGTAGAACGACCGCTATTAAATAATATATTTTATTGTACAATTTAACATTGTAATCATATTTTTATATAAAAAAGAAGCCCGCTGAGTTTGTTGCGCCCGTTCTTCTCAGGTCTGAGGCATACCTTTTGGAATGGGTGGTAGTTTTTGACTTTTAATCATAATAATAAATAATAATTTTTGAATTTTAATTTTAATTTAATTAGTGATTTTGTATCCTATTTTAAATAAAAATATTTTAATTTGTATTTTGAATAATCGAAGGAAAGTTATCAACTTGAAACAAAATTTAAGTAACATCCTTTTTTCTTTTTGACTGAGATTACTAGCTTTAACCTACAGATTTAACTATTTCAGTAATAATCGAAATAAAGCAATCGATCTGAAATAAGATTTAAATAACATCTTCTTTTATTTTCGAGTCATATGGACTGAGATTTCTAGAAGTTACTTGTTGATTACTGTAGCTATTAATCCTTTACCTACAGATTTAACTGTAGCAATCGATTTGAAATTAGAATTTATCTGAACTAATTGGAGTTAGGTTTAAAGCTTTTTAAGCTTTTTCAACCTACTTCAATTTGGAGGTTTTCCATTAGGTATATAAATATTATTATAAATATTATCATTTGTGTTGTTAACTAATGATTCATATAAATGTCTTAATTTAAGGTTTTTATAGCACCGACTTCTAAGTTTTGCAGAGAATATTTTATTTTCACTTTGTAGCTACTTTGTTTTTAAAAAATTTTGAGACTATCCCATGCAAACTTGCAGTTGATTCTTGTTTTCCCCCAAATTATGCGATATTGGTTAGTTAATTAGGTTGTTGGTTTTAAGTGTTGCGTAAAACCACTTTTTACCAAAACTATAATAACGTTTGCACTGTGCATATACATGCATAGCAGAAGTGAATGTTCAACGGACACAGTATAAAAACAAATATTTCAAAGTTTCCGTCTATATTTAAAACAAATACATATTTCCAAAAAATTTTTCTACATCCGGAGGCACAATAGTGCCTCAAGCCAAGTATACGTTCAACAACATAATTAGGTAATAATGTGTGTGAACGTGTAGGCGTGAGGCTGCAGTGCCTCTATTCTCGAGTCAGATGTCAACATAACCTCACCATATTTTTAACTCGATTTATTTTATTACTACTTTCATAACAACACTTTACACTCACCTTAAATAGTTTAATTATTAGTTCTTTTTATAATAATAACACCAAAAATTATATCGTTTTTTTTATTATTTAGCGTAACGCAAATTTATAAAATTTTCGCTCCCCCGTTTTTCGATGCTACGAGAGATTTTCCTAATTTCGGCCGAATTTTTTATTTTGAAGTCGACTTACTAGATGTGGAACAGCGGTTATTACGTATACTTTTCGTGCAGAAGGTCCCAGGTTCGAGCCTGGGGTACGTCTTGATTTTTTTTTAATTACTTAATTTTTTTATCAGGTTTTCTTTAATTTTTATAATTATGACAAGCATTTTTATTTAGTTTCACCTGTCCCGTTGTCTGTCAGTAATCAAATCTTACATGTGAAATTTTACTCACTTTTTTTGCTGTTTTTTCGTTTGCTTTTTTGTAAATTAATTTTATCAAAAATAAACTCAATATTATTACTTTTTTATTAACATTGTTGTTTTTGAAATATTAATGATATGAAAATGTGTCAGTCGACAGTTGTGGTTCATTCAATGGGAAACGAGTGCCATCTTGTGTTAAAATATAAAACTAAGATAAATATAATTTATCAGTTTCTTTTCACTTTTTTGGATCACTTAGTGTATCCAAAAAATAATCCGAGCACCTGGAGTACACTGAAGAAGGGTCGAAAATACTTGGTACAAATCAATATCAACTTCGCTGATAAAAAATCAGAGGGGTTGACAACTTTAAAATGAATTATGATCCACAAGAATCCACAACAAAATATGGGACCACCATTGACGCGGTATTTTCCAGATATTTAGAAGATCTGAACAAAAACAATTTCACTGTAATAAATTGCGCCAAGTACACGTATACAACTTTTGATTTATAAAAATACCATGGAGAAATTATCACTTTACAAAAAGATGTAAAATCAAAGAAAAGACAGAGAGAAAGTAGTCGTTATGATTTTTAATTGAAAAAATTTTGTGGTAAATTTAACAATTACGAACAACTTTTCAAACGTACTTGGCGTGCGTCATTGAGTACCACAAATTTTTTCAGATGTGTTGTAATATTGTCATAATATAAAGTCAGTTTTTTCAGATGTGTTGTAATATAGTCACAATATAAAGTCAGTTTTTTCAGATGAGTTGTAATATTGTCACAATATAAAGTCAGTTTTTTCAGATGTGTTGTAATATTGTCACAATATAAAGTCCACATCACCTCCTTGGAGTGGCAGTCAAGGCCAGGTTAAACGGGAGAAGACGGCTACGCCCTGGCGTCACTGCAACATTACGACAGGTACCCCTCAAACTTCCTTTTCCTGTTCTCACATTATTAATTTTTATTAAATTTTAAATACAAGTAACATAATTTACAACGCTCTTAAAGAAGTGGCGCGTCCATTTCTTTAGTGGTCCTTCGGATCGCGGATGTGAACCCTCCCTTATAAGAGATTTATATATTTTTAGATTTATAATATTTATAAATTATAATATTATATTAGCCACTAAGTTCGTAATATAAAATATCGTATTAAATAATTGCCGTGCTCTATTAATGACGCCCAGTTTCTTTGAAGCCAATTTGGCTTTGCCTTCCAGATGACCACGAAATTGGCAATCGCTCGAGATTTCGAGACCCAGTATTCCGATACTAGGCGAGTCTTTGAGGGAAGTGTTGTCGAAGAGCGGTGATACGACAAATGGGGTTTTTTTAGTGGTAAACGCGCAAACTACTGGGGTCTGCAAACTGCTGAGTCTTCTGGGGGTTAAATTGGACAAGGTTCAATTTTCCCCATTCCGCGACCTTCTCAAGAGAGGACTCGATAGAAGACACAAGTTTCTCCCGGCACTGGTCGACGATTTCCCGAGAGAGACCTGCATGGCCAGTGTATACGGCATCACCAGTGCTGTCGTCTGCATAGCAATGAATGTTGGGGGTGTCCAACATATCATTGATATGCAGAAGAAACAGCGTGGGAGACAGCACACAGCCTTGGGGCACTCCAGCATTCACGGGCTTCGGGTTCGAGCAATATCCGTCGACAACGACCTGTATGCTGCGCCCAGTGAGGAAGCTGGAGGTCCACTTGCACAAGCTCTCGGGAAGCCCAAATGATGGAAGTTTGGAGAGGAGCGCCTTGTGCCATACACGATCAAAGGCCTTCGCTATATCCAGGCTAACTGCGAGGCCTTCCCCCTTGCTTTCAATAGCCGCTGCCCATCTATGTGTTAGGTATACCAGAAGATCACCTGTCGACCGACCATGGCGAAACCCGTATTGTCGATCGTTGATCAACTGGTGACCCTCTAGATATACTAAGAGCTGACGGCTAATTATGCTCTCCATGATTTTGGAGAGCAGGGAGGTAATAGCAATAGTCCTGTAGTTTGCCGGATCCGAACTGTCTCCTTTTTTTTGGATCGGATGGACAAGGGCTGACTTCCATGAATCAGGGACTACGCCTTTAGAATAAGAGTGCCGGAATAAACGCGTTAGCATCGGCGTCAACTCAGGGGCACACGTTCTAAGCACGATTGGAGAAATGCCATCCGGCCCGCTCGACTTCCCGACGTCCAACGAAAACAGAGATCGCCTAACAGTTTTCTGTCTGAACTGTACTTCAGGCATAGAGCTTTGACACCGCGGGATGGTCGGCGGTGTTTTTTCGTTGTCGTCAAGAGTCGAGTTGGAGGCGAAAAGAGTGCACAAGAGATCGGCTTTCTCTTTTGCCGTATGGGCCAGGGTGTCATTCCTCATGTGCAACGGCGGCATGGACGGCTGGCTGAAGTTACCAAAAGCAGCTTTCGACAACGACCAGAACTTGCGTGTTCCGGTCGGGTAACGGGAAAGCTGCTCGCCGATTATGACGACGTGTTTTGACTTTGCACGGGCGATTTGCCGCTTAAAAAATCTGCAGCCACGGTTGTATTTCCTCTTAAGAACTGTGCAGTTCGGATCCTTTGTGCCCAGCGTTGCAACCCAAGCTCGATACGCCTGTTTTTTTCAGTCAGATGCTGCTTTAACTGACGCATCGAACCAGGGCTGTGATCTGCCACCGATGGGTACTACAGAGCTTGGTATAAAAATATCCATGCCCTGCAGTATCACATCGGCTACTGCAACGGCGCAGGCACTAGGATCATCCGAAGGGAAACAAACCCTGCCCCAAAAGTAGGATGCAAAAAAGGAACGCATCCTATCCCAATCTGCTGACTTGTAGTGCCAATTTAGTATGTTGTGAACGTGTACTCGGCGCAATTTATTACAGTGAAACTGTAATTTCATAATTTCATGAGTTCAGATAAAATTTTCGCTCCCCCTTTTTTCGATTCTGCGAGAGATTTTCCTAATTTCGGTCGAATTTTTTATTTTGAAGTCCACTTACTATATAAATATAGTTTTATATAGATATTTCGCCATACTTATAACAATGGACGCGGAACAGCGGTTATTACGTATGCTTTTTGTGCCGGAGGTCCCAGGTTCGAGCCTGGGGTACGTCTTGATTTTTTTTATCACGTTTCTTTATTTTTATTATTATGACAAGCATTTTTATTTAGTTTCACCTGTCCCGTTGTCTGTCAGTAATCAAATCTTACATGTGAAATTTTACTCACTTTTTTTGCTGTTTTTTCGTTTGATTTTTTGTAAATTAATTTTATCAAAAATAAACTCAATATTATTACTTTTTTCATTTACATTGTTATTTTTGAAATATTAATAATATGAAAATGTATCAGACGAGAGTTGTGGTGCATTCAATGGGAAACGAGTGCCATCTTGTGTTAAAATATAAAACTACGATAAATATAATTTATCAGTTTCTTTTCACTTTTTTGGATCACTTAGTGTATCCAAAAAATAATCCGAGCACCTGGAGTACACTGAAGAAGGGTCGAAAATACTTGGTACAAATATCCACTTATTTTGGCTGGCGATTTCAACATCAACTTCGCTGATAAAAAATTCAGAGGGGTTGACAACTTTAAAATGAATTATGATCCACAAGAATCCACAACAAAATATGGGACCACCATTGACGCGGTATTTTCCAGATATTTAGAAGATCTGAACAAAAACAGTTTCACTGTAGAAAATTGCGCCAAGTACACGTTCACAACTCTTGATTCACAAAAATACCAAAAAGAAATTTTCACTTTACAAAAAGATGTACAATCTGAACAAAAACAGTTTCACTGTAATAAATTGCGCCAAGTACACGTTCACAACTTTTGATTTACAAAAATACCATGGAGAAATTATCACTTTACAAAAAGATGTAAAATCAAATAAAAGACAGAACAAGTAGCCGTTATGATTTTTAATTGAAAACATTTTGTGGTATTTTTAACAATTACGAACAACTTTTCAAACGTACTTGGCGTGCGTCATTGAGTACCCCAAATTTTTTCAGATGTGTTGTAATATTATCCCAATATCCCTCAGACAATTCATTTATGTCAACAGTCAGTAGTTTAGTAATTATATTAACTCCTATTCTTTTTCTCTTCATAGCATTATTGCTTGCTTTAAGCGCGATCGCGCGAAGGCTTAGCTCTACTAGCGCCTGAAAATCAAGTTATCTATCTTGTCAAGAAAAATTCAATTTTAATCATAATCCTTCAATAATTATTTTTTTTTCATCAAAAACGATCCAAAAAGAAATTTCGAAGTTATGTAAAAAAAAATCACTTTTTTCGAAATTTTTCGTTTTTGATAACTCCCGAGCGAATCAATCGATTTTGACGGGACTGGCGGCAATAGACGCAGTATTTTGAGTCTAAGAGCGGATGATTTTGAAATCGACTAGTGGAGTTATTTAAAAAATATTCCAAAAAAATATTTTTTGAAAATCTTATTTTTGAGATTTCTCAAAATTAAGCGAACTGAATCGATTCAAATTTTTACGAAATTTAATGGCAATGATACTCTTTGGATCGTCAATTATCTCAATCCGATTGATCGAGCTGTTCAAAACTTATAGATTCATATGGTTGTATCAAAAAATCTATCATTAGTAGGGTCAATGACTTGGTGAGAAGCGGCTGAGAGAATTGTTGTCCCTAAAATCGCTTTTCGCATCAGTTCTTTGGGCTTAGTTATCAGACATGAAAAAATTTGGGGTACTCAATGACGCACGCCAAGTACGTTTGAAAAGTTGTTCGTAATTGTTAAATTTACCACAAAAATTTTAAATTAAAAATCATAACGGCTACTTGGTCTGTCTTTTCTTTGATTCTTTGTATTCTCGAGATGTCATCAAAATGTCAGTCTGTATTGACTGAATGTATGAGAAAATATATGTTTTTATAATAATATTTTTTTTGTGATTTTTTCGATATTTTATTACTTATTATCCTATTCAGGACTAAGAGAAACCCAAAAAATCAAACAACAGAAAAAATGGTCCAGCCGTTCTTAAGTTATAAATGGTGTAACTAACATGACTTTGTTTTATATATAGTACCTGGACGACCGGAGCTTTGCTCGGCTTTTTAAGAAAGTACAAAATTTTAACAAAAAACAAACTAATAGAATATCTTGATTCTCGAACCGGGGTCTTCTACTTTCCGGTTCGCCCAGCTATTAAAGTCTGGTATACAGTGGCGAAATTTACCATTGTATTCTAAGATTATTGTAGCAGTTTCTCATTAAAACAGGGATAAAACATTTTTTTTTAAATTGAAACCTTGCTAGATCGATTTCTCGCCCCCGAAACTTCCGGTATACTAAATTTCATTAAAATCGTTGGAGCCGTTTCCGAGATTCAAATTATGTATATATATATATATATATATATATATATATATATATATATATATGTGTATATATATATACAAGAATTGCTCGTTTAAAGATATAAGATAGATTAGGCGCAGGTAACTAACTAACTTTTAACTAGCTAACTTTTAACCAAGTTTCTTTCTAAAGTCATTTTCGTATGTAATATTTAAAGAAATCACTAAATAACATAAATGATTATTGTAATAAAATAATAGTTCATTATTTCACTACTTTGATTTTTTTAAAAGCTTACAAAGTGATTTAATGATTCTAATAGGACCAATAGTCCCAAAATTGTTATTATCCACTTCATGCATTCGTTATAACTTCCAAATTAGAATAGCTAGAAATACGTGAGTTTTTGCATTCTATAGAGCTCGTCAAGACGATGTTAGCGCGCAATAGCACTAATGCTTTCTTGTATATAGTGAGTTATGTTTTCAGTTTTATTTGTGTAAAATATTATATATTATTATTGTGTGAAAAGGTGATTATTTTTATGTGTGAAAAAGGTCATATTATTATTGTGGCCGGCTTACTAGCTACTAAAGATATTTCGTTCAAATTAGTACATTTAATTTAATAAATTCAATTTAAATTTTCTTTGTAGTAAAAAAATATTGATAAAGACATTGTATTAAAATACTTCTGGTTAGATACGCCTTTTCATCTTAGCAAGAACGAAAACACCTTTTCAACCTAGTAATATTACGACAATTACCCTAAATCAAAAGACATTTATACCGACAAACCAGCTTTTCAACTTAGGCATAATACGCCTGATAAACTGATGTTAGAAAATTGTTAATAGTATATCTTGCCTAGTAAATCAAACCTCAGACCATTTTTTTACTAAAATAATTATAATAAAACAGAAATATAATATAAGAAATGACATCTATTATTTTATAAATTTTTTGTTAGAGACATTTCTTCATTAATGCTGGCGTGATGACTGATACGGCCTGCCGATTATAGACAGGATAACCCGTGACGCCTAAGAGCATCTACCTGAACGCTACATCTACATTGATGTGGTTCATTCAGTTTTGTACCAAGCCGGAGTGATACGCATATTGACAATGTCATATTGTCAAGTAGCGTTCCAATTGGCGTAGAAGGCAAGGCATGTAACCAAAAGCCCGACTCATTTTGTGTCACGACCAAAAGACGAGCTCACTCAGTTCTGTCAGTAGATGAGATCAAAAGATCATCATAGGCTGCCTTGCAAAGAAGTGCGTCCCATGCTTTTTGACACTTTAAATCGTCTGGAAAATTTTGAATATTTGCAATATTTAGCCAAGCATTGTTAGCTTCGTTCAAATACACAATCTCTGAGTTACCTGGTACATGATTTACAATTCTAGTAACCAAAAGCTGCGCACTATGAACTGAAGATAGAAATGCTGGTAAGGCAACGCCCGAAACTTTGCAATTACCCAAACCACCAAACCAAACCATCGTTTCGGTGAAGAGGCTTGAGACCATGCACGATCTGTAAACGCACAATTCAAAACGGTTTCTAAAATATTTTTAAGTAAAATACAAACTACATCAAGTAAATTTGGAAATTTCAATAACGTGGTAGACCTTGAGAGGTACGTTAATTTTGAAAAAAATAAACAAGACCGAATAATAGTTCATTAATTTTAAATAATCTGTCCGAAACGTTATAAATATTTTTAATGTGATCATCTGAGATCCTTGGAATTGAAACAGGAAATAATGGAGCTCCAAGAATGTGAAGTGAATTCTTATCCAAAACTTTAATATTGGGGGCCAGAATATTAAATTTATTGGTAATATCAACCCAGTCTGAAATTTGGAAATTTTCGCCGATAAAAAGTTCGAATTTCGAAAAATTTTACTACAAATTTCAAATCATCTAAAACAGTGTCCACTTCACCACCCAAAGAGCAAAACATTAAATTTTGATTTTAATTTTGTTATGGCGGAATGAATGGCTAAATATTGCTGGACCAAGAGGGTCGCCTTGCTAACAGCCAACGGAAGACTTAATATTATGATTTTTTAATAATAATTTGGATGGTTTACTATAACATTGCCAAATATAATGATATATTGAAGTAATTGAATTTTTAACTTCTCTCAGCAGAGCCATCCTATCAACAGAGTTAAAATCATTTTTGACATCTAATTTTAGAAATACATCACTAGAGTAACTCTCCAAAAAAGTACGCGCAGCGTGGACTGCAGCTTCGCAACCACATTTTCAGCCAAAATCCAATTGAGTTGGGATGAATTTAATTGATAGGAAAGGAGAAATACGTCTACAACAAATTTTAGAAACGTTTGCCCGTAGATAATTATCAGAAAAAGATGGTTCCGGAATAACACAATCCGGAATAGTATCTGGTGATGGGTGTTTACTTTGTAAAGCCAAAAGAGTTTGATTTGAGTCGGGTGCCAGGATATCATTTGAAAAAAGTATAGATGCAGCACCTTTCAAGTCACCGTCATTAAATTTCTGTTCTACTTTTCGAAAAAGGTTGAATTTTGAATTTTGGTTGCTATTTAAAATATTGCCAAAGATATTTGGGTCCGAACAATTTTTTTTATTTTCTGTGTGAGTGAACTGCGGTCATCTTTTCGTGCATGTAAAATTGAATATGCGTACATGAACAAATGCTCCCTTACTCCCATGCTTGGCAAAGAGTGAGAGCCCGAAATAAAGAAATATTATAGTATTTAAAAAAATCAAATATTTAGTTATTACTCGGTTAGGTATAACAATGAATGAACCACATCAATGTAGATGTGGCGTTCAGGTAGATGCTCTTGGGCGTCATGGGTTATCCTGCCTAAATTCGGCAGGCTGTATCAGTCGTCACGCCAGCATTAATGAAGTCATCCGCAGGGCATTTGCCGCTCTTAATATAACAGCTGTTTTAGAGTCAAAAGGTATTACCCGCCGTGATGGCAAGCGTCCCGATGGAATGATGCTTGTGGCTTGGGCACGGAGAAGGGCGCTGGCGTGGGACGTGACTTTCGTCGACACTCTGGTTCCATCTCATGTCCAAATTTTGTCAGTCGGTGCTGGGGCTTCGCTTCGTCTACCGAAGACAGCAAGTGTCGCAAAAATGTTGTCCTCAGTGACTGATACATTTTTGTGCAGTTTAGTGTCGACATTAAGCCCTTGGGGATCAGAGGCGTGGAGAATGTTCAAAATACAATCTCCCCGCCTCAATATAGTTACTGGAAACCCAACCGCTGGCAGCTATTTCGGTCAACGGATCAACCTAGCTATCCAACGCGGAAATGCTGCTAGTCTTCTTGGTATAATTTAATGTAGTCATAGTATTGTAAATATAGTTATAAGATTTGTTTTGTGTAAATAAATGAATATTTTTAACTTTAAAGTACTCTCAACGAGTAACACTTAAATCTGTAAACAATCATAATCGCCTTTACTTAGTTTTAAATCAGTCTTCTTCATGATGGCGGAATAGATTCGACTCCCGCTCCGTTCTGCACAAACACCGGTATTAAGTCAAAAAAACGCATCTGCAACTTGCGCCTCACCATTTTTCTTTATACTTAGATGAAAAGAGGTATCTACGCAGAAGTGTCTTTCTTTCTTAGTATAATCGAGAATCGTTTTTTCATTGTAGGATCAATTTCGTAAGAGACTAAGACTTTCTAAATAAATGCGTTTTTTCTACGTCGTAAAGACCGGAAACGGTATTTCATTTTAGAGATAACTCCCATGATCCTACAGATGTACCCTGTTTCACAGTGAGTTTAACGGACTTCTAGTAGTAATAGAAAAAATTAAAAAATATCAGTAGATGCGCTTTTTTTGATGATTCCGAATATAATATCATGTTACTCAATTTTGGAAAAAATTTTAGATGCGCCTTTTATTCTTATGACGACAGTACGTACGAGTATTACCTAAAATTTCTATGAACTTACCATAGTACCTAACCTAGATTTAGTAGTATGTGGCATCAAAAAAACCGTGTTTTTTGGTGACATTATAGTACGGTATACAATTATTTTAACCGACTTCAAAAAAGGCAGTGGTTCTCAAGTCATAGGTATGGCCTTTTTTTTTTGCTTGTTACCTCAGAACTTTCGACTGGGTAAACTGACGTTGATGATTCTTTATTTATTTTAAAGCTGGTGCTTCCCGTGCAGTCTCGTTGTAATTTGGTCCAGATCTGAAAATGTAATCCATGAGAAAACCATAAAAGTCTTAAGATTATATGCGCGAAATTTACGAATAACTCAATATCGCGCCCACCGATTTCAATGATTCCTTTTTATTGCAAATTATATACTTCAAAAATAGTTTGGTTAGGTTCTGATTATGTGATCCATGACAAAGTAACGGAACTCTTCAATTCTTAAAGATACTGCCGAGATATACGGCCGAGTCTTTTTTATGCAATCCGCATATTTGAGTCAACTACCGTACCGTCGTTAAGTTTGGTCAAGTAATTGTCGTAATTAAATATGATGATCAATGGAACTCCTTAACGACTTACAGTAAGGGTGGGATCAGAATTTCTAGCTGTCATTATTCAAATTGCAATGCGCTTACGTTCATTTCTGCATTGCAAAATTTAGTACATCTGCACATATTTAGACAAATTATTAGTAAGTGTACTTCAGACTCGCCCAAAATCAAAAAAATAAAAAAATAAACACATTTCAAAAATAATAGGTAATATGCATTAAAAAGTATAAAAATAATTGCATATATTAATACATTCTTATTAATTAATCTAATTCTAGTTATGATTTATTAGTTATTGTTATTTTGGAGTTGGTGTCAGCCAAGGTAGGTTTGTAACTACATACATAGCTGTAGGTGAGTTTGTGCTTGAGTCGGATCTCGAGAGGTTAGATGTTAAGTCTCATTTGCCCAGTAATTTCACTAACTACGGCGCCTAGAGTTTTAATAGAGTAGCTCCAAGAAGAGTATGTCACTCGATGGATCGGGCGTAGTGGTCTTGTCACTTGGTCGCCGTGGTCTCTCGACCTCACGCCGCTCGACTTTTAACTTTGAGGACACGTGTAGAAATACGTGCTCCGAAAAATGTATAACAATGAGGAGGAAATGAGAGCCCCGATCGTTACAGTGATACGATTCGAATCAGACTGACACGACGGTGTTACAACGGGTCCGTAACAACCCGAACTTTACACTAATCAGAGTCAGTGTAGTCGAGTAGATTGAGAGACCCCGAGCAAGTGGACATAATGATGAATTAAAGTGTATTAAAATAATAATTATAATAATAATATCTATTTATTTTCTCCTCACAAAGATCTTAAAGCTAAAACAGTACAGTAGTGTTACATTTTTTTTTTTAACAAATAGTATTTTGTGAGGAGCTGGTGTCTGAAGTAGGTTGACCCTGTATTACAGATCACCAGGACCTCACCCCCAGATATAAGGATCACAATGATTAAAATAGTACACATCCGTACTAGTAGCTAGAAGAGCAACAATAGATCATAACAATAAATGACTTTAAATTTGTAAATTACTAGTAATAAAATGTGTGTGTGTGTGTGTATGTGTGTGTGTGTAAAATATAAATTCATTGATGTATTAGTAGTAGAAACTCTAGAAAAAACTTTATTTAATAATTACTTATTTATAGATGAATCTTACGGAGAAGAAGTCGAGCCTGGACCAGAAGATGATAAAATTGTAGGCAGATATAAAACAAATATTAAAGAATTTCCCTATCAGGTATTACTGATAGCCATTAAGTACAGGAATTTATTCTATTGTGGAGGATCAATACTTAGCGAAAAATATATTTTAACAGCGGCGCATTGTGTGGTTGGGTAATTATTTAAATGTTATAAATAATCTTTTTCGTTTCTAATTCTAATTTCTATTTTAATAAGTTCCGTGTATATTTCATATGTAATTTGATTACCAAACAAGACACTTTTATCCTTTATTCCAGAAGTGTGAATTGTGTCAATTTGTGATATTGTGCTTTGTCGCTGTTTCCATAGTCGTACATGAAAGAGACCAAAAACACTCAGGCCCGTTTTCCAGAAAGGTTGCAATACGTATTCAGTGACCAAGTAAAACACTTGGTCACCGATTTGCTGCCTTCATAGCTATGCATAAAAGGGATAAAGTAAACTTGGGTCCGTATTTCAGAAGGTATCTCAATACGTAACTTTGACCAAGTGTGTTTAGTCGCCGGCTATAAATATATGCATACGAGATACGACATTATTCTTTTGAAATACCTGGCTAATAATGGCAGAACGAGTACTGGAGTATTTCCCGTTCACACATTCTGTCAACCGGTTTCCGGGAAAATCGAAGATTTAACCAAGAAGACTTTCTCTTTCAAAATTCTTGTGCCTAATAATCTCAACAGATCACCTTACCCTAATCTTGGTAAAATGTTTTGTGCACTTTTGGATTGCAACGCTCAATCCATTAATAGTTATACAAGTCCAAAAGATGTTTCCCTGTAGCTGACTCAAGATGTTTGCCATTTTTGAATTTTTCTCACCTGTGTCAGAATAACCACAGCTTCAGCTAATTCTATACATTACTTGATTTTAAGTAGATAAGTTTCTTTAGATGAAAGATCCCACGATACCTGCATACAAAGGTTTGATCGGATGGTTTTGTGGGCACGTTTGCAATTACTATAACACATTTATTGAAGCTAGTTAACAAGTTAACAATCGTGTTAATTAATTAATTTAATCATGACATAAATTTCAAAATAAATATAAAATAACTTCTCCCGTAGTGTACAATGTAGAGTCTATTATAATGTATAATTTCATTTCTACGCCAAAAGTAGGTCTCCGCGCGGCCATATTATATTCCATATCCTGGGGTTTCTTACCACCCTTACCCCACTTTTACTATGACAGCAGGGTGGCCGGTATCTTGGAACCTGGGAAGGTGAACGCATAATCGCTACGCTGGGCATGTGGGTTGTCGATCGCAGGATGTAACTATTTGCACTGGTGGCGCTGTTGCCCATCACCTGTGTGTCATATTTGCTTGATCCGTACAACTTGATTATTAAGCCATTATTTATCGGTTGACTGGTGTAATATTTATTGTCGTCGCCCTTGACGACACTTCGATATGAGAGAGGCGGGGACTTGCATGCTGTACGTCAGCTCACAGCGTATACCTTAATCAAGGGTAACATATTGAGACACCATCTGGATATCATTCCTTTTTTATTGGGTCATTGAGTTGAGCTCGGACCATGTGAGGGCTCTCAGTTATCTCCTGTTCTGTGTTACCTAGGAGCAGCTTAGCTTGGCTAGCCTGGAAGTGGCTGCTTTCAGTATTTCTTGATTCCTCAGGAAATTGCGGAAAAGGGATTTTCCAGCACCACAAAATAGTTCTGGGCCTATGAATGGAGGTGAGGCTCCATCGTTAGCTAGCCGGTTGCCTATCTCGGTATCTACATTTTATGCCTTTCGTCTAATACGGACCTTAATATAGCACTATTTTAATTTCAAAGGTTATCAAATCTTACGGTGCGAGCAGGATTGACGAGTAAAGATGAATCAGAAAAAGGAAGTTAATCAATTATATGATATTGTTTTATTATACTACTACGATTCTGACTCATACAAAAAGCGCGTACACCTTCCTTAAAGGCCGGCAACGCTCTTGTGATTCCTCTGGTGTTGCAAGAGAATGTGGGCGGCGGTGATCACTTAAACCCAAGTTGACCCGTACGCTCGTTTGTCCTCCTATTCCATAAAAAAAAATACATTCAGGATTTTATATAACCGTATTACATGTAACAATATTTTCTTTATATTATTTATATGTATGTAAATAAAATTGTAAATTTGGAATATCGGTTCTTATGTTTTTTTTAGTAAATTCACACTATTTCATATCTTAATTTCTTTTTCACTGTTTTTCTGTATTTCAATAACATTTTAAATGTTTTCAACATGCATTATACTGGAGATACCGTAGCGTATACCCCTCTAAATCATGTGTCTGTCGGAAAAACATCGTCCAGTGCCGGAAGAAACCTGTCTTCTATCGAGTCCTCTTGAAAACGCCAGAATGCTTGTTCTCGAAGACCCAAGCGATTGCCATATCTTTGGTCTTGTAGAAAGCAAAGACAAATTGGTTTTGATTATAGATATATAGGGTCATAAATATAGCAAGAAAAATAATTAAAGCTGGCCCAGATTTTACCGTTCTATACATAGCAGACGTCCTTCAATATAATATGGAGTCTGGTCTCTCATATTGCACACCAGTATCAGCACGAAAAAATTGATCACGAGTAAAGCAGACCAGCTCGAACATGGCGTTTGGTAGTGACTTCACTTCATCTTCCGCATTTATTACGGGTAGTATTCTGTATAACTGTTTGACGTTATTCCTGCCTTTGAATTTCACCTTGACACGACTCACCACAAACTTACATATCATCCTCATAAACTGAAGAGAACTAGAGAAGAAACTTCTACAAACAACCAAAGTATGGAATTCTTTTAATTTTGTAATTTCTTTCTTTTGCTCGGTGTTTACAGGATTATACCTTCAAAAAAGCATGAGCACATCCTCAATATGCGTTCTTCTGATTTATTGATTTATTTAGATTCACCAGTGGTAATTACAGCTAGTTGAATTATGTGAGCTTAAGGCAAGTTTTTAATACCATTGTTTCAATCCCTCTATGGCAATAATAATAATAATATAATTAATATCTATTTATTTTCTCCTCAAAAAGATCTTAAAGCTCAGTACAGTAGTGTTACATTTTTTTTTATAATATACAGACTGAAATTTACAAGACATATATTCTATCGAATCTTTTCGGTTTGTTAATTGGCCTTAACCCTTCGCGATCCGAACCCTCTAAGCTTCAATTCAGTTGATTACTGACCAATTTTGGCGCGCAAATTTTAGGGGCACGAAAGTGTATCTATCTTTTTATTTTACCTAAAGCAAAAGACTGCTTATAAAAAGTGTAATTTCAGTGAATGTATCTATCTATAATATAAATTATCCGTATTGTGTTTTATATTATTAACCGACTTTAAAATAGGAAGAGGTGTTCAATTCATCTGTTTTCCTATGTAATACATAGAGGCCGATAAAGACTGAAGTCCCTGCACCCTTTTTCGTTAACTTTTACCTCTTTTGACTCTTATTATAACGGCGATGTCATCTCACGTTCCTCGAATTGGTACATATAGATCTGTGGAGGGCTAAAGGTTAATTAGGATAATGTAAATGATACCAAACCGATTACGACTAAAGTAAACGAAACTGTCAATGATGAGCTAGGGATATAGTGTAATAGGTTCGGTATTAAGAACAGAAGGGTAAAGGAAATCAAGTGAATGAGGTATATAGACGTACGTCTTATCTGGGCTTCCTACTACAAATTGAACTTGCTTACTTATTGAATATGATGAAATGTTGTTAAAATTTATTTATGTTTGTTTATATGTATTTATGTATGTTTAAGTAAGTATATTGTATTAAATATATCGTTGTCTACAAGATAATTTGTGTACAAGTGTGTCGATATTATAAAAAAAAAATATTATTGAAACATTTTTTATTCGCAAAATAAATAAAGGAACTTATACTCTCGTAATACATGTTACCCAGAGAAACAGGAAAAAAATCATAAGACTTTCGCTGAGGGACCGCAAGACAAACACTGGGATTCGAAATCCTTAATAAGGTCACCTATGCCACCAAACAAAACAGTGACAAGGCTGGAGTTAGGATTAAACTAAATAAACACGAAATTTTGAAGAAATCACATAAAGGAGCAGGACCGGACGATATACCACCAGTTTATTTAATTAACTATGCATCATCTCTTTCTGCTTATAATCATCACTAAGTATGGGGGCATTTCTAATTAAGTGGAAGATCGCAAAAGTTGTTCGCATTTTCAAATGTGGTAATAACAAAAAATATCTTTTCTTTCTGTGTTCGGAAAATATTTGAGTCTTTAATTTATCCATGCATATATGCTCAGTTTAAGGGTTGTATAAGTCAGCAATAACACGGTTTTAGAACAGGGAGATCTACCAACACGAATTTAGTTACCTATACTGAAATTTTAATCGACTCTGTTGACAAAAGAAAAAGAGTTGATATAGTCTATACATACTTAGGCAAGGCATTTGACCTGATTCCCATTTCAATTCTCCTTACAAAATAATAAGAATATGGTATTACTGGATCTATATTGCACTGGTTAAAATCATACCTCAATAAAAGGTGTTTCTATGTTGTTGCAAATGGTTATGGCTCTATAAATTTTAACATAACATCTGGAGTTCCTCAAGGCTCGCTCTTAGGTCCTTTACTTTACTAATAAAGGTATTAAAACCTTTATTAATGACCTGCCAAATAGTGTTCATCACACAACACAATTCATATTTGCTGATGACCTTAAACTCCTTAAGATCATTGAGGACTTTGAAGACGCTAAACTCTTACAGGAAGATCTAAATTGATTTTATAATTAGGTTAACGGAATGATACTTAACACAGAATAATGTTCTTCACTCGGAATAATTCTGAATTTAATACCAATCTAACACCTACGTCATTTCTAATGTTCCTTTAAAACGCCTAAATATTATCAGGAATCTTGTTGTGGTATTTGATGAGAACACCTATGTGTGGAATAAATGTTAGCTTCTCATCAATATTATCTATATAATATAGTCACTAAAGCTTCTAAGATGTTGGGTTTCGTCCTGAGGAACAGCAATGTATTCCAAAATGTACACTTCAAAATAGTTTTATATAACAGCTTAGTAAGAAGTGTAGTATAGTATGATAGTGTCATATGGAGGCCACATTATACAACACACTGCCTTAGAATAGAGAGTATACAAAGGCGATTTCTCTACCATCTAGCTTTCTCTCAAATAAAGTTAAAGAACTTTCTTCGTACAAAGAAAAGCTAACATATTTAATATATATAGCTTGAGCCAAAGAAGTGATTTGTTGGATTTGATGTTTCTATTTAAGAGTCTTAACAACATCTATGATAATCCAGATTTAGTTTTCAAGATTAAATTTAATGTTCCCTATCGATATCCCCGCAAAACAATAACACTTTCTACAAGACCTTTTCGAAAAACTGTTCTCCGCAATAGCTCACCAATTTCAAGGATGTCTAAAATACTTAACGATAGTTGGAAACATTTGGATCCTTTTGGGGACTCACTCAAAACATTCCGTAGTAGAATTTTATTTAAGTGATAAATTAAATAATTTGTAATATTAACAAGATATATTTAACTTATTTCAGTATAGCGAACTACCTGTGACCTATAACTATTACATTGTGATTTTTATTCGGTAATAAGTTAATCTAAAGGAGACCTATACAAAACGGGTTTAAAATGGCTGAGAAAGCGGAAAATATTGAGGGTATATAATGCGTGTTAATATTTTGTCATAACGAAATTATATTTAATTGACTGCTTAATTTTTACTTGTGTTTTGTAAGTTCTTCTCACCAAAATAAATAACAGCCGCACTGAATTATTGCCTTTCTCTACAAATAATTACAGGTTTCACCAAAGATGCCAGTAAAAAGTTCTAAATGTCATCCTAAATATGACCCAAACAATTTTGATTATGACGTTTGTGTTATGGAACTAGAGAAACCCTTAACTCTTAATGGAAAAACAACAAAGGCCATTACTCTCGTTGACAGTGGAACTGAGATACCTGCTGGAACTAATGTTACAGTAGCTAGATGGAGCTTTACAAGCGTAAGTGAAATATTCAGATTTAATTAAAACATATAAATATTTAGTATAAATTCCAGTTCCATAAGTTATTATAAAAATATTGACTTGAATAATTGAAACAAGTTTGGCTGACTTGGCTTTGACTTTGAATACTCTGAAATTAATCTTTAAGTCGGCCTGGCATATACTATATCGCCTAAACAGTCACAAACTCGGATTTCTTCCCCTCCATTTGGTCGAGTGGCTTTCTTTCTTAGTGCTTTCTTCAAGGAACGATCTGCTTCATACAACAAAACTGTGGCAAGAGCCTTGTTATACTATTTTCCAACACGTGCACTTTCAAAAAACGCCTTTCTAAAAGGACATCAATATGCTTATACTCTCCGCTTTTTTAAAACACTAAATATTTTAATCTCGGGTCACAAGCATCATCAAGCCAATGAAAATGACCATTAGATAATATTTCTTACTATTTCTCATGATTCGACTAGTAGATCATTAAAAAATTGCAGAAAATGAAATGAATACTTATATTTATTTATTATTCATATATATATCTACACTAAATAAACTAAAAAAAGTTCCTGGTATTTCCTAGAACCCTTCTGTTGTAAGTGTGCAACAAAAATATTTAAAGGGCATAAATTTAAGAAATTATTATTTTTATTGATTGCGTTCTGTGTACTGTACTCGGTACCCGCAGACAGTCTTTGGTTACAGACCGTAGTAAGCCAACTTAGTATGAAGTAATCATGACAATTTTCGATAATATTTAAGTAAAGGTAAATAAAAAATATAAACTTAGCGTAACATAGATGACAGCTAAAATAGCATCTTTTACAATTTTTTTTTGGGATTTTATGACCTGGTAACTAAGACCTTTGAGTCAAGTCTTTTTTTATTATCTAAATATGTATACTTTTAATTTCACAGCTGTTCACTTATCACTTCTCTTTATTTTATATTGTTAGAATTGTATTCTTAATATATTTATATAATGGTTTATAACTTCTTTTGTCTCTTAATAATTGATCAAGTGGAGGCGGGCGGGATGAAGAATCACATAAAATTTTGGAGTCACTGATTTCACTAGCCAGCACAAGTCTGTCAAACAGAAATGTTTGGCAGTCGATAATAAGGTGGTCCATAGTTCCTTCATTTGAATTGCAATGTGGGCAAATTTTATTCTCAACAATACCCAATCTTGCAAGGTGTGACGGTGCAGTATTATGTCCAAAACGCAATCTATTTTTCGTGGTAATAAAATCTCTGTTGCAATCCTTCAATTTATTGTACCAGGGTCTGACAAGTATGTTTTCTTGTATGCGGCCATACCATTTTCCTTTATTATCTTGGTCTTTCTTCCACATGTCTAACCATAACTTTTGAATTTCTTGGTCAATATATTGGAGACAATCAGTCATAGGAATCTCTATAACATTTTTAACATCAACTGAATTAATACCTTCCTATGCAGTCTTATCAGCCATTTCTTTACCTGTTATACCTTTATGTGATGGCACCTATAGGAAGGCCACTTGAATATGCTCAAGATGGTATTTATATATTATTTGTTTTATAAAATAGAGGATATAGTTAGATTTAAAATTAACTGTAATATTAGTTAAACCTTTTATTAAGCTTAAAGAATCTGTTACTATCTATTAAAAAGTTCTTAAAGTTGTGAATTTCGCGTATTCTTATTAATGCCTGATAGACTGCATATGATTCTGCTGTAAAAATTGAGCATGATTGGTGTAGAACAAAATTTGGTTTGTGGATCATATAGAGCAGAATGTACATAGTCACTCCCTTTACTTCCATCAGTATACATAACATAGTATGTTTTATTATTACTTAAAAATTGTAGCATATCTAAATTGGTGTTTATTGTGTTTTTAATTTCTGTAAAGGGTTGAAAAATACACTGGTAAGAAAACGAGTACCATGGCCATTGTGTTTGTTTTCTTATTTTACAAAATTTCATATCTATTTCTAAAAATATGTTGGGCAGTTCTGAAGCAAGCAAAAGCCGCCTCAAAATTAAAGGCATTATTTTTGTTTCAACTTCCATGGCCCGGAGTTGAACACATTTTACCAGATACTATTCTCAGAGCTCTGTTCTGTAAGATATCTAATTTATTTGCATGCCTGCTGTTCATGTATGCAAGTGAGCTATAGTCAAAGTGACTGCTGACAATAGATTTGTACAAAATTGAAAGTATTTTGGGATCTGCTCCCCAGGATATACCAGCAATACATTTCATAACATTTAATCCCTTAAGTGCACTTTTGGATATGGCTTTTATATGTTCTTCAAATGTTAGTTTTCTGTCTATTGTTATGCCCAAAAATTTCTTTGAATGTCCTCTGTTAAAAATTTGTACATTATAAAAAATATTATAAATTGGGTTATCATGTCCAAAAATCATTACACTGCTTTTAGATGGGTTGATCGTTAAATGTAAAATTTCATGATAATATTGAAAGAGTTGAAATAATGAATGGTTAATTTTGTTGATGGCAATCTGCAAATTATAATTGCTGCTATACAAAACAATGTCATCAGCAAATTGTAAAATATTTACGTCACAACTATTTACATATTTACAAATTTCACTAGTATATATATTGTACAATAAAGGTGATATTGCAGCACCCTGCATTGTACCTTTTCATACAGTTTTTGGCCCAAATAATTGATTATTATATTTTACATATAGTATTCTATTATTCAAAAAATTAAATATCCACTTACTAAGCAGTCCTGGTATTCCTAATCTAGTCAAAATTCTAACAAGTATGGCAGGCAGGATGTACAATATCAAAAGCACCTTGAACATCAAGGAATACACAAACAGTGTGTAACTTCTTATATTTTGTATGTGTGTATGTACAACAAGCCCTCTAAGAAATCCGTATTGAAATTGTGGGATAATATCATTGGATTCAACATACCAGTCGAGACGAACTTGTTGATGAATTGTGTGTCTTCTACCGCATTTATCACGGGGAGTGTTCCGAAGATCTTTTTTTCCTAATTCCTGCCGCCGAATTCCACCTTCGCACGACACGCCACAAGTTAGGATATCATCCTCACCATCTGGATGTGTGGCGGTCCTCCACAGTGCGGTTTACAAGGAGCTTTCTTCCACGTACTACAAAGCTTCGGAATGAACTTCCTTGTGCGGTGTTTCCGGGACGATACGACATGGGTACCTTCAAAAAAAGCGCGTACACCTTCCTTAAAGGCCGACAACGCTCCTGTGATTCCTCTGGTGTTGCAAGTGACCCGTACGCTCGTTTGTCCTCCTATTCCATAAATTAAAGCATCTTTAATTGTTGCAACAGTGGCAGGAGCATCATCACCTTTATTAGCCAGTTCCACCAATGTCTGTACTAGGGCCATCAGCACATCATTGTTGGCAACAATCTGGTTTTTAATGTCTTGTTGTGTACAGACATACTTATCATTATTTACAATATCTACAATATTATTTACAGATTTATCTACAATTTTATTTACAGGTTTATTTATAATTTTATGTATAGGTTTATTGACAATATTAATTACAAATGGTTGTTTGGGTGTTGAAAGAGGGGGGAAATCTAATTCTTTTCTTGTATTTAAATTCTTAGATGTAGCATATGCAAGTCATATGTTATTTTTTGTTTTTTTTTCCATAATTTTCTTAATATTAATTGGACATACTTTGGAGATTACTAAATGAGATCCACTGCAATTTACACAGCATATTTCATTAGGTTTATTACATTCAACCTGATCACCTCCACATATGGAACATCTTTGCTTACTGTTGCAAATTTTTGCAGTGGTTGAATTTAAAGCATTTAAAACATTGCTGTAATGGTGGAACATATTCAAATACCCTATAATAGAATAGATCGTATTGAACATTATCGGGTAACAAATTAGGTAAAAAAGTTATGCTGACAGTCTGTAGTGGGACACGCTCTTTACCAATTTTCTTTGTAAATCTTCTTATAGCTATTATTTCGTATATGGAGCTTAATCTGATATAAAGTTCTTTGTTTGAGATATTGGTTGGAACAAATCTTATCACTCCACTTTTTTCTATTTGAGCAGCTGGAATAAAGGCCCTCATGCCATGTTTAGTTAAAAAATTACTGTTATTAATAAAATTATTGGCTGTATTACATTGTTTAAAAATAACAGCTATTTTACTTGCGTTGACATGCTGTATAGCCCTTTGATATCATTGGCGAAAATGTGGTTTAAATAAGTAGGGCTCTTGTTGCCCAGTTTTTCATTGCTCACTGACTCAACGTAAACTTTAAATTCTGTATTTATTGTGTTTTCGGGGTATAGTCTTTTATAATTGGGTTTATAATAGGGTAAAAAGTCCTTCTCACCGCCTCCACCATCACCATCAACATTTTTTATTTGGTTGTCCTCGGACCGAGAACGTTTCAGTGAGGTGGGCGGGTTATCCCCGCCCCCCTCATTTCCCTTCATCTCAGCAGCCACTCACTATATTATTAATTATTTTTAATAGTAAAACAATGAGAAATACTTGAATTATTAATATAAAATTAAAATTCAAAAATTTTTGTAAACCGTGCCAATTGAGGTTCCCGCCAAAAACTCGCATCTTTTACTAAGTAACTAAAATAACAAAGAGAACATGTTATATAAAATAGTATACAAATTATAACACACACGTTTATAAAATTGTCATATTTCTGGGTTGATTTTTTTTATGATAATAAGTAAATATATATATATTATTATTTAAATTATTCAATAACATTTTATGTAAAACAAATATTTCAATAAAAATATTTTCCAAAAAAAAGTTTAAAAAAATAACTATTTTAAATAGATTTAAAAATATATTAACAAAACTCAATTTCCATTTGCCTCGCCCCATCACGCTTCTTCTCATGCAACATTCTCGTCACGCATTCACCATCTTATTCCCCAAGTCAAGCGTGCGTAAAGAAAAAATCTAAAAACTGGTGAAATAAAATACAATATTTTTGAGTTGGTGCCAAGTTGAACATTAAAAGTTTCATGAAAAAATATTATTAAAATTGCGACGCATACGCACAAATATAATATATAATAGACTCCGAACCGATTTTATTGAATGGTTGAATGAATTTACGGTGTACAATCAAAAGGCTCCGATGTAGAGATAGGCGTGCCAAAAGAGTTCTATACTTGGTGATCCGTTTCTCTTTTTAATTTATATTGACGATCTTCCATTTGTGGTACAGAAAGTCGCCAATATAGTTTTATTCGCTGATACCAGGTCAATTTTATTCAAAATAAAACGGAAAAACATTACGGTGGATAGCAAAATGCTTTAAAAGTATTAAAATTAGTTCTTCTTCTTCTTCGTTACACTCTTGGAAGAACGGTCGTGGTTATCACGAAGTGACAACTCTTGGGTCAGATGTGATTCGCCCTAAAAGTTGCAGTCGTTCCGTTTTTCCCTTCTGGCGGACAATCTGGTACACTCGTTCAATAGACCGCCCACAGCAGACTTAATTTGGTCAGTTCATCGCATGGGCGACCTTCCTCTCCCTCTGGTGCCCTACACGACAAGGCGCTCAATGGATTCACTCAATGGTATCCGAAGGACTTATGAATTCGACTCTGTATTAGGACCTACGGGCGTTGTTTTATGCCAAGTTCTTGGAGAATGGAAACGTTGGTGAAAAATAGTTCATCTATTTTTAATAATAAAAATAAACAATTATTCAATTTCAAGTATCAAATGTGAAACAAACAGAAGTTAAGGTAATGCTAGATTATAAAACTCTGGAATTTGTAGCTTCGACTATTTTTCTTGGAATTACTATAGATAGTAAATTACAGTGGGACCCACAGGCAGAGTTCTGCAGCTTTTGCCGTTAATAAGATCAGACAGTGGACTGATGTGAATACAGCTCATTTTGACTACTGTACCATATGACTGTATGTGCCACTTATGGTGGGCATACTGAGCTCCAGATGAATTCTAGGCTCTTAAGCGGGCGTGTATCACGAGTTGAGGAAGTCCGTACCTAATACGATTTTTATTTCCTTATCCAGTATTGGCCATTTCGTCATTCCCAGCACAACCCCGATATCAATCCTTCACCAAAGAAGAATGGAGGCACATACTTGAAGTGTTCTTCTGTACAGCTTCCTTCACGTTTCGGGGCCCCGATTACGACTCCAGGCGGGCGAATCTTTCAAAATACGTCGGGTTTTGGACTGTAGCACTGTTTTACGATTAAAATTATCAACAAACCCACATTAATACACTAATAACTAAATTACTCAAAATTTATCACAGCACACGTGTTTGCGTCTTAAACTTCATCAGAAGAATTTTAAGTGTCAAGTTTACACACAAACGTCATTATCGAGTGACATACCTCTGCGCTTCAAATAGACGTTCCTTTTTATGTCGGCCGTAGGCCTCCACTAAGGCTTAGGGAATCCTTCTAGGATTGTGTAAGTAAAACAAAACGGCCGAAACAATGACTTTATTTTTTTTATGGAATAGGAGGACAAACGAGCGTACGGGTCACCTGGTGTTAAGTGATTACCGCCGCCCACATTCTCTTGCAACACCAGAGGAATCACAAGAGCGTTGCCGGCCTTTTAAAAAGGTGAACTCGCTTTTTTTTAAAGTACCCATGTCATATCGTCCCGGAAACACCGCACAAGGAAGCTCATTCCACAGCTTTGTAGTACCTGGAAGAAAGCTCCTTGAAATCCGCACTGTGGAGGACACCACACATCCAGATGTTGGATGATATCTTAACTTGTGGCGTGTCATGCGAAGGTGGAATTCGGCGGCAGGAATCAGGTTAAACAGCTCTTCGGAACACTCCCCGTGATAAATGCGGTAGAAGACAAACAATGAAGGGACGTCTCTACGCAACACCAAGTGATCCAGCCGTTCACAGAGCACTGAGTCCCCGACAATTCGAGCTGCTCTACGTTGCACGCGGTCAAATGGATCGAGCAGATACTGGGGTGCGCCAGACCAGAGATGACAGCAATACTCTATGTGTGGCCGGACCTGCGCTTTGTTGCGCTATATGTTATTGTAGGGAAATGCTGCGGATGTTGATAGTATTTTTGTGCTCCTAAAGAGGGAAGAGAAAAGACTCGCTTCGGGAAAAATTCAAGTTGATAAGTATCCTAACCCTTCCCATGCACTACATATACAGTATGAAACTGTATGAAAAATTACGGAGCATATATAAAATAAATGTAGGTATATACTTCTTAGCATACCAATGATTTAAGTTTTTTTAACTTAAAAAAGATAAAACAATGAAAATAGACATTTTTAGGTTAGTGTAAAAAAATTCAACTAAAATGTATTACATGTTATTTAATTTTTAATAACTGGTATTGCCTCCTCGAGCTCTGATTACAGCTTCGAGCTGGTTTGGCATACTGAACACTAGGTTTCGGAGCCGATGTTGGGGAATATCCTCCCATTCTTCTACCAGGGCCTGCTTTAGTGCCCTGAGGGTAGTCGGTGGTGGTCTGCGATTTCTGACTAGCCTCCCAAGCTCATCCCAGGCGTGTTCAATCGGGTTGAGATCAGGACTTCTTGATAGCCAATCCATCACGCTGATACCGACCTCCTGAATATACTCTTGTACGATATGAGCCGTGTGTGGCCGGGCATTATCATGCATCAGCATCGATCCATCACCCATATTTGCTAAATACGGCCCTGCATACTCATTGAGAATCTCTTGAGCATATCTTTGCCCAGTGAGGGTGCCATTTTCTATGGCTACTAGCTCTGTGCGACCTTCTGAAGATATGCCAGCCCATACATGTACACTGCCTCCACTGTATTGGACTCTTTCTGAGATGCAGGCTTGAAGGTATCGCTCACCAGGTCGCCTGTAAACACTTCGCCTTCCATGAGAAGTGTAAAGGGAGAATCGAGACTCATCTGCAAACAAAATTCTTGACCATTCTTCTTCATCCCACTGCATGTGTTCACGGGCGTATCGCAGTCTCGCTACTCGATGCTGTCTCTCGAGATTTGGGCCACTCGCTGGTCTTCGGGGTTTCAAATTTGCTCAGCAAGTCTTCTTCTCACTGTACTGTCACTAATGTAGTCCCTCCGGGTCTGAAGTAGCTGTTGCTGGACTTCAACTGCATTTTGGTGGCGATTTCTTAACACAGTGGAAATAATATAACGATCTTCTCGGGCACTGGTACACCTGGGTCTGCCATTATAAGGTCTCCTCAGATGGTGTCCAGTCTCTTCGTACCTTCGCTTTACATTCAGGACCGTTCGTACCGTCACACCCACCATTCTTGCAGTGCGACGCATACTGATGCCTAGTTCCAGAAAAGCCATGATCCTAGCACATTCTTCAACTGAAAGAGGCATGATAAATAAATGTTATGTGCGTTTTGGCATAAATTTTTAAAACAAGACCCATCGATTTTAAAAAAATTTAAAACAGAAAGAAAAATGTGAATGGTAAAATTGTAATTGGGAAACGTCCACTTTGAAAAAGGAATGGTTTTGTTTTTGAAGTTTTTTTTCAGCCAATTCTTAAAAGAAGGTTACCGACTATTAAGTTTTTATGTACAAAATTAAATTCTCTTTGGAGTCCTTTTTATTTCGAAAGTATCTTGTGAACTTAAAACGTTATCCCAATTTTAAAAGTGTGATACTTACTTTTGAAGGCCAGGGTATACTCGCGTCATATATATGACAATCTCTTCTTCAACTATGATTGCCTGGTACCAAAACACTGTATAATGCTGCACACTATCTCATTCCCTCGCCGGCTAATATGCTAATATTTAATACCTGTATGTGTCTCTATCGTCTCGCATTTTCGTTTCATCGAGTTTCAAATCACAACGATTCTATAAAGCACAAAGGCGGCGTTTGGAATTTTATTCGTCACCAACCACATGAGAAAATGAGAAAAAGCTTTAAATCGATCAGTTTGGCTTTTCAGTTACGTTGAAAATTAGTTTTGTTCACAAGAAAATGCAATGGCTATTTAGAAAAAAATGGTTTATATTATATTTTTTTTTTCACTACCATTGCATATACTTAATCAGGCATGCATAAATTGACACGCCTAACAATACCTTATAAGTCAAGTAACCGTTGTAGGTAAATATTGTTCAACCAAATTTATTTGTTTTTGCTACGAGGAGATAATTGGTGTTATGATGAACATTATATAATCTATGCACCGGGGTCATAGGTGTTTATTTTAAAGATACATTTCTCAATATAATTTCGTTATCGTATACTGTTATAAAATCTCAATATCTTACAACGGCATTTAGTGCAACCATCACTAGACGAAATTTGATTTATATTCAAAAGTATTAATCGAGTTCTGTTCAATTTCCAGTAGAGCGGTGCTTATTAAATACTAGCTGACCAGGCAAACGTTGATTTTTATTGCCATATCAATTATTTTTAGAGTTAGACCGTTTTTTGGACATTGCAACATTACTTTATTTTTCAAAAATAAACGTAGCCTTAGTTACTCCTTATCCCATCGGCCACCTGCGAATAAAAGTCCCGTCAAAATAGGTCTAGCCATTTCAGAGATAAACCGGAACAGACAGACGAGACAGATAGACAGACAGACAAAAATAGTAAAAAAAATATTTTGGTATATGTACCGTGTATTTAAATACATATTGTAGTAAAAAACGGCTTTTTCAATATTACAAACAGACACTCACATTTTATTTATATGTATGTATAGGTGTTCAACTAGTACTTATAAACTAGAAAAATGACTTTATCTGTCAAAGGCAGCAGTCATGATGATGACGTCAGGATTTATAGTAAAACACGCGTCATCAATCAATCTGCAAACAGATTATATTTCTATTATATTCGCCTATTTGAAGTGAGACTCATGACAACTCTTCTTCACACATGGCCAACAAAACTAACTCATTTTAGCGTCCGAAAAAGTACAACTCTTCACCCATCCTGCAAATAGCCCCCACTTAGCACCCTGTGATTTCTGTATTTTCCGTAAAATCAAAGATTTGATGAGCGGTTTCACCTTTACCAATTTCGAAGAGGCAGTGAAAGCGTTGAATCAGCAGGTAGAAAACATGCCTTCAGATCTGTGGTCCTCCTGTTTTAAAAAATGGTTCGACCGCATGAAAAAATGTTAAAAATGTAAAGGAGAGTATTTTGAAAAGCAATAAACATAAAATTTTGGTTATAACATCTTCTTTACACAATAGTTTTTAGTGTGACTTACGTATATATTCCTATGTGAAAAAACAGTAACATTTCAAATATAATAATTATAACCTTAATATGGTTATAACCTTAATATACTGTACGCCTAAGTAATACTCATAAACCACTGTTTCAGTGATAGCCGCATAAAAATTAGTTTAGCAGTTTTAAGTTTATCGTGAACAAATATACAGACAGTCGCGGCGAGGGCCTTTTTTTAAATATTATTATGTTATTAATAAAAATGTTATTAATATATTCTTAAAAATATATACTAATATTATTTACCTATTATGCAGTGATGTTATGTTTTATTCGATATTTTCTTTTATAAGATCTTGAAATACATCCTCGGATACAAGAACTTCTTGACACCTTACAACCAAGAAAACCTTCACTACGTTGGTGTTAAGGTCAACGACGTTAAAGTGGACAAGCTGGTGACATACTTCGACTACTACGACTTTGAAGTTACAAACAACGTGTACTACTCAAAGGAAGAATTGAAGAGCAGCGCCTTCCCCTTCTTTGTCGTACGTCATCCTCGTCTTAACTACAAGGCATTCACCGTTACTGTTGATGTCAAATCTGATGTTGAGGGTGATGCCGTAATCAAAATCTTCCTTGGACCCAAATATGACAGCAAAGGCTACCCAATTGACCTCGAAGAGAACTGGCAAAACTTTGTCGAATTGGACTGGTCCGTTCAAAAGCTTACTAAGGGACAAAACAAGATTGAACGTCGCTCGACAGAATTCTACTATGTCAGAGAAGACTCGACTCCAGCACGTGAGCTTGTTAACTTGATCTTGACTAGCAAGGTGCCACTTGACATGTCTGTCACGCCTGGTGCATTCCCGAGCCGCCTTGTCTTACCTAAGGGTACCAAGGGTGGATTCCCCTTCCAACTGTTTGTTGTTGTCTACCCATACCAACCAGCTACCAAGCAATTCGAGTCCATCAAAGTATTCGCCATGGACAACAAACCCTTGGGCTATCCTCTAGATCGCCCAGTGAGCGAATTTTACTTCAAGCAACCTAACATGTTCTTCGAGGATGTTAGAGTGTACCACGAGGGAGAGATCTACCCCTATGAATACAACCTACCTTGGTACTTTACCCACGACAACCAAGTCAACAAACACTAAAAGGAGAGAGAAATATGTACGAAATCTGTCATGGTGATAACTGTTATATATATTATTATATTATATTTAAATAAAATCTTCATTATTAATAATTTTATGTTTTTATTGATCCAACTTCCAATTTGGAGCAACGTAACGCAAATTAATATTGAAATAATATTGGTGAATATCTTATAAAGTTTATTCAACATACCTATCTGTAGCTTTAATTTAGATACAATAATTATATAGTAATTTTAATTTGTAACTATTTAATTTAACAAGTAAATAGGCTTTCCATAAATTTAAAAAATCTAGATAAGAGCTGATTTAAGATGGAAGATCTAAGTAACATCCTCTTGTATTTACGACCGATATTGACTGAGATTACTAGGAATTATAACGCTTCCAATAATATTGCAAATACTATATTAATACAATAATAGATTTAGTTAAATCAGTAATAATCGTGATAAACTCATCGACTTGAAATAAGATTTAAGTATCATCCTCTTTTCTTTTTGAGCCATGTGGACTGAGATTACTAAGTGTTTTTACGTTTCCAGTAATATTCCAAATACTGTAGCTTTAACCTACAGATTGAACTAAATCAGTAATAGAAGGCACTTGTTATCTTCTGTGATTCATCTAAGGGCTTTCAATGTGTTCAACATTCAATGCTGGTCAGGAAGCTACGTCACTGTTGTATAAAAAGTACTAAGCTCGATCTTCTGATTTCATATTTAAGCAATATAATTTAGAAGGAAGACGTGAATGGTGGGAGATCTCCTGGGACTCCTCTCAGTATAGGGGTACCACAAGGGTCTATTCTTGGACCGTTCCTCTTCCTACATAATGATCTTCTTTACCTTTTTAAAAAAAAAGATAAGGTAGTATTGTTTGCAGATAACACTTCACTGATATTCAAATTAAAAGGAAACCAGTGTATATATGATGAAGTAAACGATATTCTATCCGACAACGTGTACTGGTTTAGCGCTAATAACCTAATGTTAAATAGCATGAAATCGAAATATATAAAATTTACCATACCAAATGTCAAAAATGTGAATGCGAGTGTTTTGTTAAACGGATAGCTGATAAGACCGGTGGAATCTACTATATTGGCATAACTCTGGATTCCAAATTACAATGGGGCCCTCATATTGAGGGATTGGCTATTAGACTAAGTTCTGCACCATGCGCAGTTAAAAAGATTAAACAATTGACCAACGTAGATACGGCGCGACTAGTTTACTTTAGTTATTTTAATAGTATTATGTCCTATGGTATATTGCTTAAGTATAATGCTGCCGATATCAATACCATCTTTGTGCTGCAGAAGTGGGCTATTCGCGCTATTTATAAGCTAGGTCCTAAATAATCATTGGGCCAAAAATTTTAAGAAATAAATATCTTGACTGTGGCGTCTCAATATATTCTTGATAATGTTTTGTATGTTCATAGGCACATAAGTGAATTTGTTAGAAACGGTCATAACCACAATGTTAACACCAGGAACAATCATAAACTTATAATGCCCACAATTTGGCTAAGTCGAGTTAGTTAGTGTTTTGTGGAGTATTGTATATGCTTTTACAACAAGATCCCATATAATGTTCAACAACAAATGTATTATGAAATTCAAAAGAATTGTTAAAAAACGTTTGTGTGGTACTAAAAGTTACAACAACATAAATGACTTTCTTAATGATACCACTGTTTGGGAGTAGAGCGACCGCTATTTGACTTACTTACGTTTGTCCAGCAATGGACGTTTTCCGGCTAAAATGATGATGATGCTACCACTTGGTCGATACGAGGAGTTAAAGTAGCACTTTTTAGAGTTTTCGTTACTGGGTATTTGCGGTGCGTTTCAATATCAGATAATACGAGGTCTCGCATTGTTTTCTTATACAAACCGTTACCAATCTCAAGCAGCACATCAGAAAACTCCTGTGCATTTTCGTTTAATCCGACTCTCTCACATTATTATTGTCATATACATAGCTGCAGTGCCACAGTCTAGAACTTTTTATACATGCTTTTACTTCATCTGCTCTTGTTCCAAATGGTATTACAGGCCGAATCTGATGTAAGTCACCACAAAAAATATATGTTGTTCATTTTGCTTAATATTGACTTTTGCTTTGGTTGTTCTGTCTTTGCTTCAACCGCTTTACGGTTGGCCATTGTGCTATCATTTATTTTATTTATTTATTTATTTTATTTATTTATTTATAAAGGCTTACCAACTAAATACAATTTATTAACTTATGCACTAAGAATTAAACAAATATAATAAAATAGTTTAAATGTACTTAAATTATAGGTAGGCACAACATTACTATAAGAAATACATGTGATATTTTAAAATCTAAAATCTATAAATTTTGGAGAGCAATATAAATTTGTTTTTTAAAATTAAGAAAGTTTGAAAAGAAGATATCAGTGTTTTCATCTATATTAAAAATACAATTATATAATTGTAACATTAGCTGTAGAGGAGAGTTTAAGCCATAATTACTGTGGTGGAATTTAATGTGCATTGGGGAAAAAGTACTAAGCCGACAATTGAAGGCAGGCACATGCAAACCGATTTGTGATAAAAGCGAAGGACAGTCCATATCATAGCTTAAAAGTTTATGTAAACACAGCAATTGTGAAGCATTTCTACGTATTCGCAGAGACCTCATTTGAAATGTATTTAATCTATTGTCATAGCTGTCATTACGGATATATTTATTTGCAAAAAAACTTAACTTTGAAAGAAACTTTTTTTGTACAGATTCATCCCATATAATAAGACTGCAACAACGTATGACCTTAGCTTTATCGCTGTTTCTAGAAATATTACAAACGGGGCTCTCTGGGTCTAAGGCGATCTGAATTTTAAACATAGTGTGGGCAGTTTTTGCTCCTGACAACAAAGTGGTTGTCGGGAGTCAAAAGTCGTTTGTATAGATGTATAGAGGCACAGTCGCGACTCACCGACAAGATCTAAATATTCAAACAACGTTAGGTAAGTTGAAAAAGCCAAAACCTGCGAAACTGACTATTTATTAAATTATATATAAAAACTAGCTGACCCGGCAAACGTTGTTTTGCCATATAAAGTATAATTCACGCGATAGTTTTATAAGTAATAAAATATTGCCTATATATATATATTATACATAATTTTGTTCTATTGTCAATAGTTTTTGCAGCGCACGCAAAAATAGGTTTTCGATTTTACACCTTGTGTTACAAAATAGCAATTTTATTACGGATCCCTAATTTTGAAAAAAAAAAACATAGCCGATAGCCTTCCTCGGTAAATGGACTACCCAACACTGAAAGAATCATTCAAATCGGACCAGTAGTACCAGAGATTAGCGCGTTCAAACAAACAAACAAACACTGCAGCTTTATAATATTAGTATAGATAATTTAAGGTACCCATATATATTTATTTAATTAAAGTTTCGTTAAGCCAATTCAACTGAAGAGTCATTAAATAGTTTCGAAGGTATATTGAAAATGAGTTTTGTTCACAAGAAAATGCAAACAATGGCTATTTAGAAAAATATGGTTGATATATTTTTTTTACTACCATTGCATATATTAATCAGGCATGCATAAATTAACACGCCTAACAATGCACACCTTATAAGTCAAGTAACCGCTCTTGTAGGTAGATAAATATTATTCAACCAAAGATATTTGTTTTCGCTACGAGGAGATAATTGGTGTTATGATGAATATAATATAATCTATGCACCGGGGTCATAGGTGTTTATTTTAAAGATACATTTCTCAATATAATTTCGTTATCGTATACTGTTATAAAATCTCAATATCTTACGATGGAATTTAGTGCAACCGTCACTAGACGAAATTTGATATATATTCAAAAGTTTTGATCGAGTTCTGTTCAATTTCGAGTAGAGCGGTGCTTATTATTTACTAGCTGACCCGGCAAAAGTTGATTTTTATTGCCATATAAATTATTTTTAGAGTTAGACTACATTGCAACATTACTTTATTTTTCTAAAATAAAAGAATATTTCTAAAATAAACTTAGCCTAAGTTACTCCTTATTACATCGGCTACCTGCGAATAAAAGTCCCGTCAAAATCGGTCTAGCCATTTCAGAGATTATCCGGAACAGACAGACGAGAGAGACAGACAAAAATTATAAACAAAATATTTTGGTGCATGTACCGTGTATTTATATACATATTGTAGTAAAAAACGGCTTTTTCAATATTACAAACAGACACTCACATTTTATTTATATGTATGTCTATACATACACCTATGTGTTCAACTGGTACTTATGAACTAGAAAAATGACTTTATCTGTCGAAGGCAGGAGTCATGATGATGACATCAAGATTTATAGTAAAACACGCTTCACAAATCAATCTGCAAACGCATTATGTTGATATTATATTCGCCTTTTTGAAGTAAGACTCATGACAACGCTTCTACACACACGGCCAACAAAACTAAAAAGCAAAAGGCATTTATTTTCTCAAAATTTATTCCTTCAGAATTCTTTTTGATGTCATTTCTAATAACTACTAGATACTCCTACCGCTTCAGAAACAAATGGCGCTCTGAGAGAGAAGAAGCAGCGCAAAAAACTTTTTTTCTATAAAAATATACAATACTGTACAGTCATTTCTATCGCTATAAAATAATCACAATCTAGTCCCAGGCTGTCACACAGACGGAGCCATTTTTTTATAAAACATTTAAATTTATTTATACATAATGCCTGAACAGTGGCTGGGACTTTATTATAGAAGTGTTTACATTTACCCATAGCTATTATGTATCTTATGAAGCCTACTAGAATTAGTTACAAGAAAACTAAGTCATTTTACCGTCTGAAAAAGTACAACTCGTCACCCATCCTGCAAATAGCCCCGACTTAGCACCCTGTGATTTCTGTATTTTCCCAAAAATCATAGATTTGATGAGCGGTTTCACCTATACCAATTCCGAAGAGGCAGTGAAACAATTCAATAAGCACGTAGAAAACATGCCTTCTTGGCCATACTGTTTTAAAAAAGTTTTACCGCATGAAAAAATGTTTAAAATGTAAAGGAGAGTATATTGAAAAGCAATAAAAATAATATTTTGTTAATAATAGTAACATTTCAAACATTATATTAATAACCTTAATACGAGGGCGGCACTGAAAATTTCGGGAATCAAGGAAGTGACACAACATTACTATTTAAAAATGTATTTATTGTTTTTTTTTTTTTGCTAGAATTTTCTCGAGTCAATTCCATTTTCTCAACGACTAAACAAGTATGACAAGACCTTGTGACAAGACCGAGAATCTTTTTTTTAATAAATAAATGGTATTCGATTTTTAAAACCAAGGAGTTTTCAATTCAAAAGATTTTAATATGACAGGAACAGTGGAAATATTCCATTCCCGATATGTTTAGTGCAGCCTATGTATTGTTGTAACCTTAATATATTGTACGCCTAAGTAATACTCATAAACCATTGTTTCAGTGATAGCCGCATAAAAATAAGTTAAGCAGTTTTAAGTTTATCGCGAACAAATATACAGACAGTCGCGGGGAGGGCCTTTTTTAAATATTATTATGTTATTAATAATACATAATAATATTATTATCTATTATGCAGTGATGTTATGTTTTATTCGATATTTTACTAATTATTTTGTAAAACATATTGTTTTATAAAACATAAATAGTTTACGTTTAAGCAGGTTTGTCAGGTCATAATGGAATATTTTTTGGAAATTTAAAAGTTCACCATTATATAAAATATAATTTATACAGGCGTAAAATATTTATAGTATCCAATGAACGTTCAATAGCTAACAGAAAAAAATAGCTTTTGTTGACAAAAGAGTTTAAGAATTTGTATCTTATATAACCTCTTTGCTTTGAACTTTTACTACTCAATTTAATAAAATTAAATGTATAAAAAAAAGAGAAATCCCTTCAAGTGCAAGTCGAACTCGCTAATAAAGGATTCCGTCGATTCCGATAATACATTATCTAAACTTCTAAACTAATATTATAAAGAGGAAACATTTGTGGTTTTGTATGTATGTTTGTAATGTTTTCAGACAAAAACTACTCGACTAATTTCATAAATTCTTTCAGCATTAGAAAGCTGCATCTTCACTGATTGACATAGGCTATTTAAAATTTCCCAACAAAAAAACAATAGTTATCCCTAATAAAATTGAATAATATAAGCCAAGGTGTGAAAAAATTTGTCATAAAAAATCTGTCATCGCGTGCGCTATGGAAGATATTCATGATAGAACAAAAAAATGTTCTACAGTAATAGGGAACATATAAATATCTACAAAAGTCCACGATATCATATGTCCAACTTCTGAAGTTATTTTTTTTCTATGGAATAGGAGGACAAACGAGCGTACGGGTCACCTGTTGTTAAGTGATCACCGCTGCCCACAATCTCTTGCAACACCAGACGAATCACAGGAGCGTTGCCGGCCTTTAAGGAAGGTGTACGCGCTTTTTTTGAAGGTACCCATGTCTTATCTGGAATGTCTTATGGTGAATGGTCTTATATGTGGAAGAAAGCTTCTTGAAAACCGCACTGTGAAGGACGGCCACACATCCAGATAATATAAAAGAAGACACAAGACAGAAATAAAACTTTTATGTTAACAAAAACATTTCTATAGTCCGACTTAGTATTTTTTTAAATAAAAATAAGGGCCGAGACGAAGAGGACGTTCAGCTGATGGTAATTGATACGTCCTGACCATCACAATGCAGTGCCGCTCAGGATTCTTGAAAAAGCCCAAAATTTCTGAGCGGCATGCAACTGTGCTCGTCACCTTGAGACATAAGATGTTAAGTCTCATTTGCCCAGTAATTTCACTAGCTACGGCACCCTTCAGACCGAAATGTACCTTCAGCAGTAATGCTTACACATTACTGCTTCACGGCAGAAATAGGAGCCGTTGTGGTACCCATAATCTAGCCAGCATCCTGTGCAAAGGAGCCTACCACTGGTGGTAGACCTTCCACTACCACAAGATCGGTATCTAAGCGAGTGAAACCGCGGGGCATTGCTAGTATACTATAAGTACGAGCACAAAGCATAACATTTTAAATACTTTCGTAAAATATTTTTTTTTTAAATTTTGATGGCGGCCATTTTGTATTTAATCTTCTTGGCTTTTATTTCTTGTTATAGCGGCATTGGTAGGACACTATGTGCTGCTCGCGACTCCGTCCGCTTAGACCCAAACAGCATCAGAAATACTATCCCTGTATATAACGTAATAATAGCCTATATTATGTTGTCCCGACCACTTGTTAAAGCAAAGTTAAATAAATTCAGAAATTTTGGACAGACACACAGATAAAAAGACAAGGATTCTATATACTACTATGTGCTTTCGGTTTTTTTTGGAAAACACACAACAAGTATTCCATTTAATAATTATTCAATGTACAGTATTTGTTACGATTTTATTATAAACTAGCTAACCCAGTTAACGTTGTATTGCCATATAAAGTAAAAAAAATAAATTAAAATGTTTTTGGGGTTTGAAAAATAGATGACGGCCGATTCTCAGACCTACCAAATATCTTACATAAAATCTATCTACAGTAATTATTGTATTCGATTGCCATCTTGCAACCCTATTGCGGATCTGTGGATGGAACAGAATATATATAAAATCGCGATACAAAAATAGCTGTTGCTCGTAGATGGGTTCAAATTTGAAGTTGTGTGTATTTTTTAATTCTGAAACTTAATGTATTTCATTAAGTTTAAGAAAAAAAAATTGACAAAAATAATATAAAATCATATTTAGGGGTGGGTGACCCTTATCATTAAGGGATATGAAAAATAGATGTTAGCCGATTCTCAGACCTACCCCACACAATATTTCATTCAAATCGGTTAAGCCATTTCGGAGGAGTTTCATATCAAACACCGAGACATGAGAATTTTATATATTAGATTTAGATAGTGATACTTTTTCAAAATTTCAACTGTCTCGTTAGACAACTTCTAAACTATAATGGTTAATATAATGGTTTACAAGTGGGAGGCTCCTTTGCACAGGATGCCGGGTAGATTATGGGTACCACAACGGCGCCTATATCTGTCGTGAAGCAGTAATGTAGCCAGTGAAATTACTGGGCAAATGAGACTTAATATCTTATGTCTCAAGGAGACGAGCGCAATTGTAGTGCCGTTCAGAATTTTTGGGCTTTTCAATAATCCGGAGCGGCACTGTACTGTAATAGGCAGGGAGTATCAATTCCCATCAGCTGAACGTCCTGCTCGTCTTGTCCCTTATTGTCATTAAAAAAAAAATAAGAAACAGCCCATAACACACATGCAGACAGACGGACCGCCACGTCTTATATCAAGTTATTGGGATCCCGTTAGTAACTATTCGGATAAGAAAGTGTAGCGCTTACTTGTAAACAAGATTTGTTTTATTTATAAATTTAATATTTATAATAGCATTATCAGTCCCGTCCAACAAAGATAACATGCCAAAATGTGTATAAAAACAGCTAGGAGAAGTTATTCGGTACAGTTACCAAGTGGACTGGCAACGATGAAGACGCTCCTGGTTCTAGTAAGTTTGATCGCCTTGGCAGTAGCCGGCACGGTCGACACCCCGCCTACATACAAGACTAAGACTGGTAAGAGAAATTCATAGTTTTTGATTTGTATTTGCCCTCTGGAACTGGACTAGAGAGAGTCTAGTCGTTCCCTCATGACTGAGGATCGTAGTCATCAACAAGTGGTCCACACTTGGAGTGAACTATTTGCAAAATCCTTTAAATCTTTTATTGGGCGATGTATATGCTTCTACAATATGATCCCAGAAAATGTACAAAACAAATGTGTTACGAAATTTAAAAGAATTGTTAAGAAACGTTTGTGTGGGAAAGGTTACTATACCATAAACGATTTTCTTAATTACTACACAGACTGGGAAAGAAGCGAATACCCTCAGGCTCTTTAATTATAAATTTTTATTGTACGATATCACATTGTAAGCCATATTATTATATAAAAAAAAGCACGCTGAGTTTCTTGCGCCCGTTCTTCTCAGGTCTGAGGCAGTTAAAGATTTTTTGGTAGTTTTTGACGTTCAATAAGTGATTTTGAATCCTATTTTGAATAAAAATATTTGAATTTGAAAATTTTTTATTTGTTTCCACCGGATTCTGTCCATCGCGGCCCTAACGACGGAACTAAGCCTCGGGTACCTGGAGTCTTTTATTTGGTAGGTCCATCTGGTAGGAGATCGACCTTGGGCTCGCTTACCATTTCTGTCCCCAACTACGATCAATATCTCCAGGCTCTCATTACCCCATCGCCCTCTGGAATAGGCAAAGGTCCCACAGTCTATGGTCTCATCTAGGTTTGGCTAGTCAAACCTGACGTCTGCCGAGAAGCCTTAATCAAAGCCCAAGCCGGTCGTGCCTTTGACTTACGAAAGTATTAAATTATTAATACTTTCTTGAAACATGACTAACTTGTTTATGTATATAGTGCAGCACTATTAAATATAAGTAATAACTTAAGGAGTACATTAACAAAAAAAACAAACAATTTCAAATAATAAATCACGAATACAAGGAATTACCGACAAACTTCGTTCAATTCATAAATCTCTAGTACATCGTCTCGCGTTACTTTATTCCCTCCTTTGCAGGTAGAATTCGTACAAGTTAATACTTATAAATAATAATATATTTAATATATAATAATAATGCTATTTTCCACTACAAAAACTGACTGTTTATTAACGATCACAGCTATTTAACTTAACTATTCAACATTTATTTACGTGATTCGAAATTTGGGTCCTTTATTATTGTCGAATTTCGAAGTATAGGTAGTACTATAAGTATCCCAATAATGTTGTCCCTAAATCACAGTGTAAAGTCCGAAGCGTGCATACTCATTGATAAAATGTAAATAAGTAAGAATTATATTATTATGTATTATTTACAGTTGACAATGATTTCGTCGTTAAGCAACAGAAAGTACTTAGCTTGTACTACCACTCTGGCCAAGTAAACACTGATGCAGAATACTTCACAGTCGGCAAAGACTACGACATTGAAGCTCACATTGGTGACTACACTGTAAGTAGAAACCTTGTTGCTACAGTCAAAATAACAATAATCACACTGTAATTTAAAGTGTAATAATATGTTTTTATTAATGTATATAGATATTTAAATTTATTTTCCATTTCACAGAACCAAAAGGCCGTGCAAGAACTTTTAGACCTCTGGAAGACTGGCTTTTTGGCAAAGAACCTCCCGTTCTCCATCTTCAATGAAAGATCAAAACATGAAGCAGTCGCTCTCTTCCACGTCTTCTACTACGCCAAGGACTTTGATGTGTTCTACAGGACCGCTGCCTCTGCTCGTGTATACATGAACGAGGGACAGTTCTTATACGCTTACTACATCGCTGTCTTGCACCGCCCTGACACCAAGGGAATTGTCCTCCCAGCACCATATGAAGCCTACCCCGAACTTTTCACCAATGTTGACACTTGGTGGAAGATCAACCGCGTCAAGATGCAAAATGGTGTTGATAGCTTTGATTTGGGATCAGAATACGGTATCGTAAAGGAGCAAAACGAATATGTCATTTACGCCAACTACTCCAACCACTTTACCTACCCTGGAAATGAGCACAAGATTTCTTACTTCACAGAGGATATTGGCTTGAACGCTTACTACTACTACTTCCACGTTTTCTTCCCATTCTGGATGGAGAGCGATGTACAACCTGACCTTAAAGAACACCGTGGTGAAATCTACTACTACTTCTACCAACAGCTCTTGGCTCGCTACTATTTGGAGCGTCTATCCAGTGACTTGGGTGAAATCCCTGAATTCTCATGGAAACACCAAATTGAAACTGGTTACAAGCCGTCCATGAAATACTTCTACAACTTTGTTCAACGTCCTGAATACTACCAGATTCCGTACGAGAAACATATCAAGGAGATCGAATCACTCGAATCATACGAAACAACTTTCATCCAATACCTGCAACAAGGCCACTTCAAGGCTGTAAGTATTACCTCTACAAATATTAACTCAATATTTTTTTATCAAAATATCATTTTATTGAGTTTTATTTTTGTTTTAGTATAACCAAGACATTGATCTACACAACTCGAAATCTCTCAACTTTGTTGGAAACTTCTGGCAAGGAAACTATGACTTCTTCACTAAAGTAGGCCCATGGAGTCACTCATACACATACGAACACATTGCTCGCAACGTTTTGGGAGCATCAGTGGAGACCTTTGGCAAGTAAGTATCTAAATTGTGATGCTTCATTTTAAAAAATTTCATCTAGCTCAATTTAAATTGTAATTTAAATAATTGGAATATGGGAACAGAATAAAGAAAAGAAGTCCAAAAGAAAAACATAAAAATTTTTGTTTATTCACAGATACGAGTTCGCTCCGACCGCTCTCGATTTCTACCAGTCCTCTGTCCGTGATCCAATCTTCTTCCAGCTGTACAGCAAGATCTTGAAATACATCCTCGGATACAAAAACTTCTTGACACCTTACAACCAAGAAAACCTTCACTACGTTGGTGTTAAGGTCAACGACGTTAAAGTAGACAAGCTGGTGACATACTTCGACTACTACGACTTTGAAGTTACAAACAACGTGTACTACTCAAAGGAAGAATTGAAGAGCAGTGCCTTCCCCTTCTTTGTCGTACGTCAACCTCGTCTTAACCACAAGCCATTCACCGTTACTGTTGATGTCAAATCTGATGTTGAGGGTGATGCCGTTATCAAAATCTTCCTTGGACCCAAATATGACAGCAAAGGCTACCCAATTGACCTCGAAGAGAACTGGCAAAACTTTGTCGAATTGGACTGGTCCGTTCAAAAGCTTACTAAGGGACAAAACAAGATTGAACGTCGCTCGACAGAATTCTATTATGTCAGAGAAGACTCGACTCCAGTTCGTGAGCTTGTTAACTTGATCTCGACTAGCAAGGTGCCACTTGACATGTCTGTTAAGCCTGGTGCATTCCCGAGCCGCCTTCTCTTACCTAAGGGTACCAAGGGTGGATTCCCCTTCCAACTGTTCGTTGTTGTCTACCCATACCAACCAGCCACCAAGCAATTCGAGTCCATCAAAGTATTCGCCAATGACAACAAACCCCTGGGCTATCCTCTAGATCGCCCAGTCAGCGAAATTTACTTCAAGCAACCTAACATGTTCTTCGAGGAAGTTAGAGTGTACCACGAGGGAGAAATCTACCCATATGAATACAATGTACCCTGGAATTTCGCCCACCAAAACGAAGTCAAGAAGCACTTAGTGTAATGCCAAAATAGTGGAATATATATTGTTGTTAACTGAGTAACTGTTATATTATATATATTATAAATATTATATCTATAGAGTATATAAATAAAGCCATTGTTAATTATTTACACATTTTATTTGATCTCACTTAACATACCTTAGATACAAGTTAGAACGAGCATAATTCTATGCCTCATGCAAGGATATCTTATGGAGCATTTTTGCTGTGGCTTTCGTAGTAATGTAGAAATAGATCATCTCTTCGAGCAAATTCATGAAGCAGGTGTCCACATACTTTCATTGATCCAATCACTCCTTGAATCATGCACCATAAAGTACGAAGGGTGTTTTGTGCATAATTTTTTATTACACGTGCCCACACATCTTCCAGACATGGGTATATACCCACCGTACTGGATCTCCTACTAATAACTCATACAAGAAAAAAAGATATCTGCACCGGCGCTCCAAGACGAACATTCTACCATTCCCTGTTAATAAGCACTCAAGTGAACACTGGCAACATGTCATGCATGGCACTTTAAGTCAGTAAATTGGGATAGGATTCCTTTATTATGATGTACAAGGTTGTTTCCCTTCCAATCTCATTGCTTGTTCTTCTGCAGCAGTTAGTGGAACATTTGAGCGTATAGATATTGACATAACAAGATATGTAGTAACAATCGATGGCAGATCAAGAAAAGGATAGTTGACTGCAGAAATCAGGCGTTGATGCAAATAGCCCAAACTGCAGAGTTCTGAAGAGTATTTAAATATATACAGAAAAAAAATATAGATTTTAAATTTCAAGCACTCAATGTTAGGCACATTATCAGAACATTGTGATTTATATGATTTTAATAGAACCAATAGTCCCAAAATTGTAATTATCACCTTTATACATACGTAATAACTTTCAAATTAGTACAGCTAGAAATACGTGAGTTTTTGCATTTTATATGGCTCGTCAAGACGTTGCTCGCGCAGTTATTAACTGTACTTAATGATGTTTTGCCATTATAATATATATAATATTATAGTATCTATTGAACCAGGAGTATTTCCCAGTCCTTCCAACTGGGCTTTGTTGTCTAACCAATACTGCCAAGTAAAGCAATAGGTACTAATACAATACTTACTAATATTACAAAGTGTCATCCATCAAAACTAATTAGTATAAAGCCATAAAATGTTCTCCATGGACGGTAAAGTACTGTACGAGGATTATTGTGAGACCAATTTACCTTGATCCTTTGCCCATGACGACGAATTTTAAAAGCATTAAAATACGTAAAATATTTAAAATAAAATCATTTATTATTATTTCAATTCGTTTTACTTTGAATAATATTGTTGAAAGAGTATTTTTGAGATAACTCCATAATTATTATTTTAAATTGGCTGAAAATGTGCCTTTAACATCGTGTGTACTTTTCTTATGATATATTTTTATATTATTGAAAATGTAATTACTTGCGTTTGAATTTTCACTTATATGAGCTTCCCTGTGGAATGGAAAACCAGGTGGGAGATTCAAGCTTATATCCAGGTTTTGTTCATTATTATTTTGTATAGGGATTACAATAGAAAACAACGTCAAATTTAAACCCTCTTCCAAACCTCTTGGAATTATTAAGTTTTCCGGGAACTTAAAAATATCGAACTTATTATCTTTACCCGTTGATACTTCCATATTGTAATAGTCATCAAATGAGAATTTATCTGAGGTATCAGGGCTCCATCTTAGAGCATTCAATCCTTTTTCAAATTTGAAAATGAATGAGTCCAATTCGAAAAACTTTGAATGCTGTAACCAACATGAATTTCTATCACACTCCGGTCCCAAAAATATTTTAACCAGTCCATTTGCTTGTGTCTGTGACTCTATAGTGAAATTAAAAGTAAAAGGTAAGTGCTTCAATCTTTTCTGTCGAGCAGCAATAGATACTTCTCCCTTATTTCCATAATATTCATCACCTTGAACAAGGCTGCTCAAATCAATTTGGAAATAATCAAAGTATGTGGTAATTTTGCTGATAGCCACATCAACGATGTTAAATTCATTGGTTTCATATTCTGATAGTTCATATGGCTTTAGAGTACCAGCAAAATCTGTAAAGTATTTGAGAACTGATTGTAACAGTTCCCAATAAATCGGGTCTCGTAATGTTGTCTGAGGATAATGCAGTACTGATGGTGCTGGGTTGTATCTGAAATGTTATTTTAAAAGAGCTTAGTACAGTATGATCTGAAAATTACAAAATTGTTGAAACACGTTTTGGATGACTAATAATTTTTCTTTGTAAATCATTTAAGCAATAAAACTTGTAATCTAGAATCATAGAGTAAAGATGACCGACTAAATGATCAATTAGTCTTTATAAGTAATTAGTTTCTTTTCATACATTTCATCAACTTTTCGTTGATAACGAATGGACGATACGACAATACCTTAAAAAAAAAGGACTTTCTAAGAGACCGGAAATCCCCTCGTAAGACCCTCGGTGTTGTAAGAGGAAGTGGCAGTGATCACTTTATATCAGGGATTACCAGTGGGAGGCTCCTTTGCACAGGATGCCGGCCAGATTTTTGGGTACCACAGCGGCGCCTATTTCAGCCGTGAAGCAGTAATGTATATACATTACTGTACTTCGGTCTGGAGGGCATCATAGCTAGTGAAATTACTGGGCAAACGAGACTTAACATCTTATGTCTCAAGGTGACGAGCGCAATTGTATTGCCGCTCAGAATTTTAGGGTTTTTCAAGAAACCTGAGCGGCACTGCTTTGTAATGGGCAGGGCGTATCAATTACCATCAGCCGAACGTCCTGCTCGTCTCATCCCGTATTGGCATAAAAAAATAAAAAATAAATGAGGCACGCTTGTTAGTGGAGGACAAACCTTATCCACATTTTTTTTTAAAGTACATGTTACAGAATTCATATTGTTATTAATATAATATATTGTGCGGTTTGCTAAAACACATCTCTTAATATTTAATTATAGCATATTTATTAGTGATAAGTAGTTATTAATGCCATTTTTCAAAACGTTTTATATTATAACACTCTCAAATAACATCTCAGATCTCTACTCATGTACACCATCTGCAACTAATTGGTGTTTAGCTGACCCAGCAAACTTTATTACCATATTATAAAGTAAAAAATTCAATACTTAATTAAAATTTTTGGGGTATAAAAATAGATGACGACTGATTCTCAGACCTACCCAATATTATCGTATTGCAATAATTATTATATTACATTGCCATCTTGCAACCCTATTGCTGGAACGGAACAGAATAATATAAAAATCGCTATACAAAAATAGGTGTTGATCGTAGATGGGTGAAAATTTGAAATTGTATGCATTTTTAAATGTGGTATCATAAAAAAAATCATCTAAGAAAAATAATAATAGGGGACTACGTTTAAAATTTAGGAGGATGAAAAATAGATGTTGCTTGATTCTCAGACCTACCCAATATGCACAAAAAAAATTATGAGAATCGGTCAAGCCGTTTCGGAGGAGTTTAACTACAAACACTGCAACACGAGAATTTTATATATTAGATTTATATAAAAGAGATTTGTACCTATATATTGACTCATCACGATATCTCTGGAACCATAAGGCGTAGAGACTTGAAATCTGGTAGGAATATTCCTTTCGCCGAGAAGAGTTCAATTTATAAAATTCCACCCGCAAGAGTTATTTTTTATTGTGAACAGAACAACGTCTGATGGGTCAGCTAGTATAATGTTTTCCGCTTTTCACTTCGCGTGTCACTCTAATATTAAGTATCTAAAGATAGTAATGTAGTTACTTACATATCGAAAGGGTAACCATTTCCACCATAACCAAACATGGATTTAAAAATCTTCGCTACCTTAACTCCATCAAAGTTAACTCTTATTAATTTTGACAGTAAACCGATATAGTTATCTTCCGTAAGACTAATCCTCGTACCATTTTCCTGTAAAGACATGTTTTATCAGAATGTGTACATTTAAATTTATGTTTCAAATGCCCGCTTGTGATTCTACTCTCGATCGACAATTTCATAATATAAAACCGTACATATACTCCAAGTTAAAGGTGAAATAAATTAAAATATAAATCCATATAAATCCAGTGGTTGTTTCTAATGATTGTTTCCAGTGAACTCCTAATCTAATGAACGGATTTAAAATGGGGATATCTTCATGGAGTGCAGCTTAGTCCAACTTAAGGAAAAGGATAGTTTTTATTTCGATTTGGGACCCATAATAATTTTTGGTTCCAACATTTCTTTTGTATGGACATATTTTCTATGAGAGAATTTATTGGTGCACGGTTTGACAGTTCTGCTGTTTATTATAACAAACAACAGGGAGCATATAATACGAAATAGTTCTTGATGTTATGAAATATTAATGACAAATTTATAAAAAAAAAACAGTATTTCATTTATTATGTACAGAAATACGTCTTATATGAAAAAAAAACTGTTAATAAACAACATCATGCAGTCATTAGATGATCTATACAGTGTGAGGACCTACCATTGAGAAATAGGTATTGTAATTGTAAAGTATTGAAAGATCGTTTTTATAAATGTCTAGGATGTTAATAATCGTTATCGAATTCGCCACGGCGATCGATAATTTGTGCAGCACAAATTATTGGATGATATTGACAACAAGAATGAAGTTAATCAAGCTTAGTCAAGTTCTGACGAGGAAGTATTTAGTTAGGGAAGTATTTTGAGTAGAAGAGATGATGTTAATATCACAATTGATGCCGCGACTGTAGATAGGTAGAAAGAATCCAGAAATAACATTCTTATTATAATAAGCTAAAGAATGGACCTGGTTGATAAAATGTGTTCTTTATATAACGTTTCAAGAAACTGTAGAAGGTGGCCTCGAATGGTGCTCTTTAATGTGCTAAATTTGAGTTTACTCAATACAACACAGCCAGAATGTCGTGCTAGTGGGAGGCTCCTTTGCACAGGATGCCGGTTAGATTATGCGTACCACAACGGTGCCTATTTCTGCCGCGAAGCAGTACTGTGTAAGCATTACTGTTTTTCGTTCTGAAAGGCACCGTAGCTAGTGAAATCACTAAGAAAATGAGACTTGACATCTTATGTCTCAAGGTGACGAGCACAGTATGACTGTTCGCTCAGAATTTTTGGGTTTTTCAAAAATCTTGAGCAGCACTGCATTGTAATGGGCAGGGCCTATCAATTACCATCACTTGAACGTCCTGCTCGTCTCGTCCCTTATTTTCATAAAAGAAAAAAAAAACATTTCTATTACCATGTAAATTATTCCTCTAGAAAGACATTCTTTAATGGCTATATCAATGGTTTTAATTCTTATTTGCTCTTCACTTAGCTCTCCTATAACAGTCGATCTTACAGGGAAAGAGAGTCCATTGTCATGCAGAAGGTAAGGATTAAAATCGCGATAACAATTAGAATCGCTCGTTATATTTTTCATTCTAAAATGCTCTCGCTCTAAATTGTATCGCGCTATTAGTTGCTGATGTATAAAATAACTTTGCTCTGCATATTTTTCATCAATGCCAGTTAGTTCTTCATTGCTCATCCAAAATGGATACTGTAGATGCTGACCATAATAATAACTATTCAAGCCAATGTCTTCTCTAAAGTATTCAATTCCATTTTCGCACCCTTTTGGAACATAATTCCAACCGGAATAGTTAGTGTTTATGATGATACGATTATTTTCTTTGTACACTTGATTAGTTTTATCTGATACTTTCTTTCCCATCAAATTATTTACACTAACTTGCAAGGCTTTGATAATTGTTTCACTGTTAATGAAATAATTTGGTTTCATTACGTATGGTGGATCTTGGTATTTCAAATTAGCATCATTTCTAAATAGAGAGACTAAACGCCAAGCATAGTCCAGCATTTGGCTATTAATATTCTCACTCGCCCAGTCATAGATCATATATAATTGATTTGCATCTGCCATTTGGAGGACTCTAAATAATGCAATTGTTGCCTCCCTCAAAGTGTCGTCGTAAATATTAAATGTTAAATCTTTCAATGCATGGCCTGCTTCAAAGTGTGCATGGAATATTTTAAAGTTTTCATCATTCTGAAACTTAAAATTTAATTCATTATAAATACGAAATACTACATATTGTGTAAGATAAATAATTATTTTATGTTTGTCGTATTATACCTGATCAGCTATATTATTAATTTGCATTTGTTTTTTATTTTGCTGTGCTAGATATCCTGGTATTATATGCTGAATAAACTTTTCATTACTTTGTAATAGCTCTGAAATGTACGAAGACTTTATAATAAATATCTAGGGTGTTATTACAAAAAAAATATTTAAACATGTCTTAGACACGTGTTTAGCCACAGTTGGAACAATAGAATAGATAGAGAGTTTATCTTTTTTTATTACATACTAGTGTCTAACTAAAATGTCGTTAGGCACAACATAAACTGAAGTGTACAGAAACAAAGAAAAGAACAAAATTCAATTTTTGACAGCTGTCATCTATCTGTCATCAAAGACACACCATAGACAAGAATCGAATCTTGTGGAATATATAATAAATATCTATATATATATATATAAATGAATTGCTGTTCGATAGTCTCGCTAAAACTCGAGAACGGCTGGACCGATTTGGCAAATTTTGGTCTTGAATTATTTGTGGAAGTCCAGGGAAGGTTTAAAAGGTAAATAAATAAGAAAATGCTGCTAAATTAAACAAAAAACAACAAATTTGTTTTTCCTTTGATGTGTCCATACATAATTTCTATAAGAGAATTTATTGACGCACGGTTTGACAGTTCTGCTGTGAAACAATTTCATTACGACAGCAGGGTGCATATTTAGCGAAGTAATTTTTGATGTTATGATATATTATTGACAAATTCATATAAAAACATTATTTTATTTATTATATACAGAACAACGTCTGTCGGGTCAGCTAGTAAGGAATATATATAAAGAATGTTGAAAGCTAAACAACAGAAACAGACAGATTTGTAACAGTACTATTTTAAAACAAGTATTCAACACTTGTTTAACTTTTATGTAATAACACACCTAATGATACGGCGCGACTTGTATACTTTAGTTACTTCCATATTATTATGTCCTATGGTATATTGCTGTGGGGCAACGCTGCCGATATTAATACAATATTTGTGCTGCAGAAGAGGGCTATTCGCGCTATTTATAACCTGGCCTAGGTTCATGGAGAGCTAAGGAATCATGGAGAGCGAAATTCAAACAAATTAACATCTTGACCGTTGCTTCTCAATATATTCTTGATAATGTAATTGTAATTTTGTTCATAGGCGCATAAGTGAATTTGCAAGAAACTGTCATAACCATAATGTTAACACCAGGTACAGACATAAGCATATAATGCCTACTACTCGGCTAAGTCGAGTTAGCAAGTCTTTTGTGGGGCGTATATGCTTTTACAACAGGATCCCAGAAAATGTTGAATACAAAAGTATTACGTTATTCCAAGGAATTGTTAAAAAACGTTAGTGTGGTAAAGGTTACTATAACATAAATGACTGGGAATGGAGCGACCGCCCTCAGGCATAATAAGTTTAATTGTACAATGTTACTTTGTAAATGTTCCTTTAATTGTAAAATATATTTTTGACGAAAAAAAAGGCCCGCTGAGTTTGTTGCGCCCATTCTTCTCAGGCCTGAGGCCTTCAGTTTGGAATGGGTGGTAGTTTTTTGACTTTCAATAAGTGATGTCACATCCTATTTTGAATAAAAATATTTGAATTTGATAATTACCACATAAAATATAATTAAATAATAGAATGTTCAATTAATACAATTTTTTTATATAATAAATAAATATTTAAAATTCAGTACCATGTTTACATTCAACGAAATAAGGACACAACTTAGATTAAGGATTGGTGTCCGCTGCGCTCCAACTAGATACTGCAAGCGTAGTCGCAAGGTGCGTAAACTAATACTACGTACTCGAGCCAGTCTCGGACAATGTGTAACGTTGACATGCCACATGTTCTGTTAAACTTTGCTAATAATTGAAACTAAAGGGCCGGGTTGCGTAGTAAAACTTTTTAAAAATAATATTACAACAAATAAAAAAGACACTGGGATCACGCATCATCAGTAAGAAATTTGTATTTAATTAATTTCAATGTAAAATAACACGAAGCGTTTGTTACAAAATTTCAAAGATGCCACACACACAAGCATCTAATAGTTGCCGTAATAAAAAATCTTTTGTTCTTAGGTGGTGCGGTTTCTAGTTGGTGCGCAAGGGACACCAGTCCTGAATATATTTACACAAGATAGGTAAGTAAATAAATTCTATATAGAAGTTCTGGGTAAATCAAATCACACAAAAGTTAGTTTTGTACACAAAATATTACTTTGAAAGTTGGTATTTTTTAAAATATAAAAATTGTTTTAATATATTATTATATTAATGAAATCTAAACCAGGTCAAAGACAAACTAGATAACAAATGAATTTTTGAAAAATGAAAAAATTTATTGTAAAAAAAAAACAATATCTCACCCCCTTCATTATAAATATCAGGCAACTCCAAAGACTTGCTTGGCACGGGAACAGTAAGTATTTGACCCAGGAAGAAAAACCACAGAAACATTTTCAAAGGATAACCTTGCATATTTCAGTGTAACTGAATTTAGTGAATAGTAAACAAGTCTTATATGTATCTCAAAGCGTAACTGTTTCTGCGCGACAAATTGTTATCCTGGGGAGGATATAATGCGAATAAAAATGTACAGTCGTGAAGAAAAATGGTTTTTGTTTGTGATTTTATATCAGAAATACAATTTTTACCTTTGTCAATTTAAATATGTAACACATGTTGTAGAATATGAATAGAACTTAATTCATGAGTATATAGGTATTTAAACTTTAATTGAATGATCGTTTTCTTTATTTTTTTATAAAGTTTAAATTAATGAAAAATATTGTGTCATTTCTACTTCTGACTGAAGGAGAAATGCAACCCGAAATAATTTACTTCATTTGCTGTACAAAAATACCACAAAATACACCAATTGAACTTCAAAAACTCTTACCTTAACTCTTACTCCACCCTTACAAAATAGACTGCCACAACCCTGAGAAGAACGGGCAAGACACTCAGCGGGGTTTTTTTCTAAATAAAAATATGGATATGAATGAAATATCGTATAACAAAACATTTATATATAAAGAGCCAAAAGGTCTCAGCTCCATTCCCAGTCTGTGGTATCATTAAAAAAATCATTTATGTTATAATAACCTTTCCCACACAAATGTTTTTTAACAATTCTTTTAAACAAATTTCTTATATTTTTTAAAGTGACAACCCTCACTTCTGCGAATTCTAAAAAATAACAACTTGTTTAGATTCGAAAGAGCGACATCTCAAGTCAATTTCATAATATGCAAATATTGGGGTTGAGCAGGTTATCGGTATAACTGTAAAATAGATCCTGTAGATGAACCCACAAGCTGAGAATTGGCTAAGTGGAAGAGTGCTCAGCCGATTAAATTAAACCGATTTAAAACATACCACCAGTAAAGGAACCTCGGTGCGAGTCAGTCACACTTTTTTTTTATAAAAATAAGAGACGAGAGGAGCTGGACGTTCAGCTGATGGTCATTGATACGCCCTGCCTATTACAACGCAGTGCCCTTCAGGATTCTTGAAAAATCCCAAAAATTCTGAGTGGCACTACAACTGCGCTCGTCACCTTGAGACATCAGATTTCAAGTCTTATTTGCCCAGTTATTTCACTAGCTACGGCGCCCTTCAGACCGAAACACAGTAATGCTTACACATTGCTGCTTCACGGCAAAAATAAAAAACACTTGTCCACCTTATTTGCTTATTTTTTTTTATATTTAAAGATGCAATCGAACATATACTTTTATTTTTTATTTTATTTTACAACTTTATAAGACTTACAGCTAGGTATTAAAAATTAATCTATTATAAAACAGAAGGCTAAGCCTAATTATATTTTATATAAATTAAAAGTTTTTATTTACCTGACGTCTAAAGTGATATAGTGTTATTATTATATAAATAATACAATTATATAACACAAAACATATTTGTTTATATTTTGTCTGTAACTGTACTAACTTCAGCTTCTCTCAGGAAACAAAATGCAATTGGACAATTTTCCAATTTAACCTCAGGTCTAATTTTGGTACCGCGTGTACCGTACAGTCGTTTAAGAGCTATTATTGTCACTATAGCAGAGTTTATTGCTTATGAAATATTCATTTTATGCAAAAGGATATCTGCTGTATCAATAATTTTGTAAATTATCCAAACCATTATAATAATTCTGCTATATATATATATAATAAAGCTGACCAGACAGGCGCTGTTATTTCAACAGAAAAAAATATTAAATTGGATACAGCATGTTATCCTTTATAGATAGACATATGCCATCGCGCACTTTTCTGTAGACCTTTATAAGATACATAATTCCACCATACATTATTTTGTTATATCTCAAAGGGTTTAGGCAATGTTTTCGTTGAAAGCTCCTAGACGGCTTATATTTTCCGACGACTCAAACAAATACCTTTCATATACACAAAAATATATACAAAACCTCATTTTAAATTATTGTTGAATATAGGCCTCTAGGTAAACACTACAAAATTTAAAACGATACTTTCAGGGAACTGTAAATTCATTTTAAATTACTATTCTGCAATCACTATATATTTTTGTCCACTTACATTTTCTCCCACCCACTGCATCATATGAACAATTCCAACATAGATGGATCCAAAATGGAGACGGTACTATCAAAATGTAGCAAAACCTGCAATCAATATAAACCTACTTGACCCTTCTGCCAATTGTACAAACCTTAAAATTTTATTGCAAAGTTTTAATTTCTTCAATGTGTTTGTTTGAAGTAAAAATACAGTGCGACCTAACTACCCGTGAACCTACCTAACTGCTATTCAACAATTTTCAGATTTCAGTTTTTTCTTTGACTTTACATTACACATACAGGTACCTAAACGTGCATGGCGTGCACTTTCACATTTTCCAGAATATTTTGTGCAAGTTCCACATTTATTTTTAATTTTTAACAAACTGAAAAGTTTTTAGAGGTAAAATACTTTTCATCAAATGTCTATATTAAATATAAATGAAAGACTTTAAGACTCAAATAATTTGAATCAAATCAAATCATAATCACTTTATTCATGAAGGTCACGGAAATGACACTTATGAAAGTCAAAAAGAATTTTTTCTTATTGTATCTACCGCAACTTCGTTAAGGGTTGAGCTAATGAAAAGAAGTAGTAGCAAGAAACTCATTGCCACTCTTTTATATCAAGAATTACATTTTCATCGTTTTACAATTCATTTCAATTACATTATAATATGTAAAGTGATGCAACACACATAGTCAAACGTCAAATAGTCAATGCCTTACACGAGTAAGTCAAACACAAATACATTAATTAAATTTAAAATATTTTTATGTATAATATAAATAAATAGATGGATGACGCAAAGTAAATATATTTAGACATTATTATGGATTGAGATAAAACTTTATTGAATTGGCTGAATGCACAGAGACCGTTAGTTACCCTGTCATTTACCCTATAAAAATATACTCCCGCGAAATTACAGTATTGCTGCGAAAGGGGATGTCTATTATGTACGCATTTTTATGATTGTTATTTTAAAGTGACTTTTTATCATATATACAGGATGTCCCAAAGTTATGGGACATGAAGGGAAAGTATCTTAAATATCGTAGATAGGGTATTTTACTGAAAGAAGACTTTATGTTATTTTTAAAAGTTTGTAATTCTGCATTCAAAGATTTACTGAAAATTACTTGATATATACGATAGCCGACAGCTGGGACTGTCCGTATGTTGGCCATTTAATAAAAATAAATATTATGTCCCTTCGTAGACATAAGTACTAACATAATTAGATTATAAATTTACAAACAATGGATCGTAGTTACCTGAAAATGTTTTATTTATTTATTTATAACACTGAAGAAGTTTATGCAAGCTAAAATTAATGCTTAATCGTTTTTACTGGGAAAATATGTAACTGTTTTGCATTGATTTATTTTCGCTGTTTAGTTTATTTTGCTAAAAGCCGACATTTCGTCTTATCAAGCTAGTACCAGTTCTAGTTTTCAGCCGGAACTCTTGCAGAAATGACATTCTTTAAGCACTTGTATAGAAATTTACGATAACGTTATAATAAATACGTTCACAAGATGGTGGCCATTAGAATTGGGGCTATGCTAATTTCAATTCCATATATAGGTACTATTTGGATATGTAAATTGGTTACCTTAACATATATAAATCCAGTGTACTGACGTTTGTTTCCAATGAACTCCTTAACTAATGAACGGATTTTAATGGGGATTACTTCACGGAGTGCAGTATAGTCCAATTTGAGAGATACTTCCGGAAGACGTCCACTGTTGGACAAAGGCCTCTCCCAAAGATCTCCATGACGATTGGTCCTGCGTTGCACTCATCCATGTGGGCTGTGTCAGTTACTTTGGATCTCCTACGGATCTCCTCATTTCTGATTCGATTTCGCAGGGAAACTCCGAGCATAGCCCTCTCTAATTCTTACTTAGTTAAATGAAACATTTTAAAATTGACTACACAGAAATTTTACATATGCACTGTTGACCATTAGTTCCTTTATGAGGAGCACATCCTGGCTGTCGATGTTATCCTTTCTAAATATAAGGTAATTTAGATATTTTTAATATCTTCATGGTCATCTTAGAAAATTCTCAATTGGTTAAGGACAAGAGATTGTAAATTTCTATTTGCAAAATACTGACCTAGACATATTATCGAGTATGGAAGGTAGAGGTAAGGAGAATCATCTGTGTATATGAAAAAGTATCCGTCAAAATGCATTAAATTAGGGTGGCGCTACAGTCGCATCAGGGAAATCTTTAAAAAAAGCGCCAAATATAAAATATTACTAATCAGTCTAGGTGCACGTTTCCCTATAATAAGTCTTAAAGGTTATATTAACTACATTACTTTGTACAACGTAAGTTGTTGGCATAACTCGGCATACTTCAATTTGTTTACTATTGCTACATTCACCATACTTCATACCATACCCTGTGCTCACACCAGCGCCATTGTGAAAGCTTTTAGAACTGTTATTTACTACATAACTTGGACACCTTTTCAACTTTTCACGCACAAGAGATGACTTTTTTGCCTCTACCCTCCATACTAACAAACTAACACGACAGGATATCTCTTAAAAGGTTATAAAAAATAAAGACTGAATTTTCAGAAGGAAATAAAACACATATGTAAATTATATATTTAAATAGATAAATTTTATTAAAAAATATTGTCTTGAAAATAAGTGCAATGCGTTATACATATTAGCAATTAGATGAAATAGGAGCGATGCTTATATGAATTATATAAATAATAATTCTAAAACTAAAACAAAATAACTATACCTATCTATAAGATAGATAACTTTTGCCTTACATGCTAATACCGCATTGTTTACTGTTTTGTACTAAGAAAACCTTTACAGGTATTTAGTATAAAATATATCCTAGTATAATTTAAATAATACTATATTCCATTTTTAGTTCTGTTGTTTAATCACCAGTCATCATCTCCATGAATTCTGCAAAGAAAAACAGTTATTTATTAATAATATAACATATTTGAAATAATAATTATCAAACGAATAGGTAACTGGCACCAATACTGTTCTTCTTATTATAATTTTTTGTGATAATTTTGACTACTTTATCTCTTAACTGTATAAATTTTACATTCAAAGTATGGCTTTACGTTGGTAAAATTAAATGTAGCAGTAGTTATTGATTTGCGGTAGGTTATAATATTATAAAACGAAACCACTGAATTATATACATGGCTGTCTAAACAAAACATGTGCCTACTATTAAATTTGTGACAACTTTTCTTGTAACGGTTTCTAGCAAATAAAGAACTTTGACTTTGAATAAACCCAACATTAATAGTACAATTAAGAAATATCTAATTCATACAATTTCACTGCATCTTGCAAAGTTGGCTTTTGCTGGAAGTTCAATAATAAGTATCATGGAGTCACGCTTTACAAAAAATCGCTTTAGAAAGGGATAGCTTCATAAAGAATACTGCTCTCATATTCTGATCTGCGATTATAACATAATATAACGGGTTGAATAATCCGGATCCTTAAACTTTTTGTATGATTTAATTTATCTCGGTTTATATAGTAGAATTTATTTCATTGAATAGAAAGACAAACGAGATTTAGAGTTGTATCAGTTAATAATGAGTGATCACTTCCACCCATGCGCCCTTGAAACAGGAACGAAATTACAAGGTTGTTCCGTATTAAGGTCTCCCTCCAGTAAAATAATCTTCATAGTCATCAATGAGTGAGACTTGTATTTATATAATACCGAACTAGATTTGACCCGTTCCATTTGGAAACTCTTAAAATATGTCAAACTTGTGCGTAAAAATATGAAAATCTCGATGAATAGGTATTCAAAGTTCTTATTCATGTTCTAAAAACTATTAAAAATATACAGTAAGATTGCAACTATATAATAGCTTCCGGGTGATTTAGATATGTATATAAAATATACACGTACAAACTTAAAGCCATTTGTGTGGTGTTTTTGTATTTATTATAATACTAAATATGTTTATAAAAATGTCAATTTTATAATTTTAAATTCGATGTCAGCTATCCCAAGAACCCTGGAAACTGCGGTAATTATTTTACGCAACGGCTATCTTGGATTGAGAGATTTACCCTATGATAGTAGAGAGCTAATTTGGAAAAACGATATCTATATTAATGAAACCATAAATTTACACTGTGGTCATCATGTTTTTAAAAATGATCCCAAAGATGAGTAGTTAGGGCGTGAAAACCAAACTCACATTCGCATTTACAATGTTTAATGATAATAATAAGAATATGTAAAGATGTGTATGTGCGGGAGTAGTCAGAATATATTAAAACAAATACTGAAATAACTGAAGGATTAAAGTCTTTAACCAGCCGAGCTACATTATTACGCTACTATCTAAATGTTGTAAGAAAAATATTTGAATTTATTCACTCTGCAACAGCTTTGCCAAATCTAAATAATTATTATTAGTGCGAGGCATGGAATTCCAAGACTTGTGACCAATTCTCGTAAATACGTTGAAGTTTAAAAGGCGCACATAAATTTCCTGAGTGTACTATCAAACATTATAAGCAACAGTTTAATTTAATTAGAGTTATTACATTATTTGTTTTCTATCATTCATTAGTCATTTCTAAAAAATGTGAGTGGAAGATGTAAAGTATCCCAAGCTGACATGTAACCTATCACAAACCAGTATATTTACAAAATGCAGCGCCGATTGTTCCTTTGATTAAACAGTTTCAATGTAGTGAATCATATCTACAATAAATATTAGCCAGAATTCATAAAATTGTAAGGTCACCATCAAAATCTACAGTCCCTAAGCCGTCAGTATCAATTTCAGCAATAATTCGATAGAATAGAATAGATCCATTTTAAGACTAGCTTAAAATCATACAGTTTCTTTTGTTTTCAAAAGCATAAAAATAATATCAGATTGTTGTTATTAATCAACCATAATTCTATCAACTGATGAACATGATATCAACTATGAAAAGCACGCATGATACTGCAGCGCACTGACTGACATGTAAACCTATCACAAACCATTATATTTACAAAATGCAGCGCCGCTTCTTCTTTTGATTTAACAGTTTCAATGTAGTGCATTATATCTACAATCAATATTGGCCAGAATTCATAAAATTATAATCTTACCATCAAAATCTACAGTCCCAGAGCCGTCAGTATCAATTTCAGCAATAATTCCGTCTAAATCAGAACTGCTCAGCTTGTCATCTAATGCAGCGAGAATCTCCTTCAAGGTAGATGTGGTGATGTAGCCGTTTCCTTCACGATCGTATAATCTGTCAATGGGAAATAATCATGAGATATAGAAAGTTCATACAAGTAAAGATTCGCTGACCTAGATAATCACATGTATCGTTATTTCTTCCTGGAGGGAGAAGATCTTGTGTATTTTTAGAGATTTTCTTTAACTGAAAGTTGTGTCACTAATGTAAAAATAATTTGTTTTAGTAAGTTCTAGATATTTCCAGTACGAACGATTTAAAATTTTACCTAAATCAATGTACTGACAAAAATGATTATTATAAAATATTTTATCGTTTATGTTGAGATATAACAGTACTACGTAATAATAATTTTCATATTATATAACATCATGGTTTTCATAGTTATAATCAATCAGTTTAGTTAATTATAAAAAAAAATAAAAGATGTACCTGAAAGCTTCTTTCAGTTCCTGTTGCATAGCTTCTGCGTCTTCTTCTTCAAGGAAATGAGACGCAATATTGCAAAAGCCATCAAAGTTAATTTTGCCGGAACCTATAATATATTAAAAAAACAGATTTTAGATAGTATCACTATTGTAACTCTTGTAAACACATTTTTAGTATTTTTTTTTAACAATATAACCTACCTTCTGGGTCATTTTCTTCAATCAGAGCTTGTAATTCCGAGTCGTCAAAAAGCTGACCCATTGTGTTCAAGATGGTTGAGATTTTAAGAACATCTATGTATCCGGACTTGGTTGTGTCAAACATCTGGAAAGCCTTGCGGAGCATGGCCATTTTCTGGTCATCATCAGAATCCTAAAATAATTTATTCCAGATTGAATATATTTTTGTATTAAAAATATCTGCGCAATTTATTAGTCTAGAGACAGAATTCTTATGATCAAACGCAGTAACTCTTAATTTTTTTGAATTAATTAATTTCATAATAAATAAATCTTTAATTTAACAAAACACAGAAACACGAATTTTCTTCAAATATAAACTTTTAGAATGTCCAACTGTATGTCATCCAAATAAACACAAATATCACTTATTCCAATCACAATTAGACGCTCACCATTTTGAGTGTTCAAAACTAACTCCTGTAACAAGAACCGAATCCGAGTGCGAGTGTTGTTACACTGGATTTCTCATTTATCTGGCACCACTATTTATAGATGACGGACAAACTACTCAAGAATACGAAAATAAATTGAAAAAATAAACAGCACCTCCATTCGTCGCTGCAAGTGACGCTTTTCTCGTCATTAACCAAACGTCATTGGATGGAAATAATGCAACTACAGGAAACCAGTTGTCATAATTTTTGTATAATTTATCGACAAGATTATTTTGGCAAGGCGCCACCTCAAAACCCATTTAACATTCTATACCTGCGTTATATGGTTACTTTTCTAACAAGAATGATTATTCCCAATAACCATTGGTTTGTGGTTTAAGTATTATAATAGTAGGTGATTTCCAGCCGTGGTTTTCTAAAAGTTTAGAACTCTCGTTTCGCCCACAATACCTACCCATATAGATCCATTTTAAGACTAGCTTCAAATCATACAGTTTCTTTTGTTTTCAAAAGCATAAAAATTATATCAGATTGTTGATATTAATTTACCATAATTCTATCAACTAGAATATGAAAAGTACGTCGTTATTGAAGGATGGTGTGGGTACGTTTCGTAAATAAACCGTTAAATAGAATACCTTAACCTTGAATGTAAGATATTATTAATTTAGGCGTATGAGACTAAACATCTCGTAGGAATCTGGTTGAAATATTCCAGCTGTGTAAATCCTTCCTATATCCAATTTTCCAGTTAATTCAGTTAAATGAAACATAAATGAAAGTGTGTACGAGTGAGTTTATTTTTAACGAACTGAATTGTATTGAGTCTATAAAAATTACAACATTCTTCATTGTAACTTTTGTCACATTCTATCTTCTAAATAATTAACTAAACGCCGAGGTAGACTTGATGATACGCAATATAATTTTAATGATATTGTTAGCGGTTGCCAAAATGTCAAGAGCATTGATACTAATGTGGAATCCAAAAATATATCAATTGTCGCTGTGGCAGATTAGGAAAACGTTAAGAATGAGTATGTGTCACCGTTTGGGAGCATTGGCGCGTGCAACGGGTTATACGGCGCCGAATGGAACAGATATAGGTGTTCGTTCGTCGGTGATCGGCTATAATTTTTGTGCGTAGAGCTACAGACAGACGGTTTGTGTTGATAGCTCTTAGTTGCGCCCACGTGCAACCACGTGGAATACCTGCTAAAATCTACTTGACCCAATTTTTGCATCATTTTAAGATTAAGTTGTTCTATTTACCTATCTATAATTTTAATTCTTTTCTAATGTGTAGCAATATTTCAATTGAGTGTTAACTGACGTTATAAGTATTTTGAACGAGTGTTTTGTGACGATTTATTTCTTTCGTATAAATTCCAAATACATTGATGAGTGAATTTGGTAATAAGCTGATATGTCGATATTACAAAAAGACGTTATATTTATTGATATATTTTATGCAATATCAGTATAAATTTAAGTAGAAGTTATGTTTGGGATGTTATAAAATTTTCTTGCCTCACAATTGTATATGAAATAGTCTGTATAGTCAAATTAATGCTCCATTCTTCCTCTATCTTGTATCATTATTTCTGTGTAATCAAATGGTAAACGCTAGGATAAGAAAAACAATCATTATTTCGTTAATTTATTACATCCGCGAAAACATTTTGTGATGTTAATCGTTGAATATGTGATTCTCAATTTATTTTCATCTCTGAATCTACATTTCCGCCGCGCCGCTTAAGACTATTAAAACAGTTTCTGTGCGATCAATTATATATTTTAGTTTCGGCTTATTTGCAGCTAATGAAAATAGTTTATTGAAAAAGTTTAATCTCAATTATATTTACAAACTGAAAAGAGAGAGAAAAAAGTTAAAGAACCAGAATGTATGTAAGCTACATAATACTAGCAGTTCGTCCGCGTATAGTTTCTGATTTCTATGATATTATTTTTAATTATTAATTATTGTAAGGGCAAACAATCCTATCGACAATAGTCCTACAGTTCCTAACACCACACTTCATAGTCCAAACCTGTACGGTCGCAATTTACATTTTTTTTTGGAATAAAGAGCTGATGGTTCTTTTTCTTCCAAACTTCCCCTTAAACAAAATTTCAAATTACATATTGTTATATCTCCACATAGGTACGTCGTCTTGGTACTGGTCGTGAAAGAAACAAATTCTAAGGTGTTTTATTTCTGTGTTTATATCTATATTAATTCTGTATGATTTAAGATTATCGAGTAGCATAATTCTTAAGCAAAAATTGTTGCAATGTTTAAATTGCAATTGGTAATCCGATGGAATGCATACGATGACCTAATAGTACAAACCGTGTTATGATATTAACATCTACATTACAGCATTACTGAACTACATAATTCAGACGCATTTAAACTATTACTACTATAAATAAATGTCCATTTACATTTGCTATGCATTACAACGTATCCCATGTAAATGTGCTATAATAAATAATATGTTCTAACATTCTATAATTATCAAACATAACCATGAACATGTACGGACTTCGCCTTACATTAACTAATAGTGAAAATATGCGGAATAGTTGGCTCCTCCTAAAACTATTTCTGAATTACACTCAGAGATTGTGTTATAAGTTATTTATATCGATTCATTCGAATGTCGATGTAACTGCTTGTGGGAGGTTATTAATTTGACGAACGCTCAATTGTCTGTAGCAAAAATTCAGTGCATTGAAATGTTCAGCTCATATTTAATTAGGTGTCTCATAAATTAAGACTATATTTATTAGTCTGGCATGAGCTTTACGTTACAATTATAACGGCCTAAACCGGATTGTCCTTAACTATAGATTAAACCCCTTTTATACTTTAGACTCTGTTTGAAAAAAAATGAATTAAAGCTATCTCTCTACCAAATATTTTACTTATATTTGCTAAAATATTATTGTTCTTAAAAATCCTGAAGCTCTAAAATAAATTTGTACAATTGACATCTGTCCAAAATTACCAAGTGTGTGACGCTATCTTAATATAATCTTTATAAATGGTTAGCCATTTAATTATACTATTCAAGATGGCGAGATCAAAGATAGAATAAGCATGCGTCTTAATGTTATAATATTGTTTATTTTTAATTTATTATTTACATCGTGTTGAAATGTTCAACATAGTACAGGTTTAACCGACACTGATCTATAGTGTGTCATGTTAATTACAGGTGTACAAGAGATTTATGTTGTATTCGAATATATTTATTGACTATCCTGATGCTTATTAAATATAACTGATGATGCATGCCTCAAATATGCTATTAATGCGTCATTTAATTATTACGTTCGAGTTTGTTGAGATGGTTTTATTTACAGTAAATTTTCTAAATATTTAATTTAATCGAGAAAATTCTTTAATTGCATTAAAAATATTCCATTAGGGTAAATTTGGCATGAACATGATTACTTATTAATTTAAGTAATATGCAAACTTCAGTGCTTCATTAGTTGAAATAAAGTACTTTGTTTTTTTTTTTTATTATTTTATTAATGCTTACGTGAAAACTTACGTGATATATTCATTTATTTTCAACATTAGAATAAGTCAGTGAATATAAAAATACATATTGTTTACTTTGGCAGAGCACCTACAACTTTATTTGTTACGCATTAATTTCTAGGTGCTAAGATTTAAATGCTCTATTAGAACATAGTTCCAGTAATTATTTACTAAAGTTTAAAAAAAAATATTTTAAAATAAAAATCACGTGTAAGATAAACGCATAGTCAAATCTGCAAATTGTACATAGTAGTAGTTTGTAGTTTTTGACGTTCAATGAGTGATTTTAAATCCTATTTTGAATAAAAATATTTGAATTTGAATTTGAATATCTTTATTTACCAGTGGGAGGCTCTTTGCAAAGGAGTCCTGGAAGATTTTGGCACCACAACGGCACCTATTTCTACCGTGATGCAGTAATATGTAAGCATTATCGTGTTTTGGTCAGAAGGGCGTCGTAGCTAGTGAAATTACTAGGCAAATGAGACTTGACATCTTATGTCTAAAGGTGACGAGCGCAATTGTAGTGCCACTCAGAATTTTTGGGTTTTTCAAGAGCGGCACTGCATTGTAATAGGCAGGACGTATTAATTACCATCAGCTGAAGGTCCAGCTCGTCTTTTCCCTTATTTTCGTAATAAAAATACTAGACATACATATAAAAATGTAGTTGATTGAAATATATTTGTTAATATGGAACGCAGTACAAATCTGTAGTTGGATAAATTACTTATTGCTTATTAGAAGTGAAAAAGCCTTGAAAACAGCTATAAAATATTTATGTTTGAGTTCTAGCCGTTGTCACAGTAGTGAGCGATGGTTTTTAAATTTTCCGCGATGAAAATAGGGAAAGCGTAACGACTTTGTAAAATATTTGGCTCAGAACCAAAAAATACCATTGCAAATGTATGAAATAGATATATTGTGCATGTTATTGTGTTGTACTGTATTTCAGTGCAGGCTAATGGTTTCATTAGATCAATGTGTTTCGTTATTGCTGTTAAATGCGACTGTTTAAGACATTTCATTGAGAATGATTTCATTCACTTAACCTTTAGATCATTTATACGTCTAATACTAAACTAATATTCCTAGTCTGTTTTCATCGGTTGTCTAACTGCAAAAGACTCTATCTAAGCGTATTAATTATCTTAGATTTAAGTTATATAACATATTTTATGGAATTAAAACTCAAAGACTGTGTACAAATTATTTATTTAATAAAAATATAACAATTTTTATTTTTTATTCGTAAATTTTTTGCGTAGTATGTTCAGTATCATTTTTTGTTTTGAATATTATATTGAAAATAGTTGGCGGTTGTTTCTTAAAAGAAGACCGTAGCTGAATTGGTTCAACTTTTAAATTATTTTCAAGTTCTATTTCTTCAAGTGTTTTTACATCTACTACTACTTTCTTTAAATGTTCATCTTCATCACTTACATCAAATTTTTTAGATACATCTTTGTCAATTATTACAAGACGATTGCCATCATTATTTGAAATCACTGTGTATTCTACATTGTCATTATTTGAGGTTTCTTTTTCAATTTTAATTTCTTTTTTTAAATCGATAACTTCATTTTGTATAGCATCATCATTTTGATCTACTCTCTTATTTGCATAGTCCTCTTTTTTCCCGTATTGTCCTTTTTTTGATTTGTAATCAAACTGTTCTCTCTTTTTAGTAAATTCTGGCCTTAATGATAGTTTGTTCATTTGGTCATCAATATTAATATCTTGTTCATAATTTTGCCAAGTATTTTCATCACCTGTGTCTCTACCATAATTTCCTGGCTTATATTCTCCTTTATGTGTAATAACTATATCTTTAACAAGTGCATTCGGTAAGTTAAATAATTCTTGTATTTCTATATCTAAATCCAACGGGTATCCTGGAGATAGAATGGCTTCAGAATTTAATTGTGTGTTAGATTTATAGCCACCGGGAGTAGCTTTTATAAATGGTGCAACAAATACAAAGATTTGGAAAGGTAAGCCTTCATTATTTCCTTTTGGAAGTATTAGGCGTGAAGGTAATCCAATTTGTGAATTAACCAAATTAAGTGGTAAAGCGTCAACACCAAACTCAGAATCAACGACGTTCTTATGAATGGTCCTCAACGACATTAGATCTTCAGATATTTTATTAATCTCGTGAGATGCTCGTGATATAATATTTGTCCCTTTCTTAAGGTTCACTTCAAAGCTATCAATAAGCATAAATAAATGTCGTTTATCAGCAAGCTGTCCAGGCATAATTTTTGGCCCAATATATAATTTTACCAAGGATTTTTGTACAACTAATGATGAAACATTAACTTTTATAGCAAAGGGTTTGTGGTTGAGTCTGGACTGTCCAATTTTCATTTGGAAATTTGGATCCTTGTCACCATATTTAAGAGCATCTGTGACATCAAATTCAAAATTATCCATCATTGTTATCATTTTCTTTACTTCCACATTAGCTACTCGTACACCAGGAAAATATAATTGACTTTTAGTGTACCCTGGTAACTGTTTCAATGCGTTATCTGTAATATCCACAATTTTTTTGTTTATTTTCCAAAAGATTGGATCTCGTATTGTAGTCATAAAGTGCTCTAATACCGATGGTTGACTGAAATTAAAGAAATTTAATTCATATTAAAATTATATGATATACCATCTATGTATGATAAATGAGATAATACCTACATAGTACAAAAAATTATAAATCATAAGCGATGGTTTTGAAGTGAGAAAATGTATAAAAGTGCCTAATTACCTGTTAACTGTCGGGCTTTTATCAAAAACTTGAAGAGCTAAATTTTGATAACTAATATTACTGGTGATTAAAATATCCATCAAGTTATTTAAAATAGCAGCTTTACTGAAACCACCATCTCTCTGAAAGAATTTCATCTTTGATTAACAATTATTTTTGCGTGTCGTCAAAAATAGTATTTTCGGATTTCAAATATACTTCACACATCTTACCATATGAATTACTGCTGCATCTGTATTATTTTCTATATTTTTTAAGGATGTTACTAAATCATTTGTTGATACTTTTGCTGATGTTCTAGAAGCGAATTCATTTCCGTTTGAATAAATAAGCATAGGATCATATTCTGTTTCTTCAAATTTATCCCAGTCTATACTTTCCGCTTCCAAGAGTCCATTTGAATAACGTTCCAAATTATATCTAGCCATGAGTTGTTTAGTAAAATGATATAAATATTCACCGTATCTGTTATTTCTTTTAAATTCAGTGTCTACCCAAGGTAAACTACGAAGCTTCATAAAAAAGAAATATGAGTTTAGTCCAACGTCTTCTTGGAAGTATGCTAAGTTAGAATCTTCATAATCATCAAAAATACTGCTTGTATAGTTTGTGTCTATTATGTAAGAATTTCCTTCATTCCGAATACCATCACTGATAGATATTTCCTCGCTAGCAAGTAAAGATGACGCTTTAATTATAGAATCCTTACGTACAAAGTAATTTGGTAGGAGTTCATATGGTGCTGGTACTGACAATCTTTCTGTATCTTTTCGATTTATAATGGCTAAGTAAATAGCATCAATAAATAAACCGCAGTTGACATTTTGTCGCGCCCAACAAGCCGTTTTGTAAAAAGTATCAAAGTCCTTTGCATTATATAATAATTCGTAAATAATGCGAAGTTCATCCAAGTGATCTATATTGACTTCAGAAAATATTTGACCCTTGGGCAATAAGCCTTTTCCAGTCTTCAATGTATGGAAGTTATCAACGACAGATGGTTTCTGAAAATATATTTTACAATTAAACATTCAGCAGCACATTTAAGAAGCTTAGTATAATTGAAAAAGCTAGTAGGAAATTATAGAGATACTAGAAAATATTTCCATCAAATGAATACTGCTATCATTTTTGAAAATAAATAATAAAATAAAATAAAAACTAACTAAAAAAATAATATTATGATAAGATATCGTACTAGCTTTTGAATCTCTTGTGCGATATATAGCTTTGGATGGAAAAGCTTTTACTGAATCCATATATTCAAAGTGTTTTACTATTTCAGGGAAATATTATTTTTTATTATAAGAAAAAGTAAAGAGGTGTTTGAGACGTTCAAATTATGGAAAGCTATAACAATTCAACATCTATTATATATACTAGTCAAAACAAAATAAGGGCCACCACGTTTTTACAGTATTCTCATGAATTCTTGGGGTTAAAAGGTTGATCAATGTTTCAGTTGGATAAATTGATTGATTTTTATTGTAGACAGCATAAAACAAAGATGCATTCCATTAAAAAAAATTTGCTCCACTCTTTCTAAAAATTGACATTTTTGCAAAAATAATTAGTGAGGAAAAAAATTCTGAAAAAAAAAAACATAAAATGTTTCTTGATTTATGACTTTCCTCAATATCTAGTATGCCGTCCTCGATTACTAATGCACTCTTGAAGCCTAGAAGGTACATTCTCCACCAGGTGAACCACTGTTTCTTGAGGAATTTGTTCCCAGCTTGATTTCAGAACGTTTATTAGCTGTCTTTCATTGTGCACGGGTTGGTTTGTGCTTCGAACACTGCATTTCAGTAAATCCCACATGTGTTTAATGGGATTTAGATCCGAACTGTTTACAGGCCAGGCCAACACCTGTATACCAGCCTCCTCTAGGGCTTCTCTGGTGGCCCTAGCTGTATGAGCGCGAGCATTATCGTGCATCAGATGGAATCTTGCGCCGATTCTATGTGCATATGAGACCACATGAAGTCTTATGACCTCCTCGATGTAACGTTGAGCTGTTATTGTGCCTTCGTTTAGAATTACCAGCTCGGTTCTGCCTGACATAGAGATTCCTCCCCATACCATAACATTGGGGCCCCCAAATCTGTCACTTTCATGGATGCAAGCATCCGAAAATCGCTCACCTTCACGCCTCCAGACCCTAATGCGACGGTCATCACTAAAAAATTTAACTTTGCAATCATCCGTAAACAATACAGTCCTCCAATCTTTCATATCCCACGCCAGATGCTGCCTTGCGAATGATAATCGGTTTGCACGATGAGCACTTGTTAATGGTATCTGCACTACACGTCTCCTGGAGAACTGCTGGTCTTCGTGTAAACGATTTCTAATAGTTTGATCACTAACACGTGTACCGGTCGCCTGCTGCAAACGGTTTTGTAACGAACGGGCTGTTATACAGCGTTCTCTACGCGCAGTCAAGCCCACGTAGCGGTCCTCCTGTGCTGTAGTTGCTCGACTCTGCCAGATCCCCGTCTCCTGGTTAGTCTCCCAGTCTCTTGAAAACGATTCCAAGCATTCTGGATCGCTCGCCGGGAAAAACCCAGCTGCAACGCCACAGAACGCTGCGAATAGCCTACTTGAAGCAATGTTACGGCCCTAGTTACGGTTGGCAAGTCCATATGACTTCGAATTCTCGGCATAACTTTTTTAAAATGTTAATTCAGCCACTAGTCAAACGAAACTTACAGTGTTCCTGAGAGAATTGTCAATTTGACTGAGTTGAAATCCGTCTTAAAATCGGGTAGAATCAAGTGGTTGCAATAAATTATCGAAAACTACCCACTTTAAACAATTATGCGGGTGGAATGCTCAAAAAAAGTGTGTAAACAAATAAGGTAACACCACAATAAAGTATCAGCTACTTGAGAATGCATAAAAAATAAATTATCGCTAGCGAGGCCAAAATAATCAAGTGGCCCTTATTTTGTTTTGACTAGATTTTATCACTAGCTGACCCGACAGACGCTGTTTTGTGCATAATAAATAAAATACTGTTTTTTATTGAATTTGTCAATAATATTTCATAACACCAAGAATTATTTTGTAAAATATGCTCCCTGTCAATGACGTTCTATATTATGTACTAGCTGACCCGACAGACGTTGTTCTGTTCATAATAAAAAAAAAATCTTGCGAATGGAATTTTGGAAAATCCATTCTTAGCTGACCTCTACTCGGTGTATATTCATACCAAATTTCAAGTCTTTAGCTCTCATGGTTCCAAAGATATCGTGATGAGTGACTATATATGTGGAAATCTCTTATATATATATATAGAAGATAGAACGTCATTGCTCTCTGTTGTTAACTATAATGAAATTGCTTCACAGCAGAACTGTCAAACCATGTGTCAATAAATTCTCTCAAAGTTTTGTATGGACATATAGAAAATATGTCCATACAAAACAAATATTGGAAATAAAAATAATTATGGGTCCTAAGTCGAACTAAAAACTATCCTATCTCTCAAGTTGGACTAAACTGCACTCCATGAAGTAATCCCCATTTAAATCCGTTCATTAGTTTAGGAGTCCATCGCGGACAAACAACGTATCATGTGATTTATATATTTTAAGATATAACTATATGTCATCGTAGTTTCTATCGCCACCTTGAGATACATTAAGATGTTAAGTCTCATTAGGCCTCTTTCTCAGTATGTAACATACTTCTATAAAAAATAATAAAATATAATTTAGTTACCAAGTATCCGGAAGCATCGAAGGTGAACTCCCTGCTCAGTTTGATGATTGTTGGGTCTGTGCTTTCTTCGCAAATATTCTCGAAAAATGGCAGCATAGCCTTTTGTACTTGAACCCAATCTAATGGAGCTAAGAAATTTAAATTATGGTTAACATTTGAAATACATTCAATTTAATATTATTTGATGTAACAGGATTATTTAGCCAAAAGAATCAACCCAATGGGTTACTGTTTGTTGGTCAATATCTCAACAATGGTATGGATATTAGCACGCAAGTATTGCTGGCATACATTTGAACAACAATTAAATAAATAAATAAATCTTATGTTATAATATGATCTGTTTGCTGTATAAACATAATTGATTTTTGTCTTTCCCCACTATTCTGGCCCATCTATTTCATAGTTTTCAAGAGTTCTGTTTATTTATTTTAATTGGAAAACCCAACGGAGTTACAAAAAAAAATATGTTAAGCTTGAAAACTGATAGCAAAGTACAAGATCTCATCTCCACTAAGATGTAAACATAAACATAGATTGATTAGCAGAGATGTAATGATGGAAGATATAACACCGATAAATGGTAAATTTTATTTAAAAAGGAAAATAATATTTGTGTATTTAATTAAAAAATAATATAAGCAAGTGATCAAAAATCTCGCTCTTATATACATTATACGTCAATTAAATAATCCACTAAAGTTTTACTTAACGAATAAAAATTATTATACAGTCCTCGAATAGGTAAGGGTTAGTCAACAGTAAATCACTTGTAATAACCGGCATCGTAAACGTCGACAAACATTAACACATATTACCAAAATCCCTACTAATATTAGTAAATTATTATGTAAGTTGGTTTGTTACGATTTTACGCCGGAGCTACTGAATCGATGTTGATGAAATTTGGTACAGCGATAGACTAGAACTTGGGGAAAGACATAGGCTACATTTTATCCCAGAAAAATCCATAGTTTTCGCGGGATTTGTGAAAAACGTCACGTGGATGAGCTATAACTATACCAATAGTAGGTTTAGTTTGCCATAGCAATCTTCCTCGAAATTAGACTCATATAATATGTTGGGAATGGGAGCGAAAACAGGCACCGGAACTATTCTAACATGAAATAATCTTCAATTCCAAATTTCGCGGGTGAAGTCGCGGGCGTCAGCTAATAAAATTATATGAAATGAGAGATTTTTTTGCACTTCTAATATATTTTCATTCCCTATAACGAATTTTCTTGCTATTAAACAAAACAAATGGAAATTGTTATAAGCTTAAACAAAACAAATGGAAATTGTTATAAGCTTCTTAAAAATAATAATTTTTCTTACCCAGTCGTGGAACCAGCGGCTCAGTTGGAACTTTAATAAGATAAGCATTTATGCTTAAGCAAATGCTTAACATAACCACTATTGTCGTCTTCATACTTGATGCTACACTAAAATTTTCTAGCTCAGTGAAAGTATTTATACTTTGAAAGGGAATAAATATTTTCAATTAGGCGAAGATAAGTGGTTGAATGCACTTATAATTTGTATTACGCACCAATGTTACATTGAAGACGTGTTATAATAGGTCAATCATCTTGGTACAAATTATTTGAATAAATGGGTTCTGTAAGCATTTAAATTTATTTTATTTCATTTTGTAGAAGTGAAGGGCAAGCGAGAATACCTACGGGTGATCTGATGTGATTACCGCTGGCCATACATACTCTCTTTTAGTGTCAAAAGTCAAAGTTCTTTATTTGCTAGAAACAATTACAGGTGAAGTTATTACTAATTTAAGAGTAGGCACATGTTTCGTCTTGACAGACATGCAAATATTCCAGTGCTTTCTTTTCATAGTTGGCCAACGTAAAGCTATACCTTAGAGACCCTACAATATACAATTATAATAATTAAAAAATATAATAAGTAGTAATAAGACAGTATTCGTGTATTGAGTAAAAACAATATATTTTTAATAGCGTTTATAATTTAAATTTAAATCTATTTAATACTGTCTCCTTTCTTATTTCTTATAGTAATTTATTAAATACTAGCTGACCCAACAGACGTATTGCCATCATATCATCGTCAACTGTATTTAATCTATGAACTAAAGCTAAAGGTAGCTAAAATTAAATTTGTCTAGATTCTAATTAGTTATTCATTTTAAACTATTATTTCAATTTGATTTCTGAACGACGCGGGACACATCAAAGGAAAAACATTTTTTTTTTAATTCCAAACATTTTCCTATTTATTCACCTTTTAAACCTTCTCTGGACTTCCACAAATAATTCAAGACCAAAATTAGCCAAATCGGTCCAGCCGTTCTCGAGTTTTAGCGAGACTAACGAACAGCAATTCATTTTTATATATATAGATATTTACACACATAGCGTGACAGTTTTTGTGGTAAAAATTGTTCTTATGTACTCGAAGTCTAGTAGGATCACGCGATGGAAACAAAGAACAGTCACCTAACCGAGTGAATTAATTTAATTTTTTTTTAACAAATAAACTAGCCTCTAGTACATAAATTTCGTTAATAGTAATGTGTTTAAATTTAAAAATAGTGGTCTACAGCTATCGAAGGGCCCTATACCGGCCACAGCTCTTATGCATCTTTTTTGAGCTTTATATTTGTGGAGTTACCCCATAGGAAGATACCATACCTAATTATAGATGCTATAAAGCCGTGATGGACAAAGATTGCAGATTCTTTTGATATTGTTTGACCATATAAAGTGTTGAATAAACGCACAGATGAATTCGAAATCCGAAAGTATTGAACCGGAACCACCCTAGTAAGAGTCTACAGTTCCAGCTATTGCGCTAGCATCGCTTGTGTCTAATGCTTTGAGTTTGAAATATTATATTTCTTTTATTTCCTAAAAGAGTTTCCATTCAATGTTAGTGTTACTTATACCGTCACTTTAGTAGTTATATCAATTCGATCGATCGAATCGAGAATATATAAATAATACAAGCTGATACCCGCGACTTCGTCCGCGTACACACATGACTAAGCACGTATTACTTATAAAATCTTTAATTCTTAAAACTTTATTAACTTTTAACTTTATTAACTATCTGATAGATAGTTATCAACTGTAAGTAATCTACCAACTATAGTTAGCTAAAATTAAGTTTATTTTTTACCTCCTGAGAAAGTTAGAAAGATTAAAAAATTCTAATCAGTTATTCATTTTAAGCTATTCTTTCAATTTGATTTCTGAACGACGGGGGATACATCAAAGGAAAAATGAAATTGTTGTTTTAATTTAATTCCCAGCATTTTCATATTTATTCACCTTTTAAACCTTCTCTCTCCAAATCGGTCCAATTGAGAACTTTTTAACCGACTTCAAAAAAGGAGGAGGTTCTCAATTCGTCGGTATGTTTTTTTTATGTTTGTTACCTCAGAACTTTCGACTGGGTCAACAGATTTTGATAATTCTCTGTTTATTTGAAAGCTGTGCGGTCCAATAAAGTTAAAATAAACAATAATAGTAACAGTTAATTAGATTAATGCAAGTATTTTTATACTTTTGAAGTCGGTTGTTTTTCTTTTTATTTTTTTTTTCTTCAAAACAGAAGTAAACTCTCAATTAGTTTATTAGGGTTTCAAACCTGAAGGGTAACCAACGGACACCTCTGCAGTCTGTCCGTCCCACTATCTGTCAGCGGACTGTATCTCATTATCCCCAATACTTAATCTAATATATAAAATTCTCATGTCGCGGTGTTTGTAGTTGAACTCCTTCGAAACGGCTTGACCGATTCTCATGCAAATTTGAGTGCATATTTGGTAGGTCTGCCTAGAATCAGACAACATCTATTTTTCATCCCCCTAAATGTTAAGGTTGGTCCAAATTTTTTTTTAATTTTTTTGACATTTTTTTTTTAAATTTGTTTGATTATGAGTCAGCATTAAAAATACATACAACTTCAAATTTTAACCAATCAACGATCAAGATTTGCTTTTGTATCGCGATTTTAATATCGGCAATACAACGTTTGCTGGGTCAGCTAGTAAACAATATTATTAAGACTTATGTAAAGTGATTAACATAATTAGTATTTTAAGTTTAGTTATTAATAAGTAATTGCCAACGCAACCCTAAATTTAATCTAGTAAATTAGCATCTAATTAATTTTTATAATGAGAGGTCATGTAAAGGTAATTTGACTATTATTGTTTGATTTTTATTACGTGTCAGAGTTTATCAGTGCCTTCTAAGAAAACAATGATCATACATACTATCAGTAAAGTTGAAGTGTATATAAAATAACAGCTTAGCAACATAACTAAATACATCTAAATATGTGCTCGATAGTCGGGCGAGAAAAGTAAAATTTACGTTTGGCTCAGTGGAAGGAGCGCTCGCACGGAACTCGAGAGGTCGCGGGTTCGAGCCCCGCACCATTCAAAAATTTTGTTTTTATGTTTAATTTGTGTAATTGATTCCAAAAAAATAATATTTGTAGATTTGCATATCCTAAGTCGATTTCCTAATATGTAAATCCAATATTTGGTTGAGCAGGTAAACAACTGTAAAGTAGATCCTGTAGATGAATATCAAGGTTTATCAATGATACGTCACTCGAACGGTTGGATCAGTGGCAAGAGGGCTCGCACGGTCGTGAGAGGTGGTTTGAGTCCCACATCGTTCATAAATTTTGATTTCCAATATTTGGTTGAGCAGGTAATCAACTGTAAAGTATATACTGTAGATGAATATCAAGATTTATCAATGATACGTCACTCGAACGGTTGGCTCAGTGGAAAGAGCGCTCGCACGTTCGTGAGAGGTCGCGGGTTTGAGTCCCGCATCGTTCGTAAATTTTAATTTGTGTAAATTTTACAATTTTACTTTCAATGATAAATAGCTTGTGTTCAGAGAATAACCGAAACTTGTTTGAAAATTGTTTTGAAATTTGTTTTAGCAGTGAGGTAGATATTTAATCTCAGACTAAATAATGATCTATGAATCACGAGGATATATATTTTATGTATTTTTTTTATGGAAAAAGAGGAAAAACGAGCGTACGGGTCACCTGGAGTTATGTGATCACCGCCGCCCATTCTCTTGCAACACCAGAGGAATTACAGGAGCGTTGCCGGCCTTTGAGGAAGTCGTAGGTACGCGCTTTTTTTTAAGGTACCCATGACGTATCATTCCGGAAACACCGCACAAGGAAGCTCATTCCACAGCTTTATAGTACGTGGAAGAATGCTCCTTGAGAACCGTTCACAAAGTTTTTTAGTTTTGTGCTATTTTGTTGATTTCGGGATAGCGGCCTTACGAGGTATTATGGTGTGGTGAGCTTAATATTCATTTATTAGAAAAATCGATTCCCAGCAGTCTATGTCAACTTCATATAATCAATTCAATATATTTCTGAACTTACTTGTCAGAGTAACCAGAACATCTAATAGCTGTATTGGTAATTAACAATTACAAATCTATTTGGCACTACAACTGCGCTCGGCACCTTGAGACATAAGATGTTAAGTCTCATTTGCCTAGTAATCTCACTAGCTACGGCACCCTTCACACCGAAACACAGTAATGCTTACACATTACTGCTTCATGGCAGAAATAGGCGCCGTTGTAAGTTTGGTTAATTGTGCTATTTTGTATTTAAATAAATTAAAACCTAGTTTGCAAACAGTTACTATGCAACCGCTGGGTATTCATTGGAGAAAACAACGCCTTTAGCAACTTTATAGTGAGAGATCATTATATAAAATAATTATATATGTTCCTCGTGTACCTATGTGAAAAAAAATCCAAATAAACAACCGTATTCAAAAATACTAATCCAAAACCACTGATACAATATGCACTAAGTATATCTATTGTTTTGGAATAGTTATTTTTGAAGTCGGTTATTATTTTCTTTACTTTTACTATTATTATTTTTAGTGAATCTAATGTACACCAACTAATTTATCTGAATATGTAAAGGAGTAAACTAAATTTTGAAATGCAGCAATGAACGTAAGCACATTGCAATTTGATTACAGACAGTTTGAAATTCTGCCGCACCCTTATGCACCATATTTCAAACAAGAAAAGAATCATCTAAATCGGCTTACCCAGTTGAAAATTCTGAGGTAACAAACATGAAAAAATACCGTTGAATTGAGAACCTCCTCCTTTTTTGAAGTCGGTTCCAATACGTTGAATAATACAAAATATCTGTTGCAAGGTCAACTTGAAATGTTATAATCTGGGAATCCGGAATAGTAAAAGACTGCAACTTTGATTATAATTATAAAGAATCCATTCTGAACAGGAAGTTGCTTGAGACTTTTTTCTGACATTCCATTTCCAATCACAAAAAATCGTGTCTCTTCTATAGCGTTAATGAGTCACTTCTTTTATAAAATGTTAAAGAATGAAAACAAAATTTTTATTTTTATATCGCGTTAGCCCTATAAATATTAACAACTGCTGATATTATATGGGACTTTTCTATAATTATACTTACCTTGATAATTGGTGTCATTGCACCATATCTTGCAATATTTTTTAAAGGTATTACGCATGGCGTGCTTCCTGACCGCTTGAAATATAGTAAAATTACCTACACTAATATTAAATTCGAGAAGCACTTCTTGTGTGAAAAATTATAGTATTATAGTTCGGTATTATCAATCCATATAATAAAAATAATTAAAAACTTTCATCAGGAGCTGTAATGCGGAGAAGCGTACTTCAGGGATCAATCCTAGGACCGTTGTCATACCTCTTCTATATTGAAGATTTACCATTTGTAACCTCGAAAATTTTGAGATTATTCATTTCGCTGACGACACTTCATTTAAATATGGTAAACGCTAGTTGGTATTACAAAATAAACTCCTTTTCATAAAACTGGCACTTTTGATTAATTATTCGAGAACTTTTAGTATTAACAGTTTTAAAAGGGATTTGATACAAAAAAATAAAATCAATATTATTTACTGATGTAAGAACACTTTTGTTTGGTAATTAAGTCAATTTTAATTTGTTTTATTTTGTTTTCTAGGAAATTACTCATTTTGACAAAAAAAGGTATCTTCAATTGACTTTCTCCTTTATTTATTAAAAATTACAAACTATTACATAAAAATTAATATTGAGTGTAGGTATCATCCACTGGCTGAAATATAACTGCTGCAATTCTTCGTGGCATATTATGGACGAGGTTTTTTTTGAGTTCTTGAGTAATTAAAAAAGTATTAGCAGATTTTAGATCTTGAATGTTCTGTGGGGCTGAGGTCGGTACTTCGTGCTGGCCAATCTAAATGTGAGATCCCGTCGTCACTTGAGGAAGCGTATTCGTCGCCCGCACGGTATGCTCGAGCATTATCGTCCATAAGCACAGCAACACTTTTTGTAACAACTAACGAATTGTTATGCTTTGAGCCACAATCTACAAAAACGAACCTAGTACTATTATCAGAAGTTATGCCAGCTCAAAAAATGTCAGAGCCCTCACCGTACGGCGTTATTTCTGCAAAATATACCTATGCATAACGCCTGGTCTTCATCAGACTATACAACCTTGCTCTATTCTACATCTGTCCACGTCGCACAAATTTGGTTAAATCTTAACCTTGCAATACGGTGCCCATAGGGTAATTTAGGATCCCTAGCTTGTGTACGACTCTGTATATCGACTTCTAGAAGTCTCCTCCTGCCAGTTCATACGCTAACACTCACATTTCTAACATCTTCAAGATTGTTTTTGATGTTATTTTAGGTAGACTTCTGTTTTCGTAAAGCTTGACTTACAATATATCGATCGATCCGAGCTCAGTGGATCGTTTTCTTTCTGATCCCACTCTTCTTTTCAAAGAATCGGTTTCTTGAAACCTAGCCCTGGCCCTCGGAACGACTTACACCAAACATTGACAAACGTTCCGACACAATATAACATTGAGTACAGCCACTTTGAAGAAGACTATCAGCGATAATTGTCTTCTCTGAAATAATATTACCGGTTGCAATTTGTCACAAAAAACCATTTTTTTAAATCAACATCAATTTATTAAAATCACAGAAAAACATATACATATATTATAGCACAATATACAGAAAACTGCGAGCAAACGCTCGGATCGAATACAATATATTTATGTAATTTTTAAATGTGGAATATTTTATTTTACTTTCCAGTACTTTTTTCATACGTAGACAATTGTTTCTAATTAATTGAATGCATAAAAAATCTGTTTTGTTTGAGATTTCCATACTTGTACTGAAAAGTTTAGGATGCTCGTGTTTTTTGCAAATGTGTTTATATGAAATTCTCCCTACCAAATGTAAAATAAAGGTTCAAGGAGTATCTTTTAAAACGGGGAACTATTAAAATTTGTATATTCTACTTCGTTTCTTGGAATGGCATTAGATGAAAACCTACAATGGGGTGTTCATATTGAGGCAATCTCATATAAAATGAGTGCTTCTACTTTCGCTATTAGAACAAGTATAAATCTTACTGATGTAAGCACTGTGAAATCGATCTATTTCTGTTATTTACATAGCATTATATCATATTGTGAAATCCTTACAAAATCCATTAGAAATCACTTTAAACACATACGGATTTTAACAGTAGCATCTTAATTCACTTATAATAATTTACTGGTATTTTATAAAAGGATGAACAGAATACATTTAAAATAATGATACACACTAAGAATACGAGAAATAAAACTAAAACCATTATTCCACAAACAAGACAATTATTTAATAAAATTCTAAATAATAATTACATGTCTAACTCCTTCTTAATTCAAATAATATATAAAGAATTGTCTTATTAAAAAAGTCTACTATACGATTAAAGAATATAATAGAGGACAAAGATGTATGTAAAATAGATGTTCCTGGTCCACCTCATAATAATTCTTGAAACGATGTTTCTAAAGCGCTTAGCTTAAGCCTTTTAGAATAAATTTTATTTGACAATGTCGATATATGTGAAAGTCAATGTGAATGGCAGGTGATCTTCTGGACCTCCTCTCAGTATCACGGGTACCACAGAGGTCTATTCTAGAACCGGTGCTCTTCCTTGTTTACATTAATGATCTAATTTACCTTGTCGAAAAAAGGAGTAGTATTGCTTGCAGAGGATACTTCACTCAAATTCAAAGTGAAAAGAAGCCTAGTTAGGTAAAACGAAGTAGTGTTCAGTGTTCTATCTAACATCGTGTTTCAGTGTGTGTGGTGTGTGGGCTTAGCGCCAACATTAGTTACGAATAGTTAGAAAAATTACCAGAGTATTTTTCACACAATCATGATTGCAAATAATACAAGTTCATAAACGGGTATGGAACAAAAATTTGTTAAAAATAACTGACTACCTAAGAACAATAAGGTTACATTCGTCAAAAAAAATTTGATTTACCCTAAAGTTACGCCTAAAGAAATCTTACTATAATAATTATATTTGTAAATTTTATTATAGTAGTATCTAAATCTTAATTTTTTTGTTTTCGATGGTCAGATATCCCTTTCGCAAGCTTATGGTTAGCGCGACCTCTGGCGTTCTAAAGCTAAAGTACGTTCTAGTTGCCATATTACGTGTTATTGCTATGAGCCGCTAGGATGCGCCACTTTCGCTTAGCATCAAAGTTTTGGTGCGAATCTACGGCTACACTACTTTACCGTCTACCGCCCTGATAAACCATTATTATTTATAGGGGAATGCCCGTTTTGGGCTATCAAATGCCCAGTAATTACTTTTATTTAAAAAAAATCATATTTATTCTTCTAAGTATTATAAAAATATTATCAAAAAAGATTGCTACACTTTTACACATAACATGAGTAACGCAACGATATCTATATATATAAAAATGAATTGCTTTTCGTTAGTCTCGCTAAAACTCGAGAACGGCTGGACCGATTTGGCTAATTTTGGTCTTGAATTATTTGTGGAAGTCCAGTGAAGGTTTAAAAGGTGAATAAATAGGAAAATGCTGCTAACTTAAATAAAAACAACAAACTTGTTTTTCCTTTGATGTGTCAATACATAATTTCTATGAGAGAATTTAATGACGCACGGTTTGACAGTTGTGCTGTGAAACAATTTCATTACTACAGCAGGGTGCATATTTTACGAAGTAATTTTTGATGTTATTGACAAATTCATATTAAAACATTATTTTATTTATTATATACAGAACAACGTCTGTCGGATCAGCTAGTTTTACAATATCAACTACAATTAGACGACATAATATTATTTGAATGCTACGAATCAGTGCTGCCAAGAAGTGATTTACTTGGTTTTACCCATTTTAATCCTATGATGCTTAATATGTGCGCTTTTTTCAGCCGTGAAGCAGTAATGTGAAAACATTACTGCGTTTCGGTCTGAAGGGTGCCGTAGCTAGTGAAATTACTGGGCAAATGAGACTTGACATCTAATGTCTCAAGGTGACGAGCGCAGTTGTAGTGCCGCTCAGAATTTTGGAGTTTTTCAAGAATCCTGAGCGGCACTGCACTCTAATGGGTAGGGCGTATAATTAGCTGAACGCCCTGCTCGTCTCGTCCCTTATTTTCATAAAAAAATATATTATATTAAAAATGAATGAAATAGATTAATTAAAATCGATATTTATTTATTCCATTTCTTTATCTTTTATTTGGCAACATATTTGTCAATATGTTATGTTTTTAAAGGGATAACCTTAACTTCTAGGTTTAATACACAAATAAAATTTGGAAAACAAAATTGTACGAACGATGCGGGACTCGAACCCACGACCTCCGGCGTTCCATGCCGCTTCTCTAACCAACTGAGCCAACCGTTCGAATAACGTGTCGCTATTAAATCTTGTATGCTTTGTTCAACTCTCAGGTTGTGGCTTCATCTACCTACAGGATCTACTTTACAGTTGATAACCTGCTCAACCCCAATATTAGGAAATTGACTTGAGATGTCGCTCTTGCTCATCTAAACAATATGTTATGTTTTTAAAGTGATAACCCTCACTTTTAGGATTAATACACAAATAAAATTTGCTGAGCTCACTCAGTTGGTTAGAGCACTGGCATGGAATGCCGTAGGTCGTGGGTTCGAGTCCCGCATTTTTCAAATTTTGTTTTTCAATTTTTATTTGTGTAACATCTTTGTCATTATAAAATGTCAACATACAAATAAACTTCGGTTTGTATTTTCGTGTGCGTTTTCAATTAGTTTATCTCTGTTAATGCTTTTTTTTACCCTTTTTTATTTTGTTATTTTTTTGTAGCCCTTAGATTCAATTCCTGGACGATGTGCTTATAATGTATGACCCCCAAAATAATGCGTAAGATAAGAAAAATGTATTTGCAATTCGATAAGTCATGTTATGAAAAGAAAAAATATTTTTTTCCTAAAAACCCATTCTTTTATAAAGCCAATTTCCTAACTATTTTCTTATTTATAGTTAATATTCTATTCCCCGTATACTTTTCTGTGTGTGCACTCGTAGCCGAAGTTAGTATGGCCGATGGGCATCCTCCTTTCCTCGGGAACTGTGGTTTCACTAGAGTTTTGATGTGCAAATGAAGAGGAGGTCAAAACCAAATTGGCTTCGACGAAGCTGGGCGTCATAAATAGAGCACGGCAATACTTCAAGCTGGCCCACATTCTAGCGCTCTACAAAGCGCAGGTCCGGCCACATAGCATAGGAGTTTAGCTCCATCTCTGGACTGGCGCACCCCAGTATCAGCTCGGTTCATTTGACCGCGTGCAATGCAGAGCAGCTCGAACTGTAAGGAATCCAGTGCCCTGTGAACGGCTGTATCACTTGGAGACGTCGTTTCATTGTGCGTCTTCAACCGCATTTATCACGAGGAGTGCTCCTACGAGCTGTTTTATCTGATCCCTGCCGCCGAATTCCACCTTCGCACGACACACCACAAGTTAGGATATCATCACCACCATCTGGATCTGTGGCTGTCCTCTACTGTGCGTTTTTCAAGGAGCTTTCTTCCACGTACTACAAAGCTGTGGGATGAGCTTCCTTGTGCGGTGTTTTCGGGACGATACGACATGCGTACCTTCAAAAAGAGTGCGTACGTTAAAGGCCGGAAACACTCCTGTGATTCCTCTGGTGTTGCAAGAGAATGTGGGCGGCGGTGATCACTTAACACCCGCACGGTCGTGTGTCCTCCTTTTTCCATAAAAAAAAACTGACGCTGAAGATTGCTTTCCGCCCTATGTTGTGCATTGGTAAATAACTGCCATAGATCGTGGGTAAACCTAGATAAAACCCCAGAGTAGGGATGGATACTTAAGTACTTTAATTAATAACCATTGCCATTTCGCGGTAGTGTGAACGTAGCATTACCTTCTACCGCCCTTTACTGCAACAAGCAAAGGCATTCATGATTTTTTTTATGGAATAGGAGGACAAACGAGCGTACGGGTCACCTGTTGTTAAGTGATCACCGCCACCCACATTCTCTTGCAACACCAGAGGAATCACAGGAGCGTTGCCGGCCTTTAATGAAGGTGTACGCACTTTTTTTGAAGGTACCCATGTCGAATCGTCCCGGAAACACCGCACAAGGAAGTTCATTCCAAAGCTTTGTAGAACATGGAAGAAAGCTCCTTGAAAACCGCACTGTGGAGGACCGCCACACATCCAGGTGGTGGGGATGATATTCTTACTTGTGACCTGTCGTGCAAAGGTGGAATTCGGCGGCAGGAATCAGGTTAAACAGCTCTTCAGAACACTCCCTGTGATAAATGCGGTAGAAGACACACAATGAAGCGACATCTCTACGCAACGCCAAGTGATCCAGCCGTTCACAGAGCACTGGGTCCCCGACAATTCGAGCTGATCTACGTTGCACGCGGTCAAATGGATCGAGCTGATATGATTTTATTTATGCTTCTATTAACGCGGGAAGTGATCAGCTACACTAGAGTTTAAGGAGACTTAGCAATAAACTAGGTGATAAAACAGATTTTTATGGCATGAAATGGCGTCATGCAACCCCAAGTAAATAAATTGTTTTTGATTAGTTAAACTTAATAATCAAAAATGAAGTGTGGAAATGAAAAATCTAATCTTGTTGCACAAATATTTATTGTGTTAAAACTACGAATAAGTATCAGTGTTAATTACAAAAGTTATGCACACCGCTCATTATCTTTCTAAAAAAATGAAAACGTCGCTTCATTGTGTGTCTTCTACCGCATTTATCACGGGGAGTGTTCTGAAGAGCTGTTTAACCTGATTCCTGCCCCCGAATTCCACCTTTGCACGACACGTCACAAGTTAGAATATCATCCCCACCACCTGGATGTGTGGCGGTCCTCCACAGTGCGGTTTTTAAAAAACTTTCTTCCACGTACTACAAAGCTGTGGAATGAATTGTGCGGTGTTTCCGGGACGATACGAAATGGGTACCTTCATAAAAAAAGTAAACCTCCTTAATGTCTATCAACGCTTCTGTAATTCCTCTGGTGTTGCAAGAGAATATGGGCGGCGGTAATTACTTAACGCCAGGTGACCTGTACGCTCATTTGTCCTCCTTTTTTATAAATAAACTTTAAGTGCGAATTCACCGGTCGAGTGTCACAGACAAAAATATAGGGTCGAGTTAGAGTTGTCTTTTTACAATTGCTACTTTCGTGGCTTTGTACACTTCATATTATTAGCATAGGTAAGCCACAAGAGTATTTCTATTTTCAATATGGAATGAAGCGCAATAATTATATATTATGAATATCATATTGATAAATAATATAATATCATATACATATTTTTACATTTCAAATAAAAAGAAGATGGTAATTGTATTCCCTTTTTTTTTGCGTGTTTTATATATTTCATACAACATTGTAATAGGGCCGAAACACATAACCGCGTTGCGGCACCGCGCCCCTGAAATCGGCAGTTTGCATTGCGGCGTTGCGGCATCGTGGAAAAGAGCGTTTTACTATCGTATGGTGGGGTAACCAGTTCTTCGTGATTTTTTATTATGAATGGATGTGTCTCTGGCATGGATCGTCGGAAAAAACTTATTGCTTGTTTGTTATTAAGAAGACATTACTCTGTTTTAAATATACGACACAGAAGATACTGATAAGGCTGAGCACTTCAACCAAAGATTTTGAAGTGTTATAGATATTTGATTGACTTGAAATTAAGTTGAGACATTATTTAAGATGTTTTCAAGAGATTTGCGAAATAATAGTTCTTTTGAAAGAATCATTGACTACCATTATAAGCAAGAAATTGAAAATGATACCATTTGAAACTCTTGCAGAATTTAAACTTCAACTTCATATTAATAATGTACTTGTGCATTATAAATATGGTTAATTTAATGACTTTCAAAAAACGAGGTAAACTAATTGTATCATAATATATGGCAACATTCATAATTAATAAGGAAGAACTGTGGATTTTGTAGGTGTACCTGTAGGCATGCTGCCCTGTACTTTTCCCGGGGCGTAAAAAGAATAGGGGAGTCCCAGGCCCATGGGTGTCGTAAGAGGCGACTAAGGGCTTTTTAGAAGTGGGAGAGTCACGCTGCCGTCTTTTGACGTCAGCAAAATCGGGCCAGACTCGTCCGGGTTAATTACCACACTCGCAAAGAATACCGGCGTGAAGTAGCGGCCTAATGCCGCTATGTTTCGCATAGGTTAGTGTCGAGGACCGGTGGCCATTCCCCCCCCCCCCGCCCTCCACCCGAATATGACAGCGGTACTAAAAAAGATTTTACCCCAGGAGGGTACCAGCTCTACCAGAGTTGGAGAATCCCTCCCAGGGCACTCAAGCTCGGGCTGCCCTTCGTATTCTGGGGAGGGCACAGAACCGCGCATGACCAAGGACAAACGAGGCAGTATCACCACGGCACCCCGCTCCACACTCAACGTGGACTTTTGCAATATCAGGGGAATTCACTCCAATTTAAACGCCGTCCACCACCACCTTGAGACGGCGCAGCCGGCCTTGTGTTTCCTTACTGAGACGCAGATATCTCGACCTAGCGATACGTCATATTTAACGTACCCCGGGTACAAAATTGAGCACAATTTTTTGCCTCATGCCGGGGTATGTGTGTACTTTAGGGAGGATATCTGCTGTCGCCGTCTCGGCAATTTTGAGGGAAGGGACCTGTCCACTCTCTGGCTCCGCGTAGATTTAGAGGACCGCGTCCGCATCTATGCGTGTGTCTACAGGTCCCATAGTGGTAACGCAGAAACCGATCATCTCATGGGCTGCGTTCAAGCGGCAATTGACGACGTACTTGCACAGATCCCCTCCGCTGAAATTGTAGTCTTGGGTGATTTCAACGGGCACAATGCCGAATGGCTTGGATCACGTACCACAGACTACGCAGGGCGATCTGTGCATAATTTTGCATTGGCGTATGGTCTGTCCCAATTGGTTGAGTCGCCAACGCGGCTCCCGGATGTGGATAGCCACATGCCGTCCTTAGTGCATCTTCTGCTGACTACACATCCCGATGGTTACCAGGTCTTTGTTGACGCCCCTCTCGGAACGTCCGACCATTGCCTGGTCAGGAGTGTAGTGCCTATCCGACGCCAACGTCGCAGACCACCAGCGACCCGCCGCGTTTGGCACTACAAGTCAGCAGATTGGGATAGGATGCGTTCCTTTTTTGCATCCTACCCTTGGGGCAGGGTTTGTTTCCCTTCGGATGATCCCAGTGCCTGCGCCGTTGCAGTAGCCGATGTGATATTACAGGGTATGGATATTTTTATACCAAACTCTCGATGCGTCATCAGCATCTGACTGCAAAAAACAGGCGTATCGAGCTTGGGTTGCGCGCAAAAAGGATCCGAACTGCATAGTTCTTTAGAGGAAATACAACCGTGCCTCCAGATTTTTTAAGTGGCAAATCGCCCGTGCAAAATCAAAACACGTCGTCAAAATCGGCGAGCAGCTTTCCAGTTACCCGACCGGAACACGCAAGTTCTGGTCGTTGTCGAAAGCTGCTCTTGGTAACTTCAGCCAGCCGTCCATGCCGCCGTTGCACATGAGGAATGACACCCTGGCCCATACGGCAAAAGAGAAAGCCGATCTCTTGTGCACTCTTTTCACCTCTAACTCGACTCTTGACGACAACGGAAAAACACCGCCGACCATCCCGCGGTGTCAGAGCTCTATGCCTGAAGTACAGTTCAGACAGAAAACTGTTAGGCGAGCTCTGTTTTCGTTGGACGTCAGGAAGTCGAGCGGGCCGGATGGCATTTCTCCAATCGTGCTTAGAACGTGTGCCCCTGAGTTGACGCCGGTGCTAACGCGTTTATTCCGGCACTCTTATTCTAAAGGCGTAGTCCCTGACTTATGGAAGTCTGCCCTTGTCCATCCGATCCAAAAAAAAGGAGACAGTTCGGATCCGGCAAACTACAGGCCTATTGCTATTACCTCCCTGCTCTCCAAAATCATGGACAGCATAATTAGCCGTCAGCTCTTGGTATACCTAGAGGGTCACCAGTTGATCAACGACCGACAATACGGGTTTGGCCATGGTCGGTCGGCAGGTGATCTTCTGGCACATATACCTGACACATAGATGGGCTGCGACTATTGAAAGCAAGGGGGAAGGCCTGGCAGTTAGCCTGGATATAGCGAAGGCCTTTGATCGTGTATGGTAATCCCGAAAGCTTGTGCAAGTGGACCTCCAGCTTCCTCACTGGGCGTTGTCGACGGATATTGCTCGAACCCGACACCCGTGAATGCTGGAGTGCCCCAAGGCAGTGTGCTGTCTCCCACGCTGTTTCTTCTGCATATCAATGATATGTTGGATACCTCCAACATTCATTGCTATGCAGACGACAGCACTGGTGATGCCATATACACGGGCCATGCAGGTCTCTCTCGGGAAATCGTCGACCAGTGCCGGGAGAAACTTGTGTCTTCTATCGAGTCCTCTCTTGAGAAGGTCGCGGAATGGGAAAATTGAACCTTGTCCAATTTAACCCCCAGAAGACTCAAGTTTGCGCGTTTACCACTAAAAAAACCCCATTTGTTGTATCACCGCTCTTCGACAACACTTCCCTCAAAGCCTCGCCTAGTATCAGAATAGTGGGTCTCGAAATCTCGAGCGATTGCCAATTTCGTGGTCATCTGGAAGGCAAAGCCAAATTGGCTTCAAAGAAACTGGGCGTCATTAATAGAGCACGGCAATACTTCAAGTCGGCCCACATACTAGCGCTCTACAAAGCGCAGGTCCGGCCACACATGGAGTATTGCTGTCATCTCTGGTCTGGCGCACCCCAGTATCAGCTCGATCTATTTGACCGCGTGCAACGCAGAGCAGCTCGAATTGTCGGGGACCCAGTGCTCTGTGAACGGCTGGATCACTTGGCGTTGCGTAGAGACGTCACTTCATTGTGTGTCTTCTACCGCATTTATCACGGGGAGTGTTCCGAAGAGCTGTTTAACCTGATTCCTGCCGCCGAATTCCACCTTCGCACGACACGCCACAAGTTAGGATATCATCCTCACCATCTGGATGTGTGGCGGTCCTCCACAGTGCGGTTTTCAAGGAGCTTTCTTCCACGTACTACAAAGCTGTGGAATGAGCTTCCTTGTGCGGTGTTTCAGGGACGATACGACATTCCTTCCGACCTTCAAAAAAAGCGCGTACACCTTCCTTAAAGGCCGGCAACGCCCCTGTGATTCCTCTGGTGTTGCAAGAGATTGTGGGCGGCGGTGATCACTTAACAACAGGTGACCCTTACGCTCGTTTGTCCTCCTATTCCAAAAAAAAAAAAAAAGGCATGAAATGAAAAGAAGGTGTTTGATAGCATTTTTTATTTCTAAGCTACAACTTATAATCTGTCAGCCATATAACATTATGATCATTTTTCGATATTTTCATTTAAACAGTGGTGTTGATGTCTACATCTCTTAAGTTGTAATTATCAATGGTCTGTGTCCTAGATGTTAAATCATAATTTTTAAGGACATAGCTGTCCCATCGCATTTTCATGTCGCAAACTTGAGCCTTGTGGAAGACTGTCACATCAACAAACTTCATGTTTGGTGTAAAGAACTTGGCTTCATCAATTGTACGATCGAAGGGGAAACCTAACGGCATCTTGTCAACCAGAGTTGATCTAAGTTCTACAAAACGATCACGTCTGTTTACATCAAAAATGGATACATCGACATTGTCAACTACTCTAAGAGGGGTGACAATTACGTACAAGAGCATGTTCATTCCACCAACACGACCCTTAGGAAGCAACAGCCTTGTAGGGAATCCTGTGTGGTAGTTAACGAGATCTTTGTACAAGTCTTTGACATCAGAGACTGTGGTAAGTTTGGTCCATAAATCTCTTGTCATCATACGATCTCTTACAAAGTTGTGCATGTCTTGTGAATTCCTGATGATTGTGTTCCTTCCGTTGTTTAGTTTGTAGTAGAATGTATCGAGTTCAACGAAGTTGACTCGGTTGAGGTTTAAGTCGATGAGACGACCAAGATGGTCTTCCTTGGGTCCCAAGAATACTCGAACAATACAATCGACGGTTTTGTCAGACATTATGTCAAAGCTAACTTTGAAAGGTTGGTGGTTAAGACGACGTTTGCGGACCAAGAAAGTCATGTCTGATTTGGACTTCTTAAATTCATCGTTGTTAAGGATAACAGCATTAGTCATATCCATTAAGTAATCATCAAAGTATGTTACAAGCTTGTCTACAACGACGTTGTCGATCTTGACTCCAGGGAAGTAAAGTTCTTCGCGAGTGTAGCTTGGCAGACGCAACTTGAAGAGGATGAACAAATAAGACAAACGCTTTTGCAGTTGGTAGAATACTGGGTCACGAAGAGCAGTCTGGTAGCTATCCAGTACGCTTGGCACCACGAAATAGCTGAAACAGAATACGTAGATACAAGAAAAGCATACCGAAATTGCAAAAAATAATTAAGTAGCTATGCAATCAAATAATTCGTTGAGTCGATTTCCTGAGTCTCGTTTCACAAAAAAATTTTACGTCGAGTGAATATTGCGACCAATGGTTGGCAGATAAATTTTAAAATCGAAGAGCAGATTCTGCGAAACAAATCATCATTTTTACTGTTGTAAGTACCACCAAATCATAAAGTATTGTCTCACATTTCCGGTAATATAATAACAAAAATTATTTAAAAGATGTGTGTCCACTTACTTTCCTGAGAATGCTGTGTTCAGGCCAACAACTGATTTTATCAAGATGAGCATGTAACGGTATGCTTCTACATTTTGCTTGCTGATATCGAGCCTATCGACGGTTCCGTAAATAAGTTTACCAAGGTGTTCAATATCTTCAGGCTTGACGAGATCGAAACGCTTGCCGTTGATCTGTAAAATATTATTAAATGTCGTAAAAAGTCACAAAACAAAGCCATTACAGTGGATTGAACATTAACTTGGCTCTCAACTTTGACCACATAGAATTCCCTTACATGGCAATTTGTCAGTTAAATTATTTCATAATTATGCATAGTTTAATTTTTTGCATCATACGCCAGATTTTTCTAAAATAATAATAATAAGTCAAAATATTAAAATCAGTCCATTCAAAGAAAGATTCGTCGGAACAAAATAACATAATGTTTTTTTTTATATAGAAACAGATTGGAATGAAGCAGATATTAAAAATAATTAGGAGAGTGCCTCAACATATAAGTAAAATACCACATTCAAACAGTGCTTTAGATTATTGTCCACAAACACACAAGCAAACAGATGAAAACTCAGTGTTATTGCGTCTGTGACATTAGTTTAACGTGAATTTTTGGTTTTATCATTGGTTTTTTTTTTAAATTGTTGTCTTAATTATTTATGACAAGACACGAAATGCTAACGATATTAGTCCTCACCTCAACGAAACCCTTGACGATGGCCTCATTTATGATCTTTTCATAGTTCTCCGCCAAATTGACCAAGTTCACGTCATTGTCGCGAGCAACCACGTAGTTGTTTAACCTCACGGGTAACTGTACACCATTGTGTAGGGTTAACCAAGGCCAGTATCCTTTCCTGATAGGCTTGTTCCATGAGAACGTGGTAATTTCACCCAAACCGTTTGACAAACGTTCTAAATAGTAACGGGCAAGAATCTGCTGATAGACGTATAAAGTATATTCCCATCTTCTGTTTGTGTTCTTGTTGATAATATCATCTCTCATCCAGAATGGAAAATCTACGTGGAAGTAATAGTAGTATGTATTTAAATCGATGTCCTCAGTGAAGTATCTGAGTCTGTCCTCGTCGTTTAAGTAAACTCTGGTATCGAAGACGTTCTCGTCGATGATATAGACGTCCTTGTCGGTTTTTCTGATGCCGTAGAAGTGTCCAACTTTTTCGTCAAGAAGGCCATTCCTCATCTTTAACATATATGCTCGTTGGATAACATCTGATCGTACGAAATAGTAAGGGTAAATTTCGTAGGGTGGTGGCAGAACAATACCCTTGCAATCATCACGGTGACGAACAGCTACGGTTAAGGCGTAAACGAACATTCCTTCGTTAACATTAAGCCGCATCCAGCATGCAGTCTTGACAAATGCGTCGAAGTCTTTGGCGAAATACAGCATATGGAAGAATGTGAGCACCTCCTTCATTTGGCGGTCTACATGGAGCGTGAAAACTTCACCTCGAGGTAGGAAACCAAACTTAATTTGGTTGAAGAATGTCTTGACTACATCTTGCTTCTAAAAATAAACAGACATTACATATTAATAAACTGATATTATGATTATTAAGAGATTTCATGAAATTTTATTAAAAGCTTAATTATTCTATTCACGAAGGTTCAGTATGAACACTATTGTTTATATTAATTAATAATTTTTAGTCTTAAGACTATGATAATGTCGTTGTAACGAATTATCAATGTATTAACACCAGTCATTGTCTTTGGCACAAAGTAACTAGCCACATAAAAAATTGCTTGCTGTAAGAAAAATGGGACAGACTAGACATCAGTCCTTGTCAGTGTGCTAAGTTTCAAATTAATCAGACGTTTTGAAGGGGTCGAAAATCACGTTCAAAGATTCGGTTACACATTACTTAGATTCAGTTCATGCTAAAGCGTTTTATAAGAATGAAATAGAGATATATCTTAAAAAAAAATCCAGTGTTCTGATGTTTGTTTCTAGTGAACTCCTAATCGAATGAACGGGTTTTAATGGGGATTATTTCATGTGTGCAGTTTAGTCCAACTTAAGAGATAGGATAGTTTTAATTTCGATTTCAGACCCATACTTATTTTTATTACTAATATTTGTCTTGTATGGACATATTTTCCATGAGAGAATTTAATGACGCACGGTTTGACAGTTCTGCTGTAAAATAATTTCATTATAACACTAGGGAGCATATTTTAGGAAATAATTATTGATGTTATGAAATATTATTGACAAATTCAAAAAGAACATTATTTTTTATGTATGTACAGAACAACGTTTGTCGGGTCAACCAGTAGATAGGGGTATATATCCTTTACTCTGATATATCAGAGTTTAAGGAAAATAACAGTCTTCTGCAATAGACTGCCGTCTGCTAGAAAAGAAACAATAATTAACTTACAGTATACAAATCGATGTTATCTTCAATTTTAAAGTTCCTGCCAATGTCTTCAATTTCCTTGTAAGTTACAGGTTCCAAAACATGGTTCAGTAGTTTGAGAATAAAGAACTGACGCTGTTTTAAGTCAGAAAAATCTGAAAGGTATATAATATAGTTACAATTTCATATTTTTAAAGTGATATTATTCACTTCTATGATAAATTAAATTTGTTACCAAAATTTATGACCGACACTGGACTAAAACGCGACCTCTCGTGTAAGGTCCGAGCGCTCTTACACTGAGCCAACCGTTCGAGTGGCGTATCGTTCGGAAATCTTGGTATGTCTTGTTCAACTCTCGGGTTGTGCAATACAATTTTAAAACATTATTATGACATGAGCCATATTATCATGCCTATTTTTTTATTTTTTTTTATTAAAAGAAACACAGTATTCATCATCACCATCATCAGCCGGAAGACGTCCACTGCTGGACTAAGGCCTCCCCCAAAGATTTCCACGACGATCGGTCCTGCGCTGCCCTCATCCAACGTATTCCGGCGACCTTGACCAGATCAGATCGTCGGTTCACCTTGTGGGGTTCACCAACACTGCGTCTATCCGTACGTGGTTGCCATTCGAGGACATTACTGCCCCAATAGCCTATCCGTCGAACTATATGCCTTGCCCACTGCCACTTCAGTTTCGCAATCATGTGGACTATGCGGTAACTATGGTTCTTCTACGGATCTCCTCACTTCCGATTCGATCTCGCAGGGAAACTCCGAGCATAGCCCAAACACAGTATTACCCTAAAGCAACTAAAAAAAACAGTGAAAGCGGATCCAAATTAGTAAAGCTATATCAGAAAAAATAGCAGGCACAAATCCACAGAGATACAAACAATAAATCCTTACGGCCTTACATATAAATTGGCATAAAGTTATAACTAAGCATAAACAAAGAAAAAATGTTTACAATTGACATTTTGCTGACGATTTACGACATACTCGTGTAACGTTTCCCGCGTTTATTTGCATGGCAGCTTGTCATTCGGAAAACTTTAGAATATCATTGTATTGACAGTGTTGTCAACGATATTGTAAACAATTGTTTGCATATTCTTTGTTTATCATCAGTTATAACTTTATACCAAGTTTATTTGTAAGGCAGTTAAAGTTATTAAGCATAGGTAGGTATGGATTGCTGGTCAAATCAGATTTTTTTTATTCATTCTGCAATTATTACCAGTATGTAAATTATTGAAGAAACAAAGAAACGAAGCCATTAATGAGACTCACAGAAATTATAATACAGTTTACAGATACAATTGAATTAATAGATATATACCTATTTAAACCAAACTAAATTTAACTAATTGCTAAATATGAATATAGACTGTTAGATTCTAATTAGAATAATAATAGTTCAGGTTGACGTGAATTAAATTTATGCCGTCGATGAATGCCATTCGTTATTTACTAAAGTGTGTAAGCATTACTGTGCTTCGGTCTTTAGGGCGCCGTAGCTAGTGAAATTACTGGGCAAATGAGACTTAACATGTTATGTCTCAAAGTAACGAGCGAAGTTGTAGTGCCGCTCAGAATTTTTGGGTCTTTCAGGAATCTTGAGCGGCACTGCATTGTAATGGGCATGGCTTATCAATTACCATCAGCTGAATGTCCATATCGTCAATTTTTTATAAAATATATACTAGATTAAAAATATCTTACTCAGTTTTAAGTCATCGGTCTCTGGCCGAGCGGAGGCCAGGGCGAGCCCTAACGCCAAACACACCAGAACCTTCATCTCGTCGGCTGGTGATACACTGCTGTCTCCCTGTCGCTATTATTTCAATATATACCCAAAGACTATGGAATGGGAGTGACCTAAACTTATTTGTTTTTATTTCGATAAGAAAAGGCACCTTCAACAACAATAAGTGCAATGCCTTTACGCTTATCTTTAATTTTGTTTTTTTATTGCAATAAACTTTCTTGATAGTGCATTTAATTATGCTGCTGTTGGCTTGGAGTCAGAGATACTGATAGAGCTTATCACTTTGATTTATTTGTAATAAGTAATGTCACAACGGTATCAAAGCTAGAGCAATCATTAATTTAAAATTTTTATAAATATTTGACGAAAATCCATCGGCCCTTCGCATTATTTGACGGCAACGTCTATTAAGCAATTTGTGCAAAACTTCATCTGAGTGTTCGATGCACACGTACACTGTGTTTTAGTGTTACTTCTCCTCTCAAATTTTTTTTGAGGTCTAAATTGCATTATCTTTTCTTATTGAAAAATGGATCTGCGTCGGGAATATGTTCATGCGATAATTTTTTATGACTTCAAATGTGGCCTTAAACCAGATGAGTCTTTTGATCCACTTCAAATGGCGTTTATAAATAAAGGAACCATCTACTGTCGTGGGATGAAGAAAGAAATGGTCGTTTTCTGACCGCTGTTAACGAGGAAAATGTGGCAGTAAAAAGATCAAAACAAATTTTATACAAAGAAATTAAGCACATATTGCAGATTGGATCGGGAAGCATTCACAAGATTCCATACAAGCACCTTCACGTGAAAAGGATAGTTTAGCGCTGGATGCCGCACAACCTAATCGAAGCTCAGAAACTGGCCCGTGTGGTATGGTGCCGTGAAATGTTCAATAACTTTAAAGCAGGCTAATAAAAAAGGCTAAAGCAATTTTGTCTCGACGCGTTTATGACATCGTAACAGGTGACGAATCCTGGATTTATCAATACGATCCCGCAACAAAGCGTCAGTTGACAATGTGAATGTTTCGAAATGAACGTGAAGTTAAGAGGAAAGTGAAAAAAGAAGAAATGAAGAAGAAGACGCCTACGAAAGTTAAGCGATCGAGAAGTAAAGTTAAAATTTTGATCGCTACTTTCTTCATTGTAACGGGCTATTTAGTGTCAATTCCATAACTAAATCAAAGCTACATTGTGTCTGAATGGAATACTACAGAATGCCTGCCAGAAGTTTTACTGACACGAGCGACTGGCGACTGAATACCGGAGTACGCGGGCTATTTATTATGAATTTCGGTTCGTCTGTTCGCCTGTCGAAAATCCGTTCTTCTCAGGTCTGAGGCAGTCTATTTTGAATGGGTGGTAGTTTTTGACGTTCAATACGTGATTCTGAATACAAATATTTGAATTTGAATTGCTTCACCACGACAACGTGCCGGTGCACTCAGCGCTCAAAATAAGAGAGATTTAAATAAAATTATTTTTAATCATGTAAAAAGTAGCGTAAGTTAAATTTATGTTAACTAATAATATAAAGAGGAAACATTTATATTTTTGTATATATGTTTGTTATGGTTTCACACAAAAACTACTGGACTATATTCAAAAATTCACCATCAAAAAACTGTATCTTCACTGAGTGATTATACAGTTTTTTGATGGTGAATTTTTTTTATTATTACATTTAAAAAAAATAGGGATCCCAAATAATAATTCAATAATAAAACCCAAGGTGAATAAATTCGTCGTAAGAAATCTGTCTTCGCGCACGCTGCGAAAACTATTGATGATAGAACAAAAAAATGTTCTACGGTACTATAGAACGTATCAATATCTGCAAAAAAGTCCACGATACTATATCTCCATCTACTGTAGTTATGCCACTATAGCTACTTCTTAAAATTTTTCAAAGTTGATATAAGTGCCGACAATAATCTAACCAAATATGGTTAATACTTTATACCGCTGTATTTATCCTTATCCCACTAAATGATATTTTATTAATAACCATTATAATAAAACCCTGAAAAATACTTTTTAAATTATTAAAATCGGACATTCGTTTCAAAAGATATAACCAATTTAAAAATGTCAATCTAAATAAAATAATGCAATAATAAAATAATAACTAAGTGGAATTAAACTTTTATGTTAACAAAAATAAATCCATAGTCCGACTTAGTAGACTTTCCACTACCACAAGATCGGTATCTAAGCGAGTGAAACTGCGGGGCATTGCTAGTACTTGATAAAGTTATCACTTTCCAATATATTCTTCTTACATCATACTACTTACATCATAAAATCAATAAACAAATTAATATTTTTATAATTATGTCAATTGGCAAAACAATGACAGCTTAGATAAATTTTTGACCATCTATTACTTCATAATTGTTTCAATTACCAAAACTTACTTTACAAATATAGAAATAAAGAATCTTATACCAAAACAGTAAAGCGAAGTGATTATTTATTTTTATTGTATATTCATTATTTTTAATAAAACATTAGTGTAATCAACTAATTTTTATCAGCGTTAGCTGTAGTAATAGTTGTAGTTATACAACTATTCACTAGTAGTGTCTACAATATATTTAGACTCTTAATCACAACGCAAGAGCCGAGTGAAGCGAGCCGCGGCAGCGGCTGGCTTGATAGCAATACAATCAGTTAACATCATTTTTTAAATGACAATAAGGGACGAGACGAGCAGGCCTTTTAGCTGAGGGTAATTGATGCGCCCTGCCCATTACAATGCAGTGCCGCTCAGGATTCTTGAAAAGCCCAAAAACTCTGAATGCCGCTGCAATTGCGCTCGTCACCTTGAGACATAAGATGTTAAGTCACATTTGTCCAGTAAATTCACTAGCTACGTTGCCCTTCAGATCGAAAGAAATAATGGTTACACATTACTGCTTCACGACAGAAATAGGCACCGTTGTGGTACCCATACTCTAGGATGCCGCTGTGCAAAGGAGTTTCCCATTGGTAAGATGCTTGATTACCATCCCATCAAAGAACTCTTCCAAGTTAGTTAAATAGACTAGTATTGGAGTAAGATAGAGCCACACTGTACTTGTTCTTCTTTTTGATAAGAGTGAGTACTAATGTGAGTACTTGCACATATGACATTCAATCTTAAGTTTCTTTCCCATGGTTTGAGACATAATAAGCAATGATGCCGCTTACCATCGGGTAGGTCATCTGCTAGTTCGTTACCTATCATATAAAAAAACATTCACAGCCGTTTCTTCTGGATCTACGCACTTAGTAAGTCTTGAGGTAGTCTATTTTGAATGGGTGGAAGTTTTTGACGTTAAATAAGTGATTTTAAATCCAATTTTGAACAAAAATTCGAATTTGAATTTGTAGTTCCAATTAGAATGGGAGGCTGCTTAGCACAGGATGCCGGCTAGATTATGAGTACAACAAAGGCGACTATTTCGTACCGTGAAGCAGAAATGTGTAAGCATTACTATGTTTCGGTCTGAAGGGCGCCGTAGCTAGTGAAATTACTGGAGAAATGAAACTAACATCTTCTGTCTCAAGGTGACGATCGCAATTGTAGTGCCGCTCTGAATTTTTGGGCTTTACAAGAATCCTGAGCGGCACTGCATTGTAATGGGTAGGGCGTATGAATTACCATCAGCTGAACGTCCTGCTCGTCTCGTCCCTTATTCATATTTTTTTATTCATTCATAAAAAAGACATTTCTTTGGTCTTAATCTTATAAATTCAATCTAATCAATAACAGAATACAGCTTATTTTGTAGTTATTTCCTATAACAACAAGTTTTGCAAGTGTGAATAAAGCGGCTTTCATTAAATATAAAAACCATGATATCTCATAAACCCCGCTAGCTAGCAAAGTCAAATAAAAACTGTAAATATACTAACGGCCATTTTCAATAACCTATCTATCCTTAGTTTTACTTACTAACAACGTAAAACAAATCTATCCTTTTACGCTTACTTACATTTCAATAACCTATGGACATAAAGCATTAGACTATAACTATACTGGACATCACTATGGATAGATAAGATCTTGTCATTATCGGCCGTTTTCAATAACGTATCTATCCTTTGTTTAACTTACTAGAGGTAGACAAAGCTATCTTTTTACGCTTATTTACATTTCAATAACCTATGGACATAAAGCGGTGGACTATAGCTATATTGGACATAACTATGAATAGATAAGATCTTGTCATTAAACGGTGACAGCAATTTACCCGTAACTAGAGTTATTGAAAACTTGTTGAAAACGGCCGTAAAACATTAAGGTTTAAAATGGCATATGTTTTATTAATGTACAACGAACTTTTTTTCAATAGCAACGCCCCATACAAAGTGGTTATTCTCCTTTGTAATATACAATTACAAATTCAATTCACTACTTAAAACACAGTCAAACTCAGTGGGGTCCACATATTGCCCAACTAGCAGATAGACTCAGCTCTGCGTCATATGCTGTTAGAAAGATTAGAGAATACACGAATGTTGCGACCGCTAGATTAGAGTACTTCAGTTATTTTCACAGCATCATGACGTACGGTATTTTACTATGGGGTCATGCTGCTGACATTGATATAGTGTTTGCTCTGCAAAAGAGAGCTTGGTTATAGACAGTTTCTCAAAGAAAACTTTAAAGAAATAAACATTATGACTGTTGTCAGTAAATTTATCATTTATTCATAAAAATCGTCACCTTTTTGCTCTTAATAGTGATTTTCATTATTATAACACTAGAAATAAGAGATTGATTTAAGGGTAAATTTATACACTTTTATAATAAAGTCCCAGCCACTGTTCAGGCATTATCTATAAATAAATTTAAATGTTTTACAAAAAAATGTCTTTGTTGTGAATCCTATTACTCAACAGCTGAATATCTAAGTGGCCGGACAGCCTCCGACTAGATTATGATTATTTTGTAGCGATAGAAATGACTGTACAATATTGTATATTTTTATTTTAAAGAGCGCAAAAAAAGAATGCTGGGAGAGTTTCTTGCGTCGCTTCTTCTCTCTCAGAGTGCCATTTGTTTCCGAAGCGGCAGTAGTATCTATTATATTAGAAATGACATCAAAGAGAGTTCTAAAGAATCAATTTTGTGAAAATAAATGCTTTTTATGCCTTTTAAAAGCCTATTTTCTCCTGGCTCGGGCCTTTTATTAATTAATAGCAAGATTTTACTTTAAACAAATTCTAATTGAGATAACTTTCATACATTTAGAAAGTTGGAAACGCCAAAAACGATCCAAGGAAAGATTAATTACATCTAAAGTTATAATTACGTTTAAAGAACTCATCAGGCCTAGCAAAACACTAGATTAAAGGATAATTTTTATTTTTATTTTCAGTCATAAAGTTAATTTAAGTATTATGACTGTTATCTTTTTATTGAGCAAAATTTTAATGAAAGAGGAGGACAAACAAGCGCACTTGGCACCTGAAAGTGAGTCTGTAAAGTGATCCCTTTCTCTCGTAACACCAGAGGAATCACAGGAGGAGGATTTTTGAAGGTACCTATAACTTATCGTCCTGGAAACACCGCACAAGGAAGCTCATTCCACTGTACCTGAAAGACAGTTCCTTGGACACCGCACTGTGGAAGAATGTCATAAATCCAGATGGTGGGGACTATATCCTGACTGTTAGCGAGACGTGCGAAGGTGGAATCAATCACGCCAAATAGCTCTTCGGAACACTCCCCGCGATAAATGCGGTAGAAGACACACAATGTAGCGACGTCTCTACGCAACGCCAAGTGATCTTGAAAGCTGAAAGTATTGCCGTGCTGTATTTACGATGCCCAGTTTCTTCGAACTCAATTTAGCTTTGCCGTCCAGATGATCGCGGAATTGGCAATCGGTCGAGATTTTGAGATCCTGTATTCTGATACTAGGCGTGCTAGGAGTGTGTGTGTTGACAAATGGATTCTTTTTGTGATAAACGTGCAAATTTCAGTCTTCTGGAGATTAAATTAGAATCCCGCGATTTTGTTCCATATAGGACTCGATAGATTTCTTCCGGCATTGGTCGATGATTTCCCCAGAGACCTGCATGTGTGCACTCGCTTCTACGGCATCATCAGTGCTGTCATCCGCATATAAATGCACGTTGAAGGTGTCCAACATATAATTGATATGCAAAAGAAACAGTGTACGAAATAGAACACAGCCTTGGGTCAGCTTTCAGCGTTCACGGGCTTTGGGTTTCGAGCTATAAACGTCAACTATGACCTGTATGCTGCGCGCAGTGTGGAAGCTGGTGGTCAATATAAATGCTTGGCTCTAGAATATTGATCTGAAAAGATATTAGATGTTTGGCGAAATCTGTCTAATCATATGTGATGCAAGAACTTTGTACACTTAAAGCACTGCCTGCACGGAGTAGTCTGAGATTTGTCACTATCAAAGTTTATATAGAGAAGAAGCACAGAAAAATCCAATTACATTGTAACAGGTAGAGCAAAATTAAAAAAACCACCATTTATGTTGATCTTAGCAATGTCATTTCTGAGTCCGGATTTCAGACAAATGTCGGACATGATGAAATTCAGTAGGAACTAAATCAAAACCTCTATTTCAGATATAGACTCTGAGGAGAAAAATTAAACCAAACTTATTTTTTTGGATAGTAAAATAAAATTATAAACTAATTACATATGTTAAAAGTGATGTATATCTAGGGCGTATACAAGGGCAGTTTAAATATAAGGTGACTAAAGTTGGTTCGGATGTAACACTTATGTTAAAATAATAATTCTTTAGTAGAAAAATCCATTGATGTGTTCTTCAGTGCGATTACCGAATCGATTAATAAAATTCAGTGTCTATGTTTGTGTCAAAATATTTTTTATTTTCTTTTGAATATAAATTTAGGTTCATCCACAGAGCAGAAGAAACAGCTACAACAAAAAAAATATTGGGTGACTTCCCAGTACTGTAATACAGTCTAGCTACTACCGACATAAGTGATAATTCTTAGCGTTAAAATAAGAAGCGTTTTTTTAGATTTTCAAACTAATACTAATAAATCATTGTATTTGTTGGATGCAATTACTAATAACGACAGTAATCACGTTCATCATGTTCACAAATATTGAATTCAAACTGTAAAGTTTGATACATCCAATATACGTTAATTTATATTTATACAGTTAATTATTTATAACTTTTTATGAATTAATTTATATTCTTTAAACACGACTGATATACTGAATGAAGCACGTTAAAAACTAATTTGCTATGTATATTACAGCCATTGTAAAATACTCTATTTGATTGAAAAGAAGGCCGTTGAGTTTCTTGTACGTTCTTCTCAAGAGCTCAACTTTTTCCGAACATAATGTGATGGTAGATTCAGTAATTTAAAAGAAATATTTATAGTGGCTATTCAAAAGCGCTTAATTTAAGCCTAATTTAATAAAGTTTATTTGACTTTGAAACATATTAAGATGGCGATTATTTGTAATTTAAAACTAATAATAATAGTTTTTATATTTACATCATTTCAGGCAGTTAGGAAGCGTAGCACAAAATTTAACCGCAGCTTACTTCATAAAATAATTACATTTTATATATCTCGGCATTGTATTAGCACAGGTAATTGAATTTCCTTTTTGTGAAGTAAGGAAGGAAGTGAAGGAAGGAGGTAATTGAAAAACAGTATTCTTAAAGTACAGTACTGACTAAATGACATAAGAAATGCAATCGTGGTACAATGTAGCATACACATTACAACATTTTTGAAGTGAGAACTTCTTTAGCGGCGTTGAGCACTTTTCTTGGGATGGGTATAATATGTTAAACTCGCGTCAGTAAACGTGAGCTGTAAGAAATTCGTAAGACAGTCGATTTTTCCGAGAGATAAACTTTCTCATATAAAATAATTGTAATAATTCTGAAGAGTTTATTTTCTATTGAATATAAATTGTCATTATTGTGTACGATAGCGCAATAAATGAATAGTGTAAATGTTAGTACTTTTGTAGCACGTATTCTACTCCTACGACTTCTCGATGACTACCCCTGGCTGAGCTAGGGATGCTATGATATTTGTTTGAAGCGAAGTAAGAATGAAAGATTGAGTCAAAGATGAAAGGTTGAATTTACTACTAATTAAAAGAAATACTTTACAAAATGTAGAATGAAATGAGCGTCTATACAAAGCAAAAATAAAGCAAGCGGAAAGCTGTGAGCGCGAGGTAAATAAATGTGCAGAATGCGTGGCGCGGGCGATCGCCTCTGGTATTTATGCGACGCGCGGGGCGCGGGCGCGGGAGGCCTAGCTGTGGCGGCGGGCGCAGGGCCCGCGGTGTGCGGCGGGAGCGCGGGCGCGGGGACGCGCACGCGATGCAGCCGGTTCGCAGCTCGCACCACCCGTGACGTAGGCTGTCGTCATAGATCGTACGATGTGGCGTGATGTCGTGTGGTCCAAGAACATAAGCGGCGGTGCGGAAGTAAGTAGCGGATTTGGCCGCTACAAGTACTCCCCCACTGAGACCGTGACTACGGGTGATAGTAGTCGGGAAACTTGACTCTTCGTCCACTTCTTGTAGTTCTGATGTGTTCTTCTTCCGTAGTTTCCTTTTGTGTAGGTACAGTCTGTGTTTGTGTGTCTTTTCCTGATAAGTTGTCATCTGCGATATATGCTGGTTTGAGACGGTCGATCGTTACTGTTGACGTCTTACCCTGGACTTCTATGTCAAATGACTTGGAGCCCCGACGTAGTACCTTGTAGGGTCCGGTGTACGGGGCTTGTAGCGGCCGTTTTACAGGACCCTGGCGCAGGAACACGTGAGTGGAGTGCTGTAGGTCTTTGGGCACGTAGAATGTACGTTGTCCGTGCCATGACGTAGATGTTGGTGACAGCTTAGTGATGTGCTGTTTCAGTCTGCTGGCGAAGTCGGTAACGTCGATGTGGTCGTCCCGTATGGGCTGAAGGAACTGTCCAGGTAAGCGGAGTGGCTCGCCGTAGACTAATTCCGCGGTAGACGCCTGCAGGTCATCTTTGCACGCGCTGCGTATGCCCAGCAGCACGAGAGGTAATGCCTCCGTCCATTGAGCACTGGTGTGGCAGGTTATAGCGGCCTTGAGCTGACGGTGTAGCCTCTCTACGAGGCCATTTGCTGCGGGATGATAAGCTGTTGTGGTGCGGTGGTCGGCGCCTACCAGCGCGGCGACCCTCTTGAACAGCTGGCTGTCAAACTGGCGGCCGCGGTCGGTTATGATGCTCTCGGGGCAACCGAACCGCGCAATCCACCCAGTTACGAAGGCGGCAGCGCAGGATTCTGCAGTGATGTCCTGCAAGGGCATGGCCTCCGGCCATCGAGTGAAGCGGTCGATCATGGTGAGGCAGTACCTGTGACCAACAGAAGAAGGTAAGGGACCTATTATGTCCATATGGACCTGACGGAAGCGAGCTGAAGGCATTGTGAACTTTGCTAATGGAGCTGATGTGTGGCGAGATATTTTACTGCGCTGACATTGTTGACACTCTTTGGCCCATTGTCGACAGTCCTTCTTAATACCCGGCCAAACGAAGCGTTGTGCTACCAATTGCGCTGTGGCTTTTGCTCCGGGATGACTTAGACTATGTAACGTGTTGAATACCTGACGTCGGAAAGCTGAAGTAACAAAAGGTCTGGTGTATTGAGTAGAAGTGTCGCAGAATACCTGAATATCAGAGTTCTCTAGCATGACCTTTTCTAATTTTAGGCCTGACCCACTTACGAGTAAGTTTTGAAGTTCAGCATCAGAATCCTGGGCACGGGCGAGGGACTGGTAATCTAGGGGCGTTGTCATCTCTTCAACCCGAGACATGCTGTCAGCTACTGTGTTGTCCCTCCCAGGGATATACCTGATATCAGTGCTGAATTGACTGATGAAGTCCAAGTACCGGAACTGACGAGGTGAGCAGCTGTCACGTTGAGTGCTGAATGCAAACGTAATGGGCTTGTGGTCAGTGTAGATGGTGAATGTCCTCGCTTCAACCATGTATCTGAAATAACGAATCGCTTCATAAATCGCCAATAATTCCCTGTCGTAAGGGCTGTACTTTTTTTGGGAAGGGCTGAGTTTTCTGGAGAAAAAAGCGAGGGGTTGCCAGGTGTTTCCCTTACTTTGCTGCAGTACAGCTCCAATAGCGTGGTCCGAAGCGTCAGTCTGTATCGCCAGCTCTGCTGTGGTATCTGGATGTGCTAGGAGTGTGGCATGGGAAAGACTAGACTTACATCTTTTAAATGCTTCTAGCAGCTCTAGAGTCATGTTGACTGGGTGTGATCCTTTGGTTTTCGGTCCAGCTAGTAAGGCATTAAGCGGTGCTTGTATTGCTGCTGCTCCAGGAATGAATCTTCGGTAGAAGTTGATGACTCCTAGGAATCGCCTCAACTCCTTTACCGTCTTGGGTGGCGGGTAGTCTTGAACTGCCTGGACCTTCTCCTCCAAAGGTTTAACGCCTGCTGCGGACACTGTGAAGCCAAGAAAAGTTACTTCATCCTTACCAAATACACATTTCGCTGTGTTTATCAGTATGCCGTAATCTGTCAAACGTTGAAATAGCTGGCGAAGGTGTTGCTGGTGCTGTAATGGAGATTCAGAGAAGATTAGGATGTCATCAATGTACCCAAAACAGAAGTCTAGGTCTCTAAGTGCTTCATCCATAAAACGTTGGAAAGATTGTGCAGCATTACGAAGTCCGAATGTCATGTAAGGGAATTCAAATAATCCGAAAGGCGTGGTAATGGCAGTCTTAGGAATATCGTCAGCATGGACTGGGATCTGATTATATGCTTTAACGAGGTCCACCGTAGAAAAGACTTTTTTGCCTGCCAGCTGGTGCGCAAAGTCCTGGATGTGCCGCACAGGGTATCGGTCTGGAATAGTGCGAGCGTTCAATGCTCTGTAATCCCCACAAGGTCTCCAGCCGTCGTTTTTCTTACGTGCTAGGTGCAGTGCTGAGGACCAGGGGCTCTCTGATCTCCGAGCTGTACCATTTTGTACCATCTCTTCCAACTCCTTTTTGGCAATGGTGAGTCTCTCCGGATCTAACCGACGAGGGCGGCAAAATACTGGTGGGCCAGGCGTCGTCCTAATATGGTGAACCGTGTTGTGTTTTGGTTCACTTGGCTTACCAGCTGGGCGTGTAATGTTCGGAAACTCTCGTACAATGTCGTTATACAACGAGTCCCCTGGCGATGTTGTACGTACTGATGAGATGTCCTCCTTGTGGTGCTGGCGTGGTACGGCGACGGACAGTGACGTTACCCCATCGACCAGGCGGTGATTGCGGCAGTCGACGAGCAGGTTATAAAAGCTAAGGAAGTCGACGCCAATGATTGGTTTGGAGACGTCTGCCACCACGAAGCGCCAACTGAATACGCGGCGCAACCCTAGGTTGAGTTGTAAGTGAACGTACCCAAATGTTGATATCACCGTACCGTTTGCTGCAAAGAGCTCGTACTGCGTCTTCGTGCGATGTTCTTGAATGCGAGAACGTGGATAAACGCATAAGTCAGACCCTGTGTCGATAAGGTATTGTACTTTTGTGTTAAGGTCGGTGATAAAAAGGCGGCCTGATGATGTAGGGCAGACGTGTTCGGCCACTAGTGGCTGCCCTTGGCATTTCCCGAACGAAATGTGCAGGGCTTGACACACTTCTTTGCGTTCGAGCCAAATTGGAAATGATACCAGCATTGTGTATCGTCTTCTGGTTGCTGTCGGTATCGGGAATTAGAGCGGGATCGTGACGTGCGGTATTCGTTCCTAAAGTCATTGGAGCGGGATCGAGACTGCCGTTGCTGGCTCTGCATTAGTGACTCCACCTGCCGTGTCAGTTCTGTTACTTTGTTACACATAATTTCAAAAGCAGTACCTGGCTGTTCAGTTGCTGATCTGGCTACCTGAGCGACTGCGGGCGGTGCTATGTCATGAATGTGGTCCGCCAGATCTGCCACGGTTTCGAGGGCGCTGTCCTTCTGTAATGCGACAATTGTTTGTAAATTATTTGGCAATCGACTCGACCAAATAGTTCGTATAAGCTCTTCTGGTATTGTCTTCCCTGCTAAGCTTTGTAAATGACGCAAAAATTGAGATGGCTTTCTATCACCAAGGTCTTCATGCATCAACAACTGTTTAATTTTACGTTCTCTAGACGTTGTGAGGCGCTTGATAAGTTCCGACTTTAATTTCTCGTATTTGTCTGTAGCCGGCGGGGAAATAATGATATCTTTGACTTCTGCTGCGTACTGATGGTCTAATTGGCTAATGACATAATAAAACTTGGTGGAGTCACTTGTAACATTAGACAAAATGAACTGACCTTCAATTTGGGCAAACCATACAGCCGGTTCCTCGGGCCAAAAGGGTGGTATCCGTACGCCCACTCGAAATACGTCACTGTTATTTCCGCCGTCACTTGTACTTGGACCACCGCCTAATCCCTTTTGTTGTTGTTCTGCGCCAGTCATCGTGTCACTTGTCGGATGGGTCACCACTGTAGCACGTATTCTACTCCTACGACTTCTCGATGACTACCCCTGGCTGAGCTAGGGATGCTATGATATTTGTTTGAAGCGAAGTAAGAATGAAAGATTGAGTCAAAGATGAAAGGTTGAATTTACTACTAATTAAAAGAAATACTTTACAAAATGTAGAATGAAATGAGCGTCTATACAAAGCAAAAATAAAGCAAGCGGAAAGCTGTGAGCGCGAGGTAAATAAATGTGCAGAATGCGTGGCGCGGGCGATCGCCTCTGGTATTTATGCGACGCGCGGGGCGCGGGCGCGGGAGGCCTAGCTGTGGCGGCGGGCGCAGGGCCCGCGGTGTGCGGCGGGAGCGCGGGCGCGGGGACGCGCACGCGATGCAGCCGGTTCGCAGCTCGCACCACCCGTGACGTAGGCTGTCGTCATAGATCGTACGATGTGGCGTGATGTCGTGTGGTCCAAGAACATAAGCGGCGGTGCGGAAGTAAGTAGCGGATTTGGCCGCTACACTTTTATTAATCCCTTACCATTCCGAAATATTCAAAAATGCACAACGTTAATGTTCAAGTTTTCACTTCTGGCGGTACTTTATATTATTTTTTTTAAAGCCAAAGTAATATATTTTCAGTCCTGGTCAGTTGGTTTTCTCTAAAAATTATTATTAATAAATGTTCATTTTTTGGCATGACATTTTGTTTGGGAGATGTAGATTTCTGTAAAACTTGGGGCGAATGTATGTTTGTTTGTTACTTTTTCACGCCTAAACCATTGAACCGATTTTGATAAAATTTGCCGATTTTTGATAGTACAGAAATAGATTAGAAAAATAAATGGAGGGGTTGGAAAAGGGTTATGGCAGTTTGTATAGAAATTTGTGACAACTTCACTCTATAGCAAAATATGTGTCCATTTTGTAATGTTCTTATAACTATGTCTAAAGAAATGACTTTCTTACATAAGAGTGGTTGATGTGGAAAAATAAAAAAGGGAAAGCAAAATAAATAGTTTACTTTATATACATATACATACATATAATTTGACATTTTCTATTTCATTAAGACAATTAAATATAAGCTTAAGCAATTCGTTTTTTTACTTCAATCGGATACAGATCATTAAAAGTAGTTTCTTAGATATCAAAGATGTTCATATCTCTGTCTACTTTTGTTTTGATATCAACATCGATGTTGTAATCTTTAACAGTGTCCTCATCAACCATGTCGTAGTTTCTGAGCACATACTTGTCCCATCTGGTCTTCATGTCACACACCTGAGTTTTGTGGAAGATGATCACATCAACGAATTTCATGTTCGGGGTGAAGAACTTTCCAGTGTCAATAGTACGATCCAATGGGTAACCGAGAGGCATCTTATCAAGAAGCACTGTTGATCTGAAGTCAATCAAGTCTCTACGAGTGGTATCAAGAACATTGATATCTACGTTGTCCACAAGTCTCAAAGGCGTAACAATTACGTATAGAAGCATCTTCATACCACCAACTTTACCTTTAGGCAGGACCAACCTTGCTGGGTACCCTGTGTGATAGTTTTTAATATCCTTAATGGAAATATCCTTCAGGTCGGCGACTGTATCAATCTTCTTCCACAAGTCATGTGTTGATATTCTATCACGGACTATGTTGTGCATGTCTACTGAATCTCTGACAATTGTGTTCTTTCCAGAGTTCAACTTGTACAGGAATGTATCCAATTCCACAAAGTTAACTCGGTTCAAATTCAAGTCTAATAAGCGGCCCATATGGTCTTCTTTCGGACCTAAGAACACTCGAACTACACAGTCTACTGTTTTGTCAGACATAATATCTATCGTCATTTTGAATGGTTGATGGTTCATACGACGTTTGCGTACCAAGAATTTCATATCAGGCGTGCCCTTCTTCAATTCCTCGTCATTTAGAGTGACAGCATTTGTAATGTCCATTAAGTGATAGTCAAAGAAGGTAACTAGCTTGTCTACGACAACATTGTCAATCTTCACTCCAGGGAAGTACAGCTCCTCGCGAGTGTAACTTGGGAGGCGCATCTTGAAAAGCAACATCATGTAGCAAAGACGTTTCTGGATCTGGTAGAAGACTGGGTCACGTAAGGCTGTCTGGTAGGAGTCCAGAATGGATGGTGCTACGAAGTACCTATTAATAAAAAATTAATATAAATAACGAGATATATCAAGATATTAGATAGTTATTCCAAGGTTTTAATCTTTTTAAATATTTTGTAGTCAAAGGTAATTTGATACCTTTATTCTTCTAAGTTGCTGCGCTCATAACGAAGATGTTCAACTATACTATATATTGACACACAATTATGCAAATTATGTTGCCCCGAACTAGGCAGAGCCTGTAATAATAATATCGTCACAATATCTCATAAGACAGCCTGTTGGATACTGTTGTAGATACTATTTGATTTCGCCTACGTAAAAGTATGATAATAAACGATAATGACTTCTATTCTACTATGGGTTGTGATATGGTCTATGGATATGCAAATTTTTTGAAAAATAACATACTTGTCTGATGTCACAGTGTTAAGACCAACTGTAGCTTTCATCATGATGAGCAAGTAGCGGTAAGCGTCAATACGGTTCTTGGTGACAGAGTCATTCTTGTCCACAGTGCCGTAAATGAGTTTACCCAGCGTTTCAATGTCTTCTGGCTTGGTGAGCTCTAGACGCAGACCATTGATCTGAAAATATTTAGTGATATATTATATAAATAACTTAATGACTATGAAAAGCGGAATAAACATAATAGATTTATTTTTTGTCTCCTTGTATAATCCTGCTTAAAATTGGCTAGAACAGCTACACTTCCTTATTTAATTAAAAAGTTATTGAAATACTTTTTTATTCATTATCTTTAAAGGGCAGATATGTCACATTTCGATCGATGACTTATGAAAGATCACAAAAAGTAGTTGGACGGCACAAGACCAGGCCATTAGACTGGATGTTAGACGCCCTATGCTGAACTGAATTGAATCAGTGAACCCCCTCTTAATTTATCTCATTATCGTCTACTGATAACTATTATAAGAAGTATTCCCCAATTTTTAACTAGTTTACTAAATTATTGTTTTTTTTTAAATATATATCCCACATTAAGCTAGATTTACGTACCTCAATATGTCCTTTGATGATAGCGTCATTAATAATTTTCTCATACTCTTGCGCCAATAAGTCAACACCGTTATGTTTTTTAGTGTCAAACACAAAGTTGTTAAATCTTGGGGGGATCTCGAGTCCATTGTGAGTCTGCAGCCATGGCCAAAATCCTTTCCTGATTGGTTTGTTCCATGAGAAGATTGTGATATCTCCGAAACCATTGGAGAGACGTTCCAGATAGTAACGGGCTAAAATTTGTTGATAGACGTACAGAGTTAGCTCCCAGCGTCTGTCCATTAACTTGTTGGTAATGACGTCATCACGCATCCAGAATGGATAATCAATATGGAAGTAATAGTAGTATGTGTTTAGGTCAATGTCTTCTGTAAAGTATCTGAGCCGGTCTTCGTCGTTCAGTTTCACGCGGATATCGTAAACGTTTTCATCTATTATGTACACGTCTTTTTCTGCCTTCTTGATGCCATAGAAGTCACAAAGTTTCCTGTCGAGAAGACCCTTCTTCATCTTGAGTAAGTAGGCGTTCTTAATGACATCAGCACGGACGTAATAGTATGGGTAAATTTCATATGGGGGAGGAAGAACAATCCCTTTGCAGTCTTCTCTGTGGCGCACGGCTACAGACAGAACGTACACGAACATACCCTCGTTAATGTTCATACGCATCCAGCATGCGGTCTTCAGGAATGTGGTGAAGTCCTTGGCATAGTACAGCATGTGGAATAATGTCACTGTCTCCTTCAGTTGACGATCAACGTGAATAGTAAACACCTCACCTCGGGGTAAGAAACCATCCTTCAAATGGCTGACGAATGTTTTCACAACCTCTTGTTTCTGCAAAATAAATATATCATATATATATATGAATTTACCAGTGGAAAACTCCTTCGTACAGGTGCCGGCTAAATTATGGGTAACGGCGCCTATTTCTGCCGTGAAGCAGTAATGTGAAAGCATATGTGTTTCGGTCTGATGGGCGCCGTAGCTAGCGAAATTACTGGGGCAATGAGACTTAACATCTTATTTCTCACCGAATTTTTGGGTCTTATAAGAATCCTGATCAACACTGCATTGTAATGGGCAGGGCGTATTAATTACCATCAGCTGAACGTCCTGCTCGTCTCGTCCCTTATTGTTATAAAAAAAATATAAATTGAAAAAAAAATACATATTGGTTACGGAGATTAATTTAAGATTTTGTGCACTTCAATTGGTTTATGTGGTATTAAGGTTATGAGAAGTTCTCTTTTAATTAATATCAATGATTATATCCTTACTTAAAATTCTCAAACTTTCAGTACTAGTTAATTAATTTATGAATTCAATGGATAATTTATAGTTTCAATATTTTATAGTTTAATTTTCTGGGAAGCAAATGGAGCACGTGGGTTAAAATTCCTTTGGTGCTTCACAATAGCGTGGACGTTTCTGATTAGCAACTTTTTTAACGTGTAACTCTTAGAACGTTAGAAAATTACAGAACTACCAATGAACTGAATCAATGAACGCTCAAATAAAAAATCTACTCCATTCCATTACCAGTGGGAGGCTCCATTGCACAGGATGCCGGCTATATTATGTGTACCACAACGGCGTCTATTCCTGCCGTGAAGCAGTAATGTGTAAGCATTACTGTGTTTCGGTCTGTAGGGCGCCGTAGCTAGTGAAATTACTGGGCAAATGAGGTTTGATATCTTATGTCTCAAGGTGATAAGTGCAGTAGTAGTGCTTCTCAGAAATTTTGGGTTTTATCAATAACCCTGAGCGGCACTGCATTGTAATGGGCAGGGCGTATCAATAACCATCAGCTGAACGTCCTGCTGGTCTCGTCCCTGATTTTCATAAAAAATGTACTATTTTTCTGATATTTTAACGCATACCGGACGTATTAATAATAACAACTTACTGTGTAAAGTTGAACATTTTCATGTATCTTAAAGTTCTTGCCGATGTCTTCAATGTCCTTATACATGACGGGTTGGAGGATGTTGTTAAGTAACTTGAGGATGAAGAGCTGCTTTTGTTTCACGTCCATGTTGACTGCAAATATCATATTATATTTTATACTTGCTCTTAGCCGCGACTTCGACCGCGTTGAATAGTTACTTTGGGCAATTTATTTTTTAGGTTACTTTTCAAATATTACACATACAAACTGCTCTTTCCGCTGCTAGCAGTCTATTAAATAGTATTTTCCTGCGAACTATAATTTCCTATTTCATCCCCATGGTCGTACAAATGTTTATAAATGATTTCTTATCAAATGCCTAAATACAAAGTTTTATGGTTTTATCTTGCCATCCCCCAATTCAACCCCTCCATTTATTTTTTGCAATAAAAGGTAGCCTTTGTCCTTTTTCAAGCTCAAGCCAACTGTACTACATTTTATCAATATCGGTTGGATGGTTTAGGCGTGAATACGTAACAAACAAACTCACATTCACCTCTAACTTTACAGAAATCTATATATCCTGTAGTGTAAAAAAATTTCATGTCAAAAAATGAACATTTATTAATATTCGTTTTAGAAAACGAACACGATTGTTTCTATCAAGGCATATTTTATTCGAGGATTTGTTAATTTAAGATCCACTAGTAGTACATTCTACAATATTATGAAAAGTCGTGTTCCTACAAATACAGGTGAACATAGTGCATAGAAAAATACAAAAAAAAATAGTTTGTTGTAAAAAAAATTGTATTCTTATTTCCCTTATTTCCTAATATATACATCCCAACCTTTTTTATGGAAAAAACAAACGAGCGTACGGGTCACCTGGTGCTAAGTGATCACCGCCGCCCACATTCTCTTGCAACACACGCTTTTTTTGACGGTACCCATGTCGTATTGTTCCGGGAACACCGCACAAGGAAGCTCATTCCACAACCTTGTAGCTTCTGTACTTTTCGAGTTATCTGTGTTTCTAACGAGTCCATGCCTACTAGCAACGGGGACTGGGTTCGATCTCCGCAGGGAACTGTTCAATTAATAAATTCCTCTGCAGCAATATACTTTTATTTACAAAAGCTATGAAACAAATATATGTTTGATTAATAATAAAATAATATTGGCGATGACGACTGTTGGGCATCAAATACAATATATTTAAATATTGAATAACTCCTAGCTATGTCTTTCTATTCTCTCTATTCCGAGCTTGTTTTTAAATTATAATCATTTCAATTGTAAAGTTAAATAAAATCAAATATGCTTACCAATTGTAGTGTCATCGATGTCCGGCCGGGCCGAAGCCAGGGCGAGAAGCCCCAAGAAACACAGAATCACCCTCATTGCAGATCAGGTGCTGAACTGTGCTCATCTCTCCAAGATCCTCACTATTTATACCAAAGGTCTGAAGGGGATTGACCTCATACTAATGAAGATGTTTTTATTTCATACGAGATAGTTACAATGTAGTGCAGTTTATCTTAATTCATATTAAATTGCAATAAATATGGCGTTAATTTGTTTATCGTTGTTTTCAATGCGTAAGAAAAATAATCAGTGCAGAAGAATTAAAAATATAAGCAGCTCCTACGAGAGTGTCATTTGTAGGTACCAATTGAATTTGTTGATAATTTCATTTTGCCGTTTCCAATAATAAAACCCACCCGTGATTTTCTTATTGGAATACTTAATGAGGGATTATATCCCTCGAACAACTGTTATGTCTCGACGGTACTAGCAACAGATTTAAAAAGCTTTTTTTAATGAGACGAGCAGAATGTTCATCTGATTGTACGCCTTGCCCAATACAATGCAGTGCCGCTCAGGATTATTGAAAACCCCAAAAACTCTGAGAGGCACTACAACTGCGCTTGTCACCTTGAGACATAAGATGTCAAGTCTTATTTGCCCAGTCATTTCAGTAGGCAAACCTTCATGACTGAATAGGCACTTAGAATATGTCGAGTTTCTCGCTTTATAAGGTCTGCAATGCTCTTTTGATTCCTCTCGTATTGCGGAGAGTATTATTATTAGGTCGATAAACGATCGAGATCTGACTTCATCATCATCATCATGAACAAAAATCTCCAGCAAAGATTGCCATAACGATCGTTCCTGCGCTCCCTCATCCATACAACTCCGGCGATCTGACAAGTATCGTTGGTCCATCTTGTGGGGGGCCTACCAACACTACGTCTTCCGGAACGTGGTCGCGATTCGAGGAATTTACTGCCCCAATGGCCAGCTATGTGCCCTGCCCACTGCCACTTCAGTTTCACAACCATCTGGGCTACGGAGGTGACTTTGGACAGAATTGAGACGGAACTGGCAGAAATGAAGAGATCGAATAGGAATATATTTGAAACTCCGAGCACAGCCCTCTCCATTGCCCGCGGGGCGACAATGAGCTTCCTTATCTGATCTGACTTATCAAACAAAAAATACACAATTTTTTTTTTTATCGCCAAATGCATCATATATTGAAAACCGAAACATTGTCTTAATATTGAGATGAAACTGTCCAATATTTCAGTGCAAAAGATCTAAGATCTACTTCAGTAAACTTGTACACAACTGCTCTGTTTACTCTACTCATATATCTAAATTAGGTATGAAAATGCAATTGTTTGCAGTTAACGTGCAGAGGTAGTGCAGTAGTGAAATAGTAATTCATTTATTACAGCACGCTCGGAAAATAACTGAAACATCCTTTCTGACTAGTATACCGATATATAAAAAAACCCCATTTGTCGTATCACCGCTCTTAAAGCCTAGCCTAGAATCGGAATACTGGGTGTCGAAACCTCGAGCGATTGCCAATTCCGTGGCCATCTGGTGGGCAAAGCCAAATTGGCTTCGAAGAAGCTGGGCGTCATTAATAGAGGACGGCAATACTCTAAGCCGGCCCACATTCTAACGCTCTACAAAGCGCAGGTCCGGCCACGTATGGAGTATTGCTGTCATCTCTGGTCTGGCGCACCCAAGTATCAGCTCGATCCATTTGCCGCGTGCAATGCAGAGCAGCTCGAATTGTCAGGGTCCCAGTGCTCTGTGAACGTGTGGATCACTTGGCGTTGCGTAGAGACGTTGCTTCATTTTGTGTCTTCTATCGCATTTATCACGGGTAGTGTTCCGAAGAGCTATTTCACCTGATTCCTGCCGCAGTATTCCACATTCACACGACACAGTGCGGTTTTCAAGGAGCTTTCTTCCACGTACTACAAAGCTGTGGAATCAGCTTCCGTGTGCGGTGTTTCCGGGACTATACATGGGTCCCTTAAAAAAAGCGCGTACAACCTCTTTAAAGACCGGCAACGCTCCTGATTGAACTGATCACTTAATACCAGGTGACCCGTACGCTCGTTTGTCCTCCTTTTCCATAAAAAAAAGCTGCGAATTTTATTAATGTAAAAATAGTAAGCTTTTGTCAAGATCTGTCGATAGTATACAAAAAAACAAAAAGATCAACTCCCACTTTAAAATAGAGGGTGTTATAGTAATAAATACATATAATATCGGCCTATACTACTCATATAGCGATATCAAAATTAATAGTTTGTGTACAGTTAGAAAATTCATCTCAATAGCAATCTGTTGAAATCCATCAATTTTGTTGGCATTTGGGAACATTTGGAGACATTAATTATGTTTATGTAAATATATTGTAATAAATAATGTCATTAATCGCATACCAACAGAATATTGATACATTGCGAGAGATAATTTTAATATCAAAATTCACATTGTAATCTATATATTTAGATTAAATCATCATCAAGTGCTGTCTGTTTGTTATGACAAAGTAAATTATAGTTCAAATCGACTAAAAACACGCTTTTAAAAGAGGAACACAATTTGTTATTTTTTTTAAGTGAGAACCCTCACCATTCTGGGATTATTTACACAAATTAAACAAAATTTATGAACGATACAAGATTTATCAACGTTTCGTCACACGAATGGTTGGCTCAGTCGAAAGAGAGCGAGCGGTCACGGGTTCGAGACCCGCATCGTTCATAAATTTTGATTTAAAATTTAATTTGTGTTAGAAGAAAATAATTCAAGAAGATTGCGTGCGTACAAAGTACCATGCAAGAAGTGAAACTTCTTTGGCAAACTAATAACTAAATCTCGTTTATATATTTTTTAATAATCTGTTCTCTAAATAAAATGTTTTTGTCAATATTAGTATACATATAATAATATTTTTTTTCTTAAAATTTTGCTGTTGTAATTAAGATGTTCTATGTATCGGGCAGGTATAGCGCGCGGCCGCGATTAAGTAGGATACAACGCTAGTAGAGAAGATGTTCTTCTTACTAGCGGCACTATGTGCTTTTTACTACGTTCGCCCTTTCTCTCTCCCTCTTCTTGGACATAAACGTCCCTCATTCTCGCGTCACTTTATTGCGTTTCATCCGTAAAAATTCGACCCTCATGTGCGAAAAGAAGTTTCATTTCAAAAATTAAATTCGTCGTTCCATATCTTAGTGCTAAGGAATACTTAGCGATACATAAATCTACTAAGGAGAGTTCTTTCCCAGAGTCATCACTTTTGTTTTCCTTAGCTAAGGACTCTTTTAAATTTTGATTTCCTAATATATTTAATTTCAGAATTTTCAAGAATCCTGAGCGGCACTGCATTTTAATGGGCAGGGCCTATCAATTACCATCAGCTGAACGTCCTGCTCGTCTCGTCCCTTATTTTCATAAAAAAATACTATTTCACACCTACTGAACTAGGCATTTCGAGAAAAATTACTTGGAGTGTATCTACGTAATCACGTAGACAGTCTGTCTACGTTGTTATAAGTTTATTAGATTGCGTCCAAGTAATTTGACTAAATTAAACTTGCTTATCAATTTAATAATGAGCAAAGTTTTAAGCTCGATAACAAAAATAATTTAATTTTAAGAAATACATTTTTTTTAATTCAGTAGGTACAGTAATACAGTACTTTTAATAAAAAAATAACAACAGAATTAATGACACATTTACTGGATCAGAGAAAACTAAGATTATGTTTCATGAAAGGTACAGGAAGAGCCTACAGTTCTATACAGGCTATAGTAGTACAAATTAAAACCGATGTATTGGTAGAATATTTATTATGCTTTATCCATTAGCTGCTATTTTTTAAAGAAAAGGAGGACAAAAGAGCGTAACTTGGTGTTAAGAGATCACCACCGCCCACATTCTCTTGCAACACCAGACGAATCACAGGAGCGTTGCCGGCCTTTAAGGAAGATACACGTTATCTTTTTGAAGGTACCAATGTCGTATCGTCCCGGAAACACCGCACAAGGAAGTTTATTCCACAACTTTGTAATACGTGGAAGAAAGCTCCTTGAAAACACAGTGTTGATGACCGACAAACATCCTGACGGTGGGGATGATATTTTTATTTGTGGAGTGACGTGCAAAGCTGGAATTCGGTGGCAGGAATCAGGTGCAGAAGATGAAAACGCAATGAAACGATGTCTATACGCAACGCCGAGAGATCCAGCGTTCAAAGAGCAATGGGTCCCCGACAATTCGAGCTGCTCTGCGTTGCATGCGGTCAAATGGATCGAGCTGATACTGTGGCTGGACTTGCGCTTTGTAGAGCGCTAGAATGGTCGGCTTGAAATATTGCCGTGCTCTATTTATGACGCCCAGTTGCTAAACTTTTTTGAATTACATTTTAAATCGGTTAAGATATTCCGATTTTTTTTACTGATTCTATAAAATATAATGTTATAAGGACAAGTGTAAGTGACACAATCAATAAAAATTCGATTGTTAACTTCTGACCTTAATATGTTTATATAAATTGTTATGATAACAGACATTTATGTTTATATTTTGAAAAAATAACTACATTGTATGCTGACTTTATTTATTGATATATCAGAGGTCTTTCTCATGATATAAATAATGCTTTTTTTTGGACCTAATACCACACAGTTTTATTTTTATGAAAATGAGGGATGAGACGAACAGGACGTTCAGCTGATGGTAATTGATACGTCCTGCCCATTACAATGCAATGCCGCTCAGGATTCTTGAAAAACCCAAAAATTTCTGAGCGGCACTACAACTGCGCTCGTCACCTTGAGACATAAGATGTTACATCTCATTTGCCCAGTAATGTTACTAGCTACGGCGCCCTTTAGACTGAAACTCAGTAATACACACTGCTTCACTGTAATAGGCACCGTTGTGGTACCCATAATCTAGCCGGCATCCTGTGCAAAGGAGCCTCCCACTGGTCAAGTTGTCTGTCAGTTTGACAGTTCTGCTGTGAAACGATTTCATTATAACAACAGGGAGCATATTTTACGGAATAATTCTTGATGTTATGAAATATTATTGACAAATTAAAAAAATATTAATATTTATATTTCTAAACATTATATAATGTTGATTTTCTATAAATAATTCTGCTAAATTTTTTTCTTACTTAATGTTCCTAAATACAATCTCTTAGTCCGATTTAAACTGGCATCACCCGAACGGACGTTATACAGCTCAGCGTGACAGTTCAGTTTAATTCAATACCCACAAAACAAAGTGCTTAGCTTGTTTATAGTAGATTGTCAACCGAGGGTCGAAATAATCAATTCCCGAGGTATTTAGACGCCCGAGCGCAGCAAGGGCGGCTATAGTCCGAGTAGGAATTGATTCGTTTACCCGTGTTAAACACTTTACTTTTCATTTCGAATATGAGGAATATAAAAGTAGTTGTTTATCTAAACTATTATTTATAAAACTTTTTGTTTATAAAACTAATATATAATAATATTACTAGTGCCTATTTAAAATTAGTTGTCAAATTAGGATAATTTATGTCGACTTTTTAAATTTTAAATATGGAATTCACCGCGTAATTGTTGCGGCTTATCCCGCTCAAAGAAGTTTACGCTATGTTCACACTGGCTGTTTAGAAAGTCACATGACCGAAGCATATTTTATAATTATTTTGTTTTTACATAAGGTGACAACAGTTTTATTTTCAAAGTTCATTCCGGCCCTTAGGTGGGAAGTAATTTGTATGAGTTTTTCCCTCTCTATGCAGGGAAGCAGCATTTTCCACCCAATAATCAGATCAAAACATTACTTTCCGAGTATGAGAAATGAAAAAGAAGTTTTCACTTCAAAATTATCAATGTAATGTCTACAGTTATTTTAATAGTGACAACATCAAATTGTAAGCTATAGGTTCTATTAAACATCTATTAGACGAAGCTAACAGAGGCATGCAATATCAAATGGAAATATCAGACAGTTATATTCTGAACATAACCAAACACTACAATATCGATATATTTTGCGTACATTGCTGGTTACAGCTGACACTGCGGTTACAACTGCCAACACTAAAGTCCAATGTAAAGGATGTACGCGAATTGTTCAATGTGTAAAATGTATCTTGTAATAACGTGGTGGTACGTCAACCCTGAAAGCTCTCAAACGTCGATATATTGCGAGCTCGAATATTGAACATGAGTTGCCGATACTAATCATATTATGGCCTCGATATCAAACTATTGCATGAATAATATGCAACGAAATTCATGTTTTATTATAACTTTGAGTACATCGTTATCTTTACTAATATATTAGATCATTTATACGTCTAGACATAGATTAAGGATTGGTCTCCGCTGCTCGCCCACTAGATACAGCAGGCGTAGTCGCTGAGTGAGGTAACTAATACTGCACCCAAGCTGTGACGTTGACATGCCACATATTCTGTTAAACTTTGCTTATAATTGAAATTAAATGCCGGGTTGCGTAGAAAAACTTTGTGAAAATCATACTACAAGAAATCAGAAAGACACTGCGATCACATATCATCTGTAAGTATTTTAAATTTTATTCATTTCAATGTAAAATAACACGAAGCGTTTGTAACAAAATTTGAAAGATGCCATTGAGTGTCAAGATGCCACGCATACAAGCATCTAATTGTTGCCGTAATAAAAAAGCTAATATTCTTAGGTAGTGCGGAATCTAGTTGGAGCGCAGCGGAAACCAATACTTAATCTTAGCGTCTAGATAGACTATGACAGCTGTGAAAACGTCGAAAAGAAATGACTTTAGAACTAACCTCGATTTTGAGCAATTTACGCACACTAACACAAAGTGTCAAAAAAGTGTCACAAATCATGAGTGTAAGACGAAGCTTGTCACGCACACCAATTTTCTAACTAACTTTTTCGAGGGTAGGTGTGAAAAAAGTTAACACTGTTTTTAAAGAGCTCCGTATTTTCAATCATCTTAAAATTAAAAAATAGTAATTTTATACCATTATTTTAGTAGATTTAGTGTTAAGTGTGATAAATGTGATAAATAGTACCCACCAGACAGTACTTATTCTCCTAGTGAAAGTCAATTAAGTTCACTTCTTTAATATCCCTTTGTTCCGATCACTACGTATCACCAATCATCATGGATGCATTAAAAGACTCGCTCAACGCCATGGCTGAAATGTTCGAACAGAAGATGAGCGAGTTCCAGCAGGGCCTAGATAATGGACCCATTACAAACACATCCTTGGCTGCAGAGTTTAACAGCTTCAAGACCTTTGTGCTCTCTGCCATGAATACTTTGCAGAGACAGGTGGAGTTCCTTGGTATAGAGGTTGATCGTCTGGAGATGCGTAGAAGGCGCAAAATGCTACTAGTGCTCGGAGTCAGCGAAGATAAGTCGGAAGATGTTACTTCACGTGTTTGTAAAGTAGTAGGGGAACATCTTTGTGTGACTGGATTCTCTGTTGCTTCCATCAAGTCATCCCATCGCTTAGGACGTCCTTCCGAAAAGAAACCTCGTCCTGTAGTGGTAAAGTTTGCGGATGTAGCATTGCGGGATAAGGTTTGGTTCTCCAAAACTGGATTTAAGGGCAGTGGTTTAAGTAAGTAAGTATATCTTTATTTGGAACAAACACTACAAATACACGTGAACATTTACAAAATATAATAACAAATAATATGAAAAAACTTATCTTAAAAATTACTATAATATGCCTAATCTAAGTAAAACTAACATACATTAAAAAACTAAAGTAAGGCTTATTCTATATAAACATAATAAGGTGGTATTTGCAGTGTTATGTCCCAAAAAGGTTTGCTACTCAGCATATTAGTTGGGTATCACCCAACACTGATTTTCAGTAGCTACCTTCAATAAGCCGGCCGTCGCGATAACAGCCACAAGTGTTTCCATTATTAAATACAATAATTATGTAATAAATAAAAAATAAATAAATGATAGTACTCAAAACATAAGGTAAAAAATAATATTATAGTAGACGGCTAGATCGTAACAGTTATTAATTAGATATATATTGATTATATAATATATAAAATTTTCGTGTCCCGGTGTTTCTTACCAAATTCCTCCGAAACGGCTGCACCAATTTGTATATTTTGTGTGCATACCGGTTTTTTTATATTTTTTATTTTATATGCCCAATATATAAATATATATACACATACATATATAAACATATATATCCATATATACATATACACATTAAATATATTCATTCAAACTATGAAAGAGATTTGCAGCGTGATTTTTTTTTTTAAACTACATATTAAGATTTATTTTGAGAGAGGCCCAACTGAAGTGTAAACAAATACGTTTTATATTTATTTCTAAAGGTATAAACACTATTTATATTACGAAGGGGAGGAGGTAAGTCATTCCATATTTTAGAATAATTATAACAAAAGCCTCCTTCGAATGCCGCTGACCGGTGTGGTGGTACACAGAGCAGGTAAGGAGAAGCTCTAGTGTGATACTTGCAAGTGTCAGCAGACCATCGTAACTTGGTATAAAGATATTGTGGAATTTTGTATTTTATAACCCCAAAAAGAAGAGTAGCGAAATGCAATTGTCGCCGATATTCCATTTTTAGCATTTTAGCATTATTTAGATATGGTGAGACATGTTCACGAGGAGGGATTTTAAAACAATATCTAGCGCAGGCATTTTGTACCCGCTGAATAAGGTTTTTAGTTCTTGCTAAGAGCCTGTGACTTATAACTGCATCGGCATAATTGAATTTAGATGTAATATATAATTGTATATCGTCAGCATATAGGTGGAACTTACAATGCCTAATACTTTCTACAATGTCTGCGCAGTAAAGTGCAAAAATTATAGGGCCTAGGATGGAACCTTGTGGAACAACTCGATTGACAGGAGTAAATTCAGAAAAACATTTCGTGCCATCAGATGATGTAAGCTCCACAGTCTGCTTACGATATTCTAAGTAACTTAGAAACCATTTAAGAGTGTCCAAGCTAAAGCCATAAAATTTTAACTTAGATATTAATAAATATCTATTTATAGTTTCAAAGGCACGCGAGAAGTCTAGTAAGACCAAAATTGTACCCGCCCCCTTATCTTGTGCATCAATATATTATCCAATACTTCCATTAAAGCAGTTGTTGTGCTATACCGTTTCCGGAAACCCGATTGCAATTTTGGTAGTATGTTATTTATCTCTAAATATTCTGTGAGTTGAGCATAAACAATTTTTTCTAATATTTTCGATAGGCACGGTAATATACTTCGTCGTAACTCTTTCATTAAATTAATATTTTCTTTTTTTGGTAGGGGCTTCACCAAAGCTGTTTGCCAACTTGTAGGGAATACACCAGATAATATGGATGTATTCATTATGCTAGTGATGACGGGTAAAGCGTGGGGTAACAATATTTGGAGCATATCAAGTGAAATACCATCAAGACCAACAGCGTTAGAATGTAACGAACGTATTATTTTTAAAACAGATATTTCGTTCGTGGGCTTTAAAGAAAATACACTACGGTTATACCTATTATTCTCATAATAATAAAGAGTCGAAAGCGGTACATATTGGCTTCCAGGTACATTCACAAAATGTGAATTTATTAAATCGGGATCCCTAAGGTGCTCAGGAAGATCATTGTAATTTTTTTGATTCACATTAACATGCCTTCGCACATGTTTCCATAGAACTTCCGATTTATGTAAATTCGAATTTATATAAGTGTCAAAATATACCGCTTTTTCCCTGTCAATTGCGGCCGTAACTTCAGACTTGAGGTCTTTATTATAATTTTTAGACACCTACGATTTGTTTATTCTAGCCCTTATTTGTGCTTCATCTCTGCGTCTCAAGTCACGTTATGTACTTTTGTATTCGAACAAACAAGATCAAGTAAAGTTGCAGTATCCCCAGTCAAATGTGTTGGTTCATTAATATGTTGTTTCAAGTTATGAATTGTTAGAAAATTATCTAAGCCCTTGCTACTTGTTTCCTGAGAGTTTAAGTAATTTATGTTAAAATCTCCTACTAATAATATATAGTCATAATATGGGAGCGAACCTATCGTTTCAGTAAGTGAGTCGAGAAATATTGCTGTGTTAGTCCACTGTGGGCGATAAGCAGTGCCAATTGCAATAATTTTGGTTCCTACTTTTATTCTTAGCCACATCTGCTCAATTAATGACGGAGTGGGACAATCAATATAGCGGACTGTTATTCCCTTCTTAATGTAAAAGCCTACACCGCCACCTCGCGACCTTAAATTATTAGGTATTCGAGCAATATGGCGTAAGCGGTATCCGGGTATACGAGGAGCTTTACTTTCTTCTCCCTGATATAGCCATGTTTCGTTTAATGCGACTATATCTACATCATGTCGTGTTATTAGAACAATTATTTCATCATGGTGTGTTCCTAGAGATCCCGGGTTAAAAAATCCAACTTTAAATTTCTTTTGTTTAGCCATTAAATAAAGATAAAATATTTAAAAAATTATAAATATGTATATTATATATTGTTGTAGTATATAAAACAGAAAACTATATCATACAATAAATAAAATATAAAACCTCTTTCCGTACTACTATTAATAATAAAATATCACGATAGATTAATATTACTAATAAGGTAAGATAAGCTATGACTAAAGTCTGAATTCGACTAGTTCTGTTATTTTTATATAGCAATGATTTGATGCAAAAATTCTTTTTGTAATTATTCAACATTGCGCTTAAATTAGCATAAGAAACAATTGAGGCCTTTACGTGAAGCAATACCATAACTGAGATACCCCCCGAGGACATAACACACACAACTATCGCAATTTTATGAAATACACAAAATATATTTGTTAAGAACATAACGTTATCGTGAACAGCTACATTGTAATGAAAATACGCTTGAAGTATTAAGTTTTTACAAATTGTCATAGCAGAAAAGAAACAATTTAAATGATATTTAATCCAACAGAACTCGCGCCAAAAATTTTATTGAGATCAATTTCGCTACGAATACGATAAGCCGGTGCACCTGCTTCACGACGCATATATATTTGTCCACCTCGGGTCCACACATAACGCCAACCCTGTCGGCGTCCTTCCTCTTTTGCCTTATGGAATAACTGTCGATTGAAATAAGTCAGACGTTCATTTATATATATACGGGTAGGTATACCATCTGTGATGCCCGACGTATCGATGTTCCGCCGCACGCGTGCTGACTGAAGGACGTCGTCGCGCAGTGCCCGCCTGGACAGTCAGACGACCACGGGCCTCGGGCGCGGCTTATCATTATCACCGCCTGTTGACGTTAAATGACGACGCGGGCCCGCGCGTTCGGCGCTCACAATGTCTTGTACATCAAGCGTGGTCCCTATTTTCTTCGCGACGAGTTGGCACAAATGAATAATACTTTCTCCTTGATGTTCAGGCAATCCAGAAATTTGAATATCATTCATCATGCTCTCCTGCTCTCTAACGTTCAAGTCAGCTTTTAATTGTGTGATAATATCTTTCATTTGTGTACACTCATTTTCTAGTGTACGTTCCGACACTCGCTGCTCGAGTGTTGTCATACGCACCTCGACTCGATCGATTCTGTTATTGAACTCACCCATCGTTGTATTTAATTTCGACATTTCTTGGCGATGAGAGGACATCTCAAGTCTAAGGAGTCTGATTTCGTCGGCCAGAGTATCGCAGGGGCTGGTTGCAACAACATTCTCCTTATTTATCACTTGCCGACCGTTGTTACTTAGCGATTCAGTAGCTATGGAGTGTTTATTGCCATCAGTATAACCACTTTCTTTGCATTCATTGCAGAACCACTTTGAGATACGGGAGTTAGGGCTAATATTTGTACAAGCCCGATGGTATACTGAGGTACATTTGCAACATTTAATAGAATCCGATGAGGAAAGAAATTTGCCACACGAATAACATTTGTTGGTTTTACTTGCCATCTTTGTTTACAATACTTGGTGCAAGTACCCTCAATAAATTTTTGATATTCGTTTCTTTTATTCGAATATTGTAAAAAACACTGATATATTTGAAGATAATACTTATATATCACTTAAGTAATGTATCTATAAACTAACACATATATTTTTCATAAACTATAATCAACTATTTCCAATTTAATAAGGTATAAAACATAGCAAAATTCACTAGCACTTGTCACTCCTAACTGTTTAACTGTGTCAGAGTTTTTAACAAAGAGTCGTCAAACATATTTATGGAGGGAAGGCAGAGATTCGGCATAAACAAGTGCTGGACAAGGGATGGATGCATCCATATTATAGCCCCAGATGGTTCACATCACCGAGCTAAGTGGAAAGCTGACCTACACAGCATACCACAGACATCTAAACAGACATCTAAGCCTCTGACTCAGGGTACTGCCAGACTCACCTCCAGGTCCAAAAGAACGGTCAAAAATAAGTAATAGGTATCATTAATCTGTAAGTATTTTAAGGTAATGTAACCTTTAAATAACTTGTACAATTCATAGGTTTAGTTAACTGTAAGCTTTTTGTAACTTCTAATTACCCATATCACTACCACAAAGCATAAGCTATCCTAGTATGAATCTTTATGTTATGTATATGAATTAAACTATTTTTTATTTAGTATTTATAACTTATTACAAAATTTCATTACCATCCTGTGTTGATAATTAAGATAATATATAAAGAATGCATATACCTAACTTGTAATGCACCACATTGTAACATTTTTGTTATAGTTTAATAGTTTGGTAACAAGCCTGCAGTATTCATTTACCTCCTGTTCTGTTTTTTAATACCAAAAATAAAATCAAACATCATATTACTATTAAATGCTATTTATTAGACATTTTAAATAAACAATTTTCCATAAAATTTGATAATTTGATATTACTAAATGCAGCTTATATTTCAAACATTTTCAATTGTTACACAGTATAAATGTCATACTACATAATTATTAGATTTATATTGCCTATGCTATTTCTCTCCTGTGTATAATATATTTAATAAACTGTAGTTTTAGTGTAATAAATCAAATTCCGTTGTTGACACTAGAAAATGAAAACTGTAGTTGTTACATAATAGGTACCTATTAAATTACCATTGTTATTTGTGTAGACTGTAGTGTCTTGTGTGACTGGCAGATGTACGAGACAACTGTCATCTAATGACAGCTGTGACATTTGACATACTAGCCGCAGACTAAATAACTGCTTTAGATACAAGGCTTTTGGTCATCACTGCGCTGGCATTTATGGATTATTAGAATTAGATTATAGAATTACATGATTAGTAAGCTAAGTTATTGAAGCTGTAAGATAGCGCCACTTATTATTTTATTATGTATTTTTCTCACCCTTAACCTTGACCTATGGGTCAAGGTATTAAAAATATTATGTTTTAATTACTGCATCATGTTTTCACCGTAAATAAAATTTGTACAGCATAAAAATGGAGTACTCAGATGGAGGCGCGCAATCTTTATTTCATTTTTTTATTATTTACATGAAAATTACAAGTCTATCTCAAAACAGCTTCATAGATATAGTTTATATTATTTTTATTCTTTTAATTTGTATATGTACTTCATTTTTATTATTGTAATTTTTTTTCTTTAGTCACTTAGTTTTTAGTCCTCTAAGTTATCTATTTAATACCTACCTATGTTTTTTGAGTTGTGAAGAAAGTTTTCAAAGTGTATGTTGCTCTCAGTAATCACTTCCCCGACACACAGAAAAACTTTAATATAGTTCACCTCAATGCACAAAGCATTCCTGCACATTATCTTGACCTTCAGGCGTCGTTTGATTCTAGCAATGTTCATGCCGTACTTATTTCTGAGTCGTGGCTTAAGCCTAGGCTCCCTTCTTCCTCTAACTACCTTCCAGACTACCACCTCCTTCACAAAGACCGTGTGGGTAGAGTTGGTGGTGGCGTTGCAATCTATCTTCGATCTCACCTTCCGTTTTCAATCATAAGTTCTTTCAGTGATTCCTTGTCACAGAATGAAGTTGAGTATCTTCTTGTTGAAGTTATCCTTTCACATACAAAAATCCTTCTTGGAGTATTCTACAGTCCTTCACTTAATGTCGATTATTTCTCTTCCTTTGATCATATCCTCGAGAAATTTGTACCACTATATGATCACTTGATTTTGATGGGTGATTTTAATACCTGTCTTCTTAAAGATGACCATCGTTCAAAAAAGCTTTTGTCCGTTACTGATTTCTACAATCTCCATATCCTTCCTCTTACAGCCACCCACTTCTTTCCTCACTCCATTCCGTCTCTTCTTGACCTCATCATAGTCTCTAAGCCCGAGTTTGTAAACTCGCATGGGCAATGCTCTGCGGATGCTTTTTCCTTCCATGATCTCATTTTTCTCTCCTATAAAGTACGCCCCCCTAAACGTAAACCCCAAATACTGATGCAGCGGAATTTTTCTGGGATGGATATGCAACGTCTTTCTATATAGACGCACAAACTATTGATTGGGATGTCATTTTTAATTCTAATAGTATCAATGATAAAGTTGATATTTTTAATTCTTTGCTAATACAGCTGTATGATAAGCATGCGCCAGTTAAACCCGTGAAGATAAAGCATTTACCTGCTCCTTGGCTTACTGATGATATTTAAAAACTGCAAACTTCTAAAAATCGAGCTAAATCTATTTATAAGCAGAATAACTCTGATCTTAACCGGGAAAAGTATATAAGATTAAGGAATCGTTGCAATACAATGTGCAGAGACGCGCAGCGACGCCATATCTACTCGTCTGTTGAGAACGGCGAAACCAGTAAAGTTTGGAAATTCCTAAGAACGCTAGGAGTTGGGAAGCAACAACGTACAGTTTCCAATAATCTAAATATTGAACAACTTAATCAACATTTCTCTCAAAATTCATCTTTTCTTGACAATAACACTAAAGCTCAAACGCTTAAATCCCTATCCTTAATCCCAACCCCTGATTTTCCACCGTTCAACTTCTCTCCCTTCACTGATTCTGACGTTAAAAAAACATTTTGTCTGTTACATCTAAGGTGGTTGGTAGTGATTGCATTAGTCGTAATATGATCCTTCCTATCATAGATATCCTAGTTCCTACAATCTCCCATATTCTTAATTTTTCTATAACGTCTGGCCAATTTCCTGTAGCCTGGAAAGACGCTAATGTTATTCCAATACCTTAAATTTCTAAACCACATAATCTTTCTGACTACCGCCCCATATCTATACTACCTTTTCTTTCCAAGGTTCTTGAACGCTTAGTCCATTAACAATTCTCTATATTTATTAATAAGCACAGTGTTCTTAACCCTCTCCAATCTGGTTTTCGTCCAGGACATAGTACAACTACTGCACTTATAAAAATTACCGATTATATCCGATCTGGCATGGATAAGCAACAGCTCACAATACTTACACTACTCGACTTCAGTAATGCCTTCTGCACTGTTGACTTTGATATTTTGCTGAGCATGTTGAGTTCCATTAACGTATCTCCAACAGTGATAGCTGTTTCTATTATTTATTACAGTGACAGGTTTCGAAGCTATTTACGTGGGCGTCGCCAAAGGACTAACATTGATGATAACACTTCAACTTGATCTAACCTTTCCGCTGGAGTTCCACAAGGCGGTATACTATCTCCTCTTCTTTTTGCAATTTTTATTAACTCTTTAACTAAAAATTTGACTTCCTGGTATCTATGTAGGTATGCAGACGATCTCCAGATATACTCACAATCTTCTCTCGAGGGTCTGCCTTTAGCCATTAAAAACACTAACAAAGACTTAACTACAATCATGGAATGGAGTACTGCCCATGGACTAAAAGTGAATCCGTCGAAAACTCAATGTATTATTGTTGGTAGCTCACAACTAACCCATAAAATTGAGTGGGGTAATCTACCTCCCATTTCTGTAGGTGGAACTCTTATTCCTTTTAGCTGCTCTGTTAAGAGCTTGGGCGTATTCATTGATCGATTGATTTGTCTTGGCACCATCAATTAAAAGAAGTTAGTAGGAAGCTCTATGCTGCCTCTCAGTCATTAAAAAAACTCCAAAATTTTCTTCCTATTCCCACGAAAACTTTACTCGCTCAATCCCTTCTTCTGTCCATTCTTGACTACGCTGACATTTCATATGTCGACTTAACCGAACTCCAGTTGGATAAGCTTGAACGATTGCAGAACATGTGTATTCGTTTTATATTTGGATTACGTAAGTATGACCACGTGTCTGAATTTCGCAAAAAGCTCAAATGGCTCCCTATCCACTTGCGTAGAAATTCCCATATACTTATACATTTCTATCGTGTCCTATTTGATCCTAAAACTCCTATATATCTCAAGGAAAAATTTTCCGCATTAAGTTCTCACCAACTATATCTTCGGTCCGTCCATAATCTCTTGCTTTGTACACCTGTTCATAAAACTTCCTTTTTCAACAATTCATTTGCTGTGCAAGCTGTTAACCTATGGAATTCTCTTCCCTCTGAAATCAGAAAGGCTCAAACTCTCCAATCTTTCAAAACAATGCTCCATAATTATTATTTATTACTGTGACTATTTGAATACTAGTTCTTTTCTTGGAATTATTTACTGTATGTTTAAATTATATGCATATCAATAACACCACCTTCTGTTATCTTTTCAACTATAACTGATTCATTATAGGTTGCCTGGTAGAAATCGCTCTTAAGCGATAAGGCCGCCTATTGCTTTTTGTAGTCTCGATTTTTGTTATGTTTCATTATTTTGTGGTATGCAATAAAGATATATTTCATTTCATTTCATTTTCATTTCATAATGTATTAAACCTGGCCTGTATTTATCGGATATCTTACAGTAACAGACTATTATTTAAGATTACTAGATCAAAGACGTAAAGCTTGTAAGGTTATAAGAGGGTAATATCTCGATCTACTGACTGATCTGATTTTTAGACACCAAAAGAGTGAATTTAAAGACAAGTGGTCGAAAATAATAGAGTATATTACATATTGTTTAAAATAGGTGGCAAATGTTTATTAATAAAGTTTATTTTTTATCAATTATATTATATTATACTCAATGAGAATTTTATTTTGAGTTTTATTAAAAAAAGTGTCATGAATACTAGGATTTTATTTTTAAATCGACCAATCCACTCTGCGTGTTTGTTTGATGTATGGACTATGACGTCATTGCTAGCACTAACAAAACGGGCCAAAATGGTAGGCGCTTAAAGTATCCGTCGATGTGTCATCGTTTTCACTTAGAACAGTTTTTAATAATATTTAAAGATTTATATTTTTTATCATATAGTTATGTATCTATCAAGAAAAATTCAAAAAAGTATATATGGGTACACTATTTAGACCTGGGTCGATAATTTTTAAAACCAAAAAAAAATGATAGCAAGATGAAACCCATTGGAAATATTTAAACATGAAAAAAAAGGATAATATAACACGGAATCATTATTCTTTTTACATTTATAAATAGATTTGATTAAATATATCTCATATTTTTGCTGCTACGAAATAATAGGTATGAATTCTCTATGAAATATCTTTCAATGGGCTAAATTTTCCGAACATTTACCACACTAATGCATTTTCCTTTTCACACCATCTAAAAGGAGAGATTTCGTCAAACAAAAATCCCTACGACTTATTGAAAAAGCTGATATTTTGACTATTTTTTTTGACTTTGAATATTTATGTCAAAATAAGGTGAAACAAATTCGTGGAAAAAATTTTTTTTGAAAAGGTAAAAATATCAAACCAAAAACTTGAATTGAAAATTTCACATAAATTTTGTGTTTACGTAAAAAAAGCGTGAAAAAAAAGTTGTAAATCTTATTACTACCTACAACTTTGCTCATAAACTTTTTTCCATAGGACTGGTAGTTTCGCCGGAAATCGAGATAAACTGTTTTTAACCTAGGCATAGCCTGTACTATGCAAGACAACGATATATTTAATACAATATACCTACTTAAACATACATAAATACAAATAAACATCCATGACTTGGAAATAAACATTCATATTCATCATATAAATGATTGCATCTAGTGTGATAAAACGCGAGCTCGACTTTTGCATTGGGCTGTCTTCACTTAAGCTCAGCATAATTTTAGCTGTCAAATGACTTTAAAACGAAATCAAAGATCATGCTAAGCATACACCCAACTAAGTTTCAACTCAGGATTCTTGTAAAACCCAAAAATTCTGAGCGGCACTACAATTGCGGTCGTCACCTTGAGACATAAGATGTTAAGATTCATTTGCCCAGTAATTTCACTAGCTACGGCGCCTTTCAGACCGAAACACAGTAATGCTTACACATTACCGCTTCAGGGCTGACATAGGCGCCGTTGTGGTACCCATAATCTAGGCGGCATCCTGTACAAAACAGCCTCCCACTGGTAAAAGCCTGGACGTAAGTAAAGCCTAGTATAGTTCTCCGCCTAAATTTCGATCTTGAGGCAACATAATCAACTTTTCATTTGAACACAAAAATATTCGTATAGCCCTTAGCTATGTTCCTTCTACAATAACAGAAGATTTGTTCTATTTTCTTGACCTTATTCAAAATAATAATGAGTTTCTTTCGGCTTAATGTTTAATCGCAACTGTAGATTCCAATTACGCCATTTGTGAGTCTGGAATTGGCTTAATTTCTGCAAAATCTAATTTTCCTGATTAAATTTTAATGTAAATTTTTTGTTAGAATAATTTTGTTGGTGATTGGGCAAAGGGGCTCCTTATACCTGTACAAAAGTTATGTAAGTCAGCTTTTACACTTAAAGATGGAAAGATTATAAGTTTTGATGTAAAAGCTAATCATCAAAACTAATAACCAGATTTGCTATTTTTACATACTTCAGATTTTAAATGTCCAATACATTGAAGATAGATTGAAGCGTCAATATTTGAAGTGAAGTATCAATATTTAATATTTGTAAGCGACAAGTTACAATTTTTCAATTTGTTTTATTGATTTAAAATTACTTTCTTATCTTAATATAATATATATTTCTTTTGTGCGTCTGTTGTAACTGAACTCCTCCTAAACGGCTGGACTGATTTAAATGAAACTTTCTGTGTGTCTTCAGGTGGATTCGAGAATGGTTTAGATTCACAAATGAACTACCTCTTAAATGGCTGGATCGATTTTGATGATTTTTTGTGTGTTGCAGTGAATTTGAGATTGGTTTAGATTCTAAATTCCGTCCATATAACATAATTCTCCTGCTCATGTGTATGTTAGTAGAACTCCTCCTAATGGCTGCACTGATTTTTCAAATTTAAGACTTATGTACACTAGTAACTTTATAAAAATAGTTACTAGTTATAGATGTTTACTAAAACAAAGTTTTAAAGACATACGCTATAAATAAGTAAAGGTATTATGCGAGCAATTATTTAGTTATACTAATAACCTACAATTAAATAGGTAGTATTACTTAAAAATTAAAAGATAATAATCCCCGAAGATAGGACCGAACAAGCACCGTAAGTAGCGTCCGTTCACAAGTGTTAAAAAATCATATTTACAAAAATCGCTTGTTTATTTAACCAATAAAGCCCCTATCCTTACAGAGTGACCTTTTGCGATCGAGGCTTGACTTAAATTTAAGTATTTAAATTAATATAAACATAAATCTTAGAGCTACTAGTAACAATCTATACCTACTATACTAGATTATTACTATACTAATTACTATTACTAGAACATACAACAACTACTCTAATTTTAAAATCGTTCAGTGAGCAAGCAAACAAGTAAATCCTATGCGAAAGTTCATTTAAATTTCGTAAAGCGACTGTAAAAGGCGTGTCTCGCATAAGATTGCTTCTTGCTCGCGGAATTACGAGCAGCTGCTGTCACCTTCGCCTTGTAGCGCGTCCATCCGGTACCCACAGACCTATTCGCTCCAGTATGGCTGGATGACTCACCATACCATGCAAAATTTTCCATAAGATAATATAATACACTGGCCTTCAAAAGTAAGTATCACACTTTTAAAATTGGGATATGTTTTAAGTTCACAAGATATACTTTCGAAATAAAAAGGACTCCAAAGAGAATTTAATTTTGTACATAAAAACTTTATAGTCTGTAACCTTCTTTTAAGAATTGGCTGAAAAAAAACTTCAAAAACAAAACCATTCCTTTTTCAAAGTGGACGTTTCCGAATTACAATTTTACCATTCACATTTTTCTTTCTGTTTTAAATTTTTTTCAAGATCGATGGGTCTTGTTTTAAAAATTTATGCTAAAAAGCACATAACATTTATTTATCATGCCTCTTTCAGTTGAAGAATGTGCTAGGATCATGGCTTTTCTGGAACTAGGCATCAGTATGCGTCGCACTGCAAGAATGGTGGGTGTGACGGTACGAACGGTCCAGAAGGTAAAGCGAAGGTACGAAGAGACTGGACACCATCTGAGGAGACCTTGTAATGGCAGACCCAGGTGTACCAGTGCCCGAGAAGATCGTTATATTATTTCCACTGTGTTAAGAAATCGCCACCAAAATGCAGTTGAAGTCCAGCGACAGCTACTTCAGACCCGTAGGGACTACATTAGTGACAGTACATTGAGAAAAGACTTGCTGAAGCAAATTTGAAACCCCGAAGACCAGCGAGTGGCCCAAAACTCGAGAGACAGCATCGAGTAGCGAGACTGCGATACGCCCGTGAACACATGCAGTGGGATGAAGAAGAATGGTCAAGAATTTTGTTTGCAGATGAGTCTTGATTCTCCCTTTATACTTCTGATGGAAGGCGAAGTGTTTACAGGTGACCTGGTGAGCGATACCTTCAAGCCTGCATATAAGAAAAAGTCCAATACGGTGGAGGCAGTGTACATGTATGGGCTGGCATATCTTCTGAAGGTCGCACAGAGCTAGTAGCCATAGAAAATGGTACCCTCACTGGGCAAAGATATGCTCAAGAGATTCTCAATGAGTATGCAGGGCCGAATTTAGCAAATATGGGTGATGGATCGATGCTGATGCATGATAATGCCCGGCCACACACGGCTCATATCGTACAAGAGTATATTCAGGAGGTCGGTATCATTGTGATGGCTTGGCCATCAAGAAGTCCTGATCTCAACCCGATTGAACACGCCTGGGATGAGCTTGGGAGGCTAGTCAGAAATCGCAGACCACCACCTACTACCCTCAGGGTACTAAAGCAGGCCCTGGTAGAAGAATGGGAGAATATTCCCCAACATCGGCTCCGAAACCTAGTGTTCAGTATGCCAAACCGGCTCCAAGCTGTAATCAGAGCTCGAGGAGGCAATACCAGTTATTAAAAATTAAATAACATGTAATACATTCTAGTTGAATTTTTTTACACTTAACTAAAAATGTCTATTTTAATTGTTTTATCTTTTTTAAGTTAAAAATGTTACTAATGTATAATTTTAGTTTCTAATAATTGAAGCCTATAAAATTTGCAACAAAACGTTTTTTAATCTTAAATCTCTACCTTCTATAGTTAAGAAAAAAAATTAATTTGAAAAGTGTGATACTTTTGCAGGCCAGTGTAATTGACGACGGAAATCCTTATGACATGATCACAATGAAATTAATGAAGCCATTAATAACAGAATTATTTAATTCCACCTTGCAAAGTGATTGAGAGCCTTACAATATCATCAACGTTGACGAACCTTCAAATGTTTGTTACATTTTATCGATTACAATTTCTCTTCATAAAGGTGCTGACCGATATTACAGGGTTTTATATAACATGATATAAAGCGAGCATTCGAGAAGTACGTGGAAACCAAAACTAACGAAGAAGGAGCTGTTTATTGTTCGGTGTGCTCCGCCTGCTGTCTTTTTTTAACCGACTTGGAAAAAGGAGGAGGTTCTCAATTCGTCCGTATGTTTTTTTATGTTTGTTACCACAGAACTTTCGACTAAGTGAACCGATTTTGATAATTTTCATTTGAAAGCTGGTGCTTCCCGTGTGGGAAGTCAAAGGAATGCAATGTCAAGACGGTGTCAGCCACGGTAGGTTTGTTACTAAATACATACATAGCTATAGGTGAGATGTGCTTGAGTCGCACGCGCGCGACGTGAGGAGGCGGGAGCAGGGCCACGGCGGCAGGACACCGATTCCAAAAATTACAATAATCGTAACTAGAATTAGATTAATTAATTAGATTGTACAAAGATACACCATTATTTTTATACTTTTTACTGCATATTATTATGTCTATTATTGCGGAATAGTGTTTTTGAAGCCGGTTGTTTTATTTTTTTGGCGAATCGCTTTGAGTGTAAGAAGACTTGGTACTACCTTACGACGAATATTGCAGGCTAAGAAAATTTCTTCTTCATGCACGCAATCCTTGGAACGGTCTTCCTTCTGCGATACTTCCATGTATGATCTTACCGGGCCGTAAAAGAGCAACTGAGGATTCTGATATAACAACAAAAAAATTTTGAACAAATGAAATACAATAGCGAATAATTAATTAAACAATCTAATTTAACTAACACCTCGTACTAATGAGCTAATAAAAGTGATCAATTGAAATCTAATAATTATTCTTCTGTTTCGATGTAGCAGACAATTTAAAAACGCTTCAATTTAGAGTCAATTTCATAGCAACAAATCCCATCCATGATATATTCCTGCCGAATTCCAACTACGCAGAACACGCCACTAGCTTAAATATTATCATCAAGACCGTTTGGATGCCTTCAAAGTACAGTTCAGGGAAGTTTCTGACATGTACAACCTATCCAATGACTTTTTTTGTGCAGTGTTTCCAGGACCTTATGTCATGAACACTTTAAAAAAAAGAGCGTATACTACAAGTCCAGCAATGCTCCTGTGATTCCTCTGGTGTTGCAAGAGAATGAGGGCAGCTCGTTTGTCCTCCTATTCCGTAAAAATAGCTGGTATTGGAAACACTGCTCAAGAAAGTTCATTCCACACATCTAGAAGCTGTGTTTTTTTTTTGTTTGTAACGTGTGGTTTAATGGTCGATCAAACATGGAAGCTAATTTATTAATCACATCAGTATGTTAATAAACATCAGCATTTTTATGAAACTAATGTGAAATTAATGCTAGAAGTAGATGGGAACTTTACTCGACTGTAAATATTGTTACCAATAGGGATGTCTATGTATACTTAAAGAATAAACTCAGTACTCCAGAGATACATAAAATATTCTTATCATGTTTTTGACAATAGTTTGAAAGCATAGCTGAACTTAGCCCCTCGTGAATATAGTAGCATAAAATATATATCTTTTGAATATTTTATTTAAGCCATTACGTATTTTTTCGTATCGAAAATTGCAGATTGAAAAACCTATATCTGAAATGGCGTAAATAAAGGTAAAAATATTAAAGTGGTAATTTATATACGTTGTTTGGCTCTCCTGGGAGGGGAACACCTATGAAGTTTGCGTCAACAATATGGTGATGTAAATGTATATAATATAATAGAACTTACTATACACTTCCATTAACTATACAAAGCCCAAAAAAATCCATGGTGGGTGTACCGAACCCGGTTCTACAGCGTCTGAAGTAAACACTTTTCCCCTCCATTACGAGTATTGTTGACGGAGCTGTCGAAATTATTTATGTCTTGAAGTTTGACAACTCTCGTTATGTACGTCGAAGCGTTGCTGCGTGACAATATCTTAATTATTATAATTATTATCTACTAAGTTCAGTCAGTAAAATGACATCCATAACATTTTAAAATTACATGAAATAGTCCATTGATTAGGTAAGGTTCTTTCGATATCATTTTAATGTTTTTGATATCTTTAATAGTAACGGAGTAATCCTATGTTAGACTTAAAGACAGACACTTAAAGATTACATCCTGTATACAGGAGATAGTCGTCTCTATACCCTTATGATATTCTAATAACCTTCATATTCTAATAACCTTTAGATTCTATGGAAAGTACCTATGTCGCGTCAATCTGGAAAGATTACGCCCAAACTAAGTAAGTTAAATAAAATATTAACTTATGTTCAGTATGTTACGAACTTATCTTTGGCAATTTTATAAAAATAAACAATTAATCTTAACTATAATCTTTATTTTTCCAGCCTGTTCTATGCTTGATATGCCAGAGGCGATATCAAATTGTTGTCATTAAGGATTTCGAAGGATGAAGCTGCGTAGGTCTCGAGGTTACTATGTCTTGAGTGAAATCTTGGGTTACTCTTCGATATTGGGCATTTTACCTAAAAAATGTAATAAATCGAGACAGCAATTTAATGACCTTTTATTCCTCTTCCTTCCTTTTCTTTATTTAATGTTTCTTCTTACTCTTCTGAGAAAACCCTCTTATGTCGTTTATTTAGCATCCCATAGCATTGGGGGCTAGTCTTAACCGCAGTAGCCATTTCATATTGTCAAATAAAACCTTCATGAATAAATTCATTTATTCATAATTTCATGCGCACACAAATTATCGATTATAGAAAAAAAATTGTATTTACCAATTAAGAATTCCTTCATGTCCGTGTCCTAAGTCAAACAATGCTCAAAGTCGCATTTATTCTAGATTCTAGAGAAATCTTTTACGTATAAATCAATTATTTATTGAATTTTTGAGACATAATACTGACAGCTTTTTAATTAAGTCTTCCCGCGGAATTGATATTATTTTTCTTGATATTGAATATTTGAAGCGATATTAATTATTTTCTTCTGAAACGATCATTCTAGGAACTGAAAAGGGTCTGTCGTGATTGAAAATTACATCAAACAGCTATAGATTATACTCTATTTTATGTGATTGAGATACTTTTTAATTAAAAAAAAAATATGATAAAAATTGACGTGACGAGCAAGACTCTCATCTCTATATAATCATAGTATTGTAAATATAGTTATGAGATTTGTTTTGTTTGAATATGTTGTCAATTAATAACTAAACCTAACACAGATTGAACAGATGATATTGTAATTTGTGGCGTGTCATGCGAAAGTGGAATTTAGCGGTAGGAATAATGTCAAACAGCTTCGAAACATTCCCCGTGATAAATGTGGTACAAGACACACAATGAAGTGATATGATGACTGGATCCCAGACAATTTAAGCAGTTGCATTGAAATGCACGCGGTCAACTGGATCGAGCTGATACTGGGGTGCGCCAGTCTAAAGCTTCAGTTGGGTCCACATATTTCCCATCTAGCAGATAGACTCAGCTCTGCGGCATATGCCGTTAGAAAGATTAGAGAGTACATGAATGTTGCGACCTCTAAATTAGTGTACTTCAGTTATTTTCTCAGCATCATGGCGTACGGTATTTTACTATGGGGTCATGCTGCTGACATTGATATAGTGTTTGCTCTGCAAAAGAGAGCTGTTCGTGCTATATATCAGCTTGCTTACAGACAGTCTCTCAAAGAAAAATTTTAAGAAATAAATATTATGACTGTTCATTGTCAGTACATTTATAAAAATTTAATATACGTTCACAAAAATCGTCACCTTTTTGCTCTTAGTAGTGATTTTCAATATTATAGCACTAGAAATAAGGGATTGCTTGTAACTAATCCTAGTAGGCTTCACAAGATACATAATAGCTTTAAGGGTAAATGTATATACTTTTATAATAAAGTCCCAGCCACTGTTCAGGCATTATCTATAAATAAATTTAGATGTTTTTAAAAAAAATGGCTGTGTCGTAAATCCTATTACTCCACAGCTGAATATCTTAAGTAGTTATATAAGTTTTTGGACAACCTAGGACTAGATTATGATTACTTTTTAGCAATAACAATGACAGTACGATATTCTTTATTATACTAAAAAAAGAAACCCGTGTGAGTTTCTTGCGTCGCTCCATCTCTTTCAGAGCACCATTTGCTTCATCATCATAACATCAAAAAGAATTCTAAATGAATCAATTTTGAGAAAATAAATGCCTTTTTTTGCCTTTTTAAAGATGACAGAATACTCCATATGTGGCTGGATCAGTGTTTTGTAGAGCGCTAGAATGCGCGGGTTTCCAGGACGATACGACAATTCAATAAAATCGTATACACCATTCTTAAAGGACGGCAACGCATTTGTGATTCTGATGATCCGTACACTCGGTGTCCTCGTGTTCCGAAAAAAAAAAGAAAAGTATTTTGTAATTGTAATCACCATAATTACCAATCATCCGATTGGCTTGTTGGAATAAATTTTAAACAATAAAAAGCATGCTCCTCTTAAGAGTTGCTCACAAGAATAAATAAATATAAAGAAGCATTCGTTGCAGGGTATGTATTTATAAATTCTTTAGCATCGTTGTGATTTGGAAGTTGATGAATCGAAAAAACGACAGTAAAAGGAGACAGACACATAAACTCACAAGATTTAACGTGGGAGAAAATGAGATAGGAAGCTTTGTGTACAGTGCTTTGGTACCAGGCGATCATAGTTGAAGAAGAGAATGTCATATGTATGACACGAGTATACCTTAATATATTATGACGTCAGGCGCACGACGTATACGTAAACGTACTATACATATACTACCAGGAGAACATAAAAATGGTAGTGATAGTAATGTCATTCATAGCGGTTGAAATCATGTGTCATCCTAGCAACGTGTACCAGGACTTCATGCGCAGCTTAGATTCATGCACAATACATTTCACTTCTGACATGTGTACTTTGTACGCACGCATTTTTTTATTTAATTGATCATGATCTGAGGGTATTTTAAAATATCTTGAAATGCAATAATTACTTTTTATTCTGAATATGCATTTATTAAGTAGGTTCTTAATAAAAGCTTAAGTTTCATACGTGCTCACATAAATCTACTTAATCTAAAACAATAAGTCAATACTGAAAGTTTTTTGTAATTTATGTTTCGGAACAAGGCAATTAAAGTCATTCGAAGTATTAAATGGAAAAGTTTTCAAGAATTCCTTTAAGAAACTTTAGTTTTGCTGAGGGAATAGAACACATTGTGATTGTTGATTAATTTAACTCATTTAATTGTCTTAGATTAGCATAGAATTTTTTGTAAGAGCTTCCAGGTCGCCCGGCAGTTTTTACAAAAAGTAGCCTGCAGATGTTAAGTGCGTTACTTTGGGTATATTTTTGAAATTGACCTGGAGAACTAAAAGCCACATGACCATATTGTAAGAGCGATTGTTATTTAAACACACATTATTTTTGTAACCACTGTATTTAATTTGAAATGCTTCAACTTGCTGTGAATTCATCGGTAAGGATCTGATCAAATGGTCTATAGACACAGACTAGATGGGGCACACTAAAAGTCTTGCACTTCTAGCTAATCGGAACTATTTGAATTTCGAATGTTATATTTTTTGAAACGTTGCAACCTTCTTAGTAATAAAAAAAACAATTGGCGGGAATTGTTGTTTATCACTTGTAATTGTTTTTTATCACACATCAAAGTTCTTCGTATGCAACGAAAATGGAATTAAGTCGAAAAGATTTAAGAGCGATGATTTTACTGATTTTAAAAGTTCTCTCTCTCTCCGCAAGACTGTCCCGCTCGTCTTCAAAATGCTTTTGGGTGAGAAGTACCTTTCTTGAGCAACGTGTGGCGATGGTTTGCTGAATTTGACAGAGGTCAAATTTATTTACAACACGAAAAAAACAGCAATCTTGTGAATGGATGTTTGAAAATGAGAACAGGCCAACAAAAGTGAGGCAAGCGAGAAACGCTTTTAAAAAAATTTCGCATTTTTCTTCTCAGCTACCCATCTGCACAATTCCACTTGAAGGTCAAAAGAGTGTTAATGCCGAGTGGTATTCTACCATTTGTTTACCCAGGGTGTTTACTTTAATCAATTTTAGCTTCCGAAAAAGTACAACTCGTCACCCATCCTGCACATAGCCCCGACTTAGCACCCTGTGATTTCTGTATTTTCCCCAAAATCAAAGATTTGATGAGAGCTTTCACTTTTACCAATTCCGAAGAGGCAGTCTCTACGTACGATTGAACGCTATCAGCGTTCAATCGTACGTAGAGAACATGCCTTCAGATCTGTGGTCCTACTGTTTTAAAAAATGGTTCGATCGCATGAAAAAATGTAAAAAATGTAAAAGAGAGTATCTAGAAAAGCAATAAACATAAAATTTTGGTTAACATGTTTTTTTAAGTTACGCAAGAATTTTAGTGTGACCTACGTAATATAAAATATTATAATACAAACGTGCAACGCCGAGCAGCTCGAATTGTCCGGGACCCAGGGCTCTGTAAACAGATGGATCACTTGGCGTTGTTCCTGCCGCCGAATTCCACCTTCGCACGACACGCCACAAGTTAGAATATCATCCCCACCATCTGGATGGGTCCTCTACAGTGCGGTTTTAAAGGAGCTTTCTTGCACGTACTACAAAGCTGTGAAATCAGCTTCCTTGTGCGGTGTTTCCGGGACGATATGACATGGGTACCTTCAAGACAGCGCGTACACCTTCCTTAAAGGCCGGCAACCCTACTGTGATTCCTCTGGTATTGCGAGAGACTGTGGGCGGCGGTGATCACTTAAGGCGAAGAGTAAGCAGAAAACACGCAAACATGGTGCTTTTAGACAAGTTTTGTGGTGAACGTATAGCATTTCGAGCTATGAACACTACTTAATCCTGTTACACATATCCTTAAGTCTTATTTGTAGGTTGCTAATGCTTGCTGTTGGTTATAGTTAACACTGCCGAGCCTTTTTGAACTACCACTTTTCTTTGAAGTTAAACAAGTTTTTTGGCATGGCGTGACGCATTTTTTTGGTACTTCTCTCAGAAAAGTTATACTTATAGCTTGTACTTTTTTGTGTAGGTTCATTTATTCAGATTAATAGTGAATAACGAGGATTGTAGGCATATAAACTGTTTTACACCCAAGAATTTTGAAAATATTGGCTTTGTTACATAGATGGCGGGCCGGCAGCCGTGTACTCATATCGCTCAAGGTCGCTGGCATTCAATGTCGCCTTAACACCAGGTGACCCGTACGCTCGTTTGCCCGCCTTTTTCATAAAAAAAACCTCGGTGACAATTCGAATAGCTCGTTGAAAGAAATATTTTGTCTTGTAAAGAAAATGTATGTGACTTAAATTTTATTCATGCTAATTATTTTAGATTAAGTTTAACTAGTCTATTAATACCACAGCAAACAAGTTACAAAATCCAATAAATTAACAATTTTTAATGATTTTATGATGATCTTAAGTATCATTCACAAAATGTAAAAGTTTAATAAGTGTATTACTCTGCCTTTATAAAGAATATTTCAAAGACAACGAAGATCCTTAGAATTATGAAAGTAACCCTCTATTTACCTTTAAAAACTAGTAAGTTCATTGAGTTGATTAAATTATATTATCTATTCAGCAATAACTATTAGCACAAAGCAGGCTGTACGTAGGTCTCACTAAAAGTTTTGCGTAACTTAAAAAACAAAATGTTGTAACCAAAATTTTGTAAATTGCTTTTCAAAATACTGTCCTTTATATTTCAAACATTTTTTCATGCGATCAAACCTATTTTTAAAACAGGAGGACATCAGATCTGAAGGCATGTTTTCTACGTGCTGATCGAACGCTATCACTGCCTCTTCGGAATTGGCAAAAGTGAAACCTCAATCAAATCTTTGATTTTGGGGAATGGCTATGTACAGGATGGGTCACGAGTTGTACTTTTTCGGATGCTAAAAATGACTTAGTTTTGTTGGCCGTGTGTAAAGAAGCGTTGTCATAATGTAGGAGAACGCGGCTTACTGGTCGTTTTTCGCGAATTTTTTTTATCACCCAGGGTAAACAAATGTTTTGATTGATTTTGACCTTCAAGTGGAATTGTTCAGACGGGACCCGCAGCTGAGAAAAAATGCGATCTTTTTTTTACCAACGTTTCTGGCTTGTCTTTTCGTTTTGTTGACTTGTTCTCATTTCACACCCATTCACTAGATTGCTGTTTTTTTTCGGGTTCAAAAAAATAAATCCACGTTTCGTCTCCTGTGACAATGTCATAAACAGCTAATGCTGATGTCCGTGGTCGTACTTCATTAGCATCTGTGAGCACCATTCCACGCGAGCCCGCTTCTGCTCCGCTGTCAGTTCATGAGGGATTCGACGACAACAAAGTTTCCGAACTTTCAATTCTTCGCATAAAATTTTCTGAATTTGGCTCATACCAATCCCCAATAGTCCTCGAATTGTCTCATAGGTAAACTGCAGGTTTTCTTCAAGTAGCCGCTTAACAGTAGCAACATTATTTTCATTGACGGCAGTTGAAGGCCGCCCGTCACGAAACTCGTCATGTAAAGAAAAGCGACCTCTCTCAAATTCAGCAAACCATCGCCTCACGGTGCTCAAGAAAGGTGCTTCTCACCCAAAAGCATTTTGAAGACGAGTGACATAGTCTTGCGGATAGACAGAGATCTTTTAAAATCATAAAAAATCATCGCTCTAAAATCTTTTCGACTTGATTCCATTTTCGTTGCGTACGTAGAACTTTGATGTGTGATAAAACAATTGTTTTTTTATTACTAAGAAGGTTGCAACGTTTCAAAAAATATAAAATTCGAAATTCAAATAGTTCCGATTAGCTAGAAGTGCAAAACTTTTAGTGTGCCCCATGTATAAGTCGTCATACCAAATGGTGCCTTGATGGCAGACGTCCTGATGAAATGTCCCTAGTAGCTTAGACATGGGGAACGGTGCTGTAATGTATGATGTGTCTTGCGTCGATACTCTGCATGCTTCTCATGTCCAAGCTACTTCACTTGGAACTAGGACAGCAGCTCCGATTTTCGAAGACAGCAAACCTCTCAAATATGTCGATCTCAGTCAGCCAGTGGCTTGGAGACAAAGAACTATCTACGGGTCTATATAGGGTCTATTGGACAAGCTAATGCTTGGGTTTCCAGGTCTAAAGATAATTTATTCTCATTAAAAACATATAAACTTACAATATTTATAAATAATAATCTATGAATCGTCCGTATGATAAACATAGGTATAAAACTGTGTGTTCACTAGACAAAGGAAGTGTCATCTGTAATACATTTGGTTAAACGGAGCTTGAATAAATTAAAAGTGCCTGCATCTTTGTTATCCGAAGATAGGCTATTGTACAGTTTAGTACCTTCATATGTAATTGTTTTCAGTCCATAATTGGTCCTTGGGTTTGGTAGTATGAAGTGATCATTATTAGGTCTATTTTGTATTTGTTTCTATTTTGCACATGTTAATTCTGAATGTATCTGTTTGTCTATAATTTTATCTTAATTAGTATTAATGTGTATTTGTGTAACCGTAATATATTCATGAATTTAGTTTCTTTATCAACTTTTTCTGTAGGTGTTAGAAACGGATAATAGAAAAATGTTTTAATTAGTTTGTTTTATATTACTTGTAATTAACTCTTTACTTTAATTTAGCGGCAAGAATTGGTTGTTACTTCAGCCAATGGATCAGCTAGCTATCCCATGCAGAAATGCCGCCAGTATCTTTGGTACAGTGATCATTTCACTTCATGTAATCATTCGTGTTATTATTAAAAAAAAACTTACTTCTTATATTGTTATTGTAGAAGGATTTTCATGCATAAAATAATATTAAATATAAATAATTCATCGGTGTAATAAATGCCAACGTATGAAATTCTACTGCTAATACACACACTGCTTCTTTATCCTAGAAAACCAGTAAAACACTAATAATTTTACAAATTACATTAAAGTTTACGTAGTCTGTACATGCAGCAACTTGGTTGATAGCACATGCGCAGTTTACAAAGGAACTTATGGTTTCATGCCGCCCAGTATTCAACAAGGATCGTTGAGCTCCAGGTGTTTCTCTGGCAAAGGGGAATAACTCGTACGTGACTGTATATTAACAGCGGAGTGTTTTATGTAAGCATAAGAGTAGCGAGCATGTTAATGTGTCCCTAAACTGTAACTTAGTGTGTACGTGTCTTTATCTTGGAGGGTAAGTAAATTCACCTGTAGCTTTGATATTGTTTGATTAAATTATGACGTGCATGACACAAAAGTTGCCTCCCATTTCCCTTGCTAAGTGTTTACAGCTTTTAACATAATTAAATTATAAATTAACTAGTTGTGTTACTTTGTAGCTTGAAATATTAATAGTTAAGTTATTATGGAAGCGTTAAAATTATTATACAGGATGTACAATATAAAAATCCTGTCACAAAAACATTTTAATTGCTTTTGTTATCTGGCGTATTTTATTAAATGTAGTGGTATTATCTGTTCTGTTATATTCATAATATATTTATGGTAAGATAACGAACTAATACTTTTTCATAAATAGCATTTAATTAAATACACCTAATATGTAACGACAACGGACGAGACGAGCAGGACGTGCAGCTGATGGTAATTAGTACGCCCTGCCCATTACAATGCGGTGCCGCTCACGATTCTTGAAAAACCCTACAAATTCTGAGCGGCACTACCATAGCGCTCGTCACCTTGAGACATAAGATGTTGAGTCTCATTTGCCCAGTAATTTCGCTAGCTACGGCGCTCTTCAGACTGAACCACAGTAATTATTGTACATTACTGCTTCACGTGCGTTAGGAAAATATCATTAGGAGAAAAAACCTCAATATTATGATAAACGATAAAGATTTGATCTAATACGAAATATGGAAAAGACCTTCATTACATATCACACTTTTAATAATTACAAGGATGACTTACTTAAAGGATTACTTTATTGTCGTTTTGTTTGCCTATCCATTTCTCAAGAATGCGTATAGATCTATGAAATCAACGATAAATAAAACATGGAGAATTTCATCCTTTATAACATGAAAAACATTCTTGGTATAATCATGTTACAAGTTTGTCGAAGTTTGAACATGACTACTTCCACTGCGTAACTGCTTGTGATGCCAGGTCGACCTATTATAGTTAATGAATCATTTTATTTGTTAAACGTAAATACTAATTGTAACAGTTATCGAAAAAATCATTCATGAAGCATCCTTACACAAACAATGAATACAAGCTCTAACGGTTGATGCATCCAATATACAATAATTTATATTTATACTTTATTAGTTTTTCTGAAATAATTCATATTCTACACGATTACATATATTGGATGCAGCACCTTACAAACTGTTTTATTATGTATATTACAGCCATTGTAAAATACCCTATTTGATTGAACAGAGTGCCCGCTGAGTTTCTTGTATGTTCTTCTCACGAGCTCAACTGTTTATAAACATATGGTAAATTTAGTAATAAAAAAAATATATTGACGATTTTAAAACGCTTAGTTTAAGCCTAATTGAATAAAGTTTATTTGACTTTGACCAATCTTCCCACGTCACAAGTCATTGTGCTATTTAATTGCTTTTTTATATAATATACTTTTCATATCTATTTAAAAGTGTCTGCTGGAAAAGATATTTCTTTAATGAAGTAAATATGCTTGTTATCATCGTTCAGAAATTCAACGACCGTTAAGTCTGTATTGCTCGATTCGGATTCAATTTGTGAATCTCAGCAGTAAATAATTCGCTTAGTAAAGTATTATTAATGTAGTAATGAGTCAGGGTTAACGCCATAAAGTGAGCCCCTATCTACGTCCGACATATCTTCATCGTGTTCAATGTTCACAAACACACAACACTACACATCCTTTGTTTAAGGCACTTGTCCACCGCGGGCGACGAACGAGAAGCGATTTTAGCTTGAAACTGGAAACGAGTTAGTCCCAATTTCACCTACCACTCAGTTTTACGTAAACGAGTTCAAATCGTGTTATTATTTCCTACTATATTTAATTAATAGATATGAATTTAATACTAGCATGTGAGGTATTGGTAGGTCAACATAAACGGAATATATAAACAAACAGGTAGTTGCAATACGTTCACACGTGAACTAGTTTATATTTAATTAAACCACATTTAGTCCATCAAAGCGTTACCGGTGTGTTAAGCGGTAATTTAATATAATATTGTCATGAAGGAAGCAAATAAGGTTACTCGCTACCCAGTAGTTAGCTCAACTAAGCAACCACCCCAAATATTTCTTTTAAATGACTGAATTTACCATATGTTCGTAAGAAGTTGAGCTCGTGAGAAGAACATACAAGAAACTCAACGGCCACTCTTTTCAATCAAATAGAGTATTTTAGCTGTATTTTTTACTGTAATACATATACATCAAATAAGTTTGTAAGGTACCTACTGCATCCAATATATGAGTAGTATTTAAATAATATAAATTAAGTCATAAAAAGTAATAAATAATTTACTGTATTAATATAAATAATTATCGTATATTAGATGCATAAACCCTTAGAGCTTGTCGTGATTACTGTCAAAATTAGTAATTATATCCAACAAATACAATGATTTATTAACTAGGTATATAACAGGTCGACCTGGCACTAGAAGCAGTAGTTTCGATCTCTGTACGAAATATTTTAAGATTTTAAATGAAAAAGGGGAAATCGAACTCGACACCTGCCTGTTCCCACTCTATTAAAACTCCAGGAAAACAAGTTAATGAAATTACTAGCCGCAGTAGTTATCTTAAATTACCTAGCACATATCCCATAAAATGGATATTAAAACAGCGCAAGGCTTTTAAATAGAAAATAAATACATATACATACATAGAATAAATAATTATTTATGCAACTGTTATGTAATAAGGGGTATTAAAACACAAATGTGAGTTTATTGGTGATAATAGTATCATATGCGTGTTTTTAATACCTAAATATCAACAGTTGCACATAAGACTTTATCTACGCCCATGATATGAATCCTCTTTAAAAGATTCTGACGCAGTTAGCTTACTGCTAACATTAAAAAAAGCCAATCCTAGTAAGCATTACATCATCCAAACGAGTGTTGTAATGTTGTACTGAATTTCATTACAACACTTGTTTGGATGATGTAATGGTTATTTAATATTGGGTGTTTTAATGTTGGCATTATGCTAACTGTTTAAGAATCTTTAATAGAGGATTTACAGCATGGGTGTAGATATTAGTTATTTATGCAAATGTTGTGTAATAAGGGGTATTAAAACACGAATGTGGATTTATCTCACAAGGCGAAGCCGAGTGTGACAATAGTATCACATGAGTGTTTTAATACCTAATTATCAATAGTTGCATACAAAACTTTATCTACACCCATAATATGAATCCTCTAAAAGATTCTGAAACAGTTAGCTTACTGCTAATATTAAAACAGCCAGTCCTAGTAGTAACCTAATATCATCCATTATTGATTATATACAAATAAACTATGTATTAATGAAAGAATTATTTATTTTAGTAGTAATCTACATTTTGTATAGTGCAATAATAAAAATTCATTTGAATATTATGTTCTTTTGGAAATTAATCGCTCATTTTTGTAAACAAAACAATAAAAATATCGAAGAAAATGGCGGGGATTCGAATAACATACTTTTTTTTACGGCGCGCGTCGTTCTGGTGGTGTAGAACGCGCGTAAACCAAAATGTTCTTTTGTTGAAATTTATACAGATGCCATGCATCGAGCTATAAGAATGTGGCTGTCTGTTAAAACTGTTTGAGCATGAAGGGAATGAAAAAAAAAATAGGAGTGTTGTTATGAAATTCAGTACAACATTACAACACTCTTTTGGGTGATGTAATAGTTATTAGAACATTGGGTGTTTTAATGTTGGCAATAAGCTAACTGTTTCAGAATCTTTAATAGAGGATTTATAGCATGGGTGTAGATAAATATACTTACTTTACACCAGCCTGTACCCACGATATAATGAAACAACGTTGAAGGCTTTTGAGAAAAGCTTACACTTTTTTGACGACCCATATAGCCCAGTGTTTAATGACCCTGACCCTTTACTGAGGTCCAGGGTTCAAATCCCGGTAGGTGTAATCATTTATATGATGAATATAGTATGAGTATATGAATATATAATATATGGATGTTTATATGTATGTTTAAGTAAGTATATTGTATTAAATCACCCATAGTACCGGCTATGCCTAGTTTGGGGCAAGATAATTTGTACAGGGGTGTGTCAATATATTATATTTACCAGTGCGAGGCTCCTTAGCACAGGACGCCGGCTCGATTATAGGTAACACAACGACGACTATTTCTGCTGTGAAGCAGTAATGTGAAGCTGTGAAGCTGTGCTTCGGTCTGAAGGCCGCCGTAGCTAGTGTTACTACTGGGCAAATGAGATTTAACACCTTATGTCTCAAGGTGACGAGCGCAGTTGTAGTGCCGCTCTGAATTTTTGGGTATATCAATAATCCTGAGCGGCCCTGCATTGTAATTGGCAGGGCGTATCAATTACCATCAGCTGAACGTCCTGCGCGTCTCGTCCCTTAATTTCATAAAAAATTTCATAAAAAAATACTAATGCCGCTATGACGTCAAGAAAAAACATTTATGGTAATTCTTAAAATTGTTATCACCTCACAAGGCTATGCAAGTAAGTTTTGTTCATAATATCGTTCCGTGTGGAAAACAAACATTAGATCCTAACAAATTTCGCTCATATCCTCTTTTGAATCTAATAACACCTTTTAGTACTTTCCTGAGCAGTTTTTGTTTGAACCTGCAACTATTTACGCGTCTTTATAGAACAGTTCCTTTGTTAAGGCTTAAGCCGGAAGGTTTATATGTGAATATTACAGAGTGAAGCAAAATTAACCAACGTATATTCAAAATTATCGTTACAGTTCCTTATTTATTTATTTATTAGCATCACCAACACAATAATCACTAACTAATTACATTAAATATAATTCTAAATAAGTCTAAGTGTTATTGCACTTACAGGCAACGACGACATGCAAGTAAAACTTACATAATTTTTGAATTTTAACAACATAAGAACTAATACTAAGATACAATATAATACAATTATTTAATAAGATACAATACAATTATAAATAAATACGAACAAAACTTATTTTACTTAAATACCGCAGAACTAAAATATTACATAAAATGAATAATTTTTGTTGAGTCTTATCTCCATTAGAAAAATTGAAACTCTTATCAACTTGTCTAACAAGCAAGATTGTTTTTCACGCTTAGAGTTTATATAAACATTTGAATGAAAATAATTGCTTCTCAATTAACACAGTCAGAACCCTTTGATGGTAAGTGTAAAGTACAACTCGGGCGAATCAACATGACACCTTGCTGAAATTTTATTTGTAAGTACAGTTGCAAAAATATTTTTGTTTCCATTTCACATCCTCGTTAGAAAGCGAATAATATTTTAATATTATTAAATAGATTTATTGGTTTTAGGTAGTAACTTGTAGTTTAAATGGAAATAAAACAAAAATAAATACACTTTCATCAATTTCTACTTACTACTTCTACTTAGTCTGGCTTCAAATCCTGTGACAATTAAAAATAAACAAAATATTACATTTGAATTTGCAATCTGTAATTTTTATATGATTGTTCATTAAGTTTTCTCTTTTTGGCGACAATACGTTCACGTGACATTTATTAGAATAGAGTGGGGTGATAAAGAGAACCGAATCGATGCCTAATGCAATTAGCATTACACAAAGTAGGCATGGAGTTAAATATAATTTTTTAAATTCTCCATACGCTTAGTATTAGGTAAATGTTTGTGTACCGGGCTATTAACAGATACAGTGAGACTTCCTCTGTTTGTGACAGAAAAAGATCTGGCCGTCCACGTAGTGTTCGTACGAAAAAGGTAGTCAAAACAGTAAGGGAAAGAATTCGAAGATATCCTGTCCGTAAGCAAAATATTTTATCTCATGAGATGAAGTAGCACCTAGAACCGTGTCGCGTATTTTAAAATATGACTTCGGACTTGCAGCCTATAAGAGACGTACTGGTAATTAATTCTTAACTGATAATTTAAGAGAGAAAAGGGTGGTAAAATCGAAACAACTACTGAAGCGGTACGCAAAGGGAGGTCACAGAAAATTTTGTTTATGGATGAATTTTTTTATAAAATTGAACATTTTAACAAATGAAATGACCGTATTCTATACCGAAGCTTCCTAGTCTTACTTATTATCTTATTAGTCAACAGAGTGCAACGTGGGCACTTTCCGACTTCAGTGATGGTTTTGTGGTGTATTAGCTATGAAGGAGTGAATGAGCCATAATTTGTTTAAAAGGTATCAAAACATCGGCACAAGTGTATCAAGATACCATTCTTGAGGAGGTAGTGAAAGTGGTGAAGGTAGTTTTAAGTTAACAACACCATGTTTAATAACCAAGAATAGTCATTCCAGCAAGATTCGGCGCCGGGCCATAAAGTTCGGTCTACGCAGTCTTGGTTGGAAACGAACGTTTCGGACTTCATCAGAGCTGAAGACTGGTCGTCGTCTAGTCCCGATCTTAATCCGCTGAATTATGATTTAAAGTCAGTTTTAGAGAGTACGGCTTGCTCTAAAAACCATGATAATTTGAAGTCCCTAAAACAATCCGTACGATTGGCAATGAAGTATCATCCCATGGAAAGAGTGCGTACTTCTATTAATAACTGGCCTCAACATTTAAAGGACTTCAAATAAGTTTTTTATATTTTAAATTGTTTTATAATTATGTATTAAACTAACACACTATACAAGTTATAAATGATATTTGCAATAGACATTTTTTTTCTTTGTTTCAGTATTTACGGAAAGACTAGATATTATTTCAGGGATACTTACTCAAACTATTTAACCTAACAAAAGATTTACAAACTTGACTTATGTATGTACCCATAAAACTAATTGTACCCATAATAGAAACAGCCTGTGCCTAGTTTTGAGTTCCTCAATAATGTGTGGAAAGTGTGTTAATTGGATTAATGAATAATTCGTTAAGCAAATATTTTTTTAACAATTTTACTCTTTGCCGTGTTATTTTTGCACCCATTTTTAAATCACGCTTTTCAAGTTAATCCGGCTCAATTTTAACTGGTTACAAAGAAAATGTACACAAACTTTCAGCGATGAAAAGCTCTGTGTATAGCTTGATTTCCTGGCGTTATCTACAGATGTCTCTTTGTACAGTAGAAATGTCATTTCAATGAGTGCCAAGGGATTAGCTGAGATTATATAATAGATAAGAGATATCTGAACAGCAGCTGTTACTTCGACATTTACCGGCCGTTGGATTTTAGCGTCAATGTGTCAATTTACGAACTAAGATATTTTAATTCTTCACCTTCATTTTCTTGGACACTTTTTATATCATAATTGTTGAAAAATAATACATGTTTTATTATAAAATTTCAGGAGTTCCTTGGAATCTTTATTTTTTATTAAACTTTTGTAACATAATGGGATACTTACTCTCTCGCATAACGAGAAAGATTTAAATGAAAAAAAAAATCAGAAGTCTGATAAGTTATAAGAATGACAATACTGAAGATGAGAATCCGACCAGTCATTTTTTTTTGTTGAAATAGATATCATTTGATTATTATTTTGAGAATTTTTGTAGTTAAATCTTACATAAAAAATCTCTACAATGAATAATTATTGAGTAGCAATGATTTGGACATAAAGATTAGATTTACCAAATTGGTACGAAAAACTTTTTAAGTTAAGTAACCACTTTTTGAACGTAAATATTGTCACTGGGAAATTGTGACGGAGGCCGAATATTTTTCAATATATATTAAATTAAATAATGATATTAAATTAATCAAATACACAAATAAAATTTGAAAACAAAATTGAATGCGTGCGATGAGATTAAGCCACAACCTGAGTGTTGAACTAGGCATACAAGATTTATCAACGATACTTCACTCTAACGGTTGGCTCAGTTGGAAGAGCGCTCGCACGGAACGCGAGCGGTCGCCGGTTCGAATCTCGCATCGTTCATAAATTTTGTTTTCAAATTTTATTTGTGTAATTAATCCCAGAAGTGAGGGTCATTACTTTCAAAAATAACAAATTGTTTTTGAATGAAATAAACTATTTAAAAATTCAATAAATGATATAATTCTTTGTGTGCATTAATAAAACACGATTATCGCTATTAAGTAAGTACCTACAGCAAAAAACCCGAACTTTTCGGTTGGTCAGATGTTTTTATTGGGTTCAAACCACATTCGGCCCATCACTAGTTTTAATTAATAAATAAGTCAACTCAGTATTTATTACAATTTTAAGTTTTTTATTATCTACGGAGTACAAAACTACATGCTTTTTGTTTTTCTTTATCGTTTGCATTGTTGCTTTTGTGCTGATATCTTTAAATAAAAGTTAGTTGTAATGGTCCTCGTAAGTGGGTGTTAATCGTTATTTTTATAATTAATCTACCAATGTTAGTTAGTAAAGTATTATTTTCAAAATACAAATGTTATCTGTTTATTTCTCTGTGGGATTTAATTAAATTAAGTCTTTTAAAGTATAATAATAGTTGTATATAGGTCAGCTATGAATATTCTCTAAATAATCTTTCTTTATATGAAAATAAGGGACGAGACGAGCAGGACGTTCAGCTGATAGTATTTGATACGCCCTGCTCATAACAATTCTGAAAAAAACCCAAAATTCTGAGAGGCACTACAATTGCGCTCGTCACCTTGATAAATAAGATGTTAAGGCCCTCTTTCACCACATTCAAGTAAACTATCAAGTAAGCTAATCACTGAGTAAAGTCAATAGTAACATATCATGCGAATTTCACGACCTTAAAGTAACACTAATCTCAAGATTAACTGTCCCGTAACTAACTTGCCACATCTTCTGCCAATTAGCACGGTTACTTGACAGTTACATGATATTATGTGCCTACTATTATTATCATTTGTTGTTTTGTGCATCTTTTCACAGGTAGCATAAAAATAAATTATTAGATATTATGGATTTATTCGATTTGATTGATCATCAATTGATCGAGTTAGATTATTCTACCATGGAACAAATACCAAGTATGCGTATAGTTAAATTCCAAGATATCACCATATTTCTATTTAATAATAACAAAATATCCCTCTCGTGTAAAGTATGCACTTCTCTCTCTTTTAATTTTATCAACACACACAAGTAACCACTAAATGACAAAAACTGTATTATACTATTTCCAGATGCTTACTAGTTTCAAAAGCAAACAAACATCTGGCGCTAAACAGTGAAATGAACGCTCAACATTCAACAAAATCATAAATGACAATCTGCAATGACGTTTGACAAGTGATATTTGACGTAAAATTGAACGAATATGACGTGTGATAGATTCATTACTCACTTAACCAATCAGTAGTTACTCAAGACATAATTTTCGCTTGTGAAATTGGCAAAAGATACTCATAACATGTAGCTTCCAATTAACGTTAATTGAGAAGTTACTAATCACAGCTTTACCAGTAATTTCACTAGCTACGGCGCCCGTCATACCGAAACACAATAGTGCTAACATATTACTGCTTCACGACATAAATAGGCGCCGTTGTGGCACCCATAATCTAGCCGTCATCCTGTGCAAAGGAGCCTCCCACTGGTAGAATCATATAAGAATCGGAAGTTTGAAATATGAAACCATATAATTATTAAAACAAAGTTAAATTATAGACATCACAGTAACTACTACAAACAGACACAGGACCATTATTCACATAAACAATACCCTCATTTGTAATTTGCGCTTTTCAAACAACTGAATGGTAATTTAGTTCTGATAAAGTTCATTGATTGAACGGAAACATTGTGTGTCACCGTCCCAAACCAATTCAAACAAAGTTTCAGTTTGAATGAAGAACTTAAGCAAATAAAACATAATATAAAGTTATTAGAATTTGGTCAATACTTTCTAACGGCTGTTCCCAATATTCAGTTTTATTATTTACTTGAGATAACAATCTTGACTATCGTTGACTTTTCTGTCCCAATAAAATTATCGAAGGTAACTCACCTTATCCGTACACGCTGTCTGTCAATGGAAGGACGTATAGCTTATCAGCGATATAAGTTTGTATGGAAATTGCAATTCACGCGTGCAAAAAATATAAAATATCTTAACGAATATTTAATTTAATACACCTCTTATGCAAACCTTAAATATCAATTAGATTATAATATTTGTATGTAATAAAACTTAGTATTATAAACAAGTTACTTACTGTAATTATCAACGACGTCTGCCCACTTGGATTTTTTTGTGCTGGACGAAGCTATCCCGCTCAAAGTTACGCGTGGCGAGTGTAGGTACTCTTACTTGTACTCTTCGGTACATTTGCCTTGGCACCGATTTCAAAAATATTAATAGATGGTACATGCAAATAATATTATTTGATTAATATTAAAGGTATATAACGCATAAAAGGTGTATGAAATTAAATCTTCATTAAGATTTTTTATACTTTTTAGTTTTTGAAGTGGCTTTCTTTAAACGTATTTTTTTTACACGATCTTTATTAACTTCACCTTTATGTATGTTTGTTCGTAACCGATTCATTTGGGCGCGATTTTAACCCTCTTTAAACGCCTAGATGTCGTTCAAACTTCGTAGATTTATCAAGGACCGATGAAAGTACATTAGTTTGATAAAATTATTCGATTTTTCCAATTTGCAAATTAAGATTTAATTTATTCAATTTTCATCTTAATAAGGCAGGAATTGGTGTTAATTTTAAATTTTTAAAATAAGATTTCCATTTTTTAGTTCAGTTTTCTATAAAAACGGTGTTTTTCGTTTATTTAGCTACTATTTATTTATAGTGTGTGTAATAGGTGGTTCTGTAAACTGCAGTAGGTTTTTTCTCGATTACATTCAGTAAACTATACATAATATTTTGTTGTTTTATTTTGTCATATATTAAATAGTCCTTTTAAGTAGCTATCGATAGGCCTACGAAAGCCTTAAATAATTACCTTTAATAATATAGATTCCAATAAACAGGTCCAACAAACAACAAAACCATCCTGTATAATACAAAGTAAGTACTTTTTAAATACTATGCTCGTTCCGAACAGCCGTTTGACCTAGTTCCTCACGCCCAATTCCACTTCACACCACACGCCACAAACTTAATTATTATCCTCATATTCAGTATGTGCGGCGTTCCTCCACAGTACAGTTCTCAAGGAACTTTCTACCACATTCGACCACACTTGAACAATTCTACCAAACATTGTACAAAATTCTACAAGCATGAAATTCCTGCCCGGTATTTCGAGGACGATATGGGACTTTTAAAAAATGCTGTATGGTGGTATTTTAGAATTCGCTTCAATTCAGCCCGTACGCAAATAGAAAACATGGATGAAGTGGATTGTCTTAGTAATACTGTGCACAGAGTCCGCCTGAAAACGTGTTCTGAAAAGGTCTTGAAACATCTTGTTAGCTAATGAACGAATGCAAAAACACAGTTACAATTACAAGCATTTTTATTCTTTGAAAAGTGTTTTATTTAAAAAACATGCTATCCTAGCTTTATTAAGTTCGGACGTACTTTTCTAGATGCACGTAACGTAGGTACGTAACTTAAATAAGTAGATTACTTCTTAATATTTGTACCTACTGAATTTGATATATTATGTTGAAGTAGGTATTATAAGTATGTAGTTACTATTTTTTATTGAAGACTACCTTTTTGAGTCAAAATTAATTATTTGTGTTTGTTTTATGTGGGAAAACTTAGTTTATTTTATTTATATTGTAATTGCAATGAAAGGTGTAAATGTTGATTTAAAAGAGTGGCAATGAGTTTCTTGCTACTTCTTCTCATTAGCTCAACCCTTTACGAAGTAGCGGTATATTTTGTAAGAAAAGTCTTTTTTTGACATTCATAAGTGTCATTTCTGTGACCTACGTTAGTAAAGTGATTTTTATTTGATTTCATAACTTCTTTTTAAAATTTTATCTATTTTACATGGACTCGTTGAAATTATTTTAAAACAATACATTATAGTGTTGTCTTACTAGAAATAGTCCGTAGACAATCTAAAATATGGTGCCCTAGTTTTCTAGTACTGAGTGAAGCTAGTTTTATTTATATCTGTATCAGAATAAATAAATCGCTAAAATTACGAAGAGAATGATATTTTGTGTAGGTCATGTTGTTTGTTTCTTGTTATGAAATATGATGCATATATACCTAGGTAACACTGAAAATGTTTAGAAAATGAGAAAGGGCTTAATGTAGAAAGTTGCCAATACTTTTATTGTTTTTCGGAGTAATCTCCCTTCCTATCTACACATCGTCACATTCGATGGAACCACTGAGAAAAGCAGTGGGCCCATTCTTCCTTAGGGGTCTCTCCTATGGCATTTTCGTACGCTTTTACCGCATCTTCGGGGCTCGTAAAGCGAATACCTCAAATTTTATCTTTAGTTCTTGGGAATAAATAAAAGTCGCAGGGCGCCAGGTCAGGACTGTATGGCGTATGACTCATTATCTCGACACTTGCCACAGCCAAATATTCAACAGTCCGTTTTGCGGAGTGCGCTGAAGCATTGTCGTGGTGAAGGAGGATCCTGCTTCGATGGCGCTGCTGTCGTGATCATTGAGTTTCCTACGTCCACGCTTAAACTTGTTAAACCAATAATTGTAAATAGTGGCACGAGATGGGGCTTCATAAAGAAATACTTATCGCAGCCTTTGTTGGTGAGTAAGCCCACAATCAAAGTCATAATAAATCATTGACCGAAAATTTTCTCGCGTTAAAAGAACCTAATTTTCACGTATAACAAGAGTTTTAAATTTGCCGCCAATTCACAAAAACAAATGACAAATGAATGCAATATACTACATTACGTTACCAAAGAGTTCTAAAATTGAAATTCAAAATGAGTTTTAATTAGCAATGTTTCTAACTGGCCAGTTCTAAACATTTTCATTGTTACCCATGTAGTACATGAATATACATTATTAATACCAAACAAGGGAAAATAGGCGTTTAGTTTCTTTTAGGCTTAGTTCTGCAGCATGTGCGGTTAAAAAAGTTAGACAGTTAACTGACACAGATACGGCGCGATTATTTTACTTTAGTTGTTTTCATAGTATTATGTGTTATGGTGTATTGTTATGGGGCAGTGCAACCGATATTAATATCATATTTGTGTCTACCTACGTCCAAAATAATCATTAAGAGAAAAATTTATAGCAATAAACATTTTAACTGCTGCATCTCAATATACATTCTTGATAATGTTCTAAATGTTCATAAGCACATTAAGGAATTTGTTAGAAACTGTCAGAATTATAATGTTAACACGAGGAACAAACATAAACTTGTTATACTACTACTCGGTAAGATGTATACGCTTTTACAATATGATCCCAGAAAATGTACAAAATAGATGTGTTACGAAATTTAAAAGAATTGTGATAAACGTTTGCGTGGGAAAGGTTATTATAACATAAATGATTTTCTTAATGATACCACTTCTTCCAGAGGTAACCAGACTGGGAATAAAGCAGACACCCTCAGGCTCTTTGATTTTAAATGTTTATTGTACGATATTAAATTTTAATCCATATTTTATAAAAAGAAGCCCGCTGAGTTTCTTGCGCCCGTTCTTCTCAGGTCTGAGGCAGTATATTTTGAATGGGTGGTAGTTTTTGACGTTCAATAAGTGATTTTGAATCCTTTTTGAATAAAAATATTTGAATTTGAATACAACTTTAACTACAAATTTTTTGGTGTTTGATTTTTTTTATTGTTGCAGTGAAAACTTATTTTTGTACGTTGGGCATTTTTGCTTCTACGGTTTGAATGATTTTTTTTATTGTTGCAGTGAAAACTTATTTTTGTACGTTGGGCATTTTTGCTTCTACGGCTTCTTTGCCCGTCACATACATCCCCATTTTCATATAATAACATGATACTGATCTTTTTCCATTACAGCCCAAGAAAAAAGAGGCAAATTGAAAAAGATAAATTGGTTATTAATGCGCAAACGAATCTTATTAATAATTATATAACTTTAGGCCATTTTATGGAAATACTACGTTAATTAATATACCTATGTACAAAAGTTATACATCTTGCCTATTTTGGCAGATTGTATTTATCACACCACTAACGTTAAGATATAAAAGGTGTAGTAAAACCCGTGGTGTAAAGACGAGGAAAGAAACATTTTCCGTCTATAGTAATTCGTTATCTAAACTATCGAGAATGTCGAGATCATGAGAATAGAAATTGACACATCACTTATATCAATTACCAACAGGGTGAAGTAAAACACTTGGTGTGACGACGAAGAAAAAAAATTACTCGTATTCACACTGGTGTGACCACGAGTCGGGAATGCTTTTTTCGCAATGTGCGTTTTTTATTAAAGAATGACACTGGTTTATGGGGATGTTTGTTTCCGAGACTTGGACGTTTATAAGTATTTATGTATGTTTAAGTAAGTATATTGTATTAAATATACCGTTGTCTTGTAACCATAGCTATGCCTAGTTTGGGGCAAGATAATTTGTGTAAAAGTGTGAATTATTTATATAGTTATTATTATAAGCTCATACATACTATATTATATTATGCGAAAGGACTCTTTCGCCGACCTGCATATCATAATATGAATATTCCCCATCGGACGCTTAAAGGTAGATCATTCTATTATAAATATGGAGCAAGTGTAATTTAGCATGATATATTAGAACATCAATAATAATAAGCTACCCGCTATTCATGTGGAATCTATTCCGACACAAATCGAATGATATTTGAACGTAGGCGAATTTTCCAATAACTAAATCTACGTCAGATATGGTGATGTTTTGACAAGTTTTGATAAATAGGTAGCAACCGAACAAATATTATGCTCTGTTTACATTATTCCTTATACATTCCAGTCCATTCCTTATGCGCTCAGAGAGCTCAGTTGCAAAAGCATCGTTAAGCCTCTTTTTTCCTTTCTTTCGCTAATTGTATAAATTTCTCACTCAAATCCTCTCTTTTCTTTTCTTCTTCTAACAGTATTAATAGAACAGTTTTAAAACAATTTCTAAACTTCTTTCTTGAAAGCAGTGGCACTTCACTGTTATCGATCGTACACCTTTTGAATGACAGGAATAATGTGGATGATATGATCCAGTCCAGCGGTGAACTCGCTGGATTACTCTACTGGAATAATGTGAACAGAGCATTAATGATCGTTACGCAATTTAGCCTTTAAATAAATAAATGTATACCAATGCATTTATTTATATACCATTTTTATGTTACTACGGTTTTTGTTTGCTCAAATTTATCAATTGCACGTACTATGAGTTCTGTGAATAAGTAGTAATTGTATACGTGCATAATTGGGACCATACCATTACATACTATAGAAAAGACGTATTTCTTAGGAAAAGTACGTCTCATGGCAATTCTAATAGGCACAAACACGGTGAGGATTAATGGTTCTGTTAAGGAGTTCCCACACTTACCTGATGCCTTTATCACCAGATCAGTTCGCTGTTTTCATTCCCTTTAAATTTGCTTCGTTGGATTCCCTTAACTATCTGTTTAAAACTTTTGGTGGCCATTTTTGCATACAGATGCTTAATTTACTGTCGTGAAAACCAAAAACGAGCTATTATATAGGGCTTAGATGATTTATGCGTCTAGATAGTCATGATTTAAGATGTAGGATTTTAATGTCCTAAGATGGAGGGCTTAAAATCTTAGGAGTTCCCTCATGATGGGATCATCAGCTCAAATTGGAGGAGGTGATAAAGAACATGCACTCAATGTTATGACGATACGTCACTCGAATGGTTAGCTCAGTTGAGAGAGCATTCGCACTGAACGCGAGAGATCGTGGGTTCTAGTCCCGCATCGTTCATAAAATGTTGTATTCAAATTTGATTTGAACTTGCACTCAAATTGAAAATTGTCTCGGTTTTTGAAGTTCATTTATTTTTTTATGAACCACCAACAGAAGAAAAACATGTGATACGATAACATAAATCATGGTTAATCTGAGGTGCTAAAGATACATATAACATTTATTATCATACATATAAATACAAGTTGTACAAAAGGTTAAAATTTATATAAAAATAGTAGTTTAAGAAAAGCCTAAAAACGCTTTTGATTAACAAACGAACTAAAAAAAAAGAAAACAAATTTAAAATTTTCATCCATCGTCGATAAGGCAGGTAGCCTTATCGACGATGGATGAAAATTATATAAACTAGTAAAAATTTTTTTTGAAAATTGAAAAATGGATTAATTTTATCAAATTAATGTAATGTCCTTAGTCTTCAATAAATCTACGAAGTTTGAACGAAATCTGGCCGTTTAAAGTGAGTCAAAATCGCGCCCAAATGAGTCGGTTACAAACAATCATTACATACAGGTGAAGCTAATATAAAGCGTGTAATAAGCAAGGTGTAAACAAAGTTAATATGTAAATGTTTATTTTATAATCTATCTGACATCTACTGCTACAGAATCGAGTGTTTTAATTTATTTTTAAATTTTAAACTGAATCTTTTATTACATCGTCTCAAACTATTTCGTCTGTGTGTTGCATGTCGCGTGACGGTCAGGCGGCGTCTATAGTTCGCAGCAGCTGACCGTGTAGTGTATAGACTATTACTCATTTGTGCCAGTGCTCCACGCTATTTTTTTGTTTTTGTCGGTGTTTAATGCAAATTACCGTGGTTTCACAAAACCACACAATCCGTTTTTCTTATTTTGTCGCTGAATAGGTCAATAGACTTATCATATCTAACGATATTTTCATTGTACGTTCGCTGAAAATGATATAATAATATTTCCCGAATGGATTTAATAATAAAATAACTTTCCTAGTTTCAACAATCGTGTCAGCTGTATATTTTTGAGCCCACGCTTAGTCTTCAATATTATCTGATTCATTTTTGATTTCAGAAACGACCCACGCAGCATTATTGCAGAGTTTATGATTACCATTTCTGGGAAGGCACTCGTATTTTTAGTAACGAAATTGAAATCCGAACGGAACTAAAGTAACAAGTCATTTTTCGTATCACCTACAGATTTTAGCTTACCTTAAAGATACTGGATAATTTACTTTGAAGGTGAATTACTAGTAATGAAAATCTTTCTGAAGTAAATTACTATTACTACCTAAAATATCTATACACTATTGCACGCCTCGAACACGAAGCGGCGAGGTTGTGCTTTATAACCGACCTGTCAAGGTCACACGATTTCCACTCTTTAAACTGCATTTTTTTTTCTATTACTCTTACACATTATAAAAAGCACGTCAATATAAAGCTGAGATTTTTTAAGTTGTCGAATACGTATTAATATAAAAAATAGATCATTAAAAAAAATATCGTGGACGTCCAATTAGTCAGTGGTTTAAAAAAACGGAATTAGGGATATCTCGAGAACAACTTGACGAAACGACTTAATTTCTTTTTTCACAATTTTCAGAATTATGCAAAGAAGGTTCCTTTCGAAAATCAACACTGTCGGCCTTCTGTTTTTTTTTTTTTAAAAACGCAGGTGATTCGATTTATTCGAAATTTAACTTTTAAAAAAATTATAGCATGAGCGTTCGATGCGGCACTTTTGGATTTTCAATTTTTTTTTAACATTAACAGTAACCAAACCAATTAAAAGGCAGTTAATTTAATTGGTACCATCGAAATAGCTTGGTGAATCCGGAAGGTCTATAATAGGAAGGGAATAACTTATTACTAGCCTCGCATATAAGAATTTTTTAACAAGGGTAGTTAAAACTCTTAGAAAACTTTAAGTTTCTCCTTAACTTTTACGTAAATACCGGCATAGCACTTTGGTTCCCTATTAGCTTTCCACTACAAATAGTTTTCCACAATTAGAACTATTATTGCTGTTGAGATTTCTGATATTACTAAAACAGGAAATATAAACGGGTCTCCTCTGTACGCCCATCCGTCTGTTTGTACGTCTGTCTGTCCTTGAGCTCTATCTTAATATAGTAAGACTACTGAAATTTTTACAGATTGCTACTGTAGAATAATTGAAACCAGAATTGAAATATTCTACGCGTAAGCAAAATGCAAACAAAGAATTTTTTTTTAGAATTTTTAACGTACATGGAAGTATACCTTGTAAGATAGTACGTAGCCCTTCTGCTATGTGTCCAGGTCACACTTGAACGGTATTCTAAGTTATAAGACTCAATAAAACAGTAAAAATAAAGTAAACTAATTTCTAAATTAACTTTCCCTAAGCCATAAATACAGCATTTAGATTTCTTTTATACAATACTAGGTGATGCCCGCGACTTCGTCCGCGTAGATAAAGGGTTTTTAATAGTACTAATAATCAAGTTTGGTATTGAAGAATATCTTATGTTCTATTCCAGTTCCGGTTCAGGTTTTTGCTCCCGTTCCCAACATGGTATATGAATCTTATTTCGAGGAAGATTGCTATAGTAAACTAAACCTACTATTTGTATAGTTATAATAATAATAAAAATAAGTATAACAATAATAATAATAAAAATAAGTTAAAGCCAATCGACGTGAATTTCAGTTTTTCATAAATCCCGTGGGAACCATGGATTTCTCCGATATTAAAAGTAGCCTCTGTCAAGCATTTCCCACGCTCTAGTCTATCGCTGTTCCCAATTTCATCAAAATCGATTCTGTAGCTCCAACGTAAAAGCATAACAAACAAACTTCATTTTAAATTTAATATATTAGCTTTTAATTACAATTATAAGTAATATTAGTAGCGATAACAAATATGTAACTGATTGATATCTGTACATATAAGATATTTGAGAAAAATAAATAAATGAAATTTATTTCTATTTATAATAATCTCATATTTCATCGTAATTTAATTTAGTCTAATTACTTCCGCCACCCGCTTATCTTAAATCCCACGTTAGTTGATATAAACAAAGGTTGCCACTATTAATTAATGTTTGTGATGCTAAATATCTTTATTGCAAATTTATGTAGATTTTCATTAGGGTTGCAAACCGGTGTTGAATGTATTAAAACATAATTTTTGTCGGTTTGGGAATGTTATTGCGGGTATTGTATAATTATAGTGACATTATTTTATTTTATAGTTTATATTTAATCCTTTCTCTATAAAATTGCCGTTCTGCAGTACAGGCCATTTCAAATCAAAATAATTTTTGTTTGGTTAAGAATTCTAATTTCATATTAATTTTATTTTAGAAACATGGAATTCTTTTTCCAAAAGTAGTCATTTGTTTATTGATTAGTGTTACATTTTCATCGCATTTAAATCTTTTTCGTCGTCATGGATACGTCAAAAATTCGAGTAATTATGTAATATGAGTACCGTCGTGGCAGCAACACGGCACAAGCGGCACGCAACATCAACGACGTTTACGGAGCTAACACTACAAACCAACGCACCACCTGTTATTGATTTGCTCGCTTCCGTTCTGGAATTTTCGACCTGAAGAATGAACCTCGCGGTCGTCCGAAGACTGGTCGACAATCACGAATTAAAGGCGATTGTGGAAGCTGATGATACACAATCTATGGCTGAATAAGCAACAGCTTTCGACGTTAGCATCAAAACAATATTGGTCCATTTGCGTCAAATTGGCAAGGTAAAAAAGCTTGACAAATGGGTGCCCCACGAACTCAATGATCGCCAGCGCGAAGTATGCGTCGAGACGTGCCTTGCACTGCTCAAGAGACACACAAATGAAGGAATTTTGAACCGCATTATTACCTGCGATGAAAAATGGATTCTATATGATAACCGCAAGCGCTCGGCAAGTTGGCTGGATCCTGGTTCAGCACCGAAACAATGCCCTAAATGAAAACTTACCCATAGAACAGTAATGGTCACTGTTTGGTGGTCTAGCGCCGGTGTGATTCATCACAGCTTCTTAACAAACGGGGTGAGCATTACTGCATATGTGTACTGTGAAGAACTGAACACAATGATGGAGAAGCTAGCATCTCCAACCAGCATTGGTCAATCGCTCGTCTCCGCTGCTCCTGCTCGAGAACGCGCGACCTCATACTGCACAGCAGACGGTCTCCAAGTTGCAAGAACTGCGGGCCTACCATGAACTCTTATTTCGATTCAATTGACAACCTAAAATGAACTGCTTTGCTATTTCGTACCACGACGTGATTAGAGCTATCTAATTAGCTTGACGGATTTAGAAAAGGAAAATTTTATTAATGAAAGATGAGATGAGAATACTTTATTGGACTTTTTTGTAAGACAAAATACTGAAAATAAATACCAAAAATGAAAATACTAAGGACTAGGCAGTAAGGGCCCGGGCTATAACCTGTTTGCAAGAACGAATTTAAAAAAATGTACTCTGTGGTCCTGTCAAATCAAACATCAATGGAGGTGCGTTCATATCGTTATTTTTACGAAAACACCTAAGCATTTATTTAATTTGTAATTAAAAGAACTATATTTATTTATATTACTATTATTTAATAAGCACAAAAAAGGGTTTAATGGTTTATAATTTGACGCTATCAAGCGCAATTTTAAAATGTGTTTTTGTATTTTCTACGCAAAAAAACTGCTAAAATCATATCATTTTAGGTTTCGAAACGCAACGCATATGGTTTGAGTAAGAGAGATAAACTAGTACAACGGCTGTAGAGCGTCATCTCTTTCTCACACCGCGGACCACAGACAAATTTATTTCGTTCATTCTTCATAAGCGATCCAAGCACCATTCAGTAAAAGGCACTTCATGATACGAATTTTAGAATATTATACAGTTTAGGTACCTAAACTGTATCACTAGATGCGGGAAAATAATTGAATACCCGAGAGGCAGTACAATATGCCTTTGAAGATTTTTTTTTGTTTTGTTCTCTTGCAACACCAGAGGAACACAAGAGCGTTGCCGGCCTTTAAGGAAGGTGTACGCGCTTTTTTTGAAGGTACCTATGTCGTATCGTCCCGGAAACACCGCACAAGGAAGCTCATTCCACAGCTTTGACTACAAAGCAAAGCAGGAGCTTTCTTGCACGTACTAACGTGGAATAAAGCTCCTTGAAAACCGCACTGTGGAGGACCGCCACACATCCAGATGGTGAGGATGATATCCTAACTTGTGGCGTGTCGTGCGAAGGTGGAATTCGGCGGCAGGAATCAGGTTAAACAGCTCTTCGGAACACTCCCCGTGATAAATGCGGTAGAAGACACACAATGAAGCGACGTCTCTACGCAACGCCAAGTGATCCAGCCGTGTCACGTGTCAGCCAAGTCACAGAGCACTGGGTCCCCGAAAATTCGAGCTGCTCTGCGTTGCACGCGGTCAAATGGATCGAGCTGATACTGGAGTGTGCCAGACCAGAGATGACAGCAATACTCCATGTGTGGCCGGACCTGCGCTTTGTAGAGCGCTAGAATGTGGGCCGGCTTGAAGTATTGCCGTGCTCTATTGATTACGCCCAGCTTCTTCGAAGACAATTTGGCTTTGCCCTCCAGATGGCCACGGAATTGGCAATCGCTCGAGATTTCGAGACCCAGTATTCCGATACTAGGCGAGGCTTTAAGCGAAGTGTTGTCGAAGAGCGGTGATACGACAAATGGGGTTTTTTTAAGTGGTAAACGCGCAAACTTGGAGGTCCACTTGCATTAGCTCTCGGGAAGCCCAAATGATGGAAGTTTTGAGAGGAGCGCGTTGTGCCATACACGATCAAAGGCCTTCGCTATATCCAGGCTAACTGCCAGGCCTTCCCCCTTGCTTTCAATAGCCGCCGCCCATCTATGTGTTAGGTATACCTGCCGACCGACCATGGCGAAAGCCGTATTGTCGGTCGTTGATCAACTGGTGACCCTCTAGGTATAACAAAAGCTGGCAGCTAATTATGCTCTCCATGATTTTGGAGAGCAGGGAGGTAATAGCAATAGGCCTGTAGTTTGCCGGATCCGAACTGTCTCCTTTTTTTTGGATCGGATGGACAAGGACTGACTTCCATGAGTCAGGGACTACGCCTTTTGAATAAAAGTGCCGGAAAAATACATGAACAAAAATCATTTTAATTTTTTCATACAAAACGGCAATTTAATAGGTAAAGGCCTATAAAATGACGGAGCAAGGCCGTCATACATGTCGGACATGGTCCTCATGGTTGTCCATTGATGTGGGCGTTGATCACGATAGCAAGTTAAACACAGTCTTATAAACACACGGTTTTATGTTTACTAACAAACGTAATGAAAGCTACACTTCACAAAGCCTTATAATTATGTAAAAAGAACGGTATTCTTGGTGTTCCTGGTATTTGCTTGCGACACAACCGCCTCGTTCGATAGTTCTTCCCTAACTGACTGCTCTCTTGCCCTCACTCGCACCGCACGCCGATTACAGCCCGGGCTAAAAAAAATTAATTAACAGGGCTTACATCTTCAATCAAACTTTAACCTAGTGTACAGTTTGGAAAATCCGATTGTGCACTTTCTTTCTGTGCAATTTATCTATTAAACCATTTTTGTAGCTAATATTATCATATTATATCTATCTTTTGGGGTTGGATTATTCTATTCTATACTTAGAAAAACAGATATTGAAGTAGTTTTTTGGTGACGCGAACTCACGAGATTTCACTCATCCAAATAGAGCCTTTACTAGATATATTTATTTTTATAATTATTTATTCATCGCCTGCACCATGATCATGTCAGTCACGCGAACCCATAAGATTTAAAGGCGTTTACAAAACGGCTAAAGAAGTTTACACTTCAAAAATCAAAATAACAACTTAGAGTTGTAAACAATAAAAGCCTTCTATAATGTGTCAGCTGGTAGTCTGTAGTAGTTCCTCGAGTATCATTGGTGTTGAGACACCAGTCATAATTTATATTCAAAAATATTACCCATTGTAATCTTACCCACAATTGGTGATGTACAAGAAATTAAGATTTTATTTCTACCCCTCACCCATTCTACCCATATTTCTCCCTTCACTATTCTAACATAAAATTTATTAAATTTACTCAAATTACACCTTAGAGTGTACTTAATTCAATAATAAAAATAGTAGAGATATATTAAGTAGGCGAACATAGAATCACCTTTTTTAAGTCGGTTAGAAAAGAAACAGACTTTTATTTTCAATAATACATAACGTTGAAGTTTTCACTGAATCCATTAAATTTCACTTATAAGATATACACAGCACTAATGTTACACAAGACGTCAGCTGTATAGCTACAGATATACTGCTATAAGCATTACATTGAAACGACCAAACAAGATTTTACCCATCCAAAATGTACCTTAACTAGATATATTTATACTTATTTTTATAATTATTTATTTATCGCCTGCGCCAGCCATGATCATGTGGGTAAGATTTCCCGTATCAAAAAGTGCCCAACTCAAAATTTCTTCTAAGTTATAAATAATAAAAACCAGCTTTAATTGATATAATCTTTTCGTTTATTTTAATATTTTCTTCGGGAGCTTTTCTCATGGAAAGTCCGTGAAAATAACATTTATTTTGAATTTCAAATGAAATGAAGATTTTTCATTTTTGTTTGGGAGCTATTAACAATAGCTGACATTGTCTTAGCCAATTAAGGAATAAAAAATGTTATTACAGATTGTATATTGCCTTATGGTATTACATGAATGCGGAACATAGTTTAGACGGCACATATTCTTTTCCTCATTTCTATAGCGCTTTTATTGTCTTTATCTTACGGACCGGACGTGGAATTCAATTACTGACCATCTTCCTAATCCCATTTTCCTTTATCTGTTAAATATTATTTATATACGACCAGTCACCCGTGTCTTTATCTGTGTTAACATGGCAAACTGACGTATGGAATTTAATTAAAAAGGCATTTATTTTCTCAAAAATTGATTCCTTTAGAATTCTTTTTGATGTCATGTCTAACACTATCGCGGTTTCGGAAACAAATGGCGCTCTGAGAGAGCAGAAGCGGCGCAAGAAACTCTCCCAGCTTTTTTTACGCTCTTTTTAATAAAATATACAATATTGTACTGTTATTGCTATTGGTATAAGTTAATAATAAACTAGTCCCAGGCTGTCGGATCACTTAGATATTCAGCTGTGGAGTACGACAGGATTTACGACACAGCCATTTAAAAAAAAAACATTTGAATTATAGCTGATAATGTCTGAACAGTGGCTGGGCCTTTATTATAAAAGTGTATACATTTACACTAACAGATATTATGTATCTTATGAAGGCTATTAGAATTAGTTACAAGCAATCCCTTATTTCTAGTGTTAAGATAATGAAAATCATTATTTAGAGCAAAACGATGATTTTGTGGTGAATTTGCTTACAATTAATGAGTTTCATTATTTTTGCAGGGAAACATATCCAAATTACTAAATAAAAAATGTTACGTACCTGAGTAACGCTTTTCAACACAAACAATATGTTGAGTGTCCCATCAAAACAGCCTAAAAATATGGTTAAAGTTGTATCTACAATAGTATATTTTAAGAGAAAAGCTGTTTTTTATACTACAATTTGTAGTTATTTTTTATACCACTAATTATATTTTGTTTATACATACATATATACCTAGTCTTGCCATAAATACTGAAACAAAGATAGAAAAAAAAATCTATTGCAAATGACATTTATTCATTTTACAGTGTGTTAGCTTAATACATAAATATAAAACAATTTAAAATATTAAAAGCTTATTCGAAGTGGTCTCCATTGGCTGCAATACAGTCCTTTTTAAACGTTAGTTTAAGATAAAATGTTTTGCTTTCGGACAGGATTTATTCAAATTCCTTCCCTTACTGCTTTGACCAACTTTTTCGTACGAACACTACGTGGACGGCCAGATCTTTTTCTGTCACACAGGAGGTCTTAGTGTCTTTTAATAGCCCGGTACATAAATATTTTAATAATACCAAGAGTATGGAGAGTTTTAAAAAATTACATTTGGCTATACCTACATTGTGTAATGCAATCACAGTGATTCGGTTCTCTTTATCACGCCACTCCGTTTTAATATCGCAAAGTATTGTACAATGTAATGGCGCCGAAATGAGACAACTCTCATATAAAAATTAAAGTGATGCAACAAACATACTCAAACGGTAAAAAGTCAATACCTTGCACAAGTAAGTCAGAGAAGGAAATGTTAATTAATCCATAACAAAAGTTATTGAGTACAGAAGCATCATCCACACACACCGTAAATAAGTAAAGGTATTTTGCGAGCATTAAGCGATTTTAAAAAAATTACTTTTAAGAATCTGAAACAGATCATCCTGCCATATATTGCTTGTTAATCATTTTAATGATAATATTCATCAATTCGTCCTGTGACTATGTATTGTTAAATCAGGTTTTAATGTTATAAGTTAAGTTAAGATACCAATCATTCATCACTTTAAAATAATACTGCTAATAATAATACACAAAACAAAACTTGTTTTTTTATGATTTTCCTATCAAAAGCATTTCTGTTAATAGTATTGCTATAAATGAAAGAAAGGCAGTATTTATATTTAAACAATGAGATATTTTTTAATAATTCTTATCCCGTTGAATTCGTCTGTTTAAAGCAATGAAATCCTGCCCTACCATTACCCTAAAGTATATAATAGTAACCCTTCCGTCCAAAAGTAATAACCGATCATTTATTATTGAACCGGATGTTTCCCAGATAAATGGACAAAAGAGAAATACATACTTCCATTGTACACAAAAAGGCGATAAAGAAAACGTAAGAAAAACAGACACTTGGGTTTTTCAGCAAATGGAATTCCGTTTCATAGACGTGGCTCAAGCGTCTATCTTTCTTTAGTGTTAAATCCCTATATATTCGTCGCAAAATGCATGACGTTTGTTCTTATACAAAAACACACTAATAACTAATTTGGGAATTCTATTTCAAAATAACAGCGATGATCAAAACAACAAATATATATATTTTTTTATTTTTCTTTTTTTTATTTATCTAAGCTCAAATAAATATAATATATACTAAGATACCAAAATCCAACTATGATAATATTTATTCAAACAAAACAAATTTTATAACTAATACATTTACAATACAACGATTACATTAAAATAAAACTATCATTACGGGGAGGCGTACCAAGAATACTGGCAGCATTTCCACGTTGGATAGTTAGGCTGATCCGCTGACCGAAATAGCTGCCAGCGCTTGGGTTTCCAGTAGCCTTATTGAGGCATGATGGCGTCGTGTGCTATAGCTACAAGGGAACGATGGCTGCTCCCTGCGCTAACTCGTGAACGGGTACTGCTTGTGGTGCCAGGTCGACCTGTTTTAGTTAATAAATTATTATATTTGTTGGATGCGATTACTAATTATGACAGTAATCACGACCATCATGTTCACGAAGCAACCTCACACTCTAAAATACTCTATTTGATTGAAAAGAATGGCCGTTGAGTTTCTTGTATGTTCTCCTCACGAGCTCAACTTCTTACAACAATTCAGGAATTTAAAAGAAATATTTGTAGTGACGATTCAAAAGCGCTTAGTTTATTTATTGACACACCAACAGCATTACATACAAAAAATTAAAAATAATTATGGTCTAATAGGTTTATTATCTGGTATGAATGCCAGTTACTGGTGCATACACCAGGCGCATTGCAAGACATTAATTTAAATACAAAATACAGTTCGACCTACAAATTTAACATGGATTTTAAGCAAATTACTAACAATAATAGATACAATATTACGAAGAAATAGTTTGTTTGAATATCAACTAACATATTATAATTATTTACGAACAGAAATGTGTGGTTAGTATTTTTTTCAGACTTGTCACTGTATCATGAAAAATATCAAAATCTTTTATGGACTCGGAAAATCGATAGTTTAATTCTATTTGAATAAAGTTTATTTGACTTTGACGTCAGCCTGGATTTGTTACTAATAATAAGGTCACCTATGAGGCTTGGACTGAATTTTTATATGAATAATAGTACCATGAAATTTTCATATGCTTCCTTCATATATTCGCTTCCCACATTTGATAAATATCTTATAAAATGCCACGACTAATATATGCGTACGTCGCATTCTTAAACGCAATTCACTTGTGAATTCTTTTTAATAAGATATTTAATATTCCAACTTTTATGTAATATTTCTTTATAATAATTCTTCGATACGGTAGACATGTAGGTGTTTTAGGCAGACTAGGTTCGATTCATCATAGGAAGAAAAAATTGCCAATTAAATAAATTTTATATATTTCGTTTTATTGGTATTTATCATTAGGTTATTAGTGCTAAACCAGTATATGATGTCAGATAGAATATCCTTTACTTGATCATAATATTATATAAATTGTTTTTTTTTTTCACTTTAAATATCAGTGAAGTATCATTCGCAAACAATTCTACCTTATGTTTTTTTGTATAGGTTAGAAAGATCATTTATGTAGATAAGGAAGTGGAACGGTGCAAGAATAGACCCTTGTGGTACCCCCCATAATGAAAGGAGTCCCAGGAGATCTCTTGCCGTTCACGTCAACCCTCTGAATTCTATTATTTAAATATGCAATAGTGACGTAGCTTCCTGATAAGATAGTCAAACTACAGAACTTTACAATCGGATCACTTACTAACAGTTAAATAATATAATTTATATCAGTTTTGATAATATTATGATCATAAATCTACATTTGGTATCTGTTGTATAACAAGAAAGTGAAAACTTCTTGGCAATGGAATGTTAGTTTCTTATAATAATTCGTTAATGTCACTTATCTATCTTCTATATCTATCTATCTATCTATATATATATAAAAGAGAATGTATGTTTGTATGTTCCCTAATAACTCCTAAACTATTCGACCGATCTCGCTGAAATCTTTTGTAATAGATTCGTTGAAGCTCAAGGAAGGTTTACATATATAGTTTGTCGTGTCACAATCCCACCCACTCATTCTCACTCGAACCGTTTATTGACAGAACAACGTCTGTCGGGTCAGCTAGTATTAGATATAGTATTTGATAAATAAAAAGCTAAACACATTTTCACACACACACACACAACCTAAATCTAAACTAATATTATAATAATATATAAATATCGGAAACATTTGTGTCTTTGTATGTATGTTTGTAATGTTTTCACACAGAAACTACAGGACCGATTTCTAAAATCACTGAGTGACTACGGCTATATTACATTTAAAAAAAAAGGGATCCCTAATAAAAATGCAACAATGTAACCCAAGGTGTGAAAAAAATAGTCATCAAAAATCTGTAATCAGTTAATATCGTATAATATCTACAAAAAAGTCCGCAATTACATATTTCCAACTAGTGTTTATAGGTCACTATATCTGCTTTTTTACATTTTAAGAGTTGATAAAAGTGACGACAATAATTAAACCACATTTATTATTCGTACTTTTGTATTAATCCTAAAAAATAAAGAGATTTTTTAAAGACCCTTTTAATACCTGTAATATACTATTTAAATTATTAAAATCGGACATTCCGTTCAAAAGGTATAACGAATTTAAAAATTTCAATCTAAAGAAAATATTGCATTTCTGTTATCAAAAACAAAAATTTTAGTCCCACTTAGTAGACTTTCCACTACCTATAGATCAGTATCTACGCGAATGAAACCGCGAGACAATGCTAGTTATATATAAAATTGATATTGTTGTCATATAATATAAATCTTAAAAGATGTTTATATTTGTTTTATTTGACATTTTATATTGAATAACTGGCAAGAGACTGATCCCTATGTCAAAGGCTATCATAGTTTGGTGTCGAGGGTAATTTTAGCTAAATTGTATTTTCTTTTTGCAACAAATAAAGACTTATTATTCTATATTTTGACTCTCTACCCATGGACTGCATTAAAACCTCGTATTAAATTCCAAGACAGGTGAATTATTATAACATTTTGTAGATAAATGTAGCTCGTTATCGCGAAAACGGACTGGCTCAGCTCTTGATGATGGATATATTAACGAGAAGCCTTCAATGACCGTTTTTATTTCGGGTTTTCTCTGAACTGCGTTGGAAGGAGCCAATCACTTGAAAGGCAATTGAAAATTGTCCTTGAATAGCTTATTGGGTTCATTAAAGCATTCAATCTCAAAATGAGTTTTTCGGAACGAAATGAGTTGATAATCCTACGGGCGAACAAATTGGCAGCTTTATTTTAATTTATTTACTTCCAATTTTGTATAAATATTAACGTGTTTAACACAGATTAAAGATTGGTTTCCACTACGCTCCAACTAGATACCGCACTACCTAAGAAAGGTTTTTTATTACGACAACTATTAGATGCTTGTGTGCGTGGCATCTTGACACTCAATGGCATCTTTCAAATTTTGTAACATACGCTTCCTGTTATTGAGTGTCTTTTTTATTTCTTGTAATATTATTTTTACAATCTTTTAATGCGCAACTCGGCATTTTAGTTTCAATTATAAGCAAAGTTTAACAGAACATGTGGCACGTATACAACACACATTGTTCGAGACTGGCTCTAGTAGTAATTAGTTGCCGCACTTTGCGACTATGCCTGTGGTATCAGCGGAGACCAATCCTTAATCTAAGGGAAAAGGAACCATGACAGTATTTGCGTTCTTCTTCTTAATGTCAGCAATAAAATTAACTGTCGGGTGATTTGACGAAAAGGGTTGCAAATAAGGCAGTAGGGCTTAGTAGGGTAGTAATTAATGATAATTATATAAGTGTGAGTAGTAAATGCCTTGTTTGAATTTAATGCCTTAGTTTTGTTCCGTACTGTTTTATGGCTATGCTTATTCTGTTTATTTGATTATATTAATTATTGAATGCCTATAGAAAATAAATATAACTTAGAATGTGGTGTACGTATTGCTATCTATGAACAGTAATTCGCCCTGTAACGCTATAAAATAATAATCTATAACTCTATAATATTATATAATCTTCATAATACGTCATTTCCGTATCCCGTATAACGCGAGCATTCCTTCATATAGCGTGGGGATTTCCCACATATATATATAATATATCTGTAGTGTGATATTTATAATTAATTGTAGTGGATAATTAGCTTCGCGTACCTTTGTACGTACTATGTCCATTGTTTTATTACAAAAGTAAATTATTTTATTAAATTTGTGTATTTAAATTGTGAACCTAAATAAAATAGTAAAACTATTATTCGAATTGTGATTAATTATTATTAATAGATCTAAAAAACGTAGTATACTGGAATACCCCTATAACACGTATTTGTACAAGGCAACACCACTCTAATGCGTTATAGGGGAGATTAATATATTTCGTTTCCATTATTTCAATGAATAAGTTAAACTCTTAATTTGTACTTACATTTCTTAGATTGATTTTTATAGCGGTTCTGTTTTTCAGGTGTTATTAGGAAGTATTTTTTCTAATTTTAATGTTCAACATAATTGTCCAATAGTTTAGAACAACTAATTGTAACATAAGATTAAGAAAATTGTATTGTATATGATATGGGGTGCTTTAATAAATAAATAAATGTAATTGTAGACTTTATTTCACGTACAACATACCTTATAAATAAACTAGAGGAAGGGGTTCCATGGGTGGTGATGTTATGACATGGGTACTTTCCTAAAAGCCCGTCCAAGCCACATTCAATCTTGTGATTTATATAGTATTGCAGGATAATATGGGCGACGATGATAATATATAAAAATACATCAGGTAATTACACTCGATTGTCATCCTGTTATATAAAAAAAGGAATTACAAATTTAGTATTACCTCTCCTTACTTAGTTTCCCACCGAACTATTTCAAAAATATTGACACAAAATACCTTTTTTATGACCAAAGTAAAAAGATATTTGTATCAAACGGGGAATCGTTTCTTTATGTTAATATTTTGTGTTTAGTATTTTTGTTGCGTCACTTTGCATATATTTTAATTGAAATGATTTGTAAAACAATTAAAATGTACATCTTGACTTAAAAGAGTGGCAATGAGTTTCTTGCTACTTCTTCTCATTAGCTCAACCCTTTACGAAGTAGCGTTGAAATCAATAGAAACAATATTTTTATTTTTTTTGACATTCATAAGTGTCATTTCCGTGACCTTCACGAATATATAATAATATAATAATCGTGTTTTTGAATTTGAATTTGAATAATGCAATGCAACATTTTTGTCTACAGGTTTCGACTGATGGTTAGAGATGTTAAACTTGTCCCCTTCGGTTTATCGCAAAGCAGAAGACGGTGAAAGAACAGTGACCAGCAAGAAGGTCTACTCCCGGAGACCTTGGTATGCTCCGCCCATTGACCCCATAGACGTATTGAAAGAAGACCTTCGCTATAATTCAGGTAATATAAAATACACAACTAATAATAATATAAAATAATAAAATAAGAATAGAGTAGATGAAGTTTAGTTCAGTGGTGCTGATTGGTTGTTTATAACACCGAGTAGGGATGAATACATAAATAAAAGGCATTTATTTTTTCAAAATTGATTCCTTAAGAATTCTTTTTCATGTAATATCTAACACTACCCACTGCTTCGGAAACAAATGGTGCTCTGAGAGAGAAGGAGCGACGCAGGAAACTCACACGGCATTCTTTTTTTAGTATAATAAAGAATATCGTACTTTCATTGTTATTGCTAAAAAATAATCATAATCTAGTCCTCGGTTTTCCAATCACTCAGTAATTCAGCTGTGGGGTAGTAGGACTTACGACAGAGCCATTTTTTAATAAAACATTTAAATTTATTTATAGATAATGCCTGAGCAGTGGCTGGGACTTTCTACCTACTAGAATTAGTTACAAGCAATCCCTTATTTCTAGTGTTATAAAATATCATTATTTAGAAATAAAAATCACTATTTAGAGCGAAGAGATAATTTATTGTTTGTAAATTATATTATTTTTTAAAATTCCACATTCGTGCACGCGCATCTCAAGTGCCTAGTTAGCCTCAGGCATAATCCGCCTTTGTGTTTATGGGCGGCTGGATTGTTTACTTTCCATCGGTTAAGTCGCTTGCCATGCCCTGTATAAAAAATACCTGGGTACATAAAAAATTATTATGAACTAACAACTAAAACCAATAATATATTATTTGCGAAGAAAAGAATATATTATATTAATCGGATAACTATAATTAATGACGAACCAATGAATCGAGTTTATAACGAATACAACCTAGGCTTACTTAACCTAAATCAACTTCTCACTAACATAAGATGGTGGCGTGCAGTCATTTACATCATACATTGCGTAGAGACGTCGCTTAGTTGTATGTCTTCTACCGAATTTATCACGGGGAGTGTTCCGAAGCGATGCTTCAGCTGATCTCTGCCGCTGAATTCCACCTTCGCATGACACGCCACAAATTAGGATATCATCCCCATCATCTGGAAGTATGGCAAGCCTCCACAGTGCTGTTTTCAAGGAGCTTTCTTCCACGTACTACAAAGCTGTGGAATGAGCTTCCTTGTGCGGTGTTTCTGGGACTGTACGACATGGGTAACTTCAAAAAAAGCACGTTCACCATCCTTAAAGGCAGGCATCGCTCCTATAATTCCTATGGTGTTTCAAGAGAATGTGGTCGTTTGTCCTCCTTTTCCTTTAAAAAAAAACGTAAAAAGTACTGATTGGCAATGGAATGAATCGGTTCGACCGCACACGGTACTATAGCTAAGATTAATTTCAGTACTTATTCAATACTTTACAAATAAATAAGAACCTTTCCTTATTCCAAACAATTAATTAGAGTACGCTTTCTAATAGCAGAATGGTAAATAGTAGATTGTGTATCAAGGGGATAAAGCAGTGACTTATGTCACAGGTGCATCTTGAGCGTAACGAAGGACTCATCAGGGATTTCAGAATCCTGTGTGCAACGAGGGATTTAAGCACACCAAAGAATAATACTGCTTTATCCCCGAGGAACATACTCTACTTTCTTTACAACGGCCTGAAAATAAGATCAAGTTTATAAGAAATATTTATTCAAAATAGTATTGATATTAAGTTAAAAGTACAGGTTTATATTCAAAACATTAGTCCAATTATTGAAACTCGATACCTTTATTATTTTTATTGAAATAACTTAAATGTCGATTCGAGAGAAAATTTTTGTTTGCATTTGTAAAATTGTAGTGTTTTTAAGGATATAGATAGGAGGATTTTTGAGTATACGATGTCGACTCAACATCAATATTTTTCCCTTATTTAAAGCAGGTCTCAATCTACATTTTCGTTTATTTGTGTTAATTTGTACAAGTGCAAATTAATAAGGTCCCTAGAGCCCGAATAAAATTCAGTACAGATTTATGTAACTGTTTTTAGAGGCTTTGAATGACCTACTGCAAGTCGATATTACTAGTTGCAGAATATATTATTTTTGAGCATGTGGTACGAAAATAGATCCCTACTAATATTATAAATGTGAGTGTAAGTTTGTTTGTTACGGTATTTCGCCGGAGCTACTGAACAGATTTGGTACGTCGATAGACTAGAGCTTGAGAAAGGACATAGGCTACATTATATCCCAGAAAAATCCATAGTTCCCGCGGGATTTATGAAAAACTGTAATTCACTGCGATAAGCTAAAACTATACCAATAGTAGGTTTAGTTTGTCATAGCAATCTTCCTCGATATAAAATTAATATAATATTTTGGGAACGGGAGTGAAAACGGGAACCGGAACTGGAATAGGACATTAGATAATCTTCAATTCCAAACTTGCTTATTATTTTTAAGAACCCTTTATCTACGCGGGAAAAGTCGCGGGCTTCAGCTAGTATTACATAAGTCCACAAGCCAGTCGCGATTATTTACCAGCAACAAATTCGATTCAATAGTCAGTACAAAGTAAACGAAGGCGTCAAAGTTCTCTCTGAGGAGACGTTTGAGATAATAGCTTGAACTTTTGGCACAGTCCTGAATGAATAAACTTTCTCTAACTTTACTTTTCTCTCTTAAAATGTCTTTAATCATCTGCGATCGGAGATTCAACGATTATTTATTATGTTTTTAATGAAAATAAGGGACGACATATGCAGGACGCCCTGCCCATTACAATGCAGTGCCGCTCAGGATTCTTGCAAAACCCAAAAATTCTGAGCGGCACTACAATAATTGCGATCGTCACCTTGAGACGTAAGATTTTAAGTCTCATTTGCCCAGTAATTTCACTAGCTACGGCGCCCTTCAGACCGAAACAAAGTAATGATTACATATTACTGCTTCTCGGCAGGAATAGAAGTAGTGATACGAAGTTATATTTAGTGTGTAAAATATGCTCTATTTAAGAAAAGTAGCACTTTTGTTTCGATTTTATTAATTGGATATTAAAGGAATATTTTATTACTTTTAAAAAATTAGTTAAGAGCGAAGGAATAATTTACTATTCAACTTTGGACCAACGTAAAGTATATATTTAGTTTTACTACCTTCCGTGAACCCACACACGCCATAAAATATTTTATTTACCTTACCTTCGTTTCGTTTCAACACAAGACGGAAATATAAGGAAACTGGTGACAGAGCCGATATTAAGCTCTCACGGGAATAATTTGTACCGCCTTAGTGACCTTTTGCGATGAATACTTCATGCTTTATAAAATAACTAGCAATGCACCGTGGTTTCACTCACGTAGATACCTATCTCGTGGTTGTGTAAAGTCTACTAAGTCGGACTATAGATTACATTTTTAACTTAAAAGTTTTATTTCACTTATTATTATTGCATTAGTTTCTTTTCTTTAAATTCGTTATATTTTTTTAATGGAATGTTCAATTTTACTAATTGAAAAAGTATTGTAACGGTCCTTAATAAAATATCACTTAATTGGATAAACGTTTGTACGGAGGTATTAATAATATGGTTTTATTATTCTCAGGACTTGTATCAACTATTAAACTGTTAAAAGGTGCCGCACTAATATCCGTTCTTTTATGTTTTTCCGGGGTTGAAATTCAATATAACTAATGCTAAGCATTTGAGAAAATTGCTTAAGGTAATAAAAGAACTTGGGTTCCAAATATCGTTTTCATATATTATTTCTCTAAGTTAGCTTTAAATTGTATGTTTTTGATTAAAAAGCCCTGCGAGTAACAAAGAGATATTCATGAATTTAATAGAATTTAACATATTATACAGAGTACGACTCAGAAGACAAGGGTGATCCTGGTGAAGAGTATTATGGAGGTGTAGGCGAAGATCCTATCTTGCCAGTTGAAGTGGAGACTTTGGGACAGCTAGACTCATCAACCACGAATCCGAGATACGAACAAGCGTCTACTGGTGCTATTGCTGACTTCTCAATAGCAAATTCTGTAAATTTAAGAGGTGAGTTAACTTAAACTACTATAAAATTTATAAGGCCAAAAGATTTAGCAGCAGTTACTAATGAAATGTGAATGATGAATGGAAATGATCATGAAGAGGATTCAAACTGTCATACTAGACTGAACCGATTTATAGAGCGATTATGAATGAAAATTATGAATAGTTGACCTAGGAATGTACTAAAAAGAGGCAAGACTGTAGAAATAAAAAAAAATGTGACAGTAAGGGACGAGAATAGCAGGACGTTCAGCTGATGGTAATTAATACGCCTGCCGATTACAATGCAGTGCCGCTTAGGATTCATGAAAAACCCAAAAATTCTGAGCGGCACTACAATTGCGCCCCTCACCTTGAGACATACGATGTTAAGTCTCATTTGCCTAGATATTTCACTAGCTCCGTAGCAAAACACAGTAATACTTACAAATTACTGCTTCTCGGCAGAAATAGGCGCTGTTAGTTAGGTGGTACCCATAATCTAGTCGGCATCCTGTGCAAAGGAGCCATATAAAAATGGTAAATATGAATGTTATAATTCCTTGCGTGATGCTAATACATAAATTTCATTTCATTTCATTTCATTTCATTTCATTTCATTTCATTTCATTTCATTTCATTTCATTTCATTTCATTTCATTTCATTTCATTTCATTTCATTTCATTTCATTTCATTTCATTTCATTTCATTTCATTTCATTTCATTTCATTTCATTTCATTTCATTTCATTTCATTTCATTTCATTTCATTTCATTTCATTTCATTTCATTTCATTTCATTTCATTTCATTTCATTTCATTTCATTTCATTTCATTTCATTTCATTTCATTTCATTTCATTTCATTTCATTTCATTTCATTTCACTTCATTTCATTTCATTTCATTTCATTTCATTTCATTTCATTTCACTTCATTTCATTTCATTTCATTTCATTTCATTTCATTTCATTTCATTTCATTTCATTTCATTTCATTTCATTATATGCCCACCTGTGACTACACCAGGAAGATGACCTGTTTAACACAGTACCTTTTAAATTAAATTTCAATGGGCCAGACCATAGTCTAATCCCTTCCTCTCTCTGAAATCTATCAGGGCCGTAGTTCAGTGAGACTTTAAACCGCTTTTAGTTTTTAACACGGTTCATATGTTGGATGAGACAACTTACAAACTAATTTGTTATTTATATTACGAGTACAATAGTTGTGATATACATATATTATATGCCTCGCGTAGAGGCGACATACGTGTCGAATTATTGATTGAAGACGATTTTCAACGTTATTTACACTTAAGAACGCTCATAAAATTTGAATGTTCCTGATGCAAAATTTTATTTTTTGTTCAATAATATTTAAAAGAATACCCGCTGTCTGTCTGACTCTCAATCCTAGGGAATTTATACAATTGTGTCTGCTACTTTTGCCTTCACAATAAATGATATACCTAGAAATAATCTTCTTTTATACCTTAAAGAAATTCGTGACAAATTACGTATCCAATCTATCTATCTTCTAACTCGTTTATTGTGATTTATAGCTTTTTGTGCTCTATTGAGTTGTTTCTAAAATAAAACACTGCACACTATTATTATTAGTATTTCTTAAAGATTTATTATACCTCATATGAAAATGCAATGCTTTGATATAACTGACACAATAAGATCATTTATACGTCTAGATCTATCTATCTATAGTCTACTATGACAGCTGTGAAAACGTCGAAAAAAAATAGACTTTAGAACTAACCTCTATTTTCAGCAATTCTCGCACACTAACATAAAGTGTCATACAAATCGCGACTGTAAGACGTAGCTTGTCACGCACACTAAACTAATATTCCTATCTGTTTTACTCGGTCGTCTAACAGCAAGAGACTCAATCTATATGTATAAATTATCTAAGCTGGCACATCTAAAACACAATTTATCGCGAGACTCTTGTTTATATCCAGAAAATATATTAGTTAAACTAATTAGATAGTGCTAAAGACTAAAATGATTTTCAGTATATTATAATGTTATAATAAAATCAATATTATACACAGATATTATACATAAGTGGCCTTATAAATAAACTTGGTTTAAAGTTATAACTGAGATTATTCTTATGTTTTTGGTTTATACGAAGAATATTAAAAATGTTGACTTTATCGCTGACAACACTGTCAATACAATGATAATTCTGAGGTTTTTCAGATGTCAGGTAAGCTTGCAAACAAACACGGGAAACGTTTAACGTCCAAAGAAGCAATGTCTATTTGTAAACATTTTGCGTATTCTTAGTTTATTCTCAGGTATAACTTTATAACGAGTTTATTTGTAATCCCGCTGGAGTCTATCTATTTATGTTCTTTAATGTTTTTCCATACCGAATTATACATGCCATTTTGAAAGGTATTTTATATATTATTTCTGATACAATAATGACCATACTTTATATTACAAGTAAAATAAATGTAATATTATAAAAGGTTGGGCTAAAAGATTCTTTACATTTTATATGAAAACTCAAGACATTTTTTTTAATGTTTATTAACATGTTTTTACATTTCCAAATCGACAGTGCGTCAGGTCACTATATTTTCAGATACATCAAAACTGAGAGTGCCGTACTATTCCGTCACCAAGCTCTGACCCTTATTTTGTCTATAAGATGGTCTTATAGCTTGTCTTACTAGCATTTTGGTGATGGTAATTGATACACCCTGTCCATTACAATGCAGTTCAGACCGAAACACTACTTGTGGTACCCATAATCTAACCAGCATCCTATGCTAAGGAGCCTCCCACTGGTAAAAGCTAGCTTTCAGACACATTCACTCAAATCATTCTAATTATAAGCAATCATTGATAGAACGCTGCCCGAGCGCGAACGTACCGCTCGCCGATCAGACAGCGCTGATTCGCATAAGTTATAATTGGTTCTTGCAGAGAACAGTGTACCTAGATTTTTTCAAATGGATCAAAAATGGTTTGTGGTCTATTCCAAATTCTTCAGCAATGTCGTGACTGCAGGTTTGCAAATTATCTTTGACAACGAAATTCCCTAATGGAGAATGCTTAAACCAACTTGGTGCTACCCTGACTGACACCGTATTTTATCCATAAATATCTCTTTTTTTTTTGTGGTTTGAGTTGCCTTTTTTATATTTTTATGATAAAACTTTCAAATGTATCGTATTTCTTCATTTTAATCACTCGTTTTGACGGAATGGAAAAAAATAAAAATAACTCGAAACAATCAACCATTCAGATTAAATAGTACAGCCTAAGAGATTTTATTACAAGATTATAAGTTCTTTATGTGAAAAGAATTTTCCTCGATGTATGATGAAAGTTTGATAAAGTTTTCCTTCATAAAACTTTGACGGCTCTACAGGTGAGTAATAAAAATGAGAGTAATATATTGGTATCACACAGTAATTTGTTGTAAATTGTTTCATTAGGAATTATTCTGTTTTAATACAAGTCGTAAAACGTTCATAACAGTGTCATATTTTTGCAAACATTATGACCCGTTTCCTATCAGCCATAATAAAGGCTGTGCTCCAATATTTTTGCCATATATATTAATGACCTCATAATTCTTCCACCTCTTGGGATTGAACATGAATTGAATGTTATAAAATTGAAGTTAAAATGTGTTTAAATACTGAATTGTACTTGTTTTCCCTACTAATATTGTAAACGTGAATGTAAGTTTGTTACGATTTCACGCCTAAACTACCGAACCGATTTTGATAAAATTTAATACGGATATACAAGAGCTTGAAAAAGGACATAGGCTACATTTTATTGCAAAAAATAAATGGATAGGTAGAAATACGGGCTGGCTGTATGTATGGAGATTGTCATGATCGAAGATAAAACCATGAAACTTTGTATTTAGGTAAACTTTTTATTATTGAGCTGTATCGTAGAAGAGCGCTGCCAGCAACAGAAAGAGCAGTTTGTATGTGAATTATTTGAAAATTTATTGACGTAGGCGTTACTTTGCGGAAATCCATAATTATCTAAATGTTTTGAGTTTTCTTGAATGTTAATTCCGCCAAGAGAGAACGCCGGCAGTTAGGGGTATTTTGCTTTTATTTTTTCGCAATGTCTATGAAAAATATAAATGTAATGAAAAAATTAATTTTCTTCTCATATTCTGTAGATATATAATTATTTTTTGTAAAAATATAATCTTTATATAAACCGTCATGTAATGGTTTCAACTATGCGCTATCTTTGCGATTTCTTAAGATAGCAACAACATTTTTATTTAGTACAACACTCACTATTTCAGAAGAGACATATTCATGTATCAAAATTGTTATTTAATCTTTATTATGTTTTTTTTTGGACGCAGAAGCCGTTTTGGTAGCTTTGGGTGGAGCAAGTGCTGCACTTGTGTTGCTCATCGTGATGGCAGGAGTATTCTGCGCCCGTCGTCGTAAGAATAGCCCCTCTCCGGTCCCCTCACCCCCGATTCTTGTCTACCCTGCACACGAGATCACAGCGCCGTGTTATCTGTAAGTAATATAATTTTATAAACACCTCGAGCCTATATAAAGTTATATTAAGTTGTTTTAAAGTCAAAGTCAAATAAACTAAGCGCTTTTGAATAGCCACTATAAATATTTCTTTTAAATTACTCAATCTACCATTTGATCAGAAAATGTTGATCTCGTGAGAAGAACATACAAGATAATCAACGGCCACTCTATTCAATCAAATAGTCATAGCTTGTTTTTAGTTTTTTATAACTACTATTTATTCAAGTTCCCAATTCTCATTAGGTCACAAGAACTATCGTAGTAATAATATGTTACCTCATAAATAATTTACCAGTGGGAGGCTCCTTTGCTCAGGATGCCGGCTAGATTATGGGTATCACAACGGCACCTATTTCTGCCGTGAAGCAGTAATATGTAAGCATTACTGTGTTTCTGTCTGAAAGGCACCGTAGCTAGTGAAATTACTGGGCAAATGAGACTAAACATATTATGTCTCAAGGTGACGAGCGCAGTTGTAGTGCCATTCAGAATTATTGGGGTTTTTCAAGAATTCTGAGCGGCACTGCATTGTAATGGGCAGGGCCTATCAATTACCATCGTCTGAACGTCCTGCTCGTCTCGTCCCTTATTTTCATAAAAAAAGCACGCATACTGCTTCTGTGATTCATTAAAGCCAATTCATTTGTCAGGACCAAGGAAGTGAACTTCTCTCTGCCAACCCTTCGTTCATCATCACTCGGTGAGCTTCGAGACGGAAGCGTATCAAGTCTTACAAGTGACGTATTGTGTCCACCAACACCCACACAGTACCGATCTAACTCTTTCAGTAAGTCTTTTATATCTATATAACTGTCTGTTTCCGACTTTGTATTATATATAGGAGCTCCTTTGCACCGGATGCCGGCTAGATTATGAGTACCACAACGGCGCCTATTTCTGCCGTGAAGCAGTAATGTGTAAACATTATTGTGTTTCGTTCTGAAAGGCGCCGTAGCTAGTGAAATTAATGGGCAAATGAGACTTGACAAATTATGTCTCAAGGTGACGAGCGCAGTTGTAGTGCCGCTCAAAATATTTGGGGATTTTCAAGAATCCTAAACGAAATTGCATTGTAATGGGCAGGGTGGTTTAATTACCATAAACTGAAGTTCCTGCTCGTCTCATCCCTTATTTTCATAAAAGAATGTATATATTAAATAACACGAAAAGATCTGAATTCTTTGGTAAGTCTTCTTCTTCTTCTTCGGCGTTACACTCTTGTCAGAGTGGTCGTGGTCGTCACGTCGAGGTTAGTGGCCTGTTTCACAATGCGACGCCACTCGTCGCGAACTGCCGCTCTTCTCGTGCATTCATGCAGAGTACCGTCGACAGCTTGCCTCACTTGGTCCGTCCACCTCTTCGGGGACCTGCCTCGTGGTCTAGTGCCCTCGACTTTACCCTGCACTATTAAGCGTTTTATGGAGTCGCTTCCACGTCGCGATACATGCCCGAAGAAAGTGAGAATGCGAGCTTGTACGGTAGTAGACAGTCTCTGTTTGATGCCGAGCTCCCGAAGAATGGACTCATTGGTTCGGAATTCCGTCCACGATATACCGAGCATTTTTCTCCAGCACCGCATCTCAAGAGCATTGATCTTTTCCTTCTCACTTTCTCGTAGGGATGGACCCTACGAGTCTCAGCAGCGTAGAGGAATATGGGGTTGAAATTGGTAAGTCTAGGTAACACGAATAAATCTGTAAAGCTATTGAAAAACGATTATTGTTTTACCAAACACAAGGCACGACCGTGCCTGTTTCTACCTTGAAGGAGTAATTTTCAAGCCTTATAATGTTAAATAAGTGGGCTGATGAAATTAAACATTCTATTACTGAAAGTGACTTTCAAACGGGATGCAGCTAAGTATCACAGTTTAACTGTGTTGTAAAACTGATGTAGATTAATAATAAGTTCTTATAGAATATTTTTTAATTAAATAATAGGCGATAAGAAATCTTGATTACTGTACTAGTAGTTTTGTGACTTTTTGAAGTTATACTTCTTTAGGCGCGTTATAAAAAAATGATGAGAGTGAAATTTAAAGAAGTAACAGGGTGAAGTTGGTTCCTAAAATAAAAAGCCCGTACTGCTGTATTCAAGATTTTTACAATATTGTTCTTTCTACAAACAGAATAGCACAAGGAATAAATAATTTTAAGGATTTTTGCTTTCTTATGCCAAAGAAGTATAACTTCTTGCGTGCATACACACAGACACATTTTTTACGGAATAATATTAATAATAAATATCTAATTCAAGATAAAATATATTGTGCTCTTTAATTCGTAGAAACCATACTATCTAAATGATTGTCTTCACCATTAACTATTGTAATCTTAGAACATTGATTGCTAGTAAACGAAGACCCAAAAATGTAGTGGCTATTACGAAATTATTACTTCGCTCTGAAGCCACTGAAACCCTTTCCATTAAGCAATCGACAGATTGAATGACTGTTATTGTGAAAATTTTTCATTTATTTCCAAGCTAATATTTCCGTAACGAAACAAAGTTTATTTAAATTGAAATCTTATATTTTCTTTACATAATAAATAAAATACTGTTTTTTATGAATTGTCAATAATATTTCATAACATCAAGAATTATTTCGTAAATTATGCTCCCTGTTGTTATAATGAAATTGTTTCACAGCAGAACTGCCAAACCGAGCGTCAATAAATTCTCTCATAGAATATGCACACACAAAATATTGGGAATAAAAATAATTATGGATCCCAAATCCAATTAAAACTATCCTATCTCTCAAGTTGGACTAAACTGCATTCCATGAAGAAAACCCGATTAAAATCCGTTCATTAGTTTAGGAGTTAACTGGTAACAAACATCAGGACATTGTATTTATATATATTATGATGACATAATTGCATCATTTATTCTCTTTTTGCATTAAATTCATCAAAATGCATTGAAGAATTATTTGAAATAATTGAATTAAGCTTTTGTCTTGGTAAAGAAAACTTCTGACTGCGCTTTTAGAATTGTTGAAGATAATTGCATTACTATGAAAAGTACTGATTATTCTATTCATGCAAACTTTTAAGGCACACCTTTGACTTCTATAACTGCTTGAAATAATTACAAGCACGCATTCAACCAGCCTTCTGCACGCAAGAGCTGCTCAAATAATTAATCGAATCGTCGCCCAAACAACTTAAAAACACGTATTTAAGTGCAGAATTTTTCGTATTTCTCTGTAAACCTTTTTGCCATTTGTATCTAACAACAGAAATTAATGTTTGTATTTGTTATTTTAGGGCATATTTTTCTCGTCTTTAGAGCATCGTTAAGACAATTTTTCAATAATATTTATTTAGATTTTAAAATGTTTAATACCATAAAACTTAAAACTTAAATACGCTCTTACAAATAAACTTGGTATAAAGCTATACCTGAGAATTAACCAAGAATATGCAAAATGTTGACTATATCGCTGACAACACTGTCAATACAATGATAATTCTGAAGTTTTCCGAATGTCAGACAGCCTTGCAAATAAACGCGGGAAACGATAGACCATGGCGAAAGCCGTACTGCCGGTCGATGATCAACAGGTGACCCTCAAGGTATACCAAGAGCTGGCGGTTAATTATGCTCTCCATGATTTTGGAGAGCAAGGAGGTAATAGCCATAGGCCTGTAGTTAGCGGATCCAAGCTGTCTCCGATTTTGGATCGGATGGACAAGGGCTGACTTCCATGAGTCAGGGATGAGTTGAATAAGAGTGCTGGAATAAACGCGCTAGCACCGGCGTCAACTCAGGGGCACACGTTCTGAGCACGATTATAGAAATGCCATCCGACCCGCTCGACTTCCTGACGTCCAATGAAAACAGAGCTCGCCGAACAGTTTTCTGTCTGAACTGTACTTCAGGCATGGAGCTCTGAAACCGCGGGATGGTCGGCGGTGTTTTTCAGTTGTCGTCAAGAGTAGAGTTGGAGGCAAAAATAGTGCACAGGAGATCGGATTTCTCTTTTGCCGTATGGGCCAGGGTGTCTTTTCGAATTCATTTAATTTGATAAGACTTAAAGGTGATTGATCATATTATATGGGCCCAGTTTGTGTCAGACAATAATATATTTTATAATTTAAGTTACATTTTTACATTTAATTTGGGACTAAAATAAAGTATCCCGAGTTTTTTTTTGCATTTTAAATGAAATAACTTTATATTATTGAAATAATAATAAATTTGACTCCATCTTTTATTCGTACCAATGTTTTAATCGATTGGATCGTTGTTAATCGAATCATAATCGATTAAGAGCTATCATATTCATAGTACCTACATTTAAGAAAAATCGTTTTTTTTTTGGCAAATATCTCGTAATCCAATCAAAATCGAATCTTAACAACTTGTCATATTATCAAAGAGGATGTAAATACTTATATTATGGTGGATCTGTGCTCTGTGCCCGTAGTTTCAGTGTCAGTTTTGGGTACCAAATACAATACAATCAAATCGTAATTCACAACAGTATGATTATATGAATTTATTTTCATTACCATCCCGTTGTTTTGTATTACAGTGTGTGTTTCATATAAAATTGTGCACCTACGCGACCTGGGACTATATGTATATGCTACTTTTTAGGTGTTTGAGGCTTGACTCTTAAGTCTTTTGCGTTTTGAGTAGTTATTTTCATTTACTTTAATTAATGCTCGTTCCAAGTATTGAGCTGCATGAGGAGAATCTAAAGAAAGTTATTTAAACGTAAACCTAATCTTCATTGGGCAGTGGAATTTATTTAAAAGAGCACAATCTTCTTCATAATTTTTAAAATAGCAAAACCTTAGCCTCTATGAAGTGGAAGTGGGCGGGCCATATTTGTCGGAGGTCTGATGGAAGATGGGACAAATGGGAATGTTGGGAGACAACAAGCAAGATGGACGGATGATTTGGTGCGAGCGGCTGGGAAGGACTATATGCGGAAAACTGAGGACCGCACAAAATGGTCTAAAATGGACGAGACCTTTACTCAGTATTGGGTGAATCGAGGTTGAAGAAAAGAAATAATTCAATTTTTTAATCTTTCATGAGATGTGCGGAACCATAAGTACAATAAGCAACGTAGTATGCAATTTAATAATATTTGTGTCAGTAAAACCTAACATCTAATCTAGTGCTATTTCGCTTTTATTATTTAACTAGCTGACCTGACAGACGTTGTTCTGTTCATAATAAAAAAAAAACTCTTGCGGATAGAATTTTGGAAAATCCGTTCTTAGCTGACCGCTACTCGGTGAAAAGAATATTCCTACCAAATATCAAGTCTTTAGCTCTAGTGGTTCCAGAGATAATATCGTGATGAGTGACTATATACGTGGAAATATCTTATATATATAATATATAGATTGAACTTCGGAAATGGTTGTCTTGATTCAAACCACAAACTTTCAAGAATTGGCCTTAAGATTTGAATGGTCAGGGCGAATGCAAGACGGATCGGAAATTAAAGATTTGCGGGTCAACTCGACATGCAAAATTTTCATTAAGTAGTTGCTGCAGATCTGAAGAATTGCTATTATCATTGCTGCATTTATCTCTTGACATCGATCAAGTTTTTTGTCCATGTTGTCCATGAAGTATAATTGTAAAAATTTAAGCTGTGCATCTTCGAGAGGTTGCAGTGATCCAATACGATGGTGAATCTATCCTTATACCTACAATATCAAAAGCAAAACCCGTATTACTGATTTATAAACACTTTTTTTAGAATTAGCATACACAATAATACGCATAGGAATAAGTATAGAACGTATGTTATTCTTCCACTGTATTGTGTGTAAGTATATAAATAAATAAATACGTTGAATGTCAGATTAAATCCTCGTTCTTAGATGTCTGCCCAAATGAGGTCATTTGGAAACAAACATTGTATTTTTGAGTGTTTTCTAGAAAATGGCAGCACAATTCTTGCAAACAAAACAACGTCCATCGGCCCAATGCGAAAGCTAGTATGCAAGCAGTACTACAGTACAGTATAAGTACTGCAATCATATTGAAACGCTGCCGATTCAAATCAGTACTTCATAAATTTCTTCTTGTGCGTCGAAAATTTTCTATAAGTTGTTGATCTCTGAGGTTTTACTGGACGATTTCGTATTGCCAGCCGATCTGTTTTACGGGCTGCTACGCTTTGCTCTTGTGATTCATAGCACCACGTCGATCCATACTAACGCCGTTATTTTCTTCAGTCCTTTCATTCGCAATGTTTCGAATCCTAGTTGCATTACGTCTTTGTTAGGAATAATTTGATCGTCTTAGTCGTGACATTGTTAATGATAATATCGGCACAAAAAGCTAATAGTCACTCACACACTCGAAACAAACCTTGTTTTATATATATAGATTCATATATATATATAGATTCGTTCAAGCAATTCTAGTTTCTTAAAATTTCTTTAGACAAAAATTATCATTCTAAAAATTTCATCTCATTCCGTTAAATAATGCTCTCGCTGTGAATTAATTAACAAAAAACAAACAAGTTGCGGTCCACGATAAGCAAGCACTTAGTCTTGGTATAATCCTTTTTCATGGCGGATTACGTTGAAGCAAAGGCCTTTTGACGCAACATTTTGTCCGATAAATAAGACTTTTTTACTCTGAACGGGATATATTTCTTGTTAATATAAAACTTATCATTTAGTATCAAAGTTTTTGCTCGCGACTTTTAACGCTATAAATCATATTTTGCTTTCCAGTAACTCTACGCATACCCTCGATTTGAGATTATTCCTCTAGCTGCCACAACTGTATCGGCATAATCGGCGTCGATATATCGAACGACGCTCAGTTCCATGGTCAAGAAAGAAAGAGAAAGAGAAAGCCAAATTGACCTCTTAAAAGCTTTATGTACTCTGTGGGGCGAGACAGTACTTCACTGTAAGCCACCACCTGCAAGAATATTTGGCGCAAATTCGGCCTCACATGGTATTATTTCACCTCTGGGCGGGCGCTCCCCAGTACCAGCTTCTTCTATTTGACCGCATAAAACGAAAAGTGGCTCAAATCATCGACAATCAAGAACGAAAATCTTCGATCGTCTTGATTCTTTTGCGTTTCGTAGATATGTTCTCCTCCGCATCCTCCACCGCATTTGTCACGGGGAGTGCTTGGAGGAGTTGTTCGGGTTGTATCAGCAGCCAAATTCCACCACACGCACATCACGTCAAAATGCGAAGTTCCACCCACATCATAATGATGTCTTGCATTCCACAACCTCTGCGCTTTGCGAGAAACTTTCTTCTGTAGTAAGGCGTGGACAAGGAGTTATTTTGGAAACAGTGCATCATCATCATCACCCGGAAGACGTCTACTTCTGGACAAAGGTCTCCCCCAAAAATATCCACGACGACCGGTACTGCGCTGTCCTCATCCAACGTCATCGATCCATCTTGTGGGGGGCCTACCAACACTGCGTCTTTCGGTGCGTGGTCGCCATTCGAGGACTTTACTGCCCCAACGGCAATCTGTCCATCACACTATGTGCCCTGCCCATTGCCACTTATCAATCGGAAACAGTGCGCTGCGTAGAAATGTAGTGTTTCACATCTTTCGGTTTCTGTTTTATATGTATGTAGTATAAAACTATAAGCACGAAGTAAAAACTATCACTACCAGGATAATAATATTAGCAGGACTTTCGCGTTGGGTAGCTAGGCTGATCCAAGTGAACCTATGAACCACTGGCCTGTCCTCGATGTTAGGTTTGTTCATCAATAATATTTATATCTATTTTCTCTGCTCTAGTTCTTAGATATGTCTGTTTATCGTGATTTAGTTCGCTTCACATAAATATTTATAAAGCAACATTTGAATTACTTTGAAATTCCCAGCAATTAATTATCAACATTCTCCATAAACTGACATTTCTAAACTCGAATACTCGTTACTGCGGTGTACATTAGGTGGTGCTACTAAACGTTATTAATTACAAGAACATTTTATCAACACTGAAGATCAGTAGGGCCATCTTAAAGGTTTCGAGACCTTATTGCTAGCAATACTAACTACAACGAGTTTGTATACGATTAATAAATCTAATAATAATTATACAGTGATATATTTTACCTTATAGCTACTGTCCCAAGTTTTTATATATTATAATTAGTATTTAATAAAGCAGTTATTGTGTTTTTTCTAAGAAATCCCGATGCAAGTGAAACATTTCTTTCACAAAATAATATCTGTACAGATTTGAGTGGATTATGCTTTACTTATTCATATAACATAAAATAAAAATATAATGTAATATAAATAAAAACCAATATGAGGTTAGAGGCTCGAACTTACTCTCCCTCATAAATCTGGCGCCGTAGAATACTCAGCCAAACTGCCTTGAAAGCAGTAGTTGAAATTAGTGAATCAATTTTGCAAAATTGCTATATGCGATAGATGGATGAAAAAAGTTTGAGGCGATGTAATAAAAGTTTCACTCTTGAAATTCATAAATATTGAGATGTATTTAGGCTTCCGAAACCAAAGGTAATCAACGGAAACTTTATTACTCTTGTCCTTCAGTAATAGTTAGACAGCTGAGATTTTGACGGAATTTCAATTGATATTAATTAGCATTAATCTTATATATAAAATTCTCGTGTCACAATGTTAGTTACCTTACTCCTCCGAAACGGGTTTACTGATTATTACCTAATTTTATATGCATATTTATAGGTCTGAGAATCGGCTACTATGTATTCTTCATCCCCCTAAATGTAAAGGGTGATCCACCCCTAAATTTGTTATTTATTTATTTGGACGTATTTTTTTTGTTTTTATTTTTTTATGATATAGCATTAAGAAATACATACAACCCTCTACGATCAACCCCTGTTTTTGTATCGCGATTTTTATATTATTCTGGTCCAACTGTATCCGCTATAGGGTTGCAAGATGGCAATGGATCAATACTTACAATAATTGTAGTACGATAAATTTGATAGGTCTAAGAATCGGTTGCATATACTTTTTAAACCCCAAAATTTTTTTTATTACTTCATATAGCAATACAACGTATTCTGGGTCAGCTAGTATTCTTATAAATTTCAAAACGACTGCGACGCAAATTAAAAAAAAAATACAAAAGTGATTAAAAAGTAAACAGTGCTATCACTCGCACGATGGGATGGGAAGTACGGCTCGCACTTTTTTATATTTTGTTGTTAAAGTAGTAGGATATGTATGTATGTATTAATATCAAAAGCTTCTTAGTAATTTCAAAGTATTTCTTCTATCCTTGATTTGACTTAAAAATAATTACTGTTTTCTAATTTGACCGCTGCAGAGATAAAGTGGGTAATTGGACAACTTAATTTAAGGTCAGCGAAGCTTGAATTAGATCTCAAAGCAAGATTTGACTTAACCTTTGATATCAACGGTTGAAAGAATTAGAGACAAGTCTAAATGTTCAGTCGTAGCATTTGGGAAGTTTTAGTCCATATAACTGTGAAGTACCATGAAGAAGTCCAAAGATATAGGAATAGGAGTACAGTCGTATTCAATAACCACAAAACAAAGTGCTTGGCGCTAAATTAGAAGTTTTCGTACGGCATTTCTATGGCAAACTTTGAAGAAACTCTGAAAGAATCAATATCATAAAATAACTACTACGTGGGACAAATTAAATCCAAGGCATGAAAATATTTTCAGTTTTTTCGTAATCTAGCTCTCTTAGGTATAAATAACTGATTTTCTTTCTATACGTATATAAACAATAGACAAACATACCTGAGGTTCCAAGGAGAGATGGTCTGCTGGGGGCCCCCGCTAATCCTCTAGGAACTCCATGGCGTAGGTGCTAAAGTGTTTGTCGGCTCGGCGTTTGGCGAATAAATGCGTTACACAGAGTACTTTGATGCGATGCGAATATACCGGTGCCCACTGATGAATGATTTATTAACCGGCGCAAGAGTCAATTGGCAGTAGATCAGCGAATCAGATAATAATGCATACATTGTTTATAGGTATCTCGGTAAATATGCACTATAGTTTGCCATAAAAAAATTACAATAAAGAGAATAGACAATTGCGGCGCTAACAAAGTATATGCTTATTTTATTTAAAAAACTAAGCTAGACCTAGCTAATATTTCATTAAGTGAAAACCGGCCATCCGATTTAGTACACAATTTCACTGGTTATATTTTTTTCGGTAGCACCCTTTTTTTGTTAAATGAATGCAGCACTAGTTATTCTTTCCTTCCTCAGTTGGTTCTTCATCAAACACCAAAATATTTAATTCTGGTATAAGTCAATCTGCTATTTTAAAATTACAAACAAAATTAAAGGGTTTGTTATATTTTTTGTATATATGACGGTATATTTACTATATTTTATTTATTATAATAATGTGTTATAAAGTTAGGTAATAAATATCAAACAGAAATTAATTAATTAACTGCTTAACTTATACCTATTTACTGAAGGCATTAATATATTATCCGATAAGCTAACTGGTGAACATTTATTTTAAACATAATATTAAAATTGATTATTTTTCCAGCCAACACTACGGAGATCGGGGTGTTAGACCCTGCTCTTTATAAATCTGATTGCCACGTGGAAGATTATCTATGGCCTGAAGGACACGTGGTAAGAAATATTTACTTTAAATAACTTTGAGAATATTCTGTTAACTAAAAAAATTTTCTTGCTATGTTGGTATATACAAAAAATATGTTTAGAGTGAAAATATTTGTGATATACCTATAGATAACGCTATGTGTTTTAAATGATTTCACTTCATAAAACAAACTAAAGGGGTGGATCCAAGGTATTCTTAAAAAAATCATCAGCATTTTATAAAATTACTTTATTTTTTAGAAACTTTATGAAACAACTTTTTAGATATTATATTTAAACTATCTATCTAAAGATAAATTGTTGTACAACTTAATATATTTTTAAATAAATTTATAGCTATTTTTACATAAAATTGGTTTTATTGGCTTATGGTGTGGATTTATAGATTCTGCATGGCGGGGCAAACACAATAACTTCTGAAGATCTTTCTGAAGATATAAATTTTTTACTTCAATCTATTTTATTTCCTTGAATCCGCTTTAATTACGATCATTTGCGGTCCTTCATCAGAGTTCGCGATGACATGTCTTTCAGTGAGTGAGTATTCACCGTGTAATACTCGTGAGTCTCAGGAATGAATGAATATATTTTAATATCTTTTTATTGTGTGGGTAGCCATGGAATGTAAATGGCAGTACATTTTTGTTAAGTTATAATTTAATTTATAAATAGAGTTTGAAGACAGCAGCTATACTAAATTGTGCCTGGTCAACGTCGCTAATACAGTCCACTATTGTTGCTTTTGATAATTCAAAGTCAAAGTCAAATAAACTTTATTCAATTTGCGCTTAAATTAAGCGCTTTTATATCGTCACTTTAAATTTTTTTTTATATATTACTAAATCTACCATATGTTCGGAAAAAGTAGCGTGTGAGAAGAACATATAAGAAACTCAACGGCTACTCTTTTCAATCAATAGAGTATTTTACAATGTCTGTAATATACAAAACAAATTAGTTGATAAGATGCTGCATCCAATATGTGAATCAAGCCGGAACAAGTAGACAGACAGAGAGACAGACAAAATTTCTTAAAATTTTTATTTTGTTGTATGTACCATATATATTCATATACATGTAGTAAATAACGGTTATTTAAATATTACAAACAGACACTCCAATTTTATTTATATGCATAGATTTATTTTTCATCTAACAACATATTTAGATTTTCTATTATTACTTTACCTTTCATTATTTAATATAAGACTAATTATATATTGTTAAAGAAACCTGTACTTGTAGGAATACATCTGTGTACTGAATGGTTTTGAGTTTTAAGAACTGATATTTACATCCGGTGTTTGTAGACCTTAAAAAAATTAAGATATTTAAATTTTCCTTAGCAGGTGTAGAGAAAATGCTGTAAATTAATGTAGAAATAAAAATATAGTACACAGTAACATGTCTCTGCAATAACTTTTCAACTATTCAATTAACGCCGAATTATTTAATCCTGATATAATTAAATTCACCATGGCTCATGAACATAAGTAAACTATATATTATATAATTAATCCCCATAGAATAAGAGCTAATGCCTGTAATTACCAAGTACGTAACACGTTGTAATTAAACTAATTATTGTCATCAACATCAAAGTTGCTGGATTTGGCGCGCCTAGCCTTCAGAGTGTTTCAAACATAGAATTACAATTTATACGTTTGTAGAATGTATTTCATTATTTATGAACAAAACATTAAAAATCCTTTTTTTATAAATATTTTTTCTGGTCTTCTGTATTCATATTCTCTATACTTGAATAAGTGTCAATAATACTTTAATAAAATTCCAATTATTTGTATATTTTTACAATTACAAAATTATATCTTTATATACAAAATATAGCATAAATAGGTGACCCGACAGACGCTGTGCTGCCAATAGAAATGATTAGGATTAATATCGTATTTGTGCAAACGGCTTTTACATTACCGCTTTATTATTGCCAATTTTGAAAATATTAAAATGGATATAGTATGTTTTTTTATAAGAGATGTTGCGCCAATGTTGACTTTTCTTTAGATCTATATAAGACACACAATTCCACCAAACATTGTTTTGTTATATCTCAAAGGGTTTAGACAGCGTTTCCGTTCAAATCTCCCAGACTGCTTATTTTTTCTGACATCTCTAAGAAAAATCGTTAATATATACAAAAATATATACAAATCTTAACAAATCCTATATTAAAACCTTCCTCGAGAACCACGCTATCCACTGGTGAAAACAGCATGAAGATAGGTGCAGTAGTTTTGAAGTTTATCGCGAACATACAGACAGACAGACGCAGCGGAGGACTTTGCTTTATAATATGGAGTGGTAATTAAAGTTATACAAAAATATTATCTTTATATTTCAAAGATATGTAAATCTGCAGGAAAACATTTCCTATAAATTTCTGCTGGTGTCTTATCGTTAAGGCCACTATAACATCCCTCACGAAACCCCAGTGGGTATGTGTCAAAGCTTAACTGCGATCAAATATATAGATTTTTCTTTTAAGATTAGCTATAAGATTAGCCACTGTGAAGCGTGGCTGGGATTTGTTATTTTTTTTATATTTGTATCTTTTTTAGTTTCAAACACATAGTTTGGTCGGAACCTTTTCAGTTTAGCCGTAGTATAATAAAAGGCTGATCATGTAAAATAATTTGTTTATGAAGTGCTTAATGTATGCTTTGCATTAATCTAACCAGGAGTCAATGAGGAACCCTCGCAGGCTTCCTGCACTGGGTCTGCAAACTCAAAGTTCGCTTGGCAAAAATAGGCTTCAGTGAATCCGGTCGTATGTATGTAGTTGCAGGCAGAGGACTTGTATCTACTTAGGATACTATGCCTCTTAAAGACCTGAAGAATGTGATTTAGATACAAAATTAGAACTCCGAATATGCAACCTCATCACAATGGGCATATACATCGCTAGGGTGTTAGTCCAAGCACATGTAATAATAATAAAACCTATTTATTTCCCATCAACTATTAAATTACATTCTTACAGTTATATTACAGTTATCATCTATAATTACATCCATTATAATAAATATTACTTATTAATATTGCCTTCATCATTATTCTTGAGTATAGGCCTCCTCCATTTTGTTCCATGCCTCTCTGTCCATTGCTATCTTTTATGTCTTCTTTCCACCTTTTCCTAGGACGTCCATTTCTCCTTTTTTATATTGACTCTTCCCACAGAGTTGCCTCTGAGGACCATCATTTGTTTTACATCTTGCTATATGTCCAGCACATATAGGGCGCCAATTTTTCAGTGCTTATTACCCAACAACAATAATAATAATAAGTGTTTATTGTGTGACAGGGTCGAGTGTGGTTCACGTTGAAGTATGAATCTGAAACAGAGACGCTCCAAGTGCACATCATCAAGATAAAGCATCTGCCGTCTCGTACTCCGGCTCTCGCCAACGCTTGCGATCCTTACATCAAGTAAGTTCAATGCTATACATAACCGGGCTGTTTCTTTCATTTTCAAACGATGGGAGACTAGGAGGACAAACTTAAGTGCTCATCACTTAACTTAAACTTGACGAATGACCGCTCCTCTCTCTAGCAACTACACCACAGTGTTGCAGGCTTTATATTTACGTACTTTTTTAAAGTACTTTATGTTTCAGGTTTGCCTACAAATAATCCTGAAATATTTCGGACACATTGCTCCCTGAAGCGAAGCACAGCACTATCAGTTTGAGCACCCTCAAAAACCATGAAAATGATGACGCAAAAATTGTCAATTTCATGCTGCCACCATCTAGGATTTACATTTGTGTTACACACATGTGCCCGCGGGATTTGTGAAAAACTGAAAGTCACGATTATGAGTACTACTATACTACCTACTATAGAGTTTACTATACCAATAGTAGGTTAAGTTTGCCATAGCAATCTGCCTCGAAATAATATTCATATAATATGTTGGGAGAGAAAATAGGTACTGGAACTGGAATAGGTCATGAGATAATCTTCAATTCAATTGCTAATTAATTTTAAAAATTCTTTATCTACGCGAACGAAGTCGTGGGCATCAGCTAGTACAATATATGTCCTATGCTGACAAACCTCACTTATTTCCCCTGGTTCAACTAAAGACCTTGAGTGGCCTCAATATACATTTTCATTATGAGTATGTCTTAATGTGAAAGGAATTCTAAATTACAATCCCAGCCTTTGACAAATCACAAGTCTCAGAGGAGTTGGCACGCTAAGTTTATTGTTTTAAGATGTATAGGATACTGAATATATTAATGGTCTGTGATGTTGAAAATACAATTTCTACTTACAGATCTGAATTATTTAGTAAATACAGAGAAGACTACACAGTATATTAATATATATTAGATCTAATGTTTGCGCTTTAGCCTGACAGCAATAGGTTTTTAGGTCCAAACGTTGAAGTTTTTGGGTTTCGCATATAAATTCCGGATACTTTAGTGTGTCAGTATAGGTACAAGTAGGTGGGTACCTAATAATATAATAGTTTAGGTATTGCACACACGCGAGGTAAAACTTACTGGATGGGTGTTCAATAGAAGTTTTGTTGTAGAATAACTGAACGAAATTATCTTTAGCTCTAGTATTATAATATATCAAAAACTACCACCCATTCAAAATAGACTGCCTCAGACCTGAGAAGAACGGGCGCAAGAAACTCAGCTGGCTTTTTTTTTAATAAAAATATGGATTACAATGTAATATCGTACAATAAACATTATAATTAAAAAGTCTCAGGGTATCCGCTCCATTCCCAGTCCGTGGTAATTAAGAAAATCATTTATGTTATCATAACTATTTTCTATTTCTGGGATTATATTTTAAGAGCATATAAATCGCCCAATGGAAGACTTTGTAACTCTACTTAAACGAGTAGTAGGCATAACAATTTTACGTTTGTTCCCCGTGTTAGCATTATGATTGTCACAGTTTCTAGCAAATTCCCGAATGTGCTTATGAACATATAGAACATTATCAAGAATGTAAGATGCAATATCAAATGTCCCTAAAGTTACCGATAAATTGAAACCTACACACTCTGATTTCAATTTATCGTAAGTTGACGACCTGCTGAGGATAATAATTAAAAAGATCACTATTACTTTTAGTTATGTTGACTTTTTAAAAAATATATTTATAAATATTTAATTTGACCCCTATAATTTATTACCTACTGCGACTATAAATTTGCATTTATAGATCCGTACCTCAAAAGGAAAAAGCCTTTTGGGATCACTTTGTTGTCGGTCCATCTATCTGTCTGATCCTTTAACTCAGGAAAGCGTGGAGATATTGAGTTACAATATACTCAAGTCTACAGTCTCACTACAGTGAAGCTGCGAAGAGATCAAAGTTCTAAGTTGACGTAAAAAATATACGGCAAGAATCATTAAGAACATAATCCAGGGAATCAAAATTTATAGATTCTAGCTTTTATCCGCACTTCGTGTGCGTGCAATAGTTACTTTGGGCAGCATTTTTTATTGTTCAATATATATATTATATACTACAAACTGCTGTGGTTAATTCATTGTTATAATCTACCAACTATAGAACTTTCATCCCCTTTTCTTATCTCCACACAGGTCAAAATTTTAAAAACGCTAGAACAAATATTTAAAAGTTTCGTAGTGTTATCTTCGATAATGACGAACATTCATACAAACATCCACCCCCTATTTCAACCCCGCCAAGCTTTTTAATTACGATACAAAGCATGTTTTTTCACAAGCTCTTGTCTATCACTGCTATAAATTTCATCCAAATCGGTTCAGTGGATTAGGTGTGAAAGTATAACAAACAAACTTATTTTCACATTTATAATATTAGTAAGGATTTTCCGTTGCCTAAAACTATGAAATTTGGCAAGCAATACCATGTTTAAAAAAATTCGAACCTCGTCTGTGGGCGAGTCCGACTTCCATTTGTCAGTTTTGTTTTGGATGATCACCCTAACTCAATTTACCGTTCATTTAAAAATATAAAACCTCATCCGATAATTTGGCGCGACTATACATAAGGGTTGTAGGTTAGGAATTCTTGTCTGTGTTTAGGGATTGTGGTTAATTTGCTCAAACAAAACAAACTCTCAAGTATTCTGTTACAATGAAGTCAATAATGTAAATTTTGAATGAAGTTAGTAGTAGTTTTCAAGAACTTATCCAGCACCCCAAAGAATTTTAAAGGTCAAAGTTTAACATGCAAGGAAGCTAAAGGAAAATTCGAGCTTTTCGACTGCACTGTGAAATTTTATTCGCTGTGTCTGGAATAAAATTTGAAGTATCGTATTCGTTGGTGCTTTTAAGAAGCCTTTTCGTATCTGTATCTTTTGGATATCTTTTTAAGCATATTGCGTGGATATTTAGATTTGCCAAAGTGAAAGCTCTTTCTAATTCTTGATAATGTTATGTATGTACATAAGTGAATTTGCTACAAACTGTCATAACCATATATTATAAACACCAGGAACAGACATAAACTTATAATGCCTACCACTCGGCTTAGTCGAGTTAGTAAGAGGTAGATGCGATTAATATGCATTTACAAAAAGATCCCAGAAAATGTTAAAAAAAATGTTTAAAGAAATTCCAAAGAATTGTTAAATAGTAGTTAAAAAAAACTGAAAAAACACGCTTTTTATAGAAAACCATGCTAAAAAATTTAAATTTATTTTGAAATTTATAATTAACATCAATTCCTGCCTTACAGACGATTGATGAAAATTATATAAATTAACAAAAATCTTATTTTGCAAATTGAAAAATGGAATAATTTTATCAAATTAATGTATTGTCGTCGGTATTCGTTAAATCTACGAAGTTTAAACTAAATCTGGCCGTTTAAAGTGGGTCAAAATGAGTCGGTTACAAACAAACATTCAGGTAAAGCTAATAAGTGTGTAACGTTTGTGTAGTAAAGGTGACATAAATGAATTTCTTAATGATACCACCGATGGGAATGGAGAGACCGCCCTCAGGCTATTAAATAATAAGTTTTATTGCCTGATATTACTTTGCAATCATATTTTTTATAGATAAAAAAGAAACCCGCTGAATTTGTTACGCCCGTTCTTCTCAGGTCTGTGGAATACTTTTCAAAAAGTGTGGTAGTTTTTGACTTTGAATAAGTGATGTCACATCCTATTTTGAATAAAAATATGTGAAAATTTAATAGCATTTCATCAATCATTGTTTACGTTTTTTTCAACAAGTCAATAAGGATTCAAAATAGCAGGTGACAGGATTCTGTATTACGATTAGAGGCAATTAGAGGGATCATCTAGTCATTCGTTATATTTTCAATTAGTTTTGAACTGGTTTCGCCGACCGACCCGAAACGGGTTTCGTAATTTTTGACTTAACTAACATGCGACCCGAAGTTGACTAGTGTTCATTTTAAAATCTTAAAATAACATTACGAAAAGTAGACACAGAATAATAAGAAAAAAAAAATTTTTCCAAATCTTGGAACCATCAGATCAATATTTATAAAAAATCCGGAGGGGTGAAAATTGGCCGGAAACGAGTATTTGAAAACTATGAAAATTCGCGGGACATACATGGCGTGCGTCGGGAAGCCCTACAAATGTTCTCCTCTGGACATCCGCTCTATATCATCCACTATATTCAGGACATCTGTATATATACATTAATTTGAGGTGTACAACATTTTTTTTTCAGTAATCCAGTGAGTATATTTAAGTAATATTAAGTTTTAAACACTTCTGAATGAAAATAAATCAAAACTTCTGTTTTCTTGACACAGCAATTGCCAATTATGTTCTAATTGTCACAAATATCATTTTTATTTCTTTGCTTAGTAATGTTCATGTTAGCAAGTTCGGAATTGAAGATTATCTGATGTCCTATTCCAGTTCCGGTTCCCGTTTCCGCTTACTTTCCCAACATATTATATGAATCTTATTTCGAAGTAGATTGCTATGGCAAACTAAACCTACTATTGGCATAGATAAGCTCATTGACGTGAATTTCAGTAGTGAAATCTCGCGGGAGCCTTGAATTTTTCGGGATAAAATGTAGCCTTTGTCCTTTCCCAAGCTCTAGTCTATCACTGTAATCAAAATCAGTTCAGCTTCAGCGTAAAAGCATAACAAACAAACTTACATTCACATTTATAATATTAGTAGAGATTAGATAAAGTATACATGCCATACAAGTATTGGTATTTATTTTTGTAACAGGATCCAATTGATGCCAGATGAACGAAGAGTTCTACAAACGAAGCCAAAGAAGAAGACGTGTAACCCCTTCTACGATGAGACCTTCGTATATCAAGTAAGTTAAGTATACACTTTAAAGTAACTGACTTAAGACCTCATCGTCCATAAACAAAGTATACTACCGTTATAGATGAACCCTGTGTGAAAGTGAAATAGCTATCATTACGTAAAAACCTAGGTGTGAGAAAGAGACATAATAGATGAATACCATGAAACCGTTTTGAAACAATTTAGTGTCCATTAGTCTCCTGTCAAATTGGACCGCGTTTTAATTTTAGTATTTTGATCGTTATTGTTCAGTGTTTTAACGGATATTATTTAAAAAGTAGAATGTTGTTGTGTTCTGTATTACATTGTGTTGTTAGATAAAGCAAAAATCCAACTAAAGAAACATTTCACAGGTAAATACTACTTCTTCAATACTACTTTCATGATGCTTATTTTTGTAGAATATATTCGCTAAAATACTTAATATTAAATAATATATACGCAGTATATGCTCTATTTTCTTAAGATTATAATCATTTAAGAATATATGTTTTAGATAATAAAATATTTTATACGTGAATATGACGCCGTTTATCAATATTTTGTCATAGGGATTGACCAAAAGCAAAATACTACACACCACTAAATCACTAACACATCTGTAAAACTAGCACACATGAACATTTTAAATTTAGTCTTGCCGTAATGAGGAGAGTGTTTGTCTCAACGCTAGTATACTAAGTTTGTGGATACTTCAGTCTTTTCAGTTAACGATCAATGTCAAAATAACAGTTTATTACTGACTGTAAATGCATGTTTTATGATACTTATAGCGGATACAGGTGTTATCTTTGATATTTTTGTCTGAATTTGTGAACTAAATCTTACTTAATGGTCACATTGCAATGCGAAGTCTCCTGTGGCCTCTCGTCTACATATAATGAAATTCCGTGTCTGCTCATTAAAAATTTTTCTTTGTAAGTATTAAAGCGAGGCCAAAAAAAGAACTCTAGAAAATTCTGTTTTTTTTTGTGCATGCTTTTCTCAGATACGCCTAAACCAATTTTAATGCAATTTTCACTGATGTTTTGTGACTGGCTCCTTGTTAAATTTAGTGTAGCTTCATTCCTATCAGTTCAGATACAAACAAGTTCAATTTATTGGTCATAATAATGTGATAACGATAACTATAACTATCAGCCTATTGAAACTCTCTAAGAAAAAAGCGATTCACGCGATTGTATGAAACGTGCAGTCATTGATAGATTGACAGATGACGGCTATAATTTTGTAAAAAACGGAGATAACCGCAATCCAAAACGTTTCAAGCAACTGTTCGCTTTCAAACTTAGCCAGATTATACTTCGTCGCCAATCAATTTAGTTTACATGCAATCATATCAAATGATTCCATGTTTCATAGTAAACTAAATTTTTACTTAGGCAGTCCCGCCGCTTCTTTTATTTATTTAGGCAAACTCTACGGCATTTCTATTTTACAAATATTGCCTTTTACAAAGTTTGACAGGTAAAATTATAATAAGATAAGAACGCTGGTAAATAAATGGTAATTATACGATAAAAGAAGAAGAAGTCCTGAACAATGTGTGCTTGTGATACATGATTATAAAATAGATATGCGTATAGTGTGTATTAATATGTGTTCCGAATATGAGAGAGTGTTGTGAGTTGTGAGTAGTGTGTAGTGTTCAGTCTAATTGGCATCGTTCTCAGCTTTGGACATGTGCTCGATCACTGAGTTAATAAATTTATTATTATTATTATTTAAAAAAATGTAAATAACTATAAATTTATTTTCGTATAAATTTACTATCCTGTGCAGAACTGAATGTCTGCCATAGTTAGTAGGCGGCTGGCCGCATCGAATAATAATTTCATGTCTGTTACTTTCCGTGTATCTGCAAGTGTAAGTATACCAAAATATATAAGTCTATCCTCGTACATAAATACTCTTACACAGTATTTACATTCTCTTTGACAACTATTATCCTACCAGTGACGCATTGTTATCGAACGTGACAATAACCAGTCGAGCGTAGTCAGCAATATAGAGTAACTCTCTGAAAACTCATTCCTCAAAGGAGTTTGTGACGTTTTCAGGTCAACGTTAATGGGTTATTACTTAGAACTCCAATAATGTTATGTCGTTTGAGTTCAAATAGTTCCGTTATATACTTTTATTTTTAAATACAATGTAGCTATTGTTACTTATACATTTTTACTTCATTAATAGTTTAATACGACACAGTTGAAAATTAAAATGGTTATTGATTATCATTATTTTTTCTGCAACTGCCTGTCACTTCTGCTTATCGGTTTAACCGATTTTGACGAAAGTCTGTGTATATTTGAGAGAGTCAAACAATTTTTTTTTTTGATGTAACCTTTTTAGTGTTTGGAGCCAATCCGATAAAAATATCCCAAGAGATAGTATTACAAGTTTATCCATATTATTTAAATAGATATGAAAAGAATTTTTCAGCAACTATCAACATGAAAGTATAATGGCTCTGTGAATGGCTGGATGACTCGGCGTTGCTAGAGAAGTCGCTTTTTGTGTGTCTTCTACTTCATTTATGTGCATTACGGGGTTGCGGTGATCACTTAACATCAGGTGACACAAGCTCATTTGTCCTCCTCTTCCATAAAAAAAATAGTATATGAAATCAGCTATTGAAAGTCGAAAACTACCAACTCAGAAATGAATGCCTCAGACGTTAGAATACCAGAGCAAGAAACTCAGCTGATTCTTTTTTTTTAATTTCGATAGAATAAACGACCGTTTTCAATAACGTATCTCTAGTTACGGATACATTGCTGTCACCGTTTAATGACAAGATCATATCCATAGTTATGTCTAATATAGTTAGAGTCCAATGCTTTATGTCGATAGGTTATTGAAATGTAAGTAAGCGTAAAATAATAGATTTGTCTACCTCTAGTAACTTAGACTAAGGATAGATAGGTTATTAAAACGGCCGTAAATTTATAATTTAGCCTCACAGCGGTCACTCCATTCCCAATATGTTGTATCATTAGTCTTAGTCTGTAAGACACAAGTACGAAATTCCCGTACGCTGGTAGGAACATATCGAATTTCATAACTATTGAGAAAATTCAACGTGACATTCATAACAATAAATTACTCAAAAATTAATTCGATGAATAACATTATAGGTAGATCAGCTTAATGAAAATAATATTTTATTGAAAATAATAACTTACTAGGTAAAATTGTTTTTTTTTTATTTTTCTATAGATACCGCCGGGTAAGTTGGAAAGTCTTACACTGAAGTTGTCAGTGATCGACACTGGTCGTGTTGGAAGAAACCAGCCTCTCATTGGACACATTATCTTACCACTCAGTGAACTAGAAGGTGTGGCACCTGATGAAGAACCTCAACTTTACAAAATGGACATTGAAAAGGTTAATAAGGTTAACTTTTATTAATGAAATCTTAAGAAAAATTTAGATATTTTAACTGTTAAAATTTAATCCCTGCATTAAGGTTATGTTCGTTGTATATCATCTATATCCAATCAAATCAAAATCCCTTCATGTAGGTCACGGAAATGACTTATGAATGTCATATTTTTTTTCTTATTGAAAACACCACGACGTCTTTCGTAAAGGGTTGAGCTGATGAGAGAAGTGGCAAGAAACTCATTGCCACTCTTTTAAATCAATATTTACATTTTCAGCGTTTTACAAATCATTTCAATTACAATATATGCAACATTAATTGATGCAACAAAAATACTCAAACGTCAAATAATCAATGTATTACACGAATAAGTAAAAACAGTAAATGTAAATGAATACAAGACAAAAGTTATTGAGTACAGTAGCTGTATCATCCACCATGTAAATAAATAAAGTTAATGTGCGAGCATTTTATAAGCGATTATAAAAAAATATATAACTTCTAAGAATCTGAAGCAATCAATCAATCCCGGTAACAGGATCATCCTGCAACAACAAGTAGCGCTTTTTCACGAGCATGACGCATGGGCCAGCCATCGCCTCCCTCGCCTATCTGTAGACAATTTGACTGTTTAAATGTAAAGTGCAAAATGTATCTTATATTATGACAAATTTGTAATATGAGCGTCAATCACGTTAATTGTATTTATTCGTCACTTAAAAAAACAATTATTATCCATATAATCCACAGGATATCAAAATTATTTAACATCGCGTCTTGTACTTTAAATCCAATGCTACGCTCCTAACCTCTGATATGCCAACACGTCCCACGCGCCCGCAGAAGCCACCTGCCGAGTTGCTTAGGCGCCAAACCCGACACCGGCCACTTGAGATATACTACTTTACCCACTTGTGTGTACAATAGTCGAGGTATCATTATACGGTTTTTGTTACGGGTTGCTATATAAACAAACTTGGTTATTGTAAACAAAAAATGTAATTTATGATAGATTCGTGCTGTGATATCGCCGCTCTTTCAGAGTTAAGACTAGCGCAAGAATTAAGACAAGAGGAAGCTCTAGAATCCTTCGCTTCGCTCTGGATTCAAACAATTCAAGTCGTACTGAATATATTATTTTGATATCTTTTCACACAATCTATTATTCATTTGAGTTTTATATATTCGTATTTTCATATTAGGAAAATATTGGGATTGAGCAGGTATCAACTGTAAAGTATATCTTGTAGATGAAGCCACAACCTGAGAGTTGAACAAGACATACCAAGATTTATGAACGATACCTCACTCGAACGGTTGGCTCAGTGGAATAGCGCTCGCACGGAACGGGAGAGGTCACGAGTTCGAGTCCCGCATCGTTCATAAATTTTGTTTGTAAATTAAATTTGTGTAAATAATCCCAGAAGTGTGAGTTATATCTTCAAAATATTACAAATGTATCGTTAAAATGTTTTTTTGTGTTTTTTTTCTGAAACAGGAGATTCAAGAGCCTACCTCTGACTTGGGAGAAGTTCAAGTATCGTTACTCTATAACGAGAACCTTCATCGACTCACGGTCACTGTCATAGAAGTAAGAGGACTCAAGGTAATTATGAGATTTTTTGAACATGGAATTAAAAACCTTAAAAAATATAATATAATAACCAAAGATTCCGAGGATACTGGCAGCGTTCCCCCTTTGAATAGCTAGACTAATTCTTTGTCCGAGCTAGCCGAGCCAGCTCTTCGGTCTTCTGTGATGTTGACTAACCATTTTACTTTTTCCTTTAAAAGCCTTAGCTAGCCTTAGCCTTAGCCTAGCGTTAGGATCCCACGGACCAAGGGTCTCGACACCGAATGGGACAAAATCATATTCGGAGCCTAGACCCCTGTATTTGCATGCTTTAGCTTTTTCAGCCGCTTCACAAGTCGCACCAGCTCTGTTGTTGGTTCCATGTAGATGCATCCCATACCAGAACCCAGCCCCATCTTCCATGGAAAATTGAGTTTGTCTGAAACCAATTTAAATATAACCCAATTTGTTATTTTCTGGTTTTACATATATTTTCATTAGTGAAAGTCAATAAAAATCTATTTTTTTTTCAAACTTTGAACCTTGCATTATTTCTCTCGAAGACTTAGATTAGGTTATTGTTAGTTAGGTATATGATTAGCCCCTCTCTCTGCTTTAGGTAATTGGTAAAATTATTAAAATAGTTCAAATGAACGTAAAGCACTGAAAATTCTCATTGCTCGTTTGAAAGCTATGTTATGCATTATGTAAAATTTCTGCAAATAAATTTCTAACTTATCTACTAACATTATTATACATTTTTGGATGCGCAGTTCCTATTACTAAAACATTTGAGGATGCAAGTTTTCCTTAGAATTCCGTTCAATTATTTTTTTGTTCGTTACGAACGGACACACATGGGGAGATTATATTTATTTTTAGTCATTGCTTACGCTATGTTCAAGATGTCAAAGCCCCGACGCCCGATGACTTTTCAGTATGGCTTACATAAATAAATTCATTACCTCCTAACAAATTATTCTATTCTTATAGTAGAGTTCTTTTTTTCTCCTTTACAGAAATGTTAAATTGATTCATTTCGAATTTAATTCATCTGAATATTTTTGTAAATGTTTGTCCGGGTCTGTTTTGTTACTCATGCTTGTAAACTCGGTATACACACGTGTCATATTGCACCATACCTGAACTTATTTTGTACTTATAACTTAATATGAATAATAGTATGATGATAGAATATTATAATTAAATTAAAAAATACCTAATATATAAAATTCTCGTGTCCCGGTGTTTGTACCAAACTCCTCTGAAACCCCTTATCCGATTTATATGATATTTTGTGTGTATATCGGGTAGGTCTGATAATCGCCTAACATCTATTTTTCATACCGCTAAATATAAATTTTTTATTTTTTTTTGAAAACTTTTTTATTTTAAAATGCATACAACTTCAAATTTTCACTCATCTATGATGAACGCCTATTTATGTATCGCGATTTTTACATCATTCTATTCCATCCATAGATTGTTAGGGTTGCAAGATGGCAGTCGAATACAATAATTGTAGTACGATATATTTGGTAGGTCTTAGAATCGGTCATCTTCTATTATTATAACCCACAAATTTTAATAATTATTTGATTTTTTATTACTTTGTCAGCTTTTAATATATAATAATGAATAGTTATTTGACTAACAAATATATGCCACCTCGGATCCATTCTGTTTTATTGATTTAGCTCGATCCAACAAGCAAACGAGAGATGGTAGCACGGGTGACGCAAGAGAGAGCATGTCGTGGCGTAAGAGCTAGAAGGACTGCTGCTGTGGAGGTGTCAGAAGAGGGCAACGCGCTGATATCAGAGTGTTTCCACTTTAGATTACGTGCTGACGAACTTCACACCACCAGTGTCACTGTACAAGCTCTGCAACCACACTCCGTATATGCCAAAGGTAAGAGTTGAACCTAAACGTTTTTTTTTTATGAAAATAAAGGACGCGACGAGCAGGACGTTCAGCTGATGATAATTGATACGCCCTGCCCATTAAAATGCAGTGCCGCTCAAGATCCTTGAAAAACCAAAAATTCTGAGCGGCAATACAATTGCGCTCGTCATCTTGAGACATAAGATGTTAAGTCTCATTTGCCCAGTAATTTTACTAGCTAGGACGTCCTTCAGACCGAAACACAGTAATGTTTACACATTACTGCTTCACGGCAGAAATAGGTGCCGTTGTGATACCCATAATTTAGCCGGCATCCTGTGCAAAGGAGCCTCCCACTGGTAAGGTGGTACGTGATACCATATAGCCACATGTTTCAATTAGGAACACTAAGGCTAGCTACACGCATTCGTTTTTTGATATGTTTTCTAAATGCAAGCACGGAAAATGACCTAATAACGAAACAAACTCTCCGAATCACTTTACCAGTGGGAGGCTCCGTTGCACTGGATGCCTACTAGATTATGGTCCCAACGGCGCCTATTTCTGCCGTGAAGCAGTAATGTGTAAGCATTACTGTGTTTCGGTCTGAAAGGCGCCGTAGCTAGTGAAATTACTGGGCAATTAAGACTTAACATCTTATATCTCAAGGTGACGAGCGCAATTGTAGTGCCGCTCATAATTTTTGGATTTTTCAAGAATCCTGAGCGGCACTGCATTGTAATGGGCACGGCGTATCAATTACCATCAGATGAATGTCCTGCTCGTCTCGTCCCTTATTGCCATAAAAAAATTCACTAACCAGGTTCTTAAGGTACATTTGACAATGTCAGAAACACACAGATCCAAATGTGACATTATTTATATTATAATAAAAAAAAAATTTACATATTTTAAATTTAGAATAACTCTATGTTATAATGATCTTAAACTACTTATAGTCATTGTCTATGAGAAAACGGTAATCTTTGTTCCTGGGCGAAAGAGACTTATCTTATGTCCCAAAGTGACAGCAGTGACCGCTTTAGAATTTTGGAAATGAAAACTTCTTTAGCGGCGTAGAGCACTTTTCTTAGGATCGGTAAAAAATGTTAAACTCGCGTCAGGACACGTGACCTGATCGAAAATTCGTAAGAAAGTTGGTGAAATTATAGATGAAAGATTTATACTTCAAGCTAATTATAGTTCGACTATTTGAACTCAATGGTCATACGGTTGTTAGACCACTGGTTGAATCATTGTGGATGCGAAAAACACCGCGAGTTCGGGGGTTCGAACTCAGACGTGAAAATATTTTTACACTTATATCATGGATGAAAATTGATTTTTCCGAGAGGTGAACTTTTATATGTAAAATAATAGTAATAGATCTGAAGTGTACATTTTTTAATTAATATAAATCTTCATTTTTGTGTACGATAGCGCAATAAGTGAATATTCTACTTAACCACATAAATGTTAGTACTTTTATACTAATAAATTAAGCAGTTCGTGCGAAATTATTCCCTCACCATTCCAAAATATTTAAGAATGCACAACGTTAATGTTCAAGTTTTCACTTCTGCCGGCACTCCCGGGGTGTACCCGATTTTTTTTAATCCTGAGCGACACTACGTTGTTATGGACAGGGCGTGTCACTTATTCGTCACTTTTTCTCATAAATAAAAAACATTAATTATTAATATGATTAATTATCTCTTTCAACATATATTTATAGTTTAACTAGTGAGCCTTGACATTTCTAAACGTATACAGTCCGGATATACATGTTTATCGCGGTCAGAAGGCTTTAGCTGTAATTATGTTTACATCCTACGCTTACAACCTTAAATACGAAATTGAATAGATTATATAAATTTGATGGATAACTCTCCCAATGCTTAATACCTCTATACATTCAATCAGATAATACTAAGTGATACACGACTAAGAAGGTATTATAGCTTAGCTATTCAAGTGAAAACTTCTTTTGCCTTATTGTGACTTGAACTTCATCCTGACTAGCATTAAATAACTTATAAAGTTTTTGAGCGAATAAAGTTTATTTGATTTTGAATTTGAAATAATTCGAAACGTGATGTACGGTGTGTACGAAAGTGACATTAAAGAACCTCTTTTGTGTACAGCCTGTGACATATTAGGTTACAATACTTATTTTACCATAAGCAACTCGAGTCAGTTGTTGGAAAAGAAAACACATACCTACTTAGTCTGAATAATAATTGGTAAAATAACTACTAGACTTCATACCAATAATAAAATAGTATTTTATGCAACAGTTGAATAAAGAGGGTCAAAAACCGCGAGGGGCGAGGATTGCGATGCATGCGACCGCAATGAATGAAGCCACGAGTGTTGTGTGACCTAGATATACAACGTGTCGCATACAATATTTTTTCTACTACTTGGTAGTTTAATTAAGTTTTCGAGTTACATTATAGTTCTGTAAACAATGCTTTTTTAGGCCATAGAGTATAGACTTTTTCAAAGACTCAATAAAGTATGTTCTTAAATTAGTGATCGTGGGTGTTTAAATGACAGATAAAAGTAGAGGAGTAGGAAAAATTACATTCTCTAACTAATAAATTCCTGAAACTTCATTTGTCTCTCTCGGAGTTAAGTTTAGAGTGAACATATTTATATATTTCATACATTGAACCCTATATTCTCAACGATCTTGTATCTTTATTCACCTTCTCTTGTGTGTATGTATTGATAAAAAAATATTTATTCTAAAGCACACTGTTATAACAGTGTGCTGTATATAGCACATTTAACGTTTTAACTGTTACGTACCCATCATGTGCCCAAAATATCAGGTTATCTTTATGAGTTAGAAAATCTATCTTAATATATATAAATCTCGTGTCACAATGTTTGTCCTCAATGGACTCCTAAACTAATGAACGGATTTAAATGGGAATTACTTCATGGAGTGCAGTTTGCTCCAACTTGAGAGATAGGATAGTTTTTATTTCGATTTGGGACTCATAATTATTTTTATTTTCAATATTTGTTTTGTATGGACATATTTTCTTTGAGAGAATTTATTGACGCACGGTTTGACAGTTCTGCTGTGAAACAATTTCATTATAACAACAGGCCGGAGCATATTTTACGAAATAATTCTTGATGTTTTTAAATATTATTGACAATTTCCTATAAAACAGTATTTACAGAACAACGTCTGTCGGGGCAGCTAGTGTAATTTATATATATACAAAGGAAAGGTTGTCGGTATGAGAATCCCCTCATATACTGAAGTTAGTTACAGTTCAAGTTTTATGCTAAGTTTTTCTCAAACACAAACACTATTTTAGTATATCTATATGTGTGTGGAATTATTTTATTAATATTGAATTAAATTCCATATAAGTAGATTTTAATTCATAATTTATTGAACTTAATAACGGTTAATCTTCTTTACTACTTAATTTAATATACAACAGAATATAACAGTTTTTCTTTGAATAACGCGAGTGCTATACATTTAAATAAACACTTATTAAAGGATTTAGTAGTCCCCCTGAAAACGTGACCTAGAAAGGTCTTGAAACATCGGATTAACAAAAGAATGTAACTTTTACGAAAAATCTACTATAAAAACACAGTTATATCTACACGCATCTTAATCCTTTAAAAAGTGTTTTATTTAAATAAAACAGGAAATAATCTGCTTAAAGAACAGAAATTGAAAACATAACAATAAATTTTTAAAAATTCTAAATTTGTACCAACAATTAAAGTTATATAATTATTATAAATTAAAGGTATACTTACTTTGATTGCTAGCCAAAGGGAAGGCTTTATGACAACACGGCCTGTTGAGTCAATATCGCTATCGTAATACATACATACTTCAAATATTTATTAAGTAAGCTGAATTGATTGATATATCTTTATTGCAGATCGTCTTCTGGGAAAATTTGTACTAGGGTCATATATGTTTGCAAGAGGTCGAGCCTTACAACATTGGAACTCTGCAATCGGTAATCCTATGGAACAAATAAAACAATGGCATCCGCTCACAAACTAAGCCGACTTAAGCCAAATGAACACGGATCAGACAGATACTTATGATAATATATTCATTAGATAGATCCTTACGTCCTTGATAGTCTTACTTTCAAGAACTGTGTTTGACATATTTTTTGGATATTTAAACAGTTGCGTTGCATTGCATCTAAAGTGAGATATTTTTTTGATTCATTATTATATAATATATCAATCATAATATTTTCATGTTGAATTCTCATAAATCTCAAATATTATGTTTTAAGTATGAAATTGCCATTTTGTACCGCAAAGTTCTTTGGATTGTTTTATTGGAATTTAAAATAAATATTTGCTCTGGGGATCTGGATTCCACAAGAGTTGTAACGCTTTTCCGAGCCGGGTGAGGTCTAGCATCGTCATGGAACAATAATGATGAAGATCAGTTGAGGAGTGGGTGCTGTCTAACTGCGAATGGGAGTTATTGCTAGACCGGATCTGAGGAAGCTGTAGTAAATTATACCATAAAGTGACCACCAAACGTAAACCCCTTCATTTACATGCCGGCTCGACATGGTGAGATATGTAATGTACATTACCTCAAAATGCGATATACCACCCGCATCGGGTTGAAGACTGGCATTCCAAGACCGCGCGTTTCGCGAGAAATTTCTTGCCTCGCACAGCCACTTTGTGGAATCAATTACCAGCTGCTGTTTTCCCGAATCATTATAACCTAGGGATCTCCAATAAAAGAGCATACTCCTTAACGGCCGACAACGCATTTCTTGACACTTGTTGTTGCGGATGTCCATCGGCGGTTGCCTCACCTCTCCCTATCCCGTGAGCCTCTTGCCCGTTTGCCCCCTCTTATATATAAAAAGACAAGTTTTAAGGCGTGCTTCTCTCTGTAGGTTAAATCATGGGGCCCCGATTTTATATTACCGATTTGGTGCAAATGTCAGGTCAGCGTTGCAGATATGAAAAGTTTCAAATTCATTCAATTCAATTATTAACATTGATAGCTCGTTTTCCTCGGGTTCATTCTTTAATCTCTCTATAGAAGACATTAAATTTAAAATCTCACTGTGCCTTTATTAGGCCTACTAACTCCAAATACAGCATTGAATTATAATTGTTAATGCTGATATTCACGCCGAAATGCGCATGAAGAAATTACTCTAGTTTTTAAATTATGTATTCATTTACTTTCAAAGCCGAATAAAAGAACAATTGAAAGTAAATAAATTTGTTGATATTTTTTTAAATCTACAGTATTAGGGCCGTCAAGTGAACTAATGTTTAACTTAGGAATCTCTCGTCTAAGGAGGTTTCATTAAACACCAAAATGGCAATTTCGTACTTAAACACCGGTTATAAGTTTACAGCATTTAAAGTCTATGCAATGCATTTGCATGTAATGAACATTGTAAATATTATTTAAGGCTTAATTTTTTTTGTGAATCTTGAAGGATTGGTCTCCGCTGCACAATAACTAGATACCGCACTACCTAAGAACAATAGTTTCTTTATTGCGACAACTATTAGATGCTTACGTGCGTGGCACCTTGACACCCAATGGCGTCTTTGAAATTTTGTTACAAATGCCTCGTGTTATTTTATTTGAAATTAATTAAAAACAAAATACATACTGATGATATGTGATCCCAGTGTCTTTCTTATTTCTTGTAGTATTCTTTTTACTAAGTTTTACTACTCAACCCGGTCTTTAAGTTTCAATTTATAGCAAAGTTTAACAGAACATGTGGCATGTCAACGTCACACAATGTTCGATACTGGCTCGAGTACGCTCATTTGACCGTAGTATTTGTTGCCGCACTTTTCGACTACGCCTGCGGTATCTAGTTGGAGCGTATCGGAGACCAATCCTTAATCTAAGGATATCACATTAAATTAGCTAGTAATGTAGTTTGTCAAAATTATTGAAAAGTATTATATTTTCGGAACATTTTGATTATTGCTATAATGTAAATTTTAAATTATATCCTCAAATATTTAAATACTAATATTGATTGTTTTTTTCATATATTTCTTATATTGCAACATAAGTTAAAAAATTACTTAAAGTTTTGTATGACTAGAATAATTATCGCCTTAAATATTCCTGAACAAAATTTTCCAGATTATATATTTAATCAAACATTTACAAATTATATTAACTGTGTAGCTATTTTACCAAAATATATAATGTATGTTAATATTATGCCACAATACAATCAAATAAATATGTATTGCCAAATTGGCAAATTATTCTTTTATTTCTACCTCACTCCTAAGTTTTTTTTTGCGAAGTTCAAAATAAAGACCATCAGTTCAAACCAAAATGAAATTAAAGAACAAACAATTTTCAATATAGTTGATTACAAGAAAACCATTAGGTTTATGGGCAAAAAAGATCTTTATGTAGGTTGGAACTCAGGCCTCCTTTTTATCATTTTTTTAAACAAATAGCTTATGCAGTTCAAGTTGTTGGAAAATTCTAATAAGATCTGGAGTATGATTGCAAATTAGTTAAACCGACATCAATAAATCGAGGTTGGCAACTCGTGTGTTCTTTCTTTCAAATCTCATGTCCACCTACAGTCAAAAAAGAGAGTTTGGTGGTAAGCTCATAACTTCAATGAAAACTGTTGTTTGGATTTATACCACACTTAGAACGACATTTTCTCTCAATTCCCTGTGACCAATGGAAACGCGCAATCGTAGTGTAGGTACGGATTTAAACTTAATTTATAATCGGAAGTATGCGTTACCTTTACATAGATACTTACCACTTACAATCCTTTTCCCCTAATATTGGTATAAAAGAGATTATTACCTAAGCCGCGACCTCGATTTAATATTACTGTACGACTTTATAGAACTCCTTTATTGCACAATTTACAACAAGTAGTAACAAGTAAGAAGTATGTGAGTAAGTTATCAAAGCAAATACTAAAACTTTGTATACATAAGGCGGTTTTAAATCAAGTAGGTATACAGAAAGCACCACGATGAACACAAATAGCTGCAGGTGTCTTTGATAAATAAAATATTTACCAAGACATTCCTAGGCGAACACGTTTAAATGGTTCTAAAGACAAAATACAATAAATATTATCTTGTGATGGAGCTAGAAGGTGGATATCGAAACTCTATAATAAAAAGAAATACGTAATACATAATAATATGGATTGTCTATTATATTATGAGTAACATGTGGTAGAAAATTGTGTAAAGGAACTGGTGCGGCGGGTGGGAGCCGCATCGTATTTTATAGTGACCGCTCCCGAAATAATGTTTTAAAGTTATCAACGGATGAACCTGGGGCTCATCTTTTCATAAACATGAACGGGGCGGCCAATTTTTAAGTACGATAATTAGGAAGGTTGACAAATTAGGACCGTGAAAGTCACAATATAATTAATATATGTACCTAATGTTCCCAACCTCAAGAATTAGACAGACTTGTAAACTACTTGACAAACGACAATCTTATCTCTTATATTGTCTTGTGAAAAAACTGATACAGAATTTTAGAAATTAGTAATTAGTTTTAAGACGAACATCTTAGCATTCCGTGGATTCGTTGCGCTCGTCAATCGTGTGGCAGAGTGAGAAACTCCGAACAATGCTCGAATATTGTGACTTATATTATTAATTAATTTGAAGAATTTTTTGGTTGTTTATTTGAACTCGATAAACTCAGGATCTACCAGTCAAATTACAAAAAATTATAAATGAAAAGCATTAGTAGTACAAGAAATGGAAACTTAACGGCAACCTATGAGACTGTCAGACCTTTTCCCTTCTTCGTAATAGTTTCAATAAGATGCAGGCAGAATGTAACAAAAAACATACAGAACTTTTGAACATAATATTAAAGCCCATCCAAAGCTGCTTTGGTCCTTCGTTAAATCATAAAAATCCGCTAGTACCGTTTCTGAAAGGATGATGTATAAAGCGTATATATCCTTTCTTATCTGCGAAGCTTTTAACGATTATCTCTATTCAGTTTTCATTCCTTCTGGCTATAGAATTATAGTCACACTATTTACGATTCAGGTAGTTCAACCTTCGACATAAGTTCTATTAGCATCTGGCACGATCTGAAGAACTGAAACACGTTAATATTCATACAGTTGCAGGGCGATGGGATCCATCCCCTTCTCATATCAAATTGCGCCAAAGAACTTGTAGCACCCTCAAAATATTTCTCCATCTCTCTCCGTCTCTTATAACCTCTATTCCGAAAACTAAAAGGTGACAATGTATAGACGAATATATATCAAAACTCTGTACCTTTGGGAAGATCTTAGCAAAAATAGTCACTCACTAAATATCGTACTCGCTTCGCAATCACATCTGCCAGTAACAGCATGGTTTCTTCAAACACAGTTACATCGACACAAAAATACTTACCTTCAATGACATCCTATCACTTCTTTTTTTTATGAAAATAAGAGAGGAGTCGAGCAGGACGTTCAGCTGATGGTAATTGATACGCCTTGCCCATTACAATGCAGTGCCGCTCAGGATTCTTGAAACACCCCAAAAATCCGGAACGGCACTACAACTGCGCTCGTCACCTTGAGACATAAGATGTTAAGTCTCATTTGCCCAGTAATTTCACTATCTACGGTGCCCTTCGGACCGAAACAGAGTAATGCTTAGACATTACTGCTTCACGGCAGAAATAAATGCCAATGTGGTACCCATAATCTAGCCGGCATCCTGTGCAGCGGAGCCTCCCACTGGTAAACTTGCTATGGATTGAAACCTATAGGTGGACGCCGTGTACACTGATTTCTCCAAGGCATTCAACAAAATCAATCACGATCTTCTAATAAAGATGCTTGATAGGGCCGGTGTGCATGGCATCCTCCTTAGATCTATTCAATCATATATCAGTAACAGAAGTCAGGCAGTCTTTATGAAGGTTACTCTTCAAGCTTTCTCCCTGTGCCTTCGGGCGTGTCACAAGGCTCTGATGTAAGACCCTAACTGTTTTCAGTTTATATAAATGATATAGGTAATATCCTGAAACATAGTAACCCCCTCTTGTATGCTGACGATACTAAGTTGGATCAAATCATAAGATCTCTTAGCAACTGACACGAATTTCAAGAAGATTTACATGGACTATATAAATTGTATTAAGTATGTATGTGCAATATGTTTACATGTTTACCAACAATTATTTTCCTTTTTTTATCTAATACAAATATAAACTAAAATCCTTGTGGTAATGGTAACACGTTATCTCACATAGATGATAGCAGATTGATTTTACGTACGTTCATTAAACTTTCTTTCATTCTTGTTGCATTCTTAGTGTGTCTTACGCTTCGTCCACCTTCATTAATGAAAGTGAACGAAGCGAAACAAGTATGTAAGGATCGTAGCAAGTGGAAAGAAGTGGTCTCTGCCTACCCCTACGGGAAAGAGGCGTGATTTTATGTATGTATATATTAAACTTTGTAAATCATACTTGTATTAGAAATTATACCAAAAAGAATTCTAAAGGAATCTTGGAAAATCAATGCCCTTTATGCCTTTTATATATTCCAGGAAGTCTGTCAGGATATGTGGTAAATATTAGTGGAAATACAAAAAGGCGGCAATGTAATAGTACAAGTCACTATAAGACTACATGAATTCAAAGAAATAATGGTTAGAACTCAACATTTCGCATATAAGTCTCGTTCCACGACATTTCTAATTGTTGTAAAAAATTGAGGTGCCCCTCCTGGGAATATATATTAGCGCATCACATGGTTGATCGCAACCACAGCCAGCGCTTCGACTGACCGAGATACATGCAATTCGGACTTGATGAACACCAATATCCATTCAAATGTATATCCACTCAGCACGCCGGCAGCAGACTGCTCCTGTAGCCAACTACTAACTACCACGTCTTTGAAGTCTGTCAAAGCGTAAAAAACAGATGGGGATGAATGATAATGTCAGTAAGTACAAAGAAAACATTCGTTCTTCGCATGTGACATCGAACAATATTTATAGAATACTATTAATTTAACCGACATAGCCCAAATAATTGCGAAAATGAAGTGGGTAGGGTGCATAGTTCAACGGACAGATGGCTAGCGGGGCAAAAAAGTCGTGGAACTGTGACCACGTACTGGAAGACGCACTGTTGGTTGGCCGCCTACAGGATGGACCGACGATCTGTTCAAGATTACCGGTATACCGACGGTCGGCCGTCGTGGAGATCTTTGGGGGAGGCCTTTGTCCAGCAGTGGACGTGTTCCGGCTGATGATGATGATGATGACTATTAATTAAATATAATTATATTTATTGAGACCACAAGGGGGCAGCCACATCCCTAACGCTACTTGGTGTTTTTAAGTGACACCTACTCGTATAATTAGTATCAAGCAGATTCAACTTAATATTTCCTTTTCAAACTCCAACTTTGCTAATTAGAAACAAACTTTGAGAATAACATAAATAACGAATTCAAGAGGCAATATTATTCCTAATCTTGATTAAAATTTTCTTTACACAAACGTCCTTTACTGAAATTCCTCCGAGTTTCATTTATTCAAATTAAGATCTAACAATAAGTATTTGTTTTGCTTCTCTTAGGTTAGATATAATTCCAGCATTCTTTTAGTGCACATATTTTAAAGCTAAAATAAATATCTAAATACTGCTGCTATTATGAGGATTCGAAAGATAAACTAAAATAAGAAAACCACATTGATGATTTCATTGCACCTTTCCGCCTGCTTGTTCGTCTTTCAGTTTTTCAAGAACCTGAACGCACACAGAAGAACGTGTGGAGGAATTAACATTATCTTAGCTATACACTTCTTTTAAGCAACAACATTTATTGTCACAATATATACAAATGACATCTTATGTAAAGTGATGCAAATAAGTGATCAACATACCCAAATGTCTATAATAACTTGCATGATTCAGTTAGAAATTAATGTTAATTTATTAAACTAAACGAGAGTTATTAAGTACAGTAGATCCATTAACCCACACAACCTATAAATAGATAAAGGTATCATGCAGGCTTCATGTAACGAATTATATATTTGTAACTCTTAAGATTAGATATATATAAAAAAACTTTAGATTTTAGCAACGTGAAGTAAAGTTCCCAGTGACCATATATCCAGCCACAACAAGACCACCCATCACCTCCCTCAACCATATTTTAGGGAATGATACGATATTTGATTATTTCGTGCTGTGACTAACTAACTAATATACAAACCATCAAACCCACATTCATAGTGTACAGTATAGTTAGGTTTCGTCTGTTATTACTTATTTTACTGATAATATTTATAAATCACTGATATAAATTAAAATAAAGATCTATATACAAATTTGCACAGTGATTTTACGTAATCATGTTCCTAAAATTCTGTGTGACAAAGCGTGTTTAAATACGAATCCAGAATTAATGAAAACATCCAACGAACGCCAATCACGTAGTGTTAATATTAGCTGAAAAGAGTTACGAGGTTTGCAGGGTTTTGTACTTGTGTTTATATTCACAAGTTTAATTCAAATATTTGTTGAGATGAGACAGTTAGCTGAAGATTTAATTATTAAGAGTTTAATAAGGAACAGTGGAAACTTAAGTGGTGTTGATTAAACTTAAATATGTTTGCAAATTTTATAGGGATCGGTATATGTGTGAACACGCAGATACCCCGTCGTAGGCAATGAAATTGTGTTCATTTTATACCAGGGGTATGTATTATTTATATATAGTTATTATAGGACCTGTCCCGAAAAAGTTCATAGATAGAAATCATAGGAACTATCCTGAAAAAGTCCATAGATATTTATTATAGGACCTGTCCTGAATAAGTCCATAGATAGTTATTATAGGACCTGTCCTGAATAAGTGCATTGATAGTTATTATAGGACCTGTCTTGAAAAAGTCCATAGATAGTAATTATAGGACCTGTCCTAAAAAATTTCATTGATAGTTATTATAAGACCTGTCCGGAAAAAGTCCATAGATAGTAATTATTGAACCTATCCCGAAATAGTCCATAGATAGTAATTGTAGGACCTGTCCTGAATAAGTCCATAGATAGTAATTATAGGACCTTTCCTGAAAAAGTCCATAGATAGTTATTATAGGTATACTAATAACAATTTTGCTTATCCAATATTAGTACTTATACTTTGATCTTATTTAATAAGCACACGTCGATTTATCAAGCCAGAGGCACTCTTAATCCAGTGCCTCTATATGGAACAGTCCTATGTAGCAGCAATTTTTAGGATGCTGTTGCCACTGTTCCTTACATGTTTGCTGCTTTTTCTTACATCCGTACGGGAATCCTCAAACATTTTAGAAGCGCTACAGTTCCACTGCAGCCCAAACAACATCCTGAAAGTGTTGTTATATTGTACACGCAGGACATTATGGGTTCGAGGTGTGTATATTAAAATATTAAAGCTAAAATTAAAGGTATATTAAGATACCAGCGGTTTTAGAGCCAAACGGTATTGCCCACCGCGATGGCAAACGTCCTACTGGAATGACGCTGGTGGCTTGGGCACGCTGGTGTGGGTCGGGTATTGCGTCGACACTCTGGCTCCTTCTCATGTCCAAGTTACGTCAGTTGGTGCTGGAACTGCTGCTTATCGTGGACTTTTTTGTAGATATAGAGACGTTCTATAATACTGTAGAACATTTTTTGTTCCATCATCAATAGTTTCCACAGCGCACGCGATGATAGATTTTTGATAAGTGATTTTTTCACTCCTTGGGTTATAGTATTGCATTTTTATTTAGGATCCCTTTTTTTTGAAAATGTAATATACCTAGTCTATGTAATTCAGTGAAGATGCTGCTTTCTAATGGTAAAAGAATTTTTGAAATCGTTATAGTAGTTTTTGTGTGAAAGCATTGCAAACATATTAACAAAAACACAAATGTTTTCTATTTATAATTTTAGTGTAGATTAGAACGAGAATCGACTAACGAGTACAATATCGCCAGTGTCTCATTATTAATACTGTTTGTTGTAGCTTTGACGTTCCATAAGTGATTTTTAAATACTATTTTGAATTAAAATATTTGAATTTGAATTTGCACTATCATTTTACTTAAAACCGGCGGTTAAATAACTAAATAAATACTGCGTACCGTATGTATTTTACTATTGTAAGTCGTCCCTGACCAGCTGAGCTTGCAAGCAACGTGCATATTTTAAGTGCTTTTCCGACTACCTGTGTTCCAAACTGCATACGAAATAAACCTACGTTATATTTACACGGGGTTTTTCTCTCTATTTCAGTAAAAGTTATTTTCTTTTATAAATCATTTCAGATATTTAATATTCTTGTGAATAGGCTAAGTATAACATATTTTAGTATACATTTTATTCAGGATCCCATTTTCATTTCATTTATCAACCCCTAGTGCACAAACGCTCTTTTGTTTTATGTGAATCTTGACAAATGCAAATAGTGGGAGAGTTTCTTGCGCCGCTTTTTCTCTCTCAGAGCGCCATTTGTTTCCGAAGCGGTAGAGTAATATCTACTATATTAGAAATTACATCAAAAATAATTCTAAAGGAATCAATTTGGAGCAAATAAATGCTTGTGTGCGTGGTATCTTGACACTCAATGGCATCTTTATAATTTTGTAACATACGCTTCGTGTTATTTAACATTGAAATTAATAAAATACAAAATACTTACTGATTATATGTGATCCAGGGTCTTTGTTATTTTTTCTTTTATTTGGGAAACATGCAGTGTTAATATAGACCTAGAGTTCCAGATTTTATAACAAAAATTAAAAAAATTGTGTAATGCTCAAAAAGCTAGGAACTAAAATACTTATATTATATTAGACCGATTTACATAAACTTCGGTTACTTACTACAAAGCATACTTAATACAAAAGAGAAATGAAAATAACAAGTTTACATAATTTGCCGATACGATTAATTTTAAAAGGGTTCCACATATTATTAAACGAATAGATATATTTTTTTTATGTACAGAAAAGGTTTGCAAATTGCCGTAATTCCATTCTAACTTAGACAGAAATATTAGGACTAGTGGCAGAGCATTAGGTAAGGCACCTAAAAGAATAAATTTTAATACCTGAGCGTCGTTTTGTCTATTACGACTGCCTTAATTTCTTCCGACTCCATACAATCCAAGAGAGGTTTTAATTTTGAAGTAAGTCTTCTTTGACTTTAGGGTTCCCAGAGTGAAATTTTACATTTCGCGTGTACACCAACACCCAAATAGGCCATTTGACAGTATGGATTACTTACAGATTAATTACTTATTTATTACCGTCCGAGTAGATTTTTGACATAATCATATTACTGTCGAATACAACAAAATAAACTTATTATTAAGTGTATTTTGAAACGATTTTAATTTAATGAAAAACTTAAATAAACAAAATTAATATTTTTTTAAGCGTTCCAATTACTAGTATGAGTTTAAAGACAACTTTTAAAGATAACTTACACTTTAAAGGTATACAATGCGTGTAATTGTAACTGTGTTTTTACATTAGCTAAGTTACGTTTTTTTTATTTTAGTTACCCGACGATTGTTGAGTCCCCCTGATACGATATGTGGAATGGTCTTGAAACGTCGGGTTAACTAAAATAAAAATAAAAATGTAACTTTTACGCAAAAATCGAATGTAATAACACAGTTACAATTACACGCGTTTTAATCCTTTAAAAGTGTTTTATTTAAATGTGTAACACTCGCGTTAATAAAAAGACAAAACTAAAAGTATGAGATTTTCAGAAACTAGTCAAATAGCGTATTCGACACCTTGGCGTTAGTTGGTAAACCATTTGTAGCATACTAAAGCTACTATAAGCCTCATGTAACTCATATTTTGTCTACTGAACCACAACCAATGGACGAGAATTAAATAAATTTCAATATGAATGTTGTAAAAAAATAAAAATGTATTTTTTTTTTATAATTGTATAAAAATAACTTAATAATATTTAAATAAACGATAATTCACTAATATATACGGTATAATAATATTTTCATTGGTTGAATTTAATACTTTCTTTATTACAATATTGTTCTTTTACGTAAAATATCAGGTGAAATAATTTTTTTTATGGATTTTTGTTGTGATATGCCAAAGAAGTATATCTTCTTGCGAGCGTACAGAAGTATTCACACACTTTTTTATTAATGATAAAACTCTTATATCGCCAAAAAGTAGCGTAAAAGTTGTGCTTATTATTATTGTAACAAAAAAACGAGGCAATAACTTTATTAAATGACCGATGTCGTTTTAAAAAATGTTAAAATGTTTGATATCATAGCATTATTCAAGTGATGAAAACGCTTTGAATATGTTTGTTTACGGGTTTTTTATAAGAGTTAGTACTAATAAAAATGAATATTAGCTCTTTCCTCGATCGACCTTATCACAAGCGGTTCTATCTGAGTTATAACACATGACAAGATGACCAAAAGCTTAGCGTTATGCTCGTCAGCATGCTGTTTTGGGGAAGAATGAGTGACCACTGCAGAAACAGTTACTCCTTTCTATATTCATTGAGAGACTCTTTTGCACAGGATTTCGGCTAGATTATGGGTACCACAACGGCGCCTATTTGTGCAGTGAAGCAGTAATGTCTAAATATTACTGTTTTTCGGTATGACGGGCGCCGTAGCTAGTGAAATTACTGGGCAACTGAGACATAAGATCTTATGTCTCAAGGTGACAATCCTGAGCAGTACTGGATTGGAATGGGCAGGGCGTCAATTACCATCAGCTGAACACCCCGCTCGTCTCGTCTCTTATTTTCTTTAAAAAAATTGTAATGACCGTAAATGCTGTTCACGTCTCCGTCATAACTTGTAAACACCCTAATGCTCAAAGTTAAATTTACATTACTCTCGTTGCAACATCAAATAATAGTGCCTTGCCATTCGCTGAATGTTATCTCTTTGTAATCGGTTACATTGTTCGTTTTAGAGCAACTCGTTGCGTAGGCGGTTCGTAGCCGTGTAGCAAATGTCACAGATACGCCTACATAAATGTTAGAGGTTAATGTACTAACATTTTGTACAGAAAAAAATTAAAAAAAATTGTAAGGTTTTAATTATTTATCCAATCATAGTATTAACCCTTGTCTATATATTTTATGGAGGAAGGTCATTTATGCCTTTGCGGAAGTGGAATGGAACTAAGCAAATTTTGTGAAGGCATTAAATACATGAAGTCAGGTTAAGCTAGACAGAGGATCTCGGAAAGTTTATAAATGTATAAACTAGAGCCTGCAGATAGAAATAGTTTCTTGAGCCATCTGAGGCGTTGCGTTATTAATAAACATTTACAGAAGACACTCAAACATAGCGACTCTACAGGTATTTTATATAAGAGAATTATACACATTATATGTATAATATGCTGCTTTAGCTCATCATGATGAGCAAGATATAGGTAAAAAGATATGCTGGACGAAGAAGATAATCTTGGCTACTGTACCCACGGGAGTCGAATAGAATTACCTAGGTTGAAAAACTGTTTTGTCCTATCTGTGATAGGGACTAATTCAAAAAGCTTACGGCCAATATTCATGACTAAAGAAGCACTTAAGGAAGAATTGTAATTAATGAGTGAATCGTAATAATGTCACGGTTTTGTAAACATTTTATTAACAATAAGATAATCATATCCTCTTGCTTCAATATCTTCTGAGTTACAGCTTAGAATTGAAGTGTATTTGGTATACTAAGTTATGAACGATGCGGGACTCCAAACCGCGACCTCTCGGGTTCCGTCCGAGGGCTCTTACCAACTGAGCCAACCGTTCGAGTGACATATGGTTCGTATATCTTGATATGTTTTGTTCATCTCTCAGGTTGTGGCTCCCACAACCATGTGTCACTTGATCGGTTGGCTCAGTTGGTAAAAGCGCCCGGATAAAACGGAGAGTTCGTGGGTACGAGTCTCGCATCGTTTATAACTTTTGGTTACATATTTAATTAATATATTTGATCCCAGAAGTGAGGGGAATAAAAAATAAATAAAAATAACAAACTGTGTGTTTCGTGTTTTCTGTAAGAGCCCTAAACCGGCTATTTCATTACGAAAATAGAAAAGTAAGATGACAACTTAAAAATATCTAAAGAGCTATCAAATAATTTATTGACATAACAAAAACACGAAAAAGCACTTAAGGCTAATAACAAAAATGATGTACTTGTAAATGCCAAACAGAATGATTCGACTATTATTTGCCAAACCATTTAGCTCAGAGCGGTAAACATCAATTTTCCCTCTATACTGCTTTTTCCCTGTTATTCGTAGCGTAAATCTTCTCTCGATTTAATTTGGAACCGCTCTTCTTACACCTTTATATGAAGCAACAGTAAGTAGCCGAGAGAGAGAAAATATACTACATAATCATATTTGTTAATTTATTAATAAGCCTGAGAGTTCAACAACCTAACCAAGATTTAAGGGTAAGGCGTCATTCAGAGGGCTGACTAAGTAGTTAAAGAATTTTCATGATTAGATCTTAGGTAATAACAAAACATGAGATGTGGAGGTGTGTTTTTGACGTAACATTAGTTAATAGTACCACTCATCTGAAGAGTCGTGAGATGATATATTATATAATATATTTATATACCACGTAGTAAAAGACTTTATTTTATGGTGCAAATTCTATTATTTAGCGTGCTTGTAAACTCTTTACGAGTAAGTATAACGAAAAAGTAATTGTCATACATGTATTCTTTGATAAATTGTCGACCTTAAAAAATGTTTCTATTAGATTTTTTCTTGATTTTTTTATTTAATGCTATAATCTATTTGTATCTTTAATATATTCCCTATCTCTTTATATATTATATATTTTAATCAAATTATTAAAACTTTCGTGAGTCATTATTAAATTATCTATTAATACGGCTTCACTCACGTTTTTGCCGGTACCGATGCGATAACGTCCCACCTCTTACTTATCGCGAACCCACCAAACTCACCCTGACGAAGGACCTCCGAATGGTCCGAAACTAGTCGGTACCGACACCGACAAAAACGTGAGTAAAACCGTATTAATAGATAATTTATATATTTTAAGTTTATTCCATTTTTATGTCAAATATCGAATTTTGTTTAATATTACCATGTCGCGCAAATCTCGTTTATTATGTTTAAAAATAAGGGAAACTATAGGTTTTTAAGTAATGTTAAGTATGAATTATATAAGGTTTTATATAACCGTTTGTTTCTGAAATAAATATATAAATAAAAAATAATATAATTTGTAGATTGAGCAGAAAGAAGCTGTGAGATCAAATTAATTGCTAGAACACTCAAATTACACAAAAGATCACTGGGTTCGTCTTAATGGATTTTGGACAACCTAATAGCAAGGATTATATGTGGGTCGTTTTACGTCGTAGAACCTCTCATCTATAGTTACTAATATTATGAAGAGGTAAGTTTGTGAGGTTGTAGGAGTAATGGGCTCTGGATCTATTTAACCAATTTTAAAAATTGATTCACTTAATCATATTTGTAAATTAATAAACTGAAGAGTTCAATAAACGTACCAAGATTTAAAAATATTGCGTCATTCGAACAGTTGTTAACGTTTAAGTAGTAAAAGCGCTGGGGCACATCTATAGAGGTGCAGGTTCGTATCTCAAACTCTCCATACATTTTGGTTTTCTTTTTTGAAGGAACTGGATAATATAATAATTCCCCTAGAAGAGTCACGGACTAGTAAAAAATAAGGACTCCTTGTCACCTTACATAACAGTGTAGCACCAAAAAAGTCGATTAACGTGTAAATACATAGCCCCACGCACACACTTACACTAGTACAGACCGATAGGCGGCCATTATGAGAATTGTCATCGTCTGTGACAGATCAGTTTACGTCGCAATAAAATATTTTAAAAATGCCGTCCTGCGTTGTTAAAAATTGTAAAAACAATAACGTAAAAATAATTGTGGCTGTATGATTATTTAAGGGAGAAGAAATGGTGTAACTGGTATACCCCGTAACCGCACACACACACTAGCATAAAGGTGCTTCACTTGATAATATCATGGCTTTTTACTAGTCCGTGAGAAGAGTTAGGCTGTTTATAACTGTTGAACAATTATTATTTAATACGACGAGGTTAAGTAAAATGAACGTCATGTGATGAGCAAAATTCACTGAAGAGCGATAATTACATCGATGGTGGAAGTGAATTATGATACTTTTTTACCCGCGACGTGGTCGTGCAATAGTTACTTTGGGCAGCATTTTTACTGTAATATACTTTATAGCAAATAATACACAACAAACTGCTGTGGTAAGTACATTTTTATAAGCTCACAACTATAGAACTTTCATCCCCCTTTTACATCCCCACACAGGTCTAAATTTTAAATACGCTGGAACAAATATTTAAAAGTTTCATACAAACTTCCACCCCTATTTCAACCCCACCAACTCTTTTATTCGCAATAAAAGGTAGCCTATGTCCTTTCCCGAGCTCTTGTTTATCCCTGTACAAAATTTCATGAAATTGGGTTCAGTGGTTTAGGCGTGAAAGCGTGAAAAAACTTACATTCACATTTATACTATTTAGGGATTCCTACTAGTTAGGGATTATATTGTAGATCCATATTTTAAGAATGTTTACTCTTTGAATCATACAACCTCGATTATCATTATTAATAGTTATTGATTATCATTACTGAATATTATTTTTCGGATGATATGAAGGCGGCAAAAATAGCTAGAATGTTGCGGACACACCTTCAAAAAGATGCCGTGTATTTTTCTTTATTTCTCAAGTGGTTTGCTAGCTGGTGTGGTTTTTGTATATATAACTAGTCTGCCCGTTAATATTGTTATAACATTAAAATTTCAGGAATCCTCTATCGAAATGTATAAAGGATCTGGTAGTGGAGTGCTGTTAGAGTTAGAATCAAATCAAATCAAGTCATTTATTTGCATAAATTGAGTGTGTACATTGGTATTAATTACATTATAATTACCGATGCTTACAATCTGCCGGGTAATCCAAAAATTATATTTTACTAATTCTTATTCTTACAGTGAAAACAATTCATTTAAGAAGTGAAGACAGGCCCTCGTCTAGCCCAGACTTGACCCACTTGGACCAAAATATAAGATAAAATGTGAAAGGAACTCTGATCGCGCTGTCTCGCTGATCACTGTCAATTCCTATTATTTTACGTGTTTTAATAGATTGCTTATAATTAGGATGATTTGAGTGAATTCAACTGAAAGCTATTGAAACATGCTATAAGACCATGCAAAATAATCCATCTTATAAACAAAATAGGAGTCAGAACTAGGTGAGAGAATAGTGTGCCGTACGGCACTTTCGATTTTGGTGTATCTCAAAAATCTAGTGCACGGGGGCACTGCCGATTTCGGTAATGATTATTGAAGCATATTAAATAATTGATTGAAAAGGTTTAACATACCGTATTGTAGCGTAGATATCGTATTGTTTGTACAGCCTGGGAAAGTAGCCATGTGGGCACACATTGTATGAAGAGTTAGCTTTACGTCAAATTAAATCAGGTATATGTTTTTTAAAACGTTAAATGAAAAGATATAACTATCTGTGTGATACTTTGTTCCTAAAACAACCTTCTAAACACCTTATCGGTAGCAACCTGTATACAAATTCAGGGCATGAAATGAGCGAAAAAATTTTTAAACATATTTTCTTTGACGGCGAAATTGCTAAGGATGATTTAAAATTTTGGTATTTCTAATAAATCCACCTGATTTAAATAAACAATCAAATGTGATTACATAGAGGTAATACTTAATAAACTGAACTAGACTATATTTGCTTTATTGAGTTATAAATTTTATAATTGTTGTAACCGGCTTCAAAAACAGGAGGAACATCCCGTTTATTTATGTGCACTTTTTGTAACCGATTTAAATTTTTAATGTGAAAGGGTAAAACCATCAGAGAAGCAACCAAAATACAGATATTTCAAACATTTTCCAGGTAACCCATGACGATCGTTGTTAATTACAATTTTTTTAACAATGTAATTATTTGTTGACTTGAGGCATCTTAAAACGTCCCTTAATAATCTCGGGCATTTATACTGACAAAGAAATCGTTATAATATATTCATACGAACTCCCTAGACGTCTACACGACTGTGTTAAGAAATAAACAGAATATGTAAACTGTTTCTACCAATTGCTCACGATAAAGTTAAATATTACTAACATTTATATTCTAGTACTGTACCAGTGGGAGACTCCTTTGCACAGGATGCCGCCTAGATTATGGGTACCACAATGGCACTTATTTCTGCCGTGCAGCAGTAATGTGTAAGCATTACTGTGTTTCGGTCTGAAGGGCGCCGTAGCTAGTGAAATTATTGGGCAAATGAGACTTAACATCTTATGTCTCAAAGTGATGAGCGCAGTTTTAGTGCCGCTCAGAGTTTTTGGGGTTTTTCAAGAATCATGAGCGGCACTGCATTGTAATGGGCAGGGCGTATCAATTACCATTAGCTGAACGTCCTGCTCATCTCGTCCCTTATTTTCATTTTAAAAAAAAACTTATCTAGTTAGTTTAAGTAGCAAAGTATAAGTTAGTTTAAGTAAAAGTATATATGTGGTATTAAGAATGACGTTTTACACACATATTATATGGACATAGCATTCGCAGTCTGATAGCGGAACGACAAAAGTGTGCATAAAGACAATGTAAGCACACTTTTCACCTTAGTGGTGTGTCAACTGTCACTGTCCGAATCGGGTTTTAAGTTGAACACAAGCAATCGCAACTGAATAAGTGCTTTACATTGCTGCTTATAGACTAAGAATATGTTAAACAGCTGCAGTAAATGAGGCAATGTAAAGATATTGCATTTGAAGCTTATATTATGGTATACTTTGTGGCATGTTGCATATTTTGGATTTCTTTTTCTACGACGTAATTTGTCTATATGTGTAGAACGCTATTGGGTATTAAATTCAAATACAAATTCAAATATTTTTATTCAAAATAGGATTTATAATCACTTATTGAACGTCAAAATCTACCACCCATTCAAAAGAGACTGCCTCAGACCTGAGAAGAATGGGCGCAAGAAACTCAGCGGGCTTTTTTTTTTATATAAAATATGGATTACAATGTAATATCGTACAATAAACATTAATAATTAAAGAGCCTGAGGGTGTTCTCTTTAATCCCAGTCCGTGGTGTCATTAGGAAAATCGTTTGCTATAATAACCTTTCCCACACAAACGTTTTTTAACAATTCTTTTAAATTTCGAAACACATTTGTTTTGTACATTTTCTGGGATCATATTGTAGAAGCATATACATCGCCCAACAAAAGACTTACTAACTCGACCCAACCGAGTAGTAGGCATAACAAGTTTATGTTTGTTCCTCGTGTTAACATTATGAATGTCACAGTTTCTAGAAAATTCCTCAATGTGCTTATGAACATACAAAACATTATCAAAAATGTATTGAGAAGCAACAGTCAAAATGTTTATTTCTTTAAATTTTTCTCTTAATGATTCTTTAGGACCTAGGTTATAAATCGCGCGAATAGCCCTCTTCTGCAGCACAAAGATAGTATTAATATCGGCCGCACTGCCCCATAACAATATACCATAGGACATAATACTATGAAAATAACTAAAGTATACTAATCTCGCCGTATCTATGTCAGTTAACCGTCTGATTTTCTTAACCGCATATGCTGCAGAACTAAGCCTATTCGTTCCTATTAAGGTGGTGTATACACCCTGTGGTGATTTTTAGACTTGTTTGTGAATGGCTAAACCAGCACCTCACTCAAAATACTCAAAGGAGACTGGTTGCTATTTTTTATGAAAACTAAAATTATTTAGATTAAAAAAAATCACAATTTGTACCTGTTTTGTTACATAGCAACTTAATGTCACTACTTAGAATGAACTTCTGGAAAGTAGCATACGGCAAATACAAGGAAAATAATACATATTTTATAATCATTATCATAAAATAATAATAATAAAATGCATTCAATTGATTTCGGAATTGCCGAGTGTATCTATGCGTGGAGAGGTCTCTTCATGGATGTCTTCTACCGCATTTATCACGGAGAGTATCAACCAAATATTTTCAAGAATCTTTCTCCGACGTACAATTCAAATATGAAATGAATGAAATGAAATTCTAGTATAGAGCGAGTGGCGGTATGAATGAAGATAATGTTAAAGAAATCAAAGACAAATATAGATGCGTGAAAGCGAAAGTTAAAAAATGTATAGAGAAGAAATGGAATGAGAAAAAGGTGAAATATAAGGAACAATTCGGCGCAAGTTTCCGAGATAATATAAAACTGTTTTGGAAACTCGTGAAAGAAGCGCGGGGAACAAATATAAATTCATCTATGAAACTGATTAGGAATGAACAAGGTGAGGTCATACATGAAGAAAGTATGATACTAGAGTGCTGGAAGAATTATTTTGAGAGCTTATACGAGAAAGATGTAAGTGAAAAAGAGCAAGAAGAGATAATAGATATGTTTGTGGACCCGAGTGATGAAATAGGTTTGGATGAAATTATGAAAGCGTTAAGAGGTATGAGGTCGGGAAAGTCTGCTGGGTATGATCGAGTGACGACTGAAATGTTGAAGGCTGGCGATGGACTAATAGTGAGCCTGCTGCATCGCCTTTTTAATTTATGTTTGAAACAGGGCCAAGTTCCAGACGATTGGACGAAGGCAGTGATTGTCCCAATTTATAAAGGCAAAGGCTCGCAGCAGGAATGTCAAAATTATCGCGGAATCAGCCTTCTTAGTGTTGTTGGAAAAGTGTATGCCAGAATATTGAATGAAAGAGTAATGAATGTGACTAATGACAAGGTATGGGATGTGCAAGCGGGATTTCGGAAGGGAATGGGATGTACGGATCAAGTCTTTTCCTTACGCTGCATCACTGAAAAATGTCTGGCAAAAAACCAGAAAGTATATTGGGCGTTCATAGACTTGGAAAAGGCATATGATAGGGTGAATAGAAAGGAATTATGGAAGGTCTTATCTATGTATGGGGTGGACAATTTTCTGATTAGGGCTCTGAAATCTCTGTACAGGGATTCTCAAGCCTGTGTTCGTATTAATGGTGCCTATACGGGCTGGTTTGATATCTCCTAAGGTCAGTAGGGGAGGTGTCAGACAGGGTTGTGTAGCGTCGCCTTGGTTGTTCAACCTATTCATGGATAGATGCATGAATGATGTGAGAGAAATGCAATGTGGAATCAATATGGAAGGGTTGTGTGTTAAGTGCCTCTTGTACGCCGATGATCAAGACATTTTTTCATCATCGGTAAATGAGTTGCAACAAATGATTGACTGTTTGAACGGGAGCTTTAAAGAGAGATGTTTGAAAGTAAATGCAAGAAAGACGAAAGTGATGGTATTTGAGAAGGATGAAAGGTTGACTGAGTGTACTATCACGATTGAAGATGAAAGGGTAGAACAAGTTACAGAATTCGTATATTTGGGTAGCATGTTTACAAGAGACGGAACATATGAAGGTGATATTGAAAGGAGAGTGACTGCGGGAAATTGTGTGAATGGAGCGCTGCATGCCTTTATAAACGGTAAGACTGTGCCAATAGAAGCGCGAATGGCTGTACATAATGGAGTGCTTGTCGCCACGTTAATGTATGGAAGTGAGAGTTGGGTATGGCAGAAGAAGCATAAAAGCAGAATTAACGCAGTTGAGATGCGATCACTGCGTAGTATGTGTGGGGTAAGACTGACTGATAGAATTCCGAATGCGGTAATACGAGCGCGCTGTGGTTTGAAAGAGGATGTTGTGACAAGGACTGAAAAAGGAATGCTTAAATGGTTTGGACACGTGGAGCGAATGAGTGAAGAAAGAATGACGCATCAAATATATAAGGCAAGTGTGTGTGGGCAAGCCGGTCGCGGGAGACCTCGTAGAACATTCGTCGATCAAATTGGGGACGTTTTGAGAAAAGGAGAGGTCCGAAGCACCCGCAACAGGCGAGCATGTATGAAAATAGTAATGAATGTAGAGGAAGCGCGTGAGGTTTGTAAGGATAGAAGCAAATGGCATTCTATTGTCTCTGCCTACCCCGACGGGAACAAGGCGTGAGTATGTGTGTGTGTGTGTGTGTGTGAAATTCTAGTGTACCCGAACAGTACAATTAACGGCAAAGGCAAAGCTCCTGTGAACAATTAATATTATACTGCTAAGGTTTTTTATGACAGTAAGGGACGAGACGAACAGGATGTTCAGCTGATGGTAATTGATACCCTGCGCATTATAAAGCAGTACCACTCAGGATTCTTGAAAAATCAAAAATCTCTGAGCGGCACTACATTTGCGCTCGTCACCTTGAGACATAAGATGTTAAGTCTCAGTTGCCCAGTAATTTCACTAGCTACGTTGCCCTTCATACCGAAACACAATAATGCTTACACATTACTGCTTCACGGCAAAAATAGGCTCCGTTGTGGTACCCATACTCTAGCCGGTATCTTGTGCAAATGAGCCTCCCACTTATAATGTGAAATAATTTTATTTAATGCTAATGAGAAGTACAAAATGTCTTTTTGTAATGACGCACTTTAATTGAGTATACCAAATCATTACTTTTTAGAATCTAAATAATAACAACACATGAGATGGTGTAGGTGTGTTTTCATTACATTACCTAAGCTATATTTTTGACATAAAATAACATTAGTTAATATAAGCACTCATCTGAAGAATCGTGAGATGATATATAATATAATTTGTAGATTGAGCAGAAGCTGTCCGATCAAATTAATTGCTAGAACACTCAAATTACACAAAAGATCACTGAGTTCGTCTTAATGGATTTTAGGCAACCTAATTGTAAGGATTATATGCGGGTCGTTTTACGTCGTAGAACCTCTCATCTATATTTACTTATGGCTCGGGATTTTTTTATGACACTGAGGGATGAGACGAGCAGTACGTTCAGTTGATGATAATTGATACGCCATGTCCATCACAATGCAGTGCTGCTCAGGATTCTTGTAAAGCCCCAAAAATTGTGAGCAGCACTACAATTGCGCTCGTCACCTTGAGACATAAGATTTTAAGTCTCATTTGCCCAGTAATTTTCCTAGATACGGCGCCCTTCCGATCAAAACACAATAATGCTTACACATTTATTGCTTCACAGCAGAAATAGGTGCCCTTGTGGTACCCATAATCTAGTCGGTATCCTGTGCAATAGAGAAAAAATTTACATTACTTAATCTATCGAAGTAAATTTCTAAATACCTATTTAAAATAACAGATTAAATAGAATAATTTAATAGCAAACAGAATGTAATATCCTGCTATTTATAAAACAGATTACCAGATGGAAGAGAATCTGTGTCCCTCGAGACGCATAGTAGGAAACATTATCCAACCATCGAGTATACTCTGTATAATTTCAAGCAATTAATGCTTTTTTAAACCTTATTCCATTGTATTAAAGGACATATTTGTGTGCTTTCTTTAAATTCTCGGTCCGTTAAAAATGGTCTGAAATGGAGCAAACCAGTTGAACATGTCAGGGATGCTTCTGATTTGGTAGCTAAAAAACTAAATAAGTAATACAAATCTATGTTTGTTTATTTGTTATTGTTCCACGCCTGAAATTTTAAAATTCCTGAAGAGCACAAAGTCACAGTCAAGTCAGATATAAGTGTTGTTGTGGAAGTAATTCTTTATGTCCTTTTTCTCTTTCATGCCTATACTATGTATTCTCATTAAATTTGGTATTTACATAATCTGAGGTTGGAATCAAGGGATGGAATTTTGATGATCGGATTATACGCGGATTCCAAAAGGTCTTGTCGCATTTAACATCATTTCGTATTGTTACTACGCTTAAATGCAAAAGGCGTTCCCTCCGTATTTTTAACTGACTTTAGTAAGTGACTGAAGTAGTTTAGCGAAGTATTTTAACTCAAAAATAGGAGGAGGCTGCAAAACTATTCTTATAGAAGTACACTAACTCTTGTATACATAAAATAGTCGGTAATAAATTAAAATATTTCTTCACTTTTAGTGTTTGTTGTGAAGCCGGTTGTTTTTTTTATGTTTTTAGTAAAATTTTCATCATCAAACTTTTGAAATAAAATGGCATACTCGCTATGGCTTTGGCATTTTAATATATGGTTACTTATCTACAATCTGAGAATCTAGTTTTAATATTGAATATTATTAATTGTGTTCAAACCTCTAATTCCTCTTCCTCAAGCAAATTAAAATATAACTTTTGTAATGACATGACGTCTTTTTTTCGTAGATATCAGTTGACTGATATCGAGCTCTCACAGTTCACATCTCCGCTATACAGAACTCACATCTCCTACCCGCTACACATCACCTCTCCTCTTTGGTGGAAATAACCTGACCGCTCCGCGGCCAATCCTGTCACGGTCGCCACTTTTTGTTCGTGATGAACAAAAGAAAGATTGATATCTTCTTAAAGATTTATATTTCGTCTGTCTTAACAGGATTAGATAAAATAGTTCTTGTGTAGTTGAGGTGTCGTGTGCAAGTCGTCTAAGTAGAAGAGTGAATGAATGAATGTTGTATTTGACAGATAGATGAAGGATGAAGTATGATTGACAGAGTAGGTACATGGAGTAATTTTAGAGTAATTGTTTGATAAGTTTAGGTGTATGACTCGATATAATAATATAATTAAATTTAATCCAGTCGACGATAGGAAATCTGGTGTCGACACTCCTCTCGTCTCCTCTCCTCTCCGCTTTGGTGGAAACCGAGCCTTAGTCGCCGCACTTTGCGACTATTGCGAGCGCAGCGGAGACCAATCCTTAATCTAAGAAAAAAATTTAACAATACATAATGCACATGAGGTGGTTATTTTCAGTTTATTTCTTAACTAGATAGTCCTTATTTTACCTATTTGGAAAATATATAAGTTTGTCAGAGAATTAGAATATAAAAGTAATATGGCCTGTATGATTATATTCTGCTCTGTCTTTTGGGCTGACTGATGGCGAACGACATCTTTCAAAGTGTGTTTGAAGTTGTCACTGTGTACGTCACTGTCGGTGACGTGATTGAAGTTAGTTATTATTGTCCATCAGTAGAGCGCTCATTGTCCATTGAGAAGTTGCAATCGTCTTCAAGCTAGCGCCCGCGCCGGTTGTGCGCACTGATCGACTTAAATATTATGGTGGATACCAACACCGTGACGCCCGATTTAAATCCAAATAAATCTCCGAGAGGTATAATATACATCATATTATATACGTTAATTAATATGAATTCTATTTGACTTATACTGGGGCTTGATGTGACCTTTCTAGGTGGATCAAAATTCATGTTAAAACTATTGAATATTAACTCGAGTACTTGATAAACTCTGCTTAGAGCTTAAGTAGCTTCTAATGAACATGCAAATAAATAAGCACCCACTCAGCTCGTGCATTTGAAAGCACTTCTTTAATATTAATCCCCTTGGAAATTATTGCTGAATATTAATCTTTATTTTTACACATAAAAGTATAACTTTTTCTTATATTTCAATTTATTATTTTTGTATTATTTTATGAGAAAAAAAAACAAAAAAAACGAATTCAATAATCTATGGCAAAACAATAGATATAATATGCACTAAAAAGTATAGAATATGTATATATCTCTAATAATCTAATTCTAGTTATGTTTCCTGTTATTTTTGGAAACGGTGTCCTCCCGCCGCGGCCCCGCTCTCGACTTGCCTCCTCACGTCTCGCGTGCGAGTCAAGCACATCTCACCTATAATAGCTTGTTTCTTAGTTTGTAACTCCATACATAGCATGGAGTTACAAACCTACCTTGGATCACACCGACTCCAAAAATAACAATAATCGTAGCTAGAATTAGTTTAATTAATTAGTTTTAGAATATTATTTCTTTTTCGAGGCCATTCCCAGATCTAGACCACATTGCAATGGGATCATACAGAAACCACCAGATTTCAAACCAAAAAAGAATCATCTAAATGGGTTTACTCAGTCGAAAGTTCTGAGGCGACTAACATTAAAAAAACGGTCGAATTGAGAACCTCCTCCTTTGAAGTCGGTTAAAAGCATGTAAAATTGATCACCTGATTTTGATTATATCACCCCGGCTTCATATAAATAGTTACTAAAGCATGTATTTGTAGAAATAAAGATTTTAAGACTTTTAATTCATAACATAATGTGTTTCCTTTACTTTTGAAAATGTTATAAAATTTCATAAAGACCGTTGACCCTATCATAACTTTCTATAAAATTATGGTCTTCATTATAGTTAACTAGCTGACTGAAAATGATAAGGATTAATATCGTATTTGTGCAAACGGCTTTTACATTACCGCTTTATAATTGCCAATTTTAAAAGTATTAAAATGGATATAGTATGTTATCTTTAAGAGATAGACATGTGCCATCGCGGACTTTTCTGTAGACCTATATAAGATACACAATTCCACCATACATTATTTTGTTATATCTCAAACTGTTTAGACAGCATTTTCATTCAAATCTCCCAGACGGCATTTTTTTTCCAACACCTCCAACAAACATCATTAATTTATACAAATATGTATACAAAAACTTAACTAATGATATACTAAAACCTTCTTCGAGAACCGCGCTATCCATTGGTGAAAACAGATGCAGTAGTTTTTGTGTTACTCGCAAACAGACAGACAGACATACGCGGCGGAGGACTTTGTTTATTTATTTATTCTTTTATAGTGATACTAGTGGACCCGACAGACGTCCTGTACACACGTCTTAAATTTGAAAAATCGGTCCAGCCGTTTATAGGAATTCACTAACATACACATGAGCAGGAGAATTATATTATACGGACGGAATTACGAATCTAAACCAATCTCAAATTCACTGTAACACACAAAATCATCAAAATCGGTCCAGCCGTTTAGGAGGTAGTTCATTTGTGAATCTAAACCATTCTCGAACCCACTTGAGAAGACACACAGAAAGTTTCATTAAAATCGGTCCAGCCGTTTAGGAGGAGTTCAGTTACAACAGACGCACAAAAGAAATATATATATTAAGATGTGATGGGATATTTTCTCTTGATATTTGGAATACCAGCTACTTCCGCAGCTACTCGTAGTTGTTAAAGAGCATGATTTTAGATTTTAATATTAATTTCTATCTGATAGTTACCCGCGTTCGTATGCTTTAACACATCTTCATATATATTTAGTAATTTAATATAGTCAAAACTTCACCTAACTACTTGCAAAAGCAAGGTGTTAATTTTTTTTTACTTCTTATACATATAGTATTTCTTTGATTAACGCGAGTTGTACACATTTATATTAAACACTTTTAAGGGATTAAAATGCGTGTAATTGTAACGGTGTTTTTAAATTCGATTTTGCGTAAAAGTTACCTTTTTATTATTATTTTAGCTAACCTGACGTTTCTAAACCTTTCCAGCTCGTTTTCAGGGGGACTGTTTAGTCCCCCTTTAAAGAAAAACACGTGTTTTAATCCTTAAGAAGTGTTTTATTTTCTTATACATACTAACAAATTTAACGTTGACGAAGTCGGGGCGAGTGACTAGTTATGTACACAAACAATGTTAATCTATATTATCGCTTTACTTTTGTAAATAGTGAAAAAGATTTAGTATTAAAAGATAAAATATACAACTGAAATCCTTTTCTTTATTGACTACTGTTCGAGTACTTGTGTTCGCATGTTTATTAATGTTAGATGAACTTCTGTAAACATTTGTACAAATGTGGAATTATTTATTTGATAATCAGCAATATTACTAGAATATCAGAACTCTTATTTTTAATAAACAAACCCAATAATTTACGTTTTGTTTGAAATTTTTATCTTAATGCGAATATTTACTAATATGTACGTACCTACATAAATGAAGCAACTGCCATTTATTTCATGCAAATAACTTAGATAATTCTCTTATATATATTATAGATAAAAACAGGCCAGGGATATTAGTTTAAGATGCGTGAATTGTTCAAAATAGAGGTTAGTTCTAATCTCATTTTTTTTTACGATTCCACAGATTGAGAATGGAACGACCACCCTCAGGCTATTAAATAATAAGTTTAATTGTAGAATATTACTTTGTAAACATATTTTTTGTTGAGAAAAAAGGCCGCTGAGTTTGTTGCGCCCATTCTTCTCAGGTCTGAAACATTCTCTATGGGATGGGTGGTAGTTATTGACTTTCAATAAGTGATGTCACATCCTAATTTTAATAAAAATATTTGAATTTGAATATACTTATGTACATACATATGGAAAGCTCAAATCATAATCGTATTTTTTTAACATCCCGCTAAGAAAATTTTCGAAAATTCGGAAAGTTAATGGTTTTACCCCGTTTTTCGAAAATCGAGTCTCATCAGATCTCGAGGTTTTAAGGTCCTAGGAAGCATCCCTGACTATTCCCGCGATGGTAGCCGTACGTCTGTATGTGTGTGTGAGTGGGTGTATATGTATGGAGGTATGTAAACAAAAAAAGGTCTAAGAGACTTTTGAACGGCTCGACCGATTTAATCACGGTTGGCATTCGAAATGGCTTGACCAAACTTCGATTTTAAATACAATTCGGACTAAATTTTAAGAAATTTCATAAAAACTACGATGAAAGTTTTTTCATTAGTGGTTTTTTGGAATAACTTTTAAACTTCTTTACCAATCTATTCCAACTACTTAAATAATCAGCTCTTAACATCAAAAGACCACGACGATCGCCACCAAGCTGGTCAAAATCAGTTGATTCGATCGTGAGTTATCATTGACGAAAAAAAAAGAAAACAAAAAAGGGAATTACTTCGAAATTCCGAGTACGATCAATTATTGTACGCCTTTATAGATATTTGAATCTCTCACAAATTTGTTTATAAATTGTAACTGACCAGCACCGTTTTCTATCAAAATATTCAAAAACCGAGTACAAAATGCGTCAGAAATGAGTTTTCATACATTATTCTGTCCACAGAACCACGTTTGCACCGCATATTTGAACTTCATAAATGACGCATTTTGTCCTTACGTTTGCACGTCAATACAAAGTCACTGTCCGAGCGGGTGTAGTATATTAGCACAGAGTAAGGATGGATAATAGTAGATTATACGTGATATACACCGAGGGAGTAAAGTACTGAACTACGTCATGGGCTTCACATTCGATCTTGAGCGTAGCAAAGGGCTTGAAAGTTTACTCACGAGTAAGGTCGAGGCATTCCTCGCCTCGCAGAGCCCTGAGTGAGACAACGAATTCAAAACCATCCAAGAATAAGATAGGTTTTTTTCAAATGTAAATGCTCTTTTTATCACATCTTCTGCGAGCCAAAAAATAAAATGGCAACAAAAATAATCATTATAATTAATTAATAAATTGAAATTAAAATATTAGTCATATTAGTTGAAATAATTAAAAAAAATCCCTATATTCAATATTTTGATAATTTTCGTAGTATACATTTAATTATATCTAAGCATCTGAATTAATAAAATAATCAATTTTATTATAACAATAACAAAACATTGTTATAATATTTTTGAGCTCAACGTTTCGCAAAGAAAATACTGACTTGATGTCGAATAAAACATAATTTTTTAAACCAAAAAAAAAATAATAGTAGGATGAAATCCATTGGAAAAGGAAGAGGATTTAACAAATATGATAGGAAAAATAAATTACGGGCGATCTAAGGTCGGGAGGTGGAAAAGGGGTTTTAGGGGAAAAACGGTTTATCTCGATTTCCGGCGAATGAAAAATAAAGAACATTATCCTTTTTACATTTATAAATTAATAGATTTGATTAATTGTAATCCAAATTTTTGCTGCTACGAAATAACAGGTATGGATTCTCTATGAAATGCCTTTTGATGGGTTTAAATTTTCCGAACATTTATATAATAACCATAGCAATGTAAATTTTTTTCGCAACATTAAAGATTTTATCGAACTAAAAACTCACCAACTTTTTTGAAAAAGCCGATTTTTTGATTGGAGAATTTCTTATTGAAAATTAGGATTCTTTTTCGATATTTGAGTAAAAAGAAAGGTGAAAATATAAATATTATATGAAAATGTAAGTTTTTATCAAATTTCGTTGAAAAAAAAAATATTTATTTAAAGTTAAAAATAAAAAATCATGAACTAGGTTATTTGAATTTTTCCCATAAATTTTGACGTTATGTAAAAAAAATGTGAAAACAAAAGCAGTTGTAGATCTTTTTATTACCAACAACTTTTCTATGTAACTTTCTTTCCCAATGGGTATCCATCCTAGTATCATTTTTTTCACTTTTTATAATTTTAAAAGGCTATAATTAAGTGACTATAATTGAACATTATGAAGCAGGTTTCCATAATATAAGAAATATGAACGCAGATGTGAAAAAGCGATACTTTTCAAATACCTACTCTTGGTATAAGAATAATATAGTGTAATAATAAACACGTAAGGTTTTCTTTTGACCATTTCCACACAAACAGATGTTGCTCTTGTATAAATATTGATGCTAGAAAACAATATTGTACTGAAACTGAATCAGAAATTACTCGGAATTCAGATGCTCACTCGTTACAATATCATTGTTATGTATTAAAATATACGGTAACTATTTAATACTATATAAAATATTGATAAACAGAGACTATTACTTTTTTAATCTAGATATATCTGTAAGTTGTTATTTAATGTATTGTTTAACGATCTGAAGTGGGGCCACTAAAACAAAATTCCTTGAACTTGAACGAACACAACGTAATCTTATTAAAACAATGTACTTTAAAAAACGCAGATTTCCCACGGATAGCTTATATAAAGAAACTAAAATACCAACAATTAGAAAACTATATATTACAAACACTGTTACAAGAAAGCATAAATCCCTCGCTTATGACCCTAAAATCCTGCAAAAAAGAAGAAAAGACATTGTGGCAGTAGTTCCTAAGTCAAACTCAACTTTTGCTGATAGACAGTTCAATAAGCGCTCTGCCAAATTATATAATTTAATAAATAAAGAATTACAGATATATTCAAAAAACGTATATGAATGTAAAAAACTTACATCTAACTGGTTAGAACCCAAATCCTATGACTGGGTAGAACAGTTGCTGAGTAGCTAGTTGTGTATGCTACAATTATATTTATATAAATACACACACACACGCGCACACACGCACACACACACACACACACACACACTTGCAGACTAAACACTCATTTCCCTTCTTTCCCCTTTCTCTGATCATGTCTATTTTATATATAGTAGTAACGTAACGTATAATGGTAGAACTTTCATAAATAGTTTTAAAGTACATATTATTTCATTTGTGTAATTTGCATTGTAAAAAAAAAAAAAAAAAAGGTCAAAATTATATTTTTATTAGTTAACTTTTACATGTATGAATAACTCTTAAGTATAATGTAATTTTGTTTGTTATAAATAAAGGTTAAAGAGCGGTGACTCCCAACACAGGCGATAAGCTTAACGGGAAACACCTGCCCCTAGTTTTTAAGTACTTTTTGTTAAAGAAATAAACAATTTATTATTATTTATTATTATTATTATAATAATATTTTTCGAGTTAAATAATATTGTTACGTAGGTCACTTGGAATTTTCGCGAGTACCAAACTAGGGAATCTCGACCTTATGTCTTACATACTCAGATTGAGTATAGTCTGCACTTACGTAAACAACTTGTTTACTTCTTTACTTTTTCTTGTTGACTGTTAATTATTTAGACCATTATTCGTTATCGTTGGAGAACAATCGTCAGAAAAGGAACGATCAAAGTTAACATATCGTGCGATATAGCAAGCGGCACAACTGCTAATGGAGTTAATAGCCACGTCCACATCGGGCGCATAGATTCGCGTGGTAGCCTCGATGTAGTGGCTCCCGAGCTTGGCCTCGCGAGGCACTAGGCCTAGGATCTATTGCTCTAGTGCGCCTACCCTCGACGTCCTTTGTCTACAAATTAGCTGTGAAAAGATCGAGGATACTATCTAGGAAACGTGTGCCCTTACTGGGCCGGGATTTAAACTATATCCTCAAGGCCTATTACTTCAAAAGGCGTAGGATCTGAGGATCCTACTCCTGAGGGTCCAGACAGGGAACGTCCTCTACTTTGAGTGAAGGTATTTTAAGAAACCCCAGCCTGATTCTGGCAATTACCTCGCATTCCAGAAAGATGTGTATGGGGTCTTCAGCGGCTTCGCGGCAGAATATTATGCACATGTTTGATTTACTGAGAACCATTCACCTTGCAGTGGCCTGGCCCGTGAGGGTTCTCAGTTGCCTCCTGTCCAAGCGTATGCATTGTTTGGCGCGCTTACGTTGATAGTTGCCTAGAAGCAGCTTTTTAGTAGCTTATTTAAGAAGGAAACAGTCAAGATTTAAGACAAGACCAAAACGCTGGGGGTTAAGAAAAGTTTATGAGAGTTGCAATCGATTATGGAAATAAATTGTTTCAGGATTTGAAATATGATTAAAACGCACATTATTTTATTCCCACAACCGTATGATAATAGCGCTCGCGGGCCAAAACCACCGTCCAAACGGACCGCACAGTGTACTCCGGTCTCCGAAGAACCTTTGGGCGCGTCCCTTTTTACTGACAGCTGACCGCGACGACTTGACCCCGAGGCCAGCTCGGTCAACGCAACGTACGCCCGAGGCACCCGAGCCACGTTCACACCAGCTAGGCATTGGCTCGCCAGGACGAAGGGCGTCCTCGTTTGGTCTGGACGCATATTAATGTGTAACGAGTATGTAATAAATTAATTGCGGAATTCCTCGTATTTTCCAAACCTGTAGTCCTGACACTTAACAATATAAATATCGTTTATGCCAAGTTTACCACGTTGCATTGCTGTGAAGCCATAAAGACGTATAATAAATTAAGAAAATAATAATTTTGAATTTTTTTTAATTTAAATCTTAGATGATCCAATACAATGCAAGCCGAAGTTATTTTTATGTCGAAAGCCTCATACGACCTGACGATGTGGTTTTACGGCGCAATTATTAAAGTTAAAACTTCTTTAGCGGCGTTGAGCACTTTTCTTGGGAGGGTATGAGATATTAAACTCGCATCAGGACACGTGGCCTGATCGAAAATTCGTAAGACAGTCGTTGAAATTATGGATGAAAGATTTATTCAAACTAATAATCGTTCGGCTATCTCGACTTAATGATCATATTATGGTCACTGCCCCAGTGGTTGGATCATAGAGATTGCGAAGCAGACACGCCGCGAAGTCGAGGGACCGAATCTCAGCCATGAAATATATTTACAGTTTAATGATTTGGTATTTAAGCTTTTTCATTAGCGAAGACTTCTTTAAGAAGTATTTCTTTGTTCTCATTGTCTATTGTATTATTTTAAATAAGAGTTATGACTTCGCCATTTAATTTTTTTTTAATTTTTCTTTGAAATATAAATTTTCTTTTTTGTGTACTATAGCGCAATAGATGAATATTGAATTTAACCACATAAATGCTAGTACTTTTATACTGATAAATAAAGCAATTCGTGCAAAATTATTCCCTAACAATTCCAAAATAAACAAAAATGCACAACGACAATGTTCAAGTTTTCACTTCTGCCGGAGTGTATCCCATTTCCTTTTCACTCCAAAGTTTTGTCATAGTATGCAGTATCATACAAAAAACATAACAGCTTTTAAGAAATTTTAAAATCACTGATTCGCCTTAGTTGCACAGCTAGCATATAAGAATGATACAATCAATTATAAATGATTAATGTGATGTAATAGTTATTTAGATATAAATAACTAAATAACTATTACATTATATGAAGAAATTATAGTTTCATTTGTTATGATGATTTAATGGCAAGTTTTGAGGTTTAATGTAATCACATGATCACATCAAATGAAACTTTTGATCTGATCGAAGGCATTTGATAACTGAAATGTTTTGGAAAGTTATTCGATTTAATTAACATGTAGAGAAATCAGAATATTCTCCAATCGATTACTAAACAAATAATTTAGTTTGGGCTTGATAATTGTATTTTTAAAGACACTGAATCGATGGACACTCCACCGAACACGTAGCGCATTGTTTCGATGCGACCCGATCGCCGAATCAAGCATTGTTTCGATGCGACCCGATCGCCGAATCAAGCATTGTTTCGATGCGACCCGATCGCCGAATCAAGCATTGTTTCGATGCGACCCGATCGCCGAATCAAGCATTGTTTCGATGCGACCCGATGGCCGAATCAAAGCATACTGGCGATTGTTACTCGTCACACAGGCGCTGTGTGTTGTGTCAGAGTAAACGACATTGTCAACTAACATTTGACGTTAGTGACAGTTGACACTTTGTTCACTCTTATCATACGCGCCGTCAAACATATTATGTTTGCACTAGGATGCCGCAGACGCTCGTCGTACCGCTTCGCTGAGGCGTATATTTGAGCAAAGCAAGGTAAACTAAGTCTGTGTACAAAAAACAAAACTAAATTAATCCAAACAAAAACAATAAAAATAATCTTTTGGAATTTGGTGCCATATTTAAACACGCCATATTGAAACTAAAAATAATTATAATAATTAAATCAAGTCAAAATTCTTAATTCTGTCTCGACAATGAACAAGAAAATTTCAAATGCTTTCAATGAGTTCAAAAATTTCTAAAATCGGTCCAGAAATGGCCGAGAAACAATTTAACACAGAAATCAATTGGAGTCAAGCGGTGGGAGCTCCGCTCAGCTTCGCTTCGCTCAATTATTATTCTAATGTTTGCATAATTATGACAAGAACTATTTCTGATGACAAAAATTATTTCATCACATTTTCTTTTTCTTAATAAGGTTACATTTGAATATAAAAATGTATTGTTCTAAAATGTTATATTTTATCGCAGTGTTAACTCAAATGCATTAAACTTCTAAAATATTTTTACTATTCTAAAAATTATTAATACTCGTTCTTTAAACAAGAAAATAAAATATGCGATGGTATTAATTCAAATACAAATACAAATATTTTATTCTGTCTCAAAAGAAAGATAAGATTCTGTATAATTTAAAAAAAATATTTAAGTTCTTGTCCTAAATATCTGATCACTGTATTTTTTTTAGAAAATAGAGACGCTTCGGCATAGATACTTAAATATTATTTCATACATATTCATTTGAACAAGGGAAAAAGGTTTCTCAAATAATAATTTATATTTTCACTAACGTTTTGACGTAAAATATGAACAGAGCTTACAAAGGCATGAAATATGAATACATGACCAAATATTTTCAAGAATAATTTAGGTTTCTACGGAAGAATATGAAGACAGATGATAAGTATGGAGTTATAAAATATATATTTACAGGTTTATAAAGAAATCAGCTATAAGATCTTCGTTAGAAGATTGTAGTTATACAAGTTTTTCAAGTTCGAAGTATATTTTTAATCTGTTAACAGCAAAGGCAATAAGGACTCAATGTTCTAAACAAATTGTTCTATTTTTAAAGTGATAACCCTCACTTCTAGGATTAATACACAAATAAGCAACTAAGCATACAAGATTTTATGACGATGCGTCACTCGAACGGTTAGCTCAATTGGGAAATCACTGACACGGAACGCGATTGGTCGGGGGTTCGAGCCCCGCATCGTTAATAAAATTTTGTTTTCAAACTCAATGTCCTATTGATTGTTAAATGGATTTGCGTATTGTGTATGTATGCAAGTGCTATTGCGGTTTCACTTGTGAAGCGGATTAAAACAATACTGGATTTGCTATTTCCACACTTCGTTGTGGATCAGTATTAATGTATAACAAAAAATCTAAAAGTGACACGAAAAAAAATATAAACCTCTAACGGCCGTTCCCAATATACTATCTACGGATAGAAATAAATTACTCCCGTCTACTGTCACTAATTAGCAGTCAATAATATGAAGCGGTCCCAATATACCCGATAAGTCATTCTTATCGCCTTATATTGGGACGAGTGAATCGAAATTCCATACAAACTTCGATCGCTGGTAAGCTATACGTCGTCCCATTGACAGACAGCGTGTACGGATAAGGTGAGTTACCGTCGTTAAGTTTATTGGGACAGAAAACGATAGCTACGATTTTTATCTCAAGTAAGAGATAGACTGAATATTGGGAACGGCCGTTAGTCAATCTATGAAACATTCCACATCGAATGCTCAGAGCAAAGATAATATATACTTCTAGATTCTCTTGAGAGTCTCTTGCTGTTAGACAACCGATAAAAAACAGGCCCGGAATAATATTTAAGTGTGCGTGACAAGCTTCGTCTTACACTCGCGATTTGTATGACACTTTGTTGTGGGTGACTTGCTTCAAATAGAGATTAGTGCCAAACTCAGTTTTTTTTTCGCCGTTTTCACAGATGTGATAGTCTATCTAGACTTATTAATGATCTAATCCTCAGTCTCATATCGATTCGTTTTAATTTTTAATTACCAATTTACAAAAAACACACACAATTTCGTCTAATGAATAAAATTTTATGTATTTTGAAAACAAATTATGAAATCAGATTATCTTGAGTATCTGCGAAGTGATATGAATATATAATGGCGTAAGTACTCCATTATTTGCATATACATTAGTCAACAGTTGTGAGCAGAGTTTATCAAGTACTCAACTTGATGATTTTTAGACCAACCAATACACTTTTTATAAATGTACCCGTCACTAAAACCAGGCCGTTAAATTGTAAGAAATGAAGTCGATTGACAATCTGCCGTTAAATTATATTATAACTAACTGACCCGACAGACGTTGTTCTGTAGATAATAATAAAAAAATACTGTTTTATAGGAATTTGCCAATAATCCCTGTTGTTATAATGAAATTGTTTCACAGTGGAACTCTCAAACCGTGCGTCACTAAATTACCTCATAGAAAATATGTCCATACAAAATAAATATTCGAAATAAAAATTATTATGGGTCCCAAATCGAAATAAAAACTATCCTATCTCTCAAGTTGGGCTAATCGGCACTCCATATAGAAATCCCCATTAAAATCCGTTCATTAGCTTAGTCTATCGCGAACAAACAACGTGACACGTAGTCTATATATATTAAAACAAGTGAAATTGTAATTTATAAAGCTTAGACAATATAACTGCGACATATATTAAAGTTTTGGAGTTAGTATGTGACGCAAGGGCAACATTTATAAACACAAAATACAGAAACATTGTTCAACTAAAAAAATCAAGGTATCTTTTAAATTTATTTAATTTATTTACAATTAAGGACAATAACAGATAACAGGATAGATTTAAAAACTAATTACAAGTACAGAATACTTTGTATGGTCCTGAGATCCAACTAAAACTGTACACAGCATTCAGCAAATACACTGAGTAAAGAAAAGTGGACACAGACAATATGGAAAACTTCTCTTTATTTTTAATATGATTCGGGATACTATTATAAATTTTTATTACTTTGTGGTGAGGACTGACTCTAGTCACATGGTTGTATGAGATCATTTTAATTTATTTAAAATTCCATTATTTCATTTCTTATTATGTAGGGTTAGATATAAGTACGAATGTAAATAATGTATTTAAAAAAAGGGTCAACAGGAGTATTCTGATGAATATTTTCTACAATTCTGACAATTTTTTTTTTGTTATTTATCATTTATTTCACTACAGTTACGCCATATTAATACTGCATGTGAAATACTAGCAGATAGACAAGAAATAATTTTGATATTTGTTTTATTCTAGAGTATGAGAAGAAATTCAAAAATTCGTTTTATTAGTCAGATTGGCACTACAAAGAAATCTTCGTGGGGTAAGTCGAGGAGGACCACAACATACCCACTCTGAATTTTCCTTAATGCAATCGCGTAGACGTCTGGAGAGTTTTTATGAATATTTTATAATGTACATGCTTTCTTTGTCAGTATAAAGATGTTATGGCACTATAGTGTTTAATCTGTAGGTATCTTTGTGTTTAAAGTTTCTTGACAAACGGTTAGTGAAATAATGACGGGCAAGCTAAGTATGTGGGGTTTGGGGGACAAAGTTGGTGACGCGTCACACAGTAGACTTTAACTCTTTTTTGTTCGCGTTTTCTGGGCGTGAAGCTGTGGCCGAAGGGGGTCGCGTTTCGCAAATATCGCGGACGTCGCAGACCGCCGGAAGTTACCGAACCCGCGCCTCACATAGCCGCGAAAATGTGACGTAGACTTAAGTTATATAAATATACTAGCTGACCCAGCAAACGTTGAATTGCCATCTAAAGTAATAAAAAAATTAATAACGATCAACGCCAGAGATGCTTCATAAGAGCTAAAGGATGATTGGTTGAGGCTAACTTTGTTTCTGAGTTTGTGACCAAAGGCCAAAGGAACCCTACACCTCCATTGTCTATCCGGCAGTCTGACATACAACTGTAATAATTGAAAGTCGACATTTTTACAAAGTGAATTTGAAAAATAACAAATGACTATGTCATTTAATTTAAGATTTTCATATACATGATGATCCAATTACATTAATTTCTTACTAAAGCATATTTGACATGGAGGTACAATATTACGAGATTTCAAACAAATTTTAGTAGATATTAATATGTGTTTAAAGCCTAAAACATGTCGCAATGGGCCTGATGAGATAGCTCATGGTCACTCAGAGGGAAATGGAGTGGGCTATGCTCGGGGTTTCCCTGCGAAATCGAATCAGAAATGAGGAGATCCGTAGGAGAACCAAAGCCCACCGACATAGCCCAAATGATTGCGAAACTGAAGTGGCAGTGGGCAGGACACATAGTTCGACGAAAGACGTAGTGTTGGTAGGTAGATAGACAAGATGGCCAGAATATGTTGGATCTTTGGGGGAGGACTTTGTCGAGCAGTGGCGTCTTCCGGCTGCTGATGATGATTAAAGCCTATAAATTGGATATATCTGTGGAAGGATGAATTAACGCCGTATTAAATCCAAAAGTAAAATGAAAATACAGACAAAACTTTGCAGTAAAATCTGCAAACTAAAGATGTAGGTATATTTTTTTAAATTTCTATCTAGTGCAAAAGTAAACACTTTTTCATAACAAATTTTTTAACCACAATGCGGGAAAAATGCGACCGAATCAGTCAAAGGAAATATATACAAATCCAACGTATGAATTGAGTACATATTTTTTGAATAAATTTCTTTGTTGGCGAAGTATTGAAACAAAATATATTATATTTTTTCTCAGTCCTTTTAAATTCACGCAAATTAGGATTGCAAAAAAATTTTTTTTGCTACAATTCCGATGTGAAAAGGACATTGAAAAAGTTTTCCTCGTAGAAATTTAGGTAATTTCATGTCAATGTACTACTTAATCTTTTATTTTATTGTTTATATTTTGCAATTTGTATTATTCATAATATAAACAAAAACCTAAGCAATGTACAGAATACCTGGGCCTTTATGAATGAAATATTATAATTTTATGATGAATTACAAACTTTACCTAGGTCACTCATACAATATATTATCCTAAATTAAATATTGGTCTCCGCTGCGCTCCAACTAGACACCGCAAGCGTAGTAGCAAATTGCGGCAACTAATACTACGCCCAAGTGGGCGTACTCGAGCCAGTCTCGAAGAATATCTGACGTTGACGTGCCACATTTTCTGTTCAACTTTGCTAATAACTAACTAAAAAGTAAAAGGGTTACGTTGTAATATTTTGTAAGAATAATACTACCTACTTGAAAAACGAAAGACACTGTTATCACACATCATCAGTAAGTATTTTGTATTTTAATAATTTTAAAGCAAAATAACGCGAAGCGTTTTTAAAAAAAAATTTAAAGATTTGAGTGTCAAGATGCCACGCACACAAGCATCTTTATAAATAGCCAATACACACTACAATATAAAGTTGCCATTATAAAAAAACTATTGTTAGGTAGTACGGTATCTAGTTGTAGCGCAGCGGAGACCAATCCTTAATCTAAGCAATTTACATTAAGCCGTATGAAGGCCAGTGATCCTGAAAACCTCTGCCACTCCTATCAGATGTGGGTAGTGACATGTCTGTTTCAAAGAGACTTGAAGGAGAGATTATTGTGCATGACATGTGATATCAGTTATAATTGAATCGTAATAATTTGAAATAAATTACTTTTAAAACACGGACGAGTAAAAAAGAAGGACTCCGCGCCGTGATATTAGCAAGTGAAGCACCGTTATGCTAGTGTGTGTGCGGTTTGGGGGATACTAGTTACACAATTTTTTCTCCCTTAAATAATCATAAATAGCTACAAATACTTATATAGTATCGTTTTTACGCTTTTTCACAACGCCCGACGGCATTTTTAAAATATTTTATTGAGACGCAAACTGATCTGTCACAGACGATGACAATTCTCATAATGGCCGCCTATCGGCCTGTAGTAGTGTAAATGTGTGCGTAGGGCTATGTATTTACACGTTAATCGGCTTGTTTTGGTGCTACACTGTTATATAAGGTGACACTGAGTCCTTATTTTTTTACTAGTCTGTGTTGAAAATGTAGGCTTAATAATTATGTTTTTGGTGTTGATTAGAAAATGTTCTTAACTTACGGTAGAAGAAAAAGCATATAAGTGCTAATTTTGAAAATAACCGTATCGTAGCTCAAATGGAAATCAATAAATAATATTTGTAAACTAAATTAATTTCTTGCTTCTTTATATTCGAATTTATAAAAAAATATATAAAATCAACCGTGTTTCTAGACTTATAAGAATTTATAAAAAATATTGATATAAATCCTTTTCATAACAAAAAGCTATTGAAAGAGACAACAAAATTACTTCTAGGAAAAATTTACATCATTTAAAACATTGGCAAATTGAGTTGATAAAATCATTATAATATTAAATTAATATTTAAATTATCAAGCATAGAAATTATGTTGAATACAAAATTTAATATTCAAAACTTGTAAAATTTCCAGTCCGTTTCAAAAACAACAATATCTTCAACCTCATGAAACTTACATAAGATATTTTGTGAAACAATGAATATTCTTCTATTGTTTAAATTGAAATTTCAAATTTGCACATATTGGGGTTCGAAACCGGACTACTAGCTATTTCGGTAAGGTGGGTATTATAAATCGCCTTTTTAGGCAATATCGTCCCTTATTGCCTGACATTCAGCTGATTATTGAAAAACCCAAAAACTCTGAGTAACACTACAATTAAAATTGCCTTGAGACAAAACATGCTTAATCTCATTTGCCCGGTAATTTCACTAGCTACGGCGCCCTTCAGACTGAAACACCATTATGTCAGCTTGATGTGTTTACAATCGCCACCAACGTCATGAACTGTCATAAGATATCCCAATTAATAATAACATTCATCCAACTACTGCTAGTATTTAAATACTATTTAATATAATTATCACTATAATTAGTAATAACCATAATAGCATATTATATTTAGATCTTCAGTTAATTTGATTCGCGTCAGTTAGTTGGCACTACAGTAGTGCCAACTAACAGTTGGTAGCATCATTATGGTAGACGGTCGTGCCCTATGTAAGCAAGAGCGCTCAGTTCGATGAGGCATTATACATTGTGAATTGTAAGGGGTAACGCTGCCCAAATTGTATAAAATATTATAGTTATTAGTGAAATGTGTAAAATACAGATATTTCAATATTAAGTACGTTTAAATTACCAACAATTATGTTTACACATTACTGCTTCACGGCAGAAAAAGGCGCCGTTGTTGTCCCATAATCTAGCCGGCATCCTGTGCAAAGGAGCGTCCAACTGGTTATAAGTCTTTTAGTAATATTCAATTACAGTAGGTACATGACGATCCACATCCAAAACAAATCAAGAAAAGACTTACGGTACGAATAACAAATGGTAACAGTGATAAAGTAGAATAAAGGGAAAATAGATGTTTACCTCTCTGAGCTAAATGTTTTGGCAAATAATACCTTAGTCGAATCATTGTGCTAGGGATTTTACGGGCACATTATTTATGTGATTAGCCCAAAAGTGTTTTTTCATGTCTATATAATTTTATTTATGTTTTAGTATCTCTTATATTATTATTAAGTAATTATTACTTTTGTATTTTCCATTTTCCAAAGACATATTTTATCTAATTGAAATCAGGTAGGTATGATCTTATGTGTTATTCAATCGGAATATGTGTAAGCGGTACTGCATTCTAACGAGCAGGGCGTATCAATTACCATCAGCTGAACGTCCTGCTCGTCTCGTCCCTTAATTTAATAAAAAAAAAAAAAATCAAAGTGCTCCTTTGCACCAGTGGAAGGCTCTTTTGCACAGGATGTCGACTAGATTATGGGTACCACAATGCCGCCTATTTCTGTCGTGAAGCAGTAATGTAAACATTATTGTATTTCGGTCTGAAGGGCGCCGTAACTAGTAAAATTACTGGGCAAATGAGACTTAACATCATATATCTCAACGTGACGAGCGCAATTGTAGTGCCGCTCAGAATTTTGGGTTTTTCAAGAATCCTTAGCGGCACTGCACTGTAATGGGCAGGGCGTATCAGTTACCATCAGCTGAACGTCTTGATCGTCTCGTCCCTTATTTTCATAAAAAAAAAATCCCTTTCTACTAGGTATGAATCTGCGGATTTTCATCAAGCATTTTATTAAGCATATTATTTTTGTATGCGGTACTCACCTTAAAAGGTTATGCATTTAGCGTTATGACCTTTGTAACATAGCATAATTATTATTGTAATTACCACTGTTAAAACTTAATAAATAAATAAAAAATTAAAGAATTTGTTATGTTTCAAAGTGTTCACTCACATCATTTATTTGTGTAAATGTGTGTGTGACGGTTGTGTTTTTTTGTTAAATATATATCAATAAAAAAACAAACAACTTCAAAAACAACTATTCCGAAACAATATAAAATGCACTAAAAAGTAAAAAAAAATATTGCGTATTCTTCTACAGATTAATAACCAACTTATTTTTACAATTCTCTTAAGTAAAATGAAATGAAAAATATTAGACTACCTAAAAGTCAATCAAATTATTACAAAAATAAAATGTTTCTACTGTTATTGTTATTGTGTGTTCTCCCGCCGCGGCCCCGTTCCTGCCTCTCGCTTCCTCACGTCGCGCGTGCGACTCAAGCACACCTCACCTAAAACTATAACTATTTATGTAGTTACAAACATACCTTGGCTGACATGGAAATCAACAAATAAATTAAATTGACATAAATTATCTAATATCTTTAAATGAGCAATTCTTGTATATATATATATATATATTCTGAATCTCGGAAACGGCTCCAGCGATTTTAATAAAATTTAGTACAGAGGTAGTTTCGGGGGCGAAAAATCGATCTAGCTAGGTTTCAATTTAAAAAATGTAGTTTTATCCGTGTTTTAATGAGAAACAGCTACAATAACATTACAATACAAAGGTAAATTTCGCTACTAGTAGATAGTAGTATAGTCTTGTATCTAGATACAACACTATAATATCTCATTGGGTGATCCGGAAAGCAGAAGACCCCGGTTCGAATCCAGATGTCCAATTACTTTTTTTTTGACCTGCGTAGTCTAATGATTTTCCTTTATGTATAATTGTACTATATACTATTTTTATTTATTTGTCCGACTAAATATTGTGATATGGGATTTTGTGCCTGCAATAAAGATTTTATTATTATTATTATTACAAGAATAATACGTACCTACGTAGTAGAACTATGACCCCGTTAATATTTTATGTCTAAGATATTGAAGCAAGGCGTAATTTTTTTTTATTGCAACATAAAATGGCTCATAATGTTTGTGAAATTGTGACACAGCTCTGATGTTTTTATGATTCACATTAAACCTGTAATTTTGATGAACAAACTCGTGTTCATAATAGAACAATTTACGACAAATTGTTATACGATAAACAATATCATTCAGATTGTAATAACTCACCTGTAGCTCGCTACATTTGAGGGCTTTATTTAAAAGATTATAAACCTTAATTTTTTTAATTTTACGATCCAAGGATATCATGCTTTTTGAGAATAAAAAAGTTTATCATGATTTGCTTACATTGACTTCAATGGAATACAAAATTTAAATAAATTGTATACAAAAGTGCCGGTAGTGCAAGAAGAAAAGGTGTCTCGCCACGGTCCCCTGGTACGTCCTCGCCCGTCGCGTACCAATGTGTTTGCCGTTCATAATATTTACCTAAGGCCGGAACGCACTATCGCGGCGCTACGCAACGCTGCACTGGGCGGCACTAAGCGTCATAATATTATTTCAACCATTTTGTATGGAGCATGTCGCACCAGAGCCGTGGTGTACTGTGCGGCGCGGCATAGTTGCCTCCGAGAGAATATTGTAGCAACGAGTTCTTATCCTTACATAAGAACTTCAATCAAGATTCGTATCAGAATACCGTTTTAAAAGGAATAAAAAGGCATTTTCTCAAAATTGATTCCATTAGAATTCTTTTTGATGTCACTTCTAATATACTATATAAGCGGCGCAAGAAACTCTTCCAGCATTTCATTTTGCGCTCTTTTTAATCAAAATATACAATACAATAAAATTTAATTTACAAAGTTGTAATATATTTATCAAAATAAAATAATAGACTTTTTATTATTAAAAAAAAATAAGCATGGTGTCCGATAAACAGAGTTATGACGTACCTGTATTTTCGTCGTCCCGTATCCCAAATATATCTTAATATGCGTAGGCGTGACATCATCAGCTACGAAGCTACGAACCGCCCTTGCAAAGAGTTGTTAATGTACGAACAATGTATGCACATGTAGAAAGCCATTAAATTCGGACCAGTTGACCGAGCGTTATGTTTTGATATTGAAGCTCACTAATTATTGCTTAGTTGCAGTTGTGTTATGAAACTCACAAAGTGAAGCTAAATCATGCGCACTATTTATTTTCTTTTGAAGTAAAACTTCTGTAAGCGCGACTTGGGGGTAACTCAGTTTTTTTTTCTGACGAAAGTAACGCTCAGTACAAAGGTCAATTGAATGATTTTTTTAAGCCGTTATAATTTAATTGTCTTAAAAAATATTTCAAATTACTCAGTAATATTTTTTAAAAATCTCCGAGTGTTTTTATTGTTTATTTATAACTACTATTGCAATAAATAATATTTAATTTTTCAGAAATTTTCTAACATTCGTTAATTTGTTTAAGTAGCTTGTCCCATCTGAGCTATTATAGTCTTAGTCTTTGTATTTTAAAGTCATTGTAGCTGTTTCTCAATAAAACACGGATAAAACTACATTTTTTTTTTTAATTGAAACCTAGCTAGATCGATTTATGGAAATCCCCTGTATACTAAATTTTATGAAAATCGATGGAGCCGTATCCGAGATTCAGATAATATAGTATACTAGTGGACCCAACAGACGTTGTCCTGTACACACGTCTTAAATTTGAAAAATCGGTCCAGCCGTTAGGAGGAGTTCACTAACATACACATGAGCAGGAGAATTATATTATGTGGACGGAATTGAGAATCTAAACCTATCTCAAATTCACTGAAACAAACAAAAAAGTCATCAAAATCAGTCCAGCCGTTTAGGAGGTAGTTTAATTGTGAATCTAAACCATTTTCGAATCCACCTGAAGACACACACCAATCTCAAATTCACTGGAACACACAAAAATATCATCAAAATCGGTCCAGCCGTCTAGGAGGAGTTCAGTGACATACACACGCACACAAGAATTATATATATAAAGATACACAAGAATTGCTCGTTTAAAGATATACGATTATGTTTACGAAATTTAATTTGACACACCAAAACTCTTGGAGACAGATAAACTATGAATAATAAAATTCATTATTGTTATTTGCACCTACAGGAAAGAATTATTATCTTATTAAGCACCGCCATAGATTAAATCAGACAAGTTATTATTTCGTTATTTTAAAAAACATACTGAAGTAAAAAGGATTTGCAAAGCTTTATGGTACTTTATTGAATCTAACGACTACTCTTTAAGATAAAAGACTATTTACTAATGAAATGATTACACACTGCGCATTTCGTATCTCTCCCGGGGCATTTCAACGAATTTTGTAACCTTATTTCAGCCGCTAAATCCAACCATACACCACAATCTTAATTACCCTCTCCATCTTCTAGGTGTGTGGTGTGCTTGCTTGTTAGTACTCCTATAATATTGATGGCAGACGACCACTCCCTTCCCATAATAATTTTGATTATTATTATTACATTATGTCTTTCTTATTTATAACAATAATAATAGTATTGACACACTTTTCACACAAATTATCTTGCCCCAAGTTAAGCATATACAGCCTGTGTTATGGGTTACAAGACAATGATATATTTAATACAATATACTTACTTAAACATACATATATTCATATAAACATACATAAATACATTTAAACATCCATGGCTCGGAAACAAACATCCATATTCATCATATAAATGCTTGAACCTACCGGGATTCGAACCCGGGACCTCTAGCTTAGTAGGTAGGATCGCTAACCACTCGGCTATACAGGTCGTCTATATTTATGGAATTCTCGTGTCCCGGTGTTTGTTACCAAACTCCTCCGAAACGGCTAAGCCAATTTGTTTGAAAATTTGTGTGTAGGTAGGTCTGAAAATCGGCCAACATCTATTTTTCATACCCTTAAATGATAAGGGTCACCTGTACATATTTTTTTTTGTCAATATTTTGTTTTTATTTTGTTATGATTCAGCATTAAAAAATACATACAACTTCAAATTTTCACCCGTCTACGATCAACACCTATTTTTGTATCGCGATTTTAATATTATTCTTTTCCATACACAGATACGCAATAGAGTTGCAAGATGGCAATCGAATATCATGATTATTGTAGTACCATAAATTTTATGTATTGTACATACAATTTATTATTTTAAAATATTATTTATATTTATTTTATTTATTATTTTTAATTATTTGGTAGGTCTGAGAATCGGTCATCTATTTTTTATACCACAAAAATTTTAATTACTGAATTATTTCTAATACTATATGGCAATACAACCTTAGCTGGATCAGCTAGTTACATATTGTTATTATCTGACGACGAATGCTTTCTACCAATGTGTGTTGCCGTAGTTGAAGTGATGACTTACAGACGTGGTCGCTAACTGTGAGCCTGATGAGAAAGCTCATGGTCGCTCAGAGGGCAATGGAGAGGGCTGTGCTCGGAGTTGCCCAGCGAGATCGAATCTTAAATTAAGACATCCGTAGGAGAACCAAAGTCACCGATATATACCAAATGATTCCGAATAGGGCACATAGTTCGACGGAGAGATGGCTGGTGGGGCAGAAAAGTCCTCGAATGGCGACCACGTACCAGAAGACGCAGGGTAGGCCCCCCAAAAGATGACCGACGATCTGGTCAAAATCGCTGGAATACGTTGGATGAGGGCAGCGCAGGACCGATCGTCGCGGAGATCTTTGGGGGAGGTCTTTGTGCCACAGTGGACGTCTTCTGGCGAATTATGATGATGATTATGGTTATTGCAGATTATTAATACTTACATCTTTTTTCATTTAAAGTTCTCTTCATCGAGCTTTTGTGTTCTCATGTTATAGCAGTCGTTAAAGTAATTTATAACTATTAATTTAAAATTAATAAAAATATATTTCAACACCGAAATATTTATTAGAAAATGATAAATTATTGATGAGGCGATGGTAGACACTGCAAGAATTTCTTCCTCACTGTTGTGGAAGTGAGAGGACTCCGGATAATGTTACGTCTATAAAGGAATAAATGAAGGCAAACAATGAAATTGATACGTCACTGCTGCATTCACTTTGAAAACCATGGCCAAAGATAATATTATTGTCTGATATCTTTACCCTTTCGAGCTAAGATAAAGAGAAACACAGTATCTCCTTACCTCTTATTTTCTCCTAGTTGTTATATTCATTTTGAATAACATTCGAAATGCTAGCTTGCACCAAACTGACTTTTAGAAATCTTAGAACATAGTTTCTCAACCTTATTTTGCTCACCGCCCACTTTGAGAATATGTTTTTTTCTAGAGTATTTGCGTGTATTTTTTTGCCTTTTTATACAATATTTTTAATCTACCCACGCCCCATCTGCGTCATCTCAATGCCCCCTAATATTCCCCCGAAATTCTCAAACGCCCACAAGGGGGCTTTCTCGCCCACGTTGAGAACCTATGCCTTAGAACAATATTTGGTGACTAAAAACTATACTATTTCAATCATAAACTTAGTATCTAGCGTAATAGACAAACACTCCCTCATTACGGCGAAACTAAATTTAAAATGTTCATCAATGTGCTAGTTTTACAGATGTGTTAGAGAGTTAGTGAAGTGTGTAGTATTTAGCTTTTGGTCAGTCTTTATGATAAATAATGATAAACGGCGTCATTTTCACGTATACAATATTTTATTTTCTAACACATATTATTTGTGTATTTAAAATGTAATATGAAGTATTTTAGTGGTTATGTTCTACGAAAATAAACATAACGAAAGTAGTATTGGAGAATCAGTATTTACCTAAGAAATGATTATTTAGATGGATTGTTGCTATATGTATACACAATCTAATATAGAAAACGACACGATGATATTTTTTATTAATATCCGTTAAAACACAGAACAATAACGATAAAAAGACTAAAATTAAAACGCGGTCCAATTTGACAGGAGACTAATAGACACTAAATTGTTTCAAAACACTTTCATGGTTTTTATGTAACGATAGTTATCTCACTTTCACACAGAGTTCGTTACTAAGGTAGCATAACTAAGTTTGTGATTTCAAATTTAAAAGTATCAAAAATGTTAAATTAAATATATTTTGAATTTCAGATTCATTCTTAAAGGTAGCCCCCAGGGAGCTTCACTCTAGCTAGACATTGCAACAGGTCCTAAACGAGTTAATTTTCTACTCTCCATTACGTGGGACGAGCCAAGGGTGACATTCGCTGGTGTGGAGCGTACACATTAATGTAAATTACCTTCTTTGAGCGCTGTGTACGTATCAACAGCTGTATAATGGATACGTATATTATATATTCCATGCATAGATTACTTATATAGTAGATATAGTGTCGATTGATGCATCCACTGTATTGTACTACTCACGGTCTGTACAACTATAATTATGTTTTTATTCAATAATTTACATTTTTAAGACTTACTCGTGCAAGGCATTTAGTAATTGACGTTTTAGTTTTTTTTTTATAAAAATAAGGGACTTGCGAGCACGACGTCCAGCTGATGGTAATTGATACATCCTGCCCATCACAATGCAGTGCCGCTCAGGCTTCTTGAAAAATCTCAAAAATTCTGAGCGGCACTACAACTGCGCTCGTCACCTTAAGACATAAGATGTTAAGTCTCATTTGCCCAGTAATTTCACTAGCCTCGGCGCCCTTCAGACCGGACACAGTAATGCTAACACATTACTGCTTCACGGCAGAAATAGGCGCCGTTGTACCCATTGGTACCCATAATCTAGGCGGCATCCTGTGCAAAGCAGCCTCCCACTGGTAAATTTGAGTAGTTAATGAAATGGTTACTAAAATTTACATTTTATTGAAAATAAGAACTTGTAATACCATCCTGTTTTGAAAAGAGCAACCCTAGAGTTTCTTGCTCGTTCTTCTCTAAGGAAACCTGCCTTCCGAATGAGCCATATGAAATAATGACATATTTCAAGTGTAATGCAATTTACCTATGAAATAAAATTTGATTTGATTATATACCGATAGTAATTGATAGAATAATGAAAATTGTCATGAAAGTTATATATACTTCATTATGTAGAAAATAGACATCAAAATTTTATTTTTAAGAGGCAGATGTCGTGTTACGTGTAGCTATAGTTGATGGCAAGGTTTTTTGTAGTCAGGTTTGGAATTGCAGGCCCAAATTTCGATGGCGAATATGAAGAAAAAAGCTGTTTCATCGATGTGTTTGTGTTTTTCGCTAATACATGTTAGTAAATATTTTCTTTAAACTATTCAGCAACTTTTCATAAATCATTCAGTTTTTAATTTTTGACAGTATCCATTCATAGGGTTAGGAAATAAACCAACAAAGTTTCAGTCACTGCTAAGTCTGTTTTGTCAGCAGTAGTGTTTCCTGGTGGTTTTTTGAAGGAGAATAATATAAATATCTCCCTAGCTGCAGATGTACCTACAGACGCGGTTGCCTTCATTCTTTTATGTGCCTGGTATCTTAGACTCTGTCATAGAGTGTTTTATAGGCTTCATTAGAATTATTTTTTAGACATTTTATTTGGTTTGGCAATTTGACGAGTATTGTCTCTTTAAACTATCTATAATATTTTTTTACCCAGCGTTATCTTCATATAATAATATTATACATATAATATCATTCTATATGTACGTGTCTAGCTACGAATATAATATAAGCCAATTTGTTTATTTGACATCAAACATTATTTACACGTTCGATTTTCCGATATATCCATTCGTGTGGAAGATAACAAAACTAAGCAAAGGAGGTCTCATGAGATTTATGATTTATCAAAGGTCGGGATAGTCATTTACAATTTCATTTCACAGTACCTACTGTTCTAGATAAGTCGTTATGTTCTGTTATGTACCGATCTGATGTCGTTATGTGGTCATTCTTTGTGATATTCAGAACGGCTAGTTTTGTTATAAATTTAATTTGTTATTAAATTTAATAAGTGAGGGTTATCACTTTAGAAAATGAGAAATTGTTAAGAAAGATAATCATTTTAAGGTTCTTGGAACGGCTTAAATCATATTTGATTGAATTGATTATTTGTAAAATTCAAGAAGGCTGCCGCGCACTTATATAATTAATTATAATTATAACATTATGGATATCATTTCCGAGATTCTTAGCGTTGAATAGAACGACTTCGGAAACATTTTTGAGATCCTAGATGACCGCCGTTTCTTGAGGGTGCATAAGAAGCTTTTTTTATGAAAATAAGGGACGAGACGAGCCGGAGTTTAAAAAAAAAGAATTTTGAACATATTTAGTACTTGTTAGGAACATAATATTTTTACCATCATGGCTTGCATGCATATGAAGAAGCAAGCTTAAGACAAATAAGATCTAAAGGTCCTGTTTTATTTGATGAGGTGTGTGTGTGCTCAACGGTATTGAAATTTGTAATAAATATCGGCTAACAAATAGCCAATCGGCCACACTTAATTCAATTGCGAGCCACAAGCGAACGCTCGGCATGTATGCTTTAGCAAAAGCGTCGATCATAACGAGATACTGAGGAAGTAAAGTCGCTAAATAACATATAAAATTTGGTTAATTTAGACCTTAGAATAAGGACTAGTCTACCTCAGGCGTAATCGAAAAGTGCAGCAACGAATACTACGCCCAAATGGGCGTACACGAGCCAGTCTCGATCAATGTGTTACGTTGACGTGCCACATGTTTTATTAAACTTTGCTAATAATTGTAACTAAAATGCCGGGTTGCGTAGTAAGACTTTTTAAAAATAAGCATCTAATAGTTGCCGTAATAAAAAAGCTATTGTTCTTAGGTATCTAGTTGGAGCGCAGTGGTAAGTTTTTGGCATCTGTCTCATCATTTCTATCTCTCCAGAAACAAATAGCACTCTTTCTGATCATTTATAAGACGTCAGTACATTTCTTTGGTCCATTAGTATCAGCGTCGCTCATAGAATAATTCATTGTTACAAATGAAATAATTTGCTGTCGTTTATTTTGACTTGATTAATATAATAGTAAAATAGCCATGCAGAAAAATTATCTTAAATACTTAAAGACAAACAAATCATTGTGTTTGTTGAATGCGACAACTAATTGTGACTGTAATCACGACTATCATGTTCACGACGCATCCTTACACAAACAATGAATTCAAGCTCTAACGTTGATGCATCCATTATATCCATCATCCAAATTATCTTAATTTATATTTATACAGTAAATTCTTTATTAATTTTTATGAAATTATTTATATGTATTATTTAAGCACGATTCATATATTAGATGCAGCACCTTAAAAACTAATTTGTTATGTAAATTTATTATAATTAAGAAGTATTTATAGAGACGATTCAAAAGCGCTTAGTTAAAGTCTAATTGAATAAAGTTTATTTGACTTGACTTACTTGACTTGACTTACTTGACTTGACTTACTTGACTTGACTTACTTGACTTGACTTGACTTACTTGACTTGACTTGACTTACTTGACTTGACTTACTTGACTTGACTTACTTGACTTGACTTACTTGACTTGACTTACTTGAATTGACTTACTTGACTTGACTTACTTGACTTGACTTACTTGACTTGACTTACTTGACTTGACTTACTTGACTTGACTTACTTGACTTGACTTACTTGACTTGACTTACTTGACTTGACTTACTTGACTTGACTTACTTGACTTGACTTACTTGACTTGACTTACTTGACTTGACTTACTTGACTTGACTTGATTTACTTGACTTGACTTGACTTGACTTGACTTGACTTGACTTGACTTGACTTGACTTGACTTGACTTGGCTTGACTTTACTTGACTTGACTTGGATTGGCTTGGCTTTGCTTGATTTGACTTGAAGTGACTTGACTTGACTCGACCCGACTTAAATAAAAATAAAGATAATGACGATATTGATATTATTTTAAAAACCCGGGGAAAAGAGTCGAGAACGTTTGCATCTGAAAAATGCCCAGTAATGCTAAGTGATCTAGAAATTACTACGAGTATTTATAATAGCTACGAGTATTCACGGGCTATTTCCGCAACTTGATATTTACTGAGCGCTTATTATTATGACGACCCATATATTATATCATAGTGGTTAATGACCCTGCCTACTGAGCTAGAGGTCCAGGGACGAATCCCGATAGGTGCAAACATTTATATGATTAATACGGATGTTAATTTCCATGACATGGATGTTTCTAAGTAATGAATGTTTAAATATTATTTTATTTATATTAAATATTATATCGTTGTCTTGTGCTTATTATACAGGCTATGCCTAGTTTGGGGCAAAATTATTTATTTAAAATTGTGTCGATATGTTATATTAAATTAAATATTAAAATAATTTTTACGAAAGAACACCCTACGTTCAAGCCGTTTTAAGCCCAGTGTAAGTTAGTTAGTTTTACTCACAACCTTTGAATATCTTCGTAGTTCCGTGTAAGTTTCTTCAGGACGCTTTCCTTCTCCGTAAGAACGTCAAATAAACCTTAATATGAATTCTATATTCGAATACACATTGGTACGTCACAGGGATGGAAGCTTTGTAATATAACCAGTTGAAATGTTTTTACCAGAAACAACGAAAATTTTATTATACTTTATTTAAGTTGATTTTATTTTTATCTACAAAGATGCTTCACTTTCTGGATATAAAGCCCGAGACCATAAAAGTAACTCTGAAAAGGTTTGTATAAAAATAACGCGATTTCCTTATCAGAAACCAACACTTGTTTACTTTTCATAAAATGAATGAGTAACACAAAAAGTAGGTATTCAAGGGAAATGGACGAAAATTTAAGAGGATTTTATTTCTGTGAATAATTTTAAAATGAAATGAGTTTCTGAGTTTTGTTAATAGGATCAAGTTGAATGTTAAGATGAAGCGACCACTTTCCCACAAAGAAAGGTTCTGTATCACCTTGCAATAAATAAAATTAAGTCGTTTTGCATTTTTTTATGATAATAAGGGAAGAGACGAGCAGGAGGTTCAGCTGATGGTAATTGATACGCCCAGCCCATTACAGTGCAGTGCTGCTCAGGATTCTTTAAAAACCCCAAAAATTCTGAGCGGTACTATAATTGCGCTCGTCACCTTGAGACATAAGATGTTAGGTCTCATTAGCCCAGTGATTCACTAGCTACGGCGCCCTTCAGACCGAAACACAATAATGCTTACACATTACTGCTTCGCGGCAGATATATTACAATGATTCCAAATTAGTTTCACTTCAAAAATCTTAAATTGCACAGAATTTTATTCGTTCTGCACTTGAATTGACCCTCGGATAAATGGATAATATCAGCACAAACAAATTGTATGTTGAGAGTGTCAGCTAATTAATTGATGCATTGGTGATAGTATTCCTGCATGAGTGCGATATTTCCCGTATGCAAATAATTAACCATTACTCTGTGCTGTGCTGTATGGACTATTCTAGGAATAACATAACATAGTTTGTTGGTAATTTCAGTACAATCAAAAGCCGTGCTCAAACATGCATTGGCGAAGATTGCGCTTGGACTAAAGGGATCGTGTGTAAGAAACATTATAATTTCCATATTTACGTTTTTGATGATATTTTTAAGTATATTTATAACTAAAATACGATTTAAGTTACTCTTTTTGAGTAGAAAAAACTCAATCTACTCTTGCGCAACATTTTTTACCGTATTACGACTAAATCTAGAAATATTTGAAGATAATATTTTATACAATATAATTTAGTAAAGTATATATTAAAGTATATAATATATACTATACTAAATATACGATATAAGGATATCGTATATTTAAAAAATGATTTGTTACTTATCAATGTTTGTAAATATTAATACTATCTCTACCAGAAAGTGTTCCAAAAATCCGTTGGCTCAGTCTCTCCGTAAGCCAGCGCTTGAGTGGTAGACTCTACTGCAATAAAATTGATAAAATATTATTTTTGCACTCATTTATAAGGTATTGGTGTTTAATGTGTAGTACTTAGATCATTCATACATCTAGATAGACTATAACAGCTGTTAATACTTTGAAAAAAAATAGTCCTTAGAACTAACTTCTATTTTGAGCAATTCACGCACACTAACAGAATTATCCTTATTCAACGGTCGCCATGGCCAATGCGTTAAACACATAGATATTTAGTTATTCACATATAGTCACGTGTTATTTGTTTTTAATAAAACAATGAGAGGATCAGTGTCTTAAGTTGTGTAAGTAAAACACACAACATTCTCTACAATATCTAGAACTGACTAACAAACAACTACTGCGCTAGCTCGCCGTGGTTAAGTTACGAAATTTTAGAATGGAGCTAAAATGTTATCAGAATGTTGAAATACTCTGAACTAGGTAACACAATAGCATCCGGCAAGTGATTCCACGAACTCACCACATGAGGAAAAATGTTTCTTAAAAAGAAGAGAAAAATAAACCCGCGGTTGTGTTTTATCTACTAGCCTTTCCGTTCCGGGAAACTCTGGTCGTACGCGGAATGCCTTAGATCGGCGTGATTTTGGCGTCAATGCGTATTATTCTACGTATATGAATAGAGTGCTTATATTATAATTAGGATCATGTGAGTGAATGTATCTGAAAGCTATTGAAGCAAACTATAAAACCATGCAAAATAAACCATCTTATAAACTAATTAAGGGTCAGAACTTGGTGAGGGAATAGTGTGCCGTACGGCACTTCCGGTTTTGGTGTATCTGAAAAATCTAGTGCCCTGGGGCACTGCCTATTTCGGAAGGCTAGACATCAACATGATGCACGTGAAATTCTACATTCTGAGCAGATGCTTGGTGGTATTCGGTTGAACCGAATTCGAATTAAATAGAACAACCCCTACTAACACTACCCATCACACATCCAGTAGCCGGCACTCACATGGTGATCACCGAAATGCGTCCTCGGCCCCCACCCCACCGCTTCAGCCCACTTATGTCGTCTATTTATCGCGAAAATAACCACAATAATGACGACTACATACTACCAAAGCCAAGGACCAATTATGGACTGTAAACAATTACATATGAAGGTGCTAAACTGTACATTGAACTATCTTCGGAAATCAAAGATGCAGGCACTTTTAATTTATTCGAGCTTCGTTCAGCGAAATGTATTACAGATGATAATTCCTTTGTCTAGTGCACATACTTATATTTAGTTTTATACCTATGTTTATCATACGGACGATTCATAGATTATCTAATATATATAATTCTCATGTCGCGGTGTTTGTAGTTAAACTCCTTCGAAACGGCTTGACCGATTCTCATGAAATTTTGAGTGCATATTAGGTAGATCTGAGAATCGGACAACATCTATTTTTCATCCCCCTAAATATTAAGAATGGTCCACACCATTTTTTTTTTTAATTTTTTTTCACAATTTTTTTTAATGTTTTGATATTTTGAGTCAGCATTAAAAAATACATACAACTTCAAATTTTCACCCATCTACAATCAACCGTTACTTTTGTATCGCGATTTTACTATCGGCAATACAACGTTTGCTGGGTCAGCTAGTTATTTATAAATATCGTTCTCATGTAAGTGACAGTTTGTAATGTTTTTAATGAGAATAAATGATCTTTAAAGCGAAAATGTTCTCATTACACATTTTTACTTTCTGTGCCATAAGTATCTTCTGATTAGGTAATACGACTTCATATTACTCATTTTTGTCACTGACTTGAGTACACCATACATCCAGCTTGCTATATGCTTATTCGGTCATTGGTTCCGATAAAAAATACAATTAAATAAATATTGGCTCAGAGGCAGCAGTTAAATTGTGTATGAGTAGCCATTATACCTACGTATTGTTTACGAGTTGGACCCATTGTATGGTCTCCGTGCGAAATAAACAATTTTGATGTGCTACTAAATATTCAGCTGAAATGGGTCTGTAAATACCCACATAGCTATATGTTTTAAATTGAAGAATTTTTCGGGATTGTAATTTTTCACAAACAATCAAATAATTTTCAATTATTTGCTTGAAGCTATATCCAATAAATATTTATAATTAAGAGTTGTTATAAAATTATTATAACATTAATTATAGTCATATGAGGATTAGTAGTCCGATGTGTTTGACTATGTATTAGATTTTTATGTTACCTATGCTTATAAATAAGGCTGATAACGTCTTCTCAAGTTGTCAGTGAGCTTAGTATTTATAAAGTGAAAAAAACTTTATTGAATTAGGCTTAAACTAAGCTATTTTGAATCAAATATCTCATCTAAATTACTGAATTTACCATATGTTTGTAAAAAGTTGAGCTCGTGAGAACATACAAGCAACTCAACGGCCACTCTATTCAATCAAATAGAGTATTTTACAATGGCTGTAATATACATAACAAATTGTTTTGTGGGGTGCTGCATCCAATATATGAATCGAGTTTAAGAAATATAAATTATTTCATAAAAAGAAATAAAGAACTTACTGTATAAATATAAATTATTGTATATTGGATGCATCAACCTTTAGAGCTTGAATTCATTGTTTGTGTAAGGATACTTCGTGATCATGATGGTCGTGATTACTGTCACAATTAGTAATTGCATTCAACAAATACAATGATTTATCAACTACAAGAGGTCGGCCTGACACCACAAATAGCACCGGTTCACGAGTTGACCCATGGACCAGCCATCAAAGGAGACGACCCGGCACACGAAGCCGCCGCAAGCAATGCCATTCAGATATAGATTAGTGAATACTCCTTAGGAAACTTATTAAATCAAATTTATACGATCTTATAAAGTATTCTGATAAGATGTTCCTGTGAAATTTCTGATTACTATGTATATATATAGAATAAAATATATGTAGAACACAAGGTACAAAAGTTTGTAGGTTATTTATTTACAATTAGGTACAATAACAGAGAACAGGATAAAACTTACATTTAATAACAAGTACAACATACTTAATTTGATCCTGAGATCCTATTAAAATTGAACACAGCATTCGTCAAATACAATAAAAAGATATAATTTAAGTTTAACATACAATTATTTAACGTAAACTAGCTTATTTTATAATAGATTGTAAATCAAATCGCCAAACAGTTTCTTTTGTGAGACGCGGACAAGCGGGCGCGATAAGGTAGCCGAGAGTGTGATGAACAATTCACACGCGTTTTAAGCGACGTTTTTAACAGACTCGCTTTGATAACAACTGATATTAACACAGTGAAAACGATAACAATAATTTATAGAAATTTACTATGGACATGAAAATATTTTATATGTAATTTAATTTATGTCTTATTACTCATTGTTTATTTATAATGATTTAAGTTGACTATTATATAATAAAATTTATTGAAGTAGGCGTTACTTTGCGGAAATCCATAATTATACAAATGATTTGAGTTTTTTTATTAATTTTGGCGGAATTAACACTAAAGAAAACTCAAATCATTTGTATATTATATAATAATATAACCAAAAACTTTCAAGCATTTCATTTTGTGTATTTTATTAAAAAGAGCCCAAAAAATACTACTGGGAGAGTTTCTTGCGTCGCTTCTTCTCTCTCAGAACGCCATTTGTTTCCGAAGCGGTGGTAGTGTTAGAAATGACATCAGAATAATTCTAATGGAATCAATTTTGTGAAAATAAATGCCTATTATGCCTTTACAATTATTAGGCCGCCATATTGGATTTCGACTGAAGTCATTCATCTAACAGTGTAAACAGCGCTAGATGACTTTTAACTCCGTTAGGTTGCTTCTAGGTTACACAAATCAAAAGGTTACTTTTGGTGATTTTTAGAATTTTGTAGATTTTATTCTTAATTTCTTATATAATTCCAACGTAAAGCAGAACGCAAATTGAAACTAGTCAAAACTTCGTTCGTATTGCAACTCCTAACATAGAGTCTTGCTTACTCGTTCTATAAATTGAATTCACTCGTTCGTTCATCCGCAGCATTATCAATCACTCACGGTCTGTGTCACAGAACTCAATGTTATAATAATTATAACTTAACTCGCCCAAGTTACATTTTCTGTCATCGAAAAAGTAGCTAAAAACCAACTAAAAATGGAAAATACAAATACATCTATTCCATAAATTTTTACCCTTTCCGTTTTTTCTTTTTTTTTATATTTTTACTAGAAAAAAATAAAAGTTTATTTTTACACTAAAAGGTTACTCTATTATTGGTTTCTGGTATTTTTTGACTAGCTTCCCGTCCCACGTCGCCGCCACAAGCAGTGACATTTAAGCGAGCATGATAAAAACTGTCACGAGAACTCAACCAAATAACAAAAAAAGATTGTTCATCTACAATATATTAAGCAATACTCACTAAATACTCTTTAATTCATAATAAATAAATAGTTAAATTGAAACTTAACTTTAAAACCTTGTATTAAATTGCCACTTGCAAAAATGAATATTTATTAATGTTTGATGGTTATCAAGCTACGTGTTCTCATTTTCAATGGAATCTAATTTACATCAATTGTCAAGCGCTATGAACGGAATTTTATTAACAAAAGCCGTTCTGACAATACTGCCAGTTCAACGTGTTTAAATAAAGGTTTATACCGGGTTAAAATGTTTTTTAAATTGCTAACTTTTAGTTAAAATTTAATTTTGCGTTCAGGTTAAGCTATGGCTTCAATACAATATTTGTGCGCACAATTTTTTATGCAATAAAGTACTAAATTGTGTTTCGATATTTTTATCATTACGTAATAAAGAGTATAAGAAAACATTATGTATGTGTTTTATAGGTTATAAGAAAGCTTTATTTTGAAGCTATTTGGACATCATTAGAACAACAAGGCGTCAATACGAAGTACATAACTATATTAAAGAACATATTATAGTCGAAATGTTGCGCCAAAGTAAGATTCGCACGCGAAGGTACGGAATTCCCGATTCAAAGAGGAGTCAAGGTATCTTCAAAATTATTTTCAGCGGTATTAGAATCTGTTTTCAGGTCTCTGGATTGGCAAACAAAATAAATAAAGGTAGATGGTGAATTACTCAACCACTTGCGTTTCGCGGACGACATCGTAGTATTTACGGAAATTTCGACAGACCTAGAGATCATGGTCAATGAACTCGCAATAGCAAGTCAAAAGGTCGGCCTGTCATTGAACACAAAGAAGACTAAAGTTTTGACTAACAGAGTATCCCGAAACATAATTGTAGCAAATGAAACAATAGAATATGTTAAATACGTTTACTTAGTACAAGTAGTGTCATTTGAAAAAAATACAGAGAAGGAAACACACCGGCGGATAAGTTTAGCCTGGAGAAAGTATTGGGGGTTAAAAGAAATAATGAAAAATAATACAATAAATATAAATATTAAAAAGAGACTTTTTAAAGTAGCAGTACTACCGTGTCTAACATATGGCTGCCAGAAGTGGTCATTACGGCAAGAGGACGAAAAGAAAATTTCTGTATGTCAGCGAAAAATGAAAAGGAGTATTCTTGGGTTAAGGCTATCCGATAAAATTAGTAATGAAAAAATAAGAAGAAATACAAAAATAGTAGATGCACAGAAAAGAATAAGGCTCCTTAAATGGCACAGGGCAGGACATATTTGTAGGATGGAAAATAATAGATGGACTAAGCGCTTAACAGAGTGGGTACCACGAGAGGAAAAAGGAAAAAAAGGGGACCACGTAAGAGATGGAGAGACATCTTCAACAACAGATGTGGATCCCATTGGATGCGGATGGCAGGGGAAAGAGATGTTTGGAAGGATTTAGGAGAGGCCTACCCTACAGAAACGAATACTACTTTAAATATTAATAAAATAACAGTTAAGTAAACTAGCTTAATAACCTATTTAATTAATTAAAAATCATATATCAATATAGTTCAAACGTAAGATGTAAAATATTTCTGTAGTAGAAAAATAAAGGTGTAAATTTAAATGCTTATAATTTTTATTATGTTAAGGAATTCATGGATACAAAATTCTGATATTCATTGTATTAAGTAAAATGTTATGCTTGCTATAAATAGTGCTAGCAAAACATATAAGCTCATCATTACAAAATCTTAACACCTTTGTATACTATGTTTTTTGCAAATAAATATATTATTATTATTATTATTATTATTATTATTATTATTATTATTATTATTATTATTATTATTATTATTATTATTATTATTATTATTATTATTATTATTATTATTATTATTATTATTATTATTATTATTATTATTATTATTATTATTATTATTATTATTATTATTATTATTATTATTATTATTATTATTATTATTATTATTATTATTATTATTATTATTATTATTATTATTATTATTATTATTATTATTATTATTATTATTATTATTATTATTATTATTATTATTATTATTATTATTATTATTATTATTATTATTATTATTATTATTATTATTATTATTATTATTATTATTATTATTATTATTATTATTATTATTATTATTATTATTTTTTTTTTTTATAATATTTCTCAGCCTTTCGATGGTTTGCCTGCATTTACGGGTCGAAACCAAGTAAATGCAGCGTGTGGTGTGTTAAATTTATGTGTAGGGTGAAATGTCGTGTTCGTCAATTTGTAAGAACTTTCTAACGATTCGGCATGTATTTAAGATGGCGACTTTTTGTAAGGTTATGTAAAGAGTTTCCTTTAGTTCTAGTAGTTTAAGACTATGTAACAGATGGTTTGGGATAACACCTGTGGTGGAAAGGACTATTGGAATTACGTATACTTTTTTTTGGTTCCAGATTCTAGCCACTTCATCCTTCAGTTCAGTATATTTGTTGATTTTTTCAGAAATTGTTTTTTGTAAGTTATGAGTGTTTGGAACAGCAATGTCTATCAGGTAGGTTATTTCATTTAATTTATCTTTGAGCGTTATATCTGGTCTATTGTAGTGAATGGTTCTGTCTGTAAGTATCGCGCGATCAAAATAAAGTTTATATGTCTCGTTTTCTAAAACTGTTTGTGGTTTATATTTGTAATAAGGTGTGTTTGTGTTTTGTATGAGTTTGTGTTTGAGTGCTAACTTTTGGTGAATGATATTGACTACTTGGTTATGTCTATGCGTGTAATCTGTTTGTGTGAGTGTTGTACATCCTCCGGTAATATGTTGGATGGTTTCTGGTTGAACGTGGCATTTGCGGCATTTATCGTTTGATACTGAGGGGTCTTTGATTATGAATTTTCTGTAGTTTTTGGTGTTGACAACTTGGTCCTGTATCGCTATTATAAATCCTTCGGTCTCTGGGAATAGGTTTCCTATTTTAAGCCATTTGTTTGAGGCGGCGGTGTTTATGTGGGATTGTTCTAGGTCGTGAGGATGGCGGCCATGTAACACTTTTCGCTTCCAGCTGTCAAGTTTTTGTATTTGGGGATCGTTTCTTCGAGTGTTTTATTATTATTATTATTACTATTACTATTACTATTACTATTACTATTACTATTACTATTACTATTACTATTACTATTACTATTACTATTACTATTACTATTACTATTACTATTACTATTACTATTACTATTACTATTACTATTACTATTACTATTACTATTACTATTACTATTACTATTACTATTACTATTACTATTACTATTACTATTACTATTACTATTACTATTACTATTACTATTACTATTACTATTACTATTACTATTACTATTACTATTACTATTACTATTACTATTACTATTACTATTACTATTACTATTACTATTACTATTACTATTACTATTACTATTACTATTACTATTACTATTACTATTACTATTACTATTACTATTACTATTACTATTACTATTACTATTACTATTATTGTTATTGTTATTGTTATTGTTATTGTTATTGTTATTGTTATTGTTATTATTGTTATTATTATTATTATTATAATTATTATTATTATTATTATTATTATTATTATTATTATTATTATTATTATTATTATTATTATTATTATTATTATTATTATTATTATTATTATTATTATTATTATTATTATTATTATTATTATTATTATTATTATTATTATTATTATTATTATTATTATTATTATTATTATTATTATTATTATTATTATTATTATTATTATTATTATTATTATTATTATTATTATTATTATTATTATTATTATTATTATTATTATTATTATTATTATTATTATTATTATTATTATTATTATTATTATTATTATTATTATTATTATTATTATTATTATTATTATTATTATTATTATTATTATTATTATTATTATTATTATTATTATTATTATTATTATTATTATTATTATTATTATTATTATTATTATTATTATTATTATTATTATTATTATTATTATTATTATTATTATTATTATTATTATTATTATTATTATTATTATTATTATTATTATTATTATTATTATTATTATTATTATTATTATTATTATTATTATTATTATTATTATTATTATTATTATTATTATTATTATTATTATTATTATTATTATTATTATTATTATTATTATTATTATTATTATTATTATTATTATTATTATTATTATTATTATTATTATTATTATTATTATTATTATTATTATTATTATTATTATTATTATTATTATTATTATTATTATTATTATTATTACTATTATTATTATTATTATTATTATAAACTCAAAAACTACTGCACGACTTTAGTGCTGGTGTTACCAATGGATAGCGAGGTTCTCGAGTAAGGTTTTAGTATATACGGTATTAAGTTTTTGTATACATATTTATATTCATTAACGATTTGTTGCAGGTGTCGGAAAAAACACACACTTCATTCACACCTTACTTATCACTCACAACACAACCAACGCACACATACATCTTATTTCTTAGTATACATACTTCTTAGATATATATCTTAGTAATTAGAATATGTTTGATTGTCTACAAATAATTTAATAAGTATTAATAAGCTATGGAAGAGCGGAGTCTTCTAACACAGGCGCTATAGTGTTTAAAAGGAGGCTCCAATCATGAATATTGATTTAAATACATACTTTATAAAGAAATTAACATTTTGTATTTTTTTTTAATTATGTTAAATATACCAGCCAAACACCTGTGGTCACCGAGGACTCTCCCCGAGGTCATGGGTGACATCAGAGTTTTGATTAACTACCTTGAGGAGTTGGGATGGCAAGATTAGCCGCCACACGCAAAATAGGCGCGCCATAGTCGTCAAGTTGCGGATACTAGCCCGTGATAACCTATAACCTATTATGTAAAATACTAGTTCAAAGTTAATTTTGTAAGTCATCAATTTACATGAACGAATGAAAAACTATGTTTATAAGTATGAAATTTCAAATTTACATTACCTTAACTCTAGCAAGGTGCTGTGTAAAATCTGTACTAATAAACCCAACGTGGAATCATCGGGAACAACTACTCAACTAACAAATATATTTATGACATAATACTAATATTTTGGCATTAATTCACACCTGGGTGAATTTCAATACGTGTTTTTTATATCTAAATGTGTATTCAACATTTATATGCAAAATTTATCGAGTTATAAAATTATTCTACAATTTGAAATATACTTTTGGTAATAATCTTCCAATTAAGCAGACGCTCACGTACCTCGTTAGTCGCTTAATTGTGAATCAATAATCTATACCTTATATCATTTATACGTCTAGATAGACTATGACAGTTGTGAAAACGTCGAAAAAAATAGACTTTAGAACTAACGTCTATTTTGAGCAATTCACGCACACTAACACAAAGTGTCATGTAATCGTGAGTGTAAGACGTAGCTTGTCACGCATACTTAACTAATATTCCTCGCCTGTTTTTATCGGTTGTATAACAGCAAGAGACTCTATCTAGACGTATTAATTATCTAAGATTACAGCCATTGTAAAATACTCTATATTTTGATTTAAGACTTTGGCAGTTTAGTTTCTTGTATGTTCTACTCACGAGCTCGACTTTTTCCGAAGTTATGGAAGACTCAGTACTTTTAAAGAAATATTTAGTTCAAGACTAATTGAATAAAGTTTTTTTGACTTTGTAACTGACTCTATTTTGTACATGCGACTTTAAAAAATTGTCGGCTTTTTATCCCAGCTTAAAACGACAACTTTTGAAAATGACCCTACCATACTGTTAACAACGCTGGCTTACCCTGTACTGAATTTATTGTTTTATATGTTTTTATTAGACCTAAGTACCCACAGTAAAATTCCGAAAAACACGATAGGTACTGCACTACTAGGTACTGCACTACTAGGATCTATCTACAATGGTACTTCTACTTAACTTAATTTACTTATTAATAAAGATATTTTGAAATTGAATTGACTTTCCTCAACTTCCATCAAAAGTGTGCATTGGTTTTCTAGGGCAAGATAGGCTCTGTGGATCTAACTAGTAGTAGTAGAGCTTTGGAATAAGCAAAGATTGCTTATTGTAGGTTTTTAGTATCTAGAAAAAGGACAAATTTTCTGAGTGGGTGTTCAATAGAAGTTTTGTAATATAATATTGGAATCAAATTAAACTAAATTAGCTATATTTATTTAGGTTTATAACGAGATAGGCACCGCCTAATTGCCTATATGATATGCACGCCCCTGATCAAGAGGATAGTTTGAGCAATGTGGAGTCCTACACCACGACTACGTCACTACTTAAAGGTATCAACCGGTAATATGTGGGGATGACGATGACGTACAAACAGTAGTCAGATAGTAGAAGACGCCATCTGATAATAGTTTAATAGTCATGATAATTCGCACGAGTAACTTCAACTTCTGTAACAAAATTATAGTAACTTAGTGAGGGCTTCTGTGAGCTTAGATGCAATGTTATTTATAAGACTTTGTCTACTTTATTACGTTAACTTGAACATTTTCAATTAGGAATGGTAGAATACTTCAACGAATACATTAAATTTGTCAATTGTACCAATAGCTTGTATAGCTACGAATACGACTAAGCTAGTCGTATTCGTAGCTGTTACGTAGCATAAACCTAAAGCAATTACTACGAATTATGGTACGTATTGCTACGAGTTACTGGTGTTAATAAGTTTTTTTTACGATTTAAATATCAAAACAAATGGGAAATCTACTTATGTCTGTATGGTATCGATATCGAAAAAAATTAAAAATAATACAACAGACTTCAAAAAAAATTTTTCCAAAAAATACGCACTAAAAAGTTAATAATAATTACGTATTCCTCTAAAACTTAATAATAAACTTACTTTCTCTACTTATCAATATGTAGGTACATTCAAATGTTTACCACGCAGGAAGGTACATAGGTACTTACCCACATACCTATACATAACATACACACATACCTATAAATAACAAACAAGATCAAAATATCAAAATAAGTGGGAGGCGGATTCTTTGCACAGGATGCCCGCTAGATTATGGGTACCACAACGGCGCCTATTTGTGCCGTAAAGCAGTAATGTGTAAGCATAACTGTGTTTCGTAGCTAGTGAAATTACTGGGCAAATGAGACTTAACAGCTTATGTCTCAAGGTAACGAGCGCAGTTGTAGTGCCGCTCAGAATATTGGGGGTAAGACGTATCAATTACAATCAGCTGCTTATAAGCGCAATTAACGTCCTGCTCGTCCCTTATTGTCATAAATATATATATATATATACGTATATATTAGAGAACTACTAAGTGAAACGAAATAAAAAATATTAGACTACATATAAGACAATCACATTATTACGACAATATAATGTAATTAAAATTATTGTTATTATTATAAAAGTATCATCAAAAGCGGTTCACTCAATCAAAGTTCTGAGATAACAACATAAAAAAATATAGTCAAATTAAAAACCACCACCTTTTTTGAAGACGGTTAAAAGCCGTGAATACAATGCAACCCGGTCTATCTACACGTATCGCACCGTCGTAATGGATCGTCGTTCGTCGAAACTGATCACACATCGATCCATCAATAGGTCGAGTCCAGAATCAATTCACTGTTAATAATTCAAGTCTTGATTAAATCTACATATACCCGTAGAAGCGTAGCAGAATAGTGGCGTGACTAATGTGTTATACTAAGATTAAGGATTGGTCTCCGCTGCGCTCCAATTAGATACCGTGGGCGTAGTCGCAAATTGCAGCAACTAATACTGACGTGCCACATGTTCTATTTAACTTTGCTATAATTTAAACTAAAATGCCGGGTTGCGTACTAAAACTTTGCAAAAATATATATACTACAAGAAATAAGAAAGATACTGGGATATTACATATCATCAGTAAGTATTTTGTATTTTATTAATTTCAATGTAAAATAACACGAAGCGTATGTTACAAAATTTGAAAGGTGCCAATGAGTATGCCACGCACACAAGCATCTAATCGTTGCCGTAATAAAAAGCTATTGTCCTTAGGTAGTGCGGTATCTAGTTTCAACGCAGCGGAGACAAATCCTTAATCTAATGTGATATAGCTAGAACATTGAAGCAAAGTTTCATTATGCTATCATCGAGTTAGTACGTTTTGTTTGCGACAATATGACACTGTTGTGAACGTTTTATGACACACGTAAAACATGGAAGTTTGATGAACGAACAAATGTTACCAATTACATAAAGTTACTATGTTATACAATGTAAAACGCAGATTTTAATGAGCGCTATATTTGAAACCTTAGATCATTTATACGCGTAGATAGACTATGACTGCTGTGAAAGCGTCTAAAAAATTAAGTTTAGAACTAACCTCTACTTTGAGCAATTCACGCACCCTAACACAAAGTTTCATACAAATCGCGAGTGTAAGACAATGCTTGTCACGCATCCTAGAGAGATTAGAAGTGGGAGAGTCACGCTGCCGTCCTTTGACGTCAGCACAATCGGGCCAGACTTGTCCGAGCTAATTACCACACTCGCAGAGAATACCGGCGTGAAGTAGCGGCCTAGTGCCGCTATGTTTCGCATAGGTTAGTGTCGAGGACCGGTGGCCATTCCCCCTCCCCCCTCCACCCGAATATGACAGCGGATCTTAAAAAGATTTTACCCCAGGAGGGTACCGGCTCTACCAGAGTCGGAGAATCCCTCCCCGAGCACTCTAGCTCGGGCTGCCCTTCGTATTCTGGGGAGGACACAGAACGGCGCATGACCAAGGACAAACGAGGCAGTAACACCACGGCACCCCGCTCCACACTCAACGTGGACTTTTACAATATCAGGGGAATTCACTCCAATTTAAACGCCATCCACTACCACCTTGAGACGGCGCAGCCGGCCTTGTGTTTCCTTACGGAGACGCAGATATCTCGACCTAGCGATACGTCATATTTAACGTACCCCGGGTACAAAATTGAGCACAATTTTTAGCCTCATGCCGGGGTATGTGTGTACGTTAGGGAGGATATCTGCTGTCGCCGTCTCGGCAATTTTGAGGGTAGAGAATTTTGTCCACTCTCCGAATCCTGATTGATTTAGAGGACCGCGTCTATGCGTGTGTCTACAGGTCCCAAAGTGGTAACGCAGAAACCGATCATCTCATGAGCTGCATTCAAGCGGCAATTGACGACGTGCTTGCACAGATCCCCTTCGCTGAAATCGTAGTCTTGGGTGATTTCAACGGGCACAATGCCGAATGGCTTGGATCACGTACCACAGACTACGCAGGGCAATCTGTGCATAATTTTGCATTGGCGTATGGTCTGTCCCAATTGGTTGAGTCACCAACGCGGCTTCCGAATATGAATAGCCACATGCCGTCCTTATTGGATCTTCTGCTGACTACTCATCCCGATGGTACCAGGTCTTTGTCGACGCCCCTCTCGGAACGTCCGACCATTGCCTGGTCAGGAGTGTAGTGCCTATCCGACGCCAACGTAGCAGACCACCAGCGACCCGCTGCGATTGGCACTACAAGTCAGCAGATTGGGACAGGATGCGTTCCTTTTTTGCATCCTACCCTTGGGGCAGAGTTTGTTTCCCTTCGGATGATCCTAGTGCCTGCGCCGTTGCAGTAGCCGATGTGATACTACAGGGTATGGATATTTTTATACCAAACTCTGTAGTACCGATCGGTGGCAGATCACAGCCCTGGTTCGATGCGTCAGTTAAAGCAGCATCTGACTGCAAAAAACAGGCGTATCGAACTTGGGTTGCGGCGCTGGGCACAAAGGATCCGAACTGCATAGTTCTTAAGAGGAAATACAACCGTGCCTCCAGATTTTTTAAGCGGCAAATCGCCCGTGCAAAGTCAAAACACGTCGTCAAAATCAGCGAGCAGCTTTCCAGTTACCCGACCGGAACACGCAAGTTCTGGTCGTTGTCGAAAGCTGCTCTTGGTAACTTCAGCCAGCCGTCCATGCCGCCGTTGCACATGAGGAATGACACCTTGGCCCATACGGCAAAAGAGAAAGCCGATCTCTTGTGCGCTCTTTTTGCCTCCAACTCGACTCTTGACGACAACGGAAAAACACCGCCGACCATCCCGCGGTGTCAGAGCTCTATGCCTGAAGTACAGTTCAAACAGAAAACTGTTAGGTGAGCTCTGTTTTCGACGACCGACAATACGGGTTTCGCCATGGTCGGTCAGCAGGTGATCTTCTGGTATATCTAACACATAGATGGGCTGCGGCTCTTGAAAGCAAGGGGGAAGGCCTGGCAGTTAGCCTGGATATAGCGAAGGCCTTTGATCGTGTATGGCACAAGGCGCCCCTCTCACAACTTCCATCATTTGGGCTTCCCGAGAGCTTGTGCAAGTGGAACTCCAGCTTCCTCACTGGGCGCAGCATACAGATCGTTGTTGACGGATATTGCTCGAACCCGGAGCCCGTTAATGCTGGAGTGCCCCAAGGCTGTGTGCTGTCTCCCACGCTGTTTCTTCTGCATATCAATGATATGTTGGACACCTTCAACATTCATTGCTATGCAGACGACAGCACTGGTGATGCCGTATACATGGGCCATGCAGGTCTATCATCGCTCTTTGACAACACTTCCCTTAAAGCCTCGCCTAGTATCGGAATACTGGGTCTCGAAATCTCGAGTGATTGCCAATTTCGTGGTCATCTGGAGGGCAAAGCCAAATTGGCTTTAAAGAAACTGGGCGTCATTAATAGAGCACGGCAATACTTAAAGCCGGCCCAGATACTAGCGCTCTACAAAGCGCAGGTCCGGCCACACATGGAGTATTGCTGTCATCTCTGGTCTGGCGCACCCCAGTATCAGCTCGATCCATTTGACCGCATACAACGCAGAGCAGCTCGAATTGTCGGGAACCCAGTGCTTTGTGAACGGCTGGATCACTTGGCGTTGCGTAGAGACGTCGCTTCATTGTGTGCCTTCTACCGCATTTATCACGGGGAGTGTTCCGAAGAGCTGTTTAACCTGATTCCTGCCGCCGAATTCCACCTTCGCACGACACGGCACAAGTTAGGATATCATCCTCACCATCTGGGTGTGTGGCGGTCCTCCACAATGCGGTTTTTAAGGAGCTTTCTTCCAGGTACTGCAAAGCTGTGGAATGAGCTTCCTTGTGCGGTGTTTCAGGGACGATACGACATGGGTTCCTTCAAAAAAAGCGCGTACACCTTCCTTAAAGGCTGGCAACGCTCCTGTGATTCCTCTGGTGTTACAAGAGATTGTGGGCGGCGGTGATCACTTAACAAAAGGTGACCCGGACGCTCGTTTGTCCTCCTATTCCATAAAAAAAAATCTGGCTTGTTTTTATCGGATGTCTAACAGCAAGAGACTCTATCTACACATATAAATTATCTTAGTTTGAAACAATAATAGCAGAAAGTTTATTACAATTTGATACTTCGTTTGCATCAATGATTTATACTTTTTCTGTATGCTTCTGAAGTAGAGACTAAAAATAGTATTATTTTTTTGTAGTGAAAAGTAGTTCAACACCGTTATATTTAAGGTTTCATGAAACGAAAATGCGACACTTAAAATAGATAAACCTAATTTTTTTATACAAGATTTGGCAAGCGGGCAAGAGGCTCACGGGATGGGGAGAGGTGAGGTAACCGCTCATGGACATCCGCAACAACAGGTGTCCAGAGATGCGTTGCCGGCTTTTAAGGAACGTGGAACAAAAAGAGTATGCACTTTTCTTGAACTTCCCTAAGTCGTATCAAAAACGATTACTGATTATTTTTTACATATTCTATTACTTTATATACATATTTATATTACTTTTTATATTTTTCTTATTTCTATCTAAATATTTATCGTGAGTTCACCAAATGGCCCAATGGAAGACCGGCGTTGGTTTTCAAACCAGCAAACGTGATGAGTTCTCATATATTTATTTTCATTTATTAATTACTAGCTGATGCCCTTCACTTCGTCCGCGTAGATAAGGGGTTTTTAAAAAATATTAAGTAAGTTTGGAATTAAATACTTTCTCGTGTTCTATTCCAGTTCCGGTTCCCGTTTTCGTTGTTTTGATAGATTCAGATCTACTGCAAATGAACTATTAAATGTCTGCTTTTTTCTTATATAATATAAATTTAAATTGAAGAAGAGATTTTAGGAAATTTCGATATAAGAATTTCTATTATTTTATTTACTTACAGCATCGTATTCGAATTTCTCATGCTGGTCTAAATAAATAAAATAAAATTTAAAGCTGCAAATTATTTTGTAATTAATAGTAACGAGATATTTAATAGTTAAAGATGGAACAATTGTTTTTGTTTTCTTCAAATTGTTTTAAAGATCACAACTATATTCATTACTTTATCTTATCTTTGGATTTTGGACCTTTCTTGAGATTGAAAGGTAGTGACAGTCCTTAATTTGTTTATTAATTTACACTAACGTACGTAGGAACGTAGCTTCCAGGAAATTCACGATTCAATGGTCCGTAGTTAATAATAGAATATATTTTTGCTATTTAAGCAAACGATATAAAATTAATTGCGGCTGCCCTTAACGAACAATTCGTTTACGTATTTTAGTGATCCGCATTTAACCATTTTTGTCAAGAGTTGATCCAGTTTACTCTTAAAGCTCGTTCGAAGGATTTTATAACTATAACAATCAAAGTATCGCTAATGTCAAAGTCAAACTCAAAGTCAAAATATCTTTATTCATTGAAATCATATTTGATAATTTTGAATCGTCAATTTAAGGTTTCTTATAATAATAAGAGCTACATAATGTAGTTTGTAAAAATAATACATATACTTACACTCTAAAAAATTATAATACATATTTTGTTTTATTAAGACAGAGTTAGAGCATGTTCATTCCCAAGCATTTTTATCATGTAAGTAATCCGTTATTTTATAGTAAGCTTTTTTATAAAGTTTCCCTTTAATTGAATTTTTAAATTTGTTTATTGTCAGATTAAGCATATCACTTGGCAGCTTGTTATAAAAGCGTATACATTGCCTTTTAAATGATTTATCAACTTTATGGAGCCTGGTAGTGGTAACAGCAAGCTTATCTTTATTCCTAGTATTAAAATGATGACTATCGCTATTTTTCTTAAACAAGTTAATATTCCTGTGCACATACATCAGATTTTCATAAATATATTGACAAGTGACGGTCATTATACTTATCTCTTTAAATTTTTCACGGAGTGATTCTTTGGGACCCATATTGTAAATTGCACGTACAGCCCTCTTCTGCAGCACAAAGATGATGTTAATATCTGCAGCACTAATGTATAGAGAAGCTATCCAAAGCAATAATTTTGCTATGCCCCAATATGCTAATAGACTAAATATTGCTACAGCACTAAATTCTTTATTTTATAGAAGATGAGGACAAACGAGCATACGGGCAACCTGATGGGTTATGATCATCACATCCCATAAATGTCTTGTAACACCAGAGGAATCACAAGAGTGAATTGAATGAGCCGGTAACCGGTCTCTACACCATTGTTACGTATCTCTTGCGGGAATAATACGTCACAACAGCCAATCACAACGCGCCGAATCACAAGAGCGTCGACGACCTTATAAAGCGTCGAATTAACGTCCTTAAAAATATGAAAAATGAAAACACATAGGTACGTGCTGGGCAAGGATCGAACCGAGGACTCCTTGGTAAGAGTCAACGGTTCAACAATTTTTTTTTTCTCTTTCCCAACTTTCACAATTCTTTATTTCTTTTGTTGTATTTACGTTATTTATACCATTTTTTTTTAACTTGAACAAAATTTTATAATTATTTGACTAGTGAATTCTCGTCTGACTGATTCCAATACTCTATTAATCACTCTGTACGCGCACACACTTAAGTCAGGTGCACGGATACAGTACAGTGCAGTCAAACAGAGTGAATGTTATATCATAATTAAGATCAAACTATGATTGTTCAATGAGCCTATGATGCAGAACAGATGGGGACACTATTGCTTCTTATTTTTTGAATATTTAAATTTATATTATGTTAACACCAGGAACAGACATAAACTTATCATGCCTACTTCTCGGCTAAGTCGAGTTAGTAAGTCTTTTGTGGGGCGTTATATATGCTTTTACAAGAAGGTCCCAGATAATGTTCAAAACAAATGTATTACGAAATTCAAAAGAATTATTCAAAATCGTAACCGTACCGGAAGTCGTAGTGTTGGTAGGCCCCCCACAGGATGGACCGACGATCTGGTCAAGATCGCCGGAATACGTTGGATGATAAGATATATACATGACTAGAACCCCAAGAGAACCTAGAAAGAACCCTATTCTTAATTTGGGCATATATTATCAGTTTAAAACTAAATCAATTTTAATAATTCAATAATAGTACATTACACTATTAATATAAGAAATAAAGTTAAGTTTGTGGTTCTTCTGAATAGTTTATTTGCAAATATTATAGAAAGATATCCCACTTTCGTATGGATCTTGCTGTGACGTCATGTATTTCTCATTTTTATCGATATGAAAGTTTAATATCTACAAAATTAGCCAGGGTTAACAGTTATTTTATAATTAGCCATCCGTACCAAGCTCGTTCTCGTAATAATCTTTGTGACTTCATAACATGGCGCGTGGACGGCGCTATTCATATTTTAATCACAACTTACAGTGTCGTAGCTGCAATGATAATTAGTGATATCACAAAGGCTTTGTAATTGTATGGCAGTTACCGCTTAGCTACGTGCTTACAATGAATGTCGTGATAGAATTCAAATATAAGTGCGACACTTTCAAAACGGTATTGAATTAGGGAGAGTAGCTTAAATATTTAGTATCATCAGCCAAAAGATGTAAACTGCTGGACAAAGGCCTCCCCCAAAGATCTTCACGACGATCGATCCTGAGCTACCCTCGTCCAATGTATTCCGGCAATCATGACCAGATCGTCGGTCCTTCTTGTGGGTGGCCAAACTCTCTCGTGGTCTCCCAAAAACTTCCTTTTGGCGCGTACAGTAGAAGCAGCAGAATTAATAATACATGAAAGTCGTCACTTCCACGGTTTTAATAATATCACTTGAAGAATAAATTGTTATTCTTTGTAACAGCACTCTTTTTAACCGACTTCAAAAAAGGAGGAGGTTCTCAATTCGTCGGTATTTTTTTATGTTTGCTACCTCAAAACTTTTGACTGGGTGAACCGATTTTCATAATTTTTTTTATTTGAAAGCTGGTGCTTCCAGTGTAGTCCCGTTGTAATTTGTTCCAGATCTGACAGTGGCCTCCATGATAAAACCATAAAAGTCTTAAAAAAGTGGATGATAAATTTACAAATAACTGAATATTACGCCAATCGATTTCGATGATTCTTTTTTTATTGGAAATGATATACTTCAAAGATAGTTTGAAGAGAGTTTGGTTAGGTTCTGATTACGGAATCCATGACAAAGTAACGGAACTCTTCAATTCTTACGAGCAAATTAACGATACTCGGCCGAATCTTTTTTATGCAATCCGGATACTTAAGGTCATCTACCATAACAAAGTTTTAGTCAGGTAATTGTCGTAGTCGAATATGATTATCAATGGGACTCCTTAACGACTGTAAGGGTGCGATCTGTGGCAGAATTTCTAACTGTCTGTTATCAAATTGCAAAGCGCTTACGTTCATTGCTGCATTGAAAATTTTAGTATATCTACACATATTTAGATAAATTGTTAGTTAGTGTACTTCTAATTCACTAAAAATCCAAAAAAAAAAAAATAACAAAAAAAAAACAACTGACTTCAAAAACACTAGGTATTCTAAACAATAGATATAATATGCACTAAAAAGTATAAAAATAATTGCGTTTTTTATAGAATCTGATTAATTAATCTAATTCTAGTTACGATTATTGTAATTTTTGGAGTGGGTGTCATCCAAGATAGGTTTGTAACTACATACATAGTTATAGGTGAGATATGCTTGAGTCGCGAGGAGGCGAGAGGAGGCGACAGCAGGTCGCGGCGGAAGGACAACGATTCCAAAAATTAAAATAATCGTAAGTAGAATTAGATTAATTAATTAGATTATTTAAAAAAAAATTTTTGATTGTATAAAATACGCAATTATCTTTATACTTTTTAGTGCATATTATATCTATTGTTTTGGAATAGTGTTTTTGAAGTCGGTTGTTTGTTTTTGTTTATTTTTAGCCAAAACAACTAAATTAACAAGAGAATTACTGTTAGGAATTGATTCTGCTCGAATCACAACATGCTTGATTTAGTCAAATAGTTACGAGGATATTATGATCTCATTACACATATGCCGTTTTGCACATTATGCCGGATAGGTCGGTACGACATCGGCGCCCTTTTCTATCTTGCAGCAGAAAGATGCAAGAATTATTGTTTCGGGATTAAGGGCGTCGTAGATTACTGAAATTACTAGGCTGATGAGACTAATCCTCTGATGTCTCAAAGTGACGAACGCAATTACAATAACGCTCAGAAATTAGGGTTTTTCAATAATTCTGAGCGGCAGTGCATTGTTGCTCTTCTCGTAACTGTAAATTTAAAAAAAATGATCCACGGTATAGGCATAATAATATTTTTATACGACATTAAGATAAAATCCAAGATTTATGTGATCGTAATAAAAATAATCCATTTTATAATGAACGTCACACTGTAGAACTCTCAACTACATTGTTTTAACATGGTTTCTTAGAGGAGGATGAAATGAGGCTAATTGTTAAAGACCATGGGACACTCAGGAAGATCTATTTATTCCCTCGGGAGTTTATTTATTGCTCTGGCGCTAGTTTCCTTACTTCTACCGGTACTTAAAACGAAACGAAGGATAACAAAAACCTTTTATTGTGTACGTGGATGGAATAAGGCCATTAAAACTATATAAAATATATCTAAAATAGTTCTGAATCATGTTTAAGGTTTAGAGATATCGTCAAACTTCTGAGACTATATGAATATATGCAAACAATACAGTCAATCAACCGAGGTGAGCGGGCGTGGGGAACTGAATTCTCATTTACTATAACATCTATTTTCCTTCAAATTCATAAGTCCTTTATTAGGCATCTATTTATTTGTCGTAAGGTTGACGATCATGAAGCATCTTGGCCGACGTAACGATACGTTTTGTTAAATCAATTGTTATATTTAACATTATTTAGAAGATATATAATAATAATCCTTTCAACAAAAATAACTCTTCATCGTCTTCATCATCATCAGCCGGAAGACGTTCACTGCTGGACAAATGTCTCCTTCAAAGATTTCCCCGACGATTGGTCGAAAAGTAAGCAGTAAAGTCCTCGAATGGCGACCACGTACCGGAAGACGCAGTGTTGGTAGGTCCCCCACAAGATGGAGCGACGATCTGGTCAAGATCGCCGGAATACGTTGGATGAGGGCAGCGCAGGACCGATCGTTGTGGAAATGAACTCTTATTGATAACTAAATATCCAATTTTTACAAATTGAACTTATAATAACCTACTTTCATTGTCGATAAATTATAAATTCACGTTAAAAATTCATCCAATAATTTTTCGAGTCAGTCTCGATCAATATGTGGCTTGACGTGCCACATGTTCTGTTAAACTGTACTAATAATTGAGACTAAAATGCCGGATTGCGTAGGAAAACTTTGTAAAAATAATACAACAAGAAAGAAGAAAGAAAATCATCAGTAATTATTGAAGTAAAAATTCTTTAGGCGCGACTTGGGGGTAACTCAGAATTTTTTTCTGACGTAAGTAACGCTCAGTACAAAAGTCAATTGAAAGAACTTTTTAAGCCATTATAATTTAATGCTTTTAAAAAAATTTCAAATTGCTAAGTAATATTTTTTAAAAATATCCAAGTGTTTTATTGTTTATTTATTACTACTATTGCAATAAATAATATATAAGTTTTCAGAAATTTTCTGACATTCGTTAGTTGTTCTTGTTTTTTTTTTCGTTTCCATTATTAGGAGAGGCAAAGGGTATTATAAAAGGTAAATATTCAATAACAACGTCATATTTATATGTGCTAATAATAATATTACCTTCAATTTCTGGCTATAAATTATTTTATTAATGAGTGAAATTTTAAAATGTGAGAATGGGCAATGAACTAAATTATAAATAGAATATATCAGTCAAATAAAATGGCGGAATCCGAGGAACATTTTACTCTTTCATCAATAAATAAGAATAAAAGAGAAAATTAAGAGCCTGACATGTAACAAATGTAAGTGTTTATATTCTGATGAATAATAATATCAAAATATAATATTATATCATGGTTAGTAAAATATGTCAGGTCGTCTCTACGCTCTTATATTCTAAATCTATGATCTTCATTTTTATAGATATGGAAGAAAAACGGTCCAAGAATAGACCCTAGTGGTACCCCCATACTGAGAGGAGTTCTAGGAGATCTTCTGCCATTCACGTCAACCCTAAGAATTCTATTGTTGAGATCTGAAATCAGAAGATCGAGCGCAGTTCCTTTTATGCCATAGTGACAGAGCTTCCTGACCATCGTTGAATGTTAAAAAATCCAAAGCCTTAGAAAAATCAAAGTAGATACCAAGTGCATTCTGCCATTCCTCTCAGGCATCATAAATTTTTTAATTAGTTCAACACCTGCATCCCTTTTTGAACGTCCACTGGTAAAGAAAAATTGTTTCATGTTATGAAGTTACTTCACCAGTGGGAGGCTCCTTTGCACAGGATGCTGCCTGGATTATGGGTACCAAAACGGCGCCTATTTCTTCCGTAAAGCAGTAATGTGTAAACATTACTGTGTTTGGGTCTGAAGGGTGCAATAGCTAGTCAAATTACTGGGCAAATGAGACTTAACATCTTATGTCTCAAGGTGACGAGCGCAATTGTAGTTCCGTTCAGAATTTTTGGGCTTTTTGAGAATCCGGAGGGCACTGCATTATGGGCAGGGCTTATCAATTACCATCAGCTGAACATCCTGCTCATCTCTTCCCGTATTTTTATATTAAAACAAAACTTATGAGAGTTAAAAGTAAGTAAGCATCTGGCATAAAATTATATTTTCAAAAAAAATGCTAAGGGTCGACAAAAGCGACACAGAACGATAGTTATTCGGGTCAGAAGTGCATCTCGACTTAAATATTGGTGTAATTTTACTATGTTTCAGAAGGTTAGGAAACACGCCATGTTAAGACAATTATTAAAGATTATTTCAAGATATCGTGATATGACATCAATTATTGAACTTATTATTTTAACAGATAGCCCCATATATCAGTAGATTTTTTCATGTCTAGGAATTTAAAAGATTTAATTATTTCTCCAGGGTTTACATAACTGAAATTGAAAATTTGTTGACATTCTCTAACATATTCCAGAAGAATTGACTCAGCAACACTGGTGGAGAAGACAAGAGTGTTTGTGATAGAAACTGGAATGTCAGAAAAAAAATCTCATAAGCAGAAGCAACTTCCTGCTGAGATTGGATTAGTGTATTGTTTATTGACAGATTGTATTCAATGTTCCGGTCTTTCACTCTTGCAGATTCCCAGTTAATAACATTCCAAGTCATCTTTATTTTATTTTGTGTTAATATACTGTGTTAATGCTAAACTCTTGTTATATTAGAAGTATCAAGAAATAAAAGAAAAAACCAGTGTGTGATTAACACCACAGACAGAAGTGAGACTCTATCAAGGCTACGGGGCTATCATTACGAAATACAACAATCGTTTTGTTTTATATTTGTGTATAAAATATTACTTGGTCAGATTTTTCTCTGACTGATTGCTCTCCCCAAATCGACTCAAGCCAACTTTAACCGAGTGTACAAATGATTTAGGTTTTCTTTAGTGTTAATTCCGCCAATATTTGTCTCGCCAAAATCTGGCACGAGATCTCGTGATCAGATTCTGGCGTCTGGCTTCAGACCAGATTTTGGCGAGACAAATATTGGCGGAATTAACACTAAAGAAAACTTAAATCATTTGTATAATTATGGATATCCGCAATTAACGCCTAATTCAATAAATTTTCTTAACCGAGTGTGATAGCTCAGTCTCATTCAAAACCCACAAAATAGTTTGGTCAGTGCGACAAAAAAGTTTTCACTTGGAAAACCCTTAACCTTAATATTGTTCAACAATTCTAGTAAGTAGTGACGAAAAATATGCAAATACAGCTGAACAGAGTATAATATAAAAACACCGCTTTCTCAATAGTGTCTGTAAACGACGTTTGTATAAAATATGCGAACATTTCCATAAATGTATGTAAGAAAGAGGGTTGAAATTGCTGACACAAGTGAAATAAATTGTCGCCTTAACACGCTACATCCCACCTAATCGTATTTATACAGATTTGGATTCGCAATGTCAAGTAAATTGTTAAGGATATCAAGTCAACACTTTATCTTTATAACAAATTGAGGCTTTTAATTTTATATTTATCCTGTTGGATAGTTGACTCATCATGCGTTGGATGGTTTGATACCTGGTATGTAACTTTGGACAACTTGATGATAACGTGATATCCAATAGCAAATGCTGGCTAGATTATGGCAGTAATGTGTAAGCATTACTTAAAAAAAATAGTAACAGGTTTGTACTATACCGATATGAATAAAAGCTTGAAGTTCCTCCTTTGCCTTTTCGAAACCTTTTAAATTATATCCATATGATGAATTAAAATTTTGCACAGCCGCCATCTTGGATTGCGAAAATGATTCCAAATTCGTTCTCTGCTACCACGAGAACCTGGAAAACGAATATTAATATTATATATTTATTATTATAATATATAATAAATAATATTAACTTATTTACTACAATTAATTATTTCTCTACCTAATTATTACTGTTGTGATATTGACCTAATGTAATTGTGTGATTATGTAATGTAAGATTAAACAATTTATTGTTTTTAAAGTGATAACCCTCACTTCTAGGATTTGAGGAGAACCCATTTGTTGAAGCCACAACCTAAGAGTTGATGATGAGTTGACAAAGCATACAAGATTTTATGACGATACGTCACTCGAACGGTTTGCTCAGTTGGGAGAGGTCGTAGGTTCGAGTCCCGCATCGTTCATAAAATTTTGTTTTTCAAATTTTATTTGTGAATGTAAGATTAACTTTATTGTATCAAGTTTATTCAAATTATATTCAAGGAATGACCTAGAATGTTCATTTTCACTAGAACATAACTATAGCGACCTACCTTATCTTACTAAAATAAATCTAATTTCAGACAGTACAAGAAAACTAGGCCACCTTATTTCGACTTCAGACCAACAAAAATAACGATTTCTAGAAAGATAACAGAATGCATTTTAGATTTAGTAAACATGAGCAACAGAAAATAAAATAGACTTTTAGAATGTGGAAAATTAAAAAGGAGAGAAAATTCACTGTAAATATTTTCCAAAACAGTAACGTACTGACTCCAACAATAATTATTGAGATAGTTACAGTTTATTTGTAATCTGTAATATGTTGTCTATTGATCCTTAATAGTTTATCTTCTCTTTTTTCTTTGCTTTCTTACCTTGATTAAATATTTTTTTATTTATACGGCTATCATCATGTAAAAAATTTGTTTTTTTTTTTTTAAAGTGATAACCCTCTCTTCTGGGATTAATTACACAAATTAAATTTATGAACAATGCTGGACTCGAACACTCGACCTCTCGCATTCCGTGCGAGCGCTCTTCCACTGAGCCAGCCGTTCGAGTGACGTACATAAATCTTGATATGTCTATGTTCAACTCTCAGGTTGTCGCTTAATCTACAGAATCTACTTTATAGTTGACAACTGTAAACATATCTGTACTCGGTTAGATGATTTTTATTTTCAAAGCTATAAAACCATGACAATTTCAACGGTATTTATGAGTAGTTACTAGCCACTGGCATTATTAGTAATGAACCATTAGTAGTTGCCGTGACGATCTATTTCCCGTAATTTTCGGTCTGTATGATGTTACCTCTATCAATGCATACTTCAAATGAGCTGTGTAATATGATTTTTTTTAAACAGAAAATGTTATAGGATCTTTAACTATATCTGTTTTGACCTTTTTCAACCCCTATCCACAAGGCATAAAGTAGCGATATATATAAAAATTTATATAATATTTAATGTAAATTTTATACAACTATATTAAGTATTATTATTTCAGTGAGTCTTAAGTCTTTGTGCCGTTTGGTGTTGAGACACTTGGTCCGCGTGGGGCTCAGCGGCGTGGAGAATGTACAAAGTACTATCAACGCACCTCAATATGGCTACTAGTAAGCCAAGCGCTGGCAGCTATTTCGTTCCCTAGGTACGCTTCCCCGTAATGATAGCTTTATTTTAATGTAATCATAGTATTGTAAATCTTAATATATATATTTCTTTTGTGCGTCTGTTGTAACTGAACTCCTCCTAAACGGCTGGACCGATTTTAATGAAAATTTCTGTGTGTCTTCAGGTGGATTCAAGAATGGTTTCAATTCGATTGAACTACCTCCTAAACGCCTGGACCGATTTTTCAATTATCAGACGTGTGTACAGGACAACGTCTGTCGTGTCCACTAATGTAGTTATAAGATTTGTTTTGTTTAAACAAATATTGATATATTACTATTAGGTAAATTTATATTATTAATGCCGCTCGTATAAACAATATTTTGATATATACTTCACTGTTATAATATTTGTGAATCACAACTCGTTATTAAACTTGTTTGCAAGTATTGAATGGACAATGTCGTTAAATAACAGTTAGTTGCGACACTCGACACGACTCCCTATTGACACGCTGAGTGACAAACAAACAAAGAACATTAATCACTACATATTATAAAACAATATCCTCCGCCGCGTCTTTCTGTCTGTCTGTTTTCAACAATGGATAGCGTGGTTCTCGAGGAAGCTTTGAGTATATAATTTGTTAAGTTTTTGTATACATTTCTGGATACATCTGGAGCAATCTGAAATATCTACAGAAAAATGAATGAGGATAGCGTATGTCTATCTCTCAACTATAACATACTATGTCCATTTTTATACTTTAAAACATTGGTATTAATAAAGCGGTGATGTTAAAGCGATTAAAATCGTATTTGTGTGATTTACATATCTTTATATATATTTTTCTTGTGTGCGTGTGTATGTCACTGAACTCCTCCTAGACGGCTGGATCGATTTTGATGAAATTTTTTTGTGAGTTCAAGGGGATCCGAGGTTTAGATTCACAATTGAACTACCTCCTAAACGTCTGGACCGATTTTGATGATACTTTTGTGTGTTCCAGTGAATTTGAGATTGGTGTGTGTCTTCAGGTGGATTTGAGAATGGTTTAGATTCACAATTAAACTACTTCCTAAACGGCTTGGCTTGGAGATTTTTTTGTTTGTTTCAGTGAATTTGAGATAGGTTTAGATTCTCAATATGGACGGCATATAATATAATTCTCCTGCTCATGTGTATGTTAGTGAACTCCTCCTAACGGCTGGACCGATTTTTCAAATTTAAGACGTGTGTACAGGACAACGTCTGTTGGGTCCACTAGTCATATTATAAAATCATTCAGAAATACGTTTTTGTTTTATTCTTAACTCATTAACTTAGATTACACATTTCCGATGGCTTTAGACTACATTATTTCCGAATATTTCCATCATTTTTTCTCTATTGACAGAACAATGTCTTTCGAGTCAGCTAGTACATTATATGAGTTAGTTAAAATATGAAAACATGATTAATAAGTATTACTTGCGACCCGCCCTAGCTTCGCATTAGAATATAAGAAACATAAAAAAAGTGACTCCTAAAACAAGATAGGGGTAATTAATGTCTGTTTCCAAAATTTTGGGAACACATTAATAGATTATTGAAAAATAATAAATATGGGAATGGATAATTAATGCTTTTGCACGTTTCTTTAATATTAAAGGCTTTATTTCGCAGTTACACGAAAAGCAACAGTTGTAGAAGAACATTTAGATGGGAGTTGATGTTAGAGCCAAGGCAGGCAGCACCTAGAGAAAACCAGCTAATAATTGAAAGGAAAGGAGGAGGTTAGAAAAAATATCTTGGACGCGTATTTTGCCTTTTTCTTAAGATAAAGTATAACGCCTTATTCCATTATTTTATTTATTTTGTGTTGTTTTCCAAATATACAGTTAATTAGAAAGCCTTATTATTTAAAAAAAAATATGGCTACAGCTATTTACTGTCCATCTGAAAACGTTTCAGTTCGGTTCAATTAAATTATAATAAAAATTTAACTTTTACGCAAAATCCAATGTAAAAACAAAGTTGCAGTGACACGCATTTGATTCTTTTTCAAAAGTTTTTTATACAAAGAATCTTAGAGTTTGAACAAAAAATATCACATGGTAACAACAAAAATTTCAAGTATACCCACAAAGTAATTCACTAAAAGCATTACAAAATTTAAAAAGCATTTATTAATAAAGTTCCAATGAAAATTCAATCACGCTTTTAACAGATTTTATTGAAAACAATGGAGTTACCAAAAGTTTGGCGACAGCTTTGTGTTAATCCTGAAAATAATAAAAGCTGCATAAATAATAAATGAATTTATTAATAAACGGTTTAGCAACAATATTTACATTTGAGAGGATAACACTGAATTAAATGTAGAAAGTAGTCTTCGAAACTATTTTTATTTACAGGTACCAGTCTCTAATCAATTTAGACACCATGCGGGGCATCTCATAACTTAACTTTAGCCCGGCTGTGTGCTGGTGGCAAGGAGAGAAGATGATGATAAAGAGGAAATGAAATGATGAAGATGAAAAAATGAGAAGAACACACTCGTGTGTCGACGCTAGGGTGACATCGCCTTTTATAGACATCTTTACCCTGTTTACCTGTCACTGTCAACAATAGGTTATTAACCGTCAACTCTTGGTATACCTAGAAGATTGATCAACGACTGACGGTACGGCTTTCGACATGGTCGGTTGGCAGGCGATCTTCTATTATAATATATAGGTGGGTGGATCTAGCGAAATCCTTTAGTCGTGTATGGCACAAGGCGCTTCTCTCAACACTTCCATCATTTGGGCTAATATCATCCCCACCAACTGGATGTGTGGCAGCCCTCCACACAGCGGTTTTCAAGGAACTTTCTTCCACGTACTAAAAAGCTGTGGAGTGAGCTTCCTTGTGCGGTGTTTTCGGGACGATACGACATGGGCACAGGCTTCAAAAAAAGCGCGTCCTACACCTTCCTTAAAGCCTAGCAACGCTCCTGTGATTCCTCTGGTGTCGCAAGAGAATATGGGCGGCGGTGATCAGGTGATAGTTACGGGCACGGGTATTTTATCAAAAGACACACTATCAGTACAGGAGAGTAAGAAAGTACCTACGAAGTGCACGCGTCACCGATGCAATTTGGTGCGAGCGCGGGCGACGTCGGCGACACACATAAAAACTGTGAATAAATGTGAGATTATTTTTTGGAGAGAAGAAAATACATTTCAATACTCTCGACCTCGAAACGGGGCCCATAAACACCTACCGACTAAAATACTCCTCTATGCTGTCAGTTCTGAAGGCTTTTACAGCGACATAGGACGTGGGCCGTGGAGGCCGCAAAGACTACGCAACAACAGTCGCGGGGCGTCTCCTAAGGAGACTCAAACCTCGGACCAAACTCGGCTGTGTGCTTCTGGAAAGGAGAGAAGATGAAGATGGAGATGAAGTGAAATGGGAAATAAGTATGAGATCAACGCCAGATCGATAAAATAAACATTAACTTGGGAAAACCAGTACCGTCAAAACTATTAGATCCGTATTCTAGGAGAGTCCGTGATCAAGATTTTAAGTGAATTTATTCTGATTCGCTTTAAGGGGCGCCGCAGCGACTTAAATTATAATCAGAATAGCGCCCGAGAATTGTTTTTTTTATGAAAATAAGGGACGAGACGAGCAGGACGTTCAACTGATGTCAATTGATACGCCCTACCCATTACAATGCAGTGCCGTTCAGGATTCTTAAAAAACACAAAAATTGTGTGCGGCACTACAATTGCGCTCATCTTAAACATAACATGTTAAGTCTCATTTGCCCAGTAATTTCACTAGCTACGGTGCCTTTCAGACCGATACACATTACTGCTTCATGGCATAAATAGGCGCCGTTGTGGTACCCATCCGGCTTCCTGTGCAAAGGAGCCTCCCACTGGTTACTGCTACAGGCAAGAACTCGGTTAACGGATCAGCCTAGCTATCCAACGCGGAAACGCTGCCAGTATTTTTTGCTTCGCTTTCGCTTCCACGTAATGATAGTTTTAATTTCATGTAGTCATAGTATTGTAAATATAATTATAAGCTTTGTTTTCTTTGAATAAATAAATTTGAATTATTATTTGCTGCAATTAAACATTAATTAAATTAAATCAATTTTATTTATTCTATTTATTTTATGATTTGTAATTTTTTAGTTCAAACTGTTATAATTAAGAACTGTAAAATACGTAGGTCATTTTTTAAACTTTTAAGTTTTGCGTAACTTAGAAAACCAATATGTTATAAACAAAATATTATGTTTATTGCTTTTCAAAATACTCTCCTTTACATTTTAAACATTTTTTCATGCGATCGAACTATTTTTGTAAACAGGAGTAGCCCCTGTGTTGTTGCTTTGTGCAGGCTGGGAGACGAGATTTTCGGAAGCTAAAAATGACTTAATTTTGATGGCCGTGTGTGAAGAAGCGTTGTCATGATGTAGGAGAACGCGGCTTTTTTGTTTTTGCTATTAACACTCTTTTGATCTTCAAATGGAATTGTGCAGATGGAACCCGTAGCTGAGAAAAAAAATGCGATCTTTTTTTTAGCAACGTTTCTCGCCTGCCTCACTTTTGTTGGCCTGTTCTGATTTTCAAACACCCATTCACAAGATTGCTATTTTTTTTCGGGTTCAAAACAATAAATCCACGTTTCGTCTCCTGTAACAATTTGATAAACAGCTTTAGAATGTCCGTGGTCGTACTTCATTAGTATCTGTGAGCACCATTCCACGCGAGCCCGCTTCTGCTCCGCTCAGTCCATGAGGGATCCAACGACAACAATGTTTTCGAACTTTCAATTCTTCGTGTAAAATTATCTGAATTTGGTCCATAACAATCCCCAATAGTCCTCGAATTGTCTCATAGGTAATACGCGGGCTTTCTTCAATTAGCCACATGTCAGTAGCCACATTATTTCTGTTGCGGCATTTGAAGGCCGTCCTTCACGAAATTCATCATGTAAAGAAACGGTGCTCAAGCGAAGTTCTTCTCTCCCAAAAGCATTTTGAAGACGAGCGGCACAGTCTTGCGGAGAGAGAGAACTTTTAAAATCATAAAAAATCATTGCATTAAAATATTTTCGACTTAATTCAATTTTCGTTGCGTACGTAGAACTTTGATGTGTGATAAAAAACAATTGACAAATTATTTCCCGCCAATTGTTTTTTTTTATTACTAAGAAGGTTGCAATGTTTCAAAATATATAGCATTCCAAATTCAAATAGTTCCGATTAGCTAGATCAGTGTCTCAGCGTGCGTATCGATCGAAAACAAGGAACGTCGAAGTACTGATTAAAAAGTAAAGAATTTAAGTTGTTTAAAGTGATTAAGTTATCAAGTATTTGTGTACAATACTCGTGTTTCGTGATGAATGTTCCAGTGACATATAAATCGTTATAAATAAATGTGATTTTACAAAGCAATAACACAAAATAAATCTAAATTAGTTAAATAGTAAAGTTAAAGTGAAGGTAGGTGTTAGATTTGTTTGACATTTCATCGTACTATTGATTGTGACAGGAGTGAATGCAAAATATTTAATGAAGCATCAATAAAAGTGTCAAAACAGTATATTTTACAACTTTTAACATTATTATTACTTTAATTTGTGAACTTCTAATTGCCGTTTTTGTTTATACTCCTCCGCATTAATCGGTTCTCCTTACAATATGGAATGCCAAAAGTGCTCTCTAGGAAAGGATCACGCTTTCTATGTCAGGGGCAGTGTCAAGGTATGTTTCACAGAAGCTGTGTAAAAGGCTTGCTGCTGATTTGAAAGCTGGCAAAAACCGTATATATTGTAATAATTGCGAAGACGATGACTCTGAAATTGAAGAGAACGAGGCCGACCGAGGCTATGATAAGATTTTAAAGGATATACGGAATGTACAGGCTCTCCCAGCCCTAATAAAACAAATAGATTCCATAAAAAGTAGCATGTGCTTATTGTCGGAAAAATACGACACATTATTAGCAGAACATCAAAAATCAAAAGATAAAATTCATAAGCTTGAAAAGAGCGTAGAAACTATAAATAATCAACTTATAAGAAACTATTAATAGTGTGCCCCATACGTAAGTATATATTGTAATTTAATTAAATTTAATCTAATCTAATCCAAACTAATTCAATCTAATCTAACGTAATGTAATCCAATTAAATTTAAATTAATTTAATTATGAGTTAATTTATAAAATAATTGCGATTTACTTATAAATGTTAACTGCGCCTATAATTGAAGTAGCACTCCATAGTATTTTTGTCTGTAATATTTTTTATGTATTAGTGTATACTTTATTGATGCAATAAATAAATAAAAGCAAAAAAAAGCAAGTTGTATTCTTATGAGGAATAAATTCACTCGATGGCTAAATATTCATAGCTCTTGTTATAAACATCTGTGTCCTTGTGGTTTTGGACGTGACCTAAATAATAAAAGGATTTTAACGAAATTCAAATCTTTGTAATGGCTTATGAAAATTGCTACTTCCGGAATTATTATTTGAAATTTTAATTATGAAAATAAGGGACGAGACGATCAGGACGTTCAGCTGATGGTGATTGATACGCCCTACCCATAACAATGCAGTGCCGCTCAGAAAAATTCAAAATCCTGAGTGGCACAACAATTACGCTCGTCACCTTGAGACATAAGATGTTAAGTCTCATTTGCCCAGTTATTTCACTAGCTACGGCGCCCTTCAGACCGAAACACAGAAATGTTTACAAATTACTGCTTCACGGCAGATCTAGCCCGCTTCCTGTGCAAAGGATTTGGAAATCAATCATCATCGTCTACAAAAAATAAAATGTAGTAAAATATGATAATAATAATCCTAGGGATTTAGGAAGGAACATAAATATACTCAAGCTCGCTTATATCGACTTATGTTGGGCGGTCCTTTGACGTTCAATAAGGATTTTAAATCCTATTTTTTATGTGTTTTTAGGGTTCTGTAGCGAAATGGCAAAAAACGGAACGCTTATTGATTCGTCATGTCTATCTGTCTGTACGTCCATATTTTACGGACATATTTTTCCGGGGTATTTTTAGGGGGTTCCCCATGCTTAGAACTATAACTCATAATTTTTTTATCATCAAACCCATACGTGTGAGGTATCTATGAATAGGGCTTTAAAAATGATATGATGACGTTTCTAATATCATTTTTTTCCAAACTGAATAGTTTGTGCGAGAGACACTTCCAAATAGGTAAAATGTTTGCCCCCCCCCCCCCCCCCCCCCCTTGTAAAAATAAAAGAATGATAAAACTAAACAATAAATACTGTTCATTACTACGTCATAAATCGTATTATATAAACTTAATTGAAAAAAAAAATACACTGTTATTAAAACATCGATCAAAGTTACAACGAAGTACAAGAACTTTAATATTCTGTTACTTGCTGCTACGGAACGCTTTTTACAATTTGGTTTAGTACTGTTTGAATGTTCTATATACATAATTATATAACAATAAGAATAGAAGAAAACGTCACGTGGAAACATACAGACTACTTCGAAGGTATTCAAAGGTTGTGTAAAAGTGTTTAAGGCACTGGGCTTAGCGATAACGAAAAATAGCTCGCCAATTCCTATTTATCTATACATCGTTATTTCCTCAAAATTAAATAGAATATTTCACGAAGATGTTTTATTAACTTACTGACGGTAATGAAATGTATACTTGTCAAACTTATCTTAATAATATGTTTATTTTTAAAATTGTATTTTTAATACAGTTGCTGAAAAAGTGGCGTATTGCAGGGACGTATAGCGTTCGGGATGTGGGTTATTACATACTCGTGCGTTCTCTTTCCCAACTGTCAAAAAATGTCTATTAAAAAGAAAAACCAACCACGAAGTTTTTATGATTTATGCAAATATTTCTAAATAGAAGCTACTATTCTTTTTCAATATCAGATTTAATGACTTGATTCAATGAGTTAGGTTAGGTTTTATTTCATTTCATCTCATTAAATTTCACTTTAATTTCATATCAATAAAAAAAATGTACTTAAGACTTGGCTGTATGGGCATAGTTCCCTTTGCCTACCCAAAATGGATGAAGATATCAAAAAAAATCTCTGCTTATATTCTTTTACGGTTGGCGCCATTTAAGTTAGTTGAGTTTATTGTGTTATTATTATTATATTAAATTGCTTCATTTTTTCGCAAATGTATTAAAAATAGTTGTTCAGTACATGTGCGGAACCGTCATTGCAACTTGTTCCGACTGTCAACCCTCACCTTCGGCTGCGCCTCGGCTCGGATAGACATTTGTCGTAACTCTTAGCAATGACAGGCTTTCCGCACTCGTGATGAAATATGCTATTTTCTGTAAAGATTCAAGTATCAAATTGAAACGGTTTTGAAACAGAGTGAGTTGTCACAGAACTGTTTTACATTACCGACACGGTATGTATCGTAGTGCATACATTAATATAAATTACAATGTTTCAGAGCAGTCTGCAGTACCGTATGTATTACACAAAGAAAGTATAATTTTATTTATAAGGTACTTATTATGTGACATATTACTATTAACACTAATTATTGTTTTAAATAAGTTTGGCATATACATAACATAACAATATATCATTGTCTGTGCTCCAAATTTGATATTTTGTTTGACGTAAAGCAATTAATATTGTCAGGAAAGTTTTTTTTTGCGCATAATAGCAAAGAGGATGTAAATACTACGTAATTAGAAGCGGGACTGCATGAGTTTAAATTGAAATTTAGTTTAGTATGAAACGTGCAGTGACATTTGACATAAGTTTGAAATAGCAGTAATTACAGTAATCCGGCTAAGTTTATAAGCGAACAGATGCTTTTAAAACGTAGCGGATTTCGGCTATCTCCGTTTTTTACAAGATTATAGCCGTCATCTGTCAATCTATCAATGACTGCACGTTTCATTAAATCGAGTGAATCGCTTTTTTCTTAGAGAGTTTCGCTAGGCTGATAATAGGTTTATGTGGAAAAACACAGGGGATTTTCGTGTAATCGAGTATAATGAAGAAATATTTAAATATTCTTCTTTGTATTTTGGGTTTGAGCTAAATGGTTTTGTTAACAATGCTGTAAATAAATAAAAAAAATGATTTCGTCAGAACTCAGCTGATCACGTTCGTTCACGCGTTTCGTTACCTCTGTTGTAACTTAATCTAGTTTAGTCTTAAAAATCCATTAGTATTCAAACTAAAAGTAATGAACTTTAACGAACAAAAATCAATATTAACAAAAACAACTATAAGGAAATTGTAAAGTTATAATGTGCAGTGATAGTGAAATGCTACCCTAAATAAAAGCAGTTCGCATTCTTCTCACTTCAAAAAGTGACAGTGAAAAATCCTGTAACCAACAATAGCAACTATCAAAGCATATTGAATTTGGTTGCCAATAATCACGGACGAGTAAAGAAGAAGGATTCCGCGAAAGTTTTTGCACCTTTTCACAACAAACGACGGCATTTTTAAAAAAAAAATATTGAGACGCAAACTGATCTGTCACAGACGATGACAATTCTCATAATGGCCGCCTATCGGCCTGTAGTAGTGTAATTGTGTGCGTGGGGCTAAGTATTTACACGTTAATCGGCTTGTTTTGGTGCTACACTGTTATGTAAGGTGACACGGAGTCCTTATTTTTTTACTAGTCCGTGCCAATAATTATAGATTAGGTTATTAAGTTCCTAGTCACAGAAGTTACATAGCTATCAAATCAAATGAAATTATAATATCTTATTTATCATATTAATATATATTATAATATCTTTATTAAGAGGTATGCTTCCAGTTATTTTACAATAATATATGTATAAAGTAAAATAATATAATTCAATTAAATATAAAAATTAAATAAATTAAAATACAATTCTGCATTCAGGTCTATTTATTTTCTATAAGTCTCCTGGAGCACTAAACGCCAATGCTTGTGAATTGAGCAGTCCAGACCCGGCCAGGGGAAAATTATTCATTTTGCTTCGGAATAGGGTATGTCCAGATCTTAAATATTACAATGTGTCTTCTATCCAACTTATATTAAAAGCACGTAAATATTCATTAATACTATAAAAATTGTTTTCAAGCTGCCATTTAAACAGTCTTAGTATCTACATACATTTTATTTGACAGTATTTTCAAGTCCTCAAGCAATTTAATATTTAATTATGATTATTTTGTAGAAAACATATACATACACATGTTATGATTATTTTGTAGAAAAAGTCAAAAAAGCTGTGTTGTTACTCTAGCATTCATCTCAACAGCAAAGCTATTACTAATAAATGTTACCGATATCAATGAGATTAGTAAAACTGTCACGTAATCTTGCTAAATCAAACTTGCGGCTTGTTTGATTAATACAAGTATAAGTTAAGCCAAAGTTTTGGTGGTATTAATAATTATTTTGATATCTTATATATGTGGAGAAGTAACATTAATATTGATCGATTTGAGTGCATACAAATATGTCAGTGTTATTATTAAATTGATTACTTAACATATTATGTCACCAAGCGCGACCAATGTCATGGAGTACCATAAGATATCCCAATTAATAATAATATACAAAAAAAATAGGCCGCCATCTTAAATACATGCTGAATTGTAAGAATGTACTTGCAAATCAACGAACACGACATCATGACGACCTGTATAGTCGAGTGGTTAGCGATCCTACCTACTAAGCTAGAGGTCCCGGGTTCGAATCCCGGTAGGTGCAAGCATTTATATGATGAATATGGATGTTTGTTTCCGAGTTATGGATGTTTAAATGTATTTATGTATTTTTAGTAAGTATATTGTATTAAATATATCATTGTCTTGTAACCCATAACACAGGTTATATATGCTTAACTTGGGGCAAGATAATTTGTGTGTCAATATTATATGGAATACCACGAAACACATAATTTATATCTCAGCATTAGAATACCAAAATATACAATTAATTAACAAATAAATAGAATAAAAGCGATAGTTGTTTAACCGTTCAAAATTAATAATTACATTTATTTCTACCAGAAAAAAAAACAAACAACAAGATTAAAATATTTTTAAAACATTTTTTTCTGTAAGTATTAAATTGCTGATCTGTGAGCAATAAAGGATTATTCAAATATTGTACTAAGACATAACATGTAATTTTAATGTTATTTAGTTTCAACAAAATGACATCGTTATTCATATTCGCAAACATCCATAATTGAAGTTATATTTCTTTAGGCGCGTTATGAAAAAATGATGAGAGTGAAATTTTAAGATGCGCGCGCATCATTGTAACACAAAAGTAACAGGCTGAAGTTGGTTCCTAAAATTTTCTGACGTTTGCGATATTCGTTTTTTTTTTTTGTTTCTTCGTCCATTATTAGGCAAAGGGTTCAAGCCCATAAGGCCGTATTCTCTATTTAATAATTAATTGTCAAAGCCATCTTTGCAAGATTTTCACAATATTGTTCTTTCTACAAACGTAGAATAGCATGTGGAATAAATAATTTGAAGGATTTTTGCTTTGTTGCGCCAAAGTGCATATTTTTTCTGTAAGTATTAAATTGCTCACCTGCGAGCAATAAAGGACAATTCAAATACTAATACTAAGACATAACATTTCATTTTAATGTTATTTCGGTTCAATAAAATGACTTCATTATTTAAATATACAAAGTAAAATAAGAAAATATATCATCGAAATATTTAAGGATATAATATCTCGTCATGAACATAGAGACGCGATCATTAATCTTGATAAGCTCAGAAGCCTCCATTTTATATGAAAATATTTGATAGTGTGTTCATATTTCTTAATCATTGTAATATGTGCTTTTCACATTGCGGGGTAAGTAAGAAAACAGATTCCATTCATTTCATTAGTTTAACAAACTTATCATTTTTAGTAAGAGATAGTTGTTAGGAGCATAAAATGTTAATATAATACATTTCGTTATTTTCAACTCAATTTAAATCACTTGATTGTATGTGCTCACTGGTTGCAAATCACCGCCTTTCTATCATAATCATATTACCAGTGGGAGGCACCTTTGCACAGGATGCCGGCTAGATTACACCAACGGCGCCTATATCTGCCGTGAAGCATTAAAGTGTAAGCATTAATGTGAATGAACAAAAGACATTAATGCTTACACTTACAATGTGTTTCGTTCTGAAGGGCGCCGTAGCGAGTGAAATTACTGGGCAAATGTGACTTAGTATCTTATGTCTCAAGTTGGCGAGCGCAATTCAGAGTTACTGGGTTTTTCAAGAATCCTGAGTGGCACTGTATAGTAATGGGCAGGGCGTATCAATTACCTTCAGCTGATCGTCTTGCTCGTCTCGTCCCTTATTTATAAAAATATATTAATATGAATTAAAACAAAAAAACCGCTCCCACATATTTTGTGGACAATGGTTATTTGCCCAGTTGGAATTTATTATTATTCATTAATATTAACTAAGTACTTCTATTACAGTATCATATTTCGTGTTAGTAAATTTAATTTTTAGAAATATCTGTGATTTTATGGAGATTTGTCAATCGACCTTTAAAATTCATAGACCAGTGCTGAAGCTTTTGAAAATGATAAAAAATGCAAAAAAAAATGTTAGTAGGATGTGGAAACGGAAGAGAATGAAAGGAAAAATAAGTAATTTCCACTTCCTTTTCTTTTCTTTTGGAAAAGGGGGGTTGATTGAAAGAATGAAAGGTAAAAGGTTATATAACACTAGAAATAAGGGATTGCTTGAAACTAATTCTAGGAGGCTTCATAAGATACATAATAGCTTTAAGGGTAAATGTATACACTTCTATAATAAAGTCCCAGCCACTGTTCAGGCATTATCTATAAATAAATTTAAATGTTTTATAAAAAAAATGGCTCTGTCGTAAATCCTATTACTCCACTGCTGAATATCTAAATGATCGGACAGCCTGGGACTAGATTGTGATTATTTTATAGCGATAGAAATGACTTTACAATATTGTATATTTTTATTGAAAAGAGTGCAAAAAAAGAATGCTGGTAGAGTTTCTTGCGCCGCTTCTTCTCTCTCAGAGCGCCATTTGTTTTGTAGTATCTAGTAGTTATTAGAAATGACATCAAAAATAATTCTAAAGAAATCAATTTTGAGAAAATAAATGCCTTTTAAAAAACGGTTAATCTCGATTTCCGGCAAAACTGCAAGTCCTATGGAAAAAAGTCAAATTGCAAAGTTGTATGTAATAAAAACGATCTACAACTTTTGTTCTTACAATTTATTGACATAACTTCCAGTTGGAACCCATCGGAAATGGGTTTCATCCTACTATTATTTTTTTTGGTTTCAAAAATTATCGAAACTGGTCTATCAATAAATGTCTGGAATACGCCAAAACGTTATTTATATTAATTACTACGTATAATTAAATGCATAAAAAGAATTTGAAACTCCCAATTAAAAGATAAGTTTAATTTGAATTAATTATAACAAAATAGATAAAGTGCAAAAGAAACATTAAGCTCAGTAGGACTAAGATAAAAGTCAATTTAAAAGTAATATAGTTTCAGAAGATGCAATCTAGTTCCCAGACAAGTTGAGATAGTAATGGAGATTTGTTGCTTTAAAGCTAAACGTGAAAAAGTATCTACTCATAAAGGTGAACGCACACTTATCCGAGCCGATAGGCTTAACGCGTACTTTCTTCCTTAATAATCTCTTCCTTATAGTAATAGGTACTCTTCTTCGGTCACTTATCCGAAAGCCGAAATTTTAACGAAAAAACTAGAGTTTATTGTAAAACCTTGAATATAAAACAACTGCTTAAAATTATTCACGTATTACTTTATTACTCGATGTTCACGTTTTACATTATCTAATTAGATTTTCTGCAGTCTCTAAGCTTGAGTAAATCTCATGAAACCTCGCACATTTCTCCGCGTCGAATCTGCAAGAGATTTCATATACAGAATTCCAACTAAAATTCGACTCGTTCGGCTCGAATAAGTGTGCGTTCACCTTAAATAAAACAGTGTTTTTCTTTTTTCATCAATACGATGTAACTAACGTTTGATGTTTTTTTTTGCTAAAATTCGTTGTGTGAGGTGTTCAGCGAGGGGTCGAATGGAACGATTTTATTATAAACAATATCGATACTCTCAACCATCGTCTCCACAGTCTCAATTATACACAGAGACTGTGGAGACGATGGTTATTGTAATCAATAAAGTTTACGACAATTCATGATTATATTTAGACCGACCAAAGCAATCAAGAAATGAATAAACGTTAAAACTGAAAGCCAAATTCAAATTAAAATATTTTTATTCATAATAGTGTATAAAATCACTTATTGAAAGTCATTAAATTAAAATAAAAAAAAAGTGTAAAACATGGTTACAATGTAAAATTGTACAATAAAATCTATTATGTTATAACCTGTGAGTGGTCGCTATATTCCCAATCAATGGTATCATTAATGTTATCGTTATAGTAACCTTTACCACACATACGTTTTTTAACAATACTTTTGAATTTCGCAATACGTTTGTCTTGAACATTAACTGAGATATTGTTGTAAAAGCATAATATACAACGCCCCACAAAAATCTAACTGTCTTATTCATAATGACTAAGCGGAGATTTAAAACATCGCTAATATACGCTTGTTAAAAAAAATGGTATTCATACGCATATTAGAGCTAAAACACTCATTATCTCTTCGATAAAGCTGACGTTTTTTTTATGATAATAAGGGACGACACGAGCAGGACGTTCAGCTGACGGTAATTGATACGCCGTACCCATTACAATGCAGTGCCAATTAAAACCCAAAAATTCTGAGCGGCACTACAATTGCGCTCGTCACCTTGAGACATAAGATGTTAAGCCGCATTTGCCCAGTAATTTCACTAGCTACGGCGCCCTTCAGACCGAAACAGCAATGCTTACGCATTACTGTTTCACGGCAGAAATAGGCGCCGTTGTGGTACCCATAATCTAGCCGGCTTCCTATGCAAGATGGAACGTGCACTGGTAACGTAACTTATAGCAGCTAGGACCCTTTTATAAACCTATTTTAAGCACTCGAACGCAAAAAAACATGGCTGACACCGATCAGCTGTCTTGTATTTGACGTTAAATAATGTGATGAATAGCTACCCGCTCAAAGTTGTTGGATATCCGTCATAGATTGACAACCAACAGACTTCAAAACTTTGATTTTTGAAGTTTGTGCTTATTTTCACTATACACTAATATTTCATCGATCTTTGACAAATGACAAACCATTGACATTGAAAAAATGCCTGTTTCCATTGACAGTTCCTCATTAAATAAGTTAAAATCATGTTTCTTTGTACAAAATGGCAACATTGCGTACTATAGAGACGAATTAGTTAGGGGAGATTTTTCTAACGAATATGGAATGAATAAGGAATTTTATCGAACTTGCGATAGGCTTAAAACACGTTTTAATTAATATAGCTTTATACTTTTGAAACGCGTTTTATTGTGAATAAGGCAGTTACTAACTCGACTTATTCGAGTAGTAGGCATTATAAGTGTATGATTGTTCCTAGTGTTAACATTATGGTTATGACAGTTTCTAGCAAATTCATTAAAATGCTAAGCAATTGCAATTGTATGCAATTGTAACCAAAAATATCTGGGCTCAAGATAATACTTGTTTTGTTGCCTACTTCTTAAATCGAGTTAGTAAGTCTTTTGTTGGGCGATGTAACACGTTTTTGCATACAAAACAAATTAGGTAATAGAGCTGTTAAAAAACGTTTGAACGAAAGACATTTATGATAAAGTACCTACCCACATATTTTTAATTTTAACATAAATGACTTTCTTAATGTATGGACATTAAATTATAAATGGAAAGACAGTCCTCGGGCTATCTTCTAAAAATAAATTAATTTAATTTAAAAAAGAAGCCCGCTTCTTGCGCTCGTTCCTTTCAGATCTGATGATGATGATGAGGCACACATTTTTGAATACCTACTAATAAATGATTAAATGAAGAAGTGTTTGTAAATCCTAAGTATCACTACATATTATAAAACAAAGTCCTCCGCCGCGTCTGTCTGTCTGTTTGTTCGCGATAAACTCAAAAACTTCTACACAGATTTTTATGCTGTTTTCACCTGTTTTGGATAGCATGGTTCTCGAAGAAGGTTTAGTATATAATTTGTTAAATCAAAACAAATCAAAATCACTTTATTCATGTAAGTCACGGAAATGACACTTATGAATGTGTTCAATTTCCAACGGGGGATGGTAAGGATCAACACTACTTAATTGATTAAATGACTTGAATTATATAAATAAGTAAAGTCAACCAAATGCTGACCGAAACTTTATATTCTCTGATTAATTTATTAAACCAATTTGCATAACTCAAATTGAAGTCACCCACTATGACAATGTTAGAGTTATTTTCACATACAGAATTCCATTTATCTAAACAATGATGCAGTATTCAAATTCAAATATTTTTATTCAAAATAGGATTTAAAATCCTCACAGTTACTTTCCCAACAAAGCATGCGTTTCGACCTATATTTTAATTTTGTACAGCTATTAAAACACCCCCACCCTCTTGTCTATTATAAAATTTACCGATCTCTTCTGTATTGTGCGAGTGCGAGTGCGAGTGCAAGTGCAAGTGCGAGTGCGAGTGCAAGTGCAAGTCCAAGTGCAAGTGCAAGTTCACTTCGCCAAGCACTTTGTCCAGTACTTCGCCAGATACTTCGCCTAGTTTTTTGCCAAGTACTTCACCGAGTTCTTCGCCAAGAACTTTACAAGTATTTCGTCGAGTTCTTCGTATTTGTTATTGTTATTGACAAGTACTTTGCCGAGTACTTCGCCAAGCACTTCACCGAGTTTTTCGTATTTGTTATTGTTATTGACAAGTACTTCAACATTGTTATTGTTATCGTTATATGCACGTGCAAGTGCAAGTGCAAGTAAGTGCAAGTGTAGGTGACAACGGTGACAACGGTAACAGCGGTGACAGCGATGACAGCGGTGACAGCGGTGAAAGTGGTGACAGCGGCGACAGTGGCGACAGTGGCGACAGCGGCGACAGCGGTGACAGCGGTGACAGCAGAGACAGCGGAGACAGTGGTGACAGCGGAGACAGCGGTGACAGCGGTGACAGCGGTGACTGCGGTGACAGCGGTGACTGCGGTGACAGCGGTGACAGCGGTGACAGCGGTGACAGCGGTGACAGCGGTGACAGCAGTGACAGCGGTGACAGCGGTGACAGCGTGAACAGCGGTGACAGCGGTGACAGCGGTGACAGCGGTGACAGCGGTGACAGCGTGAACAGCGGTGACAGCGGTGACAGCGTTGACAACTATGACAGCGGTGTCAGCGGTGACAGCGATGACAGCGGTAACAGCGGTGACAGCGGTGACAGCGGTGACAGCGGTGACAGCGGTGACAGCGGTGACAACCGTGATAACAGCATGACAATCAATATCAACATAAAATATCTGTTGACAGTGACAACTTACTCTTACTTACTCCTTTGAAAATATTATACTTAACTCGATACATTATACATCTGGAACGAAACCGGTCCAGCACTCCAATTGTATTCGTTAAATTTCGTAACACATTTGTTTTGTACATTTTCTGGGATCATATTGTAGAAGCATATACATCGCCCAACAAAATACTTAGTAACTTGACTTAACCGAGTAGTAGGCATAACATGTTATATTTGTTCCTCGCGTTAACATTATGAATGCCACAGTTTCTAACAAATTCCTCAATGTGCTTATGAACATATATAATCAAGAATATAATATAGAAAAGCAACAGTCAAAATGTTTATTTCTTTAAATTTTGCTCTCAATGATTCTTTAGCTTACCTAGGTCGGTTATAAATAGCGCGAATAGCTCTCTTCTGCAGCACTATCCGCTATGCCCTGTACTTTCCCCGGGGCGTAAAAAGAATAGGGGAGTCCCAGGCCCATGGGTGTCGTAAGAGGCGACTAAGGGCTTTTTAGAAGTGGGAGAGTCACGCTGCTGTCTTATGACGTCAGCACAATCGGGCCAGACTCGTCCGGGTTAATTACCACACTCGCACAGAATACCGGCGTGAAGTAGCGGCCTAGTGCCGCTATGTTTCGCATAGGTTAGTGTCGAGGACCGGAGGCCATCCCTCCCCCCCCCCCCCCCCCCCCAACAAAATATGAGAGCGGTCCATAAACAGATATTACCCCAGGAGGGTACCGGCTCTACCAGAGCCGGAGAAACCCTCCCCGAGCACTCTCGCTCGGGCTGCCCTTCGTATTCTGGGGTGGGCTCAGAACCGCGCATGACCGAGGACAAACGAGGCAGTAACACCACGGCACCCCGCTCCACGCTCAACGTGGACTTTTGCAATATCAGGGGAATTCACTCCAATTTAAACGCCGTCCACCACCACCTTGAGACGGCGCAGCCGGCCTTGTGTTTCCTTACGGAGGCGCAGATATCTCGACCTAGCGATACGTCATATTTAACGTACCCCGGGTGCAAAATTGAGCACAACTTTTTGCCTCATGCCGGGGTATGTGTGTACGTTAGGGAGGATATCTGCTGTCGCCGTCTCGGCAATTTTGAGGGTAGGGACCTGTCTACTCTCTGGCTCCGCGTAGATTTAGACGACCGCGTCCGTGCGTGTGTCTACAGGTCCCATAGTGGTAACGCAGAAACCGATCATCTCATGGGCTGCATTTAAGCGGCAATTGACGACGTGCTTGCACAGATCCCCTCCGCTGAAATCGTAGTCTTGGGTGATTTCAACGGGCACAATGCCGAATGGCTTGGATCACGTACCACAGACTACGCAGGGCGATCTGTGCATAATTTTGCATTGGCGTATGGTCTGTCCCAATTGGTTGAGTCGCCAACGTGGCTCCCGGATGTGGATAGCCACATGCCGTCCTTATTAGATCTTCTGCTGACTACACATCCCGATAGTTACCAGGTCTTTGTCGACACCCCTCTCGGAACGTCCGACCATTGCCTGGTCAGGAGTGTAGTGCCTATCCGACGCCAACGTCGCAGACCACCAGCGACCCGCCGCGTTTGGCACTACAAGTCCGCAGATTGGGATAGGATGCGTTCCTTTTTTGCATCCTACCCTTGGGGCAAGGTTTGTTTCCCTTCGAATGATCCTAGTGCCTGCGCCATTGCAGTAGCCGATGTGATACTTCAGGGCATGGATATTTTTATACCAAGCTCTGTAGTACCGATCGGTGGCAGATCACAGCTGTGGTTCGATGCGTCAATTAAAGCAGCATCTGACTGCAAAAAACAGGCGTATCGAACTTGGGTTGCGGCGCTGGGCACAAAGGATCCGAACTGCAAAGTTCTTAAGAGGAAATATAACCGTGCCTCCAGATTTTTTAAGCGGCAAATCGCCCGTGCGAAGTCTAAGCACGTCGTCAAAATCGGCGAGTAGCTTTCCAGTTACCCGACCGGAACACGCAAGTTCTGGTCGTTGTCGAAAGCTGCTCTTGGTAACTTCAACCAGCCGTCCATGCCACCGTTGCACATGAGGAATGACACCCTGGCCCATACGGCAAAAGAGAAAGCCGAGCTCCTGTGCACTCTTTTCGCCTCCAACTCGACTCTTGACGACAACGGAAAAACACCGCCGACCATCCGGCGGTGTCAGATCTCTATGCCTGAAGTACAGTTCAGACAGAAAACTGTTAGGCGAGCTCTGTTTTCGTTGGACGTCAGGAAGTCGAGCGGGCCGGATGGCATTTCTCCAATCGTGCTTAGAATGTGTGCCCCTGAGTTGACGCCGGTGCTAACGCGTTTATTCCGGCACTCTTATTCCAAAGGCGTAGTTCCTGACTCATGGAAGTCAGCCCTTGTCCTTCCGATCCAAAAAAAGGAGACAGTTCGGATCCAGCGAACTACAGGCCTATTGCATCACCTCCCTGCTCTCCAAAATCATGGAGAGCATAATTAGCCGCCAGCTTTTAGTATACCTAGAGGGTCACCAGTTGATCAACGACCGACAGTACGGCTTTCGCCATGGACGGTCGGCAGGTGATCTTCTGGTATACCTAACACATAGATGGGCAGCGGCTATTGAAAGCAAGGGGGAAGGACTGGCAGTTAGCCTGGATATAGCGAAGGCCTTTGATCGTGTATGGCACAAGGCGCTCCTCTCAAAACTTCCATCATTTGGGCTTCCCGAGAGTTTGTGCAGGTGGACCTCCAGCTTCCTCACTGGGCGTAGCATACAGGTCGTTGTCGACGGATATTGCTCGAACCCGAAGCCCGTGAATGCTGGAGTGCCCCAAGGCTGTGTGCTATCTCCTACGCTGTTTCTTCTGCATATCAATGATATGTTGGACACCTCCAACATGCATTGCTATGCAGATGACAGCACTGGTGATGCCGTATACACGGGCCATGCAGGTCTCTCTCGGGAAATCGTCGACCAGTGCCGGGAGAAACTTGTGTCTTCTATCGAGTCCACTCTCGAGAAGGTCGCGGAATGGGGTAAATTGAACCATGTCCAATTTAAACCCCAGAAGACTCAAGTTTGCGCGTTTACCACTAAAAAAACCCTATTTGTCATATCACCGCTCTTCGAGAACACTTCTCTTAAAGCCGCGCCTAGTATCGGAATACTGGGTCTCGAAATCTCGAGCGATTGCCAATTCCGTGGCCATCTGGAGGGCAAAGCCAAATTGGCTTCGAAGAAGCTGGGCGTCATCAATAGAGCACGGCAATACTTCAAGCCGGCCCACATACTAGCGCTCTACAAAGCGCAGGTCCGGCCACACATAGAGTATTGTTGTCATCTCTGGTCTGGTGCACCCCAGTATCTGCTCGATCCATTTGACCGCGTGCAACGTAGAGCAGCTCGAATTGTCGGGGACTCAGTGCTCTGTGAACGGCTGGATCACTTGGCGTTGCGTAGAGACGTCGCTTCATTGTGTGTCTTCTACCGCATTTATCACGGGGAGAGTTCCGAAGAGCTGTTTAACCTGATTCCTGCCGCCGAATTTCACCTTCGCACGACACGCCACAAGTTAGGATATCATCCCCACCATCTGGATGTGTGGCGGTCCTCCACAGTGCTATTTTCAAGAAGCTTTCTCCCTCGTACTACAAAGCTGTGGAGTGAGCTTCCTTGTGCGGTGTTTCCGGGACGATACGACATGGGTACCTTCAAGCGCTTCCTTAAAGGCCGGCAACGCTCTTGTGATTCCTCTGGTGTTGCATGAGAATGTGGGCGGCGGTGATCATTTAACACCAGGTGTTCCGTACGCTCGTTTGTCCTCCTATTCCATAAAAAAAAAATCCGGCTTTACCAGCAGCCTTGCTCTCGTTAAAAACCTGAAGTATTTGTCAAATATCATTGTAATGAAAATACTTTCATAACTTTGAAATTAATCTTGTTTAAAATAATCTGAGTAAAGGAGGATTGCGAGAATGGACCCGTATAATTTAAAAATTAAGGAAGCATCGTACAAGTACAAGTTTAAATTAATTGTAAACTTAAGTTTATACGATGTTTATATAAAAAAAAATGATTAATAATTTTAGGTTATAATTTACTTTTAGCTATACCTTTTGCTCCCACTTTTTTAGACTTACTTGCGATTTGCTTTTTTCTTAGTTTTGTTAAGTTCTACAATTATTTTATACTTCTTTGACCTAACAAAGCAAAAATCATTAATATGATTTATTCCTCGTGCTATTCTACGTTTTTAGAAAGAACAATTTTGTAAAAATCATGCAAAGATGGCTTTGACAATTAATCATTACATATAATGAATACGGCTGTATGGGCTTGTACACTTTGCCTGTCCTAATAGTGGACGAAGAAACCAAAAAAATAACGAATATCGTAAACGTCCGAAAACTTTAGCAACCAATTTCAACCTGTTACTTTTGTGTTACGCGCGCGCATCTTAAGATTTCACTCTCATCATTTTTTCATAACGCGCCTAAAGAAGTATAACTTCAATAAACAAAGGAATTAATACAATTAAGGCGAGGTATTCCCAACACTTTAGGCAAAAATCGCTCGAACGTATATCTCTATAAGATTCGATAGGTACGCATAGACATTTTTCAAAAAATAAATCTATCGAGATTTTTTTCGGAATCGTGTTTTCCAAACTGCAATAATTTAGAAATGAAGATAAATATGTCAAAAAATTGGAAGCGTAGTATTTGTAGAAGTATTTTAAGTAGATTTTCAAAAATGTTACTTTTTAGGACTATAGCGCCTTCATAATGTTTACATGTATTTGTATAAGAGACCTGCTCAATTGAAAAGCAAATGCTGAGATCGTTTGGTCATGTACCTGAATGTTCAGCTGATCGTAATTGATACTCAACTTCCGATTAATGACAGTAGGCAGGTAGCGAAACGTCCGATGACGCGATTAAGATTATCCGACGGCGAGCGCGAGATTCATCATTATTAAAAGCGATATAATTACCTAACGACTCCACCTATGGCTATATAAAAAATACATTCAAGTAGTTAAAAGTATAGAAAATCAACGTGTAAAATCATAAATTATGTTTTTGAACCCAAGTTATATATAAATAAAAGGTTAAAGCTCGAGATTATAGGTAGAAATGTGATAACATTTTCATTATATTAAGTTTTTATGTAAAATATTAGCGCACACATTAATAAAACTTGATTATTATTGAAATAGACTATATAACCTATTTTTTGATATTAATATGTCATTACTTCGACTTACGGGATTGTTGCATTAAACTAAAATAAAGCACCCATTCTTAGTATATACCTACAATTTATCTGCGGAATGCACAAGTAAAACGTGAAATACTTGGTTGTCTCAATACATCCAGATTGTTGAATATTATAAACATTATATTTATGATATTTTGTCCCTATTACAAGCAATGATTTACTGTTAATTTATTGGATTACAATAAAAATTTGATATTTAAACCAAATCGATAAAGTAGTATCGATCATACTGTTATATCTTGTCGATTTAATGTCGTAAGAAGAATTTTATATGTAATTTGTAGATAAAATCGGAAACTAGATATCATGAGGATTAATTTCATATATAAAACAAATATAATACGTAATTAAAATATTACACTTACATGATAAACAAAACAATAACAACACACTTGACACTACAAAAATAAACAAATGACAATTCCCCCCGCAAAGCGATTTTCAATTAATTATTTCTTTTAATTTTTGCTCGGATACTTGATATTTAAAGATAAGCCTATTACAATTACTTACCATAGAGTCTTAAAAATTTGACAAGCTAATTCACTCATACTACAGATTATAACACAAAATAAATACGCAAGTCGACTGGGCCACTCTGGTTGCCTGGACGTTTGACTGTCTAAAGAAAAAAGCCGCTCTAGTTGCCCGGACGTTTCAGTAGTTAAAAGGCGCAGTATCCTAGGTAGTAGTAGGTACTGTTCCTGGATATTGAAGGCTTTAAGGCAATCTGCCCTCATTTCGGCGATGGCCACACATTCCAGAAGGTTGTGTTTAGGATTTTTTCCAAGTGACCTTTGAGTTTGCAGTGTCCAGAAGGGGGAGGTCTGTGACGTCAAGTGGTCAAGCAGTAGCAACAGATGTCTATTGTGCTGTACTTCGAACAATGATAGAACTCGCGGTGAGACAACCGCGAATCTTCAATTGATCATCAACACTACAATTTCGACCAAAGACCTCACACGGCTCAAGAAACCTTTTAAACTCTACAGGACCTACATTAGAAATGCATAATTGCTAGACCTGGCCCTATTTGATTATCATTTATTCCGCAAATTGGAATTTTATACAAGATAAAAAATTTCATTTTTCGCTTCAAGTACCTAGTAAAACAAAATGCCTTACTAAAATTTGTTGCGTCGATGTCTCCAAGGGTTCAACCGCAAATGCATAAATGACATTCCCGGAGGTGACAGAAATGAGTAAAAACGAAGGTAAATTAAAAATTTAATTAAATAAAATTATAGTTTATGTTTGAAGTTTTTATATTAATATTATATAGAATTTAAGGATGTTATCAAATTTCAAGGAGACCGTGTGGGCAGCGCCATCTATTGATTAATCCTGTATCTTCAGATTATTAAAACACGCCATCTGTTGATTTATGCATTAATTGCCAACTTTTAGGTTAAACAGCAATGGCCTTGTCACTTCTCTAGACTCGTCAAGACTGGAAAAGCGTTCAATCGTTAGCTAGATGGCATTCGATGCTAATTTTATTGAAATACTAAATTTCAATTGTGAGTTTTAATATTAAATATTAATGATTTTATACAATAGATATGTGAGACTCGCAGACTGTGCTCTCTTAGCAATAAAAAAATGTTTTCTATTTTATATTTCTCACACAATTATTATGTTTGTTCTCCTAGGCGATGCTAACTACAACAATAGTGACTTTTTTCCGAGTGGAGGAAAATACATTTACGTATCGAAGACCCCGAAACGGGGCCCATATGTCGGACTCGGGTGTCCGCTTACACGGATACCTCCTACCGACTCCTCCCCTGCCGTAGCTTAACATAACTTTTCGGCGAAAACAATAGTGACTTGGAAAACTTTTGTTTTATATCTTGCCAAGTGTGTCAGGCTTAGCCTTGTAGCCTGTACGAAAACAGACACCAGGGCGCGCAGGATCCTCGAGTTAGACATGCAGCCGGTTGTCAACAGTGGGATCAACTCCCAAACAAGCCAAATCATATTTTCTGATTAATATATTCTCTGGCTGTCAATAGCTCACCGCGACGCCCGTGCCACTATTAATGCCGTCACTGGCACATTTTTTCTTTTCTCTATTACCAGTAAAGTCCTCCCAGACATGAAAATTGATAAAAAGTTTGAGACAAACAAAACAAACGTAAACTTACACCTATTTAGATGAAAAAAGTATGTAAATCTTTTATGTGTTGTCGGGTCTGGGAGCTTGTAAATTAAACCACCGACTCGATCTTTAGTTTATTGCGTGCTGCACTCGTGAATAACTACAAAGAATATTTAATAGTAACTACATAAGTTACTGGTTTTTGTTTTTTTCCGAGAGGAGTAAAATACATTTACGTATTGAAGACCCCGAAACGGGGCCCATATGTCGGGCTCGGGTGTAAACACCCGCTACCGACTAAAAACCTCCTCTGTGCTGATAGCCCTGAAGGGTTTTACAGCGAAGCCGGGCGGGGGCCTTGGAGGCCGAAAATGTAGCTCACAGGCGCGGGGCGTCTCGGAAGGAGACTCGAACCTCGGACCGCCTGCTCACTAGGCTGGATGGAGAGAAGTTCACTAACGATCTAATATATCTGTTAGTCCAGTGGACTCTAGGTTTGAAGAGACTTCGCACTCGCCGGCGAGTGCGGTGATATATGTATGTAAGTATGTGTGAGTGTATGTAAGGGTGTGACTATTTGTGTGTAGTGATATTGTAGGTGTGTGATTTGTGATGTGAGTGTGAGTGGTGTTAAACGATTACAGGACGAGGACTATCTCGTCGGGCTTCTATCAAAGTGTGTGAATCGTATTATATTAGGTTGTGGCCGCTGGAAATCGTCAAAGTGACTAGTGGCAGCGGTTTGATGTACACGGCCGCGCCTACGTCTTCGAGGGCGGTGTGGTTGGTTTGGTGTCGGTGTTGGTGATGGTGTTGGTGTCGCGTTCGCGTTCGCGATCGTAATATAGTCGTCCGGGTCGACCAGTACGTGTCGAGGTCGCCTCTGTTTGTTCAGACTGTGGTCTAGAGGAGTGTAAGCACATGCCTCACCAAGATATTAGGGTGCTCGGCCACCTTATCAAAGTAGCGTCGCGATATCTCCTTGAAATGTTGAGCGATGGTCGGCAGCTCAAGATCGCGATGGATCGATCGCGCCGTGGTTCGTTCGTAACGTAGATCACGTTACGAACGAACCACGGCGCTCCGGTGGCCGTGCGCGTGAATCTATTTTGAACCACTTGCAAACGCCGCAAGTGGCTCGGCGGCGCGTGGGCAAACACGATGCTTGCGTACGACATAATTGGACGTACGATGGTCTTGTACAATGTCACCTTGTGTCTGAGCGGTAGTTTGCTTCGCTTGCACACAAGTGTATACAGGCCGCTAAGGACAAACCGGGCTCTATTGCAAACCGTGCTGATATGTTTTGCGAAGTTCATGTTACTGTTAAACATAACACCTAAATATTTATAATGTTGGGCCCACGGAATAGGGGTCCCATATAATTTAACAATAGGTATAGGGGCCAAAGATTTTATTTTATTAGTATTACCAAAGAGTACCGCTGCACTCTTTGAGGAATTGACTTCAATCCGCCATTTTCTGAACCAGTCTCCAAGTTCATTAACGGCGGCCTGAAGCACTCTTATATGAGTCGCGAGGCACCCCCGAGTGGCGCCATAATAAAGAGCCGTGTCGTCCGCATATTGTGCAATTCGCACTTTCTGAGGCTTCGGAAGGTCACTCGTGAAGAGTGAGAAGAGGGTCGGTGACAGAACTGAGCCCTGAGGCACTCCCGACCTGATGGGTCGGGATGTGGATAACGTGCCTTCTACGCGATAGTGGAAGCTTCGATCAGTAAGGTAGGCTCGTATGATGCGCACGAGCCTGTCTGGCATACCCAGTTCATACAGCATAAAGATTAAGCCGTTATGCCATACCTTGTCGAAAGCTTTCGCGACATCGAGAAATACGGCCGCTGTAACTGTACGGTATTGGATTCGTTTGAGAATATACTCAGGGAGTCGGTGGGCTTGTTAGACGAGTGAGCAGTCCTGAAATCAAACTGATGGTCGGGTATCATGTTCTGATCCGCGATATAATATTTGAGGCGCGCGAGAATCAGACGTTCGTATAGTTTACCTAAAGAGTTAATTAAACTAATGGGTCTATAACTACTGGGACAAGTTTTACGTTTACCAGGCTTGGGAATACCGATAACAATGGATTCCTTCCATTGTTCGAGGAACTCGCAATGTAATAGCAGTATATTAAAAACGGTTAATAATAATAAATTAATGAGTGTGGGAGGCAGGATTTTAAGAACCCTGTTATTTATAGAGTCGGGCCCCGGGGCCTTTTTGGAGTGAAGCTCCCTAATAATTCCTTTCACCTCTATACTAGAGGTGGGTTGTATTGGCTCGCCTGATGGGCTAAGAGAGATGCAACGTTCAACTTCACAGTTTACTTCATTAACATGGGCTGGGTCGGTAGCTGCGTTCGGGGTGCACTGACTCTCGAGACTGTCGGCAAGGCACACCGCCTTGTCCTCGTCATCGAGGGCCGGCAGCAGTCCCGGTCTGTCCAAAGGAGGCATTACTGTAGGCGGTTCCTGTTTGAACGCGCGAGGCAGCTTCCAGAACGCCACGTGCGTCGGCTTCAGGTCGCTGAGCAAACGGTCCCAACGATCGCCGCGGAGTTCCGCAATCCGTTCCTTTACCACTCGCTGTAGATAGCGGAGGTGACGCCTATTCTCGAGTGTTGGATACCTATCATATGCTCTAGTGGCTCTGCGCTTCTCAGTGAGCAGCTCTCTGACTTCTGGTGGCAGTATTAGCCGATGCGGTTGCATTGTAGGCACCTGCTTGGTGCAGGCATCCATCTTCTTGTGGATGTGGGATGTCACACAGGAGATGGCACTCTGGGCTACGTCAACCGAGTCAATTACGTCAGGTATTGAATCCAGGTGCTCGGACGTTGTGGTCTCGAGTTCCTTCTCCAACCGTTGCCAGTCGATCACTGTGTTAGTGGGTGGCTGGTAGTTAACGGGCGGGCCTAGGTTTACAATGACCGACCGGTGGTCTGAGTCTAGATCGTGAACTACTTCTATTGAATTTACATTAAGTGTTACATTTTTAAATAAAGCAACATCAAGTATGTCGGGTCTGTGTTCTACGTTATGTGGGTATCTACGTTATAGTGTAGTGTGTCTGTCAGTGAGTCTAGCAGTCTGCCGTTTCTGTTAGGGAATCTGCTGTTCCAGCTGGCGTGTTTGGCGTTAAGATCGCCACCTACAATAACAGCAGCCCCGTGGCTGAGTAGAGAATTGATATCTGATTCTAGAATTAATTTACTAGGTGGTAAGTAAGCTGATATCACAGTGATCGGCTGGTGATTGGCCATGCTGACTCGGATGGCGGACGCCTCAATGTTGGTGAGCGCTGGAGGGTCAATAGGAATACAGTGAAGGGACCTCCTGAAGTATATGAGGGTGCCACCACCGCGCTGCGTGGCACGATCATTCCTAACTAGATTGTAATTTGCGATTCGCGGATCGCGAACGTTCGGTTTCAGGAGCGTCTCCTGAATCAAGAAAAGGTCTAACTGATATTCGATAACGAAATCCCTGACCAAGTCTAGTTGCGGTTTGAGTCCGTAAGCGTTAAAGTACGCTATACGGAGCGTGTCAGATTTAAGCCGTCCGCTGTTAGCCATCGCGAATGCATCGCATGTTAGCCATGTTATTTACGATACAGAAAGTCGAACAACGTTGTGAACATGTCGATGTTCTCACACATTAGTTCGAGAACGGCTTGAGCGTCGCTCTGAACTTCCCTGATCTTGCGGGCGAGGGCCTGCAGCTCCGCGATGTTTATTTGTCGGGCGAGACTAAATACTATACGCAACGTGATAAGTTACTGGTGTTAATGATCACCGCCGCCCACATTGTCTTGCAACACCAGAGGAATGACAAGAGCATTGCCGGCCTTTACCTCTGGATCTACTAAACAGATTTTGAACATTCTGTTACTAGTAGAAATTTAAATTTTTGGAGTGTAATATATATCTTCTATCCCCCTATTCATAATAGTCTGCTAACTTAAAGCATTGTTAATTCTCACTCTGTCTTCTTCTATTAACCTAAGTCAGAATGAGAAAAATCACTCCGAAGCGGCTGTTTAAAGTTAGCGGACCATTATGAATGAATATATTAACCCAAAAAATGAAAATATTTTTTCATAGTTATATTTGTGAAATACGTCTGAGAAAAAACCGTCGCATACTAAAAATAAATTATATGGCAAAACCACGTTTGCCGGGTCTGCTAGTAATTTATATACTTAATACCAAGTTATTGCCTAGGACACTGGCGAGTAAATGTAATATTATAACACAGTATAAGTCTGTATTAGCAACTAGTGTCCTTTTATGTTAAGTGTCCGGCGTCTATATCTATCTCCCTCTCTCTTATGTGCTCAGTTGGCACTCCAAACAATCCTGAGTGGCTAACCTAAATTATTGTGGATGCAATCGTGAGACTGTCATCGTGCGAGTTATAAGGTTTTTTATTATTGGAGTTATAAGTATTGGCCCTTGTGAGATTCGTCCTGGGTTTGTAGTCCAAGTAAATAGCTTAGTAGCTGCGCGCCTTAGCCCTGACTAGGAGCCAATAGATAGGTAATTATGACTGTACGAGTACATCAACTAATAAAAAAACTAACTACGATTATTTTCTTCCGTAGGTACTTACATTATAAATTAAACGAAGCTCCAGCCTAAAATGAATTTTAATAGCGGGATTCTTAGGTAAGTATTTCTGTAAAAGGTGCATAACTAAGTGAAACTCATGTATATTAGGTACTCTTTCTTTTGTGGCCATGCACATACTAATAACAAACCATACTACTGTTATCAAATAATATCTAAGCATGTAAAGCCAGCTTTCATCTGCAGCATAACAATTTATATACAATGTGTCTCGGCATATAGTACCTAATAAAACTTTTAGGTAGTAACTATAAACTATTTAATTTACAAACTATTATTATTTTATAAACAAATATTTATTTTGACAATTATTATATTGAGAAATCGATGAAATAGTTTATACTATGGGTATGTGACTACTCCTTAAGTTCTATTACTACATGCTGGGGTACCAGAGGCGTGCATTGGTTTTCTAGCAAGGTAGGCACTGTAGATCCAACTAGAAGTAATAGCGCTTTACTACGACCGTACGATATAAGTTGTATGAAACGCTGCTTGCTTCGTAAAATGCAATCTGTAGACTTCCTACCGTAGGTAGTAAATTAACTTTAACACAAGTGCTATATTTATTTAGGTTCATAACGAGGTAGGCACTGCCTAATTGCCTATATGATATACACGCCCCTGAGGGGTACCCAAATGAAATTGGTGCCTAGAGGGATGAGCTTGCATACCCCTGATAATATTTAATTCACGGCGCTCGACCACAAGGTTATAAGTACGCCGGCGATGGTGAACTATCCACTTCCTTCGCGTACACGTTACTTTACCTACTAGGTACTTAGTGAAACTTTGATATAGAGGTGTGCATTCCATATAGGAAAATAGTCAGTGCCTACCTCAATAAAAAACTAATTTAAAATTATATAGCACTACTGTTAAAGTTAATTTAAATCTATTATTCTATAACCAAACTTCCATTAAACACCCACCCAGTAAGTTTTTTTCTTACTATATAAAGTATAAGTCATACTATTGTTTCCATATCATTTTAGTACGTATCTTTTTAAAAGCGGATCAAGTGTAGAGCGTGAGCGGTCACGTAGCAAGGGGCGTTTAAAAAAACACTATTTTAAACAAACGGCACGCCACCCGCGCAACTTTTGCTCCCCAAACGGATCATGCCTTTACTCATCGCTTTTATTTGCAATGAGTGCAATGTCTTCTGGATACAAAAGATTCCAAGGAATCGGTTTCTTTAGATTTTTTTGAACGAGAAAAAACTAAGTGATAAACATATATTTCTTGTGTTTGGAGTGAAGACTGGCTTCATGAGGTCTGTCAGCACGGACATGAACGTATTGTGTATTGCGTAATACAGGATAATTAATTAACATATTTCTCTAGCTGTTTGTTGTTTTAAGGTTATTTTTTTTTATCCAAGACTCGTTGGAATGTATTCATCCAATATTTCGCTAGTAAAGCAATAAAACAACCAAAATAATTTAATAACTAATCATATAATTCAATAGTATCTCTTACAATACAACTATGCTCCCGTACGCTCCGCGCTTGAGATATTTGGTTTAATCCTAAGAGAAGAATCAACAGCTTTTTAATCAACTAATCATTAACAACAGTCGAAAACATATCCAAGTAAATACATTTAACTAAATGTAAACCTAGATTACGTCGCGCTCAACTATTTCAAGAATACTGATTCGACTCCATGCGTGAGTGCTTACAAGTAACACTATTTTGTTGGGAATGTTGACTTTGGTATAAAATATTAATTATAAACAACATAACATAAAGACGTTTCTTAAATCAAGCATAAATTAAAAGAAATACTGTTTAATTAGTAGTCTTACTATTAAAATATTTACAATAACAGTGCCGGTAAGTTGTGTTCACAGATTCGCCATTCGTAAGTCGAAATACATCCTAAAATATTGTCTCGCTGAGACTTTTCAATTTGAAAAACAGAGACAACGTAATATATTTAGACTATAAAAGGCAAATATTATTTAACATAAATATAAATATTCAATATGTTGACAAAGTAAATAGAATGAAATTTATATGAACACGGAAATTGCACAAGCTTCTAAATATTGTGATAAAAAAGTATAAACATACTGGGATTTAGAATATGCTCTAACATTAGATAGACTATAGGTAATCAAATATATATTAATAAGTATAATGACTTGCACCATTTCTAAGTTACTACTTAAGTGAAGGCTTGAATGGGTCCACACTACAAAGAGTTGCAGTAAATATATGTATAATATATAACTTGTTAAACATATTTCCTATTTCTTTATCAAATATTATACATATTATAATTTATATGGGTTTCGTGTAAATTTTTAATCAATTCGATCATTTTTTACATAATTATTTAAATTATTTTCAAGACACATCTAAAAGTCTACTAAACCATATCAAATCTATACATTAAATTTACGTATTAGAACGTTGTTCTCAATATTTTGAGATAAATTTTAATTTAGACACTTCAAAAAGCCTTATATTTTTACGAAATGAAATCTAGTAATTTTTAAACATTCAATAGAACAAGTCGTCAAAAGTACTAATGAAAAACGATATATTATTTGTTCTAATGATAAATCGCGCTAATAAAAGTTTTGTGTTTGTAAATGTAGGGTTCTCTTACTATGTAACAGCGAATTATACTATTCTAAGTGAATATTTTGTCACTATCGATGATAATATTTAAATAATAATACTTAACTATTAATCTACAACACTTATAAATATCTTTATACATACAATAAGCTAGACATAGCCGTTGTCGAAGCGGTAAGCTTGACGTTTTCATTTTAGTAATGGAAAATATATATTCTTTTAGAATATTATAAATATTTAGTACACGCGATATATAGAGAATAAAATATTGTATATATTTTCATTAAATTTTATATCGCCTATTGATAAATAAAACGAAGCCAGGTGAAAACGAAAAATATATGTAATATTATTCTTTATATACGCGAGTTCTATGATTATTATTTACTAGGTATATATAATAGAATATTGCACTAATAATATATTAGGCCGATAGTAATATAACAAATAACTTAATATACTTTAATTGTTGAAGAAATTATCTAAATAATAAACTGTTATTTCTGTTGAGATTTCTACTCTTTGATCGCTTTATTATGCAGAATCATTCTGTGATTCATTATAATTCAAAATTACCCAAATAGGCAGGTAATTTAATGGATAAATGAAAATGAAAGAGGTTAAATATGCAACCATATCATAACGGTTAAAGAATGATATTAAAATGGCGTCATTGACCCTGTACCGTCAGCATATTATAGTTTTATATTTACGATTCACATTTTACTATAATGCAATACGAATATCATTAATTATTGCAATTTTTATCGGTGGCTGTGAAAATAGACGGCCAAAGAACAAAGAGTAATAAACAGGGGAGACGCCATTTAGAAACCCTTCCTTTACCCTTCGTATCTTTAAATCTAAGAAATAATTTAGGCGGTTGAATCGTGTGTGGAAGGGTTAGGTATGATGGTGGTAGACTCTCGAAGCCTTCGGTCTTTGGATGCCGTAGCCAGCTCAGCCTGCAGCGTCATAACTCGCTCTCGGAGGCATTTTATTTCATTTTGCCAGGTCTGGAAATAGTAATATTTATTTAGATAAGAGGAAAAAAGACATTTTTTAAAAATAAAGAGAATGTTCAAAAGAGTCATGAATATCACATGTGTTTCTAACATACATAATATGAACATATTTACGCCGTTTCATATGTCAAATAATATAATATAACCTATGCAAATTGATACAGTGACAGAATTATAGAAACTTAACATATTTATATTTTTGTTATATAGCTTTTATGAGAAGTGACAAGATTAGTAAGTACACAGTAGTCTTGAATGAACCCATTCTGAGCGGCATCAGAAGTGGGATCGTCACTTGTTATACAACTTAGTAATGAATTGTTGTCAGGATTGTATGATAAAAATATTGATTGAAAAATAAAACAAAATATTAAAGTCAGGAACATTTATGTAGTCACTTTCTCATTAAAAAACATATACTTTCAGACAAATTATCTAGCCCATAACTAGGCGTGCACCCATATTATATCAGCTATAAAATGTACATATTAAAACATGACGCTCAATGAGAGGAACATTATATTCATCATACTTAAATCCAATCAATAGCAGTCTGTTCTAGAAATAGTTAACTTAAAAAGCTACTTACAATATTCTGTTTCAAAAGATCCAGTTTATCATTCTTCAGTCTGCAGACTTCTTGTCGGAGCTGGTCTGCGTCTCTCGGTTGGACCATCTGGTCCCTGTTGTTGGCCGCTCCCGCTTCTGCTGAAGACATGGACTCCAAGCCTGTGTCACTATCCACGTATACTGCACCTACAATAAAGTTAATATGTAGTGTCATCGACTATAGAGCAGAGTAAACTTGAATTAAATTGCAATTATTTGAATTGTGTCACAACAAACCGGAGTTAGTCAGATCAGAAGAACCATCCGTACTTGTTTTTATGAAAATAAGGAACGAGACGAGCAGGACGTTCAGCTGATGGTAATTAGAACGTCCTGCCCATTACAATGCAGTACCGCTCAAGATTATTGAAAAACCGAATAATTCTGAGCGGCACTACAACTGCGCCGTCACCTTGCGGCATAAGATGTTAAGTTTTATTTGCCCAGTAATTTCACTAGCTACGACGCCCATCAGACCGAAACATTGCTTATTGCTTAGACATTACTGCAACAGAACAAGGCGCCATTGTGGCACCCATAATGTAACCGGCATCCTGTGCAAAGGAGCCTCCCACTGGTTACTGTGGATTTAAATGAGATTTATTTACCCAGTGTCGTATCTTAAATTTTATACTTCAATTCGGCATTAATTAGCCGTCTGTTATAAGGCCGACGTATACTTATTACTTAGTAGGCATTTTAACTTTGAAGTGAAGATACAAAATAGTAAAATTTCCATGCAATTGTATGTACACTTAGTCCTGTTTTTTTTTAGATTGTTTTACGAGTGAGTAAACAATGACCCTTTGGAATTACGAATAGGTACATAATTGATAATTTAAGGGCTGACTTATATAAAAAAAAATATTGACAGTTGTAGACTGCCGATAGAAGTGAAATCTTATTAAAATTAAAATTTGATATTTAATAATGTTTAAGATAATTTAATTATTAATTTATATTACACAGTATATACACATTAAACTTTTGACTAAAGCCATTAAATTTCACCTATAAGATATACACAGCACTAATGTTGCACAATACGTCAGCTGTATAGCTACAGATATACTGCTATAAGCATAACAGTGACGCGAACTCACGAGATTTCAACCATGCAAAAAGTGTCTAACGCGGCTATAGAAGTATTCACTTCAACAAATCAATTAAATTATCAATCATGTATTCATAACTCCAAGGGGTGATTATTAGCTCATTTATAAAACAATCTTAGAGTATATAGATAGAAATGTATATATATAATGAAATATCATACGCTTTAGGGACTGACGTGTTTTGCTGCTTATAGCAATAAGGTATATTGTCCATAATTTTAGGAATAGCTTTGCCAAATTTTATTAATGTTTTATGCCTAACTTAAGCAGTTTGAATAAACAGCATCAACTGTGTGATCTGAGATTAGAAGAATTAATTTGTTAGTAAAAACAATAATCATCGAATTAACCAATTAGAGCTAGATTTTTTTATATTTAACAGTTATTTTGTTTTAAATCAAAATAATACACAATATCTTAATTCTTAAAGTCTAAGTATCGATGCATTCTCACTAATACAACAGTTATAAATCAATACATTGATATACAAACTACTAAAGTTCTAAAACAGGAGTGCGTCTAAGAATTGCTAGATCTACAAAATAAAGTGCGATGAAAATTAAACCATCCATTTATAAGTTAACAGGACTAACCTAATGCGTTTTTACCACAAGTCAACCAGTCCTTGTCATCTAATTGGGAAAGATTACAATAATGAATCTAATGACAGTTTAAATCCATGAAAACTAACAATATCAATTTATTTTATTAACACATTTCGCGTGCTATATAGTACTTGCATGTTCACCGATGATTGAAGCTCACAGAAGTAAAAGTGTTACGGAGAATAAGCATATACTTTTTATAATTTAATTCGATGGTTTACATCGCACCAATAATAATAGGCAGTTGATAAAAAATTGTTCCGTAAAAAGTGCCTGAGGGTATTTTGAAAAAAAATCATCAATGATATCCAAACGACACGGGCTTTTTAATCACCCGCCATTTCAGTTCGCTTGGAGCGCATGTACCTGTGACGTCATAGTTAATCACAGCACACAAACATGCAGTAGAGAAGATAGATTGAAAATTGACAGTTGTCGCAAAACTTTTACTTCATATTCGCTGTGACCAATGGCGTAGCCTTAGATAATTTATACATGTAGATAGACTGTGGCAGTTGTGAACACGTCGAAAAAAAATTTGCAACGAAGTGTTAACCTCTACAGTAACGCTCGCACACTTAAATAAGTAGTATAAAACTTACGTATCGCGAGTGTAAGCTCTAGCTGTCACGCACACTAAAATAGTAAACTTGGCCTGTTGCTATGCGTTGCCAACAGCAAAAGGCTCTATCTATACGTATAAATTATCTAAGGGCGTAGTTCACATATGTTTTTCAGATGGAAAAGAGTTGGTGGTACATTTTAGTAATAAAATCACACTTTAGGTTTAAAATATGATGTGTTATTGATGAAAAAATCTATCGATATAACTGTAAGATGATGACAACACGTGCAGTATTGGTACTTATGTATTTTGTAATGAAATGTGGGAGAAAGAATGGTATAATAGGTAAAATAAAATTGAATTTAAAAAAAAAAATGTTTACTTATATTTAACGAATGAAAGGGCTCTATTCCATAAATATCACGCAATCAGCCCGAAATAACGAACTAGCCCATGTGCGTCATCATATAATTATTATAATATCATGTTTCTCACATCACATAGCCCCAATCTGAGTTTTAAGTTTCGAGCGCTCAATTTTTCCTCGAATTTTTGTCGGATACACGACAATATACCACAATTATTATTTTCACCCTATAGAAAGTATGTATAAAATCATCATTTGAAACTCTATACGAGTACTAAACATAACTTATAAAACTCCAGTAGGTAACCTACCTAGCAAAATGTGCTTGAATTGTGTTTAGGTATAAAAGGTAAATAGGCTAAAATTGAAGTGAGTCATCATTTCACTTTAAAAACATAACAAATTGCTTAGATTTATTCTTACCTAACGGGTCAAGATCCACAGAATTCAGACTAGAATCGTCGCTGTGGTCGTGTAGCGGCGGGCGGGGGGGGGCCGCGCGTGACGTCACGTCCGGACTGGACTCTCCGGAGCCGGCGACCGACCGCACTGACACCGCGCTCGCCGACGACGACGCGATCGAGGACTTGGACCTACCACTCTGAAATAATAATAAAGCCAAATAAACGTGGGAATATCAAAAAAGGAAATCAAAATATGGAATTAAGTACTCTGTCAACGGCTCGTCGCTGCATTGTGCAGCTTCCATCACATCTCTTACGGGAATTATTTCCAAATGTTATTTGAAGCTTCTTAAAGGTATATATTGTAACTGTCAATGTCGACGTCAATTGTAAAGTTCTCGTTTCCACTCCCCGCTTCCCCATCCCTCCTTCCGCACCCCGTTCCCTCTACCCCTACCTCGCCCCAAACATTCTCTCGTCGGTAGACACACGCTCTACGGGCGGATATATTTAACGAATCTCATCAGTTACTAAGTGACCTAACAAAACAAACACGAACTAAACGAAAAAGAAAGGATTTATATACGTGACCGGTGTTTATACGAACATGAGATAGGATGGAAATGCTGGAAAAAATTATAATATGCGTGGGTCACGCACGCAATCACTAGACGAAATGTGGCACTCACGGGGTGGGAAAAATATCGTCAACAACGATGTTTAGCTAATACCGGCCCGTTGTTCGGCAGAGAGAAGTAGTGATGTCTTGATGATTATTCACAACATTAGCACGTTAGACCCGAGTCACGGTCACGCTACGTAGTATGTCTTTACACCCAATTCCCGTTTTGACCAAGGCAGTGTCCGTCCCATCCGAGGTATTATCTCGTTACGCATGTTACGATTTTTGCGCCATATTTGATTTGCTCACTTCTGAACGAAATTGTCAGTGTCAACGTCAATTGTCAAGTTCTCGTTTCCACTCCCCGCTTACTCATTCCTCCTCCCCGTTCCCTCTACCCCCGCCTCACCCTACCCACTCTCTCGTCGGTAGATCACGCGCTCACACGCTTGCGCAGCGCTCCGCGACCCGCGAACTCTCGTAATTTTAAGGGCGGACGCACCATTTAATTAATCTGATCAAGTGACTAAGTGACCAAACACGAACTAAACGAAGAAAGCCAATTGTCTCCCCCGGGGTCAGTTGCCCCCGTCTCTGTATATCTTTTCCCACCTGCACACCCAAGTGATGTGTGTTACGTTGATCATTTAACACCACATAAACTATACATACTCGTAAGTCGCATTGGATCAGTTATAATCAAGTTTGATACTTACATTTGGCGTTGGCGTTTCATGAACGTTTATCTTCTTGTGCAAGGAATTATTCTTATTGCTGTCACCAGAAAGGTTCGTATCTACGCTTGGAGATCTGAAAATAATATTAATAAAATGTATTAATATAGAGGATAACATACAATTGAACTATGTTCGCTCGGAGCAATACTGTCTTCATAGCTATTTGTCCTAAGGCCCGGTAGTTTTCCATTTAAAAAGATTTGAAGTTGCCGGTGTAAACAGAATCGAGTAATGCAGTTCTTCAAAGTCAAAGTCAAATAAACGTTAATATTTTTTTAACTATAATAGGTCGACCTGGCACCACAAGCAGCACCCGTTCACGAGTTGATTAGTTTTAGTGAGCATCACGAAGCGCGTTATAGCTAAACTGTAATTGCAGAAAAAAGGGTTTTAGTCAACCAGTCCTTACCTGACTTTCGATATGAGAGCTTTCTTAACAGTATCAATAAATCTTGCGCCCGGGCCCTCTTGCTTGGGAGTGCCTTCAGGTTGTGGAGACACGGCCCCTTCACACACACCAGTGCCCATAAACTCCACGCTCTTATCCCGGAGTTTCTCAGCCAAGCTCTGCAGTAAGGAAGTCCGCGTTCGTTGCTCCAGTTCAGCAAACTTCTCGGCTTTGTAGCACGCGTTTTCAGCATTTATCAACTTTGTGAGAAGGAAGTCTTTGAATTCGCGGCCCTTACGGAATATCGGTGGATGCGGGAGAGTCGGCCCGAAGAATGGTACGTCCCCACGAGCTGTGACGGCCACTTTGTACCTACAACAGTAGAATGTGTTAAAATATAACAAAAAATCAACCGACTTCAAAAATACTACTCTAAAACAATAGATATAATATGCACTAATTCTAGTTACGATTATTGTTGTTTTTGGAATCAAATCTGAGATCAAATTGAAGACACGGGAAGCACCAGCCTTCAAATAAAAAAAACATATGGACGAATTGAGAACCTCCTCCTTTTTTGAAGTCGGTTAAAAATAGTTTTTAAATAATGTCATAACTGAATTCGCTAATTGATTATTTGGTAAAAAATAACACTACCTACTTTTATTTACTCACGGAAGCATATTGTTTTTAATTTATAGAATAAGGATGCATCTGATGGAGAGTTTGAAACACCTGAGGAACCACAGGAGTATTGCCGATCTCATATAGTCTGTGTTTATTTTTTTTAACATTAAGATGAACTTTTTTCATTCATTTTTAATTCATGCATCAGTGCATGTTCAAATAGTTATTGCGCTGAAAAACTATTGATAAACAGTTCTAAATTGAATCATGATCAGTTTACTGTTCTTCTGCACTTCATAATTAGCCCCTCAATAATAATTTTTAATCCGTTCAAAACCTTCAAAGGTATACATACTAACAAAATAATAATGTATGGCTTTAAATAAAGCATTTTCTTATTCAATTTCATTAAAACTAATATAACTACTGATATCTAAAGTCTTAAGATATTCATAAGAAACTTAGTTGTCTTTGTATAAAGAATAATATTACGATAAAATTTTTATTATGAACAAAGAAGTTTTCTTCCATTAAAGTCTCCCCCGCGAATACTTAGAAACTTCTTTTAACTTTTAATCAGGAAACTATAAGTGCAATGCTAGCGATAAAATTATTTAAAAGAAAAGTATGTGAAAAGACAGTTTGTGAACATGGGTTCATTTCGTGAGACACTACAATAACTCTCTTAAGAACCTACTTTAGACACCTTATATTTCAAGCAGAAAATTGTGAATTTATCATTAGAGCCTTTTTAATTGAATGTAATATTGATTATACGAGTATTTTATCTACCACATATGCATATCTATACACCTCAATATATATAAATCCAGTGTCCTGATGTTTGTTTCCAGTGAACTCCTAAAGTAATGAACGGATTTTAATAGGAATTATTTCATGGAGTGCAGTTTAGTTGAACTTAAGAGATGGAATAGTTTTTATTTCGTTTTGGGACCTATAATTATTTTTATTGCCCATATTTGTTTCGTATGGTAATATTTTCTATGAGAGAATTTATTGACGCACGGTTTAACAGTTCTGCTGTGAAACAATTTCATTATAACAACAGGGAGCATATTTTACGCTATAATTCTTGATGTTATAAAATATTATTGACAAATTCATAAAAAAACAGTATTTTATTTATTATGTATAGAACAACGTCTGTCGGGTCAGCTAATATTATAATAAACTCGTAATAAATAAAACTTTCAAAATATATTTTTTTATGAAATATTTTCTGTGTATTCTTCATACAAAACCGAAGTGAAAATCACGATAGGTATATGCAGGTATAGTATTTTTGCTGGTTACAGCGTCCACGCTGACGACGTCGCGAGTGGCAGCTAGTTTTAAATATAATATTAAAGGTAACTATAATATAAATTACTTTCTTAGTGATACCACCACACGCACAGCATGAAGCGACCGCCCTCACTATTAAATTTATAAATTTCATTGTAACGAAATCATATTAAAAAAAAAAGAAGCCCGCAAAATTTTCTGGCGTACGTTCTTCTCTGGTCTATATTATCAGGTATATATTTTCGAATGGTTGATCGATTTTTACGTTCAATAAGTGATTTGAAATCTTGCTTTGAAAAAATATTTGAATTTGTAGAATGAAATTCCTTGTGAGGTGCACGACGATACGACATCTTTACAAATAAACCGCGTAAAACCACTTGAAAAGTCGCCATCGCTTCTGTGATTCCTCTGGTATTGTAGGAGACAATTGGGCCTTCGAATGGCGACCACGTACCGGAAGACGTTGGTAGGCCCCCCAAAATGGACCGACTATCTGGTCAAGATCACCGGAACATGTTGCATGAGGGCAGCGCAGGACCGATTGTCGTGGAGATATTTGTGGGCGGCCTTTGTCCAGCAGTGGACGTCTTCCGGCTGATGATGATGATGACTACTCACTATCAAGAGTTCTCTTTCATAACAAAAGGCCGGAGATGTACTGAATAGATGTAAAGACAAGAGTACAAATAATATCTTGCTTGTCAGAAACGGTGGTTGGGTGAAGTATGAATTATATTACGGAGCCAACAGGTGCTAGTCCGACCCCCGCTTAGCCAGTCGTAGCTGGTAATGTTAAGTACCTGGTCTCCCCTTCCGAGCTCTCGACCGGCGTCACCACAACGAAGGTGTGCAGGAAGTGTGACGCGATCATATCGGGAGTGAACGGAGTCGCCTTCTCCTGGAAACGACGTCCTTGTATATTAGATACACATTAACTGTTATAATATACAACAAATATAATTTTAAAAAACGAATACCATGCTATATACTATTATAATATTAATCTGTAGGCTGTTATTCTGTGAAATTTGTGATAATTTTATTAGAGGTACTTATGGTGTTTGATCGATCTTAATGCAAATAATTATTAGCCAGTATTTGGGTATATCAGACCTGACAAGTCTATAAGAGTACCTGCATTTTTTCGATTATGTATATTATTAATTTTATATGTATGTTTTATTTTGTTAACCTTATGGTTTGCAGCATCATATGCTTGCAATCATAACAATACAAAGAAACTAAACCATAGCGCAATGCGATACGACTCCGATTACATTAAACTGCAGCCGTCACCGTACGACTCTAGATATAATGTATTTTTTTTTATGAAAATAAGGGACGGGACGAGCAGGACGTTCCGGCGATGATAATTAATACCCCCTGCCCATTACAATGCAGTGCTGCTCAGGATTCTTGAAAAAACCCTAAAAATTCTGGGTGGCACTACAATTACGCTCGTCGCCTTGAGACATAAGATTAATCTCATTTGCCCAGTAATTTCACTAGCTACGTCGCCCTTCAGACCGAAACACAATAATGTTTACACATTACTGTTTCACGGCAGAAATAGGCGCCGTTGCGGTGCCCATAATCTAGCTGGCATCCAGTGCAAAGGAATCTCCCACTGTTGTTCAATCGGGTAATATGTAATCGGGTGTCATCGGCACCCACACCATTCAAACAAGAACCCAACAGTACAATTGTTATTTTGTAGTACAAATACCGAGGCAGTGGAGTGTCCCCAACGAACACAAAAGTTAATTTAACTGCTAATAAAAATTAAAAATATTTTTTTTTTTCAAAACGATTCTAGATAATTCTTTTCGATGTCAGATTACGAAGTGCATGATTAAAGTGTCTTATTGTGAGGAATACAGGTGGTACATTACCTGAAACACAATCGCCACGATGTCGTTGCCCACGTGTCGTTTCCGCTGCAACTGCTGTGCGTCTCCGGCTGTGTGGGGTAACAGCGGCGCAACGTGGAACATTATCTCGCGTTCGTAAAAACGCTCGTAAACCGCTTCCGTGCCCGTGTGGCCGTTCATTATATCCAAACCACCTCGGTAACCTATTCATAAATAAAATCATAAATAAAAATAGTAGCAAAATATTATCGTAGAAGTGAAAAATGGATATGAAGTAAATCAAGACGGGGAGGATGGTTTTAGACTAGCACAAACATGGTCTCACTCTGCAGTACAAATGAAACAAAAATATCCGAAATTATGGACGTCGTCAGTAGTGTGTGTCGTAAATTGGGGAATCAAAGACCAAAACGAACTAGGCGCCACGTGGATAGATTGATGTACTATATTTGTCAAATGTCTATATTTCAAGAGTTTCTCGCCGCCTCCGCAGTTCCGCCGCGAGCACGATTCATGCAATTGGATCGAAATATCGGCATCAAATTAATAAAATATATATCGTGAGTACCCCTCATAATAATTACAATAAATCAACATTTTTGTTTCAATCAAGAATCTTGAGAGAAGAAGAATCAGAATGGAATCCTATAACCATCTACGGAATAACCCCGATGCGTTCAGTAGTTTAATGTAAATTGATAAGGCTATCTCGGATTGCTTTCAAACTCAAGACAACAACTTAGACCGTTTTAAAACCATTTTATCAGCCAACTAACCTTTATGATCTTTTAACTTAATCCGCTGTCCAAGCATGTCGAGAAACTCGTCGAAAACCGGCGAAGTTTCGTTGTTTCCGAACAGTTCCTCTTCAGTAGTCTGCCCATACTTCTGATAGAGGACACCAAACTTGAAAGTATTCACAAGGACATGTTCGTCGTAGGTCGCTATCAGAGACGAGGCATTCAGACACATGACCGCGGTGAAGCAGTCTACGTTCACTTGTTCGTTGAGCATCTTGGCCATTCTGAGAGGTGAGGGTAGTACACCTGAATCTGGAAGGATTAAAATTGGTGCTAGGATTACATCTAAATTTGGAAGGATTATATTATGAATAGACTTTTTTTAAATAAAATAAGGGCCGAGAACACCCTGCCCTTGTAATGCAGTGCCTCTCTTCAGGATTCTTGAAAAACCCAAAAAATTCTTAGCGGCACTACAATTGCGCTCGTTACCTTGAGACATAGGATGTTAAGTCTCATTTGCCCAGTAATTTCACTAGCTACAGCGCCCTTCAGACCGAAACACAGTAATGTTAACACATTACTGCTTCACGGCAGAAATAGGCGTCGTTGTGGTAACCATAATCTAACCGGCATCCTGTGGAGCCTCCCACTGTTAATGTGGACATCTACGACAATACGTGGCGTGAAGCCACAACCTCAGAGTTGAACAAAGAATACAAGATTTTATGACGATACATCAGTCGAACGGTTGGCTCAGTTGGAAAGAGCGCTCGCACGGAACGCGAGAGGTCGCGGGTTCAAGTCCCGCATCGTTCATAAAATTTTGTTTTCAGTTTTATTAAAAGGCATTAATTTTCTCAAAATTGATTCCTTTAGAATTATTTTTGATGTCATTTCTAATTTACAAGATACTACTACCGCTTCGGAAAAAAATGGCGCTCTGAGAGAGAAGCAGCGGCGCAAGAAACTCTCCATATTTGTGTTATAAATCCAAGAATTGAGGGTTATCACTTTAAAAACATAACATATGATTTTGCTATTACTTAAATGGTTTTTGCTGCTCTTGTATGTGCTTATATAGTGCAAGAATATCTATAATCCATAATTAAAATAATTCAATATTTTGTGGTTAAAAAGAATCCTTACTTGTGATGGGTACAAGTCCGTGCATGGTTTCCGTTCGTAGCCTCAGCAGTATCCTCGTGTGTTCCTGGCCAGCCATATGTTCAGTCTTCAATGACATCACCACAGGACCCAAGCTGGCATCGAATCCCACCAAGTTTATGTGCTCCTGGTAACAGTACGATCAATGTCACTTACTGGTAGTAGTAATTTTATTTACTTAATTAAATAAATTATTTGTTTTAGGTCGAAAGCAATCAGAACTCTTCGCTTTAAGCTTTTATTTATTTTAATTTTTACATATAAAATATATAATATGTTAATGGCCTTTATTTAAAGCGATTTCGTACAGAAAAACATATCCAAAGACGATGTAACGTTAAACCCAAGGCTGTTCAAACAAATAAAATTTTATAAAATTTATGATTACAAATAAGGTAAATCATTTTAATCTTATATCTTTAAACGAGCAATTCTTGTATATATCTGAATCTCAGAAACGGCTCCCACAATTTTCATAAAATTTAGTATACAGGGAATTTCGAGGGCAAGCTCTAGCAGGGTTTCAATTTTAAAAAATGTAGTTTTATCAGTGTTTTAATGAGAAACAGCTACAATAACATTAGAATACAAAGGTAAATTTTGCCACTTTGCTCAGGTTGGACATTGGGTGATCCGGAAAGCAAAAGATTCCGGTTCGAATCCAGATGTCCTAATAGTTTTTTTTTTGTTCAAGTTTTGTACATAACTAAAAATCCGAGCATGGCTCGGTCGTCCGGACATTAATTATTTTTACATAAATAACAATTTATTCAAATAGTTATAAACTCAAAGTAAAATTGTTATTACAGAAACACAATGTTTGATATAACTAACACGTTAGACATTGTTAGTGAGTTATTGTAATAGTTACGCTTTTATCAGAAGAATGATTAAGGCAGGAAACTGCAGAAAATTAATTAACCTATATAAGCTGACTATTCGAAAATATTTACAAATCCCTTTGAGCAATTGTTGACATTGTGGTTTATATACGATTAGCTATTCAACAGATTTTATAGAAATAGATATACTGTGACGCTCTATCAACTGTAAATAAAGGTTAATAAACAGAATGCATTAACGTTAGTCGAAAACGTAATATGATACCAGTGGGAGGCTCCTTTGCACAGGATGCCGGCTAGATTATGGAAACCACAACGGCGCCTATTTCTGCCGTGAAGCAAAGTGTGAGCATTATTTTGTTTCGGTCTGAAAGGCGCCGTAGCTAGTGAAATTACTGGACAAATGAGATTTAGCATATTATGACTCAAGGTGACGAGCGCAATTGTAGTGCCGCTCAGAGTTTTTCAAGAAACCTGAGTGGCACTGCATTGTAATGGGCAGGGCGTATCAATTATCATCAACTGAACGTCCTGCTCGTGTCGTCCCTTGTTATGATAAAAAATTCAAACAAATTTAGTTTAAATAACAAAAATAAAATGTAAGCTATCTGGTTTTTTATTGTGTAATGAAATTTCTCTTAGAAACAATAATTATGGTGGAGATTAATACATAGCGTTACATATGCTTATCCCCTGAGGATAATTCTTGCCTGTTGTCTAGCAGTGCAACAAGAAAGAATAAACAAGCAAACAGGTTGTTTGTATAACAGCAAGTTCTATCATACTCGACCTTAATGTGTGAAACATAAGGCCGAGATTCTCTTACGCCGGTAAGAAAATATCGAATTCTATGACTCGCGAAAATTCTTCGTGCCATCATTAATTATTATGAAAACATTGATATAGTTAATAAAATTCAATAAAATATTTGCCTGCTATAGATCTATATGTAAACACCTAGTCCTTAATCCTGCAAATAAATATCTTGTATTTTGTAAATATAAAATATATGTTATTCCGACAATTAGATTAGATCCGAAAGGCTAATGATGTAGTTATTTAGAAGGAAATGTTTAGATGGTTTGCTTACGCAGAGATGGATGATCGTAGCGAAAGTAGATGGAAGTATTGGGAATTACCTAGGAGTTGTTTCAACGATCAGGTCAGAAATTCACGGAAAAGATCAAATGAGCTTAAATGAGACAGAATGGAAGAAGCCACAGATGGCATCTTCATATCCTCTGCCTTCTGTGTGAGACAGATTATTGCATGCATTTTTCATAAATTTATCATCATAAATTAATACTTCTAACATAAATATCAATTTGATATCTTCAATTCCAATTTAATAAGATAGTTCAGTCATTAGTAGGTAAGGTTTAATAAATGATGCGTCAATGACATCATACGTTTGCAGCATCGACGTGATTCATGCTTTCCTGATTCTACTTTAAAACCTCTATATTTTCTTGTTATTATATTACTAGTTTTACTTAAATAAGATTGATAAATTGAAGCCGAAAATAAGATAATCTCTTTTATAATGTCATTAATCATAAATTATTACAAAAGTTGCAAAAGAGCAAAAAAATAGCAACCCAGAAGTGGCAGCAATATGTTGCTAGTAAAGTTTTCTCTTGGTGCAAGACGGTTCTAAAATGGGAAATTTGGCAGCGAACTGGATGAATGAAGCCCAATATAGGAACTACATGGCAGCAGCTTAAGATGGCCGCTTAAGAAGGGATAAAATTACTCAAAAATAACTGACCAGCAAATGTTGCAAACATATTGCAGGATCTCCCGGTAAGAGGCAAATTTGCATCTATTTGTGTTGTCCCTATAACGTTTTCTATTATTTAGTTAATATTCATTTTATGCATTTTAGTAAAAAGGTTTTATATTTTATTCCTAATAAAAACAGACTCTTGAATTTTATTAAAAGGTGTAGATTACTCTACTCAACGGTGCATTATTCTCAAACAGAAGCTACAAGGATTTTAAAAGTATTGTGTTGTGCAATTGTTTTAAACGCTGTCTCTTTGAGGGCCACTTGAAAATCGTCTATTGAAACAAAGCTGTCTCCTTGGATGTTGGAAGTTACTTATGTTTGAATGCTGTACTTGTCCTCGCTTTTTTATCTTTGTTAGTGTTTATTATCAAAATGTAGCTATTGAAAAGTCAAAACACATTCATGAATTATAAGCCAGTAATATCAACAATTTAATAACTTCATAAATCAATGAAAAGCACCCCAATAATGCTGATGCAGTCGCTTGCTTAGGAGAAGTCGTAAGAAGTAAAATATAAAAAAATTATTAAAGAAGTAAGCACAACAAACAATTTATAATTTCAATTAGAACAACGATTAATAATCAATTAAGCATGCCAAAGTTTTATAAGATCAGGAACAGGAAAATAGTCCTGAACATAAAATAGTGGAGTCATCCAAACATCATTACCGAATAAATCTTGGAATCTTTATTCCGCTTCAAAGTGTCAAATTTATAGCCTGCCCTTTTTCATAGCGAAGACACAAATTGAAAGCATCGGACGGTAATTGCAGGGACATGGGGTTAATGTTCCTTTACGGAGACGCTGATTGATCGCGTCATTGAAGATGGAACGTTCCAGATTCTTTTCGAAAGAAAACATTTTCACTGATGGGAGCCATTTTGTTAAGAATTAAGATTATAAATGGGATATGTTGAAACTTGAAATAGCATGTTACCATAATAGAATTATAAACTGGAACGAATCTTCGAAAATTTTGTAGTAGTTAATAATGAGCAGGCGAGTGTTCATATAATTTGGGGAATAAACTTTTTTGGGGTCAGCAGAAACCAATTAATCATTAAATTTGGATATAATAGCATTTTAATCCTTTATATATAACTATACGTTTTATTGAAATTTTCTAATAGCATCGACTTTCATTTTTTATTCAAAATAAGATATAATATCACTTTTATTTAATAGCCTTAGGGCGGTCGCTCCATTCCCAATCTGTGGTATCATTTTGAAAGTCATATGATTGTAAATGTCATTGATTAACATGAGTGACATTCTTAGACTTTTTTTGACTTAGTAACCTTTACCACACAAACAATTATTAACAATTCTTTTGAATTTCGTAATACAATTGTTGTGAACATTTTCTGGGACCTTGTTGTAATAGCATCTACAACGCCCCACAAAGGACTTACTAACTGGACTTATCCGATTAGTAGGCATTATAAGTTTATGTTAATTGTTCCTGCTGTTAACATTTTAGATTAAAAATATTCACTAGAAGTTAAAACCACTGTTTCATCATACAAATTACAAATGAACATTATCAATGCGAAGCATTAATAACAAGTCATAAAGAAAGCGAGAGCTGAATTTAGTTACAAAGTTTTCAAAGAAGTGAATTTAATAGCTTTTTTACCTGTCCAATAAAAAAGTTTTCAGGTGCAAGTAAATAAATTGTAAGTAATTGAAAAAATTTCCATCAATAATTCACACGATAATCCCCACCTGCCTCTGATTTATGAATGGAAAATCTATCATTTTGACCTCCATTTTATCGAATGGTAAAATTTCAAACAATTGCTTTCTTGCAAAGAATTCTTTCAACGATTGTCCCCAAACCAATTTTATGAAAGACATTTGCTTATTGGGTCTACGGTTCTTTGTCATTTGCAGCATCTGTCTTCGCAAATTGAAGTGAGTTTTCATTTATCAAACCTGTAGCATTTTGGAATAATATAATGAAAATCTACTGAGAATTATTTTCCTTGATTTATTTATTATGATGATTTTACTTTTTTAATTAGCTTTTCTTTGAATGTATTAAAAACATATTTTTTTAATTTTTTAAGTATTGTAACATCGATACGGGTTTTGGCTCTAAAATTGCTGGTAGGTATATTAAGATCGGCAAATGCTGTGCAATCGGCAAGTGTTCAATCGGCACAGAAGGCAACGCTTGTAACCAAAAGCCTATTTATTTCATTTAGTGTCATGGTCTGAGTTCTGTTAGTAAATGTCAAAATCAATTTTTTTATTTTTGTATTCTTTTCTTTTAGCTGTATAATTAAGGCAGTTTTTAAAGGCCTCAGTCGGCTTTATTTAAAAGGGTCACTTTTGTTATCCATTTACAAATACCCTTCATCCTTATTCCCAAATCCCAATACTTATTCTAAATTATAATGGGTTGTTTTTCCTGATTAGCTAGCCTCATAGCTTCTAATCCCTATTCAGTGTTTAAGCAAAGGAATTATAGCTACACTCCATAAACTAAAACACTCTCAAACGCGACCATTGGCTTGGCAGTTTGTGAATACCCTATGGACTGACGCAATGTTCATTCTAAATATTACCGTGTTTGAATTTAAATGGCTTTACTTTTCCATGGATGCGCCGCAATTATTTCTTTTATTTGGTTATGGCAATTAGTAGCGCCGACGATTTCATGTAGATAGAGAAATACCATAGACAACATGAAGTATCATCCGTGAGGTTAACATAATGACAGTTGTCTCTTGCGCCGCATAATAATATAACCAAATTATCACAGATCGCACGCAAATCGAATAACGCAATGCGCATATTATAATATAATAGTAAATTGATACTAAATCAGTGATTAACGATCTAATCGTTAAGTTCTCGGTGTAACGCAACGCAAAATCCTTTTTCTACACATGCCGAGAGGACACAACGCAACTTAGTGAGGGCCCCCTGCTGCAGAACATCGCGCCTCGGAATCTCAGGTACGTCGGCCTATTATTTAGCCATAACTGATTTCGCAATTTTAATGATATAATATATGTTTTCCTACGCACACGCTAAAACACTCCATTTATTTCATAAAACAAGCAAGGCTCGCAAATCGGAATATTAATATTGAACCCAGACATAAAAGTGCGCTTCCAAGAAATTTCACTTAACAACTTGTTAACAAGTACTGTTAACTTCGGTATATGTATAAATCAAAGAGACTTCAAATCCGAGATGTACAAATTCCTACAAATGAGTTTGTAATCGGATCGAGAACTCATATAACTTCAGCAATTTTCCAAGAGCTCTTGTAATTAAAGTTACATGGCGGAGAGTACGTTGTTATGTATTTGTTTGATATTATCAATAACAATCACATGAATAAGTGTAAATTTAATATTGAAACAAAACAAACAATACAATATTTGCAATACTACGACTGCATAAAATTAAAAATATTATTACGTGGAAGCTTACCAAGAATACTGGCAGCATTACCGCGTTGAATAGCAAGGCTGATCCCAGCGCTTGGGTTTCCAGTAGCCTTATTGAGGCGCGAAGATAGTATTTTGAACATTCTCCGCGGCTCTGGGCCCCACGGGCCAAGTATCTCGACACCAAACGGCACAAAGATGTATGACTCAGTGAGACCAATATATTTGCGACGCTTGCTGTCTTCGGCAGTCGAAGCAGCAGCCCCAGCACTAAATGACTTTACATGTGTTATGAATGTCACTTCTGTTTGTACACTTCTTTCGGCATTTTTAAAAATAAAAATTATTATACCTATTTTGTATGTTCTATACTCGATGCCTTTAAAAACAATTTATTTAAATTTTTATTTGTCTATTTTTATAAAGTATAAAAAAAGCTACTTGGATTTGAGAAAATGAATGAAGTTTAATTGTACGATATTACTTTGTAAATATAGTTTTTTATAAAAATAAGCCCGCTAAGTTTGTTGCGCCCGTTTTCTCAGGTCTGAGGCTTCCAAAAAGTGATGTCACATCCTATTTTGAATAGAAATATTTGAATTTGAATCTGTCGCAGCACCGCATGTTAATTTGTACAGCGAAATAATGCGTTTCTATAAATTAATGTAAACACATAAGGCTGCCGCGGCTCGTAAGCCTAATGGTGCTATTACTCGGCGCGATCTCTTTAATCCTCGTCACTTATTTACGCGTCAACCCTCAGCTATCTGGCTTAGTGGATGCCTCATGCCACCTCTCATTCATCTGACTTACCTTTTCAATATCGGCCGCTACTATAAAACCAACGTTGTCGTACATTTGTCATTGTTGAAATTCGGGTGGAATAATTGTAACTGTGACGAGAAATGGGATGGAACGCTTACGTTCGTTCAGTTTTTAAAATCCTTTCTGGATATTTTTGATGGTGACAGCTGTTAAGTACGGGCAATCTCCCCTATACAGTGGTAAATTGCTTCCGCCTTATAGCGCTTTATAGACGTGTTTCTCTATAACGCGTTTTTTTTCGTAACGATAATAATTAATCACAATTCGTAACAAGTATTTCCCATTGTTTGCCTAGTTTAGTTTTAGATTAGTACTACTTTATTAAGGTTTTTAATACACAAATTTAATAAAAATAATTTAATTTTGTAATAACACAATTGATCAATTGACAATGATCTGTACAACTCATTACAAAATTCACATATGAACACGCGTTATAAGCGCACAAGTGTATATGGAGTACTGTAGTTAGTCTTAATACACCAAAATAAGAAACGTGGACCAATCGAATGTATAAAATAATATATCCACAATACAAGTAAAGAAGTATTTATAACTTATCGGTATATAGTATCTTTACCAAGTTAAGATTGTACTCAGAAATGTGTCAGCCATATTGAGTAAAATATGTACAAAACTGTACTCCTAATACGGGGACATTCATCAGTATGTTGGTAATGCTCCTATTGACGTGAACGGCATGTATACCCTTCATTTAAATAGTAAATTAACTGTATCGGGATCAAATCATGAGTAATATGTAGCTTCAGTCGACTTGCCTGTTTAGGTGCTTCTTTTTTTTTACTCGGAGCGATAATTATTTGCATCTATACGTATATACTTTTAACTTTTCTATAGATTAATGCGGGTCTTTAAAACCAGCTTATAATCGTTTCGAACTCCCATTAATGCTGTATCTATCGGCGAAAAAGCAAGGTTAATTGGTTAGAGATAATACACTTCCTAAGAATTCGTAATTATTTTAAAACAACTTCCAAGACTAAAACAAACTATAGAAAAGGAGGACAAACGAGCGTACGGGTCACCTGGTGGTAAGTGAACACCGCTGCCCACATTAACTTGCAACACCAGAGGAATCACAGGAGCGTTGCCGGCCTTTAAGGAAGGTGTACGCGTTTTTTTGAAGGTACCCATGTCGTACCTATCGTCCCGGAAACACCGCACAAGGAAGCTCATTCCACAGCTTTGTAGTACGTAGAAGAAAGCTCCTTGAAAACCGCACTGTGAAGGACCGACACACATCCAGATGGTGAGTATGGTAGGTATCGTAAGTTGTGGCGCGTCGTGCGAAGGTTTAGGGGAATAAGCCGGCAGGAATCAGGTGAAACAGCTCTTCGGAACACTCCCCGTGATAAATGCGGTAGAAGACACACAATGAAGCGACGTCTCTACGCAACGCCAAGTGATCCAGCCGTTCACAGAGCACTGGTTCCCCACAATTCATTCAAATATCTAAATTCACTCATATTCTAGCATTCTAAAACGTTACCTGAATCAAAAATCAAAGCTTCATCACTACGGCTGCTTGTAGAATAAAATAAATGAAAACCAGATTAGATTATATACATATATCGGAGTAGTTTGGTATCAAAAACCTGCTTCATACCGCAATCGCCTTGATCTGCCAGCCACTTGGTTCACTGGCCATGAAGCCAGACCGTTCCGCGTGGCCTGGCACCGCTGTTCCCACTATCGTAAGAGGCTTTTTCGTAATGACTCCCTCTCGCCTTACGCACGAATTCACGGGGATTTTAAATACGCCAATTTAAATTAAACTTTAAGCAAATACATGTTAGGGTTCATTTTTATTTAACATCTATATATTTCGTTTTTTGTTATATTCCAATTAATAAAATAAATGCATACTCACATAAATGTGCCTAGACGTTACGTAATCGTTGGCAGTAAAATTGACTAAAATTTTAAGCTTCCCATTTAGAGTAAAACAAAGATTACTTATATCATTGTGTGAAAAAGTAGCACGAGTTACTAATTCGTATTAACATTATGAACTTATAAATTTCGACATTATACAGAAAGTAATAGAGTAAAGCAAATTTAACCTTATTCAAATGTTGTGAGCCTTCTTGGGTGTAAATTCCGCTAAAATCAATTCAACACGTGTTTCGCCTCTACCCGAGGCATCCTCAGGACATGTAGACTCGCCAAATTCTGGCATGAGTCACTCCAGTCTTTTACACTCAAGGAAGCTCACAACATTTGAATAATTATGGATTTATTTAGTAAAACAATTTTAAAATCAATTCTTGACATCGTTGGTCATAAGATCAAATTTTCTCCAGATGTTAGGAATGTATAAATAATTAAATTCCGGTCGGGTAACGAACTAAGGTATACAAATAGATTGGTTTGGAGTGAAGTCGCGATACGATTAGCTTTAAGATTGTAATTACTTTCAACAGAGGAAATAAAATATTGAAAAATACTTATATCTAATAGCTTTCACCGGTAGTCAATCCTGAACCATTCCTTCAGTTCATTAGATTGTTAAGACTAAACGTAATTGAAGGTTTTATCAAACAGCTAACGAGATTATACAAATGATTTGAGTTTTCTCTCTGAGACTCAGAGACTCTGAGTCTCGTGCCAGATTTTGGCGAGACAACACGTCCTGAAGATGCCTCGTGTAGAGGCGAAACACGTGTCGAATTGTTTAAAGACAAATATTGGCGGAATGAACACTAAAGAAAACTCAAATCATTTGTATAATTATGGATTTCCGCAAAGTAACGCCTACTTCAATAAATTAGCTAACAGACAATACACAAAATACATGAACACCGAAATGAGACCAATAAAGTCGAAGAAATATTATAGTGACATTGAATTTAGTAGCCGTGTGAACGATATTAGGAGTACAATATATTTCGTTTATAGTACATAATAATGACGAAGATATAAAAAGGGATAAGTAAGCCTAGAAGGCGTGGGTATGGGAAAGTTCACACGTGGCAGATAATAGCCCCGCGTCAGTTGTAGATCTGTAACTAGGAGATTGTGGAACATGATGAAATAAATGTTTTTATTTCTTACTGCATAATTACAAGAAACGAAGTGGAGGACGCTGTTGAAGAAGAAACTGCGTAGACAGCAATGTTTGGACAACACAGCACGAGAGCTGGAGAAATGGGGAAAGTTGGTGGAGAACTGGGTACCAACTACTAAGAGGAAGCTGTTACGATTGTAAACTTTTTCCAAGTTACTCCTATTGAAGATTATATACCAAGAACAAAAGCGTTAGTCAAAATAAATAAGTTTGGGTTTCTAAATCTCTCTACAACTATGTGTTAAACAGAAAGCAACTAATTATCAACTATTCATCTAATATATATTGTTGCTTCTAATATTAAATACTTGGCATAAAGTTCTTAGCATAGATATCATTATAAAATTCAGAATTTTGTCAACAGACGAATGCTACCTGAGATAAGCTAGTCAAAAATTATTTCCTCCTCCAAAACATTTCTGCAGACTAGAAACAACACGAAACTTTATCACTAAACTAAAACATTGTACAATGCCAAACAGACCATTTATAAACTATCAATACAAAACTCCTGCTAATAAATTCATTCAGAGAATTCTGTACGTACCTGAATGTGACCATTTCCACATTGATTATACAATATTTATTCGCTGTCTCGTTAATAATACGGAAAAAAATGATATTGATATATGTCGCCATGATACAGAAAGGTCAAGGCATAAAAGGACAACGACATTGAATCCACAAGTGCTCAACTTTTCACATTTTATGTCAAGGGGAGTTCCGCTCAAGTTCTGTTAACGAAGTCTGCAGAAATTTTTATTATGTTAATCTTAAATCACTCACACACAGCGCCGCGATTTCTATACATAGTTTATCCATACCTAGCTGTAGAATATTCTTGAATATAAACAATAAAATTTTTATCTTTTATATTATAATTAAATGTTTTGGCAAACATTAAAATTTGTGAGGATGAAAATAATTCAAAAATTAATGTGTAAATGATATTTTACGAGTGTGAGAAAAAGTCAAGTTAGAACACACTTAAAAATATTCAACAAGTCTAGAAATAATGGTTAAAAATTTTTTTATATATAGTTGTGTATCCTAAAAACGTGTATAACATTAAGTAATAATTAATATATTGTAGGATAATAATTTAGTTTTGGACCAAAATGAAAGCCGGAATCCAGGTAGTCTTTGTCCTATATATCACCTGTAAAAAATACTTAACGAATCCGATTCAAAAGTCTTTTTTGACCTCAAAAAACTACGTGAATCACGATCTAATTTAAGCGTTTGAAAGGTGCGAGAAATTGCAAAAAGTAACGTAAAAACGATTGTTGTGTAGCGTGACGGCATTCGTAACGACCGCGTCATCGCTTACCAAATTTATCCACGTGGATACTGTTATTATCTATTTGGTGTGAACCAATCTTTATTTTTCTTGGCAACAGTTTACTCTTCTAGGCATGTTGGCGAGGTTTAATTCTGCGTGCGTTTGTTATGTCATGCTCAATATTATAAATATCTTTAGCCCAATCACGCAGGTAAAAAATTCGTTCAGTCTAAGATTTTTTGCAGTATCGACCGTTTTATTCTTACTTATTGTCAATGTTTTATGTTTATTATCAATGAGTATATAGACAATCATAAGGATTAGTTTCTCTTAGGTATTTCGTGAAACTGTCATTTCGGTTTATTGGCTGTACGAGACACAAAAATAACTTTCCTAGATGAGTTTTTGTGTTTTGGGGTACTTGACATATTATCAGCACTTTATGACCGACTTTGAAAAATAAGCCTATCAGTTGGTATTTTAATTACATATAACTCGATATCTTCGCCAGTTGAACATTGATTTTTCTTTATAACCGTAAATATTTTATATTTGAGATCGTTTTGTTTTTCTTTGCTTTACAAGTGATATATACATATGTATATGATTAGATTTTTATACTTTCAGTTACTAAGGCAATAAACGGTAAAAATTCAAACATAACATACATAGAAAGTCTTAAGAACAATATTGTCTCCATAGTATCCTTTCTTCCTCTATCGATTCTGACGTTTCTAGTAAGTGTCTGTCTATTTTCTTTTTCCTAACCTAATCTAATCGCCTCCAGACAATGGAGCATTAAACCGAATGACATGGCTTTTAAACACTCGATTACATGGAATTTTATCTTACAATATGCGAATGGAGCTAGATAACGATTCTAATAGGTCTTGAGTGCATTTTAGGATGCGTCTTAAATGAACTTTACTGATTCCTTATTTGAAATACATTAGTTTATAACTGCAATTAATATCTAGAATGACTAACCTTTCCCAGAAAGAACCGCCTATAATACTTGGCAGTGTCATCGGTGTCAATGTTGTGTCGTCGCGAACACTGGCGAGGTGTGCCAGGCTGGCCTCGAGGTTCACCGTCTTCATCAGGATGGTCGTCGAGACCGTCTGCCCAGTAGCCACCGCTTGGTGGAAGGACTAAGGTCGGTGGAGTTCCTGCAACAAACGAGGTTAAATTATCAATTGGCCACTTTTAAATATTCAGTTGATTTATGAAAATGTCGATATTTTCATGGCTAAGCAGATGTCCAGTCCGGACACCATACAGTCCTTTATGGAGGGGATGCATGGAGGCAGACGAAACGACACTTCATGTGCTTACGGAGTGCAACAGCGTGGCCGAAAAACGGGCACGAATTCTGAAATTCCAGTATCGCTCCCGGATGCCTGCAGCAGTCTGAAAAGGATGCTTATATTTCTGGGACGGACTGGACTGGATACTATTTTTAAATTAAAATAAATAAGCAACAAGCTTTTACTCATTTCTTCTTTTTCTAGTGCTATCTCCTATCGGAGGTTGGCAATCATTAAGGCTAACTGGATTTTGTTCACCGCTGCCCTTTACAGTGATTTTGTACTCAAATTGAACCACTGGCGAAGGTTCTTAAGCTAGGATGTTCATCTGCAGCCAGGTCTTCGTTTGCCTTTTATCATTCCTTGTATTATGAGCTGTAGCTTTTTACTCATCATGTATTTAAATACATATATCAATAATAAATCTTTAATTCGATTTTTTACTTCTTTTATTTTACTTACTTTCCTTACTACTTACTCTAGTTCTTCCACAAGCTATACCGGTCAAATGACATGATTTACCTCAAATTCAAAACTTGTCGAAGGTTGATCAATATCATCGTAGTCGTTAGTGACGGTTGTAAAACAGAAACATGCTCACAACATAACTTTTTGCAACCAAAACCGTTTTGCGTTTTGGTCACGAGCTGTTTTTCAAGACACGAACATTTCGTGAGTCGCTTACGCAAAATTGCGAAGGTTGCCTCGTTACTGTCATAAAAACTATGTATGTGAACTACACTATTATTTCGCCACTTCTTTGTTTGCGAATATTTTATTAAGATTATTCATATTTTTTAGAGATTTCGTTAAATCGGTATATGTTCACAATTTAAAGCGTTTAAATTGTATAACTATAAAAAAATGTAAAAAGTGGTTACTGACCCTGCTTACTGAGCTAGAGTCCCGGGTTCGAATCCCGGTAGATGCAATAATTTATATGATGAATATAAACGTTTCTCTCCGAGTCATGGGTGTTTATTTGTACTTAAGTATGTTTAACTAAGTATATTGTTTTAAATATATTGTTGTCTTGTACCCATAGTACAGACTATGCCTAGTTTGGGGCAAGATAATTTGTGTAAGAGTGTGTCAATATTATTATTATTTTATAACACGACTATCGCACATTTAAAAAACACTTGTTAAAAGATTGTAATTATACGCATCAAAATTTTAACCCTATTGTATAGTAATTCTACCCCTACCCTAATAGTGTAAAACGTATATAAAAATATACATTGGATTGATTTTGCGAACTGACATCTAATTCTAATCTCTAATTCATTACTTAAAACATAGTAGTCTAAGTACTGAGGTATTTGTTAATGAAACTCTCAACAAATCGTTTAAAAAGTTTCATTCAGAACAAACAAACTCAACAATTTGTAAACTTGTTTTCTGTTTTATGTACCCGTGTAAAGGTACTAACTAACTAAAAGCTGTTTTCCATTAAAAAAATACTTCAGTTGGATTTAGATCTACCTATGTATAGGATATTCAGGGGCGTGGTTTTCTACCTAGTCGTAGTTGAGCTTTAGATCAACAGTATTTACTAGGTTTTGAGGTTTAAATATTGAAGTTGTATATCGAATATGCAATCTTGAGACTGCCTACGGTAGGTATTTAGTATCTAGCGTAATGTAAAATTTAATGAGTGGGTGCTTAATAAAAGTTTATTTATAGAATAACGGAACGAAATTAAACTTTAACAGTAGAGCTATATATTTATGTAGGTTCTTAACGAGGTAGGCACTGCCTAATTCCCTATATAGTATGCACGCCCCTGTGGCTATGTCTATATGAAGTGTTGGTAGCCCCCCTCAAGATGGACGGACGATCTGGTCAGAACACCAGAGTACATTGGATGAGGGCACCGCAGGATCTATCGTCGTGTAGATCTTTGGGGCAGGCCCATATCCAGCAGAAGACGATGATGAAGATGCATAGACACTAAATTTACTTAATATATATTTTTTTAAATATTTAGTTTAATATCTTGCAATCTGCCTAATCACTTGGCATTTATATATATATATAGGTATCAGTCCAGTGACCAATCGGTTTTTTTAATGCCCATATGTTATACAATATTAAGGTCTTGAGGGGGAAATATATATTAAAAGATTAATACAAATAAACAATGGTAATACCAAACAAGCAAACTCATCGACACAATATATATCTTGCAATGTAATGTAAATGTAAGAACATTGCAATTGAGCAAGCTAGTTTAAAATGTTATAAAAAGGATCTAATCTCAAAAGTAACGTTCTAGTCTAGACCGGCCATTGTAAAGGTTTGCACAGCTTTGTCCTGTAGGAGCATTGTCCATACATACGTATGAAATCAGGTAGATTTGGCAGCGTGCTGTATTTCATGTAGGATAAATAGTTGTTGAGATAAATTTGTTACATCTACGAATCTATTCTCTTTATTGTAATTTTTGTTATGGCAAACTATAGTGATAGATTGCTGTAGTTATAGAGAGACACCTATAGATAATAGACGCATTAGTATCTGATTCAAATTCAAATATTTTTATTCAAAATCACTTATTGAACGTCACAAACTACCACCCATTCAAAAGAGACTGCCTCAGACCTGAGAAGAATGGGTGCAGGAAACTCAGCGGGCTTTTTTTTAAACATAAAAATATGGATTACAATGTGATATGGTACAAAAAGCATTTATAATTAAAGAGCCTGAGGGTGTTCGCTTTATTGCCAGTCCGTGGTGTCATTAAGAAAATCGTTTATGCTATAGTAACCTTTCCCACACAAACGTTTTTTAACAATTCTTTTAAATTTCGTAACACATTTGTTTAGTACATTTTCTGGGATCATATTGTAGAAGTATTTACATGGTACCTACACCAGAATACCAATTATTACAATTTTTCCTGTATTTATGTTCCGTACAATCTCCAAAACGGCTGGACCCATGTAAGACGGCACTCCAATGGCAGATAGCTCATGCTATAAGGTGTAATATCGGCTTATTTTATTTTAAGTAATAAGGGGTCTGTATATATAAAGTACTACACATGAATTTTAATCGTAAGTAGACGAAACCGCGGGAGATTGCTTGCATTTAAATGAAAGCCTACAACATAATATTATAAATGCACTTAGAAGAAAACATCAACATTATGGACTGTATTTAAGTTATTTTCTGTTATCCGCACCGTACTTTTCAGTTTAATTGGTATAAATTAATTTGTTTTTAACCAATCAAATACAATAATAATATACAATTAATTTCCTCGCAACAGTGTAATGTCTTTCTAAAACTTCGATGAATGGGGATTATTATGCCACATTGCTGACAAAGTACGTCTAGTGGTTGTCTTAAGACTTAGTCTTTTATATAACCACACCATAGATATCCTTATATCGAACTGACTCGCAATATTCATAATATCTTTGTACATTGTTGAGATTTATCTATTAGGTTCAAGGTGTTGCAAAATTGTGATGGAAAAAATATCACTCCATCATTTTATCCAAACTTGCCACTTAGATATCACTTCAAAATTACACACGACAAATAACCTTCTCTTTTTTGAAGTTGGTAAACAAATTGCGTGTTGTAAACTTTATAATAAGGCTTCTACAGGTAAATAAAAGGGTACGCATGAGTCATCGCCCGCAACCAAAGCAACCCGTCACACAACACCACCCAAGCATTCTAACGGAGAGGGGAGACTCATTGATAATAATACACCTTTCTAGTTTTAAATAAATGTGTAACTCTTCAATTGTTTTAATTTATTTCATTGTACCACAACGGTGCCTATTTCTGCCGTGAAGCAGTAATGTGTAAGCATTACTGTGTTTCGGTATGAAGGGCCCCGTTGCTATTGAAATTACTGGGCAAATGAGACTTAACATCTTGCGTGTCAAGGCTCTGCATTGTAATGGGCAGGGCCTATCAATTACCTACCATCAGCTGAATATCCTGCTCGTCTCATCCCTTATTTTCATTTAAATAAATACTATAATTGCCTACACTTGAATGATAATTAACGCTTTAGATCCCATAACAAATGGTTTATAGATTCTTTGTTTATGTGACCTGGTGTTTAAAACATATCAAATAATAATTGCTTTACTCATTCAGGTCAAAGAAATGACACTTAAATTAATGTCAAAAGTTGTACTTTCTACCATTTACCACCACTTTGGAAAATGTTGAGCTTATAAAGAAAAATTGGCAAGAAACTCATTGCCACTCTTTTAAATCTAGATTCACAGCTTTATTTAAAAAAATTGAGAAAGTCAGTCTGTGTTTAAAACACAAATAGTAGGTGTCAAATAGAACTTCTTTTGTATTTGATGATAATATTATGTAGCCTTGGAAAAGCACGAATTATATTTATTTACGTGTATATGAAAAGGCATTCGAAAGAAATATTATCAAATTGTTCTTACTTACGATTACTACTCTAGTAATTCCGTGTTTACCGACCACCAGCTTCAATTGAAATGCAAAAGAACGAGGACTTAGCAAGGTGATCATTAAACTTCATCAAGATACAAGAAGATCACTTTCCATAACTATAATTTTATAATCAACTCCAGTTGCTGAAGCGTGTGATAAAAAGTTCTCGCTGTAATTAGCAAGAAAATGAATGGTTTATGAAAGAATAGTATATTAATAATAATCATATTTAAGTTACTTTTCGTTATATTAAACTTTTAAGAATATCAATAATTCTATGTGCCTGAAATTTATGGGTGGACCGATTATGACAATATGAATTTAAATATGACTCGGCCGTTCCCAATGTTCAGTCTATCTCTTACTTGAGATAAAAATCGTAACTATCGTTGACTTTTCGTTGTCCCAATAAACTTATCGACGGTAACGCACCTTATCCGTACACGCTGTCTGTCAATGGTACGACGCACGTATAGCTTACCAGCTATAGAAGTCTGTATGGAAATTACAATCCACGCATCCCAATATAAGGCGATAAGAATGACTTATCGGGTATATTGGAACAGCTTCAGATTATTGACAGCTAATTACTGACAGTAGAAGGTAGTAATTTATCTCTATCGATAGTATATTGGGAACGGCCGTAAGAAAATTAAATTATGAATTCCGCTGGAAGATGTGACATGTCTACTTTGTCTTTGAATGCATTGAACGTTTGGAGCTTTTCTTATATAAATCGGTAGATACTTAACACTAAGTTAACAATTTGAAACAGAACTGGGCGGGTCAAAAATTACTCCAAATCTGGGGTCTTGGATTCGGTCACGGCGTTCTTTTCTGTTCTGTGGTTGGTAAGCTTAAAATTAAATATGGCAACATTATCCGACAAAAATTGCGTCATTTAAATTATTTGGTCGGCACCGAATGTAGGTCACCGTGTACTTTCAAACAATGCTTTCAATTCCCTGATGAGAACACTATTTAGCATAATGAAACTTGACAATGATATCCTACTATTATACTCCAAAGTTCAAAGTTATATTTAGTACCGACAACATATTCATAAAAATTTCAAAACCTATTTTTTAAGCTGTGGCAATACTTGTGGCCAGACTACTTATAATTCAAACTGCTACTGCTGTGCTGTGCTACGAACATTAAATTTTGTACAAAGATTTCTTAAATTATTTAAAACAGTACTAGAAAGAAGGGACTTCCCACAATGACACCCATAAGGGAATAAAAGAAGCGATGATCTGTCCTATGGAAAATACGTCATAACATGAATGTGGAATGCGGAAAACTCCATATACCAATTTAATTTAAAATTATACTACAAAGTCATATTACAAACCATGCCAATATATCTATATATATAAAAATGAATTGCTGTTCGTTAGTCTCACTAAAACCCGAGAACGGCTGGACCGATTTGGCTATTTTTGATCTTAAATTAATTGTGGAAGTCCAGAGAAGGTTTAAAAGGTGAATAAATATGAAAATGCTCAGAATTAAATAAAAATTACGATTTGTTTTTCCTTTGATGTGTCGTCGCTCAGAAATCAAATTAAAATAATGGCTTAAAATGAATAACCAATAAGAATTTTTATATTTTTCTAACTTTCTCAGGAGGCAAAAAATAAACTTAATTTTAGGTTACTATTATAGATTAACTACAGTTGGTAACTATCTATAAGATTTTTTTATGTAGATTGATAAATCTTAAGTTTTGTTAAAAAAAGAATTCCTTTTGTTTGTTTAGGTCTTTTATTTATCCATTGAGACAGTACGAAGTCTGTCGGGTCAGCTAGTTTGTATATAAATTCATACATTGTTCATCAGCATTTGTAAAATATATTTCTTCCCGAAGGGAATACTTTAACACTTCCAACGCAATGCAATTACATTGTAAATAACATATTCATGGACCACTCCAAGCAACTCCCATTAGATATCAAACATGATGAGTATGTTACACACTCAGTATTGTAGGAATTTGTTTTTTTTTTTATGGAATAGGAGGACAAACGAGCGTACTAATTTATTTAATGTTTTAATCAACAGCTAACTAGCGACGGTGGTTTTTCATTTAATCCAAGTACAGCGTACGGGTCACCTGGTGTTAAGTGATCACCGCCGACCACATTCTCTTGCAACACCAGAGGAATCAAAAGAGCGTTGCCGGCCTTTATGGAAGGTGTACGCGCTTTTTTTGAAGGTACCCATGTCGTATCGTCCCGGAATCACGTTTTGTGTGCTTAGCTAAATATAAAATTACTTCTCAAAAACATTATTTTTTAATTTTAGTTATTTTATAATTTAATTATTTTCTTTTTAATTGTAATTATGACCTATATTAAATTTTTATCTGTAATTTAATTAAAATCAAATAAAACTGAACTATGTAATAAAATTTAAGTTAAGATTGTTTGTAGATTCATGGGTGAAATGCCTGGAAATAAATGATTTATTGCTGTTTATTAGACAAAACAGTCAATACCTGAGCGTTGAACAAGAAATACAAGATTTATCAACGAAACGTCACTCGAACGTTTGGCTCAGTGGAAAGAGCGCTCGCACGGAACGTCAGAGGTCGCGGGTTCGAGTCCCGCATCGTTCATAAATTTTGTTTTCAAATTTTATTTGTTTAATTATTCCCAGAAGTGACGGTTATCACTTTAAAAAATAGTAATAAGTACTTCATAAAAAAAAAAACAAAAATAAATCCAACTCGCCTAATACTCATTTTGTACTGATGATAAATATACCATCCGTTTTATATTTTCTCTTCTATTAATACTAAGGTACTTTCAAATATAAAATAAGTTAAACGAGGAAAAATAATTCAAAATGGGAAATCATCGACTTAAAACTTATTTTCACATGCAAAAGTCACACAAACTTACAGCTGCAGACATGATTTCCCAAGATAACACTCCAACATCTAATTTAATTAATGTTTTAATCAACAGCTAACTAGCGACGGTGGTTTTTCATTTAATCCAAATACAGCTTCATCTACAAGAATTCCCGGTTCAGAATTGTTCAAAAATTGTGATTTTAGGTGAAAATGTATTGAAATGCTGAACATCGGTATGTATAAACTTAGATTAACTATTGCTCTCCGCTGCGCTCCAACTAGAAACGTAGTAGTCGCAAAATGTGGCAACTAATACCACGCCCAAGTGGGCTTACTCGAGCCAGTCTCGAACAATGTGTGACGTTGACGTGCCACATGTTTTGTTAAACTTTGCTAATAGTTGAAACTAAAATGCCGGGTTGCGTAGTAAAACTATGTAAAAATAATACTACAAGAACTTCCTTGTGCGGTGTTTCCGGGACGATACGACATGGATACCTTCAAACAAAGCGCGTACACCTTCCTTACAGGCCGGCAACGCTCCTGTGATTCCTCTGGTGTTGCAAAAGAATGTGGGCGGCGGTGATCACTTAACACCAGGTGACCCGTACACTCGTTTGTCTGCCTTTTTCCATAAAAAAACTCCCATATCAATTTTATTAAAGTTAAGCCTACCCGGCTTCCTGTTCAAAGAAGCCTCCTGGTGTCACAGTAGCGAGGTTTATAGAATAGAATAGAATAATTTATTGGGGTACAATATTAGTTACATAGTTGTTACAAAAATATCTGTTACAAAGTATACATTGGTACAAAGTAAGTAACTTTAATTTACAAGTATTCTGGCCTCACACTAGGATTCCCTGTGTCGTGAGGTCCAGTCTTTTAAGATAGGGGTATCTTAGTACAAAATAAAAATAAAAGAAATTCGCGTGTGTGTGTGTATGGAAGTGTGTGTGTGTGTGTATGAATGTGTGTGTATATGTTTGTGTGTGGGCTTAGTAAGAAAAGACAATCGATTACATTGGTATAGTAATTACAATTATTGTTTTTTGGTTTAGTACATTTATAAGTTTTTCTGTATCATTGTAGTTTAAAACTTTTAACCATTCAAATATTACTTTTTTACAACTGCGTTTAGTCTTATCTATAGAACTCCTATTTTGTTTGTATAATTTACTGTACAGGTAAGGACCCAGGAAATAATATGTTCTTCGAGCAAAGGAAGAAAACACTCTTCGGCGATCCCATATTAGCGCCCTATGAGAAATTCGTGCCTGTTCTATTGCTCTTTCATTCAAACAATTTAACTCAATTGTTTTAACAGATTTCAAGCCTGTATATACACATATTAGTTAGGATTGCAAGCGTATCAATCAAGTTGTTGGCAGCCATACTACCTTTAACGGAACCTATATTTCAAACGTCCAAGTGTTGCTATGCAGTGCTTCACTTTAAGTTTGGAAATAAAATATTTCACGGGTTATTGCGAAAAAACCTGAATTAAAACCTGATTATTGCGAAAATTATAAAATATTTCTTCAATGATACAGTATTACATCTAAATCTGTTAAGCCGTGATGAAAAAGGTATTCATTGAAAGACACAAGTACCTACAGAATTATTGTTTAAGCGGAAAATGATATTGTAAAATTTTCATTAATCATAAGAACGATGCGGGACTCGAAACCGCGACCTCTCGCGTTCCGTGCGATCACACTTCCAACTGTGACACACGTTCGAGTGATAAAATTTTATTCCTGTAATTAATCCCAGAAGTGAGGTTTATCACTTTAAAACATAACAAATTGTTTCACATAATCTTCAACGTGTCAGCACAGCAAAATTCAAGTAAATAAATGAATTATCACTTAATGTTCCGAAGTAAATCACTTTCTCACTTTCCCCCAGTATTCGGTGCCTCCTTCCTTACTTTCTCTTGACAATTGAACTAAACTTGCCTTAGTTAACAAAGACATTACAAGTCAAAAGCTTTTCTAAAGCACTTTCTTTGTCTAAATTGCTTAAATCATGCTCAAACACTTTGCATTGTACTCGTTTCTTACTGACGTTAACTTAGAATACACTTTGCCGAGCGGTGATCACTCTTACGAATTCAACCCGCGACACTGTCCGCGTATTTTCCGTGAAATATTTCAAATTACTTTTTTGTTTCTTAGCCGACTGAAATAAAACAAACACTGAATTTCAGGGAGCTTGTCACAAAACATCAGTGACAATTGCATTCAATTCAATTCGGAAGTTACAGTGGGAGGCCTATTTGCACAGGATGCCGGCTAGATTATGGGTACCAAAACGGCCGTGAAGCAGTAATGTGTAAGCATTAATGTGTTTCGGTCTAAGGGTCACCGTAGCGAGTGAAATTAGTGGGCAAATGAGACTTAACAATTAACATCTTATGTCGCAATAATTGTGTTGCCGCTCAGAATTTTTGGGTTTTTCAAGAATCCTGAGCGATACTTCATTGTAATGGGCAGAGCGTATCAATTACCATAAGCTGAACGTCCTGCTCGTCTCGTCTAAAAAAATTCCGACATCAGCGTGCACAAACCAACAGAAAAACATTTTTTGCCAATTTTCTCCTTGCTGGTCCATAGCAGGTATTTAAAGCCAGCTCGCGGAAAGAGGATCGCTACTCTTGAAAAATTTCATAGTTATCCCTTCTCCTTCTTCCTGTACCTCTCCACTACTGGAGGTTGGCCGTCAGCTCGGCAAATTTTTCGCGGTCTTTCTAAACGAAATAGTTTTTCTACGCTGGCGATCTTCGTCCATTTCCGGATGTTACGCAACCAGGACTTATTCTTCTTCCAGCGTGTCGATTGCCCTCTACTTTGCCCATCATTATAAGTTGGTAGCCCTAGTGACTTTATTTATGAGAATAAGAGATGAGACGAGCAGGACGTTCAACTGATGGTAAATAATATGCCTTGCCCATCACGATGCAGTGCCGCTCAGGATTCTTGAAAAACCCAAAAGTTCTGAGCGGCACTCCAATTGCGCTCATCACCTTGAGACATATGTTAAGACTCATTTGTCCAGTAATTTCACTAGCTACGGCGCCCTTCAGATCGAAACACAATAATGTTTACACATTACTGCTTCACGGCAGAAATAGGCACCGTTGTCGTATCCATAATCTAGCCGGCATCCTGTGCAAAGGAACCTCCCACTGAAATCTCAAGACGTGGCTCAAATATTTAACTTTTCTCTTCTTGACGGTTTGCAGTAGATACCCTACTCTGTGGTAATACTAATAATAAAATATTCAGACATAAAGATCAGCGGAACTATATTATAGTAAAATTTGCAAGGTTTTTGAAACAAAATCCAAGCAAGTAACAATATATTAATGTACTCAAATATCTTTTTGATATTTAACACTATTATACAGTATACATTATAAATATGCTTATAAAAACAGTTCAAAGTAAGCTCTTTTGCCTTGAATTGAATACAAAATAGCCGATTTGCACTGAAAAATTAGAAATACATTTTTTGTATAATAAGAAATTATGAATCTATTTAAACGAATTATTAACCTATAACATTTCAGCTATTTGCGGTTAAACTCTGGGAATCTGGATTCAACAAACTCTTCTTGAGAAGAAATTCCACCAAATTTTTTAGAGCCGATTCCGATAATCGTAAAAAAATTACATTTACTCTAATTGTTCATTGTTTTTGACAGCGTATAAGTTGGTTTATGTTAATACTTCTGAAATGAAGTGTTTTCATATTCAAAGATTTTTCGAGGTGGTATGGAAATACTAGCATATTTTAACATTGGCATTCAGACCCACTTAGGTACAGATTATGTTCAGCATTATAACTCCCAACTAATTTATCCTCTACAAGTAAATAACAATAAGAGGGTGTTTCATTGTTTACTTAAGACAATACAAGTCATAATAACATTTCCATTAGTCTCTTCATCTTCGTAATTAATTAGGGTCACTATAGTTTAATATAAAAAGTATTAAAGTTAGTAATTATTTGATATAAATTTAATATCTACATATAGATAACTGTTTTGCAGTGAAACTTTTTATGGGAGGGCTTTGCAGTTCTGATTCGCAACCGCACAGGATGCCGGCTAGATTATGGGTACCACAACGACGTCAATTTCTGTCGTGAAGCAGTTATATGTAAACATTACTGTGTTTCGGTTTAAAGGGCGCCGTAGCTAGTGAAATAACTGGGCAAATGAGACTTAACATCTTATGTCTCAAGGTGACGAGCGCAATTGTAATGCCGCTCAAAATTTTTAGGATTTTCAAGAATCCTGAGCGGCACTGTATTGTAATAGGCAGATCGTACCAATTACCATCAGCTCAACGTCATGCTCGTCTCGTCCCTAAAAAAACCTTTTTGTGTAACGTTCGTTCGTGTAAACTTGGCTTTATATCAATTATTAAATTATAAATGTTATGACTTTATGATTATAGAACAAAAAATATTATTTTTCGTATTAATAACATTGCTTTGAATTTACTTCTGTTGTATGTTCTGCAGCATACACCGTTTATTTCTTATTTAAGATTTAGATTTACAAAATTTTAACATAACAACTTACGACCGTTCTCAATATTCTGTCTATCTCTTTACTTGAGATAAAAATCGTAACTATCGTTGACTTTTCTGTCCCAATAAACTTATCGACGGTAACGCACCTTATCCGTACACGCTGTCTGTCAATAGTACGACGCACGTATAGCTTACCAGCGATAGAAGTTTGTATGGAAATTGCAATTCACGCGTCCCAATATAAGGCGATAATAATGACTTATAGGGTATATTGGGATAGCTTCAGATTATTGACTAATTACTGACAGTAGAAGGTAGTAATTTATCTCTATCTGAAGATAGTAAATTGGGAACGGCCGTTATTGCGCAAGCTACTTGTCATTGTCGCTCGTTAACAGAGTAGGTACTTGATCCCTGATCTGAGCACTTGTACAGGACTATCCACTCTTCCTTGTCCGGTACAAGTATTGTTATGGTTTTAATGACAGTTGATGGTGACGGTGAAGTACATTACATTACCTAAGGCTTTTCCATTGTAACCGGTTGAAATATAAATAACCTTTGAAAAAAAAAATGCACTGGGGTTTCATTTAAAATAAGCTGAAAGTTTTTCCCTGTCAACTTCCAGTTTATTTGAAAAATTGAATGTTTAAATATTGCGAAATAACTTACCAGGTTTAGCCAATATGTCCTCCAGCAATCTTCTGCTGGCTTGGCAGGCAGCAGCGACGCGACGTTGTACAGCGGCCGCGCCGGGAGAGGGGGGAGGCCCATGGGGCGCCGGTACCCTCGGCTCCGTATACGAGTGCCTCTCTGTAGAGCCGGTGGTAGCCCCGACTGACACAGACCGCCTTGACACCTGGAAACAAAGCGCCCATAAATAACAAACCTCTACTTTTTTATGTTAATAAGGGTCGAGACGAGCAGGACGTTCAGTGCTCAGGATTCGATTGAAATACCCAAAAATTCTGAGCGGCACTACAACAGCGCTCGTCATCGTGAGACATAAGATGTCAAGTCTCATTTGCCCAGTAATTTCAATACCTACGGCACCCTTCATACCGAAACACAGTTCTGCTTACACATTACTGCTTCACGGCAGAAATAGGCGCCGTTGTGGTACCCATTATCTAGACGGCATCCTGTGCAAAGGAGTGTCCCACTGGTGAATGGAAAAGGAGGTAAAAAAAGCGTATAGGTCACCAGATAAGTTATAATCACCGCATACTCTCTTACAACAACGGATTGATTACAGGACCGACAGTTATTTCGTAGGTAAATATGTTACATCGTCCTGTAAACACTACGCAAGAAAATTCCTTGAATAGCTGTTGAGTGACGTCATCCATCCAAATAGTAAGGATGACGTTTATGGAGAATTAGTAATGTAAAAAAATGTAAAAAAAAAAAAACAAATTAGTCGTTATTCAAAAACCAAAGCACGTAATATTTATACTAATAAATACGCGTGAATAAAGGAAGGAAATAAATCAAAACGCTAACAATATTGATGAAACCCGATAAAACGAATTCCCAACTGATAGAGATAATCCAATCATGTGTATGAATACATTAAATACAGTTCGAGATAAAATGAATTTATTTAGGTTGTGAACCTAAAATTGGAAATTTAAACAGCTTTAGTATAGGATGGACAGTTAAATCTTTTCGCGGCAACGAAACTGTCTTTATTATACAACGTACCAGGGAGGTTAGACCTAATGCTTTTTGACAGAAGAAAACCTCAAGTCTCAGTTACCCCTAAAACAGTAGCTTCGAAATATAGTTCAGCGTATCATACAAATGTTCTTTAGAATTTGCCTACAATTACTTCTCAATAACGTCACAAAAATAAATGAGGGTATTAGTGAATTAAACAAATTAATTAATTTGTAAACAAAATTTATAAACGAAGCGGGACTCGAACTCGCGACGACCAAACCGTATGAATGACGTATCATTCATAAACCTTGATATGTCTTGATCAATTCTCAGGCTGTGGCACCATCTACAGGATCTATTTTACAATTGATAAACTGCTCAACCCCTATATTTGCATGTTAGGATATTGACTTGGGATGTCGCTGTTTAAAAAATTGTTTATTTGTAAATTGTTTTGGCTAGCAAGATAGTAATCATTTATTTAAATTAAGTTTACAATACAAAGCACACAAAATTTAAATTAAAGAAGCGCGAAAGTTTAAATTAAAGAAACAGTTAGACAATTAGATTCGCCATAGATTGTCACGTTCCCAAATCTTCGGTTCAGGTCACCACGGTGTGGCAAGAAATCGATAAATTGATAGCGCTATTGTGTACCGTAAGCTATAAATCAGTGGCGTGGCAGTAAACATCATCAAAAGTTTAATATTGGATGGCAACGGAAGCATTAGTTGAACTGTTGACAGCAACTCGTAACAAGCGGCGTGGAAAATGCTAGAACGTTTTCACTTTGATGGAATGAATGTAACGTCATGATGTTCTCGTTTAGTTCAATGCCACAAGGCAGAGAGAACGAGGCAGGAATGTACATACTTAAAGATGTACACGAAGTTAGTCAGAATGAAAGTGTCATTATATTAACATATGAAGCTGGAGAAATAGAAAAAGATAAGCATACGATATTAGTCGATGATGGTATTGTTAGTGTTGCCAATGGCGTAGGAGATTCTAGAGTTTTATTATTTCAATATTGATCATTAAGGGTTCTAATGAAGCAAAGGTGATGGAAGTTTGTGAAACTATTTCGATGAATGATTTTGTGACGCACTAACGGCCGTTCCCAATATACTACTATAGATAGAGATAAATTACTACCTTCTACTGTCAGTAATTAGTTGTCAATAATCTGAAGCTGTCCCAATATACACGACAAGTCATTCTTATCGCCTTATATTGGGATGCGTGAATTGAAATTCCATACAAACTTCTATCCCTGGTAAGCTATACGTCCTCCCATTGGCAGACAGCGTGTACGGATAAGGTGAGTTACCGTCGATAAGTTTATTGCGACAGAAAAGTCAACGATAATTACGATTTTTATCTCAAGTAAGAGATAGACTGAATATTGGGAACGGCCGTAAGTAAATAAAAAAAAAATTTAATTGCCAGGATGTTGAGTTTTATAGAGCAATTTCCTCACTCCTATATATCATATAATCGTACGAACAATATCTTATTAAAAATAGCGTTTTTTGTTAATTAATGTCTACAACATCCGTTCACTCTGTTCTCAGATATCCAAACATATTACTGTAAGCACATTTAAACAAACAATTTTCTGGGAATTCAACGTAAATCCTGTTATTGTAAACAACTGGATAATTTTCAATTTTCCTTCAGTTTCAGGGTGGAATAAAAATAAATTCCATCTGACGTCTTTCCAAACATATAATAGATTAAGTATTTGAAATATGTAGTTCGCACTGCACGCTTTTCACAACAAAAACGAACTTGTGCGTTCTTCGCAATCCTATTTCTAAAGATCATTCATCTCGCTTTTCAATGGAAAGGGCGGTTCAAGTTAGTAGTAGGTATAAACAAATCTATGCATACAAAGTTAAAATAAAGGAACTATATTTGCATAATCTGAATGAAACCTGACGATGAAATGTCGTGAAAAAGTAGTTCAAAGACTTCTTTGATCAGCGGAAGCATTAAATTGTGAAGGTATGTAAGGAAGGTATCAGTGATTTTACTGGTAAGCCGCGACTCAATGACAATGTCATTTTGAATATATAAATATATGAATATAGAAATATCACTACATATTATAAAAAAAAAACTCCTCTGCCGCGTCTGTCCGTCTGTTCGCGATACACTCAAAAATTACTGCACCGAGGTTCATACTGATATCACCAACGGATAGCTTGGTTCTCCAGAAAGGTTTAAATGTATACTTTATTAAGCTTTTGTATATATTTTTGTATTCATTAGCGATATTTGTGTCGGAAAAAATAGCCCGCCTCGGAGCTTTCAACGAAAACGCTAAGTCCTTTGAGACATAACAATATAATGACTCGTGGTATTTGGCATCTTATATTATCTTAACTCAACAGAAAAGTCCGCAATGGCATATCTCTATCTCATAAGGATAACACACTTTATCCATTTTAATACTTTAAAAATTGGCAATTATAAAGCGGTAATGTAAAAGCTGTTTACACTAATACGATATTAATCCTTATAATTTTATTACTACATAATATAAAACTTACTCGTATCATCACAAAAATTTGAAGCTTATGAATAAGTATTAAAAATCAAAAACAATAAATCGTTAAGAAAGCCTTGGAATAGAAACCAATTTCAAGATAATGTCACAAAATTTCGTACGTAATTAAACGGCGTTCTGTGCATTTTTTTTGTATTTTTTTTTTAAATTTGATGTTAAGACTCGAACTGTTGGCTCAGGTAAAGAGCGCTAGCACGGAACGCGAAAGATCGCTGGTTCGACTCCCGCATCGTTCATATTTTGTTTTTTCAAATTAAATTCGTGTAATAGGCAGAATTATATTATGTGTGCGTGGTATCAAACGTTACTAAAACCCATATTTGTTACCTGGAACTACAGTTTTAATATAGTGTTACATTCCTCGGCCAGATATAAATACCCGATGTCCAAACTCTTCCACAAACCCGATGATCTTAACAGAAATAGTTTTCAGTTTGTTTTGTGCACTCAACCGCGAGGTATTTCGTTTGATGTAATATTACTTTGCTCAATTATTCTGATGTCATGCCTGTATATGTCACTTGTGTATGTATGTAAATGGAATACGGGTTTCTCGACACTTATAAAATTGAAAACGCAGTCGATCTTAAGATATATTACGACGATCTCTCTTAAAATTGCGGCGTAACAATACCTAAAATCGTATTTATATAACGTACAAAATTTATCAACATAATGTATTTGTCAAAAATTGTTCCAATAACTGCGTTTACTGTATAAATATGAAATATCCGGACGATACCTATTTAAGAATGTACAAGACTTGAAAAAATCTAATATAAAGTCTTGTATTAGTGGCGAAATTTACCTTTGTATTCTTATATTATTGTAGCCATTCTCATTAAAACAAAGATAAAACTACAATTTTCAAAATTGACCGAACCTAGCTAGATGGATTTAAATCGCTTCCGAAATCACCTAAATTTTATGAAAATCGTTGGAGTCGATTCCGAGATTCAGATTATATATGTACAAGAATTGCTCCTTTAAACATATAAGATTTATAAATATCAAAGATTAGTCTTTAGTTTTATAGAAAATAGACAATGTTGGCAATAGGAAATACCGTCCGCTGGCCGCCGCCAGTGATTGAGATATGATGGGAAGTAAATTGCTTCGATACTGACGTGTTGCAACATCGGAAGCGAAGGCGCTTTGTTGAAAATTGTTCAGTAATGTGCTGAGAGACATTTGCCATTGAAGTAAAACTTCATATATAAACTAAGAGAAAAACACTGTTTTCTAACTCTTAATACAGTCGCGAGCAAAAGTTTCGAATCAGTTACGTCGTCAGTCCTTCACTTAATCCGAGATAGCTTCTTAAATACCGGCTTGATTTTAATGAATTCGGTATCAGTTTAAAGTTAAGAGTTGAACCTTTAAAATGATGTCATTTTTATGATAATTAAAAATTTATTTAGTAGGTAAGCAAGATCGCGCGGAACCAATTACAAGTAAGTGATTCCAAAATTTTGCTCGCGACTGTAGTTACTTTGGACAGCATTTTTTTATTTTTTAATATACTCACTTTGCAAATAATCACTAAAAATTGCTGTGATTAATACATTTTTATAAGCTACCAACTATAGAACTTCCATCCCCCTTTTCCCCCCCACACAGGTCTGAATTTTACATACATACAAATTTTCTGACGAAGTTTCATACAAACATCTATCCCCTATTCCAATCTCGCCCAGCCTTTTATATATATATGCCATACCCTATAAAAGATAGCCTATGTGCTTTCCCAGCTCTTGTCTATCTCTGTATTAAATTTCAGCAAAATCGGTTCAGTGGTTAATGTGTGAAAGCATAAGAAACAAACTTACATTCACACTATAATATTAAATAGGAATTTTATTTAAGAATTCCGTAAATGTCAAGGATGTAAAAATAGAATTACGGAGTCTATTACATTTTAAACTGTTAATATATTAAATTAATAAATTAAAACATTAAAACGTCATTGCATATTCATTATATTTTTTCAATAACCTCGTAGTTTTTGACGAAAAGTATTTTTATTATATTAGCTAAGTAAATCTTTGAAATCTTCTTTGGTTTTTACGTTGAGTTTTTACTTTAGACTTTATTCCTCATATTTCCTATTTTAAAAATGTAGGTTTTAAATCTACGTGTTAATTAATTACATTAATAGTATGAATATTTTATGCAGCCTGACATTTGATGTTTTTATAAATAAACCGTTTAATAAATAATTTATGTGGATAATGTCCACAGATGTAAGAAGTTATATGAATGAGTTTTATCTACAAATATGATGTTACATAAATTAAATTTAAAAACAAAATTTATGAACCATGTGGGACTCGAACCCGCGAGAGCGTTCCGTACGAGCGCTCTTCCACTGAGCCAACCGTCCGATCGACGTAAAGTTCACAAATCTTGATAAGACCTTGTTCAACTGTCAGGTTGTGGCTTCATCTACAGGCTCATGATGTCTCAAGTCAATCTCCTGTGGATGTAGTAGATCCTGTAGATGAAGCCACAAACTGATGGTTCGAGTCCCGCATCGTTCATATATTTAATTTGTGTAATTAATCCCTGTAGTGAGGGTTGTTACTTTAAAAAATACTGAATTATTTAGAATATTTAACCAGTGGAAGGCTCCTTTGCACAGGATGCCGGCTAGATTATGGGTACCACATAGGCGCCTATTTCTGAGCATTACCGTGACGCGGTAATGTATAAGCTTTACTGAATTTCAGTCTGAAGGGCGCTGTAGCTAGTGAAATTACTGGGCAAATGAGACTAAACATCTTATGTCTCAAGGTGACGAGCGCAGTTGTAGTGCCATTCAGAATTTTTTGGGTTTTTCAAGAATCCTGAGCGGCACTGCATTGTAATAAGCAGGGCGTATCAATCACCATCAGCTGAACGTCCTGCTCGTCTTGTCCCTTATTTTCATTACTCTTCACGTCGGAAGATATACGAGTATCTACATTGTTTTAATTAGCTGACATTTTTTATGGGTAGTTTCGAATAACTGGAGTAAACAGTGAAGTAAAACGGTCGAGTTGTGTTGTAACGAGTGGTGTTGTAATTGCAAAACAAACAAATCTATCAGCATTCAAACAAGATTAAAGATAAGCAATGTATTTACATGTGTTCGTTTGAATGCGTTGTTTCCGATGCGAAAGCGTTTTATTTTTTAGTAAAGTAATACATTTTTCACCTCTCCAGCACGAAAAGGGCGCTTCTGCTACGTGAAAACTGGCAACAAAAACGCTTTTTGCTGTGAGCGTGTGATTTAAATTTCGAACCCCACGTGACCATACATCCGGGAATTACTCCGCGTTAAAAAATAAACAATGCGATCCGGTGCGTTCCGAAACACAACGTCGAGGTGAAAAGTTGTAATATGTTTCACACGAGAGCAAATTTTTTTTGTCTCGTGTCTTTAAATCACTCAGTAGTCTATATTAGAATCACTCGCGATTCAATTCTAGACTACTTCGCCAATTCGTGATTTAAAGTCAGCACTCGCAGCAAAAAATTTTGCATACCGCGACATATAAGTAATTTATTATGTAAGTAATCTTTTCGGGGTGATTTATTAATTCGCTAAGAAAAACCCATTAACACCTCCCGGACACTGCAATATTGACAGAAAGCCTACAACTTGAACATGATGTAACTTTTTAAACAACAATACAAAAAATTTTGGGGGTTCCCCATACTTAGAACTGAAACTCAAGAATTCTATGGTAAGGTATCTATGGATAGGTCTTCAAAATTGATATCGAGGTCTTTTTGGACTTTGGGGATTTCTCATATCGTTCTTTTTCTAAACTGAATAGTTTGCGCGAGAGACACTTCCAAAGTGGTAAAATGTGTCCCCCCCCCCTCTGATTACAGATATTAATCTAAATTAATTTAATACGTATAAATGAAGAGAGCTTCTTAGCGCTGTATGAATTTCGATTTTTTGCCTTTTCCATTTAAATAATTTTGTATCATTGTTATTTCTATATAAATTTTATATTAAGTTGCTACGGGACCCTTTATCGACGAGTCCGACTCACACTTGGCAGCTTTTTGATAAAAACATAGAAAATGTATAACAGACATAAACATCGACAAGTTTCAGTAAAGTGTAGGTTTTATTTGGCATTTTCTCTTTGGCAAGAAATTAATAAGATTGAAACGCCTACTTATATCCTATGTTGTGGGTGGAACCATTGTTAAGTTATCGACATCTCAATAATTATCAAAGATAAAGTTGAAGAGAAAATTTTCTCCAACAAACGGCTGTTGTCTCAAAGCCGACCCTAATAATTATCATATTTCAATGTAAGCTTTACAGATAAGTTTAAGTTGAGAGCAAGTTCTCAACAACCAATGGTTTCCGCTGAAAATTTTTGATGTTATTTACAATCTATGAAGTTTATTAATAGAATTTTTGTTTTGTCTACATTTTAAACTTAAATAGTTTAAATAAATATTCACATTATAACATATATTTTTTTTAAATATTATGTATAATGCTATTTTCCCTGTTGCAGCTAATTTTGTTTTGTTTTTGCGGATTTCGATAAGCTTTAAATATTTAAACATTAAGCTAATTTATACGTATAATTATTCACTACCAATTTTTACCAGTGTGAGTTTCCTTTGCACAGGATTCCGGCTAGATTATGGGTATGAAGCAGTAAGGTGTAAGCATTACTGTGTTTCGGTCTGAAGGGCGCCGTAGCTAGTGAAATTACTGGGAAAATGAGCCTTAATATGTTATATCTCAAGGTGTCGAGCGCAGTTGTATTGCTACTCAGAATTTTTGGGTTTTTCAAGAATCCTGAGCGGCACTGCATTGTAATAGGCAGGGCGTATCAATTACTAACAGCTGAACGTCTTGCTTACCTAAAAAAAATATAAACTTATGCAATTTTCGCAGAGACCTCTATTTAAAATAAATATATACTTAGCCCATAAGTGGTGTTGGAGGCGACTCCTGAAGATCCCTTGGACGGCTTTCCTAACCAACAATTCCATCTTAAAAGAACTGAAGACAAAAGAAAGGCTATCGTCGACAGTGCAACTACGAATTCTGAAGTTCTTTGGTCACATCTCCAGAAATGAGGGATCGATTGAGCGGTTGATAGTGCAGGGCCAGGTGGAGCGGAAAAGATCGAGAAGACGCTCACCCACGCGATGGATGGATCTTATCAAAGGAGTGACCCAGACACCTGTGGTGGAGTGCTCCCGCAATGCTATAAGCCATCAATAATGGAGGAGTTTCGCGAGGATGGCAGTGCATCCAATACTAAAGAAACCAACGTTATAACTAATGTTGCATCATCTTAGTGACCCCGACCACTCTGACATGAGTGACCGATTGAGAAGAGCGTACTAAGCCCACGTTACTCGCAGATAATGCGACTTTATATAACATAAAGGTAAGTTTTTAATTGGTTAAATAGTTCTTGTGTTTATGCATTACAAACAAACCCACAAAAAATCAAATCTCCTTTAGATAAGATATGCTAGGCATAACTACTATAATAATTACTTAAAGTAACTTACAAATATTTTAAAATTAATAGAATTAATGAAAAAGTCTTACAGCATCCATCTCTCAGCTCACGGAGTCATTGACATAAATTTGAGCGCGAAAATCTTTATGGAATAAGGTAAGATTAAAACAGGCTAAGTGGCCTTGTACATCCGACCGTAATTGCGAGCAATCTTGGGCATATCCAACGTTTCATCCAAATACCAGTTTCAATCCTTCGCATTTGTCGAAGGAAAATATGCTCACATAATTTGAGCGCGAAATTTTCCAGTTAAAATAGAAACGGGGTAAGTGCTCTTGAAGCCGAGCCGTAATTGTGTTTATCGGAGCGACTAATGAGTGTTACAATCTTTGTTAACCGACCATTTTATTTTGTCTGGATTTTGTTTGTAATAAAAAACCTTTGATTATGTCGTCCATGTTTTAAATGACAAAGGTAACTAACAGATAACTTGCAAATATACGATATAAGACTAGGGCACAGGAGGAATAGTTCTTACTGCAGATTGCATTAGAAATTTCGAGAAAAAAATTAAAATTAATATCTATCCATTTCTGATAATGATTGATTAATTTAATATGTAAGTTGAAGGCAAAATCTTGCAAATTGAATGAGACGTATTATATTAAACAACATGTGTAGGTAATTGAACGATCCTGTGTCGTTGCTTTTTAGATAGCTTAGTCAATTGGACCCTAGGTAAGGGCACTAAGAATTAATTTGCATGAAAATACAAGTGATATAGTAAATATATCGATTTACATAATATGTGAACTATTGATTGGGGGGTTCCTTTGCACAGGATGCTAGATTATGGCGGCGCCTATTTCTGCCGTGAAGCAGTAATGTGTAAGCATTATTGTGTTCCAGTCTGAAGGGCGCCATAGCTAGTGAAATTCCTGGGCAAATGAGATTAAACATCTTATGCTTCAAGGTGAGGAGCGCAATTATAGTGCCGCTCAGAGTTTTTGGGTTTTTCAAGAATCCTGAACGTCCTGTTCTTCTCGTCCATTATTATCATAAAAAATTGAGGATATTTTAAAGCGTAATTTTTAGGAATTGTTTATCTGGGGTTGTTATAACATATAAATGACCAAAACACGACTCCTTAGATATCCCACGCAGTCGGCACGAAAAATAACAGATAACATTAGTAATTGAATTTCTGAGAAACCAAACAAGATATATCTAACATTGCTAACTGTAACGTAACATAAATATTTATAATGGACGCTAACACTATATTTACGTACGGTATTATAAATTCTATTGTTTACAAACAACGCTAATAGCAGGCCACAAATATCAGCCATTGTTTTCAGCGTGAAATTCCGTTCTATTTTGACTGTTATAGCTCTACCTAGCATGCCGAATCGTAAATCTATATATATATATAAAAGAGAATGTATGTTTGTATGTTCCCTAATAACTCCTAAACTATTCGACCGATCTCAATGAAATATTTTGTAATAGATTCGTTGAAACTCAAAGAAGGTTTACATATATAGTTTGTCGTGTCACGATCCCACCCACGCACTCACCCACGCATCTACCATATCTCTCGAACCGTTTATTGACAGAACAACGTCTGTCAGGTCAGCTAGTATAGTAATAAAATTATGACAGAGAGACGAGCCGAGCCTATTTTTTTTTCTATATTTTCTCTGCATGTGCTCAGACGAATGTCCTATTAATTTCCACATCCTTGAAGGTGTGGAAGTCGAGGCTAGCACAACTAGAATTTTACTGTAAGTAGATACGGTAGGTTCCTACTACAATGGAGAGGGCTATGCTTGGACTTTCCTTACGAGAACGAATCTTAAATGAGGACATACGTAGAACTAAAGTCACCGACTATCCAAATGATTGCGGAACTGAAGTGGCAGTGGGCAGGGCACATAGCTCGACGGACAGATGGCCGTTGCGGCAGTAAGGTCCACGAATGGCAACCACGTAGGCATAGTAAGCCCCCCAAGGTCGGTCCATCCCCTCAAGATGGACCGACGATCTGGTGAAGATCGCCAGAATAGGTTGAATGAGGGCAGCGCAGGACCAATCGTCATGGCGATCTTTCGGGGAGGCCTTCGTCCAGCAGTGGACGTCTTCTGGCTGAAATGATGAGGTACCTACATCTTGTTTTAAAGACGAAGGCTTGGAAACCGAAATTAAGAAAACCATTTGACAAAGTAAAATGGACCGCTTCACCGCACCAGACGAGCGTACGAAATATAAGTATCAAATGGTGGATGCATTTGGGAGATACGGTAGTTAGTCTCTCTTCATCTATCATTAAACAAACTAGTTATCGAGGATAAATTAAATACTCTTTTACCAGTTAAACACTCTCTAATTCTCTAAACAAATTAATAGATAAAAAAAAACCTTTAAATTTGAAACTGGTTACAATAAATACTAACGTTGAACAAGACATACAAGATTTATCAACGATATGTCAGTTGGCTCGGTTGGAAGAACGCTCGCACGGAACGCACGAGTTCGCGGGTTCGAGTTTCAAATTGTTCATATATTTTGTTTTCTCATTATATTTGTATATTCTGATTTTTAATTGAGCATAACGGTGATCACCTGGTAGCAAGATTGTCTCTATCCGGACCGGAAATCTTACTACTAGGAAAGTCCTAACACTCACACAGTTCCCGCAACCTTTGTTTTACTAACAAATAAAGAAATTGCACCATACCGAAAACGCAGACAATGTATATCAATTTAAAGCAACTGAAACTTAATAAATTAAAAAAGGCAGTTACATCCCAGCCCATACAAAAAGCTTTAATTTAAATTTCGAACATAATTATCGTCATTCGTTCCCGATTCATAATATCTTTTTTGCGGGTACTTCGGTGCAATTTATAACCCTCAATATCTCGTATGAGCGCTGCATACTTATAATTTACTAATTTTCGAAAAGTCTGGATCATTCTAGAAATTTTAAATCATTTAATTGCAATATTTGTATGTGTGCGTAATTTAAAACCGAATACAAATTGTTTCAAGGTTTATTGTAAAGTTAATTTTATTACACCTAATTGCCAAATTTACATAGATTATACGTTTCATTTAACAAACTTTACTTTTTGATGTTTTAATTACATTCGATATAGTATTTTGGTGTTGATACTTCCTGGTGTACTCATATAGTAATTTTACAAGTGAAGCCTTTTCATGCTTGATTAATATAGAAATAGCTCTATTAGCAAGAAAAAGCACTATAACATTACTGATAAAAATCTTAAACACCTAATAAAAAAGTACATTGTTAAAAATGAAAACGCAATGTGCGGCGAGTCATTTCTTGCTATAAGGAGCCAACTCAGTACAGTGCAAAAGACACCAACACAACACTGGTCTCCCGCAGCCCTGCCTGACATTTGGAGTGGACAGTTGCTTTAATCTTCACATTGTTATTATTTTTGTGTTTTTATTACATGAGAATGTGTTAATTTATAACTTTTCCTAAAAAATTGTTAAAAAAATAAAAAAAATCTAAATAATTTTATTTTATAAAAAACTTTTCGTTTTCAACACCGAAGGTCCCTGTTTGCGCTATATTTCATTTACTCATTTCGGAACGAACTTGAAACTGTCATTGTCTACGAAAGTTGTCAAGTTCTCTTTTCCACTCGCTACTTCCTAACCCCTCTATCCCCACCCCGCTCTCTCTACTCCAGCCTCGCCCTACACAATCTCTCGTCGGAAGATCACGCACTCATACGCTTGCGCAGCGTAATCTTGTAATTTTAATGGCGGACGCGCCACCTAACTAACTTAGTGACCTAACCAAACACGAACTAAACGAAGAAGAAAGGATTTATATAAAGGCCAATTGTCTCCCCCGGGGGTTGAAGAGGAGCACCAGCATTTACCAGGTCAATTCCCTCCGTCCCTGTATATCTTCGGCAGTTATATTGGAAGAAAATCCATTTCAATAACCGTAATAAGAAGATTCTAGAAACCATCATTAAACAGAACGTCTATACAAGTTGCAACTGCATTTGAAAGTTGATAATTGTGCGGGAGTGTACAAAAGAGTTGAGATTGCATCATTGTACTGAATGGAACTGCGCCGATGCTAATTTTGCATTCGTTCAGCACTTCAGATGATTGATGGAGGAACTAAAGCAAATGCAAAAAAATGCTTTAATTAGTCAAATGTACTTTGATATTAAAGGCATATAAGGCATTTATTTTCTCAAAATTGATTCCTTTAGAATTGTTTTTGATGTCATTTCTAATATACTAGATACTACTAACGCTTCGGAAACAAATGACGGTCTGAGAGAGAAAAATATAATACAAAAAAAATTTTCAGAGAAAAATTTATTTTTACTAATACTTTTTTTCACCTGTGGGTGACTCTTTGTTAAACCTCTCTGAAGTGTAATAAACTCTAATTCTCCATAAAAGCTAGCAATCCTATCCTATAAGGGCTTTCATAAGTAGGTCTAAAACTGGGGCATACTTTCCGAAGGTCGTGTCAGAGAAAGTGTTTGTGTTACATATTTTAAATAAAACGTTAGTTACGCGCGTTTGTACACTAACAGGTTGTCCACGACGAAAACCGTTATGTGACCTGGATTCACCAGAAATTAAACACGTTTTATCTTGTTTGTCTCGTTCAAACATAAGAAGCACGTTTTGCAGAAGTATAGGCCGAAACATAATGTTTGGGACAAATAGAGCCACATTGTTATTTGAAAGCGTTTTAAACTCATTGTTGGATAAATATATTAGTCTACAAGAAAAAGAGTAAACGTATCATATTATTACGTATTGCAAAATTTTTAAATAACTTGACATATTGGGGAGATATTCTCATATAGACCACACTAATACAAAAAGCTAATGGAATTTATTAGAAAGGAGCCGGGACAATGGTAACAAATATATGAGAGTGTGTAAAAGGATTGATGCTCGTGGAAAAATCTAGAATAGTAAGTAAAATAGGACCGTGACATTACATTATGATATGTTTGACCAGTGGAAGGCTTCTTTGCACAGGTTGTCGGCTAGGTACGACAACGGGGCCTATTTCTGCCGTGAAACAGTAATGTGTAAGCATTATTATGTATCGGTCAGAAGTGCGCCGTAGCTAGTGAAATTACTGGACAAACGAGACTTAACATCTTATGTCTCAAGGAGACGAGCGCATTTGTAGTGCCGCTCAGAATGTTTGGGATTTGTAAGAATCCAGAACGGCACTAAATTGTAATGGAAAGGGTGTATCAATTACCATCAGCTGAACGTCCTGCTCGTCTCTTATTTTTTAACCTTTACGGTTACGACATACATTTTTATTTATTCTTTATTATGTAAAAAAAAATTAATACATCAGGAAAATCGTAAGCAGTTTTGATTTTAAAAAGCAATCGACTTGTGCGTTATATTTTTCTCAGAAGAAGTGAAATCAGAGTGTATTACTTACTTACAGAAGTTAGAAAGAAAGTTACTTGCGAGTCTATTGGAAAGCAAAAGAACAGTGTTCATTTTATCCTTACAAATTAATAATTAAAGACTGCAGTAAGGTTATATTTCTATGCAGCACGATTTAATTTTGTGTAGCGTTGTAAATCTGCATTGGATCGCTGGAGGCGTTCTCGAGCGCCAGTATTGCGACTAGGCACTCCATCTTTTCTGCATTTATAAATAAAACTGGCGGGTTAACAATACCTATGTATAAATATATATCTCTGAGTCTCTTTTCTTCTTCTGCTGTGTTTAGTCCGAACACCATAGAATACAGGTAGTGATCATGTGAATTAAAAGTATATACGAGGAAAGGTACTTGATTGGTCATGACTTGGTAGGTCATGACTCATGGCCCCGCACAATAATTTCACTATTAATCTATTTTTCAAACATCATTAATTTTAAAATTATTATCATTATACAAAGAATCGGTTTATTGAACAAAACCTTTATTACTATCACAAATATAAGAAGAAAACTAAATGATGATTTGTCAATGTAAATACTAAACGTTAGCCTCTTCGAATTATTTTCGGTTTCCAAGGCATAAGATGTCGTCCGTTAAATGTAAATCATGGTGAACCTAGTAGTAGAAGAAGAAGTAAAACCTACTCAATATTATCTGGGTCGTATTAAGTTTAAGCCTACGACTAAACAAGCTCAATCTAAGTGAACTTTATTAAAGAGCACAAATTTTATCCTCTTGATTTCAAATTTAAACTTTTGCCTCTGTTAACAATGAATAACATTATTAGCTAGTTTCTGATTCTGTGCTTTAACCTTGCCAAATACCATATTTGCGAAGTTCCCTAAAGTATAAAATTTGATCAATGATTGAATAGACAGTTTCTCTAGTAAAATTTTTAAAAGGCAAGGCATAAAAGGCATTTATTATCTCAAAATTGATTCCTTTAGAATACTTTTTGATGTCATTTCTAATATACTGGATACTAGAGAAGAAACTCTCCCAGCATTCTTTTTTTTGCGCTCTTTTCAATAAAAAATTTACAATATTGTACAGTGATTTGTATAGCTATAAAATAATCATAATCTTGTCCCAGGCAGTCCGATCACTTAGATATTCAGCTGTGGAGTAATAGAATTTACAACAGAGCCATTTTTTAGTAAAACATTTAAATTTATTTATAGATAATGCCTGAACAGTGGCTGGGACTTTATTGTAAAAGTGTATACATTTACCCTTAAGTTAGTTGTTAGGATTTAACACCTGTCATTTTAATATCTAGTCCAACTCAAACGATATTAACAAGTGATTGGACATTTGGTTTATTATTTTTTTCCTTGATGAGCTTTTTGGAAACCAACTGTAAGTCCTCTAGTTTAGAAGTTAATCATAATAAAAACTATAAATTTACCTTTTTATTCCAATCATTTGTGTAATAATTTTGCACTTTATTAATTTACTAGGTGACCCGGCAAACGTTGTTTTGCCATATAAAGTATAATTCACGCGATAGTTTTATAAGTAATAAAATATTGCCTATATTATAGCCTGTACATCATTTTGTTCTATTATCAATAGTTTTTGCAACGCACGCAACAATAGGTTTTCGATTTTACACCTTGTGTTACAAAATAGCAATTTTATTACGGATCCCTAATTTTGAAAAAAAAACATAGCCTATAGCCTTCCTCGATAAATGGACTACCCAACACTAAAAGAATCATTCAAATCGGAACAGTAGTACCACAGATTAGCGCGTTCAAACAAACAAACAAATAAACAAACAAACAAACACTGCAGCTTTATATATTAGTATAGACTATTGGGCTGGCAGTAATTTGAACAGGTTAGTCAACACTTCATCTGTTATATATATGTTTATATCTAAATAAGATGATTTGACGAACACAGTCGCATAGGGTCTGCGAGAAACTGTTTTGAATTTTGATTGATTTTTTTATTAAAGCCTTATTTTTGAAGCATATAAAATATTTTATAATATATATTATACCAAAATACTTTCTATTTCAACACTTTTGATCCATAACAAATAAATGTTTTTTTTTGTAACAGCCTTAAAACGAATTTTTTAAACATCCCACTGGCGATATATATTAAATACATTTGCATCTTGTTGAAAGTTAAATAAAGAGCTGTAATACAAGCACATACATTACTGCCGTGAAGCAGTTATGTGTAAACATTAGTGTGTTTCGGTCTGAAAGGCACTGTAGCTAATGAAATTACTGGGCAAATGAGACTTAATATCTTATGTCTCAAGGTGACGAGCGAATTGTAGTGCCGCTCAGAATTTTTGGGTTTTTTTAAGAATCCTGAGCTGAACTGCATTGTAATGGGTAGGGCGGATAGGTACCATCAGCTGAACGACCTGCTCGTCTCGTCCCTTGATTTCATAAAAAAAAACTATATAAACATTGTAAAAAGATATACATTTTAGACGCACACTATTAAAGCACGAAAGACAATACAAAAACGCAGTTCTCGCCGTAACTAAATACACTCGTTTAAAACCACAAAGATCTTAAAGGTGATCCACTATAATCCGATACTCAGCCACATGTGGCGTATGTTTTCAGAAGCGTGTCAAAATATGCTCTACGTGAGGGACGTAAAAAGCCACAAAAACAACTCATATTACGAATCTTCTAGAACCATGAAGTAATGTGAATTTGCTCTGATTGAGTATTTCATCATTCGCAATATTGTAAGGAAATCAGTCCTTATTTGAAACATAATAAAATGCAGTGTATATATCCGAAGGAGTACCCTTCATAGGTAAATCATATTATACTTGAAATATGTAATTTTTTTCATACAGCTCATTCGGAAGGCAGATTACCTCAGAGAAGAACGAGCAAGAAACTCTAAGGTTGCTCTTTTCAAAACATAATGGAATTGCAAGTTCTTATTTTCAATTAAATTGACAAATCATTCATTTAAAATATATGCAAAGTTATTGCAAACTGATGCAACAAAAATACTCAAAAGTCTATTAAAAAATGTCTTACGTAGGTCAAAAAAAAATGTAAATTAATAAGTAAAAACAAAGTTATAGTTATTGTGGACATACATATACAGTCGCGAGCAAAAGTTTGGAATCACTTACTTGAAATTGATTCCGCGCGATCTTGCTTACTAAATCAGTTATTAACTATCATAAAAATGTCATCATTTTAAAGGTTTAACTGTCAACTTTAAATTGAAACCCGTAATAAATAATTCAGCGAATCATTAATGATGTAATTACCGACATAATCATTTGTTTGACTGATAATAGCTTTTGCTACTAGCAACCATTATCATTGAAAAGTTGATGTTTTTATATGGGTACCTATTTGATATGTAAAATAGAATTACTTACTTATTAAAATTGACTATACTGAAACTTTAGCAAAAATTGGCAAAACTAACGAATGAATTCAACTTAATCTATAATCGAGTTTCGTTTTTGGAGTTTATTGGAGTTTACTCCTTAAGAATCGATTTTCATATAAGGCGCCCGGTATGAGGAAAATATGGAGAGTAAAACCTACTCATCAAATGGGATAGTAACGTTTTTGGTGCGTCGGAGCTAACACACACATTTTTTATTTTTTTCGTTTTTAGTAAGTCTTAAAAAAATATTAGGATAAATTCAACATTGTATTTATAACATGCGTGAACATCACTGGATGGTAAGTTATTCTTACTTAAGAGACGAAGGACAGATTAGCACTACCAATTAGTTACTTCGGAATTTAATAATGACTGTAGACTTGAAAATAATATTATACAACGCCAGCGGATATCGAACTCATGACCCGATAAATAAATTTTCAAGTTTTATATCCCAATTTAATTTAACAAAGGGTATTCATAATATCTTTATAACATTGATCCGCGTGTCGAACAATATGATGTCTAAAGCCAGTGCTCCACATCTTTATCATAGAGAAGGATAATAACAGGTTCTTTGAGGCTGACGTTTAACTGAAACACAAAGGCAAAGCCAAGGACAGAGACATGTATAGAGACTTCAAATATGTTTTTACTTTAACATTCTTGATAAAATCGACAGTACAATATAAATAAAGACGCATTCAAAAATAACTTTCAAATTTTTTAACTTCCCGATTGAATATTTTCAAAAATCGGAAAGTTATTGGTTAATTGACGTCCCTTATATACAGGACGTCCCAAAGTTATGGGACATGAAGGGAAAGTACATTAAATATCTAAGTATTTTACTGAAATAAGACTTTATTTATTTTTAAAAGTGAGTAATTCTGCATTCAAAGATTTTCTAAAAATTATTTGCCTCGTCTGGGAATCGAACCGCCTTAAATGTAAAAAGAAACAACGCTACTTTGTTGCTCCTACGTTGTTCCTCTTAAACTGTTGTTGTTCTTTTAAAATACTATGTTGCTTAAGAAGAGTTATTAGTTTATGGCCATTCTTTCGATTCGATCATGTAAAAAAACACGCATGATGTTTTTTTACATTTAAGTCGGTTTAATACTCAGACGAGGCAAGTTATTTTTAGAAAATCTTTGAATGCAGAATTACTAACTTTTAAAAATAACATAAAGCCTTCTTTCAGTAAAATACCCTATATACGATATTTAAGGTACTTTCCCTTCATGTGCCATAACTTTGGGACACCCCGTATTTATTTTTGATCTTTGTTTTGCAACGCCAAAGAATATCTTTTTACGTGCTTATTTATTGAAGTGAAAACATCTTTAGCTGCGCTGATTATGTTATGCTTATTTTGATGGTATTGAATAAAACTGATTTGTATATGAATATACAATACGCACGGCTATGAATCTATGCTCGTTGAGTAAAAATCGGTTCGAGTTGATTTAGGAAGCGTAATCACTCAAAGATACATTTACCAAAGTCATTTATAAACACAATTATAATTCAGACGTTCAGCTGATAGTAATTGATACACCATGCCGATTACAAAACAGTGCCGCCCAGGATTTTTGAAAATCCCAAAAATTCTGAGCGGCACTACAGTTGCGCTCGTCACCTTGAGACGATAGATGTTAAGTCTCATTTGCCCAGTAATTTCATTAGCTACGGCGCCCTTACCGAAACACAATAATGTTTACACATTACTACTTTACGGCAGAAATAGGCGCCGTTGTGGTACCCATGTGGAAGGTGCTAGGGTGGCCAACCAACGGGCAAAAATCTTAGTAAATATAAGGTCGCTCCAGGAAGTCTGCGAACACCCCAGGAGTGTTCCGAACTTCTGGAAGGAGCTGGGCTGGTTGGAATGACTGGCCAACACTGCACGCAAAATGGACCCAATTAATCGGTATAATTGCTGAAACAGGAGCCCTTTACTAATACTAATACCAAATACCCAAAATCTAGCCGGCATCCTGTGAAAAGGAACCTCCCACTGGTTGCTTAGTGACTAAAGACCAAAACACAGCTGAATATTGTATAATTATTCGATTTGGTAAAGTTTTCACATCTGTCGCCCCATCCTAAGCGCACACTATTTTTTATGGAAAAGGAGGACAAACGAGCGTACGGGTCACCTGGTGTTAAGTGATCACCGCCGCCCACATTCACTTCCAACACCAGAGGAATCACAGGAGCGTTTCCGGCCTTTAAGGAAGGTTTTCGCGGCTATCGTCCCGGAAACACCGCACATTCCCTGTGCGGTGCTCATCGGAACACTCCCCGTGATAAATTCATTGTTCTTTTGAGCCAGTGATATAAATACACTTTATAGTGTATATTTGTATTAATAACTTCTGGAATACATCCTTAAATCTATGTTATCTGTAAACTGAATCACAGTTTTATGCAAATATTTTTAATAGCTGCAACTTAACCTGAAACGTTCTCTCGTCTATATAAACTAGCCTACGCTTGCAGAGCGGAAGTTATTAGTGGGGTCAACGACCGCGCCCGCCCGCCCGAGCTCCGAGCGCCCAAACATCACCGTTATATTCACTTTTAGTCCTAATGCCTCTATCGTGTGTTAAGTTACGTTTTGTTTACGTTATCGGCGATTTCATCAGCTCTAAACTTTTAATTGCCCTATTCGTATACTTTACAGCTAATTTATATTTTTTTATTACTGCACAGTGTAATAACTTAATTCAAAGGCGGGTTATATAATTTTACACAGAGTAACCTTGCTAAAAATCTTGGTTAAAATTCTGACTACTAAGTTAGTCCTATTAAGAGTCCAAAGTTTGATTCTTAGTCGCTGCATATAATATATACTAACTAATTTGGAGTTAAATAATTTTGTATTTAACTATTTTTTAAATTAATAATTTTACACGTCGTGTTAAACAATAAACAATTAAGATGAATGATTTTAATTCTCTTGTGTCAGACAGTAATAACAAAAATTCTCAATTTTAGACAAGTACTTGTGAATAGTATCTATCATTTTTAAAATTAGGTATTCAAATGCTACCAAATATAAGCGATTAAGAGAAGGTTGTCGACAATGTGTTGAGTACATTCCCGGTATAAAAATAAATAATAAGAAACAAGATGGCGAAATCCAAAATGGCCGCCATACAAAATAAAAACAAGATTCTTTAACAAAAGTATTTAAAAGTGCATTTCTCCTGATATAGCAGGTACTAAGGTGCGGAACCCTACGTGTTATTCTCTTACTTTAACGGTTTTTATTTAGTTCTCTTCTTGTATTTTTCCATTGATATTTTCTCACTGCCAATACGTCATCATTAAGGATTATATAACTACAAGTGGACCCGACAGACGTTGTCCTGTACAGTGTACACACGTCTTAAAATTGAAAAATCGGTCCAGCCGTTAGGAGGAGTTTACTAACATACACATGAGCAGGAGAATTATATTATATGGACAGAAATGAAAATCTAAAACAATCTCAAATTCACTGGAACACCCAAAAAACACATCAAAATCGGTCGAGCCGTTTAAGAGGTAGTTCAATTGTGAATCTAAACCATTCTCGAATCAACCTGAAGACACACAGAAAGTTTCATTAAAATCGGTCCAGCCGTTTAGGAGGAGTTCAGTTACAACAGGCGCACAAAAGAAATACATATTAAAGATTATGAAGCGACATTTCTAATTACAAGAAGAGAAAAAACTAGAGATCTTGTGAGATACTTCTGGCGTAAAGAACATTTGATATTCGGTTTCAAGAAGCACGTTTCGGTAGACGGTAGAACAACTCTCATCGCTGGCATTAAGCACTCACGGCCCTCTCAAATTTCAATTTTAAACTTGTGCAAAGTTTTACAATAATAATATTGCAGCGAGCAACTTGTAAGTACTTACCGTGGCACTAAGTTTTGCCTAACTGTGCCTAATACCCGTACACAGTTTGAAGTGGAACGCTGTCTCTAATTACTCAAAGCACTTCAAAATTTTGACAGCACATTAAAAGTTATTGTGTTATACATAACTAGCTTTTACCCGCGACCTCGTCCGCGTGGACTTTCATCTTTTATTTAATGTCTAAATAGATGATTGTTTGCATCTTATCAAGTATCTAAAGTTTCATGGTTTATCTCCGAAAATGACGACTTTTTTAACAACTAAAATGGTAGCTGATGTGTCTATTCTTGAACCAAATATCGAATTCGGAGTGAAAGCGTGACTTTGTTTTGGACTTCCATACGAACTTTCATCCCAACACATGTCGAAATTTCTAAAACACTAGAATAAATATTTATTTATTAAGGTATATTCAAGCTGTCATTCCGAGATGAGGCGACATCTGGGCTACCATTGGGAGGCTCCTTTGCACAGGATGCCGGCTAGGTTATGGGTAACAACAACGGCTCCTATTTCTACCGTGAAGCAGTAATGTGTAATATATATAGGCTTCTTGTATATTTTTTTTTGAAAATAAGATTTGAAGTGATGGACGGATTTGATGGATTGACAGCTCTGTCACTTTTGATGGGAATTTGTTGTAGAAACGCACAGTTTCCTATGAAAGAATCGTTACGCATTTGTTAAAATATTGGGCAAATTTGAAATTATTAATAATTATAATCTTGTATAACTACTGAATTGTTTAATACTTAATAGATCATTCTTGACACGTCTAACTCGTATCATTAAAAGTAGAAAATTGTTAAAAAATATAAGTATAAATAGTTCTCAATTCGCTTTGGCCAGTGGAGCAGTAGACAAAAATCAAACGTGATATATTGGAAGCGATGGAATGTAAAATTTCAATATACAATTTTATTTCATATTCCATTTGACGCGTTGCTCATTCCAGAGTGTGCTAAATGTGCGATACTCACGAAATATGCAAATTCTGGTGTCTTTTATATGCATATGCCGATAATCAATGCACGAAATGGCTGAATAGTCGAATATTGACACTTATGGGAGCCAAAGATATCTAATTTAAGTCCACTTACAGCAAGCCTCAATATGCACTTTCAGTTTAAAAAAAATATAATTATGTTAAATATCAACCATTTATGTAAAAAAAGGCCAAGTGCGAGTCGGAGTCGCCCATGAAGGGTTCCGTAGCAGCAAGTAACATAATATAAAACTTATATAGAAAGGACATTTTACCACTTTGGAAGTGTCTCTCAAGCAAAGTATACAGTTTAGAAAAAATGATATTATAAACCTCAATATCATTTTTAAAGACCTATCCATAGCTATGGATGGGTTTGATGAAAATAATTTTTTTAAGTTTCAGTTCTAATAACGTTTAAAATTTATTACGTTTTTTCTATTTTTGTATGAAAATGTTAATGCGGTTCGCAGATTACATCTACTTACCAAGTTTCCACAGTATAGTTTTGGAAAAAAGTGGCTGTGACAGAGAGACAGGTCTATAAGAGTTTCGTTTTTTGCCATTTGGCTAGGGAACCCTAAAAAGGTAACCTAATTAAACAGAAAGTATAACAAAACAATCTTACAAAAGAAATTTTTATATAAAGCTCAAAGATAACCTAATTAAGACGTAAATTAATGATGTTTGCCAGCTCTCTGAAAGAACTGAATAAAGCGTATTGTGAAGACTTTAGAGTATTGAAGCGAGATAATATTCTGGCATGAATAACGCTTTCGAATGAAAAATGCAGCGCGTGGCGGAGTCTATGAATGAGAGACGCGGTGGGTCCGTCTGCTGGAAAAGAAGAAAAATTACAGTCGCGCCGACAACACAGCGTTTATGTCGACCAACGAGAATGGCGCATTTCATAAAGCGAAGACTTTATTATTACATTTTGTGAGATCAAAATTGTAATCTCGTCAAATCGTTTGTCTCGCGGACATCCGGTGAAAAGTCTAGCGAGCGTTTTGTATGATTTTAGACCTAAAACAGACTTTTAAATATTTAATTTTATGTAGTAGAGGCGAGTTTTTGTAGTGTGCTTCATCATGCTCGTACGGTGTTTGCTTTCCTACAATATAGTCTAGGGCTGGTCCACTCCTGCTCGAGAACGGGCGATACTTTTGATGACTGAATGATTGTTTCATAAGGAACACTGCTTCATGTTGTAAATTTAAAAATTTGTATACACTCAGCGGCACAATTAACCGCCCACCCTTTTAAAGTGGCAAATTTTGATGTTATCGCAGTTGTAAGTTATTGGGCATAAATAAGTCAAGTGTGAAAGAAATGTAGTGACGAAAAAATTACAAACTACCCACTTAACTTTGTTTTTTTACGCATAAGTTGTGAATAGGATAAATATCGAACTTCGTCTCATTATCGTTATCGTTGCCATACTGCTTACATTGCTTCAGTGGCATTAAAAGTAAACAATTTGAGTTTGTTTTCTTTGGTTCGTAACTTAAAGTTAGTGTTTGGACATCACAAACATGCCATTTGATGCTAATTCAGTGGCGAGAGCCGTCGCTCTTATCGACGAAGGGTTTAGTCAGCGTTACGTGGCGCGGAAGCTTGGTGTCGCACGTACCACCTTAAGGGATGCAATGAAACGGTTTCGGGAAACTGGCTCTTATGAGCGAAGACCAGGACAGGGCCGAAAAAGATGCACCTCCGCTCGTGACGACCGATTTCTTGTGACCAATGTTCCTAGAAATCGGTTCACTACAGCTGTTGACGCACGAAACCAACTACGTGAGGTTCGCAATGTTCAAGTGAGTGAAAGAACAGGGAGACGAAGACTAGGAGAGAATGCCTTTGGAGCTTTTCGACCATCTCGAGTGCCACAATTGCTCGTAGGCCACCGGAGAGAAAGACTTCGTTTTTCCCGAGAGCACGCCGAATGGAATATGGAACAATGGAAGAATGTTATGTTTACTGACGAGACAAGAATATGCTTGCACGGTCCTGACGGTCGCCAGCGTGTATACAGATGCAAGAGTTTGCACCATGTACTGTTGTGGAAACAGTAGGTTACCAAGGTGGCTCTATCATGATATGGGGCGGCATTACTTACGAAGCACGCACCGACTTGGTTATCTTCGAAAGAGGTGGAATAAATGCTCAGAGGTATGTAACAAAAGTGTTGGAACCTCATGTAATGCCATTTGCTCCATTTATTGGCGAAGATTTTTTATGAATGCAGGACAACGCTCGCCCCCACGTTGCTAGAGTTGTTACCGCGTACCTGGATACCGTCGGCATTCGAAAATTAACATGGCCATCCCGGAGCCCAGATTTAAATCCTATTGAACATATATGGGACAATTTAAAAAGACATGTTCGAAGCCGCATACTAGCTCCAACCACCATAGATGAATTAAAACAATCCGTGATTGAAGAGTGGCAGAACATTCCACAACAACAGATCAAAGATGTCATCTACAGCATGCCAAACCGTTTGATGGAAGTCATGAGGGCTAGAGGTGGAAATACGCACTATTAGAATTCATTTATTCAGCAGATTTTTTATTTTTAAGCCATTTCATCACATTTGTTAATTTACGGTCAAAGTGTTTTTCAGACTTTTTTATAAATAAACGTAATAATTAAAAACAATATTATCTTTCATTTTACTTCCATATACCTACGTTATAAAATAACATTCACAAGTAAGGCCACAATTTTTTTTTTAACCAAAATCGTAAAAAATCAAGGTGGGCGGTTAATTGTGCCGCTGAGTGTATTTGTATGAAATTTTGTGTGCACATCGGGTAGGTCTGAGAATCGGTCAACATCTATTTTTCATACCCATTTTTTTTATTCGTTTATGTGGCAATACAGCGTTTGCTGGGTCAGCTAGTAATAATATACATTTTCATAATGTTATTATAATGCTCCCATAACACCCTTTCTTATATGCAGTGTGTGTGGATTGATACTATCCTCAATAGCTATTGAATTTGATATGTATATTAAATAAATAATAAATTAATTTTATATTAATTTACATTTTTGCTACAGAAACCTTGTCATACGAACGATTACTAAAATTTACGTAAACCAGTTGCTGAGAAATGTTTATTTGCCTAAAAATTTCATCATTCAGTCCAGCTGTTCTGTACTCTATAAGAAACGTACACTTAAACAGACACTTTTTTTAAATATGTATGTAGTACATACACAGTTAATATTAGAATTATCAAAAAAAACCATATAAAAAGAAGATGACATTTTATCTCATGAAAATAGCATTTATAAAAATTTCTTTTATTTAATAATTTCTTCGTTCCTCGCCCCCTACTACTCTTCCCCTACTTCGGCAAGGTTCCTTTATAATATGTATTACGTACATTATTGTTAGCAGGATCTTACTTCTTAGCTATCCTTTTAAGCCTAGCATTTTCTGTGGTATTATAAAACTAGTGGTGTATGCATGTTTCATCAAAACCCTCAAAAACGCTGAAACTGAGTATAATGAATTATATAGGTCTGTAGTTATCTAAAGAGATATGATCACTCCATGGAACTTCGTAATCTATCTATCTGAGTAAATCTAACGCTCTGTGTGTTTATCAGATTGTCTGCAATACAACGACTCACACTCTAATATAAGACAATCTAGATACTAGCTTTAATTGTTTGACAATTATGCTCAAAAAAAATTATTGAAGTAGGCGTTACTTTGCGGAAATCCATAATTATATAAATGATTTGAGTTTTCTTTAGTGTTAATTCCGCCAATATTTGTCTTTAGACAATTCGACATGTGTTTCGCCTATACACGAGGCATCCTCAGGACGTGTTATCTCGCCAAAAACTGGCACGATTATTATTTTGCTCAAGTAATTTTATAATAGTTCTTTATTTACATGAGCCTGGGTTGAGATGAACAAACAAACAGGCAGATAAATTATTTGATTACGGTTATTTAAGTTGCTAAATCTTTTCATACAAGTTGATTCAGTAATATTCTTAATAATATCGTACACAGGTGTATCCAGTATCACGTATTGTCGACCATTTTAATCTTACCGAAGTCTCATTGTCCCAAAATACCTGAAACAATAAAATAATTATTAATTTAACGTTTACCTTATATTGAAAAAGAAATACATATGATTATAGTTAAGTATGTTATATTACTCTGGTTAATTTTTCGCCGACTGATCGCGCTCCCTTTGTCGACTGAGCCGAATATAGTTTGGCTTTATTTTATTTTTATTTATTATTTTTTATTTATGTATTTCATAAAATCTACAGCACATAACATCACTTATTTGCTAAAGTATTGTATAACAAAACATGGGCCAACAGAGATTTTATATTATTTAGGCAAGACAAAATTCTTAAATAGCTTCCTAAAGATAAACAGAAACAAAAAAAACAAAATGAGTACGTTTAACATTCAGTTTACTTACGTGTGTGTGTGTGTGTGGGGTATGTGTGGTTATGTGGGGTATATGTGGGTATGTGTATATCTGGGCATTTGGGTATTATGATGAGAATTAAATAGACGGAAATGTAATCACAACATTAGTTATTTTGACTGTCGTAATTGTTTGATATTATATATTTAATATTTTGGATGAATTTATTTTTGGTTAGATAGAAAATAGAAAATAATATGAGACCATAATACCCGAGTTAATTATACATATATAATATTCACGATTAAAATTTAAACTCATACGTTTTTATATGTGCTAAGGCGATGATACTACAAATACTTCATTCAAATACATTTTTGGCGGTATTAAAAATAAAGATTATTATTTTTATAAACATCATACAATTTCTGTTGACACATATTTAATATTTTTGCACTAAACATAAGACATTATAATATATACTGATAAAAAAAATCAAATTTCAAATTTCTATGTTAACTATTAAAATATGTACAAAATTACCTATAGTCTACTTATTTGTTGGGAAAATCTGGCTATTTTCAATCACGATATATATATTCTGAACTATTTATAAATCAAACAAAAGCGTTATAAATTTATATTAAAATACATAAAACCATTAAATACCTAACTTATTGAATTACCCCGATATTTCGAAAATCCAGGAAATTGGGAAAAGCTGGCTATTTGCATTCACAATATATATATTCTAACATAGTTATATATCAAATACAAGTATCTTTATACATGGTCTTATAAATTTGCATTAAAACACATTAATCTCCAAATTCCCTAAATACCTGACTTATTTAATTTCCCCGATATTCTAATCTAGTCTGAGCTTCGACTATCCAGCTTACGTGGCATCATAAATGGTCTGTAGTCACCAGTTATAGACATAGAGTCCATTATAGCAAGTCTAGCTTAAGTTCTCATTTGTCTTAAGGCGCGGTCATACCTCAATATAAACAAAAAATGGTTTCTTAGAGAGTCAATTACAACATAACGCAATGGAAAATCTTCCGACACAAAAAATACAGTACATGAAGAAGGACTTAAAGAAAATTTTGACACGAATAGAATATTTATATATAATTTGAAATATTCCAATAAAAAATTTGGAAGTTGCCTCCCAAAAATAAACTTTGGAGTCAAAAATCTCCGTATTTTCAGCTATAAAAACATTCCTTTTTTTAAAGAACTTCATAGATTTAGTACTTTTATAAAACTTAAACCGAACTTTTTTTCAATTTAATATGTAAATTTCGAATAAACAAAAGAAAATATGTAATATAAATGCCCATTTGCAGCTGAACCACATGATCAACACAAATATTGTACGGTTGGTTGTAGAGTTTACAATCCTAGTCAGTCTGCGCCTTAAGTTGGGTGTCTGCGACGCTGATCCGCGACAAGTACCTTTTGTTTACTTTGGAGGCGGCATCTCCGTAATACTTTATTTTTTTTATGAAAACACGGGACGAGATAAGTAGGACGTTCAGCTGATGGTCATTGATACGCCCTGCCCATTATAATGCGCAGTGCCGCTCAGGATTCTTGAAAAGCCCAAAAATTCTTAGCGTCTCATTTGCCCAGTAATTTCACTAGCTGCGGCGCCCTTCTGACCGAAACACAATAGTGCTTCACGGCAGAAATGGGTGCCGTTGTGGTATCCATAATCTAAACGGCATCCTGTGCAAAGGAGCCTCCCACTGCTAACTAATTAATTATTTTCTTATTTGACAACCCTTTGTCATTAAGAACATGGATTAGTATTTTTATTTTCAGAATATCTATTTTCTTTGGGACACAATCTTACACTTAGTTTTACGAAATATAAATATATTAATAATAGAGATTAATAAATATTCTAAAACCAACAATGATATTCACAATAACGAGGAGTTAGAAGTAAAGATAGAAAGTAAATAATTCATAGAAGATTACGTAATAGCTTCTAATTAAATTTCAAAAAAAATCTTTTCTGCTAGAGTTAATGTACACAAAAAGCAATGGCAGAAGTGAAAACTTCCCCAAGTTGAGCTCAATAAAACGAAACATTACTATCCTCACCAAGCGATTCTTCCTTACTCGACTCTTTGAGCCGACTAGCACCTTTGAGCAACCGAGCGTTACGTAGCCGCGCGTGACGGCTTAGTCTCATTTAATACCCAAAAACTGCAAAAAGTGCTTTAAGAAGTTTTTACTTCAAAATACATATTTAAAAATTCAATAAACATACGTACTATATAAAGAATGTATTCTTTCGATGTATGATGAGAGTGCAGTAGACTAGTCTCAATAATATGTATGACTTCAAGGCACGGGGGACATTACGGATAAGAAAAAGAGGAGACAAGGGATAAAACACGATTTATCTCATTCTCTCACTAAAAATCACTCAATCTCTCTCAATAAATGTATAGTTGTCTCTTTTTCGTTACCCGTTATCGTTATATAAAGTCCAATTCACACAGACCGAATAGAAGTTTCACGTCGTTTCACCACAAAATCAGTCAAATGCAAAGTAAATTACAGCACATCAAGATAGTATTCCAATATTAAATGATGTTATATTGAATTTATTATTCATAGCAATGTGATAAAAATAATGTTAATAAAGTTAAAATTGTTATCACATTGTAGCGACGCTTCATTGACCCTGTGATAAGGTCACACACTACAACTTGGAGTGACCCTTGACATAGAAAAGCTTAAACATGTTATTAATACTTTGGTAAAATATTTGTGTATAAATGATTATACCAGAAAAATTGTAATATTCAATTTAATCTTTACCAGTGGGGGGCAGTTTGAACAGGATGCCGGCTAGATTATGGGTACCACAACGGCGCCTATTTCTGCCGTGAAGCAGTAATGTGTAAGCGTTACTTCGTTTCTTAGCTTATATTTACTAATTGCTGCTTCACGGCAGAAATAGGCGCCGTTGTGGTACCCATGATCTAGACGGCATCCTGTGCAAAGGAGCCTCCCACTGTCTCATTAATGAACGCAATAAAATGTTACTCCAAGCTTAAAATTACTTCTCCCTGTCATGTTATTCTGTAGTGACAAAGGTAAGATAAAAACAAAAAGTTTTAAATTTAAAATAACTTTACTTCGCGTTTATTATTAACAGTTAATATATCAAGTCTATATTTTTCGAAGCACTCAAACGTAAAAGCAAAATATTCGTATAAAACAGTATTTCTTTAAATAAACCTAAGCGTTTTCAGACACAGGAAGCAGCTCCTTTACTGCGATAGTCCTCGGTCTTTTGTTCAGCTCAATTTATGCGGCAACATGAATAAATCGAAGATATACCTACGACGTACTCTTATCTTAAGATATCGCTGCTATAAAGTATCTTTGGTGCGAAATATATGCTCATTCGTTCCAGCACGAACAGGAATATTATGCAATTTAAGTTATATAACGTTCTTAAATGTATATTTGTCGAATCCTATATACTCTCTCAAATCTATAAACATTACTTAAGAAGTTAAACGACTGAGTAGTAGTCGTAAGGGGTATACGAGTAGTAATTAATAGAAAAAAATTGTGTGCCATTCACACGTGGTAGAAGCCTTCAAACATTTTGACTTCAAGTTATGGAGACGAATGTAAAATTTCGGGGAGAGGATAATTGTAGGTTTTAGTAATGATTATAATCACAGTGATGCAAAGTTTGATAATTATTTTACATTTTATTCGTATTTATTACATAGATTTATTCAGACTCAGAGATTACATTTTCGATAAATTATACAAGAAGCTTATGGTAAATAAAGTATGAAATAAATACTTGTCTTAATATGATTAATCTTTGAAATACTGCGCCAATTACTGTTTTTGAATGTGTCTGTCTCTTTTTAGTGTCTCGCTTTTTCGTTTCATCGACCTTCAAATAGAACGATACTAAAGAAGTTTTCACTTCAAAGAGTTAGACTAGTCCAAAAAAGAAGGACTCCGCGCCGTGATATTAGCAAGCACCGTTATGATAGTGTGTGTGCGGTAACGGGGGAGACTAGTTACACAATTTTTTCTCCCTTAAATAATCATATATGGCCACAAATAGATATAGTATCGTTTTTACACTATTCACAACGTACGACGGCATTTTAAAAATATTTTATTGAGACGTAAACTGATCTGTCACAGACGATGACAATTCTCATAACGGCGGCCTATCGGCCTGTAGTAGTGTAAGTGTGTGCGTGGGGCTATGTATTTACACGTTAATCGGCTTGTTTTTGTACACTATTACGTAAGGTGACACGGAGTCCATACTTTTTTAGTAGTCCGCGGACTAGTCTAATCTTTTTTTATGGAAGAGGAGTACGCACAAGCGTATGGATCACCTGATGGTATGATCATCGTCGTGTCTAACGCCAGAGGAGGCGCGGGATGTCGGTTTTTTGGATGGCACGCAGTCAAAAGGTTCACTCATCCCCTGGGGTGCAACAGACCAGAGATAACAGCAATATTGAATATGTATGTAGCCGGACCTGCGCTCAGACCAGAAGTTACCAGTGGGAGGCTCCTTAACACAGGATGCCGGCTAGATTATGGATGGCAACGGCGCCTATTTCTACCGTGAAGTAGTAATGTGTAAACATTACTGTGTTTCGGTCTGAAGGGCGCCGTAGCTAGTGGAATTACTGGGGAAATTAGACTTGATATCTTATGTCTCAAGGTGATGAGCGCAATTGTAGTGCCATTCAGAATTTTTTGGCTTTTCGAGAATCCGGAGCGGCACTGCATATTAATTGGCAGGGCGTAACAATTACCTCTAGCTTAACGTCCTGCTAATCTCGTCCCGTTTTTTCATAAAAAAAAGACGCTTAATATACAATATGGTCGACTTGAAGCCTTATTCTCGCTTTGTTTTTGATCCCTACTTTTCTTCTAAGTCAATTTAGCTTTGACTTTCTGATTACGAAATTTGCGTTACTAAACTCACTCGCTCGAAAATTCGATTAATTTTGTGTTATCTATTGGTAATGTTTGTTTGAATCCCTGTTTTGATATCTTCACAGTTTATGATATATTTTAACATTATATTGTAACTTTACAACTTACAACTTACCATAACACTCTTATCAACAAAGTACATACTATTAAGCACCGTTACACAAATATAATATCAGATAGGCGTTCTAAGTAATGATACCATATATCAATAACATTGAGCACACTATATTACACTGTAACGAATAACTGTGGAATATTTTCATAACAATACTTGATAATAGAGATATTTAAGTTACCTCATAGAGAACATCCGAAGAGAAGAACTGCATAATAGTAATAAAATAAAGCTAAATAATACATAAATAACATAATTATGTATAAATTTAAAGATAGGAAATTACCGAAATGCATGAGTTATTTTGTGGCTTATAATAAGAAACAAGTGGTATTTTTTCTTTGATTAACGCGAGAGTTACACATTTAAATAAAACAGTTTTAAAGGATTAATTTCATTAACTGATTTCATCTGCAGTCCCCCTGAAAACGAGATCTGGAAAGGTCTTGAAACGTCGGGTTAACTAAAATAGAAATGTAACTTTTTTTTTAAAAACAGTAAAAATTGCACACGTTTTTATCCTTTAAAAGTGTTTTATTTAAATAAGAAACAGATGAGCAGGCTTGGTGGGGAATAAACTATATTTCCAATAGTGTTATTGGCGCCCGGTCTTATGAAGAAAAGATAATCTTAGATGGGACAATCAAATCCTTTTTGAAATTGTATTTCGAATTACAAATGATTAGTAGAAACCTATCAAATAAAATTGATTGTTTAAGTATTCGTAATTTAAATTAAATTATCAATTTGCATTTCAAACACGTTATATATTATGTAAATATTTAGGTAAATAACCGTCCACTGTAGCTATTTACGAAAGACAAGGGACATTCAATCGTCTTGTTCAGTAAAAAACAATTGATCGTGACCAAGGCCAAACACGACATATACGATTGCAACTAGGTACAGGCGCGAGTAAATTACAAATAACATTAATTATTTTAAAAATCATTGAGATGCCACGTTCGGCTATGTAACGCTTAGTCGAGTTATTCATATACAATTATAATTGTTACTATTGTAAATGTTATTACTTTATGAGTAAAGAACAAAAAAATAGTTGTATTATAAACCTCGTTTAGTTAACTTTTGACTTCTGTCGTGTAAGCGCACACAGTTTTTTAATGGGATCTAGAAGGAGCGGATGATTGATTTATTAATAGAAATAAACGAACTACTAGAGTCAGGGAGTAATTAATTGAAACGAAAAAATGAATGAGACAATGTCTAGGCGTTGTAATAAGAAATATTTTTATCTACATACAGTCCACTCTATATATATATTTGCATATTTAAAACGGTGTAAAGACAATAGTTAAATTCCGATGACGTTGAACCTTGTTCACAAATGTTCTGTGTATTCGACCTTAGCATTGTTAATTTTAGTTAACCAAGTAGTAAAATTTATCAATAATAGTGATCATTTTTCATTTATTAAAGGGTTATTTACTACCAGGTAATGAGATCCACGTTCTTCCAACTCTAAAACGATTAAATACATTTTTAAGCCTAAGAAAAACCAATGTAAACTAACTTAATCTCAGTCGTGTCGTGTCTAGTTGTAGTTGCCAAACGAAGATATTTCGACCGCTCCAAGATAAGATCCGATAAAATTACCGGTGGCGTCACCCCAACGCGAACAACCGATTACCAATCAACGAGATCAGAATTACTGTGTTACAAATTACACAGATTCAATCTGTACTCTTCCAAAACAAACACAGTTAAATATAACAAACATAACATATTAATACTTGTTTTAATACACAGTTTAAATGAACATTAAGAATCATTGCTTTTCTTTTGTTTAATTAAATTTGTAAATATTTGAAAAAAAAATATATTCCGATCATTTTTGCAATCAATTTACTACAATACTTGTGTTTGTGTCTATGTATTGAACATAAGTGTAAAATGTCTGTAACACCTATAATTCCACCACAACTTAGAACTTATTATTTAATGTAATAATATTAATATGCTTTTGTTAGTGTTTGTCTTGTGGGTGTTAAAAAAATCTTATATCATAGTTGTTAATTAACGTAGATTAATGAAATCAAAATTATAATATAATACTAATAAATCTAAATCGTTTCTGCTATCCTGGCAACAAGTAAACATTCTGTCCTATTCTGGCCTTAACAAGTAAACATTTTGTCTTTTCTGCCACATTTCTTCAGCCTCTTGGCGACTGGGAGAAGAGCCGAAACGTGTGTTACGATACGATTACGATATTATCCAATTACAATTTACAACAGTTATAAAATTTAGAACATCTATGAAACGTACATTAAAACGCATAGTAATTAGTGATTACATATGATTCTTCGTAACTATTACAAAACCTATTATTTTTAACATTATCATAAACTTTTTTAGTTATATACCTACTCCAATACGTTATCCTGTTCACACAACATACCAACCTTTTGTACCATTATATAAAATTTATTCTCTCTATGTGTCAAACCATAAAACAAAAATAAATTAGATATAGCACTTTTCACCGCGACGGTATATTATTGTAGACAGAATGACGACAAAACCTTATATAGTGAGAACGTGTGAATAATTCGCATCGCGACAAGTGAGTGACGCACTCCAAACCAATCAATTATCATTTACAATTAAAAACAGAAGGCATTTGTAATATTTCCTACACCCATAACTCATACTAGAGAAATTACTGATCATTCTATGAAGAATAAAAAAAACTTACTTGCGTGTGCCAATTTTAATAAATCAAATGGTGCGCGGACACACACCTGTACTTATAATGTGACAAACAGACATGCATATTTCACTCTATTCAATTCGCCCCTATACTAAAGCCTCAGAAAATAAAACCTTTTCCATTTACATTACGCTTGAATAATGTTTGTATCTTACCTACAAATTATAATAAAAAGGAATTATGGTAATTGCATGATACGAAATTTTTAAATGATATTTTTGGGCAAAGATGACCAAAATAGAATTCAAAATTTACAATAATATCTTTGAGATATGATGACGAAAATAGCATTCGACGTCAACAGTAAAAAAACGATACAAAAATCAAACAAATCGATTATTTAAGTAAACTCTTACACTATCAATAGTCTAAGAGTATGTAGTAAACTAGTGTAAATATTGTAAACAACCAAGTAAAACATAGTTTCATCATTTACATTAATGATTTCATCTCGCTGGTGGTTCTACGTTGAGCTGGGTGTATCATTAAAGTATACAATATGAAATGAGAGTACTCATCACGTGTGGCCTTCACGTAGAAATGAACTCGTAACATGCATAAATATAACGCGGGATAAATTATACACATGCTCTCCGCATTCGCTAGAGAAAGTACCTGAGTTATTACAAAATTGTGAAATATTTTTTGTACAATTTTCAATCTAACTTATTTCGAATAAGACTGAAGATTGCTTGATCTTTGAAATCATTATATTCGTCTGCATTTAGGAGAACAAATCTTTACTAAATAAATGCACGAAATTTATTTAATTCTTTATTTATTCGTTACAGGACATTTTCCTTAGTTTAATTAGAGTGGCCTCGAGCGACTTTACTCTCTCATAAATAATGTGATATTTCTGAGTGATTTTATTTAATTATTTATTTATTCAATTACTCGCTTTTTAATTATTATATTTATCATCTATATTATTGCTTCTTGAAAAATATAAGCAAATTATTCCTTCAGCTTGACTGGACCATCTGAATATTTTCTTTTCAATAACTGTTACTAATGATTGAATTTTCTTTGACTCCACAACAATCTCAACCCATATAAAATAAAGATTCTTGTAAATTATATGAATATTATTTACCTCTTAAATGTCAAGGATTTTAGTGTAATTTACTACACAGAAATAATATTTGGTTTCATCTCATCTCTCGCAAATCGTGGGGAAAACGCATTTTACAGTTTTCTCGCCGAGGTTTAACTCTCTTTTTTGCGAAAGAAAGCAATTTCCTTCGACTGCATGCGTGAGGCGCATCATTTTAAGTACTTTGTATCATCTTTTAGTGAAAACTTTATCTTCTAAGTGAAAACTTCTTAAGTTTATTCATTTAGTGAAGTTTTAAATATATTGTTCTTAAACGCTTATACACGTTATTAATTTTCGTATGAATTTATGTGTCTGTCTAATTCTCTCTCTTTGTCTCTCTATCGTCTCGCTTTTTCGTTTCATCGAGTTTCAAATCACAACGATTCTAAGGAAGTTTCACTTCAAAAGTCTGAATAAGACACCACTTTTTTCTATATATTAAACAAACCCATAAACTCTTAACATACCCTGACCACAGCACAAACACCCGAAAACTCTATTTATAATCAGATGAAAATAATAAACATAGTTTTAAGTTTATCTGCAGTAACATGAAGCCTACATTTATTTTTGTGTTAACATGGCTCTTGACTTGTCGGAATAAAATTGAAGAGTTTCATTTCAAAATTGAAATTCGCAATATTTTTATGAAAAACAGTGCGTCGAACGATGTAGGTCAAAACCATTGAAATAGTGGAATATGAAAAGTTTATTCACGTTTCTATTTTGGTACAACGATATGCTGATAAATGAAAAGGTATTCATTAAAATTTGCTTAGTGTGGTACAGACACTTTTATAATGAAGTTCTACGACTTTATACTTTTAAGCCAATTTAAAACTTACGCTAAGTTAAGGTATGAATTTACATTATTATATTTTTTTTATGGAAAAGAGGTCAAAGAAGCGTACGGGTTACCTGATGTTAAGTGTTCACCGCCGCCCACATTCTCTTGCAACAACAGAGGATCACAGGAACGTTGGGGGCCCTATAGAAAAGTGTACTTGGTTGTACGTGGAAGAAAGTTCCTTGAAAACCACACTGTGGAGGAACGCCACACGTCCAGATGGTGGGGATGATATCCTAATTTGAGGCGTATCGTGCGAAGGTGGAATTCGGCGGTAGGAATCAGGTGACACTTCACTTCGGAACACTCATACAAATGCGGTAGAAGACACACAATGAAGCGACGTCTCTACGCAACGCCAAGTGATCCAGCCGTTCACAGAGCTCTTGGTCCCGACAATTCAAACAGCTCTGCGATGCACGTGGTCAAACGGTCGAGCTGATACTGGGGTGCGCCAGACCAGAGATGACAGCAATACTCCCTATGTGGCCGGACCTAGAGAGCTATAATATCGGCTTGATGTATTTCCGTGTTATATTTAAGACACCAAGCTTTTCGAAGCCAATTTCGTTATCGTTTCCAATTGACCGCATATGTAATATGATTTGAATCTTAACGCAAGCCTATCTAAAGCATACCGTGTAGGCTGCAGCTCCGATAATGTACTGCTGTGTCCGCCAAATTGAGATGAAAAGATTGAATCGTGTATTTCTCCGCGTTTAGTGACATACCGACCGATACAGGCATACCAACGATTTACGACTTCGCAAGTGTCAGAAACAATCGCATTAAATTTAGAAATATTGATTTAGTTAATGAAACCTTGATAAGAAACTTGCACATGACTGATAATATAATTTAGATGTAGATTATTTAAAGCTGTGTGCATTACCGAGATACAAGTGAAAATTTCATTTAACTGAACTGATGAACTCACAACCTGAACGAGCATTACATAGCTGAGCGTGACAGCTCACTAAAGGAGACACTTAAAAAACAGAATAGGTGTCTCTAAAAACCACATCAATTACAACAATAATTATGAACGAAGCGCGGCTTGCGTTCATAATTTCTCATAACAGATTCACCAACTTTAATTGCCCGACAATTATTAGAATTACAAATTTTTTAAAGCGTACAACAACATAATATACGTAACCAAAGTTGAATAGCTTCATAAAGATTAGTGTACATAATGGTACAGGGAACGTTTTTGCCGTAACATTGCCGCTGTGAGCACTAGCCTTAATGAGAGTAATTTCAGTCTAAAATGCATAGCGTGTAGGCGGCTCACTATTTTACTACGGTCAGCCTATTTTAATAATGGCTTTGAAAGAGCCAGGTAGTTTTCTGTCCTTAAATGGACACTTTTCGGGGTTGTGCACTCTAGAAGGGTATAATAGAATCCTCTTTTACCTCAAATGACGATAGCTTTAACCGTAACAGTTACGTCAAAGATACAACGTAATGTTAGAAACGTTAAACACACAGTTTACAGCAACCACTATTGTTTGCGGTTTGTATTTCATTTGAGGGTATTATGAGAAACAATGCTTTTTATTTCAACTACATTCTTTTTAAAACATTAAAGCGCGTGTAATTGTATCTCTATTACTACCTTAAATAATTCATACGTCTAGATAGACTGTGACAGCTGTGAAAACGTCGAAAAAAATTAAGTTTTGAACTAACCTATATTTTCATCAAGTCACGCACACTAACATAAAGTCTCATACATATCGCGTGTATAAGACGTCACTCGTCACACACACTAAGGTATTAAGCCTGGCCTGTTGTTATCGGTTGTCTAACAGCGAGAAACTCTATCTAGACGTATAAATTTTCTAAGGGTTCTACATAAGCGGCGTTACAAATAAAATTGGCATAAAGTTATACCTGAGCATTAACCAAGAGTATGCAAAATGTTTACAAATAGAAATTCTGCCTATGATTGATTTATTTTGACGTATAACGTTTCCCGCATTTTTTTGCAAGGCTGCTTGACATTCGGAAAACTTCAGAATTATCACTGTATTGATAGTGTTGTCAGCGATATAGTCAACATTTTACATATTCTTAGTTTGTTCTCGGGTATAACTTAATACCATGTTTATTTGTAGGTTCGTAAGTGTTTAAGTAAAAGTAGCATTTGTGTTTTATTTCGCGTTTAAATTCTTAATTTAAGTAAATGTGACACTAGCGTCAATCAATCAATTTAATACTGTATTTCATTTACCCTGTTAAGATTTCTCCAAAAAGCATTTACGTCGACTAACGGCCGTTCCCAATATTGAGTATAATATCTCTTACTTGAGATATAAATCGTCACTATCGTTGACTTTTTTGGCCCACTAAACTTATCGACGGTAACTCACCTTATCCGTACACGCTTTCTGTCAATGGGACGACGTATAGCTTACCAGCGATAGAAGTTTGTATGGAAATTGCAATTCACGCGTCCCAATATAAGGCGATAAGAATGACTTATCGGGAATATTGGGACAGCTACAGATTACTGGCAGCAAATAACTGACAGTAGAAGGTAGTAATTTATCTCTATCTGTAGATAGTATATTGGGAACGGCCGTAACATAAGATTTATTTATAATCAGATGAATGTTTTATGAGATATAATGTTTCCAATATGTTTCTAGATAGACACCGGAAGTAGGTGATCCTTAATACAATACTTCATTCAGATTGTGAAGTAACGATTGATAAATCTAGAATAACTCCACTTATTTTGCAACATTGTCTATGTAATATAAGTAGTGCAACTGATACGGCAGCACTACTGTTTCATAATTGTACCAATCCATATCGTCACTCGGATCGCGTGTTCCGAGATCATTTCTGATCGGCTGTTCAATAACCTTGATGATTTTAATTTCTTCTTTTTTTTTATGTGAGCTACCGGTTAGCAGACGCGCGTTAGTCGAGATATATAATGTATATGTACATCACCAGTCTCCTTTGCACAGTATGTCGGCTAGATTATTGTGTTTCGGTCTGAAGGGCACCGTAGCTAGTGAAATTACTGGGCAAATGAGACTGAAAATCTTGCAGTTGTAGTACCGCACAGAATTTTTGGGTCTTTCAAGAATCCTGAGCGGCACTGCATTGTAATGGGCGGGGCGTATCAACTACCATCAGCTGAACGTTCTGCTCGTCTCATCCCTTATTATCATTAAAAAAATCCATGTCTCGGAATCAAACATCCATATTCATCGAACAAATGTTTGCACCTACTGGCCTTTAAACGCGGGACCCCTATCATATATTATATATTATGAATAAATTATCATTATATTTATAAAGGTCATTATTATATTTTTTTTAAACTAGGTACATCGACTAGCAGAGTTGTTATTCAGGGAAACTAGCAAAACTAAACATTTGGTATATCTTATCATATAAGATGTTAAGTCTCATTTGCCCAGTAATTTCACTAAATACGGCGCCCTTCAGACCGAAACATAGTAATGCTTACACATTACTGCTTCACGGCAGAAATAGGCGCCGTTGTGGTACCCATAATCTAGCCGACATCCTGTGCAAAGGCCTCCCAGTGGTTTAAATATGTATATGCATATTGAATTAAATAAATCGTTATATGGTACTATACTTGTCTAATATGCCTAATTTAGGAAAAGATAATCCGTTTGTAACTGTGACAATTATTATTAAACAAATTTTTGCGAACGGTTACAAAAAAACCTTTAGTAGTTCTGCATATCTCAAAATATATTTAAAACAATGAATACTCTTAAAAGTTCTATTATTAACTACAAGACATATACTATTACAGGCAAAGCGCGATTGAAAGTTTACCATAAACTAATCAACTGTAGAATATAATCCAAATTATGTACAGATATTGTATTAAACTCATATCATACATGTACAAATGACAATATATGTAAGTATAGTACCTAAATACTGGAAAAAATATTAAATATCTTTGCGAAGTTTCGTTGCAATGGGTAGCAATGGGACCAATAAACATTACCGGTTTTTAAAATGCTGAACCATCCTTTTACGGCAAATTTAAATAGTCACAAGTGAATGTCAATTTAAACACAAAAAAATATATTATAAGAGTTCTGCGTATTAAACAAGAATGGAAACATCCTATTAATATTATAAATGTGAAAGTTTGTAGATCTGGATGTGTGTTTGAACTTCTTTAACGCAAAAACTACTGATTGGATTTTGATGAAACTTTACAATAATATAGCTTACACACCAGAATAACACATAGGCTATTTATTATTTATAAAACTATCGCGTGAATTATACTTTATATGGCAAAACAACGTTTGCCGGGTCAGCTAGTAACCAATAAATTTAAATAATATTTGGAATCTTATGGAGATGAAAAGGCATAAAAGGCATCTATTTTCTCAAAATTTATTCCTTTAGAATTCTTTTTGATGTCATTTCTAATATACTAGATACTACTACCGTTTCGGAAACAAATGGCGCTCTGAGAGAAAAGAAACGGCGCAAGAAACTCTCTCAGCATTCTTTTTTTTCCGCTCTTTTTAATAAAAATATACAATATTGTACAGTCATTTCTATCGCTATAAAAGTAGATATATACATAATTATTCAGTATTTAGCAGACGAATTATTAAATAGTATATTTGATGAACTCATCTCGTCACCTGTTGAGGCATTTGTTTATAATAATTGTCCTCTTACGACAGAACGATATGAATTTAATTAGAATGTGAATCATACAAATGAGGATTTCCTTATATGAAACGGAATCTATCACAAAAGCGAACCCATATATGATCTTCAGGGTAAACAAAAAAACAATAGCCAAAAAATCGTTTAACTCATTGTTTTACTAATTCAAAATTCGAAATTTAAAAACTAAGTCCATTAACAGCCATTCCCAATATTCAGTCTATATCCGGTTGTGGCCTACTTAAGATAAAAAATCTTTACTTTTCTGTCCCAATAAACTTACGACGCTAACTCATCCGTACACGCTGTCTGTCAATGGGACGACGTATAGCTTACCAGGGATATAAGTTTATATGGAAATTGCAACAGTGAACTGGCGATAAGAATGACTTATCGGGTATATTGGGACAGCTTCTAACTATCGACAGCTAATTACTGACAGTAGAAGGTAGTAATTTATCTCTTTCTGTAGATAGTATATTGGGAACGGCCGTAAATAAAATTCAATGCAATAAGAAACTGATGCATTTGAACGTTAAACAAAAGAAGAATGAATTTCTCTGAGTTGTAACCAGTCGTTAATGCAAGAAGATAAAAACTTAGATATCGCACAGACAAAGGCTCGGTATAAGAGAAACTCTTAGCAACAGATGATATAAAGTTTTCACTTTAGCCTCCAAGTTACAGCAGAAGCTTGATGAACGTAGTTTTATAATTTTAAATACATGAATATAACCTAGTACTTACACATAATAAAAAAAAAACAATAACGAGTTGTACACCGGGAGTGCAGGCAGAAGTGTAAACTTGAACATTAACGTTGTGCATTTTTGAATATTTTGGAATGGTTAGGGAACAATTTCGCTAGAATTGCTTTATTTATCAGTATAAAAGTACTAGCGTTTATGTAGTTAAATACAATATTCATTTATTACGCTATCGAGCACAAAAATGATAATTTTACTGACATTAAAAAAAAATTACATTTCAGAACTATTACAAAGTTTATCTCTAAATCAACTTTCATCCCTGATTTCCACGACTGTCTTACGAATTTTCGATCAGGTCACGTGTCCTGACGCGAGTTCAATATTTTACACCCATTCCAAGGAAAGTGCTCAACGCCGCTAAATTAGTTTTCCCTTCAAAAACGATGAGTAGTGAAGACTACACGACAACATGAAAATTTCATCAAGATGGGTCAATAAAACGTAATACAACTATATTCACTAAGGCCTAAGCGAACAACGAGACATTGTTTTTTATTATTTGATGAGTTTATTGTAATGCACACTCTGTCTAAATTTCAGCTGTCTCACTATTGTATTTATGAGATACAGCCCGTAGACAAATGGACAGACGGCTAAGTCTTTGTAATAGGATTCTTAGTTGAGAGAGTTTAAAAACTTGATGTTTTCGTAAAATAATAATTGTACATAATAAAAACGTTGTTAAACGATAAGTAGATGTAGAATATCCCATTGAATACTGTCTTGCATATTACAGAGATAAACAAAATTTAATCTTTGAATTTCTAATCAAATATTGTTCTCTATTCAGTCAGTCACCACAAAAGAGTACCTACGCATCTCATTCCAACTAAGCTCAACTGCAAAAAAAAGATAAAATCAAAGTAGTTTTATTGCAGCATCCAATCTATAGAACGTCGTAAACTTTTCTAAGTAGGTCGCGATGCATCAGTTTTATTTATAGTGCGGTCGCCTACGAGCTATCGTCTCGGTTAGATGCACTCACTGAGAGCAAAATAAAAAGTGTCATACTGGTGTCAAAGTAAGGTTTTAAACAGACACGGAAATTAAAAAGATCATCATAGGTAACGGTGTTTCGAATTTTACGAGTAATGATTTTGCCCTTTATATTTCAAACCACTAACTAAAAAAAATACTTAAAACACAATCAAATTATGAGCGTAGAAAAGTTATCCTAGCATAAATATTCTGCTAACCGAGTTTATTAATAGTTTCAAGCACTTAGAAATCGTAAACTTCAATAAAAACTCGACTTTTAAAAGCTGGTTAAAAAGGCAGCAAGAAAAAGCAGCGTATTTAAAAGATTTCTCCGAAGTGATTATACGATTGACTATCAAATGAAGTCCCTAAATATATCTGCATTTGTTGCAAAACATGAAAAAATACATTTAAACAAAAGAAACGGAAGCCAAAGAACTCCTAAATCGTAGGCTGATAGAAGCTGGAATCAACCATAAATTAGGTCTCTTTAAATTGGATTCAGACATTTATGTCAAATAACATGCCATCTAAGCCGTAGCACAATAAAATGGAACGCGATGTAATTAATAAGATTAAGTACATGCTGAGGTTGGATAAAGAAAGGCATATAATTAATTTGTTCCAGTTACAAATGTTAGAGAATTGTTATTTGCGGAGCGTCTCGCGTAAAATGTGATGTTAAAAGGCAAACAAGTTAATTAATTTAACAATTACACTACACATACACTATTATGAAACCAATTTAATTAATTGATCCATTTATATTTAAATGTGATGTGAGATTAAGTAATCTTAATGTAGTAACAGATAGTAAAGATAAAAAGGCGCATAATATAAGTTGTTCCCATTAATATTTCTTTGTTGGTCTTGGAAATGACACGTTGCATAGTGATAGGTAAGTAATGGTTCTTGTAGATACAACTAAGAATGCAGATAAAATATTCGATTATCTAATAGAGTATATTATTGATATTTATGTGTATGTATTTTATCAAAGAAGAATAAGTCACAGGATTAGATTGATATAAAATTATTCTAAAGCAGACAGTGCATAGAATAAGTAGACACTTTTAACTAATTTGGGCTAACTTCACTGGTTATGATGATTAAATACAGAAATATATCTTATATCTATGTAAAAACCAAACACATTACTAAGTATTGAAAACTGGGAGAAAATAAATATTAAGCAAAAAAATAATTAAACTGACAGTCAAACCTTGTATGATTGGCTGACTTCGCTGGACCTAGCTTTCGAAACTTGCTAATCGAAGTAATGTGGATATCAACCGATGGTGCTGTACTTATTATACTATATTTTCGCGTGGGATGGTGGAATTGGCTACAAATACTGTTCTGGTGCGTGGAGGCACAAGGGTAGACTGACCTCTCATTAAGTACATTGATATTTTTTACATAAACTCTTTTGCAACTAGAGTGGAAACTCTGTACCTTTGGCTTTTTAGGTGAGTCGATGCACCGCGTAAGGAACCTTATTCCCAGTTTCTTGCAGGAGGAACACTCATCAAAAATCGCATGTTAAGTATGTGATTATATCATGTGAATGAATATTCATAATTAAAGTAATTTCAATACTGAACTAATTTGTTTTGTCAAACTTTTATACATTGATGTCATATTTTTTCCGAAATTTCATTTTACAGATACAAAAATTTGTTTTTAAAATTTAACTATTATTCAGTAAAGTAAATCCTGTAGATGAAGCCACAACCTGAGAGTTGAACAAAGACGCATAAAGATTTATGAAGTTTAAGTCAATCGAATGGTTGGCTCAGTGGAAGAGCCCTCGCACGGAACGCGAGAGGTCGCGAGTATGAGTCCTGCATCGTTCATAATTTTTTTTTTAATTTATTTTGTATAATTTTATTAATCCCTGAAGTGTGGGTTATCACGTTAAAAAAATAACAAATTCACAGCTAATTAAGCAACAGAAATATATTGATTTTTCTTTGTTTAATTGAATCGAGTTTTTCTTATACAACTGCCATAGATTTTTTTCTAAGCCAGACACTGTGTTCGACTGTGAAAAGTTTGGTGGACGAGAAGTACCTACTTGTGTTTAAAAACTGTCGCACTTAACCCGCGTTGAACTCGGGAACAAAAGAGTATTGCACGTATCATTGCATATTCTATTTGCAAACGTTTGAGACTGTCTCTCATTCCACTGACAGCTTGATTTATTCAAGCAGCAAAGCGCTCAAATTATGACTTCATACGCTGACGTGATATGAGTCTTAAGTCAGTGAGTTAAGAAATAGATTGGCCATTAATGAGTCACGCGTAGACCTACTTGGGATACATTGCAACAAAATTGAGACTAAACGACGACAATTAAGAAGTAATAAGTTAATTTGTAGATGAATTTACAGTGTATTTTGATAAAGCGATTATATTACAATTTAAAAAGTAGTTTTAAGAATATATATTGTAATTATACAATATCGTCGATAAATCTTGTATATGTCTTGTTCAACTCTCAGATTGTGGCTTCATCCACACTCTACAGGATCTTCCTTACAGTAGATAACCTACTCAACCCCAATATTTGCATATTAGGAAATTGAATCGCTTTTGCAAAACTACACAATTTATAATTTTTTAAAGTGGCAACCCACACTTCTGGTATTAAGTACGCAAATAAAATTTATGAACGATGTGGGATTCGAAACCGCGACCTCTCGCGTTCTCTACGAGTGCTCTTTCACTGAGCAAACCGTTCGAGAGACGTATCGTTGATAAATCTTGTATATGTCTTGTTCAACTCTTAGATTGTGGCTTCATCTACAGGATCTACTTTACAGTTGATAACCTGCTCAAAACCAATATTTGCATATTAAGAAACTGACTTGAGATGTCGCTTTTGCAAATCTAAACAATTTGTTGAAGTGCTTACCGTCGCTTCTGGGATTAATTACGTAAATAAAGTTTATGAACGATGCGGGACCTTTCGCGATTTTTGTTAATAATTGTATATTATATCTTGTTCAACTCTCAGCTTTTGGCTTCATTTTATCCAAGTAATTAATCCCAGAAGTGAGGGTAGTAACAAATTATTTACATATTGTAATAATAAGGCTCTTGATTCAATGTTTTAAAGTGAATACTATGAAAGAGATGATGTAAATACGAGAAAAAATTTCGAAATCGGAGGAACAAATATTACATCAGCGTATCTTTATTGAATCTGATAATAATGGTCTAAGTTGTTTGGTAATTCGGTTTCGCAATGATTGACCTACGTCGTGCTTCTATAGACCTTAGTCACCAATGACTCATTGTACAATGGAATATCACAGTATATCTATCTATTAGTATCTATCATACATCGAAAGCTAAGTTAAGGATAAGTTTACTATGTTTCTAAGCGGATAAATTTGTGCTATGTACAGCTTCTGCATAACGATGATGTTACTTGTTATAACGATTAATACGGCTATGCAAGTCACCCTCGGGAAACCGTCGACCAGTGCCGGAAGAAGGTTGCATCAAATTCAAATTCAATATCAAAAAAATCTTTATTCACTGTAAAACTTTATAAGTTATTTAGTGCAAGTCAGGATGAAGTACAAAATTTAAAGTAGCATTCAAATGAGTATAACAATATTCATTAACAATAAGTTAAAAAACATTAATCCCAACTATCTTAATCATTCAAATAATCTTTCACATTATAATAGGCCTTAGTGAATTGGTAATACTTTAATATCATTTGGGAGTTTATTATAAAATACCACACAATCCACTTTAAAAGATTAAACAATTTTACGCAACTTATACAATTAAAATATTACATTTTATCGGTAAATCTGTTTTTAACTAAACTACTTCTTTTGATAAAATATATGTCATTCATATTGCCGTCATTCTGCACACCATTGTTGCACAAGTCCCTTAATATCCGGGGCGTTGCAAGCGTACTAAGCAATGTAATTTATGTATATATATGAGCGACAGTGGTCCCCCGCAAATTCCTTGCGGAGGAGTGGTCCTCCGTCGCTTCTGGGATTACCTCCGTTACATACAATTTCTACTCCCTGCTTTTCTATGATTTCTATGGTTTTAACTTTTGGACTCACCAGATGGTCAGTGATCTCCGCGTCCTCTGTTTCTTTTTTATGAAAGCGGAGGATAAACGAGCGTACGAGTCACTTGATCTTAAATGATCACCGGAGGAACTACAGGAGCGTTGCCAGCTCTTTAGAAAGGTTTACGCGATTTTTTGGGAGGTACATACTCATGTCGTGGCTGGTATGAGAATAACGTCATTATTCCCGCCTCGTGACACTATCTGTAATGGAACGTATACTAAAGAGACGCCACATCTCAAAGCACTCATAATAATTGACGTGTGGAACTATTCGGGATGTAATGTTCGTCTTTATACATCTAAAAATCCCTTCACATGTGTTAAAACTGTAGTCTTGTAGAGACGAATGCATGATATGACTTTGAGTTCATTCTTCCGAATATTCAATGGATCAAGTTAAGGGTTACTGGTTCTATCATATCAAGTAATGCTGGTGCAGTTGTAAACATAAGTAATGTAATTTGACGACCCATATAGCCAATTGGTTAGTGACCCTGACTACTGAGCTAGAGGTCCCGGGTTCGAATCCCGGTAGGTGCAATAATTTATATGATGAATATGGATGTTTTTTCCGAGTCATGGATGTTAATTTATATTTATGTATGTTTAAGTAAGTATATTGTGTTAAATATATCATTGTCTTGTTGCCCATAGCCTAGTTTGGGGTAAGATAATTTGTGTAAAAGTGATTCAATATTATTATTATTATAAGAAATACCAACTTAACTAAATTATTTGGAATAAAAGGTTTATTTAAACTTCAAAGCAAAATAAACCCTAAATATAAAAAAGGCCTTGACAATGTGCACAAAATGCAATAAAAGCATTATAAAATCACTGTTATTTTAATTAGTTACTCTCTCGATAGTAACGTTCAATAAAACTTATATAACTAACAACGTTTATGTGATAGATAACGAGGAATGGACACTGATGAAATCCCGTCTCTCTGACCTAAATTAACAGAGGGAATAAATATTTGAATATTAAATATTATATTTGAAAGATTTGGTGCTTACAAGGAATGCAACTTAATTATAAGACTACAAGAAAATGCATTATATCTACACCCATACTTTAAATCTTCTATTATATAAGATTCTAAAACAGTTAGCTTATTGGCTATTGCCAACATTAAAACACCCACTGTCCTAATAACCATTACATCATCCAAAAAGTTTAATGAAATTCAGTATAACATTATATCATCCGTTTTCATAATAACACTCCTTTGGATGATATTATGGTAAGCTATCAGAATCTTTTATAGAGGATGCATATTATGGGTGTAGACGAAGTCTTGTATGCAACTGTTAATATTTAGGTATTAAAACACTCATGTGATATTATAGTGAGATTATCATACATATCATAGGCCCACATTCGTGTTTTTATACCCCTTATTACACAACAGATGCATAAATAATTATAACAATGTATATAATACTATCGGTTTGACAGTTCTGCTGAGAAACAATTTCATTTACGCACGGGCGTCAATAAATTCTCTTATAGAAAATCAATGACGTTCTATACATAGGTCATTGTAGAAAATATTTCCATACAAAACAAATATTGAAAATAAAAATAATTATGTGTCCCAAATCAAAATCAAAACTATCCCATCTCTCAAGTCGGACTAAACTGCACTTCATGCAGTGAACCCCATTAAAATCCGTTCATTAGTTTAGGAGTTCACTGGAAACAAACATCAGGACCCTGGATTCATATATATGTATACTAGCTGACCCAGCAAACGTTGTATTGCCGATATTAAAATCGCGATACAAAAGTAACTGTTCATCGTAGATGGGTGAAAATTTGAAGTTGTATGTATTTTTAATGCTAACTCATAATAAAACAAATTTATAAAAAAATGTCAAAAAAATTAAAATAAAAAATTTCGTGTGGACCACCCTTAACATTTAGGGGTATGAAAAATAGATGTTGGCCGATTCTCAGACCTACTCAATATGCTCACAAAATTTCATGAGAATCGGTCAAGCCGTTTCGGAGGAGTACGGGAACGAACATTGTGACACGAGAATTTTATATATAAGATATATAAAACATTTAAAATGTAACAGAAATCATCATTTCCGAACTATTCATTGAAGATTTGCACTCGTATGACAAAATATAGTAAAATATTATTATATAAAGATATCGAAACTGTTTAGTTGCTAATGTTGTGAAACTAAAAAATATAATTTAAAATGTCTCAGTGAACGCCAGAGAACCAAGCCAAAAAGTTTAAATAAGAATTTAAAATATTCTGTTTTCAGTTTAAAAACGGTAACTGAAAAATAACATTAAATTAATTGCATTCTTAAATTCTCACCTCACACTTACAACAGACATTATTTAATTAAAGCCTGCATTAAACGGATTTTGTAACGAATGCGAGGTGGACAGAATATATTAAAATATAGTTTATAGAAGAAAACATTTTAACATTTTAGGATTCTGTTTAGCGAATGGGTCAACCTAGGTCCCTAATTTATTTTATGTATAGATAACACAATGAATGTAGTATTTTAGTGACTGACATAAAAAAATTGTTGGTTATTTTAAGTGTAAAATCGTTACCCCCGACTTGCTAGGAGGGTATTAGGTATAAAACCTAGTTTATACTTATCATAACCAGGTTTATTAAAGAATTCAAGATGAATGCTTCTCACAACTATAAAACAATAGATGTATTGACAATTGTGTATTCTCTAAATTCTCAAGCTGCCTATAAATTCATCTCACAGCATTGAATGATGCATATAGTTCGCCGAAAGACGATGATTGAAATCGTACATTCCCGCAATTACTGCAGTTTCAATGATAATGACAACATGGGAATCAGAGGTGAAACTATACTTATTGCCGATTGTCTACGATCGAAGTTCATTGACACGACTTAGGGTTGGCACTTTTCAATAGTTAAATAATAGGGTCCATAGCTACTACGTAAGTCGGTACTGGCTAGGAGCCGAACTAATTCCTAGACAACAGATATGTTTGAAGCGTTTAAGCAAAACGCAATCATATATCGTGAACTATGATGTCAAAAAAAGCACTTTTAAAGTATTAAAACGCGTGTAATTCTAACGGTTTTACATTAGATTTTTGCGTAAAAGTTACATTTTTATTTTAGTTAACCCGACGTTTCAAGACCTTTCCAGATCTCGTTTTCAGTCGAAGACATGTCCCCCTGAAAACTATAACCCCGTAACCCCGGGTTAACTAAAATATACACTGTAACGCAAAACTCTAATGTAAAACCGTTACAATTACACGCGTTTTAATCCTTTAAAAGTGTTTTAATTAAATGTGTAACACTCGCGTTAATCAAAGAAAATTCTACTTATCAATAGTGTTTATAAATTAATGAATGAATATGTATATAAATGAAGCAACCAATAATTATTTCTACTCCATAATATAGTCGGAAAAAGTAAAATTTATTGTAAGTGTTTATGGCGTGTTTTTTACTTTTTTCAATCTTTAGCACCATTAAAATTAGAAAACAAATTGCCAACCCGAAAATTCTGCCTGTTACACATCATTATTGATCCAAAAGTGGGCATAATCTCCCGTAAAAGGTAATTTCCACAGGTTCTAAAACGCTTTTTAGTTTAACTACTTCAAATTCACCAAAACAAATCTTATTTGCTACATTAATCTGTCACTTTATACCAACATGCCTAGTTCGCCCCCAATCGTATATTTTTTGTAACAATATTATAACATACCAGTGTCAACCCTACACAGAGTTCCATTAAGTATTGAAAGAGTGACATATCGTGTGAATTTGTGCATGAACTTGTATGAACAATAAAAAATATTGTCGACGTAAACTTTTCAACAGCGCTTACTCTATTCGTATGATGGAATTCACAGGTGAATAGCAATAACGTTGTTACAATCATTATAAATTCATTAGGATTTCTAATTCTTACAAACTGTATTCAAATACACAAACAAAATTTGTAAACCAAATTTTAAGAACGATGCGGGACTCGAACCCACGACCTCTGGCGTTCCGTGCCAGTGCTCTCCCAACTGAGCCAACCGTTCGAGCAATAAAAAAAACATATGAAAAATCTACTCGTATTTTTGTAAAAGTATTTATTTACCATAAGTAAATACAAAAACATAACTATCTGTCATGAAGCTTCATCAGTTTGTCCCATCAGCCCCTTTGGCTTTGACATGGGGAGAAGAACTGATAAGAAACTCCTAGCCCATCTATTAAATCATATAAAAATTTAGCCTAATTAAACCTAACCAGGCAAAAACTACTATAACCAGAAAAAAAACTACTAAAACAGTAAGCCTACATTGTCAAAGAAGCTTTAATATATCTGTACTGAGTAAGTCCTAGTATACTGTCTCTATTTTATTGTATCATTGAATATAACATAAAAGAAATTCTTAACCCTAAGCTAACCTATTACACGGCACGTAAAGTATATTCTTTCTTCTGAAATTGAGTAAATTCAAATCAAAATATGTTTTATTATTTGTTGCTATAGCAGCAATTCATTCAAAATTTCAGATAATTATAGATTATACTACTCATAGGCGGACGGAGGGCCAGACATTTGCCATTCTTGTAATAAAGTTCATGTTTCTTCGGGTGTGGACGACCCTGGAGAATTTCCAGGTTTTTTTGGTTATAAATTTTTAAAGGCGTTTAACAATATAATACAATTATTGTGATTTACACGGAACGAATTTGGCAGGGTTGCTACAAGATCTATATAAAAAAAATGCCAAGCCAAATGTAATAGCAGGTACCTACACTCGCCACGCGTGACTTTGAGCGAGATAGCTTTGTGTGAAACCAAACAACCCAAGCGGGCAGGCACCGACTTAAGCCCTTTCAATAGGTAGCACATACAAATAATAGTATTTTATTAATATAAAAGAATAAGATATACATAAGAGTGTATTAAATGAAATCTCTATTAAGTAATTTTATACTTTTGAGTTTTTGAAGTCGGTTTTTTCAAACGTAGCTTTTTTTATTTATTTTTTCCTTTTATCCTGATTTTTTTTTCCCTGTATCATTAATCAGGTAAACTATAAGATTTCGTTGCTTTTTATTGTCATATATTAAATAGTAATTATTAAGTAGCTAAGTGCCTTAAACAATAAAGAACTTGTGAGACACTGAAATATCGTGAAGAACGTTTGTTAGCTATGAATGACAGGTAGCCTAAGCCTTTTCGGCAAACGGGTTAATAATAAAAATATTTTACAATAAAACTAAGTGAAAACCCCTAAAAGGCAGTACATAAACTATAGTAACATCCAAGTAAACAATAATATTCATATTCATAAAAATGTTCATAAAATGAAAACTACTGGGCCAAACTATGTCAAATTTTTATGGGACGAAATGGCAAACATTCTGCATCAAACTAATTAAAACTATTAAAGAATCACGAAAATTTGACCATAAATCTCAGCGTAATCGGTGTACATACATAAAGTATACCAATCGAATTTGAGAACAATCCATTTCAAAGTCGGTTAAAAAGTAATAAAGAATCTTACATTATTTATCATAACTTCAAAAACTGACAAAATTTGTATTCGCTATCATGTCGCGTGCTAGCATATTAGGGACACAGTAATCTTTCAATTTCATATACGAGGTAATAATGGTGTTACGCTGAGGATATTAATGTTGGTATAAAAAGAGAATTCGTGTCATAATATTCCTTATATGATTTTTATGATGAAAGTCACGACCATTTGATAACAATACAATCACTTAACAGCATTTTTTTTTATGACAATAAGGGACGAGACGAGCAGGACGTTCAGCTGATGGTAATTGATACGGCCATTAACGTTGCCGCTCAGGATTATTGAAAAACCCAAAAATTCTGAGAGACACTACAACTACGCTCGCCACCTTGACACATAAGATGTTAAGTCTCATTTGCCCAGTAATTTCACTAGCTACGGCGCCCTTCAGACCGAAACACGCATACACATTACTGCTTCACGGCAGAAATAGGCGCCGTTGTGATACTCATAATCTATCTAGCCGGCATCTACAAAGAACCCTCCCACTGGCAGGAACTGAATGAACATGATGTTAAGTAATATAACATCATATCCACTTTTAAGTAGAATTAATAATAATTAAAGATTAACTGTAGGACGTGTTTTTGAATTCTAAAGTACCTACGGATTTTTATCAAAAGATACCTAAAAACTTGAAATTGACATATTATTTAAAACATTACCCCAGCTGGTCTAAAACTTTTGCAACAAAACAAATATATTCTGAAATTCATTACGAGGGAATTTGTTATAAATGATCCTTAAGGAAGCCAAACACGAAAACCGCACATAAATACCAGTATTTCCCCAGACTATGTTATTTCACAAATAACATAACATTATCTGAAATATGTGGTAATAATATAAATAGAGTACCATACAAATATTATTAATAATAATTTAATTAGGCATTAAAGTAATTTATGGCATTCTCATTTGCAATAGTGTCAGTAAAATTATGATGGAAAGAGCTTTTAATTTATGCTTACATAATATAAAGAAAACAAAACATCAATCCTATGGATTGATAATCAATCAATCCTATTGATAATTAATATTTTTTTAGATAATGTAGATTTTGTCGCTCTGACCTTTGTTTGACTTTGTTAGAAAGAACGTTAACAATTAGTTATTATTAGTTTAATAAGTTTTCTGCACTTCTAATCGTTTGTCGATAAAACAAAAACATGGGTACAACATAGCAGGGTCGTGCATTGGTTTTCTAGCAAGGTAGGCACTGTAGATCTAACTAGTCGTAGTTGCGGTTAAGGGACTACGCGCACTTATTCAGCTTCATTCGCGTTTCGCTGAACGATTTTGGTGACACTTATACAGCTCAGCTTCTATCAGCCGCGTACGGCGTCGTAAGAATGAGAATAATAACTTTAAATCACGTCTGCACTCTTTAATCTTTGCGTGCATAATGATTACGTCAAATCAATGCAGGAACAATACTTGTCGACAAGGAGTCGCGAACCATCCCTGTAAAGAGCTGTTCCGCCGCATTCGACGGCGAACAGCGCTGTACGCGGCGGAACAGCGCCGAACGCTCTCTATAGCATTCGCATAATAAAAACACATTTATCCTCATTTTATGCTGGTTTGCCGCGAAAGCAGAATGGACGCGGAAAGCTGAATCGACGCGTACACGTCTCCATACAAAATTGTTGTTTTCTATGGACAAAAGCTGAAAAGAGCTGAATAAGTGCGCGTAGTCCCTAAGTCCGACAGTACGACATAAGTTGTATGAAGCGCTGCTTGCTTCGTATATGCAACCTTAAGAGTGCCTGACGCAGGTAGTAAATGAACTCTTACACTAGTGCTATATTTATTTAGGTTTACAACGAGGTAGGCACTGCCTTATTGCCTATATCATATGCACGCCCCTGCAATATAGTAAACAAATACATTTACTAAACACTTGCCCCCTTATTCATAATGGTCCGTTAACTTAAAACAGCCGCTAAGGAGTGTTTTTTCTCATTCTGACTTAGCTCAATAGAAGAAGACAGAGTGTGAATTAGCAATGCTTTATGTTAGCAGACTATTATGAATAAGGGGGTTCGACATAAGTAAAGTATTCATGGTGAATAGAGAGGTTCAAAGAGAGTTAGCGATTCTTATTAGCGTGTAAATATAAGCATGTATGTGTAAGAAGTCTAACATTTGAAAGGTCATAATATAATGTAATGTCATCGATTTGAACTACCAAAATTTAATTGGAACATTGCAAGTCTAAATTAAGGATTGGTCTCCGCTGCGCTGCAACTAGATACCGCAGGCGAAGTTGCAAAGTGCTGCTACTACGCCCATTTTTATGAAAATAAGGGACGTGACGAACAGGACGTTCAGCTGATGGTGATTGATATGCCCTGCCCATTACAATGCAGTGCCGCTCAGGATTATTGAAAAACCGAAATTCTGAGTGGCATTATAACTGCGGTTGTCACCTTGAGACATAAGATGTTAAGTATCATTTGCCCAGTAATTTCCCTAACTACATATAATAATTAGTAAATTATTATAAAACAATCATTATTTAAAACAATAGACGTATTTATTACAACATAATGGTAATGCTGAACACGATAATTATAATTAATAACAGATTTCTAATATATTATTATTAGTGTTGAGTTTCAGGAAAATTCTATACGCATTACCATGTGTAGTATAAATAAATCGAAACGATTTTATCAGTTCAACGTTTAATTAATTCATAATTCATTCTGTTTCTGTCTTTAGACTGATTCTTTCTTTCTGATAATTTCTGAATAATCGGGCTGTGTTACGGCCGTTCCCAATATACTACTACAATAAATTACTACCTTCTACTGTTAGTAATTAGCTGTCAATAATCTGAAGCTGTCCCAATATACCCGATAAGTCATTCTTATCGCCTTATATTGGGACGCGTGAATTGCAATTTCCATATAAACTTCTATCGCTGGTAAGCTATATGTCGTCCCATTGACAGACAGCGTGTACGGATAAGGTGAGCTGTTACCGTCCATAAGTTTAATTGGACAGAAAAGTCAACGATAGTTACGATTATTATCTCAAGCGAGAGATAGACTGAATATTGGGAACGGCCGTTAGTCGACTTACGAAGTACCGTTACATAATCGAACAGCTTCTATTCCTACTTAATAAAGTTTTCAGTTCAAAAATATAAAACATACTTTATAACGTAAAAAATATTTTTTAAATATATTTAGTTCATTTTATAGCGATATTGAGCCGACTGGTTTATGGTAAGTAAAAAAATCTCAATATATATTTTAATTATATTAATAAACTAATGTCTTATTGTAATGATAAATCCATAATAGATTACAAACATTTCTCTATTGGCAGACTTTACATTAAATAAACAGTAATTAAAAAAAAAACTAAAAAAACTAACTTTTATAGAAAGCCGAACTAAAAAATAGAAAAGAAATTTAAAATTAACATCAATTCCTGCCTTATCGGCGATAGTTGAAAATTATATAAATTAACAAAAATCTTATTTTGCAAATCGCAAATTTTTATCAAATTAGTGTATTTTCATCGGTCCTCGTTAAATATACGAATACGTTGCTTTGGCAACCAATGAACAACCAACAAGGAACAGTACGGCAAAAACAAGAGGGTGAAACAATTGATAACGGTTCTTTTGCTAGCCTTGCGAGCTTTCTCTACATATTAATATTAAAGGTATCCAAAGGTTTTTCATTATTAGGAAACTAAGAAGAGTTTTTTTTATTATAATAAGGGACGAGACGAGCAGGACGTGCTGATGGTAATTGATATGCCCTGCCCATTACAGTGCAGTGCCACTTAGAATTCTCGAAAAACCCAAAAATTCTGAGCGGCACTACAATTGCGCTCGACACCTTGGGACAAGATGTTAAGTCTCATTTGCCCAGTAATTTCACTAGCTACGGCGCCCTTTAGACTGAAACACAGTAATGCTTATTTATAACTGCTTTACGGCAGAAAGAGGCGCCGCTGTGGTACCCATAATCTAGCCAGCATCCTGTGCAAAGGAGCCTCCCACTGGTAAACGGGAGCTTCAAACGCTAACGGTTAGCTAAAGCTAAGGAAGAAATCGGGAAGGAGGAAACATTTCCGTGAAAGTATTTAAAACATAGGTATAATATATACATGAAAGGCAAAAAAGGCATTTATTTTCTCAAATTTGATTCCTTTAGAATTCATTCTGATGTCATATTTCTATTACTCACACCGCTTCGGAAACGATTGGCGCTCTGAGTGAGAAGAAGCGGCGCAAGAAACTCTCCAAGCATTCTTTTTTTCGCTCTTTTTAATAAAATATGCAATATTGTACTGTCATTGTTAATGCTATAAAATAATCATAATCTATAGTCCCAGGCAGTCCGATCACTTAGATATTCAGTTGTAGAGTAGGTAGTAGGATTTACGACAGAGCCATTTTTTAATGAAACATTTAAATTTATTTATAGATAATGCCTGAACAGTGGCTGGGACTTATTATAAAAGTATTTACCTTTAAAGCTATTAATGATGCATAATTTCAAAATGCATAGCGTTCCTTTATAAAAAATAGCTTGTTTGGTAATTATTTAAGATTTGATAAGCGGTCTTGAAGTATTAACTACAGGTTTATTTTATTTTTTAAACAAAACTTCGGATTTTTTTCGAGGTAATCAACTAATTATTTCTTCAAATTTTACGATTTACAGAATAAATGCTTCAATATTGCTTTGTATCTAAGGAATAATAAAAGGGAGTATAAGGGTCTGTTGAAGGCCAAGTTTTTAGTATTTGTAGTAAGGTTTTTATTGCATGTGCACTGCTTTTGTCATTAAGAATGCTTGAACGCGCTAGGTGTGAAATATTAAGAAGAGCTGACCGGCTCCGATCGCATACTCTTTGATTGCAGCGCATCGGCTTTCAGATCACTTTCAGCCGGTCTATGTGAAATAGTTTGCTACTCCGCTCCGACCAGCTCCAAGCGTATAGGAGCCGGTTTGTGTGAACAGGCCCTAACAAGTATCGTACATATTATGTAAGAAGACGTATTAAATTTCAGTTGCTTCTAAGCTAGCAGGTACATACCTACACTAACATGCACTTTATCTTGAAAGCAATATCACTACGAACAGTAAGCAGACGCATTTTAAATGCAGCCTATTCAGAGAATCTCGTCAAACTGTGTCAACTCTTAACCTCATATTTCAGGGCATTTCTCTTTGGCTACTGCTTGGACATTCATAGAAGAACAGACGTGCAAATGTAGTGCAATGAAAGTGCAGCTTTATTTTTAATGAAAAATAATATATTTTTTAATTTTTTCATAATGTTTCCAATTTGTAACTTACTAGGATATGATAATTAAGAACTTGGGGTTAACAAGAAGAACTCAATAATGATTGTTATATAATTGCTAGAAATTTCAGTTTTCCCAAAGTAATATTATATTTTTAATTTAAGAAATCAGTTTTGTTCTTATTCCAAATCGTGCCATACTTAGGTTTATTATTTAGCTTTGTCTGGTAGAAATAGTTCTGACTGAACAAAATTAAAAAAAATACAACCGACTTCAAAAACACTATTCCAAAAAATAGATATAATAATATGCACTAAAAAGTATAAAAATAATTGCGTATTTTATTATACAATCTAATTAATTAATCTAATTCTACTTACGATTATTGTTATTTTTGGAATGGCGCTTAGTTTAAACTTAATTGAATAAAGTTGCTGCTGCAATCATCTGGAAAAACATACGAAGGGCCGATGTCGTAGAAATATCTTAATGTAGTTAAATCATTAGAGGTACAAAGGATCTCTAGAAATACTAACACTTCCTCCATAAAACCACCCTAATAACAGAACATGTAACTTTGATACATTAACTAATTAATCAATACAAATTAAGGTTCATTACTTGTGTGGCAAGGTTGCGTACACACGGCCTTCAATGTAGCTGTCACTCGTATCTAATCCTGATAATATTACAGGTGTGACATCATTGTTCATTACTACTTTATGACTGTTCGTAAAAGGCTTGGCCCCTACTAGCCTTAATTTGTTTGGATGTTTCAACATACAATTACAATAGTGTCGAAGATTTTTTTTACCTCAATTGTTGAAGTTATACTTCTTTAGGCGCTTTAATAAAAAAATGTTGAGAGTGAAATTTTAAGATGCGCGCCCATCACTATTGCACAAAAGTAACAGGGTGAAGTTGGTTCCTATAATTTTCTGATGTTTGCGTCATTCGTTAGTTTTTTCCATTAATAATGGACGAAGAAATCAAAAAAATCAGGAACAGGCAAAGGGTTCAAGCCCATACAGCCGTATTACTATACAATGACAACAGAGTATGTACTACAAAAGTGTGTATTCTAAGTAGTTTTACATTAAGTCATACCTATACTGCCATTTGTATGTAAATTAAAAAAAAAAAGGTAACCACTACCTGACTCGACAGACGTTGTTCTGTACATAATAAATCAAATACTGTTTTTTATGAATTTTTCAATAATATTTTATAAAATCAAGAATTATTTCATAACATATCTTGTTTGTTATAATGAAATTGTTTCATGCAGAACTGTCAAACCTTGCGTCAGTAAATTCTCTCATAGAAAATATGAAATATCCTACTATCCTACTAATATTATAAATGTGAAAGTTTGTATGTCTGGATGTATGTTTGAACTTCTTTAACGCAAAATCTACTGAATAGATTTTGATGATACTTTACAATAATATAGCTTACACACCAGAATAACAAATAGGCTATAATTTATAAAACTATAGTGTGAATTATACAAAATATAAAAGAAGTGTGATTGTTACTAATGAATACAACTAGCGCCTTCGCTTATCAACTAGCAAGCAAAAGATCAAAATAATTTATATGGCAAAACAACGTTTGCCGGGTCAGCTAGTTGGTTATAAAAATAATTATGGGTCCCAAATAGAAATAAAAACTATCCTAGATCTTAAGTTGGACTAAACTGCACTCCATGAAGTAATTTCATTAGTTTTCTCGTTCATTACATAAGTAGTTCATTGGATAAACAAAGAAACATCAGGACACTGGATTTATATTAATAAAGATGTTAATAGCAGTCATTAGAGAGGTATTACAAATGAACTAAGTTAATAAGTGCATAAAACCATCGTTCATTTTTAACCATGGAACATTAAACTGATGTTATTACATCTAAAACCAAGACAGTCATTACTTCACTATTCACAGAAAAAAAGGATTACGAATTCTTCATAGTACTTATCCACAATTAACAAAAACATAACAAACTTTAATTCCTATATACATGTTTCAAGGCCTTCTTTTGTTAACGAATACTAAACCTTATCACAACACCTTAAAACTCATAGATGCGTAACGCATTTTCATTTGCACTTCTAACATTGGACGAACTGCTCAAGAAAGGTTTTTAAAGTATTTTGAAGCACTTTAAAAGTGTAGTGGAAATGCGATAAGGTCTCTCAAACGACAGGCTGGTTTAAGCGATATAGCTGTATGAATTGAGGTCAAAGTGAAGACGTTAGTAATCCTTGAGTAGGTATCATAAATGAAAATGAAAATGAAAAAATCCATCTAAAAAAGCATCTATAAATAGTCATAAAATGTTCACAAGTGCGCAAAAGCGTCAAAAAGTAAATTACTTAAGTAATTAAAAATACGTCAGTGGATGCTACAGGGTCGCAGAGACTCGCGATATGCATGGTACCGTACTCCTAACTTTTTTATCCTCAATATATTCCATAATATTATAGTAACCTTTTGCCATTAAAACAGTTTTTATATATATCTTGAACGTTTTGTCAGGCAATTCCATTATGGTCGTGGGGAGCTTATTATAGAATCTAACTGAAATTTCCAAAAATGACATATTTGCCTTAGTGGTTCTAAAACTGGGTATAGCAATTTTATGTTTATGTCTGGTATCAAAGATATACTGTTCACACTTTTTAACGTATTTATGCATATTTTCCTAGAATACATAATATTTTGATATACTGTATACGAGGAAAATACATAAATAAAATGAAATTACTTAAATTAACCCCATACAAGAACATAGTACTTGATGTGACGGCGCATTTGTAACTTGATTTGCTTATTTAAAAATAAAGTACTTAATATTAAAAAGTTTAGTAAAAAATTAAGTAATAAATATTCTACGTTTGCATTCCTGATGATACGAATTTTTCGTTAATTAATTCCGGGGTAACAAACCTAAATTTAAGGGCCAACAAGTTAAAAAATTAATGAAAAGTACATTATTATTGATCAAGTAGGCGCATACTTATCCAATGATGTCTGCAATAATAAATTAGGACTCGTTATTACTGATTATAGTAATAATAGGCGAAGGTAATTAAATCTACTAACGAGTGAGACCAATATAGATGAGTATTACTTATAATTAAAAAAAAACAATGAGAAACTGTTTACAATTAATTTTAAGAAAATAAACAAACAAATTAAAACAATAATAACAATGATATGAAGATTATCGTATCTCTTATCTAAAGACAATTGGCAAGCGGACTGTAAACAAAAGAAAGGTATTTAAAATGATCATTTCTTATCTTTCGTTCCAAATTGTGTATTTGGCAGCATTACGGCAATTGTTTGTTGTTGCCAAATAGCTCGAGGTCTCCTAGTACTACTATTAATGTCGGTATAATTTTGTATTTTGCCAATATTATTGTGGAAAACAAAAGTTATTTTCGCCCACGCACTGGACATAGGAAAATCATTGAGAACAGAATTTGAGTATACTATGATGAAGTAAGAGGGCATATGTTATGGGAATCTCACAAGCGTTGTTCAGCATCGAATACGAAACATCGCGATAAAATGTTGGATATAAAGTTTCATAGTTCTCTGAAGAAAGTTCCGTGACAATCACATTGTGTTAACATTGATATAAATTACATAGGTTATTTAGTTGATTACCAATGTAGGGAGGTTTTATGTTGAGTCGAAGTATATTATATATATACTACCAACAGGAGGCACCTTTGTACTTAATGCTAGATCATGGGTACCGGGCAACGGCGCCAGTAATGTGTAAGTACTATTGTTTTGGTCTGAAGGGCGCCGTAGCTAGTGAAATTACTGGGCAAATAAGACTTAACATCATCTCAAGGTGACAAGCGCAATTGTAGAGCCGCTCAGAATTTTTGGGTTTTTCAAGAATCGACACTGCATTGCAATGGCCAGGGCGTATCAATTCCCATCAGCTGAACGTCCTGCTGGTTTCGTCCCTAATTGTCATAAAAAAATTACTATAACTGAATAGTCACTGAGATGAGAAAACTAAATGAGATATACAAGGAAGTACTGTCGTCATATTAAAACAGACAAAATTATTTTAGTGAACTAGTTATTAAAATTATTAATAATACGGATAAAGACGTACAGATTTTTTGTACTTTCAAATAACATATTTATACAACTGTATGATATAACGATGACCTCTAAAATAACTCGGTAGATTCGGATTTCGTAACTGAGTTCATAGCAAAAATTGTCCGCACAATCAGTCAATGATAAGATTGGATATCGAAGGTCGTTACAGCGTCGCATTTTACATCAATATTTACAAATTAATGTCATAAGGACTTTTAACTTCAGAAAATACTACATCACTCCTTCAAACGTAAAAAAAATTGCACTTGAAATAGAGAATAAAATTAATATTGATTTATTTCAAAGTAAAGCAAATATAATTATTCTCATTTAAAAACAAACCAAACACTTCACTCATTTTTGTAATTATAAGTTAAATAACAGAATTAAATAATAGTTGATTGCAAAAAGCTCCTAAAATGTAGTTTCCGACGAAAAAGTTACAATTTGCTAAATTTGAGTTGAGTGATGACGCTGTTCCGAATATGGTTGAAATAAATTTACTCACATCATCATCAGCTACAGGCGATCCCAAAGCTGAATCCTTTGAATCTCTCCTCTTCAACAAATCTGACACAATATTGTTCCAAGACTGTCTCCGCTTGGTTGAGAACATTGTCTATATTAACACTAACCCGGCCACTAGTCACGAAAACACATATTACAAACAATATAACAATTAGTGTAACGCGTGCGTTCAATATGAACCGACGGAGGAAAATGTCATGAAACTCGAAATGCGCAAAATACTGATAGCATTTGCAAGTGGCAAGCGGGAAAATAAATGATAAACATGAGATACAAACAGTATGTGACAGACGTGAACCGAAATCAATGAAAAACAATATGTTACGCAGTTAAGAATGTCTATATATTGCAAAAATAATCATATTTATGTTGTGTTTGTGAAGAAACAAGTTGTTAAATTATACGACGACCAAGGTCACTAGTTAGGTTTTAAAGTGATGTGTATGTTTTGTGATGGGTCAAATTAGACTAATTAATTTTATAAATATTAACGCTACACTTGTTATTATTGTGTTTATAACTACCAGTGGGAGTATCCTTTGCACAGCATGCCGGCTAGATTATAGGTACCACAACAGCGCCTGTTTCTGCCCTGAAGCAGTAATGCGTAAACATTATTGTGTTTCGGTCTGAAGGGCGACGTAGCTAGTGAAATTACTGGGCAAATTAGACTTAACATATGTCTAAAGAGGACGAGCGCAATTGTAGTGCCAATTAGGAATTTTGGATTTTTCAAGAATCCTGAGCGAGCTGGGTGTATCAATTACCATTAGCTGAACGTCCTGCTCGTCTTGTCCCTTATTGTCATAAAAAAATACAGATCAAAGAGCACACATTTTGTTACAAATTGTATGTACGAAAGATTCCACTTAAAAATAATTGATATAATTTGAAAGACATATACAATATACGCACAGCTGACTTGGTGGTAACAGCTGTTTAGTAAGAATCTCCTGAAGTGCTGGTACAAATATCGCGTATCGTGTATAAATTTTGGTGAACATACCATTTGTATTTATTTAAGGTTTCTGTTAAATAGTTAAAAAAGGTTCGAGACTGTTCTTTGTGTCGAGTTTGTTGGTCTGATTTAGAGGCATTATAAATTACTACCAGCGTATGTTCTATCAGTCTAGCAAGGAAGAATACTTAATATATAAATATACGTAGATACCGGTGTGTCATAAATTTAAAGAGCTCGCACGAAAGGGTTTTGTACCACAATACAAGTTGTCACTGACGGATGGACCGAAGGGCAGCGGAGTATTTGATATAGGGTTCCGGTTAGTAACACTATGATACGAAACACAAAATATAATGCAAGGAATTGATTATCTAATTATCAAGTAAATCCCGCGCTCGTTTTTTTTTTATGGAAAAAGGAGGACAAACGAGCGTACGGGTCATCTGGTGTTAAGTGATCACCGCCACCAACAGTCTCTTGCAACACGAACGACGAATCACAGGAGCATTGCCGGCCTTTAAGGAAGATGTACGCGCTTTTTTTCAAAGTTACCCGTCCCGGCGTCCCGGAAACACCGCACAAGGAAGCTCATTCCACAGATTTGTAGTACGTGGAAGAAAGCTCCTTGAAAAGCGAACTGTGTAGGACCGCCACACATCCAGATGGTGGCGATGATGTCCTAACTTGTGGTGTGTCGTGCGAAGGTGGAATTCGGCGGTAGGAATCAGGTGAAACAGCTCTTCGGAACACTCCCCGTGATAAATGCTTTAGAAGACACAATGAAGAGACGTCTCTACGCAACGCCAAGTGATCCAGCCGTTCACAGAGCACAGGGTCCCCGCTGCGTTGCACGCGTTGAAAACAAGTTTTTTAAATAATATACGAATAAGAAATCATGCATACAAATTAATAACATTAATTATTATCACATAAAAAGTTATATACATGAAACATTGAAATAAATGTAAATATGTCAATGACAATGCCCTGAGATGCTCAAATTGAGACTTAACTCAGGCAACAATAGCATTCATTAAATTCCACAAAGTACTTGAAAACATAGCGAAATTGCCTCGCGAAATGATAAATTATTCGCGAATTTCATTTGACAGACAGCACAACAAGAGCACTGAATAAAACATAAGACTGTAACTTATGCTGTTTCATTATATCATCCCAAATTATGTTCCCAGTGGATTATACCACATTTTATCCAGTTATATCGGGATTGAGGTAACCTCCGGAATATTATATCAGCACCCATCTTAACGAACATTGTATCGTTATTGTCGTAAATAACATTCCTGCTTCAGAGAGCATGCATTTAATTTCTTGATTTTTATTTAATATTAGGAGGTAGTTAGATCATTCCATGGATTATGAACAGGATTACATGAAAATCTTTTATCTTTCAAAGAACACAATATATATTTTGCACTCAAAACTCCCAACACTTCTTCTTCCCAATCCATACTCGCTGTAAAAATAATTTGGGAGATAAATAAACTATGCCTATAGGCTCTTGCTGGCAACCGATAATAACAGTGCAGGAATATTAATTTAGTGTGCGTGACAAGCTACGTCTTACACTCGCAATTTGTATGACACTTTGTGTTAGTGTGCGTGAATTTCTCAAAATAGAGGTTAGTTCTGAGTTCAATATGTTGGGAACGGGAGCAAAAACGGGAACCGGAAATGGAATAGGACATGAGATAATCTTCAATTCCAAACTTGCTTATTATTATTAAAATCTCTTTATCTACTATTTTATTTATTTTATTTTATTTTATTTGGAAAACTTACAGTGTTACAATAACTTAATTACTAAATAATAGTGTGAACATTTTACACCATTTAATAATTTTCGCATTTTGTTTCTAATAACACATAGTGTAATATAGGTACATCTTTTTTATTTATTTTTTCTTATACAAGTATTATATATAATATGTTAATAATTACATAGGTATTACATTTATTATGTTCAGAGAGAATTTAAACACTACGTTCAATTATGTTTATAGTAACAGTTAGGGAAACACATTAAACCAGTTTTTAGTAATTTTTGATCTGATAGAATTTGTGGATGAATTAAACAGGTCAAAATCAGGAAAGCCTTTAAGATTATTTATGCAGTGAGATGCTCTTGAGAAGAATGAGTTTTGTTTGTAATTTGACGCACAGTGGGGTATATGTAAATATTTAGGATGTCTTGCAGAGATTCTGGGAATATTTAAATTTATATTCGAGAGAAGATGGGAAGCGTCAATGTGACATTGTGCTATTTTTGTTAAGAATAGAATATCAGCTATTTTGCGTCTCTCGTGGAGTGGTAATATATGATATCTCCTGCATCTTGAATCATAATCATTGTCGTATGTCTTGCACTTATATTCAAGGTATTTAACAAATCTGCGTTGGATTGATTCTAATCTGTTAATATATATATCATACTGAGGGTTCCAAATTTGTGTACAATACTCGAGTATGCTACGAACATATGTACAATACAACGTTTTTATAACCTTGATACTTGAGAATTGGGAACAGGATCTCTTGATAAATCCTATACACTGGTTGGCCCTATTACTACGCGGACGAAGTCGCAGGCATCAGCTAGTATATAATGCAGAGGATATGTTAAGGTCATGTATTTTTTTTTTGGTAATTTAGTGATTTGTACATGTATATAGGAAGTGTCGGAGAGATAATGTCGATAGCAGAGCGCGTCTCACCGGTCATTGCCGAAGGTCTTATCACTGAAGTTATTTGCGGACGAAGTAGAGGTGAACGATCGTTAATACTGCATTTAATTTGATAATAATTACTATTTTTTTTATCATAAAAGTGACATGACGAGCAAGAGGTTTACATGACAGTAAGTGATAGGCCCTAGATAAGGATTCTTGTTTGAACCCAAAATGTTACTAGCACTGTGATTGTGTTTTTTTTTATGGAATAGCTGGGCAAACGAGCGTACGGGTCACCTGTTGTTAAGTGATCACCGCCGCCCAAAACCTCTTGCAACACCAGAGGAATCACAGGAGCGTTGCCGGTCTTTAAAGAAGGTGTACGCGCTTATTTTGGAGGTACCCATGTCGTATCGTCCCAGAAACACCGCACAAGAAAGTTCATTCCACATCTTTGTAGTACGTGGAAGATAGCTCCTTGAAAACCGCACTGTGGAGGACCGCCACACATCCAGATGGTGAGGATGATATCCTAACTTGTGGCGTGTCGTGCGAAGGTGTTTGTCAGTTGGGCTAAGATCTAAGGACGGTATTTAGATTTTGCTCAGACTTTTCTTACGTAAAACTAAGCTGTGTGTTAAAAAAACACGAATTTGACATTTGCATTGCGCTCTCGTAGCATAATAAGCACAGTATAATTTCAGCTGTCAAATGACTAAAAACAAAACCTAAGATTATGCTAAGCTTACACTCAGCTGAGATTTACGTAAGTAAAACAAAGTCTAATTAGTGGAAGATTGAAAAAAAAGGTCATAGCTGTGGAATGAGCTTCTTTGTGCGGTGTTTTCGGGACGATACGACATAGGTGCGTTCAAAAAAAGCCCGTACACCTTCCTTAAACGCTCCTGTGATTCCTCTGGTGTTGCAAGTGAATGTGGGCTGCGGTGATCACTTAACACCAGGTGACCCGTACGCTCGTTTGTCCTCCTATTCCATAAAAAAGTAGGCTCGATAGATCTCAGCCGTAGACATACATATAAGATGTAAAATCGTAGACCAGTAATTTGTATGTCGCCCTTAAAACCTATTGAAATTTATTGAAGCAGGCGCCATTTTGCGGAAATCCATAATTATCCAAATGTTTTAAGTTTTCCTGAGTGTTAATTCCGCTAATATTCGTCTTCAAAAAATTTGAGTCTCCTGCCAGAGTTTGGCGAGTCAACATCTCCTGAGGATGCCTCGTGTAGAGGCGAAATACATGTCGAATTGCTTGAAGACGAAAATTGACGGAATTTACACTCAAAGAAACTTAAAACATTTGGATATTTAGATTGATCAGTAAAACGCAAAAATAAAACAATAAATAAAAAAAATCAAAGTTAACAAAAAAACTAAAGAAACCACATCAATAATAAAAGCCTCTTTTTATTTTTGAATTTGGTTAAATCTCACATATTCTATCACCGAAATATAAATGAAATATCCAAAAGCATTTCATACAAATTACATTTATTAGAATAAGCTAAGCGATAAGAACTCCCACATCAGCAAATATATTTGTTGTTGACACGATGAGAGCGTCAACAAAACTCATAAATATGGAAGGTTTACTTCGTAAGCGAACCACTAGACGAATGAGGGTTTGAAGAATAACGCCGGGCCTTAACATAAAACAAAAATAATATGCAATAATATGATAGCTGGGATCGGTATGATTTGTGGCAATTTTTGGAGACAGGATTAGGTAAATCGTTTACATAATATAGGAGCCATCATAGAAATGTATTTATTTATTTATTTGTTTTACCAATTACATTTATGAAGTACATTGCTATTGCAAGACGCTAAAATGCGAGGACTCACAAAGTTGGAGCAGTAGCTGCATCAACACCTCAAGTCTGTTAGTAAATAGATCGCGATCATGGCGGGCTTCTACGAGGTGATTAAACAATTTCAAGACTCGCGGTGCGTGCTACCGTGCGACACCCGGATACCGCCAGAAGACAAAAATGGCAGGTGTACTATCGAAAATAGCTCATTATGAATATCAGGGGCATCTATTAAGCCCCGGATAATGTTTAAGATTAGGTATTCAGTGTTTTTTTATGGGACTAAATGGCAAATATTTCACATCAAACTAAAGAAGAATCACGAAACTGGGATCATTAATCTCAGCGTAATCGGTGTACATACACAAAATACCACTCGAATAGAGACCCTCCACCCTTTCGAAATCGGTTAAAAAAACGTAATATAACATAATCCCACAAAACTGAATAGTTATTAATCAATAAACAAGTGTAATAAGCCGTAAGAGGAAAAGCCACTTTGAAAGGTTTACACTTTACAGTATTGATATTAAGCCGAGCGAAAGTGCATTAAACCGAATAGAAAGCAAAACTGTGCAAGAGTCAATATTATCAACAATTATAGTACACACAAACGACTTTGAAAACAACCATAGTTATTATGCCTAACAGTAGTAATAACATTAATGGTTCAATTATAATATAAGTACTTTCAAGAGTATTAATACTTCAGCAAGATGCAGGAAAAAATTTAAGCTAAAAGAAAGCTATTATTTTAATTAGCTGCTAACAGAAAAAACAAAGGGTTATTTTTAGAAATCGAAGTAGAAATATATTTATTTACCAGAGGAAATATATTATTTCCAATAACATATCATATTGCAACAACACTTGGAAAATGTCATGAAACTACATCAGTTCGTAAAGAGGCTTTGACATGGGGAGAGGAATAGACAAGAAACTCCCAGGCAATCTTTTAAATCATGTAACAACTTAGCCTATTAAATCGCATATTGTAAAATTTTAGGTGGGCTGCGCAGGACCAGATAAGAATGCATCTATATAATATACTATACTTCTCAAAGACTTTTTTAAGCTTATACCAAAAAGTAGGGGTAGATACTTACGTATAACCTATAAGTATATAGTCCATTAGCCGATTAGAGATGACGAAAACAAACATTCAAACCGCAAATATCGTGAGAAACTTCGCAATAGTGAAAGGGATTGTAGCTATATTATATTATCTGGAAAACAAGCAGACGAAGCGAAACCGCAAAACCTTTATTAATGATTGTCAATAAATTGTTTAGTTGTAATTACTATTGCACGCACATCTAAATATGCTTTAATAAAATTGCTCGACTTGCAGTACGTCACTTGCATCCAAAAGAATCTTTGCTTTCATGGAAGCTTCAGAGAAAAAGGGATAGTCCAATATTTCTCAATTTATCAAAGATTGAGGAGAAAAGACACGGCACCGGTAGTCTTTATGAAAGCGTCTGTAAAGAGTGGGAATAACAGTAACAAAACATCTGTCAGAACAAAGTATTTAGTAACATGTGGACTACGACTGCCATAATTATGTAGCAGGCATTATAAATGTTGCCAATAAACACTTTAATTTTGTATTTGAATATTGTGTTTACGCTTGAATACAGCTGTTGTTATCTTCAGTCTATCGAAAATCACGAAACATAAATAAAATTATTGCAAATATACAGAAAGGGTCAATAGAATTTTACGAATCAATCAATATTTCAACATGTCCGTATTACACTTCACAGCAACTTAATACATATGTGAACTGAAGTGGGCAATCACTGGCCGGTAATTATCTTCATTACTACAACTCAATTATAGCATTCTGGATAAAAACCAACTAACACATAAATAAACATTAACCCTCAAATACTCTCCATACACCCTTACACATACAGGCGCTCACACACATGTATTTTTTTTAGTTTATATTCTCAATAGCTGCTGGACAAAGGCCTCCCTCAAAGATATCCACGATGACCTATCCTCGTCCAAAACGTATTTCGGCGATCTTGACCAGATCGTCTGTCAATCTTGTGGGGGGGCCTACCAACACTGCGTTTTCCGGGACGTGGTGGCCATTCGAGGACTTTACTGCGCCAACGGCCATCTGTCCGTCGAACTATGTGCCCTGCCCACTGCAACTTCAGTTTCGCAATCATTTGGGCTATGTCGGTGACCTCCTTTGTTGCAAGTGTATGTGGGCGGCAGTGATCACTTAACACTAGGTGACCCCTACGATCGTTTGTCCTTCTTTTGCATAAAAAAAAATTTAAATAAAACCTATAATTGTGCCTAACCTAGCCCTCACCTAAAGCAAATATCGCGTGACTTGCTTAGAGGAATTATGCGTAACTAATTGTTTTAACAGAAAAGTTTATCGCGTGATTCTACCAAAAAATGTGGGAACAAAATTTTATTTTTTTTACAAATTACCTATTGTAACAGTCTTTACGATACGAACTAGAGGAATCGGTCTTTCTGTCTCATTATTACTAGTATTGTAAGATATATAATTTCGTAGTTTGTATAACGTCTAAACATACTGGACTGCCGTTTGATGAATGATATTAATTGGTATTGTAGTTAGTAATATTAAATATTTTGTGGTTTTAACACGTCAGTCTGTGGCCACCATATATGTTTTTAATTATTACACCGCAATTTACGCAATATTACACAACCAACACACGCATATGTACACTTTTATTTTCCTTAAAAACTGGGCTAACAACATTAAAAAAAAATTCAATTATAATCTAAAAATAATTTACTCTTAAATATAATCTTAAAACGCTTTTATATCTTAACTAGCTGACCTGGCAAACGTTGTTTTGCCATATAAATTATATATGTAAACCTTCCTGAGCTTCAACGAATCTACTACAAAAGATTTCATTGAGATCGGTCGAATAGTTTAGAAGTTATTAGGGAACATACAAACATACATTCTCTTTTATATATATAGATATATAATATAGGTATATATAAATCCAGTGTGCAATGTTAGTTTCCAGTGAACTCCTAAACGAATGAAAGGATTTTAATGGGAATTACTTCAAGGTGTGCACTTTAGTCCAACTTGAGAGATAGGATACCTTTTATTTTGATTTTGGACCCATAATTATTTTTATTTCCATTATTCGTTTTGTCTAAAATATTTTCTATGAGAGAATTTATTGACGCACGGTTTGACAGTTCTGCTATGAAACAATTTCATTATATAACAACAGGGAGCACGTTTACGAAATAATTCTTTATGTCTTGAAATATTATTGACAAATTCATAAAAAAAAACAGTACAGAATAATATCTGTCGGGTCAGCTAGTCGTATAATAAATAATATGCTATCTGTTCTGTTATTTAACATAAAAGCAGTATTTACGAACCGTGCCTTCGAAGGAAATTACTAATTTCTAGATTCTATAGTCAAGTTACTACTTAGTGAAATAGCACGTCCGTTTAACACGTAAGATTGCGTGTTTCGTTTTTATCATCGAATATTATCGAATATTATCGATACAATCGATGTATGTCAGAGTCGATTCTGATGAACGATTAAACGGAACAGATGAAACCGATGTGTTTACCGTAACTGTCGCGCTCTATTTGTTGGGAGATGAAGTTAGAAGAAGCACGTACCTGAAACAAAAAGTGTTTAAATTTAGAATTTGAAATGTCATGAATAAATAGATTTTGTGATCCCTTGTTTGTGGTCTATGGAGAAATTTACCAACTTATTAACGAAATAACGTGGTTGCCCTTTCAAAATTGAAATACTTAAGGTACTTAACTGAAGTACTTAAGTTTTATTAATTTACAAAATATAATCCTTAAATGATATCATCAGCATGGTCATCATAATCCTCATCATCAGCCGGAAGACGTCCACTGCTGGACAAAGGCCATCACCAAAAATTTCCACGACGATCGGTCCTGCGCTGCCCTTATCCAACGTATTCCGGCGATATTGACCAGATCGTCGGTCCATCTTGTGGGGCATCTTCCGGTAAATAATATATACAATTAAATAAAATACTTTTAAAGGATTTTCCAGAAATCGTTTTCAGGGGGATTGCAGATGAAATGAGTCAAAATAGTAATTGTCATAGTTGTCATTATGAAGTTTAGCGCTTTTAGTATGATTTAGTTTTAATCCTTTAAAAGTGTTTTATTTAAATTTGTAACACTCCCGTTAATCAAAGAAAATACTATGATATATACATTCAATTTTCTATGTAAAAAATATGAAAAATGATGGTAATTGAATAATGTTTTATTGACATATCGATACTAATTAGGTATCGATCATTTGAGCTTAAAAAGTAGCCAAACAAATTCATAGATTTCAATTAAATAACGAGTTAAAGTAATACAAAAAGAGTTATTGACCTTTCTAAAGTTCTTTGTTGTCTCTATAAAGCATATTAAACCGTTCGCTTGATAAATTAGGTCACATCTATGTAAACAATTTAAAACTTCCCATGAAAGTTTTCATCGGCCGACCTATCAAAAGTTATGGGAATATTTAAAAATACATTTTTTTTTCAAACAATATTCACTATCACGTTATCAAGCCGGCAAGTTTAACAATGTGATACTAAGCCATATGATACTTGTCTCCTAAAAGTATTTTTTTCAAACTAATATTATTTCTTTGGAAAGTCCAATAGTCGATACATTAATTTCCAATTGTAAATTTTAAATTTTCAATTAACTTTTGATAGAAAATAGCCAGGTTTTCCCAGTTTCCCAGTTTTAAGCATAATAAAGTTTTATCCCTCAACACGTAGATAGGGTTGTAGAAATAAAGCATACATTATATAAGGCTTAATTGTAAATTGCTATAATAAGTAATTTTGTACATATTCTTTTATTAACAAATACAGAAAGATTATTTTTTTTCAATTAATTTTTTGGTGTTCCAGATAACACCACTATAAGTGATCGTATGTATATAAAAACTTAAGTACAAATTAAGTCCCAATTATTGAATAGGCAAGATAACCAATATTATGTTCAAATTTGAATTTAATACAAAAATAAATTAAGATTTTTAGCGCGAGTCAACTAAAATATATAAGGCTGTAATATGCTACTACCAGTGGGAGGCTCCTTTGCACAGGATGACGGCTAGATTATGGGTACCACAACAGCTTTATTTCTGCCGTGAGCAGTACCTAATGTGTAAGCATTACTGTGTTTCGGTCTGAAGAGCGCCATAGCTAGTGAAATTACTGGGCAAATGAGACTTAACATCTTATGTCTCGAGGTGACGAGCGCTATTGTATTGCCGCTCAAAATATTTGTGTTTTTCAATAATCCTGAGCGGCTCTGTATTGTTCAGGGCGTTCATTTGATGGTATTTGATACACCCTGCTCATCTCGTCCCTAAATTTATGAAAGAAAAAAAAAAAAAAAAAAAAAAAAAAAGTCATCAAAGATGCAAAAATAGGCCTATATATCCCGCTTGCACTAATGAAATTATGCCCAGTGAAGTGTGAAGATCTTGCTTAGTCAGCTAATCTTAATATAAGTAAGGCGCTCAAGTTTGGCGCATGATGCTGCATTTTAAATATGAACCCAATAGAGTTCATGACACGTTTGATTCAACATTGCATTAATGAAGAAATTTTTTCCTGCAGATGATTTTAATGAAATTCCGGTAATCGAACAACGAACGGAAAACCCTTCTATTATTGTGCGTCATAGAAGTAAACAGATCTTAAGATTTAATTTACCAAAGATGATGTGTAGTTTATCCCAGAAGTGAGGGTTATCACTTTAAAAAAAATAACAAATTGTTTAGATTTGAAAGAGCGACATCTCAAGTCAATTTCCTACTATCCAAATAAATACAATCAAATCACAATCAATTTCCTAGTATGCAAATAAATCAAATCACAAAAATTTTATTCATGTAGGTCACGGAAATGACACTAATGAATGTCAAAAAAAAATTTTTTCTTATTGAATCCACCGCTAATTTGTTAAGGGGTTGAGCTAATGAGAAGAAGTAGCAAGAAAATCATTGCCACTCTTTTATATATATATTTTTTAATATTGGGGTTGAGCAGGTTATCCTACTGTAATGTAGATCTTATAGATGAAGCCACAACCTGAGAGTTGAACAAGACATATCTAGATTTATGAAGTGACGTTACTCGAACGGTTGGCTCTGTGGAAGAGCGCTCGCACGTAACGCGAGAAATCGCGGGTTCGAGTTCCGCATCGTCCATAAATTGTGTTTTCAAATTTCATTTGTGTAAAGGAGTTATAGTTTACTAAGAAATTACAGTTTACGTTCTTATTTTGAAAGTGTTGATTACTAAACAAAACAGAAGGGAGACAAGTCAATTTGGCACAGCACAACCCTTGGGCACATAGACCAATGATTTTAGAGATAGTTGAAGTGGAAACTTGAGATTATAAAATTGTTACCTACCATAGTTAGATCTCTCTGAGAAGAAATAGATCCACCAACACTGACAGACACTCAAAGAAAAATTTAAAGAATTTAATAGTACAACTGTTCATTGTCAGTACATTTATGAAAAGTTTCACCTTCGCACGACACGCCACAAGTTACGATATCATCCCCACCATCTGGATGTGTGGCGGTCCTCCACAAGTGCGGTTCTCCACAGTGCAGTTTTCAAGGAGCTTTCTTCCTCGTACCACGAAGCTGTGGAATGAGCTTCCTTGTGCGGTGTTTCAGGGACGATACGACATGGGTACCTTCAAGAAAAGCGCGTTCACCTTCCTTAAAGGCCGGCAACGCGTTTGTGATTCCTCTGGTGTTGCAAGAGAGTGTGGGCGGCGGTGATCACTTAACACCAGGTGGACCCGTACGCTCGTTTGTCCTCCTATTCCATAAAAAAAAATATAAGTTCATAAAAATCGTCACCTTTTTGCTATTAATAGTGACTTCATTATTATAACACTAGAAATAAGGGATTGCTTGTAACTTATTCTTGTAGGCTTCATAAGATACATAATAGTTTTATGGGTTAATTTTACTACACTTTAACACTTTTATAATAAAGTCCAAGCCACTATTCAGGCATTATCTATAAATAAATTTAAATGTTTTAAAAAAAAATTGATCTGTCGTTTAATCCTAATACTCCACAGCTGAATATCTGAGTTATCGGACAGCCTGGGTCTTCAGATTATGAATATTTTATAGCAATAGCAATGACAGTATAGTATTGTGTATAAGTAAAAAAATCGCAAAAAAAAAAGAAGAATGCTGGGAGAGTTTCTTGCACCGCATCTTCTCTCCCAGAGCGCCATTTGTTTCCGAAGCGGTAGTAGTGTCTAGTATATTAGAAATGACATCAAAAAGAATTCTAAAGGAACCAATTTTGAGGCTATAAATGCCTTTTTTTGCCACCAACAACATACAAACAGGTAAAATATGTGCCTGTATTTGTTTTAATAAAATTCACTGAAAAGCTATTTTTTTAAGAATATAAAGGACGACACGAGCAGGACGTTCAGCTGATAGTTATTGATACGCCCTGCCCATTACAATTCAGTACCGCTCAGGATTCTTGAAAAAACCCAAAAATTCTGAATGGCACTACAACTGCGCTTGTCACCTTGAGACATAACATGTTAAGTCTCATTTGCCCAGTAATTTCATTAGCTATGGCGCCCTTTAGACCGAAACACAGTAATTCTTACACATTACTACTGCACGGCATAAATAGGCACCTTTGCCATAATTTTGCCGGCATCCTGTGCAAAGGAGCCTCTCACTGGTGATAATAATGGTGATATACTTACTAATTACTGTTTATAGAGCTATTTGCTAAATGCTTCTCCTAAAACGGACATTAAACATAGTCGAATAATTTCAATAGTTGTTTCAGGGTTATACATTCACACGCTTTTAGAAACACTAATGAGTTTTGCATGACGAAGATGGGAGAAATTCTAAATAAGCCATTAATATTACGCTCGAAAGCGCCTCAACAAACGGTAATTATTGTAAAAACTATTTGCATACGAGTACTCTGTGAGTGTGATTATAAATGCATTTGACCGTGTAATACACAAGTACACGATAAAATATACACATTTACATCTGCAGATTGCAATTTATTGTGCATGTATTTAAATTAGCATTAGATGTGTGTATCCTACGTGGAATGGTGGGAAAAGTTTTCCAACAAGTGTAAAACTTGTGCTTAAAAAAATGCGTATATAGTGTCATCTTCTCTGATTAATTAGTTCGGGAAATGGTTGAAGTTTGATAAAAATTAATCTTAATAAATTATTTATTAATTAAGTTGAACAGACAGAGCTAAGTGGATATTTTTAAATATATTAAACTATCCGTTCCCGCCCGCTTGGCTGGGCAATTTTAAAAGGATATAAATTGAATTGTATTCGTCATATTACAAATACAATAAAAAAATAGCCATAAACCATCTAGGATAAATTTCGCATCGAATAGTGGTAGTTTCATGCCGATACGATCAGTGGTTTAGGCGTGATTGAGTCTCAAACAAAGACTATTTTCATTATATATATTATATTATATAGATGAATTAAAGTCTACATTTATCTGAATAACCTACAAACTGAAATTTCTTTTGTTTATAACACGCAAACTTTTTGGGTGCGTGAACGTTAAGAATTTACAAAAAAAAACATTTCACATAAAGAGTTCTATTATTACCATGGAACTGATAATTAAATTTGATATTTAACTTGCATAAATACATATATGTTTTGTTATAATTAATATATTAAAGATTAAGTTTTATAAAAAATTAACTTGTCTAATAAATAAATAAATGATGCCTACGTCAAATATACTGAAGGTTTCACTTTTAAGCAAATGGTACTAAAATCTATCAAAGGTTGATATTATGTTATAAAAAACCTTCAAATTAAATTACGTATTGATTTTTCTACAATTTTCAATTTACTAATAAAAACTAATTGGACGCCAGTAAAAATTTCATTGCTATTATGCAACAGTGCTAACGACATTTATGTAACGCTTTTGAGCAAAACTGTTATTTGATAAAGATTACACAACATAAAAGGTTACCTATAGTTGTTAACTTTGATCGTTATTGGCTACATATGGCTTGCTTGTTAGAAGTTTGCGTATTATATGCTTATCTTTAGGAAATTGGAAGAAAAGGCCTAACGTATCAAATATAATATTAAGTTTATTCAATCTAAGATAAGATCAGTTGGCTACGATTTTCAGCCAAAATCGGGGTAAACATGGAATCCCAATTTTCTATAATAATTGTAGTTCCTGAAAAACGTTCCAAGCCACAAACGCCAGATTTTAAAGAAATTGAGTTTAATGTTTAATAGATATTAGTGTATTCCATACTTGTGGGTTGGGCTACTAAGTCATGATGTCATTTAAAGAGTGCTAGTAGGGCTGCCATTTTTTGTCAGTCCGTTAATATGAATCACGTGACCAGTTTTGTGTTCTTAAATCAATTTCGACATGATTGTGGTTTGGAACGTGCTTCTGGAATTACGTCCAACTGAACAGAAAGATTACGGGCTATCCGCACAAATGTGAAGTAGGTCGACAATGCTTAGCAATACTTAGTGTTAGTACCGGAAAAACTTAATCTTCGTGACTATCAACTGTAGCCATAGGCCATATTATCTGCTAATTGCTTGCCACACTTCAAACATTAAAACAAATATAAATACGTTCAACACTATTTGTGTCATAACAAAAAAGTTAAACATGTTTTAAACACTTGTTTTAAAAAAGTTCTATTACAAATCTGTGTCTTTCTTTTGTATAGCTTTCAACAATCTTTAGACAATGCTTATGTTGAAACACGATTCGAAGCCTGAGTATAGTGTGTCTAACGGAATGATCATATTCTTAAGGAATCTTCCTCATGCTTAAGGAATCTTTCCTATCACATCACATAATCTAAATTTTAGATTATATGATGACACATAGATGACAGCTGATAAAAATTGCGTTTCGTTCCTTTTATTGTTCCTGTATACTTCAGTTTATGTGGTGCTTAATGACATTTAGTTAAACACAAGCTAAATACTGTTTTGTAATATAAAAAGACTCCATTTTAGACGTCGTTATTGTTAGCTCACTGGCTTTGTTATAGTTACGTCACTGTATAACAAAACAAGTGTTTTAGCCATGTTTAATTTTTTTTTTTTGTAATAACACCGTATATATATCACGGACTAGTAAAAAAATAAGGAGTCCGTGTCACCTGACATAACAGTGTAGCACCAAAACAAGCCGATTTATGTGTAAATATATAGCCCCACGCACACACTTACACTACTACAGGCCGATAGGCGGCCATTATGAGAATTGTCATCGTCTGTGGCAGATCAGTTTGCGTCTCAATAAAATATTTTAAAAATGCCGTAGTACGTTGTGAAAAAGTGTAAAAACGATACTATATAAGTATTATGGCCTCAAATACTGATATGATTATTTAAGGGAGAAAAAATTGTGTAACTAGTATCCCCCGTAACCGCACACACACTAGCATAAAGGTGCTTCACTTACTAATATCACGGCGCGGAGTCCTTCTTTTTTACTCGTCCGTGATATATATATATATAAAACAGTTCGTACATTTACGATTTTCTGATGTAGGTATGCTGCGAAAGTTCGCAGTTACCTTTTTGCAGAGGCTTTAAATCAAGGTGTAGACTGTAGGAACACAAATAGGAAATCAATTGGCAGCTTTTCCGTTTCGTCTGTACGCAGTGCACGGAGCTCAAATAGAACGCTTCCCGGGCATTTGCTTGTTGGATCCCGGCATTACTTAGATAAAAATTAAAATTTTAAAGCTTTCTTATTTCTTAGGACAATAACGTTACCGAATCCAACAACACAGTATTTCGATGAATAATACTTAACATTACATTCGAATTAACAATGTCGTAAAATAACACGTAAAGCAAACTATAGAGACGCGATGTCTGCCACTGTTTAGTAAGGACCGACTTTAATATCTTTAACGGCCGTTCCCAATATACTATCTACAGAGCATATCTAATGAGCTGTCAATAAACTGAAACTGTCCCAATATACCCGATAAGTCATTCCTATCTCCTTATATTGGGACGCGTGAATTGCAATTTCCATACAAACTTTTATCGCTGGTAAGCTATACGTCATCCCATTGATACACAGCGTGTACGGATAAGGTGAGTTATCGTCGATAAGTTTATTGGGACAGAAAAGTCAACGATAGTTACGATTTTTATCTCAAGTAAGAGATAGACTGAATATTGGGAATGGCCGTAAGGCACATGTTCCACTGACAGCGATGATAAGAAGCGACTAGAGAAACTTGTTAGCGTCTCTAGAGTCTAGTTCCAATAGCACCTTGTTAGAACGCCGACGGGATAGTCCTCGTTCTATAATAATTTTCACACCACTCACAAACTTACACATACACACACACACACAGATACGTGTATCTCTCTTGAAACCAAAAGTCCTACGGTCTTTTAGATTATATGTAATATTAGACCGTGAATTATCTTTTCTCCTTAGCACGTAGATAATCTCCAAGGATCCTTACGAGAAGCCCTGAGCCTGTGAGCTTTCAATTTTGCCTCCACGGCCCCGCCCAACTTTGCTGAAAAAGTTGTTGGGTTACCAGCATAGATGAGGTTTTTAGTCGGTACTGGATTTCGATCTGAGTACGAAATATTGGCTCTGTCATCACGGCCTAAATACGTAAATGTACTTAGTGCAATGCTGGTAATTCTTCTTTCGGTACATTTTCGCCAGCGGTGGGGCAATTGACTTAATGTAGTTCTTTAAGCTCAATGTTATATTGACCTAGTAACTACTATATAGCAGGAACCAGCTTTCTTTACTCAAACAGAGCACGATTTCGTGACATTGTAAGTGTTGATTTAGCACGGACCATTTCCTTTCCAAGAAGAACGCGTTACGCATGCGCAAGAAATTGTTATGGGTAATGTATATTTAGTATCTGCTTCTTGGCACTTTAAATCTTTTTCGAGCAGAACATAGAATAAAATATAACATAGAATAACAATACCGTTCTACTTATGTCACGTGTACATAAAATATAGAAAAAAGCAAATTCATAATAACAATTTATAATATTTAATATACTACTTATATTTATAATTGTGTGTAATTTCCTCCTATATAAGCCTAAGCTTCTCTTATAGCCCATAGCTACACCCACAACAAGCTACGCCCACACAAGTAAAACATTGTAATTATTATGACGGGTATCACGATATATATTTTATTAATTTGATGCCGATATTTCGATCCAATTGCATGAATCGCGGCGGAACTGCGGAGGCGGCGAGAAACTCTTGACACATTGACACTTGACACTAATAGTACATCAATCTCTCCACGTGGCGCCTAGTTCGTTTTGCTCTTTGATACCCTAATTCACGACACACACTACTGACGACGTCCATACTTTCGGATCTTTTTGTTTCATTTGTACTGCATAGTGAGACCACGGGATTCCTGTTTGCGCTAGCCTAAAAACATCCTCCCTATTAAAATTGTTAGAATACTTTTTAATTTCTATAGCTTCTCTCACAAGACGTGGGATATATTGGCGTTCAGCAGAAATCACTCGTAGTTTGTAAGTAAAAACAAGTAAGACAGTATTAAATGCAAAAATATTTTTATGATTATTTAACCATAAATTAATTAAGGATTAATAACTTCTTTGTGGGCCCTTATTTTAACAGGTCTTCTGTGTGCGTCGAACTATTTTTTTTAGGGCTTCTGTAGCGGCACCTTTTTGTAATAGGACACTCCATTATATCATTTGTTGTACAAGTATTCACGTAAACAGATAAATCATGTGTTAAAATCGTAACAAATAAATACATAATTAGAAATTTTGTGTTAAAACTACGAATTTAAATATAAAAAGTCATAATGGCATAATTTAAGGGAAAATTTTTATTATTTCAAAGCGTAAATTTAAGATGTAGGTAAGTACTATGTAACATTGCTTCAGCATTTTTGTCGTAAAATGGCAAACAAGGCATGGAACCAGTTTTAAATTTAATGGGTATTAAGGCTGGGGACCGAGCCAACGTCCTTGAGGAATCGAGCGGAGCTAGGTTACATCTCTCGCACAAGATCGCCATAGTTTTAATTCATAATTAGAAGCATTTTTTATTTATTACAAACATAATACAATTATCTTTACAAAACTATGTCATGTTAAATAGTATTGGTGTACAATTAATAAATTGTCGTACAATTTTTATTTTTATTTATTGCTTAGAATGGCTCCAACTGTAAAAGTTAGGGGTATTTTGGTGAATTTTTCGCACTGTCTATAAATAATCGAAATTTAAAGAAAAAATTAATTTACTTCTCATATTTTGTAGATATAGGTACTATTATTTTTGTATAAAGATAATCTTTATATAAACCGTCAACAAATCAATTTTCAAGGAACAAGTTTCAATTATCGCGCTATTTTGGCTACTTCTTGGGATACCGGCCTTAATGATGAAAACCGGTAAGTACTTACTTATTTCGGAGTGTAATCGATAAGTTAGTAAGTTGGTAACCTACCTCCCAAATGCTTAACGTTCAATTGTTGAGTGAATATAACAAAAATTGTAATTATGCTCCGTCAAATGACTCTGCGAAGAAGATAGGTGGAAAAACAGTTATTAAGTGGTTTATTGAACTTAAATAGCCAAAAAACGTAATATAGTTACAAAAAGTAGAACAGTATCATTATTATGCTTAAACGGTTTTGATTTTTTTGCTTTCCAAGATTTGCTGGCAACGTAAAAACAAGCATCGAATGAATGAAATGTCCTCATACAAATGAAACACGGAGCTGATAACCCTGTGATTTATATCCAATAAAACTGTATGTATAATCAGAACGCGGCTTTAAATCACCAACTGACAACGATATCTCAAGTTTTTGTATCATTACAGATAGTACATTAACCTTTTTGCAAAGTCGGCGAGAAGCGGATGCGAACCGAGGAAGCATTTTCACGGATAAATTATTATAAATTGACTTGCTAGTGTACCCGATACTTGGCTCACGCAAAGGTTGATGCGAGTGGAAGAAGAGGGAAACATCCAGCTTACATCCAGGGAAGTATGTCATGGCTGTTGCAAATGACGATGAGTATATACATCTTTGTCAGAGACGTGATTTTATACAGGAAGTTAAGTATACTCTCGTTTATTTAAAAGAGTGGCAATAAGTTTCTTGCCTCTTCTTCTCATTAAAGCTCAACCCGTTTTTTTTTTCAAGAAAACTGGTCATTCATGAGGGTCATTTTCTTGATCTACATGAATAAAGTGATTTTGATTATATATATAATGATTATTTAAGAAATAAATATGCAGACGACCGATGACCTTGCTCGGATTTTTAAGAATGTACAAAACTTGAACAAAAAAAAAACTAATAGGACATCTGGTTTCGAACCGGGGTCTTCTGCTTTCCGGATCACCAAATGTCCCATCTGAGCTATAATAGTCTTGTATATAGTGGCGAAATTTACCTGTTTCTCATTCAAACATGGATAAAACCATTTTTTTTAAATTGAAACCTAGCTAGATCGATTTATCACCCCCGAAATCCCCTGCATACTTAATTTTATGAAAATCGTTGCCGTTTCCGAGATTCAGATTATATATATATACAAGAATTGCTCGTTTAAAGATATAAGATATAAGTTGCTATATCAACTATCCAGCCCATCATATAATATGTTCTTTGATATTGATTATGTTCATAACAATCGATAAAAAAATAAAAAAAATAAACTATTAAGTATTTGTTTTGTTTTACACACGAAGTCGTAGTAGAACTGGAAAAAAATAAATAATATAGAGTAATGTTATTGTTATGTGTGTCATGGTTTCTGTCTGTTTACATAATAATTGTGAACAAAAGCAGCTAAATGTCACCGACCAGCGACCAGCGACCAGCGACCCGGTTGACAACTATATTGTCATGGTGCCAAGTTTAGCGTTCCGCTCATAATTGACTGTACAACATCTACATGATCATTGAACACTAGCGGCCTTACAAATAAACTTCGTATAATATTAGCTGTTTAAGCTGATTCCTGCCGCCGAATTCCACCTTCGCACGACACGCCACAAGTTAGGATATCATCCCCACCATCTGGATGTGTGGCGGTCACAGTGCGGTTTTCAAGCAGCTTTCTTCCACGTACTTCAAAGCTGTGGAATGAGCTTCCTTGTGCGGTGTTTCCGGGACGATACGACATGGGTACCTTCAAAAAAAAGCGCGTGCACCTTCCTTAAAGGCCGGCAACGCTCCTGTGATTCCTCTGGTGTTGCAAGAGTTTGTGGGCGGCGGTGATCACTTAACAATATGTGACCCGTACACTCGTTTGTCCTCCTATTCCATAAAAAAAAAATGCAAAATGTTTACAATATCGTTGACAAGATTGTCAATTCAATGATCATTCTGAATGTGAAGCAGCCTTGCAAATAAACGCGGGAAACGTTAAACGTCCGATTAAACCAATCGTAAGCAAAATGTCTATTAACTTTATGCCAATTTTATTTGTAAGGCCGTAGCTGTTCCACCGCGTAAGAATAATAAATTTAAATCATAGAATACCTGTTATGTATTTAGATTTCTCTTTAGAATTACTAAGATTCTTTACTATCTTTTTAGAAAGGCATAAAAGGCATTTATTTTGATTCCTTTAGAATTCCTTTTGATGTCATTTCTAACACTACCACCGCTTCGGAAACAAATGGCGCTCTGAGAGAAAAGAAGCGGCGTAGAACATTGTATTACATTCTCACTGTGCTATACGCGAGTGGTGGCGCCCACAATATGCTGTAGTTTCCGTCTAGACCTAGATGGTGGCCTCAAAAGACCCTATCAATAATACTTAACAACCGCACATTCCATCATTGTAGTAACATACAATTTCAAATATTTTTATTCAAAATAGAATTCAAAATCACTTTTTGAACGTCAAAAACTACCACTCAATCGAACAAGTGTGCCTTAGACCTGAGAAGAACGGCCGCAAGAAAACACAGTGGACTTTTCTTTTTAATAAAATAGATAGTAGGACATGGGTAGATAGTATTTCAGTAATGGATTTTACTCCTAAATTTCACTCAATCAAAGCCAGAAAATCTTCAGTAGATCGTCCAGTTTAGTTTAAGTATTTACATTTCCTAAATAATATTATTATACTTATACGAAGGGGAGTATTAATCACGCTTTCACGTTCAACGCTTCACAATTTTTGAAGTAAAACCTTCTTTAACGGCGTTGAGCACTTTTCTTGGGATCGGTATAAAATGTTAAACTCGTGTCAGGACACGTGACCTGATCGAAAATGCGTAAGACAGTCGTTGATATTATGGATGAAAGTCGATTTTTCAGAGAGATAAACTTTTTAATGTAAAATAGTAATTGTCATTTTTGCGTACGACAGCGGAATAAATGAATACTGTATTTAACCACATAAATTCTAGTACTTTTGTACTGATAAATAAAGCAATTCGTGCGAAATTATTCCCTTACCATTCCACAATATTCAAAAATGCATAACGATAATGTTCAAAAGAAGTAATATTATTCTAAAAAAGCAATTTTTAATCTTTACTAAAATAAATTTAATTAGTACCTACTCAAATTGATTAAAAGCAATGAAATTAGAATTTATATTATCAGCTACTAATTTACTAATGATCTCTTATCAGCACGTCTCGAGTAATCAGTAATCATTATATATTTAAAAACTTAGAGTATTCAACAAAGGAGATGCCATGCATGGTGCATGGTGCTAGTTGCACGTGACAAAAAGTAAACGAAATGAATATATTGAGGCAGTGCAAAAAAGCATTGCATGTATGACGATTCTGTATAAAATAGTTATTGATAAGTCAAATAAAACTTTGACTATTTAATTTATAATAAAAAAAAATAACAATAAAATAAAGACTATACGATCCAATTATACGCATAAATATAATTATGTATTCGCAAAGATTTAATGATACCTTAATAATGATGATTTAATATTAACTCTACTTTTGCTTGCTCGGACATACAGTTACATTGACATTGTAGTTTCAAAGGGATTGATCTGGAAAGACGACGAAGCGTCGTGTTATTTTTTACTGAAAAACCAATGAATATTCCTACTAATAATATTATAAATGTGAATGTTAGTTTGTTTGATATGCTTTAACGCCCAAACCACAGAACCGATTTGCATGAAATTGAGTACAGAGATTGACAAGAGCTTGGGAAAGGACATAGGCCTTTTATCGCGCATAAAACTTCGTCAGGATAACACCATGAAAAATGTATTTAAGCAATTAATAAATATTTGTTCAAGCGTTTTTAAAATTTAGACCTGTATGGGGTGATAGGCATAGCCTGTACAGTAGGTACAGGCTATGCCTATCACCAAAAAGTGGGTACAAAACAATGATAATTATATTGAATACAATAATATATTTACTTAAACATACAAACATACATATAAAAATCCATGACTCGGAAACAAACATCCATATTCATCATAAAAATGTTTGCACATAACGGGATTCGAACCCGGGACCTCTAGCTCAGTAGGCAGGGTCACTAACCACGGCTATATTTGTCATCAAAGGAGTAAAAGAAGTGTTTTTCTTATTTTATTAGTAGAGAAATTCTAGCATTCTCCCCTGGTTTAATACTTTAAGCGAAAAAGCAACCAATAAAGATAACAAAAAATAGTGTCATGATATTCTTATCTACGCAAAGGTATGAAATAATGTCTTATCTCTCTTTGTGTTCAATTGAGAGCAGATGGGTTTTAAGATATTTCGTAATTCATTGTTTTTCCTGTAATAAGAAGTGGAGATTTATTTAATTGAGCACGTTCTCGCAAGAAAACCTGATGAAAATGAAGCCACAACCTGAGAGTTGAACTAAGCATACAAGATTTTATGACGATACGTCACTCGAACGGTTAGCTCAGTTGGTTAGAGCACTGGCACGGAACGCCAGAGGTCGTGGGTTCGAGTCCCGCATTGTTCATAAAAAAAATCTAAATTTTATTTTGTGTATCTTGCTTGTATGTAGACGGAACCCTTTGTGGGTCGGTCCCACTTGCGCTTGATCAGTTTTTATACATAAACAAGTGTATGATAATGAAATATTTTAACCAGCGCCTAAAGAATATGATCGCGGTGTCATAACACCCAGTTTTTAAGTTATATTGCTGATATGAATCACCTTATCTCTTATGTAAACATGAGTAATAGAGAAACTGTATTTTTGCCATTTCCGGTTTTTACAATGGTAAATAGTTGGACGTCACGGAGGCTGTATGAACACAACCTGTTTCATTGGAATTTATGTCAGGTAAATAAATAAATGCGAAAACATAACCTACATTTGGGGAAACGACAGTGCAAAGTGAAAGTTTAGTGGACATTTTTCGAAACTTTTGAACTTTCCTCGAAGAGTGAAAATTAAGGAAGTCGAAAATTAGCTTGTTATAAGTTAGTTATTTGGTGGTGTTATTATGGTTTATGTGGCGGTTTGGTGATGTACCGTTGAAACTTTGAACGGTATTTTTATCTTTATGAGGGAAAGACGGTCATTGCCGATAACCAGCGAAGTGGCGCTGAAGAGTGAGAAAGATGGAGGCAGGGGGTTGGTTGTGAACTCTGTGTTGTGTGGTGTCGTGGATGAACTGTCGAACGGAAGGAGCGGGCGCCGCGGGTCGTGGGTTCGACACGCGGTCATGGGCGTCCTCAGGTGGAAGGATTTGACAGGAGTGAGGACCAGTACTCCTACTGAACAGAAAGTCAGTAATATGTCGGACTCGAGTGTCCGCGTAAGCGGACGCCCCATACCGACTAAAACCTCCTCTGTGCTGTTAGCAGCCCTGGCTTTCACAGCGAAGTAGGACGTGGGCCGTGGAGGCCGCAAAGACTACGCAACAACAGTCGCGGGGCGTCTCCTAAGGAGACTCGAACCTCAGACCGGCTGTGTGCTTGTGGGAAGGAGAGAGAATGAAAATGAAAATGAAGATGAAAAGTAGAATAGCTTTTATGTCAAGGTCTGTCAATTTAAGTTTCTAAGAAATTTTATTAATACTAAGTAATTTATACCTTTCTTATATTGATTTGGGTTTTGATACCTATATTATATCAGTGGGAGGCTCCTTTGCACAGGATGCCGGCTAGATTATGGGTATCACAAGCTAGTGAAATTTCCGGGCAAATGAGACTTAATACCAATTATCTTATGTCTCAAGGTAACGAACGCAATTGTAGTGCCCCTCAGAACTTTTGTATTTTTCAAGAATCCTGAACGGCAGTGCATTCTAATGTGCAGGGGGTATCAGTTACCATCAGCTGAACGTCCTGCTCATCTCATCCCTCATTTTCATAAAAAAATCCAGGCCAATGAAATGCAAAAGGCCGAATTAACTATCGAAACAATACCTTGGAAAAAAAATTAACCTAAGACCTGCCCATCACAGTTCCAATATGATAAATCAGAACGCATCACAAAATTATGGAAGGCGTAGCGTAATGCTATACGACCCTAAGGCATAACACTATTGTACTAAGGTTAAATATGATTTGATTATTGTAATCAAGTGTTTGAGATTGACAGACGGTGTCAGGTTAGTAAGAGTCCAGTTGATCACTTTTGGTTGCACTCAGTTGTAACGAGCTCAAACTGACCTCTTTCTGTTCAGTAGGAGTACTGGTCCTCACTCCTGTCAAATCCTTCCACCTGAGGACGCCCATGACCGCGTGTCGAACCCACGACCCGCGGCGCCCGCTCCTTCCGTTCGACAGTTCATCCACGACACCACACAACACAGAGTTCACAACCAACCCCCTGCCTCCATCTTTCTCACTCTTCAGCGCCACTTCGCTGGTTATCGGCAATGACCGTCTTTCCCTCATAAAGATAAAAATACCGTTCAAAGTTTCAACGGTACATCACCAAACCGCTACATAAACCATAATAACACCACCAAATAACTAACTTATAACAAGCTAATTTTCGACTTCCTTAATTTTCACTCTTCGAGGAAAGTTCAAAAGTTTCGAAAAATGTCCACTAAACTTTCACTTTGCACTGTCGTTTCCCCAAATGTAGGTTATGTTTTCGCATTTATTTATTTACCTGACATAATCACACTTGTAACAATATAAAACGATCACACAACTAATTGCCATACAAATCTATTTTAGTTAATCGAAATACTTTTTTATTACGAGACTTTCGTTCGCGTAAATATCAAGATCCCAAATACGTCTGCACGCAACTGTATTCGAAAACCGAATGAAAATTGAAATAGCGCGCGCGTGCCGCTATTCACAAATCAAGTCGTTCCATGGCATCGTAAAGACGTTGTGTCCCTTTCTCGTTATCTGTGATTCTTAAGGTGCGACAAGGAAAAGTGTCTTTCTCTCGTAACGGATAAAACAGCTGGTGAATGTGACAAACTACTAAATAAAATTGGCAAGTTCAAATAAGGCTCAAACTGTTTGCACGTAAATTATTAAACTATTACTTAGATATTTTTTTAATGAGTGAATAGAAGAGCAAGACGTTCACCTGATTGTACGTGATACGCCCTGCACAATGCACTACCGCTACAGTTTAAAATCTAATAGCCTAAACACATGGTCGGTTTTGGTCTGGCAAAACAAGATGCTGGTGTGGTACGTACCTACCATCAGTCCAGCAAACCGTGCTATGAAGTCGTCTACAGAAAAATCCATACTTATAGTTGATGATTTGAGTTAGTAAGTCTTTTATTGGGCGATGTATATATTTCTACAATATGATCACAGAAAATGTACAAAACAAGTATTACGAAATTTAAAAGAATTGTTAAATACTTTTGTGTGGGAAATTTTACTATAGCATAATCAAACGATTTTCTTAATGATACCACAGACTGAGTAAGCGAACACCCTCAGGCTCTTTTATTATAATGTTTATTGTACGATATTACATTGTAATCTATTAATTGGATAAAAATATGTTTTTATAAAAAAAGCCCGCCGAGTTTCTTGCGCCTGTTCTTCTCACGTCTGAGGCTGTCTATTTTGAATGGGTGGTAGTTTTTGACGTTCAATAAGTGATTTTGAATAAATAAAGAGTTGTTTTCCTTTGGTTATTCTGCGAAACTACTGAACCTATTGGAATAATACTTATATCTTAAGATGCAGCGTGTTTCGGAAAAGGTTTAGCATATGTTTGTTGTTAATTACTTACCCGAAACCTAAATTTCTTGACTTAGAAATAAATACCTATATATTCGCAATAAAAATAATTTAGTCAATGATATTTCATTACTTAAGACAATCTTAGATAGTTTATATGTCTAGATAGGGTCTCTTGCTGTTGGAAAACCGATAAAAACAGGCCAGGAATATTAGTTTAGTGTGCGTGACAATCTACGTCTTACACTCGCGATTTGTATGACACTTTGCCTTAGTGTGCATGAATTGCTCTATATAGAAGTTAGGTCTAAACTCAATTTTTTTCGACGTTTTCACAGCTGTCATAGTCTATGTAAACGATTAAGTAGATATTCTAAGTTGACTATTCATACAATGAGCGGTCCTGGGTTATTTATATGGCAAAATGAAAATAACGTTTGCCGGGTCAGCTCTTGTATCAGATAATTAGAAAATAGGTAAGTTTTAAAAATTCTAACTATTAAGTTAAATGTATTGATTTTGTGTGAAGAGATGATAATAAGAATCCCTATTAAAATTTTAATCGAAGTTAATGACGTTCCATAAATATTTCTAACGTCATTGATCGAAGTAGAACTTTTCTTATAAGATATAAATTAATGTATTCGATTGTAATCTATAAAGAAAGTTAAGACTTCACAAAATCTTTTACTTATTTGGATATTTGCGACCTACGGATATTTAGTAATACGGCTTTACTTTAATAGTTATAATAAACAGTTATAAGGTTAAAAAATATTGAATATAATAATATAAACACATGAAATAAAAGTATTTAAATGTAAGTAGCGTTTACATTAGCATGTGAGCAGGCGTGGTACATCGCAGCCCGTGGGAATATCCGGCAATGTACAGGGCTCCGTCTTAAGCGGGGTGGAACGAAATAAAAGAGGCAACAGGTGATTACCACAGCTGCTTCCGAAGCCTCGAAGCCCGGGTAGGAAGGATGTGGCTTTGCAAAAACTTTCGAACCTTTGTTAAAACGGACTAAGGGTTTTTTGATACATCCTATATTGTTCCTCTTGTTTAAGGTCGGCAATACTCTTCGGTTGTTGAAAAGCAGCGGTAATTACTTACTAAATATTAGGCAGGGGTGTAGCTACCGCCGTATCAATTATACGGGGCCCCGGGCGACGGGGGCCCCCGACGTGCGTAAGCAAAAATTAATAAAAATTACTCTAAAATTTTAATTTATTTTTGTAATGACAAAAGTAAAAAAAAACGCCTATCAGACCTTTCACTATTGTCCATAGAGGCAGAAAGTTTAGAAAAATTTAATCATCAGCTATAAATGATTTAATAAATCAGTTTGCCGAGAAAAAGGCAAGGAGAGAGTATAATATTGAATTTGAATTGTTTGTAAAAAAATTGGAAAATTTACAGATAGATAATTGAAATGAATAAATATTTCTTTTAATTTTATGCAAATATTTTTTTTCTTTTGTGAGAAATATTTACCCTTAATAAGGGCCCCCAAACATATTTTTATAAGTAGCCCCGCCCAGGTACGCTACGCCACTGGTATTAGGTGATTTGAGGGCTTGTTTATCGTTCAAATTCAAATATTTTTATTCAAAATAGGATGTGAGATCACTTATTGAAAGTCAAAAACTACAACCCAATCCCATAAAAAATGAGGCACGACTTGGGGGTGACTCAGGTTTTATTTCTGACGGAAGTAACGCTCAGTACTTCATTTTGAAAAAAAAACAATAAGAACATTTTTTACCCTTCTAATTTAAGGGTTTAAATATGGTTTTTAAAAAAAAAAATCTTCGTCCATTATTAGGACAGGCAAAGAGTTCAAGCTCATACAGCCGTATTAGTTAATATCCAATAACAATGTGCTATTAATAATTTAACCTTCTTTTACTTATTCTCATTTTTTTTAATGAGTGAAAATTTTAAAATGTGAAATTGAAGGTTAAGATTACCTGTAACAAATTTCAGTGTTTATTTTTAATGAATAATATCAATATAATATAATTTTTCGTAAAATATATAAAATTTCACTTTTAAAAAGAATATAATTAAGAATATTTTTATTCTAGTTAGAGAAAATGCAAACCTTGTTCAAAAGATTTAGGGTTTTCGGATTAGGGATCGACAGGGATTGCGTGATGATCAGCATAAATAATAGCTAGGATTTCCAGTTAATCATAATAAGAGTACTTGGTAACAGTAAATAACAGGAAACGATAGAATGAGCGACACGACGAGACGACGTCGCCGACTGCCGACATCTAATACGAAAGGTTGATTGGATCGAAGAGAGGTTCCGATGCAATTTTGCATCCTCAAGATCAAGTTGATTAGTGATGTTCCATCTGTTTTATCGATAATCGAACGAAATAATGTTTATTATTAGTACTTTAGTGTTTACCGAGACCCGACATTATGAATGAATGATTAGATGATGCGAATGAAATCTGTCTTTGTGATGTGTAGGAGACATATGGGATTCGTCGGGACGAATCACTACAAACAACTGAAGATAACTTAAAACAAGAACTCTGCGAGCTCAATTGGTTTATTTATAATTTTAATCTTAATCTTCGACATTTTTATATTTCTGGGTTTAATAAAGAAACTACAAAATAAAGTTTTCGTAGTAGTATTATTCGACAGCACTCGACTGAACAACCAATAAATAATCTCAACATTGTGTGGAATAAAATAATGATTATGTATTGAGATTAATATTAAAACAGCTAATGTGACTTCAATTATCAAATGACTTCTTAAATCAAAATTCTCAAAATAATCCTGAGCTTATTGTGAAGTCTACATGGATTTGCTTAATACACGCATATTCCTTAACTTATATTATTAATATAAGAACAACAATTATTATAAAACAATCAAAATTCTATAAAACTGCTAATGTAACCTTGAGTTATTTGACGAATATCATATTTTTAATTGCTATCGATCGTCAAAAATTTACAGTAGTAAAGGTGTTGGATTACACATTTTACGGCATGGTAATTTATTATTTAATAATAATTAATATAGTCATTTTGTTCGTGATTTATTTTGAAGTAAGTAGTTTTGAGTCATATCTACAACTAATCGCTGACTTTTTTTGTAAGATATATTTCGAGTATTATCGATATTTAAACACACTGCCGCACATCCCTACGCCACAGATTACGTAAGCGATGCATCACTTATGCAACTACATGCACCTCATTTGGCGGTCGTTAGCACAGGTGCGTTGCAGTCTCAAACATTACTGCACCGCAGCCAACTCGTCATTATTACAATTTTATTTGCATATTATTCAGTTACTTATGATTCTTTGATATCTGATGATAAGTGACCAGCCGGACCGGCGCCTATTTCTGCCGTGAAGCAGTAATGTCTAAGCATAATTGTGTTTCGGTCTGAAGGGCGCCGTAGCTAGTGAAATTACTGGGCAAATGAAACTTAACATCTTATGTCTCATTACCGCTCAGTATTTTTGTGTTTTTAAGAATCCTGAGCGGCACTGCATTGTATTGGGCAGGGCGTATCAATTACAATCAACTGAACGTACTGCTCGTCTTATCCCTTATTTTCATTAAAAAAAGAGACCAGCGCTGCCCATGCTATTCACAACCAGCAGAAAAATCGTAGTAGCACTATCTACTTTTAACTTTTGTTTGTTTCATTTACAAGACGCGTAGGTACTTGTATGCGCTTTCGGCGAGTCTCGAAAGTGGATTCAGCGCTGAGAATATCATAATCTCCTATATTAGTGACGTCATACTTTCTGGTGCCGAAATGATATGAATTGAAGCGATCAAACAATCAACCATTTGAATAGAGAACGCGAAATTGTAGACATGATCGTTAACTTTAGAGATGCATGTGTTCCCTTGGGTGATGTTCCAAGTTCGAAGTTTTATCGAATGCGCCTACTATTGATGATGAGAAATTAATTCTTAAAAGAATTAAATTCTGTCATTTCGTTCGTCACATTGAAAAATTGAAATTCCAGAAGGCGTTTCAATACGTAGTCCGTGATCAAGTGTAATTTGTCCGTTTTATGCTCAGTTATAAAGACATTGAGAAATATTACAGGTTGTGTGGCCATGAGTTCTTAGTGCCAAGTGTGCATATTTACCTACTCGATCACGTAAAAGTTAACTACGATTTGCATGGCGTCGAAAGTGCGCCATCTAGTGAAAGTAGAGAAAAACATCATAGCGCTCTTTCGACGCCATTCAAATCGTAGTTAACTTTTAAAGGCATAGAAGGCATTTACTTTCTCAAAATTGATTCCTTTGGAGTTCATTTTGATGTCGTTTTTGATATACTACTACCGGAAACAAATGGCGCTCCGAGAGAGAAAAAGCAGTGCTAAAAACTTCTAAATATTGTTACGCGATCGAATAGGTAAAAAATCTCACACTTCGCACTCTGTTACAAATAAAAATACAGTTAGTTTTTAATGACGATATATTTTTGTATTGACGTCTCAGTAATAAATAAAATAAACTATTAGTAATTACTACCTTTGTCTTTAAGGCAGGTCACGAATCAACGGATTTGCGCACTGTTTCCGTGGGAAATTTCGTCATAGCTAGTTATAAAGGCCATGTCTTCTAAAGCACACCATAATTTGTAGTCCAAGAGGTTGAGATCAGGGCCTAGACAAGGAACCAGTCTTCAGATTTAATAGTCCGGAACTTGACATTATTGTGTTTTAATTTCACCATTAAAAAAAAGTGCAATTCGAGGGAAATTACCGACTGTTGTAATAACGAACAATGCAAACCAAGCAGGCGAATTTCAAAATGGTGGTTTTGCAAATATAAAAAAAATAATTATTATCCAAAAGCAGTAGGTATTTTAAAAAGTATGTACATAGTTATGTATCTTATACAATGGGAATTAACTTAATTGTAATGGGATTTGATTTCTTCGATAGTGAGGCTTTCCTTGGTCTTTCTGATAAGTAGATAGATAACTTATAGATCTCGAAGATATCTCGATTTTTTTGAATGGTAGGTACAAAGAGTTACCGATCACGAAGTGATTTTAAAATGTTAATGCGAACAATATTATTGAAATTTTTGAAGTTAACCCAGTGAGGATCAAGTAATAGTTGTACCTACATACTAATAATAATATGTGAGATAGTTCGATTCAGCTAATAACGTATTCGACAGTTGATTGGCAATTCCAGGAAACGTGAAGTTTCGAGAACATTAATTATTCCACTAATGAACTACACATAATTAATTCAATAACTATATAACTATAACGCTAAAACTTGTACTTTCTATAAAACCCTAAATATATATTATGTTAGGCCGGTTTTTGATATTATTAATGTTTTAGGATCAATCAAAAATCACATAGTCGGTTTTTTAGTCGGTTGTTTCTTATTGAATAAACAAAAAGGTTTAAATTCCGTTTAACTAATCTGAATTTTAATATTTATGATGGCGGAAAGTTATCATATGACCTTCGATTGGTCTCCGCTGCGCTCTTACTAGATACAGCAGGCGTAGTCGTAAAGTACGGCAACTAATACTACGCGCAAGGGGGCGTACTCGAGCCAGTCTCGAACAATGTGTGACGTTAACGTGGCACATGTTCTGTTAAACTTTGCTAATAATTAGTTCTATAACCGGGATGCGTAGTAAAACTTTGTATAAATCGAACTACAAGATATAAGAAAGACACTGGGATCATATATCATAAGTAAGTATTTTGTATTTTATTGATTTCAAAGTAAAATAACACGAAGCGTATGTTTCAAAATTTGAAAGATGCCATTGAGTGTCAAGATGCCACGCACACAAGCATCTAATATTGCCGTAATAAAAAAGCTAATGTTCTTAGGTAAAAATAATAGTTAGTACTTAATAAAAATTAAACCGTTTCACTAAAATTGATGCAGAAAGCTCTGATGAGTAAGCTCATGCTCGCTGAGAGGGCAATGGAGAGGGCTATCGAATCAGAAATGAGGAGATCCGCAGGAGAACCAAAATCACCGACATAGCGCAGATGGTTGCGAAACTGAAGTGGCAGTGGGCAGAGCACATAGTTCGACAGCCAGGAAGCAAATTCCTAGAATGGCGACCACGTACCGGGAGATGCAGTGCTGGTAGGCCCCTCATAAGATGGACCGTTAATCTGGTCAAGATAGCCGGAATACGTTTGAATGGTCTTGCTTAATTGATATAACTTCTAGTATTCGGGTGAAAAAGGATTATCTACATACATACTCACGCCTTGTTCCCGTCGGGGTAGGCAAAGACAATAGAATGCCATTTGCTTCTATCCTTACAAACCTCACGCGCTTCCTCTACCTTCATTACTCTTTTCATACATGCTCGCCGGTTACGGGTGCTTCGGACCTCTCCTTTTCTCAAAACGTCCCCAATTTGGTCGACGAATGTTCTACGAGGTCTCCCGCGACCGACTTGCCCACACACACTTGCCTTATATATTTGATGCATCATTCTTTCTTCACTCATTCGCTCCACGTGTCGAAACCATTTCAGCATTCCTTTTTCAGTCCTTGTCACAACATCCTCTTTCAAACCACAGCGCGGTCGATTATCTAAGCTAAAACATTTAAATGTGTTTTTAATGTATACCTTTAATTATTCTAATAAAATAACGTTAGCAATAGAACCAAATATTCCCGAGCAAGAAGCATCATGACAAAACAGCCATTGCCAATCAAAAACGACAGCGTTTCCCGCTACTCGATTGAACTTTTTTCGAAGCAACACGAAGTAGAGCAACTTTTTAAATAGCCCACCGCTTGCCAACCTATAAAGCTCTGTTCAAACTGAGGCGATTAACGCGCGGGACGCGGGACGCGTTTTAGAGCAATTCGCTCGCTCGCTCAGCCTCTCAAACTGACGCGACTTCCCGCGTGTCATTTTTGGTTTTTCAGTGGAGAAACATCATGAATTGTGAGATTAAACAATCCCGCCGGGCGTCCCACTCTTGTTTCGCTTCAACTTGAGCGACTACTCGCGTCAATTTGAATACGTCCATACAAGTTAGTTGACACATACGCGCGAGCGACATCCGTCCCGCTTCCCGCGCGATAGTAGCCTCAGTTTGAACAGAGCTTAAATTTAACATTGTAATCCGATTTATAATTCTCGCGCCGCACACGATACACTTGCGGTGTTTTTGGTGCAAGTCCCACTGCATCGCTTCTGATCTACTTATAATTGCTTGCCAAGAATTTGTCGAAGCCGTGACCTACTTATACGAAATATTTTTAAGGCCGCTATCTCAAGAAATCGCCAAAATAGCTCATAATCCAAACCATTTATTGACGGTTTACATAAAGCATAGATTCTTACACAAAAATGTTGTATATCTACAGAATATGAGAAGAAAATTCATTGTTTCTTTACGTTTCTATTTTGAAAAACAGTGCGAAAAAAAAACACTAAAATGCCCCTAACTTTTACAGTTGGGAGCCACGGTAATAATTCAATTTTGATAAAAATTGCACAAAATTATTGTTTGTATTAATTGTACACAAATATTTTTTTAAATAACATAGTTTTGTTAAGAAAATTGTATTGTTTGTAATAAATTAAAAATGCTTCTAATTATGAAAAAAAAATTAAGGCGATCTTGTGCGAGAGATGTAACCTAGCTCCGCTCGATTCCTCAAGGCCATTGGCTCGGTCCCCAGCCTTAAAGTCCCTTAATTTTAAACGGAACCCGAAAGAAAAGAATCAGCTGCTCGCCTGTCAATACGTCTGTTAAAAGACTTGTTTTCAGGAATCATTCCTGGAAATTTTGGAAATCAAGTTGAAATTAATATTATAGATATACGTCTGTCTGTGATCCACTGAATTATTGTCCATAGCATGAAAGGCATTTACTTTCTCAAAAGTGATTCGTTTAGAATTCTTTTTGACTTTATTTCTAATACGAGTATACCTACTAGATACTACTACCGCTTCGGAAGCAAATGGCGCTCTGAGAGATAAGAAGCGGCGCAAGAAACTCTCCCAGCATTCTAAATATACAATATAGTTCTGTTATTGCTATTGCTATAAAATAATCATCACCTAGTACCAGGCTGTCGGATCACTTAGATATTCAGCTGTGTAGTAGTAGGATTTACGACAGAGCCATTTTTTAGTTTTATTTAAATTTATTTATAAAGAATGCCTGAACAGTGGATATAAAAGTGTATACATTTACCCTTAAAGCTATTATGTATCTTCAGCTGTCTAGCGAATCTCTCACTCCATTGTATGAAACATGAAGTCATTGATAGATTGACAGATGGCGGTTATAATCTTGTAAAAAACGGTGATAGCCGAAATCCACTACGTTTTAAGCAACTGTTCGCCTTCAAACTTAGCCGGATTATACTTCATGGCCAATCGTCATACTGTAATTACTACTATTTCAAACATATGTCAAATTACTGCATGTTTCATACTAAACTAAATTACAATTTTTACCTAGGCAGTTCCGCCTCTTATTACGTAGTATTTACATCCTCTTTGGTAGACAGAGTCAAAGCGAATATTACGTAACAAATGTCAATTTCAAACGTCAAAGAGGTTAGCTCTTCTCTTGCTTGTTTGTTTGATGTTATGAATGATATCATAGTACATAAATATCTAGCGCACCATAATAACACGCGCTTCTTATGCCGTGCCGGTTGGCTATTTTTAACAATTAAAAATATTTTTAAATAGTTTTAGATACTTTACTGTTTGTTATTTTGTAGCGATGAAACACTCGAATAATATATTTCAAACTCGCGGGTGAAACTGTAGGGCGTTTGAGCCGCACAATATATAATTCATTGCACCTATGTTATGCTTTAGAATCGAAGGTCGGCCTTTGTGTTAGAAACGGATACCATTGACCGAATCGATGTTAGGGTCTAATCCCGGAATTCGGCAGAATATCAATCGCCTAGTTCTACTAGTATCGATTTTCCATTAAGTGTGAATCATGAGAGAGTTAAGTACAGATTATATTAGCACAAGGGGATATGCTATTTCTTGGCAAAATTACCCCTGAGTCAGAACCCTTCAAGACTCAACCAGTGTGACGCCGAAAGTCGGCAATGGACGGCCGAAAAGAAATCTATAATTAACGTAAAAAAAAAAGAATTAGTAAATATTTAGCGAATAAAAAAAGATAATAATCTGTCGAGAAAAAGGAAAATGGGAACCACCACCACCACCAAAGGTGCAGATGATAATTTATTTACTAATCGCGTTACAAAGAGAAATGCTTTGAGAAGTATTTGATCAACAGCCCGCAAGTAATCAGAAGACTTCATTCAAACTAAAATATTCCTAATAATCTATCTCATTCATGTTAATCTAACCAGAGCCAAATACAAATTATCTCGTTAACTAATGAAGCCAGAACCTGAAAGTTGAATAAGGACATATCAACATTACAAATAAAACTGAAAACAAAATATTATGAACGATGCGGGACTTGAACCCGCGTCCTATCGCGTTCCGTGCGAGCGCTCTTTCCAACTGAGCCAGCCGTTCGAGTGAAATATCGTTTATTAAATCTTGTATGTTTTGTTCAACTCTCAGGTTGTGGCTTCATCTACAGGATCTACTTTACAGTTTATAACCTGCTCAACCCCAATATTGAGGTTCGAGTCCCGAATCGTTCATAAAATTTTGTTTTCGGTTTATTTGTCTAATTAATCCCAGAAGCGAGGGTTATCACTTTAGAATCATAATAAATTGTTCATATCACGATTTATGAACTTTACGTCACTCGGACGGTTGGTTCAGTGGAAGAGCGCTCGCACGAACGCGAGAGGTCGCGGGTTCGAGTATCGCATCGTTCATAAATGTTATTTTCAAATTTAATTTGTGTATTTATTCCAAGAAGTGAGGGTTATCACTTTAAAAAAATAAAAAATTGTTTAAACTAATGAACTTAAAATCACTGCGACTCTTCAATAACAAAATAATTTGATTCATAGGCAATTTATTAACAGCCTGATTTCACAATCAACCTACAACATATACAAAGCCGTACGTACGTAGGTAGCTGTACAATTTATTGTACTAACAATTTGAAAGCAATCAATACTATCTGTTCGTGAACATGTTCACCAATGCATGTAAAACTGAACAGACCCATGTCTATCTGTTTTCCTTGCACATATCGAATTGGCCGGTTAACTTATTTTCCATCAACTTCGAACAGAGACTTCATGTATGTAATAAGTAAAAACAGTAGCTCAGAATGGCCACTACATGACAATGACACTATGCTACTTCAAAAAATAAAACCAAAAATAAAATTCAATTGTACAGTTTGTATAAACAATATATTTAAAGATAATCGTAGCCCTACTAACCTAGCATATCACTCCTGTATCAATCGTATTTGTCGCCAATTTAATACACTTTCTCAAAATAATCAGCAACTCAATTTATTTAATTCCACATCAACCTGCTTTCGTCACAATGTCATTGATTCCCTGCGTAAGGGAGCTAATTTGTAGAAATTACTATTATTTTTGTAACACTACTTTAAATAGTCTGTGTGTCTTTAAATCTTTTGTACATGCCAGTTATTGTGTGTCTTTAAGTTTTAAGTCTCCTTGTTCATATTTTTACATTTGTGCATGAATATTGTTGGTTTGTCAAATAAAGTAAAAAAAAAATCAATTGAAAACCTGACAGGTTCGCGGCTAATCTCCTCTTGTCACCTTTCCTCTCCGCTTTGGTGGATACCGGGCCTAACACAGGTATGATAGTGCTCCCACAGCTTCTTCGACAAGCGTAGTCTCTTGTCAATTTTCTTGTCATCTCTTGACAATTAAAATTTGACTAACTAAAGTTTATTTCACACTAGTTGGACCGACAGACGTTGTTCTGTATATAAAAAATAAAATAATGTTTTTATATGAATTTGTCAATAATATATCATAACATCAAAAATTACTTCGTAAAATATGCACCCTGCTGTCGTAATGAAATTGTTTCACAGCAGAACTGTCAAACCGTGCGTCAATAAATTCTCTCATAGAAATTATGTATGGACACATCAAAGGACAAACAGATTTGTTGTTTTTATTTAATTTAGCAGCATTTTCCTATTCATTTACCTTTTAAAACTTCTCTGGACTTCCACAAATAATTCAAGACCAAAATTAGCCAAATCGGTCCAGCCGTTCTCGAGTTTTAGCGAGACTAACGAACAGCAATTCATTTATATATATATAGATTTCATCTCAAAGATCAATCATCACTTCAAGAGGATCACCAGTAGATCAATGACCGCATGACTGTGATCGACCAGCAAGCGTAATTACAGTTGGTTTATAAAATTACTAGCTGACCCGACAAACGTTGTTCTGTAGATTTTAAAAAAAATATTGTTTTATAGGATTTTGCCGATAAACTTCCAAAACATCAAGAATTATTTCGTAAAAAATGCTCCCTGTTGTTGCAATAAAATTGTTTCACAGAGCAACTGTCAAACCGTGCGTCACTAAATTTTCTCATAGAAAATATGTCCATACAAAACAATCCTATCTCTCAAGTTGGACTAAACTGCACTCCATGAAGTAATCCCCATTTAAATCCGTTCATTAGTTTAGGGAGTCCATCGAGGACAAACAACGTGTCACGTAATTTATATATATTAGATATTCAAATAACTTTAAATGCAAGGAATACAATATAAATACAGTATAAATAACAAACTATGAACAAAGCTCTCAACTTCACTTCACAGGTTTTTCATTTGAAAATATATTCATTAGTGGATCAGAGTTATAATTGGATTCAAATAATGATGAGAAATTAAAACGTCATTAATTATAAAATGGGTCTAGGCTGTATGAGTATATAAGTCAAGCACATACTTGAAATGTGATTTAATTATTTCTACTTAAAATATACGGTATTTTATATTCATACATTTGATAATATGATGCTGTAGAGATACTTAATATTAATTTCGAGCGGTTTAGGGGAACATTACAGATATTAATAGTGATTTAAATTATTATAACACTAGATTTAAGGAATTGTAACTAATTCTAGTATGCTTCATAAGATAAATAATGGCTTTACGGGTAAATGTATACACTTTAATAATAAAGGCGCAGCCACTGTTCAAGGATAAATAAATGGCTCCGTCGAAAATCCTACTATTCCACAGCTGATTGTCTAAGGGATCGGACAGCTTGGGATTAGATTATGATTATTTTATAGCAATTTCTATTGCAATACATAGACAGTACAATATTTGTTGTATACATATATACTTATATACAATATAGTTGTATATTTCATTAAAAAGAGCGCAAAAATAGAATACCGGGAGAGTTTCATGCACCGCTTCTTCTCTCTCAGAGCGCCATTTTTTTTTCCGAAGCGATAGTAGTATTAGAAATGGTATCAAAAATAATTCTAAATGAATCAATGTTGAGTAAACAAATGCCTTTTATTAAGGCGAAGGGTAAACAGAACACATGCAAACAAGGTGTTTTTAGAGAAGTTTTGTGGTGAAAATATAGGATTTGGAGCTATGAACACTACTTTATCCTGTTACACATACCCTTAAGTCTTACTTGTAGGTTGCTAATGCTTGCTGTTAGTTAAAGTTAGCACTCCAGAGCTATTATGAACTACCAGTTTTCTTTGCAGTTAAACAAGTTTTTTCTCGGCATCATGCATTTGTTTAGTATCCTACTATCATATAAGTTGTTCTTATAGATTTTACTTTTTTATGTAGGTACATTTATTCAGATTAGTAATCAATAATGAGGATTGTAAGCAATTAAGCAGTTTGCGCCTGTTAAAATGTTACATTTTCGACCCAAGAATTTTGAAAATATTGGCTCTGTTACATAGGAGCCGTGAGCTCATATCGCTCAAGGTCACCGGCATTTAGTCTCGCCTTAACGAAGAGTGGCCGAAACTTGCGAGTTGCGATATGTAGTGCGCTACATATCATCACCTATCGTAGGAAATCAGTTATAAAGTTTCCACTTTTCCACTTTCTGAAATGTAATTGTCTACCTGAAAATCTTTAGATTAGTCAATCTAAAGATTTTCAGGTAGAAAAATTATCAGTCCCTCGAAAAAAGAGGCACTTCATAGAGTTTTAGGAATGAAAGACAAATTCAATTACTTCGATAATTAATACGTCTAGATAGTCTCTTGCTGTTAGACAACCGATAAAAACAGGCCAGGAATATTAGTTTAGTGTGCGTGACAAGCTACGTCTTACACTCTCGATTTGTATGACACTTTATATTAGTGTTGTTGTTGCGCCCATTCTTCTCAGGTCTGAGGCATTCGTTTTGGAATGTGTGGTAGTTTTTGAATTTCAATAAGTGATAGTTTCTAGATGTCACATCCTATTTTGAATAAAAATATTTGAATATGAATGTGCGTGAATTGGTCAGAATAGAGGTTAGTTTTAAACTCAATTTTATTCGATGTTTTCACAGCTGTCATAGTCTATCTTGACTTATAAATGATCTAAGTTCAATTATAATTCATTAAAGATTATCAGGAATAATCTTTTATACTTTACTTCAGCCTATTCGTTCACAATTGACGAACTGTCCCAATAAAAACTTCAATATAATTTACCCACTTAGGTGAAAAATGTTGACAACCGCCGAAATTTAATTCAAGCAGGTATATACGATTTTGTAAATATTACTCAATTTTGTAAATATTACTCAATTTTGTAAATATTATTCCAGTATCTTATTTTCACCCCTTCGTAGTGCTTATTGCCCACGTTCAAGAAATATATTTTTTATAGTTTACAGTCCCAGTGGCTTCGGCTTTGCGCAGATGAATAAGTCAGGACAGGTATGTACCTAATTATAAAAAATTCTAGACAGATCGATAAATAAAATAATTCTATGAAAAGAAATATTTTTTAAAGGTAGGCTACAAATAAACGATAAGATAACAACTTGTTCAAATAGCACTGCTGTGATTTTTTATTGATTGTTTTGCCTACTACTCGGTTAAGTCGAGTTAGTAAGTCTTTTACTGGGCGTTGTATATGCTTTTACAATATGATCCATCAAATTGTTAAAAAAACGTTTGTGTGGGAAAGGTTATTATAACATAAATGATATTCTTAATGATGGACTAGGAATGAAGCGGACACCCTCATGCTCTTTAATTATAAATGTTTATTGTACGATATTACATTGTAATCCATATTTTTATATAAAAAGAAGCCCGCTGAGTTTCTTGCCCTTTCTTCTCATGCCTGAGGCAGCCTATTTTGAATGGGTGGTGTGGTTTTGAGTGGTATTTGACGTTCAATAAGTGATTTTGAATCCTATTTTGAATAAAAATATTTGAATTTGAATGGACCGTCAGTTTCCAACACATAGAGCCCGAAAGTGAAAAAAAGTATCAGTGTCACAACAGTAACTTCTAAAACACACATAATGGAAACTAACTAAAACAAACATTATAGAAAAGTTGAATAAAATGAAAAACGGGCTTATAGTTCGAAAAGTTGTTTAAATTCAGGTACTCAGTAACTTGTATAGAGAGATATAGAAAGTGTACTTATGTCTGTCTGAGGCCATTGCTTTAGAAACGCAATGATTGCATATGACACAATCACTGCGATTAACTCCACGAAGCAAAACATAATAACAGATCAATGTACGTTCACACTTTGAACAATTTGACTGGTAAGCTGCCAGTATGAAGTAATCATATTGTATTCAAATATTTTTATTGAAAATAGGTTTTTCGATCACTTATTGAACGGCAAAACCTATCACCCATTCAAAAAATTATGTCTCTGACCTGAGAAGAACGTGTGCAAAATACAGTTACGATTACACGCGTTTTAATCCTTTTAAAAGTATTGTATTATTATATTGATGTAGGTACCGAGTACATAAAAAAGAATTTCCATAACGATAAAACAATTCTCTCGATTAGAATTAAGACAAATAAATATTTAAGATAATGCTCTTTAAAAAATGGTAAAAATGTAATTTTCTATGAAAAAGTAGACAATGAAAGTAATTGAAAATTTTAAAAACATCTGCACTTATCTAAACTATTATTAATGGATACCCATCAATAAAAGTTAAACTTGCATAGCTAGTTACATATAAGCACTGACGAGTAAAAAAAGAAGGACTCCGTGTCCCTTTCAAAACAGTGAAGCACCAAAATAAGCCGGTTAACGTGTAAATACATAGCCCCACGCACACATCTACACCAATACAAGCCGATCGGCCGCCATTATGATATTTGCCAACGTCTATCGTCGAAAAATGCCGTCGTGCGTTGTGAAAAAGTGTAAAAAAATCGGAATTTAAAATACAGAGTTTAAAAGAAAAAATTGTGTTGCTGGTATCCTCCGTAACCGCACACACACTAGCATAAAAGTGCTTCACTTGCTAAAACACGGCACGGAGTCCTTCCTTTTTAATTCGTCGATGGATATAAGTAGTAGCATGGCTGGCATGCTATAAAATATATTGAGTATTGACCTTTCGTTTTAATTAATCACACATATGCAAAGTCTCAGTGCCTGTCAAGCAATTACAAACATTTTGGATAGGTCTGGGAGAAAACACCAGCTGCAAACGCACAGGGGAAATGATTGTGAAACTGAAGTGGCAGTGCGCAAGGCATATAGTTCGACGGACAGATGGCCGTTGGGGCAGTAAAGTCCTCGAATGGCGACTACGTACCGGAAGACGCAGTGTTGGTCGTGGAGATCTTTGGGGGAGGCTTTTGTCCAGCAGTGAACGCACAGAACGCTGTTAATGTCCCACTAGCAATAATTTATTGGCTCTGGTTGCAGTAATCGTTAGCAATATTAATAAAAATAAAATTTAAAAGAATGTGATTCCTTGTTGAAAATCAAAGCCAAAATTATCCCGAGTTAAAACAAAAATGAATACAAATCGCCACAACGAATTCAAAATTAAAGTTTATTACTGAAAATCACGCACAGAGATAGTAACATTAATATTTTACCATATATTTATCAATTTGTTTTAATAAATAAAATACGGTATATGTTATAAATTTATTAGTGGCCGCCATATTGTTTGACTAGTAAACATGGCGGATTTTATAAAATTGTAAATAACTCACATAGTTTAAGAAGAAACAGCGAAAGACTTCAACGATGTACATCTTCCACGTTCACACTGAGTGGGTTCAATATTATTATAAAACTGAAAGAACATCTCGTCTTTCTATAATTTGGCGATGTCCTCTGGAAAGTAAAAGGAATCGATAGCTTTGTATCGAGGACGGTCATGCCAGCTTTTACTGAAACGTACTAACAGATATTGCAGCAAAACATTTAATGTTACCAGTTTAAGTCGTAATATATTTAGCAACTGTCAACGAAAAGATAAAAGAATGACAGTAGGTATTTATTTTATACTAGCTGACTCGGCAAACGTTGTTTTGCCATATAAAGTATAATTCACGCGATAGTTTTATAAGTAATAAAATATTTATTTATTAATTTATTAAGGAAACAAACAGATACATCACTATAGTACAAATAAAGTTAAATAAATATACAAATTACAATATTAGATATATCCTAGAACAATTTCACTGAGAACACAAAAGAATACAATTTTACATACATGACAACAGAACGATAGGATAAGTAAACAATAGAATATTTAGGCGAATACACAGTATTATATAAATAAAGACACAGACAGTGATATAATAATGAATAAAGATACAAGGTTTAAGGTAAGGACAGTAATTGTTGTTTTAACTTAGTCTTAAATGCAGCAGTAGAGGAGTGCGAAAACAGGTCGATATTGCCTATATTATAGCCTGTACATCATTTTGTTCTATTGTCAATAGTTTTTGCAGCGCACGCAAAAATAGGTTTTCGATTTTACACCTTGTGTTACAAAATAGCAATTTTATTACGGATCCCTAATTTTGAAAAAAAAACAGCCTATAGCCTTCCCCGATAAATGGACTACCCAACACTGAAAGATTCATTCAAATCGGACCAGTAATACCAGAGATAGCTTTTACCTACGACTTCTTCCGCGTTGAATAGTTACTTTGGGCAATTTTTTTTTATATTTTGGGATACTTTTCAAATAATACACATACAAACTGCTCTTTCCGGTGTTGGTAGCGCTCTTCTATAATACAGTGCATATCCATGTCATTGTGGACAGTCTCTTTATTATCATTTCATCTCTTTTCCATCCCCATGTAGGTCAAAATTTCGAAAATGCTCGAACAAATTTTTATAAATTATTTAAAGTTTCATGGTTTTTATCTTCGATAATGATCAATTTCCATACAAACTGCCATCGACTATTTCAAACCCTCTATTTATTTTTTTTGCAATAAAAGGTAGCCTATGTCCTTTTTCAAGCTCTTGTCTATATCTGTACAAAATTTAATAAAAATCGGTTCGGTGGTTTATTTTTATTTTTTTAAGGAAAAGGAGGACAAACGAGGGTCAACTAGTGTTAAGTGATCACCGCCGTCCATATTCTCTTGCAACACCAGAGGAATCACAGGAGCGTTTCCGGCCGTTAAGGAAGGTGAACGCGGTTTTTTTGAAGGTACCTATGTCGTATCGTCCCGGAAACACCGCACAAGGAAGCTCATTCCAAAGCTTTTTAGTAGGTGAAAGGAACCTCCTTGAAAACCGCACTGTGGAGGACCGCCACACATCCAGATGGTGGGGATGATATCCTAATTTGTGGCGTGTTGTGCGAAGGTGGAATTCAGCGGCAGGAATCAAGTGAAACAGCTGTTTGGAATACTCCCCATGACAAATGCGGTATTTTTGTAAATGTTTTAAATACTGTTTGTTTCCCAAACAAAATGAATAAATTACACTTTAAACAATACATTATCTTAAAAAGTTATCGAGGTGTCATCGCAGCACAAGCAAGGGAACGTTAATCGCCGCCAAATGTAGGCTGAAGTTTAAAGTTTCGAAGTTTCTGGCAACTGTGGAAGTTAACGAGACGCCAAGTGTCACATCGAGGTCAATTGTGTCACGAAATCGCGTAACGAAACAGTTAACTATAGTGTGTACTCAGCACTAATTAAAATATTCGTACAACTGTTGAAGTCATTTAAAACAAACCCACAATGGCAAGTCGGATTTACACACGCGGGGTTCCGAACGTCGATTGTACAAGATATATATAACACTATGTTATTTTTATATACAGTTATAAAGGAAACATTTTACAAAGGAACAATACACTGTAGCAAATTATGAGTAAGAAGTCGTAAACAGTCAGCCACGCTTGGAAGTAGCAGTATAGCTTAGTATTTTAAATATTAACCCCCTTATTCATAATGGTCCGCTAACTTTAAACAGCCGCTAAGAAGTGTTTTTTCTTATTCTGACTTAGGTCAATAGAAGAACGCAGAGTGAGAAATTAGCAATACTTTAAGTTAGCAGACTATTATGAATAAGGGGGTTAATCACAAGCTCATTGCAAAGGTCCCGTAAAATTTGAGTTCTATAAGATACAGACAGACGGATAAAGTAGTCTTAGTGAGGGATCCCATTTGTTATTCCGGTACCGGTACGGTACGGTACCATAAAACATTATGTTGAGGACGGATGTACCTCAAAAGATTGTGTGCACAAATAAATAGTTTATATGGAGGGAAATGTTGAAAAGTTTAAACTCAGGCCGTCGATCATTTAGACGTCTAGATAGACACTGACAGCTGTGAAAACGTCGAAAAAAATTGAGGTTGACAGTTAACTACTGTTTTAATGAGCAATTCACGCACACTAACACAAAGTAACATACAAATCGCAAGTGTAAGACGTAGCTTGTCACGCAAAACAAATATTCCTGGCCTGTTTTTATCGGTTGTCTAACAGCAACAGACTCTATCTTAGACGTGAAAATTAACTTAGACTCAGGCTTATACAGTCGACGATCAAATCTGGGATATTTAGTAACGGGTACAGTTCAAGGGTACGAGGAATATTAGAAATTATTTTGACTAATCAACCCTCGTCCAGTGAACTTGCAGCAACGTCATTATGTCTGGCTTCTATCATAAACCCACATCAAGGATAAGCGTGAATTTAGCTTATAACAATGTTTTTTATTTATTATTTTTTAAAGTGATAACCCTCACTTCTGGCATTAATTACACAAATAAAACTGAAAACAAAATTATATGAACGATGCGGGACTCGAACCCGCAATATCTCGCGCTCCGTGCGAGCGCTCTTTCCGACTAAGCCAACCGTTCGAGTGACGTATCGTTGAAAAAATATTGTATGCTCTGTTCAACTCTCAGGTTGTGGCTTCATCTACAGGATCTACTTTACAGTTGATTAATAATAATCGAGAGTTGAACAAAGTTATATCAAGATTTATGAACGGTGCGTCATTCGAACAGTCGGCTCATTTGGAAGAGCGCTCGAACGGAACGCAAGAGGTCGCGGGTTCGATTCCCGCATCGTTCATAATTTTGCTTTTCAAATTTTATTACTTTAGAAAGGAATAAACAAGAGGTCATACTCAAAATGATTCACCTCTCAATAAGGAAAAGTAGATCATCTCTTCGTAAAACAATATGAATGAAACAGCAAAGATCTGAAGTTAACGTTAGTAAAGAGAAACAATGCAAAGAAAGTCACGGCGGCATCGCTATGCTCCGCTTAACACCCCAAGACATCTTTATCAATTCATCGTACGACTTCCGGCGTTTATTTCTGCTGCGAGTGACTGTTGACCCCTTGAAGCCTCACTCATAGAAATAAGCCGTAAATATGCCGTAAAATTACTTGACCGGCGCGATGCGCATCGCTTCCGAAGCCGTTGGCCGATTTTATAACAATAACTTTTGATGGGAATTAGATCGCGCTGTAGTTTTGGCTATTATTTTGGCTTAGCGACGGGCGCACGGGTCACCTGGTGTTAAGTGATCACTGCCGTCCACATTCTCTTGCAACACCAGAGGAATCACAGGAGCGTTGAATTTAAGGATAAGAGACGGGATTGTGAATTTTTTTCATATTTTTTTTTTATTATACTTCTAAAAATATATATTACTGGTTTTAGAAATACATTGCTTAAATAATTTAACAATTTATGATGGTTAAAATAACTTCTGTACATATACAAAATAATTAGAATATTATAATACTTATTTGTTATCTGTGCTCACGCCACCTATTGATAAAAATGTGAACTATACACACTGTTTGCAAACGTTGTACATTATGTTTTTTTTTATAGGTAAAAGACCAAACTTAAGTACCAACTTAAAAAAAAGTTGAAATAAAATATATCGAACAATTTACGAAATTATTGTTTAAAATAACTTCCGTGTTTTAGCAATAGCAAATACTTATAAAAACACTGGAACCTCTCGCTTTAGATTTTGGACGTGTAAGTATTTAATGTGAAATAATATTATTATTTTACCTGAGAAAAATACGGCGGCAATACTGCCCTCTGGTCGTCTAAGCGAGAACATTGTACTCGCTCAAGAAGCTCGAAGAGTTCGTGTTGCGCTCTCGTACCACCTGCAGTTGTTGTAGAGCCCCATGGCGCCGAAACGTGCTGCCGCCTGTCGGAAAACAGTAGAACGTTTCAGTAAAAGTTCGTTTGTCATTACAATGTTAACTATTTACACGAGATGGCGCTTTAATCAATGATGACTACAAATGTATTTTTCTATTCAAGCTAGATGGCTCTGTAACACATACATACATATTTAGATTTGTAGATAGATATTAGTATGAGAGATAATCGCTAATAAAATGCTAGCATAATGCATTTATTTATTTTCTGTGTATGTGAATTGATGCATCTACTGTACTCAACTTTTTGAATTACTTGTGTAAGGCATTTAGTGTTTAACGTTTGAGTATTTTTATTGCATCACTTTGCATTTTATTTGTAAAACGATGTAAATGTTGATTTAAAAAAGTGGCAATGACTTTTTTGCCACTTCACATTACAGCTCAACCTTTTCCGAAGTGATGGAAAATGTAAAAAAAAAACATTTTGACATTTTCAATTCCTTTAGCAACATTAATAAAGTAATTTTGATTTGATGATCAAAATGTGATTTAATAAAAGTTACAGGTACGATAGAGTAAGTATTGTCTCTATATCACCTACTCTTTAATCTATAACTCTAACAGAGTATGCTAAAATACTATTTTGTACACAATCGTTTTAAAAACCATGAAAAATGTATATGTGCTACACCACCAGCTTAAAAAAATACCTTGTTTTAACAAACTTGTATAAATTAAGTGATACTCTTTTTTGGAAGTTCGTGCTCTTTATTTACCACCTTTGAAATGAGATATACTCTATTTCTTCTAATAAAAGTTGCTGCAACCCTAGTTACAGGCAACATACGCATTCCCACTTAATACTGAACAACGTCCAACGTCAAAGAGGTTGTAAATACTACGTCATAAGAGAAACGTGCAGTCATTTAACATAAGTTTGAAATAGTAGTAATTACAGTATCGCGATAGACCACGAAGTATAATCCGGTTAAGTTTGAAAGCGATCAGTTGCTTAAAACGTAGTGGATTTCAGCCATCTCCGTTTTTTACAAGATTATAGCCGGCATCTGTCAATGACTGCACGATTCATACAATCGAGTGGATCGCCTTTTTCTTAGAGTTTCGCAAGGCTGTCCGACGTTATGAATAAGTAATCTTATCTCATATTATAATATCATTGTAGATCTTTCAAGACCAAGCCACAATAGGGCACGCTACGTGGAGAACTATCAATCAATTTCTAACATTTTAAACGAACCCTTTTCATCACTCCCATAGTTCTTAATTGTGTCTATTCAAGCATTAAATATCAAGTCAGAAAAAGATTAGTTTGTGTCAGACAACTTTAACACGATAAACTATGATTCTTACGAGCTCATTCTTTTCTTTCAATTTCGCTAACAAGGATTTCTTAAATTATTAAATGTTATATATACCAAATACTCATGATTTTAATTTTACTTCAAATCGAGTGATATAAAACCGACACTACATGTTGCCCCAAAATAATCTTAATCGGGTAAGCTATTTGTTAAATTAGCTTAAAAAACGCTCTTTGCTTTGCGACAACGCTCTTGTGATTCCTCTGGTATTGCAAGAGAATGTGGTGGCGGTGATCACTTAACACCATGTGACCCGTACGCTCGTTTGTCCTCCTATTCCATAAAAAAAAAACAAAAACAATACAAGCAGTCAGACTCAAAAACATGATGGTATAACTGTGGAAATAAATTTATCCCTAAAGACAGTTAAAGGCGTTATAAGTCTTTAGCTTCTCAAATATCTTATTTCTCACACTTGGTATATTCAAGTCGCTGTGGAGTTCTTGGCGGTTTAGCGCGGTGCATTTGTCAACGACAAAATTTAAATTGAATGCGTTTAAGGATTTACAGGATTGATAAAATTCCCCCCAACTCACAATTTTAACGGTTATTACTATATACATCTCTGTGTATCAATTATTTAAGTCGGAGTGGAGACGTTGGCAGTTGTTTTATAAACCCTATTTACCCGTTAATTCAGCAAGGTTTAGGCAAACGAGACGATCATACATGACCAAAAGATCATAAAGACCGTACGCTCGTTTCGTGAACTAAAATTGAAACGTAATTGTGCTCTGACAAACGACTCGCCGATGGGGAACACCGTTCATGACCAGCATATTCAATAAAACCTATAAAACTTTTATAAACCGAAATATTATAATATACATTGAAAACCGATTGAAAAGTTCTATACTCAGACGATAACTTCAAACTATCCTTCACAAATGTGTAACTCTCACATTTCGGTCACAATGAGTCCACGTGGCCAAAGCTAGATTATAGACACAAATCATTGATCAAATTATGATAAATTGATGCTGTGTGGTATCACAGAACATCTTGATTATTGAACAAGGATTCTCAATTATAGTAAATAAAATATAAAAGCAAATCTCGCTTAAATGTCACTGCTTGTGGCGGCGACATGGGACGGGTCGTCCCCTTCCCTAAAATATGGTTGAGGGAGGCGATGGCTGGCTCATACATCATGCTAGTGAACGGGCGCTGTTTGTGGTGGCGGGATGATCCTGTTGCCGGGGACTCGGTTTCAGATTCTTTAAAGTTATTGCGTATACATATATTTGTATGGATATATACATGTTTATTTATTTATAATCGCTTATAAAATGCTCACAGACTACCTTTATTGATTTATGGTGTATGTGGATGATGCAGCTACTGTACTCGATAATTTTTGTATTAATTTACATTTATTTTTTGACTTACTCGTGTAAGACATTGACTATTTGACGTTTGAGTGTGTTTGTTGCATCATTTTACATATTATATTGTAATTAAAAGGATCTGTAAATCTTGATATAAAAGAGTGGCAATGAGTTTCTTGCTACTTCTTCTCATTAGCTCAACCCTTTACGAAGTAGCGGTAGATTCAATAAGAAAAAAAATTTTTTTTTTGACATTCATAAGTGTCATTTTCGTGACCTACTTGAATAAACTGATTTTGATTTTGATTTGATTTGAATAGAGTAGTACTATTCAGCAAGGGGAGAAAGCTAGGGATTCCTAACGAGGAGGCAAGAGGAAGTGGATCGCCTCAATACACTCGAGTAGTAGAATAGAGCGTTCCTACACTTAAGCTCTCTGCAAAAGAGAGCTGTCCGTGCTAATATATCAGCTTGGTTATAGACAGTCTCTCAAAGAAAAATTTAAAGAAATAAATATTATGTCAGTACATTTATGAAAATTAAATATACGTTCACAAAAAATCGTCACCTTTTTGCTCTTAATAGTGATTATCATTATTATAACACTAGATCTAAGGGATTGCTTGTAACTTATTCTAGTAGGCTTCATAAGATACATAATAGCTTTAAGGGTAAATGTATACACTTCTATAATAAAGTCCCAGTCACTTTTCAGGCATTGTCTATAAATAAATTTAAATGTTTTATAAAAAAAATGGCGCTGTTGTAAATCCTATTACTCCACAGCTGAATATCGAAATGATCGGACAGTCTGGGACTAGATTGTGATTATTTTATAACGATAGAAATGACTGTACAATATTGTATTTTTTTATTGAAAAGAGCGCAAAAAAAGAATGCTAGGAGAGTTTCTTGCGCCGCTTCTTCTCTCTCAGAGCGCCATTTGTTTCCGAAGCGGTAGTAGTATCTAGTAGTATAAGAAATGACATCAAAAAGAATTCTAAAGGAATCAATTTTGAGAAAATAAATGCCTTTTATGCCTTTTAAGGGGAGAATCAAATAAATTATTATCTTAGTAAATAATTTATACTTTAAATCAATTTGGCAGATGGAACACAGAACGAGCCATTTGAAATCTATTAAATTTATATGAAAGTGTAGCTGGCCTGTAGTACAATATGTCAAAATATTCAATATATAAATAAAAAACTATCCAAAACGCGGTAATAATGGATTTTATGTGAAGTTTCTGCCCGCTAAAGCACTTTAGTAATAGATTTTCAAACAGCTTTACCGCCCTCTACGTAAAAAAAAGTTAAGTACTTTCAGCCCAGTTGTTACAACAATACGAAGGCAATTTCCGAGAAAGTGTCGCAAAATAACTCATTCTGTACTATGTACTCAAAATGTTTGAATAACATGTCATGAGGTAAAAAGTATTCAAACTTTCAATTGAAAAAAAAAATACGCTTTTACAGCTGAAATTGAAATTACTAGTGGGAGGCCTTTGCACAGATGCCGTCTACATTATGGATACCACAACGGCGCCTTTTTCTGCCGTGAATCAGTAATGTGTAAGTATTACTGTGTTTCGGTTTGAAAGGCGACGTAGCTGGTAAAATTACTGAACAAATGAGACTTAACATCTTATGTCTCAATATGACTTGTGTTTTTCAAGAATCCTGTGCGAAACTGCATCGTAATGGGCAAGGCGTATCAATTACCATCAGCTGGACGTCCTTCTCGTCTCGTCCCTTACTGACATTAAAAAAACGGATGCCGTATTTTACACTGAATAATACTTAATTACATCCATTTAACGGCACGAGACCAACATAAACATGAAATATTTCTAAGAGAATAATAATAAATGACGTCATTTGTTGAAACCGGTTTGATTATGATTATACAAAATATAGAACAAGTTTCCGTATCAATGACATCTGTCGGTGACTAGGAGAAACTCGTATGTGTAACACCTCGCTGTGAGATTGATTTATAGGCCAATTAAGTGACCATTCAGTGACCCCTCCGTTGTAAAGTTAATGGTTTTCCAAATTAAAATTGTCCATCATGAATCGCGGAACCAGTTCTGGGTGGCGACTCAATCAAGCTCTGTTTGTTTTTCGGCTTAGCTTAATTTGAATGTTTAGGGGAGCTATTGTTGTCATTTATGTAGTTTGCAGACAGCTGTACAGTACTATAGTTTGTTTTCTTTTAATTTAGTATTGCAACATTCCAGGCCAAATATTGATCATGTTGCAAAAACATAAATCAAAAAAAAAATCAAGTGTGCAACGTCAAAAATTCTTGTACAATAATTTTAAGGTGTGCAATGTGCACGAACCTCTTAACTACATATGAAGTCCTGGTACTTTTTCCTAGGATGACACATGATTTCAACCGCTATGATCTTTCATGTCTTGTGATGTCTATGATATCTTCATCACTATCACCGCTACCATATTTATGCTCTCCTGGTGTAGTAATTATACGTCGTGCGCATGACGTCCGAATATATTAAGGTGTAATCGCGTCATACATAAGACAACTCTTCTTCAACTATGATCCCCTGGTACCAAAACACTGTAAATGCTTCCTATCATATTCTCTCGCCGAATCCTATTCATTTATTTACCTGTTTCGCTTTATCGTTTCATCGAGTTTCAAATCACAACGATTCTATAAAAGTTAACTTCAAAAACGAATAATAATTGGGACTTATTTGATGGTCGATGTACATCAGCTTCTTTATTATTCAGAGCTCAATCTTAGGATGTTAATACTACAGACAAGGATGCATCTATTAGACCTCCCTGATAAAAAACTTAGTTGAAAATACATAATAACAAGCTACTAGACTAAATAACTATATAAATAGCGCAAATTGCGCCTCTTCACTAAATATATGACCTTTTTATCAAAATATTCTGCAGTCTACTTAGTTATTCAATACGAAACCAGAGGCTACTAATTCCACTATATATTTGTGACACATTCAAGTCAGACAAACGTGAACGCATGACTTTTGTGTTGTTTTTCGCAACTGAATTGCAATTTGCACAGCATATGTGCACTGCGAAGCTTTTGATATAGCAGACCGCATTTTGCAGGGCTGTTGCATTTTTTTGTCAATTTTAATTTTTTTTAAAACATAAATTTGAAAGATACATTTATCAATAACTAGCTGACCCGACAGACGTTGTTCTGTATATAAAATTAAGTTTATTATTTACCTCCTGAGAAAGTTAGAAAGATATAAAATTCTAGTAAGTTGTTCATTTTAAACTATTCTTTCAATTTGATTTCTGAACGACGGGGGACACATCAAAGGAAAAACAAAATTGTTGTTTTTATTTAATTCCGAGCATTTTCATTTTTATTCACCTTTTAAACCTTCTCTGGACTTCCACGAATAATTCAAGACCAAAATTAACCAAATCGGTCCAGCCGTTCTCGAGTTTTAGCGAGACTAACGAACAGCAATTCATTTTTATATATATATAGATATCACACCATAGGTTAACTAAATATTTCATCTAATCGTGGTCAAATTTTGTGGAACGCAAAAAGAAGTGTGTATGAAATAAAATATAGACAATTAAGTTTATTAAGTTTATTGAGTTGGTTTTTAATTATTATTTGTTTATTTTAAATAAAAAAGGTCGAGAAAATCATAGATCAATTACTTAACAAGAACAACCAAAGTGAAAAACAAAAATCGTGAAGAAGTAATGTGTAAGCATTACTGTGTTTCGGTCTGAAGGGCGCCGTAGCTAGTGAAATAACTGGGAAAATGAGACTTGACATCTTATGTCTCAAGGTGACGAGCGTATTTGTAGTACCGATCAGAATTTTTGGGGTGTTTCAATAATCTTGAGCGGTGCTGCATTGTAATGGGCAAGGCGTTTCAATAACCATCAGCTGAACGTCCTGCTCGTCTCGTCGTTATTATCCCATAAGACTAAAATGTTAGGAAATAGAATAGGAATAGGATTTTTAAGGTAGCATTAAAATAATTACCGTAATATTAAAAGTCATCCGAGCTGAGCTCGTATAAAACACATCCCTTTCTGAATGTATTAATTACGCATTCATACAATTGGCAGCCCTACTCACATGCAGTTTGTTTAAAATTCATCATGCGGTCCGCATGTTTGCAAATTTTATTACACGGTATCACAATTCTCGTGGCTTTTTATTTTATAAAACGAACACTTTTTGAAATTGAACTGTTCCACTCAATGTTGGTGTAAAAAACTTTCACCTAAAATGTAACGGCAACTTTGACAATTATTTGGATTTACTACAAGACATCTGATTAGAAAGAAGAATTCGAAAAACAAAATTTTATGAACGATGCGGGATAAAATTTTGTTTTACAAATTTTATTTGTGTATTAATCCTGGAAGTGAGGGTTATCACTTTAAAAAACATAACATATTGTTTAGATTTACAAGAGCGACATCTCAAGTCAATTTCCTAATATGCAAATATTGGGGTTGAGCAGGTTATCAACTGTAAAGTAGATCCTGTAGATGAAGCGACAACCTGAGAGTTGAACAAAGCAAACAGAATTTTATAACGAGGCGGTACTCGAACGGTTGGCTCAGTTGGTTAGAGCACCGGCACGGAACGCCGGAGGTCGTCGGTTCGAGACCGCATCGTTCATAAAATTTTGTTTTTAAAATTTTATTTGTGTATTAATCCTGGAAGTGAGGGTTATCACTTTAAAAAAACATAACATATTGTTTAGAAAGAAGAAACTATTTGCAAACGAATCAAATATCGATAAATATATATCACCATACCAAGACAAAATATTTTTTTTGTATAGAAACTTAAAGCTTTTAATACAGATCACTTAAAAAGTACAAATGCCATTCACAACTAGATAATATTTAAAGCAAGTAAATCAAAAACCAGTATTTGGCATTTTTTCCGAAAATTCTCCGGAAATCGTTATTTGTTGTAAATACAAAAATTTTTGAATGTGAAATCAAATTTTTAAGCGTCTGTATAATAATGATATCAAAGTGTGAATGTGCCAAACAAATGTGTTGCGAAATTCATAAGAATTGTTAAAAGACGTAAATATGTGATAAAGGTTACTATAACATAAATCACTCTCTTAATGACACCATAGATAGGGAAAGGACCGACCGCCCTCAGGCTATGTAGGTTAATAATAAAATTTTATTCTAATTCAAAAAAAAAATAAGAAGCCCGGTTTCTTGCGCTTGTGTTTCAAGTCAGAGTGATAAATTTTCGAATGACTGGAAGTTATTGACTTTCTACAAGCGATTTAAAATCTTAATTAGAATATTTAAGAAGTAGGACTTGTCGACTTGTACTTGACCTGTTATTGAATGTACGTCAGGTAATTCAGTTAACGGCGTGTAGTGCGGTAGGCATAATGAAGGACCACGTATTCATAAAAGCCAGACGAGACATATAACGTTTAAAAAAAGTGTGTGCGTCTCATCGTTATACGCGATTGAAGTAAAACTTAACAATAATTATCTTTAGGGATAAAATTTGCGCGGCGACCATCTTGGATTTTAAAAATTATCCCAAATTTGTCCTCAGGGGTTGCCTACTCCTAAAATCGATATTCGATAAATCGTGGCATTAGTCGTGTCGAATCCTACTCTTAGTTACATCGTGTTCAAGGTCGAAACGATGATTGAACGAACGAAACATTATTCGATATTATCGGTCCTAACCCTACTCTTAGTTGAAAATGTCAGACGAATATTCGAATTTCACAAATAATCAAACGTCACTTTTACGATAATCTCAACGACACCTTCTAGGCTGTCGATGCTATTATCGTTTCAAGTTGTATAGATATATTTGCCATACAATATACATAATTAATAAACATTATTGAAATAATTATATGTGATTTACTATTCAACAGGATTTTTTTACTACTAAGTCATTTAAGTCATTTTGTTGATCGTTTATGCGTAGAAATAATGCAAATGGCCGCCTGAGAAATAGGAAGTCGACGAGAAGGGTTGAGTTACTTTTTTTACATTTTATTATCCGCAAGTTTTGTATTATTTATTCAATTTTAAATGGTCATATTATATTCATTACATAGTTTTTTAATATTTACATTATGTGTAAATGATACCAAATTGGTGGTGCAGAGTCTGGCATGGTCCTTAGCGCCTAAACTATGTTTTGACTTTTGACACCAACAGCGACATAGCACAGATAATGTTTAGGTTTGAATATATTTCATTCACACTAACATCGTTAAAAAATCAAAATATTAGTCTATGGTAACGATAAACGATAAGGAATTCAAACATTTGTTAGAGTAGGATAGTTGCGATATATTCGGAGTATTATCGTATCGTTCCGAATGTATCGTTGTCGATTTTGCGAGTAGACCTCCTGTACCCTCGAGAACCTCGGATAGCATATCGATATTGTTGAAATACTAAGTTAGCGCGGCGGAAAAATAATAGTTTTATAAATAATAGCTGGCAACGGCGCCTCTATCGTCTCGCTTTTTCGTTTCATCGAGTTTCAAATCACAACGGTTTTAAAGAAGTTTCAATTCAAAATTTATTCAATCCGCCCGTGGAAAGGCAAATATAAAAAAAAACAAAGAGTATAAAAAAGATTCGATCGTAATTAAAGCCATAATTAGTTTCGAGTATCAAATTGACGGTCGATTCGGTTCCCGCGGATGCTGTTCCAGGAAGTAATTCGTCACGGCTTGTTCTGAGATGAAATACAAAATAAAAGTATGAAACGAGGGCGATTTGTCATCATTCGTCTTAATGAAAGCTCGTTATTATAATTATAATGTTTACTTTATGGGAATTGATTTTAATGTAATGTTTAACCCAGTTCAAATGTTTTAACCTACATATTTTCTGAGTCTATTGAAATTCTTAAAAAAAATATTACAAATAAATAATTTATGTGTACCTATTCTTGATTTGTTTAGTACTTATATCTTGACTTGTTTGGTGGATTTTGTTAATTTCCTTATTTCATCTTCATACTTATTTTATATATCTATTTCACACATATTTTAGCATGCAGTAATAAGACCTAAGTTGTAACTAAGCATAATTATAAATGTAATACTGTAATTACCTCTGGTGTATCTAAATAAATAAATAAATTTATTCAATGTCTGATTTTCAAAATAACTTATTTAAAGAATCTACATCTCCTTTGAAAAGAGATGCCTTAGAACTTAGAAGAACGGACGAAGGGAACTTAACTTAAAAAAACTTGCATTACAATCAATGTTTAATACACAAAAATCTGGTGGCGTTGTTTATAGAGTCATTTACTTATTTTAAATGTTCAATGCGGATGTATTTTCTAAGTTTTTGTGTTCATGAAAACATTTTAAATATTATTTATTTATTAAGGCTTACCAACTTACAAATTTAACATATACGAATAAGATAAACATTACCAAGTGTTACTTTTTAATTTTTATCTAAATTAAAGGTATGCATAACATTAATAAACTAAAAAACTAATACTCTAAACAAAATAAAAAAAATAAAAATAATTAATTTGCAACAAATTACTTACGAAGTAATCTATATTTTAGCTTTTTAATGACAAGGACACCTGTTTTTTATTAAAGTTACATAAATATTTTATTATAGCTTAGACATATGAGTTGGATGGGAGAGTTTAATCCGTAGTTATATCTATAAAATTTAAAAAATATTGGGGAATTAGTACCTATAAGTAGGTACTTATACTGAGCTCTTAGCAATATATATTTAAAGTATCGACGTTATAATTAAGATGTATAAAATCTGACATAAATGGGCAATTTCATTAGAGAATTTCTCTCCATGATATTAATCCTTTACAATATCCATCGTTCGCGAAGCCATAAAGCTGTGAATTTTATAACTTCTATTAAAAAGCTTGTACGTACAATGTAGGATATATGAGAATACCACTTCAAATTACAAAGGCCTTTTAAAAAGTGTCTGAACGCATGTTTCACACAAAGAGCTTCCGAGGAGAACTACCAGTGAGTCTGGGGCATGTTTGACTGCCAGGAACTGTCTGTAATTTAACTCAATGGAAAAAAAAACGTCAAGTGAGAGTCTGACAATTTTTTTATTTATTTATTTGTTACATATTTATCTTGCAGTAGCACAGTTTTATGGATAGCGCAGGAGGTAGTTTATTTGTCACGGTTACCCTCGATATAAGTATTATAATCTTACGCTTGTTTGTAACTTAATCATTCTTATTATTTAAAAAATAATTTTTAACGCCCTGCCCATTACAATGCAGTGCCGCTCACGATTCTTGAAAAACCCAAAGATTCTGAGTGGCATTACAAATGCGCTCGTCACCTTGAGACATAAAGATGTCAAGTCTTATTTGACCAGTTATTTCACTAGCTAAACACTAGAAACACAGCTTCACATTACTGCTTCACTGTAGAAATAGGCGCCATTGTGGTACCCTCAATTTAGCATCCCGTGCAAAGGAACCTTCCACTGGTTCCACTGGCTCCAATTAAGGTTGTAAATTTATTTTATTATTATTTCACAGCGTTTCCACTTTTAATATCATAAAATATTACTACTTATTAATGTCTGTATTTAATCTGATTATTTTTCGAGGGAACAGTTACACAAGACGCTGTTAAATAATCTAAATAGTCCGGTCAATTTAGACATTCGAAGTTACATAAAGTCCCAACAAGCTGAAAATCAGTGAAATTGTTTAAAACATAATTACAAACAATGTTTAAAAGTTCCCCATGATTCCGTGTATGGAAAAAAAAATTTTCAAAGGCAAAGGTCAGAAAAATGACTTTTTCGCGATTTTCAGCAAAACGGTAAGTTTTATCATGAAAGTACCTCGGAGAAAAATTGTAGATCATAAAATTATCTACAAAAAATGTATCAATACTTTTTTTCTTACGAGCCACCGTTTCTGAGATATAACGATTCAAAGAGTTATAAAAGTTGTTATTGTCATAATATGCACACGTTTCCATGCCGGTACCTATGAGGTTAGTGTACTTAGCGCGTTTTTATAACAAACATTGTTTATAATTATGTCTTGAACAATATCACTGATTTTCAGCTTGTTGGGACTTTATGTAACTTCATTCTCATTTTTTCATCTAAATTGACCGGACTATAAAGTAAATAATCAATAAACTTAGTTTTTAGTAGAACTATAATTGTCTTGTTTAGTTACAACGATGTATGTTAATTAGCATAATAACTGTCAGGTACCTACTTAGCTACTACTTTGTAAATTAATAAAATATGTGTATGTGTTTTTAAATATCTACTATTGAAAACGAAACACTGTTACCTGTATGAACAGCATTTTCGCTGTTCGTATTAATAGTTATTTGTTATTAAAGCGAGAAAGCGGATAAGTTAAGGACCGATTACAATGATCCTTGGGGGAGGCCTTTGTCCAGCAATGGACGTCTTCCGGCTGAGATGATGATGAAATCGAGAAAGATACAAGCCCGCTGACATGTGAACAGCGGAAAATTAGTTAAACGATTCCCTTTGGTTACTCTTTGGGATTAACAAAATGATTATTGTATTATATATTCAGTTATAACTACACACGTATTCCTTTTCAAATTCCACCTTCGCACGACACGCTACAAGTTAGGATATCATCCCCACCATCTGGATGTGTGGCGGTACTCCACAGTGCGGTTTTCAAGGAGCTTTCTTCCTCGTACTACAAAGCTGTGGAGTGAGCTTCCTTGTGCTGTGTTTCCGGGACGATACGACATGGGTACCTTCAAAAAAGCGCGTACACCTTCCTTAAAGGCCGGCAACGCTCTTGTGATTCCTCTGGTGTTGCAATAGAAATGTGGGGGGCGGTGATCACTTAACACCAGGTGAACGGTACGCTCGTTTGTCCTCCTATTCCATAAAAAAAAAACATTTTATCCATGTAAACTTGCTAAGTGGTAAATTTAACTGTAAATTTCTAAACGAAGAGTTAGTTGTTTGTCGGTTGCAGCAAACTGTACGCTTTAGTTAAAGGTCAATTAAATATTTACCTGACCTAGCCTTTATTTAGTTTATTGGAACAACGATGTTTACTTACAGCTTTTACTTGGTCCGTTTCTTTATTTACCAAGTTCTTTTATCGATCTAACTAATAGAAATCTAACTAATAAAGAAATAAAAAAAAAAATTTCACCCTCCTCGTCGTTGTTGCAGTGTTATATTGTTTGTAAATAAAATAATCACTATATATACATATAAAGCAACAATACTTGTAATGTTAATATTGAGGGTATTTGTAAGTTATTAGTTTGTAATGTTGTTCATAAAAATTACTTAGCACCTAAATATAAACATTTAGGTGCTAAGATTTTTTTTTGCTTTTGTTTTGTTTTTTTTTTTCTGTATAATTAATACTTGTATGTAGTTTTAAGTTTTTTAATTTTTCTTTAAAAGTAATAAGTAATTTAATTTAAATAGTTAATTAAGTACTAAACTTTAAATTTAAATAATATTATATGTCTTCCGACGATCTTATTGTACACGGTAAAACTCAAATGAGTTTATGTATATACAATAATTTTGTTAGTTTATTTATAATATTTAATTTTTTAATAAGAAATAAATAAATAATAAAATAAAAAACAATAAAAAAGAGATAATATTAATATGAACATTATTACATCTTTGCTAGTAATATAAATGCGAATGTGAGTTAGTAAGTTTTTTACGATTTTCTGTCTTAGCTACTCGATCAATCGCCATGAAATATGTCGCTGTCATGGAGACAAAAAATTATATAGGGGTGCAATTTGTTCCGAAATTCAGTTTCTAAATATTGTTTATAACGTAATGACATATAGATATTTTTAAAATTATTATTTATTTAACTCCATAGGTTTCATTAGTTTTATTATAATAACAAAATTTAAATATTCACTTGTGTGAATGTTTCACATCTACCGGGCGTCGTTTGGAGGCCATGTTTTTATGACAGTAAGGGACAAGACGAGCAGGACGTTCAGTTGATGGTAGTTAATACGCCCTGCCCAACCAATAAGTTTGAGCGGCACTACAATGGCGCTCCTCGCCTTGATAAGATGTTATTAATTCTCATTTGCCCAGTAAACGCGCTACGGCGCCCTTCAGATCGTAACACAATAATGCTTACACATTACTACTTCACGGCAGAAATAGACGCAGTTTTGGTACCCCATAATCTAGCCGGTATCCTAGCTAAGGAAGGCTCTAGTGGGGGCCCCACTGGTCGCCATATCTTATTGTTTGATTTTACATTTTTGACAAAAATAAAATTGTATACAGTGCTCGAATGTTATTTGGCATGGCTATTATTGTTTTGCAAATTGCGTATGAAAAAAATTACCAATCAGAACCCTTGACGTCTCACATTGCTAACTACATTTGTAATATACCTAGATTTATCATAATATCACTATAGTCTACCCGTGACATAATCTATGTCACTAAAACCAGGCCGTTAAAATGTAAGAAATGAAGTCGATTGACAATCTACTGGCAAATTCTAATATCACGGCTTTGACAATATACATGCAACATATTATATACTCTTTGATGATGGGTCGAAGGGAATATAACTAAGCAATGCCCATACTGTTTTGCTATGTTGAATAAGTTAAGTTTTTCAAATACAGTCGCGAACAAAAGTTTGGAATCAATTACTTGAAATTGGTTCCGCGCGATGGTGCTTACATTATCATAAAAATTACATGATTTTAAATGTTCAACTCTTACCCCCTTATTCATAATGGTCCGCTAACTTTAAACAGCCGCTTAGGAGAGTTTTTTTCATTCTGACTTAGGTCAATAGAAGAAGACAGAGTGAGAATTAGCAATGCTTTAAGTTAGCAGACTATTATGAATAAGGGGGATAACGTTTAACTGATACTGAATCAATCAAGCCAGTATTTAAGAAGCTATCCCGGATTAAGTAACGGACTAACGACGAAAGTGATTCCAAACTTTTGCTCGTGACTGTAGTTTATCTCATAATAAATGTTTATAATTTTTAACGCACTCAAGATCATTGAAACATTTCTCACGATAAGTGGTGAGCAGAAGTAAATGACGTTTGAAATACAAATCCGCTCCGGCCACTTCACTGATATTTATCGAACATTTCGTGACCGACCTCAACTCTTAAGTCACATGCTTGTCTCGATGAAATAGCGTTAAGTAATTTACAGACCATTATGTAAGAGAAATTGTAAGGATATTCAATTTGATTCTAGTTTATAGTAATGTGCAGTGTGGGACTTCAGACGTGCCAGTCGAATGCTGTTAGTTACTAAATTGAAATAAATGGAGCACGGAATCGATTACAAAGTTAGATATTTTTGTTTCGATGGATTAGCGTTTATATTTTTATTTTAGAGTATTTTGGATACAAAATAATATTCAACTATTTATCAACAGCTTTGTTTTGAATACCAATACTAGTAATGGGAAAGATTTTAGTTTTTGCCTACATGTATTTTTATTTTATTTTAATGAAAATACAAAAAGGCGAGACAGAAACTACTAACACTATGAAAAATGTTAAAAAATTCTATCACTAATAGAATACTTAATTCTATATCAACACTGAGTAATGCGCAATGTATTTTATTTGAAAAAAATTAACTCCGAAATTTTTTGATATTATCGTAGCCAATGTTGCATTGCAAAACTTTGCTATTTAAAAATTTCAAGGTGGTTATTATTTTACTATCTAGTTACATTATATAGATTTGAAAAATTTTTTTACCAGCTTCAACCATTTAACCGCATACAACGAAGAGCGACTCGAATCATCTCCGATCGGCTTGATTTACTTATGATTCACATGAAAAAGTGATGTGGGTTCTCTTTCTATCGTCTATCGCATTTATCACGGGGATCGTCTGAAGAGCTATTCGGGTTGATACAAGCATCTAAATTCCACCACCGAACATTACGTCAAAATGCGAATTTCCACCATCATCACGTTGACGTTTGACATTCCAAACCCACGCTTTTGCGAGTAACTTTTTGCCTCTCTCACAGCCACTTTGTGAAATCAATTACCAGCTGCAGTTTTCCCGAACCGAAACGACTCAGGAACCTTCAATCATAGAGCATACTCCCACCTTAAAAGCCGGCAAAGTATGTCTTGACCTTTGGTTTTGCCATGGCTTGTCAATGGGCGGTTGACTTACCACTTCCTATCACGTGAGTCTTTCCCTGTTTATCCCTTTTACATGATACTACAGATATTCGTAAAGCCAAAAGAAAAACAAGAAGAAGAAGCTAGACAGCTGACAAACATAGTTCAATATATCAGTAGATGTTGAGGATGTATTCTACGCCTAGGAACACGTTACTCAATTTAATTAATTCCATTATCTTTATATGACCAATCCATTGTAACTATAACTATCCGATTATTATTAATAGGCGCGGTCTTTAACACATCACCTAAGGGCACGTGTACACTGCTCCGCCGCCACGCCTTCAGTTCTACTTATGTAGGTAAGCGCTAACCGCGCCGCTGACACATCGTTGCCACTTGAATTATAGCCATACTGGTTTTCAAATACAATAATTGTAGTAGTACATTGCTAGCCATCAGACGCAAAATGTTGAATATAAGTAAAAAGTGGCTACGGCGCGGCAGCGTGGTGTACACGTACCCTTAGTTACCGAATTAGTAATTGATTTGCAGGTGTTTTTATACGTTAGATGGCATTTAGTACATATCAACTAATTGACGGTTCACAGCAGCTAACATTTATTTAAATTACAGGTTTTAATGTTATATAATAATGTAATTAGGGCGGGTGCTCTCTGAATTTTAAATGGGAAATAAATTACTAGTTTTACTCGATCATATAATTGACGCTTCTATTTATGCTTAAGAATAATAGCAAAATTAGGATTCCGTAGCATATTAATTGAAAGCCTAGGGGTTAGCTGATGGTATGTGTTCGACGCCGCCCATGTTTTCTTGCAAGCGCAGAGGCTTCCAGAAATATCGTGAGAGAAATTTATTATTTGGTTGTCCGTTGTAGTAACCTCCTTGAAAACGTGAAATTCGTGCATAAAAACGTGAAAATAGATGGTGTTGGCTTCGGGTGGACGTCCGGATAGATTACCTGAAGTGTACCTAACAGAACAGTTCAAATATTTAGGATCGATATCTAGATAGATATCGAGCGAGGATGGAAGTCGTCGAATGAAAAAACCTCGCTGTAAGAGGAAACATGCTTGCGCGCCGATTTGCTAAGAGCAGTCGGGACCTGTCAGCTGTGGGTGATATTTACATATAAAGCATTTAAGAGTCCAGTATAATGATACATGCAGGGCCCTTATGAAACTACCGAGGTGCTGCAGCGCATCAGGCACGTTCATTGAGGGTGGGGTCCCTGACTTATTCGCTGTAATAAGAACAAGAATCGCCACATACTGGCGTCGATTACGCAGCTCAAATAATAAAATCCTCACGGCTATATCTGACAATATCAGGAGCCTGGATGGATTTACATGGAGAACAACAAAAAATAAATTGGACTTGTAAACAATAATAACATTGTTTTCGCTGTTGTATTCACATAAATGATAAATAAATACATATCAATTGTAAATGAGGTTATACGTAGTTTCCTCTTATGACTCAAAGCTATTGTCATCCTGACACTCTATCCAATCTGCCCACTACACCGTGCCATGCCATGACCGTACTATGAACGTATCAGACACGGATTACTATACCCACTTGAAACGAATCATCACAGAATCTCACAATTGTTGACGCTCCGTGCATTTCTCTCGATGATAGGTATTAGACGCGGTAGAAGCCTTTTTTTTCTTGGAAAAGGAGGACAAACGAGCGTACGGGTCACCTGAGGAATCACAGGAGCGTTGCCGGCCTTTAAGGAAGGTGTACGCGCTTTTTTTGAAGGTACCCATGTCGTATCGTCCCGGAAACACCGGACAAGGAAGCTCTTACCTCAGCTTTGTAGTACGTGGAAGAAAGCTCCTTGAAAAGCGCACAGTGGAGGACCGCCACATATCCAGATGGTGGGGATGATATCCTAACTTGTGGCAGGAATCAGGTGAAACAGCTCTTAGGAACACTCCCCGTGATAGAAGCGGTGGAATACAGACAATGAAGCGACGTCTCAACGAACCACTGGTGCCCCGACAATTCGAGCTGCTCTGTGTTGCACGCGGTCAAATGGATCGAGTTGATACTGGGGTGCGCCAGACCAGAGATGACAGCAATACTCTATATGTGGCCGGACCTGCGCTTTGTAGAGCGCTAGAATGTGGGCCGGCTTGAAGTATTGCCGTGCTCTATGAATGACGCCCAGCTTTTTCGAAGCCAATTTGGCTTTTGCTCTTATATGTCTTATATAAGAGAACATCTTAAAAGCGGCACAAGAAATATGCCTAAAAATAATATATAAAAAACACCAATTTGTGTTTAGTATGGTCCAATCACACTGTACAGAAATCCATCCAAAATCCAACGTGCAGATACACTAGCGCTCCTCTAAATATGACGAAAATCAGACTTCTAAGACACAAAACAGATCAGTTTTACAATTTCAGAAAAAAAAAATTGTCACTATACTGTGTTAACACGTCCCGTTAGAATGAGCACTGTTCAGTTTTAGGTAACTTTATCAATTATTGAACTTCACGTTAATGCAGTAAGGTTTAACAACATGACGTTAGAAACAGCCGTGGAAATTGGTTTCAGAAATAAACACATAAACAAAAATATTTTAACAAGTTTTTGAGGTTTTAATCACTCGTAAAAAGTCACCTAATAAAAAAAATTTAAAGACACTTTATTTATACATGACACATTATAATCATATAAAATAATATATAAGAATTTCTTTTATGTTAAACAAAATTAATCATTTTTAAGATTTTTTTTAAATTTACAAAAAAGCAATTTGTTGATGAAATACTTAGATCATTTATACGTCTAGATAGATTACTACAGCTGTGAAAAGTTTGAAAAAGAATAGAATTTAGAACTAACTTCTAATTTGAGCAATTCACGCACACAACACAAAGTGTCATACAAACCGCGAGTGAAAGACGTAGCTTCTCACGCACACTAAACCAATATTCCTGCCTTGTTTTAATCGGTTGTCTCACAACAAGAAACTCTATCTAGACGTATAAATTTTCTAGAAATACCTATTCAAAGATAAACAAACACACCCATGCTATCAATAAAAGAAATCTATTTAATACCTTTAATGTTATAATTTTAAAATAATAAGCGCATTACAGAGAAATCAATTTCCTCATTCCACCACCATTCTATGCAGGCCTTCATAAAATATTCCACAGATGTTCAAACAAAGCACTAGTAATTAAATGCACACAACATAACACAAAATTATTGAAATCAACTCTTCATAAACTGCGTAATAATTAACATTAATTAATAAATATTGTATTTTCTTTACTTAACACTAGTGTTATACAAATAAAACACTTTTAAAGGATTAAATCGCGTGTAATTGTAACTCGGTTTTTACATTAGATTTTGCGTAAAAGTTACATTTTTATATTTTAGTTAACCCTGCGTTTTGAGATCTTTCTAGATCTCGATTTCAGGGGGACTGCAGATGAAATGAGTTTAGAAAGTATTTGTCTGTATTTCTTCTTCTTTCTCTCTAAATTAAAACCCACAACTACACATACCAAAAAAGAAGAGGACACTGTCAGTAAACTTTGCCAAAAACTATCTGTCTACAGCAAATACCACCTCACAGGCAATAAATAACGCTAAACTTCATAATGACAACATTTCATCTGCAGTCCCCCTGAAAACTAGATCTGGAAAGGTCTTGAAACGTCGGGTTAACTAAAATAATAATAAAAATGTAACTTTTACGCAAAACCAAATGTAAAAACACAGGTACAATTACATGCGTTTTAATTCTTTAAAAAGTGTTTTATTTAAATTTAATAAATAGCTTTACCAATGTTTAAACATAGACTAGTTGTATCTAGTTTTATCGGATGGGAGAATGCAGCTGTTGTAGTGAGGTCAACCCTATGTGACATCCCTGCTAATATTATAAAAGTTTGTTTGTTACGCTGGAGCGACTGAACAGATTTTGATGACATTTGGTACAGCGATAGACTGGAGCTTGGGAAAGAACATAGGCTACATTTTATCCCGGAAAAATCCGTGGTTCCCGCGTGATTAGTGAATAACTGAATTTCACCTCGTTGAGCTATAATTATGCCAATAGTAGGTATAGTTTGCCATAGCAATCTTCCTCGATTCACATTCACAAGTCAGTAATATCGTGCAAAATAATCACCAGAATTAATTTCTGCATTGGACGCATATCAAAATGACCTAAGACTGAGCATAACGCAACACCCTTGTCAGCTTGAGACGTAACAATGGTATATTGGTTTTTGGTAACGCTTCTTGTTTCGCACTATGGCTCCTTCTCACGTCCAGGCTACTCCAGTTGGAAATGTGGCTGATGCTTCGACTGCCGAAGACAGAAAATGTCGCCAATATGTCGGAGTCCGGGTCTTATATATTTGTCCCGTTTGGTGTCGAGACACTTAGCCTGCGGGGCCCAACGTGTTTTATACAGCTACTGGAAACCCAAGTGCTCGCAGATATTTCGGCTAAAGGATCAGGCTCACTTTCCAACGCGGAAAATCTGGTACACTTTCACTTCCTAGTTGTTATATTATGTAGTTACATCATGTTCTTGTAAATATAGTTGCAAGAATTATTTACGTTGTAAATATTTGTTTGTGGTTTAAGGTTACGAATTTAAAAAAAAAATTACAAAAAAAAAACAACCGACTTAAAAAAGATTCCAAAACAATAGATAGATATAATATGCAATAGAAAAAAAGTTCGTGCGTATTTTTATACAATCTTTTTAAGTATTCTAATTCTAGTTACAACTATTGTTATTTTTGGACCACACGGGAAGCACCAGCATTCAAATAAAAAAAGAATAATCAAAAATCCAGTCGAAAGTTCTCGGATAACAAACATAAAAAATGACCTCGAATTGAGAACCCTTCCTTTTTTGGAAGTCGGTTAAAAACCGTTCACAAATAGAGAACTTTGAACTTCGAGATATTTGAAATGAAATTTCATTACTCATTTTTCAACTCTTGTCAGATATTTACCACACTTGTTATACTTAAACAATTTTAAATTTTGCTGCACATTTAGATAAGACATATTCGGGTAACAAACACACATAATCAAATAAATCCTCCACCTTTTTGAAGCCGGTACAAAAACGCAACATTCACACACTGTACAGAACCAAATGAAAGAATACATACATTAACTTCTTCATATATCTTCTTCTCGCCGAAAGCAGGGTATACGTTTCTTTCTGCCCACCCAAGGGCAAAAGTTTCATTTTCACTACTTTAGACTTCATTCGGCGATTAACCTTATCTATACAATATTATCGCGGCGTCGTCCCAAATGAATTCCTAAAACGAATATTTTAATGTAAAGCGCGCTATTTACAAGTCAAGCAGGTATCGTGTTCTTAGAGACATTAAATGTAATTAAACTACAAATGAGGGGTGACTAAGCAATTATATAACAATGTAGAGGTAAATGATATATTTAGTGACTAGTTGAAACTGGCAGAACATAATATTACGTCTTACGGTCAATTATAATATACACTTTAAAGAAGATGGGGACAGAAGCCATATTACGGATCGTACATTTTCCAATTACGAAAGTGTTTCGGATCCGAAGATCGAAACGAAGTTCGTGATTAAACATTTTGTCTTTCGTTTACCTTATTCCACAATTCACTTATGTCTATGGTTCCGAAACGATATCCGTGCGCACGATTCGGATCCGAAGTACTTTCGTAATAGGATTTAATTTGGAGTTCTTTCGTTTCGGACCGAAACTTCGGTTGTCGATTTTGGTAAAAGACCTCCTGATCGCCATCTTTGTAACGTCATAGTGACGTCAGGTCCACTAGAGCGCTTGCAAAGTAACAGTTGCGTGATGACGTCACGCATGCGCTTATTTAAGACTAGGTTCCATCCCCGTTCCAACATCCGAGGGTTATAATATATTTATAAAGACTATTATGAAAATCCAATCAAGTATAATTCTGTATAGGTGAAAGGTTTTTCTTAATTAATAATCCATTACTAATTTTACTAGAGATTTCGATATTTAAAAAAAATGTAGAGACTTCTTCGAAATTAAAACATTTTTCTTTGTAACATCGCAAATATTATCTATTAAAACATTTAAGACAAATGAAAATTTAAAAGAAAAAATCTGTATAAACACGTTACATTTCTATTTACCAATACATCGTAGTTTACCAAGCAATTATATACATATATACATATACATATGGACTGTGAAATATAACCATGCAACGTAATTATATTTACAAAGATACTTACATGTATATATTAAATAACAAAAAAGCGGAATAGTAGAAATATATTTATACAAATTAATAATATCTACATATAAAGGTTCTATTATTTTTTATATTATGTAAGATTTTTTCTTATGTATACACAGGTATAAATAAGTTTTATACCAAAATATAAGCCCCATAGAAATTCCCATTCAAACCAATATTTTTATTTTCGTATAATTTTTCTGTATTCAACGTTTTTATTAGAGAAGATGGGCCGATTAGTCGATTGTAAAGATGCCGATCGAAAAAATGTCATAGATGTTTTTTTAACAAATATAATTTAATTTTTGAAACTGTTAGGTACATTGCGAACACTGTCTATAAAATAAAAAAAATTAATAAACAAACATGGTTTTTATATATTGTAATTCCTTCTCCGCCGCGCTTCAACTAGATACCTCAGTCTCAATAGTCGCAAAGTGCGGCAATATATACTACACCCAAGTGGGCGTACTCGAGCCGGTCTCGAACGATGTGTGACGTTGACGTGCCACATGTTCTGTTAAACTTTGCTAATAATAGAAACTTAACTGCCGGATTGCGTAGTAAAACTTTGTTAAAATAATACTACGAGAAATAATAAAAAGACTGGGATCACAAAATTTCATTATCAGTAAGTATTTTGTATTTTATTACTTTCAATTTACACGTACGCTTCGTACGAACACGAAGCGTATGTAACAATATTTGAAGATGCCATTGATTGTCAAGATGCCACGCACACAAGCATCTAATAGTTGCCGTTATAAAAAGCTATTGTTCTTAGGTAGTGCGGTATCCAGTTGGAGCGCAGAACCAATCCTTAATCTAAGCTTACAGTAAATAATAGTTATTATATATTAAAATAGTTGCCATATAAGAAATGCGTAGGTAGATTGTATCTACGTAGGTTAGATGTTACAGTTTACTATCAGGGTTTTAAACGTACGAAAGTGAAAGGACAGCGTAAAAATATTTTAATCAACGACCGCTCTATGAAAGCATTGTTCTAATAATATAGGTATCAATAAAATAAGCTTTGTTCAACAGCTATTTCAATTAAAGATAAAACAAACGCGATGCACGCATCACTAAAAGAACAAAAGATCAAGCGCACCTACAACTATGAAAGAAAAAATCGAATGATTAATTACGGATCGAGTTTTATTTCGATGTATCGATGTTATCGATTCAAAGGAATCGAGCGCCATCGAAATTGAGGTCGCAGTTTTAACGAACCGATTCCTTACTTCAGTTTTATTTATTGAGTAGTAATGAGGTTGGAACGTGGTTATGAGGTGATATTGTGCGGTTTTATAATGATAATGATCGAATAAATTCAAATTCAAATATTTTTATTCAAAATAGGATGTGAAATCACTTCACACTAGTTGAAAAAACTACCACCCATTCCAAAATGAATGCCTCAGGCCTGAGAAGAACGGGCGCAACAAACTCAGCGGGCTTTTTTTTTCATCAAAAAATATGTTTACAAAGTAACATTGTACAATTTAATAGCCTGAGGGCGGTCGCTCCATTCCAAAAAAATCACGTATATATTTTGGATTGTATATAAATGTAGTTTATAGTGTGATAATGCAATTTAGTAAGCGTACACCTTCCTTAAAGGCCGGCAGCACACCTGTGATTCCTCTGGTATTGCAAGAAAATGTTGGCGGCGGTGATCACTTAACACCAGGTGGTCCGTACGCTCGTTTGTCCTACTTTTGAATAAAAAAATAATATCTCTATGTACTTAAATGAAATTTAATGTTAATACTTATTTTCTTAAATAAATTGTGCAGGTGGGGTTAAACACTAGCATTGGTCCCCAAAATATGCATACGCTTTTGCTTACCTTAACTTAGAACTTAACTTGCAAGATAAGCTACCTCGTACCGTGGGTAAACCTAGACTTAAGCAGCCGCTGTTACTTTATTTTGTATGTTGTATTACAAAAATGGTTTAAACTAAAAATTAGTTTAAAAACTTATTGTAGTCAAAACATTTTCCAATACACTTTACCAGGACGTAATACACTTCTATAATAAAGTCCCAGCCACTGTTCAGGCATTATCTACAAATAAATATAAATGTTTTATAAAAAAAATGGCTCTGTCGTAAATCCTATTACTCCACTGCTGAATATCTAAATGATCGGACAGCCTGGGACTAGATTGTGATTATTTTATAGCGATAGAAAGACTGTACAATATTGTATATTATTATTGAAAAGAGCGCAAAAAAAGAATGCTGTGAGAGTTTCTTGCGCCGCCTCTTCTCTCTCAGAGTGCCATTTGTTTCCGAAGCGGAAGTAGTATCTAGTAGTTATTAGAAATGACATCAAAAATAATTCTAAAGGAATCAATTTTGAGAAAATAAATGCCTTTTAATAATATTGTAATTTGTGTAATGTAACATTTTTAAGTAAACACATCGGAACTAGTTTCGAAATAAATATACTCGATGCAATACCAAACTTGGTAAATGATTAATAACAAATAAATTAATGACAGAAAGATGTAAAAATAAATCATAAACCAATATTTATAAAGCCAGAATTACAATTATGAAGTCAAATAAAAAGAGGCTGTCTAATAAAATTGATTTACAACCTTTGTGGATTAGGGTCTCTGAATAATTAAGCAGTTCCTTTATCACTTTAATTTTCAGGTTGTTACAATTATTATTATCTTAAATAAAAACAAATTAATGAAGTTTCGTATCGAAGTTGTTATTATTTTTATCTACACCCATGCTTTAAATCCTCTATTAAAGATTATAATGCGTTATAAGAATAATTATTATGCTATAAAAGAAAATAACAGTTAGCTTATTGCCAACATTAAAACACCCAATGTCCTAATAACCATTACATCATCCAAACAATTAGTGTTGTAATGAAATTCAGTACAACATAATTATTATATCATCCGTTTTCATAATAACACTCCTTTGGATGATGTTATGGTTACTAGGACTGGCTTTTTTAATGTTAGCAGTGAGGTAACTGTTACAGAATCTTTTAGAGGATTCATATTATGGGTGGTGATAAAGTCTTGTATGCAACTGTTGATGATTAGGTATTAAAACACTTATGTGATACTATTATCACATAATATATGGATAAACCCACATTCGTGTTTTAATACCCCTTATTACACAACAGTTTTTTTTTTATTATGGAAAAGGGGGACAAACGAGCGTACGGGTCATCTGGTGTTAAGTGATCACCGTCGCCCACATTCTCTTGCAACACCAGAGGAATCACAGGAGCGTTGCCGGTCTTGAAGGAAGGTGTACGCGCTTTTCAAGGTACCCATGTCGTATCGTCCGGAAACACCGCACAAGGAAGTTCATTCCACAGCTGTGTAGTACGAGGAAGAAAGCTGCTTGAAAATCGCACAGTGGAGGACCGCCACACAACCAGATGGTGGGGATGAGATCCTTACTTGTGGCGTGTCGTGCGAAGGTGGAATTCGGCGGCAGAAATCAGATGAAGCAGCTCTTCAGTTGTTCAGTTGCATTTATAACTATTATAGAAAATTTTGTACGTACGTAATATACCTCTAGGTACTATTGGAATTCGCATGGAATCAAGAAAAGATCTTCATTATATCAACATTAGGATCAATCTTATTACACCTATATCAATATTACATCGCATCTTAAAACTTACCTCACACTTCAAAGAATAATACCGATTGTCACGCAGACCAGCCACAAGGGAAGAAGACAATCCGGCCATATGACAGGAATATTGAGTCAACATACATAACAAAATCTCTGCGCGTTACTTTCGCGCACGGCTCAAGATCCGTCATAATAAAATATGATAGCATGGAACCTTAGTGTAAGACAAATATATATTCGAATATCTTAATGTGTAATATAGATTCAGTGTCCCGATGTTTGTTTCCAGTCCTAAACTAATAATCGGGATTACTGGATGGAGTGCAGTTTAGTCCAACTTGAGAGATAGGATAGTTTTTATTTCGATTTGGGACCATAAATATTATTTATTTTCTACTAGCTGACCCGGCAAACGTTGTTTTGCCGTTTAAATTATTTTTAGAGTTAACCCGTTTTTTGGACATTTTTTGGACACACAAGAATTTTTCTAAAATAAACGTAAACTAAGTGACTCCTTATTACATAAGCTTACTGCGAATAAAAGTCCCGTCAAAATTGGTCCAGCCATTTCAGAGATTAGCCGGAACAAACAGACAGACAGACAGACACACAGAAAAAAATAATAAAATTTTTTATTTTTTTGCTATATATATTCATTTACATGTAGTCAAAAACGGTTATCTCAATATTACAAACAGACACTCCAATTTTATTTATATGTAGGTATAGATGAGAGAATTTATTGACGCACTGTTTCAGAGTTCAGCTGTGAAACAATTTCATTATAACAACAGGGAGCATATTTTACGAAATAATTATTATTGTTATGAAATATTATTGACGTTTTCATAAAAAAACAGTATTTTATTTAATATTTATTTATCGACACAGCTAGTAAGTGATATATTTTGAACCATTTAATTACGACCAACCCACATCCATACATTAGGGGCTCGTAAAATTTGGATGAAGCTTTTATGTTTCAACATCTCAATAGATATTTAGTTTAATGTTATCTGTTAATTATTTTAAGTTATCTCTTTAGTATGCTTTATGAGGGTAATTGAAAGATTAATATTTATTTATTACAAACGATATAAATAACCCACACAATGTACGATGTTGTAGTCGTAATATTTTTGAAATAATTAATGGTGTTTCTAAATGATGACCACAGATATACAATCAAGAACAGAGACCATTTACCAGTGGGAGGCTCCTTTGCACAGGATGCCGACTAGATTATGGGTACCACAACGGCGCCCATTTTCGCCGTGAAGCAGTAATGTGTAAGCATTACTGTGTTTCGGTCTGAAGGGCGCCGTACTAGTGAAATTACTGGGCAAATGAGACTTAACAACTTATGTCTTAAGGTGAACAGAAAAAGGTACCCATAATCAAGCCGGCATCCTGTGCAAAGGAGCCTACCACTGGTGAAATTATCACATACTTAAATGAACGTAAGAGTAGTTACTCATGTCGCAGTCAGGAAGTAGTAACTTAACATAAGAGTGACTTGTGACCCAGTCTCAGATAAGGTCCGGAGTTTCCTCCGGACCACAATACACAGATAAGGAGAAACAAATCACTAAATCAATTATATCCTTATTATAATTTATTATTTTGAGGACAGTTAAAACTATTACAACTATACTGTGGTCACTAAGAATGACAAAAAATGTGAATACACAAATAAAATTAAAAATGCAAGCTTTCTTTCACTGAGCCAAGCGTTCGAGTGACGTAAAGACATAAATCTTGAAATTTCTGTCAAATGTGTTTATGTTCAACTCTCAGGTTGCTTGAGGTCGCGGGTTCGACTCCGGCATCATTCATACATTTTGTTATTAAATTTAATTTGTTTAATTAATCCCAGAAGTGAGTGGTTATCACTTTAAAAATAACAAATTGTTTAAAAATGTGAATTACTTTTTGCAAAATAATTGTAGGTAAGTGAAACGGACTTCATAAGTTTATTTTACTGTATTTTAATTAAAAAGGTCAAGTTAAAAAAAAGCTTTTTTCTTTAAAAGCTTATAAAATAAACATGTAATGTTCATATAAGTACATAAAAGGCATAAATTTTGTCAAAATTTAACTCCTTTAGAAATCTTTTGATGTCACTTCTAACACTACCACCGCTTCGGAAACAAATGGCGCCAAAGAGAAAAGAAACAGCGCAAGAAACTCTTCCAGCATTCTTTTTTGCACTCTTTTTAATAAAATATACAATTTTGTACTGTTGCTGTTTGCTATAAAATAATCATAATCTAAGGATTAATATCGAATCGATTCATAATCGAAGGACAAAAATATAATTTTCTCTCCTCTCCAGCACGAAAAGGGCGCTATTGCTACTTGAAAACTCGCAGCAAAAACGCTTTTTGCTGTGAGCGTGAGGCAAAGTGATTTAAATTTCGAACCCCACGTGACCATACATCCGGGAATTACTCCGCGTTAAAAAAATAAATAATGCGATCCGGTGCGTTCCGAAACTCGTTTTTAGCCTAGCGATTATCTCACCTATAACACTTTTCTCGCTAGTCGAGGTGAAAAGTAGTTTGTTTCACACGAGAGCAATTTTTTTTTGACTTGTGTCTTTAAATCACTCACTACCTCAGTAGCATTAGAATGACTCGCTACGCTCGTGATTCAATTCTAGATTGCTTCGCCTATTCGTGATTTAAAGTCAGCACTCGCGGCAAAAAATAACTTTGCTCACTAGTTGAACAAATAACTATTCTAATTTCTCTAGTACTTTGACTCATGTGTCTTTAGTGATAACTTGTAATCAAGTTATCATATACAAAAAAGCCACATAGCATAAAATATTATCACTTCAACGAATCTCCCTAAAAACGTTGTTGTAAAGGGTTAAATTGGTGACATATATTATATTTAATTTATTAAACAGCTGCTTTTGTATATAGCCGGTAAAATAATTTGAATTCATAGGAAAGAAGGTCATAAAACAATTAACTTATAGGTAATTAACGATGTCAACGGTTCTTGTTTTCAGGGAATTTGTATTTAATATATTAGTATCTATTTGTGATAATTATTAACATGTATAATATATAAGGCCATCCATTTGTCAACTCAACTCTTTGTCCACTGGACCCTCGCATTTGGGCAGCTGGTTTCTTCTTTTCATCAGTTGAGTTTCTTATAATTATAATATAGTATGGACACATTCAACATGACATACATACACAAATAAAATAAAATCTTGTATGCTTTGTTCAACTCTCAGGTTGTGGCTGTGTAACTACTAACTAATCCCAGAAGTGAGAGTTATCACTTTAAAAACTATCTTGCCCCAAACTACGCATAGCCTTTACTGTGGGTACAATGATAATATATTATAGTAACATAAGTACTTACTTATAAACCATGACATGACATTAAATCCATGACTCGGAAACAAATATTCAAATTAATCATATAAATGTTTGCACCTACCAGAATTCGAACCCGGGACTTCTAGCTGAGTAGTCAAGGTCACTAAATACTGGGATATAATCAAATCAACACTTAAATTTTCATCGTTTTTCATATAATTTTAATAACAATATAATAACATGCAAAGTGATGCAACATAAATATATATGGGTCGTCATTTTGAACAATTTTAAATCTTAGGTATCTACCTAAATTAAGAACTGAACACTATTAGAACTGCGTTCAAAAAAAATATAAATATAAAAATAAATATCCAACTCAGCGGGAATCGAACCCAGAACTCATTATTTTCTAGTCAAATGTTATCTAACTGCGGGACACAAAATACGTATAATATTAAAGGTATGATGAAGAATCATAATTTAATTTCCAACTCAGTATTAATTACGAAGAAAAATTTAAAACATCACAACGCTGTTCATAAAACTTTAATTTATGTTGTGAAATGCTTGAAATCTCACAAGTTACATACTTTGTTTTGTACTCGTTGCAACAAAAGGTCACAGTACAAAAACTTTTTACTCTGACCGTACCCGCTGTTGCGTTTTCACTCTTTTGTGGCCAAGCAATTAGTTCCTCTTCTAAGAGCTCGTAAGTTTATAATACGGCGGAATTTTGAGGAGGCTGGGATTTTTATGAGTCGGTAAAAGTGACTAATGAGAGTTGATGTTTTAGAAATGATTTTTTTGACTACACTACACAATGCAAATGGTTTCGGCGTATGATCATTAGTTAACATATTTTACTAATTCTTTTTTCGATATGGTTACGGATAGTTACTAAAGTATTGTAGTGCATTAAATTTAAATTTGACTTACTTAATAACTTTTATTTTTTGTAGCGCAAAGGTTTTAGGTTACTGACGATGTCTGTCACCCGGGAGGCGCCGGTTCAATCCCCGCGCGCATCCTACTAATGATTTTTCGGTTTAACCAATCATTATATTGTACCCAGTACCAACGTTTATTCGACGATGAAGGTCAACATCGTGAGGAAACCTTAATCTCCTGCGAAGATATTCAAACCCTGGAATCAAGTGCACACAGTAGACGATAGGATAGTTTTATTTCGATTTGGGTCCCATAACTATTTTTTTTTTCAATATTTGTTTTGTATGGACATATTTTCTATGGGAGAATTTACTGTCGCACGGTTTGACAATTCTGCTGCGAAACAATTTCATTTTAACAACAGGGAGCATATTTTACGAAATAATTCTTAATGTTATGAAATTTTATTAATAAATTTATAAAAAAATAGTACTTTATTTATTATGTACAGAACGACGTCTTTCGGGTCAGCTAGTATGATATATTTTATCAGTCAATATGGATCAAAAATCTAGTAATAGGACCTAGATACCGCACAACGATTCCAAAGTATTTGTAATTTAGTTTTTGTTAATTTTTTTAGTAATGTGTAAGATTTAATTAAAATATAATATAAACAATTTATGGGTTAACAAGAACCCCTGTATGAGTAAAGGCCTCCTCCAAAGTTGCCCATTCTTGTCGGTTTTGTGCTATGGAGCACCAGTCTAAGCCAGCAAATCTTTTCAGATCATCTTCCCAGCGGGCTAAGGGTTTTCCCCTTAGGCTACTAGTAACCTTACCAAAACACTTAATGACTGCATGCTTTCGGATTTCATAGGAAAATATATGTCATTAACGATATAAATACGTGAACACACACTACCAGTAGAAAGCTACTTCGCACAGAATGTCGGCCGTGCCATAATGTGCAAAACCGTGAAGCAGTAATGTTTGACGACCCATATTGCCGAATGGTTCGTGACCCTGACTACTAAGCTAGAGGTCACGGGTTCGGATCCCGATAGGTGCAATCATTTATATGATGAATAATGAATGTTTGTTTCCGAGTCATGGATGTTTATATGTATTTATATATGTTTAAATAAGTATATTGTATTAAATATATAACTGTCCGACCCATAGTACAAGCTAAACCTACTTTAGGGCAAGATAATTTGTGTAAAAGTGTGTTAATATTATTACTGTATTAATTAATGTACTGAAGTACTTACAAGATGTATGTATGTATATACAGGGTGTCCCAAAGTTATGGGACATGAAGGGAAAGTACCTTAAAGATGAGTTATTAGTTTTTGGCGATTCTTTCAATTGGCATCATAAAAGTAGGGGTGTTTTTTTTTTACATTTCAGTCGGTTCGATTCCCAGACGAGGCAAGTAATTTTTAGAAAATCTTTGAATGCAGAAGTACTAACTTTTAAAAATAACATAAAGTCTTCTTTCAGTAAAAAAGCCTATCTTCGATATTTAAGGTACTTTCCCTTCATGTCCCATAACTTTGGGATACCCTGTATATGAAATTGTGGCTACCCAAAAGAGAGACACGTTAAATTCATCAAAAATGATATTAACTCGTGTCAGCTAATAGTCCATTCAAATGTTACATGAGCTTTGCATTTTTTTCATACAAAAATTCCGTAAAGACATACTTTGTAGCAAATACTTTTGCCTACAAATATTTAGATAACTTTTTGCCCTAAAATAAAAATTAAAGAAGTTATTAGCAAAAGAGTGAGGAAATTATTATAATTTTTTTTCTTTTTTGCTCTATAACTATTTTTTATACTTTTTACAAGACGGATAGTTTCCGAGATATCGAGAAAAAAGTGTTTTCACCATTATTTCCAAGATGGCGGCCGGGGGACAAGGGTGGCGACAAATTTGAGGTTAAGCTTCTATTGAACCCCACACATGTCCCAAAAATAAAATTGCGTCCTCTAAAAAATGCAATATTCGGTTCTTAAATTGTAAAATTTCATTGGACTATAACATAAAGTGGGACCGCTACAATAAACAACCTTGTCCAGTCATCTCGAATGGCATTCTACATCAAAGCGACTGCGAAATTGACATGAATATTTGAAACGCCTATATATTAGAGACCCACGCGTTCAAATGTCGGTATCATAGCGAGCTATTGCAGACATTTTGTAAATATTTCATGGATTACTACATAATGTTAGTATTCCTTTTTCAAATACAATCTAAGCATAAAAAGGCATTAGTATTCCGATTTCAAACCAGTGGGAGGGTTCTTTGCACAGGATGCCGGCTAGATTATGGATACCACAACGGCGCCGATTTCTGCTGTGAAGCTGTAATGTGTAAGCATTACTGTTTTTCGGTCCGAAGGGCGCCGCGCCGTAGCTAGTGAAATTACTGGGCAAATGAGACTGAATCTTATGTCTCAAAGTGACAAGCGCAATTGTAGGGCCGCTCAGAATTTTTGGGTTTTTCAAAAATCCTAAGCGGCACTGCATTGTAATGGGAAGGGTGCGACAGTTACCAACAACTGAACGTCCTGCTCGCCTTGTCCCTTACTTTCATAAAAAAAAAAACAAACAATCTAAGCATTAAAATACATTAGTATTCCAATTTCAAATACAATCTAAGTTTAAAAAGGCTAATCTAGGCTAAGGCAATCTAAGTTAAATTACTAAGTAAGATTACTTTGGATTCGGATTATTTTTGATGTCAAATAAAGGAGTGCTTTGTTTTGCTGTTTCAGAAATAAATGCTGCGCTAAGAGAGAGAGAAAATACGGCACAAGAAACAATATAAAAATACAATTTATATACTGTACTGTGTTTGAAATGGCTATATAATAATCATATCGAAGTACCAGGCTGTAAGACTGATTAAATATTCTGCTGTTGAGTCGTAAGATTTACAGCCGAGCCTATTTAAATAAAACCGTTAATATGGTACCTATGTCTGAGTAACGACTGGGACTGTATGAATTTACTTAAAAATAGACCTAATTGACTTAAAAATATCTAAATATAAAAATACCCTCAAACCAATGTAATGTAAATAACTAGCTAAACGCCGTAGCTAGTGAAACTACTGGGCAAATGAGACTTGTCATCTTATGTCTCAAGGTGACGAGCGCATTTGTAGTGCCGCTCAGAATTTTTGGGTATTTCAAGAATCCTGAGCGGCACTGCATTGTAATAGGCAGGGCGTATCAATTACCATCAGCTGAACGTCCTGCTCGTCTCGACTGTTATTTTCATAAAAAATATTCAATACCAAACCATTACAGTCTCTTCAAATATTTAACAGATTATTTTTTATGATCAAAAGTAATGAGAGCTATAGACGGGACTTTCACTGTTTTAAGAAGTAACTTAGGCTGCTTCTTTTAAAATTTAATTTGGATGTCAATAATTGTTTAGAATGCTTGTTTTAAAAATTGATTCGGGTTTAACGTAAGAAAAGAATATTCATTATGAAAATTTATTGAAGTAGGCGTTACTTTGCGGAAATCCATAATTATACAAATGATTTAAGTTTTCTTTGGTGTTAATTCCGCCAATATTGAGTCTCGTGCCAGATTTTGGCGAGATTTTCCTGAGGATGCCTCGTGTAGAGGCGAAACACGTGTCAAATTGTTTAAGAGCAAATATTGGCGGAATTAACACTAAAGAAAACTTAAATCATTTGTATAATATTCATTATATTTTGAGTACTTGGGCGAAGTCGTAGGTGGCCAGTCGTATGCAATCAAATTCACCCAACGACCATAATCATTACACCAACGCTTGCCATGAGATCTTGATCTAGATTCTAGAATCATATGGACAAGAATCATATTAGTACTTAATTACTTCAATTGAATTAGAACTGCTCCGAGTTTCTGCGAAGCAAATCCAGTTGGCAAATAGATTAAGTTCCGCAAATTCTATTTACATGTAGCAAGAATTTATATTGCAATCTCAAGAAGGTGAAATGGAAAACTGTGTGGGAGTAAGCTGTTTAAAAAATATTCACCTTTTTCATAAAAAATACTTTTATAAATGTAGGATTTTGTATTCCATTATTATGATGCCCTTTTGACAATTGCTAATACTTTAAGCCTTAAAGTGCTCAGGTACATTCAAATTATGTCGTATATCTTTTTTTCGCTATCATTCATTTGGCAAAATAACATGTTTTGCTTATTGGTGTATCATTTTTGAAATGAAACGAAATTAATTAAATTGTATGAATCGTGGTAACATAGTTCTTAAGAATTGGTAGATGCACAGCACAATTCGCCAATATATCGGCATACAAATATGTTTTGATTGTCAATATTGGAATTTTTATTTTATACATCATTAATTCAATACAAGCTTAATAATATAATCTATACTACTATTATAAAGCTGCAGTGTTTGTTTGTTTGAACGCGCTAATCTCTGGTACTACTGGTCCGATTTGAATGATTCTTTCAGTGTTGGGTAGTCCATTTATCGAGGAAGGCTATAGGCTATGTTTTTTTTTCAAAATTAGGGATCCGTAATAAAATTGCTATTAGGTGTCAAATCGAAAACATATTTTTGCGTGCGCTGCAAAAACTATTGACAATAGAACAAAATGATGTACAGGCTATAATATAGGCAATATTTTATTACTTATAAAACTATCGCGTGAATTATAATTTATATGGCAAAACAATGTTTGCCGGGTCAGCTAGGGTAGTATAAAATAAACATAAGTGGGTACATCTCAAATTATAACTGTTAAATACTATTATTTTTAGCTAAAGAATTCTTATTGACAATTTTAATCAAAAATAACAGCAAAATGGACCTTTCTGCTATCCTAATTTACCGTAGTACGAATAAGCAACGCAAATTATAACAATTTATTTTGATAGTTTTTTTTTTATGACAATAAGGGACGAGACGAGCAGGACGTTCAACTGATGGTAATTAATACGCCCTGCTTATTACAATACAGTGCCGCTCAGGATTCTTGAAATATACTACAACTTCGCTCGTCACCTAGAGACATTAGATGTTAAATCTCATTTGCCCAGTAATTTCACTAGCTACATCGCCCTTCTGACCGAAACACAATAAAGCTTACGCATTACTGCTTCACAGCAGAAATAGGCGCCGTTGTGGTACCCATAATCTAGCCGGCATCCACTGGTAGTGTACCAAACCTAAGAAAAAATCACAATCGGTTGATGTAGGTATCTCTTTTACGTTAAGAAATGCAATATCTACGCGATAAAGCCACGTTACCGGGTCACCGTTTCAATCTATCTTGTATAACCTTAAGTGTTTATCATTATTGAATAACAGTGATTGTACAAAGTAGGTATGGAGCCGCAGATATATTTCAAGATACTTCATAATCCCTAGATTATATCACTCGTATGTCGTAGGTATAGTCGTGTATATAGTTGTGTAGATATAGAGATATACCAACAACCAACACATCCCCTGTCAAAGAACTTAAATATATCAGGGCTGCCGCTTGCAGTTAGAAGTTAAAAGCTGCTATCCTAAGAAATCGCCAAATTAGCGCATAATTGAAACCATTTCTCAACGGTATATATAGTAATTATTTATAAAAATAGTTATATATCTACAAAATATGAGAAGAAAATTCATATTTTCTTTACATTTGTATCTTTAATAGACACTGCGAAAAAAATAACGAACTTTTACAGTTGGAGCCCATATTAATCATTCACTCCAGATAACAATTGTATGAAAAATTATTAACTGTTTACCAATACTATTTAACATGACATAGTTTTGTTATTTTTGTAAAGAAAATTGTATTTTGTTTATAATAAATTAAAAATGCATATAACTCTGAATTAAAACTATATCGATTTTGTAGAGGAAAGGTAACCTAGCTCCGCTCGATTCCTCAAGGCCGTTGGTTCGGTCCCCAGCCTTAATAGACAGAATTTACTTTCTCGCCCGCCGTTCCTTCTAAATCACTACATATCGCAGTTGGTCTATGGTCACCTGTGCGTGTCGTCTCACACATTAATGCGGCGATATCACTTATAGTTCCTAATTTAGATTTCTATGATTGCATCATTTTATTTCTCTACATACATTTCAAATATAGCACGTGTAAGTTTTTTCCTCTTCCATAAAAACTAAAATTCCGTCTTTCCTCATAAAAGATCAATTAGTGAATAAAATAAATTAATGCAATTAATTAAATGTTAAGCGCCTAATAGCGTAATTTAAAATAATATTACAACATACAGATAAATGAAACTAATCAAGACATTAACACTGGTAAAGAGAAACATATGTACCAGGATAACAGGATGCGATAGGAGATCTCGGTGATTTTATTTGAATCGATCGGATGCAGCCTCGTATCTTATGTAAATTATCTCTCAATATGCTTCTAATTAAGATTTATGACTGTGTTAATATTAATTGATTTTCTTTACAAGATAAAGATAGATTCTACACTTTATGGTATAATAAAAGATAAGTAAAATGGTATAGCGAGTAACATTTTCAGTTTTAGGTCGTAAATCAAATAATTAAAACATACGTGTCGTCTCGTCTCGTAACTCAAGTTATCAATTAGTTTTTAAGATCAGAGTATAGTTAAATATAATAAACCTTTTAAATTTATACGTCTAGATAGAGTAGCTGTTCTGTTGTTGCTGTTAGACAACCGATAAAAACAGGCCAGGTTTAATACTTAAGTGCGCGTCACAAGCTACGTCTTACACTCGAGATTTGTATGACACTTTAAGTGAGCGTGCATTGCTCAAAATAGAGGTTAACTCTAAGCTACATTTTTTCGCTCAATTAGACGTATAAATGATCTTTACGACTTTTTTCTCTTTTATGCATAGTTATGAAGACAAAAACAATGAGTTCAAGCTCTAAAGGTTGTTGCATCCAATATACGATAATTTATATTTATACAGTTAATTCTTTATTACTTTTTATGAAATAAATTATATTATTTAAACACGATTCATATATTGGATGCAGCTCCTTACAAACGAATTTTGCTATGTATATTATAGCCATTGTAAAATACTCTACTTGATTGAAAAGAGTGTCCGTTGAGTTTCTTGTATGTTCTTCTCACAAGCTCAACTTTTTATGAATATACAGTAAATTCAGTAATTTAATAGAAATATTTGCAGTGAAGATTCAGAAGCGCTTAGTTTAAGCCTATTTGAATAAAGTTTATTTGACTTTGACTTTGACAGTGTCAAGACATGTCTTATCACGGCTTGTGTTGAGATATTTTCTGGCATACGGACCTTAAAATTCATTTGTGGCGATCTCTTGTGTTCGTCTATCTCTTATTGTGTTCAATGAATATCTATAAATATAAAGTTTAGCTTTCGGTACTATCTTTTAGAAAATATTCTTCTATAAAAAAATGTATTTGTGTCAAAAGTCGAATGAAAAACTGGTTCGTTACAGTAACTGACGACGTGAGAAGTGAAAATATTGAGTTAATATGCAAATTTCAAAATACTTATTGGGATAAGAAATAAAAATATCGCAACTGTAATAAGCCACTGCTCGGTTGAATGTAAATTGCAGATTGTAGAGCGATATATCAAATTGATAAATTGATTTGGCTCTGCGGTGAAGCATCTGAAATCTCTCTGTTCTACAAAGGAAATTATTCAGATAGGTACATATATCAGATAGCAAATAGCCAGGTTTTACCAGTTTCCCCACAAACCATATGTTTTAAGCATAATAAAGTTTAATCCCTCAACACGTAGATAGGGTTGTAGAAATAAGTTTTCTGATAACTACATATATAAGGCTTAATTGTAAATTGCTTTAATAAGTAGAGTTATAAGTAATTTTGTACATAGTTTATTAACAAATACAGGAAATTGGTTTTTTTTGGTACATACATAATTTTTACGGGTCGGTCACGCGACTTGATATAATATTTATTATACACATCAAATTTATAAAACCTAAAAATTTATCAACGAAACGTCGATACTCAAACGGTTGGTCCAGTGGAAGAGCACCTGCACGGAACTCGAGAGGTCGCAGGTTCGAGTCCCGCATCGTTCATAAATTTTGTTTATAAATTTTATTTATAAGTATAAATTAAGTATAAATAAATTACATATAATATTTATATTTATAATTAATCCTTGAAGTGAGGGTTATCACTTAAATAATAACAAATTGCTTAGATTTACAAGAGCGACATCTCAACTCAATTTCCTAATATGCAAATATTGGGATTGGGCAGGTTATCAACTGGTACTACAACTACTACAAGGTAAAGAAGATACTGTAGGTAGAAGCCACAACCTGAGAGTTGAAAAAAACCTATACAAGATTTATCAACGATACGTCACTAGTACGATGACTCAGTGGAAGAGCACTAGCAGGAGTCGCGGTTTCGAGTACCACATCGTTCATAAATTTTGTTTATAAATTTTATTTGTATAATTAATCCCAGACGTGAGGGTTATCACTTTAAAAATGACAAATTGTTTAGATAATATTTATTCCTCCCGATAGTGTTCAACACGTCCAAAGATGTCTTCACTTCACGGCGCCTATTTCTGCCGTGAAGCAGTAATGTGTTTCAGTCTTAAGAGTGCCGTAGCTAGTAAATTACTGGGCAAATGAGACTTAACATCTAATGTGTCAAGTTGACGAGCGCAAGTGTAGTGCCGCTCAGAATTTTTGGGTTTTTTAAGAATCCTGAGCGGCATTGTAATAGATAGGGCGCATCAATCACCATCAGGTGAACGTCCTGCACGTCTCGTCCCTTATTTTGATAAAAAAAATCTTCAAAATAGAATTTCAATATAACTTTGTACAGACAGACGTGTAGGTGGTTAAGGCAAGTAGTTCTTCTATATGTATAAGGTGACCTACAAATTTATGTAAATTATCAGTATTCGTGACGCGCGGGCGCCGATTACGTTATTACTGACTGTATTGTGGACGAGAAAATCATAATAACAATATCTTTCATATAATGACTTCCTCTATTAAATTATACGGCTACAACTTTGTCTATGGAAGAGAACATACGAGAGTACGGGTCATCTTTTTTTTATGCCAATACGGGAGGAGATTCATACACCCTGCACATTACAATGCAGCGCCGCTCAGGATTCTAGAAAAACAAAAGATTTCTGAGCGGCACTACTTTTGCGCTCGTCACCTTCAGACGTAAGATGTTAAGTCTTAATAGTAATTTCACTAGCTACGGCGCCCTTCTGACAAAACACAATAATGCTTACGAATTACTGCTTCACGGCAGAAATAGGCGCCGTTGTGGTTCCCCATAATCTAGCCGGCATCATGTGCAAAAGAGCCTCCCACTGGTCGCAACATTTCCGCATTGTTTTGGGGTCAAGTGGGTCAAGAAGGGGTATGAAAATTACCGAGCCATGCCAGAAAAAATGTTTGGGAAACTCAGATCTAGCCATTCGCAGAGCACAGGTAACGGGCATTTCCGTGTCTGAGATCTATAGAGCGTACTTACACTTTGCTCAGACTTTACTAACATAATACTTAGCTGAGTGTAAGCTTAGCATAATCTTTGATGTGTAATTCCCGACACGTAACACTTAAAAGTGACGACGCGATCGGGTCGGTCTAGCATCATCCTTTTATCTCGGAGTGTTCAACTGTAAATAGGTAAGAACCGCATTCAATAAATAAAAGATTTTAGGAAGCCATAAATAATAAACTGAATTTTTGCTTTATGTAAAACTGAAACGAGGCAGAGACGCAAAATAAACAAACAACAGTCCAATAAAAAAGCGCTTAACTCTGCTTAATAAAGATGTTTCTATAATTAACAGCTGCTCTGGAGATGTGTTCACTACAGCTTACAGTTAAAAATACATCAATAATAACATCGTTCACAATTTGCAACTAAACTCATCAACAATTTTGAACAAGAAAAAACAAAAAACGACTGTAAAAACTACGCAAAATCAATCTTCGGTTCATTAAATAAAAACTTTTCCTAGAATTATCGTACTAATATTATAGATGAACAAAAAATAGCTGAAAAACTTAAGTAGCTGCAGATGTGTTTGTTTAATCACCTGCCGTCCAGAAAAAATCCTAAACCCGTCAGCCTAATTAAAAGTTAATCTTGGATAATATCGTTAATCTATCCTTTTAAGAATATTATGTCACCAATTTAGACGGCTATTTTACTTACAGCGCTTAGAAAAAACTTATCTGTTGTGTAAATGGCGGCGATTAACGTGACACCTTTTCACATTACATTTAGTTAAGGTAGCACCATATAAGGTTAAGTTTTTTGAAAATAATTGGACGAGCACGCATTTCACTTGATGGTGTGTGATAAGCCTATCCCATAGCAGTGCTTGCAATTCAAATCAAATTAAAAAAATTGTAGTGTCTCGAACCTAGTAATTTTAATAGCTACGACGTCCTTTAAACTGAAACAAAAAGTATAGTGGCTTTACCACAGGAAGCCGGCTAGATTATGGGTACCACAACGGCGCCTATTTCTGCTGTGAAGCAGTAATGTGTAAACATTATATTACGGTATTAGTATATTACGGTGTTTCGCTTTTAAGGGCGCCGTAGCTAGTGAAATTACTAGGCAAATGAGACTTAACATCTCATGTCTCAAGGTGACGAGCGCAATTGTAGTGCCGCTCAGAATTTTTGGGTTTTTCAAGATTCCTGAACGGCACTGCATTGTAATACCATCAGCTGAACGTCCTGCTCGTCTCGTCCCTTATTTTCATAAATACAACACAAAGTGTCATGTAAGACGTAGCTTGTCACTAGGGGGTGCATTGGTTTTCTAGCAAGGTAGTCACTGGGAACTAACTAGTTGTAGTAGAACTATGGAATAAATAATAAGATTGCTTACCGTAGGTAACTAGGGTTGCCAACAATACTGTTTTTCACTAAATTATGCTTTTTACTGTTGAACAAAAATAAAGTATACGAAATACTGTTTTCAGCATGCAAACACATTATGTGTTATACTCACTCGCTCACACTTTGTTTTATTAAGTCAGAGGGCGCTCACTGCTGCATAGCGTGAGCGTAGCCACAAACTAATCACACCGAGTTTCTGAACGAATCTATCAATGTCAAATATTCAAGATTGTCAGTGACAGACATGCGAGTGTATGCGTTCTCGTTCTCATTCTCAGGACATATAACCTTTTTTTACGTGAACCGTGAATTACCTCATTTATTTTAATTTTAGTTATAATTGTGGTGAGGCTTATGAAGTTTTTAAACAAGATTAAATTAGTAAGTTGTGCGAGAAGATCAAAAAAATATGTATTTAAAACAATAAATAAATAAAATACTGTTCATATTTCTAAAATACTGTTTGATATTCTTCACAGACCTGAATATACTTTATTTCTTGTAAAAAAAAGTTGGCAACCCTATAGGTAACCTACCTTAGTATCTAGCCTAGTGAAAAATTTTATGAGTGGGTGTTCAATAAAAGTTTGGTAATAAGATAACGGAACTAAATTAACTTTAACACTAGTGCTATATTTATTTAGGTTTATAACAAGGTAGACACTGCCTAATTGCCTATATGATATACACGCCTCTGCTTGTCACGCACACTAAACTAATAATCCTGGCTGTTTTTATCGGTTGTCTAACAGCAAGAGACTCTATCTAGACGTGTACATTATCTACTACTAGCTGACCCGACAGACGTTGTTCTTTAGAATATAAAAAAAAATACTGTTTTATAGGAATTTGCCAATAATATTTCAACATCAAGAATTATACCTGTTGTTGTGATGAAATTGTTTCACAGCAGAACTATCAAACCGTGCGTCAATAAATTCTGTCACAGACGTATATACAAAACAAATATTGGAAATAAAAATAATTATGGGTCCCAAATCGAAATAAAAAGTATCCTATCTCTCAAGTTGGACCAAACTGCATACCATGGAGTAATCCCCATTAAAATCCGTTCATTAGTTTAGGAGTCCATCGCGGTCAAACAACGTGTCACGTAATTTATATATATTAAGATTAAAACTAAAAAGATATGATATAGACAGAGACGTGAAGTAATTTAATTCATAGACAGCAATTTTTATCAAACTTATTTTAAATTTTTCAACATCAAAGAACATAAACGGTTCATAAAATACGTCTACAAGATCATCTCATTTATCTACTATTGTTAATTGTAATAAAGACGATAAGGCACGTAGCTGAGATTGGCAGTTTAAAGAAGCAGACTTATCTATTGAGAATTTATTGTATCGAAGAAATTTCATCCAAACATAATCTAGGGCAAAACGTTTACAGATTGAAGATAATATGATCGAGTTTGCTTCAAAATGGCATCTAGCGCACAGGTTATTCAAGTCCAGGACTACTGATCGTATTAGATCTGATTTTGTGTGTCTATTCTATCTCTTACTTGAGATAAAAAACCGCAACTATCGTTGACTTTCCTTAAATAAACTTATCAACGGTAACCTTCTCACCTTACCCGTACACGCTGTCTGTCAATGGGACGATACTTATCAGCGATTGAAGTTTGTATGGAAATTGCAATTCACGCGTCCCAATATAAGGCGATACGAATGACTTATCATTAGTTACTGTAGTTACTGACAGTAGAAGGTATTAATTTATCTCTATCTGTAGATAGTGAATATACTCCCAATAGGGAACGGCCGTTATTCTTTCAATACGAAATCTGAATAATAGCGTTTCTTTAGCATGTGTACTTATATGATAGGTATTTTTTTATTATATTCTTCTGTGGTAGGAATATGTAATAAATTTCACCTGATGATCTATATTTAAACCAATTCTGAGATATAATTATTGAGTAGGTTAACAATAAGATTTATAGTGTCTTCAAAGCAGACACTAACATATTTTCAAATGATCCAATATGATAAAAGCAAAAGATAGTAAGATAAAGAAAATTGTTATTTTAATTTAAAGCCATTCGATGATAAAACAGAACTTGGAAGCAAACAACAATTTTGTTTGCTACCAAGTAAACATCACTGTGTTTCGGTCTGAAGGCCGCCGTAGCTAGTAAAATTACTGGGCAAATGAGACTTAACTTCTTATGTATCGAGGTGACGAGCGCAGTTGTGGGTTTTTCAAGAATCTTGAGCGGCACTGCATTGTAATGTCAGGGTGTATCAATTACCATCTGCTGAGCGTCCTCCTCGCCTCGTCCCTTATTAACAAAAAAAACTGATCTCCATAACAGCCCACTACAAATCACAACCCAATCATAAACACAATATAACCCGACCAAATTTAGAAGGGGCAGCAGTAACATAATAAAGCAACTATAGAACTCAACACCCGGAACTAATCGCTTATTCCGAACTGCGAATGGATTATTACTTAGTTACATGAGCCATGAAGCCATTCCAGGAACACTTATGTTATGAAATTAATACGCTTCGTACTGTTACTATTCCGCAAACTGTTGCAAAATTAGAAATGAATACTACATTATTTTACGTTGCTTAAATATATAAAATGTTTATTTGTGTATTACTGCCTACGTGAGATTATTAAATTAGCAATTTAAATATTTTTATGAATACACACGCCATAATATTAGCAAGTGAAGCACCGTTATGCTAGTGCGTGTGCGGTTACGGGGTGCACCAGTTACATAATTTTTTCTCCCTTAAATAATCATATATCCACAAATACTTTTACATTATTTTTTACACTTTTTCACAACTTACGACGCCATTTTTTTAATACTTTATTGTGACGCAAACTTATCTGTCACAAACGATGGCAAATCTCATAATGGCGGCCGATCGGCTTGTATTTGTGTAAGTGTATGCGTGGGGCTATGTATTTACACGTTTGCCGGCTTGTTTTGGTGCGTCACTGTTATGTAAGATTACACGGAGTCCTTATTTTTTACTCGTCCGTGCCTGACTAGTATTAGGTATATTTTACTTACAATTTGTATTTCACTTCTACTTCTTTAGGGATGGGTATAAGATGTTAAACTCGCGTCAGGACAAATCGTTGAAATTATGGTCGAAAGTCGATTTTTCTGAGAGATAAACTTTTTAATGTTAAATTACTGTATTATTTCTGAAGTGTTTAATTTTTAATGTAATATATTGTCATTTTTGTATAGTACGATAGTTCAATAAATGAATATTGTATTTAACCACATAAACACTAGTACTTATCTACTGATAAATAAAGCAATATGGGCGATATTATTCCCTAACCATTACAAAATATTCAAAAATGCACGTTAATGTTCAATTTTTCACTTCTTCCGGCACTCCCGGAGCGCAACACTTTATTTGTGGAAGAGTAGGACAAACGAGCCTACGGGTCAGCTAATATTAAGTGACTAATGACCTTCGTCTTTCGCGTGAAACCTCATTTTCAATGTCATTCCAATATCAACTCTATGGGAAAGGAAATGTTTGAACTTGAATAGCTTTTGATCCGGACGACCTAAAATGCCAAACTCAAACTGATTTTAAGCTTTTTCATCAAGACATTTCGAACGATACATAATGGGGGTACCTATAGTGGTTGCTCTGGGTGTGTATGGTGGGTGTTGTATTTCCCATTCTCATGTAACACCAGAGGAAACACAGGAGCGACGTTTTAGTAAGATGTGAGCGCTTTTTATGAAGATACCCATATCGTGTAGTCTTTTGTCTTGGCAACACCGTGAAAGTAGGCTAATTCTAGAGTTCAGATGATGAGGATAATATCCTATTTAGACTGTGGTGCGATGGTGGAATTCGTCGGCAGGTCACACAACTCTTCGGAACAGTCGCCGTGATAATTGCGGACGAGACTCATAATGCGACTTCTCTTGGTTAAAAGTTTTACAGAGCATTGAATACCCGACATTAGGAGCAATTTGTATGAAATGAGCGAGAATTAATTCACCTGATGGTCTGATAACCCACAAGCGTACGTGTCACCTGATGGTTTGAGATCAGCGCCCACACTTTTGTAACATCAGTGGAATCACAAGAGCGTTGCCGATACTTCAGGCAAATAGATGTATGCGTTTTTTTTTTGAAGGGGTATGATATGGGTAGTATCGTAACCCCGCGCTTGTTTGTAATAGAATGCCATAGAATAAATATAAATTTTTAGATAAACCAAATCAGCCATTCTTAATATACCAGCTGTTTCACAGACAAATTGTATTACCCGCCGGGATGGCATGCGTCCTCATGGAATGACACTGGTGGCTTGGGCACGCGGAATGCGCTGGTGTGAGACGCGACTTGCGTCAACACTCTGGCTCCTTCTCATGTCCAAGTTACGTCAGTCGGTGCTGGGGCTGCTATCTCGACTGCCGAAGACAGCAAGCGTCGTAAAATTGTTGGTCTCAGTGAGTCTTACATTTTTCTGCTATTTGGTGTCGAGACACTTGGCCCGTGATGCCCAAAGGCGCGGAGAATGTACAATGAACTATCTCCGCGCCTCAATAAGGCCACTGGAAACTCAAACGCTGGCAGCTATTTCGGTCAACGGAACAGCCTAGCAATCCAACGCGGAAATGCTGCCAGTATTCTTAGTACGCTTCCCCGTAATGATAGTTTTATTTTATATAATAATAGTATTGTAAATATAGTTATAAGATTTGTTTTGTTTGAATAAAATATTCCACTCCCAATTGTAGCGGGTTGAATAAAACATAGTAAACTTATTGAAATATACGTACTTATACGCAAAAATATCTCTTTAGTGGTTTAAAAATTTAATAACAACACAATAATTAAAATGTTTAATTCATAAAACATTTAAATTATTATATTCTTATTGCATTACAAAACGCCAGTCACTGATGTAACATTCCGAAGATATTGTTTTATAAACTTAAACACACGAGTACGTGATGATTCGTCGCTTTACTTCTGCATTCGATAGCAAAAATTATGACTGCGTGATTACAAGAACCTATAAATCGCACAACACTCGTGCCCCATACAAGACAAGAAGCAAGATTTTATCGCTTCTATATTATATGGTCCCAATCCCTACGAAATCGTGTTGCGAAACAAAGGTAGCGTATTGTTCCTTTAGGAGATGTGGGCAGGCATTGGCGGGCCAAATTCCACTGACCAACACAATGGACGGATACAATATCTACCCACCTGAATTATCCTACACATTGTCATCATAGGTGTATAAAATATTCGATCATTTCTAACTAAAGCGTTGTTACGAAATAAGCTGCTTGATAAATGTCAGAACAAAAATTGCAATCCAATAGTAGATTGAGTAGGTTGTACTTAAAATTTCGTAATTAAATGCAGTTTATATCAGTAACTTTTATCGCAATTTCAGTAATATCGATTAAGCTGAGTCACATTTTACGATTCATTTATATATTTATTATTTGAGTAATTCTTTGCGTGAATATTGGAGTAAAGGAACTATATTACTTTTTTCTCATAACATTATTATTGCAGAAAATCTTTTAATTGAAGACATTCTCACCATTGGTCGAAGTATAAGTCCTAGATGTGACAAGGAAACGCATAATGCACTTGTTATCTTCTATGATTTATCTAAGGCCTTTGATTGTGTTCAACATTCAAAGCTGGTCAGTATGCTATGTCACTATGGGGTTAAAGGAATTCGCTCGATTCAATGATTTCATATCTAAACAATAGAATTAAGAATTTGACCGTTCCTCTTTCTTATCTATATAAACGATCTTTCTATTCTTATAGAAAAAAAAAACATTTCACTGATATTCAAAGTGAAAAGAAACTAAGTTATGTATGACGAAGTAAACGATACTCTATCTGACTTACGGTTATCTTATACTCGTTTAGCGCTAATAACATAATGTTAAATAGCAAGAAAACGAAATATATAACATTTGTACTGAAATACATGGAAAAATTTAAATTATTTAAAATAAACGGATTTGTTTAAGTATCATATGAAAAAAAAAGAAATACAAACCTGAAAGCATAATGCTGCGAAATTGAACTCTTCACGTTCATTTCCAACAATAGCAAGCTATTACAAGTCAACGATGGATTTATTTTCAACGAAACACAATGTTTTGCAACACAACGAAATTGAAATAACAATAAATAGATAATGTGTAAGCTCGCTCGTATTTTATTCGCCTACGTCTCTGAAACAAACGTTTGTTATCGTAATGTAATCTGTGTCTTTATTTACACTTGGAGCTTGACACCGACCATAGAATTGTATAAAGCGTGGCTATCATAATATTATAGAACATAATTCTCGTACATTATTGTAACGAAAATACTGAATAATATTACCTATAAATTGATAGGAATAGGGAGATTTTTCAAAATGAAAACTTATAGGTATACAAATGATCTTTAGTGTTAATTCCGCAAATATTTGTTTTTAAAAAACAATTCGACACGTGTTTCACCTCTACACGAGGCATCCTCAAGATGTGTTGTCTCGCCAAAATCTGGCTGCTAGAGGCGAAACACGTGTCGAATTGTTTTTTAAAAACAAATATTGGCGGAATTAACACTAAAGAAAACTTAAATCATTTGTATAATTATGGATTTCCGCAAAGTAACGCCTAATTCAATAAATTTACTTATAGGTAAGTCCTTGTATAGGGAGGATTGCTCCCATTACCGTACCGAATTCAATTCTAGTGATGTTTGTCCCGTTCTATTGTTAAATATAAAAATAGTAATAAATATCTAGTATTTTCTAGGGTTACTTGTAACTGTGCTTTTACTTTAAATTTTTGCGTTAAAGTAAAATTTTTTATTATTATTTAAGTTAATCCGACGTTTCAAATCCTTTCTAGATCACGTTTTCAGGGGGACTGCGGAATAATAGAAATGTAACTTTTACGCAAAAATCTAATGTAAAAACACGCGTTTTAATCCTTTACAAAGTGTTTTATTTAAATGATGCTATCTGTATATATATTGTGGCTGGTAGCACAGTTTTTGCTTGTATCATTGTAATGTCGAAATGGACACAGCAAAAGAACTTCACCACAGTTTGCCACAACAATCAAAACGTAGTTGGTGTAAATATAGACGATCGAAAGCTTTATTAACAGTTTGAAGCCACAGGAAGCAATCATGAACTGGTAACTGGTATGGTTTCATCTCAAACCGTTATATTATTTATTGCGCTGCACTGCAAACGACATTGGCCCACATTAGCGATTTCGCTGCAATTTCATTTATGCTTTCCCGCTGCAAATAATATCTATATAAATGATTGCAACGTGTTTGTGGGCGTGAAGTGTTTCAAAGGTAATAATTCTGATTAGGATTTTAGGTGAGATAAACTAAGAAAGCATTAATAGCAATAATTTCAAATTTTAATTGAGCATTAACTGGATTGATTAAGGTAAATTTATATTTGAAATAGAAAATATGTTTAACAGTGCTGTAGGTACTCGAGGAATATGAAGAAGAGACAATAAGTGATCTCTCGGCGACTTTTCGTTACGTTATCAAGAAATTAAATTGTATAAATTATAGCCGTATATATATTTCAGCCTGAAGATGTCCACTGCTGGACAAAGGCCTCCACCAAAGATCTCCACGAGTACGACGATAGGTCCTGCGCTTCACTCATCCAACCTACTCCGGTGATCTTGAACAGATCGTTGGGCTTTGTCGATGACTTTGGTTCCCCTACGGATCTCCTCATTTCGGATTCGATCTCGCAGGGAAACTCCGAGCATAGCCCTCTCCATTGCGCTTTGAGCGACAATGAGCTTACTCATAAGGCCCATAGATAGCGACCACATCTGCATTTCGTATGTCGTCATCACTGGCAACACGTTATATATGTGTCTACTTTTTTGGTATTGCAATTTCGTTTGGTTGTAAATTCGTAGGTGATGAGAGACGAAGTGAAAAATTGATGAGAAATGTGTTCTTGTTGAGTGGTGACCAGCGGTGGCGAGTAGACTGGGGTGAACGTGTCGTCAAGCGAGAAGCCCAAAATCCTAGCCCAAAACAGGTATAATCTGGGATAATCTTCTGATTGATATAACGAAATTACACGTGGCGTCCTTCGAAACAAAGAAGCTACAAGATGGTAATACAGATACTGCTAAAGATGTAATAGAGCTCGATAGCTCTTGAAAGAGCGCTCGCACGGAACACGAGAGGTCGAGCATTCGAGTCGCATCATTCATAAAAAATTGTTTTCAGTTATATTTATGTAATTAATGCCAGAAGTGAGGGTTATCAATTTAAAAAACATAACAAATTGTTTAAATGTTCAAGAGCGTCGACATGTCAAGTCAATTTCCTAATGCAAATATTGGAGTTGAAAAGCTTATCAACTGTAAAGTAGATCCTGTAGATGAAGCCACAACCTGATAGTTGAACAAAGCATACAAGATTTTATAAACGATACGTCACTCGAACGGATGCTGAGTTGGAAAGAGTGCTCGTACGGAATGCGAGAGCTCTAGAGGAATAGATATAAAAAATATCATCACCCACTAATGTACAAGCCATGAAGTTCAGATTGCACACTTATGTCTCAATTACTGAACCCTACGCTTTAACAAGATCCATTAAATATCCTCGAATTTCAAATTAATATTTACTTTAATGTCCGAACAGTTAAAACATCATTTAAACTGTTTTAATTTAAAAGTTAACGGAACTAGAGCGAAATAATTAATTTCTAGGACCTTTGACTTTGAGACGATACAGACATTTTGCAATTTAAACGGTTTACATTGAGAGTTAACCTGAAATTTCTATTCACGACTATTCACGTAGCTATCATCATCGAAGGGTATAATATTGTTTACCTACTTTCTAAATTCGAACACTAAGGCCGTTTATTAACGACGCGACACGACACGACAATTTGTGGTCACGATTCAGATGTTCGTATTATGTTTGTATGGACCGTTTGTTTATTGTAAGACACCGCACTACACACGATACGATTCGACAGGCTTATAGAAGTGCTCTTTTAAATGTCGTGGCAGGATGATCCTGTTACCTGTTAAGTTTTTATATTTCTTATAATTGCTAATAAAATGCTCACAAAATACCTTTATTATTGCATTTATTGTACTCAATAAGTCTTGTTTTTACGTATTAATTTACATTTCCTATTTTTTACGTACTTTTTTATGCATCGAGTATTTTTCGTTTGAGTATTTTTGTTGCATCACTTTACATAATTATACTGTAATTGAAATGAATAGTAAAACGATGAAGCTGTAAATATTGATTTAAAAGAGTCACAATGAATTTCTTGTCACTTCTTCCCATTAAAGCTCCTAGAAATGGTGATAAATATAAGAAGAAAATAAAAATATTGACATTCATACGTGTAATTTCCTTGACCTGCATGAATAGAGTGATTTTGATTGATTTAAATACGTACAAAAATATTTTCGGCTATGTCGTCACGACTTTTTTTCAGTGACGATTTAGCGGCTGTATGATATTAGTATAAGCTTGGTAAAGACACGACACACAGCACCGCACGGCTCACGGATGTTCAGTCAATCACAAATAGAGTCAGCGACTGCAGTGTCGTAGAATAATCAAAAATCAAATCAAATCAAAATCATTTTATTCACGTAGGTCATGGAAATGACACTTATGAATGTCGAAAAAATATATATTTTTCTTATTGAATCTACCGCTACTTCGTAAAGGGTTGAGCTAATAAGAAGAAGTAGCAAGAAACTCAATGTCACTCTTTTAGATCAAGATTACATTTCCATCTATTTATAAATCATTTCAATTACAATATAATATGTAAAATGATGCAACAAACACACTCAAACGTCAAATAGTCAATGTCTTACACGAGTAATTCAAAAAAGTAAATGTAAATTAATACAAACGTTATTGAGTACAGTAGCTGCATCATCATTAATAAATAAAAGTATTCTGTGAGCATTTTATAAGCGATTATAAATAAATATATATGTATATATCCATACATATATATAATCAACCTTAGTGAACAAATTAACGAACGACGGATCATATATGCAGTGTCGTGTCTTAAAAATCGTGTCGTGTGATGCCTCGTGAACAACCGACCTTACGGTTGGATCATAAATTATTGTTATATCGGCAGTCAATCATAATCAATATATTCCAGCTATGACGGATAATACTGAGATGTAGAAGTTTTAATACTTTATTATTATAGCTATATTTATAAACTGTTAAATTGCAATAAATGTTCTCATTTATTTCTGTAGTGCAAACGAGATAAAAGTGGCACATTATTCTGTTATTATATATATTACTTATCCTTACTAATATTATAAATGTGCATGTAAGTATGTTTGTTACGCTTTGAAAAACCCTAAACCGATTTCGATGGAATTTGGTACAGAGATAGAATAGAGCTTGGAAAAGGACATAGGCTACCTTTCATTGCGAATATATAAATAAAGTGGTTGAAATCGAAGTTTGTATGGAAGTTCGTCTGTATGGAAGTTCAAACAATGTCACGCTTTCACGCCTAACTCTGAATTCTTTTTATTTTTTTATTATATTTGGTACAAAAATAGACGACAAGGTCAACTTGAGAAAGGGCTAATAAGCTAAAATTTTTTTGTAAAAAGGGCATAAACGGGTTTAAATAAGGGATGAAAGTTTGCATGGGAATTCATCATTTTTGGAGATAAAACCATGAAATTCCATGTATTTAGCACTTATTAAGAAGTAATTTATAAACATTTGTTGGAGGAATTTTGGAAATAGGAGATTAAAGTTTTCAGGGAAATACTATTAAAGAGACTGTCCACAATGACAAGGGATATCCGCTGTATCATAGAAGAGCGTCGCCAGCAGTGAAAAGAGGAGTTTGTGTGTATATTATTTGCAAGGTATTCTAAAAAATAAAAATGTCCAAAATAACTATTCGATGCGGACGAAGTCGCGGGTAAAAACTAGTTATAATTAAATAATGTTTATGTCGTCCTTATCACGTTCAAGAGGTCAATAATATAATCGAAAGTAAACATTTTTATCATTTCGCTTATATTGTACGCATTTATAACTCACGAGAGTAGTAATTGTTTCCGGGATCTGACCAGTGAAACAGGTAAGCAGTTTGATTGATATTTTGTCATGACTCGAAAATTCGATCCCGTCCATTTATTCTAACCACGGGAAGCCGGGATTGCCTAAAGATAGTCCGGGGATTTAGGGATGGACCCGCGATTGTAGCCGGCTAAAGAAAAATACAATATCTACTTCATATATTTGTTTATAATAATTTATAAAAGAAAAATGTTTAGTCGTATTTCAAATTTTATCATGCTGATTATTGCTATTTCTTTTTCTACGCCAGGCATCTTCAGGAGCATTTATTTCGATTTAGTGAACACAAATTCACATCAGAAATGAAAAAAAATACTGCAATTTTATACGGGCGAGTGGTAAAGAGTTTGTCCTCTCTCTCTCTTGTTTGCAATCAATCGGATAAGTAAAGTCGCTTCCGGATTCCTTTTTAGCGTCTGTACCTGATGGGTGACCTGCCCATGTGTCTGTTTGTCAGCTTTTGTGAAGTATTTCCACAAATAATAGCACATATAAAATGTACCTTGAAAACAATTAAAATTTCATAGTCCAACTTGCACTTGTCGGCGTCTTTAATATTTGTCAGTATAATATCTGTTTCGGCCATTTTGTTTTTACTTAAACAATCCTAGAAGAATTCCCTTACTGGAGGCCTTCGGCCGACGTAAAAAGGAACGTCGATTTGAAGTTGGCGCGCACACGTACGTCACTCGATAATGAGGTCTGTGTGAAAACTTGACACTTAAAATTCTGATGAAACGTTTGAAACGCAAACACGTGTGCTGTGATAAATTTTGAGTAATTTAGTGTATTACTGTGGGTTGGGTGATAATTTTAATCGTAAAACAGTGCAACAGTCCAAAACGCGACGTATTTTGTACGATTCGCCTGTCTGGAGTCGTAACCGGGGCCCCGGAAAGTGAAGAAAGCTGTAGTGAAGAAAACTAAGTGCCTCCATTCTTCTTTGGTGAAGCGATGATTTCAGGGTTCTGCTGGGGATGACGAAACGGCCGATACTGGAATAGGAACCACAACTCGTAATTGTACAAATACGGACTTCCTCAACTCGCGATACCCGCCCGCTTAAGAGCCTAGAATTTTTATCTAGTGTCTCAGTATGCCCTACAGTGGCGCGTACAATATTATCTTATACGAATTTTTTTATGGAAAAGGAGGACAACGCGCGTACCTACGGGTCACCATGGTGTTAAGTGATCACCGCCGCCCACAGTCTCTTTTAACACCAGAGGAATCACTGGACCGTGTCAGGCTTTTAAGGAACGTGTATGCGCTTGTTTTGAAGGTAGGATTACTTTTAGTAAGAGCTCCTATAAAATCTTGTTGATTAAGTCTCTAATTTCGAAAATCACAAGATTTCATCCCAGGATCAAATACTCTAGTCTCGATACCGTACTGTCTATGAAGACACCCGTCCGCCAATAGGAATCAAACTTAGAACTTTTCAACCAACACTAATCGTAGGTAAACATAACATATACAGCGTTACTCGTAAATAACCAACATTCACTAGTTCTAAAGATATCGGCTGTCAACATAAAATCGATTTTCGGTAGTTTAAGCCGAACAAAACATCTCCCCATTCAAAAATATCAAAAGCCATAACAAGATTATTTCCGATTAACTAACATCGATTGTTATCGGATTTTTTATTGTGGATCCGATAAAATCCGATTATAGTACCGTTGAAAATGTACCGTAAGGTTGTAAAAGGTATTTCAAAGCTTCAAATCATCTGGAATCGACGGTAAGGTACTTTTCGATTATAATTTCATATTACATACTACGATATCAAAAGACAACTTTAATTGGACGTAGTTCCTGAAAAACGTTTAAAGCCAAAAACATTACATTTGAAGGAATTCGTGGGTTGGGCTACTAAGTAAAATTGTCATTTAAAGAGTGAGAATAGGGCTGCCATTTTTTGTCAGTCCGTTAATATGAATCACGTGACCAGTTTTATGTTCTTATCTCAATTTCGATATGATTGTGGTTTGGAACGTTTTTCTGGAATTACGTCCAATTTCAATAGTATGTTTTAAGGATATTTTGGTGCTCTTTTGATATGATTAATAACAGTAAGATAAAGATCATATAATTTAAATTAATAATTAAATGCCAGTATTTTTTCTTTATCGATTATTACGGAATGAATTAGGAATTAGGACAATTAATATCTTTTCAGTTGTTTTATATAAAATATTGAATAACTTACTGTATGTAATTATAATTTTTATATTCTTTATCACACTAGCTGTTACCCGCGGTTTTAATCTCATAAAAAACGGTGTGTATCAGATCACACGCCAGAATTGAAAAGTTTATCTTTTTGAGGATACGAAGTACAACTATGCTCACTGGCGTTACATTTTATATGGAAGAGGAGGCCAAACGGGCATTCCACCGACATTCTCCTGCAACACCAGAGGAGTCACAGGAGCGTTAACGGACTCTTAGACTTCTTCTTACAGTTGATAACCGGCTCAACCCCAATATTTGCATATTAGGAAATTGACTTGAGATGTCGCTCTTGTAAATCTAAACAATATGTTTTTAAAGTGACAACCCTCATTTCTAGGATTAGTAAACAAATAGATGTAGTCTAACGCATGGTACTCTAAATATGATTATCTGAAATAAGACGAAATTATCATTTGAAATTAATCTTACTTTGTAATAATACTATTATACTCGTCTTCATAATCAAATTGATATCCAAATGTAGTCATTAATAATGCCCTAAATTAGAACTGGCCATGCAAATTAATTTGTAACGGCCAATTGGTGTGAATACGTGGCAATGATTTGTGATTTGAGAGCATCATGAGGGGAACTCAAAGCAGCGATGTTCACGATGATAAGACAGTTTATACTTTACAATATAATGCAGTTGTATTTCTATGCGAAGATAAAATACATTTTCACTTCTCATGCTCTTAAACTGCTTATTTGTGCACGATATAGGCTGCCAAAATCAAATTTTGTGCACAAGCGCATAAATCTACTCATACATGTATCTGTATATATATTATATAATATATATATTAATGTATATATATTATATAGTATATATATATATATATATATATATATATATATAATAACAAATTCTATCTCTGCACTTTTTATTGTGTGGCTGTATGGCTCATATTCTTTGCCTTAATACAGATACATTTATGAGTAGATTTATGCATTTATGCATGTATTATATATATATCGGCGCAAATGCTACAGCACACCTATTATAAAAACGAGAATAATTCAGTTTAACTAATTTTAGTTAAAATTTGTTCATAATTTATCCTTTGGTTACATTGTGATGTGAAATTATTGTAAAAACAACATGTGGAGTAGCACGTGCACCGGGTCCTATAAATACAGCCGCACGGTCGACATGGTAGCCCTTTCCCTTGTTTGGGCGCAAAAAAAAAGACACTTGGGTCAGTTGTGCTCGAGCTGTCGTACGGTACGGACCTCTCCGGGACGTCGTAACGCTGCCCGTTGAATAAACGAAAGTAATAAAATACCTACTCGTGTAGTTTTCTTTGGAAGAACCAATGAGTGATCTTCAGCAAGATAGCAATTGTGACGTCAACAGTAATGGCGTCACACCTTTTAAAAACAATACAGAGGTTCTTTCCTCGTCATATATATTACAAAATTAATTTAATTGTAGGCTGTATAAGTCTGGAGCCCAAGCCTAATATCAATGTAGTAAGATTATATGATAACTAGAGATACGTTGCTGGCCTTTGATATGGGAGTATGCTCTTGTCTCGAAGGTCCTTAAATCGTCGGGAATACAGCACGCGGTTGACTGGTGGCAAAAAGTTTCTAGTAAAACGCGATTGTGGAACGCCAGACCATCAAAGTGATGCGGTTGGAATTTCGCATTTTAACTTAATGTCCTGTACGACTCCTCTGAGCATTCCCTTGATATACTAATATACGATACATAGTGACCCTATTTTTTTTTTATGGAATAGGAGGACAAACGAGCGTACGGGTCACCTGGTGTTAAGTGATCACCGCCGCCCACACTCTCTTGCAACACCAGAGGAATCACAAGAGCGTTGCCGCCGTTTAAGGAAGGTCTACGCGCTTTTTTTGACGGTACCCATTTCGTATCGTCCCGGAAACACCGCACAAGGAAGCTCATTCCACAGCTTCGTAGTACGAGGAAGAAACCTCCTTGAAAACCACACTGTAAACGACCGCCACACATACAGGTGGTGGGGATGATATCCTAACTTGTGGCGTGTCGTGCGAAGGTGTCTGTGAATCTTTTGGCAACGCATAGATATATTATACATTGTATCAAAATTACTAAAAGCAGATCAGTTTGTTGCCAATTCTTCTGGAATTTCGTTAAAAACCAGTGTAACTGATAGGTCAATGTGATTTAAGTCAAACTTATTGAAATATACATAGATCATTTATAATGTATGTCTAAATAGAGTATGACAGCTGTGAAAACGTCGATAAAAACTGTGTTTAGAAGTAACCTCTATTTAGAGCAATTCACGCACACTAACACAAACTGTAATACAAATCGCGAGTGTAAGACGCAGCTTATCACGCACACTAAACTAATATTCCTGGCCGGTTTTTATTGGTTGTCTAACAGCAAGAGACTTTATTAAGACGTATTAATTATATAAGGAAATATATTGTTTTAATTTTCGCATAAAAAACATCTATTACAATATAATAAGTCACGAAATGTTAAAATGAAAGGAAATGCCGCCAGAATTCTTGATACACTTTCTCGTTGTAATAGTTTTCACTAAATTTAATCATATATTATACTTAGATTAAGAATTGGTCTCCGCTGCGCTCCAACTAAATACCGCACTACCTAATAACAATAGCTTTTTTATTACGGCAATTATTAGATGCTTGTGTGCGTGGCATCTTGACAATCAATGGCATCTTTCAAATTTTGTAACATACGCTTCGTTTTATTTTACATTGAAATTAATAAAATACGAAATACTGATATTATGTGATCCCAGTGTCATTCTTATTTCTTGTAGTATTATTTTTGCAAAGTTTTATTACGCAACCCGGTATTTTAGTTTCAATTATTATTAGCTAAGTTTAACAGAACATGTGGCACGTCAACGTCACACATTGTTTGAAAATGGCTCGAGTACGCCCACATGGGCGTAGTATTAGTTGCCGCACTTTGCGTCTACGCCTGCGGTATCTAGTTGGAGCGGCAAATATGCAGTTATTTTTCGAAGAACTTGTTTTATTATAAAAACAGAACAGTCAAAATATAATCGTAAAACAAGAGTAATTGACATGCGATTGACTTCGAGTTAAACATAACACAAGTCAAGGCCGTTCGTCGCAGCATGACTGTACAATATTGAAATGGACTTTAGTTGCAACAAAAAACTTTATTGACACATTGACAGGTTAAAAGACCAATACATAGTTAAGTCGGATCTAAGTTACGATGGATATGCATTACTTTATATGACTGGCTGTTTCAATTTGACTAGTTTTATATAGGGTTTTAAATGGGATTATACTATTGTTATTCTTATGAATTACTGGGAATAGGTACAGATGATAAATGAAAAAAAAAATAACGGGTTGCACTCTGGGATAGAATGCCGGCTGAAGTGAAAACTGGAAGACTAACGTTGTGCATTTTGAATATTTTGGAATGGTTAGAGAATAATTTCGAATTGCTTTATTTATCTGTATAAAATTATTTGCATTTATTTGGTTATATCTCTCTGGAGGCAGTTAATTTTTTTATTAGTGGGAGGCTCCTTTGCACAGGAAGCCGGCTAGATTATGGGTACCACAATGGCGCCTATTTCTGCCGTGAAGCAGTAATATGCAAACATTACTGTGTTTCGGTCTGGAGGGCGCCGTAGCTAGTGAAATTACTGAGCAAATGAGACTTAACATCTTATGTCCCAAGGTACTTACGCAAATCGCACACAGGGTGCAATCAGCGTTCGTTTCGCGTTTTAAAGGCATAAAAGGCATTTATTTTCTCAAAATTGATTCCTTTAGAATTCTTTTTGATGTCATTTCTAATATACTAGATACTACTACCGCTTCGGAAACAAATGGCGCTCTGAGAGAGAAGAACTGTCAACTGAAATGAAGATCCTATATATGGCGCCACAACCCGAGAGTTGAACAAAGATACCAATATTAATGGATAGTGCGTCATTCGGACCGCGGACGGTTGGCTAAGTGGCCAGAGCGCTGGGGTGTACCCTAGTCTTCGGATTAATACTAATAAATATGCGTTATCCGACACTACGGTAACATCCGTCTCCAAGCCGCCCATTCCTTTTCAACAGCCCCAATCAACTTCGGCAACACGAGTACCATCATAATTATTGGAGACTTTAACAGCCATAGCGTCTCATGGGGCTACAGTGAAACAGATAGTAATGGAGAGGCTGTTAAAGAATGGAGCGAGACCAACCCTCTTGTCAACTCGATAAGAAGAAGAACAATACTAATAAATTTGTATATTTAATTCCAGTTGTGAGGGAACACATTTAAAAATAACAAACTATATAGATTTCCAATTGAAAATCTTTAAAAAGTTTAAACAAACATTTAACTCTCGAATGCTGACTATAAACAAAGTGTATTAACGTTAAGTCCAAAACATAAACGACTCAAAACAAATCAATTAATGAAACCGTCCTTCTATTTCAAACCAACGATTATCTAACAATGCGTTCATTGACTGCAACTGAATTTGACTAGGCGCACATAAACTGCTGTCGTAAATTGTACCCTCAAACATTACCCAATAAATAAAATCCATTGTCGAAAATACAACTATATTATCGACGCGTGCGTAAAAATAGTTCACTATTTATTAGTTCTTTTCATAATCGAACATTTGAATGAGAAATGCATTCAATAAATGTACTATTGTAACTCCAATGATTTTATACAGGGGGCGCTTTTGCAGTGTCATTGAAGTTCGCCATAATCATAAAAAGATTAATAGCTTGTACTGAGTGTATTATAGATTTCATTGTTAAGGCTGGGGACCGAGCCAATGGCCTTGAGGAATCGAGCGGAGCTAGGTTACATCTCTCGCACAAGATCGCCATAGTTTTAATTCAGAATTAGAAGCATTTTTAATTTATTACAAACATAATACAATTATCTTTACAAGACTAACAAAACTATGTCATATTAAATAGTATTGGTGGTAGAATTAATAAATTTTAACACAATTCTTATCTAGATTGATGATTTGCGTGATACCAAATGTAAAACTTAGGGGAATTTTGGTGGTTGTATTTCGCATTGTCTGTAAAAAAATAGAAATCTAAATAAATAAAAAAAAATCTTCTCACATTCTGTAGATATATATTTTTGCTAATGAAAATAAGGGACGTGACAAGGGACGTTCAACTGATGGTAATTGATACGCCCAGCACATTACAATGCAGTGCTGCTCAGGATTCTTGACAAAACCAAAATTTCTGAGCGGCGCTACAATAATTGCGCTCGTCATCTTGTGACATAAGATGTTGCTAAGTCTCATTTCCCCAGTTATTTCACTGACCACGGCGCCCATCACACCGATACACAAAATGCTTACACATTTCTGCTTCACGGCAGTAATAGGCGCCGTTGTGGTACCCATAATCTAGCCGGCATCCTGTGCAAAGAAGCCCACTGGTAATTTTTTAAAAATATGAGCTTTATATAAACCGTCAAGAAATGGTATCAATTATTATGGTGTTTCCGGGACGATACGACATGCTTCAAAAACAGCGCGTACACCTTCTATTAAGGCCGGCAACGCTCTTGTGATTCCTCTGGTGTTGCAAGAAAATGTGGGCGGCGGTGATCACTTAACACCAGGTGACTCGTACGCTCGTTTTCCGCTAAAAAATGCGCTATTTTGACGTTTTCTTGGGATAGCGGCCTTACTTATTAAATTTATCAAAATCGCGTTCATTGGTGAATAATTGTAACATTCTTCAACGTTAACAATGTTGTAATTAACGTTGTTATCTTTTGCTTCAATGCACGTTATGTTCACAAGATTTATAAAAGAAATAGAAAGTGTTAAAATTGTAATAGTTGAGCGAATTAAGAATGTAGAAAGTAACGTACTAAAATAACGTAATGAAATTACTAGAATTATATTATTTTATATTATTATTTTTCGTGTATATAAATAAATGGCTTAAACTTGATTATAATATTATGAAATATTATTTAAATGTCGACATTATAATAGCTAAATAAGAAATATAACACCTACTTATATGTGTGTGTAAATTGTATGAGTTTTCTTTGCACGTGCCTTGAGATTGGACATAATACAGATATTATGAATATGTTTGTAATTTTTTGGCTTTTTTTAGTAGAATATAAAATTCTTCTATGTTTAGTGTTAATATTAACAAAAAATATATAAGTAAACTTGAAAAACAAATTTACTTATGTAGTCCATAATTATTACATACATATTTCATTGAAATAGTGTATCAATTTTCTGTTGAAATAAAAATGAGAAAACACTTGCATTTAGATCTGTTATTTTATATAACTAAGTTAATAGTAACGTGAATTATTGATAGCCATGGGTGATGGGAGTGGGTTGATTGATGTCTTTGAAGTTTAACCATAATGTTTGTGAAAAAATGTATTAAACTTTCCCTTTATTTTTATTTTTTTATCAAAATAAGGGGAGAGACGTGCAGGACGTTCAGCTGATGGTAATTGATACGCCATGCCCATTACAATGCAGTGCCACTCAGGGTTCTACAAAAATTCAAAAATTCTGAGTGGCACTACACCTCCTTGAGACATAAGATGTTGAGTCTCGATTGCCCAGTAATATTACTAGCTACGGCACCTTTCTGAGCGAAACAATAATGTTTACATATTACTGCTTTACGGCAGAAATAGCCGTTTTGGTACCCATAGTCTAGCCGGCATTCTGTGCAAAGGAGCCTCACACTAGTAACATATATCCTAAACGACGAAATAAATCACCTACTAGTATGTACTTACACTGCATCAATTAATAAGAAAAAAGAAACATTTACAACCATTTTAATCTCAAAGAAGCGATTAATATTTACTTTCACTCACACACCTATAATTGTTTTACAAATCGCAGCATATCTCAAGTTATCTCCAGTACAATGTAATTACTCGCTATGTGTTCCGTAAAGTATGCAAATCGAACATTCATTAAAATGACCGTGTAATAATAACCTGTTGAGAATGAAGAAATGTACGCTCTGGATGCAAATTCATTACCGTCACTGTTGAAAGTTTGAAAGTCGCAACCAAGATTGACCAAATTGTTAACTTAATTAGTTACTTTTGTTTATAATTACAGAGATGGAGTTTCGTATGTCTTAAAGATTCTTATCAATCTACTTAAGAGTGTGCATACATTTGTTAACTTGTAAGGAATTGGATTAAATCTTTTTTGTCGCACCTCGAATCCCTGGTACAAGGAAGAAAAGTGGTCGATTCTCTCCCGGCAAGACGACTTTTTTCGTGCGTACCAGGCACTTAAAGCGATCCAGATGGAAAAAAAACCGTATACGCACCACGTTAGATAAGTAGGACATTGCCACCACCTGCAATTGTCAATATTCCGACTGAGAATGACGTACTTTTCTCCCTAGATGCGTAATACACTCTTTTTGATGTGTTAGCGGGTCAAATGAACGAATTGTCATCTGATGGTAAGTGATCGCTGCTAGCCGATCTGCTGTCCGGCAACGCACCTGTGATTCCTTTGCTGCAAGCAAATATGAGTGGCGGTGATCACTTAGCACCAGGTGAGCCGTGTGTGTGTGAAATGGAGGACACTCCTCCATTTCTATAAAAAAAAGTCTTACAACACCACAAGAATAACAGGAGCAAGGCTCTAAGCCTTGCTAGCTTTTTAGTTACGAATATGTGCAGGATACCCTGCAGAACAAATTTCATTCCACAGTTTCGTTGCACTAGGAAGAATATACCTTGAAACCGCACTGAAAACGCAATACTTCGTATATAGGTGACGAGCGCAATTGTAGTGCCGCTCAGAGTTTTTGGGATTTTCAATAATTCTGAACACTGTATTGTAATGGGCAGGGCGTTTCAATTACCTCAGCTGAACATCTTGCTCGTCTCTACACTCTTCGCAATATTCCCGTGATATTTTCGGTAGAAGTTACTTAGGTAGAAGTGGCGTGTCAACACATCGTAAATCTTAATGTTCGTGTAGAAATCTTCATACAGTACTCATCAGCCGTAGTATAAAAAGAACAGTATTAAATTACAACAAGTCCAATTTACTGCTATTTTTTCTGGTGGTGCTGTCAATAGAAATCGGAGCTAGAGACGTGTAAATTTCCCTCTTTATATTAAAAGCCATAAAGGCCTAAAAGGAATTTAATTTCTCAAAATTGTTTTTTTTAGAATTATTTTTGATGTCATTTCTAACACTACCACCACTACGGAATCAAATAGCGCTCTGAGAGAGAAGAAGCGGTCTGAGTTTTTTTTGCGCTCTTTTATTATAAAATAGTTATGAGTGCCCTCGCCCAAAGCACTCGCCGAACGTGTAGAGACCGATTTATCGTGTGGCTTGTAGATTTTGAAACACTCGCTCTTGCCGCGTTTGTACGCGAGTCAAATCCCCGGCGCACGCGCATTTTAGGGTACAGGACGAGTTATTGAAAAACATAAACATTAATTAGTTATTAGTTTGAAATAATGGTATTAAAACTGGTCAATATTATTAATTAATGAGAAAATCAAGTATAATATATTTAACAATCTTAATATATATAATTCTTCTGTGACAGTGAACTCCTCCTAAACGGCTGGACCGATTTGAATGAAAATTTCTGTGTGTGTTCAAGTGGATTTGAAGATGGTTATGATTCATAGTTAGTATCGTAGTTCAATAACTACCTCTTAAATGGCTGGAAAGATTTTGATGAATTTTTAGAGTTTTCCAGTGAATTTGAGATTGGTTTAGATTCTCAATACAGTCGAAATATAATTCTCCTATGTATGTTAGTGATCTCCTAACGTCTGGACCGATTAATCAAATTTAACACGTGTAGGTACAGGACAACGTCTGTCAGGTCCGCTAGTAGTATAATAATAATAATATTGACACACTTTTTACACAAATTATCTTGCCCCAAGTTAAGCATATATAGCCTGTGTTATGGGTTACAAGACAATGATATATTTAATACAATATACTTACTTAAACATACATAAATTCATAATAACATACATAAATACATTTAAACATCCATGACTCGGAAACAAACATCCATATTTATCATATAAATGCTTGCACCTACCGGGATTCGAACCCGTGACCTCTAGCTTAGTAGGTAGGATCGCTAACCACTTGGCTATACTGGTCGTCAGTATATATTTCAGAATACCTACCCGAGTTTTAGGAACTTACTGACGTTTTAGCGATATTTGTTTTAAATGGACATTAATTATAATATTATTTTCATTCTTTTAAGAAATCAATTTTTATCAGCATACATTATGTTTACTTAAACACCTTAATAAATTCCTTAGTGAAAATAAAAACCGGCATATTACATTTATGTTGTTTTAAATTTCTTATTGAAAAAACTACATTTTTAAGCAAAATGCTGATTATTACTCGAAACTTCTTACCTATTCTAGAATAATGCTGAAGTCCCTAAGGTAAATTCGCGAGGCAAATGCGGGCTGACTTATGTAGAATTTCTAACTCATGTGGGAAACAGTCAGAGTGTCAGTTATTTTGCATTAGCCTTATTTCGTTGAGGCATAGACGAGGTCGTATCTCAAAGGAGCCATATGATGGTAATCTAACATAGAACATGGCTATTAAGAAAGATCTTTCTGGGTTGATTATTCCAATGCGTTATTTAAAATTGTTTACAATCCCTAATCTATAGTAGTATATATAAAAATGAATTGCTGTTCGTTAGTCTCGCTATAACTCGAGATTGGCTGGATCGATTTGGCTAATTTTGGTCTTGAATTATTTGTGGAAGTCCAGAGGAGGTTTAAAAGGTGAATAAATATGTAAATGCTCGGAATAAAATAAAAACAACATTTTTGTTTTTCCTTTGATGTGTCCCCCATTGTTCCCAAATCAAATCGAATGAATAGTTTAAAATGAATAACTAATTAGAATCTTTATATCGTTCGAACTTACTCCGGAGGTAAAAAAAACTTAATTTAAATTACCTATAGTTGATAGATTTTATGTACGAATTAATATTTGGTAGGTCTGAGAATCGGTCGTCATTTAATTTTTATTTCCCGAAATTTTTTTTTTTCTTATTAAGTAGGTACTTTATATGGCAATACAACGTTTGCTGGGTCAGCTAGTAATATTATAAATGTCAATGTAAGTTGTTTTGGTACGCTTTTACGCCGGAGCTACTGAACCGATTTTAATGAAAATTGGTACAGCGACAAACTTAATACCTTGGAAAAAGATGTAGGCTATATTTTAACCCGGAAAAATCCAGGATTCCCGTGGGATTTGCGTAAAACTGAAATACACGTCGATGAGCTGTAACTATACCAATAGTTGGTTTAGTTTGCCATAGCAATCTTCCTCGAAATAAGATTTTTTTTTTTATGGAATAGGAGGACAAACGAGCGTACGGTACCTGGTGTTAAGTGATCACCGCCGCCCACACTCTCTTGCAACACCAGAGGAATCACAGGGGCGTTGCCGGCCATTAAGGAAGGTGTACGCGCTTTTCTTGAAGGTACCCATGTCGTATCGTCCCGGAAACACCGCACAAGGAAGCTCATTCCACAGCTTCGTAGTGCGAGGAAGAAAGCTCCTTGAAAACCGCACTGTGGAGGACCGCCAAACATCAAGATGGTGGGGAAGATATCGTAACTTGTGGCGTGTCGTGCGAAGTTGAAATTACAGATATATATTTAATTATAGATTAATAAAATATGTTGAGAACGGGAGCGAAAACGGGAACCGGTACTGAAGAAGGACATGAGATATCTTCTTCTTTCTTATTGCAAACTTGCTTATTATTTTTAAATACCGTTTATCTACGCGGACCAAGTTGTGGGCATCAGCTAGTATAATTATATATAGTATAAATATAAAAGATAAATTGAATAAAGAGGGATAATTGTAATGTAGTATCCAAATTACAAAGTTTCGATCTGTTTGGAAGATAACTTGCGGACAAGAAGCCATATAACTACAGTCATATTACGTCAGCTCACATCCTACACTACGGATTTAATGGGTAACGCCAAATTAAGATAATAACAATTTAGATTATGATATTAAGGAGTGCACAGACAGAACGCATTCACGTTGCCGACGTTAAATTTTTAATTGTAAATTAATTTGATTTGATGTCACTTCGTCTTTTGAAAAAGCAATTAATAATATTGTGATCGATTTTATATCCGTGTGTGTATATTATGTCTATTATGTTTGTATGCCATATTTACCGAAAACACAATTGTTTTCAAACTACTCTTAGCAAAACCAAAAAATTACTGAATCCTCGACTGCACATTAATGTAATTTAATTATTACAGGATGTGAGATCAGAAAACCTCGTAATTATAGTAATGTTGCAGAATATAAACATGTTTCTGTTAATCATTTTAATTAAGTATTTGACGCTGTCAAAGATGATGTTGTTCGTATTTGTTCAATGTTTCAAATGAGCTTGACAGTTGATGTTTTCCGTAAGAAAATTAATATTAAAGGGAGAAAACAACATACTCACGGGCATTTGGAGCTGATTAGTGGTGATTGATTTTAGCTTAACTGTAATCGAAGTGGAAGACACAAGTGTACTAGTATAAGAGTATTACTCTAGTTAGGCAACTTTATTATTGTGCATTAAACTTATACTGCACACACTGAGTGAAAGTGTTTAATTATTAAACAATATTACATTATTATTAGTCACGAGCTTCTTCAAGAAAAAACATCAAATAATATTGTATGGCAACTGGCAATGTGCTTTTCAACCAAGACAAATAAATGTGTTTAGCGGTAGAAAAAGTGTGGTGGTAGTACCTACTGCCACGTATGTATGCACGTATGTTACTGTATAATATATTAGTTTTACTACTACAATGTGATTGTTATGTCATATTTAAAAAAGAACGCAGAAAGCGGGTCTTTCCCCCTGTGTGTTATATCCCTTAACTCTCATTGTATTTTGTAGGTGCATTAAACGACCTCGAGGTTACCGTGTTTTGAATAATTGCGGTCGACGTAGGCGCTACTGCTCAGTAACAGAGTACAGCTTATAATAAATGGCGATAAAATGAAGTAGTTACAAGTATTATGTTTGCCCGTAGGCGAGGATATGATTCATGTATTAAGTCTTGGACCTGTCAATAAAGTGATCGAAGCTCTGGTTTTAATTTTATATATATATACTAGCTGACCCAGCAAACGTTGTATTGCCGATATTAAAATCGCGATACAAAAGTAAATGTTGATCGTAGATGGGTGAAAATTTGAAGTTGTATGTATTTTTAATGCTGACTCAATCAAAGAAAGTGTTTCCGGGACGATACGACATGGGTACCTTCAAAAAAAGCGCGTCCACCTTCCTTAAAGGCCGGCAACGCTCCTGTGATTGCTCTGGTGTTGCAAGAGATTGTGGGCGGCGGTGATCACTTAACACGCTCGTTTGTCCTCCTATTCCATAAAAAAAAGAGAGAAGCGGCGGAGGACTATGTTTTATAAGATGTAGTGGTGAATCAATATTACATACAATGGAAAGAGAATAGAAACTGCTCGTTGCACATTAATGCAAGGAATATTAAAGAAGACCTCGTCAGTCAGCGGTCGGTAACCTTGACCTCTGAGCTAGTGGTTCCGAGGTCGAATCCCGATTGGTGCAAACATTTTAAGAATGTTTGTTTCCAAGTAATGGATTTAAAGTATGCATATTTTGTTAAGAGCACCCACAGGGCTTGCGTGAATTCAAAATCAAATATTTTTATTCAAAATAGAATATGAAATCACTTCAGACCTAACATCAGTATTGTACACTCATTGAGAGAGCCAATGAGGGAGACGAAATAAGGGTTTCACTTCTTTATCACTCGCTTACACTTTACACTTATTAATAAATAATAATAGTTATTTTCTGTGTCCCTAAAAAGTGTGTACAAAATTGTATGACGATCAGTTTTTTTTTATGGAAAAGGAGGACAAACGAGCGTACGAGTCACCTGGTGAGTGATCACCGCTGCCCGCACTCTCTTGCAACACCAGATGAATCTCAGGAATGTTGCCGGCCTTTAAGGAAGGTGTATGCACTTTTTTTGAGGGTACCCATGTCGTATCGTACCGGACACACCGCACAAGGAAGTTAATTCCACAGCTTTGTAGTACGTGGAAGAAAGCTCCTTGAAAACCGCACTGTGGAGGACCGCCACACATCCAGATAATTGGGATGATATCTTAACTTCTGGCGTGACGTGCGAAGGTGGAATTCGGCGGCAGGAATCAGGTGAAAAAACTCTTCGGAACACTCCTCATGATAAATGCGGTAGAGGACACACAATGAAGCGATGTCTCTACGCATCGCCAAGTGTTCCAGCCGTTCACAGAGCACCGGGTCCCCGACAATTCGAGCTGCCTCAGCGTTGCACGCGGTCAAATGGATCGAGCTGATACAGTTGAGAAGTTAAGTCGTGAAAGCGTTACAAACAAATATACATTCGCATATATAATATACGTAAGGATTATATATTCCAACGTATTTCTGTTATCATATTTATGGCACACTTATGTTAATTTAAATGACCGTTGTCTGAATGATAATAATCATTACTTAAAACAGTTGTTCAAAACATATAAATAACACTAACAAGTACTCGTTAACTAACAATTTGAGGCAATTTAATTGAATTGTTTACTCAAATTCACATGAAAGTTCATATATCTCTCATTAACCATACATAGGTTCATTAGAAAGGTGCCTCGCTGTGTGAATTGGTAAGATGAAACGTGTCTGAATTAGTTTATGAGGTATTCAGGTTAATATTATTAATAATATTTCGCTTTTATCCCCAATTTATATAAAACTGTATGCAGTTTTAAATTATGTTGATTCGTTGCTAATAAAGTAAATATTGAAACGGATGTCACTTCGAGTTTAATAATAATAAATTCTTTATTGCCATACAAATCATTACAAATATTAAATGAACAATTAGGATACGCGTTGAAATAAAAGGCAAAAGGAAAAGGCTCAGCTTCACTTTGACATAGAATCATGGATTTATGTTTCCATGCAGCGCTGTTTGTCAGCCATCCCCTCCTCCCTAAGGTGTTGAGCGGGAGTGGATGTATTATGGCTATCATCTACTTAAGCTATATTTTTTTTATAAAATTTAATATTAGAAAAAAAAAGGGTTCTGATTACCCTTGCAAGTGTATGTAAGTGCGTGTGTGTGTGTGTATGTATGTGTGTGTTTGCGTATGTGCGTGAGTGTGAGCGTGTGTTTATGTCCGTACACAGAAAAAATCTTTTAGAGTAAGATATTTCCAGTTTCGCGAGGGTAATAAATAAAATATGATAGGAGCTTATCAGCATAAAGAGATCTCGACCTTACGTCTTACAAACTAAGATCGATTCACATTGTAGTTTTTTTGACAACTAGCAGTTTTGTAAACAACTTGTTTTTTCTTTATTGTTTATTATTCACTAGCTAACCCGGCAAACGTTTTGCCATATAAATTATTTTTAGAGTTAAGCCGTTTCTTGGACATAGCAACATTACTTTATTTTTCTAAAATAAACGTAGCCTAAGTTACTCCTTATTACAACAGCTACCTGCCAATAAAAGTCCCGTTAAAATCAGTCTAGCTATTTCAGAGATTAGCCGGAACAAACAGACAGACAGACAAAAATTGTAAAAACTGTTATTTTGGTGTGTATATACATATATTCATACATATTATGTTGTAAGAAACGGGTATTTCAATATTACAAACAGACACTCCAATTTTATTTATATGACACTGTTCGTAATCATTCGAGAATAATCCTTAGAGTATGATTGTATTTAAAGACGCATTTGAATCATTGATTCATACAGTAATAAAGCTAGAATGTTATTGATAATCAGTTTAAGTGTGTAACTATTACAAGTAAGTCGGTGTCGGTACCGACTAGTTTAGTAAACGTGAGTAAAGCCGTATTAATAGATAATTTAATAATGACTCACGAAAGTTTAAATAATTTAATTAAATACACAAATAAAATTTGAAAAACAAAATTTTATGAACGATGCGGGATTCGAACCCACGACCTCCAGCGTTCCGTGCCGGTGCTCTAACCAACTGAGCTAACCGTTCGAGTACCGCCTCGTTATAAAATTCTGTATCGCATCGTTCAAATTTTATTTGTGTATTAATCCTAGAAGTGAGGGTTATCACTTTAAAAACATAACATATTGTTTAAATTTTATTTATAATTTTGTAACACAATAGAAGTTTCATTCATTTCATATATTTAGTTCCAAAGGTGAACCAGAGATGGCACTAGTGGAATATTAAATCGCACATAAACAACTTTTTGCAAAATTGTCACGTTGGCTATTCAACTCTACTCTTCTGGCGACCCAGTCTAAGATATTCGAATCTCTCCTGCTGTCACTCCTAAGACCCTACATAGAGCTTAGGGAAGAACAGTTTGGATTCCGCGCTGAACACAGCACCACGCTCCAGCTGTCCAGGGTACTGCACACCCTCACCGCTTCTCTCAACAAAAGAGAGAAAGCTGTGGCAGTATTCCTGGACATGGAGAAGGCGTTCGACCGTGTTTGGCATACTGGACTCGTGCACAAGTTAGCTGCAACCTCGACACCTCCCCGCCTGGTGAGGATAGTCGCCAACTTCCTTGAAAACCGTCGGTTTCGAGTAAGGGTAGACGATGCCATTTCAGCTTCCAAGATTATCTCTGCTGGCGTACCGCAGGGGAGCTGTCTCTCTCCCCTGCTGTACGCAAAATACACAAATGACATCCCGCTCGAACCGTCGGCGACTCTGGCGCTATATGCAGATGACGCGGCGTATATTACATCGTCACTCAACCTAACGCACGCCGCCGTGAAGATGCAGCGCCAGCTGGACACCCTGCCAGAATGGCTCAAGAAGTGGCGGCTATCGGTGAACGTTGGCAAAACCCAGGCGCTCGCGACTGGGAGTGTGCACACTGGCCAGCATAGATTGCAGCTAAACGGACAGGACATTTCGTGGTCCCCGACGGTAAAGTACCTCGGGGTCACCATGGACCGCCGGCTCAACATGAACGAGCACGTCACGAAGACCATCGCGTCGACAAACGTCGCGATGGCCTTACTTCGTCCAGTGCTCTCCTCAAGCCTCCCTCTGAGGGTGAAGGTCTTGGTGTACAAGACCCACCTACGCAGCCGACTCACGTACGCCGCGCCTGCATGGTACGCGCTCGTGAATCTAACTAACCGGAAAAGGTTGCAAACCGTGCAGAACAAGATCCTCCGCCGCATCACGGGCGCACCATGGTACGTGAGGAACCAAACAATCCAGAGGGACCTAAGAGTCGAGGGCTTGGACGACTTCACTCGTCGTCTCGCCGTCAACATGTTCGCGCGTGCCGACTCGTCCGATCTCCATCATCTGCGAGATCTGGCCCCCTGGCACGCGCGGCCACCTGACAGCCGCCGCTACCCGCGTGATCTCGTGCGGGACGAGGATGTAGAGTGACGTGTTTGCGCGCGGCTCGGCTGATCGCCCTCCCTCTTCTTCGGGGCTGATCGTCAAGGCCCGCGCAAACCGGCAACAATCACCGGATCTCAGCTGAGGGAACAGGCGCTCCCTCAGCTCCAAAAAGATGACCACAAAGGGGGGGGCACTCCCCCAACCATACCATAAATTAAAGAAGACGACCGCAGAGAGCAACGACTCTCACCCCCAATGACCCGCCCGTTTCAACGGGCGGCGAGTGATCCTTGCTGCAGGGGACGAAAAGTCCTGATCAGCATTCCCCCACCGCGCCCATGTGGGCGCGGCGAGAGAAGACCACGAAGTGCATTGTATTCCATCTTCTTAGCTCGGGACTGATGCTTGTTTTATATATAGGATCCTCAACTGCTAGCACGCTAGTGTGACTGTACTGGGACATTAATATACATATAAAACTTAACAGGCAACGGGGATACTTACAGAGCGCTTACACGTTAGTGTGACGCTTTGTTAGGTATTTCATTGTAGTAAAAATAAATTTGTTAAGTTGTACGTTAAACCAATAAAAAGTTAATTTCTGAGATTCTGAGAGTTTTTCCACTGTAATAAGCGTCCAGCAACCACCCCACTTCACAATATTAGTTTAGATTAACAGAAGTGGTAAAGATGTGTGATGAGTGCAGCTGGACCATGCGTGCACATGCATATTCAAAGATGAATTTAGCGTGCGTTATCGGTAACCGAAACAATAAGGACGCGTTAAACAAAAATAAACCCAAACACAACTAGCTTAAACTCAATATCGATACAACTCGAAATAATTTATTCATATCAAATTACTGTAGTGAAGAGGAAGAGGTACATATAAGTAAGAATGAACAAATCAATCAAGGAGTCATGATGCTAGAGTATAAGGCGCTAGAGTGTGACGACAATATCATATCATTATACGGAAGACAGTGATGGATATATTACCAATTGACAGGTGTTGAATATTCAAAATGTTGGTAAGTGAGGTAGCGTGCCAAATTGCTGTATAAAGCCTGGGAATAAGGGAAAGGGAATAAATAACTGTTTGTCTATGCAAGCCATGGGAAAACTGTTTATGGTGAAACAATAAATTAAATTTGAAAACCAAATTTATGAACGATACGGGACTCGAAACCGCAACGTCTTATTAATTTTAAAAAAATAATTGTTTAGATTTGCAAGAGCGACATCTCAAGTCAATTTCCTAATATGCAAATATTGGGGTTGAACAGGTTTTCAACTGTAAAGTAGATCTTGTAGATGAAGCCACAACCTGAGAGTTGAACAAGACATACAAAATTTATCAACGATACGTCTCTTGAACGGTTGGCTCAGTGGAAGAGCTTCGAGTCCCGCATCGTTCATAAATTTTGTTTAAAAATTTAATTTGTGTAATTAATCCCAGAAGTGAGGGTTTACTTTAAAAATAACAAATTGTCTACAATTAAGCAGACTCGTATTCTAAAGTATGTGGTAAAACGCGGCTCTATAAAAATTTATTTCAAAGAGCAATTAAATAATACTTCATTCAAGGTTATTTTAAACAAACAGATAAGAGTTTTATGTAAGTTGATTACGTTATCGTCTAACAAAATTCACTCTGTATCTCAACCTACTAATATTATAAATGTGAATGTAAGTTTGTTTGATACGCTCTTACGCCGGAGCTACTGAACTAATTATGGTGAAATTTGGTACAGCGATAGACTTAGAGCTTGGAATAGGACATAGGCTACATTTAATCCTGTAAAAATACATGGTTCCTGTGAGATTTGTGAAAAAATTAAATTTCCGCCGATGAGCTACAACTATACCAATAGTAGGTATAGTTTGCCATAGCAATCATCCTCGAAATAGGATTCATATAATATGTTGGGAACGGGAGCGAAAACGGGAACGAGCGAACTGGAATTGGAATAGGACAGGACAATCTCTAATCCCAAACTTGCCTAATATTTTTAAAAACCCAAAACCTATAATAAAATATATTTAAAACAATATTCATACTATATTTACAATACTATGACTACATAAAATTAAAACTATCATTACGGGGAAGCGTAGCAAGAATACTGGCAGCATTACCGCGTTGGATAGCAAGGCTGATCCGTTGACCGAAATAGCTGCCAGCGCTTGGGTTTCCAGTAGCCTTATTGAGGCGCGAAGATAGTATTTTGAACATTCTCCGCGCCTCACGGCCCCACGGGCCAAGTGTCTGGAATCCAAACTTAAATATATAAAAATATATATAAACATCCATGACTCGGAAACAAACATCCATATTCATCATATAAATTTTCGCACGTAGCGGGATTCGAACCCGGCACTTCTAGCTCAGTATGGTCACTAACCACTGGATTATATGAATATGTTATATACCAAACTGATATACCAACAAAAACTCTAAGGCTATCACGTACATAAAAACAAAATATGTCAATTAGCCACAGCCCTTCGCAAACATTGCCGCGTCATTAGCTCGCAACGTTCTCACACAATTTTTGGTTATTTTGTTGAGTCAACTCGTGTGACGAATGTTTAACATACAAGAGGTACAATGTTTTGGCGTTAGATAAGGGATTGGTCTCCACTGCGAACCAACTAGGTACCGCACTACCTCAGAACAATAGCTTTTTTATTAAGGCAATATTTAGATGATTGTGTGTGTGGCATCTTGACACTCAATGGCATCTTTCAAGTTTTGTTAATTAATAAAATACAAAATACTGATATTTATGTGATCCCAGTGTCTTATTTCTTGTAGTATTATTTAAACAAAGTTTTTTTTACGAAAGCGGGATTTTAGTTTCAATTATTAGCAAAGTTTAACAGAACATGTGGCATGACAACGTCACACATTGTTCGAGACTGGCTAGAGAACGCCTACTTGGGCGTAGTATTAGTTGCCCCACTTTGCGACTACGTCTGCGGTATCTTTTGGAATGCAAAACAATCCCTAATACGAAGTTTTGGCATTTTTGTACAAGTCAACATTTGACACGTCGTTGTTTCTAGAAATTTCTAGTAAAACAACACTGACCGTGTGCTTTTCAAAATGTAAAGGGCCGCATGTACTGCACACCTTTTCATGCTTTCTTGGGACGTTGAAAGGGGAAGTAATTTACAAATAAACCAATAACCGGAACATATTAAACTGTGTCTAAAATAATAGCTACAGCGTACAGCAACGGTATCGTCGAGCTATTGAAGAAACAATCCCTCAAACAGCTGCTATTGGTCGATATGAAAGCGCGGACGCATTCCGGGAACATTACTGTGAAGACCAGCAGATGACAGATGGCGCACATCATTAGCCCACTTGGCTTGTTGACTTTCATTCTGTTTATTTTTTCTGTGCGGGTGGTACGACTATCCGAGACAGTATTATTCGAATCAAAATATGTAACCAAACATCGTCTAGATGGAGTCTATTGCTGTTATTTTTTTATGAAAATAAGGGACGAGATGAGCAGGAAGTTCAGCTGATGGTAGTTGATACGCCCCGCCTATTATAATACAGTGCCGCTAAAGATTACTGAAAAACCCAAAACGCTGAGCGGCACTACAATTGCACTCGTCACTTTGAGACATAAGATGTCAATTCTCATATGCCCAGTAATTTCACTAGCTACGGCGCCCCTCAAGACTGAAACACAGTAATGCTTACACATTACTGCATCACGGCAGAAATAGGCGCCGTTGTGTTACCCATAATCTAGCCGGCATCCAGCGCAAAGGAGCCTACCACCGTTAGACAACATATAAAAACAGGCCAGGAATAATACTTTAGTATGCGTGACGAGCTACGTCTTACCATCGCAATTTGTATGACACTTTATCTTAGTGTGTGTGAATTTCACAAAATAAATGAGGTTAGTTCAAAATATTTTTTTTCGACGTATTCACAGCTGTCATAGTCTATCTAGACATATTAATGATCTAAGAACACAACTTATTATACAGACGTTATTGAGAATAAGTTTTTGAAAAGAGTGAGATAAAAACGCTTCTATTAATATAACTTTATGTCATGACGCGAGGTAGTGCATTTCGATTACTTGGTATTATTGCCATCAAAACAACAGATTTTATTCACTATTTTATGCAGGGAGTGTCGGTAGCTACCTAAGTTGTGCCTTTTTGCCGTGCAGCAGTAATTTGCAATAATATATTTCAATTTGAAGAGCACCATTACTATTAAAATCACTGGGCTAATGAGTTTCAATATCTTAATTGTCTCGTCACCTTTTCTAAAAAACAGGCCATTTTTAACGCAAAACCCTGATTCATTTTACTTTAAATATTTATTCTTAGTTATTTTTTTTATAAATGAAGAGGACAAACAAGCGTACGGGTGGGTCACCTGATGTTAAGTGATCATCGCCGCTCAAATTCTCTTGCAAGACCAGAGCAATTCCTTCTTTTAACCTACCAATTCAAAAATTTAGCTATATGTAGACCATAGATTAATAAATTATCTATATTCAAATTATATGAATATTCAAATCGACGTAATTGCAATAAATCACGCATATTATGATGTAGGTATCAATTCAGTGCACATAACACTCAATGCCCAGCTAATATCGGTAATAAAGCAATCGTAACCGAATGTACACATAATAATATGTTAAAATTCACGGAACTAGTATGATGATAACCGTTCATTTTCTATTTAAATGATTACACTATCTCAATGTAACAATTCGTAACAATAACAGTTTAACACGAAATATGTTCACGAGAAATGTGGGTATTTAAGTTTGACTGCCTTTAAAAAAAAGTTTCGTGAGTGTTTTAGGAGTAATATATATATTTACACCAAGTTTCTTTCGTATGTTTTGTTTTGTTGACTTTATTATTTTTAATTACAAGTCTACCAAAGATTAATTTAAACTTGAGCAAATTTTTACATGCAAATATCGATTTGAATCAGTTACTTTTGTACCTACTTAATTTTTAAACGTAACTGGGCAAATAGTTATACATTTTAAACGGAGAGTTTTTATATTTTAGTATAATATAATGAGGGAAGAATATTAATATACATGGCTATTTACTAATACTTAATATTATAATTTATAAAGCGGTTAATATTATTATACTTTCTACTTAATATTATATTATAATAAGTGCAGTAATAACGGAAGAATATTTTCGAGCATCTTACCTATTAAAAACACCAACGATAACCATGTTAAGAAATCCAATTGAATCATATAATAAAATCCATTATATAGTCACTATGTCAGAACTTAATTCACATTTTGTTTGGCACTTCGTTGAAGATTATTAGCACGCGCGATTGTTATTTAACAAAACGATACGCACTCCCCTCACGAACGTCGGGCACAGACTAATTGAATGAAGTTTTGTTTAAACGTCGCTCATTGGTTGTTTGGAGTGGTGGATGCTACTTGTACTTGCTTGCGGTGCGCTTGGGCCGCGGCGGTTAAATCTTGAAATCTCAAATCACAGGTTAAAATGCAACGCTATAATCATATTTTGTATTTACGATTAACAAAATTTTATTATTCTTACGTTTTTACGTACGTAATACTATAATATGTAGGTAATATATGTGTTACCTATTTTACTTTGAAAAGAGATTGGATATACTAGTAGCTTATAGACCACCTCAAGCGTGACCAATTTTGATTTGTCACTGTTGCTAAGTGGTCAGCTAGTCAATTTTTTTTATTGTAAGAAGCAATACTGGGTTTTGTGTGGAATGCCGTACGTTTTACGTATTCAAAATTCAAATAAACTAATTCCAAGTCTATCCTGGAGCTACTTCGCATTGGCACTAAATTGTCCACAATCTGCTATCAAAAGATCTTGGGGTATTGCCCGACGCCTTCCCAGTAATTTAGACAATCTGATAGTCATAGGCAAGGTGGAGGGCAAAGGACCACGCTGACGATCAACCAGTCGCTACTTGGACCAGATCAAGACACTCACTGGCCTACCACTTACGACCGCAATAAGGAAAGCTGAAGCCGAAGGAGTGGAAGACTTTAGTGACCAACGTTACGAAAGCTTTGAAGTACGGACACGACCTTCAGAAATACTGAATGCGACCAAGAAGAAGATGCAGAACAGTTTAATCTGAATTCTGAGCATTAAATGGCATTAGATTTCTGCATAATAACGCATTACTTTATGAAGTTGTATATTATACTATCAATTACATATTTATCTATCTGGCTACCTGGAAAAAACTATTTTCATTATCATCACGATATCACATATAAGTAGGTACTTAAAGGCTTTTTTATTCTACGCCATGGTTCATACGCCCCATTGAAGAACCTGCGATCTTACTGTAGGTACTGTAACAAGGAGTTCTTATCCGCATATAAGAACTCATTGTTCAGCGGTTGGCCGTCAAGTTAAGGAATAGAATATTCTTTTATAATTTAAAATATTGACGCGGATGAGAAGATAATCGAATAGTAAATGAATAACGAGACAAATTAGACAAATGAAGTAAAGTAAGAACGGTTGGCCTTCGGCCTAATATTTAATATTTATAATTAATATGTTTAATAGAAAGTGAAAGAATAAGAATATAGAAGTAATGGAATACATTAGATTGTTTTATTACTACGATCCCGCAGGTGAGGGAGGACTCACGCGGTACAGTACCTATGCAAGGCTGTTTAATAGTTTGTCAAGTACCAAATAAATTAAAATACCAAATTAGTCTTGTATTGTTTGGAACAGCTGCATCAATCAATCTTTGGTGCAGATTGGTGAAATGTTAAAAACCTAATTGACAGCAATCTATCACATGCCACTTCATATTATATAATATGAAATAATTTGAATACAAAATTAGCATCGACGATGTTATTATAGTGTTAGAGTAATGATTAATTGCTATTCTTTGATATTGTGTTTAATACATCAAAGTTAGCTTATGTTGCTATTGCAAAAGCTCATCTTAGTCCTAGATTCAGGTATTGAGGTGAAAATTTTGATCACCAGTTGCTTCACCGTCACGGGGTATTTAGTGTCAATTCCATTAAGAAATCAAAACTGCATTAACGCCAAATGGTAAACTGCAAATGCCTGCAAAGGTTGTTTATTCCGTAAAATAAAAAATCAACTGAAAGGCATCCAGATTTCGTCACCGAACGATGCGCTAACAGCGTACGAGATGGCCGAAGAAGAGGTGTGCAGTCTAGAAATGTTTTTTACTGACACCATTTAGAATGCTAGTTTGTCGTCACCTAAAATATACAGCCCGCTGGCAGACAGACGGACGGACGGAGCTATTGTAAAAGGGTGACCCTGATGGTGGAACCCTAACGCGGTGTCCTACGTGGGCGAATCAACGCGAACGCGAAGCGGCGCGGCGCGGCGCGAAAACAACAAACATTCGAAACCTATTGAAGTGGCCTACGTGACCAAACGCACGTGGGGTGCGGTGCGGAGCGGCGCGAAATGAAGCGAACGCGATCAGTTGGCTTGATATTTCGACGCGTCCACGTCGGCCATATTTTTTTCAAGCAAAAATTAAGTAGTAATGTCGGAAGTAGAACATCTTATTATTGCCATCCAAGAACGTCCTATATTATGGGACAAAAGGAATAAAAGTTACCACAACCGTTTATTATCGCACCGCGAATGGGAGGCTGTGGCTAAAATAATTGGGACTACAAGTAAGTACAACATATTTCTTTATTATCATTACATTCTTAGCAAAGGATGTTGCTCAAAATACAGTTTAAAGTTTTCTCTTGCCTGTGCGGCTGCTCGTGATGTAGCATTGTATCTTCTTTGAGAATTATGTCTTTGTGTTTGTGACATATTTTGATATGTTTTTCGGAAAGACATTAACTCATTCTCATTTATTGATTCAAGATCCCTTATAATATTGTGTAGTAAACATATGGCTTTGACGATATGAACTGCATTTGTAACATTCGTTTCGATAGATTTATGTAGAATTCTGAATTTAGAAGTTATTGAACCAAAAGAACATTCCACCACCATTCTGGCTCGAGATAAGCGATAATTATAATTATCTTTGGCGTCCCCTTTAACCGTTGATTTTTCTGGAAAAGGTCGCAATAGGTATTTCTTTAGAGGAAACGCCGCATCTCCAAGGAGCACATACGGAGCTATGATATTAGAGCCCGGTAATACTTGTTCTTTAGGTATTTTTAGTCTTCCTTGTTCTATTGCTATTCGAAAGGGGCATTCCTCAAAAACACCGGCATCGTTGTCTTTTCCATAGGAACCCACATTTATCATTACAAACTTATAATTTGCGTCAGTGACTGCTAACAACCCAATCGAAAAAAAGGATTTGTAATTATAATACATGGAACCACTCTTTTTTGGTTTTATTATGCGAATGTGCTTTCCGTCAATACATCCAATGCAATTAGGAAACTGCCATCTGTCCCAAAAACATTGCGCTATGTTTTTAAAGCTATCTTCTGAAGGTACGGGCATGCGTTTCCTAACTAATTGAGTCCATATAGCTTGCGCTATGTTTTTAAAGCTATCTTCTGAAGGTTCGGGCATGTGTTTCCTAACTAATTGAGTCCATATAGCTTTGCAAACTTGTGGTACAATTGTAGAAATAGCAGATTTTGAAATTCTGAACGAGAAAGCGAGTTGCCGAAATTGTATACCTGTGGCCAAATACCTGAAATAATGCAAAATATTAAGTTATAATTCCTATTCTTTTTTCAGGTGAAATGACTAAGAAAAAATGGAAAAATTTGAGAGACACGTTTAGTAAAGAATTAAAAAAAATTCCTAAGCCACGTTCTGGGACTGACGCTGATAATGAGCCGAAGTATACAGGCACATGGCCACATTTTGAGGCCATGCCTTTTTTAAAAGTAGTTCTGAAACCCCGGCAAACAGAAGGGAATATTATATCACAAGACTCCGAAAGCAATTCAGTAGATCTGTCAGTGTATTCAGACGCGGCTAGTCCAGAAGAGATATTCAACATGAACGCATCTGACAATGACAACACCCAGCTCCCTGAATCTGCGTCTATTTTAGAAGAAATACCACAGAACATGTCCATAGATAACAGCCTTCGACAAGATCGTCCACCTTCGCCCTCGTTGCCAGGTCCTTCGCCTTCATCCTCGTTGCCAGCTATCACAAGGCAAACACGCAAAAGAAAAGATATAAGTCTCGAAGCATTTCTCGATATTGAGAGAGAAAAAATGAAAATTCTTCGCGAAGATCAACCAGATAATACTGACGACGACCTTCTTTGGTTCAAATCAATATTACCTGACATGAAACAGTTGCCATCACTCAACAAATTACATTTTAGAACGCAGTTGCAGGAGCTTCTTCTAATGGAGCTGTCAAAGTTAAACCCACCACAATCCAGTGCTCAACAACATGGCTATTACACATCTTTGTGAAAGTATTGCAATTATGTACATACTTACTAATTAAACTTAATTAATATTATATATAATCTCTAACATTTATTTCATAGTTTTCTTACCTCAAAGTCACCATAAGTCGTTCTTCTACAGAAATAGGTTCCTGAAAATTTGTTGTAGTAAATTGCAGAACAGGTTTAATGGCTTGTACAATATAGTCAAACGTTGTAGGTAACATTCGACAATATTCCTTGAACAACAGGGGTCGAGTACGTAAATCCTGGTACAAATTTTGAAATTCCCCATGAGTATGCCTTTCTAAGTACACAGTATTAGTTCCACTTCTCTGCTTTATACACTTCTTCAATATCTCATATTTAAGATATGAATTTTCCAACAACATTAGCTTCCGTCCGTCCATGGCAAATGATTAATGCTAACTGAACTGAACGGCGGCGGAGGGGACGGTTCGCGCGCACGTAGGACAGAGTAGCCGCATTGCTCCGCACCGCATTAAATTCGCATCGGATCGTTTCGCAATCGCGTTCGCGTTGATTCGCCCACGTAGGACACCGCGTAATATACAATGTCAAGCGTGTGCCAACTATGAGGCTAAGCGTATGTTGAGACGCAGACGACGCAGCACAGAGCAGAGCAGATTTTGTAATATACCTACGTACGTACTAAAGGCTTAGGAGAGAATATTCTGACGCGCAGCGCCGCGACGCGCAGTGCAGCGACGCTCAGTGCGACACAGCAGACGGCGCGTCGCTTCAGTATGCGTACAGTAAATTGTTAAGTCTATAGAATTTTGTCTTATAATTTCACTAATTTTAATAACTAAATAAAAATAATTTAACATAATAATTTATTTTATTAGTTTAATTTAATTATTATTTTATTCATATATAGTCGATGCATACCCTTACAAACTAATTAATTTTGTTTATTACAGCCATTGTAAAATACGCTATTGATTGAAAAAATTGGCCGTTGTATTTCTTGTTTCTTCTTTTCAAGAGCTCTACTTTTTTCGAATATTATGGTAGATTCAGTAATTTAAAAGAACAATAATTTATAGTGACTATTCAAAAGCGCTTAGTTGAAGCCTACTTGAATAAAGTGTATTTGACTTTGAATTTTTTTTTGCCTTCCTTTAATAATTTCTTCTTCTGCACACAGTAAAGAAATGCCGCTCTAATGCGTTCCGACCTTTCCGACCTAAGAGCTACGTATGCTGCGTACGGCCGCGGCGCAGACATGGGTCTGTCCTGCTCTGCGTCTCGTTGTAGCGCCCGGCACAGATTTCTGCACGATGCGTGCATGTTTTTACCGCTAATTCTTAATTTTGCTGCAATAACATATTATTTAATTGAATTATTGCGTTGTGTACCTTATTTATATGATTATCACCATCCAGACTATTCAAAATAGATATTTAAAGAGTTATAATGGGTATTTAATGAATGCCGAGAAATAAAACGTTTTTCATATTATGTGTGTTGAATAAAAAACCTACATGCGACTTCTTGCAACCGCCTCAGCTTACAAAGAAACTGCCCCTAGTACATTTAAATAACTTTTGAAAGTGTCCCGTAATGTAAGAGCATATCTCGCTCACCGCATCCTAATTCTATGTACTTATTTAACTCGTCAACTAAAATACTTTAATTTTTACACGACGCAAAAGTGTTCTTGCTACGTCGCAGAATACGCTCGTGGCCTTTGTCTGTCTCGCCTGCCCTGCCCTACAAAAACTGTACCTACTCTGCTATGCTGCGTTGTGACATTCTCTTGAAGAAGTAATAGATTTTTTTTTGATTTCTGCATAAATTTTAAGTAAAGTAAATATTGGTACGCAAAAATATTTAGCATGATAATATATGGAAAGTTAATTAATACGTAAAAACATGTTTATTTTATTTTCCATAAATTGATTATACTAGTAGTAAGTTAAAACTAGTACATAATCCCATAAGCCATATCATCATCATCATGATCAGCCTTAAGACGTCCACTGCTGGACAAAGGCCTCCCCCAAAGACTTCAACGACGATCGGTCCTGCGCTGCCCTCATCCAACGTATTCCAGCAATCTTGACCAGATGGTCGCTCCATCTTTTTGGGGGCCTACCAACACTGCGTCTTCCGGTACGTGGTCGCCATTCGAGGACTTAACTACCCTAACGGCCATCTGTCCGTCAAACTATGTGCCCCGCCCACTGCCACTTCAGTTTCGCAATCATTGGGCTATGTCGGTGACTTTGGTTCTCTTACGGATCTCCTCATTTCTGATTCGATCTCGCTGGGAAACTCCGAGCATAGCCCTCTCCATTGCCCTCTGACCATATACATTTGCACAATTGGTGCATTAGAATAATGAAAGTACTCATAATACCATACAAAGCGTTTTGAATTTCAACTCTTTTGTTTGACACAAAGACTTTCTCTCGATACAAAAACGCAATTCCCCCGGGCACTTACACTTTTTGTTTCTTATCAAGATCTTACAGCTTCCTAATTAATATTGATAGCGAGATTAGGGGACACCCTGCGGCGACTTAATTCGGGTCAGTGTGCTTTGGGAACACCTGTTTGAAGCTGGGGTTGTTCTATTGTTTTCAATTGCAACCGTTAAACTTGTTCACTCTGGTAGTTCAAACCTTGGCTCAAATCATTTAGTAGCCTTTACAGTTTACACGTTTAATTTAGATGAATGCAGGAAATAACTGTTAGAGTAGCCGTTTCTAAAGTGACACTTCTCATGTTAGTTTTTTTTTAAACGAAAATAAGGGACGAGACGAGCAGGACGCTGATGGTAATCGAGACGTCCTGCCCATAACAAAGCAGTGCCGTTCAAAATTCTTTAAAAACCTCAAACATTCTGAGCGGCGTTACCTTGAGACATAAGATGTTAAGTCTCATTTGCCCAGCAATTTCACACTAGCTACGGCGCCTTTCAGCCCGAATAAGACCTACTTATTTTTTAAGTCGAAAAACAAAAATTATGAACAAATTGGGTAAATGATGAAGATATTTATTTATTTAAGCATACTATACGTGTACGCAATATAACAACAGCATTTGATGACTTCCTTCACTTTTACACCAGAAACATGAATGAAATAAGTACAATTCGCTAGATCAAAGGCAACGGCAAGAATTGGGCCCACATTAAAGGGATTGTGGCCTTGCCTTAGAAAGGATTTACCCCTAAATAATACATTGCAACCCTTTTAAAACTTAGCACTTGACAACTTGAATATGCTAGTACTTATTCGCTGCTTCAAGTACGATTAGACAGGGACAGAATGTGAGTGTTATGATAATTGTCAGTTTTACAGAGGTGATTTTTATTCAAAGTTTATGAACAATGGAAAACAAATTTAATTGAGTTCCTGGGCAGTGTTTCAATTGAAAACAATACAGTTGTTTTGTTAATTGTAACAGCTATGAGAATTGCTTTGGTGTATTATTCTCATAATATTAGGGCATTACGAGACGAATACTACACTCAAGAATTCTTGGCTAATGGGAACGATGGCTGGTCCATGCGTGAACTGTCAATGTATTGTTGAATGCAATTGTGACAATAATCATGACCATCATGTTTAAGAAGCATCCTTACATAAACAATTAGTTCAAGCTCTAAAGGTTGATGCATCAAATATACGATACTTTATAGTTATACAGTTAATTCTTTATTACTTTTTATGAAATAAATTATATTATTTAAACACGATTCATATATTGGATGCAGCACTGCAGATTGTAAAATACTCTATTTGATTGAAAAGAGTGGCCGTTGAGTTTCTTATATGTTCTTCTCACGAGCTCAACTGTTTACGAACATATGATAGATTCAGTAATTTAAAAGAAATAAATTGTAGTTACGATTCAATAGCGCTTAGTTTAAGCCTAATTGAATAAAGTTTATTTGACTTTGACTTACAAAAATACACGTAGAAGATAATGGTAAAACTGTTTCTTTTTGTTTTTGACTTGATTTAAAAGAATACAGAAATGAATACAATGTTATTTTGAGTTATAATTTTTTTATCTGTGTCTATAGTCTTGTCGGTCACTTGAGATTTGAGTCAGTTTTTAGTCTAATTGAGTTTTATCTGAATTCGTTAAACTTAGCGTTTGATTAAAACAAACAGAGTCTGCTCGCGTCCACTAACGAAATTTGAGTCGACATTTACTAAACTTATAATAAAAGTCTAGTTTTAAAGAATGCTTCGTTCTGCTACTAGACCTATTTCTCATCTTAATTTATTATTTTTCTTAAACTTTTATCCTCGCGGAATGTTAACATTGTAATTATTATGACGGGGACTCACGCGCGGCGGGACCATGAATCGTGCAATTGGATCGAAATATCGACATCAAATTAATAAAATATATATCGTGAGTACCCGTCATAATAATAACAATTTATTATTTTATTTAAAAATCCATTATACATTACTCGATAAAAATTTGACCTAACCTATAATACTTAATTTTTATTTACGTTCAATATTTTACATTAGCAGCCAGTTTAGTGGGATCTGTTCAGTTCTCTAATTTTGACGCAATATTTTCTTGATTATCATATACCTACTTTTTTTATGAAAATAAGGGCCGAGACGAGCACGACGTTCAGCTGATGGTAATTGATACGCCCTGCCCATTACAATGCAGTGCCGCTCAGATTCTTGAAAAACCAAAAAAATCTGAGCGGCACACACAATTGCTCTCGTACGCTTGAGACGTAGGATGTTAAGTCTCCTTTGCCCTGTAATTACACTAGTTATGGCGTCCTTCAGACCGAAACACAGTAATGTTTACACATTACTGCTTCGAGGCAGAAATAGTCGCCGTTGTGGTACTCATAATCTAGCCGGCATCCTGTCCAAAGGACAAACTATTAAATTAATATATAAATATATTATCCGTGATAATAATTTCCTACCCTTCGGTGCTGATATATAAGTCGATCTGACTGTCTATAGTCTATAATATACATCACTTGTTAATTACCAAAAAAAAGTTGAGCTACGTAGAATAGTTAGAGATCATAACTATGCAGTCTGTCAGTTTTTTTTTGTACTGAAAAATTAAAGAATTACCTACGACATATTGAACTTTTAGAAACCAATCTCTCTCTCTCTCAGAGGCTTTTAAAAATTCATCAAATGAAAGGGGCACGCTCAGCTTAACTTTTGCTTTCGAAATTGAGCTAAAAACTGTAAGGCTTTGTTGTTTTATAATTTGACCAGAAGATCACTTTTGACTGTAATTTGTTCATATAATATTTTTGTTTCATTAACTCTTAATTGTCTCTTCGTAACAATAATAACCTACTAAAAATTTTAAAAGCTTTCTGGTAGCGGAAGGATTAACTGTATTTTTAATGTTAGTCAGCAAAAGTAACATTTACCACATCTATTTCTAACACAGGCTATATAAAACAACAGGGTATCTGTCCTTCAAATGATAGGTTTCGGACTGAAAACAGGCACACGAGGCATTTGACTTTAGGCTTATGGCGACAGCGACATTTCGTCCTATCACACTACGCTACATCTTAGGCTGTACCCCAAGATGCCTGACGCACTCCGGCGCACGCGCACCTCTTCGCCAATTCATCTTCCTCATTTAAAATTCAATTTGAATAACGAATAACTTTAACGGACTCACTATTGTTATTTATATCTGTATTTTAATATAGTTTCTTCTTTCATTTCTGTTTATTCCCTTAATTGTGAAGATTTTGTCAAGGAATTATCGTATAATATTAATTTTTGTATCAATTCCTTTTGTTGAGTGCGGAGTAATATGAGACGAGATATTTGTATAGAGTACCTATGATATTATGTATAACAAGTCTTATTAGAATGAATATTTTTCTCGTACTTTTTTTTTGAATTAGCTTTATCAATTATTAGGTTCTATTAATCTAATTATTCTTATCAATTATAAGGTTTAATTTGCAATAGTAGATATAGTTCAAATTCAAATTCAAATATTTTTTTTCAAAATAGGATGTGACATCACTTATTGCAATTCAAAAAACTACTACCAATTCTAAAATGATTGCCTCAGGCCTGAGAAGAACGCGCACAACAAACTCAGCAGGCTTTTTTTTCATCAAAAAATATGTTTACGTAGGCAGGGCGTATCAATCATCCGCCATCAGCTGAACGTCCTGCTCGTCTCGTCCCGTATTTTCATAAAAAGATATGAGAGCTACCAAACTGTCCGCACAAAAATAGATTGAATTATTTAAATACCTTCAATGAGAAAACGCAATACGTTGACCTTACCGTAACGTATTTTTAGCTACTGGTGCAAAAATATCTCAAGGGTCACGTTCCTTTAACCTATAATTATCACGAAACGGGATTTCAGACCCTCTAAAAATAATATTCACGCGCTACTTACTTGAGCTAAATATAAAAATAAAAAGGAATAATATACGCTAATATTTTTGTGCTTAGTAAATTTCATGGCTTTTGGTTGCATTTCTTATTACTGAACTGTAAAGATTATTCACACGACAAGTCAAATAAAATGTATTCAATTAAGCTTAAATTAAGCGGTTATAAATCGTCGCTATGAATATTTCAATTTTTATTTTTATTTTATGCTGAATCTATATCTATACTTAATATTATAAAGCTGCAGTGTTTGTTTGTTTGTTTGAACGCGCTAATCTCTGGTACTACTGGTCCGATTTGAATGATTCTTTCAGTGTTGGGTAGTCCATTTATCGAGGAAGGCTATGACTATGTTTTTTTCTTTTCAAAATTAGGGATCCGTAATAAAATTGCTATTTTGTAACACAAGGTGTAAAATCGAAAACCTATTTTTGCGTGCGCTGCAAAAACTATTGACAATAGAACAAAATGATGTACGGGCTATAATATAGGCAATATTTTATTACTTATAAAACTATCGCGTGAATTATACTTTATATGGCAAAACAACGTTTGCCGGGTCAGCTAGTAACAGATAAAAGTGCATGGGATTAAATCAATGTGAATAATTTTAAGCATGCGTACTATTTTAATTTATAAGCAGTAGTTATGTATTATTCTATTATTTGTATATTTTCTTTTGACTTCAAAAAGTTATGCAGTTATCCTATTTTGAGAAATAAACTATTTGAACTTGAATTTTGAAATTCAATTTTCAATTTTCAAAATATCTTTATTATCAAGTAAATTAAGTTATGTACAAAAACAGTGTAGGTAGATCCTAGTAGTACAGTATCGTGAATTAAGGTATTGTTTTGTGGGTACTTAGGCCTAATAAAAACATATAAAACATACAGAATAAATTCATTACATGGTAAACAAACGTTGTTAAGTATAATAATTAATTATTAATTCAGCAAGGTTTTTTAGTCTATGCAAGCCTTGACACAGCAGACGGAAAAAGTTGAACTCGTGAGAAGAACATACAAGAAACTCAACGGCCACTCTTCTCAATCAAATAGATTATTTTACAATAGCTGTAATATACACAACAATTAAGTTTGTAAGCTGCTACATCCAATATATGAATCGTGTTTAAATAATAAAAAATATTTCAAAAAAAGTGTATAAATATAAATTATCGTATATTGGATGCACCTTATCTATTATTTTCACAGCATCATGACGTACGGTATATTACTATGGGGTCATGCTGCTGACATTAATATAGTGTTTGCACTGCAAAAGAGAGCTGTTCATGCTATATATCAGCTTGGTTATAGACAGTCTCTCAAAGAAAAATTTAAAGAAATAAATATTATGACTGTTTATTGTCAGTACATTTATGAAAATTTAATATATGTTCACAAAAATCGTCACCTTTTTGCTCTTAATAGTGATTTTCATTATTATAACACTAGAAATAAGGGATTGCTTGTGACTACTTCTAGTAGGCTTCATAAGATACATAATAGCTTTAAGGGTAAATGTATACACTTCTATAATAAAGTCCCAGCCACTGTTCAGGCATTATCTATAAATAAATTTAAATGTTTTATAAAAAAATGGCTCTGTCGTAAATCCTATTACTCCACTGCTGAATATCTAAATGATCGGACAGCCTGGGACTAGATTGTGATTATTTTATAGCGACTGTACAATATTGTATATTTTTATTGAAAAGAGCGCAAAAAAAAGAATGCTGGGAGAGTTTCTTGCGCCGCTTCTTCTCTCTCAGAGCGCCATTTGTTTCCGAAGCGGCAGTAGTATCTAGTAGTATAAGAAATGACATCAAAAAGAATTCTAAAGGAATCAATTTTGAGAAAATAAATGCCTTTTATGCCTTTATGCCTTTATCAATCTTTAGAGCTAGAATTCATTGTTTGTGTAAGGATGCTTCGTGAACATGATGGTCGTGATTACTGTCATAATTAGTAACTGCATCCAACAAATACAATGATTTATAAGCTTTAATAGGTCGACCTAGCAGCACAAGCAGCACCAGTTCACGAGTTGACGCATGGACCAGCAACCGTTCCCTTCGCACATATTTGAGGTAAGGAGAGCACCCGGCACACGACGCCGCCGCAAGCAATGCCATTTAGTGAGTATGACGAACCAGCTACAACAAATTATCACGAAAGGTCGAAGGTAAATTTAAAGCTGGTTACAATTACGCATTATGATATTCTGACGTCATTCTTAAGTAGCTTGCTCATTTCGAAACATCAGATGGTAATATCTTAATCTAATATATAAAACTAGCTGACCCAGCAAACGTTGTATTATATTAAATTATATAGCCGATATTAAAATCGCGATACAAAAGTAACTGTTCATCGTAGATGGGTGAAAATTTGAAGTTGTATGTATTTTTAATGCTGACTCATAATCAAACAAATTAAAAAAAAATGTAAAAAAATTAAAAAAGAAAATTCGTGTGGACCACCCTTAACATTTAGGGGTATGAAAAATAGATGTTGGCCGATTCTCAGACCTACTCAATATGCTCACAAAATTTCATGAGAATCGGTCAAGCCGTTTCGGAGGAGTACGGGAACGAACATTGTGACACGAGAATTTTATATATAAGATTCTCATGTCGCGGTGTTTGTAGTTAAACTCCTTCGAAACGGCCGATTCTCATGAAATTTTGAGTGCATATTGGGTAGGTCTGAGAATCGGACAACATCTATTTTTCATCCCCCTAAATGTTAAGGGTAGTCCACGCCAATTTTATTTTTTTATTTTTTTGACATTTTTTAAATTTGTTTGATTATGAGACGACATTAAAAATACATATAACTTCAAATTTTCACCCATCTACGATCAACAGTTACTTTTGTATCGCAATTTTAATATCGGCAATACGTTTGCTGGGTCAGCTAGTATATACGAGTATATATATATTTCTTTTGTACGTCTGTTGTAACTGAACTCCTCCTAAACAGCTGGACCGATTTTAATGAAACTCTCTGTGTGTCTTCAGGTGGATTCGAGAATGGTTTAGATTCACAATTGAACTACCTCCTAAGCGGCTGGACCGATTATGATGATTTTTTTGTGTGTTCCAGTGAATTTGAGATTGGTTTAGATTCTCAATTCCGGCTTATTTGTAAATTGCTTAAATAAGTAGATTATAACACACAACCACAACCTTAGAGTTGAACAAAGCATACAGGATTTTATTACGATACGTCACTCAAACGGTTAGCTCAGTTGCTTAGAGCACCGGCACGGAACGCCGGAGGTCGTGGGATCGAGTCCCGCATCGTTAATAAAATTTTGTTTTTCAAATGTTATTTATTTAAGTAGATTATAAGCAATTTTCGTACATATTTTAATAGCAAATACAGAAATTTGAAATTGATTTTCTTTTAGGTAGCTTTAATAAGTTTTTTATAATAATTATACCAGGACTTGTTAATATAAATTTCAATTCATGTCATGCTTTTCATGAAAATGCGTGGGAACTGAAAAGACGTGAAAATTCAACTTTGAAGGATTAAAAAATGACGTGATGCTAAGATTTTTATTCGGCTGGTAACAAACGAGAAAACACAAAATTTAATAAAAAAACGCGCTACAGAAGAGTTATATATACAGTATCGTATTATTAGGACCAAGGAATTGTTGTTGTAATATTCAACGATATATTATATATTGTATACAGTATATCATATATATATATGTATATATATATATACATATATATATACTGTATACAATATATATATATGTATATATATATATACATATATTATGTTATGTATATATATATATACATATATATATATTGTATACAGAATTCGGTGAAATGGAGGATGGCGAGTATGCATGTATTTTGGGACCCATTGAAAGATGTGGCGTACATCATGGAAACTTAATAATAATTGTAGACCGTAACAAAACTAAGAAAAAAGCAGAAAAAAGTAAGTCTAAAAAGATTGAGAAAAAAGATATACCTAACAGTAAAATGTAACCTAAAACTATTATCTATATTTATCCACTTGTAAAACAAAATCATAAAACAAAACCATGGATACTAATTATACGTTCAGTTTAAAAAAAATATCGATAAAACTAACTAACTGTGTGACCAATTGTTGGCAAATTAGGAAAACATTCCCAATATCACACCACTGAGTCCATAATTTGCATTGTCAGCCGGTTTGGCAAGCCAGTTGCAACTTTAGTTCCAATTGTAATCTTCTTTCAATCCCATTTCATATAATTCCGATGAGAACGCTATCAGGTTAAACCTGCCTCATCTCATCTATCATTCGCTTTAGATTTTACTTTATTCAATTTTAATACCAGTTTTACGTTTTTTTCTCTTTCTTTTCTATTCTAATATTCTTCGCGATTATTATAGTTGTTGAGAAGAAAATGTTTCGTCATGCGGTTATGGATAAATGAAGGTTGACTGCACAATTTTATAGATAGAATAAGGTCAGAAAATTTACTGAATTAGGCTCTATTTGCGGAAATCCATAATTACCTATATATAATATATTGATTACCCATATAGCCCAGTGGTTAGTGACCCTGCCTACTACTGAGCTAGAAGTCCCGGCTTCGAATCCCGGTAGGTGCAAATATTTATATGATCGATATGGATGTTTGATTCCGAGTCATGGATGTTTATATGTATTTATTTATGTTTAAGTAAGTATATTGTATTAAATATATCGTTTTCTTGTACCCATAGTACCGATTATGCCTAGTTTAGGGCAAGATAATTTGTGTAAAAGTGTGTCATTATTTATTTATTTAATTTATTTATCTAAATGTTATGAGAATTCGGCGAGTCAACATCTCCTGAAGATGCCTCGTGTACAGGTGAAACAGGTGTCCAATTGTTCACCAATTGTTAGCAAATCCTAGCGGAACTAACTAACAAACTCTAAGTAACTAACTCTCAATAAAACTTATAACATTTAGATAGGGATACCGTCGACATTGGCGAAAGTTCCATGATCATTTCGGGTATATATTGACGAAAGGATCAGAACAAGAAAAACAAAAATTAGTGTAGGTTGATTAAATTAATTAATAAAGTTAAGATAATTTATAAGTGGAAGAAGGCAGTAAATATGCATAAAATAGGACTGTAGCTAAAGCAGGTCCATGAACATAATTAATTAATTAATAATATAAGTGTAGATATTTATAGGGATTTGTAGATTATCTAAAAAGACAAAAATGAATTCAAATTTTTAAATTAATAATAATGCAAACAATATTCGCAAAAATTTTAAGTATCAAAATAGTTTTTGAAGTCAATTTTCAATTTAAATTTCGAATACGAAAACTTTTTACCGGCCACCATAAGTCGAGCATTGCTTGACCCGATTAAGTCAATTTGAAAGCAGCCTTAAGCTAGGCAATTATGCTCAGGTAGGGCGGCGAACTAATAAGCAATAATTGGACTTCTGAAATGACCAGAAGGCAAACCATTTGAAGCTCGGAGCAAAATTCTTGAATAAGTATACTTATGCATGCATGGTAACATGATTATTGTTTATACGAGAATTAATAGCTTACTTTGGCAAACATTTAAACTGTTTGTAAGTGTATTTTGAGACAGATATCTATAACATCGCTTCGTTAAGGATTGATATACAAAAATAAACTACAACTGTACAGATTATAAGATGGATACCTACTCATAAGATAATTAGGTATATCGCAACCTCGAGTGAGCTTGCATTTAGTCAGGAGTTTCATAAGCTACTACGGACACGTGGAAATTTAAATTCAACGTCATTAAACAATGACGTTTTGCCACGTCGGATCGTATGAATATATTTAAAAAACAACAAATCCGCGCATGGAAAAGTATACAAGAAAAAAAATGCCCTATGTATGTAGGTTATCAGAAAACTTATTCCTACAACCCTATCTACGTATTGAGGTATAAAACTTTATTATGCTTAGAGCTAATACAAAAGGTTTGTGGCGGGGATCCAGGAAACTGGGAAAACCTGGCTATTATTTGCTGTCACTAAATAAATACATAGATATGTATATACATGTATAATATATAAATATCAGAGCGGTGTGGGGGGGGGGGGTCACGGATAAGGAAAGGAGGGAAAAGTATACAAGACAACAGTTACGGAACTATTTATGAGCAGTAGAACTGTTTGTCAGTCATATTTTATACGGGGCAGTAATGCCATCACACCTAATACTATCGTAAAATAGCTCTTGAACTGTCACCAGAGGAATACGCCTGACGCCTTTTTCAGTCTTAACAATTCTAAAACAACATACATTGCGATAACGCGGGCGAGGTTGTCATCAATCGATAAGAATAACTGCAGCTTCGACTAACGGCCGTTTTTAATAACCTATCTATCCTTTCTTTACTAACTAGAGGTAGACAAATCTATCCTTTTTCGCTTACTTACATTTCAATAAGCTAACGACAGATAGCATTGGACTATAACTAATAACAAATAATATTGGATATAACTTTTTTTTTATGAAAATAAGGGATGAGTCGAGCAGGACGTCCAGCTTATGGTAATTGAAACGCCCTGCCCATTACAATGCAGTCCCGCTCAGGATTCTTGAAAATCCCAAAAATTCTGAGCGGCACTACAACTGCGCTCGTCACCTTAAGACATAAGATTTAAAGTCTCATTTTCCAGCAATTTCACTAGCTACGGCGCCCTTCAGACCGTAACACAGTAATGCTTACACATTACTGCTTCACGGTAGAAATAGGCGCTGTTATGGTACCCATAATCTAGCCGGCATCCTGTGCAAAGGAGCCTCCCACTGGTCAATCAACTATCGATAGATAAGATCTTGTCACTAAACGGTGATAGCAATCTATCCGTAAGTAGAGATACGTTATTGAAAAACAGTAAATTCGTGAGATAAAATCTCAAAAATCCGGGTTTCGTTCTCGCCAATTTCCATTCAAAAATTAAGCAATCGTAACCCTAATGGGAACGAAATATTCTGTATCGGACTCTTTTGATTTAATTGCCTCCGTTTGCGGCATATATATAAGCCGTTTAAAGCACTTTTTGAAGTTCTTAAAGCACTTATAAAAATACAAATTTAAAAAAAGGAAATAGGCATTGTTTACAGGAGTTGTGTAGGTTGATTCCAGCGGCCAAATTCCACCACCGAACATTACGTCAAAATGCAAAATCCCAGTCGCATCATGTTGACCTCTGACAATTTAGAACCATGCCTTGAGCAAGAAATTTCTTGCCTTGCACAGGCCCTTTGTGGAATCAATTACCAGCTGCTGTTTTCCCGAATCGATACGACTTAGGGACCTTAAAGAATAAAGCATACTCCCACCTTAAAGGCCACCAATACAGCTCATGATCGTTGTAGTGGTATGATGTGGTAGTGCGGATATTTATGGGCAGTTGCCTTACCACTCCCCCTCAATGAGCTTCCTGTACGTTTGGCCCCGCTTATATAAAAAAAAAAACTACATACCGGCTGGTATACTACAAGTCACCTGGGGGGCGACATATAAAACGTATTTCTTCTAGTAATTCACACAATAGTACTTCACCTTCTCATTTTGATGAGGCAGTCAGATCATAATTTTATATATTACTAGTTGACCCGACAGACGTTGTACTGTATATCTATATTAAAATATTAGTATATATATACAGTACTATACTAATATTTATAATAATAAAGAGGAAAGATTTGATTGTTTGCCTTGAATAGGCTCCGCAACTACTGAACCGATTTGAATAATTCTTTCACTGTTGGGAAGCTACATTATTCCCGAGGCTATAAAACATTTTCAAAAAAATTAAGGATCTCTACTAAAAGTCTAAAAATAAATAAAACAATGTTTTTTTATGAATTTGTCAATAATATATCATAACATCAAGAATTATTTCGTAAAATATGCTCCCTGTTGTTGTAATGAATTTATTTTACAGCAGAACTGTCAAACCGTGCGTCTAAATTCTCTCATAGAAAATATGTCCATACAAAACAAATATCGTACGACGGGGGACACATCAAAGGAAAACAGAATTGTTGTTTTTATTTAATTCCGAACACTTTCATATTTATTCACCTTTTAAACCTTCCCTGGACTTCCACAAATAATTCAAGACCAAAATTAGCCAAATCGGTCCAGCCGTTCTCCAGTTTTAGCGAGACTAACGAACAGCAATTCATTTTTATATATATATAGATTTAAAACGTTTTTAAAAGCTGTGGATTATGTATAAATTGATTTCTGTGGACGTATCGTATTAACCTTCTATAGAGATAGGTTCTTAGATGCTGGAAACATAAAAAATATGTGGTAGAAAAAATTTGTGGTAAAAAAACTGAAACTCACTGATTGGATCCCGTTACATCCTTTAGGCACATAACTTTAAACAGCAAGCTAGAATTTCTACTAGATGTTTATAAATAACAGAGTACAAACGTTACAAATAGAACAGTTCCTTTTGCAATAAACAACGGAGAAGATTAAAATCGTCGTCAAAGCGTTTCTTTTTGCTCCTCAGCGTTCCGAGAAAACTGCAAAATGTGTTTATTTCTTCGAGTTCGAACCAAATAGGAATGCCTTATAAGAGCACATCTAGTTAGTTGTTACAATTCTAAATCACTAAGCCTGCGGGCTCAAGTGTAAATCTAAGTTAAAATACAATCTTGTTACACTCCATCTAATGATGTGGGAAGAATTGGTTTTTATTGCATTGCCTCTCTGTTGCCCAATAATAATATTTTTTTTCATAAAACTTTTTATTACTAGATATATATTAGTTCATATATATTTTCTACCTATTATTTTCATGTTGCCAAAGACGTCACTATATTTAAGGTAGGGTTTTCGACATTATTCGATCATGTCATTGGACATAAAATAATATAAAATATGTAAATTATATAAAACATATTTATATAAACAAAACTTTACAGGGTTACAGGTAATTTGAAAAAGGAAATATTTTTCCATATCGTAACAATTCTTTTTTTCTTTGTGACTTGGGAAAGATTGGCATGTGGAAATGTGAGAATAAAAAAAAACTCCCAATCCTGCCCGCGTATGCATAATATTTAAACCTGAACAGCTATTATATTATAGGGAACAGATTATAGGGTACTAATTATCACAGGCATAAAAGGCATTTATTTTCTCAAAATTGATTCCTTTAGAATTATTTTTGATATCATTTCTAATACTACTACCGCTTCGGATACAAATGGTGCTTTGAGAGAGAGGAAGCGGCGCAAGAAACTCTCCTAGCGTTCTCTTTTTAATAAAATAATACAATAGTGTACTGTTATTGCTATTGCTATAAAATAATTATAATCTAGTCCCAGGCTGTCCGATCACTTAGATATTCATCTGTGAAGTAGTAGTATTTACTGCAGCGCCATTTTTTTATAAGACATTTAAATGTAGTTATAGATAACGCCTGAACAGTGGCTGGGACTTTCTTATAAAAGTGTATACATTTAACCTTAAAGCTATTATTTGTCTTATGAAGCCTATTAGAATTAGTTATAAGCAATCCCTTCTTTCTAGTGTTATAATAATGAAAATCACTATTAAGAGCAAAAAGGTGACAATTTTTGTGAACATGTTTCATAAAAGTACTGACAATGAACAGTCATTATGTTTATTTCATTAAATTTGTCTTTGAGTGACTGTCTCTTGAATGGTTGCTGAGGGATAAAATTTGCAACACTATCTTCGTGACATAGAATACTGAGTATAGCTATAATAATAATATTAAAAGTCTCCTCCTACACCGATCCAGAAGAAACAATAAGGCAGTTTCCAGACTAGCCCATTATTTTTGTGTCTTTTGGCAAGGTTAGTTCTATCTACAACAACAATTTTCACATTCTTTCTTCGAAATTATGACTGCTAGATAAAAAGTAGATTGTTAACCGAGGGTCGAAAGAATCAATTCCCGAGGTATTTAGACGCCCGAGCGCAGCGAGGTCTAGATAATAACTAGATGTTTATCTAAGCATAGATTAGTATCCCGCCAATTTATGTCGACTTTTTAAATTTCAAATATGGAACTTACCGCGTAATTGTTGCGGTTTATTCCGCTCAAAGACGTTGGCGCTCAGTTCACACTGGTTGTTTAGAAAGTCACATGGCCGCAGCATATTTTTTTAATTAGTTCTTTTTTACATAAAACTCTTCACAGCAGTTCTAATTTTAAAGTTCATTCCGGCCCTTAGGTGGGAAGTAATTTGTATGAGTTTTTCCCTCTCTATGGAGGGAAGCAGCATTTTCCACCCAATAATCAGATCAAAACAACATTACTTTCCGAGTATGAGTAATGAAAAAATATTTACATTTATTGTGTTTCTTTAAACTACTATGATTAACATTAGGCTTAGGTATCTGGACAAAAATTGAACAAAGGAGGGGTTGTGTTGTAATAACCCCTGGACAATGGCCACAAAGGATGCAGGTTCTGTCTGACCCAAATGTAAAGAAATTCCCACAAAGCAACAATACATCACAATGAGATGCTGTTATTCACACAGTTAACTCATAATTTATTTCTTTATTTTATGTTAATCTAACGCGCACTTAGGATTATACAGGCTGTTGTAATTTGGTGTTAGTCTTGAAATAGTTTAGTAAAAAAAATGTTTTAATTATATAGATAGATACAGAAAATATTGATTTAATATAGTTTTATATTATAAAAGTATTAGACTGCTATATATGTAGTTATATACAGGCGTATTAACCGCTTTAGGATTTATTGTTTCCCAAATCTTCTGATTTATTAAGAAATATAAATATGTCCGCCACATTTCGTTTGACTATTATCACTATTTATATAAATCAATAGTGATATATCATTAGTAATGATTATTAAAATAACTGTATTTGATGATATATATCTATTTCGACCGATATACAAATTCCCACCATGGCTACGTGCATCTTTGTGTTATTACATAAAAAAGTCAATAGAAATCTACGTTAAGTCTGTAAAAAGATTTACGATATTTAATTTATTACGCTGCGGCGCTGTTTTTCACTTGCCATCACGTGAGTGCTCAGTGCAGAGTGAGTGAGAGATCTTGAAAATTTGCACCACTTATATAAAAAGAATCTATTCTAATTATTAATTTGCGAAATGCGAAAATTCATGGTGGGTATCAAGAATTTTAACGTTTAATTCTACCATTCCACCACCGTGAGAAAGACGTTTCCACGCACATCCAACTTTGGTATCCGGCACATGATTCCACAGCAGTATTCTCCAATCAACAAGACTTATCAACTTATACATGTATCACCTGAAAACATAGTAGTAGATGTGCATGAGCGACAATTCTCACTTAGCCTTAAAATTGCCATCAAAATTAAAATATACCATTTAAATAAAACACTTCTTAAAGAATTAAAACGCGTGTAATTTTAACTGTGTTTTTACATTAAATTTTGTGTATAAGTAACATTTTTATTATTATTCTATTTAACCCGACGTTTCAAGACCTTTCCAGATCTCGTTTTCAGGGGGACTGCTACTGATACAGATGTAACTTTTACAAAAAATTGCGTTAATTAAGGTGACACTAAATGCCAGCGACCTTGAGCGATATGAGTTCACGGCTGCCGGACCGCCATCTATGTAACAAAGAAAATATTGAAAATATTATTTCAAAATTCTTGGGTGGAAAACAGTTTATATGCTTACAATCCTCGTTATTCACTACTAATCTGAATAAATGAACCTACACAAAAAAGTACAAGCTATAAGAATAACTTTTCTGAGAGAAGTACCAAAAAAATGCGCCAAGCCATCCAAAAAACTTGTTTAACTTCAAAGAAAAGTGGTAGTTCAAAAAGGCTCGGCAGTGTTAACTATAACCAACAGCAAGCATTAGCAACCTACAAATAAGACTTAAGGATATGTGTAACAGGATTAAGTAGTGTTCATAGCTCAAAATGCTATACTTTCACCACAAAATTTGTTTAAAAACACCATGTTTGCGTGTTATCTGCTTACTCTTCGCCTTAAATAAAAATATACTAGTTTGAAGCACGCTGTATAGTAATGACAACTCTTACAAGAACGATACGGCACGTCTCGTGAGGGCAAGGTGGCGTGCTACGCAAGTGTTGAATAATATTGAAGGGGACAGAGGTAGCATGACATGAGAGTAATAAAACCAACCCTTCTGGTGTCATTGACCTACGCTCATCTCGGTGTTATATCTGGTCTTGAACAAACAAATATTGCCGAATACGTAATGTTTTAATAAACTAGTTTCTGTCTCACTCGATTCTCTTAAAATGAGTTTTTTATAATTGTTTTTAAATTTAGGTCATCATTCCTTAAATAGGATTTAATCGAGTAATAATTATTAAAAGAATTGTTGGTAACACAAATTAAATTTGAATACAAAATTGAACAAGACATCAAGATTTATGAACCCTCACTTTTGGGATTATTTATATAGTTGACATATTAAGATTATTGAACGTTACGTCACTCGAACGGTTGGCTGAGTTTAAGAGCGCTCGCACGGAACGCGAGAGGTCGCGGGTTCGAGTCCCGCATCGTTAATAAATTTTGTTATCAAATTTCTTTATTCCATATTGCTTTGACCACCTCTTCCGTACGAACTCTACGCGGAGGGCCAGATCTTTTTCTGTCACAAACACAGGAGGTCTCATCTCTCATCGTATCTCCATACCTACTTTGTAAAATGCAATCACAGCGATTCGGTTCTCTTTATCACCCCACTCAATTTTAATATCGCTAAATATTATACAATGTACTGGCGATAAAATGAGAAATCTCAATGAACAATCATATAAAAATAATAGTTAAAAAAAACTAAAAAGCACGCTTTATATAAAATTCAACAAAAAAATAGAAAATAAATTGAAAATAGTGGAAAAAAAATATTTTTTTTTTTGTAAAAAATAGCGTGAGGTGTAGAAGAATTATTATTTAGTATCTAAATAATATCTTAAAAAGCACCCCACGCTTTTTTTACAGTAAAATATATTTTTTTTACACTATTTTCAATTTAAATTTATTTTCTATTTTTTAGTTGAATTTTATATAAAGCGTGCTTTTTAGTTTTTTTTTAACTATTATTTATTTTTCATTTTTTAGTCAAATTAGTGTAATGTCATCGGTCCTCGATAAATCTACAAAGTTTGAACGAAATCTAGCCGTTTAAAGTGGGTCAAAATCGCGCCCAAAGAAGTCGGTTACAAACATACATACAAACATACAGGTGAAGCTAATATAAAGCGTATAAAAATGACAGATTCCAAATTCAAATGTAAGATTTTGTTTATTTTTAATTGTAACAGTCTTCAGGGCCAGACTAAGTAGAATAAAATATTGACCAAAGACTTATATTATTAGCAAACAATTTAAGAACTCTCAAAGATACAAAAGGCCCTTATAGGCACCCTAGAAATCGAGAATCTAGGTGAGATTGTAGTCGTTGAGTCAAGAATCAAATGTGAGAGGTTTTTGATACCTTCGTGACATATATTCGGATTCTCGAAAACAACTTTAGTATATCTATGAATGAAGAAAGCCTTTAAACAGATAGGATTTTAAAGTGAAACTTTTATTACATCGTCTCAAACTTTTTCGTCTGCGTGTTGCATGTCGTGTGACGGTCGGGCGGCGCCTATAGTTCGCAGCAGCTGACCGTGTAGTGTATAGACTATTACTTATTTGTGCCAGTGCTCCACGCTATTTTTTGTATGTTTTTGTCAGTGTTTAATGTAAATTATTCCAAATTTTTTTAGTTAAATGTCTATAATATGAAAATAAGTTTCACTTTTACAGTGGTTTCATAAACAACAGAATATTTTTTTTACATGTTTAAGTTTAGACGAACTTATATTTAAAGGCGCTTTTAAAATTTAATATATGAGAGATTTCCACCTATTTATTATATCTCACGATATCTCTGGAAACATAAGGCGTAGAGACATGAAATTTGGTAGAAATATTCCTTTCGCCGAATAGACGTCAGCTAAGAATGATATATGAACACCAGTGGGTGGCTCCTTTGCACGTATTTAACAACGTATTTCTGCCGTGAAGCAGTAATATGTAAGCATTACTGTGTTTCGGTCTGAAGGGCGCCGTAGCTAGTGAAATTACTGGGCATATGAGACTTAACATCTTATGCCTCAACGTGACGAGCGCAGTTGTAGTGAACCATCAGCTGAACGTCCTGCTCGTCCCGTCCCTTATTGTCATAAAAAAAGAACAGAACAATGTCTGTCGGGTCAGCTATTATAGTATAATTGTATCACACTAATTTGCTCTAAAGGTTTTTTTAACCGACTACAAAAAAGGAGGAGGTTATCAATTCGTCGGTATGTTATTTTTTCATATTTTTCTCAGCAAACCCTTTTGATATGTATAAATGTAGTTGCATAGAATATCTGTGCTGCACAATGACGTCTTTATACATACGTCATTGGTGCTGTACTCAAATAAGCCACTGAGGAGATTAGCTTGCCGTGTTATCCAATCTGAATGAGAATTAGGAAAATAGATTTTCAATTTACAGTGGTGGTGTTTGTTATTATCCTTAACTGACCAATGAGCTTTGAGTACCAAGTGCCCGCCCACCTCAATTGGTTGACCGAGTTGTTTGCATTGCGAATACATAAATATTAAAAGTCTACCATGTTAGAAGATCGATGGCGTAAGTACACAAAAATTGATGTATATACTGCTCACAACTGAAAACTTCCATAATATAAATAAACTAAAATACATAAAAGCATAAAAAGGCATTTTTTTTTTTCAAAATTGATTCCTTTAGAATTCTTTTTGATATCATTTCTGAAACTATTACCGCTTCAGACACAAATGACGCTCTAAGAGAGAAGAAGCGGCGCAGGAAACTCTCCCAGCATTGTTATTTTGCGCTCTTTTTAATAAAATATACAATAATGTTCTGTCATTGTTATTGCTATAAAACAATCATAATTTATTCCCAAGCTGTCTGATCACTAAGATAGATATTCAGCTGTGGAGTAGTTCGATCTACGACAGAGCCTTTTTTAAATAAAACATTTAAATTTATTTATAGATAGTGCCTGAACAGTGACTGGTACTTTATTATAAAAGTGTATCTTATGAACCCTACTAGAATTAGTTACAAGCAATCCCTTATTTTTTATTGGAATTTCTACTGGATGACGCTTCAAATTATGCTGACCGTAAAAATACAGAAATACAGAGTTAGCTTAACAGGCCCATAAAAAATAACGCATAACATAAGAGAATATATTTCTGATTCTGATTGTAAGTAAACAAAACTAAATTTTTAAAAAAAACCTAAGCGGCGCTGCATTGTAATGAGCAGGGCGTTATTAATTACCATTACCTGAACGCCCTGCTCGTCTCGTCCATTATTTTCATAAAAAATGGTTTCCGTATATTACGATTGGACGCATACGACTATTGAAGAATAATATCATAGATGTTCTACGTCTAAATACCATCTCCTTTTATTTATAATGGATATTTTAACAAGCCTCAGGTCTAGTAGCTTTAATTACATTTAGCGTTTTAATAGAAACCAATCTGATGGAATAACCATTAAAACCTATTCGAATAAACGTTTTTTATGTAGAATTACTAACATTTATAACTTTTTCCTCAATGCGTATCCGCGATAAAAACTGTCAAATTAGAAATACGATTAATAAATGCTTACTACCTATGCTAAGTGCAGCGACTAAACCCTGTTATTTACTGCACGAGGTAACATAACCGTTTAAACGAGCTGTTATATATTATGTTCGGAGTATTAAACAAGGTGGATATGGCAATCTAAAGGTTATTCATACACAAAAAAACATATGTGCAGTTCACACGTGGTAGAAGCGAAATCTTCAAAAATTTTGTCTTCAAGATAATGAGACGAATGTAAAATTTCGGGAAGAGAATAATTGTAATGATCATAGTAATACAATGTTTGTTTATTTAACATTTTATTCATATATATATACTTATTGAGACTCAGAGCTTACATTTTCAATAAATGATACAAGAGGTTTATGGAAACTAAAGTATGAAATAATGCAGCGTCAATTACTGTTTTTGATCTTTTTGTTGATACAGTGCGACTGCTGCATATTTTCAAATTAAATTTGGCGTCCAAAAATTCAATCAACGGAATCGCTGTATCCGATGCGAAAAATCACATTAAACCTCTAAGCTGCATATGAAGTCCTGGTACACGTCGCTAGGATGATACATGTTTTCAACCGCTATGAAAGACATTACTATCACTGCTATCATACTTAATATGTTCTCCAGGTGTCTATGTAGTAATACATCGTGCGCACGACGTTAGAATATATTCAGGTATACTCGCTTCATACATAAGACAATCTCTTCATCAACTATGATCTGGTACCAAATATAATGCTTCCTATCTCATTTTTTCCCACAAAATCTTATGAATTTATGTGCCTGTCTCTTTTTACTGTCTCGCTTTTTCGTTTCATTGACTTTCAAATCACAGCGATGCGAAAGAAGTTTTATCTTTAAAAACTACATGACGACTTTAACGTAAGCATCAGCCCCATAACGTGAATTAAAATTTATGTATGTAGTTAGGTTTGTGCGTATCTTTTCTTTATTACTTTTTTAATAATTTTAAATATGGTACCTTTCACATTAATATGAAATGTCACCCTCATTTATTTAATTATTCTTATATAAAAGAAAACCACCCTGGGATATATTACTCATTAACGCAATTAAAATAATATAAACTTTTGTGTAGTGTAAGTATTTACGTCTTGTCAAAACAATCATTATAATCGGTTCGCGATTGTCGCAGTAATTGGGTAACTTGGAGGACACATATGAAAAAAAATAATACAGAATAAGAACCTTCTCTCTTTTTGTATTCAGTTGAAAAGCTGGTTAGATTCTTTCTGACATTTAGAACATGCCTTTAATCTTTAATACAAAATTCACGTGTCGCGGTGTTTGTTACTAAACGCCTCCGAAATGGCAGAACTTTGTGTAAAAGAAATTTGTGTGCATATGGGGGAGGACTGAGAATCGGCCAACATCTATTTTTCATACCCCTAAATGATAAGGGCTACCCACCCCTAAATATATTTTTATTATTTTTTTGACAAAAAATTTTTTAAACCCCATAATTTCATTTTAATTACTTGATATGGCAGTACAACGTTTGCTGGGTCAGCGAGTAATTTAATAAAATATCAGAGGCCTAGAAATTTCTCTAGTTACGACTCCCTTTAAAGCGAAACTAATAGTGCTTACACACTAAATACCGCTAGGCGATGATACCAAGCGCCGATTTGTATATTGTGTAACAGCTATTAAAAAAACTTACCAAGTGTCGTCTCCTTTTGGTTCTTAGTTTAAAACATTATCTGTGAAACTTGACGCTATAGCCATCTGCTGTCGGTGATATCATAAATCTATTGATTGACATGTTGTGCTGATAGCCTGATAACAATGCATTTGCTAAGTGCATTTAATTTTAACGAATTAATCAAACGACGCTGTCAATAAACGCTCACTAATGAACGATTACTGTTGGTACCTATAGCTAAGATACATATAAAAAGGTTGTTTATCAAACAGCTCGGGGTCTTCTTCTGCAAGTAAAATATGATGTGGTGGTTTCCGCGCATTATAATTATGATTGAACTCTTTATTATGATTTAACTCTATATTGGTTTCGAAGCCTGTTTACAAGTAGGTCGTTTGAAGGATAAGGGTTTAGCTGTGCATGAGATGGTATCGTTACTTAAAAGAAATAATTGTGACAAGGCGTTGGAAATTGCGAGAGTTGCAAGAGACATGATTGGCGGAAATGGAGTGTCCGACGAGTATCACATTAAAATGCATGTTATGAATCTTGAGGCCGTAAATACTTATGACGGAACACACGGTATTCATTCATTGATATAAGAAAGAGGAACCACTGGGTTACAAGCATTTTATTAAATATTGATTCCATAGTGACTGTTACAATATTATTATTTTGTAGTCATTTAACATACATACATACGCCAACTTACAATACAATCACGCCTCTTTCCCGTAGGGGTAGGCAGAGACCACTTCCTTCCACTTGCTACTATCCTTAGATACTTCTTTCGCTTTGTCCACTTTCATTATTCCTTTCATACATGCTCTTCGGTTTAAGGTACTCTTGACCTGGCCTTTTTTCAAGACGCCCCTGATTTGATCTTGAAACGTCCGCCTAGGTCTACCCCTTCCAACACTTTCATTCACACTGGCCTTATACACTTTCTTCGTCAATCGTTCTTCATTCAATCTCTCGACATGGCCAAACCATCTCAGCATACCTTTTTCAATTTTTGTCACATCTTCTTTCAGACCACAACGTCTCTCTCACTATTTCTTATCCTGTCTCTCAGTTTAACTCCTATCATACTTCTCAACGCTCTCATCTCAACTGCATTTATTCTGCTTTCATGTTTTTTCTGCCATACCCAATATTCACTTCCGTACATGAGTGTTGCAACCGACACCCTCTCATGCACAGCTAAACGAGCCTTACGAGTATTAGCCACCTTCTGCCTGTTCATAAAGGAGTGCAAAGTTCCATTCACCATGTTTCCTGCATTCACTCTTCTTTCAATATCACTCTCATACTTTCCAGTAGTCATTTAAACCTGTCATTAATTTATTAACCGTATATAATAATTGAGAAAGTGCCTAGTAATAGACAGGGGGACTAAGAAATGTATAAGCAAAATGAAAATACTATAAGCCTTTAATGGTTCCTTCCGTAGGGGTAACTAACTGCATGAATGTCCGTCCGTTTGTCACTGGGCAAATTTTCATAAACCGTATAAAAACCGTAATATGTTAATAACAATGTAGCTGAAAATATATAGATAAACCGCCTTTTTGACTTGAATGTTAAGCAGATTTTTTTAACTGTTAATAATTGTTTTTAAGAGGATATTCTGTATATTTTGTATGCTAGTTATGAAAATTAAATTTATTACAAAATTTATGAACGATGCGGGAATCTAGCCCGCGACAATCGGGGGAATCTAAACAATGACGTATCGTTGATAAAACCTTGTGTGTGTTGATAATATTCAAGTCTGATCCGAAGTCGGGCACAGCGGCTTGCTTCAATATTAATCTACATATCCGATCTGGTAGATAATTCACACTTATATTAGCATAAATCAACACTTTATTGAAAACAATGAATAAATTATTATGAAGCATTTTTAATATTAATGATATGCTTCCCACATCGGCTGTATATTGCAATTAACATAATATTATAAGAAATTCTACGCGATACAATATTCAAAATTGTAAATCTGTATTCGAGATTCTCTACCTTTTTATACTATTTCAGGAATCCGCAGTTTAAAGTGGTTTAAAAAGTGTTCGATGTACTGTAATGTGTAAAGAACATTTTTAAAATGTACAGGAGAGTATTTTAAAAAGCAATAAACATAATATTTTGGTTATAACCACGGACTAGTAAAAAAATAAGAACTCCGTGTCACCTTACATGTATAACAGTGTAGCACCAAAACAAGCCGATTAATGTGTAAATACATAGACCCACGCACACACTTACACTACTACAGGCTGATAGGCGGCCATTATGAAAATTGTCATCGTCTGTGACAGACCAGTTTGCGTCTCAATAAAATATTTTAAAGAGCCGTCGCGCGTTGTAAATAAGTGTAAAAACGATGCTATATAAGTATTTGTGGCCATATATGATTATTTAAGGGAGAAAAAATCGTGTAACTAGTCTCCCCCGTAACCGCACACATACTAGCATAACGGTGCTTTACTTGCTAATATCACGGCGCGGAGTCCTTCTTTTTTACTCGTCCGTGGTTATAACATGTTGTTTTTTTAAGTTACGCAAAACTTTTAGTGTGACCTACGCACTAAAGATAATTACTATTCAATTTTACTTCAATCACGCGTAAAGATTACACAAGTTTCTTTTTTAATAGAGGGATTATCTCAATATCCTATGCTCGAGTTGAATTCTTGCTTAACCAAATTCTATTATAAATTTCGTCGTTCAGTTCAAGCCTCCATTTTATGTTCTCAATTATAATGTGACATTTTATAGCTCCAAAGGGCACATTTCGGACGGCATATTCAATTCATGACTTTATTACAAGGATCGTTTCCATTTTCTTTTTTATTGTACAACGTATTGGCTATTCGATATTATATTTCATTTTATAATACATCATTATTGTACCTTAGTTTTAAAAATAAGAACTTATTTATTTACTTATTACTAGTTGACCCGACAGATGTTGTTCTGTATATAATAAATAAAATAATGTTTTTTATTAATTTTTCAATAATATATCATAACATCAAAAATTACTTCGTAAAATATGCACCCTGCTGTTGTAATGAAATTGTTTCACAGCAGAACTGTCAAAACGTGCGTCAATAAATTCTCTCAAAGAAAATATGTCCATACAAAACAAATATCGGACGACGGGGGACACATCAAAGGAAAAACTAAATTGTTGTTTTTATTTAATTGCGAACAATTTCATATTTATTCACCATTTAAACCTTCCCTGGGCTTCCACAAATAATTCAAGACCAAAATTATATAATCGGTCCAGCCGTTCTCGAGTTTTAGCGAGACTAACGAACAGCAATACAAAAAAACCTATCTTGTTAACTTATTATATACTAGCTCACCTGGCAAACGTTGTTTTGCCATATAAATTATATATGTAAACCTTCCTTGAGCTTTAAAGAATCTATTACAAAATACTTCATTGAGATCGGTCAAATCGTTTAGGAGTTATTAGGGAACATACAAACATACATTCTCTTTTATATATTTATATAGATAACAGTCTTGAAAATAAAAAAATAATCGATGTCTACTTGGAGTTTAAATCATCAGGTCCATAAATGCGCTTCACTATAATTTTCACTATTGAATGATCCAATTTTGTTTCTTTTATACAGATTTTACTAATCATATAGGAAATTATTAAATAATCGTAACCATTCGTTATTTTTTATTAGAAATGTAAATGCAAACATTGTAAATTATTCAATGTGATTCGAGGGGATTCCCTTTTTTATATTATATAAAAGTTTTATTTGACTTAGTTATTAATTTATTATTGCATTATTTTCTTTAATAATAATAATAATATAATAATCATTTATTTCAGGCATAACCCATAGAAAATTCAAATTTAAATCAAAATTACAATTAAATTGACACTAAATCCAATTAACTAACATTACAAAAAATAAAATTAAATATATTACAATTACAAATACTTTAAATTGACACTTCTAAATTCGTTATATCTTTTAAATGAAATGTCCGATTTTAATTACTTATTAAAAGTATTTTACAATTATTGAAACGGTCTTTAATAAAATATAATTTAATGCAGCTATGCATAACATTATGGTTTGACAAAAGTTATATTGGCATAAGTATAGTATATAATTGTAACTACAGTAGTTGGACAGATGGTACCGTAGACCATTTGTAGATATCAATACGATCTGTTAAGTATAACAGAACGTATCAAAACAAAAACATGTTCTACAGTACTCGTAGTAGAACTTATTATAGTTTCTTCTATCATCATATCAATAGTTTTCGCAGCGCACGCGATACAGAATTTTTATTACAAATTATTTCACACTTTGGGTTATATTATTGAATTTTTATTAGGGATCCCTATTTTTTTTTTAAATGTAATATAGCCTTTTTCACTCAGTGAAGATGCAGCTTTCTAATCGTGAAAGAATTTTTGAAATTGGTGGCCTAGTTTTTGTGTGAAAACATTACATACAAGAAAACACATGTTTCGACTATATAATATTAGTTCAGATTTACTAGTATAAGACCTTTTTGTGTAACAAATAAATTATTATTATTATTACACAAATAAAATTTGAAAAACAAAAAATCCTAGACGTGAGGGTTATTTATCACTTTAAAAACATAATAAATTGTTTAGATTTACAAGAGCGATTTCTCAAGTCAATTTCCTAATATGCAAATATTGGGGTTGATCAGGCTATCAACTGTAAAGTAAATCAAAAATAAGTGAAAAATAAGTGAAGCCACAACCTGAGAGTTGAACAAAGCATACAAGATTTTATGACGATACGTCACTCGAACAATTAGCTCAGTTGGTTAGAGCACTGGCATGGAACGCGAGATGTCGTGGGTTCGAGTCCCACAGCGTTAATAAAATTTTGTTTTTAAAATTTTATTTGTGTATTAATCCTAGAAGTGAAGGTTATCACTTTAAAAACATAGCAAATTGTTTATTATAATTTTTGACATCAAACGTTACAATTCAAATTTTTCATTTTACCAGTAAATTCCCATTCGACAGTCCTCGTAATAAGTACCATATAATTTTGCTACGGTGAAATACAATGTACAATGCTACTTTTAAAAATCCGATGTAATTCTCATATAATCGTTCATAATAGGATCAACCCTCATTTGAATATCGAAACCTGAATAGGCGGTTGGCGGTTTTTTATGGTCAGTGTAATTTATTATGCAGATAAAATGGGCAGCTCCCGTCCTCTCAAATTAACTCTAAACAGATGTTATAAATTTCAATATTATGATGGGTCAAGCCGCACTTAAATTATCGACTCTTCTTGATCTTTGAGACGTTTCTCCTAATTTTATATTAAATATCATTTCGCCTATCAGGTGCTTGGTGGAATGAAAGGCAATTAATATATCATCTTCATCATCAGCCGGAAGACGTCCATTGCTGGATAAAGGCCTCCCCCAAAGATCTCCACGACGATTGATCCTGCGCAGCCCTCATCCAACGTATTCCGGCGATCATGACCAGACCGTCGGTCCATATATATATATATTGTAATATAATTAACATTTTAAAACTATTGCGACAGAATATAATATGATTATTTATTAATAAGCACATAATAAAAAACACTTGGATATAATTTAAACTGCAAAGTACTATTTCATTTTCCTAGTAGTATAAGATAGGTAAAGCGATAAGTATGCAGCCCTAAAATATCAAAATTTAGGGTAACACGCGTTATTCAAATCGGCTTTAATAAATGCGGCTCAAACGAAGCACTAAACAATGGACCTAACATTTTTTAATCATTGTCTGTGTTACTTATAAACGCGATGTAAAGTTATACCAATTTTAAATCTTACCTTTGCCACTATAGAATTAGATGACAGGGAGAAGTAATTTTCCACTGAGAGAAAAAATCTGAGAGAGAATCATTCAAAAGGCTTACTGGCTGAAGGTACTCTTTGATCATGAAGCATTTGAATTAACGAACCTGTATCACGACTGGAAATCAATTAAATGCGGTTTGTACAGTTTGTTCTCCCTTGATTACCCCCCAATTGAAATATTGTAATTAGTTATTTACAATTCAAATTCAAATATTTTTATTCAAAATAGGATGTGACATCACTTAATTGAATGTCAAAAACTACCACCCATTCCAAAACGAATGCCTTATACCTGAGACGGGCGCAACAAACTCGGCGGGCTTTTTTTTTCATCGACAAAATATGTTTACAAAGTTATATTGAAAAATTAAACTTATTATTTAACAGCCTGAGGGAAGAAAGTCATTACATCGCCCCACAAAAGACTTACTAACTCGACTTAGCCGAATAGAAGAATAAAGATTTACTACCCAACACGAATAGGGTTATAGGAATTATGTTTTCTAAGACCCCGATTTTGTTAAGCATAATTGCATGTTTTTGTGATTTAGAAGATTATTATACGCTAATGTATATTTAATAGTGAATAATGTAATGAACTTAATTAGTGATTTAATTTGTATTTATTTTTGGGTTATCACTTTTATTAGCTGATATATTCGCCTTAACATCCGGGATGTGTGCCGTAGATCTGCCGTGCAATTCTCAATCAAAACTTTTTTCTACTGTGATTTGAAATTTTTCGCGATGTTTCCAGGATAAATAATTTGAAGAATTAAAAAAAGTTCGTGCACTCCTTGGATAGCAAATGCTTCGGGAAAGAGCGGCCATGATTATGGATCATCAAATGACATATTTAATATAATCCAAAACAAAGGCTTTAATTTGATTTTTCATTTTTAGTGTCGATGCTCTAATTCTGAATAGATATTGGTTTTTTTTATGACACTAAGGGACGAGACGAGCAGGATTTTCAGCTGATGGTAAATGATATTCCCTTTACTGGTAAAATGAAAAATTGAAATTGTTACGTTTGATAACAATTAAATAACAATTAGTTATGATTATTTTAGGATATCTTATTTGATTTGTAAAATCTGTACCCAAGAAATAAAAGTGGATTTTATTTTATAAAAATAAAGGGCGAGACGAGCAGGACCAGCTGATCCTTTAAAATGCAGTGCTCAGGATTCTTGAAAAACCCATAACTTCTGAGCGGCACTACAATTGCGCTCGTCACCTTGAGTCATAACTCTCATTTACCCAGTAATTTCAATATCTACGGCGCCCTTCCGACCGAAACACAGTAATGTTTACACACTTTTGCTTCACGGCAGAAATAGGCGCCGTTGTGGTATCCATAATCTAGCCGGTAATAATGATAATGTATAAATGTACTAATGTATAACAATAGTGAACTATTAGAATAATACCTTTTCAAATAAGTAGGTTACCATAATCTCTCTTATATTTTGTTCTCTATAAGGTCCTGTCGCAATAATTAAGGAATGTGTGTCAATCCCTTATAGTTCACTGAAGGCAAGCAAGCAATAAGCATGAAAATATAGAAATTGATCGTTACTTATCACAAATAACATGTGTGCCATAAAACCAGAAATGGACATAAAAGTGGAGGTACAATGTCGAATGATATTTTTTAACAGATATAATATTACAGTATTAATATTTAACTTCAAAGAGATTTTTTTATGGAATAGGAGGAGAAACGAGCGTACGTGTCACCTGGTGTTAAGTGATCACCGCCGCCCACATTCCCTTGCAACGCCAGAGGAATCACAAGAGCGTTGCCGGCCTTTAAGGAAGGTGTACGCTCTTTTTTTGAAGGTACCCATGTCGTATCGTCCCGGAAACACCGCACAAGGAAGCTCATTCCACAGCTTTGTAGTACGAGGAAGAAAGCTCATTGAAAACCGCACTGTGGAGGACCGCCACACATCCAGATGGTGGGGATGATATCCTAACTTGTGGCGTGTCGTGCGAAGGTGGAATGTGGAATAAATTGATTTTAAAGGGAAATCGTATGCTTATAATATCGGAATGAAATCCTTGAAAACATCAGCGATTACTGATTTCACAGTTGTTGAGAAGGAAAAGCCAAATTTGCTTCGAAGAACATATTCGAAGGTCATAAATAGAGGTAGAATCTACTTTGAGATACTTCTTCAAGCGCACTCTCTATTCTAGCTCTTTATAAGACGCGGTTCTAGCCACATGGAGAATTACTCTCAATAAAAGGAAAACTACATTTAAGAAAACCGACTTCAAAAACCAAAAAGTTTCAAATAATTAACATTTCAATTAATACACCTCTTATGCCAACTTTTACCTTTAATATTAATACAGTACTATTATTTATTTTCATATCAAACGACCCATTCTTTATTCCATCAATAGGTTACCCAAAGTGCTGTTTGATCAAATTACCAAATATTGAAATATCTTAATTATATATACGTAAATGCTGCATTTTCTCAAATGGAATGAGCATGTTCCTCGTGAGTGTGCCATAAGGAAAGTATTAACAAAACTGCATTACGTGCAAGTTACATAAAATAAATAATGTTAAGTTCTCGAGACTGACAATTACCTCTAATGGGCAGAACGTAAATTATATTTAGCCATTAGGATTTAACGCCAATGCAGCAAGTAAATGTCTTTACATTAAAAGATGGGTCTATTAAGAAAGAAGGACGAGGGAATATGTAAATAAAAACGAAATAGATTTTAAAACTTACATAGTTCTTAGTATTTATAATATGTGAACAATAGATGATGATTGTGATATCAATTTTAAAAGTTCAAATTTAACCAATGATTTCAAAGAGCTTCTTTCTAAACCTATGAAGAAGCGCACAATAAGTTCATGTACTTATGTACTTACATTCAATTTGAATAACGTGACAACGACGACTTTCAGTTTGACCAGCGGGAGGCTCCTTTACATAGGAGGCCGGCTAGTTTATGGGTACCACAACGGCGCCTATTTCTGCCGTGAAGCAGTAATGTGTAAGCATTACTACTGTACCCGTACCCGCAACGATAAACGGTAAGTAACGCCGTGCTAAATAAATAAAATTTTGATATTAGTCTGAATATGATAATATATATTTTTTAATCCAGAGACTGAACACTATAAGGCAGGCCATCAGGGGTGAGTATAAATTAAAACGCTAAAAAAGAGTCCACAAATTAAAAATATTAGTAGGCTTCATAAGATACATAATAGCTATAAGGGTAAATGTGTACACTTTTATAATAAAGTCCCAGCCAATGCTCAGGCATTAGCTATAAATTAATTTAAATGTTTTATAAAAAAATAGCTCTGTCGTAAATCCTACTACTCCACAGCTGAATATCTAAGTGATCCGACAGCCTGGGACTTGGGATTATTTTATAGCAATAGTAGTGAAAGTACAATATTGTATATTTGATTAAAAGAGTCCAAAAAAATTTGCCGCTTCTTCTCTCTGAGAGCTCCATTTGTTTCCGAAGCGGTAGTTGTGTCTAGTATATTAGAAATGACATCAAAAAGAATTCTAAAGGAATCAATTTTGAGAAAATAAATGCCTTTTTTTATTAAAATTTAGTATCCAGCAACTACATTGTGTCGCGTAGTTATTAATCGCCGCGCCTCTGAGCCCCACAAGCCAATTGTCTTGACAACAAACCCATAAAATATAAGACTCACTCAGACCAACATATACGTGCTGATTGCAGTCTGCGGCAGTCGATGCAGCAGCCACAAATGAAGTAATTAGTAACTTATACTTGAGAAGGAAAAAAACGATTCACTCGATTGTATGAAACGTGCAGTCATTGATAAATTGACAGATCACGGCTATAATCTTGTAAGAAACGGAGATAGCCGAAATCCACTCCGTTTTATGCAACTGTTCCCTTTCAAACCTAGCCGGATTATATGTACTTTGTCGCCAATCACCATACTTTAATTACTACTATTTCAAACTTATGTCAAATCACGGCACGTTTCGTACTAAACTAAACTTCAGTTTTTACTTAGGCAGTCCCGTCTGTTATTACCTGGTATTTACATCCTCTTTGGCAGCCAGCGTCATGCCATTAGCATGCTTACTTTCTTAAAAAAAGTGTGTGTATAGGTACTTATGTATGCACGCAAGAGATTATTCTTCTTTGGCCTAACAAAACAAAAATCCTTAAAATTATTTATTCCTCGTTCTATTCTACTTTTGGAGAAAGAACAATATTGTAAAAACCTTGCAACGATTGCTTTTACAATAATTAATTATTAAATAACGAATACGGCTGTACGGGCTTGAACCCTTTGCCTATCCTAATAATGGACGAAGAAACCAAAAAAAATAACGAATGTCACAAACGTCACAAAATTTAAGGAACTAGCTTCACCCTATTACTTTTGTATTACAGTGATGCGCGCGCATCTTAAAATTTTACTCTCATATTTTTTTCATAACGCATCTAAAGAAGTATAACTTCAAAAATTGAGCGCGAAATTGCAAGCATCATATTCTCTATGATCTGTCAAAATATTACTAGGGAGGGACTTCTTTCGAGTCGCTTTTAGTGGCGCAGTGCTCGCACGATATTGTCATTACTCACTTGCTCATCAATGCGCGACGAACAATGATTTATTTGCTGGGTTTCATGTGTTTCGGCAGATATACCCCTATTTAATTTATTTGTTATTCAATACCATCTGTTCTTTAAAAAAAACATTACTTACACACGTAACTCGTAAAGAACTTATACAACACACTAAATCTCATTAAGAGCAGCCGCTCCAAGTTCTTTAGATAACATCTCAACTAAAAGAAAACGTGCGTTACATATAAAGCAATTGTAACTTTATTGAAGTCGTAAATAAAACATTATACTTCCACCGCTCTTCCGCAGGAAATAATGATAACAAGAGCGTTAATTAAATCAAAGTTGATGAAGCCATGCATGACTTGGGCCGCGCATTTTAGGTTAAATGTGACGTGTAAGCATGTCAGTTCAGTCGAGCCTACAGCGAATAAGGGGCCTGGTCAGGACACATTTCTGCTTGTACCATAATGTAATTGTTGCCTCGATAATACCTACATAATTCTTGAGTAATATGGATAGACCAGTTAAAGCTGCTATCCCAAGAAATCCGCCAAAACAGCGCATAATTGAAACCATTTCTTAACGGTATATATAAAGCTTTTATATGTCTACAGAATATGAGAAGAAAATGTATTTTTCTTAACATTCCTATCCTTAATAGACATTGCGAATAAAATCACCACTATTACAGTTGGAGCCATGTTAATTATTCACTCTAGATAAAAATTGTTTGAAAATTGTTTACTGCTACCAATACTATTTAACATGACATAGTTTTGTTATTTTTGTAATAAATTAAAAATGCTTCTAATTATGAATTAAAACAATGGCATCTTGTGCGATAGAGGTACGTTGGCTCGGTTCCCAGCTTTAAGGCGACATTAAATGCCAGCGACCTTGAGCGATATGAGTTCACGGCTGCCGGCCCGCCATCTATGTAACAAAGCCAATATTTTGAAAATTCTTGGGTGGAAAACAATTTGTATGCTTACAATCCTCTTTATTTACTACTAATCTGAATAAATGAACCTACACAAAAAAGTACAAGCTATAAGAATAACTTTTCTGAGAGAAGTACCAAAAAAATGCGTCACGCCATGCCAAAAAACTTGTTTAACTTCAAAGAAAAGTGGTAGTTCAAAAAGGCTCGGCAGTGTTAACTATAACCAACAGCAAGCATTAGCAACCTACAAATATGACTTAAAGATATGTGTAACAGGATTAAGTAGTTTTCATAGCTCGAAATGCTATACTTTCACCACAAAACTTGTCTAAAAACACCATGTTTTCGTGTGGTCTGCTTACTCTTCGCCTTAAGTGCGAAACGGGTTCACACACGAAGTGTTCCGTAGCTACTATTTTCGGAACTAGTTTGCGGAACACTCACAGTGATAAACGCGACAGAAGAAACAATGAAGCGATGTCTCTACGCAACACAGGTTCGATCTGATAACCAGAGATGATAGCAACACTTAAATTAATTCAAAATCAGCTAAAAATTTTAATAGAGCACTTTTTTAGTTTTTTAAACTAAATTGACATTAAGAATATTGAAATGCTTAAGTACATCTTGGTCAAAAATGTTTTATTTTCATTTCAATTATAAATATTTGCCACATACCCAAAATATTCACGTAAGCCAAGCCGTGGGTAAGAGGTCGTTTATTTTATAAAACGGAAAAATAGTTGCTTCTCGTATTATTTATTTAACATTGATTTTATGAAGTTTTCACTTCTGCAGAGATGTCATAAGGGCACACTGTCCTCTTCTTAAATTTTTTTAACTTCTTAAATCGATGAAACTTTATAATATAATTTACTATTATGTATACTTATATTTTTTAATTAAATTTAAATTAAATTGTAGTCACATAAGTAAGCTTGCGTGTTTGTCGTCAAACATCTAATTAATCATTGTCGCGACCGTCCGCCATATCATTCGTTCCTATTTTAATTATTCAATGTCCCAAAAAATTAAAAAATCAATCCTTTGATACAGAGTCACAATGGCTCGAATTTCCTATTATCATTTTAGAATTCAAGTATCTTGCACGCGTTCGACAAAATTAATTAGTTCCATCAATCATTCGTGAATGGTGACAGAGCATCGGCCCACTGGTTACAAAAAGACTGCCAGGATGCAACGAATAATAATGTAACGTGATTCCTTATTGCATTGTGCAATAACCCTTTGATATGTTGACAAAAAGGGATAGTGCGTTATGACGCTCGCGCCCTCGTGGACCTATTGGGCGGGCTGTTTTGGGAGTCATCTGCGGAGCTATAATTTGTTTTCTGGTTCGTTTGACTGTACGGTGAACACAATGTTTATACACTACGTCTGTTAATTACAATTATAACAACGCATTAGTTGAGATGTTATTTTATAAAATGGTTGACATCTATTTTTTTATATTAATATATAATTAATCACATTATTCGTGTCTTTACTCAACGTAACGATTATTGGCGAGATTGAGGCCTCATTGAATACATAATTTAAACTAAAAAACGTTACACACAAATCTGATCTTAAGATTATAATATACAAGCTGATGCCCGCGACTTCATCCGCGTTTATAAAGGGTTTTTAAAAATAATTATTATGTTTGGTCTTGAAGATTATCTCATGGTTCCCGTTTTCACACCCGTTTCACAAAATATTATATGTATTTCGAGGAAAAGTGCTATGGTAAACTGAACATAATATTGGTATAGTTATAGCTGATCGACGTGAATTTCAGATTTTCACAAATTAGCCTATGCCAAGCCCTTTCCCAAGCTCTAGTCTACCACTGTACCAAATTTCATCAAAATCGGTTCAGTATATAACCTTGTATTGCCGATATTAAAATCGCGATACAAAAGTAACTGTTGATCGTAGATGGGTGAAAATTTGAAGTTGTATGTATTTTTTAATGCTCACTCATAATCAAACAAATTAAAAAAAAATGGCGAGGACCACCCATAACATTTAGGAGGAAAAAAAATAGATGGTGTCCGATTCTTAGACCTACCCATATGTTAGTTTATAGCATCCAATCCAACTTTGTATCACATGTTTATTGTAAAGATAATAAAAAATTAACTATTCATGTAATGGTAGAGTTAAATAAATATATTGGTCATTAACTTAAAATTAAGTTAAAGTAAATAAAACCTTTGATCAACAAATACTTCGAAGGACAAACCATGAAATGATTCAGTGGGTTCATCGACTTTTGCAGTGCAGGTTTAATAAGGTCAATTAATTTATGTTTTATTTCATTTGCATTCAATCGGATTTCATTGGACAGCACCCGTTGTGACCATTAAATGTTTTTTACGATAATAACAATTTTTTATGGCATTCAGCGTTTTATTTCCATTAACATGTCAGTTTTGTTTATAAACCAATTACAATGAAACAAACACCAAATGTAACGGTCACAAAACATCAGCGCAATCGCATTCAAATCGGCTAAGCCGTTTTTGAGATTAAAGTGCATAATTAGACAGAAAGGTAATTCTAATTCTGTTTGCCACACTTCCGATTTTAATGAAGTGAAACTTCTATAGAATCGTTGTGATTTGAAACTCGATGAAACGAAAAAGCGAGACGATAGAGACACAAACAAGTGAATAAATTTATAGGATTCAGCCGGCGAGAGAATGAGACAGACACATAAATTCGTAAGATTTTATAACGTGGGAGAAAATGAGATAGGAAGCATTAGACAGTGTTTTAGTACCAGGCGATCATAGTTGAAAAAGAGATTGTCTTATGTATGACGCGAGTATGCCTTATAATAAATATATTTTGACGTCAAGCGCACGACCTATACTACATTAAGACACCAGGAGGACATAAATATGGTAGCGGTGATAGTAATATCTTTTATAGCGGTTTAAATCCTGTGTCATCCTAGCAACATGTACCAGGACCTCATATGAAAAGGCATCACAAAAACTGTGGTGTTTTATTTACGTGTACGTATTATTCGTTTGTAGAGATTTTTCATCATTTTTATAAAAAGTTCTTCATCATTTTTGAAGGTTTCACTTCTACCACGTATGAAATGCACATATGTTTTGTTTTTATCACTTAAAAAAATTTAAAAATAGATAATTGAATCTCTTATTGAAAAGAATTGCATTAAGCATTAAACATAATTATTTGAAATCTAAATAAGAAGGTCATCTTACTTTGATTTACCTGCCTAGTAGCGATCGCATGATTGTGAAGGTGTGGCATCGTTTATATTAGTGACATGTGTGTTAGTAAGTATATATATTCGTAAGTTATCGTCGGTTCATAATATGAATGACGAGTCCTTGAATTGAATATTACTTATAAAATATAGCAGAAATGTTCAATTCGTTGTATATATTCTACAGTTGGTGGGTTTTTTGCATAGCATGCGGGTTAGGTGGGCACCACAGCGGTGCCTTTCCGTCGCGAAGCAGCAATGTACAGCGTTATTGTGTTTCCCTTTGAAGGTGCATTCAAATGCTGCTAGTCAAATTACTGGTCTGATGAGACTTAAAATATTATCCCCCTTATTCATAATAGTTTGCAAACTTAAGGCATTGCTAATTCTCACTCTGTCTTCTTCTATTGACCTAAGTCAGAATGAGAAATAACACTTTTTAGCAGCTGTTTTAAGTTAGCGGACCATTATGAATAAGGGGGTAAGTCTCAAAGGTTTTTCAAGAATCCTGAGCGGCACGGCGTGGCACGTCTCGTCACTTTTCTAAAAAAACCTTTTAAAATTATTTGATGAGTTGTTTAATTAAGATTTATTTTGATAAACAAAAATAAAACAAGCAAATAACGTTACAAACACTAAGTTACAGCTAATAAAAATCATGTTCATTTATTTATTTATTGGTCTACCAGCGATTTTACATAAAAATATTTCTTAAACAATTAACAATTTAAATTACATGTGTAGGGAATGCAAAATCATTTAAAGATAAACACTACATGATAATTTCGCTTATCGATACATTATTACAAATCTAAAAGTGAGTTAAAAACTAAAACCGGTGAAAAAAAGTATGAAAAATTTGAAAGTCTGCAATAATCAATTGAGAATAGTTAGAAACAAATAATAAGCGTTTTAATTACATACAACTAAGGGCCGATTTTTCAATCCTCAGATAAATCGCCAGATAACTATCGAGAGAATAAAATTAACTTACTGTTTATCTAACGATTAAAAGTTTTGAATTTTTCAATCGCCTTTTATCCAAAGAATAGTTGTCTGTGGTATTGTCGAAGCAACTTCACACTTCATACGTGCAAGCGAGATGGACATATATATTATTTAACGCATAAGACAGAGAAAGGATGCTTGTTTGACATTAGACATTTATCACAACAATTAATAACAACAAACCTCTAATCCAGTCGTTTATTTGTTCAGTTTATTTCAATTTAAATTTGGTTTCGCGGTACTTACTTCTATAATATTGAGGTATCATTAAAAAAATACTACAAACCTTTGCGTTTCCTATTTAATTTTATCCTCAATCAATGAGATTAAGTAGGCAACAGTAGGTATCTTTTTTAGTCGAAATCTCCTCCAGAACTCATTATCATTCCAGATAATGTTGTGATCTGGTCTCTCTCTCACAACACTGGTTTTTCTGTCCGGAGGGTTTACAAAGTTGAGGAAATGAATTTCTTCTTCAATCGCGAAGTCGTCAATTTTCTCAAAAATATCCATTATATTATAATTTCTACTATATTAGATAGTAATAACATAAATTACGTGTGTAGTCGTCAAAGGATGATAGTTATTAGATCTTTTGACATGATCATAGATAATACACTTATAACTAGAGAGTGACTTATCTACAAATATAGCCTAAAAAACTTAAAAACACGTCCTAATTATCCCACCGATAGCTCTTAACCAGCTCCCAAAGGGGCCGATAAATATAATCACAAGATTAAGTCTAAATTCGTTCTATAACATCTATCTGCCTGTTGAAAAATTCGAAATTGCGCTATTCGTCGAATTTCTCTTATCTAGTTGTTTAACTGAGTTGTTTAACTTTAATTTACGAACTATGCTTAACGTTACAGTAGATAAATCTCTACTTACTCCTGGAAGACCGAATTATTGGGAACCAATGGCGTAGATATTTCAAAGAGATCTATTCCAATATTTCAGAATGATTATAGAATTAAACTTGAGCAATCATTAGTTAATCCCTTAAATCATTAATACATCTAGATAGACTATGACAGCTGTGAAAACGTCGAAAAATATAGACTTTTGAACTAACCTCTATTTTGAGCAATTCACGCACACTAACACAAACTGTCATACAAATCGCGAGTGTAGGAAGTAGCTTGTCACGCACACTAAACTAATATTCCTGGCCTGTTTATCGGTTGCGTAACAGCACGAGACTCTATATATAATATATAAAATTCTCGTGTCATGTTAAACATTGGACTCCTCCGAAACGGCTTGACCGATTCTCATGAAATTTTTAGTGCATATTGGGTAGGTCTGAGAATCACACAACATCTATTTTTCATCCCCCTAAATGTTAAAGGTGGTCCACACATTTTTTTTAAATTTGTTTGCATTAAAAAATACATACACCTTCAAATTTTTACCCATCTACGATCAACTAACTGTTGTTACTTTTGCTGGGTCAGCTAGTACACGTCTAAATTATCTAAGAGTAACCCATTGCTTGAAAACCGAACGCACTCATTTCACCCAACGGTCAATTCGTTTAGCAAATAGTTTCATCTAAAATTAAAAAGAGGGTTGCATTTATTATCATCAAACAAACCCTTTTAATGACATTTTCGCCGACCGACAACAATGATTGTCGTGCGTCGCTCACAGATGCATCATACATTTACATATGTATAGATGTTTATTTGAATATGACAGCAATTCATCACGACACGCCGCGCCAGGAGTCACCGGGGAGCCACCCTCTGATGACCTTTGACACATTTTGTACCAATTGTTATAATTCTCAAGTGTGATTCTATAGGACGAGCGAACGGGAAATTACGTTTAATATAAAAAGTATTGTTTATTTACAATTTTTAACTGAAATCTTCTTTAGCCGCGATGCGCACTTTTTGATAGGGAAATATGGGTCCCGTCACCGACATGCTCGTGACTAGCGCACGCGATAAAATAATAATTTTAAATATATTTAGTTAAACACTTTTTAGATGGGTGTAATCTCGTGATTACGCATTATTATTATTAATTTTTTTATGGGATAGGAGGACAAACGAGCGTACGGGTCACCTGGTGTTAAGTGATCACCGCCGCCCACACTCTCTTGCAACACCAGAGGAATCACATGAGCGTTGCCGGCCTTTAAGGAAGGTGTACGCGCTTTTCTTGAAGGTACCCATGTCGTATCGTGCCGGAAACACCGCACAAGGAAGCTCATTCCACAGCTTCGTAGTACGAGGAAGAAAGCTCCTTGAAAACCGCACTGTGGAGGACCGCCACACATCCAGATGGTTGGGATGATATCGTAACTTGTGGCGTGTCGTGCGAAGGTGAAATTCGGCGGCAGGAATCAGGTTGAATTACCGAAATCCTTAAAGCAGTATATCTGTAGCTATACAGCTTCCTTTTAGAAAGTAACAATTTGTTATTTAAGTGATAACCGTCACTTCCGGGATTAATGAAACAAATTCATTTTGAATACATTTATGAACGATATGGGACTCGAAGCCGCGACCTCTTAAGTTGCGTGTGAGCGCTCTTTCAACTGAGCCAACCGTTCAAGTAACATATCGTTGATAAATCTTTTATGTCTTGTTCAACTCTCACTCTTGAAAGTGCAACATTTTATGTCGATTTCCTAATATGTAAATATTGGAGTTATATTACAAAAAGCAGGTTATCAACCCTACAGTAGAACGCTACAAGTCACTCGAACGGTTGGCTCCGTGGACAGAGCGCTCGCACGGAACGCGAGAGGTCGCGGGTTCGAGTCCCGCATCGCATTTTAAATTTTAGGAAGTAGGTAATAAAATCAGCAGACTCGAGGTCAAAAGATTCGTTGCCGGCCCTTGAGATGGGAGTTAGCTCTACAGTTGATTTCTAGTTACAGATCAGGAATACAGTGTTCCAGACGTAAGATGTTTCCATAAAGTGGCTTTGCGAGAGAAAAAGTTTCTATTGTAAGTTGTGGTTTTATAAGCGGTTGTGACGTTGTGAACTTTTTCCAGGTTTAACGTTTAAACCAAGGTAATTTATCACTATAGAAGGAACACTCGATTTGTAAATTAATAAAAAAATGTTCGTCTTGTTCTTTAGCCGTGTTTTTAAAGTTTCTCAACCTATAATTATTTATTCTTTTAGAGGTCTGGGGGGTGCAATCACACAAAAAGTTAATATATATTTTGGACTGAAACTTCTTTAGAATCGTTGTGATTTTAAACTCGATGAAACGAAAAAGCGAGACGATAGAGGCGCCTTTGCCTGCTATTATTTTATTCACAATCATTTTAATTCTTATTGAATATTATTGAGTGCTCTTGAAATAGTTCATTTAAATCTCACACCCATATTGGAACCTTGTTGATTTTTTATTATAATACCGGCATTGCACGTAGCGCTGCAGTGAACAGTCATTAAACTCTCATTAACACCTCGTGCACGCAAATCGCAACCATGACTTCAATCATTGTCAATACTGACATAAAGATTACGTACCTACTGCTAATACAGAAATTATGATGAAGTATGCCTATTATAGTATATTTATTTATTTTATTTATTTATTAGAAGATCTTAATCAACGAAGACATTTAAAAATCCTTTTATAATGTTGCACACTCCACTTACGGCCGTACCCAATATTCAGTCTGTCTCTTACCTGAGATAAAAATCGTAACTATCGTTGACTTTTCTGTCCCAATAAACATATCGACGGTTACTCACCTTATCCGTACACGCTGTCTGTCAATGGGACGACGTAAGTATAGCTTACCAGCGATAGAAGTTTGTATGGAAATTGCAATTCACGCGTCCCAATATAAGGCGATAAGAATGACTTATCGGGTATATTGGGACAGCTTCAGATTATTGATAGCTAATTACTAACAGTAGAAGGTAGTAATTTATCTCTATTTGTAGATAGTAGGGAACGGTCGTTATAGGCTAACTGTACGTGCTTGATTGGTATAAGTAATATAAATTATTTGTTTAACTAAAACTCTTTACGTTGTGTTACGTAAAGCTTACGACAATTTTGAAAAATATAACAAAAATAAAGCCTTTTGCACAAGGCTGATAAAAAAATAACTATGTTCTTACTTAAATAAACAAGAAAAAAAGCAATAACTACGAACAATGACTGACCATCTTGCAGTACTTTGATATTTTACTTATACTACGAAGCCTAGTGTCGTAATTCTTCTTTATGTCGTCGTTCGAGTGAACATAAAAGACACTATGTCTATATGATATACTATACTATGTCTATAGAGTGATAGTGCAACTCTTGTTGATATTCAGTATAAAATTTATTGAATAGTTATTGCGAATTTCCCGGACATACATACAGACAAAATTCACGTCAGCAAAATGTTCGCGTATAAATGATGTAGATAGAATTTTAATTGTATTTCTTCAAAGACCAAGAACCCACTACTTAAGTGAAAAGCTTTTATTAAATTCATTCATATTTTTATTCATTAAAAACAAAAACAAATGATCGGTGACTGAAATGGCCCAGCCTGTCTTTCCACCTCCGGTATCGTTCCACGTATCGAAAGTTCCTTGAGAATCACTATGAAAAGAAATCACGCCATCTCGAGTGTGGCGATTATAATATTTTAGTTTGTGGCTTACGAAGAGATGGTAGAATTTGGTGGCAAAGACCAGGTCAAACAGCTCTTGAAAACATGGGAAGCATGTTAAAATCTTTAAAATAAACTTCTCTACATAACGACAAATGCTACTAGAAGTTTCCGCTTATTTGGTTGTTTTTTAATTGGAACATCGTTAGCTTTTTAATTCCATGCATGTAAAGCGTCTTCATAGAATATATTCACTATCTATTATAAAACAAAGTCTCCGCCGCGTCTGTTTGTCTGTTCGCGATTTTTATTCTGTTTTCAACAATGGATAGCGTGATTCTCGAGGAAGGTTTTGGTATACCATTAGTTAAGTTTTTGTATACATTAACTGTCTTATTCATAATGAGTTAGCGGAGATTTAAATCATCGCTAATATACGCTTGTTAAAAAATGGTATTCATAATCGCATATTAGAGCTAAAACGCTCATTATCTCTTCGATAAAGCTGACGTGACTTATAGTAGCTAGGACCCTTCTATAAACCTATTTTAAGCACTCGAACGCAAAAAGACATGGCCGTTCGTTAAATAATGTGTTAAATAGCTTCCCGCTCAAAGTTGTTGGATATCCGTCATAGATTGACAACCGACAGACTTCAAAACTTTGATTTTTGAAGTTTGAAATTATTTTGACATCGAATTTGGCAACTGACAAACCAATGTCATTAAAAAGATGTCTGTTTATATTGAGAGTTCCTCATTAAATTAGTTAAAATCATATTTTTTTGTACGAAATGGCAACATTGCGTACTATAAAGACGTATTAGTTATGGGAGATTTATCTAAAGAATATGAATAAGGAATTTTATCGAACGTTCGATAGGCTTAAAACACGTTTTAACTAATATAGCTTTATACCTTCGAAAAGCGTTGTATTATGAATAAGGCAGTTACGATATATGTTGGAGGTGTTGGAAAAAGGTAAACCGGAAGCATTCAACGATAAATCAATCAAATCAAAATAAATCTCATGGTTGCTCAGAGGACAATGGAGAGGGCTATGCTCGGAGTTTCCCTGCGAGATCGAATCAGAAATGAGGAGATCCGTAGGAGAACCAAAGTTACTTAAGTGGCAGTGGGCACGGAATACGTTGGATGAGGGCAGCCCAGGACCGATCGTCGTGGAAATCTGGGGAGGTCTTTGTCCAGCAGTGGACGTCTTCCGGCTGATGATGATGATATATTTGGCAGGTATGAGAATTTATACCTCAAAAAAGTTTTTGTATAATTACTTTATATGGCAAAACACGTTTGCTGGGTCAGCTAGTATAATATACTTAATTATTCAGAACCACCGCTAATGGAAGCGTTAAGTGTTAGTGCTTTACAATTTCAATATACTTTCAAGTAATAACGTGTTTTATAATATTACGTAACAAACATTCATATTTTTGTTCTCCTTAATCAACGGCCCGTGAATTTGAAGCTTGGTTATATCAAAAGTACTTCAGTTTTTAGTATTCTTCCTGATTACGATTGTTGAAGGATAATAGGAGAGACCTTAATCAAAATTCAGTGCTTTTATTTCAGGCAACCGAAATAAATTGCAGTTCAGCAAGCCAAGCTTTGTTTTTGATTTTATGCATTATTTTCAACGAAACACAAAACGTGAAGTAAAAAGGCATAAAATTAGTTACTACTTTAGGAATTATTTCTATAATGCTATTTTGTTTTGCTTTAGCATTTTTGTATAAACTCATTTTTCCTAGTCATCAGCCTAGCGGAACTCTCTACGAAAGAAGCGATTCACTCGATTGTATGAAACGTGCAGTCATTGAAAGATTGACAGATGACGGATAAAATCTTGTTAAAAACGGAGATAGCCGGAATCCACTAAGTTTTAAGCAACTGTTCGCTTTCAAACTTAGCCGGATTATACTTCGTCGCCAATCGCCATACTGTAATTATTAACTACTATTATTATTAATACTACTATTTATTAAATTATGTCAAATCACAGCATGTTTCATACTAAACTAAATTTCAATTTTAACTTAGGCAGTCCCTCCTCTAATTACGTTGTATTTACATCCTCTTTGCTAGACATATATTTTTTGACACTTTGATTTCTGTTTGGATTTTTATGTGTCGAACGCTTTAAATCAAATCTAAATACTAGGTACATCAGTTCTTTTTAGCTAAACAGCTGTTAATATAAAATATGGTGATTTTGTTCTTGATCGCATCACTATGAGATGCTTTGTTCGTACTGCTGTCAAAATGTCAAACCATTGCTGCACAAATCCTCAATATCCGAAGTCGTTGACGAATACCTGGTCAACGGTTCACTTAGTCTACTTCCAGCCATTACAACATTTCCCTTTTTTGCTCTCTTAAGGCTGGGGACCTAGCCAACGTCCATGAGAAATCGAACGGAGCTAGGTTACCTCTCTCGCACAAGATCGCCATAGTTTTAATTCAGAATTAGAAGCATTTTTAATTTATTACAAACATAGTACTTAATATAATTCTATACAAAACTAACAAAACTTCAATTAATAAATTTTCGTACAATTTTTATCTTTTATATATTGTATGTGTATTGAATGATTAGCATGGCTGAACTGTAAAGGTTAGGGGAGTACCCCTAATCCCTTGGTGATCCCTTTTTCGCACTGTCCATAAGAAATAAAAATGTAATAAAAAAATGAATTGTTGTCTCATATTCTATAGATATATAATTATTTTTTGTAAAAATATAAGTATTATATATAAACCGTCAAGAAATGGTTACAACAGCGCGACTTTTATCTTATCGATATTAATAATAACATTTTAAATAAGTACCTACTCTTATTTTTAAAATAAACAAACCTGTTAAGAAAACGATGGACACACGTGTAATAAAGCCTAGCATGCGAAGAGAGCTATTTAGAATATGGTCTATATGGGTGCCGAGGGTTAGTGTGCGGTCTAAATGAATACCCAGATCTTTGATGGTAGAAACTGACGTCAGCTGTTGATTGCCGAGCTGAAAATGAGTCGTGATAATATTTTTATTTCTGGTGAACACGATATGTTTACACTTTTTGTATGCCAAGTATAGTTTATTACGTGTGCAGTATGCATCAAGTCTGTTAAGAACCTCCTGAATACGGACAGCGTCAGATGGACAAGTAACTGTTTTGTACAGCTTTAAATCATCAGCGTAAAGTAAATAATGACAATATGAAAAGCACTGAGATATGTCATTGATAAAAATAGTGAAGAGCAAGGGTCCAAGAATAGAGCCCTGCGGTACACCGGATGTCACGCGAACTGGAGAGGAACGATATCCATTAACAATTACCGACTGAATGCGGTCCTGCAGATAGGCCGCAAACCACCTCAAGAGGTTACCTTTAATGCCATTGAAAGAAAGCTTCTGTAAGAGTAATACATGGTCAACCTTGTCGAAAGCCTTCTGGAAGTCTGTGTATATAGTGTCTATTTGTGTATTACAATCTAAGCCGGTGAAAATGAAGTTGGTAAATACGAGAAGATTGGTGAGAGTTGATCTGCCGGCAACAAAACCGTGTTGTTGATCAATAATAATATTTTTTAAGCTAGAGAGGACATGACGGTGCAATAGCCTTTCTAGTACTTTGGGAATTGTAGAGAGGATAGAAATGGGACGATAGTTTTCTATGTCATTTCTTGCTCCAGATTTAAAAATGGGTGTAATGTAGGCCGATTTCCAGAGTCTGGGGAAACAGCCTGTTGACAGGCACTTGTTAAAAATAATTTCTAGTGGCACACAAATTGACTCGTGTGTCAACTAACTTGCAAAATATGACGACCCATATAGCCCAGTGGTTAGTGACCCTGTCTACTGAGCTAGTGGTTCCGGGTTCGAATCGCAGTAGGTGTGATCTTTATATGATGAATATGAATGTTTCTTTCCATGTCATGTTTATTTGTATTTAGGTACGTTTAAGTAGGTAAGTATATTGTATTGAATATGTCGTTGTCTTGCACCCATAGTACAGGCAATGCCTAGTTGGGGGCAAGATGATTTGTGTAAGTGTATGTAATTACTATTATTATAATTTAAGTCAGCTCGCAGTCTAAAAATCTTTGTAATATTTAACATGCGCAGTTACCCTACACGCACGGAACCCTGAAAAATCAATCTATTCATACTCGTTTTGCCGCTCTGTCCCGTATTAGCAAATGCAAATTTATCACTTAGTCATCGCTACTAACCAGATGCGGTAATTAAGAACGCTAACCACTTAGCGACAGAACCCGCCTACCAGACTGCAACTCATTTCCGTTTTGTTTCCGCACACAGGACAAGGAACCCTTATTGTCCGGCCGTACATAGCTGATAAACAAGACTTAATAACTGCTGGTACCGTTTTGAATATATTATAATAGATATGCTATCTAGACCCGGCGGGTTCTTGAAGCGAAGGTCAACAATGGCATGTATTCATTTATATCTGATAATGCGGAGACAAATAACCAGGCGAGGCTCCTTTGCACAGGAAGCCGGCTAGATTATGGATATCACAACGGCGCCTATTTCTGCTGTTAAGCAGTAATGTGTAAACATTACTGTGTTACGGTCTGAAGGGCGCCGTAGCCAGTGAAATTACTGGGCAAATTAGTCTTACCATCTTATGTCTCAAGGTGACGAGCGCAATTGTATTGCCGCTCAGAATTTTAAGGTTTTTCAAGAATCCTGAGCGGCGTTGTATTGGGTAGTTCGTATCAACTACCATCAGCTGAACGTCCCGCTCGTCTCGTCCCTTATTTTCATAAAAAAAAAACGTATATTTTGTGTGTTTATATAATGACGCCGATAAAGATCCGTAAAAATGGGACACATTGATATTTTAATTTTACCAAATAACCAATATTTAATGCAAATACGTTCTAGTAACTGCAGCGATATTTTGATAAAATGGTCAATTTCTTACAACTTGGACTATCTGCAAATAAAGGGTCATAAATCATTTAAAAATTACACGTATGAATGTTAAAGTTATACAAATAGTTTTACGAATTACCATCACTTCGGAAAAGTTAAGCTTGAAGGAGAAGAAGCGGCAAGAAACTTTTCCATTTTTAATTAATACTCTAATAAATGAATATTTACATCTTCATCATTTTACTTAAGTTTTTTATGATATAAAAAAAACTCAAACGACACAGAGATTACGTATCTTATATTAATAATTAATATAAAAAGGACATTAATTATTAAAAAACTGATGTTTTAAAAGATATAACTTACAATTTTAATATTCATATGCATTTAGACTTCTCAACTCGTATGCATTCAATGATACCACTTAATCTCCGTATCACCAACAACTTAATATTAATCTATTCGCACACTTTAACTGCATGTTAAAACTATTAGCATATAAATGATAGAATAGTTACATAAGCAAACACATTACTCCGATGTCAACTAGAAAGCTGCTCTAATTACAACGATGAAAAAAAACGAGGACCGGTTTCAAAAACACTCATATTTCACGTTGCACTTAACAAATACCACCAATTCTATTGATAACAATGCCACTCCACTTTCGAGGGTGTTCAATTTATTTATTGATGCTAAAAAAACGGCAAATATTTTTTGCTATCGATACCGTTCGCCCCTAAACAAACACGGGGCAAACAATGAATTATATGATTGTTCTATATTGAAACTATACCTGGCAAATTCGCGCGACATTTTTAACTAGCTGTTATTGCAGAAATTTTCTGCATAAATAAAAAAATACTGGTTGTAGAAGGTTAAAACTATGATTAGGTAACTCTTACAAGTTTAAGTTATAAAGATGTATTTTCTTAGCAATGATCCTTGCCTATGGAGCATTTAATCATTGGTGCGATTTAACACAAGTATTTTTCTTACTGTTTTGATAATATTTCCATCGACATGACATTGATGCATGATTACTTTGAAATAATTATTATAAACCCCATAAAGTAATTATAGGTTTAGTATTATGAGACTAGCAAATATATGTTTATGTCAATCAAAAAATTTTGTCACAAAGGGCAAACTAGTGAGCGCAGAATGTTGAATGAATATTTCCAATACAAGGTGTTAGAGATTTTGCCCAAGGACCCAAGTCGTATGGGTTCACATATTCCGTAAGCGGCAGTTAATTTATTCAAAAAACAAACTGTGCGAGGCAAGACGTTTGGTGATAATCACGCTATGTGGAACACTAGACAACGATCTAGTGAAGTTTCGCATTTTGTCGTGAACTCAGCTTCCGAATACAATTTAAAAGTCTTTCACAAATCGGTCATTATTTAATTAAAGTTAAAACAGACATAAGTTTTAATAGTCCTCAGTAGTACCCCATTTTAAATTAAAGTCATATTTCAGTTCTCTAAGCCATTGAAAAAATTAAATGACTCGTGAAAACGGCCCGTTATAATAAATAAATCCTAACTAACAATAACGCACTTTTTGAAAGGGTTTCTAAATGAGAGAACAAAACTGCTGAGATTCTAAACAGTAACTAAACATCACTTTAACTTTAACTTGTGTAACATTTTAATTTAAAACTTAATCTTACTTAATGATGTTTTAATTTTTTTATATATTTATTTATATCTATAGTTTCTTAGCAGTTAATTTAATCAATAAAATCTGGTCTTTAATAAAATAGTTATTAATGTAGTATCCTTTAGTCTATACATTAATATATAACATAAAACTAGAAATTCTTTCAATATGTTAATCATTCGCCCTACTCCATTAAAGATTGAGTCAGTCATGGATTAGTTAACACAGGTTTGCGCGAAATTTAAAAAACAATGAATAAATGTATATAAAGATTAAGTATATGTTATTAGTAAAAACGAATTAATATTAGTCTAACCTTTTTTTACTAATTTATTTAGCTACCCATGGAATGGGTTAGTTAAATTCTAAGACCGGATACATATTTATCTTCAAAAAAATATATTTAATTAGATCGTCACAGTCAGTGAAATTCTTATGTTGATAGAAGACGTTACAGTCGTTGAGCAGAAGCAGTCCAAATTACTAATGTCCGGCACGTTCCTTATTAAATTATGAGGAGTTGTACCGGATGAAGCCTGTACTGCACACCCCTCGTAATACAATTATTATGTTTGTAGTTTTTGCAAGGGAACGCCGGAACGGAACGCGTGCCAGATGCATTCGATAACATTTTTTTTGCTTTGCACGTGGCTTTGTTGAGTCAGTTTTTAGGAGGATGATGATGTCAGCGATGGTTGCGCGGAATATATGTATTTATATGTAATTCCTACTATCCTACTCCTTCTTCAGTATTTTCTTTACCGTTTCTATGTACAGAAAAGTCCGCTATTGCATATGGCTATCTCTTAAGGATAACACTACTATATCCATTTTAATACTTTAAAAATTATCAATACGTTTTTGTTTCATTTTTAACTCATTAACTTAGATTACACATTTCCGATGGCTTTAGTCTACCTTATTTCCGAATAATAACATTTTTTTTTCTATTGACAGAGTCTGTCGGGTAGTAGTATTATATATAATTAATTTTAATTCTGCATAAATTATTCTGATTAAATAAAACATTTTTAAAGGATTAAAACGCGTATATATATTTTTATTATTATTTATGTTAGAAAGAATGCAAAAACGCAGTTATAATTACACGCGTTTTAATCACTTAAAAGTGTTTTATTTAAATGTGTAACTGCTTTGCACAGTATGCCGGATAGATTATGGGTACCACAACGGCGCCTATTTCTGCCGTGAAGCAGTAATGTACACATTATTGTGTTTCGGTCTTGAGGGCGCCGTAGCTAGTGGTAACATCTCATGTCTCAAGGAGACGAGCGCAATTATAGTGTCGCACAGAATTTTTGAGTATGACAAGAATCCTGAGTGGCACTAAATTGTAATGGGCAGGGAATATCAATTACCATCAGCTGAACGTCCTGCCCGTTTCGTTCCTTATGGTCATTAAAAAAGACACTCGCGTTAATCAAAGAAAATACTAAATTATTCTGGTTAATTTTGTTCTTAATAATAACGCTCCTTTAGTTCACTCGACCCGAGACGTTTATCCCGAATAACCGTTAAATAGCCGAACGTATTATAATATATTCACAAAATAAACTTATCAGTGAGTCTAAAAAATTTTCACTACAAACCGGTTCAAAGTTTAAAAATTAAAGAATATTGAAACGTAAATATATCGTCATCAAGTAGATGTTGCTATTCGACGGCGACGTTTGAATTTATTTCAAGTGCAGTTGCACTGAATTTGCTGCAAGCGTCTAAAGGATACTCGTTCAAACGATTTGAACTCTTTGAAAGCCGGCAAAACTTGTTTGCAAATAATTTTTCTATTCAAATGCAATTGTGAAGTCCGTGTACGCCTACCGGATATCGCTTGACTAAATTATAGCGATAGTTGTATCTAAGAAAGCGAGTTCTGAATAAAAACTGCTCTGTGAACGGCTGGATCACTTAACGTTGCGTAGAGATGTCGCTTCATTGTGTGTCTTCTACCGCATTTATCACGCGGAGTGTTCTCAAGAGCTGTTTAACCTGATTCCTGCCGCCGAATTCCACCTTCGCACGACACGCTACAAGTTAGGATATCATCCCGTGTGGCTGTCATCCACAGTGCGGTTTTCAAGGAGCTTTCTTCCACGTACTACAAAGCTGTAGAAGGAACTTCCTTGTGCGGTGTTTCCGGGACGATACAACATGGGTACCTTCAAAAAAAAGCGCGTACACCTACCTTAAAGGCCGGCAACGCTCCTGTGATTCCTCTGGTGTTGCAAGAGATTGTGGGCGGCGGTGATCACTTAACAGCAGGTGACCCGTACGCTCGTTTGTCCTCCTATTCCATAAAAAACAAAAAAGTTTTAGTTTTTAGTTTGAAAAAAATGTAACACCTAATCTGTTTTGAAAAAAGCAGCCTTAGAGTTTCTTGCTCATACTTCTCTGAGGAAACCTGCCTTCCGAATGAGCTGTATAAAAATATATGACATATTTCAAATTCGATTTGAAAAATAAATAGAAGCTTCTGTTATTGCGAAATCAATAATCTTCAACACGTCCTCAGTGTGATGAGCCTCAGATAGCTAAGGGTCAGATGGCACAAACATTCAGATCATCAGGAACCAAATAACAATGGTCCAAGATTCGGAAATATGCCACAAAGTTAGTTAGACAGTCATTCAAAGAAAAGTTTAAAGAAATAAATATTATGACAGTTCATTGTCAGTACATTTTTTAAATTTAATATACGTTCACAAAAATCGTCACCTTTTTGCTCTAAATAGTGATTTTCATTATTATAACAGTAGAAATAAGGGATTGCTTGTAACTAATTCTAGTAGGCTTCATACGATATACTTTTATTTTTTATTTTATTTTATTGGGGTTGATAACAGCTAAATACAAAATAATCACTTATAGTTAAATACAAAAACATAGCCAATTATAGTCTACCACAGTTTACCTAATGGAAGGAACAGCAGTGTTTACAATAATAAAGAAAAAAATGAACAATGAATAACACGCGATCAGAGAAATTAAAAAAAAAGTATTTAAAAGTGCCTGTGTTGGTTGCATAATGGATTATATGTTTAAATAAATAAATATATCAGAGTGTTAGAGTAAGTTTGGAAGTCGAAGTAATTGTAAAAGGAAAAGTTCTTAATAACCCAAGATATGCCGACGATACATCCTATACTGATAGCCTAATATCCTCAATTGAGCTCTTTTCAGTCGGCACGCTCTTGACAAAGCAGTCGTGGTTCTCAAGAAGTTTTGAGGCAGATGTAATGTCTCTCACAACATTTTGCTGTCTAATGTCTATCTCTGTTAGAGATATTAAGCACAGTAGCCTAAAGTAGGATTTTACCCAGGACATGGCAGATAAATGCTGGTTGATATCCAATTCCTGGAGTATCGAGACGTTCGTGATATCCGTCTATGATACACGAAGCATTCTTCACTAGCACATTTTTAAAGAGTCTATTGTCATCTTTTCACCCTCGAAAAATAGGAGCATCATTATCATCAGCCGGAAGACGTCTACTGCTGGACAAAGCGCATACATAAGTACACACACACTTTTTGAAGTGAAACTTCTTTAGAATCGTTGTGATTTCAAACCGAATGCAACGGAAAAAGCGACAGGTAAGAGACACAAATACAAAAATGTGTAGGATAAAGCCGGCAAAGAATGAGACAGAAATATGCATACTATTGAAATGAAAACTTCTTTATCATCGTTGTCATTTGAAAGTCGATGAAACGAAAAAGCGACAGTAAGAGCAGTCATAATATTAACATGGGAGATAATGAGATAGGAAGCATAATACAATGTTTTGATACCAGGCGATCATAATTAAAGAAGAGATTGTCTTAAGTATGGCGCGAGTATACCTTAATATATTCTGACTCCAAGCGCACGACGTATTACTACATAGACACCAGGAGAACATATTATTATATATATTAGTGGTGATAGGAATGTCTTTCATAGCGGTTGAAATCATGTGTCATCCTAGCAACACGTAGCAGGAATTCATATGCAGCTTAGAGGTTCATGCACAATGCAGGTTTCACTTCTGACATGTGTACTTTGTACGCAGTATAACTATATATGTATAGAAGTATAACTTCAAAAATTTTAACTCCATATACAAGGTGTAATACGTATGTGTCCATCTCTATTCTGTGTTAATATTTACATTCATGATTACGAATGGAACGCCATCTAGCTTTTTGTCTGGCATTTAAATAGGTATGTTAGGTTCTACTGGTATTTACACAATTCAATTGAGTTTTAGTTGGTATCTATCAGCTGTTTTGCAGCTCTAAAAATAAAAATAGATGAGCGCTAAATTAATAAAACAAATAATTTAAAATAGTTTAATATGATATTAACGATTTGTTATTTTATTTCAATTTTTTTCACTTTTTTATGTATGCATATTATGTATTAATATTTCGCCTTTAAGCAATAGTGATTAATAAATATGTTATAGTTTTTGCGGTAACGTATTTGCGTGTGTTTATTTAGTTATTATTTCTTATTTTCTGAATGCCTCGCAAAAATAAATCTATCAAATAATTCAACAAGAAAATTTAAGTGAAATCAAATGTAAATTTTGTATTCTGAAATTATGGTTAGAAAAAAACTTGACACTCATTTTACTATACAAACGAAAGCGAAGCCGCGGGTAAAAGGTAGTATTATATAAGTATCATATTAAGTAGGTATATAAGTAACACAATATTACTCATAATAACCACAGATGAAGGCTTAAATTGGTTATTTGGTTTTATTTAAAAAAAGCTCTATCAGCAAAGATGATTAGTTTAATATGTGTCTTAGTTTAAGCGCCATCTATATTTTAGGCTTTTAAACTTTATGATATTTGTACACAAGATGGCGCATGCGCAATTAAAAACTAAAATGTATAAGTTTACCTTATTTTAATCTGTAACTATTGATTTGTAAATATAAAAATTAACACGTTGGCAATAAAGAATTAAAATCAATAATCATTGTTGACTTTAATAATAACATGTATAAATAGTTATTGATTATTCTTTTTGTTCATAAACTTCTTCCAAAGTTCCAAACTCTTTATTTCCAAAATGTTTTTTATTTAATTAAAATTAATAATTCATATTACCTTTATTTACCCATATTTTGTTAAAATCATAAATCTAATAACTTTCAATAAGTACATAGCTACATACATCCAAAAATACCTACTGGAAAGTGGAGAGACAAGTCACAACACAATAAGTCAATCATTCATAAAAGTCTATAAAAACGCACATAAAGTACATTTTATTATTCGTCTTTGTCAATAAACATTTTATAAACCAATTCATGATAATTATTTGTACAATAAACTAAAAATATTACAAATCCCTTCATTTATATGCAAAGTAAAAAGCTGGAAGAGTTAATGTTTAGAAAGAGACATTTGTGTATAGAATTGTGATGCATTCTGAAACACGCTTACGAAGTTTTTCAACCTGTTCGTTATATAACAATGAAACTGTGTGTATAGATTGAGTCCGTGTATACTCAGTAAGCCATTGGATAACTGGTAAATGATTATCTACTCGTTGTTACACTGTTGCACTCCTGAGTCGATGGTGGAATAAGTGAGGTTTCTGCTTTGCGAATTGGTTGTTCCTTATTTATATTTGTGTGTGTGTGTCTAATCGGTTGCTCATGTACTGAGTATATGACGACTGATATTATATAAGTTACAGCCTACCATACTCGAGTATACAATTTGACTCCTTTTTGTTGCTGTTTAGAAAAAGATCAATACGAACGTTTTGTTTATATTTTCAGTAAATTTAATTTCTACAAACGCGGTAAAAAGATATTTTTAAGTTTAAAATAAATAGTTAGCTAAATCTTAATATATGTAAATCTATTCTCCTGATATTTGTTTTCAGTGAACTCCTAAACTATTGAAGGGATTTTAATGAGGATGAACTTTAGGCCAACTTGAGAGATAGGATAGTTTTTATTTCGATTTTGGACCCATAAATATTTTTATTTCCAATATTTGTTTTGTATGGACGTATTTTCAATGAGAGAATTTATTAACGCAAAATTTGACAGTTCCACTGTGAAACAATTTCATTATAACAACAGGGAGCATACTTTTCGAAATAATTCGTAATGTTATGAATTATTGTACTGACAAATTCATAAATAACAGTTTTTTATTTATATTATGTACAGAACAACCTCTGTCGGGTCAGTTAGAAGTTTCGAAATGTTTAAAGCGTAGATTATGTGTTATATTTTGCGATTAGTGTTAGATGTGTTTAGGTTATCTATTAATGAAGTGATAACTTCTTATGGAGGGTAAACCGCTTCACTACGTAACGCTATACTTCCGTCAGAAAAAGATCACTTGAAACAATTTTGCCCATAGAGCCATATTCATTAATTAATTGTCAAAGCCATCTTTGCAAGATTTTAAGATAACATACAATGTAAAAATTTAGTTGCTTATTATTGCTACCATAAGCCAATTGTTTCTTTTATAGTATTAAATATAATGATACTTCTAATGTACACATTCAAGAATTGTCAGTAATCAGTGCCGTCATGTTCACGAAGCATTCTTACCTATACAAATAATGAATTTAAGCTCCAAAAGATTGATGCATACAATATAGGATACATTTATATTTATACAATTTATTCCTTATTACTTTTTATTAAAATATTTGCCGCCTTATTCATAATAAAACGCTCTTCGAATGTATAAAGCTATATTAGTTAAAACGTGTTTTAAGCCTATCGAACGTTCGATAAAATTCCTTATTCTTATTCGTTAGATAGATCTCCCATAAGTAATACGTCTCTATAGTACGCAATGTTGCCATTTCGTACAAAACAACATGTTTTTAACTAATTTAATGAGGAACTGTCAATGGAAATAGACATCTTTTTAATGTCAATGGTTTTTCATTTTATTTTATTTTATTTTATTTTATTTTATTTTATTTGGGACACAAAACAATTACACACTAGATGATTACATTAGAGGAAGAAATAACATAAATAGTACTGAGTGCATAACCAACGACAATGTCCACGGGTTACTATTTAAGTGTTAGGTAACAAGAAGGAAAAGTAGTTATTACAAACAGATGTTGCTTACAATATTATTATGATGTTACATATAAGTCTCCAATGAGAATATTTAATTTCATAACAATGAGATTTAAGTTTAAATTTAATTAAATAACATTAATTAAGTTGATGCTGTTAATTCATAAGTTGATTCATTTGTCCAAAGTCGATGACAAAATAATTTCAAACTTCAAAAATCAAAGTTTTGAAGTCTGTCGGTTGTCAATCTATGACGGATATCCAACAACTTTGAGCGGGAAGCTATTTAACACATTATTTAACGAACGGCCATGTCTTTTTGCGTCCGAGTGCTTAATATAGGTTTATATAAGGGTCCTAGCCTAGGTCATAAGTTACGTCAGCTTTATCGAAGAGATAATGAGCGTTTTAGCTCTAATATGCGATTATGAATACCATTTTTTAACAAGCGTATATTAGTGGTGTTTTAAAACTCCGCTAAGTCATTATGAATAAGACATTGGTATTTAAAACGCTTTTAACTAACACAATTTATATATTGGATGTTACAAACTAATTGTAAAATACTCTATTGATTGGATTAAGCTTAGAATAATAACGCTTAAGTATTTTTAAAGAAATATTTATAGTGATAAAGCGATTAAAGAACTTTATTCTCATTAAGAATTTTTGTTCTTAGAAACTTTTCTCATGTGAGTGAATTCTATATTCGTATTGAGAATAAAGTTCTTAACAATAAAAGCGGTTAGGTTAAGCCTAAGCGAATAAATTTTATTTGACTTTGACTTTGAAATGTTATATTTACTTATTTCTATATATATATAAACTACTAAAATAACAATTATCATAAAAATATTCGTGCACTTATACTAATTATTAGACTCCATTTATGTTGTATTCGAGTTTTGGTAGTTTGCCAGAATTATCGTCGTAAAGTTGTCTGTCGACTTCGGGCGACGACGAGGCGGCGACTGTCGACGACGAGCCTCGACCAACTCCTATCTCGTTACGTTTATGATCACAAACAATGTCGATCTTTGCGTTGCTTAACGCTAGTTGCAGAAACTTTATAATTTTGACAGTCAAAGATAGTATGTGATATAATAATATATAATATTGACACACTCTTACACAAATTATCTTGCCCCCAACTAGGCATAGCCTGTACTATGTGTATAAGACAACGATATGCGAGGGCGGCACTGAAAATTTCGGGAATCAAGGAAGTGACACAACATTACTATTTAAAAATGTATTTATTGCTTTTAAAGTATTCTCCGCGATATTTGACACATTTTTCCATACGATGGAACCAATCATTGAAGCAAATTTATTGAATTAGCGTTACTTTGCGGAAATCCATAATTATACAAATGATTTAAGTTTTCTTTAGTGTTAATTCCGCCAATATTTCTCTCTCAGTCTCATGCCAGATTTTGGCGAGACAACACGTCCTGAGGATGCCTCGTCTAGAGGCGAAACATGTGTCGAATTGTTTTTTAAAAACAAATATTGGCGGAATTAACACTAAAGAAAACTTAAATCATTTGTATAATTATGGATTTCCGCAAAGTAACGCCTAATTTTGACAAGACCTTGTGACAAGACCGAGATTTTTTTTTAAATAAATAAATGGTATTCGATTTTTAAAACCAAGGAGTTTTCAATTAAAAAGATTTTAATATGACAGGAACAGTGGAAATATTCCATTCCCGATACTTTTAGTGCAGCCTATGTATTATATACAATATATAATATACAAACATGAACTTGTTATGCCTACTACTCGGCTAAGTCGAGTTAGTAAGTCTTTTGTATGGCGATGTATATGCTTTTACAACAAGATCCCAGAAAATGTTCAAAACAAACCTATTACGATATTCAAATGAATTGTTCAAAAACGTTTGTGTGGTAAAGGTTACTATAACATTAATGACTTTCTTAATGACTCCACAGATTGGGAAGCGACCGCCCTCAGGCTATTAAATAATAAGTTTAATTGAACAATATTACTTTGTAAAGATATTTTTTGACAGAAAAAAAGCCCGCGTGAGTTTGTTGCGCCCATTCTCAGGTCTGAGGCATTCTTTTTGGAATGGTTGGTTGTTTTATGACTTAATAAGGATGTCACATCCTATTTTGAATAAAAATATTTGAATTTTAATATACATACTTAAACATACACAAATACAAATAAACATCCATGACTGGGAAACAAACAAAAACAAATTTATAATATAAAAGTTTGCAGCTAACGGGATTCGAACCCGAACATCTAGCTCAGTAGGCAAGGTCACTAACCACTAGGCTATAGGGGTCGTCAATTTGTCAATAATGAAACATTAACTTTATGGATGCTTTCTGCAACTAGCGGTAAGTCATTTAAATAATATATTATCACAAAAATTTCCAATCTTAGAGGATTTAATCAACCGAGAATTGCATGAAGTTTCTATTCTATAATTAAAAACAATTGAACTCCCCCACTTAGCATAATATGAATTCAATAAAAGTTACCTAAAATCGGAAAAATAATTTTTCGAAGAATTTTGTGCCAAGTATAAAATTATTGTATGAACATAGCATGTTATATCGTACATAATCATAACTGCTGTTAATAAGTCTACATAATATATGTAGGCCACTAAACAAGACAACGAAAACGAATCCAGTTATTTTTAAGATTTACTAAACACCAACTTCTATATGGCTGTATTAAATACTTTTATCTACACCCATGCCTTAAATCCTCTATTAAAGATTCTGAAACAGTAAGCTTATTACCAACATTAAAACACCCAATGTCGTAATAACCATTACATCATCCAAACGAGTGTTGTAATGTTGTACTGAATTTCATAACAACACTCCTTGATTTTTTTTTCGACCCCTTCATGCACAAAGAGTTTCAACAAACAGCCACATTCTTATTGCTCGATGCGTGGTATCTGTATGAATTGCAAAAAAAGAACATTTTCGTTTACGCGCGTTCCACACTACCAGAACATGGCGCGCCGTAAAAATAAGTAGGTTATTCGAAATCCCGCCATTTTTCTTGAAAAAATGAGCGATTCAAGTTTTGACAGCACACCGCTGGATATTTTAAACACTGCAAAATAACATAATATTCAAGTGAATTTTAATAATTGCACTATACAAAATGTAAATTATTACTAAAATTAATAATGCTGTCATCAATACTTAGTTTATTTGTATATAATCAGTAAGGGATGATATTAGGTTACTACTAGGGCTGGCTGTTTTAATGTTAGCAGTAAGCTAACTGTGTCAGAATCTTTTAGAGGATTCATATTCTGGGTATAGATAAAGTCTTGTATGCAACTGTTGATAATTAGGTATTAAAACACTCATGTGATACTATTATCACACTATTAGTGTGTGATAATAGTATACTATTCCATCTTGGTTAGTTTTTCCATGGCTCAATTAAATAGCATATCATTTAAAAACACTGAATAACAATATTTTGTGAAAATAAATACGATTATATAATCTGTAAAAATAGGACTACACTTATCTTTAAGGTAGAGTTGGATCTTTAGTTTTTTATCTACACCCATATCCAAATCCTCTATTAAAGATTCTAAAACAGTTAGCTTATTGCCAACATTAAAACACCCAATGTTCTAATAACCATTACATCATTCAAACGAGTGTTGTGATGAAATTCAGTATAACATTATATCATCCGTTTTCATAATATCCTTTGGATGATATTATGGTTGCTAGGACTGGATTTTTAATTTTAGCAGTAAGCTGAATTCCACCTTCGCACGACACGCCACAAGTGGATCTGGGTGTGTGGCGGTCCTCCACAGTGCGGTTTTCAAGGAGCTTTCTTCCACGTACTACAAAGCTGTGGAATGAACTTCTTTATGCGGTGTTTCCGGGACGATACGACATGGGTACCTTCAAAAAAAGCGCGTACACCTTCCTTAAAGGCCGGCAACGCTCTTGTGATTCCTCTGGTGTTGCAAGTGTATGTGAGCGGCGGTGATCACTTAACACCAGGTGACCCGTACGCTCGTTTGTCCTATTCCATAAAAAAAAGCTGTTTCTGAATCTTTTATAGAGGATTTATATTATGGGTGTAGATTAAGTCTTAAGATTGTGCTTGTATCTCCTGTAAAAATAATAAATAATTCGTTCCGTGCTTGACGTAGATGCCGTCTCCGTTTCGTTAATTACTTAAAGTATTCAGTAGCTCAGCACTGTTTATATATAATTTAGATCAAAGTAAACTTACGCTGCTTCGAACGTTGCTATGTCAAAATTACGTAAGATTGAATTTATTTCGGAACTAAACATTACAACGATTAAAAGAAATATGTGGAACAAAATTCCAAATAAAATTCCAATTTACTTTTGAAACAGAGGCAGTAATAAAATATATTATTCTAGTTCTTTTATCTTTCCGGCAAAGATCAAACTTACCTATATATTGCAATTAATGGCCCCTGAGTAGTAATTTGTCTATCGGGAGAAAGTCTGGAACGATCCTATTCAAAATAAACAACGTTTCATACGTACCATTACCCGTATAAATCTTCTAGACAATGAAAAGGTTTTCGTATACTAATAAATATATTCAGGCCGCTTTGAATGATACAGTATTCTGTTTTTGGTATAAATTCGTGTACATTTATACGTTCAAGTGTTGTAAGATATATTTCCTCAGAGATGGCTAAATCTCTGTTGAATATATTATGCATCATAAACAAGTCTTTATTATTAGTTAGTTTTGGGCTTTTCATGCAATTCAACCAGAGTTTAATTAAGTAACCATGTTGTTATGTTTATTCTTAGTATTTTCCTCATACGGCTGATATAATGTAGATTGTAGACGAACCATATAGCCGAATGGTTAGTGACTATGACTACTAAGCTAGAGATCTCGGGTTCGAATCCCGGTAGGTGCAATTATTTATATGATGAATATGGATGTTTGTTTCCGAGTCATGAATGTTTAAATTGGAGCGAATGAGTGAAGAAAGAATTACGCATCAAATTCAAATATTTTTATTCAAAATAGGATGTGACATCACTTATTGAAAGTCAAAAAACTACCACCCATTCCAAAATGAATGCCTCAGACCTGAGAAGAATGGGCGCAACAAACTCAGCGGGTTTTTTTTTCATCGAATAAATATGTTTACAAAGTAATATTGTACAATTAAACTTATTATTTAATAGTCTGATGGCGGTCACTCCATTCCCAATCTGTGGTATCATTAAGAAAGTCATTTATGTTGTAGTAGCATTTACCACACAAACGTTTTTCTAATATATAAGGCGAGTGTGTGTGGGCAAGTCGGTCGCGGGAGACCTCGTAGAACATTCGTCGACCAAATTGGGGACGTTTTGAGAAAAGGAAAGGTCCGAAGCACCCGTAACTGGCATGTATGTATGGATGTTCATATGTATATGTATGTTTAAGTAATTGTATCGTATATTGTACTAAATATATCGTTGTCTTGTACCCATATTACAGGATATACATAGTTTGGGGCAAGATAATTTGTGTTAAAGTGTGTCAATATTATTATTATAAGATGAATATTCAATGTGATAGGAGTTAAACTGAGTGACAGGATAAGAAATAGTGAGATAAGGAAATGTTGTGGTCTGAAAGGTGTTGCGGTTAGGACATGTTGAGTTCTCTCAACATGTCCTAACCGCAATGAAGAACGATTGACGAAGAAAGTGTGTAGGGCCAGTGTGAATGGTAGTGTTGGAAGGGGTAGACCTAGGCGGACGTTTCAAGATCAAATTGAAAAAGGCCAGGTCAAGAGTACCCTAAACCGGAGAGCATGTATGAAAGGAATAATGAAAGTGGACGAAGCGAAACAAGTATGTAAGGATCGTAGCAAGTGGAAAGAAGTGGTCTCTGCCTACCCCTACGGGAAAGAGGCGTGATTTTATGTATGTATGTATGTATGAATATTCAATATCAAAGTCTAATCCCCTTTCTATTGGTCGCATTCTTCATTTCTGAAGGTCGTGTCCGTAATTCAAGGTTTTCGTAACGTTGTTCACTAGTCAAAGTCTAATAAACTTTATTAAATTAATTATTTATTTTATTTCTATCTATATATCTTTATTAATTAATTAAACGCCGCGCTGATAAAATTATATTAATGAAGGATTTTGTAAAAAGTACTGTTTTAACGATGTTAACTGATTAATAATGTTTTAAGTTTGGCAAACATTTCTGTCATTAGTTTGGAACGCGTCGACGTTTTGCGCAATACTTAACGATCGATAACCGATTGTTAAAATACAATTTAGATGAACTAATCAACTAAGTGTTGTCAAATAAGTAACATAGATATAAATTATATTTCTAGCGAAGCAATTTATATTTAAGGCCACCTCAAATAAGTAATTTTTTGCACAAATAAAATTTGAAAAACAAAAACCCTCAGTTGGTTAGAGCACCGGCACGGAACGCCGAAGGTCGTGGGTTCGAATCCCGCATCGTTCAAAAAATTTTGTTTTTCAAATTTTATTTGTGCATTTATCCTAGAAGTGAGGGTATTCACTTTAAAAACATAACATATTGTTGAGTAATTTTTTTCTCGGGTCAGGACCAGCATGGGGTTCACTCGATGGTTTTTTACCATTAAGCAAATAAAAAAATATATATTACAAATCAGGGTTATCAATTTGAAAACATAACAAAGTGTATTTTCAGATTTAAAATGTAACAGAAAGGTTGGACAACTCGTGGCAAACCAACTTACTGGCAAAACAGACAATTTCGCGAAATCAATTTTATATAATAGGTTTCCATCTTATTATACGGCTATAACAATCAGAAAGGTGTCTGGAATCATTTGGTAGAAGACGCGTGAAAGCTGTGGAAGGCGAGACTGCCGAGAACAGCGCCAGACGTTTGATAGGGTATCCTGTTGTGTAGATAACGCCTCAGGTGAAATCCTGTTCTAGACGCACCGGGCGGAATAGGTTAAGTTCTGGGGACCTAAGTATTGCATGCTTTTCAAGCGACAAAAATCCCAATAACCTATTTTTGTGCGCTCCAGATGGCTCCACAGTAGTATATAAAAAAATAATTTACTAAAAAAACAGCCAACTTTGAACAAAACACTATTCTAAAACAATAGATATTAATGTGCACTAAAAAGTATAAAAATAAATGCGCAATCTAATCAATTCATATAATTTTACTTACAATTATTATTATTTTTGGACTCGGTGTCAGCCAAGGTAGGTTTGGATAAGCAAATTTTAGTCTTTAGGTTTTCTTGTATGGTTTTCCCATGGTTGCTATTTGTCAGATTTGGACCAAATTGGACCACGCGGTAAGCAACAGCTTTCAAATATAAAAAGAATTATTAAAATCGGTTCATTATTAAAGTCGAAAGTTCTGAGGTAACAAACATAAAAAAAACATACCTCTTCCTTTTTTAAAGTTGGTTAAGAAGCAATTGGCGATATCCTCCAACAGTGCTTCGTACAAAAAAACACATTAACTCAAGCACGCGTTCGAAGTCGCGGGCACATCTAGTTAAAAATAAATGTCCTTCAGGACTCACCCGTTTGTCTGCGGCTCTTGATTCTCTTCCTCATTGCTGACGATAGACTCCAGCATCTGTATCTTCAACATTATGACGTCACATGACAGTATCCACTCAACACTACACTAACACTAAACTGTTGCTACCTGAAACAAGCCAAGACAAACTGATTATAAGTCAAGTATGAAAAAAACTTATTTATAATTTACCAGTGGGAGGCTCCTTTGCACAGGATGCCGGCTAGATTATGGGTACCACAACGGCGCCTATTGCTGCCGTGAAGCAGTAATGTGTAAACGTTATTGCGTTTCGGTGTGAAGGGCGCCGTAGCTAGTGAAATTACTAGGCAAATGAGAGTTAACATCTTATGTCTCAAGGTGACGAGAGTAATTGTAGTGTGTCACAGAATATTTGTGATTTTCAGGAATCCTGAGTGGCTCTGCATTATAATTGACTGGGCGTATCAATTACCATCAGTGGAACGTCCCTTGCAATGGAGAGAGCTATGCTCAGAGTTTCCCTGCGAGATCGAATCAGAAATGAGGAGATCCGTAGGAGATCCAAAGTCACCGACATAGCCCAAATGATGATGACAGATGGCCGGTAGGGCAGAAAAGTCCTCGAATGGCGACCACGTACCGTAAGACGCAGTGTTGGTAGGCTCCCCTCAAGATGGACCGACCATCTGCTCAAGATCGCCGGAACACCTTGAATGAAAGCAGCGGAGGACCGATCGTCAAGAGATCTATGGGGGAGGTCTTTGTCAAGCTGTGGACGTCTTCTAGCTGATGATGAACATCCCTTATTTTCATTAAAACAAATCATGGTTTCTGTATACTCAATTGCCTTCCAATTTAACCAAAACAGAATGCACAGTTCCACGGACTAGTAAAAAAAGAAGTGAAGCACCGTTATGCTAGTGTGTGTGCGGTTACGGGGGATACTAGTTACACAATTTTTTCTCCCTTAAATAATCATATATCCACAAATACTGATATAGTATTGTTTTTACACTTTTTCACAACGCACGACGGCATTTTTAAAATATTTTATTGCGACGCAAACTGATCTGTCACAGACGTTGGCAAATATCATAATGGCGGCCAATCGGCTTGTAATAGTGTAAGTGTGTGCGTGGGGCTATGTATTTACACGTTTACCGGCTTGTTTTGGTGCTTCCCTGTTATGTAAGGTGACACGGAGTCCTTATTTTTTTACTCGTCCGTGGCACAGTTCATTATATTTTTGGTCGCAAGTAAGAGTAAAGACGTAATATACCTCGGGCTTATTATGTTGTTTACAAATTTATAAGTTAGTTCACAATACCAGCTTTTTCTTAAACATAAATAAAATCACGTATTGGTAATACGAAAGAGTTTGAAGCAAATCGAAATACTTGGATTTACTCGGATTTGCAATATATATATTAAAGAAAAGGATATTAGACTCAGTTCTGCAGCATACGAGGTTAAAAAGATAAATAATTAACTGACAGACACGGCAGCTTAGTTTACTTTTGTTCTTTTAATACCTGGTATAAAGTCCTATCATTATTAAATTAATCCGATTATGATATTAATACGATCTCTGTGCTACAGATGAGGGCTATTAGCACTATTTATAACTTTGGTTCTGGATAATCATTGAGAGGAAAAATTAAACAAGAAAAGTGTGTGTGTACTAATGCACGCAAGGAGTTATACTTCTTTAGCCTAAACTATTCTACGTTTTTAGAAAAAACAATTTTGTAAAATCTTGCAAAGATGGCTTTGACTATTAATTATTTATACAAATTATTGAAGTTTTCTTTAGTGTCAATTCCGCCAATATTTCTTTTTAAAATAATTCGACACGTGTTTCGCCTCTACACGAGGCATCCTCAGGCACGAGACTCTGGCACAGTCTCGTGCCAGATTTTGGCGAGACAACACGTCCTGCAAAGTAACTAATTCAATAAATTTTATTAATTATTTTATAATAAATACGGCTGTATGGGCATGAACCCTTTGCCTGTCCTAATAATGGAAGAAGAAACCAAAAAACAACGAATGACGCAAACGTCAGAATTTTAGGAACCAACTTCAACCTGTTACTTTTGTGTTACAGTGATGCGCGCCTAAAGAAGTATAACTGCAAAAATTCACATATTATTAGGGGTTAAAGTACCTATCAAATTGCCGATTTGTACTGAAAAATTGAAATTCGTTTTAATTTAGCATATTTAATTAATCAAAATATTAACCATTATTATCATTTTATCACATTGCTGCCATCTAATAGGAAAGTCATTTATGGCTTTTCGATAGAACTGTGGTGATCTAGATTCGACAAACTGTGTGAAAGCATTTTTGTTACTGCCTCGTGAGCAGAAAACTTTATATCACGTAGAAAATTGTCCAAATAACGAAACATGCACAGATTAACATAATAATGTATTAACTTTGTGTTATTGTAGCTTACTATAGCATAAATGACTTTTAAAATCATACCACACTAGTAACGATCTTCTTCAGGATATCTAATGATTAAATTAATGAAATTTAATATAAAGAATTACCCTTTAAGTATAGTGCTCTTCTCGGTACTACTGAGGTATATGTTTCCGAATGGGTGTTAGAATTAGTATCTATTAACTTGAGTAATCTGATATTTAAGGACAAATAATTCCAAAAGTGTCCCGAAAAAGACCGAACAAAATATTTAAAATAGGTAAAAGCCTCTACACACAAGTTGCGTTTCGTTTAAGCGAACAGTTTCATATGCGCTCAAGTCAGTTTTGATGTGTGGCTGGATACAGAGATCGATTGTTTGTAACGCGATAGGAGTTAAAAGTAAATTATCCATAATTATACCCCTACCAACATCTTATTTTCCTCGAATTGAAAGCAGACCAATTTAATATTATTTCTTCGACAGCTAAATCATTTTGCGTGCCGTGATTATTATATTACCAAAATCGCAATACGATGTTTCGGTTGAGGATCGTACATTTTCCTATGTAATTTTCCGAAGTTCGCGATTATACATTTTGTCTTTCGTTTACCTTATTCCCAAATTCACTTGACATTTACTTTTTCGTTTTCATTATTATGATCGTAACTACAATTTCACTTTTTATGGTTATGTCTATGGTTCCGAAAGGAAATCCATCCGCACTATTCGGATCCGAAGTACTTTTGTAATAGGATTTAATTCGAAGTTCGTCGTTCTTTCGTTTCGGACCGAAACTTCGGCTTTCCATTTTAGTAATAGACCTCCTTACCTTACAAATCGGATCGGGCGATCGAAGCGTATTCTGTGTGAAATAGCTCTAATCAAATTGGATTCCCAGTAAATGATTTTAATTATGAATTCGTATTTACTCTTTCAAGTACCAGTCTAATTTCGATTTCAACGACACTAAATACATTCCCGATTCCATTTTCAGACGTTTAAGTCTTGTTTTCCAGTCGCAGCTATTTCGTAGTTTGGAGTTAATTGGAATAGTTAAGGGCTTCGTCATTGCCCGTAGGTACCTATTGCTTGTAATTAAAGTAATTTGAATGGTGGCTTTGTCCACGTGCATCTATTTTCGGAATGGCCTTGATTGTAATTAGTAAATCTGTGGGAAAGCTAATAATTGACTTTCGTTGGGAATTGTTTTGGAGCAGAAACTTCAATGCTGTTCATTGTATATCTAGTAAGACCTTATAATGAAGGTATTATTAATGTAACCGTAATAGCTTATTTACATTATAAATTCATACAAATTTTATTTATAACAACATTTATTTACTGTATATTTATATATATTTCGTATTGTATGTATACTTAATCCCAGTAGTGAGGTATATCACTTAAAAATAGCAAACTATTTACATAATAAATGATATTTTTAATCAAAGTAGCAATCTTTTTAGACAATTGAATGAATGAATTTTTTTGTAGGCCCTGCCGATTAAAATGCAGCTCCGGATTCGTGAAAAACCCAAAAATTCTGAGCGGCACTACAACTGCGCTCGTCACCTTAAGCCATAAGATGTTAAGTTTCATTTGCCCAGTAATTTCACTAGCTATGGCCTTTCAAACCGAAAAACAATAATGCTTATACATTACTGCTTCACGGCAGAAATAGGCAACAATTATTTTACGCTGGAAATGTAAGTGTGGCGGCCGACCATTGTATTCTTAAAAGAATTTTGGCTTTAGTTTCTAAGACAGAGTTTTATATGATTCTGTTGTTTTCCAGTTAAAAAATTCCTTTAATAGTATTCTACATGCCCGAATTTATATTTGTTTAATTAAAAACAATGGGTATAAACAGTTAATGTGTTGCAATTATTTTTCTTTACATCTAAGTGTTACATAATTTATAATCAACCCTACTAATATTATAAATGTGTATGTAAGTTTGTTTGTTACGCTTTTGCCCCCGTCATAAAAGCGTACTAAACGGATTTTGATGCAATTTGGTACAGCGATAGTGTAGAACATTTTATTTATATATAATAACATATACATTTTATGTATATATAATAACAGTGCAGTTTTGGTACAGCGATAGTGTGGAGCTGGTTAATGACAAAGGCTACATTTTATCTAAGAAAAATCTATGCTTAGCGACGTGCTAGAAGGTTTAGTTTGCCATAGCAATCTTCCTCGAAATAAGATTCATATAATATATTTGGAACGGGAGCGAAAACGGGAACCGGGACTGGAATAGGACATGAGATATTCTTCCAAATATCAAACCTGCTTATTTTTTTAAAAACCCTTTATCTACGCGGACGAAGTCGCGGGCATCAGCTAGTAATATAATATAATATATCTACAAACGTGCCGGGGAACAGAAAGGTTCCTTAGAACTTAGAACCTTCTTAGAAAAGCATTTCTATGACAAAAAGTGACTATAAGATGTTCACCTAATGGTAAAAGATACGCCCTGCCCGCCACTCAGTGCCGTTCAGAATTCTAGTAAAACCCATAATAGTAAGCGGCATCACAATAACAGCGGGCTATGAACTCTTATTGCGATTCAATTGACAACCTAAAATGAACTGCTTTGCTATTTCGTACCACGACGTGATTAGAGCTATCAATTTAGGTTGACGTCAAATCAACTGATTAAATCGCAATGATGTCAATTGAATGACAAAAATGATATCAAGTGTCAAACTGATTTAGTTCGTTCATTCATTCGTACCATGAGGTGTTATTTCAACCTAAACTGGATAGCTTATTTTTCAAAGTGACCGATTCGAAAAAAGTTGCTACTTCCTTAGAGGAAAGTGAATCGTGTTGTTAATAACTTTAAAAAATAGTGACCACATAGAAAAGAAAAATTTTATTGATTAAAGATGAGATGAGAATACTTTATTAGACTTTTTTGTAAAACAAAATACTGAAAATAAATATCAAAAATGAAAATACTAAAGACGAGGCAGTAAAGGCCCGGGCTATAGCCTGTTCACAAGAACGAATTAAAAAAAATGTACTCGGTGGTCCTGTCAAATCAAACATCAATGGAGGTGCGTTCATAACTCGTTATTTTTACGAAAACATTTAAGCAAACATTTAATTTGTAATTCAAAGAACTATATTTATTTATATTACTATTATTTATTATGTATAAATAAGGGCTTAATGGTTTATAATTTGACGCAATTGCGCAATTTTAAAATGTATTTTTAGTATTTTCTACGCAAAAAAACCGCTAAAATCATATCATTTTAGGTTTCGAAACGCAATTTTATTTCGTTCATTCTTCATAAGCGATCCAAACGCTATTCAGTAAAAGGCACTTCATGGTACGAATTTTAGTGATTCAGTTTGGGTACCTAAACTGAACTGCATTGGATTCGCATCGCTTATTAAAAGTTGATGGTAGGCCCTCAGAAGTCTCATGTGCCCAGTAATGACACTAGTTTACAGTCCTTCAAACCAATACAATAACGCTGTACATTACTGCTTCACTACAGAAAGGCGCCGCAGTGGTGCCCTACAAAACCCGCAACCTGTGTTAAAAGCCCAATGTCAAACTTATTACTTTAAATATTATCGTAATTGTTAACGTACCGAACCATGGTTCAAGTATTCGACTTATTATTTGACTTTCGCATGGCCGTGTCGACAATAGTATTATAAACTGTACGCCCCCGAGTTCCTTTGTTACCCAAACTACCTGTATCTTCACAATGGACCTCTGACGTCACTGGACTTAGCATTTTTTTCCTATGCATCCTAGAACACGCTATCAATAGTTTTTAAATAATAAACATATATGATATTGAACATCAGACACTCATGGGAGTCCGTTTCTACGCGGGAAGGCGGTCTTAACCGTTTCATTAATTGGTTTGTTGTGAAGTACTGTGTATGCAGTACGGATCATAGTTGGACAGCCAGGGCTGTCTGACATCGAAAGGGAGGTGCTGTGCACTCAAACTCACCGACGTAGAATTATTGACTCCTTTTTTAATGTATCAACGAAATAAATGAGTGAAATCTTCTTTATTTTGGTTAGGTTTTGTATGAGATTGAGCCCACACAGGTCGTTTGATTAACGGCCTTTCCCAATATTCAGTCTTTCTCTTACTTGAGATAAAAATCGTAACTATCGTTGACTTTTTTGTCCCAATAAACTTATCGACGGTAATTCACCTTATCCGTACACGCTGTCTGTCAATGTATAGTTTACCAGCGATGGAAGTTTGTATGGATATTTCAATTCATTTGTCCCAATATAAGGCGATAAGAATGACTTGTTGGGTAAAGTGGAACAGCTTCGGACTATTGACAGCTAATTACTGACTTAGAAGTTAATAATTTATCTCTATCTGTAGATATAATATTGGGAATGGCCTTTAATCGTCTTTAGTCAATCTCAAACTGAAACGATATGTTTATAATGTATTATTTAATATTATTTATGATTAGCTTAAGATTTATTTGGTTGTTGTTTGCATATATTAGTCCTGTTTGTTTGTACCTAACTGTCGCATTAATCGGTCTCCTGTAATGACAGTTGCTATATTATGTGGTAAATAAATATATGATTTTTTTATTATGACAATAAAGGACAAAACGAGCAGGACCTTCAGCTGATCGTAATTCAGCCCCTCAATTCATTCAACCCTGTCTATTACAATTTAACTCAGTAATTTCACTAGCTGCGGCGCCCTTCGGACCGAAACACAGTAATGTTTACATATTACTTCTTCACGGCAGAAATAGGCGCCGTTGTGGTAACCATAATCTAGCCGGCTTCCTGTGCAAAGGAGCCTCCCACTGGTGATGTGATATATAAATGTAATAATGTACGTCAAATGAAATTATACTAATGGATGTTAAAGATGTACATTCTAACTTCTATCTCTAGATGTGTCAAGCAAATCATTGCACCTATTTTAAATCAATATTTACAGTCTCATAATTTTAAACGTAAAAGTGATAGTACAAAATACTTTTACACATATTCAAGTGAAAAAAATATAAGTGAGAAAATCATTAAAAAAAACCCACAAGCTAACGAGTACATTGGATGTACTAATTCACATATTCTGTAAATAATAAGGATTTTTTTGCGATAATTTAAAATGAGACGATCATCCAGCCACAAGTAGCGCCTATTCATGACGCATGGACCAGCCATCGCTTCCATCGCGTTATCTACCTAACACAATTATTATAATTATATTATATATCTACTGTAAATATTATAACTTTCTGAATACAGAACAAAAAACAAACGTATTTATAATGAGAATTAGAAATAGGCTTTTTTTGATCAATGAAAGACGAGGGTCTGAATGAAGTTTTATTTCTATCGTATGTTCTTGCGCACACACTGTTTTTTTATTTATTTAAAATAGTAGGAAAAGCATACAATTACAACTTACAAAGTTGGTACATAAAGAAATATATAAGTCTAATATAAGTCTAATAAAATTGTAGTCAGATACGCTATCCACATCTTACTATGAAAAACTTTGAAAAAATTTGAAAAACAAAATTTTATGTACGATGCGGGATTCGAACCCACGACCCTCCGGCGTTCCGTGCCGGTGCTCTAACCAACTGAGCAAGTCATTTATAATGTTTACAGCAATAAATGAATATTTTATTTAACCTCATAAAAGCTAGATTTATACTGATAAATAAAACAATTCGTGCGAAATTATTCCCTAACCATTCCAAAATATACAAAAATGCATAACGATACTGATCAAGTTATCACTTCCGCCGGCACTCCCGGAGTGCAACCCGTAATTTTTTTATTCCTCAATAGCATACATAAAGTGACTAATTTACGTCTTAATTTGTCAATACTGAATTATGTCATCTTCTTTGTATCCTATATGTATCTGTAGTTCGAAATTTTAAGTTTGTACGTAAAATATACATTTTGTTTATTTTTAGTGTAACCCGACATTTCGTGACCTTTGCAGGATAACATTTTCAGGGGGACTTGACTTTAAAAAGAATCTAGATAGTATTTGACATAGTTGTTACCATCGGTGGTGGTATTTGCTGTAGACAGATGGGTTTTGGCAAAATTCACTAACAGTATGAAATGTAACTTCTACGGCAAAACTTATAATTTCAAATACAGCCTCGATCATACGCGTTTTCTAAGTTAAAATAATTATGTTATTAATGTTGTTTGATTAACTTGTGTTAGTCAAACAATAATGTTGTTTGATTTGACATAACAATACCTACTTCATATTTTAAAATGTGGATATAGTATGGAATTCAAATAAAAGTACTTAAATAAAATATATTAAACAAGATCAACGAAATAAAACAATTATCTAAGATAATTTCCGGGATTTAAACCCGGGACCCCTAACTCAGTAGTCATGGCTACCATCCACTGGGCTACAAAATATCATTCATCATTGTGCTCGTAAATTACATCGACATGTGCACTGAGTTTTTGCGTCCGAAATAGATGTGGTGAGGAACTGAAAGGAGTAATTAGTTTGTTGATTATATTCAATAATATGTGTGATCTGTTAGAATCAGCGAGATGGTTTTCTTAATAAGGCAACGTTTCTCTATATCTGAGTGCCAAGTTTGAGAGTTTTTAACCTGTTCGATCGCGTAAAAGTTAACTACGATTTTGTACAGCCTATGATGTTTTCCTATACTTTCACTAGATGGCGCTCTTTCGAATATGGGTCCCTACACTATAATTTTTTGTTGAGAACTTTTAATTTCAATTTAATAAAACTGCGAACGGAAGTCCTGAAGTTTTACACATATAGTATAATTCGATTCAATAAAATATTTTTAGAACACATAAAATTGGTGTCAAATGTGCTTTTCTACGGTGGGTTTGAGAACAGACAATCTGAACTCCGATCAGAATGGAGACGAGAGAGAAATCATGATTCATGGCGCCGGATTTCTCTTATCTCAAACAGCCTCCGAACAACCTGGCTTTGCAGCTCATCACAACACATGAAACTGACCCGAAGGAACAGTTTAAATTCTTAAGAGCCGCAATAATTCACAAGTTTCAACTTTCTAAGACGTATGGAAACGCCTTCCCGAGGAAAGCGGGACACCAACTAGCGTTGATTCATAAATTCATTTATTTCGATTTATCAAGAAACATTTAAAGCGCGATTTATATTGTTGGAGGGTAGTTGAATAATTGTGACGTCGGTCGTAAGAACAAAATATGAGGTCTACGAGATCGACCAGTGACAAACGATTGCGACCAAGTGTAAGTAATTTCATTTTAAACAATTAAAGTTAATTGTAATAAAATAGTCGAATTGAAAATTACTATAATGATACACAAATAAAATTTGAAAAACAAAATTTAATGAACGATGCGGGAGCTAACCATTCAGCCCAGTGGTTTAGAGCACCGGCACGGAACGCCGGAGGTCGTGGGTTCGAATCCCGCATCGTTCATAAAATTTTGTTTTTCAAATTTTATTTGTGTATTAATCCTTGAAGTGAGGGTTATCACTTTAAAAACATAACAAATTACTATAATGATAAAATAATTAGTTTTATAAACTTATTTCAGTTTTAATGAGAGGTGTAATAATTATAAATTAAATTTTTAACAATTATGTCATCCAGGTAGACGAAAATTTTCATATAAATGTTCATAAAATTAAAACTACTTGGCCAAACTATGTAAAATTTAATCTACATAGTTTGGCCAATAATAAATCTCAGACTAATCGGTGTACATACATAAAAAAATACTGAACGAATTGATAACCTCCTCCTTTTTGAAGTCGATTAAAAATGAAGAATTATAAATAAGTACATTTTATTAGGTAATTTATCTGCTAATTAATAAAAATCCTCATTAATGCAATTGTGTTGAATATTGATCTTCGGATATTAATTCGCAAAAGACATTAAGATCTATCATAATAAGAACATATATATATTTGAATCTGAAGCAAAGCTAATATATTTATATTATTTATTTATATATTACATATAGTATTAATAATAATTAAAAGGTTTATTTGGTTAAAAATTACAGAAATTTTATTACTACTAACAATATTATGGACATTACAGAACCAAAATGGTGTCTAGTCAGCATTATGTTTTGAATTTTACTTCTCAACGCTGGTACTGTCTAGACACCGATATATGCCAAGATTTTCGTGTATAGTTGGGAACGACCCATCAGAGCCCACATACCCCATAATATTTACCAAAATGTGCTAATGTTTGAAATACAGTAAAAAATTTAATCGTTTTTATTTATTAGATATAACATGGCCGTAATATTATACCATTTGCGTTATTAGCGCCATCTCATGGCTTTTCTATGCGTTACTAGGTAAGAATCATTCACTAGCGTCATCTAGTTACTCCACCAGGTTTTAATATTTTACGATCAATAAACTTATAATATTATCGAAGACTAAGATTTCTATGTACCTAGGTATATAATTTAATATTTTTTAAAATTAAAATTTCGGTAAAAATCTTATAAAAATAAAACCAAAGAGCATGACTTTAATCCAACATGACTGTCAGTTAAAACGTTATGAAAACTATGTGTAAATTACCAAATGAGTAACTTGAATTATTTGAACGATTAAAATTTATGTAAGTATTAAAAAACAACTGATATTATGTCTGTACATGGAAGATACATAAGTAAGATTACTAGTATCAGAATATTTTAAACATTTATTAATGATTTTTTATTTCATCACTGCTTTTGTATACTACTTACTTAAATAGTTAATAGTTGTCATAGAGTTGCCAATAAATCGATAAAGTAAAATTTAATTATTAAATTTAATTCAATTTACAAAACTTGTCAATTATTTTATAAATTTTTGTCGGTGCGTTAATTTAGTAAAATTTCGTATCGTAGTTGGTTGTAGTGACAACAATTAGTGTTGTTTTTTTTTTATCTCAATCATTTAAAAAAAAACTTAAATTCTACAAAAGATGTCAAAATTTCCTTCGTCGTTGGAGTCGAGACTGTCAGAACGCACTCAGTGCCAAGGTACTGACTCGTCATCAATAGAGGTAGATCACTGGGAGGTCGACACCGTACGGAACACCCGTACAGCAGGGAAAGGAGACTTAGAACAGCTCTCCGAAACTGATTTAACGCGAAGAAACGGACACCCAAAGCTTGACAAACTATTTTCTATTTGAGCAAATATGTTCAAAAACATTGATAGCGTGTTTCAGGATTTTACCTGCTTCTATTGCCAAACGCTTTGGGTGAGGGATCTATTTCATTGTGTGTTTTTTTCTACGCCCGCTTGAAGGGACGATTTTGTGCAGTCACCCCGCGCCCCTAGGCAGGCAGGCTTGTGTACATCGGCATAAATCTGCGATTCCGAAATCGTATTTAGTATTATTTTGACTGTCTGTGAGATAGGGGTTAGTTGGCTCTAGGCTCTAGTCCTTGTTACTACTGTAGCACGTGAGTCCTCCCTCACACGCGGGATCGTTGTACAATCAAACAATCTGATAGTCTCCAATGCATTATATTCATTTTATAACTTAATACATCATATTATGTTTTATATTGGGCCATTCTCACTTTTCTTCATTCTCTAATCTCTATATCTGTTATTCAATTACTTTCTCATCCGCGTCAATATTCGAACTTAGTATAAAATATTATTCTTTCACTTGACGGCCAACAATGAGTTCTTATATGCGGATAAGAACTCCTTGTTACAATGCGCACTGGTTGCGAAATCTGTCTGTCAATTGTTAAACACATGAAAAGATTCTATATTATGGGATAAGAAGAAGTATGTCCTATTACCTGTATACGGAGTGGTTAGCGATCCTACCTACTAAGCTAGAGGTCCCGGGTTCGAATCCCGGTAGGTGTAAGCATTTATATGATGAATAAGGATGTTTGTTAACCATGGTTATACTTACTCCCTATACCAGAGGAATCATAGAGGCGTTACCGGCCTCAAAATGTAGGCTTACACGCTATTTCGCTAGTACCTACTCCGTACCTGGAAATACCGCGTAGGGTATGCCACGCTTTCGTTGTACGTGAAAGGAAGCTTGGTAAAAAGTTATCTATGGAGATATGCCATGAGCATTACCCCTTGTTAATAGACAAACAATTGCAGATGATGTCATTATGGTATTAGCTAGTTGTCGTCATTTGCTATGCTTCCACTACCTACTATACTCACATATACACAGTTTTTTTTGATGATAATGAGGGACGAGACGAGCAGGACGTTCAGCTGATGGTAATTGATACGCCCTGCCCATTACAATGCAGTGCCGCTCAGGATTATTGAAACACCTAAAAATTCTGAGCGGCACTTTAACTGCGCTTGTCACCTTGAGACGTAAGATGTCAAGTCTCATTGGCCCAGTAATATCTCAAGCTACAGCGCCCTTCAGACAGAAACACAGTAATGCTAACACATTACTGCATCACGACAGAAATAGGCGCCGTTGTGGTACCCATAATCTAGCCGGCATCCGGTGCAAAGGAGCCTCCCACTGGTTTTACATTATTTATTTATGTATAATAGAGATTACAATTCCTACATTATATATAAGTATCTATAAGTAAAAAGAAGTACATACATGTTATTATTGAAAAAATACTGTTACAAAACCATCCTTAACTTAATTTTATCTGCGGCTAGCTTCATATATTATTATGTTTATGTATTATACTAGTTTAGTTATTAATTTATTTTTATCTATAATTTTTTTTTATATTAAACTGGTGATACTTATCTTAAGATACATCTTAAGATAAGTATCACCAGTGATCACTTTTTATTTATTATGAAAATTAAAATTACATTTATTAATATATAACAGGCCAAAAACTACAGAGGTTTTTGCGGCATATTAGGAAAAATACTAATATCTCATGCAATTAATATTAAGTTATAAATACACAATTTAATAATATAAGTAGAATGAAAATGAAAGTGGACGAAGCGAAACAAGTATGTAAGGATTGTAGCAAGTGGAAAGAAGTGCTCTCTGCCTACCCCTACAGGAAAGAGGCGTGATTATATATGTATGTATGTACTATAAAAACGATAAGTTATGTATATAGATAATAACAGTACTTATTGTACCACGGGTGAGTCGCATGGCCTGCCACCGTAACCTATTGAATTTATGAGTGACCGTCTGTTTAGATATATTAATTAGTAAACAATACTCAACTTTATAACGAATATTTAAGTACTAAATTGCGGATAGCACGACACGCTATTCTCTTGAAATTGTAATTAAAAAACTGTACACGAAGAAGCTTTGAATTGAAAATGGAAGAATTGTAATCTGTGTCTCTAAGCTGACAAATAACATAATTTAAATTAATTACCTGCATTGTTAGTATACCTATATATTAATCTATTAAAATTAACAAAACGTTTCAATGGTCTTCTGTTATATTTATGTTTTTGGAGTTTGCAACCGAAGCCGGCTTGTCTAAATTCTTTCTTTTTCGATGGCGTCGCTCTGAACGTGGTAGATCTCTACAATAATCAGTACTATCCAGTTATAACTATATCCTAATGCTGTTGATCTCTGAGGCTGCAACGTCATGATATTTTTTATATTTTCATAGATCATTTATACGTCTAGATAGACTGTGACAGCTGTGGAAATATCCTCTAATTTGAGCAATGCACGCACACTAACACAAAGTTGCGTACGACGTAGTTTGTAACGCACACTAAAGTAATAAATCTGGCCTGTTTTCATCGGTTGTCTTGCAGCAAGAGGCTCTATCTATAGACGTATAAATTAGCTAAGATCTACTGCGATAAGTACGTACACTCAAAATTATGGAAAATCTATCATGGGCTTTTAGCCGGACCACTACCCGAGCTCTTAAGTTAATCTAAATTAAAGTTATCATTATAAGTGAAAATTTAGTGACTTCAGAACTTAAGGCTGCTATTCCAAGAAGTGGCCGAAAAGCGTATAATTGAAACCGTTTTTAACAGTTTATTCATATAAAGCTTTTATTTTAACAAAAAGAAGAAAATTTATTTTTCTTTACATTTCTATCCTTAATTGCGAAAAAAAATCACCAAAGAATCCCAAACTTTTACAGTCGGAGTTACCATGTTAATCATTCACTCTAGATAAAAATTGTATGAAGATTTGTAAAAAAATGTTAACCAATACAATTTAACATGACATAGTTTTGTTATTTTTGTAAAGAAAATTGTATTATTTTTGTAATTAATTAAAAATGCTTCTAATTATGAATTAAATCCCTTTAAACTGTTCTGTGAATTAAGACTATGGCGATCTTGTGCGAGAGAGGTATCCTAGCTCCGTTCGATTCCTCAAGGACGTTGGCTCGATCCCCAGCCTTAAAAGTGTAACGTATTTATTAACAAACCTTATGATTATTTTGTGAATTAGAACCTACGTATAAGTTAGTTAAATTCTAATTGTGTGTGAAATTAGTAACATAACTTTTAAATTTTTTGTACTAATTAATGTTAAGCTCTAAACCCGTAATCATATTATTATAGTATGATATATGGTTATAAAATATATAACATATATGTTAACTTGATTTTGTTTTATTCAGATCCGAACGCTGTACCTACCCTCTTCACTTGTTGTAAAAACTATAATTGTTACATTTATTGTAATGAAACCTTTTTAAAATCATTGTGATTAAGTTGTGATACTCGATGAAACGAAAAAGCGAGACTATAGAAACACAAATAAGTAAATTAATGTTAGAATTCAGTCGGCGAGGGAATGAGATAGGAAGCATTATACAGTGTTTTGGTACCAGGCGATCATAGTTGAAGAAGAGATTGTGAGATGTAGTATACTGACGGCATGCGCAAGACGTAATACTACATAGGCACCAGGAGAACATAAATATCGTAGCGGTGACAGTAAATCATTCAAAGTGGTTGAAATCGTGTGTGATCCAAGCAACATGTACCAGGACTCCATACGCAGTTAAGAGGTTCATGCACAATGCACATATTTAAATTATTATGCAAGTGCTGACCATCTTAAATCTAAAGTTTTTGAAGGTTTCACTTCTACCACGTGTGAACTGCATGCTTTTTTATTGTATTTTAATCTTTTATGCTAAAAAGATTCACGTTATATAAAGTGAAAAGCAAATATTTGCAAATAAGACAATGGAGAGGCGGCGCCCCCATCCATTATGAAGTTTTAATATGTTTGTTTGTGAAGTCTGAACATCCTCAATTATCAGATCGCTTACTGAACTTTATGTTCTTGTTTGTCTTATCTCAAGGTTCCTCTAAACTTTCACGTACATAGTAAGTATAAACCTGTGAAACTGCCATCATAGATAATGTAGTTAAAATGCTTACAGATCTGTCAAGAATATTATAACGAGAAAATAATTAAATTTTTATGTATTTTTTTGTAATTTTCTATGATAATAATATAATTATAAATTAACTCAGAAACTTCTTAACGTATTTAATAAAATCTCAACAATACTTGGCATATTGTCACTGAAGAACATAAGCTACGTGAACTGTATAATTAGAAAACACAGTAGCAATGTTGGTTTTGGAACATATTGCTACTCAAAAGTGAAAGGCGTTAAATTTTTTACTTCTTATACAATCACTGATCACACCAGTGGGAGGCTCCTTAGCACAAGATTTCGGCCATGTACTCAACACAGCCGCGCCCTTTTTCAGCCGTCAATTATTGTATTGTATTTCGGCTTGAAAGGCGCCGTACCTAGTGAACAATAATTACTCTCGCATCTTATGTCTTGAAGTGTCGAACGCAACTGCATTAAAATGGGCAGGGGTTTCACTTATCATCGGTTGAATGTTTTGCCCGTCTCATAATTTTTTGAAGGGACAATTGAGCGTTCGGGTGAGCTGGTGTTCATCGCCGCCCACATTCTTTTGCGACACCATGGGAATTACAGAAGCGTTGCCGGCCTTTAAGGAAGGTGTACGCGTTTTTTTTAAGTTACCCATGTCGTATCGTCCCGGAAACACCACACAAGGAATTAAGGCTCATTCCGCAGCTTTTTTCTGTTTACGTGGTGTCCGGATTTCTAGCTAGCAACAAAAACTCGCCGTGCATTAATACCGAACGAACGGCACAGGGAGAAAGTCGGGAGGCAGAATCTAGCGAAACTTTTCCTTATAATTCTTTATCGCCGACCTTTTCTTAATATTGGGCTGTCCTCGCTGATGTATGGGGTATAACGGTATCGAGCTCACGATGAACATATTGAAAAAGACACGACGAAAATATATTATGTTGTAGCAAAATAATGAGGTTTTAAAGCTTAAATTATTACAGTGAGATCTCAGACCCATTGATTTAAATATTTTTTGAACCTTCCGTCTACAGCAAATACCACCTCCGAGGAAATAAATGGCGCTAAACTTCATAATGACAACTATGACAAATACTATCTTTGACTCATTTCTTCTGCAGTCCCCCTGAAAATAAGGTAGGGAAAGATCTTGAAACGTCGGGTTAGCTAAAATAAAAATGTAACTTATACGCAAAAATCTAATGTTAAATCAGTTACAATTTACACGCGTTTTAATCCTTTAAAAGTGTTTTATTTAAATATTTTTTGAAGTGAAAACTTTAAGCTCGCGTCAGGTGGCACGTGGCCTGATCGAAAATTAAGTTTAGATTAAATTTATATTTATAATATAATTGTTTTTAAACATAATGAAATTTCAAATTATAATACTAAAAGTTCTTATTTTTCACTTCTATTGGCAGTTTCTACATCTGCCAATATTTATTTGTACTAGGTACTAGTACACCATAGGAAACGTAAGTAATTTTGTTTAGAAATAACGGAGAAACGGGGAAAACTGTTTCTGAAATCGTCTTCACATTACCATCGCTATTCATAAAACTTTATAAAAGAGAAACTTTGGCGAAATAATCTTTGTAGTCGGTGAATTGTACCGACACAAATCATGGAGTTTCTTTGTTGAATGTCTTTATGGAAGTTAGGGCGTATGCTTCTTACTTATGTCGGTAAGGGATTTTATCACAGGATATATTATAGGAGTACTAGTGTACTTATAGCCACAACTTCATCAATAAGGTCTTTTAAACTGGGTTCACGGTGATATACCAGTGGTCAGGACTACGGGGTTAAAACACCAGTTTAATTCAGCAAATAATTTATTTCACGTTACAGAAGTTAGTTGTAAACTCGTTACTAGATATCATTAATAACTATAATTGACCACTGCTGAAGACTTTGAAAATGATAAAAAGTGTAAAAATAATAATAGCCGGATATGGAATATTTTGACTTAAATAACGAAAACAAGCCTAATTTTCAATCAAAAATTCTCTTGGCAAAATATCAGCTCTTTCAAAAGGAGGAGGATGTAAAAAAATATACATTACTATGGTAAATGTTCTCAAAAAATGCACAAAGAAACGAAAAATCTCGAACCGTTTTTTTTATTAATAATAATAATAAAGCCTATTTATTTCCTTAACTAACATAATAATATAAAAAATAAGAAATATGTATATATATTTCAATAATATTTTCATAGTTAAGGCCCCTGGTATCGGCATCCTCCAACAATTTCCAGGTTGTTCTTGACTTTGCTTTCAGAGTCCTGTTTTCTCCAGCAATTTTTTTTGATCTCATCAATCCATTGTTCCTTAGGGCGTCCTCTGGCGCTCTTGCCTCGTGATCCAGACCAATTGGTGACCAGCATTGTCCACCGTCCATCTGTTGATCTGGCCACATGACCAGCCCATTTCCACTTCAGTTTTTTCATATGTTGAAGGGCATTTATTACGTTCGTTTTATTGCGGACATTTTCTGATTTTTCCTTGTCCTTCAGCTTTATTATTTATTAAATATCCAAGTTTGTGAACCGTAAGATAAGAAGGGGAGCAGAAAAAAAATTAAGTCTGCTCCCCTGATTTTTTTTTATTACATGTACATTTTTGTTATATTCTCTTTCTTTTCCAATTGGTTTCATCCTACTATTATTTTTTTTGGTTTAATAAATTATTTGAGTAGTTTGAATTACTGAATCTACTATATTTTCGGAAAAAGTAAAACTAGTTAGAAGAACAAAATAGAGTATTTACAATGGCTGTAATAAACATAACAATAAGTTTGTAAGATGCTGCATCCAATATACCTATGAATCATAAAATTGAAAAAGAGTAAATTTCAAATAAATTGTAAAAATCGTATATTGGTTGCATCAACCTTTAGAGTTTGAATTCATTGTGTTTGTGTAAAGATAGTTCGTGAACATGATGGTCTTTATTACGTCATAATTAGTAATCGCATCCCACAAATTATTTGTTAGGTTTTTGGTAATCATTAACGATATTTGTTGGAGGTGTCGACAAAAAAAGAAGCCGTCTCGGAGCTTTCAACGAAAACGTTGTTCAAACCCTTTGATATGTAACAAAATAATGTATGGTGGAAAGTCTGGGATTGCATATATAATAAAAATAATTGCCATTTCTTATAAAATCTAATTCTCGTAACGGTTATTGTTATTTTTGTTATCGGTGTCCTTCCGCTGCGACCCGCTCTCACCTCTCGCCTCCTCACGACTCAAGCACATCTCACCTATAACTATGTATGTAGCTACAAACCTATCTTGGATGACACCGACTCCACAAATTACAATAATCGTAACTAGAATTAGATTAATTGTATAACAATACACAATTATTTTTTATACTTTTTAGTATATATTATATCTATTGTTTTGGAATAGTGTTGAAGTCGGTTATTTTTTTGTTAAATGTTTTTTAATTTTTTTGTATTTTAGTGAATTTGAAGTGCACTAACTAACAATTTGTCTAAATATGTGTAGATATACTAAATTTTTCAATGCAACAATGACCGTTAGCGCTTTGCAATTTGAAATGAAATGAAATGAAATGATTTATTTGTATGAATCGTGGTAACATAGTTGTTAACAATTAATTGGTGTACAGCACAATTCGCCAATATATCGGCATACAAATATTTGATTGTCAATATTGGAATATCATATTTAATTTATACTTATACGTTCTTAATACACATTACATAGCTTTAATTCAATGAGATAATATAAAATAAACATTAGTTTGTAGGTACCTCTCAAAAATTACATTAGAATACTATTATTTTTGGCTAAAGAATTCTTTTAAACTATAAAAGCATTTATCTATTAGCCATAATTTTAATTTTTTATGCATTAATGTTTTAGGCATCTCTCTAATATTCTTTGGAAGGTGGTTAAATACCCTAATACACATAACATTTGCGTTATTTTGATGAAGCGCTGTTCTACAGTATGGCATCAGAAGGCGAGTTGGATCTCTTAATCCTAATATGGAATAGTCCTTTGCTGGTTTAAAAAGTTCACCATGTTTTTTAATGAACATACAAATTTCTAATATATATAGACCAGTAAGCGTTAACAGACGGTGCTTTTTGAATAATGGTCTACACGATTCTAGAGGACTGACATTGCATAAAGCTCTTATACATTTTTTTTGTGCCAGAAAAACATTTGAAATAATAGTGGAGTTTCCCCATAGTATTAACCCGTACCGTAAAACTGACGCAATATAACCGTGGTATGCAAGTACCGTAAGTGCAGCATTAAAGGATACAGTTTGTCTGAGCCTTCTTAAAGCGAAAACGAACTTATTTATTTTGCCTGCCACTGTATCACATTGAGCTTTCCAGTTACAATTGCAATCTAATATAATGCCTAAAAATTTTATTGTGTTTGTTTCTTTAATCGTTAGGTCACTGTGTGTTATATTTAGAGATTTATGTATTGTTTTATAATTAGAAAATTGTATATATTTAGTTTTTGTCATATTAGCGAATAAATTATTCTCATTAAACCATGTCAATATAGTTTCTAAATTTTTATTAATAGTCATATTATAATTATTTATCGCTTTATGCTCGTCAGGAATAATTATGGATATGTCATCTGCAAATAATACACAGTTATAGTCAACCACATCGGGTAAATCATTCAAATAAATTAAAAACAGTAAGGGTCCCATAAGACTTCCTTGAGGAACTCCAAATTTACTAATTAAATAGGGTGACTTGTATGTAGTCATCTCCAGTTTCTCATTTATGTTATTTATTTCTACAATTTGTTGTCTATCGGCTAAATAACTTTCAATCCATTTTAGAGCAGGGCCTCTTATACCATATTTTTCACATTTATATATTAAGATATGATGATCAACAAAATCGAATGCTTTTGACATATCAAAAAATGTTGATATTACAGGTACTTTCTTGTTAATACATGTAGTTATTTCTTCTATTAAGTAATAAGCAGCCAAAGTAGTTGATGTGTTAGCTTGAAAACCAGTTTGTTCTTTTTTTATAATATTATGTTTATTTAGAAAATGCATTATTCTTACATACATTGCTTTTTCCATTATCTTTGAGAAAATAGATATAAGAGTAATTGGCCGATAATTATTGATATCGGTTTTAGTACCCTTTTTGAGTAAAGGCTTAATAACAGATAACTTTAAGCTTTCTGGAAAGACACCCTGTGAAAAGGATATATTAATTAAGTAAGTCAAAATATGAGAGATATTGTGCTTGCAGTGTTTGAGTATATGTGTAGATATGGAATCATAACCTGTTGCCTTTGTATTTTTAAGAGAATTTATTATCTTTATAACTTCGTTTTCGGAACATGGAGAGAGAAATATACTATTATTGATTGCATTTATTTTGTATTTATATTGATTATTCCAATTATGATTACAATTTTTAGTCAAATCAATAAAGGAATTATTAAATGTTTTTGCAATGTCTGATGGATTTGTTATATCAACGTCGTTATAATGAATTAGGTCAATACAATTTTTAGCTATCATATTATTATGACTACCTTTTTTCTTTATTATATCCCATGTAGCTTTAGTTTTATTTTTTGAGTTTTGTATATATTGATTATTTAGGTGTCTCTTAGAGCAGTCAATACAAGACCGTAATATTTTGCTATATTTTTTTAACTTTATCTTACTTTCATGAGACTTTGATTTGTAGTGATTAAATCTCAACTGTCTTTTCTTAATACAAGCTACCTTAATACCTTTTGATATCCATTTATTATTGCCAACATAATTGGACATTTTCTTATTATATATGGGAAAGCAAAGATCGTATAACAGGCAGAAAAAATCATGAAAATTTTTGAAGGCTGTATTGGCATTTGACTCATTTAATACATCGATCCAATTTAGAGATTGTAAGTACATATTAAATTTATGTATATTCTCTTGACAATAATCCCTAATTTTTATAGACCAATTTTTCGGTTTATTTATAAATATTTTCGGTAAACTTACTAGTTGGCATGATTCATGATCCGATAGAAAAAGCTTAATTACTTTGCCTTCCGCTGTAGGAATATTTGTCGCTATTATATCTAGGCATGCTTGTTGTCGAGTTGGTTCCTTTATATTTATATTAATATTGAAATTACTTAATAGATTTTGAAATAATTGTGTGTGTAAATGATTTTCTTTTAATATATCAATGTTAAAGTCTCCGGCTAGTATAATCTTTTTATTATTATTGATGGTTAATTTATGGAGAAGTAGTTCTAATTTTTCAAAAAATAAAGTAATATTTGAGTTTGGTGTCCTGTATATACAAACAATGTAGCAATTTATCGCTCTTACTTCAACAGCACAACATTCAAATATTTTGATTACAGACAGTTAGAAATTCTGCCACATATCGCACACTTACTTTAAGTCATTAAGGAGTCCCATTGATCATCATATTTGACTACGACAATTACTGTAGATGACTTAAATATCCGGATAGCATAAAAAAGATTCGGCCGCGTATCGTTACTTTGCTCCTAAGAATTTAAGAGTTTCGTTACTTTGTCATGGTTTCCGTAATCAGAACCTAACCAAACTCTCACCAAACTCTTGAAGTATATCCTTTCCAATAAAAAAGAATTATCGAAATCAGTTGGCGCGATATTGAGTTATTCGTAAATTTATCATCCACTTTGATATACGTATGTATAGCAAATTTAAGACTTTTATAGTTTACTCATGGATGCCATTGTCATGGATGCCAGATTTGGACCAAATTGCAATGGGAAAAAAAGAATTATCAAAATCGGTTCACCCAGTCGAAATTTTGAGGTAACAAACACAAAATAAATACCGACGAATTGAGAACCTCCTCCTTTTTTGAAGTCGGTTAATAATTGGAAGGGTATTCGAAAATAATGCTTAGGTTTTTCGTCGACCCAATATAATATTTTATTTTAGAACGACCACAACGACCATCTGTAATAAATAAAGGCTGGTGAATACGCAGTCTGGATTTTGATATATTTAAAATTTTAGGAGTAGTTTTTCTTGGAAATATTTCAAGAGCAAGTACTATTGAGGCATTTATTAAGAATACAAATAATGGTCCTATTACAATTTACAACTAGTAAATAATTGAGGGACCTCCATTGTTACTACAATGAATATTCGATGCGCGTGTGCAGCCGTGTCAAATATTTCAATAGAAAGTCTACGACGACATTTAGTTGCTTATCACGTGTGAAATAAACATTACTATTCGCATATCTATTAAAGAATAACAATATCTAGTGGATGAAATTAGCTCTTCTGTTTGTATGTACTTTTATTTATATATTATTCTCTGCATTTTCTACCGCGTACACCAGGGGGATCTAGGGAGGAAATAATATTTCAGGTTCATATCAGCGGCTGAAATCGAGCACCAATTTATTATATTATCACGTCAATGCCAAATTTCAGCCGCACTATATTTCCTCTACTTTCACTAGATGGCGCTCTTTCGACGCTGATATATTATTCGATCATTGGTAAAAAGTCACACACTTGGCTTTTTTGATGGCAAAACCTTTTGCGTCGGACTCTGTGGAATTAACAGATGGCTACTGTATTCCTGATCCGACGCTTCAAGCTTAAAGTATACCAACTCTATACGAATCTCTAGACTTCTGGTACTGCAAGTGTCAATAGATGTATGGTTCTTCACATTCCATCACGTCAGCCTCTTGACTCTTGTGGCTTTACTTATATAAAGAAAAACTTGCCATGTTAGTTCGAAAGTATGTGTGAATTAAATCTTGCACTAAATTTTGAATTTATTATCCTCAACGTGTGCGTTGAAGATTTACATGTTCCTTTAGTGCCGGCGATATTACATTTTTATGATAAGCGTTATTATTTGAGTTAGTGATAGCTAATAATTTTTTTATTGTTTTACACTAATTACTAGTTAATTCTATTGATATTATAAAAGACACAAGAATAAAGTGACTTACCCTTAATAGAGACATTAAGAAAAGTGTTAATGGACACATTCTTAGTTTAATATATCAAGCAGTTAACCCCTTAATCGAATATTGGGAAATTATTTCCCATTAGACGCTACCGTAACATTTCTCTTTTATTCATTTATTGGAATTTTCAACCAATACCAACCTCAGAAACAAAATAATCCTACAGATTTTATAATTCTAATGTGATGGCAACATTTTGTACAAAGCCGCGAACTGTCTTCGTATATCAATGTCAAAAACACAGTTTGAAATATTTGCGAAAAAACCCGGTTCTGGTGGCATTATTAGTTTTAAAAGAAATAAATCTGGTAAGTGCATAAACATAATATTCTTGTAAAGTAGACATGTTTTCTTAATGCCTTTTTCGGGTTTCAGTTTATATTAAAACATTATTCTTAACGTTGTTGTTTCATTTTACAAATTTATTCACTCATGTTACTTTGCTTGTTTTTTTTTGTTAAGTATATTAGATAAAAAAAATAAGCAAAGTAGGAGCAACTAATATGTATAGAATTTGTAGTAAAAATTTAGCAAAAGTTGAGGCTGTTCTGGATATTGGGAAATAATTTCCCACTAAATTATATTTTGCTTTGATAAACCAGATACTGGGAAATAATTTCCGACCGCAAAACCCCCATTTCTAGAAAAAGGAGTCTTTTTCGGAATCTCCATAACCAAGAGACCTAAAAACCATTACCAGTTTTCAATTTTCTAAAAAAAAAAAACAATTGTGTTTGATTAAGGGTTAGAGTTAAAGAAGAATTACTTATTAGCTTAAGTTAAGATTGCAATATAAGTGGGGCAATATTATAATAATTATGTTCCCTAGAGGAGAAAAAAAAATGATAAGTGATACCTGGTTCGGTATCCAGGAATGGCTCGTAGTGTATTGTCCATATACAAAGGTAAATTGATTGACATTCCTCGAAATCATAGTTTCTCAACCTTATTTTGCTCACTAGCTTTTCTAGAGTATTTTCGTGTATTTTTTTGCCGTTTTAGACTATATTTTTTAATCTACCCACGCCCCATCTGCGCCAATTCAATGCCCCCTCATTTTCTCTGGGTCTTCTACTGCCCCCCGAAAGTCTCAAACGCCCACAAGGGGGCGTTATCGCCCACGTTGAGAACCTATGCTCTAAATTAACCAAATACAAAAACGTTCATTCTATTATAATTGTCAACTATATTTTCGTATACTTAATCAGTATCGTTTGCAATAAACACAGCACCAGTATTAGTCTTTTCTTTATATATAAATCCGAGTATTGTTTCACCAAAAGTCTATTCACATAATAATTCCCACGTCCCGAATGATAGCTATTGTGTCGTTTCGAATATTTCATATTAATTTCATGCTGGATTTATACATTGTGACAATAGCACTGATTCAACATGGTTTAGTTTCACACATTACCAATGCGAAATTACAAATAGAGCGTTTATTGCATTTCCACAAATATCCCTACTAATATTATAAATGTGAATGTAAGTTTGTTTGTTACGCTCACGCCGGAGCAATTATAATGAAATTTGGTAAAGCGATAGACCAGGGCTTGGGAAAGGACATAGGCTACATTTTATCCCGGAAAAGTCCATGGTTCCCGCGTAATTTGTTAAAAACTGAAATTCATGTCGATATAACTATAACAATAGTAGGTTTATTTTGCCATAGCAATCTTCTTCGAAATAAGATTCATATAATAAATATGTTGGGAACGGGTGCGAAAACGGGAACCGGAACTGGAATAGGACATGAGATAATCTTCAATTCAAAACTTGATTATTATTTTTAAAGACCCTTTATCCTCGCGGACGAAGTCGCCGGCATCTGCTAGTTTATATATAAATAAATACGGAATTAAATTAGCTTAATTCCAAATAGGATTGAACGTCAAAACTGCCACCTACCGAGAAATAAGGGATTGCTTGTAACTAATTCTAGTAGGCTTCATAAGATAAATAATAGCTTTAAGGGTAAATGTATACACATTTATAATAAAATCCCAGCCACTGTTCAGGTATTATCTATAAATAAATTACGATACGTCACTCGAACGGTTGGCTCAGTGCAACGAGCACTCGCACGGAACGCTAGATGTCGCGGGTTCCAGTACCGCATCATTCATAAATTTTGTTATCAAATTTAATTTGTGTAACATTAAAAATGTCTATTCATTGCATTCACGTGAAGGTGAACTTATGATTGTCAGGTACAATCAAGTGATAGAATCCAGTCATTGCTTTTGCTTTCATCAACTTTTACTTAATGAAATGACATGAACTGTCACGTATCGTTTTAATATTTTGTTTAATCACGTTATGTCGTCACAATATGTCACGTTAGGACGCCTGTCACGTGCGCCGCGTTGTATTCAACTTCTCGTTTCGGACACAATTCAAACTTGATATTGTTTGTTATTCATAACAATAACTCTTGGTAACTTTTGTTTTTTATTTTTTATTGGCTTCCCTGTACAATGTTGGGCCGCCGCTTATTTCACACCCATATACGTCCATATAGTCCCATATAGCACCATCAATCATAAACGCCTCTTCAATATGGTTGATGATATGGAGTCTCTAGCCCCAGTGGGAGGCTCCTTTGCACATGATGCCGGCTATTTTATTGGTACCACAACGGCGCCAATTTCTGCCGTGAAGCAGTAATGTGTAAACATTATTGTGTTTCGGTCTGAAGGGTGCCGTAGCTAGTGAAATTACTGGGCAAAAGAGACTTGACATCTTATGTTTCAAGGTGACGAGCGCAATTGTAGTGCCGTGTACATTTTGGGTTTTTCAAGAATCCTGAGCGGCACTTCATTGTAATGGGCATGGCGTATCAATTGCCATCAGCTGAACATCCTGCTCGTCTCGTCCCTTTTTTTCATAAAAAAAGACTTCTGTTTGCCGGACGTGGACAAGACCTAAGATAAACATGGGGTCAACTTTAAAATAAGATAGTAATGTTAACTTTGTAAATTTAAATTAAGATTACAAATTTACTAGGTACAACGCAGAGCAGAAGTAATATTTATATTGTTGAGAAACTAGAGATTAATGGGAAGTTATATTAGGATATCATCCCCACCATCTGGATGTGTGGCGGTCCTCCACAGTGCGGTTTTCAAGGAGCTTTCTTCCTCGTACTACAAAGCTGTGGAGTGATCTTTCTCGTTTTTTCGGGACGATACGACATCTGTACCTTGAAAAAAAGCGCGTACACCTTCCTTAAAGACTTCCGTCAATGCTTCTTTGATTGCTCTGGTATTGCAAGAGAATGTGGGAAGCGGTGATTACTTAACACCAGGTGACCCATACGCTCGTTTGTCCTCCTTTTCCATAAAAAAAGATCAAGAAACAAATGACATTAAATTATATTATATTTAACAACCACTCACAGAAGTATGTTGAATGTTGATACAAGTGAAATTATTCGAAGAGCTGAAGAATAAATAAATTATTTCACCAAAAATTGTGTCGCCTCCGATGAGATTATGTTAATCCCAATGGAAAATTTTATTCAATTCCCTATTCCGAAAATTCTTTTGTGAACTGTGATCAAATTGAAACGTCCCTTCATCGGATGCCTTACAATTTTCTACGTGGGTTATTATTTCGGAGGTTTATTTTATCATTGTGTATACAGATCTTGACTTTGTTGAATTATACGCTTTTGCTTCATCTGCGTTTACATCAATACCAGGTCCATTGTGATAAAGGTATCCCCGTTGCCTGTCTATGTTATTATGGGGTGAGATTCTTTCATTTCACAAAAGACCAACACTAAGGGTCGGGATAGATTTATCAATGGTCTTTTTTTATATAAGAGGGAGCAAACGGGCAAGAGCCTCACGGGATGGGGAGAGGTGAGGCAACCGCCCATGGACATCCGCAACAACAGGTGTCAAATACGTTGCCGGCCTTGAAGGTGGGAGTATGCTTATTCTTGAAGGTCCCTAAGTCGTATCTGTTCGGGAAAACCGCAGCCGGTTATTGATTCCACAAAGTGGCTGTGCGAGGCAAGAAATTTCTTGCAAAACGGTACACCTTCCTTAAAGGCTGGCAACGCTTCTGTGAGCACTTAACAACAGGTGACCCGTACGCTCGTGTGTCCTCCTATTCAATAAAAAAAAAACGCGCGGTTGTGGAATGCCAGACGTCAAAGTAGTGCGGGTGGTACTTTGCACGTAATGTCTGATGGTGGAAATCGGCCGTTGGAATCAACCCGAACCGTTCCTCTGAGCACTCCCCGTGATAAATGTGGTACAAGATGCAGAGATCTTTCGCACGTTGCCGAATTATTTAATCAAATTAAATAGAACACACTAGCAGTACGAATGAAGATCCACTCCATACGGAGGCATGCACCGCATAGCTCCTCAGACAGAAGAATCAAAGTCAAAATGTTCAGGATACCAAGTAATGAAGTACCTGATTTTTTTTTTATATTATGGCATGACCTTTTCATGAAGCGTTGTCGTTCCATTATTTCTGCTCTTGTTTATGGACAAGTGTTAGACCGTCAATTAATGTTATCTGACTCAGAATTTTACCTAATCTTACTACAATATACATATTAGGTTTAAATAATTTTATTCTCATTAAGATCTATTGTCACTTACATTAGAAATAAACATTTTAATAATTAAGGTAGATCAAATAGATAAGACATAAAACAACCCACTTATGTTATTGAAACATTTCAAATTATTGAGTATATGCCTTCGGAGGCTTGCTTTAAAAGAAGTAAATGTTTTGGCATTTCTTATTTCTGAGGGCAGGCTGTTATATATCTGAACTCCCTCAAAGGTTATTGTCTGTTTTCCATAATTACTTCTCACCATTGGCAGCTCAATATGACTATTATGACATATTAGTCATAATTGCAAGGACTTTAGATAAATAATCCATATTATTAAATTTCTGAGAGTAGGAATTACACACAAAATTGTAAAAGCAATTTTTATGGAATGTATTATGTTAGTACCAACAATATATTTCGTAAATATGTTCCATCTAAACAAATATATAACAATTATTTGCGTAGATAGTATCAGAAGAGTTTAATTTCATTCTGAAGTGGATGTTGCGTCTGTAGACTGTACTATTAAATAGGCAATATAAACGACAAAGCTGCCATTCAGTTCCTATCTGGTAAATTACAGCGAGAGATGAAACATTGCGCGGAGTGATGTTTGTTTGTTTTTATCGACATCGATAATTGAATCTCGAGGCATGGACTGCACGTGATCCGAATACAAAATACGAACTGTCAACGTTTCTACATAAAAAATTAAATAAACAGGACCAGGAAGATAGATGCCTTGGAATATCTTTGTTATAAGAATTCACTTCTTATGCATTCTGTATTCTTGCTTTTTGCTGTTATTTATTCACCTTATGGTGGGTAAGGAATAAAACTCGGTAAAATAAATAAATTATTTTTAAATATAATTAACTGTTATATTTATATCAATTTGAAATAAAAACTCAAACTATTCTAGTTTATCAATGTGGATTTCGATGATATGCTAATCTTAATATATCAATATATTTCTTTTGTGTTTCTGATGTAACTGAACTCCTCCTAACTGGCTGGACCGATTTTAATGAAAATTTCTGTGTGTCTTCAGGTGGATTCTATAATAGTTTAGATTCACATTGAAATACCTCCTAAACGGCTGGACCGATCTTTTTTATTTTTTTGTGTGTTCCAGTGAATTTGAGATTGGTTTGGATTCTCAATTCCGTCCATATAATATAATTCTCCTGTTCATGTGTATGTTGGTGAACTCCTCCTTTTTTTTTTTTTTTTTTTTTTTATGGAATAGGAGGACAAACGAGCGTACGGGTCACCTGGTGTTAAGTGATCACCGCCGCCCACATTCTCTTGCAACACCAGAGGAATCACAAGAGCGTTGCCGGCCTTTAAGGAAGGTGTACGCGCTTTTTTTGAAGGTACCCATGTCGTATCGTCCCCGAAACACCGCACAAGGAAGCTCATTCCACAGCTTTGTAGTACGAGGGAGAAAGCTTCTTGAAAACCGCACTGTGGAGGACCGCCACACATCCAGATGGTGGGGATGATATCCTAACTTGTGGCATGTCGTGCGATGGTGAAATTCGGCGGCAGGAATCAGGTTAAACAGCTCTTCGGAACACTCCCCGTGATAAATGCGGTAGAAGACACACAATGAAGCGACGTCTCTACGCAACGCCAAGTGATCCAGCCGTTCACAGAGCACTGAGTCCCCGACAATTCGAGCTGCTCTACGTTGCACGCGGTCAAATGGATCGAGCAGATACTGGGGTGCACCAGACCAGAGATGACAGCAATACTCCATGTGTGGCCGGACCTGCGCTTTGTAGAGCGCTAGAATGTGGGCCGGCTTGAAGTATTGCCGTGCTCTATTGATGACGCCCAGCCAATTTGGCTTCGCCCTCCAGATGGCCACGGAATTGGCAATCGCTCGAGATTTCGAGACCCAGTATTCCGATACTAGGCGCGGCTTTAAGAAAAGTGTTCTCGAAGAGCGGTGATACGACAAATGGGGTTTTTTTAGTGGTAAACACGCAAACTTGAGTCTTCTGGGGGTTAAATTGGACAAGGTTCAATTTACCCCATTCCGCGACCTTCTCGAGAGAGGACTCGATAGAAGACACAAGTTTCTCCCGGCACTGGTCGACGATTTCCCGAGAGAGACCTGCATGGCCCGTGTATACGGCATCACCAGTGCTGTCATCTGCATAGCAATGCATGTTGGAGGTGTCCAACATATCATTGATATGCAGAAGAAACAGCGTAGGAGATAGCACACAGCCTTGGGGCACTCCAGCATTCACGGGCTTCGGGTTCGAGCAATATCCGTCGACAACGACCTGTATGCTACGCCCAGTGAGGAAGCTGGAGGTCCACTTGCACAAGCTCTCGGGAAGCCCAAATGATGGAAGTTTTGAGAGTAGCGCCTCGTGCCATACACGATCAAAGGCCTTCGCTATATCCAGGCTAACTGCCAGGCCTTCCCCCTTGCTTTCAATAGCCGCCGCCCATCTATGTGTTAGGTATACCAGAAGATCACCTGCCGACCGTCCATGGCGAAACCCGTACTGTCGGTCGTTGATCAACTGGTGACCCTCTAGGTATACTAAAAGCTGGTGGCTAATTATGCTCTCCATGATTTTGGAGAGCAAGGAGGTGATAGCAATAGGCCTGTAGTTCGCCGGATCCGAACTGTCTCCTTTTTTTTGGATCGGATGGACAAGGGCTGACTTCCATGAGTCAGGGACTACGCCTTTGGAATAAGAGTGCCGGAATAAACGCGTTAGCACCGGCGTCAACTCAGGGGCACACGTTCTAAGCACGATTGGAGAAATGCCATCCGGCCCGCTCGACTTACTGACGTCCAACGAAAACAGAGCTCGCCTAACAGTTTTCTGTCTGAACTGTACTTCAGGCATAGAGCTCTGACACGGCGGGATGGTCGGCGGTGTTTTTCCGTTGTCGTCAAGAGTCGAGTTGGAGGCGAAAAGAGCGCACAGGAGCTCGGCTTTCTCTTTTGCCGTATGGGCCAGGGTGTCATTCCTCATGTGCAACGGCGGCATGGACGGCTGGTTGAAGTTACCAAGAGCAGCTTTCGACAACGACCAGAACTTGCGTGTTCCGGTCGGGTAATTGGAAAGCTGCTCGCCGATTTTGACGACGTGCTTAGACTTCGCACGGGCGATTTGCCGCTTAAAAAATCTGGAGGCACGGCTATATTTCCTCTTAAGAACTTTGCAGTTCGGATCCTTTGTGCCCAGCGCCGCAACCCAAGTTCGATACGCCTGTTTTTTGCAGTCAGATGCTGCTTTAACTGACGCATCGAACCAGGGCTGTGATCTGCCACCGATCGGTACTACAGAGCTTGGTATAAAAATATCCATGCCCTGCAGTATCACATCGCCTACTGCAATGGCGCAGGCACTAGGATCATCCCAAGAGAAACAAACCTTGCCCCAAGGGTAGGATGCAAAAAAGGAACGCATCCTATCCCAATCTGCTGACTTGTAGTGCCAAACGCGGCGGGTCGCTGGTGGTCTGCGACGTTGGCGTCGGATAGGCACTACACTCCTGACCAGGCAATGGTCGGACGTTCCAAGAGGGGCGTCGACAAAGACCTGGTAACCATCGGGATGTGTAGTCAGCAGAAGATCTAATAAGGACGGCATGTGGCTATCCACATCCGGGAGCCGCGTTGGCGACTCAACCAATTGGGACAGACCATACGCCAATGCAAAATTATGCACAGATCGCCCTGCGTAGTCTGTGGTACGTGATCCAAGCCATTCGGCATTGTGCCCGTTGAAATCACCCAAGACCACGATTTCAGCGGAGGGGATCTGTGCAAGCACGACGTCAATTGCAGCTTGAACGCAGCCCATGAGATGATCGGTTTCTGCGTTACCACTATGGGAACTGTAGACACACGCATAGATACGGACGCGGTCGTCTAAATCTACGCGGAGCCAGAGAGTAGACAGGTCCCTACCCTCAAAATTGCCGAGACGGCGACAGCAGATATCCTCCCTAACGTACACACATACCCCGGCATGAGGCAAAAAGTTGTGCTCAATTTTGTACCCGGGGTACGTTAAATATGACGTATCGCTAGGTCGAGATATCTGCGTCTCCGTAAGGAAACACAAGGCCGGCTGCGCCGTCTCAAGGTGGTGGTGGACGGCGTTTAAATTGGAGTGAATTCCCCTGATATTGCAAAAGTCCACGTTGAGCGTGGAGCGGGGTGCCGTGGTGTTACTGCCTCGTTTGTCCTCGGTCATGCGCGGTTCAGTGCCCACCCCAGAATACGAAGGGCGGCCCGAGCGAGAGTGCTCGGGGAGGGATTCTCCGGCTCTGGTAGAGCTGGTACCCTCCTGGGGTAATATCTTTTTACGGACCGCTCTCATAATTTGTGTGGGGGGGGGGGGGGAAGGGATGGCCTCCGGTCCTCGACACTAACCTATGCGAAACATAGCGGCACTAGGCCGCTACTTCACGCCGGTATTCTGTGCGAGTGTGGTAATTAACCCGGACGAGTCTGGCCCGATTGTGCTGACGTCATAAGACGGCAGCGTGACTCTCCCACTTCTAAAAAGCCCTTAGTCGCCTCTTACGACACCCATGGGCCTGGGACTCCCCTATTCTTTTTACGCCCCGGAGAAAGTACAGGGCAAATGTTTGATAAAAAGCGCGCCACTTTAAAATGAAAAAGTATTTTAAAATCATGGTGCAAATATGACCATTAGTTCTTAAAATTCTGCATCCAATGTGCTAATTTTTTTAACGTCAAAATCGTTTTAAATATCAAATATTTCATGTAAACAAGTCAAAATAAACTATATTATTAATATAAATTATCGTATGCAATATCTAATGAATTTATTATTAGAGCTTGAAATCACTGAAGAAAGATAACGAGTGTGTTTAAGACCACACGACTGAAGTTTAATAAAATATTAACGTATAAAATTGTTCAAGAACTAAATGAATTTACTATATAATCGAGAAATAACCGAGAAATGTATTTCTCGGTGTACTAACGATAAGCATTTTGGTGCTGTTATGAAGAAAGATATGTAAATTCGAGAAATATATTTATGTTTTCAGTGTGGGTACAAAAATAAATATTTAAATGTATGAAAAGCATCGATAGTCGATAGTCCGTCGACCTACACTACTTGATGCCACAATGACGAAAGGGTGTAAGCAGCACTTCAGAGGTCGGGCTGTGCCAGCTGATTTAGTTAGTTCAGTGACCTCGATCTTAATTATATTTGTTTAGCAATTCGATAGTGAGGTAGGGATATATGTATGAAACGGATGGTGAAACAATAGGTCAGTTTCATCTATCAAAATTAAATTATGAAAGTATGTTATTTATAGAGTTCTTAAATTAAGAAATATGAATTCAATACTAAGTTATTATAAAACATGAGAATAATTTATATTTTCAAAATTAAAATCATAGTTTTAATATCTGTATGTCACGTGACCGAAAACCATCCGACCACCATCTTGTGACGTCACTATAGCAGGAACAATTTGTTTTTCTAGCAACGCACCAACGATACGGACTATGAAAGGTCATTTTTATATTTTCACTAGCTGACCCAACAGACGTTGTTCTGTACATAATAAATAAATACTGTTTTTTTACGGACGAGAAAAAAAATAAGGACTCCGTGTCACCTTACATAACAGTAAGGCACCAAAACAAGCCGGTAAACGTGTAAATACATAGCCCCACGCATACACTTACACTAATACAAGTCGATCGGCCGCCATTATGAGATTTGCCATCGTCTGTGACAGATCAGTTTGCGTCGCATTAAAATATTTAAAAAATGCCGTCGTGCGTCGTGAAAAAGTGTAAAAACAATAATATAAAAGTATTTGTGGATATATTTAAGGGAGAAAAAATTGTGTAACTGGTATACACCGTAACCGCACACACACACACTAGCATAACGGTGCTTCACTTGCTAATATCACGGCGCGGAGTCCTTCTTTTTTTACTAGTCCGTCTGTTTTTATGAGATTTCAATATTAAGAATTATTTTGTAAAATATGCTCCCTGTTGTAATAATGAAATTGTTTCACAGCAGAACTGTCAAACCGTGCGTTAGTAAATTCTCTCATAGAAAATATTATATCCATATAAAACATATATTGGAAATAGAAATAATTATGAGTTCCAAATCGAAATAAAAACTATTATATCTCTGGACTAAACTGCACACCATGATGTAATCCCTATTAAAATCCGTTCATTAGTTAGTTCACTGGAAACATACATCAGGACACTGGATTTATATATATTAACCATTTGAAAAAAAAAAATAATAATTAAATTTTTTGAGGTATAAAAAATAGATGACGACCAATTCTCAGACCTACAAAATATATCGTACATAAAATTTATCGTAGTACAATAATTCGATAGCCATCTTGCAACCATATTGCGAATCTGTGGTTGAAACAGAATAATATAAAAATCGTCATACAAATATAGGTGTTAATCGTAGACTTGTGAAAATTTGAAGTTGTTTGTATTTTTTTTATGTTGAATCAAAATAAATTAGAAATAAAAAATTTTGTCAAAAAAATAAAAAATATTTAGGGGTACCCATACCATTTAGGGGTATGAAATATAGATGTTTTACAATTCTCAGACCTACCCGATATACACACAAATTTTCAAACAACTGTTTTGCCGTTTCGGAGGAGTTTCGTAACAAACACCGGAACACGAGAATTTTATAAATATTTTATTTTATATTATTATAGTTTTTAGAATATATTTAAAAAAATCTAAGAATGGCCTATTATGGATGCAGGGATTATACCTCATTGTTTAGACTCTAGAATACTCAGATTGCACATTTTTTATAAGAATAAGTAATGGAATGAGCAGATAGCGGTGACGTTCACACCAAATAAGGCGTAGAGCAATGTCGCTACGATCTCAATCAAATCACACGGCAACCTTCCCCTGAGCCTCTAATATGGTATGTTTGTCTTTGGGTGCACCAATTTTTGGGACAGAAATATGTTTTATAAATTATATGGAAGTTCTTCTCTCTGATAGCGCCTTGTTTTTATAACGTTGATTGCGAAGGAGAAATTTCTTGGAGGAGGAATTAAGTTTGAGGAAGTAATTTACTTTATTAAAGACATTTATAGAAATCATATAATTATGTTAAGTAATTATCAACTTGAAAATGTAAGCCTTCATTTCATATATAACAAAAATAGCTGACCAGACAGACGTTGTTCTGAATACTATTAAAAATACTGGTTTTTATGAATTAGTCAATAATATTTCATAACAAGAATTATTTCGTAAAATATGCTCCCTGACGTTGTAATGAAATTGTTTCAGCAGAACTGTCAAACCGTTCGTCAATAAATTCTCTCATTGAAACTATGTCCATACAAAACAAATATTGGAAATAAAAATAATTATGGGTCTCTTAAGTTGGACTAAACTGAACTCCATGGAGTAATCCCCAATAAAATCCGCTCATTATTTTAAGATTTCACTGGAAACAAACACCAGGACACTGGATTTATATTATATAAATGTAGTCGGTAGCTACTATATTACATTCTTTTGTTCAATTATTGTTTAAGTCGTGAAAACCTTTGTATAATTATATGACATAGAACAACCTTTCGTTATACAAATGATTTTAGTTTTCTTTAGTGTTAAAGAGTCTCGTGCCAGATTATGGCGTGACAACACGTCCTGAGGATGCCTCGTGTAGAGGCAAAACACGTGTCGAATTGTTTAAAGACAAATATTGGCGGAATTAACACTAAAGAAAACTCAATAAATTTGTATAATTATGGATTTCTGCAAAGTTACGCCTACATCAATAAATTAATCTTTCGTTAAACGAAAACCGGTAGATAAATCTAGACAAAACTACAATCAAAGAGTACTATCTCTAAAATTTTGATTATTTAAATTAAACTTCGTTAAATTCAAATTGCCATTGAATATGTATTAGTTTGGAATTGCTTTAGTTGTTAATTTCACTAGAATATAAATAGTCTGGGTTGAGTCTTTGATTTCTCTCTCGCTTAATATATTGGCAAAATATATGCACGTCCTGAGTCAACATTGAGGACTTTAGGGACTAGTTGGTTCGGGTTGCGTTTAGTTTATACAATTATTTTTGTTGATATACCTTTTTGTGTACTTAAATTAAATAAACTGCTGCAAAATAAATCATACTAAGAAACTGTTTTATAATTGTTTTTAGTCGTGTTTCGATATTTTCAGTGTTAAATAATTATATAGAAAATGTAACATATAAAGGGTGGGCCATCTAGTGTTTTAAGTTTGAAGTACCGATTACTTTGAATTTTTTTAACGAAAATAAGGGACGAGACGAGCAGGACGTTCAAATGATGGTAATTGAATGGGCAGGGTGAATACACCCATTACAATGCAGTGCCGCTCAGGATTCTTGAAAAACCCCAAAAGTTCTGAGCGGCACTACAATTGCGCTTGCCACTGTTAAGTCTCATTTGCCCAGTAATTTCACTAGCTACGGCGTCCTTCAGACCGAAACACAGTAATGCTTACTTATTTCTGCTTCACGGCAGAAATTGGCGTCGTTGTGATACCCCTAAATTTATCCGGCATCCTGTGCTAAGGCCTCCCACTGGTGAATTGAAAGAAAAAATTGAAATTGAAATTTGAAAGGTAGAAAGACACTTACTTTTTGACAGGAAGTTAGTTTTATGTTTGAAATTTGCAAAATGTCCAAAAAATTTGGACGCTATCGGCGATACGCTCGAAAAAAATTGGAAAATATTAAAAACTTACTTCCAAAGTAGTGAGTATTTGACGCAAACTGTAAGAAATTTACGTGGAAAATTTTCGAGTGGTGGTCATTTCTTAACTGATAATTAAAAAAATAATAGGGTGGTAAATCAAGACGCTGATGATCGGTCTTGTGCTGCCCTCATTTAACCTATTCCAGCGATCTTGACCAGATCATCGGTCCATCTTGTGGGGAGCCTACCAACGTTGCGTCTTCCGGTACCTACGTGGTCGCCATTCGAGCATTCGAAGATTTTTCTACCCCAACAGCCACCTGTTCGTCGAACTATGTGCCCTATCCACTGCCACTTCAGTTTTGCAATCATTCGGGCTATGTCGGTGATTATAGTTCTTCTATGGATTTCCTCATTTCTGATTCTATCTCGGATCCAAGGAGACTCCGAGCATAAGCCTCTCCATTTGTCTCTGAGCAACCCTGAGCTTCCTCATAACGCCCATAGTAAGCGGCCACGTCTATGAACCGTAAGTCATCACTGGCAACCCACACTGGTTGAAAACTTCGCCTTCAGACACTGCGGTATTTGGGACGAGAAGATTCTACTGAGCTTCCCGAACGCTGCCCATCCGAGTTGAATTCGACGATTGACCTCCCTCGCGTAATTGGACCTGCCCAACTGGATTATTTGTCTAAGGAAGACTAGGTCATCAATTTCTAGAGTACAGTACCCAACTGTTATAAGATCACAAAATCTAATCTGAACAGACTATATAAAAACTACATGAATTATGGTGGTCTTGTATATATAAAACATTACAGACATAATTATCAGAAAGCATCTTGATTGAGATGGCAGCAAGGATGCAGCAATACGTTTTAATTAAAGTGGGATGTGAATCATGTGTGGCAACTGGCAGCCGGTCACGAGCATCCTGTCTGTGTAATTTGGCACCTGTATGCAGCATACTTTATTCCAGTCTCATTTTTAATATACAACGTGTTACAAAATACCCCGTAATAAATATAATTAATTATCAAAGCCAATAATTTTGTCAACCCTAGTAAGCTGTCATATCAGGGAACCAGATTATTAATCAGAAAAGCCTACGCACCTATTTTACCTAATAATTGTCTTCTTGGCGAGTTAGGGAAAAATTATTAGAGTGCATTTTTATGATGCGCGCGCACACCGTCACGCAAATTCGACCCTGACTTTAGTTGCTCATAACTAGACTAGATTTTTGTATATTTATTGTTTATAAGTGAATTTACTAGAAACTGTCTTAACCACAATGTTAACACCAGGAACAGACATAAACTTATAATGCCTACTACTCGGCTAAGTCGAGTTAGTAAGTCTTTTGTGGGGCGATGTATATGCTTTTACTAAACAAGATCCCAGGAAATCTTCAAAACAAAAATATTACGATGATCAAAAGAATTGTTAAAAAACCGTTTGATTTGATTGAAATAGATTGGGAATGGATCGACTACCCTCAAGCTATTAAAAAATAAGTTTAGATGTACGATATAACTTTTATACCATATTTTTTATCAAAAAAAAGTCCGCTGAGTGTTGAGCCCGTTCTTCTCAAATCTGAGGTATTCTTTTTGGAATTGTTGGTAGTTTTTGACTTTCAATAACTGATGTCACATATTCCTATTTTGAATAAAAATATTTAAATTTAAATCTGTGTAATACTAATGGCCTAAATTATGCAGTGTTATAATCTTTATCTTTTTGCGTGCGTACTTATGTACACACACTTTTTTTTATAGAAAGCCCAACTTTGTTCCAGCGTCTGATGATATCTGCGGTACGTATTGATAGCACCGGTATTCTTTCTATGCTATCCAAGCCAACTGATTGTCTTGAGGTCTTGCACAAGCGCACACAGCATCTATAGTCCTATGCTACCCCCGTGGACACGGCTAAAACCAGCAGTCAAAAAACTGCCAATATCTACGCATCCCTAGACAAAAACACCAGAGAGAATTTTAACCGGGTGTACTATTAATTGAGCCTGGTTCTAAGAGTCATAAAACAAAGCGCCTTTGAAGACAAAATATATATAAGTATTTATCTGGCATTAGCTGGCGGCGGCCATTTTTGTTTAGTATACAACGGAAACATTATTTTGTGAAATTCTTTTTATAGAAAAAATAATAGTATTTATTTGAAAGAAATCATTTTAAAACGAGTCCACTATTATAAAAATTGTCACAATCTCGTAAAACTCTACAAGCGGCGTCATTACAGCACGAATCTATCATAAATCTCGGCTCTCCCCTTTGTCAGGTTTCTGCTCCATAGGTTAGTACAAAATAATATCTTAAAAACTAGGAAATAATTACTGGTCGATGTAATATCTATGACGTCAATTCAAGTATTCATTTTCTAAATACATAACGCAATATTTTATACATATCGAATGATATTGCTAGAGTTTGTGACATGTATTAGGACATTTTGCGCTAAACCGCGCACACAACAACCTTTTTCACTGATTTCCCCGGAGATACCGGGAGATGAATTTTGCACTAGTTTCACAACTATAGACGAGTTTCTGACATGTTATTTTAAGAGTTAGGTGAAGAATTTATTTCTAAAGTCTAGATTATATTGTATACTAACTGATGCTCACGACCGCGTAGATAAAGGCTTTTTAAAAATAATTAGCAAGTTTTGAATTGAAGATTATCTCATGTCCCTGAATCTTATAACGAGGAAGATTGCTATGGCAAATTAAACCTACTATTGGTATAGTCATAGCTCATCGACGTGAATTTCTGTTTTGGGATAATATTTGTCCTTTCTTCCAAGCTCCAGTCTATCGCTTTGCCAATTTCATGCAAATCGGTTCAGTAGCTCCAGAGTAAAAGTGTAACAAACAAAATTGTAATGTATGTATTCACGTCTCTCTTACACCTCTTATTATTTTGTATCTACTCTTCAATCTTATTTCTAAAAGGTTTTTTTTCTGGGAACTCCATGACTTCACTTGTAACTCTTCATCTTTAATAAATCAAACACCATAGCTTATGGTTGCCGCTATAAACCAAGGAGAGACAAATGAATTTTCTGAACAACTGTTAAAAACATGATCAGTTAAATCAGCGTAATTAAGTAATTCTCATTTTTAATTCAAGATTGTAAACATATTTGTTATGTTTTTTTTAAAGTGATAACCCTCACCTCTAGGTCGTGGGTTCGAGTCCCGCATCGTTCATAAAATTTTGTTTTTCAAATTTTATTTGCGTATTGTAAACATAAACAATTTTAGGATTCGCCATTTATTATCCCATTGTTAGATTTTTATAGTGTGACCATTTATTATTTACGAAACCGCACAAGTCCCCTTGTTGATATTATAATATATATATGTTTTTTTTTAGAATATAATATAGTTTAAAATTAGGAAGTAATCAAGAATCTGATCAAAGGACCTGCATACGTTAATTGTGTTAATATATGCCACCAGCTTAAAACAAATTTAAATACAAATGAATTTAAAATTAAATAATTTCAACCGAGTTTATTTTTACTACAAGTTTAATCTCCCTTTTTTTAAATATCAGTGAGGCGGCTTGAAGAACAGAAGAAAATAAAAAAAACAAATGGTTCAGTTTTAATATTACTTTGAATTCAATAATGAGCTATAGTAGTGGAGATGTGCTCTTGATAATTTTTGCTTATCAGTAATTTCGAGAGAGATCTAGAGACTTGCTTAACCAGTGGGAGGCTCCTTTGCACAGGATGCCGGCTAGATTATGGGTACCACAACGGCGCCTATTTCTGCCGTGAAGCAGTAATGTGTAAAAAATACTGTCTTTTGGTATGAAGGGCGCCCTAGCTAGTGAAATTACTGGGCAAATGAGACTTAAAATCTTATGTCTCAAAGGTGACGAGCGCAGTTGTGATTTTTCAATAATCCTGAGCGGCACTGCATTGTTATCGGCAAGGCGTATCAATTACCATCAGCTAAACGTCCTGCTTGTCATAAAAAAAGAAGTCTGAAGAGCATGTACTGTTACCGGTGCGGCAACCAAAATCGGCACATAACAGTATAACACATCTCATAAAAGTGTATAGAAGGCTTTCTATTGTCTCAAAATTATCCATATAAATTGTAGGGTAAAATTATAAAAGCATGCTTAATCTTATATCATACATGCAGGTACAAAGCATACGAGGACTTCTAAGTGTTCCTAAGGTACGTGTCCATTGTTCGACAATAACGTCGCAGCGGCTCCCCAATTAAGTGTCTGTTCAGAATCATAATGGTTGGTATTGTCTCAATTTTGTTCTACAATGGATTTTTATGATAAAGTTTTTTTGCCTCGGTTGCTTTTAGGTGTTGTAAGCGGTAATCAAAAATATTATGTCGATTTTTTATGGATATGGAGACACTATGAGAATACAACTCTGTTTGTATTATTGTGATAGTAAAGTATTTTATATTTAAAATTTCAACAATATTTATTCTCTATCCGAGGTTCTCGATGCTCTATATTCATCTCAATCTCTAGTAGCCTACCCCTGATTAAAAATACTCATTGAAGAGTATTGATAATGATGAAATTTGAATTGCTTTCATAATCCTTTTTATGTATTTATAGATAAACATACAGTTTAAATGAAGCGACTTTATTTTAATACTTTTCAATTAGTATTTTTAATGAGGATCTTTTCAGCAGTTTCACTTCTACCGTGTGTGTCTTGCACACACACAAATATTTTATCTTTCGTTCGATCAGCTAAATTGCCCCGGCTATTATTATTTCAATTATTTCTAAGTATTTGGTATAAAAGATGGAAAGAAATAATGGAACCATCAAACATTGTCCGATAAATTCATCAATGTAGAGTCGTATGACCTTTGACAGGGTATCAGTAATGAATAGCACGCGATACCTAATGAAATCTGGACATAGATAAATAGCTGGTTTAACTCACTACTTCTGACCCTTCCGAGTTGATAACGTCAGCTGATATCAATTTCTCAGAGAAATAACCCGTTATTAGGTTCAACTGGGCGATACCTGTTGGTATGCGGGTATGCGTGAGATGATTAATTTTTTTTTAATTTTAAAATAAGTTTAATATTATATTAATGTGTAGTAATATATACAAAATCCAGTAAAAATAAAACCCTAACAGTACATCATCATAATATGGACATGTTGAAAATTGTTTTCAAATTTAATTTGTGTAATAAGTCCCGGAAGTGAGGGCTAACACTTTAAAAAAAATAACAAATTGTTTAGAATTGAAAGAGCGACATCTCAAGTCAGTATAATATCCCGCCACATACCAATGTGTTCTCGCTTTTCGAATTCATAAGTACGTCTTATAAGGTCAGCTACGCTCTCGTGATTCCTCTGGTGCGACAAGAGATTATCAGAGTAAGTAAAATGTTATAAATTGAACTAATTACAAAAATATTATTATTTGACACAATACTTTAATTCTGCCAAACTTTGAGTAAATATGTCTAAAAGGACAATGCCGATCCTTGTATGAAAATTGCGCTATTCTTGCGTCTTAACCAAATCATCGGTAAAACATTAGAAATATTCTCAAGATTATGTAAATTAAAAAATCAGTGAGATATAAACAGGGAATTTGTAGTAAACTGATTTTAAAATTTCAATTTTCAACAAACTTGTTATCAGTTTTAGCGTGGTATTGCTGGACTCGACGTTAAACTAAGCAAGAAAATACTCATCACACTAATCACCGACAAGAAAAATAAGTTAATCCAAAAAATCACTGGATTTTCCGATTATTCCAGATGTGAAATTCTACTTTAATAATTTAAAACTTTTCTTTTCCAACGGTCTTGCAAACAGTGATGTTATTGATGACAGTGCCATCATGACAAAACATACACATATAGACAAAACCTATCATCATGACATTTCAACCAGTGTTACTACTTACGATTTTGGTTTTACCCTAGTTTCGAAGCTGGCGACGGGTAACCTGTGATATGAGTCAGTGGTTTAATCGAAATTTTGTATGCATACTTGCTTCAGACGCATGATAGTGAGCAATATAGCCCATTTTCCGGCATTGTGCTTTTTTCCGAGGAGCTCCATGTCTTAAATTTGTTTGTATATTTCAGTCTTAATGATTGCATTTGTATCGATCTATGTTGTTTTCGAGAGGAAAAAGAATGTGAAATTAATTTATAAATTTTTTAATGGATTCTGAATATTGTTAATTCTTAATGTATTGCAGACATCTGATTTAGAGAAAATTCTTTAGACTTGCAAGAGCGACATCTCAAGTCGCACACAGGTTGAGCAGGTTATCAACTGTAAAGTAGATTCTGTAGATGAAGCCATACAGAGAGTTGAACAAGACATACATGATTTATCGACGATACGTCACTCGAACGGTTGGCTAAGTGGAAAGAGATCGCACGGAACGCGAGAGGTCGCGGGTTTGAGTCCCGCATCTTTCATAAATTTTGTTTTCAAATTTAATTTGTGTAATTAATCGGAGAAGTGATCACTTAAAAAATACATAAAAATGGTTTATAAATACGTTATACCAACAAAAAGATCCATCACAAATCTTTTAACGTGTGGTGTATTAGAATGTTAAATAAACATGAGTCATAAGAGAATAGTCATAGATACACTTAAATTAATAGTTATTATATCGGTTTTAACTTAAATATCTGTAGCAAAAATTATTAAATAACACCAAAGATAATTAAGGCAATCTTCAGATAGCAACTGTTCAACTAGGTCGTTATTATATTACGTAGTATCTCAAAGTAATTAGTGTATACTGTTATAATAGTTTTTTTCAACCATTGTTTGTTGTCAGTAAAAGCTAACTATGGGCCTGATGAGAAAGCTCATGGCCGCTCAGAGGGCAATGGAGAGGGCTATGCTCGGAGTTTCCCTGCGAGATCGAATCAGAAATGAGGAGATCCGTAGGAGAACTAAAGTCACTGACATAGGCCAAATGATTGCGAAACTGAAGTGACAGTGGGCAATGCACATAGTTCGACGGACAGATGGCCGGCGGAGCAGAAAAGTCCTCGAATGGCGACCACGTACCGGATGACGCAGTGTTGGTAGGCGTCCCACAAGATAACCCGATGATCTGGTAAAGATCGCCGGAATAAATGTATCCTCATCCAAGGATGAGGGCAGCGCAGGAATGATCGTCGTGGAGATCCTTTGGGGCAGCGTTTGTCATGGCTGATGATAACTTTAACATTTAAGAAGTCTTAGGCCTTGTGTACATACAAGGAACAACCCTTTTCTTTCACTCGCCTCGTTACGCATTTCCTTTCGTTTCATGACTATCTTTTCCGAATTCGTTACATATGGACTAGCAGTAGAAGAGAACATGTACATGGTCGGGAGAATTTAGGAGGTTGGAGTAGATAGGGTAATGCCGTTATCAGTAGAAGTCTAAATAATAAACACCTTTTTTAATGAAAATAAGGGACGAGAAGAGCAGGACCTTCAACTGTTACGCGCTCGCTAACTGTTAGCTAACTGTTAGGCGCTACAACTGCGCTCGTGACGTTGAGACATAAGTTGCCACATACTTGAGACATAATTTCACTAGCTACGGCGCCCTTCAGACCGAATTAGGTACTGCCTAATGCGTATACATTACTGCTTCACAGCAGAAATAGGCGCCGTTGTGGTGCCCATAATCTAGCCGGCATCCGGTGCAAAGGAGCCTCCCATTGGTAAAACCTATTGTAAATACACGTTTCTGTCCCCTGAAAACGTGATCTGGAAAGGTCACAAAACGTCGGGTTAGCTAAAATAATAATAAAAATATAACTTTTTATAAAATCTAATATTAAAATACAGTTACAATTACAGGCGTTTTAATTCTTTAAAAAGTGTTTTATTTAAAACGATAAGACCAGTCGTTCGTCGGTCCTAACACACACTTTTTTTCATTACACTCAAGACGGCCCCTAGACGACCTAATGGGTAATGAAGTCAGATTGGAGCACATATTACAGCCTTTAAGTAAATTATAGAGCCCATCGCCCTGAGCACGATAAATAAAGGGGACGTTATTAATAACATTTTCACAAAGGTTACTTTTATAGATGAATAACTCTAGAGAACCAGTTCTTGTATGCTATGAAGGTAAAACAGGGCCAATATCGATTTGTTTGTTTTCGTCAATTGCACAAGCAATTTGTATGTCCTGTTCAAATTGTTACATGCAACCCTTAGATTACTACGCCCAAGTGCTCGAGCCAGTCTCGAAAAATGTGTGATGTTGTCGTGCCACATGTTCTGTTAAATTTTGCTAATATTTGAAACTAAAATGCTGGGTTCCGTAATAAAACATTGTAAAAATAATACTACAAGAAATAAGAAAGACACTGGGATCACATATCATCAGTAAGTATTTTGTATTTTATATATATTATTATATCGTTGTCTTGCAAGCCATAACACAGGCTATATTTGCTTAATTTGGGGCAAGATAATTTGTGTAAAAAGTGTGTCAATATTATTATTATTATTAATTTCAAAGTAAAATAACACGAAGCGTATGTTACAAAATTTGGTAGATGAATGAGTGTTAAGATGCCACGCACACAATCATCAACTAGTTGCCGTAATAAAAAAAGCGATTATTCCTAGCTAGTGCGGTATCTCGTTGTATACCCTAGATATCAAGTTCTTGTACTGTGCTATGAAGGTAGAATAGGGCCAATGTCAATTTGCCTGTTCTCGTCAATTGCACAAGCAATTTGTATGTCCTGTTCAAATTGTTACAAGCTATCTAATATTTGGAACGGCTACATTTGCTATTGAAATTGTATGCGCACATTTTACGTGAAGCTTTCTGTTACTCATAGCACAATATGAAGCCTAAAAAATTATTTTCAATTATAATATGTATTGATACGAATTGGTACAAAAAATTGCTAGTGCCTAATGTATTGGTTATTCATAAGATATGCCTATTTATTACAGATTCCTATTAATGATATTTTACCTCTCACAAAAAATCTCAAATATAATACGGTTGGTATTTGGCTAATAGCAAGGTTTCTCAGAACAAGGATACGAATTCCGGATAATGTTAATGTTTTCTTATTCTGCATATCTATACTAATATTATAAAGCTGCAGTGTTTGTTTGTTTGTTTGTTTGTTTGAACGCGCTAATCTCTGGTACTACTGGTCTGATTTGAATGATTCTTTCAGTGTTGGGTAGTCCATTTATCGAGGAAGGCTATAGGCTATGTTTTTTTTTCAAAATTAGGGATCCGTAATAAAATTGCTATTTTGTAACACAAGGTGTAAAATCGAAAACCTATTTTTGCGTGCGCTGCAAAAACTATTGACAATAGAACAAAATGATGTACAGGCTATAATATAGGCAATATTTTATTACTTATAAAACTATCGCGTGAATTATACTTTATATGGCAAAACAACGTTTGCCGGGTCAGCTAGTTATTCAATATTTATCTTTTTTTAAGTTTGTGCAAAATTATCGAGTGCGTTTTTTTGGAAGGTGTCTTCACCATCTTCTGCCTAACCAGGTCAAGAGGACATTATTTAAATTTTCACACTTCAACAAATATTAGATAGAGATTAACAATATCCGATTTAAATACGTTACGCAAAAACTAGTGCAATTATAATTTGATTTAACATACTTCTATAATCCTCAGCCTATCTCAAAACGTTTTTTCTCTAAAGACAACCAAACATCAGCGTTCGCGTGTGGTTGAAAAATAATTTATACATTTTTCCTAAATAATTAATGTAAAAATTCAGTTATAATTATATGCTTTCCAATCCTCGAATTAGAATTTATTTAAGAGAGATAATATAGCAAAACAATTTGTTATGGTTTTTAAAGTGATAACCCTCACTTCTAGGACTAATACATAAATAAAATTTGAAAAACAACAAAATTTTATGAACGAACCTGAGAGTTGATCATAGCATACAAGATTTAGTAACAATGCGTCACTCGAACGGTTAGCTCAGTTGGTTAGAGCACCGGCACGGAACGCCAGAGGTCGTGGGTTCGAGTCCCGCATCGTTCATAACATTTTGTTGTTTTTCAAATTTTATTTGGATAATATAGCAGTTTAAGTATTAGGAGCTCTGTAACTTTTCTTTCTGATGTACTTATAGGTACACTAGCTGACCCCACAGACGTTGTTCTGTACATAATAAATAAAATACTGATTTTTACGAATTTTTCATTAATATTTCATAACATCAAGAATTATTTCGTAAAATTTGCTCCCTGTTGTTCTAATGAAATTGTTTCACAGTAGAATTTTCAAACAGTGCGTGAATAAATTATTCTCTCATAGAGAATAGCATGTCCGTACAAAACAGATATTGCAAATAAAAATGATTATGGGTCAACAAATCGAAATAAAAACTATCCTATCTCTCAAGTTGGACTATACTGCACTCCATGAAGTAATCCTCATTAAAATCCGTTCATTAGTTTAGGAGTTCACTGGAAATAAACATCAGAAAAAGGATTTATATATATTAAGATTGTATATTGTACTACTATACGAGTAGCAACAGTCAGTACTACTTTAGAAAAATCTTGGATCCGTTGGAGAATCCGTTTCAGAGAGAAATCTATCAAGAGAAGAATTATTACTATTATCGATCCGGGTTAAGTTTGCATGCAAGCGACAAGGGATCACTTGAATCGAGAGCAAAAGCTTCGGATTACAGTCCCGGTAACAAACTCTTCTTGACCCACTTTAGCTTACAGCTTCAAATTGCAAGACAGACTATGACTTATAACTTTTTAAATGTGTGCAATTCACACGTGGTAGGAGTAAACCTTCAAAAATTTTGGCTCCAAGATAGTTAGACTGATGTTAAATTTCGTGAAGAGGATAATTGTAGGTTTTCGATAAACGATACAAGAGGCTTATGGTAACTAAAGTATGAAATAAATACTTTAGTCTTAATATGGTCCATATATCTTTGGAATACTGCGTCAGTTACTGTTTTTGATCTTGTAGTTGATATAGTGCGACTGCTGCACATTTCCGATTTTAATTGGCGTCCAAAAACTCAATCAACGGAATCGTTGTATCCGATGCAAAATTTACATTAAACCTCTAAACTGCATATGAAGTCCTGGCACATGTTGCTAGGATGACACATCATTTCAACCGCTATGAAAGTCAATACTATCACCGCTACCATACTTATGTTCTCCTGGTGTCTATGTAGTAATACGTCGAGCGCATACTTCGCGTCATACATAAGACAATCTCTTCTTCAAACTATGATCGCCGGCTGAATCCTATACTTATACCAGTTTGTGTCTCTACCGTCTCACTTTTTCGTTTCGATTTTTAAGAAGTTTAACTTCAAAAACTGTCAATGAGATACAGTCTGAATTTTTTTTAATAAAATATAAATTTATTCTTTATGTGTATAACATTGACATTTATGTAACTGATTTATATTTATATTTTGTTTATTAATAAAGTTTGTTGGGCCCAATAGAGATAATCAATACTAAAAATATAAAACCGCGGCTTGTTATAGTTACATCTAATACCACTTCGGAATAGGTTGAGATTTATTGAGAAGAAGAAGTACCTACCGATTAAATCATTGCCAAACAAACGTTTTATAACTTATTACGAATACAACGTAAATCTTTCTTATATCATCTATTATAATGTCACTAAAGCTTTTTTCCAACGATTCAATATAACAAGAGATACGTCAACTCGTGAACGGGTGCTGCTTGTGGTGTCGTGTTATTGTTAATAAATCATTGTATTTGTTGGATGTGATTACTAATTATGACAGCAATCACGACCATCATGTTCACGAAGCATCCTTACACTAACAATGAATTCAAGCTCTAAAGCTTGATGTATTCAATGTAGGATAGTTGATATTTATACAATTTATTCTTTATTACTTTTTACGAAATCTTTTCTATTATGTATTTAAACACGATTCCTGTATTCGATACAGCACCTTACAAACTAATTTGTTATGTATATAATATTGTAAAATACTCTTTCTGATTAAAAAAAAGTGGCCGTTGAGTTACTTGTACGTTCTCCTCACGAGCTCAACCTTTTACGAACGAGCTTAGTTTAAACCTGATTGAATAAAGTTTATGCGACTTTGTCTATTTGACCTGATTCAAGTATTGACATATAATTATATACAGGCCACTAACTAAGTAAGCCACTAAATAAGTATTGACATCTAATTATATATACATAGGCCACTAATTCAGGTACGAAAGATGAAGAATGCGGATCTCCAGCAACAGCTGTAGTATTACGTAAAATTTTGTATTTCTTTGTAAGCTAAATATATTACACAAATAAAAGCTAATAAATACAAAGTTTACTGTAATTAACTAACAATTAATAAACATCCAAATACCGTTCATCCATTCCTCTCGCAAAAACGCAAGCATTGTGTTAAAATCTGTTAAAGTCTGCTATCCATCCGCGAATACATCGAAAGCTGGGTTGGCTTCGAGAAGAGCGTTTAGAGCAGAGAGAGACCTCGGTATAGGTGAGTTGGTGCGAACCACAGTACGATGTGTTGGACTCGTTTATGCCTGCGCTTCGAACAGTAACTGTCCGGTACAAAGATTCTACATAGCTCATCATGCAAACTCGGCGCATCTATATCACCTCTGAGAACTTTGCACATGACTGTGAGCTGCTGTCGTTTTCGCGTTACCTGGAGGGAGTTGTAGCTTAATGTACACAGAAGAAATTTTGTGGGATACATACTCGTATAGGGGTAGTATCCATGCATACGTTTGTAAAGGTACCTAAGAAAAGCTTTTTGTACCTTTTCGAGAAGGAGTACATAAGTACTTTCATGCGGATGTAATATTATGATGGAGCTGTAGTAATCTAATAGATAAGTCAAGCATTTGTCATGTTTGATTCGAGTATTAAAAGGGATTTTTTGGACCTCTTATAATTCTATGTCCCTCCATATAGATAATATTTCTTTGGAAGGTTATAGCCAGATTTTCCTGGACTTCCCCTAATACGGTATTAGTTTTTAAGTTTAATAAAGTCTGATCCCCCAACTCGTGGATAGGGTTATAGAAATAAGTTTTCTGATACCTACATATACAGGGTGTCCCAAAGTTATGGGACATGAAGGGAAAGTACCTTGAATATCGAAGATAGGCTATTTTACTGAAAGAAGACTTTATGTTATTTTTAAAAGTTAGTAATTCTGCATTCAAAGATTTTCTAAAAATTACTTGCCTCGTCTGGGAATCGAACCGACTTAAATGTAAAAAAAAAAACACCCCTACTCTTATGATGCCAATCGAAAGAATGGCCAAAAACTAATAACTCTTCTTATTTCTCTTAACTCTTCTTAGTCCCAGACGAGGCAAGAAATTTTTGGAAAATCTTTGAATGCAGAATCACTAACTTTTAAAAATAACATAAAGTCTTCTTTCAGTAAAATAGCCTATCTTCGATATTTAAGGTACTCTCCCTTCATGTCCCATAACTTTGGGACACCTGTATATATGGCCTAAATTGTTAATTGCTTCTATATTAAGATAGTAACTAAGCTCTTATGTAAATATTTAATAGTAAATAAAGAAAATTTGAATTTTTCTTTTCGGAACGTTAATGTCCAAGACTTAACTGACATAACCTCAAACAGGGTAACACAATTCTTGTGTCACGTATAATTAGCTTCAAGTGAAAGTAAAAACCACATAAAAGGAAAATATACCACAGAATAGATAATAGAAAGTTGTACTTTATCTATGGGCTTTGCTGTGGCAACTTGAAATTCTTTAAACTCATGATGTAAATGCTTGAAGCATTATTGATATCCAATTTTTAAACATTTTAATGTTTAAAAAACGCGGAAATGCTGCCAGTATCCTTAGTACACTTTTACGAAATAGTTTTAATTTAATGTGATCATAGTATTGTAAATAAAGTTATGAGATTTTTATTTGTTTAAATGAAATAAATTAAAAAAAATATTATTGTCTTGCAATATTAAACGGCATTTTGAAATGTTAATACATAAATGTTTTCACAACATTTTGAAGTTAGTTGACTATTTGACGTTTGAGTATGCTTGTTGCATCACTTTACATATGTAATTGAAATGATTTGTGATGCGATGAAAATGTAAATGTTGATTTAAAAGAACGGCAATGAGTTTCTTGCTACTTCTTTTCATTAGCTCTATCCTTTACGAAGTATCGTTAGATTCAATAAGGAAAAAATACTTTTTGACATTTATATGTGTAATTTCCGTGACCTACACGAATAATGTGATTTTAATTTGATTTAAAAAAAAAGTCTACTCTATTCAACCGACTTACAAAGTAAAAAGAGTTAGTATAACGTAATCTCGACAAATTAATGATTAAATATGATTCTTTTGTTACTCACCACATTCTGCGGTTGCAGAATTACTGACCACTACATTGATTGAAGAGTTAATTTTATATTCACACTCAATGGCTAGTAAATGTACAATTTATTATATAAATGCATCACTATATACTAGAATAGGACTTAATATCAAAGTACCAGTCCATCTACGAATTTATTATTTAAATAAATAGATCTCTTAATCGTTTCTTTGTTTTTAATCTATATAATTTGTAAAATATAATTTGTCTGTAAGGTCAGCTGGAATTTCATAAAACTTAATCAATTCTTTAAAATGAAAGATATTATGAATATTTTACTACTAATTGTTTCAAAAGCATAACGTAACAGATCTCATTATTATTTTTTTATTTAGGCAGTTGTCAGTTTGCAACATGAGATGAAACAAACAGTTATATAATATATAGATGAGTCTACAAGTCAATTATAACTCATTGTTACAGACCGAGGTACACTGCAGTAATTGAATTGAATTAGTTTAAATATAAGTTTATAACATTCAGTTAATTATTTTATTTTTCTTTATAACTTTACTAGCTCAAATAAGTTTTTTATTTTATATAATAGATATCTATATCGCGACGTCACCAAACGGCCCAACGGATGACCAGCGTTGGTTTTACTTTGGGATCTTTTTGTAACATATAGAAATAATATTCGAGTTTTTTTAATTCTTTTCTTTTTTTTAAACCACGAACTAGTAAAAAACGAAGGACTCCGCGCCGTGATATTAGCAAGTGTAGCACCTTTATGCTAGTGTGTGTGCGGTTACGGGGTATACCAGTTACACAATTTTTTCTCCCTTAAATAATCATACGAGGGGTGGCTGATATAAAATCTACTTTGTTAAAGAAAGTTTTGAAAATCGAACTGGCCACTGCAAAATCATATTCTATATTTATTCCTTTTTCAAAATTATGACGCTTATTTTTTTTCGCTTGCCTTTGGTTTTTTTGGCGCGGCTTTGATTTCACCATGTCGAAAGAAAATTGTAAAATGATGAAATTTGAGCATCGAGCAGTGATTAAATTCCTAAGTAAAGAAGGAAATACGCCTACGCAGATCAGAGAGCGCATGTTAAAGGTGTTTGGTGATTCAAGTCCTTCTGAATTCGTCATAAAGTTTTGGTCGAAGCAATTTAAACATGGCCGTGAGAGCCTGGAAGACGACCCACGTAGTGGAAGGCCAATTTCTGCTGTTACCGCAGATAATGTTGAAAAGGTGAAGAACCTGATTCTTGCAGATCGGCGAATCAAGCAGTGGGAGATAGCCAGAGATGTGGGAATTAGCAAGGAACGAGTTCATGAAATTATTCACGAATATTTGGGCATGTCCAAGGTGAGCACGCGTTGGGTCCCTAGAATGTTGACCCCCTTTGACAAACAAAGGCGAGTAGAATGTTGTCAGGCATTTCTAGACCTGGTCAAAGGTAAAGAAGAAGAGACTATCTCTCGAATTGTGACCTGTGATGAAACTTGGATTCGCCAGTGGGATCCGGAAAGCAAACAAGAGTCAATGCAATGGAAATTTAAAGGAGAAAAGCCGCCAAGGAAGTTCAAGGTTCGGCCGTCGGCTGGAAAACTAATGGCCACCGTATTTTGGGATGTCGAAAGGATTTTGATGATAGATTATTTGCCTAAAAATACAACAATGAATGCTGAATATTATGCAAACTTGCTTGACCAGCTTCGTGAACAAATCAAAGTAAAGCGGAGAGGCAAACTCAGCAAAGGTGTTCTGATTTTACAAGACAATGCTCCTGTACACACAGCCTTAACGGCGAGGTCAGCCCTGAGCAAAAACGGCTTCACAGAAATTAACCATCCACCTTATAGTCCAGATCTGGCTCCCTGTGACTATTTCTTATTCAAAGATTTAAAGAATAAATTGAGGGGTCGCAGATTTTCGACGGACGAAGAAATGAAGGAGGCTGTGACTGACCATTTTGACGAGCTAAATAAAAATGACTATTATAACGGCATGATGTCACTTATTTGCAAATGTCATAAGTGTATTTCACTTGCAGGAGACTATATAGAAAAATAAAAAAAAAACTAGCCATCAAAGTCTTTTCTTTCATAGTTAGGTAGATTACTTAACAGCCTCCCCTCGTATATCCACAAATACTTTTATATTATTGTTTTTACACTAATTCACAACGCACAACGGCATTTTTAAAATATTTTATTGCGACGCAAACTGATCTGTTACAGATGATGCCAAATCTCATAATGGCGGGCGATCGGTTTGTATTAGTGTATGTGTATGCGTGGGGCTATGTATTTACACGTTTACCGGCTTGTTTTGGTGCCTCACTGTTATGTAAGGTGACACGGAGTCCTTATTTTTTTACTCGTCCGTGTGACGATAAATACGTCTCACCCCTAGCACAAACCAAAAAAGTGTGCGTGTATTAATGTATGCATGCAAAAAGTTATACTTCTTAGGCGTAACAAAGCAAAACTCCTTAAAATTATTTATTCCTCCTGCTATTCTACGTTTGTAGAAAGAACAAAACTGTTAAAATCTTGCAAAGATGGCTTTGACAATTAATTATTAAAAAACGAATACGGCTGTTTGGGCTTGAACTCTTTACCTGTCTCTTATAATGGACCAAGATATAAAAAAAAATAACGAATGTCGCAAACGTCAGAAAATTTTAGGAACCAACTTCACCCTGTTACGTTTGTGTTATAGTGATGCGCATTTTAAAGTTTCATTCTCATAATTTTTTAACAACGTGCCTAAAGAAGTATAACTTCAAAGAGTCATTCGCGTTTTACCGTGTACAAGGTTCGTCAAAATACACACTATAATTTAATTTTTATTATCATTGGTCTCTTAGATATTTATATTAAAATCTTTTTTATATTGTTTGTGTGGGTAGTATATGTTTCCAATAAATATTTTGTCTGTCTTTCTAATATTATGTAAAACGTAGGATCAAATATCTAAATTTAGCATGGAATAGAAGTATTGGTAAACAAGATATTTATCTACGAGTACATTCACATATTGACTGTGGCAGTCGGTCCGTAAATAGGCCGCAAACAATTGAATTACTTATACGTGAGCCGGGACGGGAAATTCCGCCCAAGGTTTATTGAAAACCAAGATTGTGGGTCAGTGAACTACATAATATACATACATACTTTCTTATTATCATATTATTAATATCATAGTGGAGTTGTGTATTAATCGTAAATCTTATAGTAATAGGAGTTAAAAAAATGAAATTTGTTTTTTTTTTTAATTTAACATATTTATTTAAACAAAATAATTAGCAATATTATTCTATACATTACTGCCATCTAATAGGAAGGATTTAAGGAATTATGCCTTTGCGATAGAACTGTGGTGATCTAGATTCGACAAACTGTGTGAAAGCATTTTGTACTGCCTCCTGAGAAGAAAACTAAAAAAAAATCTTTGATTAACGCGAATGCTAAACATTTAAATAAATTTTTTTAAAGGATTAAAACGCGTGTAATTGTAACTGTAATTTTACATTAGATTTTAGATAAAAGATACATGTTTGTGACCTTTCCAGACCACCACAGTTTTAAGCCTTTAAAAAGTGCGTTATTTAATGGTAAATTTTATTTCAATTTATGAAATAATTCTCACTTTAGCCGAAAGAACTGGTGGACAAACGCCTCTCCCAAAGAAGAACAAATAATTTAGTAAACTCACAAATGTGAATCATTTAAGTGAAATACTTTTTGCATCTTTTAAACACATTCATTCATTCCTATCATCAATATTTTCCGTTGAGATATATGTATTATGTAAGCCTAACACCAAGTGTGTCTAACATTTTACGCTTTATAACTGAAAAAGTGGCGCACTAGGTAGAACCCTTATATTAAGGATTGTTCTCTGCTGCACTACAACTAGATTCCAGACTACCTAAGAATAATAGCTTTTTTATTACGACAACTATTAGTTGCTTGTGTGCGTGGCATCTAGACACTCAATGGCATCTTTCAAATTTTGTAACATACGCTTAGTGTTATTTAACATTGAAATTTATAATATACAAAATACTTACTGATGATATGTGATCCCAGTGTCTTTCTTATTTCTTGTAGTATTATCTTTACAAAGTTTTACTCCGCAACCCGGCATTTTAGTTTCAATTATTGGCAATTTTAACTGATCACGTCAACGTCATACATTGTTTAAGAATGGCTCGAGTACGCCCACTTGGGCGTAGTATTACGCCTGCGGTATCTAGTTGGAGCGCACCGGAGACCAATCCTTAATCCCCCCAGTTCGATCCTCGCCGCCACGTACCAATGTGTTCTCGGTTTTCGAATTCATATAAAACCCTTCGCCTTATAACGGCATCGCTCTTGTAATTCCTATGGTGTGACAAGACATTATCAGAGTATGAAAAAAAGCAAAACATAAAACAGGAGTAGGTACTGCTATATTTACTGCAACATACACTGAACTCTACTATATAATCTATTTAAGCGGAGCATTAATATGAAGAAAACGTAACGAATTTCACTCAAATAAACGCAGTAATCTTCTGTAATCAAAAGTTGGACCAACCTTCGATCGTCTGGCATTCATCACAATAATTTGAGTGAAATCATCTGCTGTATTTCAATTATATTTCATATATCCGGTGGTTAAACAAATTTTATCCGAGGAGCTCCATGTCTTAACCTTGCTTGTATATTTCAGTCTGATTGATTTTTTTGTATCGATCGATGTTGTTTTCGAGAGGAAAAAGAATGTGAAATTAATTTACTGTTTTATGTACATGGATTCCGAATATTGTAAATTCTTACCCCCTTATTCATAATAGTCTGCTAACTTAAAGCATTGCTAATTCACACTCTGTTTTCTTCTATTGACCTAAGTCAGAATGAGAAAAACACTCCTTAGCGGCTGTTTAAAGTTAGCGGACCATTATGAATAAGGGGGTTAATGTATTGCAGACATCTTATTTAGAGAAAATTCTGTCCTTATTTCTTTATGGTTGTTATTATCAATTCAACAATTGACTTTAGAATGCCTAAAGTTATACCTACAATTTCTCATTTAACACTACCTCGTAAAGGGTTGAGCTCTAATGAGAACAAGTGGCATGAAACTCATTGCCACTCTTTTCAATAAATATTCGTGTTTTTCTAAATTATTTCAATTACTGTTAACGTGAAGCCATGCAACGGAAATACTTAAACGTTATGGCGTTACAGGTAAATTAATTTAAATAAAAACCACAAAAGTTATTGAGTTATAGTACCTAGATGCATCAGTTCTCATACACTGTACAACAGTAAAGGTATATAAAGCACGCTGCTGGGCATCATGGAAGCTTACCAGTGGGAGGCTCCTTTGCACAGGATGCCGGCTAGATTATGGGTACCACAACGGCGCCTATTTATGCCGTGAAGCAGTTATGTGTAAACATTACTGTGTTTCGGTCTGAAGGTCGCCGTAGCTAGTGAAATTACTGGGCAAATGAGACTTAACATCTTCTCTCAAGGTGACGAGCGCTGTTGTGGTGCCGCTCAGAATTTTTGGGGGTTTCAAGAATCCTGAGCGGCACTGCATTGTAATGGCCAGGGCGTATCAATTACCATCAGCTGAACGTCCTGCTCGTCTTGTCCCTTATTTTCATTAAAAAAAAGCAATTTGTCAAAATGTATATTTATCCAGTAAGTCTTTTGTGGGGCGATACATATTACGCTTTTACATCAAGAACCCAGACAATGTTCAAAACAAATGTATAGCCAAATTCAAAAGAATTATTAAAAAGCGTTTGTGTGGTAAAGGTTACTATAACATAAATTACTTTCTTTATTATACCACAGATTGGGTATGGAGCAACCGCCCTCAGGCTATTAAATAATAAGTTTAATTGCAGGATATTACTTTGTAAACAAATGTTTTATGAAAAAAAAAAGAAGCCCATTGGTTTTGTTGCGCTCGTTCATCTCAGGTCTGAGACATACTTTTTGGAATGTGTAGTAGTTTTTGATTTCAATAAGTTATATATATCCTGTTTTGAATAAAAATATTTGATTTTGAATCTACTGGGACACGAATCCGGGGCTCTACATTTGCAGTCAGTATTACTAACCCCTGGACCCAAGATGATATCCTTTTTAAGGATTATAAAACGTAATTAAACTTTTTCAAATTCTTCTGTAATTTTGTTAAAGATTAAACATTTACCATTACGGATACATCTATCTATTGAGCCTAGTGGCATACAAAGTTAATTTATTCATTCGATTCCACTTATTTTCAGCCTAGCTCTCTAAGAAACTCTCTAAGAAAAAAGCGATTCCCTCGATTGTATGAAACGTGTAGTATTTGATAGGTTGACAGGTGACGGCTGTAATCTTGTAAAAAACGGAGATAGTCGAAATCCACTATGGTTTAAGCAACTTATTTTTTTTTTCTTTATGAAAATAAGGGACGAGACGAGCAGGACGTTCAGCTGATGGTAATTGATACGCCCCACCAATTACAGTGCAGTGCCGCTCAGGATTCTTGAAAAACCCAAAAATTCTGAGCAACACCACAATTGCGCTCGTCACCTTGAGACATAAGATGTTAAGTCTCATTTGCCCAGTAATTTCACTAGCTACGGCGCCCTCCAGACCGTAACACAGTAATGTTTACACATTACTGCTTCACGGCAGAAATAGGCGCCGTTGTGGTACCCATAATCTAGCCGGCTTCCTGTGCAAAGGAGCCTCACACTGGTAAAAGCAAACACTGGCAAGTGGTCGCTTTCAAACTTAGCTGGATTCTACTTCGTGGCCAATCGGCTTTGTGTAATTACTACTATTTCAAGCTTATGTCAAATGACTGCACGTTTCATACTAAACTAAATTACAATTTTTACTGAGCTTTTTACCCGCTTCTTAATACGTTTTACAGTCTTTGTCAACAATTTTACAATTTACATCCTCTTTGTTATTTTAGAAATACTTCGATTAATGTTTCAAAGATTTGGAAATATTTATATATAGTAACGTTTAATTAACTTTTGCTGGAACCATTTCGTTGATAGAAAATGAATTGCGGAGTCTACTACAGCTTAATTTCTTAAGTAAAATGCATGGAAAAACAACGAAAGAAAATGTAATTATAAAGTTAGCAGACACCTTTGTGTTAAACTTAATTACGAAGGAATTAACATTTATAACCACGGACTAGTTTTGCACGAATAACCACAGAGAGTAGAGTTGCTGTCTGTCAAGTGCCTAAATCTCGTGCGCCAAATTATTAAGTGTTTATATTAGTTTATATACGCGGGGTGTACTAAATGAGAAATATTCTATGAATGGTCAAAATAAATATTGTTATTCAAAATATTCTCCGTCACTGTGAATGTTCTTAATCATATGATTAGGAAACTTTGAAAAAATTCCCCTTAAAGCCTCACCTAGTATCGGAATACTGGGTCTCGAAATCTCGAGCGATTGCCAATTTCGTGGCCATCTGCAGGGCAATCAAGCTGGGCGTCATCAATAGAGCACGGCAATACTTCAAGCCGGCCCACATCCTAGCGCTCTGCAAAGCGCAGGTCCGGCCACACATGGAGTCATCTTGATGTCATCTCTGGTCTGGCGCACCCAGTATCAGCTCGATCGATTTGACCGCGTGCAACGCAGAGCAGCTCGAATTGTCGGGGACCCAGTTCTCTGCGAACGGCTGGATCACTTGGCGTTGCGTAGAGTCGTCGCTTCATTGTGTGTCGTCTACCGCATGTATCACGGGGAGTGTTCCGAAGAGGTGTTTAACCTGATTCCTGCCTCCGAATTCCACTTTCGCATGACACGCCACAAGTTAGGATATCATCCCCACCATCTGGATGTGTGGCGGTCCTCCACAGTGCGGTTTTCAAGAAGCTTTCTACCGCGGTGTTTCCGGGACGATACGACATGGGTACCTTCAAAAAAAGCACGTACACCTTCCTTAAAGGCCGGCAACGCTCTTGTGATTCCTCTGGTGTTGCAGGAGAATGTGGGCATCGGTGATCACTAAACACCAGGTGACCCGTACGCTCGTTTGTCCTTCTAGTCCATAAAAAAAAATGCAACTCCTCGGTGGTCGATATCGAACCTCGGATACATTTCTTTTCATACGCTTCGACATTCTGCTCTGGTGATTAAAATCATTAGCCATGTAACTTTTCCTTAATTTTTGGTGACTAGGGGTAGCAACAATAAAGCAACAGTTGACACGTGTCCCGTTTATTTAAAACCATAACAATTATCTTCTTCGAGGCATTTTGTACACAAGCCACTTTGGATATTTTCGACTCATATTAAAATACGCTCGTTTGCTCTTTATTTTTGGGATCGCAGCAATAAATCCATGTTTTTTCACCTATTACAATGTCAAGTTTTCGTTTCATATTGTACAATGAAAACAGTTTTTGAAGTGAAAACTTCTTTAGCATCGTTGTGATTTGAAAGTCGATGAAACGAAAAAGCGCGACAGTAAAAAGAGACAGATACATAAATTCATAAGTTTTTACCTGGGAGAAAATGAGATAGGAAGCATTATACAGTGCTACGGTACCAGCCGATCATAGTTGAAGAAGAGATTGTCTATATGACGCGAGTATACCGTAATATATTCTGACGTCAGCACACTACGTAGACACCAGGAGAACATAAATATGGTAGCGGTGATAGTAATGTCTTTCATAGCGGTTAAAACCATGTGTCATCCTAGCAACATGTACTAGGACTTCATAAATGCAGGTTTCACTTCTGACATGTGTAGGTACTTTGCACGCACGCAATTTTTTTTTTCACACTTATTTCATATTAACGTTAAGCTTGGACAAGACAGAGCGTTATCTTGCAATTATGGTAAAGAATTCACCTTTCCCATGTCAGAATTTTGTCCAAGTCGCTTGTTTTCTGTAGAGTTTTTATGCAAAAAAGTCGAACTTTAACACACTTTTTTAGTAATGCTAATTTGCCCATAAATATCCTCTTATAACGATGCGAATCAATAGTTTATCGTAAAAATATTTGAAAGTCCTATTTTCCTTAAAAATAGAAATATTGTAGATTATTTGTGTATAAATTGTGATTTACTATGAAATTTGACGCTATTCAGATCTAATTAAATTTAGTGTGGCCAATACGCTAAAACGGTGTGTTATATTTACCCCCTTATTCATAATAGACTGCTAACTTAAAGCATTGCTAATTCTCACTCTGTCTTCTTCTATTGACCTAAGTCAGAATGAGAAAAAACGCTCCTTAGCGGCTGTTTAAAGTAAGCGGACCATTATGAATAAGGGGGTTAAACTCTATCATCATTTTAATCGAACATTTTAACAACAAAACCTTCTTTTTATTGCAAAATTCAACACTAGATGATTCAAAACATTACAACGCGACCAGATACTTAGAAATAAAATTGTGGAACTAGAAATAAACTATGAAATACAGGCCACAAATCACAGCTAACACATATTACTTATTTTACGTACCGTAAATTGTGGCGTTCTCTCTTTTAATGCTTGCGATTTTATTGCATTTCCTATGTATATAGGTATGTCTAGTTTATTGGTTATAAATTATGCTCGTAATTTTAGAATACGTAATTTTCTATGATCTTAATCGAACTTTTGTATGTTATTTTTATTTATTAAGAAACCTGACAGAAAGGTTTAGAACTTTAAAAGTTTAAAACATAAAGGTCAACTCATGTTAAGTGATCACTGCGGCCCAACACCAGAGGAATCACAGGAGCGTTACCATCCTTTTCATATCAGACTAGAAACACCGCGCGCGGAAGCTCATTCAACACTTTGGTAGTCTTGGTAGAAAGTTCAATTAAAAGCAACCATGTGGACGACCAGCCATAAATACAAAATATGAGGATCCAAATTCAAATTCTATTATTTTTTTGCGATATCACTCATTGAAAGTCAAAAACTACCACCCATTACAAAAAGAATGCCTCAGACCTCAGAAGAATGGGCGCAACAAACTCATCGGGGTTTTTTTTTCATCAAAAAATATGTTTCCAAAATAATATTGATTTATGATACTATTTATGTTAGTGGTGTGTCGTGCGATGTTGAAATTGTAAAGCAGGGATCAGATCGAAGAGCCCTTTCGGAACACTCTCCATAATAGTAGACACACATCGATGCGGCTCCTCAGACAAGCAGCGCCAGTCGAGTGGTTCACAGAGAACTGTCTCCCTGACTATTCGACCAGCAAACTTGAGTATTGGTCGAATTTACATTGTTTACAAAGTTGTTAGAATCTTCATTGTCATTGATTTCATAAGAACAAATGATTAACAAAATATTAGTTATTTTTGTTACAAAATCTACGTAGTTAATATGCCAAACGTGCCAAATATAAGTCATATTACAAAAATTAAAACTAAACTTGTCTCATGCCAGAAAGCAATGGAAAGGAGCGTACTAAAAATAAAAAGAATACATAAAGTGAAAAGTGAAGGGATACGACGAAAAACAAAGGTTGTAGATGCCTTACATTACGCTCTGAAACAGAAGTGGAAGTGGGCTGGACATATAGCAAGATGTAGAGACAATAGATGGACTTCAGAGGCAACTATGTGGGAAGGGCCAATAGGAAAAAGATGAATGGGATGTCCTAGTAAAAGGCGGATAGAAGACTCAAGCGGCAGAGAGAGAAGAGGTTCCAATCAATAATGATGAAGACAGTACATAACAACAGTTATTAATACAAAAATGAATTATATTTTTTCTTATCTATGTAAATAATTGTAACAATAAGTAATATTTATTATAATGGATGTAAATATATAAATTTAATCTAGCAGTAAGAATATAATTTAATAGTAGATTGGAAATAAATAGAATTTATTAATATTATTATTAATATACAAGTTAAAGAGTGAATAAGTGAAACATCCCACGCATATTCATATAACTTGACTAAGACGCAGCACTATCACGATTATTTACAGACATCGTCTAGACTTCTTTGTGATCTCTTGAATTTTTATCAATACTGTACTTCAGTACAAAGAAGCCATTTACCTTATAATAATTTAAATGTTATGATTATCATAAAAAAATATTTGTGGAAGATACATAGAACAATGAGTAACTGTTATCACATTAATAACATTATCAGAGCTCTGATGTCATTCAATATCAATGACACAATATATTATATTTTATACAATGCGTTCTAATTGACGATTGAGATTGGTGTTGTATCAACTTAACATTGGAGCGTATGGTTAATCCTTGTTGAGGACTGGTTAAGTGGTAGTCGTATCAGAAAATGCATAGACATGCGTACTTTTCTGTAGATGTATATAAGATACACAATTCATCTTAAGTGGTTCAGGCTAAGATTTCGTTGATGGCTCCCAGATGGCATATTTTTTCAGTCACCTTCAACAAATACCATTCTGTTTTAGCCAATGTATACAAAAACTTAACAAATTATAAGCTTTATTCAAGGACCACTCTATTCATTGGTAAAAACAGCGTGAAAATCGGCTTAGTAGTTTTTTAGTTTACCGCGAATAGACAGTCAGTTTTATAATATGTAGTGATTTTAAACATAATAATCAAAATCATCAACGTCGAGCGTAGCAGAAAAGTGTGAAGATTTATTAAATAACGAATACGGCTGTACGGGCTTGAACCCTTTGCGTAAGCCTAATAATGGACGAAGAAACCAAAAAAAAAAAAAATAACGAATGTCGCAAACATCAGAAAATTTTAGGAACCAACTTCACCCTGTTACTTTTGTGTTACAGTGATGCATCTTAAAATTTCACTCTCATTAATTTTTAATAACGCACCTAAAGAAGTATAACTTCAAAAATAAATATTCTGTACTTGCGAGACAGAAAAATAAACACATCTTTGGATATAGCGCGTAGAGGTTATGTTTTTCAAGAGTTATTAAGTATGAATGAAGGTTTCTTGTAAAAGGGAGCTCATGCGTTATTGCCTTTGTTTCAAGGTGTAGCTGGCAATAACAAAACGACGTTTGAATAATACGGCACTATAAAAGGCATTTATTTTCTTAAAATTGATTCCTTTGGAATTCTTTTTGATGTCATTTCTAATAACTACTAGATACTACTACCGCTTCGGAAACAAATTGCGCTCTGGGAGAGTAGAAGCGGCGCAAGAAACTCTCCCAGCATTCTTTTTTTGCGCTCTTTTCAATAAAAATATACAATATTGTACAATCATTTCTATCGCTATAAAATAATCACAATCTAGTCCCAGGCTGTCCGATTTACGATAGAGCCATTTTTTTTTAAAAACATTTAAATTTATTTATAGATAATGCCTGAACAGTGGCTGGGACTTTATTATAGAAGTGTATACTTATTATTTATTTATATATATATATATATATATATATAATCACTCACAGAATAAATTTACTTATTTACGGTGTGTGTGGATGATGCAGCTACTGAACTCAATAACTTTTGTTTTGTATTAATTCACATTTACTTTTTTGCCTTACTCGTGTAAGGAATTAACTATTTGACGTTTGAATATGTTTGTTGCATCACTTTACATATTACATTATATTGTAATTGATATGTTTTGTTAAACGATGCAAATGTAAATCATGATTTAAAAGAGTGGCAGTGAGTTTCTTGCTATTTCTTCTCATTAGCTCAACCCTTTACGAAGTAGCAATGGATTCAATAGGAAAAAATTATTGTTTTTTTGACATTCATAAGTGTCATTTCCGTGACCTACGTGACCTACTATGAATAAAGTGATTTTGATTTTATTTGATTTGTATTTTTAGGAGAGCAAGTGACGTAACTAACAGATGCTTCTCCACCTGATAAAAAGTAGCATCTGCTTATAAAAGTAACATTATAATTATTTATCTATGTAGGAATGCTATCTGAAGCTTAGTTATAAATGATATTTTTTAAATAGCACTGTTTAAGGGGTTTTCAGCACAAATCTGACTAAAGCATTAATTAATTTGTTTGACAGATAAGGCACGTAACACCATTGAGAATGAATTAAATGAGTGAAGCCGGAATTCCGGAGTTGATTGAGGATAAGAAAGGTTTCGTGCTCGGATTGTGAATTTAGATCTCAATAGGAGTTTTTATGAATGAGGAATATTATTAAAGGTCTTATTCATAAAAATTTACTTCGATGAATGACTGACATTTGTAATTGAATTACAAAATAGGAGTTAGTTGTGTTTAATTTTAGGCGAATTCCTTGTCCAATGTTTTATGGATATTCGATGATTAAAACAATTCTTCTTTACCTTTCGTTAGTATAAGGAGAATAAATTAGTTTGCCATTCAAATATTGAGTCTATTATTTTGTTCGTTCAAAACATATTGAATATACTATCTAATTCCATGATTGTGTTCACATGCTTCGATTTGAGTTGAACAATATTTTCCCTCACTAAAAAATTTAAAACAAATTCCATTGAACACGTTCGGATGGTACAATTTGCATGAGAGGTAATAAAATAAATATTTTAATTAACATCTTTCCATTTAACGTTGATCAACCAAAATCGAACCATGTTTTTAGTAAATCGATTACTGCTTGATTACGTCGCTAACACCTTTACATTTGTACGACATAATTTTACCAAGTGCACTGAGGCCCGGTATCCACCAAAGCGGAGAGGAGAGGAGATGTAGTTTGATAACCAATCAGATTTCGTTATTTCCATATCTCCTCTCCGCGTAGCTTCGGTGGAGATGGATCGAGCGGAGAGGAGAGAACTCATTTTTCTTTAGAATTTTGTGCCGAGTCGAGTTTCTACCCACGCCTCGCACACCCGAAAGCGTTATTTGATTGACGAGCCTGACGCAGACATCACTTGACTGATTTCGATCTCTAACATCTCCGCTTATATTATACAGCTCACATATCCTCTCCAATTTGATGGAAATAACCTGACAACTTCGCGGCTTGTCTCCTCTCGACTCCTCTCCTCTCCTCTTCGCTTTGGTGGATACCGGGCCTTATTATTTATTTATTTAATGTTTTATGAGCAAATTACATTTACAATGCCATAACTCTTGCACAACCCATAAACTCATTCGAGTTTTATATTAAACTTATGGCCATTATTCAAATCTTTCTTCCATACTTTCTTTAGTAGTCCTTCTAGGTTACATGTACATTGTACATAACTGAAAAGCATGTATTTCTTCTTTAAAGGTTATGATCAGTTTGCTACAGATCAAGCACAGATACCACACAATATGTTATTGTTATTTCATTGATATTCTACCAAGCTCTTTGCGTTATTCATTAAGCACGCGGCCATGTTTGTAGCACTGTCTTTTCAAATGCATATTAGCTTCTGACAAGCATCATCTTAAACGTCGTACAGTCCTTTCCAACAACCCTGTATCTATATTAAGACTATTTCTTACGTTATATTATCATGATTCATTACTTCATTTGTTTTTTGTTTGTATATGAAATATTCTGATAAACATGGCAATTACAATATACACACAACGATGTGTCAGCCTTTTTAGAAAGATTGTCAAACTGCTTTCTGCGTTCAATTTCTAAATTTAAAATTTACAATTATTTTTAATTCAATAATTTAAAAATGTACTATTATTTTAAAAGAGGATGTAAATACAATGTAATAAGCGGGACTGCCGAAGTAAAAATTTGAATTTTAGTTTAGTTAAGCGTGCATTGATTTTTGACTTAAGTTTGAAATTGTAATTACAATATGGCGACGAAGTATAATTCGGCTATGTTTGAAAGCACACAGTTGCTTAAAACGTAGTACATTTCGGCTTTTTCCGTTTTTTACAAGATTATAGCTGTCACCTGTCAATCTGTCAATGAATGCACGTTTCATACAATTGAGTGAATCGCTTTTTTCTTAGAGAGTTTCCCTAGGCTAATAATATTATAAGACTGCACAGGTCTACATTTTTGTACATGCAGTCTTAAAATAATTATTTTGTATCTCCTTTTGCTCTCTTATTAAAATTTAAGTCCCTATCTATATTTCTATAGTATAAATGTTTGTTTCACAGTTAAGGCTGTTTAGTTTATCACTGTTCCAGACCGATCCTTGTTTGGTATGTCGAGGACGCGGTTTTTCAAAAGAGTACGTAGGCACTCCTAAAATACAATTACTTAAGTTTTATTGTGATATTTTTTTTTATATATAATTTTATCATTAAATAAAATACATAACAGACGGTAATCACTGGTTGGCTCTGCACAGGATGTCCTAGTGAGCCATCCAGAGGAATTTAATAAATTGAAGGTGCCTCATTGTTTCTGTTTTTGAGTCTGACTCTGTAAATTGATATCAGGCATGAAGAACAATGTGTGTAATTATAATTAATAATAAATAAATGAAATTAATGAAATACTGAGTGTTAAGTATTAAGTCATGTGTAAACATACAATAATTAGATTTACGTGGCATGTTGCGAGGATGTATGTATATTAACATATTCTAGTAATTTAGGACAATATATTGCCAATTTTTTCATATGTTTCTTAACTTTGTATATTATATATCAGATTTTTTATGCCATGATAAAAGTAGCCATCACAAACAACATTTCTTTAATACTAAACAAGATGAGATGGAAAGTAAGAGCTTTCTTTGATACAATAAAGCCTAGATTGTTGTTAAGTTTCAATCCTATCGCCCGGGTAAAACCGAACAATACAATCTCCCAGCGTCCCCGGTAAATAATTTCAGCTTTGATTATAGAGAAACCGTGGCAGGCACTAGACAGTATCATATTTACATTGTAGACACTGTTGCAGATCGGAGACTGCATTCAGCTCGATAAGTAACTCGTGATCTAGTTTCAAATATTTGCCATTCTGCAGATCAACAAATATTCAAACAGAGTGAATAATGCTTACTGACTTGTACTTGTGATAAAGGCATTGGCAACTTGACAGATTAATTGATACTGTAGTCCTAAATAGTTTTAGAATGAACAAATGTCTAATAGGAAAGGTTGTAACTGGTTAACACAAATGCTTCTCTTTCTGATATTACATATATAAAAACTCTTTTTTTTTCAGGACGTTCAGCTGATGGTAAGTGTTACGCCCTTTCCATTACAATGCAGTACCGCTCAGGGTTCTTGAAAAACACAACAATTCTGAGCAGCACAACAGTTGCGCTGGTCACCTTGAGAAATAAGATGTCAAGTCTCATTTGCCCAGTAATTTCAGTAGCTACGGCGCCCTTCAGACCGAAACACAGTAATGCTTACACATTACTGCTTCACGACAGAAATAGGCGCCGTTGTGGTACGCATAACCTAGCCGGCATCCTGTGCAAAGGAGCCTCTCACTGGTTGTCTGTTTTTAGGATTCAGTATCTGAAGGTTAACTAACACGCCTAACTTACTCCTTATTACATAAGCTACCTGCCAATAAAAGTGCCGTCAAAATCGGTCCAGCCATTTCAGAGATTAGCCGGAACAAACAGACAGACAGACAAAAATTGTAAAAATGTTATTTTGGTATATGTACCGTATATATATTCATTTACATTAAGAAAAAAACAGTTATTTCAATATTACAAACAGACACTCTAATTTTATTTACATGTATAGATTTATCGTGTTATATAATATCGTTATTATATATATACAATATTATGTACCCGTCATAATAATTAAAATGTTAAAGTTCCGCTATGATAAAAATATATAAAAAATACAATTATAAATGTAGTATATATAAATGGAACTCGTCGTGAGAAAGCCCAACTATTACGTGCCTGGTTATTATTTTCATTAAATCTTTTTTCCAATCAGTATGTATACCGAGTGTAAGTAAATGACTCAATATTCTTAAAATTATTAGTTTAATAAGTAAATAATATCAAATAAATTGTAAAGTTTCCATACTTAATACATAGGAAGCCACACCAAACCACTATTTCGCATTTAATAGACGCTAGTTGACGGACGCAGCCAATGAATAATTCAGACATCGTCACACACCCGATAGGATTGATAAGCTGTAAATGGACATGAAAAGCCGACATAATGAATAATTTCTTGTTATTCTTGCATCCAGGAACGCTAAGTCTTAACTTATATAGAGTAAATTAAGCGAACCAATTTGTTCTTACATATTCGATGCATTCTTGCTGGAATGAGTTTTATTTCTTCACGTCGCCTGGAAACTATTGAATTCACTCTGGAATTTTGAAACTTATAACATTTAAGATATAAGAAAAAAAATCTTATATCTATATCTACAATCCTATGATAATATAAAATTAAAATTATCATTACGATGAAGCGTACCAATAATACTGGCAGCATTTCCGCGTTGGATAGCTAGGCTAATCCGTTTACCGAAATAGCTGCCAGCGCATGGGTTTCCAGTAGCCTTATTGAGGCGCGAAGATAGTACTTTGTACATTCTCCGCGCCACGGGCCAAGTGTCTCGGGACCAAATGGCACAAAGATTTGTCTCACTGAGACCGACATATTTGCGACGCATGCTGTCTTCGGCAGTCGAAGGAGCAGCTATAAGATATAAGATTTGTTTTGTTTCAATAAAGTATAAAGATATAAGCTGATATTAGAGAGGGGCAACGGGCTATTGGCTCACCTCAAAGAAAGAAAATACCAGAGTTCAAAAGATAAGTAATACATCCCAAGTCGCCAGATGATTTAACAAAGGGATCGAACGTACAATGCCAATTTTAGAAGTAACTCTAGTTTTCTAGAGGCCAGAGTAGGTTCGTTAGTTAGTTAGATTGACTGGGCTGTTTGTGCACTTAGCCTGTTAATTGGGCCAGTGTATGCGTACCATCCCAGAAAGATAGCAGCCTTTTCAGACTGCTGCAGGCATCAGGGAGCGATACTGGAGATTGGAGAATTTGTGCCCGTTGTTCGGCCACGTTGTTGCACTCTGTAACCACACGCAATGGCGTTTCTGCCTCCATGAATCCCCTGGATAAAGGACTGTCCGTAACACCTATGGTCAATAGATGCTTCTTTCGCCATTCTTTTAAGTGAGTTTCTTCAGTTACTGTGCGCAGCCATGTTTTGATTTGGGCATGAGGTATGGGTAGCAGTGGTTCCGGTCCATATACTACAACCAGAGATAGGAAGATTTTTTATATGTTACAATCAGAGTATAATCCATCACGTGAATGTCGAGGCAATCCAGCTCCTTGACAACACTGATATAGTAAGAAGACTAAAACGAACAAAACCTTTTGAGTTAGTGTAGTGCTAGTTAATTAGTGTATGTATGTAATATGTTAGTGTGTGACTTTCCCATAATAGAGACATTAGGAAATGTGTTAATGGACACATTCTTAGTTTAATCGATAGACTAGATATAGCAGTTTATGTTAATGCCTAAGTTAAGGCTAGATCGTAATGAATAATGTAATATAGTTGTATATTTTAGACTTGATTAAATATTTAATATTATTATTGTCGATCCTAATTCCACCTTAACATAAAATCCAAGTTATTTAAAGCTTTCACATTCATAAACGCGTCTTCTTTAATTGATGACCGACATAAAAACGTTATTAGTTATTCATAAATGTTACACTTAAACAGTATTAAAATGTAGTGAACAAGTTGAGCTTAATACATAAATATACGAAGAAAAAGATGAAGACACACTGCCATGCTGATAATAATAGGGGTTGGAGTATGAAATCGCCGTTTTAGTATAATAGGTACTACGAATTGACATAGAACCTTTATGGTTTGATATTTTTGAGTGAAACTCTTTTTGTTTGTTGAAATTGTACCTATGTAGTTCTTCTTTTAAAAAATTTGTAACATTCGTTTGATTGAGTTGTTTATTTTTCAGCTTAGACAAGAAAGATGGACTTTTCGAAAATTCGAGTGATTTTTGAAAACGAATTCCGACGCGGAACAAACGCGGCAGAAACAGCTCGCAATATCAATGTTGCGTTTGGAGAGGGGACTGCTAATGAACGCACCGTGCGATTTTGGTTTAAACGCTTTCGTGATGGAAACTTTGATTTGAAGAACGAATCACGTGGAAGACCGCCCACACAGGTGAATAACAATGAATTGAAAGAGATGGTGGAAGCCGATCCGAGCCAAATTACCCAGGAATTAGCGACATGGTTTAACGTTACCTTACCAACAATTTAGTGTGCGTGACAAGCTGCGTCTTACACTCGCGATTTGTATGACACTTTGTGTTTGTGTGCGTGGATTGAAAGTGAAAATAGCGATTTCTAAACTCAATTTTTACAGCTGTCATAATGTATCTAGACGTATAATTGATCAAAGATTGTAGATTTGTTCACAGCATACAAAAGAGTATATATATGATAAATAATGATGTTATTGGAACAAAGCGACAACTGTGTCACGCAAAGAAAGTGTAGATATTATTATTACTTAATACATAGTTACTGAATGAGGAAAGATATTACGTTATGAGGAAATTAGTTTAATCGTGTTCAAGCTGAAATGTTATGTTTTATATTATTCTTTATAATATTTTATATTGAAATTCTCGTATCCCAGTGTTTGTTACTAAACTCCTCCGAAACGGTTGAGCCAATTTGTTTGAAATTTGTGTGTATATCAGGTAGGTCTGAGAATCAGCCAACATATATTTTTCATACCTCTAAATGATAAGGGTCACCCTAAATATGTTTTTGTTATTTTTTTGACAATTTTTTTCTTATGATTCAGCATTGAGAAATAAATACAACTTCAACTTTTCACACGTCTACGATCTACAACTATTTTTGTATCGCGATTTTTATATTATTCTGTTCCATCCACAAATCCGCTAAGATGGCAATCGAGCACAATAATAATTCAAGTATGATATATTTAGTAGATCTGACATCTATTTGTTATACCTCAAAAATTTTATTTATTGATTTTTTTATTACTTTATTTGGCAATACGACATTTGCTGTCTCAGCTAGTATAATATATATATCATTGCGAGAAAAAATTATAGAAAGGAACATCTTGACTGTTGCCTCTCAATATATTCTTGGTTATGTTATGTATGTACATAGGCATATAAGAGAATTTGTTAGAAACTGTCATAACCATAATGTTAACACCAGGAACAAACATAAACTTATAATGGTGGGCATTATAAGCTTATGTATGTTCCTGGTTTGTTACTCGGCTAAGTCGAATTAGTAAATGTTATGAGGGGCGATGTATATGCTTTTACAACAAAATCCCAGAAAATATGATATATATATATATATATATATAAAAAGCACGACACGCCACAAGTTAGGATATCATCCTCACCATCTGGATGTGTGGCATTCCTCCACAGTGCGGTTTTCAAGGAGCTTTCTCCCTCGTACTACAAAGCTATGGAATGAGCTTCCTTGTGCGGTGTTTCCGGGACAATACGACATGGGTACCTTCAAAAAAAGCGCGTACACCTTCCTTAAAGGCCGGCAACGCTCTTGTGATTCCTCTGGTGTTGCAAGAGAATGTGGGCGGCGGTGATCACTTAACACCAGGTGACCCGTACGCTCGTTTGTCCTCCAATTCCATAAAAAAAAAGTCATATTAAATACTCTAATTTGCAATAGCAAAACCGGTGAAACCAAATAATATCAAAACCTCAAGTTTGTTCTACAATATTATGATATTTAAACAGATTAAGGGAAAGCGATACTCCTTTGTGACGGTACGAAACGATAGAGCCTTACGTGATTAGAAATATAAAACCTTTGACTTTGTAAGCTTGCTTGAGACTACTTAACAATGGCGGGCTTGTAACTTAGTAGAATTATCTATAATATTATATGTAAGTATTTGCATCTTAAACCGCTTGCTGTATATGTTTTTATCATTATTAAATTGATAAATTTAAAGGTGAAAATTAAAAAAATATCTAAAGTAGGCAACTCACTTTAAATATGTACATAAAATATGCCTTTGAGATGTAATTTTTTTATGAAAGCAAGTGAAGAAACGAGCATGACGTTCAGCTGATGGTAATTGATACGCTCTGCCCATATTACAATGCAGTGTCGCTCACTATTATTGAAAAATTCTGAGCGGCGCTACAAATGCACTCGTCACCTCGAGACAAGATGTTAAGTCTCATTTGCCCAGTAATTTCATTAGCGCCCTTCAGACCAAACATAGTAATGCTTACACATAACTGCTTCACTTTTTTATGTACTGTTTACATCTTGTTACCTGTAATCATAAATAAATAAATAAAAATAGAATTTATATTCACAAAAATAAAGTTAAGTAATATAGTAGGAAAGCACAGCTTGGTCAGTACTGACCCACTCGTGAAACCGGCAACATATTCAAGTGGAGATATATCTAGATTGGCTCAGTTGATTGATTAGGTGTTTGTGCTTAATGCTTTTACAATTTCCGTTTGGAAATAAGTGCCGACGTTATTACGAGGAAATGACAGTGCTGATTGCAAATTTCAAATTCAAAGATTTTCCGTCAATAGTTTCTCAAGAATTATTTCAAATCTTCATAAAATATTGTTACATAATAAACTTAGACATGTTGTCGCAAGACATTGCTAAATTAGTTCACCATTCATCAAGGATAGAACTACAGCGATCCCTACGAGTGTTTAGTTTGAATTTTTTTGTGGAAGAAGAGAATAAATCGGCGTACGGGTCTCTTGAAGTTAAGTGATCATCGCCGTCCAAATAATCTTGCAATACCAGAGGAAACACATGAGCTTTGCCGGCCTTTCAAAAAGGTATACGCGCTTTTTGCCGTATCTTCCTTCAAACATTTTGGCTTCAAGACGAATACTGCGTCATTGATCTTGTTGTTGATAGTGTGCGACTGCTGCACATTTTAAAATGAAATTTGGCGTCCAAAAACTCAATCAACGGAATCGCTGTATCCGATGCAAAATTTACACTGCATATGAAGTCCTGGTACATGTTGCTAGGATGAAGCATGATTTCAGCCGCTATGAAAGACATTACTATCACCGCTACCATATTGATGTTCTCCTGGTGTCTAGGTCGAACGCATGACGTCAGAATATATTACGGTATACTCGCGTCATACATAAGACAATCTCTTCTTCAACTATGATCGCCTGGTACCAAAACACTATAATGATTCCTATCTTTATTCTCTCGCCGGCTGAATCCTATACATTATTTACCTATTTGTGTCTCTATTGTCTCGTTGTTTCGTTTCATCGAGCTTCAAATCACAACGATTCTAAAGAAGTTTCACTTCAATAATCAATGACCAATACATAGAACGAAAAAAAAATATTTTAGCAAACGAATTACTAATATCAATGGTACAAATTGAATTCGGAGCGTAATTTGAATATTTATTATAGCCTTTTTGATGCCATGTACATAATATAATTTAACTGTCACTATTTGACGTTTGAGTGTGTCTGTTGCATCATTTTACATTTAACATAGTATATTGTAATTTGAAATGATTTGTAAATCGATGTACTTAAATGTAAATCTTGATATAAAAGAGTGGCAATGAGTTTCATGCTACTTCTTCTCATTAGCTCAACCCTTTACGAAGTATCGGTAGATTCAATAACAAAAATATATTTTTTTTGACATTCATAAGTGTCATTTCCGTGACCTACGTGAATAAACTGATTTTGATTAGATTTTGATTTGACATATCAATTCTAATTGGCTAAAATATATTATTTGAAACATCAGTGTCAGTGTTAATGCATTTAAACCGATAATATTTTTTTGTAATACGACAGCTACTGTATATGTATTCTGTGAAGAAGTATATTTTAAGTTGGTGAACTCCAACCTTATAGATACGTAACGAACGGTAAACAAATTATTACTTGTTTTTTATGTTATCATGTAAGTGACGTTATGATATTAATGAGAAAAATAAATATGCTTAAACTTAACTGGCTCGTTTAGTTATTCGTTGAAATTATTCAATAGCAAAACATTGTAACACGCGACACAAACGTTACAATAGTAAATTACACTAGTAGGGTAGAACGTTTGACATACCTGCACTGCGCGTCGTTATGCACTCGGCTAACGGCCGTTTTCAATAACCTATCTATGCTTAGTTTGACTTACTAGAGGTAGACAAATCTATCCTTTTACGCTTATTTACATTTCAATAACCTATCGACATAAAGCATTGGACTATAACTATATTGGACATAACTATGGATAGATACGATCTTGTCATTAAACGGTGACAGCAATGTATCCGTAACTAGAGATACGTTATTGAAAACGGCTGAAAGCCTCAATTTTTTATAGCCGGTCGGTTGAAAAAAAAAATATGCCTCCCCAACATTTGCGGCACTAGTGACGGGTGCGTAGTTGTAGACTTGCACATATCATATATCATCACTTGGCGCCATTTTCTGCCGTGAAGCAGTAATGTGGTGTGCATTATTGTATTTCGGACTGAAGGGCGCCGCCGTAGCTAGTGAAATTACTGGGCAAATGAGGCTTAACATACTATGTCTCAAGATAACTGTGACAATCACAATGTTAACACGAGGAACAAACATAAGCTTGTTATACCTACTACTCGGTTAAGTCGAGTTAGTAAGTCTTTTATTTATTGCATATGTTTTACAACAAATGCATTACGAAACTTACAAAGAATTTTGTGTGGGAAAGGTTATTATAACATACTGGAAATGAAGCGAACACCCTCAGGCTCTTTAATTATAAATATTTATTGTACATATTACATTGTTAACCATAGTTTTATTAAAAAAATCCCGGTGAATTTCTTGCGTCCGTTCTTCTCAGGTCTTTTCTTTTCAGTAAGTGATTTTGAATCCTATTTTAAATAAAAATATTTGAATTCGAATTGGACAAGCGCAATTGTAGTGCCGCTCAGAATATTTGTTTTTCAGGAATCCTGAGCGGCACTGCAATGTAAGGGCCCAGGGGCTATCAATTACAAAATCAAAGACTTCGTACTCTCAAATTGATACCACAGAGACGTACTTTCGACCAAGGTATAAAGAAAATGGATTTTATACCACACCTGCTCAGAAAAGGCGAAAGTGCGTCATTTATTTCTTACGTTAATATATGGCCAGAAACACTGTATGGCAATCCATTACTAACTCAATCATTTTTCGAGCATATTATAATAGATTCAGTAATTAAAAAAAAAATCTATCTAAATCTAGTGAAGATTCAAAAGCGCTTAATTTAAACCTAATTAAATAATGTTTATTTGACTTTGACTTTGAATAACCTGGTTTATATAATACTGGATAGCTTTTAAATAGTCTGTCGACTAAACATCGAATGGCTTAATGCGTTCAATTTACGTAGTTATGTCAAATAGGTACTGCCAATTAATTTTCCTAAATTGAATTAATATCGGGTGTATTGAGGCTAAAAATTAACTTTCTTACCTTTGCGAACAATGTATTTATGCAGTTATCTCTATTTTTTCTTTTTATATACGCATTTGCCTACAAAAGACCAAAATGCCTACAGGCTCAGGTGATCATTTTAGTGTGTAGATCGCGGTAATTTAAACAACCCAAGTAATGAAATTTTAATAAGTTTTACATATAATATAATAAGTACTTATTATAATTAATGGTGGCCTTAAGTACATCTAAAAAAAGGCACAATACTTCATATGATACATATCAATCATATATCTATATATAATACAAGTTTATTTTATTCCAAAACTTCGGATAGCTAATAACTAATTTATACCAACATTACCAAATTTAAGTGTAAAGCGGTATTCAAACCCTCTAGGGATACGCCCCAGTGCTTTAGTTTTTTAGCCAACCATCCGAATGATGAAACATATACTTCGCATGTTTGTTCAACTTTTCAGAACAATCATACCACAATCACAGACGCGTGTTCGAGTCACGCATCATCCAAAAATATCGGTATGTAGCGTGAATTTATATATTTTATTCCAAAAAGTGAGGCAAATAACTTAAAATAACAAATTGCTTACCTATATTTTATTTTAAGTTAACATTAACATACTATGTTAGCATATTTCAACGAGCTTGTCAAAAATCTATATATCATTTCCTATTAATATATAGTATACTAGCTAACGTTATATTGCCGATATTAAAATCGCGATACAAAAGTCTGTTTTTTTTTTATGGAATAGGAGGACAAACGAGCGTACGGGTCACCTGGTGTTAAGTGATCACCGCCGCCCACACTCTCCTGCAACACCAGAGGAATCACAAGAGCGTTGCCGGCCTTTAAGGAAGGTGTACGCCCTTTTCTTGAAGGTACCCATGTCGTATCGTCCCGGAAACACCGCACACGGAAGCTCATTCCACAGCTTCGTGGTACGAGGAAGAAAGCTGTTGATCGTAGATGGGTGAAACTTTGAAGTTATATGTATTTTTTAATGCTGACTCATCAATCAAACAAATTTAAAAAAAAATGTAAAAAAAAATAAAAAAAAAGTCTGACATGGCCACCCTTAACATTTAGGGGGATGAAAAATAGATGTTGTCCGATTCTCAGACCTACCCAATATGCACTCAAAATTTCATGAGAATCGGTCAAGCCGTTTCGAAGGAGTTTGACTACAAACACTGCGATATGAGAATTTTATATATAGACTAGCTGACCCGACAGACGTTGTTCTGTCCATAATAAGTAAAATACCGTTTTTTTATGAATTTGTCAAGAACATTTCATAACATCAAGTATTATTTCGTAAAATATACTTCCTGTTGTTATGATGAAATTGTTTCACAGCAGAACTGTCAAACCGTGCGTCAATTAATTCTCTACTAGAAAATATGTCCATACAAAACAAATTTGGAAATAAGAAAAAATTATGAGTCACAAATTGAAATAAAAACTATCCTATCCCTTACATTAGTTTAGGAGTTTACTGGAAACAAACATCAGGACATTGTATTTATATATATATATATATATATTAAGATTCATATATACTATTAATAAACCAAGTGATATCCAGTGGTTTATTATTAGTATTTAACCGAACCTCACGCTGTAGCCATAGTTTAAAACAAAAACATCTGTTTATTGTGAGTGTAAGCTCAGCCCAGACCCCTTTGCTTACAAACTCTTCACTAATCACTATAGTCACTCCCTTCCCCTACACACTTCTCTGTCTAGTAATTGCACTAGAATCACTAGATACACTGTTTAATTTTAATTATTATTTGAATTTTTGAATTAAAAACATAGCCAGGGTGTCTATATTAAGATATGCTATCAGGTGGCAACATTAAACATACTAAAACAATCATTGTGCTTTTCGCTATATGTAATATAGATAATAAACAATCATTAAAAGAAAAAAAAACACATTAACTGCTGCCTTCTTCTTTAACATTTTTGATATTTTGAAATGAATGAAAATGAAAAATGAAGAAGAATTTATTTTGGAAGAAAAACTGACAATTTAACACAAAATAAGTTAATGAAAACAAAATATATGCTTAATCTCAATACTTAAGTTACTTAACACAAAAGAAAAAAAAGCAATACTAAATGTGGCACTGGTCTTCCAAAACTGGAGTCTACTCAGTTATGGTGTGTCCATACATACCTACACACTGAGCACAACACTGATTTTCAATGACCCCATTGTGGGACGTTTGGAGCTGAACTGACATATTTTAAGAGCAAAATATAAATAATTGTGACACTAAAATAAATATAATACAAAAAGTGTATGCACTGCATTGCACATAAGCGAATATTCTAGAACTTGTGATGATCAATGTGATTGATGGTCGAATAAGTTAGTTTTTTGTTCGGCAAAGATAATATGCTTTTAGAACATGATCACAGAAAATGTATAAAAAGTGTAATGACTTTAAAAGAATAATTGTTAAAAATCGTTTGCGTGTTAATGGTTACTATAACATAAATGATTTTCTTAATGTTAGCACAGGCTAGGAATGAGAGTCTTCTCAAGTCTGAGACATATATTTTCGAATCGGTCGTGGATTACGACGTTCAATAAGTGATCTTGATATCCTATTGTATCGTTCTTCCCAATCAAACATCCAAAAGTTTAACTCAAAGGTTATGGAAACGAATTAATACAATAAAATATTGTGTAAATGAGCGCGTCGAATTATGTTGCGAGTCGCAAATCGCGCAAATCGTAAGACACGAAAATGTCGACTACATCATTGGTTTTCAATTTCAATGAACAAGCAGTTCATAGCTGACTAATTTATTGCTCTGCCACAGTCTAGAATTTCTTGTGTAGTTTTGTTATAAACTCACCATCTGTAAATCGGTGAAGGCCTAAATTTCTCTGGCAATATTTCTAGGTTTCTGGTATTGGAACAAATTTCGCACTATTCCAGGCTCGCACCCTGGGGATCGAACCCGATACCTCACTACACCAGATAGCTTTCTACTCCACATAGACAGTATAGTTGTTAACTTTTGTATAGATATAGTAAATTCCTTCATTCTTTAAAAAATACAGGTTACATTGTATCGATTAATACTTTTTGTCATTTAAATAAAACACTTTTAAAGGATTAAAACGCGTGTTTTTGTAACTGTTTTTACATTAGATTTTTGCGTAAAAGTTACATTTTTATTTTAGCTAACCCAACGTTTCTAGAGATCTGGGAAGGTCAGTTACAATAACACGAGTTTTAATCCTTTAAAAGTATTTTATTTAAATGTGTAACACTCGCGTTAATCAAAGAAAATACTACTTTTTGTCAATCACCTGAGAATCGGAACAAACTTGTGTCTGAAATCGAGACTATGCTTTACAAAGTCTTGGAATGGTCCAATTCAACCCCAAGAAGACATTAGTTTGTGCGTTCACCGATAAAAAGTCTCCCTTTGTCGTATCGCCTCGATTCAAGATCACTCCTCTAACAGCCACAGCCTGTATTGGCATACTTGGCGTCGATATATCGAGCAACGTTCATTTCCGTGGTCACATCGGCCTCACATGGAGTACTGTTCTCACCTCTGGGTGGGTGCCTCTTCCATTTGACCGCATACAACGAAAAGCGGCTCGAATCATCGACGATCAAGTCGTCTCCGATCGGTATGATTCATTGGTGTTGCGTACAGATGTGGGTTCTCTCTGCATCTTCTACCGCATTTATCACGGGGAGCGCTCAGAGGAGCTGTTCGGGTTGATTCCAGCAGCCGAATTCCACCACCAAACATTACGTTCAAAGCTCCGTTAAAATTACGTTGACGTAAGGCATTCCACAACAGCGCGTTTTGCAAGACATTTCTTGCCTCGCGCAGCCACTTTGTGGAATCAATTACCGGCTGTGGTTTACCAAGAACAGAGCATACTCAAACATTAAAAGCCGGCAACGCATCTCTTGACACCTGTTGTTCCGGATGTCCATGGGCGGTTGCCTCACCTCTCCCCAACGGGCAAGAGGCTCACGGGGAGCCTCTTGCCCGTTTGCCCCCTCTTATATAAAAAAGAATAATATAAATAAACTCATTCGATCAAAATTGAGGATTACTTCTTGCCCCTGCTCGATATTCTTTATTATTTTAAGAAAATGCTTTGGTGTCAAAAGAAAATCATGAAAAATGGTAATCATGAATACCTAATTACTTAACCTCCTATGGATCAAAAAATAACATTAACAATTCCACTTCTAACACATCATTATAACAAATATTTTATTTCATCGGCCATTTTGTGGTTAAAATAATTCTCTAAATAAAATCGGCCAACATCTGCACTCATACGTAAAGCGTAAAAAGTATTCACTGTTCCGTGGTGCGATCATATTCATTCGATTGCATAAAAAAATAATTAACGTGATGTAATTCTAATGATTACTTAAATATTTAAATTCGATTGTTGAGAATTCATAGAGTAATTAAAATATATATAAATAATAGCTGACTCGACAGATGTTGTTCTGTACGTCATAATAAATAAAATACTGATTTTTACAAATTTGTCTATAATATTTCATAACATCAGGAATTATATAAAAAAAATACTTCCTGTTGTTGTAATGAAATTGTTTCACAGCAGAACTGTCAAACCGTGCGTCAATAAATTATCTCATAGAAAATATGTCCATACAAAACAAATATTGGAAATGGAATTAAAAATAATTATGGGTCTCAAATCGATATAAAAACTATCCTATCTCTCAAGTTGGACTAAACTGCACTCGATGAAGTAATACCCATTAAAATCCGTTCATTAGTTTGGGAGTCCATCGCGGATAAACAACGTGTCACGTAATTTATATATATTACTAGCTGCCCCGACAGACGTTGTTCTGTAGATAATAAAAAAAATATTGTTTTATAGGAATTTGCAAATAATATTTCAAAACATCAAGAATTATTTCGTAAAAAATGCTCCCTGTTGTTATAATGAAATTGTTTCACAGCGGAACTGTCAAACCGCGCGTCAAAAATACTCTCACAGAAAATATGTCCAAACAAAACAAATATTGGAAATAAAAATAATTATGGGTCCCAAATCGAAATAAAAACTATCCTATCTCTTAAGTTGGACTAAACTGCACTCCATGAAGTAATCCCCATTGAAATCCGTTCATTAGTTTAGGAGTCCATTGAGGACAAACATTGTGACACGAGACTAGCTGACCCAGCAAACTTTGTATTGCCGATATTGCTGTTGATCGTAGATGGGTGAAAATTTGAAGTTTTATGTATTTTTTAATGCTGACTCATAATCAAACAAATTTAAAAAAAAGTCATTAAAATTTAAAAAAAAAAATCGTATGGACCACCCTTAACATTTAGGGGGATGAAAAATAGATGTTGTCTGATTCTCAGACCTACCCAATATGCACTCAAAATTTCATGAGAATCGGTCAAGCCGTTTCGGAGGAGTTCAATGTTTAATACCATGACACGAGAATTTTATATATTAGAGAATAGATTAGAAGAAGATTTGTACGACGAGAATACAATATATATACCTTAAGAGTATTTCAAATAATAAAAATCACATTAAATATCATGAAATTTATATTGAAGAATATTTAATTATCTAATGAAAATTAAAGAAAGCATATTCGAGTCAGCATACTATATTATTATTATTTGTGGCAGAATTTATTTTTGAGAACCGGATAGGCATTGTTATAATCTTGGAATATTTTTTTTATCAGTTAAAAGCAGCTTTAAGCGGTCGTATTTGTAATAAGAATACTTTTTTAATTGATGTAGGTAATCGTTATTTTTATAATTTGCGTTGAAATGAAAATATAAATATATTTTGTTGCCATAGGGAGTGACAATAAATACATAAGAAAACATCTACCTATTATTCAGTTTAGTTGCTATGCAAAGTTACAAAGTCTTATACCAAGCGTATTTTTAATGCTGAAGTTATGATTTAAAGTCAATTTTCTGATGTTTTCGATCAGGAAATATTAATAGTAATGTTTCTCCACCCTCTACATAAGTTAATGGCTAGACCTAATCTTGAACTAAAACACATTTTTATTTTTATATAATTACTGTCATTGATATAGCATTTTTGATACAATTTATTGTTAAACTACCTTAACCTAATTCATATTCAATAATTTATCAGTCAAATTATTATAATAATATTTCATTAATGTTTGTTTCTCTATCATGTATAAACAGCTGATCAAATTTGGAACCAGTTAGACGTGGTTTAACGATTATTTGGTAGTGAAAATATATTGAAAAATAATTAAATTTATCTTAGAAACCTGCAGACACTTTCATGGTACAATTTGAAATTCAGGAATACACAAAACAAATAGATGCATGCGGTTTTATAAATACATTGATGCAATTTTATTATGTTCACGTGATTTATCAAACACAACTTACGCAATAAATCCAAAGTCGGAAATCAAATCGCACTAATTACAACCAGTATTCCGGTGAAATCATAAACAAACGTCGACTCGGAGTTCAGACGTAATCACAAACAAATACCTGAAAGTATTCGCCAGTAAATCACAAATCACCCCAATTAAATCACTTAGGTCACTGTCACCCAATTAAGATCCACTAATAACTATTAATATTACGAGATTTTTATTACTATTACTTAAGACTGTCAATCTGAGTAATATAATTTAGATCGAGGCTTGTTTACGTCGCGTGCTCTCGTCGTTCGAAGGATAAAGCGAGTATCCCCTACAAGTTTCACGTCTGTACTGAGCATTGAGTACTCAGTAACGCTGTGATGAAAATTTTCTACGTCAAGTGTGTGTGGAAATTTAGTCATTGAGCATTTACTGTGTGTCTTTGTATTAATGCTATGAAGTACGTTTATTGACCTCTCATGTCCAGTGATTAATGAATTGCATTGGTATATGTTATAAATTGTATCTACGCTAAAGAAACGATATATATATTAAACCTATTGTTTTATAAACTGAAGAGTTTTTTATTTTTTAGAAGGCAACTAATCCATATTTTTAGGTAGGTATCGCTGTTGAATATGAAATGTGAATGTAGCAGTAATTATTGATTTATTTTAGTTATAAACTCTATCTATCTCTATCTATATCTATATAATAAAATGGTCTTTACCACTGATCGTATCGACATGAAACTACCACTATTCGATGCGAAATTTATCCTAGATGGCTTATGGCTACTTATTTTTCGTTCTTATTTTTAATTCCAACGTTCTTTTTAATTTATTTCCTTTTAAATTCGGCTGAAACAACGAAGTGGGCGGGAACTGTTAGTAATAATTATAAAACGAAACTATTATTAAAAAAACGAAGGTATTATTTATTCATAAGTCACAGTTTCACTATACGAGCGTAAAACAACAGAAAACATTTTTATAAAGGACAATTAGTTGATAATTTAAAGATTTTTATTATACAATCTCTGTATGAGAAAATTCCTGGAAAATGTTAATCTAAGCGAAAATTATCATAATTGGATAATTCGGAAGTTGAATTAATGAAAGATGCTTTTACCTTTTTTTTTCTTTTCATCCTATTACTGAATTTTTAAATTTCTTTTCAGAAAATGCGAAAGCTCGTCTGAAATCCGAGTGACTCATGAATAGAGAACAGAAATAGCACTTGTTGTGAACTGAATGAATGTTTTTAAATGTACGATATACATTGCTCTATATTTTGTTGAATACATTGTATCGTAAAATAGAGAGTGTTATACATTAATTATGCATGCACTTATACATATGCAAACTGTGTTTTTCTTCGAATGTTTCATTTTAATAAATATAGTTATTAGATTATCTTATTTATATTTTATTATTTTCTATTCACATTACCTACTTTCAAAATTACACATAAGTAAAAACAATTTAACAACACATTCGTTTATCGTCGCTAGATTGAATTTATACTTCTATAAAATAGAATAAATCAATATATAAAATTGTGTTAAGCAAAAGGGGAGTATGTACTCCGAAATGCTGGACTGATTTTGATGAAATCAGGCAATCATAGTGCCCAATTAGTGATGTGGTGGCGATTGGATAAACAGTTATAATTTAGTTATGAGGTAGAAAGAGCACAAAGAGCCATCATAAAGGTTATGCTCGGTAAACCTCGCAGATTCCATACTAAGGAACTATACAAACTCTTCGAAATTCTTACGGTACGTCAGCTGTATATCGACAGAAGCGTTACTCGTTACCATCGGATACACCGAATTACACCACTGGACAGTACTCCCCGACGTCGACCTGTAAAACACATTCCCCGAAGAAAAAGTTCATTTGCCCAACGCCAATATAACTATTTGGGACGATATCTTTTCAAAAATATTAATACGAAACTTAAAATTATGCATTGTAATATTTATGAACTTAAACATAAACTCAAGAATATGTTAAGAAACCTAAATAACGAAGCTACTGAGAATCTAATTCGTTAACGACTACTTATATTAGGTATAGCATTTGATAAATAAAAAGCTAAACACATATTCACACACACATACACACACACATACACACACACACACACACACACACACACAACACACACCCTAAATTATATATAAAATAGTTTTTGTGTTCATCATTTGTTGCATAGACTCCATTGTTCCTTAAAATATGTTGATGTTTGTTATTTTGACATTTTACATTGCAAAACTGGGAAGAGACTGACCCCCATGTCACGGGATGTTCTAGTTTGGAGGGTAATTTAAGCAAAATTGTATTTTTTTGCTACAAATAAAGATTTATAATTATTATCATAATAAGTTTTTTTATGTTTCGTAATAATAATAGGTACCCCTTGGATAGGGTAAAGTTTTAAGCTTTATAGAATAGGGAAAGCCGGATTACTACTTAGCGGTTTGGAGTACAGAACCTATCACAGAGTCCAAACGATTTATAGACACAGCAAAATATTAATTTTATAATTGTGTTTCCGTACTTTTTCAACCAACTTCGAAAAACGAGCATGGTTCTCAATTCATTGTTTTTTTTTTTAGTAGTAGTACACACACGTATGAGACCCGATTTTTCTGCAACATTTCGATGCCTTCGCCATTTGTGAAAGGTTGTATACCTTATTTACATTCTAAACCTTATCATACGCTTTAAGAAATAATTTCTGTATGTGAATGTAACATTTATCAACGTACATTACAACGCCTTTTTGTACTTAACATAACAAATAAATCTTCTTATATTATATAAAAATCACAACACTCACAAAAACACACAGTATCGCACGCACACACACACTCACACATAGTTACACATATTTATCATTTATGTTTATAATAATAAAAAGTGACTTACATGTTCGATAAGAATTAAAAATCGTAATTGTAAATCTTTGTCGCTGTAATTGTTAAGGTGTTCAAAAGTAACTTTCCAAATATTTAAATTGTTAATTTATATTCATTTCATAACCTTTTTAAATTTATATTCATTTCATAACTTTATTATTATTTCACCACCATGTCAGTAAAACTTTTGTTAAATATAACACATTGCTGAATTGGAAGAGCGGAGACACCTGGTACAGGCATTATTTACTTAAAAGGTGACTCCGGCCACTAGCTGCTGTAAACTATGACTTTAAGAGAAATAAATTATTATTATTATTATTATTATTATTATATATTATTAAAAATGAATTTGTGTTCGTTAGTCTCGCTAAAACTCGAGAACGGCTGGACCGATTTGGCTACTTTTGGTTTTGAATTATTTGTGGAAGTCCAGAGAAGGTTTAAAAGGTTTTTAATAACATGAAAATGCTTGGAATTAAATAAAAACAACAAATTTGTTTTTCCTTTGATGTGTCCATACATAATTTCTATGAGAGAATTTATTGACGCACGGTTTGACAGTTCTGCTGTGGAACAATTTCATTACGACAGCAGGGTGCATATTATACGAAGTAATTCTTGATGTTATGATATTATATTATTGACAAATTCATAAAAAAACATTATTTTATTTATTATATGCAGAACAACGTCTATCAGGTCAACTAGTCCTAAATATATATAAGCCTAGGTTAATTATTCCTGATAATACGAAATATAGCAATGCATATCGAGCGAGACTCCCTTAGTCGACTCGAGCCGAATAACCGTGACGATTCAGTCTTATTAGACTCACAAAATAAAGTGCACAGATGTTAAAAATATCCGACATTTCTCATTGTAATAATCCTGAAAACATTCTGAAACACAAGAAAATACACATTCCAGTCTAATATTAAAATACAATAACTTCGGATACCGGTAACATTGCTTTTGATGTTAGAAAACGGTCAAAATGTACACAAAATTATTCATAAGATGTGTTCGCTGCCAAAGGACGGAATATTTTGCATTGATTCGAGTATGGCTTATACGGCTTCGTAGGACGGGCTCGCATTGGATATCAGATGATAGGGTCATGGAAAGCTTTAAGGCTTCGACACAATATTACAGTTTTAACACAACTTATCCTTCTTGAATTATCTCTTTTACATGGGCTTTGTCACGGTTATGTAGAGTGTCAGGCACTTACCACTAAAACTTTAAATTTTTGTACTCCAAAAAGACGCTCTGTCCGTCTGTGTCCTCAAATTACGCACAACATTCTATAATAACTCGATTACATAAAACCTATAATAATAAGTTTAGTTCGGTTGATATTTTCCACCTCAATAAACTCAAATTCAAAAATGAGATATTAACAATATTAGTTGAAACATAATTTTATTATTTTATTAAGATAGTTCATTTCATGTCAGTTAGGTATCTTTTCATAGTTTAAATCCCGTATTTTTATCACATTGAAACGAATACACACACAAACACAGACACACACACACACACACACACATACACCCACACACATGCGCACATGTATATATAATTGTATACTGACTAGCAAATATCCGAATACATTCATGGTGTTTTACTGTGTCGATTGCTTAAAATTAAGGCCTTTAAAATGTTAATCCCTTTTGGCTGTCAGATCATATTTATATGTTTTAATTAAATATTTTTATGAGCTGTGGATTATGTATAAATAAATAAATAATCCATTCTAATATTATAAATGTGAATGTTGTGTGAGTTACGCTTTTGCGCCACAGCCACTGAACCGATTTTCATGCAATTAAGCACAGAGATAAACTAGAGCTTGGAAAATGACAAAGCCTACAATTTATCGCGAAAAATATCTTGAATATGTCCTCCTATACCCCATAGGGGATGGAAAATTGTATGGAAATTCGTCATAATCGAAGAAACCATGAAACTTTGTATATTTTAGGCACTTGAGAATAAATAAATGAATTTATGTTCTAGCGTTTTTGAAATTTCGATCTGTTTGGAGATGACAAAGAGCGATGAAAGTTCTATAGTAGTAGATTTTTTGTGTATTATTTGCAATGAAAGTATATTATAAACTAAAAAGCTAGCCAAAGTAACTATTCCATGCGGACGAAGTCGCAAGTAAAAGCTAGTATATAATTAACAGAACATGGAGATGATTAGTATTTATTTAATGACATTCTATATAAGGACATACTATTTGCAGATAGCGGAACGGCAAAAGTGTGCTAAAAGATAGTGTAAGCACACTTTGCTACTTAATTCACTGTCAATGTCCGAATTGGGTTCTAAATTGAACAAAATATGTAACTTGGACTGAATAAATCTAAAAATTAAAAATCTATATGTATAGACGGTCATTGTATTTAACAACATGAACGTACTTAGTTTAGGGATTGATCTCCACTGCGCTCCAATTGAATACCGTACCTAAGAATAATAGCTTATTAATTACGGAAACTTTATATTGTTGTGTTAATTGGTTTATCACTCAATGGCTGGCATCTTTCAAATTTTGTAAAATATTTTTCGTGTTATTGAAATAAATAAAATACAAAATACTTACTGATGATATGTGATACCAATGGCATTCTTATTTCTTGAAGTATTATTTTAACAATGCTTTACTACGCAACCCGGCGTTTTAGTTTCAATTATTAGAAAAGTTTAACAGAACATGTGGCACGTCACACATTGTTCGAAACTGGCTCGAGTACGCCCACTTGGGCGTAGTACTAGTTGCCGCACTTTTCGATTACGTCTGCGGTATCTTGTGAATGCGTAGAGGAGATCCAAGCCAACATAACACGCCATGATTATAATAATATCACACTTTGGTTGTATATTCGACTATCTTTCTTAGCATTACCCATAGATAGTAAACTACAGTGGGGCCAACATCTCAGTAATTTAGCAAATAAGATTTATTATTTTATTCAATATTGAACAAATAGATTGAAAGACTGTTGAAAGACGTGAATACAGTTCGTCTGGTCTGTACTTCGTACTTCCATAGCATTATGCCGTATGGTTTGTTATTGTAGGGAAATTCTGCGGATGTTCATAGTATTTTTGTGCCGAAATTATTGCTATTAGATACTTTTATTTATAATACTAACTGATGCCCACGACATTGTCCCCGTAGATAAAGGGATATTAAAAATAATAAGCAAGTTTGGAATTGAAGATTATCTCATGTCCTATTCCAGTTACGGTACCTGTTTTTGCTTCCGTTCCCAACATATTATAGTATGAATCTTATTTCGATGAAGATTCTATGGCAAACTAAACTTGCTATTGGTGTAGTTATAGCTCGTCGACGTGAATTTCACGACGTGAGTTTCTGACAAAAGCCCGCGGGAACCATGGGTTTTTCCGGGATAAAATGTAGCCTTTGTCCTTCCCCAAGTTCTAGTCTATCGCTGTACAAAATTTCATCAAAATCGGTTTAGTAGCTCCGACGTAAAAGCGTAACAAATAAACTTACATTTATACTTATATTATTAGTTGGGATGCGACCAAGAGACTCGTTTTGCGAAAAAATTAAGTTGATAAAGATACGAACCCTTCTCTCACTATGCATAAATATGATTATAATGTCAATACATTTATGAAAATTTAATATATGTTCAAAAAAATCGTCACCTTTTTGCTCTTAATAGTATTATTATAACACTAGCAATAAGGGATTGCTTGTAACTAATTCTAGTAGGCATTATAGGATACATAATAGTTTTAAGGGTAAATGTATACACTTCTATAATAAAGTCCCAGCCACTGTTCTCGTATTATCAATAGATAAATTTAAATGTTTTATTAAAAACTGGCTCTGTCGTAAATACTATTACTCCACAGCTGAATATCTAATTGATCGGACAGCCTGGGACTAGATTATAATTATTTTATAGCAATAGCAATGACAACTTTTTTATTAAAAAGAGCGCAAAAAAAGAATGCTGAGAGAGTTCCTTCTTTCTCAGAGCGCCATTTGTTTCCAAAGCGGTAGTAGTATCTAGTGTATTAGAAATGACTTCAAAAATAATTCTAAAGGAATCAATTTTGAGAAGATAAATGCCTTTTATGCCTGCCTTTAATGTATGTTAGAAAAAACTTACTGATTTTAAGAAAAAATATGATTTGAATTCATTCAATTCAAGAAGAATGAATAAACTATGTATGCCCTGTAACGTGTTAGCTAGAGTTAATAGCTATTTCATGGGTCTTACCATGCTTAACAGATATTGGCGGTAGTTTAAAAATTTGCAGCTTATATTGAGGAGAATTTGCACAGGCGAACAATCTGCTAAGAAACTCAACAATAGTAAATATGCCGATATAACTTAATTCAATAAATTATCAATTACTTAACGACAAAATTTAATGAATTCATACTTGTTATTATGAGGTGGCAAACCAATTATTTTCTAATGAAGCGTGACCGTGTGATTTTATTGAGGTTAATCACGGTAATATACGCGCTTGACGTTGAAATATAAGCATTATAATCTAATTATAACATTTAATAAGGCTGAGTATAGATGTTCGTTTTTTTATATGAATATAAGGTACGAGACGAGCAGGATGTTCAGCTAATAGTAATTTATACGCAATGCCCTTGCAATGCAGTGTCACTAAGGATTCTTGAAAATCCCCAAAAATTCTGAGCGGCACTACAGCTGCGCTCGTCACCCTGAGACATATGATGTTAAGTATCATTTGCCCAGTAATTTCGCTAGTTACGGCGCCCTTCAGACCGAAACACAGTAATGCATACACATTACTGCTTCACGGCAGAAATAGCCGGCATCCTGAGCAAAGGAGCCTCCCACTGGTAAACTGGTGTTCGTGAAATTGTTACGCGTGTATGCGCATTTCTTACCGTCCATTCAAATCGTGAATCGTAGATCATCATAAGTTTAGTATTCAAATTAAAAATTAAAATATATTTATTTTCTCTCACAATCACATACTAAACAGTATTGTTTATTTTTATTAAAATAGCGCAAAAAAAAGAATACTGGGAGAGTTTCTTCTTCTCGCCCCTTCTTCTCTTTCAGAGCGCCATTGTTTTCCGAAGCGGTATCAAAAATAATTCTAAAGGAAAAAATTTTGAGAAAATAAATGCCTTTTATACCTTTAAACACTTTTTATTAAAATGTATATTTAAACATTATAGTTTTAATTGTGAAAGACCCGTGCTTGAAATAGATAATGAATACCTGTGCTACAAGTCAACGGCCCCCCAAGCACATGGTAATGATGTAAAAGATATACAAAAAAAAATATATTATAATAAAACTTAATTATATAAAGAAAAGTTATTTAGATAAAGAAAGTTAAGGTGTTAGTTGGGCGATGGTTATGTGTAGGTGTGTGTGTATGTGAATAACCTATCACTTTAAGAATAGCTTCCATGTCTACATAAGTGAGTGTACGAGTATGTAACCATCGTTATATTTTAAATTTGTCCTCATAGACCAAGCAATTTTTGATAGAGCTTTTTAAGATTACCTTGTTGTATATATATACAACTTTTTATTCAATTTGTCGTTAAAACGCTATCTTATATTAATTTAATTCAAATTCAAATATTCCAAATAGGATGTGACATCACTTATTGAAAGTCAAAAAATACCGCCCATTCCAACACCAATGCCTCAAACCTGAGAAGAACGGGCGCAACAAACCCAGCGGGTTTTTTTTTCATCGAAAAAATATGTTTACAAAGGAAAATTGTACAATTAAACTTATTATTTAATAGCCTGGCGGCGGTCACTCCATTCCCAATCTGTGGTATCATTAAGAAAGTCATTTATGCTTTAGTAACCTAACATCTGGGGTCTTGTTGTAAAAGCATATACATCGCCCCACAACAGACTTACTAACTCGACTTAGCCGAGTAGTAGGCATCATCAGTTTATGTCTGTTCCTGGTGTTAACATTATGGTTATGACAGTTTCTGGCAAATTCACTTATGTGCCTATGAACATACATAACATTATCGATAATATATTGAGAAGCAACAGTCAAGATGTTAATTTCTTTGAATTTTGCTCTCAATGATTCTTTAGGACCTAGGATATAAATAGCACGAATAGCCCTCCTCTGCAGCACAAATATTGTATTAATATCGGCAGCGTTGCCCCATAGCGACATACCATAGGACATAATACTTTGGAAATAACTAAAGAATACTAGTCGCGCCGTTTCTATGTCACTTAATTCTCTAATCTTTTTAATCGCGTATGCTGCAGAACTATGTCTGTTCGCCAATCCTTCAATATGGAGGCCCCATTGTAATTGGAATCTAGAGTTATGCCAAGAAATATAGCATAATTTCCATGTGATTGTCATGTATGATTTACGTGTAGGATACTGTGTTATATGCTGCCATACGACGCATTGCGACGCGCGAAACCAGCAAAGCGGCTTAAAGCTCTGTGCAAAGTGAATATACACAGCAGGGACTTTTATTTATTTATGGTAAAAAGTGACGATGTTAGAATACACCCTGCCTACTCAAATATCACTCAGGTTTCTTGAAACACTGAATTCTGAGCGACACGGGGATTGCGATCTTTATATTATACTTAAGATAGTTAGTTCTACAGTAATTATAAACACAAAACAAAAAAGGCGCCAAGCAGTACTGTACAAGCATATTTCTACAAACATGTTGTTGAGTTTATAAAATTAACGGCTCGAATCATCGACGATCAAGTCATCTCCAATCGGATTGATTCTTCGGCGTTGCGTAGAGATGTGGGTTCTCTCTGCATCTTCTACGCATTTATCACGTGGAGTGCTCTGAGGAGTTTTTCGGGTTAATCCCAGCGGCCAAGTTCCACCACCGGACATTACGACTAAAAGTACCACTAGCATTAATAATAATAATAATAAAAAAGCATGAAAAAAATATTGCAAAGAATTTAGTAAGCACTTACAAATATTTTCAAGTTGCGTTGATAGAGAAATGTCGTAAAATGATATTAATTTGACTTCTGAGTTTAATTATTCAGATGCTTTAGCTATTATAATTATCTACCTACTGCAAAAAAATCAATAGACTGCAATCTCTGAATAGAGCGAATAAATACCAGTATGAATAGTGTATTTGGATATGCTCGGGATCGAACATGACGCCCATGACGTAAGTCCTTTGTACCCAAGGTAGACAATGTACTATTTCAAACGTGGTATACTCTGTATTAAATAATAATATAATTTAAGGAGCTTTCTTCCACGTACTGTAGCTGTGGAATTAGCTTCCTTCCGTGTTGTTCCGTGGGTATTTCCGGGACGATACGATTAGGGTACCTTCAAAAAAAGCGCCTACACCTTCCTAAAAGGCCGGCAACGCTCCTGTGTTTCCTCTGGTGTTGCAAGAGAATGTAGGTGACGGTGATCGCTTAACACCAGGTGACCCGTACGCTTCTTGTCCTCCTATTCGATAAAAAAAATGCTATCTTAGCTCTATACCCGCACATATACCTCGCGCAAATCCCATATTACCTTTAAATCGATAAACAAACAATAGAAGCGGTAATCTTATCTATGTGAGAGGTGTTATCCCATGTACGGGTCTTTTGGAAACCGCATGCAGGCTTTATATCTAAAGTTATTATTAACACACAGATACACAATTTCGATAGACAAAACGGGTCTGACAGAACCAAAGTCTATCTATGTCTCGTCGATGACGCTATGACGTTACAGAATTCCATAGACATGTTGAGATACTATCCTATATAAATATACTATCTTGTTAATACCTACACATTTCGAGAACATTCGAGAATAATACTTACTTGTACAAATAGAGACACATTTGATTCGTTGCATCAATGAGTAATTAAGCGAGAAAGTGATACATGCGATCAGAAGTAATGTTCAACAAATAACTGGTACTTAGAAGTATTTTATTTGACTGTAATGAATTATTTGCGGAATTATACTAGTGTTTCCCTAACACTGTAGTGCTGGCCCGTTACGATATTAATGAAAGTATTTATGAATGCATTATCAAAAGTTTGTACTTTGGTTGTTATTTAAAATCTAATAACTGTTCGTAAAGTATTTAAGTCGTAATTAGGATTTATATTATTTTTTAGATATTTGTATTTTTTTTACCGAACCAATAAAAACTAAGTTTCAAAACTGTATGATTCATAATGTGAGTCCTTTAATATCTTCTGTTATATAATAATAGTAGTTAAACAGAAGGAGAACAAAATAATGCATTTAAATTGCAATTACTTATCGCTGTATCGGCCATATCTTGGCCTTAAAACAAACATTCATGTCTAAGAAACTCATTGCGACTTTTGTATATAATACAATTCACACACTTTGTTAGAAGCCCGACGAGATAGTCCTCGTCCTGTAATCGTTTAACACCACTCACATCTCAAATCACACACCTACAATAATGCTACACAAATAGTCACACTTACATACATTCACACATATTTACAAACACACATACTTATATCACCGCACTCGCCGGCGAGTGCGAAGTCTCTTCAAATGTAGAGTCCATTGGACTAACAGCAATATTAGATTGTTAGTGATCTTCTCTCCATTCAGCCTAATGAGCAGGCGGTCCGAGGTTCGAGTCTCCTTCCGAAACGCCCCGCGCCTGTGAGCTACATTTTCAGCCTCCCGGCTTCGTTGTAAAAGCCAGTCCAGAGCCAGGCTAGAGGAGGTTTTTACTCGGTAGGGGGTGTTTACACCCAAGTCCGACATATTGGCCCCATTTCGGGTTCTTCAATACGTAAAAGTATTTTCCTTCTCTCCAAAAAAAAATTACAAATATTTTAAATACAATCTATGTAAAGTGATGCAAAAAATACTCAACGGTTTCAAGTTTAAGTAAAATAAAAATGTAAAGTTCTATTGAGTGCTGTGGGTGCATCAATTCACATACATTGTAAAGAAATAAATGTGTTTTGCGAATATTTTAAGCAATTGAAGTATTTATGGAAAATATTGTTTTAAATTTAACAACTGGATCATCCAGCAAATACAAGTATCGCCCGTTTAGGAGCTTGACGCAACGACCAGCCTGGCCCAATATTCCAAACACCAGAATATTTCACTTAATTTGCCTGCAAAAATTAAATGTCTTTCTGTTAATCTGTTTTTAAATTTTTTTGTCAATCAACGCAGTTAATTGGTATATATGCTTATAGTTAGGTCATAATATTTTTCAAATAAATAAGATATGTGTATTTAAAATAAAGTCATTATGAATTCAAGTTATCGTCGCTCCGTATATCTGTTTATTTAAATTGAACCCATTCATCAGGTTGACCTGAAATCTGAAATGAAAATTATGACACGAATATTTGATATCGCGTGTTTGATTTAATAATTATATGATTTTTATATATAAAATGCTTCTATAGTTATAATTAATGGATCAGTAGTTTAAGGCGAAGAGTAAGCAAAAAACACGCAAACATGGTGTTTTTAGACAAGTTTTGTGGTGAAAGTATAGATTTTCGAGCTATGAACACTTACTTAATTCTGTTACACATATCCTTCAGTCTTATTTGTAGGTTGATAATGCTTGCTGTTGGTCATGCCTGCCGAGCCTTTTTGAACTACCACTTTTCTCTCAAGTTAAACAAGCTTGGCCCATGCCAAAAAACTTGTTTAACTTTTTAACGCATTTTTTTGGTACTTCTGTCAGAAAAGTTATTCTTATAGCTTGTACATTTTTGTGTAGGTTCATTAATTTAGATTAGTAGTGAATAACGAGGATTGTAAGCATAAAAACTGTTTTTCACGCAAGAATTTTGGCTTTGTTACATAGATGGCGGGCCGGCAGCCGTGAACTCATATCGCTCAAGGTCGCTGGCATTTAGGGTCGCCTTAACTATTAAGTTGAAATAACTTATCAAGTGCAAGGTTTTTGTGTTTTTTCGCGCTCTTAGGTTTATGATTTTCCTACTAATAATATTAAATTATTAATTAATGAGTAGATTAATATTCAGATGATGCATTAATAATATGGCCCAGAAATTAATAAGGTTTTGTATTATTTCTAGTACATCTTTCGCCAGCTTTTTTGTAAATTTCACTATTTTGTAAATTTGTTAACTTGTAAATATTTAGCGATTTGATTATCCGTAAATTCTAGGATTCAACTTCTCCATAACATGAACAAAAGTCTTCTAAAATAATCATAAGAATTATAAACGTTTCCTGTCTTATTAATAAACGCCGTGTTAAGTTACTTCAAGTTTAAAATTATTTGTCACTGTCATGTAATTCTGTAGTGACAAAGGTAAGTTTTGTTTTGCAGCTCGAATTGTCGGGGACCTAGTGCTTTGTGAACGGCTGGATCACTTGGCGTTGCGTAGAGACGCCGCTTCATTGTGTGTCTACTACCGCATATATCACGGGGAGTGTTCCGAAGACCTGTTTTGTTTTGAACCTTTTTTTAATTATATGAATGTCATAAAGGTTCTAAGAGGCCAGTATTCAAATTCTAAAAAAGGTTTTATTGTAACTCAATCAGAAATATTCTATTCCCGATCATTTCAGTGTGCCCCTCGTATCACGAGGAGTGTTTCGAAGACCTGTCACCTGATGCCTGCCGCCGAATTCCACCTTGATACGACACGCCACAAGTTAGGATATCATCCCCACCATCTGGATGTGTGGTGGTCCTCCACAGTGCGGTTTTCACGGAGCTATCGTCCACGTACTACAAAGCTGTGGAATGAACTTCCTTGTGCGGTGTGTCCGGGACGATACGACATGGGCACCTTCAAAAAAAGCGCGCAAACCTACCTTAAAGGCATCGCTCTTGTGGTTCGTCTGGTGCTGCAAGAGAATATAGGCGGCGGTGATCACTTTACACCAGGTGACTCGCACGCTCGTTTGTCCTCCTTTTTCATAAAATAACAATGTTTAGTAACATAGTTCGAGTATAGTTTTTAATGGTGCTATGCTGTATGTTATAGTACTACCAGAACCAGAACACTGGTAGCATGCTGCGGAGGATACCGGCTATGCACGGCAGCCATCTTTTTATGATGTCAATCGATAATGTGTAAGCATTATTGTGCTTTGGTATGAAGGGAGCCGTAGCTAGTGAAATTACTGGGCAAATGAAACAACATGACGTTATGTCTTAAAGTGACGATACGATGCTGATCATGGGTTCAATCAATAATCGTGAGCGGTGCTGCACTGTAATAAACAGGGCGTATCAATTACCACCAGGTGAAGGTCTTGCTTGGGACGTCACTTTAACTCATAAAAAAGAACAAAGTGAGTACCTCTTTTAAGTAGAGACTGTAAGAATAAAATTAAGTACCTACTTATTTTGTGGTGTGTAGTGATGCGAAGTGATCACCACCGCAATAGAAATCTTTGGGGGAAGACTTTGTCTACCAGTGGAAGTATTTCAACTAACGTGATGATGACGATGAAAAAAAGACGTTAGGGTCCGTATACCACAATGAGTCTCAGTCAGAATCTGTTATTAAATATGTTTTATCACTCTATCTTCAAAACCGTCCGTAAAAGAGTGGGAGGATCCTTTGCACAGGATGCCGGCTAGATTATCGGTACCACAACGGCGTCTATTTCTGCCGTGAAGTAGTAATGTGTAAGCATTATTGTGTATCGGTCTGAAGGGCGCCGTAGCTAGTAAAATTACTGGGCAAATGAGACTTAACATCTTATGCCTCAAGATGACAAGCGGAATTATAGTGCCGCTTAGAATTTTTGGGTTTCTCAAGAATCCTGAGCGGCACTGCATTGTAATGGACAGGGTGTATAAATTTCCACCAACGTCATGCTCGTCTCGTCCCTTACTGTCATAAAATGAGAGACAATATTTTGTCTCTCAGTGTTATTCACTTGATCACGATTACCTTCTACAATACGGGCAAAGTACGCGTCATATTAATACACGTTAAACGTTTCTGGAAAGATCTATGCAGCAATTAGGTTCTCGCCTGTACTTTAATAATTTATCGTCCTCTGTAATAACGCGGTAATTAATTTTCACTAGTTAATCCTTCAACGAGCTGTCGTACTCATGGTTGCGTTCTATTCACTTAGGCTCTAAATATTTAATAAGGACATACTCGGAGTATTAAACCAACTTGAGGCGGTATTAACATAATATTTTGTTTTACTAAACGGCTTGTACTCCGGGAGTGTTGACAGAAATGAAAACTTGAACATTAACATTGTGTATTTATGGAATAGCAGGACAAACGAGCGTACGGGTCACCTGGTGTTAAGTGATCACCGCCGCCCACATTCTCTTGCAACACCAGAGTAATCACAAGAGCGTTGCCGGCCTTTAAGGAAGGTGTACGCGCTTTTTTTGAAGGTACCCATGTCGTATCGTCCTGGAAACACCGCACAAGGAAGCTCATTCCACAGCTTTGTAGTACGTGGATATGTTTTTGTATACGTGGATATGTGGATGTATTTGTAGTATTTTGAATTGGTTAGGGAATTATTTCGCACGAAGTGCTTTATTTATCAGTATAAATGTACTAGCATGTATATAGTTAAATACAATATTCATTTATTGCACTATCGTACACAATTAGGTCAATTTATATTACATAAAAAAATTACACTTCAGAACTATTACAATTCTTTTACATTAAATAGTTTATCTCTCAGAAAAATCAACTTTCATCCATAATTTCATCGACTTTCTTACGAATTGTCGATCAGGCCACGTGTCCTGACGCGAGTTTAACATTTTATACCAAGATGTTTTCACTTCAAAATACAAATTCTTTCGTCAGCAGGTTTTTCTATTGAGAGGGAGTTCTCAGTATTTACCCACACACATTTTATTTGACGATTGCATTATTTGAGATCATCTGAATCTGTAATGTAACCTGGTAATTAATAAAATTAAAATAATAGTTATAATTTGACGACCTATATAGCCGAGTGGTTAGCGATCCTATGTACTAAGCTAGAGGTCCCGGGTTCGAATCCCGGTAGGTGCAAGCATTTATATGATGAATATGAATGTTTGTTTCCGAGTCATGGATGTTTAAATGTATTTATGTATGTTTATATAAATTTATGTAAGTTTAAGTAAGTATATTGTATTAAATATATCATTGTCTTGTAACCCATAACACAGGCTATATATGCTTAACTTGGGGCAAGATAATTTGTGTAAAAAGTGTGTCAATATTATATATTATACTAGTTATATTATATACTAGTTGACCCGACAGACGTTGTTCTGTATATAATAAATAAAATAATGGTTTTTATTAATTTGTCAATAATATATCATAACATCAAGAATTATTTTGTAAAATATGCTCTCTGTTGTTGTAATGAGATTGTTTCACAGCAGAACTGTCAAACCGTGCGTCAATAAATTCTCTCATAGAAAATATGTCCATACAAAATAAATACCGGACGACGGGGGACACATCAAAGGAAAAACAAAATTGTTGTTTTTATTTAATTCCGAACACTTCCATATTTATTCACCTTTTAAACCTTTCTTGGACTTCCACAAATAATTCAAGACCAAAATTAGCCAAATCCGTCCAGCCGTTAGCTAGTTTTAGCGAGACTAACGAACATCAATTAATTTTTATATTTATAAATTATTATAATTAAATATATTTTTTTTGGTTTCGTTTGGTAATAAATTTTTTGAATAATTATTTATTTCTACGATATGTTTTCAATAATTGTATTTTTTATTAAGGTTACATATATGGTTCTCCGTTTGGTACATACTCTAAAGAGTGTTAAAGCTATTTTTACTGTAATAAATTAATAGAGCAAAAATACTTTCGTTTCGAAAAGCTTACCTTTTGTAAAACGCTTTAAGTCTTATTAAGTTTCATATTTAATTATTATACAAAGAACAGCACCCTTCAGTTAACCCTTTGACAATTTATAAACTAATTAATGCGGTTTAACCCTTTTAAACTCGTTAAGAAAACAAGTATTGAGACTTTGAAAATATTTCATGGCAGAAAATTTGAACTTTTTTTTACCTAGCTTAGTGGAAAAGTTTATCAGTGCCACTGACCCCTTCAATGGGCCCTCCCATTAAAATCTCAGGTGGAACACACTTAGAATTAGAACTTGTATCTTAGCGGCCTAGCGTGATTCCAGAAAAACCTTCCAAACCACAATCATGTCGAAAATGAGATAAGAACACAAAACTGGTCACGTGTTTCATTATTCATATTAACGGACAAACAAAAAACGGCAGCCCTACTATCACCTTTTAAGTGACATCATAATTAAGTAGCCAAACTCGCTTGTATGGAATACACTAATATTTATTAAACTTTAAAAACGAATTCCTTAAAATGTGATGTTTGTGGCTTGAAACGTTTTTCAGGAACTACGTCCAAATATACTTGGCATAAAGTTATGCCCGAGAATAGACCAAGAGTATGCAAAATGTTGACTATATATCACTGTAGACATGTCTACTGTTACTATATCGCTGACAACACTGTCAATTCAATGATAATTCTGAAGTTTTCCGAATGTCAAGCAGACTTGCAAATAAACCCGTGAAACGTTACACGTCGGAATAACCCAATTATTAGCAAAATGACTATTTGTAAACATTTTGCACATTCTTGGCTTATTCTCAGGTACAACTTTATGTCAATTTTATTTGTAAGGCCGTAGAAGTTTAAAACAATACCTACTGAAAAATTGCAAATTACTCGGTTACACATTGGGATATTGTTAGTATTAGGGGCATTACCCAATGGTTAAGGCCAATACTCTGTGAAAATTTTCATATTGTTAAGGAAGTGACAAGCGTGTTGTTTTGGGTGTGGTGTCGCATCAGAATAATACTTCCCCATCTCCTCCTGTGGGTGTAGCAGCATCCTTCCGAGATAGCACCACCATCAACTGCGATCGCCAACCTTTGTCTTGAGGCCTTTGTCCAGCAGTGGACGTCTTCCGGCTGATGATGTCAAGGAAGCGACAGACCGCATGGAATGGTAGGGGAATTCTTCTCACTATGGAAATGTTATGAATTTTAAATCTAAGTCGAATATATGATAATTTTTTCCTCTGTCTACCGAGACATGTTATTGAGGCTTTAGGTCGGCACAATGTGAAAATTGCAAAGGTGTACGCCGCCCCATTGGAGAGAAAAAAGTAAACGAAATAGATTCGACAAGGATATTGGATTTACAGTTTTTGGTTACACGTTCGAAAGTGCTCCTTGGACAACAGGAGCTTACGGTCTGGGTACTAGAAATGTTACAGAAGATATTTCTCTAGAATTTATCTAAGATCTTGTTGAAATATAAATAGCGCTTTTGAAACTGCCAGCACATCTACCTCACATCTGTTCCATAATTGATGCTTTTCAAAACTACCGTCAATATTTTTCGTAAAAATTTATCGACATGTAGTATTTTTTTCTCACATTGATAAAAGTCAGTAGTTTTGTGTTCAGTCGTTGAACTATTGCGGCCTATTTGATATTGCCCGTTGCCAGACGGACGAATGACATTATGGCATAAAATATTCAAATTTCCACTGTCATTGCTGTTGCTTTAAAATAATCATAATCTACTCCCAGGCTGTCGGATCTCTTAGATATTGATATTCTCAGCTGCGGAGTAGTAGGATGTACGACATTTTTTAATAAAACATTTAAATTTATATACAGATAATGCCTGAACAGTGGCTAGGACTTTATTATAAAAGTGTATACATTTACCCTTAAAGCTATTATGTATCTTATGAACATTGGAGTGTTTTATTAAAACTGCTCTGCTGGTTACCTTACCCGTATATACAGACAATCTGACATCCTGGGACTGCACTATGATTGTAGCAATGATGTAAGTACAATATTGGTTAAATTATCTTTTACAAGAGTGTAAAAAGACTACTGGTAAAGTTTCTTGCGTCTTATATGGTCTGTAAGAACCATAAACTTACTATACTACCGTAATAGACGAACCCCGTATGAGAGTGAGATAACTATCCTTATACAAAAACCTAGGTGTTAGAAAGAGACGAAATAGATGCACCGTGAAACCCTTTTTTAATAATTTAGTGTCCTTTACTCTCCTGTCAAATTGGACCGCACTTTTATCGTAATTGTTCTGTGCTTTAACGGATATTAATTAAAAAATATAATGGTGTCGTGTTCTGAGTTAGATTGTGTTGTCATCTACAGTAACAATCCAAATAAAGAAACATTTCACAGGTAAATACTGATACTTCTGTACTGCTTTCGTTAAAATATTTATTATTCACTAAAATATTTTGTATTACATTTTAATACTCTATTTCTGAATTAAAATTATGTGTTAGAAAATAAAATATTGTATACGCGAATATGACGCCGTTTATCAATATTAGTCATAGAGATTGACCAAAAGAAAAATACTATACACTTCACTAACTCACTAACATCTGTTGTACAGATCTCTGTAACACTAGCACATTTTAAATTTAGTCTCGCCGTAATGAGGAGAGTGTTTGTCTATTACGGTAGTAGTTTATGGTAAAACACCTATTGATTCCGAAATGACGGTAGTGATGACTATATATAAAGAAAAATAATAAAAGATTATCCAACTAAGGAATACAGGACTCTTACGTCATGTGCTTCGTATTAGATCCGTAAGATTGAGCGTAGCGTGGGAGTTATAATTTAAGTCCTTAGCAAATGGATTGAACAATGCGACAAAAATGGCTTCACAACGTATAAGTATCGCATGACCATGACGGAACGAACTATTATGAATCGTTAATGAATAATGTGATTTGATACGTATTACTTTTGTATTATTTTTCCCCCTAACCAACCATATCTCTATTAGCTTATAATTTATGTGTCGCTAATGATTAAGATTTAATAAGTCTTAGAGAACAGCTCGTACAAGAGATCCAGGCGAGACATCAGGCTGTAGTTTTTGAATCAATTTTTATCCAAACAAAATACAAACACATTTCGAAACTTGTGGCATAACCTGTGGTATTGTGTTTAATCCTCTAGTCTGCATTTTACAGACAGTTTGATATTTGTTAGGAAAAGAAAAATAACCTAATACCACAGAAAAAATTGCAGTTTACACCTTTATGACGACGCGACAGCTTAAAAATAATGGGTTGCAGCACTCCAGGAGTGCCGGCAGGAGTTAGAATATTTAATTCATTAACACAACGATTTTGAATATTTTTGAATGGTTGGGGAATAATTTTGCACGATTTGCTTAATTTATCAGTACTAGCATTTATGTGCTTCAATACAATATTCATTTATTGCGCTATCGTACACAAAAATAATAATTTATATTACATAAAAAAATTAACACGTCAGAACGATTACAATTATTTTACATTAAAAAGTTTATCTCTCAGAAAAATCAACTTTCATCCGTAATTTCAACGACTTTCTTACGAATTGTCGATCAGGCCACGTGTCCTGACGTGAGTTTAACAATTTATACCCATCCCAAGAAAAGTGCTCTCCGCTGATCTCTCAGAAAAATCAACTTTCATCCATAATTTCAACGACTTTTTTCCGAACTTTTGACCAGGTCACGTATCTTGACATGAGTTTAACATTTTATACCCATCCCAAGAAAAGTGCTCAACTCCGCCAAAGATGTTTTCACTTCAAAAGTGAAGTTCATTTCCGGTCTGTATTGAATTGGAAAGAGTCACACTTCTGTGGTATATATCTCGCTTGGTTCGTTTATTTATAGTTATACTTGTTTATTCTCTCTGCGTTTAAAGGAAATAAGTACTTGTCCGATATTTCTAGATCGGCCATTTTTGAGCAAGATCTGTGAAAATATATTGTCAGTGAATATACTGAAATTATTCAGATAAAGTTTTCGTGTATCCGAAGTATATCCCCAATCCTCATGTTCACATAAATCGTCTGGTCTCCCCCTTAAGCAATCAAACCAAAATGAATCGTTAATAAGCAGCCTAATAAAATGAGTTCCGCATCATTTCGATTTAGCTTTATGTGCAAATTCAATCGATGTCAAACTCCAATAGCCGAGGGTTGGACCCCTTGAGGAGAGGAACCAAATTATCCCATTAAATACAGGAATGGAGTTATCAACGCGCGAAAATAATTCGCTTCCAAGCTACACGGGCGTAGTGAACATTATTTTAAATAATATTTGTTCTTATTACGTAAAGGTAACATTAAATTTATAAATTTTGGGAGGTTTGAAGCGTTCCTGAATGTATCTAATTTAACAAATAAAAATATAATATGAATTCGTAAAATGTTCTTAACTTTAAAGCACATCGAAAAAGTTATGGCCATTGCTAATTAATAATTTGACGAACTACGCCACTCCTGCTTAGTTTACCCCGACTGAATATTGAGCGCGTTAACGGTTTCTGGTTTGTTTTGTATTCTGAGGTCATGTTTATAATTTTCCCTTGTGAATGTATCACGTGAATATCTTAAAAACACCGAGAAAACTATTAAAATAATGGTTTATATTACGTGTTAGTATAGTAATTTACCAAAAAACACGCTCGTTAAGGAACAACGTGGCCTAAATATAGAAAAATCTGTGTAATGCGGCGTGGTAGCGTGAGAAAATGGTTTACTTGTTAATATGTACTAGACTTGTATTTCACTACCGTTAAGCATACTTTATCAGCCTTGTCAAGATATATATTTATATAAACTGGTGTACCGCAGGGCTCTTATTTAGGGCCCCTTCTTTTATTTATTTTTATTAACTACCGTCACTTCCGTAAAATCATAAAAATTTTATCTCTATGCCGCTGAATTGAAAATATCAAAATAAACTAATACAATCGAAGACTATATCAGACTTTAATCAGATTTCGAGAGCATTACTTTAAGGTGCCAGAATAATGGTGGGCTATTAAATTCAGATAAGTGTCACTTTATTACTTTTTCACGCAAAAGCAGTAACGTAGGCGCTTGTATTCATAAGTCAAATCAAGTTAAAGATCTGGGCATTATTTTTGATGTTAAGTTAATTTTCGTTCCCCATATAGAGTATGTTTCCTCCCGGGCATTTAGACTGTTAGGATTTTTAATTAGAAACATAAAAATATTTCGAAACAACTTAAAAATTTCACTTTCATTTCACACTCATTGGTACTGAGTATATTTGAATATGGGTCGGTAGTGTTGGAGATCCGGTATTAATTTAATATGATGCGATTACTAATTATATTATAATCAATTAATTCAAGCTCTATAGATCGATGTACCTATACAATATACGATAATTTATATTTATACAGTTTAAGACTTACAAATTCATGTCAAAATGTATAATTTGACTTCAAGGCCCTAGAAGATGGGATATTTGATCCCAAATAGTTATTTTTTATTTAATATTTTAAAATTTGGAACTATCAGTTCATTGTAAATCTGGCATACTTCCATCAGGTGACACAGTGACACTCGTTCTTGCAATAGTTTTACATAATATGAACGTATTTTATGTTGTATCTTTTTTTGGTTTGCTGGCCAATGGCTTTAATGGGCACCATCTTTTAGTCTTTAGAATCATGTGTCATCCTAGCAACACTTACCAGGACTTCATAGTTAGAGGTTTCACTTACACATGTAATAATATCAATATTCCACCTTTACCAGCCTGAACTTACTTATTGTTTTTTTTTATGGAGTTCTTAATAGTGTTCCTAAAACATGATTCAAGCAACTTGAAACCCCGTAATGATGTAAACCTGGTCTTTAATTAACACACTTCATAAACACATGCAAACTTGTGACCTCTATTCTAATCCAAGTCAATTTACCTCCATTGTGCTATGTATTAAGCTTGTGTTTCATACTTAGATAAGTTTAATTAAAGTTGCAGATTGTGTAAATTGTGCGTCTGGTTGCGTCTTTGAAGCATTATAATTGTATCACTGGTTGTATAAACTTCTCCTAACTTATGGCAATGACTACAATTAATATTATAAGACAAAATTTATGGCAAGTAAGACTAAACATTGGTGCTTAGCAATGAAGTTGTAATCCGGACATAATTACTTCATGAATGTTCAGAAATTTTTAGTAAATCTGGATCAGTGAAGACTTTCTTTAAATTACTACGCAAAGTTTCAAAGTTATATGGAATGTAATTTTTGAATGCTGACGGGTTATATTAATGATTTAGAGTAAACTTTGTAATTTTTTTTTTATCGAGGAAATTCTACGACGGCACCGCCGCGTAGCCTTGATTGCAAATAATATTGAGCAAAATATATCATGAATAAAGATGATTATACTAACGATAAATCGTAAAATAAATTGCCTCTCGCTTGTGTAATTTTTCTATCTGAAGCTTAAATTCCGATGGATGCAGTTTGCTTTTAATCGGCTTTACATTTTCAGAGGATTTGCACTGCTTCTGAATACTCGCTGGTAAAGCGACTGAAAGAAATATTTATGAAAACTAATATGGGACTGTTTTTATTTTTTCATGCATCATCGAAGAATAAAAAATAACACATGTGCGAGGGAAGCGATGGTTGGTTCCAAATCCAGGTATCCAGGGTATCCAAATCGAAAGTACGCGCGGGGTCCTCATCAAAGGGGCTATTCAGTAGGGACTCACGAGCGAGCAGTGACGCAAGCGCTCGCTACCGTAAATATAATCTTTGCGCATGCTCGAACTTTGTTACCATTAATGATAGCTACCTATTTATTTCCTTTACTAAGTAGGTTTGACTATCTCGTCTTCTTAAAACGCATACATTATTATCTGTAACTAATATAGGTTTGACAACGAAAGAAAATTTATTAAAAATTATGATTACATACCTATTTATATTATAGAAAAACCCTCAGCTTTTTTTTAAGATGACCTGATATTAATACTAGGTAGGTCCAGTTTTAGGTTATGAAGTCAGAAGAGGTAAAAGTAATGCGATAGAAAGAGAGTCAACTTCTTGGTGTATAAAAATGTAGGTTAATAGCGCTCTGCTGATCTTAATTACACCCTATTGTATGGCCTCAAAAGTCCTTATTTCTTTAATTGATTTTGCGGAGTGAGATTTCTATACGTCATGTACTAATTACATATTCTTTGGTACAACTAGCGGTGCGGCTGGCCACTAGATCTTGAAAGGGTACTCCCGTACCGTCAAATCGTATAATAATAAGGAAAAGAGAGCCCTCTCTACGCATTATGAGCTGTCTATTTGAAAACTAGCGCCATCTGGAGATTGGCCCCGAAAATATCTATATATAAGCTCGAAATTATATTCATTTTTAATGTTGTGACGCAATTAAATAACTAACTCTACTTTTTAATGTAGGTATTGCAATTTTTAACATGTTGAAATTGCGCGTAGATTTAGTCATTTAATTTTGTCACAACATAGAACATAAAGGATAGATTTAATAGTGTAAATATGCAAAATGGAACACGAGAGCTACATACATGCGCAAACGCTAGAAGAAGCCGCCATTTAAAGACTAGTGGGCAGTGACACAATTATAGAAAAGTTGAAAGGTTTCAAAGCGAGTGACAGCTGACAAAGCATTCATTTTCGGGCCAACTAACAGATGGCACTACAGTCTTATGAAAACGTCACTTTAAGGCGTCTGTCCCACCCCTGCGTACCGTCCACCCGCGACCGCACTCAGGACAGTATATGACGAAAGTAAAACTAACTTTCTATCATCATAATAGGTTATTGCTGTAGTTGTATATTATTATATATTTAATATCCGGTTATAAATACGGAACGAGCTCGCAGCTCCACGTGGAGGACACTATTGCGATAACAGTTCGCTACGGAATTCCGTGCGCGGTGTCGACGCAGTGGTCCAAGTTAAAAAAATATAGCGGTGATTTAATTTAATATCCTGTAATATAATATCTAAAGTTCATTACTTCTTAAGCATTGATTACTGTAAATTTCGTCGTATTTTATGTGTTTGCAGCAGCAGGTATTCGCCACGTCGCCATATGCATCTATCCCACCTGCTGCAGCCAATAACTCAAGTCAACAAAACCAGCTAAAAGATTAAATAAATAATTTTATTTTAGCCATTTTTTTTACATGTGCTTATATTCCTTTATTATTATATTATAAATTTAGAGGTTCATCGTTCATGCACAATGCACATCTTAAAATTATTATTCAAGAGTGAACCCGGCAAGCGTTGCTTTGCCATGATATAAATAAGGCACACGCACCCGCATATTGTACGAATACCTGTGTAATGAAATATCATTGACTTAATTGTTTGTATTATGTGTATATTATAGGTATTTAAAGGTTTTTATTTAAATAAGTTAAGTGGGGATTTTAATGTAAATTTTGTATCGGATACAGCGGTTCCGTTGATGGAGTTTTTGGACGCCAAATTTATTTTGAAAATGTGCAGCTACCCAAAAGATCAAATACAGTAATTGACGCAGTATTCACGAGATATATGGACCATATTAAGACCAAAATATTTATTTCATACTTTAGTTACCATAAGCCTCTTGTATCATTTATCGAAAATGTAAGTGAAATCTTAAACAATTATCAAACTTTGTATCACTATGATCATTAATAAAACCTACAATTATTCTCTTCCCGAAATTTTACATTCGTCTCATTATCTTGAAGCTTTCACTCACATACTTTCATATTTGGAGGTTTCACTTCTACCACGTGTGAATTGAACCTTTTATCGATGATATTGGAACTTCTTCATTAAGAGATATTTAAAGGTTTTTTTTAAGTTATTTTCAAATATCCTTGAAGGAATGAAAAATGAATCCCATAATTTTTTAATTTATTTTGTTTTGTTAATTACATATAAAGTCAAATAAGAACAAGTAAAACAATATAGAAATTTATATTTGACAGAAATATTAAATAGATAATAATATCACATTATCTGATTAAAACAAAGATCTTAATTGAAATTGTGATCTTGTTACTTAGACCACACAAGGATGCAAACGTTGAACTAAATTCAACAAATTCAAACTAGGTAACGTCAAAATGGCCACTTTATACAGGCATCAATATATTGCGCGAATTTCAGCTGTTCTTAAATTCATGTTGGAGCAAACATATTGACCGGAAACTTTCATAAATAAAAGAAGTACCCATCATTCCAGTTTTAAAGAGGGATTTCTATGTCTTAATGAATGAATTGTGAGACTCATGAAACCTCGAAATTGATACCCATATATTGCTTTTATTGATAAAAGTCACATCCGCGCTCTTGGATCTCGAAATAGATGTCATATTCTTAATTACTGTTTAATGTCGGCCACATACTTAGCGGTATACCTGAACGGTATACCGGAACTGAATGCTTGCGCAAGTATACCTGACGTCCATAGTGACCACACACGGTTCAAGTATTCCTGTGCGGTCTCAGTTCTGCGCCTGTGACAAACCGAAGAAGTCGTGTTGTGCAATAAGTATATTGTAAAATATGCCACCGGTTCTATCTAAAGTGACACCCACAAATGATGACGTTTTGGCTATTGTTGGTTTGGTGCTAGCTATTAAGAAAAAAATTGGTTGTCTGTAAAGTCGGTTTACTGACGATAGTTGAACGTGACAACGTCATAAGAAAATACTGATGGAATAATAGCATTTATCAAAAGAAAAATTTAATTTCATTTGTTTAATAGATTTGTATGTATATAGAGAAGGAGGTAATTGGAAATCACAATGAAATTGATCAAGTTAGATTTATATGTACGCATAAATACAATTATGTCATTTTTTTTTTACAATTTAATAGTTTTTCCAAGTATAAATGTGCGTTGAGCAATTGTTTTACAACTTTTAAACATGTGTAATATTTAATTTCTTACAATCTGTGTTATTCTGATGTCGAACGCTGCCGAACGCAAAGGCCGATTGTGCTTCTTTGTCGCTCGTTCCGCGCTCTCGCTTGCACTTCAAGCCTTACATGGAACGCTTCAGAGCGAGGTAACGCCGCATGAGTCATGTTTTTTCGTGCGTGCAGCCGGCTCTATCGAATTATAAGACATTGTCACGTCAAAAGAGAAGTGTAAGAAGAAACATTCTGTATGGTGTAAAGAATGGTTACTGAAAAGAAATAAGTTTAATATATATATAACAAACTAGTTTGCGCATGTATACAGATCGTAGTTTCGATCTGCCTACCAGACTGGCCATTCCCCCCCCATCCCCAACAAAGATTATGAAAGCGGTCCCTAAAGAGATAGTACCCCAGGAGGGTACCGGCTCTACCAGAGTCGGAGAATCCCTCCCCGAGCACTCTAGCTCGGGCTGCCCTTCGTATTCTGGGGAGGGCACAGTACCGCGCATGAACAAGGACAAACGAGGCAGTAACACCACGGCACCCCGCTCCACACTCAACGTGGACTTTTGCAATATCAGGGGAATTCACTCCAACTTAAACGCCGTCCACCACCACCTTGAGACGGCGAAGCCGGCCTTGTGTTTCCTTACGGAGACGCAGATATCTCGACCTAGCGATTTAACGTACCCCGGGTACAAAATTGAGCATAATTTTTTGCCTCATGCCGGGGTATGTGTGTACGTTAGGGAGGATATCTGCTGTCGCCGTCTCGGCAATTTTGAGAGTAGGGACCTGTCCACTCTCTGGCTCCGCGTAGATTTAGAGGACCGCGTCCGCATCTATGCGTGTGTCTACAGGTCCCATAGTGGTAACGCAGAAACCGATCATCTCATGGGCTGCGTTCAAGCGGCAATTGACGACGTGCTTGCACAGATCCCCTCCGCTGAAATCGTAGTCTTGGGTGATTTCAACGGGCACAATGCCGAATGGCTTGAATCACGTACCACAGACTACGCAGGGCGATCTGTGCATAATTTTGCATTGGCGTACGATCTGTCCCAATTGGTTGAGTCGCCAACGTGGCTCCCGGATGTGGATAGCCACATGCCGTCCTTATTAGATCTTCTGCTGACTACACATCCCGATGGTTACCAGGTCATTGTCGACGCCCCTCTCGGAACGTCCGACCATTGCCTGGTCAGGAGTGTAGTGCCTATACGACGCCCACGTCGCAGACCACCAGCGACCCGCCGCGTTGGGCACTACAAGTCAGCAGATTGGGATAGGATGCGTTCCTTTTTTGCATCCTACCCTTGGAGCAGGGTTTGTTTCCCTTCGGATGATCCTAGTGCCTGCGCCGTTGCAATAGCCGATGTGATACTACAGGGCATGGATATTTTTATACCAAGCTCTGTAGTACCGATCGGTGGCAGATCACAGCCCTCGTTCGATGCGTCAGTTAAAGCAGCATCTGACTGCAAAAAACAGGCGTTTCGAACTTGGGTTGCGGCGCTGGGCACAAAGGATCCGAACTGCATAGTTCTAAAGAGGAAATACAACCGTGCTTCCAGATTTTTTTTAAGCGGCAAATCGCCCGTGCAAAGTCAAAACACGTCGTCAAAATCGGCGAGTAGCTTTCCAGTTACCCGACCGGAACACGCAAGTTCTGGTCGTTGTCGAAAGCTGCTCTTGGTAACTTCAGCCAGCCGTCCATGCCGCCGTTGCACATGAGGAATGACACCCTGGCCCATACGGCAAAAGAGAAAGCCGATCTCATGTGCGCTCTTTTCGCCTCCAACTCGACTCTTGACGACAACGGAAAAACACCGCCGACCATCCCGCGGTGTCAGAGCTCTATGCCTGAAGTACAGTTCAGACAGAAAACTGTTAGGCGAGCTCTGTTTTCGTTGGACGTCAGGAAGTCGAGCGGGCCGGATGGCATTTCTCCAATCGTGCTTAGAACGTGTGCCCCTGAGTTGACGCTGGTGCTAACGCGTTTATTCCGGCACTCTTATTCCAAAGGCGTAGTCCCTGACTCATGGAAGTCAGCCCTTGTCCATCCGATCCAAAAAAAAAGGAGACAGTTCGGATCCGGCAAACTACAGGCCTATTGCTATTACCTCCCTGCTCTCCAAAATCATGGAGAGCATAATTAGCCGTCAGCTCTTGGTATACCTAGAGGGTCACCAGTTGATCAACGACCGACAATACGGGTTTCGCCATGGTCGGTCGGCAGGTGATCTTCTGGTATACCTAACACATAGATGGGCTGCGGCTATTGAAAGCAAGGGGGAAGGCCTGGCAGTTAGCCTGGATATAGCGAAGGCCTTTGATCGTGTATGGCATAAGGCGCTCCTCTCTAAACTTCCATCATTTGGGCTTCCCGAGAGCTTGTACAAGTGGACCTCCAGCTTCCTCACTGGGCGCAGCATACAGGTCGTTGTCGACGGACTTTGCTCGAACCCGAAGCCCGTGAATGTTGGAGTGCCCCAAGGCTGTGTGCTATCTCCTACGCTGTTTCTTCTGCATATCAATGATAAGTTGGACACCTCCAACATTCATTGCTATGCAGATGACAGCACTGGTGATGCCGTATACACGGGCCATGCACGTCTCTCTCGGGAAATCGTCGACCAGTGCCGGGAGAAACTTGTGTCTTCTATCGAGTCCTCTCTTGAGAAGGTCGCGGAATGGGGTAAATTGAACCTTGTCCAATTTAACCCCCAGAAGACTCAAGTTTGCGCGTTTACCACTAAAAAAAACCCCATTTGTCGCATCACCGCTCTTCGACAACACTTCCCTAAAAGCCTCGCCTAGTATCGGAATACTGGGTCTCGAAATCTCGAGCGATTGTCAATTCCGTGGCCATCTGGAGGGCAAAGCCAAATTGGCTTCAAAGAAACTGGGCGTCATTAATAGAGCACGGCAATACTTCAAGCCGGCCCACATTCTAGCGCTGTACAAAGCGCAGGTCCGGCCACACATGGAGTATTGCTGTCATCTCTGGTTTGGCGCACCCAAGTATCAGCTCGATCCATTTGGGGTCGGGGACCCAGTACTCTGTGAACGGCTGGATCACTTGGCGTTTCGTAGAGACGTCGCTTCATTGTGTGTCTTCTACCGCATTTATCACGGGGAGTGTTCCGAAGAGCTGTTTTACCTAATTCCTGCCGCCGAATTCCACCTTCGCACGACACGCCACAAGTTAGGATATCATCCTCACCATCTGGATGTGTGGCGGTCCTCCACAGTGCGGTTTACAAGGAGCTTTCTTCCACGTACTACAAAGCTGTGGAATGAACTTCCTTGTGCGGTGTTTCCGGGACGATACGACATGGGTACCTTCAAAAAAAGCTCGTACACCTTCCTTAAAGGCCGGCAACGCTCCTGTGATTCCTCTGGTGTTGCAAGAGAGTATGGGCGGCGGTGATCACTTAACAACAGGTACGCTCGTTTGTCCTCCTATTCCATAAAAAAAAAAAGACTTGTACAAGTTTTGTCACACACGCGCTCATGCATACTTGCACAAACTAGTTTGCGCTTGTATATAGATCGTAGTTTCGATCTGCCTACCAGACTTGTATAAGTTTTGTCACACACTCGCTCAGGTATACTTGCGCAAGCCTTCAGTTCCGGTATACCGCTAGGTATGTGGCCGACACAATGCTCCCGTATTATTGTTATTTGTGTTTTAAATTATTTGTATTTTGTCTTGAGTTAATTGCTTTGACCACCCTTTAACTCATTAACCAATTATTGCACTAGATGGAGCTTTTTCATTTAATGATAGTAAAATAAACAATTATTATATAGAAGCAAACAGTTTAATAAATAATCCTTCAAATTGGCGTGAATTTGTAAAAAACTAAAAATATAACTCAACTCCAAAATGTGATGTATAAATAAATTTATATGAAATTGACAATAAAAAACAGATTATTGAAATCAATAAATTTATTTTCAAATAAAACTTCAAAATAGAATTTCATTTCATACCCTAGAGTTACAAAAATATACGTCCTTATAACATTTGATATTTATATTTAATAACATACAATTAAATTGAATTAAATTTATATTTCATACATAATTCTTATAATAATGACGAGTTTAAGTAATATTTACATTTAACGAATACAAGCTATTTCGAAAAAAATATACAGTTACTAGAGCTACCATACAAATATTTTTTACAATGATTTATGATTTATTTTATTATGCCAATATTCCCGCCATTTTTATTTAAGCAAAAAATTTCAAAATTTAAAGGAATAAGAAGGATACGTACGAATTCGTCTACAAACTTAGATTAAAGATTGGTCTCCGCTGCGCTCCAGTTAGATACCGAACTACCCAAAAGCAATAGGTTTTTTATTAACTATTAGATGGAATGGCATCTTTCAAATTTTGTAACATATGCTTCGTATTATTTTACATTGAAATTAATAAAATACAACATACTTACTGATCATTCCCGGCATTTTACTTTCAATTATTAGCACAGTTTAACGGAACATATGGTACGTCAACGTCACACATTGTTCGAGACTGGCTCGAGGGCACCCATTTGGGCGTAGTATTAGGTGCCGCACTTTGCGACTACGCCTGCGTTGTTTAGTATGAGCGCAGCGGAGACCAACAAAGATAATTATAGCTAACCGTCATGTAGTAGTAAGGCACGTTTATAAATTACTAGCTGATGCCCGCGACTTTGTCCGCGTAGATAAAGGGTTTTGAAAAAGAATAAGCTCAGAATTATCTCATGTCCTATTCCAGTTCTCGTTCCCAACACGGCGAGTGAGACAGGCCTGCTATTGGTATAGTTATAGCTCATCGTTTGGATTTTTGGATAATGGATTTTTCCGGGATAAAATGCAGCGTATGTCCTTTCCCAAGCTCTAGTCTATCGCCGTACCAAATTTAATCAAAATCGGCTCAGTAGCTCCGGCGTAAAAACTTACATTCACATTTATAATATTAGTAGGTATAAGAGACTACAAATTATATTACGGTGTATACTACCATCAATATAATTGCAGGAGACCACAGAATGTTTTTTTTTAAATATATTTCTTAAGCTTCAAAAATTTTCATTCGCAATAGTAGCTTTTATTGAGGGTTTTAAACGTTATATAGGTTAATTTTGCGGCAACACATACATTTTTATTTACATTTCTTTTTGAGCACCAAAAATACACCAAAACAAAGCTAAATTTATCACATATTCATTCTCTAACTAATCATATTATGTTATATTACATATATGTTAAACACTTTCGTAAATTATTCGAAGAGACGAATACCACTGCCTCAGTAATTATACGTAATATTGTGTTCTAAAATACAACTAAACAAGTTAATATTTCATTTAAATTAAATAATAATTTTATAAGGTAAATATATATAGATAATTAGTTGAATACAAAGAAAAAAGAAAAATTTGTGGTAACATTTTTGGTAAACATGTCACCTGCAACTATAAAATATTAAAATAAAATTCGACTATTGATTTTATACATTACAATATATTCAAAACCACGGACGAGTGAAAAAATAAGGACTCCGTGTCACCTTACATAATAGTGTAGCACCAAAACAAGCCGGTAAGTGTGTAAATACATAGCCCAACGCACACACTCACACTACTACAGGCCGATAGGCGGCCATTATGAGAATTGTCATCGTCTGTGACATATCAGTTTGCGTCTCAATAAAATATTTTAAAAATGCCGTCGTGCGTTGTGAAAAAGTGTAAAAACAATACTATAAAAGTATTTGTGGATATATGATTATTTAAGGGAGACTTCACTTCCTAATATTACGGCGCGGAGTCCTTCTTTTTTTACTCGTCCGTGTTCAATATATACTACATTTTCAAGAATATAAAAAAGATACATAAATATAAAAAGTAAGTGAATAACAAGATAAAACGAATTATACTATACATATTTACAGAAAACAATATGAAAATATTAATATTTATACATATTTTGTCAAATTCTTGGCAAGCCTTGAAATAAAATGGCAAACTCGCTTTATAACTACTTAACGAGATTAGTTCCTAACAATTAATGAATTATGAATAAGAAATTCGATTCAAATCTTTTTACAATTGTAAATAAACTACTTTTGTAGCGAAATATTATTATGACTATATCGTCTATATGTCATTCGTCCTCAAATTATATATTATGCCACAAATTTGCTATATGTATTTCAGTAATGATGGTATTAATAAAGGGCCGTTTTCAATAACTTATCTCTAGTTACGGATATATTGCTATTAGCGTTTAATGACTTGTCATTAAACGCTAATATAAATATAATAATAATAGATCTTGATCTTATCTATCCATAGTTATATCCAATATAGTTATATTATTAGTTATAGTCCAATATATCTGTGGATAGGTTATTGAAATGTAAGTAAGCGTAAAAAGATAGATTTGCCTACCTCTAGCAAGTTAAACTAAAGATAGATAGGTTATTGAAAACAGCCGTCAGTGTCTTTATCTACTAAACTTTACTACTAAAAACAGTGTGACTAAATAAATATATATGAAAATCGATTAAAATTTTGAATTTGAAAATATAACAATTAAGGTTTTCGTCAATCAAACGGCATTTAAGTAAAATTCCAATTTCAATTACCTCAAAGGTACTATGTAAGATTAATTCAAATAATTTCCAAATTAAGATCTGGAATTTTCTAGAAAGTTCTAGAATGTAGCGTCCCATCCTGACATGTCATCTGGAGGCGGCTCGTCAGCATCGGGCGGGTACTGGTCGAAGTTGTGCGTGTCGAGAGCAGACTGGACGACGGGTTTGATCGGAGGTTCCAGAGTCCGCTGAGCTAGACCTTCCCAGTTGAAGCCGTCGAACCATCTGGAATAAAAGTATTTAAAATTAACAAGTTGTATACAAGGATAACTTTCAATTCCTTAGAGGTCAGGCGGACTTGCGACCAGCTAAAAATAATGTGTGGAATTTTACGAGGAGACGTTGATGCTCAAAATCTTAATGAGGAATTGTGTCGTATGTATAGGTACTATATGTCCTGATAACCCTAATACCGGGCTTAAATCACGCAAAATATGCTTGAAACAAAAAATAGGCCGTAAATATTAATAATTTGTAAGGCAGAGCTTAGACTACATACTTATGTTTCTGTATTTCAGTGATGCCTCCGCGTTGGTACCCCAGACGCTCCGCAGGGTTGTCTCTGCACAGTTTCTTGATCAGATTCGCAGCGTTCCTCGTGATAGATCGGGGGAACTCAACCGCGTCAATGCCCTTTAGTATTTTATTGTAAGTCTTCATGGGATCTGCTCCCGTGAACGGCGGGGAACCCGTTAGCAGTTCAAACATCAGCACACCTGAAATTATGAATTTGTGTGATTATTGAAATAAGTTGATACGTCACCCAAACGGTTGGCTCAGTGGAACGAGCGCTCTCACGGAACGCGAGAGGTCGCGGGTTCGAGTTCAAATTTAATTTGTGTAAGCACCGAAATGTGAAAGTATAGTAAGTCATGAAGCTATATAAGAAAACAAAAACAAAGGAAAAAGACGCCATTTTAAGAAATTATTGATTTCCATGTTTATTTAAGGCGAAGAGTAAGCAGAAAACACGCAATCATGGTGTTTTTAGACAAGTTTTGTGGTGAAAGTATAGCATTTCGAGCTATGGACACTACTTAATCCTGTTACACATATCCTTAAGTCTTATTTGTAGGTTGCTAATGCTTGCTGTTGGTTATAGTTAACAATGCCGAGCCTTTTGAACTACCACATTTGTTTGAAGTTAAACAAGTTTTTTGGCATGGCGTGACGCAATTTTTTGGTACTTCTCTTAGAAAAGTTATTCTTATAGCTTGTACTTTTTTGTGTAGATTCATTTATTCAGATTAGAAGTGAATAACGAGGATTGTAAGCATATATACTGTTTTCCACGCAAGAATTTTGAAAATATTGGCTTTGTTACATAGATGGCGGGAACTCATATCGCTCAAGGTCGCTGGCATTTAGTGTCGCCTTAAAAATTTCAAATATTTTCACGATGCATTGATACGAGATGTCAAATGATAGTGATGCAGATTTAACTCCGGAATTTATTAAAACAGTATTATTATTATTAAGGATAATCTTCTTTGGAAAAAATTAAAAAATAAAAATAAAAACCAACAAAGTAGTTTTAAGTTTCGCAGCATTTGGTGCATTTATTAAAAAAACACAATATCCAAATAAATACGTACAGAAGATTGTTTGTACAAATTTTCTGTGTTTGTGTGCCTCATTGATAGAACTTTATTTTATGAAAATTTATTTTCATTATGAAAATTTATTGAAGTAGGCGTTACTTTGCGGAAATCCATAATTATACAAATGATTTAAGTTTTCTTTAGTATTAATTCCGCCAATATTTGTTTTTAAACAATTCGACACGTGTTTCGCCTCTACACGAGGCATCCTTAGGACGTGTTGTCTCCCCAAAATCTGGCACGAGACTAACGAGACGAGACAGTCTCGTGCCAGATTTTGGCGACATTATTCTAAAAATCACAAGAATATAATATGCCTTTATCAAAAATTAAATAATTTCATCCATTCGATGTTTTATGATAAACATTTATCTATACTAATATTATAAAGAGGAAAGATTTGATTGTTTGTTTGTTTGCATTGAATAGGCTCCGCAACTACTGAACCGATTTGAATAATTCTTTCACTGTTGGGAAGCTACATTATCCCCGAGTTTTATAGGCTATATTTAATTTTCAAAAAATTAGGGATCCCTACTAAAAATCCAGTAATGTAAAGCAAGGATAATGGATTGGAACCTTGTCATACTGTCTATTTGACGTAAGCGGAGTACAGTTGGCAATAATTTATATTCTTTTAAATAATTTATATTTTCTGACATTAAAATTTTTAATAAACAAAATAATCGCTTTTAGATACATAACAGTGTTTTTTAACGCAAATATGACAACGATAGCAAAACTTAACAACAATAGAAAAGAAGACAAAATAACCGAAAAGAAGAATACCAAAAATTATGAGTACATTCACACGATACGAATATTAATATTCATCCAACACTTTTGCCAACGGTACTGATTAATTGAAATGTCCACCTGGACCTGACGTCACTAAAATGATAGCCCGTCCCTCTATCAGTTTGCGGGGAATATTGTGTATATATTTTTCATTAAAAAGGCGTCTTTTGAATTAATTTAAATAATATTATAAGATGGAAACATATTTTTACTTACCTAGTGACCAATAATCTGCGCTTATATCGTGACCTCTGTTCATGATGACCTCGGGGGCGACATATTCAGGTGTTCCACAGAAGGTCCACGTCTTTCGGCTCGCCTGCAATTTCTTCGAGAAACCGAAGTCTACCAGCTTCACGTATCCCTTCGAATCCAACAATAAGTTCTCTGGCTTGAGATCCCTGGATAGAAAGAATAGTTATACATAATTGCAGTGGGAACCTTTTTTGTACAGGATGCCGTCAACTGAGTGAATACTACAGTATTCATCCCTACTCTGTGGTATAAAGTCTCTACCTATTTGATAATAGAGATAATTTGTACGCCTATATAGAGTCTCTTACTACTAGACAACCGATAAAAACAGGCCAGGTTTATTTTCTTTAGTGTGCGTGACAGGCTACGTCTTACACTCGCGATTTGTGTGGCACGTTATGTTACTGTGCGTGCATTGCTCAAAATAGAGATTAACTGTAAACCCCAGTTTTTCTCGATATTTTCACAGCTGTCACAGTCTATCTAGGCTTATAAATGATCTAAGTTAATAACTTTTACTTATGTTTTGTTTTGCAACATAAGTTTTTATATTTACCTGTATATAATATTTCTAGAATGTAAGTAATGGAACGCTTCGACAACACACGCTGTATAAAATCTTGTTGTAGAATCGTCAAATTGACCTGAAAACAATAATAATATACATGAATACATAATACCAGTAACCAATAAGTTGCTAGATATAAATAGTAAGGTTATAGATCGATTCACGAAAGTTGACCACAAATGGCGGCCGTCTGCGCATGTACACTCATGAAGAAAATACTTTAGACCAAATAATATTTTAATGTCAGTAAAATAATACAACTATGTTATATTGTTAATGATAGTTATGAAAATAAATCAAACGTAAGTAATTTAAAACAAATTGATCTAAAATATTAAATTTGTAAGTAAAAGAATTTGTCGCTATCGCTATCCTCAAGTTCCACGACTCTCTCTATCATGGAATTTGTGCGAATCGTGTAACTTGAGAAACTAGGGCCAGATTCCGATTTAAGTCATCTTACTATGATTCAGATAAATCCACATCTTCGCTCTCGTCTGCTTCTACCACAGTCACATGAATAATTAATTAATCAGCTTATATTTCAACAAATAACACAATTAAAAACAACGAAACACTTTTGTTTTAAACTGTACTGGAGAGTAGTGGGAGCGCGACAATGCTGCGACAGACCAATAGCGACTGAGCGGCGTATCACGTGACAAGCACGCACCAATGGCATCGCTCTGATGCTCTTGATGCGTTCTGCCTGCGCCTCACCCCGCATCCCAAGGAGATCTAAAAGTGTCTCCTGCGCAGTGGTCGGTCATCTTACGTGAATCGTACTATAATAACTTACACTAATTAATTATATAAGTTAAAGATATTTCAATGTCAATTAATGCATGTCAGCCAGCGATCGACAAGAACGGGTCACCACCAACGGACCAATTGTTCCATAAGAGAACTTTTGATTTGTTGGCACACAGAAAGCACTAAATTAACAATTTTGCTCTAACCTTGGTATTGTTATTTATAAAGAAAATTAATTAAATAATAAAATATTATCAATAATATAAGCGCAAACTATATATTAAATTAAAATTCGCTATGATGTTTTCCTCTACTTTCACTAGATGGCGCTCTTTCAGCGCCATACAAATTGTAGTTAACTTTTACGCGATCGAATACGTAAAAAATCACTTGGCACTCAGACCTGAAAGAAGAGCATGAGAAACTCAGCCTCAGCTCAATAAACTAGACTATTTAAAGATAAATAGTTCTGTGTAATAAGTGTTCTTACGTATCTCTTAATATCATTCATTAAATTGAATTAATTAAAAAGCTTTGAGCTGTACCACCCATAAATAACATTTACAAAGGAAAATAGTATCGTTATAAAAGAGCACGTATTTCAATAAATGTTCACTATGAATTTCACTTACACAGTAATCCTGTTCTGTAAGCAAGCGATGAACAAAGAAAACGAATTTAAATTACAGTTATCTGAATAGTTAGTGCATAATTTAAATAGTCTCGTAGAGTGATTAAAGCAAGCATCTATTCTCTTCCATACCTCATTGTCAAACAGACAAGAAACAATAAATATTAAATTCTTTAATTTCAAGTTTACACTTTTCTTGCTATCAACAAAAATGCATGATATTTACAATTTTACATATAAGATTGTATCCCATGTCCCTATTTCCTCTTTTTGGTGTCATTTCTAACACTACCACCGCTTCGGAAACAAATGGCGCAATAAACTCTGCCAGCATTATTTTTTTGCGCTCTTTTTATAACATATACAATATTATACTGTCATTGTTCATCATCATCATCATCATCCGGAAGACGTCCACTGCTGGACAAAGGCCTCCCCCAAAGATTTCTACGACGATCAGCCCTGCGCTGCCCTCATCCAACGTATTTTTGCGATCTTGACCAGATCGTCGGTCCATCTTGTAGGGGGCCTACCAACACTGCGTCTTCTGGTATGTGGTCGTGCTTTGAGGATTAACTAATTGTTATTGCTATAAAATAATCATAGGCTAGTTCCAGGCTGTTCGATCACTCAGATATTGAGCTATGGAGTAGCAGGATTTACGACAGAGCCATTTTTTTATAAAACATTTAAATTTATTTATAGATAACGACTGAATAGTGGCTGGGACTTTATTAAAAAGGTATATACATTTACCCCAAAAGTGTACAATTTAAAGCTACTATGTATCTCATGAAGCAAGGGTTAAGCACTCTACGATTGCTATTTGTAAGATTCCCAAACATAATTCTCACCTCTATCTCTCAATATAGTCCACAACTCTCCTCCAAGGCAAGTCTCCATCAGCATGTACAAGTATTTACGATCTTTGAACGTCTTGTACAACTTCACAATAAACTCGCAGTTCATCTCCGACATTATCTCTTTCTCTGACATGATGTGCTGCTGTTGCCTCGTCTCGACGATCTGGGCTTTCTTCATCTGCTTCAGAGCGAAGGAACGGCTCGAGTCACCCTGGATTTGGACAAGTTCCACGCGCCCGAAGCCTCCGATACCGAGGGTTGCAATAATACGAAGATCTGATAGGCGCAAGTTTGCAAATTCCTCGTTAAGTCTGAAATATTATAAAAAGTCATTATTGTATCAAGGATGTTAGACAATACACACATACAAAAAATCTGTAGATACAAAAAAATGAAATACGTGTCTTTTTCAGTTTGAATTTTATAACAGAACACAAATTAAATTTGAAAACAAAATTTATGAACGACGCGGGACCCGAACCCGCGACCTCTCGCGTACCGTGTGAGAACTCTTACCACTGAGCCAACCGTTCACGTGACGTATCGCTGATAAATCCTGTATATCTTTTTCAACGCTCCGGTTGTGGCTTTATCTACTGGATCTACTTCGTTGAAATTTTATACCTCAAGAACGGGCTCACCTATCCAAACCATATGTTTAGGATTTGCTCTGACTATTTAGTAGATGGTTTATGTGAGGTTTGCACAAAATCGGTCGGTCGATCTTATGTCTCTACACATAAGATGTTAAGTCTCATTTGCCCAGTAATTTCACTAGCTACGGCGCCCTTCAGACCAAAACGAAATAATGTTTACACATAGGTAACTTCACGGCAGAAATAGGCGCCGATGTGGTACCCATAATCTAGCCGGCATCCTGTGCAAAGGAGCCTCTCACTGATAAAATATAATAAAATACTATTCATAAAAGTTGAAAATAAGCCTTGTGAGTTCTATTTATCAAAATTTCATTAAAGTTTAATAACCCCACTTCATTGTCTCATTGATTCTCGCCGCAAAAACGCGAGAATTTTAATTTTCTATGTCACAGAGGAAAGTTAATAACCTTACAGTAGTGTACTAATTTCTATCACATTTATCACATTCACTTGTGAGCAAAAGTGAAAACAGAATTATGGTGCTATATTTTACGATATTATGATTTTTACACTTTTTATTTCATCGAGAGTATGAGAGACGAACAAACGATATAGTTATTTTATTAATGGGCTCTTCATTTCTAATATTCACTTTATGTATAGTTCTATTCCATTTAGGAATTTTAAAATTGCTGGAATGATAGATAAATATGTTAAAAGTATTCCAAACTTGTATATATATATATACTAGCTGACCCAGCAAACGTTGTATTGCCGATATTAAAATCGCGATACAAAAGTAACTGTTGATCGTAGATGGGTGAAAATTTGAAGTTATATGTATTTTTTAATGTTGACCCATAATCAAACAAATTAAAAAAAAATGTCAATAAAATTAAAAAAAAAATTGGCGATGACCACCCTTACAATTTAGGGGGATGAAAAATAGATGTCCGATTCTCAGACCTACCCAATATGCACTTAAAATTTCATGAGAATCGATCAAGCCGTTTCGAAGGAGTTTAACTACAAACACCGCGACATGAGAATTTTATATTTTAGAAGTAAGTAGTCAATATAATTATTTATAAATCGTTAAGTTTTTATATCTAACCTTGTCGTATTTTGGGTAAATTGTGCCTTGAATTGGTCAAATAATGAATTAGATTGATACTAAACTACCAGTGGGAGGCTCCTTTGCACAAGATGCCGACTAGATTATGGGCACCACAATGGCCTATTCGTGCCGTGAAACAGTAATGTATAAGCCGAAACACAGTAATCTGTGTTTCGGTCTGAAGGGCGCCGTAGCTAGTGAAATTACTGGGCAAATGAGACTTAACATGTTATGTCTCAAGGTGACGAGCGCAATTGTAGTTCCCCTCAGAATTTTTGGGATTTTCAAGAATCCTGAGCGGCACTGCATTGTAATGGGCAGGGCGTATCAATTTCCATCAGCTCAACGCCTTGCTTGTCTTGTCCCTTATTTTCATAAAAAAACTGATGCAACTATGAATATGTTTAACTAATTTGCTTATCTTGCAACAAAACTTACCATAGTAGAATCCAAGTATGCGTCAACAAAAATATTTACAAAATTAAGTGTAATTTTACGAAAATACATCCCTATTTAAAATATTATAAATTCACTCTCGTTCTAGAGTTTGGTGTATTAAAAATTTCTAAAGATATCTCGTGTAGTGGCGAAACACGTGTCGCGTGATCATTTACAACATTATAAATAAAAATAGTATTAATTACAAAACGATCAAGAACAATCCACAAATTCACACAATAGCATAAAAAGCAACACAAAAACCTATTGTTGCGCGGATCAAATCTCTTTAACCGCGGTATTTGGTGTGAACTTGACATAGGAAATATTATAATAATTATTTCAAAGCGAAAAAACCTTCGCTGTTGTTTCATTTGTCGTGTGATAACTATTGTATCATCGTCATAATTTATGAATTATTCATGTTTAATGGATATTAAACATTTTCTGAAAATACGATGTTTTCGTGGCGTGGGAATTAGTTTTGCGAGCGTCACTCGTAATATAAAAACGAATACATTTTATACCGTAATAAAAGAGTTTTAATTTGAATTTATCTGTTGTCTATTAATATTCGATCGAATATTGTTTGATTTTTGAAAATGCAAAATCAGTCAAGCATGAAACGGACGCAGACAGCGTCTACCTGATGTCATATGAATTCGAAGATGTAATTACATAAGTACCTATTCCTTAGTATATATTAAATATGTTTGCATTTATTGTAAATGCCATTACAATAATCATCAATTTGTTTGTAAAGACTAACTAAGCACAATTTATAACGGGTATTTTTCAATCTTATCCATGTACTGTGAAAGTTTTAGGCCGTGATTTTCATCCAATTAATTATAATTAAGATTTTATTTTCTCAACACAACCACGCAATGGTACAAAACAATGCAATTATCAGTATTATGAAAAACACAGTTAATCGCGAAAGACTGAAGCCTATACTTAGCAAGAGCCTGTATTTTAGGACAACAACTTCTGCAAAGTTTTCAAATTCACAGTTAATACAGTTATGTATATTACAAATGGAATCATAATCCCAATACAGGCAAAATTCCTACTTGTGGCGAGTGAGCAGTAAGTAACCTTAATAAATTTGATGAGCGGGTAGGCTTAGTATTCTGCACTAGCGTAGCATCGGCCAGGCAGATGTTGTGTAACGAATTCTTTGACCAAATTGTTAGAGCATTCTTATATTTATCACTATTGTTGACAGTATTAACTTAAGTGTTCATAACTATTTTAAACTAATACATAATTTGCTTTCCGTGAGGTTTATTGGCTTTTTGTCACCTTCCTATATCATTTAAAAAAAATATTGCCATTGCTGATTGCCACACAAAGTATCGGATCCAGAAAATATATCTGAGGGTAGATTACCTGTGTCTGTCGTCGCCTTCGTCCTTGTACTTGGTGCGTATCTCATCCAGAGTGGATATCAGCTGGTTGAAGGTTTCACGGTCGATGACGAGACATGTCGTGCCCTCCGGCGCGTCGCAGACTATGTTCGCCGTTCGGAGATCGTCCCTAGAAACACAAATTCATAATTGTTAGTAGCCGTAGAACTCACTGTATGTTCAAAGATGGTCGGTAGAGTATTGCTTATTAATGTTTGCTCTCCGAAACTCAAGATTTAATGATGTAGATATGTTTTAGGGTTCATCTAAAACTTACAAATTCAGAATAAAACAAATCTTGACACAAACAGAGTAAGTTAGAAATCACCAAATTTCTTCTAAATTGTAACATTGTCTACAATTGCATTATGTACTCAGTGAAACTGCTTTTACGGCCGTTCCCAATATAATATCTGCAGGTAGAGATAAATTACTATCTTCTACTGTCAGTAATTAGCTGTCAATAATCTGAAGCTATCCATTGGGACATATATTATATTAGTATATTGATACACGATAAGTCATTCTTATCGCCTTATATTGGGACGCGTGAATTGCAATTTCCATACAATCTTCTATCGCTGGTAAGCTATACGTCCTACCATTGACAGACAGTGTGTACGGATAAGGTGAGTTACCGTCGATAAGTTTATTGGGACAGAAAAGTCAACGATGGTTACGATTTTTATCTCAAGTAGGCCACAACCGGAGATAGACTGAATATTGGGAACGGTCGCAAGGATCCTTATTTCTATGTGCTTATATCTATTTTATGTTTAAGGATGTATCTGTTTTTGTTTACAAATAAATAACAGTCAGAGAGACTTTATAAATATGCGATATGAGACAAATTTAAGTGTGGTGATTGGTGCAGTCCGATGTGATCGTATGGCTAGTCGCTACGTCATAGTTCACTATTTTGAGTATTCATATCGTTGAGTATTAATATTAGACGGGCCAACATGTTCGCTAAAAATTAATATTTTTTTCTGACATATTGTCTGGCTTACAGCCTGCTACTTTTCTCACGTTCTCATTAATTAAAAAAAATTGTAAAATATATTTGACAAGCAAGGATGGTAAAATGACTCGTCTCTTTTGTGTCTTGTGACGTGAGATATTAAGATCATTGAATTAGAAGAAACTCGTCTATAGACGAACGAAAAATAAAATTCACACGCACACACACACCTTTTTTAGTGAGTTTGCTAATAATAATGTATAAGCCTTTGGAACCACCTAGCCTCTGCAATTCAGGGTATCCTACCGCAGAGGGTAGGGCACAAAACATTTTGTAACCCTATACTTGAATCAATAAATGATTAAAAAATTATCTGACAGCTGAAATTCTGATTTATGTGCGTTAGTTAGATGTTTATTATTTAAAATACTAAGGAACTAATGCCAAGCGTGGCTGACTGTGTACAACTTGTCAATCAAAATTGGTTACTTTAACAATGGATTCGCTATCCTTTTCGTCCATATGCTAGTATATAAGACTATGATTAACACGTTCAAATATATCTTCTTCATAGTACGACTGCATATAAAGTGAATTAAAATTATTACATCAGTACTGGTATTTTTTAGGCAATACAATAAGGACATAATATACAATGTCGGCCTGGTGTTCGTTGAGATTAAAAATTAAGCTTAATCTTTATTCTTAAGTGACTTTCTTTCAAACACTTTCGAAGTAGAAAGTTTTAGCACTTAAGCAATTACAATCTAGATACTTTCAATTTACACTGACAATGAAATTCCAAAGAAATTTCGTTGACATCTGGATATATTATATTTATGAAAAAGAAAACAAATTATCTTAGAAAGGCAATGAAATGGGTGGCGGTAAGAACATGCACATTTTTCGTAGTATGTAAATGTATCTTATGTAAGATATTATAATTTCAACTGTACTTCAAAAGAAAAATTCAATAAAGCTTAAAATTTTTGTATTTGAGAGTTAGTAGCGAATAGTTTTTGTACTTACGTAAAAATATCTACGACTTTCTCTCATAATTAATATGACAAAGTTTTACCAAAATAAGTGGACTTAATGGACTAAATCTCAAATCGCGAACGTCATGTTAGTCTTCGAATTAGATAGGATATCGTAATAGATGGCCGATCGATCGGTGAAACTTGTATACCGCCAGAATAACATAATATAAAAAACAGATTCCTTACCCTTGCAATGCCTTCTCTCCGAAGAAATCGCCTTTGGTGAGAGTTCTGATAAACTTCTCATCGTTGCTGTTGGGTTGTTTTTGCGTCACTTTAACCTAAAAAAAAAATATTTATTTAATACGTAGGTAACTATTTCTTAAATATTATATTGTCTCAAAGGCTAATGAAGTAAGTAGAACTGGTTAGAATATTTCACATAATTTATAAACACATAATATAAACACATAATTTATAAACGTAAACATACATTATTTGTTTCCATGAAAAGATGTTCACCTGACGTTAAGTAAAATGCCCTGCAAATTTCTGAGTGGCATCGCAATTGCACTAGTAACTTTGAGCCATTACATAGAAGCCCTTCACCGGTAAATACATTAATACATAAGATATAAATATGTATCGTAACAAACATTTGTTCATATTTCGAACCGTCCGAGATTAGGACCTGCTACCCTACCTTAGTAGTCTAGGATGCTAACTAGTATAATATAATTTTGTATTAAGCAACAATACAGTGTTCAGTGAAACGATGAAAATAAATTGAGTTCCGTTCACAGAGCAAGGATTTGACGTCACGCTTGTTGACAGTTCCCGTTCAGCAGAGGAGTATAATAAACCGTTGCGAATTTCACCAGTAACAGTGCTTCGGCTTTATTTACTATTACACTGTTAATACAAACATCGTACACACGAATAATAGGTAGGTATTTTTGTGTATCAAAATATGGGTAATAATTGCGTTTCAAACCGTGTGGTGCCTAGTGCCTACCTAATCAGTAAAAAGCGTATTTTTATGTGTAATATTATACAGTTGAGCACTTTGAGTATGGCTACTAATAAAATTCTCAAGAATGACTTGATTGAAAAACTTTTTGGATTCTTATTATGGGTCTCATACATTTTTCTAATAATTCAAACATTATTTAAACCGAGATAATGAACATAGTCGTTTCGCATATACTTATAAGATATAACGAATGAAGTATTTGTTATGGTACTGAGCATCCGGTGAAATGAAATGAAATGATTTATTTGTATGAATCGTGGTAACAAAGTTGTTAACAATTAATTGGTGTACAGCACAATTCGCCAATATATCGGCATACAAATATTTGATTGTCAATATTGGAATATTATATTTAATTTATACTTATACGTTCTTAATACACATTACATAGCTTTAATTCAATAATATAATATAAAATAAACATTAGTTTGTAGGTACCTCTCAAAAATTACATTTGAATACTATTATTTTTGGCTAAAGAATTCTTTTAAACTATAAAAGCATTTATCTATTAACCATAAATATCCGGACGACCGAGCCTTGCTCGGATTTTTAAGAATGTACAAAACTTGAACAAAAAAAAACTAATAGGACATCTGGATTCGAACCGGGGTCTTCTGCTTTCCGGATCACCCAATGTGAGCTACAATAGTCTTGTATATAGTGACGAAATTTACCTTTGTATTCTAATGTTATTGTAGCTGTTTCTCATTCAAACATGGATAAAACCATTTTTTTTAAATTGAAACCTAGCTAGATCGATTTATCACCCCCGAAATCCCCTGCATACTTAATTTTACGAAAATCGTTGGAGCCGTTTCCAAGATTCAGATTATATATATATATATATATATATATATATATATTATATATAATCTGAATCTCGAATTAAACGAGCAATTCTTGTATATATATATATACAAGAATTGCTCGTTTAAAGATATAAGATTTTAATTTTTTATGCATTAATGTTTTAGGCATCTCTTCTCATCTTAGGTGCTCTAAGCCGACTCAAACTTATAACCAATATTAAATTATAACGTAAATTAACATCAAATAAAACCCAATATCTGTATTAAATTTCCAGAGAAAAACACGTGATCTCAGATCTCCCAGCGCTATAAAGAAGTTAAATAAACATCCGTAATAGATAAAAACAGAACAAGATAACCGAAATTTAAATAACCGTAAAGTTAAGATTACTCAACTCATGGAACCGGACATAGAAGAGTCCAAACAGGGTTGTCAAGTGCTTGAAAATAGAGGACATTAAGATTTAAAACATTTACAACTATGGCCATGAATTGAACTACATTTTTTTGTAAACCATAATCAGACAATATTCAGGGTACTGTTGATGGTAGGTAGCACTAAGAATAATTTTATGCAAGCATTGGGGCCATTCACAAACCGAAGAGAAGTCGTTCAACGGGCATGTCAAGAGTCTAGAATTTGTAACTTTATGAACACGGAATTTATATTAAATGCATACATTTCACGGTAGTTATCTGAATATTGTTTTATATATCATAAATTTTTTCAAGACTGATTCGTCCGAAATTCTTTTTTTACGTCAATTAACACAATCAGCGCTACGGAAACAAATGGTACTCGGAGAGTGAAAAACGAGCGCAAGACACTCCGCCGGTATTTTTTGCACTCTTAGAAAAGTACCATTATTTAATGATGAACAAAGTTATTCCTTTAATCTAGTGTAGGATATAATACTGGGTGATAATACAGTTAAATTATAAAGAGAATTACAATAATTAGTAACGGGACATATATCTTGCTTGGAGAATATATTTATGAAAATGTGATGTATGTGCACAGGAATTTGATCTTGTTTATGAAAAGTAGCGATAGTCATAAGTTTAATACTAGGAATAAAGATAAACTCGCTGTTACCGCCAACAGGCTCCATAAAGTTGATATATCATTGAAAGGGCAATGTATACGCCTTTATAATAAACTTCCAAGTGATAAAATAGGTATGAACTTACTCTAACTCAGTCTTAATAAAACAAAACATTATAATTTTCTAGAGTAATATATTATTATTATTACAAAACTACATTATTATGTAGCTCTTATTATTATAAGAAATCAAAAAATTGACGATTCAAAATGATCAAATATGATTTCTATGAATAAAGACATTTTGACTTTGAATTTGGAGGATTTTTGGTTTAAAAAACATAAAAATCATGGGTCCCAGTGAAAACAATATGACGTTGTTTGCACGGGGTTATGAAGCAATAAAATGACCGAATCCCGTTAAAACCTAATTCTTTCAAAAACCATGACAGTTCAAAGTACATTTTAATAAGTGTGACAGCCCTTGTCAAAATTCCGCATAATGTGTAACATTTAATCGTCTTTGGTAACGTACTGTTTACTTTCGTTTTTTTTCTGTCCAATTCATAATCCATTTAGGTTTTTATTGCTCATGCGATTACGACTTTGGTATAATTAAATTACCACTTTCACTGTTAAGTATATCCCGAAAGAGTATGTAGTTTAATATTAAACAGAAAAGTATGATACGCGTTAATGAATGAATTAACTGCATACTTAAGTAAGTAGTAATTAATTATTATTATAAAATTAAATAATGGTAATTTTTAATCACCAAGCTAATATATATTGCACGAACAGCTCTCTTCTGCGGCGTAAAAACTAATTAATCTCAACTGCAGGACCCCATAGCAAAATACCGTATATAGTCATGATGCTATGAAAAATGATGGTTGCAATGCACGTTAGCAATTAAGGCATGAAAATAAGCAATGCTTTTATTGCATGAAAGGGTCATAGATTACTTATTTTTCATATAAACTTCAACAGACTAATATTATAGGGCTCAGTTGATTGCTGGATTTTTTTTCTTTTACACTATTGTAAGTATAACCGAATTTCTTTATGAGGCCGATATAGATGCACTTCATAACCTTTATACGTTTTGTGTAATGAATTCCTCTTTGTAAAACGTCGGAATCTATAATATTTTAGTTAGGAAACAACGCATCGGAACCATTTCTCGAGCGGTGATTGAAAATTATCCGCGGTTAGATAAGCCTTTGATTTTAAAGAACAATCGTTGAGTTTATTTCCGGTTATTTTAAACATAAGCCTTACGAATCGGTGGTAGTGTAAAATATTTGACTTTGACTTCCATTTAACATTCAAATGTAACATAACGTAAATATTCCATACGCGACAATATGTAAAAGCTACAACATAAATACTTTACATATATGACAAAGTAAAGTGATGCTAGAAGCCTTTTCACCGTATTCCATAGACCATTATTGAGTTATTCAGTGCGAGAAAAATCTTTCCGACGACTAAGCACTGTTGCATGCTGCGCACAGAGTGAAACCTTTTTCCAGCGGATTGCATTTCTAAGCCAGTTTGTTGGAACTAGTACTAAAGAAATTGTGGTTGACAAAAACTTTCCTTGCAGTGTATTTTTCGATTATTTCACGTGGTTTTGGTTCGCGTTTTTTTCTTTTTTTAATCTTAGAACTCAGTAGTTTAGGAACCGAGTTGAAAACTTTTCGGCCCTTCATTTTAAAAGTTTTTTGTCAATAATTAAGCCATACAAAATCGATAATATAATATATTGAATCTACTTCAGGTCTTGATTAACGTAGTTTTTGCTACCCGGATCTATTATTGACATTTAAAATAAATAAATACAATAAAAAGATGTCATATTTGTATCACATTATACGCAAATTTTTTACTTTGTTTATCGCATTTAAAAATAGTAGATGTATCTCTTTACGTTAGCTGATTTTAGTTACGTAATAAGTTATTGGATCGAGATAAGAATTGGTGAATTATGTTCACCTTTACGTTCCTTAATATTAAACCATTGTAAATATTATATGTGGAAACTGTTTATATTTTGCGATATTAAAATGGAATGGTGTGAAAAAGAGAACCGAATCGCTGCTATTGCTTTCCACAAAGCAGGTATGGAGCCAAATGTAATTTTTAAATGCTTTATTTCGCCAAACATCTAAGGAATTCGTTCATTTTCCATTCCCTTAACAGATTTTATATAAATTAGATTCCACTCACAAAAGTTGCTAAATAAAATTAGTTAGCGAAAATTTTAAATTATACAACAATACTTTTCGCTTAACATTTTAAAAAGGACGAATTTAAAAGAATAAACGTCATTCTGTCAACTATTATTACCTTTATATTATCAAAGTAAGTTGTAGTCTGTTGTAAGTTTAGTTGGAGCGCAGCGGAGACCAATCCTTAATCAAATCCTTAAGCCATTAAGGTTTGTAACACTTGGCAACATAATATATTTACCATTTTTTTTTCCTAAAATTGATATAATAATATTATTATCTGTGTGTCAGTTCCCTGTATTGTCAATTTAGTAATTAGTTTTTAGAACTGGTTCGTGATTCAGGGTCATTAGTGACATTGCTTTAATTAATTTTGACATTTTAAAAATTTCGCATGATAATTAATACACAGAGACTAATTGTATATAGCTTTAGGTGAGATATTTTAAAATTTAATCATTGCTAATACAATTACTAAAACTTATCATTTAGATTTTTAATAATGTTAAAGTAGGTCTGTTAAATAAGTTAATATGATTTTTAAATTCAGGTCGTTTTAAAAGTAATATTTTCGTTTTTTAATAATATAATTAATGGTCGCTCAAATATACTTTCCTCTATCTTTAAACCAAAAATAATTCGAGGTTAATTTTTAATTAAGATAGTTTTTCAATTATTCAGGGGTCATTGACCGCGATTAGCCTTAAATTATTATTATTACAGTCAAGTTACGTGACAGCGTTCAGATTTTAAAATAAATTTCAGTAACGTTTACTTTAACCGCAATTAGCATAAGATATTTATATTGAAACTAGCTGACCCAGCAAACGTTGTATTGCCGATATTAAAATAGCGATACAAAAGTAACTGTTGATCGTAGATGGGTGATAATTTGAAGTTGTATGTATTTTTTAATGCTGACTCATAATCAAACAAATTAAATAAATTGTCAAAAAAATAAAAAAATAAATCGTGTAGACCACCCTTAACATTTAGGGGGATGAAAAATAGATGTTGTCCGATTCTCAGACCTACCCAATATGCACTCAATCAATCAATCTCATGAAAATCGGTCAAGCCGTTTCGGAGGAGTTCAAAGTTTAACACCATGACACGAGAATTTTATATATTAGATATTGTACTGAAACCTTTGGACATTATTGGCCTTCTTTCTAATACTCTTTATCACTATGTTATTAATTCTAGCTTTTACCCGCGACTTCGTCCGTGTTGAATAGTTACTTTGGGCATTTTTTTTAATTTTTTAGGATACTTTTCGAATAATACACATACAATACAAACTGCTCTTTCTACTGTTGGCAGCGGTCTTCATATTAAACAGCGCATATTCCTTGTCATTGTTGACAGTCTCTTTAATAGTATTTCCCTGTGAACTTTAATCTCCTATTTCATTCCCCAAGTGCCTAAATACAAAGTTTCATGGTTTTATCTTCGACGAATGACGAATTTCCATACAAACTGCCAATAAAAGGTAGCTTTTTCAAGCTAGTCTATCTAAATGTTATCAAAATTACATTCACATTTGTAATATTAATATAGTAGGGATTTGTGGCCTTAATCTGCACGACATCGATGAAAAAAAAAATCAAAATCACTTTATTCACATAGGTCACGGATATGACACTTATGAATGTCAAAAAAATATTTGTCTTATTGAATCTACCGCTACTTCGTAAAGGGTTGAGCTAATGAGAAGAAGTAGCAAGAAAGTCATTGCCACTCTTTTATATTAGATTTACATTTTCATCGATTTACAAATAATTTCAATTACAATATAATATGTAAAGTGATAGAACAAACATCCTCAAACGTCAAATAGTCAATGTCTTATACGAGTAAGTCAAAAAAGTAAATATAAATTAATACAAAACTTATTGAGTACAGTAGCTGCATCATCCATACACACCGTAAACGTGTCGGTGACGATAACCATACAATGTGAAATAGTTCGTAACAAAATGTATAAAATCCCCAGGTCCACAATTGTCTCGTTGTCGTTATCGCCAAATGTAAAAAGGCCTATGTTGCAACCGTTTTCTTAACTGGGTACATCTTAATCGAGAGAGAAGCAATTTCCCCGACTTTGAAATCAATTAGTAATGCGATGCAAAAAGTGGATTATCGGACACAGTCCGCGCCAGTTGCGTACACTGACCTTGTGCCCACAATCGCTTGGCACTGGCCTTTCGACGCATTTTGTTTTGCGAACACGTCAGTCTGTCGCACACCTATTCAACACGTTAACATTGAATACATAATTGTATGTTGAAGAACTCTGTAATGTCTATGGCACGAGAGCTGTAGTATTCTTATTTGGTATATTGAATACAACAAAGTTGTTTTGGACTAGTGAAGGGAAAAGGTTTAATGATTGGCTTCTTGTTATGGCAATGGGTCGTTTGAGCCAATGCTAATTTGTAAAAGGAAAAAGAAATAAGATATAGTTTATCTGAGCTTAACGCTTAACCACATTGCGCGGTACGAGTGAAGCCTAGGGGCGTATCACACTTCTCATACGCTCTATCTCCTCTATCTTTCGTCTGATCAGATACATATAGTCTCACCTCCCATTTGTGATCATTCTTCTGATGTCACTAAGTCTCAATTAGATAGCACCTTCTGTGCGATCCCAGCGGATACTCCCTATGGAGAGCCGCTTTCGCCTCTCTTCCCCATTAGATGGTTACCTAAGATGAAGACTAAGAGGGCACATTGCCCAAAGCCTTAGGTGGCGTTTAGAGAGAAGGCAGATTTAGGCTGCGTTGGTTATGTGGGCATGCATCACCCCCCTCCCGTCGTTATCCCGGAGGGTAGCCCTTTCTCTTTGTCGGGGTGTATAAAAAAGAATTGAATATAAAGTGCAGATTAGCCTATATCATTGGGCTCGAATTTTCCGCATTAGGACACAGTTATTTAGGTGCTCCAGCCAACCTTACACCGAAAGAAGCGAAGAAACGTGCACGGGTCCTCCATATTATGCAAATATTATTTTTATTTAGGATCACACAACACACGAGTGTATGGTTCACCTGATCAATAGAATAGATATATATTTATTTACCATAAAGAGTGACAATATCATAACATAATGCAACAATATTTGATAAGGGTCATGAAGCTACATGGGCTTCGACATGGGGAGAAGAAGTCATATAATAAATAACACATTTGTTTAGCTTAATTAATATGTTGCTGCGCTTTTGCATTATTTATTATCTTCTATATAATCTTCTATACTATAGTAAGCTTTCTTTGTAAAAGAAGCTTTAATATACACAAATTAAATTTGGAAATAAAATTTATGAACGACTCGGGTCTCGAACCTGCGATCTCTCGCGTTCTATGCGAGCGTTCTTCCACTGAGCAAAACGTTCGAGAAAGGTAAAGTTCATAAATATTTTTTATCGGAATCTGGAAATACGCACTAGGAAGTTTATTTCATATTAATATTTTAGACATATTAAATTATTCTTCACTCCATACAGCCAAGCGATCAAGCGGTCCGAGGTTCGAGTCTCCTTCCGAGACAACCCGCGCCTATGAGCTACATTTTCGGCCGTCATAGCCCCCGCCCGGCTTTGCTGTAAAAGCCTTTAGAGCTATCAGCACAGAGGAGGTTATTAGTCGGAAAGGGGGGTTTACACCCGAGCCCGACAAATGGGCCCCGTTTCGGGGTCTTCAATACGTAAATGTTTTTTCCTCCTCTCCAAAAAAAATATCTTCGTGAGAGAAAGTTCCTTGAACACGCCCTGTGGAGGAAAGCCACTCAGATTGTCCTCACAAGTTTCTCGTAACAAGGAACATACGTATTAGTTACATCATTTTTTGCTACGTTGGGTTGTTTGGGAACTTCTTATGACCACCACACATCCGGCGGAAGGAATCAAGTTATTAAGCTCGTCAGTCTCAAGTTGTTCGACCACAATTCATTACATTTTATACACTTTATATAATTATCACATATATAGTACCACAACGGCGCCTTTTTCTACCGTGAAGTAGTAATGTGTAAGCATTAATGTGTGTCAAGATTTAAATATTTTTATGAAAATAAGGGGCAAGACGAGCAGGACGTTCAGATGTTGGTAATTGATACGCCTTGCCCATTACAATGCAGTGCCGAATTCAAGATTCTTGAAAAACCCCAAAAATTCTGAGCGGCACTAAAACTGCGCTCGTCACCTTGAGACATAAGATGTTAAGTCTCATTTTCCCAGTAATTTCGCTAGCTACGGCGCCCTGCAGACCGAAACATAATAATGTTTACACATTTCTGCTTCACGGCAGAAATAGTCGCCGTTGTGGTACCTGGCCGGCATCCTGTGCAAAGGAGGATCCCACTGGTCTCACATGAAATAGAATGTATGAGGAATTAGAGGAAGAAGAAAGGAACTAAAGCTGACCCATGCATCAACTCGCGGTAAATATTTATAATAACGATTCAAAAGAGCTTTTCGCATTCAGGTCCAAAGGTAACGTAACGAGGTAGTAAGTCTTTGAGTCTGAGTGACATGACTTCTTAAATTACAATCTAATATGGAGTCGTTACAGATTTTGTAACATGTATGTACCCTACTTGAAATGATTGTTGTCCTCACGGATGCATTACGAGCTTTACGCAATGACCGACTCGCTTGAGACGTGCTGCATACGAATTTAATCTGTGTTTCTAAATAGCACTACTAGTCACACTTTACTGACTTCTGATTTAACAAAAAGTGGCCAAGTGCGAGCCGGATTCTTTGGGTTCTATATACCTAACTAATTACGTTCTTTCTTAATATTATTTTAAAATAAACATTTTTTCTTGATGACATTCACTATCTCATACTATTTGTTGTTATAGCGACAAACAGTAAAGCTCCTCTTTCTCGCGTCGTATTCCTCATTGCTGAGGCTCGTGATTTCTCTGAGGATTCGACTTTTTGACAATAGTTCGCCATCTGTGTCTGTTTTTGGCTACTTGCAGTGCGGGCTTCATGCCGGTATCCAGAGATGTGCGGATTTGGTCATATTATAGGGCTGCGAACTCTGGGGCGTTGTCCGTCTACCTTCCCAGTAACCATCAGTTGTTCGAGGTTGATTATTGATAGATTCTACTGAGGCAGATGGATAGTAGTCTGGTTTTATACCTAGAGTGTGAAGGATGGATTGGTTGGTTCGGAATGCTGTACAAGGGATTTCAAAGGTATCAATCCGATCAAACAGTAAAGCACAGTCTATTAAAATATCTGCTGGCTTACTATTCCCGTATATGAGAAATAGTCTGCTGACAGACTGATGGAAGGACGGACGAAGGATTATATATTATACATATATATTATTAGGAGGAACGGAGCATTAGGACTAAGGGTTACGTTGGTTTCTATGACAATTTCTCATAAAACTTATTAAACCAGTGGGAGGCTCTTTTGCACAGAATGCCGGAAATTACTGGGCAAACGAGACTTAACATCTTATGTCTCAAGGAGACGAGCGCAATTGTAGTTCCGCTCAGAAGCTTTGGGTTTTTCAGGAAACCTGAGCGGCACTGCATTGTAATTGGCAGGGCGTATCAATTACTATCAGCTGAACGTCCTGCGCATCTCATCCCTTATTATAATTAATAAGGGACGAGATGCGCAGAATAAATAATTTTAAGGATTTTAGCTTTGTTAGGCCAAAGAAGTATAACTTCTTGCGTGCATACATAAGTACACACACACTTTTTTTTCATTAGAAATGGTGTATATATGTTGGCAGAAATCGGTATTGGTGTTAACTTATTATACTTTCATAAAAAGTTATTATAATATTTTTAATTGGATAACAGAAAATAAAAACAAAATATGTTTAAACTCAACACATATACACAAATTAACTCTCGGGTTGCCAAGTTAAATGCCAAGGCTAACAGCCTGTTAGTAACAGGCATAATATAATACAATCACCGAGCGAAATATAATACTAGCAGGTATAATATTGCCAAATTATAATTATCCTAAATTTAGAGGTCGATTTGGTCGACAGAGGTTTTGCTACTAGATTTTAAACACAGCTCTTTCACAAATATTTTGGGTATAACCTCGTTATGAACCTTAATAAATATAGCACTAGTATTATAGTTAGTTGGTTCCAATATTTTATTACCAAACTTCTATTGAACACCAACTCATAAAATTTGTTCTAACACTAGTTACTATATACCTACGGTAAGCAATCTTTGCTTATTCAAAAACTCAACAACGACTACGAGTAGTTAGATCCAGTGCCTAGTAAAAAAATAAGGAATCCGTGTCAGCTTACATAACAGTGTAGCACCAAGACAAGCCGATTCACGTGTTAATACATAGCACGCCCACACTTACACTACTACAGGCCGATAGGCGGCAATTATGAGAATTGTCATCGTCTGTGACGGATCAACTTGCGTCTCAATAAAACATTTTAAAAATGCCGTCGTGCGTTGTGAAAACGTGTAAAAACGATACTATATAAGTATTTGTGGCCATATATGTAATCATAAATAATTTTAAGGGAGAAAAAATTGTGTAACTAGTATCCCCCGTAACCGCACACACACTAGCATAACGGTGCTTCACTTCAAGTGAGAATCACTTGCTAATATCACGGCGCGGAGTCCTTCTTTTTTTACTCGTCCGTGCCCTGAGTATGCTATAATTAAATGACGCTTCATAGGTTCTTTCATGTTTAGTAAGGTAAATGATTTGATCAGGATTTTTTTTTAAACTTAGCTGCAATTTCAATTTTCAAGTTGTAGAAACGACAAAAGTGACAAGTAGTAGGCTGAGAAATTGTTGCCACTTTGACAAGGTTCTTGTTTCAATTCGTATTATGTCTCATGTGAGTATTTTTTTTATAGAAGAGACGACAAATGAGTGTACGGTCACCTGTTGTTAAGTGATGACCGCCGCCCACATTCTCCTGCAATACCAGAGGAATCACAAGAGCGTTGCGGGCCCTTTAAGAAAGTGTACGCGCTTTTTTTGGAGGTACCCATGTCGTATCATCCCGGAAACACCGCACAAGGAAGCCCATTCCAGCTTTGTCGTACGTGCCTCCACAAACCGATAAAAACAGGTCTGGAATATTAGTTTAGTGTGCGTGAATTGCTCAAAATAGAGATCAGTTATAAAGTCAATTTTACTAGAAGTTTTCACAGCTATCATAGTCTTTGCAATGCTCCCGTGTAACAAGGTGATTACACACCGTGGCCCCTACTCTTTTTTCTATACCATATGACCTGTAATGATCGTTATTACAACAAACAATATTATCGAAACATGTTTGTTCATTAATATTAATTCATATCGATATTACCAACAACTAAGAATTATTCTTTAACAACTGAAGCGGTAAACCAACAAATTACACACAATTAAAAGTTAAGTATAACTTGTTCCACAATAAACCGTTATGACATAACATCTTACGGCGGTTTACGGCGAGCAAAGAAAAAGTGAATCGAATGTAATGATTGATTCGGAGTTATGTTTACAAAACATTGGGGCGTGGTTTAGAAGTCACGTCGAGTTGAAAGTCAAAGCGGCACGAAAGTGAAATTATTAGCATTCGAGAGTTAAGAGAGCGTCTTCACACGGATCAACTGACGTATTCGATAGAACGAACGTGACAAAACTGTCGGAATTTGATGCTCCAGGAAGGATGTTGAGCTAGGCATATTGTAAAGTGTCCTAGGCTTTTCGCGATCCGGACGGTTTCGGTGGCTTTTGGAGAATTTCAAATTATTTAAATTAACACTTTTCAAAGTATTAAAACGCGTGTAATTGTAACTTTGTTTTTTCCATTAGATTTTTGCGTAAAAGTTACATTTTATTATTATTTTACTTAAACCGACGTTTCAAGACCTTTCCAGATCTCGTTTACAAGGGTCCCCCTTTAACTTAAATAAAACAACTTTTAAATAAAATAACAAAAATCTAATGCAAAAACACAGTTACAAATACACGCGATTTAATCCTTTAAAAAGTGTTTCATTTAAGTGTGTAACACTCGCGTAATCAAAGTTAAATAAAAGAGATCAATATTTACAGAGCTTATTCTCAAAGCAAACCAATAAAAAATCAACAATGTCAGCCCAGTCGTTTAGGTAGCTTTTAGTACTCTATAAAAAAATAAAAATTTATAAATGTCATGCTATATTAAACAATATATTTCCTATCGATTGACTCCAAGTATGTTTAAGTAAATAATTTAACTTTGAATATCTATACTTATTATAAAATCGTATCGAATCGTAGCGTGTCGCCGGAAAAAAATTCTACATGTGGTACCATTGTAAGGCCAAGAAATAGTTTCAGATTTTTTTGTCGGTTTATCTTTCGGTGTGTAAACGTTAATCTTAGAAACAGCTTTACCGAATTTGAATGCAGTTTTTAGTCGCGTATTTTATAGCAAGCTCTGCGTAATATATATGTAGCATTTGTTCCATTTCAACACAACGATGGATCATTCCACAATTGACACATTTTTCATACGTGTTGCACTAGTTTTTCTCAATATATATTGGTATCTGGTATAGTAATATACTAGAAAGTTATAGATAGCTACAAAGGGTTCTGTTTTTCCATTAGATTTTTTTTTCATACATGATTCAAAAAAAAAGTTTATTTATCAAATTGATTCTTACATACACCTTGTAAAACATCAGCCCTAGTCTCTTCCGAAACGAAAACCCAGGTACAGTATTATTTGCCTTATTCCACACTTAGCCAGCGACATCGAAAACAGTATATTAGTCGTGTAGAAGAAATGCTTAATAGTATTTTAATGTCTCCATAAACCACAATCATTATCTTGATGATTATCGCTTCCGCAACGACAAATGTTATGATAGAAAGAAAATTTTTTCCTACTAATGGTAGTATTAACGAGTGTAGGTACTAGATGCCTATTATAAGTAACGAATTATAGATTACTAGCTGACCCGGCAAACGTTGTTTTGCCATATAAAGTATAATTCACGCGATAGTTTTATAAGTAATAAAATATTGCCTATATTATAGCCTGTACATCATTTTTTCTATTGTCAATAGTTTTTGCAGCGCACGCAAAAATAGGTTTCGATTTTACACCTTGTGTTACAAAATAGCAATTTTATTACGGATCCCTAATTTTGAAAAAAAAAACAGCCTATAGCCTTCCTCGATAAATGGACTACCCAACACTGAAATAATCGTTCAAATCGGACCAGTAGTACCAGAGATTAGCGCGTTCAAACAAACAAACAAACAAACACTGCAGCTTTATAATATTAGTATAGATTAAGTGTGTACCTTCTCATGTGTGCTTCAGATCTTTACAATGAATGAATTGCGGAGGTATTCAGTTGCGTAATTGCATCACGTATATGCAAACATAAAACAAACGTCGCCGTAAATTTGGTTTGAGTTGGTCAATTCACCCCAATGCTTCCTTTTCCTTCCAGTGGTAAGAAATTTTACCTCTGTGCATTCAAGTTTCATGAGATATGAGAATATAGATTTCTAACTATCGAAAACTAAAAATATCTACATCTATAGGTATATTAATTGAAAAGGTACAATGACAAATATACGAGGTGCAGTTGGTCATACCGAAATAGCTTTGGCATGCGCCCGGTCAACTGATTTACCGTTACAATAAATAATCCTAATTATAAATCCCTTGACTTAAAACAGGGATCTCAACCTTGTCGTAAGCAAGCAGTCATCGGTTTTCAAAGAGCTATTTTGATTGGTGATTTTTGAAGTGTATGCCAGGACCTCACGCCACTATGACGTTATCAAGATGGCGGCTTGTCCCCATCGAATCGCGCGGAGATCCTGACCTAGTAGAGTGTGTCTGTAGTGTTCCAACGGGTTGTAGTATATTTTTTGATCACGTCGTATAAAAACAAAGCCGAAATATGGAACATGCGACAAATTCCACCATATTAATCTTCGATTGTTATATGTATACATTGCCGCATTTACATCAGTAGTCTAAAATATTCTTGGTCAATAAGCAGCAATGTAAAACATTTATTCAGTTCATATTTAGAATGTTGAATTTAGACCCCGAATCGGACAGTGACAGTTGACACATGACTAAGGAGTAAAGTGTGCTTACACTGTCTTTAAGCACACTTTTGAATGTCATTTACATAAGTACATAAATTTTATATATTTGAGAAACTGCTTCTGAAGCTTCAGCTAAATAATGAAATGGAATTTATTAATACCATTAATAATTTATTGTAATAAATCATCTTATACTTGGCGAGCTATAATTACGTAAAAGTCTGCAATGGTGTAAATACTCTTACGCCTCTTCTTCTCTCTTAGAGCGCCATTTGTTTTCCGAAGCGGTAGTAGCATTAGTAATGACATCAAAAATAATTCTAAAGGAATCAATTTTGAGAAAATAAATGCGTTTTATGTCTTTTAATATTGTAAACTTACTTGTCCTTTAGATATGATGAAGAACGTATCACCCCTCGCACCTTGCCGGATTATGTAGTCACCATTTTGATAGTGCGTCTCTTCTAGCACGTCTGATATCTTGATAAGAGTATCTTCAGGTAGGTTTTTGAAGATGGGAACACTGGAATACAAAGACATCATTAGATTTTTAATTATATAAAAAAATAACTGTACATATATAGATAAATATATAGAGAATAAGAAGAGCAATTTGCTAAAATATTGGAAGGTACTAATACTAATAGTATTTTATAATCTAAGTTATCGCAGTGAGAAATAAAAACAATGTAAATATAGTCTTATCATTGGTAAGTCTCATTCCAGTCACAATATTCTTTCAAATTTCACGCCAACTCACCGGTAGGGTCTCTCGACATTAATATTGTAAGTACACTTTTATTAATAAGTAAGTTAAAAATGTAAAAAAATTTCTATTATAAATAAAGGTCTGGAACTTCATTTTTGTATTTAAAAAATAGTGATTTCTTTATGAAAAGGAGGACAAACGAGCGTAGGGGTCACTTGGTGTTAAGTGATCACCGCCGCTCACATTCTCTTGCAATACCAAAAGAATCACAGGAGCGTTGCCGGCCTTTAAGGAAGGTGAAGGTTTGTCGAAGGTACCATGTCGTATCGCCTCGGAAACACCGCACAAGGAAGTTAATTCCACAGCTTTGTAGTACGTGGAAGAAGGCTCTTTGAAAACCGCACTGTGGAGGACCGCCACACATGCAGATGGTGCCCTAATTGTGGCGTGTCAAATGAAGACACACAATGAAGCGACGTCTCTACGCAACGCCAAGTGATCCAGCCGTTCACAGAGCACTGTGTCCCCGACAATTCGAGCTGATCTGCGTGGTTAGTACTTTTAGTAAAACTAGTTTAGTAGATTATTTATTAATAATCTACTAAAATATCACACAAATATTTATTTTGTATTCGGTTTGGCCGCTTTAAAATAGTACATTAGTCCATTAAACTCCGGAAATTAAATTACTTTATATGCTACACTAATTACATTCCTGGTAGCAGTATTTGTTCCATATCTAATTAATTAAAAATTTTAATATATAAAATTACATAAGCAGAACTAAATCATTAAATATACGGAGGTCGCAGTAAATTGTGGCATAAATTTAACGCAATAGGAAGTCGACTGTTAGGCACTTTAAGAACGTGAGATTTAAATAATACTAGCTGACCAGACAGACGTTGTTCTGTACATAATAAATAAAATACCGTTTTTGATGAATTTGTCAATAATTTTTCATTGTAACATAATAATATGCTCCTTGTTGTTATAATGAAATTGTTTCACAGCAGAACTGTCAAACCGCGCGTCAAAAATACTCTCATAGAAAATATGTCCAAACAAAACAAATATTGGAAATAAAAATAATGATGGGTCCCAAATCGAAATAAAAACTATCCTATCTCTTAAGTTGGACTAAACTGCTGAATTGAAATCCGTTCATTAGTTTAGGAGTCCATTGAGGACAAACATTGTGACACGAGATTTATATATATTAAGATTTTACGCTATAATTTTGCAAATAACAACTCCAATCTATATATCCAAATTGGTTTATTTTGGTCATGCATTATTTGTGAAGTCCAGAGAAGGTTTAAAAGGTGAATAAATATGAAAATGCTCGGGATAAAATAAATCAACAGTTTTGTTTTTCCTTTGATGTGTCCCCCGTCGTTCAAAAATCGAATCGAATGAATAGTTTCAAATGAATAACTAATTAGAATTTTATATCTTTCTAAGTTTCTCAGGAGGTAAAAAATAAACTTAAACTTAATTTTAGCTAACTATAGTTGGTAAGTACAGTTGTTACGGTAAGTAGAGTACAGTTTTTAACTATCTATCAGATTATTTTTATGTAGATTGATAAATCATAAGTAATTAAATTCATAAAAAACAGTATTTTATTTATAATGTACAGAACAACGTTTGTCGGGTCAACTAGTACTTTATACATATTAGTGTGACTAAAATCATTTCTTTTTTTCATTTGGTTAGGTTAGGGAAATCGCACACGAAATGTAAAGTTTTTGTATGAAAACTAGATCGTTTTTTTGTAAATGCAATTAAATACGTACCTAATAGCAATTTAATATAATATGGTAAACCTTTATATATATTTCTTGTGTGCGTGTGTATGTCACTGAACTCCTCGTAGAAGGCTGGACCGATTTTGATGAAACTTTCTGTGTGGCTTCAGGTGGATTCGAGGATGGTTTAGATTCACAATTGAACTACCTCCTAAACGGCTGGACGGATTTTGGTGATTTTTTTTGTGTGTTCCAGTGAATTTGTGATTGGTGTGTGTCTTTAGGTGGATTCGAGAATGGTTAAGATTCACAATTGAACTACCTCCTAAACGGCTGAACCGATTTTGATGATTTTTTGTGTGTTCCAATGAATTTGAGATTGGTTTAGATTCTCAATTCCGTGCATATAATATAACTCTCCTGCTCATGTGTATGTTAGTGAAGTCCTCCTAACGGCTGGACCGATATTTCAAATTTAAGACGTGTGTACAGGACAACGTCTGTCGGGTCCACTAGTATAGTTATATGATTTGTTTCGTTTGAATTAGTATGTCATATACAGGAAAAGATAAAGAAAAAAAGCAGTTTAAATATAACCATATCAAATCTGTTTAATATTTAATATTATTAATACTCGAAACTTCGAGATAATGTTTGTATGTATGACCTCTTCATGGACATAACATATGAAAGGTGCAATAAAGGTGAAAGATTCATTCAAGGTAAAATTGTTTGTAAATCAAAATGAGATCTTAACACTTATCTATACATCAACAAGCCCTATTGATGTCATTATTTTTGCGGAATATTTGCGTGGAATAGATATAAATGACGGAAATGAAAAATTAAAATTAGCAAACGTGTTATTTCATTTAATAATTATTATAATCAAAGTATTTTGTTGCAAATCATGAGAATTGTTACATTTATAATTGCTATCATTAGTTATTGCTATGAGTATAATACGAAAAGATTGCAATACCACCCAATACGCCGCTCATGCATGGAAAACTGTTGAAACTTCAACAACCAGCGTTTCAAAATATGAATATTAATAGTGTGATTTAATTATTTGCAGTTTCACACAATGGCCCACATGAGAAGCTACCACAGCATATTATTATCAGGTTTAACATTTTCATTTCAAATCGAATCTAACATTGAATTTGAATCTAACTTTAAATTTTTTCTTTCTTTTGGTGGTGCTTAATATGTTTTTAATCTACAAATAAAATTTGAAAAACATTTTATAACATGAATGAATGTTCCGTGCTAGTGCTCTAACCAACTGAGCTAACCGTTCGAGTGACGTATCGTCATAAAATTTCGTATGCTTTGTTCAACTATCAGGTTGTGGCTTTATCTACAGATTCTCCTTTACAGTTGATAACCTGCTCAACCCCAATATTTGCATATTAGGAAATTGACTAGAGATATCGCTCTTGTAAATCTAAACAATTTGTTATGTTTTTTAAGTGATAACTCTCACTTCTAGGATTAATACAGAAACAAAATTTTATGATATTTTTATTTTATAACTTTAAATAGGAGTTATGTAAACAGCTGGCTCCGAAGCAAAGCTAAATTCATTGGTTTTAATACGCGTACGGTTTCACGGTCATCAACTATCGATTTAAAAGTGAAATGTCTGTTTAAGGCCGTACGTACGAAACTTTAGCGTTCACGGAGAAATAATTTATACTAGGCAAATTTAAATTCGTTCTCGTATTATGCCAATATCATATACATTCAAATACGATGAATATTTGAATAATAATTCAACCTTTTCAGACAAGTTTGTCCTCAATGTTACGTCTACTAAGTCTTCTTCTTGTGGTGCCATCTCCTAGCGGAGGTCGGCTATCATTCGTACTATTTTTATCTTTGACACAGCAGCTCGGAACAGGGATCCTGTGCTCAGGTTGAACCATGTCCGGAGATTCTTTAGCCACGAAATACGCCTTGTTCCGGGTGGACGCTTTCCCTGGATTTTCCCTTGCATGATGAATTGGAGCAGGTCGTACTTAACATTATGCATTATGTACCAAAGTACTGCAGCTTGCGATTCTTGACAGTTTTCAAGATCTCTACCTTTTTGTTCATCATCTGCAAAACTCTTTCATTGGATACTCTATCCGTCAACGATATCTTCAGAATTCTTCTATACACCCACATTTCAAAGGCCTCTAAGCGGTTGCTCATATTTTGGGTTAAGGTCCATGATTCCATGATCTACTAAGAGTACGTATTCATGTTAAAATGTGAGACAGACCTTGTAGACATTTCCTATATTATAAGTAATATGCTGTATAGAAAAATCAAATCAAGCCAAGGAATTCATGTCAGTCAATCAAAATCACACCTATGAATGTCGAACGAGAAGAAGTTAGGAAGAAACAGAAGTTAAGAACTATTCAATAAATATCTTATAAGCTACAGAAACTTCAAAAAAAAAATACATGAATAAAAACCTCAAGTGTATCAATTCACACACCGTGAATAAATAAAGGTATTCTGCGAACATTTTAAATGTAAAAAGTAATTTAACTAAATACAGCGTTAAATTTAAAAATGCACGGTTTTTGATGACTGGATCATCCAGCCACCGATAGTTCACGAGCATCATGCAAAGACCAGCCATCGAAGCCGTCCACCATATTTTAGGGGAGGTAATGAAACACCCCACTAACACGTCTACCACGAATGCTGAACCAAAATAATAGTTTTGTTATTTGCAATATGATGCAATAATCGCCAAATAACACAGCAGAGGACACAACAGGATTGCAAGGAATAACAAGCATCAAGAAGTATCAAGGGAGATAAGAGTTTACGCTACTTCTTACAGATATCAATGACATGATGGACACGTCTCCGAGTTGATATATAGTTTCGTTTGGGAATTTAAACTTGGCGGTTTTTAGCTCATGTTCATGCATGAAATGCGCTATTATATTTCTTGTTTTTTTTTATGACGATAAGGGACGAGACGAGCAGGACGTTCAGCTGATGGTAATTGATACGCCGTGCCAGTGCCGCTCAGGATTCTTGAAATAACCACATAATATGAGCGGCACTACAATTGCGCTCGTCTCCTTGAGACATAAGATGTTAAGTCTCATTTGCCCAGTAATATCACTAGCTACGGCGCCCTACTAACCGAAACACAATAATGTTTTCACATTAGGTACTGCTTCACGGCAAAAATAGGCGCCATTGTGGTACCAATAATCTAGCCGGCATCCTGTGCAAAGGAGCCTCCCACTGTTAGAACTGGTAGAATTCTTGATTTTAAAATTGTATCATATATTTTTTGTTTTACTTTTCAATATTATTACTTTATTGTTTATTTTTGTTTTTAATCACTTTCAAACATGAACATGATATTTCACTATAGTTGTTAAACTACAATTCACAGCGAAAGGAACGTCGTTCCAACCCGCTGTCCCTCAACAGCTTTGTATTAACGGTTCCGTACCCGACGGGTAACAACCGGAAATTGTAGTACGTCTGTCAGTCTGTCTGTCGACGGGCTGTATCTTATAAGCCACAATAGTAAGACACCTGAAATTTAGACAGGGTGTGTGCAACTATTACCGCTATCAGTACACATATAATAAAATAAAAATTATAGTGATTTTCATATTATAAATAAAGGTATTCTGCGAACATTTTAAATGTAAAAAGTAATAATAATAATAGAGCCCTCACTTCTTTCTTTTACAAATCACTACATATTATAAAACATTATTAAACAAACGTTAGGTTAATCCCCCTTTCCCCGCGACCTCTCGCGTTCCGTTCGAGCGCTCTTGCAACTGAGCCTACCGTTCGAGTGACGTATCGTTGATAAATCTTGTATGCTTTGTTCAACACTCGGGCTGTGGCTGTGAGAATTTTGTTTTCTAATTTTATTTGTGTCATTAATCCCAGAAGTAAGGGTTATCACTTCAAAAAACATAACAAACTGATTTGATTTGATATAATGATAAAAGTACCTACACCTGATAAATAGAATTTCTTTATTCATTTTTCAAAGGTACATCAATCTAATAACAGAACGAAGCCGAGTCCTAAAGCTAGTCAGATCTTCTTTAAGTTAAAATCAACAATCTAAACTCTAAATTAAAAATATTTATGTACAAGTAGACTTAATAAACATATGATAACGTTCAACAAGTAAACCATAAATCATGACGTTATGTCAACATCAACTGCAAACAGCTGTCATGAAATTTGCGTAATATAATGATAATGACAATTTGTACAAACAGGGTATGTTCCGATATGCACTGCGAGCACTGCACACTGCTATCACTGTAGAAAAATTCGTTCCGTTATGGACTGGCAGTATACTACCGCAGTACCCTAGGGAAATATATGACGTCATAAATCGCCGCCATATTCTACTGTGAGCACTGGCGTTTTCAAGGTAAGATACTCGCAGTACTTTGATCACGTGATCAGTCAAAACCACTCGAGTGCCTAACGTTTTATAAACAAACCTACAGTTTAATCCCAAATATTTTAAATTTGACAGTACTCCAACAACAGTTTATTCTAATGAACTAGAAAACTTTAAAACACTCATTTGAATGCTGCGTCAAAAAATGCTTGCGTATACGGGATTGGGTTCCGTTTTAAATAGTAACCAATATACCTAACTGGCTATAAAGGAACGGCTTCACAGTATACTAAATTGACGTCACACTGTATAGTGGTCACAGTGCATATCGGAACATACCCATAACAAACTAACTGTTCGACATTAAGAATAATACGTAATCAAAGGTGAATGTTTGAGGAAATACGTCATCATGTAATGAATGGAAACTGTAATAATAGAAAAAAACAAGGTTGATTATCATTAGTAGATGGTTTTCTTTAACAACTATATCTATATATAAATCCTGATGTTTGTTTATTGAAATTTGTTTTGAAACAAACGCTAATAAGAAATAATAAAAATAAAAAAGTTTGTCACGCATGATATGATGGTAAATACAATATTTTTATCAAATTCAAATGCAACCTATTGCGCTATGTCGATAACTTTGGTTCTCCTACGGATCTCCTCATCGATCTCGCAGGGAAACTCCAAGCATGCTTAACACCGGTGGGTTGTATACGAGTAAATATAAATATTTTTGCATAGAAGGTACAATACTACTTTTAAAATTGTACTTAATACACCAAATAAATGTAATAAACAGCCAGACAAGAGCCAGATTCAAGGTTAGCCCAATCTAAATTGATATAAATATTTATATAAACAAATCTTAATATATATAAATCCAGTGTCCTGATGTTTGTTTCCAGTGAACTCCTAAACTAATGAACGGATTTTAATGGGGATTTCTTCATGGAGTGCAGTTTAGTCCAACTTGAGAGAATGGATAGTTTTTATTTCGATTTGGGAGCCATAATTATTATTATTTCCAGTACTTGTTTTGCATGGACATATTTTCTATGACAGAATTTATTGACACACAGTTTAACAGTTCTGCTGTAAAACAATTTCATTATAACAGCAGGGAGTACGTTTTACGAAATAATTCTTAATGATATGAAATATTATTTACAAATTCATAAAAAAATATTTATTTATTATGTACATTATGACGTCTGTCAGGTCAGCTAGTTTATCTATATATACATTTAAAAGTGGGAGGCTTCTTTGTACAAAATGCTTATATCTCCTGTAAGGCAATTAATTCGCAAACATTATTGTATATTGATTTGAAGGATGGTAAAGTTAGTGATATTACTAGGTTGATAAGACTTAACATCTTATGTCTTAAAATGACGAGCGCGTTTGTGATGACGCTCAGAGTTTAAGTTAAAACAAGTTGGCAGGGCGTATCGCTTACCATCATCTTGTTCGTCTAGTCACTTTGTCTTTTAAGTAAATTAAGTTGTGTGTTTAACGCAAGACATATGTTATCACAGCCTGTTAGAATCAGTCTTGAGAATATGAATAGTTGCACCTATTTTTTATGGAAAAGGAGAACAAACGAGCGTACGGGTCAACTGGTGCTAAGTGATCACCACTGCCCATATTCTCTTGCAACACCAGAGGAATTACAGGAGCGTTGCCGGCCTTTAAGTAAGGTACCCATGTCGAATCGTCCCGCAAACACTGCACAAGGAAGCTCATTCTACAGCTTGGTTGTACGTGGAAGAAAGTTCTTTAAAAACCGCACTGTGGAGGAATGCCACACATCCAGATAGTGCTAATTCTAATTTGTGACGTGCTTGCGGAGTAATAACTATATCTATTTAAAAAAAAATATTATTAAAAATACGATACTATATTGTTTTTGAAACAGAGTCCAGGACCTCTAATTTAATATGAAATTTCCAATGAAATGGCAATTATATTGTAGCTTAACTTTTACTTTCCACAAGAGCTCAAGAGATTGAAAGTAATTTTAATACCTAGTCTAACAGGCACTATATAATAATAATTATAGTAAAACAGTGTGTACTTATGACACCACGTGACAAGACGGGTAAGCTTCATCAAGGCGATGTTGATAATATGATATACAAGTATTTTGAGGTGAAACTTATTTAGAATAGCTGGAATTTGAAAATCGATGAAACGAAATAGCGAGACGATAGAGACAAATTTATACAGTTTCTTGGTACCAGGCGATCATAGTTGAAGAAGAGATTGTCTTGTGTTATGTGTATGACGCGAGTATACAGTAATGTCATTCATTGCGGTTGAAATCATATGTACCCGTGACATTACAATGTCACTAAAACCAGGCCGTTAAATTGTAAGAAATGAAGTCGATTGACAATCTACCGTCTAATTGTAATATCACTAATGAAATTGTAATATCACAACGTTGACAATATACCTACGACATATATATAGTTAGCACTATCAATTTTATATATCCATTAAACTATTCAAGTTTATGACACCTGCCAATTTGCGGCGTTTTTCGAGGTGTTTACAAATATGTCTCCAAAAGGAAAGCCCTCCTTTACGTTGTAAACAATCATACAATAGAATGATGTCAACCTATTAAATCGATGGACTAGAACCTATTGTTTCAATTGCATTCAATTAAAATCCAAATCGAGGAAAAACATTAATTGCGTATAAGATAAGGTTTCAGTTTAAAATTGTTTCAATAAAAAGAAATTGTAATTTCGTTATAATACTTCTTATTATTTCTTTTATTAACGAGAGTGCTACACATTTAAATAAAACACCGTTTAGCTTTGTAAGAGTGTTTTTATCCTAGATTATGCATGAAAGTAACATTTTTATCAATAGAGAAGACGGTCTAATATAATCTGATACCTTGGGATCCAATAATCAACTTATAATTAATAAATTAATACCTGCAACTACACATACAAAAAAAGAAGAGGACATTGTCAGTATTATGCCAAAAACCATCTGCCTACAGCAAATACCACCTCCGAGGCAAAAAACTTCATAATGACAACTATCAAAATGCTATCTTGACTCATTTCATCTGCAGTGCAGCCTAGCGAAACTCTCTAAGGAAAAAGCGATTCACTCGATTGTACGAAACGTTCAGACATTGACAGGTGACGGCTATAATCTTGTAAAAAAGGAGATCCAACTATGAATCCACTACGTTATAAGCAACTGTTCGCTTTCAAACTTAGCCGGATTATACTTCGTGGCCAATCACAATACTTTGCACTGACTGCACATATCATACTAAACTAAATTACAATTTTTACTTAGGCAGTCCCGTCTCTTATGACGTAGTATTTACGTCCTCTTTGGTCCAGTGCCCTTGAAAACGAGATCTGGAGTGGTCTTGAAAATAACGAAAATAAACACAAGAATTACTTTGAATGAAAACGAAATACTTAAAAGCAAATAGCATCGTGTATGTATATACGTAAGGACATCATCATTTCGTATGTGGCTCTACATTTTAATGGTTACCAATTGTGGCCAGTGCCCCTAATGTGCTTAAATTGGTCAGTGAAAGGACCTCGAATGAAATCTCGCATGAACGTGACAAATGTTTCGCAAATGTATCGCACAATTCTTAAGCAATCGACAATACAATGGCTTTGTATCGATGTTACAAGAACTTGGGATTGCCACTTTGGGAACTATGCCCTCATGCTGATACAATATAAGGTAGAGGAATGCCTTCCAACGTGTATCAATTTATTTGTCAGTTGTATGTTTTGTGGGGAGTGAATGAGATTAAGATGTCACGCTCGGCTATGTAACGCTCGTTTGAGTACAGTCAGCTCGAGTCGACTAAGGAAGACTCAAGAGGATAATAAGCTGTGGATCTAAAAAATTGTTTTCACATATTTAATCAATAATATCTATACTAATATTATAAAGCTGCAGTGTTTGTTTGTTTGTTTGTTTGTTTGAACGCGCTATTCTCTGGTACTACTGGTCCGATTTGAATGATTCTTTCAGTGTTGGGTAGTCCATTTATCGAGGAAGGCTATAGGTTATGTTTTTTTTCAAAATTAGGGATCCGTAATAAAATTGCTATTTTGTAACACAAGGTGTAAAATCGAAAACCTATTTTTGCGTGCGCTGCAAAAATACAATATGACAATAGAACAACAGATGTACAGGCTATAATATAGGCAATATTTTATTACTTATAAAACTATCGCGTGAATTATACTTTATATGGCAAAACAACGTTTGCCGGGTCAGCTAGTGCACTAATATATATGAGTGTTTAAATTTGTCCTTAACCTATTCTTGTTTATGTTAACAAAATACAATATATTTACACAAAAAAATCATAATCTCACTTAATATATCTTATTAAAAAAATATTTAAATTTCATTTTTAGATTTTTTTTATGATTTTATATTAAAACACGTTTTTATAGAAAATCAAACAAAAAGGTAAAAAACAATTTTCAATTATTGTAAGTTCGGAGTAGTGTGATTATAAAATAACGTATTTTATTGTAAAAAAAAAATCATGGGGTTCTTGATCTCAATTCTAAAGTATTTCACTGATAGATATTGGTAAAAGTAGAGTCATATTCATAAGTGTGCAAAGTTTCACTTGAAACCGACGTTTTCAGATGGATGAAAATCGCCGTTGAAATATTGTATTAAGATAAATCAACTATTTAGATCAGCTTATAATCAACTTGCTAATAAATGATTGCAAAATGTAAAAAAACAAATAATTTATTAGCGTCAATTAAAGACGAGTTTGGCAAAATAAGAACGACTCTATAAAATTACGTGCGCCCATGACCCACGTAAAACCTTAAATAATAAAGCATAATATATTCACAATATATTTTCAACGCGTTAATCGCCAGGTGTCAAATGGTTTAGGAATGTATATATAAGGTTTCAGATCGGTACTGGACAGACAGACAAGGCTGCGTAACTCGACACCAAGAATCTCCACGTCAACTTTCTAGAAACCGACATGAATTATAAACAAGCCGATGGTTTCATAATTAAATGACGTTATTGTTCAACATTAGCACCACGTCACGTCAAACGGGAATTTGGAACTGTTATCTATGATGGCATTACTTCCAGTTTAAAAGCTTTCAAATCTATTTGCTCACTTATAATTTGGTCAAGATCGCCGGAATACGTTGGATGAGTGCAACGCATGATTTTTAACCGACTTCAAAAAGGAGGAGGGCTATCAATTCGATCGGTATTTTTTTTTATGTATGTACACCGATTACTCTGAGATTTATAATCCGATTTACGTAATTCTTCTTTTGTTTGATGCGAAATAGATGCCATTTGGTCCCATAAAAATTTTACAATTTTCAATTTTTTTTTAATTTAACTGGCACTAAAACGTAAAAAATAAAAAAAATTCGTTTTAAAAAACCGACTTCAAAAAATTAAAAGTATCAAATAACTAAAAATTTTATTTAATACACCTCTTATGCAAAAACCTTTACCTTCAATATTAATAAAATACTATTTATTAATATTGAAGGTTATATAGGTATATTTGTATGTGCTACATATTGATAGCTTTGAAGTCGTTGCCAAGCCAATTGTAATAAGGGTACCTACACTCGTGACTTTGAGCGGGATAGCTTCGTCTAGAACAAAACCCGGACAGACACGCGTGGCCAGACAACCTTAATAATTACAGTAAGTAAGCTGTTTATAATATTAAGTTTTATTTTGTTTAGGGCTTGGCACTGACTTATCAATAGGTAGCACATAAAAATTATAGTATTTTATTAATATTAAAGGTAAAGGTTTGCATAAGAGATGTATTAAATAAAATTTTTAGTTATTTGATATATGTAAAGTGATGCAACAAACCTACTCAAATATCAAATAGTCAATGCCTTACACGAGTAAGTCAAAAAAGTAACTGTAAATTAATAGAAAACAAAAGTTATTGAGTACAGTAGTTCCATCATCCACACACACCGTAAACAAATAAAGGCATTTTGCGAGCATTTTATAAGCGATTATATTAAAAAAAATGATACTAGCTAACCCAGCAGACGTTGTATTGCCAATCAAAGTAATAAAGAAAAAACAATAAATAAAATTTTTGGAGTATCAAAAATAGATGACGACCGATTCTCAAACCTACCAAATATATCGTACAAAATTTATCGTCTTACAATAACCAATACATTCAATTGCCACCTTGCAACTCTATTGCGTATCTGTGAATGGAATAGAATAATATTAAAATCGCGATAAAAAAATAGGTGGTGATCGAAGACGGGTAAAAATTTGAAGTATGTATTTTTTACTGCTGAATCATAATAAAATAAAAATAAAAAAACAATATTAAGGGGTGTGTCGGTGGCTCTTATCAAATAGGGGTATGAAAAATAGGTGTTGTCCGATTCTCAGACCTATCCGATATACACACAAATTTTCAATCAAATTGGTTTGGTAACAATCACCGGGACACAAGAATTTAATTTAAAAGATATAATAACTTTTAAGAATCTGAAGCAGAGCTTCCCGTCACAGGATCATCCTGCCACGATAGGTACGTGTGCAAGCATTATAAATAATTGTATGACCGAGTATGATAAATCCAGAGGGAGGCTCCTTTGCACAGGATGCCGGCTAGATTATGGGTACCACAACGGCGCCTATTTCTGCCGTGAAGCAGTAATGTGTAAGCATTACTGTGTTTCGGTCTGAAGGGCGCCGTAGCTAGTGAAATTACTGGGCAAATGAGACTTAACATCTTGTCTCAAGGTGACGAGCGCAGTTGTAGTGCCGCTCAGAATTTTTGGGGGTTTCAAGAATCCTGAGCGGCACTGCATTGTAATGGGCAGGGCGTATCAATTACCATCAGCTGAACGTCCTGCTCGTCTTGTCCCTTATTTTCATAAAAAAAAAATAACAAGAATAGCTCGATTCCCTGGAACATGATTAACTTTACCAAACATATTGTTGGAGAGTTACATCTGAGGTCACTGCCCTGGCGGATGTAAACAATCTTAGTTTCATTAAAAGGGAAACGAGGAAACGCCAAAATAACTACTCCAGATAGAAGTACTTGAGTGATTTAACTCGAGGCGTTTTATGTACGTAGCACGATTTATACACTTTTACTGACGGAACCTAAAGATCTTGTTAATTGGTTGATTTTCTTGTTTATTTGCAATTTTTGAACTTACGATAAGATATAAGATAAGATATTAAAAAATACTTTAAGATTCATTTCACTTAAATATGCGTTTAAGTGTGAAAAAATTTTTATCAAGTGGAAAGTAAATATTGAGTCCTGAATACTCGAACTCATAGAGGATTTAGATTTTGAGTATCAAATGGAGGCTATTGGGGCTTAAAAGAATGGGAGCGAGATGTAGGATTTTCAAATTACCTATTAATAAGTTTTTTGAACGATTTGATAATGTATATATATATATATTCAATTTACTATATTTCAAAGTGATAACCCTCACTTCTGGGATTAAATTTATTACACCACAACCTGAGAGTTGAATAAAGCGTAAAAGATTTTGTGACGATACGTCACTCGAACGGTTGGCTTAGTTGGTAAGAGCACTCGCACGGAACGCGAGAGGTCGCGGGTTCGATTCACGCATCGTTCATAAAATGTTGTTTTTAAATTTTATTTGTGTAATAAATTTAATCCCAGAAGTGGGGGTTATAACTTTGAAACATAACAAATTGTTTAGATTTGCAAGAGCGACATCTCAAGTCAATTTCCTAATATGAATATATTAGGGTTGAGCAGGTTTTCACTGTAAAGTAGATCCTGTAGATGAAGCCACAACCTGAGTTGAACCTGAACAAAGCATATAGGATTTTATCAACGATACGTAACTCGAACGGTTGGCTCAGTTGGTAAGAGCGCTCGCACGGAACGCGAGAGTTCGCGGGTTCAAGACCCGCATCATTCATAAAAATTTGTTTTAAAATTTTATTTTTGTGGCATGAATATATTGTATGAGTATCTTACCTTTTCAGGAAGTCGGTGTATTCAGCTTGTCGTATGAGCCCAGTCCTCATCATGATGGTCTGGAAGCACTGCCGCTCGATGGCCCACAGCCGGCAGTCAGTAGCAGCTTTGATGGTGGCGGTTCTCTTGCAGTTGTACAAGATGGCAAGCTCTCCGAACACCTTCCCTGGTGCCATGGTGCTGAGGTATTTGTTCTCACGGGACACCTCAACTCTGCCCTCTGTGAAATTAGACAAGTGTAAATATATTTCCGCAGTATTTTTTTTTATTACAATAAGGGCGAGACGAGCTAGACATTCAGCTGATGGTTATTGATACGCCCATTACAATGCAGTAGCGCTCAGGATTCTTGGAATACCCAAAAATTCTTAGTGGCTATCAACTGTAAAGTAGATCCTGTAGATGAAGCCACAGTCTGAGAGTTGATCAAGACATATCAAGATTTATGAACCTTATGTCACTCGAACGGTTGGTTCAGTAAAAGAGCGCTCGCACGGAACGCGAGAGGTCGCGGATTCGAATGCCGCATCATTCCTAAATTTTGTTTTTAAATTTATTTTGTGTAATCAATCCCAAAAGTGAGGGTTATCACTTTAAAAAAAATAACAAAAAGTTTAAAACAAATCATTTAGAAGTGTATAATTTCAAAAGAAGGTCCACGATGATTACACCTACATTAGGTAATGAACAAATATAATATTTGAGAGTTAATGTCTACAGTTTTTTGTCGATGTTTGATGAGGTTTTAAGGTGACACTATAATTTCAAGTCGCATTTGCTATAAATGGTCGTTTCAAGGCGAGAATCAAATGTGGACGAAAATGACTCATAACTTGATCGGGTATTACAAAAAGTATATTTTTACAACAGATCCGCTTCACTTAACACACATTTTGAACGGAAAATAAACAAGTCACTTAAGCTTCCCCAAATTCCTTTTTTTTAAGGAATAGGAGACTAAACGAGTGTACGGGTCACCTGGTGTTAAGTGATTACCGCCGCCCACATTCTCTTGCAACACCAGAAGAATCACAGCGTTGCCAGCCTTTCAGGAACGTGTACGCGCTTTTTTTAAAAGTACCCATGTCGTATCGTCCCGGTAACACCGCACAAGAAAGCTCATTCTAAAGCTTTGTAGTACGTGGAAGAAAGCTCTTTGAAAACCGCACTATGGAGGACCGCCACACATCCAGATGGTGGGGATGATATACTAACTTGTGGCGTGTCGTGCGAAGGTGGAATTCGGCGGTAGGATTCAGGTTAAACAGCTCTTCGGAACACTCCACGTTATAAATGCAGTAGAAGACACATAATGAAGCGACGTCTCTACGCAACGCCAAGTGATCCAGCCGCTCACAGAGCACTGGGTCCCCGAAAATTTGAGCTGCACTGCATTGTACGCGGTCAAATAAATCGAGCTGATACTGGGGTGGGATAATACTCCATGTGTGGCTGGACCTGCGCTTTGTAGAGCGCTAGAATGTGGGCCGGTATTGCTGTGCTCTATAAATGACGCCCAGCTTCTTTGAAGCCAAGGTGGCTTTGCCGGAGGGCTGGAGAGATGGCCACGGAATTCGCAATCGCTCGAGATTTCGAGACCCAGTATTCCAATACTAGACGAGGCCTTAGGGGAAGTGTTCTCGAAGAGTGGTGTTATGACAAATGCGGTTTTCATTTCTTCGTTTTATAAATAGCTATTTACGCCCCGCGGATAACAGTTTTTTGTCATAAGATACCTACTGTGGCTCCTGTTCCAGAAATAAGCATATGGTATCGGGCCACTTTGTTCCTTTTTATTATGAAAATAAGGGACGAGATGAGCAGGACGTTCAGCTGATTATAATTGATGCGCTCTGCCTATAACAATGCAGTGCTGCTCAAGAAAATTTTAAAACCCAAAAATTCTGAGCGGCACTACAACTGCGCTCGTCACTTTGAGACATAAGATCTCAAGTCTCATTTGGCCTGTAATTTCAATAGCTACGGCGCCCTTCAGACCGAAACACAGTAATGCTTAAACATAACTGTTTGACGGCAAAAATAGGTGCCGTTGTGGTACCCATAATCTAGTTGGCATCCGGTGCAAAGGAGCCTCCAACTGGTATAAAATGGAAATGGGCTGGAAATATACAAAGAACAAAAGACCAAAGATGGTCCATGATGGTAGTAATGAACTATATGTTACTGGTAACCTTTCAATAGGAAACGAAAACGATAGAAGCCTAATAAGAGATGGAGCGATGAAATAGTAGAAACAGTAGATAGATTTGGACAAGAATTGCAAGAGACAGGAACGAATAGAAATTAATGGAAGGACGCTTTTACCTCTAAAGGCGGTCCTTATATCGAAAATAATAAGCATATAATATACAATACTAACATTACTTTTATTTAAAATAGTGAAATATTAACACATACATACATCTTGTAATTTATAATTTGTATCTTCTTGTGGTTGAAATGGACTAGTCGCACTATGGGAAGTCTCGTCAAAAACCCAAGTTTAGGTTGTATATCCCAGTTATGTTGAGCCAAACCATAGATCTTCAAAACATTATACATAACGTTTGTAGTATTCTAATGCTCCAGCAATTAGGGGCAGTTGGTCAAATCCAAGTACGCGAAGTCTTAAACTGTTGATGACAAGAAACCAACATCGAACGAGGAAACTTGGTCACTTGACCATGAAATCTGAATTAGCCCGCTATTTAAACGCAACTGTGCATCACACGGCTTTCTAAAATTAATTTTTACATTTTATAATAATAGCTTCTATACGCTTATCTATATCTTTCCAGTTTTTTATTATCACTGTCTCTATTATGTTTAACTGTTGTTACAAAAATTTGTGGTAAACTAACTGACTTAAGTATGTGATGACTCTTTAAAAATTATACGTATGTTAATCTTTGGATGTGTGTTAAATATTAATCAAATTAAATAAGCATAGATTTTCCTTCATCAACACAGATGTAGATAAGGCCGGCAACGCTCCTGTGATTCCTCTGGTGTTGCAAGAGATTGTGGGCGGCGGTGATAACTTTACAACAAGTGACCCGTACGCTCGTTTGTCCTCCTATTCCATAAAAAAAAGACGTATACTTAAGGAAGGACGTGAAATTATTTTATCCTCGTGGAATCTTTGACCGAATGATAATATTAATTACTTGTCGTCATAAGCAAGATAATTTATATTTAATACATCTGTACTTTACTCACTTCACATCAATGGAAATAGGTCTAATGGTTTACGTCAGTCAATATACTATTGAATGTTTAGACGATTTAACTAGATGGAGACGGTATATCACTACTTCCTTATATAGGCTCGAAAAATTACTTTAGCTCACATATTATAAACAATGAGAAATTTTTAGGTGACATAGGTAAGCCCCTTAAATAACTGTCAAAGGCCGGTACAAATTTTTCAAAGCCTCTGGCATTGCAGAGGTGTTCTTTATATCTTGACTCGCTTGTTCATTGGTCTTAAAATTCCATAATTTTATTCTAAATAGATTTTAAAATCACATACTGAACTTCAAAGTCTACCTCCTATTCGAAAAGATACGTTTCAGCCCTGATAAAACTGGCGCAAGAAACACATGTGTGTCTTTTTAAATATTACCACAATACCCTGGGCTGGTTGCTCCCTTTCCAAGATGTGGCATTATTTAGAAAGTCATTACTTAATGCTACGTACCAGATAACGTTAACGTAGCTGTTACTAATTTTCGTTTATGACTTTCACAAAACATGTGATTTGTACATTTTCTGGGATACTGTTGTAAATGCAACATTTTTTTTAATAGCTTAACGGATCCCAGGGTTGGGCAAAGGCGTCCCCTGTTTTACTCCATTTATCTCAGTCCTGTGCCAGATCCGACCAGGACTTATTATATGCATCAAGATCGTCATGCCATCGTTTTCGGGGTCTGCCTCGACGTCTTTGCACGTTCCGAGGCTCCGAATGCGTGACAACCTGTGCCCATCGGTCTGAGTGCATCCTACACACATGCCCAGCCCAGATCCACTTTATCCTGGCGGTTTTTTCTCAACAATACCAGTTCTGGAGCGCAGTTCCGTATTTCTAATGCAATGGGTTAGCTTGACCCTCAGGATACTGCGCTAGCAGACAAATCTGGAGTTTGGAGTTCTAATTTTGTGTTAGTGACCAAATGCAACATGGCCTAACAAATCAAAAACTTGACTTAGCCGAGGCAGGTATAACATAAAACAATATGAAAAATGGAAACGAAATCAAAAGTTTATCGTAGTGTTTATCGTAACCACAAATTGTAATAAAAATTTGACTTTCTCTTGAGGTTTTCTCCGTAATTTATATGCTAATATAATGGATTGTGTAATACTGTCAATCTATAATAACAACTATATACCAACGGTATGTACTTTTAAATAACTAACACAATACATTGAACATTTCATATACATTTCCGGCCTTACAAATAAAATTGGCATAAAGTTATACCTGAACATAAACCAAGAATATGCAAAATGTTTACAAATAGACATTTTGCCTATGATAGATTCATTTTGACGTATCTCGTTTCCCGCGTTTTTTTTGCTAGGCTGATAAACATTTGGAAAACTTCAGAATTGTCATTGTATTGACAGTGTTGTCAGCGATATAGTCAACATTTTGCATGTTCTTACTTTGTTATCAGGTATAACAAGTTTATTTGTACGACCAGAAATTTATATGGAATTTTCAATGTATTGTACCGTTGGTATTTAATTCAACTTAAAATTATTATTAATAACATATTTTTTTATAAAAGAAAGCAGCAGTTAAGCTTCTTGGGCCAGAATTTCGAGTATTTTATTATATTTTTTATATGCGATAAATAATCAAATATAAACTTAATAAATGAACACAATTATCCGACTCTGAATATTTCTGAATAAATATTAAAGCTAATAAGAACAGGGCATAGTTCTACTTCGTTACTTAAGTAAACGGACGTAGGTTATTTACTTCACGAACGAAAGTGTTTCAAGGCAACGCGTTGTGTTACATACGGGTCGAAAGTTCATAAGATTATAATTATTGTTTATAAAATTTTGATATATTATACAAGTAGTTGTATCATATAGCGTATTTTGTTAATCGGAAAGGCAGGTTAAATTAACTTTATAGGACATCTTAATTATATTCATTTGCATGACATTTGTCATTCATTTCAGCCGAAAGTAGTCAGTACACTGCTGGACAAAGGCTTCGCCATGACAATCGGACCTACGCTGCCCTCATCCAACCTATTCCGGCCATCTTGACCAGAACGTCGGTCCATCTTTAGGGTTGCCTACTAACTCTACGTCTTCCAGGACGTGGTCGCCATCCGATGACTTTACTGCCCCAACGGCCATCTGTCCATCGAGCTGTCTGGACTGCCACTTCAGTTTCGCAATCATCTGGGCTATGTCGGTTCCTTTGGTTCTTCTACAGATCTCCTCATTTCTGATTCGATCTCGCAAGGAAACTCCGAACAATTTATTGACGTTTGTCATAAAGTTAGGTCAAATTGTAAGTATAGCATTTACTATCCGACAATTCCATAGATGAATAAAAAAACCTAGCTTTTTGGTATGCAATTAAATCAAAATATATAGACAAAGCATATAAAAAATAAAACACGAGGAAACTAGCCTACGCTAGTTGGCAATTAAGAGAAGTTATGAGATCAAAAAGATCTGTCATTTAGAAACAAAATACGGTGTATAAGTTTGTGTAATAAGTTCAGACAGTGAACAATATTAACGATATAATGGACAAGAGACAAAATAATTACATAATAGTTACGTAAAGATAATTCTGTAGTGGTTACAAGTCAACTACAAAATTGCTATTGTTTTTTTATAAAAAGATAATAATCACTATTATTGATAGTGTCAAGAGATTATCGCGTCGCTCTATCAACTTCTATAAATACAAACCACAAGGCCTCGAAATTCCCTCGTCTCATATTCATCGATCAAAATCAGTAAACAAGTACCTAGAACTCGTGATACTAAAATAGCTATAGCATTGATCTAAAAAGGTTAATGTCAATTACCTGATTCTCCATTTCGATGATGAGGGGTCTGATCTTCAAGACGCGTTACGTCAAGAACTATACCAGCGTCCAAAGAAGACTCAGTTGCTGTACTATCCCGGTGGCAAAGGTTGCCTGTTCTTCTTTTGCGTGTTCCATACGTATGAACTGGCACTATTAGTTTCGGTCGAGGTATTGAAAAGTCAGAGTCTGAACCACTAGATGAACTTTTAGCACTTCTAGAAGATACTCCATTTTTATTCTTTTCATTCACTACTTCACTTATAGCATCTTTGGGAGTTATTGAAAAAATACTATTATATTTATTGTACCTATCGTCACTTTTCACTCGCACTGTATTATACAACTTTCCGTATCTTTCCGGTTTTATTTGCCTATTGTCACTATTTGAAGTCCGACTTTCGTTATCTTTCCATTTAACCGAACTGTAACCGTTACTGACCGCCGGTAAAGAAGGATTAGTACTTCCTTTATACATTTCGTATTGCATTAAGGACAACTGTTCACTTGGAGAAAGATTTCTCTTTGGTTGAGTAACAGTAACGTTATTGTAACCATTGTTTCTGGATTCTGCTGTGTCCAAGTACCCTTTCAGAGGTGCTCTGCCTTCACTTTTAACTCTGAGTGATTTTGACCGAAAACTAGGTTTTTCGTTCACACAACTGTTTTCATCGTCGTCTGTTCGTGTTCTGTGTTCAGGAACTCCATCGCATGTAAGCAACGATCCGTTCGTCGATCGCATATACGAACTTAAGTCTTCCGCTTCATACTTCGGTTCGTTTTTACTTTTTCCGGTTCTAGACTTTATCGGTGCTAAATCTAAGGTTGCCATAGAATTAATAAATTTATACATATCATTTCCGAAGTCACCGGAGCTTTTGGAAGCAGAATCAGTTGATGTTGGTGACTTTTCTTTCTTTGGATCTCTTTGACTTTGTTTTATTTTATCACTATCAGTATCATTATTTTGTTGGTTTACTCGTGAATAATATTCGTAGTAACTTTCTGAAGATGGGTCGGGAGGAACAGGTCCAGGGTCGGGCAGGGGATAGTAACTCTTTTTGGAGTCGACCTTTCTCTGACGATGGGCATATTTTAGTGAATCCTTTCTTTGTGGAGGTAAAGGTGCTTGACGATTATTACTCCCAAAAGCTTCAATATCCCATTCAGTAAAGTTTCTCCTTTTTCCAATTTTCAAAGTAGAAGGTTTATAACCATTTGGCATGTCTTTAAAACTATAGCTGTGTTTAAGTTTATTTTGTATGAGGAGATTGTTATTAGATCTTGATTTTTCTTCTATATCTTGTTGATATTTAGCTAATTGAGATATGCGGTTGTTAGGAACATCACGATTGTAGTTAAATCCACTATGACCTTGGACATAGCCGTTATTATCATCTCTGTCCACGCTGCTTGCTACGTCACGGCACGATTTGCTTCTAGATATTGAATTAAATTTAACATTATTTGATGATTTCACATCATTTTTATAATTATTGAGATTCTCAGCTCCGACCCAGTTAGCAGCATAAACGAGATCCATCGTCCTATCATCTAGAGAAAGCCATGGGTCTTCCATGACCGCTTTTCCTGGGTAGTGTTTGATTTTCATAATGTATTGAGATCGATCAATAATGAAAAATTAACAGCAGACATTATCTTCAAATGGCAGTTCTGTAGTTTCGTAGTATTCATATTCTTCCTTAATTAGGACAATTAATACACTTTGAACATACTGTTAAGTATTCTGTACATATTTGTTATACACAAACAATGACCTGCAAACAATTTACACGATATTGCTTTATGCCACAAAGAATTCTCATGTTGTTGCTCATAATTCCCGTGTTACTTAACTCTATCTTTAATTAAAGTAAATGGAGTTTTTATTACATACAATGACAAGTAATCATGAGTCATCTGGGCTCACATTAAAGACCCATGATTCACACAGTAACGTAGGCATAAATGTGTTCCTTGACCGACTAGACTTTTAACACAATTTGTACTACATTTACAGAGTTGGTTTACGGTAACTTTTAATAATAATTGATGACAAATTATTAGTGATGTCACTCATATCAGGCCGCCCTTGACTAATTTTGGTATATTCATATTATTTTTAAATCTACTCTACTAATCAATTGATTAATAATTTGACGACCCATATAGCCGAATGGTTAGTGACCCTGACTACTAGCTAGAGATCCCGGGTTCGAATCCCGGTAGGTTGTATTGAATATATCATTGTATTGTACGCATAGTACAGGCTATGCCTAGTTTGGGGCAAGATAATTTGTGTAAAAGTGTGTCAATATTATAAAAAAAAAATGATTTAAAGTTTAATAAGACGTCTTAGAAGGTGGACTCTTTAATATGATATTATAACGGTCATGCGAGTCGGATCTGCTGGTAAGTTGAATATATCAGATACTTTTTTTTTTATGGAATAGGAGGACAAACGAGCGTACGGTTCACCTGGTGTTAAGTGATCACCGCCGCCCACATTCTCTTGCAACACCAGAGGAATCACAAGAGCGATGCCGGCCTTTAAGGAAGGTGTACGCGCTTTTTTTGAAGGTACCCATGTCGTATCGTACTTAGACACCCTATTCTCATAAAATGGTTTGAACTATCAATATATGTTTGTACAAATAACTAACAAAATAGAAGGTTATGATTTATAAGTACGATTGTTAATTTTGTATAAATTATAATTTTTTATAAGAATAAACGTTATGAATATTGTGAGCGGTTTGTCGCTCAGTATAAATAGATTTCTATTTTAAATGTAGTCGCTGCTAAATCACAGCAACATTAAGTTATTAATTGTTAAGGCATTGACTATTTGACGTTTGAGTATGTTTGTTACATCACTTTACACATTATATTGTAATTGAAATGATTTGTAAAACAATGAAAATGTAAATGTGGATTTAAAAGAGTGGCAATGAGTTTCTTGCTAATTCTTCTCATTAGCTCAATCATTTACGAAGTAGCAGTAGATTCAATAAGATTTTTTTTTTTACAATTATAAGTGTCATTTCTTTGACCTACATGAATATAGTGATTTTGATTTGATTTGAATTGTTAGTGAATGATTACGATGATGAAATAATAGGACGAAAACACGAGTGGGATTCAAGATACATTTCTACTATAAACTGCGTTGGGTAGCATTAAAGTTGTGTAATTAGATAAACAAATAGATAAAAGAAGTACAAGACATTCACAGACGTAAAGTGATGTACAGATAGTACTTTGAAGCCTTGATTACTTGTAAAGAGAGAACTGTTGTAAAGTAATATTACAATTTTATTTTTTTCATCACAGAATGAGCATATTACATATCACATTTCACATTTTAAAAAACGATTTTTAGTTTTACTCTAAAATTTGTTTAGTTTTTGAATACATATTTATATACATTTACGATACTTTACACACAGTTACAATTGCACGCGATTTAATCCTTTTAAAAGTGTTTTATTTAAATGTAAAATTCCCCTAAAATAAAAAAAATTACAAAAGACAGATTTTTAAAAAAATCAATACTTATTATTGGGTTTTTCTTTTCTTTTATGTAAATAAGAGACGAGACGAGCAGGACGTCACCTTGAGACATAAGATGTTAAGTCCCATTTGCCCAGTAATTTCACTAGCTACGGCGTCCTTCAGACCGAAACACAGTAATGTTTACACATTACTGCTTCACGGCAGAAATAGGCGCCGTTGTGGTACCCATAATCTAGCCGGCTTCCTGTGCAAAGGAGCCTCCAACTGGTTACGATATACCAAATAACCAAGTGCAGTAAACATAAATCGATCAGATACAGTTGTATTATTTTACAAGATAACCAAGTGTCCGTTATTATGTAATGATTAGACACTGGGCCGGGACGGCGCCCGCGTCGATGTAGAACCAAGTTTTAACATTAATGGTTATTACACTTTCACTGAGAGTGACTCGATGGAATATAAAGATTAAATTAACTGCGGCCGCTACTGGAATTCATGCTTGGATGTATTAATGGCTATTTGGAAATCTGTAATTATCTGGCAGTATACGACTTGACGAACCCAAAACACTTTTAGTCCAAAATAGTTTAAAAAACATTCCGACTTTGCATTTTATAGTTTTCCATTTCGAAACTTATGTTTATTCTAAACGAGCTTCATTTATATGCATTTTATTAACAAATAAAAAAACAATGTTATATAAAGACTTAAAAAAGATTATTTTGATAAATCTTTTAAAGGTACAAACTTCAATGAAAGTTAGGTAATTTGCGAGAGTGGCCATTTACATGAGTTTTGTTAGAACGTTATCGGGGTACAGATCTTAAAGAGTAAATGTCATTCTGTTATTAATCTATAATGTGTTGTATCTATGATGTAACAGAAAAAAAAACATAAACAACATTGTACGTTAAGTTTCTCTCAAACTTGTTAACAAAAAAGTACGTCTTACTTGATAGCGATTTTCATAGATTTTGTATAAGGTTGGTAAAGTAAAAGTAAGTAAAGTTAAAAGAGAACAATGTAAAGTAAAAGATGACAAGAGAGGAAAATGTTGGGATATGTATAAAGAAGAGACAAACGAGGACGTCCTTCTTGATAGCGATTTTCATAGATTCTATATTATGTTGCTAAAGTAAAAGTAAGTAAATTTTAAAGAGAACATTGTAAAGTAAATATGTATAGAGAATAGAAGAATAATTGAAAGTAGATTAACTGAACAATAAATTTTTAGGCAAATGTAGATGGTTAAAAGTGTTGGTTGATTTACGAAAAAAAGAAGATCAGATTGGAGATGTATTAAAATTACCTGATAATAGTAGACAGCCGGAAATATATATAGTTACTAGCTGACCCGACAGACGTTGTTCTGTACATAATAAATAAAATACTGTTTTTTTATGAATTTGCCAATAACTAGAATATTTCATAACATCAAGAATTATTTCGTAAAATATGTTCCCTGTTGTTATAATGAAATTTTATCACAGCAGTACTGTCAAACGGTGCGTAAATAAATTCTCTCATAGAAAATATGTCCATATAAATAATGGAGATAAAAATAATTATGAGTCCCAAATCCCAAATCTCTCTCGAGGTGAACTGAACTGCGCTCAATGAAGTAATCCCCATTAAAATCCGATCATTAGTTTAGGAATTCTTTGATAACCAACATCAGGACACTGGATTTATTAGCTAAATAGTTTTTCATCAATGAATCTTTAATACAAATAACCAATAATTTTAATTACTTAACGCACGATGCTCAATTTACTTTTATATAGCGTGTTAAATTTGTTTCGATTCATTGTTTTGGTTCGCCTAGATAATCGGATTCGTTAACAGCACGCTATTTTATTCAAAATGGTACAAGGCATTCTGCACTGGTCGAGATAATTATGACGCTGGCATCTGCTGGTATGGAAAATACTTTTAGGCTCGTATTAATAAACTAATCTCAGCTTCGAGCGTGACCTCAAGATCGTGCTCAAGTCTCTGTTCTTATTAATAAATTGGACTTGAGTCACTAACCTCAAACTCAATCTCAGTTGAGAGTTATCAAAAAACGTTCATATTAATAAATCTAACTCGGCCCTTAAGACGCACTTCAAGTGCGTATTTCGAGTTGCCAAAGTCAAGTGCGGTTCGATCACGACTTGAGCAGCTGTTTTAACCCAGAAAAATATTTATTTTGAAGCGGCAACATGTCAATAAACGAAGTTATTGCTTATATCGAATATTAGAATATTTTATGGCCTAGGTGGATTCGTTTGCCTAAGCGGTATATCAGAGATGCCAGTAATCAATTCGAAGACCGTGATTTTAAGAAAAAGTACAGGTTTCATCATATCCTATCAACTATATCCTCTAGGAAAGCGTCTTCGTCTTACAACATGGCTTAACGGGCACAAAAGTTAAAAAGAAAATATAGCGTGTTCCTCATTTCTTTTTTGCTTTCTATTGGATATTGAATAATCTTATACGCTTTTTATTAGCTTCACTTGTATGTATGTTTGTTTGTAACCGACTCATTTAGGCGCGATTTTGACTCACTTTAAACGGCCAGATTTCTTAGATTAACTTAGATAACTTCTTAGATTTATTCCATTTTCAAATTGCAAAATAAGGTTTATGTTAATTTATATAATTTTCATCTATCGTCTATAAGACAGGAATTGATGTTAATTTTAAATTTCAAAATAAATTTTCTATTTTTTCGGATTTCTACAAAAAGCGATGTTTTAGTTTTTTTTAACTGCTATATTTGATGACATAGTGAATTTGACTGAGCTTGTATTTTCTTACAACTTGAAGAAGAGGTTCAGTCACAGAAGGATGTAGAAAATAATCGTTAAGGAGGCCAAGATCCAAAAGAAGAAGAAGTGTAAGGTAAACTTCAATAAATTAAATATTAAATAGTAATGAATGCATGATCGAGTACAAGAAATCGTTAGTAAGTTGAAACAAGTTCATTGGTCCACATTCTCGCTTCACTGACCAGCTGATACATGAGAGATCCTAGGAATCGGAGAAATCTATGTATTCTCACCAATTAACACATAAGCACAAGCCCTATATATATTACAATGTTATCTAATTACTTATTAAATGGTTATTTGAAAAAAAAATATCTTTTAATATACAAGTTAATTTCAAAGTATAATTTTTAAATCGATTTCATGTCCAAAATTTGAAAAATTTCGCATGGAACTACATTATCAAGCAAGGATCTTAGATTGAGGATTGGTCTCCGCTTCCTCCAACTAGATACCGCACTATCTAAGAACAATAGCTTTTTTATTACGGCATCTAAAAGATTCTTGTGAGCGCGGCATCTTGACACTCTATGGCATCTTTCAAATTTTGTCACATACGCTTCGTGTTATTTTACATTGAAATTAATAAAATACAAAATACTGATGATATGTGATCCCAGTGTCTTTCTTATTTCTTGTAGTATTATATGTAGTATTTTACATAGTTTCACTACGCCACCCGGCATTTTATTTCAATTATTAGCAAAGTTTAACAGAACATGCAGTGGCACGTCAACGTCATACATTGTTCGAGACTGACTCTCGAGTATGCCCATGTGGGGGTAGTGTTAGTTGCCGCACTTTGCGACAACGACTGCGGTATCTAGTTGGAGCACAGCAATCCTTAATATAAGCCTAGGATGTCAGTTGAATGAAAAACATCGCGGCATATTGACACAGACAAATTAACACCGCTAATAAGCCAAAAAGATTTGGTGTGTAAAATACGCGTAATCGATATGAGTACATCTCTAGAAACAATACCAGTTATATTATTATCGATAACATTTATTTCATATTTGTAAACAATCACAGTGAGATTTCATCGTCAGTGCATTATATGGGCGCTCTATAAGCGAAATATTAAATTTTTGGAACTTAGTATAAAACATTTCCACCACTCATTAATGAAATAATTATGTATTATCTGTGCATTTTCAATTTCCCGTCTTCTTACTCAATCAAATCAAATATTGACGTTGTTAACATTTTGTTAACATGGTTACAATTTTTACATATTATTATGTTACAGTTTATATGGTACCTCCAGCCTAGCGAATCTATCTAGGGAAAAAGCGATTGTATGATACGTGCAGTCATTCATAGATCTATCGATAAAATATAACATTAATTAATTTAAATATTTTTTTCTTGCATTAAAAACACCAAAATTTATCAGATGTATTTTAAATAAACATCAACGGAATTGAACTTATTACATTAAAAATTGCTCAAATTATAAAATATAGTTTTACTTTCAACATCAGATCCTAGCGTCAAATACAAACTCTTAAAACTTCCCTAAAAGTGTATCAAAAAGTTTATGATGGACAAGTAAATACTGTAAGTACTAGTTTTTGTTAAAAGGAAACAGTTGCCCTTAATGATGTACCTACGGTTGCACCTGGCACGTCTCGAACGGAACTCAGGTAGAAAAAACATTTTTGTTTCGACAGCAAGGTTCCACGAGAATCATATTGCTTGAGATTCTTATTGTTTAAGCTTTACATCTTTCGAATATAGTATAACTCAAATAAATAATAACTCACGGACGAGTTAAAAAAAGAAGGACTACGCACCGTGATATTAGCAAGTGAAGCACCTTTATGCTAGTGTGTGTGCGGTTACGGAGTATACCAGATACACAATTTTTTCTCCCTTAAATAATCATGTATCCACAAATACTTTGATAGTATTGTTTTGACACTATATCAAAACGCACGACGGCATTCTTAAAATATTTTATTGCGACGCAAACTGATCTGTCACAGACGATGGCAAATCTCATAATGGCGGTCGATCGGCTTGTATTAGTGTAAGTGTATGCGTGGGGCTCTGTATTTACACGCTTACCAGCTTGTTTTGGTGCCCCACTGTTATGTTAGGTGACACGGAGTCCTTCTTATTTTACTCGTGTCTGTTATATATTTTTTATGATATAAATAACTTCATATGATGGTGAGTGATGTACTCTCAGGTTTCTTAAATCACCTTGAAACAGTTGATGTTATGTCTAGCAGTCCAGTAGTTTCACTATGGCTTCCTTCTATCAGAAACACAAATAAATTTTACAGACTTTTTTTTATCAAGGAGTATCTTGGTTGTAGAAAGAGGCGCCGTTTTGGTAAATACTTAAATAAAGAGCCTTCCACGGAAAGACCAAATGAAGTAGTAAATAATAATAATTATTGAATTCCTCCACATCATTTTCTACTATCCTCGAGTTCTTAATGAATTGTTTATATATTTTGCACATTACTATAGAAGTTTCATAAAATATTTAATCAGAAACAAACGCTAATAAGTAATAATAATTAAAAATAGTTTGTCGGATGTGCCCAATTTTTAGGACATGCATGGGACTGCAACCTATGGGTCTATGTCGGTAACTTTGGTTCTCCTACCGATCTCCACATTTCTGATTCGATCTTGCAGGGAAACACCGAGCATGCTTATCACCGGTGGGTTATATACGAGTAAATATAAATATTTTTGCATAAAAGGTACTACACTACTTTCAAAAGGGTACTTAATAAATCATGTAAATGTAATAAATGGGCAGACGATTCGAGGTGAGCCCAATTAAATTGATTTAAATATTTACATATAAATGTATAATAAAATCTATAAAAATATAAAACGGATTTTAATGGGGATTACTTCATGGAGTACAGTTTAGTCCAGCTTGAGAGATAGGATAGTTTTTATTTCGATTCGGGACCCATAATTATTTTTATTTTCAATATTTATTTTGTATGGACATATTTTCTATGAGATAATTTATTGATACACAGTTTGACAGTTCTGCTGTGAAACAGTTACATTGAAACAACAGGGAGCATATTTTAAGAAATAATTCTTGATGTTATGAAATATTATTGACAAATTCATAAAAAAGCAGTGTTATATTTATCATGTACAGAAATACGTCTGTCGGGTCAGCTAGTAAACTATATAATAATATGTAGATTGAAGATAGGTAGATTTTAGACGATTGTTGTTATGCGGGTACATATATAACTACTAAATTGAATAAAACCATTAACTAAAGTCGTGACAATTATACGGTAAATTATTACATGAATTATCTTAATAACAACTTATTACCAATGTCTATAAACGGTTAATTTTAACATTGAAACGTTATTTTATTACAAAATTTTACAATGTATCTTTCCGATGATAATGTTTTCAAATCTAAAAAGACCGTACTATTTTTAAATATTTTTATCATAAAAGATAGGAATAATCATTTAGCTGGAATACTGAACAAAGGGTCCTTCTAGCGGTACAATTACTGACAAATAAATTCCGGAAACACAATTTTTGAAAGTATTAAAAAGTAATGACTGCTATAGAATATATTTTAATTGCAAATAAAAAACTTTTAATAAATCAATGAAAATAAGGGACGTGACGAGCAGGACATTCAGCTGCTGGTTATTGATACGCCCTAGCCATTACAATGCAGTGCCACTCTATTTTTGGTTATGATTCTTGAAAAACCCATAAATTCTGAGCAGCTTTATCTTTAAGATGCAATTTGCTTTTTTTTAATGAAAACAAGAGACGAGACAAGCAGGACGTTCAGCTGATGGTAATTGATATGCTCTAACCATTACAATGCAGTGCCGCTCAGGATTCTCGAAAAACCCAAAAATTCTGAGTGCCTCCACAACCGCGCTCGTCACCTTGAGACTTAAAATGTGTATGAGATTTAAAAAAACAATAAAATCAGTTCATTATTTTCAATTACAAGCAGCACTAATTTCATTCAAAGATCTACATAAAAGGAGATTTTAATTGCTCTAAATATTAAGTATCGCCTTATGAGCTACTTTAAATACGCGAGATCGGTATGTCACCTACTTTCTCTAATGAATATGACATTTCAATGGAATCTATCGAAGAATTAAGATCGACAGATTGTGTTATCATGAAATCAGCAATCACTATAGAAATAAACAATGAACGAATCAAAGTATAGGCATTGATAATAAAGGCCAACTTTAAAATATTAAGCCAACAAAGATTAAACCAAATTGTTAAAATAAAAGAAAATATTTTAAACAAATTACTAGACGTACCTAATATAATGCCTATTATTTTTTTAGCATTCATCTACTTATACGATGTAATATTTACTAGTTTTAAATTAAAACTTTTATTACATCGTCTCTAACTTTTTCGTCTGTGTGTTGCATGTCGCGTGACGGTCGGGCGGCGCCTATAGATCGCACAGCTGACCGTGTAGTGTATAGACTATTACTCATTTGTGCCAGTGCTCCACGCTATTTTGTTTGTTTTTGTCAGTGTGAAAGGTAAATGTTGTTTGTCGGTATTTAATGATAATGTTATTTAGTTAAATGTCTATAATGTGAAATAAAGTTTCACTTTTACCGTGGTTTCATAAAACCACACAATCCCATTTTTTATATTCAAGAGTAACTTCGAATTTGAAGTTTTTGTATGCACAGCTATTTAACAAATGCAACATAGTTAAGGTCGTGATAATTGTACGGTTAATATAATTTATCTTAATTATAACTAATTACCGATGTCTATTAACGGTTAATTTTAACATTTATACGTTATTTTAATACAAACTTTTACAGTGTATCTTTCCGATGATAATGTTTTCAACATACATTGTTAAGAATTAATTATAATGACATTATGATTACTCTCGCCCATGTCAACAATTAAATAAATTTACTTCAAGTGCAAAAAAAAGTTTGAGAGCCAAAAGTAACCGACTCAGGGCCGATAGTGCTATCCCATCAATAATAATTTTAAGCAAAAAAAATCAGTTCTTCCGCCGTAGATTAATTTATTTCAAGTGCAGCGAAAAGTAAAAAAAAAAGTTGAGATCCCAAAAGTAACCGACTTTCGCGCATATTATTTGTAAACAGTGTTGCCCAATCAATAATAATAAAAAAAAACATTTGCTCACTCCGCATGGAAAATAGAGCATGTGGAACAAAAGAAAAAACAAGTAAATGCACGTAAATTTGACAACAGTAATTACTTCTTAATATTGACTGTTTCGTTAATATTATAATGTATTTTATGCGGTGTATAATTATCGTATTGTGTTGTATTAAAAATACTCCATATTTACATAAATAAAATATGCATGATGATGTCATACGAGGTTGCTGTGTCTTAGAAAGCATGACTCCGAAGTATTAATATGCTAAAACATATTTCAGTTAAAACACAAAGTAACGAAGTACTTTCACGAGAGGTATAGCACGCATACCTAATTGTTTACTCTGATAATAACCTTCCATTGTTTAGTAAAATACCAAATATATTAGGCAACTTTATACACTTAAGTCAATTAATTATTGTGAATTAAAGCAACAACATAGATTCAAGAATAGAAGTTGTATTCAAAGGATAAGATTCGTTATTTGTAGCATAAAACACACAAAGATCCTTCTACTATACTAGAACCACATTGTTTCCTTAGAAATCAAAAAACTCACTAACACCTCACATCATACATACAATTAAAACACCATTTACATATCAAAATAGATCACATGTTTTAAATAACAAAAACGTTAAAATACATTTTAAATACAGAACATGTCAAATATATAATGCAACGACCAATCACGACAGCGTTGCCCCGCATACTGCGGTTTACGGATTTTGATCAGCAGTAAGGGCGCTTTTAGTGTCACGCGGATTTGCTCACGCACGCGGGATTGGCCCGCATGCGTAGCATCCGCAAAGAACAATTTCATATAGGTATCTATTGTAAAGCGTGATATACGCACGCGGGACGCGGGGCGCTGTGCGGGGCGCCACCCCGGTGCGGGGTATCCGCATGCGTAAGCACTGCCTACAACTTCAGTGCCCATTTTAGAGTCGAACGGGGCGCACGCGCCGTATTGTACTGCCGAAATGAAAATCGATACAGAGCGAGTAATCATTGAAGTTCATCTGCGGCCCGTTTTGTGGGATAAACGCAATGAATTATACAAAAACAGGGACGCGAGAGAGGCTGCATGGAGAGATATTTTGAAGGAATTGGCACCTAACTACGAAAATTTGAGCGAAGAGGAAAGAAAAGAGGCGGGTATGTGTTTGGTTTATTATTTTATTTATACAAGCATCATTACTTTATTAATATAAGCATAATTATTTAATTCACAAATAACATCAAAAACCTTCTAAAACCTTTTGAGTTTAGTTAATTAATTATATATCGGTGTTGCCAGGAGACTTTTCCTTCATTGATAAAGTAATCTGCAAATATATCTCTGATATTACTTGCCGACGTATTACTACTTTCAGTCTGCTGCCTGGGTAGTGGTCCCGTAAAACCATTTGTGACAAATGTATGGCTGACCATGTATCCATCCCGTTTCCTTATGAAATTGTGAAGTACACATGCCGTCTTGACTATTAATTGTGCTAGATCTAACTTGACAGTCATGGATCTGTGAAATATTCTAAATTTATTTGACATAATTCCAAAAGTGCATTCTATGTACCTTCTAGCTCTGGACAGACGGTAATTAAATATTTTCTTTTTGTAAGGTAAATTATCACGAGCATAAGGCCGCATCACATGTGATGATAAACCAAATGCCTCGTCTCCCACTATCACGAACGGCAACTTTGCTCTTACACTAGATGGATAAGCTACTTCGGGGCAAATAATAGGCAACTCTTGCGGGTCAGGGATACCCAACGTGTTACTTTCCAGTTTCGTATACAAATGACTCCTTCTAAAGATGGTTGAATCGGCGTTACTTCCACTGGTACCGACATTAATATATGTAAAATTATAATCAGCATCACACATTGCGAGGAGCACTACAGAATAATATTTCTTATAATTAAAATATAGTGATCCACTGTGCGGCGGTCGAATCACTCTTATATGTTTTCGATCAATAGCACCCAAGCAATTAGGAAAGTTTGTATATGTGAGAAATCCCTCTGCGATTTCTTTCCATTTGATCCCATTAAGCTGTGGAATACATTCAGACTTTAGTTCAATCCATATTATGTAACAAACTTGTCTTACTATTTCGCTAATTGTTGCAATTCCAATCACGTAGGAATAGTGTAGATCAGTGAATGTATTACCAGTTGCCAAATATCTGAAAACAAAAACAATATATTAATAATATTATGATTATATAATATATTAATAATGCTGACATCAGACATAAGACGGCATGCACCGCTCGAATTTTACTTCAGAAGAAAAATAAATACCCTTAAGGTGAAAGGGCACGGAAGTAGCTAGCGCTAGAAGTTTTTAATTCGTTTTAACTACAGTACTGTAGCTACGTTAGATTTCTATCATTTGCCGAAAATTTTATCATAGGGGGGTATTTATGCAGTTATGATTTCATATGAAATGTTCGAAGTATAGTTATGTATCTCATATCTGCTAAAAGTGGCCACTTTTAGCAGATTTGAGATACATAACTGTGCTGTTAATATTTTATAAGAAATCTCCTCTGTATAAATTAACCCCTATGGTAAAATTTCCGACAAATGAAAGGAATCTAATGAAGCTAATTTTTGTTAAAACAAATTAAAAACTTACAGCGCTAGTGACTTCCGGAAGTTTTCACCTTAATATTGATGATGGCAAATTTTATTGGTACTGGTTTTGGGTAACTTGATCTGAAACTGTGTGTACTTTTGCCAACTACTTATTATATTTTGTCATTTCAGACAAGAAAATACAACAACGCTGGCGAACAGCAAGGGACACTTACCAGAAAGACAAGATATCTGAAAAAAATCAGCCATCCGGCTCTGGGAGTAAGAAGAAGAAGAAATATTCTTACTATGACATTTTGACTTTCTTAGACAGTACAACGGAAACTGCCGGAGAAGAGTCACTCTGTGAAGAAATGTCTGAACAAAGTAATTTAGAAACACCTAATGAGTCCACGCAACTAGGTACTTCACGTCAAGAAAGTTCTCAACTAACATCACAACGTAATTTAGAAACACGTAATGAGTCCACGCAACCAGGTACTTCACGTCAAGAAAGTTCTCACCCAACATTAAAACAAAAACAAGTAAAATCTAAAAAGCAAGCACCATCCGAATTTGAGGCACAGTTATTAGAATGCTTAAAGTCTAAGCAACTGGAGCTGGAAAGTGAGGATTTGGCTTTCTTTCAGTCTCTGCAGCCTTCATTAAAAAGATTCACTAGATATCAAAAACTAATGTTCAGAACAAAAGTGTTAAATATAGTTATGGAAATGGAAAGTCAAACACAACCTGCATACTACAGCCCCATACCTACAACAAGTTCTAGTGCTTTTACTGAGCTTGACAGTTTGTCACCGATAAATCAAGATTACCAAACCAATAGTATAATCCAGGATACTTCCAGTCTTAACGACAATGCTATTAGTTCTGCTGCAGTGAATGATAATGAAACTCTTATTTCGACTGAAAGTCGCCTGTTTAATATCACGTCTTATGACATAATTTATAACCCAGCAACAACATCATCTACTGGCGAAAGTAATGTCAACGCTCAGGATACAAATTTACAAAGAAATGAATGATGTAAAATTTGATTTTTAATTTATGAATAAAACTCTTTTTATTAAAATGAGTACGATTAACTTTTTTTCTCCAGTTTCTCTCTAATTGTTTGTTTATTCATATGAGTGCGGTTGTACACACGGCACAGATCAAGTTACTCAAATCCAGTATAAGCGGGACTCCGACGGGTTACCTAAGTATGATAATGCGCAAGGTGCGAGTTCCATTTATACTGGTTTTGGGTAACTTGATCTGTGGCCATGTGTACTTTATCAGATAAAAAAAGGATTGTGTATGTAGTTGAAATCCCAAACCAATTAAGAACTTTTTTTGACTTCAAATTACTGTCATGTGCAAACCTATAACTTTATATAATTTTATAAGTCGCGTGTGATGAAAGGTAAGAATGATTCCACTTTAAAGGCGACATTTTATGAGTGAAATAATCTGATTTTATGAAATTTCAACAATTAATAACCAATGACGCATTACTTTACGATATTTCAAACAAACAATCATTATTATACCGTTTATTTAGACTGGATAATTACTAGAACATGTGTTGTATGATGTCTCAATAATTGACCACGATGGTCAACTACTGAAAATATCATTGATTTGATTTTTCTGTTTAACATTTTTGCAGTTGACCAGAGTACATGACCATATTTTTTTTGCACATGTAAATTTACACATGACAGTAATTTGAAATCAAAAAAGTCCTTTACTGGTTTGGGATTGGTACGTTTATCCTACCTGTTCAAATCCCTTTCCACTAAATCATAGCAAGAAATTAAATATTTAAAATTTAAAACTTACCTTAATGTAATAGCGAGCCTCTCAATCGGTTGTATTGTAATCCTTCGTAAACTGCTTTTTTGTAGCTTATTCTCAATTTTACACAACAGTTCATCAAAAGAACGAATGGACATTCGAAAGTAATTTTTAAATTTACGTTCACTATTTTGTAGTTTTCCAAAATGTGTAACAAACGCCCCAGCAAGAAGCCTATTTTCAAGAAAGGGATCAACATGTACTCTTGTCTTCTTGTTTCGTCGTTTGTAAAGTATGTAAGCGACACATATTCTTCTGACATTGATCATTTTTGAACACGTCTATACCGTTACGCAGCCCGTAGAAAACTGAAACTCATGCTGCGTATGATCCGCAGCGTGAAATTTTACGCATGCGGGCCAATCCCGCGTGCGTGAGCAAATCCGCGTGACACTAAAAGCGCCCTAAGCAGTCAACTCCTGCGCATAGCGCGCTCTACAATAAGTAAGAGCGAGAGGGCAACACAACATTCATTTGACGTATGTGGTCGAATTAAAAGCTCTTTTATTTCATTAACAATAGACAGGGTGTCTGCTTTGAAGGAATTAAGTGTTTAGGTCCCGTATATGAAAAGTAAAGTGTGAAGAACTGTTTTTGATACTTTTTTGTTTTTACTCACTTACTTTAACTTTAATGTCATATAATTATAAATAAACATAAATTCATCAGTTCATTTGACTTTTAATACAAAAAAATGCTGTTTTGACAATTTGATCAAGCACAAAGTTCACGTTTGCTTTTTGAACAAAGAATTTCAATTTTAAATGCATCTTATTTAATTAATTACTTGACAAATAACTTTAAATAATATTGGGCCTTGGGTGATTTAAGTTACTTTGTTACCGTAGTAAATAAAAATAGTATTTCACTATCATCAAATATGATGATTATTTAAAAAGTACGACGTACCTACTAATATAAATATGCATTTCTTTACAGATAATAATTAACATGAATATAACTTGATAGACCACGTACTTTTGGCTACCGTTAAACTGACACGTATTAATTATCAACTGTTTCATTGTAATCATTTAAAAGATATACTTTAATTATTAATTTAATTATTCATTTATAAGCTATCTATCTACAGCCTCAGAATGTAATACTTAGGTGGTCTTATATAATAAATTCGTTGGAATATTGCATTCACAGATTTGTAATTAATATAAATAGCTCGTAATTTACTAATTTTAATAAATATTTTTCTAGTTTTCTCTTTACTGATAATTTTTGTAACACAAAGCATGCTATGTAATGTAATGTAATTGTAGGAAAAGTAAAATTTTATAATTAAATGCAATGTAATTATTAACACTGTAAATACTATTTCTTATGTTGGTGAACCATTAAATAAATATAAGCATCTAAATATTTTTTATGATATTCACATAGTGGTTGGGCCATTTGATTGTAAATGAACTAAATTTCATGGTGCCTTTCTATTTAATTAGTTAGCACACGAAGGGCCCTAATTAGGTCTAACAAACGACTATAATCCTTTTACAGATTTTTAAACTGTTATAATGCTGAATGACGATTGACCGAAAAAAAAGAACTATTAAATGCAGGCTACTATACCCACGCCTATACTTCTTCATCAAATGGAAGATTTTCTCAAAATTGGCTAGGTTTTCTGTCAAGAACAGGGTGGAGCGAAAGGTAAGTATGTTATTCTTCCATATTCCACTAGAGACAGGCAGGTGTTTATATGTTTGTACGACCTCATTAGTACTGAACTTCAATAGTCGAAATAAATTGGACATTATACGGTAAAACCATCGCAACCATGCAAACAAAGAAGTTTTGATTCTTCTTTCATTAATTCTTTGAATAAACGGTTTTTTTTTCTTCATCACACAAGTAACAGACAAATAGAATAGATAAGATAATTTTTCAAACTGCTCCATTCTTAATTCGTTTAAATTAATTGAAACTTTATTCAAATTAATTTTATTTTGTAACTATCAAGATTATTTATGCGTCTATTAAAATTTCTTCTATAAAAACACTCTCCAAGGCTTTTTGTATTGGAATTTGAGTATTAAGAATAATGTAATTTTTGTATTAAATTTACAGCATGCATATGCTCTTATTTCTTTTGGTAATTTATGAAATATTTTTACACACATACCATAACAGTTTTTTTGGTACTAAGTGGTTCTAATGTTGGGTATTCGAAGTCTAGTAGGATCACGCGATGGAAACAAAGAACAGTCGCCTAACCGAGTTAATAAATAAATTTTTTTCTTAAAAATAAACTACCCTCTAGTACATAAATTTCGTTAACAGTGTGTTTAAATTTAAAAATAGTGGTCTGGAGCTATCGAAGGGTCCTACACCGGCCACAGCTCTTTTTTGAGTCTAGTACTTTGTTTATGTTATCTATGTAACACTGAAAATGTTTAGAAAATGAAAAACGGCTTGATGTAGAAAGGTGCCAATACTTTTATTATTTTTCGAAGTAATCTCCGTTCCGCTCTACACATTGTCGCATTCGATGGAACCATTAAGAAAAGCAGTGGGCCCATTCTTCCTTAGGGGTCTCTTCTATGGCATTTTCGTACGCTTTCACTGCATCTTCAGGGCTCGTAAAGAGAATGCCTCGAATTTTATCTTTAGTTCTCGGGAATAAATAAAAGTCACAGGGCGCCAGGTGTGGACTGTGTATGGCGGATGACTCATTATCTCGACACCTGCCACAGTCAAATATTCAACAGTCCATTTTGCTGAATGCGCTGAAACATTGTCGTGGTGAAGCAGGATCCTGCTTCGAGGGCGCTGCTGTCGAATGTTTTCCAGGACAACAGGCAGACAGCGATTGACATACCAGTCTGCAGTAACTGTCCTTCCATCTTCTAGCTCAACTGTGGCGAAATGACCTTTCCGACCAAAGAATGAGGCAATCATCTTTTTTCCTTGACTTCTTCCTTTCTTTACCTTAGTTGGCCGATCCTCGAAAGGAAACACCCACTGAGCTGATTGTCTTTTGGTTTCGGGTTCGTAGCAAAATATCCAGCTTTCATCACCTGTGACGATGTCAATTACAGTATTTGAGTCACAGCCGTTTTACTTATCTAACATTTGGCGACACCAGTCCATGCGAAAGTGTTTCTGGTCGTCGGTTAAAGTATGGGGAATCCATTTGGTACAAATCTTTCTGACGCCTAAATGCTCGTGTAATATTTTTTGAACTTGACTCATACCAATGCCTAGGCTTGCCCGCATCTGCTGATAGGTCACTCTCTTATCTTCCTCTATCATGCGTCGCACAGCAATAATGTTATCTATAGTAGTTGTTGTTGTTGTAGCTGTTAAAGGAAGTCCCTCACGCCGATTATCATTGAGATTGCTACGTCCACGTTTAAACTCTTTTGAACCAAGAAATGCTAATCGCAGCCTATCATAGCTTTGTTGTTGAGTAAGCCCACAACGAAAGTCATAATAAATCGTTGACCGAAAATTTTCTCGCGTTAGGTTCATTTTCACGTGTAACAAGAGTTTTAGATTTGCCGCCACTTCACAAAAACAAATGACAAATGAATGCAATATACTACATTAGGTTACCAAAGAGTTCTAAAATTTAAATTCAAAAAAGTTTTTATTAGCAATGTTTCTAACTGGCCAGTTCTTAACATTTTCAGTGTTACCCACATAATATCACACCTTATGCAGGCATAGTATTTTTGCTACTTATAGCATGGACGACATCGAGGGAAGCAGCTTGTATAATATAACACTAACTGTAAATATTGTATGTCCCTGTATGGATAATATGTCGTATCGTTCCAACCCTTATGTAGGTTTTCTTGTATAATACTTGTTGATAGTGTTAATATCTGAATAAATGAATAACTTAGAATAATGATATAGTTATACACTATTTATATGTTTTAAAGATTGGGTTATATCGAATAAACAATTTGAATAATGTATGAGCTGAGGGCAAAAGCTATCGGTTATGTAATGCGAAGATTTGAAAGTCTAAGTAAAAGTGGAAACAGTAATCTACTGCGGTGTGGTCGGTTGTGACGCAAATTAGGCCTCGATCAAGGCTGTAGAGGTTTCACTCTCCATATTGTTTATTTTATATCATGCAACACCTTCCTGAGTATATATAGTACTATATTATAAAGTTGGTTAAAACCTTTAAGTACGCCTACCTTAAAGGCTGGCAACACATCCTTTGACACCTGTTGTTGCAGATGTCCATGGGCAGTTAAAAGGCATAAAAGGCGTTTATTTTCTCAAAATTGATTCCTTTAGAATTCTTTTTGATGTCATTTCTGATATATTAGATACTACTACTGCTTCGGAAACAAATAGCGCTCTGAGAGAGAAGTAGCGGCACAAGAAACTCTACCAGCACTCTTTTTATTGCGCTCTTTTTAATGAAACATACAATATTGTACTGTCAATGCTTTATTGTATTTTTGGAATGAAAGCGTCTTTAATAGCGTTGGACACTTTTTGGTAGGGGAAAATCTTATGGGTTGGCGTCACCGACATGCTCATGACTGGCCCACGCGATATATATAAATAATTAAAAAATATATTTAAATATATATAGATAGACACTTTTTGGATAGGTAAAATCTCCTGAGTTCGTCGTATCACCGAAATGCTTATAGCAGTATATCTGTAGCTATACAGCTGACGGTTTGTGCAACATAATGCTGTGTGTATCTTATAAGTGAAATTGAATGGATTTTTTAAAAATAAATTGAAATTAAAAAAAAGTGTGTAGGTACTTATGTATGCACGCAAGAAGTTATAGTTCTTTGGCCTAACAAAGCATAAATCCTTAAAATTATTTATTCCTCGTGCTGTTCTACGTTTGTACAAAGAACAATATTGTAAAAATCTTACAACGATGGATTTGACAATTAATTATTAAATAACAAATACGGCTGTATGGGCTTGAACCCTTTGCCTATCCAAACAATGGTCCAAACAATGGTCCAAACAAGAAACCAAATAAAAAAACGAATATCGCAAACATCAGAAAATTTTAGGAACCAACTTCACCCTGTTACTTTTGTGTTACAGTGATGCGCGCGCATCTTAAAATTTCACTCTAATAATTTTTTCATATTACGCAGAACTATAACTTCAATAAATTACTTGTTTATAAACATTACGAAATTTCAAATTATAATACTAAACCTTCTAAGTTTTCACTTCTATTAGCAGTTTCTACAACTGTCATATTTTAAAATGAAACAATAATTTAAAATTTGTTAAATAAAGTTAAAATTTGTTTCCTGCTAACTTTATTGAATATAATATTTGCATGAAAGTAACCTATTAGATAACTAACTGGCCCATGATCAGCATTTTTGCGAATATTTGTTTAACTTTCATTGATTTAAGTATATACGTATCGCAAGGAATGACTTTCAATTTTCTAGGTTCATTACGGCATACCTTATACACATACTAGCTGATGCCCGCGACTTCGTCCGCGTAGATAAAGGGTTTTTGAAATATAACAACCAAGTTTGTAATTGAAGATTATCTCATGTCCTAATTCAGTTCCTGTTCCCGTTTTCGCTTCCGTTGGCAACATATTATATGAATCCTATTTCGAGGAAGATTGCTATGGGAAATTAAACCTACTATTGGTACAGTTATAGCTCATCGAAGTGCATTTCAGTTATTCACAAATCCCGCGGGAATCAGGGTTTTTTCCGGGATAGAATGTAGCCTATGTCGTTTCTCAAGATCTAGTCTATCGCTTTTCAATAAGTAAATTTCATCAAAATCGGTTCAGTACCTCCGGAGTAAAAGCGTAACAAACAAACTTACATTCACCTATATAATATTAGTAGGGATAACATTTGTCGTTTGATCACATAGAAATAACGATACAGTCCATCGAAACTGTCACTTTCTTCGTTTTTATTTATTTAATTGAAATTTTATAATTACACTTTTTACATAATGATATATAACTTGCCAAACTTTATCTGTTTGTTAGCAAGTATAAAAATCTTATTCGAAGTGGTCTCCATTGGCTGCAATACAGTACTTTAAAAGTTGAGGCCAGTTATCAATAGAAGCACGCACTCTTTCTATGGGAAAATTCTTCACTGCCAATCGTACGGATTGTTTTAAGGACTCCAAACTATTTTGGAGTTTAGAGCAAGCCGTACTCTTTAAAACTGACCATAAATCATAATCCAGCGGATTAGGATCGGGACTAGACGACAGCTAGTCTTCAGTTCTGATAAAGTGAAATGTTCGTTTCCAACCAAGACTGCGTAGACCGAGCTTTATGACCCGGCGCCGAGGCTTGCTGGAAGTACCATTCTTGGTCATTGAACATGGTGTTGTTAAGGGGCTTCACTACCTTCTCAAAAATAGTATCTTGAAACACTTATGCCAATGTTCAATACCTTTTTCACAAAAGTATGGCTCAGTCACTCCTTCATAGCTAATACCCCACCAAACCATCACTGAAGTAGGATAGTGCCCACGATGCATTCTGTCGACAAATGGGGAAGCTTCCTTAGAGCTTTGAGCTTATGCGGTCCTTTTGTTTGTATTTTAACAATAATATGTTGCTCAATTGTAAAAAAAATCTCATCCGAAAACAAAATTTGTCTGTGACCTCCCTTTGCGTACCGCTTCAGTAGCTGTTTCGATTTTACCACCCTATTCTTTTTTAAATTATCAGTTATGAAATTACCACAACGTCTCTTATAGGCTAACTAAAAATAGAGGTAAACTAGAATTAACCTCTATTTTTAGTTTAAAAATTCATTTTTTTTGACGTTTTCACAGCTGTCATAGTCTATCTAGACGTATATGTGACATAAGGTACAAATATTGTATTTATTATTTGTATTATATAGAAGTTGATGAGTTATTGCCGATAATATTCAATTGAAGTCAAAATTGTTTTTAAAACGTTATTTGAATAATGTTATTAGACTATGAATTTACTTGAATTTGTGCTACGAAATAATTTGTTTAACTAATTTTTAATGGCTGGAAGCAAATGAACTGTCTCAACATCATAAAATTCCAGTTGGTTTACCAGTAGATTGAGCATTTCCGTTGAATATCTCCGGGTCTGATCATCACTGAGATAAGTATGTCAAGCCAACGCAAGTAAGCTCATGTAATCATACTCAATAATTAAAAACGTCCTGGATGCATTGATTGACTTATTAGAAGTCATATTATTTAAAAAAAAAGTGTGTGCATACTTATGTATGCACGCAAGAAGTTATACTCCTTTGGCGTAACAAAATTATTTATTTGTCGTGCTATTCTACGTTTGTAGAAAGAACAATATTGTAAAAATCGTGAAATAAATTATTGAATATTAACAAATATGGCTGTATTAGCTTGAACCCTTTGCCTGTCGTAATAATGGACGAAGAAACCAAAAAAACTAATAAATATCGCAAACGTCAGAAAATTTCTGAAAACTTTTATTTTTGGATGTCGCATGCGCGTGCAACGTAATAGTCAAAGAAGTTTATCTTCATTATGTAACATCAAAAAGGTACAAACGTCATTATGTTTTACTTTTATGTCAATGTGATTCTACAGTTATAAAACTATTTAAATATTCTCTTAATGTACTTTGGTTTGGTTTGGTCTTGTTACCAATGCTCTATATAAATAAAACAAAGAATCAATGTAATTTGTCAGAATTGTATCAAATGTTGTATTAATTGTTAATTGTCGATGTTTAAAATACACATTTTAATAACCAACTTCAACCTGTTACTTTTGTGTTACAGTGATGCGCGCGCATCTTAAAATTTCACTCTCATCATTTTTTCATAACGCGCCTAAAGAAGTATAAATTCAAAACAGTTGATTATTTCAATTCAAAAAATTTTCTTTTAGAAATTTTATTCCTCCAAAGAACCTGAAAAGAACGAGCGTAAAAAACTCAGTGCACTTGTTTTTTTTATTCAATTTCGTAGCAATAAAATTTATTATTTAAGCAGCCTGAGGGCGGTCACTCTATTTCCAATCTATCAGACAAAAGTCATTTATATAACATAAATAAGTTACCTTTACGATATACCTAAACGTTTTTAACAATTCTTTTGATTTTCGTAATACATGTGTTTTGAAAAGTTTTTGAAATCATGTTGGAAAAGAATATGCATCGCCCTACAAAATAGTAAGTAATTCAACTTTACCGAATATTAGGCATAACAAGTTTATATTTGTTCCTGGTTTAAACATTATGCTTATGACAGTTTCTAGAAAATTCGCCAAAGTGCTATGCCTTTAAGTAACCTTCAAGAATGTATTGAGAGGTAACAGTTGATAATTTACCCATTCTAAAAACAGATATCAGTATAATTCAGGCAATATGACAATACACACAATAACTTGTAAGTAAGTGGAACGAAGTGAAATTACTTCTTGCAATTCGGTTTGAATTGTGAAATATTACCAGATCTGAGAAATCTTACAATAGAGGTTGTTACTTGTGATAAGTATAGGCTCTGTTGAAAGCGGCAGCCGGCAGCCAGCAGGGGGCAATGGCAATAGACCTGTTATGTTCTTCGGATGGACAAGGGGTGACTTAAATGAGTCCACAACTACGCCTTTTGAATATGAGTGCTGGAATTCATAACGGTGTCAACTCAGTATCTGAAGATGAAGGTTTTTAACCAGTGTGTGTTGCGAGTGATGACTTACGGTACGCAGACGTGGTCGCTAACTATGGGCTTTATGAGAAAGCTCATGGTCGCTCAGAGGGCAATGGAGAGGGCTATGCTCGGAGTTTCCGTGCGAGATCGAATCAGAAATGAGGAGATCAGTATGAGAACCAAAGTCACCGACATAGCCCAAATGATTGCGAAACTGTAGTGGCAGTGTGCAGGGCACATAGTTCGACGGACAGATGGTAGGTGGGGTAGAAAAGTCTTGGAATGGCGACCACGTACCGGAAGTCGTAGTACTAGTATGCCCCCGTCAAGATGGACCGACGATCTGGTCAAGATCGCCGGAACACGTTGGATTAGGGCAGCACTGCAGGACCAATCGTCGTTGAGGTCTTTGGGGGAGGCCTTTGTACAGCAGTGGACATCTTCCGGCTGATAATGATGAATGAAATGGCGTCAACCCAGGGTTACAAGTTATAAGCACGATTGGAGAAATGCCATCCGGCCCGCTCGACTTCCTGACGTCCAACGAAAACAGAGCTCGCTCAACAGTTCTCTGTCTGAACTTTACTTAATACTTAGCTCTGTGGTGTAGTCGGTGGTGTTTTTCCGTCTTCACCAAGAGTTGCAATTAATTATTTATGATTGGGTTTTCTTTTGACATAGATCTTAATAATATTTAAAAGTGTACAAACAGCGCCGAACAATAGGTAAGCTCGCTCTATCACTCTAAGGCTGACTAATTTATCCACTTACTATAAACATATTGGAAATTTTACGATCAACAAAATGACAGCACTAAGCAGGACAACTTTAAAACTTGAGATTAATTATGAGATACCATCGCGTTAATTAATGTAAATTGTACGTTTAAACCTTATTAGGACAACGAGTTTTCCCACATGATGCGTTAAGCCTTTTACGACGCTGCATAGCGTATAGTAAGAAAATGTTAGAGATGATAATTTTCTGCTTTCTCCGCATGTAGGGAAAGTCAAGAATGCATAATATTCTTTTTACTAGAGTCAGTTTTCTAGAGTGTTAATGAATAATTACTAAAATAATATCAGAAACTAGATGTTTCGTAATTTTTGTACTTTTCAAGGTACTATCGAAGATGCTTTATATGCAATCAAATTGCAAGATACAAGTGTGTTACCGTTTTGGATCTGATTGACCAAACATGAACTATTATTATGAAGTTAAACACAAAAAAAATATCTCCAGTACATTATCAATTTCGGTTTGAATTTTGCGCCATCTGTTAGAAACACTGTATACTACTTGATAACAATAGAAAAATGTATATTATTAGTACACGTGTATGGTAACAGATGGCAGCATTATACTAAACCAAGGATTTTTTTCCACTCAACAATAGATGGCGCTGCATTGAACTTACCTTCCATAACGTATACAATGCTGCCAACGTCGCCTTCCTTTATGATAACACTCCCGGCTGCATATTCTACCGGATACATACAATCGACTATTTCTCGTATTTGTGTCATTTCCAAATTTTTCATAAAATCGTTGTCCAGAATAGCACTCTTGATAAGCTCCCGCGATCTGTAAAGAAAAATATAAAATTAATTATTATTAATCTATCTAAAAAAGTATTATAATATGTAACCCACAAAAAGTTTTTTCATATATTATATTATACTTGGATTACAAAGTAAAGGAAGATTCTGGATTGGTAATTGTAACACAATTATTTATATCTAAGACGTATATAGAAGTATATAAGAGTAAATTCGATAAGTATATGAAATTAAAAAAAAGATAAATAAAGCACTGTATGAACAGATCAGACAGTTGACTGATGTGAATACAGCTCATTTGTTCTATTTTGTGTATTTCCATAACATTATGTCATTGTTATTGTGGAATAATGCTGCGCATGATCATAGCATTATTGTGCTCCAAAAGGTGGCTATTAGAGCAATTTATAATATACGAACAAGAGACTCACTTCGGGAAACATTCAAGTTGATTAACATCCTAGCCCTTCCTCACACTACATAATATATTATATGAATTTAATGTATTTAGAAAATACATAACCGAATTCAAGAAAAATTGTGATTAAATTCATTTAATTCAAGAAGAAAGAATAAACTGTACGTGCCATTACTTAGGTTAGGTACGGGTGCCCTCCTTCATAGGTCCTGGTACAAAATTTTACAATAAAATACCAGACAGTATACTAGGACTCACTGAGTACAAATTCAATAGATATATTAAGGTTTCTATCACAATGAAGGTTTACTATAATATATAGTAGATTATGTAGAGAATAATGATGCATGGTTCATGTCTGGTTCTGCGCAGGCCACTTTAAATTGTATAATATGACATTAAATAGGCTAGGACTTTCTTCTCCCCGTGTCAAAGCCCCTTTACGAAATGATGTACCAAGTGTTGTTGCAATATGGTCCTATTGATAAAAAATAACTTGGTGGCCCTAACTCAAAACTTATGTAAATAAAATTAATTTTATTTGTAATATGATTTAAAATTAATTATATAATAAACACAATTTTATACATAACTATATAAATTATACGACTTTTACTGCGTGTACCCTAACTTATTTGTTAAATAAATCACGTCAAAATCGATACTGACACCTATCGGAGAATAGCCGCAACAATCAGACAAAAAAAAATTGCCACTAAGTATAAGTACCAAACATTTAAATGTGCATTTAGTAAAATGCTATTCATATTCATGTTCATATTTATTTATTTGTTATTAAATAGGGTGGTACAAATTTTGGTCTTAGAATAGCTTAAAATATCTCCTATTTTGCCATTACCAATAGCATTCAAACTTTTTTATAGCATGCTAAATTTTTATTACAATACACATTAAATTATTTTATATTTATACAAAATTATAATTTGATATAATTAAATTCAAGATAAGAATAATCCAATTAGAATGCAATGTCAAAATCCTTTACTCTTTGTGGTCAAAAAACTCTTCTAGAGAATAAAATATGTTTTGAAGAAGCCAACTGTGTAAGGCTACTTTAAATCTTGAAAAAGGTAACAACTTAATTGAATCAGGGATCTTATTGAAAATGTTCATGCCCATCGAGAAGCAATTTTTCTGAAATAACTAACCTATCAGCTTTCCTTAGTCAAAGTCAAGTTCTTTATTTGCCAGAAACATTGACAAGTAAAGTTGTTACAAATTTAAAAGCAGGCACATGTTTCGTCTTGACAGACATGCAAATATTTTTTTGGTTTCACTTCACAGTATTATAAACCTAACACAAACAATAATTACTGCTACACTTAATTTAATCAACGTAAAGCCTACTAAAAGACCCTGCAATACACATTTACAATAATAAATGAAATGCTAAGATATAATGTAGTAAAAGTAATCACAACAAAATAATATAATATTATTGGTAAAAATAGTATTGGTGCCAGTTACTACTTCGTTTGATAACATTCATTTATTGAATAAAAACAATATTTTTAATAGTGTTAATAATTAAAATTTAAATCTATTTAATACTGTCACCTCTCTTATTTATTTTGGCAATTTATTAAATATCTCTACACACATAGCATGACAGTTTTTTTGGTACAAAGTGGTTTTAATGTGGGGTACTCGAAGTCTAGTAGGATCACGCGATGGAAACAAAGAACAGTCGCCCATTCGAGTGAATAGATTTGAATTTTTCTTAACAAATAAGTATTCAAGTACTGTGGGTCATATGTTTTTGCTGTAAGTATAGCGCACTGTGATTTTTCTTCACAAATTTTGCCATTTCGTAAATGTATAGACCGTTTATTATTACTTACACATTCACATTAGAAACAGTCTAACAGGCAATATAATTAATGTGTATGTTATATAGAATAATCTAGCAGCAATATGAATGTTAATGACAATAACCTCTAAACTAAAACGAATAAACTCCATTAATTGCAATCAGGCCGAGCCCAGACTCGTACTTGGTCCTCGAGTTCACTCGCATTAATGTAGCAGTATTATAATTAATTACTAGTTGTTTAGACAAGGCTATATCAGTTATAGTTGCAGTTTTTGTGTCAAAAATGTCAAGAGGCTGTCCACAGGTAGAACATACCTAGGGTTACCCGAATGGCCCCATACGAGAGAGAGAGTTGGGTCGAGTTAGTAAGACTTTTGTTGGGCGATGTATTTACTTCTACAATATGATCCCAGAAAATGTACAAAACAAATGCGTTACGAAATTTAAAAGAATTGTTAAAAAACGTTTGTGTGGGAAAGGTTATTATAGCATAAACGATTTTCTTAATGTAACCACGGACTGGGAATAAAGCGAACACCCTCAGGCTCTTTAATTATAAATGTTTATTGTACGATATTACATTGTAATCCATATTTTATATTAAAAAAAAAAACAAAGTCCGCTGAGTTTCTTGCGCCCATTCTTCTCAGGTCTGAGGCAGTCTCTTTTGAATGGGTGGTAGATTTTGACGTTCAAGAAGTGATTTTAAATCCTATTTTGAATAAAAATTTCATTTTTTTTATTGTCTAACCGATAGTTGCAAAAAGCATTCTTAAATTTAATGTTTGAATAATAATATTGCCACACTTTTACACAAATTACCTTGCCCCAAACTAGGCATAGCCTGTACTATGAGTAAAAGACAACGATATATTTAATATAATATACTAACTTAAACATACATAAATAGATATAAACGTCCATGACTCGGAAACAAACATCCATATTCATCATATAAATGATTGCACCTACCCGGATTCGCACCCGGGACCTCTAGCTTAGTAGTCAGGGTCACTAATCATTCGGCTATATGTTTCATTAATAATCACTTTCTTTTTCATTTTGACAGTAAAAGATAGCATGTGATTTATTGGAACATTAACTTTTAGGATGCCTTCTGCAGGAATCGGTAAACAAACAGATTCAGATGAGTATCAGATCTGAACACAATTCTTTTTCAACCGACTTCAAAAACAAGTTGAAGGTCTCGAACAAAAATTTTGAGAGGCAATACAACTGTGCTCGTCACTTTGAGACATAAGATGTTAAGTCTCATTTGCCCAGTAATTTCACTAACTAGGGCGCCCTTAAGACCGAAAGACATTAATGCTTAAAAATTAAAAATTAAAGGTGCCGTTGTGGTGCGCATAAACTAGCCGGCATCCTGTGCAAAGGAGCAACTTGAAACTCAACATGATTTAGTAAAATAAAAACATTTACAGTTATTTTCTTTAAATCAACAGCACATGAGAACGAGACTGTAGTATTACGAATAATATCTGACATTATATTACAAGTACAGAAATAAATAAAACATTCTTTATCATGTTAATTGTGATAGATTAGACAGATATACATATTTTATACATAAGAGATTTAAAATATGATCCTACTGACGCGCATATTTTTTCCATACCAACAATAGATTACTGTATTTAAAGATCATTATACTTTTCATCATATTACGTGATACTAGGCCGAAAACGCTGATTAAAACAAAAAAAATATAGTCTCGATATAAAAATAAAATCAATGAGCAAAAAATAGTGTGTGCTTATGTATGCACACAAGAAGTTATACTTCTTTGGCCTAACCAGGGGTAGAGGTGGGCGTTATAACACACAACACATTATATATTACAATATATTTTTACAACAGTATAACACATTATAAAATTTGTCACTAGACTGTTACAATATTAAAATTATATAAATTATTTCCATACTATTAAAATTCGTTTGAAATTTAATTACAGCGCCATCTATATACACGAGCGGAAAGTAGTGCGTTTGTTTTATTAAAAAGTTTTGTAAATTTAATGTTTTTCAACAGATGGCCCTTTTTCTAATTCGCTTTAGTAATTGCTTAGTATTTAAAGTAATATGAACACTTGCCATATCACAATAAAAGCTATTTTTACTTGCGACAAACAAATATAAAATTATAACACTGTTGTTTTAGATTGAAAAGTATTGTAAACACTCTTGCTATAAACATAAGAGCTATTTCTACTTGCGATGAGACGAAGATAAAGAATATTTCGGATAAAACAACACTTTCATTCATTATATTTCCAATGAGAATCATCATTTGCGAGTTTTTAAATTGACAAACTGCTAGTTGTGTTTTGAAAAGTATTATTATCATTTTGAAGTAAAATGTTTGTGAAAACTATGGTATGAATAGTAAATTAAGTGGATATGTGTAATATATAATACGTCTTGAGTTATTTTTATTTTTTTATGTAAATAGACAAGTGTTAGTGTAAAAATAAAAGTTTTGTGAATAGTGTAAATATACGTTTAGTTAATAATTTCTTTAACTCATTAGTCGATTAGATTGTACATTGTAGGTACACAGACCTACACAGAACAAAAAGCTTTCTAAAAAGCACAACAAAAAAAATACCATCTACCTAGTACTTAGTGTTAAAGTAATTATTCCTCTTCAAATATGTTATATTATAACACTAAATAACTTCAAACCACAACAACAACTATCAGCGTAAATAATTTCGATTAAAATTTATAACATCTAATATATATTATAACAGTTTACAACAACAGTTAGAAAAATATAACACAACAGTATAATTCATTGAAAAATTTTAACAGTTTAGACCACCTCTAACCAGGGGTGGGACAGACGCCTTATAGTGACGTTTTCAGAAGACTGTAGTGCCATCTGTTATCTGGCCCGAAAATGAAAGTTTTGTCAGCTATCACTCGCTTTGAAACCTTTCAACTTTTCTTTAGTTGTGTCACTGCCCACTGGTCATAAAATGGTGGCTACTTCTAGCGTTTGCGCATGAATGTAGCTCTCGTGTTCCATTTTGCATATGTACACTACTAAATCTATCCTTTAAGTTCTATGTTGTGGCAAAATTAAATAACTAACTCTACGCGCAATTTCAACATGGTAAAAAATTTCAGTACCAACGTAAAAAAGGAGTTAGTTATTTAATTGCGTCACAACATTAAAAATTAATTTTATAATTTCGAGCTTTTACACAAATTACCTTGCCCCAAACTAGGCATAGCCTGTACTATGAGTAAATGGCGCTAGTTTTCAAATAGACAGCTCATAATGCGTAGAGAGGGCTCTCTTTTCCCTATATATTATTATACTCTTTGGGCCTAACGAAGCAAAAATCATTAAAATGATTTATTCTTCGTGCTATTCTACGTTTTTAGAAAGAACAATTTTGTAAAACTCATGCAAAGATGGCTTTGACAATTCATTATTTCATAATGAATACGGCTGGATGCTTGAACCCTTTGCCTGTCTTAATAATTGGACGATGACGAATGACGCAAATGTCAGAAAATTTTAGCAACCAACGTCAACCTATTAGTTTTGTGTTACAGTGATGCGCGCGCATCTTAAAATTTCATAATTTTTTCATAACGCGCCTAAAGAAGTATAACTTCAATAAAACAAATATGTAACCTATATTCAACGAACAATACTATTGTTTGAAACAAGCCATCACATGTATAACATTCGAGTCATGCACAGCCGAAGGCGAGGACATTATATAAGTTCGAATGCAATACCAAATGTGTCTCGAGTGAAGGCACACAGGCTAACACATGTTGACCTCCAACTGACAGCCTACAGCACCATGTGAGAGAAATTCACACTGATTGATGAATAGCAACACAAATACTGCACAGTACATATTTATAATAAAAGATTTATGTGATATTGCGATCGCTTTGAATGAAATATTGATGTAATTACTTTTAAAATGGTAGAAATATGACCTAAATACACTATTTAGATCTCAGCAATAACACTCGATTGTAAATCGCGCTTAGATACGCTGCAATTGCAAATATTATCTTACACGTCAAAGATTGATATAAATTTGTATTTTGCAACGAATATTGATTTAAAATATAAAATTTGAGTTAATGCTATATGTATATATAGAACGCCATTGCTATCTACGTTTTTTTTTTAAATAAGGGACGAGACTAGCAGGACGTTCAGCTGATGGTAATTGATACGCCATTACAATGCAGTTTTGGATTTTTCAAAAATCCTGAGCGGCACTACAGTTGCGCTCGTCACCTTGAGACATAAGATGTTAAGTCTCATTTGCCCAGTAATTTCACTAGCTAGGACGCCCTTCAGACCGAAAAACAGTAATGTACACATTACTGCTTCACGGTAGAAATAGGCGCTGTTTTGGTACCCATAATCTAGCCGGCATCCTGTCCAAAGGAGCCTCCCACTGGTGCTACTAATACAATTCAAATGAAATATTGCTTTTTCCAGCAGTGAACTTTTTTTATCAACGATTTTTGTAAATTTTTACTTACTTACTTATGGGTATTTTGACTAGTTTCATCTCATTACCCTGATCCAAAGACGAAAGTTTAATTAGGTACTATTTATTCAGAATTCTGATGTAAAATCTAGTTGATACTATTTACTAAAACTATTCAAATGAAATGTTGCTTTTTCAAGCAGTGAAATTATTTTGTCTACGATTTTTGTAAATTTACTTTACTTACTTATGACTTTTGGATATTTTGACTAGTTTCATCTCATTATCCTGATTCAAGGACGATAACGGCTCAGCGGATATAGCTGTCCTCTTCAGCCTGGGTTCTCCTAATGGAAGTATTCTTGTATTTTCTAATCCCGGAGTTCTGATCACCAAACATTCATCTTCCACCTCAACACCACTTCTCTGCATATCTATCATTTGTCTAGTCAACGGTTTGACAACTTGACGGAATTTGTCAATCTCATTCTTCAAATACCGTATCGTCGTATCTCGCTCGTCTATATCATTTTCAAGCTTCGCTATGATCTTATCCCTTTTTTTCAGCTCTTCTGTCTTCTCTAACACCAGTCTCTTTAAGTCCATATACTTCTTTTCCAGTTTATAATAATGGTCCACTTTACACTGAGTCGTATGTGTATGAGACATTTTATCACTGTTACGAATTCAAACCACTTTAAACTACACTTTGCTAAGTAATACACTTGACTGTAAAGAACAGGTTAGACAATGATGGTTATGTTTTTAATTCAACATAACGTATATAGGAATCACCTTGTAGTAATAAACTGCTATTAATGTACATTTGCTATCAGCAGTATCATCGATAGGAAATGATAATGGAGGGTATGTAATCCACTTACATTTTTTAGAACAACAGTAAAAATATTTCGTTATTATATAATTTTTTATTTTACACTTTAACTAGGGGCTCACATTGTACGCACCCAATATGATTTTAAAAAATACATTTAAATATTTGCTGAACATCTCGTCAAAAATAGAAAAATTTTATGAAGTTTAATGCAACCTGCAAGAGAGGCAAAATCAATATGCAGAACACTAAAGTGGCGATGGATAGGACATATGTTAAGAGAAAAACAAGATAAATGGACAAAAATAATAACCGACTGGTATCCAAGAGATGGTAGTAGAAGAAAAGGGCGACAAACTAAACGCTGGGAAGATGAAGTAAAAAGAGTAGCTGGACCTAAATGGATCCAAATAGCGAAAGACACAGAGGCGTGAAAATCTTTAGAGTATAAACAAATAAATTTTATAGTTTATTCTATTATCTTTTAGTTCTATCCATATAAGCATAAAACAATGAAATGGGCATACAGGTCGTTGTCAACGGTTTTTGCTCGAACCCGAAGCCCGTGAACGCTGGAGTGCCCCAAGGCTGTGTGCTATCTCCTACACTGTTTCTTCTGCATATCAATGATAAGTTGGACGCCCCCAACATACATTGCTATGCAGACGGCAGCACTGGTGATACCGTATACACGGGCCATGCAGGTCTCTCTCGGGAAATCGTCGACGAGAAACTTGTGTCTTCTATCAAGTCCTGAGAAGGTCGCGGAATAGGATAAATTGAACCATGTTCAATTTAACCCCCAGAAGACTCATGTTTGCGCGTTAACCACAAAAAATAATCCCATTTCTCGTATCACCGCTCTTCAACAACACGAGAGGTGTGAAAGCCTCGCCTAGTATCTGAATACTGGGTCTCGAAATCTCGAGCGATTGCCAATTCCGCGGTCATCTGGAAGGTAAAGCCAAATCGGCTCCGAAGAAGCTGGGTGTCATTAATAGAGCACGGCAATGCTTCAAACCAGCCCACATTCTAGCGCTCTACAAAACGCAGGTCCGGCCATATATAGAGAATTGCTGTCATCTCTGGTCTGGTGCACCCCAGTATCAGTTCGATCTATTTGACCGCGTGCAACGCAGATAATGTAAGCATTTTAATCAATAATATTTTAAGAGTAATTAGTTTATCGTAATATTCTTAATTATCATCAGATACCACGGCGTCATGCGTCTACCTGAATGTAGGTACATGCAATAGTAATAAATATATCAATTCTAAAAATATATTCAGCTTGATTAAATTTAATTGTTCTTGATTGATAAGATGTTTAGTTGCACAATGATGATATTACTTAACTGAAGTTTTATAACTATAATAATAATAATTATATATTGACACACTTTTACACAAATTATCTTGCCCCAAACTAGGTATAGCCTGTACTATGGGTACAAGACAACGATATATTGAATACAATATACTCATATACACATACATAAATACTTATAATGATCCATAACTCGGAAACGAACATTCACATTCATCATATAAATGTTTGTACCTACCGGTATTCGAACCCGGGACCTCTAGCTCAGTAGGCAGGGTCACTAACCAATGGGCTATATGGGTTGTCAACTGTGTATATTATATCCTTGTGTCAACTCAATGAAGCTTTAAGCTTTATTGAAAAGGTTATCAAGTCACTGTAAATGATATCTACAAAATATTTAGGACACAACGACATGTCTTTCAAATAAATTGTTTTGTTATGTGTTGTATTTATGCAATAAACTTGAGTCATGCTACAGAGGAGAGTAACATTTGGTCACTTTTAATATTTTTTTTACAAATCTACTTAAAATAATAAAATCGTCACTAAGTTGATCATATATATGTTTGAATTGCTGTGTTTTACAAACAATACCGAACCCAAAATAGTATTTAGTACAATTTTTCTCTATTTGTATGTTGGTCTGTATATTGTATGTCCGGGCTAAACGCAAGAACAACCGATTAAATTTAATTAAATTTGCTGAATATCAAAAAGGGTTCGGAATAACATATACATAATCCTCAGCTCTTAAAATATTTAAATAATACATATAAATATTATCTGACACCCAAAAGTGGATTATCATTTTTAAGGCCTAAAAAAGACAGTATAACAACAAGATTGTATTCGGACAGATGCTTGTTAATATATATATATATATGTGTGTGTGTTTGTCGGTGTGTGTGTGTGTGTGTATGAGTGTGAAGGTGGGAATGTGGGTAAGTCTGTGTGTATTAGTTTTAATGTGATAAAAACACAGGATTTAAATAAACCTAACTAACATGAAGTTAACTGTCTTAATAATAATAGTATCATGCTAGATGTAGGTTCACGCGGACCACATCGCGGGCAGCAACTAGTATATAGTACACAAATAAAATTTGAAAACAAAATATTATGAACGACACGGGACTCGAACCCACGACCTCTGGCGGTCCGTGCCAGTGCACTGCCAACTGAGCTAACCGTTGGAGTGACGTATCGTCATAAAATCTTGTATTCTCTGTTCTACTCTCAGGTTGTGGCTCATCTGATCAATTTTTATTTGTGTATTAATCCTAGAAGTGAGGTTTATCACTTTAAAAACATAACAAATTGTTTAGATTTACAAGAGCGACATCTCAAGGCAACTTCTAATATGCAAATATTGGGGTTGAGCAGGTTATCAACTGTAAAGTAGATCCTGTAGATGAAGCCACAACTTGGGAGTTGAACAAAGCATACAAGATTTTATGACGATACGTCATATATATATCTCGATAATACTCGAACGGTTAGCTCAGTTGGCAGACCACTGGCACGGAACGACAGAGGTCGTAGGTTTGAGTCCCGCATCGTTATAATTTTTTTTTTCAAATTTTATTTGTGTATTAATCCTAGAAGTGAAGGTTATCACTTTAAAAACATAACAAATAGTATATAATATTCAAATTCAAATATTTTCAAAAACTACCACCCATTGCAAAAATAATGCCTCAGACCTGACAAGAATGGGCGCAACAAACTCAGCGGGCTTTTTTTCCATCAAAAAATATGTTAAAAAAGTAATATTGTACAATTAAACTTATTATTTAATAGCCTGAGGGCGGTCGCTCCATTCCCAATTTGTTGCATCATTAAGAAAGTCATTTATGTTATAGTAACCTTTACCACACAAACGTTTCTTAACAATTCTTTTGAATATCTTAAGACTTTTGTTTTGAACATTTTCTTGGATCTTATTGTAAAAGCACATACATCACCCCCACAAAAGAATTACTTACTCGACTTAGCCGAGTAGTAGGCATAATTGATAAAAGAGTTACCTTGTAGATTGTCGGACAGCGGAGTCTTATTAAAGGGTTTCCGTTGGTATTCATTTGAGTAGGTACGGAACACAAAACAAGGAAATCATTGTACTAAACCTAATAATAATGCATGACTATTTCCATTTTCTTATCATTCCTATGATACCTTATCACGTGGTATCTGACATTCATCAATCTATTACTTGAAACGTATGTTACAGGTAAATAACATTAGATTACGAGTCAGTTTTAAACGAGCCTCTGGTGATGACCTAGACATGTATACCGCGTCTTGGACACATGCCCAAGGCGTTATGTGAAACTGGAAAATTTATTTATTTTCAAACTCTATCATATCGCTACTAGAGATATCATTAAACTTGCTTGTATAACTCTTTGGAAAATTTTCGAATGGAATCTGACAACAATGCCAGATGTGTGAAACTGGAAAATTTATTTGTTTTCAAACCGTTTCATCGCTTAAAGAAATATATTATTAAAAATGGCTCTGTCGTTAATCCTACTACTCCACAGCTGAAATGTAAGTGATCCGACAGCCTGGGACTAGATTATGTACAATAATGTATATTTCATAAAAAATATCGCAAAAAAAGTATGCTGGGAGAGTTTCTTGCGCCTCTTCTTCTCTTTCAGAGCGCCATTTGTTTCCGAACCGGTAGTAGTGTCTAGTATATTAGAAATGACATCAAAAAGAATTGTAAAGGAATCAATTTGGAGAAAATAAATGCATTTTATGCCTTTATTGGACTGTCTATTTTGCCCATTGTCAGATGTGTTTATTTAGTGGAATGTGTGTACTTTGGGTGCCCAACATAATTAATATGTTATGTTTTATAAGATCAGCTTGGATTATTATCCATGTCGTACATGTATCACTTCTAGTGACTGTTTACACCTTGTAAGGTTTTCCGATCGAGTATTGTACAGTTTTAGATTAAGGATTGGTCTCCGCTGCGTTCCAACTAGATACCGCAGGCGTAGTCGCAAATTGCGGCAATTAATACTACGCCCAAGTGGTCGTACTCGAGCCAGTCACGAACAATGTGTGACGTTGACGTGCCACATGTTCTGTTAAACTTTGCTTATAATTGAAACTAAAGGTTGCATAGTAAAACTTTGTAAAAATAATACTACAAGAAAGACAAAGATCACATATCATCAGAAATTATTTTGTATTTCATTAATTACTATTTAAAATAACACGAAGTGTATGTTACAAAATTTTAAAGATGCCAGTGTCTTAATGTCACGCACACAAACATCTTACAGTTACTGTAATAAAAAAGCTTGGGTAGTTGCTGTATCTAAAAGTTTGAAGTTTTTTACTTGTAGTGCAGTGGAGACCAATCATTAATGACAACCTGTATAGCCGAGTGGTTAGCGGTCCTACCTACTAAGCTAGAGGTCCCGGGTTCGAATCCCGGTAGTTGCAAGCATTTAGATGATGAACATGTTTGTTTCCGAGCCATGGATGCTTAAATGTATTTATGTATATTTATATGAATATATGTATGTTTAAGTAAGTGTATTGTATTAAATATATCATTGTCTTGTAACCCATAACACAGGCTATATATGCTTAACTTAGGGCAAGATAATTTGTGTAAAAAGTGTGTCAATATTAATCTAAGATCACAGTATTAGAAGGACTAATGTCAATTTAACAGGCAATTTATTTGTTGAAAGACCAAATGTAACTGTTATTATTTTAATAAACATCTTATAATCATAATATTATGCAAGCACAATTTTATTTCACCACGACACAGCCTGCGGCGCAGATATGATAGAGATAATTAATTAATCAATCTTTTACAACACCTATAATAAGTGGAGCCGCGTTTGAAATATGACTATTGATTTGTCAAGATCAACTTCAAAGATTTGCGAACAAGACTAATATCGCCATGGCCAAGCAAAAAACCTTAGAGCTAATTGCAATAAAAAAATTATTAAGTTAAGCACACTTAAGTTTTCTTATGAGAAAAAGTGACATTCATAGGTTCGTGACGATCTCGTGAAATATAAAAAAAAATATTAAATTTATTAAAAAAAAAAATAGTATATCCATACATATTACAAAGCAAACGCTCTCGTCACTTTGAGACATAAGATGTTACCAACCTAGTGGTACTCAGTTACCGGGCATCCTGTACAAAGAAGTCTTAAGCTGGTAAAATATGATCTTTTACAAATAAAACTATTTACAAATAAAATTAAATAATTAATAATATTAAAAGTTAATATGTAGTATGCGAATGTGTAGCTTCTTGCTATTTCAAAATTAATTTAATATTAATTCCTAATGGCTTTATATTCGATATACTAATACGTACTGTGAACTGGTCACGTCTCTAATCTCTTTTGTTTACGAAGTAATGAGTAATTTGTATTTAAAAAAAAACATTAATTTTTAAGTTTTATATTGCACCCAGAAACATAATTATAAAATTGTATAAAACCAAAATAGTTATAAATCTCCGTAATTTCCCCACCAAGATTCTTTTTGCAAATTTGACCATGACTTTACCATTTAAACTTAATCAGAAAGTAAATGTTATCGAAGGCGAATTATCTAAAACCTAGATTAGCTTCTTTGCTCCCGAGTGACGTCATGTGACGTGTGCTAAGCCCGTTTTAGCCAAAGTTGACAGAGTACAGACACCCGCTATTTATGGTTGTTGACGTTATCGCTGTGATAGCGACACCGGCAAAACGACCGAAACCATTAACTAAATCGCCACGTGATTTTGTCATCGGCTTAACAACAATTTTAATGTTAACACGTTTGAATATATTTTGTTAATATTTTGGATTTGGTATATTGTATAACAATGAAATACTATTTTAAATGGAATACGAGCTCAAATGGGCATGCGGATGTCCCATAGAAATTCAAATAATAAGGAACTAGAAGGGATATAATCGCGTTAAACATTGCTAGTTCATCAACCTATAGGCGTATATATATAGGCGTAGTCGCCCCGCAAGGAATTGGCACTTATTATATTCCTATCACCTCCTAATTCAGATTTTATGTGGTGGCCATACAGTAAGAGAAAATCACCGCCCATACTTTTCTACAACTTGAAAGGTTTTGATTTCATTACTGTCGTGCATGCGTAAATCGTGTAGTAAAAACTGAATTTTTAGCTTAGTTGCTTAGAAATAAAACTAACGTGGCATCGTAAACGAATATCAGAATCTCTTTTTTTTACTAAGCTAATAAAATAAAAAGCGTTTTATTTCGAAGAGAGGAATAATGAACCCATGATAAAAAATATAATCAATAACAAACATAAAACTGATCAAAATTATCTTTCCTTTTAGAAAATGTGCCTCAGCAGCGTGACCTTTGGCAATGGCTGTTCCATCTGTTTCCATTGAGTTCTGTCTTTCGCAATTCGCAATTATGCCCCCTAGATATATAACGTCATCCTATCTCATCTTTGGTCATCCTTCCTGCTTTCTGATGCCATCTCTATGATACCAAATCGTAACCCCCTTTCTAGCTTGCGGGCCGGACGCTTATAAGACTCGCAAACAATATTACATTCATCAGGACATATTAAGTTGATGATGAAAACGTTTTTTTATCCAGGTCCTTTGGGAATCTAATAATTTTAATAATTAAGTAATAAAAATGTAAATGCTAAACCGAAGTTAGCCGCTATATCAAAACCAATAAAATTTTCCTCGGTTTAGCTTGTATTCAGGTATGTAAAATATATTATGTGAACGAATTAAATTAGCACAGTACTGTTGGAACTTCACCTTGACACATTTCAACTAGGTTTCATGAATTTTAAAGCTAGAAATTATCAACGTTGAATATTAATATTTTCACTCTGGTCACGGCATTTGACGTGCCATCATTTGTCACGCAACTAATATTTATTTTTTGTCACTATTTATAATTTAATTGCTTAAAATTTAAGATTTATGCTTAACATAAATAAACCTAGTGTTTTTATTGAGTCACACATTTTACAGAGATTTGTTGTTTTAAGGGTTCTTTCAAAAAACCAATGGAATCCTTATTAGAAAGAATCCATTGTTTATTCAAGTCAATCTGTCTGCAAGCGGGCTGTACATCATAATGTCGTTGAATATAGATAGTATGATCTCTACTATTGCCGCTATCACAATAAATAATTAAACTATAACGGATAATTTCAAAATGCTCACTACATAAAATTTAAAAGTTCCTTTTAAAAGAGTATTAAAAAAAATATTTGTTTTAATATATAACACAAAGTAGAGTACAAAGTAAAGTAAAGTACTATTGTACGGAACTCTCCGTGCTAAAATACACTAAGTTTTACTAAAATTCTTTAAAAAAGTGTGTTCCCTAGTGCAACTAAACACTTTTTTAATGGACTACTTAACCTATATGTTAAACAAAGTAAGCAGTATAGAACATTATGTATTTAGGCTGTTTGTAATTCTATTGTTATAAGATATGGCTCTATTGTTTTCTATACAGCTCATTTTGTATTCTATTAATTATTAATATTATATAAATAAACTGTTTACTCTCATACAAATAAATATTAATGATTTCAGTTTTGTTTTTTAAACTTTTTCCTAAGTTTGTACAGTTAGTACTGTTGGTCAGTTTTCCGTCAATATTAATAATTCTTAAATGGATTTGTTTGAATTTTGACAAATATAAAGCTAAATATTCAATTAAATTATTTGATACTAGCTGAACCTACAGACGTTGTTCTGTTCATAATAAAAAAAATTGCGGGTGGAATTTCGTAAAATCCGTTCTTAGCCGACGTCTACTCGGCGAAAGGAATATTCCTACCAAATTTTAAGTCTCTACGGCTTATGGTTCCAGAGATAATGTGACGAGTGACTATATACGTGGAAATCTCTTATATATTTATTTGGCAGAGATGTCTAACAGACGCTTTCAATCTCAATCTCTTATCTGTGAATGTGAAGAATCCAGATTTTATCCTATTAAAAGTTAATAATATTTCAATTGTATGATGATAACATGCAGTTTTTTTAATCGGATCGCCTCTCATCAAAATTTACCCACCCATTCATTGATGACTAATTCTAAAAAAATCGGGCGAAATATCTTAATAAATATATGAATAAATTTAAATATTTTAGAGTCATCAACTTGTCAACATTGAATTAAAAGTACTTAGAGTAAATTAAAATACAATCGAACCGTTATGACCTTCAGGATATTTAGGTCAAATATTTTTTTTTAATTATTTATGGTACAAGTTACGACATCACTGACATTGTTTTTTGTTTTCATTAAAAAATAAAATTCATATTTATTTATTTGTGTGGTATTTAAATGTGAAATTTTTTGAACAATAAATTTTGGGGGTTCTCCATACTTAGAACTGAAACTAAAAAATATTTTTTCATCTTTTCCATACGTGTGGGATATCTATGGATAGGTATTTTATTTTATTTATTTATTTTTTATTTTATTTTATTTGGTATTCAAATATGATATTGAAATTTTTGATATAATTTTTTTCTAAACGGAATAGTTTTCGCGATAAAAATCCAAAGTGGTAAAATATGTGTACATTCTAAAATAAGAGAATGATAAAACTAAAAAATATATATGATGTACATTACCATGCAAATTTCCACCGAAAATTGGTTTGAACGAGATCTAGGTAGTAGATTTTTTTTAATACGTCATAAATCGTGAATCTACAAGAACTTTTATATTATGTTACTTGCTGCAACGCACTTGGCCGTATATTTCTAATAGTCCGACGATCAGTATTTTACACTTTAATCAGGTGAGGGAGAGTTTTAGTTCTCGTTGAGGTTTTCATGATTCCTCTTCACTTCAGCTAGCAGAAAATCACACAACTAGTGCTCCATTATTAGTGCCTTTTTAAATCTGAGTTTACCAGTGGAAGGCTCCTTTGCACAGGAAGCCGGCTAGATTATGGGTACCACAACGGCGCCTATTTCTGCCGTGAATCAGTAATGTGTTAACATTACAAACTGTGTTTCGGTCTGAAGGGCGCCGTAGCTAGTGAAATTATTGGGCAAATGAGACGTAACATGTTATGTCTCAAGGTGACGAGCGCAATTGTAGTGCCGCTCAGAATTTTTGGGTTTTTCAAGAATCCTGAACGGCACTGCATTGGAATGGGTACGGCGTATCAATTACCATCTGAACGACCTGCTCGTCTCGTCCCTCATTTTCATTAAAAAAAATCTTTTAGGTGGGTTGTTTATGGTACCTTCTTTACCAGCTTCTTTGCCAACTTAATAAAATGTTGCGCATCCCTTATTCTACAGACTTTGCCCATAATTTTCATCAAAATTAGATTTAAAGCCTTGAAAGCGATAGATAGACTTTCATTCACATATATTATTACAATTTGAATGAAAATTTTAAACAGCTGCAATCTAGATTTTTTTTATGATAATAAGGGACGAGACGAGCAGGACGTTCAGCTGATGGTAATTGATACGCCCTGCCCGTTACAATGCAGTGCCGCTCAGGATTCTTGAAAAACTCAAAAATTCTGCGGCACCACAATTACGCTCGTCACCTTGAGACTAAGATGTTAAGTCTCATTTACCCAGTAATTTCACTAGCTACGGCGCCCTTCAGACCGAAACACAGTAATGCTTACACATTACTGCTTCACGGCAGATACATACTATACATTTTATGTATTGGTACCTATTTTAAGCCTAAAGCAAATTGGCAAACCATTTAATAAGCCTTTTTGAGGCTATAAATCTATACTACTTTAATCAATTGAGTCCAGCCTATCTTAAAATAAAGAGCTTATAACATACGAATTAAATATTCATTTATGATATAATTATAAAATACAAATTTCTGTGCAAGTTTCTAACTAAAGAAAATATAGTGAATACCTTCTAATCAACGAAAACCTCACTTTTTTTAACTTTTAAAACGGCATTTGGCAAGCTAAACAAATAAACAGCTTTCCAACATACACGGTTACTAACTATAGGCCTTTATATTTACAACTTAGTCTTTATAAAATATGAATAAAGGTTTTTTTTGGTATCCCGGATTTTTTTTAGGTTTACTAAGGATTAATGTTTATGTAGAACAACGTATTTACTTATATTTAAGCAATGGATAATACAGTTTTAAAATATATTTATTTATTTATTTATCCCACTTATAGACCTAGATATTAGCGCATTAAAAATAAAAATAAAACTACTTATATCGGTTTGAGATTCTGAAGCACCGGATACTGGCAAATTGGGTTCCATAGCGATTTTGTCATCGAGATAATTAAAAGCGACTAATGACAAAATAATAGTTAAAAAGGCACGCTTGAATAGAAAACCTAAAAATGTGTAAATAAATTTAAGTTTAGTTTAAGTTTAGGAATAGTTAAAAAAGTTATTTATTGTTAAAAAGCTAGAGAAAAGCTAGTTCTTGGTAAAAATAGAGTGATTTTTAAAAGCTAGCAAAGTTACAATTGCAATTTTATTTTATTGCATAAAGGCGGTCTTATGGCTTTCAGAATTTCTGTCAATAAACTAATAAAAATGTTAAAAAAATATATTAAAGTCCAGAATTGTGACCCATTAAATTAATATTGTTTTGTAAACTGATATTTTATCGCCTTTTATACGTAAATATTTAACACGAAACTGATATTTTTTTTTTAAATATTGTATTAGTTTCTTAATTTGCTCTTAGTCGCGAATTTATACTAATAATGCTTATATATAAAGAAAATTTACTTTAAGCACAAAAACAAAGCATCTGATCATAAAAATGAATGTTTACGTCAAATAAATATTGAATATTGAAAATTATTTTATTACCCACCACGTAACTGCCTTTTTTATTGAACATGACCATCATAATAAATAAATTATGATAATATGAAAGTCACGCATGAAAAAAATTTGTAGCTTAAATTGAATATGTACTGTAGATAAATAAGTTGATTCCAAATGATATAATATATTGTAATTATTATTAAGGAAACATGTGTTAACATATTGTTTAAATTACGTAGTTGCCAACCAGCAAATGTACGAATAGCACCTTAGAATCTACTTTAAAGTTTAGATAAAACAGTAAACTAAACACACGATTTAAATGAACACCCGCACTCGACTTTTTCGCGTTTGTAACGTTCCTCGCGCGCGAACGTGCATTGACTAAGCAGTAAGCTCTACGATATTATGATCTCAGAGTCATGCTCGTTCGTCAAAGCGACATGACACTCAGCACGCCCAACTATAATTAATATTTAGCATCACCTTTAACGGCTTTCTGTGCCCGTCACCCGTGACCAATTGAGACTAGAACCAAACTTGTGAGTGCGTTGCCTGTACGCTGAAGATTTCATTGAAGAACTACATAGGTGCTTTGTGTAAATAAACGTTAGTTTGTCACTTGTGTTTTCAAACAATTAAGCGTTATTTTTAACCGACCTCTAAAAGGAGGAGGTTCTCAATTCCATCGGGTTTTTTTATATTTGTACACCAATTACTCTGAGATTTATGATCCGATTTACGTAATTCTTCGATGCGGAAAAGATGCCATTTGGTCCCATAAAAAATTTACATAGTTTAGCCCAGTAGTTTTCATTTTATGAAAATTTTTGTCTACGTGGATATAATTGTTTTTAGTGTACGGCTTTTTTAGGAATTTTCATTCACGTTGATTAAATATTATTATTATTAACTGACACTAAAAAGTAAAAACATAAAAAGGAGACAGCACAGTCTTTAGTGTTGTAGACTATCATTTTTGTTGTTGGTCGTAAAAATTTATTAAAAAAATATAGAACAATGTCGTAGTCTATAAATAACTAAAATCAATATTTGTTAAATAAGTTAATTATTTAGTAAGCCGAACATCCAAAAAAAATGTGAAACTCTTATTAAGATTACTTGGTTGTCAGTTTATCACTAACAGCCTTTTGTTTAGGAACAATCATAAAAACATCAAATAATTAGATCATTTAAACTGTAAGATAATCGAACTCCAAATGGATTATAAATTAAAACTTAAGAAAACCTACCCAATGTGTTATGAAATTTGAAATACAAGATCGCACAGCACAAGCAAAAAACAAAAATCTCATTACATATTTCTAACAGAACTGGCTATAAATAATGTAACAACTAAAAAACCTTCTAATGTTTATTGTGTGAATTCAAATTTGGAACTTGTTTTAAAAATTAAATCACAGTTAAGAAACGAGGTGTTGAAGAAAACTTAACTCGTAGAATCGAGAGATATACGAACTAAGACTGTTAATACAGTTATGGCCAACGTTCGCCACACAGTTTTTTTTTATGAAAATAAGGGACGAGACGAGCAGGACGTTCAGCTGATGGTAATTGATACGCCCTACCCATTACAAGGCAGTGCCGCTCAGGATTCTTGAAAAAAATAACAAAAATTCTGAGCAGCACTATAATTGCGCTCGTCACCTTGAAACATAAGATGTTAAGTCTCATTTGCCCAGTAATTTCACTAGCTACGGCGCCCTTCAGACAGAAACACAGTAATGCTTACACAATTCTGTTTCACGGTAGAAATAGGCACCGTTTTGGTACCCAAAATCTAGCCGGATACCTGTGCAAAGGAGCCTCCCACTGGTAAAAAGAGTGGCTCAATCAAAATGCTTGCTGTCCCGATAAGTGGCTATAAATGGTATAGAAATATCATTTACACTGATGAAAAATTTTCACAATGGAAGTCACTGCAATAAGCAAAATGACAAAATGTTGCACCCAAAGCTTCAAAAAAGCTTCACAAATGGTCAGAAAAATGCAACGTCATCATCGTACTGCGACAGTTATGTTTGGGAGGGTGTTATATTCACCAAGCTTCATTATTGTCCTAAATTGTCATTTCCCTCACCCCATCAACATCCCTTTTCTTCTTACTTTATGCCATTCCTCTTTCATAAAGATTTACAAATTTATCTCCAGCAATAATATTAAATTGTAATTTCTATCCTACATACTTTCTTCGCTTCTATTAGGCACATATTCCCACTTACAATCACACATTTCTCCCTTAAACTTAGATTAGATACTAACAAGGTAGTTAATATTATGGTTGTTTATTACTAACCGTACTAACTCTTGTTGCCTATTCTTCTGTTCACACAAAAACTACAGCTATATCAACCGATCATTTCCTTTTAAATCAGCTCTTTATATACTTCAATCAGCTAAATTAAAATAAAAAATCTCTCCACCTTGACGTTGGCCGAATCGTCGACACTCAGTCGACGGAGCCAGTTAATATAAAAAAAAGTCCAGTGGAAGGCTCCTTTGCACAGGATGCCGGCTGGATTATGGGTACCACAACGGCGCCTATTTCTGCCGTGAAGCAGTCATGTGTGCTTAAGCATCACTGTGTATCGGTCTGAAGGGCTCCGTAGGTAGTGAAATTACTGAGCAAATGAGACTTAACATCTTATGTCTCAAGGTTACGAGCGCAGTTGTAGTGCCGCTCACAATTTTTGGATTTTACAAGAATCTTGGCACTGCATTGTAAAGAGCAGGGCGTATAAATTACCATCAGCTGAACGTCCTGCTCGTCTCGACACTTACTGTCATAAAAAAGAGACTATCGTAGATTGCGAAGTGAAATCTCTTATCAATATGCTGTTTAAAAATATAGCAAGGGTTTAATACCTCGTCACAAGGCACCAATTACCCAAGATTGGCTGGAAGTCAACGTTTTGGAGTTTATCAGATGTCTAGATTGGTCCTCGTCACCATAGCAACAGTTACCATGGCAATAGGTGCTTATCGTGAGCGGGTGATGGTAGCTTTGTTAGTGGTGGGTTTGTGAGTGGATGTATGGAAAGTGAAGCCTCGCCTCTTAGATAAAAAATTCGTCTCCGCTGCGCTCCAACTAGATACCGCAGGCGTAGTCACAAAGAGCGGCAATTTATACTACGCCCAAGTGGTTGTACTCGAGCTAGTCTCGAACAATGTGTAACGTTGACGTGCCTCATGTACTGTTACACTTTGCTAATAGTTGAAACTAAAATGCCGCGTTGCGTAATAAAACTTTGTTAAAATAATACTACAAGAAATAAGAAAGACGCTGAGATCACATATCATCAGTAAGTTTGTATTTTATTAATTTTGATGTAAAATATCACGAAGCGTATCTAACAAAATCTGAAAGATGCCATTGAGTGTCAAGATGCCACGCACACAAGCATCCAAGGATGTAAATACTACGTACTAAGAGGCAGGACTGCCTGAGTAAAAATTGAAATTTAGTTTAGCATGAAACGTGCAGTGGAATTGGACATAAGTATGAAATAGTATTTACAATATGGCGACGAAGTATAATCCGGCTAAGTTTGAAAGCGACCAGTTGCTTGAAACGTAGTGGATTTCGGCTATCTCCGGTTTTTCCAAGATTATTATTAGCCGTCATCTGCCATTCTATCAATCACTGCACGTGTCATACAATCGAGTGACTTCTTAGAGAGTTTCGATATGGTGACTAGAATAAGATTTAGGTTATTTCTAATTTGGACAAAGAGAAAAGTCTGCATTTGTTTTATTAATGTTAATAGCCTTGACCAAGGTTCAATAACGTCATCAAAAAATGCTGCAGTGCTTTAACATCACTGCTAATTTTAACAACGACCATTTAAGACATTTGTTGAACTTAAAAATAATCTTTAAGAGCTCTGCAATAACGAGCCAATGCTTAAAGCAAAGGACTTAATAGTTACATTCTTTTCAGGTAGCCTTCATCTTACCTTGAATCTAATTGGCTCAAAAGTTGAATGTCAAAAAAAGGGTCACAACATAGAAAATAAAATTATTTGGCTGTTTGCTAAAAAGTGTTAATATAATATATACCTCCTCATCTCATAGTGTTTATTTAATTGAATATTACTTTGTATAGGTTTGTTAGCTAATTAACATTGCGCTATGTTCCTAACAAACCCAGTAAATAAATAATATATGACCAGCATGGATAAAAAAGTAACTTTTAAAGAGACGAACAGATAGCGAAAACATATTATGCAAATATTAAAATATATTCTATTAATATGTTGTTGTTAATACTTTGTTTATCGGTAGACTGCTATTGCCATCTATATATTCGATTTAGAATCCTTACACAATCATGAAACGAAACTTTTACAACGCTACTCCTTGATAGATGGCGCTGCATACTACATGAACTGAAAATACGATACGTAAGTTTTATACGAGTACTATTTTGTTTGTATATTGTCATTGAATAAAATTATAATCTTAGATATTTATACCTCTAGATAGAGCTTATTGCTCTTAGGCAACGCATGATAACAGGCCATTACTTTAGTGAGCATGACAGTGTCTTACATTCGCGATTTGTTAGGCACTTTGTTTTATGCTGCTGAAAGTAGACCTTACGCGAAAAGTTATGACTTATGTTTGTCGTTATTTTACCGACGTGTTCACAGCTGTCACAATCTATCTAGACGTCATCAAATCATCTAAGAATATAACATTATTTAAAATAAAATAATTGAGAAACAAAATTCATAATTCTTATGTGCACGTCTAAAGGTATTTTTCTAAATCGGTATTTATTCTGTGTAAGTCCATGGGATTACTAAATGAAAAACGTAGTCTGGTATTATTTATAAAAGAGAATCTGGCAGTGTATAAAATTCTTGAAGTAGCAAATGATGATAATAAGCGTAATAAATAAGCTTACTTTAGCCAATTGTCATTGGACTTACGAACGGTGGCGAAATGGTCTTGACAACAAGTCTGTCAACATGTCAAAATGTCGTTGATTAAAGTTGACCGTAAGATTATTTAAATTATTCAAAATACTCCGTAAATATGTTAAATTGAATTAAGCTGGTAATAAATTATTCGTTATAATATATTATACGTTTAACAAGTCGACACAAAGGGCAAAGGTGGGTTTGTAGGTCCGCCTGCATTCTACTGTAGAATGGTTTAAGAGTACAAGTGTGATATACGGGCCGTGAGTTTGATTATTGTATGCCAAAAAAAAAGTTGTACAAAATTAAAATTGATAATTTAAAACTATTAAATATTAAACAACAAAGCTAGACGACAGAGACACGAACAGGTAAATGAACAAGGATTCAGAGAATGAGATAGGAAGCATTATACAGTGTTTTGGTACCAGGCGATCATAGTTGAAGAAGAGATTGTCTTATGTATGAGTTTACCTTAATATATTTTGACGTCATGCAGACACAAGGGGAACATAAATATGATAGCAGTGATAGTAATGTCTTTCATAGCGGTTGAAATCATGTGTCATCCTAGCAACGTGTACCAGGACATCTTACATCTTAAAACTACTATCCAAGTGCTGACCATCTAAACCAAAATTTTTGAAGATATTTTGTACATCTATTGGCTCTCGAAGCAACAATTATACTGAAACAACATCACGGGCTGCCTGAGATATAAACACATCTTAGTAGTTCAATATTAACTTTAACATATTTTATATTATATTTTGTTAACTACTCAGATGAGCATATTTTTACCACATATTCTACATAAAAATACTTAAATTTTAATAGTGTTTTTAAGCTTTAATCGTCGCGGAACTTTAACATAGTAATTGTAATAGTGACCACGATTCATGCAATTGGGTCGAAATATAGGCTTCAAAATTGCAAAGTATTTCGTGAACGAACTATCTCATTTTAGTTTTAGTATTTTCTTGAGCAAAATGGACCAACTTATTGAAATATACAGTTGCACTGTATAACTGCATCTTTATATTAATAGACAAGGGTCGATAATTTTTAAACCAAAAAAATAATAATAGTATGATGAAACACATTGGAAAAGGAAAGAAATATAACAAAAATGAAAGGAAAGTAGTAGTAGTAGGTAGCAAAGTTGTAAGTAATAAAAAAATCTACAAATTTTGTTTTCACACTTGGAACGTCCAAAGCTAATAATAATAATGATTTTTTACTCATCGTATGCCACTGTTAACATTTTCAAGTATTTGAAGCACAGGCTGGGTACAGCTTTCTCATTTGGCAAATATAGGCCTCAGTGAATCCGGACCTTGTAGATTTTGCCAAGAGGCCGAAACACATCCTTCTGGAATGTGAGGCCATCGCCGCGATGAGGGCAGGTTTGCCTCAAGGCCCTCAATTTCCAGGCACAGTACCTACCCCACCAATACACACACAGGCACAATAGATCTACAGATTTAAGTAAGTATTTCCCCAACAATAATAATAATAATATTATTACACGTGTACTCCGAAGCCAGTTCTGGAAAACAGCCGGGCCAAGCTCTACTGGGACCAATCTATCATCACAGACAGAACTTGAATTTGAATTTAATAAGCCTGATATTGTGTTGGTACGTCGGTTAGAGTATCGGGCATTTATTATTGATATCACCATCCCGTGTGATGATAGCCTCGTGAAAGCTGAGAAAGACAAATTGTCGAAGTACCTAGACCTAGCACACGAGGTTACTGACATGTGGGATGTTGATCATAATTATCCCGATAGTCGTTTCCGTAAACGGTCTTATAGCAAAGAGCCTTGACTATCATCTCAAGAGGCTCTCGCTTAATAACTGGATTAAGGGTTAGATACAGAAGGTAGCAATTTTGAGAACGGCACTCATCGTGCGGAAGTTTCTCAGTCTGTCGCCCTAACCACGGGCGCAATTGTAGTGAACCTACGCCGGTCGGACTCTTTTATTTATATTGATAACGTTGTTTTTAATAAATATAATATAATTATAAATATAAAAATAAGATTCAGTCATAATAAAGTATACATTATAATAACAGTTTTTTATACAAAATTTTCTTCAAATCCAACACTTCTAACCTTTATGTCTTCCACTAATAATCAAACAACCCTGTATAAGACTGTTGACATAAATATGTAAAAATATATAAAAAATAAAGTATTGTAAAAGGACCAAAAAAAATTTATCGACTCTTTTATTAAATGCCTCTGGAATTACCCTGGATACTCCTATGAAACACTCCACGAAGCAAAATAAGCAAAGATAAAGCATTGCCTAGACAGTCGTGGGCATACCTTTATTTTTGCTTATATAATTTAAGCTTATATATATACTTATTTTAGGAAAATGATACAAATGTCTATGAGCCTTCGACTTGACTCTTTCGCGTTGCGTAGAGATGTAGATTCTTCCGGCATCTACTCCACATTTATCACGGGGAGTGCTCAGAGGGGCTGTTGGGGTTGATTTCAGCGGCCGAATCCTACCACGGGACTTTACGTTGACATGCAAAATACCAACCCCAACACGTTGACATCTGGTATTCCACAACCGCGCGGTTTTCAAGAAATTTCTTGCCATGCACAACCACTTTGTGGAATCAATTACCGGAAAAGAGAATACTCCCACCTTAAAGGCCAGTAACACATCTCTTGAGACCTGTTATTGCGGATGTTCATGGGCGGTTACCTAACGACTCCCATCCCGTGAGCCTCTTGCCCGTTGGCCCCCTCTAATATAAAAAAGAGTACAATATAAGATAAATTTATAGACACGGTGCCAGCCTTAACATCCCGTCATTCCATGATAAAGAATAGTAAAGTTCACTAGACCACGACTGTACCATAAGGCGCATTCTTCACAACTTGTTAAATCTTGACATACTCTTAAAATATCAGACATGAACAAAGAATTTCATAAAAGTCCCACTTATTCACGGTATTTAATCTGCGACTGTTTTAATTGCAGATAATTTATGTTCCCCTGGTATTTGTTAATTTTGAATGTGAACGATTTCGGTGGTCTGGTTGGCTGAATTAATTTTAGCTTTGATAAACAGTGCCGATTTATTGAGTCACACAGCGAGGTTGAGAGTTAATATGTAGGTATTGAAGCGAGATAATAAGGAAATTATTGGTTTCGTGTCTGTTTCGAAATCGAGTCGATCGCTGATCCACGCCAAAATGTAAATGTCATCCACAGATCAAAATTTGGAGACTATATTAAAAGTTTATCCAGTAAATTGATTGTAAATACTTTTGTGATATTATATTTAATATTGCATAGCAGCATTAGAGTTAAGAATTTCTCTAGAATCTTAGGTTTTTTTTTGACAAAAAGTTAGTGATACGCCCTATTGGTAAGGAAGATGTACGCGCTTTTTTTGAAGGTGCCCATGCTGTATCGTCCTGGAAACACCGCACAAGGAAGTTCATTCCACAGCTTTGTAGTACGTGGAAGATAGCTCCTTGAAAACTACAGTGTGTAGGACCGCCACACATCCAGATGGTGGGGATGATATTACCATGATATATGAGTCTGTGGCGTGTCGTGCGAAAGTGGAATTCGGAGGCAGGAATCAGGTGAAACAGCTCTTCGGAACACTCCCCGTGATAAATGTGGTAGAAGACACACAATGAAGCAACGTGTCTACGCAACGGTCCCTCACAATTCGAGCTGATCTGCATTGGACGCGGTGAAATGGATCGAGTGCGCCAGACCAGAGATGACAGCAATACTCTATATGTGGCCAATCCTGCGTTTTGTAGAGCGCTAGAATGTGGGCCGGTGAATTATGACCGTGCTCTATTTATGACGACCAGAAACTTGATTTAACCCAATGTTCTAATCGTGTGTCAATGTCTTTGTTCTATATTAATAAAGTAAAATATTTACAATATATTATCACAACTGTGTATAAATTACTCTGAGAACTTTTTCTCTGATTGATCGCGCTCCCTTAGCCGACCCGAGCTGACTTTAGCTCAGCGAGCGTTACATATCCAAGCGTGATAGGCCAGTGTCATAAAATACAAACAAAATAAAGTGCTCAGCTCACCTTAAGAAGTTTTGGCAACTATTTGCTACTTGAATTATAAAGCAATATTTATTTATTACAAATTGAATTTTATAAAAAGTAACTAAATGGGCATTGATATTACTGACGTCACATAGCACAGATATCAGTGGGAGGCTCCTTTGCACAGGAAGTCAGCTAGATTATGGGTACCACAACGGCGCCTATTTCTGCCGTGAAGCAGTAATGTGTAAACATTACTGTGTTTCGGCCTGAAGGGCGCCGTAGCTAGTGAAATTACTGGGCAAATGAGACTTAACATCTTATGTCTCAAGGTGACGAGCGCAATTGTAGTGCCGCTCAGAATTTTTCATCAGCACTGCATTGTTAAGGGTAGGGCGTATTAATTACCATCTGAGCTGAACGTCCTGCTCATCTCGTCCCTTATTTTCATAAAAAAAAAGTTACTAATAATATTTTTTTTATAATCGCTTATATTCTATAAATACCTTTATTTATTTATGGTGTGTGTGTTTGATGCAGCTACTGTACTCAATATAACTTTTGTTTTTATTAATTAACATTTACTTTTTTGACTTACTCGTGTAAGGTTATATTTTGAAGTTTGAGTATGCTTGTTGCACAACTTTACATATTATATTCTAATTGAAATGATTTCTAAAACGATGAATATATAAATCTTGATTTAAAAGAGTGGCAATGAGTTCTTTGCTACTTCTTCTCATTAGCTGAGCGAGGTACTGAATAACAGTACTCATATAAAATGTCTAACTTCATTGAAATAGAGGCGTAATTCTTCAATCAACTGCTTAATATATATAAATCCAGTGTCCTGATGTTTGTTTCCAGTGAACTCCTAAACTAAAGAACGGATTATAATGGAGATTACTTCATGGAGTGCAGTATAGTCCAACTTGGGAGATAGGATGGTTTTTATTTCGATTTGGGACCCAGAATTATTTTTATTTCCAATATTTGTTTTGTATGGACATCCTACTTATATTTTCCCTTTCTTGGCGTGAATCCTGCAGAATGGGATGTCGCTATGCCAACTTAATCGCTGACAGGCAGTATTGGGATAAAACCTTTAGTTTCAAATGCAACGGGCAACTACTAGTATTTTCTATGAGAGAATTTATTGGCGCACGGTTTGACAGTTCTGCAATGAGACAATTTCATTACGGCGGTTTCCAATATTCAGTCTATCTCTTACTTGAGATAAAAATCTTTACAATAGTTGACTTTTCTGTCCCAATAAACTTATCGACGGTAACTCACCTTATCCGTGCACGCTGTCTGTCAATGGGACGACGTATAGCTTACCAGCGATATAAAGTTTGTATGGAAATTGCATTTAACGCGTCCCAATATAAGGCGATAAGAATGACTCATCGGGTATATTGGGACAGCTTCATATTATTGACAGCTAATTACTGAAAGTAGAAGGTTGTAATTTATCTCTATCTGTAGATAGTATATTGGGATCGTACAGGGAGCACTTTTTACGAAATAGTTCTTCACGTTTTGAAATATTATTGACAAATTCATAAAAAAACAGTATTTTATTTATTATGTACAGAACAACGTCTGTCGGGTCTCAGCTAGTTAATTAATATATCTTCAAAAAGTCACATCACTTTAATATAAATAAGACATAATAATTCATTCAGGCTTGTTGTTGAGAGCAACTTTATCAATGCCCCATTGAAATAATATGGAGCAATTGATCATTCCCTCACAACTTTATTCGTACAAGCGAACCGCCAGATAGCATTCACCGGTATAATTATTTTGTTTTAAGCTTTCAGCTAATTAGCAAGGTAATTAGTGTAATTAATATTCGAGATATTTTTAAATAATTTTTGTTTTTCTGTAATGATGCGTATAATGTTTTTAATGAGAAAGATTGGGTAAACAAGATCTTTATTTAAATTTCGAATTAATAGTTGGTTGACAAAAAGTTAAGTAATTAAAACAGAATTTTTTTATGACAGTAGGGGACGAAACGATTAGGAATTTCAGCTGATGGTAATTGATACACCCTGCCTTGAAATATCAAAAAAATCTGAGTGCCACTACAATTGCACTCGTCACCTTGAGACATAAGATGTTGAGTCTTAGTTTGCCCAGTAATTTCACTAGCTACGGCGCCCTTCAGACCGAAACACAATAATGCTTTCACATTACTGCTTCACTGCAGAAAAAGGCACCGTTGTGATGCCCGTAATCTAGCCCCTGCGCAAAAGAGCCTCCTACTGGTAAATACAAAAAAAATGCAATAATTATTGCACAAATACCCAAACGGCTTTTAGCTTAAACATACAAACAAACATACCGTTAGAGTGTCCTTCGTAAGAAACATAATTAGTAGTCTTTTGTCCACATATTATTCAATCGTACGAAATATTGTGGCCACTCTTTCTTTCGGAAGTAGTCACATACTTCGAGCCAATTACGAAAGTTATTTGCGGTTTCCTGACCTCAAGTCCGTTTATATTTTCTGCATCACAGGTAACACGATTTATTCAATTATGGGACTTGTGAAATTTTTATGCTAATTTCTGCTTTTACTGGGTGTAAAGTTTCATAATTGTAACTTAAGTAGGTACTATTATAAATAAGATAGTTATTAGTGTTTATGTATTTAATATAGAGTCAAAGAAAGTGGGACTATTTATGGCCGGTATCCCAAGAAATCGCCATAATTGCGCACATAATAGAAACCATTTCTTAACTGTTTATCTATAGCTCTTAGTTTAAAAAAAAAATTATATGTCCACAGAATATAAGAAGTAAAATTAATTTTTCTTTATATTTATATCTTTAATAGACAGTGCGAAAATAAATCACCATTCATCACCTAAATTTTACAGTTGGAGCCATGCTAATTCTTGCTAATATAAATAATTCAATATTGATAAATATTTTCCGAAAATTTATTATTTGTACACCAATACTAGTTAACATGACATAGTTTTGATAGTTTTGCAATGAAATTGTATAATGTTTGTATTAAATTAAAAATGCTTCTAATTCTGACTTAAAACTATTGCGATCTTGTGCCAGAGGAGCAACCTAGCTTCGCTCGATTCCTCAAGGCCATCGGCTCGGTCCCCAGCCTTAAGAAACCGCCATAGTTTTGATCCTTATGATGCATATAAAGGTGAAGTTATTATAGAAAAAGCGAAATTGTGTTTGTACTAGGGGTTGCAAATCAAAAATGGACATTTTAATAGTATGCAACGGTTCATGGGATACATACACACAGGGACGTAAGGAGAAGGCACAGAAATAGCCTCCAGTTGGCAACCTTTGGATATAGATCGAACTCAATAGAAATACGTTGAATAGATTTAATTAAATGGACAAAGACAATCCAAAAAGTCACCAAGAACACATAGTGCTAAAGATAGTTAATAAAAAAGCAGAAAGTATTACCTATCGGATTATGTCAAAATAAGGCTTACTGTAATGGAAAAATGTTTTGACTTCATTAAAGTGTTAATTAATTAACTTGTAGCTGCATATCAATGAATAATAAACCTGTTTCAATATAAACTTGTAGATTTGTTACGAACGTAGTTATATCCATTTCGTTTTACGTTCGTATCTTTTAAAGCCTACTTGATATCTAAGATTTATAATGATTTGCGACGCATTGGTCATAAATAGACCAAAAACTATTCCTTTTTTAAGTATTTTCTGAATACGGATTTGGAATTGATTGATTTGCAGGTACCAGTGGGTGGCTCCTTTGCACAGGATGCCTAGCCAGCATTACAACAACGGTTTCTATTTCTGCCATGAAGCAATAACGTGTATACATTATTGTGTTTTGGTCTGAAAGGCGCCGTAGCTAGTAAAATTACTGGGCAAATGAGACTTAATATAGATATAATACAAAAATTAATACAAACGTAAGATAAAAATACTAATACGTCATTTCATAGAGAAAAAGAGATGACAAAAACGATTGTTAGATCGTTTATTGAAATGTCAAAAGCAGGAGACGGTTTGAAAATCTCGGATCGCCTATTCAGCATTGCGATTGAAAAACAACTAACCCAGTAGGTAACTTTCGCAACATTTACCAAGATGGTTGAAGACCGTTTTGCCAAGTTCAAGATTGTTCAAGTTTAGTTAACATAGGAAAGGTGCGATTCCGATACACCACACCACCGAAAATCCCGGTGACATGACGGCCCGTGGGGGTTAAAAAAGGTAGGTCAACACAAATGAATAAGATAAATTAATTAAATGCCGGCATTTAATTAAAAGACTAGCCAGCCAACCAATTGAGTGGCTGATTTAACCAGCTGCGTGTTTAAGGGCGTCGTTTTGTAAAAAGACGAGGCTATTAATTGAACGGCTGTTTAAGGCGGTTGACTGCCACATAATATATTCGATTCCAAACAGGTTGTTTAAACATGGCATTGTTTTTCATCATTGTATCGTATTTTCTTGTTCAGCTATTCGCAAGTGCTCCGAAGAGCAATTTTATTTAAACCCTACCGCCGATTACGTCACAAATTGTGCTAAATGATATGAAGGAATAATTCCATCCTCACTATCTGTATGGTGTTTATCCAATAAGTTTAATAGGAGTATCTTCGTATTGGAACAAGATTATCTATTGCTATCTTAGATCTTGGGGTATTTCATCCACATTACCCGACGCCTTCCCAGTAATTTAGACGAACTGATAGTCATAGGCGAGTTGGAGGGAAAAATACCACTCCGACGATCACCTAGCCGCTGGTCGGACCAAATCAAGACACTCACTGGCCTACCATCTACGACGGCAATAAGGAAAGCCGAGGACCGAAAGGAGTGGAAGACTTTAGTGACCAACGTTACGAAAACTTTGAAGTACGGACACGACTTCGGAAATGACCTAAAGAATGCGACCAAGAAGATGTGTTTCATTCAACTGACGCATGTATTTGATGGTTAATTAAAACTTGATATTTCCACGCGGGAAAAGGGACTTGACAAACGAAAACCTACAGCGAAATAATGCTTTTCCTCTTTTCTATCTGAAACTTACAAAACCTGAAAAGTTTATCATTACAAACAGATAAATTTATTTCGGTACATTCTTTATAGTTTTTTCGTGCCCTGTAAACATTACAAAAATAGATGACTAGCTGAGTAATTGTATTTAAGGCACAAAGTTTACATTTCAATAGTATTCGCTACAAGTTACTACACAGTTCGTATTTACGATAACGGAATAAACAAATAATTTTAACGAATGAATGTATTTTATTTAAGTATTGAATTACTTTAAAACAAAAACTAAATTGTTTTTTAAACATAGTGAAGAAGAGAGTATTTCTATGATATGCTTTGAATTATTTTAACAACTCATGTCTCAAGGTGACGAGGGCAATTGTAGTGCCGCTCAGAATTATTGGGTTTTGCAAGATTCCTGAGCGGCACTGCATTGTAATGGGCAGGGCGTATCAATTACTACGAGCTGATCGTGATGCTCGTCTCATCCGTTACTGTCATATTAAAATTTGACCTGTATCTTCGTATGACATATTATTGGAGTTTATTGGAGTTTACTCCTTAAGAATCGATTTTCATTTAAGGCGCCCGGTATGAGAAAAATATGGAGAGTAAAATCTGCTTACCAAATGCCATAGTAACGTTTTTGGTGCGCATCATTTCTCGCGCACTTTTCACTTTCTTGTATTTTGAAGCTTTATTATATTATTGAAATTGATTTATTATTATACTTTCATAAAGTTGAAAATTCTATAAATTACGGAAGAAATTGGTGTAAATAATAGTGCCGGAAAATCTGATAAGCATGTGGGTACTAAGTAAGTTACAATTCATACATTTATATGACATGTATTGTATTTTAAAATATTGAAATATAAATATAGTTCATACAAATTTATATGAGCTATGCACATAATTAAATGTTTAATTAAATATGGGGAGTATATTATATAGCGCATTTCACGCCAAATAGACAATTTTTAACCTAACCTATTATTTTATTTTTTAATTTTAGTTCATAATTGCGTAGGAAAATAAACCATCTTGTGCACGTAATAAGGTTGAAAACTGGGTGAGGTAAAAGAGTGCCTTGCGGCACTGCCGAACTCTGTGTGTTTTCAAGTTAATTTTTGTTAATTTCAAGTGCCTGCGGGCACCGTCCGATGTGGAAAGGTTAATACGCTTTTATTAGCTTCTGCTGACATAGCATATCAGACATACTGTTTGTAACCGACTCCATTGGACTTGATTTTGTTTAGTACCTGTTCAAAGACAATTGTTCTTGAGGAGTAAACTCCAGTCGTGCGCCGGAGCTGACACACATACTTTTTTTTATCACCTTTAAAGCGATTTATTTGAATAATTGTATACGTATCAAAAACTGATGACAAAAAATATTTTCATGACTCAAGCTTAGAATCATAACCAGGAGAATAAAAAAATAAGTTTTCATTGGTCGAGTTTACTGGGACTGTTCGCACTCGAACAATGGAAACCCCGCAAAAATAGTCTTTTAACTAAAATCAAATTATGATGCTTTGGAATTAAAATCAATAAAATGAAATTTGAGTATCAGGGAGGTATAGATTCCAAAAAAAGAATTCTCCATCATCAACACCAGCCGGAAGACGTCCGCTGCTGAACAAAGGCCTCCTCCAAAGATCTCCACGACAATCAGCCCTGCGCTACCCCCATCCAACGTATTCCGGCGATCTTGACCAGATCGTTGGCCCATCTTGTGTACCAACACTGCGTCTCCTGGTACGTGGTCGCCATTCGAGGACTTTTTGGCCCCACCGGCCATCTGTCCGTCGAACTATGTGCCTTGCCCACTGCCACTCATTTGGGCTTTAGCTCGCCACAGTTTCGCAATCATTTGGGCTATGTCAGTGACTGTGGTTCTCCTAAGGGTCTCCTCATTTCTGTTTCAATCTCGCAGATAAACTCCAAGCCCTCTCCATTATCCTCTGAGCGACCGTGAGCTTACTCATTAGGCCCATAGTTAGCGACCACGTCTGCGTATCGTGAGTCATCACTGGCATCACATACTATTTGAAAACCTTTGTCTTCTGACACTGCGGTATTTGTGACGAGAAGATTTTACGGAGCTTCCCGAACGCTGCACATCCGAGTTGGATTCGACGAGTGACCTTTTTCGCGAAATTGGACCTTCCTAACTGGATTGTTTGTCCAAGGTAAGCGTACTCCTCAACAATTTCGAAAGTACAGTAGTTTTTACGAGAGTAGGTGCGACATAGACATTTGACATGATCTTCGTCTTTGTCTTGTCCATGTTCATTTTCCATATGAGTTCGTTAAAAGCGGAGAGCTCTAGTTACAAGTAAAGCCTCCTAATTTTGGAAGCTAAATGACAAATAAAAATACGCGTTCTAACTTATATATAATCTGTATTATACATTTCATGTCCGCATCTTAATATTTTTTTACTTATTTTTCCTTCTTTCCCCATTCTTAGCAAAACATTTCGTTCATGAACTTTATAATTTAAAAAAGATCTTGAGAATTTTGATCTTGAAAGTTTTGCCACTAAAAACGTTAATTAATTTGATATTTACCACAGAAACAAGCATTCATTTGGGCAGGCCTTTAAATCATCAGTATTTATTTAATTGCCGACGTTTTTGTGTTCGTAATTACCATTCAGTTAGGTGTTAATATTTATGAGAGGTGTTCGTGATTAAAAAGTTTAATTAAGTATCACTTTAAATGGTTTCAAATCTGATTGTAATTTTAACCAGCCAACTTCTGAATTAACACATTAAAATAATGTAATATGTTAAAAAAATACCCCCAAGTTATATCGCGATTTTCTCTATTTTAAATAGCTTTAACTATGTATCAAATTCACGTTCAAAGTCGTTTTAAAATCCTTCCATATAAGACGTAAATTTACCATTTTCAAATTCAAACATGTTTTGTGAATAGTAATTTCGTAATTTTGTAGTTATCATGCGTAGGTATGCTATAGCACGGTTCGTCATGCTCACTAACTGGCAATGGCAAATATTTGATGTTTAAAACGCTTTTAACTATGAACACGATTCATATATTGAATGCAGCACCTGACAGCTCCTTCGCACAGGATGCCGGCTAGATTATGGGTACCACTACGGCGCCTATTTCTGCTGTGAAGCAGTAATGTGTGAACATTACTGTTTCGGTCTGAAGGACGCCGTAGCAAAAATTACTGGGCAAACTAAGACTTAATATCTTATGTCTCAAGGTGACGAGCGCAGTTGTGGTGCCGCACAGAATTTTTGGGTCTTTCAAGAATCCTGATCGGCACTGCATAGTAATGGGTAGGGCGTCTCAATTAGGTACCATCAGCTGAACGTCCTGCTCGTCTCATTCCTAATTTTCATAAAAAAACAAACTAATTTGTTTTATATATTACAGCTATAACTACAAATACTCTATTGATTGAAAAGAGTGACTGTTGAGTTTCTTGTATGTTCTTTTCACGAGCTCTACTTTTTCCGAACATTATGGTACATTCAGTAATTTAAAAGAAATATTTATAGATTCAAAAGCGCCTATTTTTAGTCTAATTGAATAAAGTTTATTTTACTTTGAAACAAATAAAAAAAAAATTAAACAAATCTCAGGAATTTCTCGGTAAATAAGCGTACATGTCGGGAACCATTACTAATATTTTCTTATCTAAAGCAATTTAAATACTTATTTATAATATATTTATATATATTAAATATATTTCATGTAAATCTGAGACTATAATGACATAAAAGCATTCATTCATTTCTTATATTATTATATATATAAGAGATTTCCACGTATATAGTCACTCATCACGATATCTCTGGAACCATTAGAGCTAAAGACTTGAAATTTGGTAGGAATATTCTTTTCACAGAGTAGAGGTCAGCTAAGAACTAACGGATTTTCTAAAATTCCATCCGCAAGAGTTTTATTTTATTATGAACAGAACAGCGTCTGTCGGGTCAGCTAGTTTCTAATATACTCGATACTACTACCGCTTCGGAAACAAATAGCGCTCCGAGAAAGAAGAAGCGGCGCAAGAAACTCTTCCAACATTCATTTTTTTGCGCTCTTTTTAATAAAATACATCTATTGAAGTACATTCCTTAAGCCAGTTGATCCAATATTGTACAATGTATTGGCGCCAAAATGAGAAAACTCAATGAACAATCATAATTCCAGACAGATTCCAAATTCAAATGTAATATTTTGTTTATTTTTAATTGTAACAGTATTTATGGCCAGACTAAACATTTTAAAAGGAAATAGTGTTTAGTATGATGGTGCATATTTTGTGCGTATGCACTAACATTAATATATAATGTACAATTTATTCACATATAATGCGACGTAAGTGGTTGTTCATCGCAGCCAGTGCGAACCCGTTACACATAAATCAAAACCAGTTGTTCAATCCCGTCTAGATATCAGCTCTCAGCTTCTGTCCTCAATTCATAAGGACAGTATAGTGACGCTATTAGCTCATGTATTATCTACGGGTATTTGACGTGTGGAATCCGTTTTATAATGCTTGTGTCAAGATGATTAGAATATTATGTTTTCCTAGTCTCGTTTTCAGGGAAACTCGTCCTTCTTCTACACAGTTTGGGACTTTATAATTTTTTTTATATGAAAATAAGGGATGAGACTAGCAGGACGTTCAGTTGATGATAATTGACACGCCATGCCCATTACAATGGAATGCTACGCAGGATTCTTCAAAAACTCCAAAAATTCTGAACGGCACTACAATTATTGCGCTCGTCGCCGTGAGACATAAGTTAAGTCTCATTTGCGCAGTAATTACACAGCTACGGCGCCCTTCCGACCGAAACACAGCAATGTTTACACATTACTGCTTCACGGCAGAAATAGGCGGCGCCGTTGTGGCACCCATAATCTAAACGGCATTCCGTGCAAAGGAGCCTTCCCCTGGATTTATTTATAATTGGGTCAATAAGCCTTCTTGCATTCAAATTCAAATCAAAATATTTTAAATCACATTTTGAACGTCGAAAACATCCACATACGACTGCGCCCGAAGGACAGTTACGGTTTTTCCGAGTTTTTATAATAGCGCTCTACGGTCTGAACGGTTCGATGGATATAAACTGGAGAGGTGTCGTTAGATTTGTATTATCAGTGTTACCACACTGGGTAAAAAAGGATGCGTATATTTCGCGCCAAAAACAAATGTTTATCACGCTCTGTAGCTTTATATACACACTTCTATACCCTTGGGCACACACAGCTCCATCTACCAATGTGAGTGTGTAGCTATCAAGGAAGCTGCCAAAGGACTAGTAAGAAGGAAAGTACAGTGCCACAGAATCAGAATTCTCTCTGACGCTATGGCAGTACTATCACCTACAACTCAGCGCTAATATACGAGTGTCATCAAATTCTAGAACAAGTTGCCTCTTATAACCGAGTAACTCTGCAATGGATTAAGGTAAATAAACGAATCAAGATCAAGATAAATTCAATGAGGAAAAATATTTTAATTTTTTGACATAGGTACATAAGTATCATTTCCGTGACTTACATGAATAAAGTGATTTTGAATTTGAATATAGATAAGGGACATAGCGGTTCGTCCGGTGCAGCTCATGAACTTTCAAGGTGGGTTTCGGCAACCCAAGTGAATGGTCCATTGCCACTTCTGCCACAGCTCTTCAACCAAATGCGCTCATGGATATGCTGTTTCATTAAAAACCTACACAACACCCGATGGATGAATCTCTCCAGCTGTAGACAGTCGAAAGAAGCGATACCTGCACTATCGCCCAAATGGACACGTAGACTTATCAGCCTTTTCAAATTTTATAGCATTTTGATCGATCATTTACTGTATCAGAAATCTGTACGAGATTACAGTTTTTTTTTGCCACAAATAATGTCAATTGGAAGTTTCAATAAATCTTAATTAATGTCACTCTGGTGAACTGGTTCGCACCAGATTTTTAAATAGTTCCAAGGTACTTTACTGAAATGAGTCACAGAGTAAACAAAAGCATTTATGATTCCTCCATTACTAATTGATACTTCTATAAAAAGTAACAAATATTAACTAAGTTAAAAACAAACATTGCTAATTTGGATCCATGTTACTTCTAGTATTTAAAGTATATGTCAATGTCAAATTATTTTTATTCAATTAGGCTTAACTAAGCGCTTTTGAATCGACACTACAAATATTTCATTGAAATTACTGAATTTATGATATATTAGTAAAAAGTTGAACTCGTGAGAAGAACATATTAGAAACTCAATGACCACTCTTTTCAATCAAATAGATTATATTACAATGGCTGTAATATACATAACAAATTAGTTTGTAAGGTGCTGCATAAGGTGAGTCGTGTTTAAATAATATAAATTATTTCATAAAAAGTAATAAAGAATGAACTGTATAAATATAAATTATCGTATATTGGATGCATCACCTTTAGAGCTTGAATTAATTGTTTTTTTAGGGTAAGATGGTTTTAGTTATTATTATTAAATTGCCGTTGTTTAAAAAAATATAATAATGAAATCGAAGTATTCAACCTTATTACCGATATATTGCCATGTGAAATCTCACGGGAAGGTGAAACCTGGACTCAAAAAAATCTTCAAAAACACTTTATTTTGCTTCTTGAGAAGAAATTTTTTTACATGTAGAAAAATGTCCAAAATACGGAAAAAAATGGTAGTCGGTAGGAGTCAGTTCTGGCGAATTCTGAAGGTGTCGGAGGGCTTCTAAATGTAGATCCTATGTAGTTAATACGGGTGTTTGAGGCATGTGAGGTCTTGGAGCAGTAATGTTTATGATCGTTTGACTAGTATGGGCTATTTGTCAACGAGGTGAACTGATGGTAAGTGATATGACCAGTGGGAGGCTCCTCTGCACAGGATGCCAGCTAGATTATGGGTACCACAACGGCGTCTATTTCTACCGTGAAGCAGTTATTATGTCTAAGCATTACTGTGTTTCGGTCTGAAGGGCACCGTAGCTAGTGAAATTACTGGGCAAATGAGACTTAACATCTTATGTGTCAAGGTGACGAGTGCAGTTGTAGTACCGTTCAGGATTTTTGGGGTTTTTCAAGAATCCTGAGCGGCACTACATTGTAATGGGCAAGGCGTATCAATTACCATCAGCTGAACGTCCTGCTCGACTCGTCTCAATTTTCATTAAAAAAATGTTCAATCCGTTTTAATTCCGCTACGCTCTAGATTTTTGTAAAAGCCAAACATCGGGGCGGAATCGCAATTCCGCTCGCCACTTTGAGACTTAAAATGTAAAGTCTGATAGCCTACTACTCTGCTTCTGCTATTCTGCAGGTATGTGTTTTTTTTTTGATAAAACTAATTTTAAATGAACGTTGAGGGAGTTACCATGGTATTAGCGACAGGTTGCCTACAAAAGATTGGCCGCAATTAATGTAATTTTAATGTAATTGTAAGTTAACTGTAATTAATTTTAGTATAATTAAATAATTTGTTAAGTTAGAATGTAATAACCCTTACTTCTGTGTAGTTAATCCCAGAAATGAGTGAGATTGTTAAGATTTGCAAGAGGGACATCTCAAGTCAATTTCCTAATATGCAAATATTGGGGATGAGCAGGTTATCAACTGTAAAGTAGATCCTGTAGATGGAGCCACAACCTGAGAGTTGAACAAAGCATACAAGATTTTATCAACGATACGTCACTCGAACGGTTGGCTCAGTTGGAAAGAGCGCTCGCACGGAACGCGAGAGGTCGCGGGTTCGAGTCCTGCATCGTTCATAAAGTATTGTTTTCAGTTTATAATTAATTTTCTGATAAAAATTTTAACTATATGTTTTTTTTTATAAATTTTACGTCATTTTAAAGTAACCTGTTTACATAATTAAAAATATACGGTTAGCAGCCCTCAGTCAGCGGCAATATTAGGGTTGCTAGGTGTAAACAGGTATACTATTGTTGATTTTCTTTTTACGATGTTTGCCAGTTAAAAAATGGCCGCAAGCAGAGGTCACTATGATTTCAATAAGCGATTCTCGCTCCATTTACATGAGTAACTAAACCTTTACCTGTTTAATTTACTCATGTTTTTCAAGTGAGTATAAGCAACTAAGAATATATTCAGATGCAACAGTTAAAATGTTTATTTCTTTAAATTTTGCTCTTAACGAATCTTTAATCACCACCATATAAGCTCATTGACGTATTAATTACTGACGTTATGTATAGTTTAAAATTTTCATAATATGCAACCATAAGTATTTATAGTTTATAAATAATTTATATAAATGTTTTTATATGGACATAATTGGACTTGTTTGTTCTGTTATTTAATGAAAATTATTAACATAATGTGGCAGTTTTGTGATTTCATATGACAAGTTTTGAGATCATTTTTGATAGACATTGTGCGTGGTTTAACTAATAATTGATACACACATATGTCTAGCACATATTTAAAAAACAACGATATCATATATAAGAAATGAAATAAATAGGGAATACCAGTGGAAGGCTCCTTTGCACAGGATGCCGGCTAGATTATGGGTACCACAATGGCGCCTATTTCTGCCGTGAAGCAATAATGTGTAATCATTACTCTGTTTCAGTCTGAAGCTAGTAGTGAAATTACTGGGCAAATGAGACTTAACATCTTATGTCTCAAGATGACGAGCGCAATTGTGGTGCCACTCTGAATTTTTGGGGTTTCTGAGCGGTACTTCATTGTAATGGACAGGACGTATTAATTACCATCAGCTGAACGTCCTGCTCATCTCGTCCCTTATCGTCATAAAAAAAACAAGATATACATTACTACTTTAGGGTTTTAACTTGGAATTAAATAATGGAACATCCAAGAGGTTTAGTTGGTATAAGCAAAGTCGAAATTGAAAGACATCTAAAAATGGCGTCGCTGTATCAACATTTCTCACACACACACATGCGGCCCAACTGCGTGTAATAAAAATTAGAAGCTACTAAATTGAATGACACGAAATGTTTAGTTTAGTTGTTTTTGTTAGTTTAGTTTAGTTTAGCTCAATCAAAGAGCGGAGTTACAGCTAGAAAGCAGTAGTGTTTTTCTGCGAACTGTACTGCTGGTATTAATAATGAGAACTAGGAGCCATTCCTGTTTATTTTCTCTTTAATCTATTGCTTAAGGTTTAATCTATATACTTAAAATAATATAAAAACGTGTTTGTACACTTATGTATGCACGCAAGAACTTATACTTCTTTGGCCTTACAAAGCAAAAATTCTTAAAATTATTTATTCCTCGTGCTGTTCTACGTTTGTAGAAAGAACAATATTGTAAAAATCTTACAACGATGACTTTGACAATTAATTATTAAATAACCAATACGGCAGCACGGGGTTGAACCCTTTGCCTATCCTAATAATGGACGAAGAAACCAAAAAAATAATAATGAATGTCACAAACGTCAGAAAATTTTAGGAACCAACTTCACACTGTTACTTTTGTGTTACAGTGATGCGCGCGCATCTTAAAATTTCACTCTCATCATTTTTTCATAACGCACCTAAAGAAGTATAACTTCAATTAAAACATACTTAAAGATGCCTAATTTAGTATATTAGTTACTATTGATATAACATTCTGTATACTTTTTTAACTATTCTAAGGCAGGAATCAAACCCAATTCGATTTCTTAATCATTCTTACCACTAGGTCAGTCCTAACTTAAGTAGTTGTGAAAGTAACTTAAAAAACAAACACTGGCCGATGTGGACATTTACCGAACAAACTGATGTCGTATTCCAAACAAGGCAAAGAGAGAAATCTTGTTTTCCAAATTGGACTTATATTGTGTATACATACATTGTATTTCAACATTCTGCAATTTAAATAAAAATCATTAAATAGCATTCTTGTCTTGAGCGAGGTTTTAAATTTGATATTATCATTAAAAGACAAATTATTATCAAGTCTTGGAATAGACTTGGAAGAAACTCTTTAACAAAAGCATTGCCAAAGCATTTCTTCTGATGCATTGCAAACAGAACATAGTTTGCCTGCTGCTGAATTAACTTCTAGAGACAATCGGGCGACTAGAGACTTCTAGAGACAATAAGCAGGCAATTTTAATAAATCAATCAAATCAAAATTAAGCAATCTCATAGCATAACGATGATTAGTTTAGAACCTTTAATGATTTATATAATGATACGAATAAGACGACTGTAGGGACAAAATCTCTGCAGAAAGGTTCGTCGTGTGTTCAACACGATAGTATTGATCAAAAGCGCAAAAGCAATAAATTTGGATCGGTGTACTGACCAATACTATTCCTTCAAATTATTGAAAGAGTATTATTGCAAAGCTATTTTTATGCAACGATCAATCAACGAACTATCGGTTTTGTACACATATTTTTAATGTTAATTCCAACAATTATTTTCCAAAGCACACAAGAGAGGAATTGGATAGAAGACTAATAGTACGAGTCAGCTAAAATTAAGTGATCACCGCCGCTCATGATAGCAACCAGACTAATTACAATGAAGCTGCTCTTCGAGAAAGAAGTAAACAGTTTTATTATGTGTCTTTAAATATTAAAACTGGCAACGTTGCGGAAGAAATTGAGAGTGTAATAAATCGTAGTAGAATAATATTTGAGTACTGCACATTAATAAGAACACTTTGTTTTTTAATATTACACATTTTAAAATTATAGCTTAAGTGGGTACTCGGGGGGCAATAATATATCCACTCCCACTCAACACCTTAAGAAGGAGGGGATGGCTGAATAATAGCGCTGCACGGAAACATAAATCCATGATTCCATGTCAGGTGAAGCTGAGCCTTTTCCTTTTGCCTATTGTTTCATCGCGTAGCCTAATTATTCATTTTATTTATGTAATGGTTTGTCTGGCAATAAAGAAATTATAAATTTGTTTAAAAGAACGAAAAATGCAAAAACCCAACTAGAGAAACTATCCTAATATATTGTTATTTATGTATAGCATTTATTACTAAGATAACCTTTGTAGTAGTTTTAAATGTATGTCAAGTGATACAAGGGTCAGGAATCATTTTATTGTCCAACTAACGACACTACGAAAGGACATCTACCTATAATATCACTAATACTAGTGGCATAATCGAAGAAAATGTCCCCTTCTAATTGATACAAAGAACAAACAACTTTTTTGAAGTGAAAACTTCTCCGGCGTTGACCACTTTTCTTGGGATTGGTATAAAATGTCAAACTCGTGTCACGACACGTGGCCTGATTGAAAATTCGTAAGACAGTCGTTAAATTATGGATGACAGATTTATAGTTCTAACTAATTGTAGTTCGGCTAGTTCAACGGTCACTGGACCAGTGGTTGAATCATTGTGAAGCCAAAACACCGCGAGGTCGAACGATCGAATCTTAGTCGTGAATTATTTTTACAGTTTATCATGGATGAAAGTTGATTTTTCTGGGAGAAACTTTTTAAGGTCAAATAATTGTAAGTAATAGTTCTGAAGTTTTAAATTTTTTCTAGAATATAAATTGCCATTTTGTACGATAGCACAATAAATGAATACTATATTTAAGCACATAAATACTAGTAGTTTTATACTGATAAATAAAGCAATTCGTGCCAAATTTTTCCCTAAGTATTCCAAAATATTCAAAGATGCACAACGTTAATGTTCAAGTTTTTACTTCTGCCGGCACTCCCGGAATGCAACCTGTATTTTATTGTAATTTATCGTTTCTATTAATAATTTTTACTCGGTCTAAAAACAATTGCAAGGCTTACTTACTGCAATTATTGATACTTTTTGGCATCCGTTCCTTCCTATCTGTAAGCATTTAAGGACCTACCTTCCAGGAGGAGGTTTTAAACTTAAAGTTTTCTTTTGCATTTAAAATGGTATTATTAAAGATTTTTTATACATTATATTATTATGTCAAAAACATACTTTAGAAAGTGTCTGGGCCGTTACGTACCACATCTTAAAGTAAATTTTTAATGAGTTCTCGCCAAGAAATATTCAACTACTTATAATCTACCTAGCAGTAAAACATCTCTCGACGTCATGTGGGATATGGTCGTTTACAAACTTAGCATGTGGTATGTTAAATATAGGTGCTACTCAAACTGGTAATATGTCCCCTTTCATTTTAGTTTCAGTACTAATATATTACTTTTATTAAATTGTAATTGTTTAGGTATTAAGATTTTATTTCTACGATTAGTTAAGTATTGTGTAAGTGGATTATAGGATTGTGATAATGGATATAGTAGTATAGTATCGTTTGTTAAATTAAGTTTTCTTAATTACTTGTCCGTATATTTTTTAACCTGTTACTTTATTAAGCGTATCTATTTAAAATTTAGAAAAAAATCTAGCATCTCATAACTATCCCAAACTGGACCAACCAGAGTATCTAAAACCAGTTGTCCGTAGACACCCTCTAATATAAAAAGTAAATGTTACTACGGTCAACAAACGGCAAATTAAAGTTGACCTTAAACTTTGGATTATGAACAAAGAAAAACATAACATTCAATGCAGATATTGTTGCCCCATCAGAATTCTAAAACTTCAAACAACTATGTCATTTTACTGGAAAATAACAAAACATTACAAGAAGACGGTTTTCTTAACAGAAAATTGCTTAATATAATCCGAGCATATACAGTTCCTACATTTGCTGTACCAAATAATTATAATGCCATCTAATTTATAGCATCAGTTAAAATACCTGTGTCGTCATTTGTTAATTAAAAACGAGGCTAATTATTCGGCGCCATTATCGAAACATAATTAATGTTTAATTTAATCAAATTTGTCATTAATTAAAAGAAATTATCGCGCAAAAACAGCAGCTCCTATCGTACAGTCTTGAAACACTTTCGAACGAGTTGAAAACATTTATGGATAGCGAGATAATTATGCAAATACAGAACAATTTGTGTCTTTCGAAGGTGGCTCGCATTGGATATGTAACATTTTATGTACGTGCTGGTAAATGCAGTAACTTAGAGTAAAAAGCTATATGGAAACGGCAGAACCAATGCAAAACAAAGAGTACTATCATTTTTCTTATTTCGATAGATGACCAGACGTTAGTGTGCATCGTGCCGTAGTTTATATGAATAGGAAATGATTTGATTACACGATTTTATCTTTTATTTTTTGGAGATTATAGGAGTTTACTCCTTAAGAATCGATTTTCATATAAAGCGCACGGTATGAGAAAAATATGGAGAGTAAAACCTACTCATAAAATGGGATAGTAACGTTTTTGGTGCGCATCATTTCTCGCGCACCTTTCACTTTTCAGTCGGCGTGACAGTCTAGACGCTCGGTCCCTATATTAGTTTTATTGCAGTGATACGAAAGCAAACATCATTTTTCTTTTCTTGTATTTTGAAGCTTTATTATATTATTGAAATTGATTTATTATTATACTTTCATAAAGTTAAGTGAAAATTCTATAAATTATGGAAGAAAGCGGTGTAAATAATAGTGCCGGAAAATCCGATAAGCACGTGGGTACTAAGTTAGTTACAATTCATACATTAATATGACATGTATTGTATTTATAAACATGCGTGCTTTGTATTTATTAATTATTAATATTAATTTAAATGTCTATTTTAATATGAAGAGTATATAAAGCGCATTTCACGCCAAATAGACAATTTTTAACCTAATCTATTATATTATTTTTTTAAAGTTATTATGATTTATTTTTGGAGTTTCTGTTATGATAATTAATGATTCGATAATATAATCTGAATAATTATACATATTTTTTTGAATATTTAAAATTTTATCACTTTATTTTATTCAAATGCGCTGAAAAATGATAATTTTTAAGAGAAAAAAAAACTCAACAATAAGTTTTCATAGAAACGCATTTTTAATTATTCCAATTATAGTATTTATATGTTATTAATTATGTAATAAAAATAATTTTTAATAGTTAAAAAAAATGTTTATAAAAATTATTTTGAAGTTGGTTAGAGAATTTTTAGAGTTATTTATTTACGAACTGTCAATTTTTTTAATTAATACGCTTTTATTAGCATCTGCTGTATGTCTGTTTGTAACCGACTCCATTGGACTTGATTTTGTTTAGTACCTGTTCAAAGACAATCGTTCTTGAGGAGTAAACTCCAGTCGTGCGTCGGAGCACATACACACTTTTTTAATATGGGCTAGGTAATTATTTTCTGTTTTGTATATTATTATGTTGATTTGGAATTTTGTAAGTTTCTATAAATATTTACATTGTTTTGGCAGACACATAAAATTACAAATAACGAAGTGTGATTTTATGCATGTGTTTATCTATAGTCTTGAGACCGGGTCACGGTCTTGTGCTCTGTATAGATAAGAAAGTCCTTTCATGTCGTCATGTACTTTTATATACTCCAAGACGGACGTATCATCTGGTTAAATACTCCACGACTAACGTTTATGTTACAAGTGGAACTCGTTCGTTAGACCTTTTTGCGAATAGTTTAAGGCCTAAAACGGGGATACCAATTTGTTACACACCATATTCTTTAAATTAGAAAACTATTTTATTCCTTATCAAAACTATAGATGTAAATTATTAGATACGAGTGTATATTGATAAGATACACTATGATTTGTTTTTCAATTGTAAAACAAATTGAATCAAAATGGTTTAGTGTCTTCTTCGTAATTTTTTTTATAAACGAACACGTGGATATATATTAATGCAGCGACATTTATTGAAGTGTATCCGTTTTAACGGGTTATGATATAAGTCAAAGTCAAATATTAGAATTTAATCAATTTGTTATATTTTTAATGTGATTTAACCACAATAATTCGTATGATCATAACGTTGAAATAGCAAAACTATAATTAGAATTATAAATCTATCATCCATAATGTCAACGAATGTCTTACGAATTATCGATCAGGCCACGTGTCCTGACACGAGTTTAACATTTTATAACCATCCCAAGAAAAGTGCTCAACGTCGCTAAAGAAGTTATCACTTTAAAAAGGTATTTAATACTTCTGTTACCTTTAACAACCACTGCCGATGTAAATATAATATCGTCATTAAAATTGTTAGTTAAGATATTGAGTCAAATTTAATAATAATGTACATACTTAATATTCAATTGAAGTAACACATAGTTGTTAAATGCAACATTACATTGAGCGGTACAATCAAAAGCTTGTTAAAAACGTAAATTGCAATTATTGCCAGCAATAAAAATGCCATAAAACGTAAAATCATTGAAAACGTAGACGGATTACGGCCCTAGAGAGAAGTCTACTAGAGGTCGGAACAAGGCTATTTCCTTCAAATCTTTTTGACAATAATTCGAGCTAACACTCGAGAATTGTATTCAATGAGATGTTTGTTCAAACCTAATCGAAATGTCACGATTATTTAAAAAAAATATATACAAGTATACAGTTATGTCAAGGTAGTTAAACATTATAAAGAAGAGCTATTGTGGTTCGTCCTTTACCAAATGTATCTAAGTAATTATCTATTACATTATTAATGCATGTCAAACGTTGCCTACATATAATAATATCTATCGCAGAAATATCAATATTTGCATCATATATACAAAATAAAACTAGTGTGCTATAGAAATAATTATGCGTGGGAATCGAGAGGGTCGCGCTCGTTGCCAATGCAATGCACACGCGTTTCATAGGACTTTTGTTTTACAAAACGGTTACCAATATTTACGGTATTTTCATAATTGAGGAGGTTTATCAAATATTTTTATTGAAGAGGATGACAAACAGCATGCATAAGGGTTAATTGATGGTATGCCATCACTGCACCACATTCTACCTTGTAACAGAGGACTCACAAGAGCAGGTTTAGATATCTGTAGAAGAAGAAGAATCTTGTAATGCTGGAATGTTGAGGAGTGGCCAAACAACAGGCAAAAATATTTAATACAAGGTAACTCCAACAAACATCCCAGAAATGTATGAAGATGTGGAACAAGCTGAGCTGGTTGGAGTAACTGAAGAACTGTACGCAAAATGGAATCTATTAAGGGTTCCATACAATTTCATTCAACAAACGAAATATTTACTATCGATCGATATAGATACACGATGAACACAGCTGTCTGCATGAATTACGGTCACGATAAATATTGATTATAATATTATCGATCAACAAAACGGCAAAGCATATTATGTCAGCTCATTTTTCAATTTATCTATCTTAAATAGGGAATTGGCACAAAGAACATACTCGTGCGAGGACACTTTACGAAATTTTTGCGCTCAAATTCAGATTAGAACACGAAGGACAATTACCAAAACTAACTCTCCCGCATAAACAGCTAGTGCATACTAATGCCACTTCAATTTAACGATGTCATTTATAGATTAAACCTCTTTTTCGGGTATCGTGACGAGAATCGTAACAATTACTAATTTTGTCATTGAGTTTTATACATGTTTTGGCCTTTACCAGATGGTTATATGACTTTGTTTAGAAAAACTCTGTTTATTTTCAAAGTTTATTAACATAAAATAGTTTTGGCGTAAACACTAACGACCTAACTATTACGACACTAGAAAGAAAATTTGTTAGATAGTTTTTGCACTTGTAGCGCGAATTAAAATTTGTTGGAAAGGTGGCGACTTATTTATCGCTCATACAGTAAAACACCAATAGTATCTTTTTCGTTACTTTAACTTCGATCCTTTAAAAAAAATTTTTTTTTTTTGAAATTTTTTTCCTCTGATTCGACTTCACTGTCAGACACTAGCACTGCTTAGGGAAAAAAATGCACTTTGATACAATTTAACAACTTTAATTCAAACGGTGCAACTCTCCCGTTCTAAACTTTTTGTTCACTTTAAAAATATATTTCACATAATCAAAATATAATAAGCTAATTTAAGTAATTGAGTAAGTATGTCTTTATTTGGAACAAACACACAAATACAGGCAAACATTTACAAAAAAAAAAATACTAAAAAAAATTAAAAAATTATCACAAAAATAATATGTATGCCTAATCTAATTAAAACGAATATACATCAAGAACCAAAGAAAAAACTAAAGTAGGACGTATTCTAGATCAACATAATAAGGTAGTGTTTTCAGTGTTTTGTCCCAAAAGGTTTGGTACGCAGCAGGGTATAACCCAACACTGATTTTCAGTAGCTACCTTCATTTTATGCACCTATTGTTAATTAAGAGATATTCCCGTGTCTTGCGCTGCGTTGGGAGGCAACGATAGATCATTATGGGTAGGACTTTATCTAGGACTCCCTCAGCACAACTTCAAGAAATATATTAAAGCTTCTTTGACAAAGAGGTCATACTGTAGTAGAGTAGATTATATTAAGGATAATAATGAACGGTTTTTGTCTAGGTCTGCGCAGGCCACCTAACTCTGTTGTTATATGATTTAAAAGATTGGCTGTGAGTTTCTTGTCGGTTATTCACCATGTCAAAGCTCCTTTGCGAACCGATGTAGCGTCATGAACGTTTTCCAAGTGTTGTTGCAATATGATATGTTAAAGGAAGTCTTCTGCGGTGTTTTTGATTTTATGGTCACAAGGTACCGAAAAACAGATGGCCTCCGTGTTAATATTGTATGATTTATACAAATACAATCATTCAATCATTTTTATTCATTGAACAATAACGTTACGTATATCGCAACACAATCCCGAACTCATCAGAGTTGAGAAGGAATATTGTATGTAACCCTAGAAAGATAACGTTATTTTTTGCTACTGAAAAGATAATGATGCGCCTTAGAGGCGCTCCATGTTCAATATAATTTTTTATACAAATTTAAATAACTATTTAACTTTTTATAGCTTAGCGGATTGCTAAACAAATTTTAGCTATTGTTTAATAAACATAATAAAAAAACTGGCATTCTAAAAATCCCTTGCAAAAATTAATAAAAATAAAATGTCTTTTTTAAATATATAAAGAGTGGTCGCCTCTCTGATTTCGTCGTCGAAACACATGCTTATTCGTGCGTAATTTAGAAAAATACAGCAATATATTTGTTTTACTGGCGCCTCTGAAGTGCACATTATTTTTCTAGAGTTACACAGATACATTTTAAGATGTTCCTGTGATTCCTCCGTCGTTACAAAAGAGTATGATCGGCCATGATAATTTGTTAGTAGATGACCATTAAGGTATTTAGTCCACCAATCCCATAAAAAGCTATTTCTTTCATTATCATTATATCCTTTCCTCATTAGTCGTATCTGATAATCGTCATTATCATTTCCTCATACATTTATGAGGATGTCCTCACTGTTAATAGCCTAATATAAAATGAGTTATTTTTAGCATTTTTTTATCAACACGTATTTAAATATTATCTCCGTGATTGTGCAAGTAAACAATGCGTAACTATTAAATGCTGAAATCTTGTGGGTACATAAACATATAGATAAATGGGGATATTTTACAGCTGTTGCATTATTTGCGTCCTTGGTTTTGTTTAAGCCCAGTTGTGTAATGTTTCGAATGTTTTTACGAATGAGCATTTTTACGTTGCTGCTTCTGCGTAGCACCTATTTCTTTTCATCATTTACTGGTGTCCCGCCCTAAGTTCACGTCGGAAATCTTAATATATATAAATTCAGTGTGATGTTTGTACTCCTAAGCTAATGAATTTTAATGGGAAACTTTGTGGAGTGTAGTTTAGTCCAACTTGAGAGATATGATAGTTTTTATTTTGATTTGGGACCCATAATAACTTTTACATACATATTTTCTATGAGAGAATTTATTGACAGTTCTGCTGTGAAACAATTACATTATAACAACAGGGAGCATATTTTACGAAATAATTCTTGATGTTATGAAATATTATAGACAAATTCATAAAATAGTTTTTTATTTATTATGTATAGAACAATGTCTGTCGGGTAATTCTTTAATTCATAAAATAAATCCCATTTTATGCATTATCAATAGTTTTTGTAGCGCACTCGGAATAATAATAATTTTTGATACTTCGACTTACATTATTAATAAAAACAACGCAGGAAGGTCAGCTACATGACTTCGGACAAGAATTACAATTTCCAATACCTATATAGACCGTACAGACGTGTGGTTTTGATTTTTTGGGTTCCGTACCTCAAATGATGAATCGGAACCGTTTTAGAATCATTTTGTTGTCCTATCTATCAAGACCAGGGGTGCTCAAGCTTGAACTAATGGCGATTTACCTCAAAATTGTTAAACTACGATCGATCGGCTCTGAAAGGCTTCAAGTATACGTGATGAAGGATTGTCGTCTAGCTAGAGTGTCACGATGACATAGATATTAGTTTTGACAAAATATGCATTTTTTTAGTCAAGGTAAGTGTAGGTCTGCTCTTAAATGTCAATGAAAAACATTCCAATCCGACCATGTCAGGCTACAAGCAAGATCGCTGAGAAATCTTCCTAATCTTGTGACAGCTTGTGCGATATTTAGGCCCGGTATCCACCAAAGCGGAGAGAAGAGGAGATACATTTTGCTAACCAATCAGATTACGTTATTTCCACATCTTCCCACCTCTTAGCTTCGGTGGAAATGGATCAAGCGGGGAGGAGAGGAGATATATTATTTATCTATAGAATTTTGTGCCACGTCGAGCGATCAAACGGTCGAGCGATCAAGCCTCGCACACCCGAAAGCGGTGCTATAACCACAGCTGACATCTCCTCTCCACTCTGGTGGCAATGACAGCTTCGCGGCTTATCTCCTCTCCTCTCCGCTTTGGTGGATACCGGGCCTAAAGCTACAAGCACATAATCAAACGAGACTATCTCGGATCAGTGTCGTAAAACCACCTGTATCGCGCGATAACTCTGAAAGGAGTCTTAAGTTCAGTCAACCTTCGTTACGTAATGTATTGTCGGTATCTTTGTTCGCGTTCGTTAACTGAGCAGGCCACAGGCTGCTTTATAGGCCAATATATATGAGACTCACGAATTATTATCCTTTTGTTAAGTAAGTTGTTTATTTAATGTATCTGATTTATGTGGCTTTATTTATTAAGTCGAATTAATGGCTCAATATCACGCATTACTTTACATTTAACGAACTTTTTATGCACTTTAATACTGTATTTTAATGAGTAGTTTCCAAATGAGAAATCTATTTATAACGTAAGTATTTCATATACGTATACTGAATTAGTAGATATATTATTAAAAATCGTAGTTCGTTGTGTAGTTATTTTGTCGAAACATTTAAGTTAGAAATATAAATAGTTACACTTGTAATGTTATCCCTGCATGTAAAATAACCTATGTATCTTTTAATGAAATTGAAATATGAGTCTAACATCTTTGTGCCGTTTGGTGTCACTTGGCCCGTGGAGCCCAGAGGCGTGGAGAATGTGCGTAGTACTATCTTCGCGCCTCAAAAGGGCTACTGGTAACCCAAGCACTGGCAGCTATTTCAGTCAACGGATCAGCCTAGCTATCCAACGCGGAAATACGCCAGAATTCTTGGTAAACTTCCCAGTAATTATAGTTTTAATTTAATGTAATCATAGTATTGTCAATATAGTTATATCTCTTTTTTGTTTAAATAACATATGATGTAACCGAAATAAAACATCATGTTTGTAATTATGTCGCTTATGGCCGCGAGGATACTATAAAGTAGCAAATACTATGCCTTTGTCAAACGTTATAATATGTAGCCTATACTCGTATATTGTTTCGATATCTTATTTGAATTAAATATACTTAGCAGTATTTGCGTTTGGCCCGCACATACATACAGACAAAAAATCCTGAAAGCACTTTTTTGGATTCAATACTGTTTGTAGAATACACAGCAAGGGTTATTTTTAAATATGCCATGCACAGTTTTTAATTTGTTACAATTTTATTACATATATAGATCATTAGGAATTCCAGAAAAATGTTCCAAACCACATTCATGTCGAAATTGAGTTAAGAACATAAAACTGGTCACGTGATTCATATTAACAGACTGACAGAAAATGGCAGCCCTACTGTCACTTTTTAAATAACATCATGACTTAGCAGCCCAACCCACATGTATGGAATGCAATAATATTTATTATAGTTTAAACACGAATTCCTTAAAATGTGACGTATGTGGCTTGGAACGTTTTTCAGGAACTACGTCAAGTTTAAACAGAGATTTTTTAAAAGAGTGGCCTTATATATTATACTATCTGACCCGACAGACATTCTGTTTATAATAAAAAAAACTCTTGCGGGTGGAATTTCGTAAGTTCCGTTCTTAGCTGACTTATATAGAAAATGGGACTTAACATCTTATGTCTCAAAGTGACGAGCGCAGTTGTAGTGCCGATCAGATTTTTTATGTTTTTCAAGAATCCTGAGCGGCACTACATTGTAATGGGCAGAACGTATCAATTATCATCATCAGCAAGGAATATTCCTACCAAATTTCAAGTCTCTACGCCTTATAGTTCCAGAGATATCCTGATGAGTCAATATATAGGTGGAAATCTCTTATTTTGTATAAAGACTACATAATATCTTGTAAGTTCTTCCCAGTACTTTTTTCGAACATATGATAGATTCAGTAATTTAAAACAAATATTTATAGTGACGCTTCAAAAGCGCCTAGTTTAAGCCTTATTGAATAATGTTTATTTAACTTTGACTTTATGTACTGGATATAATATATACTGTATGTAATAAAATGTTCTCCAATGACAAAAATGTTTAATCAAATCAGTTAATTTATAATAAAAGCAATTTATTTTAATTTATCATAATTCAAATTCAAATATTTTTATTCAAAATAAGATGTGACATCACTTATTGAAAGTCAAAAACTACCACCCATTCCAAAGAGAATGCCTCAGACCTGGAACTAGCCTGGAACTCTGAAGACTGAACTCAGCGGGTTTTCATCAAAAAATATATTTACAAAGTAATATTGTACAATTAAACTTATTATTTATTAGCCTGAGGGCGGTCGCTCCATTACCAATAATACAAGTTATTACACTATCAAATGATTTTTTATTACTTTTGAGTTTAATTTTTAATAAACGCGCGGTTTTATGGCTTCTTAAATCGTATAACTTGAAAGGTACAATGAATTTTACTACCAAACCAATGCAACAAACAGTATAAAAATACCTGAATATGAAATATTATATTCTCTTATTAAATTTATAATGTTATTGGTAAAGAATTCTGGTTCTCGCATCAATATTTACAATTACAATCACCACAGTACGGTTTTCAAGGAGCTTTCTCCCTCGTACTACAAAGCTGTGGAATGAGCTTCCTTGTGCGGTGTTTCCGGGAGGATACGACATGGGTACCTTCAAAAAAAGCGCGTACACCTTCCTTAAAGGCCGGCAACGCTCCTGTGATTCCTCTGGTGTTGCGGGAGATTGTGGGCGGCGGTGATCACTTAACAACAGGTGACCCAAAAAAAAATAATGTTAGTCATATTTTTAATTTAAAATACGTTTTGTCTATATTTTACTTACTTATATCGTGTTATGGTAGAAATCTGAATAATGTTTTATTTAGATTTCTATGCCATAAAACTAAAATATGGTCAATTTACACTTAAAGAAATAAGATCTACCAAAAGGAAGACACCACCATCTGTAAGTTAGTTTGTCCTTGCCACTTCTTCTCACTTAAGTACAGCTTAACCAAAATGAAAAGTAAACCTTTCTTTAAAAAATGTTAATTAAGAAATGTAGGTTTAATTTTTTATTATTATTGATAAATACTCTCACTTGAATTTGTATCGCTGTAGAACGAACTTTGTTTATAAATAATACAAAATAAAACTTGTTAAGCTTTCTTATCTAAAAACATAATATCTTTCATTCGGTACTAAAAGGCATAAAAGGCATTTATTTTCTCTAAATTGATTCCTTTAGATTCGTTTTGATGTCATTTCGAATATACTAGATACTACGCGAAGCGGCGCAAGAAACTCTCCCAGCATTCTTTTTATTTGCGCTCTTTTCAATAAAAATATACGATATTGTACAGTCATTTCTATCTCTATAAAACAATCATAATCTAGTCCCAGGCTGTCCGATCACTTAGATATTCAGCTGTGGAGTAGATACCTACTTCGCCCGCTATCGAGTTACGGCCAATTTGATCGCAATCTTAGAATTGCTAATGCTTTTAGCACTAATGCTAAAAGCATTAGTGCTTTTAGCATTAGCATTAACATTTCAATACCCGATCTATGGGACGACATAAAACGACTTTTATATTGTAACTAGCTTTTACCCGCGACTTCGTGTGCGTGAAATAGTTTCTTTGAGCAGCATTTTTAATTTATAATATACTCACTTTGCCAATAATACACTACAAACTGCTCTGATTAATACATTTTTACAAGCTACCAAGTACATATAGAACTAACATACCCCTTTTTCATCCCCACACAGGTTTAACGTTTTACACGAGTGAAGTTTGACATAAATTGTGAATTCTAAATTATACTTTACTAGCTGACCCTACAGACGTTGTTCTGTACATAATAATAAACGAAATATTGTTTTTTTATGAATTTGTCAATAATTTTTCATAAAATCAAGAATTATTTCGCAACGTATGCTCCTTGTTGTTATAATGAAATTGTTTCACAGCGGAACTGTCAAACCATGCGGCAATAAATTCTCTCACAGAAAATATGTCCATACAAAACAAATATTGGAATAAAAAATAATTATGTGTCAAACCGAAATAAAAACTATCCTATCTCTCAACTTGGACTAAACTGCACTCGATGAAGTAATCCCCATTTAAATCCGTTAATTAGTTTAGGAGTCCATCGCGGACAAACAACGTGTCACGTAATTTATATATATTAAGACTTATCGTATGCTTAGTTCCATTAAACATATCATAATACGAATAGTTTCCTTTATTCCTGTAAATAATTTAATACATGATTTTGTATGAATAGAAATCTTACTTAAATCATGCGCTTAAAGAGTGACTTATATGTTTATCATAATCCGCTGTAATATTTACATTGGTATGTGTTAATAAATTATGCACACACGAATATGTTCGGCAGTCATGGGACATGTGTGTCAATGTGATATATGGATATGAATTTGACTGAATTACGAACTTTGAATGAAAAAGATATATTACTTTCTTAGATTAAGGATTGGTCTCCGCTGCGCTCCAACTACTAATACCGTACTACATGAGAACAATAGCTTTTTTATTACGGCAACTATTAGATGTTTGCGTGCGTGGCATCTTGACACTTTAAAATTTTTTTATTATACACTTTGTGTTATTTTACATTGAAATTAATAAAAGGCATAAAAGGTAGGCATAGGTATTATTTTCTCAAAATTGATTCCTTTAGAATTCATTTCGATGTCATTTCTAATATACTAGATACTACTACCGCTTCGGAAACAAATGGCGGTTTGAGAGAGAAGAAGCGGCGCAAGAAACTCTCCCAGCATTCTTTTTTTTGCGCTCTTTTCATTAAAATTAAAATACAAAATACTTGCTGATGATATGTGATCCCAGTGTCTTTATTATTTCTTGTAGTATTTTTTTACAGAGTTTTACTACGCAACCGGGCATTTAAGTTTCAATTATTAGCAAACTTTAATAGAACATGTGGCACGTGAACGTCACACATGATTGTTCGAGACTGTCTCGAGTACACTTGGGTGAATTATTAGTTGCCGCACTTTGCGACTACGCCTGCGGTATCTAGTTCGAGCGCAGCGGCAACCAATCCTTAATCTAAGATTACTTTCTTATAGGCCTTATATTAGCTTCACCTGTATGTGAAGCCCATTTAAGGACGTCAGATTAACATTAAAATTCCCACGAATCAAGGCCCGATGAATAAAAATGAAAAACAATCATCAATCAATTAGTCATAAGATATTTGTAAGTTGCCGTTATAAAAAAAACTATTGTTCTTAGGTAGTGCGGTATCTAGTTGGAGAGGAGCAGACACCAATCCTTAAGGTGCGGACTGACTAGGATTGTAAACAACCAACCGTACAATATTTGTGTTGATCATATGGCTAAGCTGCAAATGGGCATTTATTTTACTGATTTTCTGTTGTTTAATCAAAATTTTGATATTAAATTGAATAATTGTTCGGTTTAAGTCTTAGAAAGGTACTAATTCTATTAAATTCTTTAAAAAAAGAATGTTGTTATCGCTGAAAATTCAGAGATGTTGAAAGTTTAGTTTTGGGAAGCAACTTCCAAATTTTATATTGGATATTTCAAATTATATAAAAATGTTCTACTCGGTTCTAAATTTTCTTTAAGTCGTTCTTTGTGCACTGTTTTTTTTGTGTCATATTTTGTGATTTTACATTTGGTTATGTTGTAATCGACTCTCTAAGGCTAGGGTTACTATGGATGCGAGTTCTTACGAAAATTTCTTCTGACGAGTTCTGACGGATTCGTCAGAACAAACAAACGCCTGGTATCCAATGACAGTGTTTACACTGGCAACGACGAACGCGTCAGAACATGCACGACGTCGTCAGAACCGCTCGAGCGTTGCCAGTGTAAACACTGTTATTGGATACCAGGCGTTTGTTTCTTCTGACGAATCCGTCAGAACTCGTCAGATCAAATTTTCGTCAGAACTCGCATCCATAGTAACTCTAGCCTTAGAAACCAAGTTTTGTGGATATTGAGGTACGACCGCGCCTTAATCTTAGAGTTGATATTAATATTTGGTTTTCAAATGGTTAGCCAAAGAATGTTTGTTCTTTACTAGTCGATGTAACGATCAATAAATTATGTACAATTTAGTAGGCGGCAGACAGTTTGTCTGTGACACAGACAGCGTCGAGGTAGTATATTTTTTGTTAACATCCGCTATAAAGACTGGCGCTTATAAACAAAAAACCTGTGAAACGTTGCGTTTCGATCACTCCAAGTTATGAAAGAGTTTTGATACAAAAAGTTTGGTATCGTTTTTTTTCTTTTTTTAACCGACTTCAAAAAGGAGGAGGTTATTAATTTAATCAGTATTTTTTTTATGTATGTACACCGATAACTCTGAGATTTATGATCCGATTTACGTAATTCTTCTTTTCTTTGATGCGAAATAGATGCCATTTGGTCCCATAAAAGTTTTACGTAGTTTGGCCCAGTAGTTTTCATTTGATGAACGTTTATTTGAAAATTTTTGTCTACCTGGATGACATCATTGTTTTCTATGTACGGCCTTTTCTTTTATTATTATTATTAACTGGCACTAAAACGTAAACATAAAAATAAATAAAAAATTGTGTGGTTTTATGAAACCACGATGCAAGTGATACTTTTTTTCACAAAATAACATAGCTATTAATATCAGCATAAAAAAAACAATTTTATATATTATGCTTTACATTTTCATAAAATAAAAAAAACTTTATTAAGTGTGTGGGGTTCGAACCTACTCTTCCGCCCGAACGCAATTGCATCCAATATGCGAACTACAGGCGCCGCCCGACCGTCACGTGACATGCGACACACAGACGAAAATGTTTTGAGACGATGTAATAAAAGCTTCACTTTAAAAACTACATTTAAAAAAACCGACTTCAAAAATTGAAAAGTATCAAATAACTAAAAAATTTATTTAATACACCTCTTATGCAAACCTTTACCTTTAATATTAATAAAATACTATTATTTTTGAGACGTTTAATGAGACGAGTAGGACGCTCAGTTGATGGTAATTGATATGCCCTGCCCATTACAATAGAGTGCCACTGTGGATACTTGAAAACCCCAAAAATTCAGAGCGGAACTACAACTGCACTCGTCACATTAAGACAAGATGTTAAGTCTCATTTGCCCAGTAATTTCACTAGCTACGGCGCCCTTCAGACCGAAACACAGTAATGTTTACATTTCTGCTTCACAGCATATATAGGCACCGTTGTGGTAACCATAATCTAACCGGTAGCCCCCACAATACATTCATAATGTCTGAGTCAATCTTCCTCTTGTCTCAATAATCATAATCCGTTGAGACTATTTGTCTTACTTTTGATTTGATATATTTATAATAAAAAACAATATGACTTATTTATCAAAAAAAATTATTAAAATAGCTCCTGTAAACGCTTCATTGTATTTATAGGATGCAATTACTAATTATGACAGTAATCACTACCATCATGTTCACGAAGCATTCTTACACAAACAATGAATTCAAGCTCTAAAGGTTGATGCATCCAATATACGATAATTTATATTTTAAATACAGTTTATTCTTTATTACTTTTTATAAAATAATTTATAATATTTAAACACGATTCCTATATTGGATGCAGCATCAAATTTATTATATATACTTATAATGTAACAGCTATAGTAAAATACTCTATTTGATTGAAAAGAGTGGCCGTTGAGTTTCTAGTATGTTCAGTAATTTAAAATATGCATAGTGACGACAAAAGCGCTTATTTTAAGTCTAAGTAATTCAATACAGTTTATTCGACTTTGACTTTTCCACACAAACGTTTTTTAACAATTCTTTTAAATTTCGTAACACATTTCTTTTGTAAATTATCTGGGAACATATTGTAGAAGCATATATATCGCCCAATAAAAGACTTAAACTCGACTTCACCGAGTAGTAAGCATAACAAGTTTATGTTTGTTCATCGTGTTAATATTATGATTGTCACAGTTTCTAGCAAATTCCTAAATGTGCTTATGAACATAAGAAAATTAACGAGAATTTATCGAGATGCCACAGTCAAAATGTTATAATGAAATAAAAGAAGAATTTTGTCAAAATAGATTACTTTAGAATTATTTTTGATGTCATTTCTAATCTAATATACGATAGATACTACTACCGCTTAGGAAACAAATGGCGCTCTGAGAGAGAAGGAGCGGCGCAAGAAACTCTCCTAGCATTCTTGTTTTGCGCTCTTTTTAATGAAATATATAATATTATACTGTCATTGCTATTGCTATAAAATAATCATAATCTAGTCCCAGGCTGTCGGATCACTTAGATATTACGCTGTGTAGCCATTTTTTAATTAAACATTTATAAAGTAATTCAGGCAAAGTTATAAAGTAATTCAGACAAAGTCTGGCAAAGCGTCGGCCAAACTTTGCCAATTACAAGCAAATATTAATTCTTATTCCATCCGCGATTTAATAGAACATTAATTGTCGAGTGTTAAATACATTCTATTTGGCATTGGACATAGTTGTCTCTGGTTACTGGCGTATGCACTTCACGTGCTTCGGTCAGACAAGTTCGCATTAAGAAACCATTTTGCATTTCCAAGAAACGAATTATCAGATCATTAGTCCGAATGTCTACTATATGAGTTTTCTCATGACAATAAATTATCCGCAATAAATAGGTCACTTTTAAAATAAGTTTTATTGCTTGGTCTACATTCGTTGTTTATTAATGTAATATAATATAAATAAATATATTTACTGACTATATATTTATGATTCTGATATATTTATGTTTTCCAACCGTCAGTGTTGATTTACAGGACATGTTTTAGAAGGTATATCAAATGTATTAATTATCCTAATATTAAAAGACTAAGTCTTTCTAATAGAGATGATATTTTTATGACAGTAAGGGACGATACGAGCAGGACGTTCAGCTGATGGTAATTGATACGCCCTGCCCATAAGAATGCAGTGCCGCTCAGGATTCTTAAGAAACCCAAAAATTCTGAGCGATACTACAATTGCGCTTGTCACTTTGAGACATAAGAAGCTAGTTTTATTTGCCCATATTTTTTGTGTTATTAAAGATATTTTTTTGTTTTTATTACCTCTTTTGTTCTCTGTTTTTTCTGTATCGTATCGTCACATGAAAAGTATCTTTACTCAGAAACAAAATTTTTTCAAAAGATATTCAAATTACATTTGGCACATCTATGGGTTAGAAAACTGAACATTGCCACTAAATTCAATGCTCTTTTTATTACAAATAGGAATTTCTCTTGGGAATTATGTAGCTCGAGGTGTTTTCTGATATATATATAAGTAAGTAATATAGTGAAAATGGTCTTTATTTGAGGCTCTTTCACGTCTAAACCACTTATCGTATGGATATGAAACTACCACTATTCGATGCGAAATTTATCCTAGATGGTTTATTTTGTTATTGTATTTGTAATAAGATGAATAAAATTAAATTTTATTCGACTAGTTTATAGATATAAATATGAAGAAGTATTATTAATATAGTCGTTTCATAATTAACTGTTGACAAAACAATAAGTAATCATTCAAAACTGCAAAGTATTTCTTGTTCAAACAAGGTAATATTGAAGTGTTTAGTCTAGAGATATGAATGCGATAAAAGTACTCACGCTTCGTTCTTGTCGTAGATTGGAAACGTTTGATGCGCCAGATCCTGGAGGGACGAGCTCGTTTGTGGCTCAGCAGAGATACCCTGAGCTCTCTGTTTCCTGGGCGGTCTGGAACCTCTAACATATTGCTGGTACGGGAAGACGCTCTGCAACTTGTCTAGCTGCGAGCGTAACTCCACCATCTCTTGGTCCCGCTGCTTCAGCAGCCCTTCCAACTCTCTTATTCTCTCTATCAACGGCTGCATGTCGTTCGACAAGGCCGCGTTCGCGACACAATTCTCTGAATCAGAATTCATAGTGCTCGGAGTCCCCATTATCCCGTTCACCTGTTCTCTGTACGTCTCGTCTAAGGCTCTTCTGTCACCGTTGACAGTGGGCGCCACTGTTAGCGCACCTCCTCCTGTATTCACTACGGACCTCGGTTCATCGTCACCAGCAGTGTGCTGTGACGATCCGAAGCAAAGGTTGTCGAAACACACGCGCATTCACTCGGCTCCCGAGCACTGCACCGAACCACTGGTTAGCACTTTTGGTTTGTTTTAAAGCAAATGTTCACTGCACTTTGTAGCACTGTGTGTCCGTTTGTTGTCGGCAATTGTGGGAATTGCAGGATGTGTGGGCTACGTAGATGAGAGTCGTGCGTTGTGTTCGCGTACTAGCGAGGTAGTGATACGGCACTTGCCGTCACTCGTCAGCCCCGCGCTCTCCGGCGCCCTGCAACATTACACACTAACATTACTATCAGACTCATTTATCACCCTAAACAATGATCAATGGACTAACATACTACATACAGTTATATTTTTATTCAATCGCAACGAAGGGCCTATTGCTTGACAAGTTTTTATGTAACATCAAGTGTTTCAAACGTTTTGGTCAAATATTATCCACTACTAGATTTAAACTATATTTGGTTAAAATTACAACTAATTACGTTGACAATTCTATATTTAGGCAACATAGTAATAAGTAACTACACTACATAGGATTTTTAAACGAAATGTTATTTAAATCATATAAAAAATTAAAGTCAGCATCCATACAGTCGGATATTGAAAATAACTTCTTAACATACTCTTGAAATTGGGTCACATGTGACATACTTATAATAAATACTCAAAGATATTATATATAATATAAAATATGGGTGATTCGTCATTATAAATATTTCTTTTAAATTTCTGTATCCAACATATTTCCGGAAAAAGAGCTCGTGAGAAGAACATACAAGAAACTCTAAAGCCACTTTATCATATATTAATAATAACTCATACTAATTTCCACAATAAATTAAATTCCACATTCATATCATTTATATTGCCTCACACACTGATTTACAGATAGATAAAGTAAAACACTGATTTGAAATTGATAACAGCTTATTATTGTTTACTGGATTGCCAATAAATAGTTCATTACATTTACCTTAACATGTTTAAGAGATCAGTGATCACGAGATTACTACGCAGAACTGACCACATGATTCCAAATCTATCTTATCTGATATCCTGTCACTAGCTAAGATTCTAGATATCTCGATATATTTATATTTTTTATTAATACTTGTGTCATGTCGCTTTTCTATGTACTCAGTATGTTTTTTTTATGACAATAAGGGACAAGACGAGCAGGACGTTGAGCTGATGGTAATTGATACGTCCTGCCTTCTGCATTCTTGAAAAATCCAAAATTCTAAATGTGGTACTACTATTGCGCTCGTCTACTTAAGTCATAAGATGTTAAGTCTCGTTTGCCCAGTCATTTCACTAGCTACGGTGCCTTTTAGACCGAAACACAGTAATGTTTACACATTACTGCTTCATGGCAGAAATAGGCGCCGTTGTGGTACCCATAATCTAGCCGGCATCCTGTGCAAAGGTGTGTCCTCCCACGGTTTAGCCACAATTGATATCTAATATATAAAATTCTCGTGTCATGGTGTTAAACATTGAACTCCTCCGAAACGGCTTGACCGATTCTCACGAAATTTTGAGTGCATATTGGGTAGGTCTCAAAATCGAACAACATCTATTTTTCGTCCCCCTAAATGTTAAGGGGCACCCACACGAATTTTTATTTTTTAATTTTTTTTAATTTGTTGGATTAAGAGTTAATATTTAAAAATACATACAACTTCAAATTTTCACCCATCTACGATCAACAGTTACTTTTGTATCGCGATTTTAATATCGGCAATACAACGTTTGCTGGGTAAGCTAGTATTATCTAAAATATTTATTAAAAAGCGGCCAAGTGCGAGTCGGACTCTCCCATGAAGCGTTCCGTACCAGCAAGTAACATAATATAAAAGTTCTTGTAGTTCGTTGTAACATTGATCGACGTTTTAATATTAGTGTAGTTTTAATTATGATTTATGATGTATTAAAAAAAACTACTTACTAAATATCGTTACAAACAAATTTTCGGTGGATGTTTGCATAATGTACATCATATATTATTTTAGTTTTATAATTCTCTTATTTTAGATGTCACTTCTTAGTTAGTTTATTGATATAAGAAACCTATATAGTTTTGGAAAAAAGTGGCTGTGACATACGGACGGACGGACAGATAGATGGACGGACACATTTGGCTACGGAACCCTAATAATAAGGAGGACTTATGAGCATATATATATGACGTATATATATTATGAATCCGAAAAACCGACAACATATTAGTACGTGGCGGGCGAGAATCGAACTTGTAGCACCTTGGTGGGAGTTAACTGTTCTACCTGTTGCAAATTAAAAAAAAAGTGTGTGTGTGTACTTATGTATGCACGCAAGGAGTTATACTTCTTAGGCCTAACCAAATAATCCTGTAAAGTTTGCTGGCCTTCAGATCAACAGATTTATTTTTATTTTTGTGCGAGATAATCTAAATTGTAGTGACTTGACAAACGATAATTTTAGTGGGCATCTCTAGCTTTGAAAATAGCCCATGTTTTAGTTAATCTTAAAGTTAGTCAGTACTTAAACTATCGTCTATAACTCTTGAAAATATTCTATAAACATCATTTGTGTAACGTCACGTGTAACACAATCTGTTGTTTTGAGAAACATGAGCCGGTGGTAACTTGCAGGAAGCATATATAGATAATTTCTAAATAGCGACTATAACATCTTGAATGGGAAATTATAAACAAGAATAATGGCGTAGTGATGAATTAAGGTAGGCAGACGTAGTCGCAACCTTTGCGCCTGATGAGAAAGCTCATGGTTGCACAGAGGGCAATGGGGAGGGCTATGCTCGGAGTTTCCTTGCAAGATCGAATCTGAAATGAGGAGATCCGTAGTAGAACCAAAGTCACCAATATAGCCCAAGAGATTGCAAAACTGAAGTAGCAGTGGGTAGTGCTTTTCCGAATTTATTTTGTTGTTAAAAATTAATAACTAACTCTAATTTAGCTAAAGTAATCAAGTTTTAATTAAACTTCAGTTGAAAATTCACATTCATCTGAATAAACAAGACGAACGCAAAGATTTATTGGAGGCAAGAAGCCAATATAAATTAATATAGTTTTCGTAGATTTATTAATATCTTAACGGTGCTGAGGTTTACGTGACCAAAGACACATAAGTCGATTTATATAATAAGTTCTGTAATATTAAGCCATCAAAACGTCTATTCCGATCTGTATCACTCCCTAGGCAACATGATATTTTAAAGAAAAAAGTTAATAAGGTACCCGTTTTTTATGAAAATAAGGGATCAGACGAGCAGAAGGTTCAGCTGATGGTAATTGATACTGCCCATTACAATGTAGTGCCGCTCAGGATTCTTGAAAAACCCTAATGTACATATATAACATTAACAAATAGGTACATATTGATAGGAAACAGTTAAGATTTTATTTAAATATACTCATAATGATTATTTACAAAAATAAAGTTTGCAAACAAAATTTATGACAAATCACAAATTTATGACAAAAAACGATCCGTGTGAGCGCTCTCTCAACGAGCCAACCGTTGGAGTGAATGACGTATGATAAATCTTGTATGCCTTGTTCAACTCTCAGATTTTTGTTGTATTTTTTTTTATTTACTCATAATGATTATTTACACAAATAAAATTTGAAAACAAAATTAATGCGATGCGACCTCTCGCGTTCCGTGCGAGCGCTCTTTCAATCGAGCCAAGCATTCGAGTGACGTATCGTTGATAAATCTTGTATGCCTTGTTCAACTCTCAGGGTTGGTTTTTATTGTAAATTTTGTTTTAAAATTTTATTTGCGTTATTAGCCCCAGAAGTGAGGGTTATCACTTTAAAAAATAACAAATTATTTAGTGATTACTAGCTGACCCCGACAGACGTTGTTCTGTAGACAGTAAAAAAACAACTGTTTTATATTTCAAAACATCAAAAATTATTTCGTAAATATGCTCCCTGTTGTTAGAATGAAATTGTTTCACAGCGGAACTGTCAAACCGTGCGTCACTAAATTCTCTCATAGAAAATATGTCCATACAAAACAAATATTGAAAATAAACATAATTTTGGGTCATAAATCGAAATAAAAACTATCCTATCTCTCAAGTTGGACCAAACTGCACTCCATGAAGTAATCACCATTAAAATCCGTTCATTAGTTTAGGAGTCCATTGAGGACAAACATTGTGACACGAGATTTATGTATATTAAGATTTTGTGCTGAAGTTCGAAATGCACATGGTCAATTTTATAAATATCATACTAAAAGTTCAGTACTAACAATATCGTATGATAAGAACGTAACATAGTCTAGCTCTAGCCTTATCTAGCCTTACCCTACATTAGCTGGTTTCCTATATATACATGACATTTCCGGTGGGCGTGAATTTATTATTTATAATAACTATATAATGAACATAATCAGTGTGAAATACATGGCCAAATGTCATTTGGATCAAGATCATAACTTAATCACAAATTTTAATTCAATTAGATACTACTATTTTATTTGTGTAATTAATCCTAGAAAACGTGAGGGTTATTGTTTAGAATTGAAAGAGCGACATCTCAAGTCAATTTCCTAATATGCTATTATTGGGGTTGAGCCGGTTATCAACTGTAAAGTAGATCCTGTAGATGAAGCCACAACCTGAGAGTTAAGCAAGACATATCAATATTTATTACTTACGTTACTCGAACGAGTGGCTCAGTGGAAGAGCGCTCGCACGGAACGGGAGAGGTCGCGGGTCAAGCCCCGCATCGTTCATAAATTTTGTTTTTAAAATTTATTTGTGTCATTTATCCCAGAATTGAGGGTTATCACTTAAAAAAAAATAAAACAAATTGAAACCAACACTTTTAATGTTTGTATATGGTAAATTTAAATATTTTCATTCAAAATAAGACATAAAATCGCTAATTGAACGTCAAAAACTACCATCCACTTGAAAATATCGGCTGCATTGCCCTAGAGCAATATATAATCGGCCATACAACTTTGAAAATAACTTAAGTGAAATAATCGCGCCATAAATGTATCTATCAATTGTCTAACCTCAAAATTAATCTCCAGGCCACTTTTCTCTTTCAGGTGCTCAAGAAGACAAATAACTTAGAAAAGTACAGTACAGAAGAAATAAAAGACTGATGGAATAATCCACACCTTTGCTAAATCATCATTTCAGCCGGAAGACAAAGGCCTTCCCCAAAGATCGCTATGATGATCGGTCCTGCGCTGCCTTCATTCAACTTACTCTGGCGATCTTGACCAGATCGTCGGTCCATCTTGTGGGGGGCCTACCAACACTGTCTTTCGGTACGTGGACGCTATTCGAGGACTTTACTGCCCCAAAACCCATCTGCCATCAAGCTATCGTCCCTGCCCACTGCCACTTCAGTTTCCCAACCACTTGGGCTAACGCATCTCCTCATTTTGAGCTTCCTCATAGGGTTCCTTTGCTATATACAGTAATAATTATGACGGGTACACACCATAATATGCTGGACACACGAAAAAATATGAAGTCTTAACTCTACAAAAAAGAATAATGAAGAATGGAAGAAAAATTGAGTAATTATTTATATTCTAGAGACTAATCCAGATAAAGATGACGAAAGATACTGACGAGATGTTATAAAAGATATAAAATGAATAATGCAAGTGTTGGAAGTATTACTTTATTAGCTGAATACATCATAGAATAAATAAATTTAAACATTGCTTACACAAAGAAGTAAATGATAAGCAAAAATTTATTGCAGAGGAAGGATAGGATTAACATTTTTATAATTATGTATAATAGTCTGGCCATAAATACTGTTACAATTAAAAATAAACAAAATTTTACATTTGAATTTGGAATCTGTCATTTTTTTATGATTGTTCATTGAGTCTTCTCATTTTGGCGGCAATATATTGTACAATATTTAGCGATATTAAAATGGAGTGGGGTGATAAAGAGAACCGAATCGCTGTGATTGCATTACACAAAGTAGGTATGGAACAAAATGCAATTTTGGAACTCTCCGTACGCTTCGTATTAGTAAAATGTTTGTTTACCGGGCTATTAGTAGGTACAATGAAACCTCCTCTGTTTCTGACAGAATATAATCAGTTGGATTATGATTTATGGTCAGTTTTAGAAAGTACAGCTTGCTCTTAACGACATGATAATTTGTAGTCCCTAAAACAATCCGTACGATTGGCAGTGAAGAATTTTCCCATGGAAAGAGTACGTGCTTCTATTGACAACTGGCCTATACCGTATTGCAGCCAATGGAGAAAACTATAAAAAATATAAGCTTTTTATATTTTAAACTGTTTTATATTTGTTATTAACGAACACATTGTAAAACAAAATAAATGTTATTTGCAATAGAAAATTTTCTTTTTCTTTGTTTCATTATTAATGGCAAGACTAGGTATTATTAAGTAATTTATTGTATTCACAATTCCTTTATATTCCTGAATTATAAATTCAAAATATTCAGCTCACTAATAATTTTCCGTGCAATCTTCTCCAAGGTCTTTTAATAACTATTATTATTTCTCTTCATCTAGTTCTCAAAACATATCACTTTTTATTTAACGTGGAACTAAGTTGATCGCAGCGACAAAGTTCAACATATTTATAACAAGGAGCTGGCTCCTCGAGATATTTTTAGATCGCTCTCAATTAGAATCAATTCAGCGCGACTGGAGATTGTCACAGTTACAATTATACTATTTAAGATTGTCCCGACTAGCTGGGGATTGGTTGATGTGAAAATGCGTTGTTTATAATTAAGAATAATTGATTTTTATTGGCTCGCGGGTATTCAACGTCTGCGGAGCGATGACTTGATTCATCAATGTTTCTAAGTTGAACTCAAAACTATAAGCCACTTGTGGTATCAACCACAAGTGAATATATCGGAGTTAGCTAAGGTAGGTTTGTAACTGCATACATAGAGGTGAGATGTGCTTGAGTCGCACGCGCGATGTGTGGAGGCGAGAGGCGAGAGAAGGGCCGCGGCGAGAGGGCACTAATTCCAAAAATAACAATAATCGGAATCTTATTCTAGATTAATTAATAAGATTGAATAAAAGTACGCAGTAAATTCTATACTATTTAGAGCATATTATATCTATAGTTTTGGAATAGTGTTTTTGAAGTCGGTGTTTTTTTTTGTAATTTTTATTTTAAATCACCATACAGTAATATGCAAGCACATGTAGTGGTAGAAAGGTAAAGCTACTTATATGGCGCCTTCGTGATCACAATCGCAAAGCTGCTAAAACATTGGGTATTAACCAAGAGTGGCACAGTGTAGTGGACAGGGCCTAGTATATACTTATGAAGTTGTCAGATTACTGATTTCATGAATCCTTTTCACAAAAACATTAAATTCTTGTGTTGTATCTTACATTGGTAAAAACGTTATAATCTAGACTCACATCATGTTTTATTTTGATAAGTTTAAATGTAGGGCTGTCAAGGAAACTATACTTTTGCATTCTCAAATTATTTAAACAATATTTAGAATTGATAGATAAAACACCAAGAACCAGAAACGCTATTAGACAACAAACAAAGCTTACAGTACACTATTTGCAAAATTTTCTAGCTGGCGTAACTTTGTTTGTAAATATTTCGTCTTTTATATTTATATTTTTAATGATAATTCAACAATCGCCGTTCAGAGAGCTTTCAGTGAGTTTAATACCTTTTTCTATTTCTCCATTAAATTTTGCTGCTAAATACAATCTCTATTTTGAGTAAAACTAGCTGACCCGGCAAACGTTGTTTTGCCATATAAAGTATAATTCACGCGATATTTTTATAAGTAATAAAATATTGCCTATATTATAGCCTGTACATCATTTTGTTCTATTGTCAATAGTTTTTGCAGCGCACGCAAAAATAGGTTTTCGATTTTACACCTTGAGTTACAAAATAGCAATTTTACTACGGATCCCTAATTTTGAAAAAAAAAAACATAGCCTATAGCCTTCCTCAATAAATGGACTACCCAACACTGAAAGAATCATTCAAATCGGACCAGTAGTACCAGAGATTAGCGCGTTCAAACAAACAAACAAACACTGCAGCTTTATAATATATCGAAAAATATGCTACCTCTAACCACCGTCATTTGAATTTATCTAAATATAAATAAGTAATGACAAGTCTGAACTTGAAACTATAAATCATATTATTGGTGTTTTAATAGGTATTTCCCTGAACTACAATGCACCTTCTATTGAACGTGATAGGCCACATTGATTAAGTAGATTTACTCCAATCCAACAGTATGCATTATTATATGTAAATGTACATTAGTAATCTAACATATTATTATTTCAATCAATACCAAAGATGACGTGTTTAGTAAGCACGATGGAAATACTAAACGAATTAATAAAGATAACACAGATAATAATATGGATCAGTTTAATCTCCATGTAATCAAAGGGAAAGTGTCATTTAATGTCTATTTAACAGATACGCATATTCAAATAAACCTTCAGGAAATTATCATGAGAAAAGGTCATCATGATTATAACCCTACTCACCATCTGAATGTGTGGCGTGTGGATCCTTCAAACTTGAATATTCAAGAAAATTTCTTAACTTAACAATATTGGTTTCGTATTCCATTATAGCTCTTTAAATTTGCAACGTTTGTTTCAAAGTATCTGGGTAATTCGTAAATACATAGCTTCGTAATTTTTCACTACTTAGATATTATATTGAACTCAACAATAATTTAACACCAAAATATTTCACACAGTACGAGCCGATAGTTCAAAGATTGCTTGTGCCAAATAAGGTTCTTCCGTAGTGATGCAGCTATTAAATAATTGAGCGAACCAAGTTCGTCGTACACATGTATTTAGGTCGAACAATTTAAGGTTAATACTAGAAATATTTATGTAGATATGCCGTTGAAATGTGATCGGTTTATCAAGATGGTCTTATTCCTCGCAACATATCAATATACGGTATGATTTGATTCATTTTCTACTGCCACTCTACTAATAACTTGTCACGGTCGCTTTGTATCTCGCTTCAAATCTTAATGATTATAATTAATTGCGAAGGCAGCAGTCGATATATTAGATTATAATTATTACTGAATGGACGTAAACCTAATGGGAATTATTTATCAATGCTGGTACGATCAATGTTCTCAAAGCATTGAGTATACAACAGGTGCGTTTGATAAAAGTGAATGTTTTATATATTCTGTGTTCACTTAAGATCCTTAATAATACTATTATAGATAAACATACTTTTGTTTTGTTTTAATTTACAGTTACTTTTTTGACTTACTCGTGTAAGCCATTGACGTTTGAGTATATTTTGTTGCATCACTTTACAAATTGTAATTGAAATGATTTCTAAAACGATTAATTTGTAAATCTTTATTTGAAAAAGTGGCAATGAGTTTCTTGCTACTTCTTCGCATTAGCTCAACCCAATAAGGGGAAAAAATATGTTTTCTGACGTTCATAAGTGTCATTTCCATGACCTACATGAATAAAGTGATTTTGATTTGATTTGATAATCTAATGAAAATTAATCTCTCGGGAATGTAGCGATCATAGAGGGCACCAGGCATATACTAGTATAGGTATTTTAATTTTATTTGATTAACGCGATATTTACATAGAAAGAGTTTTAAACCTTTAAAAAGTATTTTACTATTTTTTTTTATTGAAAAGGAGGACAAACGATCGTACGGGTCACCTGATTAAGTGCCACCGCCCACATTATCTTGCAACACCGGAGGAATCACTTCAGGCACTCACGCCTCTTTCGAAAAGAATATTCTATGTGATAATATATGATAAATGTCAATAATTAGTAACAAAATCCACTTTAAATAAAAAAATATTTTTATTTTTATTAAATAATTTAATCGAAACTTACAATCGATTTCAGAAAAGTAAATGATTATAAATTTATTTGTATGTACCTATGTTAAACCATTATTGTTTTAGATAACAAAGAACACTAATATTTTTTTTTTTTAAAACTAGTAAAGGCTTGTTAAAGAGTTACGAAATTAAATAAAAAATATTATGCAGAATTCAAGTTATCTATGATAATTTATACTTCTAGTAGAGTCTCTTGCTGTTAGACAACCGATAAAAACAGGACAGGAATATTAGTTTAGTGTGCGTGACAAGCTACGTCTGTGTGTATGACACTTTGTGTTAGTATGCCTGAATTGTCTATTTTTTTGACGTTTTCACAGCTGTCAAAGTCTACCTAGACGTGAATGAAAAACTCCGCCATAATCATCGAGAAAATGTGCCACAACCTTAATATGCTTATAAAACAGCATAGTTGACAATATTATTACTACAACAAAAACTAAACTCTTTATTAACAATCCTTATTATTCCATGACACTTAAATAACTATGTCCATTTATTTCCGTACAATATGTCGCAGTTATATCAGAACCCATTAGATCAATTAGATCATGATACATTTAACATTGAAGCTGTGCCGATATGCATCGGGTGTTTTTTTTAATCACACTCGTGCTGTAAAAATAAGCAATATGACATTTGACTGATGGCTAAAGTGGCCGGTATAATCGTTTTTAATTTTATTATTAATTGCAGGTTTTAAAATTGGAATTCTTTGGCGTGGAAAGATTAATGAAGTTTGACTTTGAAGGTGAAATGTACGCGTAAACACTTTTTTTATGACAGTACGATACGCCCAGCTCATTACAATGTAGTGCCGCTCAGGATTGTTGAAAAACCCAAAAATTCTGAGCAGCCGTAATGCTGCTCACCTTAAGACTATAAGATGTTAAGTCTCATTGGCCCAGTAATTTCACTAGGTACTACGCCCTTCAGCCCGAAACACAGTAATGTTTACACATTACTGCTTCACGTCAGAAATAGGCGCCGTTGTGGTACCCGTAATCTAGCCGGCATCCTGTGCAAAGGAGCCTCCCACTCGCATGTTCATAAACCTCCTCTTCAATAATAATCATATTACTTAGATAATTTATACGTCTAGATAGAGTCTCTTGCTGTTAGAAAACCGATAAATATAAGGCAGGTTTAATACGTTAGTGTGAGTGACAAGCTACGTCTTACACTCGCGATTTGTCATTTGTAGGACACTTTGTGTTAGTGTGCGTGCATTGCTCAATGGCCGTTGAAAAATAAGGTGCACAGTCTCCTGACGGTAGGTGATCAAACTCAACAACACCAGAGATATTACTAGAATTTTCTAGACTTACGAAATTTAGGCACATTATATTTTGAATAAGCGGAACCTGTTGAATTTTTTTTTCTACTCTAATGCTTGCTATTAGAAATATGATGTCCTCAGTTAACTTAAGATTTATTTTGTTGTTTTTTTTTTAATTTTGATAACAGCTTCAAAAGTATTGTTAAAGACTCGTTTTTATTCTCATATATGTAGATTTTTTACAATCTGGTGATCCTGGTTAAGATTTAAGGGCAAATATATAAAATTATTGCAATGGCATTTCGATAAATGTGTAAAGTTTCACGTAAATAAAACATCTAAAAATGGTAAAAATTACTTAAGGATTCTGTTTTATGTATTTCAAAACAGAAAACGATATATACGATAGGTCAGGCTTACGTAAAGCGTTGAAAATAAAAACAAATATTATGATATGAAGATAAGCTGCAAAAAATTTTGTTCAGAAAAAGACGTGAGGCCAGCCAATCCAACAATAAATATCACCTCATTCCATGAGTCATTAAATTTTAATTAAACATAAAGAGCTTTTCCTTCATAGTTAATAATTCTTATAATTATCTTTCACGGCTGTGAGAAAAAGCCTGCAATCAGAGAAACTTGAAGGGCACGAGAGTTCTGATTAATTTCCGACGTGTGGCATTTTGATCATATGCCTGATAATTTTGTAAATGACGGGTTTTTACATGCGCTGTGCCAATGAGAACTGTTCTATAAGGAGGGGCGTGGCTGTATGATTAAAAAACATTGCCAAGGATTACTTTGAACTCGAATTAATGGTAGGGCTATTAATGTCACTGTTATTCTGACTTTTAACTATTCTTATTTGGTATTACATAAATGTATTAAATGTATGTTTTTGTAAGTCAGAAGTGGGATAAAAATCAAAACTTAAACATGTGCTGTTATTAATATAACGAATTCTCTACTTTTTTGTGTAAAATTTACGAGAGCTGACGTTAACAATCAGTTTTTTTATATAAAAGATAGCAAAAGGGCAAGAGATGAGAAATAATGGGAAATGGTGAGCCGTCCATGGACATCCGCAACACCAGGGGGCAAGAGATACGTTGCCGACCTTGAGTAGGTTCTATGCCTGATCACACGAACTGATGAAAACACAGCGCTAATAAAGCTGCTATGTAAATATTATTTCCAGTGGCGACATGTTCATCTTCCTTAGTTAAGCGGCCTGTATGTTTAAGGCCTGCGTCACCTTTGTATAATTAACGTTTAGGGATAATGTTATTTTCCAAAAGCAGTCGCCGCTATTTCACTTGGGTTTGGGTTTTGGGTAATGGTTTCATTTACAGCTGGGAGAGTATTTTTCCTATTTAATTGTTCTGGTTCTTTTTACGTTGTTTGTGCTACCATATTTCATTTATTTTTCAAGTGGTTTGTGACTACTCACCGATTCTCATAATATTATTGTCTTGTTATATTTTGTTGCACTATTAGATATTAGTGAACCTTTCTTTTGTTACTTTTCATACTCTTTTGCTTTGTACGTAAATTACTTACTTTTTACTTTTAAGGTAATTTAAGTTTTCTCAGTAAGTGAATTGTTAATTCTTATGAGAAATAAAGATTCTTAAACCATAAACCATAATTCGGGTGTCCTTGGACGCAACATTGTAGTACCACTCACGAAAATTTAATTTACACTCATTTGGTATGTACTGTTAAAAATTGGTCTAACTTTTTATTTAATTGGCTTTGTGGCTGTTGACTCACTCAATATGTTAAGCGTTTAAGCTGTAACTACAGCCTATCATTCAAAGAGGATGTAAATACTATATAATAAAAGGCGGGACTGCCTAAGTAAAAATTGAAATTTATTTTAGTATGAAACGTGCAGTGAGATTTGACATAAGTTTTGAAATAGTCATTACAATTGGGCGACGAAGTATAATCCGACTAAGTTTGAAAGCGAACAGTTTATTAAAACGAAGGAATGGATTTCGGCTATCTCCGTTTTTTATAAGATTAAAGCCGTCATCTGTCAATCTGTAAATGACTGCACGTTTCATACAATTGAGTGAATCGCTTTTTTCTTACGGCCATTAACAATATTCAGTCTATCTCCGGTTGTTGTCTACTTGAGATAAAAACTCGTAAATATCGTTGATTTTTCTGTTCCAATAAACTTATCGACGGTAAATCACCTTATCCGTACACGCTGTGTGTCAATGGGACGACGCGGACGTATAGCTTACCAGCGATAGAAGTTTGTATGGAAATTGCAATTCACGCGTCCGGTATATTGGGACAGCTTCAGATTATTGACAGCTAATTACTGACAGTAGAAGGTAGCAATTTATCTCTATCTGTAGATAGTACATTGGGAACGGCCGTTAGAGAGCTTCGCTAGGCTGCCTGTCATTTATTTGCAGTGCTTTAAACAAAAGCGAAGCCGCTCCTTGTGAATACAAGTTAGCAACTGGCTTATAAGTCAGTTGCTTCAATCACTATTTTACCAGTTATAATGGTCTCTTTTTTAAACTTCAAACTGATGCAAAGAATTGACAAAATGGAACATTCTTATGGCTAACCTGTTCATTGGGCTTTCAATTATTTTTTGTCTGCTATCGAAGAGCGAGAATTACCTACGTGACTCAATTTCATGTCTTGTACAGTGACGCAGACTTTTCAAGTTCCTGCTTTTTATATTAAAACAGCAAAGTAAAAACTCGATTCTTGTTTCCTTACAATTTTTTTATAAAAAATCATAAAATGCAGTATTTATTTTTTATGACTGAAGTTTTAAATATATAATAGAAAAGATTTGTAGCAATTAAAAAAATACACAATAGAGAGACATATTTTTAAAGAGAGAGTAAATACAAGGGATTAAAAAAAAAGCTCGCCAAACACGGATAATTGTTAAATGTTGGTAACTAAGGAGGATGAATATGTCGCCAATAGAAATAACATTTACATTTGTGACAAGTTTAAAGCTAAAACTTACACATTCTTCTATTTTTTTTCCATTATACTATTTCCTTAGTTTATTAATTAACCAATTTTAATCAAACCCAATCAAAAATTAAGTAAATCAAAACTAAATGATGCTTACAATCTAACCATAATATGTCACAGATTTAAACTTTTTTTTTAATTATTCATGTATCTCGTTGCTTTTTACCATGAAATTAATCATAAGTACTTATAATGTAAGACCCTTACCTAGTGAAACTCTCTAATAAAAAAGCGATTCGCTTGATTGTATGAAACGTGCAGTCATTGACAGATTGACAGATGACAGCTATAATCTTGTAAAAAACGGAGATAGTTGAAATGCACAACGTTTAAAGCAATTGTTCGCTTTCAAGCTTAGCCGGATTATACCTTGTCGCCCAATTGTAATTACTATTTCATACTTACCTGTCAAATTTCAAAGCACGTTTCATACTAAACTAAATTTCAATTTTTACCAAGACAGTTCCGCCTCTAGTAGTATTTGCGCCCTCTTTGTAAAGACTTTTCACTGAACTTCCCTCAACTGATACAAAACTCAATCAAATGAATCTTTAAATAAAGATGATAACTATCTTAATTTATTAAATAAAGGTGACCAAAATAATAAAAAACTTGAGAGGTATCAAGGGACACCCGGTTGGAACGAAATTCCTTTCGATTAATTAGTGAGGGAATTGTAATATTTTTTTTTTTCAGTTAAAATAATATTTTTTTATTATTAACAAATATAATGTAATATAAACTTAATCAGTAGGCTCAATTTAATTGGCTTGTGGTAACTGAAGTAGGATACACATGTTTGGGATTCTATTTTATTTAAATGTCTTGAAAAAACTGCATCGATGGTAGTATTATATTTTGTTGTTGATTCTGCTGGATAATTGTTAAATGCGAAATAGGAATACGAAACGAACATAACTGGCTTGCATTCTATGAGAGAGAGAGACAGACAGAGAAACACGCGCTAGCCGCACGGTTTACAACTATAGCAAAAAGTGTGGTTACAACTTTTGCTCTTAATTTTTTCCGTCTACCCCCCTTTCGCAAGGCGCGATAAGGAACTTCGTTTCAATAACTTTTTTATCGAAGGAAATCTAGGCAATATAATTTTAAGGAATTAATTTTTTATTAATAGTGTAAACTGTACACCTTCCTAAGCGGCCAGCAAAGCTCCTGTGATTCCTCTGCTGTTGCTAGAGAGCGCAGTGCGGTTCTTCCATAAAAAAATCGAGTGAAATTGTCAAATACGTATCTTGTATATTATGTAACCTTTAATTCGCTGCATAATGATTTCAAGAAATACTCTCAAATCGTTATATCTGAGACACACAAATTATGTGAAAATCAACGTATAAAAAGAATTCTTATCACCTCTTTGAATTTATATATTTAAAAGGTAAAACCTCTTACTGTTATCATTCTGCAACATATTTAACATTCGAAACAGTTGCTTTCATGGGACGAGTACCGTTCGAGCATACTTTCAACTTAAGGCTGGGGACCGAGCCAACGGCCTTGAGGAATCGAGCGGAGCTAGGTTACCTCTCTCGAACTAGATACTACTACCGCTTCGGAAAACAATGGCGCTCTGAGAGAGAAGAAGCGGCACAAGAAATACTCCCAGTATTATTTTTTTACGCTCTTTGGAATGAAATATAAAATATTGTACTGCCATTGCTTTTGCTATAAAATAATCTTAATCTAGTCCCAGGTTGTCGGATCACTTAGATATTCAGCTGTGGAGCAGTAGGATTTACGACAGAGACATTTTTTAATAAAACATTTAAATTTATATATAGATAAAGCCTGAACAGTGGCTGGGACTTTATTATAAATGTGTATATATTTACCCTTAAAACTATTATGTATCTTAAGAAGCCTTCTAGAACAATCAATCCCTTATTTCTAGTGTTATAATAATGAAAATCACTATTAAGAGTTTAAAAAAATCTCTCGTAGATTACATTATGTGACACCATTCTTAGAAAAGGGAGCACGTAAATTAGGTATTGCACTTTATATTATGATATTATGGGTCGGAGTGATCACTCAAAGCAAGTTTCACGAACCTTTGTGGTTCGTGAGACTGCTGTCATCACGAACGTAATACAAGGTTTAATGGTTACTAATGTCTCGAATAAGTTTTCTGAATTGATCGGTCTTTAAGAAGTGTCAATTTGTTGATCGACGAGTGATGTTTTATTGACGTGTTGAATGCCGTTTTATTCGGAGTAAATAAGTGTTGAAGTCAGGGTTAAACGCTTTGGATAAAACATGCTTTATAAAGGATACGTCACTCTTTCATGTCAGCTGTCCAATGTATCATGTTGTGGATTTTTAAATTGGTTTTTATAAGTTTTGATGGAAGTTAATAAATACAAGGCATTCAAAAGTAAGTTGTTTGCTGTCAGCAAATGAAAAACAAATACTATAACAACGTTTATTTATTTATTATGTGTATTGTTTTCTGCTCTTTCTATAGGAATTATATTTATAACTCTATTGTGTACTTTTGTCTTACCGTTACTTAACTTGTATATAATAACTTGGTGACCCGACAGACGTTCTGTACCTAATAAATAAAATATTGTTTTTTTTTTACGAATTTGTCAATAATATTTCATAACATCATTAATTATTTCGTAAAATATCCTCCCTGTTGTTATAATCAAATTGTTTCACAGCAACTGTCAAACCGTGCGTCAATAAATTCTCTCATAGAAAATATGTCCATACAAAACAAATATTAGAAATAAAAATAATTATGGGTCCCAAATCGAAATATAAACTATCCTATCTCTCAAGTTGGACTAAATTGCACTCCATGAAGTAATCCCCATTAAAATCCATTAATTACTTTAGAAGTTCAGACAAACATCAGGACACTAGATTTATATATATTATTATACAAGTTAAGTGAGGGTAATATGAACATGAAGAATGTTAGCTTTGACTTTTAGCTCAAGCAAAAATCTGATATAAAAATATTTGATAAGAGGCTTCTTGGTTGTAGTGTGGATCACCGCTTGAAATCTAATGACAACAGGGCAGAAAGGAATACGTACATATTTATAATTCATATCAATTCCACGGTTTTACAGTGGGATTATAAGTACCAACAAGCACGGCCTATGTTATCTTGCAACATTAAAAGAATCACAATATGTGAGTGGACCGGTCTTTTAGAAAGGTTTACGCGAATTTTTTGAAGATGCCTAATTTATACTGTACTGGAAAAAAAAACTGCATTAGGAAAGTCTTCCATATATTCTTTTGCGTAGCGAAATGCACGATTGTGCAGTACTAGATATCAACGTTAAGTGGATTTTTTTTAAATTTAGACCATAGGTTCTAAACGTGGGCGATAACGCCCCCTTGTGGGCGTTTGAAACTTTCGGGGGGGCAGTAGAAGACCCAGAGAAAATTAGGGGGCATTGAGATGGCGCAGATGGGGCGTGGGTAGATTAAAAAATATAGTCTAAAAAGGCAAAAAAATACACGAAAATACTCTAGAAAAAAAACATATTCTCGTGGGCGGTGAGCAAAATAAGGTTGAGAAACTATGATTTAGACAATATAATGTCCGTTGGTGAAATTCGGCTGGAAGTATTAGCAGAACTTTGATTTAGTTCCTTCTTCATGATGATAAGAAAAGAAATATACGGTATTTGTAATATATATATATTGGTAAGAATGAGTGAGTGGACAGTATGAATACAGTATAACATCGTTTGAACTAAGAAACGCCAACAAAAAATCAACCAATACCAATAATGTCCGTACTATCTCCAAACAAGTAAACATTCATTAACATCTCAGATACAATATGCAGGTAAACGAAACAATACAATGACGATATAGGTATAGTTGACGATCAGTTAACAAGTACTGTGTAATTGAAAACGCGTGATATTAATACTCTGACCGTACGTGTGTTACGTAATTACGATATCCTATTCGCTGTTGAGCAAATAAAGCTTAAGTACAGACAGAAAAACAAGTTTTCACGAATACGAGGTTTATTTATTAGGGTAAATACCCCTCTTTAATATCAATTAACTGGTTTTTTATTTTGGTTCTGATCTAATATGTATAATTTCTGTATTTAATATGAACTGATAGTGACTTCATCTTACATACATTAAATACATTTATAAAAGAAATCTCTTAAAAGATTTCTTTAATAAATGTACTTTTTAATGTGTGTGTGTGTGTGTGGGTACTTTTTAATATGTAATGATCCAACTGGAGCCATATCAAGCATATTATGGTTTTGGCTGGATATGGTTCCAGTCGGATCAAATCCTGTCTATTAATTTGGTCTCTTCTGGAGCATTTCTATCCCTCTTGTTTATTTGTCTTCTTCCGACACATATTATTCTGCTTGATTGAAAGCAACGATTGCAAATACTTCAGGAGCAAGCTAAACTAATCTATTAATTACTTTGGCAAATTCAATTTTAGCTGACATCAGCGTTTTACGCCTAAAAAATCATAGTATTGATTGATTGAATTGAACAAGAAAATTCGACTCTACGAGCCTAACCTGTATAGGTAGGTACTAAAGGTATAGAAATACTACTTTTATCTGTTTTCTTAAAAAAATATAGAAATAGGTGGTTTGCTACTGTAACAGCCTTCATTTAAAATAAAAATTTTAAGCTTTAAACATGTTAGCAAAATAACCGGTGAGGAAAATCTATATAAAAACCTTAAGATTGGTTTTACAAAAATCAATGTACCCTTTTAAACATCGGTTCCTCTTAACTGTAGCAACAGGAGGACTGCCAAGAAGATAATATTATATATAATTGTATGTATTATTCAGTAATTTAATACAAACTGCGGTCAATTTCAAAGTCTAAAAATATTTACATATTTCGTCCATTGATTCTCCTTTTTATGCTGCCCGTACGCTAGGTGTGTAAAGTGAACGCTAAGTTATGAATGTCATATCCTTTTTCTGGTCGTTTACTTGATTTGTTGCAAGAAAATTTTATAAATCAGAGCAGAAAAAATAATTACGCTTCAACTGAAAGTGAATATTGTTGAGTTACAATAAAAGGTTTAAATAACTTTATTCTCAATAAGACCTATTGTCACTTACATGAGAAATTAACATTTTATCAATAAAATTAGGTACTTACGAACACTGATTTTGGTAGGTACAGAATGTAGGTACAGAATAGATAAGACATAAAACAACCCACTTATGTTATTGAAATGTTTCATAATTATTGAGTATATGCCTTGGAGGCTCGCTTTAAAAGAAGTCAATGTTTTAGCATTTCTTATTTCTGAGGACAGGTTGTTATATATCTGAACTCCCTCAAAGGTTATTTATTGTCTGTTTTCCATGATTACTTCTCACCATTGGCAGCTCAATATGACTCTCTTCGTGTATCAATTCTTGTTAAATCCTATTTTTAAAGATGTGTTAGTGTGAATTATTGTTGTTATAAAGTTGTTGATAAGCGAAATTGTATGTCAAAAAAGAAAAACTCATTAAAGATAAAGGAAAAGTCAAGTTAAAGAGACAAAGAAATGAAAATTCTGTATAACATATATTAGTTATACTTAATATCTTCTGATCAGGCTGACATGACAAACACACGCAGTCTATAGATGGAATCCAATTAAAGGTCCAAACACACATACACACACACACAGTTTTCAGAGTTGTTTTAATTGTGCGATAATTGTAAAATTTGGTTTTTATTTTAATCATTTTTGTTTATTTCTATATTGTTTATCAAATACTATGTAATATGTATCCGCTAAGGAAGTTGCGAGATATTCCCAATACAAGCGTCCTAAGACAACTTACTAAGAAGTCTCAACCACTAAAATGTATATGTAATCTTTGAAATAAACGATTTTTTTTATTATTTATTAATATCTGAGACAGATAAAGATAAATATAATTAAGTATTTACGTTAAAGCATAATTATAAACATTAAAAACTCAATAACTTGTTAATGTAAATGTATTATAATGTAAATCCCACACTATTAGTGGGTCATAAGTCCATAAGTCCCTTTTGTAAACAATCGTGGCTTAATAACAGATCATTATTATTTATAATAATTACTATTATTGACATGGTTACTTCAAAAAAGGTTGCATTCCCATTTTATAAACCACCAATAGTTTAGCAATTACTCTAATGTTGATAGAGTTAATGGGCTGCCATGAGAGAAATTTTAATCTGTGGCATTTATATATTTATTATTTTATTGTTAACCCACTACGTTAGTTAGTAAAAAATCAAGCTCTGAGAAAATAGAATCGTAAATATCAGATGTGCAATGTGCATGTCTCCTGGCCAGTTAAATTGTATCTCATCAAGTGGCTGACTCTGAATCAATATAAATTTATTGGTTAGTCACGAGACTTCATCACAAAGTATGCAATGAGTTTTGTTGTAATAGTATAAGTCGATATTAAATATTTGACATCATATTTGATGGTCAGTGACTCAGTGGTAATTTGAATAAACTAAGCGATTCGTAGTAATTATAAACGAGTTTTCGAGAGAACTTTTATTGCAAATAATAAAATATTAATAATAATAATAATTTATTATCAATAATCTCGAATTTTCGGGGACGCAATGCTCTCTGAACGGCTGGATCACTTGGCGTTGCGTAGAGACGTCGCTTAATTGTGTGTCTTCCATCACATTTATCACGGGGAGTGTTCCGAAGAGCTGTTTCACCTGATACCTAACGCCGAATTAAACCTTCGCACGACACGTCACAAGTTAGGATATCATCCTCACCGCCTGCATGTGTGATGATCATACACAGTGCGGTTTTCAAGGAGCTTTCTTCTTACAAAGCTGTGGAATGAGCTTCCTTTTGCGGTGTTTCCGGGACGATACGACATGTTTACCATCAAAATAAGCTATATATGCACCTTCCTTAATTCAATTAATCCTTGCAGGGCGTCACATATTGTCTACCCATTAATGTGCCAACCATCCTACTGTAAAATGTGACTTGCAATAAAATATTTTGATTTGATTTGATTTGATTTGATTTATGTCCTTAAATGTCTTACACGCAAGTCAAAAAAGTAAATGTAAATTAATACAAAACAAAAGTTATTGACTACAACTGCATCATCCACACACACCGTAAATAAATAAAGGTAGTTTGTGAGCATTTTACTAGCGATTATAAAAAATATAATACCTTTAATTTTAAGAATTTGAAGCAGAGTTTCTGGTAACAGGATCATCCTGCCACCACAAGTAGCACTTTTAATTTGTCATAGCCAATTACTTTAATCAGGCGTACAATAAAACGCCTTATTACTAAAATGCGTCCCTTAAGTCCCAGCCATCTGCTCAATCTATCTACAGATTATTTAGCCTAGCCCTTTAATTAATAAACTATTTAACCAGAAGATAAAAACAGTCAAATATACTTTTTTCATTCTTGAGTTACACTGTTTCAATAGTACGATTAGGTTTTGAGGAATTGAAACTGCACCAATTACATGCAATACAGATAAAAGTTAATGATTTTGTGAAGTGACTCGATGCAAATATTTGCTGTTTAAGCATATTTTATTGTAAATATTGCACATGAGAGAAAGGTCGTATTAAAAAATATGCAAAACACATCGAAAAATGGTCACCTCTATGCCACATGGTTACACTATAGCTACGCTACAATAATTAGTTACAATCTCAGGAAAAAGTCCGGTATTCAAAAAATAATTCATATTGAAATTACCTAACGTATATTAACCAAACTTGATCAACCATTAACAAACATATTTTTTAACATATTGGCTAAAAGGCCTTTCAACCACCTAGTTAAATGTTGCTTAAAATTAATGGGCTTTTTGTTTTTCAGGATGGCATTCAAATTTTGGCGTTTAATGAACAAGCTAGCCATCCAATTCACTCGCTGATTCAAGCTGCCAACAAATATATCCGTAGGCCACATTTCTTGACATTTACATATTATACATTTCCTTAGTAGTTGAATTTAAGTAGAAAATCAAACAGCAATAAAGGCGACAAGATTGTAATACAAAATTACAACCACGACTCTCATCAAAATGTCGTGCAATACAAAGATTGTTTTACATTAGCCATACAATTTAACTTTAAAAACGTAAAAGTATACATAACCTATAATAATCATTAACCATGATTGATGTGCTTAAAGATGGCGAAAAAATGGATAGAAATCGATCTTTTTATTATTTATCTGATAATTTTAAGATTGAAAGATTCAATTTAATGAAAGATTTGTAAAATCATTTATTTATATGTAAGTTGGCGAAATTTCGTAAGATGACTTAATGGTCTTGGAATGACACTTTTACTTAGAAATTTACGGTACTAAATATTTTTCTTCTGTAATGAAGTTTTGTGTTTTAATTTTATTTAAATCTTATGTTGAATTTCAGACTGCAATTTTCTTCGTTTATCGCCTCTAAATGGATTCTGAAATAAAAACTTTTAATTAATATGAGTTTTAATAAATACTCGTTGCTTTCAGATTGAGGTGTCCAAATTTAAATTGCAATTTTGATCACAACACATATTGCAAAATTAAAAATCATCAGCACCAAAGAGTAACCGTAAAAATTATGTTAAAAAATGAAATTATAGTAATTTCTGTTTACCATTATATGCAACGATTGACACTTTAACTGCCGCGGACGAAATTAAGATATTAAAGTAATTTACGGAAGAGTAAGAGTGGCGTGCAGTTTATCTTGGAAGTAATCTGCGTGTTGCGAGATTTCTTACTGGAAATGTTTATGGTGATGGCCTTTCGAGGTACAAACCATCGGGCCGCTTGAACTGAAGTGTTTATGGTTGATAGGACAGCTGATTTGCTACTTAGCTCACCTTTGCGGTTTACCGCACAACTTTATATATACTAACAGAGTCAATTTTGGTATCATATACAATATAAAATAAACTGTGATAAGACTGATTTTATTAGATTATTGCCTACATACTTTATAATTTCTTAATATTATATAAAAATACAGTGTCCTGGTGTTTGTTTCGAGTGACCTTGTAAACTAATGAACGGATTTTAATGGGGATTATTTCATGGAGTGCAGTTTAGTCCAACTTGAGAGATAAGATATAATTATTTTTATTTCTAATATTTCTTTTCGATGGACATATTTTCTATGAGAGAATTTTTTTGAAGCACGGTTTGACAGTTTTGCTGTTAAACAATTTCATTATAACATCAGGGAGCATATTTTACGAAATAATTCTTGGTATTATTATGAAATATTATTGACGAATTCATAAAAAAACAGTATTTTATTTATTATGTACAGATCAACGTCTGGCGGTACTACCGCTTTATGATGTTGAGAACGGATGAATTAACTTTCTTGAAAATCAAAACTCAGCGAAATAACTAATCGGCGGGGACCTATAATCAAGTTCAACCGACGCTGTTATTCACTAAAAACAGAAAAGGCTCAGCTCCTAAATCAAATGGTTTTTCATAATATCTTATCTCTTGATATAAATCATAAAATATAATCTAATAATAGAAATCACATTTGACAGTTTATATCTGACACCGTTGCGTAACATCAGTTTTACATAAAAGGGGGAAATACGACAATACGATACTCAAAAACAGCGTGTACTTGTAAACATTGATATGATTGACAAAAAGATAGTGTTTTAACTTTCATGTCAGTTATAAACAGCCTGGCGCAAGTATCCTTATGCACGTATGCACTTCGTACTTACTTGAAAAGTTTTGGAGAACCGCAAAAACCGATTAATATATAAGTATGACATTTGTATCTGTCATCGTCCTTTTAATAATATCATTCTTACTGTGTCAGTAAACCGTAACAACTCAACTCTAGGCGACTCTAAGTCTAGAAGTGAAAAAACTCTGACCTTGTTGTGAGAGACTAAAACTATTATTGGAATTACAACTCTACAATAGTAAGGAACCCCAGGCATGCGAACATAAATTGAACGCAATAATGCAGAACGTTTCCGCTTCCTAAATAAACAGTATCGACTTTTTGTATAATAATAATAATATAATCTTATTAGAATCATTGACGATATTCTGTTGATTAGCCGTTAACAGCAGTGTGGATTTCTGAAGTGTCACCTACCGTCGAGTAGCAGAACTAATATAAACGTAGAATGCATCCGTTTAACTAGATGGCGCTATTCCAAAACAATGTTCTCTTTTTTTCTCGGAGGCTAGAAACATTGTAAACAATAATATTATATTATTATGACGATATGAAAAAACATTATATTACAAATAAAAAGTAAACGCTAACTTATTATATAATAATATATATACTTTGAAATATAGTTAATTCATAATTTCTAGCATTAAATTAACTCCAAACTAAATTTATAATAAGTACCTAAGTAGGTATCTATTTTGAGTGAACTTGATGCGCAATAGTATACAATGTACAATTAAAAGTGTAGGTACAACATTTATTTTACAATAAGAACAGAAACCTTCTTCTGGCACAGTCGGGTAAAAATACCGACTCATACACCGATTTTTATTATACTTAGGGACAATAGAACAAGCTAAGTCAACAAGTAAAAATTAAATTTTTGTTTTTTTAATGTTAGGTACTTTTACTGCATTATTTTTCTTTCATTTCTTCAGGAATCGAACCTGAGCGGCGATTCGTGATAGACACTATGCTACACTCAGCGTACGTTGTGATACTTGTCAAAACTTCATGTCAAATCAAGCAAAATCAAGATAATATCTATAATATAATATTTTCCGTAAAAACAAAAATTATCACGAGTGCGATCTAAGCCCACAACTCGATAGGGAGACTGATAAATTATTTCTTTTACGAATATACGTGCTAATATTGTTGCATATATATATATATATATAGATATTTTTTTGGTCTTCTGAACATTCTTATTTATTCTCTTTAAAGGAACCCGCCACTATCACACGATTTTTTATTAGCTTCACCTGCATGTATGCAGGTTTATTTGTAACCGACTCATTTAGGCGCGATTTTAACCCACTTTAAACGACCAGATTTCGTTGAAGCTACGTAGATTTATCGAGGACCGATGACAATACATTAATTTGATAAAATTATTCCATTTTTTATTTGCAAAATAAGATTTTTGTTAATTCATATAATTTTTTTCATCCATCGTCTATAAGTTCCTGCCTTAATGCGGTTGTGTGACCCATAATGTGAGCCTCTTGCCCTTTTGCCCCCTCTTATATATATTAATTATAAATATATTTAAATTATTCTCGGGTAGAGCTCCTCTCTAAGCTGCGTGGAAGGTGATGCTATAGACCGACCAAATTTGCTGCAAGTGATCCTCTCTCTGGTGAATGACCTGAAGCAGAGAAAGCAGAGATAGCTACAAAAGGTGAGGCGTATTTACAACTGCTCCTGATAACAAAACTTCATAACAACCACAATCGAAACCATTTTTATGAAAATAAGGGACGACACGAGCAGGACGTTCAGCTGATAGTAATTGATACGCCCTGGCCATTACAATGCAGTGCCTTCAAGATTATTGACAAGCCCAAAATTCTGACTACAACTGCGCTCGCCACCTTGAGACATAAGATTGACATTATATGTCCTATTTTCCCAGTAGTTTCACTAGCTACGGCGACCATCAGACCGAAACAAGCTGTCAAGAGCGATTGAGAAGAGGAGCATGTATGAACAGCTGTGGTTCATTGCCCTATAGCCACTTGCCACCCAGAATGCAACCGAATACCAACACATACACCACAGAGGTGGTAAAATTCATAGTGGCCATGTTTTTTCCCATCCGCTTTTATTACTTATTTACATCTTATATACTTACTTATTTAAATAATACAAGAAATGTGTATTTAATTTCATTAGCTATGTTCAACCAGCTTTGTTCCTCTGCCCACTGCTTACGAGGAAGTGATGAAACCCGCCACATTATCACTTAGCAGACTTATTTATAGACTCTGATATTCTCTTTATTATTTCCGTGAACTCTTTTTAGCGTCAGCTTATGATAAACTAGTCACGTATTCAACGAATGTAACAATTACATGTTTGCTACGTTGATTTATATTCAATTAAAACTTTACTTGCAAACTAATTAACGACAGCAAGGTAATTCATGACTTATTAAGATTCAATTGTCATTTTTGAAAGCAACAGGCATTAACATATACAGGTGTCCCAAAGTTATGGGACATGAAGGGAAAGTACCTTAAATATCGAAGATAGGTTATTTTACTGAAAGAAGACTTTATGTTATTTTTAACTTTAGGACACCCTGTATATATAATATATACTAACACATATAGCATAACAGTGTAGAATATTTTACTAAATCTAGAACGTTTTTGAGTTTCGGTCTGAAGGGTGCCGTAGCTAGTAAAATTACTTGGCAAATGAGATTTAACATCTTATGTCTCAGGGTCCAGCCTCCGAATATGATTTTGTCCCATTCTGTGTCGAGACCCTTGGTCCGTGGTGTCCTAGCGCTATAAGGCTTTTAAGGAAATAGCAAAAAGGTTAGTCGACATCACAGAAAACCGATGGTTTTGTTACTAGTTCCTATCCTTAAAGATTTTTGGAATTGGTGTTATTCAGTGTTATTGTTGTTGAAACATGTTAGTTGGAATATAATAGATAAGTATAATATAGTTAGTTAGAACGGTAACGTAATAAAAATAAAAACCTAACCTAAAAACTCCAACAAAATAATCATTTATATCTCCATTATCCCGGTTCCAAATTAAAAATGAATAATGTCAGTAGATTCAGAAAATTATAGAGAATTAATTAATACACGTCAGTTCTTGAGACGCTTCCATTCAATTTCAAATATTTTGTAGTATGAAACTTCGCCATTGTTCTTTTATGAAAATCGTTGGAGCCGTTTCCGAGATTCAGATTATATATATATATAATCTAATCGTTTAAATATATAAGTGTACATAAAGAAGTTTTCCTGCATTTTTATAGAATACTAGCTGACCCAGCAAAGCAAATGTTGTATTGCCATAATATAAAGTAAAAAAAAAATTTTGGGGTATAAAATTGCGTATCTGTGGACGGAAGAGAACAATATTAAAATCGCGATACAAAAATAGGTGTTGATCGTAGACTGGCTAAAATTTGAAGTTGTGTGTATTTTTTAATGTTGAATCATAATAAAATAAAATAAAAAAAATTGTCCAAAAATTAAAAAAAAAATTAAGGGTGAACAACCCTTATCACTTAGGGGTATGAAAAATAGATAGTATCCGATTCTCAGACTATGATATACTGAATATGCATATAAAATTTAGTAGGAGTCAGTAAAGCTGTTTCGGAGGAGTAACGTAACTAACATTGTGACACGAGAATTTTATATATAAGAAGTGTATCCTCTCATTGCATAAAAATGCGAGTCCGATCAATATCTCATAACATCAAATGTCCAATCATAACAGAATCTTAGCGCTTATTAACTTTTAACTAATGGAATCGTGGTATGTTGACAAATTGTATGAGTCAGGTGCACAAATATAGACGATAGGCTGCATGTGTCTTTATAAACTGGAAGTTGAAACGCAAACTGAACGTAGAGTTAGAAATTTTCAATCTAATTTTCACAAACTTCTAATTTCTATCCAGTATTACCAGGGTTATAAAAATATAGACGAACATACGATACGAGTCATACCAGTGGGAGGGTCCTTTGCACAGGATGCCGGTTAGATTATGGTTACCACAACGGCGCCTATTTATGCCGTAAAGTAGTAATTAAGTAAACATTATTGTGTTTCGATCAGAAGGGCGCTGTAGCTAGTGAAATTACTGGGCAAACGAGACTTAACATCTTATGTCTCAAATAACGAGCGCAATTGTAGTGCCACTCAGAATTTTTGGATTTTTCAAGAATCCTGAGCGGCACTGCATTGTTGGCAGGGCATATCAATTACCATCAGCTGAACGTCCTGCTCGTCTCGTCCATTATTTTACGATTTAGAGAGTTCGTTATGAAGCATATTACACAATTATTTTATAAAAAAAAGTCAGGTTATAATACGCAGTCAGGTTCGACAATTATTCATATTGGCTAGTGTAATGAAAGAGCACAAAAATGAGTACGATAATTCTGGTTTTTGCACCAATAGATTGAAACGCACATTTATAGCTTTAAGGGTAAATGTATACACTTTTATAATAAAGTCCCAGCCACTGTTCAGGCATTATCTATAAATAAATGTTTTATAAAAAAATGCCTCTGTCGTAAATACTATTACTCCACTGCTGAATATCTAAATGATCGGACAGCCTGGGACTAGATTGTGATTATTTTATAACGATAGAAATGATAAAAAAAAAGAATGCTGGGAGAGTTTCTTGCGCCGCTTCTTCTGTCTCAGAGCGCCATTTGTTTGCGGTAGTAGTATCTAGTAGTTATTATAAATGACATCCAAAAGAATTCTAAAGGAATCAATTTTGAGAAAATAAATGCCTTTTATGCCTTTTATTATATATCTCGCCCAAGAATTAATACGGATAATTTTCGGATCGACTGCCTATCCCAGCGGATACTTGCAGTGTGTATTTTGAATACACATTGGATACTCCATAGGGAGTGCCGCTTGAGCCTCTCTCTCCCCAAGAGAAGGTCGCCTTCGATGAAGGCTTAGAGGTCGCATGCCCAAAGTCAACCTCATATGGTGTGGAGGCAATCGCAGATTTAGGCTGCTTTGGTATGCATGAGCATTCACCACCTCCTTCCCGTCGTTATCCCGGAGGGTAGCTTATTTCTTATGTCTGGGCGTAATAAAAACAAAACGACTGCCACCTTATGTATCAAAATATTTAAATAATTTTATACATTAACATGTCGGTATGTTTGTCTTCCTCCGAAATAAAAAAAAACTTGGCACACAAACTTTAAATGATTTTTGCAAAGTCTTCATCGTTCTTAGTCAAAGTTAAAGTTAAATAAACTTAGGCTTAATTTAAGAGCTTTTGATTTGTCACTATAAATATTTCTATTAAATTACTGAATTTATCATAATATGTTCGTAAAAAGTTGAGCTCGTAAGAAGAACATACAAGATATTCAACGGCCACTCTTTTCAATCAAATAGTAATAATATTACACTGGCTGTAATATACATATAATATATATAGTTATGTTAAAATAATATAAAATATTATCATATTAAATTATCGTATATTGGATGCATCAAACTTTAGATTGTTTCTTAATGCCCTGAAGTTTTAATATCTGTCGTGTTGCATACATTTTTATTCATATAGGTAAATATTATAATAATTCTATCCAACATCATAATCATTGTCAAAATTGTTTAATTTACCAAGAGTCTTGTGGTGACGAATTGTACAGTTTTAGAGCAAGAAGCGGTGATTCCGGAACCTGATTACGACGAAACAGGTTTTCGTGAGGCATTCCTGACGTTGTATGTGTAATATTACTTAAGTACGTGTGTGTTAATGGATATTACGTATTTGCAGTTAAATAACTGTACAAGATAATAGATGTATGATAAGGATATAGAGAATAGCTTTAAGCATCATGGAAGATCTGTTATCAGGACAGACAGATTGCAGTAAATTGCTGAATAAAATAAGTTTCAAATTCCACGAAATCCCATTACTAACATACTTGTTAAACCAGTAAGTAGAACAAACCGGTGGGAGGCTCATTGGCACTGGATGCCGGCTAGATTATGGGTACCACAACAGCGCCTATTTCTGGCGTAAAGCAGTTATGTGTAAACATTATTGTGTTTCGGTCAGAAGGGCGCCGTTGCTAGTGAAATTTAAAAAATGCAAACGAGACTTAACATCTTATGTCTCAAGGAGACCAGCGCAATTATACTGCCGCTCAGAATTTTTCGATTCTCCTCTTCCTCTTCAAATTGATCACGTTACTTTGACAGGTTAAATATTTTTTAGATAGTTTGTAGTTTGTAGATCTCTAAACAACAGAAGTAAGCATCTGGACCTTTGCGGATCTTTTAATATTAGGTATACAGAGATCCTTAGAAACTAACTTGAAATCTTGCTTAAATTTTTCCATTTCAAGATGATTACCAAGACAACCGATTAATAAAATAATATCAAATTGTTATAAAAAATTAATTTGAAAACAAAATTTATGAACGATGTGGCACTCGAACCCGCGACCCCTCGCGTTCCGTACGAGCGCTCTTCCACTGAGCCAACCGTTCGAGTGACGTATCTTGTCTTGTGTCTTGTTCCACTCTCAGGTTGTGGCTTCATCTACAGGATCTATCTACTTTCAGTTGATAACCTGCTCAATCCCAATATTTGCATATCAGGAAATTGACATGAGATGTCGCTCTTTCAAATCTAAAAAAATTTGATATTCGTTGTTATTTTTTTAAATATTAAAAAAAATCTCGCAAGTTCGACTCCCTGATCGGTCAAAAAATTTGTTTTCAAATTGAATTTGTGTAATTAATCCCAGAAGTGAGGGTAGCTTTAAAAAATAACAAATTGCTTAAATAGTTATTTTAGAGCGAATTTGAACAATAAGGTCCTTTTAAGAGAATATCTGCAACATTTACCGAAATCAACGATCATTACATTGACATTTTTATGACAAGTTTAGGTTATATAGAAAAAGTTTTAGAAAAAATTACGACTACGAAATATAATAGTTTGTGTTAGATTTTTATCTAGTTATCTACTTATAATTCTCAATTTTATTTTTGCAATTCCACACTTATAAATAAATACTTACATCGTATAATTTCATAGTAGAATAATTTAGATTCAAGTTACCTATAAGTTATTTTCTTTTTTAAATGTTGAACGTACCAAATTAGAATACTTAACATAGAACTAGTATGTATGTGCACATAATTGTTAATGTTAAGTTATTGTCTTTATATATATAATTCTTGTGTGCGTGTGTATGTCACTGAACTCCTCCTAAACGGCTGGACCGATTTTGATGAAACTTTCTGTGTGTCTTCAGGTGAATTCGAGGATGGTTTAGATTCACAGTTGAAGTACCTCCTAAACTGCTGGACCAATTTTGATGATTTTTCTGTGTGTTCCAGTGAATTTAAGATTGGTGTGTGTCTTCAGGTGAATTCGAGAATGGTTTAGATTCACAATTGAACTACCTCCTAAACGGCTGGACCGAAATTGATGATTTTTTTTGTGTGTTCCAGTGAATTTGAGATTGGTCCATATAATATAATTCTCCTGCTCATGTGTATGTTAATGAACTCCTTCTAACGGTCGGACCGTTTTTTTTAATTTAAGACGTGTGTACAGGACAACGTCTGTCGGGGCCACTAGTTGTTATATCTAATTAAATAATATAATAAATAAATCAAAGTAATATTTAGTTATTAACAGTTTAGGTTATGCTGTTAGTATAAAAACTTTTTGCGGGGTCAATTATGGTTATAAGTATGATTGTCTCAATATATCCACTTATTTTATATAATTTCTATGCAAACTTTTTCCTTTAATATTACTAAAATACTACTACTTATATTTGCTACCTATTGATAGGTTTTAAGTCGGTGCCAAGCCAAATAGTACCTACACTCGCCACGCGTGACTTTGAGTGGAATAGGAAAACTCGTAAAAAAATCGTACACAAAAAACAATTTCATCATCCACGTAAACAAAATTTTTCATAAAAAATGTGCATAAAATGAAAACTACTGGGCCAAACTATGTAAAATTATTATTATTTTTTTTTATTTATTTATGATATTATATATAATTATTATATATAGGAACTAAATGGAATCTATTCTGCATTGAACTAAAGAAGAATTACGTAAATCGGATCATAAATCTCAGCGTAATCGATGTACATACATAAAAAAAACTGATCGAATTGAGAACCTCCTCATTTTTTAAGTCGGTTAAGAATTGCTTTTCATAGTCCGTATCGTTGGTGTGTTGCTAAAAACAAATTGTTTATGCTACAGTGACGTCACAAAATGGTGGCCGGCGTTTTTGGTTGCCTGAAATACACACATTAAAACATTTATTTTTTATTTGAAAATATAAATAATTATTATGTTTTTTATTACAAATGAGTATTGAATTTGTATTCCTTATGGTAAAAAATATATTAATAACATACTTTCATAATTAAAATTAGATAGATGAAACTTTGCTATTTGTAAAACGCTGGATGCAAATTAGATTCATAAGATATTTAGTATAATATGCCATTACTTCACTATGAGTGTAGAATCAAAATATCTTTTACCAACGTCATCTTAAACATAAGGGATAAGTTAAAAATATATAGGAGACTAGTGGACCCAACAGACGTTGTCCTGTACACACGTCTTAAATTTGAAAAATCGGTCCAGCCGTTAGGAGGAGTTCACTTACATACACATGAGCAGGAGAATTATATTATATGGACGGAATTGAGAATCTAAACCAATCTTAAATTCACTGAAACAAACAAAAAAGTCATCAAAATCATTCCAGCCGTTTAGGAGGTAGTTTAATTGTGAATCTAAACCATTTTCGAATCCACCTGAAGACACACACCAATCTCAAATTCACTGGAACACACAAAAATATCATCAAAATCGGTCCAGCCGTTTAGGAGGTAGTTCAATTGTGAATCTAAACCATTCTCGAATCCACCTGAATACACACAGAAAGTTTCATTAGAATCGGTCCAGCCGTCTAGGAGGAGTTCAGTGACATACACACGCACACAAGAATTATATATATAAAAAGATAGAGTTACGTTGTATTCATTCATAATATATCATTAATTTGTGTTTTACGCACTTATTCATAATAGTCTGCTAACTTAAAGCATTGCTAATTCTCACTCTCTCTTCTTCTATTGACCTAAGTCAGAATGAGAAAAAACACTCCTAAGCGGCTGTTTAAAGTTAGCGGACCATTATGAATAAGAGGGTTAATATTTTGCGCAGGGCATATTAAGGCAATATTTAGAAGCTTAAGTATCTATTTTGTTTGAAAATATTTAAGTTGGTTGATAATGATATTTATTTCTACAGGTGGATAAATAACAAAATTTTCGAGTTTATCAATAACAATCTTACGAACATACAAAAATCTTTTCTATTTATAATATTTTATTTGTTATATAACAGATTACTGTAACATTAAAATAACGTATTGAATTATTTCAGATCAAGCACGGTATGACTCGATACGACGGAGACATCGAAACCATTCATAAAATTAAAAGTCAACATCCGTTCGAAAATTAAATCTTCACAGATCGTCCAATAAGCGTCTCTGTAAATGGTCATGCAGCGTGTATGACTAAACTGTGGCTAAAAATAGTTCCTCAGGGATGGTCAATCCGATAACTGGCTGAACCTGACTGAACTAGTAATATTTAGGGCTGCCACGTGATAGTTATTGACAAATATGGATAATCTGAACCAATAGGGATAATCAATATGGACGATATGGATAATCTGAAGACGAAGGTTTTCAACCAGTAAGTGAAGACTTACGGTACGCAGACGTGGTCGCTAACTATGGGCCTTATGAGAAAGCTCATGGTCGCTAAGAGGGCAATGGAGAGGCCTTTGCTCGGAGTTACCCTGCGAGATCGAATCAGAAATGAGGAGATCCGTAGGAGAACCAAAGTAACCCACATGCTCCAAACGATTGCGAAATTGTAGTGGCAATGGGCAGGGCACATAGTTCGACGGACAGATGGCCGTTGGGGCAGAAAAGTCCTCGAATGGTGACCACGTTCCAGAAGACGCAGTGTTGGTAGGCCCCCCACAAGATGGACGGACGATCTGGTCAAGATCGCCAGAATACGTTGGATGAGGGCAGCGATCGTCGCGGAAAACTTTGATGATGGATAATCAAAGATGTGATGTAACCTAATTTAAGTTGTTATAGATACTAGAAGAAATAAAACATCATAAAAGAAACTTAAAAATGATTTTCAGATATCTATTCGATAATACCCCACTTAACAGTTGGTGCAGGGTATCGGTATAGATTTCCAGGACAATACCTTGGTAGATACATTCAAAAGAATGCGTAAACCAAACAAAGAAGGATAGCAACGCATCTGTGATTTCTTGACAACTCAAGACAGTGGCGACAGTGATTCAAATCAAATCAAAATCACTTTGTTCATGACGAAAATAGATGAAATGACATTTATGAATGTCAAATTTTTTTTTCTTATTGAATCTACTGCTAGTTAATGAGAAGAAGTAGCAACATTACTTAACTTAAGTATGTCCTTCCATAGAAAACAGTGATACAAGCCGATAATCTAATGCTCAAAATTGAATTTCGAATTTTCTAAATTACTTATTCACGAACTTCCAACTATATTTACAATACTACGACTACATAAAATTAAAACTATCTTTACGTGGAAGCGTACCAAGAATACTGGCAGCATTACCGCGTTGGATAGCAAGGCTGATCCGTTGACCGAAATAGCTGCCAGCGCTTGGGTTTCCAGTAGCCTTATTGAGGTGCGAAGATAGTATTTTGAACATTCTCCGCGCCTCTGGGCCCCACGGGCCAAGTGTCTCGACACCAAACGGCACAAAGATGTATGACTCACTGAGGCCAACATATTTGCGACGCTTGCTGTCTTCGGCAGTCGAAGCAGCAGCCCCAGCACCAACAGACGTAACTTGGACATATACTTCACTGATACTTAGTGACAAACTTAAATTCTTCTTCTTCTATATAAGTAAGACAAACTTAAATTCAGTTTGATAGCGCCCCTTCCTTTGGATCTTCACGTCCTCTGTCTAGAAACCATTGACATGATATTCTATCTTAAATGTCACTCCAGTAGTTAACTATGTGTACGTATCTACCATTACAATGTTTATAATATTACTTTATTTTTATATTTATACTTTGATGATGATCTACATATGAAAGTAGTGCATCCGGTTTTCTAAAAGATTGAAAACAAGTTGATCTGATCAAAATCTGTAAAATTAAAATTCACACGATATCGCTGTGCTAAAACCGGTCGTATTAAAATATCTTAATGTTAGCAAATACATTGTTTGTGGTAGATTGAATTATTTTCAATATATGAGCCAATGTTTATTTTGTACTTATTATATATATTTTTGCGGATTAAAAACCTATTCAACTTATATATAATTATACTGAAGACATTTATTAAAATTCATTCATCTTCACCAATAATCTTAGTTTTGTAACCATCTAAAGGACCATTTTGAGTTCTGTTAAAACATAAATAGTTTCTATGTTTATACTTAAAAATATAACAATAATATTATAATATAAATCTTAGTCACATCTCAGATTATAGTTTATTGTCAACTAGTTCATTCAAATTAGGTCTTGTACCTATAGTTTTCTTTCATACCGCGCTCCCTCGGGATCTCTCAAATATCTCGGGATATGTTAGTATATTAGATTATTACAAGTAACAAGCTATTTATCCGAACGCTTTCAGCTATTTCGGTCAAAGAATCGGCCTAGCTATCCAACGCAGAAATGCTGTCAGTTTTCTTGGTACGCTTCTCCGTAATCATAGTATTGTAAATATAGTTACCAGTGGGAGGCTCCATTGCACAGGATGTCGGCTAGATTATGGATACCACAACGGCGCCTATTTCTTCCGTGAAGCAGTAATGTGTAAGCATTACTTTGTTTTGGTCTGAAGGGTACCGTAGCTAGTGAAATTACTGGGCAAATGAGACTTAACATCTTATGTGTCAAGGTGACGAGCGCAATTGTAGTGCCGCTCAGAGTTTTTGGGTTTTTCAATAATCTTGAGCGGCACTGCATTGTAATGGGTAGGCCATATCAATTACCATAATCTGAACGTCCTGTTCGTCTCGTCCCTGATTTCCATAAAAAAAAATTTTTAATATAATATAAACGCAGGAGGCAGCCCTGCAGCACGTACGAATATAGCACAGAATGAAAATAGCTCTTAGATTACATACAAACGTGGTGCTATCATGTTTTATTTATTGTATCCAGTTTATTTATGTTCGGCTTAATTATTGAATATTATAACGTGTTTGTCTCGAGAGCTATTTATGTTTCGAATTCTAGTTATTGTATTGACAGCGGTTTTGTTAGTTATAAATTCTTAAGCGTTCCCTATATATCTATAGGTAACAAAGAGGATGTGAATACTACGTAATAAGAGGAGGTAAGTAAAATTTTAAATTTATTTTAGTATAAAACGTGTAATAAGATTCGAGATAAGTTTGAAATAGTAATTACAATATGGCGACGAAGTATAATCTGGGTAAGTTTGAAAGCCAACAGTTGCTTAAGACGTAGTGCAGACCGCCACACATCAAGATGGTGGGGATGATATCCTAATTTGTGGCGTGTCGTGCGAAGGTGGAATTCGGCGGCAGGAATCGGGTGAAACAGCTCTTCGGAACACTCCACGTGATAAATGCGGTAGAAGACACACAATGAAGCGACGTCTATACGCAACGCCAAGTAATCCAGCCGTTAACAGAGCGCTGGGTCCCCGACAATTCAAGCTGCTCTGCGTTGCACGAGGTCAAATGGATCGAACTGATGGCTGCACAACTGCTTCATGATCCTGTGATATAATTCAATCAAGTCTACGTAGAAATGTTAATATGTGCAATGCACTGTATACAGTATGATTTATCAAAAACTGCACATTTAATATATATGAAACTAAGTATGATCTCGTGGGTAGGTAAAATTTAAATAAAATGCGTAAGGATTTATACACATTAAATTTTTAATTGTGGACACCTTGTTTAAACGAATCGTTATATTTTTTTTTATTTAAATGATCCGACAGCCTGGGATTATGATTATTTTATAGAAATAGCAATGACAATACAATCTTGTATATTTGATTAAAAAGAGCGCAAAAAAAATGCTGGGAGAGTTTCTTGCGCCACTTCTTCTCTCTCAGAGTACTATTTGTTTGCGAAGCGGTAGTAGTATCTAGTATATTAGAAAGGACATCAAAAAGAATTCTATAAGAATCAATTTTGAGAAAATAAATGCCTTTTATGCCTTTTAATACTTGTTCTATTAAGTTGAAAAAAATACAACTTCTTGAAAAATAATTATCAGTGACTCAAAGCTAAAGTAGTATTCACGGCAAATCTGCATTTTGTATCATATTTGTTTTTTTAAGAAATATAAAAAATTTCAAGATAATGCCATTGATTTTCACTATGTAGCATTAATTTCATCCTATTATCTTTCTAAAGACATAAATACGTCATTCGTATTCCAAAGAGGACGTAAATTATCAGGGGTTCAACAAAGGTTCACACTATGTGTACCATTATTAGAAAATTGCGTTGCCTATCTCAGGTAGGTAACTTTTTGTGCTACACTAAAATAATAGGTTTATTTTTTATTTATCACCATTTGCGGGTTTGACAAGGCTTCATAACAAAAAAGAGTACTGCACAATTTGTTATGTTTTTAAAGTGATAACCCTCACTTCTGGGATAAATACACAAATAAAATTTGAAAACAAAATTTTATGGAAGGTGTGGGGCTCGAACCCACGACCTCTCGCGTTCCGTGCGAGTGCTCTCCCAACAAGTAACAACCTGAGAGTCGATTTTTTCAACAAAGTACAAGATTTTATGACGATACGTCACTCGAACGGTTAACAGTTGGGAGAGCACTCGCATGGAACGCGAGAGGTCGTGAATTCGAGTGCCGCATCGTTCATAAAATTTTATTTTCAAACTGAAGTAGAGAACACTGACAAGAGAACTGCGTAAAAATCTCTTCATATTTATTGATTTAAAACAAATACAGTGCAAAAAAATTTTTAAATGGCCACTGCGTAAACATATCAAGGACCACAGCAAAAATTTACTGGGTAGTCTTATCATTGCCGGATTATCTCATTAAAAATTCCTTAAGTTCAGCATCACTATTAACGGAGGGAAATGTTCGGGAGAAATAAACTCGCAGTACCACCAGGTGAATGATGGGCTACTTGGTGACGTCACTCGTGGACATACTGGGTCTGATAGCTCCGAACTCGCATCCTGCGATTTTTCTTTATTTCCGTCAATAATCCGTTATTGCCGTCAAAGAGACCGATGACAAGTGGGCAAAGTCTTTTTTAAATAGTTCCATCGTTTGCAGCGATGAATTGACGTGAATCCACCCGATTTTGAAAAGATATAATAAAAATTGTAAACATGCTAGTTTAATCAGTATTTATTTTTAAAGAAATTTCATTTTGAACCGACCCGCCTTCAATAAAAGGGCGCTTTTATAAATACCCTTCAAAAGGTCGGGAATGCTCCTGTGATTCCTGTGATAACAGGATTGCTCCTGTCATCACATATCGCATATTGTTATGCGGCTGGTCCCTTAACATCGATAAAGATAACCTGTACGATCATTTATCCTCCTTTTCCATAAGGGCTTAGTAGAACGGCGTAGTGGAACAGATGCAACGATTTATATTAAAGTCAAATATTGTAATTCATGTACTATAGAGTTCATAAATAAAATGATTAATCGTCAGTTAGGTACAATTTTTTAACTCTACCCCCCAATTCGTTAAGCTGCTTATGTTAATAAGAATGGCAGAGAAACAATTGTTGTTTTAATAATGACATCAACATAATACAAGTATAATGTAATTACAACATTCGCTTTTAAAGTGATGTCGCTCACTTCTGGGCTTGATAATTATACAAATTATATTTTTAACCAAAATTTTTGAACTATGCGGGCTCAAATCCGTGCCTCGGTAATGGTATTATGTTTTAGTATGATCTCCGGATCAGTTGTATGTGCAATGGATGCTAGTGGACTTGCGATTGAGTAACATAGAAACCAATCCTTTGCAGTACTAACTATTTACCAGTCGGAGGCTCCTTTGCACAGAATATTGGCTAGATTATGGGTACCACAACGGCGTCTATTTCTGCCGTGAAGCAGTAATGTGTAAGCATTACTGTGTTTCGGTCTGAAGGGCACCGTCGCTAGTGAAATTAATGGGCAAATGAGACTTAACATCTTATGTCTCAAGGTGACGAGCGCAGTTGTAGTGCCGCTCAGAATTTTTGAGTTTTTCAAGAATCCTAAGCGGCACTGCATTGAAATGGGCAGGGCGTATCAATTACCATCAGCTGCTCGTCCTGCTCGTCTCATCCATTGTTATAAAAAAAAAGAATCTATCCACGTCACCCCACCCAACCGTCACACACGCAAGTACAATATTATGCTCCAGCAATCGAATGTATTTTCAAAAAAAATCGAAATATTTGACATGTACAAACTGCGTTTTATCTATAGCTATATGTTTATCTACGTGTAAATATATATAAATATATAACAGAACAACGTCAGTCGGGTCAGTAGTATTAATATATAATCGGTTACCAACCGCAATTTAATACACTCTACTCCGAGAAAATTAAAAATAATATGAAGGAGAAATGAAACATTAATTTAAGCAACTTCTTTAACAGCGAATCACCAATAATAATTGCAAACGTGAAATTATCAAATAACGGTCATGATTTAAAAGCCCTAAAAATAAAAGGCGGTCTTAAGGCGTTCATAAAACAAACGATATCGTTATAATTTATTTTAAGAGCCATCAATCCGAGCGCGAATGTTGCAATTAAACGAAACAGAATTAATGTTAACAGCTTTGATCACCAATGTATACAAATAACACTACCGAAAGTGCTGTTCTTGATTTCATCGCCGTTTTATGTATTTGCTTATGACCAAGCCTTGGCAAAGCGCCAAAATCATCTCAATTTTATTATCATCTAGGTATTAATTTTGGCTATCGCGCAGTTTAGTATTAATTGGATAACGCCATTGATGACGTGAATGTCATAGGTGATTTGATGGCTTCGGGATAATTTGAGCTCTTAAGCAAACTTCCTCTGTTTATTTAGGTAAATTATCATAGGTTCCTGATATTTGGCCAACTATATCATGTTATTCCAGAATAATATACTATGGATGTCTTCAAGGCTAGAATAATAGGCGTTTACTGACTGCGCGTGCAACCTTGTCTTCATTGTCATTTTTGCGAATCAAGTAAAATATTGGGACGCGCTGCCAGCCGCTAAAAATACACAGAACCCAGTGCTCTGTGAACGGCTGGATCACTTTGCGTAGAGATGTCGCTTCATTGTGTGTCTTCTACCGCATTTAGCACGGGGACTGTTCCGAAGAGCTGTTTCACGTTTCACCTTTCCTGCCACCGAATTCCACCTTCGCACGAAACGCCACAAGTTAGGATATTATCCCCACCATCTGGATGTGTGGCTGTCCAGCAGTGCGGTATTCAAGAATCTTTCTTCCACGTAGTACAAAGCTGTGAAATGAGTTTCCTTGTGCGGTGTTTCCGTGACGATACGACATGGGTATATTCTAAAAAAGCGCGTACTTCATCCTTCTTTAAAGGCCCGCAACGCACCTGTGATTCCTATCGTATTGCAAGAGAATATGGGCGGCGGTGATCACTTAACACCAGGTGACCCGTACGCTCGTTTGTCCTCCTTTTCCATAAAAAATACCCAAATTCAATGGAATTACGGATAATACTAATACAATATTTTAATCTAGTTCAGAACACAAAGTAGTAAGTACCGTTGAAACTTTCTTAGAATGTTTTGACGTCGATAGAAACATATTAGAAAGAGCGGCCAATTTTAGAATTTTAGTGTCTTGTGGAACTATCCCTCCAACGAGGATTTTATTTATAGTAAGAAGTCCCATATAATGTGGTTTCTTTTGACCCTTCTACCAGTTTTTTGCTTCCTTAGCTCTGGAGATAGGCTATTTTGAGTGTGTTTTAATTCGAAGGTCATATGCCGTCGCTCTACGCTCTATCTCCTCTATGAGTGTTTTCATTTCGTTTCGATTAACAGTTATTTAAAAAAAATTCTATTACAAATCTGTGTCTTTCAGTTGTTTGGCGTTCAATAGTTTTTAGACATGGCTCATATTTAAACACGAGTCGAAGCTTGTACAGATAGAAGACAGCTGCTGACAAAACTTTAATTGTTCCTGTATACCTCAGTTTATGTTGTGCTTAACGACGTTTTAATTAAACACAAGTTAAACACTGTTTTGTAATAGAAACAGATAAACTCCATTTTAGACGTCATAATTGTTAGGTCACTGACGTTATAGTTAGGCCACTGTCAAAAAAAAACACGTGTGTAAAAGCCACGTTTAAAATAATCTTTTGTAATAACACCAAATTTAACGATACCTATATATAAAACGAAAAGTAATCTTATAGTAAAATGGATATTTCGCCAACATTCCATGAAAACCGTACAATCAGCACTCATATTTTTTTATGAAAATAAGGGACGAGACGAGCAGGACCTTCATATTCTGAGCGGCAGTACAACTGCGCTCGTCACCTTGAGACATAAGATGTTAAGTTTCATTTACCCAGAAATTTCACTAGCTACAACGCCCTTCAGACCGAAACACAGTAATGTTTACACATTACTGCTTCACGGCAGAAATAGGCGCCGTTGTCGTACCCATAATCTAGCCGGCATCCTGTGCATAGAAGCCATATATAAAAATAAATAACAAATAGTCCCCTAATAAATATTCAATATCACAAAAACTGGGCTATGAGGCAGTCTAAATATCAACAGAATGCTTGATTTAATTTTTTTGTATAAGAGGGGAAAACGGGCAAGAGGTTCACGTAATAGGAAATGGTAAGGTTACTGCCCATAGACCACCAACAGGCAATACCAGGGGACAAGAGATAATATTTAAGTTGGGAGTTTGCTCTAATTCGTATCGGTTTTGCGTATTATTCAAAACAAAATTACGAACAGATATTGTATTTGAGATATTTTTAAATCAAATTTATACCGTCATATGACTATTTAAAAAACAAAATTTATGAACGATGCGAGACTCGAACCCGTGACCTCTCGCGTTCCGTGCGAGCGCTCTTCTACTGAGCCAGCCGTTCGAGTGACGTAACGTTCATAAAACTTGATATATCTTTGTTCCACAATTGATAACCTGCTCAACGTGAGAGTGAACAAAGACAAAAACAAGATTTATGAACTTTACGTCACTCGAACGGTTAGCTCAGTGGAAGAGCGCTCGTACGCGCGGTTCGAGACCCGGATCCTTCATAAATTTTGTGTAATTAATCCCAGAAGTGAGAGATATCACTTTAAAAAATAACAAATTGTTTATATAATAATATTATGACCTAACATTTAACAATACATAATTTTAATTGGACTTACGGGAAGTTTTGTTAATTTCAAGAAAGATCGAAATCTTTTTACCTTTTTCTGTCATCATAAATCTTTACTTTAGTGTCTATAAAACCGCAATATTTAAGAGTTTAATGGTACATACACTTTATTGCGATTTATACGTGGCCAGATTTAACACAGTAATAATCTTAAAGGCTGATGTAAATGTTTTTGAAGTAAAGAAGAAAACAAAAATTAACTCACCTGTGATTCCTGTGGTGTTGCAAGAGAATGTGCGCGGCGGTTATCACTTAACACCGGGTACGTTCGTTTGTTCTCCTTTTCCAAAAAAAGAAGAGAAAATGGACCGGTAGGAGGCTTCTGTGCACTCTAAAGGTAGCGGTAGCTATAAATTACAGGGCAAATGAGACTTAACACCTTGTCTCAAAGCGATGAACGCAATCATGATGCCGCTCAGAACTTTGGGTTCAAACAAGAATCGTGAGCGGCACTGCATTTTAATTGACAGGGCGTTTCACTTACCATCAAGAGACCTAAATTTCAAACAAAAAAGTAACGAATAATATGAGCCTATTACATAAGATAATCAGAGTGATATGGAATTAATAAAACAATTAGCAATAATAAAAATATCATTAAAATATAATTATCATTTTAATAAATTAGTTTTGTACTTTTGTCTTGCATGCTATTGAGGTCCGCGTAGATAAAGGGGTTTTTAAAAATAGTAAGCAAGTTTGGAATTGAAGATTATCTCATGTCCTATTCCAGTTCCGGTTCCCGTTTTCGCTTCCGTTCGGAGCATATTATATGAATCAATTAAATTTTTCACAAATCCCGCGGAATTCTTGGATTTTTCCGATGTCCTTTCCCACGGTCTAATCTATCGCTGTACTAAATTTCATCACAACAAACTTACATTCACATTTAAAATACCAGTAGGGATAACATGTTTAACGGCCGTTCCCAATATTCAGTCTATCTCTTTCTTTTCTTGAGATAAAAATCGTAACTATCGTCGACTTTTCTGTCCCAATTAACTTATCGACGGTAACTCACCTTATCCTTACACACTGTCTGTCAATGGGACGACGTATAGCTTACCAGCGATAGAAGTTTGTGTGGAAATTGCAATTCACGCGTCAAGATGTAAGGCGATAAGAATTACCTATCGGTTATATTGGGACGGCTTCAGATTATTGACAGCTAATTACTGACAGTAGAAGGTAGTAATTAGCGGCCGTAAGCATATCATTTTCGCGATGATCGTGAACTGCTCGATTTATTTTATGTTCATGTATTCTATAAGTATGGAAGGACATGTATCGACGAAAGTAAAAATTGTTTATTGTTCAGAATACAATGAAACAAATCCGGCACTAATTGCGATTACTATTCTCTCTGAAACTTAATTTAAAATAGAATATACTTAAGACTAGACCTAGTTGAATAATCAAGGTAAATACCTGCCTTAATATGAATAAATTTTCTAAAATTTTTAAGATTCTTAGAAGTATTACAGTTTATATTATCGAATTTCAGTAGTATCGACGTATTACTAACACATTGTATAATAATTTATAAATACACTAGCTGACCCGACAGAAGTTTTTCTGTACATCTAATATATAAAATTCTCGTGTCGCGGTGTTTGTTACCAAACTCCTCTGAAACGGCAGAATCGATTTTTATTCAATTTTGTGCATATTGGGTAGGTATGCGAATCAGCCAACATTTATTTTTTGAAGTGAAAACTTCTTTTTGTTTGTTGTGATTTGATAGTCGATGAAAAGAAAAAGCGACAGTATAAATAGACGGACACTTAAATTCATAAGATTTAACGTAGGAGAAAATGATATAGAAAGCATTATATAGTGTTTTGGTACCAGGCGATCATAGTTGAAGAAGAGATTGTCTTATTTATGACGCGAGGATACTTTAATATATTCTGACGTCATGCGCACGACGTATTTACTACATAGACAGCAGGAGAACATAAATATGGTAGCGGTGATAGTAATAATATCTTTCATATCGGTTTTTCAACGATTTCTCATGTGTCATTCTAGTAACATGTACCAGGAGTTCATATGCAGTTTAGAGGTAGAGTGCGCAATGCAAGTTACACTTCTGTCATGTGTACTTTGTTTTTCATTTTTTTTTATTAATTTGTATGGTATTACAAAGTTTGCTGGGTCAGATAGTAACAAATATAATACTGTTTTTTATGAATTTGTCAATAATATTTCAAAACATTAAGAATTATTTCGTAAAATATGCTCCCTGTTGTTATAATGAAATTTTACAATAAAATTTCACAGCAGAACTGTCAAACTGTGCGTCAATAAATTCTCTCATAGAAAATATGTCCATATATAACAAATATTGGAAATAAAAATAATTTTGGGTCGATCCTCGACCTAATCGAAATAAAAACTATCCTATATCTCAAGCTGGACTAACCTGCACTCCATAAACGTAAAACGTAATCCCCATTATAATCCGTTAATTTCTTTTAGGAGTTTACTGGAAACAAACATCAGGACACTGGATTTTATCGTATATTTTTTAAATTTTCTATAAAATAGATCGACATAATTTGAACTTGCGAGTTAGCTGATGGCGTGCTACCTTGAAACACAAGGCAACACGAGACAACACAAAAGGCATTAATAACAATATTATACGAAGGTATTGCTATTTATGATTGTAATGTTGATCATTTTTGGATTTACAAAAAACAAGCTATTATAAGGAATATTTATTAACAGATTAGAAAAAAAAGACACCGTTATAAGATCACTTTGCTGTCTGCCTGTCTATCTGTCTGTCTGTCGGCCAAGACCCTTTATCTTAGAACGCGTGGAGGTGTAAAGTTTTTTTATGATAATAAGGGACGAGACGAGCAGGACGTTCGGCTGATGATAATTGATACGCCCTGCCCATTACAATGCAGGGCCGCTCAGGATTCTTGAAAAACCCAAAAACTCTGAGCCCTACAATTGCGCTCGTCACCTAGAGACATAAGATGTTAAGTCTCATTTGCCCATAATTCGCTAGATACGGCAGACTATCCCTTCAGATGACACACAATTAATGCTTAGACGTCAGAATAAGGCGCCGTTGTGTTACCATTACAGTGCAGAGGAGCCTCCCACTAGTAAAAAGAAGTTGAAATTAAAACAATATACTCAAATTAACAGTTCTTTGAGGCTGTGAAATCAAACCTAGTAACTTAGCTTAACTTAACAAAACTTAGTTAACGTAAAAAAAAGGTACGGCCGTTTATGACGCAAAAAACGTATATTTCGATACTCTAAGGTTAATCAAATTTATATGATATTTTCCGTTGACCTAGAACTATGAAATTGGGCAAATAATACCGTCTTATACTACAAGTATAGGGAAAAGTCTGAAAACAATATATTATACATAATATACACTTAGATAGTTTATACGTCTAGATAAAGTCTCTTGCAATTAGACAACCGATAAAAACAGGCCAGAAATATTAGTTTAGTGTGCGTGACAAGCTACGTCTTACACTCGCGATTTGTGCTAGTGTGCGTGAATTGCTCAAAATAGAGGTTAGTTCGAAAGTCTATTTTTTTCGACGTTTTCACAGCTGTCATAGTCTATCTAGACGTATCTAAGCATATATACATTTGTAATTAAAACATGAGGTTCTTTATGCAAAGGACGTGGGGTTCAAATTTTGAATGGAGTGGATGTAGAGTATCAGATTACAGGGCTTCATTAGCACAAGCTTAAGATATTTAATTGGATTTATGATTTATAGATTTCGATTTATCAAGAAGAATGACCTACTAGTAATATGTAAAGAACCGTCCGGTTTTTTTAAAATATACAATGATCAACGAATGAAATAAACATTGGAAATAATATTTTTCATGTAACTGATCTGAAATTATTTATATAAAAACACAATTAAAACATGCTAGGAATAATTCCCCGTCGTCAAGACCTTGATACGGTTGAAGATAAGTTTGGGTATAAAGGGTATCCTAATGAAAGTTTGTGGAGAAACGAACAGTTTGAGAATTTGTAAAGTTTGGTATTTAGTAGCTCGCCTTCAAGAAACTAATCATAAGTTAATTAAAGATCAAAGTCCAAAAACACTCGATAGATATGAAGCTGATATATTAGAAACAGATGAACCTAATTGTTGTTGAACGACGTCAGAGCAATGGCCTTCATATCGTAACATATCGTATGCATTTGCAGCAAACGAGAGAATGTAGATAACATTAGCAGTAAAGGGCAAAGCGCAGATGATGATATAACAAAGTTGTCTTAATTTAATAAATTGGTTTAGGAATAAATAGGGCTATCAATTAAATTAAGGCTTGCAATAAAAATTATATCTGTTCATCTCGAATTTGTTCAAATCAAATCAAAATATTTTATTTCAAGACACATTATTACAAAAGTGTGGTAGAATAGATAGGTAGACAATATTTGACGCCCTGCAAGGGCACAGTAATGTTTTAAACAAAATAATATTGAGCATTAAGAATACAGCTAATACAACTGTTATTATTAGTATAGCTATTTGTATTTTATCTAAGAATATTATAACCAATTCTCACACTTAGAATAATTAAGATAAAAACATCAGGTAAGGGTCAGTTATCAGGGAAGCATTTAAAAAAAATTAAGGTCTCTTTTGAATAAAGAAGGCTGCCCTTTATTTTTAACTAGCTGACCCGGCAAACGTTGTTTTGCCATATAAAGTATAATTCACGCGATAGTTTTATAAGTAATAAAATATTTCCTATATTATAGCCTGTACATCATTTTGTTCTATTGTCAATAGTTTTTGCAGCGCACGCAAAAATAGGTTTTCGATTTTACACCTTGTGTTACAAAATAGCAATTTTATTACGGATCCCTAATTTTGAAAAAAAAAAACATAGCCTATAGCCTTCCTCGATAAATGGACTACCCAACACTGAAAGAATCATTCAAATCGGACCAGTAGTACCAGAGATTAGCGCGTTCAAACAAACAAACAAACAAACAAACACTGCAGCTTTATAATATTAGTATAGATTAAATTTGGGATGTGATTATAATTTTTTATTGCAATGTGCTCAACAATTTATTTAAATTTCTATTATTTCGCTTGTTATGTAGGGTTGAGTATAAGTCTGAATGTTTTTTAACAAATTTATATGCTTCTAGGATGTAAATTGAAGTCAAGAGTTAAATTTTTGTGTTTAGTAAAATATGGTCATCATGAATCCATTGTTTAGCACAGCTTGATTCTATTTTAACCTCTGTAAAGGATTCAAATTCAAATAAAGATTTTTTTGAAAATCTTTATTCACTGTAAAAAAAAAAGTTATTTAGTGCAAGTCAGAATGAAGTAAAAAGGTACAATAATATTAAAATGAGTATAACAATATTCATTAACAAAATTTAGAAACATTAATTCCAACTATCTTTATCATTCAAATAATCTTTCACATTATAATAGGCCTTAGATGTTAATTTATTTTTTACGATACATTAAATTTTTTTTATACTTAATACTTTAATATCATTCGGGAGTTTATTGTAAAATATAACACAATCCACTTTAAAAGATTTAGCAATTTTACGGAGCCTAGTAGATGGAATTGCAAATTTATGTTTCTTTCGAGTATTGATTCATAAACAACTTCAAAATGCGAAGTCGTACTTACTGAATTTGCCTATTAATTAGATCCATTTAGATACACCCAATACATTACTGTGTTGTTTGCCTTTGCAGTGTCTGTATCTTATCTTCTCTTATTAGCAATACAGTAATGATATTGTATTATATCATTTCATAATGACGTTAATATTTGAATACTGTAAGCGGTAATTCTACTTAAATGATTATTTGAATTTTTGTAGATATTAAGAAATCTACATGTCATTTATGAATAAATTCTAAGAATAGTAATTTGGCTCTAAACTTTGTTATTGGTGTCACAAATATTCATGCACAGGAAGCCGGCCAGATAATGGGTATCACAACGGTGTCTATGTCTGCCGTGAAGCAGTAATGTGTAAGCATAATTCTGCTTCGGTCTGAAGGGCACCGTAGCTAGTGAAATTACTGGGCAAATGAGACTTAACATCTTATGTGCGCAATTTCCGTGAGTGCCGCTCAGAATTTTTGGGGTTTTTCAAGAATCCTGAGCGGCACTGCATTACCATCAGCTGAATATCCTGCTCGTCTCGTCCCTTATTGTAGACCTGGCACCTGGTATGTAGAGCTTCCTGCTAACCAATTAACTGTAGATTTATTACAACGCTTTCAAGAGACAATCACATTTAAACAAATATTCTATTCCACTGTTACACTTTTTCTGTTATAATTCAGCGCAGTGAAGGTTCATAAATATTAATCAAGGATTTCCCCGTGTTCTTCAATGCGCAACGTGGTTGAGTTTTGCGAAACCAATCGCGCTTGTTCATAGAATTCATAATTTAACTTATCAAACAATTGCAAATAATTTGCAAATAATATGCAAATACATTTGCAATTACACTGCTTCCCTTGCTCTCTTCGTAGAATTTGTCAGTTTTTCAGCGAAGGATCGATCGTCGTAGAGATCTTTGGGGGAGGCCTTTGTCCAGCAGTGGACGTCTTCCGGCTGATGATGATACAAGAGAATAACCAGCATTTCTCGTGCCACAAATATAATATTCCCCTATTATTGACGATTTGCGTCACTTGTTTTCACTTCGCGGTTTATTTTCTGTTCGGCTCTGATAATGCACAATTTTTCACGTAAGTAATCATATTTACGACTCTCCGAATACATAAACTGCAATAATGGAATGCACTGTGGAATATTTATACCGTTCTAGAGGTCATATTATACAAATCGGTTGCTACTTGAATCAATAACGTAAATAGATAAGTATATTAAAGATTTTTTGTTACCGCTATAATTTTTGTTGTTACCGCTAAGACATTGATACTTACATCTTCTTTACAGTGTTACATCAAAGATGATTTCGATTCAGATCTAAAAATAATATATGGTTTTAATGAATATAGTGTGTCCAATAATATTGCACTGCACAATCGCCAGACCTGAACCCCATCGATCACGCATGGGACATGCTCCAGAGACGTGTTTTGAAGGACTTGGACGGAGTGACAACAACCCAACAGCTGAAGGATTCGCTACAATTCCATTGGGAGCGAATACCGCAAGATGACATAAACAGTCTCATTAATTCAATGAATAATCGTTGCCAGCACACAAAAAAAATAAACAGCACAGTTCTGAATAGCAGAGGAGGCCATACTTTGTATTAAATTATCCTATTCTTTCACAATAAATTCATTTTCGTTAGAAATTTCATGTTTGTTCTTCAGTCATATTTAGCTTAAAATTTATAGATAACTAGCTGACCTAGCAAACTTTGTACTGTTAAATTAATAAAAAAAATGAAAAAAAAAATATGCAATAAAAATATATGTTGGTAAAACTATTCTTAGACGTAGCCGATTTGCACACAAACACCACCACACGACACCAACACATTTTATAAATTAAATAACATTAAATTTCAGTAATAGATTTATCGAAGTTTAAAACATTAATAAAAATATTTATTCCATGTCAAATAATATATGTATATACTCGTTGGAATGTAACGGTAATCGACTACGCTCTGTAAAGTTGTTTATTTGAAAGCGAGGTTGTACTTTTCCATGTCGTCTGCAACATGAAAGATAAGAGACATAAAAATGCAAATTAATTTGGTCACAATAATAAAATATTTGGACGTCGACTGAACCATTCAGGTCACCCTATAAATTAAAGATGGAAATAATTTCACGAGGAACAAATAGATACAACTGCACTAAACATTCTCCCCATCCCGTGAGCCTCTTGCACGTTTGCCCCCTCTTAAATAAAAAAAAACTTAATTTCCTAATCCAGCACTATATTATGGAAATTCACTTGTTATTCGATACACGGTATTGCCTTGAAGACAAATCTCATAAACAATCGTGTCACGTGTACAGAAGAATTACATACATTCTGCATACCTGCATAATTCATGCAGCGGCTATGAAACAACTATTTGTAGCAATTGGGTTATGTTGTTGTCAATACGGAATTTTAATTTGCAACAAGTTATGGGTGGAGGTGATTAATATATTTATAACGATGTTGCAGAGAATTTATATAAAAGCAGAGATCGGATAGTCATAGAATATGATCCGTGACCTTTTGCCGGAGGTGAGGGCACGCATTAAATCGTAAATGAATGGTTTACTTGGATAAGCGCACAGTAATAAACAAGTCGATATATAATAGCTCTAGAAACGAGATTGAATACAAATGCTACAGTTAAAACATCAACATAATAAAAATATATGAATGCTAACTATATCTTAGCGCCGTAAAATAGGCTTGACAATTTCAATGTAACATTAGTAATATATTATAAAATAATAATAAAAATTATAATGTAAGTACAAAAATAAAAAATCTCCGACCTTGTTTGCTTCCTAGAAGTGTGATTTGAAAACAAATATAGCTTACTTTTAGTATATTTCCAGTATTTTCTTTGATGGTAATTGTAACTACATATTTTTAGAAAAAATTGCTTTAAATATACATTTTTATTATTGTTTTAGTTAGCCCGACGTTTCAAGACTGCAAATGAAATGAGTAAAGATATTATTTGTCGTTGTTCTCATTATGAAGTTTGGCGCCATTTATTGCCTCGAAGGTGGTATAATTTTTCATTTTATTTAGAGATCATTGGATCCTAAGTGTTTAATGATTTTAGACCGTCTTCTCTATAACTGAAATTTGGGTGTTTTTTTTTAATTTCAATGACTTCACATGTCAGTCTTGGGAGAAATCTATTCTCTTTTAACAAAACTTTTGGTTTGTCGAACCGAAGAGGTCGAGTGTAGTGGTTTGGATGGTCTGTTATGTCACATACAGCTGTGACGTACATAGAGTGACGTCTGTGTTTGATATCCACGTAAAAACAATTTATTGAAGTAGGCGTTATTTTGCGAAAATCCATAATTATTCAAATGTTGTGAGCCTTCTTGAATGTAAATTCCGCCAAATTCTGGCACGAGACTCGAGACGAATCTTAGCAGAATTTACACTCAATAAGGCTCACAACATTTGAATACACGTAAAAACAGTTACAATTACACTCGTTTTAATCCTTTTTTTATGTAAACATGATATTTCTCTTGCAGTTTCAAAGTAAACAGTAATATTCGACGTTATTAACAAAACACATTAACCATCTGACTTATAGAGTCCAAAATAAATGAAATCATAACACAAGTAAAACGTGAAAAAATGACTAGATAATTTAATATCAAGCATTGACCAATCATCCCAAGCAGCACCCGACTAAAGGACCAGCTATTGCTCGCCTCGATATATATTAGGGAATATCTTATTACTTGTAACAATGAGCATTTCTCGCACAATCATATATTAATGTACGCAGCTGTAATCTGCCGCATTAGATCCGCTCAAGATCCATGCCAAGGCCTATAAGTAAAGGTACTACTAAAAGTACTGAATAAAACACTGCGGTCAACCATCTTGTCCTCAACTTACTCTAAGCATGCCTTGTTAGTGGGTGATTCTTTATCTATGGGTATGTATATTCAATGCAGCAAGACAATGCAGTGATATGTGTTAGTTTGGAAGTCTTCGGGAATACACAAGACTTTTTCGCAAAAGTAGTCGCAAACAACTAAATATCCACTGTCTGATAAATGCTCAGAAGAAGACTTCAGTTATTCAGTTCATATTACTACTACAATTTCTACATGTTGGCCTCTCAATGGGAGGCTCCTTTGTACAGGATGCCGGCTAGATTATGGGTAGGTACCACAACGGCACCGTGAAGCAGTAATGTATAAACATTACTGTGTTTCGGTCTGAAGGGCGCTGTAGCTAGTGAAATTACTGGGCAAATGAGACTTAACATCTTACGTCTCAAGGTGACGAGCGCAATTGTAATGCCGCTCAGAATTTTTGAGCTTTTCAAGAATCCTGAGCGGCACTGCATTGTAATGGGCAGAGCGAATCAATTACCATCAGCTGAACGTCCTGCTCATCTCATCCCATATTTTCTTGAAATAATATTAAATATCGCAACCACCACCATTCTAGATGTAAACGATCTAGGTGACAAAAATTCCCGTACCGTGAATAAAGCACAACAATTTATATAGCCTGCGAGTACCTGTATAGATTTTAAAGATACGATTATTTCGACCCTTTTTTTACAGAAAAATTCCATAAATACCCTCTCCTATATTAAATACTCATAACTATGTCGACATGTTTGTTTTATCAGGGTCGGCTGTTTAGAGATGACTTATTGTAAATGCAAAAGCTCAGTTTAATTAGTGGTGTGATGTTTACGACTTTAGATGTTGAGAATTATCTTTTCATTTATTAAGCAAGTGAACGTACAAACTTGCAATGGTTATAAGGTGTATAGTTGGGCCATTACAAACGTGCGAACTGAGTCATAAAACATTACGTCAAAGGGATGTGACAATGCCGCACAACTCGTTATCGATAAAGGGATGCCGCTCGGATGCAGGTAGCTGCATGCAATATCTTGCATTATTTCGTTAATCTTTCCTTCACGGCTCCTATATAACAAAGCCAATATTTTCAATATTCTTGCGTCGGAAATGTAACATTTTAACAGGCGCAAACTGCTTAATTACTTACAATCCTCATTATTGATTACTAATCTGAATAAATGTTCCTACATAAAAAAGTAAAATCTATAAGAACAACTTTTATAATAGTAGTATACTTAACAAATGCATGATGCCGAGAAAAAAAAACTTGTTTAACTGCAAAGAAAACTGGTAGTTCATAATAGCTCTGGAGTGCTAACTTTAACCAACAATAAGCATTAGCAACCTACAAGTAAGACTTAAGGGTATGTTTAACAGGATAAAGTAGTGTTCATAGCTCCAAATACAATATTTTCACCACAAAACTTGTCTTAAAACACCTTGTTTCCATGTTTTCTGTTTACCCTTCGCCTTAATTACCTGCTAATGACTATCGACAAATCCCTTCCTTGTTGCACACAACACTAGCAGTGCGAGCGAGAGTTCCGATAGGCCCATCTATAGTGTCATCGTTTAACCCATATGAATCTTTCACTCTTTTCTTTACTGTCGATATTTTATCACTTTATAGTCGTGGCATATATTACGCAGAGTGCGCCGAAGAGCAGTTTGACCTGATTTCTGCCGCCATATTAAAACATTGCACCACACGCCACAATCTGAAATATCAGCTCCAACATCTGGATGTGTGGCGTTACTCCACACTTTTCAACGAATATCTACGTACAATTTACTTGCACCGATTTTTCATGTATATATGCAGACGTAGTTAATTTAAGCCCATCAAAAGGCATTTCACAAAAAAAAAACTATTACAACAAACAAAATTAATTGATATTGAAGATTAAATATAGTGGCCATCACCTCGTTCAAGTGAACCAGAATATATTTCTATACCGATAAAATTTGAATATATATTTCCACCAGCAAATGATAGATATTTCACATCAGATATGTTATTTATATTAACTTTACCTAGGATTACTATCTTATCTTTGCTTTTAGCACACCTTTTAGTATCAGCGCGTTAGTTATTAATATAAAAAATTCGGGCTGGTATGTCTTTTAGGCTCTATGATCTATCAACTATATTTCACCGATTTAGAAATATCTCTGTTTTAAATAGACTTAAATAGGTAAGCAATTCTTGGTATCTCATTTATAAATCTTTTTTTTATTATAATGGAATCGCAGTTCCATGAGGGAGTCATCCCTACTAAAAATACCTGATTTTATTCTCTTAAGCAATATAACACTTAAACTAAATTTGGTTAGTACCTATTATTAGTTTTAGATTAACCGGAAAATTAAAGGAAAGTTTTATATTTTCACAATCTTGTGACGTTTATGTTCAATCTTATGAAACTGCATAAAAGGCATCCACTACACAACTGCTTTGGAAACAATTGGCGCTCTGAGAGAGAAGAAGCGACAGAAGAAAATCTCCCTGAATTTGTTTGCGCTCTTTTTAATAAAATATCCAATATTGTACTGTCACTGTTATTGCTATAACATTATAAAAAACATATTAGTGTGTGTTTTAAATGTAATATAAATCGAGTTGTAAATGTTATGGTTAAATTATGAAAAATATTTATTTAAGGGAAGTTCTTTCCATACACAATAATTTTCGGCATCCTGATGTTTTTATAATAAAGCCATTTTATATTTACCCTTAAACTGATTTATATTTTTTAATATTCTGAGAGGTGGCGGGAAATCATTCTAAATACAGGAAGCGATGAATTAGATAAAATAATCAACAAAAATGAACTGGACTATTAGAACGGATCAACGGGTTAACTAACTTCCTTAGATCAATTAGCTGGATAAAAAATCCAACCTATATTAACACTATATTTACCAGTCTGTAGTTGTAAGAGAGATATAAAACCTGTCAGTGACCCTGCCTGCTGAGCTAGAGGTTCGAATCTTCGAATCTCGGTAGGTGCAAACATTTATATGATGAATATGATTTGTTTCCAAGTCATAGATGTTTATAAGTATTTATGTATGTTTAAGTAAGTATATCGTATTAAATAAATCGTTGTCTTGTACCCATAGAACAGACTATACCTAGTTTGGGGCAAGATAGTTTGTGTAAAGGTGTGTCAATATTTATTTATTATTATTATAATGTTTATAAGTGGGATTCTTCTTTGTAGGATGGCTTTGGAAGGAAGCCGGCTTAGGTGGATACTACAGCCTTATTCTACTGCGAATCAGTAATGTGCAAGCATTATTGTGTTTCAGTTTGTAGGGCACCGTAGCTATTGAAATTACTGGATTACTGAGACTTCTTATGTCTCAAATTGACGAGCGCCATTCCGATGCCACTCCGAACTTTCGGTTGAATCAAGATTTCTAAGCGCACTATTGTGATTACAATGGAGTGCCACTCAGGTGTATCACTTACCTACCGGTGAACCTCTTACATGTTATGCCACTTTTCTCATAAAAAAATATGTAATAATATACAAACGGCGCCTCGATGTCTAGTCGCTGAAATTTTCAACGGGTTGTCGCAAAAACTTGCAAAAAGAAGTTGATAATTAAAAATTCAAAAAACTATTTCTTTAGCCTCGGTTACATAATATGCACAATAAATTGTGTTTTGAAAAAACTATTAAATGAATAAACACAGGCTGTTTACGATAAAATTTGATATTTTTTTTATTTGAAACATTTTTACAAAAAAAATTGATTTATTAGGGACCTTTAGCTAAAGAGGTCAGGTTTACCAGCAACAAAAATAGATAATTACGTATATTAATGCATAGATATATGTGCAAATTTATAATTTAATAATAGCTATTTCCACGGAATTGGAAGCATCTGGAATCAGAAAATAAATTTCAAGGTGTCCCAATTTTGATGCTATTAAAGACAGACTTTCCGTCAGAAGAGTGTGCCAAGAAGAATTAACAATAACATAGTAACCGTTAAATCATTCAGGGGTTATCTATTTTAAAACTGAAAGCCACGTGGAAGAATTTAAAAGGTTTTATAAACAAAAGAACGCTGATAAATGACCTCTGTCGAGGTGAGGCATAGACTACGTCCATCTGACAGTAAAGAAGAATGACATCCACATTGATAATACTCTTATTTAATGCTACTTCAGTATAAATGCGATAACTGTTTGAAAGCTGGGTGATTGATTCATTGATTAGTAAACTAAAAGTAATAAAAATTGTTTGTTATTTGTGGACTTATTTTTAACTTGGCTATCAAATGTATGATAATGAAAATATTATCAATGTTCACATTCGCCATTATTTCGCAATAGTCAACCAGAGTTTTCCAGAACCACGGGGTTCATTTTTACTTTGATAATTTCAGATTCAATTCCTTGATAAAAGATTTCTTAATATTTTAATTAAGTCACGTGACGACTTTCCTTTTGGACATAATATAGCAAGATGTAGAGACAATAGATGGATCTCAGAGGCAACTGTGTGGGAAAGGCTAATAGGCGAATAAAAAAAAGGAGAAAAGGACGTCTTAGGACAAGGTGGAAAGAAGACATAAAAGCGACAGCAGGAAACTTATGGAAAAAGATAGCAATGGACAGAGAGGCCTGGAACAAGCTGGAGGAGCAAGCTATACCCAAGAAGAGGTTCCAATCATTGATGAGGAAGACAGGACATAACAACGGTTATTAATACTAATAAAATTATATTTTTTTCATTTTTAATTATGTAAAATGTAGATAATATATAATTACTATGTAAATAGTTGTAACAATATTATTAAGTAATATATATTATAATAGACATAATCATAGATGATAACTGTAATATTAATATAGAATAAAATTTTAATAGTACATTGGAAATAAATAGGTTTTACTAATTATTATTACTTTTAGATTGGAAGCAGGAAAACTAATAATACAGCTAGTTCTATTCGACGGCATTTCACAATAACTCAAATTTTAACATACCCATAATGACGAAAGAGATTCAATTGGATCATAGCGTTAATCGAAAAAAGGTTATTCAAAAAGAATGTCATGTTTTTGATATAAATGTTACTCTAGAATTCACAGTTAAATAAAAATAGTTTACGTCTGAAATACTCGGAAATCCATATCGGCAATTTCATACCTATCGCTTTAGATTTATTTGTGAATTGATTACGAAAACCTTGATTTTCAGCTGTATAAAAACAATAATATAAACAATAATTATGATAAGATTAGGATTTTTACCGATTAAATTGCCCTAAGTCAATCGTATTGTGACGTGGAGATAAAACTATATGCCTCCATCGGCATCTAGAGCTTCATACCAATCTACAATTTGGGCTCCAAATATAATGACTACTTGATTATATAAAGCCTAATTCTTTTTGATCTCTTCTTTTTTATTTTAACAAATTTTTGGTTCTGGGGTAGCCATTTGATTGTGTGGTGTGATGATGATTGAACCCCGCAAGGAATACTGCATCTAGTAAATAGTAGCATGAATATTTTTGTGGTGCTAAATGTTTATCCAATTAATTCCGTTAAGGCAGCCAATATTACGGTCTGTGATATAGCTATACAAGGGCTATTTTCTGCAAATCAATGTCGTCTTTGTGTAGAAACCACCTGGCCACAGGTCAAAAAGTACTTGATTATTTTTGACCAGTGGCCCAGAGTTGGTCAACTTTACATACAATCTTTGAATTTCTTAATAGTTGTATGTAGGTTTCATTATGAGTCCTAACATTTGCGCCACCTATGTGTTTTGCCTTCCAGGTGACTACTTCAATAGTAATCACGTGAAATTTCTAGCATGACGATAATAAGTGAGTCTCTCAGAAATGCGAAGAGCGGTGATACGATAAGATATGCAGTTTTTTTTTGTGGTTACGCACAACCTTGAGTCTTGGGGGTTTTAACTAATCAAAGTTAATTTTCCCCTATTTCGCGAAATTCATAACAGAGTATCGTTAGAAGATACAAGTTTTTTGCGTCCTGGTCAACTGTTTTCTGGGAGAACTCTGCACGGCCGGTGTTAAGAATCTTACGAATTGTCGTCGCTGTAACAATGAATGTTGAAGACATTAAAACATCACTGATAGGTATACATTATACATATTTTTGAGGATTGGAAGGGAACACCATTCACGGGTCTGAGAATTGCACCCTGTGAGGAAGTGGATCAACCACTTGCAAAAACTCTTAGGTGTCCCATAGAGTGGAAGTTTCGAGAGAAGCGCCTTGTGCCTTACTCCATCAAAGACCTTCACTTTGTCCACCACAAGAAGATTTTCTTTATATTGTTCACCCAGGTTCATTCAAAGTCATTAAATAAGTTTTAAACAGTGGAACACGAAAGGGACCCGGGAAATGTCTATCACAGTAAGTTGAGCATAGACGATAGAGCAAAAATTTTCGCAAGTTGACTGAAGTCGCGTTCTTTTTAAATTGCCGTCTATTTTTTTCTTGAAACGCACGGTCTAGTAAAAAAAGAAGGACTCCGCGCCGTGATATTAGTATGCTAGTGTGTGTGCGGTTACGGGGTATACCAGTTACACAATTTTTTCCCCCTTAAATAATCATATATCCACAAATACTTATATAGTATTGTTTTTTTACACGTTTTCACAACGCACGACAGCATTTTTAAAATATTTAATTGAGAGGCAAACTGATCTATCACAGACGATGACAATTCTCATAATGGCCGCCTATCGGCCTGTAGTAGTGTAAGTGTGTGCGTGGGGCTATGTATTTACACGTTAATCGGCTTGTTTTGGTGGGACACTGTTATGTATGATGACACGGAGTCCTTATTTTTTTACTAGTCCGTGTTGAAAACGTTTATCTTTAGGTCATTGGAAAAAGTTTCTGTCCAGCCAAGTCTGAAAATATTTGTGTTATTATTGCGTTTTGTTTAGCTCACTTCATAGAAGTGTAAAACAATCGAGGTCAATTAATTACGTTATTAGAAAAACCGTAGTCTATCAGAACTTTATGCAAATCTGCAGTGTTTAGATCCTCACAAGGCCGTTAGTGTTACTGACTTTTACTAAGTATACTAGTTGATTCTAGAAGGTCTAAAAATGGTTACAGACTAATTGTACTTATTTCTGCTATGGTTTTATTGAAATTCAAATATTTTTATTCAAAATAGGATATAAAATCACTATTGAAAGTCAAAAACTACCATTCATTCCGAAAGGTATGCCTCAGACCTGAGAAGAACTGGCGCAACAAACTCAGCGGGTTTTTTTATTTTATAGAAAAATATGGTTACAATGTAAAATCGTACACTAAAAACTATTATTTAATAGTCTGTGGGCGGTCGCTCTATTTCCAATCAGTGGTATCATTAAGAAAGTCATTTATGTTATAGTAACCTTTACCACACAACCGTTTTTTAACAATTCTTTTGACTTTCGTAACACGTCATTTGTTTTGAACATTATATGATATCTTGTTGTAAAAGCATATACAACGCCCCACAAAAGACTTACTAACTTGACTTTGCCCAGTAGTAGGCATTAGAAGTTTGTTTGTTCCTGGTGTTATAATTATGTGCCTATGTACATACATAACATTATCAAGAATATATTGAGAGGCAACAGTCATGATTTAAAATTTTGCTCTCATTTCGATTCATATTGGTTTCGATGCTTATAAGTTCTTTGGTTTGGACAAGGACAGCACTATATAACAGAATATAGAATATATAGAACATTGTCACAAGATGTAAATTACAAGTTCATACAAAAATGTTATACAAAAGAATATTACATTATTTAACCTATCTTGCATATACCATTTACATAACTTCTACGTACTATTTTATTTACAAAAAAAAACTGTAGCATATCATCTAGCAACTCTAAAATAAGTCGAAATCGCTATGAGATATATACAGAACTTATCAGGTATGTGAACTACTACTCTACTCTAGGAAAAAATGGAATTTAACGATAATCTATGGAGCATTAGCTCCATATTTTTTAGTACTAATTATAGTGTAGGACTTTGCCACTGAGAATTACAATTAAGTAGGAAATATCTGCAATTTCTCTTCTTACTTGCAAGGGCAATAATTATCGCTTGTAAATGCAACCATAATATGATTCATATGGAAGATCTTACGAATATCTCCTGTAACCAGCCGCGAAATATAAATATTGAAACGGGGGTTCCGAATTTTCAAGATGCGGTTTTCAAATGCATAGAATAAAATTTTTAATGTTTTTATATTTAGTCTCATTCAGAATTATGGATTCACAAGACTTAGTAGAGTTTTATTTGACTTTCTATGCTGTTTTATTAAACAATCCTTTTAGGATATATCTGTTTTTATGCAAGATTCTTACAAAGAGAATCTTTTTTTACTAAATGCATCAAAAAAGGTTCATTAACGCTAAGTTATTCAAATTAAGCAGTAAGTGATGCACTTACCGGTACTTGTCACATTAACGTGCGCTGTAGGCCTATTGGTGTCACTTACTTATAAGTATAAAAAACGTGGCCAAGTGCGATTCGGGATCGCCCGTGACTGGTTCCATAGCAGCAAGTAACAGACTAAAGTTTTTGTAGATCATTGTAAATTTGATCCATGTTCTAATAATAGTGTATTTTTTTGATGAATGAAATGAAATGATATTAGAAACCTCCATATCATTTTTGAAGACCTATCTATATATCCATACATAGATCCAAGCCAAGTTCGAGTTTTATCAAACTCAGCTAAGTTTCACGTAAGTACTTAAGTAAAGTCTGAGCAAATTTTAAGTACCTACGCTCTATAGATCTCAGCCTTAGATATGGAAACAAGAAATATTACAATATTAGTACCTATGTCGTAAACCTAATCATATCCTACTCTAGACATAATATTCAAGTCATAATAGTCAACTAAAATATACCTACTTCCTCTTGTCATGTATTTTAATTGTTTTCATTGCATGTTATTAGCCCGTGATTCGACACATATAGTTTGCGTACGCATTAGAGTAACTAAATAATTATTCAACAATAAATGATCCAACTAAAAGCTGATTAACCTAACTGCCAATGCGACGCGAGTTATTTTTAGAAGAGATCATGTCATGTCGACTGTCCGCTGTTTATTTAATGATTTCTGTATTAGATAATTTGAAACTATGTTAAGAATTACGTTTTATTTTTAATGGTTAATTATGTATCCAAATTTAATGGTACTTACACTTCCGAGACGGTGTTAACATTTTTAATACAACCATTCTGTTTTTCAGTCAGAAGTATTACACATTAAAGGTATGTACGCGCTTGTCACATCATTTTGACAGGTGTCGTTCGATGACACTGACACTTGATTGTAGCCGGGCACACGCGGAACACAGTACACAGGATTTTAGTCCAGGACAATAAAGTTTATTGTTTTAAATATTGCTTTTGGGAGGCAAGAACGCGATGGTTCGTGGCATCGCGGCCAATGAACGGCAAAACTCGCGTCAAGGTCATCTAATAAGAAACCGGTGGAGCGCGACAACGATAGAGGGCAGCACTCGACAGCCGAGCATACGAGTAGCGACCGCGCTGCCCGTATGGCAACTAAACAGAACAAAACTGAGCTGGCGTGATGCGCAGATAAGCGGTAAAATGTATAAATAAAAATGCTTCGTTGTGAATATGAATGAATACGTAGACACTATACGTTATATTATATGAGATAAGCAAATTATATTGAGAAATAATATTAGACTATATTTATATAGTCTAATATTATTTCTTTACTTTAACTTTTTGACTTTAGTCGAAACTTATAATATTGCCGATGTAATGTAGGTACTAATCCACCTAATAACTAATTCATAATGTTGAAATACCTAGCAAATAGTTAAGTTTTTACTTAGACCAATGTAAGTAGGTACCTACTCTCATGCGTACTATTCCTGTCTTACCAGTTAAGGTAAGTGGCACGTTTACTAATTAGAAATTATACATAGGTAGGTGCCTTCTAAAATTAATTACTGAAGTAAGAAGAAGTAAGATTTTTTAAGGCGTGCCTTGTACTTTATTTTGTAGGACTCGAGACTAAGACTGAGATGTATAGAGCGTACTTACTTAGACTTTACTCAGACTTTACTGATGTAAAACTTAGCTGTCAAATGACATCCAAAATTAGATATCCCAATGCAAAAGCTACATCTCGTTTTAAGACACTCAGCTAGTTTTACTTGAGTAAAGTCTTAAGTTCCCTCTAAAGAAAATATATTATTGCGCCTAAGTCGCTGTATGGCACTAACATAGCTTGATCAGTCAGATTAAAATATTATACCAGAGTAAATTAAACACGATTATATTAAAGCTTAATACATTATTTTATAAATATAAATAAAATAGAATTTGCTAAGCGCAAAACCCGAGAACGGCTCGACCAATTCGCAAATTATTATTTTTAATGGAAATTCCTTAAGGTAGAAGAAATTAGAAAATTAGAAATTCCTTACTTTGAAGTGTTTTAGTAAAAAAATAAAATTAAATTAAAAAGTGCGTGGAAAATAGTAAAAACAACACAGTTCTTTTCTGATGAAAACAAGCAGTCAAACAGTAAATTGTGTAATATAGTTTATTATCCATATAAATAAAACTTACTATTGAATATTCAACGTAATGAAACTCAAATTGCAACATTTCGAATAACTCTGCAATGGCAAAGGTTTAAGTGTGGGATGAATGCACGATGGCAAATAAAAACTCTTTGGAGGCATTAGACAGAACTATGAAAGATCTGTGAAACAACCAAAACAGATTTGGTCGAGCGATGATTTTATTTGCAGAATATTTCCGTAAAATATTACCAGCGATTCCACGGTCAACGCCAGATGAAGTTAATGTATGTTTAAGGCGACACTAAATGCCAGCGACCTTGAGCGATTTGAGTTCACGGCTTCCGGCCGCCATCTATGTAACAAAGCCAATATTTTCAAAATTCTTGGGTGGAAAACAGTTTATATGCTTACAATCCTCGTTATTCATTACTAATCTGAATAAATATACTTACACAAAAAAGTACAAGCTATATGAATAACTTTTCTGAGAGTTGTACTAAAAAAATGCGTCATGCCATGCCAATAAACTTGTTTAACTGCAAGGAGAAGTGGTAGTTCAAAAAGGCTCTGGAGTGTTAACTATAACCAACAGCAAGCATTAGCAACCTACAAATAAGACTTAAGGATATGTGTAAAAGGATTAAGTAGTGTTCATAACTCGAAATGCTATATTTTCACCAAAAAACTTGTCCAAAAACACCTTGAATGGGTGTTTTCTGCTTACTCTTCGCCTTAAAGACCTCTATTTTGTAGAAATACGTCAAGATACCAACTAAAAGCAATAATAAGCGTGTCGAATTGCAAAATGATCGTTCTGGAAATATATTTTCTAAACAACTCATTGACCTTGGTAATAGGATTTTGCCATTAAAAATCCCAGTTGATGATTCATATGGCTGCGTTTCATTTTCTGTAGATTTTCATCTGTTTACTGAAACAATAACCGAGCTTAATCAAAAGGTTATTCGAAACGTTAAATCTCTAAGTTAAAATGATCATTATTAAAAGGTGCTACATTAGCTACCAAAAACACGGAAATAAATTTCAAAATTTAAAATGTAATTGCCGGTGAATTAAAGACATAAATCAGTTGATTGCGCAGCTATTCAAGATGATGTCGTGAACCATCCTACAGAATTTTTAAACTCATTGGATTTGCCAGTGTTGCCACTGCATAATGTTGCCAATTAAAAGTAGGATCTGTAGTCACAATGTTGATGTTATCGAAGGTTTTCAACCAGTGTGTGTTGCCAGTGATGACTTACGGTACGCAGACGTGGTCGCATATATATATGGGCCTTATGAGAAAGCTCATGGTCGCTCAGAGGAAAATGGTGAGGGCTACGCTCGGAGTTTCCCTGTGAGATTGAAATAGGAATGAGGAGAGCCGTAGGAGAACCAAAGTCACTGACATAGCCCAAGTGGAAATCCTTGAGGGAGCCCTTTGTCCAGCAGTGGACGTCTTCTGGCTGATGATGAGCCATAATGTTACGAAACCCACCGTATCATTGTAAAGGCACACAGCTATCATTGAAAGATTTACTTAACAAAGTAATCGAAGCAACAATTATAAAAGGAAAATATAAGGGAAAAGAAGTGTTGATACCCCGCATCTCAATGATAGTGACTGATGATGATAATCCAGCGCGGCTTCCTTTTGCAATTACCATAAATAAATCACAGGGTCAGTTTTTAAGTATTTGCGGTGTTAATCTTGAAAACCCCACGCTTCTCTCATGGCCGGTATGTTGCCTGGTTCCCGCGTTGGGAACCTGCCAACTTTATTTGTTTACGCGCCATGTAACCAAAGAAAAAATGTTATGTACCATAAAGCAGTAGAATGAGTATCATCAAGTTTATAAAGTATTGCAGTCTATGAAATATAAAACTTATTTTTGTATGTTATCGTCATTTATTGTTGAGATATAAACAATGCGAACATTAGGAAATATTAATCATTATTAAATTTTAACTATTAACTATTGACAGAACGTATTCTGTTCGGGCAGCTAGTTAGATAGTATATATTTATTGTAAATGAACTTCAGAATAAAGTCAAAAATTAGGTGTGTATTTCGTATCACTTTTGTCGTATTTTCTTAAGCACATATTGATTTTTTCCATAAGATCACAGCGTAAGAACCAGTTTGCAAATGAGTTCCCATTTAAAATATCTTTACAATATTACATATTTTAATATGTACTATAATTTATATATACAATAGTACACATTTATATAAGTTCTATTGTAAATATAAATCATATTTACAAATAGTACCTACATATTATTTTCTATGATCTTACAACTTCGTATATATTTTACACGGGTATAAATTATTTTAGGACTAGAATACTTGGAACTATTACAGATAATTAGCCTAATGTTAGTACCAATAAAGTATTTGGTTTATTTATACTTAATCAAAGAGTAAACAGTAAGTTCTCCTTTGGTGTGTCCAAAAGGCGTTATAAATGTATTAGATGTTGCCTGTGCGAGAACAGTACATGGAAAGAACAGGTTTATAATTCGGGCATGTAGCTGTTATAATAGAGCATACAGTCATATTGACATATTTCATGAAAAGTTAAATGTTTTCAGATCATTGGTTTGTGATAATTTAAATGATTACTGATTTTTTTTTACCCCATTCTTATAATTTTTTTCTGAATACTTAACTCATTTATAACTAATTCATTATAGTATTGTATAATAGGCGTGTATAATATTGTGTAACTTATACAGCTTGTATTTAGTTGTTAATTTATATTACTTTTGTTTTGTGGTTTTTATCTTACCGTTGCTTACCTTTTAACTAAAAGTGTCGTATAAATTTTTGAAACTTCACTGGTGAAAGTGTAAGATTTAAGATTTGTTAATATTTAAGTATCATAATACTGTTTGTTTCCTATACATGAATAAATAAATAAAAATAAAATAAATATACTTAAATGCTAAACGTAGCTGGGCACTTACTTACATTGTTATTACTTCATGAGAATGTTAAACAGATGAACAGGTCAAATATGTCAGACAGTAAATATAGTAATGTAAACAATGGTGATAACTTTAGACATCGGGACTTGAAAATAATTGTTGACATTCGATTAGTTCAGACTATATTTATACTTTTTATACAAAAATTGGCAAAATTAGGGGTTTGTTAGTTAGTTAATTTATTTATTTATTCATAAATTACGTTACATTATCACATGGACGTCGTAACGCATAGGCAGGGGTCAGATGGTCAATTAATATCGTGATCCTTGAGATCTCGTCAATATTTTGTTGATGTTTAAACGCGGCAGAAGTGAGTATTGAGCGTATTGGCATAAAATCTAGATTTTTGTGATCCACCAATATCTGTCAATATAAATTATTGACTTTTTGTGCACTTCGCATATGTTTGACGACGAAATATTGAGCGGGGTTTCACCGTGTTCCATAGAAGAGTCTATTAACATTATTCAACTGTTTGAAACCCTACCGGAGTTGTGGAATGTCAGAAATGCCCACTAGAAAATCGAATATAACTAGGAATCACTCAAAAAAAAATCAAATTCAATTTAAATTTCTATATTTGATAGTAAAATATATACAAAATTACTTTTAATCTAGTTATTATAGCAATTCACAATTAAGCCTTATATATGTAGGTATCAGAAAACATATTTCTACAACCGTATGTACGTGTTGAGGGATAAAACTTTATTATGCTTAAAACTAATACATAAGGTTTGTGGGGGAAAATCCAGGAAACTGGGAAAATCTGGATATTTGCTATCACTTATCCTAACTGAAGACTAATGACTAGAACTTAAAACTAAGGTAAATAAATACATTTCACCCTGTGCTGCCCCGGGGCGTAAAAAGAATAAGGTAGTCCCAGGTCCAAGGGTGTCGTAAGAGGCGACTACGGGCTTTTTGAAAGTGGGAGAGTCACGCTGCTGTCTTATGACGTCAGCACAATCGGGCCAGACTCGTCCGGGTTGCTTACCACACTCGCACAGAATACCGGCGTGAAGTAGCGGCCTAGTGCCGCTATGTTTCGCATAGGTTAGTGTCGAGGACCGGAGGCCATTCCCCCCAACAAAATATGAGAGCGGTATTTAAAGAGAAATTACCCCAGGAGGGTACCGGCTCTTGTAGAGCCGGAGAATCCCTCCCCGAGTATTCGCGCTCGGGCTGCCCCTCGTATTCTGGGGAGGGCACAGTACCGCGTATGTCACAGGACCAACAGGGCAGCAACACCACGGCACCCCGCTCCACGCTTAATGTGGACTTTTGTAACATCCGGGGAATTCACTCCAACTTAAACGCCGTCCACCACCACCTTGAGACGGCGCAGCCGGCCTTGAGTTTCCTTACGGAGACGCAGATATCTCGACCTAGCGATACGTCATATTTAACGTACCCCGGGTACAAAATTGAGCATAATTTCATGCCTCATGCCGGGGTATGTGTGTACGTTAGGGAGGATATCTGCTGTCGCCGTCACGGCAATTTTGAGGGTAGGGGCCTGTCTACTCTCTGGCTCCGCGTAGATTTAGAGGACCGCGTCCGCATCTATGCGTGTGTCTACAAGTCCCATAGTGGTAACGCAGAAACGGATCACCTCATGGGCTGCGTTCAAGCGGCATTTGATGACGTGCTTGCTCAGATCCCCTCCGCTGAAATCGTAGTCTTGGGTGATTTCAACGGGCACAATGCCGAATGGCATGGATCACGTACCACAGACTACGCAGGGCGATCTGTGCATAATTTTGCATTGGCGTTATGGTCTGTCCCAATTGGGACAGACCATAACGATTGGTTGATTGATCAACCAATTGGTTGAGTCGCCGACGTGGCTCCCGGATGTGGATAGCCACATGACGTCCTTATTAGATCTTCTGCTGACTACACATCCCGATGGTTACCAGGTCTCTGTCGACGCCCCTCTCGGAACATCCGACCATTGCCTTGTCAGGAGTGTAGTGCCTATCCGACGCCACCGTCGCAGACCACCAGCGAACCGCCGCGTTTGGCACTATAAGTCAGCAGATTGGGATAGGATGCGTTCCTTTTTTGCATCCTACCCTTGGGGCAGGGTTTGTTTCCCCTCGGATGTTCCTAGTGCCTGCGCCGTTGCAGTAGCCGATGTGATACTGCAGGGCATGGATATTTTTATACCAAGCTCTGTAGTACCGATCGGTGGCAGATCACAGCCCTGGTTCGATGCGTCAGTTAAAGCAGCATCTGACTGCAAAAAACAGGCGTATCGAACTTGGGTTGCGGCGCTGGGCTCAAAGGATCCGAACTGCAAAGTTCTGAAGAGGAAATATAACCGTGCCTCCAGATTTTTTAAGCGGCAAATCGCCCGTGCGAAATCGAAGCACGTCGTCAAAATTGGCGAGCAGCTTTCCAGTTACCCGACCGGAACACGCAAGTTCTGGTCATTGTCGAAAGCTGCTCTTGGTAACTTCAACCAGCCGTCCATGCCGCCGTTGCACATGAGGAATGGCACCCTGGCCCATACGGCAAAAGAGAAAGCCGATCTCCTGTGCACTCTTTTTGCCTCCAACTCGACTCTTGACGACAACGGAAAACACCGCCGACCATCCCGCGGTGTCAGAGCTCCATGCCTGAAGTACAGTTCCGACAGAAAACTGTTAGGCGAGCTCTGTTTTCGTTGGACGTCAGGAAGTCGAGCGGGCCGGATGGCATTTCTCCAATCGTGCTTCGAACGTGTGCCCCTGAGTTGACGCCGGTGCTAACGCGTTTATTCCGGCACTCTTATTCAAAAGGCGTAGTCCCTGATTCATGGAAGTCAGCCCTTGTCCATCCGATCTTAAAAAAAGGAGACAGTTCGGATCCGGCAAACTACAGGCCTATTGCTATTACCTCCCTACTCTCCAAAATCATGGAGAGCATAATTAACCGCCAGCTCTTGGTATACCTTGAGGGTCACCAGTTGATCAACGACCGACAGTGCGGGTTTCGCCATGGACGGTCGGCAGGTGATCTTCTGGTATACCTAACACATAGATGGGCGGCGGCTATTGAAAGCAACGGGGAAGGCCTGGCAGTTGGTCTGGATATAGCGAAGGCCTTTGATCGTGTATGGCACAAGGCGCTCCTCGCAAAACTTCCATCATTTGGGCTTCCCGAGAGCTTATGCAAGTGGACCTCCAGCTTCCTCACTGGGCGCAGCATACAGGTCGTTATCGACGGTTATTGCTCGAATCCCAAGCCCGTGAACGCTGGAGTGCCCCAAGGCTGTGTGCTATCTCCCACGCTGTTTCTTCTGCATATCAATGATATGTTGGACACCGCCAACATGCATTGCTATGCAGACGACAGCACTGGTGATGCCGTATACACGGGCCATGCAGGTCTCTCTCGGGAAAACGTCGACCAGTGCCGGGAGAAACTTGTGTCTTCTATCGAGTCCTCTCTCGAGAAGGTCGCGGAATGGGGTAAGTTGAACCTTGTCCAATTTAACCCCCAGAAGACTCAAGTTTGCGCGTTTACCACTTAAAAAACCCCATTTGCCGTATCACCGCTCTTCGAGAACACTTCCCTTAAAGCCTCGCCTAGTATCGGAATACTGGGTCTCGAAATCTCGAGCAATTGCCAATTCCGTGGCCATCTGGAGGGCAAAGCCAAACTGGCTTCAAAGAAACTGGTCGTCATAAATAGAGCACGGCAATACTTCAAGCCGGCCCACATTCTAGCGCTCTACAAAGCGCAGGTCCGGCCTCACATGGAGTATTGCTGTCATCTCTGGTCTGGCGCACCCCAGTATCAGCTCGATCCATTTGACCGCGTGCAACGTAGAGCAGCTCGAATTGTCGGGGACCCAGTACTATGTGAACGGCTGGATCACTTGGCGTTGCGTAGAGACATCGCTTCATTGTGTGTCTTCTTCCGCATTTATCACGGGGAGTGTTCCGAAGAGCTGTTCAACCTGATTCCTGTCGCCGAATTTCACCTTCGCACGACACGCCACAAGTTACGATATCATCCCCACCATCTGGATGTGTGGCGGTCCTCCACAGTGCGGTTTTCAAGGAGCTTTCTTCCTCGTACCACGAAGCTGTGGAATGAGCTTCCTTGTGCGGTGTTTCCGGGACGATACGACATGGGTACCTTCAAGAAAAGCGCGTACACCTTCCTTAAAGGCCGGCAACGCTCTTGTGATTCCTCTGGTGTTGCAGGAGAGTGTGGGCGGCGGTGATCACTGAACACCAGGTGACCCGTACGCTCGTTTGTACTCTATTCCATTAAAAAACATAAAACATGTATAATATATAAATATAGTTGGATCTCGGATAAGGAAAGGAGGGAGAGGAAAAAAGAAATCACTCGATCGTCTTTTGTCTATTTTTAAAGAAGCGGCCAAGTGCCGGTCTCAGTCAGTCAGTCAGTTATGTTATTATTTTGTCAAAATTCTAATTGAAATATTACATTAAGATGAAATAAGCAATAAGTGTGGTTTTGAGGTGTACATATTGCAAGTATATTTTATTTTATTTATTTGAAGAAAAAAACAGAACAATTATCTAAAATCTAGGTACATATAAGTGGCTTGTAATTTATTATGCTAAAACATATCACCAGGCATGTATGGGAGGCTCCTTTGCACAGGATGCCGGCTAGCTTATGGGTACAACAACGACGCCTATTTCTGCCGTGAAGCAGTAATGTGTAAGCATTACTGTGCTTCGGTCTGAAGGGCGCCCTAGCTAGTGAAATTACATAAAATTCAAAATCATTAAATTATCTTATGTCTCAAGGTGCCGAGCGCAGTTGTAGTGCCGCACAAAATTTTTGGGGTTTTTCAAGAATCCTGAGCGGCACTGCATTGTAATGGGCAGGGCGTATCAATTATCATCAAATGAACATCCTGCTCGTCTCGTCCCTTATTTTCATAAAAAAAAAAAAACAATTATTCCTTAGAAATTTCTCACTAAGATTTAAAGTTTCTAATGTGATAAGGTTTAATTAACTAACGATTACCTAAAACTTACCTACTAACGAAAAAGAATATTAAAAAAACAACTAATATAGTGCGGTGTTGAAGTGAGTTTTTACATGATTTTCAAATTTACTCGTGCGTTGATTAACAAATATTCTAACCTACTTTATAAATATTTACATTTTCTACATACTATTTACCTCATAGTATAAACATACTCACACACTATCGATTGTAGATTTTTTTTTAATGAAAATAAGAGACGGGCCGGACGTTTAGCTGATGGTAATTGATAAGCCCTGCCGTGCATATTACATGCAGTACCGCTCAGGTTTCTTGAAAAACCCAAAAATGTTGAGCGGCACTACAATTGCGCCCGTCACCTTGAGACATAAGATGTTAAGTCACAATTTATGTCCAATAATGTTATTTGATGTTGCATTTTGCAAAGCTTAGAAAATTTTTTACAACTAGAGACTATCTGTCTCTTGCTGTTAGACAACCGATAAAAACAGGCCAGGAATATATTAGTTTATTGTGCTTGACAAGCTACGTCTTACACTCGCGATATGTATGGCACTTCGTGTTAGAGCATTGCTCAAAATAGAGGTTTGTTCTAAACTCAGCTATTTTCGACGTTTTCACAGCTGTCATAGTCTATCTAAACGTATAATTAATCTAAGTTGCAAACCTATAATTATAACTCAAAAACGGTTACCTTTTGCAAAATGCATATCACTATCACTTCCTTCACGTCGAATTAGCAATGAATTAGTTAATGAATTATTTGAAGATGTTTTTTACTCCTTACAATTTTTTCATATTTTATTTACATTGAATAGGATTGATTACAGGATGGTACAGTACAAATGTTTATAGTATATATTTCAGCTTTATACAAAGCATGCAAATATCAGTTATTAAACATGGATGTAACAATTTAAGAATTCACCCACATTATAATATACAGATGTCAATATAATTTTTAAGAGTTAATCTAAATTTATTTTTGGGTAACTTTTGTACACCATCAGGTAATGTAAAGCAGAAGAACCGATTGATCAGCGCGAGCTCGTAGCGCGAGTTCATCTCTGACTTATTGGTAGAGAAATCCTTAATATAAATCCGTCTCCCACGAATGTCCAAGAGCTTAAAAATTTTTCCTCGAGGAGTGAGAAAATCTTCCACAAAAGCCATCGATGAAGTGATTAGCAGAAGCAGGTATATCAATTTTCCAAAGTGGTTATGAGGGCTCAAAAACCTGTTTTTATTTCTACCAAAACTTAAAAAAATAGCACGGCATATGAAAAAAATAAGACCAACTACAACAATATTAACAATATTTATACCTTATAGAAAAAGAAATTTAATGGTACAATTGTACACTTTACTCACAATGTGTATCAGGCGTTTAATTTTCTTATTTGCACACCTCTCAGCTTGTATGCATAAATAACGTGTTTTAGACGATATTATAACAAGACCTCGATATTCGACAGATTTTAGCACAACGCGATTGATTGCATTTGTTTTACATGCGTTTCAAAAAATAGCATGACCGGAGAGCTTTTGACTGGGTTTGTTTAGATGTTTTTTGATTATTTTACAGTCAGTTTCAGAGCTGTCCCAATATACCCGATAAGTCATTCTTATCGCCTTATATTGGGACGCGTGAGTTGCAATTTCCATACAAACTTCTAACGCTGGTAAGCTATACGTCGTCCCATTGACAGACAGCGTGTACGGATAAGGTGAGTTACCGTCAATAAGTTTATTGGGACAGAAAAATCAGCGATAGTTTCGATTTGTATCTTAAGTAAAAGATAGACTAAATATTAGGAACAGCTGTTAACCAGTAGCTAACGCACACATTCACATAAACAAATAGGTCACTCATTATCGGGCTGCCAGATCATCTATACGCTATTACATTGTAACGCTATGGCTTCGACCATACTAAACACAAATAAATGGGGGTTATTCATACATTGGTACAACATTTAGTAAGGTAACAACACATCATTGCGATTACGAAATGAAAAACAAAACACTTGCCAAGATTTTATTTAAAAATAAATTATTGCAGTACAATTTGCACCAATAACAACAAAATTTTGGTTTAAAACAACTTGAAACCGTAACTTACGCATAAAGCATGACTCACTCAAACAAAAGTAGCTTTCACAATATATCTACAAGTGCGACAGATTTACTAATCGTAAGTCATCTAAATGAGTAATATTTAGCAAATCTTGCAGATGTTAAAACTAATATAGAAATCATTTGTTTTATCAACATCGTCTTTTTAAAGACTGATAAAACGGACATTGCCGTAAGTAAACTAAATACATAAATCGACATACATCTGTTGTAAGTCGATTAAGAGATTCACCCTCTTAGTCATATAAGAATACAGTTTGATAAAAAAAAACTTAATTAACACTTTTTATTATAAAGTATTGGCTTACAAGCGGTTAAGTACAAAACTTTACACATGCATCAAATAACACAGAATCACTGTCATTAAAATAATATATTAAAATGAATAAAAACAAAAAGATAATGCTTCATTCGTCCAAGCGATTGCGTAAAATGATATTGCTTCATCTATTCCGGTGATTCTTGCAAAATTTTAATAAAATACTCTTTGAAATTGGTTAAGACTCCGGATAGAAAAAAAAAAATAGTATAGGGCGTAATTAAAATACAATGATAGATAATTAGAACGAAATTTCATTGAACTGATTTGAAATAAAAAGTTCAGATATTGAAAACACGCGGTTTAACGTAAGTAAAAGTGTATTTTATTTAAATATGCGGAATTCGTGTCACGCAAAGAGTAATCAAATAAAATCAAAAGGGAAACCTATATTACACAATAAACAGGGTTTCTATATGGTTTTCTATGAGAGAGAGTGATATTTGTTTATACTTCATCTCACGAAAGTTCCAAATTGACAAACCGTTTTTAACTATAACCACCATGAAGAAGAAAATTGAGTCGTGCAACAAAATTTGACAAAAAATGACATACTTAACTTTTAAGACGCAACACACTTCTATGACGATGTAGATGCAATAAAATATAATAAACAAAATATCTGCGATTAATATGATAAGTAAATGTTCGAGGTTGGTCCTACACATATTGGTACATCTTCAAATTAGATGTTTAGATTTAATATTTATTTACCGCAAATAATATAAAATTAACAAAACAGATATTTTCAAAATATAATAAAGTATTACGAAATTAATTTCTGAATCTATCAGTGTATATAATATATTAAAGGTCTATTTTATTCAAAGCATAATTTGTAGTTGTATTGTCATTAATATTATACATTTTAATCCTGTCGTCCCCGATCGTAAATATTTCTGCAGCAATTTATATTACGAAGCAGCACTTGTTTTAGTATGCTAGCTATCAAATCCGAATTTCGAAAGGTCACATACTTCGTCGTTAAGTAACGCTTCAATGATCAAATCGATTGATAGTAAGTAACTCAAGCAGCGCTACCGTAGACATATTAATTATTGTTTTATACGCAAAGAGCAATTTTATTGCTAATTTATCCATCTAAAATAATTAGGTACTACATAAAGACAGATCATAAGAGCATAGTATAGATACAGCTTACAACTACCAAATCATATAATTGACTGTGCATGAAACTCATGTTTCTTAATTGCAATGTTACATAGAAATCATTTCCCAACGACTGCACCAAATATATTGCTATACTGAACAGTATACATTTTAATATGATAGAAATTTGGAAGGGTTGCATACTCTATTTCACGAAATGCTTTCATAAGCATGTTCAGCCTAGCACCAGAAGAAAATAGGTATGTTAGTTGATAGATAGACGGAATTTCAAAATGTCACTAATAATAATTATGTGGGTAATCGCAGAAACATACTTCATATTAATATCAACATCACTTGTATCACTAGGTACATAAATGTTACTAATAGCTCTCATTATAAATTTCACTCATTCACACACAACTGTGTCACTTATCATTAATACATAGGGTTCAAAGTTCTCTGCTACAACTAATGTTAATCAAGATGCTTATACATGTCTTCGATTTGCGGTTTGAAGTAGTTCTTTATCTCGGGTCGCTTCGCCTTCAGGGTCGGTGTCAGGAGGCCGTTTTGTACTGAGAATGGATCAGGATGCAAGTAGATGTCCTTAACCTGAAGACATTTTCAAGAAATATAATGAATGTACCTAATCATTTAGTTATGAAGATTCAGACCGGCGACCTCGCTTATGTAGATTTAGACCCGGTATCCACCAAAGTGGAGAAGAGATGTGAGCTGTGAGAGATCGAAAATTTATTACTATTATTTATTATTACAAAATTATTTACATAAATTTGAAAAAGGATTTCGCTTGAATGTGTTAGAGCAATTAGAAATAATAAAACAATAATATTTATAGTTTTTTTGAAACACGATCAAATGCTTTAGAACAATAACAAAATGGAGTAACAAGTTTAAAATAACGAACGTATCTAGCCGAAGGCACATGTTATAAAAAGAAGGCATTCGAAGTAAATCCATCGAACAGCATTATATTACAAACATTGCTTAGTAAATAAAATTAATTATTTATAATCATGTGTTGCCTTCAGTAAAGCAATACGCGAGTTAGCATTGATCGGTCTGGTCCTAGTTAGCATTAACCATTCGTCTATAACCATTACAGGACCGGCCCGAGTAACCATTTTAACCATTATTATCAATGTATAGTAGAGATGAAGTACGCGAGTAACCATTGATCGGTCCGGTCCTAGTTACCATTAACCATTTGTCTATAACCATTACAGGAATGGTCCGAGTAACAATTTTAACCAATGAATAGTAGAAATTCGCGTACTCACAAGTAGAACCATTAATTATAGTTATTCAGCAAGTGTTTTAGTTTAGTAACTTAAGTAAATAAATACTTTTACCATAAAACCAATATACATATATCTACCCCTAAGTGCTCCCCTTTTCAGAATGTTACTTATGATTATAAAAAAATAATAAAAATTAAGCTCTTGAAATTGTCTATGTAAAAATCGTTAAGCAGACCAAAATATTTGCACAGATTTGATGAATATTTTAGGTTCCTTTTTTTATATTTAGCAAGATCGCTATTACAATGCAAGATTGAATCAATGTAATGCTTGACTGGGTTCAACTAAATGCCAATAAAGGCTGAATTAGTTTATAGGTAAACCTAATGTATAACCCCTTAAAAATAAGTTCAATATGCATTCTCGACATGTTTCTGTACCTGTTCAAATGTCTTCAATCCTTCACGTTTCCCCCACTGTTGTATATCATCCATTATCATCTTCTTCACTTGCTCATTTTCACACAGGGCCGAGAATGTACCCTTGATGCCATTTTCTAGGGCCCAGCACTTCACGACGTCAACATCTGGTACTATTACCGCGACCACGCAAGACTGGAATGAAATCATCGCAATTCTCATCAATCACAAAATATTAATTTACATTTAATTATAATATTATTATTATGGTTTTTTGTATGGTAATATGGGACGGGACGAGTATGGCGGTCAGCTGATGGTAATTGATACGCCTTGTCCATTACAATGCACTGCCGCTCAGGATTACCGAAAAATCCAAATATTCTGAGTAGCACTACAATTGTGCTCGTTTCCTTTAGTATGTCTCAAGGGATGTTAAGTCTCATTTGCCCAGTAATTCCACTAGTTACGGCGCCTTTCGGATCGAAACACAATAATGCTTTCGCAAATTGCTGCTTCACAGAAGAAATAAGCACCGTTATTACTGCTTCACCGCAGAAATAAGCACTGTTATTACTGCTTCATAGCAGAAATAAGCACCGTTATTACTGCTTCACAGCAGAAATAAGCACCGTTATTACTGCTTCATGGCAGAAATAAGCACCGTTATTACTGCTTCATAGCAGAAATAAGCACCGTCGATGTACCCATAATCTAGCCGGCATCCTGTGCAAAGGAGCCTCCCACTGGTAAAGCTTGTATGATTAAAGCTAACATTCTGAATGCTTCTAGATGTTATGTCTTATCGCAAACATACAATATATCTTATAGATGAAACGCAGAGTAAGAATGGACAAGCCGAGGATAACAGACAAGTGCAACAATAAAAAGAAAATCGCGGAAGAAAAAAATATAATTATCAGTATTAACAGAGCAATACTATTTAACTAGAAGTATTCTCTTCTCCAGTTCCACAAATCATTATATTTCAATGTCAATTTTTATACAACTTTACGGACCGCTACTTTTTTATGAGAGAGGACAAACGAGTCTACCCACGGCTGATCTGATGTTTTTTTTTTTTTTTTTTTATGGAATAGGAGGACAAACGAGCGTACGGGTCACCTGGTGTTAAGTGATCACCGCCGCCCACATTCTCTTGCAACACCAGAGGAATCACAAGAGCGTTGCCGGCCTTTAAGGAAGGTGTACGCGCTTTTTTTGAAGGTACCCATGTCGTATCGTCCCCGAAACACCGCACAAGGAAGCTCATTCCACAGCTTTGTAGTACGAGGGAGAAAGCTTCTTGAAAACCGCACTGTGGAGGACCGCCACACATCCAGATGGGGGATGATATCCTAACTTGTGGCGTGTCGTGCGATGGTGAAATTCGGCGGCAGGAATCAGGTTGAACAGCTCTTCGGAACACTCCCCGTGATAAATGCGGTAGAAGACACACAATGAAGCGACGTCTCTACGCAACGCCAAGTGATCCAGCCGTTCACAGAGCACTGAGTCCCCGACAATTCGAGCTGCTCTACGTTGCACGCGGTCAAATGGATCGAGCAGATACTGGGGTGCACCAGACCAGAGATGACAGCAATACTCCATGTGTGGCCGGACCTGCGCCTTGTTAGAGCGCTAGAATGTGGGCCGGCTTGAAGTATTGCCGTGCTCTATTGATGACGCCCACCTTCTTCGAAGCCAATTTGGCTTTGCCCTCCAGATGGCCACGGAATTGGCAATCGCTCGAGATTTCGAGACCCAGTATTCCGATACTAGGCGCGGCTTTAAGAGAAGTGTTCTCGAAGAGCGGTGATACGACAAATGGGGTTTTTTTAGTGGTAAACGCGCAAACTTGAGTCTTCTGGGGGTTAAATTGGACAAGGTTCAATTTACCCCATTCCGCGACCTTCTCGAGAGAGGACTCGATAGAAGACACAAGTTTCTCCCGGCACTGGTCGACGATTTCCCGAGAGAGACCTGCATGGCCCGTGTATACGGCATCACCAGTGCTGTCATCTGCATAGCAATGCATGTTGGAGGTGTCCAACATATCATTGATATGCAGAAGAAACAGCGTAGGAGATAGCACACAGCCTTGGGGCACTCCAGCATTCACGGGCTTCGGGTTCGAGCAATATCCGTCGACAACGACCTGTATGCTGCGCCCAGTGAGGAAGCTGGAGATCCACTTGCACAAGCTCTCGGGAAGCCCAAATGATGGAAGTTTTGAGAGGAGCGCCTTGTGCCATACACGATCAAAGGCCTTCGCTATATCCAGGCTAGCTGCCAGGCCTTCCCCCTTGCTTTCAATAGCCGCCGCCCATCTATGTGTTAGGTATACCAGAAGATCACCTGCCGACCGTCCATGGCGAAACCCATACTGTCGGTCGTTGATCAACTGGTGACCCTCTAGGTATACTAAAAGCTGGTGGCTAATTATGCTCTCCATGATTTTGGAGAGCAGGGAGGTGATAGCAATAGGCCTGTAGTTTGCCGGATCCGAACTGTCTCCTTTTTTTTGGATCGGATGGACAAGGGCTGACTTCCATGAGTCAGGGACTACGCCTTTGGAATAAGAGTGCCGGAATAAACGCGTTAGCACCGGCGTCAACTCAGGGGCACACGTTCTAAGCACGATTGGAGAAATGCCATCCGGCCCGCTCGACTTCCTGACGTCCAACGAAAACAGAGCTCGCCTAACAGTTTTCTGTCTGAACTGTACTTCAGGCATAGAGCTCTGACACCGCGGGATGGTCGGCGGTGTTTTTCCGTTGTCGTCAAGAGTCGAGTTGGAGGCGAAAAGAGCGCACAGGAGCTCGGCTTTCTCTTTTGCCGTATGGGCCAGGGTGTCATTCCTCATGTGCAACGGTGGCATGGACGGCTGGTTGAAGTTACCAAGAGCAGCTTTCGACAACGACCAGAACTTGCGTGTTCCGGTCGGGTAACTGGAAAGCTGCTCGCCGATTTAGACGACGTGCTTAGACTTCGCACGGGCGATTTGCCGCTTAAAAAATCTGGAGGCACGGTTATATTTCCTCTTAAGAACTTTGCAGTTCGGATCCTTTGTGCCCAGCGCCGCAACCCAAGTTCGATACGCCTGTTTTTTGCAGTCAGATGCTGCTTTAACTGACGCATCGAACCAGGGCTGTGATCTGCCACCGATCGGTACTACAGAGCTTGGTATAAAAATATCCATGCCCTGCAGTATCACATCGCCTACTGCAATGGCGCAGGCACTAGGATCATCCGAAGAGAAACAAACCTTGCCCCAAGGGTAGGATGCAAAAAAGGAACGCATCCTATCCCTATCTGCTGACTTGTAGTGCCAAATGCGGCGGGTCGCTGGTGGTCTGCGACGTTGGCGTCGGATAGGCACTACACTCCTGACCAGGCAATGGTCGGACGTTCCAAGAGGGGCGTCGACAACGACCTGGTAACCATCGGGATGTGTAGTCAGCAGAAGATCTAATAAGGACGGCATGTGGCTATCCACATCCGGGAGCCGCGTTGGCGACTCAACCAATTGGGACAGACCATACGCCAATGCAAAATTATGCACAGATCGCCCTGCGTAGTCTGTGGTACGTGATCCAAGCCATTCGGCATTGTGCCCGTTGAAATCACCCAAGACCACGATTTCAGCGGAGGGGATCTGTGCAAGCACGACGTCAATTGCAGCTTGAACGCAGCCCATGAGATGATCGGTTTCTGCGTTACCACTATGGGACCTGTAGACACACGCATAGATACGGACGCGGTCGTCTAAATCTACGCGGAGCCAGAGAGTAGACAGGTCCCTACCCTCAAAATAGCCGAGACGGCGACAGCAGATATCCTCCCTAACGTACACACATACCCCGGCATGAGGCAAAAAGTTGTGCTCAATTTTGTACCCGGGGTACGTTAAATATGACGTATCGCTAGGTCGAGATATCTGCGTCTCCGTAAGGAAACACAAGGCCGGCTGCGCCGTCTCAAGGTGGTGGTGGACGGCGATTAAATTGGAGTGAATTCCCCTGATATTGCAAAAGTCCACGTTGAGCGTGGAGCGGGGTGCCGTGGTGTTACTGCCTCGTTTGTCCTCGGTCATGCGCGGTTCTGTGCCCACCCCAGAATACGAAGGGCGGCCCGAGCGAGAGTGCTCGGGGAGGGATTCTCCGGCTCTGGTAGAGCTGGTAATATCTTTTTACGGACCGCTCTCATAATTTGTGTTGGGGGGGGGGGAAGGGATGGCCTCCTGTCCTCGACACTAACCTATGCGAAACATAGCGGCACTAGGCCGCTACTTCACGCCGGTATTCTGTGCGAGTGTGGTAATTAACCCGGACGAGTCTGGCCCGATTGTGCTGACGTCATAAGACGGCAGCGTGACTCTCCCACTTCTAAAAAGCCCTTAGTCGCCTCTTACGACACCCATGGGCCTGGGACTCCCCTATTCTTTTGACGCCCCGGAGAAAGTACAGGGCAAATGATGGTATGTGATCATCGAGGCCTATAACCTCTTTTTACACCAGAGGAATGACAAAAGCTTAACTGACATTGTAAACGTACATATGAATTCGAAAATACAATGGTACTAGGGCGGTGGAGATCACACGTCAGAGAAAGTCAGCGATACTTATTTATAGTATATCCTTTTATTGTGATTGGTCTCCGCTGCGCTCCAACTAGATACCGCAGCCGTAGTCGCAAAGTGCAGCAACTAATATACGCCCAAGTGGGCCTACTCGTTAAACTTTGCCAATACCTAATTGAAACTAAAATGCCGGGTTTCGTAGTAAAACTTTGTAAAAATAATATAAATACTACTACAAGAAATAAGAAAGACACTGGGATCACATATCACCAGTAAGTATATTGTATTTTATTAATTTTAATGTAAAATAACACGAAGCGTATGTTACAAAATATGAAAGATGCCAATGAGTGACAAGATGCCACGCTCACAAGCTAATCAATCTGATAGATCATTTCAAATACATTCTTTCATCAAAACCTCGAAAGGAATTTTATTACGGAGCAATGGAAAAGACATAAAAATTGATTCAAGCGACAATACTACTAAACTATATTTATAACAAAAGAACAGAACGGAAACAATCCATGAAAATTATTTATGACAATATTCAATGATCACAAACAAATATTTGCTTGAATCAACAAACAATATACCAAGTAGAGCTTCCAATAAATATATTATAAATGCAGTTACTGCCAGAGTTTTTTTCTTGCTGTATGATTTCGCAATAATAAAACTGATAAGTGGTTTCAATAGTTAAAGTAATTTACGACCATCGTAAATCGATCACATAAAACATCTGTATACCTTGGAAATGCGTCAACCAGATCGAATACATAATCTTTTTAACCGACTACAAAAACGAGGAGGTTCTCAATTCATTTGGTATATTTCTTTTTATGATCCGATTTACGTGATTCTTCTTTAGTTTGTAGCGGAATAGTCACCAATTGGAACCATAAAAATTGAACATAGTTTGGCCCAGTACTTTTAATTTACGAACTTTTTTTTATGAAACGTGTCTGCCCTCTTGGGTTGTTTTGTTCTCAAATATTTGCTATAAGCTATCCCGCTCAAAGTCACGAGTGACGAGTGTAGGTACCTAATATTACATTACATTAGGCTTGGCACCGACATAAAACCTATCAATGGGTAGCACAAACAAATAATAGTATTGTATTAATATTAAAGGTTTGGAGAAGAGGTGTTTTAAATTATATGTTTATTGATTTAATTTAAAACTAGAAAATTAGAATTATCAATTTTTCTTTAACATTAGCAGATTATGAAAAATCTTACTTTTAGTGATTCTCCGTGTACAAACACCTGCTCGACGTATTGACTTCTGATGTAGATGTTTTCTATTTTCTCAGGAACAATGTACTCCCCTTGTGATAATTTGAATATATGTTTTCTTCTATCAATGATCTTCAACGTGCCATTCTAGAGAGAAAAAAACTAATTAGATACATGTCTATAGGCGCGATGCAGATACGACTTGGTGAGCCGTGGCTATGGCACTTTGCATTATCTTTACAACAGCTTATGCTTCAAAATTGAGTCTATTTACTAACTCTTCTGTTTGGGTAGCCCATATTTATTTAGAATAAACATAAAGTACTCAGAAATATAATGATTATACAGGCTCTTATTACTCTTCAAAACACTTGTATCTACATTTTTTTTTAATGAAATAAGGGACGAGACAAGTATGACGTTCAGCTGATGGTTCCACCCTGCCCATAACAATGGAGTGCCGCTCAGGATCCTTGAAAAACCCAAAAGTTCTCAGTGGCACTACAATTGGGCTCGTCACCTTGAGACTATGATATTAAGTCTCATTTGCCCAGTAATTTTACTAGCTACGGCGCCCTTCAGACCGAAACGCAGTAATGTGTAAACATTCACGGCAGAAATAGGCGAAAATTGTTGCAGTAAATTTTTATTGGCACTTATCTATTTAATAATGTCGGATAGAGTATATTTTATTACTTCATTGTATTCGCTTGAATATGATTTGTTTACTGTGATTGCACTTCACAAATTGCCTTATCCCAAACTATACAACATGTCTGTACTAGTACTACAACACATCTATATTATTATTATTACAACACATTTATATCATAGACCCTAACGTAGTGAGCAGGGTCACTAGCAATCGGGGAATATGGGTCGTCAAAACTTTCTTATATTATTTCATCAAAACTGCCTTAAAGTTTATCTTCCTAGATTATTTATATAATTTAGAATGAGGAACGGTCCTAGAATAAGCCCTTGCAGTATTCCCCTATTAAATTTAGCACAGGAGATCCCTAGCCATTCGCATCACTTTAAAAAAAATTTATATGAAATCTGAATGTCAACAAAAACATGGTATCCAGGAATGTTGGATAGTCTTTGAGAGCTTCCATTAAATCTAATTTTTTAAATCGTTATCGTTTAAATTGTTTAGATCACAGAGCGATTATTGACAGCGGTAATCTGCGGTCTGAAGTATAACTAAACCTTAAGAAACTTAATAAGATTTCAAATCACAAGTATATACTTACTGGTAGCCACTTTCCAATATCTCCAGTATGATGCCAACCGTTCTGATCGATGACTTGTCTTGTTTTATCTGGCTCCTTGAAGTATCCCTTGAATACATTAGCTCCCTGGACACAGATCTCACCCTGGCCCTGCGCCGCGTAATACTCCATCTCGGGCACGTCCACTAACTGATAACAGATTATAATTATACAATAAGCCATAAGTTATTATTGAATAAATTAAGTTGCCTGATTTGTCTCATGGGCAATTTTGATCTGAGTCGTAAGCCATTATGAGAATAGAATGCACATGAGCACGTAACACTGACAATAATGGAATGTTTAATATGTCTAGTAGCAGCATTCAACATTTAATGGTAAATTTCAATTATACACTAAAAATAAAATAACAAATCAATACCCCTTAGATTAAATGCAATGACAAGAAGAACAAAAATAATACAAAATCTTGAGAACTCCTGACTTATTTATTCTACCAGTAAACTAAGGTCATCGCCCTGACCTTGGCCTGCCGCCCCCACGCCCTTCGCAGAGTACATGATTGAAATGGGTGTGTTTGGCGGGGAAATATTAAAATTGATGCAGGCAGACGTGTCCAAACTTTTATAATTGGTTACGTCTTTAATTTTTATTATATTTTTTAAGATGTGCTTATTTCCTGAAATTCAAAATTTATTTGTTCTCACTACTTGATACCAATATACGCCTCAAGATATAGTACAGGATTTTTTAACGACTGTATAAATTTAGTAAACTCATGTTAGTTTTGCTTAAATTGTAGAAGGTAAATTAAATTGTCTGTTTATGTAAAAATGCAGCAAACATCAATGATGAATGATATCATCCCTTTATAGGGATAGATATTTTATAAGTACCTTCACTTTGCAGCAAGCGACGGGAGGCCCGACATGTTCAGGGACGTGGTCGCCCTGAACTGTGAGAGTCACCGGCGCAGTACACTCCGTCTGACCGTAGCCTTCTACGATCTGTAACACATAAACATACATCAAATTAACATGAAATTCTGACTGTTGAAGCAAGAAAAATAGTTAAAATGAATCCTAGTAGCAACTAATATATGTAGCACGAAAGAGTTACTACGGAAGATAGACACGATCAGCTTCGAGTTTGGACAAGATCAGGCAAAAAATGAGAGTAATAGGAAATTGAGGACGATTTGAGGAAAGGAATGGTCCGAAGTACCCGGAACCGGCGAGCATGTGTGGAAAGAGTAATTAATGTAGAGGAAGCGCGTGAGGTTTGTAAGGATTAGGAGGATAAGAAGCAAGTGTAGTAATCTGATGCTTTAATCCGATAAACAGTTTGATAACGTGTGCTAACATCACGTTCGGTTATTAAGGAAGAAATAGCAGTCAGTAACTTTTTCTTGCAAACAATCTCGATTGTTTTCCCCTTAGTTTATAAGCCTAGATCAATATTTTTTCTTTTCTCTTCTCTTTATTTTCCCTGTTTCTCTTTTTTTGAGCCAACCTTTCGAGTGACGTAAAGTTCATCAATCTTGATATGACTTTGTTCAACTCTCAGGTTGCTTTATCTACAGGATCAACTTTCCAGTTGATAACCTACTCAACCCCAATATTTGCATATTGGGAAATTGACTTGAGATGTCGCTCTTTCAACTCTAAAAAATTTTATATTACACAAATTAAATTTTAAAGTAACTCGACTCTCAACCTCTCGTCCACGTAAGCGCAAAAGAAAAATTGTTCTAGAATTCTTAAAGCTGAGATTATTCAATTCAGATTCAAAGTTATTTCACTCTCAAGTAGTTATTTTCTTCTTACCATTCAGACATCAAAGGTGACTTAAATTAGCAAAATTATCAATGAAAACGTTTTGGCACAGTAACCTTCAGACTCATATTATCACAGATGATCGTCAGTTTTGAGTCCATTCCAAAAATAAATATATATCCGCCTATTAATGTGCCACCCAATGATTGATCAGTATTTATTTTCTTTGACTTATTCCGCGGTTTATTTTGAATTACATCCGAAACTCGTAAATCTAAATAGAATGGTCACGATAACAGTTTACCTGTATCAATCAAATAAAATTTATTCGTCTAAATTCAATTAAACCACAGCATCTACAAATTTATAGAATTTGAATAACAATAAAAAAAAAGCAGTCGTCTCGTGATAATGAGGCTTGCTATGTCGAAATATCAAAAAAATGTCGTACATCCTCGAACCGTTATTTGTACCAAAAATTTATTAACACTGTTAAAATACTGCACAATCTATAAAATATAGCACGAAAAGTAATCTTTATTGGACCTCAGCTTTTTCGGATTTATTTCTGATTATTTCCACTCTGCGATAATTAAATTGGGACGTAAATATATTCCGTAAAAAGAAACAATTTAATTGCAAGCCTTGTAACTATTTCTCTTTCCTGCAAATTATTCAAATAATTTAAGATTACCTTAACCATCTGTTATGTTTTTAATGTCTCTTTTTTGGGGTTAATTACAGAAATAAAATTTGCACACAAAATTTATGAATGATATGGGACTCGAAGCTGAAACCTCTCGCGTTCCGTGCGAGCGCTCTTCTAACTGAGCCAACCGTTCGAGTGACGTATCGTCGATAAATTTTGGATGCTTTGTTCAACTCTCAGGGTTGTGGGTTCATCTACAGGATGTACTTTATAGTTACCTGCTCAACCCCAATATTTGCAAATTAGGAAATTGACTTGAGATGTCGCTCTTGCAAATCTAAACAATCGCTTTAATATAATAGCAAATCTTGCAATTTGTTATGTTTTAAAGTGATAACCCTAACTTCTGGCATATATTACAGAAATAAAATTTGAAAAGAAAAGAAGTAAGTCTGTATGATAACCTTAATATGAAATAATATTAGATTAAACACATAAAGAAGAAAAGAAAGTAATTCATTTTAGTATAATACTAACCAGACAGCCAAGAGCGCATCTCGCAAACGTCAACACATTTCCGGCAAGCGGTGCAGATCCGACCACAATAATGCGCAGACGACCGCCCATACCTTCGCGAGCCTTGCGGAACACCAATTTATCCCAGAGGGAATCAGATCTTACAATACCCCTGGAAAAACAAAAGAAAGATCAGTCATCTTGTTACATCGGACTTTGATGATGAATTGAGATTCTTAACAATTCGTGTATATCTTTAATCTCTAACCGTAATTCAACTAAATTATCTTTTTTATAACGGAACATTATCTTGCTTATCATCAATATTGTATGGGCGAATTGGATTATTTTATTGCAATTTCATTAGGGGTCTCTCATTATTTGAAATTAAATACAGTCCATGCTACTCGCTGATAATGACGCTTTCTACAATATGTGCAAGTCTCTAACGAAAAAAGGTTAAATACGAACATAAATCATAATCCCTTTCCACATATTAATATAAATAATATCTCACATCATATATCAATAAATTGTTTACTAGACATTACTAAAATTTTCTACTTTCATAAAACCTAGCAGCTCGATCTTCGAAAACTGCAAGATTATTTAGAAGATGGTTCTAAGTTATGGCTGGTGAACTGCATAATTTTATTTCAAGTACGCTACTTATATGTGTAATTTTTTTTATTGAATAGGAGGACAACCGAGCGTATGGGTCACTTGGTGTTAAGTGATCTCCGCCGACCACATTCTCTTGCAACACCAGATGAATCACAAGAGCGTTGCCGGCCTTTAAGGAAGGTGTACGCGCTTTTTTTGAAGGTACCCATATCGTATCATCCCGGAAACACCGCAAAAGGAAGGTCATTCCACAGCTTTGTAGTGCGTGGAAGAAAGCTCCTTGAAAACCGCACTGTGGAGGACCACACATCCAGATGGTGGGGATGATATCTTAACTTGTGGCGTGTCGTGCGAAGGTGGAATTCGGCGGCAGGAATCAGGTTAGTAAAAAATAGCTTAGTAAAAAATCCATCCATTAAGCCACTTACGTACTCACCACCTACGCACCACTTTACGTTTGACTATGGTCAGATCAGTTCCATTATCAAACAAAATATATATTTGATTACATTGAAGCGCAGTATATAGATAATTGAAATGACAGTAACAATTCTGCAATGCACATCCCAACATTTGAAAAATCCTAGCAAAATTAACTCACCTCTTCAACTCAGATTCCTTAGCAGATAAACCCATGTTGAATAATAACTTCTTGATTTTCGAACTAGATATTTCACTCTGCGCTTTGTCGTATAGTCTGTTCAACAATCTGGGCACAGCAGGCATCATTGTTGGTTTTAGTGCGCTCAAATCATCGGCCAGTCTTCTCATGTCACCGCTGTAGAAACCGACTGCACCTCCAACCATATATAGAGCATTCTAGAACATAAAACAAAAGAAAAATATAAATAAAACACGTAATATTGTGAATTGAAGAAAGTTTTTTTTATGACAGTAGACGAGACACGCCTAGCCCATTGCAATGCAGTGTCGCTTAGGATTCTTAAAAACCCAAAAAGTCTAAGCGGCACTGCAATTGCGCTCGTCACCTATAAGATACATAAGATGTTAAGTTTTATTTGCCCAGTAATTTCACCAGCTACGGCGCCCTTCAGATCGAAACAGTAATAATTATACATTACTGCTTCATCCGCTTCAATCTAGCCGGCATCCTGTGCAAAGGTGCCTCCGACGGGTAAAAAGTCTCGTCAAAATATCCTAATCATTACAACCTCTTAAACTAAGCAGAGCATAAATTAGAGATAAAATATAAAATTATATTGACGAAGACAGACCTAAGCTATGTACTAGCATTTACCCGCGACTTCGTCCGCGTGGACTCTCATCTCATAATCCATCTCCAAATTGATGATTATTTGCTTCTTATCTTGTACCTAAAGCAAAGTTTCATGGTATGTAATTTTATTTTCCGTAATGTTGAACTTGTATACAAACCTTCATCCCCTATTTCAACCCCTCCAAGCCTTTTTTCGGAATAAAAGGTAGCCAATGTTCTTTTCCAAGTTCTTGTCTATCTATATACTGAACCTCATCAAAATTGGTTCATAGGTATAGGCGTGAAAGCGTATCAAACAAACATACATTCACATTAATTATAATATTGCAAGCCGTTCCCGCCCGCTTCGCTGGGCGAACATCAATAGGAAATAAATTAATGAAGAAATGTTAGATTTTGTAAACTTAAGGAAATTTCGCATCGAATGGTGGTAGTTTCATGTCGATACAATCAGTGGTTTAGGCGTGATTGAGCCTCAAACAAAGACCATTTTCATTATATATATATACTAGCTGACCCGACAGACGTTGTTCTGTACATAATAAACAATAAATAAAAATACCGATCTTTTATGAATTTTTCAATAATATTTTATAGCATCAAGAATTATTTCGTAAAATATGCTCCCTGTTGGGCCTGTTGTTATAATGAAAGTGTTTCACAGCAGAACTGTCAAACCGTGCGTCAATAAATTCTCTCATAGAAAATATGTCCTTACAAAACAAATATTGGAATTAAAAATAATTATGGGTCTCAAATGTAAATAAAAGTTATCCTATCTCTCAAGTTGGACTAAACTGCACTCCATGAAGTAATCCCCATTTAAATCCGTTCATTAGTTTAGGAGTCCATCGCGGACAAACAACGTGTCAGGTAATTTATATATATTAAGATAGCGATTATGAAGGGATGATGTAGCTTCTATGAGATTGAAGAGAATTGGCATCAAATGATTACGAAATTTTATCAATTAATCATTACTCTGCCATTTCAAAGTATTGTAGATTTAATTTGGATATTGTTACATAAACATATCAAATATGAGAAAAAAAACAATGACCATAATGCTGATTTTTCAATTCACTAGAGAATTATTGAAGATTTATCTGAATAGAATGGGTTACTGTTAGATATGAAGCATAGATTTAGTGAGTGGGAGGTATTTATGCGTAAGATATCAGGAAATAGCGATCATCAATCAATGTCAGAACATTGGAAATCTTAATATATCTCTGAAAGCTGTTAATGTTTTTTGAATAATGTATTATAAATCAATTATGTCGTTAATCACGTGCACTATAAATTATTTCGCATTCATTTTTGATTACCGATACCAATTCTTATTCTTGATTTATGTATTTAATACATAAATGTGAATAACATTCCTGTACTAAAAATAAATATTCAAATCAGAATCACGGTCATTTGCAGTAAACATAAGCACTTTTTGCAAACAACTTTTCTCCTTAGATAATGTTTTATACATCTAGATAGAGTCTCTTGCTGTTAACCAACCGATAAAAACAGGCCAGGAATATTAGTTTGTTAGTTTAGTGTGCGTGACAAGCTATGTCTTACACTGGCGATTTGTATGACACTTTGTGTTAGTTTGCGTGAAATACTCAAAATAGAGGTTGGTTCTAAGCTCATTTTTAAAGTAAAGGCAAGTAAAAAATTAAATTTATAACAACTTTGTGCTGTTGGTAACACTCACCTCACAACACCGCTCCAGCATATGCGCTAGAGGCAAGAAGGAGATCATGATGTCATGTTTCGTTGGTCGGTGCTCTCCAAGCTGCATTATCACGCTGCACATAGATGCCACCACGTTCTCATGGGTCAGCATCACGCCCTTTGGAGTGCCTGTTGTTCCAGATGTGTAGCAGATAGTGCAGAGGTTCTCTGGCTGAGGCGGCTGTAAGCGATTGAAGTTTTTGATAAATTTTCATTGAAAAACAAATAAAAAAGGAAATGTCATTGAACGTTGGACCTTAAATATAAGTATTTTAATGTTTTTTTACAAGACGAGCAGGATGTTCAGCTGATGTTAATTGATACGCCCTGCCCATTACAATACAGTACCGCTCAGTATTCTTAAAAAATCCAAAAATTCTGAGCGGCGTTACTACTGCGCTTGTCTCCTTGAGACATAAGATTTCAAGTCTCGTTTGCCAAGTAATTTCACTAGCTACGGTGCCCTTCTGACCAAAACACAATAATTTTTACACATTACTGCTTCACGGCAAAAATAGGCACGGTGCAAAGGAACCTCCCACTCCCATTTATTGGCTATTTACACACCATCAAATTCTGTTTAAAATAGGATCTGTTCAAAGACTTGTAAAAAAACATTTTTATTTGTTTATTTCATAACAGTCTAGGAATTCAAGTTCGTTACAATTAAGAACATAAAAAATCTGCAAAAACAATCTTTGGAGGCAAATTTGAGGTATTGCGTCTGGGCTCTCGAAATTCTACTAAACAAAAATGAATTTACTTAAGCGTACTCCAACGGTATAAATATCTATAAAGAGGTATCCATTCAGATCAAAACAAGCATAAACAAATTTAGTTAACTCACAACACACGGATGATCTTTCTGGGCCCCTTGGATTTCCACATCGCTGAACTTGAGTATCTCCACTCCGCGACTTTTGGCCCTTTGATGTGTGGACGGTGAGACTTGCCTGATTGTGATCAGTTTGCGGAGGCACCTGGGCGACTGGTCTAACAAAAGGTTGGCTTTTTTGTCGTCCTCGCATATTACTACAGACATTTCCGCTGCAAGAACACGATTATTATATTCATTAGTAACTTATTTCACACTCCTCAAACCGCAACACAATTATATATCATGAGTATCACTTAGGTAATTTATACTTATTTTATGATAGAGTATCTTGCTGTTAGACAATCGAAAAAAACAGGCCAGGTTTAATACTTCAGTGTGCGTGACAGGCTACGTCTGACATTCGCGATTTGTATGATACTTTATGTTAATGTGCGTGCATTGCTCAAAGTTTTCACAGCTGTCATAGTCTATCTAGAGTTAGTATTAATAATCTATGGTGTATCATTATTTTACAAAGAACTTGCCAATACTGCCTCGGACTATCTCTGTATAATTACTGTCAAAGTCTATCTAAGTGATCGGACTGACGGAAATGAAATATTTTTATTGAAAAGAGAGCAAAAAAAAGAATGCTGGGAGAGTTTCTTGCGCCGCTCCTTCTCTCTCAGAGCGCCATTTGTTTCCGAAGCGGTAGTAGTATCTAGTATATTAGAAATGACACAAAAAGAATTCTAAAGTAATCAATTTTGAGAAAATAAATGTCTTTTATGCCTTTTTATCATGTCTATCATACAATTATTTCGGCGAATGGACAAACTTTTACTCAATAATAGACCGTACCTACTGATATTAAATGTCGGATTCGGAACTCGTAAAATCTCAAGAATACTAGTGCTTAGTTATAAATACACGAAACTTACTTTGATTTACAATGAAGGCACATGCGTTGGCTCCGAGGGTGTCGTACAAGGGAACTATCACCATGGAATAGCAGTAGGCGGCCTGCTCTGTCATTATCCATTCTGGACAATTTTGCGCGTATATACCTGGAATTATATTGTTAACATTTGATTTTTTTTGTTTTCATGAAAATGAGGGACGGGATGAGCAGGACGTTCAACTGATGGTAACTGATAGCCCTTGCCCATTACAATGCAGTGCCGCTCAGGATTCTTGAAAAACCCAAAAATTCTGAGCGGCACTACAATTGCGCTCGTCACCTTGAGACATAAGATGTCTCATTTACCCAGTAATTTCACTAGCTACACACTAACACAGTAATGTTACATATTACTGCTTCACGGCAGAAATAGGCGCCGTTGTGGTACCCATAATCTAGCAGGCATCCTGTGCAAAGGAGCCTCCCACAATTTGAGTTTCATAAAACTGATGAGTCACAATGAAATGTAAATAATAAAAGATAAAAATCAGAAAAGTATTAAGAAACTGTTTTGCGCTCTTTAATTAAAAATTACAATTAAAATAGCTTAGAATATATTATTTTACTAGTATAAAAATTAATTCAACAAAACCAAAGTGAAGTATAGCGCCCAGTCAAGGCCGTGACGCATAACCATCAATCACTGCCTCGCCATATTTTAGGAAGGACCCGCACCACGACTGCACCATAAGCCATGACACTGGTGGTATTCTTGGTTTATTCCCAGCTGTACATTTTATACCAAGTATATGTATTTAAATAGTTTTATTTATTATTTCTTAATCGAATTCAAACATAATATAATATTAACTAAAAAAAACGACACACATATTTTTAAAACTTAAGGTTATAAATAACATTCTCTACAATATAATACTTAATTCTGATCACACATTTAATTAAAATACATTGCAAAGGATTCAAGCGCATGTGAATGCATTATAACAGAATTTTAACAATATTAACACTTATCGTATAACTATCATACTTTTTTATTTTCTGCCGAAGTTTTACTTGGTTTGCTGTTAGCGTGGTTATTAGTCACCCGTGAGTATTATATTAAATTGATTAAATTTACAACGATCGCTTTAGGCTACGGAACAAATCTATCACGGGGGAGTGTTCCGAAAAGCTGTTTGATTCCTATATCAGAATATCATCTCCACTATCTGGATGTGTGGCGTTTCTTCACAGCGCGGTTTTCAAGCAACTTTCTTCCCGTAAAACCATGCTGTGGAATGAGATTCCTTGTGCGATGTTTCCGGGACAATACGACGAAAAAAACGTACACCTTTCTTAAAGGCCGGCAACGCTCTTGTGATCCCTCTGGTGTTGCAGTAGAGTGTGGGCAGCGGTGATCACTTAACATCAGGTGATCCGTACGCTCCTTTTGTCGTCCTCTCCCATAAAAAAAAGATATTGGTTGGTGCTTGAAGGATCTCGGTCCTACTTGCGTAAGGCACTAGGATTATACGTACAGATTAGCCAATAACGTACATCGTGCTATGCAATAGTTTTATAACCCTGCAATCTCATCACTCAAGGTCCATTCGGGTTCTATACCTACGTAGAGAAATATTTATAATACAGCCTTATTCGCAACTCACCTACAAAAGTGTTTTGTCCCGGCGCGATACCTTGGCAAATAAGGCCCGACCCGAAGTTTTTCGCTCGCAGCAGCGTTTCATTGTACGTCTGCCAGACATACGGCTTGTTTGGTCCCTCGCGCCATCCCAGGCAGTTGCCATTATCTTCCGAACAAAAACTAAATTTTAGAATTCCATATAAATCGCCCATGACCCGCTGCAACTTTGACCCAACCCGAAAAAAATTTTGAATCCAATTACCACAACAGAAATAATCTTAGTGTATAATTATTACCTTATTTTTACACTTTCATTAATTATCTCATTCTTTGTATAATCTAATTAATGTCAACGAATTTATTTCATATAAGCAGTATATTATTGTCATTCTTTAAACCATTACTCAAAATCACTCAAAACATCTCTAATATTTTTGTGTGACTCAGTATCAGTTCAGATGAAATTTCTATTTTGAAATTATAATAAATCAATATTAAAGCAGAATGCCGTTAGTACTTATATTATACGCCCTTACTATGACGTCATTATTTTCAAATATCTTTTCCTGTATTTTATTATGATTTACTTGAGGCCAGGGTAAAAGCCAAGTTTTTGGAGACACGTGTGTCTCGGTTTCCAAAACCTAAAAACGATCAAAATAAGATCGTCTGCGTATGATCGAGGTGATCAACCGCAGTCCACAGCATCAAATAAAAAATAATTGTGCACATTCACAAATATTATGTAAACTGAATCTTTTCAACGCCATAGTTGCGTACACTTATATATGTATCACGTAGCTAGTTAGTTTAGTAATAGAGATTAAACATATAAATTAATTAATATGACTTTGTACGTGGTTTAACATAGACATACATTAATGTATACTTATATTATTTATAAGTACTATACTTGTACTTACATCGCGTCGATTTCATCAATGACATTACAAACTGAGTTTAATTAAACTCAGATTTAAACTTGTTCAAATGTCAACTTTAATCTCGTGTTTACGTAAACTATTACTTAAAACTGAGTGTACATTTAGTATCAAGGGTGAAATCGGGTAGAAGTGGTTAGTGAAAAAAGGCATTATGTCAAATACTCACTTGATTCCTTAACCCCTCGGCGGAAGGTGTCGTATAAGGTTCGCGTATCGTCGTACAGGTAGCGGAGGTATCTTCCATTTTTTGCGTCCTTATAGAATTTCGATACACGAATGAGCTCGGGACCCTGTAACAATTCGATTCGTTATCAATATATATATATATATATATAAAAGAGAATGGATGTGTGTATGTATGTCCACCTAACGCTCGAGAACATTTAGCCCAGTTGAAATGAACCTTATGAAACTTTGCACCCTTATAAACCTAGTAGTAGTTGTATTTTGCAAGAAACATTATTTAAAAAAATATATATTTCAATAGTAGACTTATTAAGGTGAAATGCACCGGGCGCCAGCTTGTAATTGAAAAATTTTATTACAACATACAAGCAAATGTGTGCTAAACAATATTACTTCACTATTAACCGACTTCAAAAGATTTCCTCAAATCGATCGACGATCTCATATACATCTCATATCTCTGAATATCTTGAAGTTTCATAATATTTTATCTCGATAGCATCAGCTGTGAACGGAATTTAAGAAGTTTATTACAATTTCTGATTGAGTTGCTTCATTCATAAATATTTCATATCACGTTTTCTTAAATTTATTTCTAAATTATTTTATTATTAAATTATATTATTTAATGATACATAATCGATCTGAAACAAACGGTTAATAATTCACACACTCTTACACAAATTATCTTGCCCCAAACAAGGCAAGCCTGTACTATCGGTGCAAGACGATATATTTAATACAATATATTTACTCAAACATACATAAATACAAATAAAGATCCATGACTCGAAAACAAACATCAATATTCAGCATATAAATGATTGCGCCTACGGGGATTCGAACCCGGGACCTCTAGCTCAGTAGGCAGGGTCACTAACAACTGGGCTATAGGGGTCGTCATAATAATAGTAATCATCAAGTAATTATGTCAAATTACATAAAGTATTGTGCATATATCTAAAATTTATATTAAATATAATATCTTATATATATAAAAATAAATTGCTGTTCGTTAGTCTCGCTAAAATTCGAGAACGGCTGGACCGATTTGGCTAATTTTCGTCTTGAATTATTTGTGGAAGTCCAGAGAAGGTTTAAGAGGTGAATAAATAGGAAAATGCGGCTACATTAAATAAAAACAACAAATTTGTTTTTCCTTTGATGTATCCATACATAATTTCTATGAGAGAATTTATTGACGCACGGTTTGACAGTTCTGCTGTGAAACAATTTCATTACGACAGCAGGGTGCATATTTTACGAAGTAATTTTTGATGTTATGATATATTATTGACAAATTCATATAAAAACATTATTCTATTTATTATATACAGAACAACGTCTGTCGGGTCAGCTAGTATTATATGAAATACAAGCAAGAGCAGTATAAGAGACACAGTTGCAGAGAAACAACCGCATAGAAACAAAAGTTCATTGCACCGAAGCCTCACAAAAGGTTAAAAATCACTCGTAATCCTTTAACATGGTAACCAGATAGCCAACACGTGAACACGCATCTGCCACAGACTAACGATTGCAGTTATTAACTATACAGCTCTACAGCATAACAACAATGATAGGCTGCGTTCACACGATACAAGTCACCTTAACTTGACTGGCGATTACATTCCAGTATTTATGATTAGTAAATGAAAATATGGGCAGTTAATATCATTTTAAATTGTAACTTTTACTACTTTTAGCTGTATGTATACACAGAATAATAAAATTCACTCATTACATAATCTATATAATTCCCTTTATTTTCATCATTTGTAAAGAATCGGTACAACAATAAAATGGTATATTGATCAACAAGTGCGACAAGTTGTCGGTTGTACGAAAGCGAAGTTAAACGCACGGGCGAAGCGAGCGCGGTTATTCGCTTGAGAGATAATTGACAACGTAGCACGAGTTACAAATTTTTTTTATAATGATAATAAGGGACGAGACGAGCCGGACGTTCAGCTGATGGTAATTGATACGCCATGCCCATTACAATGCAGTGCCGCTCAGGATTCTCAAAAAACCCAAAAATTCTGAGCGGCACTACAATTGCGCTCGTCACCTTGGGACAAGATGTTAAGGCTCATTTGCCCAGTAATTTCACTAGCTACGGCGCCCTTCAGACCGAAACACAGTAATGCTTACACATTACTGCTTCACGGCAGAAATAGGCGCCGCTGCGGTACCCATAAATCTAGTCGGCATCCTGTGCAAAGGAGCCTCCCACTGGTAATTGTATAGTATTACAAATGCGACGGTATATGTATTATTTCCGAAACCATATATTTTCTTAAAGATTTGTTTTTTTGATTGAAGATTTGCCAGCCTAAATTCAGTTTTGATATTTCGATATTTGCGTGTGCCAAGTATAATTTGCGTGCGACAAGTAAAATTTCGCTCTCAATGCACGCACGTAATTTTAAAATGGGCAAACGGCTCTTTTTCAACCGCAACAGCGAGCGCCAAAATACTACTTTTCCCGCATAAGTAATTCAAATAATTAACTTATCGAACTAGCTGAGATTAAGAGAACGTGAACCAAGTACATCCTCTCTTAACAATAACTTATTGAAAATTAACGTACGCATATACATATAATACATTGATATACGCTTTTGTACAGTAATACATCCCTCAATATGGAAATACTTACCATCATAGAGAATGAAGAAAAATACTGTATTTGACCTAAATATTAGAAGATTGGATCACTATCAAACACGTCAAGACGGAATTGTACAACTTATTTTTCTCATCTACTAATAGAAGTATAAAAACAACACGGTAAAGTTTTAGGAAACCTTAAAAAGTCAGATACTGATGATCTTCTAATATACGTTTAGTATCCCTATCCCTTTCAAGACTATGTACGCAATTTGTAACACAGACAAATCGAGCGTTTCTTTAATTCCTGACGTAGGGATGAAAGTCATTTAGTTTCGTGAAATGTTACCCAGAATCCAGGCAAATTTTAATAAATGGTAACCCTAATTTTACACTTGCCCCACTGTCTACGACAACCAAGTGCAAAAATAGCGATGTTGCACTATTTACAGAAAGCTATTAGACATTATACGATCGAAACTTGTCAAAGCCTTTAAAATTTAGATCTGCTTAACATGCGACCTCTGGCCAGAATCAAAACAATTGTCTGTGTGTAGTGTAAGCAAGGCTTAACTCGACCCAGTCACAGTGTAAATTAGTTTCAATAACATCATCTGCTAAAAATTATGCAAATAAACTTTTAACCTAATGACATATTTTGTGGTTATAAAGTTGTGGGGTTATTAACTGAAACTTATAGGTTATAGCATTATAAATTCCTCATTGAGCCTGTCTTGTGATGGAAATAAACATAACCTTGATAATAAGAGATATTCCATGTGTACTTTTAAGAATTTTATTTTTTTTTTGTAATTTCAAATCATATTCTTCAACTTTTCACATCCCGTTAAACTGCAAAAGTATCTAAATTATAGTATTGGGTATTTCATATTTTTGTGGTTTATAATACATCTATTTTTACTGTTAATTTTACTTTAAAAATTTAATTAATTAATGTTATTTTTACTTTAAAAATAAAGTGACTGGCGTTCCGTGACAGTGCTCTGCCAACTGAGCTAACCTTTCGAGTGACATATCGTCATAAAATATTGTATGCTTTGTTCAAATTTTATTTGTCTCTTTTACATTTTACTCTCAGATATTTTTATATTATATATTTCGTATTTTACTTCCAAACATATTAAAATTATCACCAGTTGTCTTAGTCCAACTTAAATAGTAATAATTCAAATCCGCAGTAAGAAACATCCCTTCTACTATTCGAATGTTAACAGCAAAGGTAGTAAAAAGTAATCCACGTACTATAAAATATGTGTTTGTATAGTTGTTTTCACATACAACCGACAATTCACATTCCTCTTTCGATTCTTCTATTTCTGTCAGTCACCTGTCTTAAGAGTTATTTTAATATGATATGATTCACATTTTCATTTTAACACGTTCGTCATGAAACTAGCGTTCAACTTCTTAAATCAATATCAAACATAATTCTTCTTCAATGAAATGTGGTTGCTCATAATGTTCAGGTAGGCATCATTTATGACAATTTATTGAATTAGGCGTAAATTTGCGGAAATCCATAACTATACAAACGATTTAAATTTTCTTTAGTGTGAATTCCGCCAATATTTGTCGTACCAGATTTTGACGAGACAACACGTCCTGAGGATGCCTCGTGTAGAGGCGAAACACGTGTCGAATCGTTTTAAAAACAAATATAGGCGGAATTAACACTTATGAAAACTTAAATCATTTGGTTAGTGAGCCTGCCTACTGAGCTAGAAGTTGGGGGTTCGAATCCCGGTAGGTGTATATATGATGAATATGCATGTTTGTTTCCGAGTCATGGATGTTTATATGTATTTAGTTTAAGTATGTATATCGTATTAAATATATCGTTGTCTCGTACCCATAGTACAGGCTATGCCTAGTTTGGGGCAACATAATTTGTGTAAAAGTGGGTGAATATTAATTATTATTATTATTAACAGACACCGTTTCAGGAGGTATAAAAAATATTGTGAATATTTTATTTAAAATATGAAATAATTTAGCACGTAGCTAGTTGACCCTATATCTATAAAATACTGTAGTAAGGGAGCCTTTAAGATGACACTATGACACTCATTTTAAAAATAATGGCCTAACAGTTGTGTGACTGCCGTCTCACGCACACACGCACAAATTTATTTATAACGAACTTGGTGACATAACACACATGATGGCTGCTATTCTTGTACTCATTACAATCTAATTATATTGGAAACACCGCGTGAATTCTTATAAAATACTTCGCGAGAATTGTCACATCTCGGATTTTAAAACGTATTCTGAATAATTTGAATTTATCCATTAAATTTAAAGGTGCAGTATTGAGGCAAAATTTACAAATATTCTTCTTTTGAATATATAATATAAATCCAGTGTCCTAATGTTCGTTTCCAGTGAACTCCTAAACTAATGTACGGACTTCTAATGGGGATTACAGTCAGGGGAGTCAGATACGATAGTTTTTATTTCGATTTGGGATACATAATTATTTTTATCTCCAATATTTGTTTGGTATGTACATATTTTCTATGAGAGAATTTATTACCGCACAGATTGACAGATATGCTATGAAACAATTTCATTATAACAGAAGGATGGACTAAATAATTCTTGATGTTATAAAAAATTATTGACAAATTCATAAAAAAAAAATAGTTATTTATTATTTACAGAACAAAGACTGTCGGGTCAGCTAGTTGAAATATAAATATTTGCTTTCGTATAGCTATTAAGAAAGCTATTTAAAGGCCGGCAACGCTCCTGTTATTCCTTTGGTCCTGTTATCACTTAACTCCTTTGTCCGCCTTTTCCATAGAAAAAGAGCAGTAGGTAATGCATAAATTTTATTTGTTAGCAAAATAAATATTGAGCTGGTTTTGTACTTTGAACAGCGCAATGGTTCAATTATGAAACTGTGTCACTAATACAGTTTATTTGTTGGTTAAAAAGTAACGACATGGGCAAGACGGTCACCTGATTCGGAAACAAATGGTGCTCTGAGAGAATAGAAGCGGCTTAAGAAATTCATTTATTGCGCTCTTTTTAATAAAATATACAATATTTTACTGTTATTATTATTCCTATTAAATAATCATAAAATCGTCCCAGGCTGTCCGATCACTTAGATATTCAGCTGTGGAGTAGTAGGATTTACGATAGAGCCATTTTTTAACAAATTTTTAAATTTACTTATAGATAATGCCAGAACAGTGGCTGGGAATTTATTATAAAAATGTATACATTTACATAATATATATGTAAAGCCTACTAGAATTAATTACAAGCAATCCCTTATTTCCAGTGTTATAAAAATGAAAATCACCATTAAGACCAATAAGGTGACGATTTTTGTGAACGTATATTACATTTTCATAGATGTACTGACAATGAACAGTCATAGTCACCCACCCACACACACACACATACACACACACACACCCAGACACACACACACACACATATACAGAGTGCACTTTTTGACCTTTCGTATTGTATCTTTCATATTGTTAACCTAAGAATGTAAATTGGTTGCCTACAGGACAGGCTATGCCTAGTGTAGGGACCAAATTTAATGTAATATTATGTGATAAAGTGTCTGTATATAATAAATAAATAAATAATATTTATTTCTTTAAATTTTTCTTTGAGTGCCTGTCTATAACCAAGCTGATATACTCCCTTTTGCAGAGCATACAGGTGTTTGCTTATATAATATAAATATCCGGACGACCGAGCCTTGCCTGGATTTTTAAGAATGTACAAAACTTGAACAAAAAAAAAACTAATAGGACATCTGGATTCGAACCGGGGTCTTCTGCTTTCCGGATCACCCAATGTCCCATCTGAGCTATAATAGTCTTGTATATAGTGGCGAAATTTACCTTTGTATTCTAATGTTATTGTAGCTGTTTCTCATTCAAACATGGATAACACCATTTTTTTTTAAATTGAAACCTAGCTAGATCGATTTATCACCCCCGAAATCCCCTGCATACTTCATTTTATGAAAATCGTTGGAGCCGTTTCCGAGATTCAGATTATATATATACAAGAATTGCTCGTTTAAAGATATAAGATAATATAATATATAAATTTAGGGGTTTGAGCAGGTGCTCAAACCCCAATATTTGCAAATTAGGAAATTGACTTGAGATGTCGCTCTTTCAAATGTTAACAATATGTTTTTTTTTAAATAAACTATGTAATCCGCATCGTTGATAAATTTTTCTTACAAATTTAATTTGCGTAATTAATTCCAGAAGTGAGGGTTATCACTTTAATATAAATAACAAACTGTTTAGTTAAGTCACTTTACTAACATAATATACTTTTCATAATTTGCGGCTACTCACTTACTGTTTATTAGCAATAAAGTGCTCTATTTAGTACGAACCAGCAGTAGTTTTATTAATTTTCTAAATAGACGCTCTTGAACTAATATAATATATTTATAAACTTTTCATCATACTATATACTTGTATTTGGAGAGGAGCGAAACAACATCTGGAAATTGAACTAAGATCTCATAAATACATGACATTGTAGGGATTTTGGCTGACGCTCGTTTCCGCATAACTAACGTTACAGACTTGTGAATTCTATGAGGGTAATACCTTTAATGATATAATTTCAACAAATGGATGTTTTGTTTTATGAGTACTCAATAATAAATAGTAATTAGTTGTAAGTCAAAATTCTTTGATCTTCGCTAATCGTTTCGAGTTCTAATCATTCATTTGACAGCTACTAACGGCCGTTACCAATATTCATCTCTTACTTGAAATAAAAATCGTAACTATCGTTGACTTTTCTGTCCCAACAAACTTATCGACGGTAACTCACCTTATCCGTACACGCTGTCTGTCAATGGGAGGACGTATAGCTTACCAACGATAGAAGTTTGTATGGAAATTGCAATTCACTTGTCGGGACAAGATATCGGGATATAAGGCGATAAGAATGACTTATCGGGTATATTGGGACAGCTACAGATTACTGACAGCTAATTACTGACAGTAGAAGGTAGTAATTTATCTCTATCTGTAGATAGTAAATATACTATTCCCAATAGTGAACGGCCTTAAATGACTTGTCCGTAAGTGGATTTCTCTATTTTTATTTTTAAACATTGTAATTTAAAGATTTTTAGATTAAGGCCTTCCAATCTACCTTAATTTGATGATTAAAATAATTTTAAGCACCTGTGTTTTCACAAAAAAAAAAAAAAGTCAATATCACTTATATAATTATGTATAAACCTCTCATTTTTATGATTATTTTTGTATCGATTCGAAGAATTTATCGTAAAAATAACGTTTATTGGTGTTTTTTATCAATTATATTTTTTTTAATAAATAAACATCCTTTTCGTCAGTATTTGTACATGCAGTATAACTAAAAGTACTCTGTGGTACAGTTATAGATTTTTAAATATTTCATTTCAAAAGCTTTATCTTTCAAGTGTCAGTCAAAAATATCAAATTGGGGGTCTCTCTCACAACAGCTAGAAGATTCACAAAACACTCTGCTGTCTACGGATTTTGCAATACAAACATTTTGGCGTTGACATGTTGACACAAGGCCATTATTAAGGCTATAGAACTAGGTAAAAAACAAAAAACATAAAAAATTAAATTAATCCAGTTTATTGGCTCTTTCAATGTTCCGATTGAATCAGTTTTTGTGAATATTATCGCTATTATTTTATTTGTGTTATAAAAACCTTAATTATTTTCACACATAAGTCCTGGAATGGATATTCAAGGGTTGGCGAAGCTATTGCTCAGATATACAGTAACGTATGTTGATACTGCAGTTCGACTAAGGCTATTTTACAAGAGATGTATCTCTTTTTTACAAAATGTCGCTCAACATCAGTGATTTTTCATACATTCCGGTTACCGGCTGATAACATCGGTTACATATGAAAGCTTACATAAATAATTATATATATATACATGCTAAAGTATAGCACTGGTTTCCCGACAACGGGGCGTGAAAAGACACTTAAAAAATTACGCAAACTTTATTATTATATGCAGACATGACGCTTAATTTTGTCTAAATCAATGAACTAAAAACCAACCTAAAGTGACACAACTATTTGAGACTTTATTCCATAAACAAATCTTAATTCTCGTATCAACTCCAAAACTCTAATCTAGTATAAATTATAATCATGAGTTTTTTTTTATGGAATAGCAGGACAAACGAGCTTACGGGTCACCTGTTGTTAAGTGATCACCGCCGCCCACATTCTCCTGCAACTCCAGAGGAATCACAAGAGCGTTGCCGGCCTTTAAGGAAGGTGTACACGCTTTTTTTGAAGGTACCCATGTCGTATCGTCCCGGAAACACCGCACAAGGAAGCTCATTCCAGCTTTGTAGTACGAGGAAGAAAGCTCCTTGAAAACCGCACTGTGGAGGACCGCCACACATCCAGATGGTGGGGATGATATCCTAACTTGTGGCGTGTCGTGCGAAGGTAGAATCAATTCAACTTATAATACATACTTGTATTCAGTATCAGAAAAGAGCAAACAACCAAATATTTCAATACTTGAATATCTCGATGACTTCGTACAAAATCAATAGCTGTCTCAACAATGCACAACTCGCCTTGATTGTCAATGTATTGTTATTTGTTCATCAGGTCGGGGATTGACAATAACAATACAATCAGTTGTTATATCCGTTGGTTGATCTGAATTGATTTTGAAAATGTCTTTCTAGAAATAAGTTGAAATTATCAATAATTAGACTAAGTATCAATACCAAAACGTAAAAAATATTTCCTGTATTCAACATATCTCTAACTAATCAAACAGAATTCAAGGTGGCATATAAAAATTAAATAATTTATTACAGTCATGAGATTGACGAACAGTGAAAGTAATTCGGTACTTAAGAAGTAATATTTGAAGCAACAATAATTAAAGTTTCGGACTTTATGATAACTGATATGATATAACATAACTAGGCCATCTTTAGCAATGGGAGGTTCCTTTGCACACGATGCCGGCTAGATTATGGGTAACGGCGCCTGTTTCTATCATGAAGCAGTAATCTGTAAGCATTACTGTGTTAAAGGGCGCCGTAGCTAGGGAAATAACTGGGCAAATGAGACTTAACATCTTGTCTCAAGGTGACGAGTGCAGTTGTAGTGCCGCTCAGAATTTTTGGTGTTTTTCAATAATCCTGAGCGGTACTGCATTGTTATCGGCAGAGCGTATCAATTACCATCAGCTAAACGTCCTGCTCGTCTCGTCCCTTATTTTCATAAAAAAGCCCACATGACGTCATCAACAAAGACGTATATTTTTACTTATAACATTTTTAAATCGTCGCAAAGATGTCTAAAATTATCCCGAAACACATTTGGTGTAACGCGACAATCTTAATTCATAGTATTATAGTACGCACCACATAATATCAACATCAGACCACATCCCGTGACAGTTCATGTCGTCTGCCAAAACATTTAAAATCGCTTACGCAATTTTTTTTATTACTGCGACAAGCACGTTATTTTCATCTATAATTTCAAACACAAATATTTTTCACTACACAATTATTATGCAACAAACTTAGCTGTCGTCATTAAAACTAAATACTTCCAGAATTCAAAATGGAAGCAATAATAAAACTTTTAATATGAGAGCAATATAATTCTAACTCAAAAATCTACATTTAATCCATGTCACGTTGATATCATGCTAAAAGTTAATTTATTTTTTCTTTTTTGTACTTTTTTAAAGAGTAGGACAAACGAGCATACCGGTGAATAATCGCACAATATATGAATTCGAAAATCGAAAACACATTGACACGTGGCGGGCGAAGACCAAAGGGCCTCCGTTGCTTGTGAGAGTCAACGGTTTAACCTATTGAGCCCCCCGCCCACCTGAAAATCTGTGTTTTTCTGTTGTTTAGTGTTCAACAATATTTAGACATTGCTTATATTTTAAACACGAGTCGAAGCTTGTCTCAGGTGTGCCTAACGGATAGTCATATTCATATGGAAGATTTAGATTATATGATGACAGATAGATGACAGTTGATAAAAATTGCGTTCCGTTCCTTTAATTGTTCCTGTACACTTCAGTTTATGGTGTGCTTAACGTCGTTTTAGTTAAACACAAGCTTAAAACTGATTTGTAATAGAAATAGATAAACTCCATTTTAGACGTTATTATTGGGTCACTGATGTTGTTACAGTTAAGTCACTGTCTTACACAACAAGTGTCTAAGACATGTTTAAATTATCTTTTTGTAATAACACCGTATGTCTTTAACACCTTCCCAGCATGTTATTCACGACTAATGACTACAATAGTAACTTCGAATCAATCACATTGATAAAATTTCTTAAATTAAATTATTCATACTGCGTTATTAGGCGCATAATAGCGAGTTTCATATCTATGTAATAATTAATGTCACAAGAATCCCTTTGCATTACACTGGGTTTACTGTTACCCAACACACAAACACACATTTGAATTTGATGAATACATAAAATTATTATATATAAAATAATAGCGAGTTTAATATCTATTAAAGGTTGAAGTCGTGATATGATAAATGTCACAAGAATCCCTTTGCGTTACATTGTGTTAACTGTTAAACCAACACAACAGTTCCACAAGACTACTCGAGACTTTCACCATTACCTAGACCAAAGATAAAATTGTGTAATAAAGATCAAATCATATCTTTATTTCTTTCAGTTAGTCTGATTTCATTCATATTCGAATCAACAAAAGCAGAAGTGTTTACTTGAACATTAACGTTGTGCATTTTTGAATATTTTGGAATGGTTTGGGAATAATTTCGCATATGTTTATTCAGTTTTCATTTATTGCGTGTTGTTGTGTAGGATAACACAAAAATGACAATTTATATTACATAAAAAAAAAAAACACTTCAAAACTATTACCATTTCTTTTACATTAATCAGTTTATCACTCAGACTTTCATCCATGTTAAACTGTATAAATATTTCACGGCTGAGATTCGATCACTCGGCTTCGCAGTGTTTCGGCTTCGCCATCACGATGATTGACTTTGCCACTGCTCCAATGACCGTATGATCCTTAAGTTGAAATAGCCGAACTATTCTCTTCTTTCTTTCTTAGAACTTTCGTCTTACGACTTCTCGATCAGTCCACGTGTCCTGCCGCGAGTTTAGTATTTTATACCCTTCCCAAGAAAAGTGCTCAACGCCGAGAAGTTTACACTTCAAAAATCAGCACCACAGAAGATTAGAATAGAATCTGAGATTCGAAGGTGACAGCTCTATTTCAGAAAGCTTAGAGAGGCAATATATATTTATTTTACCGTTACCCACGTGACCAACAGAATAAATTTAATTTGTATAAATCCATTTCGCTCGTTAACTGGTATGAACAGAAGAGCAGCTTTTGTATATTTCTTAATGGTTATCCCAAAGTCATTTTACTGACCGTAAAATTAATGTGTTTACCGTTTCGACGGTATCGTTAAACATTAGTAACAATAAAATACCTTTACGTCTCATTAATCCAGATTACACAGGCAGGATTCATATTGGTTAAGCCTTAATATGAACTACAAATTTTTAATTACTAATTAGTTATTAATGTATCACATTATGTGAATGTTTGTCCGGGATGGACTCCTTAACTAAAAACAGATTTTAATGGGGATTATTTCATGGAGTGCAGTTTGGTCCAACTTGAGAGAAAGGTTAGTTTTTATTTCGATTTGGGACCCATAATTATTCTTATTTTCAATATTTGTTTTGTATGGACATATTTTCTATGAGAGAATTTAGTGACGCACGGTTAGACAATTCCGCTGTGAAACAATTTCATTATAACAACAGGGAGCATTTTTTTCGAAATAATTCTTGATGTTATGAAATATTATTTACAAATTCATAAAAAAATAGTATTTTATATAAAGAACAACGTCTGTCGAGTCAGCTAGTATATAATATATAAATATTACTTGAACTTATGTAGGTTTCTATATAAGTAATGTTCAGCTGAAGGAACTGTGACGCGCCCATATAAATCACGGTGTCTAAACAAATGTTCATGCTCGCATACCTCGAGTACACTATTAAAGAGCACATTAATAATGAGTTTGGAAACAAACATATAAATTTTAAATAATGCATTCGTGTCTAATATTCATTAACTGTTTCAATGCTTGATTTGAACTGTTCACTATTCAGCTTATGTTTAAAAACCTTAACCTTGATTAAATAGGTACCATTTAAAGTATTAATAATCGGTGGTTATATATTATATTGATTAAAATCAATAAAAAATAGATATCAGCTGCTGATAAATTTGCCCCCTTGTTAGTTGCATATTGCCCCACTAACAGTTCATTCAAATAAACTTACGTTAACAGTTAATTTTACACATAAAAAAGTCACGAATCATCATTTAGATCAATAAAAAGAATCTAGAAAGTTCGAACTATTTTCAACTCGTCATTGGGGTATCATTGATAAATTATTCAGAACGCATTGCCAACAAACGCATACTATGAGGCAGTAAATGAACAATTATCATGAATAATCGAAGAAATTGATCATAAATACTTCATGTTTCTAAGATTTCGGTTAACATTAACATCTTATTGCAAAATATCGAAATAATGCTTAAATTTGAATTATTAACCACACTTATATTAACTCACTTTGATACTCTCCGATTGATCACCCAGATTTATCGGTGGACGAATAGGTTCAACTCCACTACAGCACGCACAACTCATTTTCACTCAAATCACAAACTATTCACAAATATTCAAACAACGAACATTGCGTAACCGTCACAAAGGCGCGGTATATTCTGACCACGATAATCTGAGCCTATAAATGTGTGGTGATAATTTAATAGGGATTTTCCAGTGTCACTTTCGCTAGAGTGCTGTTGGAACTGGCAGAGTTGCGGGCAGGGTAACTATTGGTACAATGAGTTAAAAATATCGCTCGAAGATGCGCACTGCCAAGAGAAGCGTCAAGTCGGGGACATCTTGAACTTTGATGCGTGGCTATACGGCTTTTGAAACTGAGAATATTTGTGGTCAGATCATGTCCATTATCACGATCAATTCCATTAAAATAAAAAGATAAACAGATTGTATTACTTGATTTGTGGGCTAAGTCAAGTCCAGAGGAATGTATTTGAAGATAATGTAATTTCACTAGTTAATAGTATTTTGATGCATGCGTTCCCTTACTGATATGATATGATTATTAAAGAAAAATATTTTAACGATAGTTTTAACTACACAAGTAAAGACGATTCCCGCCTTGAATCTTGAGTTTTTATAAGATAGTTTTGCTGTACCCTTAGATTAAGGATTGGTCAGTTGCACTCCAACTAGATAGCGCAGGCGTAGTAGCAAAGTGCGGCAACTAATACTACGCCCAAGTGGGCGTACACGAGCCAGTCTCGAACAATGTATGACGTTGACGTGCCACATGTTCTGTTAAAGTTTGCTAATAATTGAAACCAAAATGCCAGGTTGCGTAGTAAATCTTTGTAAAAATAATACTACAAGAAATAGGAAAGACATTGGGATCACGTATCATCAGTAAGTATTTTGTATTTTTTTAAAAATGCTATTTTTACTTAGGTAGTGCGGTTTCTAGCTGGAGCGCAGCGGAGACCAATCCTTAATCTTAGGCTGTACCTATATAATATTATATTTGGTCAAATATCGCAAGATATTAGGACCTGAGGAAGCTTGAGAAGAAAGGACTTGGAAGACGGGGGAACGATTACAGAATGAGGTGGAAGACAGTCGTTACAGTTAACAATAAAACTTATAATTTATAGGAATTTAAACACTCAAAGATCTTTTTGGAGACTAGTATCGTGTAGTTAACTATCATATTGCAAGGACCAATTGGTCCAAAATTGGAGAATTTTTAGCTATTCATAATTCAATTAATTATTTTTATAGAAGCCTGATCCATCTCCACATAAAACACTTTTCAATTTACAGTGACGTAAATGAAAAATAACTGTGGAATTTGTTCACAACAATATCGGGGTCTGAGTAATTAAATTAGACTTAGGAGCTTATGAAATTTTGAAGTACCCAAATGTGAAGAAGAACTGACTGAGTGTGAATCCACTAAGAACACGGAAATTACTTTTAAAGTATGGAAATATCTTACAATTATTTTAAGTCACGGGAGTGTTCCGAAAAGCTATTTCACCTGATTCCTGCCACCGAATTCCACCTTCACACGACACGCCACAAATTAGGATATCATCCCCACCATCTGGATTTGTGGCGGTCCGCCACAGTGCGTTTTTCAAGGAGCTTTCTTCCACGTACTACAAAGCTGTGGAATGAGCTTCCTTGTGCAGTGTTACCGGGACTATATGACATGGGTACCTTCAAAAAAAGCGCGTCCACATTCCTTAAGGGCCGGCAATTCCCCTGTGATTCCTCTGATGTTGCAAGAGAATGTGGGCGGCGGTGATCACTTACCACCAGGTGACGACAAATCTTAGCGAAATTTATAATTAGTGTATTAGTAAAACTTCGCTGAATTAATACTTTGTTCAAATCCAAAGATAAGACAAAGGAAATTTACCTTTTTCAGTATACCTTGGCCGCTACTTGGCTTTTAAAAGGCAATAGCAACGGTTCGAAAACACTAATATTGTGATTGCTAAATAGGTCGGTTCCTGATAAAATTGCTGATTCATTGCTCATCTTAATGATCAGCACGTGACGTTTTGCACGATGCTTATGCTGCACTTAGTGCTCGACCGACGGTCAGCGCTAACGTCGGTCCAACGTAGCTATAACTATGAAAATATATGAGGCGCTTTCAGCAGCGCTGTCGAATTGCTACGCGTATAGCTGCGTCGCGCTGACGAGAATAGTCGGTCGAGATTATCGGTCCGCTGAAGCGCTATGCCGATATATTAGAGCGTTCAGTTCAGACGCTGACCGAGCGACCGACTGTGAGCGCGTATGTAACATCGTCAACAAAAATCGTAAAGAAAAACTCATGTGCTGGCATGTTCAAATATATTGCTTTCCTACAATTAGACGCTCTATAATAATTGGGTAAACATGATATTATCTTCTCCGTCTTTTATTCCGTAATCATTTGCGTAAGTAGTACGCACATATAAAAGAGGTTTAAAATGTATTCATTTTCTTCGCAATTATACACGCGCAATCAAGATTGCTCTCAGCTGAGCACTAAACGCAAAATGGTCAGCGAGTGTTGTACGCACTACGCTAGACCGACGTCAGCGCTGACAGTCGGGCGAGCACTAAATGCAGCATAAGCATCGTGCAAAACGTCACGTGCTGATCATTAAGATGAGCAATGAATCAGCAATTTAATCAGGAACTGACCTATTTAGCAATCACAATATTACTTATCGGTTATGAACCCCACATTTTAAGTCTGCTGTGAATTGTTACCCAACAGAATAATCATTTATCTTAATCCTTGATATCACAATCAGTGGCATTTAATGGTGGAACGCCGTCGCTAATATTAAATTTGTTTATATTATTTTTAATGTTTTTAACAACACTGAGCTAAACGACGGAAATTTACAACAGCAAATAATGAAAAAAAATATGAATTAAAGGTCGCCATGAGACAACAATTTTATAAATATGCAGCAATTATATTATATTATTAATAAGAGGCAGATATATTAATTATGCGTGAAAACCATGACTCAATAATTTAGCTATTCGAACCCTATTTCTTTAGTTTGCGCCGCCCTGGGCCAAAAAAGCCTTGCGTGACAAATAAGAAACAGAGCAATATTTTACTGCTAATAGAAAATGATAACGATTAATATCGTATTTGTGCAAACGGCTTTTACATTACCTCTTTAAAATTGCATATTTTGTAAATATTAAAATGGATATAGAATGTTATCTCTATACATATATATATATATATATATATATATATATATATATATATATATATATATATATATAATAGAACAAAATGGTGTACAGGCTATAATATAGGCAATATTTTATCTCGGTATTTCCACGGAAACGAGAAAAACGCGGGTGAAACCGCGGGGCACAGCTAGTGTCTATATATATAGACATATGTCATTGGACTTTTCTGTAGACTTATATATAAGACACACAATCCACCATACATTATTTTGTTATAACTCAAAGGGTTTAGACAGCGTTTTCGTTGAAAGCTTCTAGACGGCTTATTTTTTCCGACATCTCCAACAAATTTCCTTAATATGTACAAAAGCTTAACAAAGTGATATACTAAAACCTTTCTCTAGAAGCACTCTATCCAATGGTTAAAACAGCGTCAAGATAGGTGCAGTGGTTTTTGAGATTATCGCGAACAGACAGACAGACGAGGCGGAGGACTTGTTTTATAATATGTAGTGATAGTTAGATGCTTTGCACCGGTGTCTTGTGGCAGGTTATAGCAAAGTGAGTTGCAGCATGAAAAACAACTTCGATAAACAAAATTTCCAATCAAATATTAACTCTTTTTAAAAATTTGCAGCCGCTAAAATACGGAGACTTAACTTTAAAACGTGTTTAAGTGCCACAACTATCTTAACATACATACCTAATTCAATATACGATTGAGTAATGAAACTTAAATTCTATAAAGAGTTTTTGACAAGAATCTAAAAACTCTCCAATTAAGGTAGTATAGCTGATAAAATTTACTTGAGTTCAGTGTAAAATGGGAATGTCCACTGTTGCCATCAAACTCTGCCCATGGAAGACATTTAATAGGCAATAATCATGCATAACATAACATAGTCATGGCTCACTTTAGGATAGTACTCACAGGTTCGAGCAGGCTTTGTTCATGAAGGGTTACGAGTGGTTTCTCCGGCTTGGGTCTGGTGCTGAGGTAGAACGCGGAGGCTGCTGCCACACCTGTGAGCGCCAGGGCTCCGGCTGATCCTCCTACCATCCATAGGTATTGGTCAATTTCGCTTACTGAAAAAAAAAAGTTTTTATAGACATTTTAAGTGGAACAAAAACCTGTCGTAGCGATCCTTCAGAGTGTAGTTATCATGGAACTATTAACATACAAGTTTATTCGTTTAGAAAAGGTTAGCTTTAAAAGAATCGTTTCCACCTGAAAAGCCCCCAAGGCTCCCGTGATTCTTCTGGTTTTGCAAGCGAGTATCAGTTGGTGATCAAACATAAGTTTATTTATTCGCCTTTAAATAATTTTTGCAACTATTATCATTATTATTATATAAATGCTCTACCAGATTGGATTGTAGTTAATCATTTACAGCCATTTTTAATAACGTATCTCTTACGGATTATTATTAGTTACGGATACATTGCTGTCACCGTTTTATGACAAGATCTTATCTATCCATAGCTATGTCCAATATTGGTATAGTCCAATACTTTATGTCGATAGGTTATAGAAATGTGAGTAGGCGTAAAAGGGTAGATTTGTCTACCTCTGGTAAGTTAAACTGAGGATAGATAGGTTATTGAAAACGGCCGTAAGAAAACTGACGAGCAAGTCATTATTTAATCGCGTCAAAAAAGAACCAACGCAGAAACTGGATCAAATTTACAGATACACATACAAACAGTTTGTTATTTTGTGATAACTCTCACTTCTTAGCTAGCTTATTTTTTGGTCATTATTTACAAAAATAGCCATTAACAGCCAAGCCTTGTCCCATCTATGGGATTTCTTAAAATTTTTTGAACTAGGCGTTATTTTGCAGAAATCCATAATTATCCAAATGTTTTGAGTTTTCTTGAATGTTCATTTCGCCAATATTTGTCTTTAAACAATTCGGCACGTGTTTTGCCTCTACACGAGGCATCCTCAGGAGATGTTGACTCGCCAAACTCTGGCAAGAGACTTGCAAATATTTGCGGGATTAACACTCAAGAAATCTCATTTGGACGATAGATTTAGGTAAATCAATAAAAGGGCGGTTTACCCTGTTGACTCAATATCTGTGCAATAAAACATAATTTAGTTTCTCAACTTAGTCAGATCTCTATATTAATAAAAATACAACTAGTTTTTAATCTGTAAATTTTAATACCTAGACGCTAAACCATGGGTTTATTTATTTACTTAAAAAATTACGATCGCAGACAAGTAACACTAATTAAAGATACATATAAATTAAATTAATATAGAATAATGTATTCTCAAAGAATTCTAAAATAAAGTGTGTGTGTACTTATGTAGGCACGCAAGAAGTAATACTTCTTTGGCCTAACAAAGTAAACAAAAAAAACATTAAAATGATTTATTCCTCGTGCTATTCTACGTTTTTAGAAATAACAGTTTTGTAAAAATCTTACAGAGATGGATTTGACAATTAATTATTAAATAATCAATACGGCTGTATGGGCTTGAACCCTTTGCCTGTCCTAGAAATTCGTAATAAAACACTCCATCTATCATCGAACAAATCGCAATTAGGATTGGTAAAGAGTAATGCATTTAATATGGAGAGTTGACAGGTCGTTGTGGGGATCAGACGCATAAATATGCCTGTGTTAAATTTTATACGCTATAGTGAGCAGATAGAGACCTGATCTAGAGTCCATCTTGTTTCTGGGGGGTTGTAACAAGAAGGAGAGAGAGAGAGAGACAACCAAGAAGTAAAGTGGTCCGAGCAAAAAAAGTGTAGTTATAAGTAGAAAAGTCGTCAATTTGTAATATTATTCAGAACAGTCAATAGAGCTAATGTAAACACAAAAGTATCAGTCAAAAAAGCTCCAAAAATTTGTTAACAGTAACCTACTAAACTGATCATTTAAGTTGTAAAAGTATTATCAACATTTATTTGTTATTTGGTTACTTAGCTGAGAAAGAATAAAATCGATTCATTAGCCTAAAATTTGCAGATGGCAGCTAGCTTTAAATGACTCCAAATGTTTAAATAATACCTAATTACTTACCCTCTGAACTTTATAAATAAAAACTTGATAAAGTTTACCAACCTTAATAAGTACAAAACGGCTGCAAACTTAAGTAAAAATTTCCTCGTCCAAATATCTGCCGGAACAGTTCTGATAGATGGTCTTACGTAAAAAACCCGGATGAATAATATCTTGGCATATTGTGGAGCCAATCATAATGATATTGTGCACGAGGAAATACAAACAACTTTCATACGATCGGTCGCCTAGTTCCTGGACAAGAATCGCTACGTTAATGTACATGCACTATGCTACTTTAGAAAGTGTTCATGGAGTAGTGCATACGACTGCAGCGCAATGGCGCGTTCATTTCACCAGATTCTCACGCGCTTTTCACTGACATACTTAAGGAGAAATATTGCCGGCTCGTCGGCGGAAAACTTGGGACATTATTAGCTTTATGTCGTTCTCATAGAAGGAGACACGCCTTAAATACTACTTATTTATCACTACTAAAATATAAATGTGAATGTATGTTTTTTTGTTACGTTTTTACGCCGCAGCTACGGAACCGATTTTGATGAAATTTGGTACAGCGATAGACTAGAGCTTGGGAAAAGACATAGGCTACATTTTATCCCAGAACATTCCATGGTTCCCGCGGGATTTGTAAAGAACTGAAATTCACGTCGATGAGCTGTAACTATACCAATAGTAGGTTTAGTTTGCCATAGCAATCTTCCTCGAAATAAGATTCATATAATAATATGTTACGAACGGGAGCGAAAACGGGAACTGGAATAGGACATGAGATAATCGTCAATTCCAAACATGCTTATTATTTTAGGAACCCTTTATCTACACGGACGAAGTCGCGGGAATCAGTTTGTATAAATATATAGTTAGGACAGGGACGTCTTTTTCTGTCGCCAAACATTAACGGCCTTACAAATAAACTTGGTATAAAGTTATAACTGATGATAAACAAATAAAATGCAAAATGTTTACAATATCGTTGACAACACAGCAACACTGTCAATACAATGATAATTCTGAAGTTTTCCGAATGACAAGCTGCCTTGCAAATAAACGCGGGAAACGTTATACTTCCGAACAAACAATTCGTAAGCAAAATGTCTATTTGTAAACATTTTACATATTCTTGGTTTATTCTTACTTATAACATTATGCCAATTTTATTTGTAAGGCCGTAAATGAAAAGAAAAGCGCCGTAGATAGTGACATTACTGGACTAATTGGACAACATCTAAAGTCTGAAAGTGCCAAACGCAATGGCGATACCTGTCAGAATTTAGGTAGTTGTTGTCAGGTCATCTTGATGGTCTCGTAATTTCTTGAGGTTCTCGTAACTTTAAAAAATTTTTACATAGAAACCGAAAATCTTTAAAATACTAATAATTTCGATATCGTAGATTGCAAAATAAATTTCAAATATTAAATGAGTCTGTATGGCTTGAAAGTAAACTATAACTTTTAACTCAACCATTGGTAGCATTTGGTTGTAAATAATAATACAACGAGTCAATCAAAAAACATGACTCCGAGATTAGGGCCAGGGTTATGAATCGCGAAAGTCAATGTCGAAACTGGTAGATGATTAGAAGGGCCCAAATTATAAGTAAAGGTCGCACGGACTGTCCTCGCTAAAGTAGTTCTAAATAGCAGGAGGTACTGGTTATTTCAAAAGCTGCTCTAATTTCCCTTCATTGTTTATTCAAAGAGCATAACTAACCGGACGGCCCTTGAAGGGCCCATTGATTGAATCGAGTCGTGACCTTTTTTTTAGTGTGATCTGCATGATGAATTCTAATTAGATATCGCGATAAATAACCTCTATTACTATGGGATTACAAATGCTTCACGAAGTGCATTTTATTTACGCAAAGAATGAATGGATAATTTAAATTAATTTCTTCTCTAGATTCACTATTTACTATAACTATGTTTTTAGCTAGGTTTTCAAATTACGTGTAATATGCCATATAATATGAAAACTTTGGCCTTTTTCCTAGTAATTTTTATTTTATTTTATTGCCTTCAGCTACCTCCTCAGATTTGTTTAATTTGCACAAATACACTGATACTCACAACCACTGCACTGGTTCCACCAAATAGTCTTTTCCTTCACATCTTCTTCAGTCTTCTGTTTGTCAGTCTTCTTAAATTTCTTCTGTAGCTTCTTGCACTTCTCCTTAACACTAAACTCAGTCTTTTTAGCCTCTGACGTATTCACTTTGTCCTTCTTAATACTAAAGCCAAGTTTACCGCTTCCCATTTTGGCGTTAGTTAATCACATCACCATTTTGTGCGAAAAATTAACGAAATCCTACAATTGATATTGTAAATGATTATGGATTGCTATTAATGAACGCAACGCAAAGATTGTCGTAAAGATATTCGCTATGGTTAATAGTTTGTTGCGAAGTGACATGCAATCAATATCACTAAAAGATTTTATAGTTTTTTTTTCGAGAAGGGCTTTGGCCTTGCGAGGGTCAATAACACTGCAAACTGATAATGTATAAATATAATCTAGCTCTTGTTTTATCGTGTTATCATTTATTTCGGTTTTTTATTAGTAGCCGTTGCTTGCGATATTGTGCCCACTTCCCTAAGACTCACTTAAATTAAACAATGTTCGTATTTCAAAGAAGGCAAGAGATAGGAGATCTCTATTTGCCATATTCTTCCCTTTCAAACAAACATACAATCACCCCTTGCTTGCCTGCCTTCCTCAACTAGCATCAAATCTTTCATACCAGTTCTCTTACTTACTTGACTCCTCTTCTCTCTCTCTTCTTTTCCATACTCTGTCTTACAAGAACTTCACATATATTCACTTTGCCCTTTATAAGTTCATCCCCGATCTAATAGTGGAGAAGATCTATCTATATCTAAGTGTTTCCTCAGCCAATATTTTCAATAACATAATCTTTTTTTTGTACAGTAGAAATTCTTTCATCAATAATTTCAACATGAAGAAAGAACCTCAACTCCTAAGTTAACATTTAGATAGAATTGTTATTCAGAAATAATTTTTTCCAAAGAAAAAGTGGTGCAGATCGCCCCATTTGTATTATAAATGGAATCACTGAAATAATCTAAAAACGAAACGATAGTATATGGCGTATCTTAAACTATATTTATCTACACCCATGCTTTAAATCCTCTATTAAAGATTCTGAAACAGTAAGCTTATTACCAACATTAAAACACCCAATTTCGTAATAACCATTACATCATCCAAACGAGTGTTGTAATGTTGTACTGAATTTCATAACAACACTCCTTGGTTTTTTTTTCGATCCCTTCATGCGCAAAGAGTATCAACAAACAGCCACATTCTTATTGCTCGATGCGTGGTATCTGTATGAATTTCAAAAAAAGAACATTTTCGTTTACGCGCGTTCCACACTAATAGAACCTGGCGCGCCGTAAAAAAAAAGTAGGTTATTCGAAACCCCGCCATTTTTCTTGAAAAAATGAGCGATTGAAGTTTTGACAGCACACCGCCGGATATTTTAAACGCTGCAAAAGAACATAATATTCAAGTGAATTTTAATAATTGCACAATAGAAAATGTAAATTACTACTAAAATAAATAATTAAGTATTTCATTTACACTTAGTTTATTTGTATAAAATCAGTAATGTATGATATTAAGTTACTACTAGGACTGGCTGTTTTGATGTTAGCAGTAAGCTAACTGTTTCAGAATCTTTTAAATGATTCATATTCTGTGTGTAGATAAAGTCTTGTATGCAACTGTTGATAATTAGGTATTAAAACACTCATGTGATACTATTACCACACTCGGCTTCGCCTCGTGAGATAAATCCACATTCGTGTTTTAATACCCCTTATTACACAACAGTTGCATAAATAACTAATAACGGCATATTAAGTGTTTGTTTTGATAGGAAGCCAAACTAAAAAGTAGAAAAAATAATTAAGAAGTTTAAAATAGGAATTGTGTGATTGACAAAAAAACTGGTACTTCTGAAATATTTTTACCTGTGTGACATTCGCAGATAATCTATTAGCTCTTACTGAAATAAAGAAGGTTTGATGGGCGCGGGCTCTTACACCAATATATCTAAATTTGTTGCCAATTATTATGGTGTTGACTAAAACACTTGAAGCGTATGTTAGTGGAACACGTAGCGCACTGTTGACACAGTAAACCTGGAATAGCGCGAATGACGTGTCGTTGGTATCGAGATACATATAGAACGAACAACAGTTACGACCACGTGTTATAATATCCGGCCACTACCACCAATGGCTGGACATGTCATAACTTGAAATCAAACTGGAACTAATAGTCATAATATTTTCACAACTACATCCTAAATATGCATATGCCATTTAGACCAACTACTGAAACCGAACTTCGAGCACCGAATGAATAGTAAATTCATAGGTAATGTAAAATGTTTGAGTTGTTAATACTAAACCTATCAATATGGGACTGTGCACTATACGATACAGAATTTTTGTGGTTGCTTTATAAATATTGAGCAGCGAGTTGTGTACGGGTGTAGAAAGAAGGTACTAATATACCAATGACTCGGCGTGCATTTTATATTATATTATTATTATTATTATTATACCCTTTTTATTTTTAAAAAAAAATAAAAAGGGTATAAAAGTAGATTATTATGTTTGCACACGATAGTCTACAAAAGGAAATGATCAAACAAAATAAAAACCATATAGAAATCATAAGGTTATAAGCTATTACGTAAATATAACATATACCTTCCTTTATCCCGCATTATTTTCAAAACACAACTCCCAAAGGAAAAGTCATGTATCAAACTTGAACCTAACTTTTAAAGACCTATCCAACGATACCTCATTAGGTAAGTTTCCAATATTTTTTCATCCCCACTTTTTAGGGGAGGTTACCACCTTAGGGGGGAAGCAACGTCCAACGCATCGGTCAGCACAAAACATATTAAAAATTTACGTAGGTACTAAAAAAAATATGAAAGTAATCTGTAAAAAAATTCAAACTTGCTAAAGTATCAAATTCATTAGTTTATTCCCGCAATTTACCTTAAGTACGTGTATGTGGATTCGATACATCTCTTTTGCGAATGCATTCTTAATCACGATTGGTATCCACAGCCTGTTGGCTTTAAAACCAAACTCACTAATTCCTTTAAGTATTGCTGTGCTCTTAAATAATTTGTAGCTATCCACATCAAGCAATAAATAATATAATTGGATATATAGTCTACAATATGTCGAAGCTGATAAATGAATCTCCACATTATGCTTTGAATCATTCGTAGCGGGAAATTTTCCACAATCAGAGTTCCGGGTGAATGCTTTATAGGAACATTGACAGACCAACAGAATGAGGGCCATATAATTTGTAGTTTCCGCTATCCGTCGCTCACGCTGTAACGGTAAGTTCTGACATTTTCCGTTTGGCTCGGGCAATATTTAAATTAAATGATTCGAGAGCTGAGATTTAAAACTTGTTATTATTGTCTTGTCACGGCGCTTGGGACACTATCGGTTGTATTTATTGTGACACAAATGAACCGAACAATAAAGTTAACACCTCATTTGGACACCTGTTGGAACTGAGTGGCCCAGTACCCAATATCTTAAGTTTCTTTCAACATCTTTTTATATAAATAAATCCAGTGTCCTGATGTTTGTTTCCAGTGAACTCCTAAACTAATAACATATTTTAAGGTGAAGGGTAAGCAGAAAACACGCAAACAAGGTGTTTCTAGACAAGTTTTGTGATGAAAATATAGCATTTGGAGCAATGAACATTACTTAATCCTGTTACCACTCTCATAAAAGTTATTCTTATAGCTTGTACTTTTTTGTGTAGGTGAATTTATTCAAATTAGTAATGAATAACGAGGATTGTAAGCATAAAAACTGTTAGCACCTGTTAAAATGTTACGTTTACCACGTAAGAATTTTAAAATATTGGCTTTGTTACATAGATGGCGGGCCTGCAGCCGTGAGCTCATATCGCTCAAGGTCGCTGGCATTTAGTGTCGCCTTATTACTTGCGTGCAGTTTAGTACAACTTGAGAGATAAGTAGTTTTTATTTCGATTTGGAACCCATAATTATTTTTATTGTCAATATTTCTTTTATATGGACATATTTTATTCTATGAGAGAACTAATTTTAGTGAAATATTAAAGCAACGGTGTGCGCTTAAGATCGCACGACAGATTTTAAATCTTCATCAAGGCGAGGTTGAATTTACCTTAGTTGCCTCGAGCCGAATTAACCCGAACGATCGTTACATGACAGATCAGACTTATTCAATACTCACAAATCTTTCGCCCGACTGTCTGGTGAATTGTGTTCGAAAAATATAAACGTTACATCTTTTATTTACATACTTATTATAAACTTAATATGACAGCAATTGAATTAAATAAGACTATTATAATATCGTGTCAGTATATCACGAATTCATATTGAATGAGTTGATATTTTTATAGATAAAAAAAAATATAGCTATCTGTATTGATCCAAAATGTACAATTGTGATGATACCGACTTCAAAGAACAGACAAAGTAAATATCATTAGATAAATTATATCTATATAGAGCCTCTTGCTACTAGACAACCGATGAAAACAGGCCAGGTTTATTACTTTAGTGTGCGTGACAAGCTACGTCTTAAATTCGCGATTTGTATGTCGCTTTGTGTTAGTGTGCGTGCATTGCTCAAAATAGAGGCTAACAGTTAACCTCAATTTTATTTTGACGATTTCATAGCTGTAACAGTCTATCTAGATGTATAATAAATGATCTAAGGTAACAATTGATTTAAAAAAAAATCTCAAATCTGTGTAATTTAGATAAGTATGTAACGGTACTTGATTCGTGCTCGTAACTGGGAATTTAACGTAAGAATTAAAACATACAAATGCTATATTTGACAATATCCAAACCGATATCATAATCAGGGTCGATGATCTCTCGTGTTTTGAAAAACTAGTGGCTCGCGCCGATATTTGAGCAGCCTTACGACAACACTACAGTTAGGGCGTTGAGTTTCTCCAACCGTTTTAATTACCTCACGGGCATCAATCGCGAACAACCGTTAAAGGAAAGTGATATTTGCTTTATTAATACCGCTTAAAATAATGAGCCCGAATTCCCCCGTAACTGTTACATCGCACAGTAACAATATATTACTTACTACCTGTTAGATACCAAATGGTTATACGACCACATCGTTGCTTTAAATTAATTTTTTAACAAGAAAATATATAGATAGAATTGTATAATATTAAAAAATAACTCTAACCCACTGCGTCTATCGGTCTGAATGTGTTAAACTTGAATACTATGAAACAAATTATCTTGCGCTAATAAATGCACTAATTTATTGAGAGCGTATATTTGTATAACTTTTGATTACTTAAAATCAAAGTATACACGAAGTTATAAGTACTTCTTTGGTATAGAAAAAGAAACAAAGTTCTTAATATTTTACAAATTAATAACAATTTGACGAATTGCTTGTCTAGAAGACAGACAAACAAATCCTCGCGTTTTATCGCTACAATATGGCCGCAGAATAAAAAGTTACAACTATTTACTTCTTACCTCTAACTTGTTACCTCTGTTGCAGGTACCTTTGACCTCTTGCTTATCAAATTTATATACCTACTGACTTTTGAACTTCTACCCGTTTCAAGGAGTGGGAATACCAAATTACAGTGCGCGCGCATTGTGAGCAAATAATTCACGTTAAATACGACGTTCAGTCACGACAGATCTGTTGCAACAGTTTTCATAACAAGAACACAAATGAATTCGTACTTCGTACTTCAAACAGAATGTTGAAATATTGAGAAAAAAAATTAAACATGGCACTCATTGACGTATAATAAACAACTAGAATCACAATCACACTCAAAAATTGCCTGAAGCAAAACTTTGCCTACGCGTGTATTAGGCAGAGTGTTCGTTTAGTTGAGTTACGACCGCGCTTTGAATACAACGCCACGCAATGACAAAGTAATCAGTGAAAAACTGTCCATATAATAACTTAACAAATAAAAGTGAGGCGTATACATTAGTGCCAAATAAGGTGATAATTTGGATGAATGCTTTAACGTTATCTGTATAAGTTAATGTTTAACTATATACAACGACGCTCGAACATTTTTTGACGGCCTCTTAACAGGCGATTGGGAGTCAATTTTTTTTGTCAACAAAACGGTCATACTTTTACAGTGCACGTACACAGTCTGTCGACGTCTTCTCAATATTGCTTAGTATCGATATGAAAGCATCAACGGGATGAAAAAGTCAACGCGTTTAAAGTGAACAATGCTAGAAATAAGTGTTTGCAAAACCGAAAGTACTTACATACGTGCGAACTGTCAACAAACGATAATGAAGTATCGCACGCTACTTTCGTTACAAACATTACGTATCGGGTGTTCTTCGCCGTAACCGTGATATCGACTCTGCATACGAAATTGAACACCTACTGGTCATGAGTCACGAGTCGACCGTACAAACAATTCTGTAAGAATCAATCATTAATAGTGTTGCGCAACGAATACGTGCGACACGATAAAATAAAAATTCATCGATCGATAAGACGTAACTGAACTACATGCGACTGTTTTCTCAACAGTAAAACTATAATCAAATATTTTTATCAGAAACAGGATTTCAAAATCACCCATTGAATCAATTATCTACCTTATCCATGGCTGAAAGCTCAGATATTTACATCGCTATAAATAAAAATATTTACTATCGATTATAAATTTTGCAGACAGTTAAAAACGCAGATAACAAAACTTGTAATTCATGAAAATAATACAAAGAAATATAAATATAATTTGAATTGTTTATGATTTTAAACTCTATCTAAATGAAATGAAATTATTTTGCTTTGGAATAGGATATGTCCAGATCTTAAATATAAATGTGTGTCCACTATCCAGCTTACATGAAAAACATTCAAAAACTTAACACTGAATCTACATAAACATAAACTACATAAACATATAATAAATTATTCCATCTGTAGGTATGTTGAATTTGAAACAACAAACCAACAGAAAAGCTTATTTATGTTAAAAGTTTCGCGAAAACAACTATAATTGAACTGGGTAAGAAGTGCAAGTCCATATAAACACGAACATAATGTATGTTATTGTATCACAAACTATATGAGATAATTACAGTTATTTACGATCGATATGTCGAATATTAAGTTTATAAGACTTCCGACAACTCGAGTGAATTATTAATTGTGGTTCGAGCTGGTATTGTATGGAAAGCTTTTTAAATTGTAATGACATTTTAACCTTTATATATGCCGCCACACAATAACAAACAATCGAGGTATCGATTATTATAAATGTGAATGTAAGTTTGTTTGACTTGTATAACTTTGAGTTTCTGAACCGATTTTGATGAATTTTGGTACAGCGATAGACTAGAGCTTAGGAAAGGAATTATGCTACATTTTATCCCGGAAAAATCCACGGTTCCCGCGGGAATATAGAAAAATTAAACTGCACGTCGTTGAGCTATAACTATACCAATAGCAGGTTTAGTTAGAAAGAATATCAATATAATATTATGTTGGGAACGGGAGCGAAAACGGGAACCGGAACTGGAATAGGACATGAGAAAATCTCCAATTCCAAACTTGCAATTTTTAAAAACCCTTTACCTTCTCGGGCGAAGTCGCGGGCACCAGCTAGTAAAATATATTCTGTACTAAGACTAAGGGAAATATAAAAAAAATAACACTCATTGGCTGATGACTGACAATATATTCTAGATAATTTAATTAAAGTACGTTAATAATTGTTCACATTAATTAATTTCCTAATAATTGTGATAGTCTAAATATCAGTACTAGCAACAAATATAAAGTTAGTGCTTAGTTCTAGGCAATATGGAAGGAAGTATGTTAAACATAAGGCTAGGGCATCGGTGGACAACCTCAAAAATAAGGAAAAGGACAAATGTGAGTGAAGTATTTGAGAAAATAAGAAAACTCAAGTGGAATTTGACTGGACATATAATGAGATCGGACAAAGGATGTATCAGAGTGGCCCTAGAAATGGGAAACGATAAAGAGAACGTCAAATTAAAAGATGGGAGGATGATTTACCAACAGGATAGAGAAGGTTAGCTCGTGATAGAGATAAGTGGAAGAAAGGGGGGGAGGCCTATGTCGAAAGACAACCTGACCATAAAAGTGGTTGCTGCACATTAATATAATTTTACTTTTTAATAGATTTAAGAAAAACATGTTAATAAGTAGTACAGAAGTTAAAATGCATGATAAGTGAATAAAGGCTTTTATTATAATACTAGCCAAGTACAGTCTAGGATGAAATAATTGTTCTCGCAGCAATGATCGCAAACATTCGAAATTTAAAAGAATTTTTTAATAGTACGAACTCAAGGCTAAGGGCGGCTTAAACGGACATCATATCAAAAAGGTTATTGTTATCGTTTAAGGCATCCTACACCGGAGCCTCTTATACCGGTCGGTGTGCTTAATGTCAAGAATTTATATGCTCTTAAGATTGACGTGCGATACACACTCACTTATTTAGCCCGTAAACAAAGAAACATGTGAACATAACAAGTACTGTTTCATGTTTATTTTACGCATGGCTGCTAATAAAATAATTATGTTTTGTATTCATTTTTTTGTCCATTTGTTGGTGGATGATAGGTGCATTATAATAGGTGGCGTCTTATCTTGAGGACTTAACAATATCGCTGCAAAAGAAAAGGAGGATAAACAGATGAATTTATTTCGTTGAGTCTTCTTTATCTTATATCTTTAAACGAGCAATGCTTGTATATATATATACAGTAAACAGGTAGTTTCGGGGGCGAGAAATCGATCTAGTTAGGTTTCAATTTTAAAAAATTTAGTTTTATCCGTGTTTTAATGAGAAACTGCTACAATAACATTAGAATACAAAGGTAATAATAGCTCAGATTGGACATTGGGTGATCCGGAAAGCAGAATCCCGGTTAAAATCGAGATGGACTATTAGTTTTTGTTTTGATCAAGTTTTGTACTTTCTTAAAAATCCTTGGATTCTGCACTGAACTGAAGCCATTTACATTTATTTCCATGTTTCATTCGAATGTTTTTTTGAATTGACATTCTTTGTTTACATATTTTAAGTTGGATGGTTTTATGCAACAAAAGCGTACTTAAACTATGCTCAGACTTTAATTACGTAAAACTTAGCTGAGTGTAAGCTTACAGTGGCAGTGGTAGGCTACCAGTGGGATGCTCCTTTGCACAGGATGCCGGCTAGATTATGGGTACCACAACGGCGCCTATTTCTGCCGTGAAGCAGTAATGTGTTAACATTTCTGTGTTTCGGTCTGAAGGGCGCCGTAGCTAGTGAAATTACTGAGCAAATGAGACTCAACATCTCTGTCTCAAGGCGACGAGCGCAATTCTAGAGCCAATCAGAATATTTTGGGGTTTTTCAAGAATCACAAGAATCTAATGGGCAAGGCGTATCAATTACCATCAGCTGAACGTCTTTATCGTCTCTTTATCGTTTACTTCGTTTTAATAGTCATTTGAGAGCTAAAATAAGCTGCTATGCTGTGTTATATAACACTCAGCTTAGTTTTACGTGAGTAAAGTCTGAGCAAATTCTAAGTACGCTCTATAAATCTCAGCTTAAGTAAGCGCCTGCAACTAAATAAATAAAATAAGGGCTGCTTTTTCATCATGAATAATATTGTAATCTTAATATATACTTATAAATTACGTGACACGTTGTGTGTCCGCGATGGACTCCTAAACAAATGAACGGATTTTAATGGGGATTACTTCATGGAGTGCAGTTTAGTCCAACGTGCGAGATAGGATTTAAGGAGTTTTATTTCGATTTGGGATCCATAATTATTTTTATTTTCAATATTTGTTTGGTATGTACATATTTTCTATGAGAGAATTTACTGACGCACGGTTTGACCGTTCTACTGCGAAACAATTTCATTTTAACAACAGGGAGCATTTTTTACGAAATCATTCTTTAAGTTTTGAAATATTTTTGGCAAATTCCTATAAAACAGTACTTTTTTTATTATCTACAGAACACTGTCCGTCGGGTCAGCTAGTAGAATAGAAATAGAACTTTGATATGCACCTTGTTAGAATCCTTTATACAATATAATGTATCTTACTTCACATTCCACCCGAAGTCCCAGGATCATGAAACAGTTTTTTTTCACAAGTGTATTCATATAACTTTCAAAATATACGAATACCTTATATTATTCGTTAAAATTGTATTCAGATTAATGATGTTCTTGTCAGTAGATGTTATAAATTTGATTATTATCTATTACTAGCTGACCTAGCAAACGTTGTATTGCCGATATTAAAATCGCGATACAAAAGTAACTGTTAATCGTACATAGGTGAAAATTTGAGCTTGTATTCATTTTTTAATGCTAACTCATAATCAAACAAATTTAAAAAAAAACTTTGGTGTGGACCACCCTTAACATTCTTTGGGTGACTTTAGTATCACTGTTAATATTGAGGAGTCTCTATTCGTTGAACTATAGCTTGCTTTCTCTAAACGCAGTATATGAAAAATAATTGTTGTGGAAAAAAATAATGGCAAACATAAAAATTGTCACGTGCAATATCGATCAACCTTACGGATTATTGAAACTACCGTAGGTATATCTAATATATAAAATTCTCGTGTCATGGTGTTAAACATTGAACTCCTCCGAAACGGCTTGACCGATTCTCATGAAATTTTGAGTGCATATTGGGTAGGTCTGCTAATCGGACAACATCTATTTGTCATCCCGCTCATTGTTAAGGGTCCACACGTATTTTTTTTTTAATTTTTTCGATTTTTTTTTTAATTTGTTTGATTATGAGTCAGCATTAAAAAATACATACAACTTCAAATTTTCACCCATCTACGATCAACAGTTACTTTTGTATCGCGATTTTAATATCGGCAATACAACGTTTGGTGGGTCGGCTAGTAAGTATATTATAATATCATGCTTACTATTTGTTACATCTAGAAACAAACCAAAGAAGTATGTTATTATAAAACAAACATTAAAAATATAATACTGGTAAAAATATTTTTATAAACTTATTAGCAGACCAGGCGAACTTTCTATTACCATATAAATTATTTCTAGTGAATATTTTGGTACCAAAATAAAAATTAACTAAACATATTACTTAGTTCAAAAATAAAATTTATTTGAAAAACAAAATTTTTCGAACTCACGTCCTTCGGCGTTCCGTGCCGGTGCTCTAACCAACTGAGCTAATATTACTTCGTTAACAGCACAACTATTACTTAACCTGTCAGTTTAATAAAAAAAAATACGTGTTTTAAATTAACCCTTACCACCCAGGAGTGTAACAAAGTGGGTCTAGTGACAAACACTGTGACATGAGAGTTTTATGTATTAGATAAGAAAAAAATAAAACGTTTCATGAAAACATATATTATATCTTCTTGGTCCAACACTATTAAACATCGTTAAATTAGTAAAAATAATATCAGAAATAGATTTCAAAACATACATACCAAACACTCATTTAATACCTTTCATTCGCTACAAAGTACGGTTGTCCGAGGAGCGAACAGTACAAGGAGCCTTTATGAGAGGGTTTTGACCTAGCTCTCAATCACCTAGATAAATAATAATAAGCCGGATATAACCTCAAACATTTGCATGGAGCAAAATGAGATGAAAGGCCTGGCCTCAGGTCAATACACGAGTAGGTATATATTCATTATTTAAATAGTAATTTATAAAATAAGCACATATATTAAACTACGATTAATTTATTAGATATAAATTAATTGAATATTTGCAATACGCGAGGTATTTGTAAATTTTATACACCAAGAGTTGCTAGAAACTTATAACGAACGGGGAAGCAAATTTGAAATTTGTAGACGAAAAGTACATAGATTTAATGCCAATTTCAAGTTATAAAGCAGAACATATAACGAATACTTTGCGACTATATTCGTGGTCGTTCATTCACAAAAACATAACAGGGCATTGTGATATCGAGCCCGTACTGTGTAGCTCAATGCCCCATTAGGTTACCGTATTGTAAGTACCGCGGTTATCACGCTCACGAACACTAATAAACACCCGATGCGCGTGCGCAGGCTTACGCGCGGCCGATGCGATGGCCGACCAATGCGACAATGCGACTCCAACTTCCAAGTCTCAGTGTCTGCAGAACACTGCCTCCCCAGTCCACAGAGCCACGCACCTCTCTCTTTTGTCATATCGTTTCAGCCAACTCGGAATTGCTGAGAGAAAATGACCCTTGCTACGAGACAACTTAATTGCTATTATAGATACCCATTAAAACCTTTATAGGCCATTAAAGGGCTTGAAGATATATTACTTAAATATACATTTCACTAATTAAATCTATTTAGGAGATATTATTTGTATGTTTGTTTTTAAGTTACGCATTATTATTATTGTTCAAACGTTGTTCTGTACATAATACCCAGATAAAATGCGGTTTTTTATGAGTTGTTTGTCAATAATATTTCATAGCATCAAGAATTATTTCGTAAAATATGCTCCTGTTGTTATAATTGAAATTGTTTCACAGCAGAACTGTCAAACCGTGTGTCAATCAATTCTCTCATAGAAAATAGGTCTACACAATACAAATATCTATATATATAAATATGAATTGCTGTTCGTTAGTCTCGCTAAAACTCGAGAACGGCTGGACCGATTTGGCAAATTTTGGTCTTGAATTATTTGTGGAAGTCCAGAGAAGGTTTAAAAGGTGAATAAATATGAAAATGTTCGGAATTAAAAAATGAATAACTAATTAGAATCTTTGTATCTGTCTAACTTTCTCAGGAGCTAAAAAATCAAACTTGATTTTAGCTACCTATAGTTGATAGATTAACAACAGCTGATGATGATACTATGATGGCAATACAACGTTTGCTGGGTTAGCTAGTTGGAAATAAAAATAAGTATGGGTCCCAAATTGGAATAAAAACTCTCCTATCTCCCAATAATTTCCATTAAAATCCATTTATTAGTTTAGGTGGTCACTGGAAACAAACCTCAGGACACTGGATTTATATATATAATGATTTATGTTCTGGTTCTGTTTTCACTGTCATTTATAAATATTTGCTAAAAGAATACAAGGCGGCACAAAGTATCAAGCGAATTGCACGATCTGAAATTGCAACAATTCAATTCAATGGGCTACATCGTGTTGGTAAATTCAACAGCGTTTATCGACTTTAAAATTGTTTTCTCGATTGTGACTTACGAATAAATACTCAATTAGAATTGCGAGTAACAATTTGTTTGAATCTTGCGCACACAATATTTTTGGTGTTTAATTACTTCATAAAGATTTACATAGTATCATTTAATCCCTACTAATATTATAAATGTGAATGTAAGTTTGATACGAGTAAGACTGAACCGATTTTGATGAAATTTGGTACATCGATAGACTAGAGCTTGGGAAAGGAATCCCGGAAAAATCCATGATTTCCGCGGGATTTGTGAAAAACTGAAATGTAACGCCGATGAGCGTCGATAAGCTGTAACTATACCAATAGTACGCTTAGTTTGCCATAGCAATCTTCCTCGAAATAAGATTAATATAATATGTTGGGAACGGGAGCAAAAATTAAGATCATGGTCAGCTAAGAGGGCAATGGAGAGGGCTATGCGAGTTTCAATGCGAGATTGAATCAGAAATGAGGAGATCTGTAGGAGAACCAAAGTCACCGACATAGCAAAAATGATTGTGAAACTGAAATGGCAGTGGGCACATAGTTCGACGGAGATGGCCGGCGGGGCAGTAAAGTCCTCGCATGGCGACCACGTACCGGAAGACGCAGTGTTGGTAGGCCAACAAGATGGACCGACGATATGGTCAAGATCGCCTGAACACGTTGGATGAGGGCAGCGCAGGACCGATCGTCGTGGAAATCTTTGGGGGAGGTCTTTGCCCAGCAGTGGGCGACCCCGGGCTGATGATGATGATGGGAGCGAAAACGGGAACCAGAACTGGAATAGGACATGAGATAACCTTCAATTCCAAACTTGCTTATTATTACAAAAATATCTTTATCTACGCGGACGTAGTCGCGGGCATCAGCTAGTATCATTTTATTTGTTACAAAAATAGAAAACAGTTATGCTGATTAAGTTATTGAAAATAATGTAAGTAGCCACCGTCGGCCATACATTATATACAACTTTAACTAGGTTTGCATGTACGTGGAAGAAATATCTTTGCGAATCATAAGACATGCATGAATCTAATAGGAACATTCATATGTGTCTTTAATCAAAATCAGTCTCAACGTGTTAAGACAAAACATAATACGGATTTTTAATTTGAGTTAAGCATGTTTTTAAGTTGGAGCAGGACCAAATTTTACCCATATCCATTAAATACCCATGTTCTTTCGACCTGGAAACACCATGTAAGGAACCCCATTCCTCAGTTTGGTTATATGTAGTAAAAAGTTACTTGAAAACCGCACTGTGGACGAATGTCATACATCCAAACGGTGAAGCTGATATCCAAGTTAGTGGCGTATCGTGCGAAGGTAGAATGCAGCTGCTGAAATCATGATAAACAGCTCTTTGGAACACTTCCCGTGATAAATGCAGTAGAAGACACATAATGAAATGACGTCACATACAATCCCGACAATTCTAGCAAATCTGTGTTGCACGGTTAGAACTTTAAAATAACAACTGAATAGGTTTACAGAGAGACTAAATTTCCCAATGAGATCGGGGAGGTACTGAAAAAGAGGTCGAGAGTTCCAAGAATGTGAAACAATGCAGACGAGTGGTCAACACGATATTATGTCAGATGCATGGAGGTTCATAACCTCTGCTTACGATGGAAAGATTTGTAGCAATAAGAATAACCAAAAAAGACATATTCACACAAGGAACAAACATTAACTTCTTATGCCTACTGCTCGGTTAAGTCGATTATTGGGACAAAACAAATATATTGCGAAACTTAAAAGAATTGTTAAAATTTGTCGTTTGTGTGGGAAAGGTTATTATAACATTAACGATTTTCTTAAAGTAACCACAGACTGGGAATGAAGCGAACACCCTCAGGCTCTTTAATTATAAATGTTTATTGTACGATATTACATTGCCATCCATATATTAAAAAGAAAAAGCCCCCTCAGTTTCTTGCGTCCGTTCTTCTCAGGTTGAATGGGCGGTAGTTTTTGACGTTCAATAATTAGTGATTTTAAATCCTATTTTGAATACAAAAATTTTAATTTTATTTATTTATTTATTGGGAAACAAATACAGATACATCCTTAAACATAAAATAGATAAAGTAAAAATAGAAATATGGACACAAGGATGTCTCCTCAAACAGTTTTACTAAGTACACTTAATATTTAAATTTACACTTAAATTACACTTAGTGCAGACAACCAGTTAATAAATAAATCTAACATAATGCAGTTGAAGACATTGTTACAATTTAGATGAAATAACGTGATTTTTATCTTATTATTATTTGAATATGATAATACAATAAAACAAACGATTATTACATTTTGCAATTAGGACATAAAACGGTCATGTACCAAATAGCTCATATTTCGCAATGCTTGGCAAATTGTTATGAGAAACACAAATAAATATTACCAAACATAGGCCAATATTGTCACAAGCGATATGCGTGGAGTGAACTGCGAAATCTATATATATAAAAATGAATTGCTGTTCGTTAGTCTCGCTAAAACTCGAGAACGGCTGGACCTAATTTTGGTCTTGAATTATTTGTGGAAGTCCAGGGAAGGTTTAAAAGGTGAATAAATATGAAAGTGTTCGGAATTAAATAAAAACAACATATTTGTTTTTCCTTTGATGTGTCCCCCGTCGTCCGATATTTGTTTTGTATGGACATATTTTCTATGAGAGTATTTATTGACGCACGGTTTGACAGATCTGCTGTGAAACAATTTCATTACAACAATAGGGAGCATATTTCACGAAATAATTCTTGATGTTATGATATATTATTGACATTTTTTTATTTATTATATACAGAACAACGTCTGTCGGGTCAACTAGTAAACAATATTTACAAGGGCGACGAACTATAAGACATAAATTGGCAGCGTTGGCACAAATAATTGCATTTAGCGAATTGCGTCGGAGACATTACGGACAGTTTCGAGTGCTTGTGTTACTAGCAAATTTGCCGCGTATAATAAATCCATGTTTACGTGTTTACTTCTGAGAAAACAAGCATACGAATCATTTAATGCACAATGACTATTATATTTTATGTTACAACATAATAAATAACAATGAAGAACTTTCGAGAAGAGAATATGTCATATTTCAATATAGGTTCTACTAGCAAACGTTGTATTGCCATATAAGGTAATAAAATAAATTCAATAATTAAAATTTTTGGGGTATAAAAAATAGATGACAACCGATTCGCAGACCTACGAAGTATATTATAATTTATCATACATCGGTACATAAAATTTATCATACTTCAATTATCATTAAATTCGATTGCCATCTTGCAACTCTAGTGCGTATCTATGGATGTAATAGAATAATATTAAAATCGCGATAGAAAAATAGGTGTTGATCGTAGAGGGTTGAAAATTTATGTATTTAATGATGTACCATAAAAAAATAAACAAAAATAATTTATCTAAAATTTAATAAAAAAAATATTGGGTTGGACTACCCTTAACATTTAGGGGGATAAAAATAGATGTTGTTCGATTCTCAGACCTACCAAATATGCACACGAAATTTCATGAGAATCGGTCAAGCCGTTTCGGAGGAGTTTAACTACAAACACCGCGACACGAAAATTAGACGACCGTTAGACAACCGATAAAAACCGGCCAGGAATATTAGTTTTTTTTAGTGGTTGAATTGCTCAAAATAGAGGTTAGTTCTAAAGTCTATTTTTTCGACGTTTTCACAACCGTCCATCTAGACGTAGGTATACATGACTTCAGCATAGTGTAGTCAAAAGAAAACGCATGCAGTTAAAAATGAAGCTTAATTATTCACGCAATAATATTAGAATAAACAGTGAAAACAGAATCGAGCACGAAGGGTTTTCATTCAATAGTACATGATATAGACACTATATATGCTTTTAAACATGTACTCTTATAAAAGAAAAAGTTTTTTTTTATTTGCTCGGCTGGCATTTTGATTTCCGCCATCTTGTTTTTAAATATTACTTATTTAAGCGCAAATAAATCTCAACTACTAGTTGCTGCTCTTCCTCGAGATACAGCCACAACACCCCGCCGCTAGATAGACAGAAGGATGGGCAGGGAACTTTTGTTAATAGAGTTACGAGTTAGTTAGTAAGGAAACCTAAAAGTTACAAATTCTACATGAGTTTTTGAAACTATATTGTTTCTAAGCGCAACCCTCAATAATTACCACAAAAGATTTTTCTTTGATAGCCATATATTCAAATTCATAAATTTTTATTCAAAATAAGACTTGAAATCATACATTTAACGTCAGAAACTCCCACCCATTCGAAAATTTTTGCCCCAGACCTGATAAGAAAGCCTATAATTCCAGCATAAGTCTAGGAGTGGCAGGCTCTTCTTTCTTTCTGCCGTGAAGCAGTAAGCATTATTTTGTTCTGGTCTGAAGGGTGGCCTTAGCTATTGAAATTACTGGGCAAATGAGACTTAACACCCTCTATGTCTCAAGGTGACGAGCGCAATTATAGTGCCACTCAGAAATATTGGATTTTTTAGAATCCTGAGCGGTACTGCATTGCAATGCAGGGCGTATCATAATTGCTACTGGTAATACAACAGCTGAACGTCCCGCTCGCCTCGGCACTTATTTTCATAAAAATAAAACTAACGACACATTACTCTGTCATATCCTCTAGTGTTTAAAGAATTTATACTCTGTGCAAGTGATATAACAAAACCAAGAGTAGTTACATATTGCAGAATACATTGTATGTGGTCATGCGTCCGGACAAGCAAGCCGGTGTCCGCTGAGAACATTCAACAAATGCTCAATGCAAATTAGAATCGCGCGGCGAACCGATCAACTATAACTCGGCAAAGTAAAATATAAACGAGTTGACACGCTTCTTGTTTTATTTTGTGACCCTTTTAGCTAAACAGGATAACGTTATAGAGGATACTGCGCTCATTCTAGATAGAAAGGATGTTTTGTACTCATATAATGTGACAATGACTTATTCAGTGTTTCGTCCTTATTATAGCGTATTTGTGTATATAACATGTGAAGGAAAAATATAACATAAATTTCGTATGGGCCTTGACAATAATAAGTTAAATCAAAAATAAACAAACAAAATGATATATTACATTAAATAAACAAGTTCATCCCCATTTGATATGAATTTTTAATTTATTCTTCAGGGAACAGCGTGCAATACATACATGTATAGAAAACGGCCTCATCATAGTTGGTTCTTATTTTTTTCTTGTTCAAGAAGAGGAAATACATTTACGTATTGAAGACCCCGAAGCGGGGCCCATATGTCGGGCTCGGGTGTAAACCCCCCTACCGACTAAAAACCTCCTCCTCTGTGCTGATAGCCCTAAAGGCTTTTACAGCGAAGCCGGGCGGGGGCCTTGGAGGCCGAGTAGATAGTTGGTAAGTTAGTAAGCCCTATCCATCATCAAGTTGATGTTTGGCACTTGAGAAACGCAAGATTCACTAGAAACTTTTTGCCTCTCTCTAGACCTTTGTGGAATCATTGCTCTTTTTCTGAACTAAAACCGTTTAAGGACATTTACGTCTAGAGTACCTACCTCAATGGTCGGCAACTCATCTCTCGACCTATGCAGATGTACAGAAACGGCTGGAATTTTTTGTATTCATTAGGTGAGCCACTTGCCCGTGTGCCCCTCTAATATAAATAAATTATATAATAGTTAAAACAAATCTAAAAAACACGCTAAAAAGCACAAAATTCTCTTTCTTATTCGATAAAATTCCTAATGTTACTTAAATCGGTTACAGATAATGCTTGAATTTTAAAATTAACATCAATTCCTGCCTTGTCGACGATAGTTGAAAATTATATAAACTAACAAAAATCTTATTTTTTATGCAACTTGAAAAATGGAATAATTTGATCAAATTAATGTATCAGTCCTTGATAAATCTACGAAGTTTCAACGAAATCTGTCCGTTTAAAGTGGGTCAAAATCGTGCCCAAATGAGTCGGTTACAAACAAACATACATACTGGTGAAGCTAATATAAAGCGTGTAAAAACATCATGTACATTCAAATAGTCTATAATATTTCACATAAAACTCCAAATTCCATTCTGTAACCATCAGATAATTCACCACAAACCGCCAAGCAGCACCAAGCCAATGAACCCATCAGCTACAAAACTGACATCATAATTCAACGTATTTATATCGAAAGTGAACAATTGTAGTGTACAACACATTTAGAGGAACGCGTAGGATTGGGTGCCTGGGAGATATGTCATGACATCGGTAGTTGCAGCTCCGATGACGCATTCCTGAGTGAATAACATGTTGCAATTATTGTACTCCCGTGCTTAATAATACCTATTTATAGCCGCCGAATAACTGTTTGCATATCTTTACTGGCTGAACATTAAGATTGAGACAATAAACAGAAAAAATATACAGACCTTAAACATATTATCGTTAATTTGATAAAGTTAACTAAGAAAAAAACAATGATTATCTTTGCTAAATTTTAATGATAATGCCAATATAAGGATGATGAAATGCTATTGAGTAATATTATTGGTCTTAGGTAGCATTTTATATTAATAATAGTCTTTTTGGTTATTTTCATACTTTTCATTTTTTAAGTTTTAAAAATGGGTCAATTCAGCAGATCTCTAGAATATTCTTATAATTCCAAACAAGGCTTATAGTACACGGCTTAAATAAGGAGCACTAATGTCTACATTCCGGCTTCAAAACCATATAAGTAAAAAAAATATATTGGTTACGGTGGCACAGACCATATTTTCACAATTACTGCCGCAAATAAAGGCAACACACTCGAAAAGAGTCTAAATGATAACGAGATTTCAAATGACAATAAATAAGTAATAAGTTATATTAAACTACATAATATTCTATGCATGTATGTAGGTTACTAAATTTAATTGAGATTTACATAGAAAAAACATATGAACTATTATTGCATTTTATTTAAATGTATTTCTAACGCGATCTTATAAGTAAATAACCTGATTCCATAATATATCTTGATTTCCAAGAAACTAAAAACCAAACAATCGATCTACACATACCTAATTCTTATTCTGTCCTTTTATTTGGAAGCTAGACATTGCCAGACTAACAAAAAGTAAAACGCCAAAACCGCCCGAAATCCGAGAACGGAGAACGCCAAGAGAAAACAAAACGCAAAACCAAACTTCTTAGAAATTAGAATTCCATCTATTGTTTAAATTCGCCGGTCGTGCTGTGAAAAGCGCACGATTTGATCCCTCACAATGGCGTCATTAATCCTTTATGAGGTCGACGATCCTGGTTCCCCAGTGATAGACAATGGTGGTGGTTTGTGAGGTGAATTAATACGAATGCACATGCAAGTTGCAGCGAGCTGACTCCGACCGGCCTTGAACTTGCCGTTCGCAGTTCATGGAACGGAACGTAAGTCCACGTAACTCCCAGTGTCATAACTCGATCTATTCAGCTCGTGTTTCCATTATAAATACCAAATACTAAGCAGTAAATAGTAACTTAAGAAACTTTTTAAAAACACATGTGTTGTGTTTTAAAATATTCTAGTGTTTTGTGTTTTAAAACCAAGCCGTCGCGTCGCGTTGGTGCGGTTTTAATAGTACTCGTACACAAGAGTATTTTAATACTTAAATATCTGATAATATCTTATGTTTGGATTAACTCTACTAAAACATTGGACATTTTTAAACAAGAATCACTTTGACAAGTGTAGATATTTTATCTGCTGCCCCTTCAGGAGAAACGTAGTAAAGCAGATTTGGCGTATTTTTGCAGCATGGCGAACAGTGATTGTTGTTTTAATCAACTGTATAGAGTTATTTAGTATGCTTTTCCATTCTGGAATCCTAGTCGTTTGCATATGCCCATGGCGAGGTGTAACTATCGTGCAAATTCCACACAACATTACTATAACCTGCAGGAGTTACACCAACCTGTTCACATTTTTTCTCATCTTTAATCATCGACGGAACATTGCTGTGGTATTTCACGGATATCGTGAGGAGTAGGCAGATAACAACACAGAAACTGCAAAATGCGTAAGGCGCTATGGCTTTCTACGGTGAAAAGAAGGGATGGGATTACCCATTATAAAATAGCCCAGGAGAAGTGTAACATCGTCAAAATGGCACTTGTAAGCGCAACTTTTTTCATCAGTGCCAATTATTGAACAGGATGTGAATCTCCTTGTCCTTTTCAATGGTTTGAGTACGGCTGTGAAGAATGTTTTTTCCATTAAAATGCAGTGGTAACACTGGACCCTTACAATATTTCTCAACCTCATTTAATTGTAGAGATTTACCTTCATTTGGTGCGACACCACGTCTCCTCTGGTATGTAGCTCTGTATGGAGGAGACTACATTGAAGCCTGCGCTATAAAAAATTCGCAATTCGTAACCAAGTTCAGAAGCGGCTATGTGTGGTAATAGGGATGGAAATAAACCGAACCCATGAGTGGTTCAAAAGTCAATGACGACCGGAGTGGCAAAAAGGCTATGATGGAGGTGTTGCACTTGAGTTAAAGCAGGCTTCAAATAATTTTGTTCCGGTGTCTCTTGCGTGAAAGAGAATACGACGTCGAGAGAGAAATATGATAGGTTCGGCACAATTTTTATGAAGTTTTGTGGGTACAAAGCGTTCAAAACGAACAATTCTGAACAAAATAATGCCTCAAAATTTTGAAAAAGTTGCAAATTTTTGTAGAGTTGTTTATCGGTAAATATAGAAACCTCCAGATCTCAAGTTGTAGCAATGTTAGTCTACTTTAAAAATGTTATAAGATTTTTGTTTCCAAAGCATACTTTAGGACTTAATTTATTAGGCCTTTGTCCAGCAGTGGACGTCTTCCGGCTGATGATAATGATGCGTTAAGTCACCCACACTTCCATTGCTTCTACTTTGTATACGTTTAAAAAATTAAGTTTCAAACTGCTCGACAAAGGCCTCCCCCAAGATCGCCATGACAATCGGTGCCCTCATCTAACGTATTCCGGCAATGTTGGCCAGATCGTCGCTCCATTTTGTGGGGGTCTACCAACACTACGTCTTCCGGTACGTATTCGCCATTCAAAAACTTTACAGATCCAACAGCCATTTTCAAATTTAATTTGTGTAATCCATCCCAGAAGTGAGGGTTATCACTTTAAATACAAATAGTTTGAAAAAACTAAAATACACGCTTTGGTTGAAAACATAATAGTTAAAATTTAAAATTCACCAATTCCTGCCCTATTGATTGATAGATGACAAAATTATATAAATTAACAAAAATCTTATGTTGCAAATTGAAAATAGAATAGTTTTACCAAATTAATATATTATCATAGGTCCTCGATAAATCTACGAAGGTTGAACGAAATCTGGCCGTTTAAAGTGGGTCTAAATTGCGCCCAAATGCGTCGATTACAAACAAACCTAGATACAGCTGAAGCTTATAAAAAGTGTGTAAAAATAACAACTTTTTACGTAAGTTTTAATCATAGAAATCTAAATTAAAAGGTACTAGAAATATTACGTGCCTTGTGGACCAACTGTCTCCCGTTACACACGTTACATTGCTCCGTACGCTCACAACGCTCCGGATATTAAACGACTTGCGCACCAATGGTGTGCAAACTGTTGGCAATACATTAAAAATCTCTACCTCAACCAGACATCTTATTCATTCAACAGAAACACGTTGCAACTACTTGGACTCTATTTTCCTTTTCAAAATATTTAATAACCCTTTAGACTATTAAATATTACTATAAAAAATGTATTTCTTGGTTCCCAGAAGGTTCTGGGAAGTTCCGTTAGGAGGTCCTTACGTTCAAAAAATTCCTTCAACTATATAAAATATCCTCGTACAAATTATGCTAGAAACTCATATGTTAATCGTTTATGCAGTTATTACAATAACATAAAATAATATACTCATAAGCTCTAAGCTTACATTTTTCTATTTTTGTATAAATAATTATGGGACTATTTTGGTTTAATTATTTGTATATTATATTTGTATATGGCTGTTTGTTCCTTTAAAAATATAAATAAATAAAAATAGCAAGAAAAGAACATCTTATATTTCATTTCATAAAATAGTTCTGCAGTAAAAATCTGCTAATCTTAATGAACGGATTTATATGGGGATTACTTCATGGAGTGCAGTTTGGTCCAACTTGAGAGATAGGATAGTTTTTATTTCGATTTGGGACCCATAACTATTTTTATTTTCAATATTCGTTTTGTATGGACATATTTTCTATGAGAGAATTTAGTGACGCGCCGTTTCACAGTTCCGCTGTGAAACAAAATCATTATAACAACAGGGAGCAATATTTACGAAATAATTCTTGATGTTTTGAAATATTATTGGCAAATTCCTATAAAACAGTATTTTTTTATTATCTACAGAACAACGTCTGTCGGGTCAGCTAGTAATATATAATATTTCGATTTATATAGTAACAGTTCGTGGAAGAGTTTACGTAGTTAAGAGGTTACAGATAATGCGGGTGGCGTAGATTTAGATTTACCACCAAATGACCATATTAAAAAAAATTGATAATTAAACTTTAACTATTTGAGCCGGTGAATCTCCAAAACGGTTAGACTAACTTTATCGCGATTTCCACTGTCAGGAAGCTAATGTTGTACTTTTATTCATAAAAACAATAAGGGCTACTCCCGAAATATTAAAATCTCGATCAATTCGCAGTAAATTGTCAGATAGCCGCGTAGAAGAAAACATGCGGCGTCGTATTCGTAAAGAATAGACGAATATAATTCATAATGGAATATTCTAGCAGCTTCCAAGAAACAATGCAAACTATGAACCCCGAGGAATGTTAAAACAATAGCACAGGCGATCGTATTTCACGACGATAACATTGATAGCAACAGTACACTGATGCTAGATAGATAGTATTAATTTATGCTGGGTATTAATTATTTCCACAGAATAGCGATGGCTGAGCCAGTAGGTTGCGGGTTCAACGACCTATCAACCGGTCGAGATTCGAGCTTTGTTCGGCGAGTGGTAGACCAAACTTGGCCCACTTGTGTACGCCATTTTTTGGCGGCTATGTAGCCATGCCAATTGTCCAAAAGTCGCCCCGAGATAAAGAACGGAATAATGTTACCGTGTAATCGAAAAATAATTTAAATAAGAAGTTTTTTTTTATGGAATAGGAGGACAAACGAGCGTACGGGTCACCTGGTGTTAAGTGATCACCGCCCACATTCTCTGGCAACACCAGAGGAATTACAAGAGCGTTGCCTGCCTTTAAGGAAGGTGTACGCGCTTTTTTTGAAGGTACCCCATGTCGTATCGTCCCGGAAACACCGCACAAGGAAGCTCATTCCACAGCTTTGTAGTAAGTACGTGGAAGAAAGCTCCTTGAAAACCGCACTGTGGAGGACCGCCACAAATCCAGATGGTGGGGATGATAGACTAACTTGTGGCGTGTCGTGCGAAGGTGGAACTCGGCAGCAGGAATCAGGTTAAACAGCTCTTCGGAACACTCCCCGTGATAAATGCGGTAGAAGACACACAATGAAGCAACGTCTCTACGCAACGCCAAGTGATCCAGCCGTTCACAGAGCACTGGGTCCCCGACAATTCGAGCTGCTCGTTTGATTAACCAGTTAACACACCAAATGCTGAACAAGTACTAAAAGCATAATATTTTTTAACTAAGCATTTTATTTCGTTGGCATTGAATGCGATTGAATTGTCGCGCTTGCCTATGTAACGCTAGTTGAGGTAACGCCTTGAGTCGATTATGGTAAGCTATAGAATTCACCACTGCTGCCCATTATTTCATATAATGAAATACCACCGATGCATTTAGTGTGGAAACTTTTCTTACAAGAGCGACATCTCAAGTCAATTTCCTAATATGCAAATACTAGGGTTGAGCAGGTTATCAACTGTAAAGTAGATCCTGTAGATGAAGCCACAACCTTAGAGTAGAACAAAGCAAACAAGATTTTATATCGATACGTCACTCGAACGGTTAGCTCAGTTGGTTAGAGCACCGGCACGGAACGCCGGAAGTCGTGGGTTCGAGTCCCACATCGTTCATACAATTTTGTTTTTCAAATTTTATTTGTGTATTAATCCTAGCATGTGATGTGAATCCTATCACTTTAAAAAACATAACAAATTGTTTAACTTCTTTATGTGCTTCTTTTCTTTATGTGTTACACATAATAATACCATAAAGCGCTCCCTTGTCTAGTAATGAAAGTACCTATATAATTGATTTATTATAATATAATTTCCAAAATTAACACTTCGAACAAATTATTCTTATTTTAAGTTTTTAAGTAAGTGCCCTCAACTATTCTTCAATGCATTGATGTTTTATACAAAAACTGCAAAATAGAGGCCTGCATTTCTTTAATGAATAGAATCATATTAAATCTTTTAATGGAAATTAATATTATCTCTCGATTTATATTAACAAAGGAAATTACTCAACATATTCTCCCTCACACAACATAATAGGCGAGCTGGACAAAACCATGAACATATTTATAGCAAATTAAGTCTTGTATATATAGCATATTTTAGGTTAACGAACATAAAATGAGATAAAAATATTTAAATCGAATTGGTGTAGTATTAATAACGTTAGTATAATAATATTAAGGTAGTAATGCCCTTTATTCGCCGGCTGGTTTATTAATCTCTCCCTTTGCGGTTAGTGTGTCAAGCAACGGTACAACAGCAGATGGAACCAGCTCGTATCTACGAACTGTCACAGATGAATTACAGCAGATACGACAAAGTTATCATGACTATCAAAAATTCTATATTACAAGCCACGGACTAGTAAAAAAAGATGGACTCCGCGCCGTGATATTAGCAAATGAAGCACCTTTATGCTAGTGTGTGTGCGGTTACGGTGTATACCAGTTATACAATTTTTTCTCCCTTAAATAACTATTTCTACTTATGTACTTAAGAAGGCACCAAAAAATACATAGTGATTTACAATGATGTCGCATATGCACATGGTTTTTTATGTATGATTTTTGAAGTGAAACTTCTTAAGAATCATTGTGATTTGAAACTCGAGGAAACAAAAATGTGATACGGTAGAGACACAAACAGGTAGATGTATAGGATTCCGCCGACGAGAGAATGAGGCAGACACATAAATTCATAAGATTTAACGCGGGAGAAAATGAAAAGCATTATACAGTGTTTTGGTACCAGGCGATCATAGTTAAAGAAGATATTGTCTTATGTATGACGCTAGTATACCTTAATATATTGACTGACATAAATATGGTAGCGGTGATAGTAATGTCTTTCATAGCGGTTGTAATCATGTGTCATCCTAGCAACATGTACCAGGACCTCATATGCAGTTTAGAGATCACAGATCAGTAGATGATTAACAGATAAATGGGATATGTTTCACATAATATAAAATCAAAGGCCGGCAACGCTCTTGTGATTCCTCTGGTGTTGCAAGAGAATGTGGGCGGCGGTGATCACTTAACTCCAGGTGACCCGTACGCTTGTTTGTCCTCCTATTCCATAAAAAAAAAGTTTGTTCGTTAATGGTGTTTGTTAAAACAAACCTATAAACGAAGTTCTGGAATTGGTTTGTTTTTTATTCATTTATAATTTCAATGCAGTGGAGTCAAGGATTATTGTAAAACATTAATCACATCATTAACATTGCTCTTCACTTTCAGAAAAGACCTAGCAGCCCTAAAATATCACTAGCTACCGTACCAAACTGTCAGAAAAATAGGGATAGCACACTTCTGCTTGACAACAGAAAAGCAAAAAAAATCGTATCACTTCTGGAATCTATTTGGGCCAGGGCCAGATATTTTTGTGGTGTGGTTGATGACATCCAATGTGCCCAACTCACATCTCTGCACAACGCCAAAGAATCAAGTCAATTTAAAATGCTTTGATCGTCCTCCCGAAGCTTTTTAGAGGCCAATTTGACTTCTCTTCCAAGTAATAACGAGACTGAATGTCGCTGTAAGATAGTCAAGTATTGGCATACAGTTTGTGGCTTACGGAAGGTGACTTTCCAGTTTGGAATGGAGTTACAGCTAAGATAAGTTGGAGTCACTCCCAGATGTTTGGTAGTTTATAACAATTACAAACAGACAGTTCTACGTGTTAATCTTTGGCGGAGATAGTATTGAACACACCGAACTTGGTCCAAGTTGTGTCATGAGCAGTTATGTTATGCTTTAACCTACATACTGGTTACTTCTAACATAGAATAAATACAAATTTTAGATAAATAAGAGTCTATTTTATTCATTACATTTAAGGATAAATGTTAACACGTAAAATATAAAGACAACCTAAGTTATTATATTATTATCTCTAAATAAATTTAATGTATTTGTTAAATGGTAAGCTGTAAATTTTACTTCTCAACTGAGGACATCTAAAGTATGAGGCAGCATTGTCTTTAGCAATTACTTAGATTAATAGATCATGACTGTTGAAACATTAACGATGCGTGATATCTGGCGATCATTAATAAAGAAAAAAAAATAACATTAAAAATAAATATTAATTTAATCCTCAATAAATAAAACCAAAAATTTTGTAATTACTTACGCAACGCATGGTTACCGCGCGGGCGCACAGATTAGACGGTGATCGCGGGGTGCGGAAGTAGGAAGGGGGCAAGCGGACACATTGGTTACGGCGGCGAGCGCTTTATGTAACGAAAGAGTCACACAGTATCCACACTTCATTTATTTATAGGATTTTTTTTCAAACTTAGAGCATGTGCGAAACTTAAAGGCAGGCAAGGCATCTCTTAACCCCTTGGTTGCGGATGTTCATGGCTGCTCACCTCACCACTTTCCACCACGCAAGACTTTTACCCGTTGCCCTACTCTCTTGAAATATCCTTAGTATCTCGCCCGGTCTTGTATACAACTTAAATTTACAAAAACCGCAAAAATAATACCGAGAGAGATTCTTACACCGTTTCTCCTCTCTCGGAGTGTAACTTATTTCTGAAGCGTTGATAGTGAGATCTTATATGACATCAAAAAGAATTTTCAAGGAATTAATAATGTGTGTGGCATTCTACAAATATTGCCCATCAAGAATGTTGCCTTAGGTAGGCTTAATGTAAGTGTAACATCATAATTAAAATAGAATTAACCTTATTGAAATTATTGAATATCTACGGTATATTTTCAAATTTATTTCGCACTCTTTTTTATAACTTAAAGTGATCAACGCCTCGATAATTTATTTGTATTTTAGTCATATTAAAGCCTTTAAAAATAAAACATTAGGTGTAAATGTTAGATTTTTTTAATCGTTTATTTAAGGACTCTTTTTATCATCAAGGGTCATTAGCGACCACGGTGTTTTACAACTATTTATATAAATCTATATTAAAAAAGCGATTCACTCAATTGTATGAAACGTGCATTGATTCATAGATTGACAGATGGCGGCTATAATCGTGTAAAAAACGGAGATAGCCGAAATCCACTACGTTGTAAGCAACTGTTCGCTTTCAAACTTAGCCGGATTATACTTCGTCGCCATATTGTAATTACTACTTCAAACTAATGTCAAATCTCTGCACGTTTCAACTAAATTTCAATTTTTACTTATCCAGACCCGCCTCCTACTACGTAATATCATCTTTGTTTTCTCGTTAGTTCTTGCACTGAAAAACTTCATAATATTTTCATATATTTCAAAAATCCTAATTTTAGTAAGTATATTTTGCCGTAATGATATCTACGCATACTCAAAAAGATTTAATTATAAATCTGCTTCATTTAATACGCCTCGTCTAAAATGTATAAGTACAATTAATTATTAATACCCTATTGTTGGCAGTCGCTTAATAAAACCACAGCTCTTTGCAATGACGAAAAAGCTGTCGACAATTTGAGTAGATTATAAAAAATATACCGTTTCCAACACCGTTGCGTGATGAAGGCACTCATAATAAACGTAACAGCCACAATACGTCCTACTCGCTCAGAAACGGTAGATTGTATTTAACATTTTTCACTTTTATTTTGTTAACCATTAACCTTCTATTATCATAGATATATTAACTTGCTATTTTAACTGTTAATTATTTGTTTTATCATGTATTTCTATTACTTACTAGCTGACCCGACAGACGTTGTTCTGTATATAATAAATTAAATAATGTTTTTATATGAATGTGTCGATAATATATCATAATAACAAAAATGACTTCGTAAAATATGCACCCTGCTGTCGTAATGAAATTGTTTCACAGCAGAACTGTCAAACCGTGCGTCAATAAATTCTCTCATAGAAATTATGTATGGACACATCAAAGGAAAAACAAATTTGTTGTTTTTATTTAATTTAGCAGCATTTTCATATTTATTTACCATTTAAACCTTCCCTGGACTTCCACAAATAATTCAAGACCAATCACAAAATTAGCCAAATCGGTTCAGCAGTTCTCGAGTTTGAGCGAGACTAACGAACAGCAATTCATTTTTATATATATAGATTATGTCCTACTCGCTCAGAAACGGTAGATTGTATTTAACATTTTTCACTTTTGTTTTGTTAACCATTAAACTTCTATTACCATAGATATATTAACTTGCTATTTTAACTAATAATTATTTGTTTTATCTTGTATATCCACTACTTTCGGATTGATGTGACTAGACTGCAATTGTGTAATTTTTTTTAAAGAAAATTGGATGGGACGAACATTACTCTCATCTGTTAGTAAGTGATACGCCCTGCTCATAACCACACAATGCCGCTCAGTCACTTTAACACATTAGATGTTAAGTCTCATTATTAGCCCAGTAATTTTACTAGCTACGGCGACCTTCGTACCGAAACACAACTATTCTTGTACATTATTGTGATGTATTTGTATCCTTAGGCTAGGGTTACTATAGATGCGAGTTCTGACGAAAATTTGTTCTGACGAGTACGTCCGAAATCCTCGTCAGAACAAGGCGTGTACACTGTGCGCGTTTTCTGTTATTCTGACTGTCAGTTCGTTTCTGCCGTCCAGCGAAGATGGACGAATTTGATGAATTTGATTTTCTTGAAAGTCTTTTATTTAAATTATTATTGTTAAATGGTGGAAATACAGAGCATGTCAACGAGTTATTTTCTATAAGAGACGACAAAGGAGAGTTCCAAATGTAGATTGTTGAGTTCTGTAGCAACTTTCTCCCACTTTTGCCGAGAAATATATCTGTTGTGATAATTTTTGTCTCTCATATCCCACAAACACCTGTTCTCGTACAGGAGACTGATCAATTTATCGTTATCCATGGTGGAAAACAAATCATTCGAAATGCGCAGACGCAGGTCGTGCGAAAAAATCAAACTCGTTTGAACGCTCGAGTGGTTCTGACGATGTCGTGCATGTTCTGACGCGTTCGTCGTTGCCAGTGTAAACACTGTCATTGGATACCAGGCGTTTGTTTCTTCTGACGAATCCGTCAGAACTCGTCAGAATAAATTTTCGTCAGAACTTGCATCCATAGTAACCCTAGCCTAACCCGACACTGATTTGTTTACCAACTATTTTGAGGTATCGGTGCAGTTGCTGCTACAACGTTGTGAGTCCTCGCATAAGATGTTTAACTATAATATATTAATAAATCAATTAAATACTAGTTTAATTAATTTTATAATAATACTAGCTGACCCGTAACGTTGTAATGCCGATATTAAAATCGCGATACAAAAGTAACTGTTGATCGTAGATGGGTGAAAATTTGAAATTTTTTAATGTTGACTCATCATCAAACATATTTAAAAAAAAAAAAAAAAAATTTCATGTACCACATGGACCACCCTTAACATTTAGGGGGATGAAAAATAAATGATGTCCGATTCTCAGACCTACCCAACATGCACTCAAAATTTCATGAGAATCGGTCAAGCCGTTTCGGAGGAGTTCAATGTATAACATCATGACACAAGAATTTTATATATTAGATAATATTTAAAGTTATTGACATCAAGCACGCCGTGCCTTTTTACAGCAAATTACACTTTTTTTTAATCACTCTATACATAATTTACACTTTTGAAAATTACTTTTGAATTTTTAGTTCAATTTAATATTTTTTTAAATTTGTTAATGTTATAGAGGCTTAAAAATAGGCACTTATCAGATAAAATGGCGTAACTTAAAGATTATTTTGAATCTACATTTCCTGTAATTTAATCGATTCTGAATCTGCATTTCAACATACATACATTATACATTTAATTTTCTTGGGAATTTAATATATAATAGAACTAGCCGTTCCAGCCCGCTTCGCTGGGCGAATTTTAAAGGAAATAAATTAAATTTTATTCATCTTATTACAAATACAATAAAAAAATAAGTAGCCGTAAACCATCTAGGATAAATTTCGCATCGCATGGTGGTAGTTTCATGTAGATACGATCAGTGGTTTAGGCTTGAAAGAGCCTCAAACATACACCATTTTCACTATATATACATAGATATTTAATAATAGCGTAGTTGGCACAACTCACAACACAATAAAGACGTATCAATTGCACGAATCCGATTTGTGATCGAAATTCATCTACAGTTATCTATCGAATCGTAATACATATCTTTACAGCTGGATTGAAATGATAATATCGGGGTCAACGCACCCAGACCAGACCCTGAGTTTTCGACTTCACGCTTCCTAGAGTTAAATACTCTTGAAGTGGCCAGATCGGCAGTAGTGGTTTATGGCACTACTATTATTCTTCAATGAATATCAGCAGATTATCATGATATCAGAAACAGTCTTCACCAGTGGGAGGCTACTTTGCACAGGATGCCGGCTAGATTATGGGTACCACAACGGCGCCTATTACTGCAGTGAAGCAGTATGTGTAAACATTACTGTTGTTGTACATGTTGCGGTCAGAAGGGCACCGTAGCTAATAATTTTACTGGGCAAATGAGACCTTACATCTTATGTCTCAAGGTGACGGGCGCAATTGTAGTGCCGCTCAGAATTTTTGAGTTTTTCAAGAATCCTGAGCGGCACTGAATTGTAACAGCCCGGGCGTATCAATTACCATCAGCTGAACGTCCTGCTCGGCTCGTATAAAAAACAGTCTTATGACTAATCCGAATTCACACATAAACATATGTTCGCAAACTATTTTCTGCTATTAAAACGAATATCATTAATTATAAATTATTGCGAAAAAGTGGCAGTTGGCAGGGCACATAGTTCGACGGAGAAATGGCCGGTGGGGCAGAAAAGTCGTCGTATGTCCACCACACACCGGAAGACGTAGTGATGGAAGGCAACAAAATGGACTGACGATCTGGTCAGATAATATATATATACATGAATATATTGGATGCGGGCAGCGCAGGACCGCTCGTCATGGAGATCTTTGGGGAAGGCTTTTGTCCAGCAGTAGGCATCTTCCAGCTGATGATGATGATGAAAACGAATATCACACAATTATTTTTAATTCAATTAATAAATTAATGTTAATGTTATTCATACCAGTAGTTAGTTAGTAGTAATAAAATATATAATATCATTTTATTTGCACAATATCGTATTTGGTATCATTCTTTGTGCACAATAAGCAAAACTGCGTTATCTATATCAAAATGAATTGCTGTTCGTTAGTCTCGCTAAAACTCGAGAACGGCTGGACCGATTTGGCTAATTTTGGTCTTGAATTATTTATGGAAGTCCAGGGAAGGTTTAAAAGGTGAATAAATAGGAACATACTGCTAAATTAAATAAAAACAACAGATTTGTTTTTCTTTTGATGTGTCCATACATAATTTCTATAAGAGAGTTTATTGACGCACGGTTTGACAGTTCTGCTGTGAAACAATTTCATTACGACAGCAGGGTGCATTTATTACGAAGTAATTTTTTATGTTATGATATATTATTGACAAATTCATATAAATACATTATTTTATTTATTATATACAGAATAACGTCTGTCGGGTCAGCTAGTATTTAAATAAATAATATTTTCAATTATCAGTGACGGAGAGAAACTATAAATTAAATATTAAAGTTTTTAATTAGTAATACAATGCTCAACCTCATCAACCAATTGACGAATTCATACGAGCATGCGATCCCCAAGTAATCACTTTACCATCAAGTGATTGTTCTTCAATCTCTTCATCTATTTCACGCATCACCATGCGAGGCATGTGGAGGGTTCCCGGTCTCCAATGTTACTTTGACCTATGTTACTGCTTTGTTTTGCAGTCTAATCAGTTAGACTGCAAAACAAAGCGTATACCAAAGTTCGCTTATGAGAGAGAAAAAAAAAGAAAACGCTTCTAAAAAAAAGGAAATATTATGCAAGCTGTCGCGACTGTTTCAAATTAAAACATCTGCAACACTTGAACTGAAACTTAATAAAAATAATTAAATTACCACAAACCCGGAACGATTTACTATAATTAGAGTCAGTTGTCACCTCACCCTTGACCAATCCATATTTGTAATGTGACCTTTAGAATATGATTCAATTCCTTTAATTCTTGTAAACTTCAGGGAAACTTTGAAGTATCCGCCAATAAATACATCAACGCAATGTTAAGCTGTTAAAGGAAATCAAATTAAATTATTGTGAACAATGTTTTTTGTGTTATTACATCCTTATGACAGTAAAATCGAGGTGATGATTGTGGATCGAACCAACAATAGCTCGCATAACAAAAGCTACAAAAATCCGGCTCGTCCAAACACTTGTTTTTCCCCATATTTTTGTATGCTGCAGAGACGTTGACTTTGCGACAAGTCGAGAAAAAGAAATTTGATACTATGTGGTGCTGGAGGAGAATGCTGGTAGTTTCATGGACCGAGTTTCGCACCAACGTCTCCATTCTACAAGAACTTGGCATAAAACTACACCTTTCGGTATAAGTACAGAGTCGCATACTTAAGTTCTTCGGACACGTCTGCCGGCGCGAGAGTGAGTCCATGGAGCGCATTGTTGTGCAGGGCAAAGTGAAGGGTACCAGAGGGCGAGGAAGATCGCCCATGCGATGGACCGACCTGAATTAAGTCTACTGTGGGCGGTAGATGGAACGGGTATATCAGGCTGTCAGCCAGCAGGGAAAAGTGGAGAACGCTCGTGGGGCGAATCACATCTGCCCCAACTGATCGGTCTGCCGTCACGAAGAAGAAGAATTCTTATGACTCCATGTAATATGATCTGATTCATAACTCATCACAAAACAACGTAAGACGTAGCGACATCCTAATCACATCACACTGCACCCTGGGAGTAAAAAATGTCTCACGAATGATGAGTACAAGTGCAGCTATACTTTGCAGTAAAACTCTGCAAATATTGTTATTTCTACTGTATTATGTAGTATTTACATTGGTTTTTTGGGTAAAAGTTACAATTTTATTTAATATTTTTATTGACCAGACGTATCGTGAGTCCCCCTGAAAACGTGCTCTTGCAGAGGAGAGGTCACGTCTGATTATAATGATGTTACCTTTTTTGGGGTTTTGCCATAATCGCCACGCTTGGAAGGCCACTTCGCAGTAGATGATGTGCTCTTAACGAAAGATGCTGCTGCCCATCCTCCACTCTTTTTAACTCTTATTCGCCTCTTATGACACCCATGGGAGGATATGAGGTGGTGCCACACAACCCGCACTGGTCTGGTCAAGATTGTCGGAATAGGTTGGATGAGAGCAAAGCAGTAGTTGTGGAGATCTTTATGAGAGCTTTTGTCTAGCGGACGACTTCCAGCTGATATGACATTGATTTATAAAAAGAATGTATGCCTGTTTACTTATATAGACCATAAACCGTAAAGAAAAACCTATTAACTAAAATCAAGGAAGCCACTTGATTTAAGTAAGATTACTCTTACCTTAAAGCTTGCCCTTGTGACAGGCGACCGTCATTAATTACCAGTTCATATCTTAAATGATCAGATTAACCAGATTTTACGGATCTTATGGATCAGGTGCACTTGAATATAGCAATCCTTTCTAATAACACTGATTCCGCACATTAATGCAGGCAAATCGGTTGGTCCAATCCGGTCTTGATGACCCACAAACCTGGTGGACGCCGGGTGTCAGGTCGCATTGACCGACTGCTTTTCATTTGCCACAGAGTGCATTAACCACAAATCACAGTCTAATAACAAGATAGAGCGCGCTAAGACTCTCTCTTCTTCACAAAAATATTCTGAATGTTAATTGCCAAAAAAAATTTTTGATAAACAGAAAGATTAATAGATCATTAGCTACCATAATTAGTAACATTTCTACAACCAATTCGAAAAGATTTGTCCAGCGCAAAACTCAGCGGGTCTTCTCTTTTATAATATGGTAATACTTTCTTGTAGCATTTAAAAAGTCATGTCACGTGGCTAATTAGACCCCCAGAATACTAAAGTTTGCGTTTACCACTAAAAAACCCATTTGTCTTATCAAATTAATGCCTCGCCTAGTATTGGAATACTGGGTTTCAATCTCGAGCAATTGTCAATTCCGTGGTCATTGGGAAGCCAAAACCAAATTGGCATCGAAGAAGCTGAGTGTCGTAAATAGTGCACGGCAATACTTCAAGCCGGCCCACATTCTCACATCACAAAGCTCTACAAAGCAAAGGTCCGGCCACATATGGAGTATTGCTATCATCTCTGGTCTGGCGCAACCGTGTATCAGTTTGAAATATTTAATCACGTGCAACGCAAACCTCTCCGAATTGTAGGAGAATCTTCTGTGTGAATTGCTAGATCGAATAGAACATGGCGTTGCATAGAGACGTCGCTTCATTGTGTGTCTTCTACCGCATTTATCACGAAGTGTGTTCCGAAGAGCTATTTGAACTGATTCCTGCTGCCGAATTTATATTGTTAAATTTCTCATGTAAGTGAATTCTGTATTCTTAATGAGAAAAAGTTCTTTAACCATATGTCATTGTAACTGTGTTTTTACATTAGATTTTAGGGGGACTGGGTCCTCTTGAAGACGAGATCTGGAAAGGTTTTGAATCATCGGGTTAACTAAAATAAAAAAAGTAATTTTTAGGGAAATTCTTATGTAAAAACATAGTTACAATTACACGCGTTTTAATACTTTTAAAATGTTTTATTTAAATTCTTTAACCATATATAAGCCTGGGATCATGTGGGAAATACATATACATCGTCAACCATGACTTACTAACTTAAGTATATATCTGTTGGGCTTTTGATGTCGCCTCTGTCTATTATATTCAACTCTATGGCATCATTCTCGCTCGAAGATTCCAACTGTCGCTTCCTGATTCAGATTTTACGATAACTATTAAGTGTAGTATTAAAGTGGCCAAGTAAATTGCAGTCAACGACCGTGATCCGAGAAGGCTTTTAGTGATTAATTAATCATTGATATTCTTAATTACTTTGACGTTGTTTCAATACACAATGGCTTGATTTGTTTACGACACCATAAATCTTTATCTGAAGTGCTATTTTTCAATCAATCTCACGAGTTTAATTGGTTAACATTTTATCGATATTAATTTATTTCTTCAAAGATTCCATAATGGTAAAATATACTATACAATATATAGTTTTTTTTTATTTTTAAACTACCAACAGAATTGCATGTGATACATTAACATTAAACAAGTCTTACGTGCTAGGGATACACATAATTATATTTATAGGCAGTTACAGCATGTACACAAATAAAAGTCGTACAAAAAGTTAAAATTTATATAATGAGAGGTATATAAAAAATAAAAGAATAATAATAAAGAAAAAAATATGCACAATTTTAATATCTTAATTAATTTATATTTAAATTTTGTTATATTATCGCTGAACAGATCAATTGACTTATCTTTACTAATAAATTCATTATATAGTCTACTTAATCGGGGTATTTGGGAATGATGACCGAGATCGGTCCTGTGGGTTGCGTGAGTAAAAAGTGAAGTTCTGAGTCACCTATTGGTGATGACTATATGGTTATTAATTACTCAAAAATATATGCAGTTACTTTTTTTACTGTAAAATGTTTATAACACATTATTTCAAACAACTTATTATGTACATAATATTGACTAATCATATGAATAAAGTGCGTGCTGTTTTATTAATTAAAGTGTAGAAAACCCTAAAAAATCTTAATATATTTGAGATTATTTAAACTGTGCGTTAATAAATTCTCTCATGGGAAATATGTCCATACAAAACAAATATTGGAAATAAAAATATGTATGGGTCCCAAATCGAAATAAAAACTATCCTATCTCTCCAGTTGGACTTAACTGCACTCCATGAAGTAATCCCCATTAAAATCCGTTCATTAAATTAGGAGTTCACTGAAAACAAACACTAGGACACTGAATTTATACAAATAAAGATTTAATAATTGATTTTTCTGCTAAGTCTTGGTTTGCCTGCATACAATCTGGACCAACTCTTTTTTTCAACACATACTCCACATCCACAATAACTGTGTGTGTGATGTGGGACTCGAACCCGCGGCCTACCGTTCGAGCGCTCTTCCACTGAGCCAACCATTCGAGGCGTAAGGAGAGTTCGCGGGTTCGACTCCCACATAGTTCATAAATTATGTTTTCAAATTTAATTTCTGTAATTAATCCCAGAAGTGAGGGTTATCACTTTAAAAAATAAAAAATTGCTTAATACAGACATTATACTATTTTTTTTTATGAAAATAAGGGACGATACGAGCAGGAAGTTCAGCTGATGACTATTGTCTGCCCATAACAATGCAGTTCTTGAAATACCCAAAAATTCTGAGCGGCACTAAAATTGTGCTCGTCACCTTGAGACATAGGATGTTAAGACTCATTTGCCCAGTAATTTCACTAGCTACGGCGCCCTTCAGACAGAAACACAGTAATGTTTACACATTACTGCTTCACGGCAGAAATAGGCGCCGTTGTGGTACCCATGATCTAGCCGGCATCCTGTGCAAAGGAGCCTCCCACTGGTCCCACGTTACTCATTACTTTATACTTTTTCCGTTTTCTGCAATTTAATAAATTCACAAGGAAAGCAGACACAATACCTGCTCGTAGTCCGTTTATTAAACGCTCATTGGAAAACCTGACTTCGATTACAAGTAATGTATATAATTTATTTTTTACCTTTTTCTTAATTGTAATAAATTGTTCATTAAACTGTACTACAATATTAACGTTCTGCAAATAGTGTATTATTAAGCAGAGCATTTAATATAAGTGCAGCAACTAAATGTCAGTAATTTTTCACAATTAATATTCAATGACATTTAAGCGTAGTACCCCTGTAGCGAGCATATTTGATGCATACAATTTGGACTCTATTTATATCATCGTAAAAGTGACTATTGCTAAGCCCAAATCTAAATCTGTGTTACAAAATCGGGCGACAAAACAGCTTACGGATTAAATCATTTTGAAAAATGTACGTGATTTTAATATTATTTTAATGAATTGTTTCAATTTAATTTACAAAGGTTATGAAAGATATTAAAGGTAATGAAAGTGGACGAAGCGAAACAAGTATGTAAAGAGGCGTGATTATATATATGTATGAAAGATGACAAACATATAAGCCAATATGCATTGAAATCACTTTTTAAGTTAATATAGACGGGGATGTTTTATCTTTAGATAATATATTCAGGTATTCAATACAATAAGGGAATGTAAAGAATTAAGAAGAAGTCAAATAGAAAACTTGACACAGTCAATATATCATTAACTTTACCAAGGTTAAGTATAGAATCCCTTGGGTTGCTATAGAATACAAAATATTTATAATATAAATTCAAATTCAAAAACACTTTATTCATGTAGGTCACGGAAATGACACTTATGAATGTCAAAAAAAAAATTGTTTCTTATTGAATTAACCGCTGCTTCGTTAAGGGTTGAGCTAATGAGAAGAAGTAGCAAGAAACTCATTGCCACTCTTTTAAGTCAAGATGTACATTTTAATTGTTTCACAAATCATTTCAAGTACAATATATGCAAAGTGACGCAACAAAAATACTCAAATGTCAAAAAATGAAAGGCTTACACGAGTAATTCTAAAAAAGAAAAAAAAGTTAATTAATACTTATAAACACAAGAGTTATTGAGTATAGTAGATGCATCAATCCACACATACCGTAAATAAATAGAGGCATTATGTGAGCATTTCATAAAATAAAATATATTATAACTTTAACTTTAAAGGAAATAATAATTATAAAAAACACATCAAGCAGACCTCCCGGTAACAAGATCATCCAGCCACCACGAGTAGCACCCGTTCACGAGCATGACGCATGGACCAGCCATCGCCTCTCTCGACCATATTTTAGGGTATAGTATATATAAATCCAGTGTGTAATGTTTGTTTCAAGGGAACTCCTAAACTAATGGGGATTACTTCATGGAGTGCAGTTTAGTCCAACTTGAGAGATAGGATAGTTTTTTATTTTGATTTGGGACCCATAATTATTTTTATTTCCTATATTTGTCATGTATGGACATAATATTTACGATGAGAGAATAATTTATTGACGCACGGTTAATTTAACGCATTAAAAGAACAGGGTAATCTACCAGTGGGAGGCTCCTTTGCACAGGATGCCGGCTAGGTTATGGGTACCACAGCGGCGCCTATTTCTGCCGTGAAGCATTAATGTGTAAGCATTACTGTGTATCGGTCTGAAGGCCGCCGTAGCTAGTGAAACTACTGTGCAATTGAGACTTAACATCTTATGTTATGTCTCAAGGAGAAGAACACAATATTGTAGTGCCGCTCAGAATTTTTGGGTTTTTCAAGAATCCTGAGCGGCACTGCATTGTAATGGGCAGGGCGTATCAATTACCATCAGCTGAACGTCCTGCTCGTCCCCTATTTTCATAAAAAAAGGAAGCATATCTTACGAAATAATTCATGATGTTATGAAATATTATTGACAAATTCATAAAAAAACATTATTTCGGGTCAACTACTTTATTATTTTTATAAAAATGTATTTTTAGTAAAAAATTACCGTCTGCAGTAATTGCTTCTTTGAATTAAAACGAAATACTTAAATCTTCTTGCTAGGTTGCAGGGTGAAACTATTTTTACACAATATCTAGAACAATTTTCGTTTCTAATATGGATTGATTGTCTTTCAGTTGTTTTTTTCATTCAGCTTCAAAAGTAAAGATAATATATTGAAAATTAAAGTGAGTTTCTAAGTGATTCCAACAAATATCGTTAGTGTTTACAAATATGTATAAAAAAAACAAATTATTTACTAAAACCTTCCTCGATAACCACGCTATCCATTGGTGATAACAGCATAAACATCGGTGCAGTAGTTTTTGAATTTATCGCGAACAGACAGACAGATAGACGTGGTGGAGGACTTTGTTTTATAATATGTAGTGCTCGTTAAAGATCAAAGAACACACTGAAATCTTGACGAACGATATCGCGGGCGACCATGCTATGAATATAAAGTATTTAAGCGCGGTGCTTAACCTACTAAAATATATGATTATAATTTTTATTTCATCGCATCCGAAATAAGTCAAAATTTTCTAAATCCGAGTAGAAAACGAATTAAGTGTCGGGGCAATGAATGTAAGCTACTGAAATAATAAATGTTGAATTTTAATTCAAATAAAATGCGTCTCAAGACATTTCCAGAAATGTTTCCCGCACTACAATTACAGCGATGGTCCGCTTTCATAAAAAAACAACAGTCCACAATGTAAACCTAACTGTCTAGACTAAACTGTTGTTGATACTGTAAAATAGGTCTCCGAAAAACAAGAAGCGATTTACAAAAGTTTTATTAATGAAAATAAGGGACGAGACGAGCACGAAGTTCTTTCGAGCTGATGATTATTCACTGCCCATTACATTGCAGTGCCGCTCAGGATTCTTGAAAAGCCCAAAATTTCTGAGCCGCGCTACAGTTACGCTCGTCACCTTGAGACAAAAGATACTACGGCGCCATTCAGACCGAAACACAATAATGTTTACATATTACTTCTTCACTGCAAACATTGGCGCTATTGTGGTACCCATAACCTATGCGGCATCCTGTGCAAAGGAGCCTCCCAATGCTAATAAGAAGTTACGCAGAACGACACTTTTGCCATCAATGTGTAACAGGCGTTAAACTTACAGTTGCTGTTACGTAACGTAACGTAAACGGTACCGTAATTACATAACCGTCAACAAACATGTTATTTAATGAATTTCCATCCAACATTCAAACCTTTGCAGTTCCAAGAACTAATGCGTAGCTCACATAAGTTATCCACACTTTACTATTGCAAATACATATAGCATGATGAAAAACTCTAATTGGAAATAGTTCTTTTATTTTTAAGTATTTATGTAAGAAAACTTTAAGCGGTTAACATACACAGATAGGTTTCATGAAGTTTAACGGCCTTACAAATAAACTTGGTATAAAGTTATAACTGATGATAAACAAAGAATATGCAAAATGTTTACAATATCGTTGACAACACTGTCAATACAATGATAATTCTTGGCCTATGGACTTGCATCCCGTGCCACTAAATAAATTTAAAAAAAAAAATGATAATTCTGAAGTTTACCGAATGACAAGCTGCCTTGCAAATAAACGCGGGAAACGTTATACGTCCGAACAAACCACTCGTCAGCAAAATGTCTAATTGTAAACATTTTACATATTCTTTGTTTATGCTTACTTTATTTGTAAGGCCGTTAGTGTTTGTTATTGTATTTTAAGCTTTAAACTATCTTGTATAAATAAATAATAAAAACATTGATGAAAATAGCTATCTGATTATGTGCGGAGTTAAAACTTATTTTGTACGGAAGAGAACGACAAATGGACGTTTATGTGACGTTAAGTGATCACTGCCGCCCACATACTCTTATAATACCAGAGGAATCACAGGTGCGGTGCCAGCTTTTTCGAAAAGTGTAACAGCTTTTTGAAGATACCCATGTCTTATCGCACAAACATGATCATTCAACGGTTTGGTTATTAAATCATATGTATTTTTTCTTGTTTTTCATCATTTTTCATCATTTAAATAAGTTTAATTCATATTCAACTTAATTTCATACTTAAAAGTATTGAATTAAGAAGAGAAGATATAAAGAGATGTTTTCTCAACAAAATTAATGTAGTATTGTATTGATGACAATCACTGAGATGAAATTACGAATGCTTCAAATATTATTACATTATAAAATAATATTGTTTTACTTTGAGAAATTATATTTAGTTACTTACATTTAGACATAGTGCTGCTATCTTGATCTGTTGTCAGCCTAGAACAAAAAAACTTGTTAATATTTCTTGAAATAATATAAGTAAACATGTTTACGTTGCGTTACTAAATTAGAACTGCATGATTAAAATAATCTTTAAACAGAGAGAGACAGTCCGACTACCATGTTTTAAAAAAGTTTCTGAATAAGTTTTTGAAAAGTGAAAAATCTCTCTAATAATAATAAATAAATCTCAAACAGAGTCATTAACTCATTCTGTTTCAAATTCAAAAAAAAACTTTTTTCACTGTTAAACTTTATAAGTTATTAAGTGCAAGTCAGGATGAAGTATAAAAGTTAAAAAAGCATTCAAATGAGTATAACAATATTCATATATATTTTAACAATATAATATATATTAACAATAAGTTAAGAAACATTAATCTCAACTATCTTTATCATTCAAATAATCTTTCACGTTATAAAAGGCATTAGTTAATTGGTAATACTTTAATATCATTTGGGAGTTTATTATAAAATATAACACAATCCACTTTAAAAGACTCAGCAATTTTACGGAGCCTAGTAGATTGGATTGCGAGTACATCTCTATTCTTTCTAAATTGGCTAATATGTTTATGAGCGTACAGTAGGTTAATGTACTGGCAATGAATGAAATTGATTTAAGTAAGGACGTTCCTTGACATTTTTGAATTAGGGAGTTCCGTTAGAAAAAAATATTTCGTTCCATTCTACATTTTCAGCGTTGGAATGGTTTAGATGCATTGCAGGGCTTACGCTGGTCGTGGACTGTATAACATGAAGTACAGGCCAAGAAGGAGGTCTGATTACACTTAAGGATTCCTCCAGTGCAGAACCAAACCAAAACACATAAAAACTAGTAATCCAAAAATGAAATGAAGATACGACGAGTTATTGCAAATAATAAATGAACATAGTTGAATAACACAGAGGAAAGATAATTGAACGTCCAAAAAGACGAAGAAAGTAGATAATTGACGGACTTTAGAAAAATATCATATAAGGAAAGAAAGAAAAAAACGAAGCAGAGATAGATAAGTTATAGGTATATTTCAAATCAAGAAGGGGATCATGGATACGGCATAGGTCAGGAAAGGATGGAGGAAGTTACATAAATAAAATTAGTCTGTGATGTAGAAACTCTATGTTTGTCAAGCTTCTCCGGTAGTTGATGATGGATATGACCCAATGCGGAGACGCACTGATAGAATACCGATTTCCTACACTGAAGTACTTTAATATTGTTGTGAGATGCATGGATGAAAAAGGCAAATGGATTTTGGGTTTTACTTAACTGATAATTGATTCCGCAAAGTGGTTATGAGATGCAAGAAGATCCACGCAAAAGATGCCAAAGTCCACTAATGAAGAGATTATGAATAAGGGAACCAAAAAACATCTTTTTCAGAAACCATACTACCCCGGAAAAAGCCTTTGCAGGAACTTCGTGATGTAACTCATAAAAAAGCCACTCCCTAAGAAAGAATTTATGAAAATCATGCAATGAGGTGTAAATATTAAAGCAACCATTTTCGTCAGTACAAATCATCGCGTGGATAACAGTCGTTCAATGCGTAATCAAATACATAATGCACAATGGTGATTTGTCGCGAAGGTTTGTTATTATGGTTACCAAGTCGTGCATGAGGGTCATTTATATTTAGTAGCCAGAGATCCACAAACTATTACAAATATCATTGAATGACACTGTTTTTACAGTTATTGACCATCACTCAACCACTAGTCAACTGTTGATTGAACCCGATGTAGTGAAGACCTTACGCTTGAGAAGTTGCGTTAGAGCATGTTGCCCAAAAAGAAGAGTAATCTTGAATCCTCATGTTTGGCGCAAACAAAGCACTCCAAGCTTCAATGGTGGATGGCATTGAGCTTGAATTTCGGGGATGCAGTGGATGAAACTATTACCGGGAGATCTGTATGACGTTTTTTTTATTTCTTTTTTATTATTTCAATATTAAAGTAATATTTTTTTTAATAATAGCTAATAAAAGGCTCGCATAATGCCTTTACAGTATGTGCGGATTGATGCATCTAATACATACATACATACATAATATCACGCCTCTTTCCCGTAGGGGTAGGCAGAGACCACTTCTTTCCACTTGCTACGATCCTTACATACTTCTTTCGCTTCGTCCACTTTCATTATTCCTTTCATACATGCTCTCCGGTTTAGGGTACTTTTGTTGACCTGGCCTTTTTTCAAGACGTCCCTGATTTGTTCTTGAAACGTCCGCCTAAGTCTACCCCTTCCAACACTTTCATTCACACTGGTCTTATCCACTTTCTTCGTCAATCGTTCTTCATTCATTCTCTCGACATGTCCAAACCATCTCAGCTAACCTTTCTCAATTTTTGTCACAGCATCTTCTTTCAGACCACAACGTTTTCTTATTTCACTATTTCTTATCCTGTCACTCAGTGTAACTCCTATCATACTTCTCAACGCTCTCATCTCAACTGCATTTATTCTGCTTTCATGTTTCTTCTGCCATACCCAACTTTCACTTCCGTACATGAGTGTTGGAACCAACACCCCCTCATGCACAGCCAAGCGAGCCTTATTAGACACCTTCTGACTGTTCATAAAGGAGTGCAAAGCTCCATTCACCATGTTTCCTGCATTCACTCTTCTTTCAATATCACTCTCATACTTTCCATCTCTTGTAAATTTAGAACCCAGATACACAAACTCATTCACCTGTTCAATTTTTTCATCTCCAATCACGATATTGCAGTCTGTCACTACCTCATCTCTTTCAAGCACCATCACTTTCGTCTTCTTTACATTCATCTTCATTACCTTTCCATCTTCATTACCAAAAGCTCCATTCATAGCAGTTACCATCTCTTGCAACTCCTCGGCTGAAGATGCAAGTAATACTTGGTCATCAGCATAGAGAAAACATTTGACGAGTAACTCATTCATTCTCAAACCACTGTCATTCTCTTTTAAACCTGTCAAGCAATTGTTCACGAACAGATTAAACAGCCACGGTGACGCTACACATCCCTGCCTTACACCTTTTTCGATATTAAACCATTCAGTGTATGCCCCGTTTATCCTTACACAAGCACTAGAATCTCTATAAAGAGATTGCAATGCTCGTATAAGAACACTGCTCACACCGCTCGTGGACAATGCTGACCACAATTCATTCCTCGCCACTCTATCATAGGCCTTTTCTAGATCCACGAACGCGCAATAGACCTTATTGTTGTTAGCCAAAAACTTTTCGGCTATGCACCGCAAGGAAAAGACCTGATCCGTACATCCCATTCCCTTTCTAAATCCCGCTTGTGCATCCCATACTTTTTCGTCTGTTTCATTCACAACTCTTTCAATCAACACTTTTGCATACAATTTACCGACGACGCTGAGAAGGCTTATACCGCGGTAATTTCTGCAGTCTTGTCGTGACCCATTTCCCTTATACAATGGCACGATTACAGCTTTGCATCAGTCTCCTGGTACTTGCCCATTTCGCCAGCACAAATTGAAGAAGCGGTACAGCTGGCTAGCCACTATGCCCTGACCAGCCCTCAGCATCTCGACGGTAATCCTGTCATACCCTGCAGCTTTACCTAATCTCATACTTTTCAATGCTTTCACTATTTCATCCATGCTTATCTCACTTACATCAACATTTATATTAGTTTCAATAGAAGCTGCCGGATGTTGTTCATGCACTTCCTCTCTTTCAAACAAACTTTCAAAATACTCTTTCCATCTCTTTAGCACACATTCTTCTCCTCTTATAATGTTCCCATCTTGACTCCTGATTATACTGAGCTCCGAGGTAGACGTTTTTCCTCTGGCTGTTTTGATGGATTTCCAGAAGAACTTAATGTTTGACTGGAAATCTTCAGTGAGCCTCCTATCAAAATCATCCTTTCGTTCTTCTTTCTTTCTAGACACAACTGCTTTCGCTGCTGATTTCAATCTTTTATACTTCGTTCTTGCTTCCTTTATCTCGTCATCCGTTGCCTTTTGTACTTTTTGGTTAGCTTTTGTTGCTAACCAATCCAACCAAGCTTTCTTCTTTTCTTGCACCGCCATTTGTACCTCTTTATCCATCCACAAATTATAGTTCTTTCTTCCTTTCCTTCTTTTAGCTACCCCGCATACCTCAACAGCAACATTCACGACCCCTTTCTTAAATGTCTCCCACAAATCTTCAATCACACCTATCTCTTCTATGCCTTTAAAACTTTCTTTCAGTTTCTCTACATACTCGTCTTTCCTTTCTTTTTCTTGTAGATTTTCCACTTTTACTCTGTCCAAAACACTCGTAGGCTCAGCTCGTCGGTGTCGCCGACGTTTAAAAAGGCCGCGCATTCGGGCTATGATCAGGAAGTGGTCTGTGTCGAGGCCTACACCGCGGTATGCCCGAGCATCTAATACTTTCTTTCTCAGTCTTTCATCTACAATTACAAAATCAATCATACTTCTAGACTCACCCTCATCTCTTGTATACAAATGGATCTTTTTGTGGTTAAACATTGTGTTGGCCATGCAAAGATTCCATTCCAAGCATACTTCAAGCAGGCTTTTCCCATTTTCATTAACTCTCTCGTCCCCAAACGTACCCAGAACTCCTTCATACCCATCACGCTTTACTCCAACCCACCCATTAAAATCCCCTAACATCACGATCCGTTCATTTTCTCCGCATTTATTCAAGACCTCTCTCATACTGTCCCAAAATTCCTCTCTCTCTTTTTTGGCTTTTAATGACCCACCTCCGCACAGATCCGTCGGTGCATACACCCCAAGGATAAACAAGCGAGTGAGTCCGACTTTTAACCTAATCCAGAGGAGTCTTGGGCTAACACATTCATGCTCTTTCACACATTCTACTATTCGAGCGGAAACAATCACACCAACTCCCTGACAGCCTCGGCTGGTTTGGGGGACTCCGGACCAGTATGCCGTGTAGGGACCATGAACCGTGGTATCACATCCTTTCCTCTTCGTTTCATTCACGCACAGAATATCTATGGATCGTTCATCCATCATCTGACATACTTCATCTACCTTATCATCCACTCCTCCTCTTACGTTCAACGTAGCAAAGTGGCTCTCCATGGGCCGCTTTTCGCCCCCGCGAGAAACGAGACGTGATGGGTGGCGAACCACATCGCCGCCATTTTGGTGAAATAACCTATTTTTATTAGTCTCCATTGCGTTCCCACGAATAGCAAGGGCAAGGTTTGTCCACCCCAGCAGAGCCCCGCATGCCAGGGTAAGGCTAGCCTGATTCTGGGTCGCCCGGTCCCAGGGCAGTGACTAACTAACGACTAGGCTTGCCCCTAGCCATGCATCCATCCGCGCGGCAGACGTTGGATTGGCGGAGAGGGTAGGAATAGGGAAAGGGAAAGATAGGTGGTGTGAAAGGAAGATTGGTAAGTTAAAGTGGGAAATAGGAAATGTAGGATATTACCGCCCAGGAGGGCAAGGATAAGGACAGTAATAGCTAGGGGAGCCGGGGTCGCATACCCGTATACTATACCACAACTTCCGGACAGGTAAGTTGGGATGAGTATCCCATGACTAATGCATCTAATGTACTCAATAACTCTTGTTTTTCATTTTTTTTTGACTTACTTGTATTACGGCCGTTTCCGATATTCAGTCTATCTCCGGTTGTGGCCTACTTGAGTTAAAAATCGTAACTATCGTTGACTTTTCTGTCCCAATAAACTTATCGACGGTATCTCTTATCCGTACACGCTGTCTGTCAATGGGATGACGTATAGCTTACCAGCGATAGAAGTTTGTATGGAAATTGAAATTCACGCGTCCCAATATATGGTGATAAGAATGCCTTATCGGCAATATTGGGACAGCCTTGGATTATTGACAGCTAATTACTGACAGTAGAAGGTAGTAAGTAATAATTTATCTCCATCTGTATATTGGGTACGGCTTTAAGCCATTTAGTATTGACGTTTGAGTATTTTTGTTGCATCACTTTGCATATGTTGTAATTGAAATAATTTGTAAATTGCATTGAAAATAACTTGTAATTACCGAATCTGTTTTGAAAAGAGCATTTACCTTAAAGTTTCTTGCTTGTTCTTCTCTAACGGCTGTTCCCAATATACTTTCTACAGATAGAGATAAATTACTACCTTCTACTGTCAGTAATTACTTGTCAACAATCTGAAGTTGTCCCAATATACCCGATAATTCATTCTTATCGCCTTACATTGGGACGCGTGAATTGAAATTTCCATACAAACTTTTACCGCTAGTAAGTTATACGTCGTCCCATTGACAGACAGCGTATACGGATAAGGTAAGTTACCGTCGATAAGTTTATTGGGACAGAAAAGTCAACGATAGTAACGATTTTTATCTCAAGTAAGAGATAGACTGAATATTGGAAACGGCCGTAAGGGAATCAGCCTTCCGAATGAGCTGTATAAAAAAAAATACATAGTTCAAGTGTAATATGACTAAGAAACAATATATTTTGATTTGAATTGATTTATGGAAGAACCAACTGAGAGTTCATGTTCGACCAGCTGAAGCACTACGATAGTAGTAGGTAGTATTGACCATCTCTGACTCCCATAATTTACAGAGCCACGTGGTAATTTGTAAACATTTCTTTTACAGAATTACTTTATGACGAAGTAGATAAGTTTTCATTCAGTCATTTTCTATTTATATTATTCATTCGCTATCATCTTTATCGTTGCTAGGCCAAGCTCTACTACAGCACTTTCAAGGGCAAAATTGATGAATCTTAATAGTTTAATCACAGATAATTTACACGTTTAAATAGAGCCTCATGCTGTTAGGAAACGCATGAAAACAGGTCAGGATTATTACTTTAGTGTGCGTGACAAGCTACGTGTTACACTCGCGAAATGTATGTAACATAATTTTAGTGTGCGTAAGTTGCTGAAAATAAAGATTAACAGTTTGCCTCTCACAGTCTATCTTATAAATTATAAAACGTATAAATTATCTAACGGCCTTACAAGTAAACTTGGTATAAGGTTATACCTGAGTATAAACCAAGTATCACTCTTTATTAGTCCCTCTACCTATCCTGTCTACATTCCCAGCTCTAGAAAAATTACGTGCGTACAAAGTACACATATCAGAAGTGAAAACTGCATTGAGAATGAACCTCTAAACTGCATATGAAGTCCTGGTACATGTTGCTACGATGACACATGATTTCGGCCGCTATGAAAGACACTTCTATCACCGCTACCAGGTTTATTTTCTCCTGGTTTCTATCTAGTAATACGTCGTGCGCATGATGACGACAGAATATATTAAGGTATACTCGCGTCATAACATAAGACAATCTCTTCTTCAGCTATGATCGCCTGGTACCAAAACACTGTATAATGCTTCATTTTTTAAATCTTATGAATTTATGTGTCTGTCTCTTTTTACTGTCTCGTTTTTTCGTTTCATCGACTTTCAAATCACAACGATGCCAAAAAAGTTTTCACTTCAAAACTCTGGAATTTGAAACCGGGACTTTCATTACATTACTTTGCGCATAAATATTACCCGCTGGTTGGTAATTCGTAATGGCGCCGATAATGCCCTTATTGTCATACGATCACGATACAAACATCAGCGTAATACGATGTGCCCCAGAACGACAAATTAATCAATTTATTGAGAACATTACATTGCACATTTAGATGTGGATTAACTACCGCATTGTTATAACTTCTATTGGATTCACATAAAGCTTGATATAAGGTGATCACTGCACATCACTGATGTTTAATAGGTTATCTTAATTATAATTTATAAATTAGTATAACAAAAACGAAGAACACTTACAAAATAACCGTTTAAATTTTAGATATTCGATATTACCTGAAGAATCAACTAAGGGATCACGGCTCACATTCTGTTGCAACACCAGAGGAATCACAGGAGCGTTGGCGAAGAATTTACGCGCTTTTGTTGAAGTTTAGGAAACACCACACATGGAACAATACATACTCACAGAAGTTTCATTAATATTCTTGTTTTAATTTAATGTTATGTATGTACATACGCACATAATTGAATTTGCTAGAAACTTTCATAACCAAAATGTTAACACCAAGAATAGACAAACTTATAATGCCTACTACTCGGCTAAGTCGAGTTAGTAAGTCTTTTGTGGGGCGATGTAAATGCTTTTACAACAAGATCCCAGAAAATGTTCAAGACAAATATATTACGAATTTCAAAACAATTGTTATGAAACGATTGTGTGGTAAACAATACCATAAATGACTTTTTTAATGATAATGGAGCGACCGCCCTCAGGCTTTTAAATTATAAGTTAGATTGCACGATATTACTTTGTAACCCAATTGTTTATGAAAAATAAGAAGCCCGCTGAGTTTGTTGCGCCCGTTCTTCTCAGATCTGTAGCATTCGTTTTGGAATGAGTGGTAGTTTTTGACTTTCAATAAGTGATATCCTATTTTGTATAAAAATATTTGAATTTGAATGTTTCCAAAAGAATGAAGATTTAAAAAAAATACTCACAAAAAATTGCCTTCTGCTATCGATAGCGCCGAAGTAGCGTAGGTTCAATGTCACTTTATTTACTACAAAGCTGCTTCACTAACTAACACGTCATTAACTCTTTAATAACTTCGGATTAAAGATATTCCAACTAAAATAATTGTGATATTTACAGTCGAGTTAAAATTTACTACTAGTCCTGGATCAAGTCGACGTGATAATGATAGTGATAATGTGGGACAGTATTATTGTAACAACTGCTTCTGTGATAACATATAATATACTAGTGATTGCATCATAATTCATAGTTTTAGGTCAATTTAATATTGACATCTATATATTTAAAAGAGAATATGAGCATGTATGTTCACCTAAAACTCGATAACCACTTCCGGCTCCTTTGCACAGGATGCCGGCTAGATTATGAGTACCACAACGGTGCCCATTTCTGCCGTGAAGCAGTAATGTGTAAACATTACTGTGTTTCGGTCTGGAGGTCTAGTGAAATTACTGGGCAAATGAGACTTAACATCTTATGTCTCAAGGTGACGAGAGCAATTGTAGTGCCGCTCAGAATTTTTGTCTTTTTAAGAATCCTTAGCGGCACTGCATTCTAACGTGAAATGAATTGAATCGGACAGGGCGTTTCAATTACCATCAGGCGAACGTTCTGCTCGTCTCGTCCCGTATTTTCATTTAAAAAAAAACTCGATAACCGGTAGGCTAATTGAAATGAAAATTTGCAAGGTGGCGCTGCTAATAAGGATTGAGTTTGAAATACGTTTTCATACGTGTCTTAATTTTATCATATACTGCTAAAAATCTGACCTGATGAATAAATAAATGCACTTTTAAGTTCGCAGATCAAAATTAAGTCAAGTCAAATAAACTTTATTCAAATCGCTTAAACTAAGTGCTTTTAAATAACTTATTAATATTTAATTTAATTAACTGAATCTACCATACGCTCGGAAAAAGTAGAGCGTGAGAAGAATATACAAGAACTATGATCAAAAAGAATTCGACAAGAAATTTTGAGAACATAATATTATGATAATGCTTTTTATAGGAACACCACACATCCAAGAGGTGGAAATACTATTTGAGCTTGTAGAGTGTGGTGCAATTTGAGAGCAGAAATTAGGTTATAACAATAGCTTTCCAGAACAACCCCATTATAAAAACGATTGTAAACGCGACGTATTCGAGCCGTTCAGAGTACTGGATCCCTGACAATTCGCATTCAGTTAATAAATTGGTACAAACTGAATACTGTGCTGTGCTAGACCAGATATTAATATCTAGCTTATGATCCACTTTGAAGTATGTTTTCGCTTAAATGCTTACAGCTTAGTTATGGATAAGAAACTCCTTTGCTGACAGTTTCAACTACTATTTAATTAAAGAAAAATTCATTGGCAAATGGAGTTAGAAATGATTCGTTGGCAACCATTTATAAAATTGCAAACAGAGCATCGTTTTAACTTTTTTTTAGTCCAGTCAGAAAATATTTTAGTTTTTAGCTAAATCACTAAGGTCAATTATTACTCTAATGGGCGTATCTATGCTTCTATCTGTTGCGTTGAGAAAATTCCCTCTTTTAGAACTAACCTCCAACGCTACTGCGTTACTACTGCTCTATATCTGACTATGATAAATAATACAAGCTTTCTTAATAATCTGTACACTAAAGACTTTTACTCTCTGGGCCACGATCTTGAACAAGATCGGCTTAGAATTGAATAAATATGACCCGAAATTCCATTAAAAAAAATTTTAAATATAGAAATAGATTAAGGCGACATTTGATTTAAATATGGCGTTAATGTGTATGTCAGCTGTCACTGTCACGTCTAACTAGTCTGAGTCTGACAATTGACATATCGACTCATATTTCAAAGTATATTATTATTATGACGTTCGATATGGACATATCATTCGCAGTCTGATAACGGAACGGCAAAAGTGTGCTTAAAGACAATGTAAGCACATTTTTCTCCTAAGTTTTGTGTCAACAGTGTGACAATCAACAAGCCTAAGTGTGCTATAAAAAGTGCTTGAATAAAACATTAATATCTCTTCAAAAAAAGACTCAAAAAAAAGATGGTGTGAGTTATCATGGGAAAGGTTATTTTATTTATATAAGATTGTGATGTGCAAAAAGCGGAAGTAATTTAATAAAACGAATATTTTTTCATTTAATATGGTACAATATTATTGACAAGACCCGCTTGTCCGAATGGGACAGATGAAAGGACACAGTTAGAAATGGAAAACAATAGTCGTTCTTTTTAACCGACTTCAAAAAAGGAGGAGGTTCTCAATTTGTCGGTATATTTTTTTTATGTTTGTTACCTCAGAACTTTCGACTGGGTGAACCGAGGATGCGTTCCTTTTTTGCATCCTACCCTTGGGGCAAGGTTTGTTTTCCTTCGGATGATCCTAGTGCCTGCGCCGTTGCAGTAGCCGATGTGATACTACAGAGCATGGATATTTTTATACCAAGATCTTTGGTACCGATCGGTGGCAGATCACAGCCCTGGTTCGATGCGTCAGTTAAAGCAGCATCTGACTGCAAAAAACAGGCGTATCGAACATGGGTTGCGGCGCTGGGCACAAAGGAACCAAACTGCAAAGTTCTTAAGAGGAAATATAACCATGCCTCCAGATTTTTTCAGCGGCAAATCGCCAATGCGAAATCGAAGCACGTCGTCAAAATCGGCGAGCAGCTTTCCAGTTACCCGACCGGAACACGCAAGTTCTGGTCGTTGTCAAAAGCTGCTCTTGGTAACTTCAACCAGTCGTCCCTGCCGCCGTTGCTCATGAGGAATGACACCCTGGCCGCCAAATCGACTCTTGACGATAACGGAAAAACACCGCCGACCATTCTGCGGTGTGAGAGCTCTATGCCTGAAGTACAGTTCAGACAGAAAACTGTTAGGCGAGCTCTGTTTCCGTTGGACGTCAGGAAGTCGAGCGGGCCGGATGGCATTTCTCCTATTCCACTCTTATTCAAAAGGCGTAGTCCCTGACTCATGGAAGTCAGCCCTTGTCCATCCGATCCAAAAAAAAGGAGACAGTTCGGACCCGGCACACTACAGCCCTATTGCTATTACCTCCCTGCTCTCCAAAATCATGGAGAGTATAATCAGCCGCCAGCTCTTGGTATACCTAGAGGGTCATCAGTTGGTCAACGACCGACTGTACGGCTTTTGCCAGGGTCGGTCAGCAGGTGATCTTCTGGTATACCTAACACACAGATGGGCGGCGGCTATTAAAGCAAGGGGGAAGGCCTAGCAGTTAGCCTGGATATAGCGAAGACCTTTGATCGAATATGGCACAAGGCGCTCCTCTCAAAACTTCCATCATTTGGGCTTCCCGAGAGCTTGTGCAAGTGGATCTCCAGCTTCCTCACTGGGCGCAGCATACAGGTCGCTGTCGACGGATATTGCTCGAATCCGAAGCCCGTGAATGCTGGAGTGCCCCAAGGCTGTGTGCTATCTCCCACGCTATTTCTTCTGCATATCAATGATATGTTGGACACCTGAAACATACATTGCTATGCAGACGACAGCACTGATGATGCCGTATACACGGGCCATGTAGGTCTCTCTCGGGAAATCGTCTAGCAGTGGCGGGAGAAACTTGTGTCTTCTATCGAGTCCTCTCTGGAGAAGGTCGAAGATTGGGGTAATTTGAATCTTGTCCAATTTAATCCCCAGAAGTCTCAAGTTTGCGCGTTTACCACAAAAAAAAATACATTTATCGTATCACCGCTCTTCGACAGCACTTTCCTTAAAGCCTCGCCTAGTATCGAATACTGGGTCTCGAAATCTCGAGCAATTACCAATTTCGTGGCCATCTGGAGGGCAAAGCCAAATTGGCTTCGAAGAAACTGGGCGTCATTAATAGAGCACGGCAATACTTCAAGTCGGCAAATTCTAGCGCTCTACAAAGCGCAGGTCCGGCCACACATGTAGTATTGCTGTCATCTTTGGTCTGGCGCACCCCAGTATCAGCTCGATCCATTTGACCGCGTGCAACGTAGAGCAGCTCGAATTGTCAGGGACCCAGTGCACTGTGTACGGGTGGATCACTTGGCGTTGGGTATCTCTACCTTGTCGCTTCATTGTGTGTCCTCTACCGCATTTATCACGGGGAGTGTTCCGAAGAGCTGTTTAACCTAATTCCTACCGCCGAATTCCACCTGCGCACGACACGCCACAGGTTAGGATATCATCCCCACTATCTGGATGTGTGGCGGTCCTACAGTGCGGTTTTCGAGGAGCTTTCTTCCACGTACAACCAAGCTGTCGAATGACTTTCTTGTGCGATGATACACTGGATGATAGGAGATACGATACCATTCCTTCAAGAAATGCGTGTACACCTTCCTTAAAGGCTGGTAACGCTCCTGTGATTCCTCTAGTGTTACAGGAGAATGGGGGCGGCGGTGATCACTTAGCAGCAGGCGACCCGTACGCTCCTTTGTCCTCCTCTTCCATAAAAATTATTTTATTTCAATTGCAATGTTAATGTGTTTGTTCCAATATGTAATCGTAAACCGACTTAATTGAAATTTTACATATCGGTTGAGCTAATCATGTCCTAAATTGACTGACATGCAGAATTGCATTCAAAGTCTTCTTCGGTTAACAGTACAGATGTGAAAGGAGATGTTTCTAAGTTCCTAGATATAGCATTAGATAACGAAAAAAATTATGATTACACCAGAGGAATCACAGGAGCGTTACCGGCCTTTAAGGAAGGTGTACACGCTTTTCTTGAAGGAATCGTATCGTATCTCGTATCATCCAGGGTATCATCGCACAAGAAAGTCATTCCACAGCTTGGTTGTACGTGGAAGAAAGTTCCATGAAAACCACACTGTAGGAACACCACACACCCAGAGGGTGGGGATGATATTCTAATTTGTGGCGTGTCGTGCTAAGATGGAATTTGGCGGCAGGAATCAAGTCAGATAGCTCTTCGGAACACTCCCGGCGATAGATCTGGTAGAAGACACACAATGAAGTGACGTCTCTGTGCAACGCCAGGTGATCAAGCCGTTCACAGGGCACTGGATCCCCGACAATTCGAGAAGCTCTGCATTGCACAAAATAAAATACCACCTGCCAATTGTTGAAAAGGAATCGAACAGAACGTAAACTAACGCCCAGACGGTTTTTTAAGTTATCTGCAAGTCGCCAAGAGTTATTTCTTTAAGATTTCGCCGGAGTTTAGCCGGTTTTTTTTTTATCAGCATTGCGTCATAATCGAACATACATGGGGGTGGGGATATCACAGGTCAGGTGACATACTTATAACAAGTTCGCGTTTCATTTAATCGTCAGTGTATAGTTTGACAATTACTAATTTCAGCCTAGCGAAACTCTTTAAGAAGAAAAAACGATTCACTCGATTGTATGAAACGTGCAGTCATTGACAGATTGATAGATGGCGGCTATAATCTTGCAAAAAAAGGGGATAGCCGACATCCACTACGTTATAAGCAAATCTTCGCTTTCAAACATAGGCGGTTTATACTTCGTGGCCAATCGCGATACTGTAATTACTACTATTTCAAACTTATGTCAAATGACTGCACGTTTCATACTAAACAAAATTTCAATTTTTACTTAGGCAGTCCCATCTCTTATTCATAGTATTTACATCCTCGTTGACTAATTTAATCATCTACTCTCCTAACACTTAAATTTTCACCCAGGCAAATATATTGTGACTCAAATTATCATAATAGGCAAACAAAATAATGAAAATATGACGCTTACCAAGAGGCCTGCCAATCTCACCGTTTGATAAAATAAAAACACGTTTTATACGAGTTTGAAGATTGCCTTCTAGCTTATTATATAACTGTTTATTTTATATAACGGAACTGCTTCGAGATGTGCCAAAAATAAATCGAGTACGCACGCACGTATAGACCATTCAGTCAGTAGAGAAATTGCGTGAACTCTTGCCTTTTGTTAATCGCACACGTATCAAACTAAATTCCGATATTTGAACAATTAATACAGTATTGACGTTACAGACGATACAATAATAATTACTTGCTATATAGATATAGCTGACACGATTGTATAACAGCTGAAACACCTATTCATACAAGTAATTGAAAACTAAAGGCACTTTTCGTTTCGGGAATGAGTGGTAGGAATATGCAGTAAGGCGAAGGTTTATCATAAATATAAAAGCAGTACAACTAAATATGTTCAACCACGTGGCAAAGCGCTTACCCAACTAAAGGTGTTATATATAATGGTAATGTTAGAAAGTGCAAATGATAAATATTGATAGAACCTTTAAGTTTTACCTCCAGTTTTCTGCGGCGTCACATATAACCACCATTCACTATCACTTAGTATTATGGAACTGAGAGACGTGTTCTTTTTACACGATTTCATAACACTTATAGTGGGGGCCGGTAAATATTTATTTTTTTATGTTTAACTCTTAAAGCATTTACCGAACGGCGCCCATTTTAAATGTATATATAACAGTTATTATTTTGAATTTCACCAAAATTTTCCTGGCACTATCATAATTTTGGAACTGTCAACTTGATGACAAATCATGGCATATTATATTTCACGTGATCGTTTTAATACCAGAAAAATGCCAGAATTATAAAGAAAAAGGATTAATTTTAGTTAATATGTTAAAACTGGAAATTGTTCAGATAATGTTACAGTAAATAAAATTCCGTAGATGTAACTTTTTGTTTAAAAAATGTAAAATAAACAGATAATTTTTAACCTTGACCCATTAAATCTACATAATATATGCCTAAGTATTGAACCAAGTATTAAAAACCATGTAATTATACTCAAAACAAAGATATACAAAGATATTCAAGTAGGTATATTGCAGTTATAAATAGGTATAAGAATATTCTTAGGCACCAATAATATATGAAATTACTTACCAATATAAAGTCGCTTATTAACTGCATATAACTATTTAACACTAACTAATTTGGTTTTGAACCATAGAGTATTTAATTGGCTATTTAGTTTTAATTTGCTATTTATAATAAATCTAAAATTAATAAAAATATTGTGTAAATTTATTGCTACATAACAATTATTATATCTACCGGAGGCACCTAACATAGGCACCCAATTTTATGAGTTCGGCATGCGTAAACTAAATATGGGGTGACTTCCCCATGACAAATTTAGGTTTTGCGCATGCGTATTTTACGTTCATCTTTTGTCTCTTTTTTATTCGTATTCGAGGAATGACTTAGATATATTTTGCGGAGACATGCGCAGTGTTATTGATAAAACACTGCGTATTAAGCGGTTTTTTACAAAACAGAAATAAATAAAACTGAAGGGAATCCAAAATATATTTAAATTAATATTAACGTTTCTAAGTATGATACAATTAAATACACTACTTAGAGACTGCAACATTTAAATGTTTGTACACATAATTTAATTTTGTATCTGTTACAATACTTGGGGTGCCAGAGACATCTGTTTATATTCCTGCGCAACTGCTCGGTCCCGGGAGGTCCGATGACTTGTAATGAGGAGGGTCTGGTTGTGGACCAACACGGCTGCGCAATGCTCTGGTTAAATGCCAACATCTACCATACAACGGCTTCTGATGCATCTTGGTATCCTTCATACGCCAACCATACTCAAAGTTACCAGTCTCTGCAAAGTAATACCTCTTTTCGGGATCGATCTTCGATCTTTTAGCGAGATACTGTACTCTACCAAATTCCGGCTTGGGTTTGTATATTATTCCTGTCACTTCAGGTTCAATGGGTCGCATTACAGGGTCGGTAGATAGATCGGTATCAGCTCTGCCTAATCGTGGATCATCTTTTACGTCTCCAAGACCAACATCAACGATCGAATGCCCGCGCCTCAGATTTTTAACTCCCGGGATGAACGGTGCGTCCCTCAAAGGGACCTTCCTTCTGTTATACCCTGCGACCACGTGGTCTCTCGTGATAGTCGCCATTCCTTCGACCATGTTGTGAGCGATCACATCAGTTTCATAATAGTTCTTGGGCTCTCTGTGTAATGTTGCGGCTTCCTCAATCTGCTTCCGATGTTTGTGGATCCAATTGAGTCGAAGTCGATTTTCTTTTTCGTAGTTTTCGATGAGGAAAATAATCACCGCAGGATTTGTAATGTCGATTAGAGGCATTTTAAAAACGTGCTTATAAAATTAAAATATTTAAAACTATTAAATTATTTAACAAACAATATAGTAAATTTTAGCAATATAAATTAATGATTATTTTTGTACACAAAACTAGTGATTGTTGTTTAAAAAGTGACACTTCGTTTTCACGTCAACAATACATTCTTGTCTACATGTTTCTTGTATGGAGGGTAAAGGCAAGGAGAATCATCTGTGTTTATGAAAGTGTCCGTCAAAACGCGTTAAATTAGGGTGGCGCGGGCGCTACAGTAGCATCAGGGAAATCTTAAAATAAGCGCCAAATATAAAATAATATTAATCACTCTAGAAGCCCGTTTCCCTATAATAATTCTGTAACGTTATATTAACTACATAATCTTGTTGAACGTAAGTTGTTGAAATTATCAATAATTCACTGCTTTATTCGGCATACTTCAGTTCATCTACAATTGCTACATTCATACCATACCCTGTGCCTACACCAGCACCATTGTGGAAGGTTTTTGAACTGTTATTTTCAGCATAACCTGGACACTTTTCAACTTTTCTCCCTGAGATATTTCTTCTTGCCTCTAAACTAAATAGTTTCTTGTATCAATTCGATAGAAAACATTTTTAAAATAAATGGATACGACCAAATAGACATCCTATTACCTTAATACTACGTAATGCAAACGATGTTTGTTGATCGTAACACAAAAATGCGGTTGGTTGTAATGAGAGAGGTATGAGTTTCTTTCCTGTGTTTGTAAATTTTAAAATACTTGTATTTACGAAAATATGTAATATCTGCTTTGTTTTTACAAGTGCAATACTTGAAATACTTTCGAAGTACGTATGCGCAGCTGCATTATTAAAGTGAAACTTTTATTACACTGTCTCAAACTAAAAAGTTTGATCTGCGAAAACGTCTGTGTGTTGCATGTCGCGTGACGGTCAGTGACACAGATTTCTATAAAAATATTAGTTGGAGACTTAGACTTAAGTCTCCAACTAAAGTCTTTTATTATTTCCCATTATCATTCCAATTTTCCAAGTATAAAATTAAGATTGATAAAGCGATTTTTATAACCTTAATGGAATATTATTCAAAAATTTTTTAGTTAAATGTCTATTGATTTCGTCCACATATCACTTCTTAACTTAAGGGCACATTCAGCAATCCCTGTTGAAAAAAATGTTGAAAGTTTTTTATACTATATTTTGCCAATTATTATTTACTTCAAAGTAAGTTACTATCACAAGAAACTGAGAATGTAAGTATTCTCACTTCATTTATTTATTTATTATATACAGACACTTTATCACATAATATTACATTATATTTGGTCCCTACACTTGGCGTAGCCTGTCCTGTAGGCAACCAATTTACATCCTAAGGTTAACAATATGAACCGAAAGGTCAAAAAGTGAACTCTGTATATGTGTGTATGTGTGTGTGTTTCACTGGGTGTGTGTGTGGGTGGGTGTGAGTGAGTGTTACAAAGTATTAACATTATATGAATGCTAAGCTATAACTTTAAGAATAGCTTCCATGACTGCGTGTGTGTGTGTGTCTCTGGGTGTGTGTGTATGTGTGTGTGTGGGTGGGTGTGAGTGGGTGTGAGTATCTGATTAATCATGTTACAAAGTATTAACATTATATGAATGCTAAGCTATCACTTTAAGAATAGCTTCCATGTCTGCGTGTGTGTGTGTGTGTGTCTCTGGGTGTGTGTGTATGTGTGTGTGTGGGTGGGTGTGAGTGAGTGTGAGTATCTGATTAATCATGTTACAAAGTAGTAACATTATATGAATGCTAAGCTATCACTTTAAGAATAGTATAAGTGAGTGGGTGTAACCATCTCTGTATTTTAAATTTGACCTGATGGACCGAGCAATTTTTAATAGAACATTTTAAATTTACCTTGTTGTATATATATGTATGTAAGAATGGGCTAAATCTACTTGCAAATGTTGTATTTATTATTGGTGTTGGAATCTTGTACGAACGGCTATCTTGTAGGTTTTTATAATTAGGCAAATTCAAGACCTCCTTATGCATGCTTGTTATAACACGCAAGATAAATATACCTCGGACAGAAAGAAGTTCTAAGTCTTTATATAGTTTATGTGTTGGGTATCTAATAGGTTTTTTAAAAATCACTTTAAGGACAGCTCTCTGTGCTCTTTCTAAGAGTATAATGTGTGAAGTAGCCGCCCCTCCCCATACGGTGATACAATAAGATAATACAGATTGACCGATTACAAAATAAATGGTTTTTAGCAAATTTAAAGATGCCGAAGCGCGTAAGTTCTTAAAAATATAGATCAGCTTGCGGACTCTTTTCGCTGTTGTATTAAGATGTTGCTTAAAGTTTAAGTTTTCGTCCATGACGACTCCTAAGTATTTTATATGAGTGGTTCTACTTATACTATTGCAAGAACAAGGGCCAGACAGAGCAACAGGACATGTGTGGACTTTAATGTCAAAAATGTGGGAAGGGGATGAAGTTTTCGTTTTATGGAAACAGATGTACTGTGTTTTAGTGAGATTTAAGGTGAGAAGATTATTTTGTAGCCAAGTTGCAATATTCCTAACTTTCCTGTGTCTATTACTCTGTTTAAGTGTTTAGTATCTACTAGGTACAGGAAAATCTAATCAATAATTAACTATGACGGGATGTGTTTCGTAGCACTGATCCCGCAACTTATTCAAATATTCTTGTTAAAAATACGATTTAAAAATCACCTTTTGAAAATATATGCTCCAGACCTTAGAAGAACGGGTAAAAGGAACACAAGAGGCCCCTTTTTTGTTTTTATTAAAGTAGAATTACTATTAAATTTATTCATAAAGAAGCCTGGGGACGCTCGTTTCATACCCAAGGTGTTGTATGATTTAGAAAGTCTTTTATGCTATGTAGCTGAGTCAAAATAACTAAAATAAATGAATTTAAGAAGTATCATTTATAATTGTATGATTTGGCCAAGTCCATGTGACTGCTACCCTCCGGAAACTGGCGTTTTTAACAAATAAATGGTTGAAGCATAGTTTTCCCCTCCAAACTTTTAAGATGAATGAATAAATAAGAAATGTGACATGGATAAAGGATTTATAAATTTAAAAAAAAATCTTTAAAAAAGGCTTTCCGGTGGCCAAACGGAGGAAGTGGAGCGTGCAGTGGGCTGGCGCCATGATTTTTGATTAACATAATATACTTTACCAAATTGGCTTCGTTGAAGCAAGGCGTTATAAATAGAGAGCTGAAATACTGCAAGTCGGCCCAAATTCTAGCGCTCTACTAAGCGCATGTCCGGCTACATATATGGAGTTGTCATTTCTGGTCTGGCGCAACCCAGTATCAGCTCAAACCGTTTGACCACGTGCAACGCAGAGCTGCTCGGATTGTCGGGACCTAGTGCTCTGTGAATAACTAGATCACTTGGCGTTACATTCAACTTTCGCTTCATTGTGTATGTTCTGCCGCATTTATTGTAGGAGTATTCCTAAGAGCTTTTTGCCATGATTCCGACAACGTGCCTGGACGTATCGCGACTGTAGGACATAGCTGTTATGCAGACTAATAACCCTGGCCTGTAATTATCATGCGTTGCCTAGCAGAGAGAGGCTCTATCTAGACGTATTAAGTACCTAAAGCAGAAACATTGTTTTGTCATTTGCAAGGCGGTCATTTTAAAATCATCTTGTTTTTCAGCCTAGCGAAACTCTCTAAGCAAAAAGCGATTCACTCGATTGTATGAAACGTGCAGTCATTGATAGATTGGCAGATGACGGCTATAATCTTGCAAAAAATGGAGATAGCCGAAATCCACTACGTTTTATGCACCTGATCGCTTATTAAACTTAGCCAGATTATACTTCGACGCCAATCGCCATACTGTAAATTCTACTATTTCAAACTTATGTCTAATCACTGCACGTTTCATACTAAACTGAATTTCAATTTTTACTTAGGCAGTCCCGCCTCTTATTACGTAGTATTTACATCCTCTTTGTTGTTTTTATTTGGTTGTTTAAGCGGAAATAGTTATAATAATAGCTATTTCCCAATGTACAAGCAAAGTATCAAGTTGTCATAAGATACATAAAAATAATGGCTTCATAAAAATCCCGAGTGTTACTCGGGATTTTTATTGATTGCATTTTACAATCACTTCACTGCTATGTTTATTTACTAGATGACTTATATGCAGGTCGGTTTGGCAACCTCGCACTATATCGTTCCGTTTAACAAAATGAAAATATTACACAAAAAAACTACGTTTGAAAAAACTGACTTCAAAAACTGAAAAGTGTCAAATAACTAAAAATTTAACTAAATACTTTACCTTTACCTTTAATATTAGTAAAATGCTATTATTTATATGTGGTACCTATTGATAGGTTTAAAGTCGGTGTCAAACCCTTAACAAAATAAAACTTAATATTATAAACAGCTTACTTACTGCAATTATTAAGGTTATCTGGCCACGCGTGTCTGTCCGCTTGGTTTGTTTTTTTCTAGTCGAATTTTTTTTTTTTTTTTGAGAGGAGGAAATACGGTTACGTATTTACGCCCCGGAACGGGGCGTAATATGTCGGACTCGAGTGTCCGCGTAAGCGGACACCCCATACCGACTAAAACCTCCTCTGTGCTAGCAGCCCTGGCTTTCACAGCGAAGTAGGACGTGGCCGTGGAGGCCGCAAAGACTACGCAACAACAGTCGCGGGGCGTCTCCTAAGGAGACTCGAACCTCAGACCGGCTGTGTGCTTGTGGGAGACTAGTTCTAGTCGAAGCTATCCCGCTCAAAGTCACGCGTGGCGAGTGTAGGTACTTGGTATGGTATGATATGGTATAGGGGCTCCTGTTTCCGCAATTAGACCACTAGCATTGGTCCATTTTGCGTGCAGTAATCGTATTGGTGAAGGTTTTTGCCCGTTGGTTGGCCACCCCCGCACATTCCAGGATTACGTGAGCGACCGTTTCGTCTTCGGCCAGACAGCCTCTGCACTTAAGACTATCCGTTACGCCGATTGTGAAGAGGTGTTTGTTTAGTGATGTGTGACCCGTTAGGGTGCCCACCATTATACGGATGTCATGTCTGCTGAGGCTGATAAGTCTACGTGTCAGTTTGGGCAATAGTGCAGGTATCGCCTCCTTCGACTGTCTACAGCATGAGACATTCATCCATCGGGTGTTGTGTAGGTCGTTGGTGAGAGAGCGTATCCATGAGCGCATTTGGTTGAAGGGCAGTGGCAGAAGTGGCAATGGACCAGTCACTAGATTTGCCGATGCCCGCCTTGCAAGCTCATCCGCTGCATCATTTCCCAACGAACCGTTATGTCCCTTGATCCGTTGCAGAGTTACCCGGTTATAAGAGGCAACTTGTTCAAGGGTTTGGTGACACTCGTCTATTAGTGCTGAGTTGTAGGTGGTACCCTTCAGCGCTGTTAGTACCGCCATACTGTCAGAAAAAATTCTGATTCTGTGGCCATGTACTTTTCTTCTAAATATTGCGCTGGCGGCTTCCTTGATGGCTACGCACTCACATTGGAAGATGGAGCTGTGTGTGCTCAAGGGTATGGAAGTGTGTATGATCAGTTCCTGTGAGAGGATGCCAGCACCAGTTCCAGAAGCCATTTTCGAGCCATCTGTGTAAATTCTTAATTCATTTACATCAGACTGGTCAGCATCTTTGTCACATAGCTGTATGTGATAGTTTTAATGAAAAGCATGTGTTTTAGGTATCTTGTCGCATGGTGTCTCATAGAGTGGATAGTCCTTTGTTACCCTATTCCAGAGATTATCTGTTAGGCAGTCTTCATTCTTCCATAAACCCAACAGCTTTAGACGTAGAGTCGCCATTGTCGCTTCTTGTTGAAAGTGTATGTCGAGTGGTGGTAGCCCTAGAATAGTTTCAAGGGCGGAAGTAAGCGTGGTGCGCATGCATTCTGTTATGGCTGTGCAAGCCAGCCGCTGGAAACGCTGCAGCTTGGTTTGTACTGTCACAAGCTCTGTCCTGGGCCACCAAGCTATTGCTCCGTAGGAGATAATTGGTCTGATGACTGCTGTGTAGAGCCATCTACTTATCTTTGGAGCAAGACCCCGGGTTTTGCCTATGAGTCTTCTGCACTGCCAAAAGATGATGCACGCTTTTTCCAGCTTGTATTCGAGGTGTTTGTTCCAAAGCAACTTACTATCCAGTATGACCCCTAGGTATTTAACTTCTTTAGTAAGGCTTAGTTCGGTGTTGAACAGCTTTGGTAATGTAAGATTACCAAGGCTGCGTTTGTTTGTGAATAGTATTAGCTCCGTCTTTGACGGATTAGCTGTTAGTTTGTGTTGCACGCACCATTCCTCAAGAACCTTAAAAGCAGATCTCATGAGGCTACATAAGACGCTCTCAACTGGTCCTGTTATTAAAATGGTGAGGTCGTCAGCATAGCCCACCCTGTACAGTTTCTTTTTGTTTAGCCTTGTGATGAGCTCATCCACCACAAGGTTCCAGAGCAGCGGCGAGAGTACCCCTCCTTGTGGGCAGCCCGTTGCCACTACACATCTAGTACTGGTGTTCACAGTGAATCGTATGCCCCTATGCCTCAACATGCTGTCTATCCACCTGGCAATTGTAGGATCTACATCATGATCGGCTAGCGCTTGGCCTATGCTAGTAAAAGAGGTTTTGTCAGAAGCGCCTTCGATATCAATAAAAGCACCTAAGGTTGATTGTTTATGTGATAATCTTTTAATTACAAGAGATGTTTCACAATAAAGTGGGGATTCGGTTGAGCTGCCCTGAGTAAAGGCGTGTTGGTTGGCATGTAGCGGTTTTTGTATGAGAGCATTTTCCCTAATAGTTCGCAGAGTATTTTGTTGAAGACTCTAGAGTCTGCAACAAAAGTGATGTGAGACTGATTGGCCTGTACGATTTGGGGTTAGTATAGTCACTTTTACCGGGGTTAGGGATAAATACCACTTTTACCTCCCTCCACTGGAGCGGTATGTATTTGTAGGCCAGGCATGCCCTGAAGATAGCAGTTAGATGTACTGCTAGCGGCCCCATACCACTCCATTGTAGCAGCCCTGGGAAGATCCCGTCCAGGCCTCCTGATTTAAATGGAAGAAAGCTGTGAAAGAGTGTAGGTACTTACTATTTCATTTGGCTTGGCAACGACTTCAAAGCTATCACTATGTATAGCACATACAAATAATCGTATTTTATTAATAGATAGGTAAAGGTGTATAAAATTAAAATTTTAGTTATTTGATACTTTTCAGTTTTTGAAGTCTTTTTAAACGTAGTTTTTTTATGTTTTACTTTTTAGTGTCAGTTAATAATTATAACATATAATCAACTTGAATGAAAACTTCTAAAATAAGCCATACACAAAAAACAATTATATCATCGAGGTGAACATTTTCAAAAAAAAAGTTCATAAAATGGGCCAAACTATCTGAATTTATGGGACCAAGTGGCATCTATTCTTATTTTTTTTTTTATTTATTTTATTTACTTTATTGGAGACAAAAACAGAAACAAAAGATTAAATACATATACAAATTATAACTAACTAAAATAATTACAATTATTCCCTTGGAACGTCTCACTGAGAACAAAGATGCTAAAGATAAAAGCGACATCTGCTTAGGTGCAAGCGTGCACGTACAATTTACAATACAAGTTAATCGTAGCAAAGGTAAGTAAAACTTGGTAAAAGTAAGCTATATAATTGTAAAACTAGAATGTAGAAAACAGAAATAATAAGATTTAAGTTTGATTAGAACTGAATATTTTTTTAAGATTAGTTTTATTGGTAAAAAGGGAGCACGAAAACATCTCAATGTTATTCAACGTGAGATTATGTAGTGTACATATTCTGTGAAGTGGCGCACGTTTACAAATATTAGTCCTAGTTTTAGAGAGGTGAAATAAGTTTTGTGATCTAGTGGCTATAGATGGTACACGGAAATTAATCTCAGATAACAATTGGGATGACTTTATCTCGCCATTAAAAATTTTATACAGCGTCACTGCGTCAATTAACCGTCTACGGTTACTCAAGGATAGGGTATTATGTTTAACTAACAGTTCATTGTACGAGCAGCGTGGTATACGCAGACGGTAATTAAGGGTTCTTAAAAATTTTTTTTGAATAATTTCTAATTTTTGAATGTAGATTGCATAAAACGGATTCCAGATTGGTACATATTTGGACACATATTCTAGTTGAGATCTAACTAGACTATTAAAGAGGCAGGTAAATGTGTCTTTCCGCTTAAAGTGTTTAGTATTTCTTGTTATGAAACCTAGCATTCGGTAAGCTTTATTAAGTACATTTTCTACATGCACATCAAGAGTAAGTTTTGTATCCGGATACACACCAAGGTCTCTAACGGTTTTTTCTGAGTTAAGAATGTAGCCACCTAGTTGAAAACTCGTAGTTAATATATTTAAATTTCTTGTGAATGTCATATGAATACATTAGCTAAAGGCCAAAAACAGTTTATTAATTTTACAATATTCTTCAAATCTCATTAAATCAGACTGTATTAATTTTAAATCATTTTGATCACGAACACAGGAGTAAATCTTTAAGTCATCCGCATATAAAAGGAAATTGCAATGTTTGAAACAAGATGAGATATCATTTATGAAGAGTACAAATAGTAATGGTCCTAGGATAGATCCTTGAGGGACGCCCGAAGAGGCTATGACAGGGGCAGAGACATGCCCATTAATCACAACAGACTGAACACGATTTTGTAAATACGAACTGAACCAACGCAATAGATTGCCTTTGATTCCGTTGTAGGAAAGTTTTTTCAAGAGTATCAGATGGTCCACCTTGTCGAACGCCTTCTTGAAGTCTGTGTAGATAGTTTCAATCTGTCTTTTTTGATCCAAGGCATTAAAAGTATAGTTTGTAAAAGTGAGTAAATTCGACAAAGTAGATCTTCCTTTTACAAAACCATGCTGTTCGTCAATGATGAAATGCTTACAGGTTGAATAAACATGATTGTGCACCAGTTTTTCAAAGACCCTTGGAATTACTGAGAGAATGGATATAGGTCGATAGTTCTCAACATTACTCTTAGAACCCGATTTAAATATAGGTGTTATGTAAGCATGCTTCCATTGCATCGGGAATACACCAGCTTCCAGACATTTGTTAAAGATGATTTCCAATGGGACTGAAATAGTTAAAAATGTTTGCTTTAAGAATAGTGGACTTATTTGATCTAGACCGGGGCCTTTATTGGGATCCAGATTTTTAAATTTTTTACATATCTCAGATTTGGTAAGGTAAATACTGTTTAGATACACTGGGCTATCAGATGTAACATCGTTTACAAGTTGATTAATGTTATAAGCCTCGGGTGATACTGGTTCAAAAACCGATTGAAAGTATTTTGGTAGGATTATCCGAAGAGTCATTTTCTAGTATCATTGTGTGGGGATATCCGGAATTCGTTTCTTTAAGGTTAGATGTATATTTCCAAAAGAATTTAATGTTATATTTTAAGGATGATTCGACATTTTCAATACACTTATTATAGCAATCGGAGAGTAGCAATTTAACGCGTTTGCGCAAAAGGGCGTACTCTTGGTAATCGCGTAGTGATTGGTAAACTTTCCATCTCAACCAAAGCTTTGATTTACGTCTCAATGTGCTTATCATACTTCTTGAGAACCAAACTGGAAACCTTGGCGATACATGTCTTTTAAGAAGCACGTGACATTCAAGTATGCTATTGATATTTTTATACAAATTATCAACTGCATCTTCAGGAGCTAAAGGATTAAGTTCAGAGAGCCAGTCAACATTAGATATTGCTTCGTTAATGATATCATAGTTAGCTTTAAAGAAATTTCTTTTTAATATAGGTTTGACGGGCATAGAAGCTGTTTTCTTTATAGAAAAAAATATATGTAGTGGTGGATGGTGAGGTACAGTATTAAGTAACGGATCGTCTGAAATATTCACCGTGCAATTTAAAATATTACATAATACTTTAGTATTACTAGATTTATCTAGTATTCTATCGTTCTGGTTTACAATAGTATTTATTTGTTTTAAATTCAAAAAAGATATGGTATAGTATAAGTTAATAATTTTGAGGGTTCCGTATCAGATTGAGAAGGGTGAAGAAAAGGAGCATCATTTGACCATTTTAAGTAGGGAAGATCAGTCGCCCAGTAGTAAGTAGTTATTAAAATTCATGTTAGTATGAACATTATGGAGCTTGGAGAAAAACCTATCATAAACTATGGTTTTGGATGCAGGTGGTATATAGCATGCACATAGAAGTATTGCGTCATGTGCAGGGAAATGTAAATAAATTTCTTCTAAGTCAATGGCCTCCAAATCCGACCTCCTAATTGATAATTTTTTTTTGACAAATACTAATACACCCCCACCTCCCTTCTTATTAGTCAGAGCCAAGTTCCGATCCCGACGATAAGTCACATATTCATTTGATTGTAATTCTGAATCTAGTATGGCTTGGGAAAGCCAGGTTTCAACTAGAACTATGACGTCATAATTGCAAACAAGCAAATTAAGTTTTAGGTCTGTAAGTTTTGACTTTAAGCCACCACAGTTTTGGTGAAAAATCGTAATATTATCAGAAATCATTATCAAAAGAAAAGTAAAATGAAATGTACAATATAAATATTAATATTAATTTAATGATTGTTTTCGTGCTTCCGAGTACAAACATATTATTTAAATAAAGGTATGAATATGAAGTTCTATTATGTCTTAAAATTATACAATCTAATGTAAAGAAGTAACTTAGTCATATTTTGCTCAAGTCATTTTCACATCGGATCTGAATTACTCATGAATCGTCATTCTTACGCAGAAGAATACAGCCGTTTTTAATCCATGCGAACTTGTAACCTGTGTGCCTTACTAAATAATATTTTATTTTTTAGTGTTAAATGTTCGTTTATATAGAAGCGCGTGTTTTGAGTCGCGGCAGCCGCGGTGGGTGGGGCTCCGCCGAGCAGCTGGCCAGTCGTCAAGGAGCGACGGGCGCGCGCGCATGCTATCACTTCGTCTCTTTGACGCCGGGTGCATAGTTGTAGCACAATGTTTTTAGGGCGATCACTGCGAACTCCTGGGCCGGGGGTTACACGATGCACCGATCTAATGTCGCATTCTTTAATGTCCACGTCAATTAATTTGCCAATCTGCATACATACATGGATCAGATTTTCAGATTTATTTTCAGGTACGTTCTGTATTACAACATTATAGCTGCGCGAAGCCTGGTCGAGATCGTCAAACATAGACTGCAAATTATTTAGAACGGCGCGTAATGTGGTGCTTTCCTCAGTACATTCTGGGCGTAATGTGAAGGAAGCCAAGGCATTTTCCAGCTCCTTAATACGTCCCTCCGAGGCATCCAGGCGTTTTTCGAGCTTATCTATATCCTGCTTTACACTCATAGACACCTCTTGAATCGCGATGTGCAAATCTTCCCGCCATTGTTGACGCAGACTATCAAACTTTGACAGACTATCAAAATATTCAGTGAATGCTTGTGTATCGACGTTCAACATAGATGAAGGAGAGCCCTGCATTCTGGTTGAGATAGTCCCCGATATGCCGGTCTTTTTAGATTTACATAAAGAGCATTTCCATTTCATTTTGTTCATTGGTAAAATCTTTTTAAATTCGGTTTCAGTCATATCTGCGCAGAAATAGTGTTGATATAAATTACAAGCCACGCATTTTATAACACCCTTCTCGCTTACAACTTTTTTACACTTCTCGCAATCCATGCTTGTTAACTTATTTTATTGTATAACTTATAATCAGGTAAAGGTTAATCAGCTGTTATCGGTATCAGTAATTATATATGATGTAATTATGAGATGTTTTGTTTACTAATAATGCGTCGCTCGTTTCGATACAGGGTGCGTGTGCAAGTATAATATTACTTAACTTGTATATTTTCTCAACTCGACACAACACACAAACTGCCTTTTAATGCCTCAACCAAAGTATATTTATAGATTTTAGTCAAAAATTTATAACAATGACTCAATTGTTAATATAATATTTGCATCACTTATGGATAATATTATATACGATAGTTGCCAGCGACAAGCCGCAATCGCCTCAATCATCTAAATATTAAGGGCTATAACTGCACGCAATTGTTCGAACTTTTTTACGTATCACCGTCAATTTTAAATACTCTTTTGCTCACTGTTGCTTAAAATTCACTTAATATAATTATTTAACTTTTTACATTTAATGAAAACACATTGACTATCAAAAATATATGCTTATAAAAACTTGCAATAATTTAATTTAAATAAATTCAATGATAAACCGCGTTTTAATAATTATATTCGAGAGAACTTGTGTGTACGTGTCACGATCGCCTTACGGTAAGAAAGCTTACGGACGGTTCTTCATCGAACTAAAGAAAAATTACGTAAATCGGTTCATAAATCTCAGAGTAATCGGTGTACATACATAAAAAAAAATACCGATCGAATTGATAACCTCCTCCTTTTTGAAGTCGGTTAAAAAACTGTTTCATAAATGAAATTAACTGAACATAAGCTTTTAATAAAAAAAAAACATATTTTATAGTTTTCTATTTGTATATCTCTAAACACACTATTACAACTATTTTCACAATAAAATTAATCATCATAATATAAATGTTTTGCACTTTCGTGTAACATTTGAGAATGTTAACTAATCAATTGTCATGAGTCTTTCCTAATAATTGTTTATAAGATTCGAATGATGAGATCGAATCAGAAATGAGGAGATCCGTAGGAGAACCAAATTCATCGACATAGCCCAATGATTGCGAAACTGAGGTGGCAGTGGGCAGGGCACATAGTTCGACGGACAGATGGCCGCATGGTGGGGCAGAAAAGTCCTCGAATGGCGACCGGAAGAGGCAGTGTTGGTAGGCCCCCTTGGTACAAGATGAACCGACGATCTGGATCTTGTCGGCGATCTTGACCAGTCAAGATTGCCAGAATACGTTGGATGAGGGCATTGCAGGACCAATCGTCGTCGAGGTCCTTGGGGGAGGCCTTTGTCCAGCTGTGGACGTCTTCCGGCGGATGATAATAAATAAGTTTAGAATATTATCACAAAGCTTTCCTTATATCATAACGTAAACAAACCATGTTGTTGTTTGTTAAATTTATTTAGAGGATTGGTAACTAGACAGCTCAAATCAAAACATTATAAAAGAAGAACATTTAATTTTTTTTTTCAATATACAAGAAAAATCCCCCTTAGGTTAATGGGCAAAAAAAATCTTTGTGTAGGTTAGACCTCCATTGTATGACGTTATATGTATCTTAACAATAAAGTAGAGGAGACCAAGCGGGGATCTTAGGATTTATTCGAACGCGTCAGAATGGCATAAGAGGGCAAGCTTGCACCTTGGGAAGTACTCCCACCATACCTGTATATATTCTAGGGCAGCCGATCAGATTTATAAAAAATAGAATCGATAAGATATATCGAGCGCATCAGGTTAAGGTAAGGTAAGGTAATATGCAGAAAAGTGTTCATTTCAATAACCTGACAATTTGATTTAAATAATATTAGGAATTGGGAAAGTCACAAAATTTCAAACCGTCAGATTAAGGGGATTCTTCCACATAATTGTCAGGATGACATGACGTCTGTATGACAATTTGACGCGCTTGAGTATTTCATGATCACGATTTTTTTGGAATTTTCAAAAATCGGTATTAGCTTTTGGTACAAGAGGGTTCACTTAATTCTTAATTAAGCTCAAGATTTATATCGCCTACAGAGCATGAAGTTCTGACCCATATAGCTCCCCAGGGCTTAATAGTTGAAAAAATAAAGTTTTAAGGCAATTATTCCGCTAGCGTCGATTTTTAATAAAAATATCGAAAGTGGTTATATTCCCTAAGGCATGGAAAATTGTGGCAGTCGTACCGATTCATAAAGTTAATTCAAAACGGAACCCAGTAATTACAGGCCGATATCACTCTTAGGGTCTGTCTCAAAACATTTGAAGCGCATTGTGAATAAAAGAATAGTCGCTTACCTTGAACCTAACTCCCTTAACGCGAATCGGCAGTTTAGATTTAGAAGGGGCAAGTCAACAGAAGTGAATCTTCTCACAGAAATTGTTGCCACCCATTTTCAAGGAAGGGCCTGTGTTAAAGTATTTCTAGACTTATCGGAGGCCTTTGAAATAGTTTCACTTCCCATCCTACTGCAAAACCTAGAAGCTTCCGGGTTTCGGGTAATTACACTGAAATAGTTTAGCAGCTATTTGGCGGATAGAGCCCAATGTGTGGTTGGTGATCAACCTACGGCCATTCCCAATATTCAGTCTATCTCTTACTTGAGATAAAAATCTTAACTATTGTTGACTTTACTGTCCAATATACTTATCGACGGTAACTCAAAGGTGAGGAGTGATGGTTTGAAAATTTGTGACTTTCCCAATTCCTAATATTATTTAAATGAAGTTGTCAGGTTATTGAAATGAACACTTTTCTGCATACCTTACCTTACCTTAACCTGATGCGCTCGATATATCTTATCGATTCTTTTTTTTTATAAATCTGATCGGCTGCCCTAGAATATGTATATATTCCTGCCACCATACCTGTATAGGTATGGTGGGAGTTTTATTACTTTATAGCTTTAGTAAAAGCTATAAAGTAATAAAACTGCATTGAAATTAGGTAGATAATGTGTCATTGGTTTTATAAAAAAAATATTTTTATATTGATTATAATATATAGCCACATTGATGATATCAATTATTTATAAATAAAATAATAAAAAAATACAGTCTTAGAAGTGGGAGAGTCACGTCTTTTGACGTCAGCACAATCGGGCCAGACTCGTCCGGGTTAATTACCACACTCGCACAGAATACCGGCGTGAAGTAGAGGCCTAGTGCCGCTATGTTTCGCATAGGTTAGTGTCGAGGACCGGATATCTGTGCATAATTTTGCATTGGCGTATGGTCTGTCCCAATTGGTTGAGTCGCCAACGCGGCTCCCGGATGTGGATAGCCACATGCCGTCCTTATTGGATCTTCTGCTGACTACACATCCCGATGGCTACCAGGTCTCTGTCGACGCCCCTCTCGGAACGTCCGACCATTGCCTGGTCAGAAGTGTAGTGCCTATCCGACGCCAATGTCGCAAACCACCAGCGACCCGCCGCGTTTGGCACTACAAGTCAGCAGATTGGGATAGGATGCGTTCCTTTTTTGCATCCAACCCTTGGGGCAGGGTTTGTTTCCCTTCGGATGATCCTAGTGCCTGCGCCGTTGCAGTAGCCGATGTTATACTACAGGGTTTGGATATTTTTATACCAAACTCTCTAGTACCCATCGGTGGCAGATCACAGCCCTGGTTTGATGCGTCAGTTAAAGCAGCATCTGACTGCAAAAAACAGGCGTATCGAACTTGGGTTGCGGCGCTGGGCACAAAGGATCCGAACTGCACAGTTCTTAAGAGGAAATACAACCGTGCCTCCAGATTTTTTAAGCGGCAAATCGCCCGCGCAATGTCAAAACACGTCGTCAAAATCGGCGAGCAGCTTTCCAGTTACCCAACCGGAACACGCAAGTTCTGGTCGTTGTCGAAAGCTGCTCTTGGTAACTTCAGCCAGCCGTCCATGCCGCCGTTGCACATCAGGAATGACACCCTGGCCCATACGGCAAAAGAGAAAGCCGATCTCTTTTGCACTCCTTTCGCCTCCAACTCGACTCTTGACGACAACGGAAAAACACCGCCGACACTGTCTCTGACACCGCGGGATGGTCGGCGGCGGCTCTATGCCTGAAGTACAGTTCAGACAGAAAACTGTTAGGCGAGCTCTGTTATCGTTGGACGTCAGGAAGTCGAGCGGGCCGGATGGCATTTCTCCAATCGTGCTTAGAACGTGTGCCCCTGAGTTGACGCCGGTGCTAACGCGTTTATTCCGGCACTCGTATTCTAAAGGCGTAGTCCCTGACTCATGGAAGTCAGCCCTTGTCCATCCGATCCAAAAAAAAAGGAGACAGTTCGGATCCGGCAAACTACAGGCCTATTGCTATTACCTCCCTGCTCTCCAAAATCATGGAGAGCATAATTAGCCGTCAGCTCTTTGTATACCTAGAGGGTCACCAGTTGATCAACGACCGACAATACGGGTTTCGCCATGGTCGGTCAGTAGGTGATCTTAGTTAGGTATACCATACCTAACACATAGATAGGCTGCGGCTATTGAAAGCAAGGGGGAAGGCCTGGCAGTTAGCCTGGATGTAGCGAAGGCCTTTGATCGTGTATGGCACAAGGCGCTCCTCTCCAAACTTCCATCATTTAGGCTTCCCGAGAGCTTGTGCAAGTGGACCTCCAGCTTATTCACTGGGCGCAGCATACAGGTCGTTGTCGACGGATATTGCTCGAACCCAAAGCCCGTGAATGCTGGAGTGCCCCAAGGCTGTGTGCTGTCTCCCATGCTGTTTCTTCTGCATATCAATGATATGTTGGACACCTCCAACATTCATTGCTATGCGGACGACAGCACTGGTGATGCCGTATACACGGGCCATGCAGGTCTCTCTCGGGAAACCGTCGACCAGTGCCGGGAGAAACTTGTGTCTTCTATCGAGTTCTCTCTTGAGAAGGTCGCGGAATGGGGAAAATTGAATCTTGTCCAATTGAACCCCCAGAAGACGTTTGCGCGTTAACCATTAAAAAAACCCCATTTGTCGTATCACCGCTCTTCGACAACACTTCCCTCAAAGCCTCGCCTAGTATCGGAATACTGGGTCTCGAAATCTCGAGCGATTGCCAATTTCGTGGTCATCTGGAAGGCCAAGCCAAATTGGCTTCAAAGAAACTGGGCGTAATTAATAGAGCACCGCAAGTACAAGTACTTCAAGTCGGCCCACATACTAGCGCTCTACAAAGCGCAGTCCGGCCACACATGGAGTATTACTGTGATCTCTGGTCTGGTGCACCCCAGTATCAGCTCGATCCATTTGACCGCGTGCAACGCAGAGCAGCTCGAATTGTCGGGGACCCAGTGCTCTGTGAACGGCTGGATCACTTGGCGATGCGTAGAGACGTCGCTTCATTGTGTGTCTTCTACCGCATTTATCACGGGGAGTGTTCCGAAGAGCTGTTTAACCTGATTCCTGCCGCCGAATTCCACCTTCGCACGACACGCCACAAGTTCTGATATCATCCTCACCATCTGGATGTGTGGCGGTCCTCCACAGTGCGGTTTTCAACGAGCTTTCTTCCACGTGTTTTAGGGACGATACGACATGGGTACCTTCAAAAAAAGCGCTTACACCTTCCTTAAAGGCCGGCAACGCTCCTGTGATTCCTCTGGTGTTGCAAGAGATTGTGGGCGGCGGTGATCACTTAACAACAGGTGACCCGTACACTCGTTTGTCCTCCTATTCCATAAAAAAAAAGACACCAAAACAAAACCGAAAGATATCTACAGTACGGGTCCCATTTTTACAATATTACTAACGACGGCTCCCAAAAAGTTTTAAGATTACAATTATTATTTTTTGTATCTTATATTATTTATGAATGTCTTTTTATTGAGGGTTTATTACAATAAGGTAATGGGAGAAGAAGAAAATGATCCATTGATTCTTCTGCAGTTAGTAATGGATATACTGAAAGGGACAGTGTTACTGTAAAAACTCCTACGTAAAAAATAGCACTCACTGTCTACATCCACTACCTACACTAAAACTTGTTTTAATAGTTTGATAGTTCAGCTACCTATATACGCACTTGTTTATTAAAAATTATTACATTTCGTATTACATTCACTGCAACAACGATTTTTTTACATCATTTCCTAAAATATTCTACCTCGATCATCCCGCAACAGACAGCATCAATATTTAGTCATTTCTGTATGTTAACCTATGCGGCGACCGGAGTTGTCATGGCGACATATTTATTTTGTTAGATAAATAGTGAAATCAAATAAAATGTTATAATTCATGATTTCTTAACTGTGGTATGTAATTCTATGATTTTTTTTTACTTTTGTAATTAGCGCATCTTCCCATAACACCAGACGGCATTTTAATGTTGTACCTATATCAATTTGTTAGCAATTCTGTCAACAACAAACGCGTGTGTACCGTTTTCGTATCGAGAGAGCGACTACGACCAAAGGAAACAATTGACTCAATTTAGGCGATTGATTTTCGGCGCGGTAGTGACATATCTACCTCTTTTAATACTATAATATCTTTGTCTGTATATAGTATATTGGGAACAGTAATTAGTGACCTGAAACCAATATCCTTCGGCGTGCCACAAGGCAGCATTTTAGGTCCTACCCTTTTTTATTGTATATTAATGACATCATGCTTAGTGCTTATCCCATTACAAAATGATGAAATTCTGTGTTACGCTGATAACACAGCTATTATTTTCCACGGACTCATCGTTGGGGGGGTCATCTGCGACTATGTCGAAATAGGTATGTGGCTGGTGTTAAAATGGCTAAAACAAATATTTTTACTACAACATTTTCTTACCGTAGCTATATAATCCTACAATAACTGGAAAATTATAATTTCGTACAAATATATTATGTTGCTAGTCATACTTTAAGCGGACGACCGTAAACAGCCATAATTTATTTTGATGTCTATGAACATTCGAAAGAAACTTAAAATCAAACACAAAATTTCTCAAAATTGGTTTATTCATAAATAAATAACATTTTTGTTTGGAACAAAACAACCTCCATAACTAGTCCACACATCATACAATACGTCATATTGAATTACGATCGTAAATTTACTAATTAGGTACTAATAATACTTACAGCAATCTTATGTTAACATTGTACATTCATCATACTACAATAATTTGAGATTTTTATTGTAGTTATCTAATCTAACGCTTAGAGAGAGTTATTCCAATTACAAAATAGTTTTGTCTACTTCAATATAATATTTGTTAAGAACATTAAAAAAATTGGTCATATATTTAACGACGGCGAATTGTCGATAGCAAATTGATTTATTTTAAAAATTTATTGGAATTGTTTTAATAATTATACTCAATAAAGAGTGTTGGAGAATATTAAATATGAAATGTAATATAATATTATCAATAGGTATAGGGTGTTACTTCAAAGGTCATTAATTGAGGGTATTAAAACTGTTGTGATTTTATATAAAGCAAAAAATATGACAAAATATACATAATATACAAAAAATATAATACGATTAAAACCTGTTACAATCATCTTTTATGCATAAATAGGCATAATCTTCTTATATATATTAAATCAATGTTTTAATATATATCGAACTTCAGGCGCGTAGCAAAAAATTCGTTCATTGGACTGGTTCTATCGCTTTCGTCGCTGCACGACCGGACTTTCAATCATATTTAAGTTTTAATCAACATTTGCTACTTGTTGGTATCAAATCAATACAGTAAGTACTTAATTTAGACATAAGCACAGTGTACGGCCAGAGTGCATGTAATACAGTATGGATTTTGCATATATGAATTAAATGAGGCTACACACTTGTTATTGCATTTACTAATTAGTTCAAAATGTAGACTTTTCATTTTGAGCAAATAATATCACTAGGTCAATGATTCAATGAATTTGAATATTTGAACACCAAATATGCGATGTTGCCATCCCGCGCGCTTCAAGCTCAAAGTCACTGGTCGTTCATCGAACAGATTTAAAGCGACGTTGCCGACTGTTTGCTTCTCGCTCCTTGCCACATCTTGAGGTGACTTCAAAAGCCGAAATCGTGATTTGCTCCAGAGGTCAATGTACATTGTCAGTACAGAGAGTTTAGTCATTCTAAATTTATTTAAATATTTATTTTGTTTGTAAATTTCACTTTTTTACTTCTATGCACTAGTATTTCTTATATTTTTATTTATTTCATAGATATGCAATCCATACTGTATGTGATTTATATAGTTTTAGAAAATACAAAATTTCATAGTGTTGTAATCGTCATACCCTATTACTTAGATATTTTAAAATGTTGGATTGGATGTAGATATGAATTTATTTCTTCCATATCAAGCGTCTAAGCGATATAGAAAGATTTACATTTTTTAAATCAACAATTTATCAACCCGATAAAAATTAGTAAACAGTTTAAACTCTTTAAAAACGGTGGTATTAGATAAACTGTAGTTATTAACTAGATAAAGTTAGACTGTTACTTGACTATACCTAATATATCGTAACACGCACAAGCACAAATGATTTTGAACTCAAATTTTAATTACACAAGATTGATATTCACTTATCATAATTGACGTTTCAGTTAGTAGACGACATAATTATACAATGTTTGTATGAGAAGTTAATTGGAATGGTTACATGGTCTAATCTAACCACAATTCAATAACAACACTATATTTAAGGCGGTCCACACACTTCAGACTATTTTTAATTCCACGGTTTTCGTACAAACAGTTAAAAATTTGTTTAGTTGTAGCGAAATGCAAAATGATACCGATCACATCAAACTGACAGTCCGGATGAAATGTCTCATGTGCTAGTACTGTGCCGTGGCATGTTCAGGATAGCATCTACAGGCGATAGTGGTTCTGCCACGGCAGCTACATGTGTGGCAGTCTATTGAGTTACAATAAGCCGTTCACATAAACAACACGCGTGGATTTTCACACAGACGTCTAATAAAGGGTGATGACAGATCGTACAGAGTTACTCTACGGACTCTCTGGATTATAAGATCGATGACAAGACGTGGTTATAGTTCGTTTATACGTAAGCCGTTACATCTAAAGTTTTCGTAACCCGATAATCAATGAATAAAGACAGTTTAGCATCTTGTGATGAAACACATCGAAACTATAAATAAAGATTTAAGGAATTCACTATCATTGTAGTAGTTACTGATAATTTGATATGTAACTTTTATATTTTACAGAATCTACGTTCCAACTAAATATAAATGGACCGCCAAACTGCTGGAAGCAAACTTTACTAATTTTATTGACGCTTTCCGAATTTCTATTCTGAGACATTCCTGTCTACTATTAAAGCGAGCAATGAACCTAAAACAAAATATATAAGTAAGTACTCAATTACGTTAAATCGCTAAACATTCACTTAAGATATTTACAAAACGAATCAACTAAATGGGCCAGCTAGTAACGAATGAATTACATCTCTCAACTCGATAAACACGTAGTTTAACACCGTTTGCACAACTTCGCTAGCACTGACCCAAAGTTTTATTGTCCATACAAGAACTACGACAGATAAAATTTGCTCCAATTATGGACACAGAACGAACCTTACTAACACAAAAATAAGCTTTGCTACAATAACTGTATATCTAATAACAATTCCCCATACATATCCGGGTCCGAATAAGCAATAATTTAGAGCGACCTAACTAGAAAAATTTTTTTTGGTATTCTGGTTACATTAATTAATATAGTTAGGCCCCGAAACAATAAACCTAAATTCAATTAGGATATATCTTACGAGATATCGTAAATGACATAAATAGCTAGAACACACGAAAAACATTCGTGTTATCAATTACGTAGTAGGAATAGATGACTGAGGTAAATGAATCAGAACTATCACTGTATTTATATATCCATCGCTGGTTACGTTAGACCTAAGTAGTGTAGTTACAAAAATAATGCATCAATGGAACGACGTCTTCGAAGTTACGCCTGGCGCTAAGCGAATTCCTAATTCCACTAAAATTATTATCATCTATAAAATATCACACAGTCCACATCGCAAGCACACCTACTACAACTACATACAATACACTTAGGCACAACACAGACGAGCGACTAAAAAAGATAAGAGATTTTATAATTGAAACTATCTACTTTTAATCGATCATCTGTTTCGGCTTTAAGGATACGCGGCCAATGGCAAACTATTCAAAGCAATTTTCGAGAATTATTTAATAATAATAATTGAAGATAGTGTTTACATAGATTTGATATAAAATCGTGTTATTTATACATAGATATAATAACTTACAATATGAACTAATATTTAGTAGTTGTATATTATAAGTAATCGATCGTTGTGAGTGTTAAAAGTAACTTCATCTTTTGTATCTTATGTACATTATTATTCTTGTACGATTCTTTTATTGACGTCAAAATAGGTACAATAATTAAAGAAAACAAGTAATAAAATTGTTTACTGTATATATTGCGTTTTCTCTTCCGTTCAGACCGAATTAACACTTAATACATGGATACAAGTAAGGATACAAGTTTTGCCTAAACCAAGTTATAATACGAACGATATTACATTTATTAATATTGAATCAATTTCTTATTTTTAAATGATTTTCATCACTTCTGGGATTAAATATACAAATTTAATGTAAATACCAATATTTATGGACAGAGCGGGATTCAAACGCGCACCTCTCGAGATACGCCCACCGCTTTAACCACACAGTTCCGCCGTGACCACGATTCATGCAATTGGATCGAAATATCAGCACCAAATTAATAAAATATATATCGTGTGTACCCGTCATAATAATTACAATCCGAATAATGTACTATCCATAAATCTTGGTGAGTTCCTCTCTCGTTTCAGCGCCATCTACTAAGCCAAATAAGTAAATGCATATTAGAAAATTGACTTTAGATGTTATTCTTTCATTCCTAAGTAATTTATTATTTTTAAAGTGATTTCCTTCGCTTCTGGGTTAAATACATAAATTTAATTTACAAACTAGTATTTTGGACGATGCGGGATTTGGACCCGCGCCTCTCGGGATTCGCCCCAGCGCTTTAACCACTAAGTCGACAGTCCAAATGACGCATTATCCATAAACTTAAACATTGAATCTATCTGATATAGTATATGTATTATACTGGTATAGACGATTGGTCCGAGCGTTACCGGTCTTTGCTTCTTCTGCTTTGAATAACTGTCTCGTCTTAATAGACAGAAGAATCACCCTGACAGTTGGCCACTGGTCGCCCTAACCACCTAGTTGACATCATTGATATGACAGAACTTGTCCCGCATCAGGGCGTTGCTGCACACCAGCCCCACCACAGGGTTCTCCAGGTTGTCGTACCTGGAGTTGGTCTCGGAGGAGAGGCTCACGGCGCCGCTGCTGTCGCCCTCGTAGGGCTCCGTGTCGTCCACGTGAGAGCTGTTGCTGGACTTGTCATTGTGCAGCTCCTGGCCATAATCGAACTTCTCGTTGCGGTCATTCAGCTCGATCCAATGCGCTCGATTGCTCTTCACGCGGTCCAACAACGGCTGTAGCGCGGGTGATAGCACCGCAAACGCCTGTAAGTCAGACAAACAATATACTTCAATTCGGAGTTGTTAGTGTTGAAGGTCTCCAGGAAGGGATTAATGAAAAATGAAGAACTACTTTAACTGTAAATTAACTGTTTATTAAAAGGCTTCAAATAAAATTACATCTGAGACTAAGACGCTGTAGTACAGAGAGTCTAGAAAAAGACGGTCTTTCATAGCATACTGAGCCGCACTACAATTGCACTCGTCACCTCAAGGTGACTCATGGTCACTATGTCTCAAGACATAAGATGTTAAGTCTCATTTGCCCAGTAATTTCACTAGCCACGGCGCCCTTCAGACCGAAACACAATAATCCTTACACATTACTGCCATACGGCTGAAATAGGTCCCGCTATGGTACCCATAATCTAGCCAGCATCCTGTACAAGGGAGCCTCCAACTAGTAATGCACAATTTAGAAATATGGAATGTGCCGTTTTGGTTTTTACAAAATTTGTCGAAATCTCATCTGTATAAATAGCTCTCTGAATTTCGACTATGTTAATTTCAGCTAATTATTGCAGTTCGATAGAGACAGCCCGCAGATAGAGTAATGGGGTGCCGTCAGAAAATCTATAACCATAGACTAACCTCGTAGATGGGCAGACAAATCGTATCAATGAACTTCACTTGCATAGCCGGTAGTTGGTCTTCCTTATCCCTATTCATTATGTCCTGGAACAAGAAACAGTTTACACTTTAATTACCCCATTTACCGTCTCAAGTTGAAGACCCATAAAGCCTAGCTAAGTGGTTGGTGACCCTCCCCACTGAGCTAGAGGTACCGGGTTTGAATTCGCAAACATTTCGCATTGGGTAGGTGCAAACATTTATATGATGAATATGAATGTTTGTTTTCGAGTCATGGATGTTTATTAGTATATATGTATGTTTAAGTAGGTATATTTTATTAAATATATCGTTGCCTTGTACCCATAGTACAGGCAGTGCCTAGTTTAGGGCAAGATAATGTGTGTGATAGTGTGTCAATAAAAAAAATAAACACTTTTATATATTTTTTTATGAAAATAAGGGACAAGACAATTCTGAGCGGCACTACAACTGCGCTCTTCACCTTATAAGATGTTAAGTCTCATTTGCCCAGTAATTTCACTAGCCCCGGCGCCATTCAGACCGAAACACAGTAATGCTAACACATTACTGCTTCACGGCAGAAATAGGCGCCGTTGTGGTACCCATAATATAGCCGGCATCCTGTGCACAGGAGCCTCCCACTGGTAAAGTTTTATGTAGGTAGGTCATCTATAGGTCACGTTGGTATATTCTGTGAACGCTACGGTCTCTACGCGTTTTGTAGAGATATCGAGTCATATCATTGCATCTATCATGGGTTTCGACCAGATTGCTGCCAACGAATTCTATCATAAAACCACATGCCGTAATTGAATATTAACTTTAGTTAATCAGTTCAGAATTAGAATTAGAATTAACAGTTCGTTGCTCTGACATTCATTAAATTCTTCGCTAGATTTCCACACTGCAAGAGCGTCGAATAAAAGTACATATGAATTAAAAATATAAGGGCAGTGGGCCAAGTGATTTCTTATCATCCAGTAACCCCATGGCTTAGAAATAATTATAACCGAGGATAATTTCAGGTCTCGTCCGCATGCTTTTTAGTTTTCAGATCTTTTGCAACTTTTAACTTTCCATACATCTAAATCTAAGTAGAAGTTGGTATAATATATATAAAAAAATGGCAGTTGTAGAGACTGCCGATAGAAGAGACAACTTAGAACTTGTAGTATATAATTGTTTTCGTTAAAACAATAAAATTATTAATTTTAATCTATTTTAAACACTAATTTTCAATAATAATATATTCATCAAACAAAAACACTATTTCAACAATGCATAGTACATACACATTGAGCTTTTCACTAAATCCATTCAATTTCACTTATCAGACATACACAGCACTATTGTTGCACAATACGTCAGCTGTATAGCTATATAGTCAGGTGACGCTAACTCACGAGATTTCACCCATCCTAAAAGTATCTATCCATATATAGTTATATTTTTAATTATTTATTTATCGCATGCGCCAGTCATGAGCATGTCGGCAAGGAGCTTTCTTCCACGTACTACAAAGCTGTGGAATGAGCTTCCTTGTGCGGTGTTTCCGGGACGATACGACATGGGTACCTTCAAAAACAGCGCGTACACCTTCCTTAAAGGCCGGCAACGCTTCTGTGATTCCTCTGGTGTTGCAAGAGACTGTGGGCGGCGGTGATCACTTAACAACAGGTGACCCGTACGCTCGTTTGTCCTCCTATTCCATAAAAAAAATGTCGGTGACGCGAACCCGGATCATTTTTCTCTACTAAAAAAGTGGCCAAGTTTTCACTTCATAAATTAAATGAATGCTATAGTTGTGACTCACAATAGGCGTGAGGTTCAGGTTCTGTCGCTCCAGGTCTCCCTGGCGGAAGAACTCGCCGGCTACGAGTGCGGCCACTCGGCGCTCGACTGGCCACGGCTTGGTGATGGCGGCCAGGTCGCACGCCGTCATCAGCATGGCTCGCAGCAGGCCGCGCCTCTCGCCGCACGAGCTCCACGAGGCCGACACCGGCCCACTCGCACCTGTCACCGACACCGACCGCTCCGAACTCACCGCCTCTATGAACGCCTTGCGTTTGCTGAAACCACAACCATATCTCTTAATATAGGCACATAAGAGAATTTGCTAGAAACTGTCATAACCATAATGTTAACACCAGGTACAGACATTAACTTATATTGCCTACTCGGCTAAGTCGAGTTAATAAGTCCCCTCATCCCTCTTTACCCTTTCCGCGTCAATACTTATAGAAAAAAAAGGTTTATATGGCTTGACTCCTGACATCTGTTATGTGTCACATACACACGTGGATGATATATATCTAATATATAAAATTCTCGTGTCATGGAGTTTGAACTTTGAACTCCTCCGAAACGGCTTGACCGATTCGATGGGTAGGTCTGAGAATCGGACAACATCTATTTTTCATCCCCCTCAATATTAAGGGTGGTCCACACGATTTTTTTTTTAATTTTTTTGACATTTTTTTAAATTTGTTTCATTATGAGTCAGCATTAAAAATACATACAGTTTCAAATTTTCACCCATCTACAATCAACAGTTACTTTTGTATCGCGATTTTAATATCGGCAATACAACGTTTACTGGGTCAACTAACGTATTTATGTATGTTTTAGTATGTATACTTACCGTACTTTTGGAACGGTCTTGAGAAGTGCTAGATTACTCCAAATGCATCAAAACTTTTATACAAGATTTTTTTTCTAACTATTTATGATCCTATCAGTACAGCTTCGATCAAACAGAGAAAGTTCACCTCGGTGGATTTAACCCAAAACATTCAGTCTCACGATCTGATCTCAGCGTCTTGGTATGGCTAAATGACCTGGTTATTTCCTTGTCAATATCTGTTACTACATAATAGATACCATTTATGAAAGTCAAAGTATATTGACAACCATGTTATATAGCCGAAAGGTCCCAGACCCTGACTTCTAAGCTAGAGGTCCCGTGTTCGAATCCCGGTAGGTGCATTCATTTATATGAAGAAAATGTTTGTTTCCAATCATGGATGTTTATATGTATTTATGTATGTTGTAGTAAGTATATTCTATTAAACATATCGTTGTCTTGTACCCACAGTTACAGACTATGCCTCGTTTGGGGTAAGATAATTTATGTAAGAGTGTATCAATATTATTATTATCATATATATTTAAATAGACGATTTTCGAGGACTATTCATTAACATTAAATCGGAAGAACTCATTTTTTTTTATTCATGTCAGAAAAAGATAACGTACTGTTAAACTGGATAGCTTACCTAAAGTACACAGCCAGGTCGGTAGATAGGATTGCATCCTCCAAGACTTTGACCACCTTCTCGTAGTCCTCAGATGACAGGTTTGCCAGGATTTGGTTCCCGGGAGAGCTGAGAATCATGAGGCACTGATCGAAATGATGATGCTCCATGGTCGAGGTGGAATATAGCTGTGCGAGGGGTGAAGATGCTCTGGAAAAATAAAGCGCAGTTTATAAACTTATAGGTTAGTAAGATTTTAAGAAAATTGCCTTAGAATACCAAGTTAACATATTTTTTTCTTATTACAGCTATGTAAGCTATGCACAAAGTGCAACCGACAGATGGCCGTTGGGGCAGTAAAGTCCTCGAATGGCGACCACGTAGCGGAAGACGCGGTGTTGGCAGGCCCCCCAAAAGATGGACCTACGATCTGGTCAAGATCGCCGGAATACGTTGGATGAGGGCAGCGCAGGACCGATCGTTGTGGATATCTCTGGGAGAGGCCTTTGTCCAGCAGTGGACGTCTTCCGGATAATAATGATGACAGCTATGTATAAAAGACTTGCGACAGATACAAAGATATATCATAGAGATGTGATGATATAGATATGATATACTCATGTTTTTAAATAAAAGACCTTGTATCAAATTAGAAGCTACCTTAAAGAAGATTTACGTTTACTTCTGTGCGAGACTGTGGTACTATCGCAGTTCAATTACTGTAGCTCCGTCTATGGGCCGAGGTTGACCGCTAGCACAGAGAGTGCAAAACGCATGTGTACGCTTTTGTTTCAACATACCCAGGAAAGCATATATAACTCCCTACTTGAACAGCAAGCGCATCCTGAACATGAGTGCAAGAAGACAACTTCACTATGCTTGTGTAACTCAAAAGGTTATTTGGAACAAAAAGCCTGAATATTTATTTGAAAAACTCCGTTGGGTTAAAGATTTCAACGTACAACACATCTTGCGTGCAAACAGACAACTCGGCCTGATAATCCCTAAGCACAAAACAGCTTGGTTTAGGGGATCTTTCAGATTCTCTGCAGCAAAAATATGGAATGACTTACCTCCTCCTCTAAAGAAACAAATGAGAATCGAGTCCTTTAAAAAAAATACCGTTTTGCTCTACTAAAAAAGCAACTTGCTGCGGATAAATTGAACCACTTCCACTGGAAATATCTTTCTCTAAAAGATTTTTTCTGTGTACGGACAAAACACACGCTCACACTCACGCACATACGCAAACACACACGAACATACATACACACACACACATATACACACACGCACCTATATACACTTGCAAGGGTAATCAGAACACTTTTTTTTCTAATATTACATTTTATAAAAAAAAGATAGCTTAAGTAGGTAATCGGGGAGCCACAATACATCCACTCCCGCTCAACACCTTAGGGAGGAGGAGATGGCTGAAAAACAGCGCTGCATGGAAACATAAATCCATTATTCCATGTCAGGTGAAGCTGAGCCTTTTCCTTTTGCCTTTTGTTTCATCGCGTATCCTAATTGTTCATTTTATATTTGTAATGATTTGTATGGCAATAAAGAATTTATTATTATTATTATGATAAAATTCAAATGCATGGGTTGAAAACGATTAATAGCTTAGCTTGGTATTATTTTTAATCAGAGATATTAAAACCGTAATTAAAGAAAAACCATTTGTTTTTCAATTATGTAAAAATTACATCGTTAATAAGCTACGTTTATTGATAGGTAATAATATCCTCATATTAGTTTTCTTCTTGTTTTAAGTCATAAGGCAGCACACATAGGAACTACATAATAAATACTGGACGGAGATGAGTGGATGCAGACAGACAAAAAAGACTCTGCCATGTATAGATTTACAGGCTTTCTCGCAAGGTGAAACTCACACGATCAAGATTACGTTAGATAACTCATGTAATAATGGGTCACCCTTTAACAAGCATCTGTTTAATATAGGTGTCACCGTAAGTCCCCTGTGCAGGGCTTGCATGGAGATAGAAGAGACGGCCACTCACCTCAACCTGGAGTGCCATAGTGTAGCCTCATACCGGGCCAAACACCTGGGGTCACCGAGGACTGTCCCCGAGGTCATGGGCGACATCAGAGGTTTGAGAAACTTCCTTGAGGAGTTGGGATGGCAAGATTAGCGACCCAACCTTACCAAAAAAGGCACGCATAGCAGACGTACATACCTATACCCTCAAATTAACTCGAAATACTATTCTGCCTTCTGAAACTTTCATAAATAGAATGTGGATCGCCACTCACTTAATTTGGAACGAGTTATTGGTCCCCCGATGGTCCAGGTCATGACACAGACATCCGATGATGAGCGCCAGACACTCGAGCTCGCCAAATATCTTCCACCACTGGGTTTCCTGAACATAAGTCATAATGATTGACATATAGTATTTTATGCAACAGTTGTATAATAAGGGTCAAATAACACGAGTGGCGTGGGTTCAATGGATGACACAATGATACGAGTCGTATAAAATAAACAAATAACACAAGTTTTTTTCTTAAGTTGACATTAAAATGTTTAGTCTAATGATAAATTATGAAAATATTAACAATTTGTTATTTTAAAGTGATAACCCTCACTTCTAGGATTAATATACAAATAAAATTTAAAAACAAAATTTTATGAACGATGCGGGACTCGAATCGTGCCAGTGCTCTTCCAACTGCGCTAAACATTCGAGTGACGTATCGACATAAAATCTTGTATGCTTTGTTCAACTCTCAATTTGTGGCTTCATCTTCAGGATCAACTTTATAGTTGATAACCTGCTCAACCCCATTATTTGCATATTAGTAAATTGACTTGAGTTGCCGCTCTTGCAAATCTAAACAATTTGTTTTGATTTTAAAGTGATAACCCTCATTTCTAACTTATACAGCCTACATCGAAAAATAAAGAAAAAATCTGCCGTTTTTCTTTGGATAAGTACTGTTTCCTCTACTGGCTCTAACATTTTCATTAATAAGAGGCAATTTATTGTGCCGTCTCTGCCTTGCTATTGCGTGTGTGTGAGACGTGCCCCTACTAACAGATAGACAACCGGACTCGTAGTAATGAGTTCATTAGGCTAAAAAATATGATTGAGGCAAACGTACAGTGAGAATAGCGAACATCATCTGAGCGACATTGAAGGCGTGCCTCCAGTTGTGGTAAGCGACGTTGCGGTAGTTCTTCTTGACACTGAGCAGCCAGCGGCACAGGACGCCGTAGTCGATGTGGAACCTCTCCACGAAGTCCAGGTCGAGGAACATCCGCAGGCAGGCGCGGACTGTCTCCTCGTCTGACATCTCGATATCGTCGAACTCCAAATCGTGAAGTTTGAAGTGCGCGGAAGACGGTATCCTTAGCGTCTGCAAACAATATTTATAGGAATCCGTGAAATAACGAGATAACATATGATATATCCAAAAATTCTGCGGTAACTAAAGTATTCGATTTTTTTTTAATCTAGAGAAGGTGCAAGGTAGTGATTTTGCAATTAATAATGACTTTAACTTGTAAAACTAAAAAAAAACTTGAGGTTTTGTTAGTTTTTAATTAAAATTTAAATAAAATTAACAATTGTAATATAGTATAAATTTAATTTAAACTTGGTTCTCAGTAAAGATTTATTTTCGACTTCATTCGATACCACAGCATATGCACTCACTAAACGCCAAGAGGCACACACATACATTTAAGGAAAGGATAGAGTAGACAGTAAGTATAATTACAGCAAGAGACACGGAAATAGATACATGTACATAGGTATCTTTCTTACGCTCAAGCGTACGAATAATGAAGTCGGGTTCATACGCATGGCGACGCTCTATGTTAGGCCCCTATTATTCTGGCTGTTGACCGAAAGTATTGAATTAGTTCCATCATATACATATCATAATATTATTATTAAAAGTCAAGTTTAAGATTATGAGTAAGATATAAGAGAATTTTTCTAAAGCTTTAAAGCGTCTGGTAAGAGTAGGCGCCCGCGTAGGCGAGAAGTGTTTGATAGAAGTAATTATTTATTTTTAACAATATTCTTTAAAATTTGTATATGTAATTAGCACCGAGACTTGAGTACTGTTTTTATTCGAGATTAATACCTGCTACTTGTGAATCGGCCGTCGACTCAAACTAGCGTACAATGTTCTAACACTCAGTGGCGTGCATTGGTTTTCTAGCAAGGTAGGCACTGTGGATCTAACTAGTCATAATTGAGCTTTGCAATAAGCAAAGATTGCTTGCCGTAGCTATTTAGTATCTAGTGTAAGGAAATTTTTTATGAGTGGGGGTATTAGATAGAAATTTGGTCATAAAATAACGGAAGCAAATAAAAATAAAAATTAACTTTAACACAAGTGCTATATTTATTTAGGTCCTTAACGATGCAGGCATTGCCTAAATGCCTATATGATATGTGTTACCGCCTGTGATTCATATTTTATAGTTCACTCTACAAATGATACGATCCATGAGTCATGGAACCAGTTCTTCGGCTCTCGAAGTCCGAGCATTCGTTCATTCCGTATCAAACCTTCAAGCACGCCATACTAGTTATTGCACATAATATTGTATTTAATAATGTGTCAGAGTTTTTAATATATACATTTAAGTTCACACATATTTAATTTATGTTCAAGTACTGAACAATATGCACGCCCCTGCTAACACTACCCTATCACATATGTTGGACTATAATGTTGGTTTCAAATTACTGTTACACAATTAAACTAAGATAAATAACAAAATCAAACTTAAGACATATTTTCAACTATACAAACAATATCCTCAATTTATCCTAATGTATAAATACTGTATTATTCTCAAAGTGCCAATCTTGTAAAACTATGCAAACATTTTATTTAACTGAAGTTGTAAATTTATAATTATAGCTCATTTAGGTCGATCAAATATTATGTTACATAAGTGCTAATATGTATTAGCGATGTCTAAACTAAGTAGGAATATTACTTCTGTCTTAAGCATCAAATTATCTTATTAGAGATTACAAATTAATTTTATTAATAAATTACAAATTAAAAGAAAAATACCATGTGCTTAATGATAATAATATCATTTCTAATCCAACTATTTAACTATATATTATACGCATACACTAAATAATATTAAATGTACAATTCCTAAGTCAACACATAAATCTTACCTACTTAACAGAATAAACAGAAAACGTATCGTCTGTTAATCTAATACTAACATTTTCGCTCGCAGCCGTTAACAGGCTGTAATAAATCTTGAAACTCACCCTAAACAAATAATACCGGTGGCTGCCTTTACAAATTAACTTTACTTACACTGTTGATCCGACCCCACATCGCTTAAAATAATAAAGAGCCTAGTGCTTTCATACGTAACCATCAATTATTAATAACCTTTCAACGAGCCTATTTTATACGTTTTATATCAGCTTCACCTGTATGTTTGTATGTTTGTAACCGACTTCTTTGGGCGCGATTTTGACCCACTTTAAACGGCTAGATTTCGTTCACACTTGGTAGATTTATCAAGGACCGATGACATTACACTAATTTGATAAAATTATTCAATTTTTCAATTTGCAAAATATGATTTTTGTTAATTTATATAATTTTCATCTATAGTCGATAAGACAGGAATTGATGTTAAAGTACTTAATAGTTTTTTTAATAATATCTTAAAAAGCACCCCACGGTTTTTTTACAATAAAATATATTTTTTTTTACACTATTTTCAATTTAAATTTATTTTCTATTTTTTAGTTGAATTTTATATAAAGCGTGCTTTTTAGTTTTTTTTTTAACTATTATTTTTTTATATAATGTATACAAAATGAATACGTATTACGTCATATTAGTAAAAGGATACCGGCCTGGGGATTGCGATTTTTTTTAATGGAAAATGAGGACAAACCACCTGGTGTTAAGTGATCACCGCCGCCCACATTCTCTTGTAACACCAAAGGAATCACAGAAGCATTTTAGGCCGGCCTTTAAGGAAGATGTACGCACTTTTTTTGAAGGTACCCATGTAGTATCGTCCCGGAAACAACGCACAAGAAAGCTTATACTACAGCATTGTGGAAGAAAGCTCCATGAAAACCGCACTGTGGAGGACCGCAACACATCCAGATGGTGAGGATGATATCCTAAATTGTGGCGTGTCGTGCGAAGGTGGAATTCGGCAGCAGGAATCAGGTTAAACAGCTCTTCGGAACACTCCCCGTGATAAATGCGGTAGAAGACACACAATGAAGCGATGTCTCCACGCAACGCCAAGTTTTCCAGCCGTTGCTCATGGAGGAATTCGTTCTGTATTCTAAAAGGCGCCTCTAAGTAATATAAGTATAGGTATTGTGGTCTGTTGCAGTCACAGCTATGAGAAAAGACTCTTGATCGTGGGTTACATTTTGATTAGGTTTTTGGAATATCAACTTTTGATGATAACTTTTTTTATGAACTAGAACTACAAAACGAATGCTTTACGAAATTCAAAAGAATAAAAAATGTTTATGTGGTAAAGGTTATTATAACATAAATGAGTTTCTCAATGATACCACAGATTAGGAATGGGGTGACCGCTTTCAGGCATTTTAATTATAAATATTGTACGAAATTCTATTGCGACGAAATTTTATATAAAAAAGATGAATCTCGTAGAGTTTATTGCGCCCGTTCTTTTCAGGTCTGAAGCATAAATTTTATATATGTAATATATTATTTTGATAAAATCATATTATTTTGTAAAAAAGAAGACTAAGAACGAAACATAATATGAAGTTTTTTTTAAAGTGTTGTTAGTGTTCTGGGATTAACTGCACAAATTAGATTTGAAAACAAAATTTATGAATGATACGGGATTCGAACCCGCGACCTCTCGCGTTCCGTGCGAGCGCTCTTTCCACTGAGCCAACCGTTCGAGTTGGCTTCTGGCGAGAGGCTGTGGCTTCATCTACAGGATCTACTTTACAGTTGATAACCTGCTCAATCCCAATATTTGCATATTACGAAATTGACTAAGATGTCATGACGAATTTGAATTTGAATTTGAATTGAATTTTTTAATGTGATAACCCACAGTTGTATTTCACAAATTAAATTTGAAAATGTATGTTCTATAAGTGATTTTAAATCCAATTTTGAATAAAGATATTTGAATTTGAACGACAGTATTTTTTTCAGGGTATCCCCGAGCCCAAACAGGGATTTCGATCCCCGGTGAGAGCCCGATTTACATTTTCGAGCAGCAGTTTATTATGAATAAAGCGGTAATAAGTTTGCTATTTAGATTATATTTCGGTAAATCTACAGCGTTAATTAATTAAAAAGAAATTGATATTGGTTGATATAGCACATAAATTAACTAACCCGCAATCTGTGCGCGTCGTCCAATGAGGCTGAAGCGTGATAACTTAACACCTGAAACAAATAAAATAAAACATGCATCAAAAATACGAAATAGACAAAAAGACAATTATTAATGGAATTATTGTATTTTATGAATTAATGAAAATTTAATATACGTTCGCAAAAATCGTCACCTTTTTGCTCTTAATATTGATTTTCATTATTATAACACAAAAAATAAGGGATTGGTTGTACCTAATTTTAGTAGGCTTCATAAGATACATAATAGCTTTAAGGGTAAATGAATGAATGCGAAACTGAAGTTGCAGTGGGCAGGGAACATAGTCGACGGCCAGATGGCTGTTGGGGCAGTAAAGTCCTCGAATAGCGACCATGTCCTGGAAGACCTAGTGTTAGTAGGCCCCCTATAAGATGCACCGACGATCTGGTCAAGATACGTTGGATGAGGGCAGCGCCGGACCGATCGTCGTGGAAATCTTTAGGGGAGGCCTTTGTCCAGTAGCGGACGTCTTCGGCTGATGATGAATGAACAAGACTTACATCTAGAGTGACACTCTGTTTCGCCATCGCGGTGATCGCCTTCTCGTACATGTGTGTGTTGTGGATCCCCATACCGCAGAATATCGCGAACGCTTCCACGAAGTTCTCATCGTTCTTGGTGAACAGGAGGTCGTCGAATTTGTTGACGAGCTGAAACAATATTCAACAGATCTCAGTAACTTACGAAAAGTCGTTTCTACGCTTCTGCGTAGAAACGACTTTTCGTAGTGCAAAGAATTGCACAGTAAGCTGGCTAAATAATGGGTACCACAACGGCGCCTATTTCTGCCGTGAAGCAGTAATGTTTAAACATTATTGTGTTAGGGCGCCATAGTTAGTGAAATTACTGGTCAAATGAGACTTAACATCTTATGTCTCAAGGCGACAAGCGCAATTGTAGTGCCGCTCAGAATTTTTTGGGTTTTTCAAGAACCCTGAGCGGCACTGCATTGTAATGGGCAGGGCGTATCAATTACCATTAGCTGAATGTCCTGCTCGTCTTGTCCCTTATTTTAATAAGAAAAAATGGCCTACGTAACTTATTTAACTGACATACAAAGATGTCATTTTACTCAAGTACTGACTTCAAAAATTGTCAAGTTTGATAAAATGGTTATGTGAAGAACTGACCGCTCAGCTTCAGCTTAACGGGTACTTTTGTAACACCCTGTATAGGATAGGAAATAAAAAAGATGTTATAACGTCATGAACATCTGGGATATAATAAAATGTTACGAAAAGAGTGATCGAGCTCAAGTTAAAATTCTCGACTCGCATTTGTAACGAGACCCGCGCAACTTCCACAAACCTTCATTTTAACCGCGATGAATAAAATTAAAGTGTCCAACACATAACCGTTCCAGTACAATGGTTATGTTTGTGACCGCGCATAAAGATATATTTGTGAGGACCGACCTTGTAACGTATGCATTATTTTATACAATTTAAACGAGAAATTCTTTTAAAACTGAACAAATTATGTTTTATAATATTATTATGTTCTTTACAAACGATGCCTGAATTTCACATATCAAGATTTGTGGATAGTGTGCCACTCGGATGGTTGGCTTAGTGGTCAAAGCGCTGGGGCGTATACTGAATCGTCTATTAATTTTGGCAAGTAAATTAAATTTGTATATTTAATTTTAGAAATGACGGAAATCAATTAAAAACTCAAATTCTTACACATTAATAATTCAGTGATATTTTTTACTATTGTATTCAAATTATTTGCAAATGTCAACAAAAAATGTTTACCATAATTATATATAATATTATTTTATATGAAAAACCAGTCAAATGCGAGTCAAAAACAAAGCATACCATCGTACAGAAATAGGATATAGCACTATGTACCGTTTAAATACACATTCTTACATAATTTATCGTCTAGCTATCAAGAGGCTCTATAGCCTCTTGCTGCTGGACAACCGATGAAAACAGGCCTGGTTTGTTACTTTAGGGTGCGTGACAAGCTACGGCTTACACTCGCGATTTGTATGTGTGTCACTTTGTGTTAGTGTGCATACAAAAAAAATCAAAATAATGTTACTGTGCGTACAAAATAAAGACAAAATAATGCTAGTGTGCGTAAAAATTAAAGTCAAAATAATGCTAGTGTGCGTACAAAATAAAGGTTAAAAGTCAACCTCAAATTTTTTCGGCGTTTTCACAACTGTCACAAACTATCTAGACTTATAAATGATCTAAATACACATTTTATTCTCATTTGCATTGCGGGCAAATTCGCTATCTCAGGCCTACGGTACACGAAAGTGTAGTTTCAAAGACGCTTCAACATACGCCGTGCGGCGCACACACGTTTTCCATCATTAGAGATACAATGCTGTTAGCAATTTTAGTAATCTTCTGCTGACTGTCGCACGGATAGCGGAATCTTAGTGAAAGGTATCGTTTTTTGGCCTTCGTGAGCGTTTTAACAGTGGGATTCATTGAGCGGTATACTGGCTAGGTGGGCACCACAAAGGCACTTTTGTCGACCCCTATGGCTCAGTGGTTAGTGATCCTGCCTACTGAGCTGGAGGTCCCGGGTTCGAATCCCGGTAGGTGCAAACATTTATATAATGAATATAATTGTTTGTTTCCGAGTCATGGATGTTTATTTGTATTTATGTATGTTTAAGTAGGTATATTGTTATAAATATATCGTTCTCTTGTACCTATAGTACAGGCTATGCCTAGTTTGGGGCAAGACAATTTGTGTAAGAGTGTCTCAATATTATTATATTACTTTTATCTGCCGTGAAGCAGTAGGGTAATGGGCAATCGGTATTGTGTATCGGTTTGAAAAGACTACTGAAATTACTGTGATAATGAGACTTAACATCTTTTGTCTTCAGACGCTATTGCGCTCGTCACCTTTTTCCCATAAACAATGATCACAAGGAGATTATCAAAGTCAAAGGCAAATAAACTTTATTCGAATAAAGTAAGCGCTTCTGAATCGTCACAATAAATATTTCTTTTAAATTACTGAATTTAAAATAATATGTACGTATAAAGTAAAAAAAAATGAAATAGAGTATTTAACAACATCCAATAGAGTCGTGTTAAAATAATATAAATTATTTCATGGAAAGTAATAAAGAATTAAAATCAACCTTTATAGCTTGAACTCATTGTTTGTGTAAGGATGCTTTGTGAAAATTATGGTCGTGATTACTGTATCAAACAACAATTATCGAATGCTTAAGATGCCCTCGCAGTCTTACAAAGTTTTCCACACACAAACAGAAATATCTTAACAGTCATTGTTATTCGTACGTCGTGCACGGCGAATCCTTTATTTTGTCGCATACGACCGCACTGCGCAACATTATCCCACCTTGTGTTCAACAAGCATTTGAATTTTTCATTAATTGTGTCGGCACTTCGCAATGTCCTAGTGTTGGGATTATAACCATTCTGTAGAACCATTAGTTTGAAATGCGGCATTATTCCGGCGAGCTAATTGACAAAATCATGGTAATCACTACTTTCTGAAGATCATCGAATTTACTGGTGAATACCAGAACCGAATCGGCCCCATGTTCACTATTACGTCCTTAAAACAAATTAACACAACGCACGAGCCGAGTGTAGCGTGCCGCGGCAGCGGCCTGCGAGCGTGGCCTTGTTTACTGCTATTTCAACAATAATTTCAAATTGCGTACAAGCTGCAATATTTGCGTATGAAAAAAAATACCAATGAGAACGCTCGATGTCTTCTCACACTACCAATATCATTTGTAATATATCTAGATTTATAATAATATCACTATAGTGAATCCGTAACATTACAAAAACCAGGCCATTATATTGTAAGAAATGAAGCCGATTGACAAGTGTATATAATACAATCGATTATTTAATCTTGAAAATGGTGTCGTATGAATATTAATCTCGACCACTTCTCTTTGAAATCGGGCGCCATTAGTAACTGTTATTATATTTCAATCGGTATTACCTTATTCATGCGCGATAAGGATTTGATTAAGTAATTTACTCTTAAACCCTTCTTGTATTAATTTTATTATATTATTTGACAAGCTTAGATGAATTGATGAGGATTGGTCTCCGCTGCGCTCCAACTAGATACCGCACTACCTAAGAACAATAGCTTTTTATTGCGGCATCTATTAGATCCTTGCTTGCGTGACATCTTGACACTCAATAGCATCTTTCAAATTTTGTAACATACGCTTAGCCTTATTTTACATTGAAATTAATAAAATACAAAATACTTACTGATGATATGTGATCCCAGTGTCTTTCGTATTTCGCGTAGTATTATCTTTACAAATGTTACTACATAACCCGGCATTTAAGTTTCAAATATTAGTAAAGTTTAACAGAACATGTGGCGCGTCAACATCACACATTGTTCGAGACTGGCTCGAGTACACCCAATTGGGCGTAGTATTAGTTGCCGCACTTTGCGACTACGCCTGCGGTATCTAGTTGAAGCGCAGCGGAGACCAATCTTTAATTTAAGTTGAAAAGATTAAACATTAATCAAATATGTGAGAAATAAGAACGCGTTAAGTAATTGAACCATATTTAAAAAAAAACACATTTAATGAAACAAGCTTTCGGAACAAATAACTTGATTTATAATTGTAATCAATCAAACCTCGTTGGTAATTAGCAACAATCCGAGTTTAATTCTCAGTTAATTAATTTAATTATATTTAACGCTGACAGTAATTAATACAGCTACAGTGTAATTTATTGTTCAAATTTCACGGTAATTTTATGAAAAACAAATGATTAAATCCGTTAAATCCAATTAAGTGAATTTCCAAATTACCAGTCGAGTCAATGTAAAATATTATGTGCTACGCGTGTAGATGTAATTTAAATACTGTGAAGTGTTTGAGGTCGTGTTCTGAATCAAATATGTGGTCAGGTTACGTAATGTGTGGAAAGACCTGATTTCCACAAATACCCGTATACATAAGGATTCGATTGGGCCCGTGTCAATTCAGCTGAATATTTGTGAATTAATTTTTACAACGTCTGTTGTAGGAAGTTACGGGAAAACTGTGAAATATACATTTGCAAGTTCAAAAATAGTACAAACCAATAACACATAGTAAGCCTTGTTACAAATCGACTTGACGCATAGTGATTGAGCTTACAGCACTCAGATTTTTTTCACTCTAAAACTGTATAATAATCTATTTGCTATATGGTACGTTTTCAACCTGTTCAAATTATTGGAGAGGGCTATTGCCCGGAGTTTTCATGCGAGATCGAATCAGAAATGAGGAGATCCGTAAGAGAACCAAAGTCCTATAATTCGTCCGTTGTTGATGTAACTCCTGTTCCATCAAAACATAACAACACCAGCTCAACCTTTCGCTTTCCACAACTAAGAAAATGTATTGAATTGATGCGTTTTTTTGGAGAAATTATAATTATTGGTGGTCCCAGTCGACTCTGAGAGGATGTCGAATCTCCACGGGAGAATCGACGACCAAAATTTCAAAAACAAATGTAATTAGAGTTGAGTGTTTGCCAGTGTCTAAAAAATAAGTATTAACCTGCTTATTTGATATACATACTTTTATTACAATATATTGTATTAAGAATAAGTATATTGTATATGTGGAAGCCTTTTATTAGCTCGAATGAATTATGTTTGTTTATTCTTATAAATATAAATATGACTAGCTGTTGGCTTTCCTAAACATATTAAAATAAATATTTGTAATGTTTGAGTAAATAGGTACGTATTAAAAATCGAATGTGTATCTCAACCGTCATGCAAATTCAGATAGATCGATTTTGTTAACATATTGTCCACGTTCGATTATTGTCAAAAAGTAGTTGCAAAGGGGGTCCATAAAACAAGATGAATTTTGAAAGTGGTCTGTGAAAAAACGTCTGGGAATCTATGATTTAAATAATATGAATTAAATATCTGTAATCCTAAATTTTAATTACTTCCCAAAACTGTCACTACAGCTTCGTAAACCTCCACACCGCCTTATAAATATGAATAATCTTTAAATTATTAAAACTTTCGTGAGAAATTGTTACGTTTTACGATTTATCGGTGTGGGTACCGATTAGTTCCGGACCATTCGGAGTTCCTAAACTAGTCGGTACCCACACCGATAAATCGTGTATAAAGCCGTATAATGAAGAATACTTTTTAATTATAATGAAGGTGCAATTTACCTGTATGACACCAATGATGCGACCTTCAGAGTTTTTGATAGCCATGCACAGTATGGTATTGTGTTTGAAGCCAGCACCCTCGTCCACTGACGGGTCGAAGCGAGGGTCCATGTATGCGTCAGGTATGTTCACCGTCTGTAACATAATTATTATAGTTGGCTTCATGTTTATTATAAAAATGGATTCTACTAGAGTTTATATTTCAGAGGTTATGTTTAAATAAGCTATACCATTTCAAACTATTTACCAAGACTTAGACCTTATTGTCATTCCCAAATCGGCAGTGGCCAAGGGCACTAGATTTTTCAGATACACCAAAAACAAGTGTTCCGTGCGGCACCCAAATTCTGACCCTTATTTTGTTTAAAGGTGGTTTGTTTTACATTGTCTTATAGCTTGTTTCAATAGCCTTCTGACACATTCACTCAAATCATCCTTATTACAAGCAATATATTTCTGCACGTAAGATGCGTATTATTGACAGAACGCTACGCGATCAACACTGTACCGGATCAGATAGTGCAAATTCGCTTAGGCTATGCCGAGTACCTACTCATCGTAGAGCCGATATATATTTAATAATTCATTTGTAACGTTTAATTATATTCATTTTTTATGAATAAGAACTATTAAATATTATGATTAAGGAATAAATATTTCTACATTCACAGTTGCATTACGTAATACGGTGATAGATAACCTCCAAAGAGTTTGAATAGGTATGTTACAGTCAGGGGCGTGGATCGGTTTTATAGCAAGGATGTACAAAACTTAATGAGTGAGTGTTGAATAGGTTTTTGGTTGCAGAATAACAAAACCATATTTAACTAAATCAATTTAAACACTAGTGCTACATTCAATTTGTTATGTTTTTAAAGTGATAACCTCACTTCTAGGATTAATACACAAATAAAATTTGAAAGCAAAATTTTATGAACGATTCGGAACTCGAACCCACGACCTCTCGCGCTCCGCTCGAGTGCTCTGCCAACTGAACTAACCGCTCGAGTGATGTATCGTCATAAAATCATGTATGCTTTGTTCAAGTGTCAGGTTGTGGCTTCATCTACAGGATCTACTTTGCAGTTGATAACCGGCTAGGTTAGCTCAGTTTGGCAGAGCACTCGCACGGAACGAGAGAGGTCGTGCGTTCGAGTCCCACATCATTCATAAAATTTTATTTTCAAATTTTATTTGTGTAGTGCTACATTTATCTTAATAAAGTACCTTAGTACTTAACGAGGTTGGCACTCCCTATTTGCCTACATGGTTTGCCCGCCCCTGGTTACAGTGGAATCGCTATCTAAAAAGATCTGTAATTAAATGAATGATAAATATGATAATCTGCTTGCAATCGGGGAATCCTACCTATCTGTAACATTGCTCAAGCTAAAATCCTGTTCCGATAAATCGATGACGACTATCTATTAGTAGATATAATCAAAAGCATTGGTAACAAAATCGATACTGCATAAATATCTGCATCCGTTTATTATCATAAAGCAATTTGTGCAAGATCAAATTACACACTATTTGCTCAACACAACAAACTATGCGCTAACCATACAGTTTGTAAAACAACCTTATGTACAAAATATTTCGTATTCTTCTATATTTTTAACACAAACTGATACAATATGGCTTTAGATTTTTTTATGGAATAGGAGGACAAACGAGCGTACGGGTCACCTGGTGTTAAGTGATCACCGCCACCACATTCTCTTGCAATACCAGAGGAAACACAAGAGCGTTGCCGGCCTTCAAGGAAGGTGTACGCGTATTTTTTGAAAGTACATGTCGTTTGGTCCCGGAAACACCGCACAAGGAAGTTCATTTTAAAGCTTTGTAGTACGTGGAAGAAAGCTCCTTGAAAACCGCACTATGGAGTAGGGCCACACATCCAGATGGTGGGCATGATATCTTAATTTGAAGCGTATCGTACGGAGGTGGAATTTGGTGACAGGAATCAGGTCAGATAATAATAGCCTACTTTTTTTAAACTATATATAACGCCAAGTCGAATACAAGCAAACAAATCCACAAGCCGTGCTACCCTATAATCGAAGCTATTCGTGACATTTTCGTTCCTCTGTAACTATGTTGTGTAGCCGTGTGAGACTACCAAGTTATTCTATTAACTAAATACCAATGAAAGTCTTATATTGATAACTTGAATAGTGGTAGTTAACAAGTAAGGTAACAATTTATGACAAAGCCTTTGGATACATGCTCCAATAGTACTTAACTACAATAACCGAAAACCTGTATAATAATAATAAAGAGTTTTGCAAGAATTGAATTAAATGTTATGTTTTTAATAGGTCACATTTCAATTCACAATATCACCTTACCTCACCAGTAGTAGCCACATATCCCGTTATGCCAATGTTGATCGGGAATCTGCTCTCGTAGGGCGAAGTCCGTGGAGTACCGGGCTCGGCGTCATCGCCTGCCTCCAGGTCGAACACTCGCGAGAAGCTGCCTTTGGATGCCTCGTGGACTAGCAGTACCTAGAAATATTACAAATATGAATAAAAGAAGATAGGTTCCAAGTTGTAGGCAAGATGATGAATCTTGCCATTTTCATCTATGCAGGGTTTATCCAGAGCTCCCTTTTGGCACAATATGTACTACCATAGCTAGTTTGATCTGAACATTCCACGAATTGCTGTTTGAAATGAGACGGACAAAACCAACTTGAAAGAATGGGGCATAATTATGACAATTTTTGACACAACTTTTATCGATACAATGAAAAATTACTTCAGGATGTTAGTTATAATTATCTACGACCGTTTTCAATAACGTATCTCTAGTTACGGATACATAGCTGTCACCGTATACACATACGATAATCATGTAAAATTTAGTTTTTAAAGCATCGCACAACTCGACGAAAATAATCATCGACTGATTGGACATGGACAAGTTAATTACTACAAAAATATTTGTTGCCGAACGTAATAGATGTTACATGATCTTTAATGAAGCTAAATTAATTGCAGATAATAAATAAATAAATAACAGACGAACATTTATACAAAGTAAATTTGTTACCAAAATTTATGAACGATGCAGGACTCAAACCCGCGACCACTCGGGTTTTGTGCGAGCGCTGTTAACAACTGAGCCAACGGTTCGAGTAACGCATGCTTCTAAATTCTTGGTATGTCTTGTTCAACTCTGAGGTTGTGGCGCCATCTACAGGATCTACTTTACAGTTGATTACCTGCTCAACCACAATAATTTTTAATTCGGAAATTGAGTTGAAATTGTGACTCGCTCTTTCAGATCTAAATATATGTGATATCCCTCCCTTCTGGGATTACTTTCTGGAGCGAACTTTCATTCAAGTTATCAGGTACAGGTAAAACTCTGGCTGCATGAATTTTAGGAATATTTTCTCATCCAGAATAGGCCAGGCAAGAAAATTTTAAGAACCCTAAAAAATTGCCCCATTATCATCAGTCAACCTACCAAATAAATCATCACCGGTAAATATAAAATACCAAATACGCACTAAAATAAAAAGCTCGATACCACTTCCATAAATAAGTCAAGCCGAAGGGCACAATTGGAGAATATTTGAATTTATAATGTAATCCTATTTGTTGATAACGCCTCACGTCTGGCGCGTGAAAGCGTTCCGAGGACTTTTTCAATAACTTATCTCTAGTTACGGATACATTGCTGTTATCGTTGAATGACAAGACCTTATCTATCCATAGTTGTATCCAATATAGTTATAGACCAATGCTTTATTTCGATAGGTTATTGAAATGTAAGTAAGCGTAAAAGGATAGTGTTGTCTTACCACTAGTAAGTTAAACTAAGGATAGATAGGTTATTGAAAATGGCCGTAAGTCTCATGCTGTTAGACAACCGTTTAAAACTTGTCAGTTATATTAGTTTAGTGTGCGTGACAAGCTACGTCTTACACTCGCGATTTGTATGACACTTTATGTTAGTGTGCGTGAATTGCTCAAAATAGGGGTTAGTTCTAAAGTCTATTGTTTTCGACGTTTTCACAGCTGTCATAGTCTATCTAGACATATTAATGATCTAATCTTCAATTAAATAAGTTTACTGCGTACACTACCTGCGATAATGTCAGAATATTATTCGGAGCTTAACAAAAGCTCCTATCACGTTACTGACTATTTCGTCACTTTTTACAGAATATAACTAAATGCTCTATCTCATAGTTGTTGCCCGCTCGGTATATATTTCTTCACGTATCGTATATTAAAACCAACACAATCCGTTCACAAATCTTATATTTTTGTATTTATCAACCGAACTTGATGTGTCGATCAATCCCTATCAAAATCCCACTCGAAATTAAAATAAAAACTCAATTAAAATAAAATAAAGACAAGAAGAAAAGTAGAGGTAAAAAAATTAGGAATCTAATCTGGATAAAAGATTACCAGAATAAATATATTTCTTAGTGTAAACTCAGCCTTACACTTCCTCTTAAAGCACAAACGGAAAAAAATCTCTGCTCTGTTTAATTATCATTAAGTATTCGTTAAAATTAGCTAAAGTTTTCAACTGCACTTAATTTTAGAAGCGGAAAAGTTAAACCAAAGAGCAACACTTTCTCATTTAATGCTTGCTTAATTTCAGCTCTATTCGTCGACATACTTTATAGGTCAGATGAAATATATCTTAACAAATTTTTAGTTTTTAATACAACTTTGCTCGAGTAGTTTTTTTTACATGTCAATATAACCCTGATGATGAGATTTTTATCTAAGGCAAACGGCGAAGAAGCTCAAGTGATGCAAAGTTATGAAGCAAACGCCCATGTACATCTACATCACCAGAGGCCGAGAGATGCGTTGCCGGACTTTAGGCCCGGTATCCACCAAAACCGAAAGGACAGGAGATGTATTTTGATAAGCAATCAGATTTCGTTATTTTCACATCTCCTCTCCGCTTAGCTTTGTTGGGAATGGATCAAGCGCAGGGGAGAGGAGATGTCCTATTTTTTCTCTAGAATTGTGTGCCGCGTCGAGCGATTAAGAGGCGCGGCAGAATGGAGATACATGTTCGCGGGCCTTTCGTATACATGCTCCTACAGCTCACGTCTCCGCTATCCACAGCTTACATCTCCTCTCCGCTTTGGTGGATACCGGACCTAAACCTACGTTCTACGCTTGGAGGTCCCTAAATCGTAATAGTTTAAGAATACTGCAACCGGTAATTGATTCCATACAGCGACTATATTTAGTTCAGAATCTAAAATAGAAGTAGCATTTAATAGTAAATAAAATTTAATAGTAATTCATTTGAGAAGAGAGCAATCATTGACTGCGTATGGTGGAAATCGGTCCAGCGATATTGACTGGTACAGATAGATTTACAGAGAGAAAGAAATTTTAAAAATGCAATTAGTGTAACCTTGTTTTTTTATATTAAAAACAGTAATATTATTATTTAATACTATACAAAAAATGCAACGGTATTTATTTATACCAAGTTTTATTTATTGAAAGTTCTGCAGATTTTTTGTTGTTTGTTCAAAAACACTTATTCGTAGACAGACATATATTTCAAACATTGTAAATCATTATACTCCACTGCTTCCGCACAATCTACAATATACTGCGTAAATATAACCGGTTCGTCTTCTTATGACACAAATAATAATTAATCTTGTTAACAAAGAGAACCGTTCAAGTATAATATATTATATTAATTCGACAGAGGGCGCTAAGTAAACCGAGAACACACTGTAACGCGTCAAGGTTATCAAATATTAAGATGCAAATATGAAACGTTGCGCAACTCATGGGAATAAATACTTTATCAGAAGACGCCTCGTTTGATCGTAAACAGCAATCAAAGATAGACTATCATATTATGTATTAATAATCTTTGATTTATGAATGCAGATAAGATAATTTGTATGCAATGTGACGACCAACGACGTAGTAATACTCTTGTGTTACCTTATTTATTTTCCTATAAACATTACAGACCATCGTGTATGGCTTCTTTATAAGTGGATATAAATGTTTTACTTTTTCTCCATGACTTTTGTCCATATACATTTTGTATTTTTATAGTTTAGAAAATTTGGTGAATGATTGAATGAATGAATGTGAATTAAGTGCATTTCTGTCTGTAAAACTGGAATTTAATCAAAATATGAGCTTCTTTATAAGTCGATATAAATGTTTCACTTTTTCTCCATGACTTTTGTCCATATACATTTTGTATTTTTAAAGTTTAGAAACTTTGATGAATGATTGAATGAATGAATGTGAATTAAGTGCGTTTCTGTCTGTAAAACTTGAATTTAATCAAAATATTATGATAACTATCTCAATATATATAAATCCAGTGTCTTGATATTTGCTTCCAGTGAACTCTTAAACTAATGAACAGATTTTAATGGGGATTACTTCATGGAGTGCAGTTGAGTCCAACTTGAGAGATAGGATAGTTTTAATTTCGATTTGGGACCCATAATTATTATAACTCGCAAATACTTTACGTAAAAAATACAATAAACCACGATTTCCTTTTTCTGTTCCACAAGATTTGGACATGCTACCAAAATTTTCATTAAGCGAACAGAGCACTATCTCTTCTTCACATATGATCCCCTGGTACCAATAAAAACGAGCGTTGCAATAGATCAGTTTCTTTCCAATATTTGTTTTGTATGGACATAATATTTTCTATGAGAGAATTTATTGACGCATTATTTCACAGTTATGCTGTGAAAAAATGTCATTAAATAACAACAGGGAGCATGTTTTACGAAATAATTCTTGATGTTATGAAATATTATTGACAAATTCATAAAAAACAGTATTTTCTTTATTATGTACAGAACAACGTTTGTCGGGTCAGCTAGTTACTTTATACAATAACAAAAATTCTGATATATTAAATACATTACACGATGTGTGCCTAAGAATAGCTAGATTCATATATTCTCGTTACACACGTCCAGTTTTAATACACGTATAATTCTTATCGCCCTGGGCCTATACTGTTCATTACTTTGTTTCTTACTTTGAACAGCGAGAAAGGTAAAATATTCAATTAACGGCCGTTTTCAATAACCCATCTATCCTTAGTTTAACTTAATAGAGGTAGACAACTCTATCCTTTTACGCTTACTTACCTTTCAATAACCTATCGACAGATAGCATTGGACTATAGTCTATAACTAAGAATATAACTATATCGGACATGACTATGGATAGATAAGATCATGTCATTAAACGGTGTTAGCAATATATCCGTAACTAGAGATACGTTATTGAAAACGGCCGAAGAAGAGTCACATACCAGTGGGAGGCTCCTTTGCACCGGATGCCGGCTAGATTATGGATTATTACCACAACAACGCCTATTTCTGCCGTGAAGCAGTAATGTGTAAACATTACTGTGTTTCGGTAGCCGCTGGTAGGTGCCGCAGCTAGTAAAATTACTGGGCAAATGAGACTTAAAATCTTATGTCTCAAGGTGACGAACGCAATTGTAGTGCCGCTCAGAGTTTTTGGGCTTTTCGAGAATCCTGAGCTGCACTGCACTGTAATGGGCCGGGTGCATCAATTACCATCAGCTGAACGTCCTGCTCGTCTCGTTCCGTATTTTCATAAAAAAAAACCGCGGTCAACGTAATCCACAATTTACACACAAAGAAGTAATTAAATTTAGTTATATAATTGATCTCCTAACATGTAAAAATTCGGCATCGTATCGAAGTTAAGTCCATAAAAGATTTTGATATTTTTCATGACACAGTGACAAGTCTGAAAAAAAAAAACTAACCGCACATTTCTGTTCGTAAATAATAATAATATGTTAGTTGATATTCAAACAAACTATTTCTTCGTTATATTGTATCTATTATTTTTAGTAATTAGCTTAAAATCCTTGTTAAATTTGTAGGTCGAACTGTATTTTGTATTTAAATTAATGTCTTGCAATGAGAGTGGTGTATGCACCAGTAACTGGCATTCATACCAGATTATAAACCTATTAGACCATTATTATTTTTAATGTTTTGTATGTAATGCTGTTGGTGTGTCAATAAATAAATAAATAAATAAATAAGTCCGATATTATGTTCATAAAATCACAATATTAAGTAAAGAACCTTTCGACAGAAATAGAGCGTTTTCCGATGTCATGCGACTTAGATACGTATTGTAACCTGTCTTACTTGTTATAATTGTGTCTAATGTGAAAATTTAATAATTTTACATAACAGTTAAAAAAATAACTCAAACAAATAAAATTTTAAATTTATGAACGATGCGGGACTCGAACCCGCGACCTCTCGTGTTTCGTGCGGGCGCTCTTCCAACTAAGCCAAGCGCTCGAGTGACGTATTTGGGTTGAACAGGTTATCAAATGTAATGTGGTTTTGCGTCGTTAATTTATGACGTAAAAGTTTTATACAATTCTTTTCACATAATTTGCTCAATCTATATATATAAAAATGAATTGCTGTTCGTTAGTCTCGCTAAAACTCGAGAACGGCTGGACCGATTTGGCAAATTTGGGTCTTGAATTATTTGTGGAAGTCCAGAGAAGGTTTAAAAGGTGAATAAATAGGAAAATGCCGCTAAATTAAATAAAAACAACAGATTTGTTTTTCCTTTGATGTGTCCATACATAATTTCTATGAGAGAATTTATTGACGCACGGTTTGACAGCTCTGCTGCGAAACAATTTCATTACAACGGCAGGGTGCATATTTTACGAAGTAATTTTTGATGTTATGATATATTATTGACAAATTCATATAAAATTATTTATCATTATTTTATTTATTATATACAGAACAACGTCTGTCGGGTCAGCTAGTACTTAATAAAAAAGTTCAAATCGCGTCAATATATTTAAATACAATTAAATCTCAAGTTAACTCAACTTAACTTATAACGACAAAAATTTCGTTCAACTAATTAAGAACATGAGACAAAAAGTTAATGACGTAAAACAATACCCTTGGTTCCGCCTCATAGGAACAAGAATAGATTCTCCATTAAAAGGAATCTTGTTTTTTCTTTATTGTTCTTGCGTAATGAAATTTTTCTTGGAAACGATCCAATAACTTTTCCACGAGAGAAAAGTGTTATCGTTACCATAATATTCCGGCCTGTAAGGTGAAGACATTATCAAACGCTTTTTTACTTTATCGAATTCAGGGCTTTTTCGTATCACTGCCAAAGGAGGAATGTTGTCAAAGCATTTTTTCACGACAATTTCGCTATTTTCGTGATTTTCGCATTGTTCGCATTCACATTATATGAAAAGAAATAGTGATTTAAGCTTTGTATTGTTATTTTATCTCTTAGATCGTTTATACGTCTAGATAGACTATGACAGGTGTGAAAACGTCGAAAAATTTAGTTTAGAACTGACCTCTATTTTGAGCAATGAACGCACACTAACACAGAGTGTCACAAATCGCGAGTGTAAGACGTAGCTTGTCACGCACACTAAGCTAATATTCCTGGCATGTTTTAATCGGTTTTCTAGCTGCATGAGACTCTATCAAGACGTATAAATTATCTATGCTTTATCTATATTGTTACGATACGGTTTTATCTACAAATAATTTTAGTGATTTCTCTCTTGTCTCATGTCATTGTGTGTACCTACATTTTTTCGTCCTTTAATTTTTATTCAATGCGCGTGATACGTTCCTCATTTTTAATTTGTTATCCACATTCGGATTATGCGTACTATTTGTTAATGCCGTAGAATATGTTAAGACCGACTTCACCGATATGTTCGCATATGTTCACAATATAGCATCGCTTCGTAACTTACAAAATAGAGCTCTCCAGCCAGTGGAAGTCCGATCAAAATCGGTCGAGCCACTTCGGAGATAAGCTGGAACCAACGGACAGACAGAAAAGTTTTCAGTATTAGTTTCCGTTATGCCTATAATACGTGCTGCGGTCGATGTTAATACTGACTTTGAGCTGCAGATAATTGGATATTCGCGCTGTATATAAAAACCTTGGTCCTCAGAGATTCAATAAAAAAAAACTTTAAAAAAATTAAATATATTCTTGATAATATAATTTTATGTAATATTAGCTGGACGACCGAGCTTTGCTTGGATTTTTAAGAAGGTACAACACTTGAACAAAAAAAAAACCAATAGGACATCTGGATTCGGACCGGGGTGTTCTGCTTTCCGAATCACCCAATGACCCATTTGAGCTATTATAGTCTTGTATATGGTGGCGAAATTTACCTTTCTATTCTAATGTTATTGTTTCTACTTCTCATTAAAACTCGGATAAAACTACATTTTTTCAATTGAAACCCAGCTAGATCGACTTCTCGCCCCCCGAAACTACCTATATATTAAATTTCATTAAAATCGTTGGAGCCGTTTCCGAGATTTAGATTATATATATCATATACACAGGAATTGCTCGTTTAAAGATATAAGATACATGAATATAAAAACTGTGATATTCGTAATGTTAACACCAGGACAAACAAACTTGTTACGCCAACTACTTGGTTAACTAGAGTTGTAAAGTGCTTTTGTTGGGCGATGTGTATGTACATGCATTTACAACAAAAAGCTTAGCTATTTCGAAATTCAAAAGAATATTTAAAACTTTGTGTGGTACATACAGTCTACTAGACTATAAATGTCTTTCTAACTGATACCACACCTAGGGAATAGAACGACCGCCTTCAGGATTTTAAAATAAAAAAAAAGAAGTTCCGCTAAGTGTCATCCCCATTCTTCTCAGGTCTTTTCGTATTATACAAGTCAAACTCGACAAGAGTTTTTAATAAAATATACATGATGCCGACTAGATTATGGGTACCACAACGGCACCTATTTCTGCCGTGAAGCAGTAATGTGTTAGCATTACTGAGATTCGGTCTAAAGGGCGCCGTAGCTATTGAAATTACTGGGCAAATGAGACTTAACATCTTATGTCTCAAGGTGACGAGCGCAATTGTAGTGCCGCTCAGAATTTTTGGGTTTTTCAAGAATCCTGAGCAGCGCTGCATTGAAATGGGCAGGACGTATCGTCCTGCTGGTCTCATCCCTTATTGTTATAAAAAAAGCACTCGCAATATTATACGTCTTTTCGTACAAAACAAATAACTGAAATATTTAAACTTGGTCGAATTAAACAGCAGTGCATAAAGAGTTTCACAGATCGTTGAAGTATACAAGCCGCGGCTGGAGATTTAAAATAAATCGAACGCGTTGAGAGATTCGCACGTTCACATATTCCTGTTCAAACACAAGATTTGAATAGAAAGACTACGTGTGTGCTAGTTCTTAAATATTATATTCAGAACACATATTGGACACGTACGGATATTGTAAATGAACATTCGTCGTTCATTTCTATTCTATTCTTCCCATTGTGGATTTTGTGGATGTTATACGTCTGAGAATCGCTCGTAAATTATTTTTCATACCGCTAGGTGATCTGTTTTCTATTTATATGGCAGAACAACGTTTGCTGGATCAGCCAGTATTAAAGAGATGTTGTATTTCGGTTGTCTAACTGGTACTGACACAGCCACCTGACAGATGGGCACACGAACCGATGGACAGACAGAGACTTAGGTTGCATTTAGTGCTCGACCGACGTTCAGCGCTGACGTCAGTCGAACGTAGCGTGTATTCGTACGCCCTGACCATGTTGCGTTTAGTGCACAGCTGACAGCAAACTTGAATGCGCGTGTACAATTAAGAAGAAAAATGAATCCATTTTAAACCTCTTTAATATGCGCGAACTAATTACGCAAACGATTACGGAATAAAAGTTGGAGAAGATATAATTGAAGGAGAAATTTATACAATATATTCGAAATTGCCAGAAAACAAATTTTTGTTTACAATTTTTGATTACGATGCTACACACATGCGTACAGTTGGTCGCTCGGTTATTTAGCGCCATAATGCGTCAGCGGACCGACGAGCTCGACCGACGATTCCCGTCTGCGCGACGTAGCTGTACGCGCGTAGCAATTGATAAGCACTGGACTGTACGCGATCATATGTTTTCAATGTTGCAGCGCCGTGTGACCGAAGCGACGTCAGCGCTGACTGTCGCTCGAGTACTAAATGCAGTCTTATTTATAGACTTATATACCTTTCGGGTCGCAAAACCTAAAATCACAATAGAATGAAGTGACAAATTTTGAGTGATTAATTAAATAATCACGCGCAGTCCCAATAATTACTTCCTGGAGTAACTACAGCCAAATCACGTTGCAAGTATTAAATTAGATGAAACTACAACAGTTCGTTTGTTAAATCACTTCTGTGAGATATAAACAACATTAATATAAATAGATACACTCTAAAAATACACCAGCTTGATTCAAGAACAGAAATAATTTCTCATATAAAGTACAAAATTAAACGGACGCTCATTTTCAAAGTTTAAAGCCATACACAATTTCCCGACGGATAGCTTTCCGACTTTAATCCTGTATCATTTTTCATTCCCATATTTAACACGATTTTAAAAAATTGTTTTCATAAATAACTTTAGCATTAAATAAAATATATTTACATTGATTAATGTGCTAATAATTTAACATTTTAAGTATTTGAGATACCCACAACATCAAATATTTTTTTTTCTAAACACAGATAAATAGTATAATCGAATTGGCTAGATTAGTCGAGAAACATATAGTGTTTTACAAAACATTGTACTCGGTCATAATATAATCAATTCAAATCATCTTTATTTGCCATTCTTCCATTCTTTTTTTTATGACTATAAGGGACGAGACGAGCAGGACGATTAGCTGAAGGAAATTGATACGCCCTGCCCATTACAATGCAGTGCCTCTCAGGATTCTTGAAAAATACAAAAATCGGAGCGGTAGCACATTTCCGTCTCCTTGAGACATAAGATGTTAAGTCTCGTTTGCCCAGTAATTTCACTAGCTACGGGGCCCTTTAGACCGAAACACAGTAATGCTCACACAGTACTGCTTCGCGGCAGAAATAGGCGCCATTGTGGTACCCATAATGTAGCCGGCATCCAGTGCAAAGGAGCCTCCCACTGGTGTGAAAGAATATTTGATTTTTAAGTTAACGACTATAGTAAGTTAATTTCTTGCCTAGTTGAGTTACACTGAAAAATATCTCATACCTCCTAATAAGGTCGCCTAATTGTGCTACCATAACTCTTATGTACAAATTGTCACAATTATTGTATAGTACAATAAAGAATTTTCTTTTGTATTATATTCATTACATTTAATGTACAGTCCAGGTTAATATTTAAAAAAAATTGGCAGTTGTAGAGATTGCCGATAGAAGTGAAACTTAAAACTTAAGTATTAAGAGTTAAAATTTCAATAATATATTAATCAAACAAAACAGTATATACACATTGAACTTTTCACTAAATCCATTCAATTTCACAAGATATACACAGCACTAATGTTGCACAATACGTCAGCTGTATAGCTACAGATATACTGCTATACGCATTACGGTGACGCTAACTCACGAGATTTCACCCATCCAAAAAGTATCCAAATATAATATATATTTATATTTTTTTTTTAAATAATCAATTATTTATTTATCGCGTGCGCCAGTAACGAGCATGTCGGTGACGCGAACCCAATTCATATTTCCCTACCAAAAAGTGCGGCTAAAGAAGTTTTTACTTTCAAAAATAAATACGCGTATACGATTGTAAGCCATTTAGGTGATAGTCACAAACGCCACAGATTTAGAGGTCTCCTTATGGCCTTATTTTATTCTTATACCAAAATACCACAATGTATTTACAATTTATTGTATCTGTTAAGTTACCAGGGTCACATAAGCCAACAATATACGTTTCTAGTTTTTGCCAACATCTCCATTCAACTATAACATAATCTTGGCTAAGCTCACACAATCGCGATATATTAAGGCGTTCTATTTTTCAGAAGCGTATTTCACTCGTATTTCTCAATTTGGAGTGTTGGCGACGTTCCAATAATTAATCAGATACAATGTTGGGTGCAGTCATTGGTTAACAGATCAGCCAAGAGCTGGGAATTGAGTGCCAAAATTTTGTTATAATATACAGTCACATTTCTCGCCCTTTCTATTGAACATAAAGTATTAGATTGTGTTATAATTGGATTTGGGTTTGTTAGTATATTTATTTTTTCCTAAATCATGGGTTAATAGGAATCCCGTGAAATGTTTAAAAGCGAGACAATCAATAATTTGCCAATGTCAAATATATTGTTTGTGCAAATTATATAACATAATTTAGATTAATATCACGCGTTTGGAAAATAGTCTGAGAGTTATTTTATCCGAACCCATGAAGTTTTTTTTATTTTTTTTTTATTTTTATTGAATAGGAGGACAAACGAGCGTACGGGTCACCTGTTGTTAAGTGATCACCGCCGCCCATACTCTCTTGCAACACCAGAGGAATCACAGGAGCGTTGCCGGCCTTTAAGGAAGGTGTACGCGCTTTTTTTGAAGGTACCAATGTCGTATCGTCCCGGAAACACCGCACAAGGAAGTTCATTCCACAGCTTTGTAGTACATGGAAGAAAGCTCCTTGTAAACCGCACTGTGGAGGACCGCCACACATCCAGATGGTGAGGATGATATCCTAACTTGTGGCGTGTCGTGCGAAGGTGGAATTCGGCGGCAGGGATTAGGTAAAACAGCTCTTCGGAACACTCCCCGTGATAAATGCGGTAGAAGACACACAATGAAGCGACGTCTCTACGCAACGCCAAGTGATCCAGCCGTTCACAGAGTACTGGGTCCCCGACAATTCGAGCTGCTCTGCGTTGCACGCGGTCAAATGGATCGAGCTGATACTGGGGTGCGCCAGACCAGAGATGACAGCAATACTCCATGTGTGGCCGGACCTGCGCTTTGTACAGCGCTAGAATGTGGGCCGGCTTGAAGTATTGTTATATATTATATAGACCTAAATTTTGACTTAAGGTATTGCTTCAAGCGACACTGTGACTATATGAAACAGGTAACCAGCAGGTAACTCAGACACACCCAGGTTTGTATCCAAAATGGTTTTGAATTGGGATTTACGGTGGGTATGTTTATGTTTAATTGGATCTATTATCTGTATTTATTATTTACTTTATTTTAAGTAAGTAAGTATATCTTTATTTGGAACAAACATACAAAAACAAAAACAAACAATATAATAAAAAATAAAATTAATAAGTTTTCTACAAATGTAAAGTACATATTCGCACGTACCTGAAAAATTTTGGAGCTGTAATTGTATTAATCTGCCAAAGAATTATAACTTCTCACGTGAGAAGTCACACCTATCTTTTTAAGCATCGCAGCTATGAGACATATCTTTCAACATAGTATTAGCAGATCATATTATACATATTTAAGGCCGGCAACACGATCCTGTGATTCCTCTGTATTACAAGAGAACATGAGCAGCGGTGATCACTTTCCATCAGTTGATACGATAGTTAGTCTTACTATTCCATTAAACCCCTACTGCTTGTCACTAACCAATCAATCGCTGGTCAGTCAGTGTAAATTTATGTTATTCACACTTAGTCTGACCAAGAGGACAGTGGCGCCATCTGTGACCGCCCTACTTGTTACAGCAGCCGTCATTAGACAGTATTTATGTTGTATTTACCGGCGTCATACAGACGTCCAAGTGACACTGCTAATTAATACCAACCTTATCCCCGAGCTATATAACGAGATTATGAACGAGATAGTATCGCCGGCAGAGTTATGGACTATTGAATTACGTTAAACTTTACATCATAAACAATAATTTGCAACATTTAAATATTTTATCGTGTTAGATATATTTTATGAACACGCTACGGTTAAAATTAACTTATATTTCTATTCGATATTATGTTCCATTGAAGTTTTACAAACTTCAAAAGAGACAAAATCAAATCAAAGAAACTCTTAAAAGCCTCTGTAAGTTTTTATGGAAAAGTAGGACTAACGAGCATGCGGATCACCTGGTGTTAAGTAACACCAGAGGAATCACAGGAGCGTTGCCAGCCTTGAAGAAAGGTTAACGCGTTTTCTTTGAAGGTACCCATGTTATATCGTCCCGGAAACACCGTACAAGAGAGCTCATTTCACAGCTTTGTAGTACGTGGAAGAAAGCTCCTTGAATAGCGCACTGTGGAGGACCGCCACACATCCAGATAGTTCTAACTGAACGCCCTGCGAATCATGCCTTTAAAAAGCAAAAGGCCTCAAAGATTTCATTAGAACTTCAGCAGAGCACGAGAAAAACCAACTCTCCAAAAAAAAACAGGAAGTCGGAAGGACTACCAATAGAAGTAAAAACTTAAAAAAATCAAATAGCAACAGTTACTTTGATTTTATTTAATACACACATAAAGCACATCTTTATAAATTATAATTAAATCAGAAATGGCGGAAAAAATCGAAGTTTCTAAAATAATAAACGCCTTCTCAATTTAAATAAAAAATAAAATAAAAATTATAATGTAACTATACTTCTGCCCATACTAATTATACATGCACACTTAAACAATTAAAAATATAAGTTATTAATCTCTGTAACATGAATTGCAATCTTGCTGCCCTGTTATTGTCTTTTCTGTTGATAACCTTAAGGCTATCTCTTATCTTAATTGGCTTTTTATGTAGATGTGTGTTATTTTAAATAAAGTGTAGACCTCTTAATTATAAAATATTTAATTGCTGATTGGCAAAAATTGTGTAAGTTTATGCAAGCTTTATTTTTAATTTCCTACGTCTCTTTTGTTACTCTCTACGATATTATTAATAATTAATTTTATAATTATTATATTACGCATTCCTAACTCGGGCACCGACGATAGAACTAGTATGGTAAGTAAGCACTTTTTTTTCTCTACTTCTGACTGTAAACCGTTCTTCTCAAACAGTCAAATTATTTTTTTATTATCGGGAAATACTAAAGATTTATAATACATAGTCTGGCCATAAATACGGTCACAATTAAATATTACATTTGAATTTGGAATCTGTCATTGTTATATGATTGTTCATTGAGTTTTCTCATTTTGGCGCCAATACATTGTACAATATGTTGCGATATTAAAATGGAGTGGGGTGATAAAGAGAAGCACTTCGAATAAGCTTTTTAAATATGAAATTGTTTTAGTAAGTAAGTAAGTATATCTTTATTTGGAACAAACACTACAAATACACGTGAACATTTACAAAATATAATAACAAATAATATGAAAAAACGTATCTAAACAATTACTATAATATACCTAATCTAAGTAAAACTAACATACATTAAAAAACTAAAGTAAGGCTTATTCTATATAAACATAATAAGGTGGTATTTGCAGTGTTTTGTCCCAAAAAGGTTTGCTACTCAGCATATTAGTTGGGTATCACCCAACACTGATTTTCAGTAGCTACCTTCAATAAGGCGGCCGTCGCGATTACAGCCACAAGTGTTTCCATTATTAAATACAATAATTATGTAATAAATAAAAAATAAATAAATGATAGTACTCAAAACATAAGGTAAAAAATAATATTATAGTAGACGGCTAGATCGTAACAGTTATTAATTAGATATATATTTATTATATAATATATAAAATTCTCGTGTCCCGGTGTTTCTTACCAAATTCCTCCGAAACGGCTGCACCAATTTGTACGAAATTTTGTGTGTAATATAAAAAAACCGGTATGGTTTTTTTATATTTTTTATTTTATATGCCCAATATATAAATATATATATACATACATATATAAACATATATATCCATATATACATATACACATTAAATATATTCATTCAAACTATGAAAGAGATTTGCGGCGTGATTTTTTTTAAACTACATATTAAGATTTATTTTGAGAGAGGCCCAACTGAAGTGTAAACAAATACGTTTTATATTTAATTCTAAAGGTATAAACACTATTTATATTACGAAGGGGAGGAGGTAAGTCATTCCATATTTTAGAATAATTATAACAAAAGCCTCCTTCGAATGCCGCTGCCCGGTGTGGTGGTACACAGAGCAGGTAAGGAGAAGCTCTCGTGTGATACTTGCAAGTGTCAGCAGACCATCGTAACTTGGTATAAAGATATTTTGGAATTTTGTATTTTATAACCCCAAAAAGAAGAGTAGCGAAATGCAATTGTCGCCGATATTCCATTTTTAGCATTTTAGCATTATTTAGATATGGTGAGACATGTTCACGAGGAGGGATTTTAAAACAATATCTAGCGCAGGCATTTTGTACCCGCTGAATAAGATTTTTAGTTCTTGCTAAGAGCCTGTGACTTATAACTGCATCGGCATAATTGAATTTAGATAGAACTAGACTCTCACAAAGCTTGATACGTGTCCCTACATTCAAGTAATTCCGAATATTGTATAAAATTTGAAGTCGATAGAAACAGTTTCGGACGGCAGTGAGTGTATGCTTCTCAAATCTTAACTGTTCGTCCATTAATAAACCCAAGTATTTTTTTATATTTTATATTTATGTATTTAACTAACGCGCTGTTAAAGAAATAAATGTTATTTGCAATAGATTTTTTTTATCTTTGTTTCAGTATTTATGGCAAGACTAAGTAACACGAGTGTCAAAACGTTGTGGCCTGAGTGGTTGTAGCTATAACTGTCTATTTCTAACAACAGAGCTCGTTGACCGTAATATTTAATAAACAAGGTTGTAGCTCATTACAGCCACCTGGCACCGGACTAACACCGCATCGCCCGCGCCGGGACTTTGGTGTCTACTCGCTGTAACTTGGCGGTCCGAATGCCATCCACTAGAATCGTAAGTAATGCGCAGTTAAGGTGTAAGCAGAAAACACGCAATCAAGTTGTTTTTAGACAAGTTTTGTAGCGAATATATAGCAATTGGAGTTGTAATCACTATTTTATCCGGTTACACATACCCTTAAGTCTTATTTGTAGGTTGCTAATGCTTGCTGTTGGTTATAGTTCACACTCCAGAGCTATTTTGGACTACCATTTTTCATTTTTTATTCAAGTTTTTTCTCGGCATGACGCATTTGTTTAGCACTACACTCAGAAAAGTTATTCTTATAGCTTGTACTTTTTTCTTGTGTATGTACATTTAATCAGATCATAACCTAATCAATAATGAGAATTGTATGCATATAAACTGTTTGTGCCTATTCAAATGTTACGATTTCCACGTAAGAATTGTAAAAGATTAGCTTTGTTGCATAGATGGCGGGCCGGCAGCCGTGAATTCATAGCATAGCAATAGCCCATGGTCGCTGGAATTTAGTGTCACCTTAAGCAAAACAAGCATGCGAGCAGAGGTCTTTCATCGAAAATTTATTGAATTAGGCATTATTTTGCAGAAATCCATAATTATTTAAATGATATGAGCTATCGTGTAAATTCCGCTAAGATTAGTTAGTATACAAGCAGAATGCACTTAAAAACCAAAAAGCACAGCTTTCAGTTAGGGTTATACGCGGCTTCAACAAAAGAATGAACCACGGTGAACCCCTGACCGAACGACCGGATTAATCGTAATTTTGATACTAAAGTCGCCTCTACACGATGTATCCTCAGGAAATATTGACTCGCCTTACTCTGGAACGACAGTGGTATTCGCGGGATAGCGAGGCTTTCCCGTGTCGCTACGGAAATCATGTAGTAAGCGCATATCCATACAATAAGGTGGTAACTGCACGAGGCGAGGCGGTCGGATCGAGTGCTGGGTAGATCTAACAAGCTGGTAAAACAGTTTCTGTTTTACCAAGTGATCCTTCAACAGTTTTTCGTTTTATTTCGTATCATATATAATATTATATTAAACACAACAATTAAAATTAACTCTTAAAACACCTCATCACAGTTGTCATCTCACCTGCACCCGTTGGCATCGTATCAGGCTCTGTGTGTGTGTCAGTATCCTCAACACCATGAACTCTATCGTGCTCTGCTCCTCGAACACCATCCTGGCGAGGTCCAGCAGCACCTGGTTCCTCTTCACCTCGAGCTGGGACCTCTCGTAGAGCGTTGCGTTCCGTAGACCGATCCCACAGAACTGCAGATACGACGCGAACACTTTCTCATCGGTCGGCGTGAAGATTCCGTCGTTTTGTTTATTTATTACCTGATAAAAAGTAAAACATTAGATAGGATTATGGTCTTGTAGAGAAATAATAACTAGGAAAACTAGTAAGCCCTTTCTAGTCCAGTGGGAGGCTCCTTTGCACAGGATGCCGGCTAGATTATGGGTACTACAACGGGCGCCTATTTCTGCCGTGAAGCTGTAATGTTTAAGCATTACTGTGTTTCGGTCTAAAGGGCGCCGTACCTAGTGAAATTACTGGGAAAATGAGACTTAACATCTTACGTCTCAAGGTGATAAGCGCAATTGTAATGCCGCTCAGAATTTTTGGGGGGTTCAAGAATCCCGACCGGAATTGCATTGTTATGGGCAGGATATATAAATTACCATCAGCTGAACGTCCTGCTCGTGTCAGAAAAAAAAGTTTTTAATGTCGGCAAAAACAAGCATGCATATTATTTTTTTTCCTAAAGAACTTGTTAATCTATTTTTATATAGAACACATTATTAATATCTATTTACAGCAGTATGATTGACACACAAAAGACTCCGAAAATATATCTAATTTCGGATATTATAATTCTTTCCGACACGTAATCTAAAAGTTCTGCAAGAAAATCGTAACTTGGGAAGCGGCGATAAAACTTGAGTGATTCTCTCTAAGTTCCCTCAAGCGCTTTTTGTATTAATTCAACGTGAGATAATACAGTTTTAAACATCATCCCAAAGTTAAATTTTACACAAATTTAATTAATGAACAAACTGTAATGTTGTTAAAAACAAAATTCATAAATTTCTTACCACGACTCATTGATTGCGTAGTAACCTTTAATTTTCCGTTTCTTTGTGTTTAAATATTATGAGGTTTAATGTATTCAAATTCAAATAGTTTATTTCTCAAAATAAGATAACCGCATCACTTTTTGAAGTCAAGTAGTCTGTAAGAGTAAGTAAGTCAACTCAGTCTGTAAGAACATCATTTATGTTATAATAACCTTTCACACACAAACGTTTTTTAACAATTCTTTTAAATTTTGTAACACATTTGTTTTTTACATTTTCTAGGATCAAATTGCATTGCAAAAAGCATTAGCATCCTCCAATTAAAGACTTACTAAAGCGATTTAACCAAGTGGTAGGCATAACAAGTTTATGTTTGTTCCTCGTGTTAACATTATGATTGTCACAGTTTCTAGCAAATTCCTTAATGTGCTTATGACCATATAGAACATTATCAAGAATATATTGAGACGCAACAGTCAAAATGTTTAATTTTTTTTTATGGAATAGGAGGACAAACGAGCGTACGGGTCACCTGTTGTTAAGTGATCACCGCCGCCCACAATCTCTTGCAACACCAGAGGAATCACAGGAGCGTTGCCGGCCTTTTAGGAAGCTGTACGCGCTTTTTCAAGTTCACTCCACTTACAGCTTTGTAGTACGAGGAAGAAAGCTCCTTGAAAACCGCACTGTGGAGGACCGCCACACATCCAGATGGTGGGGATGATATCCTAACGTGTGGCGTGTCGTGCGAAGGTGGAATTCGGCGGCAGGAATCATCAATTAATTTAAAAGTTATTAATTAGTTATTAATCAATTTAAATTAATTAATTAATTCTTTAAAATTTTCTCTTAATTATTCTTAAGCAGAATTAAATGCTTCAGTGACGCAATAGATAGAACCGTTGACTGCCACCGATGGTGCCTGCCACGTACCAATCTGTTTTGGTATCCGATTACAAAAATACGTTTATTTGACGCCGTTTACCACTATCCCAGCATTAATGCGTAGGCAGATCGTTATTTGAACTATCATCTACAACATTAACTTGTTGGCATATCTTAAGCCGGCACGTAAATGGCTAATGTATGTAGGTAGGAATTTAATTCGCTTATTCTATGTTGTATTTCAGCCATTATATTAACTGCAGATATTTAACAAATGGACCAATTCACTAGTTCATTATTTATTACTATTTTATATTTTTCACGGTTTAATATATTTTCAGAATGTTTGTCGTATTTTTTACATTATTTTATTTTTAACTTGCGAATCAATTCGCGCTGCTTACGATCCTTGCCGAAGTCTATAGTGAAGTAAAAATACATAAATAAACACTGAACTCCTTTACCTGCGCCACTCCGATGACTTCTCCATTGATATCCTTAATAGGCATACAGAGTAGAGAGCGGGTCTTGTAGCCCGTCTGCTGGTCGATATCGTGGTTGAACCTCTCATCCTAAAACAATATATATTTATTTATATTATCAAAAAACATAATAATATTCAATAACCTAACTTATCTTAAATAAACTAACAAGTAACACAAAAATAAATTTATATTAAATTAAAGGACTTGGTGTGTAAATTCGGAAGTAGCTATTAGCTACCTACATGGTTTTCCCCATAAAATATCGAGATTCGTGTAAAATTGATACAAAAATAAATACGTACAAAATTTTATTTGAATTTAAATACCGCATATTTAAAGATGGTCTTCAGATGTCAAAATTGAGGTAGATAGAAGACCAAATTCAATTTAATCCCAGTATGAGGCTACTTTGCACAGGATGCCAGCTAAAATATGAGTACCACAACGGCGCCTATTTATGCCGTGAAGCAGTAATGTGTACCTAAGCATTACTGGGCTCCGTAGCTAGTGTAATTACTGGGCAAATGAGACTTAACATCTTATGTCTCAAGGTGACGAGCGCAATTGTAGTGCCGCTCAGAATTTTTGAGTTTATCAATGATAAACCATTGCTCTGATTAATTGTAACTTCTCAACTTTGTGCAAATCACAAACAGAGGCTAAAATCAACAAACTACAATACACAACGTAATCACGAGGTAGCTGCGGCCCGAACGGGAAACGTAAACAGTTCCAAATAGTGAGGTGTAGAGTTCCCTAATTGTCTAACGGACTTGGCAGCCTCCGGTCAAAGGCTATCATTAATAGTGTGTTTAGCGTGCGACTGATAATTGAGTCCCAACTTATGCCAGCCGTATAATGAAATCGCCATCGCAAATATAACGAGAGAAATTATACAAAATTTTCTAAATAAAAGTGTATATTTATTTTGACGAGCTAAGTACTTTATTTTGTAGGTACTGAATGAGACTGAGCCGTCATGCTCGGTTATAATGCGTTTGTGAGTCAGTATGATTGCAGATCATGGATGGAGAGAACTTCTGGAATCAATCAATCAGGAAGATTAACTCTGTGAGCAGAGGTTTTTTTTATTTCTTTTTTATTATTATGATAATAAGGGACGAGACGAGCAGAACGTTCAGCTGATGGTAATTGATACGCCATGCCCATTACAATGCAGTGCCGCTCAGGATTCTCAAAAAACCCAAAAATTCTGAGCGGCACTATAATTGCGCTCGTCACCTTGAGACATAAGATGTTAAGCCTCATTTGTCCAGTAATTTCACTAGCTACGGCGCCCTTCAGACCGAAACACAGTAATGCTTTCACATTACTGCTTCACGGTAAAAATAGGCGCCGTTGTGGTACCCATAATCTAGCCGGCTTCCTGTGCAAAGCAGCCTCCCACTGGTTTACCCGGTGTATTACTCTAATAGGGATACAAAAAAATTTGATTGAGAGTAATGAAGATTCTATTTAGAACTCTTGTACTTATTATCAAAAGACCTGAAGCTTGATGCTTATCGACATGCCCTAAATCAATCCCACAAAAAACAAGAAAAAAAAAAGAATATTTCGTAGGTAAATTGCATTACATTTGAAATATGTAATTTTTTCATACAGCTCGTTCGGAAGGCAGATTTGCTCAGAGAAGAACGAGCAAGAAACTCTAAGGTTGCTCTTTTCAAAACAGAATGGTATAACAGGTTCTCATTATCAATTTAATTTAACAAATCATTTCAATTACAATATATGCAAAGTGATGCAACAAAATGTAGGTAAAGCGATATCATTGTCAGTGATGAAAACTTGCCTATCCCCAATCTGAGCCACTTGGACTACAAATTATAGCCAGTTTAAGAAGACATAGCCTGCTTCTAAATGACACGCCGAAATCGAGTAGCCTACGAAACTTCCAGAAGAAACAGTGACTAATATCCCATGGAAAAAGTGCGTAAATTCAGATTTCTTTGTTTAGAGAAGTGGTCACGAGAGTAGAACAATAATATCTTGAATTTATGCACGGGATCATAAACCAGACCAAATTTTGTAGTTGTTGTTTGATTTTCAGTTCCTGAAGTCAGGTAATTTTGTAATTACCTCTGAATATAATATGAATATCGCAAACGAAAAGCAGAACCAATGAATCATAATAAATTCAAGAGAAAACTTTGACTTTGGCTATCAGTCATCGCCTAATAAACTTTCGCCTTAGTTTCGTCCACACGAAACGATCCAAACATGATATTAATAAAAATTAGAACATAAATTCTTGTATAATCTTATTTAAACATAAACAGAACACGTACTTATATGCAAATATAAATTTAACAAAGAATAATTCATTTGGGATTCAGACTACCCTTCCTCAATTATTTAGGGTCGTGTCTTACTGTGTACGTACACATAATAATTTCTACTACAAATTGTATTAAGGACAATGTGTTTTGTTAACATAATGCGGCGGGCGATATGGCTTCTAGCCAAATACAAAATCGCCCACAATATGTGCTGCATACAACTCTGCTACTCATGCATTGGTTTTACTATCCCGTCGGCTGTGCAATATTTTTGAAGTATTATGCCATCAAAGAGACATACTTAAATCACTAATACGTCTAGATAGACTGTGACAGCTGCGAAAACGTCGAAAAATATTGAGGTTTGACGGTTAACCTTTATTTAGAGCAATTCACGCACACTAACACAAATTGTCATAAAAAACGCGAGTATAAGACGTAGCTTGTTACGCACACTAAGCGAATGTACCTGGCGTGTTTTTATCGATTGTTTTTTTTTTTCAATAAAATAAGGGACGAGACGAGCAGGACGTTCAGCTGATGGTAATTAATACGCCCTGCCTATTACTATGCAATGCCGCTCAGTATTCTTGAAAAATCCCAAAAATATTGAGCGGCACTACGATTGCGCTCGTCACCTTGAGACATAAGATGTTAAGTCTCATTTACCCAGTAATTTCACTAGCTACGGCGCCTTTCAGACCGAAACTGAATAATGCTTACACATTACTGCTTCACGGCAGAAATAGGCGCGGTTGTGGTACCCATAATCTAGCCGGCATCCTGTGCAAAAGAGGCTCTCACTGGTGATTATTTGATTATTAACAATAGCCTGTAAGTAATTCAGTATTAGCGCTAGCACTGGCACCTACTTGTCCCACGCGCCGTACCCGTTTAGAACTCGTAGGTGAATTGTACCCAATTAAGGGTTATTAATTTTCAATTGATTGAAATTTAGTTTTATTTTTATTAACACTAATTTTTGGATTTTTTTTTTTATAATTATGATTAAGTAGTTCTATCCGTGTGTTCATTTAATCAATGAAACATCTCTTGGTCAGTGTAATTTAATACAAAGAAGTCAATAACTGTTACTGACCGGGAAAATTTTACGTACAGTGCAATATACATTCATTTCACTCACCGCTCAAGGCGATAATAAGGTGAGAATAGATCACAAATCAAAATGCCATTAAGTCTAAATGACGGGATATTTTTTTTAAGGAAAATACGGGACGAGACGATCAGGACGTTCAGCTGATGGTAATTGATACGCCCTGCCCATCACAATGCAATGCCGCTCAGGATTCTTGTTAAGCCCAAAAATTCTGAGCGGCACTACAATTGCGCTCGTCACCCTGAGATATAAGATGTTAAGTCCCATTTGCCCAGTAATTTGACTAGCGACGGCGCCCTTTTGACCGAAACACAGTAATGCTTACACATTACTGCTTCACGGCAGAAATAGGCGCCGTTGTGGTACCGATAATCTAGCCGGCGTCCTGTGCAAAGGAGCCTCCCACTGGTAAATGGGATATGGATGCTGTTTGTGAACACTCAATAAACAGTGTTAAAAGTATTTATTAATACTGCTTTACCCACGTTTTTGTCGGTGTCCGGTGTCTTACTCAGTAAGAGGTTGAACGTGGACTTCCGAATGATCCGAAACTAGTCGGTACCGACACGGTATGACAAAAACGTGAGTAGAGCCGTATTAATAAATAATTTAGTAGTTTTAATAATTCAGTGTTAAAATATTTCACGAACATGATCTCAAACTATGAAGTGAGCCCCATTCACGATATCGACGTATAAAAATATTTCATACAGACACAATATTTTCAACACAGACCGTGTTGTTAGTTTATGTAAGCTTTAAACAAACACTCGACTTAATATCGTAAATAAGTAGATAAAGTTCGATTGTAAATGTTGACATAAGGTATTGCTTTCAATATCTGTATTTATTTTAGTGTTCGCTGTATCACTATTGCAATAATAATTCCTTGCTATCTATTGCAGGAAAGGAAAATTCATGATTGTATATTTTCTACATAGCATTGGACATAATATGTACAGGAATATACTGAACAGAAAGAAAAAAGAAAAAAGATAGAAAAAGAAGATAGATTATATATATGTATAGATATATATATACATAGATTTGAAAGAGCGACATCTTAAGTAATTCTCCAAAAATATGCAAATATTGGGGTTGAGCAGGTTATCAACGGTAAAGTTGATCCTGTAGATGAAGCCACAACCTGTGAGTTGAACAAAGCATACAAGATTCATCAACGGCACATCACCTTGAACTGTTGGCTGAGTGGAAGAGCATTCGAACGGAACGCGAGAGAACTCTCACTCCGCGACCTCTAGGACAAACGGTTGAAAAAGATATACCAAAATTTACGAAACATGCGTACTCGAACGGTTGGCTTAGTTGCAAAAGCGCTCGGATGAAGCCCGAACGGTCGCGAGTTCGATTCCCGGATCATTCATAAATTTTGGTTACAAATTTTATTTATATAATGCTCTCATAGTCCAATGAGGAGTCCCCTTGTTATGCCTATTCTGGTTCTGTAAAGATTGGTATAAAATAACGCAGATTTTGGTTTGGTGTTTTATAAAAATAAAAAAATTTAATTTCGTTAAGAATCACTTTTGCTTCTAACGAATAAAATTGCAATTTATATTATTGTTTTACACAAACACATGTTCACAGAAAAAAGAGGATTCACAAATAAATAATTACCAACTATATTACATAAATAAGATATTTTCAAAATAGATAGTAATATTTAATTGTATTACCACGCGAAGTTCGTACAATACTCTATTCAAGCCGCAGAAATGTATAAATATAATACAACAATAGGCCTTGTTTGATGGACAGCCTTCCATTAAGATAAGATATTTTTAAAATCAAGTAAACAACATTATAATCCCTTCACTAATCCCATTGAAGATAACGAAAGCTTTTAAGTAAGTATTTATGAAGTGTAATACAATTAAACGCCTACACAATTATCAGCACTTAAGTAGATTATGTTTGAATCTGAGAATCATTCACCCAAAACTATTTTTTGAAATAGCAATATGTTTATGTATTGTTATATATTTATTTATGGTTGGAAGATGTTATGTTACAACTATATTCACAATACTATGACTACATAAAATTAAAACTATCATTACAAGGAAGTGTACCAAGAATACTGACAGCGTTTCCGCGCTGGAGAGCTAGGCTGATCTGTTGATCGAAATAGCTGCCAGCGCTTGGGTTTTCAATAGCCCTTTTGAGGCGCGAATAAAGTACTTTGTACATTCACCGCGCCTCTGGGCCCCGTGGGCCAAGTGTCTCTACACCAAACGATACAAAGATGTAAGACTCACTGAGACCGACATATTTGCGACGCTTGCTGTCTTCGGCAATCGAAGCACCAGCCCCAGCACCAACTGACGTAACTTGGACATGATAAGGAGGACAGAGTGTCGACGTAAGTCTCGTCCCACACCAGCGCCATTCTCCGTGCCCAAGACACCAGGGACATTCCAACACATTTTACCACTTTAGAAGTGCCTCTCGGGCACTATTCAGTTCTAAAAAAATTGATATTAGAAACCTCAATATCACTTTTCAAGTCCTATATCCATAGATGGGTCCCACATGTGGGGCAATGTATTCTGTAAACAGAAACTCGAAAAAAAATTGAGTTTCAGTTTAGAGAAAACATTACTTACCAAGTTTCATCAGTTGTTATAGTTTCGGAGAAAAGTGGCTGTGACATACGGACGGACAGACCGACAGACATGACGAATCCATAAGGGTTCCGTTCTTTGCCATTTGGCTACGGAACCTTGTGAATTGAATGTATTTGTTTTGACGTGAAAACCTCTCTAGCGCGCTGGTCCATTTATTTTGTGGGTTTTAAATGAGACTGGTTTGTCACGCTCGGCTATGTAACATTCGTTCGAGTAAGGCAAGTCAAATCAGGGAGCGCGATCAGGTTAGAGCAGTTTGAAGTGCAGGTGGCGCAAAAGGTGAAAGACCTTGCACCATATTTCGGTTCTTTACCTTTGATCCTCACCCGACGCATCTACCAATTATTTTTCGGTTTTCAAATTAATTGTACGCTTATTCCTATATAAATATAATATATAAGTATATGGTTATTTTTATTACGAATTTATTACAATGGAAAGTACTACTGCAATAATTACTGTCTACTCCAAATGTCACGAGGGGCTGCTGAAAACCAGTGATATGTTGGTGTCTCAAGCACTCAACCCAACATAGCACTGAGTCAGCTCCTTTTAGCAATGAATCACGCGCCGCAGTTTCATATGAGTATTGTTATTTAAAATATTATACCGCTATTTTTTTTCTCTCTTTAATTAAGTATATATAAAAATATTTTTTCTTCTCTAATGTGATTTAGTAGTGTAAGATGTAATTTAACGCCACACACTTATCTTAATAATAGCGTTAAATTAGTGTAAATAAAGATTTTTCTATTTCTATTCGATACTTTTTAAAGTCCTTCTTGATTAAGTTACAAGAGGCCTTTTTAGGAAACTGGCCGACGCGACAGACGTTGTTCTGTACATAATAAATTTAATACTGTTTTTTTATGAATTTGTCAATAATATTTGATAACATCAAGAACTATTTCGTAAAATATGCTCCCTGTTGTTATAATGAAATTGTTTCACGGCAGAACTGTCAAACTGTGCGTCAATACATTTTCTCATAGAAAATATGTCCATACAAAATAAATCTTATATATAAAATTCTCGTGTCAAAATGTTCGTTCCCGTACTCCTCCGAAACGGCTTGACCGATTCTCATGAAATTTTGTGAGCATAGTGAGTAGGTCTGAGAATTTTTTCATACCCCTAAGTAATAAGGGTTGTTCACCCTTAATTTTTTTTTTTTTTAATTTTTGGACGAAATTTTTTGTTTTTATTTTTTTATAATGTGGCATTAAAAAATACATACAACTTCAAATTTTTACCCATCTACGATCAACAGTTACTTTTGTATCGCAATTTTAATATCGGCAATACAACGTTTGCTGGGTCAGCTAGTATCTATCTAAGATATATAAAAATGAATTGCTGTTCGTTAGTCTCGCTAAACCTCGAGAACGGCTGGACCGATTTGGCAAATTTTGGTCTTGAATTATTTGTAGAAGTCCACAGAAGGTTTAAAAGGTGAATAAATAGGAAAATGCTGCTAAATTAAATAAAAACAAGAAATTTGTTTTTCCTTTGATGTGTCCATACATATTCTCTATGAGAGAATTTATTGACGCACGGTTTGACAGTTCTGCTGTGAAATAATTTCATTACGACAGCAGGGTGCATATTTTACGAAGTAATTTTTGATGTTATGATATATTATTGACAAATTCATATAAAAACATTATTTTATTTATTATTATATACAGAACAACGTCTGTCGGGTCAGCTAGTTGGAAATAAAAATAATTATAGGTCCCAAATGGAAATAAAAACTATACTATCTCTCAAGTTGACGGGGGACACATCAAAGGAAAACAAAATTGTTGTATTTATTTAATTCCGAACACTTTCATATTTATTAACCTTCCCTGGACTTCCACAAATAATTCAAGACCGAAATTAGCCAAATCGGTCCAGCCGTTCTCGAGTTTTAGCGGGACTAACGAACAGCAATTCATTTTTATATATATAGATAAGATTATAATGAAGGATCAATTTCGCATCGAATTGGTAGTTTCAGGTCGATACGATCAGTGGTTTAGGCGTGATTGAGCCTCAAAGACAGAAGAACACTAGCGAACGCTGACAGACGTTGTCCTATAAACACGTCTTCATTTTGAAAAATCATTCCAGCCGTTATGAGGAATTCACTAACATTGGCGAAGATATATGGACTGAATTGAGAATCTAAATAATAATCTAAACCACTCTCAAATTCACTGGAACACACAAAAAAAATCATCAAAATCGGTCCAGCCGTTTTAGAGGGAGTTCAATTGTAAATCTAAACCATCCTCGAATCCACTTGAACACACACAAAAAAATTCATTCAAATAGGTCACGCCGTTTAGGAGGAGTTCACTGTCAACACACGTACAGAAGAATTATACTATATACTAGTGGACCCGACAGACGTTGTCCTGTACACACATCTTAAATTTGAAAAATCGGTCCAGCCGTTAGGAGGAGCTCACTAACATACGCATGAGCAGGTGAATTATATAATATGGACGGAATTGAGAATCTAAACCAATCTCAAATTCACTGAAACAAACAAAAAAATCATCAAAATCGGTCCAGCCGTTTAGGAGGTAGTTCGATTGTGAATCTAAACCATCCTCGAATCCACCTGAAGACACACAGAAAGTTTCATCAAAATCGGTCCAGCCGTCTAAGAGGAGTTCAGTGACATACACACGCACACAAGAAATATATATATTAAGATTAACCCCCTTATTCATAATAGTCTGCTAACTTAAAGCATTGCTAATTCTCACTCTGTCTTCTTCTATTGACCTAAGTCATTCATAATAGTCTGCTAACTTAAAGCATTGCTAATTCTCACTCTGTCTTCTTCTATTGACCTAAGTCAGAATGAGAAAAAACACTCGTTAGCGGCTGTTTAAAGTTAGCGGACCATTATGAATAAGGGGATATATGTTTTATTCTTTAATATGAATATAGAACAAATTATTGTAATGTTATTTGTATTGAAGTTTTTCCTTATATAGTATGGAATCTACTGTTTTTAAATCGAATTGCAAGCCAAGTATTTTTAGTTCAGAGTATAAAAGAAAGAATACATTGTTAAACTAGTGATTAATAGTTACCGGGCCACTGTATCAATAACGCACCCTTGATTTATCGGCTGTTTGCTGTATTTGACCGGACGGTTCCTTGTCTCTGCAATCAGTGTGGTCACGGGCGATTGCTGACAAAATATAATAGCAGTCATATTAAGTACGATTTTTTTAGTGTAAGATTTCAGTAAATAGCCACGCGTTTGTGTAACTTTTTTATGCAATAGGAGGACAAAACACACTGTATATTTTCGTATACATAATAATCAGTGGCGTAGCGTGCCTTGACGGGGCCTCGTATATAAATTTGTTCGGGGGCCCTTATGAAGGGTAAAGATTTCTCACAGAAGAAAAAACAATGTTTGCATAAAATTAAAAGATATATTTATGCATCATAATTATCCATGTGTCAATTTTTCCAAAATTTTTACAAACAATTCAAATTATATATACACTCTCCTTGCCTTTTTTCAGCAACCTGATTTAAATCATTTCTAGCTGATGATGACTTTAGTTTTTCTAAAGTTTCTGGCTCTATGGACAATAGTGAAACGTCTGATTGATCTAGGGTATGGCCCACTTTTGAACGCACGCTTTATGCAGGAAAAATAACTTTAATTTTTTTTGACTTTTGTCAATTCCGAAATAATAAAAATATAATTGATATATAATTGATACGGCAGATACAGCGGTAGCTACGCCCTGATAATAATTATTAATTTTTTTTACCGATGCTATATTATCAGCTGTATAGGTGAGGCTGTATATGTATGCAACGATAATAATATATCAGGGTCAAGAATAATGTCATATTCTAAACAATTTTGTTATGTTTTTAAAGTGATAACCCTCACTTCTACACAACCCAAGAATAGACACATAAAATTTTAAAACAAATTTTATGAACGATGCGGGTCTCGAACTCACTACCGCGCAAGTGCTCTGCCAACGGAGCTAACCAGTTGGCACTCCAACTATCACGTTATAACACGTATCGTCATAAAATCTTGTATGCCTTGTTCAACTGTCATGTTGATGTCATGTCAAAAAAATTTTGTTTTTAAATATAATATTCACAAAAATTTTATAGTTTGCACAAGATTGCAGTGTTAAAGCAAAAAATAGTACAGTATTTCTTGACAAAAATTAAAAAAAATTAAGCTAATATAAAAACGAAGGAAAAACATGAAAATAATAAAAATTTCACTCATTCCAACTTGTTACCAATTTGTACGAAACAAGTTTATTCAGCAAAATCCCTGCATCAAAATTGCTAAAAACGAAACTGATATTATCCGCTCTAAAGTAAAACGTCTCGAGGAAACTTTGCATACAAATGTTACACAGAAACTAATGGAAAAGTCAACGAACGCCAAGAAAACTTACAAGAAGCCAATGTAGTTCAAGATATCGGATTGTGCTTATCATGAAGCTGTCTTGGGGAAAACTGTATTATGTCTGGTTAATACATGTGTATGGAGTCTTTATATAATGTAACATCATAGTTTATTTATATACGTCTAGATAGAAATAGCTTTATATACGTCTACTAACGGCATTTTTTAATAACGTATCTCTAGTTACGGATAAATTGGTGTCACCGTTTAATGACAAGATCTTATGTATCCATAGTTATGTTCAATATAGATTAGATGTTAGACGATAGATTATTAAAATGTTAGTAAGCGTAAAAGGATGGATTTGTCCACCTCTAGTAAGTTAAAGTAAAGATAGCTTATTGAAAACGGCCGTAAGACAGCTGTGAAAACGTCAAAAAAATAGTATTTAAAACTTACCTCTATTTTAGGCAATTCACTCACACTAACACAAAGCGTCATACAAATCACAAGTGTACACGGCGTAGCTTGTCACGCACACTTACCTAATATACATGGCCTGTTGTTATCGGTTGTCTAAACGTAAACATAACGACGTAAATGGTTCGGAGGACAATTTTAGAATTGTATGAATTTCCATACAAATAACAATAAAGTAACAATTATTTCGCAATTACAATTTTTAACAAAGTATATAGTGATGGGATATATCGCTACATTATTTATTTATAATAATTTCATCATCAATTTGCTATGTTTTAAAGCGATATCCCTCACTTCTAGGATTAATACACAAATAAAATTTGAAAACAAAATTTTATGAACGATGCGATATTTAAACAAAATAAACTGGATATCCAATTGTTGTAAGCCTTCTTGGTTGTAAATGCCATTAGGATTCGTCGTCAAACAATTCGACACGTGTTTCGCCTCTACACGAGGCATCCTCAAGAGACGTTGGCGCGCCAAATTCTGACTCTTCAAAAGTATATCTAAGAAAACCATAAAAAGCTCCTGTTTGTCCGTATTTTTGTGCCAAACATACTATTGCAAAAGAAGTAAACTACATTAAATGATTACGCAAATAAAAAAATTCACACGCATTTTACAAGCATGTCCTCAATGTTTTCATGGTAAGTACACAGCCTCGACACTATATTGACGTCATACACCGAACAGACTATATAAAATTGTGGATTAAACTCTTAAAACCCAGTACAGCCACAAAATGTACTTTGTAAGTTAACGAAGTCATCCATTTTCTCGCTTCGCTTTTCATCGCTTCAACAAAGTATGCGGTCGTGAGAAAAATTTAAATTATATCAAACACTAGCTGCTGCCCGCGACGTCGTCCGCGTGGATGCTATAAAGCAGGAAAAATGTTATACCAGTAATTACAGAGAAATAGACAAGAATTATACAAAGTAAATTCCAGCAAGTAATTTTATTATTCAACGTACGTTTATACTTCGTTAGGATTTTATTATGTACAGTTAAGGTTGCGTCCAGATGTAAGCTCGGCGCGACCGTTAGTTGTTTGGGCGTGACATTTTCGTAACCAGTAAGATGGATTTCTAGAAACGCAGGGTTTATATTTTAGCTGGGTAGAAATCCAGAAAAATATGTTAGAAGGTAGAAAGTAGAAATCTTCTAACATATTTTACAGGAAAACAACAAAAGACCGGCAACGGAAAGGTGGAATGGAAACCGGTTGCCATCACTATCGATCACGTAAGCCCCTTGCCCGTTCACATTTACAATACTTATTTAAAAATATAAAAAAAAAGTTTAGTGAAGGTAAACTTAAAAAAGCTGAGCTTCCAGTTACTGCATCACATAGTGTATATTTTACTTAAACATACGTGGCGCGTTGAACTTACAAAAAGGCGGCAACGCTCCCATGATTCCTCTTGCGTCGCGGGAGACAGTGTGCGGCGGTGATCACTTAACATCAGGCAACCAGTCTACCGTTCTCTTTTATAAAAATTCAAGCTGTGTTGATCTGCAAAGTGTATTAGATCTTCACGATCTTATAATCCCAGATAATTGCTCCATTTTAGAAAACTAATTTTTTTTTTGTATCATCCTATAACATTTACCTACCTTTAAGATACCTATGCCCTTTTTGTATGCATGTTATATATACCTGTATGCATCAAGGATACAAAGTTATAAATATGAAACCAAACTATGTTAATCGATTTTCATAACGAAGTACGAGATATTGTAAAAGGCATAAATGGCCATTTTCTGAAAATTGATTCCTTTAGAATTATTTTTGATGTCGTTTCTAATATACTAGACACTATTACCGCTTCGGAAACAAATGGCGCTCTGAGAGAAAGAAGCGGCGCAAGAAGCTCTACCAGCATTATTTTTTTCGCTTTTTTAATAAAATAAACAAAATTGTACTGTTATTAAATAATCATAATCAACCCCCAGGCTGTCCGATCACTTATATATTCAGCTGTGGAGTAGTAGGATTTACGACAGAGCCATTTTTTAATAAAACATTTAAATTTATTTATAGATAATGCCTGAACAGTGGCTGGGACTTTATTGTAGAACTGTACACATTTACCCTTGAAGCTATTATGTATTCTATGAAGCCTATTAGAATTAGTTACAAACAATTCCTTATTTATAGTGTTATAATAATGAAAATAACTATTAAGAGCAAAATACTATACGTACAAATAAACGACAGCCCAACCCAGCTCAAACTTAATAAGAAACCCGAGTTATCACAGCATGTAATTATTAATAATTTCATCTCATATTAGCTGCGCCTTATATTAATTTAACCGCGATCGCTCTTAGATATATTTTAATATCATGTTAAGGTGTTTATTAAAACCGATTAAGTAGGGCACAGGTTTATCTCTTTATTATAATTACCATTTTTTTATGAAAATAAGGGACATGACGAGTAGGACGTTCAGCTGATGGTAATTGATGCACCCGGCTCATTACAATGCAGTGCCGCTCAGGATTAATTAATTTAAAGGATTAAATAAATTAAAATTTTGAGCGGCTCTACAATTGCGCTCGTCACCTTAAAACGTAAGATACGAGTATTAAGTCTCATTTGCCCAGTAATTTCACTATTTGGACTATCGTATTTCCCTATTATATCACTATTCGGACTTACTTTGCGAATTTGAAATTTCCTCAGTATGGTTACATAGTACATGCCAAGTTTGATTATATAAGATTATTTAAAACATCACTAAACAAAGGTTGTCAACTTTGCGTTTCATTCGATTTTCTAGATCGAAAATACGTTTATTTGAAACTCAAACGGTGAAGTAAAATATAGTGAGGGAACCTATTCACACCTGACTACTTAGACACTTAAAAATCTCGCGCTTATAATAATTCATATACATATTCATTTATTTGCTATTTAATAGGGTGGTACAAATTTGGTCTTACAACAGCTTAAAGTATCTACTATTTAGCCATTACCAAAACTTGGTTTTAGGCAAAAATTTTATTACAATAAAAATTAATTTATTTTATATAACACAAAGTTATAATTTTATAAAATACAAAAAAAAATTTTAAATGCAAGATAAGAATAATCCACTTAGAATGCAATGTCAAAATCCTTTACTCTTTGTGGTCAAACATTTCTTCTATAGAATAAAATGTGTTTTGAAGAAGCCAACTGTGTAAGGATACTTTAAATCTTGAAAAAGGTAACAACTTAAATGAATCAGGGATCTTATTGAAAATGTTCATGCCCATCCAGAAGCAATTTTTCTGAAATAAATTGCTATGCGGAACGACTCTAGTCACTAACCTATCAGCTTTCCTAAGTATTCTAGTACTGTGGGTCTTATGCATTAATAAAGCTCAGAAGGCTTTAACAACAATCAGGGGCCGTTGGAAAATTTATCAAAAATATATCATACATATTAAGATTCTGTCCTTTTGTCACTTAAGTAATAATAAGCCGAACACACTGACTAATACATAGTGTTACTTCACCAGTGGGAGGCTCCTTTACACAGGATGCCAGCTAGATTATGGGTACCACAACGGCGCGTAATTTCTGCTGTGAAGCAGTAATGTGTAAACATTACTGTGTTTCGGTCTGAAGGGCGCCGTAGCTCACTAGCTAATTTCACTAAATTAATGGTCAAATTAGTTGTCTGAGGCAAGTGAGACTTATGTCTCAAGGTGACGAGCGCAATTGTAGTGCCACTCAGAATAATTTGGATTTTTGAAGAATCCTGAGCGACACTGCATTTTAATGGGCAGGGCGAATCAATTACCATCATCCGAACTTCCTGCTCCTCTCGACCCTGAATAACATAAAAAAAATAGTATATCGTACTCTAAATAAAGACTTTAAATTTTTCATATAATTCATAAAAATATGGCCCCATTAGATAGTCTAGATCGTTCGACGAGTTCAAATAACACTTTAATAATATTAAAGCATTTATTACAATATAATGTCTTCACCTAACGCCGACAAAGTTAAACTTTCACTATTGTTTAGTCGAACTTCACTTCAACTCCCGTCTAGATTCCAGTTAATTAATTTTACTCTCGCACAAATTGCTTTGTGGAAAGGCTTTTAAATGAATAAAAGAGCCAATACAAATGATAGCTTTTGTCTGAAACTGAGAGTTATTATTGAACCCGATAGTTGAACTTTACGAGTGTTTTCTTCCAGTTGCGGAAAATCACAATTATAGAGTATTTGAAGCGACATTTAATTTAGAATTTAATGCCTGCCAATATATAGCAGTGCATTTATACTGCAGCGGTTTTCAGGTTGTTTCTGATGGAATCAACTGCCTTCAAGCCCACAACTTGCTCTCATTTGAAAGGCCGAAATAGGATTTGTTTATCACCTTCCATCAAATGAGCCGCTGCCCTCTCGAACATATCTCATTTTATTTTTATGGAAAAAGGAGGGCAAACGAGCGTACGGTTCACCTGGTTTTAAGTGATCACCGCCACCCACATTATCTTGCAACACCAGAGGAATCACAGGAGCGTTACCAGTCTTTAAGGACGCACTTTTTTTATGGTACCCATGTCGTATCGTCCCGGACACCGCACAAGGAAGCTCATTCCACAGCTTTATAGTTCGTGGAAGAAAGCTCCTTGAAAAGCGTGAGAAAGAAAAAAAAATGATGGGGTGATATATGAGACATTCCATTTTTAAATCTCTGGATGTTTTACTGTTATAATCACGGTCCGATAAACTATAAATCGTTTTATGATTTGATACGATCACATGATCTTACTTGAGACTGCTTATCATTTGGAGGGCCATCTACTCGCCCGGACTCCTGTGACTTTTACCCATGAAAACATATCGATGAATAATAAATTCCGACGTGATAAAACTATAAAAGGGTGCAGTAATGATAACACGATGAGCTTTTAAAACTAACTCACTCTGCTTACAATAATTATTCTTCTGTTCATCTGTCTTCAACTGAACTCATCCAAATCGAGTTCTAGGACATCTTTTGCTAAATTTTTCGTGTCATCATCACAACCATCATCAGCCGGAAGACGTCCACTGCTGGACAAAGATCTCCACGACTGACGGTCCTGCGCTACAATCATCGAACGTACTCCGGCGATCTTGACCAGATCGTCGGTCCTTCTTATGGGGGGCCTATTTGGGGCCTACCAACACTGCGTTTTCCGGTACATTGTTGCCATTCGAGGACTTTACTGCTCCACCGACCATCTGTCCGTACGTATACGATATGGTATGACCTGTATATTATCCGTTTATTGGATGCAAAATAATTTGTTACTTACATATTTTATTTATAAAATAACAGTGGCCATTAAGTCTCTTGTACGTTCTCCTCAATAGTTTTTTTTCAATCCGAACATATGGAAGAAAATTTATTAACGAAACCAAAAAGCTTAGTTTGACTCCATTGAAATAAAAGTTTGAGTTTCATCATAAAAACCCAATCTACATATTTCTATCTAATCGCAACATAAATGCTAAATCATTTATGTTGATTTCAGTTCAAGATGTTGTCATCATCAACCAAATCATATAAATCACAATACATAGAACACAAAACGAATCTTCGTCGAGCATTTAAATATCATATTGTTATGCTAATCCTTATCCGTTCATGTATCGATATTATACTTCCTTAAAATCATACAATAACATTTAGCATAAACAACGACATTCAGAGCCTATGTCATTTCCATACACACATAACATACTCATTTCCTCTTCATACAATTACAACGCACGACGGAAACGACAGAACTTCAATCTATACGCCTATAAATATAATTAATTGTCGTCAATCGTGACAGAATGATTCATCAAAGCACAGCCTAAGCCAGATCATTTATACGTCTAGATAGACTTTGACAGCTGTGAAAACGTCGAAACAAAATTGAGGTTACTGTTACCACTGGACTGGCGGCTGTCAAAGGGCTTTTGTGCCTGTTTGATATTCGGCATTTTGGCGCTGTTGGCCATGTAGCGGGAGTCTGCGGTACTAAAATTTGTGATGACAACCTCAGTAAACATTGATAGATGGTGGGAAACTATTTACAAAAAAAATTGTGTACCTTATTACGTTGATTCTTGAAGTATAAATAACACGGAAAACGGACGAAATTAATTAAAAATGCAGAAATACTTCAGAGTATTCTACGTTCCTTCGCAGTCATTTGTATTATACGTCAAAATTAGTTCTCTGGACGCTCGCGAGTAACGCTTCACATAGGCACAAAAAAATTCTGTCAAACATATGGAACAGCCTGTCCAGTGGTATTTATACAGGTCAGTGTACACAACCCAGTCTAGCTTATAGCAGGGCACCATTTTGTAGAAAATCAAAAAAAAAGGATTAACTTTTTATTTGTAGCAAGTTATTAGATTTAATCACTTATTGCATTTTAAGTGAGATCTCTGTATAACAGCAATTATACGCATAATATGGTTCCTAAAGAGATCTGGCCTGAAATGGACGATATCTTTCATGTAGTCAATATACGTTCATCTCTAGATGAAAAAGCTACTTCAAACAAAGTCAAGGACGTTAATAGTAGAAAACAACGCTGATCGAATTAATTGTAACTTCTAGAAGTTTATCTGATGACGTCAGATTTGGAGCATGATAAGTTGATGAATTAATCCGCGAACAAGAACGACCTTGTAACAACGAGTCGCAATTGAGCACTTACATGAGTCAACCACGACGAGGCGCCATAGAAACCACTTTTGTATATAACTCCATGTAAGAATGTATTGAGCAAACTCATACTCCATCTTGGCGTCTCAATATTAAGTAACGGTCTGTTTGTCTACTGAGTTTTTCAATTCCATGTCTCCATTAAATTAATTCCATCACTTCATATTATAAAACAAGTCCAACACAGCCTCAGTCTGTCAGACTGTTCGCGAGTGCAACTGCTGCACAAATCTTCATGCTGTTTTCAACAATGGATAGCGAGGTTCACGAGGAAGGTTTTAGTATATAGTTTGTTAAGTTTTTGTGTACATTTTTGTATAAATTAATGATATTTGTGGAGGTGTCGGAAATAGATTAGGATATTTAGGAGCTTTCAATGAAAACGCTGGCTAAGCCTTTTGAGATACAACAAAATAATGTATGGTTGAATTGTGTATCTTGTATAGGTCTACGAAAAAGTCCGCGAGGGTATATGTCTATCTCTTGAGACTCAACATCTGATGTTTCAAGGTGACAAGCGCAATTGTAGTGCCGCTCATAATTTTTGGGTTTTTCAAGAATCTTGAGCGGCACTGCATTGTCATGGGCAGGGCGTATCAAATTACCATCAGCTGAACGTCATCTTGTCCCTTTTTCAAAAAAAAGTTGTTGTGAACGAATTGTTGAGGCGATTCCGTGATTTCGAAAGAATCAAAGTTTATTGGCTGCATATATTTTTAGAGCGAATGAAAATGTGGGGAAAGGTCGACCTAGATGTGAAATTTTAGGATCAGATCGCAGTAGTGAAATGGGGCCGGGTTTTGAGTACCAATAAGAAGAAAGCTTTTCGAGGTCAGTAATTTCTGTCCGCGCCTCTGGGAGAGTGAATGATTCCAATGTAAACAATTCAATTAATTTATTGTGTTTTTAAAGTGATAACTCTCAATTTTGGGATTAATACACAAATAAAATTTGAAAACAAAATTTGGAAGAGCAGCAGCAGTTGGAAGAACACTGGCACGGAACGCGTGAGGTCGTGAGTCCGAGTCCCGCATCGTTCATAAAATTATGTTTTCAAATTTTATTTGTGTAAACAATTCATTTATTTGATTTTATTTATGGACCCAAAACCAGAAGTAGTGAGAGCGAGCGTTACAACCCTTTAACTAGTCATTTATAAGAATTTAAAAACAAAGAGTATTCTTTCACACATTATCCATAGCAAAACAATAAATCATTACTTTTACACTTGAATACCAATCAGGAACAACAGGAAAACTAAATATCGACACGCAATGGAAGAAGAAATAAAATTTTATTTACTTATTAGTAGTTTGAATGATATTCTTAACAATAGATTTAAATAAATAATAGTTTAACAAAAATAGAAAATATATGTATAGAGAGTTGATCCTAAGGTGCCACCTGTTATAGTTAATCAATCATTGTATTTGTTGGATGCAATTACAAATTGTGACAGTAATCACGACCATCATGTTCACGAAGCATCCTTACACGAAATATGAGTTCAAGCTCTAAAGGTTGATGCACCCAATATACGATAATAATTTATATTTATACAGTTAATTCTTTATTACTCTTAATGATATCGTTTATATTTTTTAAACACGTCTCATATACTGGATGCAGCACCTTACAAACTAATTTATTATGTGTATTACAGCCATTGAAAAATACTCTATTTGATAGAAAAGAGTGGCCGTTGAGATTCTTACATGTTATTCTCACGAGGTCAACTATTTACGAACATATGGTAAATTCAGTAAATTAACGAAATATTTGTAGTGTTGATTCAAAAGCGCATAGTTTAAGCCTAATTTAAATAAAGTTTATTTGATTTTTACTATAGCGTTACGAAGACAGCTAAGAAGTTTTTTAATTATAATATACCAGTGGATTTTACATAAAGAATTGTTATTTAATGAATTTTAAGTGTTGTGGTGATTCACAAATTAATCCTTCACGTACAATATGCACACAAATGCAAAAAAAAACATATTTCACATATGTGTCTCTGGTATTAATAAAAAGCACGCCATGGCTTAAGTTGTTCATCCCTACATGAGGGCCTTACGCTCGAATTATCTAGAATACAAACAACATTGAAAATGAATTATTTTCTCATGTATAAGGTCAAGAACAAAATGAAGTTATTTTAAAGTTATCAAGTCACATAAAGTTATAATAGGTCTTTAGATTTATCGGTCAAAAGTTTAATAATACATTTTCGGGTTAGCGCTTGTTGCCAGATAATATTTTATAAGACTTTGTTAACCTTAGCTAATTACGCAAAGTCGACAAAGCCTTATTAGCTTCAATTATTCCTAACTAATAATGCCACATGGCTGGACTGAGTTGTTTTTAGACAAGTTTTGTGGTGAAAATATAGTATTTGGAGCTATGAACACTACTTTATCCTGTTACACATACCCTTAAGTCTTAATTGTAGGTTGCTAATGCTTATTGTTGGTTAAAGTTAGCACTCCAGAGCTATTATGAACTACCACTTTTCTTTGCAGTTAAACAAGTTTTTTCTCGGCATCATGCATTTGTTTAGTATACTACTATCATAAAACTTGTTCTTATAGATTTTACTTACATTAATTCAGATAATAATCAATAATGAGGATTGTAAGCAATTAAGCAGTTTGCGCCTGTTAAAATGTTACATTTTCGACCCAAGAATTTTGAAAATATTGACTTTGTTACATAGGAGCCTTGAACTCAATCAATCAAGAAGCGATAGCTCAAGGCCGGCATTTAGTGTCGCCTTAAGGCTGGGGACCAAGCCAATGGCCTTGCGGATTCCAGGATGGAACTAGGTTACCTCTCTCGTACAAGATCAACATAGTTTTAAATCAGAATTAGAAGCATTTTTAATTTATTACAAAAAAAACAATTTTCTTTACAAAAATAACAAAACTATGTCATCTTAAATACTATTAGTAAACAGTTAATAATTTTTCGTACAATTTTTATCTAGATTGAATGATTAACATGGCTCCAACTTTTACATGTTAATCATTCAATAAGCATGGGGTACTTTGGTTATTTTTTTCGCAATGTCTATTAAAGACAGACTTCTAAAGAAAAAATAAATTTTCTTCTCGTATTCTGTAGACACATAATTATTTTATGTAAAAATAAAAGCTTCATATAAGACGTTAAAAATGGTTTCAATTTTGCCCTATTTTGGCTATTTCTTGGGATAGCGGCCTTAATGTGAGTTTTAAAAAGATACATAGCAAAATAAAACTAAATAATTTTACTTACAGGCAACGCTTGTAACTTTTAATTGTGATTTTGTTTTAAAACGAAAGAACTAATATATAAAATACAATATAATAATTAGTATAAAATTAAGTGAAAATTAATTAAAAGACAATCCAACATAAGTTATTTAATACCACAACTACTACTAGACTACAGAGTTCAGAAAACACTAGTATAATTCCGTAAATAATTTATCGGATCCCAGAAGTCAGTAAAATCAGTAACTCGTTACACACTAAGGCCGGGTTGCATCGTACTACCTGTTATAGTTAAGGTGTAAGCTAAATTTAACGTTAACACTAACGCTGATTTTAACATAGACTGCGCAATGTGTTACATCATCGTATTCCTTGGCAAAGTTGAAGTTAAAATGTGAAATATTAAGGCAATATCGAATATTATCTGAAATTTAACATTAACAATAGCTTTAACCAGCGAAGAGTGAATGGTAACGGTTAAGGGTTACAGTTGTGACGTCATCTAAAAATTGTTTAGTGACTAACCGGTATTTTAACATGTCACTACCCTAACACACTAACAGTTGTATCGCTTGTTATATCGTGCTGAATGAATGTAAAATTTAATCGCTCAGTTACTAATCAGTCAATAATTAATCAAGTGCGTTTCCATGTTATATAACCGTAACGCATCTCGAATCATGTTGAACAGTCATAATAATAAACAAGAAAGAATAAACTTGTAAACACGTTGTTTACGTAAAAGTTATGTCAAAGTCGACCTTAGCGTATGACATAGTAAGGTCGAGATTCGATAAAGCAGTACCTTTGGAATTCTATGACTCTTGGGAAACTCTTTTCGCCGAGACGTTCGAAACAATACATTAAAGTTCCTTTAAAATTAAAGCGTTTAAGCCAACGATTCATAATTATTGCTGCCCCCTTTCAATTTTAATTCAAAAATGCGTATAATTTTTACATTCACACAATTCAACCAAGCTGAGCAATAATTGCATGAATAAATGAGCAAAAAATAATTTATATAAAATTTAAAATTTATTTTTCAAAATAAACCAATTTACAGACACTATAATTGAAGATTTAATTAATAATTTTAATCAATTAAAATTATTTTTATACCTATTAATTTGAGCACGTGAGAAAAACAAAACTTCTATGATACTTACCATCTACCCAGGTATCAAGAAATGTCTTTCTAATTTCAATTTGAAAAAAATTTGAATCAACAATTAGTGCTTAAGTTAGGCTCGTCATGGTCCGCCAGTTTAAGCAGCTTAATCTTTCTTACGGCCGTTCATAATATACTATCTCCAGATAGAGATAAATTACTACCTTCTCCTTTCAGTAATTAACTGTCAATAATCGGAAGCTGTCCTAAAAGTGATTCTTATCGCCTTATATTGGGACGCGTGAAATGCAATTTCCATACAAACTTGTATCGCTGGTAAGCTATACGTCCTCCCATTGACAGACAGCGTGTACGGATAAGATGAGTTACCGTCGATAAGTTTACTGGGACAGAGAAGTCAACGATGGTTACGATTTTTGTCTCAAGTAGGAGATAGACTGAATATTGTGAACGGCCTTTAATAATCAAACGAATGAACGTAAGGAATTATCAAGTCTGTATCTTGTAAGGGACCATTTATTTTCGAGTTCAATTTCACTCTCACTTTGTCCCTCAGCCAATAAAACCCCGTATCGGTGAACACATGGAGTGTGAAGATTGATGGGTCGACATTTATCCTGCAGCCACCACACGAATTATTCATGTGGACTGTCCAACAATGTAGTGACGAGTTGTAACATCACTCGATTGCATGTGGTCATACAAAACAATGTCTACAAATTCAGCGTTTATTGCTCATTCATTTCGAATGTGAGATTTAGTCTCAATTTTTTGTATACCTCGAGTCGTCAAGCTTTAATGGTAACGTACGAAACGTTAGTACAAATTAGCTTAATGACCAGAAGTATTATAACACTTTAAAGAGAGAGAGTGAAGATAAATAATCCAGATACGTCTGCCTCTCATATGAGAAGCACCGGTTGAATCCCCATAATTGGTATGTACCAATGTGTTTTCGAATTTCAAATTTATATGAATAGCTCTCGAACCATGAAGGAAAATCGTGGGAAATCAAACTGCGATGCTGTTCAAAGGCTGTGTGTGATGTTGACTCAATGGGCCAGTGCGCCCACACTTTGGACTTTAAATGTTCTTTTAAATGTGGTACTCTACATCTAAATCTCTTTGTGATACGTTAGGGCTTAGATCATATTAATGTGGTAACGTATTGATGCCCTATATTCAGGAGGGCGATTAGCCCCTTCCGTCACTTTAGTTGTAAAGATCAATATCCTCTAATGGCGTTTCTGAAATGTCGCCTCAATAGGAATTTTCAATATAAAGATAATGTAACATATTGTAGATACAATATACATTATCTTAAACTTATGCAGTGTCGCCACAAAATGTCTCCGCATCTCCGCCACAATTCCTGCTCCCGTTTCACGTATGACAATACATTGACCTTTTATTCAGCTCAAACAGCTTAGCCGTATCCTTCCTCGTTCCGTACCTTTCCGTATATGTTGTTATTTATGGAGCCATTATATCGTAGAGCCTGTCATCATTTATCTTCTGCTCTCTTAAATATGATCGTTCCAGTTGTAGTTCATTATGCATGCAGCCAAATAAATATAATTTTCCATTTACGGTAGGTAAAGTTTAATGTTATGAACATATCTAGAGAAGTTTATGATTGATTGGTAAACTTTACTTATATTTCAATTTCCTTTTCTAAGAAGCTATCTACTACCTCATTAGTCTATGTTTTATAAGATGCTTAATTGCTTTCTAGAATCAATTAGCGATGGAGAGGAATAAACTGCTCTAATACTATCAAACGAGCAATTGGCTCTAATGTGTTCATCAATCTTTGTATTTAGATATAATTTAGCATTTAAGTTTTTCTATTTCGTTCGTGAAAACACGCGATATTACACTAACAATTATTTTTCTAACGCCATCTGGCACATGATTGATGTATCTGGATGTTAAGCTCGAGTTTGTATAAGGCTGGCTATGATATAAAACTGAAAAAAAAACTAAGAAATCTCCTATTGATTTGAGTTTTCTTTAGTGTTAATTCCGCCAATATTTGTCTTTAAGCAATTCGACACGTGTTGAGTCGCCAAAAACTGCAAATTTGCAGTCTCATACCAGTTTTTGGCGAAATTATCACTAAAGAAAACTCAAATCATTTGGATAATTATGTATTTCCGCAAAGGAACGCCTACTTCAATAAATTTTGTTAAGAAATCTACTATGAGGTATGATTTGTAATATTACCATGAAATTAATATATCCCTATTAAATTAAAATTATCATATAAATGTAACTTATTATCTTTTTAAAAGGTTTTAATATAAATCAAGTGGAAATAATAAAAATGTACAAGGGAATGTTTCTAAGATAGTGACGCTATCAACAGAAGAAATTCAATGACTTGAAGTTTAATAAAATAACTAGTGGACCCAACAGACGTTGTCCTGTACACACGTCTTAAATTTGAAAAATCTGTCCAGCCGTTAGGAGGAGTTCACTAACATACACATGAGCAGGAGAATTATATTATATGGACGTAATTGAGAATCTAAACCAATCTCAAATTCACTGAAACGAACAAAAAGTCATCAAAATAGGTCCAGCCGTTTAGGAGGTAGTTTATTTGGGAATCTAAACCATTCTTGAATCCACCCGAAGACACACATCAATCTCAAATTCACTGGAACACACAAAAATCTCATCAAAATCGGTCCAGCCGTTGAGGAGGTAGTTCAATTGTGAATCTAAACCATTCTCGAATCCACCTGAAGACACACAGAAAGTTTTAATAAAATCGGTCCAGCCGTCTAGGAGGAGTTCAGTGACATACACACGCACACAATAATTATATATATAAAGATTCAGAACAAAAATACGACACTAAAAGCTTGATTGTTACAAAGACAGCAAACATGGACAACACACAAAGATTTTAATTGGTAAAAATCCGGCAGCAACATTAACAAAGTACCTTTATTACGAGCTGTCAACAATAATTTAATCAATATTAATTCCCTAGTATATCTTGCTAGTCAAGAAAAGAATCACTAAGTCAGCAAGATTTCACAACTAGTCAGTAGACATAATCATGTCTATAAGGTTTTAATAATTTGCTTACAAAAATTCGATTAACCGGGGGTCGCTCAATGCAGTTGAACTATATTTATTGAAGTGAAACTTCTTTAGAATGGTGGTGATTTGAAACTCGATGAAACGAAAAAGCGAGACAATAGAGATACAGCCAGGTAAATTTATAGGATTCAGCAAGCATTATACAATGATTTGGTACCAGGCGATCATAGTTGAAGAAGAGATTGTCTTATGACGCGAGTATACCTTAATACATTCTGACATCATGCGGTTGACGTATGCGGTGATAGTAATGTCTTTCATAGAGGTAGATTGCAAACCGTTTAGATAATTAAACTTTTGATGAATCTTGATTAATTATATATCCCATCAAAAATAACCGTGGAAGAATCATCAAACAGAGAACAGAGCTCTTCAACATATTTTTATCTTATTTTTGAAACCAGCCGTCCGTATATTCTTAGAAACGGTCAGGTTTTATTAATATACCTAGTGCAATAATATCAGAATTTCCTCAGGGACCTCGATAATTATAGAACAGATCTGATATAAAGTAAATTCCACATAAACAGTCATCTTTCATCATCTTTGATTTCTTTATGTAAGATAATTAATTAATATCAAAATAATTTTTAATTAATATGAAATACAACTTGGTATAATTAATTGCGTATTATTTGTAAATAAAAAAAACCTTTTAGGCTCTCAAGCGAACATCGATAGAGCGTACTTAGAGTTTGCTCAGACTTTACGTATGTAATACTTAGCTGAGTGGGCTTAGCATAATCTTTAATTTCGTTGTTATAGTCATTTGACAGATGAAATTAAGCTGACTGTTAGGTAAGAGGACCCAATGCTAAAAAGTCAAGTTCGCATTCTATATGCATTATCACACTCAGCTAAGTCTGAACAAATCTTAGTACAGTCTATAGATCTCAGCCTCAGTCTATAGCTATTACCTGTGCATTTCATAAGAGTGAAACTCACATTGTATTGTATGTACCATTGAGTATTTAAAATAAAGTATTTATTATCTTAATATATTATATAAATTACATCACACGTTGTTTGTCCGCGATGGACTCCTAAACTAATGAACGGATTTAAATTGGGATTACGTCATGGAGTGCTGTTAGGTCCAACTTGAGAGATAGGATACTTTTTATTTCGTTATTTTATACCCATAATTATTTCCAATATTTGTTTTGTATGGACATTCTATTCTATTGTATTCTTTCTAGTGGCTTCTGTGGAAGGGGCACCACAACTCGCCAATGTCACGTTTCAGTAGACCAACAAGCTTAGAGTGTGTCATTTGATCGGTGTAAACGATTTTAATTTTCTGTGAGAGAATTTACTGACGCATGGTTTGACAGTTCTGCTGTGAAACGATTTCATTATAACAACAGGAAGCATTTTTTACGAAATAATTCTTGATGTTTTGAAATATTATTGGCAAAATTCTATGAAAAAGTTTTTTTTTTATCTACTACTACTAGAGTTAGCTAGTTATCATATAAATTTGGTATTATATGAGTACCTACACTAATATTTTAACATCATTAAGCTAGTTTCTAAGTAAATGACAACAACTCAGATCATGTTAGAATATAATATGAAAACAAACAACTTTACTACAATTAAAATTACTTTTAATTTTAATACGAATAGCACTGCCCCAAAACTCTTGCAATTCTTTTAAATAAAATATATTTGTGCAAAATATTTTTCAAACGTAATTGTAATTTCAATTCGACACAAATTGGATATTATTCTATAGGTAATTGATATTTTCCGAATTAATTACTTTACGTTCGTTTCAGTAGTTCCAAATAAATTGAATCGGACTGAGCAGCGATTATTTTGCATTGAAAGGTGAGTTTTATATATATTATTTTAAATTTATCTGTCGTTTTCGTTGTTATGTATTTAAGTAATCCTAGCACATTGAAACATAAGAAAACGCGAAATTAAAATTGTTTGTAATAGTTATCAATCAGTGCAATTTTTTAAGTGAAAATTTCTTTAGCGGCGTTGAGCACTTTTCTTCGGATGGGTATAAAATGTTAAACTCGCATCGGGACACGTGACCTCCCTCCTTTCCTTTTCCGAGATTTCGTAATACAGCCGTTGAAATTATGAATGAAAGTTGATATTTCTGAGAGATAAGCTTTTTAATCTAAAATAATTGTAATAGTTCTGAAGTGTTAATTTTTTTTATATAATATTAGATTTAATTTTTTGTGTACGATAGCACAATAAATTAATATTGTTATTAACCACACAAATACTAGTACTTTTATAGTGATAAATACAGCAATCCGTGCGAAATTATTCCCTAACCATTCCAAAATATTAAAAAATACACAACGTTAATGTTCAAGATTTTTTTATGACAATAAGGGATGAGAGGACCAGGACGTTCTCCTTGAGAGATAAGATTTTAAGTTTCGATTGCCCAGTAATTTCACTAGCTACGGCGTCCTTATGACCGAAACACAATAATGCTTACACATTACTGCTTCACGACAGAAATGGGCGCCGTTGTGGTACCGATAATCTGGCCGGCATCCTGTGCAACGGAGCCTCCCACTACTGGCACTCACGGAGTGTATTATTGAGTGTCTAATTTTTATAACTATTGCATAACTGAACATTTCTGATTACAATATTTATAAATGCAAACATAGCGTAGTTGCGGGTAAACAATTAATGTTACATAATATTTTTGTACTACTCAACATGCCAGACACATTCATCAAAAGCTGTGCCAACTTATATATCGATAAACATCAGACGAAAGAAATGCTCACTCTTGAAGAATTACTTTCAATAGAATAACTTATTACCCAACAGAGCTCTATAACGCTGCAAATATCACCCAAAATTGTTATCGGTTGAACCGTGAGGTGCGTCTATCATTTTCACTTATAGAATACCTATCGAACTGTGAAAGACAATTTATCTCACACAAGTTTAGCGTATTAAATTTATCGTTGAAGCTATTCGTCTTTCTTGACTTATGCTCGCATTACAATTTATGATCTTTCGCGATATAAGCACAACGTAATAGGAAAACGTTATGAAAATGAAGGGAAACTTGATATAGGATACTTGTTACGAGAAATAAAGAACAACTGTTACGTTATTAATGTTCATTTAATTTATCCTAACGTTTTAGATTAAAAACATACCATTATTGCAAAATAAAATGAAATTTTATTGAAATAAAGACCGAAAGAATTTAGCGCATCAAAGGATCCATAACTAAATACCTATACTTATTCCTACATGTTTTTTATCCTTATTGAATAATTAATAATAATTTGCTATATACATCCATTTAAGGATGAAAGATGCTGCATTGACACCAATTGTATGCCTTTGTGCGATGTACATTGAGCGGTATAAATGGAAAAAAATCGGGATCATAATGCGCTACGCAAGCAGCTAGGCGGACCTGATCATAATTGCCATATCGAACTAGAGGTATCCATTTTTAAAATTCCTATTTCAAACGAGCTTAAGCTGATAATGAGCTAAAAGGGTATTTATATCCTATGTCTTTTATGGAAGGTGACAAATGAGTATACATAGGGATCACCTGAGATTCTCTTCTAACACCAGAGAAATCATAACTTGGAGCTATGTGGTGAGAAGCAACGGTGAATTGCCTTTCATATAGCACAACTCACGTTTAAAAGAATAATAGTATTTTATGCAACAGTTGCATAAAAAGGGTCAAAAAACGCGAGTGGCGCGGGTTGCGCAATGAACGCCACGAGCGTTTTTCGACCTAGTGATACAACAAAAAATATTTTTTCTACGACTTGGTAATTTAATTTATAAATAAACAAAGAAATACCACTAGTTTTCGAGTTGCCGCTTAAACGGGCGGGAAATGTATTGTATAAGTACTTATAACTGGTGAGTGGTTTCTTTTTTCCTCCAAGGAATGGCACAGGTATCCATACAGCCAACGCGGGAAAATTTAAAATTACAAAATATACGTAGCGGCATCAAAGCAAATTAAATTAACAGGCTTTTTACATAAGATGACATTAAAATTTTTAGTCTAATGATTTAAACATGAAAATATTATGTATGTCATATAGTATGTATCACCTAATATTTATATGAAACTACCATACCTAACCTAGATTTAATTGTTAGTGGCACCAAAAGACTCAATGAAGTATATACTTATATTACTGATCGAAGCTATATAAAATATAACAGATAATAGTTATTTATGCAACTGTTGTGTAATAAAACATGAATGTGGATTTTAGTAGTTTATTTCTATTAGTATTTAGTAGTTTTTTAGATTGTGATAATAGTATCACATAAGTGTTTTAATACCTAATTATCAACAGTTTCATACAAGACTTTATCTACACCCAGAATATGAATCCTCTAAAAGATTCTGGAACAGTTAGCTTACTTCTAACATTAAAACACCAGTCCTAGTAGTAACCTAATATCATTCATTACTGCAAATATAAAAATAAAGTAAGTATTAATGAAACAATTATTTATTTTAGTAGTAATTTTCATTTTGTATAGTGCAATAATATAAAATGGAACATTTATCAGCCAGCCTGAGAGAGAAATTCACAAACTTTAAAGAAAATACAAAGAACCTAAACAGACAGGAAAAATACAACTGGATAGAGAATATTATTATAACTGAAACAAAAAACGCTGCAAATTCCAGTAGGGAACACAAGCAATGGCTAACAACTACCACTATTAAATTGCTAGAAAAAAGGAGCCACTTAATCAACACAAGAGATGCAAAGGACAGAAGAAAAAATCTGACAGAAATTAACAAAGAAATAAATAAAAACATAAGAATAGATAGGAACAGAAATAGAATGGATACTATTGAAAAAGATATAATAAAACCGGGTGATATAAAAAAAGCACAAAAGGAACTAACTAAATCTGTAGACTAGGGTAGACTGCAGGGTAGTAAAAATGAAAAGCAATAGAGGAAAATGGAACTACGAGAGAAATGACATATTGGAAATTGCAACATCCTATTACAAAGATCTATATGCATACAAAAACACTTCGCCAGAAGAAATGAATTTGGCCGAGACCTCAGATATTCTCGAAATTCTTCACGTAGAAACAGAGAAAGTACCAGGACCAGATGGTATAAATAACGAGATCATAATGCAAAATAAGCAGGTAATCACTCCGATCCTCACGGAAATGTTTAATGATATAATAGACACAGAAAGAATCCCACAACAATGGACAGAATCAAACATTATCCTTCTATATAAAAAAGGAGATAAACACGACATCGGAAACTACCGCCCAATCAGTCTCATGTCTAATATATATAAGCCAAGATATTTGCCAAGATAATTTTAAAACGGATAGAAGGAACACTAGATGAGCATCAACCCATCGAACAGGCGGGCTTTCGGAAAGGCTACTCAGTAGTCGATCACATTCATGTTGTCCGCCAGATCTTAGACAAGTATAAAGCCTATCAGCGCGACTCCTTGCATCACGAAAAGATATGGAAGTCCCTTAAGGAACAAGGAATCGAACAAAAATATATCAGTCTAATAAAAAATGTATATAGTCATAGTACCGCAAGAATCCAGCTAGAAAAGAAAGGTGAACCATTCAGAGTACAAAAGGGAGTCAGACAAGGAGACCCTCTATCTCCAAAGCAATTCTCAGCGGTTCTCGAAACAATCTTTAGGGGCCTTAACTGGGAAAACCTCGGAATCAATGTCGACGGAGCCTCCCAACACACTTGAGGTTCGCAGGCGATATAGTGTTATTTGCTGAAACACCGGAATACATACAACAAATGATCGTTAAGTAAAAAATAAAAAGTTAAGTATTAGAATAGGATATATTACGATTATTTTAGCAAATAAAAATAAATTTGTTATATTCATAGATTTAACATGATAATACTTTGTAAATAGATATTAAGTTGGTCTGAATAAAGGGCTTTATTATTATTATATAGTGCAATAATTGAAATTCACTCGAATAAAATGTTCTTTTGCAGCGGGCATTCGAATAATCTACTTTTTTTACGGCGCGCGAAGTTCTGGTAGTGTGGAGCGCGCGTAAACGAAAATGTTCTTTTTTTGAAATTCATACAAATACCACGCATCGAGCAATAAGAATGTGGCTGTCTGTTGAAACTTTTTGCGCATGAAGGGATAAAAAAAAACATAAGAGTGTTGTTATGAAATTCAGTACATTACAACACTCTTTTGGATGATATAATGGTTATTAGAACATTGGGTGTTTTAATGTTGGCAATAAGCTAACTGTTTCAGAATCTTTAATAGAGGATTTAAAGCATGGGTGTAGATAAAAGTAAAAAAAATACATATAGTAATAGTAGTGGTATTTTAAGATAAACCAACCTTGTAGGCGTCAGGTATGTTAACAGGTTCACCACTCTCAGCCACGTAGCCCACGATACCGCTTCCCCAAGGTATCCTGATCTCCTCAAGTTGCTCCATCTGCTCTGGCGTTGATTTCGAGCACACGTCGAAAAGCTTCGACACCAAACACCTGGTGAATATAATGATTTTTAGTGAAAAAAAAAATTAAATCCTAAATATTTTTAAGTGGAAACTTCTATAGGCACGCTGGGTATTTCAATTTGTGGGGACTGATTATAACATAAACCGCATAATGGCCGCGTCACAAGTGGCCGCGCCGGGTTTGGCGCCAAAACAGCTGAGCAGGTGGAGCCTGCGGGCGCGCGGGACGTGTGAGCATAGCGGAGGTTAAGGCTTAGGATCACGCCAACGTTCTTGAGCGTTTGGGCGGATTTAGCTATCTCGATTCACGCTCGAACTCCAAACAAATATATTTCGTGTGAAAGTCAGGCTCCCGTCGCTCGCACACGGACCGTCCGTATGTCAAAGTTATATAGTTTAACTTTCATAATATAAAATAGTTATTTTCTCGTTCTAGAGCGAAAAATATATCACCAGTAGTTTAGAAGCTTGCTTTAGAAACTTTAGATGTGCTACTTGTAGCACATCTAAAGTTGAAGACAGCTTCATTTCAATAATTTTTATTACATGGTAGTTCACGTTTTACAAAATTTTTTAAGGTTCGATCAGTCCCGAATATATATTTTTTTAAATCTCCCAGCTAACGCATTGCAGAGCATTAGGCCCTCAAATATGACAGGACAAGAATGAAAGTAACGGAACAGTTTGTTTGTTCCAATTAAAGTACAAATTCACCAATAAAAAAAAGTACAAAATCACTAATAAAAGTACAGAACTACTATTTATCTATATAAATAAAAATCAATGTTTGTATATTTAATCCGAATGCGTTCCGAAACCATTGAACGGACTGTAACGAAACTTTGGAGTGATTCCTGGCCCAAAAATCTGCATATAAATGAATTTTGGTTTAGCTAGTATAACAAAATTTACAGCGTTTCTCGGTTTTGAACTAAAAAGAATGGTCATCAAATTGATTTCAGTATTTTTTGACAGTCTTCATAACCTATTTCGTATGACATACATAGATGCTGGTTAACATTAAAACGCATTTAAAACGCCTAAATAAGTCAATATTGATTATAAGAAAATTACAGTTTCATACCGTTAGGTTATGGCCAAACATTCTACGTAAAGTATTCCAGCTATTTATCAATGTGCACTTTTATTGGCTCGTCTGGAATTCTATTATAGTCTTCAGCCCCTTTATAAATACTTAGAAACGAAGTTTTTCTATCGTCAATTTTAAGTAATTCACTTATTACAACAATAAAATAAATCTCAGTGAATCGATCGGTGGTTTTCATTCCGATTATGGTGTTCTTTGAAAATTGCAATAACAATTAATATAAAATAAGCTTCTTCTCTCTCTCAGAGCGGCATTGTTTCCCAAGCGGTGGTGGTGTTAGAAATGACACCACAAAGTATTTTAAAGGAATCATTTTGAGAAAATAAAATGCCTTTTATTCCTTTTTAAACATCGGGAGCAAATTAATTTCTTAAGTTTGTAAACACCAATGATTAACGTTAAGAAAAACTAGTTATGAGGGCACGGTAGTATACCCCAATAAATTTTATTATTGAAATTTTTTTATTACTTTATATAGCATATAAGTATATACTGACTAGCTGACTGGACAGACATTCTGCACATAATAAATAAAATACTATTTTTTATGTATATTTTGATAATATTTCAGAGCATCAATAATTATTTCGTAAAATGATGTTATAATGAAATTGTTTCACAGCAGAACTGTCAAACTGTGCGTCAATAAATTCTGTCATACAAAATATGTCCGTACTAGAATTAATAAAAACTATCCTCTCTCAGGTTGGACTAAACTGCACTCTATGAAGTAATCCCCATTAAAATGCCTTCATTAGTTTAGGAGTTTCATTTCTGTACTTTCTTTGATGTTGTAAGAGATTGTGGGCGGCGGTGATCACTTTACATAAGGTGTCGCACGCTCATTTGTCCCCCTCTTCCATTAAGGCGCGGACTGACTAGGATTGTAAACGCTACAACCAATATTTGTGTTGATCATGTGGCTATGCTGCAAATGGGCATTAATTTTACTCATTTTTTTTTTGATTATTCAAAATTTACATATGAAATTGAATAATTTTCGGTTTAAGTTTTAGAGAAGTACTAATTCTATCAAATTCTTTAAACAACGAATGTTGTTAAAAATTCAGAGATTTTTGACTAGAAATTTTTTATTGGATATATCAAATTATATATAAATATTCTATTCGGTTTATGTTTTTCTTGAAGCCCTTCTTTGTGCACTGTATTTTTGCGTTGGAATATTTTCATTGTGTTATATTTTAATCGAATCTCTAAGAAACCAAGTTTTATGGATATTCAGGTATGACCGCGCCTTAATAAAATCATTGAAACAAAGTGAGTATCTAAACATATAATAATTTAAATTCATTTTACTAAGTTTCTTTATTTAAATGAAAAATGATCCACGAAATGCAACTCATTGTTAACATTAACATAAGATATTACTTTAACATTTGTATTACCTGCACCTGGCAAACTCAATTTGCATTTCGCTATCTTATCTAGATTCTTGTTAATTTATTTGGAGACGTTAAGCTTCGTGTATATAATCTGCAACTAATACTTTTGTACATAGAATGACATTTGGAGTGCACAACCGATAAGAAAACTTGTATTTGATATATTTATTAGAAAATGTTACTCTTTTTTGTTTATGGAATAGGAGGACAAACGAGCGTACGGGTCACCTGTTGTTAAGTGATCACCGCCGCCCATTCTCTTGCAACATCAGAGGAATCACAGGAGCGTTGCCGGCCTTTAAGGAAGGTGTACGCGCTTTTTTGAAGGTACCCATGTCGTATCGTCCTGGAAACTCCGCACAAGGAAGCTCATTCCACAGCTTTGTAGTACGTGGAAGAAAGCTCCTTGAAACCCGCACTGTGGAGGACCGCCACACATCCATATGGTGGGGATGATATCCTAACCCTTGGCGTGTCGTGTGAAGGTGTAACTCCGTATAATATTAAAAGATAGATCATTATAATACAATATACTCTGGTTTGGAATATTTAATTTAATCTAAATACAATGCATATAAAATTATTACGAGTGCTCGTTTGCACTGAATGGCGCCTCGATTATGGGTACTTACCACAATTTAAATTATGGGCGCCAAAACTTGCCGTGAAGCAGTAATGTGTAAGCATTAAGTTTCGGCCTGAAGGGCGCCGTAGCTAGTGAGATTACTGGGCAAGCGAGACTTAACATCTTATGTCTCAAGGTAACGAGCGCAGTTGTAGTGCCGCACAGAATTTTTGGGGTTTTTCAAGAATCCTTAGCGGTACTGCATTGTAATTATCATTAGCTGAACGTCCCGCTCGTCTCATCCCTTATTTTCATAAATAAAAATATCACTGGAAGTCAGAAACTACCTATTCGAAAAAATAAAGTAAGTTTTTAATATTTCCCAATTTTATTCAAGCATATTGTGTCCTCTTTTGCGAATGTCAAACAAAAAATTAATTTACAACCAAAAAATGAATATCATTCTACATTGTAAAGTCAAAGTAATCGGTACTTTGAATTTAAAACGCTAGATGGCGCACCCTTTATAAGATGAATGTATTTCAACAAGAACTTTTGGCTATAAAAGTCTAAAAAGTCTTGTAATAAATTATATTAATATTTGAATTGTTTATCTTAGTTCAGCTATTGTATCAGGTTAATTTTCCGAAACAATAAATCAAGATACAATGTATTTCAGTCCAAATATTAATACTACAACAGACACGTAGCTATTCAATACTCAGCTATAGAATTATTATGTCAATAGAATATTAAGTAAGCTAGTACATTGGTAAACAAAATGCTAGCTGTTAGCGTTACCAGCATATTTATAATTAAAATTCATTTAAAATTCTATATTTGGTTGATTTCATTTAATTTGCAAGATTTATTTAATAATCAATCTTATTGTAATAATATATGAAAATGTCAAATAGAGACAGTCAACTGACAACACCAATATGACGTTGTCAGTTGATCACGAATACAGGCATTCAAGTTGTAGCACCGGTACGAGGTGGTCGATTAAAATGTTTTTAATTCTATTATTACAGTAATTTGTTGCTAAATATAATCTTTAAAATCCGAACTTTAATAATTATAAGGTTTGATCTAAAAACAGTGAACAGTGCTAATACTACTTAGGTACCTATATAATAATAATAAAACTTTATTTCAAAGTAACTACAGACTCAAAATAATGTCAGTTAGTCTTAAAAACTAAAATATACTCTTAACTACTTATTACTATTATTTGAGTCACTATTTCTCCATACCGTTAGAGATAGAGCAACAGTGACTCATATATTTGCAGTCTACCCTGCTACCAATCATCTTCAGGACACCGTTGGTGCTGCCCCTCATTCTGCGCACCAGGGAACCACATCTATTGCGCATCGTTGCGTGAAAACAATATACTCGTAGTAGTAGCTATATGTCCAAAATCACAAGATTATTAACAAAAAGGATTTATAAACGTGCCGTCTTTTGTCAAACTGCTCGTCATAATACAATATTACAAACTAGTTTAATTGATTTGATTTTACTGGACAATGGCCATATTAAGGATAGAGTTCCCGTTGGGTACCCATTGCGTTCGGAACCGTATAAATAAAATAAAACACTTTTTAACGTATTAAAATGCATGTAATAGTTATTTATGAAACTATTGTGTAATAAGGGGTATTAAAACACGAATGTGGTGTGATAATAGTATAACATGAGTGTTTTAACACCTAATTATCAACAGTTGCATAGAAGACTTTATCTACACCCATAATATGAATCCTCTATAAAAGATTCTGAAACAGTTAGCTTACTGCTAACATTAAAAAAGCCAGTCCTCGTAACCAAAATATCATCCAAAGGAGTGTTTTTATAAAAACTGATGATATAATGTTGTACAAAATTTTATTACAACACTCGTTTGGATGATGTTGGTTATGGTTATTAGCACATTGGGTGTTTTAATCTTGGCAATGGGTGTAGATAAAATTGTAACTGTGTTTTTACATTAGATTTTGCGTAAAAGTTACATTTTTAGTATTATTTTAGCTAACCCGACGTTAGTTAACATGACCTTTCCAGGTCTCATTTTCAGGGGGATTCGAATACAGTTACAGTTAATCGATTTAATCCTTTACAGTGTTTTATTTAAATGTGTAACACTCGCGTTAATCAAGGGAAATATTACGGATAAATTAAGTTCGCATTACATAAAATAAATATAAAAATGGAACCACTTACGCGCTGCACGCAATCCTTAGCAAACACAGTGCGGAGATCTTTTTATTTATTGTCATAACTCTGAGACACAAAGCGGGATGTAGCCCTGAGATATAGGCCGGCTTAACGATAGCTTGGGCCTTGTGAATGATGACGGTGCTCACAGCGAGATTTGTGGCGATTCACAGCAGAGCTCCAGACATGCTCGGAATAATGACACTAATCAATTTATTTCAGTGTACAATAGACCGCCGCCCTCAAGGACCGAGTTGGCCATTATGGACAACGACGGAATGCGCCGATTCTGTTTACCTCATCTATCGTCAAGTGTCATTTAAGACCATGTTACTGTTGTCATGAATAGCAAATATTATACCAACATAAAAATAATATCAAATTCAAAAAATTTTATTCAAAATAGGACATAAAATCACTTATTGAAAGTCCAAAACTACCACCCATTCCAAAAGGTATGCCTGAGACCTTAGAATAACGAGCGCAACAAACTCTGCGTACTTCTTTTTTTTTGTATAAAAACATTTTAATCGTACAATTAAATTTAATGTAGCAGTAATTTAATAGCATTGTAAATATAGTTTTAGATTTGCTTTATTTGAATAAAATTTATCATTTAAGTCGCTCTATTCACAATCAGTGGTATAATTAAGAAAGACAGTAACCTTTACCACACAAACGTTTTTAACAATATAAAAATAATAATAATTTGTATTTTATATAAGTAATTGGTTTATTACATAGGTGATTACTAATTAGTAACGAGCTCGACGCTAATAGAGTTTTACTTTTTCTTTTCTTGGAATCCACAAATGAAAGGCGAAGTACTTGCGAACATTGTATTTTCGAACGGTTCCGTGCCCCGTCGGTACTTATGTAATTAACATTCATGTTATTTAATAGGCAGCCACGTGCCTATAATATTTTACCTAACACAACTATTATTGAGTTATTCTACCAAATTTAGAAATTAATAGTAAAACGTGCCAGTCATTAATCGTAGGTAATGATAATTTAATTAATTGTCTTCATACTCTACCCACATTAATGCATGCAACTTCAGCAGCGGTCACAACGGAAAACCTACATACGTTCACGAACATGCAATGAAATTCGATTATTTGGTGTATAACAATTCAACTATAAACTAACTTACATTTAAAGTAACTGAAGTCGGTGGAAAAGCTTGCCTTAATCTCACAAACAGCACAAGAAAATACAGCTGTCAGAGCCACTTACTTACCTCGAGCGTAGATTTACTAAGTCAAAGTACAGAGAGCTGTTAGTTCAAATTATGTAGTTCACGAGTTGCTAACTCCAACTACCTTAACTTTGAGATCGAAAACTCGCTCTACACTTTACAAATTAACAGCTAACTAAATCACTCGGCTTCATTTCCTACATACTAAAACTTACAAGAATTTGAAATAGATTTTTTTTTAATGGAAAACGAGGACAAATGAGCGTACAAGAGTCGTCGCCCACATTATCTTGCAACACCAGAGGAATCACAGGAGCGTTGCCGGCCTAAAAAAACACGCTGTATATATAACATGCCTGTATAAAAGGAATTGGATGGATAATGCCTGACTTCCATGAGTATGGAAACGAAATAGAAGCGTGAGCAACGGTGGCAAGACTAATAACTAATAACTCAATATTTGTAGTTCAGCCATATATAATCCCACTCTTATTGAACAGTCATTTTAAACAAATACCTACGCAGCATCTGGTATCCGAGAATACCCATACCTGACTAAAATTGAATTTACAGTTCAACTACAGCTAATTTGAACCTATTTTCCTGCTGGCATTTGCAACTACGTAGTCACACTGCCCGTGGAACTTACTTAGCAATTGTTTTAATTAAATGGCTTCAGGTTACATATTATTTGAATTACGTATTACGGCTCGATCACATTTTGCGGTTAGCTGTTTCGAATTTATTCGTAATTTATATTATTTGTGCTTCCCAAACACAGGCGATAAGCTTAATGGGAGACACATACATGTCCCTAGTTTTTAAGTAATCTCAGTTAGAGAAAAAAAAATTCTAGTAATTTTATGCTTTTCAGTTATTGAAGTCGGTTTTTTTCAGAGTAGTTTTTTTAAGACTAACTTTTTTGGCTTCTAAGACTGTATCTCAAATGAACACATTGTCGATACTGCCACATACTCGTGTCATCTCCCAAGCTCCCATACGTTCACATGATTTCCTCGCACAGGGTGGCGACTGGAGAGGCGCTCTCCCCCTGACCTTAACCTTATAAGGAAAAGTAAATGAAAATACACCCAACCAATCCTAACGCGTACGAGAATTTCCTTATGTCGATTTTATTGGGAATTCCAATAGCAAGAAAAACGACGATTAGATTACATAAGGTCGTGTTTTATTAATGTACATGTGGTCATATTACTACAACTTCAACATATTAAGGCTTTTTTTTATAGAAAAGGAGGATATACCAGTGGGGGGCTCCTTTGCACAGGATGCCGGCTAGAGTATGGGTACCACAACGGCTTTCTGTAGGTATATTTACTTTATGTATAATAAATATGCTTGTTTTACCTTTGAAAAAAAACACTATAGTATGCCTATGAATTTTATAAATCGGTCAAGAAACAGAGATGATATGAGGTAACAAACATTAAAAAAAAATACAGTCGAAACGAAAACCTCCTTCTGTTTTTGAAGTCTGTTCAAAAAATATCACATAAGATTATCTATCACCTTTGTCCTTTATGTAAGTTTAAAAGCTGAAGTTTTGTCGTTTAAAAGCCGTTTCCAATATACTATCTACATATAGAGATAAATTACTACCTGCTACTGTCAGTAGTTAGCTGTCAATAATCTGTAGCTGTCCCAATATATCCGAAAAGTCGTTCTTATCGCCTTATATTGGGACGCGTGAATTGCTATTTCCATACAAACTTCTATCGCTGGTAAGCTATACGTCTTCCATTGACAGGCAGCGTGTACGGATAAGGCGAGCTACTGTCGGTAAGTTTATTGAGACAGAAAAGTCAACGATAGTTACGATTTTTATTTCAAGTAAGAGACAGACAGAATATTGGGAACGGCCTTAAGGAAACTATGAAATAAGCTTGTTCTATACAAATCATAATTAAACCGACATGGACATACGGAATACAACTATGGGGCACAGCCTCAAACTCGAATATTAAAATACTGCAACGGTTCTTTAACGGCATACACATTTTTTTTTTTTAATTGTTTCATTTGGGTGAGTTCAGTTATAAACAGGTGAACAGAAAAATAATTAATAATTTTTGAGCAAATCAGTGGATTTTTTAATGAAAATAATGGACGAGACGAGCAGGACGTTCAGCTGATTACATTACATTACAATACAGTGCCGCTCATGATTCTTGAAATACACAAGAATTCTGAGCGGCACTACAACTGCGCTAGTTACCTTGAGACATAAGATGTTAAGTCTCATAATATAATATAATTTCACTTGCTACGGCGCCCTTCAGACCGAGACACAGTATTTTTTACACATTACTGCTTCACGGCAGTAATAGGGGCTGTTACCACACCCACCCATCTAGCCGACATCCTGTGCAAAGGAGCCTCCTACTGGTTTCTTCTGCTCCCGGCCACCAATACAAATACTTAATAGTCCAGCGAAATGTTATTATGACATATTGCAGTAAAAATAAGATTTAAAAAAAAAGCTGAATTCTTGTCGTGTAAAGTATCATATTAAAATTCAGCAAGTTATACGAACCCCGGCTCATTAACCGCGTAGACTCGATTACAGCGGACCCTTAATGTAATACGCCAAACATCTGGTAATACAAGGCTGTCCCTATAAATGTTACGAGTCTTGTGAAGCACTTTCACACCCCATTTGTGAACACTTTCCAGACAATCGCTAAAATATGTAAACTAGATATTTTACTACTACTTCGAGCCGCAAATAAAATTTTTCATAATATAATGTTTTTGTTGTTACACGCGAGCGAATTATTTATATGTTGACTTGTTATTGAAGGTGATTATAGATGAAGATACGTTAGAGCATTAACAATAGACAACAAAGACATAAAAAAAACACACGATTAATAATAAAATCTTCAAACAATAGTAGCACAAGACTTAGTAGTAGTCGATGTTTAGGTTAGAGTGCAAAAATATTAAAAAAAATCATGTAGGTCAATAAATGATAGTTGTGAATTTCAAAGTTGATATAATTTTTTATCATAAGCCATCACTTCAGAAAAATGCAGCATTAATGACCTCTAATTTTATAGAATAGATCATTGCCACTCTTTTTAAAATAAATATTCACAGCTTCAACATTTTACAATCTATGCTACTACAAAATGATGAAATAAAGTACTGAAATAGTATTTATGTTAGTTCAAGAATAAAAATGTTAATTATTATAAAAAAAGCACTTGAAGAATTATTAAGTACCTCTGAAAACAGTTGATGCATCAACACACTGTAAAGGATATAAATTTTATAAACATGAGGACTTCAAAATATATTATGAGTTTACGAGCATGACAGGCCACCGCTCCCCTCGACCACATTAAAGGAAAGGAAACGAACCACCCCACGACACTGCCACAAGCAATAACATTAAAGCGAGTATGAGAATAAAGGCTGCTACTAGAAATGTCGTCGACGAAAAAGATGCACTCCACCTAACAACGTCATTCATATCAATTATAACTTTAAATGAATTTAAATCGATGTTGAGAATTTTCTAATACTAGATAGAACTACTAGATAGAAGTCTTAGTAAAGACGACACGAACGATAAATTCAACGCTGGTAAGAATAATTTTTCCATGAAATGATAATTTAGCAGATGGTGTTAAAAGGAAGCCAAAGTACGGGAATGATAGCTTGGATGTCAGCCAAATAGCAATCAAACTAAAGGTAACGACAGTAGGCACATAATCGATTACAAAGTATTCCACACTTGTATATCTTATTGAAGCCAAAATCTGTATCTAATATCCAAGTTCCAACTAATCCATCTTATCTATACAAAATAAATAAACAAACAGATTTGGACTGTCTCGCTTTACAAACTCCGATCACAGAATATCACAAAATGAAACATCTACCTAATCTGGCCATAAGTTCTGATACAGATAAAAATGAATTTCTTATGACATAATGTCTCAATAAAATTTACTTGTATTTATTTACTTTAGTAATGTGTCAGTAATAAATAAAATTAAAATTTGAATGTCTAACTTTGGTTATAGCCACTAATGGGACTTTAAATTTGACTCGATTTTTACTCGATGACGGCGCGTCGTTTAGAGCAGGCCATGTCTTCTAAAACTGACCATAATTTTTAGTTCAACGGGTTCAGATCTGTGCTAGGCGTGAGTCAGTCCTCAGCTCTTATCAAGTCCGGAGCTTTGCCTTCCAGCCAAGATTAGGTAGTTAGTACCTTGAGACCAAGTGCAAAATCTTGCTCGAAAGTCCAACGTACATTTTAATGGCGCATCGCTAAAAGGTTTCACAACACGATCTAAGACTTTCTCGATATACTCTTTCGCTGAAGCTTTGCTCTTTTTAAACAAAAATAGAGCTTTGTGACCCCTTGATAAGACAGCCTTCACCAAACCATGACTGACGCAGATTATGATGACCACGGTGCACCAGTAACCTCAATTGGGGAGATATGATCGAAGTCTCTAAAATAAAAAACACATCCCACTTCGCATTTAAAAATAAGAAGTTTATCATGTTAATATTTAATGCCAGATTAGTTCATTTCAAATCTAAGCCAGAAGTACAAAATATGATGATTATAAAATAAGTTGTTAAATAATTCTTCGATGACCGAATTAGAAATTTTATATCAAAATAATAAATATTATAGGTAAGTATTTATTATTACAACAACATAACATTCAACTGTTCTAAACGTATCCAATAACCATATATAGTTAAATTTGAATACAAAAAAAATATATAGAACATTATGTATATATAAACCGGATACTTGTTTAGTAGACAACCACAATAGAAGTGAAAATCGTCAATCAAGACTGAGAGCGGATTATTAAGCCAACAAAATGAGTGGTCACAGGGCGGACATACTTCATTTGTGTTCAATGTAGGACTTCCGATTTTTTTCCTTTGTCACGGTCTAATAACGAAGGTCTGGAGACACTAAATCGTTTTATATCTGAGTCCTTCGCCGAGCGAAATTTCCTTTTTACCCTGTAGATGTCCCGCATAAAATGTGTTTCTTCTTTTGTTACTTATATTAGGGTGGTTTATATAACCTTGATTTAGGATAGAACATGATAAAGGTGTACATTTGTACTTTTCAACTGGTCTAATGAAAAAAATGAACGCGTCCATATTGGAAGCTAAATTGGAGCAATTGATTTATACAATGGATTCAAAGAATTCGAAGGCGTGTTTGTGGAAAAATAATACTCGTACTTTGGAAAACAATATACCATACACATAATTTGTGGTATTATTTAATGATAATCAAGAAACTTACAGTAAGGCTTAAGTTCTAGGATTAATAATTCTCATGTGACCATTAGACGAGTAAGGACTCGCCGAACCATATAAAAAGTAGGGCTGAGTTACACCAACTAACTATAGCAATAACTAACATGTTAAAGTACCGGCTAAGCAAAAAATTCGTTGCACCATTTGATGAACTTTAGATGACGTCATAACTTTTAACTGTTAATCGTAGCCCACCAATCTTCGTCGGTTAGCTATTGTTAAAGTTAAATAGCGGCCTGACAAAAGTTTCAAATAAATATTTGATATTAAATTGATATTTCGCAAGTTGAAGGTACAACACAGTCTTTGTTAAAGTCATCGTTACTGTTATATATTCTATGTATGTTATGAGTATGTGTTATGTTTTAAGAAAAAAGTATTTCTTAATTTTATTAGGTCGAATAGACTTAGGATTCCAGATCTCTTTGATCAATGTATTATTTTTGGATCTGTTCTTCTCAGGCCCAGGAAAAAGTAATGTCGACACATTTCTATTTCTAAAGATTTTTACAAGTCATTGTATAATCCAATATTGAATTAAATTAATAATTTTTAAATTTATAAAAAAAAAACTCTCAATTCTCATATTGAGTGTTTGCACTCAAAATAGAAGTAATAAAACATACGTAATATAGTGTAATAAGGAAATCTTATCCTTAACAATAAAACAATCCAATAGACAGGAGAGAACAAAGAGGGTGTAAATACTATGTAATAAGAGGCGGGACTGCCTAAGTAAAAATTGAAATTTAGTTTACTATGAAACGTGCAGTGATTTAACATATGTTTAAAATAGTAGTAATTACAGTATGACGATTGGCGATAGTATAATCCAGCTAAGTTAGAAAGCGAACAGTTGGTTGTAACGTAACGATTTCGGCTATTTCCTTCTTTTAACCGACTTCAAAAATTAAGTGTCATCCAAGATAGGCTTGTAACTACATACATAGTTATAGGTGAGATGTGCTTGTGTTGTGAGGAGGCGAGAGCGGGTCGCGGCGGAAGGACACCGATTCCAAAAATAACAATAATCGTAACTACTATACTAATAAATCTATTATTAATTAGATTGTATAAAAATACGCAATTATTTTTATACTTTTTAGTACATATTATATCTATTGTTTTGAAATAGTGTTTTTGAAGTCGGTTGTTTTTTTGTTAAAATATTTTTTACAAGATTATAGCCGTCATCTGTCAATCTGTCATTGACTGCACGTTTCATACATCGACTGAATCGCTTATTCTTAGAGATTTAAGCTAGCCTGGGAGAGAATAGATCATGAAGTGAGATTAGAACGGTCGGCCTTCGGCCTAAAATAATGTTAAGTAAGAATAAAGTAATATAAAAAAGAATAAAATAATAAAGTACTTAATAGAAGAATTATATCGTTTGATTGTACAACGATCCCACGTGTGAGGAAGGACTCACGCGTTACAATATTTAATTAATCACAAACAGTCGGTTTTGCGAACGACATTTAATTTCCCATCCTTACATATTGTGTTCTCGGTGTTTTCCCTATTATCACAGCTATTATTATGAACTCAGACAAGACTATTACGAGAAATGATTCGTAGTATTTGTCGCAATACATGTGAGGCATAATCTATAAAGATAAACTCAAATATTTTTATTCATAATAGGATATAAAATCACTTATTGAAAGTCAAAAACTACCACCCATTCCAGCAGGTATGGCTCAGACCTGAGAAGAACGGGCGTAACAATCTCAGAGGGCTTTTTTTTTTCATATAAAAAAATGGTTACAATATAAAAGCGTACAACAAAATTTATTATTTAATAGCCTGTGGGCTGTCACTCAATTCCCAATCAGTGGTATTATTAAGAAAGTCATTTATGTTAAAGTAACCTCAATATAATAGGGATAAAAGTTCTATAGTTTGTAGCTTATAAAAATGTATAAACCACAGCAGTTTTATGTGTATTCTTTGCAAAGTAAGTATATTAAAACATGCAAGAAACTATTGCACGCAGACAAAGTCGCGGGTAAAAGCTAGTATTACATAATTCCTATTTTGTACGTGTAAGATATTGAATCCGATATAAGAAGAGCTTTGAGAGACATGTTATTCATTGTATGAAATATAATACCGTGGTATGGTTATGAGACCTGCTCATATAATATAGGATGGTTTGTCGCATACATTGGTCTATTTTCGATATAACATATTGGAGAATATCATTCTGTTTTAGACGTGAAATTTTTTAGACACTAAAATTAATTATGAACATATTTTCTTTATAATAAACTTATTTTCCACCATCTTTCTATCAAAGTTTCTTTTTCAAGTATGATATCATCTTTTTTTAATGAGAAATAGTGTCGTGACGAGCAAGACCTTAACCTGATGGCAGTGATACGTCCTACCCATTACAATGCAGTGCCGCTCAGGATTCTTGTAAAACTTTTTGAAAATCGGCACTGCAATTGCGCTAGTTTAGTTCAAGTTAAATATCAATAGCCCAATAATTGAATAATAGAAAATTTATTGGCGTTACTTTGCGGAAATCCATAATTATCCAAATGATTTGAGTTTTCTTTAATGTTCGAGACTGACGAGACTTAGTCTCGCGCCAGATTTTGGCGAGTCAACACGTTCTGGGGATGCCTCGTGTAGAGGCGAAACACGTGTCGAATTTTTTGAAGACAAATATTGGCGGAATTAAAACTAAAGAAAACTCAAATCATTTGGTCAGTAATTTTTAGTTAAAAAAATTCAACTTAATTTAAATTCAATTTACTTCAAGCATATATTATGATCTACAGATTATTAGTTGATCAAAAAAAATCATTATTTTTTATTTTTATTTATTGTGTAAATATTTAAAAAAATAAAAAAAATAAAAAAAGTAAAAAATGATTTTTTACACAAATTATCTTGCCCGGACTAGGCATGGCCTGTATTATGGGTACAAGACAATGATATATTTAATACAATATACTTACTTAAACATACATAAATATATATAAACATCCATGACTCGGAAACAAACATCAATATGATGAATATTATTATTATATAAATAATTGCACCTACCGGGATTCGAACCCGGGCCCTCTAGCTTAGTAGTCAGGGTCACTAACCATTCGGCTATACGGGTCGTCGTTGGTAATAAGTGATCACCGATTTCATGAGCGTGACCAGCCTTAATAGCGTTCAATAGGATTATCTAATGAATGTGATCTTTTTTAACTCTTAAGATCTACCGACATAAATCATATTATTATACAAGGAAAGTTACCTGCCATTCTGTGGCTTAGGTGAGGACGCCTTCTCTCCTTGAACGAGGAACAATGAGCCTCTATCTGCATCCAACAAGATGGAGACGTTCTGGAGAATTTTGTGGCAGAGTACCCTCACTTCCAGCTCATTGCAGATGTCTTTCACCTGAAACAAAATATATGTATTGTGTTAAACTGTAGCTACCCATTTAAGTATATACAATGACTCACTGAGCACAAATTCAAGAAATATATTAAAGCTTCTTTGACAAAGAAGGCTTACTATAGTATACTAGATTATGTATAGAGGATAATGATGTATGGGGTCCTCTCTGGTTCTGGCCACCTGAAATTGTATAATATTATATTAAATAGACTAAGTTGTTATATGAATTAAAAGATGGGCTGGGAGTTTCTTTTCAGTTCTTCTACCCATGTCATAACCCCTTTACGAACGTATAGTTTCATGACGTTTAAAGACATTGACGCTGAACAAGTGTTGTTGCAAATAAGGGACGAGACGAGCAGCAGGTTCAGCTGATGGTAATTGATATGCCCTGCCCATTACAATGCAGTGCCTCTCAGGATTCATCAGTGGCACTCCAATTGCGCTTGTCACCTTGAGATATAAGATGTTAAGTCTAATTTGTATATAATATAACAATAACATATTTAATGTTATTGTCTCTCCCTATGGCAAATTAACATATTTCTACTTCTTTTTCTATTGGACCGTGGCTAAATATCGATAGTGTAGGAAAACCTGCTTCGCATGACACAAGATGTGGCATAGTTCACTGGGCTGACGGTGAACCTCCAGTTCCTAGTGAAGAGTCACATGAAGACGGAGAAGACCCATATATTACAATAGATATTGCTAAGCTTTAGTATGATAATTGTAAATATCTATATTTGTTTCTGCGAGCAAATTAATAAAATGAAAGTCGGCACCAGTCTTCACTCTTCAGCTTCAGTTTGGTGGACTGGTGCCAGTATAATTGTAATCTACATTTTTTTGGATTATTTGAAGCTTATTGCATTAAGTAATCATCGAAAAAATGCATCCGTATTCAAAAAATAACGAACCAATTGGAATGGAACTTTCGGGATCCACCCGGGATATACTCAAGGTGAATGTCAGTAGGTTGAGGCTCTTCTTCGTGACACGCTTGGCAGAGTGGTAGTGGTCATCACGAAGTGACATCTTTTGGGACAGATTTGATTCGCCACTTTTCCCTACTAGCTGACAGCCTGGCACTCTCGTTCAATGGACCGCCCACAGCAGACTTAATTTGATCGGCATGTGGGCATCCTTCCTTCCTCGCCTTCTGGTGCCCACTTGAAAGGCGCTGGGTGGACTCATTCTCGCGCCGGGAGACGCAAAGAAACGCATTAAAGAATAGTTATATGCTAAAAAGTATAAGTAAGTAAAAATAACAGCAGTGTTAAAAACCAGCGATTGCTTCAATGTTTACCTTTTTCACATTATTTCAATTACGTAAGGCCCAAGAGCTGTGTTACGCGATTATATAGTCGATGGTGAATTGAAATCATTCGAGTCGTTTTTGAGTTTATACAATACAAACCAAAATTCATATATAGATAGAAATAAATATTTCCTCTTTATAATATAATATATAAAAAGAGATCAATTTTTCAATCTACCCCAAAAAGCAGTGGAATGTATTTCTTGTCAATGTTTTAGAAGGAAAAGCTTATATAAGACTGTATGGTATTTACCTTAAGTGATATTAAGGCTTGGGCAGAAATTAAAAATAAATGATTAATATGGTTAAAATAAATATTTAAAATGACTTTTACAACTGCTGGCGATTATCTTGCGCGTAGGTAATGAATGTTATTTTATTTTTAAAAATCTCTTTCCTCATTGATATTACCTATTCGATTTTGAAAAAATAAAACAAAAGTAATTAATCTATGAATTTATATCATCGGTTGTGATATTGATTGACTATATTTGATATAAATGAGATATATAAATACATGTTAATTACTTGTATCGAATACTTCGAGCGCACGACATGGCTACTATTTATACTTGTAATAAAATGTCAAATCTTGTCTAATATAGAACTAGTCCAGACCGTAGGGACTAACAGCCTAGCGAAACTCTTGACACGATTGTATGAAACGTGCAGTCATTGATAGATTGACAATGACGACTATAATCTTGTAAAAAATGGAGATAGTCGAAATCCACTACGTTTTAAGCAACTGTTCGCTTTCAAACTTAGCCGGATTATACTTCGGAGCAATCGCAATACTGTAATAACTGCACGTTTCATTCTAAACTAAATTTCAATTTTAATTAGGCAGTCCCGTCTCTTATTATGTAGTATTTACATCCTCTTTGGGGACCAATTGTCTGTAACACATCAGAAAGTTAGTGTATTTAAAGAAATGTTGTATGTTCCCAAAATTCTATTAATAATAGGTACTTCCCTCGTCATATTATCTCGGTCACGGATGACCCAGTTTTCCATCAAATATTAATCATTTCGTACATCTATCAGGACGGGAGGATAAATTGCGATGGCAGATTAAACAAATGCTCGCAAACGTCTTTCACGATCTTGAAATATGAGAACGCCTTTGTATTTTGTCAGTGGTTTGAATTCGGTGCCTTTCACCCTGACCGTAAACTAACGAGCATTAATATTAAGTTTTAATAAGATCAAGTTTTAATATCAGTCTCGCTTAAAATGATATTAATATAAAGGTCTTGTAAACTAGTTTATATCAAAGAAATGTTACAAATATAATGTAATAATAATAAAAATGTAAAAAAAGCGTGCGTACAAAGTATACATGTCAGGAGTGAAACCTGCATTGTGCATAAACCTCTTAACTGCATATGAAGTCCTGGTACATGTTGCTAGAATGACAAATGATTTCAACCGCTGTGAAAGACATTACCATCACCGCTACCATATTTATGTTCTCCTGGTGTCTATGTAGTAATACGCCGTGCGAATGACGTCGGAATATATGTATTACGGTATACTCGCGTCATACATAAGACAATATCTTCTTCAACTATGATCGCCTGGTACCAAAACACTGTATAATGCTTCTCATCTCATTTTCTCCCATCTTTGAAATTATGTGTCTCTTTTTACTGTCGCTTTTTCGTTTCACCGACTTTAAAATCACAACGATGGTAAATAAGTTTTCATATTATATTATAATAATATTGTAAGGAAATCACGTGTAGAGCTAACTTAGAAAGAAAATAAATCGTATGGACATAAGTGAAACAGAATTTATAAATAGATTTCGCCATAACAAAGACGCCATAGAAAAGCTTTCGTATTCCTTTATAAGCAGCTCCAACAAAAGACTAAATATAAAATCCACGTACAGGAATTTCCTCGCGGAAAATAGTTTAGCCAACATTACCCACCTGTGCTTGTTTCATTATATTAATGCACTATGATGGTCTAGGATGTAAATAATTTTATCAACACCCTTTAAATCCTCTATTAAAGATTCTGAAACAGTTAGCTTATTGCTAACATTAAAACACCCAATGTTCTAATAAAAATTACATCATCCAAAAGAGTGTTGTAATGTTGTACTGAATTTCATAAAAACACTCTTATGTTTTTTTTTTATCCTTTCATGCGCAAAGAGTTTCAAAAGACAGCCACATTCTACTTGCTCGATGCCTGGTATCTGTATGAATTAAAAAAAAAAGAACATTTTCGTTTACGCGCGTTCCACACTAATAGCGCTTTATCGATAAACCCACATTCGTGTTTTAATACCCCTTATTACACAACAGTTGCATAAATAACTATTTAACCCACACTCAATAGTTAAATATTTGCAGGTGATTCTGATTATCTGCAGCGGCTCTGGTGAAAGGCAAAGATTCCAAAATGCGTTGATGGTGATGGAGCCTCAGCATATAATTACACAGCTGCTCATGCAAACACTAGTGAAGCTATTGAAAATACATTTATTATGCGTTGTTTACGTAAACACTGCAAACTACATTATGCACCAGCGAGATATGAAATAATAACAACAGCTTGCTGTGTGTTGCACAACTGAGCTTAACTTAGCAACTTAGCTTTCAACATAACTTATTAAGAAATCCAAAATCAAAACATTTAGATATCATTCTCTGATGTTATTTTGAAGAAACATCTTTTTTGTATATAATATTTAACTTTTATTTATATATTTGAAAAACACGACTAAAAAAAATGCTTTTATATGACCCGACTGCTCAAGAAATAGGGTTATAGGTTTTGAGAGTATGTATGTGTATAGTTCTGAACGGCTCTATGGATTTTAGCTAAGTTGCTAGATTCGTATTTACTATGAAAGCTACACTGGGTATAACAAAATAAAAAAAATCTAAATTTGAGCGCCAAATTCAAATTTTTGGCATGCTCTGTGCAGCCTGAACGGCTCGATGTATTTAAGCTTTAGAGGTGTCGACTTTCTTGTTTTAGGGTTTCTTATTTCCAAATTTCACAGAAACGCAGTTGGGTCTTTTAGTTTTTCAAATAACCGTTTTTTATAAGATAAAAATCTTTATTTTGCATAAACCTAACAACGGCAATTATCTGTATCAATTCTTCTTAATCAGACAACAATAATTATGCTGGCTGAAGGGCTTCTTCTAGTGAAGACTAGTGATATAACCAGCAGCCCTTTTAATTTTAGCACAAACACAAAAACATTTCAAACCAAACTTGAATTACAGATAGCGTTATTTATATAGAAACACAACATTAAAATTGGAAGGATTGAGCTGCTTTTCATGTATTTATTTATTTATTTACAGGAGAAACTGTCTCTCACAATTAGTAGAGTATGGCTTCAAAGAAAACTACTTTTCATTTATATGTTAAAATTTTTGTGGCATAAAAACAAGATGACGACCGATTCTCAGACCTTCCAAATATATCGTACATAAAATTTATCGTACTACAACAGTTATTATATTCGATTGTCATCTTGCAACTCTATTGCTTATCTGTTGATGGAATAGAATAATATTAAAATCGCGATACCAAAGTAGGTGTCGATCGCAGATGGGCGAAAATTTGAAGTTGTGTGTAATTTTTTAATGCTGAATAAATAAGAAATAAAATAACAATAAAATAAATAATACATTGAAAAAAAAAAAACTATTTTTAGTTGAATTTTATATAAAGCGTGCTTTTTAGTTTTTTTTAACTATTATTTATTTTTCATTTTTTAGTTAAATTTTCTATAAAAGCGTATTTTTAAAACTATTAAGTACTTTAACATCAATTCCTGCTTTATCGACTATAGATGAAAATTATATAAATTAACAAAAATCATATTTTGAATAATTTTATCAAATTAGTGTAATGTCATCGGTCCTCGATAAATCTACAAAGTTTGAACGTAATCTAGCTGTTTAAAGTGGGTCAAAATCGCGCCCAAAGTAGTCGGTTACAAACATCCAAACATACAGGTGAAGCTAATATAAAGCTTTTAAAAATTGTCAAAAAAAATAGAAAAAAAAAAATACTTAAGTGTGGATGACCCTTATCATTTAGGGGTATGAAAAATACCCGATCTACACACAAATTTTCAAACAAATTGGTTTAGCCGTTTCGACATGAGAATTTTATATATAAGATTAAATATCCTTTAATATTAGTTACGTTTAAACAAACTTTCATTGATTATGTCTATTACTTACTGGCAGTTATAGTCCGTTAGTGTTATTACAAATGGTATACAAAATCAATAAACCATGTGATATTATTAAGAAACTTAAAAATATCATATGAATATTCACTATGTTTTGTATTCCAATTCGTTACGCGTCACAATTCAAGCTATTTTCACTTACTTGCTAATGTAATAATTACATATCGATCACATCGTAGTTCGACAATATTTGCTCAAATATATAGACAGTTTTACTTGACTTGCCAAGGAATACTATAATCATGTTCCAGCGGAAATTAGTACGGAAATAGACTGCAAAACGAACTTGTGGTAGAGAACTTTACGTTTTCCAGTAACAGGGTTTCCATTCGGAGAAAACATTCACCATTTTTATAGTTATTTTCTTTCTTAGATTCTCTAAATTCTATTGGAAATATTAGTAATAAAATAAATAATAATTAATTTTTACCAGTGGGAGGCTCCTTTGCACAGGATGCTAGATTATGGGTACCACAACGGCGCCTATTTGTGCCGTGAAGCAGTAATGTGTAAACATAATTGTGTTTCGGTCTGAAGGGCGCCGTAGCTAGTGAAATTGCTGGGCAAATGAGACTTAACATCTTATGTCTCTAGATGACGAGCGCAATTGTAGTGCCGCTCAGAATTTTTGGATTTTTCAAGAATCCTGAGCATTGTAATGGGCAGGTCGTATCAATTACCATCAGTTGAACGTCCTGCTCGTCTCGTCCCTTATTTTCATAAAAATAAAATAATACTTTAACTAAGTGTGTTCGATTGTTTTTAAATACATAATAGTATCTAGCTTAAACAAGATAACTTTGGTAAAGTTAGCTGGGAATTATTTAAAAATGTATTAAAGATTTAATAATAAATGTAATGCAAAAATATGCGTCGATTTCTAATCCAAGTTTTTATAATAATCCACTAGAGTTTTAAAGGTGGATAAAGTAATTGTTTAATCCGAACCCTTAATCCCAAGAATAGTCCAGAAACTCAACCGAAGCGTGCTGGGTGCGATCGTGCTGTTACATAATTGTAAATTATCTGAAGTCATGCGCAAAATTAACAACAGCTCATCAGTAATACATCAACAAACAATCTTTAATCACATCATGTACGGAGAACGCACTGGGCGGAGAGAACTCGCCTACTAATACGTACAGGACTGATAATGCCATATGTTTCTTATTGTCTGATCAATATTCATCTCTAATTCTTCGCTAGAAAGATTTTATTTTAACGACAAAGACTCACAGAGCTTGTAAATTAGTATCTATTAATTAAATATTCTTTATAATCTGTTTCATTTTTATTATTTTGATATACATGTATGGTACACATATATATTCCCTGTAGCAGACAATAAGTGAACACATTCAACGATGCGATACACTCACCTACTTGGTACTCCCGCTATGTATGGCAGGCGTCACTTACGGTACACGTCACTTACCATTGCGATAGGCACTTAATTAATACATAGGATAAAACTCTCTCCTTCCCACAAGCACACAGCCGGTGTGAGGTTCGAGTCTCCTTAGGAGACGCCCCGCGACTGTTGTTGCGTAGTCTTTGCGGACTCCACGGCCCACGTCCTACTTCGCTGTGAAAGCCAGGGCTGCTAACAGCACAGAGGAGGTTTTAGTCGGTATGGGGCGTCCTCTTACGCGGACACTCGAGTCCAACATATTACGCCCCGGAACGGTATACGTAACAGTATTTCCTCCTCTCAAAAAAAAAACACTTCAAACAATAAGCTATGTAAAAATAGTGATAAGAAATATATGATTTTTATGTTATATGTCAGCTCCATAGTTACTTGGAAGGAAAGCATGGCCTCTAAAAAGCTTGTTTACGCAATAAGGCAAGATAGCAAGTTACCGACTGCAACTATATAGAGAACAAATTCGGCGTCAGATTAAGTACTTTTATCGCCTCTGGGCGGGAGCTCTCCAGTACAAGCTCTTTCCATTTGACCGCATACAACGAAGAGCGGCTAGATTCTATGGCGTTGGGACAGATGCGGGGTCCCTCTGCAATTTCTAACCGCATAGGTCCTGCAACCGAATTCCACACCGGGACAACAAAATGCGAAATTTCACTCACATCACGTTGATATCTAGCATTCCACAACCACGCTTTTCAAAAGAAACTTTTATCTGCGTGTGCCGGAACTACTTCGGAAACAATGCGACACCTTCAATCTTGGACTTTACTTCCACGTCAAAGGCCGGTAATGGAGCTATTGAGAATCCTCTTTTTCCATCACGACAAACGAACACGTCTCCCACATGCTCGTTTTTCAAAGAAAGCTGCGAGAAAGACCCAAATGTCAGGACCCGGTGACCCGCTGCGATGTAATATATCGCATGTGAGTTTAAACATTGATGAATATTGAATCAGACATGCGGAACAGCTACAAGCGCGCAGTCAATGAACACCACTCACCTCCGAACACACGAATGCCGTCGCACACAATATGCTAATACGGTTGAGTAATGGTGACGTATGCTAAATAAAATTAATGAGGGATTAGAAACAGCGCCAACAAAGTCTCGAGTCACGCCGAGATCAAAGTATTGAACAGTTTATACTGTAATAAATAGTTTGGAGCAACAGTATCCTAATGAAATTGAGTAAAGTTTATTCCAAATCATGTTTACCTCCACTTTTAGCTTTTAGCGAAAATGAAATGCACAGCTTGATTATGGGTACCACAACGGCGCCTTTATCTGCCGTGAAGCAGTGATGTGTAAGCATTACTTTGTTTCGGTCTGAAAGGCGCCGTAGTTGGTGAAATTACTGGGCAAATGAGACTTAACATCTTACGTCTCAAGCTGACGAGCGCAGTTGTAGTGCCGCTCAGAATTTTTGGGATTCTTCAAGAATCCTGAGCGGCACTGCATTTTAATGAGCAATTACCATCAGCTGAATGTCAAGCTCGTCTCGTCCCTTACTTTCATAAAAAACAAAATCAGGGATAGAACATGGAACCCATCATAATTTTTTCATAAGGAATCACCACCCAGTCATTTAAATGTATAGGTGTAGATATTTATAAATTCAACATACAAAGTTTTAATTTTCGTGGAACAAACTTTGAAGGACAAAGACTACACCAAGCGACCATAGTAATTAATTAATATCCTGTTGCCACGTCGACATAAATTATTTAAATAATCCTAGAAATGGGCTCTTAACTATAAGTATTAAAAGATAACCAAATAATATAACCAACAAATAAATAATAACGTACCTACCTACTAATTATTTAAAGTTTCAAAAACAACGATCTCAAATCTAAATGGAAAATTGTAAATGACACCTCTTGAGAGATAAAATTCATCAATCACTCATTTACTTCATCAAGTAAGGAGGCTCTTTACAAGTTCAGTACCACCCACACGCCGAACGCTAATGATCTCAAAGAGCCTCAATGAAAATGAGTTCAAATTGAATTTGGGCCAGAATGACTGGATAACACTAGAAATAAGGGATTTCTTGTAACTAATACTAGTAGGCTTCATAAGATACATAATAGCTTTAAGGGTAAATGTATACACTTTCATAATAAAGTCCCAGCCACTGTTTAGGAATTATCTATAAATAAATTTAAATGTATTATTAAAAAATTACTGTGTCGTAAATCCTACTACTCCACAGCTGAGTATCTAAGTGATCCTAGTGGGACTAGATTATGATTATTTAATAGCAATGACAATAGAAAATAGCCCAAAAAAAAAGAAAGCTGGTAGAGTTTCCTGCGCCGCTTATTCTTAATCTCAGAGCGCCATTTGTTTCCGAAGTGGTAGTAGTGTCTAGTATTTTAGAAATGACATCAAAGTAAATTTTAAAGGTATCAATTTCGAGAAAATAAATGCCTTTTATGCCTTTTTATAGAACAACCTGAGTTTTAAAAAGTATTTGTACAAGCTGTAGCCGTAGGAACGTACTGAGAGGACGTAAACCTTTTATCCTGGCGTGATTCGATAAGCGTTCACTTTAGCCTTCCCTCGGGTGTACAACACAATTTTCGGGGAAATTCCCAGACACGTGACATTTAGTAACAACTAGTTAACAGGGTCCTCGCTGTACTGGGTGACAATTTCACTTCTAGGTCACTCAATAGAATGATTTGTGATTCGATTGTTATGGGATGCAAGCCTATCATATCGAGATTTACCCGATCGTTATTTCGCCTGCTAATTTATCGAAGGGAAAACCTTGCTTAGGTTCAACAAATAAAACTGAAAATAAAATTTTATGATCGACGGTTGAGCAGGTTATCAACTGTAAAGTAGATCCTGTAGATGAAGCCACAACCTGAGAGTGGAACAAAGCATACAAGATATTATAAACGATACGTCACTCGAACGGTCGCGGGTACAAGTCCCGCATCGTTCAAAAAATTTAATTTACTACAGATACAGCTATTTCGGTCAAGGGATCAGCCTAGCTATCAAACTTGGAAATGCCACCAGTATTCTTGGTACGCTAGGAAGGAATCATTGAGAGCAAAATTCAAAGAAATTAACATCTTGACTGTTGCTTCTCAATATTTTCTTGATAATGTAATGTATGTTCATAGGCACATAAGTGAATTTGCTAGAAACTGTCATAACCATAATGTTAACACCAGGAACAAACAAACTTATAATGAAAAAGTTCAAGACAAAAGTATTACGTTATTCAAAAGAATTGTTAAAAATCGTTTGTGTGGTAAAGGTAACTAACTATACCATAAATGACTTTCTGAATGATACCACAAATTGGGAATGGAGCGACCGTCCTCAGGCTATTAAATAATAAGTTTAGTTGTACGATGTACTTTGTAAACATATTTTTTGATGAAAAAAAAAGCCCGTTGAGTTTGTTGCGCCCGTTCTTCTCAGACCTGAGGCATTCATTTTGGAATGGGTGGTAGTTTTTTGACTTTCAATAAGTGTGTCACATCCTATTTTGAATAAAAATATTTGAATTTGAATTTGCTTCCGGTAATGATAGTTTTAATTTAATGTAATCATAGTATTGTAACTACATTTGTAAGATTTGTTTTATTTAAATAAATTCACATTATATTTACAGATTATGTACTACTTATAATATTTCATTTCTGAGTTCAAGTATTTATGCAACACAAAACACACGTACCCTGTAGACTTTACCTCCGGACTTACCATGATCCTAAGAGAGAACTCTAAAAGGAATCTGAGAGGAATCTCCGAATAGTCCGAAGTTAGTATTTCTTAATATGTTTAATTTAACATGAAAGAAATAACAGTTTATTAAAAAACGGACTTACAAAACTTAAGACAAATAAAACACTATCATATTTAGATGGACATTATAAATGATCGTGGATAAATAAAAAAAAAGATTTTAAGGCTCAATACGCCATAGTGAATATACGCCATAGTGAAAATACGCCATAGTAATCAATACTCAGCCATAACTTGTTTCAAGGACCTTGGCGTATTAACATACGCGAAAAATGTGTAAAACAATTACGAACAACAGCTGTTCACACTGATGTCACCTTTATTATCACTGCGAAAACTGCAACGTACAATATATTTAATTTTCCACTACTGCGACGCATCTCACGAGCAAAATTCATTGATTCAATAACATAACATTAACATTCAAACATAACACATTTTGTCGCAGATTGTTGAGACACAACATAATTGAATTGGTGTTTGGTGTCGAGACACTTGGCCCGTGGGGCCCGGATGCGCGGAGAATATACAAAGTACTATCTTCTCGCCTCAATAAGGCTACTGGAAACCCAAGCGCTGGCAGATATTTCGGACAACGGATCAGCCAAGCTATCCAACGCAGAAATGCTGCCAGTAGTTTTAATTCAATGTAATACAGTAAATATAGTTATGAGATTTATTTTATTTTTCAGTCAGATGCAATACATCATTATTATAATATCACAAAGTTGAAATATATTTGAAGTAAAAACTTTTATAAGGGAGATTCGCTCGGTGAATGTAGCACACACAAGTGGTCTCATCATATGCACAGAGAATCGGCGCAAGATTCCATCTGATGCACGATAATGCTCGCGCTCATACAGCTAGGGCCACCAGAGAAACCCTAGAGGAGGCCCTGGCCTGCAAACAGTCCGGATCTCAATCCCATTGAACACATGTGGGATTTACTGAATTGCAGTGTTCGAAGCACAAACCAACCCGTGCACAATGAAAGACCGCTAATAAACATTCATAAAGTTAAAATATATTTGAAGTAAAAACTTTTATAAGGGAGATTCACTCGGTGAATGTAACACACACACACACACACACACATATATACTTATATATATAAGTATTTTGTATTTTATTATATTATACATACAAGCATCTAATAGTTGCCGTAATAAAAGCTATTGTTCTTAGGATCTGTTCGGAGTGCGGTCTTATCTAGTTGGAGCGCAGCGAAGACCAATCCTTAATCTAAGACTAAAACCGACTTACGAACTGTATGTTGGAAAAATATAATTTATTTTTGCCCTTGTTACCTTATATTCTTTAGAACGTTATTTTATTTTCACGAAGTACCTATCCAAGTAACAAAATCTAAGGTATAATATACCAAAAATCAAATTATTGCTCAGTCTGAATAAGAATATTTGAATTTATTTTCTAGTATCGTATAAAACGAATCCCGCGGCCTGAAAAATAAATGAAACAGCTACAAATCCTTCACATCTGAAGCCTACCGTAACAGAAGTAACAACATTGCTAATTTGTTATTTCATGAATGTATCCTTTGATTTATTATTCCCTGGTACTTTATAAACAACTTCGCTTTAAATGGACGTTATTTTGTTATTTCTAGTAAGGCTACATGAATTGGATAAAATTAAGTGACATAATGAAAATATTGGAAAGGGTACTCTTATTTTTTACAACCTTAAATTATACAATGGCAACAATATTGATTGCTTTGCAAGTGGTCGTAAGATCTGCCCGATGTGGCTGCCGATATAATAAAAAACGAGTTTAAAGGCTTGTTGTTTCTTTTGATTGGATTTATTTTGATGTTTTAAAAGTTTAATTTGGAGCTTCAAGGAAGCAAGGTCATCATCAGCCGGAAGACTTCCACTGCTGGACAAATGCCTGCCCCAAAGATTTCCACGACGGACGATGGGTCCTGCGTTGCCCTTATACAACGTATTCCTGCAATCTTGACCAGATTATCGGTCCATCTTGTGGGGGGCCTACCAACACTGAGTCTTCCGCTGTCCGTCGTACTATGTGGTCTGCCCACTCCAGTTTCGCGATCATTTGGCTATGTCGGTGACTTTGGTTCTCAAGCATCGTGGTATGTTAATAGGTAGGCCCAAGACGCGGGCAAAGTTAGTTGGAACACATACCGTTTATTCCACACTTTATAAGGTAGGTTGTGATTGTTCTAGTGGTGGTGAGTATATGCTGCAGTGGTCACATACCATTAGGTGACCCGTATGTATGTTGGTTTCTCCTTTTCAATAAGTTGTGATGGCGGAATGAATGGCCAGTCTAAATATTGCTGGACCACGAGGCTCACCCCGCTGACAGCCAATAGAAGACTAAAAGTTATGACTCTTGAATTATAACTTGGATGGTTTACTATAAAACTGCCATGAAACCCTGATGCACCCATTTTTCAAAACTTCAAGATTGTACAGATTATGACTTTTTTGATTCAGAATTATTTAATGAGTTCCAAATCTGATTAAAAATGTGCGTTTGCTAACGTTACACCTGATCCATTTCTTCTGAGAAGTGTCATTCCAAATTTATTCTTATTAATGTAGGTAGTTAATACAAGATTGCGATATAACAAAACGAAAACTATATAATGAAACGATCGCTGACTCAAGATCAACAAAGTCAGTAAAGTACACACGCACTAAACCAGACAGCGATACGGCACGGCTTACACACACACTGAACAGTGTAGACACATCCGTACGCACAGCACACATGCACAACACAAGCACAACCAAACAAGTATCAACATTCCGAGCCGACCGATATGTTTACATATAATTATTATCAACTGGGGACCCCCATTATCAGTGACCTCCCGGTTCAGAGGCCGAAATTGGTACACATGTTAACTGTACTGTAAGATACGCTACGATTAATTACAGGCGCCTTTATGTACTTGGGATATTTAGGTTATAAATTTTATCAAAATCTGTGTAATAACTTATGAATTTGTCTCGTATTTATTGGGGAATTGTTTCATGTCAAAACGGCTTATCGCATATGAGAGATGAGTATTTGGCTGTATTAAATAATGTAACTCGAAGGATTTTTTTATTTATTACAGCAAAATGAAATAAATAATACTAAATGAACGAACTGGTCTCGTTTGTCGAATGGTAAGTGTATCTGATGGCATGCAATGACGTTGCTGGTCACGTGACACATTATTTATAATACAATTCGAATATTTTAATGATGAATTGAGACGAGGCAACGAATAACAGTGCTGCGATTTAATAGTAGTGAGTTGTATAATAATAATTGCGGTAGTAATCATTTGCTATAAATTGATGATGAATGAAACTGTGGTAGTTTCAATTCTTATACACGGGCTCCAAGGAGTGCGGATCTTACAATTGTAGAAGGGGTTGGTAATTTAAACGCAATTAAAATTGATATATGTGTATTTTAAAGTTTCTACTAATAATAATTATTATAATAACTGACTCAATACAATTTGGGCAGCGTTACCCCTTAGAATTCACAATAAGTAATGTCTACTCGAACTTAGCGCTCTGGCTTTTTTAGGGCACGACAGTCTACCGTAGTGATGCTACCAACTGTTAGTTGGCACTACTGTAGTGTCAACTTACTTAACACGAATCAAGTTAACTAAATATCTGAATATTATATGCTATCATAGTTATTTCTTATTATAGTGGTAATTATATAAAATAACATTACTAACACAGTAAGTAGTTTAATAAATGTAATTATTAATTGGGATATCTTATGGCAGTTCATGACGTTGGTAGCGCTTGTTAACACATCAAGCTGACACAATTTATAAAGTTTTATAATGAAGGCAAGTTAACCTACTGCCTAACATTGCTTGGATAATGTGCTTGGTCAAACTTAGCTTAGTTATAATATACAGTGAGGGCAAATAATGACGATTTACGAATGTTCAAGTTGCAAAAAATATTGTCATTTTCCAATTTTCTCAATGCTCAAATTAGAGGTATATTAGTTAGATTTACCTTAATAGTAATTAATTGCAGTTACACTTCAGTAAAAGGCATCGGGGGTGCCAAGTGGTTGAACCCGTGATTATTCTGCTTGTAACAGTATCGAATAATCAGTATCTCCTCGAAAATCGTCACGTTACGGAGAATATTACGACAGTGGCTTACTTTAGGCGTTATTAGTTGAATATGATCATCAAAAATTAAAAATGGTGTAAGGGATCAAAGTTCAAACTTACTAATTCAAATATAAGCTCCTTCTCGTCCAACTGTTTGAGCTCGTGTCGCGACCGTCGCTGAGGTCTGGAGGGGGTCGCGTGTGGCTGGTCACCCAGGAAGGTGGGGGTCCCATCCACAGTAGTGACCAGAGGCTTCAACAGACCGCCGCGTTCAAACTCGTGTGCTGATATCTTCCTGTGGACAAGTTACGCTAAGTTCATTTTAACACCACAACCACGTTAATACACAATAGCAAGATTTAGGTTAAAAATCATTTTACATTTTTTGACCAGACTCGAACCTACTAGAATCAGCCTAGCGAAACTCTAAGCAAAATGCGATTCACTCGATTGTATAAAACGTGCAGTCATTGATAGATTGACAGACGACGGCTATAATTTTGTAAAAAACGAAGATAGCTGAAATCCACTACGTTTTAAGCAACTGTTCGCTTTAAAACTTAGCCGGATTATACTTCGTCGCCAATCGCCATACTGTAATTACTACTATTTCAAACTTATGTCAAATCACTGCAAGTTTCATACTAAACTAAATTTCAATATTTATATAGGCAGTCCCCTTATTATGTAGTATTTTCATCCTCTTTGCTGACTATGTAGAGCCACATAATATGAGATAACATATCACATTATTTAAAAAGTGTTTACTGCCTAATTACAACTTGTTTAGAATAATTTAACAATTTATTATCTGAATTATTAACAATAACCATTTTAAGCATAGTCCATGACCACTAATAATTTCTTTTGATTATTATACATAACATGATATAATATATATTATTATATATATACTTCTAAGCGTATTTATCTTTCATTGTATTTAATCGAATTTGCATCTCAGATATTCGATATAATGTTATGTATTGAAGATACCGTCTTTGTAGAATGTGAGCATCGCCGAAAATAATTGGGAGGTGTTCAGATTTCCAGTTTTAGAATTAAAGCGATATTATTATACGTCCATGGCCTTAAGTTATTTCTAAGACATAATATTGATGTACACCGATTAGTCTGAGATTTTTCACTGGTACCATAAAAATTTTACATAGTTCGGCCCAGTAGTTTTCATTTCTGAACATTTTTGTACACCTCGACGATTTAATTGTTTTTTGTGTACGGCTTTTTAGGAGTTTTCATTCAGGTTGATTATATATTATAATTATTAACTGACACTAAAAAGTAAAAAATAAAAATAAACTACGTTTAAAAAAATCGACTTCAAAAACTGAAAAGTATCAAATAACTTAAAATTTAATTTAATACACCTTTACCTTTAATATTAATAAAATAATATGTATGTGCTACGAACATATTTTAACATTATGACGTGGCATTTGACAAAAGGATGAAGATAAACACTTTGTTGACACTGCTTAAACGGTTATATTAGACATTATCATACAAATTGTCCAACTAATTAAATTAAATGATAAGCTATGACTAATTGCCAACACTGTCCATTAACTAGCTTATATATAATTGGGAAATCCCATGAGTTGACTTCTGCTAATTAGTTCGCATTAATTAATCTTCAAATTCCGCATAATCCGCACATTACAATATTATCGGACATGCCGGGTAAGTGCACGGTGTCATCCCTAGGCGTGTAGGGCTGTCGCAATTATCACAGACTGTGTTTTTACGATTTCCACAATACCGTATATTGATAAATTTAAATAGGTAAACTAATATTAACCGTCCATTACTCCTACCGAAACTATCCTTTAAGGCGACACTAAATGCCAGCGACCTTGAGCGATATGAGTTCACGGCTGTCGGTCCGCCAGCTATGTAACAAAGCCAATATTTTCAAAATTCTTGCGTGGAAAACAGTTTATATGCTTACAATCCTCGTTATTCACTACTAATCTGAATATATTTCACCTACACAAAAAAGTACAATCTATAAGAATAACTTTTCTGAGAGAAGTACCAAAAAAATGCGTCACGCCATGCCAAAAAACTTGTTTAACTTCAAAGAAAAGTGGTAGTTCAAAAAGTCTCGGCAGTGTAAACTATAACCAACAGCAAGCATTAGCAACCTACAAATAAGACTTAAGGATATGTGTAACAGGATTAAGTAGTGTTCATAGCTCGAAATGCTATACTTTCACCACAAAACTTGTCTAAAAACACCATGTTTGCGTGTTTTCTGCTTACTCTTCGCCTTAATGTCGGCTTCGCTCGCGTTGATATCCATAAATAAGTGTCAACTATCATTGAAATGAAAATAAAATATTTTCTATTTTTTTCTAACCAAGATCTTTTTTTAATGTATTGATTGGATTGCAGAGTGGAATGCTCGATGGGGTTGAAGAATAGTATAGATATAATTAGTGAAAAAATAGAGTTTAAATAAATAACTAACCGTAAAACGGTTTTTCCACCTTTACTTAGGGCGACCTACTGGGCGTCGCCATACAAGTCCCGAGTATGCTTTTCTCAGTCCACGATTCTCTCCCATGCGTTCTACGTGGCCGAGCCAGCGGAGACGATTGGCGTTCTTTTTGACTCTCCATACCCCATTTTCAGACAGGATGGGGCCTATTATCTTACGTAGGATCTTTCGCTCTCTAGATCTACAAGTAGTTTGATCAACTCCGTTAGCGTAAGTGTTCAGGCTTCCAAAAGAGCCTTCTACTAGTTAACTTTTGTTGGGAAAATTGGAAATAATTGACTGAAAAGTTTAGAAATAAGTGAAACCACTTACTGTTTGAACTTATCGTATATAGAAGAGTATGAACATTACCTGACGGGTGTAGTCGCCCCAGAGCCGGAGCCAGCTCGGGATGGAGACGCGAGCTCGGCGCTGGGTGGCGTCGCATGTGACACCAGCCACGCATCCACCACTTGACGTGTCGCTTTCCTGTACACAAATAACACTCAACTTTACAAAAGACTACACGATGTTTGTGGATCTGTTTGGCGGCAGTTGAGATGCTTGACCGAGAAACCACGCGGAGATGAGGGCACACGAACAAACAGAGACATAAACAAGGAAGACGATGATTGAGTTAAATACAATCCGGGTAGTCGAAATGAAGAATACACGGTCTCCCGACATGACTGATACACCATATCATACAATTTAAACGTCTCCGACAAACAGATAATTACCAAAACAGATATATAGATACATGTGAAATGTGTTATTACTTAAATAAAACACTTTTAATGGATTAAAACGCGTGTAATATCAACTGCTTTTACATTAGATTTTTGCGTAAAAGTTACATTTTTATTTTATTAGTTTAGTAGACCTTTTCAGATCTCGTTTTCAGGGGGACTGCAGATGAAATGAGTCAAAGATAGTATTTGTCATAGTTGTCATTATGAAGTTTAGCGCCATTTATTGCCTCGGAGGTGGTATTTGCTGTAGACGGATGAAAAATGCGTATAAATCTTTTAAGTGTTTTATTTAAATGTGTAACACTCGCCGTAATCAAAGAAAATACCATGTGTTATTACTACTATTTTAAGTAAAATTAAAAATAAATAATGAAGAATATTTTCGTAACACATCTCCAAGACCGTTGCTGTGTCAGATATATCAGATGCTGTAACTATTGGTACTAAAGTTAGAAACTGAGCCCATAAATCTGAGGTAGAAATTGTAAACGTCGTCAAAGCATTTTCGATCGAAAATTAAGTAGGACTTTAACTATTAGGTGTTAACGTTTCATCCAAATTGTTTAATAAAAACAATTAGTAAATTTTAGACGATAGTTGCACCATAATAATTTGAATTGCACATTATCTTTTCGCAAACTTTAGGCATAATAAATAAGTATTTTAATCAATGTTATTAATATATTTTCCTCAGTAAGTAAAAACTATGGAAATATTATATTAATAATATGTAAACTGTGTCTCAATACTGTAAAACTTGGTAACTGACGCATGTTTACAACTTAACTAACTAAACATTCCACATACTTGGCTGGCCTTTACTTAACTTTGTGAAGTATGCTGGGATGGAACATTCGCGTGCCTAACTCATACGTGTCAATTAAGTTTAATTTACACATTACAACCAAAGAACAGGTATGTGGTAACTAATATATGAAACGAATACTCTTAACTGAAGCTTGGCTTTTCACAAATTTTTTGGACTTTCAATTGGATCATTTTCTGACACCAGTTCTCTTTACTTGAACTTCAGTGCCGGCTCGGTTTCATTTAATACCATACAAATCAGGCTCTGCAAGTCTTCACTTAAATAACAGTTTATAGACCAGGGCTGAAGCCTCTGAAAATGGTTTTACCAAAAATAATAGCTCAAAATGGTACATGTACATTAATGATTAAAAAAAAATATCAGATTCGAGATTTCTTCATTTACCGTACTATTTACATAATCAGAAAGTAGAGATTTCAACGAACAAAAAGCCCAACGATATTTTTATAAATGCTGATATTTTGACGTGATGATTTTCGATAGAAAATTAGGGTGTTTTTCGATATAAATTCAATATAAGGTGAGAAAATAAATAATTCAAATCAAAAAAGTTTTTACCAAATTTCATGAATTTTTTTTGTAAAAGAAAAAACAAAACCTAAAAATTTAACTTGGTTATTTCAACTTATCACATAAATATTGAGATTATGTGATAAAAGTTTATATACAAAAGTTGTAAATCATTTTAATTACCTACAACTTTGCTATTCAACTTTTTTCCATAGGACTTATAGTTTTACCGAAAATCGAGATAAACCGTTTTTTACCTTTAACCCGTCGACTTTTGTAGCAAGAGTTGTAGTAATGATAGATGGAAACACCAAGATAAAAACGCATCCTTAGCATATGTCTCCATTATAGTAAATTTCCTAAAATATCTTATACAATTACCAAGTCAAGAATTTACTTGCATACCTCGTAGAATATCCGAATGAAGATTTTAATATCTCAGTTAATAAAGTGAAATGCAATACGCCCAGAGCTTTGATTGCAAGCAGACAAGCTCCGGTAAACAAAGAATGCAATAAGGAAATGAATGAATTAACTTCTCAAGCCATCGCAGCTAGACAATCTCATAAAGTGTCCAATAGACGACGAGTGCGGCGAATACCGCTCCAGGCCGGAAAAGTACAGAATCCGTTGGTTGTAATAACTTTATTATAATAACGTAAATGTACTTTATAACCTATTGCTCAGGGCAATCTGTTACTAGCTAATAATAAAAAAAATATGTTACTAGCTGACATGACATACGTTGTTCGGTACATCTAATATATAAAATACTGTTTTTTATGAATGTTTCAATAATATTTCATTATACCAAGAATTATTTCGTAAAATATGCTCCTTGTTGTTATAACGAAATTGTTTCACAGAAGACCTGTCAAACGGTGCGTCAATAAATTATTTTATAGAAAATATGTGCGTACAAAGCAAATATGTGAAATAAAAATAATTATGGGTCTCAAATCGAAATAAAAACTATAAATTCTCTCAAGTTGGACTAAACTGCACTCCATAAAGTAATCTCTATTGAAATATCATGACTTCGTATAATTTTATTTTTGATTTAAAAGAGTGGCAATGAGTTTCTTGCTTCTTCTCATAAGCTCAACCCTTTACGAAGTAGCAGTTGATTCAATTAGAATTTTTTTTGACATACATAAGTGTCATTTCCGTGACCTACATGACTAAAGTGATTTTGATTTGATTTACATTTCTTATATAATACTTTGTATATTTTATAAATTTCTTGTGTGCGTGTGCTTGTCACTGAACTACCTCTTAAAAAGCCGGACCGATTTTGATGATTTTTTGTGAGTTCCAGTGAATAAGAGAATGGTTTAGATTCTCAATTCAGTCCATAAATAATTCTACTACCCATGTGTATGTTAGTGAACTCCTCCTATACGGCTGCACCGATTTTTCAAACTTAAGACGTGTGTACAATGTGTAGGGCAACGACTGTTCGGTCCGCTAGTACTTTATATATCTAGCCCATATGTATGGGGTGCACGTATTTACTATTGTAAGTAAGGCAAGGACAGTTAAAAGCTAAAATTACTGGGCAAATGAGACTCAACATCTTACGTCTCAAGGTGACGAGCGCAGTTGTAGTGCCATTCAGAATTTTTGGGGTTTTTCAAAAATCCTTAGCGGCACTGCATTGTAATGGCCAGGGCGTATCAATTACCATCTGCTGAACGTCCTGCTCGTCCCTTATTTTCATAAAAAAGTTCTAATATTATGAAATATAACTAAATTAACATATTTCATAAATTTGCCCAATGTATGAAAATTGATAATTTGCCATAATCTCTACGTCTTGGTAAAACTATGGTTTGGTCGATTCGTGACAATCGCACAACAATCCTTATGGGTTTTCATGTCATATGTACCACGTGAAAATTCTGTGAACAATTAAAATATCACAAAGTCATAAATTTAAAGCGTACCATGAACTTACTGTTAAACTACAATTATTATATTATGCAAACTCTGTTTTTGTTAACCGACTTCAAAAAAGGAGGAGGTTCTCAATTCGTCGGTATGTGTTTTATGTCAGTACTTTCGACAGGGTGAACCGATTCTTCCGGTCAGTACTTCCGATAATTCTTTTTTTATTTGAAAGCTGGTAATAATAACAATAATCGGCACTAGAATTATATTAATTAATTAGATTGTATAAAAATTCGCAATTATTTATGTACTTTTTAGTGCACATTGTATCTATTGTGTTGAAATAGTGTTTTTGAAGACGTTTTTTTTTGTTAATTTTTTCTTTCCATCGATACGGAACCCATGTTGAGGATTTTAGACTTGCCCTATTTTTAATTTCGGTATCTGGTGGTGTACAATGTACCTACAACCACTGACGTACAGCGATCACAGCTGGGCAATCCGATTGGCAAAAGTCGAGCGAAGCACGTATCTTTAATCCATACAAGAAATTGCAGTTTGTTTTAATTCTATATTGGGCCGAAATTATATTACCAGTGCGAGGCTCCTTTGCATAGGATACCGGCTAAATTATGGGTACCACAACAGCGCCTGATTCTGCCGTGAAGCAGTAATGTGTAAGCGTTACTGTGTTACATCTTATGTGACCAGGAGACAAGAGCCATTGTAGTGCCACTCAGAATTTTTGATATTTTCAAGAATCCTGAGCGGCACTGCATTGTAATGGGCAGGTCGTATCAATTACCATCAGCTAAACGTCCTGCTCATCTCGTCCCTTATTTTCATAAAAAAAAACATTTGATAATTATAATCAATATTCTACGAAACCTGTCTAGACAGTAATTATATTAAAATGTAATAAAAAAATTAAGATATTTTCGTCTGTATCGTATGAATTATCTTATAATTTGTTCATGAAATGTCTCAAAAATGAGAATTCTCGGACTTTGGACCATGCGACTGAACTTTTTACAGTAGGGCATTTTTTCTAGTCCGTCTGAATGTTTCACAGCATGTGAATCTTGATTAAATACCGAATAGTAAATTTATGATTTGATTTGATTGGAAAATAAAGATGTTACCAGTAGGAGGCTCCTTTGCGCAGGATGCCAGCAAGATTATGGGTAGGTACCACAACGGCGCCTATTTCTGCCGTGAAGCAGTAATGTGTAAACATTACTTTGTTTCAGTCTGAAGGGCGCCGTAGCTAGTGAAATTACTAGGCAAATGAGACTTAACATCTTATGTCTCAAGGTGACGACCGCAATTGTAGTGCCGCTCAGAATTTTTGGGCTTTTCAAGAATTTTTAGCAGCACTACGGGCAGGGCGCATCAATTACCATCAGAATGAATGTCCTGCTCGTGTCGTCCCTTTTTGTCACAAAAAAAATTATTTGATGTCGTTTATGTTTGGCAGCTCGAAATGGACCATTTTCGGATTATTCAGAAAGGAGGCGAAACAACGCGTTAATATAGTGTATGATGGAGAAAGATGCTCTGGAGTGAAATTCAATAGATTTCACTATCATATCTTTGTACATAACTAGAATAATACCGTGGTATGTTAATAGGTTATTGACATAAAAGTAGAACTAATTGTATTTGCAGTGTTTGTCCGTTGCAGTACTGCCACCACACCTGTATGTATCAGGGTCACGGGCCCAGTTTAGTGTTATCGGGGTCAAATAGAAGTACGTTATGCGTTTTAATTGCACCGTTTCTTCTCTATTCAACTGTTTCCTAGACGGCGGAAGTGATTAAATTAATAAAGTTACAAAAATATTAACAATTTTTATGTTTCGGTCAGACCATCTATGTTTATAAGGTATGGGTTATATTAGGCCATAGAGGCCCAGTAAAGAGTGGATGCTTTCAGATAACAGAATCAAGATAAGAACAGAGATCATATATGCTTTCACGTGAACCAGTACTGTCACTATTTTTTATTAATATGTTAAGATTATTGACTGGCCAATGAGCATTCAGTACGCCGCGCCCTTGGTGGACTCAATTGTTTTCATTAAAAAATATAGGGATCAGTATGTATTAGGGGTATACTGGGTAATAAGGTTCATAGTTGGGACTAATTGTATTATATTTTAATACTATCCAGGTAACGAAACTCTCTAATAAAAAAGTGATTCACACGATTGCATGAAACGTGCAGTCATTGGCAGATGACAACTATAATCTTGTAAAAAAAAGGAGATAGACGCAATCCACTACGTTATAAGCAACTGTTCGCTTTCAAACTTAGCCAGATTATACATTGTGGCCAATCGCGATACTGTAATTACTACAATTTCAAACTTATGTCAAATGTCTGCACATTTCATACTAAAATAAATTTCAATTTTTTCTAAGGCAGTCATCGCCGCCTCTCATTAAGTAGTATTTGCATCCTCTTTGATACTACCTAACAAAATCATCTAAATAATGTTACAAATATTAAAACCATAAGTCTACTTTACTTTAATTCCATAGACAATGTTGGTTCTCTCTAATCTGCCTCCTGACAACTTAACCTCCTCTTTGATCAGTAACGCGTTTAACACAAACGATCAGTAAGCCAGTGGATGTTCAATAGTTGCCCAGTATGGTTGCCTTCTAATACCATATCCGTACATTAACTGAAGTAATATGAGAAGTAACTGTAAATTCTATTAAAGCGCTTATTATGAAGACGTTTCGACGTTAAGACGTTTTATTTGTACGACCTAAATATAATAACAAGTAATATAACTGACCTTAAAAAATAATCATGGACGAACTCCTGGTTCTCGTCGAGCCAGGCTTCTGTGCGAGCACACTGCGCGTCGTAACAGGTTGGCGCGGGCATGCCCCCGCCCGCGCCACCTGGCGGTTCTTCTATACTCCGCAGCTGAAGACCTGCAACAACAGAGAACACATTCAGTACTGCAGTCGCTCACTTACAAGAAACATAACAAATAAATCGGCCGGAAGGTCACTGGAACACATCCTGCTCGAGGTTAAAGCTATTACTCGCTTTTTGAAACCAAAAATCCTTACCGTTCGCAAAGCATGGGTGTATCCTAGCTTGCGAGACATTTACACGTATTGTCAGTAAGATTTTAAGGTTTCTTTAAATTATTAAATGATAAATAGTAGTTAAAAAAAAACTAAAAAACACGCTTTTTAAAATTTTATATTAATATCAATTCCTGCCAAAACGATAGATGTAAATTATATGAATTAACAAAAATCTTATTTAGCAAATTGAAAATGGAATAATTTTATCTAATTAATGTATTGTCATCGGTTCTCAATAAATGTACGAAGTTTGAACGAAATCTAGCCGTTTAGAATGGGTCAAAATCGCGCCCAAATGAGTCGGTTTTAAACAAACATACATACAGGTGTGCAAACGGCTTTTATCTACACCCATGCTTTAAATCCTCTATTAAAGATTCTGAAACAGTTAGCTTATTGCCAACATTAAAACACCCAATGTTCTAATAACCATTACATCATCCAAAAGAGTGTTGTTAGTTGTACTGAATTTCATAACAACACTCCTATGTTTTTTTTATCCCGTCATGCGCAGAGTTTCAACATACAGCCACATTCTTATTGCTCGATGCGTGGTATCTGTATGAATTTCAAAAAAAGAACATTTTCGTTTACGCGCGCTCCACACTCCCAGAACGTTGCGCGCCGTAAAAAAAGTAGGTTATTCGAATCCCCGCCATTTTTCTTCGATATTTTATTGTTTTGTTTACAAAAAATGAGTGATTCATTTTAAAAGCTGCAGAAGAACATTATATTCGAATGAATTTTAATTATTGCACTATACAAAATGTAAATTACTACTAAAATAAATAATTGTTTCATTAATACTTAGTTTATTTGTATATAATCAGTAATGAATGATATTAGGTTACTACTAGGACTAGTGTTTTAATGTTAGCAGTAAGCGAACTGTTCCAGAAACTTTTAGAGGATTCAAATTGTGGGTTTAGATAAAGTCTTGTATGCAACTGTTGATAATTAGGTATTAAAACACTCATGTGATACTATTATCAAATCCACATTCGTGTTTTAATACCCCTTATTGCACAACAGTTGCATAAATAACTATTACATTAACCCGAAATAATTTGTAAATATGTTATCTTTAAGAGACAGATATATGCCATCGCAGACTTTTCTGTAGACCAATACTTATATAGGTCTTATGGATCTTAATACACAATTCCACCATACATTATTTTGTTATATCTCAAAAGAAAGCATTTTCGTTAAAAGGTCTCAGACAGGCATTTTCTTCCGATATCTCCAACAAATTTCGTAAATATATACAAAAACTTAACAAATTATATACTAAAACCTTTCTCGAGAACCACGCTATCCTATTGGACAGTGTGAATACATCGTGAAAATGGGTGCAGTAGTTTTTGAGTTTATCGTCAACAGACAGACAGACTTGGTGGAGGACTTTTTTTTATAATATTTAGCGATTTGATTAAGTAAGGGTAAGTTACTTAATAAAAATAAAACCAAATGCGTCAATTTTGCCCTTCAAATGTGTCAAACAATAATTTAAATAATGAGAAATTAACATTTGTAGACTCCACGAAATTTATTGCAATTACATAAGGTAAAAAACTGCACTAAGTCGCCATATTCAGACGTTTGTTAATAGACTAATTTCAGATACTTTTGCAGTCAGGAAAATCCGCATTCTGTTAGACATAAAAACCACGCGTCTATTTCAGTTATTTCCACAGTACATTGTCTTACAGCATAATGCTTTGGGGGAGGGAAGATGATATTGAATTAATGACAATAAGGGACGAGACGAGCAGGACGTTCAACTGATGGTAATTGATACGCCCTACCTATAACAATGCAGTGCCACTTAGGATTCTTGAAAAACCCAAACTTCTGAGCGGCGCTACAACTGCGCTCGTCACCTTGAGATATAAGATGTTAAATCTCATTTGCCCAGTAATTTCACTAGATACGGCGCCTTTTAGACCGAAACACAGGAAACAGGCGCCGTTGTGGTACCCATAATCTAGCCGGCATCCTGTACAAAAGAGCCTCCCACTGGTAAAAATAAGTACAAAGTGTCATTCTCCTGACTCATTAAGTCAGAATGTGAGGTTTTACAAAGACCTTCCAAAACACATTATACAGATGCATTTAAATAGATTTAAAATTCATTAAGTAAATTTTATTCAGAAAACTTTATTATACAGTCAATGAGTACAAGCGATCGAACTGTTTGGTCAGGCGCATAATGATACCCATATTAACTCTTTTTCCATGTTATATTAATAAGGCTATTGTTTCAAATAGTTTTTTATAAGATAAATGTATTCTGTATTTTAATTGTATTTAGTGTTGACATTACCTTTATGCAATAGTGCGCACTCGCTTCGCTCGTGCGGGAGTGACCTACTTTGCGCACTTGTATCGTATACTATTTTTCCTATTAAGTTGCGCAAAGTTCGACCACTGTAATTATTTTCAAACATTCCCGCACGCTCACCACATTCCCGCACGCTCAGCTACATTCCCGCACGCTTTTGTCAACGTGTGGGAAAGTAGAACGTGGCGAACGCAAATGCATGCGCAAAATCAAACTTTTTTATTATAATTATTAATTAATATTTTTGTGGTTATACGGCTATTTGTATTATATATAAAGGAGTATTGCTGTCATCTCTGGTCTGGCGCACCCCAGTATCAGCTCGATCCATTTGACCACGAGCAACGCAGAGCAATTCGAATTGTCGGGGACCCAGTGCTCTATGAACGGCTGGATCACTTGGCGTTGCGTAGAGACGTCGCTTCATTGTGTGTCTTCTACTGTATTTTACGGTGAGTGTTCCGAAGAGCTGTTTCACCTGACTCCTGCCGCTGAATTCCACGTACGCACGACACGCCACAAGTTAGGATATCATCCCCAACATCTGGATGCGTGGCGCTCTTCCACAGTGCGGTTTTCAACAAGCTTTCTTCCACAAAGAAAATAAGGGGATCTCAATTGAAAATCGATCCAAACTTGTAGTATTTAGCTAAAGATGTTCATGAGTTCTGTCAGTTTGAAGATTATTGCGGACAAAGCATAAGTAATAGCATATGAGTATATAAATAAATAAATACAGATGAAGAAGTTAATGTTTATATAATTGAAATGGAAACCATACGCACTCGGCACCTTCGTTTCTCTCCAATTAAAGCAGTTACAGAAATATTTATAATCCATTATCATATCATTACAAATTGTATACACTTTTAAAATTATAAAATGTTGTTAAACGTCAATTAGATGTCATTGCCTTTTTTTAATAGCTATCACAAATGAGGATATCGTTATGTTACAAGGCGACGGTTTCGTAGCTTAGCTTCACATTAATTGATCAAGTACCTGAGGCATTTACTAAAGTATTGAAACATCAATGGCATTTTTTTTATGAAAAAAAGGTACGAGACGAGCAGGACGTTTAACTGATTACATTACAATGTAGTGCCGCTCAGGATTCTTAAAAAACACAAAAATTCTGAGCGGTACTACAATTGCGCTCGTCACCTTGAGACAAAAGTTGTTACGTCTCATTTGCCCAGTAATTTCACTCACGGCGTCCTACAGACCGAAACACAGTAATGTTTACACATTACTGCTTTACGGCAGAAATAGGCGCCGTTGTGGTTCCCATAATCTAGCCGGCATCCTGTGCAAAGAAGCCTCCCACTGGCATTAGAATATCCCCGTAAGAATTGGTAGATTTGAAAACAGTTATAGAGAACAGTAGATGTGATACTTAGCTTCGATGATATTATAATATTTAAAAAAGAGCAGATGTATGTTATAAGCGCGCACAATTCGTGTTTCGAATGTATCAATAGGTCTCGTCGAGATCGATCGATTGTGTATATAAAATATTAGTATGGTAGGTACATAAAATATGGAATGTTATAAAAACATAATATTAATAATATTATATATAGTAGTTTAAAAAAAACTAAAACAACACGCTAAAAAGCAGAAAATTATCAGTGGAATTCGAAAATTTCCTAATATAAGATAAATCAGTTAAAGATAATGGTTCAAATTTAACATTAACATCAATTCCTGCATTATCGACGCTAGATGAAAATTATATAAATTAACAAAAATCTTTGTTTTTATTTGCAAATTGAAAAATGGAATACTTTTATCAAATTAATGTATTATCATCGGTACTCGATACATCTACGAAGTTTAAACGAAGTCTGGCCGTTTAAAGTGGGTCAAAATCGCACCTAAATGAGTCGGTTACAAACAAACAAACATACATACATACGGGTGAAGCTAATGAAAAGCGTGCAAAAGTACTTTGTAACTTTGTCGCCCTCGTCAAATAGTCAGATCAAATTTTAGAGATTGTCTACAGTTAGAAAAACTTCTCAAACCAATCTAGTGACATTCGTTAAACATCAAAATATGGGAACATAAAAGAATGATGGTGTTCGAGACGAGAGCGAAGAATTTATCAGAAATCTCGATGTATGGTAATTTGTCTCGTTCTTTAGCCACACAGAGTATCGTTATAAATATTGTAACACACAACAGTGTATGTACACACTTGATTTCTTTTGTGATCAAATAATGCAAAACGTTGCATCAATCTTAAATCTAAAAATACACGGCCATATCCGACGACACACCTCATAATTATATTTTCTAGTGTTTTTATCACGCCATCCTTTTTATATCAATTGAATGGGATTTATTTATTTTATCTTCTTATAACGGCTAAACCAATTTGTTTGAAAATTTGTGTTTGTCGGGTAGATCTGAGAAACGGCCAACATCTGTCTTTTATACCCCTAAATGGTAACTCACTATTTTTTTTTTGACAATTATTTTAATTTTATGATTCAGCATTGAAACATAAATACAACTTAAAATTTTCACCCTTCTACGATCAGTACCTATTTTTGTATCGCGTTTATTATATTATTCTGTTCTATCTACAGATCCTCAATAGGGTTGCAAGATGGCAATATAATACAATAATTGTAGTACGATAAATTTTGATGTATAGTTTATAATTACAATTTTATTAATATGCATTAAATTATATGGCAATACAACGTTCGCTGGGTCAGCTTGTTTGTATATAAAATATAACTAATCATAATATTATAATATCATTGGATGGAATTCTATCCTGTTTGCCTCCCATCCATGATTTTCGTGAAGATGAGAAAGTAAGTTGAATTATATTTTTTATCTGCATAAATAAATAAAACTTAGAAACTCATAATAATGGGTAATCTATGAAGCAGTACTTATTTAATATATGTTTTTGTCTACCAAATCCCAAAACAACTAACTAATGGACATTATTAATGTGTAAATGCTGCTGCAACAATGTTATATCAACTCGTCGATTTCATTTGAGGTGACCTCGCAAAATAATAAAATTTAATAGATGAACATACATTTCTGTATAATTTTATTTCAAAATTAGTTAAATTAAAAACATTGGTACATAATTACGAAATTTCATTAAATTCATCTTTTAAGTTCAACAACCAAATTAACCTTTTGCCGTCCTATCTTAATTTAGAGTATTAATTTATTATAAATAGCCGACTTATGAAACCACGGTAAAGTGAAGCTTTTTTTCACATTATAGACATTTAACTAAAAAATTATGGAATAATATTCCATTATTATATAAAAATCGTTTTATCAATCTTAATTTTATACTTGGAAAATTGGAATGATAATGGGAAATAATCAAAAGTAGACTAAGTCTCCAACTAATATTTTTATTGAACTCTGTGTCTTAGCCCTGGTTAAAAACAAACAAAATAACGTGGAGCACTGTTCACTGGCAGTCATAGTCTATACACTACACGGTCATCTGCTGCGAACTAGAGGCGCCGCCCGACCGTCACGCGACAACACACACACGAAAAATTTTGAGACGATGTAATAAAAGTTTCACTTTAAAAATACTTCATAATGTAGTCTACAGCCATCGGAAATGATAAGGACTAATATCATATTTATGTAAACAGCTTTTACATTGCCGCTTTATAAGTGCCAATTTTTTAAAGTATTAAGATGGATATAGTATGTTATCCTTAATATATAATATGCCAGCTTTTTTTGTAGACCCATATAAGATAGACAATTCCACGATACATTATTTTGTTATATCTCAAACTCGTTTTCGATATTATCTTCCAGAAGACTTTTTTTTTTCCGACACCTCCAACAAATATCGTTAATGTATACAAAAATGTATGAAAAAACTTAACAAATTGATAGTTTTTGAGTTTATCGCGAACAGACAGACAGACGCGGCGGAGGATTTTGTGTTTTGTAGGACTGAAACCTGGTCCCCTAGACTTCAAGACCGCCGCAAAATATATACCTTAGTGATTTCCGAACCAACAATTCCATCTTAAACGAACTGAAGATAAAAGAACGGCTATATTCGACAGTGCAAGTACAATTTCTGAAGTTCTTTGGTCACATCTCCAGAAATGAAGGATCGATTTAGCGGTTGATAGTGCAGGGCCAGGTGGAGGGGAAAAGAACGAGAGAACGCTCACCCACGCGATGGGCGGACCTTATCCAAACAGTGACCCAGACACCTGTGGTGGAGTGCTCCCGCAACGCTGCAAACCATCAAAACTGGAGGAGCATCGCGAGGGAGGCAGTGCGACCCATAACTGGGGAGACCAACGGCGACTAATGTTGCATCATCTTGGCAACCACGACCACTCTGACAAGAGTGACCGATTGAGAAGATGTATTGTAGTGTATACAACAGAATAATATACATAAGCATATTACAGTTATCTATAGACAGAACAGCTAGTAATAGGTAGTAATTGCTAGAGGCACGCTACGATGCTTAACTTGTATCTATTAACACAAATGATAATTAAACTCGCGACAACACTTTCTAGTTATTGAAACTGATGTGTTTCTGCGTTTTAAATTTTATGTGAACAAAATTACTTATTTTCTAAGATAATTGTTTAAAACTACAAATAATCTTCATAAACATAATTGTATACGGCCTTACAAATAAAATTGATATAAAGTTATACCTGAAAATAAACAAAGAATATGTAAAATGTTGACAATATCGCTGACAACACTGTCAATACAATGATAATTCTGAAGTTTTCCGAATGTCAAGCAGCCTTGCAAATAAACGCGAGAAACCAAAGAGAATTTAAACTGCGAGAAACGTTTTAAGCCAATCATAGGCAAAATATCTAAGTATTTGTAAATGTTTTGCACATTCTTGGTTTATTCACAGTTATAAATTAATACCAAGCTTATAATTAACTCCAATTTTATTCATATGTAAAGATATATACATGTAGGTACAAGAATACAAATTCCTAAGTGCCAACACAATGTGATAACTACGGAAGTCTCCTTTATTATGTAAATACGTTTTGTGTCCCAACATTCTGGAGTTATGCAAATGCTTCAAACTCTGCTACGTTTCATCATTCCTTATCGTTTTCATAAACACTAAAATTTCTGATGTGATATTTTAGCATCAAAATATTTAAATATGTATTTGATGAATCAATCTACATTGATAAAAAAATGCCAATCCTTAGAATAATATACCACTAATTTTTAATGACTAAAAAAAGATCGAGCATATAGAATATATAAGAATTAGTGAAATATGCAGTCAATTTCTCTTAAAACTGGAAAAAATAAAACAATTATTATTATTATGAAATTTGAACATGTATTTTGTTTACTTCATAGGTTTAATATTTCTGCGCGGGCCCATAATAACAAAGTCCTCCGCCGCGTCTGTCTGTCTGTCTGTTCGCGATAAACTCAAAAACAATTGCACCGATTGTCATGCTATTTTTCGAGGTAGGTTTAGGTATATTATTTGTTTAATTTTTGTATATATTTTGTATACATTAACTATATTTGTTGGAGCTGACGGAAAAAAATAAGCCGTCTGGAAGCTTTCAACGTAAACGCTGTTCCCTTTGAGCTATATCAAAATAATGTATAGTGGAATTGTGTATCTTATATAGTTCTACAGAAAAGTCTGCGAGGCATATGTATATCTCTTAAGGATAACATACTATATCCATTTCAATACTAAAAAATTGCCAATTATAAAGCGGTAATGTAAAAACTGTTTACACAAATACGATATTAATCCTTATCACATTATTACTACATATTATAAAATCATTAATTTCCGATGGCTTTAGACTACATTGTTCCCGAATACTTATGTACATAATTTATTTTTTCAATTGACAGAACAGCATCTGTCAATGTGGCAGCTAGTATTCTATAAGAGAATCCTGAGTAACTAAATTATAAAATGAGGCAAGCTTCAGAATATAGGTACAGCAATTTATAGTTACCCTTGTATAAATTATTATTATTTACCCAATTAAAGGTCCAAACTCAAACCCACATTCACACACACACACAGTTTTCAGACTTGTTTTAATTGTGCGACAGTTGTAAAATTTGGTTTTTTAATCATTTTTGTTTATATCTATATTATTTATTATGTATCCGCTAAGGAAGTTGCAAGATATTGCCAAAACAAGTGTCCTAAGACAACTTACTGTCTTAAGTCTCAACCACTAAAATGTATATAAGTATGCAATCATTGAAATAAACGAAATTATTATTATTAGTAAAATTATATATGACATGATTTTCTAAATAACTTTTTGAACGTTATTCGTCTGTTCGTTCTGGCTCTGTAACAAAAAAGACGTTGAATCAAAATTAATTGAAGCCAACAATTTTGATTGAAGTTTGAAAGCAATCAATCAATTATAAATAAACTTTACATAATCTCTTGAATCTCAGCCTGACAAAATAGGCCCAAACATTCTATATTTAAATTCCCTTTTGAATATTAACAAGAAATCGTCAGCAGATTATTGTGAATAACTAATTAAGTTCTTCGTTGTTTAGACATTAACGCGAATAGAGCTTTGATTAAAATTCGCTGGCGCAAAGCGTTAGCACCGGAATCCACCAAAGCAGAGTGGAGAGAGAGACGAGTAAGCCGCGAAGTTGTCCTATTTTTATTCCACCTAAGTGGAGTGGAGAAGTGAGCTGTACGAGCTCGTATCATCAGTCAAGTGATGTCTACGAATGGAAGACGTCATTACGCCCGCCTACACGCATCTCCGCTTAAACGGTCGACGCGGCACAAAATTCTTTAGAAAAATGAGACATCTTCTCCCCGCTTGATCCTTTTCCACCGAAGCTAAGCGGAGAGGAGATGGAAATAACGAAATCTGATTTGTTATCAAAATACATCTCTTAAGGGCCTAAGGATCTGATCCAACACGTGCCGGGTGCAATGTATTTTCGTTATTCAAATTTATATGTAGGTTCATTCGTCGACTTTACGGTGAAGGCTAACACCGTGAGGTATTTAATATACAAGTAGCTGCAAAGAAATTTACACTACCACTTTACCAGTGGGTGGCTCCTTTGCACAGGATGCCGGCTTGAGTTATGGGTACCACAACGGCGCCTTTTTCTGCCGTGAAGTAGTAAGTGTATAAGCATTACTGTGTTACAGTCTGAAGGGCGCCGTAGCTAGTGAAAGTACTGGGCAAATGGGACTTAACATCTTATATCTCAAGGTGACGAGCTATTGCAGTGCCACTCAGAATTTTTGGATTTTTCACTGCATTGTAATGGGCAGGGCGTAATAATTAATCAGCTGAAGGTCCTGCTCGAAAGGGCTTTGAACCCAGGGCAAAATTGCGAACGACGAGTCGCGATAATAGCCCGGAAATTGCTTTAGCTTTATACATTTTCGGCTTCAATGAATGTCAGGCTTTCTGTTTATAATTATTATTTCATAGTGAATAACTATGTATACAGAATAACTCATTGAAAATAATGCAAGAAAAATAATGTTTGGTTTATATATTCTTACTTATCCATAATTTTTTTTAAATGTCAATATGGTATTGAAGTAACTCTTCAACTAAAAGAAAATGAGGTTAAAACGCGTATAATCTAACTATACTTTGATATTAAGTTCGTGCGCAATACGAGTTACGAATATTGTTATTTTTGGAATCGGTGTTCTTCCGCCGCAACCCGCTCTCGCCTCTCTCCTCCTCAGGACTCAAGCACATCTCACCTATAACTATGTATGTAGTAACAAACCTATCTTGGATGACACCGACACCAAAAATTACAATAATCGTAACTAGAATAAGATTAATTAATTAGATTGTATAAAAATACGCAATTATTTTTATACTTTTTAGTGCCCAATATATATGTTGTTTTGGAATAGTCTTTGAAGTCGGTTGTTTTTTTGTTAAAAAAAAAAAAATATTTTATGATTTTTAGTGAATTTGAAGTACACTAACAATTTGTCTAAATATGTGTAAATATACTAAATTTGTCTATGCAGCAATGAACGTAAGTACTTTGCAATTTGATTACAGACAGTGTTCCGTTACTTTGTCATGGATTCCGTAATCAGAACCTAACCAAACTCTAACCAAACTATCTTTGAAGTATATGCTTTATATATGCTTATATAAAAAAAGAAACGTCGAAATCGGTTGGCGCGATATTAAGTTATTCGTAAATTTATCATCCACTTTGCTATACGTATGTATAGTAAATTTAAGACTTATGGTTTTCACATGGATTCCACTGTCAGATCTGGACCAAATTACAATGGGACCACTCGGGAAGCACCAGCTTTCAAATAACAAGAATTTTCAAAATCGGTTCACCCTGTCGAAAGTTTTGAGGTAATAAACATAAAAAAAATACCAACGAATTGAGAACCTCCTCCTTTTTTGAAGTCGGTTAAAAAGCAATTGTGCTATAAGGTACTCACTAAAAGAAAAATGGCCGAAAATTGTAAATGTACTAAATACTTACAAATTTATTAGTGACGCGCGAGCGTAATGAACAAAAATCTATTAAGTTAAAGTACGTCAAGAACTACCACCCATTCACAATTCACATTACAAAATATCGAACATTGTTTACTTCCTAAACTAGCTAGCCTAAACACACGATCGGATTTTGTACGGTAAAAACATCGGACGCGGTTGATTCGAGGGTATCTCGCACTAATCTATCGCATAAAATTGTTATTATTAACGTGCGGGCCGTACCGAGTACAACGCCGGACCAATTGGTGCCAGCCGCCCGCCGAACCGTCCGATGGTCCAGCCGTACCAAATCCGACCATGTGTTAAGCCTATTAGGGGACTACAATACATCATTAAAAACCGCGTTCAAATCGGTTATAAAAACATAAAAAAATGCTGTGCAAATGTAATGCTTACAATAGTGGGTACATGTTCCTATATTTTTTCCACTATACATTATTTTGTTATATCTCAAAGGGTTTAAACAGCGTTTTCGTTGAAAACTCCTAGACGACTTACTTTTTTTCGACACCTCCAATAAATATCGTTAATGTATACAAAAACTTAACTAGTTATATACTAAAACCTTCCTCAAGAACCGCGCATTGGTGAAAACAGCATGAAAATCAGTGCAGTAGTTGAGTTTATCGCTAACTGTCGAACACACAGACGCGGCTAAGTACTTTGTTTTAAAATATAGTAGATAAATTAAACGAAAAATTTTACGATTAATGTAATATTAAGTTTTATATGCACATTGTACTCTATAATTACTTTTTTCATATTCGAGAAACTACGCAACTTAACATTTATATATTTTATGATTTTATCTAGTAAGCCGTAAGAATGTCTTTGACTTTTATCGTATAAAATATGACACAAATGGCACGCCGTATTATTAAATCCTTGCACAAAATCGCAGATATAAAATGCCTCGTTATACTGCAACGAGTCGCGTAGTGGCATTTTATTTAGAGAAACAATGCAAAGGAATACGACACTTTTATTACGCTCAGCGTTTTGTCGTCGATTTTATTGGTTCAACGAAACCACAAAAGAAGTAAATCTAGGGAAGGTGTTGAGGTATAAAGTACGGTAGGATTTTTAGCTTTTATATATTAAGAGGTTTTTTAATGTAACATTGTTAATTAATTAACATGTTTACATTGTTGAATGAACAAACAAATTTAGTCCCATCACCTTTGTTGCGTATTTCTTCCGGGGGTCCGTCACAACAGCCGACCAATCACAGCGCGTCATTTCATGGGACGACGGTATAAAAGAGCGACTTCCGGCTCACTTGATTCAGTCTCGTGCCAGATTTGGGGAGATAACACGTCCTGAGGATCCCTCGTTTAGATGCGAAACACGTGTCCAATTGTGTAAGGACAAATATTGGCGGAATTAACACTAAAGGAAACTCAAATCATTTGTATAGTTTTCTTAATGATACACACATGAACTATCATAAAGCCTTATAAATTGCGAACGTTTTCGCATACAACATAAGGAATCATCATCAGCCGGAAGACAGCCACTGCTGGATAAAAGCCCCCTACAAATATTTCCACGACTATCGGTCCTGTGCTGCTCCTCATCCAACGTGTTCCGACGATCTTGACCAGATCGTCGGTCCATCTTACGTGGGGCCTACCAACACTACGTCTTCCGGTACGTGGTCGCCATTTGAGAACTTTAATGCCCCAAATGCCATCTGTCCGTAGAGCTGTGTCCAGCCCACTTCGTTTCGCAATCATTTGGGCTTTGTCGGTCACTTTGGTTCTCCTCGGAATATAGATTAGGAAAAATAATAAAAAAATACCACATTAGGAATAGGGATCTTAATATCAACAGTATCCAGTAGCGATTTTTACAGTACCCATGATAACAATCATACTGTGGTATTTTCTTTGATTGAAGCGAGTGTTACACATAAAAAAAAAACACTTTATAAAAGATTGAAACGCGTGTAATTGTAACTTTGATTTACATTCGATTTTTTTAGATACCATCCAGATCTCGTTTTCAAGATAAAAACTTGATCTGGGAAGGTCTTGAAACTTCGGGTTAACTAAAATAATAATAAAAATCTAACTTTTATGGCTGACTGTTGCCAACGAAATTTCGCTCATCTAATATATAAAATTCTCGTGTCGCGGTGTTTATTACCAAAGTCCTCCGAAAGGGCTAAGCCGATTTATATGAAATTTTGTGTGCATATCGGATAGGTCTGAGAATCGGCCAAACTCTACATTTCATACCCAATCAATTCAATGATAAGGGTGACGCCAGTCCTAAATATGTTTTTTTATTTTTTGACAATATTTTTTTTTATGATTCAGCATTGAAATATACACACAACTTCAAATTTTCACCCTTCTACGATCAACTCCTGTTTTTTAATCCACAGATCGGCAATAGGGTTGCAAGATGGCAATCGAATACAAAAATTGTAGTATGATAAATTTTATGCACGATATATTAGGTAGGTCTAAGAAACGGTCGTGTTATAACCTAAAAATTTTAATCACTGATTATTTTTCTTTACTTTAATTGGCATTACAACGTTTGCAGGGTCATTATCATATGGTCAAATGATCAACAATCGACGTTAGTAATTATAAAATAATGAGTGCGTGTAATATTTACGCACGATTGAAGTAATACTTAATAATAATTAATAAAATATATTATAAGAATAATTAACAGATACATAAATACATTAATTAAAGCCGTATTACCAACTAAGCACTCACGTATTGCTTAAGAGCTATTTTTTGCTATTTTTTTTCTCGGAATCGCTGACGTTATAAACTCATCTTTTGAGCAAAGTGGGCATTTCATTCTCAACGTAGAATAAAAAAAACTTTATAATTATATTATTTTAACAAGTGACATTTTGTTTGTTTTACATAGAATGATACAGTTGTATTGATATTATTCATTAAAAAAAAAACACTTATACTTTTTACAGGTCAAGTCATTATCAGGTTCTTGATTTCCACTTTTATTCTTATTTACTGATAAAAGAGTAAAATGTTCCTGGGATTCTATTTTTATATTTATTACATTTGGGAAAATAACTGAAATTGAAGGTTAGATTATTAACTACCACATAAAAATGACGATGGTTCGAAACCTTTGCCTGCTCTAATGGAAAAAGAAACTAAAAACCGGATGGTACAGTAACGTGACGCCATCTTGCCGTAACCGACTTCCGTGACGCCATCTTGCCATAACCGACTTCCGTTGCATTTTCGTCCAGTTACCTCGTAGTCGCGCCTAAAGAAGTTTTACTTCAATAATATCAATGACATCCTCAACGCAATGTAGAACACGTGTGGGTTGCACTTCATGGCCTCATCCATATTTTCAGAGAAACTGTTTATGTGAATATCTAAGAAAAGCGAAAGACTTTTTGAGAATACCGTACGATCAAAATATAGCCTACGCAATTCATTCCATTCACCTTTGAAGTCCGCTAGATCAAACAATTGTTTGTATATCTTATATCTTTAAACGAGCAATTCTTGTATATAAATAATCTGAATCTCGGAAACGGCTCTAACGATTTTCATAAAATTTTGTATACAGGGGATTTCGGGGACGATAAAGCGAACTACCTAGGATTGCATTCAATTTTAATAAATATAGTTTTATCCGTGTTTCAATGAGAATCAGGTACAGTAACATTAGAATACAAAGGTAAATTTCACGACTATATACAAGGCTATAATAGCTCAGACAGAGCCGTGCATATCATATAGGCAATTAGGCAGTACTTACCTCGTTATGAACCTAAATAAATTAACTTTAACAAGTTAATTTAATTTGGTTGCGTTATTTTATTACCACTCTTCTGTTGAACACCTACTCATAAAAAAATTCCTTACTCTAGATACTAAATACCTACGGAAATCAATTTTTGATTATTCCACATCCACAGTGGCTACCTTGCTAGAAAACCAACGCATGCCCCTGAGCTCAGATGGACCATTGGGTCATCCGGAAAGCAGAAGACGACGGATCGAATCCAGATGTCCTATTAGTTTTTTTTTTGTTCAAGTTTTGTACCTTCTTCAAAATCCGAGCAAGGCTCGATCATCCAGTTACTCTATACAATATGCGGGCTAAAGAATTCATTATAGTTCCCACACACGTCAAATAAATATTAGCTGTGGATTAATATTAGTAAGCTGTAGCAACTGGCCCTCGTTAGAAGCAAGTACAAAGAGCAGTGTCGACATAAATTTCTTTTGTTTCTACGCTGGATGTTCGCCGCCCACACATTGACGCATTCACATCAAACTATTTTGACGACAATGATGATCGAGCGTTATGTTTGCTTGCGAACAATGGATCACAAGTTCGATATTCATTGAGAGCTAATGCTAGAGGATATTTTACTAATTATACGATATCGATCGAATCAGAAGTGAGGAGATCCGTAGTAGTACCAAATGATTGCGAGACTGAAGTGGCAGTAGGCAAGGCACATAGTTCGACGGACGGATGGCTGGTGGAGCAGATAAGTCCTCCAATGGTCCACGTACCGGAAGACGTAGTGTTGGTGGGCCCTCCACAAGATGGACCGACATCTGGTCAAGATCGCCGGAATACGATGGATGAGGGCGACGCAGGATCGATCGTCGAGGAGATCTTTGGAAGAGGCCCTTGTCCAGCAGGGGACGTCTTTCAGCTGATGAGGATGATAACGATGATGCACTAAAAATACTATATTATAATAAACATACTAAAAAATTAAACAAAATATGTGCAGTTGGTGATGGAGATCAAATTCGTGGACAAATCATTGTTTTAAAGGCAACCGGTTAATGGCAATATTAACATTAGCGAGTTATAAAGCGGTTAATAACATTAGCGATAATTCATCGTCGAGGTATTGTGCCTTACATGGTCACCTACTATTATGTGACCCCTATACTTGTCATTTATTTTAAAAGAAATAACAAAAACCACAGCGACACGTTATTGATATGGATTTATTGCATATTGTTTAACTCTCTTATTTGTTACTTTTTTTTATGGAAAAAGGAGGACAAACGACCGTACGGCCCACATTCTCTTGCAACACCAGAGGAATCACAGGAGCGTTGCCGGCCTTTGAGGAAGGTGTACGCGCTTTATTTGAAGGTACCCATGTCGTATCGTCCCGGAAACACCGCACAAGGAAGTTCGTAACACAGCTTTGTGTCACGTGGAAGAAAGCTCCTTGAAAACCGCACTGTGGAGGACCGCCACACATCCAGATGGTGGGGATGAAAGAGCTTTAATATATATACATATTTTAGATGTCTGATTTGGAATTACCAAACAATCCTTTTAGTTTAGTTCTTCTCTTAAATGGTCACATATTTTCTACTTATAAGATCTTGCTATTTCACAATATTATACACGAGACTACTACTGTAATATTGTTGAACAATATTATATCATCGATGCCTTGTTGAACATCTCATCAACACAGAATCGATGAAATAATATTTAAAAATAATACAAATGATTTCCAGCAGCGCCTGCATTGGAATGTTGGAAAAAAATACACTATCAACTCAAAACTTAAATCCTCTGTGCGTGATAACCATGCAACGAAGCGAACCCGGTCTAGTAATAAATTGTTTTTAATTGGATTCGTTACAGCCTAACAGATTTTTGTACCTAACTTATATATTGTTATCAAAGTTTTTGATTGATTTGTAAGTATTTGCCTGTTGTTAGTCGTCGTCGATGTTTGCAATGTAATATGTTTATTATAATATGAATATAAATACAATATAATTGTAAACCACCCCAGATAATAGTCTCTATATAAGAAACATATAAAAGTTAAAAAGAGCCATCATTCAGTTACGTATTCTGACGTAGGTATTATAAGATTTGTCTGGTTACATCCTATATATTATATTCATGACAAGCTCTCGATCCAAAAGAGAAGAAGACAGATAATGGACCTGCATTTGCCACGGTCTTATTCATTCGCTTCTGATCTTCATATCAAACTTCATATTCTTGCTTCTCATCTTTTGACCCTTTTTTAGGTCACCTGATATTCCCTGGGTTCCACATAACTGTAATCTTGTTATTCATAAATTTGTCCAGTCAATCTGCTCCACATGACTGCATAATCTAAATATTTCCATTTATGTAACGGCCACTACGTCAATAACATCAAATCCACAATATGCTTCTTTGTTTCTCAAAATAGCTTCTCATATTTTAAACTTAACAAATACAGCTACTCCTCTTCATATTATAATGGACCACAAATTAGTACAACTAGACAAATATACCAATTACCGCCTGCTGTTTTCCCGAACCGATACGACTTAGGAACTTTCAAGAAAAGAGCATCCTCACACCTTAAAGGCAGACAACGCATCTCTTGACATCTGTTGTTGCGAATGTACATGGGCGCTTGCCTCTCCTCTCCCCATCCTGTAAGCCTCTTACCCGTTTTTGTACAAATTAAATTAAAAAGCCTTATTTATACAAAAAAAATTGTATAAATAAGGCTTTTTGAGTAACAATGCCCTGTCTACTACTGATAACTAACGTGATATTATATGGATGATAGCTCTGTTAAAGTTAGAAAAAACTGATCATTAAAAAGGCATAAAAAGACATTTACTTTCTCAAAATTGATTCCTTTAGAATTCTATTTGATATCATTTCTAACACTACCACCGCTTCGAAGACAAATGGCAATCTGAGAGAGTAGTAGTGGCGCAAGAAACTCTCCCAAACTTAAAACTGACGTTCCAATTACCTTAATTTGACCTTAAATATTAAATTTACGTTTGGAAATGGTGAGTATATTTGTAGTATTCAGTACTTAATATGAATTAATTATATTTTGTTGATAAAGTTCTAAGCCTATACAATATTTCATAAATGTTTCATTTGTAGAAGTTCGGAACCTCAATAGAGAGTTTTCGCTATTTACGAATCAATTCAAAGTACAAAGCCATATTTCTCTAACGAAATGGAATCTCATTCCGGACACTTTAGAGCTCACTCAGGGACATTAATTGAGACTTTATTATACAACAGTCAGAGTAAAATAAACTTTATTTTAAGAGCTTACGATTTTACCTCTTCCAAACTGAACTAGCGAGTTTATGCTTATTTAGTTATCAAGAAAACTTATAGTTGATAACACTGGAATTCAATTAAAACATAATGAATGAGTTTTGCTTCACAATGAAACAAAATTACAATATGTGATGGTATCTTTTCATAGTACAATCTATATACATATAAGAGATTTCCACGTATATAGTCACTCATAACGATATCTCTGGAACCATTAGAGCTAAAGACTTGAAATTTGGTTGGAATAATCTTTTCACCGAGTAGAGGTCAGCTGAGAACGGATTTTACGAAATTCCAAGTTTTTTTTAATAATGAACAGAACAACGTCTGTCGGGTCAGCTAGTATCTAATATAGCGTTACGCGATGAGAATTTTAGCTCCATAGATGCTGTATAACCTAAAACTGACATGCAGGAATGCTTTTGTTTAATTAGTTGACATCTTTGGGCACCGAATCTGATACTGCAATTAAATAGGCAATTTGATACTGCAATAATCGTTATATATATAATTCTTCTGTACGTGTGTGTGTTCAAGAGGATTCGAGGATGGTTTAGATTCACAATTGAACTACCTCCTAAATATCTGGACCGATTTTGATGATTTTTTAGATTCTCAATACAGTCCATATATTATTCTCCTGCGTATGTTAGTGATCTCTTAACGTCTGGACCGATTTTTCAAATTTAGCACGCGTGTACAGGACAACGTCTGTTGGTTCCGCTAGTTAAATATAAAAATAAATTATACCTATGCACATAGGGAGGCATAATTTGAAGGGTTGTTACATAGTCTAAAACATATAATTAATTGTCACTGTCCAGAGATAATTTTTCGTTAAAAAATTCAGGAACAAAAAAAATTAGGAACCCGTTACGAAATGGATTTTCATACATTTTTCTAATAAATATCCAGTTGGCGATAACATTATGTATATATGCCCTACAGTTCTATTATTGTATATAGATTTATATTATTTCTCACTGATACAAGTTATAAGCATCATATATTTACAGGTTTTATCTGTCAAACATCAGATGACACTTGGAGTCTTTGTGGATATATAGAAAGACGGAAACTGGCCACGCGCCATATGTCACTGTCTTGGAAAATATACACGGACACAATGAAACCAATAAGCAGAAATCTGACGGTAAGAGTCTAAACTATCCATTCGGTTCAAGATGGCCGTTGCTAAATGACGTCAGTAACATATGCACAAAATACATAAAATGAAACTTTGCCGATGTAGAAATAATATAAATACCTACAAAGTTCCGTCCATTGGAAATAATATGACCGCAAAATTTCCTTCAATTACATCAAAAACCTAACTATAACCGCAAATTTGTAAACTAAGTGTAAACTACAATATGGAACCTTCATTAGCAACATGTCGAGAATATCCATTATGTGGGCTTTCTAATTCCATTAACTCCCTCCCAATGAGATACTTCTCTCTGATTAAGTGTAAAACAATCGACCCGGTGGCCTGTCGGATTGGCAATCTAACTTGAATAGTTTGCCTTCTAAACTACTATTAATGTTTAATTTGCTCTGGGGATAGTTTACTTTGTACCACAATGTTTTTCTTTTTACTACTGACGCAATGGATTAAATAATTGTCTCTTGTTTGTGGATCTGTTTCATTTAGGTGCTGTTGTATATATCGTGTACTAGCTTTTATCCGCATTTTTATTTTTTAATATACTCACTTTGCAAATAATACACTACAAACTGCTGTGGTTAATACATTTTTATAAGCTACCAACTATAGAACTTTCATCCCCCTTTTTCATCCCTACACAGGTCTAAGTTTTTAAAACCGCTAGAACAATTATTGATTTCATGATGTTATCTTCGATAGTGACGAACTTTCATACAAATTTCCACCCCGACAAATTTTCGCGATAAAAAGTAGCCTATGTCCTTTCCCAAGCTCTTGTCTATTTCTGTAACTAATTTCATCAAAATCGGATAAGTGATTTCGACGTGAAAGCGTAACAAAGAATCTTACATTCACATTTATAATAATAGTAGGGATATTCACTAAAATATCTATAGTAATTGGTCAGATTTTAGTCTAGCTCTGTTAAACTATGCCCTTAAGTTATTCATAGGAGTTATCCTGACACTCCAATAGTAGTAGCTCGCAAAAACTGAACGTAGAAAGACTATCAAATATATAAAAAAAAACAATTGAAAAATCACACGATTGATTGTTGTAATTGACATATTGACAACAAGTACAGCGACAGCCGCGAGGTCAAAGTTCAAATAACTCGTCAATTTGTTTGCGCAAAACATTGAATTCGATTATGCGAACTCGATAACATATAACTACGTACGTAACGAAATCGAAAACACTTTGATTTTCTTATTTATCGAATGTTACTTTTTTAGATATTCTGATTGACATATTGCGAACAGCCCTAAGATGTGAACACACGCTTCAATATTCATACACTGTCATAGGATTTCAATATATTATTCCGGTGCGATACATTAGAGCACGTCTTAAGACGTTCGCATACTTCCATCAGTAATGCCAGCTTTTAATTTCTATTTTTAACAGATTTCATTTACGCTAAGTCGCTTTTGTTAATTGTTTATTTTACGTTAAAACTAGAGTGTAAAAGTTAATGTGATCGGCAACTCTGTTTCAATCAATTCGACACGTGTTTCGCCTCAACAAGAGGAATCCTGAGGAGTTGTTGACTCGCCGAATTCACGTCCCAGAGTTTTTGCATGTAGACTTACAAATCTTAGTGGAATTAACCGCTCATCACATGAAGATAATTATGAATTTGAGCAGAATAACGTCTAATTCAATAAATGATATTTGTGTGCCGTGTCACGACAACAAATAAACAAAAAAATTGTGTGCGTATAAAGTACACATAACAGAAGTGAAACCTGCATTGTGCACGAACCTCTAAACTGCATATGCAGTCCCGGTAGATGTTGCTAGGATGACACATGATTTCAACCGCTATGGATGACATTACTATCACCGCTACAATATTTATGTTGTCCTGGTGTTTATATAGTAATAGGTCGTGCGCATGACGTCACAATGTATTAAGGTATACTCGCGTCATACATAAGACAATCTCAACTATGATCGCCTGGTACCAAAGCACGATATAATGCTTCCTTTCTCATTTTTTCCCACGTTTAATCTTATAAAATTATTACAATATTAGCTGACCCAGCAAGATAATTTAAGACCCATAAGAAAATTTCAATAATTAAAAAGTTTGAGGTATAAAAAAGATGACGACCGATTCTCAGACCTACCAAATATTATAAAATCGTACATAAAATGTATCGTACTTCAATAATTATTATATTCGATTGCCATCTTGCCTATTATTCTGTTTCATCCACTGAAATAGGAATTCTGTCGATGGAACTGAATAATATAAGAAAATTTGGTGTGTATTTTTAATGCTGAATCATAATGAAATAAAAATAATAAAAAAAATTCAATTTCATTTCTGAACGACTGGGGACACATCAAAGGAAAAACAAAATTGTTGTTTTATTTAAATCCGAGCATTTTCATATTTATTCACCTTTTGAACCTTCTCTGGACTTCCACAAATAATTTAAGACCAAAATTAGCCAAATCGGTCCAGCCGTTCTCGAGTTTTAGCGAGACTATCGAACAACAATTCATTTTTATATATATAGATAATACAAAATGTATTATCTGTGTATAAAATTCGTTTATTTTAATTTACTTTTTGCTACACATACCTTTGTATTCCTATGAATAAGACCAAGATGTGTTTGCCTATAATTGGATCTACATTACCTTCAATAGTGATCATTTAAATTATTTCTTTGCTTAATTTTTGTATGTATGATGTATCAGTTGGTGCACCATTACATAAATAAATAAATAAAATATTTTCTCTGTGGGTGACTATGAACTCTATAGCATTGGTAGCGTTAAAGGTTTAACGCAACATTTTTGAAAGTCGCATTAGAAATTTCACTTAAAAAAAAAACACTTTCGCATTTATACTATTAGTTAGGTGTTCACGTTTAAATTTTCCATGCATAAAAGACATGCTGATATGAATATTAATTCATTGAATTTTTTTAATTAACAGTTACAAGAATTACTAAATTAATTACCTTTTTGGTTTACAAACAAAAGTAATTCGTTATTATGAAATATGTAATAGTGGTCCTTGGCAACTCAACGCGGCAATTTCGTCCGCCACGGTACAGTGGATTGACGCACACGCACTTAGGAAGTGAAAAAAACTTACCCGTCACCGAAAATCAAGAGATGGATCGGTTTTTAGGATGAATTTAATTCTATCCACTTTTATTGATTTATTTAGATAAAATACTTACAATAAAAAGGTTTAACTGCCGAACAAATTTTTAAATGCTTCTAAAAATTGAAATAATAATTGCCTTTAAATAAATATCGGAAAACGTTAGTTTAGTACAGCATGTGATCCCACAAAGCCTCTTTTAAACATATATTTTCCATTCTATCCTGTCCTATCATGTTCGAGTCTAGAAAACCGATACGCTATTCTCCTGTTTTCCTCTTCCGAACTCATAGTCAGTCTACCTTGCTAGCCTCGTGGTGGTCATTCTATTAGTCATTAGCCTTGCTCATTTTTTATCTTTTCTTTTATCATAATATGACTTAACTCTCCGCATTTTAATTTTTTGTATTTTTTTATGAAAATAAGGGACGAGACGAGCAGGACGTTCACCTGACGGTAATTGATACGCCTTGCTCACTAAAATTCAATGCCGCTCAGGATTCTTCAAAAACCCAAAAATTCTGAGCGGCACTACAACTGCACTCGTCACCTTGAGACGTAAGATGATAAGTCTCATTTGCCCAGTAATTCCACTAGCTACGGCACCCTTCCGACCGAAACACAGTAGCAATGTCATTACTGCTTCACGGTAGAAATAGGCGTCGTTGTGGTACCCATAATCTAGCCGGCATCCTTTGCAAAGGAGCCTCCCAATGGTAACTGTATTGTGCATTCTTAAAATTTGTTTTATTTTTCATGTCCCCCAAGTGTACTCGATCATTTCTTTTAAATTCTATTGTTCTACTTGATTCGTTGGATTGTAACATTTCCTCTAGTTACTGGGCTATTGGAATATAAGCGCTGAATCATTTGCATATTTTGTGGATTCTAGTCTAGGTTGTTGTCAGTTATTTACAGTTATCCCTGGCAGATAGACAACGCAAGCATTATCCTGTCCGGTGATAAAATTCGACCATTCGCATAGCTTCGTATTAAATTTTTACATATGACTAGTGGAACCGACAGACGTTGTCCTGTACATACGTCTTAAATTTGAAAAATTGGCCCAGCTGTTAGGTGGAGTACATACACATGCGCAGGAGAATTATATTATATGGACGGAATCGAGAATCTAAACCAACCTCAAATTCACTGGAACACACAAAAAATCAGAAAAATAGGTCCAGCCGTTTAGGAGGTAGTTCAATTGTGAATCTAAACCATCCTCGAATCCCCTTGAACTCATACAAAAAATTTCATCAAAATCGGTCCAGCCGTCTAGGAGGAGTTCAGTGACATACACACGCACTCAAGATATACATATATAAATAAATATTTTTAATGTATGACTTAGTTTTTCTTTATAACACCATTACCAACCATAAAGTAAAATGTGACCTACTCAGTCGCTTTGCACTTAAGGCCCCTTACAAGTATCCAAAAGCTAAATTATCCAAAATTTTCTATACCCCGCCCTGTAGATCAAATCTTGGCTTACAGTCTCCGGTTAAGAGTTCGAGTTGGACGTGTTTCATGACTCTTTATATAGTTTTAAGCAAAAGATTTGGGAGAATTTCAAAATTTAGTTATATTATTGTTATTAATTATTAAAAATTTAATATCATTTAGTATTATTAGTATCTCATAGTTATTTGACAAAGTTATGTACACCGTAATTGTTATACATGGCTGACACAATACCCTGTAATATGTAAGACTAGTTTGTAACGATATGTGTAATGTGGTTGTACTTATTAAATAAATAAATGAATACATAATATACTCTGTGGTATTCATGAATTGTTAAATAATTCTTTTTAAAGTCAATAAGTAAGAAATATTTGAACTTCCAATGACATGCTCAATGCTAAAAATAGCGATACGAAAATAAGTTACACATTCTCATTACCTTTCGTTAACATTTATTATGGCGATAGCCATGTTTGAGTTTAAAATTTATGTACATTAAATTTAACTATGCTCTGTGGAAGATTCCTTGGGCGATGCTGTAATTTTCCCTTAGTTTCGTGATGATCAGGTGAATGAGTGTGATTAATTGTTTTAGAGTGTTTTCTTTAATCTTAAAAGAAAATGACATCAATCACTATCACTGTTTATCGTTAATTTTTTAATAGTTACGCCCGCTAGGCATGTATGCAATGATGTAATAAAATCGTACTACATATGAAGATCTTAGTTCTGAAAAGGAATTTTATTTGATGCCCATAGAATGAAATGATAAAAAATGATGTAACTATCAGCTTTGTTGGCTTACGGGCGTTCCCAATATACTATCTACAGATAGAGATAAATTACTACCTTCTACTGTCAGTAATTAGCTGTCAATAATCTGAAGCTGTACCAATATACCCGATAAGTCATTCTTATCGCCTTATATTGGGACGCGTGAATTGCAATTTCCATACAAACTTCTATCGCTGGTAAGCTATACGTCGTTCCATACAGACAGACAGCGTGTACGGTTAAGGTGAGTTACCGTTGATAAGTTTATTGGGACAGAAAAGTCAACGATATTTACGATTTCTATCTCAAGATCTCAAGTAAGAGATAGACTGAATATTTGGAAGAGCCGTTAGGGAACCAGCTACATACTATACTAACTACCTACATACAAAGCTGCCACAAGATGATCCGTTACTGTTATCAGCCAAAACAAAATTTACTCCCGATTAACTAAAATGCCTAACATGTTACTATTATAACGTTATTATTATAACATCCTGAAGCACTGGAACAAAAGAAGTAGTCTCCACGATGTTACAAAGAAACGCTCATAAAATTGTATTTCATTCTCATATTTTAATAGTCGCACCATTCTTTACATTATTCATAACAAAATAAAAGTTTACAGTTTGGAATTTATGGAAACCTTTACAAAAGCGGATTGAATTGATTGTTACGAGTTAAAACTTGTCACAAAAGTAAATACGATCACAGATGAATGGTTTTGGGCGGATGTGCTTAAAAATAAGTTGTAAAAGCTTAAAGATTTAAACTAAGGTATTGAAAAGGTATTTGAAAAAATAATTGATGGAGAGACGATCAAAAAGTGTTAAATGTAGAAAAAGCAGTACTACAAAACATATTACCACTATGTGCTTATAGAGAACAAAGAACATGAAGCTTTTAAATAATAATGTATCCTTAAAGCTGTCCTCTAACCTTAACTTGGAACATGGGGAGAAATGCGAACTTAAGGCGACACTAAATGCCGGCGACCTTGAGCGATATGAGTTCACGGCTCCTATGTAACAAAGCCAATATTTTAAAAATTCTTGCGTCTAACATTTAACATTTTAACAGGCGCAAACAGTTTAATTGCTTACAATCCTCATTATTGATTACTAATCTTAATAAATGTACCAACACAAAAAAGTAAAAGCTATAAGAACAACTTTTATGAGAGCAGTATACTAAACAAATGCATCATGCCGAGAAAAAACTTGTTTAACTGCAAACAAAACTGGTTAATTCATAATAGCTCTGGAGTGTTAAGTTTAACTAACATCAAGCATTAGCAACCTACAAGTAAGACTTAAGGGTATGTGTAACAGGATAAAGTAGAGTTCATAGCTGCAAATGCTATATTTTCACCACAAAACGTGTCTAAAAACACCTTGTTTGCGTGTTTTCTGCTTACTCTTTGCCTTAAGTTCAAATTAGGGTTGTCACATTTCATAGGATCATCGTCTGGCCGACTTGGCAGTTTTTCTTTCAGCTAACATCGTTTTTAGTGCAATGGGAGACGTGACAAGAATAATTTCCCCAAGTCAATGATTTTACCAATTTTGTACACACGTCGTATATAGCAGTATTAACACACTTGGTCCACTCAAATCGATTCTGAATTCCCTAGCTGTACGGTTTGTACAGCATTTTATGGCTTTAAATAAAATACGTTTTATAGGATTAAAACGCGTGTAACTCAATGTTTACAACCAGTATTCGCATACAACCCACATACATATTAAAAGTAGTTAAATGAGTGTTTTAAAACCTTTTATTGAATATTTAACCCGAAACATTTATATCTAGAAAAAGTTTACAGGGGACTGACATAAACAGAAGTCGAGAAAAAAAAATTGTCATAGTTGTTAACACATAGGAAGTTTATTACTTCCGAGTTGGTATATACTGTTGATGGAAAGGTCATGGCAAGATTGACAGAGTCCTTTTCTATTTATGTGTGTTTACTTTTTTGTTTTGATTTGGAAATGATCTCAAGTTGACTTCTTACTTAATTATTAATATATACTCATTAATAATAAGAAGAATAAATATACCGTATATACTAGAAACTTACTTTTCTTGTGGTGAAGACATGATCCGTGAACGCGGCACATACTCGCCGTCTGCCCCATACGGGCACTACCGTTTTACCTCCATGAGCGGCCACCAGTCGGCGCTAGCTTCACTACATTCCGATACACACATGTGCACTGCACTGTTCATACACACACAATTACATATTTAGTACTCAATCACTGTGTTACGTCGATGGAAGAGCTCTACACTGTTGATTAACCAGATGCTATTTAACTTCAGTGTTAATTTTAATATATAATATAATCTACATATATCGGCGCAAAAACTACACAACACACACATTATAAAAACGAGAATTATTGAGTTTTATAATTTTAATTGAAATTAGTTCCGTATATTATATGTGAAATTATTGTTAAAAAAACATTAATCGAAAACACGTGCACGTGCGCCGAGCCCTATAAATACGGCCATACTGTCTAATGTGTAGACACTCGAGGCATTCGTGCTCAAGCTGTCGTACGGTCCGGACCTCTCTGGGATGTCGTTACGCTCCCTGTGGATAATATATGAAGGTGGTCAAATACTAGAGCAGTTTTCTTTCTATGATCAAATTATGAGTGATCACCAGTGATCAACAATTACCACGTCAACAGTAGTGACGTCACACCTTTTAAAAACAATACAGAGGTTCTTTCCTCGTCATTGTCATTCGCCATATACTAAGTATTTAGCAGTTGTCATCAATATAATAAAAATATGCACCAGCACTTGGTTATTAAACTCTTGCTACCTTATTCATAATAAAACGCTTTTCGAAGGTGTTAAACTATATTAGTTAAAACGTGTTTTAAGCCTATCGAACGTTCGATAAAATTCCTTATTCATATTCGTTAGATAAACCTCCCATAACTAAGACGTCTCTGTAGTACGCAATGTTACCATTTCGTTCAAAAAAACATGGTTTTAACTAATGAGGAACTGACAATGGAAACGGACATCTTTTCAATGTCAATGGTTTGTCAGTTGTCAAAAGTCGATGTCAAAATTATTTCTAACTTCAAAAATCAAAGTTTGGAAGTCTGTCGTTTGTCAATCTACGACGGATATCCAACAATTGTGAGCGGGAAGCTATTGATCACATTATTAAACAAACAGCTGATCGATATCGGCCAAGTTTCCTTCGAGTGCTAAAATAGGTATATAGAAGGGTCTTAGCTACTATAAGTCACATCAGATTTATCGAAGAGATAATGAGCGTTTTAGCTCTAATATATAATATAATTATGAATACCATTTTTTGACAAGCGTATATTAGCGATGTTTTAAATCTCCGCTTAGTCATTATGAATAAGACAGATAATATAAATTGTTGTTTAGAAACAAATAGGTACTAAAACAAATATTTGGTTCAAAGTTCAAGATGTACTTGAATATAATTCTAAATTTTATGATCATTTTCAACGTGATAATTTCACAAAAGTAGAAGAATAATATTGTTGTGAATTTAATTTAAACAAAACGCACAATTTTATTTTGATGTAAAATTTGTAGGCCAATTAATAAATTTTTTATGCCGTTATTTATGAAAACGGACTGGCAAGACAATAGTACAACTATTTAACTAGTTGACTATAAAAATATTTCCAACGACATTTTTTTTCTTTTAAGTTCCCACGTGACACCATAACATACATTTAATAATTTTAAATAATATTTAAAGTGATACAATATTATAACGGTGCGCCCATGCTGTAACGGTAACGAAAACCTGGTAAAATAACAAATAATGGAGATCATTCTTAGAGTAGGGACATTTTATTGGATTTTTTTTATGAAAAAGTAGGACAAACGAGCGTACGGGTCACCTGGTGTTAAGTGATTACCGAAATCTCAATCTCAATCTCAAAGATCCTTGAAAACCGCACTGTAGAGAACCGCCACACATCCAGGTGGGGATGATATCCTAACTTGTGGCGTGTCGTGCGAAGGTGTATTCGGAATCTACTGCGAGTTCTACTGTTACTAATTAATAAATCACTTTTTTTTATGAAAATAAAGGACGATTTTAATGAAAAACTCAAAAATTCTGAGCGGTACTACAATTGCGCTCGTCACCTTGAGACATAAGATGTCAAATCTCATTTGCCCAGTAATTTCACTTACAGAAACACAGTAATATTTACACATTACTGCTTCACGGCAGAAATAGGCGCCGTTGTGGTACCCATAATCTAGCCTCCCACTGGTGAAACTGTTCAGTCTAATTTATTTTAACTCTTACGTGTTACGATGAGTGTGAAAAATGGAGTATGAACGAAAGTTCATGATCAGGGGCATTGAGGTCGGGCCGAAAATTGAACGTAGAAGGTGTGAGGCACTACACTACAGTCACGATTGTGGCACAAATTGTAATTAATGGCTTCGAGGTTACGCGTGTACGATTGAAACGCGTACTTTGAGAGAAAATCAAGACAAACATTATTCGTTGAAGGTTACTTACCAATCAATAGATTTACAACATAAAGTACTAAAACGTATATATATCTAGTTACATAATACTCTCGTATTATTTATTCACAGTGTGTTGATGACTCATCCACCGTACTCAATAACTCATATACATTTTTAATAGTGCTTTGCATTTTTTTACTTACACATATATTGTGACGTTTGAGTACTTTTGTTACATCACTTTGTATAGATTGAGATAAAACAAAAATTTTAACAAAAAACAACCAACTTCAAAAAACTAAACCAAATCAATAGATATAATATGCACTAAAAAGTATTAAATAATTGCGTATTATTATACAATCTAATTAATAAATCTAATTCTAGTTACGATTATTGTTATTTTTGGAATCGGTGTCATCCAAGATAGGTTTGTAACCATTGTTTATATCCTTTCCAATAAAAAAATAATCATCGAAAACGGTTGGCGCGATATTGAGTTATCCGTAAATTTGTCATCCACTTTACTGTACGTATGTATAGCAAATTTAAGGTTTTCTCATGGATGCCATTGTCAGATCTGGACCGAATTACAATGGGACCACACGGAAAGCACCAGCTTTCAAATAAAAAAAAGAATTATCAAAACCGTTTCACCCAGTCGAAAGTTTTGAGGTAACAAAAAAAAAACCGACGAATTGAGAACCTCCTACTGTTTTGAAGTCGGTTAAAAAAAACAACCAACTTCAAAAAACTAAACCAAATCAATAGATATAATATGCACTAAAAAGTATAAAAATAATTGCGTATTTTTATACAATCAAATTAATAATCTAATTCTAGTCACTAAAACTAGTTAAACGGATTCTGTTACAAATCCGTGTCCTTCTGTTGCTTAGCGGCTTCTATCTTTGCTAGACGTTGCTCAAATAGTTAGACACTGTTTAACAAAACAAGTGTCTAAGGCATGTTTAAGTTATTTTCCGTAATAACTGTATTGTACGTAATTGTTTAAAATTATAACATACTAGCTGACCCGACAGACGTTGTTCTGTATATAATAAAATAATGTTTTTTTATAAATTTGTCATTGATATATTATAACATCAAGAATTGCTTCGTAAAAATGCACCCTGTTGTTGTAATAAAATTGTTTCACAGCATAACTATCAAACCGTTGCGTCAATAAATTCGACGCATCAAAAAAAAATGTTGTTTTTATTTAATTCCGAGCATTTTCCTATTCATTCACCTTTTAAACCTTCCCTGCACTTCCACAAATAATTCAAGACCAAAATTAGCCAAATCGGTCCAGCCGTTCTCAAGATTTAGCGAGACTAACGAACAGCAATTCATTTTTATATATAAAAGATAGTGTATAATAACGTACCTATAGCTCCGTCGAATAATAAATATTATCAATGTCCATTTAACTGTATAATTATAAATAATATTGCAAAACGAGACAACTGTGGGTAATAAGCACAGAACTTCATTAGGCATTCTTCACACACCGGATTTCTACCAAATAAATTAATTTAATTTACTTATTTGGTAGACGGAGATTAAATATTAATTATTCATTATTTGGACTTTGGAATTTTTTTTACATCACGAAGTTTAAAGTCCAAAGTAAATATATTAAGTATATATTGTGAACAAGTTCTCCATTAAACATATAAATGTTAATATGCTGTATGGAGTACACTTAATATTTTGCATTATTAATATTAAAATGACCTAATTGTTATTTACCGATCGTAAACAAGAACTTGACTACATACTATATATTATACTCTCTACTATATCTGGCCAGAATTTTTACCAGTGGGAGGCTCCTTTGCACATGATGCCGGCTAGATTATGGGTACCACAACGGCGCCTATTTGTCCCGTGAAGCAGTAATGTGTAAAAGCATTACTGTGTTTCGATCGGAAGGGCGCCGTAGCTAGTGAAATTACTGGGCATGCGACTTGACATTTATGTCTCAAGGTGACGAGCGCAGTTGTAGTGCGGCTCAGAATTTTTTTTGGTTTTTCAATAATCTTGAGCGGGGCTGCATTGTAATGGGCAGAGCGTATCAATTACCATCAGCTGAACGCTCGTCTCGTCCCTTATTTTCATAAAAAAAAAACTCTTAACAAATAAATATAGCAGTTTTTTTTTGAGAAAATATAACCTTAATAAATTGTTGATTTATTTATTTATTAAAGTCTCAGAATAAATAAAAGGAATTTGAAATGAGTACCTTTGGCTTTAAGAAAAGGCATTAATTTTCTCAAAATTGATTCCAACACTACCACGCTTCGGAAAAAATTAAAAAGCGGTCTGAGAGAGAAGAAGCGGCGTAAGAATCTCTACCAGCATCCTTCTTTGCGCTCTTTTTCTATAAAATATACAAATAATGGTGGCCTATAATCTGTATGGCCAGGACTGCACTGCACTGTTTCCATGGGATTTTTTGTCATTATTTTTAATAGGGATTTCTTAAGCGACTCGATGTCAGCATGTCCAGACCTTGTCTTCTAAAACTGCCCATAGTTTGAAGACCAAGGGTTTCAGGTCTGGGCTAGACGAGGGTTAGAACTCCGCTCTTCTAAAGTCTCAAACGTTGACATCCAGCCAAGCTCGAGTAGTGCTTGTTGTTGACGATAAGCCAAGGAGTCTTACGGCCGTTCCCAATATTCAGTCTATCTCTTACTTGAAATAAAAATCGTAACTATCGTTGACTTTTCTGTCCCAATAAACTTATCGACGGTAACTCACCTTATCCGTACACGCTGTATGTCAATGGGACGACGTATAGCTTTACAGCGATGGAAGTTTGTATGGAAATTGCGAATCACGCGTCCACATATAAGGCGATAAGAATGACTTATCGGGTATATTGGGACAGCTTCAGATTATTGACAGCTAATTACTGACAGTAGAAGGTAGTAATTTATCTCTATCTGTAGATAGTATATTGGGAACGGCCGTTAGCCATTAGTTCTGACAGTACGCGGCCTGCGGAAACTCTTGCTGACTAGCTGACCCGACAGACGTTGTTCTGCATATAATAAATAAAATAATGTTTTTATATGAATTTGTCAATAATATATCATAACATCAAAAATTACTTCGTAAAATATGCACCCTGCTGTCGTAATGAAATTGTTTCACAGCAGAACTGTCAAACCGTGCGTCAATAAAGGAAAAACAAATTTGTTGTTTTTATTTAATTTAGCAGCATTTTACTATTTATTCAACTTTTAAACCTTCTCTGGACTTCCACAAATAATTCAAGACCAAAATTTGCGAAATCGGTCCAGCCGTTCTCATGTTTTAGCGAGACTAACGAACAGCAATTCGTTTTTATATATATATAGATAGAACAAAAAAATGTTCTACGGTATTAAAAAACGTATCAACATACAAGTCCGCGATACCAAACCATATTATTCATACCATTGTATTAATCCTTATCCCACAAAATGATATTTTATCAAAATACTTTTTAAATATTAATTTAATAAATATAAGGAAAATAAAAATATGAACCAAAGAAAATAATGCCTTAATAAAATAATAACTATGTGAAATAAAACTTTTATGTTAACAAAAATAAATCTATAGTCCGCCTTAGTAGACTTTCCACTACCACGAGATCGGTATCTAAGCGAGTGAAACCGCGGGACATTGCTAGTCAAACCCTAAAGCAATAAAATCAACAACTATTTCATTATACATTATATATTCATAGGAGGTAATAAACAAAAAAAAAAACAACGTTTTAAAACCTACTTCAAAAATAAAAATCTAATTCTATCATCCACGTAGACAAAAAATTTCATAAAATGAAAACTACTGGGCCAAACTATGTAAATTTTTTATGGGACCAAATGGCATCTATTCCGCATCGAACTTAAGAAGAATTATGTAAATCGGATCATAAACCTCAGCGTAATCAAAAAATACCGATCGAATTGAGAACCTCCTCATTTCTGAAGTCGGTTAACAAAAGACGTTATTATTCAATCTTCGCACTGTATACTGTGTAACACTACACGTGCATATAAATTCAACAGCCAATCGAAAAAAGAGTTCGCTACACGATACACGTTGCCATAGCACGTTATCGAGTGGTCTTTGCAATATGCAATAAGTACCTCAAGGCGACAAGGTAACGCAATCTGAGAAGCCAGCTTCGCATACTAACCATCATTAATGTATTCATTTGGGTAAGCCGTGGCCTACGACTCTGCGAGACAAACGCGCTCGGAATTAAATGAGCCGGTCTGATAATACTTAATGACTATTCCACGCGAACTCGTAATCTTAATCGCTATTGTAATCGCTAAGTTGATTTTGTCGAGCGGTAGATCATCTCGCCGTACCTTGTATCTGGTTTGACAATTGCTGAGACTTGGAGATGCAATCGACAATATTTTTGTAGAGGTGTATGAGTATTGCCTGTTTTAAGGGTGAGGAAGACAAGCGAGAGTACAGGTGACCACCTGATGTTAAGTGATCACCGCCGCCCACACTCTCTTGAAACACCAGAGGATCATAGGAGCGTTGCCGGCCTTTGACAAAGCTGAAGTCAGTTCCATCAGCAATCTATGACACTACTGTGAAAAACTTGCGACTGTTTGACATTGGTACCTATAGTTGAGGGATATGATAGATACTGAGAGCTGAATGAGTATTTCCTTGTGAATGTCGAATCAGCAATCATATGACACTACTATGAAAAACTTAGCGAATGTTGACATTTATATCAGATGCGTTGCATTTTGTCAATCTGATAATATATTTGAAAGTATTATGTTTGATTGAATTATTCCTTAATATTTACAGCAATACAAATTCGCAGCACAGTCCACAACACATTGTGTTATAATTTCAAATATAATTTATATATAATCGTTTCGCAATAAAAGGCCACAATGAAACTAAGAAAATGTGAACAATTAAAAAAGAACGTTGATTAAATTAGCTCCTATAACTTACATTTCGTCCGATCTTTTACTATTTCTAAGTAATTTACTGCATTCAACGTAGATATAAATTGAATTCGCAAAAATTTGCTTTTTTCTTTAGGTTGTAATATGTTCCATAAAATAATTAGAATTAGTAGATTTTTTTGACATTCGTACGTGTCACATCCGTGACCTAAATGAATAAAGTGATTTTGATTTGATTTGAATATACCTATCTTATATCGGGTCAGAAATGTAGTGTCGATTCTGGGCTAAAATTAAATTATATAGTTTTGCTTTCATTAGAATCGTTTCCAAGACTGCTCAAGTATATTTCATAATTCCTTATAAGTAAGTATAAGGGAATTCAGGCCTTTTTTAAACATTTATTAGTCGTAACTTTTTGTCATGATATATTTGTTGGCAGTTCATGTAAAAAAACAGTTCATGAATATTGGTTACTGTTAAAATATAAAACCTATATAATATTATAATACCTTTAAAAAATCTCTTCAAAAATGGTTAAAACGAGTGTTATTGTAACTTTGTCTTTACATTTGATTTTTGCGTAAAGCTTACATTTTTATTATTAAACTTCATAATGAGAACTATGACAAATACTATCTTTGACTCACTTCATCTGCAGTCCCCCTGAAAACGAGATCTGGAAAGGTCCTGAACGTCGGGTTAACTAAAATATGTAGTAATAAAAAATGTAACTTTTACGCAAAAATCTTATGTAAAAACACAGTTATAACTACACGAATTTTAATCCTTTAAAAGTGTTTTATTTAAAGATAATATTATTATAATACCTGCTGAAGTCACGTACAATTGAATGAGTTCACACATTTCATTTTTCTATAACTGCTTCCGTTACGTTTTCAACTACTTGATATGTAACAGGAGTGTTATCAACACCTTCACGTTCGACTCTTACCATATAAATTTTCTACACGTGGCATTGCTTATCGTAACATTGATTTACACGTAACATATGTAATATATTAAAATTTCATATCGAGCGGATATTGTACGCTTTCTTATTGCTTGAGGTTGATCAGAACCACATCACATATTTTTGAGAACCTAAAAAGGAAAAAAGAAAAAATAATTGGGAAACTGAAGTGGCAGTGGGCAGGGCACATAGTTCGAGGGATAGATGGCCGTTGGGGCAGAAAAGTGCTCGAACGACGACCACGTAGGAGAAGACGCAGTGTTAGTAGGCCCCCCACAAGATGGACCCACGATCTGGTCAAGATCGCTGGAATACGTTGGACGAGGGCATCGTAGGACCGGTCGCCGTGGAGATCTTTGGGGGAGACCTTTGTCTAGGAGTGGATGTATTTCGGCTGATGATAAAGGAAATTAAACACTTTGTTATGTTTTTTAAAGTGATAACCCTCACTTCTAGGAATACACAAATAAAAATTTTGAAAACAAAATTTTATGGACGATGCGGGACTCGAAACCACGACCTCTCGCGTTCGTATCGTCATAAAATTTTGTATGCTTTGTTCAACCCTCAGATTGTGGCTTCATCTACAGGATCTACTTTACAGTTTATAACCTGCTCAACCCCAATATTTGCAAATCTAACCCTCACTTCTGGGATTAATACACAAATAAAATTTGCACTCCTACTTTAAAAACACTTCAATTGTATTAGGTACAAAAAAGTGAGACTGCGTAGGTTTAAATTAAAAGATAAACAAATACTAATTTTCAGTAGCTCTCTTTTACGTCAGAACACACGTTCTACATTCAAAACGCGCGTCTTACGTCAAGATAACGTCATACGTCAAGAAGATAACGTACCAATCAATACTCATTCTAAAATGTCTTATAATGTTTCTGTTGTAGGCATCTGCGGACGATCACTTAGTGAACTTCAGCAGTAAATTATTGGAGTTATACAAGTCCTGTGTTTTTTTCAATATAAGGGAAAATAAGGGACGAGACGAGCAGGATGTTCAGCTGATGGTAATTGATACGCTATGCCGTGCCCATTACAATGCAGTGCCGCTGAGGATTCTTGAAAAATCCCAAAAATTCTGAGCGACACTACCACTTCGCTCGTCACCTTGATACATAAGATGCTAAGTCTCATTTGCACAGTAATTTCACTGACTACAGCGTCCTTCAGATCGAACACAGAAATGCTTACACATTACTGCTACACGGCAGAAATAGGCGCCGTTATAGTACCCATAATCTAGCTGGCATCCTGTGCAAGGGAGCCTCCGACTGGAAAACAGTTTTGAGTTAAACAGTTGTGCTGCTTGAAATAATTAATTACGAAATGTGAATATGTATGTTTGTTTATCACGCTTTCACGCCGCCGGAGCTACTGATCCGATTTTGATTAAATTTGGTAGCTACAGCGATAGACTAGAGCTTGGGAAAGGTCATATGATACATTTTATCCCGGAAAAAATCCATGGTTCTTGCGGGATTTGTGAAAAACTTAAATTCACGTCGATGATCTATAACTATACCAATAGAAGGTTTAGTTTGCCATAGCAATCTTCCTCGAAGTAAGATTCATATAATATGTTGGGAACGGGAGCGAAAACTGGAACTGGAATAGAACATGAGATAATCTTCAATTCCGAACTTGCTTATTATTTTTAAAAATCTACGCGCACAAAGTTGCGGGCATCAGCTAAATATTATATAATTCAATCGATTGAGTGATACAGATTTACAACTATTCTATGTCGGCCTAACATACCGTAGTGGTCAACCACTAATGATAATATAAATTTATTTCAAACCACATTAAATATTCACAACCACGATGTGCTTCTAATCCAATAAGAACTTATCCATCACTCAAATCAAATCCTTAATAATTACCGACGGCTGAGCAAATTATTAACAAGTTGTAAACCCCAAAGACATAGCACGGCGCCAGTGGTAATAAATTTTGCAAGTCAAAGCATTAAAATCTCGTTATAGCGCTCTTGGCTGTATCGGCGGGGTTGCGGAGTACGTCTCGTCGAGCCGGTGGCTAATGTAACGTAATACAAACGTCACTCGCTAGCGGCTACACCGTCGAGGTGCGATCATTTGTTAAAACTACGTACTCAACTAGCTGACCGACTAGTTGCTCAACTGATCGGTTGGAACATAAACAGCCTATGCAAAGATAGATTTTCATTGAATGCTTCATAGCTGTTTTAAAACTGTGGCTGTCTTGTTTAAACGTCGAGACGATCAGGACGTTCAGCTGATGGTAATTGACACGCCCTGCCCTTACTTACTTAAAATACCCAAAAATTCTGAAGGATACTACAACTTCGCTCGTCACTTTGAGACATAAGATGTTAAGTCTCATTTGCCCAGTAACTTCACTAGCTACGGCGCCCTGCAGACCGAAACAATAATGCTTACACACTACTGCTTCATGGCAGAAATAGGCGCCGTTATGGTACACATAATCTAGCCGACATATACAAAGGAGCCTTCCACTGGTAGATGGTACTGGTAAATGGTTGTTTTTGAGTGATTTGGAATGTTATCTATTAATAAACCTGCCAAAACCAGTTGAAAAATCACTAAGATCAATCAAGATAATTATTTGTCGGCGTTATCGAACAATACATGCTTGAACATCGACAGGGACATGTTAAATCTGGGCATTTATATCATTCGTGATTATACTGTCATTCTTCATTAGAGGTGTCGTAGTTTACCGCTATCGATATACCGATACATACCCATGTCAATCATAAATCTGGGAAAATTATCTGGGATCTTGTTGTAAAAACATGTACATAACCCTACAAAAGACTTGCTAACCCGTATTAGCCGAGTAATAGGCATAATAAAATAACTTTGTTTTTTCTAAAACTGTCCACTTGTGACTGAGATTGGATCTCCAGGTTTATTTTATCAGAGAAAGTATTTTTTATGTTCTATATTTATTTGTATCTCTAGCATGTGCCTAAGAGTCAGTTTATGTAAAAAAAAAAGTATATTTCAGCGTACTACAAGTATACTACAGCGGAACAGACATAAACTTATGATGCCTACTACGTGGCTAAGTCGAGTTAGTAAGTCTTTTGTGGGGCTATGTATATGCTTTTACAACAAGATCCCAGAAAATGTTCAAAACAAAAGTATAACGTTATTCAAAAGAATTGTTAAAAAACTTTTGTGTGGTAAAGGTTACTATAACATAAATGACTTTCTTAATAATACCACAGATTGGGAATGGAGCAACCGCCCTCAGGCTATTAAATAATAAGTTTAATTGTACAATATTACTTTGTAAACATATTCTTCTCAGGTCTGAGGCATTCATTTTGGAATGGGTGGTAGTTTTTTGACTTTCAATAAGTAATGTCACATCCTATTTTAAATAAAAATATTTGAATTTGAACTCTATCAGTGTTACAGATTATAGAGTAGGTGCAACAAAATGATATAAAGTATAATACTCTGTTTTACACTACGGTCGACAGCCCTAGTTCAGCCTTACATCGTATAATCTCAATCTATAGCGTGTCAAATATTTACACATGTGAATGTAATCTTCCAGAAGGAGACTGTAATAACTTACAATACAGGATAGGGACTACATTGTTGCAAGGATTACAACATTGTTGCTTTAATGCCTGCTAGCCCGGGGTTGAGTTTTACGGTCTGACTGATGACAGACACTTTTTACAAGTCGTACATAAAAATGGAGATTGTATCATAAAGCACTTTATAGAAGAGCAAGCCATTCTACATATGAATCAGGATTCGTAAATCGCAAAACTATAATTGCATAAAAATAAAAGAATTAATTAAATTATCATAAAGTTTCTCAGTAATTAGATTCATTATTGCAATCAATATACGCTGTTTTTAGAAAAGGATTAGTTCATGAAAAGTTTTTTCAGGATTATCAATTCATTAGTTATTTAATAATAGATTTCTATTCATTCTCCTAGATTTTATATGAGTCATTCCACACTACAAGAATCTTAGTGGCCCTATATAAAAACTAGCCATAGCATAAAAAATCCAATAATACTATACCGAAGCATTTTCTAACGAGTGGGCAATTCATCAAGTATTTCCAGGGTGTGTGCGGGGGTGCCTTTTTCTTCTTGCTTCTATGTGAGAGGTGAGAACACCGCTCTGGGGTTCTGCCGTGCTTCGTGAACATAACGGGCATACAAGGACACTTACGTAGAATCACATCACTAGCACTGTTCGACACTAGTCACTAATAGATCTTACATTAAACCAATTGGTCATTACCACATTAATCACAGGAATACCACTTAAAGGTCATTCCATATCCATCACCACTTTCAGCATGCACTACACGGGTGCAGCAGACATTAACTGCAAAGAAAAGAAACAAAAAATAATATAAAAATCCCCTTCATAACCCCGAAGTAAAAAGGCAAAAACAAATTATACGTAGAAAGGTAGGTCGTCGACATTAAACTAGCTAAGTGCTCCAATCAATCTCAAGATAGACGCGCAAAAAATGAAGCTGTGTTACTGTTTTTTAGATTTGCTACAAGAATATGAAAGTAGAAGTTTATATGTCAGTGTTTCATTGGGGCTATGACTTCAATGTGCATTTATGGGGCGCAGCACTAATATTCCATCATAAGTAGCAAAAACACTACAAATGTACGATCTCTTTTGTTGCATTGAGTAATAAAAGCCCACCAGAAATGAACAAAAGCAAACTCTTAAGTAAATAATATTTTAGAAGTATATCATATCCTACTACTAAGAATAAGAAGTACAGTGAGAAAAAAATGCCAAATAAACCAGAAACTGTATACAAAATAAGTAGATTTGTGAAAAAAATATTTGAGAATTAAACAGGTAGGTAGGTAGTTCACCGACTAAGGATACGGTCACAGACCGGCTCAGTTAGGTCAATTACAAAAACAGTACCATAGACTTAGTAAATATTTTGGAATTCAACTACAATAAACAATGCAGCATTACTAAGGCTAACCTTTGTTATAACAAGAAAGGGCGGATGGCTACATTATGAATTCGATTATACCTTTTTCGTACAATAGCTAACTATAATATCTTAAGGTAACATTAATAGTTTTGAGTTTTTAGACCTATAGAAATACCTGCTATATGTCAATTTTTTTGTTCAGTACCCACATCAGAATAATTGTGTTTTATTTTGCATTTGATTGATGATTTAGTAAATGGTATATTGAACCAGGTCTACGTCATGTTACGTTCACCCTTAAAAGACAAACCAGTGACAATCAAAACTATACCTTAGCCTTATAATCCAAATGAATCTCGGTATGCACAAGACGACTGACGTGGCGAAAGCACATCTAAGCAAAAATTGACGTACGCCTAAGAAACATGAATTGGCATGAATTCTGTTTGATGTCATTTCTAATATACTAAATACTACTAATTGTCCTTAGAAAACCACAATACTATAGCAATAAGTGTACGCATATAAACCTGAGCGTTAGAACGGTAAAGCAGCAAGGTGTAAAAACATAGAGTAAAAAAGACTACAAAAGCCAGTGTTAAATGATCATTCAAAAATGTAAGCGTCACTGGATGCTTGACTTATTATTTCTTTATAGGACAACCAGTAGTTGTTACATTCTGATACGCTTCAAATATATTGAATATTAACAAAATATGAGTTGAATGTTCAACAAATGGTAGAAGAAGGTGTCACAACACAATAATATAAAACAAAACTAAAATTACAAAATCAAGATACATGCGAATTGGAAAAAAAAAAATGAAGAAGAACATCATAAGTCATATGGGACCTAACAATCAATTTAGATTATATAAAAGACTACAGTTAGAGAAATTAATAGCTCAATGTTTGAATAACAGATCGCTATGAATCTTATAAACATAATATGAGAATAAAATTTCATGTATGGACAAAATGTCGAAGAAAGAATTTTTATCTGTAACAACACAGACTACTTATCAAGGAATCACTAGAAAAATTTACAGCTATACGAAGAGCATGATATAAACAACGACCAACAACCAAAAAACGACTAAAATACGCATTTTACCCAATAACAGCATTATCATTACTCCTCTCACGTTATAAAAGAACAAGTTCTAATTCAGATTATCAGTTCAATAGTTTGACATTTTCACGTTGCGCAAATTAATTTCATTATACTGAAAGATGCATAATTTTGAGCTTGAAAGTACCATCGAGAATAACAACTTTATTATTTTTAATTATTTAGGCAAATTGGATCAAAAATGTTTCAATCTATCAAATGCCATTGAAGAAACATCATACAAATTTTTCGTAAACCTCATAAAGTAAAAACGACTTTTTAGTAGATTTTAAGAACAAATTCTATCTTATTTATGTATTTTTGCAACTAAAAAAGAATCTATAAGAGAAATTTAAAGGCACGTTTGATGCAAGCATAATTATGCTCTTAATTGTGCCGCAGAGCTTTGATATTGATTTCACGCGTGAGAACCTTCATTTTACGATCAATAAACAATAATTACTCCTATTTGCATAGACAGTAACAATTCCTGATAAAATAAGTGGAATTATATTTTCTGGCTTGCTTTTAGGTTTAAAACATCACATTATTAGAATTATCAATTTCAGTCTCCAAAACATGCTCAAGTGTAAACAGCTGTTCTAGTTCTAGCATCGTATTTCATCTTCGATTCTCGTGCCGAAACTTTGAAAACTCGTCGCGACTCACACCCTAATATATATTATTTAAATGGAAAATACCACCGCTTCAAACTTTCCGCACAAAATCCATTGTTTTCAAATAACGTTTCAGCGAATAGTTTCAATTGCTTTATAGAACTCCAGACAGCAGACTCAAATAACGAGTCCCCAGACAACAGATGTTGTGGCTTGATATCCGAACTCAACTCACATGAAACTAGCCATTGTGTGGGGTTTAAGGAGAAGGGTGGCGGCCGTTCATTCATCTGGTATATGACGTCACGAGGTCATGCCCTCGAAGCGGGAAATAGGCGACAAAAACTCTAAGCAGTATCAAAGTAATTCCTGGGAGCAATAAATCTTCCGCATCATATTCGACTTACCGCAATTTTATCGAAATATTTAATAGAGTGTACGTGAAATGTTGTTGCTGATATTTATCACACTAATGCATTTATAATGTTCTGTAAATCACTCGCGTCAGAGACTGAATATGTCGTCTATAAGCTCGTGTATCGTGTGATATTGTAAACTAAGTATCTGTGTGTGTTGAGACATATTTCTTCCGCTATGCAATACAGATTCGTTAAATGATTTGGAAATTCGGATTACAAATATCTTTTTTTTTAATCAACAGCCTAGCGTTGCTAGAACTATCGGGATTCTAGTACTTTGTATACGGGTAAATCCCATCCCGTCACTTCATTATAATGTCTTCTAACGCAACTATAACAATAATTATTGATCAGATTACTGCTGCCAAATTCCAACTCACAGCACAAGACCCCACAAAATCCCCACAACACCCCACAAAAAATTGTCCATTCTCACCATCTGGTGTTATGTTCATCCTTTGAGACGATGACAACGTGTCAAAGAACTTTCTAACGTTAGAATGACGTTTTACCAGATCAATATGAGATAGCACCCCATACACCCTTGTGTTTATAATTATGAACTTACTTTTTTTTTAACTTACTCGTCTAAGCCGTTTAGTTTTTGACGTTTGAGTATTTTTTTTCCGTCACTCTGCATATATTGATATTGAAATGATTCGTAAATTGCATTAAAAATAAGAACTTGTAATAACTAATCTGTTTTGAAATTAAGTTTTAGACCTCAGAGTTTCTTGCTCATTCTTCTCTATGGAAACCTGCATTCTGAATGAACTGTATGAACAAAATGGCATATTGCAAGTGTAATATGATTTACCTATGAAATAAAAATATTTTTATTTGAGTTAATTTAATTTGAAGATGCCGCTCCTGCAATAAATCTGGTGTTGAATGTGAGAAAGAGTGGCGGTGTTCACTTACACTCAGGTGAACTGCCCTGTTCTGCAATTTCATAAAATATAAAATGAATATCCACGTTTCGAACTTATAATTCTAAGCATCATGCGGACTCAATGGCCACAAAACACTAGTAGAACAGTTCGATCACATTCAACATTACAGTGATGTAACATTATTCACAGTAGTCATTTCACAGGGCAGTAAAACATTGGCAATGTTTGTATCACAATGTTTTAGTGAGGGCGTATCGATAGAATTAATGAGATGTGGGCACATGTGTGGTCCGTGTGTGGAATTGTGGATGGGTTGCAAACGACCCAGTTATAGCTGCAAAGGTCGTGCGTAGATGAGGCGTTTTTTAAACGTCTCTTCGACATTCAATATTCAATTTACAAATTTATTGGAACATCAAAGCCTTTTAGCGCCTCAATAATATTGATAGGTGCATAGTATACATAAACAGTATACCGTTCACTTTATATTTCTTATACATTTAGCCTATTTTCTTTAATCATTCATCAATCTTCTATGCTCGAGAATGACTCGCACTTTTCGGCTAAAATCGATATTGTTTCTTGTGATTTGACTTTGTTAGTTAGCACGGAAACAATGAATTAATTCTTTAATTTAATAAACTTGTAATAAACATTATAGCACTTCTTTTCAGTTCAAACTTTGACCATTTCATAGCACACAATTCCTCCTTGTGCGCAAGATGCCTAAGAAAGTACTGAACATATATATATGTACTATATAATATAGATTTTAATGACCATGTCAGATAGCCTGGTAGAATTGATAGATGTTGCACAAAAACCATGCAGAAACTTAAGAATATTTCTGTTCATAAGTAGATACTTTGTGATTTAAGAGAAAATCCCAATACTAGATAACAGGGCCGAAATTCACAATTCTAGGTCAATCACGATATAAATAAAAATCCCCTACGAACATCACACGCGTTTTATAACCAGTTAACGCCTACACTACTTGTAAACGGTAGATCATGACTAAGCGTTTTGCACTATCATTTTCTTGTATAACCTGACTCCGGTTTTCTCAAATGCAAACAGGCCTTTTATCTACAGAGATTTGTTTACTTAAAAACTTGTTATTAGCTCTATCGACCTTTTCCTAACCTTCATTTTAAATACCTAATTGCAAATAAAGGTTATATAATACATCTACGGTCGGCCAATGCCAATGCATACCGTTAAGACCTATTACAATATGCAGTATAGTTTTGTTTATAAAATTTAAAAAATGCCTAAGATAATTACACAATTTTTAATTAATCATTATCTTAGCTTTGAATAAAGCAATTTAGCAATTTCTGCTTCGACACAGCATAATGATCCCATACATTGTATTTCAATTGCATTGTGCCCCAATTAAAACTGACAGTGAATGTAATAAATAATTTTCATAAGTCTCTAATATTATCATTTAATCATATTACTAATAAACTTGATTTACTTTTCCGTTCATAAAAACTTCAAGCGTCTTCAGTATGCAGCCTAAGTTTGTTTTATTGCCTCATGACGGTTATGGAACAATACGGAAAGAATTTTAATAACAATGTTGATCAATATTTGGAAGTATTGATTGGTAATTCATAAAATAATCTATCCTTTGTTTCTACGATCGATCAATTCATCAGGAAAATAAAAAAACTGGTTATTAAAACAAACGGTGGGTTATAGTTTAGATAAGAAACTTAAATAAAAACGTGTTTTGGCCCGTTACATTAATAGATAAGGATCAAAGAGAACTTAGACTTACAAACTAGCACAGGCATTATTTAAATTTAAGTAATCAACACTTCAACAAATCGTGTCTACAATCATTATTCTAGCCGGCACCAATCTGAATAGACATAAAAGATTGATAACAGTGTTTCTGAAGTAATTTTTCTTGTTTGCGCTGACTCATACATTGGTATGAGTCAGTGGAATCTCAGCGACGCTGCAAGCGTAGGTACTTCTGATTCCCTCGACGCAAAAACTAGTTCCGTTGACTGGCTCCCCATATGGGCACGTGTTACCAGAACTAATTCATTACTTTTTACAGAAGTAATATACTCGTGTTGATACTTCTATAGCGAATGAAATTTACAAGTTTAGTAAATATTATGAGTCGATAGAAAACATGTTATGAAGAATTATTAATCTATGTTGCTTGTACTCAGCTTGTAATAGATCTGAAGAACCTATTTCGACAGATATATGTGTTAGACTTATTAACGATTATACGGATTCTCTGTTTGGAAATTGTCTTTAAGATATTAATGTTTAAACAAATTAATTGCGAATAAAGAAACGATAAACCGTTTACAGACGGCCCTGAAGTGTTATTACATGTTTCGGTTTGTGACGCTTGCTTAACTCGATGATTACCAATGATGGTTGGAACGAGACATAACAACGAACATTTTGCACAAAACAATTATTTTAAACAAGTGAACGCTACAAAAAGTTGTTGTCAACATACATAAGGCGTCATTATACGATATAAAGATAATAATTGATTAGGTAGCTGTCGTAGTACTAAACAACAACTTGGAGGCTCGGCTTGATAAGATAGGTCAACGTGTTTCGAATTTGAAAAGCTGATTAGCATGTATATTACATATTTTGTCAACCGACGAAAAATAAATATATGCTGAAATTGATGATTTATTAAACCATATTGTTAAAAAAAAATTTAAGAAATCAGTTGTGATTAAATTGGTTTGGCTCATACACAATCATAAAAACCCAACACACACGTGGCAAGTCATTGAATTTTCAATGCATGTAGTAGGAATTTAGTAACAATGAGAGTTGAATAGTTATTTCCTACTTATAGTTCGAGTACCAAATTCAGGAGGGTGTTATTTTAGCAGTTCCTTTGTTGCGTAGTATACTATAGATTCAAGATAATTCTGATAAGAAAGTTTTTTAATTTCTATATTTATATTTCTGAATTCCTGACATATACCAGGTATTTTCCGTTAGATCTTTTGTATCAATGCGCTTAATCAAATTACTTATTTCTGTAAATGTTTGCGTTTGTGACTTTGTTATTATGACCTTTGATTTTCTTTTTGTTATTATTGTATCTATGAAACCATATGTAAGGTTAGCAACGCATCAATATTTATATTTTGTATCTCTTCCTATATTGTTCAGTTCTTGTGATGTGTTTGTTGTTTCCTTGTAATAATAAATAAATAAACATTATTTTCAGAAGAATCTTGAATAAGGGTCCATTTTTCTAAAAAAAACAAGCATGAATGGTGAGATCACTTGGCGTTGCATTGATACGTTGGTTTTGTATCTTATACCGCATATGTGACGGGGAATATTCTGAAGAGCTGTTTGACCTGATTCCTCCCACTGAATTCCACCTTCGTTTGTATTCGTTGAGTAGCGTTTCTCCACATTGCTGTTTTCAAGAAACTTATTACCACGTACAACCTAACTATGGAATGATTAATCTAGGACAATGTGTCCCGGTCACGACTACATTCAAAACATAAGCGCGTACACCTTCCTAAAAAGATCAGCTACTGAGAAGCGTTTCCTCCGGTGGTGCAAGATAGGGGCGGCGGCAAACTTGGTTTGTTTTTCTCTTCAATTTTTTTTTAAATCGACCGATATATTCATGTAATTTTTTGCGGTTTTAGGAAATCTGCGCACATTTTGTCCTTCCCTGCAAGCGCAAATTTTCATGCAAAAATGTTGCTAAGGTATTTGTTAAAATTTAAACTATATGACATAATGAGTTACACAACATTTTCTGATGATTTTCAATTCTAAATGTGTAATTCTAAAATTCTAAATTGGTCATAACACATTTTAAGCATTAAACATGAATATTATTTCATAGACAATCTCAACTCAAGAAGCTTGACAATGAGTGAAGCAACTGAAGAAACAAAATATTATTGTATAAGTTAAGCTATAGCGTTGTGTAATACTGCGATGTGAGAAGTTTTCAAAGACGCCAATAATGAATTAAAGATACCTTTACAAGTTAAATTTCAAAGCACAGAAGTGAACAACAACAATTACTATTCCAGACAGAGCGTCGAGGTTCGCAGCCGAGGTCGTTCACCTTAGCGATTTAATGGTGTGTTTTCTAATGCCTTTATTGCTATATCATTGATTTAGCTTGCGCTTAAGCAGATATATGACATTTTTATTCAAATCATAAAGGATTCAGTTTTTCCATCATTCACTTTGTAAAATTGTTCGAAAAACAAGCAATCTATCAAGCTTAACGTGATAAATTGCCAAAAGTTCGTAAGTATAAATAATGAATTCATGAAGGTATATGTAGGTATGGCTAAAACCTTGGTGGGCTATCGCAAAGCTATGTTCTTAGATAATTTATACGTGTAGATAGAGTCTCTTGCTGTTAGACAACCGTTAATAACAGGCCATGTTTAATACTTTAGTGTGCGTGACAAGCTACGTCTTACACTCGTGATTTGTATGACACATTGTGGTAGTGTGCATGAATTGCTCAAAATAGAGTTTAACTCTAAGTTCAATTTTTTCGATGTTTTCACAGCTATCATACATAGTCTATCTAGAGTCTAGATTCTAGACGTATTAATGATCTAATGCTATGGTATGTGTGGTAAAATTTGCTATGTTATTGTATAAGATTTTTATTAAAAGTGCAAAAACATATTATATTAAATACGGACTTGACGAGAGAGACGAAAAATGTCTCTCTAATCTCTACCACTTGTTAGTGACAGCACAAAGGTAATATACGAGTAATAGCCTCGGCTACTAGGTTTATCTGAAGATAGGCTAATCAATTTTTAAAAAATCTCTTCAGCTGTTTTCGAGTCACAGAGAAGTGGATTTTAATATGTAATTAAATATTTTTATTTATCTAATTTACAAGGTCCCAAAGGACCACTTCATGAGAAGTGATCACAGCCGCCCATTTTTCCTTACGAAAATGGGAGAATTCGTAGAAGCGTTACCAAGCTTTAAGTTAAACCACCCGGTCAACCAGTACGGGCTTACATCGAAAGTATACATGACTGCACTTAGAAATACCATGGAAAGAAGTTTGAGCAAAAAATTATTTAGTGTTAATATTGAGGGTATTTGTAAATTATTTAGTTTGTAATGTTGTTCATAAATTATGTCTTAACACCTAAATGTTTATGCTTTTGTTTTGTTTTTTTTTTTCTCTACATAATTAATATTTGTATATAGTTTTAAGTTGTTTCCTTTTTCTTTTATAATTAATTATTACACTTCAAATTGAAATAATATTATATATTCCGACGACCTTTTGTAATTCGAGACCATAAAACTCGAATGAGTTTATGTATGTACAAGAATTTTGATACGTATTTTATTTAATTTGTTAATAAAAAATAACATAAAATAAATAGGTACACGCAGAAGAAAGTTCCTTGAAAATCGCACTGTGTATGGTGTATTGAATTTGAATTTAACAAATTTCATATAATATTTTTCAAGGATCAAAATCAGAATAATACTGATTATTATTTGTTTATGAATGAATGAAGTTTCACTATCTATGTACAACTAAGAAATGTATAATGCGTAATATACCTCTAGTTCACCTTGCGTTAACAAATGGATCCATTACATTGACCCAACGTATAATTAAGGACATCTGCGTAATTTTTAACCAACTTAAAAAAAGGAGGAGGTTCTCAATTCGTCGACTTTTTTATGTTTGAGAACTTTTGTTTGAGATTGACTGGGTGAACAGATTTTGATAATTCTTTATTTATTTGAAAGCTGATGCTTCTCGTGTGGTGCTATTGCCAGTTGGTGTCAGCCAAGGTAGGTTTGTATTTTGTAACTACATACATAGTTATAGGTGAGATGTGCTTGAGTCGCACGCGCGACGTGAGGAGGCAAGACGCGAGAGTGAGGCCGCGGCGGGAGGTGTCTGATTCCAAAAATAACAATAATCGTAACTAGAATAAGATTAATTAATTAAATTGTATAAAAATACCCAATTATTTTATACATTTTAGTGCATATTATATCAATTGTTGTGGAATGGTGTTTTTGAAGTCGTTTGTTTTTTTGTTAATTGTGATTGTTTTTAAGGAGGTTATAACTACTATTATGTTTATAATATGAAACCACTAATTCTTCTGGATAGCATAATTAATTTAAATAAAGTTTTTCAATGTATCATAGAAACGCCTCTGTTATCTTATGTCATGATCATCAATTGTCTCTGGACAATCAGCAGGTATCGGTTAAAGTGATATATACAATATTAGGTTCGGCCAGTAACCTTAACAGTAACATTAATCGTAGTCTTATTCCATTTCATCAACATAACTCAACCATCCTTAATAAGTACGGAACTAATTCAGTAAAACTAAAACGGAAGAATTAGCTTAATACAAAACCGAATTGAAAGGAACGTAGACTAAATAGAATATAGAATACCGGTGGGACGGATTAACCAAAAAAACATTGTTTTTGCAAAGATCATTGAGGGATGGTATTCACTATAGCTAACAGCTGTCGGTGCATCGCATCCGCGGTGATACTGACACGTCTGCAGGGGGATACCGTCGGTGAGCCGACAGTAAAACGCCCGGTTCAATATCAAAATCCTATCGCGGTGCTCTTCAGTGAGTGTCGAGATGGGCCAACAATTTTACTTTGAACAAATTAGAGTACTCAAAGCGGGCTCAAAATGCTGCTTGAATATTTCGTGCATGGAATAATAGAACATGATCTCGATTCTATTTTGTTGGTTTTGAGAGCTCCCGAGGTAATGATTAATAGCACCCACGCAAATGTTGAGGAAAAATAAAAAACTTGCCGGCAATAGATATTGAAATAAACAAGCCGGCTAGTTTTACAGAAATCCCTATTTATGGATAATGTAAACGTCGTACACGAGTAATTGCGTATTTGAGTAGGCAGTAGGAGGCGGGGCACAGTAAGCACGCAACTGATAGTAATTATTTGTCTGTGTGTTGAGCAATTAAGAGGCGCCACCACGACATCGATGTACGGTCGAGATAACAGCATCTGGTTTCAACATAATATTCAATTAAATAGATAAACTTCACTTAACTATATTTATTATGATTGATATGTATTATTTGATTCGTTTAGAGTTCCGCACGCCTAGAGAATGGATACCTCTGCCTTCAATACATACGTATACACAAATACAAAAACAACTGAAATTTTAACATTGTCTGTTTTACCTACTATTCCTGCAATAACAACAAAATATAAAAAACTAAGTGGCAAATATACCAAAATGGCCACCGTGTTAATGAAAAAACAACTGTACAAACGTATTAAAAGTACTGACATAGTGTTATACTTTTCACGATGATACGGAAACCTCACTGTTTTAGTTCATTTCACACTTTACCAATTTTGTTATATTTTTTGTTGTTAATGTTCTTAATTTTTTTAATATACACAGACAGGAGTTTAGCTTACTTGTTGCTCATAAGGCCAACCAGTAACAAGAATAATACGAATTAGAATAGACGGTTTGATACTTATAATATTGACCTCAGACCTAATGATGATTACATTCGTCACATTTTCGTAATGTTATAGAAACGGTAGCATGATTTTACCACTACTTCACGAAACCAAATCGTTGTCCCATCGATTAAATACTTCCTACCTTGCCCACCGGCTCGCCATCTATGTAACAAAGCCAATATTTTCAAAATTCTTGCGTGGAATATAGTTTATGCTTACAATCGTCGTTATTCATTACTAATCTGAATAAATGTACCTACACAAAAAAAGTAAAAGCTATAAGGATAACTTTTCTGAGACTAGTACTAAAAAAATACGTCATGCCATGCCAAAAAACTTGTTTAACTGCAAAGAAAAGTGGTAGTTCAAAAAGACTCGGGAGTGTGAACTATAACCAACAGCAGGCATTAGCAACCTACAAACAAGACTTAAGAATATGGTTAACAGGATTAAGTAATGATCAAAGCTCGAAATGCTATATTTTCACCACAAAATTTGTCTAAAAACACCATGTTTGCGTGTTTTCTGCCTACTCTTCGCCTTAAGTGTTAATGAAAATACTGTGTACAGAGTGAAACAGTGGTTGAAACACAGCAATACCTACAACTGAAGATTCGAATGCTTTGCTCCCGATGGATTTGACAGATCACCAGAAATAAGTACCGTAAAATATTAAAAACATATAATAGACGGAGTCATTGACTGTGTACATAAAGTTTCGTGAATTGAGCCTGGCTACATTGCTGTGAACCTTTGAATGAAAAATCCAATCAGCGGGACGGGTGTTATTCCTTTGAAGATTTGCCAATTAATGTTAAAATAGTTCAAGTATTGGTAGGAAAACGATTACTTTATTTTCGGCAAATCGGAACGCTTAAAAACCAAAGTAACTGCAGATATAGATGCATGTGCGAAAAAACGTTGAAAAACAATAAAGGGCATTAAAGGCATTTATTTTCTCAAAATTGATTCCTTTAGAATTCTTTTTGATGTCATTTCTAATAACTACTAGATACTACTGCCGCTTCGGAAACAAATGGCGCAAGAAACTCTCCCAGCATTCTTTTTTTTGCGCTCTTTTCAATAAAAATATACAATATTGTACAGTCATTTCTATCGCTATAAAATAATCACAATCTAGTCCCAGGCTGTCCGATCATTTAGATATTCAGCTGTGGAGTCATAGGATTTACGACAGAGCCATTTTTTTTAACATATAACAATATATCATAAAAATACGTTGTCTTAGTAATGAAAATAGTAAGCGCCTCTAAACTAAATTGATGAGATTTCAGCACCAACGCACAAAAGTACTTTTCGTATCACTTACTCGTACAGCGGAATGGTACATTGATAACATTAATGCAAAATTACATATTTATACTCTCACAGCAATCAACAAACCGTGGAAAATTTACTATGAATAATGATTGCCTGAGCATAATAATATTTACTTGTACAGTTATTTAAGTTGAATCAATATGAACACTGTTCACGTTTTTCCGTATCAAGATACAGTTCCCGAGAACAAGGGAAAGTTTGTCAACTTCTAGCATATGCGATAAGATAACGAAATTATACTAATAGTAATTAAATTAATCAATAAGCATTTCGCATGTTTGAGATAACACTAATTGAAACGTATAAAGAAACCGCTGAATGCAATGATCGACTTTGGCTTAGATAATTTATACGTCTAGATAGAGCCTCTCGCTGTTAGACAACCGATAAAAACAGGCCAGGAGTAATAAGTTTAACAAGTAACAGTACTAATAAGTTTAGTGTGCGTGACAAGCTACGTCTTACACTCGCGATTTGTATGACACTTTGTGTTAGTGTGCGTGAATTGCTCAAAACAGACATTAGTTTCAAAGTCTATTTTTTTTCGACGTTTTCACAACTGTCATAGTCTATCTAGACGTACAAATTATCTAAGGACTTTGGCATATCTTTTTTTTATGAAAATAAGAGACGAGACGAGCAGGACGTTCAGGTGATGGGTATTGATACGCACTACCCACAACAGTGCCGCTCAGGATTCGTTAAAAACCCAAAATTCTGAGCGGCACTACAATTGCGATCGTCACCTTGAGACATAAGATGTTAAGTCTCATTTGCCCAGAAATTCACTAGCTACGGCGCCCTTCACACCGAAACACAGTAATGTTTACACATTACTGCTCCACGGTAGAAATAGGCGCCGTTGTGTTACCCATAATCTAGCTGGCTTCCTGTGCAAAGGAACCTCCCACTGGTAAATCGTTATGCGATATGAAATCATAGTATCTAGTGTCTATATCTAGCCCCAAATTTTGTACTATAGGTGCAAGACAACGATATGATATTTAATACTATATATTAATATTTTGCACCTCCCGTGATTCAGATCCGGCATCCCTCCCTAACTTAAAGGCTAGCCTTCGCCTTCGTCAAAAGGTTTAAGGACGCAGGTATCATAATTCACATTCATATCATAATATTTTGTAATTTAGAAGAAATAATTGAAAAAAAAATGGCAAATGATAATAGTAATGATACTATTATCATTTGCCATTTTTTTTGAAGTTGAAGTCAACTATGAAGTTGTGCAAGAATAACATTTTATAACAGTTTTGTAATTTTAATTAAAAATAGGGTTACGTTGTTTTAGGACGTATAAATATACTTAAAAGAAAACTACATTCTTAAAGTATCACAAATGCTTTATCATAGTAGAACTCAAGCGACGAGGGTTCCGTACTGATGTAGTTACACAATTAATGTATTAAAACAGTACTAATTTAATATTGTGACGTACGTAGCAGGGAGAGATTAAGTAATATATTGGTCTGACTGAGTCTCTTTGACTGACTGACTTTGAGTCTCGTACCAGAGTTTGCCGAGTCGACATCTCCTGAGGATGCCACGTGTTGAGGCGAAACACGTGTCGAATTCTTTGAAGACGAATATTGGCGGATTTAACCCTCAAGAAAACATTTGGATACTTATGGATTTTCGCAAAATAACGCCTACTTCAATAAATTTTCTTAATATATTGGGTAAATAAAGTAGCAGCGCAACACTTTAACACTCGAACAAACTTCTAAGTCAAAGTCAAAAAAACTTTATTTAAATAGACTTAAACTAAGCGCCTGAGGAGATAAGAGGAATAGTGGAAGATAGTACGATGGGAGAATGAACTGAAACAGATAGGAGGACCACTACATTTACACAACGTTTACTCCCTTAATCAATCATATATGGCCACATATACTTTTATAGTATCGTTTTTATACTTATTCACAACGCACGACGGCATTTTTAAAATATTTTATTGCGACGGAAAATGATCTGACAGACGATGTCAAATCTCATAATGGCGGCCGATCGGCTTGCATTAGTGTAAGTGTGTGCGTGGGGCAATGTATTTACTCGTTTACCGGCTTGTTTTGGTGCTTCACTGTTATGTAAGGTGACACGGAGTCCTTCTTTTTTTACTCATCCGTGACGCCAAAGAAGAATAACTTCTTGTGTGCGTACATATTAACAAACACACACTTTTTTAAAGTGTCTGAAAGCGTTCGTTCTTAGGCGTGTATAGCTTATAAGGTCGATTGGCTCCAAAGGAACACGGGTGATATAGGGCAGTATTCCAACAGTTTTTTTTTTTAATTTTTTATTTAATGAACAAAATTATCTTAATATATATATATATATATATTAATAAAGACATACTCGCAAAATCTCTAAAGTTTCTATGCGAGCAGTAAGTTCGCATTAGAATAATTATTTTCATTACTTAAGGCTTACTAACAAATAGTGGTAATATTAAAATATACTTCATAGGTATTCCTGGTTTATTAGATTCTATATAGAATATTTTTAGCTTTACTATGGAATTTTTACTTTCTAGATATATATCTATAAGATCATCAGATAGTGTACTTAATATCCTAGGTAATAATACATAGTTACAAGTTAGTTAGTCAGTTTCAATATGTGATCACTTTCTTCATAACTGTCAAAATACACTGTATAACGCAACAGGTAAATTTTGACGCCATCTGAAATCCGGACGATAGGTTCATTTATTTCATGGTGTTTTCAACATAAATTCTCAAACACAAACATACATGCACACAAACATTTACACTACTTACATACATACAAACATACATACATACACTCATAAACACATACATACACACTTACATACATTACACAAAACATCAGCACACTCGCCGGCGAGTGTGTTCTTCTCATCTTTTCATCTTTCATCTTCATTTTCATTCTCTCTCCGTCCCACAAGCACACAGCCGTAGTCTTTGCGGCCTCCACTGCCCATGTCCTATGTCGCTGTAAAAGCCATGGCTAACAGCATAGAGGAGGTTTTATTCGGTAAGGGGGGTCCGCTTACGCGGACACTTGAGTCCGACATATTACGGCGTAAATGTATTTCCTCCTCTCAAAAAAAAAACAAAAACTTAAATTCTAATATGATCAGCGAAAAGGGCATTGTACATTCAATCAACAAAGTAATCCTATTTTTAAGAAATGTACTATTCCAATTCAATAAAAGTGTTGATGTCACTACTAAATATAGTACACGAATCTAAAACAATGCCTCAGTCGGTTCTCTGTTTATCTGCGCCTGTTTTTCTCCGTAGCCATTAAACAGTTTATGTTCCAACATCCGCATGATATGAAGTTGACGTACATATTAATATGTTTTGCTAACTAGCTCGTAAATGTTGGAATACTTATTAATAAAATAGATATTTTGTTCAATCTTAATTGTTTAAGTAATCATTATTGTATGATTTGTATTGTAGTTCATGCTCGTGAACGACAATATAATAATATAAAGAAAGCACAAGTGTTTAAGTTGATTTAGTTTAATTTGTTTCCGTTATTTTATAGCCAAACTTCTATTGAACACACACTCATACATTTTTTCCTAACGCTAGATACCAGACACCTACGGTAAGCAATCTTTCATATTCCAAAGCTCAACTACGACTAGTTAGATCCACAGTGCCTACCTTACAAGAAAACTAAAGCACGCCCCTGCTAGAGATTGTCAAACAATTTTTTACCACGCTTTTTACTAGCTTCACCTGTATGTATGTTTGTTTGTAACGGACTCATTGGGGCTCGATTTTGACCCACTTTAAACGGCCAGAGTTCGTTCAAACTTCGTAGATTTTAATTTGATAAAATAACACTATTTTACAATTTGCAAAATAAGATTTTTGTTAGTTTATAAAAATTTATCGTCGATAAGGCAGGAATAGATGTTAATTTGGAAGTGATGAAGTGATTGTTACAAAAAAATACATGAGATTAAGAGCGTAAAGCAAAAATTACATTACATAAAGGCCGGCAACGCTCCTGTGATTCCTCTGGTGTTGCAAGAGGATGTGGGCGGCGGTGATCACTTTTTCATAAAACAAATAAATAAGATAAGATAAGATTAAGATGACATTGCACATTACCATCCTATGGAGTCTTGTAAGAGTTTGAATGTTGGTTAATCATTTAGTTAAAATTAAATTTAATTATACCTATAAAGGTAATTTTCTCGAATGGTTTTTTTTTATGAATATATAATTTTAAATTGCGTCCAGTAAGTTCGACTATATTATTATGCCTATAATATGTTTATTCTCTGTATTGCATAAGCTACTCGTATTGGTGAGTCATCAAAAATCGTTTACTAGTGGGAGGCTCCTTTGCACCGGATGCCGGCTAGATTATAGGTACCACAACGGCGCCTATTTCTGCCATGAAGCAGAGCAATTCAACAGTACTGAACTTTTTAATAACAGTAAAGGCTGCTTTAAAAGGACTGTTAATAAAAATCTAAACGAAGGTTAAATTTAGACTAATTCACAAACACACACACACACACGCGCGCACACGCATACGCACAGGCACACACACACGCATAATATCATGTTTTATTATAAATATTGTGAATCCGTTATTAGATGTAAGTCCTATAAAATAGTATTATTATAACCTAATTTAAGTTCTGTGGATTTTGTGATGTTTAAAATATATAAATGAATCTGTCTAAGGCCATTCGGTCGTCTGATCAAAATGTTTGAGACATTTGCAACGATACAACTCATTAAACAAATTTTGTTAGATATCGCATCCGCCCACGCAATCACACTAACGAAATTCCTTCGGCCTCTAAGGCCCCCGCCCGGCTTCGCTGTAAAAGCCTTCAGGGCTATCAGGATTTTAGTCGGTAGGGGGTGTTTACACCCGAACCCGACATATGGGCCCCGCTACGGGGTCTTCAATACGTAAATGTATTCCTCCTCTCGAAAAAAAAATCTAACGAAATTCCAACAAAATCTACGCAGATATTCAAAACAAATATGTACAAGGATTCGATACAGTGATTGGCTTTTCGCGTTGGAGACAATTTGATTCTCTGCAGAGTTACTGATAGAAGCTTATGATTTTATTTGAGTCTGTCTCAATCAATGGATTGAATACACGTGATTGATTCGAATGAAATATTTAAATAACCTTCAAGTGTAAGAAATTGAGTTAAATAAAATTAACGTTCGAAGTATCTTATTATTGAAAATGATTTATGTTTTACATTTTTCAAGAGGGCCGGCAACGCTTCTGTCATTCCTCTGGAATGAGAGAATGTGGGCAGCGGTGATCACTCGTATGTCCCCTCTTCCGTAAAAAATGGCCGTGGATTATTAGTTGCGCAATGCATTATTAAGGTTATAAATGGCAATAAAAATTAAATAAAAACTTTTTTAAATTTATGGATTATTAATTTATTATCATTCTATTTACTAACAATCATTATATTTATGAATGAGCTTCCTTGTGCGGTGTTTCCGGGACGATATGACATGGGTACCTTCAAAAAAAGCGCGTACACCTTCCTTAAAGGCCGGCAACGCTCTTGTGATTCCTCTGGTGTTGCAAGAGAATGTGGGCGGCGGTGATCACTTAACACCAGGTGACCGGTACGCTTGTTTATCCTCCTATTCCATAAAAAAAAAAACAGGCAATTCCATAATCTTGTATAAGTATTTTGCCAATTCTATGTACCTAATGGATATTGATTGTAAATAATTTATGAAAACTGCCAACCATCGTCTGATGTATCTCTTTCTTTAATACCTGTATTTCTTGTTTGTTTTTCGCCAAAAATGGAAATGTTATATCATCCATTATCCTTCATTAAATTCAATGATTTAAACACCATTCTAATGCTTATGATTGCTGACAAATGACGAAAAATAGACTAGTTTCAACGTCGAAAAAAAGACAGATGCTTTGAAAGTTTAGATTTTTCAAATGAATGATGAACAATATAATAAAACAATCTGTTTACAATATAATTAACTTATTTGTTGTATTTATTTGCAATTATTACTATTTTACCATCTATGTTTTTTTATAGATTGTTTCAGTGTGATCGACTATAGCCAGCGAAATACTCACTCCTAGCACAGAGAAAAAAAATACTTACTTCTAGCAGGGGCATGCATATCATATTATAGGCAATTAGGCAGTGCCTACTTCCTTATGTTCCTAAATAAATATAGCACTAGTGTTAAGAGTTAATTTATTACCTACGGTAGGTACTCTTAAAATTGCATATACGAAGCAAGCAGCGCTTCATATAACTTATGTCGTACTGTCGGACTAAAGTGTAACTACGCCTAGTTAGATCTACAGTGCCTACCTTGTTATAAAACCCACACCTGACTTCTAGTATATTTATAATGAAGCATAATTTGACTATCTCCGAGTACTATGACAGCTATTCAGATTATCGCATTTAAAAATCTATTTCACAATAATAGTACAAACATGTCTCGTGATTACGGTGAAAGTATTTAGAAAGATCCACTTCGTGGAATTAAAACTTTGTTTTATTCGAATTTTGAATGTTTGCGGCTGAAACCAGTTAGAACTGCAATCGATATATGTATATAAATACATTTAGTAACAAGCCATTCATACAAAAACCTTTTATGTTGAGTTTATGTTATCGCATGACCTCACTGACCCGAGGTGATAGGCTCGTCTCATATAAATCAATAGTCACATAGTTATAACATATATTTTTCCAACATGGTAAACTGTATAATTTCATTTAGTATATATTATTAAAGACTATACATGTATAGTATGATTTTTTTAACCTCGACGCTAAAGGAGAGTGTTGTAAGTTTAACGTGTCTGTGTGTATGTCAGTGGCATCGTAGTTTCTAAACGAATAAATTGAATCTGATGCCAATCCCACCTATAGCTATAATAGTCACAGTTCATTTGTATAATTGATAGAGATGGTATTGGAGTACCTACTACCAAATTTAATAATATATTTGTAAAAAAAAAATATTGAAGTAGGCGTTACTTTGCGGAAATCCATAATTATACAAATGATTTAAGTTTTTTTTAGTGTTAATTCCGCCAATATTTGATTTGAAACAATTTGACACGTGTTTCTCCTCTACACGAGGCATCCTCAGGACGTGTTGTCTCGCCAAAATCTGGCACGAGACTAAATCAAATGAACCGGAAGCCGCTGTTTTGTACCCTCGTCCCATGAAATGACGCGCAGTGCTTGGTCGACTGTTGTGACGTATTACCCCGGAAGAGATACGTAACCAAAGGTGATGGGACTAAATTTGTTTGTTCATATTTTTGTGTATTTCTCACATAAATATTTTTAAATAAATGAAACCTCAAAATATTTGTGCATCCCAGTCTCCAAGCGGAAAAATGTATAAAATTACAGGACTTGGGTGTAACTGAGTTTATTATTATTTTGTCATAACTTGCAATATCAACTGCTCCGGTGTACATTACGCGGTTAATTCTTATATAAACAAAACCACAACATGTAAACAATATGCTTAATCGAACATGTATAGGCTGCATGTATTTATATCGGCATACATGAAAGTTGAGCATGCTTTTCAAATTGTCCTATTCTTTGGTTTTCGGATCACTTGAAGAGAGTATACCAAGTAGTACCAATACAAATCTAGAATTTCAGTGGTGAAGAGTTCTGTCGTCAACCTTTTGAGTAAGACTATGTATAAGGCCAGTGTGAATGAAAGTGTTGGAAGGGGGTAGACCTAGGCGGACGTTTCAAGATCAAATCAGGGACGTCTTGAAAAAAGGCCAGCTCAAGAGTACCTTAAACCGGAGAGCATGTATGAAAGGAAAAATGAAAGTGAACGAAGCGTAACTAGTATGTAAGGATCGTAGGAAGTGGAAAGAAGTGGTCTCTGCCTACCCCTACGGGAAAGAGGCGTGATTTTATGTATGTATGTATGTATGAATAAAACTTTAACTCCAATACAATTATATAATTTAGTTTCTATAAAGTGAAAATTAATTAATTAAACGAACAAAACTTATTTTACTTAAATACGGTAGAACTAAAATATTACATTAAATGAATAATTTTTGGTGAACAGCAAATTATATTGCTGTCTAGCAACATATCACAATTTCCGAAGTTTATACCGAAAAGCAGAAAGTATATCATTAAAAATGTCTTTTGTAAATGTTTGTTTCGTAAAAGAGTTAGTTAGTTAGTTGCAACAATATTCTGGAATGTAGTCGGAAAAATTAGCGGGCGTCTACTTGTAATGATCATAAGTTGTATTTGAAAAAAGCTTTTTTCGCAATTGAAACCACTTCATTTGGATCTGTAGTTAAACGGGTAATTAATTATACTTCCAAGCGTTAGTAGTTTTTTATGAAACTCCGACCTCACTGTACTTTTATTACTGAACGATGCTTTGTTGGTCAGTGAATAAATAGTTTTCATCTCCTTTTCAAAAATCTACACACATTTCTGTCGAACTCTTAGCACAGTTAATAGTAGCCCTGATGCTAAATAACTAAACTAACCTGGATGCGACAATATTAGAATATTAGTTTTTGGTGTTCATGGACGTATAAAAAAATAATTTAAAAATGCAGTTCATAAATTATAGTTTAAAAAAAAATAAAAAGCAGGCTTTATATAAAATTCAACAAAAAAAATAGAAAATAAATTTAAATTGCAAATAGTGTAGACAAAAAATATATTTTATTGTAAAAAAGCGTGTGGTGTAGAAGAATTATTATTTTAATAATATCTTAAAAAGCACCCCACGCTTTTTCTACAATAAAATATATTTCTTTTTACACTTATTTCAATTTAAATTTATTTTCTATTTTTTAGTTGAATTTATAATAATCTTATCAAATTGTTGCGTATTGTCATCGGTCCTCGATAAATCTACAAAGTTTGAATGAAATCTGGCAGTATAAAGTGGGTCAAAATCGCGTCTACATACAAACATACAAGTGAAGCTAATATAGAGCGTATAAAAAGAGATTTTTGTTTCTCTTGCAAACATGTGTCACACAGAATCATTATGTGTGAAATACACAATATATAGGTCGATGCATTTGGATACCAACGAGGATGTAAATACTATGTTGGATACTCTCGGAGTATTTGGATACTTGGGTGTATCCCGCGAGGTGCGAAGTACCCCTCCTTTTTAATAAAAATTGACGAGACTAGCAAGGCTTTCACCTGACAGTAAGTGATACGCCCCGCCCATTATAACGAAGTGCCACTCACGATTCTTGATTGAATCTAAAACTCTGAGCGGCACCGCAATTGCGCTCGTCACTAAGAGATGTAGTCTCATTATTTTTTGTATGACAATAAAGGACGAGACGAGCAGGACGTTTAGCTACTGGTAATTGATACGCCATTACCATTACAATGCAGTGCCGCTCAGGAATCTTGAAAACCCAAACATTCTGAGCTGAAAAACCAAACAACAACTGCGCTCGTCACCTTGAGACATAAGATGTAAACTTGTTATGTTGTGATCTTAACTAATATAAATTTCACTAGCTACGGCGCCCTTCAAACCGAAACACAGTAATGCAAACACATTACTTCACATGCTTCACGGCAGAAAAAGGTGCCATAATCTAGCTAGCATCTTGTGCAATGAAGCCTCCTCTATATGCATTTACGTGCCTATATACAAAATAGCCAAGCTTAGCCTAATATGTTAAATTGGATCTAGCCGCTAGGTATGTTGTGTGAAAGTGTGTCAATTGTTATTATTATAAAAATACTTCTCACGAGCGAAGTGTGTACCTACCAGATGAATCGGAGACAAAATTTGTTTAGATATGCTTGGATTTATGATTTTATTCACTCTTCTTAAATATTATATAGTAGCTATCTTATTTGGAGCTAAATCAGTACTGTATGTTTTCCCTTCAAATCAGATTTTGATATAGTAAGTGACAAAGATATTTCTACAAAAATTTACTGTTTTTTTTTGTCTGATTGAAACTATTACAAAACATACAACGTAAATACCAAACTGGAGTGGAGGAGTCATCAAACATTAAAAACAAAACTTAAACAAAATATATGACAGTTACCGGTATACAGAAACCCCGAAATCCGGACAAAAGGAGGCAGGAGCTTAAATATATTCCCACTGTATTTACTGAACCCTTTATTTAACCTTTCTAACTCGTACAGCGTTTGTAAACTTTTGTTAACAGTTTCTGGCAAGTACTTTACTATTGATCATTTGACTACCATATAGATTGAAATTGTTTAGTAATTTATATCAATACAATCCGACCAATATACCAGAAAAAAAGACATACCGATTTATTTTCAAATATTCCGAATATATTACCAAGAAAACTGCACGAAACCTTGCTTTTTGTGTCGGGTTTTTACAGTAGGTACTTATTCCTTCAGTTTAAGGTTTTCAGATGTTTAAAAATATATTCCTAAGGAAAAGAACTATCAGTAAGTCACTAATTTGCATAGGACGCCAGTTAAATAGTGAAGACCAGACCGCATCTCTCTGTCGACAAGCCGTAGGTAGTGTGAATTATGTGTTTTTAAATCCCTGATCAATAGTTAAATAGCTCTCGCATCATAAAATAAATAGTATTCACAACACGTTCTAAGCTGTGAATCATCTTGACACATTCTTGAAAAGATTAATGTGTATATTATACAATGCATTGTTGACTGTTGAAATAGTATTTTTGTATGATAAATAATATATTATTGAAAATAAGTTTTAAAAATAAATTGAAAAGGCATAAAAGGCATTCATTTTCTCTAAATTGATTCCTTTAGAATTCTTTTTGATGTCATTTCTAATATACTAGACACTAATACTAAATTAATGAATTTTTTATATTAAAAGTCCAAAGTTTTCACGTCTACTGGCAGTCTCTACAACTGCTACTTTTTTATAAACTAGGCATACGAGTCGTAGTTGATGTTATTTCAAAAGATTTTAAACGAAACCCGGTCTCAATTCGTCCATTATTTAGTGAATTATGGTGGACACCTGTTAAAAAAACCCATATATATAATACGCAATTTTTTTTTCCAAACTGTCATTTTAATAGCAAAATAAAATTGATTTTTACGAAATATGGTATAGATTGTAGAAATACGCCTACTCATATTATCGTATAAGTGCAAATTAGTTGTGACAGAGGCAGTTCAAGAGCAAAAAAATTGTTTGACCTTGAAGTGTTGAGAGTAAAACGCGACCTCAACCAATGGCGGCATGGTGTGCGATACATTCAGTCACGGATTCCGTATGGAAACAGCTCCTTGAATACGGGCCTTAAATTGTTGGGCTACAGGACTTATATAAAAATAATGAACACTACACAAATCATCTTGCCCCATACTAGGCATATCCTGTACTATGGGTGCAAGACATCGATGTATTTATTTATTTAGCATTTTAGTAAATAGTATTTGAAGGACTTCCCTTTTAAGTTCCCAGAACCTTTGTGTGTGTTAGTTGTATTTAATACAATATATTTACTTAAACATATATAAATACAAATAAACATCCACGACTCGGAAACAAACATTCATATTCATCATATATAAATGATTGCACCTACCGGGATTCTAAACCGGGACCTCCAGCTCAGTAGGCAGGGTCACTAACCACTGGGCTATAGGGGTCGTACATATACCAAGGGGAATAGTACAATGAATTAATATGAAATTTCTTTATTCATTTAGTTACAATTTGTACGCTCATTAAAGTCAAGTTTGATGCCATCCGTTCAATAGACTACCAGGAAGCCTTGTTCTGAGAAGAACCGGCAAGCAACACGGCAAGATTTATCCTCCCTTTACAGTTCTCATAGTATCCATTCATTTTTATCGTATATATATTCTAATAAAATTTGAAAACAAACTTTTATGAACCCGCAGCCTCTCGCGTTTCGTGCGAGCGCTCTTCCAACTGAGCTAACCGTTCGAGTGACGTATCGTAATAAAATCTTTTATACTTTGTTCAACTATCAGATTGTGGGTTCTTCTACGAGGTCTACTTTACAGTTTATAACCTGCACAACCCCAATATTTGACTATTAAGGAAGTTGACTTGAGATGCCGCTCTTGTAAATCTAAACAATTTGTTATGTTTTTAAAGTGATAACCCTCACTTCTACATATTCCTTCACGTCTATATATTCCTCAACTTTAGCTTAAATTTATATACCCTATGTTCAGTAATATGATGTGGAGTTTATTATATATTTGTGTATTTCCCTATGAATGAGTGATCAGTTTTATAAAGTCTGAAAGTTTGAACAGATTTATATAATGTGAAAATCACTATTATTCAAAAATGTATCTAGATTTTTGTAAACGTACATAATAGCGATGCCGTTCAGAAGTTTGGGTTATCAGCACTCAGGTGCCGTGAGCGACAACGCAATTGGCAAACATTTCATATCCATCATTAGTTCTAGCTCGTATCGAATTTGGACGTGTTATAAATGTATACACTTCTATAATAAAGTCCCAGCCACTGTTCAGGCATTATTCATAAATAAATTTAAATGTTTTATAAAAAAAATGTCTCTGTCGTAAATCCTATTACTGCACTGCTGAATATCTAAATGATCGGACAGCCTGGGACTAGATTGTGATTATTTTATAGCGATAGAAATGACTGTACAATATTGTAAAATTTTATTGAAAATAGCGCAAAAAAAGAATGCTGGGAGAGTTTCTTGCGCCGCTTCTTCTCTCTCAGAGCGCCATTTGTTTCCGAAACGGTAGTAGTATCTAGTAGTTATTAGAAATGACATCAAAAAGAATTCTAAAGGAATCAATTTTGAGAATATAAATGCCTTTTATGCCTTTATGATTATTAAATCGCCATTACCATACACATCACACAATGAATGTGACCACGAAGTGCAAAACACAGTTTGATTCTAATTTGTAAATCTATTGTAGGTATTGTATACATATTACATCTAATATATAAAATTCTCGTGTCGCGGTGTTTGTAGTTAAACTCCTCCGAAACGGCTTGACCGATTCTCATGAAATTTTGTGTGCATATTGGGTAGGTCTGAGAATCGGACAACATCTATTTTTCATCCCCCTAAATGTTAAGGGTGGTCCACACATTTTTTTAAAAAAATTTTTGATAATGAGTCAGCATTAAAAAATACATGTACAACTTCAAATTTTCACCCATCCACGATCAACAGTTACTTTTGTATCGCGATTTTAATATCGGCAATACAACGTTTGCTGGGTCAGCTAGTATTATATAGATTACCTATCTACATCATAATATCAGCAAAGGGCCGTTATCGCCGCTGTGATTTGACCATTAGTGTGATAATGGAATATAAATAATTGAAAGATACAGTAAACACAGCTATGATACATAGGTACAATCTTTATACATATAAATAAAATTGAAGTGTCTGTTTGTAATATTGATATAACCGTTTCTTATTACATGTATATGAATATATATACGGTACATACACCAAAATATTTTTTTTAAATTTTTGTCTATCTGTCTGTTTGTTCCGACTAATCTCTGAAATGGCTGGACCGATTTTTTTATTGGCAGGTAGCTGATGTAATAAGGAGTAAGTTAGGCTACGTTTATTTTAGAAAAAATCTTTTACTTTAGAAAAATGTATGTAATGTTGCAATGTCCAAGAAACGGTCTAACTCTAAAAACAATTTATGTGGCAAAACAACGTTTGCTGGGTCAGCTAGTACCTATATTACATAAATCCAGTGTCCTGTTGTTTGTTTCCAGTGAACTCCTAAACTAATGAACAGATTTTAATGGGGATAACATCATGGAGTGCAGGTTAGTCAAACCTGAGAGATAGGATAGTTTTTATTTCGATTTGGGACCCATAATTATTTTAATTTCCAATATTTGTTTTGTATGGACATATTTTCTATGAGAGGATTTATTGACGCACGTTTTGACAGTTCTGCTGTGAAACAATTTCATTATAACAACGGGGAGCATATTTTACGAAATAATTATTGATGTTATGAAATATTATTAACAAATTCATAAAAACGAAATTTTTTTATTCTGTCCAGAACAACGTCAGTCGGGTCAGCTAGTTATAATAAATAAATAAATAGATATGCTGAATCATAGGGGGCGTTAACAAAAGAAATACATAAATGTGATTATTTAATAACAAAATAAATTAAAAACAAGTAGTATTTCAAAGGGCTAGCGGAAAAAATTGGAATTAGGTACTTTATAGAAAACTGATACATTAAACCACTGAAAGGGAAAAGAATATCTTTAAGTGCTTGTTAACGAATATCGATTTAATAGCTATATACCTACTGTATTCACTTCTGATAAGGATATAGAGCTAAAAATATTAAGACCACAAGTACAAACAAAAGTACTTACAACAAAACATAAAATCCTAGTTATGAATAAATTATATCTCCTAGATAACTTACACAAAGCCACTAAAAATATCAAAGCCAGGCAATCTAATTACTTATAATGGAACATATATATATAACTAAACTTATTGTAAACTACTTCAATAAGTTGATACTTGAAAAATCCATTCGGCGCGTCTTATCTATGGTTAAGCAAAAAAAACAAGTTGGACTACCAATTAAAACAACCATCTGACCTGATGAAATAATTGGGTACAACCTAGTTGTTGACAGAGAAACTTCATTCATATCATAATACATATTATGGTACTTGTGTGTGTGTATATTGAACACGTCTAATAGAATCACAGAACAATGTATGTATGTACCTACCTACTTACAGTCGCGACGGACTAAATAATACTTTTACAAACACGCACACATACTCAATCTAATCGCACACAGTTTTACTATAAACATATTGTTAAATACAATTGTATTATTTATGACTTGGTTGTATTAATATGCGTTTTGGCTAATCAACAGGTGGCTCAGGGAATTTGCGTTTCAAATTAGAACTAGGTAATGTTTATTACTTACGGGTTATAACGTGTCGAGGTATCCACAGATGTTGTTATTAACAAAACAAATATGCGTTAACAAAAACACAAGAGGCGTTGCACACTGGGGCCGTTAACCCGACTGTCGGGCTGCGTTTCGAAAACTAAGAAGCGAACCGTTTAGTGAATATTCAAAAATAGAACGAATGTAAAACACGCCGATATCGCATACGGGATCGGTAGCACTGCACACGCGGCTCGCCTGATAGCCGTCAGCCGGGATAGCAACAGGGCGGGATACGGGAGATAAATAACTTTGAAAGTTTCCAGTGCACAAAGTTGTGATCGCGATATATGGTAGCGCGGCGTAGAACGCGAGAATCCCACGGCGCTCGGAAATCGACTGGCGCCGGCGAGTTCTCGGGCCTCCGCCGTACCTCGGTCCTCGCGAGTCGCGACTCTCCCGTCACTCACCAGACGACGACGACACCCACACAGCTGCACGTGCGCACACACGCGCATCCGTCACGCACACACGCGTACGCCCACCAACCGATAAACAACTCGAAAACAACGATGCAATTGCATTCATAAACATCGCTTCATCAGTCATCTTACCGAGACCATAAGTACCCTGACCATGAGTTCGCTCACGTAAACACTACCGGTCCGTCACATGTTTGTATACAAGTTATATGGACTATACTAGCGGTTGCACGCGACTTCGCCTACGTAGACGTGGTTTAGGTAGTCAATCGGTTAATCGTTCATAATTTTTGATATTTATTATTTTAATTTTTGCCAAGACCCCATATTCATTACCAGTCCAAATCTTGTTCAATAGACATGTTTGTATTTTGATGGCGATAAATCTTGCTTAATAGACATCACCCTACTTGGAGACAGCCTGCCGAAATATACGGCTTAACTAGGGCCTTCCGAAGGGCCTGAGCTTCTACATTTTTCAAGATAACGTATCTGCATTAGACTGCGTCAGAATTTTTATTTGATTAAGTATATCTACAAAGTTTCTTTGTTAGACAAAAAAAAACCTCCTAAAATATGAACTCGATATCTTGAAAATTGAGCTGGCACATGGGGGGTCCTCTTTCCCATTTAAAATGCATTGAAAAAAAACTTATTTTTATTGTAAGTCGTCGAAAAATTTTTTTTTCATTCGCCAGCTTAATTATCAAGATATCAAGCTCATTCTTTTAGGAGATTTGTTTTTTGTCTAACAAAATTAACTTTTTAGATGTACTTACTCAAAAAAAACTTCTGACGCAGTCTAATCTGCATACAATATAAACTTTCTTGTTTGTATACACCATTTATTATGTTGCCGTCTCATCTCAGGATTTCCTAGTTCAAAAACCTAGCTAAAAATAGCACTCCTTTTTAAATGTGGGCATGTTTCACATTCTCTACAACATTTTTGTAATTCAAACAGCATTCTTGTCTAACAAGCCCAAAGAAAACATTGTCCTATTTGTGCAACTAGCATGCGGTACTCATGCAATAGTCTTCTTAGTTTTAAGTATAAAGACTGCATTGTAGTTTTGTCAAAACGAATAATATAATAATCACATATAAATTTACAAAATAGGTATTCCTTTTTATTTTATTCTGAATTTATATCTCCTGCTTTTACAACCACATGTACCTAATGGTTATTTGACATTCCAATTAGTACCAACATTCAGTTATGATAATATTTATAGAATTATTTGTAACCTGTTAATATTATATTGTTTTAGTTATTATATTTAATATATTCTTCATTTCTCATACTCGGAAAGTATTGTTGTTTTGATCTGATCATTGGGTAGAAAATGCTGCTTCCCTCCACAGAGAGGGATAAACTCATACAAATTACTTCCCACCCAAGGGCCGGAATGAACTTTAAAAATACAACTGCTGTCAGCTGTGAAGAGTTTTATGTAAAAGAAAAACTAATAAAAAAAATGCTGCGGCCATGTGACTTTCTAAACAGCCAGTGTGAACTTAGCGCAAATTTCTTTGAGCGGAATAAGCCGCAACAATTACGCGGTGAGTACCATATTTAAAATTTAAAAAGTGGACATAAATTGTACTAATTTGACAATTTATATTAAATAGGAACTAATATTATTACATATTATCTATGAATAGTTTAGATAAACAAATAGTTTTATTTTCCTCATATCATATCATCAGTCCTGCGCTGCCATCATCCAACGTATTCCGGCGATCTTGACCAGACCGTCATTCCATCTCGTGGGGACCAACACTGAGTCTTCCGATAATATTGTTATATTCTATCATAATATTGATACACAAATAAACTTTATTGGAGATTTTTTTACTTCTGTTCTGACTCACTTACCCACAATACACAATTTTTTATCATAGTTCACAAGAATATAATTTGTTTCATTCCTAGAAATATATGCATCAGATTTAGCTAGTTCTTGATCTAGTAAATGTCCTTATCCGTAGCTGGTACGAAATTGAATATTTGTCAAGCCATAAGCATTGATATTAACTATTTCTGCTGTTGTACCACTATCAATTTATCACCAACCACTAACTTTCTAATGAAATGTAAATCTGACAAATGTTATCCTATTTCGTGTTGACAGCTCAGCTTCTCTGCCCATTGCAGACTATTTGTCTGGGGTTTAAATTAATCGCAGTCTATTTTAGCCTTAAATATTTCCCACCGGGGTGCACTTATAAGAACGTATTTAATTAGTTCATTCGTTTCTTCGTATCTTACTTAATTAATACTAAGTAAGGTTACTTTTTTATACTTACCTGCAACCCAATTCTAAAGAGGATAGCGTATTTTTTATGAACCATTATTACCGTATGTTACTTGGGGGGGGGAGGCTCCTTTGCACAGGATGCCGACTAGATTATGGTACCACAACGGCGCCTATTTTTGCCGTGAAGCAGTAATGTGTAAGAATTACTGTGTTTCGGTCTAAAGGGCGCCATGGCTAGTGAAATTACTGCCCAGGCAAATGAGACTTTACATCCTATGTCTCAAGGTGACAAGCGCAGTTTTAGTGCCACTCAGAATTTTTTGATTTTTCCAGAACCCTGAGCGGCACTGCATTGTGATGGGAAGGGCATATCAATTACCAACAGCTGAACGTCATGCTCGTCCCTTATTGTCATAAAAAAACATACATTTACATACGTGCTGTAACAATTGTACATTTTATTTTTGGAGATATTATTAGCTCTTATACAAATTGTTGCTATAGAAGATAAAATTAAAACTATACTTAATATATATAGGTAAACAAAATCATTGTTAGTACAACGTACCTACTGATATATTGTTTAACAAAAAAACATTTAATAATTTATTTAATTTAAGAAAAAAATTAATTGTTGTATCCGTTTTGGATATATAAATAATCTTAGCGTAATAAACTACTTACTTGACGGGTATCCATCTAGTTTTCTTAGGGCATGGAAATTACCTGAAATGAAAAACACTATCCAAAATTTATTATATAATAAACAAAAAAAAGGAAATTATTACATCAATTTTATGAATATGAATAAGAATAACTTGATAATATTTAATAGACGCCTACCTCGAAGTGGCTATCTAGCCAGGGTTGAGATCGTGTACATAAAATCGGTAACTATCAGAATTTCAATTTAATAAGCTAACATAACAATAAATAATACAAACAAGTTCTGGAAATAAAGCCTGTATTTTTTGAATGTCGATATATTCAAACTAAATTTATCCGCTCGCATATTAAATTAAAAATTATAAATGCATGGTTCTTGCTAGATTTATGAACAACTTAAATTCACGTCGATGAGCTATAACTATTCCAATAGTAGGTTTACTTTGCCATAGCAATCTTCTTCGAAATAAATTCATATAATAACTTGGGAACGGGAGCGAAAACGGGAACCGGAACTGGAATAGGACATGAGATAATTTTCAATTCCAAACTTGCTTATTATTTTTAAAAACTCTTTATCTACGCGGACGCTTTCGCGGGCATCAGCTAGTACTATATCATTTTTTTTATGGAAGAAGAGTACAAATGGTTCTCTGGATTTTCCCCCACAAAACAAAACTAATACATATATTAGTTTTAAGCATAATAAAGTTTTATCCCTCAACACGTAGGATAGGGTTGTAGAAATAAGTTTTCAGATTCATACATTATATAAGGCTTAATTGTAAATTGCTATAATAAGTAGATTATAAGTAATTTTGTATATATTGTACTATCAAATATAGAAATTTGGAATTTGATTTTTTTTTGGAGTACAAATGAGTATACATACACCTAATAGCATGTTATTACCGGAGCCCTACACCAGAGGAATAGCAAGAGTACTGCCGACTTATAATATAATATCAGAGTATTATGTCCTATGGTATATTGCTATGCGGCAGTACTGCCGATATCAATACCATCATTGTGCTACAGAAGAGGGCTATTCGCGCTATATATAACCTAGCTCCTAAAGAATCATTGAGAGCAAAATGTAAAGAAATAAACATCTTGACTGATGCCTCTCAATAAATTCTTGATATTGTTATGTATGTACATAGGCACATAAGTGGATTTGATAGGAACTGTCATAACCAGAATGTTAACACCAGGAACAAACATAAACCTTATAATGCCTACTACTCGGCTAAGTCGAGTTAGTAAGTCTTTTGTGGGGCGTTATATACGCTTTTACAACAAAATCCCAGAAAATTTTCAAAACAAATGTATTACGAAATTCGAAAGAACTGTTAAAAATGTTTGTACTATAACATAAATGACTTTCTTAATGATACCACTGATTGGGAATAGAGCGACCGCCCCCAGGCTATTAAATAATAAATTTTATTGTACGATTTTACATTGTAACCTTACTTTTATAAAAAAAAAGAAGCCCACTGAGTTTTTTTGGAGCTTTTGAAAAGGGTGGTAGTCTTTGACTTTCAATAAAGGATTTTATATCATATTTTGAATAAAAATATTTGAATTTGAATATAAAACATTGAACGTCGTACATATGATTTCGAAAACACATTGCCATTGGTCGGCGAGGTTCGAACCGCCCGCGTCGTTGTGACTTGCTGATCATAAAAATGTATTCTAACACGGAGATTATTTACGGCGTAGCTACGCACGTAGCCAGGGGCGTGCATTGGTTTTCTTGTAAGGTACGTGGATCTAACTAGTCGTAGTTGAGCTTTGCAATATGCAAAGATTGCTTACCGTAGGTGTCTGGTATCTAGCGTTAGGAAAAAATGTATGAGTGGGTGTTCGATAGAAGTTTGGTTATAAAATAACGGAACCAAATTAAACTAAATCAACTTTAGCACTAGTGCTATATTTATTTAGGTTTATGACGAGGTAGGCACTGCCTAATTGCATATTTAATATGCACGCCCCTGCACGTAGCATATAATATATAGCGGCAAAACTCACTATAAAATTATACAGCTCCTTAAACTTCTCGTATTGCGAAAGCTAAGCGTGCTTTCAGTGTTTTTTGATAAAATTAAAAATCATCTCATGGACACGAAGATATTCATAGATTAAGTGAGAACCTACCCAACAATAAACATCACCGGCCTTACAAATAAAATTGGCATAAAGTTATAACTAAGTATAAACCAAGAATATGTAAAATGTTTACAAATAGACATTTTGCTTACGAATGGATTGTTCGGACGTATAACGTTTCCCGCGTTTATTTGCAAGGCAGCATGTCATTCGAAAAACTTCAAAATTATTGTATTGACAGTGTTGTCAACGATATTGTATTGCATTTTCTTTGTTTATCGTCAGTTATAACTACACCAAGTTTATTTGTAAGGCCGTAAAATTATAATATCAATGTCTTAGATAGCCTCTTGCTGCTAGAAATCCGATGAAAACAGGCCAGGTTTAACACTTTAGTGTGCGTGACAAGAAACGTCTTACACTCGTGATTTGTATGACACTTTGTGTTAGTGTGCGTGTTTTGCTCTAAATAGAGGTTAACTGTTAACTTCAATTTTTTTCGACGTTTTCACAGCTGTCTAGACGTATAAATGATCTGATATCATTGTTTTCAGAAATTGTTCCTCTCTACTTAGTTTGGCATGCATTTGGTGTGAATTCATCTTAATATATATTCGCCTTCACCACTTTTTCAGTTGGCTGCGCTAAGCTTTAAGTAACCTCTTGAAATTAGTTTTTCCAAAATACCTACTCAAATAACTCATCATGTTATATATAAAATTTTCGTGTCCCGGTTTTTGTTTCCAAACTCCTTCGAAACGGCTAAAGCAATTTGTTTGAAAATTTGTGTGTATATCGGGTAGGTCTGAGAATCGACAAACATCCATTTTTCATACCTATAAACGATAAGGGTACCCACCACCCCTAAAGATTATTTTTATTTTATTTGACAAATATTTTTATTTTTATTTTATTCAGCATTAAAAAATACATACAACTTCAAAATTTTCGATCTACACTTATTTTGTATCGCGATTTTAATATTATTCTATTCCATCCACAGATACGGACCATATCACAGTGTTGCAAGATGGCAATCCAAAAAAATGATTATTGTAGTACAATTAATTATATGTACTATATATTTGGTAGGTCTGAAAATTGGTTGCTTTTTTTACCCCAATTTTTATACCCCAAAAATTTTAATTATTTTTATTACTTTATAAGGAAATGCAAGATTTTCTGGGTCAGCTAGGTTAACGGCCGTTTTCAATAACCTATCTATCCTTAGTTTAACTTACTAGAGGTAGACAAATCTATCCTTTCACGCTTACTTACATTTCAATAACCTATCGACATAAAGCTTTGGACTATAATTATATTGGACATAAGTATGGATAGATAAGATCTTGTCATTAATGGCCGTTCCCAATATACTATCTACAGATAGAGATAAATTACTACCTTTTTCTGTCAGTAATTAGCTGTCAAGAATCTGAAGCTGAACTAATATACACGATAAGTCAATCTTATCGCCTTAAATTTGGACGCGTGAATTGCAATTTCCATACAAACTTTATATCGCTGGTAAGCTAAACGTCGTCCCATTGACAGACAGCGTGCACGGATAAGGTGAGTTACCGTCGATAAGTTTATTGGGACAACAAAAGTCAACGATAATTACGATTCTTATCTCAAGTAAGAGATAGACTGAATATTGGAAACGGCCCTAAACGGTGACAGCAATGTATCCGTAGCTAGAGGTACGTTATTGAAAACGGCTGTAAATATATAATCCCTGTCACCTGGTGGATGGCTCTAGACAAAATTACGAGCTACAATGTTATCTGTCTATCACACAATTATATCGGCGCATAATACAAATTCTGATCTATTCATGGTTTACTGCGTCAAAGTTATTTATGAATATTTAATAAATCCGATGCACGTGGTTTACTAAATCATAGGACGTAGCCAAAACGTACAAGTTACAACGAAACGTTTATATTATAGCTGTTAAAAAATGCCGGCAGCGCTCCTGTGATTCCTCTGGTGTTCACTTAACACCAGGTGACCCGTACACTCGTTTGTTCTCCTTTTCCATAAAATAAATAACATTTTTTTTTAAATACTCAGCGAAAATGTGTTCTTAATCAAACCAAATCAAGAAGAATCAGATAATTAATATAATCTGCCTGATCCGGCTTTTCAAAATAGATGGAACTTTCCGTACCAGATAAGGCGTGTTAAAAGAGATCACTAAGCCTTCTTTACAATGTGATCAAAATCAGATATAATGTAAAAAGATTGCCAAAACCGAAGGCAGGCGAAGACGCGGGTAGTCACTTGTATGTATTTGAAAAAAAAAATTCGAGCAGACTTTAGTTTTGAACTAAACGTGCACAACGTTTGGTTCAAAACTGAAGTCTGCGTAAGGAATCAAGAAGTGACCTTTGATACGATTTGTTTAAAACATGTGTTTGAAGGTAGGTATGATTCTATTGGTAAGTTCAATAGATGGTTAATTTAAGACGAAACATAGAAGTAGCTAACATTTTAACCGACTTCAAAAAAGGAGGTTCTCAATACGTATGTTATTGTCGGTGTCAGCCAAGGTAGGTTTGTAACTACATACTTAGTTATAGGTGAGATGTGCTTGTGTCGCACGCGCGACGTGAGGAGGCGAGAGCGGGGCCACGGCGGGAGGACGCGCGAGGGAGTTAAAAAAGTAAATTGTACTGTTAGAAGTAGTTCTTTAATGTTTCTATTAATATTATCTTCAGAGCGGCGTAACAGAGATCACACTGTATATTGCAGTATCGTTGCAGTACCACCATTAAGTTTTATGGAACTGAATACTAAGCCTCATTAACTCTCTCGTGAACTGCACTCGGTTAAATTATTCATACTTTAACAAATAAGTAATATAAACATTAATATACTAAAACAATCCAAGTAACGAAAATGAATATGGATGCGAATCGCGTAATATAAATATTAGCAAAGAAAATTATTTTTTTCATTCCGTTCCAACAGTTTAAATTACCTCTCATAATGAAAAATAACGCATATAGGTCAATTATGTTTAAGTAGGACAATGCGCAATTTAACTTTTTGCTTGGAATACACTACCGCAGTAACACAGCTAAGCCAAAAGTCAGATAAATGGAGTTACTTCGGCTTTGGCAAGTGCTGCATCGTTTGTCACCCTAATATGTGTATCTATTGGACCATTTTTCAACTACATATATTTATTGTTGATTGTTGACTTGACCGCTTATTATGGCGCCTCTCCGCAATCGGCGAACACACACGAGCACGATCGTCTGTTTAACCTAATTCCTGCCGCCGAATTCCACCTTCGCACGACACGCCACAAGTTAGGATATCATCCCCACCATCTGGATGTGTGGCGGTCCTCCACAGTGCGGTTTACAAGGAGCTTTCTTCCACCTACTACAAAGCTGTGGAATGAACTTCCTTGTGCGGTGTTTCCGGGACGATACGACATGGGTACCTTCAAAAAAAGCGCGTACACCTTCCTTAAAGGCCGGCAACGCTCCTGTGATTCCTCTGGTGTTGCAAGAGATTGTGGGCGGCGGTGATCACTTAACAACAGGTGACCCGTACGCTCGATTGCCCCCTATTCCAAAAAAAAAATCCATCTTGAAGGAGTGCCGCTCAATAAGGACGATCGTGTGGCTGCTTACACGATGATCAACGATTAACTTGCCGATGGCAGACGATGATACAAGTAACGATCAACCCCGATAGTGGAGAGGAGGCTTTAGCTTCATGTTTTGTCACTCTGACCATTAAGGCGGAGTTCCGGCAGGAACAGAAGGTTGTACTATGAATGTTTGTTTCCGACTAATGATTCATAGGAAAGGATGTATGGTCTATAATGGTATGAGGCTATACTTATAACATAATATATTTGTGCCAGTTTGACGGTTAATCATTATTAGCAAAAATAGATTAGGTAATATGAAACGAGTTAGGTTTTAGGGACGTTCTAAATTCTGGGTATGGTCTAATGATAAAAAAAATTCGTCGTTATTATTAGGGTTATTAAGCATTTTTCATTAATACGGATAGCAAGTTTCAGATTCACATAATTAAATACAAATTAGAATTAATTCCAACCATAGAGCATCGTTTAGCAGTGTCTTAACAATGCGCGATATAAACTCAAAACTGCAAAACAGATATTTATGCGATATCAATTACTGTATATTATAAAACAAAGTCCTCCGCCGAGTCTGTCTGTCTGTCTGTTCGTGATAAACTCAAAAACTACTGCACCGATTTTCATGCTGTTTTCATCAATGGAGAGCATGGCTTTCGAGGAAGGTGTAAGTACATAATTTGTTAAGTTCTTGTATAGATATTTGTATGCAGTAACGATATTTGTTGGAGGTGTCGGATAAAATAAGCCGTCTGGGAGCTTTCAACGAAAACGCTGTCTAAGCCCTTTGAGATAAGAAAATAATGTATAGTCGAATTGTATATCTCATATAGGTCTACTGAAAAGTACATGATGGCATATGTCTGTTTCTTAAGGATAACATACTATATACATGTTAATACTTAAAAAAAATGGCAATTATAAAGCGGCTATATAAAAGCTATGATTAATAATGTATTAATCCGTATCATTTTATTACTACATATCATAAAATTATACAGAAATACGTAACTACATATTTCCAATAGCTTTTTACTACATTACTTCCGAATACACTATTTTTTTCTATTAACAGAACAGATTCATCGCGCACGCTAGGCTCGGCTCATGCGTTGTGGTCAATAATCTTAATTTATTTTTGAGACTTACTAGTGACCATGAGCCGATTCACTTAGATATCAATTGATTACACTAATGCATAACTTAAAAATAATGACTATACAATAAATATAAGAAACAGACCAATCAGAGATGGCCTCATGAACTAACGACCAGTGAAATTGTCAAGATATCATTGCCATACTATATCACTATAGTGTACCCGTGGCATTACATGTCACTAAAACCAGGCCGTTAAATTGTAAGAAATGAAGTCGATTGACAATCATCCGATCAATTATAATGTCACGGCTTTTACTTATTACAAATTTTATTTTAAAACAGCAAAGAATTGCAATTAATTTATTAAAATATTACTAGTCTAATAATCACTCAATAAAGGCCTAACATCAAATGTAAATATTAATAGGCGTTGTTTATTAAACTTCTTGCTCTTATTACAATTTGTAAAGGGTTCAATGTCATTTGTCAGATAGCTCCCGAGCTGTAATTACTTTATTTAGAACGGCAGTTTGTTTACGACTTTCCTTCCCTTCAACTTACACTATTAAATAATTATATTTTATTATTTCCATGAAACTCTTGACCCCTTTAACAGAACGTTAGCTTTATTGGCTGGCCTTCGAAGCAGTTCAAAGAAGCAGTATTTTTTTAAGCAGATAAATTGAATTTCGCATGTTTTACTCAGTACCTACATTTAGGGCGGAAAGAAGCGTCACCTATCGACAAGTTCGTGCCCCTATGTTTTTACGATAAAAAATATCAAAACGTATTAATCATAATAATCAAAGATTATTAGCATTAGCCATATAAATACTTTAAAAATAAAACTAAGCAATCAATTTTGCATTATTCTACTAACAGTTCTTACTTAACATTATTTGTGTAATTGAAGGATAGAGATATTGAAAGGAGAGTGACTACGGGAAGCTGTGCTAATGGAGCGCTGCATGCCTTTATGAACGGCCAGTCTGTGCCTAAAGAGGCGCGAATGGCGGTGCATAATAGAGTGCTTGTCGCCACGTTTAATATACGGAAGTTGGGTATGGCAGAAGAAGCATAAAAGCAGAATTAACGCAGTTGAGATGCGATCACACTTAGTATGTGTGACTGATTGATAGAATTATGTGGTCTGAAAGAAGATGTTGTGACAAGGTCTGAGAAAGGAATGCTTAAATGGTTTGGACACGTCGAACGAAAGAGTGAACAAAGAATGACCTATCAAATATATAAGGCAAGTGTGTGTGGGCAAGTCAGTCGCGGGAGACCTCGTAGAACATTCCTCGACAAAATTGAGAACGTTTTGACACAAGCAAAGGTTCGAAGCATCCGGAACAGACCAGCATGTATGAAAAGAGTAATTAATACAGAGGAAGCACGTGAGGTTTGTAAGGATACTCGTAGAAGCAAGTGTTGTTTTGTTGTCTCTGCCTACCCCGACGGAAACAAGGCATGAGTATGTATGTGTATATATGTGTAAATTAATATTTAGAACAATTTTTCTATTTCATTTCCATCACTTTACTGACTAAAAAATATGAAATGAAAAATAAATTCTAAACGCAACAGAATCAACCTGAAATATGCAACTTTAAATATATATAAATTTATTTTAAATATTTATAGTCGCAATCCGTGATATACCTATCATTATAATTCCAATACCATTTATCATCTTTTCTTAAATCACACTACAGGATATGATACTTTCTGAATTGACTCGATTTTATGTTGAAAAACTCATGTGTTAACTCATCACGATATCTCTGGAACCATAAGGCGTTGAGACTTGAAATTTGGTAGGAATATTCCTTCCGCCAAGAAGAAAGTCCAACTTGAGAGATAGGATAGTTTACATTTCGATTTGGGACCCATAATTATTTTTTATTTTCAATATTTGTTTTGTATGGACATATTTTCTATGAGAGAATTTAGTGACGCACGGTTTGACAGTTCCGCTGTGAAACAATTTCATTATAACAACAGGGAGTATTTTTAACGAAATAATTCTTGACGTTTTGAAATATTATTGGCAAATTTCTATAAAACAGTATTTTTTTTTTAATTATCTACAGAACAGAACCTGTCGGGTCAGCTAGTAGGTATTCTATATAACAGAAACATAAAACTAGAAAAAATCATAATTTATTCAACTCATATACTTTTACTTACTACTAGGTTATTAACTGAAATGAATTTTACTAAGAAACCACACAAACCTAACATTTCACTCTCTTCAACAAACTGTGTATGATTCATTTAATTTTGCTTTTTCAACCTTCAATCGACTAGAATCATTCGCAAAATCTGTCCTACTTACATCGGGAAAGTTTGATTTCAGGCGGTCTAATCAGATTTATGTCGCTCGTGTATTGATGATTAAAGTTTATTTAATCTTGACGGACATATTCTGTTCTACAGCAGACCTTATATATAAATCATGGACTCTGAAATAAATAAATATCGATTTATGTCAATGACATCTAGATTTAAATTATAAAATACACTAACAAGAACGGATTATCAAGCTGCCAGGTCGCTATATAAATGCTAGTTTCTTGCTACTTCTTCACATTTATTTCAACTTTTCAGAAGTGGTGGTAAAATAATTGAAATTCGTAAGTCTAATTTTGAGCTATTTGAAAATTCTTTAGCCGCGTTGGGCAATTTTTGGTAGGGGAAAATCTAATGGGTTCGCGTCACCGACGTGGCTGAAGCACGTGATAAATATATACCGAAATGCAGCAGTATATCAGTAGCTATACAGCTGACGTATTGTGCAACATTATAAGAGAAATTGAATGGAATTAGTGAAAAGTTCAATGCATATATATACTGTGCATATATATATATATATAATGCACAGTATTGTTGAAATAGTGTTTTTGCTTGATATTATTGAAAATAAGTTTCAAAAATAAATTGCAATAAACAATTTATTTGTTTTTAAATATAATGATATTAAATTTTTATACTAACACTTCTAAGTTTTTTCTTGCATCGGCAACTGCCGATTCAAGAAAGTTTCTTCTCCTTATTGATTCCCTTAAAATTGATTTTTGACATCAAATAAATCACTACCTCCGTTTCAAGATATAAATGCGCGCTGAGAGAGAAGAAACGCCACAAGCCACTCTCCCAATATTATTTACTGCGCTATTAAGAAATATACAATATTGTACTGCCTCATTGCAATTGCTATAAAATAATTACTATCTATAATTGGACGTAATTACAGAAAAACGTTCCAAACCACAATCATGTCGAAATTGATTTAAAAACACAAAACTGGTCACGTGATTCATATTAACGGACTGACAAAAAATGGCAGCCCTACTGTCACTCTTTAAATGACATCATGTCTTAGTAGCCCAACCCAAATGTATGGAATACACTAATATTTACTAACCTTTAAACACGAATTCCTTTAAATGATGGTTGTGGCTTGGAACGTTTTAGGATGTCCATACGCTAATTACAATGCAGTACCGCTCAGGATTCTTGAAAAACCCAAAAATACTGAGCGGCACTACAATTGCGCTCGTCACCTTGAGACATAAGATGTTAAGTCTCATTTGCCTCGCGTAGAAGCGAAACACGTGTAGAATTGATTGAACATAAATATTAGCGAAATTTACACTCAAAAAGGCTCACAATATTTGAATAAAGTGTCACCATGAATATGTATACGGTTGTCAAATACTTAATTAAATCTTTTGCATTTTTATAAGCGTCTGTAGTCTGTAATGACGCCCAACCTACAAATCCTTGTCAACTAATTACGTAACTCAAAGATGAGGATATTTTATTAGAGGCTGTTCGTCAATTTCAAGGACGGGGCTTTAATTAAGTTTCGAAATAAATAGCTGTCACAGCCTCTCAAGTAGCGAGGAGACAATGATCCATTAATATGATATTATGCTTTATATAGTAATCCTGTAACAATTACCGCTTTATTATTACCCGACATCCAAAAAGCGGCCAAGTGCGAGTCGAACTCGCTCATGAAGAGTTCCGTACAAGTAACATAATATAAAAGTTCTTATAGGTTTACGATTTATGATGTATTCAAAAACAAATACTTACTAGATCTCGTTGCATGGTAATGTACATCATATATTTTTTTTAGTTTTATCATTATCTTATTTTAGAAGCTACATGAAGGAAACACATTTTACCACTTTTGAAGTGTCTCTCTTGCAAACTATTCAGTTTAAAAAAATATGATTATTGAAGAATTATCCATAGATAGAAAAATTTGAGTTTCAGTTTTAAGTATGGGGAACCCCCAAAATTTATTGTTTTTTCATTTTCTGTGTGATAATCTTAATGCGGTTCACAGAATACATCTACTTACCAAGTTTCAACAATATAGTTCTTATAATTTCGTATAAAAGTGGCTGTGACATAGGGATGGGCAAACAGACAGACATGACGAATCCATACCGTTCTTTGCCATTTGGCTACCGAACCCTAAAACAGGAGGTGATAATATTATCGTGTGTTGTGTGCTTGTTGCCTCATAACTTCGCTATTTGTGTAACGAATTGGAAATCAAAAGGTTTCCATATTTGTTCCACAATGGACAATTTCATATTTTACTAGCTGACCTGACAGTTCTGTTCATAATAAAAAAAAAAACTCTTGCGGGTGGAATATCGTAATCCGTTCTTAGCTAACATTTCCTCGGCGGAAGGAATATTGAAATAAGGAATTGAAATATTAAAATATAATTCAAATTTAATAAGGACTTTGAAGCGTTGTTTCCTTTTTCTGTTTTTTAATATTTATTTACTTTGGAATATGTTGAAGTATGTTCACTTTAATTGAAAAGCTATCGTTTAATATATTTCAGTAGTTATTTTGTCCAAATATAGCATAATTAGATTTTATATCACGCACAAGCGATCTCGCACTCCAAGGTCGATCAAGGTCATAGGATTCTTCTTAGACATTCGGAATGAATATCTTTAATTATTACTATAAAAGCATGTATGTTTAAGTTTTGTTTTAGAAAGAACATACAAAGTATACAAACACTTATAAATAAAATCAATTGTTTTCATTGAAAATACTCATTTATTCTAAAATATAACGGTTTTTCAACATTGTGTCGTGTGCGTAAAATAATATAAAAACAATATGAGTATTTTATGCATGGTGATTTGTCTTGTTTCGATAGCTTTCAGATACATTCACTGAAAATATCCTAACTATAAGCATTCTTTTGTTAGACGTAAAGTAATACGCATAGATACACAGTCGCGCTCGTAAAATTCGCGCGTTAAAATCGTCCGGTAATCAACCGAGTTGAAGCTTAGAGGAATCGGATCGCGAAATAGTTATAATATAAGAGATACACACACATTTACCAGTGGGAGGCTCCTTTGCACAGGATACCGGCTAGATTATGGGTACCACAACGGCGCCTATTTCTGTCGTGAAGCAGTAATGTGTAAGTATTATTGTGTTTCGGTCGGCGCCGTAGCTAGTGTAATAACTGGCAAAATTTAATTTAACATCTTATATATCAAGGTGACGAGCGCAATTGTAGTGATGCTCAGTTTTTGGGTTTTTCAAGAATCCTGAAATGCACTGCATTGTAATGGGCAGGGCGTATCAAATGCCATCAGTTGAACGTCCTGCTCGTATCGCCCCTTTTTGGCATAAAAAAAAACACAGAGACAGTTTTCAATGCACAAGTGACGAATCTAAAACATTCTTGAAATTGACAATTCTACTGAATTTAGATGTATGTCACTTCGACCGTACAGTCTATGACATAAGAGTCAAACTTCCATTACCACAGCATCTTTAATAACATTTACATTTTTTTTATGGAAAAGGATGACAAACAAGCCTACGGGTCACCAGGTGTTAAGTGATCACCGCCGCCCACATTCTCTTGCAACACGAGAGGAATCACAGAAGTGTTGCCGGCCTTTAAGGAAGGTGTACGCGCTTTTTCAAATAATTTAAATTAACAATACATATCGTAGCTGTATGTTAACCCAGCTAATAATGTATGTATGTCTCGTATTTCATAGAGATCCAGTCAGCCGTTTTGACGTGATAACAGCGAAACAAACATCCAAACATACACACTAGACCAGTATTAGATCCGTATATCAGATGGTGTCTAAATACGTGATGCAAATTTTGTCTTTTCTATGCACATTATATATAAAAACAGCGTTGAAATACACTAGATGATATTTAATGTATTGAGACGATTAGTTTGAAAGGAAACACAGCAATACCAACGGGAGGCTCCTTTGCACAGGATGCCGGCTAGATTATGGGAACCACAACGGCGCCTATTTCTGCCGTGAAGCAGTAATGTGTAAGCATTACTGTGTTTCGGTCTGAAGGGCGCAGCGGCCGTAGCTAGTGAAATTACTGGGCAAATGAGACTTGACATCTCAAGGTGTAGTGCCGCTCAGAATTTTTGGGTATTTCTACAATCCTGAGCGGCACTGCATTGTAATAGGTATCACTTACCACTAGCTGAACGACCTGCTCGTCTCAACCCTTATGTTTATAAAAAAAATACACAAGTCGAAACGAAGCTAACGTTTAGCAGTCTAACTATTATTGTTGTTTATGAGATGTCTGCTGACAGACGGACGAGGGACGGTCAATGGAGTCATAGTAACAGGATTCCTGTTGGAAACCCTGAAAACAAACAAATGTCTATTTTTTGATATTAACCATATGTTTGTAAGAATTCCTATCTCTTACTTGAGATAAAAATCGTAACTATCGTTGACTTCTGTCCCAACAGCGATAGAAGTTTGTATGGAAATTTCAATTCACGCGTCCCAATATAAGGCGATAAGAATGACTTATCGGGTACATTGGGACAGCTTCAGATTATTGACTGCAACTTAATTGTCAGTAATTCTACTGTCGTAGAAGGCAGTAATTTATCTTTATCTGTAGATAGTATATTGGGAACGGCCGTTAGTTGAGCAACTGCCCAAAACCTACAATTTATTAAAACATCAATAATTATCAGATCACATTATGGACAACACCGTATTACCAATAGACGCGATGCATTTACTAAATTGTTTTCCTCCGTGTGCACTGATATGCAAATCCATTTCATACCACATCACATTTAAGAGTCTTAATCGTGTAGCAGCACCGAACCGCCTGGAACACATGCCGGATGTGAAATTTTCCACGGACGTCAGTTCAGAAATTGGCGTGTTTCGTTCATTCACGAACGTATTTTTGGCTGAGGGAACGTATGGGATTGGTGTCAGCGGCAACATGTGCTGGGTGAGCGACCGCTTTACGCAAACAAACATCTGATCGATACTACTGAGTTACTGTAACGTAACCCTCGCTCTATACCTCAGATGTTCTTCGGCTAAAACATCGCACACATGGAAGGTCATTTCTTAAGCAAAGTTTTACGTTATAACAGTCTCAGTGGAACAGGCTTTTGTTTGCATAGTACACTACACGATAAATAATTTTAATAATAACATATAAGCCTTAGACTAAGGATTGGTCTCCGCTGCGCTCCAACTAGGTACCGCACAACCTAAGAACTGTAGCTTCTTTATTACGGCAACTATTAGATGCTTGTGTGCGTGGCATCTTGACACTCAATGGCATCTTTCAAATATTTGTAACATACGCTTCGTGTTATTTTATATTAAAATTAATAAAATACAAAATGTACGTATTATATTTTAACAAATAAAATCTGAAATACACAAAAAAAAATATTACCAAAGATAAAGCAAGAATAATAATAAAAAAGTTTTAAAAAACAACTAAAAAACATGCTTTAGTTGAAAAGACAATAGTGGAAATTTAAAATGAACATCAATTCGTGCCCTATCGACGATAGATGAAAAAATTATATATTATTTAAAATACTTATTTTGCAAATTGAAAAATGGAATAATTTTATCAAATTAATGTATTGTGATCGGTGCCCGATAAATCTACCAAGTTTTAACGAAATCTAGCCGTTTAAAGTGGGTCAAAATCGCGCCCAAATGAGTCGGTTACAAGCAAACATACATACAGGTGAAGCTAATAAAATGCGTGTAATTAGAAATCTATGTGAAGCTCTGTATTTAAAGAGTATTTAATATATATCGCAGACAGATTTTCATACTACAGTAAAAACTCTTTACTCCCGCGATATATGTTCCGTAAATATACCAGGAATACAGAAATCGTGAATATGGAAGAGTATTTCATACGGGGATACGTTCCTAGGTGAGAAACTAAAGAATATATATTTAAAAAAATCAATTTAATTGGAGTTTTTAATTATGTTGATTAATTATTATCTTTAGGCTTAGGAAATGGTAGATTTTTGTAATTTTTTCTTGCTTCGCAGTTTTTAAAAGCCCCTTAAAATGTTAAATATTGGATTAGATACCTATTGGAATCCTTTTCATTATGTATGCAACGATTAGATCCGCGAATAATGAAATCTTCTGCCACTAATATAGGAATTGAGTCACATTTTTTTATCCGAGCGTATAGTGAAAACGCGTATAAAAGAAGCGCGAATAAGGAGCTTTTACTGTATATTAAACTTTTATTAAGTCCTAAGATCTCCGTACCGTTGAAGTTGAATCCTTCCAGATTTAAGTTAAACAAAGTTAGGGCTTCACGCTTGAAACACCACATCTTTTATAATTCTGAACTAGATAAGGCTCCCATATGTGGGGAATACTAAACAGAATGCCCATCCCGTAGCAGTGGAGGTTGTTAGCCTGAACAAGAAGTTTTTCAGGCAAGAAAAGTGGGCCAGAAAGTTCTAGAATAGTTTTATACTTTAGTACTAGCTTATCGATAACTTGTATGATTTCATATAGTTCTGGTAATTAAGACTGATGATTCGAAGTATTAATGAGATTTCGGGTGTGGTTTCAATACCTTTAATTATATTACTTGTATATTTATGACGGATAGGTGGAAAGGGAGGAAACTTTTCGACATTAGAGATAAGAATTAATCAAATGTTTTGTTAGGTTTTATCTATTTAACGGCCGCTTTCAATAACCTATCTATCCTTAGTTTAACTTACTAGAGGTAGACAAATCGATCGTTTTACGCTTACATACATTTCAATAACCTATCCACATAAAGCATTGGACTATAACTATATTGGACATAACTATGGATAGATAAGATCTTGTCATTAAACGGTGACAGCAATGTATCCGTAACAAGAGGTACGTTATTGAAAACGGCCGCAAATCGGTTTTACTCAGAACTCAGAAGAACAACTAGTTTCAGACCATTCGGAGGTTCTTCATCAGGGTGAGTGTAGCTTGTATTTAAATTTTTTATAATTAAAAAAAAGCCATGTAATCAGAAAATCAGTCATGGACATAACATCCAAAATCAGAAGACTCAAATGGCAATGGACACATGATAAGAGGCCAAGAGAAATGGAACAAAATTGTGACTGTCTAGGCAAGAAATTTTTGGCAATGCTCTGCGATAATTATGGATGATACATATATAGTATATGTAAAAAAAGCGCGTACACTTTTTAAAGAGCCGGCAATGCTATTGTGATTCCACTGGTGTTACAAGAGTATGTGGGCGGCGGTGATCACTTAACATCAGGTGAACCGTACGCTCGTTTGTCCTCTCTTTCATAAAAAAAAATACTCCATTGTATTTTGATTTCCGAAGCGAATGGAAGGCGGACCGAATTATGGAGTTATTGAGAAAGGTTATTGAAATAGTTATCAACGGTGATATATTTGAGGCCCTTTGACGAGTGAGTCAATGTTATTGCAGCACACGATAGATGATTGAGATACCTACCTATTTTCTTTAGACATATTTTGATCTAATGCATGACGTCACTGGAAGTATAGGTATCGCAACAAATATACAGAACGTAGGGCTGACTCACCGAAAATTACATTAATATTAATTTGTATCTAATATTTTTTAAACCTTGTGTTGCCAAGTTAAAACGAATTAAAAAAATCAGAAATAAAAAAACAGTGGTTTAATCTCCGTTACCTGTAAGTAACTACGACAGACTATGATGTTTGATGATCGCCTTTATTTTGGCGTACTAGTAACATATTACGCCTCTTTTCCTAATAGTATTACATATTTGTATGACTAACAAGGTTCTTGTTAAAACACTGAAACAATTATAAATTTTCAATTAAATTTCATCTTACCCGCACAAGAAGATAAATGGCTTTTTTAACACCAGAGTATATTAATCCACGCTTCACCGTATCTCAATCTTTATGAGAAAAGTGGAAAGTGAATAAGGAATTTACATCACGCAGCCCCCGTATCAAGTGTTGCAGCGTAGTTAGTTTTAAAGCTTTGGCAAAATATCGAAAGTGGAAATATTTTCCCTGTTTAAAACGGATATGTGAAGCAAATTTAATGATCTGTTGTGAAAAATGCTGGCATAGTCATCCTGTGAGAAGTTACGACACTTACAGAAACATTTACAATGAAAAACCACTCCAGCATGCAAACTTTCATCACTGGTTTAGCTGTAAAATAGTCATGAAATAATGACGGTTACAGTGAAAACACACAACACTCATATGGCTCAATATGGACATGCAATTGGAATGCAGTTCTCTTTATGTACCCATTCAAGTTTAAAAGCACAAGATTATTTAACACAGATTATCGAGAAAATGAGAAAACACAATGATAATTGAAATAACAAAACGACATGTTCCAAATTCCAAGGTAGTGTTATAATTTTAAAAATGTAAATTTTTTTTTGGCTTTGAATTTTTTATTGAGACAACCCTACCTCAAAGCACGCGGTTGCTACGTGCTCTTGCGTAATAATTTAAAAGCTCCGCGAGACATTGTATAGGTTCGTCTTTTTACTTTATCGTCAGCTCTAGTGTATTAAAAACTGACATACTTTTAAGAATACATTTCACATCATACTACCATATATATTATTTACTATCGCATCGCATTTGACCTGTATTTAAATAGGAAAATTCAACAGGTTAGTACATTTTACGGCATAAATACGAAAACATTGTAAGTTTGAAAGCTTTGGCATATATTAAGTGTAGCTACCACGTACCATCATGTAAAGATGAAGTACAGAAAGCAAAAATATTAGAAATAATCGTCTTTGATATTGCCGAACGTGGATAAACCAAACACGAACTTCGGGGGAACATTCGTTGAAAATCCAAAATTCCTCTTATGTACTTACGACTAAATTTTTATTGACGGCTACATAATATGTCTGCAAAAAGCACAAAACATTGTTGCGGGCTGGTTTGAAACATCAATATTAGGATATGCCCTCCCACCATAAATGAGGATATAAAAAAGTATACAAGATGCTATTCCGAAAGCCTTGCTACTTACCCTGATATCTTGACTTAACTGCTTGACTCCTCTCATCAAGCCATGAGACTACAAATAAAGTATATTTAGTATAATGGCTGGTTGAGGCGATGGCCTTCAAAAAACCTAAATCCCCCTACTAAAACTTAAACTAATGTCGGTTTTAAATATAAAAACTTGAACTAATTTGTGTCCCCCTGAAAACGAGATCTGGAAAGGTTCTGAAAAGTTGGGTTCTAAAATAATAATAAAAATGTAACTTTTACGCAAAAATCTAATGTAAAAACACAGTTACAAGTACACGCGTTTTTAAAAAAATATTTTATTTATATTACACTAATATAATTCATAATAATACTTATGAAGAAGTTAGTTGTAAAATATTTACCAACGAAAGGAAGTACTCAGCGTGCCTAAAAGGTTTTCACTTCTGTCCGATGGCCCTACAAATACACCGATTTTATTAGGTTAAATACACCATAGAATACAAGAGTAAGATTTAAATATTAGCAATATAATAATAAGAGGAGTGATTAACAAATAAATAGCCATGATTAGAATATAAGATAAATAAATGTTTTCTTTAATAGGAATGAAAGAATTCATTTCTTATTTATTAATTTGATTTGAGTGTTCGGCATTTAAATGTCGGCCGAAAACCAAATTTAGATTGAAGGCGCCGAAATTTAAAATTAATTTGGCACATCCCTAGTAAACCTATATGTGATATGCATTACAAACCCTTACGATTTAAATAAAATATCATTATTTGCATATATCGACCCTAATAATTTTAAAAATGTAGTTGACAATATCAAATTGCAAACTAAAATGATACTTTATCAAAAATCTTCAATACTAACAAAATTAACGATAAAAGTAGAATAAAATACGCGAAATAAACATCAATTCCAGGGAATATCTTTCAACTTCTTGCTTTAATCTCATCAGTTGTTGGCAGGAGAGATCCCAATCGATGGTTCTGCCCGGTGGTAAAAGATTATAAGCAATGCCCTTTAAATCCCACCGTACATACAGCATTTCACGTTCTTCTCAGGTCTGAGGCATAACCTTTTGGAATGGGTGATAGTTTTTGGCTTTCAATAGTGAACTTATGTTTTTAAATTTGAATTTCCTTATTGCGAGTTACCCCGGTTTTGCTACAGTTTTGAAGCCTGATTAACCTTTGACCGCGATAATTTTCGGACTTTCTGTTGTACATAAACCTAGCTATTTTCATACGCGCCAAAACTGTTTATCATTAGTTGTATCATTGTCTTGCTGCACTTTTTCTAAATAAATCAAAATAAAGACTTGAAATGCATCCAATTTCTTCGTTAGATTCACTGGTTTTGACATGGAAAAGTTACGGGTTTCATTCCGGGAGTGCCGACAGAAGTAAAAACTTGAACATTAACGTTGCGCATTTTTGAATATATTGGAATGGTTCGGGAATAATTTCAGTCGAATTGCTTTATTAATCAGTATAAAAGTACTAACATTTATGTGGTTAAAACAATATTAATAAGTTTATCTCTCAGAAAAATCAAATTTCATCCATAATTTCAACGACTCCATCACTATCTTCATTACTAGAATCATCATCACCAATCTCTAAAACTGATACAAGAGGTTTATGGTAACTGAAGTAAGAAAAAAAATGATAAAACAAAAACATTAATTTGAAAAAAATAATAAGTAACAAAGAAACAAGTATAATTATCTAGGAGAGTCTTTGCTAATGACAAAGCTTAAAAACCAAATAATTAAACTGTAAAAATATTTCACAACTGAGATTCAATCCCTCGACCTCGCGGTGTTTCGGTTTCGCAATCACAATGATTCAACCACTTGTCCTATGACCGTATGATTACTAAGCTGAAATTGGCGAACTATAATTAGTTAGAAGTATAAATCTTTCAACCATAATTTCAACGCCTGTCTTACGAATTTTTGATCAGAGTGCCAAGCGTGATATTTTTTACCTATTCGATCGCGTGAAAGTTAACTTCGATATGTATGGCGTGGAAAGAGCACCATCTAGTGAAAGTAGTAGTTAACTTTTACACGATCGAATGGGTGAAAAAATCTCACACTTGGCACTCAGGCCACGTAACCTAAGCGAGTTTAATATTTTATACCCATCCCAAGAAAAGTGCTCAACGCCGCTAAAGAAGTTTACAATTCAGAATAAAACAGTGGTAAAGTAACTGGAAACACAATTCTACCAAGTTCTTTCTTTTTTCAAATGTAACCTTTGTTTCATAATTTCATCAACAATAGCCCACGGTCGATTAAAAAAAGATAGACTCCGCGCCGTGATATAGCAAGTGAAGCACCGTTATGCTAGTGTGTGTGCGGTTACGGGTTATACTAAGTTACTCAATTTTTTCTCCCTTAAATAATCATACATGGCCACAAATACTTATATAGTATCGTTTATACACTTTTTCACAACGCACGACGGCATTTTTAAAATATTTTATTGAGACGCACACTGATCTGTCACAGACGATGACAATTCTAATAATTGCCGCCTATCGGCCTGTAGTAGTGTAAGTGTGTGCGTGGGGCTATGTATTTACACGTTAATCGGCTTGTTTTGGTGCTACACTGTTATGTAAGGTGACACGGAGTCCTTTTTTTTTTCTAGTCCGTGCAGTAGCCATATACAAATAGTTATAAATACTGAAGTATCTAAGACGTCCTCACAACAAGATAAAGCGTGAACAATTTTGATTTGTAAAAGTGGTTTAGTAGTCAAAACACTAAGGACATCATGTGCCTGACTGTGTACGTTTTGTACATCAAAATCTGTTACTGTAACAATAGATTCGTTTTCCATGTCCATCTGTCTGTTTCTCCGTTAGAGATGTTCTTCTCTCTCGCACGATGTGTACGAAGGGGAAGAGACCAAGAGGCCGGAGCCCCCGACGCTGGTCTGACCAAATATCCGAGCAGACTAACCAACCCATTAGCATCGCACTCCACCAAGCGACAGACCGAAACAGATGGAGGAAAGCTGGAGACAAACTTAGGTGGAGTCACGATCCTCAGCAATGAGGACGACTGTGAAGAAGAATAACTTATTATTATCTTCGATGATTGCTTTGTGTACAATCTATTCCTCAAGCGTAAAAAACAACATCTAGTCGCGTCACCGGTATTGCGGTTGTTAGGCGAGCAGGAATTTGATTTCTGTCACCTCGTAAAATTCATGCAACACGACAGCTTCAAAGGCGGCCAACAATGTTTAACACACAACCGTATAATATGTGTACGTTCAAAGGATAGGTACATAAATTTAGAGTGATTTGGGGTGATAAAATATTTAGTAAAAATAAAACGTTGGAGTAAAAATGTGCTCACAATAACAATGAGGATTATGAGTGCCTTAACTTAACAAGGTTCCTTTTAAACAATTTGTTATGTTTTTAAAGTGATAACCCTCACTTCTGGGATTGATCCACACATCAAAATTGAAAACAAAATTTTATGAACGATGCGAGACTCGAACCCACGACCACTCGCGTTCCGTGCGAGTGCTCTTGCAACTGAGCTAACCGTTCGAGTGTCGTATCGTCATAAAATTTTGTAGGCTTTGTTAAGGTTTCTTTTGACATGTTGGGGCGAAAGTGAGTTCACCAGTAAAATGCGTACGTGACAAAAAAGAGGGGGATAATTGCACGAGCAGTATTCGCACAGTGCGTATTTGTTATACATTATGTAGGTATTACCAGGCGAACAGAAGTGAACAGGAGAATCTTGCAACCGAATTTTATTTTATACTCAAGTTAAATCTCACTGATTCGTGTTGGTTCAGTTCTGATAACGCATTTTTATTACAAGCTGGATCGAAATCCAGGATTAGCCAGGATTTTATATAAACTTGTTTTTATGACGATAACGGACGAGACGAGCAGGACGTTCAGCTGATGGTAATTGACCTGACCATTAGAATGCAGTGCCGCTCAGGATTCTTGAAAAACCCAAAAATTCTGAGCGGCACTAAAATTGCGCTCGTCTCCTTAAGACATAAGATGTTAAGTTTCATTTGAACAGTAATTTCACTAGGTACGGCGCCCTTCTGAGCGAAACACAATAATGCTTACAAATTACTGATTCACGGCAGCAATTTCCTGTGCAAAGGAGCCTCCCACTGGTCGAGTTCGAACTCTTTGTCGTGGGTGAAGAGTACCGATACAAAAATTCGAGTACAGATTTCATTATGATTTAATTGCCAACATGGCATGGCTATATTACTAGAATTAATGGATCAGCCATCAATTTTTCACTTAAATTCAACCTTTCAACCATTCAACCACCTTAATTACACGATAAGATCAGATTAGCGTGAAAAAGAGGTTTACATGAAATGAAATGAGTTGAATATGCCAATCTCTGCCAACTTTTACTCCGAGAGATTACACGTGAGTCTTTCAATACATTTATTTACAAAATGTTTTATTTAGCTAAAAGCTTTACAAATCCCAAGTAAATACAGCCTGTAAGCGTAGTATTTATTTAGAAGGTAGTTCGGGAGAAAGTTTTCATGTGGGCGGGCAACATTGCCTCCGGTAAAGAGAAAACTTTGTGGTTAATGAAGCAGAAAACTTCTTAAACTGATAGTAATTCATATTTTTTTTTGTTTTATGCTGAATTCTTACCATGAAATACATGAAAGTAATCATTTTTTTTTTAAATATGTTTAATAAATATTTTTATGTACAAATTATATAAGTCTAGCAAAGTAATAACCGCATAAAAAAAGGCTGCGCATAATAGTATATTTCATTACAAGAGCGGAAAGCCTGTCATTGCAAAGAGTTCCGACAAATGTCTAATCGAGCCGAGGTGCAGCCTAGGGTAAGGTCCGACCAAGTTGCAATGACGGTTCCGCACGTGTACTGAAAACTATTTTTAATACAGTTGCGAAAAAATGAAGCAATTTAATAGAATAATAAAAACACAATAAACTCAACTAACTAATCATTTATTTCTTATAAAAGTTATAATGAAGCAATTTAATTTATACTAACTGGGGAAGTTTTAGGTTGCATATTTACTGTTTGAGACAAACTTTTATTAATTTCGTATGATTGTTCATGTATATTTGTCCAAGGTGTTATACAATGGCGTTTGCTAGTTGATGGAATTGGCCTAACTCATTGAATCAAATCATTAAATCTGATATTGAAACAAATTAGTAGCTTCTTTTTTGAAATATTTGTATGAATAATAAAAACTTCTATGATTTTTTTTAAACTTCGTGGTAGGTTTGTTCATTTTAATAGACATTATTTTGACAGTTGGGAAAGAGAACGCACGAGTTCGGAAAAGGTAAAGAAAAAGCTTGAGTGTGTAATTAGAAGCCCATATCTCGAACGAAAAATATTTTAAGTATTTTTCCGCCATGTCCATTTTTCAAAATTTACCGCATCAATCGTGACAAACGGAACGATTTCATTTATATCGTATTATAAAAATATAGGGGCAAAAAATAGAACAAAATGCATTACTAGCGTGTTCGTTTATTTCTTCATTTACGAACATTATAACGGAAAACAAAAATGGCCAGTATGTAACAGCCTTTCATTTTTTTATAAGATTGTCAAGAGCAAGACAGAAAAGAAGTCTTTAAATATATTTCTAGCTTTTTTTAAACTGACATTTTTGATTTGCTTATTATAATCATAATAATATGTCTCTTATTTCCCACGTAGGTGTAGTATAAATCACACTGGATCATAAGAGAAAAAGGCGATTCACCTACTTGGATGTATTAAGACTTCGTCTCGTGCCCACAAGCTTCACTATCATTCTTAGTATATAAAGCAATGTACTGTTAATCGTTAATTTAATTAATGTTAATGTTATATATAAGGCTGATACAGCCTTAATAATATATTAATAAGGCTGTATCATAATATATTAACTAACTTCTCTTTTCCCATCCAGGGACCCCACCAAACTACAAGTATCTTGCTGTAGAACTACATTATTTCAGAGAAACAGTTTGTGTATGTGCATAAAAATCTATAATCACATCCCAAAAATAATAAGAGATATATCGTCAAATAGGAATTTCTCATCTAAATTGAAAGTATACCTTAGTAAAAACTGCTTATATTCATTAGACGAATATTTTCAACTAAAAACTTGACTATATACTATATAATACTGCTACTAATCTTTTGTTAAATTTATATTATTGTAACTATGATTTTTTTGTATTGTCAGAAATGTATTTTATAAAATTTTCACGTCATAAATGTGGCAAACATGTACTCAATATATGTAACATCAATCTAACATGTTTATGCAAATAAAAACTTTGACTTTTGACTTTGACATTAGTACCTACAATAAAAAATACAAAGAAGCTAAGAAATAAGCATAAAGTCGTATTAAAAAAAAACCTTGTAACGACATAGCATAAACGTTACTCAGATGACCCTTTTCACCCTTCGTCTAAAATATAAATATAAAATCGAGGAGTTATGGAACAAGTAACATGAACAGCGCACTTAATTCCGAAGACAATGAATGTTACAACCATTAGTGATACCTGCGGTGATACACAAGATATATTAGCTAGACCGAGGTTACAAATTGGGCCATTATTAAGTTTAATGACACCGAGTACTCTGGCCACCGTCTCGATAATGTCCCGATATAATCGAGCTGACAACTCCATTACTTATTCTCGGGAAAATAATTTTCGTACTACAATAGCTGTACGTAGACTGTTTTATGAAATTAACTTTTTATAAATTCACACACACACACACACACACATCATTATGTTTTCTTCGACATTTTACATTGCGCAACTGGGACGGGCTATCCTAGTTTGGGGGTAGAGCGTAATTTAAGGCAAAAAAAAAAAATGTATTTTGTTATTGGTACAAATAAAGATTTATTCATAGAAAGCGATGCGTCGTTGTTGCATTTATAGGAAAATAGATGGATAGAATAGAAAAATAATTGCGTCGTCGATTTTTTATATAGACTCGTATCAACTATGTGTTAAAGAAAACTATGTGTAAAAGAGAGCTGTTCATGCTATATATCAGCTTGGTTATAGACAGTCTCTCAAAGAAAAATTTAAAGAAATAAATATTATGACTGTTCACAAAAATCGTCACCTTTTTACTCTTAATAGTGATTTTCATTATTATAACACTAGAAATAAGGGATTGCTTGTGACTAATTCTAGTAGGCTTCATAAGATACATAATAGCTTTAAGGGTAAATGTATACACTTCTATAATAAAGTCCCAGCCACTGTTCAGGCATTATCTATAAATAAATTTAAATGTTTTATAAAAAAATGGCTTTGTCGTAAATCCTATTACTCCACTGCTGAATATCTAAATGATCGGACAGCCTGGGACTAGATTGTGATTATTTTATAGCGATAGAAATGACTGTACAATATTGTATATTTTTATTGAAAAGAGCGCAAAAAAAAGAATGCTGGGAGAGTTTCTTGCGCCACTTCTTCTCTCTCAGAGCGCCATTTGTTTATCTAGTAGTTATTAGAAATGACATCAAAAATAATTCCAAAGGAATCAATTTGGAGAGAATAAATGCCTTTTAAGCCTTTTGTGGGCCCAACTCCTAACCGTTAAGCCAGATCATACATTCATCTCTCCATTACATCAAACCGAAAGGTGGTTTTATTTCAATTGCTAGTTAAAATATTGGCACACACAATCAAAATAAGGGTTTTATTTATTCTTACTTCTGTCCTCACTGCCAATATTTCATATACATACAGAAAGGACTTCTGTTAAAATCACTACCATTCATTGCACAACATATTTCTAGCTTTAGTAGTACTTTTCCGGACGGTTCATATCGGTGGTGGCCTTGTAATAAAGCCAACAGATTTTAATTCTATAGTATTTAGCAAGGCCTCAACACCAAATTTAAAACTTTGAAAAACTCTTATAATTAGTTTTAGATACAAAACAAGAAACTTTTTACAAGTTTAAGAGCCCTTTAATACTTTACGTTGAAACGTCAGTCAGCTAAGCCCACGAAGGGAATTTCTCCATTTATTAGAATGAGATAGATTAATCATCATTAAAATGGTGGTACCTATAGCAATATTTACTGTTGAGAAATTTATTGCTTGCTATAACGGTGTCGTTTTAATAACAGATGACCGATGACTCAATTATGTATTAAACGTTAATAATCTAATATATAAAATTCTCGTGTCATGGTGTTAAACATTGAACTCCTCCGAAACGGCTTGACCGTTTCTCATTAAATTCTGAGTGCATATTGGGTAGGTCTGAGAATCAGACAACATATATTTTTCATCCCCCTAAATGGTCCACACGAAAATTTTTTTTTTAAATTTTGTTTGATTATGTGTCAGCATTAAAAACTACATACAACTTCAAATTTTCACCCATCCACGATCAACAGTTACTTTTGTATCGCGATTTTAATATCGGCAATACAACGTTTGCTGGGTCAGCTAGTATTATATAATAGTTAAAAAAAAACACGCTAAAGAACTAAAAATTCTGTTTGGTATTCGAAAATATCCTAGTATTAGATAAATCGGTTAAAGATAATGGTTGAAAGTTAAAATTAATATCAATTCCTGCCTTATCGGTTGCGATTGATGAAAATTATATAAATTAACAAAAATCTTTAGTTTGAAAAATGGAATAATTTTATCAAATTAATGTATTGGCATCGGTCCTCGATAAGTCTACAAATTTTGAACGAAATCTGGCCGTTTAAATTGGGTCGCTCAAATCGCGCCCAACTGAGTCCGGTTACAAAGAAATATACATACAGGTGTAACTAATAACAAGCGTGTAAAAAAGAAAACGTTAAACGATAATTAATATAAATGACATAAAAATGCAACTGACTTACGGCCGTTCCCAATATACTATCTACAGATAGAGATAAATAACTACCTTCTACTGTCAGTAATTAGCTGTCAATAATCTGAAGATGTCCCAATATACCCGATAAGTCATTCTTATAGCCTTATATTGTGACTCGTGAATTGCAATTTCCATACAAACTTCTATCGCTGGTAAGCTATACGTCGTCCCATTGACAGACAGCGTGTACGGATAAGGTGAGTTACCGTCGATAAGTTTATTGGGACAGAAAAGTCAACGATAGTTACGATTTTTATCTCAAATAAGAGATAGACTGAATATTGGGAACGGCCGTTAGAATACAAAACAGGCAGAGTCAATTGACATGGCTAGTACTTATAAGGAAGGCCCGCAACAAAATTGAATGGTGGACTTATGAATCGTTTCGAATTAGTCGTAAACGTCCTCGAGACTTAATGCTCCAGGCGAACAATTAAAATGTGTAACGAAATGCCGCGCCAAATGGAAACGTCAGAGCACTTGAACTAAGGTCTTAGTAGAAGCCTATAAACACAATAATTGGCGAAACAATTTAGAGCAGAAAATTAATGCCGTGTAAGCTAGACTAACGTCGATGTTTGTTGATGGCGTATTATAAATCTATTTGAGATATAATGATTATTATTGCATATTTTTTTCTTTGTTAAGAAAAATTTAAAGTGTGTCAACAAAGCATTGAAAGAAGCATGTTAAAGATCAAAAGGAAAGACAAGGTACGACTAACACAAATCAAGAAGAAATCGAAATTAGAAAGAATAGACAACACTATAAAAAGATTAAAATGGCGATGGGCAGGACACACCTTGAGAAGCAATATTGACAAATGGACAAAAAATATTATAGACTGGTATCCAAGACAAGGGTAAAGAAATCAAGGAAGACAACCCAGTAGATGGGAAGATGATTTTAAAAAAGTGGCCGGACCAACGTGGAGATGATCTGCTCTGGACAGATCACAGTGGAAATTTCTGGAGGAGGCCTATGTCGGAAGACAAGCGAACGATGTAGAAGATTAAGAATATCACTTATATTAGATTATTGCTTAGATTAGAATATTACTTAGATTATTATTACTTAGCTTAGAATATTACTTAGTTTACAATATTATTTAGATTAGATTAGACTATATATATTGTATGAATCTTACATTGTTTGCAATAAAGGCTTATTCATTCACTCATTCATTCATTGATGTTATTATTAGTTTTATCTACACCCATGCTTTAAATCCTCTATTAAAGATTCTAAAACAGTTAGCTTATTGCCAACATCAAAACACCCAATGTCCTAATAACCATTACATCATCCATACGAGTGCTGTGATGAAATTCAGTACAATATTATATCATTCGTTTTCATAATAACACTCCTTTGGATGATATAATTGTTACAAGGACTGGCTTTTTTAGTGTTAGCAGTAATCTGTTTCAGCATCTTTTATGGAGGATTCATATTATGGGTGTAGATCTTGTATGCAACTGTTGATAGTTAGATATTAAAATACTCATGTTATACTATTGTCAACCCAAATTCGTGTTTTAATACCCCTTATTACACAACAGTTGCAATAAATAACTATAAATACCCGTGTGCCTTCAGCAAACAAAATTACATAATACGGAGCAAAAGTAATTAGTAGTTGTCAATTACAATAGCCCAACACCAAAATTGCGACGTTATTATATAGAATTTATAGTTAGTCAAAATTTTTTAAGTTATAGTTCTTTAGGCGCATTATGAAAAAATTGAGAGTGAAATTTTAAGATGCGCGCGCATCACTGTAACACAAAAGTAATAGGGTGAAGTTGGTTCCTAATATTTTCTGACGTTTGCGACATTCGTTATTTTTTTATTCGGTGTCTTCGTCCATTATTAGTAGTCAAAGGGTTCAAACCCGCACAGCCGTATACGTTATGTAATAATTAAATGTCAAAGCCATCGTTGCAAAGATTTTGTTCTTTCTACAAACGTAGGATAGCACGAGGAATAAATAATTTTTAAGGATTTTTGCTTTTTTAGGCCAAAGAAGTATTACTTCTTGTGTGCCTACATAAGTACACACACACTTTTTAAGTAAAAACTTATATAGCTGCTGTGAAGTGTGCACTTTAATTGTTGGTTAAAGGCGACACTAAATGCCGGCGAACCATGAGTTCACGGCTCCTATGTTACAAAGCCAATATTTTCAAACTTCTTGCGTCGAAGATTTAACATTTTAACAGGCGCAAACAGTTTAATTCCTTAGAATCCTCATTATTGACTACTAATCTTAATAAATGTACCAACACAAAAAAGTAAAAGCTATAAGAACAACTTTTATGAGAGCAGTATACTAAACAAATGCATCATGCCGAGAAAAAACTTGTTTAACTGCAAACAAAACTGGTAATTCATAATAGCTCTGGAGTGTTAAGTTTAACTAACAGCAAGCATTAGCAACCTACAAGTAAGACTTAAGGGTATGTGTAACAGGATAAAGTAGTGTTCATAGCTCCAAATGCTATATTTTCACCACAAAACTTGTCTAAAAACACCTTGTTTGCGTGTTTTCTGCTTACCCTTCGCCTTAAATAAGACTGAGTCAAACTCGGCTATGTAACGCTAGTTCGAATAATGAAGACTCGCTACAAAAGGATCGAGGGTAATTTTAAATGTTTGTTGAATTCTTAATTGTACGTACAAGGCAAACCAAGTATTACATAGTCTTTTCTGAATGTGTAATATTTCAGAGGGAAGATGAATTATAGATAATAATTTAACTCTAATTCAAATTCAAATTTTTTTATTCAAAACTAGCTGACCCAGCAAACGTTATATTTCCATCATATTTAACGCCTGTAGCTAATCTACCAACTAAAGGTAGCTTAAATTGAGTTTGTTTACCTTTCGAGAAAGTAAGAAAGATACAAATATTCTGATTAGTTATTCATTTTAAACTATTCTTTCAATCTGATTTCTTAACGACGGGGGACACAACAAAGGAAAAACAAAATTGTTGTTTTTATTTCATTCCGAACATTTTCATATTTATTCACCTTTTAAACCTCTGGACTTCGACAAATAATTCAATACCAAAATTAGCCAAATCGGTCCAGCCGATTTTTTATGGAATAGGAGGACAAACGAGCGTACGGGTCACCTGTTAAGTGATCACCGCCGCCCACATTCTCTTGCAACACCAGAGGAAGCACAAGAGCGTTGCCGGCCTTTAAGGAAGGTGTACGTACGTTATCGAGTTTTAGCGAGACTTACGAACAGCAATTCATTTATATATATATATAGATAGGATGTGACTTCACTTATTAATCTATACCTAAACAGATATTCCTAGCTCTAGAGTTTAGCATATTACGCCTTATAATTAATACTGTGACACTTTTAATTACAAGGCCCTAAAAGCAGTCTCGTAAAATTAATAGTGCGTACATCAATCAATCATGAAATACACCTACACAAAATAAATTCAGTTAACGTTCCCACAGTCGAAAACATCTTGCTCCATCGATCATAAATTTCGCACTAAAAGATGGATTGCCATTGACAATAACATTCCACGAAGCCTTTCCAGAATTTTCCATCAGCAAGTATAAATAAGAGCTCAAAACACAATTGCCCTCCTATTCAAGGATCTCACAAACATCGCAATTCGGAACACGCGATGTTGTACTCAAAGGAATAAAATAAATTACAAGATGGTATCCTTCATAGCGCTGCTATTAGTATTAAAAGGCATCATAATGAATGGGTATTAATAACTTCATGTTCACGTAACAGGCGTGTTTGGCTCGATCCGAGGGTCAGACATGTTTCCATTAGCTTTATGACAGCAATTCGAGGCGATGTAATTAAAAGTTTATAAGTAAGGGTTGCGATTTGCGTTTCCAGTTAAAATTCATCGTTAATTAAATGTGCAGTTTCGTTTGCAATTTTCATGTTTTATACAGTCCGACTGGGTTGTTAATATTATATAATATGTAATTAGTACAAGTTTGGAATATCCCTACTAATATTATAAATGTGAATGGAAGTTTGTTTATTACGCTTTTACTCCGGAGCTACAGAACCGATTTTGATGAAATTTGGTACAGCGATAGACTAGAGCTTGGGAACTGACACCTAAGGCTACATTTCATCCTGGAAAAATCATAGGTTCCCGCGGGATTAGTGAAAAATTATAATTCACGTCCATGAGCTATAACAGTACCAATAGTAGGTTAAGTTTGCACTAGCAATCTTCCTCGAAATAAGATTCATATAATATTTTGAGAACGGGAGCGAAAACGGGTACCGGAACTGGAATAAGACATGAGATAATCTTCAATTCCAAACATTCTTATTATTTTTAAAGATTTATGAATTATTGATTTTATATTATATATTTATAATGTTGTAAAAATCTTCATATGTACCTATACATACTAAAATAATACATCAAGGGACATTAATATTAATTGTTGCGAAAATTTAACATTATTATTAACTTAACTATCTTATTTAACTTATGACTTTTAACTACATCTCCCATCTGACCGTGGAATATATCCATCATACACATCCATATTATATTATGAGGTTTTCATCTGCCCGCTCATTACTTCCACATCACCTCATATCTCAATAACTATTAGTACTTCTAGTATAACTCCCCATGGCCCTCTATAATCTCTCTACTTTAAAATAATATTATTATAAACAAAAGCTACATTTGTTTAATTATTCTCACCATGTGGGGTCTAACGTTTGTTATGTTTACGCAACTGATCGCCATTGATTATTTCAAATAGTTCAAACCACTCCTTCATTTGAAATAAACTACTAAAGAAACCGAAATTATACCAGTACGGCCTTCTCTAAAATCTTTAAATAATTCGTCTGTTCTTAGGAACATTCCCTGACCTTAAATGTCCCATACATAGTAGTAGAGGGTAAGGCAAGATTATCCTAATAACCTGTATACCGACATGTATGTCGCCGAATTAAACCATTCAGGTATATTAACTATTTCAAAAGTACTTGAAAAGTGCCTTCAAAGGTTATATATATATTTATATTAAATCCAAGGACTAAAGTGGTGCAGCGAGCGGAAAATGTATGTTAATCCATTCCTTTTTTTTACATTAGTTTTGGGCCTGGCCAGTTACAAAAAAAACAGTCTACGGACAGCTTCTTAAATATAGTTGTAGGCCCTGTCAAAAATACTGCGTTCAATTTTGTAGTTATATTTACAATTCGCTAAAATTAAAATAATTTTCTATTGTTTTCCTCGAAAGTATATAGTTATATAGTATATCTACCCCGCGACGTCGTTCGCGTACGTATTTTTACACCTTGGGTTACATTACTGGACTTTTAGTAGGGATCCCTAATTTTTTTGAAAATATTATATAGCCCATAAGACTCGGGGATAATGTAGCTTTCTAACAGTGAAATAATTATTCAAATCGGTTCAGTAGTTGCGGAGCCTATTCAATGCAAACAAACAAACAATCAAATCTTTCCTCTTTATAATATTAGTATAGATAGTATGGATAAAGCACTGATTAACTTGTGACCACTTGTGGAAAAGATGGGTTCTACTGCTCAAGAGTATTGATTTGTCTTGTGCTTTGCTCTATTTTGTCTTGTGCCTAAAAATTGCAACTTCGTTAAGAATCTCCCATTGGAGAACAATGTACTGTTTCATTTTCAGAAAATTTAGCCGAATTCCACCACCGGACATTACGTGCAAAGTACCATCCGCATCACGTAGACGTCTGGCATTCCACAACCGCACGTTTAGTTCGAAATTTCTTGCCTCGCACAGCCAATTTGTGGAATCGACTACCGGCAGCGGTCTTTCCGAACAGATACGACTTAGGGACCTTCAAGAAAAAAGCATACTCCCACCTTAAAGGCCGGCAACGCATTTCTTGACACGCCTGTTGTTGCGGATGTCCATGGGCGATTGCCTCACCTCTCCCCATCCCGTGAGCCTCTTGCCCGTTTGCCCCCTCTCATATAAAAAAAAATGTCATTGTGAAGTATTATATATTATTATATAAGAAATTTATCAACATACTCTTATTCATTTATTCTTATCTATATTTATATATCTTGTACGTCTATGTAAAGGTATCCCTAAACTTAATTAACACCACTTTCTTGATATCGGAATTACTTGAATAGTAGTAGCATACGTAACATTTCTCTATGATAACACACTATTTGTATAGCTTCGGTTTTATTTCCTGTCCCATGCTTTATTACGATAAAATACATTATTTATTAATCACAATATTCCTAATTTAAAGTTATTGAAAATTATTTTCTGTTTTTAGTCTTTTATGTCTTTTATGTTTCATAGCTTTTTAATTTTTTTTTTGTTTTTTTTTTGTTAAAACGATAATAATTTAATTTCTGGTGTGCACATGACTAACCAATCGCCTTGAAGACACCGGGTATAAAATAAAAAAACCTGAAGATCCTGGTAAGAATAATCGGACAGACTATTTCAATTATTGCTCAGGATTCTTGAAAAACCCCAAATATTCTGAGAGGCACTACAACTGCGCTCGTCACCTTGAGACATAAGATGTTAGGTCTCATTTGCCCAGTAATTTCACTAGCTAAGGCGCCCTTCAGACCGAAACACAGTAATGCTTACACATTACTGGTTCACGGCAGAAATAGGCGTCGTTGTGGTACCCATAATCTAACCAGAATCCTGTGCAAAGGAGCCTTCCACTGGTTTGGCCATCTATCCTTGTTAAGTGCGAAAAATTCCAAATTAATCTTACGTTTTGAATAGGTCAAACATTACCTTCGAAGATTCAGTCACATACCAAAGCAAGTTAGTAAAAGTTAATGTTTATGTGATAACCTTCATTAACATGAAATCATCCAAATACACTTTCAGAAATAATTAAATATCAACATGCGTACAACCAAGCCATTTTTATATTTATGTAATCACGAGTACACTGCCTTCAAACAATGCCTATGAAGTTGCACATGGATTAATATTGCACAATAAACCTACAATAGTGCAATAAAGGATTTTATGAATCATGAAGTTGCTCTGCCATCTTTACGAGGCTTATTTACTGGATCACTTTAAGGAAACCATAAAGCAGATGATTTACTCGATATTACTATCGACTAGCCTTTAACGGTTTTGTAAAATATAACAAGATCATAAAAATGTTATTGCTGCATCTCATTCTGGGAATAAGGGAGATATTGATAGTAAACATTTTGTCTGTTTCAGACTTGTAGTAATCGTTTTCAAAATAATGGAAAAAGATAAATTTTGATAAATAAATTTAAATGATAAATTTAATTTCGTCGAGTTGAGTCGACTAAAGGAACGCAATCACTGAGAGCAAAATTTACCAGAGTAATTTATACAATAACTAGCTGACGTGACAGACGTTGTTCTGTAGAAATTAAAAAAAAATACTGTTTTATAGGAATAAGCCATAATATTTCGAAACAACAAGAATTATTTCGTTAAAAATTTTCCCTGTTGTTATAATGAAATTGTTTCACAGCAGAACTGTCAATATGTGCATCACTAAATTCTATCATAGAAAATATGTCCATACAAAACAAATATTCGAATTAAAAATAAGTATGGGCACAACAGACATACATATGTCTAGTGTGGTATGGGTCTCAAATCGAAATAAAAACTATCCTATCTCTCAAGTTGGACTTAACCGTACTCGTTGAAATAATCCCCATTAAAATCCGTTTATTAGTTTAGAAGTCCATCGCGGTCAAACAACGTGTCACGTAATTTATATATATTAAGATTATTATAGAACGTAAATTGCAACTTTTGTTACTTTTTTTTAAATAAACAACAAAAATGCTCATGTTTCGTATCATTGCCTTGCCTTGATAAAGTTTTCCTCTGTGTTGTATGGTCTGAAGCACTATTCTTTGGTGGGGTGAGAGGTCAGCTAACCCCGCAGATACTTCGACCCTTTCCGGAATTATTGCATCCTCCGCCGTTCCATGTATTATCCCCAGCCTAACTAATACTGGCAGTAGAAGATTTATTTGACAATTAGCATGATGTTTGACTTCACTCACACATCTTCCACGATTTCATGTCGATTAGGCCGTCGACAGTACTGCGGGCCTACCATGAACTCTTATTGCGATTCAATTGACAACCTAAAATGAACTGCTTTGCTATTTCGTACCACGACGTGATTAGATCTATCTGATTTAGGTTGACGTCAAATCAACTGTTTAAATCGCAATGGTGTCAATTTAATGTCAAAAATGATATCAATCGAATGATCTGAATCGCAAACTGATTTAGTTCATTCATTCATTCGTACCATGAGGTGTTTATTCCACCTAACTGGATAGCTTATTTGTAAAGTGACCGATTCGAAAAAAGTTGCTACTTCCTTAGAGGAATGTGAATCGTGTTGTTCATAACTTTTAAAAAATAGTGAAAACATAGAAAAGAAAAATTTTATTGAGTAAAGATGAGATGAGAATACTTTATTGGACTTTTTTGTAAAACAAAATACTGAAAATAAATACCATACCATAAAAAAATGAAAATACTACAGACGGCAGTAAGGGCCCGTTCTATAGCCTGTTCGCAAGAACAAATTAAAAAAATATATACTCTGTGGTCCTGTCAAATCAAACATCAATGGGGGGCGTTCATAACTCGTTATTTTTACGAAAACACATAAGGAAAAATTTAATTTTTAATTCAAAGAACTATATTTATTTATATTACTATTATTTAATAAGTATTAAAAAGGGCTTAAAGGTTTATAATTTGACGCAATTGCGCATTTTTAAAACGTATTTTTAGTATTTTCTACGCAAAAAACCGCTAATATCATATCATTTTTAGGTTTCGAAAAGCAATTTTATTTCGTTCATTCTTCATAAGCGATCCAAACGCCATTCAGTAAAAGGCACTTCATGGTACGAATTTTAGTGATTCAGTTTGGGTATCTAAACTGAACTGCATCGGATTCGCATAGCTTATGATCTGTTTTACCTGACTCCTGTCGCCGTGTCGAACATTTCGACACACCACCAACTTCAACATCAACCCTCGCTATCTGATGTGCTTTACAGCATTTTCCAAAGAACTTTTTTCCACGTATATTCAAATGATGGAATGAACTTCCTTGAAACCTTCAAGAAAACCGTCTTCTTTCACATAAAAGGTTAAAAACGTATGCTTTATCATTGGCGTTGACACAGAGCGAATTTACCATCAGGTGAGACCACCACCTAGACTCCAGAAGCTTCTTCATCTACTATTCCATCAAAAATAACGGTTTACGAGCCATCTTGCATTAATTAATAATTCACTAAGAACCCTTAGTTTTAAATAACTCTTGGTACAATTGAGTCTATAAACTTAAATTTCATTTTCACCAACATATTGGTGTCATTTACGGTCCTCCGTTACCCTTAGGGACTAGCATAGCGAATGGTATGGTTATGGTTTCTCTTGTTGTTAATCTGTAGTTTTATGCGTGTTATTTTTCAAAATGCAAGAATTTCAACGAGAAGAAAGAGAGAGAGTTATAGAAACTGTGGAACTCATAGTTTTTAAAATGGCTGCATACTTATCGGGATTGATGTTTTATAAATATGAATCGATATGACTATATCCACTTCTTTTATTATGTAGATTGCTAAAAAAGTCTACTTATAGGTAGCAACACGTATTTCAATTCACCGAAAAACAAAATCTTCCATACCGACGATGTATGCTAGAATTTCTCTGTAGCATCAGAAAATATTTCGTTTTACTTTCCACACTTAAATAGATTGTTTCGTGAGGAAGGTTAAGATAAATTTATTGGTATTTCATGTAACCTTTCCAACTTGTTACTTTGTGTTGTATCGTCTAGAACCTACGCTAAAATAATATGCACACTATATTTTGGAAATATACAAACAAATGCATAAGTTAGTTTGCTAAAATGGAAGAATATAATATTGTAATAATGTATAGATGTGTCCGAAAAAGGCAAATTTTTAAGGTTCAAGCTGTTCAAGTTCAAAATAAATGTATAATTGTATTTAGTCGACTCAGCAGAAGAAATCTTTACAAGTACGTTTTCTGATCTTTTTTTAATTCAAAGAATAAGATTAAATAAGTTACCAGTATCAAAGATCGTAAACTAATTATTTGATAATCATGTACATAAATCGCAAAATTTTTTAAGCAATATTTATAGTGAAGATTCGAAAGTGCTTAGTTAAAGCCTAATTTATTTATTAGCCTTATTTATTAAGTTTATTTGACTTTGACTATATTTCCCGACCGACCGACATCTGGGATCAGTTAAGTTGTACATTATATTTACCTGGTTTCCTCCTCACCCGCCACTGCACCGGCTGGGGCGCCGGGCTTCCGGAGCCCGACGAGGCCAGCTTGAAGTTGTCACCTGTGGGAAGAAATAACTTATTAGAATGTCACATTATTTCTTAACGTCAAGAAGTGTGGATGAACTGCCAAAAATTTAGCTAGTGTAGATGTAAGTTTTAGGAAAGGGCAATACCACAATCAGTGGGATTATGAATGAGATTTACCAGTGGGAGGCTCCTTTGTGCACTTTCGAACTACATACGGTTTAAATAGTCTTCTTTTCATAGTATTTAAGTTAGTAATAAAGCTAACAATATTCTCCTTTGTTGTGATCCTCAAAATGTTTGTTGATGGATATAACATCACGACATCTATAGTTGACAAGAACAACTTCTTGCACAATAAGCTTAGATGAAACTAACAGTGAGTACTGCTTCGTAGAGTTGAAAACAGATGGCGCTTAATACAAAGAAAGCATTAAAAAATGAGACGTGATTTCAACGTTAAATTTTGTGTGTATGTTCTTCCAACCAGGCCGTTCAATCGGATGGATTTGTTTACAAGTTTATGGATTTTAATATCTTTGCGTGAAACTCAATTTTTTGACTGAAATTATGGTCTAAAACGTCCTAACACTTTATGCCATAAAATGAGTTATCTGACCGAGATAGAGCGGCAAAAATCTACCAAGCTATTTCGGATGTTAGTTGGAAGTGGAACAGCCAGAGATTGGCTGATTTTTTTAAATTAGTAACAATTAGTGGTTGTAGTTGGTTTAAAACAATTTTGGATTCATTCAAGAATTCCGAGCAGCACAGGACCACCGCCTTGCATATCCAGTGACTTTCTCTTGTAAAAAATGCTATTATAAAAATATCTAAGTTTACAAATAAATTAAGTTTTGGTAAAATCTTAAAACAATAATCTGTTGTCTATTTTAAATTTCTAGGATTGCATTAGTCGTAATATTTTGTAACATTTACATGTACTTGATGACTGAACCGTGTCTGAGACGTGAAATCTAATATATAAAATCCGTGTTTGTTATGATTTCCTCCGAAATGCTGATTGAAATTATTTCTATTTAACTTTGTGTGCATATCCGGTAGGTCTGAGAATCGGCCAATATCTATATTTCATACTCTAATTTTTTTTTTTTTTTTTTTTAAATTAATATGGCAATACAACGTGTGCCGGACAGCTAGTAACATTAAAATAACAGAGATACAGATTCAATTTGAATCTGTTCTTTTCTAATAAGCTAATTTCCACGCGGTGCTGGTTTGGCATGAGTTTATTACGAGCGCTCCTGTCAACACGCAAGACAATGTCCCACCTGCAACCAATCCGCGTTCCGCGCGCGAGGCAGCACGCGTGATAGGAAACACATGTACCTATAACATAATACGATGCGGGTGGTACGCACGTGGATGATAACATGCATGACAGGATAAAAGCCCTTAGAAATAAGCGTTGTATATAAGATTGGGGACGAAATGTCTTCGCATTTCATATGAAAATTAAATTTTTGCTGAGTGGCTAAAAATGTGTGTGGTCTTTTTTATTAAAATAAGGGACGAGACGAGCAGGACCGTTCAGCTGATGGTGATTGATACGCCCCACCCATTACAATGCAGCGCCGCTCATTATTGAAAAACGTAACAATTATGAGCGGCACTACTACTGTGCTCGTCACCTTAAGACATAAGATGTCAAGTCTCATTTGCCCAGTAATTTCACTAGCTACTGCCTTCTGACCGAAACACAGTAATGTGTAAGCAGTTTCACGGCAGAAATAGGCCCCATAGTGGTACCCATAATTTAGTTGGCATCCGGTGTAAAGCAGCCTCCACTGGTCTAACATTATCCTGATGAAAGACCACACCCTTTCTATTGATACAGCCGCTTTCTTTAAATTTTTTGCTTTAATCTCATCAGTTGTTGGAATTAGAGTCCCAGCCGATGGTTCTGCCCGTTGCTAAAAGCTCATAATGAATAACGATGCCCTTCCAATCTGACCAAACACGGGTTTTGCCACAGTCTGCGAAGTTTAATACATTTCATCACCAGTTATCAATCTCCTTAAAATCGATTCGGTTTCTCAATGGTTCGGTTAATGGGTCCAAACTGTTTTTACGATTCCCAGTTTTACAAACATCTACTTAAGACTCCCGCTGTGATTCATCTGGTGTTGCAATAGAGTGCGCAGATCACTTACCATCCAGTCTCTTTACATCTCTTTTTCCAAAAAAAATGCTTGTCAAATACTGACCCCCTCTGGATGTGGTTAATCTTGAAACATACATTTGTTTACATAATATTATTTTCAAAGGGAAATTTTGAAGGTTTTCTTTACGGTAAAGGTGATATAGTTGATTTTCGTAGTAAGCCATTGCTTACGACATTTCTTATACATATCCTAACCAATTACTTACGTACGTATATTTTAATTGTGCCGATAACAATCTTGATTACTCTGTTCCGTTGAACAAATTAAATACAATTATCTTTTTCCAATATACGTAATTAATATTGATTGGGTGTGTATATTCTTACTAGAATTGTAGTATCTGATTGTAACATGTTTATTATGTTTGACAAAATATAGCGAGGAGACGCAATGGATTTAATATTTTTTTATTGAAATAAATATATGTAATAATAACTCAGTTATGTTATGTTATTTAATATTGCTTTTTCAATCAATTATATTATATCAATCAATTATAATTCTTATGTCTCAAGATGACGAGCGCAACTGTAGTGTCGCTCAGAATTTATGGGTTTTTCAAAAATCCTGAGCGGCACTGTATTGTAATGGGTAGGGCGTATCAATTACCATCAGCTGAATGTCCTGCTCGTCTCGTCACTTATTTTCATAAAAAAATGGACCTCCAATTGGCGATGATCACACACATACATGGTTTCTGGCATTGTCATCGATCCTTTCATGAAAGCTCTCCAGTTCTTAGTCGACTTCGTCTCTTGACTCGGTCAATTTGTAGTAAATTCCTGATTAAGACGTTTTCCAACACTTCAACCCACCTTCGCTGAATAAATCCGTGTAATATTTTTTTTAATTATTGAAGTGAAACTTCTTAAATGGTTTGAAACGCATTCAGTAGTTCGTCTTCTTGTCAAAATATCTGATCTAAGGCACTCATTAAATAAAGGGCTATTCCCTCGTTAATTACTTAATAATTTTTTACCCTTGGATATGTGATCTAAAGGCAAATTTATTATCGACATTATATAAAACTACTGTATACCTAATAAATAGCCTAAAAGTGACCCAGCCGTTCACAAAGCACTGGGACCCCGATAATTCGAGCTGTTCTGCGTTGCACGCAGTCAAGTGGATCGTGATACTGGGATATGCCAGACCAGAGGTGACAGCAATACTCCATATGTGGCCGGACCTGCACTTTGTAGAGCGCTAGAATGTGGGCCGGCTTAAAGTATTCCCGTGCTCTATTTTTGACGCCCAGCTTCTTCGAAGCCAATTTGGCTGTGCTTTCCGGATGACCGAGGAATTGGCAATCGCTCGAGATCGAGACCCAGTATTCCGATACTGGGCGAGGCTTTGAGGGAAGTGTTTGTCAAAGAGCGGTGATACGACAAATAGGCCTTTTTTAGTGGTAAACGCGCAAACTAGAGTCTTACGGGTCATGAGGATTGAACCTTGTCCAATTAAGCCCCATTACGCGACCTTCTCAAGAGAGGGCTCAATAGATGACACAAATTTCTCCCGGGACGGCTTAACGATTTCCCGAGAGAGACCATCTGGGGCCGTGTATACGACAATACCAGTGCTGTGGTCTGCATAGCGATCTATATTGGCGGTGTCCAACATATCATTGATATGCAAAAGAAACACTGTCGGAGATAGCACACAGCCAAGGGGCACTCCACGCTCTTCACGCGCTTCGGGTTCGAGCAAAAACAGTCGAATACAGGTGTATTCAGTTCTCCTTCTAATATTTAAGCTTTTAGCCACCTGTAATATTCAAGCAAAACTTCACTTCAATCCACCATCAAACTTCTACGATTTTAACGCGGTCATAAAAATGAGGACACCGAATTTGTATGCACAAACTAAAAGAAATTTTGTGTACAAACGTACGAAATGTAGCCAGTAACTTTGTAGGCATGTTTGTCGGAGCAAAACTCGTGTTTTTTTTATATAAGAAGAAGCTAAAGGATGAAGGGTATAGGCATGGGCCTAATCGTATCGAGTTAACAGCAGCCGGCACATGATTCCATAAAGTGGCTGTGCGGAGTAAAAAGTTTATTGCGAAACGAGTGGGTCATCTGTTATAACACATTTTAACGTGAAACATTTCAAATAAAATAAAAATCATTTTATTCATGTTGGTCACGGAAATGACACTTAGGAATGTTAAAAGTTTTCTTTTCTTTTTATTTCCACCGCCACTTCTTTACACTTCGGAAAGGGTTGAGTTTTAATGAGAAGAAGAAACTAGAACTTACTATTACATTTGGCTTGGCACCGACTTAAAACCTATCAATAGGTAGTAGTTCCCGAACTTTCAATTCTTCGTGTAAAATTTTCTGAATGTGGATCATACCAATCCCCAATAGTCCTAGAAATGTCTCATAGGTAATCCGCGGGTTTTCTTCAATTAGCCGCATAACAGTAGCCACATTATTTTCGTTGACGGCAGTGGAATGCCGCACTTCACGAAATTCATCATGTAAAGAACCCGACCTCTCTCAAATTCAACAAATCGTCGCCTCACGGTGCTCAAGCAAGGTGCATTTCTCCCAAAAGCATTTTAAAGACGAGCGGCACAGTCATGCAGAGAGAGAGAACATTTAAAATCATAAAATATCATCGCTCTAAAATCTTTTCGACTTAATTCCATTTTCGTTGAGTACGTAGAACTTTGATGTGTGAAAAAAAAACAATTGACAAATGATTTCCCGCCAATTTTTTTTTTTTTTTATTACTAAGAAGGTTGCAACGTTTCAAAAAATATAACACTCGAAATTGGAATAGTTCCGATTAGCTAGCAGTGAAAAACTTTTAGTGTGCCCCATGTAAAAACAAGAGTTATTGAGTACAGTAGATGCATCAATCCACACACTCTCATTCTCATTTTCATGTGATGTCCTGTGTGGAATTAGTTTACAACGGTTTCAGATATAGTAGAATCACTTTGTAGGTTAATAATAAAGTCAAACAATTAGTCATAAGTACATAATATGACCCGATGAGTAACAGCTGGTAACGGTAAGTCCAACGTGGAGTTATCCAAATATATCGGTATTCAGACTACGTCACATGACAAAGGGAATTATTCAGAACACGACCGAGCGATAATTTTGTTTGGCGACGAATAAGCAGAAGTATTAATCTTTGGTGAAATTGTTTATTGAAATGAGAAGAATAAGCCTAACGTTTATAGTTCAGACAAGAAATATAAAAGATCGACATAAGTAAAAACTCCATCAAAGCCAGTTTAATAATGCGAAATAAAACAATTGTTTTGTTCTATAATCATCTTTATACAAATAAATCCAGTATCCTGATGTTTGTTTCCAGTGAACTTCTGAACTTTAATTTTAATGGAGTGCAGTTTAGTCCAACTTGAGAGATAGGCTTGTTTTCATTTCGATTTGGTACCCATAATTATTTTTATTTCCAATATATGTTTTGTATGGACACATTTTCTATAGGAGAATTTATTGACTAACGCTTTGACAGTTCTGCTGTGAAATAATTTCATTATTACATTTTACGAAATAATTTCTGATGTTATGAAATATCATTGATAATTTTATAAGAAACAGTATTTTATTATAATGTACAGAACAACGTCATTCGGGTCAGTTAGTAAAATAATAAATTGACAATGTATAATTTTTTGAGTTATCTTGAGTGTAAATTCCGCTAATATATTTTGTATTAATCAATTTGACACGTGTTTCGTCTCTACACGAGGCATCCTCAGGAGATGTTGACTCGGCAAATTCTGGGAGGAGACAATGAATATAATTGTATAAACGATCGCGCTCCCTTGCTCTACTTTACCAAAACGAGCGTAACATATCTGAGTGAATCTATACGTACTGTAACCGATTTGGTTGACAAGTCGTAAACAGACAGCCACGCACTAGCTCCGTAGTATTTTGACTATAAAAACCACTACCACACTTTGACAAATCAAAATTGATCCCGAATTATTGAGCCGTCAGGTTACCCTAGTATATTCTTATTCTATGAACTAATATAATCTTCGATTCTCACGTTATATTTATTTATTTATAAAGGAAACAAACAGATACATCACTAAAGTAAAAAATTAAGTTAAATAAAATATAAAAATTACAATATTGGATATATCCTAAAATAGTTTCACGGAGAACACAAAAGAATACAATTATACAGGCACGACAACAGAACGTTAAGATAAGTGAACAATAGAATATTTAGGCGAATACACAATATTATATAAATCAAGACACAGACAGACATACTAGTGGATATAATAATGAATAAAGATACAAGGTTTAAGGTAAGGACAGTAATTGTTGTTTTAACTTATTCTTAAATGACGCAGTAGATGAGTGCGAAAACAGGTCGACATTAATGTGAGACTCCAATTAAGAACGCATTCTGTGAAACCCAATTGGTTCTAGGAGTATGTAGGATGAAAGACCTGGCAAGAACATTGAATGGCAAAAGCTTAAGAAGTTCGGGACAAGTTCAAATATATTTATATAATCTCATAGGTAATCCGTATATATGTATGTATGTATCTCTTGTACGTTTAATGCGAGGAAATATTTAACAGGTGCTCCCTATGTCGCTTCCGGTGGGACAAGAGCTTATTAACTCTCATTAGAAATAATTGAATTGCGTGCAATTCGATGCTTTCTGTATCGATAACATGAAATAGTATCCATAGCATGAAATAGAATCAGGAATGAGGAGACCCGTAGGAGAACCAAAGTAACCGACATAGTCAAGACGATTGCGAAACGGCAGTAAAGTCCTCGAATGGCGACCACGTACCGGAAGACGCAGTGTTGGTAGGCCCCCCACAAGATGGACGACGATCTGGTCAAGATCGCCGGAATACGTTGGATGAGGGCAACGCAGGACCGATCGTCGTGGAAACCTTTGGGGTACGCCGTTTTCTGGGATGATTCAAGCTGTTTGGGGTCAAAGATTATTATAATTTAAGTCAAGTAATTATAATAATTCACACACGTTAGATAATAATCTTTCAACGTAAATATATATTTCCTATTATCAGATATTTAATTAAAATAATTTTTGTTTTGTCAACGAGCTATGGATCGCAGTATTCTGAAATTCAAGTTACCCTTTCCCAAGTGCGGTTTTCAAGGAGCTTTCTTCCACGTACTACAAAGCTGTGGAATGAGCTTCCTTGTGCGGCGTTTCCGGTACGATACGACGTGTGTACCTTCAAAAAAAGCGCGTAATCTGGTGATTACTTAACACCAGGTGACCCGTACGCTCGTTTGTCCATTTTGTTTTATGTGACTCACTAAATTTGGTTCTGCTGAATTATGATGACTGGACGAGAATAATGATATATGATATAATTTCTTCCACGTACTACAAAGCTGTGGAATGAGCTTCCTTGTGCGGCGTTTCCGGTACGATACGACGTGTGTACCTTCAAAAAAAGCGCGTAATCTGGTGATTACTTAACACCAGGTGACCCGTACGCTCGTTTGTCCATTTTGTTTTATGTGACTCACTAAATTTGGTTCTGCTGAATTATGATGCCTGGACGAGAATAATGATATATGATATAATTTCTTCCACGTACTACAAAGCTGTGGAATGAGCTTCCTTGTGCGGCGTTTCCGGTACGATACGACGTGTGTACCTTCAAAAAAAGCGCGTAATCTGGTGATTACTTAACACCAGGTGACCCGTACGCTCGTTTGTCCATTTTGTTTTATGTGACTCACTAAATTTGGTTCTGCTGAATTATGATGACTGGACGAGAATAATGATATATGATATAATTTCTTCCACGTACTACAAAGCTGTGGAATGAGCTTCCTTGTGCGGTGTTTCCGGGACGATACGACATGGGTACCTTTAAAATAAGCGCGTACACCTTCCTTAAAGGCCGGCAACGCTACTGAGATTCCTCTGGTGTTGCAAGAGATTGTGGGCGGCGGTGATCACTTTACACCATATGACCCGTACCCTGTTTTGTCCATTCCATAAAAAAAAAACCACTGCTGATAAGTTTTAAATTATTTGGTCAGAACTTTAAGGAATAACCAGGTATTAGGTAAAAAAGGGTCCGTATCCCGTAATTACTTCATTAGAACTAATGGAATGTAAACCAAACAGGATTACTTGATTACTTAGTTGAGCCGTGGGTTGAGCAATTAAGGCTGAACTCTGAAGAGATAGATTGACATTTAAGACGGTTCCTAATTCCTTTATGATTAGTTCCCGAGATGAAATGGGCATATTTAATTGAAATTATTAATAGATTAAGTGTACAGTGCTATTAGTAATTAAGTACCAAACTCCGATATTTAATTCTATAATCTTAGACTATGGATTGGTGTCCGCTGCGCACCAACTAGATACCGCACTAGCTAAGAATTGTAGTGTGTATTGGCTATTTGTAAAGATGCTTGTGTGCGTGCCGTCGTGACACTTAATGGCATCTTTCAAATTTAGTAACATACGCTTCGTGTTATTTTACATTGAAATTAATAAAATACAAAATACTTACTGATGATATGTGATCCCAGTACTTATTTCTTGTAGTATTATTTTCACAAAGTTTTACAACGCAAGCCCGGCACTTTAGTTTCAATTATTAGCAAAGTTTAACCGTACATGTGGCGCGTCAACGTCACACATTGTTCGAGACTGGCTCGAGTACGCCCATTCGGGTGTAGTATAAGTTGCCGCAATTTGCGACTACGGCTGCGGTATCCAGTCTTAATCCAAGTCTATAACACACAAATAAAATTTGAAAACAATTTTATGAGCGATGCGAGATTCGAATCTCGTATGCTTTGTTCAAAGTCACTCCAACGGTTAGCTCAGTTGGGAGAGAGATCGCACGGAACGGAGGTCGTGGGTTCAATTCCCGCATCGTTTATAAAATTTTGTATTCAAATTTTATCTGTGTATTAAACCCAGAAATGAGGGTTATCACTTTAAAAACATAACAAATTGTTTAGACTAGCAAGAGCGACATCTCAAGTCAATTTCCTTATATGCAAATATTGGGATTGAGCAGGTTATCAAGTGTAAAGTAGATCCTGTAGATGAAACCACAACCTAAAAGTTGAACAAAGCATACAAGATTTTATGACGATACGTCACTCCAACGCACTCCTCAGAGCACTCGCACGGAACGCGAGAGGTCGTGCGTTCAATTCCCGCATCGTTTATAAAATTTTGTATTCAAATTTTATCTGTGTATTAAACCCAGAAATGAGGGTTATCACTTTAAAAACATAACAAATTGTTAAGTCTGTAATGTTTCTCGACAAAACAACATAAACAGAGATTCACAAGAATTGTCCTTCAAGAATATATTCGATACTTAAGCGTGGGACGTTACGACGTTGACTCTTTAATTGTCACATCTATTCCATAAGACAAACAACAACTACAGTAAAGGCAAAATAACCACTATTACACAGATAATAAACGATAATTATCCATGCACACATAAAACAATAAACAAAGAAATTGCGCATTAAAACTGCGCAGCTCATATATTTTCTTGTACTGTTATTATTTAATGTTAATAATGTAGACTTTCACCGCGTTCAATTGTGAGGAAGGCTACTAGCAAAGTGAATGTGTCGCTCAATCGAAATATTCCACAACAATTTCGGATTCACCATAATGGCTTTGTACAACAGATGAATGAAAAACTAAGTATAATAATAAAAAAATACGGGTTAAACTCCATTGCTTTATTTATGAGTATAAAAGCATTTATGTGGTTAAATACAATATTCATTTATTGAGCTATCGTACACAAAAATAGTAAAAATTTACATTACATAAAAAAATTAACACTTAAGAACTATTAAGTAACTGTAAAAATATTCCACGGCTGAGGTTCGATCCCTCGACCTCGCGGTGTTTCGGCTTCTTCCTGAACAATTTGTTATGATTTTAAAGTGATAACCCTCACTTCTAGGATTAATACACTAATAAAAATTTTAAACAAAATTTTATGAACGATGCGGGGCTTGAACCCACGACCTCAGGCGTTCGGTGCCAGTGTTGTTCAACTCTCAGGTTGTGGCTTCAAAGCATACAAGATGTTATGACGATACGTCACTCGCACGATTAGCTCAGGAGCACGATTCGAAACTCGCACCGTTCATAAAATGTTGTTTTCAAATTTTATTTGTGTATTCAACCACTGGTCTAATAACTCAATCTTCTTGGTAAGGTAACGTTAAGCCATGCCACTAATTCCAGGGTAGTTTGGTTCGGATCTACTTCCACCATCTCTTTCAATTCATTGTTATTCACTTGCGTCTGCCACGTAGTTCTTTCTGCAAATCCAAGTTTCTACACGAAAGCGTTTAAACCAAAATCTCACGGTACCTTCATTAGCAGTTCCTCTCCAAAAGCAACATTAGAATATCTACAACATTCAATGATATCAACGATCATAACGTTGACATTTTTCACGACACGTTTAAGTCATATAGAAATAAAGTTTTAGAAAAAATAACGACCACGGTACGTAATAGTTTGTATTAGATTGTTAATGACTTATTAATTCTTACTTTTATTTTTTATAATTTCACACTTACCACATTATAATTATTTATATTGTATAGTTTCTAGAATTAAGATTTATTACTAAGTTACTTAATTTAGAATAACCAACCAAGAATTAGTATGTAAGTGCAAATCAATTGTTAATGTTGAGTTATTGTTGGTACATCTGAAATAAATAAAACATTTATATTGCGAGCTGTTTCTGCCGCGTTAGTTCCGCGTCCGAACTCGTATTCAAAAATAACTTGAATTTTATAAGCATCCATCTTTCTTTTCTAGGCTGAATAAAAAAAAACAACTGAAAGTCTATAATCGAATGTTGCACATTTTATAAAAGAAGAACTTTTATAAAATGTTTTAAGAAAGAAGAACATAGGTACCTATGTAGTGAAAAAAGTTACACTCAAAAATCTCTAACCATGAAGGTTCTATGTCAATTTGAGGTACCTTCTACAATAAATCGGAAATTTCATACTTTATAAATTTTAAAACTTATAAATAGGGGTCTATTATTATAAACTAACTGACCCGGCAAACCCTGTTTTGCCATATAAATTGTTTTGATCTTTTGCTTGCTAGTTGATAAGAGATGGCGCTAGTTGTATTCATTAGTAACAATCACACTTCTTTTATATTTTGTATAATTCACACTATAGTTCTATAAGTTATAGCCTATTTGTTATTCTGGTGTGTAAGCTATATTATTGTAAAGTTTCATCAAAATCTATTCAGTAGATTTTGCGTTAAAGAAGTTCAAACATACATCCAGACATACAAACTTTCACATTTATAATATTAGTAGGATGTCTAATACGGAATCTAATGTGTTAACATCAATTTAATTTTATTACTGTGGTAATAATTAATATGTGTGGGTCTTATTGTAATGATAATTCTGATAGTTTCAACTAAATATTTTTTTATGAAAATAAGGGACGAGACGAGCAGGACGTTCAGCTGATGATAATTTATACGCCTTACCCATTACAATGCAGTGCCGCTCAGGATTATTGAAAAACCCAATAATTCTGAGCGGCACTACAATTGCGGTCGTCACCTTGAGACATAAGATGTTAAGTCTCATTTATGCCTAGTAATTTCACTAGCTACGGCGCCCTTTGGACCGAAACACAGTAATGTTTACACAATACTGCTTCACGACAGAAATAGGCGATAGAAATATTACATATTATTAACGCAATTTAAAAGAGGAAACGATCAATTTATACAATAATTTATTCTTAAGTATAGCTATTTATCGCAAATTATGAGATGTAGCCGTTAAAAAGTAACTGAACCAGAATATAAAACTGATAGTATATCGACCTTAAGTTCAATGTCCCCTAATCTACGACTATCGGTCACCTAAATAGTTAGGTATCAACATATAACTCATATAGTTTATACATTTATCTGAATTCAAGTGCGATTTTTGATAGAAGCTATATTTCAAAGATATATTAAAATATATCTTTTAACGGAAAAAGAATATTATTATAATATAATACGTGGTATTCACACGTACGTAACTAATTGAAATTCTTAACATAGAAGATTTACCGCTATACTGTTCTTTTTCCTTTAATAATACCCACGTATCAATTTGACTAGGTTGGAAATGTTATTATGCGTTTTGAAAAATTAGAGGTATCAATCACACCAGTTTTCCCGCTCTGTAAGGTGGCGTGTATATCCCTATCCCAACTAATCCCTACTAATGTTATAAATGTGAATGAAAGTTTGTTTGTTACGCTTTTATGCCGCAGCTACTGAACCGATTTTGATGAAATTTGGTACAGCGATAGATTAGAGCTAGAGAAAGGGCATAGACAACATTTTATCCCGGAAAAATTCACATCGATGAGCTATTTCTAGAGAATTAGTAGGTATAAGATTTATATAATATGTTGGGAACAGGAACTGGAATAGGACATGAGATAATCTTAAATTCCAAACTTGCTTATTATTTTTAAAAAACCCTTTATCTACGCGGACGACGTCGCTTGCAACAGCTAGTCTAATATAGGTTTTACTATTATATATATTATAGGTATTTGTTACCAACCTCCTCCGAAACGGCAGAAGCGATTTTATGAAAGTTGAGTGCACATCAGGTAGGCCAACATCTATTTTTTAAAGCTCAAAAAAGTTCCTTTAATTATTTTTATGGCAGTACAACATTTGCTGGGTCGGCTATGTTTTTTAATACAATTGCAAATTGTGACATTACTATCAACAGTAAATTTCTTTCCGAATCAAATATAACGTTGGCTATAAGTTCAATGTCATTCCCGATGCGCACTCCTTTAGGGACTACTTGTTCAAGGGATGTATAAGGATCTATCAAGTAAGCGACAGTGATTCATTGCACGCGTGTACCATGTTTGTACTTCCTGTGTAATGGACGAGTTTATTATGTATTTGGTCGGCTAAGACTATCGAAGAAGGCTTGCAGGCATTTTTTGTTTTGATATATTTTGAGTCAAATAAATATCAAAATTATTATGTGGGAAATATATTTGAACATACAATTTATTTTATTAAGCTTAATTTGGAATTATTTTTACATGGGCAACGCTCATGTGTCTCCTGGTGATTTCACCGCTACCATGTTTTACGGATTATTATTAATTATATTATTTACCAGTGAGACGATCCTTTGCACAGGATGCCGGCTAGATTATGGGTGCCATAACGGCGCCTATTGTTGCCGTGAAGCAGTATTGTGTAAACATTATTGTGTTTCGGTCTGAAGGGCGCCGTAGTTAGTGAAATTACTGGGCAAATGAGACTTTAACATCTTATCTCTCAAATTTTGCAAGTATCCTTAGCGGTATTGCATTGTAATGGGCAGGGGTCCTACTGGTCTCGTCCCTTATTTTCATAAAAAACTCACAAATTGTTCAGCTCGCCTAAATAAGTTTTCACTCCAAAACTACCAAACTACTTTTCGCAAATCCTTAAATGCGAATGTAATCATTTCGGATTCAATGATTAATTAATTAATAGGTTAAGTAGATAAGTAGTTAGTAGTATAGAGTTAAAGTAGAGTGTTAGAGATAGAAAATAGTTTATATTTGTTCATTTTGCCATTTACTAAACTCCATGCGAGTTTCTCCCTCATACTGCGTAATGTGATTATTTATTAATTTTTAATATATAAGGATTCAAATAATTGAATACAATGAGAAGTAATCAAAAGAATATGCCATTTTGGAAAGAAATATTCTTAAATAAAAAAATATAAACAGCACTACATTATAGTTAACAATACATGATATATCTAATAACGGCTTCACTCTCCGTCTGAAGAAAATATTACCACAATTAGTATTCCCTTCCATTAAGACCAGTCGGTATCAATTACAAATTTTAATAACACGAGTAGAGGCGAAATTGAGTTTTATTGTAATAGTTAATAGTTATATACTCTTATAAGACTAGCAATGTCCCGCAGTTACACTCGCGTAGATACCGATCTCGTGGTAGTGGAAAGTCTATTAAGTCGGAGTATAGATTTATTTTTGTGAACATAAATGTTTTATTTTACTTAATTATCATTTCATTATTGCATTATTTTCTTTAGACATTTTTAAATTCGTTATATCTGTTGAATACCATGTCAGATTTTAAAAATTTAAAAAGTGTTTTACAGGTAGGTATTAAAATGGTCTTTTAAAATATCATGGGATAAGAATAAATATAATGGTATGAATAATATGGTTTGATTATGGTCGGCACTTTTATCAACTTTTAAAATGTTAAAAAAGTAATTATAGTGGCATAACTACAGTAGTTGGACATATGGAATTACGACAGAGTAGGGATGGATACTGATGGAATTACGGACTTTTATGTAGATATTGATGAGCTCTATAATATTGTGGAACATTTTTTAGTTCAACAATAGTTTCCGCAGCGCACCCAATAACAGATTTTTGATGAAAAATTTTTTCACATCAATGGTTATATTATTGCATTTTCATTAGGGATCCTTATTTTTTATGAAAATGTAAAAAAGCCTAAGTATGTCATTTAGTAAAGATGCAGCTTTCTAATGGTGAATTAATTTTTGAAATCGGTATAGCAGTTTTTGTGTGATAACTTTACAAACATACATACAAAAACATAAATGTTTCCTCTTTTTTATATTAGTATAGACTATTTATTGCCGATTTATGTCACCGCTTGGTGACATTAACGTCTATAAACATAGATACATTGTAGATATCTGAGTCAGAGCATATTATAACGGCCTAGCAAAACTGGCTTCATGACAGAAGTAGAAAACTTCATCAAGACGAAATTAATAATACGATGTTTTAATACTTTAAAAAGCATTTCATTTCAATTGGGTATTATTGAAGCATGTGTATAGAAAAAAAAAATCGAGAATTCGAACAACAGTCCGTACAATTCTCTGATTGTAATATTTATTTAAATATATTTTCGTCTCAATACAGGAGTGATCAAAAAGAATTAAAATAATGAAATACCAAAGATGTAAAACAATCAAAATTGCTAGTTTTGTATGGACATGACTCATAAGATGAGGTGCGAGCTTGAGGTATTCTGTTGGACAGTTCTGTAATTCTGTACTTTCAGATCCTGTTTCAGTAAGAACTACAATTTTTTTTTATATACGAGGGGGCAAACGGGCAAGATGCTCACGGGATGGGGAGACGTGAGGCAACCGCCCATCGACATCCGCTACATCAGGCGTTGGCGGCCTTTTAAGGTGAGAGTATGCTCTTTTCTTGAAGGTCCCTTAAGTCGTATCGGTTCGGGAAAATAACAGCCGGTAATTAATTCCACAAAGTGGCTGTGCGAGGCAAGAAATTTCTTGCAAAACCCGCGGTTCGTAAACTACAATTCAATTGATATTTTAGACACAAAGGGTAGGGGGCGTGCAATTTTTTTTTTCGATGACATTGGAGTACTATTAAGAATTCCGGATCACCTAATGTTAAATTATCACCGCTTATTTGTAAAACTACAAGTTAAAAATCAACTTGGACAATCATACACCAATGGCTAAAATCCCATAGATTAAAACAGTACTCGCCAACCCTAACCCTTGAACCCTGAAGCAATGTACCTACGTAAGGAATGGCATTGAAGTGAACTGAGCAAACATGATATTTGCTTTGCTCGAACCTTGAACGTTTTCAGCTAGTACAACGGTCTCTCATGAAATGGCACGGTTTCCTATTTACCTACTAGCACTGTGCAAATAACTCCGTAACGGTAGCGGAGTCATAATGAAAAATATCACTAAATTTTGATTTTATAGTTATAGTATGTTCTATTTAGAACATTAAAATACGACGTATAGTTCCCTAAATATACACACCCAAATTTAGCGGAACGCAAAAAATAGCATAGCTTTTTCTTGCTGTATTTATTGTGTGTACTAGCCACAAACATAAATCTAATATATAAAATTCTCATGTCGCGGAGTTTGTAGTTTAACTCCTTCGAAACGGTTTGACCGATTCTCATGAAATTTTGAGTGCACATTGGGTAGGTCTGAGGATCGTACAACATCTATTTTTCATCCTCCTAAATGTTAAGGGTGGTCCACGCCAAATATTTTGATTATGAGTCAGCATTAAAAAATACATACAACTTCAAATTTTCACCCATCTACGATCAACAGTTACTTTTGTATCGCGATTTTAATATAGGCAATACAACGTTTGCTGGGTCAGCTAGTAAATCCTATAAAAATATAAAGTTTCATAACGTTTCTATTTACGAATTCCATTTGCTGAGATGTCAGATTTAAGTGCTCCTCAAGTTGCTACAGCTTTTACTTTAATTGAAACTGGGCACGCCTACAAACATTTGGCTCCGACATTACAAGTCTCTAAATATGTCATAAATCAAATTGTCAAGAGGATCTTCAAACCGCACAGCTTACGAGACTAGAAGGATACGGACGTAAACGGTAAACTGTGACCAGAGATGCTCGTTTTATCGTTAGCAGTGTATTTCTTCAAACAAGACCTTGACTTCTTCCAGGTAACATCGAAGCTCCAAGTTTTTCGAGGCTTAGATTCAAGTTCTATTCACAAACGAGTCCAGATTTTACCTTAAGCCAGACGATAGAAGAATTTAAGCGGGGAGAAGCCCGAGATACAAATACAAAATACATATAGATATAAAACCGGCATATGATGAAGGGTTAGTTATGCTATGGGGAGGTATATGAGTGAGAGGATGTACGGAACTCTGCCTAATGAAATAGGCATGTTAATGGCGGCACAATATAATAATAATCTTTATTTGCGAAAACTGCCATAAATTTTTTCCACAAATGCAATAGATATGAACATTTAACATTAAATGAATAAAAGAAAAGATAACAATACAAATGGTAAAAACCAATAAAAATAGAGATAGATTGTAATACTATATGAACATGGAAGGATTATTTTAATAACTTAGATTGATAACAAACGAGGCAGCAGCGCGATACGGAAAAAGGAAAGTTCTCAGCAAATGTTAGGACGTATATTCCTAAGACTGATATTATGAACTTCCTAGATTTTTTTCGTGCAAGCTATCGTGGCTAAAGCTAGTAAGTAATGCGTGAAAAAATAACTAGCTATACTAATATTATAAAGAGGAAATATTTGTTTGTTTGTTTGTTTGCATTGAATAGGCTCCGCAACTGATTTAAATAATTCTTTCACTGTTGGGAAGCTACATTATCCCCGAGTGTTATAGGCTTCAGTGGCAGGTTATTCCATAACTTCGTGGCTGCGTAGCGAAAGCTACCACGAAACACCGGAGTGTGGAAGATGGGTATTATTAGTGTCGTGCGAAGCGCGAGTATTATGTGGAATGTCACTTCTCCATTTTTTAGCTTTTTAAATAGGTAAATAGGGAATTCGTTCTTTATGATACCGAATTGTTACGAGCAAAGTGCATACGACTCCCCATTTTTAATAAAGATTCTCTATTCAAATAAGGAAAAAACGTGGTCTCGCCGTGGGATGGAGAAACAATTTCTTGCACAAGCGTTTTGAATATGTTGTATGACACGTTTAGTTCGCTCTAATAAGGCTGCATCCATATACTTAAATTTGGAAAGAATCAAGGATTCACAGAAGAGTACACGTCGGTCTTTCTTTATTGAGTTTCTGATGCGGTTTAGTACTTTAAGTCTATAAAAGCAACTACGTACAATCTGAAGTATATATTATTTTTCGAAGCGAAAGTTTTCGTCTATGACGAAGTCAAGATTTCGGGCCTCGGTTACCCTCGCTATTTGCTCATTATTAATTTTTATGTATAGTTTTCCAGTAACTACTTTTTCAACTTGATGCCGAGTACATATAATCATATATTTCGTTTATATTTAAATTTAATAGCAATCCATTGGATTTCGACCAGTCAAATATACGATTAAGGTCCGAGGTAATTTTACTGAAAGCTTCTATATCATATGGCTTGAAAGATAGGTAAATTTGTATGTCATCAGCATACATATGAAAGTTACAATATTTACTATGTTGAACCACATCCGCTGAGTACAGAGTAAATAATAAGGGACCTAGGATAGACCCCTGAGGGACGATCAATGATTTTAAACATCGGCTCGTTTCTATAGAATAAAAATTATACGCTGTCTTTATCAAACTTTGCTTTCATTAGATAGATATACCGACAAATCCTCTGTTAAAGACCATAGAAGATCGGGGCTATCTGTTATTAATAGAGTATATCGCAATTACCGATCCCTCTTTTCTCCATTTTTTTTAAATGAAAATAAGGGACGAGAAGAGCAGGACGTTCAGCTGATGGTAATTGATACACCTTGCCCAATACAATGCATGCCGCTTAGGATTCTTGAAAAACCCGAAAATTCTAAGCGGCTAATTTATATTAAATTTGTAGTTTACTTATTAAATACCTGTAGCTGTTATTGAGTATTTTAATATGATTTAATTAATCTAAATATATAACAGGAAAACTGCTTTTATATTCTGTAACCTCATCAGCTATTCATTCTAACTTCAATATGCTTCTCCATACTATTTACATAATTTCACATAGAATTCTTATAATAACAATTTTATTTTATGGAATAGGAGGACAAACGAGCGTACGGGTCACCTGGTGTTAAGTGATCACCGCCGCCCACGTAATCTCTTGCAACACCAGAGGAATCACAAGAGCGTTGCCGGCCTTTAAGGAAAGTATACGCGCTTTTTTTGAAGGTACCCATGTCGTATCGTCCCGGAAACACCGCGCAAGGAAGCTCATAACTAAACAAGATTTAGATGTTAATTTTTACTGTCGTCTAAAATCCGTCCACAATGTATAACTTCGTTCTAATTGAAAACCCACAAGTTGTGATTGCCCTATTAATGAACATGCAAGCATTATTTGATCCTATAACAGTTATGAAACCTGCCAATAAGGTGTAATTTTAGCTATAATATAAACAATTGTTAAGTATAGGAATTTTATTTATCACTAGTTGACCCGACAGACGTTGTTCTCTATATAATAAATAAAATAATGTTTTTTATTAATTTATCAATAATATTTCATATCAAGAATTATTTCGTAAAATATGCACCCTAATATCAAACCGTGCGTCAATAAATTCTCTCATAGAAATTATGTATGGACACATCAAAGGAAAAACAAATTTGTTGTTCTTATTTAATTTAGCAGCATTTTCCTATTTATTCACCTTTTAAACCTTCCCTGGACTTCCACAAATAATTCAAGACCTAAATTTGCCAAATCGGTCCAGCCGTTCTCGAGTTTTAGCGAGACTAACGAACAGCAATTCATTTTTATTTTTATATATATAGATAGATTGAGTGGCCAATAATGACTTTACCTCACAGGTTTAATGCAACAAAGGCACCATGTTTGAAGGAGAGAGGTGAACACATATTTTTTGCTATTTAATTTATACTTCTTTAAGGTACACTTGCTGTGCCCGGTACTTCGTCATTGTGATCAGCATGTTAATGTGGTTCAAGAATGAAATTGCCGATTCGTACTGGAAAATTGAAAATTCTTTTGTTTCAATTTAACATATTTATTTCATCAAAACAATTACCTGAGAGTTGAACAAAGCAAACAGAATTTTATAACGAGGCGGTACTCGAACGGTTAGCTCAGTTGGTTAGAGCACCGGCACGGAACACCGGAGGTCGTGGGTTCGAATCCCGCATCGTTCATAAAATTTTGTTTTTCAAATTTTATTTGTGTATTAATCCTAGAAGTGAGGGTTATCACTTTAAAAAAAAACATAACACATTGTTAAGATTTACAAGAGCGACATCTCTAGTCAATTTCCTAATATGGAAATATTCGGGTTGAGCAGATTATCAACTGTAAAGTAGATCTTGTAGATCATAGTTTCTCAACCTTATTTCGCTCACCGCCACTTTGAGAATATGTTTTTTCTAGAGTATTTTCGTGTATTTTTTTTGCCTTTTTAGACTAATCTACCCACGCCAGATCTGCGGCATCTCAATGCCCTCTAATTTTCTCTGGGTCTTCTACTGCGCCTAGAATCAATAACTACTACGGTGATAGAACTTTGAAAAAACGCCTACCGTATCTATTAAACAGCTTGCCTGAGGACATCCGACTAGAAACCAGTAAAACATAATTTAAAAGTAAACTTAAGAAATATTTATTGTCCACACTGCCTTAAAATTAAAATTAGATTTTTTTTTTATTATATATTTATCAATATTTGTTAATTACACTTGTATAAAATCAATGTTCTTATAAGCATTAATGTATTACGAGAGACTTGATCCTGCAGACAAACTGTCCAAACTGTTTTGAAATCATTAATAGTATAAATAAATAAATAATAAAATGTTAAAAACTCCATTTTCTACCAATGTATCGAAATGTGTTGACATTGTCACACACAACTTGTTGAGCCGATACTTGTTTGACATTTCACAATGTAGATATGTTTACAATCAAATTGGCTACCTACTCGTATTGCGTGTTTTCACTACAATTACTGTTCTGACGGAACTGATTCTTTGTGTCAGCCTGGATGCAGATAGCAGCCAATCCTCATAGCAATTTCCGCGGATTAAAGCCCCAAACTACGCCCGAAAAACGTTATCGATATTTAGGTCTTAAATGTTTCCCAACAAATTAAAGATAAAAAGGCAACATGTCTTTGCTTGTTCGTGAGAATGACAATTTACGCCATTGTTTTGGATTTTGTTAATTAAGCATGTTGTGTAAATTGGATTATTGGATTTGGATTATTGGAAAAAATATCTGTATTTCGTATTATAAAGATCGCCTTGATGAGGTTTTATCTGTGCTGTGGTCTTAACCATAAACCAGTTATTTCATTTAATATCTTGAAAGGAGAAATACTGCAGTATTCTATGTATGTCAAACCACACAATTAAAACTGAAAACAGCCACAAACTGAGAGTTTTACAAAGCATACAAGATTTTATCAACGGTACGTCACTTGAATGGTCTCTCTCAGTTGAAAAGAGCACTCGCACGGAACGCGAGAGATCGCGGGTTCGAGTCCCGCATCGTTCTTAAGATTTTGTTTTCAGTTTTATTTGTGTAATAAATCCCAGAAGTAGGATAAGGCGGTAGGATTCACCGGTGGGCCTTGTTGCTCTATGATGTCAAACAGCTCGTCGAAACTCCTCGTGATAAATGCAATAAATTCTAAGTGTGCTTTTGCTAAGGGTCCGTAGCTTCTACGTAAGTCGGTACTGGCAAGGAGCCGATCTAATTCCTAGCCAACAGATATGTTTGAAGCGTTTAAGCAAAAAGCAATCATATATCGTGAACTATAATGTCAAATAATGTCAAGAAAATGATAAGCTAATGCCAAATCTATAATATTTCCTGTTAGTAGCGAGAACTAAATGTATGCGTACTTTGCTGTAGGTATATAGGAAACAGATGAGGCCATTACCTGGAACAACAAAAAAAATATATTTAATACATATATTCACTTCACTATAATATTAAGAAAAATATTTCATAGCTTCGCTTTGTTTATTATAAATATGTATTCGGGTTTGTCCACAGCAGAACCTGACAGCAGGTGTATGGTTAACTAAATTAATGATGGATAATTAGGCTCAAATACAAATTCCACAGGTTTTGAAGACGAAGGTAAAATAATTGTATCATTTATATGGCAACATTCATAATTAGTACCTTTGGAAGTACTGTTTTAATGGATATCAAAATTACCTAGTAAGGTCTAATTTTTGTGTGAAAATATTTGTTTGGTAACTAAATATTTGGAAATACAATGAAAACTTCGAAAACAAAGCATTGGTAGCACGAAAATATCACGACATATAATAAATAATAATGACCTAATGGTAATGAAACTGAAAACCGTACTGACGTAACGATACGAGCGCGAGGAGGTGGAAGGGGAACGGGAGGAGGCTTCACGTTCAAGCGAGGTACAGAGATAATGTGGCCGTGAAGTCCAATGGGAAGACTACAATAATTACTGTCTACTCCAAATGACACGAGGGGTAGCTGAAAACTCAAAACTAACAGATATATTAGATCGTTAGTGATCTTCTCTCCATCCAGCCTAGTAAGCAGGCGGTCCGAGGTTCGAGTCTCCTTCCGAGACGCCCCGCGCCTTTGAGCTACATTTTCGGCCTCCAAGGCCCCCGCCCGGCTTCGCTGAAAAAGCCTTCAGGGCGATCAGCACAGAGGAGGTTTTTTACCACGGTAGGGGGTGTTTACACCCGAGCCCGACATATGGGCCCCGTTTCGTGGTTTTCAATACGTAAATGTATTTTACTCCTTTCGAAAAAAAAAAACCTCAACACAACTTAGTACTGAGTCAGCTCCTTTTATGATGAATTTATGATTAATGAATCACGCGCCGCACAGTTTCTTTACCTGTTTCATATAAATATTGACATTTTAAATATTATATTGCTATTTTTAATCTCTCTTTAATTAAATGTATATAATTTTATTTTTCTTCTCTAATGTGATTTAGTATTGTAAGATGTAATTTATAGATAAGATAAGTGTGTGGCATTAAATTATTACTTATAAAGATTTTTCTATTTCTATTTTATATCTAAGTAGCGTAACGGTTCAGTCACAATGAATACCTACAAAATAGAAATAGTTAAAAAAACACGCTTTGACTAAAGAGATAATGATTGAAATTTAAAATGAACATCGATTCCTGACTTATACACGAAAGATGAAAATATTATATAAATTAACAAAAAATCTTATTTTGCAAATTGAACAATAATTTTATCAAATTAATTTACTGCCATCGATCCTCGATAAATCTAGGAAATTCGAACGAAATCCGGCCGTTTAAAGTGGGTCCAAATCGTGCCCAAATGAGTCGGTTACAAACAAACATGCATACAGGTGAAGCTAATAAAAAGCATGTAATAAAACGCACAGCGTCTCACTACTAAGACGCATTAACGTTATACTAAATTGCAACTAAATTATTCGTGAGAATCTAAGAAACAGACAAAGCTCTATTAAAACACATGATATATAGCTATTGAAATTACATTCAAATAATACAACCAGTGGCCATGTGTGTGTGTGGAATCCTACAAAATGACGGAAGCGATGAAAATAAAACGCGAAACAGTCAGTTAACCCCGCAGAATGAGTAACTCACATTTGATAAGATTCTATTTATCATTGACAATCATAACACTGGATTCTAGTCACTTACTGTGCCGTATTGCCTCAGCAAGTAATATGGCGCTGTCGGTATGATGCGAGATCTCAAAGTGAAACATTATCACAAAAATGGGGATATGCGCTGTTTTGTTTTATAAAATAATAGCGGACAATAGAAAATTGTGTTTTTTCAAGTGTTAGTAAAGTTTCAAACTATTAGTAGTTCTTTATTTAAGTAAAATGAAAAAAAAAATTGGATGTAAGCAAAAATTAAAATACAAAATAACTTCAACTTTACACCTTATTTCGTGGCAGTAATGTTGAAAGTCTATTGTATACCATAATTAAAAGTTGTAACACGACGTCACGCGAACACGTGGCAAGAACATTTTGTTTTAGCAAATGAAATGTATTTTTTTAGCAAAATGATTAAAGACGTCAGTTTAGTACACAGTTTTGTTAATTTAAAGGGGCACTTACCTAAAATACGACACTCAATCCTTTTTAAATTTGGATATGCTGTTATTTCGACAGTTTTTCACTGAACACTATCATTGCGCGGCGATGTATTCAAAACGCGGTCAAAACACAGCTGAACGAAAACTCTGCCTAATAGACACGTAGGCAGAGTTTAGCTTCTGAGTCTAGTTGTTGATAGTAAGTCAATGATGTCAACTAATAAAGTTATAAACAATTTAAGTATATAAAGTACTGAGCGGCTTAATGAAGATTACTTTACTTATCGAGACATTATGAAGTATTAAGGGATTCAGGTCACGGGTCGTGGGCCATTACCACTCACGGCTTGTGTTTACTTTACTATTACGCGAGGCGCGAACACTTGCTATTTACATAAGACATGGCTAACAACGCGATGCTAATTTGAAATATAAGAGCATTAGGCGTAATATAAATCAACTGCTAAATTCGTATCACTTGGAATGAATGAAATGGAAACGGCATTCGTGGGAATTTTATTTTGTAAGAATAGAGTTGCGATTTATAACGTTTAGACTGGCCTAAATAAAATTTTGTTTTATTTATTAATGTAATTAATGATGGCTGAATGATTCTACTATGGCATACTGCTTCATGTTGTCAAAATTAATGTTATCATATACATATATTAGTGTCCTGATGTTTGTTTTCAGTGACCTCCTAAACTAAGACCTCCTGTCTATCAAGTTGGACTAATCCGTTCAGATTAGTCCAACTTGAGAGATAGGATAGTTTTTATTTCGATATGGGACCCATAATTATTTTTATTTTCAATATTTGTTTTGAATGGACATATTTTCTATGAGAGTATTTAGTGACGCACGGTTTGACAGTTGTGAAACAATATCATTACAACAACAGGGGGCATTGTTTACGAAATAATTCTTGATGTTTTGAAATATAATGGGCAAATTTAAATTTTTTTAAAACGGTATTTTTTTTATTATTTACAGAACAACGTCTGTAGGGGCAGCTAGTATATATATATTACATAATCTGAATCTGGGAAACGGTTCCAATAATTTTAATAAGATTGAAATATAGTATACATATATTTTCGGGGGCGAGAAATCGATCTAGCTAGGTTTCAATTTAATAAAAAATTTAGTTTTATCCGTGTTTTAATGGGACACTGCTATTATTTAGAATACAAAGGTAAATTTCGCCACTATAATATATACATGACTATAATAGCTCAGAAGGGACATTGGGTGACCCCGAAAGCAGAGGGCCCCGGTTCGAATCCAGATGTCCTATTAATTAAATTTCTTTTGTTCAAGTTTTGTAACTTTTTAAAAATCCGAGCAAGATTCGGTCGTCCCGGTACTATGTATATAGATTCCAGAGTCCTGATGTTTGTTTCCAGTGAACACCTAAACTAATGAACGGATTTTTCTGCTGTGAAACAATTACATTATAAGAACAGGGAGCATATTTTACGAAATAATTCTTGATGTTATGAAATATTATTGACTAATTAATAAAACACAGTTTTTATCTATTATGTGCAGAACAGCGTCTGTCGGATCAGCAAGTATTAAATATATCTTTACTAGCTGGTGATCACATGAATAAATAATGTGTGACCGTGAGCTTCGCTTCACCTAAACATATATAAACAATTTCACATAAAAAAATTAAAATCTTTGTGTTACTTAATTAAGCTTGGTTATAGACAGTCTCTCAAAGAAATATAAATAACAGAAACATAATAAATTTTATGAGTGTTCATTGTCATATGTTCACAAAAAACGTCACCTTTTTGCTCTTAATAGTGATTTTCATTATTATAACACTAGAAATAAGGGATTGCTTGTAACTAATTCTAGTAGGCTTCATAAGAAACATAATAGCTTTAAGGGTAAATGTATACACTTTTATAATAAAGTCCCAGCCACTGTTCAGGCACCTAAAAAAAACTTATAATGTTTTTATAAAAAAATGGCTCCGTCGTAAATCCACAGAATATCTAAGTGATCGGACAGCATCGGATTATGATTCTTTTATAGTAATAGAAATTACAGTACAATATTGTATATTTCATTAAAAAGAGCGCAAAAAAAAAGAATGCTGGGAGAGTTTCTTGCGCCGCTTCTTCTCTCTCAGAGTGCCATTTGTTTCCGAAGCGGAAGTGGTATTAGAAATTAAATGAAATTTATAGAAGTTCAATCCTTACAATAATATTTTGTTTTTCCCTTGTTCTTGTAATGAAATAATGTCGCAGCAGAACTGTCAAACTGTGCGTCATTTTATCTCCTATATTTGTTGATACAGATATAAATTATGAAATTAAAAAATATCAAGAGTCTCGAATTAAAATATAAACTAAAGTTGGAGTCTTAAGTTGGATTAAACTGCGCACATGGTGCAAAATATTATTAAAATCGGTTCAAGAGTTCATCGCGGACAAACAACATGACACGAAATTTATTTAGAGTGTGTGTGTATTCGTGCATCTATTGTACTCAATAAGTCATGTGATCTTTAGTTTATTAAGTTACACTTATTTTACACATACTCGTGAAGTCATTGAGTATTTGACGTTTGATTACTTTTACACGCTTTTTATTAGCTTCGTATGTATGTTTGTTTGTTTGTAACCGACTTCTTTAGGTGCGATTTTGACCCACTTAAAACGGCAGATTTCGTTCAAACTTCGTAGATTTATCAAGGACCGATGACAATACATGAATTTGATTTGATAAAATAATTCCATTTTTCCAAAATTTTTGTAATTTATATAATTTTCATCTATATGGCAGGAATTGATGTTAATTTGAAATTTTCGAATACCAAGGAGAATTACTAATTCAACAATGCAAATGAAGTGCAAATTTAAGAAAGTAACAAAACACGCTTTTATAAATTATTTTTAAATTTATATAATAAAACAATTTTTTTATGAAAAGTGTGTTTTATTAGATTTTTTTAAACTTCTATTTATTGTTTCAATACTGTACATAGATTATAACTAAAATGATTTGTGAAACGTTGAAGCCGTAAATAGTCATTTAAAAGTGTGGCAATGAGTTTCTTACCACTTCTTTATTGAAATACGCAGTGTGGAGGATTTCCACACATCCAGATGGTAAGAAAAATATTCTATTTGGAGATCGATCGTCATATCTCTGCATTGCACTCGATGAAAGTTAATACTGGGGTATCTCCCTCTCTCTTTCTCTCTCCCCGCACCTGTGAGCTGCCTTTTCAGCCTCCAAGGCCCGGCTTCGCTGTAAAAGCCATCAGGGCTATCAGCACAGAGGAGGTTTTAGTCGGTAGGGGGTGTTTACACCCGAGCCTGACATATGGGCCCCATTTCTGGATCTTCAATACGTAAATGTATTTTCCTGCTCTCCAAAAAAAATTCATTCGACGTCGGAGCAAGGTTGGCATTTGCTAAAGAAATGCTTTGTCCATTTTCCAGTTTCGACAATATCCTTTTTTCTGACGAGGCTCTTTTTCATCTAAATGGGTTCGTAAACCAAAATTGTCGTTATTGGAGCATTTAAAACCCAATAATGAATCACCAAAAACCATTACATTGTCAAAAAGAATGGACACCAATCTCGGGCAAAGAAGTTATTGGTCTTTTCTTTTTTGAAGATTCACGAGAACGAAACATCACTGTTAACACCGACCGCTATGTTGTGATGCTGAAAGGATTTTTGGCTCCAGCACTTTTGAGATCAAGAAAAACGGAGACTTGGTTCCAACAAGATGGAGCTAGCGACGGTGTAACACATCAAATGACTCCATGGCGGTTTTGAGACAGATGTTCCCAACAAGCCTCATTTCCAGAAGAGGTAATGTCCTATGGCCCCCAGGTAGCCCGGACTTAACGCCTCCTGACTTTTTCTTGTGGGGCTACCTCAAACATAATGTTTACATGAACAATTCGAGGAACATCAAGCAGCAGAAATGGCACCAATCACACCAGAATTATTGAAGAGAGTTTTCAATAATCTTCGTTCGTTACATGAGTGCCGTCTTAGAGGGCCGTTATTTCGACTATATTTTTTTTTAAATGTGTGTGTGTACTTATGTATGCACGAAAGAAGTTTTACTTCTTTGGCCAAACAAAGCGAAAATCCTTAAAATTATTTATTCCTCGTGCTGTTCTACTTTTGTAGAAAGAACAATATTGTAAAAATCTTGCAACGATGGCCTTGCCAATTAATTATTAAATAACGAATACGGCTGTACGGGCTTGAACCCTTTGCCTATCCTAATAATGGACGAAGAAACCAAAAAAAAAATAACGAATGTCGCAAACAACACAAAATTTAAGGAACTAACTTCCCTGTTACTTTTGTGTTACAGTGATGCGCGCGCATCTTAAAATTTCACTCTCATCATTTTTTCATAACGCGCCTATAGAAGTATAAAAAACTACAAAAATAAACTCCATTTATTACGTATTAATACATGTAGTATTATTTTTTTAACCAATACCTTATAAATGCGCGTTCTATTGTGCCACCCTGTATTAAACGAAACGAAAACTGTAAAAAAAGAAAATTTATCCTACGGAACAATTTCCACAATAGTTCGACACGCACTTGTCCGGTGATTAGTATTATTTAGAGACATATAAATACAGAACCCTACAAATTACTTAAAAATTATTGATTTGTATAGACGGTAACGTCTACTGTAGGAAAATTATTAGTTTTAAAATTCTATTCACAGTATTCAATTACATAAGTAGCTACTTTCAAAGCAGTAAGACTAATAACAGTATCAGCATATCGATCCCACGAGGCTTCCTCTAACCCTAATCCCTCCCAGTATAACTTCAATTGCCTTTCAGGAATGTTTCCCAAGCTGACACGGGAACAAATTACTTTGTAAGCTCTCGATCCCGAGCACAGCTGGACGAATAATTAGTTCACATCATACAAATTTATAATAAATACGTAATAAAAGCGTTCTAACTGCAAAAAATTAAGATTTTATCTATTTTTTACAATAAAATACATTTTTATGTTATTTAATGCTTATTAAAAAAAATATTATCTAATTTTTCGTTTGGTTTTCTTTAAAAACCTGTTTTTTACTCTAACTTTTATTTATTTTTGCTTTTTTCGTTTTGAAGGGGTCGAAAATCCTGTTCAAAGATTCCGTTACATACACACCTCAGCGGCGCTTATTTCTGCAGTCAAGAAGAAGTGTACAGGCACTGTTTGGGTTTCAATTTGAAGTGCGCCGCAGCCAGTTAAATTACTGGTCTAATCATCTTTTGTCTCAAAGTGACGAGCGCAATAGCTCAGTTTTTGGGTTTGATAACTAGTTAATGGGCAACACTAACCATCAAGTGAACCTCATGCTCGTCAAGTCTTTTTTATTACTTCAGCTGTATTTCGATATAAAAATTGTAGGTATATCGAAGTATTTAATTCAGTCGTAAAAATATACATATACAAGGATTGGTCTCAACTATAGCTTCTTTATGGTCAATGGCATCTTTCAAATTTTGTAACATACGCTTCGTGTTATTTTACATTGAAATTAATAAAATACAAAATAATTACTTATATGTGCAGTGTCTTTCTTATTTCTTGTAGTATTATTTTTACAAAGTTTTACTACGCAACCCAGTATTTTAGCTTCAATTATTAGTAAAGATTAACAGAACTTGTGGCACGTCACCGACACACATTGTTGTATCTAGTTAGAGCGCAGCGGAGACCAATCCTTAATCTAAGTATATATATTACTAAATATTATGTATTTCACTATAGAGTAGAGATATTTACGTATTAATTTTTACTATCAGTCATCCATCACACGGGTTGTGACGTAGTTCATGAAGTGCTTTGACGTACACATATAAGGAATGAGTAAACAGTGATTAATGTTATCAATAATATCGTGGCTAGGTCATCCGAGAATCGAGACCATTGTGCGCTGCCAGTAGATTATCATTATTAACCAGTGGGAGGCTCCTTTGCACAGGATGCCGGCTAGTTTATGGGTACCACAACGACGCCTATTCTGCTATTATTAAATATTATAATCGTGAATATATAGTTCTGGCAAATTTTGCTTGACAGGTAACTTAACATTAAAGGCATTTATTTTCTCATAATTGATACCTTTAGAATTCTTTTTGATGTCACTTCTAACACTACTAGCATTGATTTTGTCTCACCTGATTCCTGCCGCCGAATTCCACCTTTGCACGGCACGCCATAAGTTAGGATATCATCACCACCATCTGGATGTGTGGTGGTCTCCCACAGTGCGATTTTCAAGGAGCTTTCTTCCACGTACTACAAAGCTGTAGAATGAGCTTCCTTGTGCGGTGTTTCCGGGACGATACGACCTTCAAGGCCTGTTACGCTCCTTCGATTCCTTTGGTGTTGCAAGAGAATGTGGGCGGCGGTGACCCGTACACACGTTTGTCCTCCAATTCCATAAAAAAAAAAAGAATATCCGCGAATAAAATGAGCAGCGTGGCTCAAGAAGCTTTCATTTCAAAGAGAAATATATCAAACAGTAGAAGAGTTATCCAAACGAAGTAGTTACGATGTTTCTTTAATTCAATTTTACATGTTTAAGTAATTAACTCATTATTGACATACTAACATTCATTCCATCTAGTGGATTTCCAAAGGAATACAATTTATATTTTATATGAATAAACTTACGTAACCTTATGACGTCACTATGTTAAACATTGTTCTTCGATCTCCGCATATATTACAACTGGCAACTGGGTGACCCTGCTCAGCTAAGCGTATGTGAAGGGTTAGTGTATTGGCTCCTACTTAAATCTCACATTCCGAGTATTTTAACCTCCACAAAAATAGTATAGTAGAACATCCGAAGCGAAATCGACATTCGCCGATTTAATATTAGAATAAAACTTATTTTATAATAAATTTATCGCATTAGAAAATACATTCAAAATGGGTTGCCAATTGCCTTGATTTTTCATTAAATGTTGCAACATCAAGATAATAAGAAAATTTTATGCTGAAATTAAAGAATAAAACATATACCCCCTTATTCATAATGGTCCGCTAACTTTAAACAGCCGCTTAGGAGTGTTTATTCTCTGACTTAGGTCAATAGAAGAAGACAGAGTGAGAATTAGCAATGCTTTAAGTTAGCAGACTATTATGAATAAGAGGGTCAGAATGTGCAGTCGTAGAGTTGTCTATTATATACCTGGACGAACTACTGGGTCACAGGTATGTCGATGCCTGTTACTTTTACTTGATAGAATAATAGAAAAATAATAAAAAAATTATATCAGCATAAGCGTTGTTTCATTGTGAACATGTTGATATAGGGTTATGTGCAAAAAAGTCCTGATAGAGGTTCGTGAATATTAAAGATTTAAATTTCAACGCGTGTGTGAGTGACAGAGGGGTCCGAGGTGTACCTCGGACCTCTCTGTCATACCATCTTTATTATTACACAGTATACTGTGTAATAATAAAGATTACTAAAGACAGTTGATAAGTTCAATGTTTAGGTCACATAATTTCGAATGACTTAAGAGATGACTATGATATAGGCGGGAGCGTAGAACGATGTCAGTGAGGAGTAATATGCTCGCCAGCAGGTTTGCACGAAGCACAAAAAATATTAAAGTGCTATTATTCAAAGCATTCTGCCAGTCTTTTTACTCGAGCTGCTTGTGGGTGTCCTATTCGCGCGGGGCTTATAGCGTTCTACGTGTCACAAATAATTATGCGTTTAGGAGGCTTTTACCAGTGGGAGGCTCCTTCGCACAGGATGCCAGCTAGATTATGGGTACCACAAGGGCGCCTATTTCTGCCGTGAAGCAGTAATGTGTAAGCATTACTGTGTTTCGGTCTGAAGGGCGCCGCGGCCGTATCTAGTGAAATTACTGGGCAAATAAGACTTAACATCTTATGTTTCAAGGTGACGAGCGCACTTGTAGTGCCGCTCAGAATTTTTAGGGTTTTTCGAGAATCCTGAGCGGGCAACTGCATTGTAATGGGCAGGGCATATCAATTACCATCAGCTGAAAGTCATACTCGTCTCGTCCCTTATTTTCATTAAAAAAAGCTGTTGGGGCTACCGTGGTGTTGTAGTTCTTCTGGAATGTTTGCTGATGCATCTGTGGATGGTTCCATGCCATAATGCGCAAAAAAGCGGTCTCCATGTTGCAGCGTCTACGTGTAAGCAGTTACAGCATCCTAAAGACGATTGCTGCCAGAGCTGACTGTTCCTTCCAGAAACTCTGGATCTGGATCAGCTCTAGGTTTACGAATATATTGTACTAATAATACTAACATAGTTCATAAGATATATTGTTACTAATATATTTACTAATATAATATATGGAGATCTCTCTGAATTAAATAAATAAAAGGACCGAACATTAGTTCGGATCAAAGACTAGTACAAAACATTATGCTAAACTGTCACTTAATTATCACACAACATTTGAAAAACAAAATTTCATGAATGATGCGGGACTCGCGCACTCACGACCTCTGGCGACCCTAGAAGTGAGGGTTATCACTATAAAAACATAACAAATGGATAACATTTTCAACTAAATTCTGTATCATAAGAATGCCGGCCAAAATAATGAATGAATTCTGAACATTTACGAAACACTGCGCGTGCTGCGTCCACCCACAATATGAATACAATATATAAATGAATTGATGAAGCATGATCTTCTGAGACTTCTAGAAAATGTAAGGCGACCATTGGCCATACTAAAACACTATTATAGCCACACAATATACATTGTTATATGATTCTTATACTAAACATTACTATAGTAATAAGGTATGAAAGTGAATTTATTTTTTATTGGGCTAAGTTATCTTCGACATTTAGCCACGAATCTATTAAAGGGGACTGACCATTTTAGGCCCAGTTGATACAGAAATAAAATATAGCGTAAAAAATTATTAATTTTTACTAACTTTAAAAAAGGAGGATGTTCTCAATTCGTCCATATTTTATTTTATATTTGTTACCTCAAAACTTTCGACTGGGTGAATCGATTTTGATCATTCTTTTTTTATTTGAAAGCCGGTGCTTCCCGTATGTAATTTGGTCCAGATCTGACGATGGCATCTATGACAAAACCATAAAAGTCTTAAATTTGCTATACATACATATAGCAAAGTGGATGATAAATTTTCGAACAACTCAATATCGCGCCAACCGTCTTCGACGATTCTTTTTTTATTGGAAAGGATATACTTCAAAGATAGTTTGGTGAGATAGGTTCTGATTACGAAATCCATGACAAAGTAACGATACTCGGCCAAATCTTTGTCATAGTATCCGGATATTTAAGTCATCTATCATAACATAGTTATCGTCAAGTAATTGTCGTAGTCGAATATGATGATCAATCGGACTCCTCAACGACTTACAGTATGGGAGCGATCTGTGGCAATATTTCTTACTGTCTTCATCAGATTCATCAAAATTTGAGTTCAATGATGTATGGGAGATGGGCAGTCTTCTTTATGTTAGCTCTGTTTTCATATTGAGTTAGGCTTATTGTTTAGAGCAGACAGCATAGCCATATTAAGCCGTTATTAAGTCCAGGCTTGTAGCTAGGTTTGTTTGGGCGCCTTGAGACCAGGACTTGTGACAAGGAAAGCCCACCAAATATTTTCAAGTATATCGCTTAGAGGTCTCCGAGCTATAAGCGTCTAAGTTCTATTTGATTTGTTGCTCTTACTTAAGTCGTCTTGAAATCTTTTATTTTTTTTCATCGCCAAATCGATATTATGTGTACGGTTTTATGATTGCCGTGCTGATTAATTATGTTCATAAGTTAAACTCAAAGTAAAATTTAAAGAAATAATTAATATTATGACGGTTCATTGACAGTACATTTATGAAAATTTAATATATGTTCACAAAAATCGTCACCTTTTGCTTTAAATAGTGATTTTCATTACACTAGAAATAGAGGATTGCTTGTAACTATTTCTAGTAGGCTTCATAAGATAGGTACATAATAGCTTTAAGGGTAAATGTGTACACTTAATAATAAAGTACCAGCCTCTGTTGAGGCATTATCTATAAATAAAATTTTGAAATACGACACGCGCTAAGAAGCCGCTGACAGGGCGCCACGTGAGGTGCAATGTTCAAGCCCGTGGTTCAACCCGTACATTATGTTTAGTTCTATCTTTTGGATGACTCGCGGCGTCCAAACGAAATACCAAATTTCTCTTGATATCATTATTTTATAGGGTTTTAGCAGCTTTTGTAGTAGCCATAGCACAAATTAGTTTCGCTATACTTCTGTCGCTTTAACACAAAATCGCAAGACGAGGTTTTCATAAACACCTTATACCAATTTATCGAAAATCAATAGCGGGAAATAAACCCAACCAAACTTTCAACATTCAACAAAAAACAAATTCTCATATACATTTACCAGTGGGAGGCTCCTTTTCACAGGATAGCGGCTAGATTATGGGCACCACAACGGCGCCTATTTCTGCCGTGAAGCAGTAATGTGTCAGCATTACTGTGTTTCCGTCTGAAGAGCGCCGTAGCTAGTGAAATTACTGGGCAAATGAGACTTAACATCTTATGTCTCAAGGTGACGAGCGCAGTTGTAGTGCCGCTCAGAGTTTTTGGGGTTTTTCAAGAATCATGAGCGGCACTGCATTGTAATGGACAGGGCAAATGAATTACCACCAGCTGAACGTCCTGCTCGTATCGTCGCTTATTTTCATAAAAAAAAATACTTTTGACAAAAAAAAAGTATACAATGTTAGCTTTACAAATTTAACATGTTCAGACTTGTTTTAAGAAGAAACCGTTCTTTAACGATGGAATGACTCCGCGAACAAATTTAATTACTTACCCTCCTTTCAGGCGGTATGCAAAAAGAATCTTTATCACGCTATACTCAACGAGTAATAGCTTGCACTCAGAATAATTGAGCTAATCAATTATTTAAGTACCTCTCTTTATATGCAATTAAGATGCGAAAACTTGTTGAGGCACTGGGGTCTGGGGACGCCAGAGATTAAAGTAGGGCTGTAGATAAACTTTATCAAATAAATAATTCTAATAACAAAATACTTCCTAAAATATTTACCCCCTTATTCATAATAGTCTGCTAACTTAAAGCATTGCTAATTCTCACTCTGTTTTCTTCTATTGACCTAAGTCAGAATGAGAAAAAACACTCCTAAGCGGCTGTTTAAAGTTAGCGGACCCTTATGAATAAGGGGGTTAATATAAAACAAAAAAAACTAAAAGATACAACGTTGGAAATTTTCACTTCTGACGTACTTACTTACCTTCAGCCCTACAACTACCTAGAGTTGCCAACTTTTATTAGAAGAAATAGAGTACATATTATAAGAGTATCATCAGTTTTCTAGTAAGGTAAGTACTGTGGATCTAACTAGTCGTATTTGAGCTTTGGAATATGAAAAGATTGCTTACCGTAAGTATTTAGTATCTAGTGTAAGGAATAATTTTATTAGTGTGTAATTCTCACTCTGTCTTCTTCTATTGACCTAAGTCAGAATGAGAAAAAACACTCCAAAGCGGCTGTTTAAAGTTAGCGGAGCATTATGAATATGGGGGTAATGCTATATTTATTTAGGTTCATAGCGAGGTAGGCATTGCCAAATTGTCTATATGATATGCACGCCCCTGAGTATCATTCACTTTATATTTCTAAATAGAATATAATTATAAAAATAAAATTACTGGCACTAGTATAGTAAATATTGTGTAAAAAAGAGTATTTTAGCATACTCTATTAGTGATATAGATTATAGAATACGCCTACATGATATAGAGTACAATACTCTACTTTAGAGTACGGCTGGCAACCCTACCAACAACTGATATTTATATACACATTAGATTCGAATTGGGGATACCAACATATTTACAGTAAATAGTCGGCACCGACTTAAAATCTATCAATAGGTAGCACATATAAATAATAGCATTTTAAACAATATGTTATGTTTTTAAAGTGATAACCCTCACTTCTAGGATTAATACACAAGTAAAATTTAAAAAAACAAAATTTTATGAATGATGCGGGATTCTAAACCACGACCTCCGGCGTTCCGTGCCTGTGCTCTAACCAACTGAGCTAACCGTTCAGTTGGTTAGAGCACTTATCTTATATCTTTAAACGAGCAATTCTTGTATATATATATATAATCTGAATCTCGGAAACGGCTACAACGATTTTCATAAAATTAAGTATGCAGGGGATTTCGGGGGTGATAAATCGATCTAGCTAGGTTTCAATTTAAAAAAAAATGGTTTTATCCATGTTTGAATGAGAAACAGCTACAATAACATTAGAATACAAAGGTAAATTTCGCCACTATATACAAGACTATTATAGCTCAGATTGGGTGATCCGGAAAGCAGAAGACCCCGGTTCGAATCCAGATGTCCTATTAGTTTTTTTTGTTCAAGTTTTGTACATTCTTAAAAATCCGAGCAAGGCTCGGTCGTCCGGATATTTAATATTAAAGGTAAAGGTGTATTAAATTATATTTTTCGTTATTTGATACTTTTCAGTTTTTGAAGTCTTTCTTTTTAAACGTAGTTTTTTTTTCGAATTGAATTATGGGAGAGTGAGTGAGAGGTACTTGATGGTAGGCAGATGATCATCCCCGCACTCAATCAAAGGATTATTTCACTTATGTTACATTTGTGGTGATTTGTTGCTACATCCGAATTTATCGAGTTTACTATGAGCAGTTTTCTGTATGCAACCGAAATCTTAAAATGGCCAAGAAATTAAAAATTCTTTTACCAAGCTAATAAGATTATTTTGTTTACCATTACATTTTTTTATGAAAATATGGGACAAGACCAGCAAGACGCTCAGCTGATGGTAATTAATACGCCTTGCCCATCACAATACATCGCCGCTTAAGATTATTGTAAAACAACTACGCTTGTCACCTTGAGACATAAGATGTCAAGTCTCATTTGCCCAGTAATTTCACTAGCTACGTCCTTCAGACCGAAACACAGTAATGCTTACACATTACTGCTTCATGGCAGAAAACGGCGCCGTTGTGGTACCCATAATCTAGCCGGCATCCTGTGCAAAGGACCCTCCCACTCGCCTCCCACCCGCCTTAATATTACGAAATACAAATATGCTGACCGAGGGTGTAGTTACAAAGCCCACAAAATATAGTGCTCAATGCCCGGCCCTACAGCAGTTAAACACTTCAAAAATCTCAAACAAAATTGTGCGAGACCACTCAGCCAATATGAAGAGGGATCTTTAAAAACTTCTCTCAAGACATACAGTCTGGTTTTTATGACGAATACAACACAAACACGCTAAGGGAGATAAGGCAAGATTTCATTACGCCGTAAGTGTTCAGGCGAGCGTAACAATTGATGGAACTGAATACGTCGAGACACGACATTTAGAAATTTTCTAAATGCTGTTCCATCATGTGCATACAATGCTAGTGAGAAGTTTTAACTGTGTGATGACACACTAGTTCAGAAAAACGTTCCAAACCACAATCATGTCGAAATTGAGTTAAGAACACAAAAATGGTCACGTGAGTCATAGTAACGGACTGACAAAAAATAGCTGCCCTACTGTCACTATTTAAATGACATCATGACTTAGTAGCCCAACCCACATGTATGGAATACACTAATATTTATTAAACTTTAAACACGAATTCCTTAAAATGTGATGTTTGTAGCTTGAACGTTTTTCAGGAACTACGTCAAATTACAAAGTCGACATTTCTAAAGAAAAATAACAAAAACATTCATTAGACGGAGCAGCTTTAGATTTGGCGTAGGCCATGTTTAAAATTTATAATGGGCAAAGTGAGGGCAAGATGCTGGAAGTAGAAAGATGTAATGGCTACGAAACATCCGGGATTGGGAATGTATTTACAGCGATGGAAGACAAGTTTCACTTGGCACAAAACAGATCCAAGTTACGTGCGGTGCGTGCAGTAGAAAGGAACATGAAAAAGAAGTTGTTTTCTCAATGTAGAGTAATAAAAGTTTATCCTCGGCGAATAAAGGCTTTCGAATCGTTATATGAATGTTGAAAAATAGGAAAAGAATCATTGAGAGCAAAATTCAAAGAAATTAACATCTTGACTGTTGCTTCTCAATATATTCTTGATAATGTAACGTATGTTCATAGGCACATAAGTGAATTTGCCAGAAACTGTCATAACCATAGTGTTAACACCAGGAACAGACAAAGTCGAGTTAGTAAGTCTTTTGTAGAGCGATGTATATGCTTTTACAACAAGATCCAAGAAAATGTTCAAAAACAAAAGTATTACTTTATTCAAAAGAATTGTTAAAAAACATTTGTGTGGTAGAGGTATACATATAACATATATTATTATATTATACCTATAACATAAATTACTTTCTTAATGATAACACAAATTGGGAATGGAGTGACAGCCCTCAGGCTATTAAATAATAAGTTTAATTGTACAATATTACTTTGTAAACATATTTTTTCGATGAAAAAAATAAGACCCGCTTAGTTTGTTCCGCCCATTCTTCTCAGGTCTGAGGCATTCGTTTTGGAATGGGTGGTAGTTTTTGGACTTTCAATAAGTGATATCACATCCTATTTTGAATAAAAATATTTGAATTTGTCAATATATTTGGGATAGTGAAAATGTTCGCCGTATACGAATTTACTATAAATTACCATACCAGGTCGTGTTCCAGCTAGTCAGTAGTACCTGGAAGCCTCAGAATTGCTTACTATGGGTTTTTCGTATAAAAGATTGTGTTTATGAATTGGTATTTGTTTATATTATTGAATTAGTATTATTTTATTCATGAAAATAAATGACGAAACGAACAGGACGTTGAGCTGATGGTAATTGATACGCCCAGCCTATTACAATGCAGTGCCGCTTAGGAGTCTTGAAAATCCCAAAAAATTTGAGCGGCACTACAACTAGACTGGTCACCTTGAAACATAAGTTGTCAAGTCTAATTTGCCCAGTAATTTCACTAGCTACGGCGCCCTTCAACCGAAACGCAATAATGCTTACAACATTACTACTTCACGGCAGAAATAGGCGCCGTTGTGGTACCCATAATCCAGCCGGCATCCTGTGCAAAGGAGCCTGCCAATGATAATTTTTACGTCTAGATAGACTGTGACAGCTGTGGACACGTCGAAAAAATTGCGCCGAACTGTTAGCGTGTATTTTCAGCAATGCACGCACACTAAAACAAAGTGACACACATGTCACACACAGTGTAAGACGTAGCTTGTCACGCCTTGCCTAACAGCAAATTGGGGTTATTTGTAGGTAGCTAAAAATATGTTTAAAAATGCAAAAAAAAAACGATGATAAATTATATTCGGATCCTTCGATGAATCCTCATCGCGTATAAGAAAATGTCGCTATGATTCCATTATCAACACTGTAGACGTAACAGTCACACTGCAATTATAATAATTAGCCGTCATGTGAGTGGTTCCTAGCGTATGATGACGTAAATGGCAAACACGAACGCGATCTTATCTACGACTTGTCACACTGATAGATGAGAATGGACAAAACAACACCCACACAAATTAATCCACTCTGTAGAAATGATTGCTTTCAACACCTTTTTTACCCGACTGCGCTGCTCACAGAAGGGTTATAGTCTTTAGTTTAGTCGCTTGTTACTATATATATATATCTGGAACCATAAGGCGTAGAGACTTGAAATTAGGTACGAAAATTCCTTTCGTCGAGTAGAGGTATGCTAAGAGCGGATTTTAAGAAATTCCACCCGCAAAAGTTTTTTTTTATTATGAACAGAATAACGTCTGTCGGGTCAGCTAGTATATATATAGTTATAGTTTTATGACTCACGGGTCGGTTTTGCTTGCTGCTCCATTTGGCTTGATTACCATACATCTAGACCCTAAATGCTATGATTATAAAAAATACAATTAACATCTAAAAAGATTTCACATACTATTGAGATAGGTACTATATATACTATTGAAGACGAAGTATTTTTTACGTGCATTATTGATTTTTTTTCTTTAATTAACGCGAGTGTTACACATTTAATTAAAACTCTTTTAAAAGGATTAACAGGCTTATAATTGTAACTATTTTTAACAATAAAATTTAAAATGTAACTTTTACGTAAATCTAATGTAATGTAACTAACATAACATTTTGTATACAATATATTGATTGATTACATTGATTTTTATCGGTTAAGTAATTTAGTTGATAAGAACCCTCTCAAATTGTGTGCCGTTTACGTAACCAGAAGTGATAAGATTACTAATTGTAATTCGCATTCCATGACCTTCGTTTCTTAACAATTTATTGATTTAATATTTAAATTGGTACACGAATATATTATGATACATTATTGATGCGATTATTTGTATGCATTGGTCGTATTTCGTGTTTCTAGTCCAGTAAAGAAAAGTTTTAAATCGACACTTTTTTCGGAAGTTTAAATTCTCGATCATATTTTCAGTTTTTTATGTAAAATAAGGATACAGAGTCAAAATTCATTCTTCAACTTAAATTGCATTCTTCGACTTAAATTTTTTATCATTAAAATTAAGAAAAAAAATTTTTGAAATGAATGAACATAAAAGATAAATGTTCAAAAGAGATTTGTGGGTGAAAAAAAAATGTATCGCCAAAAAGCTGTTTTGACTCTGTATCCTTATTTTACATAAAAACTGAAAATATGATCGAGAATTTAAAGTTCCGAAAAAAATGTCGATTTAAGACTTTACTGCACTATTCCTCCTCTAATGTGAGTTAACAAAGATTACACAGGTCAACCTTCAAATTGTTGTCGAGTTATGGCAGTTTAGATTTGTGTCGGATTGTACGCTACGCGTACACTTTTCGTCCGTTTTCAGTAACGTATCTCTAGTTACAGATACATTGCTGTCACCGTTTAATAACAAGATCTTATATATCCATAGTTATGTCCAATATAGCTTTATGTCGATAGGCTATTGAAATCTAAGTAAGCGTAAAAGGATAGATTTGTCTACCTCTAGTAAGTTAAACTAAGGATAAATAGGTTATTGAAAACGGCCGCTAGTCAACCGATGGCGGATAGAACTACCCGGATGAGTAACTCGGACGTGTACATGTGCTTACACTTAGGGTTGCAAACTTTTATTAGAAGAAATAGTTTATTTTATATAAATAAGGGACGAGACGAGCAGGACGTTCAACTGATGGTAATTAATTCGCTCTGCTTTCAATGCAGTGCCGCTCAGGATTCTTGAAAAATCCAAAAATTCTGAGCAACACTATAATTGCGCTCGTCACCTTGCGACATACGATGTTAAGTCTCATTTGACCAGTAATTTCGCTAGCTACGGCGCCCTTCAGGTCGAAACACAGTAATGTTTACACATGACTGCTTCACGGCAGAAATAGGCGCTGTTATTGTACCCATAATCTAGCTGGAATCCTGTGCAAAAGAGCCTCCCACGGGTAAAAATAGATTATAGAGACCGTCTGCATGATATGGAGTACAATACTTTATTTTAACAGTACGGCAACCCTTTTAGAAAATCCACACCGCAATATAATTCGTCGACGTCAACGTCAGCAACATGTGTTTCCGTCAATGGTTTCCGTGTTAATGAAAAGATTATGTACAGAAAACAACTGAGTAAATACTGAAAATATAATTATTTCTATTTTCTTTGCAGAATTAAAATCACAACCCATCAAGTTCTTCGAATATTTTAGAATGTGTTTTAATGAATATATTAATTTGCACTGTAGATTGTATTAATTCGCACCGCAGACTGCGGACTGCCTTCCTCATCATGTCTGCTTCATCGGAAGATGACGGTCGTGTTGGTGTAAGCGCTCTCTTTCGTTTACAAGTGCTTGATTCGATAATACCGACTGGCCCTAGTGCTGGTCCCAATCCCCGAATTGGTCGACGCGAGCCAGGCATCCGGACGGTTCCCTGACTGCTGGAAGAGCGGAATGCTGGGTACTTCACCAAACTGGGGCTAACCGACAGGCCTATATTTGTATTGCTGGACGTGGCGGGTAAATTGTTTAAAGCGTGCTGTTTGCGCAAATCGTAAGAGATCTGGGCAAGGTCGGCTCTGAATTTTCGGTCGCAGCGGCTGCTTTGTTCTTTAACGTGGCCGACTAAGCCTAAGAGCCGAGACCCAAGAGCTAGCAAGCTGTAGAAGCATTCTGTTGGCGGTGTCGTTGGACATTCAATAGTATCCCTCTATCTATCTATAGTATGCCAGTAGTAGGGAAGTACTCCTGTATAACGGAGTGCTACATTAACTCGTAGCGTAGCTGTAGGAGATGGAAATCTGTCACGTCCATGACCTGCGGTATCCCACAGGGGTCTGGGTGTTCTTGAACCACTCCTGTGGAACATGGGATATTTCCCTGAAGCAGATCGTGGTTCAGGAGTGACAAACTAAAAGGAGGCAGTGCGCCTGTCCACGAGGAGTGTCTTTCAGGCGAACAGGTGTATCGAGACGTTGGGCTTACAATCCCCTTTGTGGTCCACATCTTGGCGCGTCAATAGAAGTAAACTCTTTTTTATGGAAGAGGAGGATGAACGTACAGGCCACCTGATGTTAAGTGATCACCACCGCCTATATTCTCTTGAAACACCAGATGAATCACAGGACCCTTGACGGCCTTTTAGAAAAGTGTACGAGCTTTTTTGAAGGTATCCATGTCGTATCATCCTGGAAACACCGCACAATCCATAGCTTGGTTGTAAGTGGAAGAATGTTTCTTGAAAACCACTCTGTGGAAGAACGCCATACATCAAGATGATGGGGATGATATCCAAATCTGTGGGGAGTCATGCGAAGGTGGAATTCGGCGGCAGAAATCAGGTCAAACTACTCTTGGGAACCCTTCCCGTAATAAATGATTTAGCTGTTCAAAGAGCACTCGAAACACCGCACAAGGAAGCTTATTCCACAGCTTTGTAGTACGGCGAAGAAAGCTTATTGAAAACCGCACTGTGTAGGACCGCCACACATCTAGATGGTGGAATGATATCCTTTTTGTGGCGTGTCGTGCGAAGGTGGAATTTGGCAACAGGATTGAGGACTGATTGCCGCCTGTCTGTCACCACTGGTTTGGCCGCGTTCTGTTAAATTCTAGACACTCTAACTGAACCATGCCCATAAAATAATAAGTATCTACGGAGTAATATTATCAGTGCCCATACGAGTCACCTTAAATCTCTAAATACATCGTAAACGAGCGACTCGGAAACGTAATAAAATCGGTCGTGTTACTTAAGACACTTCTAACAGCGACGTTATTGCCGTCGTAAAGGTTGCCCGATATTAAATTGTTTACGTTGTGCTTCGTTATATACACTTGACACACATTCTGGAATTATTCCGAGTTTTAGTGCGTTTATTATTGTCATAATATTATTAGTAGCCAAGAAAAGCGTGAGGACGCCTCCGATTCAGGTTAAGATGTTTCGCATGTGTAGGGTCTTTCAATAATAATGCTTGAACTAATGATACAATTATATATATTGATAATATTGACACACCTTTCACACAAATTATCTTGCCCCAAATTAGGCATATATAGCCTGTGTTATGGGTTGCAAGGCAACGATATATTTAATACAATATACTTAAACATACATAAATACATATAAAAATCCATGACTCGGAAACAAACATCCATGTTCATCATATAAATGCTTGCACCTACCGAGATTCGAAACCGGGACCTCTAGCTTAGTAGGTAGGATTGCTAACTACTCGGCTATACAATGTATACTTAACTAAGTTGGGATAAAAATATTTTTATACGCTTTTTATAAGCTTGACCTGTATATGTAACGGAAACATTGGCCACGATTTTCACCGAATATAAAATGACGGTATTCCTAAATGGTGGTCGTATCAAATCTCGAAAAATCTGAAGATAGCTATGAGCGCCGCACTCCATCAGCCGAAGGAACGAAACCGATGGAGACAGCTCGTTGACCAATTGAATGTGAGTCACCTCCTCTGATCCTCAGCAGTGAGGGAACGACTAAGAAGAAGAGAAAAGTTACTGAAGTAGGCGTTACTTTTCGGAAATCCATAATAATACAAATGATTTAAGTTTTTAGTGTTAATTCCGCCAATATTTGTTTTTAAACAATTCGACACGTGCGTCGCCTTTACACGATGATCTGTGTTGTGCCAGATTTTGGCGAGACAACACGTCCTGAGGATGCCTCGTGTAGAGGCGAAGGACGTGTCGAATTGTTTATAAACAAATCTTGGCGGAATTTACACTAGAGAAATCTTAAATCATTTGTATAAGAAGAAGTGATTAAATGTCAGATTGAATTGAAACTTTGCAAACTTATCAAGGACCAAATTAGGATATCATCCCCACCATCTGGATGTGTGGCGGTCATCCACAGTGCGGTTTTCAAGGAGCTTTCTAATCTGTGGAATGAGCTTCTTTGTGTGGTGATTCCGGGATGATAAGACATGGGTACCTTCAAAAAAGCGTGTAGATCTTCCTTAAAGGCCGGCAACGCTCCTGTGATTCCTCTGGTGCTGCAAGAGAATGTGGGACACGGTGATCACTTAAGACCAGGTTACCCGTACGGTCGTTTGTCCTCCTTTTCCATAAAAAAAGGACCAATAATCTGTCCCATTGTTCTTACGAGAATCTTCTGAAATAACGCTGCAAAAAACCTCGTTTTCAGTATTAATAAAAAGATACTGGGAAAGTTTTTTTATCCGGAATTACAGTGCCGTTAAGTAAATAGTATTTCTGTCCGTTACAACCTTGTAACCGCATCAAATCGGTTTGTTCTGATTCAATAAGTTAAAAATATAAAAGAAATCAATTTATAAATGTATCTTGGTACAAATAATTATTTAGAAATATAATAATACACATATCTACTATCCACTTGAATAGAATATGATATATTCAATAATTTCACTATAATCACAACTATTTACCAGTGGGAGGCTCCTTTGCACAGGATGTCGTCTAGATTATGGGTACAACTGCGCCTATATCTGCTGTGAAGCAATAATGTGTAAGCATTATTGTGTTTCGGTCTGAACGGCGTGCATACCAACTGTCAAAAAAAAGCGATAAAACCTATACTAATTTTAAAAAACACTTAGCTTATGAATTCGACGACTTTTAATGTATAATTAGATATGTAGCAATAGTATTGGTTCGCAATTCAGTTTAGTATGAGAGATTCGATGGCTGATCCATGCGTCATGCTCGTGAACGAGCGTTACTTGTGGTGGCTGGATAAAAATACAAAAATAGATAAATTTAAATAAAAATTTTGAATTTACAAATAACTAAAGCTTATAATATCATCGTATTTCAGTAACATCTCTTCGAAAGTTACACGCGGTGAATTGTTAACCTCATGCTGGCTTCCATCCAACATTTAATTAGGCAGTTCATACTTATAATATCACTGACCTGTATAAATACCACTGGACAGGCTGTTCCATATGTTTGACAGCAATTTTTTGTACCTACTTGAAGCGCCACTCGCGAGCGTCCAGAGAACTAATTTTGACGTATAATACAAATGGCTGCGAGAGAAACGTACAATACACTATTTGTGTATTTTGAGTTAATTTCTGTTATTTTCCGTGTTAGTAATACTTCAGGAATCAACGTAATGAAGTACACAATTTTTTTTGTAAACAGTTTTCCTATCGATGTTTGTTTAGCTGAGGTTATCATCACTAGTTTTAGTACCGCAGACTCTCGCACAAAACAGCACTTCGACAGCCGCCAGTCCAGTGGTATATAGTAGAGGTCAGTGTATAATATACTAGCTAAACCGATGCAAATTTCGTTGTAACTCAATCTTAAAGTATTAGTAAAAAGTGGAAAAAGTGAGTCAAATAAAAAAAATGGCAAACGGTAAATGGTATCCAACTACGACAACTTCAGCGGTTTCGTGTTGATACGTTAAGTTTTTTCACTCTCAAACAAATTTTGTCTTCATTATAATGCCTGTCATATTATAAATGTGAATGTAAGTTTGTGTGTTACTCTTTCACGCCTAAGCCACCGAACCAATTTTGATAAAATTTAGTACAGAGATATAAATTAAAAAAGAAACTATTATTCTGGCTTAAATTAAATTATTCATGAGTACTATTAATTATTAAACAAAATAATAATTTTATAGGTAACATTTTGATACCTTGGATTACCTACTATGTTCCAATTTGCGAAAGGCAAATATTTACCAAATATACAGTATGTTTTCGTATATGCTCGGCAAAGATGTAACTTTCTAACGATGAAAGAATTCTTAAAATCGAACGAGTAGTTTTTGAATTAAATTGTAACAAAGAATCAAAAAATCAAATATTTTGTCATCATGAAATCGCTCAGAAGTTACCACGCGCACGTCATGTTTGCGCAGATATACATTCAGCCCCGAAATGCCCCTCCGAGACCCTGTACTTTGTTAGTGCGCAACTATTAGCACCAACGTCGGAGCGATCTAGAAGTTTGGCGTGGGGTACAACGGTGTACCTAGATATTATATTAAAAGAGCTCGATAAGAGAATAAGTATGTAAATGGTAAATTTCGTTACTTTATATAATGTAAAATTCGTAAACAATGGACAATGTTGGTTTGCAATATTACTTACCTAGTTTTTTCTTATTATCTCGAAATCAGCCTAATCTAGCTCGGAGCTAGCGACTAGTAACAAACAGACATCGAGGTCAATGAACTACGGCACACAATGGCATTAACACGACTTTTGACGTTTCTGCATATTTGAATAACAAACACTCAATGCCCTAATTAAACAAATTGATAATTATTGGTATAATTGGTGATGTATATGTAATATAATCTGACGTTTAAATACGTCAGAACTTATCATTCGGTTTTATTCTACCTTAAACCGAAACTCTACGGATTTTGAAAATTTAGATTTGGTTTAATAAATCGGTTTAGAACGGTTATTCCTTTGGCAAGTTGTTTATCAGAGCACATTCTTTTCCATTCCTGATATGCTAATATTGGGGTTGAGCAGGTTATCAACTGTAAAGTAGATCCTGTAGATGAAGCCACAACCTGAGAGTTGAACAAAGCATACAAGATTTTTATGACGATACGTCACTAGAACGGTTAGCTCAGTTGGCATAGCACTCGCACGGAACGCCAGAGGTCGTGGGTTCGAGTCCCGTATAATCCATAAAATTTTGTTTTCAAATTTTATTTGCTTCTTACTACTAGAAGTCGGACAGGTTCGAGTCGGACTGGCACATCGACGGTTCCGTAATTTATTATTTAATTACAAATGTATGTGTTAAAATATATGGTTTTAGATTTTTTCCCTATACAGCGTGTCCCAAAATCACCGTCAAGACGAAACGGGACGATAGGCTAGATAGTAAACATTATCAGAAAAATCAGGAAAAAATAAACCATCCCGTGTTCTTTAGATATTATGGGCATTAAACATTTTAGTTATTGTGGTTAAGTAATGTATTTAACAGACTTCAAAAAAAGAAGGAGGTTCTCAATTCGTGGTTTTTTTTTTATGTTTGTTACCTCAAAACTTTCGACTGGGTGAACCGATTTTGATAATTCTTTTTTTATTTGAAAGCTGGTGCTTTTGCCCTAGTCGTCCCGTTGTAATTTTTTGTTACACATACGTATAGCAAAGTGGATGATAAATTTACAAATTACTCAATATCGCGTCAACCGATTTCGATGATTATTTTTTGTTGGTTTTTAGTATATATATATATATATATATATATATATTTAGTATTATATACTACAAAGATAGTTTGGTGAGAGTTTGGTTAGGTTCTGATTACGGAATCCATGACAAAGTAACGGAACACTGTCTGTAATCAAATTTCAAAGTACTTACGTTCATTGCTGCATTGAAAAATTTAGTACATTTACACATATTTACACAAATTTTTAGTTAGTGTACTTCAAATTTACTAAAAATCATAATATAAAAGAAAATTTAACAAATAAACAACCGCCTTCAAAAACACTATTCCAAAACAATGGATATAATGTGCACTAAAAAGTATAAAAATAATTGCGTATTTTTATAAAATCGAATAAATTAATCCTATTCTAGTTACGATTATTGGAATCGGTGTCATCCAAGATAGGTTTGTAACTACATACATACATAGTTATAAGGTGAGATGTTCTTGAGTCGTGAAGAGGCGAGAGGCGAGAGCGGGTTGTGGCGGAAGGACACCGATTCCAAAAATAACAATAATCATAACTAGAATTAGATTAATTAATTAGATTATTTTTGCCAATTTCAAACGTGTCACAATTACATCTTTAATTACAATCAAAAATTACTGCAATTGCCCCAAATGAGGCCTCTTTTGCACCGGATGCCGGCTAGATTATGGGCACTACAACGCCCTATGTGTAAGCAATACTGTGTGTGTAAGCAATACTGTGTTTCGGTCTATGGGCGACGTAGCTCGTGAAATTACAAATGCAAATGAGACTTGACAACTTATGTCTCAAGATGACGAGCAAAGTTTTGGGTTTCTCAATAATCCTGAGCGGCACTACATTGTAATGTATGGGGCGCATCAATTACCATCAGCTGAACGTCTTGCTCATCTCGTCCCATATTTTCATTAAATAAAAACTTTTAGCCGAACTATGAATCCAAAATTTACAAAATATATCGACTATAGCCAAGACTCCTGGAAAAAAATGTATTAGAGTGCCATTTCAAGTGCCATCAAAAGTTAGCGCCTTTAACTAGGATTCCAAAATATGAAAAAAAATTGGCTAAAAAAAACTTGAAGCAATCCAATTTTATGCTTATCCAGTTTACTTAGCTAAAATGTTTAGCAAGTATATATTGTAGCATAAAACGGTATTACAATAATATCACAATTCTAGGCTAACGGAAAATACCCTATTAAATTTAATTCCCTTGAGAGTGTCGAAATAACGATTTTTGCGTCATAAACGCCCGCATCTTCCAACTCCAGCAATTTTTGACAGCTCCAAGAGACGGTAGACTTGAGTATATTGTTTTAATTTCAACTTGACGCGTTCCCGAGATAAAGGGACAGACAGGAAGGACAACAAAGGAATCCTATAAGGGCTCCGTTTTTTCTTTTTGAGGCACGGAACCCTAAAAATTAAACTAAATACCCATATTACTATTTGTTTTTTTGCACAGGATGCACAGGTGTGCGTGCATTGCTGAAAATACCCGCTCACAGTTCGGCGCTCTTTTTTCGACGTGTTCACAGCTGTCACAGTCTATCTAGACGTAAATATTATCAGTGGCAGGCTCCTTTGCACAATATGCTGGCTTGATTATGGGTACCATAGCGGCGCCTATTTCTGCCGTGAAGCAGTAATGTGTAATCATTACTGTGTGTCGGTCTGAAGGGCGACGTAGTTATTGAAATTACTGGGCAAATAAGACTTAACATCTTATGCCTCAAGGTGAGGAGCGCAGCTGTAGTCCCACTCTGAATTCTTGGGTTTTTCAAGAATCCTGAGTGGCACAGTATTATAATGTGCAGGGCGTATCAATTACCTTCTGCTCAGCTGAACATCCTGCTCATTTCATCCCTTTTTTGTCATAAAAAAAAGAATAGACCCCCATAATATTATTTTATGAGTTGAAAAGGTCTTGATGAGAAAGCTTCATATGATATCGTTGAGTTTGGGTTTCTAGGGAGTAAAAGGTTCAAACATTTCCCATAGGTTTACATTGATAAAGAAGTTTCTTTACTAACAGGTGCCAAAAATTACAGACACGCGAGGGAGTACGGAGCGAGCGGGTCCGGCTAATCTAAGCAAGATGGAGGGAAATTAAAACCACTGTGAAGCGAAGAATACCTCAGACACTACTTTAAGTAGTGAGTGAGGAAGGTGAAAGAAAAAATCAGTTTATGTGATCATCTTTTAAGTAAGAAAATAGGAACTTCTTGTCAATCTTGCGATACTTGAAATTTGGCAATCGTTTCACGCTAAAAGCCGCGTCAATATGTGTTGAAGAAAACTGCTGTCAGTCAACATTGTTGATCGCCTTGTACAAACACTTCTAAAAATAAGATTAAAAGGAACGGATTCTGTGCATTGCTTACACTTGCATAATAGCAGTTTATCTAACAAAGAAGCTTAAATCTAATGGGTCTGTAATAGTTATTTATGCAACTGTTGTGTAATAAGGGGTATTATAAACACGAATGTGGATTCATCAATGTGATAATAGTATCACATGAGTGTTTTAATACCTAATTTTTAACAGTTGCATACAAGACTTTATCTACACCCAAAATATGAATCCTCTAAAAGATTCTGGAACAGTAAGCTTACTGCTAACATTAAAACACCAGTCCTAGTAGTAACATAATATCATTCATTACTGATTATACACAAATAAACTAAGTATTAATGAAACAATTATTTATTTTAGTAGTAATTTACATTTTATATAGTGAAATAATTAAAATTCACTCGAATATTCAGCGTCTAAAATGAATCGCTCATTTTTGTAAACAAAACAATAAATATATCGAAGAAAAATGGCGGGGATTCGAATAATCTACTTTTTTTTACGGCGCGCGGCGTTCTGGTTTGGAACGCGCTTAAACGAAAATGTTCTTTTTTTGAAATTCATACAGATACCACGCATCGAGCAATAAGAATGTGGCTGTCTGTTGAAACTCTTTGCGCATGAAGGGATCGAAAAAAAAACATAGGGGTGTTGTTATGAAATTCAGTACAACATTACAACACTCGTTTGGATGATGTAATGGTTATTAGAGCATTGGGTGTTTTAATGTTGGCAATAAGCTAACTGTTTCAGAATCTTTAATAGAGGTTTTAAAGCATGGGTGTAGATAAAAATGATAAACTTAATAAGTACAAGTCTTTAACAATCGATTAAAGATTTGACAAATTCAATAATAAACTAATCACTGGGAACTAATTAATTTACGAATAAGTAAGCTGACGGTAATGAAAGACACAGCGATAGAACGACTGTACTATGTGCAATACATAAACATACAAACTAACGTGCATAAATTGCAAACAAATATCCATTATCACATTTAAATGTTTTCACCCACCGGGATTGTGTTGAAAGTCTTAATTATCGATAAATATACCCCGTATACATTCAACCCCCGTTGTAAAAGATAGCATTAGTATTTTTTTACGTTAAGTTAGCAGTACCCGAGAACGAGATTATAAGTAGCAGCATAAAACTTCAATAACAAATATTTTTGCGCTCAATTAGTGCTGCCTAAGGGATGCGCTGTAATTTTATCGACGTCTGCCATCACCGAAAGTTGAATACGATGTGTGGAGTTAGGACTGATTAACACACGCTGCCCTCGATTCTGTTAATATGTCAATATGATAAATGTTAATTTAAGTTTGTTTCTTACCCTTTCACCCCCTAAACCACTGAACCGGTTTTGATGAAGATGAAATTTAGTACAGTAATAGACAAGAGCTTGGGTAAGGACATAACTTTTATCGCGAATAAAAGGCTTGGCGGGGTTGAAATAAAGGTAGAAGTTTGTATGGAAGTTTGCCATTATCAAAGATAACGCCATGAAACGTATATTTAAGCACTTGATAAAAAATAAATAAATATCTGTTCTAGCGTTTTTAGAATTTACACCTGTGCGATGAAAGTTCTAAAATTGTAGCTTACATGTAACCACAGCAGTTTATATGTGTATTATTTGCAGTGAGTATATTAAAAAATTTAAAATGCTGCCCAAAGTAATTATTGTAGGCGGACGAAGTCGCGGATAAAAGCTAGTGATACATACTTATAAAATGTCAAAAATTATAATCCATTCACCATTTTGCTTTGTACCTCCACTTCGAAAAAGGTCGAGGTTTTAGGAGAAGAAATAGCGGACCATTATGAATAAGGGGGTAAGTTTTTAATGGATAAAAATATTCTTTATTATTTTTATTATCTGATGACGATTTATCAATTCAATTCAATTATTTTATAAATCACGAAATGTAATATATTTCACCAGAATTATTACAAATTTGGTTATATGGTATTTCTAACTCACAATATAATATATAGGTTCCAGATAAGTAATCACCAACATATCATATCTTCGAAATACGCTGCATCTAATGGTACAAGAATTATTAAGATCGGTTCAGTAGTTTTCGCAGTATATCTAACCGAAAGAAAAAAACAGCCATACATTTATTAGTACAATATAGATTCTTGATGTAGACTCCGACGCGGACGTTACAGAAACCCCGCGCAAAATTTAAATTGCCGAAATATATTTCCCGAAAAGAATATTTAGTATTTAATTCAATAAGAATGTTTTTATCAATAATTTGATGTGTTTGATAAGTTTTTGGATGTGAAAAATCAAATTTAAATTCAATTCAAAATTCAAATATTTTTATTAAAAATAGGATGTGACATCACTTATTGAATGTCAAAAACTACCCATTTACAAAACGAATGCCTCAGACCTGAGAAGAATGGACGCAACTAACTCAGCGTGCTATTTTTTTCATCAAAAATATGTTTAGAAAGTAATATTGTACAATAAAACTTATTATTTAATAGCCTGAGGGCGGTCGCTCCATTACCAATCTGTGGTATCATTAAGGAAGTCATTTATGTTATACCTTTACCACACAAACGTTTATTAACAATTCTTTTGAATAACGTAATTCTTTTCGTTTTGAACATTTTCTGGGATCTTGTTCTAAAAGCCCATCGCCAATCTGTGGTATCATTAAGGAAGTCATTTATGTTATACCTTTACCACACAAACGTTTATTAACAATTCTTTTGAATAACGTAATTCTTTTCGTTTTGAAGATTTTCTGGGATCTTGTTCTAAAAGCATATACATCGCCCCACAAAAGACTTACTAATTCGACATAGCCGAGGCAATTTAAGTTTATGTCTGTTCCTGGTTCCTGTTCTGGTTAAAATTATCGTTATGACAGTTTCTAGCAAATTCACGTATGTGCGTATGAACATACATTACATTATCAAGAATATATTGAGAAGGTACAGTCAAAATAATTTATTGAAGTAGGCGTTACTTTGCGGAAATCCATAACTATCCAAATGATTTGAGTTTCCTTTAGTGTTAATTCCTGTTAGGGTTTGTAATCGATTACAGTTTGATATTGTTCATAGATGTCGCCCTAAGCCATCAAGGACGCATTATCTAAGTTTATTATAGAACTGTGACCTTACTTATTATGTAACTGGTGAATATACGATTGGTACGCCCCTATTAAGTGTTTTAATACCTTAGTTAGTGGGATATTTTTGGGATTTGTACAATTCCGAATTGTTTAATGACAAATATTGGCGGAATGAATACTAAAGAAAACTCAAATCATTTGGATACAGTCAAGATGTTAGAATATTTTTAAAAATCATGCATATAATAATATATAACCAATTAGGCATCCGTCGCGGCTTACATAATGTTATAATGGCCCGACTAGTTCTATCGAAAGCGAAAACGAGCAAAACCACTCATCACCCCGAGCAGCAGCGGTTTTTATTGCGATAATAAACACTCAAAAATATGCTTAATTACCTCTAGCATAGAATACAAGGTTGACATTCAAGGATATCACGTACATTATAATATAATATATTCGTTTATTATTGTATTTTAATACATTGAAACGTTTAATTTTAATGATTGAAGCGATAACCTTGTTTCACTAATATAATAATGTAATCACGAGTGTACTATCTCAGTCTTATCTCTTTTACAATTTCCTAGTTCATCAGTAAACAGTGTCGGTTTTACATAAATGAGAATTATACAAATGATTTGAGTTTTCTTTAGTTTTAATTCCGCCACTAAACAAAACAAAACTTTGAGTCTCGTGCCAGATTTTGGCGAGACAACACGTCCTGAGGATGCCTCGTGTAGAGGCGAAACACTTGTCGAATTGTTTAAAGACAAATATTGGCGGAATTTACACATTGCTATGCAGATGACAGCACTGGTGATGCCGTATTTGGGCCATGCAGGTCTCTCTCGGGAAAACGTCGACCAGTGCCGGGAGAAACTTGTGTCTTCTATCGAGTCCTCTCTCGAGAAGGTCGCGGAGTGGGGTGAATTGAACCTTGTCCAATTTAATCCCCAGAAGACTCAAGTTTGTGCGTTTACCACTAATAAAACCCCATTTGTCGTATCACCGCTCTTCCTCTTATCTTGTGATTCCTCTGGTGTTCCAAGAGAATGTGGGCGGCGGTGATCACTTAACACCAGGTGACCCGTACGCCCGTTTGTCCTCCTATTACATAAAAAAAAATTAACACTAAAGGAAACTCAAATCATTTGTATACTTATGGATTTCCGCAAAGTAACGACTACTTCAATCAATTTTCTTAAATTTTTAATAGATTTTTAGAATTTTAAAGAATTTAATAGAAATTACTGAACAATGTATGAAACGTTTTATTGATAGTTACTCCATACTGGAACATGATTGCAGGGTTATTGATGTTTCGAAGTTATTTCAAACTTCATGAACACAAGGCGACCGAGTCGATGCTCAAATCTGGGTAAATATTGTGGTAAATATCCTACTGCTACTATAAGTCAAATAAATAAATGATTACTTATTTGAAAATCTTATAAAGTGTTTTAAATACAAAGCTAGAATAACGTAGCTAAGCTTTTGCGTGTATCAATGATGTTATATTTTTATCCCCTTAATCCCTACTAATAATATAATATCCCCACAAATATTATATATATGAATGAAAGTTTGTTACGCTTTTACGCCAGAGCTACTGGACCGATTTTGATGAAATTTGGTACAGCGATAGACTAGAGCTTGGGAACGGACATAGGCTACATTTTATCCCGGAAAAATACCAAGGTTCCCGCGGGATTTGTGAAAAACTATAATTCACGTCGATGAGCTATAGCGATACCAATAGTAGGTTAAATTTATCATAGCAATCTTCATCGAAATACGATTCATATAAAATGTTGGGAACGGGAGCGAAAACGGGAAACGGAACTGGAATATGAGATAATCTTCAATTCCAAACTTGCTTATTATTTTTAAAAACCCTTTATCTACGCCGACGAAGTCGCGGGCATCAACTAGTATAAATATAAATCTAGTGTCCTGATGTTTGTTTTCAATGAACTCCCTGAACTAATGAACGCATTTTAATGGGGATTACTTCATGGAGTGCAGTTTAGTCCAACTTGAGATATAGGATCAGTTATTATTTCGATTTGGGACCCATAATTATTTTAATGTCTAATTTTTGTTTAGTACTGACATATTTTCCATTGACGCATTATAGCAACACGGAGCATATTTTACGAAATAATTCGTGATGTTATGAAATATTATTGACAAATTCATAAAAATACAATATTTTATTTATTATATACAGAACCAAGTTTGTCTGGTCAGCTAGTATGCGTATAGGTATATATAGAATGTCATTGGTCTAAATGAAAACATAAAAATTTGGCACGCGTTTGTCTTTTAGTTAACTCGTTCTCGATATTCGACTTTCGGGTCAATGCAAGTCGGTCGAACCTGTTTGACAGGTAGGTACCGCCGATATCACAATATCTGATTAAATATTTTGTATATTTTAATAAGTACCATGTTAAAACAATCCGTGGTAAGGGTGGTAAGTGTAGCGATTGAAATTTATATAAAACATTCAAAATCTAATAGAGAAGACGGACTGAAAGTGTGTGGCACCTGGAATTCAATAATATCCAAATAAAGCAGATTTTACTTAAGTTGAAATACAAATATTTGGGTTTTCTTTAGTATTAATTCCGCCAATATTTGTCTTTAAACAATTCGACACGTGTTTCACCTCTACACGAGGAATCCTCAGGACGTGCTGTCTCGCCAAAGTTAGTCTCGTGCCAGATTTTATGGATATAATTATGGATTTCCGCAAAGTAACGCCACGCCTACTTCAATAAATTTTCTTAAGTCGAAATAGTAAGTCTTGCTGGGTAGTGTAAAAGGCATAAAGGCATTTATTGTCTCAAAATTCATTAATTCTTTAATCGTCTCTCAACAACACTCTACCGCTTCGGAAACAAATGGCGCTCTGAGAAAAAAGAAGCGGCGCACGAAACTCTAGCCGGAATCCTGTGCAAAGGAGCCTCCCACTGGTGTTTTAATCCATTAATAAGTATTGCTTATTTTTTAATGAAAGAGGAGAGCATACACATACAGGTCACCTGTTGGTAGATGTGACCATACTCACTTTTAACATCACACAAGAAGGGAATCACGAGAGCGTTGTGAGCGACCAGCCTAGCGAAACTCTTTATGAAAAAAGCGATTCACTCGATTGTATGAAACGTGCAGTCATTGATAGATTGACAGATGACGGCTATAATATTGTAAAAAATGGAGATAGCCGAAATCCACTACGTTTTAAGCAACTGTCCGCTTTCAAACTTAGCCGGAGTATACGTCGTCGCCATAATATTGTAATAACTACTATTTCAAACTTATGTCAAATCACTGTACGTTTCATACTAAACTAAATTTCAATTATTACTCAGGCATTCCCGCCTCTTATTACGTACGCATATGAATGTATTGAACCGCTGCCCATACTTGCCACCTTGCAATGGGATAATCGCCAACAGGGTATTTAATGAAATAAATATTTAACGTACTCAATCCAACATTATCTTAAAAAGAGACCAGCCGAGTTTGTAACATTCTTATCATATGGCATAGGTCGGCACAACAAATAGTTTAAGGTTGCGCTGATGTGTAAAAATCATAACACACAAGGCTAATAGCCTAAACACACGATCGGATCTGGTACGGCCGAACTATCGGACGCGTTCTCGGGGCCTGCTCCTAAAATCGATACTCGATATATCGTGGCATTAGTCGTGTCGAATCCTACTCTTAGTTACATCGTATTCAATGTCGAAACGATGATTGAACGGACGAAAAATTTTTCGATATTATCGGTCCAAACCCTACTCTAACTTGAAAATGTCAGAAACGAATATTCGAATTGGACAAATAATCAAACTTCAATATTACGATAATCTCACCGACACCTTCTAGGCTGTTGTTGCTATTATCGTTTCAAGTTGTATAGATATATTGACCATACAATATACATACTTAATAAATATTATTAAAATAATTATATTTGATTCACTATTCAACAGGATTTTTTTACTACCAAGTTATTTAAGTCATTTTGTTGATCGTTTATGCGTAGAAAGTAATGCTAATGGCCGCCTGATAAATAAGAAGTCGACGAGAAGGGTTGAGGTACTTTTTTTACATTTTGTTATCCGCAAGTTTTGTATTTTTTATTTGCAGAGTATGTGCAGAGTCTGGCATGGTCCTTAGTGCCTAAACTATGTTTTGACTTTTGACAATTAACAGCGACATAGCACAGATAATATTTAGTTTTTCAAGGTTTGCGCATAATTCATTCGCTCTAACATCGTAAAAAAATCAAAATATTAGTCTATAGTTACGATGTTGTTACGATAAACTATATGGAATACATTTGTTGGAGTTAGGGTAGGTGCGATATATTCGGAGTATTATCGTATCGTTCCGAATAAATCGTTGTCGATTTTGCGAGTAGACCTCCTGGTACCGTACTATATTCGATGGTATGTCGTATGAATCGCACAAAAGTATTTTAATGACAATCCGATGGTTCAGCCGTACCAAGTCCGACCATGTGTTTAGGCTATAAGTTAGCGTAATGGGGGCTCCTGGCGCGGGCGTCTTATTTTAACTGATTACCTATAACCCATATCACCGCCTTGGAATTACATTACAATAAATGTGTTAATATGAATAATTTCGCTTAAAGCCTTGTAATTAATACAATAATTATTATGCATGCCGTATATCTTAACAATTGTTTAAACATTGTTGCGAATTCCAAAGTGGCCGCCATTTTACACAAGTAGGTATTCAAAAGGTAGTTAGTGTTATAATAGCTTTTGCGATGGCACGGAACCCTTCGTATACCTGTCCAACTCGCACTAAAGAATATTTTTCTCTACGCGGCAAGTTAATAACTCACGATCGGATTTGAACGGTCCGGTGGGCGCGGATTGCGAATTCCGTTACAGTTATTTACAAAGTAGGTATAAATCGTGACAGTGAGGTGCCATATTTTCAGCCCGCTTTTGTTAGTCTCCTCAGTAGGTAGCTATATATGGACATAATATTAAAAGTATTCAAAAAAAATTGAAACTGCATGGACGTGGCCACGGACGAGTAAAAAAAGAAGGACTCCGCGCCGTGATATTAACAAGTGCAGCACCTTTATGCTAGTGTTTGTGCGGTTACAGGGGATACCAGTTACACAATTTTTGCTCCCTTAAATAATCATATATGGCCACAAATACTTTTATAGCATTGTGTTTACACTTTTACACAACGCACTACGGCATTTTTAAATAATTTTTATTGCGACGCAAACTGATCCGTCACAGACGATGGCAAATCCCAGAATAGCGGCCGATCGGCTTGTGTTAGTGTAAGTGTGTGCGTGGGACTATGTATTTACACGTTTACCGGCTTGTTTTGGTGCTTCACTGTTATGTAAGGTGACAAGGAGTCCTTCTTTTTTTACTCGTCCGTGGGACGTAGCATGTCAATCAATCCTTTTCACGCCAGTAGAACATATAGCGGTAAAAGAATTACATTGAAATATTGCATTGTGTCTTGTTTTATAGTAAAACAGTAAAAAACCTGTGTTAAAAAAGCGTTATTAATGAAGCCTTGTTAGCCTTGAGCATTTGTAATACCTACTTACATAAGATAATATAGCTTATCAAAAATGGTTATACCTAGGTATATTAAAAATCTTATTCTAATTACTAACAGGACAGCAGATCACGTCATTTCAAATATTATAAAAATAACTAGTATTTTTAAGGTTATTATCGTGAATAATAAGAATAATATTGTATTATTACAGCATAACTATTCATAAAATAGTCTACATGTTACATTTAGTAAAGTACAAAACATTCGAACACAAAATAAAAGACCTTCAAATTTCACAGAAATAGTTAACCACAGTTAACATATTACATATCTATTAAACTAAATGAATTTTACAAAAGTTGTTAACCTTTAAAAAGTAAAAGCACGACATTATAAAAATAAATTAAGAGGATTCCTTGTAAATATATACGAAAACAAATCGCATTATGTACATACCTCAAATCCAGAAAAAAAAACAATAATTTCGAACAAGTTCACCACCACTACATAAAATGCACAAAACAAAACACTGCGCAAAAAATGCAAACTTTTGTAAACACACCTTGCCAACGTGAACAAGTTCGCGTTTTTGAAATAACACAATTTAACAGTAATGTAATGGGAAACTGTTTTATAAAATAGTTATATTCCGATTAAAGTTTACATTAATTCATAAAAGATAGATAATGACAATACTTAATATGTTTATGCTCCACAAAAACATTAAAATGCACGACAAACCTCAGCTACACAAACACTCAAATCCTGTTTGTATTTGATACTGAATTCTAAACTCTGAATCAGAATTCAGATGCAGAGAATATTAAACTGGTGAGGCATGACATTAAGTTCAAAGTTGTCTGTATCTTACTTACCTACCGTGTTGATAACTTAGAGCTACAAATATGACAATTGACAACGGTGAGGTTGACATATGACAGGTTGGCCGATTACAGAATAACACTGATTATGTATATTTTTATGCGTGTCAAAATATATCAGGGATGCCATGTAAGAAAATAATATGGTCTTAAAATTTTGCTAAATAAACGTGCCACACTCTCTTCCAAAGTGTTAAGTCCTCAAACTTATTTTACTTTGGGTGTTGATAGTGATTGCTTAATTAATGTTGATTATTTTTTATTATCAACAAAGACATTGAAATAATGTTTTCTACTCCCTAAAATCTGTCATTTATACAGCCACATCACTAATTTAAAAGAACATACCTTAGAATATTGACTCTATAGAAGTAGACGCCACGTGCACCTTTCAGATAGCAATAGTTTTGACTGTAGTTGTCTCAGGGTGATGTCATATCATTATTATAATATGTCCCTCACGGAATTAAATCGTATGTAGTAGTATCTAGTATATTAGAAATGATATCAAAAGGAATTCTAAAGGAAGCAATTTTGAGAAAATAAATGCCTTTTTATGACATAATGTCACATACGCAACAGATGATTGGGAATGTTAATGAATTAAACATAATAAAGTACCATAACATAACAAAAATAATTTTATAAAATCACTTGTCGTGTCGGGAAACTTGTAAATTAAACCACCGACTCGATCTTCACTTTTGTTTATTGCGTTTGCACTCGTGAATATTAACAAAAGTAAGTTTATTTACGTGACTTATTAGTTATTATTTATATAATGCAAGTTAAAGCCTATGACTCTCTTATGTGATCAGTTGGCACTCCAAACAATACTGGGTTGCCAACTTATGTGGATGCAGTCGCCACACCACCCCCAACGGAGAGAATAAGCTTGCACAAGGAAAGCAAAAATTAATTAATTACACAATATTTAAAAAAAATTACATTAATAACATTACACAATATTAAGAAAATTCACATTAATAACATTAAACAATATTAAAAACATATCACACAAAAAAATTAAATGTATATCTGCCTATTTAAAAAGATACACGAAAAGAACAACAAAAAATGTAATGAATATAAGAGATGAAAAAAATAATGTATACGAACACAGATTATAATTATAAAACTATAGACCAGGGTCGATAATTTTTGAAACCAAAAAAAAATAATAGTAGGATGAAACCCATTGGTAAAGGAAGAGAATATAGCAAAAGTTAAGGGAAAATAAATTACGGGCGATCTGAGGTCGGGAAGTGGAAAAGGGGGGGGGGGGGGGTGTTTTAGGGTAAAAAACGGTTTATCTCAATTTCCGGCAAAACTACAAGTCCTATGGCAAAAAGTTGATCGGTAAAGTTGTAGGATTACAAGAGAGACAAAGAGATCTACAACTTTTGTATTTACACTTGTTTTACATAAGCTCAAAGTTTATGTGAAAAATTCAAAAATCCATATTTCTGCTGCTACTTAATAACAGGTGTGAATTCTTTATGAAATGCCTTTTGATGGCCATAAATTTTCCGAACATTTACTATTGTAATTTATATTTTTTTTACACCATTGGAAAGTAAAGATTTCAACGAATAGAAAGCACATAAACTTTTTGAAAAAAGCTGATATTTGGATGGGTAAATTTTTGATTGAAAATAAGGGTTCTTTTCCGATATTTGAGTCAAAATAAGGTGAAGAATTAAATATTTCAATTCAAATAAATTACAGTGTATTTGGGACATAAAAAGGTCACTTTTTACAATATTTAGTGAAAATTTTTTTTTGTAAAAGATAAAAATAAAAAAAACCAAAAACTTGTTTTTTTGAATTTTTCACATAAACTGTGAGGTTTGAGGACTTGATGTTTTGTCGGAAATCGAGATAAACCATTTTTTACCCTAAAACACCCCCCCTTTTCCACTTCCCGACCTCAGATCGCACGTAATTTATTTTTCCCTTAATTTTTGTTATATTCTCGTCCTTTTCCAATGCGTTTCATCCTAGTATTAACTAGGATTAGTTGTGTTTCACTTTTTATAATTTTCAAAGGCTTCGGCACTGGTCTACTAGAATATCTCTAAATTTTACTTTCCGCCCGGTCCTCGTGATGACAGGAGCAGGAGAAACAGCTGTCGAGGGTTCTGAAAGAGTGGGAGGGGATATTGGAGGCATAAAGAGAGGATCTTCTTGACCTGTGGTTGTTTTATCTGTAGGTGGTGAATCCAAACAGGCAGGTTTGACGCGGTCTATGCTAACGGTAAGCTGCTTGCCACGTACATCCAACGTTATTGTTTTATCCTTTCTATTTAAGATCTTATAAGGACCTGTGTAAGGATGTTGTAGAGGATGTCTCACAGTTTAATCTCTCAATAAGACATGAGTTGTGGATGCTAGGTTCTTGAAAACAAACGAGGAAAGCTTATTGTGGCGAGCTGCTGGTTTAGGTCTAATGGACTCCATTTTGATCCGCAATTGCGTCACAAAATCTAGCATGTCACTAGTATTTCTTCCGGCGACACAACAAGTTACATATTTCGGCAGCACAAGTTTTTAGGTCCTTTTTAAGAGCTGACATCATACCAAGAAGTACCAGCGGGAGTGCCTTGGACCATGTTTCATCGTGACACATCAAAGCAGCCTTTAATTGATGATTGTCAACATATTGGGAACGCCAAACCTCTCCTCTAATGTAAAGGACGTCATCGGCCAGGCTTTCGGCCAGCGGGTGTACGTGTCCACTGCCGTAATTCAGTACGAGAACCCATTGGAATACGGAAGAGGGCCAATGATGTCAATGTGTATGTGTCGAAAACGTACTGTCGGCATGAGAAAATCACTCTAAGGGGATGGGACATGCCGTGAAACCTTTTCGGATCAAAGGCCAGACATAGCGATCAGCTACCAGGCGAACGCTTCCATGCCCACCAGGATGGCTGAGGTTATGTAGTCTTTGGAAAGCAGGTAGTCGAAAAGACTCTGGAAGATAAGGTCTTGACTTGCCCGTGGAAGTGTCACAGTAAATGGTGACATCAGTTCCGGGTATTGATACCTTTTCCAATTGAAGAGATGACTCACACTGCATTTTCCGTAGTTCCTCATCCATGCATAATCCTCTTCAAGAGAGAGCGACTCAACGCGAGACATGGTGTTAGCCACAATATTCTCCTTCCCCTTAATGGGCACGATACCCATTGTGAATTCGGAGATGAAGGACAACTGGTTTAATTGGTTTAACCGGTGGTAATTTCTCGCAGCGCTCCTCCAGGAAAGCATAAATTAAATATGACTTATAGTCCGTGTAAATAGTTACATGCTGCAACTCTAACATGTCTAAAATGCTGCACAGCTTCATATACAGCGAGAAGTTCACGGTAATATGCGGGCCAGGTGGTCAAGCGTGTGGTCTGTGAAGGCGGCAAGAAACAGGTGGCCCATCGGCAATGACAATGTGAACTGTCGAATGCTTCATAGTCCTTGGAAAACCCGGTGGTTGAGTGATGTCAGGGAATTCCTGCATGATCCTGCTAAATTGTGAATCCTCAGCGGAAACAGTCTTAACGCTGGCTTGGTTTACTTGAGCAATTGTGGCAGGTGTACAAAGCTTAGTGCTGCCATCTATGAGACGCTGGCCACGGCAGTCTGGCAACAGGTGATATAAGCAAGGAAATCATCACCAATGATTGGTGTGCTAACATCCGCTATCACAAAATATCACCTGAATTCTCGGCAGAGAACCAAATTTAGGCAAATAATGGTGGTGCCGTAAGTTTTTATTAAACTACCGCTTGCCGCGCGCACCTCATAATTGGATGCTTGGTACCGCCCCTTCAGGAACTGGCGTAGGAAACAGCAGAGATCGGAGTAAGTGTCAATAAAAAACCGACGTCTTGATTCCGAGTCCAAAACAAATAAACGGCGGCCAGTTAAGGTGCAATCAGTTTCCGGCACTATTGATTGCTCGTGGCGTTTCCCTTGTGTTTGGATTCCCAAGCGCAAGGGCTTACACATTTACTTGCCTTTTCCCGAAACCTTTTGTGATACCAACACATCAGATCACCGGTTTGGGACCTGGATCTGGACTGTACCCTGACCCTTGAACTTGACCTGGGATGCCGAGACTGTATATTGTTACGTGTAGCAAGGGCATTAACCTTCCTAGTCAAATCTTCGATGAGGCGCATGAGGTTTGGATTGTCAGCAGGAGAGGCAGTAGCTGAGGGAACTGTTGCTGAAGGGGAATGTGAGGTCTCAACTATGCTGTCTGCAATTTCAGCAACTTTGTTGAGAGGGAGATCGACATTCTCATTCCCGAAAGATACATTCATCACCAACAGAGGTGCCAGTCAAGGATCTTAGGAGGCAGAGAAATGTACTAGGCTTTGGGTCTCCAAGTTGTTCCTCAATCAGCAGTTGTCGTGGACGCTGTACCTTTGAGTCGGACAAGCGTCTGCTAAGTTCCTTTTTTAGGAATCATACTTGCCTTCTGCTGGTGGGTTTCCTATTACATCCTCCACCTCTTCAGCAACTAGGGCCTCTAATACAGACAATATGTGCCCATATTTAGTGCCATCCTGTGTTATGGCAGAAATTTGGAACTGTGCCTCTGCCGGCGCAAACCAAATAACAGGCTTTTCTACAAAAAAATTGTAGTTTTATGGACACACCGGCAATGCTAGGAGTTGTGTTTGGTGTTTGTACCCGGGCAAGCTGTTGTTCAACCTCCATCACTTTCTGTTTTAAAATGCTTTCTTTCTGCAACATAGTTAAAAAATAAAGTATATCAATATATAATAAATTATTAATACAAGTAGCCAATAACCACAGAACACAGACAGAAAAATGTCAATAATAATAATTTTACCCAGATATAAACCAAATCTTCACTAAGTTACGTTACAGTATAAAGTAAATTTCCATGCAATATATTTAGTTGCCAAACATACATCATATAACGCAAACAGATAAAATGGATTAATTCAAAATCCAACTTATGAAATTATCACAACAATAGTTAGGTTTAATAGTTTTAAGTATATATTACAGGTTTAAGTATATATTGAAGTCAAATTTGTACTTTTTTTGGTTACAATTTTTCAGAATTTCATTACTTTTCAGTAATTTTCAGTAATAACCTTAAATATTGAAATTGAATAATTGAGGTTAAGTATTACATTATTAAATTACTTGTTGTTAGTTATTTTTAACTTATACAATAACAACAACATAACATAATAATTATATTATGTTCTTGATAGCAACAATTTATCTTAATCATAAGTTGAACCTTGGATGTAAAGTAATAGTATATTTAAATAACTTCACCTTTAATTTGTTATAGACCAACACCTCAGTTAATTTAAAATTATCAAACATTGAAAGGTAGTCTTAAGTTATAAGACATAAGTTGGAGCTATGGTAAACTGATGTTAAAACTAAATACTAGGTTGTTCCTGAATACAGGGGGAAACAATTCAAAAAGTTATGGTCATTTGATTATTAGGTATACTTCACTTGCACTTTGTGCATCACCATATAATAAATGCACTTTGTAACTATCACTGTGGTATTTGCAAGGGAATCCAACACCTCGTGAACCAGGTATCCCGATGAAATGAGTTGAGGTAGCTAACACACAACTTGCACGGCAATGATATTGTTAATGAGCTTGCTCACCAGATTTGTATGTTTATTTACGCAAGAAACAGATCCATAGGCAGTTGTATGCTTGGGCTCTTGCTAGATCTTAGACTGGGCATTGCAACAATAAAAATCCAGACTGTAGGCGACCCAGGTTATAAAGATATCAGCGGCTCCAGGCTTCTTGTAGTTTTTCGGATGTAGACGGCATCAGCATCTACGTTTCTTACTCTGCATATCACGTCGGGGTCACCAATGTCGTGTCGGGGCTTGTAAATTAAACCACCGACTTGATCTTTACTTTTGTTTATTGCGTTTGCACTCGTGAATATTAACAGAATAAAGTTTAGCTACGTGACTTATTAGTTATAATTTATATAATGCAAGTTAAAGCCTATGACACTCGCGGGTATAAAGTTAGCGTCTCTCTTCGCCACTCGCGTCCTTTGTTGTCAAGTGGGTGGCGTCTATATCTGTCTCCCTCTCTCTTATGTGATCAGTTCGCACTCGAAATAATACTGGGTTTCCAACTTATGTGGATGCAATCGCCACACACTTATCAATGCCAATTAAAATATACAGTCAGCCAATGATATTTAAAAGTATAGATAGGTTACGTAGACAACATTCGGTGTATTAAAATGATACACTAACGCACACATGAATAATTCAACATTGCAATAGCACACTAAATTACGATTACACGTCAAAGAAGTATAGTAAATGCAATTATCGCAAGTGGAAAAGAGATAACTCTAATTTGCTAATTGCTTCGTATTTGTATAGAAAAGATACAGTTAATTCATCAGATATGATTTTTTACCGTACACCGTGATTTATGCCTAAATTACGATTCATACATGAGTTCAAGTAGTAAAAGCTAAAAAGTGATGGTGCTGGCCGCGGCAGTCTGGCAACAGGTGATAATAAGCAAGGAAATCATCACCAATGATTATTAAAGCTAAAAAGTAGTAAAACTGCATTGAAATTAGGTAGATAATACTAATATATTTTTTTATATTGTTATCATTGATTTTATAAAAAAATAATTTAATATTGATTATAATATATAGCCACATTGATGATATTAATTTTTAATATATATTATAATAAAAAAATATACAGACACCAAAACAAAACCGAAAGGTATCTACAGTAAGGGTCTCATTTTTACAATTTTACTAACAACGGCTCCCAAAAAGTTTTAAGATTACAATTATTATTTTTTGTATGTTATATTATTTATTAATGTCTTTTGGTTGAGGGTTTATTACAATAAGGTAATGGGAGAAGAAGAAAATGAACCATTGATTCTTCTGCAGTTAGCAAGGGATATACTGAAAAAACTCCTACGTAAACAAGTAGCTCTCACTGTCTACATCTGCTACCTACCCTAAAACTTGTTTTAGTAGTTTGATAGTTCAGCTACCTATATACGCACTTGTTTATTAATTCACTGCAACAATGACTTTTTTACATTATTTCCTAAATATTTTACCTCGATCATCCCGCAACAGACAGCATCAATATTTTGTCATTTCTGTACGTTAATCTATGTTCGGCTTGGCGGCGATCGGCGTTGTCATGGCAACATTATTATTTTGTTAGATAAATAATGAAATCAAATAAAATGTTATAATTCATGATTTCTTAACTGTGGTATGTAATTCTATGATTTTTTTGCGATAATTGCATTTACTATCCTTCTTTGACGTGTAATTGTAATGTAGTGTGCTATTGCAATGTTAAATTATTCATGTGTGCGGTACCGGTAGTGTATCAATTACAAACACCGAATGTTGTCTAGGTAACCTTTAAAATTGACCAAAGTGATAATAATTTATTATTTTGTGAACTGCTAAATTTTTTACAGATTATAGTGATTAACACCGATTTAAGTTGAGACTTTTGTAGTTTTTGATTGTGTTTATTCCGGGAGAATTATATTCGTACCTGTATATAATTACGGCATTTGCCGAAGAAAAGCGCTTTTGCAAATCGAATGACAATGAGTTCTTGGCTTTAATGATTTACTAGTACGACATTTATGGCTTTGGGAAAGAAATCGTGCATGCTGTTAGTTATTAGGTATGTTTAAATATAACAAATTAACTGTTAAAGATTTATATATAATGGACTCAATGTTTATAAGGTGTATATTTTTATTGAAAACTGGTTCAGCTTATAAACGCTATTTTATATATTTTGATATTTTAGGTGATTCTGGATATGTACAATGCACTTGGATGACACCTGTTTTAATTGCTGCTCCAAGTTCATCAGAAGAATATTACACTCAACTTCAATACCATGGTCAAAAATACTGTGTGAGCATCAGAGTTCGTGAGGCCTGTTGTTACACAGGGTAATTTTCTATGACACAGTAAAAGCTGGGAAAATAGTGAACAATATGCAATAATTTGAATATATTTTATTTATGTAATAATAGAGTAATATTATTATTAACTGTATTATTAACTGTATCATCTTAACATTATCAAGAACATCTCAATATGTTCTTGATAATGTTGTGTATATTGTGCATGTAAGGGAACTAGCTAGAAACTAATAATCATAATGTAACAGCAGGAAGAAACAAACTTTTTATGCCTACTACCAAATAAGTCGAGTCAGTAAGTCTTTTGTTGGGCAATGTTGTTCTTAGAGCTAACAAATAATGTTTATAATGTAAGAATCATTATTTGTTAATTATATGACATAAATCCCAAAAATGTTACTATAGCATTTTATTTATAACATAATATTGTAACAATAAAATTATAAACATATAATTTACATTAGTTTGTTATGTCAAAGGCCGAAAGATAGTAAATGAAGCTGACATGTACTGTAAAACGGGGTCAATGGGGACGAAACAAGATTTTAGATGACATTTTCTCTGATTTCTTTCTATAAAACCTATATTATTTATATTTAAAAACTTGTGTTAAAACTATCTCTATAAGATAAAATGTAGAAAGAACTTATAAAATTTACGAATTACTCATGATAGCTTAAAATGTTGCCCATCCCTATTTAAACTCTTAGAGGGGTTAATAGGGATCAGCTATGGGACAATAGAAAAAAACAGTCGGGTTGTCACAGAGCAAGGTCAAATATTACCATTATTTTGCAGTCGGGTAAAATTAAAAAAATTAAGGTTAAATAATACAAATGAATTCAAAAATATAAAATCACTGTAATAATCAACATTATAGAAGTATTAAAATCTTTTTATAATCAACATACTATACTTAAAGTATTATAATTAACATATTAATTATTATATTAAGTATAAATAAGAGGCCAGGTTATCACCTATAAAAATTTTAGATCCAATTTTATCACTGAAATACGGCATTGCAATAGTTGAAACCCAGTCCTGGAAAATATTACCATCGAACCAGCCGGAAGGTGTGCAGTTGTACCTACAATATTTAGGTCCATTTTGCCGCCACATATTGTACATATTTTGTAATTTATATACAACATATGGGAGTAGAAGAGTGCCGTCGGCTGCAGAAGTCATAAGAGATGTGGAACCCTTTGTATGGTTCATTACCCTTTCAGGGTATTTGACTGTTCTCTTAACCAGCACTCTGACGTCCTGGGTCATCGCTGAGTTTGGTCTCATCGTAATTAACAATGTTAGCTGGTGGTGTGCCTCGAAGAGACGTTTCAAGTTTTCTAAAATATTCATCGATGGTTCCTGGTGAAACGGCTGCTCTTGCTCTCTTTGTATTATGACAAATTTTATTTTAATGAGTCTTTTGCTAATTTTATTTTTATGCCTTTTAAGAAAACATGACATAAAATCAGGACCTGGCAAATTATTTTTGAACCTTTTGATATCAACTCCCATTTTATCCAGGTTTCCTTTTATCAGCAATCTAAAATCAATGGGTTCTAGAGGATATCCTCATTCTGAACATACATTTACGTACTCTACTAAGTACGCTTCTTCAGCCCGGCTTAGGGCAGTTTGGCCTCCTTGTCTTTTCATGACACGGGTGTTGTGTCAATGCAGGACTGATTTCGGTATATCGTATTTCCGTGAAACATCTTTAAAGGAAAGGTTAGAGCTATTGTACTCGTGTAGTGCCATTTCTATTACAGAATCGTCATATTTTTTATAATTTGTGTTTCGACTAGTTTGGTAATCACGCGGCGTTGTCCAAAAATAGATGTTATCTGAAAAAAGAAAGAGATTTAATGATAGAATTGCACTTATTTCTTATTATTGTTCAACAAATATAAACTCGTTTGTCTACCTATTGCATTAAAAATATATTATAACTAACCAAATTCACATGGAATCACAATAGTACCATCAAACTTATCTGGTGGTTAAGTCGGAAGGTGGGCATAGGAACTTCTTAATGGAACCATGTAACTATCCAAGCTGAGCTTGTGCTTATTAGAATTATCATAACACATGCTCTTCCTATATATCCACATCTTAAGTAACGATTTCTTTGAATTGTAAAGGTGTTGTACCCCCTCATAATTACTACTCGTCATAATTTATTTTTTACCTTTTAGTTATCATGTATTAATAATCTTTGCATGTTTAAAGCCGATATTTAATTTTGTAACTATTTATATGATAAAAAACAAGAACATTGTGGTGACAACCCTGTCCCTATTGACCCTTCTACATTCCCATTGAGTCACTAAGCTCGTCACTATTAACCAAAAATGGCGTCCCTTTATGACTTACTAACCATACACCCCATTCGGCGTTCCTATTCACCTCAAATTTCTATAAAAAGTATCTCCACCCACTTTTAACCGTTAAATTTACAAATAAGCGCTTAAATTGTACTCACCCTTTATGTAATCAAAGTAATGTGAACACTTCGCATATCACAATAAAAGCAATTTTTACTTGCGACGAACAAATATAAAATTATAACACTGTTGTTTTAGATTGAAAAGTATTGTAAACACTCTTGCTATAAACATTAGAGCTATTTTGACTTGCGATGAGACGAAGATAAATAACATTTTGGTTAAAACAACACTGTCATTAATTATATTTCCAATGAGAATCATTATTTGCAATTTTTTAAATTGACAAACTGCTAGTTGTGTTTTGAAAATTATTATTATCATTTTGAAGTAAAATGTTTTTAAAAAGTATAGTATGAATAGCAAATTAAATGGATATGTGAAATATATAATACGTCTTGAGTTATTTTTTTTATGTAATGTAGGTATGTATAGACAAGACTGTGTTAGTGTAAAAATAAAAGTTTTGTGAATAGTGTAAATATACGTTTAGTTAATACTTTCTTTAACTCATTAGTCGATAAGATTGTTTTGTGTAGGTACCTACACAGGTAAGAAAAAGCTTTCTAAAAAGCACAACAAAAAATACCATCTACCTATCTAAAATTTATAACATCTAATATATATTATAACAGTTTACAACAACAGTTAGGAAAATATAACACAACAGTATAATTCATTGAAAAATTATAACAGTTTAGGCCACCTCTAGAAATAACTAATATACCGTAATAAAACTGAACTAGCTCAAATAGTTCTAAAAAAATATATTTATCTCGAAAGTTTAGAACCACAAAAAAACACCGGTAACAGAGCAACAACTTCAGTAGTGAATTTTACGCCGAATTGCTTGACTTCATCTTAAACAAATGCTGCCAGCCTAGAGAGTACATATTCTACTACGATTTTCTTCCAAAAAGTATGTAGTAATCTATGGTAAGCAAATTAATTTCTCGTGTCAGGTTCAAATTTGATTTTATCCCTATTCGCCCCTGGATCCCTAATCACCCCGTTTTACGGTGCTGAATAATATACCATTTTTCACAATTTAATTTTTCTATTTTTAATTGAAAATGGTTTTTTATTGTGTGTGGTGTTAAATTCTTATCAATATTAGTTTGTTTACCAAGTATTCTATATTTTGTTAAAATTAAAACATTATATAAAAATAAAGCATTTTATTTCTTTTCATTTCACATTCAAGCCATTCTTCATAGATCACAGGTCCTGAGGATATGGGATTAAGAACTGAGGACTTAGGGACACTTGTGGGTCTACGGAATGGGAAAAAATAGGATTGGGGGCTGAATTTTCAACATCAACAGACTGTCTGTAAAAAATAATTATTAATAATTCTGTCTGTTGTTGTCTGTTGATTAATAATTATTTTTTTAAATGATATAGTACAAATAATTAGTAAATTATTCTTCTTAAATATGTCTTATTTTGCAATTTAGTCACTAATGTATTAACAATGATTTATTTGATGAGCTCTTTTTCCGTGGGTCGAATTTAATATATTTAAAATATTGAAATACTAATATATTTTTTATATTGTTATTAATTTGCTAAAACTTAAGTAATGCTTTGTTTGTGTGCGTTTGTTAATTGCTCTCGATTTGCACCCATAATTGGGGAGTCACTTAAATAGTTTTATCTAAGTTATTAAGGAATTGTATTGGTGCTCATCCTGTTGGAGCAATAAATAAATAAATAAACTATACCGTCAAATACGCCATCTTTGCCAACTAACAATACATTGCCCAAAAAGCAGTTTCTAAGCAAATATGTCAAAATCGAAAAAAAAATAGGTTTATCGAAACTAGGGCTTCCAATCCCGCGGCCTGTATTCAATCTCGGCATTTGCGGGACTACGAATTTTCAATCCCGCGGGATCTCGGTATTTGCGGGATCCCGCATATTGAAAATATGCACATTTTAAAACAATGAATTTATCAACTCCACAGTAATTTACGTACATATTACTATTAAAATGAGATCAATCAAAGTATACTGGTTTTTTTCACAAAAAAAAAACAATAACAAATTCTTGAAAAACAGCAAAACAAAACAAATCGTTTTCAAAAAATACGCAACGCAAAATTACAAAATCAACCAAAAAAAAAAACACATTTTAAACTGATAAATTATTACTTAATTATTTAGTTTTTCAGCTTAAAAGCTATAATATTAAAATATTAACTGAAAATATTTGCGAAGGAAATACAACAATTCCAAACTGTCGTCTGCCAAACTACTGCGTATTTTACTCTATTGCCTGGCCAGAAAATGCCCTTTCTGCTTCCACACTTGTGGGCGGTATTCCTTTTAAGGGCTTGTAAAGTTAAGAATAAAAAACACTCCCTTAAATTTTTATTCTATTCTAAAAGGATGTATCAATAAACATCACGAAAATACGAAACAGTTAATAACTTAATAATAATTCACGCAGACTATCCTATTTTGCATCGCATGCACGCTTTTTTTCAGTCTCGCAAATCCCGCGGATCCCGCATCTCCCGGGATTGGAAAATGGTGTGGGATTGGAAACCCTAATCGAAACATTTTTTAATTGGGAGAAAGTAGATTATGTGTCTAACAACACTAAGCATTGCCTTCGTTCAGTCACCTGTCAGGACTTGTCGAACATAGTGTGTTTTGTTGCGGGCAAATTTTACCGTTATTTTTAGGTGAATTTTATGTCATGGCGAAAACGCAGGTAAGTTTATTGTCCTGTATGATAAAGAATTACAATTTAAAAGCATTTAAACGTGGTTTCAGTGTTCTATGCCTTGAAATACAACAGTTAGGACGGAGGGCAAAGTTACCCTGAACTGTTCAGACCCATTCTTGTCAATTTTGCCCATCAACAAAAAGCAGGTAGGGTTGTCAAAATTTCATTTTAATGTTCCCAATTTATCGATTTTTTTTTATGTATAATCAATGATAATGTCTGATTTCAATATTTTTTGTGTAAGGAAACATTCTCCCTGCCTTATAAATATAATATCTATTAAATTTTTCTCTTTAAGTTTTTTTTATTCACATTGGGTGCTTAAAATAATGCAAACTGTTAGTTGTAAGCTTATATGGATTTTTCAAAATAATGTACATCAGTGTGCCATTCATTTAAATATTTTACATTACAGAAAAAACAAGCACAAGTTTAGAATTAGATAGCGAAAATCAAGACGCGTAATAGGATCTCCTGGATACAAAATTACTCGGAAGAAATGTTACAGCTAGCTTGTGAAGCAGTTTCTTCCAATCAAATATCTTCAAGAGATGCTGAACTACAATTTGGCATCCCAAGACGCACTATTGTAAACAAAATTAAGAAACTGCATTCGAAGTCTGTTGGACATCCTACGCATTTAAGAGAGGAGGAAAAAAACAAACTTGTGCGAGTCTTACAAGCGTCTAGCGATTTCGGCTACGCACTCACTAAATTGGATCTTAAACTAATAGTTTATGAATATTTAGAATTCTCGAGAGAATATGTTCAAAATTCCAAGAGATGAATGGGTGCAAAGCTATTTAGCTAAACATGCTAATAACTTAAGAGTAAGAATGACATAAAATAAATCAAAAGCACGAGCGGAAAAGGGGCCAAAAGAAATAGCTGATTATTTTGCAAATTTAAGTATAACTTTGAAAGACATCCCAGCAACAAACATTATCAATTTTGACGAAACTAATCTTTCGGATGACCCAGGATCATCACAGTGTATATTCCGACGCGGGGTAAGATATCCTGAAAGGATTGCCAATTCCACTAAAGGAATATATCCTTTATGTTCACAGTATTAGCGAGTGGCCAATCCTTACTCTTGTATGTAGTGTATAAAGCTACAAACTTATATTCTGAATGGATTACTAGTGTACCGCCGGGTACAAGGTACAATTTCACTAAATAAGGATGGTTTGACAGCGCCACGTTTGAATTCACTAAATATAGTTTATTCGTTCTAATTTTTAGATAGTTTTAGAAAAACAGGGTACCTACGTAGTTTGTCAAACTTTGAGAAAACATTTTTTTTCTAAATACATGTTTTGAATATATATTTTTTTTAAATAAAAAAAAAAAATTAAATGTTCTCCAAAACTCGAGACTCATTACTAACGTGCGACAACCCTAAATAATTACAACAGTTTGTTAGAAGTTGTATGGAAATGAGCAATAATCGCTTTTTATGGAATAGGAGGACAAACGAGCGTACGGGTCACCTGTTGTTAAGTGATCACCGCCCACACTCTCTTGCAACACCAGAGGAATCACAGGAGCGTTGCCGGCCTTTAAGGAAGGTGTACGCGCTTTTTTGAAGGTACCCATGTCGTATCGTCCCGGAAACACCGCACAAGGAAGTTCATTCCACAGCTTTGTAGTACGTGGAAGAAAGCTCCTTGTAAACCGCACTGTGGAGGACCGCCACACATCCAGATGGTGATGATGATATCGTAACTTGTGGCGTGTCGTGCGAAGGTGGAATTCGGCGGCAGGAATTAGGTAAAACAGCTCTTCGGAACACTCCCCGTGATAAATGCGGTAGAAGACACACAAGTCTCTACGCAACGCCAAGTGATCCAGCCGTTCACAGAGTACTGGGTCCCCGACAATTCGAGCTGCTCTGCGTTGCACGCGGTCAAATGGATCGAGCTGATACTGGGGTGCGCCAGACCAGAGATGACAGCAATACTCCATGTGTGGCCGGTCCTGCTCTTTGTACAGCGCTAGAATGTGGGCCGGCTTGAAGTATTGCCGTGCTCTATTAATGACGCCCAGTTTCTTTGGCCACGGAATTAGCAATCGCTCGAGATTTCAAGACCCAGTATTCCGATACTAGGCGAGGCTTTTAGGGAAGTGTTGTCGAAGAGCGGTGATGCGACATATGGGGTTTTTTTAGTGGTAAACGCGCAAACTTGAGTCTTCTGGGGGTTAAATTGGACAAGATTCAATTTACCCCATTCCGCGACCTTCTCAAGAGAGGACTCGATAGAAGAGACAAGTTTCTCCCGGCACTGGTCGACGATTTCCCGAGAGAGACGTGCATGGTCCGTGTATACGGTACATCACCAGTATTGTCATCTGCATAGCAATTAATGTTGGAGGTGTCTTACATATCATTGATATGCAGAAGAAACAGCGTAGGAGATAGCACACAGACTTGGGGCACTCCAGCATTCACGGGCTTCGGGTTCGAGCAATGTCCTGTGCTGCCTCAGGGCGTAAAAAGAATAGGGTAGTCCCAGGTCCAAGGGTGTCGTAAGAGGCGACTACGGGCTTTTTGAAAGTGGGAGAGTCACGCTGCTGTCTTATGACGTCAGCACAATCGGGCCAGACTCGTCCGGGTTACTTACCACACTCGCACAGAATACCGGCGTGAAGTAGCGGCCTAGTGCCGCTATGTTTCGCATAGGTTAGTGTCGAGAACCGGAGGCCATTCCCCCCCCCCCCCCCCCAAACAAAATATGAGAGCGGTCCTAAAAAGTAAATTACCCCAGGAGGGTACCGGCTCTTGTAGAGCCGGAGAATCCCTCCCCGAGCATTCGCGCTCGGGCTGCCCCTCGTATTCTGGGGAGGGCACAGTACCGCGTATGTCACAGGACAAACAGGGCAGCAACACCACGGCACCCCGCTCCACGCTTAATGTGGACTTTTGTAACATCCGGGGAATTCACTCCAACTTAAACGCCGTCCACCACCACCTTGAGACGGCGCAGCCGGCCTTGTGTTTCCTTACGGAGACGCAGATATCTCGACCTAGCGATACGTCATATTTAACGTACTCCGGGTACAATATTGAGCATAATTTCATGCCTCATGCCGGGGTATGTGTGTACGTTAGGGAGGATATCTGCTGTCGCCGTCTCGGCAATTTTGAGGGTAGGGGCCAGTCTACTCTCTGGCTCCGCGTAGATTTAGAGGACCGCGTCCGCATCTATGCGTGTGTCTACAGGTCCCATAGTGGTAACGCAGAAACGGATCACCTCATGGGCTGCGTTCAAGCGGCATTTGATGACGTGCTTGCTCGGATCCCCTCCGCTGAAATCGTAGTCTTGGGTGATTTCAACGGGCACAATGCCGAATGGCTTGGATCACGTACCACAGACTACGCAGGGCGATCTGTGCATAATTTTGCATTGGCGTATGGTCTGTCCCAATTGGTTGAGTCGCCGACGCGGCTCCCGGATGTGGATAGCCACATGCCGTCCTTATTAGATCTTCTGCTGACTACACATCCCGATGGTTACCAGGTCTCTGTCGACGCCCCTCTCGGAACGTCCGACCATTGCCTGGTCAGGAGTGTAGTGCCTATCCGACGCCAACGTCGCAGACCACCAGCGACCCGCCGCGTTTGGCACTACAAGTCAGCAGATTGGGATAGGATGCGTTCCTTTTTTGCATCCTACCCTTGGGGCAGGGTTTGTTTCCTTTCAGATGATCCTAGTGCCTGCGCCGTTGCAGTAGCCGATGTGATACTGCAGGGCATGGATATTTTTATACCAAGCTCTGTAGTACCGATCGGTGGCAGATCACAGCCCTGGTTCGATGCGTCAGTTAAAGCAGCATCTGACTGCAAAAAACAGGCGTATCGAACTTGGGTTGCGGCGCTGGGCTCAAAGGATCCGAACTACAAAGTTCTGAAGAGGAAATATAACCGTGCCTCCAGATTTTTTAAGCGGCAAATCGCCCGTGCGAAATCGAAGCACGTCGTCAAAATTGGCGAGCAGCTTTCCAGTTACCCGACCGGAACACGCAAGTTCTGGTCGTTGTCGAAAGCTGCTCTTGGTAACTTCAACCAGCCGTCCATGCCGCCGTTGCACATGAGGAATGACACCCTGGCCCATACGGCAAAAGAGAAAGCCGATCTCCTGTGCACTCTTTTTTCCTCCAACTCGACTCTTGACGACAACGGAAAAACACCGCCGACCATCCCGCGGTGTCAGAGCTCCATGCCTGAAGTACAGTTCCGACAGAAAACTGTTAGGCGAGCTATGTTTTCGTTGGACGTCAGGAAGTCGAGCGGGCCGGATGGCATTTCTCCAATCGTGCTTAGAACGTGTGCCTCTGAGTTGACGCCGGTGCTAACGCGTTTATTCCGGCACTCTTATTCAAAAGGCGTAGTCCCTGATTCATGGAAGTCAGCCCTTGTCCATCCGATCCCAAAAAAAGGAGACAGTTCGGATCCGGCAAACTACAGGCCTATTGCTATTACCTCCCTACTCTCCAAAATTATGGAGAGCATAATTAACCACCAGCTCTTGGTATACCTTGAGGGCCACCAGTTGATCAACGACCGGCAGTACGGCTTTCGCCATGGTCGGTCAACTGGCGATCTTCTGGTATACCTAACACACAGATGGGCGGCGGCTATTGAAAGCAAGGGGGAAGGCCTGGCAGTTGGTCTGGATATAGCGAAGGCCTTTGATCGTGTATGGCACAAGGCGCTCCTCGCAAAACTTCCATTATTTGGGCTTCCCGAGAGCTTATGCAAGTGGACCTCCAGCTTCCTCACTGGGCGCAGCATACAGGTCGTTATCGACGGTTATTGCTCGAATCCCAAGCCCGTGAACGCTGGAGTGCCCCAAGGCTGTGTGCTATCTCCCACGCTGTTTCTTCTGCATATCAATGATATGTTGGACACCGCCAACATGCATTGCTATGCAGACGACAGCACTGGTGATGCCGTATACACGGGCCATGCAGGTCTCTCTCGGGAAAACGTCGACCAGTGCCGGGTGAAACTTGTGTCTTCTATCGAGTCCTCTCTCGAGAAGGTCGCGGAATGGGGTAAGTCGAACCTTGTCCAATTTAACCCCCAGAAGACTCAAGTTTGCGCGTTTACCACTAAAAAAACCCCATTTGCCGTATCACCGCTCTTCGAGAACACTTTCCTTAAAGCCTCGCCTAGTATCGGAATACTGGGTCTCGAAATCTCGAGCAATTGCCAATTCCGTGGCCATCTGGAGGGCAAAGCCAAACTGGCTTCAAAGAAACTGGGCGTCATAAATAGAGCACGGCAATACTTCAAGCCGGCCCACATTCTAGCGCTCTACAAAGCGCAGGTCCGGCCTCACATGGAGTATTGCTGTCATCTCTGGTCTGGTGTACACCCCAGTATCAGCTCGATCCATTTGACCGCGTGCAACGCAGAGCAGCTCGAATTGTCGGGGACCCAGTACTCTGTGAACGGCTGGATCACTTGGCGTTGCGTAGAGACGTCGCTTCATTGTGTGTCTTCTAACGCATTTATCACGGGGAGTGTTCCGAAGAGCTGTTCAACCTGATTCCTGCCGCCGAATTTCACCTTCGCACGACACGCCACAAGTTACGATATCATCCCCACCATCTGGATGTGTGGCGGTCCTCCACAGTGCGGTTTTCAAGGAGCTTTCTTCCTCGTACCACGAAGCTGTGGAATGAGCTTCCTTGTGCGGTGTTTCCGGGACGATACGACATGGGTACCTTCAAGAAAAGCGCGTACACCTTCCTTAAAGGCCGGCAACGCTCTTGTGATTCCTCTGGTGTTGCAGGAGAGTGTGGGCGGCGGTGATCACTTAACACCAGGTGACCCGTACGCTCGTTTGTCCTCCTATTCCATAAAAAAAAAAAAAAATGTCCGTCGACAACGACATGTATGCTGCGCCCAGTGAGGAAGCTGGAGGTCCACTTGCACAAGCTCTCGGGAAGCCCAAATGATGGAAGTTTAGAGAGGAGCGCCTTGTGCCATACACGATCAAAGGCCTTCGCTATATCCAGGCTAACTGCCAGGCCTTCCCCCTTGCTTTCAATAGCCGCAGCCCATCTATGTGTTAGGTATACCAGAAGATCACCTGCCGACCGACCATGGCGAAACCCGAATTGTCGGTCGTTGATCAACTGGTGACCCTCTAGGTATACCAAGAGCTGAGGGCTAATTATGCTCTCCATGATTTTGGAGAGCAGGGAGGTAATAGCAATAGCCGGATCCGAACTGTCTCCTTTTTTTGGATCGGATGGACATGGGCTGACTTCTATGAGTCAGGGACTACGCCTTTGGAATAAGAGTGCCGGATAATAAGCAACGGCGTCAACTCAGGGGCACACGTTCTAAGCACGATTGGAGAAATGCCATCCGGCCCGCTCGACTTCCTGACGTCCAACAAAAACAGAGCTCGCCTAACAGTTTTCTGTCTGAACTGTACTTCAGGCATAGAGCTCTGACACCGCGGGATGGTCGGCGGTGTTTTTCCGTTGTCGTCAAGAGTCGAGTTGGAGGCGAAAAGAGCGCACAGGAGATCGGCTTTCTCTTTTGCCGTATGGGCCGGGGTGTCATTCCTCATGTGCAACGGCTGCATGGACGGCTGGCTGAAGTTACCAAGAGCAGCTTTCGACAATGACCAGAACTTGCGTGTTCCGGTCGGGTAACTGGAAAGCTGCTCGCCGATTTTGACGACGTGTTTTGACTTTGCACGGGCGATTTGCCGCTTTTTCGCTAAGTAACATTGCCCACTGATTTTATTACAAAACTGCTTAAGCTACATATAAAACTATCAAGCCTAGGCCTAGTTTTCATATATTTCTATTTGTGATTTATATTACGTATTAAAAAGACTTAAATTTCGTCAAAAAATAGGCGTGGGCAATGTTGGCAAGAAACACAGATTACTTTGCCCGTATTCAAAATCGAAGAAAAATCGTTTTAACTTGTAATATATTTTTACAATTTTATAAGTAATGTATTCGTATAATCGTAATACACCTAAAAAAATAAAAATATCTATACATTCCTATAGAAAAACAGGATGTTTTATTCGACTATAAAAAAACAGGCAAAGTTGGCGTATTTGACGGTATGTCACGTAGGAATTTAGACAGATAAAAGATAGTTATTGAGAAGAAATGTATGGTTTTAATCATTATTTTTATTAATTCTTATTTCATATTTAACCTGGAACATTATATTCTTAGGGTCGCCACACACGGGCCACACGCGACAGCCACAAACGCCGTCACGAGAAGCTAGAAGCGGCTACAAAGGTAGCTGAAGCGCGCGACAGCCACTTGTGGCCGGTGGTCGACACTTGCGGTCGGTGGCTGCTACTTTTTTTTAACCCTTGCGTGCAGTATCACTCTAATGGACTCTGACGAAGAAGGTTTAATTACGCTACTTTTGATAAAAAGACGTCGTCGTAGAAGACGAAACCGAATTGGATACATCCAATTTTAACGAATGTACACAAATGCAACGAACATTTCGATAATCTTCTAAACCATCCTAAAAAGTTTTTCAAACATTTTCGTTTACCAACCAACATGCGGAAAAGCATCGCACCTGCGGAAAGACTAGCTATCACATTAAGGTAAGTGGAAATAATCACTAGCATAAAACTCGACAGAACACTATAGTAAAATAATCTATACTTTATTTATAATCACTATGCATTTTTTATTCTACTAGAGAATAGCTAGTTAACAAATAACACACGTAGATATTTGTATTTAGTTATTGTGTGTTTATTATAATTTGGTATCACTCGTCATCATCACGGAACATGTCTTCGATAACGGAACTGTTGTCCATAGACTGGTCAGAATAATATGAATGAGTTGGAGAAGGCTGAATTATAGGTGAAGACGGGATAGATGTAGAAGCGTTTTGTGTAGAGTATGACATGGCAAGCATAGACTTGTCGGAATAATGTGAATGAAGTGGAGAAGGCTGGGCAGATGTAGAAGCTTCTTGTATCGAGTGTATGTTGTCATTTCCTGAAGAATAACCATAATATTGTGCCGAATAGGTTTCATAATTTAGATTATGCGTGTACTTTCTAATTAACTGTAATATTTCTGATTGAAAATCAAGTTTACAATTTTCGTAAATTTTTTTTACGTGTGGAAGCAGCGACATCAGAAATTGCTTATCGGAGTCATTTTGGTCGCTTATTTGATCATGTTTACGTTTTAAATTTTCCGAAAGTGTTCTGAGAATTTCATTTTCCGATTTTTCGGCCCTTTTTATATTAATGTTTCTGTTATTTTCGGACGAGGTGTTTCCGCATCATTAGTTGCATTAGTAACATCGGTAGGCGGTCTCACTTCTTTTAAGGAATTCAAGAAAGATAGATGATTGAAATAAATGTACTGTTTACTGCTTGTTGCTGCCGAACCACTCGCAACGTTCTTGTTTTTTGCATTTTCTCTATTAAAACTGTCACGAAGACTCTTCCACTTCCTCTGTAATTTAATTACTGTAACAACAAAAAAATACTTCATTGTTTCAGGTATCTAGGAACTGAATGCTCGTTTGAGGATTTTGAACTCTCTTACCACCGTGGGGCCACTACAGCAAGAAAAATAGTACAAGAAACATGTCAACTAATTTGGAACTATTTAAAAGCCGTTTGTATTCCAGAACCGACCCAAGACATGTGGAATGAAATTGCCAGCGGATTTCTTCAAAATACTAATTTTCTTAATTGTTTAGGCGCCATAGATGGGAAACATAAGAATTATTCATCCATTCGATACCGGCTCCTTGTACTTTAACTATAAAATTTTTTTTCAATAGTACTTCTAGCAACTTGCGACTCGAATTTACTTTTTACGTTCGTGGATGTTGGGGCATACGGTAAAGCATCCGATTCTACAATATTTAGAGAAAGTGAACTGTGTAATAAAATACACACAAAGACATTAAATATCCCCTCACCACGACAGGTCGGTAATCGACAACCATTGAACTATACATTTGTTGGTGATGAAGCATTTGGCCTCAGTGAAAATATGATGAGGCCATATGCTGGAAAATATTTGGACTTAGGCCTGTATTAATAAACGAATCTCAGCTTCGAGCGTGAGCTCAAGATCGTGCTCAAGTCTCTGTTCTTATTAATAAATTGGACTTGAGACACTAAACTCAAACTCAATCTTAGCTGAGAGTTGTCAAAAAACGTTCATATTAATAAATCAAACTCGGCGCTTAAGACGCACCTCAAGTGCGTATTTGGAGTTGCCAAAGTCAAGTGCGGTTCGACCACGACTTGAGTAGCTGTTTTAACCCAGAAAATAATTATTTTGAAGCGAAAACATGTCAATAAACGAAGTTATTGCTAAATATTATAACGATACTTTATGGCCTAGGTGGATTTGTTTGCCTAAGCGGTATATCAGAGATGACAGTAGTACATTCGAAGACCGTGATTTTAAGAAAAAGTACAGGTTTCATCATCTTCAAAAACAATAATATTTATTGATGTCTTTTCATTGTTATACATACTTAATGATTTATATAATTAATGATTGCATTCATTTACTAATTTAGGTTATGGTTAGACCTCTCCATTCTCCATGTTCATGGCATTAAAAAAAATTGTGAACTGACGTGTTGCACAGTAAGGAGGCTTGCATTAAACTCCCGGGTTATGGAATCCCACGCTTCATTTTTTTTCCTAAGCGTAGCCCCGCCCGTCTGTATGTTTTCCACTACTGAGCTATACTTTTTTTAAATTTCCATAAGTAACTTTTTCGCCGTAGGGGAAAAGACAAACCATATCATCAAAACAAACCATATCGTTTTTATACTCTTTATATTAGCTTCACTTGTATCTTTGTATGTATGTTTGTACCTGACTCCTTTAGACGCGATTTTACCCACTTTAAACGGTCAGATTAGGCAGGTCTATAGTCGATAAGGCAGGAATTGATGTTAAAGTACTTAATAGGTTTAATAATACGCTTTTATAGAAAATTTAACTAAAAAATGAAACATAAATAAGAGTTTAAAAAAAAGAAGATAAATTTAAATTGAAAATAGTGGAAAAAAATATATTTTATTATACATAAAGCGTGGGGTGCTTTTTAAGATATTATTAAAATAATAATTCTTCTACACCCCTCCACGCTTTTTGTACAATAAAATATATTTTTTTACACTATTTTCAATTTAAATTTATTTTCTATTTTTTACTTGAATTTTATATAGCGTGTTTTTTTAAACTATTATTTTGTATTCTCGCAGCAATAACAACGATTTGTTTCTTGTGGCATTTTGAACAAACCGATGTTGTAGGACTTGAATGTCGTCCGTTTGTCCTGTCATTTACGTCTAGCGTCAGGTAGCTATTTGTTCGTTGTTGTTTCATTAATGCCTGATAATTTACCAAACGACTTAAAATGAGATAAATTCTTGAATTCGATAATGAGATTATTCATTTAAAATTGAATAAAGTATAAACATTGTCTTAAATTTGTAAATATCGAAACGTTGCCAACAATTCACTCTCAACTCATTAAATTAGGCTCAATTTTGGTAATTAGGCCGAGAAAAAACAAAGAAACATGAGTTCGTCTCCAGCTGCTACTTGTGACTAATCTCAGCCGAGTTTAACTCAAGTAGCGTCTATTAATTAGCGACAGACTTGAGGCGTCGCTCACGCCTCAAGTCAGTCTCATCTGAGACGCACTCAAGTTCTAGTTTGAGATTGATCTGTTAATACGTAAGCCCGTATTAATAAACGAATCTCAGCTTCGAGCGTGAGCTCAAGATCGTGCTCAAGTCTCTGTTCTTATTAATAAATTGCACTTGAGTCACTAAACTCAAACTCAATCTCAGCTGAGAGTTGTCAAAAAACTTCCATAAATCAAACTCGGCGCTTAAGACGCATCTCAAGTGCGTAATTGCGTATTTTGAGTTGTCAAGTCAAGTGCGGTTCGACCACGACTTGAGTAGCTGTTTTAACACTGAAAAATAATTATTTTGAAGCGAAAACATGTCAATAAACGAAGTTATTGCTGATTTCGAATATTATAAAGATATTTTATGGCCTAGGTGGATTCGTTTGCCTAAGCGGTATATCAGAGATGCCAGTAATCCTTTCTAAAACCGTGACTTTAAGAAAAAGTACAGGTTTCATCAAGAATCTGTGTTCTTTATTGTGTCTCTCATACAGAACGATTTGCAAAAACAAGATAATAGAGGCCTACCGATTGCTCCTGAAATAGCTGTACTACTGACGTTGAGATTTTATGCCACGGCCTCATTTCCCTATCATGAACCTAAAGAATCATTTTATAATCATGACAATGTTTATGTGAAATAAATATTTAGCCAATATACTATTTGTTATTTCTAGACGGTGTGCAGCGTTTTGCTAATGGTATCACAACCAACCGCGTCGAATATCATTCCCAAAGTGTCTGAACTGCTAGCCAAACTCATCCAGCAATATATCAAATTTCCTCAAGGAGCTGAAGCCATGGCAAACAGGGAAATGTTCCAAGAAATGGAAGGCATGGACGCTGGCCTGGTCTACCAGGGATAGATGGTGCTATCGCTTGCACCCACGTAAAGATAGTGTCCACTCCTAAATGCCGACATCATGAGGTGTATCATAACAGGAAATCTTACTTTTCCATTAATGTTCAAGTAAGTTCTTGTTTATGTGGGTAACATGTAGGTATCATTATAACTTAATGAATAGATAACCAACTAAACACTAATTAATATACAGGCAATTGTGGGCCCAAGAATGACATTTTTGGATATTGTAGCCAGATGAGCAGGCAGCATGCACGATTCAAGAATTTTTCAAATGTCTTTTGTGCACATGAAATACAGGCAAAACATTTTAACTGGTAGACTAGTAGGTGACAATGGTTATCCTTCTTTAACATTTATGTTAACCCCTATAAGACCTACCCCAGAAGATGCGCCAACAGTGCACTATAACAGAGCACAAATTAAGACCCGTAATATTGTAGAGAGAAAATTTGGCATCTGGAAAAGGCGATTTCCATGTCTACAAAGGGGTTTGGGAAACAAGCTGACAACTGTGAGCAATATTATAGTGGCTTGTGCAGTGCTCCACAACCTCTATTCACCTGAATGATGTTATAGAAGACACTGACGAGCCTGCACCTACAGTAGATGAAGAAAATACAGACCACATGAATGAATTAGCTGATACTGAATCTGGTTTTGTACTCAGGAATTCAATTATTTCAAATTATTTTTCATAGTTAATGGTAATATAAATCATTATATTCTGTTAGAGCAGATTATTAAAAATAAATATTATGTATAATATTCTATGTTTACTGAGCTGCTGCGGACCCCTAGCACATTCTTTACGGACCCCACTATAAACCCTATGTTAGATAAATCGGTTGAATCTGGGCCTCCATTCTCGTTTGAACAGAATCACAAGTACTTACAACACTGTTAACTAACTGCACTGTCAATGGCGATGATAATTATATTAAGGGTGGTGGGATGTCGACAAGACACCAAGCTATTGATATCTTCTCAGATCACATCCACACCTACAAAAGAAAAATACTGCACTCTGTTATGTCCTCACACCCTGTTATGTACTAGCTTTCGCTTATATGTGTAATATGTCGTATTTTGCAATTTAGTCACTAATGTATTAACAATGATTTATTTGTTGAGTTCTTTTTCCCTAGGTCTTAATTTAATATATTTAAAATATTGAAATTCTGATATATATTTTTTATATTGTTATTATTTTACTAAAACGTAAGTAATGCTTTGTTTGTGTTTGTTTATTGATTGCTCTCGATTTGCACCCATAATTGGGGTGTCACTTAAATAGTTATATCTATGTTATTAAGGAATTGTATTGGTGCTCACCCTGTTGGAGCAATAAATAAATAAATAAACTATAAGTCATGTAGGAATTTAGACAAATAAAAGATAGTTATTGAGAAGAAATGTATGGTTTTAATCATTATTTTTATTAATTCTTATGAAAAGGCATAAAAAGGCATTTATTTTCTCAAAATTGATTCCTTTAGAATTCTTTTTGATGTCATTTCTTATACTACTAGATACTACTACCACCGCTTCGGTAACAAATGGCGCTCTGAGAGAGAAGAAGCGGCGCAAGAAACTCTCCCAGCATTCTTTTTTTATTTCCGCTCTTTTCAATAAAAATTTACAATATTATACAGTCATTTCTATCGCTATAAAATAATCACAATCTAGTCCCAGGCTGTCCGATCATTTAGATATTCAGCAGTGGAGTAATACGATTTACGACAGAGCCATTTTTTTATAAAACATTTAAATTTATTTATAGATAATGCCTGCACAGTGGCTGGGACTTCATTGTAGAAGTGTATACATTTACCTTTAAAGCTATTATGTATCTTATGAAGCCTACTAGAATTAGTTACAAGCAATCCCTTATTTCTAGTGTTATAATAATGAAAATCACTATTAAGAGCAAAAAGGTGACGATTTTTGTAAACGTATATTAAATTTTCATAAATGTACTGACAATGAACAGTCATAATATTTATTTCTCTAAATTTTTCTTTGAGAGACTGTCTATAACCAAGCTGATATATAGCACGAACACCTCTCTTTTGCAGTGCAAACACTATATCAATGTCAGCAGCATGACCCCATAGTAATATACTGTATGCCATGATGCTGTGAAAATAACTAAAGTACACTAATCTAGCGGTCGCAACATTTGTGTACTCTCTAATCTTTCTAACTGCATATGCCGCAGAGCTGAGTCTATCTGCTAGATGGGTAATATGTGGATATTTCATATTTATCCTGGAACTTATTCGATTTTGACCTGAAATTCGTTATTGTTGACCCCGAAACCATGTAAATGACACCCATGAAGAGAGGTTGGTAAATTTCATAGTCGCTATCTTGAATTTCGATTTTGACCCGATATTCGATATTGTTGACCCCCAAAACCATGAAAATGACACCCATGAAGAGAAGTTGGTAAATTTCATAGGCGCCATCTTGGATTTCGATTTTGACCCGATATTCGTTATTGTTGACCCCGAAAACCATTAAAATGACACCCATGAAGAGAAGTTGGTGAATTTCATAGGCGCCATCTTGAAATTTGATTTTGACCTGAAATTCGTTATTGTTGATCCCGAAAACCATGAAAATGACACCCATGAAGAGAAGTTGGTAAAATTCATAGGCGCCATCTTGGATTTACATTTTGATCCGATATTCGTTATCGTTGACCCCAAAAACCATGAAAATGACACCCATGAAGAGAAGTTGGTAAATTTCATAGGCGCCATCTTGGATGTCGATTTAATATAGACCTTTCAACTTATGTTTAGAGATAAACTTATAAATCACTAATTCTTTAAAAAAATACAGAAACAGAATTTTTTGAAAATCTGACTGCGTACAATATATGTAAAGTATCAAAGATAGTATTGTAGAGCGTATAAAAAATATTCATGTTCGTACAGCGAATTTTCCGAGTACGAGCTGCTGCTTACAACCGACACAGTGTCTACCCACGACGGCGGCCGAGCGCGGACTGACGTTGTTTCGATAGATCTTGCTGCGCAATAAAATAACGCTTGATATCACACTTTAAAGCTCATGCTTATCAGAAAAATATATGAATTTTAGACGATTCATTTTTTTTTCTGAGATGATTTATAACATATTTATTAATTTATTTCCCGTGTTTTTGAAAATATTACGTACTTTTATGTACTTACGTAATTTTTAAGAGACAAAATTATGTAAGTAGTAGCAGAAAACTGATCCTGAATGAAGACCCATTTCGTCAATTTTGTGTGAATAGGTAACGGATAATCGTTTTTACGACATAAAATATCAAAGCAAAAATTTCCCGCTAATTGGAGATAAAGACGTAATCTATTTGTGGCAATTTTTAGTTTTCTTAGATTTAGTTTAATTTCATCACAAACTCTACCGAAAAATATCTTATTTTTGTCGGATTCGTAAACGCATCCTTAATCACCGTAACTGGATATCCACCGAATGTGATACGCAATACCAATGTTATAAAATTGTTAGTTATCATCAAAGTTCGGTGTACAACCAGTGTCAGTTAGTCACTGATATTGACAAAGATATGCAATAGGCCTGAGAACTATAATAACCTTTCTTCATTTGATTTCTCACTGCTACGGCTTTGACAGCCATCAGCAACGCAATCCTTGCTACTTCTAATTTAAATGCGTTTTTGGAAATGAACAATATAAGCAAAAATATAATTTTTTCCGCTTTAGCAGTACTATAAGTCACATACGCAATGGTCACTAGACTGGTGATCAAAACAAATTTAAATGGCTTTAAGTTATACGTACGGCACCACAGAACAGAAAAAACTAGTAGAAGTGGCATCATGACTTTTTAACCGACTTCAAAAAGGAGGAGGTTATCAATTCGATCGGGTTTTTTATGTATGTACACCGATTACTCTGAGATTTATGATCCGATTTACGTAATTCTTCCCATAAAAGTTTTACTTAGTCTGGCCCAGTAGTTTTCATTTTATGAACATTTATCTAAAAATTTTCGTCTACCTGGATGACATAATTGTTTTCTGTGTACGGCTTTTTTTGGAGATTTTCATTCAAGTTGATTACATATTATTATTCACTGACACTAAAACGTAAAAATTAAAAAAAAACTACGTTTAAAAAAACCGACTTCAAAAACTGAAAAGTATCAAATAATTAAAAATTTAATTTCATACACCTCTTATGCAAACCTCTACCTTTAATATTAATAAAATACTATTATTTGTATGTGCTACATATTGATAGCTTTGAAGTCAGTGCCAAGCCAAAATATGTAATAAAGGTACACTCGCCACGCATGACTTTGAGCATGATAACTTCATCTAGAAAAAACAACACAAGCGGACAGACACGCAAGGCCAGACAACCTAAATAAAAACATTATGTAACCTGTTTATAATATTAGGTATATTTTGTTTAGGGCTTGGCACTGACTTAAAACCTATCAATAGGTAGCACATATAAATAATAGTATTTTATTAATTTTAAAGGTGAAGGTTTGCATAAGAGAAGAGACTTCACTCTGAAAACATATAAATAAATAATATTTAGTATATATAAATAAGAAACAACTTTAGTTTTAACTGTATTCTGATGATTTTGTACATGTAAGTTAGGTAAAATAATTAACAATGTAAATATTATGTAAGTTATTGATTCTTTTGGTACTGAGAGAGAAACTTTTTCTCAGATAATGTACTCTGATTTTCAAAATTGGCATAAAATCTACACTGATGCTTCAAAAACAGACATGAGCCCTGTTGGTGCTGATTCCTTCAACAAGAATTATACTCAGTTACAGCTGCCCATCTATCACTTCTGTTTTCACTGGGGAATCAATTGCCATTCTTGAAGCAATTTTATTTGTTAAGGCTCATGGCATGAACAATTCTATTATTCTTTCAGACTCCAAAAGTTGCCTTCAATCAATACTGTCAAATCCATTTAGGTCTAAAAGTCATTTTCCAATTATATTTAAAATAAGGGAATCTTTGAAAGAATGCTATGACCTCAATATTAACATCGTTTTAGCATGGATTCCAGGTCATTCAGGCATTCTTGGTAACGAAAATGCAGATGCCTGTGCGAAGACAGCTATTGCAACAGGTTCCCTCCAATACTCAAAAATTTTCTCCCATGACTTGCGCACCATCCTGAAACCCAAGTTGCATGAGAGTTGGTCCAGCATTTGGCAAGTTTCCTTTTAGGTACTAAGTAGTATAGCTAAATAGTTATTAGTAGCATATAATTAATAATAGTATCGTAGCAATCTAGTAAATAATAAATTGTTACCTATTTGTTATATTCATATCTCGTATATTTTATATCGACATTCGACATGACATTGACTTGAAACATGACAGTGAAAGTCAGAAACAGAAGCGAAACTCGCTTGAGTTATGTATTAACACTGAAATGACATTAAATTGTTTGAGACCCTGGACGGGAAAATATAACTAGAGACTTGGCTTCGGTCTGATAAACTGATAACAAAACAAGAGACTTGGATACGGCTTTTAAAAAAATATGATCGGACTTGACATGATATTGGGAAGAAACTAAAAGAAAAAAAAGCATAATAAACGACGAAGAAATGACTGTATGGGCTTGAACCCTTTGCCTGTCCTAATATTGGACGAAAATAATAAAAAATCGCTAGTCGCCGATTTGCATGTTGCAATCAATTTTTAAAATATGTCAACCGCTATATAGTTCGTTCATAAATAGTGCATACTAATTTATAGTTTAGGACGCGTATCTTGTTGTGTAAGACACACACACACTAATTCTATGTTTAATTGTCATAAGTTAAATTGTAATAAGAATGATTCAAACTGAACCCTGGACGGGAGGAACTGACGAAGAATATGAGACTCAGCACTTTGGCTTCGGGTGCCAAAGATTTGAAATCGCGCTTAGAAAAATGGTGGAAGAAAAAATTTCAGGTGGTGTAATGGAAATGGTAACTGCCCTGCAGAGTGCCCTAAACTTAAACGATACGGATAAACAAACATTAACAAATTCATGTAACAAGCTTATCCATCTATATTGTGAGAGAACTAGACCCTCACTTGATATTATAGATAATGAATTAGAAAAGTTACTTAAAATACCACACAACATCCTTTTACCAGAAGATGAAGTACAATTTGATCAAGTTACGGATGAAGAATTTGAAAAGCTCAAGGAGGAAGTAAGTAATCTTCAGCAAATAGTTCAGAGAGGGGCTATGATGGAATCATTGTTAATAGCAGAGGAAGAAGAATTGGCATCAGTCCAGAAATTATATGAACTTTCTAGAAAAGATATAGAAGTCATTGATCTGCTTCAGAAAAATTTATCCAACACAGACAATTTACTCAAGGTTTTGCAAAGTGATACTCAATTCATAACTGCATTAGTGCCTTCAACAAACAAAAACAATGATATTCCATAGCTAGATGTAACTGATACCTTATTATTTCTATATAATGTATAATAAAAATTTATAATAATACTTATAAAAATAAAATAAAATAGCCTTTTCAAACTAGTGACTTAATTTTTTTTCTTATAAATAAAAACTTAAATTATCTTAACTAGTAATTTGTCTCTCGACAAAGGCCTCCTCGAAAGACTTCCACTTTATTTGGTCTCTGGCTACTCTCATCCAGTCCGGTCCTGCTATCCTTTTAAAATCGTCCTCCCACCTTCTAATCTGTCTACCTTTCCTTCGTTTCCCGTCTCTTGGATACCATTCTATTACTTTGGTTTTGACTACATTTGTTTGGCTGAATACTCATTCTATATCAGCAGTGAGAGAGCTCCACTGGCGTCAAAGAAAGAATAGAAATGGCCTAAGAAGCTAACTTCGGAAATAGGTAATTAACTGCTGAGTATCCTTGAGACTCCGAACCAAAATATGATATTTGAACTTATTTTATTTTTAATTCTTAAAATGCAGAAATATGCAATGCTAAGGCCAAATTTTTCATGCCAACTGAACAACTCTGCTGACATAGCCAATTACCTATTTAATTATTTAGTTTATGGTATAATTATTTATGGTATTATTATGTGTATGTGTAAATCTGTGGTTAGGTTGGCACCACTGAAAATGACACACTAAAATGAACTGAATTCTGAAATTAAACAAATTGACAACAGTTATTTATTCATTTTCATGTAAAAACATACATCACCTAAAACAGCATAGAACAATAACATTAGTTATATTATTTATAAATTATTAACAGATTCACATAGAGCACTTTTGCAAAGCTTGAAATTACATCTTAGTTTCTATATATTATTACAAATTAAATTTACATTCAAAAGGTTTTGAATTTGGCACAACATCAACCAGGATAACATTTACACTCTTACTAAAAAATAAAATAATTTATAAATCTTAATAAGTTAATAATATAAACTCTATATCACATTTATCACTTAAAAATAGTTATTTTACATTAAAACATTAAATTTACAAAAATAATGAGCATTAATGCACCTATGCTGCTGAATAATAATTATTTATTGATATTTTACTATAGTTACGAAAATAAAAATATATAAATAATTTGTGGAACAATAGGTAGGTATATCTTCTTTTTGATGGGTCCATTTTATAGTTCAAAATTGATCTGCATTTAAAATTGTTGATAGAACATTATAAATACAAAACATTCATAAAAATACATAACCTATATACAATAATATTTGATACTGACCCCCCCACTAGGTGTTGCCTGTGTCATGGGGAATGTAATGAAGGTAAGTGACAACAAGCTGACAGTAAAATAAATTTACTAATTTAGTTCAAACTTCAACTAAACAAATATTAACTGTATTAATATTGTATGTATGCTTGAGAGTGTGTCTTTGTTTATGTAAGGATAGAAGATATTCGGCTTCCATTTGGTTTACTTGTCATCTGCATAACAATGTATGTTGAAGGTGTATAACATATCATTGATATGCAGATGAAACAAGTGTAGGACATAGCACACAACCTTGAGGCAGTCCATCGTTTACAGGCTTCGGGTTTGAGCAATAACCATTTATGACCTGTATGCTATGCCCAGTGAGGAAGCTGGAGGTCCACTTGCATAAACACCCGGGAAGCCCAAATGATGAAAGTTTTGAGAGAAGCGCCATGTGCTATCAAAGGCCTTCTCTATATGTAGATTTCATAGTTCGTTATTATCTTGTTTTGAAAGATTTTTTTCATACCTAAGAAGTACCTACTTCATTGAACATTTTTTTTTAAAGTCTTAAACAAATAACAATTTTGATTGAACGTCCTATAGAATCTTCTTGATCTATAGATATATATAGCTTTTCATAGATTTTTGTACTTAAAGATGCCTACCTAACCAATTATGACTTACGAGACACATAATAAAGGTAGATAACTACTAGGTTAATTATTCAAAAAATTAAAGCTACTGAAAACATAACATTGCTAGTAGATACCAAACCTATATACTTATTCACAATTTAAAAGTAAGTAATTATGTACTTACATAAAGGACTGTTAAAATCAGCAAAATTTTCTGTTAGTACCTACCAACTTAACTTCTTTGAGAATATTTACATCATTTCAAATACAGTAAGTAGTATATTTTGTCTCTCTGAATTTCATTTAATTTAAGTTGTCTGGTCAAATATAGGTACATAAAGAATGCGATAGAGTAAGACCTATCTATATTTATAGTAGATATACCTACTTATTTACTCCTCAGCCCAACATAGTCAATCAACAAAAACTGACATAGGTACTTATTGTAATTCTAACCTGTAAAATAAATTTGTGATGTGCTGGGTTTTTCTTTGCAGTTCTTTTGCCAGTAGGTAGACATTGTTTTGCCATGAACTGCCATAGGTAAACTCATTGATTTTTTTTTGTTATTAACATACCTACCCAAGTAGCACTGTGTCCTCGGGTAAAAAATAAATAGGTATCTTTGAATATTATGGAGACATAGCAGGCGAAACCTAGTAGGTAGGTACTGAATAATTGATATCTTAAAATTCTAAATTATGTATGTAAGTGTTATAAATGTCTCTGTGGATTTAGATTTAATTTGTATAACGGACCCACAATTGTCTCGCTGATCTTGTAATTTATAAATTGTATTATAACAAGTACCTTAGGTACTTACCTAAACCTTAAGACATAAACAAATATGTAAAAAATGGTTTCTCATTTAATAATAATATGTATTCATGTAGGTAGTTACTTTGACACCTAAGTCTTATTGTGTAGGTAGGTATAAGGTAACTATTAATAATTAATAATTATTATGCTTAATGAAGAATAAACCTGGTACACAAGGCTAAAAAATGGACTAAAAATGACTAGATCAAATTTTCTTTACCTAAACAAACTAATCTACTGCCTATTTTACATGGTTAATACACATCAATTATTTCTATTCACTATTCGTAACTGGCAGCATACTAGATATATTACGTCTGAGATTACGTCATAGCTTTGTCAATAATAATTAATATTATCTTTATTCAAAAGTAGGTATAACATTTTTCTGTATTTCACAAACCAACAAATTTCTTGCCTACCTACCACATTTATTTACCTACATTAATGATTATTGGTAAATATCAAATTAAAACCCTAAATATCCTAACAATGCTATACCTATACATTTAAATTTTGCATGATCTTTTATAAACTTTCAATGCTATGCAGTTGAAGTGTTGCATGCGTAACCGACAGGCTTTATCTTATGCATCTTTAACAGTGTTTAAACCAGTCCGTGCAATCTTTCTTCTTCCGTTGTATAGAATTCGTCGCCCGTAGTTAGTGTACCGCTCACAGTAGTTTAAATAAGTGTCATACACACACAATCAAGTAGATAGCTCCAACTCCAAGTGTATCAAATAAATCTGAATGGTTGTCCCAAAACTGCATGCATACTCTAAGTGTAAGTGTAAAATTAAACTCGGTTATATTCGCCGGCTATGCATGCAAATTCATATTATTATTATAGTATATAGGTATCGAAATTATACAGCAATCTTTTTACTTTTAGTAACTTGGTAGTGGACTTACTATCTTTATTTTCCCAAAGACATTTAATCTCTTTGCGCTGCCATTGCTGTGATGTATTATATATTTATTTATTTACTAATGTACTTATAGGAAACAAATAGTATTATGATAAATATTAATAAATCTTAAAACTCACACTTTCACCAGTGAACTTTCCAACAATTATTGATGTATTATATATAGATTATGCGTGTTCTCTGGATATTATTAAAAATGTATAATTTCGATACTGACATACGTAATAATTTGTATGATCATATATAATAAAATTATAACGTTAGATATGGATAGTCTCGGGCCATATTATATTCCGCAGTTTGACATCTACTGTGCCCTCATCAAGACGGCCTTGGGTTCAAGCTCTTTTTCAGCCTGTAGCTTTTAGTCGACCATGCGGGCCCAGTACGTGTTGGTGAACTTTCTATACAAATATTAAAGTTCTTCCTAGGTGTGTGTAGATTTTCTCACAAAGTTTTCCTTCATCGGCGTCAAATAAACGTACACGTACCTACCAGATGAAAGTCAACGGTCTTTACACCACCCAAATTCAAACTTTAAATTCAACTATACTTGCGCTATAAGTTGACGAGACAGTGTCAGTGACAGTATGGAGTTTCATTAATTTCATATAGGTTTCTTATTATCCCTGATGGTTTTTAAAAAATACATAAATTTATACAAAAGCAGGAGGTCTCATATCTATAGTTGTGAGGACCCGTCGCGAAGCGGGACCTGGCCACGACCACCCGCCGTCACTGATGGCTACCAGTCAAACGGGTCCAACCCAATCCGTGTTCTCCTGCAACAAAGCAAAAAAATAAACAATTGAAGGTGACTATAGTCCGATAACTTCATGCGTGACCGTCCCACGGGGTGACAGTCGGTGGCGGGGACGGGGTACTAAAGATTTTGCGGGTACGGATGAGATCTGCGGAGGCAAAGTAAGTCGATCATCCTTAATTTCTTGGCGTTTCTTCGATTTCATAAAAATATGGTAGGATACTGTGTGAATATGTGTGGGTAAATATCTAAGAGTAGGTTTCTAATCAATTATTTCCTAACGTAGGTACTGAGCCAGCAATGGACCTAGCTTGGATGATTTTTGGATGATGGCCCAAAATAATATCTATAGGCAGAAAAAATATATTATAAAAATAATATTATCAACCTTTTTATGAGAAAAAGTGACGAGTAAGCTGCGCACCTAACGGTAGTACACACTGCCTATTGCAATGCAGTGGCATTGCGTTCGTCACTTTGAGACATAATATGCTAAGTAACATTAGCCCAGTAATTTTCATAGCTATGGCGCTGTTCGTAACGTAACAACACACTACTACTTCACGGCAGAAAAGGCAGCACTGTAGTCTATCATCCTGTTTAGCCGGCATGCTTAGGTCGTTTATACGTCAATTTCAGTTTAGAACTATCCCCTATTTTGAGCTGTTCACGCATACTAACAGTGTCATACAAATCGCCAGTGTAAGACGTAGCTTGTCACGCACACTAAATTAATATTCCTGGCCTGTTTTTATCGGTTGCCTAACAGCAAGCGACTCTATCTAGACGTATAAATTATTTAAGCTGGCATGCTCTGCGAAAAAGATGTCTCGTCCTGAGACGACTCAGCGAACGAAACAATAATAACAGTCCACAATTTTTTTAAGCACCATTATAATGAACTCCTGAATGTTATAATATATTTTTGTTCACAAAATATTATAATTATTCAAACAAAGCAAATCTTATAACTATATTACATTAAATTAAAACTATCATTACGGGAAGGCGTACCAAGAATACTGGCAGCATTTCTATGTTGGATAGCTAGGCTGATCCGTTGATCAAAATAGCTGCCTGCGTTTTTGTAATTTGATATCAAAACGCTACTTTACGGATATTTTCTATTTCAGGTTTTGAGTTGAATATCTTACTTGTGAAATATTAACAGTCTTAGAATGCATTGGACTTTGAGGAATCGCTGTGTTTGCCGAAAAGTATCCACCAGGCTTCGGTCGCAGGTGCCGGTTGTTCATTTCCATCTGCACTATTTTCATGAATTCAATCTGTGCAGCTAGCTTTTGAACTTCCTCCTGGAAAAGTTATCTTTATGAATGACATATTATTATTATGTTAAGAAGGCTTACATGATGAGAACTGAATTTTTATGTCTTTATATTTAGTGTGCTGTTGATAAGGTTTTCATTTAATGGTCGAGAACTGGAGTGATTTACAAATGAAGGCCCAAACGCGACTTCACCAAATTTGGAATTATGGGTGTTTCCATTGTGGCAATTTAAATTCTTAAGTTTAATCGTTAACGTCATCAACGTTAACCGCGCTTGGTTATCTGATTTGCATACGATTCGACGACTCAATAGATAAATTAGAGCCAATTTTATCCGTATATCAATTTCTACACGATACCTTTTGTTTGAGCATTCAATGGCCGAATAAACCTACGCAAAACAAAGGTACTGTTGGAGTAACGAACTTTTTACTGATTTAATTAAAGCGGTTGTAACCTTTAGTTGTTCGTTTTCTTGGAAAAGATCAGGCGGGTCATCTGGCACAAGGCCGATGCCATTCAAGGACGATGAAGCTGTCACTCCTCTGGCACGCGCTCTGCTGTCCCAGGTGTCTCCTGTACCCCGTACTACGCGTAACACCTATGGATATCGAAAAGTACTGATCAGTGTTGTTACGGATGTCTATAACCGTAACCGATACTATCGGATACCCGAAATAAAAAAATATCCGTAACCGTAACCGAATCCGAAACAAAAGTTTTGGATAGTTTCGGATAGGACGGAGTCTAACTAAATACTACACTCGTTCGAATTAACTGTGCACTCCGCTGGAATGCGACATAATATCCATAACCGTAACCAAAACCGATATTATATTTTACCAATATCCATATCCATATCCGGATCCGAAATTATATATCCATAACAACACTGGTACTGATTAGTAGTCATTCTTTACATGGTCAGAAGTTATTAAGTTTTACTCAACAATATAAGTATAATGAATGAAGAATGTCAAAAAGCAATAAATGAAAGTAGTGATGAAATTTCCATAATAAAGTAAAAGCCGCGTGGAAAATACTAATTAAGAAGTAAAATAGAAGGACACAATTATTTTAAAGTTAATGAAGATTCGATAAAATAACGTGAACTAGATGTGGCTAAAATATTTGAGCACTTTAATTCAGAAATTCCTGTAAATATCTCAAAAAAAAAAAATCCCGCTCAAGTAAAGTTGATATTTTTTTAGATAATGTATTACTTTGTTTGTTATGTATGTATTAGTTAGTTGTAAGTGGGTTACAGATTTGCGTATTATGTGTTCTCTAAATTATCTACTTCTCTGTATATATTACTACATCTTTCTGTTTAAAAAAAACTAATTTATATTATTCTGATACACCTACATAGATGATTATACTTGCCTTTGGAAGAAATACCAAGAGTACAGTTGTTGATGTTGATAACTGCGTCCTTATAAACCCGAGAAGATATTTAATGTCTGGACCAGCCCGAGGCAAAATAAGTAAACTGAAAAGGAAAAACGTTAATAAACCAAAATTAAAATCTACACTTTGTTAGAAATTATTATGGAAAACATTACAAACACCCAGACGGGGAATTTTCATGATTATAAAAAATTTCATTAACTGAAAAAAAATACGATTTGCAATTATGGCTTCTAGAGCTTGCAAAGTGGATTGTTGTCCCATAAGAATTTAGCATTTAAACATTCGCATTACCTCAGAGGGATAGATATACCTATTTTTTGCAAAGTGTTCACCTAGTCGTAAAACTAAAAGAAATCCTACTACTATTATTCGTATTTAAGTAATATAAATTGATAAGAACTTCACCATCATCATCATCATCAGCCGGAAGACGTCCACTGCTGGACAAAGGCCTCCCCCAAAGATTTCCACGACGATCGGTCCTGCGCAGCCCTCATCCAATGTATTCCGGCGATCTTGACCAGATCGGCGGTCCATCTTTTGGGGGGCCTACCAACACCGCGTCTTCCGGTACGTTACCGCCATTCGAGGACTTTACTGCCCCAACGGCCATCTGTCCGTCGAACTATGTGCTCTGCCCACTGCCACTTTAGTTTCGCAGTCATTTGGGCTATGTCGGTAACTTCAGTTCTCCTACGGATCCCCTCATTTCTGATTCGATCTCGCAGGGATACTCCGAGAATGGAAGAAGAAAAGAACGTTAGAAAGAACTTACTGAAATGCAATCATCAATGAATTAACAGTGAAGATATTGTAAATTGCAAATGATATGAGCTTCGCTTCATTGTAGAGACTCTCAGCGTGACGAACTCTGTAGCAGACTCGGACACCCCACAGCAGAAATAATATTTCTCCTAAAACATATAAAATTATTAACTGTGTTCTGTTTGAAATTATTTTGATACATACGAGACGAGCAAGGTGATGGCAGACATAATATGACTTCTCACTACAACGCAGTGACGCGCTGGATTATTCAACTTTGAAAATTCTGCCGACTTATCTTCCAACCTAGCTTTCCAATCTAGGTTGGAAGTTGGGAACACAGCCATAATTGTATCCCAGCAATGATCAAAGTGTAAATAACTGATGGATTTTAATTAATTTTTAATTTGCAAAAAATTGTAAAATGTCAATGAGTTATTATCGACAGTTTGGAAGTTGGGAACAAAAATAGTTATGAAAATATATTCCTACTATCGTTATAAGGCTACCTCTTTATAGGGGCAATTATTGTATTTTAAATAATTTTCCTTTTTGTTTTCTAACAGTTCCATATTTAAATTGGATATTGTTATGTGTTAGCTATATATTATATTATTTAAACCAGCCTTTTCCAAATTACAGTAAATGCAACAACTCTGACAAAATTTGACTGAACGTGTCTTGTATGCAGTGAATATAATATATCATGTAATCGAGAAATATATCTTAATTAAACAAACCTATAGCTAAGCTGTGGTCCCACCAATTGTAAGAACATTGTTTAAATTTTAAACCTTTATTGTCTGTTATCTGAAACAAAAGAATATTAATAGTAAGTACCTATGTATAGTTTCTAACGGAGTTACAAAAATAAAATTTATTTGAGGTTCAGAGGAGCTTAACATTAAATTCACCATAGAAAATATTATAGTACAAAATCAAGTTCGTACCACTTCAGCATCAGGAGGCGCAGACAGGGTCCATGTTCCGAGATAAACCAACATGATCAGCAGTATTGGTGCCATCCATTGCAATAACTGCTTGTCTGTCAGCTTCAACTTGTGGGCTGATTTCACACGATATGTCAGGGATACCCTGGGGATGAGAGAGTTTTAGTTCTTTAAAGATTTTTATGGGACGAAGAAAGGAGTCGCTTATACAGTATGGTTTGCATATATATGAAATAAATATCCCTAAATTATAAAAGTGAAATTTTTAAAGAAAATAAATATCAAAATTGAATTAGAAAGAAAACAGTCTGTTTAGACAACGTACTTTGACCCCGAAGAGTGAAAACGTAGCTCACGGCGGCAAATTGGCTGTTATTTCTCTTCTCGTAAACAAGCTCTTAAAATTTAGCGAAGAAATGAAAATTGATTTAAACATTTCACTAGAACTTTTAGAATGTTAAATTAATAAATACGGCTGTATTGCCTTGAACCCTTTGCCAGTCCTAATAATGGACAAAGAACAAAAAAAAAAATTAATGTCGCAAACTTCAGAAATTATTAATTTTTAAATTATTTAAATAGTCTTGTTACTAATGCTCTACATTTTGCCAAAAGGAGAAAAAAAAAATGCTCTACATAAATAAAACAAACAAGCAATGTTATTTGTCAGAAATGTGTCAAATGTCAAAAATTGGCATTTGTCAATGTTTTAAAGACATATTTTAATAACCAACATCAACTTGTTACTCTTGTGTTACAGTGATGCGCGCGCATCTTAAAATTTCACCCTCATTATTTTTTCATAACGCGCCTAAAGAAGTATACGTAACTTCAATAAAATAAAGTACCAATACACACATACTTACCTCCAAGTTTTCATGAGTAGAGCGGTGTAGGTGATACAGAACCCCATGTGGCGAGTCCACTTTGTAGCTATACACGAATATCTATCCAGTACTGGGAATATTGCTGCCATCTGGAAATAGTCATAGTTTATTTATTGTGGCAAATAAGAATACATTTACTGTAGTTTTAATAAAAGTAATGCAATATTAAAAATAAAATAGAAATACAGGACAACCCAAGCGTCGAGATTTTCTATTTTAGTATTTTTATACTATGTTATTGCAGACCTCTAATTGAAATAGCAAATACAATTGCTGACCCGGGAAACGTTTCTTTGCCATATAGGTAAATTAAGTACCTACCCCGTGCCCGCTCATTGTGCTAATATAGGTTTCTCTACGTAAAATAAATAAAGGTTCCGGATTAGTAACCACCAACATATTATCATACACTCACATATTCTCCGAAACACGCTGAATCCTCCGAAACATGTTGATATAGACTCTGACGTCACAGAAACCCCGCGCAAAATGGCGCGTTTGAATTGTTGGAATATGTATATTGCCCAGAAATAATATATATTTTTTAACTAGCTGGCCCGGCAAAGGTTGTTTTGCCATATAAAGTATTCGCGTGATAGTTTTATAAATAATAAATAGCCTATGTGTTATTCTGGTGTGTTAGCTATATTATTGTAAAGTTTCATCAAAATCCAATCAGTAGCGTTAAAGAATTTCAAACATACATCCAGACATACAAACTTTCACATTTATAATATTAATAGGATTCAATAAGACTGTTTTAAATAAATATAAATAAAATAAAATAGCCTTTATTATTACTAGTGACTTAATTTTTTTTCTTATAAAAAAAACTTAAATTATCTTAACTAGTAATTTGTCTCTCGACAAAGGCCTCCTCTAAAGACTTCCACCTTATTCGGTCTCTGGCTACTCTCATCCAGTCCGGTCCTGCTATTCTTTTAAAATCGTCCTCCCACCTTCTAATCTGTCTACCTTTCCTTCGTTTCCCGTCTCTTGGATACCATTCTGTAACGGTGTTTGTCCATTTCTCTTTCTTTTCCCTCAGAATGTGTCCAGTCCATTTCCACTTTTGCTTTTGACAGAGCTTGTGTGCGTTTTTGAATTTTGTCTGACTCTTTATGTTTTCTAACGTTACTTTGTCTCGTCTCCAAACTCCAATTACGCTTCTATCTATGGAGTTTTGGCACCCTTTTACTTTTTCCGAGAGATGGTCTGTTAGAGCCCAAGTTTGACATCCATATGTTAGACATGGGAGTATACACGTGTTATAGACTTTTCTTTTCATTCCTATAGATATTTCGGGGTTTTTCATAATTTCACTCAAAGAACAGTATCTTTTCCATGTATTACAAATGCGTCTGTCTATTTCTTTTTTCATGTTATTTCTAGGGGTTATTAACTGTCCTAAATAGATATATTCTGTGACATATTCTACTGTTTCATTGTTAACTACTATCGGACCAGCTGTGCCGGATGAGTTGGTCAAGATTTTCGTTTTGGACGCATTTATTTGCAAGCCGGCTTTAGCACTTTCGTTTGCAAGTTGTTGCAACATTTGCTCTAGGTAGTTTTCACTCTCCGAAAATAGAACGATGTCATCTGCGAATCGTAAATGGTTCAATTTTTCGCCGTTTATATTTAGGCCAAAACATTCCCACTCTAGGTTCCTGAAAATCATCTCTAGGACTGCTGTGAAGAGCTTAGGAGAAATAGGATCGCCTTGACGGACACCCCTCTCGATGCGGAACTCTTCTCCGGCTGTCTCCAGTTTGACCTGTGCAGTACTGTTCAGGTATACATTTTGGAGAAGACGAATGTACTTGTTGTTTACTCCTTGTTTTCGCAGTGCATCCCAAATGTAATCATGTTCCAGAGAATCAAATGCTTTATTGAAGTTGATAAATCCTATGAAATATATTTTGTTGTACTCGTTATAATTTTGTAAAACCTGTCTTAATACGTGTATATGATCTGCAGTTGAAAAATTACTCCGGAAGCCTGCTTGTTCTTTAGGTTGATTTTCTTCTAAAATGGGTGAGATACGATTTAATAATAGTTTCGAGAAAATTTTGTAAATATTGGACATAAGGCTTATAGGACGGTAGTTCCCAATATCTTCTTTGTCTCCTTTTTTGTGCAACAAAATTATTGTAGATTTCGTCCAATCGGCCGGTATCATTTCAGTTTCCATTATATTGTTAAAATATCTGTCAGGTGTGGTGTAATAACTGGTGATATGGTTTTAAGGAGCTCATTAGTGATTTGATCTGGCCCTGGAGCTTTTTCTAATTTCTGGCTTTTAATAGCATTTGTTACTTCTTTCTGAAAAATGCTAGGCACTGGTTTTGTGATTGTAAAGTCTTTGAAGCAACGATCACTTTTTGCATTTTGGTTGCTGCTATAAAGTTTCCGGTAGTAATCCGTAGCGATTCTCAGGATATCTGGTCTCTTGCTAGTAAGATTTCCGTTAATTTTTTTTTAAACTTGACATCCAATCCTTTTTATTGTTCAGTTCTTTGAAAGCCTTCTTTACTCCACCATTCTTTTCAATATATTTTGTTAAGGTTGTTTCTCTTCTCACCTTTCTATCTTTTCGTATCCTCTCATTAATCTTTTTGCTCAACTCAGTTATTTTTATCTTATTGTCTTTCTTGTTTACTAATAAGGTTTTCCTTTCATCCAACAATTCTTTTGTTTTATCCGAAATTACTGTCTTATTTTCTTTATTTGTTTTAAAAGTTTCAGTTTTAATTAATTTTACCAAATGATCATATTTATCTTCTGTATTAATGCCTTGAGCTAATAGATTATTTAAATTTTTAAGAAGGTTATTGGCGTTACCCGTGCAATTTAAGCTTGTTGCTTCTTTCTGGTATCTTCTTTTCTTTCTTATATATGTGCAAGATATAGCACCTCTAACCATTCTGTTGTCTGTATTAAAGTTTAATTTATTAATAACTGAGATATTTTTAAAAACTTTGGCGTTATTTGTAATTATAAAATCAATCTCATTTCTGTAGCTTCCATCAGGAGAATGCCATGTCCACTTTTTATTCTCCTTCTTTTTATAAAAACAATTTAAGATGCTTAATTTGTTTTGCATGCAGAATGTAACCAGTCTTTCACCATTTTTAGAGCGTTTACCCATCCCGTGTTCTCCTACTGTATATTGCTCTCCTAAATGTCTCTGTCCAATTTGTCCATTAAAGTCTCCCATTAAAATAATATTCTTATGTGAAGTTTCTAAGACATCTTGTAAATCTTTATAAAATATATCTATCTTTGCGACATCATCTTTTCTGCATGATTCGGTTGATGAATAGGCCTGTATTATGGACCACATGCTATATTTCTCATTTTGCAGTGGTAATTTTATATTTAAGATAGCAATTCGCTCCGTAACACCTTTTATTTCTTCTATGCCTCTTGCAAGTTTCTTTTTAACTAAGAATCCTACTCCATACATTCCTGCAGTTTCTCTTTTATGATGTAGAATATAGTCACCATAATCTTGTATACTTTCACCAAATCTTCTAACTTCGCTTTAACCTATGATGTCCCATTTTAAATATTTTGTTGCTTCTTCTAATTCTATAAGTTTTTCTGGCGTTCTTAGGGATCTTAGATTTAATGTTGCAATTAACAGGTTGTTTCTTGTTTTATCTTAACTTTATCTGAACTTATTTGTCTTTAGAGGGTCTTGGTCTTTTTCCCCACCAGGACCGGTCGGCTTGGGGGAGGATTTTGTTTTATTAATGTGCTTTCTGTTTGTGTGTCTATTTCCATTTTCCGATTTCCGGTAGTTAGTTGCTATTGGTTATTTGATGATATGATCTTCGGAAGAGAGTTAGATCTACCCTTCATCATGCTATCTAGGACATTCGACCTTTTTGTTGAAACGGATTGTTGTTTTCTAGGCTCAGTCTTTGGCGAAGTAGTTGCCTCCCGTTTTCTTTTATCCCTACTGGATATATTTTCTTTGACAATAAGTTTATCGTACTTTAAATATGCTATGTTTCCTTTGTCCCTTTCTTGTTATAGTCTTGGCTGTAGTTCCTTTCTCTTTTGTAACACTTCTTTTGAATAGTCCTCCACAATATATATTTCCTTCAACTTCTTCTTTTTTTCGTTATACTGGCGGTTACCTCCGTGGATTGAATTTTCATTTCATTTTTTAATTTATCAAAAAGTTGTTGAAATTGTTCGTCCATATTCAGCGACGGTAAAAATTCAAACGCTTTTCTTTATAATTAGCGTAGACTGAGTACTCCCTCTACGATCGTTAGGTGTTATTTGTAGTGGCAGCACAATGACAGCTAATGTCGTCTATGTATACAAGTTTATCTGTGGCTTGAGCTTGTCATTGCTAACATTGACAATTTAATAATGACAATCAATTTTCTGAAGCCTACTAAAATCAATTTGTGTTTACTAAAATCACTAACCTCCCAATGTTGTTGTTACAAATCTTCTTTTATTTCGGTTATTTCGGGGAAATATGTGCAACTAATTTAGTAGATCTCTTCGCTGCACTAATGTACACTGTGTGAAAACTGTGATATAACCACACGCAATCGTTATTTATTTTTAATATGATATACTTTACGGAGTGACAAGAATTCGATGTTTACTGTTGTAATACCGGAAACGGAAAATACTGTTTTATCAATATTTATATTTAAATATAGATAAAACAGTCTTTTAGGACTTTTAGGATGTAAAAATCAAATTTAAGAATTTTAAAAATCATGCATATACCTATTCTCTAGTATCAGGTACATCCGTGCACTACTTTGTCCTCATATCACTTTAAAAATAACGCATAAGTTGTTTTGTTTTAATCATGAAAGCTACTTACTTCCATATACATAATAGCACATCCCAGTAAGGTTATGGACAAGAAGACGGGACTTGCGACCCGAAACACCTTGACTCGTCGATGGTGCCTGGTGTATATTGTCAGCAAAACAGTCATAACCGCACAGCTCACCGATATGACAAGAAGCGATATTCTAAACAAAGAAATAAATTAATCTCGTTACAAAATAAATTAGAAACATAACTAATAATAAACATAAAGAACTTGGTAAGAGTGACATGTGATAGTGAATGCAGTGCCGCTCAGGATTCTTGAAAAACCCAAAAATTGTGAGCGGAACTACAACTGCGCTCGTCACTTTAAGACATAAGATGTCAAGTCTCGTTTGCCCAGTAATTTCACAAGCTACGGCGCCCCTTCAGACCGAATCATAGTATAATATACAATGTTTAATTAGAATCGTTTAGCTATATGTAGTACGGCTATCGCTAAATATAAGATTGGCATAATATATTATATAGGTTTTTTTGTTATTTTTTTTTTAAATTGTCAAAAGCACATGCTTCTCTAAAGCCGTCTCTAAAGTAAACGGACTCTTCTATTTCACTAGTTTGATCACAGAGAACAGTTTATATAATTTCCTCCATCATTTGAGTGTGGCTCTACTGGTATAGGCGACATTGTCTTACCGAATGCGTCATTCGCAAAAACTTACCATCGGTATTAATTAATAATTCATTGCAAACGGGAAATCAACGGTATTTACTTATTTAAATAAGTGGTGATAAGTTTTTCGCCACTTCTCAATAATTTTCACACTTTTCCTTAGTGATTTTTTGTGACCTTAGATATAAATAATAATATCTTTATTAAAAGGTATGCACCCAGTTAAAGTATAAGTAATACAATTAAATATAAAAATTAAACGCCGGACTCTCGGCCGGCGAGCTCAGGATCTCATTCTTGGATTCTCGTAACCGGCTGCAGAATGTTGCGATACGCGATCTCATGATCGCAAAGAAATCCGTTACTCTGGCCTCGGCAAACATGGCCGAAAAATGATTTTTGAATTTGTAATATTTACCGAAATGGCCAATTGTATGTTGCCAGGCACGGCTCCGGACCTCGACAAGTATCGCAGCCTGGTTGGCAACGAGCACATTCGTACGGCTCACTCCAATCCTCTACATTGTTTTCTTCATATTCCTGATATGCAACTGTAAGAAATTAGTTTGTTAGTCTAGTGAGAAGAAAACGTATCATTATATTATATATGCAAATGTTGTTCAGAGAGTAAACTTCTTTAGGCGCGTTAAGAAATTTATTTTGTGGGCATTGAATGAGACTGAGCTGCCACGCTCAGATATGTAACGCTAGTTCAGGTAAATTCAGCTCGATTCAACGAGAAGAACGTGATCAGAAAGAGCCAAAACTAATATAGTAATTTACACTATTATTATTATATTTGTACAGTGTGGCGCTACAATGGCGACATTAAATGAACATACGGGTAGAACTACTTAAGCGTAATCATAAAAAAATAAAAATACATAATTCACATATTTAAATCAATTTTCCATAATATCATTTTGAAACATCTTGTTAGCAATCTAGTAGCCGCGAGCTATCGTAGCACTGACATTTATGTCTTCCACGCCGCGTCGTAGCGGTATGTGTTTTGTGCCTTTTTGATATTCGCCATTTTGGCGCTGTTGGCCATGTAGCGTAGTCTGCGGTTCTAAAACTAGTGATGACAACCTCAGCAAACATCGATAGATGGTGGGAAAGTATTTGAAATAAAAATGTGTTTATTACGTTGATTCTTGAAGGATACATAACATGGACAACGAACCAAATTAAATTAAAATGCAAACATGCTGCAGAGTATTGTACGTTCCTTCCCAACCATTTGTATTATACGACAAAATTAGTTCTCTCGACTCTCGCGGGTGGCACTTCAAATAGGCACAAAAAATTTGTTGTCAAGCATATGGAGCAGCCTGTCCTGTGGTATTTATACAGCCTGATTGATTTTTTGTTTTCTAAGTGTATAATTTGTTTGTTTGAAAATTTATAAATTTCAATTTTTCTTTTAATCATGATGATGAATTATTACGGCTAAATAGCTCAATGGCTCGGTGGTTTCATTCTCCTCTTCTTCGTACTTTCACAGAAAATATCTATAGATCACCAGATGCATTCACACTAAAAAAAGAATCACTATTTATAATAGATAATCATTTGTTTCTTACAAAAGAAATAAAAAAAATGAAACCAATTGTGCTTTCTCTATATCTATCACTATTATGCTACCTTCAACGAGTGATCCATTGAATCCTTCGGGATGCTGAAGAGAGTAAAACCCTGGTCGACATTTACATGTGTATGAGCCCCGCGCCCAGCCTGAGTGACGGGTGCTCACCGCACGGTTAGGTTTATATTCACACTGAAACATCACGCACATTAAATACTAAAATCCTATTATTCTCTTACGCTTTTACTTATTTTTCTGTTGCGTCGGTTGCAGTATATAATGTATACTTCAATTTGTATTTAAATTTAATTAGGTACAGATTGTCAGATAATTTAACTATTCCCTGACAGGAAAATGGATGCTAAAGGAATTGTAATTATCTTAAAATATATAATAATAATAATAATACTGACACACTTTTTACACAAATTATCTTGCCCCAAATTAAGCATATATAGCCTGTGTTATGAGTTGCAAGACAACGATATATTTAATACAATATACTTACTTAAACATATATAAATACATATAAACATATATAAATACATTTAAACATCCATGAAGCAAACCATCGGAAGCAAACATCCATATTCATCATATAAATGCTTGCACCTACCGGGATTCGAACCCGGAACCTCTAGCTTAGTAGGTAGGATCGCTAACCACTCGGCTATACAGGTCGTCTGTATAAAAATTATAGCCCGCAATGGACTTTTAACTAATGAACGGATATTAATGGCGATAACTTCATGGAGTGCAGTTTAGTCCAACTTGAGAGATACGATAGTTTTTATTTCTATTATTTTTTATGGAATAGGAGGAAAAACGAGCGTACGGGTCACCTGTTGTTAAGTGATCACCGCCGCCCACAATCTTTTGCAACATCAGAAGATTCACAGAAGCGTTGCCGGCCTTTAAGGAAGGTGTACGCGCTTTTTGACGGTACCCATGTCGTATCTTCCCGGAAACACCGCACAAGGAAGTTCATTCCACAGCTTTGTAGTGTGAGAAAGCTCCTTGAAAACCGCACTGTGGAGGACACATCCAGATTTGGGACCCATAATTATTTTTATTTTCAATATTTGTTATGTGTGGACATATTTCCTATGAGAGAATTTAGTGACGCACGGTTTGACAGTTCCACTGTGAAACAATTTCATTACAACAACAGGGTGCATTTTTTACGAAATAATTCTTGATGCATTGAAATATTATTGGCAAATTCCCATAAAATAGTACTTTTTATTATTATCTACAGAACAACGTTTGTCGGGTCAGCTAGTATATAATATTTTAGGACATTGTAAAGTTTTTTTTTTAATTTGACCCATATTCAGATTGGGCGTGTAATTAATAATTTTCTCAGGGACCTACAAACTCGGAGCATATCCCACATACCTTATATATATTCCCACCTTAAATGCCGGTAACGCATCTCATGACCCCTGGTTTTGCGGAAGTCCATGCGCGATTGCCTTGCCACTTCTCATCACATCGGAATCTTGCCCATTTGCCCCCTCTTGAAAACTCCCTTTTAAAACTCCCTCCCTTTAATTTATTAGTTGTATCAAGGACAAAATGAAGGGCACGCATATAGGGCATTTTACTTGTTGCTGCTTTGACGAGAGGTTCTTAGTATTTTCTTTTTGTTTAATTCATTGTTGTATTATTTGTTTCAATTATTTAAAACACATTTAAAGAATTGGAACGCCTGTTATTGTAACTGTAATTTTGCAAAATAAAATCTCATATATAAAATTCTCGTGTCCCGGTGTTTGTTACCAAACTCCTCCGAAACGGCTAAACCGATTTGTTTGAAATTTTGTGTGCATGGGGTAGGTCTGAGAAAGTGACCCACCCCTAAATATTTTTTTATTATTATTTTATTTTGATTCAGCATAAAAATATACATACAACTTATTTTCACCCGTCTACGACCAACACCTATTTTTGTATCGCGATTTTTATATTATTCTGTTCCATCCACAGATGCGCAATATGGTGTAAGATGGCAATCGAATATAATAATTATTGTTGCACAATAAATTTTGATCGATATATTTCGTAGGTCTGAGAATCGGTCGTCATCAATTTTTTATAACCCAAAAATTTTAATTATTGTATTTTTTTATTACTTTATGTGGCAATACAACGCTTGTTGGGTCAGCCAGTAATTTTGTAAAAATTTCATTTTATTACTTAATCGGCGTATCGTGACCTCCACATGATAATGTTATCAGAGGAACTAAAGTTGATAGGAGTCGTGATTACCTAAAATATTTTGTAATTCACGTTAGGAAAAGGCCTTGCAAATAGCAAATATATTATTGAAAAAAAAAAAAACACATCAAACGTACGTTCTTATAAAGAATCATTAAAAGACTGTTGTCGATGAAAATTGAAAAACATTACAAAAGTTGGTGGAACATTTAAACATAACAATATTAACTTAGCCGTGGTCGCTGAATTATATTCTGCAATTCTCGTTGACATAATGAATGATATCGCTTTACACGATCAAATTAGTTGCCTACGAGCACAGCTATCAATCAAACAGCGGAACACCAATCTGTATCCACAACAATGTAATGCAAACATTAAATTTATTTGAGCCTGATATTCATTCGAGTCTTTCAAAATATTAAAGAATAAAATTTTGTCAACTTTATACTTAATAACGCTTTTTATTACACCATTTGGGGTTTAAAGAAAAACAGCATTTTCAGATGTTACATTTAATTTTACACTGGTAAACTGGAGGATCCTTTGCACAAGATGCTCGCTAGATTATGGGTACCACTCAGAATTTTTGGGTTTTACAAGAATCCTAAACGGTACTGGCTCTGCATTATAATCGACAGGGCGTATCAATTACCATCAGCCGAACGTCGTGCTCGTCTCGTCCCGTCCCTTATTGTCATTAAAAAGAGTTCCTATATAATTCCGTCAGAAAAAGGTTGTATAATCCCTATAAAACCACGCTACAATAAAGTTAAAAAAGCAACACCAATAGAAAGGCCCAATGAATAAAATAATTATACAAATAATAATATTCAGTTCCTGTATAAGTTTATGAATCAAACTCAAATGGTTTATACCGAAATAGTCTGGGGGCGATGACGTCATTCCCAAGGTGTTGTGATATTGGGTATGTTCCGATATGCACTGCGACCACTGTACAGTGTGACGTCAATTTAGTATACTGTGAAGCCGTTCCTTTATAGCCAGTTATACTGGTTACTATCTAAAACGGAACGCAATCCCGTATACTGTCAGCCGCATTTTTTGACGCAGGATTCAAATGAGTGTATTAAAGTTTTCTAGTTCATTAAAAAATAACTGTTGTTGGAGTACTGTCAAATTAAAAATATTTGGGATTAAACTGTAGGTATTGTTTATAAAACGTTAGGCACTCGAGTGGTTTTGACTGATCACGTGATCAAAGTACTGCGAGTACCTTACCTCGAAGACGCCAGTGCTCACAGTAGAATATGGCGGCTATTTATGACGTCATATATTTCCCTAGGGTACTGCGGCAGTATACTGGCAGTCCATAACGGAACGATTTTTTCTACAGTGATAGCACTGTGCAGTGATCGCAGTGCATATCGGAACACAGCCATTATTTCAAAAGTCATTGTCACACAATTATAATAGGCCCTACAATTTTAGTATTCCAACAAATTGAGTGCATTCAAATAACATTTTCTAGCATTAATCCTATACAGTATACAACATACCGAATCTACCGAATGTACCGAATCTACCGAATGTACCTAATGTACCGAATCTACCGAATGTACCTAATCTACCGAATTTACATAATGTACCGTATGTACCTCGTCGTTTCAAGGGGAATTGAATCACTTTTCAGGTGTCAGTAGACCAATTACTTAGAAATACAATAAAATGTACTTTATTTGAGGGACGGCATTATGCATACTGTAGTAGCGCATTTTACAAACTTTTTAATATTTTACTAAAATTTTTAAAGTTACTAACAGGTTTGGTTTTAATTTTGCTTTTTTGTGGGATGGTATTCCGCTGTGTTATTTTGTTTTTCGGTAATGTTCAAATTTTTCGACTCTTTCTATCTACCTATATAAAATTGACTACGTGCTAGTGCCTTTCTTATTTCACGTTATTTTTAATTTAGATTACTATAAGACATGGTTCGTGAAGATTATGGATAAAAGCTGTTCAATTAGAAACATGGAAATGATTACTGATACCTAAAAAGACATCTCAAATGTAATCACTTCAATTTAAAAAAAGACTTCTATTTATCCAATATGGAATTCACGATGTTTTCTAAAAGTGCTTTACCATTTTGTATGAGGAGTATTTATTTGGCACGATGGCAATACGATTTCTCTTGATGACATACTTAATTCCTTAGAAAAATACACAGCATCAGTTTTTCAAGAGTTTGTAAGCACCCATATGCAAGACGAAACGGCTTGATATACTCATCTCGCCAGTAACTTAACTTACGATTTTTAACGATATATAAATTAAATGCTTGTAGTAAAGTGTGTCATTTAAATATTTCTGATATCAAAATATATTGAGCGTAACAATAAGTTTCTCTATATTTTTCTTTTTAACCATATCAATTTTGTTAGTAATTTTGTGTGCATTCTTTTTGTGTTTTAATATTTATCAACATTTGGTGAAACATCAAATTGAGTTTATTATTGACAATTCATTTATAATTTAAAAATTGAATCGTCAAAAATTAAAATGAAACCATCGCCGGCCATATCTCCTGTAGCACCAGAGGAATCACAGAAGCGTTGCCGGCCTTTTAGAAAAGTGTACGCCTTTTTTGGAAGGTATACAGTAATCTAGCTAATATGTGTAGTTCAAAAATTCATTTCTTTATCATGACTGATCCCCTCATACATAACGCATACATCGTCCATAGATCTGACAAACATTGACAATATGTCAAACGCGCGAACCAGTTACCCTTGTTACCGTAATCATGTCATACCAAGAACCAATCACGTAAATAAAAAACACCGGGACACGAGAATTTTATCTTAAATATAAAATTCTCGTGTCACAATGTTCGTTCCCGTAACGGCTTGACCGATTCTCATGAAATTCTGTGAGCATATTGAGTAGGTCTGAGAATCGGCCAACATCTATTTTTCTTACCCCTGAATGTTAAGGGTGGTCCACACGAATTTTTTTTTTATAATTTTTTTGACATTTTTTTTTATTTTGTTTGATTATGAGTCAGCATTAAAAAATACATAAAACTTCAAATTTTCACCCACCTACGATCAACAGTTACTTTTGTATCGCGATTTTAATATCGGCAATACAACGTTTGCTGGGTCAGCTAGTATATTATATAATAAATATATATCTAATTAATAACTGTTACGACCTAGCCGTCTACTATAATATTATTTTTTACCTTATGTTTTGAGTACTATCATTTATTTATTTATTATTTATTACATAATTATTGTATTTAATAATGGAAGCACTTGTGGCTGTAATCGCGACGGCCGCCTTATTGAAGGTAGCTACTGAAAATCAGTGTTGGGTGATACCCAACTAATATGCTGAGTAGCAAACCTTTTTGGGACAAAACACTGCAAACACCACCTTATTATGTTGATATAGAATAAGCCTTACTTTAGTTTTTCATGTATGTTAGTTTTAATTAGATTAGGCATATTATAGTAATTTTTTAGATAAGTTTTTTCATATTATTTGTAAATGTTCACGTGTATTTGTAGTGTTTGTTCCAAATAAAGATATACTTACTTACTTAAATAGGGTTGTGCGTACATGAAAATGTAACTGACAAAGAAATTTCTAATATCATTAGATTCAATATGTATAACACTCTTTATTTTATGCAGTGATAATTTAGTATATTGTAATTTAATTGTATGAATTTTTGGCGCTAGTGATCAACGGTAGATAGTATGACAAGACCGCTTCCATTTTTTATTTGCGTTTATTGGTTGTTTATCATGATAACAACGAAGAAATAATCCGTTGATCAATGTGATTATTGTGATTCAAAGAAGATATATTTAGAAAAGCTCGTTCATTGAAGTCACCATTTAAAATATTAGTGGACTAAAAATTTCATAATATTTTATGTAGACATCAATATGTTGTTCACATACACAATTGGATGAGCTACACATCCAAACCCATCCAACCTACAGAAGATGATGTTCGAATAAACCTTCAAACGTCATGAAATTATATCAAACATTCATGTATGTAACAGCTTAGATTAAGGATTGGTCTCCGCTGCGCTCCAAATATATACAGCAGGCGTAGACGCAAAGTGCGGCGATTAATACTAATACTACGCCCAAGTGCGCTTACTCGGGCCATTCTCGAACAATGTGTGACGTTGACGTGCCATATGTTCTGTTAAACTTTGCTAATAAATGAAACTAAAATGCCGGGTTGCGTAGTAAAACTTTGTAAAAATAATACTACAAGAAATAAAGAAGACACTGGGGTTATGTATCATCAGTAAGTATTTTGTATTTGATTAATTTCAATGTAAGATAACACGAAGCGTATATTACAAAATGAAAGATACCATTGAGTGTCAAGATGCCACACAAACAAGCAGTTGCCTTAATAAGAAAGCTTGATTGGTCTTAGGTAGTGCGGTATCTAGACTAACTCTAATCTAAGCAAACATAATATATCTTACAGAAATGTCGCGGAAGCACATCAAATACTCACATAAGTAGTTTCATTAGGACATTTATGTGTTCCGTGGAACGAATAAATCTGATTATGATTCTCCTCTGCGATTTCAGACTCACACTGATTTATTTCTAGACTTGATATATCTATGTCCAATGACACGACACCTTTTAGCCTGAAAGAGAACATTATTTCATAATTTAACATATTCAATTTAACCAATTCTCAGAAAACTCGAAGAATTTATTCGCAATTCAGCTATAAACAGGCCTGTCTAACTCCCCGTGTAGGTATCGAAATCGTAAGTACGTGCGGCGGCCTCTACAGAGTAGGCTAGCCAGTAGGGGCTCATGAGCGAGTAGTTACCCACTTTTTACACAAATTATCTTGCCCCAAATAAGGCATATATAGCCTGTGTTATGGGTTGCAAGACAACGATATATTCAATACAATATACTTACTTAAACATTGATAAATACATATAAACATCCATGACTCGGAAACAAAGATCCATATTCATCATATAAATGCTTGCACCTACCGGGATTCGAACCCGGGACCTCTAGCTTAGTAGAGTAGGATTGCTAACCATTCGGCTATACAGGTCGTCATATTATAAGTTGACCTTATACTAGGTAGGTACATTTTCAGCAAAAGAAGTCAACCCTAATGTCGTCAGAAGAGGTAAGAGGAACGCGATAGAAAGAGAGGCAATTTCTAGGTGAATAAAAATGAAGGTTAGTAGCGCTGTGCGACCTGAATTACACCTTATTGTATGACCGCAAGAGTATTTATTTCTTTAATTGATTTTGCGGAGTGGGACTTCCGTACTTATACTATTATAATATATTCTTAGCTATAACTTCGAGAAAAATATAATAATTTGGAGCTTTCACAGCTGTAGAATTGTTGAATAAATAAATAAATTATTTCATGAGTGGTCGCAAACACAATTACTGTTTCCTATCCTAATCTTATTTAGCCGCTTAAGTATTGCGAGTAAATTCTTACCCGCGTATTGACGAAACAGGAACAGTGTAAGACAGAAGCCATCGTTTCGCTTCGCAACTGTAATAGGGATAAGTCCACCAGCCCTCCATTGCGGTGCCTGGGGGAGAAGGCATAAACTTTGGCGATCTCAAAGATTCACTCTCATGGGCTGAAACATACCTGAAAAATATTATTACTGTATCCAATTATTTTATTCAAAATATTCAATGGCCAAGGACGCCACTCAGTTATGGCAATGCGGGAAACGAGTGTTTGACATAAGTGTAGTAAGTATTTTTTTTTTAATGAAAATAAGGGACGAGACGAGCAGGGTGTTCAGCTAATGGTATTTGATACGCTCTGCCCATTGCAATGCAGTGCCGCTCAGGATTCTCGAAAAACCCAAAAATTCTGCGCGGCACTACAAATGCTCTCGTCACCTTGAGACATGTTTAGTCTCATTTTCTCAGTAATTTCACTAGCTACGGCGCCCTTCAGACCGAAACACAATAATGCTTGCACATTACTGGCTCACGGCCGAAATAGACTCCGATGTGTATCCAAAATCTAGCCGTCGTCCTGTGCAAAGGAGACTCCCACTGGAATAATTATTAGAATTATTTTATCATCGACATACATCCATCACAAGATGGACCGACGATCTGGTCAAGATCTTATTAAATTACTTATGAAATTATCTATGCCCCTGCAGCTGTGCCTTTATGCTATGTCTGTATATTGTAAACGGAGTAAGTGATTTCCTCCGATAAAGGATTAATTATGCTAGACCGTAGCCCCGGTAATGTGAACATACCCGTGCCGTAGCAGCGCGAACCTAATCCGAAAACTTCACGAACATTACCACGTGTCGTGCACGTACGAACAACGCCCGGGGAGAGGACATGCTTGAACAGCTTCATAATATTATATAATTTTCGTGAGGTCTTTTAAAAAAATCTAAAAAAAATTAAAAAAATGCACATTTCATTAAATAACTAACTAACATGATATATATAATAATTACAATTTTAAGCAGAATCTACATCTAATGTATGTAAAATCTAAACTGTATGTAGTTACAAACCTATCTTGGATAACACTGATTCCAAAAATAACAATAATCGTAACTAGAATTACATTAATTAATTAGATTGTATAAAAAGACGCAATTATTTTTATACTTTTTAGTGCATTTTATATTTATTGTTTTGGAATAGTGTTTTTGAAGTCGGTTGTTTTTTGTTTTTGTTTTTTTTTGATTTTTAGTGAATTTGAAGTACACTATATAACAATTTGTCTAAATATGTGTAGATATACTAAATTTTTCAATGCAGCAATGAACGTAAGCGCTTTGCAATTTGATTACAGACAGTAAGAAATTCTGCCACAGATCGCACCGTTACTGTAAGTCGTTAAGGAGTCCCATTGATCATCATATTCGACTACGACAATGACTTGATCATAACTATGTTATGGTAGATGACTTACATATCCGGATAGCATAAAAAAGATTCGGCCAAGTATCGTTAATTTGCTCCTAAGAATTGAAGAGTTCCGTTACTTTGTCATGGATTCCGTAATCAGAACCTAACCAAATTCTCACCGAACTATCTTTGTTTATCTTTTTTGTCTGACGAATTGAGAACCTCCTCCTCTTTTCAAGTAGGTCAAAAATATAATATGATAACTTAAATATTATAGTATTAAAAGGAGTCCCTTTAGGAAAGGTTTAAATAGCTAGACTAATTCTTTGTCCGAGGAAGCTGTCAGCTCTTCGGTCTCCTGTGATTTCGATTAACCTTTTTGCTATCTCCTTAAAAAGCCTTATAAGGATCTCGACGCCTATAGTAAATATAACTATATTCTAGACTATACTATAATGTATTTTATAAGAAACTTTTTGACATTTTACTGAATATCAATCAAGTTTCAGTGAAAGATATACAAAAAGTTTCGAGTTTATTGCTACAGTATTTTCATGTTTATTATTCTGCAATGGTACTTTGAGTTGAGTTAACATTTTAGAATAAATCTCAAAGATTTTTATAGCTTTGTTGTGTCAATATTTATTTGCTACTTTGAGCAAAAGTTTTGGAACTTCTTACAAATATTTAATACCAGTACTATTTTCTGTATTTCTACTGGAAGAAAATTCTTAGCAATCTGTGTTAATACTAGTTCTAGCACCTTCTGATAAAAGTTTTTTTGTATGTACATAATTGAGTTGCTGTATCATTCAAATGTTCTGTGTACGAAATAATAATATTTTTGTTATGTTCATATAATCCAATTAATGATTATTTCGATCTCAATATAAAAAAATGCTGGGAGAGTTTCTTGCGCCGCTACTTCTCTTACAATACGCAATTTGTTTCCGATGCGTTGGTAGTGTTAGAAATGACATCAAGAATAATTCTAAAGGAATCAATTTTGAGAAAATAAAAGCCTTTTATGCCTTTTTATAACTTTTTAAGTGGGATTATTTACAAAGGCTACCCAATTAAAACTTTTTATCGATATGGGTAAACGTTTGAAGTATTTCCGAAACATATGTGGCGAATTTGTGAAAAAGCTCCACAATCCCTTTGTATAAATGCTAATTAAATAAGGGACTTTCTTGATATTATCTTGTTTCAAAAAATGTTATTTGAAATCACTTTCATTCAACCTATTTGAAATTGTTTGTCGTTTGGCTATTTTTGTTCACGGACTAGTTAAAATAATAAGGACCCCGTGTCACCTTACATAACAGTGTAGCACCAAAACTAGCCGATTAACGTGTAAATACATAGGCCCCACGCACACACTTACACTACTACAGGCCTATAGGCGGCCATTAGGAGAATTGTCATCGTCTGTGACAGATCAGTTTGCGTCTCAATAAAATATTCTAAAAATGCCGTAGTGCGTTGTGAAAAAGTGTAAAAACGATACAATATAAATATTTGTAGCCATATATGATTATTTAAGGAAGAAAAAATTGTGTAACTAGTATCATCCGTAACCGCACACACACTAGCATAACGGTGCTTCACTTGCTAATATCACGGCGCGGAGTCCTTCTTTTTTTACTCGTCCGTGTTTTTGTTAACGTTTCTATAACATGGATAGTATTTTGGTTTTAATATTGTTCTGTTCTTCGATAGTATTACAAGAAACTTATTAAATAGTTCATCTACTAGTACATTCATATGATTTTTATATCTTTTTTTTAATTTATAATCCTGCGAGAATATTAATGTCGAATGTCGGAAGTAATATATGCGCATATTCCTTTGTATTTCATGGGAATGATAGTTTCTTTAGAATATCTTATGATCTTGGTCATAAATAACGCAATCGAGTACAGTTGGTTATTTGTTGTTATAGATTAACTTGACGTGATAAAAAAGAAACACGAAATTATAAATATTTTCCAATAAATGGCTAAGTGAACCTGTTTTAATTTTATTGAACAACGAGTTTTTGGAAATCCTGTAAATTGTTTGTTAATGTAGGACAATGATTTGACATACCCGGGTTCGAATCCCGGTAGGTGCAAGCATTTATATGATGAATATGGATGTTTGTTTCCGAGTCATGGATGTTTAAATGTATTTATGTATGTCTAAGTAAGTGTATTGTATTAAATATATCGTTGTCTTGTAACCCATAACACATGCTATATATGCTTAACTTGGGGCACGATAATTTTTGTAAAAAGTGTGTCAATATTATTATTATCAATATTATACCCGATATAACAATTTGTTGATTTTTTTTAAGTAATAACCTGAGGGTTTTCTCTAGGAGTGAGCTCCTGGCACTAATTCTAAAGTAATTTAAATAAAATCTGACGAATCCTTTATTTAAATTGCACAATATACAGAAATAGCTTACACACAATAAGAATATTTATTGAATAAGGCGTTACTTTGCGGAAATCCATAATTATACAAATTATTTAAGTTTTCTTTAGTGTTAATTCCGCCAATATTTGTCTTTAAAACAATTCGACACGTGTTTCTTAATTCTTACTTAATACAATATACCAAATCGCGGTTTTCCAACGGCTATACAAAACAGTTAGTGAACAAATTAATTAAAAATAAACAAAAACGTTTAATTAATTCAGAACTTTATCCCGTCCCACCACAATCAAATACTAAATATGTAGGTAGTTTGACATATATTGGTCCAATATCGGATAAAATAGCTAAAATATTTAGGAAAAACAATATTAATGTGTCCTTCCGAACGAATCACAATGTCAGTCGAATATGTAATGGCAAAGATCGATTAAATAATTCCGAAAAATCCGGCGTTTATAAACTAAGTTGTGACACTTGTAACGGGGTATATATAGGTCAAACAGGTCGAAATTTCGAAATTAGATTAAAGGAACATATTGCCGCATTTACGAATAATCATCCCGAAAAATCAAACTTCGCGAAACATTTAATTGATACAGGTCACTCACTCGGAAACAATAATAATTTTAATATTTTGCATACATGTGAAAAAGGATTTCGCTTAAATGTGTTAGAGCAATTAGAAATAATAAAACACAAAAATAACAATATGTTTACATTGTTGAATGAACAAACAAATTTAGTCCCATCACCTTTGTTACGTGTCTCTTCCGGGGGTAATACGTCACAACAGCCGACCAATCACAGCGCGTCATTTCATGGGGCGAGGGTATAAAAGAGCGGCTTCCGGCTCATTTGATTCAGTCTCGTGCCAGATTTTGGCGAGACAACACGTCCTGAGGATGCCTCGTGTAGAGGCGAAACACGTGTCGAATTGTTTTAAAGACAAATATTGGCGGAATTAACACTAAAGAAAACTTAAATAATTTGTACACAATAAGAATTACAAATGAAACTAAAAAAAATTTAAAGGCACTCTGAGAAAATAACTTAAAACCTACTGTTAGTAGAAGATATCTTAAAATTTAAACCTTCCTAACCTCGGACAGGGCCGACTTGTCAGAGTAAGCTGTATCAATACAGCAGTGGTTCAGGTATCGAATCGAACCTGTGCGAAAATGCCCTCAAAATACCATTGGGGCTAGCTCGGATCCTACCGGAACACTGTTTTCGCATAGTCGCGTAAAAACAATCTACGCGCGCCTTAGCAAACATACCCAACGCGCTGTAGTATCGTGGTATAAAAAATGTAGTTGGCCTTTTAGGTTTCAGTTCTTTAATGCTGAAGAAAATTTAGTATCAACTGCGCAAGGAAGCTCATTCCACAGTTTTGTTGAACTATCGAGGGACGCTACACGTTCAGATGGAGAGGATGATATTTCATTTATTGAGTATGGAGTAACGGTGGAATTCACATCTTCAGAACACAAGTATGTCGGTAGTAGTAAATATAATATGGCCAAGCAATCGAGGCGTTTACACGGTACTAAATGCCTGGCAAGATCACAGCCGTCAATGCTCTCATGCAAAGAATTTTTTTTAAATCAAAATAAGGGACGAGACGAGCAGGACTTTCAGCTGATGGTAATTGATACGTCATGGCCATTACAGTGCAGTGCCGCTCAGGATTCTAGAATACCCAAAAATTCTGAGCAGCACTAAAATTGCCTTGTTACCTTGAGACATAAGTAGTTAAGTCTCATTTGCCAAGCAATTTCACTAGTTATGGCGCCGTTGTGGTATCCATAACCCAGCCAGCATCCTGTGCAAAGGAGCCTCCCAGGTAGAAGGAAGCTAGAGGAATTACAAAAACATTTATAGCATTTAAGATAACTGCACACCCATTTAGATTAATTTATGTTTTTACATTTACCAAGGATACTCAGGGTCCGGAGGCTTCTCTGCTGGAGGTGACATCACCGGGACAGGTTCTGCTCCAAATCGCTCCCACACAACAGCGCTGTTGACTGCGCCATCAGACCTGAGCGCCAGAGCACGAGAGCCCACAGTACGGTCCACGGAACCCATGACCAAACCTTGAGACACTGCCATCAGCACGTCTGAAATGTTTAGTGATGTAAGTCGCCCAGTGGGTTTAAGTTGCCGGTAATTTTAACTTATGCATTCAAATTCAAATATTTACATTCAAAACAGCATATGGAATCAATTATTGAAAGCCAAAAAACACCAACCAATCAGAAATTTATTTCACAAGAAATTCAACGTTGAACGTTAATATCTATTCCAGCTTTTGATAGAGGTAAACGTTGCATATTCGTTTTTTCTGAGTCTTCTGGTTTGAATTTATGAATTGTAATATAAAGTCTGATTTACTAAAGGTTTGTTCAAATTGAGGCGAGTTTCACGCGGGCAGCGATTCGATTGTGGTGGTTGCGTCAGCGGACTTATGTAGACGTGTAACATGTTCGTATTCACGAAGTCATTCTAATTGTAGGGAAATATAAAAGCGACCGAAAGTACATTATTTTGTATTTAAACTCTATTTTGGTTCAACTTGGGTTGACCTATCTTCGCATTGAAGTCACCCTTTGCTGAGACATCGTTGTTTGCTATTTTCATTGCTTTATTGAGGGCCTTATAAAATTTATCAATATCATTATCCTTGGCTGATTCAGTTACTGCGTTAGCTTGTATTAATATTGTTGTATTGTAATTGTGTATGTTCAGAATCAGAACGGCTATACCAAACCTAACCTTTAGATTTGGAATAGCTACTTTTTCTAAAATTAATTAGAATTTAGCTCTCTAAGTATTTTTTTTAGATGTTTTTCGACAAGAAAGCCGACTCCGTATTGTCCTTTTGTTTCTCCAGTGTAGCAAAGTATTATGTACCCGTAGTTTTCTATTCCATGCCCAAGACGTCTTACCTATGATAGGCCTATAATGTCAAATTTTACGTTTTTCATAGCTTCTATTATTTCACCATGTTTATGTATGACGATAGTGTTTTTAGATTGTAGGTAGACACTGAATCTGTTTTTTATAGATTTGTTGGTTTATTTTCTCTTTTTATGTAGAGTTTTGGTCACGATCGTCCCCGGTGACCGGTGGTCAGCTTTGAAGATGACGTTGAGGAATATTAAAATATAATAATATTAGTATTTAAACAATCCATGTGACTCACTGATAATATAGCGATCTTAATAGTGGAAGAACTTTGAAAAGTTGTTCAAGTTGGTTTTTGTTTATTTAATTACAAATAAAATACATTTATAGTTTAAAATACTTTTGAATAGCAGTCTTACGACTTTTCAAGCTTTGAACGCAACTTTAAGCATCAAGCATTAGGCATTTTGTTGATATCAACGCTTCACTTACAATGGAACACTTACTCGACACTCAATGGCATCTTTCAAATTTTGTAACATACGCTCCGTGTTATTTCACATTTAAATTAATAAAATACAAAATACTTATTGATGATTGTTATGTGATCCCAGTGTCTTTCTTATTTCTTGTAGTATTATTTTAACAAAGTTTTACTACGCAACCCGGCATTTTGGTTTCAATTATTACACAATTGAACAGAACACAGTTTAACAGAACATGTGGCACGCCAACGTCACACATTGTTCGAGACTGGCACGAGTACGCCCGATTGGGCGTAGTATTCGTTGCCGCACTTTGCGACTACGCCTGCGGTATTTTGTTTGAGCGCAGCGACGACCAATCCTCATAGGTTGTTTTCCTATAAAAGAATTGCTAGCGGTCGCCTTAAAATATATATTCAAAAATAGTTTCACATTATAACTACCAGGGGCGCTGTACAGGTCACGTTAACAATTTCAGACATCGCTGTCATTTGCAAACACGTTGCAATGGAGTACCCCATTCGTGTGTAAACACGTGATTGGGTTACTCCATTGCAATATGAATATGCAAAGATTAGCGCTTATATTGCGTACGCATAGACGATAATAAAAATCGAATGGAAATCATCAAAATACTCGATAGTGAATATAATTAAGAATATAAACACACATACATGTGTAGTGATATGAGAATAAAACTATTCGACACCTATAGACCTTCGACATCGCCAGGGAATTTGCATCTCAGTTCTTGTTTGTGTTGACCTATCACATTCAATGGAACAGGAGCAACAAAGGAAATACAATGGTAAACGTTTGAACGCTAGTTGCGACATATCGTTACGACGAATACAAATTTATGTAGAATACATACTTTACATACTCCTTCAGCGTATTTGGACTAGGACTAATAAAAGAGACTCGGACCGTGGTCTAATTAACAATTACTTTACATGTCACTCTGTCACAGTTTTCTAATGTCTTCCTCGATACATTCGCTCCAACGCACGCTGAGTCTGGCTCAGGGTCTATTTTGTTAGGGGATTCACTGGAAATTATTTTGCCAGCTGTGGTGTGTGTAATGTGCACATTGGTTTTAGGTGACCACCCATTTTAAAATGAAGGACTAACTGGCGTAAATAAAAACTATTTTGCCAAACTATGTCAAATTTTTATGGGACCAAATGGCAAACATTCTGCATCAAACTAAAGAAGAATCACCAAACAATCACAAAAAAAAATACCAATAGAATTGATAACCTCCTCCTTTTTGAAGTAGGTTAAAAAATAATGAAAAGACGATGTAATTGGTCTGAAACAAAACAACAAAGCCATAAAAACAATCGCTAGCACAAACTGTAAACATTGAAAAGAGGCAAATAATCATTTTACTTGCCTCAGGCACGAACGGGGTCAATTGGAAGCGGAACTGAGGAAATACAATTTTCTTCTTAATGCCATAATAAATACAATATTCGAATGATTTACCAGTGCCAAAGACGAAAATAATATTCTTCAAAACAAACAGGATTCACGTTTAAAAGCTGACTACAAAACGGATATTCCTTAGATTAAGGATTGTTCTCCAACTAGATACCGCAGGAGTAGTCGTAAAGTGCGGCAACTAATACTACGCTCAAGTAGGCGTACTGAAGTCAGTCTCGAACAATGTGTGACGTTGACATGCCGGATGTTCTGTTAAGATTTGCTAATAATATAAACTAAAATACCGTAAAAAACGCCGTTGCGTAGTAGAACTTTGTAAAAATATACCTACAAGTAATAAGAAAGACAGATCACATAACATCAGCAAAGTATTTTGTATTTTATTAATTCACAATTTGAAAGATGCCATTGAGTTTCAAGGCCACGCACATAAGCATCTAATAGTTGCCGTAAAAGCTAATGTTCTTAGGTAGTGCGGTATCTAGTTAGAGCGCAGGGGAGACAAATCCTCAATCTAAGCCTTTTATATAACTTTCAATAGATGGTACATGGTAACATTATAATAGAAACTTTATAGTCTCATAAAACGAATAAAAGAGTTGACCAGCGCTACATACTTTTGGAAATATACCTACCAGCTGTTACACTAAGGTATTATTTTATGAAAATAAGGGACGAGACGAGCAGAACGTTAAGCAGATGGTTATTGATACGCCCTGTCTATAACAATGCATTGCCGCCGATTGTTGAAAAACCCAAAAATTCTGAGCGGCACTACAACTGCGCTCGTCACCTTGAGACATAAGATGTTAAGTCTCATTTGCCCAGTATATTTCACTAGCTACGGAGCCCTTTCGACCGAAACACAGTAATGCTTACGCATTACTGCTTCACGGTAGAAATAGGCGCCGTTGTTGTACCCATATTCTAGCCGGCATCCTGTGCAAAGGTGCCTTGCACTGGTGATAGGTATGTACTAAGGGTGGCGAGATTAAAATAAAAATTTAAAGCAGCTACTGTCTTTAGCGCGAGAAATACAAGTTTTTTTTACGATTTTTATTCCGGAGCCCAAATAAATTATCAAAAGAAACATTTATTCTTAGTTACTTCTCATAACATAGAAAGAAAGAAAGAAAAACATTTATTTCACCAAACACTCAAAGGATACACTTAATATAAAAAGATAAAAGTACAAACAAACTAAAAAAGAACGTATTTAAATAGTAATAGATTTAATGTTCCTGTGCAGTGCAGGAAATGGGTCACCGACTCAGGATTATCTGTGACACGGCCGTGGCTATGACACAGCACTGATTTTCAGCGGTGCCCGTTTAACTCTGGAGATACAGTGCGCTCGACATATAGTAAATAATCATATAATATATATAAAAATGAATTGCTGTTCGTTAGTCTCGCTAAAACTCGAGAACGGCTGGATCTATTTGGCTAATTTTGATCTTGAATTATTCGTGGAAGTCCAGAGATGGTTTAAAAGGTGAATAAATATGAAAATGCTGCTAAATTAAATAAAAACAACAATTTTGTTTTTCCTTTGATGTGTCCCCCGTCGTTCAGAAATCCAATTGAAAGCATAGTTTCAAATGAATAATTATTTAGATTTTTTATATCTTTCTAATTTTCTCAGGAGGGATAAAAGAATCTTAATTTTAGCTACCTATAGTTGATAGATTAACTACAGTTGTTAACTATCTATCAGATTATTTTTATGTAAATTCTTAAATCTTCATTTAATATAAATTATGAACAGAACAACGTCTGTCGGGTCTTAATAATAATATATACATAAAACTCAATACAAAATAGTCGATAGTAAAACATTTAGATGTTTTAAAATAAAAAGTAGTATTAATAAAACCTATATTAACTAACATATATCCATAATACTGGGGAACACCTATACTTTCACCATCAATGCTCCTTCCTTGTGAGCTATCTTCCAATGAAAGTCTTGTTAAAATTTAAAAATATCGATTCAACTATACGAACTGTGTAGTAACAATTTTCTATTTTTTTTATGACAGTAAGGGACGAGACGAGCAGGACGTTCAGCTGATGGTAATTGATACGCCCTTTCCATAACAATGCATTCAATTTCAATACTAAAAAGCTGTTCCTTCGATATTAAAAACACTATCAATTTTACTTTACGTATAGATATAAATTCCTATGTATGCAAGCATTGCTAGCTAACCATCCTTTTCCAATCCAAGCTGGTGCAATATATGTGCTGAGAGATCAGCTCGCGCTCTGATGGAGTCCCAACGGGTGGTGTGCAGAGGTGCCCGAAGTCTGCCGTAGTGGTGGGTGACGCAGAGGGCACCGGTAGCCCCCGTGGCGACCGCGTGGACAAGGCGAAGAGATGACTCCAACTCCTCCTGAAAAATATATTGGATGTGAGTGAGGACTTGATTCCTGCCGCCGAAGTCCACCTTCGCATGACACACAAGTTAGGATATCATTCCCACCATCTGGATGTGTAGCGGTCCTCCATAATGCGGTTTTCAAGGAGCTTTCTTCCACTTACTACAACGATGTGGAATAAACTTCCTTGTGCGGTGTTTCCTGGACGATACGACATGGGGACCTTCAAAAAGTGCGTACACTTTAAAGGCGGCAACGCTCCTGTGATTCCTTTGGTGTTGCAATTTGGACGGCGGTGATCACTTAGCACCAGGTGACCCGTACGCTCGTTTGTCCTCCATTTACATAAAAAAGGACCGTACTAGGCACGTGTCAAGAAAAAATATATTGTTTATACTGAAAAATTTGAGATTATCCACATTTGATAACTGAACCGTTGGATGATGTGCACGGATCCTTAACAGTAGATGAAGAATACGAGAATGATACGTCCTGATGACTAGATATCTATAGTAGACCACGTCATAATTCCTTCTTTGCTCGGTAAGTTTTAGGGAAAGCTGTAGATACCTTACAGACGTACTGAGATGTTGGTAATTTAAATAAAAACTGATTGTAATTGCAATGAAGTGCTCATTGATGCATCTATAGAAAATTCACACAGATATAGCGAGACAGCAATATTACTAATAATTCTTAATTTCAGGTCATTCTGTCCCACAGTAAGCTTATTCTAATTAAAAATAATACTAAAAAAAACAAAAACCAATCACTGGAAAGGCTGTCCAAAATATAATAATGAAATAATATTTGTTGCAACAAGTTAAACTTTTTTTTTGTTATTCTCCATGAACAGATATCTATTGTTTATACATGGGGTCACAAGATATAGTCATGAGAATTCTGATAAAGCCAATGAAGACAACGCAACAACCATTCCATGACTTAGTTTTTTGCCGCCCATACGGAACATTTATAATTATTATTATAGCACAAATAAAATTTGAAAACAAAATTTTATGTACGATGCGGAACTCGAACCCACGATCTCTCGCGTTATCCGTGCGATTGCTCTTCCAACTGACAACTGAGCTACCCATTCGAGTGACGTATTGTCATAAAATCAACAAATTGTTTAGATTTGCAAGAGCGACATCTCAAGTCAATTTCCTAATATGCAAATATTGGGGTTGAGCAGTTTATCAATTGTAAAGTAGATCCTGTAGATGAAGCCACAACCTGAGAGTAGAACAAAGCATATAAGATTTATTATATTATTTATTATAGCTTCAATTATTATATAATAGCTGTTTAATATAATTCGATCCATCGATCTATAAGGCACTCTAAGATAGAAATCACCCTCATCCAATTTCATAACTTATTTCTTTGCCAATTCGGATCCCGAAGCGTTAGGTACTGTGGTTCCAGGTTATATATTGTGATTACAATATGACAGCCAACATTGAGAAAAACTTAGCAGACAATTATAAAGGGCTGATTTAATATTAATTTTAACCACTAGAGAACATTAAATAGAATACCTCATCGTTTGTAAAACAAACCAATAATCTTTCAAAGACTAGAAAGATTTCCAACCCACTCAGACCCCTGAAGGATCAAACTGGCATTCAAATAGCAAACAAAGAAAACCGCACTCAAATCGGAGCACTGCAAGAGTGATATTTAAATCCTATTAGTATAAATCTTACAAAGGCTTTCAAACTAATCGTCTTTCAAATATACTTGGAATTAAGATTAAAGATAAGTAACACTAATAACTTATTAATACAGATTTTTTCTTACTAGCTGACCCGACAGACGCTGTTCTATCAATAGAAGAAAAAATAAAATAAATATAGTATGTTATCTTTAATAGATAGAAATATACCATCAAAGACTTTTCTGTAGACCTATATAAGATACACAATTCGACCATACATTATTCTGTTATATCTCATAGGGTTTAGACAGCGTTTTTGTTGAAAGCTCCCAGGGGGCTTTTCTTCCCGACACCTCCAAGAAATTCCGTTCATATACACAAAAACTTAACAAATCATATACTAAAACCTTCCTCGAGAACCACGCTATCCATTGGTGAAAACAGCATGAAAATTAGTGCTGTAGTTTTTGAGTTTATCGTGAATAGACAGACAGACAGACGTGGCCGAGGACTTTGATTTATAATATGTAGTGATTAAATGTGTGTTTATGTAAACTACTTCTAACAATCAACAAATCAAAAATAAATCTCTATCTATTGATTACTAATTACTTAACTACTATATTTTTGTATCTAGTCCTATTGATAAACGCGTTATTCTGTTAACTGCTTCAAGTAATTAACAAGCAAAAATCTATTTCCTTCCATTAATGGATAGTTATCTAAAAGTCTATACCCATCTCAGTTATTTACGTTTTCATGGGAATAAGTGATGGAACGTTCAGATTGCACATCTGATATTAGGTATAATTGAACTGTGCACATCGAGGTGTGACATCACACGAGAGGGTGAGGTATGGTTTGCAAAAATATTGAAAATAAATTTTTCAAGTGTTTTAAGAGATTTGTTTTAGACTTACAATAAGAAATATTATATCAAATTTTGAATAAAATTGTCCAAAGTCCAAAGCCGCGATAATCGTACATCTGAACATCGAAATGTGAATATTCATAACTAATTTAGCTAGAAATGTTAGTAATGGAATAATTCATGTTTTAAGAAGTAAGGTCCCGTGAGATGAGTTTGGGATATACCGCTATGTTAGTGAAGTCATAGTGATATCAGATTACATTTTATATATCACCAATTAAAAATACAAAACCAGTTGCAAACAGACGACTGAATGCTGTCGTAATGCAGAGGACAGCCTAGCGAAAGTCTCTAAGAAAAAAACGATTCACTCGATTGTGTGCAACGTGCAGTCATTGATAGATTGACAGCTGACGGCTATAATCTTGTAAAAAACGGAGATAGCCGAAATCCACTACGTTTTAAGCAACTGTTTCGATTTCAAAATTAGCCGGATTATACTTCGTCGCCAATCGCCATACTGTAATTAGTTACCTACTGCTCTTTCAAGCTTATGTCAAATCACTGCACGTTTCATACGAAAATAAATTTCAATATTTACTCAGGCAGTCTTATAACGTAGTATTTACATCCTCTTTGGCAGATATAAACATGACAAGGCCCGTTCCTATTCCAACGCGCGGGGGATTTAAATCAAATGAATACGCAATCATTACGCCTTATCAACTGAAATAGCTAAAATATGATTACTATATGAACATCGGTACTTTTACGAGTCATCAATCAGTATTACTGTTTCCATAAATGTTCAATCTGTTCGTGATCATACAATGATCATACGTGATCAAACAGGCATCCATTTCGATGTCGTTCTAACGAATTGAATACTGATTGGGGATTGGACTTAAAGTTTAGACATCATTCGAATGTTACATTCTAGGAAATACGTGAACTGAAATTTTATTGTATTAATGTAGATATATTTAAGTGTGTTCTCATGTTCAAGTCAAGAAGTATATAATGATTTGATAGCAACAATATCTATACAATTAGTATCTCGATAGTTTTTAACCAACTGAATAAGAAGGAGCTTTTCAATTCGTCGACTGGGTAATGAATTTTTTTATTTCAAAGCTGGTGCTTCACCGATTCCAAAAATAACTAGTATTGTACAAAAATACGCATTTATTTTTTTAATTTTTAGTGCATATTATATCTATTGTTTTGGAATAGCTTTTTTTGAAGTCAGTTGTTTTTTGTTAATATTTTTTTATTTGACACGATCTATTTAATACCTATCTTCCTCTGGTAATGTGGATGAAATATAAACTTGTTGTTAAATAAAGAGCCTACTGTCGGTTGCAATAAACATAGCAGATACAATCCAACGATACATATTTTAACAGTAGAGAAATTAATTGATGTTCCATTCTGAATTCTGCACGCAAATTTCATGGTGCGATGCATGCACAACAGAATTTTCCAATTTGCTTTAGCAATAAAGTTTGCCGAGGCATAATTTCCATCCTACATGCTTCAATTAAATATGGTTTCCTTTGCACTAGGCAAATGATATCATAACTTTGTTGAATTATTACCCCGTCCAGTGTGAGACTAATAGTTGCCTACTAATATTTTGACATTATTATTTGACATTATAAGCTCACGATATATGATTGCTTTTTGCTTAAACACTTCAAACATATCTGTTACGTACGTTGGCTAGGAATTAGATCTCATTGAATAACTACCTCACTCCTCTCACTATGTGTCCGTCTGTCAACCCGCTTCGACAAGATCTAAAAAACCTAGCATCTAAATAAACCATACCGAAAGTGAAAAGAAACTAAACTTAACTAAAACACTTCACAGTCAAAACAAACTTTCGACCAAGGAACATGATATTCGATAACAAGATCTCAGTAAAAATATCGTTAAACAACAACAACCTGATATCGAACATATTTTAAAACAATTAACTCAGCTACGAAATTTTGAAGAGGGCCTACTTCAATATGACTATTCTAACAAAAATAATTATGATATTATAAAATGTATTATACTTTCGTTATGGTATACATTACCATCCACCAACAAAAGGTCTAGTTAAAGTATTCTAGAGAATATTATTTTTATTTTATTTTAATATATTGTTATTAAATTTATTTGGAGTCTGCATTTGTTCGTAATAATTTTATTTGTGCCAACGGCTACTCTTTAGGAGTATGACGCATGGACCCGCCATCCCCTCTTTCGACCATATTTTAGGGAAGGAATCAATCCACCCCTAGTGTGGTGTTTGTTAAAAGGCATAAAAAGGCATAAAAGGCATTTATTTTCTCAAAATTGATTCCTTTAGAATTCTTTTTGATGTCATTTCTTATACTACTAGATACTACTACCGCTTCGGAAACAAATGGCGCTCTGAGAGAGAAGAAGCGGCGCAAGAAACTCTCCCAGCATTCTTTTTTTTTGCGCTCTTTTCAATAAAAATATACAATATTGTACAGTTGCTATAAAATAATCACAATCTAGTCCCAGGCTGTCCGATCATTTAGATATTCAGCAGTGGAGTAATAGGATTTACGACAGAGCCATTTTTTTATAAAACATTTAAATTTATTTATAGACAATGCCTGAACAGTGGCTGGGACTTTATTGTAGAAGTGTATACATTTACCCTTAAAGCTATTATGTATCTTATGAAGCCTACTAGAATTAGTTACAAGCAATCCCTTATTTCTAGTGTTATAATAATGAAAATCACTATTAAGAGCAAAACTTTCGACTGGGTGAACCGATTTTGATAATTCTTTTATTTGAAAGCTGGTGCTTCTCGTGTGGTCCCATTGTAATTTGGTCCAGATCTGTATATGGCATCCATGAGAAAACCATAGAAGTCTTAAATTTGCGATACATACGTATAGCAAAGTGGATGATAAATTTACGAATAACTCAATATCGCGTCAACCGATTTCGATGATTCTTTTTTTATAGGAAAGGATATACTTCAAAGATAGTTTGGTTAGATTCTGATTACGGAATCCATGATTGAATTGATAGTTAGTGTACTTCATATTCACTAAAAATAATAAAATAAAAAAAAATAACAAAAAACAACTGACTTCAAAAACACTATTTCAAAACAATAGATATAATAATATGCACTAAAAAGTATAAAAATAAATACGTATTTTTATAAAATCTAATTAATTAATCTAATTCTAGTTACGATTATTGTAATTTTTGAAGTCGGTGTCATCCAAGATAGATTTGTAACTACACACATAGTTAAAGGTGAGATGTGCTTGAGTTGTGAGGAGGCGAGAGGCGACAGCGAGTCGCGGCGGAAGGACACCGATTCCAAAAATGACAATAATCGTCACTAGAATTAGATTAATTAATTAGATTGTATAAAAATACGCAAATATTTTTATACTTTTTAGTGCATATTATTATATCTATTGTTTTGAAATAGTGTTTTTGAAGTCGGTTTTTTTTTGTTGAAAATTTTTTGAAGTGGGTTAATTAACTACCCCCTCTAGTCATCTCATTATAACCAATAAAATTACAGGTTTTTAATGTTAACTGACAAAAATCGAATCTGCACTGAGAGAGGGGTCGGGCGGAAGTAATTGAGCTTGAGCACATGTCACATGAGCTTTGCTTCGCCAAGGAATATGTAATATGACAAGTTCGAGTCTGCCTCAGCCATCTCACCTACTTGTCACGCTAATTATAATCCAATAGCGGCTTAAGTGATGATTTCATGACATTTGGTTTTTACAATTTCAAGTCGAGTCATCACCATTGTAATTTTGAGTTTATGTTTTGCTACAGGTTTCATTTTTTTAGTGCTTAGTGAAGCATGGGTCAGCAAAACATGGGTTAGCTCAAGGTCTTATTTATTCTTATATCTTTGGCTTTTTTTAAAATGCAGCCATTACTTAGACAGTTAGAAGCTTTGTAATTTTGAGTTTTTGGTTTCAAATAAATAATGGCTTTTGCTTTGAAATTTGATGATTTTGACATTGAGTTTTTATAATTTGAACTGCAGATATGACTTAAATAAATCGAGAGCGAGAACCATACTAACTATATTATTCTTTCTTCTTTTAATCCCATCTTTTAATATAACCAGTTATAATTAAATAAAATTATAAATATATTAAACAAATATGACTAGAAGTAGCATAGCTATTATAAACTCAAACAATGTCCATATTATCTATGCACGAGTGAAGAGCTAAATAATTGACGTCAGCTCATTGGAATATTCCGCGCTAATAAGCTACATTATTATAGCTAGCCGTATTACTGTTTCAAATAACGTGACTATTTGTACATACTAGAATAAATTTATCTCTTTATGTATTTTACATGGAATATTAATTTATTGTGATATTATTATCAAACGGTTTGTTAGATTCTAATTTCAATAAGCGATTTTAAAATCTTATATTGGATATAAATCATAGTTTTAAGTAATTTAAAATTTTAAAATACTAACATTTTTTTTTTTACATTACTTCATTAATATACTACAATTTTTCTCCTCTCTCTTTCTTCTTTATTTCTTTTCTTATTTAATAATGTTTTAATATTAATTTGCTAAAACGTATGTAATGCTCTGTTTATGTCCGTTTTTCTTACATGATCTCGATTTGCAACTATAATTGGGGTGTCACCTAAATAGATATATCTGTCGTAGCTGTTAAGGAATTGGCTAGGTGCTCACCCTGTTTTGAATATGTTATTATTTAACCTGAGAGTTTTTGTTAATTTATTTTGACAGTATTAGTTTTTAATCCATAAAAGTGACATCTGATATTGAAATAATATATTCTACGCTTTATTGGTGTTGATTGTGGAGCGCACCTATTTAAATTATGTTTTATGTTTTGCCCAATAAGATCCCATTTTGTTATTTTTCTCAAATGAAGACCTTTTCTACACTGTACATCTTTTCTAAGCTAGAGGTCCCGGGTTCGAATCCCGGTAGGTGCAAACATTTATAAGATGAATATGGAAGTTTGTTTCCGAGTTATGAATGTTCATATGTATTTATGTATATTGTATAAAATATTATCGTTGTCTTGCACCCATAGCATGCATTCGCTATGCCTAGTTCGGGGCAAGATAACTTATGTAAATGTCTGTCATGTCTGTATGTCAAATTATTATTATCATATCTCCATTACTTCATCATACATATGGATTTCGTACTTACCTATCTCAAAAGTCTATTCTGTATGCAATGTTTTATTTGGAACAGGCAACAATGTTTAGAAATCAAAATATTAACGAAAACATGATTCATATACTGAATAGTAAAAATTTATCTTAAGGCAGCTGTCCCAAGGAATCGCCAAAATAGCGCATAATTGAAACCATTTCTTGACGGCTTATATACAGCTTGTATTTTTACAAAACATAATTATATATCTACAGAATGCGAAAAGAAAATTCATATTTTATTAATATTTCTATTTCTTATAGACAGTGAAACACACTTAACTTTTACAGTTGCAGCTATTCTAATAATTCAATCTAGATAAAAATTGTACGGAAATTGTACACCAATAAATACTATTTAACATGACGTAGTCTTCTGAAGAAAATATTACTATGTTTGTAATAAATTAAAAATGCTTCTAATTCTGAATTAAAACTATGGCGATCTTGTGCGAAACCTAGGTAACCTAGCTCCGCTCGATTCCTCAAGGCCATTGGCTCAGTCCCCAGCCTTAAAATAAATTGTTTTTAAATGGTGACAGTGTAATGTATCCAACATCAACACTCACCATTATTTACCGTTTCTTTTGATACCTCACATAAAACAGGAAATATTAATTTACAAACATCCACCGTTTGAATTCACATTCACATGAATTGGAATTACGAGTATAAATAAATATTATAAAACTTTTCATATTTTTAAATTCTTAGTACGATAGCACGATTGCTTCGTCCACTTATCCAACTCGATTGTCATTGGCTACAGACATTGCGCAATGACGTCACTTAAATTCAACTACCCTCAAAAATCTGAATCGCGCTGACAGAGTTTATTTATAAGTTGATTCATATTACTTTAAAAATGCGTTAGTATCGGTGTCCAGCATTCCTCGGTAAGGCGTAAACAACCATGCGCTAATGTTGTTATACTTGTGATTGACTGTGTCCCTAACTGTTCCTTCGGGGCAGTGGACCAGAGAGGGACTACAGGCCAAGTGTGAAACGTGATGAGAGAGAAAGGTCGCGCCGGACTTTCTCTCTTCTCTCCTTTCTAATTTGAAGTTCAGTTTACTGTTCTCACCCCACCGCAGGAATGCGCTTTGACACCATTTTTTGTGTTTTTCAACTCACTTAGAAAAGGAAGAGGTAGTCAATTTGTCTGTATTTTTTTTGGGAAACAGTTTATAAAAATATTAAAAGTGGATGTTTTTTTTTATTAAAGACGAGGACAAACAATCCTACGGGTCACCTGATGGTGAGTGATTACCGCTCCCCACACTCTCCTTCATCACCCAGACGAATCACAGGAGCATTGTCGGCCTTTTAGATAAGTTATACCCGCTTATTGTGATTATATACTTTTTAAGCTTTAGCGTAGGTAAGTATTTAATAAAATGTTGTTATTTTGAAACAGAGCAAACTTTACTATTTTATCTACACCCTTGCTTTAAATCCTCTATTAAAGATTCTGAAACACTTAGCTTATTGCCAACATTAAAACACCCAATGTTCTAATAACCATCACGTCATCCAAACGAGTGTTGTAATGTTGTACTGAATTTCATAACACCACTCCTGTTTTTTTTTTCGATCCCCTCATGCGCAAAGAATTTCAACAGACAGCCACATTCTTAGTGCTCGATGCCTGGTATCTGTATGAATTTAAAAAAAAAAGAACATTTTCGTTTACGCGCGTTCCACACTACCAGAAGTCGCGCGCCGTAAAAAATAGTAGGTTATTCTAATCCCTGCCATTTTTATTCATTCATTTTAAACGCTGCAAAAGAACATTTTATTCGAGTGAATTTTAATTATTGCACCATACAAAATGTAAATTACTACTAAAATAAATAATTGTTTCATTAATACTTAGTTTATATGTATATAATCTGTAATGAATGATATTAGGTTACTACTAGGACTGGTGTTTTAATGTTAGCAGTAAGCTAACTTTTTCAGAATCTTTTAGAGATTCATATTCTGGGTATAGATAAAGTCTTGTATGCAACTGTTGATAATTAGGTATTAAAACACTAATGTGATACTATTATCACACGAGGCGAAGTCAAATGTTCAAAATACTAATCAAATATTTGTTTATAAAAGTTGTTTCTAGTAAAATTGATATTCCTTGATTTTTTTGTTAGGGTCCTTATTTCCCGCGAGAAGATGAATGATATGTTTGATAAAACAAACGAATGCAACTCATGTACATGTTCAAAACACCTTAATATTACTAGAAAGAAATTATAAAAACTTATAATATAATGTTTTTGTTTAAAAGAAAAATGAATAATAATATTAGAGAGAGAGTTTAAAGCAATTTCTTTAAGGCAATGCTTTGTACTTATTCGTTAGCAATTACTTCAAAATGTTATTAATATGTTTTATTGAGGAGTCAAGGTTCTACATTCATCTGATTGCATTTCTTCTCGATGAATACTCTTTTGACAGAGTTGTGGTTCTTATGAAGTTTTATTCCTGTGTGATAACTTGCATGACTATTCTCTTGGGAAAAATAGCTGCAGGTTCCCGTCGCCTACTACAACTTTATGTTCTGGGGATATTTGCTGCTTTGCTGCCAAAGTTGCTGAAGATTCTTCTGATCTGGTATGTGGCTATGCCACCCCTACTCCTTACTTCCGTATTACCCCTTACCTCCCTTTCTACGTAAATTAGCTATTGCTATCAGAATATGCTGCAAGAGGACATGGTAAGTTGGCGACCACTTCTCATCAGGTTACCAGCGAGAAATTTAGGGTTAAAACTTAGTATCCCGTACACGAATTATGATGTATAGTAATCGATAGAGCTTTAGTCCACGAGTTTAATGCTACCACTCTTATTACAAGGGAATGCACCGTTCCTGACAAAAAATCATTATAAGTATTATAACCTAACCCCAAATTATGACATTTTTAAGGATTGGGACATTTTTATGGGGAGGAAAGAAAGGGAAACGCCTAGAATTCGTTTCTGGCACTCGCCTGCCGCTGCCGCGGTCCGCTACACTCGGCTCGTGCGTTGTTTTAACTGTTCTAACATAACCTAACCTAACCAATTTTATAAATTATAGTTGATAAAGCTTAAGAACGGTGCATTACCTTGTAATAGAGTGGTATCAATATAATCGTGGACTAAAGCTCTATTAAGTACAATATTTATTACCTCCTAATTCGTGGTACGGGATACTAAGTCCAACCCAAACTTAGTCTTATTATTCACATAGTGCATGTAGTACTTGATACTTTAATGCTCTTCACCGCAATCAAGTTTATTGTAATACGGGTTGCAGACCAAGAGCTAAGCTAAGTTAGCTTAGCTTAGCTCGCATAGCTGACGCAGTTTTCCATACTTGTGTGCAGACCGCAAACTAAGCTATGTGAGCTAACTAAAATATGCGAAGCTAAGTTAGTTGTGTATGCCGATGCGCAGCTACACGAGCTAAGCTAAGCCCCTCCCACTACCCCGCACACCCTTTGCACATCCTGCACCAGTGCTGTCCAGTGTTCCTTGTTTGTCAGTCAGCTTTGGCTTAGCTGTTGGTGTGCACGCTATTTATTTCTAGTTAAGCTTAGCCTAGCTTAGCTTAGTTTTCGGTCTGCAACCGGCTTAAATACAGGGAGACTTCAAAGATGATGATGAAATGAAATGGTTTCTTTGCCCTGAGAGAATTTATATAACTACCCAAAGAGGATGTTAATACTACGCTAATAAGAGGCGGGACTAAGTAAAAATTTAAATTTACTTTAGTATGAAACGTGCAGTCGTTTGACATAAGTTTTGAAATAGTAGTAATTACAGTATCGCGATTGGTCACGAAGTATAATCCGGCTAAGTTTGAATGAAATTTTTTTTAATGAAAATAAGGGACGAGACGAGCAGGACGCTGATTGTAATTAATGCGTCCCGGCCATTATAACGCAGTGCCGCTCAAGATTATTGAAAAACCCAAAAATTCTGAGCGGTACAACAACTGCGCTCGTCAACTTGAGACATAAGATGTCAAGTCTCATTTGCCCAGTAATTTCACTAGCTACGGCGCCCTTCAGACCGAAATACAGTGATGTTTACACATTACTGCTTCACGGCTGAAATAGGCGCCGTTGTGGTACCCATAATCTAGCCAGCATCTGGTGCAAAGGAGCCTAAAACGTAGTGGATCTCCTTTTTTTACAAGATTATAGCCGTCATCTGTTAATCTGTCAATGCACGTTTCATACAATCGAGTGAATCGCTTTTTTCTTAGAGAGTATCGCTAGGCTATAACTATCTCACTCTCAGATATACTTACTCTCAGATATACTTCTTTACTACATAAAAATATATGGTATACTACATAAAAATTACAATTTCGTATCGCACTTCAAAAAAAAACTAGAATTTGTAAGACAATAAATCAATAATATCGGATTTCTTTAACTTTTAACTTTCCCTATCAAAAATCGTTCAAGACGGTACAAAAGTTTTCTCTTTAAAATTCGTTTCCTACAAAGTGAATTTATTATTGATGATATGCATCGCTCCATAAAGTGAAAATAAAAATGGGTCGGATAGAGGTTGATGGTGTGCACTGGACTGAATATTATGTGAAAGTGTGGCTTATAAATAATATCATTGAAGCTATATACAAACATGTTATATTAAATCAAATCAAATCAAAATCACTTTATTCATATTGGTCACGGAAAATACACTTATGAATGTATTTTTTTCTAATTGAACCCACCGCCATATTGATACCACCACTTAGTACAGGGTTGATGAGAAGAACTGGCAAGACACTCATTGCCACTCTTTTAAATCAACATTTACATTTTCATCGTTTTACATATCATTTGAATTACAATATAATATGTTAAGTGATGCAACAAAAATCCCCAAACGTCAAATAGTCAATGCCTTACACGAGTGAGTCAAAAAAGTAAATGTAAATTGAAACACAATAAAAATTGTTGAGTACAGTAGTTGCATCTTCCATACACACCGTAAATAAATAAAGGTATTTTGCGAGAATTTTATAAGCGACTAGTTGACCCAGCAAACGTTGTATTGCTATATAAAGTAATAACAAAATTAATATTTAAAATTTCATTCTCAGACTATATAATATTCAGGTTATATAGTTATTTTATAATTATCTAGGCTAATCATTTACGGGTGTGCAAAATGGATGTCATCGGGAAACAGCTGTTATATTTCTAAATGTTGGCCAAGAAGTGCTTAGTATCATTTAGAAAGAAAGGTATATAAAATCAAATTAGTTATTTATTTTAAATTATTCTTTCAATTTTATTTCTGAACGACGGGAGACACATCAATCGCAAAACAAAATTTTTGTTTATATAATTTTTTTCCCGAGAATTTTCATATTTATTCACCTTTTAAACCTTCCTTGGACTTCCACAAATAATTCAACACCAAAATAAGCCAAATCGGTCCAGCCGTTCTCGAGTTTTAGCGAGACTAACGAACACCAATTCATTTTTATATATATAGATTAAATAAAATATAATAACTAAAAACTAAAATTATACTGAGATATATTTTGGCAAACCCATCTTCGACTCGATTGCTATGTATATCTATGGAACTATAGATTACGGGTTCAATCCCCGCTGGGAATTTATTTTTTTCTAAATCTTGGTAAGTATTGTTCTTTGTTCTATGCACATCATTGAATCTTTAAATATGTATATATAATTCTGATGATGCATTGCATGATGCTTAAGAGGCAACCACCCATGGACATCCGCAACAACAGGTGTCAAGAGGTGCGTTATACCTACTACTCCGTTAGCGTGAACTAAAATCTACTCTATCTAAATCTCGGCGTGTTAATATTTAAAAGATCGAAATGTGGCTTTATTGTCCGCCACGATATTGATAGATCTACATTCAGCCTGACGTTCGTACATTATAATCTCCTCTGTGAGTCTGACAAAGGTAGCGGTCACAGCTTTCACAACACCAAAGTCTTTCATAAACTGTAAGCGCAACTCTTTAAAATTACACATGAATTTCTAATTTTCTTATGTTTCCTATGTTATGCTATTATCGACCCTCCTTTTTTGTTTTCTGTCCCTTTTCCTTCTCTTGCGTAATTATTTTGCTTCATTAGACCTTTCCTTTGACCGTGTGTCCCGACCACTTCCATTTTAGCCTTTGTATTTTATGGATACGTCCTTTACCTTGATCTTTTTCCTAATGTTGATGTTTCTTATTCTCCCCCTCTTTGCTCCTATCATGCTTCTCTCCTTTGTTACTTGCTAACGTAACAATTCTATTAGATGTTTTTTTATGTTCATACATGAAGATTGGTAGAATCCAAACATTGAATAATTTGCTGTTTGTTGATATATGAAGGTTTTTGTATTTCATTACTACCCATAGGCCCCAATACCTTTTCCAACTCTGCTATTCTTCTTCTTTTTCAATTTTAATCAAGATCGTTCAAGCCGTTCTTGAGTTATAAAAGGACGGACAGACAGGCGAAAATTTCGAAAATCGGAAAATTATTTAGCCGTAACATGTTTATTTATCGCGAAATTTCAGAAAAATATTATGTAATTACAGACAGATCCTACATATGTATATGTAGTATCTAGATTTAAACATGTTTCGATATTTTTGTATTATCTAGGTGGTGTTGATTCATCTATAGTCAAAATTGTGTAACTATTGCAATGTTATCGGTGATATTACAAAAACTACTTTTAGTTTGATTTAGTTATTTTAATTTCTTCTAATAATTTATAAAGAGTATAAAAATAACCGAATAATGGGTTTTATTTACAGATAGCAAGCAGGCATGCAAATAATAGAAAAAAATCTAAGACTTATGAAAATGAAATTTTCCACGACAATCTAAAATAGGTAGTAACTTTATTTAATCTTGAATTCAGCACTATCTCAAAGAGATTTAAATTTATACGCCGTATTATAAATACCAGCTTAAAGTCGGTCAGCGATATATCATTAAGTATACGGCTTAGATCGACAAAGCCTTCGTGGCGAGCTTTTGCTTGGTTTTGCTCAGTAAAATATATGCATTCATATTTAAGGCTTCACTAACAAGGGTGATTTCAGCAATATAATTTTTATAAATTTTGAATTATTTATTTATGCCTTAAACTACTTTTAATTATACAAAACTGTTAGTCATATTTAATATCTATTTATATGTTATCCCGGCCTCCCCTTTGCCTTCTACAATAATTTGTCGGCTGTTGATCGGGTCCTGAGTACTCCTTCGAAGGCAATTATTTCGTCGATCCACCTGGTGGTAGGTCTGCCTATTTTTCATTCTGCGTCCCTCGGATTTTTGAAGCGAAAACTTCTTTAGCGGCGTTGAGCACTTTTCTTGGGATGTGTATAAAATGTTAAACTCAAGTCAGGACACGTCACGTCATGACCTGATCGACTCGTAAGACAGTCGTTGAAATTATTGATGAAAGTTGATTTTTCTGAGAGTTGACTTTTAAATGTAAAATAATTGGAAAAAGTGAAGTGTTCAATTTTTTTATAATATAAATTGTCATTTTTGTGTACGATAGCGCAATAAATGAATATTGTATTTAAGTACATAATTGCTAGTACTTTTATACTAATAAATAAAGCAATTGTAATGTAGGCTACAATTAATATAAAAAAAACTACTTATGCAGTGGGTAATTTTTTTAGATGCATTTGATTCGTGGTTCAAGTAGCACTATGAGAGTTATTATTATATTTGAAAAGTTAGTTGGGTAGTCAATACTCGCCTACGACGACTTAGTGTAAGTACTTCACGTATATGGTAAACAAAGTTTTACACCTGAACAGAAAGCTAGGTTGTTTGATCAGTATATTGTACCAGCACCAATAGATCGTAAAAATATTCTTGGTATAGGAGTATAACTAAATATAAAGAGGAAACTCATAGAAACGCGAACGCGAGACAAACAAATGACTTAGATAGGAAAGTAAGATCACCGATGCTATCATTGGAGTACGTCCACGTCTGAAGTGGCAGTGGGCATGACACGTAGCCCGAAAAATTCGCTCGTGAAGCGTTCCTTGAGGTAGACCACGAATGCCAAAAATGGTGCAATCTGAAGGAGGTCTATACCAAACTGGTTGAGAATGTCTTAGAAGAAGATCAATATTTTTATTATCAACCATTAACGGGCAAGACGTCTCACCAAAACGCCAGGGGGTTGAAGGGTTTATAGAGTACTGTATTCCCGACACTTTGAGCAATTCTCGATCAGTGGACCGCAAACCATTGGGTTTGAAACTGATTCTGTGATGCGCGAGAGATAAGAGCAATGTATACTCTATCATAATCATCTTCATCATTTGAGCTGGAAGACGTCCACTGCTGGACAAAGAGTTCCCCAAAAGATCGCTCTCACGATCGGTCCTGCGCAGCCCTCATCCAACCTACTCCGGCGATCTTGAGCAGATCAGTAGTCCATCTTGTGGGGGGCCTACCAACACTACGTCTTCCGGTACGTGGTCGCCATTCGATGACATTTCTACTACTACATGTGTTATTATGAAGTATTGTTTTGCTAAAGTTCCCCAAGTTTCTTCGCATCTATTTTGTTATTTTTGTATCTATCGATTCTGATACAAGTATCAATGAGGAATTGAGGGGATTATTGTCAAAGGGTGATGACAGTAGTATTGTTAGTTTAATATATAAAAATAAAACAATTAAAAATATAAAAAGCTTATTCGGACTGGTCTCCATTGGCTGCAATATAGTCCTTTATACGTCGAGGCCAGCTACCAATAGAAGCACGCACTCTTTCCATGGGAAAATTCTTCACTGCCACGGACGGATTGTTGTAGGGACTCCAAATTATCTTGGCGCTTAGAGCAAGCCATACTCTCTAAAACTGACCATAAATCATAATTGAGCGGATTAAGATCGGGACTGGACGATGTCCAGTCTTCAGCTCTGATGAAGTCACAAATAGAGGAGGTCTCATTGTACCTTTTAATAGCCCGGCACACAAACATTTTACTAATACCAAGGGTATGGAGAGTTTTACAAATTGAATTTGGCTCTATACCTACTTTGTGTAATGCAATCACAGCGATTCGGTTCTCTTTATCACCCCACTCCATTTTAATATCGCAAAATATTGTACAATATATTGGCGCCAAAATGAGATATCTCAATGAACAATAATATAAAAAAGACAGATTCCAAATTCAAATGTAATATTTTGTTTATTTTGAATTGTATTTATAGCCAGTCTAAATATAATAGGGCATAGTTACTCGGTATGTAGTGGTGTTGGTCGCTCGCAGCGCAGGTACTGACAGCAGTATGATAGCGAAGGGCAGCAGCCGAGCACCGCACACCCCTGCTCCTCGCATCTCTGGAACACATCCGCGAAGACTCGCGATCTACCTGAAACAATCTCAATTGTATTACAATTACATTACCATTGGGAGGCTCCTTTGCACAGGATGCCGGCTAGATTATGGGTACCACAACGTTGCCTATTTCTGCCGTGAAGCAGTAAAGTGTAAGCATTACTGTGTTTCAGTCTGAAGGGCGCCGTAGATAGCGAAATTACGGGCAAATGAGATTTAACATCTTATGTCTCAAGGTGACGAGGGCAATTGCAATGCCGCTCAGAATTTGCAAGAAGCTTGGGTGGCACTGCATTGTAATGGGCAGAGCATATCGAACGTTCTGATCGTCTCGTCCCTTATTTTCATAAAAAAAAATTACAATGACCAAGCTTTGAAAACAATTATTTTAATTAATCAACTACCTAATTAAACATTACTCCAGGCCGTGCGAGTGGGTGGTATGTACATTCTGCATGTAGATTAACAAATTTTTTGTTTTATTTAAATTAGCCTAAAAATACAGCCAGACCATCGGACCGTCCGGTAGGCGCCTCACACCAATTAGTCCAGCATCGTATACTGTCAGGACGGTAGTAATAATAATTTGCGAAGGACAATGAGACATACCACCGAATATGGTCCGCTACCGGACCGCATCCGATATTTCGGTCGTACCAAGTCCGGTCATGTGTTTAGGCTATTAGCGGAATTAACGATTAAGATACACTTATAACTAATATACTTATAATTATACATATATAGTATTGACATAGAACCTTTATGTTTTGAGATTTTTCAGTTAAACTTTTTTCACATGGTACCTATGTAGTTCTTCTTTTAAATGTTAAATTCGTCTATCGACTTTCAGTTGTTTTGATATTCAGCTTATACAAGAAAGATGAATACTTCGAAAATTCGAGTGATTTTTGAATACGAGTTCCGACGCGGAACTAACGCGGCAGAAACAGCTCGCAATGTAAATGTTGCGTTTGGAGAGGTGACTGTAAATAAAAGCATCATGCGATTTTGGTTTAAACGCTTTCGTGGTGAAAACTTTGATTTGAAGCACGTGGAATACCGGAAAGGTAAATAACATGAATTGAAAGATATGATGGAAGCCGATTTTTTTGTCACAAATGTGACTCATTTACGTCAAAATAAAAAATAAAATAAAAAATTATGAAAAATGGGTGCCTCATAATTTGACTGATCTGCAGAAAGAAACGCGTGTTGAAACTTATGTTGCCTTGTTGAATAGATACAGAAATGAAAGAATATTGAATCGAATTGTGACATGCGATGATAGTGGATATTTTACAATAACAGGGAAAAATGCAATGGCTGGCCCCAGGACAAACGCCGCATCAGTGCCTTAAAACAAAACTTACCAATAAAACGGTAATGGTAAATGTTTGGTGGTCTCAGTATGGTGTTATTCGCTATAGCTTTTTTCTATCTGGTCAAGCAATAACGGCAGATGTCTACTGTGCCTAACTCCGAACAATGATAGCAAAACTAGCAGTGAAACAGCCCCGACACATAAATCGATCTTCACCATTCACCACGCGAGACCTCATACAGCACGAGAAACCGTTTAATTGCACCTCTACAGGAACTGCAATTAAAAACGATTCACCACCCTCCGTATTCGCCAGACATTGCTAGAACGGACTACCATTTTTTTCTTGATTTGGACAATTTTCTACGCGATAAAAAGTTTTCTTCTCAACAGGCAGTACAAAATGCTTTCACATTTTATCGAATCTAGATCACCACAGTTCTATCACAAAGGCATAAATGATCTTCCTATTAGATGGCAGCAATTGTAATTATTTTGAGTAAATAAATATGTTAAATTAAAAAAAAACGAATTTCAATTTTTCTGTACAGATCTAATATTATTAATTTAATGACATACTTTACTTAGGCAAAGTCCATAGTAAATTTCTTAATTTTTAGTGAATTCACAGATGGTTGGCAAGCGCTGGGGTGTATCCCCTATCTTTGGTATCAGCTATCTTTTTTTCATCTTTATTTGTTAATAACAATTGCAATTTTTTATAAGCTAATACATACTTTCGACAATATTTTTCTAGACGGCATTACAAATCAAATGAGAGTTTTATCAAGAATTAAAACATTTTTGAACTTCTTCACTAGACTTTATTAAATTGATAATGAAATGTGGAAAATTTATGATAAATTATACTCATTAAATTATTCAAACTTTCGTGAGACATTATACACTTATTTACGGCTTTAGTCACGTTTTATCGGTGTGGGTACCGTAGACGTACCGAGCATATCTGCACTGTACGAAAGTTAAGTAAGACAGCAACACCTCGGCAGTGGTAGAGCATGCTCTAAGCTCCGACACATCACATTATAGTAGGTTCGATAGGGTGGAAGTATTGGCTCGCAATAAAAACTTTGTGTCTCTCAAGCTATTGGAAGCCATAGAAATCGGCCGTCGACCTAATTTTAATAAAGATAAGGGTTGAGCTCTGCCTCCAACTTGGAAACCAGTGTTACAAAACGCGTCTCGCAATAAGACCCATAGTGCCGATGATCACGTAGTGGACATTGTGAGTACGTTTTGTGCACCCGTGGACACCAATAGTGACACAGTGTCAGTGATCGTAATCACCACCGGCACACCCCGCCGTGTCCAGCCGTGCACTACGAGCACAAGTCGGCAGCACGAGACGGGACGTTTTCGCGAACCCACTACACTCACCCAGATGTAGCTCCGAATGGTCCGAAACTAGTCGGTACCGACACCGACATAACGTGAGTAAAGCCGTATTAATTTTTTTTTTTTTTTTTATGGAATAGGACGACAAACGAGCGTACGGGTCACCTGGTGTTAAGTGATCACCGCCGCCCACACTCTCCTGCAACACCAGAGGAATCACAAGAGCGTTGCCGGCCTTTAAGGAAGGTGTACGCGCTTTTCTTGAAGGTACCCATGTCGTATCGTCCCGGAAACACCGCACACGGAAGCTCATTCCACAGCTTCGTGGTACGAGGAAGAAAGCTCCTTGAAAACCGCACTGTGGAGGACCGCCACACATCCAGATGGTGGGGATGAAATCCTAACTTGTGGCGTGTCGTGCGAAGGTGGAATTCGGCGGCAGGAATCAGGTTGAACAGCTCTTCGGAACACTCCCCGTGATAGATGCGGTAGAAAACACACAATGAAGCGACGTCTCTACGCAACGCCAAGTGATCCAGCCGTTCACAGAGTACTGGGTCCCCGACAATTCGAGCTGCTCTGCGTTGCACGCGGTCAAATGGATCGAGCTGATACTGGGGTGCGCCAGACCAGAGATGACAGCAATACTCCATGTGAGGCCGGACCTGCGCTTTGTAGAGCGCTAGAATGTGGGCCGGCTTGAAGTATTGCCGTGCTCTATTTATGACGCCCAGTTTCTTTGAAGCCAGTTTGGCTTTGCCCTCCAGATGGCCACCGAATTGGCAATTGCTCGAGATTTCGAGACCCAGTATTCCGATACTAGGCGAGGCTTTAAGGGAAGTGTTCTCGAAGAGCGGTAATACGGCAAATGGGGTTTTTTTAGTGGTAAACGCGCAAACTTGAGTCTTCTGGGGGTTAAATTGGACAAGGTTCAACTTACCCCATTCCGCGACCTTCTCGAGAGAGGACTCGATAGAAGACACAAGTTTCTCCCGGCACTGGTCGACGTTTTCCCGAGAGAGACCTGCATGGCCCGTGTATACGGCATCACCAGTGCTGTCGTCTGCATAGCAATGCATGTTGGCGGTGTCCAACATATCATTGATATGCAGAAGAAACAGCGTGGGAGATAGCACACAGCCTTGGGGAACTCCAGCGTTCACGGGCTTGGGATTCGAGCAATAACCGTCGATAACGACCTGTATGCTGCGCCCAGTGAGGAAGCTGGAGGTCCACTTGCATAAGCTCTCGGAAAGCCCAAATGACGGAAGTTTTGCGAGGAGCGCCTTGTGCCATACACGATCAAAGGCCTTCGCTATATCCAGACCAACTGCCAGGCCTTCCCCCTTGCTTTCAATAGCCGCCGCCCATCTATGTGTTAGGTATACCAGAAGATCGCCAGTCGACCGACCATTGCGAAAGCCGTACTGCCGGTCGTTGATCAACTAGTGACCCTCAAGGTATACCAAGAGCTGGCGGTTAATTATGCTCTCCATGATTTTGGAGAGTAGGGAGGTAATCGCAATAGGCCTGTAGTTTGCCGGATCCGAACTGTCTCCTTTTTTTGGGATCGGATGGACAAGGGCTGACTTCCATGAATCAGGGACTACGCCTTTTGAATAAGAGTGCCGGAATAAACGCGTTAGCACCGGCGTCAACTCAGGGGCACACGTTCTAAGCACGATTGGAGAAATGCCATCCGGCCCGCTCGACTTCCTGACGTCCAACGAAAACAGAGCTTGCCTAACAGTTTTCTGTCGGAACTGTACTTCAGGCATGGAGCTCTGACACCGCGGGATGGTCGGCGGTGTTTTTCCGTTGTCGTCAAGAGTCGAGTTGGAGGCAAAAAGAGTGCACACGAGATCGGCTTTCTCTTTTGCCGTATGGGCCAGGGTGTCATTCCTCATGTGCAACGGCGGCATGGACGGCTGGTTGAAGTTACCAAGAGCAGCTTTCGACAACGACCAGAACTTGCGTGTTCCGGTCGGGTAACTGGAAAGCTGCTCGCCAATTTTGACGACGTGCTTTGATTTCGCACTCTTCAGAACTTTGCAGTTCGGATCCTTTGAGCCCAGCGCCGCAACCCAAGTTCGATACGCCTGTTTTTTGCAGTCAGATGCTGCTTTAACTGACGCATCGAACCAGGGCTGTGATCTGCCACCGATCGGTACTACAGAGCTTGGTATAAAAATATCCATGCCCTGCAGTATCACATCGGCTACTGCAACGGCGCAGGCACTAGGATCATCCGAAGGGAAACAAACCCTGCCCCAAGGGTAGGATGCAAAAAAGGAACGCATCCTATCCCAATCTGCTGACTTGTAGTGCCAAACGCGGCGGGTCGCTGGTGGTCTGCGACGTTGGCGTCGGATAGGCACTACACTCCTGACCAGGCAATGGTCGGACGTTCCGAGAGGGGCGTCGACAGAGACCTGGTAACCATCGGGATGTGTAGTCAGCAGAAGATCTAATAAGGACGGCATGTGGCTATCCACATCCGGGAGCCGAGTCGGCGACTCAACCAATTGGGACAGACCATACGCCAATGCAAAATTATGCACAGATCGCCCTGCGTAGTCTGTGGTACGTGATCTAAGCCATTCGGCATTGTGCCCGTTGAAATCACCCAAGACTACGATTTCAGCGGAGGGGATCTGAGCAAGCACGTCATCAAATGCCGCTTGAACGCAGCCCATGAGGTGATCCGTTTCTGCGTTACCACTATGGGACCTGTAGACACACGCATAGATGCGGACGCGGTCCTCTAAATCTACGCGGAGCCAGAGAGTAGACAGGCCCCTACCCTCAAAATTGCCGAGACGGCGACAGCAGATATCCTCCCTAACGTACACACATACCCCGGCATGAGGCATGAAATTATGCTCAATTTTGTACCCGGGGTACGTTAAATATGACGTATCGCTAGGTCGAGATATCTGCGTCTCCGTAAGGAAACACAAGGCCGGCTGCGACGTCTCAAGGTGGTGGTGGACGGCGTTTAAGTTGGAGTGAATTCCCCGGATGTTACAAAAGTCCACATTAAGCGTGGAGCGGGGTGCCGTGGTGTTGCTGCCCTGTTTGTCCTGTGACATAAACGGTACTGTGCCCTCCCCAGAATACGAAGGGCAGCCCGAGCGCGAATGCTTGGGGAGGGATTCTCTGGCTCTACAAGAGCCGGTACCCTCCTGGGGTAATTTCTCTTTAAATACCGCTCTCATATTTTTGTGGGGGGGGGGGGGGAATGGCCTCCGGTCCTCGACACTAACCTATGCGAAACATAGCGGCACTAGGCCGCTACTTCACGCCGGTATTCTGTGCGAGTGTGGTAAGTAACCCGGACGAGTCTGGCCCGATTGTGCTGACGTCATGAGACAGCAGCGTGACTCTCCCACTTTCAAAAAGCCCGTAGTCGCCTCTTACGACACCCTTGGACCTGGGACTACCCTATTCTTTTTACGCCCCGGGGCAGCACAGGGCAAAATTAATAAATAAGAATAATGACACTCATCAATGAAGTTGATAAAGATCATTTAAAATCACACGTTTATCTCTGTATGGATCAATATAAAAAACATATAATACATAGACCGATTATACAACCTGAATTATTATGTCGCTCAAAGAGCAAACATGTCGTCTAGACAAATGAAAAAGAAAATAAGCAAATTCTATTCAACAATTTTATGAGAGCCTAGACAGATAGCCTCGTTGAAATTGATTTAATAACGAAAGTAGTAAAATTTGCAACCTGCATAAACTTGTTAACTATTACAGCAAATACCTATTGCTTTAAGTAAAAAAACTTTTTGGATCATGAAAACGCTTTGATTAAAAGGTATTTATTTTCTCAAAATTGTTCCTTTAGAATTCTTTTTGATGTCATTTCTAGCATACTAGATACTACTACAGCTTCGTAAACAAGTGGCGCTCTGAGAGAGAAGAAGCGGCGCAAGAAACGGCGGAAGGTTGGATTGATTAGCTGCTTGATATTTATAAATGTTCAAGACATAACAATTGTCAGTTATTTGATATTAATTTCAACTCAAAAATCTGCAAGCCCAACAAGTCATTGTATTAATTAATATTAGCGCTATAAAATTTCAAGCAGATTTTTTTTACATAAAGTCCATTATATTTTTGAAAGTACAAATATGAACATTTCAGGACGAATAAGATAACCATATTCAGTTGGAATAAAAAGTTTTTCAACCAGATTTTAAAACTGGTGATGTAAAGGCCCGCGTTCACTGGCTCGCCGAGCCAAGTCGAAGGAATAGCAGAATGTCTTGATTCGAGCACCGCAGCCGACGCAGACAAGCGTCCTTTCGTCGTTTTATTATTTCGATAGTTATTTCTTTTCATATTGATGTCGTGTACACGCACGCCGTTTCCTTTTTCTTTTCTCCTCCACTTCATCAAAAAACATTTGAAATAAAAGTATCTCTTACTCCGAGCTGTCCATGACGCATAAACGATGAATGAACAATTCGATTCGGTTCTTCAGAGATGGACGCACTAGGAATAATTGCGACTCGCTTCGATTCGATGCGTTTCTGCAGTAGTCGACGCAAGGCTTAAGAGCGTATTTAGCCTTTAGTTTAGTATAAAATAAATTCCGATTTGGACACTTTGGAAATTGTTTACAGTGACTTTAATGAAAGTATCACATTTAAATAAAATACTTTTTAGAGTATTAAAACGCTATTATTAATTAGTGAATTTATTGATTGTTTTAGTAAATAATACCATTTGTTTTTTTTTCTGCAGCAACGTTTTCAGGGGGACCAAGATTCACCTCCTGGCAACATGTTAAGAAATAATTTGTCATAGTTGTTAAAAGTTTAGTGCCATTTACCTGTTTGTTATAGAGCAATGGGTTTTTGATCAAACTGAAATGTAAAAAAATTGTTGTAATCAGTGAAGCATATAATCAGGTTGTAATATTATTTTATTTGAATTATTAATTAAAACACTAGGGTATATACAAAGACTGCGAGAATGAAAAACGTCTTAAACGGAGATATAACAAGATAGAAAAGGAAAGCGAATCCACTGTTACCGATTTTGTTTTACAGTTCATAAGCTCCTTACCCCTCGTTTACACCAAGTTATTATACATGTATTTGACGAGTTTCATACAAATTTCAAATACAAGTTGTATGTAATGTTTTCGAAACACAAAAATATAAAATTTGTCGTAGACAAAACTTGTAACGAACTTTTCTGATGAAATTGTTTGTCAAATGTTGTCTACATGTATATGATCTCTTGATTTATGCTTGTTGTGTTCTTGTAGCTATATTTGTTTGAATATTGTTCAACTACCTAATGCACATAATTTTGACAAATCAAAATTAGTTACGCATTCCGCTGTCAGGTGTATAACAACGTTTCGACGTACAAGACGAGAGTTGTCAAACTTCAAAGAAAATTATTATTGATTATTTCGACAGCTCCGTCAACAATACTCGTAGCTCAGCGGAAAAGTGTTTACTTCAGACGCTGTAGACCCGGGTTCGATACACCTACCAGTGTAAGGTATTCTTTGGGTTTTGTAAAATTAAAGGAAATTTCTAGTAAGTTCAGCATCATATCGAACAGATAAAGGTATGGAAAATGTGTAAACAGGATAAAAATAGTTAAAAGAAATTTCTAGTACAATTTAAATTTAAAGATGGAATAGAAGAGAATCATTTTGAATATAGAACAGATCCGGGGGTATATAAGCCGCACTAAGCATGGCTTAGTTCACACTCAGAAGTAAAAAGGGAAAAAAAGGAAGAGAAGAAGTAGTGAAAAGTTGAAAGTGATTCAGGACAAGAAGATAGAAGAAAACTGGTGCTCGGTGCAGTCCGACGAAGGGCAAGTTCGAAAAGTGAACACAAATTTAGGCTCGTTCCTTTAAGGGGAGTATTTATTTCTATTCCCTGACACACTCCCGTGTTAATATTTTGTACCAGTGTATTCTGTGTTCAGTCTATATATATTCTAAGTCTATGGCTGCGACAGAGTGCTCTTAGTTGGCAGTTATTAAGCTTATTGTTATGGAAATCGATAACAGATTAAGTTTAGCTTCAACTGAACGGCTTTGATTATGCTGCTCAGCTGTGTGTGCGACCGATAAGCTCAGATATAATGTAATTAAGCTATTCTGAGCGGTATCCTTAATATCTAACATTTAAAGTGGCTTAACAAAATCATTATTATAATCGCTTCACTCTTGAAAGAGCAGCTGTAAATTATTTTATTCGTAAACTATGTATTGATTAGAGCTATCACATAATAATGACGAACTAACGCAAGCAAAACGTATAATAAAGTATATTATTGTCTCTGTCTTCATAAATGTAATAAAAGAGACAAGACGAAATCTGGACGTATCGTTGAGAACATCAAAACGTCAAGGCTTTTATATTCTCTAAGTTAGAATTCCCTCTCGGGGTTTTCTACAATTTCCGATCCGATTTCCATTATAGAATAATTTTAAGCCCAGATTCCAGGGTCGCCAAATTACGATGCCAATTAAATGTAGAAATCGGTATAATTTGGAACTATTATGATTTAATACAACACTTTAAAACTTAGGTCGTAAGCAATGACGTTCTATACAGTTCTATAGTTCTAACAGTTCACGTCATACAAAAACAAAAAAACACGAAATATGGCACTATCTGCCACAAATTACACCATAAAGCTCTGTTCAAACTGAGACGAATAATGCGCGGGTCGCGGGACGCGTTTTAGAGCGATTCGCTCGCTCGCTTAGCCTCTCAAACTTCCCGCTTGTCATTTTTGGTTCTTCATTGGAGAATCATCATGCATTGTTGAGATTGAGATAACACAATCCCGTCGGGCGTCTCGCTCTTGTTTCGCTTCAACTTGAGCGACTACTCGCGTCAATTTGAACACGTCCATACAATTTAGCTGACACAATAGGCGCGAGCGACTTCCGTCCCGCGTCCCGCGCGATATTAGCCTCAGTTTGAACAGAGCTTTATAAGCTTTGACTGCCATACTACATCTATACATTTCTGCGTTTACTCGTGATACATAAATCAGCCTCGAGGAAATGATTCAAGCAAATGACACTCGATAATGGTTTGTCAAATTCTACCAACTGGCGCCAATTCTCTTTCATTATCTTATTATCATAGATCTAAGGGCCTTTAAAAAAATTAATTTCCGAACACAAAATACAATTTTGTCACTGGGCCTTTAAAAAAGAGCGAATATATAGTTTTCATTTCTGACTGTGCTTGTCGCGTCCTTTCATTTGTCTCATTCAGACAAGCGGGAAAAGAAGGAATGTGAATACTTGTCAAGAATTGTACCATATTTAATGAAAAATGTGCGCTTTTTCCAACTCATCTTATATAAATAAAATAAACTTGCCGGTGATAAGTCACACCATTTTTTTGCACCATTTTAACATATTATTTGAGCACTTTTTTAAAGCACACTTAGACTTGTTGATTTATACACAGTTGACACTCGACTAAGGAGAAAAGTGTGATTGCATTGTCTTTAAGCACACTTTTGCCGTTCCGCTATGAGACTGCGAATTGTATGTCCATATGTAAAGAACGTCATTGGACGGCTGGCTTGATTATAAACTCCTTTACAAGGACATTTTTTCGAATTTCCATGTGAAGAAATATTAGACAATAATAAGAGAAAGTTAGAAAGTTTATGGTAATGAATGGATAGTCCAAAAGGATGTAAATGCTACGTAATAAGAGGCGGGACTGCTTAAGTAAAAATTTAAATTTCGTTTAGTATGAAACGTGCAGTGATTTGACATAAGTTTGAAATAGTACTAATTACAGTATGGCGATTGGCGAACAGTTACTTAAAACGTAGTGGATTTCGGCTATCTCTATTTTTTACTAGATTATAGCCGTCATCTGTCAATCTATCAATGACTACACGTTTCATAAAATCGAGGGAATCGCTATTTCTAAGAGAGCTTCGCTAGGCTGTGTAGTGAAGAAAATTTTGAAATAATTTATATATACCGCGTTCCGTGAAAGCCCCGTGTTGTTTTAAATTTTAAAATAGTCAAATCCTGATATTAGAACTTAGAAATTGAAAATATTAATATATTACAACTAAAGTAAACAGTGGTGGAAAAGTGGTTCTTAAAAAGTTAAATTTACAGTTATTTTTAAGATTACAAAATTGTTTTTGTGGTTCTTAGTGAGAAAAAATTGTGGGTAGTGTGAAAAAACTCTGTCTTTGGTTTGTCGTAGCAGTCCAGCGTTCATTCACTCACTCTTTATTCAAGTACTGAACGAATATTTTAATTTAATCGTCACGATCCTCGTGGCGTGGTGGATACCTAGAGCGATTACTTGTGACGCTACGTGCCTGAACCGGGTTCGAATCTCAGCCGAAAATAATTTTGTTTTTGTATATAATAATTATATTATAATAAGTTAATAATACAACTGTGAAGGATTGAATTTACTGCATTGCTAGAATCTCATCATGCCTTTAGATTGTGCCAAATGTTTCGTAACTACATATATTAGTTACACAAAAACGAGTAAAATGCACGAAATGTAGTAAGCAATATCACACTGATTGCGTTGAATATAGTGGCGATACTCGTTCGAGAGCACAGTGGATATGTTCTAGCTGTTCGCCAAACGCTAGACAACCAAATGCTACGTGTTCCGTGGATCAAAATTTATTACGAAAAATAGAAGAAAGTCTTTCTAGTGCTATTAAAAAGGAACTACCGTGCATTATTAGGCAGATGTTGGCGACCGAATTGGAACCCTTTAGATTACAAATTCAGGCACTAGAAGAGTCGGCTAAATCAATTAATAAACAATATGAGGAACTATTACAAATGTTTAATAAAAGGACGGAGGAGGTTACCTTACTACGCAGTGATCTTAATCTACAACACACTGAGAATCAAGCCTTACACGCTGATAATCAACTACTCTCCGCACGTATAGCCCAGCTAGATCAACAATCTCGCTCAACTAATGTGGAAATACAGTGCGTTCCAGAGCACAGTGAGGAGAATCTTATTAAGTTAATCCAGCAACTTGGTAATATAATCAGTTGTCCTATCGCTGATAACAATATCCATTATTTCTCTAGACTAGCTAAACAGAACAGCAAGAATCCTCGTCCTCGCTCCATACTTGTAAAATTCAGCAGTCCGCGCCTCCGGGATGAGTTTCTTGCAGCTACAAGTAAATTTAACAAACTTAACAGGGATGACAAATTGAACAGTAGTCATCTGGGCATTGGAGCAAACAAGAAGTCTGCTGTTTTTGTGGTTGAGCATCTCACTCCTGAGAATAAGTATCTCCACGCAATGACACGTAGAAAAGCGAAGGAGTTGAACTACAAATATGTATGGGTACGTGACGGAAGAATTTTTGTGCGCAAGAACGACGAAACTAAGTATGTACATATCAAGAATATAGACTTTCTAAATAATTTGTCATAGTTCCGCTAAAGTTGATTTATTATAATTACTTAAGGGCACCTTAAAAAATATTAGTTTTTATTATCAAAATGTTAGAGGATTAAGAACCAAAACCATTGAGCTTTTCAATAACGTTGTTTGTTCAAATTTTTATGTTATAGTTTTTACGGAGACATGGCTTAATAGCAGTGTTTTAGATAATGACCTGTTTGATAATAGATACATACTTTACAGACGCGACCGTGAAAGTAGCGAATTACACAAAGGTAAAGAAGGAGGAGGTGTGTTAGTCGCAGTTTTAAAATGTTTCAAATCCCATCGAATTTATGAGTACGAATCTAACTGTGAAGATCTCTGGGTAGGTTTGGAGTTGCGAAACGCTAAAAACAAGACAGAATACTTATATATCTGTGGTGCATATCAACCACCTCCAGTCCAGTTACATATTTTTGAGCATTTTATTAACCACACTAGTAATGTAATGGAAAACCCGGAGGGAAAATTCATAATACTAGGTGACTTTAATTTAAGTAGTCTAAATTGGTGTCGGTCCTCTGAAAATGAACTCCTACCTATGCCATCAAACAGCTTACTTCATTATGTATTTACAGACTTTTTATCGCTCAATAATTTGGTTCAAAACAATAATCACTCAAACATAAAAAACAAAATTCTAGATCTTGTTCTCAGTTCTTTTACTATTACACAATTGTATGTGTGCTCCAACCCTCTATCGATAGTAGATCCGCTGCATCCACCACTTGTAGTTAACATGTCTCTTGAATGTTCAGAGAATCTACAAACAAAGTGTGATGCTAGATTCCAATTTTACAAAGCGGATTATACTAAAATTATTTAAGTTTTCTTTAGTGTTAATTCCGCCAATATTTGTCTTTAAAACAATTCGACACGTGTTTCGCCTCTACACGGGGCATCCTCAGGACGTGTTGTCTCGCCAAAATCTGGCACGAGACTGAACTTATAAGTGACATCATTATACTAAAATTATAAGTGACATCAATGATATAAACTGGAATACTGTGTTCAAAGACTGTTCAACAATTAATGATATGTTAGCATTATTTTACAAAATTTTGAGGACTCTGATATCGAAACATGTTCTTAAATACAAACGACGCAATAAGCATAACTATCCTGTATAGTTTTCTACTACATTAATCAACAGTTTGCGAGAAAAGTATAAATTTAGAATGAAATTCAGTAAATACGGCAACCCTCGAGACTATTTAACTTTTACAATGTTGAGGGATCGTTGCGCACGATTACAGAATTTAAATTATGCAAAATATTTGGAAAGCTTAGAATCATGTTTAAAGTGTAATCCTAAATTATTCTGGACTTACATTAAATAAAAAAGAGGTAATAGCAGTACTTTTCCAGCTGAAATTTTTTCAGACAACAAAAATGCAACAAATGGCCCCGATATGTGTGAGTTATTTGCCTCACAGTTTTCTTCTATTTATAACATGGATACCATCTCTGTTCCAACTGGGTCTCATGAGCCGACTGCAACCAATACCTTAATGGCCCTTTCCGTCACAACATCTCAAGTATTTAGAGTGTTAAAAAGACTTGACACTACAAAAGGAGCCGGTGCAGATGGAATTCCGTCAGTCTTTGCAGTCAAATGTCCTAGTGCTTTAGCACTGCCTCTAACTATTATCATAAATAAATCTCTCGGTACTGGTGTATTTCCATCTGCTTGGAAAGAGTCTCTTGTTTTGCCATTGTTTAAGAGCGGCAACCCTAAGCACGTCATAAATCATAGGCCTATAACAATAATACCCGTATTTGCTAAAGTTTTTGAGGTTCTGGTGTATCCAATTCTGTCATTCCATTTAAGACAAATTATTATAACTCAACAACATGGGTTTATGAAAAAGAGATCTACAGCTACTAACCTTATGTCCTTTGTCGGTAATCTGTCTGAGGAAATGGATCATGGTCATTCAATTGACACTATTTATACCGATTTCAGCAAGGCTTTTGACAAAGTTAACCATGAACTACTTATTTACAAGCTTTATTCTTCTGGAATCGACGGTATGTTCTTAAAATGGTGCAAGTCTTTCTTAACTAACCGTAAATCTTCTGTTGTCATTGGAGGCTATTCTTCTAAGCCTTTTACTACTCTGTCAGGTGTCCCACAAGGCTCCCATTTGGGACCATTATTTTTTAACTTAATTATTAATGACATATACAATTGCTTCGAAAATTCTAGGTTTTATTTATTCGCTGACGATCTTAAATTTTTCAGAGAAATTAATTCGGCCGATGAAGCTTTTCTTCTTCAAAATGACTTAGATAATCTAGTAATCTGGTGTCAGGAAAATGGAATGAGATTAAACACTGATAAATGTCACGTAATCCGCTTTAGTAGACAAAAAAATAATTTACCCACGAGAACATATTATGTTAATGCTATTGTTTTGGCTGAAGTGAACCTCGTTAGGGATCTAGGGGTCATCATCGACAACAGGTTAAGGTTTAATTCCCATATCGATGCAATTACTAAAAAAAGCTTTCAGATTTTAGGCTTTGTGTTACGCAACTCCAAGCCCTTTAAAAGGCCCACAACAAAGTCACCATTTATAATGCTCTAGTGCTGAGCACTTTTGAATATTGTACGGTCGTTTGGAACCCGCATTACGATGTATATAACAAACGCTTAGAATCAGTTCAGAAGAGGTTTCTCTGGCATTTATCTTATAGCTGTAATCTAGCGAAAAAAATTCCTTCTTATACAGGTAGACTGCAGTATTTCCACCTTAACTCACTTAAGTCCCGTAGAACTTTGCTCGACAGTATGTTCCTCTTTAAATTACTACATAATATTATTGATTCTCCTCATCTTATATCGAAACTAAACCTCGCTGTTCCAAAAACTCAACCGAGAGCGTGTAAGAAATATAATCCATTTCTCTGTAATTATGCAGGATCTAATTTAGGCTATTTCTCTCCCTTAAACAGAATTACCAGGGAATATAATAGTCATCACGATGAAGTCGACATATTTGATCATAACTTACATAAATTTAAAAAATATATTAAAACGGTTCTTTCAAGGGAGGGATGACCTCAATCGTTATTTTTCTTTTTTGTGTAAATTTATATTAATATTGTATTCATAGATATATAATAATTTATAGTTCTTATTTTATTTTGTGGCTTAATTTAATTGAATAGCATGTCATTTTCGTCTATAATTGAGGCATCACTTACCATGTGAATGTTATTGTTTTTGTATTATACTGTGTTTATATTAGTGTATACCTTGTTGGCGGAATTTAATAAATAAATAAATAAATATTTATGCAAAACAAAAATAAAATAGAATTTTTATTCCAATTAAAGTTAATATTCATAAGTATTTTGTTGATTCTAAATTACAGGTAGGCTAGTACTTTAAAGCTCTGAATGTACTTCATTAAGCTAGCTTCAAAGGCAAGAGTTGGGAGAGCTTGCTGTAATGGGTCACATGAATGTGTTTTTACATAGGGCTAAATTATGCATATTGAGGTGAATATAAAATTTCGAGGTTTCAACAAATTTCACGCACAGGAAATATAAATAAACAAGATGATTATCATATTATCTTTGTAAAATAGGTATGTTATAATACCAAGTATGAGTGTTGTCGAAGAGCGGTGATACGATATTGTGTTAATAGGTGTTTTTCTTGGTAACGTGCTAACTCTAATTGAAACCATTTCTGCGACCCTCTCAAGATAGAACTCGATGAAAACAGTACCATGAAAACAGCACTGTGGAGGACCGCTACAGATCCAGATGGTAGGGATGTTATGCTATTTTGTGGCGTGCCATGCAAAGGTGGAATTCGGCAGCAGGAATCAGGTCTTCGGAACACTCCCCGTGAAATCTGGAAGTTTATTATTCCTGTGTATTAAAACTGCAACAGCAGAGGAATCACGCATCGTTCTGGACACATTGTGTAGGGTGTTGCCTACAGTTTGGTTGCACCTAAAATAAAGTTCTTAGAATTCCGCTGAGTGGAGGAACAACCAGCATATGAGAACGATAATTAATATTATTATGTGTATGTATATTGATCGCAACCCGTATAAACCCTATCGAGCAACAGGTGCGATCCACGCAGGGAAATTTGCATATTTTTCCATATGAAAAAAATATTACAAGTCTCCCGAATTACGAATGTCCCGAATGTTGAATTGAGTATTGACGCCAGCCGCAAATTCCGGACACGTTCTGGCCTTACACATGAAATCCTGGAATTTAAATTAAACGCGATATATTGTTAAAACGTACACTTACATTTATTATTTAGTTTAAAGATTTTTATTTAAATAAACATCTCATTCACATCATCATCACAGTCACATGCAGCGGCGGAAACTGCTAAAAACAGAATGCGGAGAAAATAATATACATCACTCGGTGATGGATACATGTTTGTTCCCTTTGGGATGGAGACGATGGGTCCTTGGGCTCATCAGCACAAAAGCTCATCACAGACTTATTCAGACGCCTTCCTCCATCTCGCTCGTGATTTCTCTGAGGATTTAACTTTTTGACAATAGCGTGCCATCTGCTTCTGTCCTTGGCTACGTGCAGAGCGTTATGAAGTCCGGTATCCAGAGATGTGCGGATTTGGTCAAACCATCTTATAGGGCTGTGACCTCTGGGGTGTCTTCTGTCTACCTTCCCGGTAGCCATCAGTTGTTCGCCCATCTTTTCTGGCGATATGTCCAAAGATCTTTAAGATTCTACTGATGATGATGAGAGTCTGTTTTTTATACCTAGAGTGTAAGGATGGATTGGTTGGTGCGGAATGCTGTCCAAGGGATTAAAAGCAGCTTCCTCTAGCACCACATTTCAAAAGCATCAATACGATCTCTGTCGGCCTTTTTTAGTGTTCATATCTCAGCTCCATAGCTAAAGATGGAAAAATAATTGTTGAGTGTTGACTAGCCTCATTTCAGTTATGCGTCAGATGCTACGATCACGCCATATTTTTCGTAATTGAGACATTGCAGTTTTGGCTATTCCAATGCGACGCCTGATTTCCAGCTCGCATGACCCGTTGTTGCCGATATCAGACGCCTTACTTATGAAATGTAGCCCAAGTACCTCTATCAAAGGAAAATATTGGCCACCCAGAGAGGTACCTTTGTATCATGGTCACCCTGCCTGCCGACTGTGACCTTAATGATATTTATAATTAGAAATTGACGCAACTTGCATCCACACTCTGGCTCCTTCTCATGTCCAAGTTACGTCAATTGGTGCTGGGGGTGATGCTTCGACTGCTGTAGACAGCAAGCGTCGCAAATATGTCGGTCTCAGTGAGTCTTACGTCTTTGTGCCGTTTGGTGTCGAGACACTTGGCTCGTGGGACCCAGAGGCGCGGAGAATGTACAAAGTACTATCTTCTCTCCTCAATAGGGCTACCGAAGCGCTGGTAGTTATCTCGGTCAACGGATCGGCCTAGCTATTCAACGCGGAAATGCAGCCAGTATTCTTGATATGGTTCCCCGTAATGACAGTTTAAATATAATGTAATCATAGTATTTTAAATATAGTTATAATATTTGTTTTATTTTAAATTGTTTAATGGATAATTTAAGTATTATTTAATTTTGTTAATAAAAAAAAAAAAAGAAAAGTATATATAATTCATAAAACAATCAATAACTTAGTTAATTAGCTACTAATACCAGTATTTGTCCGTAAGGTACTAAATGTCTTGTTTTATATTTTTGTACATAAGTTGTATACCCAGGAATAGGATCAAACCGCGGCTCGTAAAGGATTTTTGGGCGTGAGGTTCGCTACGACATAAGGTTCGTCGTATGCTTGCTCGAGGTGCTAAAATATTATTCATGTTCATTTGAATACTGTTTCAATATGTTTACTTAATGTTAATTGGTCATGTAAAATATAAAGTTTGAATAATGCTTAAAATTTATAACTTGGCCAGTGGGAGGCTCCTTTCCACAAGATGCTGGCTTATGGATTATGGGTATCACAACGGCGCCTATTTCTGCCGTGAAGCAGCAATGTGTAAGCATTATTGTGTTTCGGTCTGAAATAATAAACGCGTTCCAAATTTAAATTCAAATGGTAAAAAATAGAAGTTTTCAAATTGTATAATATCTACGGCCCAACTAGTTATTCTTCCAGTAAGTACATCAAATTAATTTTCAGCCGACTGTAGGCAACATTGGCTTTCATTCTGATTTATGCTATTTCCGACTTTTATAAATTGATCACAATTCCACGCTGCATTTTGCTATCGACTGCTGACCTATTTTCATTTTTTGTGTCAATCTAGGCATCAGCGTTACTATTTTAGTCCTACGCTGCAATTCAATAGAAACGATATTAAGTCGTGCTTTTATGTGAGAACAGAATGAGAGGTACTCGTACTAAATTAAACATTCTCGACGGACCAGACAATGATGTATAGATAATTCGACTGACGTGGACCAATCACTATTCTTAAGGCGACACTAAATGCCAGCGACCTTGAGCGATATGAGTTCACGGCTGCCGGCCCGCCATCTATGTAAAAAAGCCAATATTTTCAAAATTCTTGGGTGGAAAACAGTTTATATGCTTACAATCCTTGTTATTCACTACTAATCTGAATAAATGAACCTACACAAAAAAGTACAAGCTATAAGAATAACTTTTCTGAGAGAAGTACCAAAAAAATGCGTCACGCCATGCCAAAAAACTTGTTTATCTTCAAAGAAAAATGGTAGTTCAAAAAGGCTCGGCAGTGTTAACTATAACCAACAGCAAGCATTAGCAACCTACAAATAAGACTTAAGGATATGTGTAACAGGATTAAGTAGTGTTCATAGTATAGTATTCATATCATCATACAATCCTCGTTATTCACTACTAATCTGAATAAATGAACCTACACAGAAAAGTACAAACTATAAGAATAACTTTTCTGAGAGAAGTACCAAAAAAATGCGTCACGCCATGCCAAAAAACTTGTTTATCTTCAAAGAAAAATGGTAGTTCAAAAAGGCTCGGCAGTGTTAACTATAACCAACAGCAAGCATTAGCAACCTACAAATAAGACTTAAGGATATGTGTAACAGGATTAAGTAGTGTTCATAGTATAGTATTCATATCATCATACAATCCTCGTTATTCACTACTAATCTGAATAAATGAACCTACACAGAAAAGTACAAACTATAAGAATAACTTTTCTGAGAGAAGTACCAAAAAAATGCGTCACGCCATGCCAAAAAACTTGTTTATCTTCAAAGAAAAATGGTAGTTCAAAAAGGCTCGGCAGTGTTAACTATAACCAACAGCAAGCATTAGCAACCTACAAATAAGACTTAAGGATATGTGTAACAGGATTAAGTAGTGTTCATAGTATAGTATTCATATCATCATACAATCCTCGTTATTCACTACTAATCTGAATAAATGAACCTACACAAAAAAGTACAAGCTATGAGAATAACTTTTCTGAGAGAAGTACCAAAAAAATGCGTCACGCCATGCCAAAAAACTTGTTTAACTTCAAAGAAAAATGGTAGTTCAAAAAGGCTCGGCAGTGTTAACTATAACCAACAGCAAGCATTAGCAACCTACAAATAAGACTTAAGGATATGTGTAACAGGATTAAGTAGTGTTCATAGCTCGAAATGCTATACTTTCACCACAAAACTTGTCTTAAAACACCATGTTTGCGTGTTTTCCGCTTATTCTTCGCCTTTAGAGACAAATAAGCCATACGAGCGCTTCATCTCTCCTTACACTAGACCGTAAATATTAATTTAACTTACAGTTTACTTTTTACTTACTCTTTGACTTCTTCAGGGAATCACACACCACGCAGATACGGTAATATTTCATCTGCGTCATCATCATTTCAGCCGTAAGACGTCCACTGCTGGACGAAAGCCTTCTCCAAAGATCTCCACGACGATCGGTCTTGCGCTGCACATATTTTCTATCCATTTTATGGGAGGCCTACCAACAATGCGTCTTCCGGTACGTGGTCGCCATTTGAGGACTTTACTGCTCCAACGGCTATGTGCCCTGTCCACTGCCACTTGAGTTTCGAAATCATCCGGGCATCATTTCTATATGTATTTTAAGTATGTAAACAAATCAATACTCATGATTGGAGCCTCCTTTTAAGCGCCTGTGTTAGAAGACTCCGCTCTTCCAAAGCTTATTAATACTTATTACATTATTTGCAGACAATCAAACATATTCTAATTACTAAGATATATATATAAGAAGTATGTATACTAAGAAATAAGATGTATGTGTGCGTTGGGTGTGTTGTGAGTAAGGTCTTTTTTTAATGAAAATAAGGGACAAGACGAGCAGGACGTTCAGCTGATAGTAATTGATATGCTCTGCCAATTACAATGCAATGCCACTCAGGATTCTTGAAAAACCCCAAAAATTCTGAATGGCACTACAACTGCGCTCGTCACCTTGATACATAAGACGTTAAGTCTCATTTGTCCAGTAATTTCGCTAGCTACTGCGCCCTTCAGACCGAAACACAGTAATGCTTACACATTACTGCTTCACGGCAGAAATAGGCGCCGTTGTGGTACACATAATCTAGCCGGCATCCTGTGCAAAGGAGCAAAAAAAGGTACCTCCCACTGGTAAGGTGTGAGAGTTATGATGAAGTGTATGTGAGTCAGTGTGTAATTGTGATCAAATGAATGAATAAATTGTGTATTTGTTATTATCAAGCTACTCATAAAAATCTAGAATTGATATCCGCATGTGACTCATAGATATATCCAACGAGTGAAACAACGAGTAAATATCAGGCTTATTTCAGTTCAACTGCAGAAAGTCTTCCATAACCTGCAGCTAAACCAATTAAAATATAAAATTTCATCGGAAAGCCTTTTTTAATTGAACTTCTGTCTTATTAAACAAAATATATGGCACTAATTGTTCACTATAAGATTCTTAATTTTTTAGTAGTTACTACATTAATTTTGTCCCTCAATGTCTGAAACGTTACGAAAGCTTTAAGCTTTTTCTTAAGAAAATTACGTTTTTATATTTAGCAGTAGTCCCCTAAGTAATTACCACTTATAACATATTAATTGACTTCTTATTTAGATTCCTGTGAAACTACAATATCCATAAAACTCAACATCAGCATATACATAAGTTGAAAATTTTACCATGTCTTGTAAAAGTTTTATATTTCAATAACATGACTATTAGATTGCAATGCTTTCCAACAGCATCGTGATTCAAAACTTTTGCTGCATTCGAATGGTTTCGATCAATAGAAAAGTTTTATTGCAAGCATAATACGTTACGTAACAATCTTCCTCTTGTTCGAATGCCTTCTCCTCGGCGGAGATTGCAGGGATCCAGAGCTCACGCCAAACCACTCTCTCAGGTCTTACATTCATTATGTCCGCCTTGGTTTCCGTATGCCTTGCAGCCTGCCCTGGATAATGAATTGTATCAGCTTATACATCTCATGAGTATGATATTGCTAAAATATTGCACCTTCCATTTCTTAGCTAATATGAGCACTTCAAGTGTCGTCGCCATTATTTAGGCATATTATCATTATATTATATTTCATCAAACAAACCTTTTGGTTGGTACCTACTGAAATTGGATTTCGATGTCAGAGGCCAAGATCCATTGAGCTAACAGGTTGACTTATATCTATTTAATACGATATTGTTACAAATGACTACTGTTACTACTGTTACAAATATTAAAACTTAATTCCATAGATAATGTTGGTTCTCTCTAATCTGCCTCCTGACAACTTAACCTCCTCTTTGTTCAGTAAGTTGTAAACGATCAGCAAGCCAGTTGATCTACAACAGTTGTCCAGTACGGTTGCCCTCTAATACCATATTCATACATTAAGTGAAGTAATAATTATGAGATTTGTAATTGTAGTGTCTGAGTCATTCATTTTGGAATGGGTGGTAGTTTTTTTTACTTTCAATTTTTTTTATGGAATAGGAGGACAAACGAGCGTACGGGTCACCTGGTGTAATAAAATTTAATGTTTTTTTTTCAGACGGAATCACGCAAGAACTACTGTTTACGGAGAGAAGTTATTTTTTCGGTTTACTTCTATCTAGATCTGTTAGATTGAGCAATATCAAAGGGTGGCTGAAATAAGCTAGTTTTTTTATATCAAAATACACACTATCATTAAAGAATAGTCCAATGCATTACATGTTTAAATTTAAATTTAATAACATAATATTATAAATAACGCGACTTTCATGAATTCACCCTGATTGCAACAAAACAGATCCGTCTGTGAGTGTTTTTTTTTATGAAAATAAGGGACGAGACGAGCAGAACGTTCAGCTGATGGTAATTGATACACAGATGAGATTATTGACTTCTGTAGCATCGTTCCCATATCAACATTTTGAAGGGAAAAAGAAACAAGCCTTAAAATAAAAAAAGACAATATAATGACAAGAAACATACATTGTAACGCACGATAATGTAAATATTCACTCCAATTCAAATGTAGATGAGGAGAACTCTAAGCCAATAAAGTACAGCGCGCATATCAAACGTTGCTCCAACTTTGAAGATCACTTCACAAAGTTTGCTGGAATGGAACCCGAGTTTCCTACACATTCATTTTGATGCTAATGTTTAATGTGATACTAGATCACTCACTGGTAAATTGTTCAAGAACGACAACTTTACTGTTTCATGTTTCCCCAAGGGTGTCCGAATTACCATACATTGATTACAAACAAAGATATTGTTTTGCAAGGGAAAAACAAAAAATAAAAACAATAGGCACACATAATAACTTACTGACTATGACATGATCGGTTATAGTTTTCAATTACAAAATTCACAATTGAAACATTATGTTGATGACCATAAGACCAGGTTACAGGCATCCATCTATGCTCTGTGGTACGCGGGTACGAGTAACACTGAAAAAGTTTAGACCTGGCCAGTTAGAAACATTGCTAATGAATTTTTTTTAAATTTCAATTTAAAAAAGTTACCGAAACACAATAATGCTTACACATTACTGCTTCACAGCAGAAATAGGCGCCGTTGTGGTACCCATAAACTAGCCGACAACCTGTGCAAAGAAGCCTCATTGGTATACTCCTCCCCTTAGTAATCATGCAAATATTAAATGTATTTGAATTAGTTGGTACTGGTGTATTCATTTGTGTTTTACGTGGGTAACACTAAAAATGTTTAGAACTGGCCAGTTACAAACATTGCTACTGAAAACTTTTTTGAATTTCAATTTTAAAACTCTTTGGTAACCTAATGTAGTATATTGCATTCATTTGTCATTTGTTTTTGTGAATTGGCGGCAAATCTAAAACTCTTGGTTCACGTGAACATGAACCTAACGCGAGAAAATTTTCGGTAAATGATTTATTATGACTCGTTGTGGGCTTCCTCAACAAAAAAGCTATGATAGGCTGCGATTAGCATTTCTTAATGAAACCCCATCTCGTGCCACTATTTACAATTGGTTTAACGAATTCAATGATGATCCGCGTGAGGGACGTCCTTTAACAGCGACTACTGAAGATAACATCAGTGCTGTGCGACGCATAATAGAGGAAGATAAGAGAGTGACCTATCAGCAGATACGGGCAAGCTTATGCATTGGTATGAGTCAAGTTCAAAAAATATTACACGAATATTTAGGCGTCAGGAAGCTTTGTACCAGATGGATTCCCGATATTTAACCGACGACCAGATACACCTTCGCATGGACTGGTGTCGCCAAATGTTATATAAGTTCAACGGCATTGACTCAAATGCTGTATTTGACACGAGCCCTGAAGATGCGGTGAAAGCGTACGATAATGCCATATAAGAGACCCCTAAGGAAGAATCAGCTGCTTTTCTCAGTGGTTCCATCGAATGCGACGATGTGTAGAGAGGAACGGAGATTACTTCGAAAAACAATAAAAGTATTGGCAACTTTCTACATTAATCCGTTTTTCATTTTCTATACATTTTCAGTGTTACCTAGGTATTACAAAAAAATGCAATTCTTGCATACTTGTGTGTGTGGCTCCAACGATTTTTATAAAATGTTGTATTTCTTGGTGTTTTGCTTCCTCAATACGACTATAACTACAATCTAGTCTGACCATAAGTTCTGTTACAAATAGAAATACCTCTAAATTTTTTAACTTAATATAATTTTAATAAAAATAAATAAATAATTGAAAAAAAAATATGTATGAAGTGTCAGCAGTAAAATAAAATAAAAATTCTATTATACGAAGTGAGTAGCTTTTGCTTTAATACAGAATTTAATCCGTCTCGCTACGAATTCTTGGATTTACGCACAGTTTCTATGGAAAAGCCTCTGAGACACTGGAGTTTTTAAGTGACTTGATGTCAGCATGTCGTTTCCATGTCTTCTGAAACTGACCATAATTTGTAGTCCAAAGGGTTCCGATGTCTTCTAAAAGGCCTGTGTTCAGTTCTTATTAACTTCGGAAGCCAAGCTTGGGTAGGCTTGGCTAACAAGTCAACAGAAATACCCAATTTGGCTTTGTAACCAGGCAGTCATGCCTGAAAGTTCAGGTACATTTATAAAAAGGATATTGTCTCTTGCACTATATACATATACTATACACTTATTCACTTTATCTAAAGACTACTCCTTTTTTATAAAAATTAAGCTTTGCGTAGTCTTTATCATTTTCTTGTTCTGTTTCTAAGTACTGCTTCATCATTGGAAATGTTATATGTTTACTTTTCATCCATGTATCGACTATCGGGACCGCTCAAGTATTTAAATCGTGCCGCTTTCTTTAACTAAATGGATTGATCTAGATTTTAGAGCATATCCTGTATATAAGCCAAAACGCGACAAGAAGCACCAATGTTCAGATCTAATCTAATTATACGCGAAAGAGTCCCAGCGAAAATCTTCATTTCTGGCGATAATTTTATTTGTGTCCTTATAGAGCTTTTTTAGTTCTAATAGCACGTAGTTGTCCCGATCTTTTATGATCTTTTTTTATGACAGTAAGGGACAAGACGAGAGGGACGTTCATCTGATGGTAATTGAAACGCCTTGCCACAAGCAGAATTCTCAGGATTCTTGAAAAACCCAAAATTTCCCAATTTTAGTGATATATTTACATTCGTCACTTTGAGTCATAAGATGTTCAGACTCATTTGCCCAGTAATTTCACTAGCTACGGCGCCCTTCAGACCGAAACACAATAGTGCTAACACATTACTGCCTCACGGCAGAAAAAGGTGCCGTTGTGGTACTCATAATCTAGCTCACAACTGGTTCTTCGATAGAAGAAGCGTGGGTATATCTACCACTTGTACGCTTTACGATCATACGACTGTCTTAGAAATCTTTCTTCATAAATGAAGGAAATAAGTAAAGATTGGCGTTTACGACATTGACAAGTCTTAAAAGAATATCGTTAAGGTTTTATTTAACGACTGAACCAACATCCATTGCAGCTAATGGACCAGACATTTTATTATGTTTCTGCAATACAACTATGCTGAGTAATATTGGAATGAGTTGGATAGATTGTAATGACACTGCTTACGGCCGTTCCCAATATTCATTCTATCTCTTACTTGAGATAAAAATCGTAACTATCGTTGACTTTTCTGTCTCAATAAACTTATCGACGGTAACTCACCTTGTATGTAATGTATGTATGTATGTAATGTAATATGGGACGACGGATAGCGTGGAATTAAAATTGGAATGGAATTTGCAATTCACACGTCCCAATATAAGGCCATAAGAATGACTTATCGGGTATATTGGGACAATTCAGATTATTGACAGCTAATTACTGACAGTGACAGAAGGTAGTAATTTATCTCTATCTGTATATAGTATATTGGGAACGACTGTTAAAGGTTTTAGCTTTAAATATTCTATGAAAACATATTTTACATAATCTGTATTATATTGCTGAGTAGGAAGAACACGTTGATGTAGCGAAGAGCAATAAATTAAAAAAAAATAGTATGTTTTTCAGTTTGTGCACGGTAATCTCAGTAAAAGCCTAAACCGATATAAATGCAGTTTTCTCAAATGTATTTTTAGATAGCTTTTAATATTTTGTGTAAGTTGCATTCCAAACAAAAAGTTAAAAAATAATTTGACAAAAATTTTACCAAATAGTATGTTTTCTGTAAAAGAAAATACAAAAAAATATGTGGGGCGTTCAATAAAAAGTAATTTAATTAAATTATAAAATAAAAGCAACTATTTATATATCTAATTCTATTTTTCGTTATAGTCACTATTTAGTAAAACACACTTGGAAATCGTATTTCGAAACTGAAAATACTTTTCTTTAAAAAATCTTCATCCTGCACACCTATGAATTACTTATTTAGTAATCAACTTCACGAAGCCTCAAATGAGATTGTCATTTATACCTGATGTTCTAGAAAATACTCCTGATTTAGGTATGATTTATTTCAAAACTAACAATTTTATGAAATGCGTGAAAGATTTTGAAGTATAATAACCTTTTTTTTTGGTGTTGATGAAGACGACCTAGTCGAAACGAACATCGAATATGAAGATGATTCCACTGAAGATGAAGATAGAAAATATTAAAAACGACTACTATTTTTCTACAAAAACGTTACAATTTTGCCTGTATAAATATAAAAATAATAATAATATTGACACACTCTTACACAAATTATCTTGCCTCAAACTAGGCATAGCCCGTACTATGGGTACAAGACAACGATATATTTAATACAATATGCTTACTTAAACATACATAAATACATATAAACATCCATGACTCGGAATCAAACTATAAATGTTATATTGTATGCATTACATTCAATATTTAAAAGAAAAAAATAATGAAATAAAAAAATTCAAACCTTAACGTTAAGGAAATTCCACCACATAAATGTCAGGTCAGGATGGCAAGGACATTAATATGAACCATCTGTATAATAATCTAAAACGGTTGCGTATTTCAAGGTCATGATTTTTAAAAATTTGTCATTACTACATGACCAAATGTCACGTCCAAATCATCAGTATTTTGAATAGGAGCTACAAGAGGGTTCGCTTCACATCCCCTCTCAATGTCTGATGCGCGCGAAAAAAAAATATTTTTCCTATTTTCTTCATCTTTGTATGGCCAACCTCACCATGCAAAGCGGCAGATTAATATTTTTCCGTAATCAAAATCACGTGGGGCGCATACACTATTAATATCTGATGATGTTGACTATTTCTTTGTAACTGTTTTTTTTTTTACATTTTTGAAAATCTGTACAGTGTACACGCTACCAGTGAAAGGGTATAACATCATTATTTTTTTTTCTTTTTAGCATCTAACCTTCACAATCAAATAGGTCTTGGCCCACGACACTCTAGTAAATCCCTATTTAGAAGTGATAGGGAACCATAAATCGAAGCTTACCCGTAGAAAAGTTATGATAACTGTTTGAGTGTCACTTCGTGGTGTCACCTCGGCTCTGGTCAAGCAATAACAGATGACTATTCAAAGAAAGCAAATATTATAACTATATATACAAAACTATGAATACATTTAATTAAAACTATCATTACGGGGAAGTGTACAAAGAATACTGGCAGCATTTCCGCGTTGGATAGCCAGGCTGATGTGTTGACTTAAATAGCTAGGATAGCTAGCGCTAGAATGTCTAGGAACCCTATTGAGGCGCGTAGATAGTACTTTGTACATGCCTCGCGCCACTGGGTGTGGCCAAGTGTGTCAAGATGGCCGGCTCACTGAGACAACATATTTACGCCACTTGCTGATAAGAAGGACCCAGAGTGTCGACGCAAGTTGGGTCTCACGCAAGCACCCTTCCCCGTGCCTAAGCCACCAGGGTCATTCCTTCAGGACGCTTGCCATCGTGGCGGGTAATCCCATTTGGCTAAAAGAGCTGGTTGGTATATTCAGAGCAGCAAATGCCCGGCGGATAATGTCTGAGAAGTCTACTTCATTAGAAGTAATCTTCGAATAATAACAGCAAAACTCACACCGACAAAGCCCTGATTCGTCAGCCGAACTTCATCATTATAGCTCCATCATATTTATGAAGCTTTAACCTCATTTATATATCATAAGAAATAATGTTCAATACTTGCTATTATAGCGCTAATTAGAAAGTCATGTAGATAATATCAAACATGATTAATTAGTTAAGAAGATTACACAAAGTATTTCACTAACGAACTTTGTATAACCTTTCACGTTGTTTTGTTCAATTATCGAATTTCAACTTTGAACACTTACTTCCGAAGAAACCCACAATTATAATTTAAGAGCGGCACATACTGAAATCAGATTTTGATTTTTTTAAGCAATGTGATTAGTTTTAATTCCTTTTCCATACAGACGTCCGCATGTGCCGGGAATCACGCGACAACTGATCATTTTGGATTTTCAAGATATATGTGAGCCAAAGTGCTGGAATTTAGATTATGAATCCAGAGAGCCATTCCGGATGTGTTAGGCCAGCCTTAGAAGCTAAAGGTTAATTACTTTGTTAGGTCACATGTTTTTGATCACGTTAAACATAAACGAGTTAGGGACCACCCAATATAAACATCATTTATCACCTTGTGATTTGATTCTCTTCGAATTCTCTTGAGATGAATAAAATTCTAATTGGATTATAAAAATATAGTAATTAAATACTGGTAAAAATTGATACAAAGTACACATGTCAGAAGTGAAACCTGCTTTGTGAATGTTCCTCTAAACAGCATAATATGAAGTCCTGGTACATGTTGCTAGGATGACACATGATTTCAACCGCTATGATAGTCATTACTATCACCGCTACCATATTTATGTTCTCCTGGTGTCTATGTAGTAATACGACGTGCGCATGACGTCACAATATATTAAGGTTTACTCGCATCATACATAAGACAATCTCTTCTTCAACTATGATCGCCTGGTACCAAATCACTTCTTATCTCATTTTTCCCACCTTAATTAAATTAATAAGTATTGTCTAAGACTAGCGCAAGAATGGAATCCAGTGATGTTACTCTGCCGTACAAATAAAATGAAAGACCTGAATGTATAAACATCGTTATTTGCTGTGGGTTTCATGAATTAGGTAATCAAAGACCGAAACTAACTATTAGTTGTCAAGAGTTTTGTCGCCGCCTCCGCAGTCCTGCCGTGACCAAGTTTCATGCCACTGGATCGATATATCGGCTTCAAATAAATAAAATATTGGCTAGTGAGGCCCAGAGACACGGAGAATGTACAAACTACTATCTACGCGCCTCAATAGTCAACAGGGCTACAGCTGGAAACCATAGCGCTGGCGGTTCATTTTGGTCAACGGATCAGCCTATCTATCGAACTTGGAAATACTGCCAGTATTCTTAGTAGGTATGCTTCCCCGTAATGATAGTTTTAATTAATTGTAATATTTTAAATATAGTTATAAGATACGTTTTGTATCAATATTTAATTTTATTATAAATAATAATATCTAAGATTACCTGTGGTTTGCGGTAAAACCACCGCAACTATTTCTACCAGCTTGGCTTCGGATGAACATAAATTCCCACTACTACTTATTGATATTACATTGTAAAATGCCTTATATCGATTTATAATATTCTCAGCTAATGTCAATATTCACTCCAATTCAAATGTAGACGAGGAGAACTCTAAGTCAATAAAGTACAGCGCGCATATCAAACGTTGCTCCAAGTTTGAAGATCACTTTACAAAGTTTGCTGGAATGGAACCCGTGTTACCAACACATTCATTTTGATACTAATGTTTAATGTGATACTAAAACACTCACTGTTCGTTTATTTAGTACTTAGATAAAGAATTTGTTTAGTTCACAGTATCTTTTCGAACTTTTCGTAATCATGACGCAAGTCACAATTTTCATTCATCAAAAAACTTTTTTTTATAGAAATTAATAGTTCATTATTAGATGTAACTGGCATTTTAGAGGTAAGATTTTGTGGTTTTAGGTTAATTTTAGTTCTGAAATATTATCACTTATCAAGGCTCCTTGAACTAGCCTAGTATTGAAAAGTATAAGCTATTCGTATTATAACTATAAAGGTTCTGTACCTACTACCTACCCATTAGTAAAACCCGTACGTAAACCTTATATTAATCTACGCTGTCAGCCCGATTGTCCATAAAGACGATGGGAATCCATGACTAATCATAAAATGACATCAGACAATTAGGGCTATGTTTCACTGGGACACCACGGTGGCGCAACCAGTCGCCACTAAAACAAAATTTATACAGCTCTATAGAGAATTACTCACCTGGTGTCCGTTTGGTTGCGCAGCCAATTTTGTAACGCGACCAGATCGGACGCGTCATGACTCTGGTGTCTGTATGGTGTTTAGTTTGGTACCTTACGGACTTAGTGCGGTGTGGCGACTGGTTGCGCCACCGTGGCGTCCCAGTGAAGTATAGCCCTTAGTGCCTACCACCTACTTACAAAACCATCAATTCAGTTATGTCAAAATAAAACAAAGAGTTTTGATGAGAGATACATTCTCTGGTATTTATGTCGCGTCTTGTCATAAAACTGTATCATTAAGCCTTACGATTTTCTTTTAGAGCTTGTCAATGTTATAAACGCAGATCGAATCACGAAAATGAGACAAATATTCTTTACATCTCGGAAACTATATATTTGAATTTCAATTGATTTTTTTCATAATAAGTATAGAATGAATGTTTTTGTTTAATTTAATTATATGAATAAATTGATTTCTAATAACATTGAAAAAAAATGTAGGTGTATTTTACATTTAAATAAGTGAAGATTCTTTTTAATCCAAAATAAGACTCGAACCCACTCTCCTCCTCCAGCGTTCCGTACCGGTGCTCTGACCAACTGAGCTACCGTTCGATTGACGTATCGTTATAAAATCTTGTATGCTTTGTTCAACTCTCAGGTTGTGGCTTCATCTACAGGATCTACTTTACAGTTGATAACCTGCTCAACTTCGAGTCCCGCATTATTCATAAAATTTTTGTTTTTCAAATTTTATTTGTGTATTAATCCTAGAAGTGAGGCTTATCACTATAAAAGCATAACAAATTATAAATGTCATAATGGTAAAGGTACATATGAACCAAAAAATAAAAATCAAATATGGGTGAAAAGAAGTTTAAAAGAAATACGAAAAGCATTTGTTCCGTAGCAGATGGAAGCACACGCTGTCGCGAGGCATCTATTTGGTGAGTGTATTGAAACAAAAATCGGTAACAACAACATATACTAAAAGTTTCCTACAATATAACCTTTGAAACAAGAAAAAGTTTTCTCGAGGAGAGAGCTCTCGAAAAACTTTACGTATCGGGTCCCGTATTACGTATCTATAACAACATGATACAGTAAAGTGGAAACGTTTTTATTAAAATGTTATTTTTAACCGACTTCAAAAAGGACGAGACTATCAATTTTTTTTGATCATGAGATTCATGATCCGATTTAAGTAATTTTTCTTTAGTTCAATGCCATTTGGTCCCATAAAAATATTACATAGTTTGGTCCAGTAGTTTTCATTTTATGAACATTTTTGTATATTTCGATGATTTAATTGTTTTTTGTGTACGGCTATTATTAGTAGTATTAGTATTAAATTTTTAGTTATTTGATACTTTTCAGTCTTTGAAGTCGGTTTTTTAAACGTAGTTATTTTTTTCACTTACGTCTTAGCTTTGGCAGCTTAACACATTATTAAGTCCAAATTTTTATTTTACGTGGAACTGAAATTAATATATTTTTGTTACAAATTTGACTATATAAAGTAACGTAGCAAAAAGTATAATAGAAAAGTATCTTCAACAATATTTTGTATGACACTTGTCTCTTGTATACTGAATATGCATTTAAACCCAATATCTCTACTAATAATAAATATTGACACACTTTTCCACAAATTATTTTGCCTCCAAATTAGGCATAGCCTGTACTAAGGGTACAAGACAACGATATATTTAATAAAATAATACAGTTACTTAAGCATATACATCCATGACTCAGAAAAAAACATCCATATTCATCATATAATTTTTTGCACCTACCGGGACTCGAACCCGGGACTGGGATAGCCCAGACCAATTACCAGACCCACATAGGTGGGTCGTGTAATTGATACTGATTAAACTTTTCTTAATATTTGCACAGAATGATAGTTTCGTCTCTACAGAGGTAATATAGGTCAATTATTTCGTTTCTATTTCATAGATAAATTACAAATATCCGGACGACCGTGTTGCTCGGATTTTTAAGAATGTACAAAACTTGAACAAAAAAAAAAACTAATATGACATCTGGATTCAAACCGGGGTCTTCTGCATTCCGGATCACCCAATGTCCCATCTGAGCGATTAAAGCGACTTGTATATAGATGTGAAATTTACGTTTGTATTCAAATGTTATTCCACGGATAAAATTATTTTTTTTTAAATTAAAACCTAGCTAGATCGATTTCTCGCCCCCGAAACTACCTGTATAGTAAAGGCGAATGGCAGGTGTCAGTGGAAGTCTCGTACACCAAAAAAAAGTCGTGTTGAAACATGAAATATTTACATTTAATAAATCATTGTATAAGAATATGTGGCATTAATTTTCTTTTTTTTATAAAATTGGGAGTCATAAGTTAAGTTTGTTTTTTTAAGAAGTTTTTGGGTTATGTTACGACCCCGTTTGCTTGACTGTTAGAGATCAATACCTACACAAATAATTGAAACAAAATCATTCTAATATACACACGTACATACATATGTATATGTATAAATAAACGGTCAGATAAAAAAGCAAAAAACATAATTGAACCAAAATATATATATACGCGTCGAATTGAAAACCTCCTCCTTTTTTGTAGTCTGTTACATACTACCACTCAACTAGCAACAGCGGTTTTCTTCGTGTAAAACCTCAATTTTCTCATGTTCTATGATACTTTAGAACTCCCAGGCAGTCTACTACTACAACATAAGTAGTATACTTGCATATTTTGAATAACAAAAACAACTTTTTCATTAAATGGTGTTTATTGAGACATTTCTTATCTACATGTAGTATAGAAACGTATGGATAGTGGCGATTTTTCAATCAACTACACTCTTAAAATAACGTCATCCAAGAAGTTAGCTGGTCGCGTCACTCCCTCATGGCGAGCATAGCCCAGGTACCAGATGATACTCATCACATGGGAGCAACACCCCACAGTTCTCAGCCCTACAATGCAGTTGCAATAATAACTTATTATTGCTTCTCTGCCACGATTACCTCGTTCAGTTACAATAAAAACAAAGTATGTTTTTCCTGAAGAGTGGCGAGACTTTATTTTTGCCCGAAGCAGCATTGGATTTATTCCCTGCAATCCAGGTATTGGGTCACAGCTCATTTCTAATGTGTAAATACCGTGAAACCCGAAATGTTCACCGACACGCGCCTGCTTTATTTGATAGGTGCCACAAGCAAAAAGAATCAAGTCGGCCATAGTTTGAAGCAAATAATTGGAACTCTTCTGAGTGTATAAGTATGTTGCGTCGACCGAAGATCAGGGTCCCCAAGAGTACCATCTGCAACAATTGAATTTTTTGCTGCCACTTGCTCTCTCTCATACGCACGATCGGCATTTTTGCTGCAATAGTTCAGATTCGACTCCACAATCACAGCACAAAATAAATTAACACAACACAGCGTTCTTTTCGCAAAATCAAAGCAATGTAATAAGCGTCCTTTCGCAAACTGTACAGTTTTTTGAACGAAGGAGCACAAACTAAACTCAAAGTCGTTGGGAAAAGATGTAGTAATAAATAAGCCAATGTTTCAAAAAACACACAGTACACGACATAAAACAGCTAGTAAATAGACTTTCACGTTTTTGCAAATGTGAAATTCAAATACCCTGATTTTCAGTTTGACATGACACTTGTTATTTTTTCGAAGTGACTATTTGTACGGCTACTGGACGAATAAATTATATTTATTCGTACATTTATTCCATTTTTTTTTAAATTAAAACGTAAACTTTTTCAACATTTCCGTGAATTTTTATTTACTTATTTCATGACCTAGCTCAGTCGGAAAGTGGTTTTAATATTATGATTCCTTTTTTATGTTTTTATTAAAAAACTTATAATAACACATTTGTCTGATTTTTAATTACCTATTCAAATGTATGATCTGTGTTTTATTTAAGTGTTTACCCGTTCAGCGGTTGTAATTTTTTTTCGTTATTTTGAAAATTGTGTATTGTAATAAGATTAATAGCACTATAAACATGGACCAAATCTCTATCACTATGATTTATAAAAATTGGTTAGGTTAGGTTATGTTAGAACAGTTAAAACAACGCACGAGCCGAGCGTAGCGTGCCGAGGCAGCGGCCGGCGAGTGCCAGAACCAAATTATAGGCGTTTCCCGCCATTAACAAATTAGTGAGGGGGGAGGGTAGACTTTTATATTGGTTTTTCTTGAAAACTGTGTATTACGTTGTTATAAGAGTGGTAGCACTATAATCGTGGACCAAAGCTCTATCAACTACAATTCATTAAAATTGGTTACGTTATTTATTTATTGGAAAACAAACAGTTTAAGTTATATACACATTGTAACACATAATTTATATTACACAAGCCAATAAAGTTTCCACTTAAATCTAAACAAAGTAGGAGTGAATATAATACAAAATATAACGAATTTATATACAACTAGCTGACCCGGCAAACGTTGTTTTGCCATATAAAGTATAATTCACGCGATAGTTTTATAAGTAATAAAATATTGCCTATATTATAGCCTGTACATCATTTTGTTCTTTTGTCAATAGTTTTTGCAGCGCACGCAAAAATAGGTTTTCGATTTTACACCTTGTGTTACAAAATAGCAATTTTATTACGGATCCCTAATTTTGAAAAAAAAACATAGCCTATAGCCTTCCTCGATAAATGGACTACCCAACACTGAAAGAATAATTCAAATTGGACCAGTAGTACTAGAGATTAGCGCGTTCAAACAAACAAACAAACACTGCAGCTTTATAATATTAGTATAGATTAAACATAAGGCGAAAAAAGGACACAAAAATACAAATGAAACAAAATTTATCAAATTTATCGGTTGGACATATTTTAAGAATGTTTAAGATATTCTTTAATTTTTTTAGTAATAGTTGGATAGCTGCTATAAAAAATGTCTAAGTGACTATAATTATTATTATAAGTGTTGCATGCTCTTATAATAAAACAATTGCTAGTATAATTTGTTCTGGGATTAAGAATGTATCTATAGAACGTGTATAATGTTTTGGACAGTTAAGTTTAATGTTACTTAAAATACGATTGGAATCAATTAAGTCATGTAATATTTTGAAAAGGAAAACTTGATCTCTGTATTCTCTACGCTGTTGTAAAGATAGGTAATTAAATTGAGGAGTATTATAATTTTGAAACTTATAATTTAATCTTTTAATAAATTTATTTTGTACACTTTCTATAGCATCTATATATTTTGTATAACGTGGGTTCCAAGCAGTCGAGGCATATTCTAAATATGGTCTGACATAAGCATTATATAAAGGATTAAAAGTATGAATATTTTTGAAGTCATTTCCTTGTCTGAATATATAACCAAGCATTTTATAAGCTTTTGCTGTCATATTGTCTATATGATTTTCAAATAAGAGAGCCGAATCTAGCGTTACCCCAAGGTCTTTTATTTCTGACACCCTTTTAAGGGGTTCATTGTTTATTTTATATTTGAATAAAATTGGAATTATTTTCCTCGAAAATGTTATCATACAGCATTTGTCAACATTGAGGTATAAGTCATTAGCGGAACAATAGTTTCCTAACTCAATTAAATCGCTTTGTAGTTCAACACAGTCCTGTTTTTATTTTATTTTTTTAAATATTTTGGTGTCATCCGCATAAAGAAAAATATTAGAATTTTGAAAAGATTGCAAAACATCATTAATAAATATGTTAAATAACAATGGGCCAAGGTGAGAGCCCTGAGGAACGCCAGGTGTAACAGGGACAAAACTAGAAATAAATCCTTTAACAGCTACCGCTTGTGTTTTGTTACGGAGATACGACTCCAGCCATCTTAGAAGGTCTCCTTGAATACCGATACGCTCAAGTTTAAATAATAGTCGGGCATGCGAAATTTTATCGAACGCCTTTGAATAGTCGGTATAAATTGTGTACCTGGAATCCATTGCTTAAGGCATCCAATACTTCATCTAGAAAATCGCAAAGGTTAGTTTCCGTCGAGCGTTTATTTACAAATCCATGTTGCCGTGGAATAATTAGTGGTCGTAATAAAGGAAATAAAGTGTCATAGATTATTTTTTCAAATAATTTTAGGATGACCGATATCTTTGATAGTTTTTAATATTATGTCTGTCACTACTTTTAAAAATGGGGACAATTAAAGACATTTTCCAAATTGATGGTTATGTTAGAACAGTCAAATTTTATTCAATAATGTCATTTTTCTCTCTAATCCGATAATCGGACGACTAATTAAATTCATTCGTCCAGTTGCCGGACGAATAGCAACAGCCTAAAATAAAATTATTCGTCCGACTTATGTACGAATAATAATAAATTATTTGTCCAGTACCCGTATCAATAGACTCAGCCTTATTTTTTTGTCTTGCAAGATTTAAAACAATCGATGGGCATCCCCGAAAATGGGTGTAAAATAATTTAAATAATGGCGTTCCGTTTCTGTTTGTAAATTGAGATTTATTTAATTATTTTCTTCCCCCTACTTTAAAAAAATATTTGAAAAACTGAAAAAAGAGCCAGTTGCGAAATACTAAAGTTGGGAAAATATAAACCCAAAACATTCTTTTAATAGGGCGGTACACCAGATGCCATTCTCATTTAATTAAAATCGTTGGAGCTGTTTCCGAGATTCAGATATATATACAAGAATTGCTCGCTTAAATTCAAATTCAAATTCAAATATTCTTATTCAACATAGGATTTAAAATCACTTATTGAACGTCAAAATCTACCACCCATTCAAAAGAGACTGCCTCAGACCTGAGAAGAATGGGCGCAAGAAACTCAGCGGGCTTTTTTTTTAATATAAAATATGGATTACAATGTAATATCGTACAATAAACATTTATAATTAAAGAGCCTGAGGGTGTTCGCTTTATTCCTAGTCCGTGGTGTCATTAAGAAAATCGTTTATGCTATAATAACCTTTCCCACACAAACGTTTTGTAACAATTCTTTTAAATTTCGTAACACATTTGTTTTGTACATTTTCTGGGATCATATTGTAGAAGCATATACATCGCCCAACAAAAGACTTACTAACTCGACCCAACCGAGTAGTAGGCATAACAAGTTTATGTTTGTCCTCGTGTTAACATTATGAATGTCACAGTTTCTAGAAAATTCCTCAATGTGCTTATGAACATACAAAACATTATCGAAAATGTATTGAGAAGCAACAGTCAAAATGTTTATTTCTTTAAATTTTTCTCTTAATGATTCTTTAGGACCTAGGTTATAAATCGCGCGAATAGCCCTCTTCTGCAGCACAAAGATAGTATTAATATCGGCCGCACTGCCCCATAACAATATACCATAGGACATAATACTATGAAAATAACTAAAGTATACTAATCTCGCCGTATCTATGTCAGTTAACCGTCTAATTTTCTTAACCGCATATGCTGCAGAACTAAGCCTATTCGCCAATCCTTCAATATGGGGGCCCCACTGCAATTTGGAATCAAGAGTAATGCCAAGAAATATAGCAGATTCCACTGGTTTTACCACCTCTCCATTTAATAAAATATTCGCATCTACATTTTTGACATTTGGCGTGGTGAATTTAAGGTAAGTAAGAAAGGTTAGGTAGATCATTTATATAAATTAGGAAGAGGAAGGGTCCAAGAATAGACCCTTGTGGTACCCCATACCGAGAGGAGTCCCAGGAGATCTCCTGCCATTCACCTCGACCCTCTGAATCCTATTATTTAAATATGAGATCAGAAGATCGAGTGCAGATCCTCTTATACCATAGTGGCATAGCTTCCTGACCAGCGTTGAATGCTGAACACAATCAAAAGCCTTAGATAAATCACAGAAGATACCAAGTGCATTCTGTGATTCCTCCCAGGACTCAAAAATATTCCTGATAAGTTCAACACCTGCATCCGTAGTCGAGCGTCCCCTAGTAAAGCCAAATTGCTTTATATGAAGTAACTTATAAGTGTTAAAGTGAGTAAGCATTTGGCTTAAAATAATTTTTTCAAAAATTTTACTAAGGGTCGGCAACACCGAAACAGGGCGATAGTTATTCGGGTCAGAAGTGAGTCCCGATTTAAATATTGGTGTAATTTTACTATACTTCAGAAGGTCAGGAAACACGCCATGTTCAATACAGCTATTAAAAACTAGTGCTATATATATATGGTGCTATGACGTCAATAACAGAACTTATTATTTTTAAAGATATGCCCCATATATCAGCAGTTTTATTCATTTCTAAGGATCTGGAAGTTTTAATTATTTCTGCTGGGCTAACAACACTGAATTTGAAATTTTGTTTACATTCCTTAACATTTTCCAAAAGAAGTGACTCGGCAACACTGGTGGAGGAGACAAGGGTGCTTGAGATGGAAACTGGAATGTCAGAAAAAAATTTCTCAAAAGCAGAAGCTACTTCCTGCTCAGAGTGGATTTTTGTATTGTTTATTATTAGATTATATTCAAACTTGCAGTCTTTCGCTCTTCCAGATTCCCAGTTAATAACTTTCCAAGTCATGTTTATTTTATTTGGAGCATTTTTAATTATTTCTCTAAAGATGATGTAATAAAAATGCATTTATATCTATGACACATTCTATAACAATGATCAACAAAAACGAGTTATAATTTAAATAATGCATTTGTATTGTCCGTTTCGTACGATCTATATATTATTTTAAATTAAGGAATAGAACGTAAATTATAGATAATAAAAATTATGATAATTAATTATTGTTTATCATACCATTAGTGATTAATGAAACATATTCTTCATGCTAAAAGAAATACTAACATGGCTACTTAAACTAGATTACCATGAACCTGAAAACATGTTGGCCCCAATATTACTATAACCTCAAATTTATATAATATACTAGCCGTTCCCGCCCGCTTCGCTGGGCCAATTTCAAAAGGAAATAAATTAAATTTTATTCATCTTAATACAAATACAATAAAAAAAATAAGTAGCCATAAACCATCTAGGATAAATTTCGCATCGAATGGTGGTAGTTTCATGTCGATACGATCAGTGGTTTAGGCGTGATTATGCCTCAAACAAAGACCATTTTCTTTTTTTATTGACCAGATATATAGGTTCATACTTTACTTGTACATCTAAACACAAAATACAATAATTATTTAAGCATAAAAGAGGATGTGAACAGCATAAAACAGTAGGTCTATACAAATTATTTAATTAACATAACAATTACTTTGCAGGGTCGTAGAGTCGAGTACAAAAATAATTACTTTAATTAAGTTTTACATTGCATTCCCTTCATTTCAGCAACTTAGGGGATGTTATAACAAAATAGACTTGTCCATAAATGTTACTAGGTACTGCACTTATTTTCTAAAATTACGTTAGTTAAGATTCGATAAATATTTAGGCTTATATGCCTTCCCTCACCTGCGGGTGTAGGCCTGTCTGCAATCCTCCTCAAGATTCTGCTGCCACTGCCCCTAATTTACTAAGCATAGTACCAACGAAACCAGAATATAGAGTACTTGTAAAGAAAGTACTATGGCTACTCATAACTGAGCAACTTCAACATCGTCAGCTGGAAACGTCCACTGCTGTACAAAGGCTTCCCCCAAAGATTTCCACGACGATCGGTCCTGCGCTACCCTCATCCAACGCATTCCGGTGATCTTTACCAAATTATCGGTCCATCTTGTTGGGGACCTACCAACACTGCGTTTCCGCTATGTAACTTCAGCTCATGCGAAAGAGAATTTGACCTTCAGTATACAATATTTTTTCTGCTCTTACTGACTCACGTAAGGTTGGCATTTGTTCCAGTCCTCCTGAGGAGAGTCGTGAATGGCCTCTATAAACGCATTCAGCGTCTCTTCAGGGCTTTTTATTCGAAAGCAACAGCACGTCAACAGTTCAATATTTGAGTTTCAAAACATACTCGTTACATTTACGAGATGTATTCAAAGTCAAAGTCAAAGTTTTTATTTGCATAAAAATGTTAGATTGATGTTACATAAATATTATAAAGTACATGTTTGCCACATTTATGATGTGCAAATTTTATAAAATACATTTCTCAATCATTTGTAACAATAATATCAATTTAACAAAAGATTAGTAGCAGTGTTATATAGTATATAGTAAAGTTTTTAGTTGAAAATATTCGTCTAATGAATATAAGCAGTTTTTACTAAGGTATATTTTCAATTTAGATGAGAAATTCCTATTTGACGATACCTCTCTTATTATTTTTGGGTGTGCATAAAAATCTATAATCCCATGATAATAGATTTTTATGCACATACAAAAACAGTTTCTCTGAAATAATGTAGTTCTACAGCAAGGTACTTGTAGTTTAGTGTTTTCCTGTTTACTGAATTCGCTAAAATTTTTTCGAACAAACATACAGCACTCAAATATGTATAATTCAACAATTGTTAATATGTTATATTTTTAAATAGAGGGATGTGAGATGCGTTGTCATAATGAAGGACGATCTACAAACCAATCTGCAGTGACTGTCTTTTATTTTTCAAGCGTTACTGTAGAGTATCTATTGGTCGAAAAAAAGGAGCAATTTTCTTACCAATGTTTCGACGTTTCAAAATTTTCATTGGCAGGTTTCGTCACCTGTAACAGTATTATATCCAGGCCATGATTGTCCTGTTATATTTTTTATCATTTTTCTACACCACTCTATACGCAGTGGTTTCTGGTCATCCGTTTAATTATAGTGCATCCATCGAGTGCATAGCATCCGAATCTTTGCTTGTGCGAAATATTTTGCACTTGGCTCATGCCAATAAAATAAACAGTACGAATTTGCTGATATGTATTTTTTTATGAACTTCTGTTGTCGTATGGTATCAATATTAATTACGAAATTACCGGGTGACCATAGAGATGATCAAGTCCACGTTTGATTTCACTGATCCTGGAATACCTACATAGAGCTACAAGATGGAACATCATCACCAAATACCAATTAAAGTCTCTAGCAACTTACCAGTAGGAGGCATCTTTACACAGGATGCCGGCTAGATTATGGGTACCACAGCAACGTCTATTTCTGCGGTAATGCAGTACATTACTGTGTTTCGGTCTGAAGGGCGCCGTAGTGAAATTACTGGGCAAATGAGACTTAACATCTTATGTCTCAAGGTGACGAGCGCAATTGTAGTGCCACTCAGACTTTTGGATTTTTCAAGAATACTGAGCGGCACTGCATTGTAGTGGGCAGGGCGTATCAATTACCATCAGCTGAACGTAGTGCTCGTCTTGTACCTTTCTGTCATACAAAAATAACTTTACAGATGTGAAAACTTCTTCAGCGGCGTTGAGCAATTTTCTTGGCAAGGATATACAATGTTAAACTCGCGTCAGGCCAAGTGACCTAAGCGAAACTTCGTAATACAGTCGTTGAAAGTTGATTTTTCTGAGATATCAAAATTTAAATGTAAGATAATTGTAATAGTTCTGAAGTGTTAAATTTCTTATATAATATAAATTGTCATTTTCGTGTACGATAGCGCAATTAATGAATATTGTATTTAACCACATACTTTATACTGATAAATAAAGTAATTCGTGCGAAATTATTCCCTAAACATTCCAAAATATTCAAAACTGCACAACGTTAATGTTCAAGTTTTCACTTCTGCCGGCACTCCCGGAGTGCAACCCGTTATTGTTGACTTAACCTTTCCGCATCGGACGTGCCCGCGGGCACTGGTAATTCAAAAAACAATGAGAGCGGCTGTGCCGCGGGGCACTCTTTTACCGCATCCAGTTTTCACCCTTATTAGGTGTACAAGATGGTTTATTTGCCTACGCAGTTATGAACGAGTGAAGTCATAAAAACCGTAGCGCAAACATTTACTCGTTTTGACAATTGTGTGCTGGTTTTAAGAGTCACAACGATACCTGGAACGGTGAGTTTGAATGCGCAGAAGTATTAAATGACCTCTCATTAGAGGAGGCCTCCTTGTTCGTTAGTTTATAACACCTGAACAATTATTATACGCCCTCACTTCTGGGATTAATTACACAAATAAAATTTGAAAACAATATTTTACGACCTCCGGCGTTCCGTGCCTGTGCTCTAACCAACTGAGCTAACCGTTCGAGTGACGTATCATTGATAAAATCGATTGCTTTGTTCAACTCTCAGGTTGTGGCTTCATCTACAGGATCTACTTTACAGTTCATAACCTGCTCAACCCCAATATTTTGATAGTGCGCTCACACGGAACGCACGTTAAAACATAACAAATTGTTTAGATTTGCAAGTCAATTTCATAATTTTTCGATTTTGATTTGATATTTCACTTTTTAACTTTAACAATTTTAAGGGAACGATGATGCATTCACATTGCGTAGTCTATGTTAAATTCAGTGTTACTGTTAACGTTAAATTTGACTTAAACCTAATCTATAACAGCTAATATGATGCAACGCAGCCTCAGGGCTATATTTCACCATACCACCACCGTGGTGTCCGTAAGCTACCAAACTAGACACCATACAGACACCAGAGTCATGACGGGTCCGAGCTTGTCGCGACACCAAAGGGTTTGCACAACAAAACGGACACCAGGTGAGTAACTCTCTATTTATATTCTTGATAATGTAATGTATGTTCACAGGCACATAAGTGAATTTGTTAGAAACTGTTATAACCATAATGTTAACACCAGAAACAGACATAAACTTATAATGCCTATTACTCTGCTAAGTTGAGTTAGTAAGTCTTTTGTGGGGCGATGTATATGCTTATACAACAAGATCCCAGAAAATGTTCAAAACAAAAGTATTACGGTAATCAAATGAATTGTTAAAAATCATTTGTGTGGTAAAGTTTACTTTCTTAATAATACCACAGATTGGGAAAAGAGCGACAGCCCTCAGGTTATTAAATAATAAGTTTAATTGTACGATATTACTTAGTAAACATAGTTTTTTAAGAAAAAAAGTCCGCTAAGTTTGTTGCGCCCATTCGTCTCAGGTCTGAGGCATTATTTTTGGAATGGGAGGTAATTTTTGACTTTCAATAAGTGATGTCACATTCTATTTTGAATAAAAATATTTCAATTTGAATTTGAATACATCTGTATAAATTTTGCTGGTAGGGGCGACTGGTTGCGCTACCGTGGTGTTTCGGATGTAATATAGCCCTTAATCTTAACTATCAATTTTTCATGTTAAAATTATTTATTACGTGTTATTATTTCCTAGTACGAAAAAATCTGACTGCGTATTATTTATGAGTGGGAGTCTCCTTTGCACAGTATGTCGGCTAAATTATGGATACCACAACCGTGTCTATTTCTGCCGTGAAGCAGTAATGTGTTAAGCATTATTGTGTTTCGGTCTGAAGGGTGCCGTAGCTAGTGAAATTACTGGGAATATGATACTTAACATCTAATGTCTCAATGCGACGAGCGCAATTGTAGTGACGCTCAGAATTTTTGGGTTTATCAAGAATCCTGAACATTGCATTGTAATGGGCAGGGCGTATCAATTACCATCAGCTGAACGACCTGTTCGTCTCGTCCCTTATTGTCATAATAAAAAACTCTTGTAACTATTCGCCACAGCCCGGACATCTGTTGATTACTAAAAAGTTATATTTTCGACGTCTTTATAATACTCGAGAATTATTCATTAAGGACAAAATTTGCAAAAACCTTCAAAGCTCAGTTCCTTCAGGTTGTTCATCGTTATATGCATTATTCAGTTCTATTATTATGTAAATACACTTTTACAGCAATTTTGGAAGCAATCTCTCTGTAGCTTGTAAGCATAATGTAGTATTATTTTATAGATTCCTAGTTATTTCGACTGGTAATAAAAATATACATTTTTTTTATTAAAATAAGGGACGAGACGAGCACGACCTTCAGCTGATGGTAATTGATACGCCCTACCAACAATGTAGTGCCGCTCAGGTTTCTTGAAAAACCCAAAAATTCTGAGCGGCACTACGGCGCTAGTCACTTTGCGACATAAGATGTTAATTTGCCCAGTAATTTCACTAGCTACGGCACCCTTCAGAGCGACACAGTAATGTTTACACATTACTGCTTCACGGCACAAATAGGCGCCGTTGTGGTACCCATATTGGTGAATAGTTGTAAACTAACTATTGTTTTTTTTATGAAAATAAGGAATGAGACGAGCAGTACATTCAGCTGATGGTAACTGATACGCCCTGCCCATAACAATAGAGTGCCGCTCAGGATTAACCCCACAATTGCGCTCGACAGAAGACACTCTGCTTCAAGGCAGAAATAGGCGCCGTTGTGCGCCGCCATAATCTAGCCGGCATCCTGTGCAAAGGAGCCTCCCACTGGTGTTGCTTACGTTTAAGAATATAGGCATAGATTAATGAATCTCTATACTAACGTCGTCAGAAAAACATTGTTTAAGTGATGTGCGAAAATCAGGAATCAGGTGAGCGATTTTCGACAGTCGAGAACTCGAATATAACGGCCATTTTATATTGTTATGCTTTACCTATTATATGTATTTATACAAATAATTAATTTTGAAACCAACATTTATGAACGAACCCACGACCTCCGAGCGCTATTTCCAACTGAGCAAATCGATAAGTATTATTAAATTGTGACGCTGTACATTATATATAGCTGTACATATACGCCGATTACATGAAAATAAATAAATAGATGTAAGCCAAGCTAACTAGTAACGTTATCTAATAACTAGATGTGATGCGCGGTGCCAAAGGGAAGTACACTTCCCTTACAGTAAGCCCCAATTTACCATAGTTCCGTTCTCTGAAATATCAATCACAGCTGTCTCGCTTTTGTAATTAATGTTTGATATTCTATGATTGATCTTATTAATAAGAAGCTAAATATTTTTTATACTTTTAGTATTGGTTGCGCCAGGGAATTTAGCGTGGACTGTATTAATAAAAAGGGGTACTCAGGTGAACAGAACAGGAATCATTGGATTAAAGGGAATAGCCGGTACTCACCTCTTCTGCGAGATCCTGGGTTCTTCTATTTCGCTTGAGTGTTTTTTTTTTTTATGGAATAGGAGAACAAACGAGCGTACGGGTCACCTGTTGTTAAGTGATCACCGCCGCCCATACTCTCTTGCAACACCAGAGGAATCACAGGAGCGTTGCCGGCCTTTAAGGAAGGTGTACACGCTTTTTTTGAAGGTACCCATGTCGTATCGTCCCGGAAACACCGCACAAGGAAGTTCATTCCACAGCTTTGTAGTACGTGTAAAAAAGCTCCTTGTAAACCGCACTGTGGAGGACCGCCACACATCCAGATGGTGAGGATGATATCCTAACTTGTGGCGTGTCGTGCGAAGGTGGAATTCGGCGGCAGGAATTAGGTAAAATAGCTCTTCGGAACACTCCCCGTGATAAATGCGGTAGAAGACACACAATGAAGCGGCGTCTCTACGCAACGCCAAGTGATCCAGCCGTTCACAGAGTACTGGGTCCCCGACAATTCGAGCTGCTCTGCGTTGCACGCGGTCAAATGGATCGAGCTGATACTGGGGTGCGCCAGACCAGAGATGACAGCAATACTCCATGTGTGGCCGGACCTGCGCTTTGTACAGCGCTAGAATGTGGCCCGGCTTGAAGTATTGCCGTGCTCTATTAATGACGCCCAGTTTCTTTGAAGCCAATTTGGCTTTGCCCTCCAGATGGCCACGGAATTGGCAATCGCTCGAGATTTCGAGACCCAGTATTCCGATACTAGGCGAGGCTTTTAGGGAAGTGTTGTCGAAGAGCGGTGATACGACAAATGGGGTTTTTTTAGTGGTAAACGCGCAAACTTGAGTCTTCTGGGGGTTAAATTGGACAAGGTTCAATTTACCCCATTCCGCGACCTTCTCAAGAGAGGACTCGATAGAAGACACAAGTTTCTCCCGGCACTGGTCGACGATTTCCCGAGAGAGACGTGCATGTCCCGTGTATACGGCATCACCAGTGCTGTCATCTGCATAGCAATGAATGTTGGAGGTGTCCAACATATCATTAATATGCAGAAGAAACAGCGTAGGAGATAGCACACAGCCTTGGGGCACTCCAGCATTCACGGGCTTCGGGTTCGAGCAATGTCCGTCGACAACGACCTGTATGCTGCGCCCAGTGAGGAAGCTAGAGGTCCACTTGCACAAGCTCTCGGGAAGCCCAAATGACGGAAGTTTAGAGAGGAGCGCCTTGTGCCATACACGATCAAAGGCCTTCGCTATATCCAGGCTAACTGCCAGGCCTTCCCCCTTGCTTTCAATAGCCGCAGCCCATCTATGTGTTAGGTATACCAGAAGATCACCTGCCGACCGACCATGGCGAAATCCGTATTGTCGGTCGTTGATCAACTGGTGACCCTCTAGGTATACCAAGAGCTGACGGCTAATTATGCTCTCCATGATTTTGGAGAGCAGGGAGGTAATAGCAATAGGCCTATAGTTTGCCGGATCTGAACTGTCTCCTTTTTTTTGGATCGGAGGGACAAGAGTCCATGAGTCAGGGACTACGCCTTTGGAATAAGAGTGCCGGAATAAACGTGTTAGCACCGGCGTCAACTCAGGGGCACACGTTCTAAGCACGATTGGAGAAATGCCATCCGGCCCGCTCGACTTCCTGACGTCCAACGAAAACAGAGCTCGCCTAACAGTTTTCTGTCTGAACTGTACTTCAGGCATAGAGCTCTGACACTGCGGGAGGGTCGGCGCTGTTTTTCCGTTGTCGTCAAGAGTCGAGTTGGAGGCGAAAAGAGCGCACAGGAGATCGGCTTTCTCTTTTGCCGTATGGGCCAGGGTGTCATTCCTCATGTGCAACGGCGGCATGGACGGCTGGCTGAAGTTACCAAGAGCAGCTTTCGACAACGACCAGAACTTGCGTGTTCCGGTCGGGTAACTGGAAAGCTGCTCGCCGATTTTGACGACGTGCTTAGACTTTGCACGGGCGATTTGCCGCTTAAAAAATCTCGAAGCACGGTTGTATTTCCTCTTAAGAACTATGCAGTTCGGATCCTTTGTGCCCAGCGCCGCAACCAAGTTCGATACGCCTGTTTTTTGCAGTCAGATGCTGCTTTAACTGACGCATCGAACCAGGGCTGTGATCTGCCACCGATCGGTACTACAGAGCTAGGTATAAAAATATCCATGCCCTGCAGTATCACATCGGCTACTGCAACGGCGCAGGCACTAGGATCATCCGAAGGGAAACAAACCCTGCTCCAAGGGTAGGATGCAAAAAAGGAACGCATCCTATCCCAATCTGCTGACTTGTAGTGCCAAACGCGGCGGGTCGCTGGTGGTCTGCGACGTGGGCGTCGTATAGGCACTACACTCCTCACCAGGCAATGGTCGGACGTTCCGAGAGGGGCGTCGACAATGACCTGGTAACCATCGGGATGTGTAGTCAGCAGAAGATCTAATAAGGACGGCATGTGGCTATCCACATCCGGGAGCCGCGTTGGCGACTCAACCAATTGGGACAGATCGTACGCCAATGCAAAATTATGCACAGATCGCCCTGCGTAGTCGTGGTACGTGATCCAAGCCATTCGGCATTGTGCCCGTTGAAATCACCCAAGACTACGATTTCAGCGGAGGGGATCTGTGCAAGCACGTCTTCAATTGCCGCTTGAACGCAGCCCATGAGATGATCGGTTTCTGCGTTACCACTATGGGACCTGTAGACACACGCATAGATGCGGACGCGGTCCTCTAAATCTACGCGGAGCCAGAGAGTGGACACGCCCCTACCCTCAAAATTGCCGAGACGGCGACAGCAGATATCCTCCCTATTGTGCTCAATTTTGTACCCGGGGTACGTTAAATATGACGTATCGCTAGGTTGAGATATCTGCGTCTCCGTAAGGAAACACAAGGCCGGCTTCGCCGTCTCAAGGTGGTGGTGGACGGCGTTTAAGTTGGAGTGAATTCCCCTGATATTGCAAAAGTCCACGTTGAGTGTGGAGCGGGGTGCCGTGGTGTTACTGCCTCGTTTGTCCTTGGTCATGCGCGGTACTGTGCCCTCCCCAGAATACGAAGGGCAGCCCGAGCTAGAGTGCTTGGGGAGGGATTCTCCGACTCTGGTAGAGCCGGTACCCTCCTGAGGTACTATCTCTTTACGGACCGCTTTCATAATCTTTGTTGGGGAAGGAGGGGGGGGGGGGGAAATGGCCTCCGGTCCTCGACACTAACCTATGCGAAACATAGCGGCACTAGGCCGCTACTTCACGCCGGTATTCTGTGCGAGTGTGGTAATTAACCCGGACGAGTCTGGCCCGATTGTGCTGACGTCAAAAGACGGCTGCGTGACTCTCCCACTTCTAAAAAGCCCTTAGTCACCTCTTACGACACCCATGGGCCTGGGACTCCCCTATTCTTTTTATGCCCCGGGGAAAGTACAGGGCAGAGTGTGCTGGCGAATCACAATTTATATCTCACGGGACACTTAACGAAGAAATCACTATGATCTCACGACGGCAAATCAACAGGAATACAAGTATTTCCTGGATTTATAATTAAATCAAAATAAAAAAGTCCTCAACTTTCGCGTGCGGTTACTTGACGGAATGTGTGTTACGCCATACGACATCTGATGTTGCGGCTTGCGGTTTGTTCTTAACTTGTACCGGCTAAGTTGTTAGGATAAAGGTGTAAGGGGTTAAGGAAAAGGTTGTGTGTTTTTTGGACAACTGCCGTTTCCAAGTATACTACACCTTCTACGAGAGTGCCTCCGTGACAACTCGGTCGAAACTGTTTCATTTATATCCCGGAAATGTTGTATTGTGTCTATTTCCAATGTGCTTTACAAGACAGAAGAATGGTTTAATTGAAAAATGATTTTGTTATTTGTTTGGTAATGAACAAAGTAAGAAAAGAAGGGAGTGCTTACCAACATAACAAAGCCTATAACTTTTACAATACTTACTATGATTACATGAAGTATTTACAGTAAGAACTGGACAACGAATACTGGCAGCATTTCCGCGTTGGATAGATAATAAGGGTGATCCGTTCACCAAAAAAGTTTCCATCGCTTGGGATTTAAGGGTTATTAGGCATATATAAATAACTTGCTACGGCCGTTCCCAATAGATTGATAGTATCTACAGATAGAGATAAATTACTACCTTCAACTGTCAGTAATTAGCTGTCAATAATCGGAAGCTGTCCCAATATACCCGATAACTCATTTATATCGCCTTATATTGGGTCGCGTGAATTGAAATTTTTATACAAACTTCTATCGCTGGTAAGCTATCGTCGTCCCATTGACAGACAGCGTGTACGGTAACACCCTGAGTTACCGTTACGATTTTTATCTCAAGTAAAAGATAGACTGAATATTGGGAACGGTCGTAATAGAATAACTTATATAGTATTGTGTGAAGTAAAAAGTCCAGTGAAAGTCCCATAAATATTTGTTGGAACATACATAAGGTGTATTTTGATAACAAATTATCAGACTAAGGCTTAAACTTAAAATATTTGTTTTAAATTCCTAACATATGCTCAGAAAAAGTAGAGCTCGTGAGAAGAACATACAAGAAACTCAACGACTAATTTAATAAGGTTTAGAAGTCATGTACTATACAATCTATAGTTACTTAATGGTTATATTTATAGAACAGCCATAAAACATTTACAGCCTACAAATGCATTAGGGGGCGTCCATAAATTACGTGAGGTGTTTTTTTGAAATTTCTGTCCCTCTCTCCCCCCTAGTGAGATGTAGTGAGATTTTATTCAACACCCTCCCCCATCCCCCAATCTCACGTGTGATTTTTCTTAATGGGGGTTACGTAAACGCGTTGCATTGTTATTGTAAAAAGAAAAAAAAATGCTTCGTGCTTTTATTTATGACTAGTTAAGACTAGTAATCAATATTGCTGAGAGCTGATAAGTATAATAAAAATTTAACAATAGAATACTAACTTAAATCGTAACTATTGATAATTAAAAAAGAATATCTACTCTAATTCAGTCCATGGAGAATCATGCACGGTCTCAAGAGAGACTATTGGAACCAACATGTACATATGATAAAATGGATCAAAATAGTATATTTTTTTTTTGTTTCAATCAGAAAAAAATTGCGTGATATCTGCTAAGACCTCCCCCCTCTCTCCAACGTAAGATTAGATTAGATTTGGCTCGACCCCCTCCCCCCCTTAAACATCTCACGTAATTTATGGACGCCCCCTTAGGTGAAATTGCACTTTAGATAAGAATTTATAAAACATAACTTTTGAATCTGAGCTATTGCGGTTTCTTTTATGCTAGTATCTATGAAAGAATCAGTTGTGGCACCTGTCCATACAACAAACCACAGTGACCCACTTGCACAGAAACGTTGAAAGAAGCTAACTTTGTCTCGAAATAATAAGCGAAGTATCAAGGCGCTCTTTGAAGCAAGTTTATATTTAAGTTGAAAAGATAAGGTAAATGATGTTGTTGAGAATATTTTTATACAGACTTTATATAACGAACAAATGGCTGTTTTAGAAGAAAATAATAAGAAATATTTAAAGTATCAGTTGAATAAGATTATATAAATATTAGCTTTTGCCGCCACGCGAACGCGTTACATTCGTAGTAATTTAGAATCTTAGATTAAGGATTGGTCAGCGCTGCGCTCTAACTAGATATCGCACTACCTAAGAACAAAAGCTTTTTTATTACTGCAACTATTAGATGCGTGTGCGTGGCATCTTGACACTCAATGGCTTCTTTCAAAATTTGTACGTTACTTACTAACAGTTAATCCCGCAAATCCCGCGGGTCCCGCACTCGAAATACTGAAATTGCATAATGATGCAGGACTTGAAAATGAAGGAAATGCGGGATCGATATCCCGCAATACCGAGATTGGAAGTCCTAGTCCAAATGTCGGGAGGGTCTGCTGATAGCCAGTGTTATGTTGGTGTCTTCTGCACTAAAACCACTATACACGGAGTTCTTTTCAGTAAAGAATCACGCCGCGGACAGTGCTTATTCATTTTATAATAATGATGATTCTTATTTTCTCAAGAATTTAAGAATTTTATTAATATTCTAAATGTAAGACATCTAGGTGTTTTACTAGCTACTAAAATAACTTTATTTACACAAATCAAGGCATTACTATATTTTTAGGTTTCCGTAGCCAAATGGCAAAAAACGAAACCGTTATAGATTCGTCATGTCTGTCTGTTTGTCTGTCCGTGTATGTCACAGCCACTTTTTTACCTTTCATTCTAGCGAACTGGATTGATATTATGTTCTGTCTAATACAAAAGTGCTATTTCATAAATTTATCAAAAAGGCATGATAAAAATTAAAACTAATGATAGTTATAAGAAATATAACAGCATCGTATTTCTCAATGCACCAATATATATATATCATTTTCTTAATCCTAAAATAATTTCGGAAGCCTCATTCCCTATTATGAACGCTTTCTTAAAAGACCTCTAATTGCTGGTACACTTGACCTTACCCTTGGTAAGTATCTCCCCTTTTCTGATCTAATCGAATCATATTAATAAGAGTTTACGCCTAGTCGTAACATCTCTCCCCTTAGACTAAGAATAACAATTCGTTCAGTCAATCTTATCCTCTAAAACCTCTAATCTTATTGCTAATTGAATGTAGATTTAAGTGCAAATTATATTAATTATTGCGTCATTATAAATTAATTGCATTCAAGGTAACACAAAATTAATAATAACCATTAGTCCTTTATAAAGCGTACATCCAAACTACAAATACAAATATTTTATTTGGTCTCAAAAGAAAACGTAAACAAACCATGTACAAGTTAGTTAGATTTCGGGAGCGAGCGATTGGGATTTTAAAAATAGAAATTAAAATTAATATTTTAGAATCGAAATAACAGTTTATTATTTACGACCCGAGCTTACAGAGTTTGATGCAAGACGCTCTTAATAACTCAAATATAAATGCAGAATGTAACATAAAACAATCTTACCAGCTACTGTTATAATAACAAGTCGCCCGGAAGGGCCGACATCGCATTGTTCTCCTATGGTTATAATGTATGTTCCTCGTATACGCTCCTTTGAATCTTCATTGTCATAAGTTTGAGATATGATTTTGTAATATTCCAACTATTTGGGGCGATTTTTTCAATTTTCAGGTTTTCAGACTCTACCTGGCGTGATGAACAGCGTGGTAGGTTATGGTGGTACTTCATGAGTTGCTCGATACACCTTTTCCTCCGCATATTGAACGAATTTATTTTCAGAGCAGAGGTATTATTTAGCTGTGATCTCCTGGCACGGTTGTTCTATCGGGCGGTATCGAACACCTTCTACTTATATGTATGGAAATTCAGGAAAAATAATAAATGTGTGGTTATTAGAATCGTTGGACATAGGGAGGGAGTACAATTTATAATAGTTAGAAGTAACATTATAAATAAGTGGAACTTCAATAATAAACGTTATTTTGTTATGCTTAAAGTAAGATTTTACAGACAATGATTCCTCTATATTCAATAATTTTTTTTCATTTACAGAAAACATCAAGTTATCATATTTGCTAATATGTTTCAACAGTTCCTATAATTCAGCAGAATTAATGACAGACTTGTGTAAAACAGACACTTTACTGAATGCTAAGGTTGTTTCTATTTCACTAAGTTTTACATAGATGGTTCTAAAGTTTACTATAAACTGATTAAGTAATCCAGATACAAGAGTCATATAGATGGAATGATTATCCTTGCCTGTAAAATCTTTTACAAGATTTTCAATTAGTTTTATGCGTGTATTCATTTTCTTAGTGTTTTCATCAATTGTCTTGGTAGAGTTCAGAAAGTGATCCAACATATCAGATATCACAGTAAATTTGTTAGAGATTGCTTGTTCTCTGGTTTGAATATTACTAATTATGTCATCGTACCTAACTGCATCTTCGTGATCACGGTTTCCGGTAATTACTTTGATTATAGAGCCTAAGGGATTTATTAACCCACGTTTGTATCTTTTGGAAGGGACTAATTCTCGTAATTTTTCTAGAGTCTCATTATGAATATATTCTACTTGTGTTTTAAGGCTCATGAACTCATCTGCACATGATTTATTCGGGTGTATCTTTTTACTAAATTCAGAATATTTTTGGACATTGAAAGAATGATCGGATCGAATACTAATGCCTCTAAGGTTGATTATTTTAACTATTGACCATTTATCGTGCTGTTTATACGATTGACCTAATTTCACGGGTAGAATACCAGGATTTTGATTAATCTTTACTGCTTGAAGGGCCTGATTCATCGTTATCCATATCGCCAGGAGTAGACACCACTGTCCAACCGCCTTATAAACTAGCACCATCTCTGCTCACTTGCGTTATCTTACGCGATATCTAAACTAATTTATTTGGTTCGAGGATTGCCTTGATGTTAAGTAACAACAACTCTATGTATAGTCACCACTCGCGAAACACTATTCTACACGAGCTTTCCACTTTTCACAGTTTTCACACGCGTAACTTTCGCGAAGGCAACAACTGGCAATCCTACCGGCTGCGCCAGTTAGATTTCGGGAGCGAGCGATTGGGTTTTTAAAAATAGAAATTTAAATTAATATTTTAGAATCGAAATAAGAGTTTATTATTTACGACCGGAGCTTACAGAGTTTGATGCAAGACTGCTCTTAATTACTAAAATATAAATGCAGAATGGAACTTAAAACTATCTTACCAGCTACTGTTATAATAACAAGTCGCCCGGAAGGGCCGACTGATAAGCGAAGTGCTGCGTTAGGCTATACCGCAGCGTGAGAGCTTAAGGCTCTGCTGCACTATGGGATAGGATATATAACTAGTTACTACATACTCATAATACTACTACAAAACATAATTATACTTCACAACCATTAGGTACAAATATTAAGTTTGGTACCTAAATGCATCTAGACAAGTAGTTTACCACATACGGACAATAGGTTTGTGTGAAACAGACATAAAAGCTGGTTCCTTATTACACAAAATAGCTATTTATTTGGAGAGAAGGTATGTAGTCTACATTATGACAACAATCTACTAGTACATGGCTGAGCTCTAACTCCTAGCTAACGACCGTTCCCAATATATTATCTACAGATAGAGATTACTACCTTCTACTGTCAGTAATTAGCTGTTAATAATCTGAAGCTGTCCCAATATACCCAATAAGTCATTCTTATTCGAAATTCTCCATTACTTCTTTTCAGTTTTGGGGTCGAAAAAGTAATAATAACACAACTATAGTATGATAGTTGTATCAGGGAATTTTGAGTGGACTGTATTCAATTCAAATACAAATATTTTTATTCAAAATAGGATATAATATCACTTATTGATAGTCAAAATCTACCACTCATTCGAAAAAGTATGCCTCAGACCTTAGAATAATAAAAGGTTACTTAGGTGAACAAAAATGGAATCGTATTGTTATGAACAGTTGTCATATAAGGTAAAATGCCGAGTTATCATATAAGTTTTATATAAAAGCGATAACCGCCACGCGGTGCGGGGAGTTGGCTACACTCGGTCTTGTGAGTAAGTTCTGTATAAAATTGTGTGTGGAAATTAAAGTAATTCGGGAGTCAAAAAGCTTTAGCTTTTTTTAAAAAGGCCACCAGTGTGACCGTCCAAACAGTATGAATAAAGGGGATAGCCGGTAATTATCTCTTCTCCAAGAGCCTGAGTTTTGGATGAAAACGAAGATTTCTTGGATTATATTTCAACCTTCGTGTGCCGTTTCTTGACGTTTCTTGACACAAAGTGCGACAAGAAAAGAAAATAAACAACTTAGTGCATAAATAATTTCTAAACTTTGCGTATGTTTAAAGGGATTTTAATATCTATTGAATTGTTTTTTTTTCTAGTTATGAAGAAAGACAATCATTTATTGTAAAAGTGAACCATTTTTCTACCTACTGTAATTACAATATTATTATGATCATAAATAGATGCTTTTCGTAGTAGAATTACTTATATATAAATGAAAATAGCTCTAAAATAAGTTTAACATCAGTTCGGCAACCAACAGACATCTCGAGATAAATGAAGTATTTTGTGAATACACTGTTTTACGGGTGAGTGTTTTAGTATCACATTAAACATTAGCACCAAAATGAATGTGTAGGAAACTCGGGTTCCCTTCCAGCAAACTTTGTGAAGTGATCTTCAAAGTTGGAGCAAAGCTTGATATGCTGCTATTTATTGAGTTTGTGTTCTCTCTCGTCTACGTTTAGTTTGGAGTGATTATTTGCATTAGCTAAGATTAGTTTTGTTACGATATTTGTATAAACAGATATATTTTTAATTAATTCAAGGCTTAAAATCCGTAAAAGTCCGAGCAAAGTTATTGGCAGTATTTAGTAGTATTGGCATATGTCTGAATCTACCCGCGTTCTTGTTTCTACCAATTTCTGTATCGTAAGGTTTATTATAATATAGACTGTGGTCTGGTTTGATTCACGTCACTAGATCCCCGGGAACATAAACCAGTTTGAAATAGCTCAATCAGGAAACTCCAGAACGTCGAGTCGTGGATAAGTTATTTTTCAAACAATCTACAAAGACACTAATAGTGCTGCAAAGAATAGAACAAACCTAACTCATTCTTCATCTTCGAGTATCAAAATCTAGAGCATTCAGTTTCTAACTTATGGTCAAAACCAATTTCCACATTTAATCGACGACCGACGTCATGTCTATTTCAACATATGAATGTCTATCATGTTAATCCTATTCAAAATGACCGATGATGTCAGATATGTTCATACTTTTATCTTTAAAAGTCGGAAAACTTTGGGTTTTACTGAAAATCACAGAATTTACTGTGTTAGGACTTTTAAAGTAAAATAATAAATAAATACCATTTAGGTTAGATTTAAATAACTTTATTCTAATTAAGACCTATTGTCATTTACATGAGAAATTAACATTTTAACAATTAAGGTACTTACAAACAATGATTATGGTAGGTATAGAATGTGAGGCAAATAGATAAAACTTATAACAACCCACTTATGTTATTGAAACGTTTAATAATTATTGAGTATATGCAATTGAATGCTTATCTTAAAAGAAATCAATGTTTTGGCATTTCTTATGTCTGAGGTTGTTATATTTCTGAGCTCCCTCAAAGGTTATTATATATTGTCTCTTTTCCATAATTACTTCTTACCTACTATTGGCAGCTCAATATGACTAGCTCTTCGTGTAACAATTCTGGTTAAATCCTTTTTATTATCTCCACTTGTATGTATGTTTGTTTGTAACCGACTGATTTGGGCGCAATTTTGACCCAACTCAAACGGTCAGATTTCGTTCAAATTTCGTAGATATATCGAGGACCGATGACAATACATTAATTTGACAAAATTATTCCATTATTCAATTTGTAAAATAAGATTTATATTAATTTAAATAGTTTTTTTATCTGTCGACATTAAGGCAGGAATGGATGTTAATTTTGAATTTTTTCAACCATTATCTTTTCAAACAATGCGTGTTTTTTAGTTTTTTTTTTTATTTTATCTTTTTTAAGGTTATGCTTAGGTATGTTGTAAATATTTTGTAGCTTGGTCTCGTTCTCGAACTCGTTTTCCTGCCGCCATGTGGCGAAACAAAAAAAGATGCCTGGACACTTGTAGATAGTAATGGAATAATTGCACTACTGAAACTTAGAATCCTACAATTCCACGTGACGAACACAACTGCTGTAGTGCTCAGCATTAAAGTATTCTATAACAATTTTTTATTAAACTTGCCATGAACAGGTGAATGACTTCTTTGTTTGTTACTTCAAATAGTATTTTCTTTCATTCATATATTCACTGCTTGTGGCGGCGACTTGGGACGCGTCGCCAGAAACTCTGCAAACTCTTTAATTTTAAAACTATAATAAGGTTTTAAAATTAAATGCTATTATCGATATTAAAATGCTCGCAAAATACCTTTATTTATTTAGGGTGTGTGTGGATTGATGCATCTTATTGTACTCGATAACTCTTGCTTTTACGTATTAATTTACATTTATTTTGTAAGGCGGTGAGTATTTTTGTTAAAATACATTACATATACTGACTGTATATTTGGAATCTACGAGTATTAGAGAAAAGCCTGAAAGGAGTCATGCCCTCGATTTATAAGAAAACAATAACTACATAATTTTTTTTAATTTCTTGAACTTTTGGCGCAAATCGTACCCAAATGTAATATCGAAAAAAAAAATTACAGCCTGTATTATTTGAACAATGGACTTTGTTGCTGATCTAATCTTTGCAAAGAAATGTATTTCTAAAAATGATTGTTTAATTATTTTTACACGGAAGAAAACTCACCAAACTTTTTGTTAGAAATTGTACTTTTTTTGTTGATGTTCTATCGATGATAAATCCTGTCATGATATTAAATAAAGTAAGGTCATTAGGGAGACGGGTAAAGTTATGCATTGTAGTCAATGGAAAGAAACCATTTTGAGCAATTTATAATGTCTTCTACCGCATTTATCACGGGGAGTGTTCCGAAGAGCTTTTTAACCTGATTCCTGCCGCCGAATTCCACCTTCGCACGACACGCCACAAGTTACGATATCATCCCCACCATCTGGATGTGTGGCGACCTCCACCACCACAGTGCGGTTTTCAAGGAGCTAGATTTGGCTAACTTTGGTCTTGAATTATTTGTGGAAGTGTTCCCTGTAGGGAAGGTTTAAAAGGTAAATAAATAGGCAAATGCTCGCAATTAAATAAAAACAACATATTTGTTTTTCCATTCCAAAAAACATTATTTTATTTATTATATTATACAGAACAACGTCTGTCGGGTCAACTAGTCATAAATAAATAAAATATTGAGTTAAAACTTTTGAGTTTTATTAAAACTGAAAAAGTGAACTTTATATCGCTATAGAACGAAGTCTCCAAAAAATATTATACACTGGCCTGCAAAAGTAAGTATCACACTTTTCAAATTAAATTTTCTTCTTAACTATAGAAGGTAGAGATTTAAGATTAAAAACGTTTTGTTGCAAATTTTATAGGCTTTAATTCATAGAAACTAAAATTATACATTAGTGACATTTTTAACTTAAAAAAAGATAAAACAATGAAAATAGACATATTTAGTTTAGTGTAAAAAAATTCAACTCAAATATATTACATGTTATTTAATTTTTAATAACTGGTATTGCCTCCTCGAGCTCTGATACTTACGTACTGAACACTAGGTTTCGGAGCCGATGTTGGGGAATATTTTCCCATTCTTCTACCAGGGCCTGCTTTAGTGCCCTGAGGGTAGTAGGTGGTGGTCTGCGATTTCTGACTAGCCTCCCAAGCTCATCCCAGGCGTGTTCAATCGGGTTGAGATCAGGACTTCTTGATGGCCAAGCCATCACGCTGATACCGACCTCCTGAATATACTCTTGTACGATATGAGCCGTGTGTGGCCGCGCATTATCATGCATCAGCATCGATCCATCACCCATACGGCCCTGCATACTCATTGAGGATCTCTTGAGCATATTTTTGCCCATGAGGGTGCAATTTTCTATGGCTACTAGCTCTGTGCGACCTTCTGAAGATATGCCAGCCCATACATGTACACTGCCTCCACCGTATTGGACTCTTTCTGAGATGCAGGCTTGAAGGCATCGCTCACCAGGTCGCCTGTAAACACTTCGCCTTCCATCAGAAGTGTAAAGGGAGAATCGAGACTCATCTGCAAACAAAATTCTTGACCATTCTTCTTCATCCCACTGCATGTGTTCACGGGCGTATCGCAGTCTCGCTACTCGATGCTGTCTCTCGAGTTTTGGGCCACTCGCTGGTCTTCGGGGTTTCAAATTTGCTTCAGCAAGTCTTCTTCTCACTGTATTGTCACTAATGTAGTCCCTCCGTGTCTGAAGTAGCTGTTGCTGGACTTCAACTGCATTTTGGTGGCGATTTCTTAACACAGTGGAAATAATATAACGATCTTCTGGGGCACTGGTACACCTGGGTCTGCCATTACAAGGTCTCCTCAGATGGTGTCCAGCCTCTTCGTACCTTCGCTTTACCTTCTGGACCGTTCGTACCATCACACCCACCATTCTTGCAGTTCGACGCATGCTGATGCCTAGTTCCAGAAAAGCCATGATCCTAGCACATTCTTCAACTGAAAGAGGCATGATAAATAAATGTTATGTGCTTTTTAGCATAAATTTTAAAAACAAGATCCATCGATCTTGAAAAAAATTTAAAACAGAAAGAAAAATGTGAATGGTAAAGTTGTAATTCGGAAACGTCCACTTTGAAAAAGGAATGGTTTTGTTTTTGAAGTTTTTTTTCAGCCAATTCTTAAGAGAAGGTTAGCGACTATAAAGTTTCTATGTACAAAATTAATCTCTTTGGAGTCCTTTTTATTTCGAAAGTATATCTTGTGAACTTAAAACGTTATCCCAATTTTAAAAGTGTGATACTTACTTTTGAAGGCCAGTGTATATACTTTTTTTTAAAAATAAATATTTTTAAAAATTAAAGAAATGAGTGTAAAAGTACTTATAATATTAATTTTATTATTTAGTAAGTATGTTCACACATATAACCCTTGATAAATGAACAATGTCCTCCAAAGCCGTCTAGACGGATTGACTGGGGGATCGTATAGTCGCACATTATTTAATTAACGAAGACTTTCTGAAAGAATTTTTAATTAAAAAACTTAAAAAATTATTTTTATTGGGAATTTCTCATATCATCGGGTAAGCCATTAAGTAAATAGGGCTGGCGTATACTATGTATACAATAATAATAATAATATTAACACACTTTTACACAAATTATTTTGCCCCAAACTAGGCATAGCCTGTACTCTAGGAACAAGACAACGATATATTTGATACAATATACTTACTTAAACAAACATATAAAACATCCATGACACGGAAACAAACATACATATCTATACTAATATTATAAAGCTGCAGTGTTTGTTTGTTTGTTTGTTTGTTTGTTTGAACGCGCTAATCTCTGGTACTACTGGTCCGATTTGAATGATTCTTTCAGTGATGGGTAGTCCATTTATCGAGGAAGGCTATAGGCTATGTTTTTTTTTTCAAAATTAGGGATCCGTAAGAAAATTGCTATTTTGTAACACAAGGTGTAAAATCGAAAACCTATTTTTGCGTGCGCTGCAAAAACTATTGACAATAGAACAAAATGATGTACAGGCTATAATATAGGCAATATTTTATTACTTATAAAACTATCGCGTGAATTATACTTTATATGGCAAAACAACGTTTGCCAGGTCAGCTAGTTCATCATATAAACTTGCACCTACCGGGATTCGAACCCGCGACCTAGCTTATTAGTCAGGTTAATTAACCATTAAGAATTGTGTGATCCCAGTGTCTTTATTATTTCTTGTAGTATTATTTTTTCAAGTTTTAATACGCAACCCGGCATTTTAGTGTCAACTATTAGCATAGCTCAACAGAATATGTGGCACGTCAACGACACACATTGTTCGAAACTGGCTCGAGAAGGTCCACTTAGGGGGAAGTATTAGTTGCCGCATTTTGCGACTACGCCTGCGGTGTCTAGTTAGAGCGCAGCGGACACCAATCCTTAACCTAAGGTTACAACACACTTTAATTATGTAACACCAATGCTAATTGTATTGTCCCCAGACCGTAATTACTACCAATTGGTTCATTTAAACGTTAAACGTTAACAATTTAAGTATAACATATATATATTACTAGCTGACCCAGCAAACTTTGTATTGCCGATATTAAAATCGCGATACTAAAGTAACTGTTGATCGTAGATGGGTAAAAATTTGAAGTTGTATGTATTTTTTAATGCTGACTCATAATCAAACAAATTTAAAAAAAAATGTCAAAAAAAAATAAAAAATTAAATTTCGTGTGGACCACCCCTAACATTTAGGGGGATGAAGCCGTTTCGGAGGAGTTCAATGTTTAACACCATGACACGAGAATTTTATATATTAGATATAATGTTATACCAGAGAGTAGGGATGGATACTTACGTGTTATAATACCAAATATCTATCCCTACTCTGTGGTTCAAAGTCAAAGTCGAAGTCAAATAAACTTTATTCAATGAGGCCTAAATTAAGCGCTTTCGAATCGTCAATATAAATATTTCTTTTAAATTAATTACTAAATTTACCATATGTTTAGAAAAAGTTGAGCTCGTGAGAAGAACATACAAGAAACTTTTTTCTTATGCCAAGGGACGAGACGAGCTGGGTGTTCAGCAGATGGTAATTACTACGTCCTGCCCATTACAATGCAGTGCCGCTCAGTATTCTTGAAAAACTCAAAAATTCTGAGCGGCACTACAACTGCGCTCGTCACCTTGATACATAAGATGTTAAGTCTCATTTGCCAAGTAATTTCACTAGCTACGGCGTCCTTCAGGCCGAAACACTACTGTGTTCACTAATGCTTACACATTACTGATTCACGGCAGAAATAGGCGCCGTTGTGGTACCCACAATCTAGCCGGCATCCTGTGCAAAGGAGCCTCCCACTGGAACTCAACGGCCACTCTTTTTCGTTATACTTACAAAATACAGAGATAAAAAACATCTGTTCATTCGAATATGCAAATAATATGCATTATTCAGAATTTATTTCCGAAGTAGAAGCTGCATATTTTGACAGTAACTCAATTTTATATCAATATATTTTGATTTTTTTTATTGAAACTAGTGTAATATATGGCTTTTAGAACGTGAGGCAATTATTCATAATGTTACGTAAAACGTCTTGCTCATGCAATATTGTTGACGTTACGTCAAAGGGCCGAGAAGGGAGTGCATAGTGCATTAAGGAAATTGGATTTCTACCACATGAACACTTAGTGATTGCTTTGTCTACTCATATTATTATTGATCATGAGCGGGACTGATAAAGAAGTTTAATTCGTTCATTTCATTCGTTCATTTCATTCGTTCATTTAATTCGTTCATTTCATTCGTTCATTTCATCGTGACCCTAATCAAACTTCAGTGTCGGAAATTCTTTCTTAAGATTTTCGAGTATAGTTTGCACTAAACAAATCTGAAACTATATTTAAAATACTATTATTACATAAAGTTAAAATAATAATTACGGGGAAGCGTACCAAGAATACTGGCAGCATTTCCGCGTCGGATAGCTAGGCTGATCCGTTGACCGAAACAGCTGCCAACGCTTGGGTTTCCAGTAGCCTTATTGGGGCGCGAAGATACACTCGTAGTACTTTGTACAATCTCTGCGCCTCTGGGCCCCACGGGCCATGTGTCTCCACACCAAACGGCACAAAGATGTATGACTCACTGAGACCAACATATTTGCGACGCTTGCTGTCTTCAACCAACAATAAACTTTTTTTTAAACAACGAGCGTACAACGGGTCACCTAGTATTAAGTAAGATGTTAAGTCTCATTTACCCAGTAATTTCACTAGATATGGCGCCCTTCAGACCGAAACACAATAATGTTTACACAATACTGCTTCACGGCAACAATAGGCGCCGTTGTGGTACCCATAAGTTTATGGGCTAGTTAGCCGGCATCCTGTGCAAAGGAGCCTTCCACTCGTGAAATAATATTTGTAAAAGAAGAGGTCGTAGAGCGAAGGGTTCAATAACGAAAAGAAATGGTAGAGAATCGTAAGATTATTATAGAAAATGTCAAGCCACGCAAATGGCAAATGTGTAAATTTTATTGCAGAAAGCTGCATTCTACATAAATATTTAAGATAAACTCGACTGCATGGATAGAATACGCTTCCTACACTCAAATTTCCATCTACTACACCGTAGAATGTCGAATCCGTTCGACGTCTCATTAGTTTTTTATCTAATTTATTCGACTTATATTAATTAAATTTATAAAAAAATTAGAAGATTTAATCTAACAATAAGGTATTTTCTTAAGAAATTTCATAATTTATAGTTTTTCTTAATAAATTTTCTAGTAATTGATGGATATTAATTAAGTCTTTCATTATAATATGACAGTGAGAGTTGAAACACTATATTACTTAAAACTTTTATTAAACCAATAAATAATAATAATATAACAAAAACCAGCGGTACAAACATCTGCGAATTCCAACTAATAATAATTTCTGCAATAGAATCGGATGGTCTATTTTGTCAAAACAGTTGGATAATTCATGCACAATATATTTTGGCAGAAATTTAACAGAATATCACACCGCACAAGGTAGTTCATTTCACAGGTTTGTGGTACTTAGAAGGAAGCTCCGTGAAAACCGCACTGTGGAGGACCGCCACACATCCTTGATAAATGCGGTAGAGGACACAATGAAGCGATGTCTCTACGTATGCTCATTATCCAGCCGCTCACAGAGAACTGGGTCCCCAACAATTCGTCAAATGGATCGAGCTGATACTGGGGTGCGCCAGACCAGAGATGACAGCAATACTCCATATGTGACCTGCGCTTTGTACATCGCTAGAATGTGGGCCGGCTTGAACTATTGCCGTGCACTATTTATGATGCCCAGTTTCTTCGGAGCCCGTTTGGCTTTGCTCTCCAGCCATTTGCGGCCATCCGTGGAATTGGCAATCGCTCGAGATTTCGAGACCCAGAATTCCGATACTAGGCTGTAAGGGTCGAAGAGCGGTGATACGACAAATGGGGTTTTTATAACTATGGACATGACAAGGAGCCAGAGTGTCGATGCAAGTCGCGTCCCACACCAGCGCCCTTCCTTATGTCTGCACTAATGATTCCGACATGAAAACATCAGCTGTAACAATAAATATATTTCTACTGTATCTTCTCTGAAAGTGTCTTCGTATTTTTGACAACTGGGCCGAAAGTGAGTCGTTTGTTACGTGCAATTATGCAAGTGGAAGAGATTGAAATCAGCGTTCTTCATTTGCTGTTTATAAGGACGTTGAATATATTGGCAATCTGTCTGTATTGGCCAATAACAATTTTTAGAAAAAGCCTTACTTCAGTCATAATTTTTTAAGATTATCAAAACGACTTCAAGTTGGTTTTTGCGTTCAATTTATAAAACTGATATTTGCAATTTATTCTCTAAAATTAAAATAACTTGTGTTTATCCTTATATGTAAGAAAAGTACTTACATGGTAGACACTCGTGAGAAATACTCCTACAGGGTGTTTTGAGGCCCTTGACTTCGCTTCATGCCTACTTACTACAACGTAGTAATTGTTAACCTTCTTCCCTTGGTTTCATTGAAATTTGACATCACATAAGGGAAATAATAATCTGTGGTCAAACACACTTTATTTATCTGCTTTAAATCACACGTATTTTGATTCCAGTCAAATCACATCTCGCGCTAGTAAACATTTTTGAATAGTTAAGAGATCTTTTATAATAAATGTTCCGACTACCAGCGAGTAGGTATTGACTTTAGTATTAATCGAAAATCGTTATCAAATATGGTGTATTTCAGTATTCTACAACCTGAAACTATACCAATCAAAATATTACATGGATCGGTAAGCCTTTACACAAATTTTGAAAACAAAATTTGCGTGCGAGCACAAAACGCGAGAGGTCGCGGGTTCCAGCCCCGCATCGTTCATAAATCTTGTTTTCAAATTTAATTTGTGTAATTAATCCCAGAAGTGAGCGTTAAAAATAACAATCGGTAAGCCATTTTTAAATTATTGCTATTTGTCATTTTTCACACCATTAGGTACTGTACAAGTACCTGAATATCCGCAGCGTTGCAAGCGTACGTTACAATGTAAGGTAATATGGAGGCATCAGCCGTCCCGCAAGGAATTAGGACTTAAGGTGAAAACACGCAAACAAGGTGTTTGTAGACAAGTTTTATGGTGAAAATATAGCATTTAGAGGTATGAAAACTACTTTATTCTGTTACCACATACCCTTAAGTCTTCTAGAGATTAGAGAACACTCTAGAGATTAGTAATCAATAATAGGGATTGTGAGAATATAAACAGTTTGTAATTGTAAAAATGTCACAAAATGCTACGTGATCCACGCAAGAATTTTGCTCAAAAATATGAACAGTCGCTTCATTATGAATGATGCTGTGTGAACTGCGACGTTGTCAGAGCGTCCACGTGCACAGACAGACTGTCTGCCTATTCTTCACCTATTAGTTATTATTAGTTTTCGTCTACCTATATTAGGTCCAGGCTTTTGTTTTGTCTACTTTGTTACATAGATGGCGGGCGGGCGACCGTTAAATGAACTCATATCGCTCAAGGTCGCTGACATTTAATATCGCCTTAAAATATTTCTATAACCTAGGAAGGTTAGGTTAGGTTTAGTTTTGTATGCTGACAGTATTGGAGTCACATCGCATACAAAACCATTAAAAATTATACGGCCTCGATTGCACCTTATTGCATCTGCCACTCGCAGACTTGCTACGTGTATGTCTAATGCAATAAGACTGCTAACCTAGATTAAGGATTGTTCTCCGCTGCGCTCCAACTAGATACCTCAGGCGTAGTGGCAAAGTGCGGCAACTAATACTATGCCCGAGTGGATGTACTCGAGCCAGCCTCGAACAATGTATGACGTTGACATGCCACAGTTTACTCTATAATTGAAACTAAAATACCGGGTTGCGTAGTAAAACTATGTAAAAATAATACTACAAGAAATAAGAAAGACACTGGGATCACATATCATCAGTAAGAATTATGTATTTTATTAATTTCGATATAAAATAACACAAAGCGTATGTTACAAAATTTTAAAGATGGCATTGAGTGTCAAGATGCCACGCACACAAGCATCTAATAGTTGCCGCAATAAAAAAGCTATTGTTCTTAGGTAGTGCGCTATCTAGCTGGAGCGCAGTGGAGACCAATCAAATTTTTATGATCGTAAGCGATACTTCCTCCAATTATACATTGCAACATCATGATTCTTGACAACACAAAGTTGCAATTGCGGTCATCAGCTTGAATCAAAACAAACAAACAAAAATTCGTTTATTCACTTAGGCCAACAAAATAGACACATGATAAGTGTTTTACCATGACCCACCACTTCGGAAAAGGTGAGCTTTAGGTGAGTAGTGGAAAGAAACTCATGCCACTCTGTTGTATCAATATTTTAGTTTCAGCACTTTACGTTAATACAATACCCTACTCAAACACCGTCAAACACAGCAAACCGCTGGCACTCGTCACTCTGACGATGGCTAGCTGCCCGCAAATTAGAAAAAACCAAGCACACACATTGTTTTGATACCCGACGAGACGTAGTTAATACAGGACGAGTCCTGTAACCGTTTCACTTCACTCATACTTGCACACGGACTGACATACTCCACATACACAATCACAAACACACTTCACAAATAAACAAAACCACGTACCAACACACACTTACTTATATACATATACATACACACACACATACATCACCGCACTTGCCGAGTGTGATCTCTTTTTTCTAAAGTCAATCGGACTATCAGATCATACTACATGTAGATCGTTAGTGATTTTCTCTCCTACCCACAAGCACACAGCCGGTCCGAGGTTCGAGTCTCCAAGGCCGAAGTAGGCGTTACTTTGCGGAAATCCATAATTATCCAAATGTTTTGAGTTTTCTTTAATGTTAATTCCGCCAATATTTGTCTTAAAACAATGCGAATTTTGAGTCTCGTGCCAGAGTTTGGCGAGTCAACATGTCCTGAGGATGCCTCGTGTAGAGGTGGAACGTGTCGAACTGTTTTAAGACGAATATTGGTGGAATTAACACTAAAAAAACTCACAACATTTGGATATAACGGGGAGTTAATAACTCCCATAAAAAATAAAATAAATATTCAATACATTTGACCTCGATTCCCATGAACAATTCATTTGATGCGTAACGACTTCGCAAAAGATTTAGCTGTCACAAATACGATGACTTGATTTACGAAGTTTGGATAATCATTGAGATTTGGATGTTCAAGTCAAACTTTGTAAAAGAGGAAGTTCCAAAGATCTTCCTTGGTAGGATTATTAGGAAAATAACGTTGTATTTTCTTTTATTATGACTTTGAAAGTTGAATTGCTATTTTATTCTAATGATGTTTACTTTGGTTCGAATTTATTTGAAAATGAAACGTAGAAATATAATACAGTAATGGATATAAATGAGTACTTACATTTATAAGCTCGATATGTGTGCAGACAAAACAAAACTATTATTCAAAACTATCAGGACAACAATTACAATTCTAAATTTATAAATTCAAAATTCAAATTCAAATCAATTCAAAAAAAATAAACTTGTAATATAAATAAACGTGTATTATTTAAATACAAGCAAACGCCCGCAACATTTCCCGCGTACATTTAATTATCGTGGCAATTTTATACTTGAATCGGATTTTGTTTACAACTTTAAAAATTTGAATGTTTTTCGCGGAAAACTATCTCATTTTCTAAAAAAAAAGCCAGGTTTAAAGTTCCGTATAAATCGGACACGCCATCTCGGGATCAGCTGAACCAAACTGAAAGACAGAATTGATATCGTAGATAAAAACTATAGTTCAATGATTTAATTGTGATGTTACTAACAGACCCATCAATTTTATTTATTTGTATGAAGAGGCAGCCGCGGAGCACATTTTACACAATTAAAACTTTCACATTATGATGCCAAACATTTTTATGGCTTGAATCTAATTTTCTGCAATCGTTATAAAGTTCTAGAAAGGTCCGGAGTAAAATTGAATTAATACAAATGTTTCATTATTTATTACATAGATTTTCAGTTACTTAAAATTTGGTTTGGAAAAAAGTATTTTAGTCAACCAATCAGTTTTATTAGCCATAATAAAACTCATTGGTTTTTAGTATAACTTCATGAAGTTATTTATTTTTCTATTACCTGACTATTTTCTGAGTTTCGATCGTTCGAATTAAAACTCTTGTGCTCGAAATTATTGATAACTATTGCTTAGTTGCTTCGAGCGGACTTTACCCAAACGAGAGTTACACAGCAGAACGTTACACCTCAGTCCCATACAATACCACAAGGTATAGTGCTCAAAGCGCATAAAGAAGTTTTAACTTTAAAAAGGTCCCAGTTTTGGTCCTTGGCGCGAACTGGTGCATTATAAGACTACAATATTAATTTCATAATATTTGACTTAAAATTTAGCGTTATTATCATGTTAATGTTATATAAATTAACTGCAAAGCATACGGAACTCCACAGTCTTTTAGGAATATATTTAATGTAATTATAAAGGTATTTAACGCTCGAGTAGAATCAGAAGAAAGTTAACTTCTTCGAACTCTTAGTCTTTTTGCGGTCACGACTCAAATTACCTGTTGACCTAATTACCGAATCCCTTATAACTCAAAAATAACTTGTTTATTAAGGTATCTATTATTTTAAACTTGAATGTCCAATGAAGCGTTAACATTTAGTTGCTGGCATGAGTTGCTTCACTCGTCATTGCTCATGCGAGCAAAATTCTTCAATAACGTGGTGGGCATTCAGTGCGTACCGTATTAAAAATAGATAATCTAGGTTTTATCCATACCGATCAATGTTAAAGGGGAAAAATGGATGATGATGTTTGAAATACATGCCTGTTTTCATGGTATATGCATAAAACATTCGCACAGATTTGCGCATTCATTTTTTTTTAGCAAGAAGCGACGGCATTGGCCTTATGTTAATATTATTAATTTAGTGATCCTTAACGCATCAATCACGCAACGATGTAAAGCATAAAGTACTGTGAATACGAATTATTTTTGCAGAAAAATAAAATCTGGTTATCTTTAGGGCCAGAGTAAATAAACGGGCTCCTCCTGACTGTAGGTGCTACATGCTTGGCCTTATTGGCATTGAACAATGGGTTTCAATGTCAAAAACCAGTGAAGTGTGAATCGAACTTACACACGAATACGATCTGTAGACATTCTCCCTTAAAATTCAGCTCTCTTGCTGTTGCGATTTGCTTCGATGTGATTTGCTCACCAATATAACTCAAAATTAAAATCTTCAAGCAATAGATGCTCAGGCAAGCCTATAGAAACAAAGGCCTCCTTATTTTACCCAGAAGTAGGAGACGTGCAGATGCACATGGTCAGAGCAATTCTTTGGAAACACCCTGCGCGACTGAAAACTTAATGACTGGCCGAGGTAAGGCAAAAGTTAGAAATGTCATGCCAATCATAGCATAGAAAAAGGGGACGTGGATCGGCCTCATTATGAGAATCGGTAAGTGTCCTTGAGTTGACTATATCTCTAGGTGAGTTAGCAGTAAACAGGGTTCAGACGACGGTAATACTGGTATGACATCCGACGACATGGAGGTAGAGGTTGGATGAGACAGGCACAATATAGTCTACTATGGAGGAAAACGGAAGAGCCCAACATCAAACATTGGGTCACCAAAAGGTCCTACTAATGATGATTAATAAAATGCTGTGGCTTATAAGATTCAATTAACTGACACACAGACAGACGGCAGAGTCTTAGTAATAGAATAAACGGTGGGGTCCTGCAAGACTACGTGCTATTCCCCACACAGTTTCTTCTGTATATAACTGACATGCTGCAAATCAGCGGCACTTATTGCTTTGCAGAAAGCAACACTTGGTACAAATCTAACACCAGCCATGCCAATATCTCTCGGGACTAATGAGAATAACAAACTTGTAAGTGAAATCAAATTCAATAATAATCAAACAGGTAAAAAGAATCTCGCCGTTATACATAATTATTTATTTAAACTATTAATCATTCAAAGGAAGACATTTAAGCTCACATACGAGTAGTCCCGCAAAACAGTGTGGACAGTTTGTCTGCAGGATCAAGTCTCTTGTAATAAATACATTGATGCTTATAAGAATATTAGTACATTGATAATTTTATACAAGTGTAATTAACAGATATTGATAAAAATCAAATTTCAAGGCAGTGTTGACAATAAATATTTCTTAAGTTGAGTTTTAAATTTTCTCTTATTGCTTTCTAGTTTGATGACCTGAGGCAAAATGTTTAATAAACACGGTAGGCGTTTTTTCAAAGCTCGATCACTGTAGTAGTTATTAACTCTAGATACCTTGAACTTACCAGTGGATATCGACCGAGTATCGTTTTTGTATTTAATTGGAGATGGGTTATGTTCTTGATTGCCATGATTACTAATGGCTAATAAGGAGGTACTTATGTTTTTTTTTTTTTATGGAATAGGAGGACAAACGAGCGTACGGGTCACCTGGTGTTAAGTGATCACCGCCGCCCACATTATCTTGCAACACCACTTGCGTACGCGCTTTTTTTGAAGGTACCCATGTCGTATCGTCCCGGAAACACCGCACAAGGAAGCTCATTCCACAGCTTTGTAGTACGAGGGAGAAAGCTTCTTGAAAACCGCACTGTGGAGGATCGCCACACATCTAGATGGTGGGGATGATATCCTGACTTGTGGCGTGTCGTGCGATGGTGAAATGTAGGTATGTTTTAGGGTTACTGGCAATACTTAACATATTTTAAATAATTTTCTATAATCATTTTTACTATAATTTTTAAAATTGTTATAAGACGCACCCATCTATCAAGATATATTTATTTTACACTAAAATAAAAATAACAACGAAGAAGAAGGAAGAGCATTAAAATAAAATATACGATATACTCGGTAAACTATGCTCTACAGGGTGTCCCAAAGTTACGGGACATGAAGGGAAAGTATCTTAAATATCGAAGATAGGCTATTTTACTGAAAGAAGACTTTATGTTATTTTTAAAAGTTAGTAATTCTGCATTCAAAGATTTTCTAAAAATTACTTGCCTCGTCTAGGAATCGAACCGACTTAAATGTAAAAAAAACACCCCTACTTTTATGATGCCAATATATTCTATAGTAACATAGTATTTTTAGATATACAGTATATCTATTTAGTAATCCTGAAACAAGCAAGCTTGGATTACAAAACCCAAACAAGTCTTAAGGACAAAGGAAAAGTAGGTATGTGGGAATAAAGACTTGACTACATAATATGAAAATTACGATGGAAATATTCATTTTGATTACAAGGAACAATGCAGACTTTTAATCTGTTAATTAACATGAATTTATTACGGCACCTTGGTGTACGATGCCTTGGTTACAATGTTCGCTGAGTTATTGTATGAAATTTTATAATTAACAGTTGAACAATGCGTACAACTTGTTCGTACTTTTGCTAAAAAAGTTTTCTAAAGTTAATTATTTTGTTGGTAAAAAACATAAAGTCAATGTTGGTTAGTAAAATTTCATCATTTAGAAATCAGTTGGACTTTAAGGAATCCTCTATTTGAATTAATTGATAATGTTATTTTTTTATTGAAAAGGAGTACAAACAAGCGTTAGCAGCTGATGTTAAGTGTCTTACTCATAATGACTTAGCGGAGATTTAAAACATCGCTAATATACGCTTGTTAAAAAATGGTATTCATAATCGCATATTAGAGCTAAAACGCTCATTATATTTTCGATAAAACTGACGTGACTTATAGTAGCTAGGACCCTTCTATAAACCTATTTTAAGCACTCGAACGTAGAAAACATGGCCGACATCGATCAGCTGTTCGTTAAATAATGTGTTAAATAGCTTCCCGCTCAAAGTTGTTGATGGATTGAGGATATCCGTCATAGATTGACAACCAAACTTCAAAACTTTTGATTTTTGAAGTTTGAAATTATTTTGACATCGACTTGACAAACCATTGATATTGAAAAGATGCCTGTTTCCATTGACAGTTTCTCATTAAAGTAGTTAAAATCATGTTTTTTTGTAAGAAATGGCAACATTGCGTACTATAGAGACGTATCAGTTATGCGAGATTTATCTAACGAATATGAATAAGGAATTTTATCGAACATTCGATAGGTTTAAAACACGTCTTAACTTATATAGATTTATACCTTCGAAAAGCGTTTTATTATGAATAAGGCAGTAAGTATCCACCGAGACGCCCAGATTCTCCTGATACACCAGATGAATCACAGGAGCGTTGCTATCCTTTTAGGAAGATATTAGATTATGTTCAATAGATAAATGGATAAAAGTGATTATAGTAATAAAAACTAATTCTATCCATTTTTTCCAGCGGAGCCCTACTAATTCCGAAGCCCATCAGAAAAACTACAAAGAAAAATATTAGATTCGAGAGTTAGCAATTTCAATTAGCGATCATTTTCAGCAGAAGTACATTTTTTTATTTTTTTCATAAAATCTATAGCACAAAATATCACTTATTTGCTAAAGTAATGTATAAAAAAACATGGGCCAACAGAGATTTTATATTATTTAGGCAAGACAAAATTCTTAAATAGCATCCTAAAGATAAACTGAAACAAGTAAAACAAATTGAGTACGTTTAACATTCAGTTTACTTACGTGTGTGTGTGTGGGATGTGTGGGTATGTGGGGTATGTGTGGGTATGTGTATATATGTGGGGCATTTGGGTATTATGATGAGAATTTTATAGACGGAAATGTAATCACAACATTAGTTGTTTTGACTGTCGTAATTGTTTGATAATATATATTTAATATTTTGGATGAATTTATTTTTGGTTAGATAGAAAATATCTAATCCTGGAAATTATGTATTATAGAGATGTGGAATGCGGCACGTTGGACGATTTTGAGAATATGCGAATGACAGTGCGGTATGAAAGTAATTTAATTAACTATTGCATATTACTTGAAAATTGCTCTGCTTTTTTCTGCCAGCGAATTAATATTATCTATCTAGTAAGAGCCTGAATGTTTTAATTTATTGATTTTCTTATTTATATGTTATTTTTTTTTCATTTCTCATACTCGGAAAGTAATGTTGTCTTGGTCTGATTATTGGGTGGAAAATACTGCTTCCCTCCATAGAGAGGGAAAAACTCATACAAATTACTTCCCACCTAAGGGCCGGAATGAACTTCAAAAATAGAACGGCTTTCAGATGTGAAGAGTTTTATGTAAAAAACACCTAATTGCTAAAAAAATGCTGCGGCCATGTGACTTTCTAAACAGCCAGTGAGGTCCATATTTAATATTTAAAAAGTCGACATAAATTGTCCTAATTTGACAATTAATTTTAAATAGGTACTACTAGGTAATATTATGATATATTATCAATAAATAGTTTAGATAAACAACTAGTATTATTTTCCTCATATTCGAAATGAAAAGTAAAGTGTTTAACACGGGTAAAATAATCAATTCTTACTTGATTAGCAATCTACTATTTATTGCTGAAGTACCCGTTTTCCACCAAATTTTCACCGCTCCGGGAAGAAACAAATATCGGTGTTATTGTTGGAGTTGAAGATTCCCTCCTCTTTTTGTATATTTTTTAGGTTTCTATCCCCTTAATCCTAAGGAATTAAGACAAATACAAAGAAACAAAGAAAACTTAATGCATAATTAAGTTGCATCATGAATTTTTATTGAAATAGAAATTTTTAAAACACTTAATTAGATTTTTAAGACACCAGCAATGCCCGAACCTAAGGAAAGTAAATTATTAATATCTTTTTCTCTTTTTTCGAGTTTCCAAAATCATCTAGAGGCTATTCTGAATAGATTGAATGATACCTGGTACAATTTTTTTCAAACAAAGCTCGACTTATTGAACACTATAAAAAAAACAGAACGTCCTTACTGGCGATAGAGTCGTAGGAGTTCGTAATTCAAATTCAAATATTTTTATTCAAAAAAAGATATAATACCACTTATTGAAAGTCAACCCCCATTCCAAAATGTATGCCTCAGACCAGAGAAGACCGAGCGCAGCAAACTCAGCGGGCTTAATTTTTTTAATAAAAATATGGTTTTAATGTAAAATCGTACAATAGAATTTATTATTTAAAATAGCCTGTGGGAGGTCGTTCTATTTACAATCAGTGGTATCATTATGAAAGTCATTTATGTTAAAGTAACCTATACCACATAAACGTTTTTTAACAATTATTTTGAATTTCTTAAACCACGTGTATATCCATAAATAAATAAAACTTTTTATTTCTCACCAACAACCAAAATTACAATATAGGGAAAACTTAAAAATACAGGGGATACATAAGTTTTGGTCGTGGATCGCTGGTTCCTGTGGTAGGTAATAAAATACCTGTATTACTTGTCACCAGGATTCCACTTTTACACAGTGACTAAAAAGCTTGAAATTCCAATGGATAGAGGTAAATGTGTGTGTATGTGTATGTGGCCATACAATATACAATGCCATTGCTAATAAGTAACCACAGCTTCTACATAAGTACAGTCATAGGTACATATCACATATCACCTTAACAACGTTATTTGTAACTGTGACAATGAAGGTAAGCATCGTGCATGACTATGACCGTGGCATTTGGCCTTGGTCCTGATAATACTCCGCAACCCAACACGAATCGGGTATTTTTCTGCTACGCCACACAAATCCTCTCTCCACGCCAAGCGTGAATAAGTTGACAAGTCGAAATTGCTGACTTTCCTTGGAGAACCTTAAATGTGAGGCTTTAACTTGTATTTTTTTTATGAAAATTAGGGACGAGACGAGCAGGACGTTTAGCTGATGGTAATTGATACAATGCAGCACCGCTCAAGATTTATGAAAACCCAAAAATTCTGAGCGTCACTACAACTGCGCTCGTCACCTTGAGACATAAGATGGTATGTCGCATTTGCCCAGTAATTTCACGAGCTACTATGCCCTTCAGACCACAGAAACACAGTAATGTAAAACACTTACACATTACTGCTTCAAGGCAGAAATAGGCGCCGTTGTGGTACCCATAATCTAGCCGACTTCCGGTGCAAAGGAGCCTGCCACTGGTAAATGTGTATATTTTTGTTATTTTTCAAATAATGCAGTGAATTTGTGTGTCATTTTCATGGATGACGGTTGCAATAAAACTATTAAAAGTAAATTTCTACAACTTTTTACTTTTATAGTCTGTGTTATCTTTATATGTATATATTTTGTGTCGCGTTGTTTATCCTCGATGAACTCCTAAACTACTCAACCGATTTTAATCAAATTTTGCACACCGTGTACAGTTTGATACAACTTGAGATCTCTCAAGGATCAAACGAGGTTTTTATATTTTTTAATTTTTAATTATTTTTCTGTATTTCTATGAGATAAATTTCCGAGGCACAATTGACAGTTCTGTTGTGACATTATTATCATTGTCATTACAAGAACAGGGAACGAAATAATTATTGTAATAATTGAACGTTTACAAACATAATAAAAAAAAAAGATTTTAAATTTATATTAAAGTGAAGTTCACCGATCACCACCTAGTTAATATATATATGTTATCAAATATTCGCTACCACTTAAACGACATACATTCTGTATTATCCTACTCAATATTATAAATACGAAAGTTTGTAAAAATGTATGGATGTATGTTTGTTACTCTTTCACAGAAAAACTACTGAATGGATTTTAATGAAACCTGACAACAATATAGATTATAGATCAGAATAACACATAGGCTATAATTTATGAAGATATAGTGAGGATTATCCAAAATATTAGGATACGTGTCAGTAAGTAGGAAAAAAATCTGCAATATGCGAAGTATTCATGCATAGGGCACAAAAATGCAGGAGTTCCTACTAGTTTCTAATAAAAAAAAGCATAGGTTTGAAAACGAGGGTAATTATTTATCGTACAACTCTCTTATCTCTGGACATAAAATAAGTAGATGTTGTTTACTGTGGGCTCTATTAAGAAATGATTCACTTTTAATTGACCCAAATTGGTTGGTGCTTGGCCACTTATTGCCTCCGACTAGAATTAACTGTCGTCTCTTTATAACTGTCACTCGAATATATTCAGATTTATGTAACTAGCTGACCCGGCAAACTTTGTTTTGCCATAATATACCTAAATTGATTTTAGTGTTCAACCGTGTTTATGTTCTATAGCCTATGGCCTTCAAAAAAATATGGCTTTCCTGGTAACAGAAGTTTTAAAATCAGTTAAGTAGATCCGGAGATTATCATTATTAGAAAGTATTTTTTTCTTCTTTTTTTTTTTATGGAATAGGAGGACAAACGAGCGTACGGGTCATCTGGTGTTAAGTGATCACCGCTGCCCACATTCTCTTGCAACACCAGAGGAATCACAAGAGCGTTGCCGGCCTTTAAGGAAGGTGTAAGCGCTTGTTTTGAAGGTACCCATGTCGTATCGTACCGGAAACACCGCACAAGGAAGCTCATTCGACAGCTTCGTAGTACGAGGAAGAAAGCTCCTTGAAAAGCGCACTATGGAGGACCGCCACACATCCAGATGGTGGGGATGATATCGTAACTTGTGGCGTGTCGTGCGAAGGTGGAATTTCGTAAAAAATACATTTTTTTTATATTAATTAATTTAGATTTGAAATCCAAATAATTAAATATCCTGAAAATCGGTCCATCCTATGTGTTATCACAGCAAAAGTATCCCAACTGGTCAAGTAATAAAAATAATTCCTTCTGACCTCTAGTCTGTTACAAGAGAACAAGAAACAAATTTGTTTTTTTGATATTCCCTTCAACATTCAAGGTCTGGTCCAGTTGGTATGACTTAGTTAGAAACCACCAAAATAACGAAAACTTACTGAATTTAAGCAACATTTATATATTACTAGCTGACTCGACAGAGGTTGTTCTGTACATAGTAAATAAAATAATGTTTTTTATGGATTTGTCAACAATATTTCATATCATCAAGAATGATTTCGTAACATATGCTCCTTGTTGTTATAATGAAATTGCTTCACAGCAGAACTGTCAAACCATGCGTCAATAAATTCTCACAGAAAGTATGTCCATACAAAATAAATATTGGAAATAAAAATAATTATGGGTCCCAAATCGGAATAAAAACTATCCTATCTCTCAATTTGGACTAAACTGCACTCCATCAAGTAATCCCCATGTAAATCCGTTCATTAGTTTAGGAGTCCATCGTGGACAAACAACGTGTCACGTAATATATATACATTAAGATTAAAACAAATACTATACGAAATTTTCAATTAAAATTTAAAATTATCATACTATATATCATCATGTTGTAAAGAGATATAAATCTATACTAATATTATAAAGCTGCAGTGTTTGTTTGTTTGTTTGTTTGAACGCGCTAATCTCTGGTACTACTGGTCCGATTTGAATGATTCTTTCAGTGTTGGGGAGTCCATTAATCGAGGAAGGCTATAGGCTATGTTTTTTTTTCAAAATTAGGGATCCGTAATAAAATTGCTATTTTGTAACACAAGGTGTAAAATCGAAAACCATTTTTTGCGTGCGCTGCAAAAACTATTGACAATAGAACAAAATGATGTACAGGCTATAATATAGGCAATATTTTATTACTTATAAAACTATCGCGTGAATTATACTTTATATGGCAAAACAACGTTTGCCGGGTCAGCTAGTAGAGATATATAAATCATCGCAAGCAATGGTAAGCTTAATATTTTCTTGATATAACGCGAGTGTTACACATTTAAATAAAACACTATGAAAGGTCCTCCCTGAAAACGAGATGTGGAAAGGTCCTGAAACGTCGGGTTAACTAAAATAATAATAAAAATGTAACTTTTACGCAAAAATATAATGTTAAATCACAGTTACAATTACACGCGTTTTAATCCTTTAAATCTATGGTAAGCAATAGCAGTTTGATAAACATTACTAACAATAATCGCTCGTTAAAACTAATGAATATTTTAGAATAGCAAAGATAAGGGATACGATAGGCGCAATCTCGACTCGCGCAGAATAATCTTTATGCGTTTTTCATCAACATTAGCAACAAGTTATTCATAAATTGTATGAAATACGACCTATAAGATATGTTTTTAGTCAAAACATATTTATATTTTATATTGTTTATTTTATATTTTTGTAATTATATAGATGGCAACATATCTATTTATAACATAATAAAATCATAGCTGACAAAGAGTACAGGTTATTAAAATTTTCATATAAGAAAATTTACAATCTAATTCAGTTTAACCTTTAAGGCTTAAAATAGGCTGTGTAAATAATTTTGCTAAGTTCTTACGTAATGTCAAGAGGCTAATAGGGAATCGAGATAAAGCAACTAAATGTCTTAGAAACCTAAAATCTCATAAACTTATCTCTTTTTATTTTGCATAATATTAAAACATTAAATAACAAACATAAAATATTAAATATACTCATAAAAAAATATTTTATGTCTCATTTTATATTTCCATTGTTATTAGACCGTATCTAATTGACGAGTGTTTTATTAATAAAAGAAAATTGTATTTAATTTTACAATAAACTTACCATAAACAAATTTATTCCTTCAACAAATAAATCATAGAGTTTTTGAATACACAAAGTCTAAACACTGTATAAAATAGGTTCGAAGGCGTGAGACACATCAATTAAAACGTTATGTTTTTATAAAACATGTCATGGACGACACTGCAAAACACATTCCCTCCGCGGCATTCTGGCTACTGCCTGAAGGCTCATACGGGTGAGCCTCACCGGGACTCTATTCAATTTCAATGGGAATGAAAATCATCCCTCTCGCTCCCACATGCATAACAAACGTAAGCAGGAACGGGCTAAACGCTTCAGTATTTAATGTATTTGCGTCAAGAACGAAGTGTGTCGGATTTTCACGATTTTCACCGAATCCAATCGGGATTTTAAAATATTGGTATTAATACCTATCGGTTCATACGTGATTCAAATGTAACAACAAAATATGCTTTAAATAAGAAATTTATGCGAAAATACTTTTCTCATCTGAGGAGTTAGAAATTATTTATAATAATTTATTTCTACGACCCATACAGGCCAGTGTCTAGTAACCCTGCCCCCAAGTCCCGGGATCGAATCCCCGTAGGTGTAAACATTTATAATATAACTAGCTGACCCAGCAAACGTTGTATTGCCGATATTAAAATCGCGATACAAATGTAACTGTTGATTGTAGATGAGTGAAAATTTGCAGTTGTAGGTCATTTTTAATGCTGACTCATAATCAACCAATTTCAAAAAAAATTAAAAAAAAATTCGTGTGGACCACCCTTAACATTTAGGGGGATGAAAAATAGATGTTGTCCGATTCTCAGATCTACCCAATATGCACTCAAAATTTCATGAGAATCGGTCAAGCTGTTTCGGAGGAGTTCAATGTTTAACACCATGACACGAGAATTTTATATATTAGAGATATTCATATTATGATGAATATGGATGTTTATATATATGTATGTTTAGTATGCATATTGTATAAAATATATAATATCTCTGTCTTGCGTCCATAACATACGAGTATTATGTATGATCTTATGCTTAGTTTGGGTCAAGATAATTTGTATTTTTATACAATTCTTATATTTTTTTTTCTATATACCTGTCAAATGGAACTTTTTAAATTGAATTAGAGTACAAACCGATCATACAGGTCACAAGATGGTGAGTGATCACTGCCGAATAGGGTTTTTAAGGTATAATCCTCAGATCGTCATACATCCAGGTGCTTAAGGCGATGATATAGTTGGTGGCGTGTGGTTAAATCAGGTTAAACCGCTCTTCAGAACATTTCTCGTAAAAATGTAAAAACATAATGTAGGGCCATCTCGACACAACGCGAAGAGTTTGCAGCACCTCTAAAAATACTCAACTTAAATTGGAAACGAAAATTTGTGATTAGTGATTATCAAAAATATCTCAACGTTAATTGAGTCTTTCTAATTGATATATCAAAGCTACTTAATAATAAAGTGTATAAGTATCAATAGAGTTTGATATATAAATTTGAATTTGAATTTGAATCAACAATTTTTGTAGCTTGTACTTTAGATAATTAATACGTCTAGATAGAGTCTCTTGCTGTTAGACAACCGATAAAAACAGGCCAGTAATATTAGTTTAGTGTGCGTGAAAAGCTACGTCTTAGACTCGCGATTTGTATGACACTTTGTGTTAGTGTGCGTGAATTGCTCAAAATAGAGGTCAGTTCGAAAGTCTGTTTTTTTCGACGTTTTCACAACTGTCATAGTCTATCTAGACGTAGTTCCTGAAAAACATGCCAAGCCATAAACATCACATTTTAAGGAATTCGTGTTTAAAGTTTAATAAATATTAGTGTATTCCATACATGTGGGTTGGGCTACAAAATCATGATGTCATTTAAAGAGTGACAGTAGGGATGATGCTCGATCATCGGCGATCCAGGCCCTAAACCTGCGCTACTTGTGAATGGATGACCCTGACAACAAGAAACTGGATTTTGTTGTTATATTTTGTGAAATAGGTAAGTACTATAATCACTGACCTGTATAAATACCACTAGTAGAGGTCAGTGACTATAATGGTCATAAAATGTTAGTATAATACCATTATTACTATACATTTTGTCTTATTCGATGCTTCGTCTGTACGTTCTCAGTACCTAATGCTTGGGGTTGTTTCTGTTTATTTTGCATAGACCATAATATCAAAAAATATTTTTTTAAATTGATTTAAAAGAGTTTGTTGCCACTTCTCATTAAAATATTTTTGATAGAAGATACAAATTTCTTCCGGCAATGGCTGACGATGTCAGAGCCCATAAGGCATTTTTAGTACCAAGGGAACATAGACATGGAAAAATAATACATACATTGGTACTGTAGAAGACACCCCACAACGTTGGGGAACTTAGGTTCACAGGCTACAGCGTCGACAACGACCTGTTGGCTGCGCTCAGTGTGGAAGATAAGATGGATATTTGGATGAGGCCACCAAAGAATCAGATTTTTGTAATTGCAAACCAGTTATTCTATTTAATGGTGAAAATTCAAGTTTTATTAAGTAACGGTTTCCCATTACTTGCTGTTCAGTTGCTATTAATTATTATTATTGATCACGTAGTGCTTATAAAAATCCTTGTTTCTCAAAACTTTAACAAGTGAAATAATAAATTAATATTCCAAATTATCTGAAACCCATGCGCTGGTAGGTACTATGTACTAGTATCAATACAGTATAATGAGACTTATCGAAACTTTCAAGTAGATGAAGTCATTGGGTTAAGTCGATGTACGAAAAGAAAAAAAAGCATATAACTTCATGATGTTTTATTTTGGTTGTTTTAGAAGCTCGACGTTAATTTACACCTCCACAGGAACAGGATCTTCTACTACAAAATAGAGAAACTATTCAAATTCAAATATTTTTATTCAAAATTGGAAATCGCATAATTAACGCTAAAAACAACAACTTATTGAACGTCAAAAACTACCACACATTCAAAATAGTGTGCCTCAGACCTGAGAAGAACGGGCGTAAGAAACACAGCGGGTTTTTTTTCATGATAATATGGTAACGATATAATATCGTACAATAAACATTTTTAAGTAAATAGCTTGAGTGTGTTGGCTCCATTCCCAGTCTGTAATATCATTTATAAAATCATTAATGTTATAATATCCTTTACCAAAGAAACGCTTTTAATAATTATTTTATATTTCGTAACACATTTGTTTCGTACATTTTCTGGGATCATGTTGTAAAAGCATATACATCGCCCAATAAAAGACATACAACTTCGATCAACAGTAGCAAATATTAGCTATTTTTGATCGAAGACTTACAAACTAGTAGGCACAACAAGTTTATGTTTATTCCTCGTGTTAACATTATGATTGTCGCAGTTTCTAGCAAATTCCTGTGCATATGAACATAAGAACATTATCAAGAATACTTATATTGTTTATTTATTTAAATTTTTCTCATAAGTATCTTATGGTTCTTTAGTATTAGGAACTAGGTTGTAAATAGCGCAAAAATTTCTCTTTTGCAGCACAAATTATTATTATGTTACTTATACGGTATTAATATCGGCTGTAGTGTTGTAGTCTATAAATCATGTAGGTGTCAAAACATTTAATTTGTAATTCAAAGAACTATATTTATTTATTATTACTATTATTCAATAAGTATAAAAAAGGGCTTAATGGTTTATAATTTGACGCAATTGCGCAATTTTAAAATGTATTTTTAGTATTTTCTACGCAAAAAAACCGCTAAAATCATATCATTTTAGGTTTCGAAACGCAATTTAATTTCGTTCATTCTTCATTAGCGATCCAAACGCCATTCAGTGAAAGGCACTTCATGGTAAGAATTTTAATTATTGTTTTTTAGAACTAAAATTCTACAAATTTATAAAATTTTAATTATTATTTTTTAGTTCAGTACATTTATAAGATTTTCTGTATCATTGTAATTTAAAACTTTTAACCAATCAAATATTACTTTTTTACAACTGCGTTTGGTTAAGACAATAAGCAACAATAAACCAAGAAGTTATAAGTAACTTACTGGTATAATACTTATTGGTATAATTACCAACGTTAGCAATTTTCTTTTCTTACTTAGCACAAACACATACACACACATCCATACACACACATACACGCAAATTTATTTTATTTTTATTTTGTACTATTAAACGGGAAGAGACTGGACCTCACGACACAGGGAATCCTAGTGTGAGGCCAGAATACTTGTAAAATTAAAGTTACTTACTTTAAACCAACGTATACTTTGTAACAGATATTTTGTAAATTTATATAAGTAATATGGTACTGCAATAATTTTTTTTTTTTTTATGGAATAGGAGGACAAACGAGCGTACGGGTCACCTGTTGTTAAGTGATCACCGCCGCCCACAATCTCTTGCAACACCAGAGGAATCACAGGAGCGTTGCCGGCCTTTAAGGAAGGTGTACGCGCTTTTTTTGAAGGTACCCATGTCGTATCGTCCCTGAAACACCGCACAAGGAAGCTCATTCCACAGCTTTGTAGTACGTGGAAGAAAGTTTCTTGAAAACCGCACTGTGGAGGACCGCCACACATCCAGATGGTGAGGATGATATCCTAACTTGTGGCGTGTCGTGCGAAGGTGGAATTCGGCGACAGGAATCAGCTTAAACAGCTCTTCGGAACACTCCCCGTGATAAATGCGGTAGAAGACACACAATGAAGCGACGTCTCTACGCAACGCCAAGTGATCCAGCCGTTCACAGAGCACTGGGTCCCCGACAATTCGATCTGCTCTGCGTTGCACGCGGTCAAATGGATCGAGCTGATACTGGGGTGCGCCAGACCAGAGATGACAGCAATACTCCATGTGTGGCCGGACCTGCGCTTTGTAGAGCGCTAGTATGTGGGCCGGCTTGAAGTATTGCCGTGCTCTATTAATGACGCCCAGTTTCTTTGAAGCCCATTTGACTTTGCCTTCCAGATGACCACGAAATTGGAAATCGCTCGAGATTTCGAGGCCCAGTATTCCGATACTAGGCGAGGCTTTGAGGGAAGTGTTGTCGAAGAGCGGTGATACTACAAATGGGGTTTTTTTAGTGGTAAACGCGCAAACTTGAGTCTTCTGGGGGTAAAATTGGACAAGGTTCAATTTTCCCCATTCCGCGACCTTCTCGAGAGAGGACTCGATAGAAGACACAAGTTTCTCCCGGCACTGGTCGGCGATTTCCCGAGAGAGACCTGCATGGCCCGTGTATATGGCATCACCAGTGCTGTCGTATGCATAGCAATGAATGTTGGAGGTGTCCAACATATCATTGATATGCAGAAGAAACAGCGTGGGAGACAGCACACAGCCTTGGGGCACTCCAGAATTCACGGGCTTCGGGTTCGAGCAATATCCGTCGACAAAGACCTGTATGCTACGCCCAGTGAGGAAGCTGGAGGTCCACTTGCACATGCACTCGGGAAGCTCAAATGATGGAAGTTTGGAGAAGAGCGCCTTGTGCCATACGTGATCAAAGGCCTTCGCTATATCCAGGCTAACTGCCAGGCCTTCCCCCTTGCTTTCAATAGCTGCAGCCCATCTATGTGTATGCAGAAGGTCACCTGCCGACCGACCATGGCGAAACCCGTATTGTCGGTCGTTGATCAACTGGTGACCCTCTAGGTATACCAAGAGCTGACAGCTAATTATGCTCTCCATGATTTTGGAGAGCAGGGAGGTAATAGCAATAGGCCTGTAGTTTGCCGGATCCAAACTATCTCCTTTTTTTTGGATCGGATGGACAAGGGCAGACTTCCATGAGTCAGAGACTACGCCTTTAGAATAAGAGTGCCGGAATAAACGCGTTAGCACCGGCGTCAACTCAGGGGCACACGTTCTAAGCACGATTGGAGAAATGCCATTCGGCCCGCTCGACTTCCTGACGTCCAACGAAAACAGAGCTCGCCTAACAGTTTTCTGTCTGAACTGTACTTCAGGCATAGAGCTCTGACACAGCGGGATGGTCGGCGGTGTTTTTCCGTTGTCGTCAAGAGTCGAGTTAGAGGCGAAAAGAGTGCACAAGAGATCGGCTTTCTCTTTTGCCGTATGGGCCAGGGTGTCATTCCTCATGTGCAACGGCGGCATGGACGGCCGGCTGAAGTTACCAAGAGCAGCTTTCGACAACGACCAGAACTTGCGTGTTCCGGTCGGGTAACTGGAAAGCTGCTCGCCGATTTTGACGACGTGTTTTGACTTTGCACGGGCGATTTGCCGCTTAAAAAATCTGGAGGCACGGTTGTATTTCCTCTTAAGAACTGTGCAGTTCGGATCCTTTGTGCCCAGCGCCGCAACCCAAGGTCGATACGCCTGTTTTTTGCAGTCAGATGCTGCTTTAACTGACGCATCGAACCAGGGCTGTGATCTGCCACCGATGGGTACTACAGAGTTTTTTATAAAAATATCCATACCCTGTAGTATCACATCGGCTACTGCAACGGCGCAGGCACTAGGATCATCCGAAGGGAAACAAACCCTGCCCCAAGGGTAGGATGCAGAAAAGGAACGCATCCTATCCTAATCTGCTGACTTGTAGTGCCAAACGCGGCGGGTCGCTGGTGGTCTGCGATGTTGGCGTCGGATAGGCACTACACTCCTGACCAGGCAATGGTCGGACGTTCCGAGAGGGGCGTCGACAAAGACCTGGTAACCATCGGGATGTGTAGTCAGCAGAAGATCCAATAAGGACGGCATGTGGCTATCCACATCCGGGAGCCGCGTTGGCGACTCAACCAATTGGGACAGACCATACGCCAATGCAAAATTATGTACAGATCGCCCTGCGTAGTCTGTGGTACGTGATCCAAGCCATTCGGCATTGTGCCCGTTGAAAACACCCAAGACTACGATTTCAGCGGAGAGGATCTGTGCAAGTACGTCGTCAATTGCCGCTTGAACGCAGCCCATGAGATGATCGGTTTCTGCGTTACCACTATGGGACCTGTAGACACACGCATAGATGCGGAAGCGGTCCTCTAAATCTACGCGGAGCCAGAGAGTGGACAGGTCCCTACCCTCAAAATTGCCGAGACGGCGACAGCAGATATCCTCCCTAACGTATACACATACCCCGGCATGAGGCAAAAAATTGTGCTCAATTTTGTACCCGGGGTACGTTAAATATGACGTATCGCTAGGTCGAGATATCTGCGTCTCAGTAAGGAAACACAAGGCCGGCTGCGCCGTCTCAAAGTGGTGGTGGACGGCGTTTAAATTGGAGTGAATTCCCCTGATATTGCAAAAGTCCACGTTGAGTGTGGAGCGGGGTACCGTGGTGATACTGCCTCGTTTGTCCTTGGTCATGCGCGGTTCTGTGCCCTCCCCAGAATACGAAGGGCAGCCCGAGCTAGAGTGCCCGGGGAGGGATTCTCCAACTCTGGTAGAGCCGGTACCCTCCTGGGGTAAAATCTTTTTTAGTTCCGCTGTCATATTCGGGTGGAGGGGGGGGGGGGGGGATGGCCACCGGTCCTCGACACTAACCTATGCGAAACATAGCGGCACTAGGCCGGTATTCTGTGCGAGTGTGGTAATTAACCCGGACGAGTCTGGCCCGATTGTGCTGACGTCAAAAGACGGCAGCGTGACTCTCCCACTTCTAAACAGCCCTTTGTCGCCTCTTACGACACCCATGGGCCTGGGACTCCCCTATTCTTTTTACGCCCCGGGAAAAGTACAGGGCAAATTCTATTCTATTTTAAGAATAGTTTAAAATGTATAATTAATTAGATTTGTTTAATCTTTCTTACTTTCTCCGGAGGTAAAAAAGAAACTTAATTTTAGCTAACTTTAATTGGTTAATTAACTACAGTTCTTAACTATTTATCAGATTATTTTTATGGAGATTGATAAATCTTAATTTTGTCATAAATTAAATTTCTGAACCTAACCATAATATTTAACATTTGACAACAAAGATATGTCGATCCATTCGATCGATAAATTAGACAAAGAGTGACGATTACCGCTACGTGCGCGAGAACTTTCTTTAACTCGGTTAGCCTTTGTGAAAATTTAAACTTATGTGCTCTCTTTTTTGTTGATCTTTACTGCTAAGTACGCGAAAACTTTTCGCACTTTAATTGATTAAAATTAACGATGCCGAGGAGAAGGCGACCTGACTTAGGTCGTCGCAGTCAATCCAATGTGCGAAGAGCTACCTCACGTGCTAACCTCAATGATGACCAGAGAGAGACAGCTCATGAAAATAGTCGTATTGCTATGTCAGAATTGCGTTATGTAGTACGTGACAATGAACTAGATAGGCTTAGAATGCAACGAGTTCGTGCACATCAAACACAGCAACACCGAGCACGACATAATAAAATTGAGCGATTCCGCAGACCAGCTGCATTCCACTATGATCCGGAAATAGATTATTGTGCCGACAAATCGGTAACAATTGGGGAAATGACAATAATTTGTAAATATTGTAAGTCGTTAAAATACAGCGATTAATCTACTGGATATGTTGTGCTAGAGGGAAAGTAAAATTGCCACAGTTGGTCCCACCACCAGATCCTTTACGCTCCTTAGTTTCTGGGATTGGCAATGATTGATTCCTGTGAATAATAGGCGAATGGAGAAATATAGAGGTGAATGTGTCAGTTAAACTCTCAAATTTTGATTTATTGAAATATAATATTAATCCCAATAAAATGTATGATATGTTATTTCAAATAATTAAAACAGAGTTTGCTTCTATATTTACTTCTAAGACAGTCAAATCAGGTGGTCTCTTGTCATTTAATGATTGGGCAACAGCTGGTATTCATAGGAGCAGACAAAGGCTATATGAATAATATAGTGATCATTATAATATAATCATGAAGAACCTTATCTCATCTTACCTCATCTTAACACCAGGTGACCCGAACGCTCATTTGTCCTCCTATTCCATAAAAAAAAGCCATGATTCTGTTGTCAGATGATTTTCGACAGACTCTTCCAGTTATTCCCCGATCAACTGTTGCTGATGATCTAAACGCATACCCAAAATCGTCATATTTGTGGCGTTACGTAAAGACACTCCAGTTAACACCTAACTTGCAGTTTCAGCGATTATTTTTGCAACAAGATGAAACTGCAAATGTGTTGGCGAAGCAGTTGTTAGACATTGGAAATAATAAAGTTGCAGTGGACACCTTGACCGGTGTCTTCACTATTTTCATGATGCATCTTTTCTCGAGTATGTTAAAAAATACTCTAAATTATTTAAAAGTGTTTGTTCTATTGCAAAGTATATCAGACAGATAATTAAAAATGCACCGAATAAAATAAAGATGACTTGGAATGTGATAAACGCGATAACATAAACATTGAATACAATCTATCAATAAACAATACTATAATTTAATCTCAGCAGGAAGCTGCTTCTGCTTTTGAGAATTTTTTTGCTGACATTCCAGTTTCTATGACAAGCACTCTTATCCTCCACCAGTGTTGCTGAGTCACTTCTTCTGGAAAATGTTAGAGAATGCCAACAAACTTTCGATTTTAGTTTTGTTAGCCCTGGAGAAATAACTATAACTTTTGAGTCTCTCGACACTGATGATGATGACATAGCACTGTATCTTGCAATAGTCTTTAATAATTGTATTAATCGTGGCGTGTTTCCTGACCTTCTGAAACATAGTAAAATTACACCAATATTTAAATCGGGATGCTCTTCTGACTCGAATAACTATCGTCCTGTGTCGGTTTTGCCGACCCTTAGTAAATTTTTTGAAAAAATAAATTTAAGCCAAATGCTTACTTATTTTAACTCTCATAAGTTACTTCATTTGACACAATTTGGCTTTACTAGGTGACGTTCAACAACGGATGCAGTTGTTGAGCTAATCAAGAATATTTTGATGCCTGGGAGGAATCGCAGAATGCACTTGGCATCTTCTGTGATTTATCTAAGGCTTTTGGTTGTATTCAACATTCAACGCTGGTCAGGAAGCTATACCACTATGGCATAAAAGGAACTGAGCTCGATCTTCTGACTTCATATCTAAACAATAGAATTCAGAGGGTCAACGTGAATGGCAGGAGATCTCCCGGGACTCCTCTCAGTATGGGGGTGGTCATCTGGAGGGCAAATCCAAAATGGCTTCGAAGAAGCTACGCGTCATTAATAGAGCACGGCAATACTTCAAGCCGGCCCACATTCTAGCGCTCTACAAAGTGCAGATCCGGCCACACATGGAGTATTGCTGCCATCTCTGGTCTGGCGCACCTTAATATCAGCTCGACCCATTTCACCGCGTGCAACTTAGAGTAGCCCGAATTGTCGGGGACCCAGGTGCTCTGTGAACGGCTGGATCACTTGGCATTGCGTAGAGACGTCGCTTCATTGTGTGTCTTCTGCCGCATTTATCACGGGGATTCCACCTTCACACGACACGCCACAAATTAGGATATCATCCCCACCACCTGGATGTGTGGCGGTCCTCCACAATGCGGTTTTCAAGGAGCTTTCTTCCTCGTACTACTAAGCTGTGGAATGAGCTTCCTTGTGCGGTGTTTCCGGGACGATACGACATGGGTACCTTCAATAAAAGCGCGTACACCTTCCTTTAAGGCCGGCAACGCTCTTGTTATTCCTTTGGTGTTGCAAGAGAATGTGGGCGGCGGTGATCACTTAACACCAGGTGACCCGTACGCTCATTTGTCCTCCTATACCATAAAAAAAAGCCATGATTCTGTTGTCAGATGATTTTCGTCAGACTCTTCCAGTTATTCCCCGATCAACTGTTGCTGATGAACTAATCGCATGCCCAAAATCGTCATATTTGTGGCGTTACTTAAGACACTCCAATTAACAACTAACATGCAAGTATCTTTGCAACAAGATGAAACTGCAAATGTGTTTGCGAAGCAGTTGTTAGACATTGGAAATAATAAAGTTGCAGTGGACACCTTGACCAGTGTCTTCAGATTACCTACAGATTTCTGTCACATCACAGACTCAAAGAGGAGCTTATTCAGCGTGTTTGCCCTGATATAGCACACCAGTTGAATTACCATAATTGGCTGGGTGAACGAGCAATTGGCGGCGAAAAATAAAGATGCGGACGATCTCAATGCGACAATTCAGAATTTTCTTCCTTGTTTCCTTCAAATCAGTCAACACCGTGATGAACCAGGATGACGTAGTCAACTATTCCACGGAGTTGTTAAAATCACTGGAATTGCCTGGGTTACCACCTCATAATTTGCAGTTAAAAGTAGGATCAGTTGTTATCATGCTGCGTAACATTAATCAACCTCGACTGTGCAATGGAACAAGACTGGCTGTGAAAATGGTGATGAATAACGTCATTGAGGCAACAATCATAAAGGGAGAATACAAAGGAGAGGACGTCTTGATCCCCCGTATACCAATGATTCCAACGGATTCACCATTCGATTTTAAGCGTTTACAATTTCCAGTACGTCTGGCCTTTGCGATGACCATAAATAAATCGCAAGGCCAGTCGTTGGAAGTTTGTGGAATCAACTTGACCGCGCATGGACAATTATACGTCGCATATTCGCGCGTCGGAAAACCGTCATCTTTGTTTATTTACGCACCACAAAACAAAACAAAAAATATAGTTTACCAGAAAGCTTTAAATTGATTAACAGACTGTATCATAAGTGTGTGTCCTTATAAATAGCCAGTATTTCAGGAAAACTCTGTTTTGTAAGTAACCAACATCATGTGTAATTAATTGAAAATAATAAAATTTCATTCATACCATGCATTTTTTTTATTTGCTTCTTTAAAAAAAGGATTCCTTTTGTTTGTTTTATGTTTATTTTACACAAATTCGCTAATTTTGGTCTTGAATTATTTGTGGAAGTCCAGGGAAGGTTTAAAAGGTGAATAAATATGAAAGTGTTCGGAATTAAATAAAAACAACAATTTTGTTTTTATGATATTTGTTTTGTATGGACATATTTTCTATGAGAGAATTTATTGACGCACGCTTTGACAGTTCTGCTGTGAAACAATTTCATTACGACAGCAGGGTGCATATTTTACGAAGTAATTTTTGATGTTATGATATATTATTGACAAATTCATATAATAACATTATTTTATTAATTATATACAGAACAGCGTCTGTCGGGTCAGCTAGTCTTATATATATAAAAGAATTGCTGTTCGTTAGTCTCGCTAAAACTCGAGAACGGCTGCACCGATTTGGCTAATTTTGGTCTTGAATTATTTGTGGAAGTCCAGAGAAGGTTTAAAAGGTGAATAAATAGGAAAATGCTGCTAAATTAAATAAAAACAACAAATTTGTTTTTCCTTTGATGTGTCCATATATAATTTCTATGAGAGAATTTATTGACGCACGGTTTGACAGTTCTGCTGTGAAACAATTTCATTACGACAGCAGGGTGCATATTTTACGAAGTAATTTTTGATGTTATGATATATTATTGACAAATTCATACAAAAACATTATTTTATTTATAATATACAGAACAACGTCTGTCGGGTCAGCTAGTATAATATAAATATAACTAACTATAGTGACCGAACATATTAATATGGACAGAAGTCAGAACAAGCCGATTGATTGCACTTTCGTTGAGAAACCATAGATGGCGAAAGCAATCCTTTCAATCACCCTGATTATATTTAAATCAGTTTCAGTTGCTGTAGGTCAACTTTAAATTTTAAAGCATTCTTACATGGATATAGCTTACACTATGTGTAGTATTTTTGAAGAGTGATACGTATGATGGTGTATCACTTTACCAAGTTATACATAAATTATAAAACTTAATTGTGGGAAATAGAGTTGAGACGTATTAGGCAAAATGTAATACTAGGTATGACGGTGACTGTGACTCAAAAGTAACAGCGACAAATACCTGTAACAAAATACTAGCTGTTATTTTAATTCTACTAATGTGATAATATACTAGCTACTGTACTGAGGCGTATATTTTTCGTTGTTTGGTGTTTACTTGTTAGCGCCATCTATACGTATTACATAGTACTTTCTCTTGTGGTAACTTCGAATTTCAAAAGTTCTGTTTAGGTAAAGCTGTACAGACAAATTAATTATTTTTATAGTTTTGATGTAATAAAAATAATCATTATACTTTCGTATTCATTATGTTTCAATACTACCTATGCTTAAACAGTGATCCTTACCTAGTACACAATTAAAATGTGCCCTTATCATATGAATAATTCAACAATAAAGTAGAAATAAACATCATAAAAATATATTATTCAGTTGGTACTATCAAATTACCAATAAAGGTTTTTTCTTTCGAAGAGGTGAGCCGTATTTTCCTGCTCGTAGGCACAACAGAACTGTGAATAAATACGATTACGAAAAATGATATCAGAGACAGGGTCTTCCATTTGAAATTTACTTCAATATTTTAATTAGGTACCTACCTATCATATCTTAACAATAGTATGTTAAATAAATGTATGAAAGTGCTGTAAGTATCTTTTATTTACAAATGTGTCTAAAAGAAAAATATTCAGTAAACAATAAAAGTAAACAGGGTTTTTCTTATCCCACATATTTTAAAAGAATAGTTGAACCATAACTATTTTATTACCTATTGAATTAAAAATAATATAACAGACCTACAAATCACACAATTATAGCTGTATCAAAATACTGTTAAAAAAACACCTACTAAATACTCCTAATTATTTGTTCAATAACAGGTATTACTCAAATATCAGTTGCTACTAAAATACTAGCTGTTATTAAATACTTGTTCAGTAACAGTTGTTACTAAAATACTAGTTATCAAATACTTGTTCAATAACAGGTGTTACTCAAATAACAGTCGTAACTAAAATACTAGGTGTTATAAAATACTAGTTGTTACAAAATACTCCTAATACTTGTCACTGTTACTTTGATATCTTGTCACAGCGACAACCAGTGATATTCTAATACCTGTGACGATAAATACGTCTCACCCCTAGTGGGAAAGTTGATAATTAATATTTATAATTAGTAGGTATTCAATTATTTTCAATTTATAATCATAAATCTGTATAGGTCAGCGCCGAAGCGTTTGAAATTGATTGAAAGTGAAAAAAATATAATATTAGGATGGAAGTTGGAACCCATTGTACTTAAAAGGAATAAAATAAAAAATAGCAATAATCGTAACTAGAATTAGATTTATTACATAATTAGACTGTAATCTGTATAAAAATACGATTATTTTTATACTTTTTAGTGCATATAATTTCTATTGTTTTGAAATAGTGTTTCTGAAGTCGGTTGTTTTTTTGGTTTTCAGTGAATCTGAAGTACACTAAATAATAAATTGCCTAAATATGTGTAGATCTACTAAATTTTGCAATGCAGCAATGAACGTAAGCGCATTGCAATTTGGTTACAGATAGAAATTCTGCCACAGATGGCACCCTTACTTTAAGTCGTTAAGGAGTTCCATTGATCATCATATTCGACTACGACAATTACTGAACTGGATCTGAACCAAACTGCAATGGGTCCACCCGGGAAGCACCAGCTTTGAAACAAAAAAGAATCATCTAAATCGGTTCACCCAGTCTAAAGTTCTGAGGTAACAAACATAAAATAAATTATTACTGAGAACCTTCTCGTTTTTTGAAGTCGGTTGAAAAGACTTTCATTTCTAAAAAACAAGAGATATGCAAACTATTTCTTTGTTTTAATATAATCAATATTGTAGCTAAAGAGTTTGGACATAATTTTCACAATTTATTCAAGACCTCACGTACCTATACATATAAACACGGAGACTTACTTTCACATTGTGCACAAATAAATTATTAATAAAATCAAATATTTTTATTGAAAATACTATATAAATCTTCGTCTTGCCATAAATACTAAAACCTTTGTTTTTGTATTTACGGCACTATGGTTTACTTTTAAAACAATTTTTTTATTGCAAATAACATTTATTATTTTTACAGTGTGTTAGTTTAATACGTAAACATAAAACAATTTAAAATATAAAAAGCTCATTCGAAGTTGTCTCCATTGCCTGCAATACATCCTGCAATAATCATTGAAACGTCGAGGCCAGTTATCAATAGAAGCACGCACTCTTTCCATGGGAAAATTCTTCACTGCCAATCGTACGGATTGTTTTAGGGTCTCCAAATTATCATGGCGTTTATAGCAAGCCGTACTCCCTAAAACTGACCATAAATCATAATCCAGTGGATTAAGATCGAGACTAGACGACGGCCAGTCTTTAGCTCTGATGAAGTCCGAAATGTTCGTTTCCAACCAAGACAGCGTAGACCGAGCTTTATGACCCGGCGCTGAGTCTTGCTGAAAGTACCATTCTTGGTTATTGAACATGGTGTTGCTATGAGGCTACACTATCTTCTCAAGAATGGTATCTTGAAACACTTATGCCAATGTTCAATACCTTTTTCACAAAAGTATGGCTCAGTCACTCCTTCATAGCTATCAATGAAGTCGGATAGTGCCCACGTTGCACTCTGTCGACTAATTGGGAAGGGAATTTGGCTTGAAAAAAACTGTAAATCGAAGTGCGTTCTGGATATTTTTCTATAGAGAAAATTGTATTGTATCGTGTACATTGTAAAATGAAAGAGTGGATCCTAAAATCTATATTTATTTCAGTATCTGAATGTTATTATTTACCTATCAAAAATTAATTCCAAAAGTGGCAAAAACGGGATAACCTGCCCTTAAGTTGGGAGTAACTGATAGCTGAACAAGCCTACAAACTATACTGGATGCCTGCTGCACCCCCCGGCTACTTATCATACCGCCCCGGTGCCTCTGTTCTCGAACGCAGCTTGGAATATCGTATTTGGTTCGGACGCAGTTCGCGAGCGTTCACACAAATAATACTATGACTACTTCGGTCAGTCAATAATTTTGCTCCGGAACGGAGATTAACTTTATTTAAGTTAATCTTAAACCAAAAAAAACAAATATGTGATAATATTTTATTCAATAAGTATAAAAAATACAGAATATCTCGCATTTGATATTATTTCGATTATTATTCACAAATATCTGAAAAGACAATCACTCAAACGATTGACATAATGTGATAACTTTATAAGTTGAAAATAATATTTTTAACCACCTTACAATAACACAAGTGGTCAAAAATACAAGTCGAAAATACAGAAACAGTATTTGTACAGTTCAATATCAGTTTAACATAATATAAACAACATTTAGAGACTATGCTAAGCTGTGATTATAGTGTGATTATGTGACTTATTAGATAACTCATAATACTACACTTAAGAAGTTACTTATGGGATTTTTTTTACTATAAGGGACGAGACGAGCAGGATGTTTAGCTGATAGTAATTGATACGCACTGCCCATTACAATGCAGTGCCGCTCAGGATTCTTGAAAAACACAAAAAATTCTCACTTAAGTGATAATCATCTTGAGACATAAGATATAAAGTCTCATTTACCCAGTAATTTCACTAGTAATGGCGCCCTTCACACCGAAGCAAAACTCGCTGTCAGGTGATTTATATTTACGCAAATATTGGCTATTAGTACCATCCTATTTAGATTTCTATAATCACAAGTTTTGCACTGTTTGGAGTTGCTAGCTTTATCATGTAATAACTATTAAATAGTTCCAGCACATAATATAAGGTGACTGCAGTGTTAAGAAGTTTGTCTGTTTCTAAATACAAAAATCACTTGTAACAGCAACAAATATTAGGAACAACCTCGTTAATTAACAAATCCTTGCAAATCAAAATTAATACTGCTGTTCGAGATAGATTGCGCAGAATCAATATCGGCACTATGAATGTCTACATTGTTTGCCTATAGATGACGCTAGTACCAGAATGTATGTACTTAACACGCGACTTAAGTATTTGTTTAGATATTGTGACTATATTTAATATTGTTTTTGTTTATAAGGCTAGCAACTTGTAATAATAAGCTGGAAGCTAGAAACTAGAATAGTTCTATTGTTATTGATGTTAGTATATATTATAATTATAGATCAAGTGTATATGTGAAGTTTCATATAACAATCAAATAAGTCATTCTAGAAAAAGTTCAAACTGAGCTATCATTTAACAACTGCAAACCTCGAGACTTTACATAACGTCTATAAAAATATATAATATGCCAGACAATACTCAAAACGTAATGAATCAGTATGACAACCGCAAGGAAATTAAAAAAATTGTAAGTGCTACTATGCTAAAAAATTATTTTCTTAACGACTCAAATAAAAATAAATAAAACCAAATTATGACACCCAAACAGGGTATTCATAATACTGCTTTGTAAAATTATAGTAATTACTCCAAATGTTATATTTAACTAATGTATTCATGGAATTACAATAAATTGAAATTGGAAAGCTAATGTCCCTAGCTAAGCTAATAATAAGCAACTTTAATATATCTTATATCTTTAAACGAGCAATTCTTGTATATATATATATATATAATCTGAATCTCGGAAACGGCTCCAACGATTTTCATAAAATTAAGTATGCAGGGGATTTCGGGGGTGATAAATCGATCTAGCTAGGTTTCAATTTAAAAAAAATGGTTTTATCCATGTTTGAATGAGAAACAGCTACAAAACATTAGAATACAAAGGTAAATTTCACCACTATATACAAGACTATTATAGCTCAGATGGGACATTGGGTGATCCGGAAAGCAGAAGACCCTGGTTCGAATCCAGATGTCCTATTAGTTTTTTTTTTGTTCAAGTTTTGTACATTCTTAAAAATGGCAAGGCTCGGTCGTCCGGATATTAACTAATAAATAGCAGTAAAATTTTTAAAACTGTGTATAACTTATATTTATATCTTAAATAATATCGGACAGAATTAATTACTTCGGACGGATTTGACACATCATCAGATTGCAATAATTAAAAACACATTAGAATAATAGAGTTAACAATATTCATAATTAATGTTCCAATGCATTATGTAGTATCATATATTATTTTGTGGTATTACTTACTCTTGACTATCATCAAAGATATAAGATTGTCATCATAAATATTTTATAATAAACTATACAGCTAGTTATTGGGCAGCAGCAATCTTGTATGCCACAATGTCATCAATTCTAATGTCTAACTGATTAAACACTAACAATATTTTTTGTTATATTATTATTTTTATGTTTGATTCTTATTTTGCAAATCTCTAATCTTAATTACATAATTTCTTATTAAAAATTCACATAAGTTGTACATATACAATTATTATTTACAATTTTGTCACCAATTTGCATAAAATGCAGTCACAATTGCAGAGATTACCATGACCATGCATGATTTTATAGATATGGAACTATTGCACTCATCTGATGTGCAGTAACACTCTTCCCAATATACTCCATTCTCACTGACTCCCCAGTTGCAAACTCCTGTCACTCCAGTTTCAGCAACAGACGCACAACGCCTTATCACTTGCCGCCATCTACCATCCCCTGAAACATTCAAATTTCTTCGTCACAATTCCTCATTGTTTAGCTGAACCTTTCATCTTTTATAATATTATAACATATATTTTTATTCTTGTATTTTCAAACTCAACTCAAACATTACTAATACATGTAGGTAATAAATAACACTTTTTAAGAAGATGAACTATTTAAAAAAATATAGCTTTAAATTTAACAACAATAGCAAGGTTCTCAATGATAGGAACATTTAGCACCCACAAGTGACACCCGTTTTCGAGCATTACATATGGAGCAGCCATCACATCCCTGAAACATAATATAATTATAGGGAAGCTAAAAATCCATTCTTAAAAGGTCACCACAAGCATGATAAGCCTGTGAAAATAATAACGTAAAATTTTCATAAAATACCTCTACATACAGCTTTGTAGTTTTTATTTGATATAAGCTTTGAACTTGTTGAGAGACGTTTTCAATACATTATAAGGAAGGTTTATATAAATTGAAGTCTATAAAATAATGATCTATCTATTTTACTTAGCCTAAGAGTGGGCATTAAGGCCTCTAAATCTATAGAGCATACTTAGACTTAGTTATTTGACAGCTGAAATTATGCTTAGCACAAGCTAAGACAGCCCAATGCATAATTATTAACCTTTCCAGATCAGCGTTCTCCGCCGCTCAATGTACACCTTAGATCCGCAAGTGTTCGGCGCTCGCGCAGCGTTTTCCCCCGTGCGTATTATTTTATGTGTAGTTATAAAATGCTTATATTTAGGGTGATTTGAGTGACTGTCACTGAAGGCTATTGAAACAAGCTATAAGACCATGTATAAATTATTCATATTGTGTTTCTATTTTATTTCACACAGACTTTTCATTCGACAATAAGTGTAAAAATAGGTATATTTTAAAATAAATGTTGATTTTTCAATGTTAATTACTTGTTTTATTTATTTCCTTTTATGTTTTTGTAATGAACATTATATGTTCATTATAAAATAAACACAAAGAACAATCTTCGTGCAAAGTCTTGATAACAAACGCTCGCTGCGCCGCCCAGGAACAAGTGAACACAAAAATGCTACGTCCATAAAGCTATGACGTTGAATATTGGCCTTGAATCATAACAGATCGTAATGTGTATCAGACTTCACTCGTTCATAATTGCGTAGGCAAATAAGCCATCTTGTACACCTAATAAGGGTGAAAACTGGGTGAGGTAAAAGAGTGCCTTGGGGCACTGCTGCTCTCTCTGTTTTTTGAATTTCCAGTGCCTGCGGGCACATCCCATGTGGAAAGGTTAAAGTTTGCAGTTCATCACACTCAGTCTATAGATCTCAGGCTCAGAGTTTGTATTTGATTCAGGTACTTTATGTCATTACAATGTTCTTTAAAATGTAATAATACATATATGGACATATACCAATTACTATAATGGAAAGATTAATTTTATTATTTTAACTACACAGGTAGAAACCTCTATTCTAACCAGTGTACACAAACTATGTACAACTTCTCAAAGGATGGCAATGTTCTTTCAAACCTTTGGTCTGGTTCCACAGTATTGGCAGCTATGATTACAAACCAACCATCAAGTGAATTAAAACTTTTTAGTACTGCTGTTCCATGAGCAATATTATTTAGGGTTAAATATCTAAGGGTTTTAATAACTAAGTACAGCAGGTCAAGAAATTAACCTACAAAATACTTCAAGAATAAACTTACAAATGAATCCCTTTGACCCTTGTTGTGTTAGTTTCATACAAAAGGAGCCAGGCATGTTAGATTCGTCACTGTTACATTCCACAGCTATGTGACTCTCTGTATCAAATTTATTGTAAGCACCGCATGTATCTTCAGCCAGATTTTCAGATGATGCACATTGATAACACCTTATACTTAAAACTGAAATAAAAATAAAGTAAAATTAATTGTTAAATTAATAATTGCAAATGCTATGTTAATTTTTTTATTTTCTATTTGCTTTCATTACACACCTACTGGTATTAAACACACGGTAAACATGAATATAATAGGACTATTCATTTTTAATTGAAGTGAAGGGTAATATTTGCGTAAAAACACTCAAAAACATAAACTGAAATTTGAGAATAATATTCAAATTTCAAAAGCACAACAGTAAACACCTAACAGCAACCAGCGCTATTGTTCTTTGGCTATTGTAAACGGATTACGGATGTCATTTTGACAGGCGACAGCCCGGCAAGCCCAAACACAGACTAGATAAATTAAGCAAAATTGTGCTAGTGCAGTCATTTGACATAAGTTTGAAATTATTTCTTTTATTTTATATTACATACTTAATATTTTAAATATATTATTAATAAAACAAATCTTATAACTATATTTACAATACTACGACTACATAAAATTAAAACTATCATTACATGGAAGCGTATCAAGAATACTGGCAGCATTACCGCGTTGGATAGCAAGGCTGATCCGTTGACCGAAATAGCTGCCAGCGCTTGGGTTTCCAGTAGCCTTATTGAGGCGCGAAGATAGTATTTTGGACATTCTCCGCGCCTCTGGGCCCCACGGGCCAAGTGTCTCGACACCATACCAACATAATTGCGACGCTTGCTGTCTTCGGCAGTCGACGCAGCAACCCCAGCACCAACTGATGTAACTTGGCCATGAGAAGGAGCCAGAGTGTCGACGCAAGTAGCTTTCCACACCAGCGCCCTTTATTTGAAATAGTATTTAATTACAGACTACATTATGGCGATTGGCGACGAAGTATAACCCGGGTAAGTTAGAAAGCGAGCAGTTGCATAAAACGTAGTGGATTGCGGCCATCTCCGTTTTTTACAAGATTATAGCCGTCATCTGTAAATCTATCAATGACTGCATGTTACATACAATCGAGCAAATCGCAATTTTCGACTTTCGATAGGCTGTACAAAAGTTTTCTGTCTATACCTCGTTGAGTAAAAGAAAAATTCAGTGAAATGGCGGGTATAAAAGCGGAGGAGCTTATTGAAACTGTCCGAATGTTTCCATGATCAGGCACAAGAGCAATATAGAAACTCGGAGTACAAGGACATTATGTGGAAAAAAGTTGCGAAGAAACTAAATGTAGAAGGTAAAAACATTTGTATATTTATTGTTAAGTTGTTGTGTTTTAAACTAAGCTATTAAAATCTTGTCATAATAACAATATTTAAATCCACTTCCACTTCTAGGGAAGGGGTTTCCTGTTGGAATTGTGAATTAAAATAAATTAATTAATTAATTCCGAAAATATTCAAGGGATTTATTCGTTAGGAATATACCGGGTGTTTCAAAAGTCAGTTTACCGAGTTAAAATATAAAAATGTTAACAATGACCTTCACAGTTGATTTTATCATTGCTCAAAAACAGGTTGTGCAACATTAGTTACGAAAGCATTGTGTTTAATAAATCAGTTTACCTCAATTAGTTTGGTAAACTGACCTTTGAAACACCCGGTATTTATTCTTATCTATAGTAATTGACGAACGTAAGTGAGTCTATGATTAGAGAGTAGACTCGATCTGCATTTGGATTTTCTTTCTGTCTGTCTGTCTGTCCGTATGTCTGTCACGCGATACCGGCCGCAATTTTGAAGATAACGGCTTGAAATTCGGCAAATTTTTGCTATCTTTTGTACTTGTATTATTTCAATTTGTTTTGCTATTTTGCATTATAATTAATTCAACACATTGATTTTGTGCAAGTAAGTTTCAAACATATTCTTTATTGTACACAGGTTCTCACAAATTTTCAAATTTTTTAAAATATAAAACCATAATGTTTAGTTGTAAGTAACACAAGAAGAGCTATAAAATACTCATAGTTTCGAACAGTTCCAAGGAAGAACAACTAACTTATTAACCTATTAAAGCCCGGCGTTCTTGCCACTCCACACTACCCTCTTCAGAGTTGAAGAATTGCTTAAACTGCTCTCTTACATTGAATGCTTCACGATTTTCCCCTCCTCGGCGACGAGGAAAATCCTGAAGACGAGATTTCTCCACTGGAGTTGTGTCAGTATTGTCACTTACTTCTGGCACTTTGTAGTCTTCGTTAATTCTAATGAAGTTATGTATGATACATGCTGCAAGAACTACCCTTGTTATGTTGTCAGGATTTCCTTGGAGAGGCCTCATGAACATTCGAAATTTTTGCACCATAATGCCAAAGACATTTTCTGACATTCTTCGAGCTCTGCTCAATCTGTAGTTGAAAATTCTTTGCTCGTTAGACAAGTTCTTTCCAGGAAATGGCCTCATGATATTTTTTGTGAGGGGGAAAGCTTCATCGGCACTTATAACCATGGGAAGTTCCATGTTTGTTCCTGGGAGGCCTTTTTTGTCTGGGATGTTAAGTTGGTTTCGAGATAGTTTTCTACCTAAATTGGAATTCGCCAAAACACCACCATCAGAGTTTCTTCCGTAGCTTCCCACGTCTACAAAAATAAAATTGTAACGAGCATCAACTAGCGCTAAAAGAACAATGGAGTATGTTTTCTTGTAGTTCCAATAGAGGCTTCCTGATGCTTTTGGAGCTTGTATTGTCACATGTTTTCCATCCAAAGCACCAATGCAATTGGGAAACTGCCACCTTTCCCAAAATTCGATTGCTATTTCATTCCACCTGTCCTCTGTCGGAGCTGGCATTACTTCGTTTAAAAGTACTTCAATTACAACTCTGCTTGTACGATGAACAATGGAACCAACTGTACTTCTTCCCATTCTGTAAGTGAATGAGATGGTCTTGAAAGAATCTCCAGTAGCAAGAAACCTGTAACAAACAACTTATACTAATACACATACAAACTATATTTAATCAATAATTATTAATAATTTAATAAGGTTTTTTATTTTCCTGCTATGATGCTATCTAATTATAATAGTTTTAATTATACATTTTTGAAAAAAAAAGTAGTAAAAAGAAGTGGAACGGAATTCGTGACAGTCTGCGAAGAGCGAGACAAAAACGGAAAACCAAATCTGGACAGGCGGCTATATCTTCAAATAAATACAAATTTGAGACCATTCTTGAATTTCTGATTCCTCACCTCGCCGAGCGGAAAGGTATAGGTAACATTCCTGATGAAGCGGAAGAAAATAATGAAACCCAACCCACTGATGACCCCCAAATGCAGAACCTAAACAATGATATAAATGCAGATATAAATGAGTATGTCTCTGATGGGACTGCAGAATCCGAGTCGTTGCTACCACCTAGAACTCCATCAGCTAGTCGAGTTTCTATCGACAACAGGACTCCATCTGCAAAACGCAAAAGAAAGCTCCCACATACCGAAATGAAACCTGGAGAATCTGCATCTCATCTCATCATCTCAGCTAATGGCATATTTATTGGCTGAGAAAGAAGCTGAGAAGAAAAAAAAACCTAGTGACAATGACGAACAGCATCCCGTTGATGTATTTTTGTCTGGAATTGCTGCATCTCTGAAATCACTGGATCCTCTGCGCTTACATTCTGCCAAAGGGAAGATCTTTAATATTGTTCAAGAGTATGAACTAGAGCAGCTTCGTGAAAATAACAACCGACAAACTGCTATGGTTGTTACAAGGAATGTGTCCTCTGACACAACATCTTTCACACTGTCAGAAGAAGAAGGATCGTGTTTAGATGGACATCTTTCGAGTGGTGTACCACAAACATCATCATCTCCTGCTGTCAATACTGACACGTACACCAACGTAACATTTTTTCAACTTTAATAAATCTATGTTTTGATGTAACTATGTAATTACATATTAATAAATTCTCTTTTGAAAAATTCCTTGTGTCTACTATGCTCTGATTCCAGTAAAAAACAGTAATGTATTGTCCCTGTACCAATGATTATTGCTTTGCCGCAATATAGTACTTTGTTGATTTAAAGGAAAAAGCACTTTCAAAAAAGTAAAATACACTTAGGTGTGAAGGGGATTAGCAAGCATTTTACATCCCTATAGTTTATAGTTTGTTACGGCTGAACCATTTTTTATGAAGATTTACTGACACACTATGATTGTAATTAATTTTATTTTATGACAATATCTTGATGTAAAATGGCCACTATCTTAAAAAGGCTTGAATAATTTTAATAACAATTTATTATAACTACGTTTAATATTTTACCTAATTTTTAAGTGTCATGTCAATATCTTAAACAGAGTCAGAGATAGGCTTGTTAACAGATTTTAAGTGACCGGCATTTATAAACGGATGATTCGACAACTATGTAAATTACAAAGTATCTTACCTTAAAAATGTAGCCAAACGGTGTCTAGGAGTGATAGTTTTTCTAAAATACGTGTCTTGCATGGCTAATCTTTCTTGGAGTTGAAGTTCCAACCGATTGAATGTATCCATCGGCATTCTAAAATAATGATAAAATTTTGTTTCGTCGTCCAACAGGTGAGGTAAAAGTGTGGCAAACTCTCCTTCTTTGTCTCGTGTTTTCCACGCATCATGAACCCAATATTTACGTTTTCCACTACTCTTCATCGAAGACTTCGCATTAAGTCGATCTTCTTCATCTAAACAGATAGCCACAATAGCTAAATCACGATTGCTAAAATGTTTCAACATTCGCGCAATATATTCGCAACCGTTTCAACTGGCGATTTTGAGTAGACTGAGTGTCAAATCTGAAAAGAGCAGGAAGTGGGCATGACATGTGTGCTCACCCCTTTCCGATCCCGCACCGATCAGATTCTTTAAGCAATATCGGACCGGAGTCGGATCGGAAGGCTGCATGACAGGTGTGTCCAGGCCTTTACAAATTTATAGTTTCAACGGTAGGCGAAATTTGAAAATACGGCTTGGCTTTTGAAACAATCCCTTACACAGACTTAAAACATATTCGTCCATAAATTATTATTGGACTTGTGTTTATAATGTAAATTTTAATGTATAAATGTAAATATTATATTTGTGGTTATACCTTAAATTAGTTTCATATTATCTTATAATTATATTCAACTAATATTCATCATTATTACTTATAATTCATGTACATATATTTCTTATAACGTATATGAGATTTATATTTTAGTATTATATCATAAAAGTTTATTATTATTAAACCCCGGGCTAAGCTTGATCTTCATTGAAACAAAAATATTATCAATAAAAGACTTGGCTTCGGCCTTTCATGCGAACCTATATGTATATGAAGAAAATGAAACATGAAGAACACGAAATACTACTTTTATATGAAATTGTACTATTTATGTTTGAAGATGAAGATGATATAAAGACTTAGCTTGACTTTGAACAAGCTGTGTAAAGTGAAGACTGAAGAATAGAAAAATAAAAATGAAGACTTGGCTGTATGGGCTTTTGACCCCTTTGCCTGTCCAGATGGACGAACAGAACCAAAAAAAAAGGTCTACTGTCAGTTTGAGATTGTATTGTTATTGCTTTCATAATTTTTTTGAAATACATACTTATTACCACTTATCAACTTACCTATACTAAATAACTATTGAATGGTATTATATTCTTTTGCGCAATGGCTCTGAAGTACATATTTGTGTTTATGTTTATTTTAAATTATATATCGGTCGGTAAGTGTAACTTTCCCTTTTTGTCCGGTAACGCCCACGCTTGCGTATCAAAGATTTGTATAAAAAATGTATCATTTTCAGGTCTTAGTATCAAATGTTGGAATTGCAGATCAAGCAATGATCCAAAATGCGCCGATCCATTCGATAATAGTACCGTACCAATTACCGATTGTGATCAAGAAAGAGGATTGTCACATTTGGTAGGAATAAGGCCATCTATGTGCCGAAAAATTAGACAAAAAGGTATATTTTCAATTGGATAATTATAAAACAGAACATAATATTATGGTGATGAATCAAGTATAAAAGTCATAACTGAATCTGCTAATAATACTACTTGAAAAATGTAGTAAAGATAAAAAGGTCAGTTGGTAGTTATTATGATGTGTGACCTGCGATTAATATGTACTTATTGAACATATTAATAAATAGAGCTATTTTAGCCTAGTTTAATGCCAATATTTAACAGAAGTATATTCTTTTATGTATGGTGGTTATTATCTCCCATCCCCATTAGAGTGTGATTGCAGATATTATTTTCCTTTTAATTTATGCACCCTCCTCCCATTACTTTCACGGGCGACTTTGTTACATATAACTGTTCTAGCCACAATGATAGTTATGTTCTTACCCTTCTTGACATTTTTGATGAAAGTAATCTGTTTCAGGCCTCATTTTAGTTTAATTTTATTATTATTAGAAAGCTCAAATACTTAAATTTATTCAGATGTAGGGAGAAAATATGTATAACATAGTTTTGTAGTAGTGTGTAATTACTTCAACTTATAGAGTATTTAGATTTTAAGTAATGGGTGGCTTTAGAGCCTATAGTTGACTATTTAATTGTTGTAAATTATTTGGTTTTTTGTGTTCCAGTAAATGGAGAGTGGCACTATTTCAGAGACTGTGCTTATCTCGGAGAAGTTGGTATTCAAGGTGATGAAAGGTTTTGTCTCATGAGGACAGGTACTTACAATATCTTTGAGGAATACTGCACCTGTAAAAGCAAGGATGGATGCAACTCAGCATCGCTGAATTTCTCCAAAATATCATTATGTGTATCTATTCTGACTGCTTTGTCATTTTGTTGTTTGGTTTAGATCTAAATATTGCTTGGACCCAGTAACTTTGACTCATAAAAATTAAGTTTTAAATGTGGTTGTGTTAAAATTCACTTAAAGATAATATTAGATATTATTTGATAATGCTGTCTTAGAGATGGTATGGATAAGTCACCCTTAAAATAGTTACAGGTATTTCAGATACATGTACATACTATAATATTTTGTTACTTGAACCATCAATCATTGTTAAACTGTATTCATTAAAGTGTCATTAAGTAGACCCTCAATAAAATATATCTAAAAAATATTTTCCTGTAAACCCAAAATAACAATAACTGTAAATTTAATTTTCAATATAAGCCAACTGAGTACATTTTTTCTTCATAATTTGAATAAATTTTTGAATTTTACTTATAAAGTCCATCTAAAAAATCATCTCAGTACATTTTATTGATGTGCCAATTCACACTTGACTAAGAAATCATAGTTATTATCGAATTTTGAAAATCAATATGTTGGTGCTATGAAACAACCATACTGTAATTTTAATCATTATTATTAAAGTTTTTCTATTTAGTAATTATAATGGGGATTACCAGTTGTTCTTGTATTTTAACGTCTGACACAACAAAGTTAGTGACAGTCTTTGAAAAACATCTATCCAATTATCCAAATGTTTTGAGTTTTCCTTAGCATTGATTCCGACAATATTTGTCCTTTAAACAATTCGACACGTGTTTCGCCTCTACACAAGGCCTCCTCAGGATAACGCCAAAATCTGGCATGAGACTCAGAGTTTGAGTCGAAACACATGTCGAATTGTTTAAAGTACAAATATTAGCGGAATTAACAATAAAGAGAACTCAAAACATTTGGATAATTATGGATTTCCGCAAAGTAACACCTACTTCAATAAATCTATCCAATTGTTGCCCTAATTATGGAACTTGGTACTTATTAGCTTGCCTTGCTAGTAATCATGTGAATTCTTTTCTGACTTCCAAGATGGCATTTATTTCAACATTTTTATATGATTGCATTAATTGAAATTGCATGTCACAATTTCACATACTGCATTATATATAATGTAAAAAAACAACTGTTTGTAATATCTCCTGTAAAGAAGACATCATGCGCATAAAAATTTTTCAAGGGCCAATTGTTTATATATTTTAAAGGAATTATATGAAGGATGTTCAAAATAAGACCCTTGTGTTTTCTAAAATTATTATTGAAACTTTGGCATAAAAGACATTATTATATTAAATCAACTCATCGAAATGAAATCAACTCATGAAATACGGAAAATAGAGAAGGATAATTGCTGTAATAATAATTTATTATCAATAGAGGCAATTCATAAATTATTTAATTTGAAAATAAATAATTTCACAGACTTTGCACAAATACTCTATAAGAGCCATATTCAAAGACTGAAAATTCGTCCATGTATGTAGTTATTAAGAGTTCTTTTAAATATACTATTTTGAATTTGAAATATATTTTTATTGAAATTTGATCTATAAGATTACTACTGATGATACTGGTTATAAAAATCTGTTTCTTTTAGTCTTTTTTTTTTATGGAAAATGTGGACAAATGAATGTACGCGTCACCTGGTGTTAAGTGATCAACACCAGAGGAATCATAGTAGCATTGCCAGCATTATGGTAGGTGTACACGCTTTCTTTGAAAGTACCCATGTTGTATCTTCCCGGAAACACTGCACAAGGAAGTTCATTCCACAGCTTTGTAGTACATGGAAGAAAGTTCCTTGAAAACCGCACTGTGGAGGATCGCCACATGTTCAGGTGGGGATGATATCCTAATTTATTTTTACTGTCACTAGAACTAAAAGTTGGCTTAGCTGATTTGGATCAGTTTTTCTTTTTTGGTATGCTTTTTGTATTGTTTGCTTTCCTTTGGGTGGGTGAGTTATATCAACATACCAACTCCTCAAGATAGTTTATATCACCTTTATGTCTACCATCACTTCAAGCAGAGTACTTGGTGACCCCAGCTGTGGCTGTTACACTCCCAAACTATGTGTCTCTGGACTACGCATAGACTGTTGGTGACACCTATCATCAGATGTTTGCTAATGGAGCTGTGATCCGTTATCACATGATTAATTTTACGTAAAATTCGGCATGTGAGTTTCATTAGAGGGAAGGTGGGATATTGGTTAACATGTGTCTCTTAAAAGAAAAATAAATAGGCAGAATGCATAAAATCAGTAAACACGTGAAAAAATCATCTAGTAATTTGTATGAAAATGGGGTTTTGAGCGTTTGACATTCTTTTAGCAGATCTGCTAATCAATATTCGAAGTCGTGAAATTCATCATAACTATACCCATAGTATAGTTTGATTGAAGGTACCCACGTTGTATGTACCTGGGAACACTGAGCAAGGATTTTCATGCTACAGTTGGGCTTTACGTGGAAGAATTTTTCTTAGAAATTGTACAGTGAAGGAACGCTACACACTGCAGATGCTGAACATGATACCTTGCTCTGTGGCGTGTAGTGCGATTGTGGAATTTGGGGACAAGGCTAAGTCAGTTCTGAAAATTAAAAGACGTCTCTGGGCAGTAAAATAGTTATGAATTCGAGCAGCTTTGCGTTGCTTGTGGTCAAGAAACTCAAACTGATACGGAATACTCCAGACCAGAGATGAGAAGAATTACTTCATTTATGGCCAGAAATGGGAAAGTGGACGTATTGTGTCGCTATATCAATGAACTCCATTTTCTTGAAAGCCAGATTGGCTTTGATTTACAGATGACAACCATGCCCTAAAATAAACAGTTTACACATTTTTACTCTAGTACCAGCTTCTTCCATTTGACCGCATACAACGAATAGCGGCTCGAATGACCAACGATAATGTCATCAATCAGTGTGCAATTATCACGGGAGTGCTCATAGCAGTTGTTCGGATAGATATAAAAGGCATTTATTTTCTCAAAATTGATTCCTTTAGAATTCTTTTTGATATCAGTTCAACACTACCACCGCTTCGAAAACAAATGATGCTCTGAAAGAGAAAAACAGCGGAAGAAACTTTCCCAGCATTATTTTTTTGCGCTCTTTTTAATTAAATATATTATACTGTCATTCTTATTGCTATCATCATAATCTAGTCGAAGGCTGTCCGATCACTTAGATATGTAGCTGTGGAGTAGTACCTAGCAGGATTTGCGACAGATCCATTTCTTAATAAAATATTTTTAACATTTATTTATAGATATAACTACTAGAGCTTTATAATAAACGTAAGTATATACATTTAATTACGGTTAATAGTACCGTTGAATTGCGAAATTCATCCTGCATCATGTTGATGTCCGGCCTTCTACAGCCGTGAGTGTTGCGAGAAATTTCTTACCTCCCTCACTTTATCCGACTGCAGTTCCCCTAAGTGATACGACTGAGAACCTTGAAGCATACGTTATAGGACGGCAACGCTTCTCTTGATTGGATTTGCGGTTGTTCATGGGCGGTTTCCTCACGACTTCCCAACACGGATGTCTCTTGCCCGTTTTTTTTTTTCGAGTGGAGGCAAATAGATTTACGTATTGAAGGCCCTTTACAGCCTAGAGAAACTCTCAAAAAAATAGGTGTGTGAGTACATCTATATGCAAGCAAGATGTTATACTACTATTTTGCCTAACAAAGCAAAAATCCTTAAAATTATTTATTCCTCGTGCTATTCTACGTTTGTAGAAAGAACAATATTGTAAAAATATTGCAACGATGGCTTTGACAATTCATTATTAAATAACGAATACGGCTGTACGGGCTAGAACCCTTTGCCTATCCCAATAATGGACGAAGAAACCAAAAAAAAAAATAACGAATATCGCAAGACGCAAACGTCAGAAAAAATTTAGAAACCAACTTTGGTAGGTACGTTTGTGTTAAAATTTCACTGTCATCATTTTCATCATCACGCGCCTAAAGAAGTATAACTTCAAAAGCGATTCACTCGATTGTATGAAACGTACAGTCACTGACAGATTGACAGATGGCGGCTATAATCTACATAAAGGAGAGCGAAGCCGAAATCCGCAAATCCGCCGAAGTTTTATGCAGCTGTTCGCTTTCAAACTTGGCCAGATTACACAGAAGTGTAATTTACACTTCGTGTCCAATCGCGATACTGTAATTACTATTTCAAACTTACCATGTCAAATGACTGCACGTTTCATACTTAACTAAGGGTATCTTCCGATATGCACTGCGACCACTGTACAGTGTGACGTCAATTTACTATACTGTGAAGCCGTTCCTTTATACTTATATTGGTTACTATTTAAAACGGAACGCAATCCCGTGTACTGTCAGCCGCATTTTTTAACGTAGCATTCAAATGAGTGTATTAAATTTTTCTAGTTCATTAAAAAAACTTTTATTGGAGTACTGTAAAATTAAACATATTTTTATTAATATTTTAGGCACTCGAGTGGTTTTGACTGATCACGTGATCAAAGTACTGCGAGTACCTTACCTCGAAAACGCCAGTGCTCACAGTAGAATATGGCGGCGATTTATGACGTCATATATTTCCCTAGGGTACTGCGGCAGTATACTGGCAGTCCATAACGGAACGAATTTTTCTACAGTGATAGCGCTGTGCAGTGCTCGCAGTGCATATCGGAACCAGTGGGAGGCTCCTTTGCACAGGATGCCGGCTAGATTATGGGTACCACAACGGCGCCTATTTCTGCCGTGAAGCAGTAATGTGTAAGCATTACTGTGTTTCAGTCTGAAGGGCGCCGTAGCTAGTGAAATAACTGGGCAAATGAGACTTAACATCTTATGTCTCAAGGTGACGAGCGCAATTGTGGTGCCGCTCAGAATTTTTGAGTTTTTCAAGAGTCCTGAGCGGCACAGCATTGTAATGGGCAGGGCGTAACAATTACCATTAGCTGAACGTCCTGCTCGTCTCGACCCTTATTATCATAAAAAAAACATACCCTAATTTCAATTTTTACTTAGGCAGTCCCGTCTCTTATAACGTAGTATTAACTATTAACATCCTCTTACATAAAAAACCTGAAAGTGTGAGTACACTCTAATGAAAGGCCATTTACGCTACATTAATTCCTCTCGTGTTGCTAGCGGCCTATACACTTAACATCAGGTGATCCGTATGCACGTATATACGTTTGTAAGATAAAACTAAGTACTCACTTTACAAATTTCCGGTACCAATTTCTGCTGTGAAGCTGTAATGTGTAATCTTTATTGTTATTCGGTCTGAAGGGCGCTGTAGCTAGTGTAATTACTGGGCAAGTCTTGACATTTTATGCCTCCAGGTAACGAGCGCAATAATTATAGTGCCGCTCAATTTTTGGGATTTTTTCAAGAATTTAAGTGGCACAGCATTGTAATCAGCAGGGCGTATCAATTACCATCAGCTGGACGCCCTGCTCGTCTCGTCCCTTATTTTCATAAACAAATATATGTAACAAATGTTTCACTCAGCCTATTATAGTAAAATAAAACAATTATGATGTGAAATATTTTATTAAAACAAAATTAGCAAGAACAGTTTCAAATTTGTACTTTACAGATAAACATAACGAGATTGCAAGTTAAAAGATGTTCATTAAATCTATATAAAATAATATTATTAATAAACCTATCCCACACTATCATTAACTTAGAATAACGAATTTAGTTTCTAAAGTAAATATTATATACAAAGAGATAAGAAATAGAAGAAAGAACAATTGTCCGAATTCCCACATTAGTTTTGTTAGTTGAAAATTTAGGTGCAAAAATAGACAGAGATTTTTAAGATTAAATTTAAAGATAAACTTTAATACTATATTTTACTTGAATCGAAGGCACTAAAAAAATGTAATATCTAGGTAATTATAATATAATTATACAGTTACAGAGGACATAGTACCTATTGGAAATATAACAGATAATAGGTAAACAGTGTGAACTCTATATAGCGAAAACCTGTCTTGAATGAACAATATTTGTTCAGATGGCATTTAAACCCATATGATACATCAGTATTATACCCATATAACTGTGTTAAATCATTTTCGTAGTGTAATAATATCTAGATTCAAAACATATTTAGATTAACCTTTCCGGATCGGCGCGCTCCGGATCTCGCTGTACACTGTAGATCGGCAAGCTTCCGGCAATTTCGCGGCATTTTCCCCGTGTGTTTAAATTTAAAATTTAAAAAGCAAATTAGCAATGATTTCGTTCAATAAAGAAAAAAAATCGAGTGTATAGAAATAAACCAGTCATTTATTAAATATAATAAATTGTTCCTGATTCATTCTGTATTATTGATATTTTCGTATCATTTTATTTATTTGAATAGAACCATTGATATCTCGTATTACAAAAAAAAAATATTTTTAGTCTATGGTTTTGTATAGATAGCTGATTGTAATTACGATACAAAATATATGTTACATTTCTTTCTTCAAAATAGTACAGTTAAGATTATAGTTATTACAACAAATAGTTGTTTGTTATTTCAAAATTTAAACTTATTTTTTCTTATTTTTACCAATGAAGTCTAAAAAAGCAACCGTGCAGTTTTGCTATCACGTTTGAAATTTAACGATCAATTTTATGGCTGAGCCCGGAAATTATATTTTTAACTCAACATTTTCTTAGTGTACATGTAGTCGTTGTAATTTTTATATTTAGAATGGCCTTGGTAGCAACGGTGGGCACCTAATTGGCGTATTAGATGAATCATTAGTGCACGAGGTCTTATGGTTTAATTACTTATGATTACTTAAAGAGTAGAACGCTGAGGGGAACTAAGAATATTGCCAGGGTTGTGGTGATAGCACCGGCTCCATTACAACCATCATAATCACAAGTTTCGCAGAAAGTTGTGACTTCATTGGGTCCGTTAGACGTGGTAGGGCATGTGGTAGAGTAGTCGTCTTGTCTTTTCCATGTGCAGCCACGAGATACAACCAGCTGACCGTTCACTGGAATAATAAAATGCGAAATTAATATATGTGGATTAAATATTAGGTACTAGATTAGGATTTAGCAATGCGAGGATCCTTTGCACAGGATGCCGGCTAGATTATGGGTACCAAAACGGCGCCTATTTCTGCCGTGAAGCAGTATAAATACTAACGTAAACATTACTGTGTTTCGGTCTGAAGGGCGCAGTAGCTAGTGAAATTACTAGGCAAATGAGACTTAGCATCTTATGTCTCAAGGCGACGAGCGCAATTGTAGTGTCTTCAGAATTTTTGGGGTTTTCAAGATTTCTGAGCGGCACTGCAATGTAATGCGCAGGGCGTATAAATTACCATCAGCTGAACATCCTGCTCGTCTCATCCCTTATTTTCATAAAAACGGTACTAGATTAGGTAAAAAGTAAACAGAAATATTACATGGGCACAAATACTTGTAACCATTAGTCATGTGATTTGTATTCGTATTTGGTAGCCATATTATTATGGTCGAACGACAGCCAACGTGGGAACGTTAGCCGCCCTTTAAAAAGTGGTATAAAAATCACACTTCTAGAACACAAAATGGGTTGGAGCTTCTTATTTGCGGTAAATAATAATTAATTTTTATCACTTCATTGTAATTGTGAATATTTTGTATTTTTTTTTACTAATTTCTAATTAAATGAAGAACGAGAAGATTTTCCCGGGGATTTCTCGAGTCTTAATAATTGCGCGCTTTTCTTTAAGTAGGTTTTAGGCGGTAAGATATAATTTTGCTTTTTTGGATGTTTATTATGTTAATGAAGACATTTTTAATTATAACTTTTGTATGCAATTATAAATATTCAATGTAAAATTAAATGTTAGACTATTAACTGTTTAAAAGAAATCAAAGTGTAGTGTTAAACAATAAGTTGATTTGAAACATTTTTATTGATATTTTGAATTGAAAAATGACCGTATAATTTCTAGAAAGTTAAATCTGAAATACTACGTAACGCATATCAATATGTTGTATTAAATTTCCATAATTTGTCAAAGCTGATTCTATTTGTCCGTCCGCGATTTTGTTTGACAGTCGCGTTTACATTTACGAGCTATTTTTATCGTTCGTGAGCGTTCGTGTAAATTAGGGTTTTATTAGTTCCTTTATTAGTTGTTCCACGCTGTAATGTGAGAAAACAGGTCATTATGTACAGATATGACGATGAGTAATGTTCGTGACGCAACATTTGGCGGTGAGAAGGTTACTTCGTGTGGGCGTACAATGTACCTAGATCATGTTTATTTGAACGCTCCTTCAAATTATATTAATTAGGTAGGTACTCTATTGTTTTTGTTGATGCCATGTTTCTCATGATATGTTTTACGTGGTATGTTTTTGAAGTGAAACTTCTTTAGAATCGTTGTAATATGAAACTCGATGAAACGAAAAAGCGAGACGATACATACAGGTAAATGTATAGGATTCAGCTGGCGAGATAATGATATAGGAAGTATTATACAGTGTTTTGGTACCAGGCGATCATAGTTGAAGAGGAGATTGTCTTATGTATGACAAGAGTATATCTTAATATATCCTAACGTCATGCGCTCGAGGTATTACTACATAGACACCATAGACTATGGTTGAAACTAAAATTTTATAGATTTCACTTCTACCACGTGTGAATAGCTCACATGTTTTTTTTTTAAGAATATGCCGGATGAAATAGTAAGAAAGAATATTTTTCTAAAAACCTATAATTAGTGCAACGAAACATAAAGTATTTACGCCTAGATATCGCGATCCTAAGTTGTTTAAAACTCCTCTAATTCTTATTTTCCGCACAGATTTTTCTTACTATGTAGGTACTTATGTAATCTTTGCTACTAGGTACATAAATGTTGGCCATTATACACAATTACGAAACCTACTACTTATGCTACACAAGGACGTAGTGTCCATTACTCAACGCGTTCACTACGTAGTATGCATGACCCTGAGTTTATTACAATTTACAATCTGTCTACCTATAAGATATTATAATAACCTGTAAATGTTACGAGAGGAATGATTTTAATGGCAGAATACGGAATTTTTACAACAATATAAGATCCTTATAGTTAATATCCATAATGTTCAAAGTTGTACAAAAATTTGACGCGACGATTCGAATCTGTGCTTCCAGACTCGACGCATCTAGCGCTCTAAGGGTCAGGCCACAACACTACGTTGCGGCGTCGTATCACAAAAACAACATTTACGATGTTTTTTACAAATGCAAATACGACTTACAAAATAGAAAATCAACTCAAAAAACGAAAGCTTTTGTTTACTTGTATGTACTTTATTAAATTATTAACCAGTCTACATAATACTAAGGGCCAGGCCGGCGTCGTAGTTTTACGATACGACGCCACAACGCAGTGTTGTGGCCGGGCCCTAACAAAACGGGTGTTACGCTAAAGTTAACGTCTTATGTTGACAAGAAAATCTTGTGCATATAAACAACGTAAGGCTTAACAAAGTCGACCTGAGTAAAGTCTGGACTCTGCTAGTTATAAATACAATAAATAGGTGGCCCATTGGTCGTAAGTCTAGTTTGTCAAAATTTGGGATTTATCTGTCATGTTGACTTTTGTTTAACAATGTAAAAAATAACTTTAAAAATGACTAAATTATTGCACTTCTCTATGTATGCTTTTATTATGCCAAATCTCTCACTGCTCCGTGCGTAATGTCCATCGAGCAGGTACAAAGTTTTTGAATTTATGGATTATATATAGATAATGACGACAATAGTAATCGGAGCAATTATATATGAACAAAAGAATTGTTTCCGTTTCACGTACATGTATAATAATATGTAGTTTGCATCGGAATAGCGAGTAATTTTGTCTTGTGAGTAATAAACACCTAAAACTGGTCTAACATGACGTGCAGTTTCTCTCGTGTAACATCTTTCCTCTCGGATGCTGGATATTTTTAGTGATTTCGTGATAAGGGACGGAAATATGTTACGCGAGCTATTTGACTTGACCAATACGCGCGCGCGGTGGCTCAGAGATATCTGTGAGATATGCCACCAATAGTCCTGAGGCTATGTATAAAATATATTGTAACCACTGACCTCTACTAGTTACCATTGGACTGGCGGCTGTCAAAATACTTTTGTGCCTGTTTGATATTCGCTATTATGGCGCTATTGGGCATAGTGAGAGTCTGCGGTACTAAAACTAGTGATGACCGACTATCTCAGCTAAACAACCATCGGTGGGAAACATATTTACAAAAACAAATGTGTACTTTATAACGTTGATTCCTGAACTATAAATAACACGTAATAGGAACGAAATTAATTAAAAATGCAAATATACTTCAGAGTACTGTTTTCTTTTTTTTTCGTTTCTCTCACAGCCATTTGTATTATACGTCAAAATTAGTTCTCTGGACGCTGGCGAGTGGCGCTTCAAATAGGCAGAAAAAATTTGCCGTCAAACTTAGGAAACTGCCTGTCCAGTGGTATGTATTTATACAGGTCTGTGATTGACAACGATTAAATATCATTGCGTGTACGTACCAATTTTCTTCTGTTTCTTGCAAGCCGTTTTGGAAGATGTTAGGTATGGATAGGTGGCCCCAGCGTTAGCATCGCAGTTCTCCAGACGGAAGTATCCTGGGTTTAAGGTCTGTCCAGGCAGGAAGGGATCGTTACATTCAGGGTTGGTTGGGTCCAGGTCCGTAGAGCAGGACCAACATCTCACTCCTTCGCCTGAAAAATAAACAATATTGCCTTAATTGTTATTCAAGGGTATAAATTTTCTTATTCGATTTATTGGCATAAAGCATGATTTGATACGACACCGCGACCGGTCAAATCGCTCTTCACCCGTCAATCTTTGACTCAAGTTGAAGTCAGTAATTCATACTACTACACAGGCACATAAAGCGAATGTTCTAGAATTGTATATTTGTCAATGTCTGCGTTAGTGGTTCCATATTCAAAATACTGAGGGTCTAATGTCGTTTTCTATATTCCTGTATTTCCGTTAGATGTTATTCTCACTCGCACGATTTCTTTGTCAGTATATTGAAAGTTAATGGGTATTCCCATTTCATTAAACATTACGTCAAAATACTGTTGACATCTTATTATCGTATATATTCTATTGTTTTCCTGCTAAAAATACAAAATTTAAATATGTGTCACATTGCTTGTGAGTCATCCGTCCTTACATACAAATAAGGTGACGTTTACTTAAGTGTTGAGAAGTGGAAAATAATTGAAGAAGATAACTTGTTTACGTATTTTGCGCTCTTTTAAATTCAAATTCAAAGGAAATAAGTTGACTAATAAAAAAAAACAATCCATTTTTGTTTTTAAACTTACGATTGTTACGGAAGTAGGTACTCATTAACATTGGCACAAATTACATCTACGCCCAATGCAAATGCGATCTACCGTCTTGTTCAATACGTTTCTCGACATATGCGAATATTAAGTACAACTTTGTTAGATTTTTAGTTCTCATATAAGTGAATTGTAAGATTCTTTATGAGAATAAATATCTTAATCTTAACTACTTATTACAATTATTTGAGTCACTTTATTTTCATTCCATTTGAGATAGAGCAACGGTGACTCATATAATATATATATGCAGTGTAGCCTACTACCAATGATCTTTAGGATACCGTTGGCGCTGCCCCTCATTTTGCGCACCAGGGAACCACATCTTTTGCGCACAGTTGCGATAAAACAATCTAATTTCGCCGTCGCAAACATCCCCAACGCATTACAGATACGATGAAACCCCTGAAGGCATTGTTATATTGGACGCGCAGGGCGATGTAGGATCTTTGCGTGTTTTGCCCATAACAATGCAATGCCGCTAAAAAACCCAAAAATTCTGAGAAACAATTGCGCTCGTCACCGTGAGATATGAGATGTTAAGTCTCATTTGCCCAGTAATTTCACTAGCTACGGCGCCCTTCAAACCGAAACACACTAATGCTTACACATTACTGCTTCACGGCAGAAATAGGCGCCGTTGTGGTACCCATAATCTAGCCGGCATCCGTGCAAAGGAGTCTCCCACTGGTCTACCCGGCCCACACGTGTAAAAACTTATGCAACATGCTCGAAACAACGTTATCTTAACGTTGTTTGAACAACGCGCAAACCTGCGAGCGAGTATATTCGCCCTCACACACAATACTCTGCGTTGCGTAACCGACTAGCTTAAATCAATGTACCTACCACAGACTAGGATCTAAATAGATCCCGCGAGTGTATGTACTTCGCGTGTCAAAAAGAGGAGCAATGCTCTTCCTTTGACGCTTTTATTTTATTTTTTATTATGATTTATAATACATTGCCGATTTTAGTAAAAAACGACTATTGATGTACTGAAAACGTCAACTAACGATGAGGTGAGTGGCTAAACGTTAAGCTCAGTGCACTGGCATTTTTAACGACGCCTCAGTAGGTACACAAAAAAGGGGCACGCTTGGTTGTCATACAGACGGAGGGAGTTGCGTTATCTACTTGGATCTATGTCTGTGGTACCTACCTATATTTCTGTATTTTTAACAAAATAGTAGTTTTTTTAACTTTTATCTATTTGTTTGTGGATGCTAATCTCAGAAACGCCTTATGCGATTTGCACTTGTGTAATGAATGTTTCATTCCAATGGGGTCACAAACAAAGTAATTAAATTAAAGCGGATAAAGTCGCGCGCAAAAAATGGCGGTAAATTTGACACTTTTGCCTTATTAAATTATCCTGCCAACTAAATTTTCGTACAGACGACAATCAAAACTGGTGGGCCGAATGACTATCAAATTTTGATTTGTTTCTTAGTTAGCTAGTGGTTTAATATTTAAACTACTAAGGAGCTAATGTCAAGCGTGGCTGACTGTTTACGACTTGTCAATGAAAATCGGTTACAGTTACAATAAGGTTGGCTTTACTGTTCTATCTTTATTATTTCTTTTTTTATCCTCTATTGCTTAGAAATAGTGTCATTATTCTAAGTTCTCTTGCTGTATCACCATAAGAAATGTTCTCTCTCTACTCCACACTTTCTTTGTCTAAACGCTATATTGTAAGTCTATGGTCCTCCTTGTCTTTGACTCGTCTCGCAACATAATGTGTACCAGGCCTAAATACATCTCATGACTCTCTCATGATAATGCAAATAAGGTGCAAAACTATAAAAATGAACGATTGTCTATAAATATATTTGTCATTATGTATGTATTAAAACTAGCTTATTAAATAATCAACGGGTATGTTTACTTTTATTTTAATTTACCAAAATTCATGTAACATGAGAGTATTTTTCAATATAATGATAAAATCACTCAATATAACATTTTAGTTGATGAAGTCATCAAGTTAATTGCTATTTCTTATTACCTTCAAATTGTTATTTAGCCAAGATGAGTCATAGTCATTGATGAGAGACATAATAAGTATTTATTAATTGACTATTGGTCACAAACTGTTATCTGCTAATTAGCTAAACCATTTTTCCAAGTATTGTGAGTAATTACTTAGTTGGTATAATTTAAAAGATAAAAATCGATAGATACAAAATTTTATAAAGCGAAAGAGTGATTTTTTCTTTGTTTGAACACCTTTATACCCATTTAGTTACATTTATTTGAATAATTATATTCGTACAAGTATGAAAGAAAGATTAATACGGAATATATCTCAATATACATAAATCCAGTGTCCTGATGTTTGTTTCTAGTGAACTCCTAAACTAATGAATGGATTTTAATGGGGGTTACTTCATGGAGTGCAGTTTAGTCCAACTTGAGAGATAGGATAGTTTTTATTTCGATTTGGGATCCATAATTATATTTATTTACAATATTTGTTTTGTATAGACGCACGGTTAGACAGTTCTGCTGAGGAACAATTTCATTACAACAACAGGGAGCATATTTTACGAAATAATTCTTGATGTTATGAAATAATATTGACAAATTGATAAAAATACCGTAGATTATTTATTATGCACAGAACAACGTCTGTCGAGTCAGTTAGTCGCCCATCTATACTAATATTATAAAGCTCCAGTGTTTGTTTGTTTGAACGCGCTAATCTCTGGTACTACTCGTCCGATTTGAATGATTCTTTCAGTGTTGGGTAGTCCATTTATCGGAAGGCTATAGGCTATAGGCTAAGGCTATAGGCTATTTTTTTTTTCAAAATTAGGGATCCGTAATAAAATTGCTATTTTGTAACACAAGGTGTAAAATCGAAAACCTATTTTTGCGTGCGCTGCAAAAACTATTGACAATAGAACAAAATGATGTACAGGCTATAATATAGGCAATATTTTATTACTTATAAAACTATCGCGTGAATTATACTTTATATGGCAAAACAACGTTTGCCGGGTCAGCTAGTAAAGTATAAAGGCCCCATTCATGAACTTTTATTAAATTATATTGATTTTAGTTAAATATGTAAGACAAGGGGGTTTCTATCCTTCCTCCGAAACTATTTCATCATGTACCTACTTGACATTATTTATATGTATCTATACATATTTAGATCGAATCAGAAATGAGGAGATCCATAGGAGAACCAAAGTAGCAGGGCACATAGTTCGACTGACAGATGGCCGTTGGGGCAGTAAAGTCCTCGAATGGCGACCACGTACCGGAAGACACAGTGTTGGTAGGCCCCCTACAAGATGGACCGACGATCTGGTCCAGATCGCTGGAATACGTTGGATGAGGGCAGCGCACGACCGATCGTCGTGGAAATCTTTGGGCGGAGGCCTTTGTCCAGCAGTGGACGTCTTCCAGCTGATGATGATACATATTGATAGTAAACAGTTTACTAGATACGATTTTCTTCAATTAACTTGTTCGTCATCCGTTCAATTCATCGAATACGACCAAGGAAACCTATAAAATGCCAATATTGTTTTTTAGTATTTTCACATCGACGATGTTTTGTTTGCCTCAAGGTCTGCGCGTGATCATTGTTCGGAAATGTGTTCGGGTCACGCCGTGATGACGGCTGCGAGGTTAGTTGGTTATTTACCAAGCCAACACAGAGTACAAACAAGCTACAAAAAAATAGTGCGAAAAAACTAAAAACACTCTTTGGTTGAAAAGATAATGGATGAAATTTAAAATTAACATCAATTCCTGCCTTATCGACGATAGATGGAAAAATTATATAAATTAACCAAAATCTTATTTTGCAAATTGAAAAATAGAATACTTTTACCAAATTAATGTATTGTCATTGGTCCTCGAGAAACTTACGATTTTTGAATGAAATCTGACCGTTTTAAGTGGGTCGAAATCGCGCCCAAATGAGTGGGTTACAAACAAACATACATACACGTGAACCTAATAAAAAGCGTGTAAAAAGTTGCATATATTTGCATAGACTAACTATCGAGCTGGAGACGACATCGGTGTGTACGTTTCTTTCAGTGTGCCTTTTTTATGCATGCGAAGTACTCGTAGTTCCTAGTAATTTTTTTGACCAAGGTTCAACAAAAAGTTAATCTTTTTGGACTGGAAATATTTAACCTGAAAAATTATAATACGGCACCGTTTTGTCATGACTATTGAAGCTTGACTTGTTAATTGTTGAAACTTTTTCTGCACTGCATTTGCTATTGATAAAGATGAAAAGCTTATTTGTTAGGGCAACACTTGTTATATGTGTATTAAAATCACGTTTACCCGTTCTGGTATTAACCAACAACGTGTGTATCAGCAGCATTTTGATCTTAAAGACTTCCGTTAGTCTCTCTTGGTTAATAGAGGTGTTTTGTAAATTCCTACATGCCCATAACGACTACAAAAATAAAATCAAAACATCTACAAAAATAAAATTCTCTATTTGAATGTAACCAATATTCCAAAAACAATTTACTTTTTGCAAACTACAATGATTATCATTTATTATAAAATAAATTTTATTTATCGTTGAAGTTCTTGAGAAAATCTGGACAATAGCACCAGCTGTTACTTTAATTATTTTAATTTTATTAACAGTAGGATTTAGTACCTATATATAAATAGTCTGGTATAGTCTGTGAGATCAATAGTCATGATAGTTATACAGTTTTTATTAAAATAGAATCGCATGACTGAGAAATAATTAAAAGAACTTCCTACATTTCATGATCTATCGAATACTTAACCAACCGGAGAGGGCATTCACGGTTCTACCTGTTGATTGTAATTTTAATCTGTGCAACTCGTAACTGTTTCGACTGTCACAATATTATATCTTGGAGGTCCTTAGTCATAAAGTTCTGGAATTTTGTTTTTGGTTCTGGAATCGTTTTGCAAATTCATGAAAAACGTGCGGTTGTTGGAAGATTCTAGAATTTCGCATTTAGAATAAATGTAATGTCTAATATAGAGATTGGATGAGAAAGGTTAACGGTACAAAAATAAATGAGTTATATATATCATCGCTTGTAACAAATATATCGCATATTAAAAATGTATTAAAGGCGACAATTAAATGAAATACATAGGTAGTAGGTACTATGATATTTTATATAGTTGATGTACCTAATGTTTTTGTTGAACGTTCTAGAATATAGGAACCTTAGATCATTTATACGTCTATATAGACTATGACAGCTGTCAAAATGTCAAAATAAAAATAGATTTTCAAGCTAACCTTTTTGAGCAATTCACGCACACTAACACAAAGTCTCATACAAATCGCGAGTGTAAGACGTAGCTTGGCACGCACACTAACAGCAAGAGACTATCTAGACGTGTGAATTATGTAAGATATGAAATAATTGTTTTTATTTCTAGGTTGTAGTTACGTAAGTCGCATCGCCAGAGCCATAAATTACATCAATTGATTTTTGCGTAGTATCACTTCGTTTGTCCTTATTTGCTTCCACTGTTAGGTCACGAGATGTATCGTGACGATCGCAATAGTGAATTCAGGGTTATCTTGGATAAATAATCTTTAGCAGACATAGAAAACTCATGTAATAATCTCAGCGACCAAGAAGATAGAACAACTTAGGTAATTATGAGTAACTTTTTAGTTTATGTTTGTTACCTCAGAACTTTCGACTGGGTGAATTGATTTTGATAATTCTTTTTTTATTTGAAATCTGGTGCTTCCCGTGTGGTTCCAATTTGGTCCAGATCTGACAATGGCAACCATGAGAAAACCATAAAAGTCTTAAATTTGCTGTAAATTCGGTGTGAGCCGAAGAAAGTGAGAGGTGAGGTATGTAGTTACAATCCTACCTAGGTTTGTAATAATGACTCAAATTGGTGGTGCAGAGTTTGGCATGGTTCTTAGCGCCTAAACTGTGTTTTGACTTTTGATACTTAACAGCGACATAGCACAGATAATATTTAGTTTTTCAAGGTTTACGCATAATTCATTCACTCTAACATCGTAAAAAATCAAAATATTAGTCTATGGTTACGATAAACGATAAGGAATTCGAACATTTGTCAGAGTAGGGTAGTTGCGATACATTCGGAGTATTGTCGTATCATTCCGAATGCATCGTTGTCGATTTTGCGAGTAGACCTCCTGACATGTTGGCTGATCGTTCGAATTTAATTATACTTTCTACAATCACTGATTCAATCCATACAACTATTTGACAGCAGAACTACTAAAATAGATCGAGAAACAAGATGGCCGCCTTAGCGCCTATAGCCAGTTGTCGTATTATAAAAAGTACACGGGTACCTCTGCTCTCATAATTCTACAAAATTCATAGTGCTGTATTTTTATCACCAGAGGAATCACAGGAGAGTTGCCCGCACTCTAGAAATGTGTATAACATGTCATATCCACCCGAAAACACCGCGCAAGGAAGGTAATTCTATAGTTGTACGTGGAATAAAATTCATTGAAAACGTAGAGGATCGTCAGAGATGCGGATGGTGGGGATGAAATCCAAGTTTGTGGCGGTAAATTTGGTGACAGGAATCAGATCAAACAGCTCTTAAGAACACTCCCCGTGATGAGAATTTTAGAACACAGACAATGAAAATTTAATATACGTTCATAAAAATCGTTTCCCTTTTTGCTCTTAATAGTGATTTTCGTTATTATAACACTAGAAATAAGGGATTACTTGTAACAAATTCAAGTAGGCTTTATAAGACACATAATAGCTTTAAGAGTAAATGTATACACTTTTATAATAAATTCCCAGCCACTGTTCAGGAAATATCTATAATTAATTTTAATGTTTTATTAAAAATTCCCCTTTGTAAATCCTACAACTCGCTGAATATCTAAGTGATCAATACAATATTGCATATTTTATTATTACTACTCTCAGAGCGCCATTTTTGTTCTAAAGGAATCAATTCTGAGAAAATAAATGCCTTTTAATAACGCAATGCCAAGTGATCTAGTATAGTATATTTTGCATAATACAAATTTACTCGACAATGTATTACGGTCACGTTCAAATACTACGGTTTATTTAAATTATCTGTCTCCTCTCTAACGTGTTGTGATGCCTGGCCTTGTTTTATACCTCTGACTGTTTACTACTATTCTGTTGAATATTATGTCAACAATTTTGCGTTTTCAGCTTCATAATACTTCGTTGTGTTTACTCTCTATATATACTGTCTACCTGACGTGTATATAGAGGTGTATCATCAAAATCGGATACATAACGAAAAAGTTATCGTATTTCAAGATATTTGCAATTTACTTTAAAATTTGGCTGTAATGATGTAGCTAATAAAATTATTATTTTATTTGATTAAAATATGAAATATGAAAAGAGAAAAAAAAAAATATGAAATGGCCCGTGGGGCCCAGAGGAGTGGAGTACAAAGTACTATCTTCTCGCCTCAATAGGGCTACTGGCAACCCAAGCGTTGGCAGCTATTTCGGTCAACGGATCCAGCCTAGCTATCCAACGTGGAAATGTTGCCAGTATTGGTACTCTTCCCCGTATTGATAGTTTAATTTAATGTAATCATAGTATAGTAAATATAATTATAAGATTTGTTTTGTTTGAATAAATTTACATAATTAAAATTGTATTTTTTATATCCGTACATTTCTCTCTGGACACAATGTGTAATTTCACGCAAACGCAGTCACGGGAACAAGCTAGAAAATAATTACATGGATTATACAAGTCAACGTCGTAAGTTCCCGTAGAAAGTGCGCAGTTAGTCCTTGAGCCGGCGTCTGTGTTGCCAGCCATTATAACTTTCCCTGTCCCGGTATGAGCCCTCAAGCCTTACAAGTTAAATAAGGTGATTGCAGGAAGTGGTGAAGTTGCGAACGGTGGCATCACGTTCCAAACACCTTTTTAAAAACCTACCTTCCAAAAACGAGGTTAACTGAATTGAATTTTTTTAAAGAATTAGCTGGTTTTGAGTACGACGTGGTCGCTAACTATGGACCTTATGAGAAAGCTCATGGTCGCTCAGAGGGCAAGGTAGGGGGCTATGCTCTGAGTTTCCCTGCGAGATCGAATCATATATGAGGAGATCCGCAGGAGAACCAAACATAGCCCAAATGATAGCGAAACTGAAGTGGCAGTGGGCAGGGCACATAGTTCAACGGACAGATGGCCGTTGGGACAGTTAAGTCCTCGAATGCCGACCACGTACCGGAAGACGCAGTGTTGGTAGGAACACAACCCCCACAAGAAGGACCGACGATCTGGTCAATTGGTTGGATGACAGCAGCGCGGGACAGATTGTTGTGGAAATCTTTGAGGGAGGCCTTTGTCCAGCAGTGGGCGTCTTTCGGCTGATGATGATGATGAATTAGACTGAGCCGAGGGTAGCCCACTCCTGCTCATTATTTACCGCTGATATGATATATTGAAATGAAAACTTCTTTGAGTGCATTTTCAGCAACATTATCGACACCGGGTTACGTCAAAAACATGTTAAAGTTAATAGTAGGCACAAGTAGGTATTAGTAGCGTTAGATAATTTATACGTCTAGATAGTCTCTCACTGTTAGACAACCGATAAAAACAGTCCAGGAATATAAGATTAGTGTGCGTGACAAGCTACGTCTTACATTCGCGATTTGTATGACACCTTGTGTAAGTGTGCGTGAATTGCTCAAAATAGACGTTAGTTCTAAGTCTATTTTTTCACAGCTGCCATAGTCTATCTAGACGTAAAATGATCTAATTCTTTAGCAATGATCATAAAGTAATGCCTTCTTATTCTACAAGTATAGGGAAAAGTATATATTTGTTATTAAATCATAAAAAATAGGGTTTTTATGCAAGGAACGGCGCAGTGGTCCAAATTTTGATTTTCGTTAATGTGGGGTATCATATGAAAGGGCTTCATTATCACAAACTTAAACTTTTTTTTATTATTTTGCTAGTGTAAAGTTTTCGATTTGTGACGAAGAGTGAAGAAAATCCTTTTCCCTACCTACCTGATAATGTACAATATGGGCGATTTAGACTGGCATTTGTCTGGTTAATAATATTCTGATTCCTATCGCTTCTTATCATAGAAGCAAAATAGATAATAGCATTGTGAGGCGGTTTAAGCCAATTTGTGCCTTATAGGAAGCGATATATAGTGTTTATTGTTATAATTTAGGGCACTGGGTCGTTCGGCAGGTGTGCTCACAATGCCACGAGTAAGTTTCTGTTCCATTGTAGCTATGTTACTTCCCACTTAATGTAGTGTAAACTCATTTACAGAATTGAATATAAAACGAATCTATGCGTGTGCTATTCATTGAATTTACTAGAAATATACTTAATGAGACTTGATTATCATGAAACTGAAAAGATCATTCAGACAATTTTATAAAATGGATTGAAACTCTCACACACACCACTGACACGTACACACACACACACATTATTGTTTGTTAAGAAGTTTTTATTTATATTTTCATTTTTTTACTAATGTACTATTATTTTTCTACTATCTCCATGCTATGTTCCGCGAGTCAAATAGAAGTAGCCTACAAGGTACTCAAATATTCATAATTAAGTTTAAATGTATTGTGTTAACTTTAATTACTTTGTATCTTAATTTTGGTGATAAAAAAATATTATTATTATTACTTATAATGTAGGTATAACCTGCGATCAATAATGTTGATCTACCCTCAATTGTAGATAATCTGATTCTATACTAAACGGCTGTATAAATCATCATTTCGATTTTGATGTGGCAAAATATAATAAAAGCGATTGTTTAACTTGTATATTAACAGTAATTGTATCTCACACATACTACAACAATGGAATCTCGCCACTAGGCTCCCGGTTCGATCCTTGCCAGCCACGAACAAATGGGTTTTTTTAATTTTTTTTAATGGAAAAGGCTTACGGGTCACCTGGTCTTAAGTGATCACAGCATTTCTATTGCAGCACCAAATTTAACTACAGGAGCGTTGCCGGCCTTTCAGGCGCGTATACCTAGTACGCGCTTTTTTTGGTACCCATGTCGTGTCGTCCCGGAAACACCGCACAAGGAAGCTCTTTCCACAGCTTTGAAGTACGTGGAAGAAAGCTCCTTGTAAACCGGCAACGCTCCTGTGATTCCTCTGGTGTTGCAAGAGTTTGTGGGCGGCGGTGATCACTTAACAACAGGTGACCCGTACGCTCGTTTGTCCTCTTATTCCATAAAAAAAAAACTGTAGAGGTGCACCCATCCAGATTGTGGGGTTGATATCCTAATTTGTATAACTGGTAATTAAATAACGGGTAATTAGATGACATTCAATTATTTTAATACAATTGGAGATAAATATTTTTTTAATATGAAACTTGTATATTTTTCGTCCATTGGCTGTGGTGCAGCAGACAAACGAGTTAAAAGAGGTTTGGTAGCTGAAGTATGATACAAATCTTCTAGTTGACCAGGTAACGTCAGGGTGTCGAATTTGCGTGACGGTGTGCGCGCGCCTCGTTAAAATTCACTGTGATGTTTTTCCATGACGCACCAAAAGAAGTCAAAATATCAATATCATACTCATTCTATTAGGTTTCTTGTAACTTATTAACTTTATTAATTGTTCGTTCAGGTATCGTGTCCATTACCAATTCATCGAGGTCCTATTAATTACGATAGAATTTATCTATCTGCCGGTTAATTAAATTATCGACTAAAATTTATGTTGGTGGAATATTTTTATCATAATTGATAGCATGTCTATAGTAATTGGCTTTAAGTAACGGCGAGCTTGTAACGGGTGTCCCAATAAGAGTGCCCGATTTAAATTTGGCGCCATTTTTTTTTCTGTGCAAGTGGCAGCTCTGAAGCTTGACAGCTGTCATCTATGATTGTTCCGATTATAAAATATGGAGCGTTACACAAAATAACAACGCGCTATCATTGTGAAAACCCATTACATGGAGAGAGCTACGCTGAAACCGCTCGCAAACTTCGCGTAATTTTCGGTCGTGAAAGAGCACGCGGTGTTTTCGAGAGACGGAACGGTACGCCGACCGCACAGGAGTCTTGCCATCGATAATCGACCCAGTTTTCTCAAATTTCTTGATCACTCTTTGACACATTTCGATAATTACGTCTTTTGAGGTTATGTTTATATTGACACTTTGTCGCTTGAAAAAATCTATTATATCTGAAAAGCTTAATCTAAAAACGGACTATGGTTATAGTATAGCTAGGTGAAGCAGTATTGTTTTCCACAAGGTTTCTATGAAATCAGAAAGTAGAGTTAACGATAAAGGTTCAACCCTGGGAGAGAGCCAAAACGATTAATCACCCACTCTACATTATTTTCCGCTTTCAATATGATAAATATGTGTTGACTAAACATAATTTTGCCAAATTTGCGAATACTTAATATCTGTGCTGCGAACGAACTTATTTTATAACATTGTTAGTTTAAAACTCTATCTCGAAAATAATTTTATTTTAGGGCTAATCTTACATACATATAAATAAAACTGGAGTGTCTGTTTGTAATATTGAAATAACCGTTTTTATTATATGTATATGAATATATATACCGTATATATATGTATACGTATATACCATACACCAAAATAACATTTTTTTAAATTTTTGCCTGACTGTCTGTCTGTTTGTTCCGGCTAATCTCTGAAATGGCTGGACCGATATTGACGGGACCTTTATTGGCAGGTGGCTGATGTAATAAGGAGTAATACAATATATTCTTGATAATGTTATGTATAGGCACAGTAGACAAGTGAATTTGCTAAAACTGTCATAACCATAATGTTAAAACCAGGAACAGATATAAACTTATAATGCCTACTACTCGGCTAAGCCGAGTTAGTAAGCCTTTGTGGGGCGATGTATATGCTTTTACAACAAGATGCCAGAAAATTAAATCAAAAATGAATTACGCAATTCCAAAGAAATTATAAAAAACATTTGTGTGGTAAAGGTTACTACAACATAAAAGACTTTCTTAATGATACCACAGATTGGGAATGGAGCGACCACCCTCAGGCTATTAAATAATAAGTTTTATTGTACGACACTACAATTACCTAACCATATTTTATGAAAAAAAAGGAAGCCTACTGAGTTTTTTGCGCCCGTTCTTCTCAGGTCTGAGGCAAACTTTTACGAATGGGTGGTAGTTTTTGACTTTCATCAATGAATAAAAATATTTAACTTTGTTTCTTTTTTTATGAGAAAACGCCCTGTAGTGAAACGACCTGCCATACTTTTCCCATAACAATAGAATGCAGAGTATTCAGAATACAATATGAAAAGCGTATCAGTTCTTTTTCGTTAGTACTACTTTCTATATAGATGAGTGCAAGAAATGATCCACTATCATAGAGGATGCTCGAACTAAATGATATATGTGAGGACTCAGAGCCCGGTCGTGATTAATTAGATTGAAGTCCATTCAAAAGGGCAATTTGTCTCCTTCCGGCCTTTTAGACTCTTAAATATATTAATTTAACAGTTAATGCGGCGATTACAGTTAATCAATTCGATTTTATAATGTTGGATAGTGACGTGAACCAATTCGTTTGTGTTTGCTTAACAAGACGGTCATGTGATAAGCTAAATGTTGACTAGCTTGTAGGCGTAGAAAGTTAATCAGTTAAGTCAACAGATTCTAAGGAGGCGATGGCTGGTCCATGTGTCATGCTTCTTGGCTGGATGTGTCGTCGGGAATTCTACATGTTGTTGTAGGAATTTAAAGTTCTTAAATTAACTATTGCGGTCGTTTAAAAGAAATTTAGACGTGTAAGTCATGAGATTTGCGTATTGAAACGAGAGTAGGTCAGGAATTGGAAATAATAACTCCGTTTAAAGGAACGAGTCATAAATTCCATTAACTTTACAAAACCCAAAGAATCCCATACACTGGTAGGTGTATCGAACCCAGGTCTACAGCGTCTAAAGTAAACACTTTTACGCTGAGCTACGAGTATTGTGGACGGAGTTTTTGAAATTATCAATTTCTTGAAGTTTGACAACTCTCGTCATGTACGTTGCTTGTACGATATGAAGTTTGACATCTCTCGTCATATTGTCGACAATATTTTTGTTGCAACACTTTACATAGACTGTAATTAAAATAATTTGTAAGAAGATGAAGCTGTTAATGTTGATTTAAAAGTACTCTTTTAGCACTTCTTCTTTGCCACTGCAGTGAGAGTAGTTTGTAAGAGTAACAAATAGTGGTTTGATATATAATATTATATTAGAATGTTAGTTACCTCTGTGTTGGTTCTTAAGGGTAGAAACTAGAATTGAAATCGTAGGGATCACGCTGAGAGACCGCAATGCAAACACCTGTCTTAAAGAGATCGTAAGGTCCTGGATGGAGGCCTTGAGAAGGCCGAAACTGCATAAGATAAACTGGATGGAAGACCGGGTTACATCACGCAAACTGAAGAAGGACCAAACTGGTTTAGAATGGCTGAGAGAGCTGAGATGACTTTAGTGCTTGCCGACATAATAAACTGTAATGATGAAAATTATTTTCGAAAAAAATTACGTATATACAATAAACAATTACCCCCTTATTCATAATGGTCTGCTAACTTAAAATAGCCGCTAAGGAGTGGTTTTTCTCATTCTGACTTAGGTCAATAGAAGAAGACAGAGTGAGAATTAGCAATGCTTTAAGTTAGCAGACTATTATGAATAAGGGGGTTAGACTTACAATCACGCTCAAAAATTTGTTTTATTGTATAAGTTTATATATACGTATATACAACGGCGCTCGGACATTTTTTGACGACCTTTTAATATTATAAGAGGCGATTGGTCTAGTCTAGTCTGGTAGAGTCTAGTTGTATATGTTACGTCAATGTTACAAAACAGAACAATTGTAACCAATTAGAAATGCAGGTGCCAGCAACTATTTTATCAACAAATTTAATAACTGAAGATGGTCTCTCTGAAAATTTATTCGGATTTTGTTGCCATAATGCATAATTAAAATTAGAGAAGTAATTCCTAGGTTTTCATAGGACATGAAATCGTCATCATCATCAGCCGGAAGACGTCCACTGCTGGACGAAGGCCGCCCCCACAGATCTCCACGACAATCGGTCCTGCGCTGCCTTCATCGAACGTATTCCGGCGATCTTGACCAGATCGTCGGTCCTTGTTGTGGGGGACCTACCAACCCTGCGTGGTCTTCGTTTGCCTTGCAAAGCCCGGGTAGTAATACCCCTGCCATGTCGCTTATGTGGCTGCTACCGTGACCACTACGAGCAGGGCCGCTGGGGACTGGGGGCCGGGTTACATGTTTTTGGGAGGCGAAATATGAAAGCCAAAAGCGGTTCAGCCGATTTGGAGATAAATCAGTACAAACAGACAGAGTATTTTGTTTGATCATTGAGAAGTTGCTATACTGCATTAAGTACTATGTGAACATTCAAATGCATTAAGTAGCAACTGTTTTATCGTTTATTTTGGCAATACGAAAAGAGACTTCAATAATATTTATATTACGGGTAATTGCTGACACAAATTTCAACATAGCTATAATATGCAGATCCCACGTGCATTAAGACTAATCTAATAGTCAAAGTGACTCATGACCTGATCATGATGCCACAGGTCACGGCTGTTATAATGAGTTTTATTTGATGCGTTGTGCTAAATAGCTTGTGGATTACACTTTATAATATAAAGAAACAGGTCAAGTACGTGCCGGACATGCAAATTTGAAATTTCTTTGAAAACTTTTAAAGAAATAAGACAAGATGTATATTATGTAGATGTCAACTTTGATTAATGATCAAAATTTAAATAAAATACTTTTAAAGGATAAAAACGCGTGTTTTTTTTTTAGGAAGCCCGACGTTTCAAGACCTTTCCAGATCTCGTTTTTGGGAAAACTGCAAATTCACAGACGCATTTTAATTTTAATACTTTAAATTGTTTTATTTAAATGTGTAACACTCGCGTTAGTCAAAGAAAATATTAATGATCCAAATTGAAAAAAAAAGTATAGCAAGTTTCTTGGTTTGATTAATGTAATTATTATGATAATTTGGAGGATAAATTAAAAGAATTTTAATAGGGAGGCTGGTTTTAGACTAGAGTAAACATGGAATCCCGTGGTCTCACTCTGCAGTACAAACGCAACAAAAAGACCCTAAAGTATGGACGTCGTCAGAAGTGTGTGTCGGGAATTAGGGAATTAAAGACCAAAACGAATTAGGTGCCACGTAGACAGATTGATGTACTATTAGTGCCAAGTGTCCTTACTTACTGTTACTAAAATATATACTACTAGCTGACCCGACAGACGTTGTTCTGTTCATAATAAATAAAAAACGTTTTTTTTTTTTATAAATTTGTCAATCATATTTCATAACATAAAGAATTATTTCGTAAAATATGCTCCCAGTTGTTATAATAAAATTGTTTCACAGCAGAACTGTCAAACCGTGCGTCAATAAACTCTCTCACAGAAAATATGTCCATACAAAACAAATATTGGAAAGAAAAATAATTATGGGTCCGAAATCGAAATAAAAACTATCCTATCTCTCAAGTTGGACTAAACTGCACTCCATGAAGTAATCCCCATTTAAATCCGTTCATTAGTTAAGGAGTCCATCGCGGACAAACAACGTGTCACGTAATTTATATATATTAAGATAAACATACAAAGTGTTAAGCTAGGCTTAAGGAAGAAGGCTCTATTGATTTTATGTAAATGGAATTATTTTATTGCCAGAATGGAAGCATTATTCATACAATTGTGCAGTTAGTCTACACTATTCTCAGTCGTGGGAATTGTACTTTCTAATGCCATATGAGTCTGTGAGTTTTTTGCTTTGAATCCAAAGGGGGTTCAAGAAAAGAATCTAAAGTCAGCAAGGAAATTACTAAATACAGTTGTAATCAATTAATCGATTTAAAAAGTCAATCAATCGATTTAAAAAGTATTTTGCCTATCTTGTCTTTGAAGCTTCTACAAATTATTTAAATAATCGCGAAATGTTTGCACATATATATTGCAGTTACCTAACGAAGACGACAAATATTTGTTTCATAAACAATTTTGTGCACGTTTTTCTTATCCTCCGATAGCCATAATAATAATATATATTTCTAATTTCACCTAGATATTTACATCATCAAGAGAATCATTAAGAGAAAAATTTAAAGAAATAAACATTTTGACTGTTGCTTGTCAATATATTCTTGATAATGTTCTTTAAGTTCATAAGCACATTGAGGAATTTGCTACAAACTGTGACATTCACAATGTTAACACGAGGAACAAACATATACTTGTTATGCCTACTACTCGGTTAGGTCGAGTTAGTAACTCTTTTATTGCTTCTACAATATGATCCCAGAAAATGTACAAAACAAATGTGTTACGAAATTTAAAAGAATAGTTAAAAAACGTTTGTGTTGGAAATGTTTCTATAACATAAACAATTTTCTTAATGACACCACAAACTGGGAATGAAGCGAAGACCCTCAGGCTCTTAAATTATAACCCCCTTATTCATAATGGTCCGCTAACTTTAAACAGACGCTTAGGAGTGTTTTTTCTCATTCTGACTTAGGTCAATAGAAGAAGACAGAGTGAGAATTAGCAATGCTTTAAGTTAAGACTATTATGAATAAGGGGGTAAATGTTTGTTGTAGGAGATCACATTGTAAATCTATATTTTATGTATAAAAAAAGCTCGCTGAGTTTCTTGCGCCGGTTCTTCTCAGGTCTGAGGCAGTCTATTTTGAATGGGTGGTAGGCTTTGACGTTCAATAAGCGATTTTGAATCCTATTTGGAATAAAAATATTTGGATTTGAATTTGAATTTACATATTTTAATTATTATAGTCGGGGGCTCCTTTGCACAGGATGCCCGTTAGATTATGGGGGTACCACAACGGCGCCTATTTCTGCCGTGTAGCAGTAATGTGTTATTATTATTGTGTTTCGGTCTGAGGGGCGCCATAGCTAGTGAAATTACTGGGCAAACGAGATTAACATCATATGTCTCAAGGAGACGAGCGCATTTTTTTAGGTTTTTTCGAGAATACATACTATGAACGGATTAAAATAAAGAACAGGAAATGAAAAGAATTGTGGGGTCTTATGTTATAACAGGAAACATTAATTAAAAATTACTAGAACAAGAATGCACTTTGCTTGACTCGTTAACTTAAAATTACATTCGATCTTAGATCGGGATTATAGAATTTTTATTTAGTTGAAATTATACCAAGAAATCTAATGTGACGTTTATGAATTTGGGAAACCCGGCCTCTAAGTGATAACATACAGACACACAACATACAAAGGAACAAAAAAATGCGTTGACGTTATTGTTTACACATGTTCTGATAACATGTATGAACGTAATTATTGTTCATACGCACATCATACGTAAATCTCCCTCAATAATAAAAAGTAAACATAAATACATCATCTTCCCAAAAAAAAAGGAAAAAGGATTAGTAGTAATAGTATTAAACAAAAATATAAACATAGATGCTTGTGTGAGTGGCAAATTAATAAAATACATAATAATTACTGATGTGGTCTTAGTGTCTTCCTTATTTCTTGTAGTAAGTATTATTTTAACAATGTTTTACTACGCAAACTGGCATTTTAGTTTCAATTATTAGCCACATTATTATTCAAACTAAACAAATCTTATAACTATATTTTCAATACTATGACTAGATAAAATTAAGACTATCATTACGTGGAAGCGTACCAAGAATACTGGCAGCATTTCAGCTAGAATGATCCGTAGACCGAGATAGCTGCCAGCGCTTGGGTTTCCAGTAGCCTTATTGAGACGCGAAGATAATATTTTGAACATTCTCCGCGCCTCTGGGCCCCACGGGCCAAGTGTCTCGACACCAAACGGCACAAAAATTTATTACTCACTGAGACATTATTATTAGAAAAGTTTAACAGTACATGTGGCACGTCAACGTCACATTGTTTGGGAGTGGCTCGAGTACGCCCATTTGGGCGTAGTAAAAGTTGCCGCACTAGTTGGAACGCAGCGGGGACAAATCCTTAATTTAAGGTATTTACTAAAAATAATTGCTGATTTTGCAAGTTGTCATAGTTACTAAATCAATATTCAACTGTAACTTCAAATAAGTAATTTTAAATAGTAATGGACTACATGTACCAACCAACAAAAATTACGTCCAGAAAAGTTGTACGTGACCCACGGATTGAATTTGTCCATAAAAACTTTAAATCATACGTAAATATTTTTTACAAGCTGCCGAATCGTAATCTATTCGTAGCTGGCCCTTGTTGCTATATACCATTGTAATATAATTCTATTGAATAGATCAATAACGTTAACAATGAAGCTCTTAACAACACCAATTCTTCAGTAATGGTGTGATTTGCTATCTTCCGAACACAATTAGGCGTTTGATACGAATTTTGGGGTCGTGACTTTTTTATTAACAAGTATGCGGGTATTCTGATATATTTGATCATATTTTATTAGACATTCAAAGAAATTGAAGATAAACAGCAACTTATTAAGCAACTAACTTAACTAGTCCTAATTTGGGCTCGACAATTTATGTGAAGTGTATGAGTTATTGTGCATACGTTTCCATAAGTTTCTTCTAGTTTACTCCTGCATATAAAATGTTGAATGAATGAGGTTATAACCAAATGGTTTTTAGAAATATTTTTCTTGAAAAATATATTTTTAATATATTCGTATGGAGTATATAAATAAATATCAAAATTATTTTGGAATTAAAATAATTCATTGTAATTGAATTGGCTGAATCCGTCTCTGGTTTTTTTTTATGGAATAGGAAGTTTACTCGTTTATATAAACAGAAATAACTTAATATCTGTAGAGCTAAACTCTACACAAAAATCAAAATCTTTACACAAATTAAATTTGAAAACAAAATTTATGAACAAGGCGGAAACCCTCAAACGCGTTCCGTGCGAGCGCTCTACCACTGAGCCAACCGTTCGAGTGACGTAAAGTTCAAAGATCTTGATATATTCAACCCTCAGGTTGTGGCTTCATTTATAGGATCTACTTTACAGTTAATAACCTTCTCAACCCCAATATTTGCATATTAAGAAATCGACTTGTGATGTCGCTCTAATCTAAACATTCAGAATTACAGCCCTTTTTTCCAAATAAAATTTTTGTAATTAATCCCAAATGTAAGGGTTATCACTTTAAAAAAATTGATCAAAATCTTTAATCCAACGGACGCCTCCTAAGACTCCATTGTCCCTCCAACCGTTACCAACACAAAAAACCATATTGGCCAATTGCATATTGGCCGTTATGCAAATTTAAAAAGTAATGTTTCTTTTACATCTTGTTTATGGTATATAGTGCTATATTATACATGTAGTACGATGGTACGGAATCCTTTGTGTATTCCACAGTTCTTTTCTAACTGGCCATTTTCTAATTGATAAAATTTAATTTGAATCTTGGAATTTATACATCCAAATCTTTAACTCGAAACATTACATAAACTATATTAAAAAAACAATAACCATAGTGTAAAATTATTCTTATTTTCAATTGTATTTTCTGTAGGTATCATATTACAAAGATAACATTTAAAAATGAATCTTGAATAATATTATTTTATGCGCCTTTGTTATACATATTTAATTACATTAAACCTACCAGGGTCTCATCTTTGTTTTACGTAATAAGATAAATAATAGTATTTTGTTAATATCAAACGTAAAGGTTTACATAAAATGTGTCAAATTCAGTTAAATTTTTATTTAATTATTATATACTTTTTAGTTTTTGAAGTCGGTTTCTTTGATTGTAGGTTTTTTTTGTTTTTTTTTTTTTACTTTCTAGTGTCAGTTAATAATAATAATATATAATCAACCTGATTGAAAACTCCTAAAAAAATCGTATACAAAAAACAATTACATCACCCATGTAAACAAAATTTGTCATAAAAATGTTTACAAAATGAAAACTACTGGGCCAAACTATGTAAATTTTTTATGGGACCAAATAGCATCTATTCCGCATCGAACTAAAGAAGAATTACCTAAATCGGATAATAAATCTCAGCGTTATCGGTGTACATACATAAAACAAATACCGATCGAATCGAGAACCTCCTCCTTTTTGAAGTCGGATAAAAATAGTAATTTATTATGACACTTTACTCCTACATAATGAGAAATATTTCGAGCAAATAAAATCTATTTACATCAACGATAGTTTTTATACAGACGATGGCAATAATCAACCTATCGCTATGCTATTCCCAACCTCCCCTACAGTGTTCACATTAGCAAATCTTCTAGTAATCTTCCTGCATAGACTGAATACACAAGGGGTGGTTTTCAATCTACACAGTGTAAACTATGCACAAGCATTTGACAAAAAAACAAGGGAAGACTAAATGAATAGGGTACGCATCGCCCCACTCCTTCGAGGGTGTTCTGGTGTTACCATAATTAAAAATGTTTTGTTAATATCGACGCGAGACGCAATAAAAAGAAAACTGGCACAGGGCGTGTCATGTCTTACGTCATTAGGGCTATGCCTCGGTTATATTTGGCTGATATTTTTATACATGATTAACGATATTCAATGCCAACTGCGAGTTGACTGACAGTAAGTTAACACGAAATTCTCAGATTGTATGATGGCGATTTAGATATTTGCTTGGAGAGCAATATTATGCTAAATAAAAATGCTGTAAATCTCAGATAACATGATAAAATACATTGAATTGCATAATTAAGGAATGTAATTATCAAGGAAGTTGCATTATTTTATGATGTAAATACAGGACAATTCTACAGAGATAGATAGATAATTGTACTATTTAATTAAGTTCAAATATATATTCTGATATAAGGTATCTTATGGGATAACATGAGTACAAAACACTTAACTTAAAGAGAATAATTAGAAAAAGTAACTCCGAGAAAAGACTCCGTCGAATTTTAGGCCGCGTAACCAAATGTTTCTTTTTGTGTTCTAGATAATTCTTAATTTATTCAAAATGTACGATGTGCGAAAAATCTATGATTAACAATTCATTAAATTCAGCTTGCTCAAATTATACATTATTAAATGCAAATATTATTATAGTCTCATTATTTGATATGACTGTTGCCTGCAAGAAATCTATATATATTTAGTTTACTCCCTTTTAATTTGTATTAAAAACAGGTCAGTTGGTCATAGTTTGCGTTTCCTATGCATTTGGCAGGAAACCAAACATTCAATTATGCAAGATCTTTCTTAACAAAATACTGTATATTTCGTTGTAATAAATCTTATATGAAATTCCACATTCGCACGAAACGCCACAAACTTGGATATCATCCTCACCATCTAGTAGTATGGAGTTCTTCTACAATGCGAGTTTTAAGAATTCGCTTCAGTGTGCGGTATTTCCAGGACTAGGTACCCATATCGTATATGGCTACCTTGAAAAACGTCCGGCAACACCCCTGTGATTCGTCTGGTGTTGTAGGGTAACGAAGGCGGCGGGGATCATTAAACATAAGGTGAATCTTACAATGGTGTGCCCTCCACCAAAGGGGATGTAGATACTACGTAATAAGGGGCGGGACGGCTTAAGTAAAAATTGAAATTTAGTATGAAACGTGCGGTCATATGACATAAGTTTGAAATAGTAGTAATTACAGTATCGCGATTGGCCACAAAGTATAATCCGACTAACTTTGAAAGGGAACAGTTGCTCAAAACGTAGTGGATATCGGCTGTCTCCTTTTTTACAAAATTATAGCCGTCATCTGTCAATCTGTCAATGGCTGCACGTTTCATACAATCGAGTGAATCGCTGTTTTCTTCTACTAAAAAATAATTTTAGGCAGACACTATATCACTATCAAGTTCTTTGTCGTGTTATGGTGTTGAAGTAACCCTGATTTGCGATAAGTAGCTTAAAAGTGAAAGTCTCCGACACGAATATCGACTAATATGGCGTTCCAAATGTGTCGTAATCGACACCGTAACAGGCCCCTCTGTTCAGATCGTCACACTTTATATACATTTATGTTTACAATCAGCAAAGCGTAATTATTTCAAATGAAAACTGCGTCACACACATTGAGCACTTTTGAGAGGGGAAAACATGCGTGGTCGCGTTACTAACATAACAATTGTATTTGACTATCTTTGGCTACATAATTCACTATTAAATGAAGCTCTTCTTCTTTGTTACTATCTAAGTACTAAAAGCAGTGAGGCAAAAATATAAAATAAATATTTTATTACTAAGGTAATGCACATATTCATTCCTCATGCCTATATCGTAATTCTTATTCCTCTGACGTTACAAAAACACAGATAATAATGACAACCGACAATAAAATAGACTTGTGAAATGGTGATCTAATAACACGAGCAAATAAGTCAAACAAAGAGGATATTACACGAAAATCTATTGATGTATTTTATAGCTCTGGCAGTGTGACCTAAATAACACGTCACTCGTAAAATAAAAACAAAATGAATGGCTAAGAGACAAGTAACATTGAGTAGGTATACAGTGCAGAGACATTTTCATTTATGTAGATCTAACTATATACAGCTTCATATCGCGAGAGTTTATTGCTTTTGCTAATGTTTTACAAAATTATAAGCACTCAATTGATTCATCATTGTTGCGAAGTATATAATAAAAAGTGTTAAGAATTTTTACCCAATTTCCTCGCAAAATTTTAATAGTTTCAATTACAGATACTAAACACGCTTCTATGGAGGTCTAGAACCCAGAGTACAACCCTTGCTACACGTGGTTAGGGCTGCCCAGTTTTTTTTTCATAAGAAAAATATATGAAATTTCATATTTTTTTCTCTGAGAACTTTGCACATCGACATTAAATTTTGACGCGACTATGGCTGCGACAGTAAAATTTTGTTAAAAAAAAAAACTTTTTTGTTATGTTATTATGCATGTGCTACAAAAGGGACACTAATAGGGACAGACACGTTTAACTTTTTTAGTATATTAACTCGACAGTCGGTGGCTTCACATAACACAGTAATAAATAATATAAATTATTATAGTAAGGGCCATCGCAGGTAAAATTATATGCTGAATTAATGTAATATTGTGATTTATTTTAATAAGTATTAATTAGTATAATAATAATATTTTTAATGTCTGTCATTTTGTCTCATTAATCATGTGAGATCGACTATCATCAGTTAGGGATGTCATTACTTTATAATGATATTTTTTTCAAAATATGTATGTATTTCTAACTTATTACCATATTATTAACTATATGAAATACGAAATTGAATATTCAGATAGGTACAAAGATCAGAATGGTGTTTATTTTATACGTTTTTATATTAAATAGAATCGAAAATATTATTATGCCAAATTTTAAGGCCGAATTTTGAGTTTAAAAACATTACTCTGCCTTTGATACAAAGATATTTTAAAACGTAGCTAATAAGTAATGAGTATAAAATCAAAAAACTTTTTCCATAATCATTTACAGTACAGAATAAGCATACCTATAAGGTAGGTGCAAACATCGTTTTTATATCCCGCGATGGAATGAACATCCTTATATAAGTTTATTACACAAGGTTTCAATCATTTATTTGTACGTTTTGCGAGTTTCTAAACCTGCTTGCTGTACCGGTTTTAAACGGTCAACTTGTTTGCGCGCACACCTTTAAATTCAACCAAACATCATCTACCCAAATGACGCACAATTTTGTGAGGCTTACATTTTTTTAAATCATATTTCGGCATCAAAAATTTCTCAATAAATGAAAGTTTTCTCAGCGACTTTAACTTATGAGTAGACTTTAACTACGAAAATTTAAAAAAAGTGTATACTTAGGGCACCATATATAATATTTACTTACGTAATAATAAAATTACAATTGTATTTATATTTTGCAAAAATATACAGGTATATAATAACATTATACATCTGAATACCCAGCAGGTTATATAAATTATAAATACCATTTAGTCATACTGTAAACAACGCAGCTATCTAGATAAATTTGCAAGAATTCCACAATCCACATATTAATTATTCATACCTATATAATTTATATCATATACATTTACTTACTTTTTTTGATGAATATTGCGAGCAATAACGCTGGCACAATGAGAGCAACTTTAGCCATGTTTACAAAAAATATTCACGAGCACACGTTCTAAATTTATAAATGTATTTGTCGCACGATCGTCTCCACGCGTTTACAACTAGCGAATGCGATTGGCGGCCTCGCCTGAATTACAGAAGAGAACGGAATACTTTTTACGCATTGGTTGTATTAGTTAGTACTTGGAAGTTGGTACCTACTAGCTTCTTGTTGTGGTTCCTTCGATAGTCTGTGGTTGTTGACTTTACTGCGCGGGAAATTTATTATTGTAACATTTATTATTGTACTTCTTCGAAACAGTTTTGTAATATTATACTTATCTCTGAATATGTTTCTAATAGTATTTTATAGTTCGGTTTGTGTATTTCGGCAATACTTAATCCATGAGAAGAAACTCTACGGTACATTATTTGATTAATATACGAATTGACAAAATTAAAAAATAATACTAGATAAAAACGCTACATGGCGTTACCCTGGGCAGTCACAAAAAAATAAGTTCGTTTATCGTATATTGTCTATAATCTAAGCGTTTAAATGAATATTTACAAGTAATGGCGTACTAGCCCTTAATTAAGAGTACTTTTTGCAATCGGCACTTACTTTATAGAAACTTAACAATAATATAAAAATAACATGATAGTTTTTACATTTGAATTAGTCTATTAATTGATTAACCCATGTTTAGAAGATTTCTGAGATTTCTATTATTATAACGTTTATTTAAAACGATGATCAGGAAGCGACTGAATACATAGATATAGGAACAAGTATCTAACAATGTGCAGATTTATTTACTGACATGATTTATTTAGTATAAATAAATAAGCATTTATACTTTTAATAAAATATGTGAGTAATGCTTGTAAGTTTGGATGCAGACAATCTCCGATACAATAGCTACATAGATTCAATGTGCAGCATGTATGTTGTAAAGTTTTTTTTTGCGCCTTGGGAAATGAACCCTCCGGGATAGCTGCGGGAGGGAGGTGGTGAATACTCATGCATACCAACTAACTACCTACTAATTGCTTACCCACTAAACACCACCTGAGGTGGGCTTTGGGCAAATGCCCTCTATACCTTCATCGAAGGCGACCTTCTCTTGGGGAGAGAGAGGCGCAAGCGGCACTCCTTATGGAGTATCCGCTGTGATGTTGTAAAGTAATATTTGCTCATTACTAATACTTTGCTATGAAAACAGTAAAAGGCGTTATATCTTTTTTAGATAACATGCAACTGTTGTATGAGAGGTTTTAAAATACTTATAATAAGTATGACATAAGTGTTTTGATACTTAACAGTTCAGTTACATACACAATTCAGAATAAAACAAGTAATTACAAACGGAATACTTATATCGAAACACATTGGCAAGGAACAGCATTCTAATATCCACATATTTTTTGTTCTCTTTTTCAAAATTAAAATAAAAAGAGCGTGCAATACATTGTTTTAATAAAAAAAAATGTACAACATTTTATGACTCGATCGGATAACATTATGGCTATTAAAAATGCCATATGTTAAGTGTATGTATATAATTAAAAGCTAACGGTTAAAGAACCCTTAAGTATACCCTTAAGCAGGGGCGTGCATTGGTTTTCTAGCAAGGTAGGTACTCTAGATTTAACTAGTCGCTTTAACACTAGTGCTATATTTATGTATGTTATTAACAAAGCAGGCACTGCCTAATTGCCTATATGGTATGCACGCCCCTGCCCTTAAGTATACTTCATTCCGGGCAAAATCTAGTGGACTGTGAGATATTATTAATACAGATTTTGCGTAATCTAATTGTAGTACTTTTTTTTATATAGTAGTAGTATAAGCAAAACCGATTTATCAATTCACTAAAAATATGTGTATAAAAGAAAGTCGCAAGATGACTTTCCCTCGGGTCATCGACCGCCGAAACAAAACGAGCTGCATAGCATCTTCCATTTTAAATGATGTCGAATTCTAGTGCAAGAACGTAATAAATTTAAGACATTTTCTCATGAAACAGAAAAACAATAATTATAAATACTTTTATGGAACTGATCATTTTTATTTTGAAAACATTAAAAGCGTTGAGTACAAAGCCGTTGTTTGTCTGTTGTCCTGCTGAGTGAATACAGGAATTGGGTCAAGCATTGGGCTGGTTTCCTAGTGTAATGGTCTTATATAATTAAACATCAGATTATTAGAACCAGAGTGTCATAATATTGTTTATGATTTCTAATACTTAAAATTTATCATTTTGGTAGGAGCCATGGCGGTTTAAGTTATTTAATGAGCTATATTACATAATATAAGTTTAATAAAATAAACCTCTTCTAGAATTCATCAAATCGAACCATAAAATATTTCTAAATCTGTATGCAATATACACGTGGTAAAATTTGTAATAGGTATATCGGAATTGGCTTCAATGATTTCTGATGAATCACATTGGAGTCTACGTAATAAACAATAATATATTCTTAAAAATTATGCAACAGAGGTAGAATATATCTAATGCAAAGTTGGCATGGTCATATCGCAAAACTTTAGGCAAAATACCTATAATCACTTTAAACTATCACTTAAGTTGATGTAATAACAGTTTTCAGCAAAGCTTTCGATATACTTGACCACTAAGTCTCACTATATAAACTTTGCAACGGCTGCTCAGGTCCTTTTATTAATATGCTTGTTTTGACCAATAATGGCTTTAATTCAACAACAGGTGTACCTCAAGGATTTTTGATTTTTGAGGCAAGATATCAAACAAACGTACGGGTTGTCTGCTTTTAAGTTATCACCGTTGCCCATACTCTCTTGCAATACCTAAGGAATCCCAGAAGCGCTGCCGGCCTCATAGGTAAGTGTATGCGTTGTATTGGAGTTAGATAAGTCGTATCGTCCCGGTAACATTGCACTAGGAAGCTATTTCCGCAGTTTGGTTGTAATTGGCAGAAAGTTACTTGACACCCGCACTCAGTGGCGTGCATTGGTTTTCTAGTAAGGTAGGCACTGTGGATCTAACTATAAGTCGTAGCTTTGGAATATGAAAAGATTGCTTTTAGTATCTAGCGTAAGGAATTTTTTTATGAGTGGGTGTTAAATAACAGTTTGATTATAAAATAACGGAACCAAATTAAACTAGATTTACTTTAACACTAGTGCTATATTTATTAAGTTTCATAACGAGGTAGGCACTGCCTAATTGCCTATATGATATGCACGCCCCTGCCCGCACTACGGAACGCCACATAACAACATTGACGCCCGACATATTGAGTGCTTCTATTTATTCGTCAATACCGGGAGTGAATGCTGGGTATTTTCTTAAGGATTGTCAAAAAAATGCAGCCGAAACGTCCTCTTCACGTTTGTCTCTTGACCTTCGCACTCTGACGGACATCTTAACACTTGGGCTGTGACATTATTTCATTAAAAGAACAGGGAACAACGAAGTAATTGTTGATGTAATTCTTGTATTACTACAAATTGCGTAGTTATCAAATAAGGAAGAAAAGGCAGTTTGTACCTATAGATTGAAGTCAAAAAACAATAATATTAAAAGAAAAAAACATGTGTAGGAATCGCATTTATTAATAACCTATTGAGACTTGCAATATTTATATTACCTATTATTGTTTTATTCATTAATCAGTCCATTATTTACAACAACAATAATAACCAAACTGTCGCACACATTATTGTCATCATCTAGAGAATTTAGAAGTAAGGTGTAGAAAATGGAACAAACAAAAATATTTTTAATCAACAGCTCAACGTTTTCTCATGATATTTTAGCTTCTTCTTCTCTTCGCTGTTATATATTTGGGGTCAGCTCTAGTACTCTTCACGACATCCAATGCTTGTAGATTTGGTGTATTCTATTTTATTTTTGTAGCTCTAATGATCATAAAGAACCTGTCTTTGTGATCTTTTACGACCTCTTTTTTCCAACATCTGTATTAATGACTCTTAAAGCCATCGTTATCATATTGCTTGCGTCGGAAGCAATTCTTTAAACAATTTAAAGGACACCGGGACGCCATCTTGGTGTCCGTAGGCTACCAAACTAGACATCATACAGACACCAGAGTCACGATGTGTCCGAGCTGGTCGCCACCAAAGTGGTTGCACAACCAAACGGTTAGTAACTTTCTATTGACCTGTATATATTTTGTTGGTAGCGGCGACTGGTTGGGATCTTAGGATTGCGTCGATTGTATTATTAACTTTTATTCCATTTTCATCATTATTTTAGTCTGAGTTTAAAAATTCAAGAAAGAGTTAGCTTTGCTATTAACGGAGTGACAATAAGTGTGACAAACGCTATAGTCATGTCTGAAACAGAGACTGCACCATTCGTGTTGCATCTTTCTCCCTCGCATTCGTGACATCCTCGAAGTTGTACAATATTGGCGTGATTTGCATGAGCTCTTCTTATATCATCACAAGTACCACGTTCTGATGCGCATCCTCGAATGAACCAGGGTCTCTTCATATCTGTTAATAAATCGAATGGTGTATTTTAATATTTTTCCAGGAGTTCCATATTAAACATGTTTTCATAATCAAAATTTATTATACACTTCGAAAGCTAATGTTAAATCTTTCTTTATTTCAATAGTAAAAATTGACAAACAACACAGTGCTGTTTGAAAAGAATGATTTTAAAAATTGCCCCATTTAGTTGGTTGGTGTACAAAATTTATCCATTCAACTTGTGAATTATCAAAATAGAATAGATTTTATCAATCAGACTAAAGCAATGAAATAAAACAGTTGTGAAATGATGTAGATAAAAGATGTTACCATTGTACCGAATCATCAAAAAAAAAAACGGAAAATATAATTTAATAATAATAATATTGTTTTGCAACACCATTGGATTCATAAATATGTTACCGGCCTTTCAGGTAATAAAAACCCTATTGGGATTTGGTCAAACCGCAAAAGGAGTTCGTTAGTTTTGATTGATTTGATGATAAGGATTGAACAGGAAAGAAATTTAATAGCCGATTGGTGATGTGATCCATACTAAAAGTGATGTAAGCAGTCTAGGTTTAAAATTAAAATTAATCAAAGACAAAGCTTTATTCTTGTTAAGTTGAAGTGAATTTTGATCAGGGCACATTACGTTATGGCTGGAGTTGAAATAAGTAAATATTACAAATTTTTATTTAACTAATCACTGAAATATAAAAACTTACGTCGGTAGTTTTCCGAATAAGTCACACATTTCCCTTGCTTATTGGGATCAAGACTAGGTGGACATAATTTGGATGGTGTATCAGCCGATACGGTAGGACAGTCAGTGCAGGCAAGACACTCGACTAGGATTGGCGATGGTGATGGAGCAGGGAATGGATTTGGTCTCCCAAGAGGTTGCGAATAAGCGAAAGCGCTGGCTCTATCACTTCCACTTTCCTCTGCTACTTCTTCCTGTTGCTCATCCTGTTTTGATGTTTCTGCATCATCTGAAATGGCCATAAGTAGTTAATAATAGAATTATCTGTATATGTTCGTCCAGGGATAGACTGTACTTTTGTCTTTAGATTTGAACGGTATGAACACTGTTATAACTCTCAGGCATCTTCAGGCAGCAGATATTGTAACTTAAGACAGTCGACAGGTATAATGCGATGAAATCCAAACACTATTTGGTTATTTTTGTGTTGCTTTACTATGTCTCTTTTATGGAAAAGGAGGACAATCGAGCGTAAGGGTCACCTGATTCTGTTAAGTGATATTTCACCGCCGCCCATATTATCTTGCAACAGGAGCGTTGCCGGCCTTTAAGCAATACGAATCATATCGTAATGTCTCATTCCACAGCTTTGTAGAACGTGGAAAAAAGTTCCTTGAAAACCGCACTGCGAACGCCACACACGCAGATGCTGGGGATCATATCCTAATTTGTGTCGTGTCGTGTGAAGGTGGAATTTGGCGATTGATGACTATTATCATATCTTATTATCAGTATTATGGATTGATGAAATCGCGTATTATAATCTACTTATTTTGTCATATATTCCCATGAAAAAGGAGTTTGCACATAAACCAATAAAATAAATATACAGTTCATAAATTCTCTTCTTAATGGTTCTCGTAGTGTCCAACATACTGGATCAAATACCAATTCTATCATCACCTGAAATTACATGGATGAATGGAATTCCCCCATAATGTGGTTCTCAGTTAACTTTCTTCTACGTACAGCCAAAATCTGAATCAAGCCTCCTCACACGATATCTCCAGGTGATCCAAAGTGGCTATATCCAAAAAAACACATTTCCTTTCACTCACCTAAAAGGCTATCAAGGCTTCAATTAGCTGATCCGTTCGCTAGTTTGTCTTCCAAATAATTTCTATAAAAAAGCTTTTTAAATCCTTATTTATGCTTCTATTTAATGTTAAGTTTTACCAGCATCACGTATCTATTTTATCCTATAGAATAGGAAGAGTAACGAAACTAAGGTTCACCTATCGGTAGCAATACCTGCTGCCCATATCTCTTGCAGCCAGAAGAATCACAGAAGCTTTGTCAGCCTTTTAGGTACGTGCTAATTTTGAAGGTCCTGCAAGGAAACTCATTTCATAGTTTGGTTTTGGAGGAAACTTCCTTGAAAACCATGCTGTGGTTCTCGCCTAACATCCATACTGGTAACGACATGTATTGAAATTATTTAAAACTTTTTTTCAATTAAGGGATAATTTGGAATTTGATCATATGAATAATTGTTTCTTACCTATAGAAGACTCCGAGCTGGCCAATCCAATTATGAAACATGACAGAACCAGCACCCAAACCTTCTCCATCTTGCTCAAAGCCCGATTCAGTTAGAAAACCATGAATTATATAGACGCTTTACAATCTAATCGAAAATTCTCCGTGCTTGATAGTGCTCAAACGACAATTGTTAAAGTTTTATGGCACGTTAAGTTTATGTGCATTGTAATTCGTATACGTCATATTATTTGGTATTGCTTACTCAATCACCTCTAGGTTTGTTTGCTTTAGATTGAGTTAATCCTGTTTAGGTATATTTATATTAATAACATAATATAAACTAGTCCAAATACCTTCTCTAGTAATGAGTTCTCTAAAGGTATAAACTCTTGGTAAACCAAAATGATGGAAGATTATAGAGATGCACCTTGTGCAATACACGATCGAACGCCTTCGCTATATCTAACTAACTGCCAGACCTTCTTTGTTGCTTTGAATAGCCACCACCCATCTAAGTTTTAGGTATATCAGAAGATCACCTGCCGAAAGACCATGGTGAAAGCCGTTAAGTCGGTCACTGATTAAATGGGGACTCACCAGGTATGCCAAGAAGCTTAAGTTACCAAGTGCAGCTATCGACAACATCAACAACTTACGGGTTCCAGACGACTAACTCGAATGCTGCTCGCCGATTTTAAGGACCTTGGGCAGCATTTTCGAATATAATTCTTATATTTACAAATAAACCCGACCTTTTCTTAAGGTAATTAAAAACTTCTAGGGTACAGACCATATTTCACAATAAAATTCAATTAAATATTTAAAACATTGGCGAATCTTGGGGAGAACGAAGATAACTTTATAATGTAAATAATAAGAATAATTTTAATTCAGAAAAAAATTCATAATAATTGTTAGTAAAATGTCCTAAATTATGTTAGTATAATGATAACTAAACAGGCACATGAAGCCGCATAAATGCCTTTATAATTGGCGCATCATAATGACTAGCAATGGTTTGCAGAATGATGTTAGGGCTACCCCGCAACCTCTTCAGCAATGACGCGGTTGGATGGCATGGAGGCCGTCCACCCTCGCATCCGCGAACATTGCCGAAGCACTGCAAAAGCAGGGCAGCCCCAACATCAACCTGAAACTATTGTTGTACTGAACGCGAAAGGCACTAAGCGTTCCTTGAGTATATCTGACCCTGACCGGCTGCTCGTATAGAAGGTTTGACAACTTGCTTTGAAAATCGTTTTCTTTACCTCACTGCTACATCGAGCAAACCTGCGAGCCAGCATATTACTCCTCACTGCCAGTGTTCTGCGTTCCCTCTCAATATCCATTTAGTCTTCGAGGTCTTCGGTGGCTTAGTGTCCAAGGTACTTAAAATGGCGAACTTTCTTAAGCACAACACCATTCAGCTTTATTGGCGGAATATTACATACATTTTTACCGCGGGGACTTTGAAGACCAAAAAGTTGCTTTTTGGCAGTTATATTTGAGCCCATGTTGGATAATCTAATATTAAGTTACCCTATTGCCTAAAAGATGAATTTATTTTAGGTTATAAGAAAACAACTAGAGCTATCACAAATTTTAATTTATTTACAGCTAAGAAATCTTTGATGTCGGAATTTACATTTACAATTTAAATAAAATAAATAACCATTTTACATAATTTCTTGGCTTTCAATAATATTCATCTTTCATAAAAGCTAGTTCACTATATATTTAATTTACGTACTTTACAATTTATTATTTCTAATCTTAGGTTTTATCTATCTATCAATTACAGAATTTCATTGAAACACCTCAACGATGAGAGTTATGCATCATTATACTTTAGATTTGATATCGTTATCAATAAAATGATATTAAGAACATGATAATGATTATGATTTGAAGCGACAGTGTATATTTTCTTGAGAGATGGAAATGTTTTTACCACCAATAATACTGATAATAGAGAGGTGTCAACAGCTATGGATAATGAAAATTCTGCGATAATTATTAGGCCAATGGTATCACAATTATACCAAGTGCAAACTACACTTAACAAAGATAAATAATAACAGCTATGTATTGATAAGCTGATGGTTTGACTCATTGTGGAAGTAACATCAAATTATACCTATAAATAAGCAAAGTGAACAGATATTAGCAGTTTTAACTATGCATTATGAACGCAGAATTAAATTTATCTTTTTCACGAAACTTTTCAATCAGGCAAATTTTTTAAACATTTACATTAGCCTCATTGAAAAGAGTTGTCGTTGTCTTTATTTCTGAAAATATTTTCAAAAATGTTATAATAATAATTATTGATAATACATAGAATGCTATATTTTCGATGCAAACTGCATTAATGTTCATCACCAACACCGGTCTATTAGGCAAATGTTAATTCCTTTATCTATACCCCTGTTTCAAAATCCTCTATTAAAGTTTCTAAAACAATTAGCTTATTGCCAACATTAAAATACCCAATGTCCTAATAACCAAACATCATCCAAACGAGTGTTGTAATGAAATTCAGTACAACATTATATCATCCATTTTCATAATAACACTCCTTTGGATGATAATATTATGGTTAGGACTGGCTCTTTAATGTTAGCAGTAAGCTAACTGTTTCAGAATCTTTTATAGAGGATTCATATTATGGGTGTAGATAAAGTCTTGTATACAACTGTTGATAATTAGGTATTAAAACACTCATGTGATACTATTAACCTACATTCGTGTTTTAATACCCCTTATTACACAACAGTTGCCTAAATAACTAAAATATCAACAAATACAATACTTTATAATAAAGCTGATACAACAGCTACTAATAATGTAAATGATGCTATAGTTTTCGCAGCAGAATTACATTTATCATCTTCACAAACTCGACAACGGCTCAGCACTCCAGTATAGTTTCCTGCAATTAGTTCTCGACAATGTGCCTCGTTAGAATCCTCGTTTTGTAGAAATGAACATCCACGGGTAACAACTGTCCTATTTTCCACTAAAAAATAAAACAAATAAGTTAATTTGGAAAGGAGCAGATATAGAAGTCAGTTTGAACGGTTTGAAGGTTTAAGGCGAAAACCTATAGAGAAAATAAGGTACAAGAGGAGCAGGACGTTCAGTTGATGGTAACTGATGCGCCCTGCCCATTACAATGCAGTGCCGCTTAGTCATAGTCATGAGATTCATGTAAGCCTTGATATAATAGTATTATGCTCTGCCAACAAAATTATTGTAAACTAGCTGCTGCCCGCGACGTTTTCCGCGTAGATATATACTATAAAACAGCAAAAGTACTATCCATGTATCTAACGTGATAAAAAGTAGCCTATATGTTGTACCGATATCTTATTAGGTATTAATTAATCATGCAAAATAAGAAATCAAAAAAATGTTTAGTAGCTTTTTCTTTTCTAGTCTGGACGTACAGACAGACTTTGTAATAAATACTTTTTTGGCTACCGTATTGTTTGTACAAGCGAGTTTTCTTTTAAAAAATATTTAATGTACAGTTTCTTAATTTTTACGAATTTATAATATGTATAGAATAGCCGTTCAGGATAATTTTCATAGTTGAATAAAAAAAAGTATGCGTGTACTTATCTATGCACGCAAGAAGTTATACTTCTTTGGCCTAACAAAGCAAAAACCTTTCAAATTATTTATTCCTCGTGCTGTTCTACGTTTGTAGAAAGAACAATATTGTAAAAATCTTGCAACGATGGCTTTCACAATTAATTATTAAATAACGAATACGGCTGTACGGGTTTGAACCATGGCCTGTCGTAATAATGGACGAAGAAACCAAAAAAAAATAACTAATGTCGCAAAAATCAGAATTGATGCGCGCGCATATTAAAATTTCACTCTCATCATATTTTCATAACGCTCTTAAAGAAGTATAACTTCAAAAGAATATTAAAAAAATAATTCCCAAAGGTATTTTTGAAGTTCTTGCGTGCATACATAAGTACACACACACACACTTTCGTTGGAAATCTATAACTTTCAAATTTACTGATCAAATAAGATATCGTGTATTTATTGTACCTTGGTGTGCCGTTACAACACATCTTACTCTTGGCGTTTGAGGATCAACAGCTTCTCTTCTTCTTCGTACAAAGGCGTATCCGTGAACATTGCTGCTGTCGTCATCCAACATCTACAAATATTTCACAAATTATAATTCAAATTCAAATATTTTTATTCAAAATGGGATATGACATCACTTATTGAAAGTCAAAAACTACCACCCATTTAAAAAATAATGCCTCATTATAAACATGATATAATGGCAGTTTATTATTATTACTATTTAAGTAGACAGTAAAGGACAATGCAGTGCCGCTCAGGATTCTTGAAAAACCCAAAAATTCTGAGCGACACTACAATTGCGCGGGTCACCTTGAGACATAAGATGTTTAGTCTCAGACCGAAACACAATAATGCTTACACATACTGCTTCACGTCAGAAATACGCGCCGTTGTGGTACCCATAAATTGTCTCCTGTCCAAGGTTGTGCATAGTTTTGCGCGTTTACGTTTATCGTTGCCTAGGAGCAGCTTAGCTTGCCGATGGCCTGGTAGCGAGGACCAGTGATAAGAGATTCTCCGGCTTCGCAAAAGGGTTTTGGGCCTATGAAGGGAGATGAGGCTCCATCCTTAGCTAGCCGGTCAGCTATCTCATTACCTACTATGCGTTTGTGCCTCGATCCGTGCAACTTTGTTGCTCTGGCAGAGGTTGCCCCGGCTTGTACTGTATATTCTTTGGCTGCGTCCAAATCGCCCACGATATTCTGTTATGTGCAGTCTGTTATACCCCCGCTTTCATTTGTTCATATAAAAATATGAAATATGACAACTTAATATCCGGCCGACCGAGCCTTGCTGGGATTTATAAGAATGCACAAAACTTGAACAAAAAAAAACTAATAAGACATTTGGATTCGAACCGAGGTCTTTTGCTCTCCGGATCACCCAATGTCACATCTGAGCTATTATAGTCTTGTATATAGTGGCGACATTTACCTTTGTATTCTAATGTTATTGTAGCTGTTTCTTATTAAAACACGGATAAATCTACATTTTTTAAAATTGAAACCTTGGTAGTTCGATTTATCGCCCCCGAAATCCCCTGTATTATAAAATTTTATTAAAATCGTTGCAGCAGTTTCCGAGATTCAGATTATATATATACAAGAATTGCTCGTTTAAAGATATAAAACTATATGTACATTATTTTGCAGACAACCTTCGATTTGTTGCTGCGCTACTGTCGCAACCATAACCGTTTGTAACGTGATAGTAAGTGTGTAAATGTAAGTAGATAATTCTCACATATTATTAAGAGCAATCCGCGACTGAAATTAGTTTTAGTAAAACAATTTTGCTGAAAGGAAGCGTTTGTAATTAAAGAGACAAATGTGTATAATTTATGTTTTAATTACATGCTTATTTTACCAACAAAAATAGTAATAGTTTTTTTTTAAAGGGAATTAGTGACAAAATGAGCATAAAACCGCAGGATGTTAAGCGGTATTATATAGACTCATGGCGTAGCGTAAATACATTATTTTAAAATTACGTAAAAAATGCGGTCTTATTAATTATTTATGAAAAGAAAATGACAGACTAGAAAACTTTATCAAGTCCATCTACATTGATGTAGTTCATTCAGTTTTATAACTAGCCGGAGTGATATAGAGTCATGTTGTCGAGTTTCGTTCCAATCGGCGTGGAAGGCAAGGCTTGTAACCAAAAGCCATGTCATTTTGTATCACGGCCAAAAGACGAGCACGTTCTGTTCTGTCAGTAGATGTGATCAAAAGATCATCAAAGCCTGATTTACAAAGAAGAGAGTCCCATGCTTTTTGACACTTTAAGTCGTGCGGAAAATTTTGGATATTTGCAATATTTAGCCAAGCATTGTTAGCTTCGTTCAAATACGCAATCTCTGAGGTACATGATTTACAATTCTAGTAACCAAAGGCTGCGCACTATGAACTGAAGAGAGAAATGCTGATAAGGCAACGCCCGAAACTTTGCGAGTACCCAAACCATCAAACCGTATCGGTAAAGAGGCTTGAGACCATGCACGATTCGTAAACGCGCAATTGAAATCGGTTTCTAAGATATTTTTAAGTGAAATATCAATCACATCAAGTAAATTTGGAAATTACCATAGACCTTAAGAGGTACTTCCATTTTGGAACAAATAATAGTTAAAGCCATATGAGAATTCATTTTAAATAATCTGTATTATCGAAATCGTATCGAAACGTTATTACATTTTTATGTTAAATTCTGTTCTGATAACCGCGCTTCCTTAAGCGAAGGAAAAATCTACAAAATACCAAACTACGAGTATTAAAACCCAATAGAACTATCAGCAATCCCAAATAGAACGTGGAGGCAAAGAATATAATATTATAGAAGAAGTTGAGGGCCGACCCCAAATAAAGGGAAAATTTAATTATGAATAAGTTGGAAGAAATAGCGGTCTCGTACTACACGGTGTCGTAAAAGTCAGTAGAAATTGTACACATATTGATATTTTTAAATCGGGTTTAACATGCCTATTTATGATCGTATGTGTGAAAAAAATTATCATACTTGGGTCAAACAAACCACGGGGCATAAGTTGTAGCAAATATAATAAAATGTTTCCTGTGGATATCTATTATATATTACGTAGCATTGTTTTTTGTTCCAATGTCAGCTCATGACTAACTTAAATTGCTAAATGTTAAAAACCCATTACAAAATAAAACAGTATGATTTATCCATTGTTCCGCAAATGTACAGTAAAGATGAATCCAGCCATATTTGTGTAATCATTGTTTTGCGGTCGTTTTAGGTCGTTCCGTAGCCAAATGGTAAAAAACGCAACCCTTATGGATTCTTTCTGTCTGTCTGTCCGTCCGTATGTCACAGCCACTTTTTTCCGAAACTATAGGAACTATACTGCTGAAACTTAAACACAAAATAATCCAAAATGGTCAAACGTGTGTCCCCCTTCCTTTAATTTCTGAAATAAGAGAATGATAAAACTAAAAAAATAATGATGTACATTACTATGCAAACTTCCACCGAAAATTGGTTTGAACAAGATCGAGAACGAGATCTCGAGATGGTTTTGAAATAGAAGCTTGATTAACCACAGACAAATGTATTTGATGTAGAGTCCACAAGTTTCTGAGAAAGAAGGTTTAGTCAGGGGAACAGGCAGTTAGCAACCAAATTATGAAAATGAGCTCCATTACGCGGTGTTCTAAATAAATACGATATGGGTACCTTCAAAAAACACTTATATCTTCCTTAAAGTACAGCAACACTCCTGAGGTCCCTTTTTTATGAAAATAAGGGACGAGCCGAGTAGGACGTTCAGCTAATGGAAATTGATACGCCCTGCCCATTACAATGCAGTGCCGCTCAGGATTCTTGAAAAACCCCAATAATTCTTAGCAGCTGTAATTTCACAAGGTACGGCGCCCATCAGACCGAAACACAGTAATCATCACAGGAGCCTCCCACTGGTGTTGCAGGAGATAGTAAGCGGCGATGATCACTTTACATGAGGATCCATAATTTGTTATTTTGTATTTTAAAAATATTGGCGAAATTAAAAAAATCGAATAAACTTAAATGTAATCTTTCCTTACCTGCACATTGTAACTTTCGTCTATGATTTCACCGGATTCTATTGTGGTAGCGTCATCGTTGGTAGTTGTATCACTCTCTGTTACTGTTTCTGTGTAATAATCAGTAGAGTAGGAAACGGTTGTAATATCTTCATTAGTAGTAGGTTCATCGGTAGTAACTGTAGTAGTAAGTTCATCTGTTGTAAATACATCTGTTGCAGTTACATCTGTTGTAGTTTCATCTGTTGTAGGTTCACCCGTTGTTGTTTCAAACGCTGTTGTAGTAGTCTCCGTAATACAGACCTGAGCAGTGTCCTCGTAGCCTTTAGCACAGTCGTTGCAGACGTAACATTGCAAATCTTGCGCTATTGAACAATTGAAGGGAAGTAATTATTATGGTAGAAGGTTTTCTTAATATTTGCATGCATATTAAATATTTTTCCTCGAAACTATTCAGATAATTTACGAGTTGTTAGTACTTAGCACGCAGCGTTCTTATAGGGCAGGGCAGTAATAGAAATTTTGCCAGTATGTGTCTTTACTTACACAGTAAATAATATCCTTTTGGCTTATCTGTGTAGTCTGTATATCATATAAATGACTCCTTTTCAAGAATAGAACTGTTTTATTATTTAAATATATGTATAAACTAGCCAAGCATTTTTACAAAATTAGTTTAGTTGTAAAATATGCTCTACAATTTAAGAAACTAGTTTCTAAGTAACTTCTTCTATATGGAGAGAGAAAAAAAATACAAAATTAATACTTATTTGTTTCGTTTCTTCCATAAAAATAAGCCTTGGTTAATAGATTTCAATAAAACATTTAAATTCTAACTAACAGTTAATTGAAATGAAGATATTGAGATAAAGATTAATAAAAAGTGAAATTTGAGACCAACAGACCGATGTGGAGATAAAGAAGTTACACTGACTTGTTATTGTTATTATATATTGATAACACAACACAAAGCAGTGTTGTGGTGGTTTTGTCCGAGAAGATTAAGAAAAATACATTGAATTCACTAATGTGGAGGGAAGTGCTGGAATGATCGACATAGGCGACCTAGACCTAAATTTCATGATCAAAAATGTTCTGCCAAAGGTTAAAAGAGAGTTAGAATAAAAGGATTCAAGTGAAGCAGAGAAAGAATGACAGTGCCAAATGTACCAAAACACTACCAACTCCCTGACAGACATTCTCGACTGTGTATACGTTAATTGAGTATACTTACATGTCACAAGTGAAGCCAAAACAGCAACACAAAAACCTACACTGACGATTTTAAAATATAACATGATCGTGTTAAATCGATAAGTTTACCTAAAATACTTTTATTATATGATAGCTTAGCAAATAGCAGGTCTTTACTACAGGAAGCCATACATATTTCAGTAATTTAAACAATACTTCGTTATCTATAGCTATGCTTGGAGTAGATAAGTATCTTATCATTTTATTAAAAACCGTTAATTGAAATGCGATCGAATGTATCTATGTTGTTATTAACTTATAGGTTTTTTTTTATTTCTATCTGATGCAATCTGAAGACAATAGCTAAGCACAAAAATTCTCAAACTAGCTGCAGGAATTTTACGATTGCCATCTTTTTCAAATTCATGGATTTTATGGAATAAGGTTGGTAAATTAGTAGAGGTTCACACTAAACAGATGCCATCGGTCTACTAAGCTGCTCTTGGGCAACTAGCGTAAGTGCGCAATTGCTAGATCATGCATATTAGCATGGATAGGAGATAACCACAAAACCTCACAGTTTTGCTCTCTCGCCATTGCAAGCTGAATGGGTGCCACCCAGTCCCAACAAGTTTCAGTGCATCTCGTTTAAATTCTGCAGCTAGGCCACTTAATACGAGGCCACAGAGTAAACATATCCTACTAGACAGTGAAACCATTGCTAGTGTAGGAGTGGGGTACCTTAAAGTCTTCATACTTAAGCAAAGAAGCATATCCCATTTGAACCTTCTGAAGATTGTTCAACTCTTAATATCGGCCTTGAGGATATGTTTTACAGAGTTAGCCTCCAGCAGAGCAAGGAAATACTAAATATTCTCCAATATTATTAGCCGTGATTTCTACACCTCCAAGAGATTGGGAATAAGAAGAAAGAAGGAAGTACGATCAAACACGTGTGGGGGGAACAATGGATTGACAAAATAAAAACAAATCAACAAAACAAACAAAACCACGCCACTAATGTTAGGTATCAAACATGTTTTCTTGAAACATCTTGGGGAAGAGACACAGGGGGTATGCATGCTTAATCTGTACTTGCCAAGGCTATTGAATACTTCTTTTTGTTAACTATGCCCAATGCATATAGAACAAGAAACAGATAATGCAGATGTTTCAGATATGCACTTTCAATGCTTGAACCTTGCCCGTCAAAGCAGAATTTATCGTGAAATCAACAAAAAGCCGATAGCTGATGATGATGAAGGGCTATTTAGTACAAAGCCTACTTTGAAATTTATTTGGAAGCAGGCCATTTTAGAACAACAATCACGAACTGATTGTAAAATTGGTTGTCTTGTATTATTAAAATCGAATCATAAAGTGAATTTGAATCGGAATTTTGATTGATAAAAACTGTACGTTCCAAAACTTTTTTGCAGGCTCTATAAAGTTCTGATGACGTTCCCCATAAGGGACAAGTGATGTCAGAATTATAATAAGCTAAAGGAATGAGTCATACTCTTTAATAAAGATAAATAGAAAAATTAAATATTAACGAGCGATGATTAATTAAAAACTTAGGAAAGCACAGATCAATATCGCTTTAGTAATGAATTGGTAGTTAGATAGGAGATCCATAAGTGATAATACCGTATTATAGGAAACGTTATCCTTATCCGATAATGCTTTGTTAAACTATCTATTCAGTTCCTGCTAAAGACGTACAAAGAGCATTAGTAGCATAAAACATTAATGTTCTCATATAAAAATAGATAAATATCGTATTCAATGTTTGTTTAAAAGACTTTGCTGTTATTATACCAAGGTAATAGGTATTTGCAGGCCGTATTCTTGTTATATGTAAAACCACCGCTTAAAACCATTTATTAAAATTTGTATTTCTGTTGCTATTATCACCAATAAAAACGCTAGTATCGGAAAAATGCAATTTGCTAGATTTTCACAGAAAGAACTGATATTTTTTAAGATACTAGACTAACTTCTCATGGTGCAAGGTTCTGATAGATTGTAGTAATATAGTTTATTTGAGTTTTTTATATCACCACCCTTACATGTGCAATGGATTTTTTGACACTCATTTGTGCTTAAAAATCCACTATGTACAACAGTCTTCAGTAATTGATCAAAGTGGACATAAAAGTGGAAAAAGATCCATCAATGGATCTTTTCAATGGATCTTAGTGGACAAAGGGTACTTTTTTTAGTTATTATAATATGAAATATAGCTTAATTTAAGTCGCTTCAAGATACTAGTTAGTTATAAAGTGATAGACTTTATTGTTTTATTCTTAGAATACTTAGCTTACAATGTGAATAGATTGATGCATCCATAACTATTTTGAATTTTTAAGTAACGTTTGTTAGTAAGTCAAATCTTTTGAGTGTTTTCGTTCATTTGGCATCGAGTAGTTAAATGACAAAATGTCAACATCTCAATGTTTTGAGTTTTCTTTAGTGTCAATATTTGTCTTTAAACAATTCGACACGTGTTTCGCCTCTACACGAGGCATCCTCAGGAGATGTTGACTCGCCAAACTCTGGCACGAGACTCAGTTTCACTAAAGAAAACTCAAAACATTTGGATAATTATGGACTTCCGCAAAGTGACGCCTACTTCAATAAATTTTCAAAATGCCAACACACAGTTGACAAAATCAAGCCAAAAAAAACTGGTGTTTATGAAATTAAGAGACGAGACGAGCAGGACGTTCAGCTGATGGTAATTTATATGCCCTGCCCATCACAATGTAGTGCCGCTCAGGATTCTAGAAAGACCCAAAAATTCTGAGCGGTACTAAAACTGCGCTCGTCTCTACTCGTCGCCCAGTAATTTATTTATTTAGCCCTTCAGACCGAAACACAATATTGCTTACATATTACTGCTTAACGGCAGAAATAGGCACCGGTGTGGTACCCATAATCTAGCTGGCATCGTGTGCAAAGGAGCCTCCCACTGGTGCAAGTATGTGTATTTCACCGGGACACCACGGTAGCTCAGCCAGTCGCGCTACAAAATGTATACAGCTCTATAGAGAGTTTCTCACCTGGTGTCCGTTTGGTTGCGTAACGTTTGCGTTGCGGTAGTTGGTAGCTTACGACTGGTTGCACCACCGTGGTCAAAACAAATCAAAAATATTTTTATTTCACAGGTAAATAATATTACACTAGAAATATGTCATTATTTTCATGCAGACCATTCAAATTCAAATATTTTTATTCAAAATAGGATATGTGACATCACTTATTGAAAGTCCAAAAAAACTACCACCCATTCCAAAATGAATGCCTCAGGCCTGAGAAGAATGGGCGCAACAAACTCAGCAGGCTTCTTTTTTTGACGTAAATTTACGGTAAATTTTATAAATTTCGTTTTCTTAACAAAACAAGAAGCAGACCTCACGGTAACAAGACCATCCAGCCACCACAATGTCCCTGTGAAATATCGCAACTAAAGGTAGCAGCCGTGTTCCATTACCTAAATACGCTTACGTCCTCTTACGGCCGTTCCCAATATACTATCTACAGATATAGATAAATTAGTACCTTATACTGTCAGTAATTATCTGTCAATAATCTGAAGCTGTCCCAATATACCCGATAAGTTATTCTTATCGCCTTATATTAGGACGCGTGAATTGCAATTTCCATACAAACTTCTATCGCTGGTAAGCTATACGTCATTCCATTGACGGACAGCGTGTATGGATATCGATAGTTACGATATTTATCTCAAGTAAGAGATAGACTGAATATTGGGAACGTCGTTAGTGAAAACCTTTAGATTAACTAGAGTCCTAACTTTCATAAATACAGCTCAAACGGCTTTTGAGATATTCAAGTATAAAAATAGACAATTTTTAGCTGACTCACAGCCATACAGGTTAAAACCCTAACGCACTTCAAAATGACCTAGAAAGTTGATATTTTCCTCGGAAACTGTAAGTAAACGAAAAAACGGATAATTTTTACAATTTCATATATTATTTTCAAGCAATCGACAGCTAGCGTCTGTCAAGTTTATTTTAGCAAAAATATTTTTATCGCACGAGAAAAGGAACCGTTGGTTGATCAAAGGAAAGCAATTTATTTTAGTTGTTACACCATATTAGAGGTATCTTAACATGAATTCGATCCATCCTAATAAATTATTCAATTGTGGTTTAATTTCTAATTCTTTCTAAAATTATATAAACTCCATATGAGACTCATGATAGGCCGACGAAAGCTTCTAGAAAAATTAAAAAAAAAAAACTAAATCAAAGATTAAAGTAAATTGGACTATTAAAATTTGATTGTCTTTGGTATTTTAAATATGATTTATAAGATTAAAACCCTAATAACAAGGCAACAGTTTATTTAATACTCACATGACGGGGATGTACAAAAAATTATAAGTTCGCCATCTTAATTATGATAAGACTTAAGATTCTCAAGCAATTACACAATGGTACATTACAATGCGAGTAATTAATTATTAAAAATCTCAATTAATTATAATATATATAATTAATTATATAAATTCACCAATGATTCTTGCTTTGTCAATCTTAAAACGATAATAATTTCAAGTAAGTAAGTAGTAAGCGACGTTTTAGTGTATGCAAACACTACCGGTTATCGGATATATAAACAGCCAATCCTGCAAAAATGGGACCGACTATACAAGGTGTCCCAAAGTTATGGGACATGAAGGGAAAGTACCTTAAATATCGAAGATAGGCTATTTGACTGAAAGAAGACTTTATGTTATTTTTAAAAGTTAGTAATTCTGCATTCAAAGATTTTCTAAAAATTACTTGCCTCGTCTGGGAATGGAACCGACTTAAATGTAAAAAAAAAACCCCTACTCTTATGATGCCAATCCAAAGAATGGCCAAAAACTAATAACTCTTCTTAAGTAACATAGTATTTTAAAAGAAAGTGGTCAATTAAGTGGGTATTTTTTCTAAATTTATTAATTAAATGCTCAAAATGTGATCTCTTTTGTCTTACGCATATTGCCAATCTTTTAATGAGTCCGCTGCCTGTTTCTTATCATTTTATGGTGAATACTCGATATGATATGGCACAATTCTGTTTGTAACTCGCCCACGTTCTCGTATCGCTTTTTGTATAGCATATCTTTCACATATCCCCAAAAAAAGAAATCTAATGGTGTATATATTATTGAAAAATGATCAGTACTTGATAGTTGTGCAAAGTATTACTTCAATCCTTCGTTTTAAAGTGGTTAAAAATCACATTAAAAGGTTCGGTACATAGATAATAATATATTAAGCATGTTAAAAAGGCACTACAAAGGAATGATATGATTGAAGCTTTTGACTGTTTTGACGATCATTTTTCTAAAATCTAGTTTTTATGACAAGCAAAATATGAAATATCAAACACGGACGAGATATAAAATAAGAAGGACTCCGTGTCACCTTACATAGCAGTGAGGCACCAAAACAAGCCGGTAAACGTGTAAATACATAGCCCCACGCATACACTTACACTAATACAAGCCGATCGGCCGCCATTATGAGATTTGTCATCGTCTGTGACAGATCAGTTTGCGTATATTAATAATATTTTAAAAAAGGCCATCGTGCGTTGTGAAAAGTGTAAAAACAATACTATAAAAGTATTTGTGGATATATGATTATTTAAGGGAGAAAAAATTGTGTATCTGGTATCCCCCGTAACCGCACACACACTAGCATAAAGCTGCTTCACTTGCTAATATCACGGCGCGGAGTCTTTCTTTTTTTACTAGTCCGTGATATTAATTGACAAATTGAACTATTTATTCGAATTTCACTACCGCTGGTTCCTGCGTGAAAATCCGAAATTTCATCTGCATCATCTGTTAATTATATATATATACTTTTGTGACATTAAATTTGTAGACATACGCACTAAATAAATTATTAAATTAAATTATTTACATCTTATATTATAGTGTCTTTTAATTTAAATTTTATTTGTATTAATGATAGAATTGTGAAATCCGACAAGTTTCAGTACATGAGTAGTGTGTTGGTATTTAGACAACTCTATAACATATTTTGCATGTCAATTTACGAAACATATTGGAATATTAATAATAATATTATGTTAACATCTTAATGACAATGTTTCTTGCAAATAAATATTTATTTAATTTCATCATATTAATGTCTATCATTCCACATCCGCGCGTTTGGAAGATACTTTTTCGACACAACAACTTCATGGAATCAATTATTACCGACTGCAGTTTTTCTGAACCGATACGAGTTAGGGGCCTTCAAGCTTAGAGCACATTCCCAACTTAAAGACCGACAACGTATCTCTGGACCCCTGGTATTGCGGATGTCGAAGAGCAGTTACTTTTTCACTTTCCATCACATTCGTTCCTCATGCTCGTTTTTTTTAAATAAAAAGAGAGAGGAGCCGAGCTGGACGTTCAGCTTATGGTAATTGAAACGCCCTACCCATTACAATGCAGTGCCGCTCAGGATTCTTGAAAAATCCAAAAAGTCGTCACCGGGAGACATAAGATAATAAGTCTCATTTGCCCAGTAATTTTACTAGCTACCGCGACCTTCAGACCGAAACACAGTAATGTTTACACATTACTGCTTCACGGCAGAAATAGGCACCGTTGCGGTACCCATAATCTAGCCGGCTTCCTGTGCAAATGAACCTCCCACTTGTAAAAAGGGGCTCGTTTGCCCCGTAAATAAAGAATTGTAATACTTGAACGACTCGTAAAAGTTTAGACTAATTTAAAATGTCGTATCATGCAAAATAATCTTAGCACAGAGTAGGGATGGATAGGTACTTAAGTTTAAGGATTGGTCTCCACTACGCTCCAACTAGATATCGCAGGCGTTGCGTCTGTGTCAACTAATACTACGCCCAAGTGGGCGCACTCGTGCGAGTCTCGAAATATCGGTGACGTTGACGTGTTCTGTTAAACTTTGCTAATAATTGAAACTAAAATACTGCGTTGCGTAGTAGAACAACTATAAGAAATCATTGTAAAAGTTCTATAAGAAAGACACTGGGATCACATATCTTCGTAAGTATTTTGTATTTTATAAATTTTTATGTAAAATATCACGAAGCGTATGTTTCGAAATTTTACAAATACCTTTGAGTGTCAAGATTCCGCGCACACAAAAATCTGATAGTTGCTGTAATAAAAAAGCAATTGTTCTTAGGTAGTGCGGTATCTAGTTGGAGCGCAGCGAAGACCAATCCTTAACCTAAGACTTACGTATTAGTCGTAGTTTCCCCGATTGCAAACTCGATGTTGTTTAAAGTGGACCGTGCACGGCAAATCAAAATTGTAATAAAATCCCATTAAATTTATTAAGTTGGCTAAGTGAAGATATAATTTTAAAAGTAAAAGTTAAAATTAAGTTTAATTTTTTTATGACAATAAGGGACGGTACGAGAAGGACGTTCAGCACATGGTAATTGACAAAAATTCTGATCGGCACTACAATTGCGCTCGTTAACTTGAGACATATGTTGTCAAGTCTCATTTGCCCAGTAATTTCACTAGCTACGACGCCCTTCAGACCGAAACACAATAATGCTTACACATTACTACTTCACGGCAGAAATAGGTACCCATAATCTAGCCGGCAACATGTGCAAAGCCTCCCACTAGATTACTAGTGGGATTACCAACATTAGTTAGGAAGTTGTCAATGTCATAAAAACGAAAAATGGAAGCTAAATTCATTTTGTTTATCACTTCAATACCAGACGTAGCAGATTATGCTATATTTTTTTCTAGGCTGACAATAGCTTGAATAAATACAGTACCAAGGTAAACTTAATGGTTATCTCAATAATTGCCCTTCAATAAAACCAATATAATTGTTATACAGTCCAATGTCACACGTAGCGGTCCGGAAAATCCGTAGGAAAACGTCAATTAGAAGAATTTATCTTAATTGTTATTTCTTAGAGTAAAATCATATCCTGAATTCAAATTACTTTTAACAAGACTATTTTAACGGAGACAAACAGCACGGGCAGATTAGCCTCCAGATGTGAGGCATTTTCATCATACAAAACTGTCTATCTATACAATGTTACAGGTTTACGGCCATTTTCAATAACGTATTTCTACGAAATTTTGTCTTAACACACAAATTATATAGAAATCCTCGAATGTAAAGTCGAAGTTGGTTATGCGATTAAATGATACTACTAACTAATACTTTTCTAGATATCAAAGGAAATATTTGCATCATATAAAATAATTTTGACGTCAAAGTCAAATAAACTAAGCGAGTAGTCTGAATAGAAATTAAATTTCTGAATTTGCCATACGTTCGGAAAATGTTGAGCCCGCGAGAAGAACATACAAGAAACTCAACGGCCACTCTTTTCAATCAAATAGAGTATTTTACAATGGCTGTAATATACATAACAAATTAGTTTGTAAGGTGCTGTATCCAGTATTTGAATCGTGTTTAAATAATATAAATTATTTCATAAAAAGTAATAAAGAATAAACTGTATAAATATAAATTATCGTATATTGAATGCAACAACCCTTAGAGCTTGTGTTCATTGTTTGTGTAAGGATGCTTCGTGAACACGATGGTCGTGATTACTGTCAAAAGTCAGCACTGTAACTGTATTTTATATGATGAACAGTAGTTTAATGTGCAATCAGTAATCACAAAAAAACCCAATGCTTTGCATATACATCCTGTATTATTGGACGTAATTCCAGAAAAACGTTCCAAACCACAATCATGTCTAAATTGAGTTAAGAATACAAAATTGGTCACGTGACTGACAAAAAAAGGCAGCCCTTCTGTGATTCTTTAGATGACATCATGACTTAGTAGTCCAACCCAAATGTATGGAATACACTAATATTTATTAAACTTCAAAGACGAACTCCTTAAAATGTGATGTTTGTGGCTTGGGTCGTTTTTCAGGAACTACGTCCAATTATGCATGTCTGATTAATTTCACAATGAAACACCATACCACAAAACTAACCGTTTCCGAGATGTTGGACATTGAAGTTTTTAAAAAAAAATCCCGTTTTTTTTCTATTCGCCTATTTTTTTTTGAGTATCTTCATGTATAATCTAATTTACGTGTGTTTGCTATTTTAGTGTATGAGACAAGAATTTTTTTTATTATTACCAACACTTAAATTTCAGATACATTTACCGAATGGGTTGTAGTAGACGATAGATCGTAATAAATTTTAATAAATTCGTAAGAAGTTTATTTTATTCTCTAAAATATTGAATATATATATATTTATGATCGTTTATCAGTATATTCATGCTCTAAATAGTGATTTTCATTTTTATAACACTAGAAATAAGGGATTGCTTGTAACTAATTCTAGTAGTCTTCATAAGATACATGCAAAAGAAGATCTATACAAATGTATATACTTTTATAAGAAAGTCCCAGCCACTGTTCAAAATAAATTACAAAAAATGTGATCGGACAGCCTTGGACAGATTACAATTATTTTATAGCAATACAATATTGTATATTTTATTAAAAAGAGCGCAAAAACTTATGCTGGGAAAGTTTCTTGCGCCGCTTCTCTCTCAGAGCGCCATTTGTTACCAAAGCGGTAGTAGTATCTAGTATATTAGAAAGGACATCAAAAATTATTCTAACGGAATCAATTTTGAGAAAATAAATGTCTTTTATGAAATGATGAAACTATAAACACTTAAAGGATCTTGGTCGACTTACGGCTGTTTTCAATAACCTATCTATCCATAGATTAACTTACTAGAGGTAGACAAATCTATCCTTTTCCGCTAGCTTACATTTCAATAACGTATCTCTAGTTACGGATATATTGCTATAACCGTTTAATGACGATCTTATCTATCCATAGTTATGTCCAATATAAATATATATATTATTAGTTATAGTCCAACGTTATCCGTCGATTATTTTTATAACTTCTTGTTAAAATTATCTATAATATTCTAATATTTATGCAAAATTAGAATTAAAGCTATTGAGTAGCTTTTGCGTTTTGTCCGGATTCTTACAGACAATCTGACAAGCAAAAAACTGAAAAAATACTTCAAAGAACTTTTTTGGGTTGGGTATTGTTAGTAGAACACATAGAAATTCTTTACAAAAAAATATTCAAAAATATTCAGTTTTTACTTTGTTGTGGTTTTATTAAATTTACCTATATATTATAGAGATCAAAAAATTCAAGATAAAGCCATGCTTATCTTGCATTGTGTCTACTTATCGCATTTATTTGAATTTAAATAACATATATGACTATAGTTTTATCACAATAAAAATGTATTATTAATAAACTACAAACCAGAAACGATTGCACCAGTTAATATCACGATTAACGGGAAAATCCCCATTTTCCGTTTGTAATGTGTCTTGTTATCAGCTATCACTACCGTCGACTATCACTGACTATGATAAAATCGCCATTTTCACTTATAATAAGCACTTGAATAATATACAGGGTGTATAGATGTAATTAATTGTTTTCTAAAACTATATTTTCAGTGACGGTGTAAACGACAATATAGATCGGTATCTTTGCCTAAATGTTTCGATAGTAAATGAGATTGGTCAATAAATTTCATGCTCCGCAGTTGACCTTAAAGCTTGATTAGGCAAGAAGTAAAAAGAGATATTATTATAGTTTTCAGTTCAATCAATAATAGTAGTTTCTTGGCTTTGGATGTTATTTCCGTTTCCGATATTTGAAGTGTTTTCTTATTTTTTTTTTGCTGACCGGATGTTTCTTTGGGCAACAAAAACCATTGAAATTCTTTTCAACTCACACAATCCAATACTGTAGGTAAAAAGATTAGGCTAACAACCTAAAAACGCACCAGTGGGAGGCTCCTTTGCATGCCGGCTAGATTATGGGTATCAGAACGGCGCCAATTTCTGCCGTGAAACAGTAATGTGTAAGCATTTATTTTGTTTCGGTCTGAAGGGCGCCGTAGCTAGTGAAAGTAGTGGGCAAATGTGACTTAACATTTTAGGACTCAAGGTGACGAGCGCAATTGTAGTGCCACTCAGAATTTTTGAGATTTTTCAAGAATTCTGAGCGGCACTGCATTGTAATGGGCAGGGTGTATCAATTACCATGCGTCCTGTTCGTCTCGTCCCTTATTTTCATAAAAAAAAACTAGATGCCAATAATGTGAAGGAATGACAAAAAAAACATAAAATATTGCAATTAATTTTAAATAATAATTTACCTATAACTGTAATTGGTTGTGACGAACATTGGACACTGCGCTTCTCTGATAATGTCAACAAACAGAGTGGTCGACCATTAACCAAACCAATATATAAAAAAAATTACATAGTATATTTTACATCATTCATCATCATTTCAACCGAAAGACGTTTCAAAGGAGCTTTTTTCCACGTACTACAAAGCTTTGGAATGAGCCTCCTTGTGCGGTATTTTTTTATGAGAAAATGTAACCAGACGAGCAAGACGTTCACCTGATAGAAAATGATACGCCCTGTCGATTACAATGAAGTGCAGCTCAGGACTCTTGACCCAAAATTTTGTGCGATGTCGCAATTACGATCGTCATTTTGAGATATTTCTACAGGATGCCGGCTAGGTGGGTATCATCCCTTTTTCTACCGTAAAGCGGTAATGTGCAAGCAATAATTTTGGGCGAAAAACAATAATTTTTCGGTTTGAAGGGAATCTTGAGTGTACTGTATTATTGGCAGGGCGTATAACTTACCCTTCAGGTGAATGTTTAGCTAGTTTAGTGTCTTTTTTTCATAAAAAGTCCTGCTTCCGAAGAGAAAAAAAGAGCAGTTTAATACTCTGATGAGAAATATAATACCCACAACAAGAAATAAATCCTGTATTTATGCATTTTTATAATTGCATTTGTAGCTAAGATACAGTTTAAATAAACTTGTAATTTCAAGAGCACCTTTCAGTTCGATCGCTCGATAAGATCTGCCTAAAAACTGCAACCCCGCGTCTAACGTTGACACTTAAAAGAAAATGGCGGAGATTGCCGAATATCAACTCGAATATATATATATAATATAGACCGCCAACGCTCCTATGATTTCTCTGGTGTTGCAAAAGAATGTGGTTGGTGGTGATCACTTAACACCAGGTACGCTCGTTTGTCCTCCTTTTCCATAAAAAAAAGAAAATTGTGATAACTCAATAAATACATTACTGACGTGCATATTTCCCTACTTAATTAATTAATAATAAATTTTATTTGTTAAATCTGATCTAGATTGAAACACATTTCTTAGAAGAATATTTATTGTTGGTCTTTTACAATAGTTTCAGTGCTCTTTGTTGCTAAGTAATAAAATAGAAAGGCAAGGTTATTAGAAAACACAATTAAATGCAATAGTTGTCAGATTTTTTGTGAAGAATAAGATCGATGCAGCGATCTAGTCTGGGTCTCAAGTAACTCCACCCACTACAACCAAAGTTTGGAATAATGTAATTGAAAATATGGCTTTCGCCATGATCGATCGCACGGCGGGTGATCTTCTGGTATACCTAACATATAAAGGATCGGCAGTTACAAACGTACAAGGCAAGCGTTTCTATAGTCCCTATGCTACCGTGTCTACGTGAACACGGCAAGACAGCCGTCAAAAAACTGCCAATGTCTACGTATTCCTAGACACAAAACACCAGAGAGATTTCTTTACCGGGTGTATTATTAATTGCTTGGTTCTAAGAGCCATAAAACAGAGCGCAATGCTTTTAAAAACAAAATATATTAGTATTCATTTAGCTTTAGCTGGCGGCGCCCACTTTTGTTTAACATACAACGGGAGCATTATTTAGTAATTTTTTTTTAGAAAAAAAAAAATTTTTTTAGATGAAATCATAGGATCATATTATAAAAGTGTCTACTATAGTAAAAATAATATAAATAATTCAATAGCAATATTTTTATTTTGACGCGTTTAGCAAAAGAAAGAGCCGCTCTTTCATATCACAGCATGAATCTATCATAAAACATGTTTTTTGTTTACAATACTGTACTATACAACCAAGCCTGTTTATCTAGCAACCCGTAACTTATACCGTACATAATGATACCTCGACTATTGTAAACACAAGTGGCTATAGCGTGTCAAGTGGCCAAGCCGGATTTGGCGCCAAAAGAGCTGAGCTGGTGGCTTAGCTTGGTGTTGGCATATCAGAGGTTAACATAGTGGAGGCCTTTGGTCGTGTATGGCATAAGGCTCTCAAAACATCCATCATTTGGGCTTCCCGAGAGTTTACCAGCTTACTCACTTTAAATACATATATAAAGGAGTGTAAAAATGTTTTCCTTTTGAATTATTGAAAATATTAATATTCGCCGTAAAGGATTTCTTCATAGAGGACCAGCATGCTAAGTGACAGCGCAATATAACAGATAGACAATACAGAAATGTTGAAAATCAATGTCAGAACTTAGAAACCACTCAACATATATTTTTTTTTGGCAGAGAAGGCACGTCACCTATATCGAGCCTACGTCACTACCAGATTTTCAGTGATCATCGCCACTCATTGTCCAGAGAAATCACAAGAGCGTTACCAAACTTTTTAGAATGGTGTGCAATTTGTATCATCCTGCAAATACCTCACCAGGAAGCTCATTCCATAGTTTGCTTGTACGTGGAAGAAAAATCATTGAAACTGCACTGTGGAGGAACGCCACACATTCATATAGTGGGGATGATATCGTAGTTTGTGGAGTGTCGTGCGAAGATGGAATTCGGCGGCAGGATCAGATCAAACTGCCTGATCTGCCCTGTGCTGCCCCGGGGCGTAAAAAGAATAGGGTAGTCCCAGGTCCAAGGGTGTCGTAAGAGGCGACTACGGGCTTTTTGAAAGTGGGAGAGTCACGCTGCTGTCTTATGACGTCAGCACAATCGGGCCAGACTCGTCCGGGTTACTAACCACACTCGCACAGAATACCGGCGTGAAGTAGCGGCCTCGTGCCGCTATTTTTCGCATAGGTTAGTGTCGAGGACCGGAGGCCATTCCCCCCCGTCCTTTCCCCCCCCCCCCCAACCTAATATGAGAGCGGTCCTAAAAAAGAAATTACCCCAGGAGGGTACCGGCTCTTGTAGAGCCGGAGAATCCCTCCCCGCTCGGGCTGCCCCTCGTATTCTGGGGAGGGCACAGTACCGCGTATGTCACAGGACAAACAGGGCAGCAACACCACGGCACCCCGCTCCACGCTTAATGTGGACTTTGTAACATCCGGGGAATTCACTCCAACTTAAACGCCGTCCACCACCACCTTGAGACGGCGCAGCCGGCCTTGTGTTTCCTTACGGAGACGCAGATATCTCGACCTAGCGATACGTCATATTTAACGTACCCCGGGTACAAAATTGAGCATAATTTCATGCCTCATGCCGGGGTATGTGTGTACGTTAGGGAGGATATCTGCTGTCGCCGTCTCGGCAATTTTGAGGGTAGGGGCCTGTCTACTCTCTGGCTCCGCGTAGATTTAGAGGACCGCGTCCGCATCTATGCGTGTGTCTACAGGTCCATACTGGTAACGCAGAAACGGATCACCTCATGGGCTGCGTTCAAGCGGCATTTGATGACGTGCTTGCTCAGATCCCCTCCGCTGAAATCGTAGTCTTGGGTGATTTCAACGGGCACAATGCCGAATGGCTTGGATCACGTACCACAGACTACGCAGGGCGATCTGTGCATAATTTTGCATTGGCGTATGGTCTGTCCCAATTGGTTGAGTCGCCGACGCGGCTCCCGGATGTGGATAGCCACATGCCGTCCTTATTAGATCTTCTGCTGACTACACATCCCGATGGTTACCAGGTCTCTGTCGACGCCCCTCTTGGAACGTCCGACCATTGCCTGGTCAGGAGTGTAGTGCCTATCCGACGCCAACGTCGCAGACCACCAGCGACCCGCCGCGTTTGGCACTACAAGTCAGCAGATTGGGATAGGATGCGTTCCTTTTTTGCATCCTATCCTTGGGGCAGGGTTTGTTTCCTTTCGGATGATCCTAGTGCCTGCGCCGTTGCAGTAGCCGATGTGATACTGCAGGGCATGGATATTTTTATACCAAGCTCTGTAGTACCGATTTGGGCTTCCCGAGAGTTTACCAGCTTACTCACTTTATATACATATATAAAGGAGTGTAAAAATGTTTTCCTTTTGAATTATTGAAAATATTAATATTCGCCGTAAAGGATTTCTTCATAGAGGACCAGCATGCTAAGTGACAGCGCAATATAACAGATAGACAATACAGAAATGTTGAAAATCAATGTCAGAACTTAGAAACCACTCAACATATATTTTTTTTTTGGCAGAGAAGGCACGTCACCTATATCGAGCCTACGTCACTACCAGATTTTCAGTGATCATCGCCACTCATTGTCCAGAGAAATCACAAGAGCGTTACCAAACTTTTTAGAATGGTGTGCAATTTGTATCATCCTGCAAATACCTCACCAGGAAGCTCATTCCATAGTTTGCTTGTACGTGGAAGAAAAATCATTGAAACTGCACTGTGGAGGAACGCCACACATTCATATAGTGGGGATGATATCGTAGTTTGTGGAGTATCGTGCGAAGATGGAATTCGGCGGCAGGATCAGATCAAACTGCCTGATCTGCCCTGTGCTGCCCCGGGGCGTAAAAAGAATAGGGTAGTCCCAGGTCCAAGGGTGTCGTAAGAGGCGACTACGGGCTTTTTGAAAGTGGGAGAGTCACGCTGCTGTCTTATGACGTCAGCACAATCGGGCCAGACTCGTCCGGGTTACTAACCACACTCGCACAGAATACCGGCGTGAAGTAGCGGCCTCGTGCCGCTATTTTTCGCATAGGTTAGTGTCGAGGACCGGAGGCCATTCCCCCCCGTCCTTTCCCCCCCCCCCCAACCTAATATGAGAGCGGTCCTAAAAAAGAAATTACCCCAGGAGGGTACCGGCTCTTGTAGAGCCGGAGAATCCCTCCCCGCTCGGGCTGCCCCTCGTATTCTGGGGAGGGCACAGTACCGCGTATGTCACAGGACAAACAGGGCAGCAACACCACGGCACCCCGCTCCACGCTTAATGTGGACTTTGTAACATCCGGGGAATTCACTCCAACTTAAACGCCGTCCACCACCACCTTGAGACGGCGCAGCCGGCCTTGTGTTTCCTTACGGAGACGCAGATATCTCGACCTAGCGATACGTCATATTTAACGTACCCCGGGTACAAAATTGAGCATAATTTCATGCCTCATGCCGGGGTATGTGTGTACGTTAGGGAGGATATCTGCTGTCGCCGTCTCGGCAATTTTGAGGGTAGGGGCCTGTCTACTCTCTGGCTCCGCGTAGATTTAGAGGACCGCGTCCGCATCTATGCGTGTGTCTACAGGTCCATACTGGTAACGCAGAAACGGATCACCTCATGGGCTGCGTTCAAGCGGCATTTGATGACGTGCTTGCTCAGATCCCCTCCGCTGAAATCGTAGTCTTGGGTGATTTCAACGGGCACAATGCCGAATGGCTTGGATCACGTACCACAGACTACGCAGGGCGATCTGTGCATAATTTTGCATTGGCGTATGGTCTGTCCCAATTGGTTGAGTCGCCGACGCGGCTCCCGGATGTGGATAGCCACATGCCGTCCTTATTAGATCTTCTGCTGACTACACATCCCGATGGTTACCAGGTCTCTGTCGACGCCCCTCTTGGAACGTCCGACCATTGCCTGGTCAGGAGTGTAGTGCCTATCCGACGCCAACGTCGCAGACCACCAGCGACCCGCCGCGTTTGGCACTACAAGTCAGCAGATTGGGATAGGATGCGTTCCTTTTTTGCATCCTATCCTTGGGGCAGGGTTTGTTTCCTTTCGGATGATCCTAGTGCCTGCGCCGTTGCAGTAGCCGATGTGATACTGCAGGGCATGGATATTTTTATACCAAGCTCTGTAGTACCGATCGGCGGCAGATCACAGCCCTGGTTCGATGCGTCAGTTAAAGCAGCATCTGAATGCAAAAAACAGGCGTATCGAACTTGGGTTGCGGCGCTGGGCTCCAAGGATCCGAACTGCAAAGTTCTGAAGAGGAAATATAACCGTGCCTCCAGATTTTTTAAGCGGCAAATCGCCCGTGCGAAATCGAAGCACGTCGTCAAAATTGGTGAGCAGCTTTCCAGTTACCCGACCGGAACACGCAAGTTCTGGTCGTTGTCGAAAGCTGCTCTTGGTAACTTCAACCAGCCGTCCATGTCGCCGTTGCACATGAGGAATGATACCCTGGCCCATACGGCAAAAGAGAAAGCCGATCTCCTGTGCACTCTTTTTGCCTCCAACTCGACTCTTGACGACAACGGAAAAACACCGCCGACCATCCCGCGGTGTCAGAGCTCCATGCCTGAAGTACAGTTCCGACAGAAAACTGTTAGGCGAGCTCTGTTTTTGTTGGACGTCAGGAAGTCGAGCGGGCCGGATGGCATTTCTCCAATCGTGCTTAGAACGTGTGCCCCTGAGTTGACGCCGGTGCTAACGCGTTTATTCCGGCACTCTTATTCAAAAGGCGTAGTCCCTGATTCATGGAAGTCAGCCCTTGTCCATCCGATCCCAAAAAAAGGAGACAGTTCGGATCCGGCAAACTACAGGCCTATTGCTATTACCTCCCTACTCTCCAAAATTATGGAGAGCATAATTAACCGCCAGCTCTTGGTATACCTTGAGGGTCACCAGTTGATCAACGACCGGCAGTACGGCTTTCGCCATGTTTGGTCGACTGGCGATCTTCTGGTATACCTAACACATAGATGGGCGGCGGCTATTGAAAGCAAGGGGGAAGGCCTGGCAGTTGGTCTGGATATAGCGAAGGCCTTTGATCGTGTATGGCACAAGGCGCTCCTCGCAAAACTTCCATCATTTGGGCTTCCCGAGAGCTTATGCAAGTGGACCTCCAGCTTCCTCACTGGGCGCAGTATACAGGTCGTTATCGACGGTTATTGCTCGAATCCCAAGCCCGTGAACGCTGGAGTGCCCCAAGGCTGTGTGCTATCTCCCACGCTGTTTCTTCTGCATATCAATGATATGTTGGACACCGCCAACATGCATTGCTATGCAGACGACAGCACTGGTGATGCCGTATACACGGGCCATGCAGGTCTCTCTCGGGAAAACGTCGACCAGTGCCGGGAGAAACTTGTGTCTTCTATCGAGTCCTCTCTCGAGAAGGTCGCGGAATGGGGTAAGTTGAACCTTGTCCAATTTAACCCCCAGAAGACTCAAGTTTGCGCGTTTACCACTAAAAAAACCCCATTTGCCGTATCACCGCTCTTCGAGAACACTTCCCTTAAAGCCTCGCCTAGTATCGGAATACTGGGTCTCGAAATCTCGAGTAATTGCCAATTCCGTGGCCATCTGGAGGGCAAAGCCAAACTGGCTTCAAAGAAACTGGGCGTCATAAATAGAGCACGGCAATACTTCAAGCCGGCTCACATTCTAGCGCTCTACAAAGCGCAGGTCCGGCCTCACATGGAGTATTGCTGTCATCTCTGGTCTGGCGCACCCCAGTATCAGCTCGATACATTTGACCGCGTGCAACGCAGAGCAGCTCGAATTGTCGGGGACCCAGTACTCTGTGAACGGCTGGATCACTTGGCGTTGCGTAGAGACGTCGCTTCATTGTGTGTCTTCTACCGCATTTATCACGGGGAGTGTTCCGAAGAGCTGTTCAACCTGATTCCTGCCACCGAATTTCTTCTTCGCACGACACGCCACAAGTTACGATATCATCCCCACCATCTGGATGTGTGGCGGTCCTCCACAGTGCGGTTTTCAAGGAGCTTTCTTCCTCGTACCACGAAGCTGTGGAATGAGCATCCTTGTGCGGTGTTTCCGGGACGATACGACATGGGTACCTTCAAGAAAAGCGCGTACACCTTCCTTAAAGGCCGGCAACGCTCTTGTGATTCCTCTGGTGTTGCAGGAGAGTGTGGGCGGCGGTGATCACTTAACACCAGGTGACCCGTACGCTCGTTTGTCCTCTAATTCCATAAAAAAAAAAAAAAAAACAGCTCTTTGGAACGATCCCCGTGATAATTGCCACATAAGACACAATGAAGCGACGTCTCTACGAAACGCCAAGTCATCTAGCCGTTCACAGAACACTGGATCTCCGAGAATTCGAGCAAGTCTGCTTGATTTTTATATAATAAGTTTCGATCTGTTTGATTGCGGTCCCTTACGGCCGTTCCCAATAATCAGTCTATCTCCGGTTGTGGCCTACTTGAGATAAAAATCGTAACTATCGTTGACTTTTCTGTCCCAATAAAGTTATCGACCTTATCCGTACACGCTATCTGTCAATGGGAGGACGTATAGCTTAGCTTAAAAGCGATAGAAGTTTGTATGGAAATTGCAATCACACGTCCCAATATAAGGCGATAAGAATGACTTATCGGGTATATTAGGACAGCTTCAGATTATTGACAGCTAATAACTCACAGTAGAAGGTAGTAATGTATGTCTATCTGTAGATAGTAAATTGGGAACAGCTACAAAGAAGTCTTCACATAAATAAATATATATGTATATTATTCTGCCTAACAATAATCGATACTTCCTGTATACTCTACAAGTACGCACTTAATTATCGAATACAATAACATTAAAATATATCTCATTATCAGATCAAATGAGTCAACAACTCAGTGCCTGATACTTGGCTTTGTGAAGTCCCTAGAAACTTGATGATTTACCCCCTTATTCATAATGGTCCGCTAACTTTAAACAGCCGCTTAGGAGTGTTTTTCTCATTCTGACTTAGGTCAATAGATGAAGACAGAGTGAGCATTAGCAATGCTTTAAGTTAGCAGACTATTATGAATAAGGGGGTGAAGCTTCAAATCTGGCTATACGATTCAATCTTGAATGATTTTGTCAGTCGATATTTAAGCCAAGTTCTAGATTCACATAAGTTGAAGTAATCTTCGTTAAACACTTTAAAACAAGTGAAAACTTTGAAGGTCACCGACATAATAATAACTATAGCTGTACAGTGGTTTTACAAGGCCATATAAAATCAATACACGATTAGTATTAATTAACTCTTATCATAAACAAATAACTAAAAATTATGTGAAATAATTGAAAATTTTCAAAATTTTGGGTTCGCTGGTATTATCTTATACAATCTTACCACCGCAATGACCCAACCCTGATAGCACTCCAGCTTTCGCTGAAAGGCCATTTTGCAGGAGCAATCAAACCATGGTTGAGACCTGCCACCGATAGGCACCCAGGGAACGGAATGAAGAGATTCATACCTTGCAGTAATAATAATAATAGTAATAAGCAACAGCTACAGCAGCGACATCTGGACCAATCAGCGAAAAATAAACTGTCTCCACGGGCAGGATGCGAAAAAAATACCGCACCTCATTCCGCTCTGCTGAAATATGGTACCACACGCAGTATACCGTAACCGTAGTAGCAACCTAAGAAGCGGAGCCGAAGAGGAAACTAGATGAACTAGCCACCAGTGGGATGCCGGCTAGATTATGGGTACCACAACGGCGTTCTGCCGTGAAGCTGTAATGTGTAAACATTACTCGGTTTCGCTCTGAAGGGCGCCGTAGCCAGTGAAATTACTGGGCGGACTTAACATCTTACGTCTCAAGGTGACGAGCACAATTGTAGTGCCGATCAGAATTTTTGGGTTTCAAGAATCCTGAAAGGCACTGCATTGTAATGGGCAGGGCGTATCAATTACCATCAGCTGAACGCCCTGCTCGTCTCATCCCTTATTTCATAAAAAAAATGGATAGCCGTCAGGATGCGAGGGCAACAGAAAGTCCAACAGTGAAGGTGTACGATTGTCCACGTTTGGGATTCGCGTATGCGCAATATAATATGGTCTGACACTGGTTTGAATCCGACCATAGTTCCTTTTTTTAGTCTCCCGCAGCCCTGCATTACTATTTTACGATTTGCCTATAGACACATCAAATGTTGTGTTGCATCTACTGCATTTAACATGGATTAGTTGCGAAATCTATTTAACAAATATATCACGAACAATATACGGGTGTAGAAAATAAAAAGGCCAATGTAAACATTAAACTTTACGTACATACATTACAAAAACTATAGAATAATTATATCTACTACAACATCAAACAGGTACAATAATCAAATTATATTACCGATTTAAAAATATATTATTAAAATTAGAACGGAAACACTTATTTATTAAATAGTTACACATATACGTAACAAGCATTTTTCTGGACGGTGTACAATTCAAAGGCAATGCGAATTCAAAAATTGAACTGGAATGTTCAATTTGGCACTTGCGGGTAACATGAATTTGAATTATTATCCTTAGCAAAAGCACACATATAGAATTGCTTACTGTTTATTGCTTGGTGTAAAGGTAAGTTGCAATTAGAGCTAGGATAGCGAGCGGTGCGGACGCAGCAATGGATCCGGCGCCGTTACATTTGTCCTTGTCGCAGACACTGCAGTGTGTTATTTGTTTGCTCGCTTCTATTGGTGTCAGCTTGGCAGCATTCATAAGAAGACGGCAGGTTTGGTTTAATTCGGTTGGGTTGGCGTCCAAACAGGTACGTACGGTAGCACCATTTTCTGAAATCATATTATATTTATTATGTTTTTTTTTATTGAGTTGCACATTTGGGATAAAGGACCATTCGTACGGGTCACCCGTTGGTATGAGATCACAGAGCGTTGCCGTACTTATAAGTGCCAAATTAATGTAAACAATACGAATTGGAAAATTGAAAACACATTAGTACCCACGTGTGGGCGTAGAAGAGACTCCAGAGAAGGTGCGCAATGAGAGGCAATGGCAGTAGCCCTTGTGATATAGGCGCTCTTAAGTCTGGGGACCGAGCCAGTGGCCTTGAGGAATCGAGCGGAGCTACGTTACCTCTCTCGTACAAGATCGCCATAGTCTTAATTCAGAATTAGAAGCATTTTTTATTTATTACAAACATAATACAATTATCTTTACAAAACTAACAAAACTGTGTCATGCTAGATAGTATTGGTGTACAATCGTACAATTTTTATCTAGGTTGAGTAATGAGCATGGCTCCAACTGTAAGAGTTAGGGGTAGTTTTGGGAAGTTTACGCACTATCTTTAAAAAATAGAAATGTGAAGAATGATTTTTTTGGAAAAATATAAGCTTTATATAAACCGTCAAGAAAAGGTTTTAAGTTTGCGCTATTTTGACGATTTCGAGCGGGAGCCTTCAGTCCGATTTCAGACAGCGTTTTAATACTTAATATGTGTTCAAGTATTGGTGTCTTTTATGCACAGTTATAAAAACAGGGACAAAGCGCACTTGATCACGCAATACAATTTGGGACACCTTCTGGAAGCCTGGCCATAACAATGCCCGAAAATTAAAGAAATTTAAACTTGTAATAGCAAACGTACGGAAAACAATCTTGTGGCAGTATCGCGGGGCTCCAGTAACCCCGTCAACCAGGTCTCGTGGTAGGATCTCCCTCAAGTAAGCTCGGTTGTAGTTCAGAGAATCCTGGGTTGAGCAGTCCTGGAAAAGAACAAATGAAATTTGTATTTATTTTATCTGGCAAAAGCTAAGCGTTTCTTAATTATTATTGTACTCGTATTACTTATGTTCGGAAAAGGTAGACCCAATCAGACGAAGCATTGCAATGTAATAATTATGTACGACAAGTTTTGTAGCCCATAATATGGGGATAGTTTCAAGGTATCATCATCATCAGCCCGAAGACGACCACTGCTGGACAAAGGCCTCCCCCTAAGATTTCCACGACGATCGGTCATATTACCATATTTTTAAATAGAAAAAGAAGCCCGCTGATTTTGTTGCAACCGTTCTTGTTAGGTCTGAGGCATGCCTTTTGGAATGGGTGGTAGTTTTTGACTTTCAATAAGTGATTTTATTTGAATTGCGGTAAAAAGAGTACTACGTTTATTTCGAGGTATAGAACATTTGAGCGTATAGGTAAGGTGTTAAATAATCACCACCTTACTAGCTTACTTATTTGCAACGTCAGAGAAATCGTAGGAGCGTTGCCAGTCTTTGACATAGCCCTTTAAGCATGATGTTAGACAAAACCGTTTATATAAAAAAAAACTAATTGAATGTTGAATGCCCATCTTAAATTTTATAGATAATTATCACTATGATCAGCATTGCCAAAATGGTTGTTAATTCATTGATAATTACTTATGTTAAACATTCATGTATCTTCTCAGCTATATGTTATTTTTTTAATTAAACTTTTCAGCAAGTAATGTTTAGAATAATTAATTAATGATAAGTTAATAGTGTAACTTATATTACTTACATTAAAAAAATTGGGTTAAAATTTATATCTTCGCTATTAATTTTCTGTATAATAATTAAAGTGTTACAAGATGGATGGAGGAGTTTGAACTATAAATTTTTCGGAAGCAAACAACAATACTTTTAAGTTGGGACACACAACCCAATCTTTGAAAGTAACTCCTCCGAAACGGCTTGACCGATTCTCATGAAATTTTGAGTGCATATTGGGTAGGTCTGAGAATCGGACAACATCTATTTTTAATCCCCCTAAATTTTAAGGGTGTACGATTTTTTTTTTTAATTTTTTCTACATTTTTTTTAATTTGTTTGATTATGAGTCAGCATTAAAAAATACATACAACTTCAAATTTCCACCCATCTACGATCAAAAGTTACTTTTGTATCGCGATTTTAATATCGGCAATTAAACGTCGTCTAGTAATTTATAAAACAATTGATATGATAAATTCTTCGCAGTTATAACTTATAGGGATATCATATTTACTAAGCAGTTCAAAGTGAAGTGCCAAACAGTTTATTATAGTTTGCACAATAATATGTGTTTTATTAACACTGATCTCATAGTTTATTCAAGGACAATTTATACTTCAGCTGTAGTTGAGTTGTTTACGAATGGAAACTTGTATGCTCCACACCTACGCAGTTCCTTACCAGGCACTTGAATCTAGGGCACACTATATTTGTCTTTAAGGCTTTAGACAAGAGAAATTGAATAACTACAGAAGAATATAGAAATAACATTTGATAATTCATTAAAATTAACATCTTATGTCGTTGCAGTAGTAAGTCTATGAAAACTCTGCCTAATAGGTGGGTAGGCAGAGTTTAGCTTCGGACAATTTTTGAGCGTGATTGTGATTCTAGTTGTTTATTGTACGTCAATGGGGCAGATATATCATCGCCCAGCGAAATACTAGGTATAAATTTTTCATACTTTATTATTAGATATTTTGCTAAGTGTACGGTTATCCGCGTTTATACCCAAGGCTGATTGACATTAGGAAAACTTCAGAATAACCATTGTTTTGGCAGTATTGTCAGCGAAAACATACATCATATAATAATAATATTGACACACTTTCACACAAATTATCTTGCCCCAAATTAAGCATTTAGCCTGTGATATAGGTTACAAGACAACGATATATTTAATACAATATACTTACTAAAACATACATAAATACATATAAACATCCATGACTCGAAAACAAACATCAATATTCTTCATATAAATGCTTGCACCTACCGGGAGTTGAACCCGGGACCTCTAGTAGGTCGTCGAAAAAAAATAAAACAATATAAAATATAAAAAGAATAAAAATATTAAATATAAAAACATAAAAAAAATATTAAATATTATTTTTAGTTCATAAGTAAAGATTTCGCATATTCTTGGTTTATTATCAGTTATAGTAATGGTAGACACTTCACTTATATTTAAAGTAAATACAAGCCAAGTATGTATGACGAAGTAAAGAATTGTGCACTGGTTTAGCGCTCATAGCCTATTGTTAAATACCATGAAACCTAAGGATATAAAATTTACCGCACCAGATTTCAAAATTTAGATATGACAGTGTTTTGTTAAGTAAAACCGATGGAATCTGCTATATTTCTAGGAATTACTCTTGATTCCATAATACAATGGGCCCCTAAAAGACTAAGTTCTGCAGCACATGCGGATAATCATATAACGTTTTTTATATGAATTTATATGAAAATTCTATAAAACGCACTCGGTTATAAATAGGCAAAATCGCAGCAAATCCGCTCACAAAAACACACTACGGCTGGCATTTACTAGATTTTATTTGGCCGTGAATTTCTGGTAAGCGTCGTATTTTGTGGCTATGAATTAAAAAAAATAGAAATCGTAAACGACGCCTCCATCATAGATACTCGGTACATCCACTAACTGATCTAAGCTATACTATTTTAAATTCTAATTTATATTCGATTTTAAATAATAATCAAATTATTTTGGGTATCCAGTATTGGAGGTCTACTCGCAAAATCGACAATGATATATTCGGAACGATACGATAATCCTCCGAATATATCGCACCTACCCTACTCTAAAAATGTTCGTATTCCATATCGTTTATCGTAACAACATCGTTACCATAATAATAATAATAATATTGACACACTTTTTACACAAATTATCTTGCCCCAAGTTAAGCATATATAGCCTGTGTTATGGGTTACAAGACAATGATATATTTAATACAATATACTTACTTACCATAGACTAATATTTTGATTTTTTTACGATATCGAGTGAATAAATTCTGCGCAAACCTTGAAAAACTAAATATTATCTGTGCTATGTCGCTGTTAAGTGTCAAAAATCAAAACATAGCTTAGGCGCTAAGGACCACGCCAGACTCTGCACCACCAATTTGGTAGGTATCTTTTTCACAAATTGTAAATATTCAAAAATTATGTAATGAAAATAATATGACCATTTAAAATTGAATAAATAGTACAAAACTTGCGGATGATGAAATGTTAAAATAAAGTAACTGACCCTTCTCTTCGACTTCCTATTTCTCAGGCGGCCATTTGCATTACTTTCTACACATAAACGATCAACAAAATGAGTTAAATTACTTGGTAGTAAAAAAATCCTGTAGAATAGTAAATAATATATAATTATTTTAATAATATTTATTAACTATGTTTATTGTATGGCAAATATATCTATACAACTTGAAACGATAATAGCAACGACAGCCTAGAAGGTGTCGTTGAGAATATAGTAAAAGTGACTGTTGATTATTTGTCAAATTAGAATATTCGTTTCTGACATTTTCAACTAAGAGTAAGGTTAGGATCCATAATATCGAAAAATGTTTCGTTCGTTCAATGATCGTTTCGACATTGAATACGATGTAACTAAGAGTAGGATTCGTAATGACTAATATATATCGAATATCGATTTTAGGAGTAGGCCCCCGAAAGTAAAGATACTATCACTATGGGATACAAAGAGGTTGAGATTTTGAGCCCCCGCCCAAAAGTAGCATATAACGTTATTATCAAAATTAAAAGCAACCACTAAGAATTCCATTATGCGATATGCGTATACTTTAATAGAAAGCCAACTTTTTCATTTTCCGCGGTTTAAACGCAGTGCGTGCTCAGCATTATAGACGAAACGAACTCCATCTAATGCTAAGACTGGCTTGCATCATATTAGCTGTTATAGTTAAGGTTTAAGTCAAATTTAACGTTAACAGTAACGCTGACTTTAACATAGACTGCGGAATGTGTATAGTATTCCTTGGCATAGTTGAAGTAAAAAAATGTAATATCGAATATTTATTTGAAACTTTTGACAGGTCGCTATTTAGCTATTTAACATTAACTTTGACCGACGAAGATTGGACGGTTACTGTTAATGTTATGACGTCATCTAAAAATTGTCAAATGGTGCAACACATTTTTGAAGTTATACTTCTTTAGGCGCGTTATGAAAATATGATGAGAGTGAAATTTTAAGATGCGCGCGCATCACCTTAACACAAAGGAACAGGTGAAGTTGGTTCCTAAAATTTTCTGACGTTTGCGACATTCGTTATTGTTTTTTGATTTCATTAGTCATATTCATTGTCCATTATTAGGATAGGCAAAGGGTTCAAGTGCGTACAGCCATATTCGTTGTTTAATAATTAATTGTGAAAGCCTTAGTTGCAAGATTTTTACAATATTGTTCTTTCTACAAACGTAGAATAGCACGAGGAATAAATCATTTTAAGGATTTTTGCTTGGTTAGGCCAACGAAGTATAACTTCTTCCTTGCATACATAAGTACACACACACTTTATTTTTCTTAACCGGTACTTTAACATGCTTGTTATTGCTAAAGTTAGTTGGTGCATCCCAGCCTAAGAGATAGTTAGTTAGTTAAACTGCGGTTCTGTTACATATATGTTCCCATTAAAAAATATTTATAAGGTGATACATATGGACACCAAACTGAAATCATCAGAGATATTAATAGTGGATCTGTTTGTAAACATTTCGAATCCATTATTATTCTCTGGAACGCTTTGGCAATCTGCCCGAGGGGTTTAGATCACATTCTCAGAATCTATGTTACATTTCATGCGATATTAAATTCCCAGCGCGACATACATTTTTCATTTGTAATTTGTAAGTACTTACAACTAAATTCTTGCTGCCAAAGGGGTCCTTACATGTCGGGTCCGACTGCGAATTGCATTGGTAGCATTGAAGGCAGGATCCTGGAATACAAACGGTGATTTATTAAGCTTAGAATACATGTAAACAATTTTAAAATAGATTAAAAGCGGAAAGTTAAACTACGAGTATTAAGTCTGGTAGCTTGGTATTTTTTTATAAGTAATTTTGATCACGTAGATGTTATAAGCAGCAAAAAAACTATGCCTGCATATGGCGTGATTATACCTAATATAGGTAGTCTACCTGGACAAGTTTATACATTTATGTGGTATTATAGTTTTTAAATGTGATATTTGTAATTAATGCCCCCGCAACTGCTCTTGACGGTAAAATTCGTTCTTAGCTTTTTTTTATGGAATAGGAGGACAAACGAGCGTACGGGTCACCTGTTGTTAAGTATCACCGCCGTCCACATTCTCTTGCAACACCAAAGGAATCACAGGAGCGTTGCCGGCCTTTAAGGAATGTGTACGCGCTTTTTTTGAAAGTACCCATGTCGTATCGTCCCGAAAACACCGCACAAGGAAGCTCATTCCACAGCTTTGTAGTACGTGGAAGAAAGCTCCTTGAAAACCGCACTGTGGAGGACCGCCACACATCCAGATGGTGAGGATGATATCCTAACTTGTGGCGTGTCGTGCGAAGTTGGAATTCGGCGGCAGGGATCAGGTTAAACAGCTCTTCGGAACACTCCCCGTGATAAATGCGGATTAGCTGAACTCTACTCGACGAAAGGAATACCTATTCCTACGAAGTTTGAAGTATCTGGGCCCAATGTTTCCTGGGCCTAATGATGAGTCAGTATGTGGAAATCTCTGATAATATTTTTATGTATAAAGATAGTGATGATGCAATGCCCATTACAATGCATTGTGGTTAGTTATCTCGCTCTTCAAACCAAAATACTACACTTGCTTGCTTTACATACTATTTCACAGAAGAAAAAGGCACTGTTTTAGAAGGTAAAATATTGGTTCCAGATAAGTAATCACCAACATATTACCATATTATTAAACCTTCTCTGAAACACGCTGTATCTTATGGTATATGTATTATTCCGATATTTTCGCTATATATTTTCGCAGTATAACCGAACAAACCCGGCTCTCCGTTTATTGGTTATGTTTTTGTTTTTTAAATTTTATTTGTGTATTAATCCTAGAAGTGAGGGTTATCACTTTAAAAACATAACAAATTTTTTAGATTTACAAAAGCGACATCTCAAGTTAATTTCCTAATTTGCAAATATTGGGGTTAAGCAGGTTATCAACTGTAAAGTAGATCCTGTAGATGAAGCCACAACCTGAGAGTTGAACAAAGCATATAAGATTTTATGACAATACGTCACTCGAACGGTTAGCTCAGTTGGTTAGAGCACCGGCACGGAACGCCGAAGGTCGTGGGTTCGAGTCCCGCATCGGTCATAAAATTTAGTTTTTCAAATTTTATTTGTGAAAATGTGAAAGATTTTTTCTTTGTGTGTAATTTAAAACTACTTTCACCAGTAGAAATTACCGAGAAACTCGGGTAGTACCTACTTATTTCAAATAAAAACAGAAATCCATACGTTAACAGCTATAAAGTGGACTGTATATGGATAAAACTAAAGATAGCTTGTAATGTTGGTTTGCAACGCTCGGCTGTTTTAATGAGCAAATTGTTACATTTTATGCTTCTTATATGTAGGTATCAAATTCATCCTCAACGAAGTCAGAGACCGTAACGGGAGATAATGTAGTCAGGTATTTATTTTAGGTACCTAAGTCTTATAATTTATACGTCTAGATAGTCTCTTGCTGTTAAACAACCGATAAAACAGGTTAAAAGCGTGTAAAAAAACTTTTTTTTCGTATGGAATAGGAGGACAAACGAGCGTACGGATCACCTGTTGTTAAGTGATCACCGCCGCCCACAATCTCTTGCAACACCAGAGGAATCACAGGAACGTTGCCGGCCTTTAAGGAAGTTCTACGCGCTTATTTTGAAGGTACCCATGTCGTATCGTCCCGGAAACATCGCACAAGGAAGTTCATTACACAGCTTTGTAGTACGTGGAACAAAGCTCCTTGAAAACCGCACTGTGGAAGACCGCCGCACATCCAGATGGTGGGGATGATATCCTAACTTGTGGCGTGTCGTGCGATGGTGGAATTCGGAGGCAGGAATCTGGTTGAACAGCTCTTAGGAACACTCCCCGTGATAAATGCGGTAGAAGACACACAATGAAGCGACATCTCTACGCAACGCCAAGTGATCCAGCCGTTCACAGAGCACTGGGTCCCCGACAATTCGAGCTGCTCTACGTTGCACGTTGTCAAATGGATCGATCTGATACTGGGGTGCGCCAGACCAGAGATGGCAGCAATACTCCATGTGTAGAGCGTTTTACTTGCCTTTGCATTAGAATCCAACTTTTGTAATCTAAGCTATTTTCACAACAAGGTTTAACTGATTAACATTACAATAACAACCAGGCACTTATGTAAGCTTGAACAATCATAATATTATAAGTTACACTAGCCTTATACAGTCCATACAATAACAGTCCTTACATAATATGACGTGTTAATTAAAACAAATAGAGTTGGTGAGTACGTAAGCGGTAATTGACTAACGACGGTCCGTACTCATAAGTAACACTATTACACAAATTGGATTAATTCACAAGTCTTTGGTCATTGTGACCAGTGCCTGTTTATGACACAGCAAGGAATAAGGATCCATAATGTTATAACAAGCTTTCATATTCTTGGACTTTTTGCTAAACATATACATGGCTTGAAGGTTTCGTTACCAGGCCATAAAATCCAAAAAAAAAAAATGCTAAACATATACAAACATTTTGGCGTTGACAGTTGATGGCAGATAACAGAGATACTATGTTGACACAATGCTAGTTATTAACCCCCTTATTCATAATAGTCTGCTAACTTAAAACATTGCTAATTCTCACTCTGTCTTCTTCTATTGACCTAAGTCAGAATGAGAAAAAACACTCCTAAGCGGCTGTTTAAAGCTAGCGGACCATTATGAATAAGGGGGTTAATAATTATGATTTGTAATGTTGCTATATTAAATACAATGGTAGCAGCTTTAATATTTAATTTAACAATAAACGCAGGTGTTTAAAATTATTGAAGTAGCTATAATAGATTATTTAATTTAATAATTTATAGGGCATCGTAGTTTGGTTTTATTTAGTGACCGCAAAATTGATAAAAAACACACTCCATACACGGACGAGTAAAAAAACAAGGACTCCGTGTCACCTTACATAACAGTGAGGCACCAAAACAAGCCGGTAAACGTGTAAAAACATAGCCCCGCGTACACACTTACACTAATACAAGCCGATCGGCCGCCATTATGAGATTTGCCATCTTCTTTGACAGATCAGTTTGCGTCGCAATAAAATATTTTGAAAATGCCGTCGTGCGTTGTGAAAAAGTGTAAAAACAATACTATAAAAGTATTTGTGGATATTATATGTAATTGTGTAACTGGTATCCCCCGTAACCGCACACACACTAGCATAAAGGTACTTCACTTTCTAATATCACAGCGAGGAGTCTTTCTTTTTTACTCGTCCGTGACTCCATAGAAAAACGGGACAAGTCTTTTAGATGTGAACTACTACGCTTACATATTATGAGTTTCTATTTGAATAGTTGGACGGTATTTTATGGTGAGTACTCTCGAGTTTTTTTGTTATATGAACAAGATTTATTTAAATTTAAATTTAATTTTTTTAACAGTTTTTATTCAGGTATAAAATCTTTGGATCATGTTAAATTTTCCTTTTGATTATCTCAAACATCATCATATTAGCCGGAAGACGACCACTGCTGGACAAAGGCCTCCCCTAAAGATCGCCATGATGATCGGTCGTGTGCTGCCCTCATCCAACGTATTCCGGCGATCTTTACCAGATAATCGGGTTATCTTGTGGGGGGCCTACCAACACTGCATCTTCCGGTGCGTGGTCGCCATTCGAGGACTTTACTGCCCCAACGGTCATCTGTCCGTCGAACTATGTGCCCTGCTAACTGCCACTTCAGTTTCGTCTGGCTGTCTGGTCAATGATTGGGGCTATGTTGGTGACTTTGGTTCTCCTACGTATCTCCTTATTTCTGATTCGATCTCGCAGGGAAATTCCAAGCATAGCATTGCCCTCTATGCGGCCATGAGCATCCTCATCAGACCCATATTTAGCGACCACGTCTGCGTACCGTAAGTCATCACTGGCAACACACACTGGTTGAAAACCTTCGTCATCAGACACTGCGGATCCTACGGAATTTCCCGAACGCTGCCCATCCGGGTTCAATTTTTCTTTTAATATTGTTAAATATATTGTGGAAATAATGCTTGTGCGTTTTATTCTTTTTTGGGTTTCTGTACTTGTAGGGGAACTAAAAGAAATCTCTCTCTAGATATTATTAACCTTCTGCTATCCGTTCGTGTTATCGGGTATCTCATATACCGCACTAGCTAACATTTTGATGGAGTGTGCTTTATTTTGCCGTTACAATAAATAAGAGTTTATTTACATGGTACATATTTATTGGTTTGAAGTCTTTGTGTGTGAATTCGATATTAATCTGTTTTTTTTTTTGTGTCGAAGCCTGAGCCTCCTAACTCCTTTGTCTGTGTAGAGACAAGTAGTATTTAAACACTCTTTGATAGTACTACTTAAACAAAACATTTTGTGCGCTATTTTAATTAAATTAGAAACGTCAAAAATCGTTGCAATGTTACGACTGTTATTTAAATTCAAAAAGTTTGTTTCATGACCAAAATCGTACATTTATGTAGGACATACACGCGGAAATTGGTACTTACAAACTAGTTGTAGAATGTTTACCATGTTCAAAAGAAAAAACCAATTACCAAACTAGTACTATAAATAACTTTTATCTCATGTAATAAAAATGGAGCATGAATGATTGTTCTGTTGTTAAATCTTGATAGAAAGAATATCTGCGCACATTAAACCAACGAAAAATATTATGAGTAATAGAAATGAGAAGTCACCAATACTATTAATAAGTTTTATCGTTTAAAGTAACTTATACAGTTATGTTTTTCTTGTTCATTTATATCTTAGTGAATCTTTTCGAGCAACTATTAATAACTCGGAGACTAAATGAACTGTGTATGGATAACTTATTAAACTTGTACTATTGAAGAAACTTTTGTCTGTCTTTAGATAACTTGATGAAACTATTATAAGATAACTTAAGTTTTTGTTTGTCGGATTTTAATAAATATTTTTTGTATATACCAGATTCTGGATGAAAGCCTTGATTGTCTGAAACTTAGATAATTTCTATGTTTAGAAACTAAGGTGAAACTTTGGGGAGCATTTTTTAATTGTTAGGATACTTTGCAAGTAACAAATACACAAACTTTACCCCTTGTCAATGTGGACAGTCTCTTTAATAGTATTTCCCTGTGAAGCGAAGGTCGCTGAATGGGGTAAATTGAACCTTGTCCAATTTACCCCATTCCGACCCCAGAAGACTCAAATTTGAGCGTTTACCACAAAAAAAAACCCATTTGTCGTATCACCGCTCCTCGACAACGCTTCCCTTAAAGCCTCGCCTAGTATCGGAATACTGGGTCTTGAAATCTCGAGCGATTCCCAATTTCGTGGCCATCTGGAGGGCAAAGCCAAATTGGCTTCGAAGAAACTGGGCGTCATTAATAGAGCACGGCAATACTTCAAGCCGGCCCACATTCTAGCGCTCTACAAAGCGCAGGTCCGGCCACACATGGAGTATTGCTGTCATCTCTGGTCTGGCGCATCCCAGTATCAGCTCGATACATTTTACCGCGTGCAACGTAGAGCAGCTCGAATTATCGGGGACCCAGTGCTCTATGAACGGCTGGATCACTTGGCTGGTGTTCAGATGTCGCTTCATTGTGTGTCTTCTACCGCATTTAACACGGGGAGTGTTCCGAAGAGCTGTTCAACCTGATTCCTGCTACCAAATTCCACTTTCGCACGACATGCCACAAGTAAGGATATCATCCCCACCATCTGGATGTGTGGCGGTCCTCCACAATGCGGTTTTCAAGCTGCTGTGGAATGAACTTCCTTGTGGGGTATTTCCGGGACGATACGACATGGGAACCTTCAAAAAAAGCGCGTACACCTTCCTTAAAGGCCAGCAACGCTCCTGTGATTCCTCTGGTGTTGCAAAAGATTGTGGGCGGCGGTGATCACTTAACAACAGGTGACCCGTGACGCTCGTTTGTCCTCCTATTCCATAAAAAAAAGAACTCTTATCTTCTATTTCATCCCCAAGTACTTAGGTCTAGGTTTCAAAAATGCTCGAACAAATGTTTATAAATTACTTCTGATCAAGTGCCTAAATACAAAGTTTTATGGTGTCATCTTCGATAGTGACGAACTTCCATACAAACTTTCATCCCCTATTCCAAACCCTCCATTTATTTTTTTCACAACAAAAGGTAACCTATGTCCTTTTCACGGCTCTATTCTATGTATTCAACTTCATCGAAATATGTTGAGTGGTTTAGGCGTGAAAGCGTAACAAAAAAACTGTTATATTATTTGGATGGATTCATAATGAAATTACGTGTGGGATTTGTTTGCTTAGTCAATAGCTGACGATTAAAATCACAAATCGAAATTAATGTTCGTAAACAAAGGACTATTATTTTTTTATTATTCCATTGTTATAGTTCTCGCTTATATATGTAACTTAATATTATGTGATTTAAAGTAACTCATATTATGTGTCGATACGTCTTAATTGCGTTTTCATTTTATCATCATTTCATAATTTTAAGCATCATACCAGTATATGTAACGGAATATTTGAACATTATTTTCACCCAATATAAAATGTTGGATTGAATTGAAACTTTGCACACTAATCAAGGTCCGATATCAATACAATAACTCAAATAAAATTATGAACGATGCGGGCTCGAACCCGCGACCTCTCGCGTTCCGTGCGAGCACTCTTCCAACTGAGCCAACTGTTCGAGGGAGGGATCCTCAATATATTTTGTGTGCTTTGTTCAAGTGTCTGGTTGTGGCTTCATCTACAGGATCTACTTTACAGTTGATAACCTGCCCAACCCCAATATTTGCACATAAGGTCGCGGTTCGAGTTGTAATTTTAAATTTTATTTGTGTAATTAATCCCAGAAGTGGCTTTAATATAAATAACAAGTTCTTTACAATACAATAAATTAGACTGTCTATTTTAATGGAATCTTTGAACATAATTTTCAACGCCTTCAAAACTTTTAAGCATTGCATGGGTCATGAAATGGTATAAATTTATCAATTCTGCAAAAGACTATGGCGAGTGCTAATTCTATACCATACTATGTAGGTACGTATCATAATTATACTATACTTAAAACAATGATTATCTTAAGAAAAAAGCAAAAATAAATAGTATCAGATACTACCATTATTTTCTTATTCTATTGCATCATTTAAATAGTTTTGACCTAAGTTAAAATTTTGAATGCAAATTAAAAGATCATTAACCAATATGTTAAAGGCTTTTGTTAAAATAATATCGTAACTTGCTGTCATTCATTATTTTCCTTTAGCGCGTTTGTTTTAAGGGTTTATAGATGAAACTACCTCCCACGTTACATCTTTAATATATTAAATAAGTACTAAAACTTTAAAAAGTAACCTGTTCTAAAGTTTAATTAGATCGTCTGTTTTGGAATTTTAGAATTTGATATAAGTAGTAAAGAATAAATTGGGGGAATAAAATATGAAAAATTATTAAAACCTTCAAAAAGCCTCGGTCTGTCTGTCTGTCTCCGGTTTTTGTTACACTATTTTTCAATATTTAATAAAAAAAAACAAGAACTGAAAGACCAATGAAATATCTTTCCTCAATTGTCAAAAATTACCCGAGTATTGTTTACCTTGCAAAGAATTGAAATAAATTCAAATTAAAATGTTTGGTTTGCTCTGTATTAAAAAAAAGTTTATCATTTTATAATTTATTTTATCAAAAATGCTATATAGCGTTTACAAAATACGAAAAAAGTTGAAACTAACGGTTTGAATTGGTACCTATACGTTGTTTACCGATAAAGTGGTTTAAACCGGTTTATGTCTATTATATGCGATTTGACTGTAAAAGTTAACTATCTTATTAATAAATGAAATATAAAGTTTCTCTAACTTTAAAATTACTTCTCTCTGTCATGTACTTCTGCAGCAGGGGCATTGCCTACCGCCGTATCAATAATATCAGTAAAAAAAAGAAAAACAAACTAGTCATAATCAGCTCTACATGATCTAATAAATCAGTTTGCCCAAAAAAGGCAAGGAGATATAATATGTATATTTAATTTGAAGTGTTTGAAAAAAAAATGGGAAAAGTGACAGATAGATAGATAAGCAAACTTTTTTTTTCTTTTGTGAGAAATCTTTACCCTTCATAAGGGCCCCCAAACAAAATTTTAAACGGGGCCCCGCCACGGCACGCTATGCCACTGTTCTGTAGTGACAAAAGTAAAATAAAGTTTTATATTTGGAATAACTTTACTTCGCGTTTATTAATGGAACAATATAATACACCCTGTATTATATTAACCCTTATGACCTGGTTCATTCCTCGAGTACAACCTTATCGTACAATCGTCTCATGTAGTCCTGTGATGAGTAAATAACTCTGATATTGAAACTTTACTTTATAAAATGAAGCGATGGCGATGAGGCGATGAAGGAAGCAGGAAAATCCGATCGAAATCGGTTTACTTAATGATACCTTTACACATAACTTAATTCATTAAAAACCGTAAAATTGTCATGAAAGATAGATTAAATAGTCCTCTATGTTGGTACTCAAATCTTAACCGGTTCAATTTTTTTTCGGTTTGTACATACATACGAAGGCGAAAACTATAAAAGTTTATATATATATATATTTTGAAGATGAAAACAAACGAGGATTCTAAAAGGAGTGGTTCATGACATAATTAGTAAATTTGTGTCATGATGCTAAATTGACCTCCGAGAGGCCTTCCATTGAGTATGTTATCTACAGAGGAAAAACTATTTCACAAGCAATATCATTCATTTCTTAGTTTAGTCATGTTATGAGGGTAATTAAGTGTGACTAAAAATTGGTTTCGTAATGCTTCTTATTATTTTAAGTGAGTTTTTTTAATTGCCTTGTATTGGTTACATTGGGATTAAAATATATTTATTATTCAAAGTCTTTAAACTTGGAAGTAATGACATCATTTGATGTATAAAAGGGGCATGAACAAAGTGACTTCCCCTTAATAGAGACATTAAGAAATGTGTTAATGGACGCATTCTTAGTTTAATGTTAAGTGTAAGTTAACGTAGAATTACTTATTGGCCTAAGTTAAGGCTATATTGTAATGCAAGTGGGGCAACATTATAATAACAAATTATTATGTTCCCTAATTGAAAAAAAAAAAATTATGTCGACATAAATTTACATTCTATAAATATAATGTAAGATCTATGTATTTATAAATATTCTGAATAAGTGGTACTCATTTTTTTGCCATTTCTCATTAAAGCATTGTCTTTCCGGAATGGTGGGTTATGGTACCATTTATGGTAAAACATTGACATTCATAAGTGTTGTTGGGACTTAATTGAATAGATTTTTTTTTTAATTTGAATACACTTTAGCCCCAAAGCATCATTACTAAAAGTTGAAAAGAGATAAACAATTAACAACAACATAACATAAAATAATTGTAATCCATAGAACGTAGTAAAAATACGTCAACAACATTCAACGCTATGAAAACGATTGGTCTCTGAATCTTATTTTTACTCATGTGACCAATTATAACATAGAGTTTACTTTGTTACACGAAGCAATAAAACGTTACGTTGGAAGTAATAAAACACACCTGCAACCGCTTCTTACACCTACTGCATAGCAATTTGTTCTTTACTGAATGAAAAAAACTTGTGGCAATGACTCGAAAAACAAATTATTCATAAAAATATTAGAAATTTATATGAATCTCTATCTGCCTGTTATAAGAAACCCAATCAATTTTGACAGAATCTAGGACTAACATGCTCTTTATTTATGAGATGGGAAAAACGTTCCGTTTTTGTGTGAAATGGGATGGGGAGTGGTGAGGCAACCGACCATGGAAATCCGCAACAACAGGTGTCAAGAGATGCGTGGTGGGAGTACGCTAGGTTCGGGAAAACAACAGCCAGTAATTGACACCACAAAGTGTCTGTGAGAGGCAAGAAATTTCCTTCAAAACGCGCGGTTGTTAAATGCCAGACGTCAACGTGATGCGGGATAATAACTTCAAAATACTTCGGCCGGCTGACTCCCATAAGTCTAAACTAAGGATAAAAACCAAAATAACACCTTGAGTTGGAATGCTATTTTTCTTAATCCTATATTAATATACATAAACATAATATGTTCCTTTCACAAATAAAATTTGAAAAACAAAATTTTATGAACGATGCGGGACTCGAACCCACGACCTCTGGCGTTCCGTGCCAGTGCTCTAACCAGCTGAGTTAACCGTTCGAGTGACGTATCGTCATAAAATCTTGTATACTTTGTTCAACTCTCAGGTTTCGTCTACAGGATCTACTTTACAGTTGATAACCTGCTCAACCCCAATATTTGCATATTAGCAAATTGACTTGTTCTATTGTTTTATTATCTTATATCCTATTCACTAGGTGATCACTCCCTTTCAATCTCACTACCAAAATATTTCAATGCTGAAGCTTATATTTGACAATTGTATATTTTTGAAGTCGACAAAAAACAAAAGTTTCAGATGCTGACACGACCCCTGAAGCTTTAGTGGCAATGGGCAGGACATATTTCACGATACACTGATGACACTCCCAACCACAAGATGGAATGGACCAACATAAGGCAAACGAAGAGTCGGCAGACCAACCAAACGGTGGACTGATGACATAATAGAGATTGCAGGAAAAGACTGGATGTATAAAAGCAAAAATAGAATACTTTGGAAAAAACTGAAGGAGGCCTTTACTCTAACAAACACAAATAAATAACTAAACACAAGATCCACAACTCTAGGAAATAGAAGCTTAAGCAACTACTTAATCTTAGTAACACTAAACAACTAGAATTTTAACTTACCTACTAACACTACTAAAAAGTGTAGCAATAATGTGTAAACAATACTGTTTTTCGGTCTGAAGGGCGCCGTAGCTAGTGAAATTACTGGGCAAATGAGACAACATCTTATGTCTCAAGGAGACGAGCGCATTTGTAGTGCCGTTCAGAATTTTTGTGTTTTTTTAAGAATCAGCTGAACGTCCTGCTTTTCACGTCCCTTATTCTCATAAAAAAAAGAGTTATGGAATAAATGTGGCTTTATTATTATTATATTTTTGAAGTTACAACATAAAGATTACTCTCTTCTTGGAGGTTAAGAAAGGTCATCTCAATCATTGACCTATAGGTTCGTTTGTCCTCCTGTTGAGAAAAGGCAAACTGACCAGCAGCTAACTTACTGTTAAAGCAATTAAAGGTTAGGTCGAATTACTAACACTCTCGCTGTGTCAGAATAATTTCTATACTCTATAACAGGATCTCAGAAAAATGAACACTATGCTAGTGATTCGACATTCGAAATAATTATTTAGAACCTTTGTGTGGAAAAAAATATTTCGTACGAATTTCTTTATAAACGATATCACATCTTGAGACGATTCTCAAGATGTGATATGAAATAGCCTCGGATGATTCTCGAGGCTTTTGGGATAATTTGGGATCTCATGAGATTTATTTGTACGATTTGAATTTTGAAAAAAAGTCTCACTGAGTTTCTTGAAAAATTATTATACAATTCGATAATACCACGTGGTCACGTAGCTAGACTTGCAGACAATAGATGGAGTCACAAGATATCACGTTGGAAAGGGCCACAAGGCAGTAGAAGTAGAGGTCGACCATCAACCCGGTGGTCTGATGATATCATACAAGTAGCCGGTGAACAGTGGATGGACACTGCAAGGAACAGGGATAGTTGGAAATCTCTAGAGGAGGCCAGACCTTTGAGAACGAGGGGTTCTTGCTATAAAAAAATATTTTTGAATTAAAAGTTATTTCTGTAAGTTTATTTTGTATATAATATGTTAATATTTAAGAAATAAGAAATATAAGGCTTTTTAATTATTATTTATTATAATACCACGTGAGTGATACCTATACATTGTATGGAGGCACTATAAGCCTGCCCGATACACTAGTCTCAGGCACTGAGTTGCTCATTTTGCTGCAAGATGGATCCATTGCCTGCACGAAGAATTCATGGAATGAAAGTAATTCATCTTGTAAAGAACACAACATTTCGTCGAAACATCGCCCATGAAATATACTGTATAAGACGCACAAAATGCGACATGACGTTTCATTCTGTACGCACCGTCGAGAAATCACAAAAGACAGGAAACGGTTCAATTATTTCAAGCTAATACTGGCACACACTGGATTGTTACAAACAACGAACAAAAGAATGGACAGAAAAGTGAATATGCAATTCCATTTGGAATAACAAATGAGAAACAACCAACCTGTAGTGATACAGATGAAAAATACTTCAGCACTGAGAAGAACTGGCGAAAGAAATTCAAATTGTATATCAAATAAGCTATGATGTAACTTTTTACCTATAAAAACTTTGGTAAACCGTTATCGGATATTTATGACAGAGCTCGCATCAAAACATGTCCATTAATAACATGTTGTTTTCGAAGTTCTGGAGCATTAACCTCTTTTCACGACTTAGAAAAAGACCTTCGCAGTAGTAAATACTCACTTTGTTTTTTTGTCATAGGTATGTCGTAACTTCGATGATACGCCTAAGGGTTTTAGGAGACAGAAAGCGGTCACGTTATCAAACTTTCCGCGATTGAGTACGGTGTTCATTAAATATAATTTACTTTCAACAGACATCTCAAAAACTCAAACTATTTGGATAATAAGAAAAAAACTTCAGTATATCCCAAATCTACTTTTTGCCCTTCAGCACTATAATGTGTCAATAAACTTATTGCCAATTCCGAATTTAATGTTTGCAGCATAAAAATATATTTGTAGATGTAGATATTCTTTGCATTGTGATGTAACAGAAGACTTGGAGTAGGTTAAAAGTATGATCCTAAAATAATAATAATAACTAAAATATTAAAGGCCGCTTGCGAAATATGCATTTGGATCGAGTCGGCTAATAGCACAGTTCTGAGCAACTACATGCACGCTTAAGCAAAACGCGACCGTGGAACGGAACGCGTGACCGTCTGTCTTGTAGAGCTCTTAGGTGTACGAGTGATGTCATCTTATAAATTTATATTCAGCCCGATGAATTGCGTCACCTTCGACAGTAGAAGCAAACACGTTCCTCGTCATGATTGACAACGTATTAACCATTTGTATGCCAAGTACAGTGCAGCCATTTTATATTGTGGAATGGTTCGTGACTCTTTTAACTAACCGTTAATTTGATTTGACTCCAAAAAGCGAATAGTTATTGCTGGAAAAGTTACAGCTCATTCTCCTCGAGCTAAATTTAATGAAATTATCTTGATGCTCTGTTACATTAATGATCAGAGATCAAATTAGACTGAATTAAGAATTAGTATGGTTAAATAAGAGCATTGGTCATACAGTGTGGATGTAAATATGTAACTAAATCTGGTTGGAAATGTCTGAAAGGTAAATCTAGGCGCACATTTCACTAACATATCGCGCATATACTAAGTCTGGCCATAAATACTGTTACAATTAAAAATAAACAAAATATTACATTTGAATTTGGAATACGTCATTTTTAAATTTCATTGAGTTTTCTCATTTTGGCGCCAATACATTGTACAATATTTTGCGGTATTAAAATGGAGTGGGGTGATAAAGGGAACCGAATCGCTGTTATTTCTTTACACAAAGTAGGTATGGAGATAAATGCAATTTTTAAACTCTGCATACGCTTTACTAAGCGTTTTACACTATACGTTTTAAGATTTCCACATTACTATGTGGAAATCTTTGGGGAAGGCGATGTCGATGACGATGATAATACGCTTGGTATTAGTAAAATGTTTGTGAATCGGGCTTTTAATATGTACAATGAGACCTCTGTTTGTGACAGAAAAAAAAATGGCCGTTCACGTAGTGTTCGTACGAAACAGGTGGTAAATTGTATTAATTTTTGTGAAAGCAAAAAACATTAAATTTCTCACATTATTTTTGTTCTAACTTAAAAATGTAAATCACTACATGATATAATTTCTTTATACTCTTCTCTAAGAAGCTAACAAAATATAGGTAACAATTTTTTAAAATTGGTAAAATTTTATAATAATGTTAAGGATTTGCCTCCGCTGCGCTCTAACTAGATACCGCACTACCTAAGAACAAAAGGTTTCTTATTACTGCAACTATTAGATGCTTTTAAATAGAAATTAATAAAATACAAAATACTTACTGATGATATTATGTGATCCCAGTGTCCTTTTTATTTCTTGTAGTATTATTTTTACAAAGTTTTGCTACGCGAACCGCCATTTTATATTCAATTATAGGCAAATTTTAACAGAACATATTCTGGCACGTGAACTTCACACATTGTTCGAGACTGGCTCGAGCACTTTGCGACTATCTATTTGGAGTGCAGCGGAGACCAATCCTTAATCTAAGTGCTTAAGATTATAGACTAGGACTTGCTGAATTATGGTTTTACACTAAGCCGGGTCATAAATCGTATTACAAACATAATTCTAATGAATAGCTTGTCTTATGTGTGTTGACTTGAATTTGGCTTATATTTGACATGTTTTTGTATATGGCATATAGGACCTTATGTTCAGCGGGTCAAGTCGTGTTTTTGCATATTTATACAGACATACAACAATTATATTATGCGAGATGAGCTTTCCAATTGAGAAATCCTTATTAATTTATCTATGTTTTTTGTTATGAATATCAGGGACGAGACGAGCAGGACGATCAGCTGATGGTAATTGATACGCCCTGCCCATTACAATTCAGTGCCGTTCAGGATTAATGAAAATCCCAAAAAGTTTGAGCGGCACTATAACTCCGTTCGTCACCTTGCAATTTTTTTACTTAAAATTCGTCCTTTTCCTTTAATATTGTATTACCCTCTTTTAATTATGTATAAATATTGAAAAAAAAATTTCACTGAGTCATTTCCTTATTTAATATATTATTATGATCTCATTATATATGGGAATCCCATATATAATAAGATTCCCATATACAGTGAGATCATAATCCTAAAGAATCATTGAAGCAATATATCGTTTGCTGGTTCGGCTAGTTTAAGTATAATATAATACACAAATAAAATTTGAAAAACAAAATTTTATGAACGATGCGGGACTCGAACCCACTACCTCCGGCGTTCCAAGTCAATTTCCTAATATGCAAATATTGGGGTTGAGCAGTTTATCAACTGTAAAGTAGATCCTGTAGATGAAGCCACAACCTCAGAGTTGATCAAAGCAAACAAGATTTTATAACGAGGCGTTACTCGAACGGTTGGCTCAGTTGGTTAGAGCACCGGCACGGAACGCCGGAGGTGGTGGGTTCGAGTCCCGCATCATTCATAAAATTTTGTTTTTCAAATTTTATTTGTGTATTAATCCTAGAAGTAAGGGTTATCACTTTAAAAACATAAAATATTGTATAATATTATAGGTTACAGTTTAGGGTTATTCCTAAAACCTGTAGTAAAGTCTGTAGATCCCTACCACGAAGTAATATAAGATAAAATCTGTACGAAATACTTACCTAATTTTATTACCTTCCATAACAGTAAATTTATTTTCGTCAGATAAACAAATTACACCATAAAATATTGTAATATATTCGTACACCACAGAAATTACAATAACAAAAAAAAAAAAAAACAAGAGACACAAATATTGAACAAAACAGTCCTCACTGCTTAATCGTCCAAGGGCACATTAAGCTTAATTTATGACTAATACATTACTTTTTCAGACTTTTTGGCATTTATCCAAAGTATACTTATTGCGTGGCAAAATTATGAAAACTCCAAGAGAAGTGTTATGTTTGGCATATAGCGCTCAGGGAATATCACATAGGTGTCACAATAAAATTATGATTTTATGTATTGTTCTTACTTGCTAGAAAATTTTAAAATGTACATCACTCACAACATAGATATTTAAATATCAAAAATGTGTACCGCTCAGGATTCTTGAAAATCCCAAATATTCTGATCGGCACCACAATTGCGCTTGTCTCCTTGAGACATAAGATGTTAAGTGTTATTTGTCCAGTAATGATATGTCGCCCTTCAGACCGAACACAATAATGCTTACACATTACTGCTTCACTGCAAAAAAGGGGCCGTTGTGGTACCCATAATCTAACCTGCATCCTGTGCAAAGGAGCGTTCCACTGGTCACTATAATTATTATAATACCATTTCAGAATGCAATAAATATATTGAATATTAACATACTTCCTAAAGCACATTTATGCCACGGACTAGTAAAAAAAGAAGGACTCAGCGCCGTGATATTAGCAAGTGAAGCACCTTTATGCTAGTGTGTGTGCGGTTACGGGGTATACTAGTTACACAATTTTTTCTCCCTTTATCATATATGTCCACAAATACTTTTATATTATTGTTTTTACACTTTTTCACAACGCATGAAGGCATTTTTTAAATATTTTATTGAGACGCAAACTCATAATGGGCGCCTATCGGCCTGTAGTAGTGTAAGTGTGTGCGTGGGGCTATGTATTTACACGTTAATCGGCTTGTTTCGGTGCTACACTGTTATATTAGGTGACACGGAGTCCTTATTTTTTTACTAGTCCGTGATTTATGCATGTTTGATATATATATATGTCTAATAATCTGTCTTTGGCGCATTTTAAACAACACTACGACTGATTGTATTTAGTACAAAAACATGAATAGAAACGACATAAGAACTAAGAAATATACTCCAGTAACTACCGGAAATCTCTCAGCTAAAAATAAACCATATTTTTCCTTATCTCTTTATATTTTTTTATGTGTCGCAAAATAAAGACACCTATTATGTTAAATGTTAACATAAAACGGTAAATTCAATACGAAAAATTTTTTTTTTTTGTCATTCATAAATTTCATTACCGTGACCTACATGATTATGATTTGATTTGATTTGAATTGTGGGAGTAGGAGTAGTTATTATGTAGGATTTATCAATATCAACATAAAAATTACAATTAGTTTTTAGTAACTTGTGAAATTAATTATTTATCTTTTTACGAGTATATTGTTATATTTTATCGTATAAGACTTCAATTATCTTTTAGTATAAAATATTAAGGTGGTGTATAATTTTATAAATTGATATATGTATCCTGTGATGGTGAATAAGTAAATAAATAGGCGAATGAGTATGAAATTAAATTCAAATTTTAATATTTTCGTTCAAAACACATAGGATTTAAATCACTCATTGAACAAGTGTAAAAAAACTTGTAAAAGCACATAGTACATGGTCCCACAATAGAATTACTGAATCGACTTAATTACTAAGCCTAAGTGTATAACTGAACTTAAGCTATTGTTAATCAATATTATGAGTTAAATAAACGTTTTGATTTGATTTACTGAAGGGAGTAGTGGGCAAAACAGGTTTATATTTGTTCTTCATTATGATTATAAAATTTTATAGGAAATTTTATAGGAAAAGCTAATGTACCTACCTATGTCCATATATAATATTACCAAAAATATATTGAGAGGCAACAGTTAATATGTTAAATTCTATATTTATCTTAATTTTTCTTGAGACCTAGGTTATCATAAGAGCTTTTCTGATGCACAAAGATGGTATTAATATCGTTTTACACACGGACGAGTACAAAAATATGGAGTCCGTGTCACCTTACATAACAGTGAGGCACCAAAACAAGCCGGCAAATGTGTAAATACATAGCCCCTCGCATACATTTACACTAATACAAGCCGATCGGCCGCCATTATGAGATTTGCCATCGTCTGTGACAGATCAATAAGCGTCGCAATTAAAATTTTTTAAAATGCCGTCGTGGGTTGTGAAAAAGTGTAAAAACAATAATAAGTGTAAGTGTAAGTATAAATATTATAATATGTATACTCATATTAATAATCTTAGTATACATAATCCAGTGTAAGCTAATGGATTTTAATAGGGATTACACCATCGAGTGCAGTTTAGTCCAACTTGAGACATAGGATAGTTTGTATTTCGATTTCGGACCCAATATTTTTTTTTTCAATATTTGTTTTATATCTGCATATTTTCTATGATAGAATTTATTGGCGCACGTTTTGACAGTTCTGCTATGAAACAATTTCATTATAACAACAGGGAGCACGTTTTACGAAATAATTCTTGATGTTATGAAATATTACTGACAAATTCATAAAAACAGTATTTCATTTATTATGTACAGAACAACGTCTGTCGGGTCAGCTAGTGTATTTATAATTGTACTTAACTAATGACTAATCCTTTGTAGAGTTGATTAAAGTTGATGACTTTTTTAATTACGTACTTCTTTACAACTGAAACAATCGTTTGCATGTTATTACGACATGACGTCGAGATGAGTAATCTTTTTCCATCTTCGTAACAATGCTGTACTGTCAAGGCTAACTAAGTTATTTATGTTGAATTGTGATTATCCTATAAACAACTACTCTCAATATTCAAAGGTCACAGTTTTGGGTTCCGTAGTGAAAAGGCATTTATGCAAATAGCATCGTTGTGATTTGAAAGTCGATGAACGAAAAGGCGAGACAGTAAAAAGAGACACATAAATTCACAAGATTTAACGTGGGAGAAAATGAGATAAGAAGCATTATAGAGTGTTTTGGTACCAGGTGATCATAGTTGAAGTAGAGATCGTCTCATGTATGACGCGAGTATACCTTAATATATTCTGACGTCATGCCCGCTATGTATATATGCATAATATACTAGGAGAACATAAATATCGTAGCGGTGATACTAATGTCTTTCATAGCGGTTGAAATCATGTGTCATACATGTACCAAGACTTCATATTGCATAGGCTGCACTAAAAGTATCGGGAATGGAATATTTCCACTGTTCCTGTCACATTAAAATCTTTTTAATTGAAAAATCCCTGGTTTTAAAAATCGAATACCATTTATTTATTTAAAAAAAGATTCTCGGTCTTTTCACAAGGTCTTGTCAAACTTGTTTAGTCGTTGAGAAAATGGAATTGACTCGAGAAAATTCTCGAGCGATGATTTATTATGACTTTCGAAGTGGTTTAAACAAAAACAGTGTGTTGACCGGTTCATTTCAGCATTTGGTGATGAAGCCCCATCCAAAACCACAATTTATCGCTGGTTTGCTGAATTTCAACGTGGACGTGTCAAGCTCAGTGATGATCCCCGTCAAGGTCGTCCAAAAACTGAAGTCACCAAAGAAAACGTTGATGCTGTGCGTAAGCTGATTGAGGAAGATCGACATGTGACATACCGAGAAATTCAAGCAACTTTAGACATTGGCATGAGTCAAATACAAATAATCTTGTATGAACAATTATGTGTAAAAAAGTTGTTTTACCGATGGATACCGCATTTGCTCTGTGAAAAGCATAAAGCGGCTCGCGTTACTTGGTGGGTCAGAACTCTCGAAAGATTCCACGCAGGATCCTCAAATGCTGTATACAACATCGTATCACGTGACGAATCCTGGATATATGCGTACGAACCCGAGACAAAAAACGAGTCTCGAGTTTGGGTGTTCGAAAATGAGTTAAAGCAAACAAAAATTGTTCGTTCATGGAGAGTTGCAAAACTAATGGGGGCCACGTTTGTCTCCAAAACCGGCCATGTTGCGACTATTCCTCTTGAGGGACAAAGAGCGGTTAATGCAAAATGGTATGCTAGCATTTGTTTGCCACAGATCGTTTCTGAACTCCGTAAAGAGAACTGCAACCGCCGCATCATCCTCCATCACGACAATACGAGTTCTCACACCGCGCACAGAACAAAAGAGTTTTTAGAGCAAGAAAACATAGAATTATTAGACCATCCAGCCCTAAGCCCTAATGATTTCTATACTTTCCCTAAAATAAAGAATAAATTGCGTGGTCAGAGATTTTCATCACCTGAAGAAGCTATGGACGCCTACAAAACGGCCATTTTGGAGACCCTAACTTCCGAATGGAATGGTTGCTTCAATGATTGGTTCCATCGTATGGAAAAATGTGTCAAATTTCGCGGAGAATACTTCAAAAAGCGATAAATACATTTTTAAATAGTAATGTTGAGTCACTTCTTGATTCCCGAAATTTTCAGTGCCGCCCTCGTATGCAGTTTGGAGGTTCATGCACAATGTAGGTTTTATATACACTATATTACACATGACACCACCGCATGGAACAACGACGAAATCCACACGACCTCATTCGATTTCTTGCCTTATTTATTAGTAGAAATAGCTTTTTTACTTTGTACTTATAATAAAATAAAAGTCTGTACAAATTAAAACAAAGACAATGAAGCAGAGCAGCTCGAATTGTTGGGGACCCAGTGCTCTGTGAACGGCTGGATCAATTGGCGTTGCGTAGAGCCGTCGCTTCATTGTGTGTCTTCTACCACATTTATCACGTGGAGTGTTCCGAAGAGCTGTTTAACCTGATTCCTGCCGCCGAATTCCACCTTCGCACGACACGCCACAAGTTAGGATATCTCTCCCTCGTACTACAAAGCTGTGGAATGAGCTTCCTTGTGCGGTGTTTCCGGGACGATACGACATGGGTACCTTAAAAAAAAGCGCGTACACCTTCCTTAAAGGCCGGCAACGCTCCTGTGATTCCTCTGGTGTTGCAAGAGATTGTGGGCGGCGGTGATCACTTAACAACAGGTGACCCGTACGCTCGTTTGTCCTCCTATTTCATAAAAAAAGGCATACAAAAGTTATCGGAAAAAGGGTGCGAGGACTTCAGTCTTCATCGGCCGCCGACGTTACAGGTGATAGTGAAGTACGCAGAATTTATTTTTTTCGAAGTTTTACCCAATATTTGGTTTTTTGCTATTTTTATAATACACCTAGACTATATTTTCAAGACACAGTCTTATAGCTTGTTTCGATAGCTTTCAGATACATTAATTGATATCTTTGCACGGGATGCCGGCTAGATTATGGATACCACAACGGCTCCTATTTCTGCCGTTAAGCAGTAATGTGTTAGCATTGCTGTGTTTCAGTCTGAAGGGCGCCGTGGATAGGGAAATTACTGGGCAAATGTGACTTAGCATCTTATGTCTCAAGGTGACGAGCGCAGGTGTAGTGCCACTCAGAATTTTTGTGGATTTTCAAGAATCCTGAGTGCTACATTGTAATGGGCAATTCTCGCGCGAAAATCGTTAGGTAATCAACCGATTTGAAGCTCCGATTAAAGCTTTCTGGGATCAGATCGCGAAGAGAAAATTGAGTTAGTGAGTCTTTTGTGAGGCGATGTATATACTTTTACAAAAAGATCCCAGAAACTGTTCACAACAAATGTATAACGGAATTCAAAAGAATTGTAAAAAGACGTGTTTGTGGTAAAGGTTACTAGAACATAAATGATTTTCTTAATAATACCACAGATTGGGAATGAAGCGACTGCCGTCATGCTATTTAAATTAAACATTTGATTATATTGAAAAAAAGAATATTAAGGCATTGATTTCCGAATATCTAGTAAGTAGTTTTTGACTTTCAATAAGTGATTTCATATCCTATTTTGAATAAAACTATTAAACGGACTCCAAAAAAGGTGAAGGTTCTCAATTCGTCGTATGTATTTGAAATAAAATGTATCGTATGTATTTAAAATAAAATAAATAATTCAAATCTTTTCGGAGTCCGCCATAAAGACAAATAAATATAAAGACATCACTAAGTATACACTTAATATACTTATATATTATATTTTGTAATCCAAACTAAACGTGAATACAATATTTGAGCTAACTTGGATGGGTTACGGTGTTAAGATTCAGTTGAAAAATTGCTAAGATTCCTATAGTGGTCTACTGAATGTATATTCAAGTTATATTTATATAAATTCAATTTGTAACCGAAATTTATGAACGATGCGGGACTAGAACCCGTGACCTCTCGGTTTCCGTCCGAGCGCTCTTACCAACTGAACCAACCGTTGAGAACTTTGGAATTGAAAGAGCGACATCTCAAATCAATTTCCTAATATGAAAATATCGGGGTTGAGCAGGTAGGTTATCAACTGTAAAGTATATCCTGTAAATGAAGCTACAATCTAAGAGTTGAGGAAGAAATTCCAAAATTTACGATCCATGCGTCAGCATGGCGGCTGCCATTCGGGTTCCGTCCGAGCACCACATCATTCATAAAGGAGACGGGGATTCCTGGGCCAAAATGTAATAAGTTGAGATATGGTTTAAAAAAATTGTCATATTTTTCTAGTTCAATATATAGAAAATTACCCTAATTCACAATCTAGAAAACGAGAAATCTTCAAGTTAAGTTTTCGTTATCTTAAAATCGGATATCGATTACTATATTCGATTAATGTGAATGTGATAATACAATTCAATCCAAAACCACATTCACCAGATGATTGATTCAATAAAAGTACCTAAAAAAATACATTATTATTAACATAACATAATGTCTTTACTTAAAAAAAAAATATCTACTTTATATTATAAAGAAATCGATCGAAGAAAAAGTCGATTTTGAATCTCGTTCTGTATTTTTGATCTGTGCTGACAGTGACAGCCACTTGTCAACAATGTCAGTTGTCAATCACTCGTTTCGTAGTATCGCTTGTACCTACACGATTTGTCATTTGAGTGTTTTCCGTTGTGTTATTGATATTTTCGTTCCTTCTATTTGACTTCTGATATTGCTAAACTTGTACGATCATTATCGCACAACAAAAAAACAATCGCATTACAAAAATCAGCTGTTTCAATATAGATTGTTGCCCATATATTGCATAACCTCAATTTTACAAAACCTACTTTATCTCAGCTTTCAGATTGCCAAAAATCCTCAAATTCTCAGTGATGCTTTTTTTATTTATAAGCTATTTATTGATACTAATTTCATCCTTTTACATCTTGGCCCAATAATGTATGAAAGGGTATCCGTCTCCTTTTGGTATACAAATATAATTTATATAATTAATCCCAAAAGTGAGGATATCACTTTAAAAATAATAAATTGTAAGTCATATTTCAATAAAAGCTTCAGTGTACGGAACCCAAGCTGCGCAATCATCCGGATATTCACTGTATCAATATAAAATGCATTAGTTAAACTAGGCAGTATTTCATACGCCTCCATTCACCATCCTGATTTGGCAACATACCCACTTCATTTTTATTTTATTATGCATTTCGTTTGAAGCAAATTCAAGTTTACGAGCATTGTTAAAGCTATAGCGTGACCTTCGCTAATGGAAACTTTTGTTCATTTGAATAAGATTCAATTTGTTTTTTAACTGTTTTCCGACAATCGTAATAAAGAGAAACATATCATTGTTAGGTATAGAAATACCTCGGCAACGTGAAGTATATGAACAGATTGTATTTTTAACTGTATGGCGGTATTAGGTGAATGATTTTTCCACTCTATTATTCTACTTCTTGATAAAGTCTCTTGCTGTTAGACAACCGATAAAAACAGGCCAGGAATATTAGTTTAGTGTGCGTGACAAGCTACGTCTTACACTCGCGATTTGTATGACACTTTGTGGTAGTGTGCGTGAATTGCTCAAAATAGAGGTTAGTTCTAAAGCCTTTTTTTTGACGTTTTCACAGCTGTCACCTTAAAACCTAAATATTATTGTGAAAATATGCCTAGATAGATAGATTTTACTCCTAAACCTCTGAAAGGATTTTGATGAAATTTAGTACAAATATAGATTAGAACTTGGTTAAGGACATAGGCTACCTTTAATCATGAATAAGAGGTTTTAAAGGGTTGTAATAGAGAGTGAAAGTTTGTATGGAATATCATCATAATCAAAAATTACACCATGAAAGTTTGTATTTAGACACTTGATAAGAAATAAATAAATATTTGCCTCTAGCGTTTTTGAAATTTTTTATCTATTTACTTTAAAATCTATTTACCACAGAAGTTATATGTGAGCAACTAAACCTACTATTCCACGCGGACGGAGTCACGGGTAAAAGCTAGTACCTTACAGTTCTTAATTTTTAATACGTTAATTATCAATTAATGTTAAAAATAATAAGTTTCTAATCGGTTTATGCCAAACGGTTAAAAACAGATTAATTGTATAACTCTGGAAAACTATTGGCTTTCATATTTAACTAAAATAATTAATTTAAATTTAAAAGTTTACCTAACTATTTATCTTATATTGGTATGTACTATAGTCTAGTCGACAAGTTGAAAATGCTACAAAATAGAGATACTGCTCTTAAAATTATGCGCGGACAGCTCATTGGATCCGGAATGACGCCATAAAAAATTGCAAAAGTTATAAACAATTGAAGATGAAAAAAAATGGCATTTCGTTTTTTGCCAATATTTCATAAACTATTAATATTTAAGAAATTTCAAAAAAGATACCGAAAGAGGAGGAAATTTTCATTAAAAAACTCCGAACTCCCGGAACTCTATCTCCATTATTTATAATTTTAATTTAACGCAGCAGAGCAGTATCTGTATTTTGTACCATTTTCAACTTGTTGACTAGACTACTATACAAATTAGTAAAGTTAAGATTCAGTTAAAAAATTGGTATTGATACATATAATAGTGTGTGTAATAGTGAATCGTGAATGTATAATAGTGAATCACTGACACAAAGAAAATGCTTAATAAAATAATATCAATAACTTATGGGTTATTAATCTTGAATATTTTAATCATCAAGTTTCAAAACGATATATCATTAAACTAGCCGTTCCCGCCCGCTTCCCTGGTCAAATTTTAAAAGGAAGGAACGTTGGAATTCGAAATATAAATAGCTATAAACTAGGATAAATTTCGCAACGAATGGTGGTAGTTTCATGTCGATACGATTAGTGGTTTAGGCTTTAAAGAGCCTCAAACAAAGATCATTTTCAACACATTTATAGTTAAAAAACAAAAAAAGATTTATTGTATAACTTAACTTAATGATTTTTATATTTAACTAAAGTAAATAAATCAAATTTCAAAGTTTACCTAACTATTTAAGCGAAAAACCAACACAATTTCATTTTAATTGGTATCTATAATTCAAATGAGTAAATAAAGTAATTCCACATACCTAAATCGAAGAGCGCTAAAAGTGCGATACTGATGGTAACTCCGGAGTAAGCCATGATGCTTGATATACCAGCGAACTGTTGGAAGGTGGCAGAGAGACTGAATAGTTGAACACAAGAATAGCTTTCCGCCAACGCGTCGCCGGCAAACGCATTTACACTCTTGCCCTGATTACTTCAGCCATGGTTGTATCGGATATGGGATTGTTGTGAACATTCGAGGCTACGGCAAAATTTGTTTTGCATATCTAATGAAATAAGTGTCATAGTTAACTTGCGTATGGCATAAGTATTTTAGTTACACAATTATACTTCTGCACCGCGCGGATTTGATCACGTATAATAAATGTTTGCATAATAAAGTTATTTTTTATATGATAATAAGGGATGAGACGAGCAGGACGTTCAGCTGATGGTAGTTGATTCGCCCTGATCATTTCAATGCAGTGCCGCTCAGGATTCTTAAAAACCCAAAAATTTGAAGCGGAAATAAGATGTTGTCTCATTTGCCCAGTAATTTTAACTAGCTACGTCGCCCTTCAGACCGAAACATAGTATAGCTTACATAGTATACTTCACGGTAGAAATAGGCGCCGTTGTGGTACCCATAATCTAGCCTGCATCCTGTGTACAGGAGCCTCCCACTGGTACGAAGTACCAGTAGTCAGGCTCAAATTCACCTATCCAACTTATTTCATAATAATAATAATAAAAGTATATTAATCGATTTTAATACATTTTGCAATTTTTAGAAATAGGCTTTTGAACCCTTATAATTTGGATGTATTAACTTACATTAGTAGTTACTACTTGTGCTAAACTTAGAAGTCATGGTAATAATTGTGTATTATGTAGTTGGTAAGCTTTTATAAATAAATACATCTTGCGTGCCTTATATAGCACTGACTCATAGTTTAATGATCATGTTTTCGTAAAATATGCATCACCAGTGGGAGGCTCCTTTGCGCAGAATGCGGCTAGATTATGGGTACCACAACGGCGCCTATTTCTGCTGTGATGCAGTAATGTGTAAGCATTACTGTGTTTCGGTCTGAAGGGCGACGTAGCTAATGAAATTAGTGGGCAAATGAGACTTAACATCTTATGTCTCAAGGTTACGAGCGCAGTTGTAGTGCCATTCAGAATTTTTGGGGTTTTTCAAGAATCCTGAGTGGCACTGAATTGTAATGGGCAGGACGTATCAATTACAATTGCCGTCTCGTCCCTTATGTTTATTAAAAAAGCTCAAAGTTACGTTTGCGGTCATCACCTTGAATCAAAACAAAAAAACCAAAAATCATTTATTCACTTCGGTGAACTAATGATAAATGTTTTACCATGGCCCACCACGTCGGAAATGTTGAGATTTGGGTGAGAAGTGGCAAGAAACTCATGCCACTCTGTTCAATCAATATTTATAGCACTTTACAATAAACTACATAAACGTTTTGAATCGTCTTGTCCCTTATTTTCATATAACAAAAAAAAAAATAGAAAAAATCCATCAAAGACATCTAAGCAAGGAGGTACTAGAGCTCAATAGTTGCGTTAAAATGTCGCTTAAAAGTCGACTTATAGACCACAAACCAGTCTGCACGTGATGTAGTATTTATCGAAACAGCGGCCGTGAATATCTAATTACAGAAACTCTTCCGTAACCAGCTCCTTGATCAAACAAACTAAACAAAACAATTACTAAACTTTGGTCCAGTTCACCAGTGGGAGGCTCCTTTGCACAGGAATCCGGCTAGATAATGGGTACCACAACGGCAGCAGTAATGTGTAAACCTTACTGTGTTCCGGTCTGAAGGGCGTCGAAGCTAGCGAAATTACTGGGTAAATGAGACTTAACATCTTATGTCTCAAGGTGACGAGCGCAATTGTAGTGCCGCTCAGAATTATTGTTTCTTTCAAGAATCCTGAGCGGGACGGCATTGTAATGGGCAGAGCGTATCAATTACCATCAGCTGAACGTCCAGCTCGTCTCAACTCTTATTTTCATAAAAAAAAAGTTTTAGAGTTGCTATGACAATAGCCTGATCATATATTTATTATTTAGTTCAACTTGAGAGAGAGGATAGTTTTTATTTCGATTTGGGCCCATAATTATTTCCAATATTTGTTTTGTATGGACATATTATTTTCTATGAGAGAATTTATTGACGCACGGTTTGACAGTTCTGCTGTGAAACAATTTCATTATAACAACAGGAAGCATATTTTATGAAATAATTATTGATGTTATCTAATATCTTTAAATGAGCAATTCTTGTATATATATTCTGAATCTCGGAAACGGCTCCAACGATTTTAATAAAATTTAGTATACAGGTAGTTTCGGGGGCGAGAATTCGACCTAGCTAGGTTTCAATATTAAAAAATGTAATTTATCCGTGTTTTATATATATATATATATATATATATTATATACACAAGACTATAATAGCTCAGATGGGACATTGGGTGATCTGGAAAGCAGAAGACCCTGGTTCGAATCCAGATGTCCTATAGTATTTTTTTTTCAAGTTTTGTACATTCTTAAAAATCCGAGCAAGGCTCGGTCGTCCAGATATTGAAATATTATACACAAATTCATAAAAAGAAACAGTATTCTATTTATTATACATAAAACAAAGTCTGTCGGGTCAGCTAGTTTATTATAATATTACATTTAAAAAAATTAAATACAAAGTAAATTACTTGTATAACGTAATAACTTAACTATATTTTATTATGAGTTATTCTTTATTAGCAAATTGTAATACAGTTTGGCTATTATAAGTAGACAGCTCAGTTTTTTGTGGCATTTCTTCTCATGTTTTAGTATTTTTTGGGTGGTAGAGTTTGTCTAAATAATGATATATTTAATTAGCGATTGTAAAATATATACAGTATATACATAAGAGAATACTCTCTTGGCCTTAACTCTTTCCGACACATATTATGGCAGATTGAGGGTAGTTTGATATTTATAGTGACGATTCAAAAGTGCTTAGTTTAAGCCTAACTGAATAAAGTTTATTTGACTTTGATTTTGCTGCTAAAATCATATTTTTTTTTGTTTTTGATGAGCTTGTTTTATGCCTATATTCATGTTTGAAATCGGTATGTAATGTAATTAAAACGTTAATTAAGTTTTATAGAAATTTTATAACTAACAACAATATGGACATCAAAGAATCAAAATGGTGTCTAGTCAGCATTATGTTGGAAATTTTACTTCTCCACGCTGGTATTCTCTATAGGCCGACCGTTTATCTGAGTCCTCGCCTGCGCGGAGAAGGGGCGCGGGGGTATGACGACAAAGGGGACTCAGATAAACGATCGGCCTATAGACACCGAGACACAGACTTCAAGAATTATATATCTATTAATTAAAATAAATATTTAATCCCCAAGTTAAGTAGACACTTATTTTACTTTTCTACTTATTTATAATTATTCTTTTACTTTTTGGTCAGGTTGTTGTAAAGTGTTATGTTGTTATGCATATAAGTATATATTGTTAAAAGTTTTTATTGTTTTCTTTATAATTTGCCAAATTGTCAAACCTGGAAACACCGCGGAAGGAAGCATACTCCAAAGTTTGTTTCAATTTCCAAGGTAGGCATATAGTTTTCATTTTTTATTAGAAAAATCTCAAGGGATATCGTGTTGTAATCGATAGAAGATGTTACCACCAGGTGAACATGTAGTTTCTCTCTTCAAAATAAATGGCTGTCTTTTTACGTTAAGCCGAAAGTTACATTCCGTGAAGTCTCATTATATTTTAATAATATATTTTACCACAATACAGACAAAAACATACAACATAGTTTTGCAGTCTCCTGGGGCCTGTAGGAAAAGGCCCCACTCTCCTATAACAAAAAAGGAGACAGAGATGAGACAGGGAGAAACAGTGATGTATTAGAAAAAAATAAGAAAACTCAAACAGAATTGGACTGGATATATAATGAGGTTGGATGAAGGATATAGTCAATTTCTAGGTGAGAAATGGGAACAGACAAATAGGACGTCATATTAAATGATGGAGGACGATTTACCAACGCGATGGGGAAGGTTAGCTCGAGATAGAGATTAGTGGAATCAATCAATCAAATTCTTTATTTGCGTATGGTATAAGTTATTTAACACATAACAAAATTAGATGATGAACTATATCTGCATCAGGAGGAATAAAATTTTAATAATAATAAAAAAATAAAAATTACAGACTAACATAATAATAAAATAATTAATAAATAGTTCTTAATTTATTGTTAATAAAAAGTTTCACATTTCATGTCATCCACATTACTCGCATTCAGAAATTCATTAGTCGTATAAAACAATCGCTCACTTAACCAGTGCTTAAGTTTTTTCTTAAAAAGTCTGTTATTTAATCATTTTAAATTAATGGGCAGTTTATTGTATATTCTGACACTCATAACAAGACAGCTCTTGTCATACAGAAAGGTCAGTGGGATTTCGTCGAAAATTAGTCTATTTGGATCCTGGCGGTTTCTTTGAGGGTTACTGTCACAAACATTCTTGAATAAATCACTATTGAACTTCACAAATACACACAGTTCATAGATATAAAGACAAGCAAGTGGTAATAGTCTAAGTTTTCCGAACAGGGGTCTGCAAGACTCATCAGGTGGCACGTTGCAAATAGCTCTCACACACTTTTTTTTTGCGATACAAAAACTCTAGAAATATTTGTACAATTACCCCACAAGAGCAGTCCGTAACGTAACACAGATTCAAAGGAAGCTTGATAAACTAATAATGTTGTTTGTAAACATATAGCTATTTATTTCCCGAAGAGCGTAAACAAATTTGTTAATCTTGCTCGAAGAAACTAGGGGAGGCTTATGTCGAAAGATAACCTGATCAACAAATTGGTTGATATTTAAATGTAGTAAGATTCGTGAATAAAGGCTATTATTATTATTATTATATTATTTTTTATAAAGACGTCTAGATTATGGGTACCGCAACGGCGCCTATTTCTCCCGTAGAGTAATAATGTATAGACATTATTGTGTTTCGGTCTGAAGAGCGCCGTAGCTAGTGATATTACTGGGCAAATGAGACTTAACATCTTATATCTCAAGCTGACGAGCATAATTGTAGTGCCGCTCAGACACTACACACTTTTTGGGGTTATGCAAGATTTCTGAGTGGATTGTACTGCATTGTAATGGGCAGGGCGTATCAATTACCATCAGCTGAACGTCCTGCTCAGCTCGTGCCTTATTTTCATAAAAAAAACGAATGTTTACTTACAATAATAAGATCAATATTAACAGATAAAAGTATGGGGTAAAAAACTATTAAGATAAACCATACCAATAACTCTTCTTCAATCCAATATATATCACAGAGTACTATTAACAATTTATCAAAAATATTATGGTATGCAAAAATATCTAAAGTTTGTGGTATTTAATATTTTACGTCACCCGAGAAGTTACATGGCGGCGGCCTAATATAGCAGTAATTAAGCTGACCTAGTTCGAACCATTAACTATGTAATAGTCTTACGTTGAAAGTTGCTCTACTTATCGATAAGGACTGGAAGATAAATTATAACAATGTATTACAAACTTTTTGCCGTTAGTCCAAAGTATGTTTGACGTCATCACATTTGTTTTGGCGAGTTAGAGTAAGAGCTTATTATTAGCTCTTAGTCTAACTGACGCACTTTCAGCCAAATCATCTAGGCCAAAACTGGGCAAATTCTGTTGGTACTACGGGAGCTCGACTATGATGTATTTAATACAATATACAAACTCGCTGTTCTAGCTACACATATGCTCATACTCTACAAATATACGGGATGCGAACTCGGGTCTTCTAATATAGTAGTCAGCTTCTCTAACCACTGGTAGGTCGGATGTTGGATTTTTATATGTACAACAATTTTTTTTAAGATTTTGTGTTTTTTTGTCTTTTTTAATATACATCTGCATTTGTTACTTACCTATCGAATATTGCTTTGCTTGTATAATGGGTATATTGCTTTTGACCTAAAAGAAAAGCCAATCGGAGAACTGTGCCTTTCTTCTTAAAGATTTGCCTTCGAAATTGAAGAAAATTCGAAGCATTGTTAAAAAATGGTTACTTCTTTTTTCAGCAACGACCATGCAGTTCCATATGAAAACGAAAGAATAGTTACTGCTGCAGCCCTCAAATATAGATCCAGATTATTGAACTTTTCAAAAAAAAAATCTGGAAATAAAAAATCAGCTGAGAGGTATACGATTTGCAAGCCGTGAAGAGCGATGATTTCGTTCCAAAGAATGCAGATGTCTGTAAAAAGTATACTTCATGTGGCTTATTAATGAGAATCCAGAACCTTCCAGTATGATGATGTACATGTTGTCTTCAGTGGTCATCCTATAAGGATGTCTTGTAAGCAAAATACCAGTGAGATTACATTTACATTGCTATGCAGACGTCAGCACTGGTGATGCCGTATACACGGGCCATGCAGGTCTCTCGCAAAATTGTCGACCAGTATCGGGAGGAACTTGTGACTTCTATTGAGTCCTCTTTTGAGAATGTTGCGGAATTTGGTAATTTGAACCTTGTCCAATTTAAGCCCCAGAAGACTCAAGTTTGCGTGTTCACCACTAAAATAACCCCATTTGTTGTGTCACCGCTCTTCGACAACACGTCCCTTAAAACCTCGCCTATTATCGGAATAATGGGTCTCGAAATCTCGATCTATTGCCAATTACGGGGTCACCATTCCGGGGCAAAGCCAAATTGGCTTCGAAGAAGCTGGGTGTCATTAATAGAGCACGGCAATACTTCAAGCCGGTATCACATGCATGCGCTCTAAAAAGTGAAGGTCCGACTACATAATACTATGAAGTATTGCTGTCATCTCTGGTCTGGCGCACCCCAGTATCAGCTCGATCCGTTTGACTGCGTGCATCGCATATTAGCTCGAATTGTCAGGGACCCAGTGCCAGACGTTGCTTCATTGTGTGGCTTCATCCGGATTTATCACGCAAGGTGTTCCGAAGAGCTATTTCACCTGATTCCTGCCACCAAATTCCAACTTGGCACAACATGACACAAATAAGGATATCATCTACACCATCTGGATGTGTGGCCGTCCTCCACAGAGCGGTTTTCAAGGATCTTTCTTTCACTACAAAGTTGTGGAAGGAGCTTCCTTCTGCGGTGTTTTATATACGACACCTTCCTTAAAGGCCGGCAAACCTCCTGTGATTAATGTTGTGTCGCAAAAGAATTTGGGTGGCGGTGATCACTTAACACCAGGTGACCCGTACGCTCCATTATCATCCTTATCCATTAAAAAAGTGCTTCCACAACATTCAGCCTCATTAAACAAGATATAAATTGATGGAGGTTGTGCCCATCGAAGTTTATCATAACATAGTTATCAATTAAGACCGAGACGAAAATTGTAATAAATCATGAAGTGATTCGCTCTAGTTAAATATAATCCAACGCACGACAGTATTAGAGGTTAAGAAATACGTTGAAGATTAAGGTATTGAGCAGCCAGCAGATGATTCAATAAAGTGGCTGTGAAAGGCAAAATTGTTTGCAAAACACGTGGTTCCGGAATACCAGACATGTGATGTGGATGTTATTCTCGTGCTAGTAAAGTAGCCATCGGGTAACCCATGATCCCAGTATAAGAGACCGACCCCACACCCTATGAAACGTCAACAAAAGTCGATTGATAAGCATAATCTAGCCACTTTTCCGCGTTTGCGGTCTAATGGAAGAAGCTGAATCAGGGTAAACCCCAAACAGGTGAGAATAGTACTGTGAGAGGTCGAATTTCTGAGGTCTTACATAGTTGAAGGTGGTGCATTTCTAGTGCGAAATGCGTACCAATCTGCGTCTATTGTCTATAGTCTATATTCACTATAGTTTGCCATAGCAAATAATTACAACAAAGAGAATAGACAATTGTGGCGCAAACAGTACTCTTCCGTAAAAAAGATCACTGGAGCTTTTTTTCTGGAAGAAGATGACAAACGAGCGTACAGGTCTCCTAATGTTTAGTGATCACCGCCGCCGACATTCTCTTGCAACACCAGAGGAATCACAGGAGAATTGCCGGCATTTAAGGAAAGTGAACGCGCTTTTTTTGGAAGTGCCCATGTGGTCCTGTATGTATCGTCCCAGAAAAACTGCACAAGGAAGCTCATTCCACAGCTTTGTAGTACGTGGATGTAAGGTCCTTGAAAACCGCACTGTGGAGTATCCACACACAGCTGGTGTGGATAATATCCTAATTTATGGCGTGTCGTGCCAAGGTGAAATTCGGCGACAGGAATCAGGTGAAACAGCTCTTCGGAACACTCCCCGTGATAAATGCGGTAGAAGACGCACAATGAAGCGACGTCTCTACGCAACGCCAAGTGATCCAGCCGTTCACAGAGGACTGGGTCCCCGACAATTCGAGCTGATCTGCGTTTCACGCAGTCAAATGGTTCGAGCTGATTCTGGGCGGTGCGACAGACCTGATATATGACAGCAATACACCATATGTGGCGGACCTGTGCTTTGTAGAGCGCTAGTCGATGCTAGCCAAGGTAGGTTTGTGACTACATAGTTATAGGTGACATGTGCTTGAGTCGCCCGCGCGAGGTGAGATGAGAGACGGCGGGAGGACACCGATTCCAAAAATAACAATATGCAAATTTGTTAAAAAAAATATTTATAAAAAAATGCAAACAAAACAAACACAAAAAAATCTTCATTCACTAAATAAATTTTGTTGCTTCCGTAGATGTATATCATCTACTTTTATAAGGCTTCGGTCAAACATCCTATTTGATTTATTAAACAGACATTCGTTACAAAAAAACATTGGTAGAATCAAGATTAACACAGCAAACTTTGTAGTAAGAGTAAGAAAAACAAAATAACAGGAGTGCTTTTCGTGTGCAATAAATCTAAAACTATCGTAAATCATTTGTTTCTTATTCATTAATTCGGTCGCCGAATGTTTATGGCTCATGGTTCCTACGCAGGATATATTTGAAATATGTTTTGAGGGTAGTTGGATATTTATTGCCAGATTTATTGTTGGGATTGTTCATTCATAATACTTTCATTTTTAATTCATTCTGAATTTGAAAGGAATTTTAAAATTTAATTATAAGTATCCGTTTCTAGTAGTCATAAGTAGGTATCAGTTTTTTTAATTTTTCCGCCACAAGCAATGCCATTTAAGCGATTTCTTGCCGTTAATAATTACTAGCGTGTCAATATATAAGTATAAATCTCTTATATTTTAATATATATAAATTACGTGACACGTTGTTTGTCCGCGATGGACTACTAAACTAATGAACGGATTTAAATGGGGATTACTTCATGGAGTGCAGTTTAGTCCAACTTGAGAGATAGGATACTTTTTATTTCAATTTGGGACTCATATATATTTTTATTTCCAATATTTATTTATTGGCGCACGGTTATATATATATACAGACGTTATTCGGTTCATAATAAAGAAATCTTTTGCAAGTGGAATTTTGTAAAATCCGCTGACCTCTACTCGGCGAAAGGAATATTCCTCAGAATATCGTGTTGAGAAGAGATATCGTGTTGATTCAATATGATGAAAATCTCTTATATACTTATTTATATACATTTATATATATATATATACTCTATCTAATATTTTTGATGCAATAGAAATTTTAATAATCGAATACTATGCATATACAGAATGACTTCTAGCTTTAAAGTAAATTATAATAAACTAGACTAGACTTTATTATACCTATTTAGAGATCTGATATTAATATTGTAACGTCCACGTAAACAAAAATATTCATAAGATAAAAACTTAAGTAGAATCACGTAAATTGGTTCATAAATCTCAGTGTAATCGATGTACATACTTACTTAAAATACCAATCGAATTGAGAACCTCCCCCTTTTTGAAGTCGGCTATGAACCAAAAAGCTGTGATTTTTTTAAATTTTAAACGGAAATCTTAATCACTACTTCAAGTTAGATAGCGAATATTTCAACAACATCTCAAATAGATTTAAGTATTTATATATATTTGAACGATAGACATGGGAATATAAAAAAAAACGCGTATAAACTTCCTTAAAGGCCGGCAACGCTCCCGTGATTCCTCTGGTGTTGCAAGAGAATGTGGCGATCCGTACGCTCGTTTGCCCTCCTTTTCCATAAAAGAATACGTATAAGTTTTTAATTAAATATAATCATTTCTTTCAAATTGTATAAGAATAATTTGTCTTTTTTAAAAAAAAAACGTTATTTAACAAAATTATACGGTACAATAATATTTTCATTGGTTTAATATATTATTTATTATCACACAAACCTTTATTAAGATAACTAAATTATATGTTATAAAAATATTTTCTTTGTTTGTGTTTAAAACCTTCTTTAATATAATATTATTGTTTCAACATACGTAAAATAGGGCACTTTTATTTACATTTTTGTTGTATCCAATACTGGATAATATTCAGATTATATTTGTTATGGGTTCCCTATAAATGAAGTTTACAGGAGAGCCGGCGCCAATCATCCTGTGAATGTAGGTCGATGTTCCTACGGTCTCCTTCCATAACCTTGTTTCGTTCTTTTAATGAGTTGTTCAAGGATAATAATAATATATTGTCGTTTACGATTTACTTTTTGCTTTCATGAATTCACTTAAAGGAATAAAAGGCATTTATTTTCTCAAAATTCATTCTTTTAGAATTCTTTTTGTTGTCTTTTCTAATATACTAGATACTACTACTGCTTCGTAAACAAATGGTGCTCTGAGAGAGAAGAAGCGACGCAAGTAACACTCCCAGCATCCTTTTTGTCATTGTCATTGTTATTGCTATAAACTAATCATTTTCTAGTCCCAGGTTGTTGGATCACTGAGATATTCAGTTGGATTTATGGCAGAGCCAGTTTTTAATAAAACATTTAAATTTATTTATATATAATGCCTGAACAGTTGCTGGGACTTTATTATAAAAGTGTATACATATACCCTTAAAGCTATTATGTGTATTATTAGGTTAAAGCATGAAATAGCCGTGTTTTAAAACACGTTACTGGAAAATTGTATAATGTAAAATTTTCCCTCGTCATCTATATAATATAATATCATAGTGCCTAACCATTTGTAGATATCAATGTCTCATTTCGTAGTGTTAAGAATTATTAGTTACAGGTTCACAATATTACACGTAATGAAGGTATTTTATATCTATTTTTCCCAGGCTAGCAAAACTCTCTAAAAAAAGCGATTCACTCGATTGTATGAAACGTGCAGTCATTGATAGATTGACAGATGACAGCAGATAATCTTGTAAAAACGGAGATAGCCGAAATCCACTTATGAACATGTTCACTTTCAAACTAAGCCGGATTTTACTTCGTGGCCAATCGCGAAACTGTAATTACTACTATTTCAAACTAATTTCCAATCACTTCACGTTTCATACTAAACTAAATTTCAATTTTTACTTAGGGAGTCCCACCTCTTATTACGTAGTATTTCCATCGACTTTGATTTTTCCACTCGCACCCGCATTCTTTTAAAAACGTCAAATTTTTAATTTCAATGATAAAAATAAAATTACATGAAATTGCAAGAAGTACCTGAGTGTCACAAAAGATCAGTTGACGAACTCGGGCCTGTTTTTACCATCAGGTGCGAAGTTCATTTAATTCAATTAATTAAGTAGTATTATTTATAATATTAATTAATTATCACTTGGAGAGTGAGAGAGAGAGATTGGACAATGAATCAATGCCATCACTGCCATCTATTTCAAAGTCGAGAAATTAAATGTACACAGAATAATTCTGTAAACGTCATAATGTATTTAGAGCTGCCGTTTAAAAGCAAGTGCTTATGAATACTAACAGATGGCGTTGAAAAGAACGCTTTTGTATATTATCAAAAATATTATTATAACAATTCATTTAACCATTTTCAAGTACAACTAAAAGTACTCTATCTCTGGTTTATAGTGTACTAGCTGATGCCCGCGTCTTCATCCGCGTAGATAAAGGGTTTTTAACAATAATAAGCAAGTTTGGAATTAAAAATTATCTCAGGTCAAGATCGCCGGAATACTTTGGATGAGGGCAGCGCATTACCGTTCGTTGTGGAGATGTTTGGGGGAGGCCTTTGTCTAGCTGTGGACGTCTTCCGGCTGATGGTGATGATGATGATGAAACAACACAAATAGAAAAAGATTTTTTACTAGACTAAATTATCACAATACAAAAACACGTAATGTATTAAAACTTAATTCAATGTTGGTTACTTACCAAAAAATGGGACAGTATGAAACTGATAACCATTGTAGCAAATATTAAGAACAGAAAAACTTTTTCATATTTTCTGTACGTGTGCTAAATCCATTGCTTATGCCTTGATATATTTATAAAATTAGTCGTTTCATGAGGCATTGAAATATAAATACCAGACATATATACAAAATTTAGAAAAACAACCTTTAAAAATCATTTTTATGCGTTGGGAACACAGAGTACTTCATGGTTAATAATCTCTACTAATATTATTAATGTGAATGTATGTTGGTTTGTTACGCTTTTACGCCAAGCTACTGAACCGATTATGATAAAATTTGGTACAGCAATAGACTAGAGCTTGAGAAAGGACATAGGCTACGTGTTCCCGCAGGATTTGTTTGAAAAACTGAAAGTCACGTCGGTTGTGCTATAAATATTATAACAATAGTATGTTAAGTTTGCCATCGCAACCTTCCTCGAAATAAGATTCATATAATATGTTAGGAACGGGAGCGAAAACGGGTATCGGAACTACGACATGAGATATTCTTCAAATTCAAACTTACTTATTATATTTAAAAGAAAAATATCTACGAGGACATAGTCGCGGGCATCAGCTAGTATTTAATAAAGCATGATTAATTTTATACCACGTGTAGAAGGCGTAGGAAACAAGCTGTGGAAATAAAGACTACTTACTAGTGCGAGGTCATAACTCTCGACTTCATCGATCATTTCACCAATTTCCTGGTCATTTAACGTGATAAAGGTCACTGGACATTTCGAGTTTACTGTTGCATTTTCGACAGACTCCAAGAAGGAGACCGTATAGAATTCCAATAAATATAATCTGTTTTTTTTTTATGAAATTAAGGGACGAGACAAGCAGGACGTTCAGCTGATGGTAATTGATACGCTCTGCCCATTACAATGCAGTGCCGCTTAGGATTCTTGAAAATAATGTTAATTTTACATATTATAAGATGTTATTCTTGTTTGCCCAGTAGTTTCACTAGCTACGGCGCCCTGACTGAATCACAGTAATGTTTGTAAATAAGTTTATTCTGTATTTTTTCAATTTTAGCGAAAATAGTGCATTTAAATCATTAATTAACAGCTTTTATTTGTGTAATTCATTGCGTTTGTGTTCCTGAAATAGTTATAAATGATGAAGACAAATCTAAAATGTGTGATTGTTTTAAAATAAGTGAATAACATTCAAATTTGTCTTTGTTCACTATTTAAGACAAGTAAGGAAAAAAAGACTATATAAATTACTATATACATCACGGCAGAAATAGGCGCCGTTGTGGCACCCATAAACTAGCCGGCATCCTGTGCAAAGGAGCCTCTCACTTTAAATTGTATGTTTGTTATCTCATATCTCCGGTATGTATCGAATATTAAGAAATTTAGAAGTGATGATAATATCTGTGTTATTGAGAGAACATTTTCAAATTTCATACGCATCCGAATTATATATATAATATGTTAATATGTTCTTGCTGTAATAATGAAATTGTTTCACAGCAGAACTGTGAAACCGTGCGTCAATAAATTCTCTGACAGAAAATATTTCCATACAAAAAAATATTCCTATCTCTCAAGTTGGACCTAACAGCACTCCATGAAGTAATCCCCATTTAAATCCGTTCATTAATTTAGGAGTCCATCGCGGACAAACAACGTGTCATGTAATTTATATATATTAAGATTATGGTTAGTTATTATAGAGTTTATATTTTTTCATCGACAAAGAAGCATTTGCATATAGAACTACTCTATAGACGGACGCCATACATCCATATGGTGAAATTTAGCGACAGCAATTTAGGAGGGAGGCTCCTTTGCACAGGATGCCGGCTAGATTATGGGTACCACAACGGCTCTTATCTCTGCTATGCAGCAGTACTGTGTAAACATTATTGTGTTTCGGTGTGGAGGGTGCCGTAGCTAGTGAAATTACTGGGCAAATGAGACTTAACATCTTATGTCTCAAGGTGATGAGCCCAATTGTAGTGTCGCTTCGAATTTTTGGGGTTTCTCAAGAATCCTGAGCGGCATTGCATTGTATTTTTTTATGAAAATAAGGGACGAGACGAGCAGGACGTTAAGCTGATGGTAATTGATACGCCCTACCTTTAACAATGCAGTGCCACTCAGAATGCTTAAAAAACCCAAAAATTCTAAGCGGCACTACACTTGGGCTTGTCACCTTGAGACATAAGATGTTAAGTCTCATTTGCCAATAATTTCACAAGCTACGACGCCCTTCAGACCGAAACACACACATTTCTGCTTCATGTCAGAAATAAGCACCGTTGTGGTAGCCATAATATAGCCGGCTTCCTGTGAAAAGAAGCCGCACTGGTAAAATGTAATGGTAGTGTAATGGGCAGGGCGTAGTACCATCAGCGGAACGTCCTGCTCGTCTCGTCCCTTATTTTCAAAAACAAAAGGTCGAACACCTGTATTAATGACAGTATAATACTTTTTGAACGTGACCAAATATGCGAGTGGGCGGTTATTAGGACAAAATGAATGTAGCCTGCCCTTGATTATGACTCGGTCACGATTTCTTGGAGACATTACTGACATTCTTTATAAGGCTTGTTTTGTCATTATTACATAGAACAGTTCTAGTATTATTTACTTTGATCACACATTTAAATAAAAACCTTTATAAAGTATAAAGAACTTCTAGAGATTTAATTTTTGCTGGATAAAACCAGTGAAATCAGTCGTTTTTGACAACTAGCGCCACCCACTTTGACAATGATGAGTTGATTGGAGGAGGCATGATGGAGGTATTATTTTTTCTTATACCGGTCAATGGTAAAACAGAATATAAATAAAAAGAAAAAATTTAAACCCAAGTTCTGGGATTCCCTAAAAAAAAACTTCCCAAAGGCGGCGGCAAATTAGGTTAATCAACTCATTTATAATAATAATCGCGACAAAAACCGTACAATTCGCCTTATTTGGCGCCAAAAAAAGGATTTTTGTCTCCTGTGGGCGGTGGGTTTACTAAGCCTCGTGCCGCTATAACCTCTGGTTCAGAACGAGGTTTCAAACATCTCGTAACGCAGTAATGGAAAGTACAGATAAATCAGTGCCGCTTCGAACGTGTTAATTGGATACCAAATCTACGTGGGGAGAGGCAAGGAGAATCATCTCATATGGGAGAAAAGTTGAAAAAGTGTCCAGCTTATGTACTAAATAAGAGTTTGTACATTGTTATGTTTACTACATTATTTTGTGCAACGTAAGTTGTTGAAATTTTCAATAATTAACTACTTTTATCGAAAATAATATTCATTTTTTTAATTCGGCATACTTTCGTACTTCATACCATACCCTGTGCCTGCACTAGCGCCATTGTGGAAGCTTTTTGAACTGTTATTTAGTACATAAGCTGGACACATTTTCAACTTTTCTCCCTTATGAGATGATTCTCCTTGCCTCTACCCTCGATAACCAAATAGTAACTATCTTGCTCCATTTGTCTGTTTTACCACAGAGTAGGGAAGGATACCAAAGAATAAAGACAACTTCCAAACATGCACATCCTGGCTCTTAGTACCTACCTATAAATGTAACAAATTTTACCTTGACCTTTGTCCAGCTACTTACTACAATGTTATCAGCTGTCATATTTTTCTATAGGTACATAAAATCACAGCTGTTTCTCGGTGGGGCAAGTCAAAATTGTAATATTACATTTCCCACTGCGCCGACATATTTCCCAGAATCTATTGGCATGGCACTTTTGATGTTTCTCCGATCTGGGTAGGGAATATACGCTTAAGGTTGATATATTTTTTATTATTTATTAATCCATACAATATTGTGCAACTAATAGCAAAGAAATGAGTTGTCAATGATTCCCACTGAAGATGTTGTAATAGAAAACAATACAATACAAATCAGTCATAGCTGTAATGTAGGGTTATGATTCCACTAAGTGTTCGTTCACGTGAGCTCGAGTAAGCGGGCGCGGAAGCGGACGCGATTGTCTTCGCCAGTAATTGTCGATTAAATAGGCTGCGAGGCGTGGGCGGTTTAATCACGGTCACTGTAAACATAGACAACTAATACATTTATTTTTAGGAGAAAATTATTTATTATTAAAATTATTATTAATTTTACCAGTGGGAGGCTCCTTTGCACAAGATGCCGGCTAGATTGTGGATACACAAAGGCGTCTATTTCTGCCGTGTAGCAGTAATGTGTTTTATTACTGTGTTTCGGTCTGAAGGGCGCCTTAGCTAGTGAAATTACTGGGCAGACTTAACATCTTATGTCTTAAGATGACTAGCGCAATTATAGTGCCACTCGGAATTTTTGGGTTTTTCAATCATCCTGAGTGGGCAAGGCGTATTCAAATTCAAATATTTTTATTCAAAATAGGATGTGAAATCACTTATTGAAAGTCAAAAAAAACTACCACCCATTCCAAAGTGAATGCCTCAGGCCTGAGAAGAATGGGCGCAACAAACTCAGCGGGCTTTTTTTTTCATCAAAAATATGTTTTACAATTAAAGTAACATTGTACAATTAAACTTATTATTTAATAGCCTGAGGGCGGTCGCTCCATTCCCAATCTGTGGTATCATTAAGAAAGTCATTTATGCTATAGTAACCTTTACCACACAAACGTTTTTTAATTATTCTTTTGAATAACGTAACACCTTTGTTTTAAACATTTTTTGGGATCTTGTTGTAAAAATATCAATTACCATCAGCTGAACTATTATTTTCATGACAAATAGAATAATATAGCTAATTCTTGTAACACTTACATAAAGAGCTAAATCTTGAGACTAGTTAATTAAAACATATTCGAAATAACTGAAGGTTATAATTCGAAATAAATGAAGTGAATCAAGAGAATTATGCGTCTCTGCTCGTTTGTCGTGAGGACACACACTCATTCCACCACCACACCGACTATTAATAAAATTCAATGATCATTATGACTATCTGGTTTTTTCACAATAGAATAACAAACAATTTGTTATTTAACTATAACTTCTTAGATTACATAAATTAAATTTGAAAACAAAATTTATGAACGATGAGGGACTCGAACCCGCAAACTCTAGCATACCGTGCGAGCGCTCTTCCAATTGAGCCAACCGTTCGAGTGACGTATCATTGATAAATCTATGTTCTATGTTCAACTCTCAGGTTGTGGCTTCATCTACAGGATAAACTTAACAGTTGGATAACTCTAAATGCTCAATTTGCATAAATAAATAACAAATTGTTTAGATTTTAATGAGCGTGTCAATATTTTCTAATCAATGGCAAGATATTTTAATAGCAAGATAATGTGTATGAAATAAACGCAGTTGAAGTTACACCCACTCATTCCAAAATACTATATAATAACTAGCTGACCGAGCAAACGTTGTATTGCCGATATTAAAATCGCGATACAAAAGTAACTGTTGATCGTAGATGGGTGAAAATTTTAAGTTGTATGTATTTTTTAATGCTGACTCATAATAAAGCAAAATAAAAAAATAAAAAAAAAATTTGGCGTGGAACATAAACATTTAGTTGGATGAAAAATACATGTTGCCCGATTCTCAGACCTACCCAATCTGCACTCAAAATTTCATGAGAATCGGTCAAGCTGTTTCGAAGGAGTTTACCTACAAACACCGCGACATAAGAATTTTATATATTAGATTTAGCGCCCGCGATTTATGACCGCGCCCGCCAGTTAACATGTGCAAGCACTGTTTGTAATTATAGCTGTGAACAAAGCAATTCGCCGACATAAGTTATTAATGATATTATCTCATGTATTTGAATAATATTAGTTCTCAAGACTAATAAACAATTTATCAATCCCAAAACCCAATCTATGATAATGTTATGAAAAGTTGTATCATCAATATAATTGGTATTGGGTACAGTATGGTGCTGAAAATCGTTATTTTTTGCCTAATCGTAAAACGAAAATTGAAGGATAGCGGGAACAATTGACATTTTGTTCTAATGGACGTTTGTACATTCTCTATTCTGATTGGTCCACGTTTGTCCTTCATTTAGTATGTGTTACAAGCTCACCAAAAAGTTTGAACGCATAATGCGCCCTAAAAAAACATCTTTCTTCTTTTTGATAGAAATATCCACACATTATAATGTTTTCCAGTTAGTATGTTATTGCCCTTGAAAACATGCTGAATAGTTAGCTGTAGTTTATGAGGTATTAACATTAATAATTGCCACAAAAATAGTAAAATATTTAAAATAATTCGATAAACTCGTCTGATGGAACAATAGAAAAATCATTCACGAATTGTCTAAATTAATCTCATTAATATTATTTCAAGTAATTGTTTTATTTCAATCTTCAATATAATATCTATACATACTTCTAATTATTTCTTCTTAGTCTCATTTATACCACAAATATTGTAAAATATATATTAGATTTCGAAAAGTTCCTTTGATGGAAAAAAATTTAATATTACTTTTTACACGCTTTTTGTAACCGACTTCATTGGGCGCGATTTTGACCCACTTTAAACGGCTAGATTTCGTTCAAACTTTGTAGATTTATCGAGGAGCGATGACATTACACTAATTTGACAAGATTATTCCATTATTCAATATGCAAAATAAGATTTTTGTTAATTTATATATTTTTTTCATTTATCGTCGTTAAGGCAGGAATTGATGTTCATTTTAAATTTCTACCAAAGCGTGTTTTATAGTATTTTAAACTACTTTTATTATTCATTTACACAAATGATTCTTCTTGCCTCTACCCTCCATAGATAAATCGTAACTCTCTTGCTCCATTTGTCTTTTTTACCACAGAGTAGGGAAGGATACCAAAGAGTAAAGACAACTTCCAAGCATGCACATCCTGGCTCTTAGTACCTATTATATCCATATATATTATTATTCCATTATTCAGTATGCAAAATAAGATTTTTGCCAATTTATATAATTTTAGAATAAATAAATCACTAATAAGCACCATCTAGTAATTTATTCTAAACTACAAAGGAACCGCGCGACATGTCAAGACAGTTCCACAAAATTATAGTATCTAATTAATAATAAAAAAAAACTATGTAAAAAAAGCGTGGGGTGCTTTGATATTATTAAAATAATAATTCTTCTACACCCCACGCTTTTGTTTATAATGAAATATATTTTTTTACACTATTTTCAATTTAAATTTATTAAAATTTATTTTCTATTTTTTATTTGAATTTCATATAAAGCGTGTTTTTAAGTTTTTTTAAAACTATTATTTTTATTCGTCTCATTCATAGGTGAATTAATGATAGTGTAAAGACCATTATATTTTATTGTCGGACGACGTATATTGAATTCCTTGCTACAATCAGTATTCTAGCATAGATTTCTTCGCTTGGCTCTGAATGCAAATTAACACGTTAGGATTTGCCTGGAGAAATGAAATACGAACTCTCGTTTTCAGTCGGAAGTCGTATACTGCTGGAGTTGCCTCCTCCGTTGCCGCTGCCCTCATCAACCAACCTACTCCGGCAATATTGCCCAGATCGTCGGTCAATCCATTGGGGGGCCTATCAACACCACGACTTGGTCACCATTCCAGGACTTTACTTATCGGTTCGATTGAAAATATTCCAGACATGTCTCTTCTAGTTCGGTCGTCCAAATCCGTTTCATATTAATGCTCAGTAAATACCACGCAAAACAGAAATATGTGAGTCAAAGAGGATGTAAATACTATGTAATATAATGAGGCGGGACTTCCTAAATAAAAATTGAAATTTAGTTTAATATAAAACGTGCAATGAGATTTCACATAAGTTTGAAATAGTACGAGTAATTGCAATAGGGCGACGAAGTATAATCCGGCTAAGTTTTGAAAGCGATCAGTTGCTCTAAACGTAGTGAATTTCGGCTATCTCCATTTTTTTACAAGATTATAGCCGTCATCTGTCAATCTATCAATCACTGTACTTTCATACAATCGAGTGAATCGCATTTTTCTTAGAGAGTTTCGTTAGGCTGATGTGAGTGTGGAGTCAATGCAAATTCAAGTCTGTTCTCGTGTTATTAGCTCCTTTATATATCATTGAAATATCTGGCAACTCGGAAATAACAACTCATAGTATATAATTCTTTTATTAGTGCCAATACTTCATCCATCCCCTCTTCACGTTAAAATAATCTTCAGACAGTGGCGATCTATAAGGCTGTGTTCACATATGACGAACGACAGTGATAGCAAGCCAACGCGACTTACCTTTTCTTCTCTTCGCTATACACTCTTTTACTTACTTTCGTTAGTCTTTGGCCATCGTTAGTTGTATGTGAACCCAGCCTATGGCGAGAACAACAATCACTCCTTGATCGTATAGTCCAGGGTCGAAAAAATTATAATAAGATATATGGGACATAAAAAGGTAAGTTTTATCAAATTTCGTGATTGTTTTAATGTAAAAGATAGATTGTTTGAGGTTATGTGAAAAAAGTGATAAAAAAGTTTGTAGATCTATTAATTACCTACAACTTTGCCATTTAACTTTTTTCCAGAGGACTCGTGGTTTTGGCGGAAATCGATTTCCCGACCCCTTTAGATCGCCCGTAAATTATTTTTCCTTTCATTTTTGTTATATTCTCTTCTGTTTCCAATAGGTTACATCCTACTATTTTTTTTAAATTTTTTATCATTTTCAAAGGCTTCAGCACTGGTCTAGTATTTATTAGTCACAGTTAGACACTAGTCAATTATTAAACCACTCATTCTCAAGTACCTAATTATCAAATAAACATGAAGCAATAATTGTTAATCCTGTCCTTTCTATTAAAATTGAAAGGTTACTCGGCTTGTTAATAACGGAAATTGTTTCCAAGTGAACGGCATAAAGCGACATCGAATTCGCAGACTTAAAGACTGATACACAATAAAGTATAATTTATGCATACAAGGTTGTATGACAAAGAATGGTATGAATTTCTTGGTTGATCAATTAATCCGGCTACCGGATTCATACATTTATCGTGTTGGCATTACATACAGGTGACCAATTCGAGTTGTGTTATATAGAACCGTGTCATAATAAGCTAAAGCTATTTGTGCTGAAAATGCCGCTATATTGTAGTTGTATCGCTTAATATGAAAAGGTTCCTCAAGTCGAACGGCCGGTTTACGGATTAAATAATTCATAACTCGACGCGGAACACAAGCCATATCTCGTGTTATGAATAATTATCTATTATTCTGTTCATTATCAACACTTTTTGTTATAGATATTATATACTATCGTGTTATATTTTTTATATAGTTATATTATTATATATTTTATATAATACTAGCAATGTCCCGCGGTTTAACTTGCGTACTTACCGATCTCGTGCTAAAGGAAAGTCTACTATCAAGTCGGACTGTAGATTTATTTTTGTTAACATTAAAGCACGGACGAGTAAACAAAGAAGGACTCCGCGCCGTGATATTAGCAAGTGAAGCACCGTTATGCTAGTGTGTGTGCGGTTACGGGGGATACTTACACAATTTTTTCTCCCTTAAATAATCATACGAGTGTATGGCCACAAATACTTATATAGTATCGTTTTTACACTTTTTCACAACGCACAGCACGGCAAATTAAATTATTTTATTGAGACGCAAACTGATCTGTCACAGACGATGACAATTCTCATAATGGCCGCTTATCGGCCTGTAGTAGTGTAAGTGTGTGCGTGCGGCTATGTATTTACTATTTATTTATACACGTTAATCTGCTTGTTTTGGTGCTACAATATTATGTAAGGTGACACGGAGTCCTTATTTTTTAAATATTCCGTGCATTAAAGTTTTATTCGCGTTGTTATTATTGCATTATTTTCTTAAGATTGACATTTTAAAGTTCGTTATATCTTTTGAATGGAATATCCGATTTTAATAATTTAAAAAGTATTTTACAGGTATTAAAATAGTCTTTAGTAAATATCATTAAATGGGATAAGGATTAATACAGAGGTATGAATAATATTTAATGAATTTTATTGATTATTGTCGGCATTTTTATCAACTTTTAAAATGTAAAAAAGTAGTTATAGTGGCATAACTACAGTAGTTGGACATATTAGTATTGAGAACTTTTTGGAGTTATTGATACGCTCTTTAATTCTGTAAACCTTTTTTTTGTTTTATCATCAATAGTTTCCGCAGCGCACGCGATGATAAATTTTTTGATGACTAATTGGGTTATATCATTTTTATCAGGGCTCCCTATTTTTTTTTTTTGAAAATGTAATATAGCCTATGTCACTCAGTGAAGAAGCAGCTTTCTAATGGTGAAAGAATTTTTGAAATCGGTCCAGTAGATTTTGTGTGAATATATTACAAACTTTCATACAAAAACAAATAAACTAAAAACGGCAGTGGCGCCACTGCCGATCTCAACGGCGCGGTGCTGCTACGCGGTTATGTGTTTCGGCCCATCGTTATTCACGAAGACGTATTACGAACTCTCCAATCTCTTAAAAAACTTAAAAGTTGTAAGCCTTTTAAATAACACAGAATAATTTTAAGTCTAGCTAAACTTATTTTGTATGTTCTTGTCCTACAAATATTATTTACCGACTTCAAAAAAGAGGAGGTTCTCAATACGTCTGTATTTTTTTTTTATGTTTGTTACCTCAAAACTTTCGACTGGGTGAACCGATTTTTTATAATTCTTTTTTTATTTGAAAGCTGCTGCTTCCCATGTGGTCCTTTGGTCCAGATCTGACAATGGCGTTCATGAGAAAAATCATAAAAGTCTTAAATTTGCTATACAAATAGCAAATTCCAAAAATTACAATAATCGTAACTAGAATTAGATTGTATAAAAGTATGCAATTATTTTTATACTTTTTAGTGCATATTATGTCTATTGTTTAGAAATAGTGTTTTTGAAGACGGTTGTTTTTTTTTATTAGACTACTCAACAATATGGGTCATTGGTAATGAACTCTGATGCCTGTCGGAGTAATCGAACGGTTAGATTTTAATAGAGTGAAAACTGATGAGAACAACCATTATACTCTTTAAACTATTATTTTTACATCAAGATTCCAGTGCTACATTATTATTATTATTGTTGGGGAAATAAGTACTTAAATCTGTTGATCTATAATTGTACCCCTACGTGTACTTGGTCGCACGCCCTAGCGATGACTATGCTATTATGATGAGGCAGTTAGGGAAAAATTCTCTAAACGTTGCCCACGTTTTTTTTCTTATTATCTATATATTCAGAATTCAATTTATATCTTAATTACACCCTCCAGGCAATTTTTTCAATTCTTAAGAGGCGCAGTATCCTCAGTAGTCACAGGTGGGGTAGGTTCCTCTGCCTGGATATTGAAGGCCTTGAAGCAACCAGTGGGAGGCTCCTGCGCACAGGATGCCGGCTAGATTATGGGTACCACAACGGCGCCTATTTCTGCTGTGAATCAGTAATGTGCAAACTGTGTTTCAGTCTGAAGGGCGCCACATCTAGTGAAATTACTGGGCAAATGAGACTTAACATCTTATGTCTCAAGGTTGTCTCAATTTTTGGGTTTTTAAAAAATCGTGAGTGGCTCTGCATTGTCATGGGCAGGGCGTATCAATTACCATCAGCTCAACGTCCTGCTCGTCTCGTTCCTTATTTACATAAAAAAACCTGCCCTCATTGCGGCGATGGCCTCACATTCCAGAAGGATGTGTTTAGAATCCTAGTAGGCAAAATGCTACTTTAAATAAATGTTATTAAATAGCACAATTCAATGGTAAACTTCTAAGAAGTGACACTCTCTTCATCATCATTACAGCCAATTCTTTTACAAACACATACAAAACACACATGGTTAAAACAGCACGAGTTAATAATCTGTTCATATGCATAGAAGTTACTTGACCAACTGCTCAATCGCTTGAGATTTGAACCGTCTCAAAAGACTGTTAACAAAATCAAAGAATCAAATCGGTAAAAAAATTCTATGAGACTTTGAAACGTTTCAAGTTTTATCCCTTGTTTATTGTTGTATCCCTGTCTTAGCCATGAATTTTCAATCTGAAGAAAAAAACAGCAATCTTGTGAATAGGTTTTTTACAAGATTATAGCAGTCATCTGTCAATCTATCAATGACTGCACGTTTCATACAATCGAGTGAATTATAGAGAGCTTCGCTAGCCTGTAACAGAGTAGTCATATACGTTTATATCAATGGAAATGTCTCGCTTGAAAAATGTGGAATTTAAAATAAATAACTCGAAATATAAAACGTTTTATTAATAACGTTGTTTTTTTATTTTATCAGACGCGCTTACCGCCGTTTTCTTAATAAGAACGTATTTTAATATTCAAAAATAATGGCGGACTTGCATTTATCATACTTTATGGTCTTAACATTAACAAATGACAAATGAATGCAATATACTACATTAGGTTACCAATGTGTTCTAAAATTGAAATCGAAAAAAGTTTTCATTAGCAATGTTTCTAACTGGCCAGTTCAAAAACTTACAGTGTCACCCATGTACAAAATCAGAACTTTTTAAAACTTACCGCCTTTTTATTAATAAAAACGTATTTTAATATTCGAAAATAGTGGCGGACTTGCATTAATCATACTTTATGGTCTTAACATTGAACATAAATTGATATCGAGCGAAGCAATTAGTCGTTGTAAATACTGACATAAATCGAGTGTAAAGGCCTACCTACATCATACGAAATGATTAATGCCTCTCGCATATTATGCAGTTAGTACATCATGTAGACATGTGTCATGAAATGATAATAAAATGAACACATGCAGCTTGTTTAGTATACCTATGGCTGCGTGTGACAAAGAACAAGCCATTTAAGTACTACTTTAGTTATGTATTACTTTTAAATTCCTGTCAAATAAACTTTCACTTCAAAAATATATAAATTATCAACACTATTTCGGCAAGCTATTGAGCTTAGTCACAGCCTTTGCGGTGGGTGTATGCTCTAAGTTAGAAAGTACTTAAGTTTACAGTAAAACCGACAGATAATTCGGCATATATATATATATATATTTTACCGCATTTATCACGGGGAGTGTTCCGATGAGCTGTTTCACCTGATTCCTGCCGCCGAATTCCACCTTGGCACGACACGCCACTAATTAGAATATCATTCCCACCACCTGGATGTGTGCAGTCCTCCACAGTTCAGTTTTCAAGCTTTCTTCCACGTACTCCAAAGCTGTGGAATGAACTTCCTTGTGCGGTGTTTCCGGGACGATACGACATGGATACCTTCAAAATAAGCGCGTACACCTTCCTTAAAGGCCGGAAACGCTCATGTGATTCCTCTAGTGTTGCAAGATGGTGATCACTTAACACCAGGTGACCCGTACGCTCGTTTGTCCTCCTATTCTATAAAAAAATATAAATACACATACATACAAACAATTATTAGATGCACCACATAATTTTCAAATTGCATTACACTTGTAATACAACATTTCAAAGAACGCAACAAAAAGTATTTATGTACTCTCACTAACAATGAAGCACAGGTCAATTAGTAACCTGATCTTTGAAGACCGGTTCAACAACTTTCCTGTTCTATGAAATAGTTTTCTCGTAGCTTGTAGTAACTGTAATTATAGTCTATAGCAACAATAATATTTTGCATAAGGTTATTTAATTGTAATTATGCGTAATCACTACATAGTATAAAACAAAGTTGCTTTCTCTATCCCTATATCCCTATGTATGCTTAATCTACGCAACTTATAAAACTACGCAACGGATTTTGATGCAGTTTTTTTTAATAGATAGAGTGATCGAAGAGGACGGTACATATGGTTAATAACATTCATTAAATAGTGGAGAAATACTGTTATTTTTGAGGTTTCTAATGTGATGTCCTAAATAATTACATTTTTTCCGCTTACATTGCAAACGCAGGCTGAACCCTACGAGATTTATCAAAATAATGTACTAAGTATTGTACACATTGAAAAGGTCTACAGAAAACTCTGCTATGGTATATGCTTATCTCTTATGGATATCCCACAATAATATTTTTTTGTCATTTACTTTTTACGACAAATAATGGCTAATTTATGAAGCGATTTTAACCAATACAACATTAATCCATATCTAATTAAATACCTTAAATACCTTGTTTATTTATTATAGATCTATATGGCCCTTTACAGCATAAAATATATTACAGATTTAAAAATTGCGGGAAGGACATTTTTTTGCATTTTTTTATTTATTTTTGTGGTGATACAACGTTTGCCGGGTAAGCTAGTGTATAATAAAGCAGGATATATTTTGTCGTAATAAAGTATTTAAAATTATTGTCATATTTACTATCGATAATCGATAACATAGTCAAAATTGCTCTAATACAAAATCAGAACTTTTGTTAGGGATGGTTCACTATTAAGATTAAATTATATATCTGAACGAAATTTATTAAGTAAAAACCGAAATACAAAGCCGAAAATGTCTGAATTGGGCACTTTTACCAGGGCTCTTTTGTACTGGATTCCGGCTAGATTATGGGTACCACAAGGGCACCTATTTCTGCTTACTTACTTTCTGATTACTGTCGCTCTGAAGGGCGCTGTAGCTAGTGAAATTACTGGGAAAATGAGACTTAACATCTTATGTCTCAAGGTGACGCGCGCAATTGTAGTGCCGCTCAGAATTATTAAGTATTTCTTGAATCCTGAATAATGGGCAGGGCCTATCGATTACCATCAGCTGAGCGTCCTACTCATCTCGTCCCTAATTGTCATACTACCAATGAATTAGAAGCGAAAATTTTCACACCAACTTTTGTCGCTTCAATGCTTTTGTTGAATGATATTCAACACGTCGGAAATAATCGATTTCTATTTATTTACGCTTTAACATTATTTGCTTATTTCATGTGTTTGATTATTTGTTTACGCTTACTATATATATACTCGATAATGTTACTCTAATTAAATTTTTCATAAAACATCACAAATATAAGGAATCATCAGGTTCTGTCCACGACATCGTTCGCTTTTAATTCGTAACGTGATCCCTCGGAAATATTTATATTTAATTTTCGAAAAAATCTGTATCCTTTTTATACCCCTGACTATGTATTCAAAATCATATACCTAATCAGCTGTCTTGAAGTTACAGCCTGTAAACGCCTTTACAGGCTTTAAACGAAACAAATAAATATATTGGCAGAATGTGTTCGTGGGGATTCATTTTAATTTTTAAAGCAACAATAGTTAGTTAAATTCGTTCCATGTGAACCGGCTTTAATTTCGAATATCCTAGTCTAAGTCTATGAATTCAATAGCAATTACACGTTTTAATACTTTAAAAGTTAAAATCCTTTAAGAAGTATTTCATTTAAATGCGTTATTCATATGAAATAATATTTGAAGTAGGTACCTTATATACTTTCAGTTGCCGGCGACTTCGTCCGCGTATAATTTCTTATTTCCTATGAGATTATTTTCCTGACAATCAAACCTATCGACAAAAGTTCTACCGCTAGTAAAAACTGCGATTCATAGTTCATACCTATAGAGGTTGCAATTTACATTATAATTTTTTTCAATAAAGAGCTGACGGTTTTTCCAAACTAACCCGGAAACAAAAGATGTATAAAAATAATAATACATTCACTTGCAACACCAGAGGAATCACAGGAGTATTGCCGGCCTTTAAGGAAGGTGTACGCTTTTTTTGAAGGTACCCATGTCTTATCGTCCCGGAGATACCGTACAAGGAAGCTCATTCCACAGCTTTGTAGTACTTCGAAGAAAGCTCCTTGAGAACCGCATTATGGAGGACCGCTACACATTGAGATGGTGAGGATGATATCCTAACTTGCGGCTTGTCGTGCGAAGGTGGGATTCGGCGGCAGGAATCAGGTGAAACAGGTCTTCGGAACGACAACTGGGTTTTTGTAGTGGTAAACGCGCAATCTTGGACAAGGTTCAATTTACCCCATTCCACGACCTTCTCGAGAGAGGACTCGACAGAAGACACAAGTTTCACCCGGAACTGGTCGACGATTTCCCGAGAGAGACCTGTATGGCCCGTGTATACGGCATCACCAGTGCTATCGTCTGCATAACAATGTATGTTGGAGGTGTCCAACATATCATTGATATGCAGAAGAAACAGCGTGGGAGATAGCACACAGTCTTGGGGCACTCTAGCATTCACGGGCTTCGGGTTCGAGCAATAACCGTCGATAACGACCTGTGTGCTGCACCCAGTGAGGAAGCTGGAGGACCACTAGCATAAGCTCTCGGGAAGCCCAAATGATGGAAGTTTTGAGAGGAGCGCTTTCGTTATATCCAGGCGAACTCTTTCTTTCGATAGCCGCCGCCCATCTATCTGTTCGGTATACCTACCAGCAGATCGCCTGCCGACCATGGCGAAAGCAGTACCGTCGGTCGTTGATCAACTGGTGACCCTCTAGGTATACCAAGAGCTGGCGGTTAATTATGTTCTCCATAATTTTGGAGGTAATAGCTATAGGCCTGTAGTTTGCCGGATAAGAACTGTCTCCTTTTTTTTGGGTTCGGATGGACAAGGGCCTATTTCCATGAGTCAGGGACTACGCCTTTTGAATAAAAGTGGAATAAACACGTTAGCACCGGCGTCAACTCAAGGGCACACGTTTTAAGCACGATTGGAGAAATGCCATTCGGCCCGCCCGACTTCCTGACGTTAACGAAAACAGAACTAAACAAACGCCTAACAGTTTTCTGTCTGAACTGTACTTCAGGCATAGAGCCCTGACACCACGGGATGGTCGGTGGTGTTTTTCCGTTGTCATTAAGAGTCGAGTTGGAGGCAAAAAGACCGTACAAAAGGTCGTCTCTCTCTTTTGCCGTATGGGCCAGGGTGGCATTCCTCATGTGCAACGGCAGCAGGGACAGCTGGTTGAAGTTACCAAGAGCACTACAACTAACTTACAAGCTTTTGACAACGACCAGAACTTGTGTGTTCCAGTCGGGTAACTGGAAAGCTCCTCGCCGATTTTGACAACATGCTTCGATTACACTCGGGCGATTTGCCGTTTAAAGAATCTGGAGGCACGCTTATATTTCCTCTTTAGAACTTTGCAGTTCGGATCCTTTGAGGCCAGCGCCGCAACCCAAGTACGATACGTCTGTTTTTTGCAGTCAGATGCTACTTTAACTGACGCATCGAACCAGTGCTGTGATCTGCCACCGATCGGTACTTCAGAGCTTGGTATAAACATATCTGTGTAATGTGAATGAAAAATATGTCTATGTCTATCTCTTATACACACACTACCAACATTTCAGCTAAAGACCTAGATGTATCTATCTATCACTGCAGAATTCTTTCATCATTTATTTAGTAACTGAAATTACGTCATCGAAATGAAATCACATCAAACTAAATTCATATTAACGTCATTAATCCGCAGTTATTACTCAACGATAAACCTAGAATTCGATTAAAAAAGAGCCTCCGGCTCAATGCGGCCGCTACAAAAACGCGCGAGTCTCGACACCTCCATAGCTAGAAAACCCCGTGTCTATTGCGGAAGTAAGGAAATCCCAACCATGCATAATTATAATTTGTCACTATAAATGACAATGGACCACAGACAAACGAAACTTCGACGTAACCTTCAGTTGGACATTTCATACTATACGTCTATAGACTGAACTGTGTTACTCTGTGGACCTTGTAATTGCGTGTATAATTTATGCGTTAACTTTATTACGCTCAATTGTTTCCTATTTAAACACTTAATTAGCTTATTAGCTACTTATTCTTGTACCGTATCAGTTGTCATGATACGATGAATTAATTTTTAAAGGTTTCAACAGATACATAATTGTATACATATAAGAAAATCACAGAAAGGTATCGATCCTCACAAAAAAAACTACATCTAAAAAAAAGACTTCAAAAACTAAAAAGTACAAAATAAATAAAAAATTACCTTTAATAATATTAACTTTTTATACTTGTAAGTTTTTGAAGTCAGTTTTTTTAAACGTAGTTCTTTTTTTAGTTTTTAGTGTCAGTTTATAATAATATATAATCAACCTGAATGAAAACTACTACACAAAAAACAATTATATCATCCACGTAGACAAACATTTTCATAAAATGAAAACTACTGGGCCAAACTATGTAAAATGGTATTTTTTATGGGACCAAATGGCATCTATTCCACATCGAACTAAAGAATTACGTAAATCGGATCATAAATCTCAGCGTAATCGGTGTACATACATAAAAAATACCGATTGAATTTTGAACCTCCTTCTTTTTGAAGTCGGTTAAAAATTATTAGTTTATTAAATAAGAAAGAAGTAAGTAGTTGGAGTAGGTATTGCAATGCATAATCAAAACATTTTTTATTTACTGAAACTTGAAAATTTATCTTATTGTCTTTAAAGTTTCACGCTATGAGAAATATTTATTCTTGATGGATAAAGAAAATCATGGAATGGATCCCATTACGTAAAGTAAATTCAAGAGGTTGCCAAAGAAAAAGATGGGTAGACCTATTCATTAGACGGTTGTGATCGGACTGGATGACCAAAAGCAAAGACAGGGAAAACTCGAAAGCGTTGGCAGAAACGTGCTTTGAAACTGTGTGTTAATTATGTAATTTTGTAAAACAACTTATTTTTTTTGGGTATTCGTCTTGGCTCGGGTGTGATCGGAATGCGGTGCAAGTGCGATCGAAAACAAGCGCCGGGCAAGCGCCGAGCGGGCAGTCAGGGAAGAACTATCGAGCGAGGCGGTTGTGTCTCAAGCCTGCTGGGAACACCATATTCTTATTAATCATAAGACCTTGTGAACTGTACCTACCATTACTATTCTAAGGTTTGTTACTAATATAAAGTAAAGGCTTTTTGAAGTGAAACGTTTTTGTAATTTACTTGTCGTGTTAAATGGACAACCACGAAAATCCTGACCATGTGACAACCTTGCTCCATCATAATATATATTTTCTTTTTTAAAATCCAATCAAAATTTCTACACAACTGTCATTCATCGGCCGTTACATTAAATAAAACAAATTGTGTAATAATTCAAACGCGTTGGAGTCTTTTGCTAATGGTGACATTTATTCGTTAATTAGTGAATTTATAATTAGCGTTACAACACATATGAACGTGTTGCAAAAGAATTTCTGTGAATATAAACTTGTCAGACAATAGACAACCAGAACATTTAAATGTTATTTAAATGCTATTCGCAAATTAGCACCTTTTATTTTAACCAAGAATATGTTTATTAGTCTCACCATTTCGTTGCAGAGTATAAATGTAAATAAATTTAAAATTTCTAGGAAATGATATGTTTATAATAATAATATAATTATATACAAATGAGACTTAACTTCTTATGTCTCAAGGTGACGAGCGCAATTGAAGTGCCGCTCCGAGTTTTTGGGCTTTTCAAGAATCCTGAGCGACACTGCATTGTAATGGGCAGGGCATATCAACTACATCAGCTTAACGTCTTGCTCGTCTCATGAAATATTTTTATAAAAATAAAGAAATAAAATAGACATCTAATAAATTAACAAGGGGAAAATCTTAGCGATTCCTGCAAGTATACCTTTGGAAACATGAGCGCTAAGGCGAGGGTATCAATACACCCGAGTAGATAAATTGCACTCTCTCCAGTAAAATATATTACTTTATTACCTACAAAGAAAATGAAAGCAAATTTTTATTGTTTAGCGAATAAGAAGCAATTGCCAATATTACAAATTGAACGCAGAGAAATTTGTAAAGTCATTCGACAGCTATTTTTAACAGATTAAAAAAATCCCTTTTTTGAGAATGAGGTGGCACATATTTTATAAATTTAAATTTTTCAGTTTTTGTTTTTTTTTTTTTTGTTTTTATTATGAAAAATATAATTACAATTTATTATTATATAACATTTGTTCTGTTCAACATAACGGCCAAGCAAAAAACAATTATAAACACTTTAGGAATGCATTTGACAAATATTCTAGATTTATCCATTACCACTAACGCGGAGAAAGCAGTTCGGGAGGGCATTTTCTTGCTACTTACATCACAAATATTAATATTTAAAGTTAGATAAGTCTAATCCTAGATAGCCTATCTATACTATTCGTGAGTTAGTGCATTCAAACAAACGTCAAATGAATGTTGGAATTCGAAAAATAAGTAGCCATAAACGATCTAGGATAAATTTCACATCGAATGGTGGTAGTTTCATGTCGATACGATCAGTGGTTTATACGTGATTGAGCCTCAAACCTAAAACAAGGATCATTTTCAGTATATACATATTTATATAGAAGATAATTTTCTTCTAAACGTAGTGAATGAACTAATTTAAAAGATCATTAGATCGAATCGAAGAGTATTGGCTTTGATAAAGGCATGCCGTTAACATTTGCGGTTTGTTAGTATTCTGTCGTATAGTTCTGCCAATTAATATAATGAGGTCCAATATTACTTTAATGATTATATTAATTAATCAAAAACATGATACAAAATGAAGTACAGCAATTTCTTTGATTATCGCGAGTTTAACACATTGCAAAAATATAGCTTTTAAAGTATTCAAACGCGTGTTATAACTGTTATTTATTTTATATAATAATTTTCTTTAGATCCTCCTTTCATTCATTGTCCTCCTTTTCCTTAAAAAAAAGCATTATTTGATGGCTCATCTGATTGACAGTTGAGAGGGTCGCGGAATGGGATTAAAATGAACCATGTCCAATCCCACAAGACTCAAGTTTGTTCGTTTACCACTAAGAAACCCCCATTTGTCGTATCACCTTTCTTCAACAGCACCTCGGCACCTGTCAAAACTGGGTCTCGAAATCTCGAGCGATTACCAATTCCGCGGTTATTTGAAGGGCAAATCCAAATTGGCTTTGAAGAAGCTGGGCGTAATAAATAGAGCACGGCACTACTTCAAGCCGGCCCACATTCTAGCGCTCTACATACGCTTCATAGTGTGTTTATCGCTTTTATCGCGGACAGTGTTTCGAAAAGCTGTTTCACGTGATTCCTGCCGCCGAATTCCACCTTCGCACAACATGCTATAAATTAGGATATCATCCCACTATCTGGATGTGTGGTGGTCCTCCACAGTGCGGATTTTCTTCAGTCAACTTTCTACCACAGCTGTAGAATGAGCTGTGCAATCAGCTTACTTGTGCGGTGTTTCTGGGTCGATTCGATATGGGTAACTTCAAAAAAAGCGCGTACACCCTCCTCCCAAACTTCCTCCCCAAGAGAATGTGGGCGGCAGTGATCTTTTAACACCAGATGACCAGTACGATCGTTTGTCCTCCTTTTCCATAGAAACAAATTAATAAACTATCAGACCATAACGGATGCTAATTTAAATAAAGAATTTGACGAAATAGTGTGAATGACGTATCGAGTCAGAGTAAATCCCTTAAAGATTCCGAGTCCGCGGCTACAACCGGAATTATCGGAACTTATTGTAAAATATCTGTAACAAGTGAACTGTGAGTCTAGGTAATGTGGAGGTGAGAGGTAGATTCCGTTCACACTTGACATGACAGTCAGTTACCGCGTAAACTTTGCATCGATTGCACGTGTGTAATAACTGCTCGTGTGTGACGAAATATCTCGTGTAACCTGTGACATGCGATAACAGGACGATACGCAGGTGAAGTGTGGTTTCTTTACATAATAAGTTGTTGTTTTATTTGGCTTCATAAGTAGGTTCATGGCGTGTGATATTTATATTTCGCGTCTCAAGGTGACAAATTTACGCAAATATACTTTTACGTCACGTAGAGGCTGTGGAAAGAAAGGCTTTACTCGAATATTTAGATGTGACATTTTTTAATTCTATAACTATTGAATTCATTATTCGTTGTACTTATATTAAAGTTTAATTTTTATTATTTGCTGTTACCAAACCGAACTTAAATGTGTCCAAAAAATTATGTTTTGTTGATGTGGTAAGAAGTCGATTGAATCATATATTTTTGTATACTTATTCTTCTATTTAATTTTTAAATTGTTTATTTGATTCTTATCAATATACAAACCTAAGTTAGTAATGAACAATGTGTTCGACAATAGTTTCATAATTAGAGTTTATTTTAGCGATTAAAACAAAATAACTTGACCTGAATGTGCAGGGAAATCTCGTTGGTAGGTAGGTATTCATCAGCAACTAGGTAAATCCTGGGAGATTAACAATACTAACATTGTCCTGGAGGATTTATTTGTTAAATGTGAGAAACAATATACCTATGTATCCTTACGTCAAATAATTTGATATGAGGCAATAACGAAGTGTTAGAGTATTGGGATAAAATTGTTTGCGATGTTGTCGTATCAAGGACAGCGATCTCAAACGACTGTATAAAAATCAAAACATTTCGCAAACTTCAGTCTCGTTGGATGAGTGTGTCAAAATTGAATACATTTCGCCACTAAGCTCGCTACATGTTTTCTATCGTCTACTATTTTAAAGGTTAATTGGTTGATTAAACATAAAAGTAATATGATATGATTAGCGCATAGTGTTAAAATTTTGAAGCAATAAACCAAAATTGCGAAATTGATTGTACGAAAAATAATGGCATAAAAGGCATTTATTTTCTCAAAATTGATTCCTTTAGAATTCTTTTTGATGTCATTTCTAATATACTAGATATTACTACCCCTTCGGAAACAAATGGCGCTCTGAGAGAGAAGAAGCGGCGCAAGAAACTCTCCCAGCATTCTTTTTTTGCGCTCTTTTCAATAAAAATATACAATATTGTAAAGTCATTTCTATCGCTATAAAATAATCATAATCTAGTCCCAGGTTGTCTGATCAGTTAGATATTTAGCTGTGGAGTAATAGGCTTTACGAAACAGCCATTTTTTATAAAACATTTAAATTTATTTATAGGTAATGCCTGAACAGTGGCTGGGACTTTATTATAAAAGTGTATACATTTACCCTTAAAGCTATTATGTATCTTATGAAGCCTACTAGAATTAGTTACAAGTAATCCCTTATTTCTAGTGTTATAATAATGAAAATCACTATAAAGAGCAAAAAGGTGACGATTTTTATGAACATATATTAAATTTTCATAAATGTACTGACAATGAACAGTCATAATATTTATTTCTTTAAATTTTTCTTTGAGAGACTGTCTATAACCAAGCTGATATAGCACGAACAGCTCTCTTTTGCAGAGCAAACACTATATCAATGTCAGCAGCATGACCCCACAGTAAAATATCGTACGTCATGATGCTGTGAAAATAACTGAAGTACACTAATCTAGCAGTCGCAACATTCGTGTATTCTCTAATCTTTCTAACAGCATATGCCGCAGAGCTGAGTCTATCTGCTAGTTGGGCAATATGTGGACCCCACTGAAGCTTTTTATCTAACATGACACCCAAGAAGACCGTAGCGTCCACAAGTTCCAATCATTCCATTTCATAAATGGTTATTTCAAGTTCCATTCAATAAATGGTTATTTTAAATAGTTTTCGAGTTATTAAATCTTTTTTGAGGCGATGTGAATGTTCTGAAATGTATTACGAAATTCAAAAGTAACTAAAGTTAATTACTATAACATAAATTACTTTCTTAGTGATACCACAGTTTGGGAATGGAGCGACCGCTGTTAGGCTAGTCTTAATATAATACATATATATAGATCGAGTATCCTGATGTTTGTTTCCAGTCAACTCCTAAACCAATGGATTTTAAGGGGGATTACTTCATGGAGTGCAGTTTAGTTCAACTTGAGAGATAGGATAGTTTTTATTTCGATTTAGGACCTATAATTATTTTTATTTCCAATATTAATTGTTATTTACGGACATATTTTCTATGAGAGAATTTATTGACGCACGGGTTGACAGTTCTGGTGTGAAACAATTTCATTAACGGTCGTTTTCAATAAACTATCTATCATTATTTTAACTTACTAGAGGTAGACAAATCAATCCTTTTACGCTTACTTACATTTCAATAACCTATCGACAGATAGCATTGGACTATAACCATATTGGAAATAACTATGGATAGATGAGATCTTGTCATTAAACGGTGATAGCAATATATCCGTAACGTTATTGAAAACAGCCGTAAAACAACAGGGAGCTATTTTACGAAATATCATTGATAATAAAAAAAAAACTTTTTTTTATTTATTATGTACAAAACAATGTCTGTCGGGTCAGCTAGTTAAATTAGATATTGGATTATATCGAAATTAAAAAAAAATGTTCGCTGAGTTTCTAGCACCCGTTCTTCTCAGGTCTGACCATTCAATTTCGAAGGGGTTTTGACTTTCAATAAGTGTTTTCATATTATTTTTTAAATAAAAATATTTGAATTTGAATTTGATTGACAGAATGATTCCGATATGGAATGTCTGCGTGTTTATTGAGGCATGTTGATTCCCCCACTTTTGGTAGTGGTAGTGTGGGGGGTGAATGCTGATAGAAGATGAGACTGTGGTGAAAATGAGAGCTCTACGTAGGTAGTATTTGTATGGTAAATTTAAGGGTTAGAATAAGGATGAATTTACTTATGGCCTTTCCCTATATACTGTCTACAGATAGAGATAAATTACTGCCTTCTACTGTCAGTAATTAACTGTCAATAATCTGAGGCTGTCCCAATATACCCGATATGTCATTCTTATCGCCTTATATTGACGAGTGAATTGCAATTTCCATACAAACTTTTATCGCTGGTAAGCTAGATCAACCTATTGACAGACAGCGTGTGCGGATAAGGTGAGTTACCGTCGATAAGTTTATTGGGACAGAAAAGTCAACGATAGTTAGGATTAATATACTTGAATTACTTTTTATGAAATAATATAATATTGTTTAAACACGACTCATATATTGGATGAAGCACCTTACAAACGAATTTATTAATGTGTATTACAGCCATTATAAAATACTCTATTTGTTTGAAAAGAGTACCCGTTGAGTTTTTAGTATGTTCCTCTCACGAGCTCAAATTTTACGAACATATGGAAAATTCAGTAATTTAATATAAATATTCATAGTGACGATTCAAAAGCGCTTAGTTTAATAATTAAATAAACATTATTTGACATTGATAGTCGTTGATATTTTTTTGATATGATTTGATTGATAGTCATTGATAAGTCGGATAGTGGTTTCCATTTTTATTTATTTATATCTTAAATATATATTTATATGTTGTAACTAAAAAATCATAAATTGAACTCGTATTATTCAGTTTAAAGTTTTTAAAGTTCGGTTAATATAACTACAAATAACATAATTTTTCACGAGACTCAAGGCGAAACACGTGTCGAATTTTCTATAGACAAATATTGGACCTCAATAACCCTCACCCACCCCACTATACAATAAAAAAAATGTCAGATTTTGGCGAGACAACACGTCCTGAGGATGCCTCGTGTAGAGGCGAAACACGTGTCGAATTGTTTAAAGACAAATATTGGCGGAATAAACACTAAAGAAAACTCAAATCATTTGGATAAAAAAGATTGGGACCACAGGGGCGCCTGTTCTACCGTCAAGCTGTAATTAGGCCCGGTATATCCACCAAAGCGGAGAGGAGACGAGATGTAATTTAATAACCAATCAGATATCGTTATTTTATCTCCTCTCGTCACCTCTCCTCTCCGTTAGGATAGTTTTATTTCGTTTCGGGACCCATATTTTTTTTTATTTCCAATATTTGTTTTGTATGGACATATTTTCTATGAGAGAATTATTCGACGCACGAAACAATTTCATTATAACAACAGAGAGGCGCGGAGAATGTTCAAAGTACTATCTTCGCGCCTCAATCAGGCTACTGGAAACCCAAGCGCTGGCAGCTATCTCGGTCAACGGATCAGCCTAGCTATCCAAAGCGGAAATGCTGCCAGTATTCTTGGTACGCTTTCACGTAATGATAGTTTTATATATTATAGTAGTAATAATTTTATATAATTTTATGTAGTCATGTAAATACTCGTATAGTTATAAAAGTAAATTTACAATCAACAAATGCCGCTTTCATAATAAATTCTTGATGTTATGAAATATTATTGACAAATTCATAAAAAAAAAGTATTTTATTTATTATATACAGAACAACGTCTGTCGGGTCAGCTTCATATAATTCAGCTGCTACTTTTGAAACTTCCGATGTTGAAATATTTCTTATCTTGGATTTTAATTACTAACTGCATGGCCGAATAGCAGTTGAGAAGGTCACTAGAAAATGTTTAGGTGGAATTAGTGTAAGTGCTAAAAAATAATATTATATTAACTCTGCTGCTTTTATGGTTACGTAGGCTGAGATCTATAGAGAGTACTTAGACTTTGCTCAGACTTTACTTACGTACAACCTAGATCTCTATATATCTATAAAATCTTCTCTGTTTGAGGCTCTTTCACGCCTAAACCACTGATCGTATCGACATGAAACTACCACCATTCGATTCGAAATTTATCCTTGATGGTTTATGGCTACTTATTTTTTGAAATCCAATGTTCCTTCCATTTAAAATTCGCCCAACGAAGCGGGCGGGAACGGCTAATGATTGTGATAAAACAAACTTGACTTTTGTATTCGACTGCCTTAGCATAACCTCAGTATGATTCCACACGTTAATTGACAATAAAACAATAAAACGAAATAAGAGATTATGCTAATCTTAACCTTAGCTATGTTTTACGGGAGTAAAGTCTTAGCAGAGTCTTAATACCTACGCTCTATATATGTCAGAGATCTATAGAGCCTACTTTGTCTTTGCTAACGTTAAACTAAGCTGAGTGTAAGCTTCTTTGATTTCGTTTTTGTAGACATTTGACAGCTGAAATTATGCCCAGCTTAAGGTAAGACAACCCAATACAAAAGTCAAGTTCGCGTTTTCACACGGCTAAGTTTTACGTTAGCAAAGTCAATATACACTCTATAGATCTCTGACATCTATAGAGCGTAGGTACTTAGACTCTGTTAAGACTTTACTCACGTGTAACATAGCTTAGTGTAAGATCAGCATAATTTTTTATTTCGTTTGTATAGTCATCTAAACCTAAAAATCTCAAATGGAGATGGACAGGCCATATGATCAGAAACAAAATAGACTCATAGTCAAAAAACATTACAGATTGGTATCCTAGATAACATAAAAGGAAAAAAGGCAGACCACGAATTAGATCCCATCTAATATGAGATGACATAAAAACGTAGCAGATGCAACCTGGTCGAGAAAAGCAAGAGACCTTTCATTATGGAAAAGTTTGCGGGAGACCTATGCCGAAAGGCAAGATATCCAATAATTACCGGTGTAAATAGTAATTACCTACAAATGAAAACAAAAACAAAAATAAATAAAATTTAAATATAGGTTAGATTAGATTAGTTAGGTAAGGAATCATTGCACATAATTGTTGATTGCAAATAAAGTCTATTAATATTATATAGTCAACAGACAAAAGTCAAGTTGGTTTTATCACAATCATCTAAGTTGTACGTAAGTAAAGTCTTAGTATGCTGTGTATGCTCAGCCTTAGCCTAATGACCGTCTCAAGTATACGTACATATATATATTAAGGTAAATATAGTTGTGAAGGTATTAATGCCCTTGCTGCATGACAGGAATAAACATGTTTTAAACTCGGATTTATGTAATAACTCTTAAAGTGTCAACATGTTAAGTTATTACATAAATAAAACTGATATTAATTGGAACCGAATTTACCATTTGACCTTATCGTACGCCCTTTCATTATGTCACAGATTTCTATACTCAGTCGCACACAGTATGTAAAATTGTGGTAAAAAAATTGTAGTTTTCTTGATATACTTCTTATCAAATAGTGAATTATTCTTTTATGACGAGCCGCTCTGGATTCTTGAATTCTGAGCGGCACTACAACTGCGCTCGTCACCTAGAGACATAAGATGTTTCGTGTCATTTGCCCAGTAATTTCATTAGCTACGGTGCCTTTCAGACCGAAACAAAGTAATGCTTACACACTACTGCTTCACGGCAGAAATAGGTGCCGTTGTGTTACCCATAATCTAGCCGGCATCCTGTGCAAAGGAGCCTCCCACTGGTGAGGATTTGCTTCTAAAGCGATTGAGTAACTGATTAAGAATCTGTGACAATTTAGATCTGATATTATCTCTGATAGCTAGATGTTTTGCCTCTTTACAAGTTTTTTTTTAAATATAATGTCTTACATAATATTTAAAAAAAATCTCGTGAAAATAATATATTTTTTAATAAATCGTATAAATTTCTGCGAGATATGTGTAAGTCAGAACCTATGTGATGATATGTCAATACCGCGGCCACACGACCACGCATATTTATATAAATGGAATAAATGTATAATTTAATGAATTTGAAAACCGAAGACACATAGGTACGTGGCAGGCGAGGATCAAACCGTTCGCTCAGTGGTGATAGTCAACTGTTCCACCTATCGCGAAGTAAGCTACATCGAACGAACAGCTCTCTTCACTCCATAGCAATATTTAAAAAAAATTAAGAAAAATCAACCGACTTAAAAAATATCTATTCCAAATAATATGCACTAAAAATAAAGAAAAATATTACGTTTTTTCTAAAACTTATTTTTTTTATTATGATTTGGGGATTTTAATGCACTTAAATCCTAGGTTCTATTGTGCCACCTGCTTGCGCTAACGCGCCTACCCTCGACTCAAAAGTTAAGGAAGAGTAGCTACTCACTAGGATACGTGTTACTGTGCTGAGATTTAAATTATATCCTCGAGACCTATTACTTTTAAAAGGCGTAGGATCCTCAGAGGGTCCAGACAGGGCACGTACATGCGTTAAGTGAAGGTATTTTGAGACACCCCAGCCTGATTCTGGCAATTGCTTCGCATTCCAGAAGGATGTGTATGGGGTCTTCAGCGGCTTCACAGCAGAATCTGCACAGGTTTGATTCACTGACACCCATTCTGGCTAGGTGCCCATTCAGCTTGCAATGGCTGGATAGGAACACTTTCTACAACTTAATAATTGAACTTATTTTCTTCTCTTAAGTAATATTACTAGACTACTAAAAGTCAATCAAATTATTATTATATTTGGATCGGTGTCCTCCCGTCGTGGCTCCGCGCTCCCCTTTCGCCTCGTCAGTAGTAGGGATTCGCCGGTTCTGGCTCACAGTAGTAGGGATTCGCCGGTTCTGGCTCACAGTAGTAGGGATTCGCCGGTTCTGGCTCCTCGATTCTGGCTCACTTGCTCGTGATGCCTACTAAAAAAAAAAAAAAAGAAGTTTGGTGTCAAACTGGTGGTTTTGATGTATTTCCGAGCGATTGCGCTGATCCGTTTTTCGATATCTCTTATAGTTTCAAAGTTAGCATTTTAAATTAAACAGATCCATAATCATTAATAATCACTGGTCATTTAGCTAATGATTGGTGAGCGACTCAATGTCTAAATTTCCATGAACATGATACAGGTAATTTACTAATTACCTCTATCACATTCGTTACTACGATTAAAAAGACAGTTTCTGTATTTATTATTTATTTTTAAAACATGATTTAAATAAAGTATATAATAAAACATCATTGCAGATTGTATCATTTTCAAAATATTTGATGAAATCATTCAAACTCTTCTTATTAAACTTAAAGTATAGATACATTATGCAGTACTCGCCACACACTGCGGTATATTCATTCTGTACTCTTGCAGTATTGTAGTTATACATTCTGCAATTCCTTTGTAAAAACATCAGCTGGAATCCCTGAGGTGGACGACCATATGAATCGAAGTATTGTCCAATACCCTGCTCATCAATGTGTATTGCAACCCAGTGAGTGCCTGGCTTATTATCACTATCTAAATTGCTGACAATATAACAGGGCGTTACAACATATATCGGCAATCGGTTTGCCGCGTAAACATTATTTTTAATACTGGGATCGATTTTGTTCAAATAATTCTGTATCTCGATTGTATTCATATTAGTTGAGAACAGGGTCTTGTCAGTTGCGAGGATTGAATAGTTATGTGGATCATAATAACATAAGCACTCAATAAATAAGGCTTTAATGTATCTTATTCATGTATTTAAAACTTATATGGTTACAATAAAACAAAATATCATTACAAGCGATTCAAATATAAATCTATGAACATTTGATGAAATTATATTTTCATCAATTTTATTATAATATAAAAGCTGATTGAAAACGAACTTTGTACCTACATACTTACGTAGTCATTAGTACAATCTGGAAATGTTGACTCCATTAAACTATCAATAATTGAACTTATCATTTAAGTGCCATTATGTTTCACCACAATATTTAAAAACCAGTACTAATCATAAACAAATTTACTTTTACGATATTTTAGTATAAAATGCTAGAACTGTTCAGAAAAATAATCATTGAAGTGGCGTATTCAGTCAAATTATTATATATTTTGTGTGTTCTGTAATTGTTGAGTGATTTGCTGCAATGGAGGTAAGTTTTATCTATTATTCACTTTGAAATTAAAAAGTAATATCATTTGTTATATTGATTATTAAGAGATATGTATGTATAATACTATTCTAAAGCAGTCTTATTGTTGTTGTAGAATGCATTCAACCCAACAATGGAAGAAACTACATATAAAACATTTTACTATCCATTATCTGAAGATAGTCAGGATTCATTAAAAGTTCCTCAACTTAAATCCTTGAAGAGGGCCAGCTCAAATGAAAATATAGATGCATTATTCGAAGTGAAAAAAACAAAACAAAAGAAAATATCATCATCAATATCCAGAGCACATGAGAATGGAAGTATTTACATTACAACTAATGCAGATGACGGAAGAAATGCATCACATTTGGTTAAAATAGAAATCTATGATCTCAATAAAATAAAAAACACGCCTGCACAAGAACAATGGAAATACGCTGATTATAGATTAAAATATTATACAATCGACAATAATGAAAGTTATAAGGACATAAAAAAGATTTTATACAATGTTACGAAGAAAATTATAGAAACAGAAAATTATAAGAAATATAATTTTAACAATAAGTAGGTAGCTATGAAGAAATACATAAATATTAGTTCAGTTTAGTTATTAGTTTATTTATTCTCTTATACAAATAATATTATTATATTTTCATCATTTGGAAAATTAAACATAACGATATGGAACTCTGCTTTGTATGTAATGAGGTTGAAAAAATGATCAAGTGAGTTATTTTCTTTGTAAATTATTTAGTATTATATTATTGATGAAATGTGGCTAATATCATTCACTTATGTTGTAGTCAACCTGTTCTACAAAGTGGAGGAGGTTTTAAGAGAAGAAGTGTAGTATTACAAGGCAGTGAAGACAATGATACAAGTACAAAGAGAGGAAGACAAGGGGAACCATCCACATCATCGGGGCTCACCAGTGTGAACGATGAAATGGTGAACTGTTCTTTATGTCAAATCTTAATACGGAAAAGATATTATGCAAATCATCTTAGAAGTAACCTCCATAAGAATAACGTAATGCAATTACATAGTACTTTAAAAAATGTCACAGTACACGAATCGGCTTTTGGTAATAGAATTATCTCATATAAAATAAAGAGTAAATCCAACCAATTACAAACATTCGAAACACCAGAAATGTTTTTGAATTCTATTAAAAATGAAATTATTTCACTATTTGAGGAATCTGTTCGATTGCTTACAATTTTTAAAGTTAATTTTATTCTGCACGCTAATTTTGTTCAAGAAACAAAAAATATTTCTAATGAATTTGAATTTCAAACATGTAGTTATACTATAATGCAGGGTGAGGATTTAAATTTTTTCTTTTCGTCCTTATGTGATATGTTGATGACTAAAATTAGCACATTTGAGAAAAAAGATAGTGGTTGGAGTCTTAAGAAAATAAATGCATTAGACATGAATATAAACAAATTCAATCCATTACGTGGAAAATCATATATTGAATTACCTAAAGAAATCAAATTAAAAAAAAGTGTTATAAATGTACAAAACTCGGATGATTTATGCTTTAAATGGGCTTTGCTTTCTGCATTATATCCAGTTACTAAGAACTCTCAGAGAGTTTCATCTTACAGTAAATATTCAAATAAATTAAATTTTGACGGAGTTACGTTTCCTGTTAAAATGACAGATATACAGAAAGTAGAAAGGTTAAATAATTTAAGTGTAAATGTTTTTGGTCTTGAATACAATTGTAAAAAGAAAGTACATGAATTAGTTGGTCCATTGTATTTAACAAAATCACGGAAAATTGTTCATATCAATTTATTATTTATTTCGCACGGAACAATTAATCATTTTTGCTACATTAAAAACCTATCGCGTTTAGTAAGTGGTCAAATTTCAAACCATGAACATGCAATCTACATCTGTGACGGTTGTCTTTTACACTTCTCAACAAATGATAAGTTATCAGCTCATCAATTGAATGATTGTTGTCATATTAAAGTGGAATTGCCTAATACAGAAAAAACTTTAAAAGATTGGTTTGAACAACCAATTTCAAACAATGTCTTAAAATTTGATAAATTTAATAAGATGTTACAAATACCCTTTGTTATATACGCGGATTTTGAAGCTTTCCTTAATCCAATTCAGACATGCTTTAACGATCCATCAAAACCTTATACAACTAATGTTCACAAACACGAAGTTTATAGTTTTGGGTACTATATTAAATGTTCATATGATGATAGTTTATCAAAATATGAAACATATAGTGGTCCTCATTGTACTCATGTCTTTATGAATCAGTTGTATAAAGATTTAGAAGTGATTTGCACAAAAAATTATTTTGTCATAAGTCCAAAACCTTTGACTTCCAATGATAATGAAATTATTTCACAATGTAAAGACTGCTTTATATGTCAATCTAATTTAAATGGTGAATGTGCATTATACTTTGACTCGCATACAGGAAATTTTAGAGGAGTTGCACACGAAGTATGTAAGACAAAGTTTAGAATTCCCTATCACATTCCAGTTTTTTTACACAATCTTAGTCAATATGACTCTCATTTTATTGTTCATGCATTAAATTCTATAGAAGGGGAAATTGATATTATTCCACAAACGAAAGAAAAGTACATTTCTTTCACAAAAACGATAAAATTAAATAATCATAAAATTCAATTGAGATTCGTTGATTCGTTTAAATTTTTACCTTGTAGTTTAGACAAACTTGTTCAAAATTTGAAGGAAGAACAATTTCAAACATTAAAATATAATTTTCCAAATAATAATGATTTTTTACGTCTTAGAAAAAAAGGAATTTATCCATATGAATTTATGTCATCACATGATTCCTTAAAACTTTCAGCACTCCCTAGTCGCGATAAATTTTACAATACATTAACTGACACACATATTTCCGATGAAGATTATGAACATGCCAAGGATGTTTGGCAACACTTTCATTGTCAAAATATGTCAGATTATTCTGATTTATATCTTAAAACCGATGTTTTACTTTTAACAGATGTGTTTGAAAATTTCCGAGCCTTATGTTTGCAAACATATGGTCTAGATCCAGCTCATTATTATACAGCACCTGGGTTAAGTTGGGATGCTATGTTAAAATGCACAAAAATTAAATTAGAATTACTTCAAGACTTTGAACAAATAGCTTTTATTAGATCGGGCATTCGAGGAGGTGTATCTCAATGTAGCAATCGTTATGCCAAAGCTAATAACAAATATATGCGAGAATATGATAAAGACACACCAAACTCATTTTTAACTTATCTTGATGCTAATAACCTTTACGGATGGGCCATGTCTCAATTCCTTCCTACAGGAGGTTTTGAGTGGGTAGATGTCACAACTAATTTTGATGTCCCTGATGATTATGAATATGGTTTTATTTTGGAAGTAGATCTAGAATATCCTATTGAACTGCATGATTTACATTCTGACCTACCCTTATGTCCCGAGAATATATGTATTGGTAATACAAAAGACATAAAATTAGTTCCAAACCTTCGTAATAAAATTAAATATGTGATTCACTACAGAAATTTAAAGCAATGTCTGACAATGGGTTTAAAATTACAAAAAATTCATAGAATTTTAAAATTCAAACAATGCGCATGGTTACAATATTATATAGATTTAAATACAAGCATGCGTAAACTAGCCACATCTGATTTCGAAAAAGATTTTTATAAATTAATGAATAACTCAGTGTTTGGAAAAACAATGGAAAATATCGAAAAAAGAGTAAATGTAAAATTATTGAGTCATTGGGAAAATCAGGGTAAAATTCTAGGCGCACAAGATTTAATTGCTAAGCCAGAATTCCATAGTTTATCTATTTTTAATGAAAATTTGGTTGCAGTTCAATTACGAAAGACGAAATTGTTCCATAATAAACCTATTTATTTGGGATTTTGTATATTGGATATTTCTAAAACTCTAATGTACGACTTTCACTATAACTATATGTTTAAAAAGTTTCAAAATAAATTAAAATTATTGTACACAGATACTGATAGTTTAATATATCAAATTTTTACAGATGATTTTTACAGAGATATAAAACCTGATTTACATTTGCGTTTCGATACCTCTGACTATACAGAAAAAAATATATTTGGCTATCCAAAACTCAATAAAAAGAAGTTAGGCTACTTTAAAGATGAAAACAATGGTAACATATTTAATGAATTTGTAGGACTTAGATCTAAAATGTATGCATTAGATGTTGAGGGAAAATTCACAGCTAAAGCTAAGGGGGTTAATAAAAGTGTTACTAAGAATATGAAAATGGAAAATTATAAGACTTGCTTATTTGAAAATAAGAACGAATATTGTTCAATGCTTAGATTTAAGTCAATAAAGCATAATATTTTTACTCAAAGAATAAATAAATCTAGTCTGTCATTTAATGATACCAAACGGTACATTTTACCAAATAATATTGATACCTTAGCATGGGGTCATCATAAAATAGAATAAATATTATATTAAATTTTAAGAATAAATTATTATAGTTTTAAAAAACCAAATGAGAGATTATTGTATTTAGATGTATAAGTTGCGGAGTAAAACATGATGTACTGTATATTGTTTCAATTATAGATTTTTCTGTTTAAATAAATGGTGGTTTAATAACAGATTGTTTCATTACTATACTAAACCTTAACACACATAGACGTAGTAGATAATGCATCATTTCAATCATCCATTCACTGCAATAGTTGCTGGTCCAAGTGGATGTGGAAAATCAGTTTTCGTAAATAATTTTATAAAATTTTTGAATGATATCTGTGATGCAAATTTTACTCAAATCACTTGGTGCTTTGATGAAATGCAGCCTTTATATAATCTCAACCACATTAATTATCTTCAAGGTTTACCTGATTTATCTATGTTTGACGGAAAAAATCCTCAACTTGTAATAATTGATGACCTGATGAGGGAATCAGATGGTCGTATTGTTGATATATTCACGAAAGGAAGTCATCATAGAAACTTAAGTGTGTTTTATTTATCTCAAAATTTGTTTCATCAAGGTAAAGGACAAAGAGATATATCACTCAACTCAAGTTATATAATATATTTCAAAAATCCTCGAGATAAAACCCAAATTCGATACTTATCTCGTCAAGTATTCCCTGAAAATCCGAAATATTTGGAAGATTCTTACAGAGATGCTACCAATGAAGCTCATGGTTATTTAATGATTGATTTGAAACAAGAAACAAATGAATTGTGTCGCGTTAAGACAAAGATATTTCCATCCGATGGATATTGCACTGTTTATGTACCCACAAAAGGGTTTAAATATGGTAAGAATCAAGAAATTTCGATCATTTATAAATGATGCATAGACGTTTAAAGACGCATAAAGATTTGTTAATTGCTCTACATAAACTGAAGCCAAAATATCAAAAAGCTTTATTAAAATCATGTAACAAAACAGAAATAAATTACATTTGTGAATGTATTCATAACGTACTGCGGGGTAACGTTGAATTGGCCGAGAAAGAAAAATCTAAATTAAAGAAATATAAAAATATTCTTCGAAAATTGGTAAGAAAAGGTACGAATAAAATTAGAAAAAATATAATTGTACAAAAAGGAGGTTCATTTCTACCGATAATATTGGGTTCTATTCTAAGTGGGTTGATTAATTCATTTATTTAAGAAAATGGACAATGCTAAAAAAATGTTACTTATTGAACCATCATTATTGGAGAAGTTAAAACAACACAAAGAAAATGATACGCCAAGATCTCGATTAGATACTGATATGCAAAATATCTTAAGCAGTGACATAGAAGATCGAAAGAAATGTATTTTATATTTGCAAACCCTTCAAAGATATCTAAACTTCGTCAAAGAGGATCGACAACCATACCACATACCACTTATAAATGATAATGATTCATATATTGGTTTTAATCAAGGTCATAATGAAATCGATACTGATTATATAAATCATGATGTGAATAAAATAAATGTAGTTCCTTCTCAAACATCAGTGGAGGTTAACAAAAATATTGGGGAAATATACACGAGCTCTGAAATACTGAAACTAATACCGAAAACATATGCTAAAAAAGGTGAACTTTTACTAAATTTGATTTCCTTGAATAAAAATAAAATAAGCTGGGATGAATCTGGTACCGTGATTATAGATAATGAAAAAATACCTGGGAGTAATATTGTGGACTTGGTGAGTGATACCTTGAGAGCTCTTCAGAAAAGTGAACCTATAGGTTGGGAAAAATTCGCAACAACTTTAAAGGAAATAAAAGTACCACTCACTTATATCGGGAACCCAAAGCGAGTGGATTTTATAAACCATTTGCAATTAAAAGAGGTTGAATCTAAATCAGTACCTGACGAAGAATTTTCTACACCAACAAGTAATAAGTACACAGGGAAACTAAAAAAAAGATTGGACTGGGAAAAATGGACCCCATATTAGAAATAAATAAAATTTATTATGATGCATCACATCCTGCTGGCTACAGCACTATTGATAAATTGTCAAAAGCAATGAAGGGTAAAATGGACAGAAATAGTGTCTTAAAGTGGTTACAATCACAAGAAACATATACATTACATAAACCTGTTCAAAGAAAATTTTCTCGTAACAGATATATTTTGTCTAATATTAATGAGTTATGGCAGGCCGATTTAAGTGATATGAGATCTTATTCTGAATATAATGATGGTTTCAAATACATACTTTGTGTTATTGATGTCTTTAGTAAATATGCGTATGTTCGAGCAATGAAAAAGAAAAACTCTGAAACAGTTAAGGAATGCTTTGAAAGTATTTTTGCTGAAGCTAATACTACACCTACACATATACAGTCTGACAAAGGAACTGAATTTGTTTCCAAATATGTACAAAAATATTTTAAATTAAAAAACATAAATTATTATACAACCAATAATCCAGATATTAAAGCAAGTATTGTCGAAAGATTTCAGAGAACTCTTAAAACGAAAATGTGGCGCTATTTTACACACAAAAATACTCATAAATACATTGATGTTTTACAAGATCTAGTGCATTCATATAATCATAGTTTTCATTCTAGTATAAAAATGTCTCCATGTGATGTTAATAATACAAATATAATGAGTGTATGGCAAAATTTATATGATAGAGAAAGTAAGATAAAAACATCAATTAGTATGGTGAATCCAAGAATTCACGTTGGAGATTATGTTAGAATAACAAAACATAAACATATTTTCCAAAAAGGATATGAATCAAATTGGAGTGACGAAATATTCATCGTATCTACCATAATACACCGATCTCCGTTTGTAGTATTTACTTTAAAGGATTTAGAAGGCGAAGAGATAGTTGGTACTTTTTATGAAAAAGAGTTACAAAAAATCATATTCGACCCCACTACTAAATACAAAATAGATAAAATAATACGCTCTCGATATACCGGTAACAGAAAAGAATTGTTGGTGAAGTGGAGAGGTTATCCAAATAAATTTAATAGCTGGATATTAGCTTCTACTTTGAAAAAAATATGAATAAAGATAGTTTTTATTTAACTTTACTAAGCAATAGTTCTATGGATTATTTTCCTGATAATACAACAACATTATTTTCTACGAAACTGCCAAAACCAACAATACTAGAAGGTGAATGGAGGGTTGGAGTAGTAGAATTTCAGTACCCATGCACTATGTTCACCGTTCAAGAACATGAAAACATTATTTATATAACAAAGTTGATGCAAGTACCCAATGAAAGTAAACCGTCATATGTTTATTACAAGACACATATTCCAGCCACAAATTACGATAACATAAATCATATTTTGATAGCACTGAATAACACTCGAGAAAAAATTAAATTTAAGTGCGATGAGGTTTCAAGGATTGTAGTTGCTACGATAACGGATGAATCCATAAAATCTGTAACTCTATCACCTAAATTATGTCTTCAACTAGGGTTCGAACCAAACAGGAATCTCGTTGAAAAAAATTTTGGAAAGTGTCCAGCTAATTTGCATTTGGGTTTACCCTCTCAATTATTTGTTTATTGTGACATAGTGGAGCCTCAAATCGTTGGAGATGTTATGACACCCCTTTTACGAATAATACCATTGGATCCCTCAAAATACATATATGGAGCGTACAAAATGCACGTTTTCTCTCCTCCCCATTACCTACCTGTGATGCGTAGAGAATTTGATACAATTGAAATAGATATAAGAACAAGCACCGGTCAAAAGATACCATTCCAATTTGGAACAGTGTGCATTAAACTTCACTTTCAAAAATTATAATGTACGACAAACGTGATAATATTTCATGTCCATATGAACACTATTATACTCACCAGGCCGGATCGGGTATCGGAGTTATTTATAAAGGAGCACCGTATCAAAGAGGTCATGGAATCGGAAGTTTTCTTGGGGGGCTGTTTAGATCTATTTTACCACTACTGTCTAGTGGTGTTCGAACTATTGGTAAAGAAGCATTAAGTACCGGTGTAGGTATATTATCAGATATGGTTAATGCACGCCCCATGGAAGATTCAATAAAAACTCGTCTAAAAGAAGTCAGCTCAAATTTGAAACGAAAAGCTGATGCTAAAATAGATAATATCAACATGTTTGGATCTGGGTATATAACAAAACGAAAACGTCGTTCTGCGATCATTCCATCATTGACTGCGAAAGCGAAAGCTATTAAGAAATTAAAATTGAATCAAAAACAAATCAAAGATATATTTACTGATTAAATATGTCATTTTTACATAGTCAGTCTTGTGAATGCATTAAGTCCGAATTGGATTTATTTGCATTACCATCAACTCAAACTAGCATTGAAAGTGGACTATGGATTCATTATAAGCCCATTTCATCACTTGCTGATGATGGGCCAATAGAATTTCAAGTACCTGGGGCAGGTGATGACTATGTGGATTTATCCCATACTTTACTCCATATAAAAGCTAAAGTTTTGAATCAAGATTATACAAAACTGACAGTACCGACAGTTGTGGCCCCAGTTAATAATTGGTTACATACACTTTTCAGTCAACTTGATGTATATTTAAATCAAAAACTTGTATCGCCACCGAATAATACATATGCATATCGAGCTTATATTGAAACTCTATTGAATTATGCACCTGCTGCAAAAGAATCTCATCTCACTTGTGGTCTATGGTATGAAGATACAGCTGGAAAAATGGATGCAACTGATGAACAAAATAAAGGATTTATTAAAAGACAAGAATTGGCTAGTGAAAGCAAAGAAATAGAAATGATAGGACATTTACATGGAGATTTATTCAACCAAGAAAAATTTTTGATTAATGGCGTTGACATGTGCGTAAAGTTAGTTCGTTCTAGAGAAAATTTCAATCTCATGGCTTCATCAACTGACCATAAATTTAAAGTGTCTATTACAGATGCAACTCTTATTATTCGAAGAGCACGAATCAACCCAACTGTGTTACTTGCACATCAAAAAGTTTTATCATCTACCACAGCAAAATATCCAATCACGCGAGCAGAAGTCAAAGTTTTAACTATACCATCAGGCATTCAGGGGAAAACCCTTGATAACATATTCCTTGGTCAAATACCCAAAAGGTGTATAGTCGGTTTTGTGAATAATGCATCCTTTAATGGTAGTCTCACAAAAAACCCATTCAATTTCGAAAATTATGATATTAATACATTTTGTTTATACATAGATGGACAACAGATACCTTCAAAAGCATTACAGCCATCGTTTGACAGTAATATTTTTACTACGGTCTATCATACGTTATTCTCAGGAACAGGTATACATTTCCTAAATGAAGGCAATGGAGTATCAAGAGAGCAATATGCCAAAGGGTTTTGCTTGCTAGCCTTCGACTTAACACCCGATTTATCAGCAAATTCTTCAAGTCATTGGAATCTTATAAAACATGGTAGTGTAAGATTAGAAGTTCGTTTTGAATCAGCTCTTACACAAACAATTAACTGTATTGTTTATGCGGAATTCGATAATGTTATTGAAATTGATAAAAATCGTAATATTTCTGTAGATTACAGCAGTTAGAATATAATAATTAATGTTTGAATCGTTTGTATCCTTGTGTATTTTTATGTTGATTAAATACTAGATTACCTTATAAATTTATATAATAAAAATATGTATATAAAATGATATTTTGTTTTATTATGGTGAAACATAATGGCACTTAAATGATAAGTTCAATTATTGATAGTTTAATGGAGTCAACATTTCCAGATTGTACTAATGACTACGTAAGTATGTAGGTACAAAGTTCGTTTTCAATCAGCTTTTATATTATAATAAAATTGATGAAAATATAATTTCATCAAATGTTCATAGATTTATATTTGAATCGCTTGTAATGATATTTTGTTTTATTGTAACCATATAAGTTTTAAATACATGAATAAGATACATTAAAGCCTTATTTATTGAGTGCTTATGTTATTATGATCCACATAACTATTCAATCCTCGCAACTGACAAGACCCTGTTCTCAACTAATATGAATACAATCGAGATACAGAATTATTTGAACAAAATCGATCCCAGTATTAAAAATAATGTTTACGCGGCAAACCGATTGCCGATATATGTTGTAACGCCCTGTTATATTGTCAGCAATTTAGATAGTGATAATAAGCCAGGCACTCACTGGGTTGCAATACACATTGATGAGCAGGGTATTGGACAATACTTCGATTCATATGGTCGTCCACCTCAGGGATTCCAGCTGATGTTTTTACAAAGGAATTGCAGAATGTATAACTACAATACTGCAAGAGTACAGAATGAATATACCGCAGTGTGTGGCGAGTACTGCATAATGTATCTATACTTTAAGTTTAATAAGAAGAGTTTGAATGATTTCATCAAATATTTTGAAAATGATACAATCTGCAATGATGTTTTATTATATACTTTATTTAAATCATGTTTTAAAAATAAATAATAAATACAGAAACTGTCTTTTTAATCGTAGTAACGAATGTGATAGAGGTAATTAGTAAATTACCTGTATCATGTTCATGGAAATTTAGACATTGAGTCGCTCACCAATCATTAGCTAAATGACCAGTGATTATTAATGATTATGGATCTGTTTAATTTAAAATGCTAACTTTGAAACTATAAGAGATATCGAAAAACGGATCAGCGCAATCGCTCGGAAATACATCAAAACCACCAGTTTGACACCAAACTTCTTTTTTTTTTTTTTTAGTAGGCATCACGAGCAAGTGAGCCAGAATCGAGGAGCCAGAACCGGCGAATCCCTACTACTGTGAGCCAGAACCGGCGAATCCCTACTACTCTCGTCACGTTGCGCGTGCGACACAAGCACATCTCACCTATAACTATGAATGTTACAAACCTACCTTGGCTGACATTGACACCAATTTGGTCACACCGACCACACGGGAAGCACCAGAATTCAAATAAAAAAATAATTATCAATAACCCAGTCGGTTCGGTTTAGGTTAGGTATCGGTTCACACAGTCGAAAGTTCTGAAGAAACATCATAAAAAAAGTGCCAGCAGAAGTGAAAACTTGAACATTAATGTTGTGGATTTTTGAATATTTGGAATGGTTAGGGAATAATTTCTTACGAATTGCTTTTTTACCAGTATAAAAAAAATGGTAAGATTATATAAAAAGTTTTTAAATACAATATTCATTTATATCAAAAATATCTATTTATAAAAAAAAAACTCTCAGAAAAATCCCAAAAAAAGTGCTCAACACCGCTAAAGAAGTTTTCACTTGCCGACGAATTGAGAACCTCCTCCGTTTTTGAAGTCGTTTTAAAATGTGGAATTGTCTTGAATGTTGTCGTTGAAGTCTTTTGTACGTGAAAAGCGAAAGTAATTGGGAAACTTGATATGTTAATATAATTATCCTCCCGATTCGTGGCACAGTTTCCGCATAGCCTTTACCGAGTTATTGATCTCACTTAACATAGGTCATTCGATTGTTTGACTTTATTAATATATTTTACGTTTGCAGTAAGTAATTACTCAAAAGTAAATAATGTGCGTTTAAATTGAACACTATAATTTATATTCGTTCGTACAAGGTTATATAATATTCTACTTTCTAGAACGAATAATGGCAGTGAATTTCGCATTCATTTACTTCAGTTACAATATATCAATGCAAACTTTTGGTAATTACTTACTTAATTTCGTTTTAACCATTAGACATGCGGTGTGTATTCAACTTGTTATATAACTACAGGCTTTTTTTCTCAAGATATTATGACGTTATAGTATGTAAAAAGAATTATTTTAGATTTGCTAAAGCCCGCGACTTCGTCCGCGTAGATCAACGGTTCTTAAAAAATAATAAGCAAGTTTGGAATTGAAGATTATCTCACGTCCTATTCCAGTTCCGATTCCCGTTTTCGCTCCCGTTCTTAACATATAATATGAATCTTATTTCGAGGAAGATTGCTATAGCACTAAATCTATTATTTGTATAGATACAGCTCATCGACGTGAATTTTGTATTTTTCACAAATACCGCGGGAGCCATGGATTATTCCGGGATTAAATGTAGCCTATGTCCTTTCCCAAGCTCTAGTCTATCGCTGTACCAAATTTTTTTCAAATCGGTTTAGTAGCTCTGGCGTTAAAACGTAACAAACAAACTTACATTCACATTTACAATATAAGTAGCGATACACCAGTTTATTTTGGTACTGTCCCGCTATAACGGCGCTGTTACAAGTATATGTTTGCGGGTTGACTAGAAAAGACATACACTGGCCTTCAAAACTAAGTATCACACTTTTAAAATTGGGATAACGTTTTAAGTTCACAAGATATACTTTCGAAATAAAAAGGACTCCAAAGAGAATTTAATTTTGTACATAAAAACTTTATAGTTGGTAACCTTCTTTTAAGAATTGGCTGAAAAAAAAACTTCAAAAACAAAACCGTTCCTTTTTCAAAGTGGACGTTTTGCGAATTACAATTTTACCATTCACATTTTTCTTTCTGTTTTAAATTTTTTTCAAGATCGATGGGTCTTTTTTAAAAATTTATGCTAAAAAGCACATAACATATATTTATCATGCCTCTTTCAGTTGAAGAATGTGCTAGGATCATGGCTTTTCTGGAACTAGGCGTATGCGTTGCACTGCAAGAATGGTGGGTGTGACGGTACGAACGGTCCAGAAGGTAAAGCGAAGGTAGGAAGAGACTGGACACCATCTGAGGAGACCTTGTAATGGCAGACCCAGGTGTACCAGTGCCCGAGAAGATCGTTATATTATTTCCACTGTGTTAAGAAATCGCCACCAAAATGCAGTTGAAGTCCAGCAACAGCTACTTCAGACCCGGAGGGACTACATTAGTGACAGTACAGTGAGAAGAAGACTTGCTGAAGCAAATTTGAAACCCCGAAGACCAGCGAGTGGCCCAAAACTCAAGAGACAGTATCGAGTGGCAACACTGCGATACGCCCGTGAACACATGCAGTGGGATGAAGAAGAATGGTCAAGAATTTTGTTTGCAGATGAGTCTCGATTCTCCCTTTACACTTCTGATGGAAGGCGAAGTGTTTACAGGCGACCTGGTGAGCGATACCTTCAAGCCTGCATCTCAGAAAGAGTCCAATACGGTGGAGGCAGTGTACATGTATGGGCTGGCATATCTTCAGAAGGTCGCACAGAGCTAGTAGCCATAGAAAATGGCACCCTCACTGGGCAAAAATATGCTCAAGAGATTCTCAATGAGTATGCAGGGCCGTATTTAGCAAATATGGGTGATGGATCGATGCTGATGCATGATAATGCCCGGCCACACACGGCTCATATCGTACAAGAGTATATTCAGGAGGTCGGTATCAGCGTGATGGCTTGGCCATCAAGAAGTCCTGATCTCAACCCGATTGAACACGCCTGAGTTGTGATGAGCTTGTGAGGCTTGTCAGAAATCGCAGACCACCACCTACTACCCTCAGGGCACTAAAGCAGGCCCTGGTAGAAGAATGGTAGAATATTCCCCAACATCGGCTCCGAAACCTAGTGTTCAGTATGCCAAACCGGCTCGAAGCTGTAATCAGAGCTCGAGGAGGCAATACCAGTTATTAAAAATTAAATAACATGTAATACATTTTAGTTGAATTTTTTTACGTTAAAAATGTTACTAATGTATAATTTTAGTTTCTAAGAATTAAAGCCTATAAAATTTGCAACAAAACATTTTTAATCTTAAATCTCTACCTTCAATAGTTAAGAAAAAAAATTTATTTGAAAAGTGTGATACTTACTTTTGCAGGCCAGTGTAGATCAACAATCTTCAATTGCCAAGCCCTGAGCCAATAGCATCAAACCTGTCATACATTTATTTTTATGACAATGAGGGTCGACACGCGCAGCTGATGGTTATTGATACGCCCTGACCGTTACAATGTAGTGCCACTCTGGATTCTTGAAAATCCTATAAATTCTGATCGGCCTCATTCGATTGGATTGCCCAGTAATTTCACTAGCTACGACGCCCTTCAGACCGAAACACAATAATGCTTACACATAATGCTACACGGCAGAAATAGGCGCCGTTGTGGTTGGTACCCATTATCTAGACGGCATCCTGATAAATAATGGTTTTCTATTGCTGCCAAGAATACCACATCTATATATCGCATATATATTTCAATGGACAGTGTTCCGAAGAGCTGTTTAACATGATTCCTGCCGCCGAATCCCACCTTCGCACGACACGCCACAAGTTAGGATATCATCCCCACCGTCTGGATGTGTGGCGGTCCTCCACAGTGCGGTTTACAAGGAGCTTTCTTCCACGTACTACAATGCTGTGAAATGAGCTTCCTTGTGCGGTGTTTCTGGGACAATACGACATGGGTACCTTCAAAAAAAGCGTGTACACCTTCCTTGAAGGCCGGCAACGCTCTTGTGATTCCTCTGGTGTTGCAAGAGATTTTGGGCGGCGGTGATCACTTAATAACAGGTGACCCGTACGCTCGTTTGTCCTCCTTTCCATAAAAAAAAAGAAAGTAGGCTTCCATTATGTACCAAATACATAATCATATCCATAATCTATCCTGTTCAAAGGAGCCTCCCACATGCTTTTCAATACATTCATTCAAAACTCAATACGCACTATTTCAGAATTGAATAGTTAAACTCATAAATGTTGCGAATAAAGATGAAAATTCATCGAACTAGACATCTTTTGGAAAAGGGATACGCTCATGTTTTTCCTCTAGTGTTGATGGGGTACATGGCAGTGATCATTTATCAACAGAAGACTTACAGGGTGTTTAAGTATCTTGTTAAATAAAAACATTCAAACTTATTATATACTTGCTGACTCGACAGACGTTGTTCTGTACATAATAAATAAAATACTGTTCTCTTTAATTCGTCAATAACATTTGATAACATCAAGAATTATTTCGTAAAATATGCTCCCTGTTGTTTTAGTGAAATTGTTTCACAGCAGCGAACTGTCAAACCGTGCGTCACTAAATTCTCTCATAGAAAATATGTCCATACAAAACAAAAATTGAAAATAAAAATAATTATTGGTCCCAAATCGAAAAACAAACTATCCTATCTCTCAAGTTGGACCAAACTGCACTCCATGAAGTAATCCCTGTAAATATCCGTTCATTAGTTTAGGAGTCCATCGCGGACAAAGAACGTGTCACGCTATTTATATTATATATATATAAAGATAAGAGACATGATTTGTACCAAGAAGGCACTAACTTATATATTATTTCTCTGCAGCAATAATAATTATCAATTGCGTGTGCAGGAAATTATTATAATAAAAATCTCGTAATGGCACTTAAAAGTAAATAAATGTCAACTTAAAATGCGCAGTGCTTATGTATTCAGTGCTATCACATATTGATATTATTTTAATTATCTTAATGGTACCATCAATATTGTTGTGCAATTTTCAATTGACAGAATTGGGTCGGCGTGTCTCAATATGCATCGCTCAAGTGTTTATGTTACAGTCAAACTTCGAAGTTCCGTCGCTTTTAGATTTGGCTAGTTAAATCTCAGGTCTGACGAGGAGCTTCATAGTCCAAACCAATAGCGTGCTTTGGTAAAGACCAAATGCATAAAATTTACTCACAGGAGTAAACATTTAAGTCTAAAAAAAGAATAGACCTATTTGGACCATTTATTATATTTTAAAGTGGTAACCCTCACTTCTGGGATTAATTACACAAATTAAATTTGAATACAAAATTTATGAACAGTGCGGGGCTCGAACCTGCGACCTCTCGCGGTCCGAGCGAATACGTATCAAGATTTATGAACGTGACGTCACTCGAACGGTTGGCTCAGTGGAAGAGCGCTTGCACAGAAAACAGAATACGAGAGGTCGCGGTTTTGAGTGCCGCATCGATGGCGAGCATAAATCATTACTTAACGATTTAATGTCTTATCCAAGAATAGACCGATTTTGATAGCCAAAACTTCAACGTTTAACGGTCGATAGTCAAACCCTAGTTTAGGAAGCTTCATCCATATGTACGAGTATAATAATAATACCTTTATTCTGCCACCAAAAATCTACAAAGGTCTCGAGTTTTAACCGCTAAAATATGCAAGAGTTGTCACAAAATCATTATATAAGTTTTGCAAACTATTTTAGCACAGGTAGTTCGCATTATTCAACTAGAAAATTCTAATTTGTTAAAAAAAAGAATAAGAAGGTTAGCGAAATCGTGTTATGGCATTAAAACACAAAAAAGTGTGTGTATATTTATGTAAATGTTTTTCCATGAAAATAAGGGACGAGACTAGCAGGACGTACAGCTGATGGTAATTGATACGCCCTACCCATTACAATGCAGTGCCGCTCAGAATTCTAGAAAAACCCAAAAATTCTTAGCAACACTACAATTATGATGAAACACAGTAATGTTTACACATTACTGATTCACGGCAGAAATAGGCTGCGTTGTGGTACCCATAGTCTAGCCGGCTTCCTGTGCAAAGGAGCCTCCCACTGGTGTTATACTTCTTTGGTGTAACAAAGCAAAAATCCTTAAAATTATTTGTAACAAATACAGCTGTATGTGATTGAACTATATGCCCGTCCTAATAATGTACAAAGAAACCAAAAAAAAGCGAATGTCGCAAACGTCAGAAAATTTTAGGAACCAACTTCACCCTGTAACTTTTGTGTTACAGTGATGCGCGCGCATCTTAAAATTTCACTCTCATCATTTGTTCATATCGCGCCTAAAGAAGTATAATTGCAAAAATGTGCAATTTCATATTTTTGACATGTCTACGAGTACCGGTACGCATGCGAATGAATCGGTATGTGGCGGGTAGGAGGGGTTGCCGCTCTCCATCATATATCAACCCATCGTTGCTCCTTCTAGTCACGGAATTGAATTTTAAGTGATATTTAATAATTGGGACGCTGTGATTAACTTTTAAACATGTTTATGTGGACTTAACACATATATAATATATACAGTCTTACCGTTCTCATATAATTTTAAAATATTATAATTTTAAATACAGACACAAAATAATATATAAATTTATAATATGTTTATTAGTTAATCATAAAAGTAAGATTAGGTATTCACATTAAAATAAATATATTTGAGAGAAACCTTACAGGTTTTCGTAACAATAAGGCTAAGTACGAAACACTTAAGTAAATATTTATTTTAAACTGTAAAATAAAAATAATTATCTCTTCGCTCTTCAAACAATTATGTATGTCCTTTATTGTTAGCTTTTAAGATCTTAAAGCCGCGTTTTCACTAGGGGACACGTCGCAGAGACATATCGCTCGACATTCACGTAGATGTCACTGCAAAAGTTGCGGGATATATAGCGAGTATATTGTTCACTCAGCTAAAGCGACACACGTTCTCAACAGTCAAAGCCTGTCCGGCGACTGTCGCGTGAAACGTGAATTTCGTGTCGAGCGACAGAGTCGCGGGACAAATGTTCCCTAGTGAAAACGCGGCTTAAGACTTTAAAGGAGGCATATTGCCTAAAAGCATTTAAACATTAACATACTCTTACATAAATTAGGATAATGTTTTACCCCCTTACTCATAATGGTCCGCTAACTTTAGACAGCCGCTTAGGAGTGTTTTTCCTCATTCTGACTCAGGTCAATAGAAGAAGACAGAGTGAGAATTTGCAATGCTTTAAGTTAGCAGACTATTATGAATAAGGGGGTTACTGTTTAGTTACCTGGCTTAAAATATATATACGTCAATTCTTATTTTGGTAATTTTTGTAGCGCATCACGATATACCAATATTTGGTATCTAAGGCCAAACCCACATAGAAAGACAGCAGAAAACGTATTCAGTGAAGTCACTCTTTCTTTTTCATTTATTTGCTTCCATTTGCCTTCCCTAATTTAGCAGGATCCTTTGCACAGGATGCCGGCTAGATTAAAGGTACTACAACGGCACCTATTTCTGCCGTGAAGCAGTAGTGTGTAAGCATTACTGTGTTTCGGTCTGAAGTACCTAGTAGCCCTGCCTTGTAGTACCTGAACCCGCTGCTAGTGAAATTACTGGACAAATGAAATTTAACAACTTATGTCTCAAGGTGACGAGCGCAATAATTGTAGTGAAGCTCAGAAGTTTTGAGGTTTTTCAAGAATCCTGAGCGGCACTGCATTGCAATGGGAGAGCGTATCAATTACCACTAGCTGAACGTCCTGCTCGTCTCGTTATTCTCATAAAAAATATGTAGTTAAGGCATAAGAAAAATTAAGCCCAAATAAACATTAATGAATATAAATAAACTCAATTTTAAATGAGTTTACGTGTATGAACTATGTAAAACATTAAATTTGACTATCACGGCTTCATCGCATTGAACTGCTCGGGAAACGCAAGGCCGCTGGCAAAATACTTTTTATAGCAACTTTGTAATGTTTTCATAGCTGTATTTGGTAATCTCGCTTGTGAATATCACAACTTTTAGCTAGATCACGTTGCTTTGAATGCCTAGGTCATGCCTCAAAATAGTGACCTTTTAATGGAGCACCCGTGGTAACCTTGCCAGCGTGAAATCATTTTTAATGCTTTGTTTTTCATGTTCTACGTTGTCACACGTAAATGTCTTGCGTTGATATATAGATATAATCTGGCAGCTTGATCTATTGTCGTTCGTGGAATTGTTATAGTTAAATAATTAAACAGGCCGTTAATATTTTTTAAGACAATAGAATAGTTTGTTCTGTTATATTTTTAATTTTTGAAGTGAAATTTTCTTTAGCGGCGTTGAGCACTTTTCTTGGGATGGGTATAAAATGTTAAACTCGCGTCAGGACACGTGGCCTGATCGAAAATTCGATAGGCAGGTCGTTGAAATTATGGATGATATATTGATGGTATATAATACTTCTAACTAATTATAGTTGGGCTTTTTCAACTTAACGATCATACGGTCATTGGTACAGACCATATTTCACGGCTGAGATAAGATCCCCCGACCTCGCGGTATTTCAACTTCGCAATCACAATGATTCTACCACTGGTCCAATGACCGTATGATCATTAAGTTGAAATAGCCGAACTATAAAAGTTAGAAGTATAAATCTTTCAGCCACAATTTCAACGACTGTCTTACGAATTTTCGATCAGACCACGTGTCCTGACGCGATTTTATCTTTTTATACCCATATCAAGAAAAATGCTCAACGCCGATAAAGAAGTTTTTACTTAAAAAAAATATTTTTGTACAAACAGTATCGGTTAACAAATCGATGAAATTATTTTGTATTTCGTTAATTTTTATAAAAACGAATGTTTGAATTATATCTAGAACAAGAAGATACTGGTTTTCATCATAATATGTTAACTATTCGTAAAGATAAATCATTTTTTCACACGTCGAGTTCTGATTTTATAATTTTGGAATTTTCTGTATAAATTTCGTGCTTAACTTTGCGTAACATTAAACTGACTTTTGCTTCCCAGCAGTTTTATTATTATTATCCGTTCCACACTCTATAAATACAACTTAAGAATTATAATTTAATAATTTACAGTTTTAAGTATGGTAAAATAATTATTATTAATACTATACTTATTATATTCTTAATATAAATATATCTTCATATAATCTTTATGATCACTACTTTGAAGTGTTCCAAAAATATTCGCAGTCCACTGGGAACAACCATCAGGACACTGTATTTATATATATTACTAGTTGACCCGACAGACGTTTGGTCTGTATATATAATAAATAAAATAATGTTTGTATATGAATTTTGTCAATAATATATCTTAACATCAAAAATTACTTCGTAAAATATGAACCCTGATGTCGTAATGAAATTGTTTCACAGCAGAACTGTCAAACCGTGCGTCAAAAAATTCTCTCATAGAAATTATGTATGGACACATCAAAGGAAAAACAAATTTGTTGTTTTTATTTAATTTAGCAGCATTTTCCGATTTATTCACCTTTTAAAACTTCTCTGGACTTCCACAAATAATTCAAGACCTAAATTTGCCAAATCGGTCCAGCCGTTCTCGAGTTTTAGCGAGATGATATATATATATATATTTATATATCAGTTATTTTTGAATAAACTGTAGATTCAGCGAATTGAATAAAAGAATTAATATGTTATATAATTAAATTTTTTATATCAATATCAATACAGGAAGATGAAAATAGATTGTCATAGATAATAGATATCTTTCAACAAGTTGTTAATTGCTACGTCATTTCCGTCAGAGAGAAACAATGTAGTTTCTAATTAAGTATGCAAACGGCTCAAAACATACAGTTTATTTAAACAATATTATTCTATTACTAATACACGATTGATATTATTATTTTATAATAATTTGTATTAAAGGGGCTGACAAAGCTAAAGCATGTAAATACAGGGAATAGGCTCCGAATATGATTTTGTCCCATTCTGCGTCGAGACCCTTGGTCCGTGGGGTACTACCGCTGTAAGGCTTTTAAGGAAATAGCAAAAAGGTTAGTCGCATCACAGGAGACCGAAGAGCTGGCAGCTTCCTCGGACAAAGAATTAGTCTAGCGTTCAGCGTTCCCCGCTGCCAGTATGTTCGGAACCTTGCCTAAAGAGACTATTAATAATATATTTTAGCCATCACATTATATTTTTTAAGGTTTTTAGATTTAGATTCTGCTTAAATTTGTAATTATTAATATTACATATATAATAATAATAATGATATAATATTGACACACTTTCATACAAATTATCTTGTCCCAAATTAGGCATATAGCCTGTGTTATGGGTTGCAAGACAACGATATATTTAATACAATATACTTACTTAAACATACATAAATACATATAAACATCCATGACTCAGAAATAGACATTCATATTCATGATATAAATGCTTGCACCTACCGGGATTCGAAATCGGGACCTCTAGCTTAGTAGGTAGGATCGCTAACCACTTGGCTATACATATACTTACCTAAATAATATAAAAAATTATATATATGTACATTTATAGTATACTATACACTTTGTGGAATACCGGCGGCGGTCTTCCCGAACAAATACGACTTAGGGACCTTCAAGAAAAAAAGCATACTCCCTTAAAGGCCGGCAACGCATTTCTTGACACACCTGTTGTTGCGGATGTCCATGGGCGGTTGCCTCACCTCTCCCCATCCCGTGAGCCTCTTGCCCGTTTGCCCCCTCTCATATAAAAAAAAAATTGATTATACGTAAACATATAGCCTACTCTGTAATATTAGGGGGAATATTCTTTCTCATAATTTTCACATAATTCTTCTTTCTATTATATTTTTCAGTTATCTACATTTTACAGAGGGGGCAAAAGGGCAAAAGTCTCACAGTGATGGGAGGTGGTTAGTCCGCCATGGACATCAGCACCAGGGGTCAAGAAATGCGTTGCCGGCCTTTAAGGTCCATGCTTTATGCTTGAAGGCCCATGAGTCGTATCGGCTCGGCAAAACTATAGCTGGTACTTGATTATACAAAATGGCTGCGTGAGACGAGAAGATCCTCGCAAAAAGCTCGGTTATTGCGTATCAGACGCCAAGATGATCCGGATGGATTTTAGCATTTTGACAAGTCGATATCTTATATTGCCGGTTAACAGTCCAGAAATTTTCATCCCAGAAAATTAAAGAGTTCCCATGGGATAGTAAAAAAACTATAGTATCTTATATAGCTTAATGCACAACAACTTATGCACCTAATAGTAGGGTGTGTGCATAATAGTGTTACACATTATATTTTATTAGTTTACCTTTAGTATACTAAATTTATGTAAGTATTTTAAGCTATGTACATATGTGTTGTGGTCGCTGTCCGTGCTGCGAAACACGGTGCCTCGACACTGATTTTCAGTGGGATTTACCTATACCACAAATATATACAAATATTTTATTTTGTCTCAAAATAAAACGTATTATACAGAAAGCCATGTACAAGTTACTACAAAGTTACATACTGATAATACCTACAACACAACGTAATACATCAAAACCATTAGGTACATACATTAAGAAGAAGTTTACATAGGTACTTAAGTTTGGTAAATGAATCTAGACAAGTAGTTGCTACTGCTTGTACTTCTTAAAACAGACATAAAAGCTTGTGCCTTTTTCCACAAAATATCTATTTTGCTGGAGATTAGGTATGTAGTTTACATTATGTCAACATACAAATTATTTAAGTTTTCTTTAGTGTTAATTCCGCCAATATTTGTTTTTAAAACAATTCGACACGTGTTTCGCCTCTACACGAGGCATCCTTAGGACGTGTTGTCTCTCCAAAATCTGGCACGAGACTGAGTCAGTGACTTCAATATTGGCGGAATTAACACTAAAGAAAACTTAAATAATTTGTATAATTATGGATTTCCGCAAAGTAACGCCTAATTCAATTTTTTTTTTATTATGTCAACAATCTACTAGTTCGTGGCTGAGCTCTAACTCCTAACCACAGTAGCCTATACTGAGTGGGCCTCCGATTGGCAACACTAAAGTGATTGCACTGCTCCTCAATGTTATTGTTTTCATATTCCTTTTTTAAATTCCACTAGGTCTGTATTAATTATTCTTTATTACACATTATGTTGAAATGACTTATTTTGTTTAGGGTTCCATTTTTAATTATATAAATTTGGGCCTTATATGTCCTGCAGTGTAATTATGTTGCTAATAAAGTTTATTATTATTATTGTAATAAAGTAAAATTTGGCATAGTAATACCTTATATTGCCAGTCAACATCTGTAATGTCCGTTGGTGGAATTCCGCTGCTGGTGTCAACCCTAAAAACACTCAGCACTCCCTGTAATTTATGCGGTAGAAGGTGAGAATTCCACTGTCCCTTCTTGCTTGGCCAAAGCACTTCACCCACACCTACACCAAAAAACTTTTCCATTTTTTCTGACAATAAGGGACAAGACGAACAGGCCGTTCAGCTGATGGTAGTTGTATCGCCCAGCCCATTACAATGCAGTGCCGCTCACGACTCTTGAAAAACCCAAAAATTCTGAGCAGCACTACAACTTCGCTCGTCACTTTGAGACATAAGATGTAAAGACTCATTTGCCAAGTAATTTCAATAGCTGCTGAAATACAGTAATGCTCACACATAACTGCTTCATAACAGAAATAGGCGCCCTTGTGGTTGGTCCCATAATCTAGCCGGCATCCTGTGCAAAGGAGCTTCCCATTGATAAATAATGGTTTTCTATTATATAAGTATCATTGCCATATTGCTGCCAAGAATACCACATGTACCTATATATCGCATCAGATATTTCAATCGACATCATGTGAGAAGTAGGGTTCCATTATGTAACCTAACACAATAGCGTTATATCACGAGGCTGTGCACAATGTTTTTAGGCTTGCGCTTAAAATGTTCTAGTTGTCTTAAGAACGAAGAGAACTTTCTGTTAATACTTATCTAATATATAAAATTCTCGTGTCATGGTGTTAAGCTTTGAACTCCTCCGAAACGGCTTGACCGATTCTCATGAAATTTTGAGTGCTAGGTCTGAGAATCGGACAACATCCATTTTTCATCCCCCTAAATGTTGATGATCCACACGATTTTTTAAAATTAGATTTTTAGTTTTTTTTACTTTTATTTTAAATTTGTTTGATTATGAGTCAACATTAAAAAGAACATACAACTTCAAATTTTCACCCATCTACGGATCAACAGTTACTTTTGTATCGCGATTTTAATATCGGAAATACAACGTTTGCTGGGTCAGCTAGTATTTTTTATAAAATAGTAGAATAAAAATCTACCAGAGAGAGGCCCCTTTGCACAGGATGTCGGCTTTATTATGGGTACCAAAACGGCGCCTATTTCTGCCGTGAAGCATTAATGTGTAAGCATTACTGTGTTTCGGTCTGAAGGGCACCGTAACTAGTGTAATTACTGGGCAAATGAGACTTAACATTTTATGTCTAAAAGTGATGAGCGCAGGTGCACCGCTCAGAATTATTGAACCAACAATCCTGAGCGGCACTGCATTGTAATAGGCAGGGCGTATTAATTTATCATCTGAACGTGCGGCTGCTCTCGTCCCTTATTTTCATTTAAAAAAACTGACGATATGTCTCTCTTTGATTTAGCTGGTATTGCCGTGATGAATACTGTCTACCTAATAGAATACAACACACGCAATGAATATCACACAAACCGAAACGTTCAAAAAATTATATTAAAAACAAATGACCAAGACTCATTTGAATCGTTCCATCTTGGCTAGGTTGTGATTGGTTCGTGAGTTGGATTTGCTAGAGATTTCCTACGTCATAACCACTCATCGACAAATTGATTTTCAGACTGCAGTGCTCATTTACCTAGATTTATTTTTCTTAGTGTAATAATTTATTCAAATAAAACAATTCTTATAACTATATTTAGAATACTATGACTACATAAAATTAAAACTATCATTACGTGGAAGCGTACCAATAATACTTGCAGCGTTGGATAGCTAGGCTGATCCGTTGACTGAAATAGCTGCCAGCGCTTGGGTTTCCAGTGGCCTTATTGAGGCGCGAAGATAGTACTTTGAACGGGCCAAGTGTCTCGACACAAAACGGCACAAAGATGTATGTATGACTCACTGAGATCGACATATTTGCGACGCTTGTTGTCTTCGGCAGTTAATAATAAACTTATTCTTAGTTAAATTATTGCACGTTACAACTAAATTATCACACTTTACTTTATTTACCTATAATTTTTTTTTAACTATTTGCTTGTATAGTGCGCACGCGCAAAATTAAAGCGTAACCATTCTATCTTGATTTATTTCTGTGGTTCAGGCTTGCCTGTCATCACAAACCATACACATAGTGGTTCTTCCATTGTATTTCTCGCAATTCGTTTTAGTCGTGATTTAGAAGTTATTCGTAGATTAAATCGCAGGTCGTCTAATGCGAGGACAAAAGTTCAAGACGCGCCAAAATGTTTGAGAAGATTTTAAGGAAATGTTAACGCATTATATTTGAGATAACTTTGAATAAAATAAAACTTTTCCAAAAATTAAACCTGTTTTATGAACATAAGGGACTAGACAAGCAGGACGGCTGATGGTAATTGATATGCCCTACCAATTACAATGCAGTGCCGCTCAGGATTCTTGAAAAACCCCAAAGAAACTTACACTCAAATAACCCGTAGAGTTACTATCCCTATTCAATGGGTTGAAACGAACAGATCACCTGATGATAAATGAGTTGTGATCTCTACTGCAACAGAATTATTTCTAGAATTACAAAAAATGTGCTACATTCCATATGTGAATCAAATTCAAAAACAAAAAAAAATGTAAATATATAAATTATCGCTTAGTCGCAGAATCAACCTTTTCAGCGTGAATATCACTGATTATGTAAAGATACTACGTAATTTTTGTCGCAATTTCAGTTAAAATTAATAATCTCATTAAAGAAAAACAACTATAAATAAATAAGCTCAAGTTTCACAAGCAACAACAAGTGGACATAATAATAATATATTATACGAGTATTGTCGACTTAATATGTCTTTTACTCTGACTTTTAAACTTGACATTGAAAAACGACCACTAATAAAATGACTTCCTGAAAATATCTACGCATGTCGTCCCCTCGCGCGCTCCGGTAATAATCCGCTGACTGACAGTTAAACTATCTCCATGTTTAAAAGAGCTGTCACCGTATTCCACCATAAACATAAATACCATCTTCAACATCTGGATGTGGTTTTCAATAAACTTTCTTCCAAGTGAAACCAAAAACAAAAAACAGGATGATAACACTAGTGTTATTCCCCTGGTGCTGCAAGAGAATGTTGGTGGTGGTGATTGTGAACAAGTAAATCGTTCGTTTGACCTCTTCTTCCATAAGAAATGCACTTGCATTGCCGTCGATCGTCAACGAATCGCTTAGTTTTAGTTGCCATATTTTCACGAGAATACGTAATAAGTTATAATTGCACAATCGCACTAAAACTATAATTCTAACTTATCAAAAATTATGTCATAATCATTCTATATATATATATATATTATTTGTAGAATGTTACCCTATCTTCATCATTTTTTTTATTAATTAGTAGACAGGTATTGATAGTATTCTCCTATAAGATTTCAAATTTGAGTTAAACAAAAGTAGAATATAATAATTTATCGCTAAGGTTATATATACAAGGACAAAGAATGAAAGGCAGAAATTTGTATTTGGGCTTCCCTCAGCACAGTCCCAAAACATCAACTTCGGCATTCAACGATCACGACTCAAGCCTTTCAATTCGAATACCATTTGTTAAAGGCAAGGATATCACGAAACTAGGAAAATCCAGTCGTAAAGCTTTTGTAGTTGTGAATCAGTTCAATAGCCACATCCAATTTTATTACTAAATGAATAAACAAGCGTTGAAGCGACATTAGTGAAGATTTATTGCCCGATCCATTAAGCAACAATTCTTATATTCGATCTATATATCTCTAGCTTTGGCTTCATAATCTTCCTCGAAAGTTTTTGTTTCGTTAAGTTAAATCCTAAATAATTTTAAAAAACCTAACGATTCACTTTCTTTTTACAGGTTTCAACACAACAAAGTGTAGTGTGAGAAGTGAAAGCGTTTTTATAATTCGAAGATGGTCAATTTTTAGTAATGACAAAATAAGTGTCACTGCTAATCAAATAAGGTGTGGTATATGACATTTGAAATGCAATGAGTAAAACTGAGTAAAAATGGCGTTGGCAAATTATACGTTGACATCAGTACCAGCTGCAACACCAATTGTTACCAACGCATCAACTCTACCCTTAAAAGTTGACTTTGACGATCTCCTATATTCTCCTGAAGAACACCAACCAAAATATGCAACTAAGCTATCAGATAATGAACCTTTCATCCCTCCAGCAAATCAACCACAAATTAAACGTCCTAAGGTCCGAAAACGTGCTGGGACAGCGTATCTTCCACCTCCGAACCAGTACACTCAATATCCACCAAATAACATAATGCAAAATCCATTCAATAATCCACTTCATGCACAAGTATATCAACAAAACCCGAGACTTAATATACAAATGCAAAACCAGAGAGTCCAAGAAATTCCACAGTATGATAGCAATGGGCAATACGTCCATGATCCAACTGGTGATTATGATTATGAACAGAGAAGAATCGACAAAAATATCCCAACAGCGCCATATCCAGGGTATGCGGACGTAGCTTATCAACCGTCTCAAATACCAACCCAGCAATCTAGTCAAACATTTGAGGGTAACTCAAATAGAAATATAAATAATTTTAACTATGGTCCTGTTACAACTCTGCGGCCAACGCCACGAATGCAAAATGAGGCTGAAGGTAAAGTTAGTGATAGTAAAGGAATCAATCAGGCGCCTCCTGATACACCTAGAGGATTTACCAAAGTTGAAAATTCTAGTGGTGGCAAGACGCAGTTACATGCTATTTTGGATTACGATGATGACGAATACTACGACGAGGATGATATTGGAAAAGGTAATGAAATAATACAACAATACACAAATAATAATAATACACAAATAAAATTAAAATTAGAGTTTAACAAAGCAAGCAGAATTTTATAACGAGGCGGTATTCAAACGGTTAGCTCAATTGGTTAGAGCACCGGCACGGAACGCCGGAGGTCGTGGGTTCGAATCACGCATCATTCATAAAATTTTGTTTTTCAAATTTTATTTGTGCTCAAATAATTATTTTGTTACATTTGTAAAGAATTAATGTTGATATGCTTGATGTCAAGTATTGTTATAAATATTTTATTGACAGATTTTGGAAAAATTAGGGTAATTTTGAAAGTATCAGAAAAAACACCACTGGGAATTTTTAATTTAAACTGATTAAAAATTATTTTTTCTTTTTAGTTTGGTTTTCAGTTAAAGCTTTTAGTTTTTTTAACTATTATTTTTCTTTCTTAAAACGATAAAATTGCGTAGCATTGAGTAATTGATTTTTGGTGTTCTCATGTCCCAGTACCTTGATATTTGCCAACATTATATTAGAGGGTAATCTTAAAGATCCTGGTAAGGAACAGACTTTTTTAAATGAATCAATTGCATTGAAATTGGTCCTTGGCAAGTGAGGAAAGTTTCAAATTAATCCGAAGTTACTGAAGATTTGAAAATCATGTTCAATTTTCCGTTACACATCTACATCTATACCACGCTAATAAAAACATGTTAAAAATGTGTGCGTAGTATGGGATTTTGTTACAAAATATTGTGCAGGCATTTTGTTTATTTGGCTATATAAGGTTTTCTTAAAACACAAACAACTTGGGGCAAATTTTGTATTTGCGTAGTTAAATTTAAATAGAATCAATGATTCATACTGATTCTATTATTGATCCATTATAATTATTGCCAACGCAAACGCTTACCGAATATCTTATCTAAAAAATATTTTTAGTGACACCAGAAAATTCGCGCTTAAAACGCAAGGATGTCGTCAAATGAAACTCCTAAATTAAGGTGTTCCGAAAATCTTTCCTTTTGTAAAAATCCCAGATTTTTTTTATTTTATGTTAATATAGTTGGTAGGTACTTTCTAATATTGGGTATTTAGATTTTAAGCGTTTAATTAAAGGCAGTTAGGCTTAACCATAGAGAAATGTAAACGCTCTTGCTGTAGTTTTGGAAGAGCAGAAGCTTTAAAAGAAATGTGTATGCCGTTAGCATAGATTTGATATTTGTATTATTTTTGTAAATTGTAACATTGCTGTGTAAAATTTACGCAAAAGTGGCCCTAAAATTGAACCTTGCAACACTCCTGTACAAACATGAGCGCAACGTGAAGTTCGTGCTGGGAGCATTTCACACCGTGTGATAACTACTTGTGAACGACTACAAATAAAGCTTTAAACCAGCAGATAGTCGCAGGGTCGAATCGATAAAAGGAGAGTATTGATAAGAGTAGTTAATGGTTTATTGCGTCGAAAGCTCTTGAAAAGTCTTATAAAATCAAAATAGTATTCTTCAAGAACATAATCAGCCTCATCTAGTAATGGAGTGCCACTGTGGAATTAGGTATTTCGTAATCTAAAATCTACCTAAAAGGTAGGGTGTAAAATGTAGGGAACCAAAGGTTTTGCAACTACTATTCTTTCTAAGCGACGACTTTTTTATTTGACATGCAAATATATCTATAATATCTCATCGTGTATATAATTAATATTTGTCTCTAGCAGAACTGTTGTCACAAAAAAGTTAAATCGAAAAATAAATATCGTAATATATCTGCTAATTACACGGACTAGTTATTACTGACTAAATAAGCGACACGCTTAAAGTACAAAGCAAATAGATTGGTATCTATAAAACATTAATACTTGCAAGACATTGAGGCAGTAGCACGATCGATCCAATTACTTCCAGTATCGGTCAATAATAGGCGTTTTCGACCTTGAGACTTGGTTCAAAACACAGGTGATAGCGATATGAATATCAGAAATATTATCACTTATTTCATTAGTTAACTCTACGCAAAGTTACTGAAATGTCCTAAATATTAAGAGGTTCCGTTTTTTTAAATGCAAACACAGGCAATGTATTACATTTTTTAAAAAGAAAAAGTGACGCGACGAGCAAATGATCTCAATCACCTGATTCTTGATTGAACCCAAAACTCTGAGCAGGCATTATAATAGGTCTTCATTTTTATACATAATATGTTAAGGTCCCACTAGAACACACAATAATACTTGCACATTACAGCTTAACGGTAGAAAAAGGCATTATTCTTGCACCGTTCTTGCACCAAAGGCATTATTGTTGTATTGGAGATAATAGCCGCGTAATACCTAGTCCCCGAAGTATCGATACTCGTGCTAAATTCTGATTTTTCGTTGACTCCCTTTTGAAATAAAAAACGCTAGTCAAACAAGAAATGCAAAGTTAACGCATTTTTTCGAAGACAACGAGTGTTCGACGATTGTAGTTAGCTGTGTGAAAGATTCAATTATGTTCTAGCTGAACATATTTGTGCGGTGAGACCAATATTTATGTTACGTACATAAGCCGATAACATTGTCTTCTTCTTCACGTACCTCTCCGACTAATGAAGGTTGGCAGTCAGCTTTGTAATTTTAACTTTTTTTAACATCCACATTTGTGAGTGAGTGAGTCCTACTAATGCCCAACATACGTCTAAATGCCCACTTTTCAAAAGCTTCTATACGTTTCCTGGGGTCTTATTTAATAGACCACGCCTCACACCAGTATAGAAGTGTGGGCCAGATGTAACAGCTCAGTAAATGAGTGCGCAAGGAAATCTGAATACTTTTTTATTTTACTAAAGGTACTCCGAGCCACTTCAATTCTGTTCTTAAATTTCCTGTTCTCTATTCCAGTTCTCATTTAACCACCTAAACATTTGTATTTGCGCACTCTTTCTAGTTTTTGGCTCGCTAGTGGAATGTCAAAGTCATAACATAACATTGTCTACAAGAAATCAAATATCTAAATAAACTAAAAAAATATTTGAACAATATCAATACGGTTCTTTGAATTCACATTTCGTGATATAGTGAAGTCAAGTGAGAGAATACAATCATAGTACATTCGCAAAAAGTAATTTATTATTTAATGTTAAATACTTGGACCGGAGCCTTGAATCATTAGTAATGACCGAATGTCCACGGCTAAACAAACAATTGCCAAATTAAATATTAGTTAACTACTTCAAAGACATTGGCTCAATCTCCGTGAGGTAACAAGATCACCTGCTAATAATACAATAAGTTAAACGTGATTAGCTTATAGACAAGATAATGTCGGAATAGGGGTCCAAAGTGTTTTAGGAAATTAACATTTATATTTTTTTTAATGCAAAAGGAGGACAAACGAGCGTACCTGGTGTTAAGTGATCACCGCCGCCCACATTCTCTTACAACACCAGAGGAATCACAGGAGCCTTGCTGGCCTTTAAGGAAGGTGTACGCGCTTTATTTACAGGTACCCATGTCGTATCGTACCGTAAAACACCGCACAAGGAAGTTCATTCCACAGCTTTGTAGTACGTGGAAGAAAGCTCCTTGAAAATCGCACTGTGGAGGACTGCCACACATCCAGATGGTGGGGATGATATCCTAACTTATGGCGTGTCGAACGAAGGTGGAATTCAGCGGCAGGAATCATTTGAAACAGCTCTTCGGAACACTTGCCGTGATAAATGTGGCAGAAAACACATAATGAAGCGATTTCTATACGCAACGATCGAGTCGTTCATTTCAAGACAATTCGAGCTGCTCTGCGTTGCACGCAGGCAAATGGGTCGCTGATACTAGGGTGCGCCAGACCAGAGATGACAGCAATACTCCATGTGTGGCCGGACCTGCGCTTTGTAAAGCGCTAGAATGTGGGCCGGCTTGAAGTATTGCCGTGCTCTATTTATGACGCCCGGTTTCTTTTAAGCGAATTTGGCTTAAAGCTTATTAGATTTATTAGCTATATTAGAATAGAGAAAGTATCCAAACGATGTGTTTGTGTTGAAAGTTACCACTAAACGACTACTATTTCAATATTTTCGACTAATCCGTGTAGGAATAGACAACATGATCCACGTAGAACATCTTCAAAATTTGCCATAGCAATGTCCAATGATGACTGCCAAGTTAAATAGTTTATCGTTAATCATAGCTTTAGTTCATCCCACGGTACATTCTCAGACTAGTGTGGCGATGTATTGACAATCACAATGAAGTCGTACATATAAGCTTGTAAAAAAAACTACGTTTAAAAAAACCGACTTCAAAAACTGAAAAGAATCAGGTTTTAAGTCGGTGCCAAGCCTTAAACAAAATAAAACTTAATATTATAAACAGCTTCCTTCCTGTAATTATTAAGGTTGTCTAGCTACTCGTGTCTGTCCGCTGTTTTGTTCTAGAGCTATCCCGCTCAATGTCACGCGTGGCGAGTGTAGGTACTTACTATTACATTTGGCTTGGCACCGACTTCAAAGCTATCAATATGTAGCACAAACAAATAATAGTATTTTATTAATATTAAAGTTAAAGGTGTATTAAATTAAATTTTTAGTTTTTTGATACTTTTCAGTTTTTGAAGTCGGCTTTTTAAACATAGTTTTGTTTTTTACTCTAAATTGTCAGGTAATTATTATAATATATAATCAACCTGAATGAAAATCCTAAAAATCCGTACACAAAAAACAAATTTTCATACTAAATGTTCATAAAATGAAAACTACTGGGCCAAAGTATGTAAATTTTTTATGGGACCAAATGGCATCTATTCTACATCGAACTAAAGAAATAAATCATAAATCTCAGAGAAATCGGTGTACATACATAAAAAAATACCGATCGAATTGATAACCTCCTGCTTTTTGAAGTCGGTTAAAAATATTAAAACTTATTGGAATTTAATGACAATGCATGTGTAAAAAGATCGATTTAAATAAATTATTCTTATTCATATATGAAATACTACTCGTCATTTTGGAAAGTACCTACAATAATAGTCGTTTTTCTAAAATATTCTTATAGTAACAATATGAGTAGTAAGTACCTACCCATTTATGATTGATTGATAAGTTAGAACAAAGTATTTACGCTATGTATTTACGATATATTACCCCATTTTTTTTGTACTGGACGTCTGTAAAGTGTAAATAAAATGAGAGATTTTGATTACATTTTTTGTTAAATATACTTAAGTATTTAAATTTCAGCACAGTATACAGAGTAGATATCCCGGCAGTTACTATAAACTTATGATTTCAAATATGGAACAATTTGGACTATATTTGTTTTGTTATTTCACACTGGCTCTGTAAGACTAATAAGGCTGTAGAATTTCATTTTATTTCAATCTCTTTTTTAAAGCGGCTTTCCTAACTAAAATTAGTTTCTTCTTAAAATTCATTGCCGCCCTAGAGAGATAGAAATAATGACTATCTTTTTCTATACGGGTCAAACAAACATTACATTTCGAGTATGAGAAATAAAAAACATCTTATCCTTGTTACAATATTTATGGCAAGACTAGGTAATCATAAATGCAGGTAACACAACATTGAGGCTCGCTGATGTAAATCATTAACTGACATCAGATATATCAAACATATTAAATGACACGCTTATATGAAATAAAGATAGCTTAAAAAGGCAGAGTGATACAGTTTAATTGCTATTTCTGAAAAACCTCACCAGCGGGACCGGCTTCTTTGCAAAGGATGCCGGCTAGATTATGGGTACCACAACGGCGCCAATTTCTGAAATTTTACTTATGTGTAAGCATTACTGTGTTTCGGTCTAAAGGGCACCGTAGCTAGTGAAATTACTGGGCAAATGAAACTTAACTTATTATGTCTCAAGGTGACGAGCGCAATTGTAGTGCCGCTCAGAGTTTTTGGGTTTTTCAAGAATCCTGAGCGACACTGCGGCAGGGCATATCTCGTCCCTTATTGTCATTAAAAAAACCTGTTTTTATATTACACGTTATCCAAAATTGCATTCGTACTCATGTGACAATTGATGTGAATCTGTGTCATTTATTTCGTACAAATTTCGTACAAATTTCGGTCAAAATGTCGTATGAAAATACATTCTAACATAGTTAAGGGGAAGAATAAATGCATGATAATCATTTTCGACTATTTTTTCATTTATATTATTGTTTGTCAATTAATTTTGGCTGAAAACGTTACGCAATAATTACTGTTCACATAAATTTATCACAAACTATGTGCAGTTCTAGAAATCCTCCTTCTAAAGAGTTTTCAATTAGCTTCCTTCGTTCAGTTCGCAAAATTAATACTAGCTATACATTTGCTTAAATTAAAATATGTTTGAAGTGAAAACTTCTTTCGCGAATTTGAGCACTTTTCTTGGGACGGCTACAAAACGTTAAACTCGCGTCAGGACGCGTGACCTGATCGATAATTCCTAAGACAAGCGTTGAAATTACGGATGAAAGTTTATCTTTGTGAGAGGTAAACTTTTTAATATAAAATAATTGTAATTTTTGTGTATGAAAGAGTCATAAATTAATATTTTAATTAATCACATAAATGGTTTTTATACTGATAACTGTTGACTTTAATACTGATAAATAATGCAAATCGTGCGTTCCCTAACCATTCCAAGAATTTAAAAAATGCACAACTTTAATGTTCAAGTTGTCTTTAATAATATCACTATAGTAATACCTTCAAAGTCAAAGTCCCTATGAGTTATTGCTACTATTGAAATATAGGTAGTATGATTTCAGTATGCAATGTCATCGAGATTCTATCCTGCTACGCTTTAAATAACATGCAATTTACACGAGGTAGAAGTGAAACCTTCTAAAATTTTGGCTCCAAGATAATGAGATGAATGTAAAATTTCAAGAAGAGGATAATTGTAGGTTTTAGTAATGATCATAGTGATACAAAGTTTGATAATTCTTTATATTCAGACTCAGAGCTTACATTTTCGATAAATGATTCAAGAGGTTTATGGTATGAGGTATGAAATAAAAACTTTTCTGTTAATATGGTCTATATTATGTCTTTGGAATACTTTGGGAATACTACGTCAATTACTATTTTTGATCTTGTTGTTGACACAGTGCAACTGCTGTGCATTTTCAAATTTAATTTGGCGTCCAAAAACTCATTCAACGGAATCGCTGTATCCGACGCAAATTTTACATTAAACCTCTAAACTGCATATGAAGTTCGGATACATGTTGCTAGGATGACATATGATTTCAACCGCTATGAAAGACATTACTACCACCGCTACCATATTTATGGTTGCCTTAATTTTTTTCCTTAGTGACACTCTTGATCCTAATTTATAGATGGCACGAATAGCTCGCTTCTGCAGTGTAAAAATGATGTTAACATCGGCAGCATGTCCCCAAAGTAAAATGCCGTATGTCATCAGACTATGAAAAAAGCTGAAGTAGACTAGCCTCGCAGTGTTTTCATCCGTAAGTTCCATAAATCACAACGATGCTAAAGAAGATTTCAATATAGAAAATCCCAAATGTTATATTATACGAGTAAAAATTTCGGGAATCAAGGAAGTGACACAACATTACTATTTAAAAATGTATTTATTGCTTTTCGAAGTATTCTCTGCGAAATTTTTCACTCCACACATTTTTCCATACGATGGAACCAATCATTGAAGCAACCATTCCATTCGGAAGTTGGGGTCTCCGAAATGGTCGTTTTGTAGGTCATGTCCACAGCTTCTTCAGGTGATGAAAATCTCTGACCACCCAATTTATTCTTTATTTTAGGGAAAGTATAGAAATCATTAGGGCTTAGGTCGGGGCTGTACGGCGGATGGTCTAATAATTCTATGTTTTATTGCTCTAAAAACTCTTTTGTTCTGTGCGCGGTGTGAGAACTCGCATTGTCGTGATGGAGGATGATGCGGCGGTTGCAGTTCTCTTTACGGTGTTCAGAAACGACCTGTGGCAAACAAATGCTAGCATACCATTCTGCATTAACCGTTCTTTATCCCTCCAGAGGAATATTCGCAACATGGCCGGTTTTGGAGACAAACGTAGCCACAATATTTTTTGCAACACTCCGTGAACGAACAATTTTTGTTGGCTTTAACTCATTTTCGAACACCCAAACTCGTGACTGGTTTTCTGTTTCGGGTTCGCAGCAAATGCGGTTATCATCGGGAAAACAACTTTTTTACACCTAATTGTTCATGCAAGATTATTTGTATTTGACTCATGCCAATGTCTAAGGTTGCCTGAAATTCGCGGTATGTCACATGTTGATCTTCCTCAATCAACTTACGCACAGCATCAACGTTTTCTTTGGTGACTGCAGTTTTTGGACGACCTTGACGGGGATCATCACTGAGCTTGACACGTCCACGTTGAAATTCAGCAAACCAGCGATAAATTGTGGTTTGGGATGGGACTTCATCACCCAATGCAGAAATCATCCGGTCAATATACTGTTTTTGTGTTAAACCACTTCGAAAGTCATAACAAATCATCGCTCTAGAATTTTCTCGAGTCAATTTCATTTTCTCAACGACTAAATAAGTTTGACAATACCTTGTGACAAGACCGAGAATCTTTTTTTAAAATAAATGGTATTCGATTTTTAAAACCAAGGAGTTTTTAATTAAAAAGATTTTAATATGACAGGAATAGTGGAAATATTCCATTCCCGATACTTTTAGGGCAGCCAATGTATCATGTTCATTCTTTACAAATGCAACTATAACATATTAAGTTTAAGTATATTAAGTATTTGAAGAGTTTATGTAAAAATGGTGCGTTTCATTCATCATTGCTTCACAAACCAGTTAGTCTAAGGATTGGTCAAAACCTTTATAAGTGTGTGGTTTGTTATCTTAACCTTTGCATCTACATAACACATTCACGTAATTGTATAACGTGCGTTCTATCCTTGGTTTCACTTTTCAATGTCGGTTGTTTAACTTTGAGTTATTGGGAAACGTTTGTTTTATGGAAAAATAACAAACAATAAAACAGTTTATTTTCAGATAACTAAGATCCATTGTGAGTAAACTTATAATCTAATTGTGTTAGTAATTGTAACTACGAAGGGAAATATTAATTTTTATCATATGGCCAACATACGGACAGGCCCCACTATCAGTTATCGCCTTCAAATAACTGTTGCTGCTACTTCATATTAGGCGGAAGGGAGAAGCCGCTTTTTTGCGTAGAATGGCGCTAAATCTATCGACCTCTGCGTGTGCAAACATAGCTGACGCGCTACAAAAACTTGGCAGCTCCAATAGTGTCTGAAGGCGTTGTTATACTCGTACTGAACTCGCAGGACTGTATCATTTTTTAATGTAGTACGCCCACAGGCTACTCGAGCAGAGCGATGTGCAGTACGCCTTAAAAAGAGTTATTTTAACTGCTGTCAAGCAACACGCGAATATGCGTGCTATCATATTCGTCCTAACCGACAGCGCCCTGCGTTCCCTCTCCATATCTACATCATCTTTTAAGTCTTCGGTTACAAAATGCCCAAGATATTTAAACTGGTCTACTCTTTTTAGAGGTTCATCGGTAAGTTTTATTTGTTGTACGACTCTTGAACACTTGTTACCAGCCTTAAATACCATGGACCTCACTTTTCGTTCCATTGAATAGGAGACAATGTAGAACCGCATGAGACTTACAGTTTTTTGAGCGTGCTCTACCGTGGGGGACAGCAGCATCATGTCATCCGCGTAGCTGATGTTATTGACGCATAAGTTATCAACGTGACAATCGAAATACATGCTACTGAGCCCCTCGATGAATTAATTCATGTACACGCTGAAGAGATTAGGTGAGGTCAATCTCCCCTGCCTTACTCCACACTCCATACTGTAAGGCTCAGAAAACTCTTCCGCCCATACAACTAGATTTACCTGACTACCATACCAATACTTGAATTTTTTTTTAAACTTGAAATTTCACTGGATACTGAGGTGCGCCAGAGTTGAGATTAATATTTATTAACTCATTTTATAGAGCGCTGGAATGTGGGCCGGCTTGAAGAATTGCCGTTCTCTATTTATGACGCTTCTTCCAAGCCAAATTGGCTTTACCTTCCATGTTAGTTGAACTATTGTATGCTTTTTTTATCACAGTACCAGGTATAGGTAATATAATAAGACTTTAGAATTATTTCAAGTCTCCATTAAACTTGCACTTATTAGCTCGGTAATGTTGAATAATGTTTATACTTATTCATTTAAACTAGGAGTACTAATTGTAAACAGTATCTACATTATTCGTGCGGAGAATATTAGCGATTGCAAGTATAAATTTTACAAACAGTAAGAAAATAGGTATACGGTGAAATACATTCATTTTAAAGACTATCTCAGTTTTATATTGAACACCAGAAGAAAATAATAGTGTTGCCCAATTATTTGCCCACTAAACAAGGTCTTAGATTTTCATACTACTATTATGTTGGTTTTGTACGTAGGTAATAAATAACGCTTACAATAGATGTATAATCCCGTCCCTAACGTATGGCTGTCAGACGTGGGCATTGAATAGGAGTCAGCTTAGGAAAGTCAAAATAGCACAGTGATACATGGAAATAATTTTTTAAACTTATTATATTACTATTAATATTATATAGATAAGATACAAAATAAAACGCAGCTGTCATCTAAAATATTTTACCTACAGCTACGTCTGGGCAGAGTGTTAGGGTTGGCACATACAAAATAAAACTACGTTTAAGAGAACCGACTTCAAAAACTGAAAAGTATCAAATAAGTAAAAATTTTACTTAATAGACCTCTTATGCAAACCTTTACCTTTAATATTAATAAAATACTTTTATTTCTATGATACCTATTGATAGGTTTTAAGTCGGTGCCAAGCCCTAAACAAAATAAAACTTAATTTTATAAACAGCTTACTTATTGTAATTATTAAGGTCGTCTGGCCACGCGTGTCTGTCCGCTTGAGTTGTTTTTTTCAAGACGACGCTATCGCGCTCAAAGTCACGCGTGGCGAGTGTAGGTACTACCTACCTATTACATTTGGCTTGGCACCGACTTCATTGCTATCAATATGTAGCACATACAAATAATAGTATTTTATTATTTAGTAAATTACGGATTGATGCGGGAGGCGCAGCGCAGCTAATTTAACTCGAATAGCGAATAGTCTCGGTAGCGTACGGCGTGGCTCTCAATAGTTTTGTTTTCCCAAGATTGCTTGGCTGCCCTATCAATCGTGTGTATGTGTGCGTGTGAGCGTGATTCGTGCTCTCTAGTATGAAGTTGAAGTATTCTATTACTGTATTGTAGTTTAGGCTCATTTCAAATCATTAAAGAGGTACTTTTCAGGAAGGTTATTATAGCATTTAATTATATTCTCCCAGTATCAGCTCGATCCATTTGACCGCGTGCAACGCAGAGCAGCTCGAATTGTCGGGGACCCAGTACTCTGTGAACGTCTGGATCACTTGGCGTTGCGTAGAGACATCACTTCATTGTGTGTCTTCTACTACATTTATCACGTGGAGTGTTCCGAAGAGTTGTTCAACCTGATTCCTGCCGCCGAATTTCACCTTTGCACGACACGCCACAAGTTACGATATCATCCCCACCATCTGGATGTGTGGCGGTCCTCCACAGTGCGGTTTTCAAGGAGCTTCTTCCTCGTACTACGAAGCTGTGGAATGAGCTTGCCTGTGCGGTGTTTCCGGGACGATACGACATGGGTACCTTCAAGAAAAGCGCGTACACCTTCCTTAAAGGCCGGCAATGCTCTTGTGATTCCTCTGGTGTTGCAAGAGTGTTCCGAAGAGCTATTTCACCTAATTCCTGCCACCGAATTCCACCTTCGCACGACACGCCAAAAATTAGGATATCATCCCCACCATCTGGATGTGTGGCAGTCCTCCACAGTGCGATTTTCAAGGAGCTTTCTTCCTACAAAGCTGTAGAAGAGTTTCCTTGTGCGGTGTCTTCGGGACGATACGACATGGGTACCTTCAAAAAAAGCGCATACACCTCTTTAAAGGCCGGCAACGCTCTTGTGATCCCTCTGGTGTTGTAAGAGAATGTGGGCGGCGGTGATCACTTAACACCACGTTTGTCCTCCTTTTCCATAAATAAAAATATTTGGGCAGGAAGTCGGGGTAATACGAATGAAATAAATCTCATAGTTAACTTGCGTACACGCCGAGGCATTTTAGTTACGCAATTATCTACTCTTACAGATGCTTCATAATGTAATTGTTGCTATAACAGGTTTGATATTGTTTCTTTGTGCACACATTCTAGCACTGTGACACATATTTTCATTCGAGTAATTTCAATGAGATTCATGTAATTTGTTTAAAGCGAACTATCTAGTCAAAAGCACAGCAAAAATGAATCTAAGGAGAGATATTTTGTGTAGGTGTGTCAAAATTTTTATTAAGTTACGTAACACAATGAAGTAAAAATAAGAAAATTTAGTAAAAATGTAATTTTAGTTAGTCTAAATCTAAATTAAGATTTAATACATAATTATAATATAATTAACGCATTTTTACTACTATAAAAAAATCTCAAATGTTTATACTGAAATAATGAAGCATTACGGTAATAGAGGGACCATCTAAACTATATCCCACGAAGTACCAACAGATGGCGCTGTCGATTTTTATATTTTTTTTTTTATAAAAAATTATATTTTTAAACATTTGCATATTTATAGTCAATATCGGTTTGCCGCAAAGGTTTAAAATTATATTTGAATTGTAAAATTTGATGGAAGTTGTGGCGTTTCGACAAAAAGTCTATGAAATAATGTATTTGGAAGTCCAAATACATTACTTGTTAGTTACTCAGCAATGGCTGTTGTAAGTCGCTTTTAGTGTATGAAATATTAGGTATCAAACCTATCAAGCTAACAATTTGAATGTTCTCCAGTACAACCAAGTAGCCCGAAAGCCTATATTATATTTGCTCCAAATCTAATCCTTTCAAATACCGACCTTTTAGTGCTTTACCTAAACTGGTTTCTTTGTCAACGGTTGCTAGACTGGCCGATTTGCATTCACATTATTTTAATTGTCAAAGCGATTTGATTTTATCGAAATCAGTTAACATGCAAATTTACAAATATCAAGCAGTTTAGTTTAACACAGGAAGGAGACCTTTAAACGGAAAGCAATCAAGTTCGAATCGGACTTGTACACGAAATTCCGTACCATCTTACACATTCAAATTCAAATATATTTATTCAAAATTGGACGTGAAATCACTCATTGAAAGTCAACAACTACCACCCATTCCAAAACGAATGCCTCAGACCTGAGGAGAACGGACGCAACAAACTCAGCGGGCATTTTTTATCGTCAAAAAAATATGTTTACAAAGTAATATTGTACAATTAAACTTATTAATTAATAGCCTGATAGGCGGTTGCTCCATTCCCAATCTGTGGTATCATTAAGAAAGTAATTTATGTTATAGTAACCTTTACCACACAAACGTTTTTTAACAATTCTTTTGAATAACGTAATACTATTGTTTCCGCCGTTGGCGTCGTAGATTTTTACGATGCGACGCCGCAACGCAGTGTTGTGGCCAGAAATAAGTTAACAAATCCGAATTTCGCATAATAAATCATTCATCGATTTCCACTTATTTCAATAAAACTAATAATCAAATAGGTTTTGGATACTGTTATAATTTAGTATACCTTCTATTGTAAAAATTTGTATAATAATAATTATAGTCAATGTACTGTGTATAATGAAACGCGCGCTTGACCTTTCTATTGGTATGTCTTAGATTAGGCTCAGCATAATCTCAGCTGTCAAGACTATTAATGCCAAATCAAAGTTTGCTCTAAGCTTAAACTCGACTGAGTTTTACGTGAATAAGGTCCGAGCATAGTCTAAGTTGCCTCTATAGATCTCAAGCCTTCCACATCTTGGTTTTTACACAATTAAAATTTGAAAACAAAATTTTATGACCGATGCGGGACTCGAACCCACGACCTCTGGCGTTCCGTGCCAGTGCTCTGCCATCTGAGTGCCATTCGAGTGACGTATCGTTATAAAATCTTGTATGCTTTGTTCAACTCTCAGGTTGTGGCTTCATCTACAGGATCTATTTTACAGTTGATAACCTGCTCAGCCCCAATAATTGCATATTAGGAAATTGACTAGAGATGTCGCTCTTGTAAATCTAAACAATTTGTTATGTTTTTAATGTGATAACCCTCACTTCTAGGATTAATACACAAATTAAATTTGAAAACATAATTTTATGAACGATGCGGGACTAGAACCCACGACCTCTGACGTTCCGTGCCAGTGCTCTAACCAACTGAGCTAACCGTTCGAGTGGCGTATCGTTATAAAATCTTGTATGCTTTGTTCAACTCTCAGGTTGTGGCTTCATCTACAGGATCTACTTTTTGGATCTTGGTTTTTAAAAGAAACAAGAGAGGTCCCCATAGCAACACGTAAGAAAAATCGGAATTTACCATAGATTTACAATATACTAGGCATAAAAGGCATTTATTTTCTCAAAATTGATTCCTTTAGAATTCTTTTTGATGTCATTTCTAATATACTAGATACTACTACCGCTTCGGAAACAAATGGCGCTCTGAGAGCGAAGAAGCGGCGCAAGAAACTCTAGGTATAAACATACAAAGATCGCGAGATAGATGAACATCTAGATAGAAATGGAAAGCGAATCTGTAGTTACTGTAATCTTAGTTTATTTATACGTCTAAATAGAAAATGACAGCTGTGAAAACGTCGATAAAAATTGAGTTAAGAACAAGCCTCTATTTTGAGCAATTCACGCACACTTACACAAAGTGTCATACATATCGCGAGTGTAGTAAGACTTAACTTATCACGCACTCGGAACAAATATTCCTGGCCTGTTTTTGTCGGTTGTCTAAGAGCACGAGACTCTATCTAGATTTATATATTATCTAAGACTGTAATCGATTTTGATCGGCAAGTCGTAAACCCTTAGCCACGTTTGGCATTTGGTCCTTAGTATTTTGTATATTAAACCACTAGCTAACACACATATTGACAAATCAAACTAGGTCACGAATTATCGGGCTGTCAGATCATCTATAGTAGTATACTACTAATATACTATACTAGTGGTTGCCAGTTGCATTCGCACTAAAGGTTTTATCTCAATAATATGTTTAATATTGCTTTCTTCCACGTACTACAAAGCTATGCGGTGTTTCCGGAACGATACGACATGGGTTGACCTTCAAAACAACCACCTTCCTTAAAGGCCGGAAACGCCCCTGTGATTCATCTTGTGTTGAAAGAGAATGTGGGCGGCGGTGATCACTTAACACCAGGTGACGCTCGCTTGTCCTCCTATTCCATAAAAAAAATAAGTAGGGATAACAGAGAGAGTTGTCATACTGAAACATGCAGGGCAAGCCTGTCAGCCATTAAATTGGCATGGCGATATCCCATTCTGCTCGGACGCACGCCAAGAAAGGGAAGATATTCGTGGGATTCTAAGTCTTATGGGATTAACCATTGTTAATTATTTGTTGTTGACAGACACAAAGAAAGGTGGTCAATGGGGCGTAGTAATTGGATTTTCGTTGATTAATCTTTGGGTACCCAAAAAAATCAAACCTTATAAAATTATTTACATTCCATCCATCTTTTCAAATATTTCTATTTAAAAGTAGGATATAATCACTTATTGAAAGTCAAAAACTACCAAACATTCGAAACGGTATGCCTCAGACTTTTTATAAAAATATGGTTACAACGTAAACTCGTACAATAAAATTTATTATTTAATAGCCTGAGGGCGGTTGCTCTGTTACCAATATGTGGTATCATTAAGAAAGTCATATATGTTATAGTAACTAGTAGTTTACCATACAAAGTTTTTAACAAATCTTTTAAATTTCGTAACACATTTGTTTTGTAAATAATTTTCTGGGATTAAATTGTAATAGCATATACTTCGCCCAATAAAAGACTTAATAACTCTACTTAACCGAGTAGTAGACATTATCGGCCTTACAAATAAACTTGGTATAAAGTTATAACTGATGATAAACAAAGAAAATACAAAATGTTTACAATATCGTTGACAATACTGTCAATCCAATGATAATTCTGAAGTTTTCCTAATGACAAGCTGCATTGCAAATAAACGCGGGAAACGTTATACGTCCGAACAAACCATTCGTAAGCAAAATGTCTATTTGTAAACATTTAACATATTCTTGGTATATGCTTAGTTATAACTTTATGCCAATTTAATTTGTAAGGCCGTAAAAGTTTATGTTTGTTCTAGGTGTAAAATTGTGATTCTAACAGTTTCTAGCAATGTTTTTAATTTGCTTATTACGAGTAACATATTATAGAACATTATCAAGAATATATTGAGAAGCAATAGTCAAAACGTTTATTTCATTAAATTTTGCTCTCAATGATTTTTAAGACCTATGTTATAAATAGCGCATATTGCCCTTTTCTGCAGCACAAATATGGTATTGATATCGGCAGCATCGCCCCATAGCAATATACCATAGGACATAATACTATGAAAATAACTAAAGTAAACTAATCGCGTATCTTTATCTGTCCGTTTAAGACCATTATTATTGATAACAAATCTGAGGTCTCTTCAATCTTCAAATAAATCAAGCGACTAAATCAATTAATTTCCCAATCCATTAAGTATTCACTAGACTCACAGATTGATTCCAAACGACATTTTTGTTGTATATGCATTACGTAAAATCAATGAAGCAACTTCAACTTTTCCAAAGCCAAAGTATTTCGTAATATTTGCATCTTAGTTGCGCTCATTTGAATTTTGACTACACCTGTTCAACTGCTGTAAATTGCATAAACTTAGTCAAACCAATTAAATTAGTCGATTTGTTGATCTAGTTTTAAGACTCCTTGAATAAAACCTATAAAATTTTGTAACACAGACATTTGTTTTGAAATCTGCGTCTTTAAGTTTACTTGGATCATAAGAACGTTGGACATCTTTAGAAATTATTATAAAATCTTGTATGCTTTGTGTAATTCTCAGGTTTCTCTTCAGGTCAGTTTTATTTGTGTAATTAATCCCAGAAGTGAGGAAAATCACTTTAAAAACATAACAAATTGTTTAGATTTGAAAGAGTCAATTTCCTAATATGCAAATATTGGGGTTGAACAGGTTATCAACTGTAAACTAGATCTTGTAGATGAAGCCACAACCTGAGAGTTGAACAAAGCATACAAGATTCTATAAACGATACGTCACTCGAACGGCTGGCTCAGTTGGAAAGAGCGCTCGCACGGAACGCGAGAGGTCGCGGGTTCGAGTCCCGCATCGTTCATAAAATTTTGTTTTCAGTTTTATTTGTGCAAGTAATAAATGATAAAATAAATCAAAAAAGTGGATAGTGGTGATCACTTAACGTGAGGTGACACGTATGCTCGTTTGTCCATCTCATTCATAAATAAAATGATAAGATTTGCAGTGGAACGATTCATGGTAGCACTGCAAACAGATCGGGCAGGAAAGGGATTCATTACTACACCTTAATGACCACATCGTTGCTCACACTTCTACTGACATCACTGAGATGAATTCCTGTCCCAGTATAAATACGCGAGGATACTTTATTCTATAAAAAACCGCTCAAACGGTGTATAGTACAAAATATAACCAAATACTAGCTAGGAACACGTACCGTTGCATCAATTTGTGAATATCTCGAATGCTTTTAAATGAAAATGAAAGTCATCTAACGTTCGTCTATGTAACACGAATGACCTTGAACTTATTTGTATTACGTAAAGCTAGATTTGAATTTAAGTATGATACAGTAAGTTCTGTATTTTTTACCATGCGCCTTATTTTAGCTTGGTCTATAGAAATGGTGTTTGTAACGGAATTCAAACTTAATTTTCACCCATTTTATACTACGAACAAAAATTTGCACGCGTTTCATATTTTGACCTTGTATCCAAACCAGGATAACTAAAACAATTTTGACACTCATACGAATATAAGAAGAACCAAACATTCTCAGGCAATATAATAATTATGATTATTTATTTGAAGTGTAAGCAAGAACACTACCCCAAAGGGGAGAAAATGGGGATCAATTCTCATATGCTATATGGGGAATATATTATCCAACTTTTTTTTATATTTAAACTTTACGCTTTTATGATTTTGTGTATGTGACGTAGGTCATGACGGATAGGGCTCACTGGTCACTGGTCACTAGACTTTTGTTTTTTGGGAATTATGATGGGAAGACTCCACGAATTCACCTAAATGCTGTACGGCCCAGCTTTATTCATCATTTGGCTTCTTTTTCGAAGTTATTGGTGTCTTGCTTAATTGGAGCTTCGGCCCTCAGTAAGCATATTGCGGAACAACTTCGTGAGGGTAACTCCGTGATCAGCCACTTCTGGGCTAAACTGTTCTTTAAACATAATCAAGGTTATGTCCAAGTTCCGCCAGAGAGCGATAAGTGGAGGAGAATCAGCCAGGCTGTTCAGCATCTGGCTCACACCTTGACGCAACTGGTTAAGGTCAGTCTGCCGATTCTATACATTCATTGACTCAGCGTCATAAAGACATCTCAGCACTTGGAAATATCGCCCGTCAACTGGGCACCGTTGCACACACTCTAAATCACGCCAGATCTCGATAGAGTTAACTTTTACATGGTCCTCAAATAAACACAGGAACTGACTATATCATATATTCTTCGGACTTTTGTATAGATAATCTGCATTATGGTGGATGTGGATGTGGCGAAATCCAGAAGGTTAATTCATCGAGTCTTCGAGGGAGACAATTCGTAATGACTCTTTGAAACAGCTCACGCATCACTCAGTAGCGGAAAGGATCAATAAGTTCTTCAATAGGTCCATAAATCCTTGTCTGAAAAACAAAACGACTATACTCCTCTCATCTTTGGAGTACTCCCAGAGATGAGGCAGAATTGTATATATGCTGGATCTCTATCCCGAGTTTTACTTATTCTATTAGGTCTTTCTTGAACTATTATAAACTAAACTCATCATAACAAACTAAAAAAGCGGTCAATTGCAAGTCGGACTCACCCATGAAGGGTTCCGTAGCAGCAAGTAAAATAATACAATTTTTTTTTAACAATAATAATAATATTCATATGTTGATTGAATGAAAGGTAAATTGGGGTTTACGATTTATGACGTATTAAAAAAACTGCTTTATTGGATCTCGTTCAAACCAATTTTAGGTGAATGTTCGCATGGTAATGTACATCATATATTTTTTTAGTTTTGTCATTCCCTTAATTTAGAAGTAACAGAGGGGGGAGGGATACATTTTACCACTTTGGAAGTGTCTCTTGAGCAAAGTATTCAGTTTAGAAAAAAATTATATTAGAAACCTCATTATCATTATTGAAGTCCTATTCATAAATACCCCACACGTATGGGTTTGATGAAAAATAAATTTGTGTTTCAGTTATATGTATAGGGAATGTTGAAGTTTGCAAACGGTACTTTTATTTGGCGATTATTGTAAATTTCAGGTGCGGGCAACCCATCTGTAACACCACTTCAGGGACCTATTCTGCTGCGAAATGGGTCAGTTCCAGTGGTTCCCCTGACTTCATATCCCACGGTCAACAATGGTTCCTTCTATCAAATACCCGTAAGTTTTATTTTTTCGTTTTTTATTAAACATATGCCTTCTTTGAAAGTGCGCATAACAAGCCTAAATTGTAAAATGGTTCTAGAATGGCAAGCCTGTGTTGAGTACTTCTCTCCAAAAGAGTACTCCAAATTAGTTTTAGAGAAAACTTCAAACAATTTACGGAGACGAATTGGTTACCTGTATCGTTAGTGACACGAGGCCTGAACCACGCCTCCTATGCAGGCGGGCTTGCTGGTTTTCTGTAGAAAATGGCTGGAATAAATATGAAGCAACATAATTTAGTCCAATTTTTAATTATTGTTTTCTTAATAAGTACAACTGTAAGTGGCAGAAATAACGCGGTCGGAGATCGTTTGACATTGGGTTTTGCGAGGCTTTCCCATTTCTTTTTATTGTATTAGAGGGTGTGACGGACAAGTGGCACCTCATGGAAAGCAAAAAACAGCCGCCCAAAAACATCTGCGATACCACATATCAAGAGACCATGTGTCGGTTTTCGAAGTGAGGGTATTTTCTAAGCTTGAAAGTCGTTCGTTCGTCGGTTCGGGAAGAGATAGGCCCTCTTTGTGGAATATCTTCCTGTATCAAGTAATTTGTAATGTTACGAGTGGTTTTGAGACACCGGACTTCAACGTGGCGCCTGTTAAATTTAAACGTGATGTACGGTGGTAAAATTCGTCTACTGGCCTAATGGAAGAAGTTTATGAGAAGAGCAAACACTGCATGTAGATAAACATAATATTGTTCGTACCTACTTTCGTAATAGTTACAATATAATATACAATATATACAATAGTCTCAAAATTTTTGACGAGTAGTACTTTGGACAAACAATCCAGTTAGACAGGTCTAATTTCGCGAAACAGGTCACTCGTCGAATCCAACTCGGATGGGCAGCGTTCGAGAGGCTCTGTAAAATCTTCTCTACAACCACAGTGTCTGAAGACTAAGGTTATTATTAACCAGCGTGTATTGCCAGTGAAGATATTCTGAACGCAGACGTGGTCGCTAATTATGGGCCTTATATGAAAGCACGTACTCTGCGAGATCTAATCAGAAATGAGATCCGTACGAGAACCAAAGTCACCGAAATGGCCCGAACAATTGCAAACAGTTGCGTTGTTGGGGCACTAAATGGCGACCACGTACCGGAAGACGTAGTGATGGTAGGCCTCCACAAAATAGACTGACGATCTGGTCAAGATCGCCGGAATAGGTTGGATGAGGGCAGCGCAGGACCGACCGTCGCGTCGTGGAGAGCTATGGGGAGGCCTTTGTCCAGCAATGGCCGTATTTAGGCTATTAAGTAAGCAAGACGAAGTAAGATATAAACGAAATATAATAACAAACATTAGACTTAAATAGACAGACGTAACCTAGTTAAATCCGTGTTTACTATTTATCATATTGTAGCCGCTACAAGCTAGTTCACACAATTGCAAAGTAAATGAGCAAGTTAGGTCAAACAAACTGACAAACATTTACAGTCATAAAACAAACTCAATAATTATTTTACGAATATCTCGCAATAACAATGTGTACGAAATATACTCAGCGTACTCTGAAATACACAATAGTTGTAAGGGAAAATGTTTCCTCTTTTATAATAAAGTCAGATGTTTTCTCTAAGTAACTGTACTTCTGTGTATCTTCAGATATAGGGATACTAGCTTTTACCCGCGACTTCGTGCGTGTGCAATAGTTACTTTGGGCAGCATTTTTTATTTTTTTTATATACTCACTTTGCAAATAATACACAACACTGCTATTGTTAATACATTTTTATAAGCTAACAACTATATAACTCTCATCCCCACACAGGTCTAAAATTTAAAAACGCTAGAACAAATATTTATTTATTGTGTGTCTATATGTGTTATCTTCGATATGACGAACTTTTATACAAACTTCCACCACCTATTTCAAATCCGCCAAGCCTTTTATTCGCGATAAAAGGAAGCCTTTGTTCTTTCTCAAGCTTCATCAAAATCGGTTCAGTGCAACTTACATTCACATTTATAATATTAGTAGGGAGCACGACCACAGACTGCAACACAGCGGTGAGATATTTAAAAAAATAAATAAATATTAAACAGGAATGAGACTTCATTTCACTTTCAAATCTAATTAAGACTTCATTCATAGATTTTTCAATACCAAATTCTATAGTATACAAAACCTCTTTGGTAATAATTTCGCTTCCTGGTTATTTAATTATCTTTGTATGAAAAATGTTTGAAATAATACTTACGAGTAATTTAAGATCTAAGACTGATCTTAAGAAGACGTATGACATGCCATAAATTAGGATACCTTCCCTACCATCATTACGTCTGGCGTTCTTTTTCTTTCCTTTCCTTTTTTTCAAAGAACTTTCTTCCACGTTCAACCAAAGTATGGAATGAGCTTTCTTGTGCGATGTTTCCAGGACGATACGGTATATATACCTTCAAAAAAGTACGTACACCTTTCTAAAAGGCCGGGAATGCTTCTGTTACTCCTCTGTTGCAAGATAATGTGGTCGGTAGTGATCACTTAATATCAGGTGACCCGAAGGCTGATTTGTCCTTATCTTCCTAAAAATAAGAAATATAGGAGAACACAGCATTTGCCAATACCTTAGTCCACGAACTTGGACACAAACAAGACAATTCCAAATTTAAACAGAATACGGCCATTTCCTGTAATTTTCTAAAGGATGTGCGACATAATTCAAAAAGACCTTGCAATCATTAACTGATTACCTATTTTAAATCATTTGCTTCACATTAAATATATCTTAATTACAATCAAATAAGGCATGTAGTCTATACTTATATAGGAATAAGATTGAGTCATAAAGTTTAAGTCTTTAGCAAATGACAAATATTATGTGTTGTAATCCTTACTGAGAATTAGATAATTGAAAATGTGTTCATTTGATTGTTACGCTTTCACGCCCAAACATTTCAACCAATTATTATGAAATACTGGACATACGTTGTCATGTACTATGGAAAATAACATACCGTTTAAGTTTTAGGTTGCTAGATTCTGAGCGGCACTGCAATAACGCTCGGCACTTTGAGACATAAGATGTTAACTCTCATTAGTCCAGTAATTTCAAAAACAGTACGTAAGACCATAATAATGCTTGCCCATTACTGACGGCGCTAGACAACCATAAGTGTGCCGTTATCGTGGACAAATTCGGAAGTGTTAGAAAAGTTCGATTTAGGCGTGGGCTAGGTTAAGGCGAAGGGTAGGCAGAAAACACGTAAACATGGTGTTTTTAGGCAAGTTTTGTAGTGAAAATATAGCATTTGGAGCTATGAACACTATTTTATCCTGTTATACATACTGTTAAGTCTTATTTGTAGGTGTGTATTTTTTAAATGCTTTGTAAAGCAATTTATTCATATTTTATTTAATTATTAAATGACGTAATCGACAGCGTACACAATGATTATTTTTACAATAATAATCTAGGTTTTACATAAATCCACAAAAGATTACCTAAATTTTAAATTATAAAAAGAAATCATATATTAACAGAATAGACTTAAAAATAATATAATAAACTAATAAATAAAAGATTACAAGAGCGTGTGTGTGTGTGAGAGAGAGAGAGTTGGAGTGTGTGAGTACTGCGTTTTTACGCGTTACCTATTTTTTTTTTGTATGATGATGCTTTATTATTTCCGTTTTTAACCGACTTCAAAAATGAGGAGGTTCTCAATTCGATCCGGTTTTTTTTATGTATGTACAACGATTACTCGGAGATTTATGATCCGATTTACGTAATTTTTCACATATTAATAATTGTATGTTATTAATATTAAAGGTAAAGGTTTGCATAAGAGGTGTATTATATTACATTTTTAGTTATTTGATACTTTTCAGTTTTTGATGTCGTTTTTTAAACGTAGTTTTTTTTTACTTCTGTTTTGATAAGTGAAATACATCAAACTCAGCGTACTGTTTGTTATAGGTTAGTGACAGACGCGCAATTATGGAATTTTGGGCATAATTTGTATTAGATTTGGGAACAACGAGAAAAGCGCGTGTGACGCGATCTTAAAGATTGAGCGCTTAGTGGAAAGGCTCACAGTAGACTAGGACAGTCGATCGAGCCACTAAAAAATTGCTTGCAAAGTTATAGCGGCACAGTCCGCTGACAGACAGAAGGAAAAACAGTGGAATCCGAGAAATAGGGTTTCTGCTGACTCCGCACCGGGTACGAAACTTTTAAATACATTCTAAGCCACAGACAAGGCCGTGTAGATTTGTGTACGTAAAAAGTGTGATTAAAGTCATCAATCAATGTAATGCTATTAAAATTCTAATCATTTTGTTAAACAACATTCTATCGTCAGGCCTTGTTCTCAAAGCAGTTATTGACATGTCAATTATGCAGTGTCCTCATGATATAATGACTAAGTACAAGAATCTCGTAAGAATACATGGAGATTTATTATTTAATAATATTTAACAATATCTGGGCTTTAAGCTGTGTAGGTTTTCACGATGATGCACATGCATGATATGATGCATATATTGAACACGATTTTACCAGTGGGAGGCTCCTTTGCACAGGAAGCCGGCTAGATTATGGGTACCACAACGGCGCCTATTCCTGCCGTGAAGCAGTAATGTGTAAACATTACTGTGTTTCGGTCTGAAGGGCGCCGTGGCTAGTGAAATTACTGGGCAAATGAGACTTAACATCTAATGTCTCAGGGTGACGAGCGCAATTGTGGTGTTGCTCAGAATTTTTGGGTTTTCAAGAATCCTGCGGCACTGCATTGAACCTTGTACAGCTGAACGTCCTGAAGAAGTTAAAAATTAGATGGTCTATATACTTACTAAACCTGTTTAAAGAATTTAAGGACGGGATGTCACGACCTTTGTCGATAAATACATAGAATGCGGCCGTCAATTTAATCGCGAAAAAACATCCAATTAAACTACTATATCAAAGTATAATAATTGCTTGTTATTTAAGCCTTATGACTTGTCGTAAAAGGTCTACGATGACTAAGCAAGAACTGGGCCCAGCAGGAAACGAATTCTATACCTACGTGACTGATGAATGAAAGGTGTGGGTGTTTATGGAAACCAGAGCAACTTCTAATGAATACTGGTTAGACAACACAATTAGCATACACCTTAATGATAATAAGACAACAGAATTAAGAGGTTAAAACTTTGAAATATACGAGTAATTTATAATAGCGGGCGCCCGTATCTTGCCCTTGCTAAATTTTGTTAAATTGCTTTTTAAAGTGAAAACTTCTTTAGCATCGTTGTTATTTCAAAGTCGATGAAACGAAAAAGCGAGACAATAAAAAAGAGACAGACATATAAATTCATAAGATTTCGTGGGAGAAAATGAGATATGAAGCATTATAGTGTTTTGGTACCAGGTGATCATAATTAAAGAAGAGATTATACCTTAATATATTCCCACGTCATGCACCAGGAGAAGATAAGTACGAGACGATATAGACACTAATAAGTATAGGAATCAGCCGGCGGGGTAATGAGATAAGCATCATACAGTGTTTTGGTACTAGGCGATCATAGTTGAAGAAGAGATTGTCTTATGTATGTGGTGAGTATACCTTAATATATTCTTACGTCATGCCCACGACGTATTACTAGATAGACACCAGGAGAACAAAAGTATGGTAGCGGTGATAGTAATGTCTTTCATAGCGGTTGAAATCATGTGTCATACTAGCAACATGTACCAGGACTTCATATGCAATTTAGAGGTTCAATGTAAATTTTGTATCGGATAGAGCGATACCGTTGATTGAGTTTTTGGACGCCAAATTTAATTTGAAGACGCAGTATTTCAAAGATATATTGAGCATATTAAGACCAAATTATTTATTTAATACTTTAGTTACCATAAGCCTCTTGTATCATTTATCGAAAATGTAAAATATACGAATAAAATGTAAAAAAATATCAATTAACATTGTATCACTATATCAGTACTTAAACCTACAATCATCTTCTCCCCGAAAATTTACAGTCGTCTCATTATCTTGATGATTTCACTTCTAGCACATTTGAATTGCGCACGTTTTTTTTTGTTTCAAAACCGATTCGAACGAAACAAACGCTAAATAAAACAGGGAGCTAGCTCAGATTGGCGTGCACATAGCAAACAGACAAACCAACATACAGACAGTTATTTCTATTTTAATTTATATTTGTACAACATTTTTTTTTATGAAAATAAGGGACGAGACGAGCAGGACGTTCAGCTGATGGTAATTGATACGCCCTACCCATTACAATACAGTGCCGCTCAGGATTCTTGAAAAACCCAAATATTCTGAGCGGCACTACAATTGCGCTCGTCACCTTGATAAGATGTTAAGTCTCATTTGCCCAGTGATTTCACTAGCTACGGCGTCCTTCAGACCGAAACACAGTAATGTTTACACATAACTGCTTCACGGCGGAAATAGGCGCCGTTGTGGTACCCATAATCTAGCCGGCTTCCTGTGCAAAGCCTCCCACTGGTACAACATGTAGGAATTGTTGTTTTGCACAGCACGTTTACGATATTACTACACTATATTTCTCTAATATATAAAATTCTCGTGTCATGGTGTTAAACTTTGAACTCCTCCGAAACGGCTTACCGATTCTCATGATATTTTGAGTGCATATTGGGTAGGTCTGAGAATCGGACAACATCTATTTTTCATCCCCCAAAATGTTAAGGGTGGTCCACACGACATCTTTTTTTTTATTTTTTTGACATTTTTTTTTAAATTCTTGATTATGAGTCAACATTAAAAAATACATGCAACTTCAAATTTTCACCCATCCTAAGATCAACAGTTACTTATGTATCGCGATTTTAATATCGACACTACAACGTTTGCTGGGTCAGCTAATCTATACAATTAAAATAATAGAGGTCTGCAGCTGGTGTGCGCGCGTCACGGAAAATCAACTGGATATACTCCAATTAAGTCTTTTAAGTTTTATACCATAGACACTTGGTCCTTATCTAAAAAAAAACTATTGCAATATCTTCATTTCACATAAAGTTATTAAAAGGTATCAGCTAGTAAAAAGGCATCAAGGCATAAAAGGCATTTATTTTCTCAAAATTGATTCCTTTAGAATTCTTTTTGATGCCATTTCTAATAACTACTAGATACTAGATACTACTACCGCTTCGGAAACAAATGGCGCTCTGAGAGAGAAGAAGCGGCGCAAGAAACTCTCCCAGCATTTTTTTTGCGCTCTTTTCAATAAAAATATACAATATTGTACAGTCATTTCTATCGCTATAAAATAATCACAATCTAGTCCCAGGCTGTCCGATCATTTAGATATTCAGCAGTGGAGTAATAGGATTTACGACAGAGCCATTTTTTTATAAAACATTTTAATTTATTTATAGATAATGCCTGAACAGTGGCTGGGACTTTATTATAGAAGTGTATACATTTACCCTTCAAGCTATTATGTATCTTATGAAGCCTCCTAGAATTAGTTACAAGCAATCCCTTATTTCTAGTGTTATAATTCTCAAAATCACTATTAAGAGCAAAAAGGTGACGATTTTTGTGAACTTAGTGAGTAGTAGCATAATATAATTATGTTGTAGATTAAATGTTAAAGCAAAGTACTTGGAGAGCGTTGCCCCGAGTAAGTATACATCGTTATACTATGTCGAGCGACGTTCATTTCCGTGGTCACTTGAAAGAGAAGGCCAAATTTGCCTCTAAAAGTATGGTATTCTCTGTAAGGCGTACTTGACGTTGCGTTGAGATGGCGCTTCATTGTGTGTCTTCTACCGCATTTATCACGGGGAGTGTTCCGAAGAGCTGTTTAACCTGATACCTGCCGCCGAATTCCACCTTCGCACGACACGCCACAAGTTGGGATATCATCCCCACCATCTGGATGTGTGGTGGTCCTCCACAGTGCGGTTTTCAAGGAGCTTTCTTCCACGTACTACAAAGCTGTGGAATGAGCTTCCTTGAGCGGTGTTTCCGGGACGATACGCCATGGGTACCTTCAAAAAAAGCGCGTCCTCCTACCTTAAAGGCCGGCAACGCTCCTGTGATTCCTCTGGTGTTGCAAGAAATTGTGGGCCGCGGTGATCACTTTACACCAGGTGACCCGTACGCTCGTTTGTCCTCCTATTCCATAAAAAAAAGGCGAGACAGTACTTCAGTTCAAGGTATCGCTTGGCTATATAGGTTAAAAAATTCATCCTCACATGGATACTTACTGTTCTCACCTCTTCTCTTCTTCCTTTTGACCACATAAAACGAAGAGCGACTCGAATCATCGACTTTTATTAATATGAAGATTGTGTAATCTTAAGAATGTAATAACTTAAAAAAACCACAGAGGTTTGACCTCAATGCCTTATCTTAGTTTACGCCTTATTTCAGTTTTTTACAAAATAAATATAATCTTAACATTAAATTCTATACCTATATACAATTATTAATATCTATAGAAAGTAACAATGGGCTACAAGTACATTACTTACATACTAATACCTAAAAGAAATCAACTACAGATAATATGTACCACACTAATATTTATTTCAACACGAAGCAACCAAAAAACAGATATTTCAAACATTTCCCAGGCATCCCATGACCATCTTATTAATTACAAATGCGATCAAAGATTACCTAGGAAATATTCCTTGAGTTTTTGTTTTATATTTTTATGGGTCACTCCATTGGACAGAGATGAGGGTAGGTAGAGGGGAGATAGAGGGTAGTTGATTAATTAGGCGAGGAACAATATAGAATCCACTGTAATTGCATTTTAAAGAATTATTTGTGGGTTTGCTTTGTGAGCATTAATTTTGTATTTTTTAGTTACCATGTGTAGGTATGCTATAACATGGTTCGTTATGCTCACTAAACGGCATTGCTTGCGGCGACGTCGTGAGACGGGTCTCCTTCCCTCAAATATGTGCGAAGTGATAGTGAACGATGGCTGGTACAGGCGTTAACTCGTGAACGGGCGCTGCTTGTGGTGCCAGGTCGACCTGTCGAGGTGTTATAGTTCATAAATCATTGTATTTGTTGGATGCAATTACTGATTGTGACAGTAATCACGACCATCAAGTTCACGAAGCATCCTTACATAAACAATGAGTTCAAGCTCTAAATATTTATGAATCCAATATAGGAAAATTTCTATTTACAAAGTTAATTCTTTATAACCTTTTATGAAATAATTTATATTATTTAAACACGACTGATATATTAGATGCAGCACCTCACAAACTAATTTGATATATTACAGCAATTGTAAAAGACTCTATTTGATTGAAAGGTTGAGTTTCTTGTATGTTCTTCTCACGAGCTCAACTTTTTTCTAACATATGGTAAATTCAGTAATTTAAAAGCAATATTTGTAGTGACGATTTAAAAGCGCTTACTTAAAGCCTATTTGAATGAACTTTATTTGACTTGACATTCTTTGGCGTTGCATATAGCTTTGGATCTTTCTGTGTCTTCTCCCTTTTATATCACGGGGAGTGTTCAGAGTAGATGTTCAAATCAAATCAAAATCACTTTATTTATGTAGGTCACGGAAATGACACTTGTGAATGTCAAAAACATAATTTTCTTATTGAATCTACCGCTACTTCGTAAAGGGTTGAGCTAGCAAGAAGAAGTAGCAAGAAACTCATTGCCACTCTTTTATATCAACATTACATTTCCATCTATTTATAAATCATTTCAATTACAATATAATATGTAAAATGATGCAACAAACATACTCAAACGTCAAATATTCAATGCCTTACACAAGTAAGTCAAAAAAGTAAATGGAAATTAATACAAAAGTTATTGAGTACAGTAGCTGCATCATCCACACACACCATAAATAAATAAAGGTATTCTGTGAGCATTTTATCGAGCACTTGTTGGGGTTGATACCAAGTTGGTATCAAGTCTTTATATAACCAACAGATCATTTTCATCACCGCACATTTTTCGCGAGGAAATTCTTGCCTCGCACAGCCACTTTGTAAAACCAATTATCCGCTGCACTTTTCGCAAACCGACACGACTTGGATAATTTTAACCGTAGAAGAACCTTAAAAGGCGGCAACGCATCTCTTGAAGGTTTAAATCGTTTTAACTTTCTGCACTATTTCGATATGTAAACTTTCGCTATACAGAAAACACAAATTCAAATTCAAATATTTTTATTCAAAATAGGATGTGTCACCACTTATTGAAAATCAAAAACTACCACCCATTCCAAAAATAATGCCTCAGACCTAAGAAGAATGGGCGCAACAAACTCAGCGGCATTTTTTTCATAAAAAAATGTACTAACAAAAGTAATATCGTACAATTAAACTTATTATTTAATAGCCCAAAGGTGGTCGCTCCATTTCCAATCTGTGTTATCATTAAGAAAACCCAGCTTCATTTAATTTAATTTATGTTATAGTACCTAACCTTTACCACACAAACGTTTTTTAACAATTCTTTTGAATATCGCAATACTTTTGTTTAGAACCTTTATATGGGATCTTGTTGTTAAAGCTCCACACACAGTCGCCCCACAAAAGACTTACTAGTTCATCCTGGCCAAGTGGTTCCTGGTGTTAATATTATGGTTGTCACAGTTTATGTGCATACATACATAACATTATCAGGAATATATTGAGAAGCGACATTCAAGATGTTTATTTCTTTAAATTTTGCTCTTGCTACACTTACTACCTTGAGCCTAAAAGGCATTTATTTTCTTAAAATTGATTCCATTACAATTCTTTTTGATGTCATTTCTAATATACTAGATACTACTACCGCTTCGGTAACAAATGGCGCTCTAAGAGAGAAGAAGAGGTGCAAGAAACTCTCGCGGCATTCTTTTTTTTTCTCAAATTAACAATATTGTACTGTCTACAATATTGTACCCAGGCTGTCCGATCACTTAGATATTCAGCCGTGGAGTAGTAGGATTTACGACAGGGCCATTTTTCTAACAAAACATTTGAATTTATTAATAGATAATGCGTGAACAATGGCTGGGACTTTATTATAAAAGTATGTATACATTTACCCTTACAGCTATTATGTATCTCATGAAGCCTACTAGAATAAGTCACATCCCTTATTTCTAGCGTTACAATAATAATGAAAATCACTATTGAGAGCAAAAAGGTGACGATTTTTGTGAACGTATATAAAATTTTCATAAATGTAGTGACAATGAACAGTCGTGATGTTTATTTATTTAAATTTTTCTTTGGGAGACTATCTATAACCAAGTTTATATCTATAACCGTCTTTTGCAGAGCGAACACAGTATCAATGAATGCATATATATAGTGATATAGACGAGAACAGTGTATCAAAGCGGGCGTTGCTCTGTATATAAATCTGTACCTCGAACAGACGTCTTATTAGAATTGCGACAACGTAGGACCGCAGGAAATGTGAGATCTATTCCACGAGCGCTCGGATTAGTCACTCGCAGGCGCGTGGGTTCATGATCTCTACGTGAGCGATTTTTATAAAGTGGCCGCCCGTGACTTTGCACGCCAAGATTTAATTCAGAATACTGCGAAAAGCCAGTCGTACCAAAGTATGCCATTTTGAAGATCAGCTGGAACAAACAAACCTAGTTAATTATACAGATTTAACGAAGGTGACTCAAATGTGAATGCGACTTTTTTTTTTTTTTTTTTTTGTTTTGAGAGGAGGAAATACTGTTACGTATTTACGCCCCGGAACGGGGCGTAATATGTCGGACTCGAGTGTCCGCGTAAGCGGACGCCCCATACCGACTAAAACCTCCTCTGTGCTGTTAGCAGCCCTGGCTTTCACAGCGAAGTAGGACGTGGGCCGTGGAGGCCGCAAAGACTACGCAACAACAGTCGCGGGGCGTCTCCTAAGGAGACTCGAACCTCAGACCGGCTGTGTGCTTGTGGGTGTGAATGCGACATTACGGCGGTGAACGAAAGCTGGATTTTTTTATGACATTAAGGGACGAGGCGAACAGGACGTTCACCTGATGGTAATTAATACGCCCTGCCCATTACAATGCAGTGTCGCTCAGAATTATTGAAAATATTCTGAGCGGCACTACAATTGCGCTCGTCACCTTGAGACATAAAATGTTAAATCTCATTTGCCCAGTAATTCCACGGCGAAACACAGTAATGCTAATATATTCTGCTTCACTGCAGAAATAGGCGCCGTTGTGGTACCCACAACCTAGCCGACATCCTGTGCAAAACAGCCGCTCTGCTTAGTGGGTATTTCCTTCCGAGGAGTCGCCATTTAGCGTGAGAAAATAGATGGCGGCGTCAGAAGGACGCGAAAATTATTTTAGAGAATCGAAATCAATTACTGCAGAGTACACTAACAAGAGTTTGCCTCTTGTGACTTGTCTTGGAAAAATTTCGGGAGAAATGACCTCGCTCTAATATTCTTCTTCACCACAACAGCACCTTGTAGGTGAATGATCAAATATTTGGCGATGTCACTCGTTGATTTGCTTAGTCACCCGTCGTATATTCCGGACCGCGCACCTCGTGATTTTAATTTATTCCCAAAAATAAAAGAAATCTTCGAGGAAAATGTTTTATAGACGCCGAGGCAGGTGTGGCTTCATTTCAAAAAACTATAGAAGGGTTGCCAGCTCTGAAGTCTGGCTTAGGCAGGAGGAGCTTAAAACCCGGACACGTCAACTGTTTTTTTAAAGTTATTCCGTAAAATAAAAACTGTGTTAGTTGGTGTAAATCTCTGCCATATTATATCTTATCAGAAATGGATTTTTTTAATAACTGACGAGAGTGTTTCTGACTTCAATAAAATATTTATTTCATTAGTCCACTGTTTTGTGGAGTGTGTGTGATTCGGAAATTGCGTTCCAGCGCGGCTGTGACTTTATAATTTTAAACCCACACTACAATTGAAACCCCGCCCGGACGCCTTCTAAACAAAGGACAAATCCGGGGAAACTCGAACGGATGGCAACCCGAACCTCAGGACGAGTGTGCAAAGTGCTTTTCTCAGTGGTTCCTTCGGATGCAGCGATGTATTGACGTGAAAGGACTCTTTTTAGAAAAAAAATATAATAAAACTAATAACTTGCTAGTTTAATCAGTCTTTGACTTTAAACTTTAAGTTTGAACCTCTTAAAACCGACTACTTCCTAAAAATCTCAATAGTACTCCCTGAATGAGACATTGTTTAAATTGTGGTAATTCCTCAACAAAAGCCATAAAAGCAAGAACAGAATAGCATATATTCTGTGCTTTTGAAGTAGTGCTTTCACCTCTACATATTATTATTGTCTATTTTTATTAACCAAGAAATTGTGTTAAAGAAAGTGTGTGTGTAGTTATGCATTCACGCAAGAAGTTCTACTTATTTGGCCTAACTAAGCAAAAATCCTTAAAATTATTTATTGCTTGTGCTATTCTACCTTTTTATATAGAATAATTTTGTAAAAATCTTGCAAAGATGGCTTTAACAGTTAATTATTAAATAATGAATACGGCTGTAGGGGCTTGAATCCTTTGCCTTTCTTAATAATGGACGAAGAAACCAAAAGAAAAATAATGAATGACGCTTACGTCAGAAAATTTTAGGAACATGACGTGTTACAGTGATGCGCGCGCATCTTAAAATTTCACTCTCATCATTTTTTCATAACTAAAGAAGTATAACTTCAAAATGGCAGAACAAATACCAAACCTACAAGTTGAATTAGAGCATTTCGCGAAATATTACGAAATACATATAGACAAAATATAATAAATATGTAACAAATCGAGTATATAATTCTAGTATCAGATTTCTAAGAAGCTTTAGGCGCCAGGAAATTATACTTGCCGTTTTTTACGAACATTCAGAATGCTTATGTAAAATAATGGAGCCCGCAAGGTTATTGACACAGTTGCGACTAAATTATTGATTTTGAATTGCTAAATAGTATAATCTAGATACTTTATTAAATATTATGCAACTTATTCATTCATTCGTTTTAAAAGTTCTTTATTTAAGTAAAATGATATATAGAAAGTACATCAATTGACTCAGTCAAAGAAATAACAATCTTAAATTTAATACATTTTAGATATGTGTACCTTTGAGAGGTAGGTAACACTTGTTTACTAACTTAGAATAATGACGCTTAGGACGCTTAGTAGGCCCAAGCGAAATGAAGCAGTTTCTTTTTTTTTTTTCAATTAACTGGCTCCGTCGACTGAATGTCGACGATTCGGCCAACGTCAAAGTGGAGAGATTTTTTATTTTAATTTAGCTGATTGAAGTATGTAAAGAGCTGATTTAAAAGGAAATGATCGGTTGAAATAGCTGTGGTTTTTTTTGTGAACTGAAGAATAAGCAACAAGAGTTAGTACGGTTAGTAATAAACAACCATAATATTAACTACCTTGTTAGTATCTAATCTAAGTTTAAGGGAGAAATGTGTGAATGTAAGCGGGAATATGTGCCTAATAGAAGCGTAGAAAGTATGGAGGATAGAAATTACAATTTAATAATATTCAATATTATTGCGGGAAATAAATTTGTAAAGAATCTTTATGAAAGGTGAATGGCATAAAGTAAGAAGAACAGTGAAGCACCAAAACAAGTCGATAAACGAGTAAATACATAGCCCCACGCACACACTTACACTAATACAAGCTGATCGGCCGCCATTATGAGATTTGCCATCGTCTGACAGATCAGTTTGCGTCGCAATAAAATATTTTTAAAATGGCGTTGTGCGTTGTGAAAAAGTGTAAAAACGATACTAAAAAACTAACTTTTAAACTTTTTTAACTTAACTAACTATAAAAGTATTTGTGGCCATATATGATTATTCTAGGGAGAAAAAATTGTGTATATGGTATCCCTCGTAACCGCATACACACGGATCTATGATTTCAACGATTTTAGTTCCATGCACAACAATTTTCACCGATGCCATCTTGGATTTAAAAAATTATCCCAAATTCGTTCTCTGCACCCTCGAGAACTTCAGATGCGATATCCACATTTTTGAAATCATAATTTTGCACGGCGGCCATCTTGGATTTCAAAAATGATCCTCAATTCGTTCCCTGCACCCTCGAGAACCTCGGATACGATAATGTTACTTCTATATTGACAGGAACTATGAATGAAACTATCGTTCTGAGCGTTATTATTCTATGTTTACTAATATATTCAAAATTTTTGGCTTAGTATTAAGCAATCATTAATTTGTAATAAATTGGCAAGGGTAATATGTTATAATATAATATGTATATATATAACAACAATAATAATAACAATAATTATATGCAACTTATTATTTGATGAGTTATGCTTGAAACGTAGGTTTTTATGTGTCAAAAAATACTTACCCAATGTAAAAACAATCTGATAATATCAATTACTCGTAACCCGCAGCATAAACAATCAGTATGTACTAAGACTAGTCGTGATTTCCATAGCAAAAATATCCTGTAAAGTACACAAACAATTAGTGGCTGTTTGACATTACGTACATTGTGATACAAGGGTGGAAAGTAGGCTAATGCAAACAAGTTGTTATTAACAAGTTCTCGCTTTCGGTGAGGATTTATAATGTTGCAATAACTACCACACCCGAAATAGTAAAAAACAAATCAAGGAATTAAATGTGTTTATTTGACCATACTTTCAGAAAGCGCGTTTTTGCAACTGGATGTTTTTATCAATCGTAAGCGTACAGCCTATTCGATTTTTGACAAATGCTGACGTGGAATAAAATAATTGAATTAGAACTGGTTGTAAATAAAACAACCATTTAAAAGAATTTTGAGAATTCAATGCATTCAAGATGTACGTACTCCTTCATTTTTCTTCGTGTAAAATCTATCCGATTTTATTTTTAACAATTTTTTAATTATGAAGGATTTAAAACTCCTTGCAACAAACTTTTTAAGTTGACTTGTAATTTTAAAACTAAACTATAAAAGTAATGATCGTGCTTGTAATGAATGAATAAAGAATGAAGCCACTATGAAAGACTTAATTTTCGAATCATAGTTATAGCATCTGGAAGTACGCCATGTAACGCAACACTTGACTTAAGTTTAGTTGCCGAGGTAGGGATACATGAAATTAAGTATGATAGACACTTGGAATAGAGGGCATCCATAATGCATCTCCCTTAGATCATGTATACATCTAGATAGACTATAGACAGTTATACATCTAGTGACAGCTGTGAAAACGTCGAAAAAAAAAATAGATTTTAGAACTCCTCCATTTTGAGCAACTCACGCACACTAACACAAGAAGACCCGGTTGTCGGTTGTCTAACAGCAAGTAACTCTATCTACACATATAAAGTATCTTAAGCATCTCTATTCCGATAAAGGCAAAATCAATTCCGATTAAGGTAAGACCAGCCTGTAAAGCCTGTAAAAGAAGCCCAACATTTAGATCAGGACCGCCGTCAGTCAAGGCTATCCCAGACTTGGCGAAATAATACACGTCATAATCTTTGCACTGAGAAAGCGATTGAATAACTATCTACGTTTTGTTTTTGGGATTGAGATTTTCGGGAACAAATGCCTTGAGTACATTTAAATATCTGTAGGATCTATCTGTAATAACATATTTTTCTGAAATTTTGTGATAAATAAACTATTTACGGTTAAATATAAACACTGATTTTCCGATTTTTGAAATTTTCGTCTGTCTGTCCGTCCTTGTAACTCAAGATGGCTTGAACGACCTTGATTAAAATTGAAGCCTCGTAAGATCATGCCATTTGAACCCATCTGGGTTTCAATAAGTATAAATATATGTAATGAAGAAGAAGAATAGCAAAGAGTTGGAAAAGTTATTGGGGTATAGACACCATGAGAAGTAATGAAAGTCAAAAACCTTCATCTAGCAACAAACAGAAAATTATTCAATGTTTGGAGTGTGTCAATCTTATTTGGTGTGAGAACAGTGAAACATTTTTGAGTTCCGAACGCTGATAATTAAAGACGAGGACAAGAATTTTCCTTCAGATTATTTTTTGCATGTAATTAGCAAAGTGCAAGCCATCTGTCTCCATATAAACTTCAATAAAACATGATTGGCTGAGAATGTACGAACTACAAGTTTCTATTGCAGGAATACGAAGAATGCCTCTCATTAAATTCCACGCAAGTTTGTTATTTCATTTGTATTTCAATTTATGTCTCTCTTTGATAGATTAAGAATGTTTTGTATTCATACGAGAGTTGAGACTATTTGTATGCATGTATTGGAATAATTTAATATATTTATTCAATTTATTGGAAATTATAATATTAGGTACAGGAGGTTTTTTCATTCTAATATTATAAATGTTTATAAGATTGATATTATTTTTTGTTGCTTTACTCTTTCATGGCAAAACTGATTTAGTTGGTACCGATTAACACAACATGCTGAGATTCAAGGTACTTTAGAAAGTAGCTATTGCTACGAACTAAAGCATAATGCCTCCTCTCCACTATCGGCGAGTAAGTTAATCGTTAATCATCGTGTAAGCCATCGTCCGTGATCATTTATTGAGCGGCAGTCCTTCAAGATGGACGTGGAGTTTATGGCTGCTGCTATCGATCATTTAATTTCAGTATACAATCATTTTGTCAATTTAGTTGAACGAAAAGTTGTGTTCCACCCAGTAATGATTGTATCGTACTCACGCTATGGAAATAAATGGTAAACAAAACAACGCCGCGGCGACGATGCGAAGTACGTACGGCTTCGCTCACTGTCCAGCCTCCAGTGTCCTTCAGTGAATTAATGACCGGCAATCGTGTGGTCACGTGCACGCAATTACACGCGAATTCCCTTTGATGCGTGCCCATAAAACCGACCAGACCGACCGACCGAGTTACCTATCGCCGCTATCACTATGACGACTATAGACGATCATCGGCGACTAGAAGGGAATAAGCCCTCCACACGATCGTGCTCGCGTGTATTCGCCTTTAATCGCCGATTGTGAAGAGGCGCCATTAAAGTAGTGCCAATGCATGTGGAGTATTATACCTACTGCTGCTACATATCTGATAAAACGTTATTTTATGTAGGATCGCAGAGCAGTAACTCAATTAGGCGCGTGAATCTTTCTTGCTTCCATTGAGTTTAGGCTAAGAGACGAATAATAATTATTAATAACCTACTTTATTTTACAATAGCTGATTTATCCTGACGTGTTCGGCTTTATTGCAGTAGCGACAATTCAATTAAACTTTATAATAAAAGACCACTTATGACATATGCTGTTGCGACACTTTTTGTAAATAATGATGTGTACTGCAAAGTAATAGTACATTGTTATTCTTTCATCAATAGTTTTCAAATATGACGGCTTTTCTTAGCCTATTAATAATTTAATTAATACGCTAAGATAATAAATTAATTTCTAAACCGACAAAAAATAACTTGCTTGACTCATAAGCCGCTAAACACAACAATTCTCGAATTAAAAATAAATTCGACTATTGATGAATAGAACTTATACTATGCGGGAATTATATTAAGATCATACAATGCACTAAAAATATAAAATACATACCATAATATAATAAAGAAGCTAATATAATTTTATAACGTGATGTTTCGTGTTGAATCGCTAAATTGAGTTGGCTTGTTGAATGCCATTTTCTACAATTACGTGCCACGCATTCAAATCGTCAGTCGCCTCTTAGACTATACGTTTTTTAATCGTTATTTGTTCGGTAGTCTCACAGGTGACTTGTTTTAGAATGGATTTAGATTCGTTCAGATAATTAGCGCGGTTTAAAACCGAGAGACGTGTTAATTAAAAATTCAATTCGGTAGTCTTTGCGGATATGAGTCACTATTTTACTGTAAGTTTTACAATGAATATTATTATTTATGTATGCTGATGGTGTAATGAAATTGAATCTTTAATAAGTATAGTCCTTACTTGGTGATTACCAGCTTTCGACCGAATTCAATAGCAAATGTATAACCTAAATGGCAGATTTTGCAAGGTAGCTCGCGCACACCGCATCGCGGAAAGTTTAATAATTAAGTTTTGTGCACTTCCAACACATGGCTGATTACTTAAGGTACCTTTGCCCGCATTCCTTACTCGTCAATTTAATGCGACCTCACTCTATTTATAAATTATTATTGTTTGTTTCAGATATTATGGACTGCTCTGTCACTTGCTCTTGGCTACGAGCTCCAAGGCCAAATTATCAGGGGAGTGCCGTGCGTCAAACGGAACTATCAACTGTATTGTCCTACCGCTGGCAATACTTATCCATTGTAAGTGGGGGTTTCCATTTATCTTATTTAACTAACTAACTTTAAATTTAGCTAACTTTAGGATGATTATTAATTTAACATTGATTCGTCTATTAAGATGAATTCTTTCTATTTAAGAGCGCATTCTTTTAATCTACTAATGTCATGTATTAATCTACTTTATAAATTTAACTTATTTAACCTACTATTTGCTGTCCATGACTGCCACAACATTCGACAAGATTATAATTATTATGGGCCAGCCACACTATGCTTCTTGCGATGCTCATTGCTATTGTCTTCACCCTACCGCAATGTCTCCGTCTCTGTCCAAATTCTGCTACATTCGCGCAATTATATGCGACGCTTCGTGCCTTAGACTCGCGTTAAAAAAACCCGACAAAATAGAGAGCGGTGTGCACGACGAGAAGCCTGATGTCCGGCAGGACAAGTAATGTTGCCACACAACAACTCTGCCTATTGTCTGTGCAATAACCTATGTACCTGTCATAGATACAGCGTAGTATTTTCTTTAATAAAGTGTAAAAAACTTGGTATTTATAATACTATTTTTGGCATTTAATTTAAGAGTTTTTGAGTTAACTGATCGCCAAGTACGAATGCCGAAAGCCTGCTTTATCCGCATTTATAAGATTCGGTAGAGCCAAATGCAGCCAATGCAGACAGGAAAAATATTTGATCCAAAATAGTAAGACATGAAGCGTGAAGGAAGAGTCAGATACCAGGAAAAAGGTGTGAAATCTTTAAAACTTCGTTTTCGCAGAGATGGGATCTGGCTAGATCTAAAAATATCTCGGTCTCAAAATCCACGTGCAGTAAATTATATAAAAATCGTTGGGCCATTTGCAAAATACATGGTATAATAAATAAAAATTAAAGCTACGCAATAAGGTCCATTCAACATAAAGACTTGATGCTTTCTTGGTGCTATTTGATATTTAAATTATCACTTATTTTTCCAGAGACAAGATCGAAACGTTCATAGACGAGAACAAAGCCTTGATCAAACGGATGTACGGGTCATTTAGCACGCCGGCGGGCAGCCGTGTGCGGCGGGCGCCGGGGGTACCGGACCTTCACGGGGATTTCCCGGAGCATTCTGGGGATTCCTACTTCAGGCATGTGAGGCAGGCCAAGCCACCGCTGCCTGAACCACCCTCCGTCAACAGCACTGGCAGGTGAATATTTACAAAAACTACGCATTTCAAAGATGTTCCAATCATTGGACTTCAAATCAAAGAGGATGTAAATACTACGTAATAACAGGCGGTAGTGCAAAGTTTAAATTGAAATTTCGTTTAGTATCAAACCTGCAGTGTTTTGACATAAGTTTGAATTAGTTGTATTTACTGCATGACGATAGGCGACGAAGTATAATCCGGCTAAGTTTGAAAGCGAACAGTTGCTTAAAACGTAGTGGATTTCCTTTGTTTACAAGATTATAGCCGTCATCTGTTAATCTGTCAATGATTGCACGTTTCACACAATCGTGGGTGTGAATCGCTTTTTTCTTATTGAGTTTCGCTAGGCTGCTTAAAATAACCAATTCAACTTGCTAGGTTTGTTTATGCATTTGTAGTGTTTTTTAAACATTTTTATAAACATACCCGAATGATGATCCATCTCCATTGATCAGCACTAGTGTGCCTTACAGTTCTGCAGCATATGCGGTTAAGAAAATCAGACGGTTAACTGACATAGATACGGCGAGATTAGTATACTTTAGTTATTTTCATAGTATTATGTCCTATGGTATATTGTTATGGGGCAGTGCGGCCGATATTAATACTATCTTTGTGCTGCAGAAGAGGGCTATTCGCGCGATTTATAACCTAGGTCCTAAAGAATCATTAAGAGAAAAATTTAAAGAAATAAACATTTTGACTGTTGCTTCTCAATACATTTTTGATAATGTTTTGTATGTTCATAAGCACATTGAGGAATTTTCTAGAAACTGTGACATTCATAATGTTAACACGAGGAACAAACATAAACTTGTTATGCCTACTACTCGGTTGGGTCGAGTTAGTAAGGCTTTTGTTGGGCGATGTATATGCTTCTACAATATGATCCCAGAAAATGTACAAAACAAATGTGTTACGAAATTTAAAAGAATTGTTAAAAAAACGTTTGTGTGGGAAAGGTTATTATAGCATAAACGATTTTCTTAATGACACCACGGACTGGGATTAAAGCGAACACCCTCAGGCTCCTTAATTATTATTGTTTATTGCACGATATTACATTGTAATCCATATATTATATAAAAAAAAAGCCCGCTGAGTTTCTTGCGCCCATTCTTGTCAGGTCTGAGGCAGTCTCTTTTGAATGGGTGGTAGATTTTGAGTTTCAATAAGTGATTATAAATCCTATTTTGAATAAAAATATTTGAATTTGAATTTGAATTTGAATTACAGCCACAACAGTAACATGCCGATTTCCTTGAGCACTTTTTGGTATGGATGTTGAAACAATTAGACCGGAAGTTTCATTAATGTTACCCACAAACCAACTTGGATTAAAATGAATATTTATGTATTAATAACTTAAAGGGTAAATGTTATTATACACTTTTATTATAAAGTCCCAGCTATTATTCAGGCATTATCTATAAATTAATTTAAATGTTTTATTAAAAAATGGCTGTGTCGTTAATCCTACTACTCCACAGCTGAGTATCTAAGTAATCGGAGAGCCTGGGACTAGATTGTGATTATTTTATAACAATAACAATGAAAATATCATATAATTTATTAATAAGAATGCTGGGAGAGTTTCTTGCGCTGCTTCTTCTCTCTCATAGCGCAAATGGTTTCCGAAGCTGTAGTAGTATCTAGTATATTAGAAATGACATCAAAAAGAATTCTAAAGTAATAAATTTTGAGGAAATAAATGCCTTTTATGTCTCACTAACTCAGTGTTAAGTAGGTACACTTCATTAGGATACGTTTGGCCATACCGAGAGGAAACCGAGCAGCTTACCTGCTGACAGTTACCTTGATATTCATATATATTAGAAGTAGCTTAATAAATTATTAAAGTTTTATTTACCTTTAAGGTTTTTATCCAGGTTTTCTCTATACTGTAATTCTTGTAGGACTAGAAATGTATGGACTTTCTTTGTTCCAACTTCTTGGTTGTGAACATCATATAATGCACCTGTTAATAGATTATCTAGTTCATATAATGACTTAGCAAATATCAATCACTGTATAGATATTTTTTCTAATAGTCTGTAGTTTACGACACTGTGCGCCTGTTAGAGCCTTAGCTTGTCTTTACGTGCTTCATATTTATGTTTTTTGAAATTTCTATCAGTTTTGCCTTATTGTATGTTATACATATAATATTTAGGATATAATTTTAGCTTGTATGTTTTTTTATTACTAGTTAACAAGTTTACATGTATTTGCATAAGTCGTGATAGTAACATAAAATTATCTATTGTATTATATAACTCTACATTTATTTTAGTAAAATATCACGTCATCATTAGTGATCCATTTAATTGACGTATATGTTAATCATGGTTTACTTAAACTAGCGTTATTTTGTAATTATTAATACATGTATGTTATTTGGGAATCAATAAATAAATAAACACTATATAATAATATGTTTTAACACAAACTTAATAATTCTCTTACAGGATTGACGCATGTGAAAGTAAAACTGAAATAATGACACCTTACTGGGCGCTTAATTCCGCAAGGAAGCTCCGAGCTATAGTCAACACAATGCACTTCGAGCAAGCCATCCATCAAGAAGTTTGCAGGTATTTATTAAAAACACATACCTAGTCCAATTTAATCCCCGGAAGACTCAAGTTTGCGTGTTTACCACAAAAAATTTGTCGTATCACCGCTCGTCGACAACACTTACTTACCTTACAGCCTCTCTTAGTATCGGAAACTGGGTCTTAGAATCTCGAGCGGTTGCAATTCCGGTGTCGGCAAAGCCAAATTGGCTTCGAAGAAACTGGGCGTCATAAATACAGCACGGCAATACTTCAAGCCGGCCCATTCTAGCGCTCTACAAAGCGCAGGTCCGGCCACATAAGAAATATTGCTGTCATCTGTGGTCTGGCGCACATCAGCTCAACCCATTTGACCGCGTGCAACGCAGAGCAGTTTGAGCTGTCGGGGACGTAGTGCTCTGTTTACGACTGGATCACTTGGCGTTGTGTAGAGACGTCGCTTCATTGTGTGTCTTCTTCTGCATTTATCACGGGAAGTGTTCCGAAGAACTGGTAAACGTGATTGCTGCCGCCGAATTCCACCTTCGAACGACACGAAAGACCGCTCGCACGGAAAGCGGGAGGTTCGAGAGTCCCGCGTCGTTCATAAAATATTGTGTTCAGTTTTATTTGTGTAATCAATATATTGTGGCGAAGCAGAGTTCAGAACAATGACACAATCGTGTCTAACACAATATGGCTGGTGAAAAACCTTGCAAAAGAGATGGAAACAGAGCTATACGATAGGACCAGAAAGATAGATGATGAAAGGTTGCTCTCGTATATTCTCTCTGCTTCAGGACCACTCGTTATACAATTTAATATTCGTCAGTATCGACCAAATATCAAATAGTAAAAAAAAATGGACAATCTAAGTTACTTCAGTAGTTCAGTCACAGCTACTTTCAACGAAAAATATACAATATTTGATTTAATCCAGATGAAAATAATATTTTTTATGACAATTAGTGATGAGACGAACAGTACGTTCAGCTGATGGTAATTAATACGCCGTGCCCATTACAATGCAGTGCCGCTCAGGATTCTTGAAAAACTCAAAAATCCTGAGCGGCACCACATTTGCGCACGTCACCGAGACATAAGATGTCTCATTTGCCCAGTAACTTCACTAGCTACGGCGCCCTTCAGACCGAATCACAATAATGTTAACACATTACTGATTCACGGCAGAAAAAGGCGCCGTTGTGGTACCCATAATCCAGCTGGATTTAAAAAAATTGTCACTAGTATTAGCCAATTTATCGATTTTACAAGCTATAACCCTAATCAATTCAATTTCCAGCAAAAAGTCAACGGCAAGATGTACGGGTGACTGCGGGTGCGAACAAAAATACAAATGGCATCGGCTCTTAGCTTATGACCCCAACGACGACTGCGCGGGAATATTTATGGACTGGTTCTTGTTTCCTTCGTGTTGTGTGTGTCGTTGCAAGCCATAGATTATCCTAAGCATACTAAAAAAAGGTGTATACTCCTTGCTCAAGGTCAGACAATGCTCTTGTATTTCCGTGCATTCAAGAGAGCATGAAACAGTGATTTTTATGACCGGCTCGTTCGTAATCGAACTATTCTATTCCATAAAATAATAATAATATTGCGACTGCAAATCCATAATATTCTGAAGATCTTGTTTTTCAATAGTTATTCATACTAGTACCTAAGGCTTAATACGAAATGAGGCTACGACTAACGTCTCTCACACCTTGTTATTCTTATTATGGGTTTATTGTCGGGTTGCCAACCTTAATCTAAAATAGAGTAGGTATGATAAAATACTCTTTTTTACACAATGTTTACTATACTAGTACCAGTTATGTAATATTATGCAAATCCATTTTCATAACCAACAAAGTCGACTATTTAGTGTTCTGTTAACAAAAAATATCCTTTTTAAAATATAAAATAAATGATTAAGCGAAGCTGAGCGGAATTTCCACCGGGTGACTCCAATTGATTTCTGTGTTAAATTGTTTCTCGGCCATATCTGGACCGATTTTAAAATGTTTAATAACTCATAGAAAAATAATAAATAAATAAATAAATTTCGGCTTGATTCAATTATTATAATTAAAAACAAACATGATTTACAAATTATTCTAAATTAGCACGCACTATTTATATTTATTTAAAAATTCTATAAGCACCAGCTTTTGTACACCGCAGCGAAGCGTACGTCGAGCGACTGCGGCATCCTAGTTCTCTTTAGTCTTTTCTGGAAGTCCGTATTCTTTATTTACCTCCTTTGAAATCATATATAAACTCTATTTCTTCAAATGAAAATTGGCAACCCTAGCTTATTGTAATAATAATTTGTACCTAGATTTTGATAAATATATTAAACGTTCCTTATATAGTTTTATGAGGCTAATGTTGTCATTGTATGTCCTGTAACCTACGTCTATTTCTACAATTCTTCAAGAATGGGAAAGATTCGAAAACATATTCGAAAGAGGGTGCTCAAAGTACCTATATTGACATCTGTCAATGTCTTTATTGAGTTTTTTTTTCTTTGCCACTGCACACAGTATGCGCATTCAGCCATTATTGAGGTTAATCTTTTTTATGTTGTAGATTAAAGAGAATGTAAATACTTCGTAATAAGAGGTGGGACTGCCTACGTAAAAATTGAAATTAAGTTAAGTTTGAAACATGCAGTTATTTGACATAAGTTTGAAATAGTAGTAATTACAGTATGGCGATTGGCGATGAAGTATTATCCGGCGAACATACGTATTATGAAAGCGAACAGTTGCTTAAAACGTAGTGGATTTTGGCTATCTCCGGTTTTTACAAGATTACAGCCGTCATCAGCTGTCAATCTATCAATGGCTACATGTTTCATACAATCGAGTGAATCGCTTTTTTCTTTGAGGGTTTCGCTAGGCTGGTCTTTTATTTATCGCAATCTATATCGCGTGTTTATAGTAGATACTATAAACAGTAATAGATAGATGTCTTATCAAATGAAAGTAATCTTCCCTATTATAGAGACATTGCTTTACGATACATTTAGAATATTTTGTATTTTTTAAATATTTTATTTAATTAAAACCTATTGTATAGCTATAAACTATTTTCATACACCTTAATTGCTATGAATAGTTATATATTGTACAGTCTATTCGAGTACCTTTATTAATTTAAGTTTTAACAATACTTATAAGTGTTTCAAGATGGCGACCGCTATGTATACGTTATGTATTCCTAGTCATAGCTTTCGCGTTGCATTAGGCTTTACCTACTCAAAAAATGTTATTATTATTGTATCTGTCATTGAATAAAGAATGATAAGACCAACTGCAATTTATATTATTTACTATACCTAAAAATGATATTCTGGTACACAAAGAAAATAATTGGAATATCACCTTCGCACGACATGCCACAAATTAGGATGTTATCCCCACCATATGGATTCTGGACAGTGCGCATTTCAACAAACTTTCTTCCACGTACCACCAAGCTGTGGAATGAGAACGACATGGATAACTTCAAAAAAAGCGCGTATACTTTTTTAAAGGGCCGGCAAAGCTCTTGTGATTCGTCCGGTAATGCAAGAGAATGAGACCCGTACGCTCGTGTCCTCTCTACCATAAAAAAATACTCATTTGGGGACGGGATTGTCTATTTCATTGATATATATATAGATATATGTAGATTCCTTATTGTTGGAGATTTCTCGGGTATTTTTGAAATAAAACACATTTTAAAGGATTATAACGCGTGTAATTTTAACTTTGGTTTTACATTAGATTTTTGCGTCACAGATACATTTTTATTTTTAATTTAGTTAACCCGACGTTTTGAGACCTTTTTCAGGGGGACTGTAGTTGTCATTATGAAGTTTAGTTCCATTTATTACCTCGGAAGTGGTATATGTATCTGACAATATATCTATAAACTAGTAGTTGCCCGTTCGCAACTAAAGGTTTCATCTCAATACTGCCTGTCAGCCATTAAGTTGGCATAGCGACATCTCATTCTGCACGGACGCACGCCAAGAAAGGGAAGATATGAGTAGGATATTTAAATGTGTAACACTCGCGTTCTTCAAAGCAAATACTATTCTCGGGTACCTTCAAAAAGAGCAGGCACACCTGGAGGTCTACTCGCAAAATCGACAACGATACATTCGGAACGATACGATAATACTCCGAATATATCGCAACTATCCTACTCTAACAAATGTTCGAATTCCTTATCGTTTATCGTTACCATAGACTAATATTTTGATTTTTTTTTACGATGTTAGTGTGAATGAAATATGTTCAAACCTAAACATTATCTGTGCTATGTCGCTGTTAAGTGTCAAAAATCAAAACATAGCTTAGGCGCTAAGGACCAATTTGGTATCATTTACACATAATGTAAATGTTAAAAAAATATGTAATGAATATAATATGAACATTTAAAATTTAATAAATAATACAAACCTTGCGGATAACAAATTGTAAAAAAAAGTAACTCTACCCTTCTCGTCGATTTCCTATTTCTCAGGCGGCCATTTGCTTTATTTCTACGAATAAACGATCAACAAAATGACTTAAATGTCTTAGTATTAAAAAAATCCTGTTGAATAGTAAATCACATATAATTATTTCAATAATATTTATTAAGTATGTATATTGTATGGCAAATATATCTATACAACTTGAAACGATAATATCATCGACAGCATAGAAGGTGTAGTTGAGATTATCGTAAAAGTGACGTTTGATTATTTGTGAAATTAGAATATTCGTCTCTGACAATTTCAACTTAGAGTAGGGTTAGGACCGATAATATCGAATAATGTTTCGTTCGTTCAATCATCGTTTCGAGATTGATAACGATGTAACTAAGAGTAGGATTCGACACGACTAATGCCACGATTTATCGAATATCGATTTTAGGAGTAGGCCCCCTGAACGGCCGGCATACTGTACTGTACATTGGTGTTACAAAAGAGTGTGGGTCGCGATCACTGACCTCTACTATATACCACTGGACTGGCGGCTGTCAAAGTCGTTTTGTGCCTGTTTGATAATTTGGCGCTGTTGGCCATGTAGCGAGAGTGTGCGGTACTAAAACTAGTGATGGCAACCTCAGCAAACATTGATAGATGGTGGAAACTATTTACAAAAAAATGTGTGCTTTATAACGTTGATTCTTGAAGTATAAGTAACACGGAAAACAAACGAAATTAATTCAAAATGCAAAAATACTTCAGAGTATTGTACGTTCCTTCGCAGCCATTTGTATTATACGTCAAAATTAGTTCTCTGGACACTCGCGAGTGGCGCTTCAAATAGGCACAAAAATTTGCTGTCAAACATATGGAAGGAACAGCTTGTCCAGTGCTATTTATACAGACCAGTGGTCGCGATGATCACTTCCCTTCAGATGACCCGTACGCTCGTTTGTCCATCTGTTCCAAAAGAGAAGGGTAGGTGCCGTGCAGTAATGTCTATTGACCATGACGTGTTTTGACTTAACTACCAAGCAATAAAGACATAGCCATTAACTGAGGCCATTTTTAAATCTAAGAATGGCCGCTTTGTAAATAAAAATATTTTATTTGCAAATTATTTAAAATAAGGTGCCTATATAGTATTGCCTATTTGCTATCTATAGCTATTGCGTATCTTGAATTAAATATGTAATCAAAATTTATGAACGATGCGGGACTCGAACCCATGACGTGACATATGGTTCGTAAATCTTGGTATGTTCATCTCTCAGGTTATACCTATCTAGTACGACGATAAGGAATCCTTTGAGTAAAATACTTATTAAATTATTCATGCTAGTATAAATAAAACAAGTAACCAAAAACAATTCATCTTTATTTACACTAGAACAATAGTTTACATATTTTTTACACAACAATAATAGCTATACTTTCATCACAAAAGTATCTATACTATTTACAAATCTTGTTTTGAAAGGAAGCCATATTAATATCAGCGCTGTCACATTATTTATATATTCTGACATGAAAACTTATATTACTATTTCAAACTTGTTTATAATGAACAAATTGCAAAATCTAGAATTAAAGTTTTTCATTTGGATTAGTAAGTACCCGGTATATTATATACACATACCTAGTGTATTGAGAAAAGGAAATACAATTATATTATGTATGTAGTTAAGCCAGGAACTTTGTCTGCATGGACTTCTAAACTAGACCCCAAGGTGGTGAGAAATATCCTGGGTTAAACCATCTCGGAGTTAAGCGGGAACAAATAAAAAAAAACATACAAAAATCAAAAATTATGTTTTTTTATGACAATAAGGCGCGAGACGAGCAGGAAGTTCGGCTGATGATAATTGATACGCCCTCTTCATTACAATGCGGCGCCAAACAATCTGAGCGGCACTACAATACTAGCGCTCGTCACCTCGCGACATAAGATGTTAAGTCTCATTTTCCCAATAATTTCACTAGCGACAGCGCTGTTCTAAGCTAATATTCCTGGCCTGTTTTTATCGGTTGTCTAACAGCAAGAGACTCCATCTACGTATAAGTTAAAGTTTCGATTTTTCTTTGTTATTGACATAGCCAAGGCACTTAGTGTCCTACGAGTAAAATAAATATATTTGAAACGTAAAGTATGGGGAAAATATGGAGATTTATGAGGTTTAAAAGGTTAAAAAAAAATATTTGCCTTCAGTCAGACTTCTTGCTTTGCTCCTTTTGTTTCAGCTGCTCGAACTCTTTAAATATTTTCTCACTCATCTTCTCACCCTCGTCATCAATTTGCTCAACAGATAGCACTTCGGGAATATAGAACTGCATCATATTTTGAACCTGCGAAATTAATTATATGTTTAAAACCCTTTAATAAGGTCCGCATATTCGAATTTTAAATATTTTTATTCGAAGTAGCATTTAGAATCACTTATTGAAATTTATTGATATTACATTGAAAATATATGCCTCAGACATGAGAAGAACGGGCGCTACAAAATTCATAGTGCTGTGTTTTAAAAATTATTATTAAATACTTCACACCTTCCACCTTCGCACGACACGCCACAAGTTAGGATATCATCCTCACCATCTGGATGTGTGGCGGTCCTCCACAGTGCGGTTTTCAAGGAGCTTTCTTCCTCGTACTACAAAGCTGTGGAATGAGCTTCCTTGTGCGGTGTTTCCGGGACGATACGACATGGGTACCTTCAAAAAAAGCGCGTACACCTTCCTTAAAGGCCGGCAATGCTCTTGTGATTCCTCTGGTGTTGCAAGATAATGTGGGCGGCGGTGATCACTTATCACCAGGTGACCCGTACGCTCGCTTGTCCTCCTATTCCATAAAAAAACACAAAAAATAGCCTGAGGCTGGTCGCTCCATTCCCAATCAGAGTTATCATTAAGAAAGTCATTTATGTTATAGTAACCTTTTCCACATAAACATTTTCAACTATTCTTTTAAATTTCGTTAAACATTGCTATAACCTTCAAAATCATAGAAAGCGTAATTAACTGCCAGGTATACCTTGAAGGTCACCAGTTGATTATCGAACAACAGTGCGGCTTTCGCCATGGTCGTTCGGCTGGCGTTTTTCTTTTGTACCTAATATAATTATGTATTGAGATGAACCGCATCTATGGATGGACGGCGGCTATGGAAACTACTCGAAAGCAAGGGAGAAAGCTTCGCAGTTAGTCTAGACATGGCGAAGGCTTTCGATTGCTTATACAAGTGGACCTCCAGCTTCCTCACTATGCCCAGCATACAGGTCGTTGTCAACGGTTATTGCTCGAATCAGAAGAGACAGTATGCAATCTCCAACATTGTTTCTTCCGCATATCAATGACATGTTGGACGCATCCAACTCTAAATGTTATAAGCTCTAATAAGTTTTAATTCGGCTAAGATTCGATAGAATACATGCAGAATCTATCTAAAACCCAATTGCATGAGCCAGAAGCGATCAGGTAAATTAGCTATATTCCAACCAACTGCCTACCTAGGATACCTAAGGATACCTATCCTTCTTGCTTTCTAACGCCGCGTAAATCCTACCTAAGAAAAGGTCCATAGCAAACAGAAATGACAATACTGCCGGGCAACTGTACAAAGTTTCTTTTTCCCCAAGAATCATAAAAGAAAAATCTTACCCCGTTCTTCAGAGTTACAATTGAGCTGGGACAAGAAGAACACGATCCTTGCATCTTAAGCCTGAGCACTCCATCCTTAAAGTCTACAAACAATACATCACCGCCATCTTCTTGTACAGTAGGCCTAATCCTTGTATCTAACAGCTCTTTAATCATCTGCACTATTTCATCATCATCTTCATTAATTTCTGCAATTGATATATTCTATGTGCATAAATGCGTATTTTACTAGCTTTTATGTATTAAAAAAAACGGTACGAACCAATAACGTTCTATATCGATAGATCAGTCTTTCTCAACGCCCCCTTGTGGGCGTTACTGAACTAGAGGGGGGCGTTCGCGTGGTTTAGGGAAGCCATGGTTGATTCGTAATGTTATTTAGATTCTTTAATATTTAATATTTCGAATAAGGGGGTTTGTGCACTCATTCGTGATTTTACGGATCCATGAAAAAAATACAAATGAATTGTCAATTGAAATACAAATGAACAAATGACATGAATTTAAAACGTATGAGTGCACAGACACTCTAATTAGTTTATATCTCTGCCCTGTATGATGGTATAAAACTAGGAATATGTTTATATATAATTGATTCTCAAAGGGGGCGGTTAAAGCAATAAGTCTGATAATCTCTGCTATAGACAAATCACGTCGTAATAAAACAAAGCCGAAACAATGAACATGTCCCAAATCACACTAAGCTTTGACTGGTATATCTATACACTGTTGCATTTATTCCCTTTATTTAGAATTTTCTTGGCCATTAAGCAGCATCGTAATAGTTATTTATGCAACTGTTGTGTAATAAGGAGTATTAAAACACGAATGTGGATTTATCTCACGAGGCGAAGCCGAGTGTGATAATAATATCACATGAGTGTTTAATACCTAATTATCAACAGTTGCATACAAGACTTTATCTACACCCAGAATATGAATCCTCTAAAAGATTCTGAAACAGTTAGCTTACTGCTAACATTAAAACAGCCAGTCCTAGTAGTAACCTAATAATATCATCCATTACTGATTATATACATATAAACTAAGTATTAATAAAAGAATTATTTATTTTAGTAGTAATTTACATTTTGTATAGTGCAATAATTAAAATTCACTTGAATATTATGTTCTTTTGCAGCGTTTAAAATGAATCACTCATTTTTTGTAAACAAAACAATAAAAATATCGAAGAAAAATGGCGGGGATTCGAATAACCTACTTTTTTTTACGGCGCGCGACGTGTGGAACGAGCGGAAATTCATACAGATACCACGCATCGAGCAATGAGAATGTGGCTGTCTGTTAAAACTCTTTCAGCATGATGGGATTGAAAAAGAAATTGGAGTGTTGTTATGAAATTCAGTACAACATTACAACACTCGTTTGGATGGTGTAATGGTTATTAGAACATTGGGTGTTTTAATGTTGGCAATAAGCTAACTGTTACAGAATCTTTAATAGAGGATTTAAAGCACGGGTGTAGATAAAACATTTATTCAATTAAGGTTTGTCACGCACACTTTTGCCGTTCCGCTATCAGACTGTGAATGGTATGTCCTTATTTGTGTATAGAACGTCATTGGTGAACACACATGGGCTATAATAAAAGTTTCTAGACTGGCCTTTGTAATATAATTATTTGAAAATAGAACACTCCGCGAATAGGATACATTTTGGCATTATTGTGAAAATTATTTGGCGGCCGTACATGAACTCTAGAAATTAATCGCGCCTAGATTTTCCCTGTGGCTAATGTCAACATGAAAGTTGCAAACAGACTTCAATGGGCAAGTTGCAAGAGAATGTGGGCGGCGGTGCGTTTGTCCTGCTATTCCATAAATAAAAATAAAAAATGGCATTGATGGTGAAGCTGAGAAAATAAACAAACACATTGTTAAATCACTTACGAGTATCCCCTGATGGCTGTACATCCTTAATTACTGGCAACCCACTAGCAAAGAAGTCCATTATAGTAGCAAAAATATCTGGCTTCAATAATTTCCACTCAACATCATCATCTTGTTTCGTAACTGTTATAAAATCTGAACCGAAGAACACTGCTTTTACTCCATCAATGCGGAAGATCATTTTTGCTAAAAATTATAAACAGAAATATAATTATTTACAAAGGTGATGCAAGGTTTTGCCTCTTTGCCCAGCTATTGACATTATTAAGGATCCAAATCAAATGGGATAAATTTTTAAAAATCTGTACTGTGGATATGTAAAAGTCTATTTGAGTATGGCTGTTCAGTTTTGCAGTAAAACTTATTTATCTGGATGTGTGTTCTGCATACCTATGAAATAAATAAAAATATAAGTAATACTAGTTCACAGAACTATCGCAAAATGAATTATTTAATTAAAAAACTTTAAATTGAAAAAGTAAAACTTTTAAACAAAATAAATATACTAAGAGTGAACAGTACTGTACAGACGACGTACATTGACCTCTGGATCGTCGGCTTCACCTTTGATTTGTTTGATTATTTGCGACGAAATAAAAATTCAGTATGCTCATTCTTACGAACACTTTTTTATTTCGGTATAACTGAACTGAACTTTAAATTCAATATTGTGCATCCTGTTTTATGTTTAAAAAAAAACTCACCCGTATACGAAAACGTAAAAGATAAAATAAATGTCAAATTCACCGTAAAAAGCAATTACAATTAACAAACTTAAAAACACAATTTACAATGTGTAAATGTGTACACACATACAGTAGTAGTAAGTGTCCATTTCAGCTTGATTCCTTCAAAAGGCAAACACATAATATATTCGCCCAGAAGACTCGTGATACACTGGTCACTGATGACTGAAGAGGTGAACATTCAAATAAGGGAATACCTCACAATTATAGTTTATCGATACTTTTTTATAATTATTTAGCAACCATTACCAAATACCTAGGATACAACTATTTTTGTGTTATTCTAATGTTATTATAATTTTAACAAATTATAAATTTAATGAACTTTTACGAAGTATTTTTAACGATTAAACTTACGAAACTACTGTTTTATTAGTTGTGAGTGACTAAAAGGGTTTTTTGATATGGCAGAATCATGCTGTCGTCCTATGACGACAGTACGATCGGACAGGCTCGTTCAGATAAGTTCTTCACTCGCACAATAACCGGCGTGAATAATAATATGGGTATGTGTGTTCGTTGGGGAGGATATCTGCTGTCAACGTTTCGGAAATTTCCAGGGTAGGGTGTACACTCGGCTGCGAGTAGATTTTGACGATCGCGTCAGGTCATCTGGAAGGTGTCAAGGAAACTAAATTGGCTTCAAAGAAGCTGGGGGTCATTAATAGATCACGGTAAGCTGGCCTAGCTTCTAGCGCTCTCAGTATTGTTGTCATCTCTGGTCGGACGCACCCCAGTATCAGCTAGATTCTAGAACCTATGGACCGCGTGCAACGCATATTTGCTTGAATTGTCGGGGATCCAGTGCTCTGTGAACGGCTAGGCGTTGCTGGGAGTTTTCCGAACAACCTTATCCTCCCGCAAGAAGACAGAGTGAGAATTAGCAATGCTTTAAGTTAGCAGACTATTATGAATAAGGGGGTTAGTGCGTATTGTTTTAAGTTTTTTTTTAAAGATATTTCTAAAAGAAGCTATTTATCGATAGATTGTGCCTTACCCTAGGCCCGTTCGCGTTTGAAGTCACCACGAGAAGCAAAAGGGCAACATCGCTTCTGTTCTATCCGACAAACGACCAGCATCTTTGAACTTGTAGCGCACGGGATGGCAACATCGCATTTTGATGTGCAAGGATTAAAGTTCATTTAGTATTGACCCAGTGACCCCGTGACTCGATTGCACAATGTACAGCACGTTAATATACGCTCAAAAATTAGAAGTCTACATTTTAACCTGATTAGTGCACCAATTTCATTCATGTTTTGTATATCGTCAGCAAATGCTATTACAAGTATGTGCCCACATTTAATTCATAAATGCAAAATACATACTGTATAGAATGTTGTAATAAAACACATGTGTTACCACTATATATGATCGAAGACATATCATACATCTACTCTATTTGATCAGTAAAGCAAATATCATGGTTGACTGTTCGGAACTATTAGGTTAGATTGGACTACGGACTTCCAGTGTCAATCGTTCGACCAATAAAGGATCAGAATGTGTTAGTAACAAAGTAACTTAAAACCTAGTGTAAGTAAAGAGTAGTTAGATATCTTAAAATCTAAACCTTTCTAACTTAAAAACAGGACCAACTTATCAGCACATGACATATCACACAGCAGTGGTTCAGGTACTGACAATCGAACCTGTGAGAAAATGCCCTTAGAATACCATTGGGGCTAGCCCAGACGCTACGCAACAGGGACGTACAATGCTTACACATAGTCAAGTGAAAACAATCTATGTGTGCCTCAGCAAACATCCCCGACACGCTGCAGTATCGTGGCAGCCCCAATAATATTCTGAACGCATTATTATACTGAACATGCAGGGCATTGTACTGCTTCTGCGCAGAGTCAACCCACAAACTGCTCGTGAAAAATGAGGTGTTGTAAGCTTTAAAGAGTAATAATAATAATAATAATATTGACACACTGTTACACAAATTATCTTGTCCCAAACTAGGCATAGCCTGTACTATGGGTACAAGACAACGATATATTTAATACAATATACTTACTTAAACATACATAAATACATATAAACATCCATGACTCGGAAACAAACATCTATATTCATCATATAAATGATTGCACCTACCGGGATTCGAACCCGGGACCTCTAGCTTAGTAGTCAGGGTCACTAACCATTCGGCTATATCGGTCGTCAAAGGTCGTTTAAAGAGTGTTATTTATACTGGCATGGTACAGCGAGCATATCTGCAGATGATCATATTTGCCCTAACAGACAACGCCGAACACTCCCTCTCAATATCTGCATCATCCTTTAGGTCAAAGGTAACCACATGCCCTAGGTATTTAAATAATGAAATAGATGTCAACTTTATAAATATGCCAGTACACCTGCTTAAGAAACTTCCAAATGACACTTTTTTTTAACATGTGAGAATAACCAAGCCACTCAAATACTTTTTTTCCAAACTATAAATTATTTAATAACATGTGATAAATTCACTATTTTATTATTATTGTACATATGTAATCAACTAGTTTATTTTAGCTTTACAGCTTGTTTCTTTCCTGGCAACTTTAATTTAATTCTTTTGTTTTATCTCATTAGTATACTATTAGTGAAAATCAATAATTACAGTTCTGAACTTAATTATGTATCTACTAGTTAATGCCCTAGATGTAAGTTTTCCAAAAAAAAAAAAAAAATAGCATGAGTGGGCTAATTAGACACACAAAGTGATGAGCACCTCTCAGATTTTGTAGTCAATCAAAAAATCAAAAGTGACACTGGATTGAAATGGGCAGGGTGTGTGGATTTTGCTTATATTCCAATCACTTGTTCCTGTGTAAGACCATAATTGTGGCTCTTACCCAATGGACTGCACTGTGCTGCTCCAATATTTGGAAAATCCATGGTCTGTCCAGATTCAAGCACTTGTTGACCAGGAAGAAATTTCATGCTATTTGGATTGGGTGTGTCCTGTGTTTGAATAAACATTGTGCGGTAATTAAAGCCATTTAATATTGGTTGCTGTTTTGCTTTTAACTTGACTAATTGAGATCCCAGAGTACTATAAGTTTTAGTACCAGAGCACCTGAAAAACAATTCAAACTACAGTTATCTATTAGAACAGCATTAAAACGTAAATCACGAAATCTGGCAAAACCTACAGCTTACCCATTTAATATGCATAATACAGGCCCGCAATGATGTCTCGATTTAATAAACCTAAGAGAATGCCGGAGCATTTTAGTAGTTTAATGGCACTTATGTATACTTAACCTTATTTATCTATTTGGATCCCTATGCTACTGTACAACTTATTGATTTAACTGGTAAACAAACAACATAACAAATAACAAGTTATATTAGTTACAACTTACAACTCTACAAGAATCAGAGGAATAAATAATGCATGAATTTATTCTCCAGTTCAATAATGACAATCAATTATCAATCTTATGTCATAACAATTAAGTGATAGGTATAACCTTATGTTAGAATCATACCTAAAACAATAAATAGGTACCATCATGACAGCAGCTTGATCTCTGCGACTACATGTCAAACTGGCATTTCTAGGGTTGTTAGGACTTTGGGTTTAATTTCATTACAGGGTATGTTACGATATGCACTGCGACTACTGCACAGTGCTATCACTGTAGAAAAATTCGTTCCGTTATGGACTGCCAGTATACTGTCTCAGTACCCTAGGGAAATATATGACGTCATAAATTGCCGCCATATTCTACTGTGAGCACTGGCGTTTTCGAGGTAAGGTAAAGTCTGTATGGAAAGAGAACCGTCGCGTCGTGGCAAAAAATGGAACTAAGATTATGACTTTTATATGGATCATCCTATAAAATTTATTAAGACGGAATAGGAAAACATTATATTCTAAAACTATTTACAAGTATCAAGATGTCAACGTCAATGTGTCAACATTACAGTTTGCCCTGTGCTGCCCCGGGGTGTAAAAAGAATAGGGTAGTCCCAGGTCCAAGGGTGTCGTAAGAGGCGACTACAGGCTTTTTGAAAGTAGGAGAGTCACGCTACCGTCTTATGACGTCATCACAATCGGGCCAGACTCGTCCGGGTTACTTACCACACTCGCACAGAATACCGGCGTGAAGTAGCGGCCTAGTGCCGCTATGTTTCGCATAGGTTACCGTAGGCCATCCATTCCCCCCCTCCCCCCTCCCCATCACCCCCCAACAAAAATATGAGAGCGATCCTTCAAAAGATATTACCCCAGGAGGGTACCGGCTCTACCAGAGCCGGAGAATCCCTCCGCAAGCATTCTAGCTCGGGCTGCCCCTCGTATTGTGGGGAGGGCACAGTACCGCGCATATCTAAGGAGAAACAAGGCAGCAACACCACGGCACCCCGCTCCACGCTTAATGTGGACTTCTGTAATATCAGGGCAATTTACTTCAATTTAAACGCCGTTCACCACCACCTTGAGACGGTGCAGCCGGCCTTGTGTTTCCTTACGGAGACGCAGATATCTCGACCTAGCGATACGTCATATTTAACGTACCCCGAGTACAAAATTGAGCATAATTTTATGCCTCATGTCGGGGTATGTGTGTACGTTAGGGAGGATATCTGCTGTCGCCGTCTCGGCAATTTTGAGGGTAGGGACTTGTCTATTCTCTAGCTCCGCGTAGATTTAAAGGACCGCGTTCGCATCTATGCGTGTGTCTACAGGTCACATAGTGGTAACGCAGAAACGGATCATCTCATGGACTGCGTTCAAGCGGCATTTAATGACGTGCTTGATCAGATCCCCTCGTAGTCTTGGGTGATTTCAACGGGCACAATGCCGAATAGATTGGATCACGTACTACAGACTACGCAGGGTGATCTGTGCATAATATTGCATTGGCGTATGGTCTGTCCCAATTAGTTGAGTCACCAACGCGCCTCCCGGATGTGGATAGCCACATGCCGTCCTTATAAGATCTTCTGCTGTCTACACATCCCGATCGTTATCAGGTCTCTGTCGACGCCCCTCTCGGAACGTCTGACCATTTCCTGGTCAGGAGTGTAGTGCCTATCCGACGCCAACGTCGCAGACCACCAGCGACCCGCCGCGTTTGGCACTACAAGTCAGCAGATTGGGATAGGTTGCGTTCCTTTTTTGCATCCTACCCTTGAGGCAGGGTTTGTTTCCCTTCGGATGATCCTAGTGCCTGCGTTGTTGCAGTATCCGATGTGATACTGCAGGGCATGGATATTTTTATACCAAGCTCTGTAGTACCGATCGGTAGCAGATCACATGGTTCCTGGTTCGATGAGTCAGTGAAAGCAGCATCTAACTGCAAAAAACAAGCGTATTGAACTTGGGTTGCAGCGCTGGGCTCAAAGGATCCGAACTGCAAAGTGCTGAAGAGGAAATATAACCGTGCCTCCAGATTTTTTAAGCGGCAAATCGCCCGTGCGAAATCGAAGCACGTCGTCAAAATTGGCGAGCAGCTTTCCAGTTATCCGACCAGAACACGCAAGTTCTGGTCGTTGTCGAAAGCTGCTCTAGGTAACTTCAACCAGCTGTCCATGCCGCCGTTGCACATGAGGAATGACACCCTGGCCCATACGGCAAAAGAGAAAGCCGATCTCCTGTGCACTCTTTTTGCCTCCAACTCGAGTCGACTCTTGACGACAACGGAAAAACAGCGCCGACCATCCCGCGGTGTCAGAGCTCCATGCCGGAAGTACAGTTCAGACAGAATACTGTTCGGCGAGCTCTGTTTTCGTTGGACGTCAGGAAGTCGAGCGGGCCGGATGGCATTTCTCCAATCGTGCTTAGAACGTGTGCCCCTGAGTTGACGCCGGTGCTAACGCGTTTATTCCGGCACTCTTATTCAAAAAACGTAGTCCCTGACTCATGGAAGTCAGCCCTTGTCCATCCGATCGAAAAAAAAGGAGACAGTTGGGATACGTCAAACTACAGGCCTATTGCTATTACCTCCCTACTCTCCAATATCATGGAGAGCATAATTAACCGCCAGCTTTTGGTATACCTTGAGGGTCATCAGTTGATCAACGACCGGCAGTACGGCTTTCGCCGTGGTCGGTCGACTGGCGATCTTCTGGTATACCTAACGCATAGATGGGCGGCGGCTTTAGAAAGCAAGAGGGAAGGCCTGGCAGTTGGCCTGGATATAGCGAAGGCCTTAGATCGTGTATGGCACAAGGTGCTCCTCGAAAAACTTCCATCATTTGGGCTTCCCGGGAGCTTATGCAAGTAGACCTCCAGCTTCCTCACTGGGCGCAGCATACAGGTCGTTGTCGACGGATATTGCTCGAACCCGAAGCCCGTGAACGCTGGAGTGCTCCAAGGCTGTGTGCTATCTCCCACGCTGTTTCTTCTGCATATCAATGATATGTTGTGAACTGCCAACATATATTGCTATTAAAGCCTCGCCTAGTATCGGAATACTGGGTCTCGAAATTTCGAGCGATTGCCAATTCCGTGGCCATCTGGAGGGCAAAGCCAAATTGGCTTCGAAGAAACTGGGCGTCATAAGTAGAGCACGGCAATACTTCAAGCCGGCCCACATTCTAGCGCTCTACAAAGCGTAGGTTCGGCCACACATGGAGTATTGCTGTCATCTTTGGTCTGGCGCACCTCAGTATCAGCTATATCCATTTGACCGCGTGCAACGCAGAGCAGCTCGAATTGTCGGGGACCTAGCGCTCTGTGAACGACTGCATCACTTGGCGTTGCGTAGAGACGTCGCTTCATTGTGTGTCTTCTACCGCATTTATCACGGACGTCACACTGTACAGTGGTCGCAGTGCAAATCAGAACATACCCTGTAGCTGTAGTAAAGAAATTAAGAATTTTATAGTCGTGACTTTACTGACAGCTGTCACAGAGATCAAGCTTTCTACGAAGAAGTATAGTTCTTTCATCTTTGTATTTGTAAATTGTTTGGTGGGTACCTATTTGCACGATTGAAAATTCTGAAAAATCTCTGGATTGAAATAAAGGTTGTACGAACTACGATTTTGATTTCTACGAAAGATTGATACAAATAGTTTGCAAAAACTGAATTTTTTTTGGTCAGTGCCTGGTGCCTACATCAATGAAAATTAATATTAGAAGTTAAAGTAAAGTACAGGAAAAAAATATTCAAAAGTTGCTAATAATGCATGCGAAATGCGAAAGATATTTCATTTTTGTATATACCCCCTAACTTTTACTTTTTAAAATGTTTTGTTTCCTGGACAATAAGTTAAAATGTGATAGTCAATAACAAATACAAACAATTTTTTTAGATTCGGGGATGGATAACGCACCAAAGGGTCGAGGCCGTGGCCTGGCACTTATTAAAGAAATTTTAGCTCGAAGATCAGCTAATGAACAGGGAAGCCCTGGATCCAGTGAGCCTCCAACTGCAGCACCAAGTGTTGTTGGAAGCTATGCACCAAGTGAAGTTGGAAGCTATGCACCAAGTGAAGTTGGAAGCTATGCACCAAGTGAAGTTCCAAGTTTACTTGGAAGTTATTCATCAAGTGAATCTCCAAGTGTTGCACCAACTGTTGTAAGATATTTTGCTTCTATCAATGACTATAGTTAGTTACAACTGCAAAGAATGTAGCAGCAAGTTTGGGCTTTTGATTATCTTGCAATATTCAGTTAGGTTTGTTGAGAGCTTAGCGAGACTAAGAATCACATAAACTACAATTAGTGTCTGATCTTAAATATATTTTTCTAGGTTGGCTCTGCAAGTTGTATGTCTACTATAAGTATTGGTGGTAGAGGCAAGATTGCTGCCCTTATGTCTAAAATGAAGGAACCAAAACCAGGATCAGGTATGAATTGAACCTTTATAGGAAGAGAGTAGAATATACTAACCATTACATAATAATTTGTTCGGGAAACTTATGGTTAGTTACAGATACACTATGTTACTACATAGTGTATCTGTAACTAACTAACTATTTAAGTTTATTACTTTTTAAAGTTTCCATCATATTATGCTTTTTATTATTTGTGCTGAGTGATCTAATGCTTATCAGATCTATACTGCATTTAATCAGCTTTAAAGAGTGTCCCCTATTCTGCAGTACTGGGTAAAGCAGAATGTGTTTAAACAAATTGTAAGTGGTGAATTCAGAAGGAACAGAACTTTTTTTTTTGCCCAAACAAAGGGAAAGGGATAACAAAAAAAATTTATTACTAAATTAGAATATATGTGTTTTCTCATCCCATCCATGTATGGTATAAACACAAAAAAAATGTTATAAAGTGTAGGCATTTTTTAAAAGGCATTTATTTTCTCAATATTGATTCCTTAAGAATTTTGAATTCCTTTTTGATGTCATTTCTAATATACTACAACGACATGGCGCAAATGAAAACATGGTGAAACAAATGGCGCTCTGAGAGAGAAGAAGTGGCGCAAGAAACTCTCCCAGCAATCTTTTTTTTGCCCTCTTACAACTGTACAATATTGTACTGTCATTGCTTTTGCTATAAAATAATCATAATCTAGTCCCTAGCTGTCCGATCACTTAGATATTTTGCTGCGGAGTAGTAGGATTTAAGACAGAGCCATTTTTTAATAAAATATTTAAATTAATTTATAGATAATGACTGAATAGTGGCTGGGATTTTATTATTAGAGTGTATACATTTACCCTTAAAGCTATATAATAATAATAATAATAATCATTTATTCAACTGTATCCTATGAAGCCTTCTAGAATTAGTTACAAGCAATCCCTTATTTCTAGTGTTATAATAATGAATATCACTATTAAGAGCAAAAAGGTGATGATTTTTGTGAATGTATATTAAATTTTCATAAATGTACTGTCAATGAACAGTCATAATATTTATTTCTGTAAATTTGTCTTTGCGAGACTGTCTATAACCAAGCTAATATATAGCACAAACAGCTCTCTTTTGCAGAGCAAACACTATATCAATGTCAGCAGCATGACCCCATAGTAAAACAATGTAAATTATGATGCTGTGAAAATAACTGAAGTACACTAATCTAGCGGTCGCAACATTCGTGTACCCTCTAATCTTTCTCACAGTATAGTGTGATCATGGAAAAGAAAAATCAGCTCTTATTAATTACTTGCAAGAAAGTTTTGGAATGAACTTTCATCATTGTTGTTTAAACTTTGGAGTAATTGATAATACGAGAGATAATAATGTAATATGTTGTTCAATAGGTAAGATGTAGTATAATTTGAGAAGAAAACTTATTTTATAATTGTAAATTGCAGGAGATGCTCCATTGACTTGCCCTGCTTCTGATGTCAGACCTACAACCTCAACATCAATGGGAAGAGGAATGAGTCTGCTTAAAAATTTGTAACTAATTTCATATTTTCTATCATATTTTTTATGACGCTAAGGGCTGAGACAAACAGGACTTTCAGCTGAGGATCATTGATACACCCTGCACATTACAATGCAGTTGTGCTGAGGATTCTTGATAAACCAAAATTTCTGAGTGGCACTGCAATTTTGCTTGTCGCCTTGAGACAAGATGTTAATTCTCAATTGCCCAGTAACACTAGCTACGGCACTCTTCAGACTGAAACACTGTAATGCTTATACATTACTGCTTCACAGTTTCAGAAATAGGCGCTGTTGTGGTACCCATAATCTAGCCGGCAGCCTGTATAAAGGAGCCTCCCACTGGTAAATCAACCGGACTTGCAATTGATTCAGCATTCCATTGCTGCACACCATAGAGCCCCTGGTTCGATCTTCACCTATGTGTTTTCGAATTCATGGATTTTATTCAATGCTTTATAAGGTCGGCAACACTCTTGGGATTCCTCTTGTGTTACAAGAGAGATGATAAAATGTATATATAAATGATATAAAATGAATAAAATGATATTATTAGGTGACCCGTATGGTTGTTTGACCTCCTCTTCCATAGAAAAGCCTTTTTATATACTTAGCTGTTTAAGATTAATATAAATATGATTTAGTGTCAGGATATCTGTACCTGAATATTATTTGTCTTCCTCTAATTTATTTCTACTAGCAATGACCTGTGATTGGTCTTTTAAATTCTAATTTATTATTATTTAGGTTAAATTTAAGACTGTTGGTCCTCCTTAATAATAAAATAACATATCCAGAAGTAAAAAAGATTTATATGTGTTTGTTAGTTGGTTTAGTTGAGCAATATACCTTAGTGTTGCAGTGAAACTTGGCTTGCGTAGAGATGTTGCTTATCACGGCAAGTGCTCCGGAAGACCTTTGACCTGATTCATTTAGCCAAACTCCACCTTCGCACGACACGCCACAAATAAGGATATCATCCCCACCATCTGGATGTGTGGAATTCCTCCACTTTGAGGTTTTTATTGAGCTTTCTTCCATACAACCAAGCTGTGGTATGAGCTTCCTTGTGTGGTATTTCCAGGACGATACATTTCTCTAAAGGAAGATGACACTCCTGTGATTCTTCTTGTGTTGCAAGAGAAGTTAGTCCTCTTCTTCCATAAAAAAATAATAATTTTATGTTATGTTTCAGACAAATGACACAGTCAAGTCAATCTGTGGGTGCTGCTCAGAGTTCTGTTGATAAAATCACTCAGGATCTAGCAGCCAGCTCAATTGTATCAGAGACTACCTCTACTCCAAAGAATAAATACTTTGTAAGTGTTTTTGTGAAATTTTTAAACTTTTTAGGGCCTAAACACATAACCGCGTTGCGGCACCGCGCCGCTGAAATCGGAAGTTTGCGTTGCAACGTGGCGGCGTGGCGAAAAAGAGCGTTTTATTATCATATGGTAGAGTAAACAGTTCTTCGTGATTTTTTATTGTGCATGGACGTGTCTCTGGCATGGATCGTCGTAAGAAACTTATTGCTTATTTGTTATTAAGAGGACAATACTCTGTTTTAAATATACGACACAGAAGATAATGGATACATCCATTTAATAAGGCTATGAATCCCGATGGCAAGTACTTTTCTCGAGTATGCAAAGCATTAAAGATGGATGAAAAATAATTTTCGCCTACTTTAGAATGAGTATATCATCATTTGAAGAGCTATTGAGCGGCTTATCAAAATATATTCAGAAAAATAATATGTCAGGAAGGAAACTTGTTACTGCTTTGAAAGTGATGGGCTTGGACTAACACTGCTTCCGGGTTACGTGTGTTGTTTGCAAGAGTGATAGAAACAAACTGAATCATTGTCAACGAGTGTGACGTCATAACGCTGGCAGTGGAGACACTGCTGATTTTAGCGGCACGGCGCCGCAACATGGTTATGTGTTTCGGCCTTTAAAGAAGGTTAACATGTTTGATATTTCTAAATTTACGACCCTTAATAAACAATGTTTTATAATTGCGAGAATCCATGATTTATAATTATGTGCTTTACATAGCAGTCACATTTTGATGATTCATTTTTTATTGCATCTGTTTTGATATCTGTGTAACTGTATTCTCCAAAGCCCAAATGATTGCGAAACTGAAGTGGCAATGGGCAGGGCACATAGTTCGACGGACAGATGATCGGTGGGACAGAAAAGTCTCAAATGGCGACCACTTACTGGAAGACGCAGTGTTGGTAGGCACCCCACATGAGGGATGATGTTGTCATGATCGCCGGAATAAGTTTTCGATGAGGGCAGCGCAGGACCAATTGTCATGGAGATCTTTGGGGGAGGCCTTTGTCCAGCAGTGGCCGTCTTCCGGCTAATGATGATGATGTAACTGCATTTGCGGTTATCAGCGCCTGAATCAATCTCGTTTTTGTGTACAACGTTTTCTTCGACAACCTTGCCTTCTCTGAATGAAACCTATCTCTTGGTATCGAGTCAAGGTTCTTTGGACGGTTGAATAACTCTTGTTTAATCGCAGTGATACGTAACCTTGGCTACACACCTTTACCAGCAGCATAGTTCTACTAGCTCTTACTGCTTTTTCTGCAATTGGAATCGACACAAAGATCTATTTTAATTATCAAGATTATGTGACAAACATAATCTTACGTTACATCTACCTTTTTATTCAATTCAATTCAATTTCAGCATGCAACATTAAATTGCAGTAAATGTTCGTAATCCTATCAGCTAAAAGTCTAACCTAGTAATATGTCAAAAAACAATATGCAACAGTTAAAATTTTTCCGTAAGGTAATTACAGATTGTATAAAGGCATAAAAAGGCATTTATTTTCCCAAAATTGATTCTTTTACAATTCTTTTTGATGTAATTTCTAATATACTAGAAACAAATGGCGCTCTGAAAGAGAAGAAGCGGTGCAAGAAAATTGTACGTTGTACTTGTAAACTTCTACACTTGTAAACGTGTTGGATAATAATGTGTCTTATCTATCAGAAATATTTTAAATTTTTATTATTACTAAGATTTTATTCTGTTTGTTATTTTAATCAGTTAGTTATATTGATGAAACTAGTAAGCATCATAAATTTTATGTTTATAGAGGGAAGTCAAAGAAACACCGCCAGTTGTTATGAAAGGAGTGAGTGGGACACCCTATGAAGTGACTGCTAACTTTATCTATCTTAACTTCGAAGAAAACTTCGTATTTGAGTATGAAGTCAGATATGAACCTGATCAAGACCATAGACATCTACGTTTTAAATTACTTCAAGGTAAGTAGTTTTTGGCTTTCAATACATGACGACATATCTTAGTTTGAATTAAAATATTTGAATTTAATTGAAAATATTTTAATATACAGATGATTTAAGTTTTCTTTGGTGTTAATTCCGCCAATATTTGTTTTTTTTAAAAAACAATTCGACACGTGTTTCGCCTCTACACGAGGCATCCTCAGGACGTGTTGTCTCGCCAAAGTCTGGCACGAGACTGAATTAACACCAAAGAAAACTTAAATCATTTGTATAATTATTGATTTCCGCAAAGTAACGCCTAATTCAATAAATATTTTAATATTTTAGTACCTATGCAATGTTATATATGTGTGTGTAAGAAAAAGATATTATTATTTTTTATTTGCATAAGCCAATGCATATGGAATTTAACTTTTTTCTGTATAAGGGGGCAAAAAAGCGAGCATGATGCACTGATAGTGGTGCGCGGATGTGCCCTGGGATTGACAGAAGTAGTTCCAAAATTATGGAAGGATTTAGTGAATCTAAACCATACAAAAGGAGAACGCTTGGATCCGTCCAACGACTGCCACATAACACTTAAAGGGGCACCAGCTGTCAGGCTCACTTTACGAGCAAGTGTGTTGAAAAAAATATTATTATAGGAGGCTCCTTTTGCACAGGATGCCGGCTAGATTATGGGTAGCACAACGGCGCCTATTACTGCCGTGAAGCAGTAATGTGGAAGCATTACTGTGTTTCGGTCTGAAGGGCGCCCTAGCTAGTGAAATTACTGGGCAAATAAGACTAAATATCTTATGTCTCTGGGTGACGAGCGCAGTTGTAGTGCTCCTCAGAATTTTAAGTATGCCAAGAATCCTGAGCGGCACTGCATAGTAATGGGCAGGGCGCGTCAATTACCATCAGCTGACCGTCCTGCTCGTCTTGCCCCTTATTGTCATAAAAAAAGAGTACTTTAAGTAATGTTCATTTGGCACGTTTTATTTGGAGAAATACGGCAAAACGCGCGTATTTTTATAATTTGTTTCTCGAACTAGTCGCAATCGCTCCAATCACGATCGGAAATGTTAGACGCGCGGGAAAACATATTCTCTTTACAAATTTTCCTGTGCCCCCAGATACTTAACATAGTGTGCATCACACAACTAATATATATCTGAATTATATGGAACTCTTTGTCAGTATAGATTTTTATTTGTTATTTTTAAACACCATTGTCTAATTTTTAGAGCACAAACACTTATTCAAGGAGAAGACTTTCGATGGTACAACATTGTATGTGCCACACAAACTGCCTGAAGATATAAACAAACTTGTCTCAACAAATCCATATGATGAAAGTAAAGTTAATATAACTGTGAGTAATTTTTAATATATTATGACACATTTCAGATGCTTACAATATCCTTCTTATGTGTATGTGCTTACATGGGTACTGTTACGGGGTCGGTCTCAGTTGAGTTTAAAAAAAAAAACAACTTTTAATTAACACTTGTTTAATTCAACTCAAAAATTTAGTAATTACATACGAAGAGATAGAAGATATAGCAAAACGTGCGGTCGCGACGGGTTTTTGTAACACGCCTTTTCCCACACTAATAATTGTTATCGTTTACTAGTTACTAAGGTGTCGTCATTGCTTAGAGTCAGCAGTTATCCCGCCATAGTGTTGTCTAAGTAATGAATCTATAAAAGTACCAAGAGTAATCAAGTACCTATTGTTAAGGTGAAATTGTAATGGTGCGAACAAATTACGCGCGGCAGCGAACCCATGTTCGACCCGAGCCGACGATCAATTGCCTCGCGAGTCAAAAATGTTGATATAAAATTAGTAGACAGCCGATCCAGATTGAATAAAGACCAATTTATTGTTGAAAACCAAATTAGCAATTATTACTTTAAGATTTCAGGTTACCGGAGACTCCTATACTAGCAATAGCTTTTTCGAGTATTAAAACAGGCAATTTCATTGTCAATTTTGACGTATTCGCCGCGCAAGCCAAGTCACGAAATCTATAACCGTTCGTGCGAATGACACAAGCTCCTTTGATGCGGTCTCAAAAACCTGACAGCGAGCGGTTCGCCACGCGTCAAGTTAGATCGCAGCAATGTCGCGTTGCCGTAACAGTAACTTGTACGCACTTTTAAGGTGTTCAGTCAGTTTAAGAACCTTGGTTTCGTGTCAATTGTTATATAAATCTTAACAGCTTCTTGTACTTAACATTATTTCTATGTAGCCACTGCTACGTTGTCCGCGTTGACATTTTAAAGCAGCAAAAATACTACGCCTCCACCTAGCGTGACAATATGTAGATGAAATGTGTTCCCGACTAGAATTACGTTAATGAATACCAAAATAAATTTTATTACTGTTAGCTTGTTACAATCTTCATCAAAAGTAGTTTTTGTTGGAAGAAATTTGGCACATTAGTGATTGAGTTGGATGGGAAAAAACGAATGGTAGCACTACTAGGTCAAGTTATTGTACTGTTTGTTTAGAAATTGCCAATCAAAATAATGATGAAGAATTTTGTTCGGGAGATTAGTAAAATTATTTTTTTTTTCTGTAATTTGAGCTTCTAAAACGTACCTTACCTACTACAATGTTACATACTAAAATTATGGTTGGGCTTTGATTGTTTTGTTATATTTATTCAGGCCTTAATTTTTTACGACGCCGTTTACGCCGCCATTTACTACGCTGCCGCCGACACATTTTTACCTCCACGCCGCCGACGAAGATTTCGGCATCGGCGCACTATTCGCGACCTCTTGTTAATATTCATGCACAATTTGATTTAATACATTCAGTAGTTTTTGAGTTTTACCTAGACATACACAGACAAAAATTCAATAAAGTACTTAAATAGCTCTGTAAATTTTTGCAGTCAATATACTTTCATCCAGGGTTCGAATCCCGGTAGGTGCAAGCATTTATATGATGAATATGGATGTTTGTTTCCGAGTCATGGATGTTTAAATGTATTTATGTATGTTTATATGAATTTATGTGTAAGTAACTATATTGTATTAAATATATCATTGTCTTGTAACCCATAACACAGGCTATGAAAAGGGGTTGCACTTAGGGGTAGATATATATATTGGTTTTATGGTAAAAGTATTTATTTACTTAAGGTATTAAACTTATCTATGATACTTGCTAAATTACTATATTTAATGGTTCTACTGGTGAGTACGCGGATCTCTACTATTAATTGGTTAAAATGGTTACTCGGACCAGTCCTGTAATGGTTATAGGCAAATGGTTAATGGTAACTAGGACCGGACCGATCAATGGTTACTCGCGTACTGCATCTCTACTATGCATTGGTAATAATGGTTAATATGGTTACTCGGGCCGGTCCTGTAATGGTCAATGGTAACCAGGACCGGCCCGATCAATGGTCACCCGCGTACTACCTTACTAAAGGCAACACATGGTTTAATTACAATTAATTTTATCTACTAAGCAATATTTGTAATATAATGCTGTTCGATGTATTTACTTCGAACAGGCTATATTATATTTGGGGCAAGATAATTTGTGTAAAAAGTGTGTCAATATTATTGTCAATATTATTATCCTTCCTCTCTGCATGATCAACCAACCCATTATTTATTGAATGCAAATATAATACTAACATTTTCACTACTTATTATATTCATTCTCACAATCCTCGGTCCGTGAAATTACTCTCGAACATCATATTTTTATTATCGAATCAGGCACAAGATGCTGCCAGCCTAGAGAGTTTTCTAGTATATAGGTTAGTACACTCACCATGTTTTGGATATATTACATAAGTATACAAATTAAATTTATTACCAAAATTTATGAACAATTCGGGACTCGAAACCGCGCTTTTCGGGTTCTGTTCAAGCCCTCTTACCAACTGAGCCAACCGTTCGAGTGACGCATGGATCTTAAATCTTGGTAATTATTGTTCAACTCTCAAGTTGTGGCTCCATCTACAGGATCTACTTTAAAGTTGACTACCTGCTCTATCGCAATAATTGCATATTAGGAAATTGACTTGAGATATCGCTCTTTAAATTTTTTTTTATGGAGTAGGAGGACAAACGAGCGTACGGGTCACCTGGTGTTAAGTGATCACCGCCACCCACATTCTCTTGCAAGACCAGAGGAATCACAAGAGCGTTGCCGGCCTTTAAGGAAGTTGTAAGCGCTTTTTTTGAAGGAACCCATGTCGTTTCGTCCCGGAAACACCGCACAAGGAAGCTCAATCCACAGCTTTATAGTACGAGGGAGAAAGCTCCTTGAAAACCGCACTGTGGAGGACCGCCACACATCCAGATGGTGGGGATGATATCCTAACTTGTGGCGTGTCGTGCGAAGGTGAAATTCGGGGGCAGGAATCAGGTTAAACAGCTCTTCGGAACACTCCCCGTGATAAATGCGGTAGAAGACACACAATGAAGCGACATCTCTACGCAACGCCAAGTGATCCCGCCGTTCACAGAGCACTGAGTCCCAGACAATTCGAGCTGCTCTCTAGTTTGCACGCGGTCAAATGGATCGAGCAGATACTGTGGTACACCAGACCAGAGATGACAGCAATACTCCATGTGTGGCCGGACCTGCGCTTTGTAGAGCGCTAGAATGTGGGCCGGCTTGAAGTATTGCCGTGCTCTATTGATGACGCCCAGCTTCTTCGAAGCCAATTTGGCTTTGCCCTCCAGATGGCCATGGAATTGGCAATCGCTCGAGATTTCGAGACCCAGTATTCCAATACTAGGCGCGGCTTTAAGAGAAGTGTTCTCGAAGAGCGGTGATACGACAAATGGGGTTTTTAAATTTAAACAATTTGTTATTTTTAAAGTGATAACCCTCACGTCTGGGATTAATTATACATCTTAAATCTAATATATAAAATTCTCGTGTCATGGTGTTAAACATTGAACTCCTCCGAAACGGCTTGACCGATTCTCATGAAATTTTCATCATATCGGATAGGTCTGAGAATCGGACAACATCTATTTTCCATCCCCCTAAATGTTAAGGGTGGTCCACACGAATTTTTTTTAAAATTTGATTATGAGTCAGCATTAAAAATACACACAACTTCAAATTTTCACCCATCTACGATCAACAGTTACCTTTGTATCGCCATTTTAATATAGGCAATACAACGTTTGCTGGGTCAGTTAGTTTTTAAATAAATGTAATGAATATAAAGTAAGAATAATATAACTGTGTGATAATCATTATAGATAATATTTCGTCGTACGCGCCGTCTAAGTGAGATGATCCATATATACAATGTGCTGTTCATGAACATAATGCGAGACTTGGAGTTAGTGAGATTCGGACGTCAGCACTTCAGTCAACAAGGAGCTGTACTGATACCGCAGTATAAACTGGAGGTTTGGCCTGGGTATGATGTCATTTTTCTATTTTCTATTTGACGAGCAGGACGTTCAGCTAATGGTAATTGATACGCCCTGCCCATTACAATGCAGTGCCAGTCAAGATACTCGAAAAACCAAAAACTTCTGAGCGGCACTACAATTGCGCTCGTCACCTTGAGACATAAGATGTTAAGTCTCATTTGCCCAGTAATTTCACTAGTTACGGCGCCTTTCAGACAGAAACTTAACTTATTTAAACTATTAATATATTTAAGAGAGCAATTCTGGCAAATATGTAGTATTTTATTTATATTATATATTTACCATTTTATATATTTCTCTCGCTTATTACACATAAAATTTTTATATTAAATTTTACTTTATTATCTGTGTTTGTTGATTACACTCTGATAAAATCAATGTTCATGTAGCTAAAATGTATTAAAAGAGACTCGATCCTGCAGACAAACGGTCCAAACAGTTGTAACAGATTTATGATGAATAGTATATAAAAATAATAATTAAAAATCCAAATCCTTTACCTAAAATGCTACTGCAACCCAACTGGGGTAATAGATTGGTAAGACTACTATCATATATATATATACTAGTTGACCGGACAGACGTTGTTCTGTGCATAATAAAAAAATACTGTTTTTTTCTATATTTGTCAATAATACTTCACATAACACCAAGAATAATTTGTAAATTATGATCCCTGTCAATGACGTATAGAACATCATTGCTCCCTGTTGTTAACTGTAATGACATTGTTTCACAGCAGAACTGTCAAACCGTGCGTCAATAAATTCTCTCATAGAAAATATGTCCATACAAAACAATAAAAATAATTATGGGTCCCAAATCGAAATAAAAACTATCCTATCTCTCAAGTTGGACTAAACTGCACTCGATGAAGTAATCCCCATTAAAATCCGTTCATTAGTTTAGGAGTCCATCGCGGACAAACAACGTGTCACGTAATTTATATATATTAAGATATTTTAAACTGTTATTTGATTACAGATATGTCACAGCTGTGGATGAATATGAGGGTGGTTTGATGTTAACGTTGGACTCGACACATAGAGTTCTCCGCACAGAGACTGTGCTGTCATTTATAAAGGAGCACTTTGCAAGTGCTGGCGCTAATTGGGGTCGTATTGTAACAGAAAAACTTCTAGGTTGTTCTGTGATGACTAATTATAATAAACGCCTGTTTCGGTAAGTTGTAATACCCTCAAATTTATATAGGGATGAGCTGCCATCTTAGTTACGATATAGTCGTCTTAGTAGTTTGGCAATATATATTCAAAGTCAAAGTCAAAAAAATCTTTATTCACTGTAAAACTTTATAAGTTATTTAGTGCAAGTCAGAATGAAGTGCAAAAGTTACAATAGCATTCAAATGAGTATAACAATATTCATTAACAAAATTTAGAACATTAATTCCAACTATCTTCATCTTTCACATTATAATAGGCCTTAGATGTTAATTTATTTTTTAACGATACATTTAAATTTTTTAATAGGTAATATTTTAATTTCATTTGGGAGTTGATTATAAAATATTACACAATCCACTTTAAAAGATTTAGCAATTTTATGGAGCCTAGTAGATGGAATTGCGAGTTTATGTTTGTTTCGAGTATTGACACTGTGTACATCACTATTCTTTTTAAATTGGCTAATATGTTTATGAGCGTATAGGAGGTTCTCGTATATGTACTGGCAGTGTACTGTCATAATATTTATTTCACCAAAATTTTCCCTCAACTATTTATTTTTATATTTCTATTTATTATATATTATTATTTTTGGTTTATATTTCATTATCTTGCTTTACTATTTTTGTCACATTTGAGTTATTGCTATGTAATTATGTGTACTTGTTGTGCGATTTATTTACTATGTATAACACCCTCGGGCTATTTAATAATAAAATTTATTGTACGGAATTATATTGAGACGAAATTTTTTAAGCCCGTTGAGTGTCTTGCGAATTTGCGCTGGTTCTTTTCAGGTCTGAGGCATAAATTTTCGAATGGGTTTATGACGTTCAATGAGTGACTTCTTATCCCATTTTAAAAATAAAAATTTGAATAGGCGTGACGTCGTACCGGACTCCATGATACACACGAGTATTTTTTTAATTTAGTATAAATTCTGTTATTCAGGTTACAGCTTCTTTTATTGCCGAACTAAAGTATTTTTCGGAATTGGTCGACCCGTATTTACATTGTAAAGAAGTCACCAAAGTTTGTCATCAAGCTCGTAGATAAATACACTCACGTCAGCGACTTGCGGCATAAAAATGCTTCTATCTAGGTCTTCTTGAAGGAGTTCTCCGAATGGAGGAAAATGGCTCCGTTCAAACCCAGGGTTGTGCTTTATTCATTAAGAAAACATTTTTTTTTTATAATACACTAGTTATAAAATAAAATAGCCTTTATTGCTGCTTTTCCTTACAATTAGTATATACATGCCTACTTACTAAACCCTTAATTGATTTAATTTATTCTATTATTTGAACTATCGGCAACTGGATGTTTTTGTAGGACAGCTTGTCTCTTGCTAAACGGGTCCATACCGGACCAGCCACTTTCTTGAGGTCATCTTCCCATCTTTTGCTTTTTCTGCCTCTATTTCTTTTGCCATCTCTTGGGTACCATTCTGTTATTAACTCAGTCCGTTTTTCTTTACTGTCACGTAACATATGTCCCGTCCAACGCCATTCAAGCTGTCTGTATACTAGCTGTATGTAATACACTAGTTAATAGTATAATAAATAAATTTTTACGTTGCTTTCACCATATATCGGAATAGTATTTCTAATAACTTCGAGCAACAGCCTTTAAAACTCGATGTCATAATGAATTTTACGGTAATCTAATTAGTATTTCTGCTACTTTCAGGATTGACCACATAGACTTAACAATGACACCAAAATCGACATTTGAAAAAAAAGTGGACGGAGAAACAGTCAAAATCTCTTACATTGACTACTATAAGAAAAATTATGGTATTGACATAATGGATTGGGACCAGCCTATGTTGATATCAAAGTAAGATTCGTAATTAGCTAAGGAGGACAGGACTCTATCATTACTGTCTAGATTAAAAAAAAGTGTGTGTGTGTACATATGTATGCACGCAAGAAGTTATACTTCTCTGGCCTAACGAAGCAAAAATCATTAAAATGATTTATTCCTCGAGAAAGAACAATTTTGTAAAAATCTTTCAAAGATCTCTTTGATAATTATTTATTAAATAATGAATACGGCTGTATGTGCTTGAACCCTTTGCCTGTACTTATAATAAATAACGAATTACGCAAAGAAGTATATCTTCAAAAATAAATTTATTGGTGGTTCTTTTGAATATTGCGTTCAACTCTTAAACAACTAGCTTAAGCGGTTCAATTAACAGCCAAGTCCTTTTACTAAAATATAAGTTTTTGCGCTTTTATGTCAAATGAATAATTAATTAATTGTTTAAATATGAAGGAGCGACATCTCATGTCAATTTCCTAATATGCAAATATTGGAGTTGAGCAGGTTATCAACTGTAAAGTAGATCCTGTAGATGAAGCCACAACCTGAGAGTTGAACAAAGCAAACAGAATTTTATAACGAGGCAGTTACGAACGGTTAGCTCAGTTGGTTAGAGCACCGGCACGGAACGCCGTTGTTGGTCGTGGGTTCGAATCCCGCATCGTTCATAAAATTTTGTTTTTCAAATTTTATTTGTGTATCAATATTTAAGGAATTAAATAAAAATTATGAAAAGATACTAAAGTGGACGAAATTGCCAATAAAAAGTTCCGCCACTATCTATCAGTTATATATAATTTTAGTTCAACGTTGGAAATAGGTCTCCGAGTGGGTGTTCTTTAGTAGCTTTTATCAATAATTAACAAGTTAAGTTTTTGAACCTGTTGACCCGCCAATAATTACTTAAAGTGCCAAGTATACCGATAGATTTACATTGTATGCAATTACATGTATTATCTGCAAATTTTATTTTTTATATGACAATAAGGGGCAAGACGAGCAGCTGATGCCCTTCCCATTACAATGTAGTGGCCGCTCAGGATTCTTGAAAGACGCAAAAATTCTGAACGGCACTACAATCGCGGTCGTCACCTTGAGACATAAGATGTTAAGCTCGTTTGCCCAGTAATTTCACTAGCTACGGCGCCCTTTAGACCAAAACGCAGTAATGCTTACACATTACTGCTTCACGCAGAAATAGGTAACGTTGTGATACCAATAAGCTAGCCGGCGTCATGTCCATGCATGATGCCTTAGAATGTTGCCTGTAATGTAACTATGAATTTTTTAGAGAAACAAAACGAATCTCCGGTTCGGAGAAACCAGTGGAATACATGATATGTCTGGTTCCGGAGCTGTGTCAGTTGACAGGCCTCAGTGACGATCAGAGAAGCAACTTTAGACTCATGAAAGAGGTGGCTACGTACACCAGGATAACACCAAACCAACGTCATGCTGCTTTCAAAAAGGTATGAAATATGCTTGCTGTATGAAACTCTCCACTTCATGGTAAAATGAATCATCCATTCCATTATGAGTATGATGAGCTGATTATTGATTTATTATATTAGGGAAATGAGCACTTTTAATCTGTAGATCTATTGCGTTCCCTACATGTGCTTAGTGATGACTATGCTCGTTGTGTTTTTTTTTTATTATAAAAATAAGGGACGAGGCGAGCTGGACGTTCAGCTGATGGTAATTTATACGCCCTGCCCATTACAATGCAGTATTCTTTAAAATTCGCTCAGGATTCATTAAAAGCCCCAAAAATTTTGATTGGCACTACAATTGCGCTCGTCACCTTGAGACATACGATGTTAAGTCTCATGTGCTTAGTAATTTCACTAGCTACGGCACCTTTCAGATGGAAACACAATAATGTTCACGGTTCACACATTATTGCTTCACGGCAGTTTAGAGAATTGTTTTTCCTTGCATAATCGGAGTTCTTGATTGTATCTAAATCACATCCTCCAGGCCTGTGACATTTTGTTAAAAATTAGAAGACAAGCCTGTTGAGTTTCTGGGTGGATGAGCTGAATGGCTGGTAGTTTTTTTACGTACAATATGAGATTTCTAATCCTATTTGAAATAAAAATATTTAGATTTGAATATCGCGATGTATGTAGCCAAACATTCGAGAATACTGAATACAAAGTCGATATGCGATAGAATATGCTCTAAAGTCTAAACCATAGTTTCTCAACCTTATTTTGCTCACCGCCCACTTTGAGAATATGTTTTTTTCTAGAGTATTTTCGTGTATTTTTTGCCTTTTTAGACTGTATTATTTAATCTACCCACGCCCGATCTGCGCCATCTCAATGCCCCCTAATTTTCTCTGGGTCTTCTACTGACCCCCCCCCCCCCCCCCCCTCCCCCCTAAAGTCTCAAACGCCCAGAAGGGGGCGTTATCGCCCACGTTGAGAACCTATGGTCTAAACCATAGCGATACGAGATCAATCACATCACACTGCGCCTTATAGATGCACTGTGTTATTAATAAACGTTATTTCAAATTGAAACCTTTTTTTCTTTCTTACCTTTGTCACTACAGAATTACGTGACAGGGAAAATTAATTTTAAACTTACGAGTAACTTTACACTGAGTTTATTAATAAGACAGGGCTGTTTCCTAACGGCAAGATTAATTAATGTATGTATAAATTAGTTTCAATAGTAAATTAAATTCGCAGTACATTGACAACGTTATGAAGAACGAATCAGCCCGAAATCGCTTAAAGAACTGGGGACTCAGCATAGCGCCGGATACAATTAACATAATGGCAAGAGGCTTGGCTCCCGAGCCTGTGTTGTTTGGCAATAACGTTAAAGTGCCAGGCAAGCCTAACGCGGATTGGAGCTTTGAAGCTTGCAAGAACGCAGTAATACACGCTGTCGATTTACTGTCCTGGGCAGTGGTGTACACAGACAGAGATAAGCAGTGCACAATGGTAAGTATTGGTGTCAAATGAGTCAATGTATCAAAAGTCAATGAGTCAAATGAGACAGTGTGTCAAAAGTCAATGAGTCAAATGAGACAGTGTGTCAAAAGTCAATGAGTCAAATGAGACAATGTGTCAAAAGGCAATGAGTCAAATGAGTAAGATGCCGCGCCCAGTGTCAATTTAATTCAATAATTTTTATATCGGTTCCGTAATACATATTCAGACGATGGAAAAGGCTAAAAATAATTTTGTAAATATGTATATACCAAAGTGAAAAATATCATGAGAGAGTTATATAAACCAATAAAGTATTTTTTCCGTATGTCAACAAAATCTTAAAATTGCACTAGCTTATGTAAAACAATTTTACATCTGCAGATATACCAGACCCATATTACAGCTCTCTATGGAAAGAAAAGGAAAACAGAAAAAAGCGCGTATTCCTTACTCAAAGGCCGGCACCGCTCCCGAGATTCCTTATATTGCACGAGAGTGTGGGCGATGACTTATCATCAGATGACACTTAGGTCCGGTATCCACCAAAGCGGAGAGGAGAAGAGATGTATTTTGATAACCAATTAGATTTCGTTATTTCCACATCTCTCCGCTTAGCTTCGGTGGAAATGGATCAAGCGGAGAGGAGATATCTCATTTGTTAATGTATTTTTTCCCCGCTGGATTCTCCCCGCGCTTCGCAAACTCGAAAGCTTTTTTATACGCACAGCTCACATCTCCTCCCCGCTATGGTGGAAATAACCTGACAGCTTCGCGGCTTATCTCCTCTCGTCTCCTCTCCTCGACGCTTGGGGGGATACCGGGCCTTACGCTTGTTTGGTCCCTGTCCATAAAAAATTAGGTAGTTTTAATTTAGTATAATAGATTATTTTGTCTGATTGCGGTCCGTTAGCTGACTGTGGACGGCTCTGCTAAAACGAGTGTTACATAGCCGAGCATGACAGCAAAGTCTCATTCAATATCCACAAAATAGTGCTCAACTTTTTTTTATGAAATTGATACGCCCTACCCATTACAACTCAGTGCCGCTCAGGATTCTTGAAAAAACCCATAAATTCTGAGCGGCACTACAATTGTGCTCTTCACCTTGAGAAATGAGATGTTAAGTCTCATTTGCCCAATAATTTCACTAGCTACGCCGCTCTTCAGACCGAAACACAGTAATGTTTACACATTACTGCTTCACGGCAGAAATAGGCGCCGTTGTGGTACCCATAATCTAGCCGGCTACTTATGCAAAGGAGCCTCCCACTGGTAAAGAAATTTTCATAAAAATAGCAATCCTTGTTACAGAACTTTATAGAAACAATAAGACGATGTGGGAACCCGATGGGCATCACAATTAGTCAACCAACTCTAGTTCGTTTGCCCAACGATCGCATTGACACGTGCGCGGTGACGCTCAAGAAGATTATACACTCGCAACTGCAGATCGTCGTAGTGATATGCTCTACGAAGACTGACGACCGTTACTCGTCTATTAAGAAGATATGCTGTGCGGAGAATCCAATACCCTCACAGGTACATAGAAGTGTCCGTGCGATGACTAGGGATTTCACGCCATCTTAGTGACGTCACGTCTAGGCATACATATTAAAATTCAACAACCATGAATAATAATGTGTTCAGTAACTGAATAACTTCTATTTTGTTTGTCATTTTAAAATAATGGTGTTAACATGGTCCCAACCTTATTTCTTTACTTTATACGAGATTTATACGCTCGCGTATTCATGCGCTTAGATATATTGACATGCTATGTTTATAATGATGTTCTGATGGGAGTTTAACAAATCAAATCAAAATCAGTTTATTCACGTAGGTCACGGAAATGACACTTATGAATGTCAAAAAAAACAAATTCTTATTGAACCGCTACTTCGTAAAGGGTTGAGCTAATGAGAAGAAGTAACAAGAAACTCATTGCCACTCTTTTATATCAAGATTTACATTTAAGTACATCGATTTACAGATCATTTCAAATTACAATATAATATGTAAAATGTAAAATGATGCAACAGACACTCAAACGTCAAATAGTCAATTTCTTACACGAGTAAGAACACTTTATACCTGTCCCAAGAAAAGTCCTCAACGCCGCTAGAGAAGTTTTCAAGCGATTGGAAGTGTATTATAACAAACTTACAAAAGGAAAGTTGTGTTGTTGTTATGAAAACATGGTAGCAGAATACTAATCTATTTAACGAATTTCCGTTTTTCATATTGCAATTAATGTTTGTTTGAGCTTTTACTTTATTAAATATAGTATTTAAATAAAACACTTTTAAAGGATTAAAACGCGTGTAATTGTAACGGTTTTACATTAGATGTTTGCGTAAAAGTTACATTTTTATTTTAGTTAACCCGACGTTTCAAGACCTTTCCAGATCTCGTTTTATGGGGGACTGGGACTGCGTTTTAATTCTTTAAAAGTGTTTTATTTAAATGTGTAAAACTCGGGTTAATCAAAGAAATTAAATGTAGTATATTAAAAGATGTCTCACAAAGCACTTCGTCAAGTGGCACATACCGCATTAAAATCTATTCGGTAATACTTTTCGTTTGTGACGTCCAAAGAACGTGAATATTTTTTATAATCCTATTATGGTTGTAGGTGATAAACGCTCGGACGATAATGAACCAACAGAAGTTGAGGTCTATAACACAGAAAATCCTCCTGCAAATTAACTGCAAGCTTGGTGGTACTCTGTGGGGTATTAGTATACCATTCAAGACAGCAATGGTAATTGGTATTGATTGCTACCACGACCCCTCGCGGCGTCTACGAAGCGTATGCTGTAAGTTTCATCCTACCCGCAAATTTCGAAGATTAATTACAGATATCCATTTAATGATTTAATCATAGCAAAGCCATAGACAGAATGGGAAGAGTAGGAAAAACCTAGTATCTAGTGATGGTGGAAAAAAAATAAAAAACTCTAATTTGCATGATAAATTAAATTTCTTACCAAAATTTATGAATATATGATGCCTGAGCCAACCGTTCGAGCTCAGTTGGTCAGAGCGCTCGGACGGAACCGGATAGGTCGCGGATTCGAGTCCCGCATCGTTCTTTGGTGACAAACTTAATTTGTATAATTAATCCCAGAAGTGAGAGATATCACTTTAAAAAAAAACAAATTGTTATGGTCAATCATTGTAACTAAGCAAAATTCTCCTAAAAATAGGCCATTATAAGCGTTAGGTCATTTTAAGCTGAACTCTGATGAACTATCATCATCATCAGCCGGAAGACGTCCACTACTGGTCAAAAAGATTTCCACAATGATCAGACTTGCGCTGCCCTCATCCAACGTTCCGGAGATCTTGACCAGATCGTCGGTCCATCTTGTGGGGAGGCCTACCAACACTGCGACTTCCGGTACGTGGTTGCTATTCGAGGACTTTACTGCCCCAATCGCCATCTGTCCGCCGAACTACGTGCCCTGCCCACTGCTACTTCAGTTTCGCAATCATTTGGACTACGTCGGTAACTATGGTTAATTTAATTTTGAATTAACTATAACCAAATAATATTTCATAGAAGAACTTCACACTACCACAGCATCATTAACGCGGGTCAGTCATTACAAGCAAAGTAATATTAAGTGGTTTCACATATTATTTAAATTCACTTGTTAAGGCTTAGCACAATGATATCTCTTTCAGCTTTCGTTGCCTCATACAATCAATCAATGACTACCTGGTATTCGAAGGCTGTTTTCCAAGAAAAAGGTCAAGAGATCATTGACAGCCTCAAGGCTTGTTTGGTGGACGCGCTTAAACACTATCTCCGAGTCAATGGACGACTTCCGGATAGAATAATTATGTACAGGTAAGATTAGACTAATAATAATGCATGGCCAAATATTAAAAAAAAAAAAAGTGAAAATCGTTGAAGCTAAAACGTTTATTTGTATTTTACTAGAGCTGTTATTTGCGATATTGCAACTCTCTCAAAAGGAGGGCTTTTAGTGAGACATAAAGTTTGTTAAAATGATGGTAAAATAAATTTAAATATATTTATTACAATTTATATGTTTGTAAATAAATAAATGTAAAAACGGAAATTTATACTAAAAATAAAGCCAACAAATTATTAACTGATTTGAAGTAAATTAAAAAAAAAGCGCGTTCACTTTCGTAAAGGCTGGCAACGCTCCTGTGATTCCTCTGCTGTTGCAAGAGAATGTGGGCGGCGGTGATCACTTAACACCCGTTTGTCCTCCTTTTCCATAAAATAAAAAAAAGAAACTCCGATTATTTGGATGACAAACAGCCTTTGGATCATAGCTGCTCAACTTCAGTGAGCTTAAAATAAGTTCAGTAATAAATAAAAAATACATCATGGGTTCTAAATATTTTTTAAATTAATTAAATTGGTATAATAAATATTTTTAACCGACTTCAAAAAAGGAGGAGGTTCTCGATTCGCCGATATTTTTTTTTATGTTTTTTACCTCAAAACTTTCGACTAGGTGAACCGATTTTGATAATTCTTTTTTTATTTGAAAGCTGGTGCGCCGTGTGGCTCCATTGTATTTGGTTCAGATCTGACAATGGCTGACAACGGCATGAGAAAACCATAAAAGTCTTAAATTTGCTATACGTACGTATACCAAAGAGGATGATAAATTTACGAATAACTCAATATCGCGCCAACCGATTACGATGATTTTTTTTATTGGAAAGGATATACTTCAAAGATAGGTTAGGGTCTGATTACGGAATCCATGACAAAGTAACGGAACTCTTTAATTCTTAGGAGCAAATTAACGATACTCGGCCGAATCTTTTTTATGCTATCCGGATATTTAAGAACATAGTTATGGTCAAATAATTGTCGTAGTCGGATATGATGATCATTGGGACTACTTAACGACTTACAGTAACGGTGCGATCTGTGGCAGAATATCTAACTGTCTGTAATCAAATTGCAAAGCGCTTACGTTCATTGCTGTATTGAAAAATTTTGTACATCTACACATATTTAGACAAATTGTTAGTTAGTGTTCAAATTCACTAAAAAACAAAAAATAAAGAAAGAATTAACAAAAAATCAACCGATAACAAGAAAACAACAACCAATAGATATAATATGCACTAAAAAGTATAAAAATAATTGCGTATTTTATAATACAATCTAATTAATTAATCTAATTCTAGTTACGATTATCCGAAGATCCGTTAGTATGTAGGTAATTTTTGGAATATTTCACCAGAAATAAGAAAGTTAATTTTATTAAGAGAAAATGCCTGTTGTGAGTAAATAGTAATGATCTTGTATTTTTGTGCAGACATTAATTAGAAATTGTGTATCAAAAACAGTCATGTACAATAGTCAATGGAGGCTATGTAGTTTTGTTTTTAAAACTGAAATAAATTACTTTCCAGAGATGGCGTGGGTGATGGCCAACTGAAGTTACTCAGAGATTATGAGGTGCCCCAACTGCAGATATGCTTTAAGAGCCTCGGCGACACTGACTATAAGCCGACGCTAACCTATGTTGTTGTGCAGAAGAGAATAAACACTAGAATATTCTCGAAAACTGGTAATGGATTCGACAACCCAATCCCTGGAACCGTGGTTGATCATGCTATTACAAGGAGGGATTGGTGAGTATAAATTTGGTTTTATTCATCTGTCTATATGTAAACAATTTTTTTTTAATCCTGACTATGAATAAAACACTAGTAAACTATTCTTTGACGGCTTCAGCTTGGAGTTATTAAATACTGCTATAATCACGGTTTATCAGTGTAGGTAACCGACTAGTATCGGACCATTCCTACATCAAGGTGAGTGTAGTGGGTTCGCGATAACGTCCCGTCTCATACTGCGGATTTGTGGACAGGGTGGTGCTGATAGCCCTAAAGGCTTTTTCAGCGAAGCCGGTCGGGGGCCTTGGAGGCTGAAAATGTAGGACTCAGACGCGAGGCGTCTCGGAAGGAGGCTCGAACCTCGGACCGCCTACAAGGTTGGATGGAGAGAAGGTCACTGACGATCTAATCCGGTGGTGATGACGTGTTTATCGCTGAAACTTAATTTATTTATAAAGTTACTAATGTCTCAAAGTATTCCAAATAATTTAATTTCCTTTTCAGGTACGACTTCTTAATAGTTTCCCAAAAAGTGAACCAAGGTACTGTGACTCCCACTCACTACGTTGTAGTCCACGATAGCAGTGGCCTGACACCTGACCAGTGTCAGCGACTGACATACAAGCTATGTCACCTGTACTACAACTGGCCCGGCACGGTACGAGTACCCGCTCCGTGCCAGTACGCGCACAAACTAGCTTACCTCATTGGCCAGAATGTTAAGCAGCCGGCGTCAGAGATATTAGCTGATAAGTTGTTCTTCTTGTAATTTAGACTAGTACCAGAGATTTCATAAAATTGGTAACGATGTCGCACATCCAATGCAAAACAATCATATTATGTACTAATGGAGTTTTGATAAGCCCAGGCTGACAGTAGAACACACACTTTTTACTATATTTTGGTTAAGATTGTAAAGAATTTTTACATCCTTACGTTTTACAGTATGTTTAAAAAAAATATTTTATGAAATATATATACTCCATGGGGATTCATGGAAAGTATGACTATAGTCATTTAACATTCGATTGCTAATATCCGGTTTTGCAGTGGCTAACAATGACATGTTTAATCTAAGCATTAATAATTACCGTTAAATTTACAACAACACACACACAACACACATACATAGGATAGTTAGACGGGCAGTAAAGTCCTCGAAATACGAACAAGTACCGGATGACGTAGTATTGGACCCCGCAAGGTCCAATACTGCAAGTCAAAGGACCGATGATCTGGTCAAGTTAGCCGGAATAAGTTCGATGAGCACAGCGCAGGACCGATCGTCATAGAGATCATTTGGGGAGGAATTTGACCAACAACGGACGTCTTTCGGCTGATATGATGATGATGATTACAACGCATAACTATTCAAAGCTTGGTAGCCTTCTTTAACTAAATTGTGGCGTAAATTTTTCACAGAAGCCACAGTAGGAAGAATCGAATAGAACCGAGCATTACCTTTAACACCGCATTACTTATTATAGTTAGTTCTACTAGTACGAAGTAAAAGTAAATTAATACATTTATGCTTGTTTTGCATTACATGTGCGATGTAAGTTTATATTAATTAACGGTTTTGTAGTTTTAAAATCAGTTTACTGTAAGTTCCGCCGCTTGAAGTAAAGTGCATGTGCTCTTCCACAAAAAATTCGAGAACAGAAGTGGTGAATCTGAGAAAGAGAAATAGATTCTTCTTCTAAAACTGTGTTCCAATAATCTATAAGATGCATATCAATTCAATCTTATTTAGAGATATTTACGATTTTGTTTTAATGAATCTGTTCAATAGTACTGCTTATACATACTGTGTATAAGCGGATCTATTAAGTGCAGGCCCTTTACTTAGTTTGTAATGTTATTATAAACTTAAGTAGTTTGTTGACACGAGATGCCACGTCTAGTAGCGCAGTAATTTCCTCAGCTACGGCGCCCTTTACTCCAAAACACAGAACAAGCACATTACTGTTAGGCGACAGAAAAAGGTGACTCTATGTTACCTATGAGGCCCCCACCGGTATTTAGTTATATAGATATTACCTTGACACGATTAATCAAAGACAATTGGGACCGATTACACGTTTTCTGTATTATTAATAAAGGCGAAGTTAAGATATTCCAAATTTAAAACTTTTTGGCTTGCAATTAATAAAACAATACCAAACCAGTTTCGCCGTTAAACACTCACACATGCCCCGGATCAGATCCGGGGCATGTGTGAGTGATAATTATAAGAATGATTGTTGAAGTGCAACCGATTCGCGTGGGTGTATGAAGCTTAATCTCTGTACCGTTTTATGTACTCATGTGCGATATAGTCTGTAAACATTTTGCATATTCTTGGTTTATTCTCAGGTACAACTTTATACCACGTTTATTTGTAAAGCCGTATATCTTTTTCTTACCTTCGTCACTACAGAAATACATGACAGGCAGAAGTAATTTTAAATTTGGAGTAACTTTACACTGCGTTTATTAATAAGACAGAGTATACGCTCGACGGCTCACACTGCTAACTTGATTCGTGACATACCTAGATTTATTACAATATCACTATAGTGTACTCGTGACATTACAATTTCACTTAAACCAGGCCTTTAAATTTGTAAGAAATGAAGTCGATGGACAATCTACTGTTTTATGATAATATCACTAGTGAAATTCTTATATCACGGCTTTGACAATATAACTGCGACATATATGAACATTTTGGTTTTGTTAAAACAATTTCGACGGCTATTTGATATATTCTATAATTAATTATGCCATGTAACCTCTATATCCGTAAACGCATTTAATTTGTATAAGCGAAATCGCTTTGTCTGTAACCAAGATTAAGACTGACATTTAGTCTAAATAGTTTAAGTAATTCTGAGTTTTACTAATAGTTATCATTGGTGAATGTGTGTTGTAGTTTAACAACGAGTCTGTAGGAATGTTTAATTAATAAATATTATTTCTGAATTGGTTTCGTATGCCGTTTACAACTGTGAAAGGTGTTGCAAAAGCATTCGAGGATATTGTTTACTAACGAGTTTGCTAACGAATGTCTTCTATGTTTACTTAAAGCTATTCATAACGATTGTCTTCCATGTTTACTAAAAGCTATTCATAACGAATATCTTCTATGTTTACTAAAAGCTATTCATAACGAATGTCTTCTATGTTTACTAAAAGCTATTCATAACGAATGTCTACTATGTTTACTAAAAGCTATTCATAACTAATATCTTCTATGTTTACTAAAAGCTATTCATAACGAATATCTTCTATGTTTACTAAAAGCTATTCATAACGAATGTTTTCTATGTTTACTAAAAGCTATTCATAACGAATGTCTACTATGTTTACTAAAAGCTATTCATAACTAATATCTTCTATGTTTACTAAAAGCTATTCATAACGAATATCTTCTATGTTTACTAAAAGCTATTCATAACGATTGTCTTCTATGTTTACTTTAAGCTATTCATAACGAATGTCTTCTATAACAAATTATTTTCTTAAGAAGCTCGTGCTATTTTTTTGCACATTTTTCTGGGGATATCTACTATATACGGTATGGTCTGCATACCTATGAAATAAATAAAAATATAAGTAATACTAGTCCACAGAACTATCGCAAAATTAATTATATAATTAAAAACTTTAAATTGAAAAAGTGAAATTTTCAAACAAAATAAATATTCAAATAAATGTAGTAAAATTTAACAGTCTATATAGACAACTTACCTTGACCCCGGAACGATGTGCGAAGGCGGCAAGTTGTCGGCTTTACCTTTGATTCGTTTGATAATTTGCGACGTAATTTAAATTCACTATGTACATTTATACGGACACTTTTTTATTTCGGGATACCTATCTGAACTGAACTTTAAATTGAATATTGTGCATTAGAATAATAATGGAAACGAAAATTTACAAATTTTCTAAATGTCCGCCACATTCTTGATGAATACACAAGTTACAACACCGTACAATGTTGTCCCAAAAAATAAATAATAACTAACTTCTAAAAAAATCAAATTCACAGTAATAATAATAACTAACTTAAAAACACTATTTACACATACACAAAGTCAAGTACCTAGTTAATAAGTGTCTATTTCACTAATTGCATTTATTAATTTTATTAGCTAAAAGTTAAATTATCAAATACAATTACTTTTTACTTACTACGCTAGTTAGCTAGAACTTCAATTAATAAGTTCAATAAATTTTTCATAGTCAATCGTTTGAGGCAATCGCGCAAAAAGTATGAAATCACTGCGAAATACAAATTAGCCTATTTGCCCAGAAGACTCGCGATAAACTAAAGTGGTGCTCAGTGCTCACTTAAAATAACGAAAAAATAATTCCTTAATAGAGAATTCCTCACAATTATAGTTTATCGATACTTTTTTATACCTATTTAGCAACCATCACCAAATACCTAAACATGGCTACTTTTTTTGTGTTTTTCGAATATCTTAATAATTTTAACAAATTATTTATTAGATAAACTTTTTTTATTAGTTTTCAAAGAACTTTCTCCCACGTACAACCTAGCAGGCTGTGGAATGAACGTCCTTGTGCGGTATATCGTGGACAAATGTCAAAAAAAGGAGGTACAAATTTCTAATGCTCATTTCTCTATAAAAAATCCTGAGTATCGAACGGGCAAGTTGGTACGATTTTTAACAATTAGTTTGCTTTGTATTACGTAAGATGTAAGGCATACCTACCCTACCTACGATACTTTCCTACACATACACCAACAAGATAAACTAGCATAAAAATTATAACAATTATTAATAAATTAATGAATGGGAAATTTTGTAAAAAAGAAATTATTTTCGTAAGTCCAACTTACAAAATTACTGTTTTCTGAGTGATTTCTTGAGCAGCAAATAGGTAAGTTGGTACGATTTTTTATAGGTTGCTTTCGAATTACGTAACATGTCAAACAAGTAATAAATCGTTATTGTTAAGTTCTTCCCTATTCACAATAATTATCTCTCAACTTTATAATTTATAAAAACAAAATCACGAAGCTGTTTAGTTTTAAATACCTAGGGTGTAGTGTATTTTTACAACAATCATTACAGAACAATTTTAAAATAAACTTAAATAACTTATTATCTATCGATTACAACTCCCTTTAAAGAAAGCTAATCGATAGAAGATATCTTTACACTACCCCGTACAAATTTCGAGCTTGCTTTGAATCGCGCCGCCCGCGACCTTCAAAGAGACACTGCCGTCACGTGTACGCTGCCAAAGAAAACCGCCACTGGCAGCAAGGCCGTCTTATGACACTATTGAAATATTCAAATTCATTGAACCATTGACCCAGTTAACTAATACTACACAGTACGCATAAATTTGTGCAAATGAACAGTCTACTTTTTGACAAAACCAATGCACGGATTTCGTTAATTTTTGGTATATCGTCAGCAAATATGCTAACAAGTATGTACCTCCATTTATTTCATAGAAGTTAGTTCCATACTGTATATAGTTAGGATAAAAAACTTATTATACAAATATTACTAGAATACATGTTGCAAGAAGGAAATATTAATAAAATTACTTATATAAAATATGATGAAAATATTAAATATTGCACTAGTTTAACCTTCAGTTAAACATTATCCTTTACTTAATCATACTAATTACATCTTAAATCATCATTCAGTTCGTTTCTAACTAATCTAGTGTTTCTTTACACCCGTTTTATGGTAACATATATAAGTCATACAATGTATGATTTATCAATCGCTAAATTTTACTTAATGGAGATGGAAATCTGTGGGCCAAAATATAAAAGTTGTGATGTGTATGATGTGAAAGAATTGCCATACTTTTTTATCTTAAATAATCTTATAATATCGAAACTTAGTTCGATTCTCAATCTGGTTCAAGTTATCGTGATTCACATTCATCTTTCGTTTTCACGGACAAACAAACGTCATTGTTTGACAACTCTATAAAAAGATTATTGAACACAGACGGTATTGACGGTAACGCGAATGTGATTTAAAAATTTACACTTGGCAAACTTATCGTATGATGAAGTCATTTTTCACTAAATATAATAGAAATTAGTGTTTAAAGAGAATCTTTTGCACTTTAGCAACAACAACTTGCGCTGCCTAGAGATGTGGGTTTTCTCTGCATCTTCTACCGCATTTAGCACGGGGAGTGCTCAGAGGAGCTGTTCGGGTTGATTCCAGCGACCGAATTCCACCACCGGGCATTACGTGCAAAGTAAAAGTAGCAAACAAATCATTCCACAATCGCGCGTTTTGCAAGAAATTTCTTGCCTCGCACAGCCACTTTGTGGAATCAATTACCGGCTGCGGTTTTCCCGAACCGATATGACTAAGGGACCTTCAAGAAAAGAGGATACTTCCCACCTTAAAGGCCGGCAACGCATCTCTTCAAGAGCCCTGTTGTTGCGGATGTCCATAGGCCGTTGCCTCCCATCCCTTTAGCCTTTTGCCCGTTTGCCCCCTCTTATATAAAAAAAAAACTGTTAAAGATTGTAAAATAACCTTATTTTTTCTAAAACTAATAACTCGCCTCTCAGTTAGTCAACACAAATTTTCAGCGAGGGACTGACAAGTCTTAATCTAGTCACATCAATTTCATCTCATTACATTTAGTATGTAATCGTTTTCGTCGCCTGTGTTTTGTATATACATAATATGTACATTGAATTTGTTTTGTTAAAATTAGCCGTGTGCTTTTTTTTACAAGTTATTGTAACATTTTACTAGGGTACTCTACTGTAGGTACATAGTTATTCTAGTAAAATATGTCAATCTTACCCACCAGATAGTAATAAGGTTATAAAGTATGAAATAGCTTTAAATATAAAATTATAAAACTTAGCATTATATTTTGTGCTCAAAATTATTTCTTAAGAATTCAATATAATTATTTTTAACATAAGCTACATATCGCAAAGGCACGGAATTATCTAAAAATTTAATATTGATACACTATCATAAAGAATGTGAGATTAAATGTGATATATTTTTTTGAAGTTTGGCTGCAATGTTTTTTGCTATATGTCTATATAGGTTTGATTACAAAAAAAATATTCTACTTCTAAATACATTAATAATATATTTACTTGTAAAGGAACGTTCAAATCATCAATACAAAAATATATATTTTTAATAGATTGAGATATCATTATACTACTGCGTATAGCAATATATTACTGAATATGCGTTTTTTTTATTATCATTAACTTCGTTCTTGATTATAAAACATTAAAAATACTCTTGGCAGTGTTTAAATTTATTTTTGCTGCTCGTCGTAATGCCGCCTTACACATTAACGCGACACGTTCTTGATATCGCAGCAGCAATGACGAAAATTCTCTGACGAAGTGAGTAGGAATATAAAATAATGACAATAACTCATTTAATATACAAGTATCCGAAGCCTACTGACAAGTCGACCGGGGCGTCATTTCGAGTTTATTTACTTTCATTTGTCTATTAGCTGACTATCATAAACCGTTATAGCTAGGCAGCTTGCAGCAGCAGAAACTTTGACCCTGTACTATTATTGCTGCATTATCAAAAGAGTGTGTGTACTTATGTATGCACGCAAGAAGTTATACTTCTTTGGCCTTAAAAGGCATAAAAAGGCATAAAAGGCATTTATTTTCTCAAAACTGATTCCTTTAGAATTCTTTTTGATGTCATTTCTTATACTACTAGATACTGCTACCGCTTCGGAAACAAATGGCGCTCTGAGAGAGAAGAAGCGGCGCAAGAAACTCTCCCAGCATTCTTTTTTTATGCGCTCTTTTCAATAAAAATATACAATATTGTACAGTCGCTATAAAATAATCACAATCTAGTCCCAGGCTGTCCGATCACTTAGATATTCAGCAGTGGAGTAATAGGATTTACGACAGAGCCATTTTTTTATAAAACATTTAAATTTATTTATAGATAATGCCTGAACAGTGGCTGGGACTTTATTGTAGAAGTGTATACATTTACCCTTAAAGCTATTATGTATCTTATGAAGCCTACTAGAATTAGTTACAAGCAATCCCTTATTTCTAGTGTTATAATAATGAAAATGACTATTAAGAGCAAAAAGGTGACGATTTTTGTGAACATATATTAAATTTTCATAAATGTACTGACAATAAACAGTCATAATATTTATTTCTTTAAATTTTTCTTTGAGAGACTGTCTATAACCAAGCTGATATATAGCTTACAAAGCAAAAACCCTTAAAATTATTTATTCCTCGTGCTATTCTACGTTTGTAGAAAGAACAATATTGTAAAAATCTTGCAAAGATGACTGACAATTATTAAATAACGAATACGGCTGTACGGGCTTGAACCCTTTGCCTATTCTAATAATGGATGAATAAACAAAAAAAAAACGAATATCGCAAACGTCAGAAAATTTTAGAAATCAACTTCATCCTGTTGCTTTTGTGTTATAATGATGCGCTCGCATCTTAAAATTTCACTCTCATCATATTTTCATAACGCGTCTAAAGAAGTATTACTTCAAAAATTATAAAATACAAGCAATATGGCCGTGATGCAGAGCCGCACATTATTATTGATTGAACCCAAAACATGATAAGGCTCATTAGCCCAGTAATTTCACTAGTTTTTTCTAACCGAAACACCATAATGCTTGCACCCGCCTATCTGGCGAAGAAGCCTTCCACTGGTTAAAAAAGTTTTTATACTAATACGACTCACGCTTGACCAGTTATTTCATTGACTATAGAATTGTTTAAGATAGTTATTCTTTTGATTATACATTTTTTTTTACTAAAGTGTTTTAAGAGATTGAAACACTTATGTACTATTTAAGTTATAGAAATATAAACAGTATCAATCAAAGATAATGTAAATACTACGTATTAAGAGGAGTGACTGCCTAAATAAAAATTGAAATTTAGTATGAAACGTGCAGTCATTTGACATAAGTTTGAAATAGTAGTAATTGCTGTATGGCGATTGGCGGTGAAGTATAATCCGGCAAAGTTTGAAACCGAACAGTTGCTTATAAAGTAGTGGATTTCGGCTGTCTTCGTTTTTAACAAGACTATAGCCGTCATCTGTCAATCTATGAATGACTGCACGTTTGATACAATCGAGTGAATCGCTTTTTTTTATAGAGTTTCGCTACGCTGGTATTAATCTCATAATTGTAAGAGTGTGTGTTTTTGATATCTCCTTTTCAGTAAAAAGATTTTGATTTATATAGATATATAAATATTTGATATAACTAAAGGTTGATTGCAAAACCTATTACTATTTTTGTATTTGTCGACGTCGGTACTTGATTTTTTCATACAAAAATTTAAGTAAGTACCTCACGCCATGTGGTCTGCGAAGTAATAGGCCGAATTTGTTGAAGATTCATTGTATTATATTAAACAGAAAATAAATCGTTAAATCAAATTTTTATTAAAGTCAAAAATTACCTCATTAAGTAAGACTTAGTGTATGTTGTTTAAGAAGAATATGAGTTAAATTTGATACCATTTAGAATACTTTTAAAATTACTTGTAAGTTTTTTTGTATACCAACAGCTTATATGTGTTAAGAATTTTGAAAGTGTTGTTTATTAGGCATTAGGACTAAGATTTACAAGTCATTGGTTGCAAAGTTGAAAAAAGTTCACGTTCCATATTGAAGAAACAATATATAGCAACCCTTTTCATGCCCTTGTATAAATCTGAGCATGTCATATATCTAATATATAAAATTCTCGTGTTATGGTGTTAAACATTGAACTCCTCCGAAACGGCTTGACCGATTCTCATGAAATTTTGAGTGCATATTGGGTAGATCTCAGAATCGGACAACATCTATTTTTCTAAATTTGTTTGATTATGAGTCAGCATTAAAAAATACATACAACTTCAAATTTTCACCCATCTACGATCAACAGTTACTTTTGTATCGCGATTTTAATATCGGCAATACGTTTGCTGGGACAGCTAGTATTATATAAATAATTCCTTTAGTTATATGAAAGATGTGATATGAGACTATTCGTAGTCTATTTAATTATATTAAAACCAAAATTAATTAATTTAAGACACATATTTATGTTTATTTTATGACAATAAGGGACGAGACGAGCAGGACGTTCATGTGATGGTAATTGATACGCCCTGCCCATTACAATGCAGTCCCGCTCAGGATTCTTCAAAAACCCAAAAACTGTGAGCGGCACGACAATTGCGCTCGTTACCTTGAGATATAAGATTTTAAGTCTCATTTGCCAAGTAATTTTGCCCTTCAGACCGAAACACAATAATACTTACTTATAACTGCTTCACGGCAGAAATAGGCGCCGTAATCTAGCTTTCATCCAGTGCTAAGAAACCTCCCACTGGTAAAATTATACTATAGCAAAGCCTTCCTTAGAATTTCTTTACCACAGTTTTAGAGTTAGGGGCGAAAAATACTTTTCATAATAATGTATAACATATTGAATAACGATATTTTTATGAAAGAATCCCGCTGAGTTTCTTGCGCCCGTTCTTCTCAGGTCTGAGGCATACTTTTTCGAATGGGTGGCAGTTTTTTGACGTTCAGTAAGTGATTTTAAATCCTATTTTGAATAAAAATATGTCAATTTGAATCAATAAAATATAAAATTTGTAATAATATATTAATGTACTTTAACGGATCATATCAATATGTTAATAAAATTTATTGAAGTAGGCGTTACTTTGCGGAAATCCATAATTATACAAATGATTTGAGCTTTCTTTAGTGTTAATTCCGCCAATATTTTTCTTTAAACAATTCGACACGTGTTTCGCCTCTACACGAGGCATCCTCAGGACGTGTTGTCTCGCCAAAATCTGGCACGAGACTGCTTAATGTTAAACCCAATATTGGCTTATCTGTCTTATAAAATATTATTTTGCAAAATCAAACAAATAGTCGACTGTGGCCTTTTAAAAACGCCTCGTCGTCCGTTTGTGTATGCTTTTTTCAGCTTTGACTGTGAATTCTGTGACATAATTGAGGTAAATTTTTGTCTATCGCTATTTATTGGAGCGTTCATTTGTTATAGCTTAGATAATTAATACATCTAGATAGAATGTCTGGGACTGATGGGAACACGTCGAAAAAAATAGAGGTGAACTGTTAGCCTCTATTTTCAGCATTCGCAAACTAAAACAAAAAAAGCCTGGCACGTTGTTATGCCTTGCCTAAAAGCTAAAGGCTCTATCTAGATGTAGAAATTATCGAAGTGATATAGTATGTTAAGGTTCGTTTATGAATCACTTCTCAGAGTATTTTTTTAATTTTTCGTAATAAAAATGTAGTTTGCAACATCTTGTAGTTTCATTTCACTTTCGACCACTCCCATGGGCGTTAGTCGGTGACTCGACGGATTGAAATTCAAGCTATCGTGTCGGATAGTACTGATTGTAATCTACAACACGAAATCATTCGGAGATACCGATTATTCACGTAACATATCCTGTATCTATATATATATATATATATTTATTTTATTTATTTTATTTTACATTTTTTGGAAAACTTACAGCTAGGTTAAAAAATATAAGTTACATACATAATTACAGAAGGACAATTAAAAGTTTTCACAGATAGAAATCGATATATGATGTAAGAGTTAAGTGGACAACAAATACGAAAATTATATAAAATGATAAAGAGACAAAAATAAATTAACAAAATAACTCAAATTTACAATTACACCTGATTGAAAAAGTTCTCGGTAAAGAGCTGTTTTACCTGCTTAATTGGAGTGGTGAACAAATCCAGGTCTAATATCTTAGACAAGTCGTTGAAGGACCGACCAGCCCACAGTAGATAACTATTTTGTCTATAATTAGTTCTAGCTCCGGGAACATGCAGGCAGCATGGTCTCCGGAGTGAAGCAAACGGAACCTGAAGACCAATGCGCGCGAGCATTTCAGGACAGTCGACCGAACCCCTCGCTATATTAATTATGTAAATGAGATCGGCTATACGTCTCCTCTCTTCCAATGGCAGAATATGGAATTTTTGACAGCGCTGATTGTAGTTCGGAAGAAATGCTTTTATTTTAAATTGAAGATGACGCAGAAACCGTTTTTGTAACGCTTCAATACGTCTATTGTATATATTGTAGACGGGGTTCCACACTTGTGAGGCGTATTCTAAGTGACTGGCACAGTATAATATTTTTATGGCTTTAATGGATTTAAATTCTGAAGACATACGTAAGATAAAACCTAAGGATTTCGATGCCTTACATATGATCGAGTTAATGTGATCGTCAAAAATTAATTTATTATCAAATACAATTCCTAGGTCGCGAATCGAGTGGACTCTTTTTAGAAACGAATATTTTAATCTATAATTGAATGTGATGGGAGTAGATTTTCTAGTATATGAAGTTATATAACATTTATTAACATTTAAATCTAATTTATTTTCTAAGCAATAATTTTCAAATCTATCGAGATCATCCTGAAGGTGTTGTGCACATTCAAGTGATCTGATAGGAGATAGTATCTTCATATCGTCAGCATATAATAATATTTTTGAATTAAGAAAGCATGAAGAAATATCGTTTATAAATATATTAAAAAGAAGGGGACCTAGAAGTGATCCTTGAGGAACTCCTGATGGGATCAGGATTGTTGACGATGCGTAGCCTTGTAGTACGACGGTCTGGCATCTGTTTTGTACATATGATGTAAACCATCTGAACAGATTACCACGTAAACCAACAGACTGCAACTTACGCAGTAATAGTAAGTGGTCAATTCTATCGAAACATTTACTGTAATCCGTATATATGACATCAACTTGTGAAGGTTCTGACATATGGACAGCCAGATAGTCGCTACAAATAATAAGGTTTGAAACAGTGGATCGTCCTTTCAAGAAACCATGTTGCTCTGAGCTAAAAGTGTGTTTTAAGCAATCATATAATTGCTTATAAACAACTCTCTCTAAAATTTTGGCAAATAAGCATAATTTAGATATAGGTCTATAATTTGTAACTATATCTTTAGGGCCTTTTTTGTGTATCGGAGTAATGAAAGCCGTTTTCCAAATTTTACGTACCACTCCCTCTGATAGAGAGCGTTTGAACAACAAGGTGATATATATATATATATATATATACTAGCTGAACCGGCAAACGTTGTTTTGCCATATTAAGTATAATTAGTTTTATATAGTTTTATAAGTAATAAAATATTGCCTATATTATAGCCTGTACATCATTTTGTTCTATTGTCAATAGTTTTTGCAGCGCACGCAAAAATAGGTTTTCGATTTTACACCTTGTGTTACAAAATAGCAATTTTATTACGGATCCCTAATTTTGAAAAAAAAAACATAGCCTATAGCCTTCCTCGATAAATGGACTACCCAACACTGAAAGAATCATTCAAATCGGACCAGTAGTACCAGAGATTAGCGCATTCAAACAAACAAACAAACTCTGCAGCTTTATAATATTAGTATAGATATATATCTGTGGCCTGGTGCTAATAGGGCCAACATCAATAATCATTATTTTCAGTAATGAGCGTTATAACAAGCAATCACCATACAAAGTTATTATTTAGGTGTTATATTGTAGTATGGCAAAAATGTTTTAGTTTTATTTGATTAATGTTTTTATTTTTTAAGCAGATTTATGAATTAAATTCTAATTTAAGAAAAAAATTATATTTTGGAAAATATTAACCACTTAAGCCCCTTTAGCACTGATAATAATTATTATGTTAGTTTCCAATTATGTATAAAATTAAAAAGGCCAATGTTGTTTTTCTAAGAAATTTTATTATGGAGCGATTACAATATTTTTAAATTTCTTCATCAGAACATGACATAATATCCTTCATTTCGGGGCCAGTCTCCAAAGACTCATAAAATGGACGGCTGGATGGTTGGAGGTACTCCAGAAATTGCAAGTCTCTCTCTGACAGACTTGGTGCAGGGAGTTTGATAGGTCTCTGATTTAGGGACATGAGAGGTGTTACTGGTACAGTATCTTCCGATTGTGGACGTGTCATATTTAGTCCTTAGTAACATTTTGATATTATAGTAAAATATTAATGACTTTGTGCAAAATGGATCAATGTATGCATTGGTCTATTTTGCTTTAATATATAAATAAAGCAGCAAACTAAAATTACGAGTATATCACAAAAAGGGCTAATGTAGGGCGTGAAGTAGCGGCCTAGTGCCGCTATGTTTCGCATAGGTTTGTGTCGAGGACCGGTGGCGATCCCTTCCCCCCCAACAAAATATGTGAGCGGTCCTTAAAAAGATATTACCCCAAGAGGATACCGGCTCTACCAGAGCCGGAGAATCCCTCCCCGAGCACTCTCGCTCGGGCTGCCCTTCGTATTCTGGGGTGGGCACAGAACCGCGAAAGCCGCGCCTAGTATCGGAATACTGGGTCTCGAAATCTCGAGCGATTGCCAATTCCGTGGCCATCTGGAGGGCAAAGCCAAATTGGCTTCGAAGCTGGGCGTCATTAATAGAGCACGGCAATACTTCAAGCCGGCCCACATTCTAGCGCTCTACAAAGCGCAGGTCCGGCCACACATGGAGTATTGCTGTCATCTCTGGTCTGGCGCACCCCAGTATCTGCTCGATCCATTTGACCGCGTGCAACGTAGAGCAGCTCGAATTGTCGGGGACTCAGTGCTCTGTGAACGGCTGGATCTCTTGGCGTTGCGTAGAGACGTCGCTTCATTGTGTGTCTTCTACCGCATTTATCACGGGGAGTGTTCCGAAGAGCTGTTTAACCTGATTCCTGCCGCCGAATTCCACCTTCGCACGACACGCCACAAGTTAGGATTTCATCCCCACCATCTGGATGTGTGGCGGTCCTCCACAGTGCGGTTTTCAAGGAGCTTTCTCCCTCGTACTACAAAGCTGTGGAATGAGCTTCCTTGTGCGGTGTTTCCGGGACGATACGACATGGGTACCTTCAAAAAAAGCGCGTACACCTTCCTTAAAGGCCGGCAACGCTCTTGTGATTCCTCTGGTGTTGCAAGAGAATGTGGGCGGCGGTGATCACTTAACACCAGGTGACCCGTACGCTCGTTTGTCCTCCTATTCCATAAAAAAAAAAAAGGTTAACTTTGATCGTTTTAGTTCTTACTCTATTACTAGGAAAGTGAACAATAATAATTTTTAGCGGCTGAAATATAATGCAGCCCTTTTATAATTTTTTTTTACTTGCCTGTATAAAAGTGCACACTACATTGGCCTTGTTACATAGTAACTTTTGAAAAATTGTTAATACATTAACGCCCTTTTAGCACAAAAAGATATCACACTTTTACAATAAACTGGCATTACAATCTCGTTTCATACAAAAACGTACTTTGGCCCTTTTAGCACCAGGCCACAGATATATATTATAGATCATTTTCATCATATATATATGTCTTTGTTTGAGGCTCTTTTACGCCTAAACCATTGATCGTATCGATATGAAACTGCACCATTCGATTGCGAAATTTATCCTAGATGATTTAGGGCTACTTATTTTTTTATTGTATAATTTGTCGCAAATTCGCCCAGGGAACGCTTGCCGGAACGTCGCTCTTGGCACAGTTACACTGCTTTTCCAAATCCGCACGGGTTTCTACAATATCGTCTGTATCAGAGGTTTGTATATGTCGTAGGCACTGACCTCTAGTCTCTACTATTTACCATTTGACTGGCAGCTGTCAAAGTGCTTTTGTGCCTGGTTGATATTCGCCATTTTGGCGCTGTTGGCACTAAAACTAGTGATGACAACCTTTCTAAACAAACATCGATAGGAAAACTGCTTACAAAAAAATAACTGTGTACCTTATTACGTTGATAACTGAAGTATAAATAACACGGAAAACGACCGAAATTAACTAAAAATGCAATAATATTTGAGAGTACTGAAAGCTTCTCTCGCAGCTATTTGTATTATACGTCAAAATAAGTTCTCTGGACGCTCGCGAGTGGCGCTTCAAATAGGCACAAAAAATTGCTGTCAAACTTAAGGAACAGCCTGTCCAGTGGTTTTTATACAGGTCAGTGGTCGTAGGTATATGTATTGTCAAAGTTGTGATAGTATCATTTCATTTAGTTATAATTAAACAGTAGATTGTCAATCGATTTCATTCGACATCACAAGAATCAGACCAATCAGAAACTGCCTCATAAACTAACGACCAGTAAAATTACAGTCAAAATACTTTAAATATTTAATAATTGCCTTACAATATCACTATAGTGTACCCGTGAAATTACAATGTCACTAAAACCTGACCGTTAAATTGTAAGATATGAAGTCGATTGACAATCTACCGTTTTATTATAACTAATATCACTAGTGAAATTGTAATATCACGGCTTTGACAATAAAGCTGCGATTTTGGACATAATTGATTTAAAAGGCTGTCCTGACAAAACGACTGATTTCGGTTAGTTTTGTTCAGTGATTCTGAGAATATGTTACATAACATCAAAATTGTGCACGTTATAAACGACTCATGAATTTATCTCAATTTTGTGCAATTTCCCACAATTTGTATAATTTCCCCGTTGCAGTGCTCCAACTCAAAATAATCAACATCAGATCAGACGTCGTTGTAATCCATTAAGGTGATAACTTATCATCAATTCATCAATCAATATTATAACTATTTTTACATTAGTTTTCATTTTATAATATTATTTTCCCCCTGAATATCTACGTGCTCTGCTTAGGTCAGAAAATGTCGGATTAAATAAAATAATAATAATAAAAATGTAACTTTTATACGTAAAACAGTTATGCAAAATTCTCATGTAAATATAAAATTACAATTAGGTACAAGCGTTTTAATGTTAAAGTATTTTCTTTAAATATTAACAGAGAACAATATAAATCGAACGGGAATGTAATGTCTTAGTAGGGTGCGGCTTAATTTAGTCCTGTTCAACCCTTAGAAGACAGGTTTGTCTCTTCGATTTGAGAACACTCCCTTAACTGTCACTGCTCCCCTGTACTAACTTATCTCCAATCAGCTTGATTATTAAGTATTGTGATGAGAAGAAATTCGTATTCAGATATGGGTCTCTTTGCATCTTATGCCAAAAAATGTTATGATGGGGAGTGTACGACGAAATTGTTCAGGACAAAACCAGAAGCCGTTCACCAGCGGCAATCACGTCACGCCGAAGTTCTCACCCAGCCAATTTGTGGAGCTGAGATGATTTGTCGGCTGCAGTATTCCCAAAATCATACGGCTAAAGAAATATCAAGATAAGACCAAGCCTTCTGCCACTTCAAAGACCGGCGCACATCTTAACCCCTAGTATTGCCAATGTTCATGGGCGGTTGGCTATTAATTGTGCCACCTGCTGAGATATGAAAAAATGTGAATAGTGAATGTACCTTATGGCGTCAGCCTGTAAATATCCAAGGCCCATAATCTTTACTTCTTGTAAAGAATACACTGGCCACGAACAGATTACCTGTTTGATGATCGGGTAATCTGTTCGTGCTCGATCTGACGTGAGATGGTTCATCGTTCAAGTTGTTATACGTAAAGGAGGTTAAGAGGATGGATGGATGTGGATTTACAAACTTACCTAATATTCATCTCGGTCGATACCCTCTTGACAGAGTGGTCGTGGTTGACCAGAATAGGGGCAGATGTAATCGCTTCACAATGCTTTCTTATGGAAGAGGAAGACAAACGAGCGGTAGGAATCATATCAAACAGCCCTTCGGAACACTTCCCGTTATAAATGTGGTGGAAGCCACAATGAAGCGACATCTCCACCTAGTGATCTAGTTGTTCACAGAGCATTGGATCCCTGCCAATGAGAAGCTCTACGCTGCACGCCGTCAAATGATTGGAGCTGATACTGGGGTGTCATCTCTCTCTGATAGAAGGTCATTCGAGACTATATATATCAGGTCATAAAAATGGGTTCCTTTTTGCTGAATGAAGTGATATTAAATGCTAAAACAATAGGTAAAGAACTGCTGGTTACTTTTTTTTTATCCATCCTTTAACTATTCCACTTAGACGACTTTAAAAAAGTGGCTGGACCAACGTTCAAAAGAACAGCTTTGGACAACACGCAAAAATCCTGAGGAGGCCTATGCCGTAAGACAAGCAAACTAATAGTATTAAGGACTAAATATATTTGTAGTCTTGCCATAAATACTGAAACAAAGAAAAAAAATCTATTGCAAATAACATTTATTACTTTTACAGTGTGTTAGTTTACTTAATACATAAATACAAAAATCTATTTTAAATGTAAAAACCTTATACCAATTGGTCTCCATTGGCTGCAATACAGTCCTTTAAACGTTGAAGCCAGTTATCAAAAGTTAAATTAGTAATAATGACTGAACACTATCAAGACAATGATTATAAAATAGAAATTAAGCATACATACCCAACTCGTTTGTCAAAGAAAGACAATTTAGTTATCCCCAAAATTAAGAACTACTATGGGAAAAGAGAAAAACGCTGGATAGTGCCCACTGTCATAAATGAACTGCCACAGGATTTGCTAAAAGATGTTTCCTCTAAAAATCACCTTAAACAAATTCTTACAAAACATTATCTCTCACTGTGCCCATGAAATTAATTTAGTATAAGTTTATTTAATATTTCATTTATAATTTTAACTTTACTATGCCGTGTTAATTAACAATAAGAAATAAGTTTAATGCTGTACATTAGGTTTAATAGTAGTTTTAGGTTAATAGTGTAAATTTAGTATTATTGTAAGTAGTATAGTTAGTATTGTATTTATTATTGTTAGTATTATCTTTGCACGAGAGCTGCTGCCGACAAACTACTTACGTAGTTTGGCAGACTGTACTCATGAAATTTGTAAAGGCTACTGCAATAAATGAAAAAAAAAAAAAAAAGACGCACGCACTCTTTCCATGGGAAAATTCTTCACTGCCAATCGTACGGATTGTTTTAGTGGCTCCAAATTATGATGGCGTATAGAGCAAGCCGTATTCTCTAAAACTGACCATAAATCATAATCCAATGGATTAAGATGGGGACTACACGTCACACACGGTAAAAGTAATAAATATTATTTGTAATAGAAATTTTCTCCGTTTCAGTATTTATGGCAAGACTAGGTATATGCTTTAACAAAATTGGGAAATATTAAAAACTTACTTTACTTTTTCGAATGGGTAGTTTTTGACTTCCAATAAGTGATATTATATTCTATTTTGAATAGGAGCTTGAAGCTGTGATTTGAGCCTTTTGGAATATTTTCTGTTGGGAACCATTAACGATAAATATTACGCAAATTATCCAGAGACAATTAAAGCGTTGACTAGTGAAATCGAAGTTGCCATTGAAGAGATTCAACCCGAAACAATCGAAAATGTAACAAAGTTCAACCTTTCTAATAAAACAATACAAATTTGAAAAAATAATCAGAAGTTTTTTTTATAGGCTATTCAAATTTAAAACAATAGATAAAAATGATACAAATAATAATAATTTACCAAAATATAATGTAAAATGCTGAAACAGTAAATATAGATTAAAAAGAGTGGCAATGAGGCTCAAATTTTCCGAAGTGGCGGTATTATCTTTGACAATCAAAAGTATCATTTTCACCGAATTGAATAAATGATTTCTTTCTTTCTACCTTAGGAGGCAAGCGGGATTGTTATTTAATAAATAATAATATATAAAGATTTAGATTAAGATAAAGATTAGATTAAATTAATATATAAAGATTTCTCCTTAAAAAACCGTTGTAACAAAGTACACTCTCAGATAATAATACACCTATTTAAGTTAAAATCTATCGAAAACATTTAATAATACTTAAACGCTGTAAGCGGCACATTCGATCGCGAGATTGACGCAAAAATAGCTCCAATTAGGTGATCGCTAATACGAATTCCAGCTAATCATTCCGTTGCACAGAATTTTTGCCCTAATTAGGAATGTGATAGGAATTTTGTATACCTATGTCCTGAGGCATCGGGATTCGGAGACGTAAACATATTTTAAAATAACTTCATGTTATTAACGGATTGATGATTGACTGACAAAATAATTTTAAACAAAAGTTTATTTATAATCTATTTTATTTCGTGTATGATAATATCTAGTGTTCCTTCACAGTTCGTTTTTTTTTTTAAATTAGGGAGGGACACGACGAGCAGGACGTTCAGTTGATGGTAATTGATATGCCCTGTCACGTTGAGACATAAGATGTTAAGTCTCATTTGCCCAATAATTTCACTTGTTCCGGCGCCCTTCAGACCGAAACACAATAATGTTTACACATTACTGTTTCTCGGCAGAAATAGGCGCCGTTGTGGTACCCATAATATAGCCGGCAACGTTTACAAAGGAGCCTCCCACTCGGTTTTCAGAAACTTCCTTCCACGTGCAACCAAACTATGAAATGATCTTCCTTGTGCGGTGCTCCAGTCCGATATGCGTACTATCAAAAAAGCACGTACACTTTTATAAGAGCTGGCAACGCACCTTCGATTCCTCTGATGTCGTAGGAAAATGCGGGTGGTGGTGATTACTTAACACTCTTTGGTTACTATTTTTTTTTGGTATTTATAACCTTGGTAACTGAACACTCTTTTGTCCGTCGCGGAATTCGTGTTTCAATATTTTTTTCAGATTCCTACATTGATTTTCAGTTGATACTTGGTGGTGTTAAAGATGTACTGATACACAAAGAAAGAATCGTGAGTTTCTACCAATAAAAACTTGAATGGGCGGGAATATAGATGATTATGTTAACAAAGCTGTTAAATCAATCTCCAAGTGGATTTCACAGCAGAAAAGACAACGAGTCAAACCCACGATGCGGTTTTTCGTGGAAAATGACATGTTCTGCTGTCAGACAGCTGCGTGAAGGCACTGCTTGTATATCAGTTGAAGAGACACTGCTAATGATTCTTAATGTGTAATGTCTCAAATAGGTTGGATGAGGGCAGCGCAGGACCGATCATTATGGCGATCTTTGGGGAGGCCTTTGTCCAGCAATATCTTCTTGCTGAAATGATGATAAATGTCTCAAAGTTATGAAAGCAATCGCAGTGCCGCTTTGATATTGGATTATTCGAGAATCCTAAGCAGCGCTGCAATGCAATGTAGCACTTACTGTCAGGTGAACATGGTGCTTGTTTCTTCATCTCATCAATTTTTCTCATAGAAAAGTTCAACAGTTACAGAATGATATGGAAACAAATCGTAAAAAAGGTAAAGGGTAAAATGTTATAACCGGGAACAGTAAGTAGGTACCTATTGGCGTAATGAATGTGATTTCATACTATAAATTTGACTAACAAGTCGTAATGCAGTAAGTTTCTCATATTCAATCAATGAAAAATATTTTTTCCCACCTCAATGAAAAGCTGTCTTTTAGTGCCTGGTACGAGGGACAAAAATGGCCGATTCTCTCCCGGCAATACGCCTTTTTTTATGTAAATAAAATATGCCTTTTGTTCTTCGTACCAGGGACTAAAATTTAACTGTTCATCCAGGTGGGAAAAATATCGTATACGCACCACGTGAGATAAGTAGGACACTGCCATTGTGAAAATGACCTACTTTTCTCCCTTGGTGCGTAATATACTATTATTTCATAGGTAAATCATACTACACTTGAAATATGTAATTTTTTTCATACAGCTCATTCGGAACGCAGATTTCCTTAGAGAAGAACGAGCAAAAAACTTGCTCTTTTCAAAACAGATTTGGTATTACAAGTTCTTATTTTTAATGCAATTTACTAATCATTTCAAATACAATACCTATATACAAATTGATGCAACAAAAATACTCAAACGTCAAATACTAAATTACTTACGGCCGTTTTCAATAACCTATCTATCCTAAGTTTAACTTACTAGAGATAGATAAATCAATTTTTTTACGATTACTAATTTCAATAACCTATCGACATAAAGCATTGGACTATAACTATGGATAGATAAGCTCTTGTCATTAAACGGTGAGAGCAATGTATCCGCAACTAGAGATACGTTATTGAAAACGGCCGTTACACGAGTAAGACGCAAAAAAGTAAATTTTGTGGTTTTAATTACACTTTCTTCCACCTAAATTCAACTGCAGAATAAATTTTCTTACGCGTTGTGTCCAGGTTGATACGAAAGTTGTCCCTAAAAAGTGCGTCCTCGCTTCTAAAAAGATGACAGTATGTGCTCTGGTGTTCCGACTTTGCGAAATAGCAATTGTTTATCTTTAATTTGTCCTCCTGTTCCATAAAAAAATGAGACGATATTGATATCGACGAAGTCCAGGATTCTCTCATAGTATTCCCTCGCTTTCAATGGAATCTAGAAGGGTTGGCGCTGGCGTGTGGGGCATCAGCATTTCTTATAGATGTAGTAAAAGTGAAGCCAAGGGACTATTGTTTGATACACGAGCCCATCTTGCCCGAAAAACAAGTCAAGTTCGAGTCAGACTGGTACACGGAGGATTTTTCTATGACAATAAGGGACGAGATTAGCTGGGTGTTTAGCCGATGGTAACTGATACGCCCTGCCCATTGCAATGCAGTGCCGCTCAGGATTTTTGAGAAACCCAAAAATTCTGAGTGGCACTACAATTACGCTCGTCACCTTGAGACATACGATGTTAAGTTTCATTTGCCCTAATCATAGTAATTTTACTGAAACACAATAATGTTAACACATTACTGCTTCACGGCAGAAATAGGCGCCGTTGTGATACCCATAATCTAGCCGGCATCCTGCGCAAAAGAGCCTTCCACTGGTGGGATTCTGTACGAATGTACCTACTGAATAAACTAAACAGTATGCACTTTGAAAATACTTTTCTGTTTTTTTTGTATAATTTATAAGTTATAGCAGAAATACACACTCGGTCCAAATTTCAGTTGTCTAACTGATGTGGTTTATGAAATACAGCCAGCTGACAGAGGGACGGACGGATCAAACATAAAATGTTTCAGGAACGACTTGTGAGTCTTCACGGTGTTAGAAGTTAAAATCAACTTCAAAGTCGCCTCATAATTATTATAATAGATGGGGTGATCACCTACTTACAGTAAATTGATTACAAATTCATCGGTTCATGGCTGTCATAAAAAATAAATTTATTTTATAGCTTTAAGACTACGTTAAATTACTTAACGAAATTCATTTACAACAAGATCAGGAAGGTTTGTTATGATGGCTATCAGACGTATGACGTATCCTAGTCTTCCCTATTTAAAGATCAAACTAACTAAAGTATTCGGTAACAGAATTTCTTCTACAAAGCAGACGAAGTAATCTATGCTTGGGTACAGAAAGTCGGAACCATCTGAATACCAACACCGTGTGTGGGTGTGCTTCGTTTAACGAAAGCGGTAGTTCATCAAGAGGGAACGAGACAGTTATATCGAGTGAGGGGGACAGCACAAGCAACCCGTGGGAAATGCACAGTAGTGGTCAGAACTGAATGCGCGCGCGCCGATCTCGGCCCCGTGCAACTATATAGAGAAACTATAGCGTCTTATGGAGATATCACTAGATAGCGAAACGCCTTTATTCTTTATGACATAAGATTGATTTTTCGTTTCTCTTGCGTGGGTTGCTTGGTTGATTTTCGAATGTTTAGACATTTTTTAGCAATCAGTTGAGGTTTCTTTCGGCGGCATGCTTCGGTTAAAATGTAAATGCGATATTGCGGACACAGTCAATAGTTAAATGACAGCATTGAATACTTAATAAGCTGTTTGGAGATAATATTATAAATCATTTATAATTTATATGCTTCAACTATATTTTGAGTGTTATAAGGTCGGAACTTTGTACCCAATACGTACGAAAGAACTCTAGTAAAGTCAAGTTAGTTTATTATATGTTACTAGCTGACCCGACAGAATAAATAAAATACTGTTTTTTATGAATTTGTCAATAAGATTTTATAACATCATGGATTATTTCGTAAAATATGCTACCTGTTGTTATAATGAAATTGCTTCACAGCAGAACTGTCAAACCGTGCGTTCATAAGTTCTCTAATAGAAAATATGTCCATACAATACAAATATTGGAAATAAAAATAATTATGGCTCCCAAATCGAAATAAATACTATCCTATCTCTCAAGTTAGACTAAACAGCACTAGATGAAGTAATCCCGATTAAAATAATTAAAATAAATTAAAATAATTAATTTTACCAGTGGGAGGCTCCTGCACAGGATATCGGCTAGATTATGGGTACCACAACGGCGCCTATGTCTGCCGTGAAGCAGTAATGTGTAAGCATTACTGTGCTTCGGTCTGAAGGGCGCCGTAGATAGTGAAAATACTGGGCAAATGAAACTTAATATCTTATGTTGAGACATAAGTTGAGACACTACCTTGAGAGGTGACGAGTGCAATTGTAGTGCCTCTCAGAATTTTGGGGCTTTTCAAGAATCCTGAGGGGCACTGCATTGTAATGGGCAGGGCGTATCAATTACCATCAGCTAAACGCCCTGCTCGTTTCGTATTATCATAAAAAAATTAAACAGTATCTGTTACTCAGTTAGTTTTATTATAAAGTTTAGTAATAGTTCTATTTAATTTTTAATAGAAAATAAATAAACACTTAGTATTATTATTTGTTTGATTTTGTTAGTAGATAAATTTTTACTATTGTACAGGAACCCCTGAGTGTGTGAACAGTCTCTATCCTGAGCTTTTTGTATCCAGAAAGTCCGGCTATTTTCTTTAGTTCGTCCTTCCATCTTGTCATAGGCCTGCCTCTATAGGACCTTGCCATATTGTGATTTTTGAGATCCAATTGAACCTCAAATATAACCTATGGCAGCTCGTTCTAAAGTATTGTAGCACGGAGAAGAAAGTTCCTTAAATACCACACACGGAATGGTAGTCCGGATGCTAACCATGGTATTAAAGTTTGTAACAATTTATATATTAAACTGGAGGTCAGTGGCTATATGCCTAGTCCTGTTTGGGTCCAGAATTGAACTATTGTGTTCACCACTCATACTTATAGCTCGTCGTCAAGCCCTGCCGCGTTTATGAACCGCAGTATCTTCTTGACGCGAGTATTGCAAACAGCATCTAGGAGTAGGGTATAATCGCCAAGGATGGTGTTACGCTTATGCATTAGTGGGCCGCAATTGCAGAGGAGATGAAGAGGCGTTTCATCGGCCTCAAGGCAAAATCTGCAAGATCTTTCGTTTTTTATTCCGACCACACAGAGGTGCTTATTTAGGCGACAGTGCCCAGTCAGCATCCTGGTGAGTATGCATAGGTTTTTCCTGCTCAATGATAGGGCTTCATTCGCATTTCTTTTTTTGAAAGCCTTTATCAGTGCTTTAGAATGGTTTAAACCTGTTAAATTGCTCCAGCGTTTGAGTGCTTCTAGTTGACATGACGGTGTTACGAATGGCGCTCTTAGGCAGTCCACAAATAGGTTCCGGAACGTATTGGACTGCTTTAGCTGCAGCTGTTGCAAGCTCATCGGCCATTTCATTGCCTATGATTCCGGCATGCCCTGGGACCTCTGTTTTTAGACCTAATGTGTTTAGGCAGTCAGTGGGGTTTTTGACTAATTTTGACGCAATCAAGTCTCCGTCTAAAGCCAACAGTGCTGCCTGACTGTCAGAGTGAATGTATATGTTTTGGTTGAAGTAGCCTTTTTGGATATTGGTTTCCGTGCATTCTAAAATGGCGTATACCTCAGGTTGAAATATGGAGGCAAATACCAGATTTATGCTGGATTTAAACCCTTTTTGGATATTGGTTTCTGTGCATTCTAAAATGGCGTATACCTCAGGTTGAAATATGGAGGCAAATCCCAGATTTATGCTGGATTTAAACCTTGGGCGTTCTCCATAGACTCCACAGCCAACTTCATTTTCCATTTTGGATCCATCGGTGAACCATAAGAGGCTCCCGTCCTTCCACGAGACTTTGTTGTTCATCCAGTCGTCCCTAGAAGGAAAGATCATGCCATGACGATCATGTCCTCATCCAACCTATTCCGGCGATCTTGACCAGATCGTCGGTCCATCTTGTGGGGCGCCTACCAACACTGCATCTTTCGGTACGTGGTCGTCATTTGAGGACTTTACTGCCCCAACGGTAGTTCCACAGTATAATGTTCGACAGTTGTTAATTGTGGAGTTATTTGATCGAGTATCATGCCTAGTATATAGTCTTGGAAAACGGAGTCTTCTAGAGTCCTAAGTGCTTGCGACATCCAGTTACATGACTCCCTCTGGGCGATTGCCCACAGCATGCTGGTCTTCGCCTCTTGCTGTATTTATACAGCAAGTTTTTTACAAGCAGCTGTTTACAGTGGAAGAGGCGGTAGGTTAAGCATAGCCTCAAAGGCCGCACTTGGAGAGGACGTCATGACTCCGGTTACCAACATACAGGCAAGTCTCTGCAGGCTGTTTAGCCTGTCTTCTGTTGTTTTGTGGTTGGTTTTGTTCCACCACACAATGGAGGCATAGGCGATTGTAGGCCTCACAACTGCTTTGGCAGGCTCGGGGCTAGAGTACTCTTCGGAATTCTCACCATGAGAGGTGCGCTGCCTCAATTCAAAGGCAGAAGGCAGAACAAATTCCTGGGCAAATGAGACTTAATATCTTGTCTCAAGGTGATAGGCGCAGTTGTAGTTCCGCTCATAATTATTGGGGGTTTCAAGAGTCCTAAGCGGCACTGCATTGTAATGGGCAGGGCGTATCAATTACCATCAGCTGAACGTCCTGCTCGTCTTGTCCCTTATTTTCATAAAAAAAAGATGTCTCAAGGTGACGACCGTAATTGTAATGCCGCTCAGAATTGTTGGGTTTTTCAAGAATCCTGAGCGGCACTACATTGTAATGGGCAGGGCCTATCAATTACCATCAGCTGAACATCCTGTTCATCTCGTCCCTTATTTTTATACAAAAAATAGCATGGTCTTGCATTAAAAACAAATTATTTATATGAGTGCTATCATTCTAATGGTTATATTTAATGCACAAGGGAAGCATATAGTTCAAAACTCCATAGTATGTGGCGCAAATCTTTAATTCTGCATAAAATTCATTACTTCGCCTTCAGAACTGTTGTATGATGCCATTTATAATTTTACTACATTACATTTAAAAAAAACATAACATACATGACAAAAAAAAACGAATATCATCATCATTTCAGCCGGAAGACGTCCACTGCTGGATAAAGGCCTCCTCCAAAGATCATGCCATGACGATCATGTCCTGCGCTGCCCTCATCTAACCTACTCCGGCGATCTTGACCAGATCGTCGGTCCATCTTGTGGGGCGCCTACCAACACTGCTTCTTTCGGTATTCGTCATTTGAGGACTTTACTGCCCCAACGGCCATCTGTCCATCGAGCTAAGTGCCGTGCCCACTGCCACTTCAGTATCGCAATAATTTGGGCTATGTCAGTGACTTTGTTTTTTTCTCCTACGGATCTCCTCATTTCTGATTCGATCTGCCAGGGAAACTCCGAGCATAGCCCTCTCCATTGCCCGCTGAGCAACAATGAGCTTCCTAACAAAAATAAACGAATGTATAAGAATTGAAATGAAATATAATATACATAAAAAATCAACGATTTGAGGTATTAGTTTAAGAATCAATGTTTAGCCTTACCTTGCTCGTTATGTAGCATATTATGACATTAGCTTTTAATTTATGTGAGGTAGGTATTTAAATGAGCTACTTAAGTTACAATGACGTAATGTTTTTTTAAATTTCTTTAAATTTTGCGTCGGCAAAAATATCACGCCCGCCCAACTTTAACAATGGTCAATAATTTGTAACAACTGCCCACGCTTCACACCGTCTTCGACACATTCAATTAAAGAAAACCTGATTATTTATGTGTATTTACTTCATTGGACATCCATTTAAAAATATTAAACATTTAGATTTTAAATATATAAATACATATTAACAGTGGGAGGCTCCTTTACACAGGATGCCGGCTAGATTTCAAAGTATTGTGTAAACATTATTGTGTTTCGGTCAGAAGGGCGCCGTAGCTAGTGAAATTGCTGGGCAAATGACAAGCACAATTGTAGTGCCACTCAGAATTTTTGGGTTGAAAGAGGTTTTTATAGGATCATAAAAACCTTTTTATATGGAATTTTATTAATTTATAAATGGAATTCATAATAAATAGAATATAGCTATAAATTTCAAATAAAATGATGAATTGAGCATATTTCATTGTAATAATAAATAAGTAAATATTAAATTATTTAAGTTCATTTCTCATTGTATAGCAAAAATTATACGTTTTTTTAAAATAAAGGCAGATAATTTCAAACTTTTGACGCAATATCTCGGAGAAACGAGTTTTTTGTCGTAGGGACCCGAGAAATATTAAAAAAACATAATTGTGCGAATAATCAAAAATAGTCAAAATGTCTCTCTTTTTTTTTATATGAGAGGGGGCAAACGGGCAACAGGCTCACGGGATGGGGAGAGGTAAGGCAACCGCCCATGGACATCCGCAACAACAGGTGTGTCAAGAAATGCGTTGCCGGCCTTTAAGGTGGGAGTATGCTTTTTTCTTGAAGGTCCCTAAGTCGTATCTGTTCGGGAAGACCGCTGCCGGTAGTTGATTCCACAAAGTGGCTGTGCGAGGCAAGAAATTTCGAAGAAAACGCGCGGTTGTGGAATGCCAGACGTCTACGTGATACGACAAAGGGAGACTCTCTGTCTGTCTATCTTTGTAGCCAATTAGGTAATGACAATTTCGTGATTTTTTTACATAAAACTCCTTGTAAATAAACGCCGTACTTCAATCGTGAATAATATACCTACCTATGTGTTTTTTTTAATTTTTTTATAACATTATGGGACAAGACAAGTAGGACGTTCAGCTGATGGTAATTGATACGCCTTGCCAAACCCAAAAATTCTGAGCGGCACTTCAATGCGTTCGTCAACTTGAGACATAAGATTAATTATTAATTTTTGTTAAATGTCTAGCGTATTGGCCATGGCTGCCCCTGAATAAGGCTAATATGTTCAGTGATGCTCTTGTTAAAGACTAGAATCATCACGACGAAGCATTTCTACACAAACATTTCATTTAATAAATAATAAATAAAATAAATAAAAATAAATCACATTTATTGTTTTCAAAGAAAAAAAGAATACAGAATAACATACATGCTACAGATTACAAATTAAAATGAAAACAAAAGGTAGCGGCTCAGCTTCTGCTGCTCGGCGTACATTACTCCAAGCAGCGCTGGTTTTCAGTCGCCCCCCTCCCTGAGGTGTTATTAGGGAACTATTAGAGTCCACGTCCACCAGATATAAATCACCAAGAAAATTTTAAATAAACTTTCAAATGTTGTAATTATACAGATACTTAGTTTCATATAATTATGTTTTAAAATCTATCATACTATTTATTCTTACTATATCTAACAAATTTATCTATTACATATTCAGAATATATCACACTATAGTCAAACCCCTACTCTTTGCATTTTTGTATCTAATTTTTTTATTATTTATTTAAAGAGTTTATTTCTTATTACTTTTTTACAAAAGGTTTTATATTTTAATCACTTTATAACTTTGAACATAATTCATACATTGTATACAGCCCCTTACAAACATATTTTTTGTCTAAGTTTATAACAGCTATTTTAAAACTACTTATTGCTTTAGGAGTGGCCGTCGGGTTTCTTGTAAGTTCTTGTCATGAGCTAAACTTTTTCCGAACATATGGTAGATTCACTAATTTAAATTAAGTATTTAAAATACTTATTGCTTTAAAAGAGTTGCTCGTTGAGCTTTTTGTAAATTCTTGTGACTAACTCAGCTTTTTCCGAACATATGGTAGATTCACTAATTTAAATTAAATATTTAAAATACTTATTGCTTTAGAAGAGTGGACGTTAAGCTTTCTGTAAGTTCACAAGCTCTACTTCTATATATAGAAGATTCAGTAATTTAAATTAAATATTTATAATTACAGTTCAGAAGCGCTTACCTTAAGCCTATTTGACTTTGATTTTGAATCTTAAGAATCCTACATACATCCTAATCTTAATAATGCCTACTACTCGGCTAAGTCGAGTTAGTAAGTCTTTTGTGGGGCGGTGTATATGCTTTTACAACAAGATCCCAGAAAATTTTCAAACCAAAAGTATTACGTTATTCAAAAGCATTGTTAAAAAACGTTTGTGTGGTAAAGGTTACTATATATATACATAAATGACTTTCTAGATGATACCACAGATTGGGAATGGAGTGACCGCCCTCAGGCTATTAAATAATAAGTTTAATTGTACAATATTACTTTGTAAGCATTTTATATCGATGAAAAAAAAAGCCCGCTGAGATTGTTGCGCCCGTTCTTCTCAGGTCTGAGGCATTCATTTTGGAATGGATGGTAGTTTTTGACTTTCAATAAGTGAGGTCACATCCTATCTATATATATAAAAATGAATTGCTGTTCATTAGTCTCGCTAAAACTCGGGAATGCTGAATTGATTTGGCTAATTTTGGTCTTAAATTATTTGTCGAAGTCCAGAGAAGGTTTAAAGGTGAATAAGTATGAAAATGCTCGGAATTAAAAAAAAACACAACAATTTTCTTTTTCCTTTGATGTGTCCCCCGTCGATCAGAAATCAAATTAAAAGAATAGTCCTAAATGAATAACTAATTAGAATTTTTATATCTTTCTAACTTTCTCAGGAGGTAAAAAAATAAACTTAATTTTAGCTAACTATAGTTGGTAGATTTACTACAGTTGTTAACTATCTATCAGATTATTTTTATGTAGATTGATAAATCTTAAGATTTGTCACAAATTAAAATTCATAAAAAAACATTATTTTATTTATTATATACAGAAAAACGTCTGTCGGGTCAGCCAGTTTTGAATAAAAATATTTGAATAAGAATTTACAAATCTTTCTTGTTTTATTCGTCCTAAGTGTTATATAAACTTATAAGTAGCTTTTTGTGAGTCCAGCATCGTTATTTCAAAATAGATTCAAGAGTGAAAGATATCTTTAACATATCTTAATTAGACCCCACAACAAGTTGTCGACTTTTTTTACATCCGCTCGTCTGCGTGACCGTAACAAATGCATATAAACATCGATTGATACGACTTTTTAGTTAAACTCCCCGAACAAATAAGGTTCATATTTCAAGGACAATGTTTTGAGTTTCGCTCGGCTTAATAAAGATGTGGTGATAATTAGAAACAATGAATGTATTCGATTTCTTAAGAATTGAGTCAATATTGAAATGAGTAATCATTGTCTAAGCAATTTGTTGTGTTTTTAAAGTGATACCCCTCACTTCTAGGATTAATACACAAATAAAATTTTGAAAACAAAAGTTGAACTATGCGGGTCGCGAACAAACGACCTCTCGCGTTCTGTGTGAGTGCTCTTCCAACTGAGCTAACCATTCGAGTGACGTATCATCTTATAATCATGTCATCTTCACGTATTTAAATACTTGAAAACAAACAGCATAATTATTTATCATCATACCTTGAGTTGGGAAGTAGTATGCAGCCGAAAAATTTAATTAAAGTAATTTTGGTTTTACTCGATACATAAAGTTAAATATAATTTATTCAATAAGGCTTAAACAAAGCGCTTTTGAATATTCACTGTAAATATTTCTTTTAAATTACTGAATCTACCATATGTTTGGAAAAAGGAGAGCTCGCGGAAGAACACACGAGAAAATCACCGGCCAATCTTATCAATCAATAGATAATGATAATAGTAAAGAAAATCGGTATTAAAATTCCTAGGATATGCGCATACTCTTTCTAGTTCAAGTTTTACACGTTCACCTTTTTTTATTCCAAAAGTATAGAATTTCTAAAAGCGGTTTTAATATATCCCATGAGACTCCAATTAAACGAGAGTGTATGTTTGGATAAAAGGCATATTTTTCTAAATGTATCGAGCTGGTTAGTCGCCTTTACGGGGTTGGAAAGTATTGTTGATACGTAAGACATCAACGCGCTACCATATCTTTTTATTAATTGCGTGCGGTCCAATTAAACCTAATTGAGTTAATTCTACAAAAAAAATAGAATAAATTCATTCACTTATATATTTAGTAAATAAGTTGAAAGTATTCAAAATTTATTAAATCAAACCTTGAAAACCATCTTTGGAAAAGTGGAGCTTTTTCTATACCTACTTCTATAGTACCCAACTAATTAATACCTAGGCTTTTCAGTCACCTCTGTATGTTACATGTTATTGATTTAATTTTACTATTTTCTTTGGCCTATTTCTGTGTCTGTAAATCTCCCTTAATCTTATCTTTTAATATCCGCATTCAATAATTTATTAGGTTATTAAATAGAAATCGCTTTCGTTGTATTCAAATATAATAACTTCTGATTCTTTCTCTTCTTCTTTCGTGTAGGGTGCTCCTTTTCATGGCTCGTTGGTCCATGTATAAGTCAGGACTGGCTAGATTCATAAGGTGAACAGCTTTCCTGTAAGTTGGATACTAAAATATTTCTTCTTCATTAATTTCTTCAGTGGTTCCATGTATTTCTCTTTATGACTGTCAACTTCTCTATCAATTACTTTTGTTGTAGCTACAATCTATCCAATATATATATATATTATTCTTGGTATAATATTGTCCTATTGTTTACAGCCATCTCTACTTCCTCGTGATTGGTTAAAAGAGTAATTTTTTCTTCATTTAAGGTAAGGCTTATATTTTCACTTTATATTCTCTTCTAGCATTCTCTTTAGCCTATGTGACAACTCTGCGAATATTACAATGTCATCTGTGAATCTAAAATGCTTTAGAATCTCTCCTCTCTCCCAAAGCAGGTCTGACCAATATGAAGATAAATTCATCTAGAACTGTCGCTAGGCTTTTAAAGAGGTTCTCAACAAATACGTTCTAAATATTCGATATAAGGGTGACGGGTCCATAGTTTTGATCTTAAGACAGTCTCCATTTTTAACAGAAGCACAATATTAGACACAGTGGACTTATATAGGTATATTTTATGTTGTTAAGATCCTTTTAATATTTATATCTGAAGTGATGCTATTACGTAACGGAAATATTGAAATGTAAAACAGTACTGAAGTAGTTCACAATCACAAGTGAATTACGTTTAAATGATTCTTATGTATATAAAGATAAGGGCGAAACTATTACAAAGCGTGTTATAAAGACTATTTTGATCACCGAAGCCAATTGTGAGGAGGGGGAGTAATAATAATAATAAAAATAAAAGCATCTATTCACTAATCATTGACCTTACTACATTTAACTTACATACTACTTATAAAGCATGTGACAAAACTCCATTGAAAGGAGCGTAATTGGAGTTCGGAGACGAGACAAAGTTAAGTTAGAAAACATTAAGAGTCAGACAAAATTCAAAAACGCACACAAGCTCTGTCAAAAGTAAAAGTGGAAATGGACTGGACACATTCTGAGGGAAAAGAAAGAGAAATGGACAAAAACCGTTACAGAATGGTATCCAAGAGACGGGAAACGAAGGAAAGGTAGAAAGATTAGAAGGTGGGAGGACAATTTTAAAAGGATAGCGAGGATTTTAGAGGGAGTAGTGAACTATAAAAAACAAAGTACTCTTATGTGCCTAAATGCATAAGGCATTTAACATTTAACCTGATTCCTGCCGCCGAATTCCACCTTCGCACGACACGCCACAAATTAGGATATCATCCCCACCATCTGGATATGTGGCGGTCCTCCACAGTGCGGTTTTCAAGGAGCTTTCTTCCTCGTACTACGAAGCTGTGGAATGAGCTTCCTTGTGCGGTTTCCGGGACGATACGACATACCTTCAAAAAAAGCGCGTACACCTTCCTTAAAGGCCGGCAAACTTTTGTGATTCCTCTGGTGTTGCAAGATAATGTGGGCGGCGGTGATACTTAACAATAGGTGACCCGTACGCTCGTTTGTCCTCCTATTCCATAAAAAAAAAATAAGGCGTTAACGAAAATTACACCGTCAAATGACCCTAATGCTGCTGTGTCCAGTGAGATAAAAGAACCAAATGGAGTGTAAATTGAACTAGAGCACCACAAATTATGGCACGACGTAACTAGGTATGATACCGATCAGTTAGCTGAGCCCAGTTCCCACGCCGCCGGGCCCCAGGGCCCGTCTGAAACCGACGTGGGCACTGAAACTTGAACCGCGATTTTAGATTTAATAGCTTCAACGATCTATGTAATGGACGTGATTTGCATCTTGTATTTCGAATTATGTTTATATAAAGATGGCTGAGGTTTTATAGTGATGAGTTATATTTTACGTAATTATATAAGTGTTGTTAGAATTGTAATTCTACAGGTATCATCAGCTATCATTGGTTATGGCTGACATTGTTAACTTGACGATTAATGATTGGTATGGTGAGATGGAATGATAGTTACTGTAGGTGCTGCGATCTTATGTCCAATTTATTAAAAAAATAATTGCGATTGCCGAATCAAATTCAAATATTTTTATCCAAAATAGGATGTGACATGACTTATTGAAAGTCAAAAAGTACCACCCATTTCAAAACGAATGCCGCAGACGTGAGATGAGACGGGCGCAACAAACTCAGCGGGCTTTTTTTTCATCGAAAAAGTATGTTTCCTAAGTGATTTTGTACAATTAAACTTATTATTTAATAGCCTGCGGGCGGTCGCTCCACTCCCAATCTGTGGTATCATTACGAAAGTCATTTATGTTACAGTAATAATATGTATTTGTAATAATGTATCGATAAGCGAAATTAGCATGTAGTGTTTACCTTTAAATGATTTTGCATACCGTGCACATGTAATTTAAATTGTTAATTGTTTAAGAAATATTTTTATGTAAAATCGCTGGTAGACCAACAAATAAATAAATAGTAACCTTTACCACACAAACGTTTCTTAACAATTCTTTTGAATAACGTAATACTTTTGTTTTGAACATTTTCAGGGATGCATATACATCGCCCCACAAAAGACTTACTTATTCGACTAAGGCGAGTAGTAGGCAGTATAAGTTTATGTCTGTTCCTGAAGTTAACATTATGTTTATGACAGTTTCTAGCAAATTCACTTATGTGCCTATGTACATACATTACATTATCAAGAATATGTATAGATCGAACAATATCGTACGATGTCATCGCGTATTTAGAATGACGTCAAATCATATCAGTAACACTATTCATTAAGGTAAAATTTATTCAAACAAAACAAATCTTATAATTATATTTACAATACTACCTATTATGTATACATTACATTAAATTAAAACTTAATTATAGTTTTGACGGGGAAGTGTAAAATTAGGGCTACTGGTAACTCAAGCGCTGGCAGCTATTTCGGTCAACGGATAAGCCTAACTATCCAACGCGGAAATGCTGCCAGTATTCTTGGTACGCTTAATGATAGTTTTAATTTAGGTTATTAATTTTTTTTTTGGTTATTTACTTATGAATGTCAAAACTTATATTTTCACCATTAGGAGAGTCTATATGGCAAAGGTTGTAAAGATGAAGTACATTGCCCCGAATTAGGTGTAATATTTTTTTTATGAATATAAGGGACTAGACGAGCAGGACGTTCAGCTGATGGCAATTGAACCCAACCCACCATCCTAACTGCTGACATTTTTTTTTTATATAATATGTATTATAATTTTTTATTAACATTATAAGAAGCGAAATACCAAAACAGACCTTTTTCTTTTACCACTTAACTACTTAATAATGCAATATCTGAAGCTGAACTTTGGTTTTGATGTTACCAATAAGATTTTGTAAGCCTAACTTGGATTCGTATGTCAGGGTATTAAAGGACCACTCGTGTGTCTGTCTCTTTGTCTGTTGACCATTTACCATTGAAGCTAATTCACTCCTAATCCAGTGCAATGATAATATTTTTTTTATTTTTGTACCTAACACTAAAACGAACGCGAAAAGAAAAATACTTCTGCAAACTACAATGGCACATTTTCAATGAAAAATCTTGCTTCAAGGATCCCAAACATGATTATTAACGTATCAATTATAATACCAACCGTTTTTATCGCGCAAACGGAGTGGAGAGCACAAGTGTCAAATAAATACGATATTTATAATAAGAAGTGTATTCAATAAAGATAAACACAAGCTATGTTGGTAGGCAACGAAAATATTTGCCGCATATTTAAAATGCATTATGCTAATAAAACAACAGGGTACCTATGCAAATAAAGATACGAACAGAGGCGAAATATTTATAAGAACTCTGCAGGATGCCTCACGTTTCACGATATTATGAGCACCTAGAACGGAAGGTCTCCTTTGGATTTTAGAGTTTTTTTGGAACAAAACGTTTCGAGTCGGACGACCTGATGGTAATGACACGCCCTGGATTATTGATGTAACCCAATACTGTAAGCAATATTGCAATTTCGCTCGTGACTGAGACATATGATGTTGTTGTGCCTTTCAAACCCAAGTATTTGCACATTACTGCTTCACGGCAGAAAAAGGCGCTACTGCGGAGCCCACCATCACTTCATCCAGCGCAATTAAGCCTGCTGAAGAAGAATGTTGAAGAGGAATGCTGAAGTAGAATGTTGAAGAAGAATATTGAAGAAGGACGTTGAAAAATAATGTTGAAGAGGCTGAGGAAGAATGTTGAAGATGAATGCTTGAATTTGACGACCTGTATAGCCGAGTGGTTAGCGATCCTACCTACTAAGCTAGAGGTCCCGGGTTCGAATCCTGGTAGGTGCAAGCATTTATATGATGAATATGGATGTTTGTTTCCGAGTCATGGATGTTTAAATGTATTTATGTATGGTTATATGAATTTATGTATGTTTATATGAATTTATGTATGTTTAAGTAAGTATATTGTATTAAATTATCATTAAATATAACACAGGCTATACATGCTTAACTTGGGGCAAGATAATTTGTGTAAAAAGTATATTATATTATAAATATTATTATTATTATAATGCTAAAGAAGCAGAATGAGAATGTTGAAAAATAATTTTAAAGAAGAATGTTAAAGAAGAATGATGATGCAGTTGAATAAGAATGTTAAAGAATTGTTATCCCGTTTGTGTTAAGATCGTCGGAAGTGATGATGAACTATATTCTTTTTATTATCAGCTTATTTCTATCATAATGGTCCTATGTCTGCTATGTCCGATGTCCACTACATGGGTCCATTTTGCCCTAATGACCTGTTTTATCTCAAATTTCCAACGTAGTTTCTTCCCCCTAGGTTAGATTACTTCCTAATAGAGCAAACTGACAGAAGCCGTCAGACGATCACCTCATGCAGAATTCGCGCTATTTATCAACCTGGGTCCTAAAGAATAATAAAAAATTAAATAAATCAACATTTTAACTTTTGTGTCTCAATATATTATTTATAATGTTATGTTATGTAATGAACATGAGCAAATAAGTGAATATACAAGAAGGTGTCAGAACCATAATGGTAACACTAGTAACAAAGTTAAACTAATTAATAGAATAAAATAATCGTGAGTAAAATGCATAAAAGGCATTTATTTTCACAAAATATATTCCGTGAGAATTCTTTTTGATGTCATATCAAATACTATTACCGCTTCGGAAACAAATGGCGTTCTGAGAGAGATGAAGCGGCGCAAGAAACTCTCCCAGCATTTATTTTTTGCGCTCTCTTTAATAAAGAATACAATTTTGTACCTACTGTAATTTTTATTGCTTCAAAATAACATAGATAGGCTGTCGAATAACAGATTTCCAGCTGTGGAGTAAGATTTACAACAGAGCCATTTTTTAATAAAACATTTAAATTTATTTATAGATAATGCCTGAACAGTGGATGGGACACTTTTATAAAAGTGTATACATTTACCCATATAGTTATTATGATTCTTATAAAGCCTACTAGAATTAGTTACAATGATGCCTACTACTCAGCTAAGTTGAGTTAGTAGGGTTTTTTAAAGGTATATGCTTGTGAAAAATAGCCAACCAACAAAACATCTCCCATTTTGGTTGGATGGTTGTTGTGTACTTTGACGTCATAGTTCATAACAAACAAACTGTATCTAGAGAGATTTGAAAGAATTTATTTAGTTTGTTGTCATAATTTTACGTCGAATTCGCTTTGACCAATGGCATTGTTTCCCAAATACTTGAATTTCCCAGAATTGTTTTCAATATTTTAACGTTATTTATATCTAGCTTAACGTTTATCAAAAAAGTTTTATTCTAAATCAAATACATATACCTTATTATAGAAAACTTCATAATAGTAAATGTAGAATAATTTTTCACGTTTTCATCTTTCAAAATGATTTCTTCAATGTCTGGCAATTCATTGTATATGAATGTAGTTATGATTTTGAGAACAGATTAACCAACATATCTAGAGATAAGTTTAAACGCACATAATAGGTAGGTAATTCATTTTCGTTTTTCGTCTCATCTCGAGTAGGAATTATAACTATTGTATGAACATTCATTCTTCAAGCGGCCGCGGCGGTGTGAGATGAATGCTCGAGGTATACATGTAAAGGCATTACAAAGCATTGCTGCCCTCCTATTATATAGGCGGCGTGCTTTTATATGAAAGACTAAGAGACAATGTAATCTTTCCACTAATCTTTTGTTGAAGCTCGATGGAGATAGCTTTAGGTACTTTTGAGAATGTAGGATCTGTTGAAATATGAAATTCTGTGTGATTCAAGATGTTTATTTACAGTAAAATAATCAATAATATGTTGTACAAATAAGGTTGAGTTTTGTTAGTTGTATTAAGACTTTGCTCTGAAGCATCATACTAATTTTTAGCATAAAATACTCTGTCAATTTATTTATTGATGATATTATGTATACGAATGTCACGTTGAATATTCGCAAATCATAGTTCTCGATAGATGCCGACCTACGTAATAGAATCTCGACCTTATGTCTCGTACGTAAAGGTCGAGTATAACATAACTTTTTGTTACATAAGCAATGTGTTTACATGTTTACTACTTCTTGTAATTTCTATATGCACTATTCGACATCATTCGAGAATAATTCTTAGGTATTTATCTATATGCCAAACTTATTTTCGAAAGCCAGAAAGGTTAGAGCTATTTCTGGCTGGGGTTGAAAGAACGCTATGATGGTACCGTCATGTGACAAGCAGGCTGGTTATTCATTTCCGTCAAAATTACATGCTCAAACGTTTTAAAATGTATACTAAAGATAAAATTGAATATCGTTTTCAGGTGGTTGTTGTAAGAGGAATATGCCCTTACAGTATCTTGTGTGCTATTAAGAAACCATTAATTATGATTTGATATCATTCTATGTACTGTTTATCGATAAGCATTACACTTAATGTAGATACATCACTATTTATGATTAAATCGTTGTAATTTTTAGCGCAGAGAGCAGTGTCTCTATTACACTTACGGGCCTTATAGGAGTAATTAGTGATGGGCGGTGTATGATCGATAGTTTAGTTAAAATATTTATTTTTACATGTATGAAGACGAAATGTTTTGGGTGATCGCGCAATATAATTTCAATATATTTTATAGTAATAGTTACTGTTTATTGCTGTCAAGTATGGCATATAAAATGAGAACAATCTCTTTGCGTTCGGTCGTCACAGCAAGTAATATAAATAAGCAATGGCACGTCATGTATTAGTGGACGCCGAACGTCAGATCTCCGTTATGGCCCTTGCGGCCACAGCCTTAAATTATTCTCTCGAAATGACGTATTTTAGGCCGACATGAGTTATATGTGCGACCGGCATGCCTTAAGAACTGTGTAATAAATAGTACCGCCAATAGATTTTGTATTTTAATATCATGTATGTGTCACAAAATTTTCAATTTGCGAGTAAGGTTCAAATAAAATTTATGCAATGGCCTTTATAAATTTTTGCGCTTTTGAATCGACATTTTTTTTGATATTGTTTACTAAATCTTCCATTCACAGACCACTCTTTGAAACCAAAAAGTATTTTACAATATAGTTTGTAAGGTGCTGAAATCAATATATGAATTTTCATAGAAACGAAAAATCTCTATAATATAAATTTCATTAAATAATCGCATCTAGCCTTAAATCATTTGTACATATAGATAGACTATGACAGCTATTAAAAAGTCGAAAAAAATAGACTTTAGAACTAACCTCTATTTTGAGCAATTCACACACACTAACACAAAGTGTCATACAAATCGGGAGTGTAAGACGTAGCTTGTCACGCACACTAAAATAATATTCCTGGTCTGTTTTTATCGGTCGTCGCACAGCAAGGGACTCTTTCTAGACGTATTAATGATCTAAACATCTCGCTATTATGTGCACAGAGCATTTTATTATATGGGTATTGAATGAGACTGACCTGTCACGCTCGGCTATGTTACACTGGTTCGTATAAAATTGGTCAAGTCGACTAAAGAAGCATAATCAGTCAGAGAAAAAAAATTCCAGAATATATAAATATAGAATTATATAAACAAAATCACTACATAATTTCTTTGCCAATCACTATCACTTTAAGACGACATTGCTTTTTCTCTGCATGATTTCGTAACTCGACTCAATATTTAATTAATTTAAACATTCATTGTAAATTTTCTGCTAATTTGTATATCTAGGACATATTTGAACAATTTAAAATATACTTTTTTTTATTAAAAAATATACAACATCTTTGAAAAATCTAAAATAATATTTTTTTTTGGAATAGGAGGACAAACGAGCGTACGTGATAAGTGATCACCGCCGCCCACATTCTCTTGCAACACCAGAGGAATCACAAGAGCGTTGCCGGCCTTTAAGGAAGTTGTACGCGCTTTTTTTGAAGGTACCCATGTCGTATCGTCCCGGAAACACCGCACAAGGAAGCTCATTCCACAGCTTCGTAGTACGAGGAAGAAAGCTCCTTGACAACCGCACTGTGGAGGACCGCCACACATCCAGGTGGTGGGGATAATATCCTAACTTGTGGCGTGTCGTGCGAAGGTGGAACATTTTATAGCTTTTTAACTCGTATTGGAATATATTAACAAATTCTATTCGAAAATAATTTTAACTTCTAATATTATAATGAATCATGAAAATTACTCAACAATTAAATTTTAACGTTTATCTCCGGTAGATATAATTCACAATAGTTTGTCACAGAATATGTAGAGTTTCTGCAACCGCAATATTGTCGCCTTATCGTTTTTCCGGAGCTTACCAGGAAAGTTTGACGAGAGTGTTCTTTAGCTCTGTTTGTCGGCAACATAAAGACATCCTGTGTGGTAAAGGTAAATATCTATATATACATCCGTTAGAAAAGTAAACTAAGTGCAAAGTCAATACTTTGTTTAATACTTACTTAATAATTGTTTACGAGTGGGCCTCCATTGCACAGGATGCGGGCTAGATTATGGGTACCACAACGGCGCTTATTTCTGCCGTGAAGCAGTAATGTGTGAGCATTGCTATGTTTCGGTCTGAAACGCGCCGTAGGCAGTGAAATTACCTACTGGGCAAATGAGACTTAACATCTTATGTCTCAAGTTAACGGGCTCAATTGTAATGTCAAACATAGCTCGAGGGACAAATGGCCGGTGAAGCAATAAAGTCCTCGAATGGCGACCACGTACCGGAAGACGTAGTGTAGGTTGGCTCCCCACAAGATGGACCGACGATCTGGTCAAGAACGCAATACGTTGGTTGATTACAGCGCAGGACCGATCAACGTGGAGATCTTTGGGGATTCCTTTGTCCAGCAGTGGATGTCTTCCGGGCGATATGATTATGAAAATTAAAGTTTTAGATTTAGATATGTTTATGAAAATAAAATATTTGAATTTGAATTTTATTTACCTACAAAATCTGGAAAAAGAAAAAATAATAATATATTCTTATTACATCAATGTATTAAATATCAGAAACAGTACACTTCGACTTATCAGTTCATGCGACTGTTGCGATATCTCATGCTGCCAATAGATGATAAGTTTTACATTTCTGTGTAGAATATTTAGGTATACAGCTTGATAAATGCTCAACCCACAATGAGTAATTTCATTATGTAGGTGTGTTATTTGACTACAAGAAAGGTGGGCGATTTCGTGATTTTCTTCAATCTATTATTTGTTTCAATTGATTTCAGTTCTAGATTTTCTTCCGCATAATTTGTTAATATAATTTTAAATTCCTTCTGAAGAGCTTATAATTATAACTGTCGTTACCAGGGGCGTGCATTGGTTTTCTAGCAAGGTAGGCACTGTGAATCTAACTAGTCGTGATTTAGCTTTGGACTAAGCAATGATCGCTTACCGTATGTGTTTAGTATCTAACGCAAGGAAAATGTTATGGGTGGGTGTTCAATAGAAGTTTGGTAATAAAATAACGACACGATATGAAACTAACTTGACTTTAACACTAGTGCTATATATATTTAGATTAATAACTAGGTAGGCACTGCCTAATTGCGTATATCATATGCACGCCCCTGGTCGTTATCTTATTTTGAGTTAGAGAAAGAAAATGATCAATTAGTTTTCCTATTTCCAATGCTAATTCTTCTCTTTTCATTCTTTTATAACCTTAATGTGTGGCAAACATCTTGATTGGGAACAATTTGTTATGTTAAAGTGATATATCCCTAATTTCTGGGATTGATAATAATACAATTGAATTTGTAACCAAAATGAATGAACGATGCGGGACTCGAACCCGCGATCTCTCGGGTTCCGTCCGAGCGCTCCTATCAACTGAGCCAACCGTTCGAGTGACGTATGGTTCGTAAATCTTGGTTTTGATTTGAAAGAGCAACATTTCAAGACAATTTCTTGATATTTCCAATTATTGGGGTTGAGCACCTTATCAATTACTGTAAATTAGATCCTGTAGATGGAGCCAGGAGACTTGAATAAGACATCCCAAGACTTACGAACCATGCCTCACTCGAACGATTGGCTCAGATAGTAAGAGCGCTCGGACGGAACCCAAGAGGTCGCGGGTTCGAGTCCCGCATCGTTCATATATTTTGGTTCTTAGAAAAGGTGCAGACCAGGCTATTCATGAAATAAGTTATTTTTACAACAAATTGAATACTTAAAAAAAATAAAAAGGTCCTGCTGTGTTTGTTATGCATGTTTTGTCTCAAGTCTAAGGCCTTCCGAATTGCGACTCCATTCTATAATTTATTTCCAAATCCAATCTTGAATAAAAAAAATATCTGAGCTTGAAATACAAGATTGCAATTTTCCTTTTATAATGAATTTAAGCTGAATTTCAAATTTATTGAAGTAGGCGTTACTTTGCGAAAATCCATAGTTATCCAAATGTTTTAAGTTTTCTTAAGTGATAATTCTCGTTAATTCTAGCATCCTGAAGATGCCTCGTGACGAAACACGTGTCGAATTGTTTAAAGACAAATATTGGCGGAATTAACACTAAGGAAAATTTAAAACATTTGGATGAATTTCAAGTGTTATGCGAACTTACAAGTTAATAAGATTATATGACATATTTTGCATAAAATAATATGAAAAGTTATGGTTTTATTCTAACAAAACAAGGATAAATATTTATATCAGATCACAGCAATTTATAACTATCAAATTACCAATACCTACATTGAAATGTGTCGGCTAAGTGGCTTTAAAAATACGAGTCGATATTTTGTGTTTTATTTAGCCTTTTTACTGAATATTAATATAAAGCGATGCACAAATATGTAATGTTTTATTTCCAACAAACTGTGAAGCAAATTACTTATGCTATTTTAGTCGGGTGTTGTGTTTTTAAATTACTTCTTATACAAGAAAAGATTAGAAGTGTTGTTAGAAATGTGCTGAACTGAAAATTATAAATTTTGAAAGTAAATTCTTAATCGATTTGTATGAAATTTTGAGAATGGGCCAAAATCTATTTTTTATAGCCTTAATTTTTTTTTATTAATTTGTGTACATTTGCTGGGTCAGCTAGTCTTCTTCTTTCTCTATATATAAAAATGAATTACTTTTCGTTAGTCTCGCTAAAACTTGAGAACGGCTGGACCGATTCGGCAAATTTAGGTCTTGAATTATTTGTGGAAGTCCAGAGAAGGTTTAAAAGGTGAATAAATAGGAAAATGCTGCTAAATTAAAAAAAAACAACAAATTTGTTTTTCCTTTGATGTGTCTATACATAATTTATTGATGCACGGTTTGACAGTTCTGCTGTGGAACAATTTCATTACTACAGCAGGGTGCATATTTTACGAAGTAATTTTTGATGTTATGATATTATTATTGACAAATTCATATAAAAACATTATTTTATTTATTATATACAGAACAATGTCTGTCGGGTCAGCTAGTTTTATATATAAAGCAAGTTGTAAACTAACTCCTGACTACTGAAAATAAACGCTATAAATATGATACTAAGAAGGAGGGGACAGGGAGCAACAGATGCCAAGATAAAATATATAAGGATAAATATATACAATATAATAGGATGTGGTAAAAAATCTCTTTTTTAAACCAATTTTACAGCTTCAGCATTTTACATTATAATTATATGATGCAAGTCCTGCAAGATTAGACTTTCCTATTTATTTATTTACCTATTGTGTAACCCCCTTATTCATAATGGTCCGCTAACTTTAAACAGCCGCTTAGGAGTGTTTTTTCTCATTCTGACTTAGGTCAATAGAAGAAGACAGAGAGAGAATTAGCAATGCTTTAAGTTAGCAGACTATTATGAATAAGGGGGTAAGTGTATAAGTTTTCGGCTTATACAAGCTTCAATACGTTAAGAGACATTCCCAATAGTAGGTTAACAGTATACATTAAGCAAATTATTATAGAATCTACCGTCAATGCAAAAACACTAAATGTTTTGTCGATTTTGCTAAGCCTAGAAGTGGGTATTAACATATTATTTTTATTTCTGGTATTTATACTGTTTTTCGCGTATCTGTATGTAGCTCGAACAGCTCTTTCCTGCGGCACAAAAACAGAATTGATATTAGCAGCATTACCTTTCCCAAATTAATATACCTACATAGGATAGTTAGCGAAAGGTAGAGTCATTCAATCGATATAATCTATAATATTTGAAGTAATAATAACCTAAATATTTTGCATGTTTGTATATACTGATTCATACAAATTTATTATAAATTGTATAATTATTATACTATAATTTATAAATTTATTATTGATAAAAAAATTAAAATACAGGTCCCAGTTATGATCCTTGGGGAACTTTCGATGTGACTTTAACTGGCTGTAGTAGAAAGCCCTCAGCAGAAACTTACTTTCTACGAGTTTCAAGATATGAGGATATCCATCTTAACAAATTACCATGAACTGCATTAGCTTTTAACATGTGTTACAAGATGCCATACGGCCGTTCCCAATATTCAGTCTATCTCTTACTTGAGATAAAAATAGTAACTATTGTTGACTTTTCTGTCCCAATAAACTTATCGACGGTAACTCACCTTATCCGTACACGCTGTCTGTCAATGGGATGACGTATAGCTTACCAGCGAAGTTTGTATCGAAATTGCAATTCACGCGTCCCAATATAAGGCGATATGAATGACTTATCGGGTATATTGGGACAGCTTCAGATTATTGACAGCTAATTACTGACAGTAGAAGGTAGTGATTTATCTCTTTCTGTAGATAGTTTATTGGGAACGGCCGTTATTCAACCTTGTCAAACGCAGTTTAATGTAATCCGCATTAAGTCACCGCAATTAACCAAAAAAGTTACACTGCAATCTAATCAAGTGCAAATCTAGTGCAATTTTTTGCAGACAATTTTCAAACAAGACGAGCAGGACGTTCAGCTGATGGTAATTGATACGCCCTGACCATTACAATGCAGTGCCGCTCAGGATTCTTGAAAAATACAAAGATTCTTAGCGGCACTACAATTGCGCTCGTCTACTTCAGACATACGCTGCTAAGTCCCGTTTGCACAGTTATTTCCCTAGATACGGCGCCCTTCTGATCGACACACAATAATGCTTACACGTTTCTGCTTCACGGCGCCGTTGTGGTACCTACCCATAATCTAGCCGGCATCCTGTGCAAAAAAATCTAACACTGGTAACAAACAATAATAATATCTTTAAAAGTTTACGGATTCTGATATTTCTTCCATATTTAGTCCTCCCTTTAGTCCTCTTCACCATACCTATTATAGATAAGTTTTAAGAGTTTTATCGAAATATGTGTAGGTACAATTGTTACAGCGTCATTAAGCTGTAAATCTTGATACAAGTAGTAGTAAGAATTGCGAATAATTTAAATATTTTATATTATTGATGGTATCTGTATTCGCCCCTTTAATACAAATGACCTATCCGGTTTGACCCATAGGTATGGGGTGAAATTGGAAATATATTTTTTTATAAGTCTGTTGTATTTCCTATCCATTAAGATTGATGTCAATTTTTTGTACATCAAAGTATTGTTAACTATATACTTAAAGACTTATGATGTTAAAATAATAAATAAATAATATAGATACTAATTTATAGCGTCTTGGTCTTAACTATCCGGTGTCCCCCCACATTCCCCTATGATATATTTAAAAAATATACTAATTCTCCCTTTTCTTTATTAAATCTGAATATTACGTACGTAATCATTTTAATAATAGATAGGTACTTAACTAATAAAGCTTGTCTTTGTAGACAGGTAAAAACACCAATGCCATAGGAATAATTTGCTTTCAGTATCATTTATGACAAGTCGGCAAACTGGTTGATCGGTCACATTTTATTTCGCAACTCGATTTTGCATCGATACCTACCTACCTAAATTAAAAAAAGAATTGTCTGGCCTTGCGCTTACTGGGACTTCCAATGTTATGACTTATTTGTCTCGACTTTGTAGATTTATCGATTTTCAAAGAACACAATCGATTGAATCAGCATAATAAATATATACTTAATAACCTGCAAATTGATTTTTTATGCTGCCTCTGACGTGGTGTTTGGAAATAGAAACATCTGGCCTCATTATCTATGAGGAAGAACAAGATTAAGATAAATTTATGATGTTGGTGACATAACCATTGTATTATATATATAGTGATCTGGTTAATTCTATTACGGTTACTTAGCAAGTAAATAACCCACCTTAGAAGGACCATAATGAAGAGAGTATACATAATATACAAATTTCGACGATCTTATTCTATCTCATTCTTACACTACAGTAGGTACCTACCTATAGACACATGAGTAAAATAAAAGGTACAGAGACAAAGCTTCATACAACCACGCGAAATGGTTGCACTACTACAATGATGCCCGGGCATGTGTGAGTGTCCACTGGCCGCTTGCTGCGGTTGACGATCGCACAAACAGTTGACAAACTCAGGGTTACTTATTGCTTTATTCATTGCAAGCTTGAATATTTTAACATAAAAAGTGATAATATATTATTAGATGTGTGTAATGTGTGTATAACGGGCACTTATAACTGTAACTTTTGTATGAAATGTTTTATCTAGGGTTATTTAATATCGATGATAAGACCCAATAAAAAAGCCAGTATTAATTTTTTGTTTTGTTTAACTACTCTTAACTTTTTTGTAACAACCCTACTAAAATAGTTATCAATTTTGTCCGCTCTTATGAAGCTTAGTCTCTGTACTGTTTATTTACTCATGTGCTATAAATATATGTAATGTATTGTATTTTAAGTTTTAGGCGCTTATTTAAATTTGACAAGTTTCAAACACAACTTACTATTAATTTGTAATAAAGATATAGGTAGGTTTTTCTTTGTTTAAGTATATTTTTTAGATACACCATCCCTGCCTGTATTAGCTGTAACACTCAGCTTTGCCAGTATATATCTACAATAACTATTAGTCGAACATTTTAGTAATTATAGAATATAAAATTTTATCTGAAACTCAATACTATCTTCTGAGTTTTTTATTTCCGTAAGAGTACGTAATATTTTTTATTATAATTAGTTAATTATGTATCTATTTGTCTATTGTAGGTAAATCACAGGCATGCATTAGGTACAACAGATAATCTACTTCAATATAGATAATTCGTAGGTATTCAATACAGCCAATATTTAAAGTTTTATAAAAAAATTAAGAATTTTTAAAAAGAATTAAAAATTGCGAGGGACCGTAGTGAATGCCGCGAATAAAAAAATCTAATAATTGTTTTTTTTTGTCAATATTATTTTAATACCACAAAAGGGATGTTCTTCAACTTCGCTGCTATCAGACAATCTGTCAGGGGAAATTATTAATATCAATATAAAAAGAAACACAGCCAAAAAAGTAACATTGCCAAAAAACAAATGACGCAAGCCGATACAAAAATGATGTAAGTGGACTTTTTCGTTTTTTATCGTCAATAACGTGCTAAGTTCAGAAGCGTCAAGTGGATCAACGTCTAAATCTAATCAAAGACACATACCATTCATGATACGACTAGTAAAAACCGACCACGTAATACCAACTCGATCGCTCTATATCGGGCGATTTAAAAAATTTCATCATCGTAAATTACAACGGCGTCCGCCATTTGCATTTTTATTGTCGCCTGCATCATACGGAATGGATAAAGCCTGTAATATAATCGGCGCTCCGCTAAATTGAATTATTTATTATACGTTTCGTTTGTAAAATACAATTATTCGGCGGCGGAGTGTCACCTCACGATGTCTTTTTCGGTATCAGCTCGAATCTGCGGTCTGCAAATTCACATACATATTTAAAGCTAAAAAATTCGCTATTATACTTTCCTGATTTCTTTACAGGCAGTTGTGTCGCGGCTCTGATATTGCACGGTCTAATTTTAATTTAAAAATATTTTTTTGTTGATTCTGAGTCTTCGGCGATTGTGTGGTTTCACTGGCCTGACGGTTATAACTATTCCAAATGGGTAAGCGAATTTTAATTTGTATTATAGATGTAAGATACGGATAATTTAATGCGGATATTTTCATTTTAAAACGATTAAAATGACTTGTAATTTACAGCATGCGATACGCATAGCGAGATGTTAAGAATTCAATGAAGAATTCGGTGGCAGATTGTAGATTAATAACATTTATCATTCCGAAATATTTGCATTGAAATATTTGTTGTTTGATTCGAATGTGATTAGAATATTCGAGAATTGTTTTAGAGTCGCGAAACCGGAATCCGAGTAATTTAAGTTTGGTTCAAAATTTTAATTCAATTTTAAGCGACTTCTTTATTATTACGATTGTTTTGGGTTTATTTATGAAAATTAATATTTTTTTAATATAAGTATTATTGATGTGTTGTGTGTTTTTAAGATGAAAATAATGGGCACAAGCTTTAGTCCGACCGAGTTTATCCTTTAAATCAAAGCTTAACAAGATATTAACGGTAAACAGCTATGTTCAAATAAGGAATTGACTCTATTTTAGTCTTTCATACGTTCCGACGGGAAAGTATAACTGATAATCTCTACGTCTACCGATCCGCGTGTACATTCGTGCTCAAAAATAACAAAGACAATTTGACAGTCCCGCGTTTAACACTGTGAACACAAAGACAGAAGATTACTTTGAATAGATTGAGGAATTTAAGCCGCGACTGTACCGCCGTGTTCTCACAGCGTCATGAGAATGCTCTTTACAATCGATATTCAAAAAAAGAATAGAATCGATGTCTCTGTTGTCAACGAACAATTCGTCCGACGATGGCAACATTACACATGAAAAATAACCTTTATGTGAATGATACACAGATTAATATCGCTTATCAAAATAATCACGCTAAGCATTGCATCAAATCAAAAGTCAAAGAGCTTAAAATTATTTTTCGCTTGGTTAAAAATGATAATGTCTCTCTGAAAATAATTAATTTTCGTACAATGTTTTAATAACTGTATATTATGTGTTAGAGCCGACTGACTCTTGCGGCCTTAAAAATAAAATTGACATAAAGTTATAACTAATCATAAACCAAGAAAATGTAAAATGTTTACAAATAGACATTTTGCTTACGATTGGTTTATTCGGACGTATAACGTTTCCCGCGTTTATTTGCACGGCAGCTTGTCATTCGGTCAAACTTCAGAATTATCATAGTGTTGTCAACGATATTGTAAACATTATGCATTCTTTGTTTATGCTTAGTTATAACTTTATACCAAGTATATTTGTAAGGCCGAAAATATTTTACTTATCTCTTTGTAATAATAAAAGAGGCCGTTAAAATATATCGTTAAATGGATTTCAAAAGTTGAAACTCCATCTTTAGAGGTTTCAAAATTAGAAAATTAGCAACGCATGTCGAGCAGTGTGGTCGAAGCTCGGAGTTTTTCATCCTGTCAACAAAAGAGCTTAATCGATTGACGTCTTTGTAACGTCATAAACGCCGATTGTCTAAACGCATTGTGAGCAAACATTCGGTTTATGTCACGCATTGTTTAGCCGTTAGCGTGACACTTCGTTGTCTATGGCGTGACAATAACTCTATAAGCTCCCCGTAGTTTCACATAATGAAGCCCAATTCGTTAAACAAAGTCATCCGTAATATGTTTTGATATTTTTGGCCATTGTCGCCGTTTGCATCGATTGGATTCGAACAAGCGTGACGGCGTTTGAATGGTATTCGAGAATTCCTTTTTCAAAATTGACACATTGTTTGTAACAATACGCCAATGGAATCAGATATGACGTACCCACCTAGTCGCGTGTAGTTCCGTTATTAAAATTAATTATTTGTTGATGTGGATTTTGTAGATAACTGTACAGGTTTTTTTTACTACTGACAGTCTTCAAGATTAACGGTTAATATTAATTTTGTTAATCATTTATATTTATATTCACATAATTGTTAAAGATACGTAGGTACTTATTTATTTATTGCAATTACTGTTGGTAGGTATTAAAGTAAAAATTACAGCACCCAGAATTTACCAAAAAATTAAAGATTTCTCCTTTATATAGAAATGTAAAGACTTAAGGATATTCATAATTAAGTATACCTACATTAATAATAGCATTACTAATTGTCATTATCTATTCAGAAAATGACTTATAAATAATAACTAACCACTAAGTCTACCACTCGTAACTAACTTAATAAACTTTTTTAAATCACTATAAATAAAAACAGTGTGAATATTAATACTCTCTTTGTACAAGTATTATAAAGGTAATGTTAAAAATTGTATGGTCCAAAATTCTGATGGATATATCCCGAAGGTTAGCTATATATCGCATCGGTTTATGTAATCCAGAGTGTAAGTAAGAAGGCTTTGGGGGCGGCGCGTATCACAGTAGCCGGGGGCGATCGTAAATAACCAGCTACACCGCAAACAGAGAGCATTTACTACATTATTATATTTTATACATGCACTCTATACGGAGCTTCTAACACGCGGGCAACCTACATAATAACGAGAACGCGAAGGCGTAACCCGGTGGCAATCTTGCGTCTCACTCCTAAAAGCCTGCGGTGCTACGTGCGAGCGAGACGCACAATCACAAATTTATTAAAACGAAAAAAACCAACTGCTACCGCACTACGCGGTGCGTCGCACACAGAACTAGATAGGTACATTTTTCCACGTCGCCTTGAAGGAACGAGATAGGTAAATGCGCTCGCGTGCGACAAGGACGGCTATATATCCGCGAGTTCCGTCAGTTAAACGAGCGGCGATGTGGGCGCTTCTGGTGTTGCGCACGCGCAACTTGCCGCGATTGAGTTCCACGCTGTTTCTTAGCCCGTGTGACCTTCTTGCTGAACTAAGGAAGCATTTTGGCTGTAAAACATTCATTACCCCCCTCGCCCTGCGCGGCTGTGGTCTCGCCTCGACGAAGGAGTGAAAAAGATGCAAGGCGTCCGACAGCACCGTTGTTAAAGGTATTCGTAGAATGCGTGATCTGTATCGGGGCTGTGAGGGGCGCGGGGTCGCGGGGTCCGTTCGGAAGCGGTGGCAGCTCCCATCGACTCCTGGGGTTATTCTTCCTCAGGCCACTGCTGCTCGAGCTCTGTACCAAGCAAGCTAGTTTTTTCCGTCTCGACGTACACTCGTTAAGCCCGTGCTAACACGAGAAGTCGCCACTAATAAATTACTGTTTTTACCGCACTTGGAACAGTCTACGGCGCGCTCTCGACTAATTTATACGTAAAAATAACCATCAATCAGTTATAAAACCAGCGCATATCACAGTAAGTACTTAACACTTTACTAGTTAACAATTGCATTATTTTATTATTGATTTCAGAAGACCTAACTTAATATTACTAACAGATAAACATTGATAAGTTCAATTAATTTATTGTTACGAACACTGTTGCTAATATTCTTAAAATATTTATTAATTTTCCATTTCATATTTCATATAATTTCTGAGTGATGATATCGAATGGATTTTATTTTTGAGCACTTGTGAATGTGTTTTAATTTTTGTTTCGTTCAAATTCTTATTGGTTTTAATGAAACATATTGATGTATCATTTAACGTGATAAATTGACAATTCTATTTTTATGCTAATATAGTATCAATAGATACTTATTAAAATATGAAAAATTACGAATTGTCCGCAACTTCTAAATGATGAGTTAATTATTATCAAAATTATAAATGAAATTTAGATCAATAAAATCGAGTAGGTACCTATTAGCTAACTACTCAATTAGTATGAAAATAATTTAAAATAAAACATGCACATCATAATAATAATAAAAATAAATCCCTTTATTTCCTTATCTAAAATTTACATAATATTCATTTAATATAGTTAAGGCCCCTGATACCGGCATCCTCCAACAATTTCCAGATTGTTCTTGACTTTGCTTTCTGGGTCCAGTTTTCCCCAGCAATTTTTATGATCTCATCAACCCATCGCTTTTTCATCTTCTGGCTCTCTTGCCTCGTGGTCCAGACCAATTGGTGACCAGTTTTGTCCAGTTATACCAGCTTTGTCCTGTTGTACATGCACATAACTGTAATCTAATTAATTATTAAGATCTTAATTGTTGGCTATTATAGTTAGCCACTTTTGAATACTCACAAATTCATTGGATGAAGGAAGATAGTTTAACCAAGATTTTTACAGACAGTGTTTTACGATATGTCGATAAAGAATTATCAAAATTTTAAAATTCACTTAATATAGAGCCTTAATAATTCGTATCTTGCTGTTAGATAACCGATAAAAACAGGCCAGGAATATTAGATTATTATATATATCACGTTGTTTTTGGTCCAAGTTATGACAATGGAAACTATGAGTAATTTAGTTGAGAGAACTCTATATTTTTTGAATAAGGTCTATTTTTTTATACTGATATAACCGATGAAAACAGGCCAGGAATATTAGTTTAGTGTGAGTCTAATACTCGCGATTTGTATGACACTTTAGTGTGCGAGAATTTCTCAAAATCGAGGTTAGTTCTAAATTCTATTTTTTCGACGTTCTCACAGCTGTCATAGTCTATCTAGAGGTAAAAATGATCTGAGTACAGAGCATTAAATAAAATAATAGATTCTACAAAAACGTAATACATAAAAAAAAACAATAACCTATTAAAGATATAGTTGTACAAAAATAACATTGCTACTATATTAAGGTTTAGCGCCTCTCGGCGCTCTCAAGAACTCATAATATTAATTCCTACAACATTTTTTTACAAAAGCATCCGACTTCAAATCCATTCAATGTCGAATAGTGTCCATTTTATAACGATTTATGGTTTATTTCAACAATAAAAGAATAATGGCCCGAAAAGGTTGTCCTTTAAGAGACTATTCACGTACAAGAATCGTTTAATATTACTTTTGTTGGTCAAAGTTTTTTGATTCACGGATCATTAGCGACCCCCTTGAGTTCCCATGGGATAATCAATAGTCAACAAATTGAAGGAATCACTTAGTAATTCATACTTTATTAACATTTATAAATACAGATAATTAAGACACACTAGTGTTAATTATAAGCATTAGTTATATTATTAAGAGGCTGCCAGTGGGAGGCTCCTTTGGACAGGAAGCCCGCTAGATTATGGGTACCATAACGGCGCCTATTTCTGCCGTGAAGCAGTAATGTGTAAATATTACTGTGTTTCGGTCTGAAGGGCGCCGTAGCTAGTGAAATTACTGGGGATATGAGACTTAACATCTTATGTCTCAAGGTGACGAGCGCAATTGTAGTGCCGCTCAGAATTTTTGGGTTTTTCAAGAATCCTGAGCGGCACTGCACTGTAATGCGTCGGGCTTTTCAATTACCATCAGCTGAACGTCCTGCTCATCTCATCCCTTATTTTATAAAAAAGGCTCCTTAGCAGGTGCTGGCAAGATGAATACCAAAGCGGCGTCTTATTTTCTTGCCCAAAGCAGTCGTGTAAAAGAGCTAGAGCATTTGTGTTATGATTTAAAGGATGCCGTAGGCTTAGCTTATGAGCCTGAGCCTGAGATATTAAACCGGACTTAGACTTTCGTCAAATTTTACTTACGTAAAACTAACCTGAGTGTGTCTTAGCTTAAGATCAGTTCAGTTTAAAGACAGTTGAGACAGTTTCAGCTGTCAAATGACTATAAAAACGAAGTCAAAGATTATGCTAAGCTTACACTCAGCTAAGTGTTTGTAAGTAAAGTCTGAGCAGAGTCTAAGTACGCTCTATAGATACATAGCATTAGATCTATCGAGCGTACATAGACTGCTCAGACTTTACCTACGTGAAACTTAGCTGAGTGCGATAACACGCAAACTTGACCTTTGCATTGGGCTATATTAGTGTAAGCTCAGGTTATTTTAAAGACAGTTTCAACTGTCAAATGATTTAAGTTTTCTCTAGTGTTAATTCCGCCAATATTTGTCTTTAAAACAATTCCACACGTGTTTCGCCTCTACACTAGGCATCCTCAGGACGTGTTGCTCGCCAAAATCTGGCACGAGACAGTTTCAACTGTCAAATGACTAAAAATGAAGTCAAAAATTATGCTCAGCTTACACTCAGCTAAGTTTTACGTGAGTAAAGTCTAAGAGAAATTTGAACAATCTTTGATTTGGTATTTAAAATCATTTATCAGCTGAGATTATGCTCAGCTTAGGCTTAAGGTAAAAGTTAAGTGCACGTAGTATACACAATACTTTCTCGATTATTCTTAAACAAAGCTTAATGATAGATATGATACTTAGTTAGAATCCAGCTATATATGCTGATGTTGTTTAAGCAAGTCTCGACACTCCTAATTATGAAAAAGACTACCGTGGTAACAAACGGATCTTGATTAGCAATATCCAAGAGTAGTTTAACAAAATGTTAAATTTTAAGACTTAAGAAGCTAAATGCGTAAAATTGTAAGATTCAAAGTCTCGATCAAATAACTTAGGCACTCTAAAACAAAGCTTTCGTATTCTAGATTAAAATCTGAACCGTATCGTGTGAGCGATAAAAAGTATAGTTGACAATCATTCCAAACATTTGGAATGCTGAAGAGTCTCGACGGGGTGCAAACAACACTTTCTTTTAATTCACCGAAGTGAACAAAAAACATGAACTGTCTCATGGTGCACGTATTAACACATAGGTGGATGTTCATAGCCATGTTCAGGGTGGAATAATATTAAAAGACAATGATTATTTATTGTCAGAATCGCTTTTGTCATAACGCCGCGGCCGACCGCTCATGTATCCATTTATAATATCGAATGGGGATAAGAAATTGATTATTCTTGAATATTAAACGTTGCATGCTTTGTTCTGTGAAATGTTTTTGTTATAGGCACGAGTTACTTGTGTAGATAAGACGAAAGCGTTTTGTAAAATGGTGTTGTGCAAATTTTTATCATTTATATTCTTTAAAGACTGTTCATTGTCAGTACATTTATGAAAATTTAATATACGTCCATACTCTGAATAGTGATTTTCATTATTATAACACTAGAAATAATAGATTGCTTGTAACTAATTCTAGTAGGCTTCATAAGATACATAATAGTTTTAAGGGTAAATGTATACACTTTTATAATAATGTCCCAGCCACTGTTCAGGCATTATCTATAAATAAATTTAAATGTTTTATTAAACAATGGTTCTGTCGTAAATCCTACTACTCCATAGCTGAATATCTAAGTGATCCGACAGCCTGGGTCTAGATTATGATTATTTTATAGCAATAACAATGACAGTACAATATGGTATATTTTATTAAAAAGAGCGCAAAAATTATGCTGGTAGAGTTCCTTGCGCCCAATCTTCTCTCTAAGCAGTAGTAGTATCTAGTATATTAGAAATGACATCAAAAATAATTCTTAAGGAATAAATTTTGAAATTATAAATTCTTAAATATTTCTAAATATATTTTTCTGTATAATTGCCAATATGTTTCTCAATTTTATGATTCTCAAATGAGGCCAACTTTACGGTCTAATAGACTGTGTCATCATGATGTTTGTCCCACTAAACGAAATGAATTGCTTAATTTTAATCCATTCCAAGATTGCACCTCTTGGGGTTCCTCGACAGTGCAATTTCCAAGGAAATTTCTACCAGCACCAAACTGTTCAATTCGCTTCCTTGACATTGGTACTTAGAAAACGATCGCGTGCATGAACCACAAAGGCGACTATCGAGAGAGTGGTGGCAGTGATCACCTACCATTAAGTGACCAGTGACTAATAATAATAACCCATAATAACATATATTTTCATGAATGCATTACTTTACTACCACTACTTTATTGGACCCATTCGAAAAAGTATGCCTCAGATCGGAAAAAAAAAACGCAAGAATCTCAGCGGTCTTTTTTTCTTAATAAAATTTTGTTACAATATAATGTCGTGCAATAAATTAAATTATTTAATAGCCTGAGGACTATCACTCCAATCCCAATCTGTGGTATTATTAAGAAAGTCATGCTGCACCTTTACCACTCAAAACGTTCTGTTACAATTTCTTTTGAATTTCGTAACACATTTGTTTTGTACATTTGCTGGGATCATGTTGTATAACCATATAAATCGTCCATTAAAAGTCTAACTAACTCAATTTAATCGAGTTTCTAGCAAATTCACTAATGCCTAAACACCGCTGTTAAAATAATTTATAAATATATTCTACGTTCTATATTATTTCAAATGATCTCCTGCCAGAGAAGATCTTTCTTAGCAATTTTCTTTTATTTAGGTAGTATACGGTATACTTCTTATATATACCGTTTGTAAGGAGGTATTTTGTATACCTCCTTATATATCAAATTAGGTACTTATTTACCAAAGTTCACATAGCGTCCTGTTAACATATTAGGTAATTTGTGAACACGCCGCCATGTAAAGAAATGACAGGAAACTTTTGTTTGTTCGAGATAAAACAAAGGTTTTCGTCTTAGCTTATCTAACCAGCGACAATAGATAAACGAATTCCTTTTCTGGGATGTGTTAAATATTAACAAATATAGTTTGTGTACCGGACCGTACAGGTGGACCAAACCTTTGGTCAACAAACTTTACTTCGGGAAATTAAATATGCCTTAAGTTAACAATAAACGAAACCAAGTGCAAACGTATAATAAAGATTATTACGTTTAGTATTTAAATAGAAAAGTTACTATTAATTCCAATATGTATTATACAGGCAATAAAAAAAACTCATTTTAAGAATTATTTCTTCAAAAAAGCTACGTTTTCAAATTGTGTCATATTTTTGTACTTTTAGTAAAATAATACATTATAGGAATAAGGAGGTAGTAAGTGTGATTACTTCAAAAGACTTTTTTTAAATTTACATAGAAGTAGGTATCAAGATTGAGATGATACGAATAGATTTGAGACAATTCCTAGTTTATTAATATTTTCTATTAACAAATAATTTTAAAATTAGAAACTAAAATAAAAGTCAATAAACTACACTAAATTTTAAATAAGTATTTAACAAGTAAGTCTAAAAATTAAGTGTTTGTAATACCATTTTACTATTACAAAAATGTGCTAATTACTCGAAGTTACGCAATTTTCCTACACAATAAACAATTGTACAATTCTCTTAAGGCTTATGCTTAACAAGTTAATCTCATTCTATCGATAGCTTATCGCAAGGCTTTGTTTGCAAATGGATCGGACTCAATGGCTTATCCTTTGAACAGCCGACATACCTGATAACTTTATTTAGCGATAACATTTACGAATAATAAAACCTCGCATTGGCATACAGATCCAAGCTTAAGGCTTCGATGTTATCACCATTGGTAGTTATCTATAATTTAATAATATCTACACACTCATATATCTTTATAGTGTTTGATAACTTTATCAGTTTATTGTTGAAGAAGGTTTAGTTATGTACTACCTAGGAAGGTTTTGCACCTGAGCAGATTTAGTCGGAAGAGTTACAATGTAATCAATTATTGCTTTTTATTTTATATCGTGGCTGATTCCTTTTCATTACTTTCATGATTATTTTATCTTCTTCTCAACTGGTCACTCTTGTCATGGTGGTCGTGGTCGCTAAGATGATGCAACATTAGTCGCCGTTGGTCTCTTTAGTTTTGAGTCGCACTGCTTCCCTCGCGATGCTCCTCCACTTTTGGTGGTTTGTATCATGGCGGGAGCGCTCTACCACAGTTTCTGGGTCACTGCTTTTTATATTATTATTATAAGAGCCATCCATCGCGTGGGTGAGCGTCCTCTCATTCGTTTCCTCTCCACCTGGCCCTGCACAATCAACCACTTAATCGATCCCTCATTCCTGGAGATGTGACGAAAGATCTTCAGAATTCGTAGTTGCACAGTCGACAATAGCCTTTGTTATATCTTCAGTTCTTATAAGATGGAATTGTTGGTTTGGAAAGCCGATTATTTTATAGGTAGTAGCAAAATTGAAAATCGAATGCTTGCTTCTAAAATTTTAGCTCCTTGTTTATTTAGTTCAGATACCAATTCAATTGATTTTAGGTCATCTATAAGATCACTTCATTCATGAGTATTATTTTTAAATTACAATATTAATTTAGAGGAGGTAACAGTATCTACTGTTGATATTTTAAAAACAATGACCTAAACGGCGTATGTAGGTACTAAGGTGGTCGTTAGTAGTCAGAATTTCTTTCATTTGACATAATCTTTTAATGTTTTTCTACTAGGTTTTCATGTAGTTTTTTATCAATTGGGAAACAAGTTGGTTAGTTATTTTATTTGTAAACTATTTTAACTTAGTTAAGCCTATTCCTGCCGTGAAGCAGTAATGTGTAAGCATTACTGTGTTTTGGTCTGAAGGGCGCCGTAGCTAGGGAAATTACTGGGCAAATGAGACATAACATCTTATGTCTCAAGGTGAAGAGCGCAATTGTAGTGTTGCTCAGAATTTATGGGAAGAAGAAGAAGAATCCTGATCGGCACTGCATTGTAATGGGCAGAGCGTATCAATTACCATCAGATGAACGTCCTGCTTGTCTCGTCCCTTATTTTCTTAAAAAAAAAAAACTATTGATATTTTAAAAACAAAGACCTATACGGCGTATGGACGTATGTTCTGAAGGGGTCGTTAGTCGTCAGAATTTCTTTCATTTTAGATTATCTTTTCATGCTTTTCTACTTTGTTATCATGCAGTTTTTTATCAATTTGGAAACAGTTATTTTATATATAAACGTTATAAAACTTGTCGTATGAATTATCATTAAAAATATTGACCACACCTGCAACAATTTAGTCAAACATAATTCAGTTTATTATACGGACGTACTTAGCACGTTCATTCATTTCCGTCCATTGAGTAACCATTGTCCAATGTTTATCAAGTCCAGTTCACACCGGCGCTATTTCGACCAAATAATGTTTGAGAAGCGCCACAGGTGATATATACCTGCTTTTTTTTGCTGCTTTGCGGTCAAATATGTGTTTGGGAATTCATAATTTTTTCTATTTGATGTTAGTTATCGCGATAAAGTGTTTAACACTTGAGATCTAATGAGATTTACTTGATTTTGGGAGATCTAAGCCATGTTTGTTTATTACTTTACTTTTGAAGTTATTATTAAATCTTGCATTCAAATGTTTAAAATGCATAATACCATTTTTTATCCGCTGTATAAAATATATCTTGAGGATTTTTAAACAATGATCAACTTAACTTTTTTGAAGCTGTACTTCTTTTGGCGCGTAAGGGAAAAATAGGATCAAAATCAGGGTAATTTTTTTTACGATGCGCGCGAACCGATACCGAAATTCGACACCCTATATTTTGGTCAACTAGACCATTTGTATCAATGGTACTTACCATAAGTATCTCGTAACTCATTTGTCTACTGAACCACAACCAATGGACGAGGTTTAAATAAATTTTAATAAGTAGTATAAGTTGTTAAATAAAAATAAAAAATTGTAGGTAGGTATATTAGATTTAAAAATGCTCCTGCCAAAGTGATTTTCTACAAAATAAAAACTGAAATAATTACCATAATAGATATTATAATTACTCATAAATGCTAGAAGACTGTAAAAAGTGATCTCTATTGTTTATATCGTTTTGAAATACTAATAAAAAAAGATGTAGGTAAGTATCACTAATGATTTTGTTTATTTATTTACCGTAACATCGTGCCCCGATGATGTAACAACTAGCCCCAATTCCGGGGTAAGATGTTACAATCTACTTGTTTAGTTAAATTCTCCATTGTGAAAAAATTACATAAATTTTAATAATTTTTCAGTCATATTTTAATAGCTAAATAGACATACTAACATTACAAGTAATCAAATCTAAAATTTTTTTGATAGCTTTTGTTATGTTAACAAAAATTGTGACAACGTGCCCCCCGCTCCCCTACCTATCTCATTGCATAAAAATAATTCATTGATAAATAATTATCTAACAAAATTATGCGGTATCATAATAATTTCATTGGTTATATTTAATATATTATTAATTACAATATTGCAGGAGGAATAAAGTCCCAGAGATATCATGATGAATCTATATATTGTATAAACACATAACTTATAAAATAACATAAAACATAGTTTAATATTTACATAAAACCTCTATAGTCGTATACTCCATATGCTCAGCGTCCCACGAGAAACATCCTGCGGGCACAAAGATAATCCCACGCCCCCAAACTGTTTAAAAAGTATAAATTCCTTTTTTAAATTCAAATCCTTGACTGCCGTGTTACGTACGCACCACGCCCCTACTGTTTCATTGGTGAACAGTAGCTTCATTTCATTTGGGGTATTCGCATTTTATAAGACGAAAAAAGGGATAAATGAACATTAACACTGTAATTGTTCGGTGAGATGATCGTTGTAATCTTTATATTTAAATTGGCACCAACTTCATATGATTGTACAGATATATGTTAGAAGTTGATATTAAAAAAAAATATTATTAAAATAATATGACTTTAGTTACGAATATATAATAATTTCAATAAGGTTTTTAGGTAAAATTATCTATTCAAGTTTCACTTTCTAAAATAATTCTTTATATCTAACAAATTAATGTTATTTTTTAAAAATATATTTATAAGATATTACATCATTTATACGTCTAGACAGACTGTGACAGCTGTAAAACGTAGCTGTGCAATGTCGAAAAAATTGAGGTTGACTGTTAACCTCTATTTTGATCAATGCAATTCAATCAAAATGACATACAAATCGCGAGTAAAAGACGTAGCTTGTTACGCAGCCTTAATAAACCTGGCCTGTTTTCATCGGTTATATCAGTATAAAATATAGGTATTAAAAAAAAATATAAAGTTCCCTCAACTAAATACTCATAGTTTCCATTGTCACAACTTAGAGCAGAAATAACGCGACATGATAATCTCCTCTTTTTGAAATTGGTAAAACAGCGTGTCCCCAAATGCTGTCTAGTAATTTGTTTGCTAGAGATCATGATATGAATCATGTGATATTCAAGCTTCTTTTTCCTAAAAATCTGATATTAAGGCTATATTTGATATATACTAGTGTTATCCATAATAATATAATTTAAATAAGAGCGAAATATTATATAAAAAACGTTTTAAACATAGTGCAATTAAGTTTAAATTCAAACGCTTAAAAAGCAACGCCATAGTTCAGAGTCTCTTTCCCACGTAACCTCTCAACGTATAATTGTTTATGTCAATGACGTCATAGTACACAGCATCCAAGTGCACCAAAGCGGCAGGCGTTTAAAATATCCGCGTAGGTAGCCTTTAACAAATTTTTAAATGACTATGGACTAATTTTTTGACTTGAATCAATGTAATTTTAAGCTTTCTTATAAATTTATATGATCCCTATAATACATCATTGACACACTTTTTACACAAATTATCTTGCGCCAAATTAAGCATATATAGCCTGTGTTATGGGTTGCAAGACAACGATATATTTAATACAATATACTTACTTAAACATACATAAATACATTAAAACATCCATGACTCGGAAACAAACATCCGTATTCATCATATAAATGCTTGCACCTACCGGTATTCAAACCCGGGACTTTAGCTTAGTAGGTAGGATCGCTAACCACTCGGCTATTCAGGTATTCATTTATATTTATTTATTTACATACCATTATTAAAAGGCATAAAAGGCATTTATTTTCTCAAAATTGATTTCTTTAGAATTCTTTTTGATGTCATTTCTAATAACTACTAGATACTACTACCGCTTCGGAAACAAATGGCGCTCTGAGACATAAGAAGCGGCGCAAGAAACTCTCCCAGCATTCTTTTTTTGCGCTCTTTTCAATAAAAATATACAATATTGTACAGTCATTTCTATCGCTATATAATAATAACAATCTAGTCCCAGGCTGTCCGATCATTTAGATATTCAGCAGTGGAGTAATAGGATTTACGACAGAGCCATTTTTTTATGAAACATTTAAATTTATTTATAGATAATGCCTTAACATTGGCTGGGACTTTATTATAGAGGTGTATACATTTACCCTTAAAGGTTACTATTCGTTACTAAAACAGAGAACTGAATTAAAACCTCTCGCAATAGATAAACAACTAAATGAACTATTAAATGAATGAATGCACAACAGTAACTAACATATTATTTATTTTATTGAGTCTTATTTGATTGAGACTTCAGGCCTTTTCGTGATCAGCAATTATATTACGATTTGTTCTGGATCACGACTGTGAAAGTTATTTAGTCTGGTTTGCATGTTGTGTTTTATTGCACTTTTACTTGTTGGACATTCTTATAGTTAGTATTCCAACTATATCTATCATAACATATATATATTTCTTTTGATAGTTAGGATATCATCCCCACCATCTGGATGTGTGGCGGTCTTCCACAGTGCGTTTCAAGGAGCTTTCTTCCACGTACTACAAAGCTGTGCAATGAACTTCCTTGTGCGGTGTTCCCGGTACGATACGGCATGGGTACCTTCAAAAAAAGCGCGTACACCTTCTTTAAAGGCCGGCAACGCTCCTGTGATTCCTCTGGTGTTGCAAGAGATTGTGGGCGGCGGTGATCACTTAACAACAGGTGACCCGTACGCTCGTTTGTCCTCCTATTCCATAAAAAAAATCTTTTGTGCGTCTGTTGTAAGTGAACTCCTCCTAACGGCTAGACCGATTTTAATTAAACTTTCTGTATGTCTTCAGGTGGATTTGAGAATGGTTTAGATTCACAATTGGACTACCTCCTAAACGGCTTTTTTTGTGTGTTCCAGTGAAAATGAGATTGGTTTAGATTCTCAATTTCCAACTGATCGTACCCACAATAAACTACCACAGTTAGAAGTGAAATTAATCCTAGATGGTTTTTTGCTACCTATTTTTTATTATATTTGTAATAAGACGAATAAAATTTAGTTTATTTCTTTTTAAAATTCGCCCAACAAAGCGGGCGGGAACGGCTAGTAATAATAGATACCTATATTAAAAATAATAGATAATTTTTATGCAATTAATATTTACGTCATTGTGTAACAAAAAAAAAACAACTAATAATATTTAAACAAACAAGAACTATAAAAATTCGCCATATGACTGCACTCCATTGCTCAGTTCTGTGCGATCTAAATGAAACGAAATTGCTTTTAAGTTTTGCCCTAAGAATCTTCTTAACTTAAAGAAAATTCACATTATTTATAAATATGTGTAGATTAATATACTGAAAATGTTAAAACCAAAATCAAATCAAATCAAAATCACTTTATTCATGTAGGTCACGGAAATGACACTTATTTTTCTTATTGAATTTACCGCTACTTCGAAAGGGTTGAGCTAATGAGAAGAAGTAGCAAGAAACTCATTACCACTCTTTTATATTATCAAGACTTACATTTTCATCGATTTACAATATAATATGTAAAGTGATATATCAAACGTTAAATAGTCAATGCAATGTAGCAATTATTAAGCAATGCAAAATTGCAATGCAATTAATGTACTTAATCTAAGGATTTATTGTTTATGTACAAATAAAATCGCTTTCACATGTGAAAAGGTACACTTAAGTGCACTTAGGGGGTCATACCCCGGCTGGCTTTTGAGCACTACCACAAAGGAGTCCACTTAGGTGTAGATATATATATTGGTTTTATGGTAAAAGTATTTATTTACTTAAGATACTAAATTAATCTATGACACTTGCTAAATCTTATATCTTTAAACGAGCAATTCTTGTATATATATATATATATATATATATATATATATATATATATATATATATATATATATATATATATATATATATATATATATATATATATAATCTGAATCTCGGAAACGGCTCCAACGATTTTCATAAAATTAAGTATGCAGGGGATTTCGGGGGTGATAAATCGATCTAGCTAGGTTTCAATTTAAAAAAAATGGTTTTATCCATGTTTGAATGAGAAACAGCTACAATAACATTAGAATACAAAGGTAAATTTCGCCACTATATACAAGACTATTATAGCTCAGATGGGACATTGGGTGATCCGGAAAGCAGAAGACCCCGGTTCGAATCCAGAAGTCATATTAGTTTTTATTTTGTTCAAGTTTTGTACATTCTTGAAAATCCGAGCAAGGCTCGGTCGTCCGGATATTAACTATAATTATTGGTTCTACTTGTGAGTACGCGGATCTCTACTATTAATTGGTTAAAATGGTTACTCGGACCAGTCCTGTAATGGTTATAGGCAAATGGTTAATGGTAACTAGGACCGGACCGATCAATGGTTACTCGGGTACTGCATCTCTACTATGCATTGGTAATAAATAATAATGGTTACTCGGGACGGTCCTGTAATGGTTAATGGTAACTAGGACCGGCCCAATGGTTACCCGCGTAATGCCTTACTAAAGGCAACACATGGTTTTATTACAATTTATTTTATCTACTTAGCAATATTTGTAATATAATGCTGTTCGATGGATTTACTTCGAACAACATGTTAAATATTTTGACAGCTGGAAAAAGCGATAATTTTCAACGTCAGTAACATTGGCATTGGTTTAATGGTATTGTGATTAACGTAATTCAATAAGTGGTCGGTATAAAGTGATCGCGGCTTTGATTGGCCGCGGCGTAGGCCAGTAGCAATCTACTTACGTCAGTGTGAGTTCTTATGTATGTTGCTACCGTACTGTGAAGCATATAAGGAGAGTTGCATGTGAATGATTGTTTCGGAAAAATACATTTTTTGAAACAAATTTTCGTCTGGTTACGATATTCGATGGAATTTATTGTTACATTTTGATTTTACTGTAGTTAGAATTTTATACAGTTAAAACTTATAGTTAGCATTATTTTTAATGATCATAAGATTTTATTAGTTCGATATTTGACTAGATAGTGATTATTAGTATTAAAATTATGTAGCTTGGCACTAACAAATACGTCCTACAACAGTTAAACTAAGCATTTTAAGTTTCATAAAAATACTTATTAAAATCGAGTTATTACTTATGACAAGCCCAGTGGTTGCACGGGCAACTCTTATGGAGTAACAGATACGATTCCCGCCTGTACATTGTAAATATAAGTATAGAGATATTAGAGTATTTAGATATAATGGCAAGCTACTGTTAATAATAAATAGTTACATAATTCAATTGAGAATCCATAAAACGAAACCCTGGCTTAGCCATTGATTGTAGATTATACCAAAAATATTTTTTTTTTGTTAAGTCATTAGGTATACGACTTAGGTATCGGAATAAAATAAAATTTCCAAGGGTTTGCAAATTATAAATCAGTTTTACACACTGATTATATTTTTATAATAAAGTATTTTACAATGAATAATTTTAGTTCGGGAATATTATTAACATTACTGTTTCGGTATGAAGGGCGCCGTAGCTAGTGAAAAATGAGACTTAACATCGTATGTCTCAAGGTGACGAGCGCAATTGTAGTGCCGCTCAGAATTTTTGGTTTTTTCGAGAGTCCTGAGCGGCACTGCATTGTAATGGGCAGGGCAATTACTATCTGCTGCATATTACTAGCTGAACGTCCTGCTCGTCTCGGCCCTTATTATCATATTTTTTTTTATAGAAACTTATTCTGTGCAATTTTTGCATAAACTTTAAAGTTTTCTGAAGCAATACAAAAAACCTTACAATATCACATTCAATCATTCTTAACTTTTTCTTTTTTTCTTTTTTAACGCATAAAATCACGACTTTCTAATTATTTAGTGATTATTTAAAAGATCAGATACCTACTTTGACGTAAAACTACATAGTGATTAGAGAAATGAAGGTTTTTCCAATTTACTTTTAAAGCTTTTAAACTACTCAAACAAATTAAAGCTGTGTAATTTATAGTTTTATTACATGCCTTCGTTGTTCGTACATACACAGTATGCTTCCATATATCCAAGTGTTAAATCCGAAGATTACAAGCAGGAGTGCAGGGAGGGCGCGTCGCCCGAGGGTATCCGAGCGGCCAATATATCAGACAGATACGTTGATCAGACGACAGGGCCATGAATAGAGTCGCCATTACATATTATTTTACATTATGAATATTTGTCTTCTTGCAGTACCAATTTTAATTTATATTAAAAAAGTAAATATTAATCTTTTGTAATAACAACAACGTTAATTATAACCATGTATAAATAAAATGTATCTTAAAAGATTAAGACTATCTTTTCAGCTCTGAGGAATAATTTTTCGAATAGATTTATTTTAAAGTTTAAAATATTTGAGTATTATTATAACGGAAATAAAATATCAGTTATTTGGTCATAATACCATCAAGTTTCCTTGATTTAAGTTAACCATGATTGTGTTATAAAAATAAAATTAATAGTTATTAAACATTTTTATGTGTCTACTATTTAATTACAAATATAAATAATAAACTTTTTTATTTTAATTAGTAATATAGATTTTTATCGAAAAAGATAACTATAAAAATACAACTTAAAGCTTTAAATAGGATAGGATTATATGGATAATAATGTTATTCTTACCCTTCTTACCTGATCTATCATGTAGTAATCATATCATTGATCTTCGATCAGTTAAATCTCTTTTGCTTTTTATACAAAATATAATGTGTTATAATTAAAGGGTAGACCGACTGCACAGGTTTCTCTGTTCACGGTAACTGCATACCGTTCCTGTGAGAACTCGCGGGACAAACCGTTCGTTATTTTGCTGACTCGCTCATTTGTATATAATTATATTTTGGTCCCGGCTTAGTGCTTTAACTTTAAATAATATACTCATTATCTTTTTCTCATAACTTTTATATTTGGCGAGGAATTAATCCTATTATTATAATACCATCGTATTTATAAGACGGCTGTTTAAACTTCAAAATAAAATAAAATGTTAATGGCAATGTTTCATATAAGATTTTTTTTGTATGTTAAGAATAAATCTATGAGTTTTTTTTATTTGTCATTATATTAATTAGAAAGCACTCTGGTGTTGCAAGAGAGTGAGGTGATCACTTAACATCAAGCTCGGCTGTCCTCCTTTTCCATAAAAACATTGTGACAGTAATAATCAAAAGTTTAAATTTGTTGATTCCCTTTCGGCAACCGAATATGAGATTAGATTTTAATACCCTTTGTACTCTCTCGCGATTTGTTTCTTTAGCGAAGGTAGTGCTTCAACTAACATCAATAAGTATTCGAAAGGAATCTATTTTGAAAATATAAATACCTACTTTTCATGTCTTGACTAGACTTATCGCTAGAGCTGTGAAGTGTTTTATAAATGAAAATAAGGGATGAGACGAGCAGGACGTTCAGTTGATGGTAATTGATACGCCCTGCGCATAACAGTGCAGTGCCGCTAAGGATTTTTGAAAAACCCACAATTTCTAAGCATTACAATTGCGCTCGGCACCTTCACACATTATATGTTGTCGCATTTGCCCAGTAATTTCACTAACTACGGCGCTTTTCGGACTGAAACACAATAATGCTTACACATTACTGCTTCACGGCAGAAATAGGCGCCGTTGTGGTACCCATAATCTAGCAAGCATCCTGTGCAAAGGAGCCTCTCACTGCCTCCCACAAAAGACAATCAAATATTGCTTGTTTAAAAGTATAGGATAAAGAAATGCTGAAAGCGTGATTCAGCTCAATACTTGACCTTCTACTAAAAATTTAACAACAGCCCAACAATTGGATTCCATCCCCCTCTAGCAGATCAATATCGTAGAGATAGAAAGAGACGAGTGTAGTTCATTGTTATAAATGTCAAGTAGAATGATAAACATAAATGTTGGAAAGATCACGATTTAAGACTAATTTACAAATGGGTGTCACGCGAACGTTTGTGATTAAATGATCGAGAAATCTGGTACTAAATTGTGTCTCTCTTTTGCAAAAACTTATGTACTGCATAATATTAACAGTGTTCTTTTTAAAAGACCAATTTTCCAATTATTTAAGCGCAAAAGGATGGTACAGATTTAATTCACCCTAAAAAGAATTATCAAGGAATTAATTTTGAAAAACTACTGACTTGTTTTTGATTTTCGGGCTTTCACATGTCATATAGTTGATCAAAAGAGAATGTAAATACTACGTAACAACATGCGGGACTGTCTAAGTAAATATTGAAATTAGTTTAGTATGAAACGTGCAGTGAGATTTGACATAAGTTTGAATTACAATTTCGCGACGAATTGTATTCCGGTTTGAAAGCGAACAGTTGCTAAAAACGTAGTGGATTTCGGCTTTATCTGTTTTTTTGACAAGATTGTAGCCGTCATCTGTCAATCTATCAATGACTGCACGTTTCATACAATCGAGTGAATCACTTCTTTTTAACAGAGTTTCGCTAGGCTGTTGTGATCAGGAAATTAATGTGATGTTCCGTTCCACCAGTAGGTAACCAACATGAAGCTCCCGAATCAGGAAATCATGAAAAGAAACAACACCTCGTCGTTTAAGTCTTCCAAGTGTTGATTTGGTATTTCTGAATTCTTTCAATGGGGCCTATATGTCTTCTTTTTTATCCTTAACCTCAGCCATAACTTGAAAGACCATCACCCATCCACATATCTTCTTCAAAATTCACAGTAATTTACTATAATATATAATATATCCTTAGGCTATAGGTAATATAATATATTGCCAGTTTCTAATTATAATAATCCACGGACTAGTAAAAAAAAGGAAGGAATTCGCGCCGTGATATTACCAAGTGAAGCACGTTTATGCTAGTGTGTGTGCGGTTACGGGGTATACCAGTTACACAATTTTTTCTCCCTTAAATAATCATATATCCACAAATACTTTTATATTATTGTTTTTACACTTTTTCACAACGCACGACGGCATTTTCTGATCTGTCACAGACGATGGCAAATCTCCTAATGGCGGCCGATCGGCTTGTATTATTGTAAGTGTATGCTATGTATTTACACGTTTAACGGCTTGTTTTGGTGCCTCACTGTTATGTAAGGTGCCACGGAGTCCTTATTTTTTTCTCGTCCGTGAATCATTACATTAATTTATAATGCAAAACGTTTAGTAGTTATGTTTGAGGGAACGTTAATACTTAACAGCGTTAACTATGTTGCATACAATAGCAGAATCGTTTCAAGATTTAAATGCATTTTTATTTATATGTGGAATTTAGCGTAATTATATGTTAAGTACCAGTTTGCGTGCATCATTAGTTGCTGTTGGAGTGTTATTGTTTATTTATTGGAAGAAAATTATTGCAACTTTTCCTGGTACTTGCTAAGGATTGTAACTTTTAAGCAAAGAGTCTCTCATTCATTTTCCAGTCTGCATTTGCAAGATATCAGCTGGTATGGTTTTTATAGTCCATTGTATGTAATTCAGGAAGTATTTTTTTATTGGCGGTTTTATTGTAAGAGTGTTTTGGCAAAAATACGATAAATCTTTTATTATTCAAGCATCTACGCAATTATGTATGCAATCTTAGATAATATACACTTCTAGATACAGTCTCTTGCTGTTAGACAACCGATAAAAACAGGCCAGGAATATTTTTTACACTAGCGATTTGTATGACACTTTGTGTGGGAGTGCGTGAATTGCTTAAAATACAGGTTAGTTCTAAACTCTATTTTTTCGAAGTATTCACAGCTGTCATAGTCTAAATGATATAAAAAATGCTTGAAGTATGCAATCACCAGCACTTTATGATGTTTTAAGTACTTTCGAGAACAATTGTTTGTTATCTAAGCCAGAAAAATAGATTCAGGAATTTGTCTATGAAAAAAGCCGAAGAAAAAATAATTTAAGCTGAACTCCAGGTACTAACACATTAAGCCAATTTGAACTATTCAGTGAACAACGAAATGGCAATCACGAAATTATCGAGGCAAAACATAATTTTATGTAATAGACACATAACGCAACAGAGATTCCCTTTCACTATGTGTGTAATTAATTATGATCGCTCGAGAGTTTATAAACCATACCATAATAAGGAGGCACATACACAGACGACGTATGCCGCACGATAATCGTCGCACGGCAAATATCGAATGTCTAACGGCCGTTCCCAATATTCAGTCTATCTCTTACTTGAGATAAAAATCGTAATTATCGTTGACTTTTCTGTCCCAATAAACTTATCGACGGTAACTCAGCTTAGCCGTACACGCTGTATGTCAATGGGACTACGTATAGCTTACCATCGATGGAAGTCAATATAAGGCGATAAGAATGACTTATCGGGTATATTGGGACAGCATCAGATTATTGACAGCTAATAACTGATAGAAGGTAGTAATTTACCTCTATCTGTTGATAGTATATTGGGAACGGCCGTTAGTGTCAATTCACTGAGAGCGTGCGGCAAGTGATCACATGGAATATAATATAATAAGTTATTTCTCTTAAAAACAAAGGTTAAAAGCAGCCAGTGGCCGGAGTCACCTTTTAAGCAAATAATACCAGTACCAGATGTCTCCGCTCTTCCATTTCAGCAATGTGTTATTTTTAACAAAATTTTTATTGACATGTTAGTAAAATAATAATAAAGTTATGAAATGTATAAAAATTTACAATTTATATATTTGGAAAGTCATTTTTGAACACCTTAACAATACTATAAACGAATAACTAAAATAAATGACATAGTTAGCCACTGGAGGTCAATTAAAAGTTTGACTTATTAACTATTAGGATTTTAGAAGAAAAAACTGTTGAATTCAAGATTATGAAAGAAAATTTGATAATATTTTATCACTAAATTATTACTTCCTTAAGGGCCGGCAGCGCTCCTATGGTCCCTCTGGTGTTGCAAGAGATTGTCATCACTTGAGATCACTTAACACCAGATGACCCGTACACTCGTTTGTCCTCCTATTCCATAAACAAAAATGAAATCGTCTGTATTGATAGAATACAGTTGTTGGTTTGAGAAGTAGACTCGTTCAAGCTCTTAAATAGCTTTTGTCTTTCTCCGGACGGTAAAAATTATGCTTTAATCACCCGTGTTAATCCTTCTTAATGTAAGTTGCGCTTTTATATAATCTGGCAATTCTACCTATCCACTTAACTTTAAAGAACCATCGACAAGATTTTTCAGTTAGTCTGCAAAAGAAATTTACAAGTTTTTGGATGTTATTAAAATATATATTTCAATAAGATACTCAAATTTTATATCTATTTATTAATAATATGTACATTTTATGATTGTATATAAATAATAGATAATAATAAGATTATTACCTGTGGGAAGCTCCTTTGCACAGGATGCCGGCTAGATTATGGGTACCATAACGGCACCTATTTCTGCCGTGAAGCAGTAATGACTAACCATTACTATGTTTCGGTCTGAAGGGCGCCGTAGCTAGTGAAATTACTGGGCAAATTATGACTTAACTCTCTCACTGAATTGTAATGGGCAGGGATCAATTACTATCAGCTGAACGTCCTGCTCGTCTCGTCCCTTATTATCATAAAAAAAAACTTAAAGCGTATGCAGATTTAAACATAATAATGAAAGACATAATATTATATTTACATACCAATACTAAGTACTTCTAAATATTTATATTATTAACAAGCTCATCGTCAAATCACAGAGCGTGTAGGACCGTGACAAATGGAAGTCAATCACCGGAGACATGTGTGATAGTTGTATAATTATTAAGCATGTCAACAGCTTATTGCGAAGTATGTTTCCGAAGTAACATACCACAGAGTAAACTCACTAAGTCAGCGGGTCAACAGTTCAAAGCGCGTGAATCACTTTAATTTTGACATAAGCATTAAGGCGATGACTCACTGCGGGATTTCATATTTTTTTGCTGCGGGCTAATAAATTGTTATTGAGTAAAGTCATTATTATGTAATTTGAAACTTTGAGGATTTGTTTTATTAGGTTTTGTTAAACTTCGCTTTGATCAACTATTTAGTGGTAAGTAATCGGGTTTGACTTGAGTTTGGAATTTTGCATACTTTTCCACATCTGAGTGGATGTGGCTATATTCATATACATTACGGGTGGTAGTAAAATTCTATTGAAAAATTCAGACCGGGAAATGAACTACAGATCACAAATTTATGGCTGTAGTGCATATTCTTGCTGCTTAACCCCTTTCGTTTGTGTATAAATTCCTAAAAACAGAAATTTATTTCAATCGGCTACGCATTATAGTGAAAAGCTTAGTTCAAAAAATCTTAATACAGCTATGTAATTTAAAGTTACTATAAAATGTACATCAACATTACGAATAACTTTTGTGAAAATATCTTTTGAACAATTTTTCAATTTGCTAATGTCAATCTTAAATCTTTGGATATTTAATACATATTATTTCGTAAACCAATCCAAGAATTTAAACTTATCAATGATATAGTAACGATATTACTAGATGTGCAATGTTTTTCAGATTGCTTAAACGAATAGGTAATAATGAAACTTACAGGGTGAAAGAAAAGAAAGAAAGAAAATATATTTATTGACAAAAATTGATACATAAAAATACAAATGAGAAGGGTATAACGAATAATTTCATAGCAACTTTGTTATATCAAGATTTTATGAGCGGGAGTGACCTGGCACTTCTAGATTGTCTCAATTACTTATTCATTCTTTTTGGATTGTAATATTTTAGTACAAATGTCTTCGAACATCGGAGCATTTGTGGGGCGTTGTATATGTTTTACGACAATATTCCAGAAAAATTAAAAAAAAAAATGTATTACGAAATTCAAAAGAATTGTTAAAAAACGTTTGTGAGCTGAAAGTTAATATAACATAAATGAGTTTCATAATGATACCATAGATTGGGAATGAAGCGACCGCCTTAGGCTATTAGATAATTAGTTTAACTGTACGATCTTATTTTGTAACCATATTTTTTATGAAAAAAAAAGAAGAATTTGTTGCACCCGTTCTTCTCAGGTCTGAGGCACACTTTTTGGAATTGGTAGTAGTTTTTGAATTTCAATAAGTGATGTCACATCCTATTTTGAATAAAAATATTTGAAATTGAAATTTGAACCAACCTGAAGCCAACATACCAGCCAGTCCTCAGTTTGATTTACCGTTAGATGAAAAGAAAACGCGAGATAAATCACGAAGCATCTTTAATACCATAACAGATGATATTGCTACTAAAACGAGCACATCGTGACTGCGAGATAATTATCTAAAGGCGCACGGGAGACATCCTCCGTACATGGAAGCTTTGTCTGTCGAAACTTAGATAAAATAAGATTGCTGATTTTTGTTCCCATGCGAGAATATAATTTACATGACGTGTCTGCGGGCCGCTTTCGCACCATGCTCCAATACACTATAAAAGGATAGGCTTTAGCTGAGTAAATTCCATTCTTTTTTGTGTGATGTCAAACAATTCTTTTCATCATCATCAGCCGGAAGACGTCCACTGCTGGACAAAGGCCTACCTCAAGGATTTCCATGACAATCGGTCCTGCGCTGCCCTCATCCAAAGTATTCCAGTGATCTTGACTAGATCGTCGGTCCATCTTGTGGGGGGCCTACCAACACTGCGTCTTTCGGTACGTGGTCGCCATTCGACGACTTTATTGCCCCAACGGCCATCTGTCCGTCGAAATATGTGCCCTGCCCACTGCTAGTTCAGTTTCGCAATCGTTGGACTATGTCGGTAACTTTGATTCTCCTACGGATCTCCTCATTGTTGATTCGATCTCACAGGGAAACTTCGAGCATAGCCCTCTCCATTGGCCTCTCACCGTTCAAAAAATCCTTTTACTTTATTGATGGTTCTCCATTCCTGGATCCTTAACGAAACGCTTCTATTTTGCTAATCATCAGGAGTTGTAAAAGGTCGTATCCCTCTTGTTGTAAGACATGACTCAGATATTATGCTAGTTTACTTCGTTTGACATTCTGCAGCAGCTTCCGGTTTCTGACACCGTGCTAGGCTAATTCTGGTATATGAAGCCCAAATTTTATTTGCGTATGCTAAACTTTCATTTTTGTTGTTCTCTGAGATCATTTCAATAATCTTCCTTATTTTTATACGCTCTATATTCATTTGATTTATTTCTCTGTACGAAATCTTTGATCTTGATTCTTACAGCCTTCAAGACAATGGACGTTTCATAATTTGTATATATGTGAAGGACCAATGAAAATACAATATAACTTTTGCCTTTTATCCTTACCTGCATCATGAGGATAATTCGCGTCGCGATCATCAATGGAATAATACATTGTACCAATACACATACGATCTTCTTTTGTTGTTTTGAGAATAAAACTCTGGGTAAATTGCGAGTCTATCACACATACGAAAAGACCGCAACTCATATAATTTATTAAATAAAAAAAAATTCAAATCTGCATGATGGCTATTTCGGAAACAGCTATTTTGCTTCTTGAATAGTTTTTTTTTAAGTCTTAAAACCATAAAAAAAATGTTTTTTTTTTAAAGTGGATATCCCTAACTTCTGGGATTAATTAACCAACCACCTAATAGCCAACCGTTTGACTCAGTGGAAGAGCGCTCGGACGAAACGCGAGAGGTCGCGGGTTCAAGTCCTGCATCGTTCTTAAATTTTGTTTACAAATTTAATTAACATCAGTGGCGTTATTTTTATGATTAGGAATTTCACGCAATAGAATAATTTATGCATTAGGTACCTACATAACTACATTAGTATAACTATATTTAATAATAATATTAATATTGACACACTTTTACACAAATTATCTTGCCCCATACTAGGCATAGCCTGTACTATGGGTACAAGACAACGATATATTTAATACAATATACTTACTTAAACATACATAAATAGATATAAACATCCATGACTCGGAAACAAACATCCATATTCATCATATAAATGATTGCACCTACCGGGATTCGAACCCGGGACCTCTAGCTTAGCCTCTAGTAGTCTGGGTCACTATCCATTCGGCTATATGGGTCGTCATATAATAAGTAGAATTTTAATATTTATTTAGTTATCATTACTATCTAATAGTTATGCTTTCAATGGCTTAACGATGTGTCTGTTAAAACGTTGGTTATAGCTTTAACAGCTTACTAATTGTGAGGCGGCGTCAAAGCGTGAAACATGATTTTAAGATATGGCATATAATTGCTCAGGCATTTGTTTATCTTTATGTCTGTACGATATATCTAAGTACTGTAGTTAACAATGTTCAAATTTAATAAATCAGAATAACTATTACCATAATGTTTATAACTACATATTAATAATCTGTGTCAAAATAAGTGCGTATCATGATTAATAACCACCAGGGTAATTAAATACACAAATATACAGACAAAAATAACTAGACAGAGTATTGAATATAAATACCTACAATGTTTATAACTACATATTAATAATCTGTGTCAAAATAAGTGCGGATCATGATCGTAACTACCAGGGTAATAAAATAACACAGACAGAAATAACTAGACAGGTTATTGCATATAAATACAATGTTTATAACTATTAATAATCTTTGTCAAAATAAGTGCTTATCATGTATCAGTAACCACCAGGGTAATTAAATAACCCAGACAAAAATAACTAGACATAGTATTGGATAAAAGGCATTTATTTCTCAAAATTGATTGCTTTAGATTTCTTTTTGATGTCATTTCTAATATACTAGATACTACTAACGCTTCGGAAACAAATGGCGCTCTGAGAGAGAAGCAACGGCGCAAGAAACTCTCCCAGCATTCTTTTTTTGCGCTCTTTTTAATTAAATATACAAAATTGTATTATTATTGCTATTGCTATAAATAAATCATAATCTAGTCCCAGGCTGTCCGATCACTTAGATACTCAGTTGTGGTGTTGTAGGATTTACGACAGAGCCATTTTATAATAACATAATAACATTTAAATTTATTTCAGGCATTATATAGATAATGCCTGAAAAGTGGCCGGGACTTTATTATAAAAGTGTATACATTTACTTATGAAGTTTACTAGACTAAGTTACAAGCAATCCCTTATTTTTAGTGTTATAATAATGAAAATCACTATCAACAGCAAAAAGGTGACGATTTTTCTGAACGTTTATAATTTTTTTATAAATGTACTGACAATGAACCGTCATAATATTTATTTCTTTAAATTGTTCCTTGAGAGACTGTCATATAAATACAATGTTAATAACTATTAATAATCTGTACCAAAACAAGTGTGTATCGTGATCAGTGAGCACGCCCGGTAGCGCCTCGAGCGATGCACAGTTTTCCCACAGTGACTGTCATAAGTAATCACTGTCTTATCGCTTTGTAATTTTCTTAAATCATCATGTTTCCCTGGTACCTTTCATGTTATTCATTCTACTATTAGTCTGCAAGCAGCTATTTTCTTTATGTGACTTTTACTGTCTCTAAAAATAATAGGTAGTTTTGACTAAACATTTTTGAAGTTATACTTCTAAAAATTATGAGAGTGAAATTTTAAGATGCGCGCGTGTCACTGTATTACAAAAGTAACAGGGTGAAGTTCCTAAAATTTTCTGACGTTTGCGATATTCGTTTTTTTTTTTGGTTTCTTCGTCCATTATTAGGACAGGCACAGAGTTCAAGCCCATACAGCCGTATTCGTTATTTAATAATCCATTGGCAAAGCCATCTTTGCAAGATTTTTACAATATTGTTTTTTTTGCTTTGTTACGCCAAAGAAGTACAACTTCTTGCGTGCATACATAAAGTCCACACACACTTTTTTTTTATTCAAGAAGATATTCACAAGAATAAATGTGTACTAGATAATTTAGTATTTTTTTAATTAGTACTACTAAATGTCATTAATATTGCGTAACAAAAAATATTTGTCGATTGATTTTTGTGTCTGTTACTTAATGGCGGATTTTGATCAAAGAAATAATAAGCATTAATAAATCATCAATTTACTTTGAATCGTCGGTGCCTGTACTATTTTGTTATGAATGGGTTTCTAAGAAGTCTTGCTCACTAAGTGCAAAGTCGCGTGCCGATCGATCGGTCCGTCATTTCGCCTGTATGAGCCATCAGCCTACCGACCCGCTACCTGTTCATTGAGTTGATCACGTGGTGGGGGCTATGCGTCTTCCGCGTAACGTTATCAGTAGTTTCAGCACCCTCTCGCCAGCGCAGTTGCCAAACGCATCGGCTAACCATCGCACGTCTAAAGTGTCCCTTCTATTAACTTAACTCCTTGTACTTATACGACCCTGGTACAATCGCTCGATTAAAATCACGCTTTCTTAGTGTTTATCATTCAGTGAAAGTGTTAATAGGTTATATTACGATCTATAGCCGTTAAGGTGCGTATATATTTGAAGATTTACGACTTATAAACATTTTGTTTTTTGATGTTTTAGTATAAAAAACTAGCAAGACAGGATAATTACCTTCAAATGTGTTGACTTATGTCGTAATTAGACGCATAAATGGAATGTTACTCGTATTAAACAAAACATACGACCTCATAACACTTGTATAAGCGTAGCGTTTAAACAAATAGGTATTAAAGCTATAAATACATGCGACAGTGGAGTATATTTTCTATTAATGTTGTGTAAGGTTTACAATTGCACAGACATTTGTTACTGATAAGTTATCATTGTCAACAGGCGCCCAAGCCCCGCCCGTTACAAGCACCATAGCACAGACAAAATGTTCGCCGTGATGCAAATCGACGAAGATCACACCAGAGATTTCAGGCGTAAACTGCGCCCAAAATGCGAGTTCGTCTGCAAGTATTGCCAACGTCGGTTCACTAAGTCCTACAACCTGATGATACACGAGAGAACCCACAAGAGTCCGGAGCTGTCCTTCAGCTGCGAGGTCTGCGGGAAGAGTTTCAAAAGGCAGGACAACCTTCGTCAGCACAGGTGAGTGAATTTATTACTGTTTATATTAGATATAAATTTCTGTTATATTAAAAGTATCACAACAATTGTTTTAAATTCAAATTATCAGTCAATAAAGGCAATATAGCGTAGTTTGTATTACAACAAAATATCGAATTTACAGTTGCAAAAGTTACAAACATATGGATAGTTATGGTTTTCTATTAAATTTATATTTTAGATAGGGACGTACATTCTTGTTTTTTCCACCTCGATGAAAAGTTCACTTTAAGTCACTGGTACGAGGGAGAAAAGTGGCCGGTTCTCTCCCGGCAAGACAATGTTTGACTTCGTACCAGGGACTAAAAGCGAGCTTGTCATCAAGGTGGGAAAAAAATCGTATACGCACCACGTAAGAAAGAAGGATATTGCCACCCGCGATTGTCAATATTCCGCGGGTGGGAATGACTAATAATATTTAATGTAATAATTAAATTCTGTTGAAAACTACTGTATAAAACTTTGCCAATTTTGTTGATGATATATAAAGTGATATTTAGAATTGAAAATAACAAACTCTCTCTAAAAGTCTCTTTTAACACTAGAATAGGCACATGTACCTAGAGCTGTCACCACATAATATATACCTCGGGAAGTTTTATTAGTCAAATTTTACTAACGGACACTTCAAATGTGAATTTCACAAGCGCCAGAGGCAGACCGTTAGTTGGTGGGCCCCTAAGGCCTGTCTTATTAATTAACTATTTACGCTTTTATCAAAAACTGCTTTCGGTAATACGTATTAGATACCTCCATGACATTGGAAAAAAAGTACATAAGTTTGTTTGACAACTGTTCGCTTCTTGTCCAGTACATTTACGATAGCACTTGAAGACCTTCGAACTTAGAGTACCTATACTTATATCACCAGTGGGAGGCTATTTGCACAGGATTACGGGTACCACAACGGCGAGTATTTCTGCCGTGAAGCAGTAAAGTGTAAACTGTAGGCATTATTGTGTTTGTAGGGCGCCATAGCTAGTGAAATTACTCGGCAAATGACACAACATCTTATGTCTCAAGGTAACGAGAGCAATTGTAGTGTCGCTCAGAATTTTTGGGGTTTTTTAAAATCCTGAGCGGCACTGCACTATAATGCCCTCCTAATCTCATTCATTATTTAAAAAAAAAAAATTAAACGCTGATGGCAATAATACATTTTAATACTTTTAGTATTGTAGATGTCGAGATCTTGCCGTTTGCCTGCTTAGAAATAAAAAAAAAACATCATCACATATTTTATGTAACACAGACTGGCCTAGTTTCCCGGGCATGTTAGCGGTTACCAATGATACGGTACACAAGGCCGTGGCTTGCCGTCTCCATTTATATTAGGGTTTAGTGCATCAGAGATCAAGCCAAGTGGAATGCCGTTCCTTCGACTACTGTTACAAAACAATACATCGCACGCGCCAAGGAATTTATGTACTAATTCACTACTTACCTATCTCCATTACTAACTACATTCATAATAGGCTCTTAAATATTGTCTCTTTTACACGATTACTCCGTTTCTAATTGTGAATCGATTTTTAACCGACTTCAAGAAAGAGAGGTTCTCAATTCGTCTGTTTTTTTATGTTTGTTACCTCTGAACTTTCTACTGGGTTAACCGATTTCGATAATTCTTTTTTTATTTGAAAGCTGGTGCTTCCCATTTGGTTCCACTACAAAGTCTTTGTAAATTTGCTAAAAGTATTTGCGCGACAAAATTTCCGAATAACTGAATATCGCGCCAACCAATTTCGAGGATTATTATATTGGAAAGGATATACTTCAAAGATAGTTTGGTAAGAGTTTGGTTAGGGTTTGATTATGGGATCCATTACTCCGATTACTCTTGATTCGATACTCGGCCAAATATTTTTTATTGTCGGTGTCAGCCAAGGTAGTTTTGTAACTACATGCATAGGTGAGATGTGCTTGAGTCGCACGCACGACGTGAGAAGACGAGAGGCGTGAGCGGGGCCGCGGCGGAAGGACACCGATTCCAAAAATAACAATGACCGTTACTAGAATTAGATTTATTAGTTAGATTGTATAAAAATACGCCATTATTTTCATACTTTTTAGTGCATATTATATCTAATGTTTTGGAATAGTGTTTTTTGAAGTCGGTTGTGTTTTGGTTAAAATGTTTTTGCATTTAGGGTTGTGTATTGAAAGAATTAGCAACGAGAACTCTATTTACCCACTGTAATTTCAAAAATAAGATAAAACCTTTTTAAATCTTTTCTAAAAGATTTTATTGTTTTATCAAACCCACATCAGATGAAACTAATCGAAACATTGGTAACAAGTCATTAAAAGCTGTAATAAATCAATATTAAATCATAAATTTGTCGTCCGTACAACCTTAAGATAACTAAACCTCGTTTATGAATAAGGGCAATTAAGGACATATTCGCTTATAAGAAATATTTGCTTTCGATTAATTGTAAGTGGGCTATTAAAATATATATTAATGGGTCTGTTATAAAATTAATCATTTAAATGATGTTTAATTGTAATGGAACTTACTGTAACGCGAGGTCGTTGAACTCAAGTAATCTAAAATGACTTCCTTTTAATTCTATTTATTTATTTAAGGTCAATTCATAAAATTATATCACTTAGTCGAAAAATCGTGTTCCTGCAATAACAGGTGATTACATCATGCACACAAACATACAAACTTAGATTTTTTTTAATGAAAATAAGGGACGAAGGGCCGAGACGAGTAGGACGTTCAGCTGATGGTAATTGATACCCGTTACAATGCTGTGCCGCTCAAGACCATTGAAAAACCGAAAAATTCTGAGCGGCACTACAACTGCGCTCGTCACCTTGAGTCATAAGATGTCAAGTCTCATTTGCCCAGAAATTTCACTAGATAATTTATATGTCTAGATAGAGTCTCTTGCTGTTATTCAAACTATAAAAACAGGCCAGGAATATTAGTTTAGTGTGCGTGACAAGCTACGTCTTACACTCGCGATTTGTATGACTCTTTGTGTAAGTGTGCGTGAATTGCTCAAAATAGAGGTTAGTTCCGAGCTCAATTTTTTTCGACATTTTCACAGCTGTCATCTATCTGTCTATCTAGATGTATAAATTATCTAGGCATACAAACAATTTAGTTCATAATTATATACAAGTAAATTGAAGTTGAAACGGCAAAATGCCAAAACAATATAAAAAGATAAATTAATTTCACAAATAATTACAATTTACAATGTCACTTCAATATAATGACTAAAATATAATATATAATCTTAGATTAAGGATTGGTCTCCGCTGCACTCCAACTAGATACTACACTATCTAGGAACAATTTTATTACGACAACTATTAGATGCTTGTGTGCGTGGCATCTTTCAATAAATTTTAAAACATACGCTTCGTGTTATTTTACATTGAAATTAATAAAATGGAATTACTCTGATAAATATGGATGTGGTTATAACCGAGCGTAACACACTAGTCTCATTCAATTCACTTCAAAAATAAAATCATAAACAGCTAAAAATATTATGAAGACTACCTAAGGGAGGCGTACGTAATTAACAAAAGGTGACAACTTTACTAGTCGTTCAGTGAGATACGAGCATTTAGACAGTTGACAACGGATTCGCTTAGAGTCGCCGTCATGTCAAACTGTTGCTACCAGCGCATTGTATGGTAATTAAACTCAAGCTGGAATGTCACCAGCTCAATGTGGCACATAAATTACACCTTATTAGCGACTTGACAGAATCATAAGAGAAAGTCCTGTTGGAGAAATTAGTTGTTATTAGGTTGTTCTCAAACTGAGATTTGAACAAAGCATACAAGATTTTATAACGATACGTTACTCGTACGGTTAGCTCAGTTGGCAGAGCGCTGGCTCAAAACGCCAGAGGTCGTGGGTTGGAGTACCGCATCGTTCATAAAATTTTGTTTTCAAATTAAAAATAATCCTAGAAGTGAGTTGATAACCTGCTCAACCCCAATATTTGCATATTAGGAAATTGACTTGAGATGTCGCTCTTGTAAAACTAAACAATATGTTATGTTTTTAAAGTTATCAACTGTAAAGTAGATCCTGTAGATGAAGCCACAACCTGAGAGTTGAACAAAGCAAACAGAATTTTATAACGCGGCGGTACTCGAACGGTTAGCTCAATTGGTTAGAGCACCGGCACGGAACGCCGGAGGTCGTGGGTTCGAATCCCGCATCGTTCATAAAATTTTCTCTGGTACTACTGGTCCGATTTGAATGATTCTTTCAGTGTTGGGTAGTCCATTTATCGAGGAAGGCTATAGGCTATGTTTTTTTTCAAAATTAGGGATCCGTAATAAAATTGCTATTTTGTAACACAAGGTGTAAAATCGAAAACCTATTTTTGCGTGCGCTGCAAAAACTATTGACAATAGAACAAAATGATGTACAGGCTATAATATAGGCAATATTTTATTACTTATAAAACTATCGCGTGAATTATACTTTATATGGCAAAACAACGTTTGCCGGGTCAGCTAGTTATAAATATAGCCTACATCTCCAATCAATCGCCTCCATGGCAGTCAGAGTTCCAATTTGCTCTGTTGGTAGGGAAGCATATGTTGCATGAAGCCTAGTTTATAAATGATAGTGCTTTTATACTGATGAATAAAGCAATTCGTGCGAAATTATTCCCTAACCATTCCAAAACAAATTTTATTGAAGTAGATTTTAGAGAAGTTTGCGGAAATCCATAATTATCCAAATGGTTTGAGTTTTCTTTAGTGTTAATTCCGCCAATATTTGTCTCGTGTTTCGCCTCTACACGAGGCATCCTCAGGACATACTAACTCGTCAAAATCTGGCACGAGACTTAGGTCTCGTGCAAAACATTTTGACATTACAAAATATTTAAATATGCACAACGTTTATGTTCAAGTTTTCACTTCTACCGGCACTTCCTGATTGTAACCCGTATTTTTTTCTCTGACTTACTTTGAAAATCTGACAATTTTCGGTTAAATAAATGGCAAATGACAATAACAAATAATGTGGCTTTATATTGGTAACAGAATTTCCAAAATCAGTCCAGTAGATCCAAATATTACCCCCTTACAACCTGATAAATTTACCTCTATATGCTATTTGGACAGATACCAGTGGGAGGCTCCTTTGGACCGGATGCCGGCTAGATTATGGGTACCATAACGGCGCCTATTCTGCCGTGAAGCAGCAATGTGTAAGCATTACTGTGTTTCGGTCTGAAGGGCGCCGTAGCTAGTGAAATTACTGGGTAAATGAGACTTGACATTGACTATGTCTCAAGGTGACGAGCACATTTGTAGTGCCGCTCAGAATTTTTGGGATTTTCAATAATCTTGAGTGGCCCTGCATTGTAATGGGCAGGGCGTATTAATAACCATCAGCTGAACGTCCTGCTCGTCTCGTCCCTTATTTAAAAAAAAAGAAGATAATTTACGACAAAGCACTGAATATGCGTGAAATAAGGCCATGTGAAGCATACGGCGAGATTGTGGATAGTAGTGAAGTCGTGAGCATTGCTCGTGACGCGACTGCTGTTAACGGTTCTTAATAGCCCCTAATGCTTCCGAAACTGTGCGAACGCGGTAGCCCACCTCACCACACATCCTCCAGCAATTTACCCTGACCCTACACGAGTGGGTAACCCTATCTGATGCGGTTCTGATCGTGTATTTAGACGTTAACGGTAACCAGGGTAATCGCTTGCCGATGCTTTATCACGACTTATAAGGAATATTCTTTAACATATAGGATTTGCTAGGCTCCGCAAAATTGCTAAATTTTTAAAGTGGATTGTGTTACATCTTATATCGTTAAACGAGCAATTCTTGTATATATAAAATCTGAATCTCGGAAACGGATCCAACGATTTTAATGAAATTTCGTAAACAGGTAGTTTCGGGGGCGAGAAATCGATCTTACTAGATTTAAATAAATGTAGTATTATCCGTGTTTGAATGAGAAACTGCTACAATAACATAGAAAGGTTAATTTCGCCACTATATACGAGACTATAATAGCTCAGATGGGACATCCGGAAAACAGAAGATGCGGGTTGGAATCCAGATGTCCTATCAGTTTTTTTTCGTTCAAGTTTTGTCCATTCTTAAAAATCTGAGCAAGGCTCGGTCGTCCGGATATTTTTATAATAAACTCCCAAATGATATTAAAATATTAGCAAAAATTTATTTAAATGTATCGTAAAAAATAAATTAACATCTACAGCCTAATGTGAAAGATTATTTGAATGATAAAGATAGTTGGGATTAATGTTTCTAAATTTATTTGAATGTTATTTTAACTTTTGTACTTCATCCTGACTTTTTTTAATTAAATTGAAAAAAATAAATTAATTTACGTTAACTTCTTAATATGCATTCATTCATATTTCTTGGAAACTCCTTTTGCATACTCAACTTAAGTGAACAAAATTTCGGTATTTCATAGTGTAATAATCGTAAAACGACGCGACCGTAATATATTTAAAAAAAACTATCGATTCGCATTCTAGGTACTTAAGTTTTCCAAAAAAATTGTCTCTGTTTTTACACATAAAATCTCAATAATAGCTAAACTAATTAAAATTTCACTGATGTATTTGTTATAAAAAAAGTACTGTAAAAGAAATACCTACTTTTAATACTATCTCGAATCTGGTAAACGGTGGCATTGATTTCGTTTACAATATGGATTTTATTTACAAATCGAAATGGACCAAACACAAATATTACAATCAGAATATATTCAATTCAAATCCTTATTTGTGTGCAAATTGTGTTATTGAAAAACTATTTAATGCGTTCTCTTAACCGATTTTTGAATTGAAAACGTGTTAAGCCGTGTTGGGCACTTTTTGTAAGGAGAAAATCTTATGGGTTCGCGTCAACGACATGCTCTTGACTGGCGTATGCGATAAATAAATAATAAAAAAAATATATCTCAAAAAATATATCTATATACTTAAATACTTTTTGGATGGGGTAAAGCTGCCGTATTGTGCAACATTAGTGCTGTGTATAAGATATGAAAAGTTCAATGTGTGTAAATTGTGCATTGTTTAAATAGTGTTTCTGTTTGCTTCATATATTATTGAAAATAAACTTTAAAAATATATTGAAACATGAAATTTTAAATTTTAATACTAATAATTAATTGTCATTAATTTTTGCGCCGTTCGGTGTCGAGACACTTGGCCCGTGGGGCCCAGAGGCGCGGAGAATGTACAAAGTACTATCTTCTCGCCTGAATAGGGCTACTTAAATTTTCACTTCTGTCACACAGTCTCTACAGCTGCCATTTTTTTATGGTTTTGATGTTAAGCCGAACAGAGTCGCAGGCAAAGGTAGCGAGGCGTCGTGTGAACTTCCCATACGTGAACGCCGGCGGCGGATCAGTACCGCTACTGATAAACTCAAGTGGCCTGCACTGAACGTTTACGCGGAAATAGTTATAACGTTTAGCAAACAATTATTCAATTTTCATAAACGAGATCGTGGCGTGAAAATAACTAGCTTTAAACGTGAAATACTTTATTTTAATATTGAGAGTGAAGTTCAATTATTATTCGCTTGAAGTTAAAATAAACCGATCGGTTATTATACAAATGATTTAAGTTTTCTTTAGTGTTAATTCCGCCAATATTTGTGTATAGTATAGTGCCAAAATATGGCACGAGACTGCGATTTTGGTGAGACAACACGTCCTGAGGATGCCTCGTGTAGAGGCGAAACACGTGTCCGAATTGTTTTAAAAACAAATATTGGCGGAATTAACACTAAAGAAAACTTACATCATTTGTATAATTATAGATTTCCGCAAAGTAACGCCTAATTCAATAAATTTTCTTCGATCGGTTCGTTACGGTTGTAATTATGTTTTAATTTGACAACAGATAAGTCATACAATAATTAATACGTCTAGATAGACTGTGAAAGCTGTAGTTTTAAAACTGAGGTTGACAGTTAACCTCTATTTTGACAAATGCACGGAAACTAACACAAAGTTACATACAAATCGCGTGCGTAAGACGTAGCTTGTCAAACACACTAAAGTAATAAACCTGGCCTGTTTTAATCGCTTGTATAGCAGCAAGACATTAGAGACCCAATATATATAATATAATACCTATATATTTGTAATTAATTAAATTTTTATGTAAAGAATTTTAAGTATTAATAATTAAGCTATGTGTAAAAAACCTGAATGAAAAAAAATATTAATTAAATATTCAATAGCTTCAAAGCTATATATGCATAACAACATAACAATGGGATATTTCCAATAGTGTGTGAACTTAAATTGACATTTATACGAACTTAATTAAACATGGCTGTACCGCAGATATCGTAATTAAGCCTAGCCTCTGACGTATCGATAACATAGGGCCTGCCTTAATTATCGAGCGATGGTCCACTAAGTTAGTGCAGTGGGTCATCGATGTCTCGATACTACGAGAGTTCACGAATCGAACTATCTAACTAAAATTGAAATAAGATTGAGTATATCTTTACTCTCTATTTTCTGTTATATTATTCATATTGAGTCTGATTATGGACCACGATAGCTTTACATGGGTTCTTTTTTAAATAAATATGACAATTAAGTCTGTCGAAAATTATAAAAAACAAAAAAAAAATCGATATGATTTAAAACGCATTTATTAAATCGATGCATAAGTGATTTACTACTTAGAATTTTTGAATAATTGAGTTATTTATTATCTAATAGAAATCTGACGTATCGATATAACATAGGGCCTGCCTTAATTATCGAGCGATGGTCCACTAAGTTAGTGCAGTGGGTCATCGATGTCTCGATACTACGAGAGTTCACGAATCGAACTATCTAACTAAAATTGAAATAAGATTGAGTATATCTTTACTCACTATTTTCTGTTATATTATTCATATTGAGTCTGATTATGGACCACGATAGCTTTACATCTTTTTTAAATAAATATGACAATTAAGTCTGTCGAAAATTATAAAAAACAAAAAAAATCGATATGATTTAAAACGCATTTATTAAATCGATGCATTAGTGATTTACTACTTAGAATTTTTGAATAATTGAGTTATTTATTATCTAATAGAAATCTGACGTATCGATATAACATAGGGCCTGCCTTAATTATCGAGCGATGGTCCACTAAGTTAGTGCAGTGGGTCATCGATGTCTCGATACTACGAGAGTTCACGAATCGAACTATCTAACTAAAATTGAAATAAGATTGAGTATATCTTTACTCACTATTTTCTGTTATATTATTCATATTGAGTCTGATTATGGACCACGATAGCTTTACATCTTTTTTAAATAAATATGACAATTAAGTCTGTCGAAAATTATAAAAAACAAAAAAAATCGATATGATTTAAAACGCATTTATTAAATCGATGCATTAGTGATTTACTACTTAGAATTTTTGAATAATTGAGTTATTTATTATCTAATAGAAATCTGACGTATCGATATAACATAGGGCCTGCCTTAATTATCGAGCGATGGTCCACTAAGTTAGTGCAGTGGGTCATCGATGTCTCGATACTACGAGAGTTCACGAATCGAACTATCTAACTAAAATTGAAATAAGATTGAGTATATCTTTACTCACTATTTTCTGTTATATTATTCATATTGAGTCTGATTATGGACCACGATAGCTTTACATCTTTTTTAAATAAATATGACAATTAAGTCTGTCGAAAATTATAAAAAACAAAAAAAATCGATATGATTTAAAACGCATTTATTAAATCGATGCATTAGTGATTTACTACTTAGAATTTTTGAATAATTGAGTTATTTATTATCTAATAGAAATCTGACGTATCGATATAACATAGGGCCTGCCTTAATTATCGAGCGATGGTCCACTAAGTTAGTGCAGTGGGTCATCGATGTCTCGATACTGCGACAGTTCACGGATCGAACTATCGATAATAATTTATACGTTCACTAAATTATCTTTACTCACTATTTTCTATTAAATTGAATCTGATTATGGAAATAGCTTTACATGGGTTCTTTTTTTTAAATAAATATGACATTAGCTTCTATCGAAAATTCTAAAAAACCAGACAAAAAACTTTGATTAAGTATTGGTCTCAGCTGCGCTCCAACTCGTTACCGCAGTCATAGTCGCAAGTGCGGCAGCTAATACTACTAGTGAGCGTACTCGAGCCAGTCTTGAACAATGTGTGACGTTGACGTGCCACAATATGTTCTGTTAAATTTTGCTAATAATTGAAACTAAAATGCCAGGTTGCGTTGTAAAAGTGTGAAAATAATACTACAGTAAATAAGAAAGACATTAGGATATCATAGAACATATCTTCAGTAAGTATTTTGTATTTTATTAGTTTCAATGTAAAATTAATACGAAGTGTATGAATATGAAAGATGCCATTGAGTGTCAAGATGTCACGCACACAAGCATCTAATAGTTGCCGTAATAAAAAAGCTATTGTTCTTAGGTAGTGCGGTATCTAGTTGAAACGCAGCGGAGACCAGTCCTTTATCTAAGACAAAAATATTTTGATATGATATCAAACGCATTTATTAAATCGATGCATTAGCGATTAAGTATTAAGAATTTTGGAAACCATACTAATTTAGTAACTAATTATCTAATAAGAAAAACAATCGAGTTCAATTTAATCGATACGATAATATTCGCCGTAAATGTATTTCCTTGTAAATGCTGTTAATTGGGTATTTAGAAGTGGTTCAGGACACAATGGGTGTTGGTACACAATCGTTCTCGACATAGGTGGCAAATGCGGTTAATTAGTTGACTTTTAGAAATCTAGTGCTTATACAGGATGTTCCTTTTTTTCTTATTACAACATTGACTACAAATTATACTTCTTTCCGTAAGACTGGTTAATTTATTATTTGTGTTTCAGTCTGAAGGGCGCCGTAGCTAGTGAAATTATTGGGCAAATGAGACTTACACTTAGTGCCGCTCAGAATTTTTGGGTTTTTCAAGAATTCTGAGCGGCACTACATTGTAATGGCAGGGCGTATCAATTACCATCAGCTGAACGTCCTGCCCGTCTCGTCCCTTATTGTCATAAAAAATAATTATTATTTCATATTTAATTTGTTTAATTCTTATTTCATTTTTATATGAGTGCTGCTAAAACTGTCCACTTTTTCATAATTGGTGTTTTCTCATAGTTTTTCATGTATAAAATATAACATTAAACTTACTTAATTTATCAACAAGATTATATTCCTTTAAATTCTTCTTTTATTCCGTAAAATGTATAAAAAATACACAGATTTGAATATTTTGTGTGTGAGTAAGATACAAGGAAAATATGTTGAAAAAAAGTATTTATTTTATTATTATCACTAGGTAAGTACATTTTGTAGCAGCCTGTAGACCGGCGAACCATTAGATTCCCACAGTCGCACATACAGGGTGTTCACGAAGTAACCCGATGTTGTATCGCGCGGAAGTATAAACGCTGTCACCCGCGCCCTTTACTCGCCGTGTCGAGATTCCTATTGTAAGCGATTTCTGCACTGATTACGTAAAGCCATCGCGATCTATTGCTTAAAGAGCAAGTCTATTGTCTTTGCTCCACGATTGTTGGGTACTTGTTTTTAATTCGTTAGTTTTTATTTGCACACAAGTAAAGCAATTCAGCAATGAGAATGTGAATACTATGTAATGAGGCGGTACTGCCTATGTAAAAATTTAAATTTAGTTTAGTTTGGATGGCGTTTGGCGACGAAGCATAATCCGGCTAAGTTTGAAAGCGAACAGTTGATTAAAACGTAGCGGTTTTCACCTATCTCCGTTTTTAACAGGATTATATCTGTCATTTGTAAATCTATGAATGACTGCACGTTTCATACAATCGTTTGATTCGCTTTTTCTTTAGAGCTAGGCTGCCATTCAGTCAAAAAGACTATTATTCTAAAGAAATCATTTGGAGAAAATATGATGACGAATTTTAACGTTGTTAGATTTGTGGTCATATAACTAGCTTAATTACAAACAGTATCGCTTTTTCTTATATATATCTGTTACATTGATGTGATTTTAAAATAATATTTCTAAACGTTCTGCTTTTGATTGCATTTGATAGGCCCTGCACATTATAATGCATTGCCGCTCAGGATTCTTGAAAAACCCAAAACTTCTAAGCGGCACTACAATTGCGTTCGTCATCTTGAGACATAAGATGTTGAGTCTTATTTGCCCTGTAATTTCACTAGCTACGGCACCCTTCAGACAGAAACACAATAATGTTTACATATTATCATTGCTTCACGATAGAAATAGGTGCCATTTTGGTACCCATAATCTGTCCTGTGCAAAGGAGCCTCCCACTGATATCTTTTTGTATATGATGACCCTTACACAGATATAATAACATTATCATATTTACTTCCCTATTTTACTAGTATTTTGTTATTATATAATATTTTAGTAAATTATCTTCAAATTCATATAACTCAATGAAATGTTAAATCAAAGAAAGACATTGTTGTGATACTCTTAAATCTGGTTATGTTGTATTCAATATTTTAAGCTAATTGTTAATATTTTAAGTAAAAAAATTACCCCAACTTTCTTTACACATTCTTGATGTATTGAGGACTAATCCTTTTAAAATGTTTCATTGTTGTGGTTTAGAAGATTAAGATGGTGTGGGACACTCCCTTAGTTTGTTTCAGAGATCAACGAAATCTTATTTTAAGATTTAACTGTTTATTTTTTAACACAATAACGGTTGTTTCGACTTAAATAATTAACTGGTTTGTGTCTTCTAATACAATTAACAACTTTTCTGCACTTTTTATTGTTTTCACTATAACACTTGGATGCAGCAGAGAACGAAATTATTTTTAACATTTAATAATGTTTTAAAAAATATTTTTCTCGATTGTTGTAGATGTAGTCAATGCTTGTGGCGGTGAAGGTGAGGAGGTAGCACGATCCAACTACAGCGGTCTCTTACAGAATAGAGTAAGCTTCATGATACTAATAAATTTACTTTCAGATTTATGCACCATATGCGAAATTTACATAATTCTAGCTGACTCAGCAAACGTTGTATTGCCGGTATTAAAATCGCGATACAAAAGTAACTGTTGATCGTAGATGGGTGAAGTTGTATGTATTTTTTAATGCTGACTCATAATCAAACAAATTAAAAAAAATGTCAAAAAAATTAAAAAAAAAAACTTCGTGTGGACCACCCTCAACATTTAGGGGGATGAAAAATAGATGTTGTCCGATTCTCAGACCTACCCAATATGCACTTAAAATTTCATGATCAAGCCGTTTCGGAGGAGTTCAAAGTTTAACACCATGACACGAGAATTTTATATATTAGATGTAACTTATAGAGACCGCATGATTGAAAATAGTTATAGTATCGAAATTTATTTTCAACAATCTGTGAACAATTTAAATGCAATCTATTTATATTGTGGTATAAAAGGTCTTTTCAATCCATCAAAGTTGAACGCTTCGAAGAGAATATTCAGATCATAGATTAAGGATTAATCTCCAACTAGATACCGCACTACCTAAGAACAATAGCATTTTTATTACGGCAACTATTAGTTGCTTGTGTGCGTGATATCTTGACACTCAATGACATCTTTCAAATTTTGTAACATACGCTTCGTGTTATTTTACATTACGGCGCCCTTCAGACCGAAACACAATAATGTTTACTCATTACTGTTTCACGGCAGAAATAGGCTTCGTTGTGGTACCCATAATCTGGTCGGCATCCTGTGCAAAGTAGCCTCCCACTTAATGATAATGTAAATTTTCATCACCATATCCACACTTTTGTGTAGGTATTTTTTTGGTTTTAATTTGTACGTGATGTTGAGAACGGGTGTGTTGATACACAAACAATACACACTGGTGCAAATAGTAGTATAATTTCAACGATGCTTGAATTATGAATCTGAATTAAATAAATGAGTTAAACTTTGCTAATAATCGAAACTAAATTGCCGGGTTGCGGTGAAACTTTGTAAAAATAATAGTACAAAAAATAAGAAAAACACTGAAACCGCATATCATCAGTAAGTATTTTGTATTATATTAATTTCAATGTAAAGTAACATGTGTGTTACAACATTTGAAAAATGTCATTGAGTGTCAAGTGCACACAAGCATCTAATAGTTACCGTAGTAAAAAACTATTAATCTTAGGTAGTTCTGTATCTAGTTGGAGCACAGCGGATACCAATCCTTAATCTAAGGTTCAAATAATATATTATATGAGATTCATACTCCTGTGAGGTACTTGAAAAATAAAGATTTTTATGAGAAAAGTCTTGGCCGTGCCAAATAATGTTAATTGTTGACGTTAGAATGATCATCATATAAATACTCGGAGAATTCAACCCTGTCATTTACTTTGTGGTAAAAGTTTGAAAATTTCTTTTGACGGTCTGAATCAAAATATAATGATAATCTATTATATGAATATAATAGATATATCGTCAAAAGATATCCTCGAGTTAATTTTTTCTAGACGTCACACCGAATCGAATAATCTATAAAAATATATGAAACTTATTTAACATGAAAGGATGATAATTATCACGGACTAGTAAAAAAATAAGAACTCCGTGTCACCTTACATAACAGTGTAGCACCAAAACAAGCCGATTAACGTGTAAATACGTAGCCCCGCGCACACACTTACACTACTACAGGCCGATAGGCGGCCACTATGATAATTATTGTGATCGTCTGTGACAGATCAGTTTGCGTCTCAATAAAATATTTTAAAAATGCCGTCGTGCGTTGTAAAAAACTGTAAAAACAATAATATAAAAGTATTTGTGGATATATGATTATTTAAGGGAGAAAAAATTGTGTCACTGGTATACCCCGTAACCGCACACACACTAGCATAACGGTGCTTCACTTGCTAATATCACGGCGCGGAGTCCTTCTTTTTTTACTAGTCCGTGGATAATTCTATGAATACTGTCAGAATACCTCCTTATATTTTTCTAGACGTAACATGAAATCGAATAAGCTATTATAATATGAGATGCTCACTTTTTTGAACTTATTAACTAAACTAATAATTCATATTTTTGGAACGAAGTTCCTTACGGCAGGCTTGGAGGGGATAGGGATTTTGCTGCGCGATCGAACTGAAAAAAATGTGATAGTAAAACCGTAAGAAAAAATCCGTGGAAAAAAGTGCGTGGAATAAAACCGTTAAATGAGACGTGCGCAGGCGCGACAGTCGCATACACAAGCGAGTAGTGTATATATTATCAATATTATTATATTAATATATGATAACGATTATAGCAATATTAGAACGATTTTTTTTGCAATTTGTGTCGATTCTACATTAGCCGAAGGAACTTCGTTCCCAACTGGTGTCCCACGACACCACATCATTTTTTTTATGAAAATCAGGGACGACGAGCAGGACCTTCAGCTGATGGTAATTTAAACGCCCTGCCCATTACAATGCAGTGCCGCTCAAGATGATTGAAAAACCCAAAAATTCTGAGCGGCACTACAGGTGCGTTAGTCACCTTGAGATAAAAGTTGTCAAGTCTCATTTGCCCAGTAATAGCGCAATTGTATTTCCGCTCGGAAATTTAGGAAGGCTTGCTGTAACATAATTTCACCAGTGGGAGGCTCCTTTGCACAGGATGCCGGCTAGATTATGGGTACCACATCGTTCTGTATGAAGCAGTAATGTGTAAACATTATTGTGTTTCGGTCTGAAGGCAGCCGTAGCTAGTGAAATTACTGAGAAAATGAGGCTTAACATCGTAGCTGTCTCAACGTGACGAGCGCAGTTGTAGTGCCGCTCAAGAGTTGTTGGGTTTTCAAGAATCCTGAGTGGCAGTGCACCGTAATGGGGCAGGACGTAACAATTACCATCAGCTGAACGTCTTGCTCGTCTCGTCCCTTATGTCATAAAAAGATTAAATGTAAAATTTTAGCTGTTTTCATGAAACAATTTTGATGTTCTAATATCTTGTTTTTGTTTCAGAGAAATCCACTACAATCACAAGAAAGAGACCTCATTTTTACGGTGGTGATGTAAATAAAGAAGTGCACTGACATCATAACTATCATTAGAATGAATCAGTATTCAAACGTCACCATAAACTAATTTTCAGACATCTCTACGCGGCCTTTAAAATTATTCGCCATTGATAAAATTATGGGGAACAGTTTTACATTCCGTGACTTAAGCTGTCTTTTAACGTTGACTAGATCAAGTTTTAACATTAACATAACAACGAGTCTTCCTAAATCATTAAATACATACAAATGATTATTATATTTTAAAGATCGACTTAATTTTTAATAAAAAAAAATCATACTGTCGTCTGTGGATTTGTAATTCAGTGAAAAAATGTATTTTGGTGATTTGTAAATAGTATTTATTAGGATTAATGACGGTAGCGTATAAACGGCTTAAATGCTTAGCTATATGTTTATGTAAAATAATATTTATGTTATATTTAATTTTGTTATTTGTAGCCTCTAATACGTAGAACGTACGGAGTTAAGAATTTAATCTTATAAAAGGTATTGGGGATAACGTTCCTAATCAAGCGAGCGGGAAGGAGTTAGGAATATTAAAATATTTATGATGGTAGCCGATAACAAATTTGCTTCAGAAATATATATGTTGTTCCTAAATGTATTGCTACAAGAAAATACAATGTAGTTGAAAAGTTTACTGTTTGAGTATAACAATCCTACAGAATTTAAGTATTTAGCATTTTGTTCAATGAACGTAAAATTAATTCTTTACGTTTTTCATGGTTTAAATGACACAGATTTTTTTAACTTGTGTTATTACGTTAATTTATCCAATAAAATAATAAGTTTTTATGATACTTGCACGGCAATTAGAGCTAAGTGTAAAGATACTTTTTTTTTAAATCATTTATATAGTAATATTATGATTTAACGCTACCATACTTCGTACCGCTTACGAAGTACAGAGTAGATATGTTCAGAGCTGTTTTTAATAAATATATAAATATCGTTTATATTATATTATATAAAGCTGCTATTAAGCTCGCCTGCTAGTTTTGACCCGGTTTTATCTACCTAAATATAGCAGTAGCTTTTAACCCACGTTTGATATGAAGTAACAATTAATTAACAGGATTTTTTTGTAGATAAATTATCAATCATATATTCATCATACCACCTATTTTTAACAGTCTTTAAATCAATCCTCAGTATTCTTATTAAAATATTACGTACGTAAATATAGCATGTGTTTAAATAATAGATATCACTAAATAACGTTGTATTACATATTTTTAACAACATATTTTTTTTTCTTTGTAAAACATCAGTGAACAAATGTTTTTATATACATATTTATAGTAACATAGAGTTTTAACATTGCGAACTTGTTGTGTATGAAATATTTTTTAATATTGTATGAAACATCCTTTGTAAACTGCAGACTAATTATTTGATTAACCTTTACAATTTTTATAAACTTTAAGGCTGGCTTGCATCGTATTAGCTGTTATAGTTAAGATTTAAGACAAATTTAACATCAGCAGTAACGCTGACTTTAACACAGTCTGCGGATTGTGTTGCACCATCGTATTCCTTGACATAGTTAAAGTTAAAAAGTGAAATATCAAATCAATATCGAATATTTATTTGAAACTATTGACAGGTCGCTATTTAACATTAACAAAAGCTTTAGCGAAGATTGAAAGGTTATGGTTAACAGTAAAAGCTATGACGTCATCTAAAAATTGTCAAATGGTGCAACTCATTTTTTGCTTAACCGGTATTTTAAAATGTTTATTTGTGCTAAAGTTAGTTAATGCAACCCGGCCTAACTGTATTATAATATGGTTATGTTTATTAGTATATGCTCAGTACGCAAGCGATGTCGCTATGCGCAGATATAGTAAACAGGGTCTCATTGGTGGAAAGCGCGGGGGGAGCATGCGCAGAACGCACCTATCGTACAACCGGCGTTCATAACGCGTGCGCAATGTATGTACTTACGCATAATTCTACTATATTTTTTTGCTTATGACTCTCTTGATCCGGGCTCTTTGTACGTAGTTGCTTCTATGCTTTAGCAGACAGGGCCTTAAGTTAGGCGTATAAATCAACGTGCCAATATTTGACGAAGTTGTCAACCAGCCATATTTTATATAACTAGGCTAAGCTGTATAAAAATAATATTTCAAATGTTACTATTTACTTATATGTATTTCTTGTAGATTTATAACAATAAATAATTGTAAACTCATTTGTTTTTTTCTTTACCAACCCAGAAATAAAAACCAAGAAACGAGACTCTTCGAATGAGACGTTCGGAATTTATACTTAAACTGTATTGAATCTAGAGTTTCCTAAGGATGAATACTCGCATCCCTGGCTTGTCGTTATCGCAGAAGAGCGGATAAAACAGCAATCAGGAAGCATCCACGGTATAGTCGGGAACTAGATTGATGTCACAAGCAAGTCTTCAAAATATATCGCAGCGGACAAGTGGCACACAAACACTTAAAAGGTTAAGATAACTCATTACAAAATAGGTCTAGAACTAAAAAAATTTCATAAAAGATCCTTAGTTGTTTAGAGGGAGCCATTTTGAAAGTGTAATAATCATCAACCGGAAGACGTCCACTGCTGGACAAACGCCTCACCCAAAGATCTCCACGAAGATCGGTCCTGCGCAGCCCGGACGCAGACGATTTTGACCAAATCGTCGATCCATCTTGTGGGGGACATTCAAGACATAGGTAGACATAGACAACATCTTTCCTACCAACACCGCGTCTTCCGGAACTTGGTCGCCATTGGAGGACTTTTCTGAATCTGAAAGCTTAAAAGTAGATAATTAGTTCATTATAATGTACTATTGATATACGGATTCTTGAAAACCCAAAATTCTGCTTGGCAATGCATTTGCGTATTATATTGAGTCATTTTTTTTTAAATAATATACCCTGTACTTTCACTTTCAAACCATTATATAAAATATTGTCACCTAGTCACCTTGAGACATAATATGGTAAGTCTTATTTTAAGTAAGTTTAGTTAAGCAGCAATGTTTACACATTACTACTTCACGGCAGAAATAGGCGCCGTTGAGGTACTCATAATCTAACCGGCATCCTGTGCAAAGGAGCCTCCCACTGGTATTCAGAAATATTATAATAATATTATTATTATTATTGATGCAAACATAAAAATATCAGTGCTATACCTGTTTATTGTAGTAGTAAGCCAACGATACACCGCAGTATTGTCGGTGATATGACCGATCTAGATTACGACAGGCGATGACTAGCACCGGACCGCCGCGCTGCCGTGTTACGCGCGGAACCAGTTTCAACATAACCTCGCGGAACCGACCGATACCAGTACTTCAATTGATATTAATGTGTTTATTGTTTACTCTGTGGCCGAATAAAACAATTGAAACTGATTAATCTTACCAGTCATTTTATAAAATTTTGTAGTTAAGCATTTTAATATTTATTTTTTTTTTAAGATTTATACGTTCAATTGATGTTTTCTTTCTCCATAAATGGAGATACTTAAAAAAAAAAATAAAAAAAAAATCAAAAATGCACACTGAAAAAAACTTTTATTGTTTATCTCACTCACTTTTACTTAATATTAAAATTATTTTCTACTTTTATTTTGTTTTCTTAAAAGGAAGCGTGTATTATTGATCTTTATTTTAATTTTTGTTAAGTATCTTAATTTATGGAGAAAGAAAACATCATTTGAACGTTTAAATCTTTAAAAAAAAATAATACGATAATTATAATATAATCAATTATGAAGATACGTACGTATAAATATGTGAGATAATTTAAAATTTAGCTACATGTTGTCGATAAAAGTAGTTCACGAGCATGACGCATGGACCAGGCCATCGCCTCCCCCCATTTTTGTGCCTGCACAGCGGAACCTGTCGTCCTTGATGTGTTTTTAAGGTCTCATCCGACATCAGTGATTTCCGCATATTGCCAACGTCATGTGAAATCGTTCGGCTCTAGAATAGCTAACACGTTGCTGATTGCAAATGCCCGATGCACTATATCCATCAAGGTGACATCGCAAAAGCGACGTTAACTGACTACGTCCAAGCGCAAATTTATAGCAATTAAAAAGCACAAGCTATTTAAAAAAAATCTATGTTGGTCAAAGGTCCAGTGTCCTGATGTTTGTTTGCAGTGGACTTCTAAACTAATGAACCGATTTTAATGGGAATTAATTACTTAACGGAGTGCAGTTTAGTCCAATTCTGTTCTGCTGTGAAACAATTTCATTATAACAAAAGGGAGCATATTTTACGAAATACTTCTTGATGTTATGAAATGTTATTGACAAATTCATAAAAAAACAGTATTTTATTTATTATGTACAGAATAAATTCTGTCGGGTCAGCTGGTAAGTACCATATATTTAATTACAGCATGTAGACAAGTTAATAAATGAATTTCGGTCCGCCAAGGTACTAAGCCTTGAAAACCTACAAATATCTAGTCGTTCTTGGCCAAGAGTCAACTTATATCTTCCAGCATCACTTCAAATTATATTATTGTTATTGAAGTGAAACTTCTTTAGAATCGTTGTGATTTGAAACACGATGAAACGAAAAAGCGAAATGATAGAGAAACAAACAGGTTTCTTCAGCCGGCGAGAGAATGAGATAGGGAGCATTATACAGTGTTTTGGTACCAGGAGATCATAGTTAAAGAAGAGATTGTCTAATATATGACGCGAGTAAGAGAGAGGAGGACATTAATATGGTTGATACTTGATAGTAGTGTCTTTTATAGTGGTTGAAATCATGTATCCATTCTAGCAACATGTACCAGAGCTTCATATAGGTACAGTAGTAGTAGTACAGTATACAGTTTAGAGGCTTATTGTAAATTTTGCATCGAATACAGCGATTCTGATGATTGAGTTTTTGGACGCCAAATTTAATATGAAAATTTGAAGCAGTCGCACTGTATCAATAACAACATCAAAAACGTTATTATTAAACAATATTCCAAACATAAATAGACTATATTAAGACCAAAGTATATCATACTTTAGTTACCATAAGCCTTTTGAATCATTTATCGAAAATGTAAGTTCTGAGTCTGAATAAATCTATATAATATATACGAATTAAATTTAAAATGATTATCAAACTTTGTATAACTGTGATCATTGCTAAAACCTACAATTATCCTCTTCCCAAAATCGAAATTTCACATTCGTCTCATTATCTTGAAGCCAAAATACTTTCACGTCTAAATTTATTTCTTTGGATATTCGTAACTATTCTACCGAATATTTGGTTTTGTAATACTTTCATATCATTCTGCATCTGAGATAACATCTTATTACGTTGCGGACGGAAACTGTGTGTAGAAAGCCAAATTGTTAGCGAGTAAGTCATACTTATGTTCCTGTTTCTCACGATATTACGCGGATATAAATTTCTGTATAATCATTAATGTATGATTACTCATTAAACCATCTAAATATTCCAACAAAAGTTTGATTAATAGCTAGGCTAGGCTAGATTATGGGTACCACAACGGCGCCTATTTCTGCCGTGAAGCAGTTATGTGTAAGAATTATTGTGTTTCGGTCTGAAGGGCGCCGTAACTAGTGAAATTACTGGGCAAATTAGACTTAACATCTTATGTTTCAAGGTGACGAGCGCAATTGTAGTGACGCTCAGAACTTTTTGATTCTTCAAGGCAAGACGTATCAATTACCATCAGCTGAACGTTCTGCTCGTCTCATGCCTTACTGTCATAAAAAAACTTAAAGATTTGTAATACAATCAATTCAAAATAACCTTCAATGAAATTTTTTACGATCAATACAGTTTTAGTTGTTAAAATAAAATAACTTACCTAATTATTACCATGATTACGGACGATTCGAATATGTTATATAAATTGCAGCTGAATCATCTTTCAAAGACGAGAGAAAGCTCATGTCATTTGTTTTATTTTAGTTATCTAAAAAAAATCACAGTTCCCTCAAAAAAGCCCAGAAGTGTGAGTGAGCGCACAATATTGACAATACTGCTCTTTCACGTAATTATAATTCATGCAAAGATATTAAGAGAAAAGTGTTAGTATTCATTTTTGTTGAATGCCCTGTTTTGACATTTAACCTATCAGAAGTTAACATCCTTACTAATATTATTAATGTGAATGTAAGTTTGTTTGTTACGCTTTCATGCTTAGGCATGGATTTAGATCACTGAACCGATTTACATGAAATTTAGTACAGAGATAGACAAGAGCTTGGGAAAGGACATAGGGCGACATATTGCGAATAAAAGGCTTAGCGGGGGGTTGAAATAGGGGGTGGAAATTTGTATAAAATCTCATAATTATCGAAGATAACACCATGAAACTTTGTATTTAGGTACTTGATATGAAATAAATATATATATATATATATATATATATATATATATATATATATATATATGTGTTATAGCGTTTTTAGAATTTAGACCTGTGTGGGATGAAAAATGGGAGATCAAAGTTCTATAGTTAGTAGCTTATAAAAATGAACCACAGCAGTTTGTAGTGTATTATTTACAAAGTAGGTATATAAAAAATGCTACCCAAAGTAAGTATTACACGCGCACGAAATCGCGAGTAAAAGATAGTAATATTATAAAGTCATGGACAAATTTAGAAAAATACGTATCTTAATTAATAAATAATGATAAATAAATTTCGTTAATTTCCAAGATTACATCTACATTTTCCCAGTGACTTCCCAGTAAGTTGTCTTAGGACACTTGTATTGGGAATATCTCGCAACTTTCTTAGTAGATACAACATTTAATAAACAATATAGAAATAAACAGAAATGGTTAAAAAGCAAATTTTACAATTATCGCACAATGAAAACAAGTCTGGAAACTGTGTGTGTGTAAGTGTACATCATTTATAGTTGCACAGCAGTTAGGTTTACGAATACAATGGTAAATGTTTAATATTATGAATCAAACAAATGATTTAAGTTTTCTTTAGTGTTAATTCCGCCAATATTTGTTTTTAAAACAATTCGACACGGGTTTCGCCAAAATCTGGCACGAGATTTTGGCGAGACAACACGTCCTGAGGTCTCCTGGAGAGGCGAAACACGTGTCGAATTGTTTTAAAATCAAATATTGGCGGAATTAACACTAAAGAAAACTTAAATCATTTGTATAATTATGGATTTCCGCAAAGTAACGCCTAATTCAATAAATTTTATTATAAATCAACAAAATAACGAATTATAAGAAAAATTTTCAAAGGCATTTATTTTCACAAAATTGATTCCATTACTGTTTGATGTCATTTCTAATATACTAGACACACTTCGGAAACAAATGGCGCTCTGAGAGAGAAGAAGCGGCGCAAGAAAATCTCCCAGCATTCTTTTTTTTGCGCTCTTTGTATTAAGCTTCAGAGGCTTAAAATATACAATTCTATTGTTTGAATGAAGCCTTTATTGCAAGAAAACTAAAAAGGTACATTTTTAACTTATGTTACAACTTAATATACTAAATGATTATAATTATATTAAACCTTATATGTACTATATCTTATGTTAATCATTGCTCGCTTGTCCACATAGGCCTCCTCCAGATCTTTCCACATTTTCCTGTCGTAAGTTGTTCTTCTCCATGTTGGTCCTTAAAAGTCATTCATCCTTAAAAGTTTAAATCCTTTAAATAATTCAATACGGATACATAAATATTATAAGCATTGCAATCACATATATCAATGTGTTCACAATACAATAAAAGGACTTCCCAAGTCGATTGTATCGAATAAAACAAACATTGGCACGACTTGCGCGATTACGCTTTGGGCATTCACGGAAGTTAATTTCTATCATTGCACTCTATACTCTATTGTTATGTGTACAATCTTCTTTATTTTCATTCGGCTTCAACCAAAGAATAGGCCAAAACGTTGTAGTATTTTTTTTTATGAGAAAATGTGACGAGAGAAAATTCTGAGTGGTATCGCAATTGTACTCGACCAAGTCACATTAGCCCAGAAATCCCCACTTGTTAGGGCATCCTATGCAAAGAAGAACCGTGTTCTAAAATAAATGTTTGATGTTATTGTTGTTGAAGAATGTTCATTGCGGGTTTTGTTGTGTATTTTTTTTTCTAATACATTAACATAATACATATACAATTTATTTGTAGGGATATAATTACCAGCGCCAATACGAGATAGCACGGCAAAATTCTTAAAATACTTAGAGCGGATAGATAAAAAAAAACCATATTGTTATTTATTTAATAAAAAGTAACCTAGGTAAAAAATGCTTCGGAAGATAAGTTTGAGCTCTATTAGAGAAATTAAAATTTCGTTAATAACCATATATATAAAATGCACAAAAACGAGCCCTTTCAATAATAAAATTCTTAAAAGAAACTTATGTTGCGAGGCAAAAGCGTAAGACAAATATCGAGGATATAAATACGAAGAAACAAAAGACCAAAAACAGAACCTTGCACAACACCCATTCCTAAAGGTTGACCCGAAACCTTGTTGATGATTACATTTCCACTAACGATCTGAAGCATTCCATTTAAATATGATTTTTATACATCTTTGGCTGAATTTTTGACTTAACGCTCAAGGTTAAGGTGTAGAGTTTCATGGAGCAGTCGCACCCTTGGAACTAAACAAGAAAACGCCCAATACTTTTAGAAATATTTCTCAAGCGCTAAAGTTCACGTATTCCATGCATTTTCTGTAAGTAAGCAACATGTCTTGTCAATTTTTGTTTTATAATTCACAATAATACACATAAAAATATTACTTAAAGCAGTACCTAGAGGGCTAATTAATCGTCTAAGAGTTGGATCAAAACTAATGATCTACTTCAGCAAATGATATATAATTTTTCTGCTTTTAATAATGTCAGGGGAACACACCTTCATCTATGATAAAATAAATAAAATAATAATAAATATAGTTGATACGGAGATATGTATATGACTATGGTTTTCAATTTTCAATATAAGTGAATGCCCATCTAGTGCTAAATATTTTATATCACGTTTTTGAAAATACAAGCTTGGTTCTCTGAGTAAGGTGAGTCAGTACTTCACTGATCACACAACGACGAGCGGAATCATCGAAAATGAAGTAATATTCAATCGGATTTATTTGACTTTGCGTAGAGATGCGGGGTCTTTTGCCATATTGTTCATTTTTATGGAAAATGAGGATAAACGAGCGTACGGGTCCTGGTACCTGGTGTTAAGTGATCATCGCCGCCCAAATTCTCTTGCAACACCAAAAGGAGCGTTGCCAGCCTTTAAGGAAGGTGTACGCACTTTTTATTGTAGCGTATATATCGCATTGAGTGCGTAGAGAAGCTCTTCGTGTTAATACCAGCAGCTGAATTGCACCTTAAGAATTTACGTTATATTGCATAATCCGCTATCATCATGTTCTTTTAACCCCACACAGCCATTTTCTGTAATCAGTTACCGGCTGCAGTTTTCCCGAACCCATATGACTTAGAGATCTTCAAGCTTAGAACTTGCCTTGAGGACTGGCAAAGCAGGATGCTGGCTAGATTATGGGAAACACAACGGTGCCTTTTTCTGCCCTGAAGCAGTAATGTGTAAACATTACTGTGTTTCAGTCTGCAGGGCGCCGTAGCTAGTGAAATTACTGGGCAAGTCTTATACTTAACGTCTTCTCAGAAATAGGCACAGTTGTGGTACCGCCATCCTGTGCAAAGGAGCCTTCCGCTGGTTATGACAGGTTCTAGCAAATTGGCTTATGTGCCTATGTTCATTAGGGACTACCAGTAAATCAAACGTATGCGTGACTCGATAAGCTAGTGTAGGTGTACAGACGTAGGCGCATCGTAATGAGAACGGTTCACACATGAATTGACCATGCTTTAATTGTTTACTAGTGATCAACATTCAACGCTGGTCAGGAAGCTATGTAACTATGGCATAAAAAGAACTGCGCTCGATCTTTTGATTTCATATCTAAACAATACAATTCAGAAGGTCGACGTGAATGGCAAGAGATCTCCTGGGACTCCTCTCAGTATGGGAGTACCACAAGGGTCTATTCTCGGACCGTTCCTCTTCCGTATCTATATAAATGATCTTCCTAATCTCATAGAGAAAAGACATAAGGTTGCCCTGTGCTTCCCCTGGGCGTAAAAGGAATCGTATGCGTGAGTCGATAAACTAGTGTGGGTGTACGACGTAGGCGCACATTAATGAGAACGGTTCACACATGAATTGACCATACTTTAATTGTTTACTAATTGGTATACACGTCGTATTAATGCTTAACAGCCAGAGGCGATTGTGGGGGGAACAACAAATAGCTATGTATTTATTTAAAAACTTCACCGATTAAATCGTTTAATGGAACTTTGATTAATTAGCCTATTAATTGTAGGCAGCTAATAAATATGTTTGCATTGTTCATAATGTTTGGTGATTTGTTAAAAATGATGTCTTTGTTCTTAACATAAATGAAACTATACAATAGTTCTTAAATCATTTATACGTCTCGATAGACTGTGGCAGTTGTGAAAACGTTTAGAGCTTAGAACTTACCTCTATTTTAGGCAATGCATGCACACTAACACAAAGTGTCATACAAATCGCGAGTGTAAGACGTAGCTTGTCATGCACACTAAAGTAATAAACCTGGCCTGTTTTTATCGGGTGTCTAACAGCAAGAGACCCTAACTAGACGTAAAAATCATCGAATATTTTACCATTGGTAATTAAATAAAGGCATAAGAGGCATTTATTTTCTCAAAATTGATTCCTTTAGAATTATTTTTGATGTCATTTCTAATATACTAGATATTACTACCACTTCGGAGACAAATGGGCGCTCTGAGAGAGGAGAAGCGGTGCAAGAAATTCTCCCAGCAATTTTTTTGCGCTCTACTCAATAAAATATACAATATTGTACAGTCATTGCTATTGCTCTAAAATAAACCTTATCTAGTCCCAGGCTGTCCGATCATTTAGATATTCAGGTGTGCAGTAGTAGGACTTACGAAAGAGCCATTTTTTATTTCATGGAATGTTCCCTTGCTATGTCTATTAGAAGATTTGTTAGATGTTCTTCTAATAGACATAACAAGGAAACCTTCCATTTCAAGCTTCAGTAACTGTGTGAACCGCTCGATATGGAACTGCGTATAGAGTTACTTCGTCAGGTGTCTTCTGTCGTATTTAATAGTCGTAATAATAAGGGACGAGATGAGCAGGACGTTCAGCTGATAGTAATTGATATGCCCTGCCCATTACAGTGCAGTGCCGCTCAGAATTCTTGAAAAACCCAAAATTCTGAGCGGCACTACAATTGCGCTAGTCGCCCTGAGACATACGATGTTAAATCTCATCTGCCCAGTAATTTCATCTGCTACGGCACCCTTTAGACCGAAAACCAATATTTACACATTACTGCTTCACGGCAGAAATAGGCGCCGTTGTGGTACGCATAATCTAGCCGGAATCCTGTGCAAAGGAGCCTCCCACTGGTATTTATCATGTAGAGTGTTCTAAAGAGCTGTATATCCAGATACTTGCTTCCCAATTTCACCTTCGCACCACATACAACAAACCTAATTTTCGTCCTCAGCATCTAGGAATGTGGAGTGCTTTAAATCTTGCACTGTGGAGTTCCACCTAGCTTACTTCAAAAAAGTACGCCCACCTAGCTAAAAGTCAACCACGCTGACTTCGCATTTTTTGAATTTTGAATTTGAATCAGGTGACCCGTATGCTCGTTTGTTGCTTTACGACAATATTAAGTAGTCTTACTTAATATTTATTATCTTACGAGAAAAAAACACATTATAATTTTTATAACATTTCAGTAAATAAAATGCAAATTACAAAGTAAAATCATATTATAGATTCTAATGACACATTGTTTTACGACAAAATAATAGCCAAAGATAATAAAAATCAATTGAATATCACGTTGAAAGTGGATTTTTATACAGCTTCTCCGCCCGCATTTTTGTATGAAATAAATGACGCAGTAGGAACTTTCCAAGAAGGTAGAATAGCATAAATCTGATTTACAAAGCCATCATATACAGTATCACTGGAGAAATACTAAAGATTTTTTTATGAAAAAGGAGGACAAACGAGTGTACCTGTACGGGTCATCTGGTGTTAAGTGATCACTGCCGCCCACAATTTCTTGCAACACCAGAGGAATCACAGGAGCGTTGCCGGCCTTTAAGGAAAGTGAACGCGCTTTTTTTAAAGGTACTTAAAGGTACACTTTTTTTTGGAGTTTATTGGAGTTTACTCTTTAAGAATCGATTTTCATATAAGGCGCCCGGTGGAGAGTAAAACCTACTCATCAAATGGGATAGCAGCGTTTTTGGTGCGCATCATTTTTCGCGCACCTTTCACTGTTCAGTAGTGTGTGTGTGTATATATACTTGTGTGTGGTCAGCTTTAACAGAATACTGCGTGATAGCTTACCCATGTAGAATGTACCTATTAGGGTGTGCTAAAATGTAACTTCCTTGATGGACCTTTTAAAATTGGAATTTTGAGTTCCACTTTTAACAGGAGTTGTGTTTGGTCATTTCCTGACATATTTTGAGCGTTTAGGATTTATTTGATTTTTTAATTAATACGCTTTTATTAGCTTCTGCTGTATGTCTGTTAGTAACCGACTCCATTGGACTTGATTTTGTTTAGTACCTGTTCAAATATACAAATGATTTAGGTTTTCTTTAGTGTTACTTCCGCCAATATTTGTTTTTAAAAACAATTCGACACGTGTTTCGCCTCTACACGAGGCATCCTCAGGACGTGTTGTCTCGCCAAAATCTGGCACGAGACTCGTGGCGAAACACGTGTCGAATTGTTTTTAAAAACAAATATTGGCGGAATTAACACTAAAGAAAACCTAAATCATTTGCATAATTATGGATTTCCGCAAAGTAACGCCTAATTCAATAAATTTTCTTTACCTGTTCAAAGACAATCGTTCTTGAGGAGTAAACTCCAGTCGTGCGTCGGAGCTGACACACACACTTTTTGTTTTAAAGATATTTAAGAAGACTACTCGGTAGTTGATTATTGTACTAATTATGTAATAAAATTAGGTACTTAACTTTTAAATAAATTTCCATAGGAAGTAAATGAAGTTTTGTTACCTCACCTCATGTAAGCGCAAGCGCCCACAGGTCCAAAGCTCCACCTCCCTTGTCCTATTTCTGCGATTAGCGTGTTATCGGTGCATCCGGGTGGTGACAATTAGCTGCGTACAATTTAACTTTCGGTTAAGTTAACTAAGTAGTGTGTTGATTTTTATTTTAAATATTTTTTCTCTTTTATTTATTAATAAATATAATAGACAAATATCACATTCTCGATTATCGTTTGTTTAACTACATACATAACACATAAAAGAACTGAAATAAAAAAACAATCTTTTTTATGCATTACCCTCTCTCATTCTCCATTTTCATTTGCATATATTACGTTTATTTCCATATTTAGTATTCTCATATTTAGACATTTTTCACAACAAATAATACAACTCGTTCATTGTACTTCGTTAAATATTCGCCTTTTTAGGGTTCCGTAGCCAAATGGCAAAAAACGAAACCCTTATAGATTCGTCATGTCTGTCTGTCTATCCGTCCGTATGTTTCCATAACCATATAAAAAAATACACTGTTGAAACTCGATAAGTAGATGTATTCTGTGAACCGAATTATGAGTTTCACACAAAAGATAGAAAGACAAAAGAGAAAAAAAAAACAATAAATTTTGGGGGTTCCCCAAACTTAGAACTGAATCTCAAAAATCTTTTTTCATTAAACCCATACGTGTCTATTGGATAGGGCTTCAAAAATGATATTGAGGCTTCTAATATAATTTTTTTCTAAACGGAATAGTTTGTTGAGTGTAACGAGAGACACTTCCAAAGTGGTAAAATGTGTGTCCCACCCCACTGTAACTTCTACTATAAAATAATGATAAAACCATGCAAACTTCCACCGAAAATTGGATTGAACGAGATTTAGTAAGTAAATTTATTTTTAATAAGTACGTCATAAATCGTTACAACGAACTACAACTTTTATACTATGTTACTTGCTGTTACGGAACCCTTCATGGACGAGACCGACTCGCACTTGGCCGCTTTTTAAAATTTTGACTGAAGTCTTTATACAGTCAAATCAGTTCTGTAACATTCATCACATGAACTAAAATAATAATAATAATAATAATAATATTGACACACTTTTTACACAAATTATCTTGCCCCAAGTTAAGCATATATAGCCTGTGTTATGGGTTACAAGACAATGATATATTTAATACAATATACTTACTTAAACATACATTTAAACATCCATGACTCGGAAACAATGCTTATAATATGTATTCAGAAAGTCGTGTCGGCTTTTTAAATTATACCTCAAATTATAATCCGAGTTATTAATCGATTTTCTATAAACGGATCCGTGAAAACCATCATAATAACAGATAATTGTTTTACGGTACCAAAACAAATAAATTACATATCATTTGAAAATTTGTGAATGAACCAGATTTGGATATGAATTGGTTAGTCTTGCGTGCTCAGAGGCAATTAGCAGAATGGATATTGTTGACATGGCATTATGACAGGTAATCTTTTAAATTTAAAGATTATATTTCCGTTTTGGCAATAAAAATAACAATATTTTAGTGTCTACGGTTTTGATGTTCGATCATTTTACGCCATTAATGCTTATTCAAACACACCAATTGTATTTACTCAATGGTTGAGTAAAATCGTTTTTTTTTTTATTTAATTGAAACTCTATTAACAGCTAGATCTATTAGTAATAGTTATTAAATTTGTGAAGTTGAACGATTATAGCTATAGTTATTGAATTTGTTTATCCCTACTAATATTATAAATGTACGCTTTCAAGCCTAAACCACTGCACCGGTTTTGATGTAATTTAGTACAGAGATAGACAAGAACTTGGGAAAAGACATAGGCTATCTTTTATCTCGAATAAAATGTTTGATGGGATTGAAATAGGGGGTGGAAGTTTGCATGAAAGTTCGTCAATATCGAAGAAAGCACTATGAAACTTTGTATTAAGGCGCTTGATATGAAATAAATAAATATTTGCTCTAGCGGTTTTAAATTTAACACCTGTGTGGGGATGAAAAAGGGGGATGAAAGTTCTATAGTTTGCAGCTTATAAAAATGTATTAATCACAGAAGTTTGTATGTGTATTTGCAACTTACCTATATTAAAAAATTAAAAAATACCCTGTCCTGCCCAAATTAACTGTTGCACGCGGACGAAGTCGCGGCTAGTACATTATAAATTTCAGTGTTAATATAATGAGATTCTAACAAGCACCAGTCGAATGTTGACAAAAATATCACCATTGTTGATATAATCATCCAACTTACTTTTACCAGTTAGGCTCCTTTGCACGAGATGCCCCGGCTAGATTATGGGTACTACAACGGCGCCTATTTTTGCCGTCAAGCAGTAATGTGTAAGCATTTCTGTGTTTCGGTCTGAAGGGTGCCGTAGCTAGTGAAATTACTGGGTAAATGAGACTTATCATCTTATGTCTCAAGGTGACGAGCGCTGCTGTAGTGCTGCTCAGAATTTTTGGGGATTTTCAAGAATCCTGAGCAGCACTGCATTGTAATGGGCAGGGCGTATCAATTACCATCAGCTAAACGTCCTGCTCATCTCATATCTTATTTTCATAAAAAAAACATATATTAACACCCGACGAGAAAGAAACAAAAATAAATAAAAAAATAACTATTGAAGAACTAGTTGTATCTGTAAGAATTGTTAAATTAGTTTTAATTTATTGTATGAGACTCGCTTGATCATTTAGACAAACTGTGTTAACAGTTTTACAGGACATTGAAATAGTTTAAGAAGAAACTGTTTGTTTATTCTTACTAATATTATAAATGCGAATGTAAGTTTGTTTGTTACACTTCTACCCGGAGCTACCGGACCGATTTTGATGAAATTTCGTACAGCGATAGACTAGAGCTTGGGAAAAGACATACGCTACATTTTATCCCGAAAAAATCCATGGTTCCTGCGGGATTTGTGAAAAACTGAAATTCACGTCGATGAGCTACAACTATACTAATAGTAGGCTTAGTTCCTCGAAATAAGATTAATATAATATGTCGTACTTGTCTGAAAATAATTAGCCAGTAACTGTAGCTCTATGGCCGAGATATCAACCAACCACCCCGTCACTATCCATTATCGACAACATGCTCCGATAAACTGAAAATAAAAGAATTCCATATTTAAATAACAAAAGGTATTCGATAATTTTCTTTTTCTATTGTAATAAGCTTGCAGCTTTATCAGCCAGTATTTAGATTTTTGGTTCCACAGAGTTTGCATCTCATTCTCCCTTTTTGCTTGTATATGCCTGTAATTGGAAAATTTTCACTTCTCAAACTGAACGGGAGAAAACTGTACCTACATATAGTTTTTCTACCACAACCTGTGTGCCAGATTATGCAATAAAAAGCTCAGAGTATTAAAAAACCTCCCCTCCATACAAAAGTTTCTACAATCATGCAGCGAAATTCGTTTATTCAGCGAGAACAAGCAATTATATATTGTAAGTATGGTCGGTGCATATTCAAAGCGTTCCCTGCATGACTAATGTGGTTCACATGAGCTCATATACTGCGGTTGCGGTGCCCCACTCCTTGTAAACGAGAAATTGACTTTCAGAGAATCACATTGACATCATGCTGTTGCGTCGAATGTTGGGTTTATATCTTCGTAAAGTACAGACCGTCTTATATTGGTATACAAGCTGGTGACAGATGCATATGATATGTATACATAAATTTAATATCAAAAAATCTATTTGTATTAATTAAAAGTAGTATCTTGGCACTCGCTGTTGCGGTTGAAAAAGAGCTGTTTGCCCATTTTAAAATTACGCGTTAGTTTTTTCGTAAATGAGACTGTTTTTTGAGTGCGAAAAGTTTACTTGTCGCACGCAAATTATTCTTGGCACACGCAAATTTAGATATTTTTGTTAAAATAAATAAAATAATAAAAAAAACAATCAAAATATCAGATCTGAATTGAGGTTGACGCGACTGACAGATTAATATAATAAATAAAATTGGACATTATTACAAAATTTGTAGAAGATCAATCAATTTTCCATGTTCTTGCAATGAAATGATGTCACAGTAGAACTGTCAAACTGAGCGTTAAATTGTCTCTTATAATTGTGCGTATAGAAGTAAAATTTGAAATTAATAAAATATACAGGGTAAGCGAAGTGAAAATAAAACTACAGAAGTGTGGGTTATCACTTGAAAACATAACAATTGTTTAGATTTGCAAGAGCGACATATCAAGTAAATTTTCTAATATGCAAATATTCGGGTTGATCTGGTTATCAACTGTAAAGTAAATCTTATAGATGGAGCTATGGATCCATCTCTAAGCTTTACTTACATCTACAGATGTTAAATTTTTTTTATGAAATTTAAATAATTTGTTATTTTAAAGTACTATCCCTCACAACCCGGGATTAATTCTGAAATGAGGAACATAGTATTTTCTTTGATTAAAGTGTTACACATTTAAATAAAACACTTTTAAATTTTTTACGCAAAAGTCACATTTTTATTTTAGTTAACCCGACGTTTCAAGACCTTTCCAGATCTCATTTTCAGTGGGACTGCAGATGGAAACGTGTTTCACACAAAGTTTAATGTAAAAACACAGTAACTTGAAAAGTGTTCTACTTAAATATGAGGAACATTATAGATGTTGAACTTTTCTAAGTAACATACATGAGGGAGTCAACTTTCCTGCGTTCTTCCTCTGAAGATAATATTATAATTTAAATAATTTAATGATAATTATTCCAGTTCTACAAATAACATAAACTGTATGACCGATGCCTGTTATAAAATATATATATATCCCACCCTATCACACTTATTGCGCAGATCATTGATCATGAGTCCTAAATGTCGCAATCCACAAGATTGTATATCTTTGTTGAACATAATTCAAGATTCAGCCGCAGCGAACATTTTGTTATAAAAACATCTAAGCCACAAGTTGGTACGCGAGAAGCATAAATATCAAGAGGACACTCAGCACGAAGGTTGATGCACGGTTCAGCCCCAACATATCGTGTCGAACACGACGCATTCACCTCTTCACCATTCAATATAAATGCTCTTTATAGCAGGGCTGCGATCGCTGCATCCTTTTTGAAATTATGGAATTATTGTATCATCGACGTATGAGAGAAATTTTATAGCAAATCGTTACGCCATTTTGTTTTTTTGTGCAGAGAACGAATTTGGGATCATTTTTGAAATCCATAATGACCGCTGCGCAAATTTTTTGATTCCAACAATATGGATATCGTATCCGAGGTTCTCGAGGGTGCAGAGAACGAATTTGGGATCATTTTTTAAATTCAAGATAGCCGCCACGAAAAATTATGATTTCAATAATATGGATATCGTATCCGAGTTTCTCGAAGGTGCAGAGAACGATTTTGGGATCATTTTTTAAATCAAAGATAGCCGCCGCGCAAAATTATGATTTCAACCATATAGATATCATATCCGAGGTTCTCGAGGCCGCGCGCGGCCGCTACTAGCGTTGTGTCGTGCAGGTTTAGCGCATCACCGCGAGTAAGTAGAATAACTAATAATTACTAAAATTGACAAAAAACATATGGTTTAGAGAACAGATTAGGATAATTAATATAAACGAGATTTAAAAATTAGTTTTCCAAAGGAGTTTCACTTCTGACATGTGTACTTTGTACACACAACATTTTTTTTTATTTGCAAGAAACATTATACTTAAGATGTTAGCATATTATTATTAATAATCCAATATGTTTCGTCAATTGACATGCATGATCCTTATTGACCCATTAAGAACTTCTACTTCCCTTTTTTGTAAAATTTCGCAAATTAGGTTCATTGAATTATCCTCAAAGTACCAACACACTACTGTCATACTGATACAATTTTAGTCGCAATATTTTCATGTGATTCTAAATTATTTGCAGTTTCTTATTCTTCGCGAAAACTTAAAATTACTATTTTTAGAAAAATAGCAACTTTTTCTTCATGAATATCATTTTCATCATAATCTTCATCAAACGTAAGTAAATGTAAAGTAAATCAATATTTTATATATCCGTGATTTAGGTATTCCAATTGCTTATCCATTTTTACATTTAGTGTACATAAAAATCAACATTTAGTGATTCCAACTTATCCGTTCAAATCGCTGAGTTGATAGTGGTAAATTTGCTATTGCCAAAATTATAAAACCGCTAAAGTGTTTAGTTGTGTATCACATTAAGAAATTTTGGTAATATGTGTAGTTTGAATTTTATCCACGTAAACAGATAAGCTGGTCGAACTATTGATAATATGTATTTTACGTCCATTCCAAAAATAACTAAGAGTGACTCAAAGATAAGACGATAAAAATTAATTATTATTCTACCACAGATACGCAATAAAGTTAAAATAAAGGTAGTGTCAAACTAATAGTGAAGTGAAACCACCAATCACAAAACTATCAGCCGTGAAATTCAGATTACACGTTTAGGCTTTGCTTTGTGACAATTTCTATAATAAACTGGTTACTTACCAGTTTTCGAAGTACAGAATAAAGATAGATAGCCGATCCATCATTTAATGTATGATCAGTCAGGCTTGCTGAAAGTGAGACCTTTTTGAGAGATCTACAAGATAGAACCTACCAAGTTAATAGTTTAAGTATCTACTGGAATGATCTATAAAAAGGTACGTAGAATGTTTTTGAAGAATATATTTAAAAATTGTGTTGATTTGTATCTGCAATTGCTATTAACAATTTTAATAAGATTTTCGTAAGAGATTCATATAAGTTACTTCAGCCTCAGTATTTTCTTTGATTAACGCGAGTGTTACACATTTAAATAAAACACTTTTAAAGGATTAAAACGCGTGTAATTGTAACGGTTTTACATTAGATGTTTGCGTAAAAGTTACGTTTTTATTTTAGCTAACCCGACGTTTCAAGACCTTTCCAGATTTCGTTTTCAGGAGGACTGCAGTCCCCCTGAAAATGTAACTAATATAAAAACGTAACTTTTACGCAAACATTTAATGTAAAACCGTTAAAATTACACGCGTTTTAATCCTTTAAAAGTGTTTTATTTAAATTTAGCCTCAGTGTTTAATTTAGCTTTATTATATCTTGCTGTTGATTGGTTGAAGAGAGGCGAAGACTCACCAACTGCCACATGAAGTAAGAGTGCTTCCACATAAGAATTAATAATTATTTTATTAAATAATATTATATAATTAATATTTCATATTTTATTTTGTGAATGAATGAATTTTTATCGCAAAACAAAATATTCTATAGATAAATTTGGAAATCGATTTAAATAAATCTATTTAAAAAAATATTTTGCAATAAGTTAGACTTTACGTTACCAGATAAAAAAAAAAATTTTTTTCTTTATAATAAGTTATTTTTAAAGTGTCAAAAATTCTCAATAAAATTTATTAAGGATGCGGGACTCAAACTCGCGACCTCTCGCGTTCCATGTGAGTGCTCTTCCACTGAGCCAACCATTCGAGTGACGTCACGTTCATAAATCTGTGTTATCAACTCTCAGGTTGTGGCTTCATCTTCAGGATCTACTTTACTGTTGATGACCTGCTCATCCCAAGTATTTGCATATTACTAGGAAATTGACTTGAGATGTCGCTCTCACAAAACAAAACAATTTGTTATTTCTAAAGTGATAACCCTCACTTCTGGGATTAATTACTCAAATTTAATTTGGAAAAACTTAATGCTTACACATTACTGCTTCACGGCAGAAATAGGCGCCTATAATCTAGTCGGCACCCTGTGCACCCTGTGTGCCTCCACTTGACTCATATTCTTGTCATTTTACTGTAATATTTACATTTGTGACACAATAATTTTTGGATAATTATTTCTAGCTTACTGTTTGATTAATCAATCAGTCATTGAATGCAAATAGTAATGTTTGGACCGAGAGCCAATAATCAATATTAATTAATGATTATAAAAAAATTTAGTAATCACAAGAGTTGCATCCGATCCGTTAATCGTTTCGATTGAATCCGATTTTTTTGAATTTTATAAAAAAATTCCAACTTAAGAATCACAAATTATCTGGCTCCGGTCCAATTGATCTGATATATCATAAAATATTTAATGTGTATTGTATGTTGGCAACCCTGTACGCAAGAATGGTTTCGATAACCAAAGCGAGTCCATTGAATAAATCGTGCTCGGGCCACACCGAGCTCGCGAAGGCGTGTGCTATACCGCTGTCGCGTGCCAATAGCTCTGTGGTCAGGAGTTATACACGAAATTTTAGATTCACATATTTTAATCGTAATATTACACAAACATACTATTAGTGTTTTAATATACTGTGGTATTAGAACGTCACGAAAGTCCTGAGACGTGGAAAATTAAACTATTTTGTATAGAGGATATTTTATAAAAATATGAATGAATGAACGAATATGCCTTTATTGCAAACAATGTAAAGATTAGTGCAATATATTATATTATATAAGTATTATTCTAAGGTAAGTAATATTCTAGTAAATGCAGTTGAGATGAGAGCGTTGAGAAGTATAATAGGAGTTAAACTGAGTGACAGGATAAGAAATAGTGAGATAAGGAAACGTTGTGGTCTGAAAGAAAATGTTGTGACAAAAATTGAGAAAGTTATGCTGAGATGGTTTGGACATGCTGAGAGAATGAATGAAGAACGATTGACGAAGAAAGTGTATAAGGCCAGTGTGAATGAAAGTGTTGGAAGGGGTAGACCTAGGCGGACGTTTCAAGATCAAATCAGGGACGTCTTGAAAAAAGGCCAGGTCAACAGTACGCTAAACCGGAGAGCATGTATGAAAGGAATAATGAAAGTGGACGAAGCGAAACAAGCATGTTAGGATCGTAGCAAGTCGAAAGAAGTGGTCTCTGCCTACCCCTACGGGAACCCCCTACCCTAGAAGCGTGATTTTATGTATGTATGTAAGTAATATTCTAATCTAACTAATATTCTAATCTAAGTGATATTATTATTCTTCATCAACGTTCGCTTGTCTTCCGACATCGGCCTCCTCTAGAATTTTCCATTGTGATCTGTCCAGGGCAGATCGTCTCCACGTTGGTCCAGTCACTTTTTTAAAATCATCCATCACATTTAATGGGTTGTCTTCCTTGATTCCTTTTCCCTTGTTTTGGATACCAATCTATAATATTTTTTGTCAATTTTTCTATATTGCTTCTCAAGGTCCTACCCATTGCAATTTTAATCCTTTTATAGTGTGTCCTACCCTTTCTAATTTCGTTTTCTTCTTGATTTGTGTTAGTCTTACCTTATCTTTCCTTTTGATTCTTATCTTATCATTCCTTTTGATCTTTTACTTGCTTCTTTTAATGCTTTGTTGACAAACTTTCAATTTTTGCATATTTTTCTTTGTTAAGGACCATTTTTGGCATCCATATGTCATGCAAGTTTTAATGCACATATTGAAAACTTTGCTCTTAGGTTTCTGGGAGCATTCATTAGCTTTCATTATATTTTTTAAAGACTTCTCCAAGAACTTACCACTCTTTGCTCTATTTCCTTGTCCATGAGGTTTGATGGGGATATGATTTTTTATCCCCCACAAAATGAACATAAGGTATTTTAAATTGACTCAAAATTTTGAATTTAGTATAGAGGTTAGTAGACTCATCTCATATGGGAGAAAAGTTGAAAAAGTGTCCAGCTTATGTAGAGAATAACAGATCAAAAAGCTTCCACGATGGCTGGATAGCTGGTATAGGCACAGGGTATGGTTCGAAGTATGGTGAATGTAGCAATTGTAAGCGAATTGAAGTATGCCTAGTTAAAAAAATTAACATTATTGTCGACTACAGTAGTCTAGCGTTGTACAAATAATGTAGTAAATATAACCTTAGACTTAAAACCTATCAAAAGGTAGCACATATAAATAATAGCATTTTATTAATATTAAAGGTAAAGGTGTATTAAATAAAATTTTTAGTTATTTGATACTTTTCAGCTTTTGAAGTCGGTTTTTCTTATCAAGTGCCTAAATACAAAGTTTCATGGTTTTATTTTATTTTCGATAATGACGAATTTCCATACAAACTGCCATCCCCTATTTCAACCCGTCCATTTATTTTTATTGCAATAATAGATAGACTATATCCTTTGTGAAGCTCTAGTCTATCTTTCTACTAAATTTTATCAAAATCAGTTCAATGGTTTAGGCGTGAAAGCGTGACTAACAAACTTACATTCACATTTAAAACATTAGTAGGGTTAGTATAGAGTAGGTATTTGTAAAGATGGTATTCTACTACTATTTAAATTAAATTTTCTAAACTCACTAGTGCGCAAGTAACGGATTATCTAAACTTATAATTCTTTGTATTAAAATGTTATTTCAATGATTAGTCATAGAGTAAAAAATCCTTCATAAATCTTACGAAAGCGTCATAAATTACTCTAGCGTTTTATTTCTACACAATATATAAATCTGTATATCTCAATTATAAAATCTACCTCCGTGCGTGGGCGACATTGTCACCAATCATCTAGTCATTAGTTATGTTTTATTGGGAATATTTTTAGATAATTAGCACTGCTTTGTCATCCGGAAACTATCATAGATGTTGTGCAATGCTTGAATCGTGGAGTTTTGTAGAATTAATGGTAATGAATTAGTTATTTGATAATTCAGGAAAGTTTTACAGATCTCAAACCAAAAAAGTGAAGCATGACGCACTTATTTTATATATAGTAATGGCATTCGTATAGATACAAGTGAGACGTTGTTCAGTGTCAATAAAATTTGATAACATCACTATTTCGTAAAATATGCTCCTTGTTGTTATAGTGAAATTGTTTTACAGTAGAACTGGCAAACCGTGCATCAATAAATTCTCTATAGATAGATAGATAGACTAGCAATATAGTACAATATAGTCTTTATCATTAAAAAGAGCGCAAAAAAAGAATGCTGGGAGAATTTCTTGCGCCGCTGCTTCTCCTCAGAGCGCCATTTGTTTCCGAAGCGGTAGTAGTGTCTAGTATATTAGAAATGACATCAAAAAGAATTCTTAAGGAATCAATTTGGAGAAAATAAATGCCTTTAAAAACTACAATATACATCCGCCTTAAGACGTGTGTCTTAAGGCGGACATGCACAATCGACGCACGTGTGAACAATTAAAAATCCTAGACCAACAAATCAGTGATTCGAATTTCGAACAATTATTTGTGGTCATGGCTATTACATTGTCTGATAACGGACTGAACAAATTTCAAATTATAGTTTGGATACGGTGGTTTTGCACCCACACATTTCCGCATTTAGTTTAATGATCCGATATTGTGTTACGTTATTGTGACTGATGGTGTTAGAGACTCTAACGATTGATGTAACAGGTTTCTGGTATATGGGAGAGCGTCATGTTTTTTTGTAAAAGTGGGTGTTTTAATGTTTTTGAAAGTAGAAGATTAATTAAGTTTATGGTTAGCTACTAATACACCTAACGTTAAAAGCCAGACGTCTAGATTATTTACCAGGCTCCTTTTCACAGGATGCCGGGTAGATTATGGGTACCACAGCGGCGCCTATTTCTGTCGTGAAGCAGTTATGTGTTAGCATTATTGTGCTTCGGACTAAAGAGCGTAGCATGTGAAATTACTGGGCAAATGAGACTTAACATCTTATGTTTCAAGGTGACGAGCGCAGTTGTAGTGCCGCTCAGAATTTTTGGGTCTTTCAAGAATTCTAAGCGGCAATGCATTATAATGGGCATTGCGTATTAATTACTATCAGCTGAACGTCCTGCCCGTCTCGTCACTAATAAAAAAAAAGATTACTCTACATACTTTAAAAGAACTGTGAAACGTCACGAATATAACTTTTGTACTTGGTCTTAACTGACCCTGTTACTCCGCGTCGTGTTCCAACAAAAAATCAAACAAAAGAATTGTATATTTCATTCCCTGAAAATCAATTGGGGTCACCTTTGAGGAAATTCTTGCCCGTGATAAGGCAATTGCTAGCTTGCAAATGACGCGTGACCTAGAAATATAGCTGAGGAAATGTAGGTGCATGTGCACCCCTTTTTATATTCAATACAGACCAGAGTATATAAAATATTAGGAATTTAATAGCAGTAGTAACTATCCACCTATATCTTAATATATATAAATTACGTGACACGTTGTTTGTCCGCGATGGGCTCCTTAACTAATGAACGGATATTAATGGAGATTACTTCATGGAGTGCAGTTTAGTCCAACTTTAGAGATAGGATACTTTTTATTTCGATTTGGGACCCATAATTATTTTTATTCTCAATATTTGTTTTGTATGGACATATTTTCTATGAGAGAATTAAGTGATGCACGGTTTTACAGTTGCACTGTGAAACAATCTTATTATAACAACAGGGAGCATTAATTCTTGATGTCTTGAAATATTATTGTCAAATTCCTATAGAACAGTATTTTTTTATCATCTACAGAACAACGTCTGTCGGGTCAGCTAGTAATATATAAATCTTCAGTAGCCAGTAGCTATTCTTTACGATATGCAGTGATTATGACCTGATCAATTACGTTATATTGTGATTATAACGAGCCAAGTTGGTTGAACATTATCTTAGTGAAAATAAGGGACGAGATGAGCAGGACGTTCAGCTGATGGTAATTGATACGCCCTGTTCATTACAATGCAATGCAGCTCAGGATTCTTGAAAAACCTCAAAAATTATGAGCGGCACTACAATTGCGCTCGTCAGCTTGAGATATAAGATGTTTTGCTCAGTAATTTCACTAGCTACGACGCCCTTTAGACCGAAACACAATAATGTTTACACATTATTGTTTCAGGGCAGAAATAGGCGCCTCCTACAGTAGTACCTCCTACAGTAGTACCTCCTACACTTGTACTTTTCTTGGTTCTGGTGTAAAGTGTGTAGGATCTAGTGTAAAAACAGGCTAATTATACATTCCAGCTTAAATGTCATGGTGATGGGCGCAGGGTGATATGATCGGGCTTATCCTAATGCAATGTACCTTTGCATAAGTTTTTAATTTGCTCGTTTAGTCACATTATAAAAGCATACCATTAAAAATGAAGGTAGTCAACAGAAATACAAAAAATATGTTTAAAGAATTGTGTTAGTCAAATGTCGAGGTATAATTTTTTAAACGTTTAATAGTGATTCATGCTCAAGGTTTATATGCAAATCTTGCGAAAGATATAAAATGATTTTGTGATGCTGGATAGAAGTTGGGGCGGTGCAAATACCGCGCGCGACCTGCGTGGGCGGCGACCCTTAGTGATGTGATCGTAGTTTTATAATATCGATAAATTTTTGTATATTATAACATTAATATTATTGATATATATGGCAATGTTTACATGTCGCCAGACGTGCCATAATACATTAATGAAAAACTACACACAAAGTGCGTGGTGTAAACATACCTACTGACTCAAAATAAAACATTGTGTTTCAAAAGTGTAAACGATTAACTGTAGAACTTTAGAGGTTTCCCAGACAATCAAATCAACAATTTTAATAATTAAATACCTCACCTGCATAAAAGTTTTGATTTTGATAATTCTATGAAATTAAATTAAATCTTGCTATTATAAATAATAAAAAAAAAATATCATTTATCGTATCGTAATTTCTATCTACAGTGACTTGTTGAATTAATTATAAAAAAACATATTTCTCCTCCTCCAACTCCTCGATTTTATTCTTGTGTTTGATCTGTATTTTATTTGATGATGCCCTAGACTATTGCAGAGAGTGGTACCTAGGACCCACATAATTATTTTAGAAGGATAATAATAAAGTATATAATGTATTCAAAATATCATATACTTCATTACTATATTTCTATTGAATAGAACCGTTAAAAAAATTTTTTAATGAGAATTGTGGCCACATTTTTAACGAAAATCTACAGAATTTATAACTTCTTAACTCTGCTTAATCATTGCTACATACAAATGTCTTTTGACGAATCCATATTGTTTATTCAAAACAGAGTCGGGTCAATGTTGAGTCAGTTTGTAAAAAACAAATACATCTTTTCACCTTCTCTTCTTGGATGTAATATTACAATTGTCATTTTCAACGTTCAGAACAGAAACTTATTCGATGTTTGTATTCAAACATCGAGTTTATCAATATAGAGTGCCCAACACTAGCCTATTGAAGTACAATCTTTCTTTAACCCGTATCGGCTGAGGCGCAGACACCGACATAAGGTCACAACACTTACAAGTGATTCAATATACGGCTTTTAATGCAATGTTTTTAAATGTTAATTCTTAGATACTCGCAGGAATAGTTTAAAAGAAGATTTTTACCTAATGCCTAGTTTGGGACAAGATAATTTGTGTAAAAGTGTGTTAATATTATTTAAAAATAGTCAATGACATTTTCTATATATTATAATTATTGATAATAGTAATACTTCTTTTAAAATACTTTCATAAATATGATTTTTAAAAACAGCAATTATTATTAGAATTAGTTATAGCTGATGATTCTCAACAAAAGCAGCTGAACGTATCGAAAAGTACTTGAATAAAAATAAATTTAGACTGTTTGTAAGGTATCATTAATTATATGAGATTTTTAGATTAACCTCTACGCCTTACGTCGATCTGTGATGCGTAACGATAATTATGACGCTAAGTTCACTGTGCAGGTGACATCATTTAACATCAAGTGGCACCATCTATTCGTTTTGTCATCTAGTTAAATAAAAAAAGTATTGTGTGGTTTTTATGAAACCACGGTAAAAGTGAAGCTTTTTTCACATTATATATATAACTAAAAAATAACAACATTTAGATTTAACACTGACAAAAACAAACAAAATAGCGTGGAGCACTGGCACAAATGAGTAATAGTCTATACACTACACGGTCAGCTGCTGCGAACCATAGGCGCCGCCCGACCGTCACGCGACATGCAACACACAGACGAAAAAGTTTGAGACGATGTAATAAAAGTTTCACTTTAAAATTGTGAGTAAGTATACTATGGCATACAAATTAAATTTGAAAAACAAAACACACACCGTGCAGTAGGTACTATGGTATTACTAGACGCCACTGTCAAGTGAAAAGTACTATTGAAACTGACGCAACATATATTAATTGTAAATTCCCAAATAGATTTGGTGGAAATTTAAAAAAAAGAAAAGGCACTCTTCGGGGACTGCCTGTCGAAGTGGAAACTAAGTAACTTGTGCATGTTATTGTCGAGATATTAGATTATCATTTTTGAATTATTTTTGGTTTTTAAATATGGTGGTAATGAGAAATTTATGCTTCAATGATCATAAACACTTATGAAAATTTCGCATGAATTGTTTTATTTATCAGTAGGAAGTACTATCAAGTATATGATAAAATACAACTTTCATTTATTACGCTATCAGTACACAATTATTGCAATTATAATATAAAAAAGTTTACAATTCAGAATATTTACAATTATTTTACTTATACATATAGCTGTTATTTTATGAAAATAAGACACGAGAGGAGCAGGACGTTCAGCTGATGGTAATTGATACGCCCTGTCTATTTCAATGCAGTGCCGCTCAGGATTCTTGAAAAATCCCAAAAATTCTGAGACATAAGATTTCAAGTCTCATTTGCCCAGTAATTTCACTAGATAAATATAGGCCCTTTATACCGAAACACAGTAATGCTTACACATCACTGCTTCAAGTCAGAAATAGGCGCCGTTGTGGTACCCATAATCTAGCCGGCATCCTGTGCAACGGAGCCTCTCACTGGCGAGCCTCCACATAGCTCATGGATAGCGTTCGGTGACGATGTAAAGTAATTTAAAAGTTCATAGTGTTATTTTTGTACGAAGCTATAAAACCTCTTTATGTTTTAGTCCACCTCACACTTTACCAATTTTTAATTATAACTATTTAATAAATAATAATGTCTTTTATGACAATACTGTGTAATAATCAAAACCCACAGTTACATAAGATGTTTCCAATTTCTTATAGTTTATCTATCGAGTAGTAAAATAAATTTGTTATAGATAATGGGTGTACCGATTTGATGGCTTCATTATGTAGATAGTGAACACACGTGTACTAATGAGTGGGATTATATCACCCATAATACAAAGAATTCCTTAGGTGACCAATCTTCAATAAAGATTGGTATCTTTATTTGTCGTCACAGATAATGGGCATTGCTTGCTAGTTTTGTAGTTTTCTTGTAGAGTTGATTGAATTGTAATTTATTGAGGTTGGTTTATGCAGTGTAATAAGCTTAGATTGAAGGTTTTTTAACCGACTTCTAAAGAGGAGGAGGTTCTCAACTCGTCGGTATGTTTTTTTATGTTTGCAACCTCAGAACTTTCGACTGGGTGAACTTGATAATTCTTTTTTTATTTGAAAGCTGGTGCTTCCCTTGTGGTAACTAGAATTAAATTAAATACGCAATTATTTAAAAAAAAAATTGCATATTATATCTATTATTTTGAAATTATATTTTTGAAGTCGGTTGTTTTTTTTATTGTAAAGAGTAAATCTTGTATTGTCATTAGATGACTAGAAAACTTAACTATTAAAAACACGGTGAGCATTCCCTCAAACGAGCATACGGGTTACTTGATGTTAAGTTATCACCACCCACATTCTCTTGCAGAGAGCTCTCCAGAGGAACTACAGAAGCGTTGCTATCCTTTTAGAAATGTGTAGGCGTCTTTTTTTTAGGTTGGATACCTTGTATCGTCCTGGAAACTCTCATTCCACAGCTTGGTTGAACGTTGAAGAAAGTTCCTTGAAAATCACACTGTAGAGGAACAGCAGAGATCCAAATGGTAGAGAGGATAACCTTATTTGTGGTACCTAGGTCTTCTCCAATGTCTTTCGCTTCGTCAATAACAGTCCGTTGCCAGGTTGATTTTGGACGGCCGCGTTGCGTTTTCCTTGAGGGTTCCAGCGTAGATATTACCTCGTTATATGGTTGGAATCCCTTCAGAGTGAGTGCCCTATCCTCTATTTACACTTAGCTCTATTTACACACACAGCATAATAAAATCTGTGCGTCTTAGCTCTTTAGTGTGTACACAGTATATAAGTAACATTTCTCAGTAAATAATATTGCCTCGTAATAACCACTACAATCTTTGTTTGAAGTGTATGTTTGTTTGGATTCACATCATTATTCTGAATGTTCGGAGATGCGCTAAGTCTGTCATCGTGGATCATCAAAGCGGCTCAGGTCCGCCCCCCATTGTCTCTCCGTCGGTTCGTTCCGGGACACATCAAAACAATTATGGGAACATGCCATTACGATCGTGTACGTGCTTAAAGCACACAAATATGATGTTAACAGCAATTATGAATGATGCTGATAATTGGAAGAAATGTGTGTTTTCATTGTTCAACGCTGCAAGGATTATTTTATTCCAAGTAGCGTTGTTTGCTGCGTACAGATTGGTGAAAGATAACATGAGATTTTTACCAGTGGGAGACTCCCTTGCACAGGATGCCGGCTAGATTATGGGTACCACATCGGCATCTATTTCGGTGAAAGCATTATTGTGTTTCGGTCTGAAGGGTGCCGTAGCTAGTGAAATTACTGGGCAAATGACATTTAACATCTTATGTCTCAAGGTGACGAGCGCAATTGTAGCGCCGCTCAGAATTTTTGTGTTTTTTTAAGAATCCTGCGGCACTGCATTGTAATAGGCAAGGTGTATCGATTACCATCGACTGACTGTCCTGCGCGTCTCATCCCTAATTTTTCATAAAAAAAGGATACGGGCAGCGGTGATCACTAAACATCAGATAACCATGATTGCTATACCTAGCGAATATTCATTCATATTCGTTTTCAATTTTTATTTGATCAACGATAGTTGGTCAGCTAAAATCGCTTCATGTGAACACGTTTTAACTTTCAAGCGAGGAAAGCTCAGCAAGTTTGACAGCTTTTGTCTCTGCTATACAACTAGAGGAACAATTGTAGTGCCACTTAGAATTATTGTATTTTTTAAGAATCCTGAGCGGCACTGCATTGTAATGAGCAAGGTGTATCAATTACCATCAACTGACTGTCCTGCTCATCTCGTCCCTTATTTTCATAAAAACAAACTCATAGTTTGGACGTTTTTTGCGCGCGAAACGAACATTTAGTCGGTGCTCGTGAATCCGCGGTATGATCGCGGTATGCGTCCACGCTTGCAGCGAACATGCAATAAAAGGTTGAATGTTACGTTTCACCAGTCTGTACGTACATTTAGTGTAGAATATTTTGCGTGCTTAGAAATTAAGGCTGAGCTCTATAGAGAGTGCCTAGATTATGCTCAGACTTTACTTACGAAAAACTTATGTAAGTGTAAGCTTAGCATAATCTTTTTATTTCGTTTTTATAGTCATTTGGCAGCTGAAAGTATGTAGAACTTATTGGATATTTAAAATTTATGAATTATTGAAATTAGATAATATTAAAATAAAACGGATTGATAAACAGTTTATATAATCAGCATTGATGTGTTAAATTATTATCCGTCAATTGTGTTATTATTCACGCTATTCACGACAATATTTCAAGCACAATGAAAAGCGCTAACCCTTATTAACGATAACTTTGTAAAATGAACCTAAGATTCTGTTGAATAAAATTGAAAATTGTAATTCACTTAAGTGGTACGCGTAACTCAGGTAGCACTATTGACACGCACAAAAATAACGCTGTAAATAAAGAACTCTACTAAAGAAATTCATTCATTATGTTCTAGGTATTTGGGTACGTTTTTGTATAGCTTTTCCACGCATATACGATGTTATATCTGGTTGATGTTAAGTCGTAATACCGGTAGCGAAAGCCTGCGGACACACGCCATATCCATCAGTCATCAAATTAGATAAGTGAGGCTTTGTACAGCCTTAGGATAACTTATTTGAATAAACTGCGTTAAGCAAAAAAGTAGGTGGCTTTAAATCTGAATAAGTTATAAGTTGCAAGAGCATATTACGACGAACCCTTCACAAAAATTTATTTTAATTCAAATGTTCTGTACTTTTTTGGAAAAATAGTCACGAAAACAGCTTGATCTTCCAAAAATTGTATTAGAATGAATAACTACATTTGCATTGTGTTAGATTATAAGTTTCTAAGTCGATTGTACCAAAATTATGAAAGAATGAATAGAATGAATTTCGCAAAAATATAAAAAAATATAATAATAATTATGTATTGTTTAGTGCTTATATCTGGACATGTTTGGTAGATTTTGTTAATTCCTAATTTCATTACATCATAGAATATAGAGTAGATAGATAGATAGAATAGAACATAGAGTTTTATAACCTATACTAATTTATATAACCGATATTAAAATCGCGATACAAAAGTAACTGTTGATCGTAGATGGGTGAAAATTTGAAGTTGCTTGTATTTTTTAATGCTGACTCATAATCAAACAAATTTAAAAAAAAACTAAAAAAAATTAAAAAAAAAATCGTGGGATGAAAAATAGGTGTTGTCCGATTCTCAGACCTACCCAATATGCACTCAAAATTTCATGAGAATCGGTCAAGCCGTTTCGGAGGAGATCAATGTTTAACACCATGACACGAGAATTTTATATATTAGATTTCATACATATTTTCGCATGCGGTATTTACCTTAATAGGTAATGTAACTTTTGTAACTTTGCATAATTATAAATGTATTATTGTAATAACCGCTGGTGAATTTTAATAAATAAATAGTTTACTCACTGTAACTTTTTTCCAAATAAAGAAATAGCAAATTCAAGGCAGGCCGCTTGTACCTAAGAACAGATTGTAGAAGACTTCATCAAGGCCAGGATAATATGAAATACAATTTTATTTTTTACTAGCTGACCCGGCAGACTCCGTACTGCCACAATCAATAAATAAAAGACCTAAACTTTTATATGTACTTCAAATAATATTGATTGTTTTCAGATATTTAATTTGTGATAAAACTTAAGATATATCAATCTACATACACATAATCTGATAGATAGTTAACAACTGTAGTTAATCTACCTACTATAGTTACCTAAAATTAACTATATTTTTTACCTCTTATTTTAAACTATTATTTTAGTTTGATTTCTGTACACATCATAGGAAAAATCAAAATTTTTGTTTTTATTTAATTCCGAGCATTTTCATATTTATTCACCTTTTAAACCTTCTCTGGACTTCCACAAATGATTCAAGACCAAAATTAGCCAAATTTGTCCAGCCGTTCTCGAGTTTTATCGAGAGTAACGAACAGCAATTCATTTTTATATATATAGATTCTAAATTCATAACTGTGCATAACTCTGGTTAATAGCTCTCGTCTATACTTATTGAAACCAGTGCTCTGTGCTACAGAACTTTTAACTTCAAAAATCAACCTTTTGGTCCAACTCCAGAGCCAATGTAGTACACTTTTTTCTATATTTTTATAATACATTTTCATAATAAATGCTTTTACATTTCTTCTGTCCATTCTCTCTATCTCATCTCTTCCCAGTATCATCTTTAACGTTTTGATCGCGTGCAGTCAAATTAAAAATCACAGTCAAATTCATATATTATTATTAAAAATAGGAAACTTCATGCCTCAGACCTGAGGAGAACGGGTGCAAGAAATTCAGAGAGGTTCTGCTTTTTAATAAACTTTTAAGGGACAAGACGAGCAGGACGTTCAGCTGATGGTAATTGATACGCCCGACCCACTACAATGCAGTGCCGCTCAGGATTCTTGAAAAACCCCAAAAATTCTGAATGGCACCACAATTGCGCTCGTCACTTTGAGACATAAGATGCTAAGTCTCATTTGCCCAGTAATTTCACTAGCTACAGCGCCCTTCAGACCAAAACACAGTAATGTTTACACATTACTGCTTCACGGCAGAAATAGGCGCCGTTGTGTTACCCATAATCTAGCCGGCATCCTGTGCAAAAGAGCCTCCCACTTGGTAAAACACTTGCCTGAGAGCGGTCTCACCATTCCCATGGTGTGGTATCATTAAGAAAGTAATGTACGTTAAGGTAATGGTTTGTGTGGATTGAGGCATCTACTGTTTTGTACTTTAAGTATGTACTCAATTACTATTACTGTGATTTTAATAATTTTAATTTTAATTTAAAAAAATTTTAAAAATTTTAATTTTAGATTTTTTTTACTTACTCGTGTAAGGCATTTAGTAATTGACGTTTGTGTATTTTGTTGCATCACTTTGCATATATTGTAATTCAAATGATTTGTAAATGCAATTTACCTACGAAATACAAATATTTTTGTTCTGTTTATTTGTTTAACCTTTACCACATAAACAATTCTTAATAATTCTTTTGAATTTTGTAACACATTTAGTTTGTACATGTTATGGGATCGTGTTGTAATAACATATACCAACATATCACCCAATATAAGACTTGATAGCATGACTGAACAGAGTAGTGGGCATTACAAGCGTAACATTTTAATTGTCACAGTTTCTAACAAATACCGCTTATGTGACTATGTGCATACATTTTATTATAAAGAATTTGCTGAGAGGCCACAGTTAATATATATATTTCTTAAAATTTTTCTCTGAATGATTCTTTTGGATGGTCTACTTCCTCAGTACCTTGCTTTGCTATTGAGCACTATTATGCTAACTTGCTTTCTTGGCGTTAAGTAGAGATGGCGATTTATTGAGCGTCTTCTGTTATATCTATCAGGCGAAGGATTATCCTACCTGAATTTTGTTATCCAATTTTAGCCACGCAATATACCGAGCACCATCTTCTACCAAGCCATGATCCAAGCCACATTTGAACCATTGAACTAACCTTGATAACCAAGATTTGGAACTTGGCAATGTCAACGGCGCCCTAAAAATGGCGCGTACTTGTCTCTGATGCTGTTAAAGAGAATTTGGGGTGGTCATAACTTTGTTTTGTTCACACACCATTTGTTCTATACTATAGAATGATTCTTGATGTAAAACTTCTTTAGGCATTCGATTCAGGTAACCAGTGGGAGGCTCCTTTGCACAGGATGCCAGCTAGATTATGGGTACCACAGCGGCGCCTAATTCTGCCGTGATGCAGTAATTTGTAAACATTACTGTGTTTCGGTCTGAAGGGCGCCGTAGCTAGTGAAATTACTGGGCAAATGAGACTTAACATCTTATGTCTCAAGGTGACGAGTGCAATTGTAGTGCCACTCAGAATTTTTGGGCTTTTCATGAATCCTAAACGGCACTGCATTTTAAAGAGCAGGCTGCTTTCTCTGTCCCGTATTTTCATTAATTCAGCGTGAATATTCAAAGCGAAACGCGATATCAAAGACAGTAAACGTAAAGATTTTATCGCGTGATCTAAACTTCAATGTCTCCACCAATAACCCGCGAGAGCGCAAAGCCTTAAAAGAATGCTGTCTCAATCGCAGCTGGGACAAATTAATTTGGTTAATCAAAGCCAGCGCAAACGCAATGCATCAAGCGGACAGCGAGAGGTCCGATAACATTAGTGTGATATACGGGCCCCTTGTAACGATCCGGTAAAAAACGCCGTGACCGCTCGAGGGTTAGGTTAGCTTAGATTGACACTTTAATGATATTCAATTGTACTTAAATGTTTGTATATGTGTTGAAGTAACGGCTTGTTATTAATAATAATTAATTAATTATGTTATTTATTCCAACAAAACAAATCTTATAACTATATTTACAATACTATGACTACATGAAATTAAAACTATCATTACGTGGAAGCGTACCAAGAATACTGGCAGCATTTCCGCGTTGAATAGCTAGGCTGATCCGTATACCGAGATAAGGTTTCCAGTAGCCTTATTGAGGCGCGAAGATAGTATTTTGAACATTCTCCGTGCCTCTGGGCCCCAAGCCAAGTGTCTCGACACCAAACGGCACAAAGATGTATGACTCACTGAGACCAACAAATTTGCGACGCTTGCCGTCTTCGGCAGTCGAAGCAGCAGCCCCAGCATTAATTAATTTGTATAAAAATATCTACTTGGTAATGATAATATTATGTGATTGTTTATACGCTTCTCATTTTTGTTAGATTTTCTGCTTTTTCCGGCTAATCTCTTTTTTACGGTTCAGGGACCGATAGGTCGTACAGTGTGTACATAAGGTAATTTTTTTCAGAAAATTTAATAGGATTCGCCAAAAAACTAGAGAAATTGTGAACATAAGATCTGATAATGTTTCTGATTTCCTTCACAAATTCAGGTTAGGTACAAGGGCAAAGTCGCATGTACTCTTAAATAAATGATTTTATCTGTGTTTAAATAAACAGGACTAAAATCATCAGTACCTTGTCCAGTATATTTCGAGGACTGAAAAGTATGATATCATATTTAATAGATAGGGTAATGAATAAGTTATACAGAAAAAAAAAAATCAAAAGGATTTACTAAAATCACTAAAACACGACATTTAGATACTCCTTCTACCCTGCTGAAGCATCAGAAGAACTACGAACTCGAATTGGTTATTGTTCTGGTGATTTTCGTTACAAAGATTTCTTATTACATCATGATTTTACTAGATAGAATAAGTTACCTTTTAAAGGTTAAAGCGATTACTGTTTCTTCTATAATAATAATTTTTTTCAGGAGCATCGAACGCCTAATGGGCTGGGCAAACCCTTGGGTATATACAATTAATACTATCACCCATAGGGTTAGGCAGAGAAAACGAGCTTCGATCAGGTTCTGACATACTTGCCTGTCTTGAACCTGACTTCTGCCCAGTTGTCAGAAGTTCTCTTATTGTTTTTTACTCTTGAACTGGTGGTTCTAAATACAAATCAGCCTTTTTGTTGAATGTACTCAATTTACCTTCAATCATCTTCACTAGATGATCAAACCACACTAATATATTCTTAGTAAATACTGTCCCTACCTGTTATTTTACTCTATATCTCCTATATAACTCTTTTTTGCACTCTATTCTCCTCTTTAACTCTCTATAACTCCCTTATGTCATTGTTCATAATGGATATAAATATACAATAATTTGTACCAAAATTTATTGACGATGGAGCTGCAATCCTCTTCCACCCGAGCTCTCTTACTAACTGAGCCAACCGTCCGAGAGATGCATCAACCGTAAATCTTGGTAAGTCTTGTTCAACTCTCAGGTTATAGATATTAATACACAGAAATAATTTTTAAATTAACAACTTCATTGCATTTATTTTCTTTAAAGCTGACGGAGCTCGTGAAAAGCATCAAAAGTACTAAACTTTTTTAGTTGTGTAATGAAAATCTAGCGCAATATTGTAATAGTGAAAGAAACTTGTAGGTACTAAGTGTAAAGAACACAAGAACATAGTGTTCTCCCCTAAATAGAGACAATAAGAATAGTGATAATCTTTCTTAGTTTTACTCAACTTGGTAAATCAAGTTAAAACTAAATTACTTAGTAGCCTATGGCTAGATTGTTATAATAAAAAATTGTGATACATAATCACCAATTTTAGATGAATGGATTTTATCATAAAAGAAAAAAAAACTTAATCTGACAGTTTTTTTGATATTCTTCACCAATCTTATCTTTAAAACTTAACATTTTATATATAGCCTTTAAATACATTACTATATTTTCAGTTAACAACAGGTGAGGAACAGATGATTTCATTCAACGGCTATATTCACCTCAAAAGTTTTTGTCAGTCTGTAATAAGGTTTTCTTTGGCTTCATCAAAAAACATCTCAAAGATAAAACGTGTAAGGTGGAACGAATCCCAGGTAAACTTAATTGACTTTGGGTCTTAAATAGATATGTTCGAAGCTTCCAATACTGTCATTTAGATAAAAACCTTGTGTTTCGAACACTGCATAAATACAACCGGTCAAAACAAGCTTATCGGAATACATAATGTATTATATAGACCACCGAGGTGTTTGAGAATTAATGCTTCTGATATCCTGGTACTATATTTTTAGATTTTATAATTCGATCGTAAATATACGTGCTTGTATTTTGTGAACCTACGAAATTTATTCACAAATAAGTAAGCCTGAAGTGGTAGTCGACAGGGTTCAATAGGGCAGAAAAGTCCTCGAATGGCGACCACGCCTCCTTCACCAAGGAGCCAGGGTGGTGGGTCACCTAGTCGAAGAAGCGTCTTGAAAGTCTTTGAAATATTGAAGGCCTACGTTCCGAACATACATCATCAGCCGGAAGATGTCTACTGCTGGACAAAGGCCTCCCCCAAAGATTTACACGACGCTTGGTCCTGCGTTGCCCTCATCCAACGTATTCCAACAATCTTGACTAGATCGTCGATCCATCTTGTGGGGGGCCTACCAACACTGCGTCTTCCGGTACGTGGTCGCCATACTTTAGCAGAATCACAAATTTTCGATTGGTACATTAGTTGGACGTAGTTACTGAAAAACGTTCCAAGCCACAATCATCACATTTTAAGGAATTCGTGTTTAAAGTTTAATAAATATTAGTCTATCCCATACATGTGGGTTGGGCTACTAAGACACAATGTCATTTAAAGAGTGAAGTAGGGCTGCCATTTTTGCCAGTCCGTTAATATGAATCACGTGACCAGTTTTGTGTTCTGACCCAATTTCGACGTGATTATGGTTTGGAACGTTTTTTTAGAATTACGTCCAGTTTAGAGTGTCCCGAATGATGACGTTATTAATCTAAAGATAAAACAATTCAAAAGCATAATAAGTTTACCCGTTTCAAGTTCTCTCCCATATACTCTCAAATAATTAATTATCTCTAACCATAAAAACACTATTCAACCAGTTAGTTTTATAATTATACTTAATGGTGATTATTGGCCTTGTAAAATCATCAATGGAACCGATACAGTACAAAGGACCCCGTCAATACAGCCTCCCGTTTGTAAAAAACAAAGCCAATTCGGCTTAATAAAGTACAATAAAAACTATTTTATTGATTGAAGTGTTATTTCCCAGATTTTAATTAATAAAATGGGTTATATAAGGAAATAGAGGATAATAAGAACGAATTCCGTTAATGCAATGATTATTTGAGCCGATTGGATTCACGCATTAAGGGTTGTATCGGTACCTTTGTCCGTATTAGATTCAAATGGTATCTGTGATCAGAAACAATACTCTTGATAGCTTTTCTTAACATTATTATGTTGTTTTTTATATTAATTATTGATAAAGTAAGATTTCTTCTTTGGTTTTGTGTTAAAACGGTCTAATCATCGTTGAAATAAGTTTTATTTCTCTATCTAACCGCACAGCTGTGGATGGAGCTCCAGGAGTCATGACGTCATAAAAGGTTTTTTAAAGTGAAACTTTTATTACATCGTCTCAAACTTTTTCGTCTGTGTGTTGCATGTCGCGTGACGGTCGGGCGGCGCCTCTAGTTCGCATCATCTGACCGTGTAGTATATAGACTATTACTCATTTGTGCCAGTGCTACACGCTATTTTGTTTGTTTTTGTCAGAGTTTAATGTAAATATTATTCCAAAAAAAAATAATTAAATGTCTATAATGTGAAAAAAAAGTTTCACTTTTACCGTGGTTTCATAAAACCACAAAATCATTTTTTTTTATATAAGAGGGGGCAAACGGGTGATTGTTTCAGGTGGTCATATATCTGCAACACCAGGGATTAAGAGATGCGTTGCTGGTTCTGTCAGCCCTATTCCGAGAATGTGTAAACATTATTGAGTTTCAGTCAGAAGATTGCAAGTAGCTAGTGAAATTACTGAGCAAATGAGACTTGTCATCTTATGTCTCAAGATGACGAGCGCAATTGTAGTGCCGCACAGAATTTTTGAGGTTTTTCAAGAATCCTGAGCGGTACTGCATTGGAATGGCCAGAGCGTATCAATTACCATCAGTCGAACGTCCTGCTCGTTTCGTCCCTTATTTTTATAAAAAAAATCATAAGCGATGAAATAAAATTACATACTATTATTTATTTATTTATTTAAGCAATCCAAACAGATTACAATTATTTCTAACCTAAACTCTCAATTAAGTCACATTTATGTCTTATTGCAATCCATAAAAACAAATCAAATCAATTACAAAATTCCTAAGGAACTGAAATATTTCACTAAGTTTATTAAAAAATAACAAAAGTTGTGAATGTAAATTTAATGTAAATAAAATTGAATTTAATAAACTTTTATAAAGTATAACATCGTAACACAAAAACAATCCTAGATAAATTAAGTAGTAAGTTATTCCAAGTAAGTAACCCAAGCATGAAATACCGCAATCCATCAGTTACAAAACAAAACATTATCTAAGGAATAATCATATGGTAAAATTAACCAACGGTTACTCTAATAACAGGTTAAATAATTCTTGGTTGTCACTTACGTCAAATCTGATGCCACTGGACGTTTTGACAGACATACAAAAGTACTAATTACACTATTTGATGGCCATATCTAATAAGGTGTTGGATGTAACTTTGTCTATTTCATTTCAATGTTTTTTTGATTTGAATGTATTATTTGGTTGTATTTTTAAATTTAATTATATAATGGTAGTAACGATAAAAACTATGCACATTTTTTTATAATATAATATTGACACACCTTTACACAAATTATTTTACCCCAAATTAGGCATAGCCTGTGCTATGGGTTGCAAGACAACAATATATTTAATACGATATACTTACTTAAACATATATAAATAGATATAAACATCTATGACTCGCACAAACATACATTCATCATATAAATGATTGCACCTACTTATTTTGAGTTTAAATATATACCCTAGTTCCAGTAGTTAGTAGAATAGTCAATTTGAATTGTAATTCAAATGTTAAAAAAAATATAGTTGGTCTATAGTTAATAACTCTATGTATTTTCAAGATTTTTTTACAGTTTGATTGGTGCTTCTTCTCTTGTAGCACCAGAAGAATCAAAACATGTTTTTTTTTTATTTATTTATTTATATAAGACCAATCAACAGGTTTCAATTAATCGTAATTAAACTAAACAAAATGTGGTACATTTATTGTTAAATTGTAGAATTACTAAGAGATTGCCAGCTTGCAAAATAGATACTAGTTAGAAGCCGAAAAAAAAAACGAAAAAAAAACCAGGTTGCCAGCCTTATAAAGTAAAATTATATAAAATAACTGTTGGCCAATGTTTTGGATTAATTAATTGAGCTAATAAGTGATGTAATGTACGGTACATTTTATAAAATAAAATAAATAATTAATATTACGAAGAGACTTAATAGTCTTCAAAAACCACACTAGCATTTAATCTTAAACAATTAATAAATTTTCTTCTGAATAAGATGTCTGAGCGGTGGTTATATAAATAGAACAAAAAAGGCTTTAAAACAGCTCTTATTATTAAATATATTAACGTAGATATATTGTAAAATATTAGCTGACCATCCAAACGATGTTGTGTACATAATAAATAAAATACTATTTCTTATGAATTTGTCAATAATATTTCATAACATCAAGAATTATTTCGTAAAATATGCTCCCTGGTGTTTATAATGAAATTGTTTCACAGCGGAACTGTCAAACCGTGCGTCACTATATCCTCTCATAGAAAATATGTCCATACAAAACAAAAATTGAAAATAAAAATAATCATGGGTCCCAAATCGAAATAAAAACTATCCCATCTCTCAAGTTGGACTAAACTGCACTCCGTGAAGTAATCCCCATTAAAATCCGTTCATTAGTTTAGGAGTCCATCGCGGACAAACAACGTGTCACGTAATTTATATATATTAAGATATAAGAGTAACTCTTCGAGTAGAAATCAACATCTGTATAAGCTCACATTAGGTATTAAACACTTGTTGAGTCACCTAATAAAACAAATTAAATCATTTCATATCGACGCATGTTCAGAACCATTATGGTCGAACTTCTAATAATTGGCAAACTCTTATTTTTTGTTTACACTCTAGCGTGATTGACGCGTTCACTACGTCTTTCTGACAGGCCTGATGCGTTTTGAATGAAATGTTACTATATAGGATGTTCGAAAACGGACGAGTAAACAATTTTTTTTACTAATCCGTGTTTATTATCAATAAAAATACACACCTTCAATTTACAGTATAAATCTTAAAGTAATAAGTTAAATTAAATGTAACAAAAATTATTAAAATATAAACAAAAAAATTAAGTAACTGTGCGGCGCGTGATTCCCTTCTAAAAGGGGCTGACTCAGTATATTGTTGGTCAGTGCAGAAGACACCAACACAACACTGGACAAACAAGACTGAACATCATAAGTCTCAAGGAGACGAGCGCAATTGTAGTGCCGCTCAGAATCTTTGGACTTTTGAAGAATACTGAGCGGCACTGTATTTTATTGGACAGGACATATCAATTACTATCAACTGAACGTCCTGCTCATCTCGTCCATTATTGTCATAAAAAAATAGAATGTTCACAAAAATACAAATAATTACATTTATTGGAAAATATTGAAAAATAAAATTTGTAGAACAATCTTAATATCATCCTGTATATTGCATTCCAGATACAGATGCGTATCGAGGCTTAACGATGGGCAATCGGGCAATTCTGTTACGACCGCAAAAAGGCGTAACAGAGGCAGCCTGTCGAGGTACTAATGACCACTCCTTAAGTTTAATTTAAACCAGCGCGAACCTTCGCCTTACCTCTAACGATCCGTATAATTGCTAATTTGTTTTTCAAGTTGCGTTTTATTTGTAGACATTTCAATATTTGGTTAATTGTTGTAAATTGCCGTGAAGAGAAATGTTTTAGAATCGTGTTGTTTTTACACGCGACTATATTTATTTAATCGTGATCTTTATGAGATTATATCAACTGGAAATGGACCAGTTGATAAAATTTTGCTTCCGAAAAAGTACAATTCCTCACCCATCCTGCACATAGCCCCGACCATGTGATTTCTGTATTTTCCCAAAAATCTAAGATTTGATGGGAGGTTTCACTTTTACCAATTCCGAAGAGGCAGTGATAGCATTCAATCAGCACGCAGAACACATGCCTTCAGATCTGTGGTCCTCCTGTTTTAAAAAATGGTTTGATCGCATGAAAAAATGTTTAAAATATAAAGGAGAGTATTTTGAAAAGCAATAAACATAATATTTTGGTAATAACATGTCGTTTTTTTTTAAGTTACGCAAAACTTTTAGTGTGACTTACGCATATCGGATACAATCTTTATTGTTTATCTTACATAAATGATTCTTTCCAGGGGGAGTGCTCAAAGGAGCTGTTCAGGTTAATACCCGTAGCAAAGAATATATAATAGTAAAAGTACGGAAATCTCACTCCGCAATTGCATAGAAATAGGGACTCTTGCGGTAGTACAATTAGGTTTAATTCAGATCGCACAGCGCTACCTACATTTTTATTCACCTTAAAGTGGCCTCTCGTTCTATCACGTAACTCTTACCTCTTCTGATGATGTTAGGGTTAACTTCTTTTCCTAAAACTGTATTTACCTATAATAAGGTCTTCTTATGAAAAAGCTATTTTTTATATAATATAAATAGGTATGAAATCGTAATTTTAAATCAAATTGAAACTAGTCGGTCTGTCAATCACTAAAATTTGTATTTGGTAGTTTATTATTCGAACGGAATTCACCAAATAATTATTTATATCCCCGATAAAACATACTAATAGAATTTCCCCTATCAATATCGCAGTTGCCACTGCATAATCATTGTATACGTTCAAACAATACCGTACCCTTAGAAACGCAACACCAAGTGTAAACCTATAATTAACAAGTCGAAAACCTTTTAAACATAAAAAGGCACTCATTTTTATGTCCATCTCAGTGTTCTAAGAAGCGTATCACAAGATCGTGGGAGCTGTGCTACACTGTATTGGGCTCAATAAGTTAATTACTAGTTTAAGCTATAAACGTGGATAGACAGTGCATTAGTAAAAGATCATATTGGAATATTTCGGCTAATATGAAGGCCATTGTGTTTGGAAACACTCACTATCTTTGTGAGGCTGATCATCATACGTTATTGAAAGGTTTATAATGGTTTGTTGACATCGGCTTGCAGTCTTATGTCATCATAATATTATGGTATTCCTTTTTTTTATTACAATAAGAGACGAGACGAGCAGGACCTCAGCTGATGGTAATTAACGCCCTGCCCATTACAATGCTGTGCCGATCAGGATTCTTGAAAAACCCAAAAAATTCTGATTGGTACGACAATTATTGCGCTCGTCACCTTGAGACATAAGATGTTAAGTCACATTTGCCCAGTAATTTCGCTAGCTACGGCGCCCTTCAGACCGAAACACAATAATGCTTACACATTACTGCTTCACGGCAGAAATAGGCTCCGTTGTTGTACCCATAATCAAGCCGGCATCCTGTGCAATGGAGCTTCCCACTCGTTTATTTGTTAAGGATATAAACAGATACATCACTATAGTCAAATGAAGAAAAAAAAATAAAAAATTACAATCTAAATACGCAGACATAACAACAGAACTTTAAAATAAGTAAACAACAGAATATTTAGGTGAATAATCTAAGCAATGACAGATATAATAGTGAATATAATAATGAATAAATATACTAGCCTTAACGTAAGCACGTTAATTATTGTTTTAACTTATTCTTAAATGACGCAGTAGAGGAGTGCAAAAACAGGTCGACATTAATGTGAGAATTCACAGAATGTGTTCTTCATTAGATATAAACTTTATTCATCGTATTATGACACATGTTCGTTTAAATTAAGTTATTTACTGAATAATCAATTATTCGATGCCTCAGACATTAAAATTACGAGTGCAAGAAACTCGGTGGACTCCTTTTTTAAATAGGATTAACTAGATTTTACTCATGTAAAACATTGCTGAGTGTAAGCTTAGAATAATCTTTGATATTGTTTTTATAGTCATTTGACAGCTGAAGATAAGACAGCTCAATACAAAAGTCTTAAGTTTAACTTAAGTATAGTCTTGGTAAAGTCTAATTACGCTCTATTAGCGTTATTGACGTCATAAATACTTATGTTTAATTTAATCAGTGCTTAAACATTAGCTAAACATTGTTACAATAATTGAACAGCTTTTGGAAATTTTTAAGCTATTGCATAGCTTCTATCGCGGGCCTTGAGCGTGGGGACCGAATCCAGAAATTCCGCAACGAAAATAACCTGACACTTACTTACTAGATGTATATAAGATAGGCACGCTTTTTACAGTTGCCGTGGAACAGCGGTTATCACATATGCTCGTTGTGCAGAAGGTCCCAGGTTCGAGCCTGGGGTACATCTTGATTTTTTTTATGTTTGTCGGTTTGTCCGTTTGTTTGAGAAAGCTAATCTAAGAAAGGGTATTATTGTTAGTATTATCTTTATCGCATTGTACGGTTTAAGGAAATTCTTCTGCACGTTATAATTTAAAAAAAGGTAAAATATGTACTTAAAGTATATAATTGTTAATTTAAAATATATAATATATTTGAAAGTGGTTTTTACTGGAGAGCTCAAGATTTAGTGTTTTTAGTATCATATCGGTTTAAACGTGCGTGAATAACCAAGCTTTTAAGCAATACCTTTTCTTCATTGTAATAAGTTATTTAATAACATACCTGTGATAAAATCACTATTTATTACTATTTTAATATGTAATCAACTAATTTATTATAAGTAGTTTTTCTTTTTTTTTCGTCTTCATTATTTTAATAAGTTATAATTTGTACTTTCATTTTTTATTTTTTTGTTTTTATTATAGCTTAGATAGTATTAGTTCTATTTTTCAGAAGTAATGAAGGAGTATTTTTTATAATTTTTATGTACACCATAATTGTCGTATACTTTAGAACTACTAATTGGAACATTAGATTAAGTAAATTGTATTGTATATTATGTGGTGTGCTTTAATAAATAAATATATTAAATAAATAAAAACAAAAAAGTTAATTGAAATAATGTATCTTAAAAGTTTCACAAACAAAGTAGCTAACTAGCTAGTTTGTTAATTTTATAAAAAATATTACAAAAATCCCAACGAGCTCGTAAAATTAATATGATACTAACATTATGCAAATTAATATTGAAATCGAAACCTAACTTTTGTTACCATTCGCAAGTTTATGGATTCTAAAATTGGAGGGATGGCGATACAATAAAGTTATTTAACGTGTTAGTATGCAACAATGTTTAATTGATCTGAAGTTGCAGGCTGATGGGAAACAAGGCATCGTGAGAACTGTCTCAGAATCATTTTTTTAACATTTATCATTTTAATAAAGTGTCGTGAATTTATTAAGAAGGCATTTATTTTCTCCAAATTGATTCATTTAGAATTCTTTCTGATGTCATTTATAATATACTAGATACTACTACCGCTTCGGAAACAAATGGCGCTCTGAGAGAGAAGAACCGGCTCAAGAAACTCTCCCAGCAATATTTTTTTGTGCTCTTTTTAATAAAAATATACAATATTGTACTGTCATTTCTATTGCTATAAAATAATTATAACATAGCCCCAGGCTGTCCGATCACTTAGATATTTAGCTGTATATATATGTATTCAGGGTAGTAGGATTTACGACAGAGCCATTATTTAATAAAACATTTAAATTTATTTATAGATAATTCCTGAACAGTGGCTGGGACTTTATTATAGAAGTGTATTCATTTACTATATTTGAAAGGGTACAATTATGACGTTGAGATGGCCTGAATCAAGTTGTGGTCTCTTTTTGACACGATTTGTCTGTGCGTATGTACGAGTATGCGTGTGTAACATGGTGGAATTTTCTTTTTTTAGAGTCTTTAATTGCCAGTATATTAAAAACAAATATGTTAAGAAAAGCTAGCTAAGTATACATTAATGATGCATCGAGGGAGGCCATAATATCAACTGAATACCAGACTCTAAACTGAGCCTAGTAAAGTTTTTTATGTTCCAAATGATCTCAAGTGGTAATCAATCCCCTTCCTATGTAACAACCAAAATAATATATTGATTGAATTACTCTGCGTCGTGTTTCCAGGTTGATGCGCATACTTCGACCTCAAAGCTTGAAAGCGCTCCCGTCACTCCTTTGGTGTTCGGGAATATGAGTGACTGCGATCACTAAGCATCAGGTCACCCATACTCTTAAAAAATTCTCTATTCTATAAGAAATATTCAACTTCAAAATATAAACATTAAATAAAGGTAAAAAGCACAAATTTTAAAAGACGACCAAAAATAATACGCATATTGATATTTCAATCATGTCGCTCCCCGCACTCTCCGCCTATCAGACCCTTAATTCTTACGCGCGCTCGATAACGCCGCTCAAGGCCTATGCCGAGACCATATTTTTTTATACTAATATGGCTAGGTATTGTTCGCGTCATGAATCCATCTTAAGGAAAACAATCGTCTGTCCTTCAATCTGTCTTCAATCTCTCACTGAAAGTAAGAATGTTGAACTTTGTTGCAATCGTGAAATCCCGGATACGTGATAGCCAGGAAATGCGATCCTACACCAACTGTGGTTTGAATTTATTGGTCACGAGCCCTGATCTTTTCTATTTTTGCTATGGTGATTAAACTCTCCAGATTATCAGGGCATATTATGCGCGCACAGCTAAAAAACAACTTCCTTAAAGGCCGGCAACGCTCCTGTATCCCTATGGTGTTGCAAGAGAATGTGGGCGGTGGTGATCACTTAGCATCAGGTAACCCGTACGCTCGTTTGTCCTCCTTTTCAATTAAGAAAAATAACTGAAATACAAAGAAAAACTATCATAAAGCTTCACCGGGTAATACTTATAAAGACCAGCTTCAATAGTGTCCGTCGCACATAAATAACATTCGCAATGTCTGGTAACACAATCTGTTCACACTCTCATAAAATGGTCTGTACATCAGCGGAATCAATTCGAGAATTAGTGCTTGTTTTTTTTGCACTGGCAACATTGTTATGAGCCAACTAAGTAGCTTTCATTTAAACCGATTCACGGCACTGTATGATGTATTTGTAAATAGTTGCTGTTAATAAAAAGGAAAAGTTCTCCGGCGATAATTTGTTTGTATTTAGAACTGCACTGCTGCTTAGGTAAATAGATAATCTCGAATCCTTAGGTCTATTTCAAGAAGGTGCATACTACGTATTCCCTAATAAAGTCTATTTTGTCTCTTTTATGCTTAGTTGTAACGACAGTGACAAAAGATCAGGTTAATATATATAAGTGAATCATCTTTCGTAATGTGTTACGACTTACCTCATATTGTCGCTGAAACAGGTACGAAAATAATGGCGATTTATACGAACTGGTATTCATCGTTATTGGAAGGATTCTTTGCACTGAATGCCGGCTAGGTGGATTACCACGGCGGCACATTTTTCAGCCGTGAAGAAGTGATATGCAAGCATTATTGTGTTTCGATTTAACTATCGCTGTTGTACAATAAATGCTAAATACCACCCCCATCACGTTGACGTCCAGCATTCCCCAATTGCGCGTTTTGCAAGAAATTTCCTGCCTCGCAGAGCCACTTTGTGGAATCAATTACCGGCCGCTGTTTTCCCGAACCGATATGACTTAGGGACCTTCAAGAAAAGAGCATACCCCTTACCTTAAAGGCTTGTAACGCATCTGTTGAAACCTGTTGTTGTGGATGTCCATGGTTGGTTGCCTCACAACTCCCTATGACGCGAGCCTCTCGCCCGTTTGCCTCCTCTTTGATAGAAAAAGCTAGTGATATTACTGGGAAAATGAGACTGAACGTCTTACGTCTTGAGACTACAGTTGTAGTGCTTTTCAGAATTTTTGGTTTTATCAAGAATCCTGAGCGGCACTGCATTGTAATGGACATCGCGGCATATCAATTACCATCAGCTGAACGACCTGCTCGTCTCGTCCCTTATTGTCATAAAAAAATGTCAAATTGCGACCCCGCTTGTTTGCATTAAATTATAATTTTTATTCAATAAGTCTTTTGAATCGTCAATTACTTCTCATAAACTCTCGCCGATTCGTAAAGTTGCTTTTGTTAAGAAGAATCGGCAAGTAATAGTCAGTTTTAAGTCTACACGTAAAACTAACAACGGCAATCAAGCAATTAATTACAAATGATCAGCAATAAAGCACGTAGAAATATCAAAACCTTATACCCACCAGCCTATAAACCATTACTAAAGACCCCTGAAGTGGATACAACTAGTGTTGAATAATCGCTGTTGGTAGGTCTTCATGTTCTGGATGTGCATACGAGTGCTTTTGAAGGTGTTATCGTGGCAGTACATTAGTGGAGAGTTGACACGACCAGTCTTCTGGGCAAGACTTGTATTAGTGGCTTCTAATTTATTAGGAACGATACGAGGACAGACGCCGGCCACCCTGTACACAGCCCATTCACACCAGTAGGGGAGACTGGGGAGAAACGCTGAAACAACAATTATTTTCTAAAGTTTCAACCATACTGAAATTTTTTTTTTAGGAATAATTAAAATATATTTAAGACTCACTATACTTGCATTGAAATGTAGCTTCATTATCACCTCCATCCAAAGGCCTTTCCAAAAGAAGAAGTTTTCTTTCAAAAAGTAGTAAACTGTAGCTTTACTATTTTAATTGAAACAATTATTGCCAGTGAAAATTTATCAATTATTGTTGCATCAATACTTTAGAAATCGCTGAAAATTCCCAAGCTATTCATTGAAATCATAATGATAAATTTGTGATTCATTTTTCCACACAAATCTCTGAAATGAAATTGACTATGAGAGAGAGTTGACTTTTGTTTATGTAATCTTTATAGTATTCAAACCAAATATAAACAGACAATCAAGTAAATAACGAAGTAATCTTTACGTGCGATTAAAGTAAAACTTAAAAGTCATTTTCAGGTTCTTATTTTCCCTTTTAATCTTGTTTATTGATGAAAGAGTAAAATGTTCCTGGGACTCCGCCTTTTCATTTCACTATTTGTTTATTATTTTATATTTTATATAAAATGCATGAATAACACTTCCACATTTAAAAAAAAATCACTCCTTAAATAATTGAGTATAAGAAATTGAAGGTAAGATTAGATCATGTGAATATAATGTTGATATTGAATATTACGGTATGTCACAAATATCAGAAAAAAACAACATGGCGCGTAGCCGAAAATCGTGATGACATTGCTATAAAATTTCTGTCATACTTCGATAGAGAAGTTTAATATTTACAAATGTCGCAGCAATCGAATCGACCCGCGCATCCCCAACATTTTTATTAACACCGGAGAAGCAATAAACAGGATACGGGAAATATATTTATTTGTCCAATCATCAAATGTAAAGGGGCGTTCTCGGATTACACGGACTGATTCCGGGACGGCAATCGGTCCGGTGATTTGTTGCGATAATCTATACTAATAAATAACACACTCCATTCAACGATTGAGCTGCTTTTCTCACTCTTTTATTTATAAACAATGTTTTCGGATTCTTTTCGCAACGACTTTATATAAATAACACTAATGTTTTAATAGAGAATACAATTGGAATGTTTTTACCATTGGTTCTAATTGAATTAACCAATATATTGCTGAATCGTTTGTCGTGGCTTACAATCAGATGATTGTAAGCCTTATATATAAAATTCTCGTGTCGCGGTGTTCGTTACCAAAATCCTCCGAAACGGCTAAACCGAATTGTGTGAAATTTTGTGTGATATATTATTTAGCAATAAAAAATACACACAGCTTCAAATTTTCATCCGTCAACGATCAACAACTATTTTCGTATCGCGATTTTTATAATATTCTGTTCCATCCACAGATCCGCAATAGGGTTGCAAGATGGCAATCGAATATAATAATTATTGTAATACGATAAATTTTAGTTACGATTTATTTGGTATATCATTATAATACATATATTGATCATAATACGAAATTACCACGTGGGGTTACCTCGCTTTAGCTTTACGAATATTTTAAATAACTGAAGTCAGCACTGGCCTTAGATTACGGTAGTAACTAGTATTACACTTAAAAACATTGAGGCTGGAAATGCGATAGCAGTTTCTTTAAATGGAAAAAGGGGACAAACGAGCAAGCAACACGAGAGGAATCATTGGAGCGTTGCCGGCCTTTAGAAAGGTGAAAACGCGCTTTTGTTGGATGTGCCCAGTTCGTATCGTCCGCACAAGGAAGCTCATTCCACAGCTTTGTAGTATGCGGAACAAAGTTCGTTGAAATCCGCACTGTTGAGGACCGCCCACGTCCACGTGGGCATCCATGAGCAGCTTCTCTGATATTGCCAACGAGTGTCTTGGTAACAAAATAAATAATATTAAAATCATCATTTTATCTTGGTCTCAGTCTGTAGAAAAATTTATTTAAATTGTTCGGGTTACTCAGAAGTTAATGAGTAAAATATATAAAAGGGCTACCTTTCACATCTATATAGTAAGGTTTTGTTTAATTAATCTTTAATTTCTTGATGAAATTTATTCATTAAGAAATATTTTTTATATTAATTAGAGCTGTACTACAAACACCCTCCATAACAGTCGACCCGTTTTTGATCACACGTTCTTTTAATTTAGGAAAACGATTTAAGTTTCCATGGAAAACTGTATGGCGTAAACGAAATCTTCGCGGGCGGCCTCTTGTTTTTATAAAAAACAAAAGTAGAACAAACATTTTAAATATGGCATCCTGTCGTTGACCTCTGTCACCCGATACATTTCCAGCGATAAAAATATTATGGGTGCAATACATTACTGCGTTGAGTTTATGAAACCGTTTTACTGTGCTTTTACTGGACATTGGCACCCACCCACATACAATGTAGACACAACATTTTTTATATATCTAACATCAACGGACGATACTTACTTGGTGATCAATCATAATGCACCGACGGTGAAATTTATGTCATGCCTTTTTAATAACCTGAACTTTATTTTAAAGTTTTGCCGAGAGTCAGATTATCTAAAATTGTAGGTAAGCGTAAATGGGCTTTATACTCGTACGTGGGTAAATCTGAAAATGTTTAGAACTGGCCAGTTAGAAACATTGCTAATGAAAACTTTTTTTGAATTTCAATTTAAGAACTCTTTGGTAACCTAATGTAGTATATTGCATTCATTTGTCATTTGTTTTTGTGAATTGGCGGCAAATCTAAAACTCTTGTTACACGTGAAAATGAACCTAACTTTCGTTGTGGGCGTACTCAACAACAAAGCTATGATAGGTTGCGATTATCATTTCTTAATGGAGCCCCATCTCGTGCCATTATTTACTATTGGTTTAACGAGTTTAAGCGTGGACGTAGTAATCTCAATGATGATCCGCGTAAGGGACGTTCCTTAACAGCGACTAGTGAACATAGCATCAGTGCTGAGCGACGCGTGATAGAGAAAGATAAGAGAGTGACCTATCAGCAGATACGGGCAAGCCTAGACTTTGGTATGAGATAACTTCAAAAAATATTACACGAACATTTAGGCGTCAGGAAGCTTTGTACCAGATGGATTCCCCATACTTTAACCGATGACCAGAAACACCTTCGCATGGATTGGTGTCGCCAAATGTTAGATAAGTTCAACGGCGGTGACTCAAATGCTGTATTTGACATCATCAAAGGCGATGAAAGCTGGATATATTGCTGCGAACTCGAAACCAAAAGACAATCAAATCTGTGGGTGTTTCCTTTCGAGGATCCGCCAACTAAGGTAAAGAAAGGAATAAGTCAAGGGAAAAAGATGATTGCCTCATTCTTTGCACGGAAAGGCCTTTTCGCGATAGTTGTGCTAGGAGATGGAAGGACAGTTACTGCAGACTTGTATGTCAATCGCTGTTTGCCTGTTGTCTTGCAGAAAATTCGACAGCAGCGCCCTGGAAGCAGGATCCTCCTTCACCACGACAATGCTTCAGCGCACTCCTCAAAACGGGCTGTTGAATATTTGACTAACTGACGTAATCTATTTGGGTATTTACCATGCCTATTTCGAATGAATTATGTCTAAATGTTGCTTTTTTTGATTTAATGCCGTGGCTCGATTACTGTTCATTCGTTAATAAAGGCGTGGGTGTGATTGACACGACCGTAAATAATACTTTATTGAAATTTTAAATACTTTTATTGATAACATCAAATCAAAACTCTAATGATCGAACAATAAATTAAGATATATTAACGAAATTAAAATTTTATACCAAGTTTCCTGTTGGCTAATTGTTATATTAAAAACTTATTTATCGATCTTATAAAAGGTACTTTGATTTAGTTGTTTGAATGTTTCAAATCGCTTAGATACCTATATACATTAAGGAAATTATCTTCCAAAAGAATAAATTAAATAAGAGTATTTTATAAAGTGCTTATAATTGACTCTATTTGCCTAAATTAAATTTAGACCACGAGACGCAGACGTGGTCGCTAACTATGGGTTCATGGTCGCTCAGAGGGCAATGAAGACGGTTATGCTCGGAAGGAAACCAAAGCAAAAGATGCAGCATTATCTGTTCTACGTTTAAAATGGAAATGGGCTGGAAATATACAAAAAAAAACAAAAGACGAAAGATGGTCCAAAGTAGTAATGAACTGGTACCCTATAAATAGGAAACGTAATCGAGGCAGGCCTAATAAGATAAACTGAACAATTCGTTTATGGTTTCCGTTCCTTTTGACAATGTCAAACGAGATATTAATGTCAAATCAAAACTTAATACGTTCGAATATAATATTTTAATGAAAAAAATAATAATTATGAAGGTTTCAACGTGAACACGAAACAAACATCTAGATTCGAACCCGGGACCTCTAGCTCAGTGGACAGGATCACTAACCTGGTTAATGTTGAATCTATCTAGAATCTTGGCGCCTATTTCTGCAGTGAAGCAGTAATGTGTAAATATTACTGTATTTCGGTCTGAAGAGCGCCGTAGCTAGTGAAATTACTGGGCAAATGAGACTTAACATCTTATGTCTCAAGGTGACGAGCGTAATTACAGTGCTGTTCAGAATTTTTGAGATTTTCAAGACCATTACCATCGGCTGAATATCCTGCTCGTCTTGTCCCTTATTGTCATAAAAAAAAATTTCAGAAACAAATCAACATCTGCCTCAGAATTCCCTCGGTCACTTAACAAACTGTTTATTATCAGTCAATACTTCTAAATTCAAACATTCAAATCAGCTTCTAATGAATTCCACAAACATTTGACGTAGAGCATTTTATCTGACACATCCAAGAATTTGTCACAATTCTCTAATAGGAACAATAAACAATATATTCACCCGGTTAAGAAGCTTGCTTACTTTTTAATTTAGACAACAATTTATAAATGAACTATCTAGTGTAACTATTTGTATAATAATCTGAGGCCGTGCTATTTTGGTTATTGGATTGTTCTGTTCCAATATTGAAAGGGCTTGGACAGGTAGGCGAGAGAAAAAATAAAGTAATAATCTCACCGCAGGACTGTGATAATCTGATGGTAACGCCATTTTGTCCTGTGTGGTTTTGAGGGGAAAAAACTTGTGACATGATTATCTGTTACCTTGTGAATAAAAAAATATTGCATGGCTTACATGGTGCTGTTGGAAGATTAACGGTCGTAATATTTTTTTTAAATAATTGGAATGTATTGTTTTAATAAAAGAGACTCAAGACTTCAGTCTCGTGCTAGAATTTGGCGAGTCATCATCTCCTGAAGATGCCTCATGTAGAGGCGAAACACGTGTAAAATATTGGCAAAATTAACACTCAAAACATTTGGATTTTATGGATTTCCGAAAAATAATAAATAACTGGACGTTTTATGCTATTTCAGGTTAACGTATTCAGTGGGTAGTGTAAAAAAGCAGTTATATCAACAAGCGTTTTAATACTTTAATAAGGCTGGTTATACTGTACCTCCTATCGCATACCTGATATCATACATTATGAACAAACAGATTAAAATTCAGTTCCAATCTATTTTCCACCGATGTAGAATTCAAACATGCGCCTCCTGATTGGATGCATCTGGCGCTCTTGACGTAACAGTTGTACCTTCTTCAAATGAAAATGATTTTTAACTACAATTTTTTTAAAAGCGTTAAGTCTGGTAACAGAGATCACTCACATACTTAAAAATTTATACAACAATACACACACTTTAAAATGTTGATGCGAAAGTAAAGTATAAATTTACTTTTGCCATTAATAAACACTTAAAATATTACGTATAATATCAATCACTTTCAGCTAAATATTGCACTTTATCATCCGGTATAAATAGATAGTAGATAGAGTAGATAATAGACACAACAAAACCACTTAAGGCAATTGAATAAAAATTAACGTTTTAAATTTCGTTTATCGTCATGTAACTCTACCTTTATCGATAATAAGTATAGAAGATAGGTTGAAAGTAATACACGTGATAACATCAGGGTTGACTTGTTTGGGGCAATAAAATGGTTTAAAGACAATTGGAGCGAATTTTTTGCCGCACCCGTCTCCGCTTCCCTGGCGGCAATTTGTCGTGAGATATAATAATTGGTTTCTTTGACGCCATTAATTTATTTAAGGTCGTAATACACGAGTCTTAATAAATAGGGAACATAATCATTTGATAGCAGGTAGGTAGGATATTAAAGCACGTAATTTAAATTATACTAAAGATATGAATAGAAGTATTCAGTAGGTGTTGTATTTTTTGATTATATTATGATTTTAGTATGAAAAAGGAGCATTAATGAGCATCCTGGCAAAATATCATCGTCGTTAGTTTAAGAACTGTCTTTCAGAAGCTAATATAATAATAAATATGTTGTCCTGAACACTTATTAATATTTATGCAAAAAGTGATGTAAATCTATTCAGCAGTTTTGCGTTTAGCCGGATATCCAGAGTTGGAGGCTCCATTACACAGGATGCCAGCTAGATTATGAGTACCACAATGGTGCCTATTTCCGCCGTGAAGCATTAATGTGTAAGCATTATTGCTTCGGTTAGAAGGGCGCCGTAGCTAGTGAAATTACTGGGCAAATGAGACTTAACATCTTATGTCTCAAGGTGATGAGTGCAATTATAGTGCGGCTCAGAATTTTAGGGTTTTTTAAAAATCCTGAGCGGCACTGCATTGTAATAGGCAGGGCGTATCAATTACCATCAGTTGAACGTCCTGCTCGTCTCGTCCCTTACTGTTATTAAAAAATATACATTACGAAAGAAAGAGAAACGAAACAATTAAACCAAAAATGGTACAAAGTACTTATTGGATTCAGTATTGTTCGTAAAACTCACATCAAGTGTTTAGTGTGTGTGTTTGCAGTATGTAATGTAAAGGTTTAAAAGAATTCTTACAGACGAATCCAAGAATTATTTCGATTGTACGAATTACTAATTCTGTGAGCTATTTTTTTTGAACAAAACCTAAATACAAAATTGGGAAAATAAAATATAAATATATGATTTAAACTCAAAACAAATTATAAACGCCGTAATTTTAACTTCAATATAAAAAAACAGGTTGCACTCCAGGAGTGCCAGCAGAAATGAAACGTTGTTCCTTTTAGAATATTTTTGGATTGGTTAGGGAATAATTTCGCACGAATTGTTTTATTTATTAGTACTAATATTAATGTGGTTAAATACAATTTTCATTTATTGCGCTATCGTACACAAAAATGGCAATGTATATTACATAAAAAATTAAACAATTCAGAACTATTACAATTAATAATCAATAATAAGCTTGAAAATGTAAAAACATTTTCAAGCTTATCTCTAAGAAAAACCAACTTTCATCCATATTAAACTGCAAAAATATTTCACAGTTGAGATTCGATCCAATCGCAATCACAATAATCATTAAGTTGAAAAAGCCGAACTATAGTTACTTAGAAGTATATATCTTTCATCCATAATTTCAACGACTGTCTAACAAATTTTCGATCAGGCCACGTGTCCTGACGCGAGTTTACGATTTTATACCCATCCCAAGAATAATGCTCAACGCCGCTAAAGATATAAAATGGAAATATGGTTTGATAAAAGGAAATTACAACTCCAATACAAATTCTCAGTACCTACTTTAATAAAAAGATTGCCTGACGTTTTTATAATTATTTGCAAACATTCGAACACCTTTTGCAATTTGATAGCTCACCTACCATCCAGCTTATCATTCTCTCACTGAAGTAGCTATTCGCTTACGAGTGAAAACTATACTACAGCTTAAATTATGGTGTAATACCACATAAAATATTATACAAAGTGTTACTTTATTGCACTCGTAATACAAGATTATCTTCTTGATAATTTGATAGTGTGGAGTGAGTCATTAAAACATTAATGATAATAATCTACAGAGTTGATTCTGTTGTAAATTAATTTGTATGTCGTCTTATGTTGGTTTACGATATAGAATTAAACAATAATTTTGTTTTGTTAAAGTTATCCCTAATTTTTATACACAATTAAGTTTGTATTCTAACAATTTTGGACTTAGATCATATTTTATACGTCCAGATAGACTATGACAGCTGTGAAAACGTCAAAAAAAGTCAAGTTTAGAACTAATCTCTATTTTGAGCATTTCACGTACACTAACACAAAGTGTCATACAAATCGCGAGTGTAAGACATATCTGGTCATACACACAAAACTTATATTCCTGGCCTGGTTTTATCGGTTGTCTAACAGCAAGAGACTCTATCAAGACGTATAATTTATCTAAGTTTTTGGATGATGCGGGACTCAAACTTGTGCCTCTTGTCAACGGTTGGCTTAGTTGGTAGAGCGCTGGGATGTAAGCCGAGAGGCGCGGGTTTGAGTCCCGTATACAAATTAAATTTGTATTATCGTCAGAACGTCATGTCCACGTCGACTGCTGGACAAATCTCCCAAAGATCTCCACGACGATCCATCCTGCGCTGCTCTCATCCAACGTATTCCGGCGATCTTGACCAGATCATCGGTCCATGTTGTGGAGAGCCTACTGACTTAACTGACCCACCGGCCACCTGTCCATTGCGGTTTATTTAGGCTTACTAGGCTTACATGAAGTTATAGGTGGCAAAGGTGCAGAAATTAAAAATGTTTGTCTGCCAAGGTCTTGACATATTTCATTGCCTTTTTGTACTCAATTTTGTGCTTTTTTGTTGAGTACGAAGTCTTTTAAGTTCAATATTATCTAGGCTGATTTTCATAATAATAACGATAAGCAAAGAAATCAGTTCACCTCATGATGCTCACGCTTTTGTGAAGTGAATCCTTCTTGAGGCGTGCTGAGATATTTTCAAAAGGAAGAAAGAAAGAAAGAAAAGAAAAGAAAAGAAAAGAAAGGAAAGAAAAAATGTTTATTGACGTCATTATACATTCTGATTAAAGTTCTTAAAGTAATACTATTCTAATTATGATCTAATTACTCCAATGGGACCCCAACTCAGCATAGTTGTGGTTTCGAAAGAATCCACAACGCTGGTCTTCCGTGGTCTTTTGTGGGTATTTAATGAAACTTAACTGTCACTGCCATTAGGATAAAGTTGTTTCGAGGCAAGGAGCTAGAGCAGTCATAGCAGAATTTGGAAAATAAGGACATTTTATTCCATGCCACATACGTAAATTACAATCTAAATACTAAATAATAATATATTCCTAATCCTTACTTATCTAAATATGCTGTGAGGCAAAGAAAAAGGCCGATGTTCAACTTATGATGTAAACCAGTACTGACTACAGCTGGTTTTCAGCTGCTGGAGTAATTAATAGACAGTGAATATTTTATATATCATGAACGTTATTCCTTTGTGAAAGAAAAACACAAGTATGATTCTTCTGAAAAAAAAATAAGAAATCAAAGAAACAAAAATCCCCGAGATTAATGACGGCAGTAACCACACCGAAGCCGGAATATAAGACACATAACAACACTACAAATGCAGGTGTTTTTTTAGGTATAGGGCCTCAGGTGAAGTCATTGCCAATAACACCTGACTGTTCAGGGCCAGAATAAAAACGCCACTAACTTACATAAGGTGACCTAAACCAACAAACGCCCAACCGGAAGACACGAGATCGGTGTCGATAACATTACCTAATCGATAATTGTATCTAAGACACTTCGAACCACACGATGCGTCGTAAAAAGGTGAGAAAGTAGACTGAGATAAAACTATACGTGAACACAAATTTAACACAACTAATGAATATTTACAATCGCTGAATTACCAACCTTATTTTAATCGCAATAAGGTTTTAGATGTGGAATGAACAGTAAACGATATATTTGTAATGTAAAGTCGCGAAGAGCATAGCTATAAAAAAGGTGAAATGTCTTTAGAAGTGACATTGGCGATAAGAGACCACCAAAGTGGATGTGGCAACTCGGAATTGTTTTCCGGTCAATGTGTTATAAATACATATTTGCACAAGCAAAGTCATTACTTAATTCTTCTAAAATACGACGAAATTTGTAAATAAAACAAAATAAGAATCATTTGTTTAAATATAAAGCTTAACAAATATTGTGTTTAGTAATCCCAAGTTTCTAAACATTTTAATTAAATTTCAGATAAGAGAATTATAAATAGCGAGTAACGGGTAGGAATGTGACTTTAAAAAGGTTTCATAGATTAGGAGAAAAGATTATCCGAAAACCGATAGAAGTTCAGTCAAACGTAATCTAAGCCCCACAAAGAAAAGACAGTAGCTGTACTTTTTGTCGTCTCAAGTCATAAATCACAAAATAATACTACATATTGGATGCAAAAAGATGTATCTGCAACACAATACTGGCCTCTATTCCTTAGCTGCGAAACATTTACGACGAATTTATTGATTTGTTCTAAAAAAGGTTGTCTTAAAGTATCGTAAATCCATCAGCAGTAAACAAGACTTAGTTAAGGGTAAAAGAATATGTCGATATATCTGACAGCAACTGGGTGGGATTATATTTTTTTCGAAACAATAAATTTACATTGAAAATCCGATTAACTTTCATCCGTGTGGCCATCTTTGGGAATCCTCTATAGTTTTGTCACCGTTTTTTATTTTAAGATTACAATAAAAACAATATTGTGGGGGTTTGTTTGCAAATCCTTGGTAAATAGAGGATTAGGGATGAGGTGTGAAAGTTTTTGCTGAGCTGTCAGTTATACCAAAGCGGATATTGGTAATGAGATTAAGTAAAGTACCTGTAGCTATATGGTGGCTACAAACAGATTAGTTAGCAAAAGTTTATTTAGTATAGAAATTAATGTAATTATATTAGAGGGTTTTTTCTGCCAAACAAATGATGTATTACTCAGCAATTCTGTATTTACACTGACTCGAAATAATTAAAGATCATATTTACTTTTTAGTAGATGTTTTTGCTCAAGCAAGAAGACTTTTTATGAGAAAAGCGATGTGATTGGCAAGATGTTTGTGTACCTGTAAGTAAAAGTAGTATTACGCCCTGCCCATATAAATGCAGTTCCGATCAGTATTCCAGATTGAAGCCAAAATACTGATCGGCAAATATAAAAACATATTTAGATAAATTAATTGAATAAGAATAAGATAACTTATTTTCTTTTCACTAAAAACTTGCCAAAAAGTTTCAGCTGCAAATGGGAAAACCATCTTAAATGTCTTATAATAACAGAACTCAATTATTGGAGGCTGGATTTAATGAATCAGTTAATATGAAAAGAAAATATGGGAAAACGGTTGACCCTAAAGGCCTTCCCTGCAACTTCCCGCTAATTCAATACCTAAGCGTACTTATGACGAAGAAGTATACATCTTTTATCCATAATTTAAATGTCTGTCTTGCGAATTTCCGATCAGGCCACGTGTCCTGACGCGAGTTTAGCATTTTATACCCATCCCAAGAGTTTTCACTTCAAAAATCATTGAATTAATGTAATCTTTTAAAACTTATATACATTTATTTATGAAAGTGTAACTAAAAAATTAATAAATATATTCTTTAATGCAGGCTTTTCTCTGGCGATTAATCTATGGACTGTTCTATTTCCATGGGAAATTTAGTCACTACCTGTTCTAGAAAGTTCTTATGCGTCATTTACGAGCCAGCCATGTCTTCTAAAACTGACCATTATTTGTAGTCCAAAGGGTTTATCTATAAAAGTTGAGGTTTTATAAAGTGTGGAACCTGGGCTTTCAGGCAAGCTTGATCAGTTCGTGCCTTGTAATTTGGTACATAATCTTGCTGGATAGTCCAAAGTATATTATTATAAGAGTATTGCTAAAAGGTTTCACAACGCGACTTAAGACAGTCTTTTAACAGACTTTGGCTGAAGTTTTATATATATACTAGCTGACCCAGCAAACGTTGTATTGCCGATATTAAAATCGCGATACAAAAGTAACTGTTGACCGTAGATGGGTGAAAATTTGAAGTTGTATGTATTTTTAATGCTGACTCATAATCATACAAAATAAAAAAAAAAATGTAAATATATTAAAAAAAAAGTTCGTGTGGACCACCCTTAAGATTTAGGGGGATGAAAAATAGATGTTGTCCGATTCTCAGACCTACCCAATATGCACTCAAAATTTCATGAGAAACGGTCAAGCCATTTCGGAGTAGTAACACCATGACACTAGAATTTTATATATTTTTAAATTTGCATAACCTCTCGGGAAGCCCCTAAGATGGCTGTTTCGCTATAAGCGATTTATGCCACACGCGATTCAAGGCCTTCACTATGTCCAAAATCAACGCATCTCCCTTCAACTCAACCGCTTGCACATATTTATGGGTGAGGTATGCTCGAAGATCATCAGCTAAGTGACTCTGACAGAAATTGTATTTGCAGTCTTTTTATTGTGAAAATAAGGGACGAGACGAACGTGACGTTCAGCTAATGGCAATTGCCGTCTACTAGCTCTTCTTTTAAAGAACATATTATTAATTTAAAAGAAATATTTGTAGTGATGATTCACGAATGATGAAGCGCTTAGTTTAAGCCTTTTTTTAGTAGGCTGCTTCTGCTCATGTAAGAAGACTTTTTATGAGAAAAACCGATGTGATGGGCAACATGTTTATTTACCTGATAGTAAGTATTACGCCCTTCCCATAACAATGCAGTGCCGCACAGGATTTTTGTTATAAAAATAAGAAAGAAATATTGATCAAACAGATCAAAATTTTTAATTTTTGCATTTAAATTTTACCTTAATCCAATATCACTCTCTGATCTGCTGGTGCTCCTCTAGTTTTCCAAAGAGCTGGCATTTTTCAGTCTTCACTCTTTTATGTATATATATAGTAGGAGGTAGTAGTTAAATAAAAGTTTGTCGAGATACTCTCACCAAACCATTTATGAAGCTTCTTTGGTACCATGAGCGTACATGTTGTGGTGTTCTGAAATTGTGAAGATTTTTTCATTTATTTATTTATTAAATTCCGCCAACAAGGTAATACAAACACAGTATAATACAAAAACATTAACATTCATATAAAGTGGTAAGTGATGCCTCAATTATAGGCGAATATGGCATGCTATTCAATTAAATTAAGCCACAAAATAAAATAAGAACTATATTAATATATTGTATATCTACGAATAATATCTTAATATAAATTTACACAAAATATTATCGAAAAATAACGATTGAGGTCATCCCTCCCTTGAAAGAAGCGTTTTAATAATTTTTTTAAATTTATGTAAGTTGTGATCAAATATGTCGATTCCATCGTGATGACTATTATATTTCCTGATAATTCTATTCAAGGGAGAGAAATAGCCTAAATTAGATCCTGCATAATTACAGACAAATGGATTATATTTCTTACACGCTCTCGGTTGAGTTTTTGGAACAGCGAGGTTTAGTTTCGATATAAGATGAGGAGAATCAATAATATTATGTAGTAATTTAAATAGGAACATACTGTCGAGCAAAGTTTTACGGGACTTAAGTGAGTTAAGGTGGAAATACTGCAGTCTACCTGAATAAGAAGGATTTTTTTTTGCTAGATTACAGCTATAAGATAAAAGCCAGAGAAACCTCTTCTAAACTGATTCTAAGCGATTGTTATATACATCGTAATGCGGGTTCCAAACGACCCTTCAATATTCATCAATAAAGAGGATTAAGCAAGCATTTTGATCCTGTATATCGAAGATAAACTTCAGGTTTAAGGATACGACATAGAGTCCTTGCAGCAGTCTTCTTTTCTCCAAATACAATAGCTCTAACAGCACGCGGCCGCCCTAATCTTTTATGGTCATCGTTCGAGGTATATCTATCGATGCATAAATTTGAGAGACGAGAGGTTTGATATTTATTAATTACTCTATGACCCAGTAAACGTTGTGTTGCCTTAAAAAGTAATTTAAAAAAAAAACAATAATTTAAATTTTTGGGGTATAAAAAATATATGCAACCGATCCTCAGATATCAGATATATCGTACTAAAATTGTTGTATTCGATTGCCATCTTGCAACCCTATAACTGATTTGTGGATGGAACAGAATAAAAATCCCTTATCATTTAGGGGTATGAAAAATAGACGTTGGCCGATTCTCAGACCACCCGATATGCACACAAAATTTCTTACAAATCTGCTCAGCTGTTTCAGAGAAGTCTGGTAACAAACACCAGGACACGAGAATTATATATATCAGATTAAATACATTGTAACATTAGAGAGTTTAAATCCAAGAGGTTACTAAGATACAACTACTAGACAATAAAGAAAAAAATCAGAATCTTAAGACTATGTTACTGTATAGAGTCTACAGGCACCATGCCCTCAAATTTTTTTTTACATTCTTCCCCCAAACATCCCATCGAACTGGCAAAAAAAATCACAATGTGGTGCTATTGTCAACGCATCTCATGACAGCTGTTGGATGTCCATGGGCGGTTGCCTCACCACCCCCATCCCGTGAGCCTCTTGCCCGTTTGCCCCCTGTTTTATAAAAGAAAATCTCAAGTACAGAGTTAAGAGGAGAGGAGGCTTGTAGTACGTGAGCTCGTATGCATGAGTGCGTGCAGGCGGCTGCGCTAATAGACCGCACGCGTACGTACGAAGTCGTCACATAAAAACGCAGTAAACGTTGAACTAAGTTACTGCCACGAATTATATATATACTAGCTTTTACGCATGGCTTACGTGCGCGTGCAATAGTTACTTTGGGCAGCATTTTTTATTTTTTAATATACTCACTTTGTAAATCATACACTACAAACTGCTGTGGTTAATACATTTTTATAAGCTACCAACTATAGAACTTTCATCCTCCTATTTCACCCCACACTGGTCTAAATTTTAAAAACGCTAGAATAATTAATATTTAAAAGTTTCATGATGTTATCTTCGATAATAACGAACTTGCATACAAATTTCAATCCTCTATTTCAACTCCGCCAAGCTTTTTATTCGCAATAAAGATACCCTATATCCTTTTCCAAGCTCTTGTCTATCTCTCTACCAAATTTCATAGAAAATCGGTTCAGTGTTTTCGGCGTCAAAGCGTAACAAACAAACTTACATTCACATTTATAATATTAGTTGGGATGTATCTGATACACGAATATAGGACTATTCCTCGCTTTTGAAATGTCTTGAAAATGACCGACGGATCCACACGCACTTTATTTTTTTTTTATTTATTTAAGTAAAGGAAAGAAAACAGTATAATAAGAACAATGTAAGCAAAGTAAGTACCTACAATCTGGTATAACAACATCACAAGTAGTTTCCAAAATTAAAAGTTACATTTAGACTTGTAGAAGAAAAATAAAATGAAAGTTGATTAAATTATACACAAATAAAACAAAATTATACAAAATTAAATTGAGAAGAAAAAAGAAAATACTTTTGTTTTCTATCAGATTTTTTTTATGCAAGACAATCACTGCAATTTTGTTTTCTTGAACACTCCATTCAATAATTGTGGTTTTATAATAACCTCTACGTAAAATTGCGGCAAATTATAGAAGTTACAAAATAGAAGAAGTACCAGTGGGAGGCTCCTTTGTACAGGACGCCGGCTAGATTATGGGGAGGACCGACCCGGACAGGACCTACAACTGCGCCTATTTCTGCCGTGAAGCAGTTAATGTGTAAGCAGTACTATGTTTCGGTCCTGAAGTGCGCCGTAAAATTTCTTGGAAAATGAGACTTAGCATCTTATGTCTCGAGATGACGAGCGCAGTTGTAGTGCCGTTCAGAATATTTGGGGTTTTTCAAGAATTCTGAGCGGCACTGCATTGTAACGGGCAGGGCGTATTAATTACCATCAACGTCCTGCTCGTCTCGTCCCTTATTTCATAAAAAAAAGTTTCTTAAATCAACTCCAAAGAATCTTAAATAAAATTTGAAAATTAGAAGTTTTTAATTTGTATGATATTTATGGCCAGACAGACTATTTATAACTTATTATATTAAACATCTATTAAGTATCAAAACTGTTACAATTTCGATTACGCTAATGTTTTACAAATACTAATTTAATATTTTCTATATCACAATTCCTATATTCCAATTATTAGTGAGTGTGTGTGGGCAAATCGGTCGCGAGAGATCTCGTTGGGCATTGTCGACCAAATTGGGGACGTTTTGAAAAAAGAAATGTCCGAGGCACCCGGAACCGGCGAGCATGTATGAAAAGAGTAATGAATTTGGAAGCGTGTGAGGTTTGTAAGGATAGAAGCAAGTGGCGTTCTATTGTCTCTGACTACCCCGACGGAAAAACAGCACCAGTGCGTGTGTCTTTATTAAAAATAATTATTCTTACAATAAGAAATACTATTATTAAAAGAATTTTAAAAGTCAAGACCAATCTAAGTATAATGTTTACATGATCAACTTTAAAGTCGCGCCATCAATACAATGATTCGAAAAATTTTCCAGACAAGTAACACGATCTTCGTTGGGACGATAAGGCTGCCTTAAAAGGCGCCGGACAGGTATGTAGGCGCCGATTGGTCCTTTCATGCAGAAAACGACTCAACTGATGAAACGAACTTTTAATACGGGCTGACGGTCACCACCAACGCTAATTAAGATTTGGATGTCCAGCAACCAGCTCCATTTTACTACGAACCGCAAATTACCATCTCATTAATCTACCCGAGGGTCTTTCTTTCTGGTCGCGCCTTAGTTGACGGCATTTTATCTTATCTTATGATTTTTGAGATTTTAAATCTTAGTGTGCGGTTTCATAGCGAGATAACTTCTATTGTTTTTTTTTATTGATTGAGCTATGTAAGTGATACTTGATATAGTACAAGGAATATCTTAAAGCTGTCAAGTTTCAGGAGATAAGAAGTACGTCGCTGTTTGAATGCTTTTTACCTTAAGTATACGGATTCCTAGAGGAATTGTTATGGTACATTACTCTGATCTGCAAAGATAATGTGATTGATTGGAGTGGAAAGAAACAGTTTTTGAACATTGCAAAATGTATCTTCAGCGGTTCATTAAACACTAATGGGGTTTTTAAAGTATAGGACGATAAATAATTTCGAGGTGACCTCACGGTGTGTGATCATCTACACTAAGAAAAACATGACCGTTGGCGGCATTTGAGGTTATCCTAACTCTTTTTATTCTTGAGGTACGAAGTACTTAGTATATACTGGAATAGAGAAATACCGCGAAAAGAATTTGTCTTTTGCCATTGACATTTTGAAGAATTTTTCTCTTGACATCTGAAAGTACTGGATTACCAAAATCTTTTAAACACAGAACAAATCAACATTAGAAAAATGCAAACTTAAAATACAGAACTGTTCCGTTATTTAATTTTGATCTAATCAGCGTTAGAATTGATTTATGAATTATATGTTTGCTTTGATATGTTTATTATATTTTTGTTTCCGAGTCATAGATATTTATAAGTCTTTATGCATCTTTAAGAATATTGTATTAAATATATCGTTATCTTGTACCCTTTGTATAGTATAGGCTATAGCTAGTTTGGGGCAAGATAATATGTGTGTGTCAATATTTATTTATTACTTATATTATTTAATTTCCTTACAGTTTGTTAAATGAAAAGTTTCTGATATTAATAATCAAAGTCCAAGTTAAACAATCTTTTTTCAAATAGAGCTACTAGACTCGGATTACCAAATAGAATTACCAAACATATAGAAATTCACTAGCACATTAGTGGTATTGTCTTGGAGACAAAGATATGTCCAATTATAAATTATGGGATTTTATAACAGTATTCAATACATGTAACTGAAAGTAAAATTTCATTTTTGGGTACCTAATAAAGTGATAAAATTATTTGTATGTCTGCCAATATAAACGTCCAGTAAAGAGAGACAAGGTTCTGAGATTAACACTGAATGTGCAGGGCAGGCTTAACAATAAAACTGTACAATAATTTGAAGTACAGAAGATAAGGAAGAAGAAATTCGATAATTTTGTACGGAAGACCTGCTATTATCTTGTATAGCTCGATGTAAGGGCGGATACACAGTGCCAATAATTATTAAGAAGAGTTAGTGTATGCCCTGTAAGGTGAAAATGGTATCAGTGTGAACATTGTTTAATTGTTGGCATTATTTTAGTTAACAATAACAGATTTCGTTTTCAGGGGGACTGGAGATCAAATTGGTGACTTGGCTAGTTTTCTCCAAATTTAGTTATGGAGCGGAGACCTGGACACTGAAAAAGGCTGACTGACACCGAATAGACGCCTTTGTAATGTGGTGCTGAAGAAAAATGCTGCAGATTCCATGGACCGCCTTTCGCACCAACGTGTCTATTCTAAGAGCACTTAACGTCAAAACTAGACTTTACACAATATGGATGCTGGTTTACTTTGGACATATTGCTAGTAAAGAGGGTCATTATCTGGAACAGCTGATGGTGATATTGATTGATGATGCCCTTCATAAGGCTAAGGATCGTAGCAGATGGAGGGGAATCGTACGGGAGAAACTGATGCAGCGGGGGAGTCACGACATGATGATAATGAGGAAAACGACGCGAGGAGGAGGAGGAGATCTGGAAAGGTCTAAAAACGGTCCCCCAGTATACGCAGGTAAACACGTCATTCTATAGATGATTATTATTTTTCTTCTGCTTACAATGCCTCTTCAATTAGTGAATGATGGCTCAGTCAGCATCCGTATATTTCACCCGGTTTTTTGCGAGGATGAAATAATCCTCGAAACTTGTGATTCCAATCCATTCCGGGATACTGTTCAGCCACGATTTCTTCCTACGTCCAACAGCTCTTATTCACCTTGCCCATCTTTAACAAAAGATCAAGTTGATCTGAAGTGCGTTCTGAAGTTGGTGAAAAATATATTGGAAGATTCCGTTTCATACGTAGTCACAAGCCGAGGTATTGAAGCCATTGTAGAAAAGGCAAACTTTTCTTTATTATTCGTCAAAACTGCCCTATAGTTTTTAACTGACTTCAAAAAAGGAGGGGGGTTCTCAAATCGTTGGTATGTTCTTTTTTTTATATAAGCCCCAACAGCATTCCCCCTTAGCAAACTGCCATACGACATTAAACTGTAAATATAATATCAATATTATATAGACGAAAATTACTTTCGCATATTAGAATATATAATTCTTAAAATTTAACAGCTTAATATAATATAATATATATAATAGTTTAATCTTTGAATGCTATTTACTAAGCTTCTTTTGAGCAGCAGTTTAGAATAATAATATTACTAAGGTACTTTGTAAGTTCTTACTGCTCTTGAGTAATAACACAGTGCATGTTGTTTTGATCGTTTATCAACTAATAACGAGTTAGCTATAATTTTCCGAATGGATCATTAAATTAAAAAAATATAATAATGCAACTATAAATTTGCGGTGTGCAATACCCTTTAAGAATGCAACTAAAGCGCGACACTCGAACTAATGTCAAGGCGAGCGCGATGGTGTGGGCGCGAAAGATTGTTGTGGACATGACCTCAGGATTTATTCCCGCAATAAAATTTGATTATCTTTTTAGTACTCGATTTGTGAACTAAGATAATTTTGTAGACTACAGCTATCATTTTGTACTGTCATAAAATGTAATACATAGATAAGTAAGGTCATACTTGCCCTTGGTCAAACGAACACCATATAATTACATTCACGAGTGTTCAGCTATTACAATTTTAATGAGTCATGTATAGTAGATTTTTTTTTATGAAAAATAAGGCAAGAGCTGATGGTAATTGATACGCCCTGCCCATAATAATGCAGTGCCACTCAGGATTATTTAAAAAACCAAATATAATCTGAGTGATACTACAACTGCGCTCGTCACCTTGAGACATAAGATATCAAGTCTCGTTTGCCCAGTAATTTCACTAGCTACGGCGCCCTTCAAACCGAAACACAGTAATGCTTACACATTACTGCTTGACGGCAGAAATAGGCGCCGTTGTGGTACCCATAATCTAGCTGGCATCCGGTGCAAAGGAGCTTCCCACTGGTGATGTGAGTATACTCTACGTTCGCTACTACTCCCACTGGTTGTGTAGGTGTGATACCTGTTTGCAAAATTAAGACAGGATAATATAAAGTATATATTTTCGAATATTTTAATTTGTTAAGTTTTGTCACATTTTAAATATTTTATTAGCTTCATTTGTGATTATTTACCTGAAAAATCAGTATTAATTCAAATCCTTAAGCTTCAATTAAGCCCTTTAATCAAAGACTATCACCATAATAGTAGCAATATTTTACTTAGTATGATGGTCTAGAAAAATCCTTTTTTTTTTAATGTGTAATGTCATAGTTTTTTTTTAATGTCTAATCAAAATAATGTTTAAGTAATATCCCTGTTAATCCAACGGCGACATCCATAGCTTTGGTAATTGAACGGGAATGTAAAAGCATCAACGTAAAACAAAAAAGTAAGTTAATCGCTTGTGTCCCGCCCTGCCTCTCCTCGCTTATTGTGTTAAATAAAAACGTAATTCATTCAATAAACTCAGAAGGTATGAGGCCATATACATACTGTATTGTATGTATGTATCTATTTTATGTACAATTAAATTCTTTAACGTAAACGCCGTGAATTTAATCTAGTAAAATCTCGAGTTGAAAAGGAAATCACATTAATCAATAATTCGAGAAAATCCAATCGGATTGTGTTTACAATTTATTTAGGATTATACTTACTAAAAATATTAAGCATGAAATATATAAAAAAATAATAATATATAAAATAACGGTCAGCAACGCTCCTGTGATTCCTCTGGTGTTGCAAGAGAATGTGGGCGGCGGTGATCACTTATCACCAGGTGACCTGTACGCTCATTTGTCTTTCCTTTTTCCATAAAAAAAAAATATTTTATGTGACATGCAATCGTTTCGAAATAAAAAAATGTACTCAACAAATTCATAATTTATTTCGTGTGATAAATGAATTAATTTTAATTACGTTAAACCTGTATGAATTATGCAGACTCGCTTTAGTTTAGTATTTTTAGCTTTATTACTCGCATTTAGTAAATTTTTTGACCAACTCAAACATTCAAGTTTAAACTGTATGTAATACTTAACTGTCTCCATGGAATTTATGACATTTGAGACTTTATGGTAATAATGGAGCATTCCTAAATAAGTTATTGTTTGAATTCATTTAAAATTATCGTAACAAGTGGCGCCCGGGGACACGGTTATGGACCACAATTTGTCAAACGGCAGTATGTTTTTATTAACGTAAATATATAAATTTGTCCACGTACAAATACAGAATATATATTCCGTTTGATATATCGAGGACTCTGCTTGGAATTTTTAATAAAACTGTTAGTTGTTTGGTTTTAAAATATCGTAAAGGATTAAATAAAAATTGGCTTGTGAGTGAACTGTACTACTATATATTACTACCTATATATGTATATTAAATAAATTTGATTGTAGATAATGATAAAAAGGGACAAGGTTAGGGTTAATAAGCAACCTTCTTTGGCTCCCGTTAAGTATCTCATTATCATCAGCCGGTAGACGTCCACTGCTGGACAAAGGCCTCCCCGAAAGATGTCTACGACGATCGGTCCTGCGCTGCCCTCATCCAACTAGATCAGATAGACGATCCAAATTGTGGGGGGTCTTCCAACACTGCGTCTTTCGGTACGTGGTCGCCATTCGAGGACTTTTCTATCCCACCAGCCACCTGTCCGTCGAACTATGTGCCCTGTCAGTTTTGCAATCATTTGGGCTATGTCGGTGGCTTTAATTCTCCTACGGATCTCTTCATTTCTGATTCGATCTCGCAGGGAAACTCCGAGCACAGCCCTCTCCATTGCCCTCTGAGCGACCACGAGCTTTTTCATCAGGATCATCATCGTTAAGTACATAATATAAGGGATTTGATGAATAATTGATAAAATTACGTGATATTTGTGCTTGTGTGATTGTTCTGGTGTTACAATATAATATAATCAGAGTCAGTTCTCTGAACATTTACTTTAAAACATCGTGTAATATCGTTGCCTTCTCTTCTGCCATACACGGCGAGAGAAATGACTGTTTCAAAATATGACAAATTGCAGATGTAATATTATGACCTTTACCTTCGGGGTATCATCATATATATACATATTTACAATCCATTCAATTTCACTCATAAGATAAACACAGCACTAATGTTGCACAATACGTCAGTTGTATAGCTACAGATATAACGCTATAAGTATTTCGGTGACGCGAACTCACGAGAGTTCACCAGTCCAAAAAGTTTCTAACTGTATATATTTATATATTTTTTTACTACTTATTTATCGCGTGCGCGAGTCATGAGCATGTCGGTGACGTGAACCCATAAGATTTTCCCCTACCAAAAAGTGTTCAGAGCAACTAAAGAAGTTTTTATTTGAAAAATTAAAGTCATGAAATCTACACCAACGGAACGCAATTATTCTTTATATCTACTATAAGTATGTATAAATAATTGTATATCAAAAATGAAAGAAGTTTTTATTTATTATGGAATTTGAGAAGCTTGCCAGTGACCACCTGTTGTCGAAGCTTTGCTAAGTCGATTGCCGACTGGTCATTCGGGCATCAATGTCCAACTTAAATAAATATTGTCAAATACCAACGAGCATCTATAGAAGATGACAGGACAATGATTTAATCGTAACTAAATCGGATTATAAGTTATAACAAACCCATGATTCACGGTACAATCCCACGACATTCCTAGCTACCTCTCATGTTATCTTAACATAATATCATGTTTTGATCTCGAGAAAAATATTCATTGTTAAACGTTAACACTTTAACACGAATCCGACTTATCTGATTGTATGCCTTCGATTTTGTTTTTGACATTATAACGTTCTGTGATCTGAAGTGTTGGTATGTAAACATCTGTGTTGGGGCTTACCAGTAAATAACTTAGAGGACTTACTCATCGCAGAACGGGGATTTTTCAAAAAAAAAATATTAAAGTGGAACTTTTATCACAGCGCCTCAAAATTTTTTCGCCCTTGTATCGCATCTGACATTACAATCCGGCCGCGGTATTCTGTAGTAAGGGTGAAGCTGTATCTGACATTAATTTCAACTACTGCTTCCAAGTCAGTTTGGCCGCGCGGCCTTAGGTGCCAAACCGAGAGGGAGTGTACGTTCGAACCCCTAACCTGAATTTTTTTTATTAAATTATATTTTTATTTAATGGATTAGTAAAAGATGGATTTTTAAATCATAATTGCAATACTTTTACTGTAGGGTGGAACTGGAATATTAAACATACAATCTAGGACTCACTGAGCACAAATTTTAGAAATATAATAAAGATTCTTTAACTACTATTATGTTTTGTTTAGTATACATTATACATATATTATTTCTGTTCTATTCTATAAAGAACTTGTGTAAGTAAAATAAAGTAAGTGATTCATTAAAAAATATATTAATTAAAATTTTCACAAAACGGCAGAAATATGTATTCAGTGAATAATATAATAATTTAAAGAAGTAATGTACAATTAAACTTTTTTTACCATTATAAATAGAGTTTGCGATAAGAGAATCGACCAGTCACCCTAAGCAGCGCTCGTTCACAATCATAATACATGGACTAGCCATCGCTCCCCTTGCACATATTTTTGGGAAAGGGACGACCCGTCGCAAGATACAACAATCAGCAAAATCTTAATAAATAATCATCTTCCAATCAATCGTAATATCTCGATTTCTAAAAATAACTAAACAGCGAGTTAAAACGTATATTTTGAAAAAAAAAAAACCTTGCCTTGTAAGAGAGCCACTTCTTTTATTGGAGGCGTGTATAAAAACTCACCAAAAAAAGGCTTTAAGAGAAAAGGTACACAGTTAGCCCTATCAAAAAATAAACATACATAAGTTTTTACTTAGGTGCGTCGTTCGCGGTTCTTTGAAAGACCGTTGTAAAATTTATGATTCGTTGAAATGTCATCTCTTTTATACATTAGCTTCGTGTGTGTATGAAGCAAGGAGATTTAGCAAGGTAGCTTTTGAATTTGATTTAATGATGAAGATATAACTACATATTAAATCAAATCAAATCAACAATAGTTTGTGTCTGTATAAGTATATTATTGTGCAGACATGAACGTACAACCTTTCTGTAGATAGTCATTTGACATCACCCAACTTGTAGTAGTTACTAAGTAACTCAAATACCGTACAAGTAATGGAATCCATTCATTGGATTGGAGGAGAAGGCCAAATTGAAAAATCTGAAAAAGCTAAGTTTGCTCATTAGGGTGAGATAGTACTTCACATCAAGCCACCCAACAATTATTGCAAATAGGCTCCCCCGTACCAGCTCCTTCCGTTTGGCCGCAAACCTACCTAAGAACGACTCAAATAGTACCGTTGCTCTTATTCAAATTCAAATTCAAAATCACTTTATTCATGTAGGTCACGGAACTGACACTAATGAATGAAAATATTTCTCTTATTGAATCTACCGCTACTTCGTAAATAGTTGAGCTAATGAGAAGAAGTAGCAAGAAACTTATTGCCACTCTTTTATATCAAGATTTATGATAAAACAAAGTCATCCGCCACGTCTGTCTGTCTTTCTGTTCGCAATAAACTCAAAAACTGCTGCACCGATCCTCATGCTGATATAACCAGCGGATAGCGTGGATCTCGAGAAAGGTTCTAGTATATAATTTGTTAAGTTTTTTTTTGTATACATTTTTGTAAATATCAAAGATATTTGTTGGAGGTGTCGGAAAAAATAAGCCGTCTGGGAAGTTTAATTTAGTTTCCAGCTTTCAACGAAGACGCTGTATAAGAAATAGCCCTTAGAAATATTACAAAATAATGTATGGTCACAGTAGACATATGTCTCTACTGTGGTATGGTGGAATTGTGTGTAGTGAAACTATGTAAAAATAAAATTAATATTAATAAATAAATTTAAAGATATTTTAATAACATAAAACTAAATTAACTTTTATCATATAACCTATTATTGTATATCTGTGTTTCAATCGTAATACTGTCAATTCTTCTGTGTGTGCGCTATAGTGTAATAAATTCTATTTTGAAACTAAAAGTCATTTTAAATGTGTAAAATTCTCAAACTGGCTAAATGTGTATCTTATATAAGTCTACAGAAAAGTCCACAAATACATATGTCTATCTTTTAAGGATATCATACTAATATTTTAAAAATTCAGAATCAGAATCAGAATATCTTTATTCAATAAAATCTCGAGGAGCACATTGAATCGTCACAAAATAAATTATTCTAATATACAAAAATACAAAGTTGTATCCATAATTATACTATTACACTATATTATACAGAAACTAGTCTATAGCTCTACACCGGTTTACAAGAACCTACGGTATTGTCGAGCTGTCATTTCGAGATGGAGCGACATCTGGCCAAGCTATCTTGGCATTTATAAAATCATCTATTCTATAATAGGCTTCCTTAATTAATTGTTTTTTAATATAAGATTTTGAAATGACGAATTGATAGCTCTGTCACTTTTGATGGGAGTTTGTTATAGAAACGCACAGAGTTTCCCATGAAAGAATCGTTAAGTTTTTGTAATCGGTATCGGTAAATTGGCAATTGTAAAGCGGTTGTGTAAAAGCTTTTTACACAAATATGATATTAATCCTTATTATTATTAAGTGGCCAACTATATTTAACGCCAATAATCTTTTGAAACAGAAAAGTTGTTTCTGTGTTATGTTATGTTAACTTCTTTGACCATTCCCTTGGAAAAGAGTTGTTTTCCGTTGGCTTCTGCGCCGGACTCTTCTGGAATAATTTTAAACCTCTTAATACAGAAAAAAACGGGTTGCACTCCGGGAGTGCCGGCAGAAGTGAAAACTTGAACATTAATGTTGTGTATTTTTGAATATTTTGAAACGGTTAGGGAATAGTTTTGCACGAATTGCTTTATTTATTACAGTACTAGCATTTATATGATTAAATATAATATTCATTATTGAGCTATCGTACACTAAAATGACAAATTATATATATTACATAAAATATTTAACACTTCAGAACTTATTTCAACGACTATTTTACGAATTTTCGATCAGGTCTCGTGTATAACCCATCCCAAGAAAAGTGCTCAACGGCGCTAAAGAAGTTTTCAACAACTAATGATAAAAATATAAGAAATTATTTGGATAGACGTTTCGTGACAACACAAATTTTGCCTTATTGCGACAATACAGTCGCAGCAAAAGAGATTAAAACTATTTGTATTTTACTACCGAGGTAGCACTAAGACGTCTTGCTTGGCAATCACTTTCTAAAACGCATTGCATAAGTCTACTATAGAATACTATCTCTACTCCACTTATGTTCGCCTGGTACCTGTGATAAAAATGCGCTCGATGAGTAAACGTATTATTACTTCTATTCTTCTCTAATATAGCCTTCTAGAGGATCATATAAGCTGAAATGTACCTGAAAATCACAAACCATTATTAACTTTAAATCAATATTTTCCTATAAACTGTAACATAAATCTAACAAGGATCGTCATTGTTTTCACAGTCATAATAACACACAACAGCCGTGTTCAAAAGGATTTAATCATCCGATTAAATTTAAATAACGATAGCCAACTTAAATGTCACAAAAAGTGCAACCATTAACCAAAACCCACAATTAGGCGCTTACAAATCCGTCTAACATTTAAACCGCTGATTATAGTTTGTTTCTAATGAAACTGCACTGAAAAAAGGACTAATCTGATGATTACACGGTAAGTATACATTATAAATCCATTACAAATGCATCTACCCTTTAACAGATGCGGTATACGGATTAAATTATTGTTCTCCTTTGTATTAACCGGTTGTTTGCGAGTAATTATTGAAATAGTTCCATTTAGTAGGTATAGTTCAGCTAAATCATTGGTATATACTTACTTACAGAAGGGCAGTTACAGCTGCGTGAATACAGACATTGGTAGTTATTAACCGATTTTAATGCTTGATCTATGACAGATATTGTGTTCAAATAGACGTCCTGTTATAGATTTTTTTTGTGGAAAAAGGAGGACAAACGAGCGTACGAGTCACCTGGTGTTAAGTGATCACCGCCACCCACATTCTCTTGCAACACCAGAGGAATCACAGGAGCGCTGCCTTTAAGGAAGATGTACGCGCTTTTTTTGAAGGTATCCATGTCGTATCGTCCCGGAAACACCGCACAAGGAAGTTCAATTCACAGCTTTGTAGTACGTGGAAGAATGCTCCTTGAACTCCGCATTGTGGTGGACCGCAACACATCCAGATGGTGGGGATGATATCCTAATTTGTGGCGGGTCGTCCGAAGGTGGAATTTGGCGGCAGGAATCAACGTATTTGATTTTATTTGAGCTACGTTAGTTGTCCTATAATAAAGTTCATTTTAAATCGAATACAGTTCGTGGCTGCGTTGAATTCATAACACATTGATAAATCAGTTTACTCACATGACGACGGTCTACTTGTACTAACCTATTAAGTGACTGCTAAAGGCTGTATCTCACAAACAATACAGCAAGCGCTATTTTCACGCTGCTTAGCTATTGCTGCTTAGCCATAACTTAATATACTCAGGGGCCCCGTGCTCCGTGAACGGCTGGATCACTTGGCGTTGCGTAGAGACGTCTCTTCATTGTATGTCTTCTACCGCATTTATCACGGGGAGTGTTCCGAAGAGCTATTTAACTTGATTCCTGCCGCCGAATTCCACCTTCGCATGACACGCCACAAGCTAGGATATCATCCCCACCATCTGGATGTGTGGCGGTCCTCCACAGTGCGGCTTTCAAGGAGCTTTTTTCCACGTACTATAAAGTTGTGGAATGAGCTTCCTTGTGCGGTGTTTCCGGGATGATATTACATAGGTACCTTCAAAAAAAGCGCGTACAACTTCCTTAAAGGCCGGCAACGCTCTAGTATCTTTGCAAGAGAATATTGGCGGCGGTGATCAACACCAGATCCACTGCTGGATATAGGCCTCCCCCAAGATCACGATGACGATAAGTCCTGCACTGCCCTCATCCAACCTGTTCCGGCGATCTTGACCAGATCGTCGGTTCATCTTGTGGGGGGCCTACCAACACTACGTCTTCCGGTACGTGGTCGCCATTCGAGAACTTTACTGCCCCAACGTCCATCTGTCCGTCGAGTCTCGTGCTTTTGCTGAATTAATTTTGATAATTGACTGAAGACGAATCTTAGCGGAATTTACTCTCAAGAAGGCTCAATACATTTGACTTGTCTAGTTGGCCTTTTTACAAGACAAACATTTTTATCAAAATAAAACTGTTTCACATGTGAGAAATAATATGTTATATTCATTTGATTTATGAAACTCAAGTAACTATAGCACAGGATTCTTGAAAAACCCAAAAATTCTGAGCGGCACTACAATTACTGCGCTCGTTACCTTGACACATAAGTTGTCAAGTCCCATTTGCCCACTAGCTACGGCCCTTCAGAAACACAGTAATGCTTACACATTACTGCTTCATGTCAGAAATAGGCGGCGTTGTGTTTTTACAAATAGGTTTTCAAATGTTCTGAAGATATGGTGCTGGAGAAGAATATTTGGATACTCCTGGACCGAGTTTCGTACGAAGATCTCAATGCTGCAGGAACTAGTTATCAAGTAGGGTTTGCCTACATTCCCGCATATATTTGGCTTTCAACGAACCTGTATCGCGGTAAGGCAACCAGTCCATAGAGCGTCTTGTAGTTCAGGGTAACATGGAAGACACTTGATCGCCCATATCACCCATAGGATGGACATACTAAATCAAATGTGTTGTGGAGAGCTTCGTTCTTGAGTGGAAAGAGAGATAGATACAAATTGTGATTATATTATCTTTATCGTCTTCCAAAAATCCAAATGTTATCAGTTTAAGAGTGTTAGTTCCAGAATCCGGTGAGTCAGCATACTCTGAGGTTGCCTTGTGTAGAGGCGAAACACGTGTCGAATTGGTTTAAGAGAAATCTTTGTTTAAAAAATTTGGATAATTATGGATTTCCCCAAAATAGTATGTTCATGACTTATATATCCACACCTATATTGTTATTATCTTCTCCTCAATGCCTCAATTATAAATTCAGAACCAATTGATATAGAAATTGGAGAGCGCCATTATTTACCAACATTAAACAGACAATCCAAACAGTGTTGTCATTGAAAGAATTTCGAACGTCATTCGGCCTGAATCTAATGCATCGCAATCAAATAAAAATGGCGTTCCATACCGATCGGATTGCGCTCCAAATTGTTCTATCCCCAGCTAGAGCAAACTGATCCTTATTACGTCGATAATACGATAAAGTTATGGATAAATTAGTGTAACAAGTGGGCAATGTAATGGTATCGTACGGAAAGCATGACAGTTGATTAAAAGGGGCCGAAAGCAGGCGAGGCAGGGGTCCCGCGACAGCGCCCCAGGAGTGGCACACCAGGGGGGCCTGTGATGATTGTATTTAAAATAAATAAGTGCCTCAATGAACGATTGTCCGCGCATTCCGAGTGCTTTATGGATGTATGTGATTGTGCATCGATAATTTATGCGATGGTTGTCGCCGGGTCGCGATGCAATTGATTCCAAACTGCAGAATTCTAACTTAGGATCTGAAGTCGTTGATTCGAAAATCAAAATAACCGTAGTTTTATTTATGAGGGACACGCGAGGTGTCCGGTTAACAGACGGCAAGTTATAAGCGACCGCGACTTTTATTGGAATATTTTGCGGAATCAAATGTTACCTTCCTACTTCATTAGCTTACCTGATGGCAACTAACGGCCGTTCCCAATATTCAGTGTATCTCTTACTTGAGATAAAAATCGTAACTATCGTTGACTTTTCTGGCCCAATAAACTTATCGACGGTAACTCACCTTATCCGAACACGCTGTCTGTCAATGGGACGACTTATAGCTTACCAGCGATAGAACTTTGTATGGAAATTGCAACTCACGCGTCTCAATATAAGGCGATAAGAATGACTTATCGGGTATATTGGGACAGCTTCAGATTATTGACAGCTAATTACTGACAGAAGAAGGTAGTTATTTGTCTCTATCTGTAGGTAGTATATTGGGAACGACCGTAGGTAATGCCATACACATAAACAAATCAAAACCAAAGTTTAAGGCACAAGTTGAAAGCCTTCCTAAGCTTATGTGCAGCGCACTCATAATGAAACTGTATCAATGTAGAAAACCTGCTGGTGTAAATCAGGGCGAAGAAATAACGATTTATTAATAAAATTGTGAATTGAACGAAATTTGTCAATGATATTCTATTTTCTTGGGAAATTCTGTTTAAATTATATTTATTTTATTTTTCTAATTAATGTGTTCATGCTCTTAAATGGTTATAGATAAACCAGTTCACTTTTGGTAATTTGAAAATAACGGCACTTAACCTTCCATAGCACTGCTCTATCATCCAAAAACTTTAAGATCTCTTTCATGTGCCGTCAATTTCACCAGCGTTCACACCCTTCTAACCAAACTACACAAATGCAACATTTTTCCTAACTTTTTCGGAATATAGTTTCAATTTAAACTGATTGTTATGACTACTGCTGTAGCTTTGCAGTGCCAAAACAATATCGAAAACAAAGTCTACTGGAAGGAAGTACAATCTTAAAGTGTAAAATTTTTATTTATCCAATAATAAATTGATTTCTCATCGTCATCATCAAACATACCAATGATTAAAATAAACTACTTTAAAAAACTCCGCGGGCCTCTTTTTTCCTTAAAAAATTTGGTAACAATGTAATGTTGCAGAATAAAACTTATCATTTAAAAACAGTTACTCCGATTCCAATCTGTGGTATCATTGTATATTGTACTTATTTTAGAATCTATATTTTCTTGTGGGTTGCATACATTAATATATTAGCCTTCAATCAAAATATATTAGAATTTACAAGTATATTTATTAATAAACTATATTTAACTAAATATCTAAGAATACCTAATCTACACAAAATAAAAAATTGCCACCAAGGTATAGAACGTAGTATGCTTTATATTAAATTACGAGATAAGATAAATCTAACTAAAAATAAGGTAGAAAACTAAACTAGAAAATATTGAAATTTGTGTTAAGAAATTAAATTGCGTTGGGCAGATCATTCAATAAGGACAGTAAAGGAAAATGGATAAAAGATGTTATTGAATAGTATACTAGATACGGGAAAAGAAATAGACGAAGACAAAAATCAGATGGAAAGATGATTTAAAAAAAGGGGCAGGAACCACCAGGAGAAGAACTGCTATGGATATACAGACATGGAAGGATCTGAGGGAGGCCTATGTCGACAGAAGAGCGGACAATTAAGAAAGTAGAGAGTATATCAATTGCCGTGTTAATGTACTGTATCGTTTGCAAATAAAGGCTTTCATTCATTCATTCATTCAAGTATCTAACACTGTCCGTTTGTCTAATGATACAGACGTCTTCCAACTAATACCATTATTTTCTATCTTTAGCTATTTTGAACATATCTTGCGTACTATATAATTTCATTTTTAGCATTAATAGGATAATATTAAGTAGAACAGTGACACTTCTAAGTAGCTGGAACGCTAAACGTAAGCATTAAGTTGAAAACCGTGTCTAAATAATATTCTATTTATCTATAAAGTGTGTCAAATATGGGAGTAAATAATTATAATGGTTGATCGTGTTATATTGTCTTGATGAGCGTGCAATTCACGAACGTGATTTGACATAACGTTCGGTGATTTGTTTCAGCCTTTATTGACTTACACAATGGCTTCTATTATCGCAGGACGTTTATAAGAAAACTTAACGAGAAATATTTTCATACATATATAAATTCGTAAGAGAACGTCAAGCTCGCCGCGTTGATTTTACCGAATTTGTTATGGTCTGAAATAATACATGATACATACTGGCCTTAAGAATCACTGACAAGAAATCTAACGATTATTAGATCATATCACTTTACATATATTGTGATTGGAATGATTTGTAAGACGATGAAAATTGAAATCTTGACTTAAAAGAGTGGCAATGAGTTTCTTACTACTTCTTCTCATCAGCTCAACCCTTTACGAAGAAGCGGTAAATTCAATATGAAAAAATGTTTTTTTTAACATATATAAGTGTTATTTCCGTGACATGCGTGCAAAAAGTGATTTTGATTTGCAATGTTATGACAATGACATTAAACATGTATTATAATTCAAAAATATTTTTTTATGAAAATAAGGGACGAGACGAGCAGGACGTTCAGCTGATGGTAATTGATACGCCCTGCCCATTACAATGCAGTGACGCGCAGGATTCTTGAAAATCCCCAAAAATTCTGAGCGGCACTACAACTGCGCTCGTCACCTTGAGGCATAAGATGTTAAGTCTCATTTGCCCGGTAATTTCAGTAGCTACGACGCCCTTTAGACGGAAACACAGTAATGCTTACACATTACTGCTTCAAGGCAGAAATAGGCGCCGTTGTGGTACCCATAATCTAGCCGGCATCCTGTGCAAAGGAGTCTCCCACTGGTAAATAAAAATATATTAAATTCTTATTCACAGTTAGAAGTCCTATATGATATTATAAATGAACTTAATTCTTGCTTCGTTCGTAAACTTCGCAGTTGTAGGTACTAAAACTATTAAAACTCTTAGACTCAAATATAAAGTTTTTTTTTTCAGTGAAACAATTAATACATACTATCTAATTAGACATGCTGGACCTAAACTAGGTCCAAATATGTACTTTATTCCTTTACATTATTACATTATTATTTTACATTGTACTAAAGAAGTAAAATATACAGATTATAATGAACGGTTTTAAGTATGTGGCATGCATAATAGTGGTTTTTATGTGTGCAAGTGAATTGAATCTGTGTATATGTAGATGTATTTTTTAATATTTGGTAATAATAATAATAATAATAAAGCCTTTATTACAGTTAACAAAACAAAAATTTACTTACTAGCTAATAGACATACCATAAAACATTTTAATTAATTAATTTATCTTACATAACTATATTATTAACCTAATTATTAGCAGTAACTTTTAAACAGTCTGTGTCCTCTTTCTGTTAACTGTTTGTCCTTCGACAAAGGCCTCCTCCAAGGTCTTCCATTCTTTCCGGTTCCTTGTTATTCTATTCCATAGTGGTCCTCCTATCTGTTTCAGTTCATTCTCCCATCGTATGAACTGTCTTCTTCTATTCCTCTTATCTCCTCTGGGGTACCATTCAGTTATTGATCTAGTCCATTTTGGTGTTTCATCCCTCATAAAGTGGCCTACCCATCTCCTTGGTAATATTCAGCCTCAAAGTACAACCTTGCAACAATTCAAGTATGATTTTTTTTATTCATCGAATGTTTACTGTATTTACATTTAATCTTATCTTTATCTTACTTAGTAGTAAAAAGTCGAATTTCGAATTTAATAAAAAAAAATACATATAATTTGAGTATAGAATTTATGATTGTAGATCTTTTACATGAAACACAATAATAAAGATAATAATGAGGCAAATTAAAATTGTTTTACATCTCTCATATTCGGTAAGTAGGCCGTTATTACCCCCAAATGGGGCTTGCAGGTGACCAATTAGCGCTCTAGGGTAATAATGTAGCTAGAAAAGCCCTAGGGCTGTAAGTAATTAAAAAAACTCTTCACTCTTTCAAAAAGTTCGCGTACATCTAACAATCATACTGGCAATAGACATCATGCATTCAGCCCAATGACAAAAGAGGTCGCTTCGCTATTCACCCTTGTCTTCGTATGTGTAAAACTAATAAATAATTTAAAAAAAAAGATGAAAAAAGGTGGGAATAGAAAACTTTTGCATTAAATATTGTTTGTTTTTGGGATTTTTTTTATAATTACGTGCTAATTAGGAAATAAAACATGAGTTCTGCAAGTGATGAAGATATATATGCTGCACTCCTGATTCAATGAAAATGGAAGCTGAAACAGCAATTAACAATATTTTATTATCGTAATACCAGTTTTTTTCTACTTACCTCACAATCCATATTACCCATATTTTAAACTACGTATATATAATAAATCCTTCCTAAAAATGTAAAAATCTCTTGGCACTAAGAATTAACCAGCCACCAGGCTATTTCATGAAGGACTTATTTGTACAGACTACAAATTGAATATTAAAAAAAAAATAGTTCGTTCATGTGAAGTCTGAATCATTTCTCTTTAGATTATTAAAACACAATTTAGGATATTATCTTAAAATATTCCTTATTAACAAATATAGGTGTTTAAGTTGAAAATGTTCATCATTTTTGTCAGCTGTGTGTCCCGTTTAGCCATTTCTTTTTCCACATCCTAAACGGGTCATAAGCCCGGCTTTGTGAGAGGTTTGGTAACAATAGGTGTCATAATGGAGAACCATCGATACCCTTTCTTTGGCTTTTAATTGTCTGATGAGCGTGTGGTTACGGGGATTTTTTACTTGTGCCCGCAATAAATGCATTTGGTCCGGTATTTTATATTCTGTATGATGAAGCAATTTTTGTTGTTTGTTATTTTTGGTATGTTATTAAGTTAGGTTTTATTAATGGAAGTTAAGCTATGAATTGTTATATTTATGTTTACATAAATATCGTAATGGGATATTGTAAGTTTGTTAAAGTTAATATAATATTAGGTGAATTATTTGATTTACCTAATAGCCCAGTGGTTAGTGAGTCTGCCTACAGCGCTAGAAGTCCCGGGTTCGAATCCCGGTTGGTGCAAACATTTATGTGATGAATATGGATGTTTGTTTCCGAGTCATGGATGTTTGTATGTATTTATGCATCTTTAAGTAAGTATATTGTATTAAATATATCGCTGTCTTGTACCCATAGTAAAGGCTATGCCTAGTATGGGGCAAGATAATTTGAGTTAAAGTGTGTCAATATTATATTATTACTAGCTGACCCGACAGACGTTGTTCTGTAGATAATAAAAAAAATACTATTATATAGGAATTCGTCAATAATATTTCAAAACATCAAGAATTATTACGTAAAAAATGCTCCCTGTTGTTATAATGAAATTGTTTCACAGCGGAACTGTCAAACCGTGCGTCACTAAATTCTCTCATAGAAAATATGTCCATACAAAACAAATATTTAAAATGAAAATCTAACCTGTCTCTCAAGTTGGACCAAACTGCACTCCACGAAGTGATCCCCATTTAAATCCGTTCATTAGTTTAGGAGTCCATCGTGGACATACAACGTGTCATGTAATTTACATATATTAAGATTATATAAAGTACAATTTACAAAATGACTGAAACTTTAAAGATACATTTAAAAAAAAGAGATAGAGTATGTCCAAATAGAATAATAATATAAAATGCTAATAATACAATACTCATGTTTTGATTATAATAATATAGTCACCAATACGAAAAATCAGTGTTTTAGAATTTTGGAGATTACTGCGAATATTTTAATGATTTTGTCATTAAAAGGCATAAAAGGCATTCTATTAAATTCAATTACAGTAAAAGCTCCTCACACTTCCTTCATTCGCCTTTTTCATTATTCGCAGACTAAAAAATCGTGATCTAAGTCCTATATTCGCGGCTAAAGATTTCTTTATTCGCGGATGTAATCATATGTACATGCATATTAATAAAAAGAATTCCAACATAGCCAAAATTGCGAATGGAATAGGTCGAGATGGGTACGAACAGATAGAATCAAGTGACATTGAGGAGTTGCTTGAATCGCAAGATGAAGATTTGACTGAAATCGACTTGGAGGAAACGATAAATTCACAGATCATTGAAGAGGACGCTTCAAAAAGCACTTGAAATGAGACATTTAATTCTGAAAAATCTTAGTGAAGAACAAAGATAAATTGCTAATGCCAGTGCTGAATATCAGTTTGAAACGAAGGACCTTTTAAAAACTGCCAAGTAAGAAAAATTTACAAAATTCTTTAAACCGTTGCCTAAAGCCTGAAGATTAATAAGCTTGGTCAAAAGCTTCAATTAAATGGTTTTTTTATATGTTTGTTTTTTATTCTGTCACCTAGGAACGTATCCCCTATAATCCCATATAAATTACCATTCCGTATTCACGGTTCCTGTATTCGCGGCATATTTACGGAACATGTACCCCGCGAATAAAGAGCTTTTACTGTACTTAATAAACAATCTAAATGAATGTTAAAGAAAATAACAAAATCTTGCATAAATAACCAAAGAGCTGCCTTACGCTTTTAATATCCAAAAATATTTATCCTAAAATATGGCTTTAATCGAAATGAAAATGACCACTCACTGTTTTGCGCACCGTACTAATTTAGGAATATTATTTGGGTGCATGACTGCCCAATCATAATATAATCAACTTTATATCTATAGCAATTTGAACCTTTCTGAATATTAATTACAATATTTTAAGCAACTGTATAATAATCATAATATGGTATGAATCGATTGAGTCATAAACTACCTCGATACGCAATCACCAATAAAACTAACCGACAAAATCAAAGTGTTCATCAATTACTTGCAAATTACTCTTAAACACCAACCAATTATTTTAACTAGTTCCCTTATCGCGTTGGAATAAGGCTCAAAATGCTATTAATTTTGTGTAACTAAGTTCTCATTAAGCGACCACCCGCTGTCGATTAGTTGTTTTCATAAAGTGTTGCAAATTATTTCATTACCTTTGAAATATTTCGATGTTGATTACTGATTCTAATCTTGTTTTGTAATATCGTATTAAATTTACTTCAACGAGTTATATTTACGACTGCGATAGATTTAAATGATTCTGTCAAATTTAAAGGGACCTAAATAATTATCTTCGGTTTATTGAAAAAATCTCTTGAAGTTCTTTAATTTTTTGTTATTTCCGCGAATATTGTTTTTAATAAGATTAATACTCGTGGTATGCTACGTTGTAAATAAAATAAACATAGTTTATTTATTAGATAAGGTGATTCTCGTACTGTACAGAAGGCATGGTTACTGAATTTGACAGTATTCGAGAGAGTGTAATAATTTAGAAACATAATTAACAAAATATATTTTGATATCAAAGCTGCATACATACAATGTAAAATAGACATTTAGAAAGTTCTGAAAAGAAATTATAAGACAATTCTTGAAGTGGCTAAAAGTGTTTTTTTTAAATCTGATATTATATAAATACAATTTTAAAAACATAACTAGAATACTTGTATAGGTAATACAGTACATATACATATAAATTAAATATGTTTTTTTAATAGACAAATATTTACACAATTTATCTAGCCCCAAAATAGGCATATTGTCCCCAAAATGGAATGGTATAATATTTAATACAATATACATACATAAAAACATATAAACATTCATGAATATATAAATATTTGCACCAGAATTTGAACTTGGAACTTATCGAGTCAGGCTTAATATAAAACTTATCATTATGGTAGTTAATATAAAAAATACTATCCATTGATAATTTATTATAAGTTGAATTAAACGTTGAAATTGAATGTTGAATTTGAATTGTTTATACCTTTGTACAAGGTAAATATTATTATTACTAAGGCGACACTATATGCCAGCGACCTTGAGCGATATGAGTTCACGGCTGCCGGCCCGCCATCTATGTAACAAAGCCAATATTTTCAAAATTCATGCGTGTAAAACAGTTTATATGCTTACAATCCTCGTTATTCACTACTAATCTTAATAAATTAACCTACACAAAAAAGTACAAGCTATAAGAATAACTTTTCTGAGAGAAGTACCAAAAAAATGCGTCACGCCATGTCAAAAAACTTGTTTAACTTCAAAGAAAAGTGGTAGTACAAAAAGGCTCGGCAGTGTTAACTATAACCAACAGCAAGCATTAGCAACCTACAAATAATACTTAAGGTTATGTGTAACAGGATTAAGTAGTGATCATAGCTCGAAATGCTACACTTTTACCACAAAACTTGTCTAAAATCACCATGTTTGCGTGTTTTTTGCTTACTCTTCGCCTTAAGTGAAGCGAACTCACGAGATTTCACCCATCTAAAAAGTTTCTAACTATATATTTTTTTTTATGAAAATAAGGGACTAGAGGAATAGGACGTCCAGCTGATGGTGCATTGTTAGGATTATTGTAAAACCCAAAAATGACCCGAGCTGAGCCGCACTATAACTTCGCTCGTCACCTTGAGGCATAAGATGTCAAGTCTCATTTGCCTAGTAATTATAATAATATAATAATCTTTTTTATTATTTATTTATCGCGCGCGCCAGCCATAAAAGCATTTCGGTGACGCGAATCCATAAGATTTTCCCCTACCAGAAAGTGTCCAACGCAGCTAAAAAAGTATTCACTTCAAATATATTTGCAAAGGAAAATATACAAGATAGGAACATACATTTACGGCCGTTCCCAATATTCGGTCTATCTCTTACTTGATATCAGATATAACTTATCGACGGTAACTCACCTTATCCGTACACGCTGTCTGTCAATGGGACGACGTATGGCTTACCAGCGATAGAAGTTTGTATGGAAATTTCAATTCACGCGTCCCAATATAAGGCGGTAAGAATGACTTATTATTTATTGGGACAGGTTCAGATTATTGACAGCTAATTACTGACAGTAGAAGGTAGTAATTTATCTCTATCTGTAGATAGTATATTGGGAACGGCCATAAGACAATTATAGTAATAGTTCGTATACTTCCGTAACATTTACTGAGGAGATTACCCTATTTGATATAACTAATGAGTAATGTTTATAACGATATACCGCTATTTGTTCATTCACATTAAAAGCAATAATTTATTTATTTGTTTCTAAATGCACTAATTAAGGATCTATTAGAGACATTTGATTTATTTTATTAGAGTAGCCCGTAAATAAATGCAGTATAAACTAATTATGAGAAATGTGGATCGCTTGTGGGGTTCGGATTTTATGATCTTCCTCCTGAGGAGTTGATTGTACCAATCCGTTGATTACTTTATATTTTGAATTCTTTTTATTAATTCATAACAAGGTCTGGATGATTCGAATATAAAGAACCATTTCGTGGTGGGGGGCTGTATTATTTGGCAATCCGACTTACCTAATTGTGACCCGAAAAGTTTCTGTATGTTTACTTATTGAAGTTATACTTCTTAAGCGCGTTATGAAAAAATGATGAGAGTGATATTTTAGGATGCGCGCGCATTACTGTAACACAATAGTAAAAGGTTGAAGTTAGTTCCTAAAATTCTGACGTTTGCGACATTCGTTATTTTTTTTTTGTTTCTTCGTCCATTATTAGGACAGGCAAAGGGCTCAAGCCCGCACAGCCGTATTCGTTATTTAATAATAAATTCTCAAAGCCATCACGAGGAATAAATTATTTTAATGATTTTTGCTTTGTTAGGCCAAGGAAGTATAACTTCTTGCTTGCATACATTAGACACTCACACTTTTTTCAATTTATTCGGAAACCTAACAATCGCACACTAAAACATAAGCTATATACAAAAAATTTAAAAAATACAATTACTAAGTGCATAGGTAACAAGGAACCTTTAATGTTACCTTTCTTACCATATTATACACCTTAGATTATAGTAGTTAGTAATAAAGAATTTATTGAAACAAAACAAAACTCATAACTATATTTAAAATACTATGACTACATAATATTAAAACTATCATTACGTGGAAGCGTACCAAGAATACTGGCAGCATATCCGCGTTGGATAGCTTGGCTGATCCGTTGACCGAAATAGCTGCCAACGCTTGGGTTTCCCGTAGTCTTATTGAGGCGCGAAGGTAGTACTTTGTACATTCTCCGCGCTCACTGAGACTGACATATTTGCGACACTTGATGTCTTCGGCAGTCAAAGCAGCAGCGCCAGCACAAATTGACGTAACTTGGACATGAGAAGGAGCCAGAGTGTCGACGCAAGTCGCGTCCCACACCAGCGCCCTTCCCCGTGCCCAAGCCACCAGCGTCATTCCATCAAGACGCTTGCCATCGCGGCGGGCCATTTGGCTCTAAAACACCTGGTATATTAAGAGCGGCAAGTAGTTAGATATTTAAATATGTTACACTAAAAATTAAGCCCAAAAAAACAACAATATTTACATTTAATGAATTTAAGTACCTACATTTATTCATAAATGTTTTAAGCCCATCTGCACCAATGTCCAAGTCCAATGGAAATTTATTTATTCATTGTATTTCTTGACATTCGTTCGATTGGAGAATTTTTTAGTTTCATATTAAGTATGTTCGTTAAAAGAGAAGATACTTACAATGTGGTTATGTCTTTTGCAATTTGATCAGGGTGGCATCTTTTTCTGCTGTGAAGAAGTAATGTTCAAGCATTATTATGATTTGGTATGGAGGGCGCCGTATAGCTAGAGAGACTGTGCCAATGAGACTTATGCCTGTTTTCACCACCATTCACTAAAATGGCATTCCTTGCATCCTTGTTGTATGGTCCATGCGTCAACTCGTGAACGGGTGATGCTTGTGGTGACAGGGTGACCTGTTATAGTTAATTAATCAATGTATTTGTTGGATGTGATTATAATTGTGACAGTAATCACGACCATCAAGTTCATGAAGCATCCTTACACAAACAATGAATTCAAGCTCTAAAGGTTGATGCATCCAATATACAATAATTTATATACTCGTATATACTATAGTTTGTTCATTATTATTTTTTATGTAATATTTGTTATTTTAAACGCTTTTTACTTTCAGCACGATTAATATATTGGATGTAGCACCTTACAAACTTCCATAAACGTAGTAACTCTTTGGGAAGACCAACTCTTCAACCATTTGAGATACGTAAACTCACAGCAAAAGATGTAATATGATTATATTAGTATAAATAAAAAAGATAACTCATTATAGATAAAGACAGATAAATACTAATGCACGTATCAGAATCTCGTTAACTTAACTTAACTTTTAGCATTGTAACCCACGAAGGCCCTTATATTATTGCCTTATAAACCGAAGGTAGTCCAATAAAATTAGGACATTTTAATTATCGAGCGCTATTTTGTCAGGCCATACGTTAATTAACGGGAATAGCTCAAATAAAGCTGTTAGGTTATTAAGGGGCTCATCGGATGCTATGGCCTCAATAAAACGATAAACTGCCTACTTGGCTATAAGGAATAAAACGCACTGCATTAAATCCACTGAATATGTTTGCAATTAAGACGTTAACTATCTTTTTGCTGTGTTTATTGCGTTACAACTTAATGAGGCGATAACTGAACGATTGTTTGCTGAAAAAGGTAATCAAAAATAATGCGTGCAAGCAAATATAAGTCTTATAGCAGACCGTACAGAGGAACTTATATGTATGACCAAAGCATTTAATGAACTTGTCGAATTCTTTGGTCGATATGATTGTAACTTTTATTTCAATTACTAAGAATGTTACTTATATTTGAATGTTAATTTCATAAAGGTAATTAATACAATTAAAAAAAATTACTTATTTTGAATTAATTATCAATGTATAGATACAAAGATGATCTTATGCTTAAGTTGTCAAAATATTTTTATTAATAACTATCTGACCCGACAGACGTTGTTCTGTATATAAAATAAAGTTTATTTTTTACCTCCTCAGAAAGTTAGAAAGATAATAAAAATAAATTCTGGTAAGTTTTTCATTTTACTATTCTTTCAATTTGATTTCTGAACGACGCGACACATCAAAGGAAAAACAATATTGTTATTATTATTTAATTCGGAGTATTTTCATATTTATTCACCTTTTAAACCTTCTCTGGACTTCCACGAATAATTCAAGATCAAAATTAGCCAAATAAATCCAGCCGTACTCAAGTTTTAGCGAGACTAACGAACAGCAATTCATTTTTATATATATAGATTTGATATAATAGTTGAGATTTTCTAAGGATTTTTTTATTATATAAGGCCGTCAATAAGTTTGTTTTTAATGCATAATTTGTTAGAATTTTTATCGAAGGCAGTAATCTTTTCATCTGGGTGTATTGTTAAAAAATGTTTCTTAAGTATTTTTATTCAATTAACATCATATAGTATTTCTACAAAAAATAACCGACTCCAAAAAAACTGTTCCAAAAAAATGCACTAAAAAGTAAAAAAATAATTGCGTATTCTTCGACAATATTTGCGTATTCACACGGGAAGCACCAGCTTTCAAATTAAAAACAGAATCACCAATATCGGTTCACCCAGTAGATAGTTCTGAGGTAACAAACATAAAAATACAGTCGAATTGAGAAATTCCTCCTTAAATAAAATCAATTGCGGTACATGATGGATTATTTCGTCGGTAGAAATGTGGAGGAAATACGCAATATGTCCAAAAGGAGAGGAAAGTGGTGTAATTTGTCGGCAGGATCAGGTCAAGCCGCCGTAGTAGAAATGTTGTAAGCATAATAGCATAACTTTTCTACTCTTTCGTGCTAATGATTTGACTGACGCAAAAAATTTTTATCATCATCATCGTCATCCGAAAGACGTCCACTGCTGGACAAAGAGTTCCCCCAAAGATCGCCATGACGATCGGTCCTACGCTGCCCTCATCCAACGTATTCCGGCTATCTTGACTAGATCGTCAGTTTATCTTGTGGGGCGCCTACCAACACTATGTCTTCTGGTGCGTGGTTGCCATTAGAAAATTAAAAAAATCTTAGGAATACTTTGAGGACTTATAAATCTTATCACTTTTTTATTTCTATAAAGGAGTACAAAGAGGATACGGGTGACCTGATTGTTTTTAAACAAGGGACGAGACGAGCAGGACGTTCAGCTGATGGTAATTGATACGCCTTGCCCATTATAATGCAGTGCTGCTCAGTATTCTTGAAAAACACAAAAATTCTGAGCGGCACTACAATTACGCTTGTCACCTTGAGACTAAGATATTAAGTCTCATTTGCCCAGTAATTTCACTAGCAACGGCGCCCTTCGGAGCGAAACACAATAACGTTTACTACTGTTTACATTACTGCTTCACGACAGAAATAGGCGCCGTTGTGGTACCCATAATCTAGCCGGCATCCTGTGCGAAGGAGCTTCCCCCTGGATCACCGCCACCCTCATTTTCCTGCAACGCCAGGAGTGTTGCAGTCGGTTAAGATAAAGTACCTAAGTAGAAATATATTGTATCATCCTAGAAACGCCGCATAATGAAGCTAATTCCATACTTTGGTAATATTTGGAAAAATGTTACTTTAATCCCGCATTATGTCATTTCATCTCATAACATAACTCATAATTCCTCTAACCCACAATTTCGACAAACACGGAACTTCTCTGAAATACTAAGCCACACTTCGATTCCCTAGATAAGGGCTTATTTGACATTGAAGACAAACGGACAGACAAGCGAGCGCCTGTCTCCAAACATAGGTGTTTGCTGTTTAAATATATATTTGATAAGATAACCTTTAGTTGACGCCGACACAATGGGCGTTGGAGGATGACAAATATTTGTTTACGTGAATACCTTTCGTCGGCTATAGCGCGTGCTCTCTTTGAGGACTCTTACACTGAAGTGCAACAACTTCATTACTTTTTATGGGATTTTGGAGACAAATGAGCTTACGGGACACCTGATGAAAAGTAATCACCGCCGTCTACGCTAATATTAATAATACTAAGAGCTTCATGGATGGTTTTACCGGGCTCTCTACGGACTGATGTAGACACGATTTGGTGACCTCTTTGGGGAAATTGAAGGATTTGCCTGTGAAATTGTTGATCAAGTTATCAAGACGAATAACTATCGGAAATACACCATGAAGGATAGCACAGTAGACATATGTCGGGCGTTCCATTATCCTGGTGAGTCTATCAGACATATTATTTCCGGTTGTTCTCGTCTTGCCAATGGAGAGTATTTGAACAGACACAACCAAGTAGCCAGGATTATCCATCAGCAATTTGCTCTTCGATACAATCTTGTGCATTTTGAAGTCCCCGCATTATAAGTATACTTCTGAGCCAGTTCTGGAAAACAGGCGTGCCAAGCTCTACTAGGACCGATCTATCATCACGGACAGAACTATCATTGCTAATAAGCCTGATATTTATTGGTAGATCGGTTAGAGCGTCGGGAATTTATTGTTGATATTACCATCCCGTGTGACGATAACCTCGTGAAAGCTGCGGAAGTTACAAAGTCTGTCACCTTAACCACCGGCGGAATTGTCGTGAACCAACCGCGCCGGCGGGAATCTATTTTTTATATTTATATTTGTAATATTGTTTTTTTTATAAATTTGTTATATAGATATATATATTATACATTGATATCAATGTACAAATTATAATAAAGAGTATAATAATATATTTATTTGCAAAAACATAGTATACATTGATGGTGTTGTATAAGTATAATATCCTACAATGTTTAAATTTTAATTCAACAAATTATAATAATGTTTTACTAGCAATATTCCTAGCATGCAAATATTTAATTTAGCACAATTAATATCAGAATTACTTATCCGTGAATTCATTAACACTATAAAAATTATAAGCATTTAGCCATAGTATTTTCCTTGATTTACGCGAGTGTTACACATTTAATATAACACTTTTCAGGGAGACAGAAAACGAGATCTCGAAACGAGGTCTTAAACGTTGTGTTGACTCAAATAAAAATGTAACATTTACGCCAAAATCTGATGTAAAAACAGTTACAATTAATTTCACGCGTTTTAATCCTTTACAAGTGTTTTATTGTCACCTTGAGACATAAGATGTTAAATCTCATTTGCCCAGTAATTTCACTAGCTACGGCGCCCTTCAGACCGAAACACAGTTATGTTTAGACATTACTGCTTCACGGCAAAAATAGGTGCCGTTGTGGTACCCATAATCTAGCCGACATCCTGTATAAAGGAGCCTCCCACTGGTTTGTCCTCCTCCACAAAAAATGACAAGAAAGTGTCTTGAAGTTATTTGATCCAAATCTATCTGTTATCAGTTTAACTCACTATCATAATACCAATTCAGAGTACAAAGTAAAAGAGAAATCTCAATTAGGTACACAAATTAAATTTGAGCCAACCGTTCGAGTAACGTAACGTTCATAAATCTTGTATGTCTTGTTCAACTCTCAGGTTGTGGATTCATCTATAGTATCTACTTTACAGTTGATAACCTGCTCAACCCCAATATTTACATATTAGGAACTTGTTCGTTCGTTATATTGATTTTAGATATCGCTCTTTCAAATCTAAACAATTTGTTATTAAAATATTAATAAGAAATAATCATTTTTTTTATGAAAATAAGGGACGAGACGAGCAGGACGTTCAGCTGATGGTAATTGATACACCCTGCCCATTACAATTCAGTGCCGCTCAGGATTCTTGAAAAACCCCAAAAATTCTGAGCGGTACTACAATTACTTCTCTCGTCACCTTGAGACATAAGATGTTAAGTCTCATTTGCCCAGTAATTTCACTACCTACGGCGCCCTTCAGACCGAAACACAGTAATGCTTACACATTACTGCTTCACGGCTGATATAGGCGCCGTTGTGGTACCATAATCTAGCCGGCATCCTGTGCAAAGAGCCTCCCACTAAAAAAATTAATGTAATTAAGCTATGATATGACGGTTATCACTTAAAAAAAAAAAAAAATTGTTTAAAAATCTCAATTTTAAGTTACAGAAGTACCCCGTGTGAGAGGGAGCGCGCAATATCGGGAATACTGCTCCATTTCATATATTTACAATATTCGACTAGAATTTGTATGAAACAGACCACCCTCCAATAACAGATCCTTAATGAAATAATGCCTTGTATTTTGTTATCGCTACATTGCCTCTACATAAACAAGAATTGCTCAAAACGACCGTAAGCGATCCATTAGTAGATATTCAAGTAATTTGTACTAGTTTAGCTTGAGTATTTCTCAATGGCTGCGTAAGAATTTATCACTAAATAGTCTAGATAAAGTGTAAGTTGCAAGAATTAGCATTATCGTCGAATAATTTGTGTCAAGTAAGTAATGACTAGTTTGTGTTAAGAATGTATGTTATGGATTTTGAGTGGGTTTTATATAATACTAGCTTTTATCCGCGACTTAGTCCACGTAGATAAAGGTTTTAAATAATTGGCAAGTTTGGAACTGAAGATTATCTAATGTCCTATTCCAGTTCCGGTTCCCGTTTTTGTTTCAAACATATTATATAAATCTTATTTCGAGGTAGATTGCTATGGCAAACTAAACCTGCTATAGGTATAGTTACAGCTCATCAATGTGAATTTCAGTTATGAACCATGTTCAGAACCATGGATTTTCCGAGACAAAATGTAGCCTAGCTAACCAAGTCCTAGTATCTGGCTGTACTAAATTTCATCAAAATCGGTTCAGAAGCGCCGGCGTAAAAGCGTAACAAACAAACTTACATTCAAATTTATAATATAAGTAGGGATTTACTAGCTGCTAGTATATAATGTACAAACACACACAACTGTCACAGCAGAACTGTCAAACTGTGTGTCAAATAGAATTATTGATACACAAATAAAATATGAATTTAAAATTATGACGAAATTTCAAGGTGACGAGCGCAATAATTACAGTGCTGTTTAGAAGTTTTGGGATTGATTATTTTTAATGGGCATGGCGTATCAATCATCATCAATAGAACGTCCTGCTCGTCTTCTCCCTTATTGGCATAAAAAAAGAAACTCCCAGCCCACTTTTAACCATAATAACAAAATTGGTTAACCTACTTAATGCGACATATGCATTTATAGATGCATCATTATCCTCTATATAATCTACTATACTATAGTAAGTCTTCTTTGTCAATAAAGCTTTCATATATTTCTTGAATTTTTGCTCCGCGAGTCCTAGTATACTGTCTGGTATTTTAAATATGCGAAGGACGTATGAATTACTATTAAGACACTAGTCCGTCTCGTAAATTTTTCTCTTAAGGCGCGATCATACTTCAATATCAACAAAAATTCGTTTCTTAGAGAGTCGATTACAACATAACGCAATAAAAATATTCCGACGCAAAAAATACAGTACAGAAAGAAGAACTTAATGAAAATTTTGAACCGTAAAGAATATTTATATCTAATTTGAAGTATCCAATAAAAAATTTAGAAGTTGCTTCCCAAAAAAAAACTTTGCAGTCAAAAATCTTTGAAATTTCAGCTAAAAGAACATTCTTTTTTTTAAGAATTTCATAGAATTATTACTTTTCTAAGACTTAAAACTAACAATTTTTCAATTTAATATGCAAATTTTGAGTAAACAAAAGAAAATCAGTAAAATAAATGCCCATTTGCAGCTTAGCCACATGATCAACACAGATATTGGGTTGGTTGTAGCGTTTACAATCCTAGTCAGTCCACGCCTTAAATAAGAATGGTTGTAGAAATTGTTAATTTTTTATGTCTATATGATATTGTTACATTGCGTTATCATAAGGCTTCTTAGATGATACTTGTTACTACAGATCGAATAGAGTACATAATAGCTTAAAGGGGAAATGTTGTACACTTTTATTTTTATATATATAATTCTTCTGTGAGTGTGTATGTCACTGAACTACCTCCTAAACGGCTGGACCGATTTTGATGATATTTTTGTGTGTTCCAGTGAATTAGAGATTGGTGTGTGTCTTCAGGTGGTTTCGAGAATGGTTTAGATTCACAATTAAACTACCTCCTATACGGCTGGACCGATTTTGATGATTTTTTTGTTTGTTTCAGTGAATTTGAGATTGGTTTAGATTCTCAATTCCGTCGATATAATATAATTCTCTCCGTCCATATAAATAAGAACTCCTCTTAACGGCTGGACAGATTTTGCAAATTTAAGACGTGTGTACAGGACGTCTGTTGGGTCCACTAGTAATCTATAAATAAATTTAAATGTTTTATTAAAAAACGGTTCTATCGTTAATCCTACTACTCGACAGCTAAATATCTAAGTGATCCGACAGTCTGGGACTAAATTATGATTATTGTATAGCAATAGTAATACAATATTGTATAATTTATTAAAAAGAGCGCAAAAACAGAATGCTGGGAGAGTTTCTTGCACCACTTCAACTCTGTCAGAGCGCCATTTGTTTCGAAGCGGAAGTAGTATTCGAAATGACATCAAAAAGAATTCTAAAGGAATCAATTTTGAGAAAATAAATGCATTTTATGCTTTTATGCCTTTAACTTGTGTAGGTAACTACTGTACTAACCTATATCATGGTATAACTACTTGGAAATACCTACGTAGTAAATGTCTATATTAAATCCATATTTAAGTATAAGTTGTATTACTATAGAAATGAAACTACATTTAATATATATGTGTATGCTTTAACATGGTTCGTCATGCTTACTAAAATGGCATTGCTTGCGGCGGTGTCATGTGCCGGGTCGTCTCCTTCCCGTAATGTGTGTGAAATGATCGGTCCATGCGTCAACTCGTGAACGGGTTCTGCTTGTGGTGGTAGGCTGAAGTGCTATAGTTAAAAATCAGTGTATTTGTTGAATCCGATTACTAATTATGACAGTAATCACGACCATCATGTGTCTAAAGGTTGGTGCAAATAAAAACGGATAATAATTTATATTTACACAGTTTATTCTTTATTAGGTACTTTTTACTAAAATATATTGGGTATTTAAAACGCTTTTTACTACCTAACACATAATATCATATATTGGATGCAGTAGGTACCTTATAAACTAATTTGTTATGTATATTACAGCCATTGTAAAAAACTCTAATGACTGAAAAGACTAGCCGTTGAGTTTCTTGTAAGTTCTTCTCACGAGCTCAACTTTTTCAGAACCAGAGGCGTGCATCGGTTTTTTAAGCAAAGTAGGCACCAAACTACTAATGAGCGGGTGTTCAATAGAACCTTAGTTATAGAATAACAGATCCTAAACCATCTTTAACACACTAGTGCCATATTTATTTAGGTTCTTAACGAGGTAGGCACTGTTTAATTGCTAAATGGTATCTATGTACGCCCCTGTTCAGAATATATTGAAGATTCAGTAATTTAAAAGATATATTTATAGTGGCGATTCAAAAGCGCTGAAGTTAAGCAAATTCACAATTATTAGGGATGTAATTGATAATTAGGCTCTATAACTAAAATATTATGTTTTTTAAGCTTATACTAATAAAAACTACACTAAGGTCATACACGCTGTCTAAAGAAAAAGCTGTTTACAATAAAGAATAACAGAATTAAAAATTAAATGAAGTGCCCAATATAAGTATGCGTCCGAGACTGATCAATTCGCTTCGAAACATGCGCACGCGCATTGATAGCACCGCCCAATCACAGCGTCGTAACGGACGTGGGCGGGGCCACTGTGAAGCACGACCACCGCCTTTCAACATGATTTTTAGGCTGTGTATCGGATAGCTATTGATGTCATCGCCTTATAGGACACATGCCACAAACATTCCGTAAGCCTTTTGGGATATTCTATCTCATTGTATTTATTATATATACATATTTATATTAAATTAGTGACGACTCAAGCAACTTACTCAATAGTAGTAACAACATGATTTAAGGCGTCAAAAGCACCACGAAATAACCTATGGCGTAGCGTACCGCGATACGGATCCGATCATATTTTTGTGAGATCCTGAGACTTGAGGACTGAATGACTTAGGTATGTGCCTGTAAATAGGTTTGTTTAAATAGACCTGGAGTGGTGATCTGAACACGAAAATGGATTTTGTTCAAAATGTCCGTCCGTGTTTCGCGCGGTGTGTCTCTTTCAAAGAACTGGTTGCAGGTTCGATCTCCGCTGGGAATGTTTCATTTGTTGCACGTCGGTTTATAGGTAGGTACGATGTCATTTGGCAGTGATGTGCCTAAAGTATTTTTAAAGTTAAAACATCTCTTATTTTACATTGGGCACCTTTAGTGGGGGGAAATAGACAAGAACTCGAGTTACAGCCACAAACAAGAGATTGAAGTACAATCTAGAGGTGTGCCTATGTTATATCTATAGAGCGGATAACACGAAAAATGTTTTGTATGAAATATATGTTAATAACAGCTCTATATAGATACTCTCTTAAATTATATTATTATACTAACTATAAGAATCAATTATATAATTATTGTTGTACTTATGCGTTGCATAAGTCCATTGCATATGCATTGCATGCATGTTAATCCATTAGATTTTAAAACTTTATAAAGTTGATAGTTTGCTTGTATAGTAATAAGATTAACAATCATTCTTTAAAGTAATACAGTGCTATATATAAAAATATAATATATTATAGAGTTGAATAAATATCTTGTAATGAAAGATAATGCCTTAAATATTTCTAAGAAAACCAAAATAATACTTACCTACCTCGCCCTCGGAGACATAGGCGCTGAGATCTACAACAAACCGCTGGCACTCGTCACTTTGACGATGGCTTACAATAATTATACAAGTTACTTTGTTAGAAGCCCGACGAGATATTTCTCGTCCTGTACTCTTATAACACCACTCACACTCACATCACACACACACACACCTACAATAACACTAGACACAAATACTCACACACATTTATACACATACATACATTCATACATAATCATAAACACACATTACATATATCACCGCACTCGACGGTGAACTCTTTTCTCTTCAAACGTAGAGTCCATTGGACTAACAGATATCTGATCGTTAGATGCAGGTCCGAGATTCGAGTCTCCTTCCGAGACACCCCGCGCCTGTGAGCTATATTTTCAGCCTCCAGGGCTTCAAAAGCCTTTCGAGCTATCAGCACAGAGGAGGTTTATAGTCAGTAGGGGGTGTTTACACCCGGCATATGGGCCCCGTGCTCGTAAGTTCATCGCCGTGAATTTTAGTTTTTGACAAATCCCGCGGGAACCATCGATTTTTGCGGGATAAAATATAGCCTATGTCCTTTCCCAAGCTCTAGTCTATCGCCGTACCAAATTTCATCAAAATCAGTTCAGTAGCTCCGGCGTAAAAGCGTAACATACTTACATTCACATTTATAATATTAGTAGGGATGATGGACATAAGAAATAGGTGTTCCTCTTTTTAACACAAGCTCTGATATTAGTATAGATATATAGGTATTGTGATAAGTGCGAACCTATTTGAATAACGACAATCCAGTTAAATGCACTCATAAATTACCCACCACTTAAATAATTACAAAGATTACATTATGCAGATGTTCCAACAACCTTTATTCGCCAATGAAATGTAAATTGTACCTCTAAATACTCATTCCACGACATTCCCGAGAGCATCTGTTATTATCATATCAGCTGTGTGTGAATTAACGGTGACAATTGTGATTGCAAGTGCTTTTTGCATATGTTTACTGCGCGTGCGCCAGTGATTAAGAAAACAGATGCGTTTTTCTACAAATATTGACTTTATGCCTATAACTTTCATAATGTTGTAACATTACTCGTTAATGCTATTAGAGCTCTTGTTGAAATAAATAAGAGCTAATTAATCACTTATTTAACCAAGGCTAATTAAATATAAATTAAACAAAGTCTTGCCTAATACAATTTTAATATAAGTTCTATTCTAACACTTGCTATTATTTTCCCTTGTCATATTTATCAAATCAAGTATTACTGCATTTACCTATTAGCTGAAATAAATAAGTAAATATAAGTTAAAAAAAATTATTGAATTAGGCGTTACTTTGCGGAAATCCATAATTATACAAATGATTTAAGTTTTCTATAGTGTTTCTTCCGTCATTATTTGTTTTTAAAACAATTCGACACGTGTTTCGCCTCTACACGAGGCATCCTCAGGACGTGTTGTCTCGCCAAAATCTGGCATGAGTCTCGTGCCAGCGTGCAACTAAAATACTCATGTGAAATTACTATTTTTTCTTAGTACCTATTTGCTTGATCTTAGGCTATTGAGATGTTTACAATACTATTAATTTCAAATAATGTATTATTGATTTCAATAGATTCAGTGGAATTTGCTTAACTCAATTAATCTCCAAACAAGAGAATTGTTTATGGACGGTCTTTCTAAATTTACGCAAAGATTTATATAAATGATTTGAGTTTTCTTCAAATTAGAGTTAAAATCAAGTCTCGTGCCAGATTTTGGCGAGACAACACGTCCTGAGGATGCCTCGTGTAGAGGTGAAACACGTGTCAAATTGTTTAAAGACAAATATTGGCGGAATTAACACTATGAAAACTCAAATCATATGTCTAATTATGGATTTCCGCAAAGTAACGCCTACTTCAATAAATTTTGCAAAGATTTATTCTGTTTTCAACAATCGTTACAGCGTTAATTTTTAAACTATACGCATAGCTAGTGTCAAATTGTAGTGTTTAAATCGTGAACACTTCTGTGCCTTGTTCTTTGACGCTTGCCCACGCGCGTGTCTCAGCTGACAGTAACTGCGTCGTCGCGGCGATAATAGTTTTGATATCGGCCCCACACGAAGGCTTACACATATCTCCGTTTTATCAACATTTCAATACAAATAATATGACTACATTATATAACTGTTGTGCAATAACGTATCTACATTGCTGATATAATTGTTTTATTCTTTGGGATTTATGGCTTCTCTTTTAAGTAGGTATTTTATGCGTTATATTGTATTGACGTTGGGAATTTGAATTGCAAATTTTGGGTATATTTTCCAAGATAATTTTTATGGTACCTTTTAGATAGTGAAATAATAGCGATTTAAGAAAATTATCTGTTTAGTGATATGTACTGTCACAAGAGGAATTACAGGAGCGTTCTCGGCCTTTTAGAAAAGTTAGTGTGCTTTTTTTTTAAGTTACCCATGTCATGTCCTCTTGCAACCACAGCACAAGGAAGCTCATTCCACAGCTTGGTTGTACGTGGAAGGCAGTTCCTTGAAACGTCACTGTAGAGGATCGCCTGATATCAAGATGGTAAGGATAATATCCTAATTTGTGGCGTTAATTGAAGTGATTGCATAATTAAATTTTGATTTTTTAAATTATGAATTTTATTTGCTTATTATTTTTATTTTATTTTTTATTTTATTGCTATGGCATTACCAAACATACTATTGGAATATTTATAGCTCAAGATTTCTGTTTTTCACAAATCCCGCGTGAACCATGGATTTTTCCATGGAAATTAGGCATAGCCTGTACTATGGTTTGCACGACAACGATATATTTACTTAAACATACATAAATACAATTAATAAACATCCATGACTCGGAAATAAACACTCATATTCATCATATACATGATTGCACCTACTGGGATTCGAACTCGGGACCTCAAGCTCAGAAGGTAGGGTCACTAACCACTTCGTCGCCAAATGCCGGGTCGTCAAATGAAAGCATTCAGTGAACTTCATATATTCCTATAACAACTCGACTAAGAATAAAAATCATAAGAACCTACCTTATAATTTCACCTATACATATAAATAAAATTGGAGTGTCTATTTGTAATATTGAAATAACCATTTTTTACTACATGTATATGAAAATACATTACGTACACCAAAATAACATTTTTTACAATTTTTGTCTGTCTGATTACTCCGGCTAATCTCTGAAATGGCTGGACCGATTTTGACGCGACTTTAACTGGCAGGTAGCTGATGTAATACGGAGTAAGTAAGGCGTACGTTTATATTAGAAAAAATCTTTTATTTTAGAAAAATAATGTAATGTTGTAATGTCTAAAAAATGGTCTAACTCTGAAAATAATTTATATGGCAAAACAACGTTTGCCGGGTCAGCTAGTTTTTAATATGTTTGAATCTCATACTATATTAAATACGGTGCGTTTAAAAACAAAACAACTTGAAACTCTTAACAATCGTGGCACCATAATATCACGTTCCGACGTATTGTCAAAACACCTTACACGATTCGCCACAAAAAAAAACCAGCCTGCGTGTGGTCATTGCGAATACCACACTCGAAACCAAAAGCAAATATTATTCAAACATCGGCGAAAGTAAACACAGTCCTTTGTAACTATTGACAGTAATTTCGGTGTTGATGACAATGTGAGACATGTAGGCTTGGAATTGTTCGACTCAGCGGGAGTTTCGGTCGGGATTGCTATATAATTTGGACATAATGCTGAGCTTAAGGCGCGGACTGACTAGGATTCTAAACGCTACAACCAACCCTACAATATTTGTGTTGATCATGTGGCTAAGCTAAGCAAATGGGCATTTATTTTACTGGTTTTCTTTTGTTTATTCAAAATTTACATAATAAATTGAAAAATTGTTCGTTTTAAGTTTTAGAAAAGTACTAATTCTATTCAATTCTTTAAAAAAAAGTATATTGTTATCGCTTAAAATTCGGAGATTTTTGACTCCAAACTTTGTTTTTGGGAAGCAACTTCCAAATTTTTTATGGGATATTTCAAATTATTTATAAATATTCTGTTCGGTTAAAAATTATCATATAATCCTTCTTTGTGCACTGTATTTTTTGCGTCGGAATATTTTCATTACGTTATATTGTAATCGACTCCTTAAGAAACCAATTTTTGTTGATATTGAGGTACGACCGCGCCTTAAAAGCTTTCTAAAAACTTTTTAACTGCCGTAGAATCAAAAGAAAGTATGACTGTTGTAAGTGATACCTTTTTTTCTGATTTTATTAATAGGTTTAAACTGTTTAATCTAATTTACTAAAATGAAGATATTTACTTGCAGTTATAATAATATATAAGTAGATAATTACCAGTGGGAGGCTCCTTTGCAAAGGATGCCGGCTAGATTATGGGTACCACGACGGCGCCTATATCTGCCGTGAAGCAGTAATGTGTAAGCATTACTGTGTGGTCTGAAGGGCCGTAGCTAGTGAATTTACTGGGCAAATGAGACTTAACATCTTATGTCTCAAGGTGACGTGCGCAGTTGTAGTGCCGCTCAGAATTTTTGGGGTTTTTCAGGAATCCTGAGCGGCACTGCATTGTAATGGGCGTGTCGTCTCTTATTTTCATAAAAAAAAAAGAATCTATCAAACAATTTCCTGAATCTGTAGTATTCATAAGATCACCAAGATTCACTTATAACTACCAATAAAATTAGAAAACAAATAGGGGAACGTGATGTACCTAGGATAGTTTTTTACATATCTATTTTTTTTTTATTTGACAAACCGTACTCAAACCATTTTTGCATATTTTTAAAGATCAATTATTTGAGTATTCACCACCAAAATATCAAAAATCTACATTTCATACTTACATGTGTTCAAATAAATAAAACGAAAAAAGTGATTTATGGCCAAGATACCTAGGCAAGTAGGTGCCTACTATGGTGTACCTAGGACACATTGAGGAATTGGGGATAATTTATGCAATATATAACTATTCATAACTTATATCGTTTAATCGTTTAAAAAACACATTTAACAAAAAATAATTCACAAATTCTGAACAAAATCAAAATGAATTAGTTTCTTTTTTCTAATGAGACAAAATATTTTATGTTTTATTAGGAATATCATATTACGTGAATGTTAAAAAATTAAGAAAATAGGCAAAATACAGCATCTAAATGTATACTGGCCACTGACTGTGGCACAATTGATTGACAGTGACCAAGGTGCAACACTACTCCAACTTCAACAAAACGGTGGATTTAAAATAATTTGGGGTCACATATCTCGTAAGTTTATTATTGTTTTAATACTAGTTAAATAAAAGAAGAAATGGCATATAAAAGTTCAGTGACTTTTATAAAACGTTTAAAACTATCAGTCTTCAAAGCATATTAAAAATACTTACTTTTTTCCTTAATAGCGGTACTTTCAAATTGAATAGTCTGTAATGACGTACAGAATACACTAGACAATAGAATTTAACATCGCGGGATTTTGTACAACTAGCCTGTTGGCCTGGGATGGTACACATAGTGCCAAGGTAAAACAGGTTTCCCTACTCTAAGTTTGGTGGTCTACTTTAACGTGACATTGGCTAACTTGTGGTATGTACCTCCCACAGAAGCCACATTAGGAGGAATAGAATAGAATAGAAATTGGCTTGAACATACATTTCCTAAGTAACTGTTCATTTATTAGAAACTGAGAATCTGTTTCGTGCAAATATAAACCTGTTTTTATGATTTAAAATGAATTATGAGCAAAGTGGGTCGTGAATTCATTTTGTCGTCTCAGCCTAGCGAAACTCTCTAAGAAAAAAGCGATACATTCGATTGTATGTAACGTGCAGTAATTGACAGATTGACAGAATAAATAAAGTCAAAAAATAAAGTCGTCAACTTTAATCTTGTAAGAAACGGAGATAGCTGAAATCTACTACGTCTTGCGGCCGTTCCCAATATTCAGTCTATCTCTTACTTGAGATAAAAATCGTAACTATCGTTGACTTTTCTGTCCCAATAAACTTATAGACGGTAACTCACCTTATCCGTACACGCTGTCTGTCAATGGGACGACGTATAGCTTACCAGCGATAGAAGTTTGTATGGAAATTACAATTCACGCGTCCCAATATAAGGCGATAAGAATGACTTATCGGGTATATTGGGACAGCTTCAGATTATTGACAGCTAATTAACTGACAGTAGTAAGTAGTAATTTATTTCTATCTGTAGATAGTAGTAGTAGTATATTGGGAACGGCCGTTAAGCAACTGTTCGCTTTCATACATAGCCGGATTATACTTCGTGGCCAATCGCCATACTGTAATTGAATTAATGAAACGTATGCGAGACCAGTATATTGTTTTAAGTTCTTTTTAATTTTATTTAATTTTTCACTTAGAAAAATCATTTTTCATGCATACTTTCAACAACTATCTTACGAATTTTCGATCAGGTCACGTGTCCTGACACGAGTTGAACTTTTTATTGTCTTCCCAACAAAAGTGCTCAACGCCGCTAAATAAGTTTTCACTACAAAAATCTGATGAATTTTAGGAAATTTCTGTCAAATACCAAAAGCTATCCGAATGGTAGTAATGATTATATAATATCCACTATATAAAATTAAAAATTGTAAGAAGAATAGGAAGCTATAATAGACATTACTATGTATATGCAAATAGATGTTTTAACTATTAATATTTAACGCACTGTTATTAACTATATATCAATTAATTGAAATAAAGTCTAAACAACAAGGAATTTAGAAACATATAAATTCCAATGATATTTTCCAAAAGATATAAGTATTAGAGAAAATATGTAAATATAAAAAGCAAAAGGATAATGTCATCTAACATCAAATAATGTCCAGGCGTATATCATTTTCCTGCTCCATTATACCATTGGGTCAAATTAGACAAAGCACTAAAATACTTTGTAACTATTAACGGTAGCAATAAGTGGGCATAAATTAAAATTTGCTGACATTACAAAAAAATTAGTATAAACTTGCAATTATTCCAAAAACATTCTAGTAACAAAAGTCCCTACAGGCACTGGTTTTAGTTCCCCGCACTAGAATGTAAATTTAACTTGATTACAGTTAATAACTTAGGATCTAGCAATAATAAATTAATTTAAACATAAAGACCATGCTGCAAGCATAGATATAACAACATCAAAATATAAAACATAACACTAGAATTCAGTGTACAAAAGCTTGAAAAAGGACTATCAACCTCTCAAACAAATTGCCGTTGATTCGTAGCCTTTTTAACACATCATCAATTTCTAAAAGCCGAAAAAATGTGACATGTGGCTCCATTATCCTAAGAAAAGACTCTTTATGTCATTTTGATACACTCTCGAGGAGTTGTGTGAGTCATTGTGTATAGAAATCTTTTATTGACAACAGTTTGATGCGGTCCCGTCTTTTTAGTTCACGATTGCAACGATTTTTCAACCTCAGTAGTCATCTATTGTTGAAATAGAATGATATTTATAATTACTATTTTCACGACCTTTATTTATTTCGTCACACCTGTTGTATGCATTTATTGGAATATTTTTTGTGATTGCTTAACATTTTTTGGTGTTATTTTTTTGTTCATTAGTTTAAGGTTGTGTTGCTTTTTAATAATGCTCTAGATTTAAATTATAGCTATTTGTAGGTAGGTAAACTAAAAGTTCTAAATAATTAAATTATTGTGAAGTGTGTCGTTTGTTCATATGTTCCGACAAAGCCCAAATGATTGCGAAACTGAAGTGGCAGTGGGCAGGGCACATACTTCGACGGACAGATGGCCATTGGGGCAGTAAAGTCCTCGAATGGCGACCACGTACCGGAAGACGCAGTGTTGGTAGGCCCCCCACAAGATGGACCGACGATCTGGTCAAGATCACCGAAATACGTTGGATGAGGGTAGCGCAGGATTGATCGTCGTGGAAATCTTTGTCCAGCAGTGAACGTCTTCCGGTTGATGATGATGTGTTCTTTGTTAAAGTTTTGCTATAAATCTGCACCCATACTCTCGTAGCCAAAACGACTGTGATAATGGGTAGAGAGGTATAGTGCCAATGAATTACTAATGAAATTGGGCAACATAAAATATCTTGAAATACCTTGAGATACCCCGTTAGTGCTTCCAATAATAAGGGGATAAGAATACTCCTCTGTGTCAAATAACTTAATAAATACATGAATTAACTGTTATATATAACACATTCAGGTCGTAAAATGTAATTAGAAAGTATAAAAATTTTAATTGTACCAAAATGTATAGTCGATATGGCATTTTGCCAATGGAGTTTACGCATGTACGCTCTTAACCCAACGGGTATTCCAAATCAATCGTCCGTTATCGGCATTGTCGAAAATCTTTGTATAGTTGTTAAACTGGACAGTTGTGGTTTCATCTATAGAATCTACTTTTCTTTGACTTATATCGCTCAAGTCTCAAATCTGACTTGCGCAAATCAGATTCTCAATCACGCCTAAATCACTGATCGTATCGACATGAAACTACCACCAGTCGATGCGAAATTTATCCTAGATGGTTTATGGCTACGATGGTTTATTTAGTGAATTCCAACGTTCTTTCATTAATTTATTTCCTTTTAAAATTCGCCCAGCGAAGAGCGCGGAAACGGCTAGTTATCTTTTATATGTATGCATATAATGAAAATGGTCTTTGTTTGAGGCTCTTTCACGCCTAAACCACTAATCGTATCGACATGAAACTACCACCATTCGATGCGAAATTTATCCTAGTTTTTGTAATAAGGTCAATAAAATTAAATTTACTTCTTTTTAAAATTTACCTAGCGAAGCGGGCGGCAACGGCTAGAATAAGTAGGTATATGCCTTTCTCATTTCAAAGCATTATTTTGTACTTGAAGCTATTATGCTTGAAACATTAGCAATATAAATACCACATCAAAAAGACTTCTGGTCGTTTGAAGTTCACAGACCGGTTAGAGCGAAGTTAATATCAACATTTATCATAACTATTGATATCATAAATCAAACTAGTTTTAATGAAGACATCATTTTTCCAAATGACCCGCTAGATAGCTTATGACGTTGGTTTAAGTTCAAGATATCTGGGTGTTAGGAGAGTGAAATCATAATTTGAGCTTTTAAACAGATTGCTTTTTTTGGGTACTACTAAAGGATTAAATTCAACTGCATTACTAACATTTGATTGAGATGAGTGGTAGTTGGGTTACTTGTATGTTCTTCTCACGAGCTCTACTTTTTCCGAACGTTTGGTAGATTCAGTAATTTACAATAAATATTTATTGTGAAGATTCAAAAGCGCTTAGTTTATATGGAAAATAGATGCTCCTGGTCCACCTAATTATTCTTCCAAGATTGATTGATTCTACTAAGATTGTATAATCGAATGTTACATGAATATAATATTCTATTGGCTTATATTGCATTATATAGACTCATTTGTAGGCGTACTTTGTGAGCATTAATATTGTAATTTTTAGCTATCATGGGTAAGTACGCTATAACATGGTTCGTCATGCTCACTGAATGGCATTGCTTGCGGTGTCGTCGTGTGCCAGTTCGTCTCCTTCCCTCAAATATGTGTGAAGGGAACAATGGCTGGTCCATGCGTCAACTCGTGCTGCTTGTGGTGCCAGGTCGACCTGTTATAGTTAATATATCATTATATTATATGTTGGATGCAAGTTCTAATTGTGACAGTAATCACGACCATCATGTTCACGAAGCATCCTTAGACAAACAATAAGCTCAAGCTCTAAAGGTTGATGCATCCAATATATATTACTTATATTTATACAGTTAATTATTTATTTATTTTTATGAAATAATTTATATTGTTTAAACACGACTCATATATTGGATGTAGCACCTTACAAACTAATTTGTTATGTATGTTAGCCATTTTAAACTGCTCTATTTGATTGAAAAGAGTGGCCGTTGAGTTTCTTGTATGTTCTTCTCACGAGCTCTACTTTTTCCGATTATATGGTAGATTCAGTAATTTAAAATAAATATTTATAGTGAAGATTTAAAAGTGTTTAGTTTTAGCCTAAATGAATAAATTTTATTTGACTTTGAAAGAACAGGGCCTTAAGGACTAGGTTTAGACTGGGTAGGGACCTCATCGGTACCTTCTTCTGACGTTTAGGAGTAACGTGGAAGCAATATTGTGTTTTGAGTTGAAGGATGCCGTAGTTAGTGAGCTTACTGGGCTACTGAGACTTACCATCTCATATCTCAACGCGACGAGTTGGGTTCGATCGAGAACCCTGATTGTTACTGTCTTATAATTGACAGGGCTTATATCTTACCATCAGGTAAACCTCTTCTACGCCTCGTCACTTTCTCTCAATTAAAAAAATCATTCCATATTCATTCCTCAATAGAAAAGAAAATGTAAGTATTCGGGAATAATGTAGTCTAAAGCCATAGGATATGTGTCGCGTTTTTGTTGAAAGCTCTCAAATGGCTTGTTTTTACAAATATGCAAACAAAAAACTAAACAAATAATACTTATACAGACATACAGACGCGGCGGAGGACTACGTTTTATACTATGTAGTGATTTTATTGATGGATTGGACAGATCCAATGAATTGTCAAAAAATGCATATGTTTTGCTCACTGCTAATAGAAATTGTCAAGGCCAGTGGCCCGAAACTGCTTACGATGAAATCCATGTTGATCATATAATGTCAGCAAAGTATAAAATTCCAAGAATAGCCATAACTATGGATTATGAAAATATAATCACCGTTATAATACTCGTATAAGGATGGTTAGTAAAGCTTGTTTGTAATTTCGCCCACCATAGGAAGGTTTACAGCCGGTGATCGAAGATTGAAGATAGTCCGAGGTAAGTGACGTCACCAGCATCTCAATAGACTTATCAGATAACGTCTTACTATCACCGGCAGTGAGTTGATTATTTAAGGGAGGCTGATATAAATTATTTCATGTAAAGTAAACCCCTTTTAGTAGAACTGGTTATAACCAAAAGATTTGCAATTAAAAATTGTTTAGCCGTAGAGATAATTCCAGATCCGACACTTATAATTCGTATCGTTGTACATGTGAGGCGATGGTTACTTTACTACTTTAGGGCACATAAGATTTTTCTTGATCCTAAAAAGAAAAGGGCATCTACCATACTCTTTTATTCAGCATGGGATGCTGTGCTCTCTAAACATCATTTTTGTTCATTCATTCTAAGAGCATCTGTTTTTTTAGTCCCAAAAAAGAAGAGGGCAACTATAAATTTTCTCGTACACTCACTTACCACCATTAAGCCAGTCAAGATCATTAATTGTCCTAATCTAAAATAGAAGAAGTAACTACTAAATCCTCTCGTTCTGCATGAAAATCGGTGATCACTCATATTTATAAAACGTATAAGAGTAGGTATATATTTCATAAATTAATTTATATTAAATTAAATTTGTAACCAAAATTTATGAACGATGCGGCACACGAACAAGACATACCAAGATTAACGAACCATCTGTCACTCGATGGGTAGGCACAGTGGAACAGCGCTCGGATGGAACGGAAGAGGTCGCGGGTTCGAGTCCCGCGTCTTTCATAAATTTTGGTTTCAAAATTAATTTAATTAATGCCAAAAGTGAAGGATATCACTTTGAAAAAAATTACAAAACAAATTGTTTCAGTTAAATGTGTTTTCTGAATAAAAAAAAGGAAACTTAATGATTATGTCACTGTCGTAGAATTTTAACTATCAAGAGTTAGTGAAGAAATAAAATTAAAAATCTGCTGTATTTATTTATTTGTTTTCATTAAATTTGAATATTGCAATAATTTACACATAATTATTTATCAAAAATAAAAGGAAACTTAAAACTACGGAAAATTCACATTGACTTAAAAATATGGACGGCTGAGTTAACTAAGGCCCTAACTATTTTATTATTAATATTTACAAACAAAATGAGATCAGAAAATTTAGAAGAACGAGACATTTATGTAATAATACTACGAGAATCTATTGATTCTAAGGCACAAAATAATACACAATAACAATTGTCCGTTAGTGAATCATTCTTAATTAATAACTAAACTAAAGCCTTCGTTAAGGATAGGAAAAGACATTTAATAATCATTGGCACATGATTATAATAATTTAGTGGTACTACCTACACACATTAAAATATTTTTGAAAAAAATAAAACAAAATTGATTGGAATATTTTTTTAAGAAATATTAGTTGTTTGAAACAGGACCAGGAGGCCTATTACCAAAATCGAAATACGAAGTTTATTTTCCTACTACGAAAGTGTTTCGGATCCGAAGATTGATACAAAGTTCGCGATTATAAATTTTGTCTTTCGTTTACGTTATTCCCAAAATAACTTGACATTTACGTGATTATCATGATCGTAACTATAACTTCATATCATGGTTATGTCTATAGTGCCGAAACAAAATCCGTCCGCACTATTCGGATCCGAAGTAGTTACTTTGGTAATAAGATTTAATGCAAAGTTCATCGTTCTTTTGTTTCGGACCGAAACTTCGGCTTTCGATTTGGTAATAGACCTCCAGTTCTAAAAGTACTCGTAAGTTCACTACGATCTAGTTTCATAAGAAAGATCTTTGACGTAATTTAACAAATGATTACAAAATTCAAATCAACTAAAATGTCTCTTTTTAAGAATGCGGTACCCAGATATTGAGGAACGAATTTATAATAACGAAAATTATTTTGTTTTATAGAAAATGAGGACGGGAAATAATCTTAAAGATTATGTTGTTCTGGAAAACAGGCTTTAGAAGATTTTTAAACAACTAAGATGTATGCATAATGTAAAAAGAGTAAACGCCCTCTCTCTCCTCAAGAGAAGTTTGTCTCGATGAAGGCTTACAGGTCCCTTGCCCAAAGCCAACATCTGGTGGTGTTTAGTGGGTAGGCACTTAGGATTTACGTGAGTCCCACTTAATCATACCAGACTTAGGCAGCGTTGGTATGCATTTACCACCTCCCTCCCGTCGTCATCCCGGAGGCTAGCCCTTTCTCTTTGTCTGGGCGCAACAAAAGGGTCTGTTCGGACGATGGCAAAATGACGAGGGATTTATGAAATAAGGTCCTTAGAATTTTCATTCCGAGAGACGAAAGATATTCCTGCGTTCAAATATATGAAGCTACAATATAAACAATTAATATTGAAATCTTTACAATCTTTACACTCTCTACAAGGCACATTGGAAATCAGTCTTTAAAACCTAAACAATACCATTCAATTTTCATCTTCTGTGTCTAAATTATCAATTGGATAGTTAGGGTTGAGTAGATTCTTACTTCCACTGGCGGATACCGTTCCTATGCCAACTAAGTTATGAGTCAAACTGTGGCGTCTTAAGTCACAATTTCGCCTGAAAACTTTGCCACAGGAAGCACAGTTATATGGCTTTATGTCTGTGTGGGTTAGGAGATGGGTCTTCAAATTCGACCGTTGATTGAAACTTCTGCTGCAGACTGGGCACTTATGGGGTGATTCTTCCATGTGAAGGATCTTGTGTACAGCCAAAGTTCTCGACTGACAAAATCCCTTGCCACACTCAAGGCATTTGAAGGGCTTCTCTTTTGAATGAATGTATCTGAAACAAGGAAAAATATTTTTAAGTGAAACGATATAATAGTTTTGGATTAGATTCTGCAATCAGCTTTAGCGGCAATTATTATGTTTGACTATGTGATAATATTTGTATCTCTGCTATTAAGGTTTTTTTTTGAAAATGGTTTGCGTGGTAGACAAAATTCAGTTTATATCATCTCATTTATTTTCTATATATTAGGGTTTTTCAAAGTCAACCTCATTTCTGTTCAGCAGTAGGCTTAAGTTTGCTATATTTTTTATGTGGTGTGTGACACTTTGACATATGTACAAGATTTATTCGTCAACATTTTAAGCATTTATTAGTATTATCAATAGCCTTCAATATTCAAATAAATAGATTTCATGTGTTTCTTCATAATAGTTTAGAAGAACATGGACACACACAATGGAAAATTAAGAGAGCTTTTTTTACCATTGTTAAATAAATTTAATTTTGTTTCTTTTTAGTTTTACGTTGCTGGCCTTGGAAGTCTTCTAATACACATTTTTATTACATTTAATTACATTCATTTATTAGTAATTATAATGACATACATTGTTCTTGATGCCTGATATAAATTTACAGTGTCAGTCTCAAAAGCAGAGACAAAGAGGCACTTTTAATGTATTAATTTCTCTGGATGGCCCACTAGGAAACCCTGTGCAGAGCCAACCAGTTATTACAGTCTGCCATGTAATTTAATTTAATGATAATAATGAATGTAATAGAACTAAAACAAACAATATTTGTCTGATTTTAAAATTATCAGTGGGAGGCCCCTTTTTGCCGGATACCGGCTAGATTATGGGTACCACAATAGTTCCTATTTCTACCGTGAAGCACTATGTGTAAGCATTACTGTGTTTCAGTCTGAAGTGCACCGTAGCTAGTGAAGTTACTGGGCAAATGAGACTTGACATCGTTTGTCTCAAGGTGACGAGCGCAGTTTATTGCCTCTAAAAATTATTGGGTTTTTCAATAATCCTGAGCGGCACTGCATTGTAATGGCATGGCGTATCAATTACCATCAGCTGAACGTCCTGCTCGTCTCATCCTTGATTTTCATATATATATTATAAAGTTTATTAAAACAGACACTAATGAAGCTTAAAATAAATGTTAAGAACAGTTATTGATTTTAATTATGTTTTTAAATAATTTTGAGTACACTCTTAATGTCGGAGATTTAACAGATTGCCGCATCCATATTAACTGTTATCTCTAATATAATCTTTGAATGTTTCCTAAGACTATATTTCCATCATATAAATCAACACTATCTTAAACGTCACCCTAACATCTTTACTTTTATAAGAATGTTTTAAAAATATTCTTAAACAAAAAGACGTTTAAACGTAGGTTACTAAAACATAATAATTAGTTCAAATATTGAGTTATGTTCGGTGGGATCGTTAGTTATAATTATTTCTCAGAATATTTTATTTCAACTACGAAGAAAGAAAGAAAGAAAAATATAACGGGTAGCACTCCGGGAGTGCCGGCAGAAGTGAAAACTTGAACATTAACTTTGTGCATATTAGAATATTTTGGAATGGTTGGGGAATATTTTCGCACGAATTGCTTAATTTTTCTGAAAAAAAGTACTAGAATTTATGTGGTTAAATAAAATATTTATTTATTACGCTATCGTACACATAAAAGACAACTTTCTATTACGTAAAAAAATTAACACTTCAGAACTCTTACCATAAAAAATAAACTACTAAAACGAGTAATGGTACAGAGCTCCGTCTCTGCATGTTTATAGTCAATGTTGTTTATAGTTAATATATCAACTGAAGTTAAAGTTTGACAATATAATTTCAATCCTATTACCATTCACCGAAAGTTCATTTTCCATAATTTCAACGACTGTCTTATGAATTTTCGATCAGGGTGTCATGACGCGAGTTTAACATTTTATACCTATCCCAAGAAAAGTACTCTTCGCCGCTAAAGAAGTTTTCGCATCAAAACATTTATTTCATAATACACTCACTCTTAGGTGAGAAGAAATTTGTATGAGTTTTTCCCTCTCTATGGAGGGAAGCAGCATTTTCCACCCAATAATCATTGTCAATGTTCCGCGGTTGAATGAGAATGACCTACTTTTCTCCCTAGGTGTTTACTATACTATTGAGACATTGTTTTGCGGCTATAAATTATTAACTACATATAATAAAAAACAAATTTAATTTTAATTATTAATAAAAATATATTTTTTGATGTTGTTTGTCTAGTCTGATCTATGACGCATTAAAATTATTTTAATGATAATGAAAAGTCTAGATTTGTAAAAAATAGTAACCAGGATTCTTTCATAAGGCCAATATTAAGTGCTCACACGGCATTATCAACTATAATTGAAATTCATTAGAAAAAGATCGTTTTTGATAACTTAGTTAAAAAATATTTTAATAACCTTATTATTTTGTTAAAAATATGAAATAATACAAAAACAAACTTAAGTAGCTTAACATAACTTGAATCAAGTTAACAGGCTTCGAATAAATATATTATCATGTCTTAAGGCAATAAACATACCTTGTAGAAGGCAAGGTGAAAACAATGGCCCTTAGGTTATTTGCAATAAATTGGCGGTTCTTCTCTTTTTAGTTTAATAACAGTATTTATTAAATAAGACTGTTATTATGATTAGAACTTCCGAATTTATGTATGCTAATATTTTAATTGATAATTTTTATAGGCTATATGGTAAACGAGCAAAGTGAATTATCGTGAATCGAAGTCATAACGACCGGCAACGCTCATATGATTCCTCTGGTGTTGCAAGACTATGTGGGCGGCGGTTATCACTTAACACCAGGTGATACGTATTATCGCTTCAGAAGATAAATACAATGCTTATCATTTAAAACTTATAATGCCTACTACTCTGCTAAGTCGAGTTAGTAAGTCTTTTGTGGGATGTATATGCTTTTAGAACAAGATCCCAGAAAATGTTCAAAGCAAAAGTATGACGTTATTCAAAAGATTTGTTAAAAAACGTTTGTGTGGTAAAGGTTACTGTAACATACATGACTTTCTGAATGACACCACAGATTGGGAATGAAGCGACCGCCCTCAGGCTATTAAATAATAAGTTTAATTGTACAATATTACTTTGTAAACATATTTTTAGATGAAAAAAAAGCCCGCTGAGTTCGTTGTGCAACTTCTTTTCAGGTCTGAGGCATTCGTTTTGGAATGGGTGGTAGTTTTTGACTTTCAATAAGTGATGTCACATCCTATTTTGATTTAAATTATTTGAATTAAATTTTGAAAAAAAGCGCGCTCTAGATAGAACACACGTGACAAAAGTGAAAGTTTTATTAAGACGAGCTTAGTAATTTGTTATTCGTCAAAATATTACAATGTATATATTATATTATACGAGCGGGTGCAAATGGGTTAGAGGCTCACGGGATGGGGATAGGTGAGGCAACCGCCCATGGACATCCGGAACAACAGGTGTGTCAAGAAATGCGTTGCCGGCCTTTAAGGTGGGAGTATACTATTCTTGAAGGTCCCTAAGTCATATCTGTTCGAGAAAACCACATATAACTTACTCTGACTGATCACTCCCTTAGTCGGCTCAGGCCAACGCTACTTAAATGAGCGTTACATATTAGAGCGTGATAGCTTAGCGCACAACACAGAATAATTGACTTCAAAAACATATCACGAAAAGGCATAGTGAATCACAACACAACTCCGAATATCAAACTGCATTTTTATGACACTTAAAAATGATAAATCTCATGTTCTTATAATTTTACCGGCACTTTTTTGTACATTGACTGACGAACATTCTTGACTGAGATACAGCAAAATAGAAAGGAAACGTGAATCTCTTGTTTCTGTAGCCGATTTTGATTGAGAAGTCGCAAACAGTAAGCCACTCTTGGGTTAGTTTGCTTTTTAGTATTTTGAATACTGAACATCTAACGCACACGTCTACAAATTCATTTTGGTCATGCATTCACGGGCTGTCAGTTAGTCTATACTATATAAGATAGCATATTCTAAGTCAATGCCTTAGACAAATAAACAAGAATTAAACTGAAGCAAAATGTATGCATATGGAGCGCGTATAATGTATGGGCAAGTCTAAAAAAATATTGAGATGATTTAAACGAATTTAAGAAAAATAACATTTCGTTATAGCGCCCTCTCTTGATTCTTTTACAAAACTATTACGAAATCCATAGCTTTGCATAAAGCATCTTGTGTTGAAGTTCAGTTATAGTAAGTCAACAGTCCGCAGGCAGCAAGAGTTTCTGAATTGCAATTAAAAACGAAAAAATATTATAAAGTATTTTTAATTTTAAATTTATATTACATAAAAATATATAATAACAATTATTATATGAAAAACCATGGATCTCGTAATAGTTTTGTAAAATAAACAAGAGAGGACGCTTTAACAATTCACCATTTTGGTTGAAAGTTAGCGGTTTAACTATAGCGTTCTGACAGACATTTGAACGAATGACGGACGCACTTATAATATGGTTCCCGTTGTTTACTTCGGGTTACCTTCGGGTGTGAAAGACTGAAAATATATTTTCCTAGTTTATTTTTATGAAAATAGAGGACGAGACGAGCAGGACTTTCAGCTGATGGAAATTGATGCTTGAAAAACCCCAATAATTTTGACCGGCACTATAACTGCGCTCGTCACCTTGAGACATAAGATGTTAAGTCTGATTTGCCCTATAATGTCACTAGCTACGGTCTACGTGCACTTCAGAACACAACACAGTAATGCTTACACATTACTGCTTCACGGCAGAAATCGGCGCCGTATTGGTACCCATGTTCTAGTCGGCATCCTGTGCAAAGGAGCCTCCGACTGGTAAATATAGTTGATACAGAAATAGTTGTTGTTTGACACAGAATTTTCGCATTAATTATCCCGTCGTTTCGTTGACTTCACAGAGCAAAGTGTTCACGTACGACTGACACAGGAGTCAGAGTAACTAATTTATTATAAAATTCGTGATTTTATAACATAAAAAGTGTTTTCTTTTATGGTAGTAGGGTAACATTTTCGTAATTTTAAAAGTCCGAACAAAAAGCCTGACATTTTGATAACAGTACAGAGTTTTAAGTCGATCTTGTTTAGCTTTCGTTTTCGCAAAGACTAAAGACTTTTTTATATTAGTTAATATAGTGTATGTTGGTTCAATACTATATTCCATCTAATTAAAGATAAAATCCGGACAATTAAGAGAGCCAAACAAAATACGGACTAGAGTCTAAAAGTCCGGATATGTCCGGAGATGCTTGCATTACTTTAAAAAAATACGGGTTACACTCCAGGAGAGCCAGCGGAAGTGAAAACGTTGTGCATTTTTGAATATTTTGGAATGGTTAGGGAATCCATTTCGCACGAATTGCTTTATTTATCAGTATAAAAGTACTAGCATTTATGTGGTTAAATACAACATTATTTATTGAACTATCGTACACAAATATTACAATTTATATTACATAAAAATCTAACAATTCAGAGCTATTACAATTATTTTACATTAACCCCCATATTCATAATGGTCCGCTAACTTAAAACAGCCGCTAAGGAGTGTTTTTTCTCATTCTGACTTAGGTGAATAGAAGAAGACAGAGTGGGAATTAGCAATGCTTTAAGTTAGCAAACTATTATGAATAAGGGGTAAAAAGTTAATCAGAAAAATCGATTTTCGTCCATAATTTCAACGATTGTCTTACGAATGTTCGATCAGGCCACGTGCCCTGACGCGATAATAACATTTTATACACATCTCAAAGCCGCTAAAGAAGTTTTCACTTCTAAAATCCTAATTACAATTATGAATGAAAAAGTTTGATCACAAAGTACACGATGAATGATTAAGTCGCTCACTGGAGCGTGGTTTAACATCGACGCGCGAGCATTTAGGCCTAACTGCAAAGCGACACATTTGATTAATTAAAACCCCAATGTATATTGATGGCCTGTGAAATTACAACTTTGATACCTTATTAACTTTTAACCGAATGTAATTAATATAGCGATGAATGTATCAAGTGCTTATTTACCAATTAAATTTTAATATCGAGTTAGAAATGCGATAATTTGGATGCGTTTCGGTGTAACCTATGATTACTTTAAGTTTATTTTCTGAAAGTATATGTTGTGTGGTTGATATTAAGTGATTACCGCCGCCCAAATTTGCCTGAAACACTAGAGTGATTACATGAGTGTTGCCGGTCTTTTTCCGGTGCTAAAGTAAAATCAAAGTGATAGAAATTCCTAACAAATTAAATACAATTTGCTGAAAGTCATCAAAATCGATGTAGCCATTTTGTAATCCATAGAGAGCATACACACATCGATAATTATATGATATTCAGATGTATATAATAATTCAACTAATTGTTTACCCTAGATGGGATAATGAGATATCTCTTTTTTGTGTTTATTAATTGTTTATTTGTTATAAATTTAATTTACTCCAACTAGCCATAATTTAGAACATTATATATTTCTCTATAGTTTCAAATAGTATTGCATACTTAAATACTTTTTCTATGTACCTACCTAGCATTGAATACCTCAAAGTTATATATAGTAAAATATGGATATCGTATCTGACTACAAATTTATTAGACTTCTAAGTTATTTCTTTATATAACTACTTAGTTAGTTGTAGTTGTTTGCTTTTCCTAATAAAAAAAATAAAAATAAAATCCCTGACCGTCAAAACCTGCAACAATACTTTCATTTAAGCTCATTATCTATGATACCTAGGTTTAACCTGGCCTTTTCTCATGAGCAGGTTTCTCATAAGGCTTTCCAGGTTAAAGCCCAGAGCCCCCGACTCCCATGACAAATTAGTCAGTCTCTTAAAATCTGTTAAACGAATCGCTCTTTCTCCAAGATAATATAATAATATTGACACACTTATACACAAATTATCTTGCCCCTAACTAGGCATAGCTTGTACTATGCGTACAACAATATACTTACTTAAACATACATATATACGTATAAACATACATGACTCCAAAACAAACATTCATATTCATCATATAAATGATTGCACCTACCGGGATTCTAACCCGGGACCTCAACTATAATATGTTATGTATAATTATGTCAATCTATAAAATAAATCTTTTAACAAAGTTTCTGTGTTTGAGTATAAAATTAATAAAATGTTTACCAGTCCTCCTTTTTTCGTATTACACATTACAGATAAGAAAAAACGGCTATTATTTGATTGATAACTAGGCAGGCCCAATTTATTAGCCCAAGGCTTCACAAGCATACATCAGCTATATATCAGCTTGGTTATAGACAGTCTCTCAAAGAAAAATGTAAGAAATAAATATTATGACTGTTCATTCTCAATACATTTATGAAAATTTAATACATAATTTTCACAAAAATCGTCACCTTTTTGCTCTTAATAGTGATTTTCATTATTATAACACTAGAAATAAGGAATTGCTTGTAACTAATTCTATTAGGCTTCATAAGATACATAATAGCTTCAAGGGTAAATGTATACACTTCTATAATAAAGTCCCAGCCACTGTTCAGGCATTATCTATAAATAAATTTTAATGTTTTATAAAAAAATGGCTCTGTCGTAAATCCTATTACTCCACTGCTGAATATATAAATGATCGGACAGCCTGGGACTAGATTGTGATAATTTTATAGTGATAGAAATGACTGTACAATATTGTATATTTTATTGAAAAGAGCGCAAAAAAAGAATGCTGGGAGAGTTTCTTGCGCCGCTTCTTCTCTCTCAGAGCGCCATTTGTTTCCGAAGCGGTAGTAGTATCTAGTAGTTATTAGAAAAGAATTCTAATGGAATCAATTTTGAGAAAATAAATGCCTTTTATGCCTTTTTACAGTCCGCCCCTGTTCACCAGACTTACATACTATTTTGACGTCTGTAGTTTGCTTGCTTGCTTCACCAAGACTTCCATACTTATTGAGTCTTTCAATTTAAGCAATTACTCATCCTCTCTACATTCAAACAACCTCAAAAGCAAAAGTCAACATCTCTTCTTCTTGATCTCATAACGTATCAGAAACATCTCGAAAAAAAGAAGATAAAGTTTATTCTTCTTCATCTTCTACGACACAGACAGTTTCGTTTAATATATTTATTGTTCAAAATATACAAGAAACATACTACAAAATAATTTAAGGCATCCTCATGTACCTAACTTAGTGTGTATGTGAGGAATGGCGAGTTCATTTATGCTAAACTTAAAATATTCTAATATTTAATAATTATTATTCTAAAAAATATCCAATTAAAGTCGAAAACATTACATAAAAAATAACATGACTGATTTAAGTAGCAAAATAAAAACAATAAAAATAATGAAAAAATGAGGGAATTAGTGAAGCGATAGAAACATAAACTGTTGATAGTACTAAAAAAAAGAATAGGAATAATACTTAAGCAATTTATTATTTGTAAGTTCCATCCAAGCGTTCTTCCAATGATCCAACCGTTCGAGTTGGTGGAACCCGAGAGGTCGCGAGTTCGAATTGGTGGAACCCGAGAGGTCGCGGGTTCGAGTCCCGCATAATTCAGAAATTTTGACTACTAATTTAATTTAATATTTAAATAGTGGAATGATTTGTTGTGCATTGATTTCCGTAAATAGATTGCGCTTAAATATATCGGGTTTGAAAAAGTAGTACCTTAATATTAATAATAGTCTTGGACATATTCCATAGTTTATGGTTATCTTTAATGATATTTATTCGAAATTATTTTTTTCTTAAATAGTTTCATGGTTTATGGCTTAGCTCTATGCGCGATTAAATTGTGAACTAAACAGTTCAGTATAATTTTGAATCACCGAATACTACTTATATAACATACTAGCTGATACCCCGCGACGTCCTTCGCGTACATATTTTTACATCTTGGGTTATTGGACTTTTAGTAGGGATCCCTAATTTTTTTGAAAATGTAATGTACCCTATATCAACCGGGGATAATGTAGCTTCCCAACAGTGAAAGAATTATTCAAATCGGTTCAGTAGTTGCGGAGCCTATTCAATACAAACAAACAAACAAGTAATCTTTCCTCTTTATAATATGAGTATAGATTATCTATGTTAACACAAGTGAAGGTTATCTTCAATTCCTAACGGGCATCAAAGTTTGGACATAATCGCTAAATTCGATATGATATAAGTTATTCATTGTTAACTTTTTTATCAAATGGTACATGGCACAAAATTGAAAAAACCATAACTGCATAATTAATAAAGATTACATACGGTTATACCAACTTAAAGAGAAACAACTGACATAAAAGTAAATAGAAAAATAATTAAATGTGTTTACAGAGGTACATTACGACTTAATCAGACAACTTAATTCTATTCTCAGACATTAAAATTAACCACAGTAATCTCATTGATTAACAAAATACTAGTTTAAGATGACAAGACAAAAAACTATTCAATTATGTATTCAAATAAGTATCTCGGTTTTTGTTACCCATTTTAATCCTCAAGTCAGGCTTACCATGTAATCTGTAGACCCTCCATTATAATGAAACGTGTCAACGAACATACGAACTCATCGGACACAACCATCGACATGTCGTTCAGACCCTCGCCTTACCCTAAGGCCACATGAAATTTATTATATTACAACACCGATACGGTGATTTGGGTAAGAATCGCCCAGAGACAGGTGTTAAAAATTCAACACCTTTACACATTTACGTAGGGAACAAGAAAAGATAAGTAAAGAAATAGATAAACACACTTAAAGTTGTTGTATCAACGTAAATACAAGGCTTGTAATGGAATTATTTATAGCTAACGACGGTCCAAACTCAGATTGTTTTCTTCGAATTAGGATTAAGAATTTTCGAGATAACACAGCGATAAAGTTATACACGGAGCTTGAAGGAATTCAAATGTTAAAATAAAATGAATCGGCAAAATTAAAACATCGACTCACAGATTAGCGATGGTTTAGTAAAATAATTTACGAGCGTGACGAGCTGAGCGTCGATACCATCTGTTAAAAGTAACCCTTTTTGTTGTAAATATTTTATCCACCGCATTCAAAAAGTTTATAACGTGCTTTCAAACTCTGAGGCATTTTATTGATATTGAAAAATGAGTATCGTGATCCTTCAAAATGTATCCAACACGGCTTTATAACCTTTTTTTATTTTAGACCATAAAATTTGAGAAGACCTTCCAAGGCGATAACTTACAAAATGTATTAAGATTACCTATTTAGTTGTTGATATTATTTACGAACGATTACATAGCAAAAAGTATTATGTGTTACGATATTATTATATTTTATTAAACGTAAATTTGTTGATATATCTGTGACGTCGTGTATGTGAATTATTGTATGTGAAATATTTTCAAGAAATTGATTAATTAGAAATTATATTATTTTGTTACCTGTGATCTCTGAGATGATCTTGCCGTCGGAAAGCCTTCCCGCAGATGTCGCAAGAGTAGGGGCGCTCATCGGTGTGCGTTCTTTCGTGAATTAACAAGTTATAAGACTTTGTAAATTGTCGGTTACAAAACTTGCAGATAAACTGTTTCTTTGTTCGTGGTCCAGTGCCTGTTGTTTTTTGTTTTGTTGTTGTACTACTGCTCGATGAAGTGGAACTATTTGCAGACTTCGAACTTGTCGAATTCGGGGGTGGAGAGGACGATTGCGACGGGCCATTCAATTGTTGTTGGTACATAGCATTCATTAGTAAGCTTGGGTATCCATTGTCCAAATTTTGTGATGAATTATAGTTGTAAGCCTTAGTCGCTTCCAAGTGCTGCTCTAAAGTAAATTCATCTTCGTTTTCCAATAAGGCTAAATCTTCTTCGACTTCTTCTGATAAATCAACATCGTCTGCAGTAATTGCGTCGGACAAAGGGTATTCATCTGGGGTTTTTGGTGATGAAACATTAACGGAACTATCTGCTGCATCTATATCACTGATTTTAGCACTGGCTGTAGCTATTCTTAATATATCTTGTTTTGATGAAGGCGATGACGTAGTGTCTGGTTGAGTATTTGTCACGTTTACAGATGTTAATCTTTGAAGAGTCAAATATGATTCTAATGCTTGCAAATTCAATGCAGCGGCTGCAGCAGAGTTTGATGGTAGAAGTGCTGCTTGCTGTAGCGAGTTCATCATCGCATTTTGCAACGATATCACAACGCCTTGCAGAGATCTTTGTAACATATTCTCTTGCAACAATGCAGCTGAGGCGATCGTTAAGTTTAAATTACTATTACAACTACTAATAGGCTTACTTGGTGTGGTTTTACTGTCTTCAGGCTGCGTAGTAGAATCGGCGCTCAAAATTCCATTCATTTCAGGCGTCTTCGTGTCCTGTATCTGAAGATTGTTTTTTAGCTTGATAATGGCACTTTCCAGCGAGTTGAGAGTGGACTTGTTCGTTCTGGATGTTTGCTCTTGCATTTTCAGGTGGCTGTCAGTGGGATAGCATCACGTGTTGTCGCGGTAGGTGTATTGCGCGTGCGCTGTGAGTCACGATACGGCATACGGCGTGCGTGGCGAAGGTTTAGCGCGGCGCGACTGAGCCGGCGGGCAGGCAGACGCCCCGCCCCCCTCACCCCCCACACCTCCCCGCAAACCCACCTCACAAAAGCTCTCTATTTTAGGCAACTCTTTGTACGGTAATGGTCAGCTCACGCGCCCGTGGCCCGTAACGACAAACACAGCCATGAGAACAACATTGCACCACATTTGTTGTTACTCGAGTAATGAGATTCTGAATGGGCTATGGGAAAACAATTGAGATGATTGGTCCATATGTTTTGTTAGTAGGTCACGTCACACTCAACTGTTTGCTTCTAATGCTATTAGTGGCCAGTATAATGGGCAAGCACGATTCCTCTATGATATATTATTATTTTTATCACTTTAAAGTTTTGCTATGAGAATGATTGGGTATCTTATTTAATCTACTTGTCGATTTATTGTTATTATATAACTGATGTTTATATTTAGATTGCTTTGGATGTAATTCCTGAAAAACGTTCCAAGTCACAAACATCACATAAGAAGGAATTTGTGTTTTTTTTTTATGGAATAGGAGGACAATCGAGCTTACGGGTCACCTGGTGTTAAGTGATCACCGCCGCCCACATTCTCTTGCAACACCAACGGAATCACAAGAGCGTTGCCGGCCTTTAAGGAAGGTGTACGCGCTTTTTTGAAGGTACCCATGTCGTATCGTCCCGGAAACACCGCACAAGGAATCTCATTCCACAGCTTTGTAGTACGAGGGAGAAAGCTCCTTGAAAACCGCACTGTGGAGGACCGCCACACATCCAGATGGTGGGGATGATATCCTAACTTGTGGCGTGTCGTGCGAAGGTGGAATTCGGCGGCATGTTTGAAGTTTAATAAATATTAGTGTATTCCATACATGTGGGTTGGGCTACAAAGTCATGATGTCATTTAAAGAGTTACAGTAGGGATGTAATTTTTTGTCAATCTGTTAACATGAATCACGTGACCGGTTTTGTGTTCTTAACTCAATTTCGACATGATTGTGGTTCGGTACGTTTTTCTGGAATTACGTCCAATAATTATTATAATGACATTAAGTCAAAATATTACCTACAATACAATTCAGATTTAAAAACACTTGAAGATGGACCCAGCCATTTAAAATGCACGTACCTACGCCTTTTTTAGTTAATTATGTGTGAAATCTCGTTGGAATTTAACGGCAGTTAAAATATCTTTAGGCGTATGAAGTAGATTGTCCAAACTTCGGTTGGTGCTGGGGCTACTGTTTCGACTGCCGAAGACAGCAATATGTGGGTATTAGTGAGTCTTAGTTCTGTGTGTCGTTTGGTGTCAAGATACCCAAACTCTGTCAGCTATTTCGGCCAACGCATCAGCCTAGCTATCCAAAACGGAAATGCTGATAGTTCCTATAATGATAGTTATATATAGTGATGATTACTAGAGGTGTTCGCAACGGCTATATATTGAAATCGCGTTATAACGATATGCTATATTTTGTAAAACGCCTAATATTTTTTACGCTATAATATATTAGTTCACTTCGTTATGACATTACCTTAATCATATGTGAATACATTAAAAACATACCCATAACAATGTGTAAGTTTATCTTAATCTATACATATAAATAAAATTGGAGTGTCTGTTTGTAATATTGAAATAACCGTTTTTTACTACATGTATATATGAATAATACACTAAAATAACATTTTTTACAACTTTTGTCTGTCTGTCTGTCTGTTTGTTCCGGCTAATTTCGGAAATGGCTGGAACGATTTTGACGGGACTTTTATTGGCAGGTAGCTGATTGAATAAGGAGTAACTTTGGCTACGTTTATTTCAGAAAAATTCTTTTATTTTAGGAAATAAAGTAATGTTGCAATTTATAAGAAACGGTCTAACTCTAAAAATAATTTATATAGCAAAACAACGTTTGCCGGGTCAGCTAGTATATATATCATAAATCATAATATATCAAAATTACGTGTCACGTTGTTTGTCCGCGATGGACTCCTAAACTAATGAACGGATTTAAATGGGGATTACTTCATGGAGAGCAGTTTAGTCCAACTGGAAAGATAGGATAGTTTTTATTTCGATTTGGGACCCATAATTATTTTTATTTTCAATATTTGTTTTGTATGGATACATTTTCTATGAGAGAATTTATTGACGCACGGTTTGACAGTTCTGCTGTGAAACAATTTCATAACAACAGGGAGCATTTTTTACCAAATAATTCTTGATGTTTTGAAATATTATTGACAAATTCATGAAAACAACGTCTGTCAGTTTTTCATACTAATGCTTCTTTAATTGATTTATTTAAAATGTAGGAGTTTAGGTTTATTCGCTGTGTATGGATTTTTTTTTGAAAAGGCTTATTCCAATTAGGTACCCTTGTAATATAATAACTTGAAAAAGTGGGACACCTATGAAGGCTTAATTAAAATAGGTGTATTTTAATTAAAAGTACAATTCATTACTGTTTTAAGACAAAAAAGAAGTATATACTTATATACTGTGTTATTACAAAGAAGTTAAACATGTGTTGTACACTTATTTTAAAAAAGTTTGTATTACAAACGGATAGATTATATTATGACAGAAAGATGACAGTCGTCAAAAATTGCGTTCCGTTCCTTTAATTGTTCCTGTACATTTCAGTTTATGTCGTGCTTAATGACGTTTTAGTTAAACACGAGCTAAACACTGTTTTGTAATAGAAAAAGATAAATTCCATTTTAGACGTCGTTATTGTTAGGTCACTGACGTTATTATAGTTAGATCACTGTCTAATAAAACACGTGTTTAAGACCACGGACGAGTAAAAAAATAAGTAAGACTCCGTGTCAGGCACCAGTGAGGCACCAAAACAAGCCCGTAAACGTGTAAATACATAGACCCACGCATACACTTACACTAATACAAGCCGATCGGCCGCCACTATGACATTTGCCATAGTCTGTGACAGATTAGTTTGCGTCGCAATAAAATATTTTCCAAATGCCGTCGTGCGTTGTGAAAAAGTGTAAAAACAATAATATAAAAGTATTTGTGGATATATGATTATTTAAGGGAGAAAAAATTGTGTAACTGGTATACCCCGTAACCCACACACACTAGCACAAAGGTGCTTCACTTGCTAATATCACGGCGCGGAGTCCTTCTTTTTTTACTAGTCCGTGGTCTAAAAAAAATGTTTTCATAGCAGAAGAGATAAAAAGAAAAGATAAAAAGTATCTAACATATAAATTCATTGAGAAATAATTTAATTATAATGAACCAGTTAAAATGTATTATCCATAAGGTTTTTGAATTTAAATTCATGTCGCTTGAACAATATTTTCGTAAGGTAAGTTTAAAAAGGCGTAAATCGAAAACAAATACACTGACTTAACATGGTTGTTACTTTAAGGCTCTGCAAACAAAAGGCAAGAAATCCTGTGCATACATGTTTATGGTATTTGTAATGCAATAATTAAACATAATTTAAATTTTATTTCCCTTTGTTTTACAATAATTTTGGCCGTGTCAAACCACTCATAGTAAATATCATTTGCATGCCAAAACCAATGAATATTTGGCAGAGCAATACTTTGACAAGATTCGGGTTTTTTGTTTGAGTTTGTGCATTGAATACATTAAGGTCACTTGGACATATTATGCTAATAGGAGCCACTTCATAGTGTTCTATTTACCCACAGGTAAAACTTGTATTGCTTACCAATATTATATATTCTATTCGTGTGTGCCTTACATCGATAATGATATCATCAAGAATGATCCTGTAAACGTGGTTACTCTGTAGATCCGATGCCCAAGGCACGTACTAGGCGTCTATTTGCAGCTTAAATGCTAATGATTAAGTTTTTTTTATGAAAATAAGAGACAAGACGAGCAGGACGTTCAGCTCATGGTAATTGATACACTCTGCCCATATGCAGTGCCGCTCAGGATTATTGAAAAACCCAAAAATTCAAGGCGACACTACAATTGCGCTCGTCGCCTTGAGACGTAAGATGTTAAGTCTCATTTGCCCAGTAATTTCACTAGCTACGGCGCCATTCAGACCGAACCACATAATGCTTACATATTACTGCTTCACGGCAGAAATGGGCGCCGTTGTGGTACCCATAATCTAGCCGGCATTCTGTGCAAGGTAGCCTCCCACTAGTCAAAAAAACTAAGTGCCTGGCAAATACAGAGAAGATTTGTCAATACTGTGTATTATCTAGCGCTCTACAAAGCGCAGGTCCGGTTAAATATGGAGTATTGCTGTCATCTCTGGTCTGGCACACCCAAGTATGAGTTCCAACTATTTGACCGCGTGCAACGCAGAGCTGCCCGAGTTGTCGGGGATCCAGTGCTCTATGAATGACTAGATCATCCGGTGATGTGTAGAGATATCGCTTCATTGTGTGTCTTGCATTAATACTGAGAGTGTTCCAAAGAACTGTTTGACCTGATGCCTGCCGCCGAATTCCACTTTCGCAAGACACGCATACCACAGTGCGGTTTTCAAGGAAATTTCTTCCACTTACAACCCAGCTGTGGAATAAGCTTCCTTGTGGAAACACCGTTCCAGGATGACAGGACATGTGTATCTTCAAAAAAAAATTTAATTGCATGATATGGTATAAACGGTCTAATTTCCGCAACGTGCATATATCTTTATAAAAGGCCTGTGATTTCTCTGGTGCTACAAGAGAATGTGTGTGGTGGGTGTGGGTGATCACTTAGCATCAGGTGACCCGAACACTAACTTATTCTCCTCTTACATAAATAAAAAAAACACAATCACGCCGACCTTATAAAGTATCGAATTAAACGTAGGGGAACCTGTTGTACCTTGGCACTATTTGTACCTAGGCCAGGGGTGCTCAAACGATCTCGCGTCGATCGCGAGTGCTTTTTGAGTCGATCTCGAGAAAAAAATCCGGTATAATAAACTAAAATCGGTAATTACGTACCATCTTATGAAAAGTATGCTCAAAAGTCACTCTTTAGTTAAGCTTAGAACTTTAGAACGCGTTTGTTTTGTAAGAACCAATAAACTCGCAATTTTAAATAATAATTATGAGATTTCATTGACATTTAAGAGCAGACCTACACTTACCTTGACTAAAAAAATGTATATTTTGCGCAAACCTATGTCATCATGACACTCTACCTAGACGGCAATCCTTCATCACACATACTTGAAGCCTCTCAGAGCCGATCGATCGTAGTCTAAAAATTTTGAGGTAGATCGCCAGCAGTTCAAGCTTGAGCACCCCTGACCTAGGCCATAAGGCTGGTCAAAAAATCCCGCAATGTTAAATTTTATTGTCTTTCTTCATTAAAATTTTATTATTTTAAATTATTTCAAATCCACGTAATATAATATTCCTAATAAAATATAAAAGCTTTGTCTCATTAGAAAAAAAAAAACTATGAATATCATTTTGATTCTGTTCAGAATTCATGGGTTAATTTTTGTTAAATATGTTATTTAAACGAATAAAACGGTTGTAGTTAAAATAGTTATATATTCCATAAATTACCCCCAATTCCTCAATGTGTCCTAGGTACACCATAGTACTGGCCTAGGTACATAGAGTACATATGTTAAATCCCTTTTTTTTTTTATGGAATAGGAGGACAAACGAGCGTACGGGTCACCTGGTGTTAAGTGATCACCGCCGCCCACATTCTCTTGCAACACCAGGGGAATCACAAGAGCGTTGCCGGCAATCAATCAATCCCTTTTTTCGTTTTAATTATTAAAACACTTGTAAGTATGAAATATACATTCATGATATTTTGGTGGTGAGTACTCAAATAACTAACCTTTCCAAATATGCAAAAATTGTTTGAGTACAGTTTGTCAAATAAAAATAAAAAATACATATCTAAAAAACTGTCCTAGGTACAACAGGTACCCCCTACATATTCGATAGCCGAACACACATTGGTACGAGTACGTGGCGGGCTTTTAGGACTGTCGGGATACTGATGAATATTAATAAATAAATCAAAGTGTGAAACCAAAAACTCTCGTAACAGTTTAGTAATCTGTGTTACTTTTCCCATGTCAATTGAAACGCAATTACCGCTACGCTCCATCGAAGCATGTGCTTGCCTTTGTTTGTGATTAGCTTAGCGTGAAAGCCTACTTTGACTTGCTGTACCACTTCAATTGTGTGACACCCTCTGGGCACATTACGCTGTCTGATGGCCTACTTGATCAAACCTTCAGTTTGCAGGTTAAATGTTTTTGAAGTGAAAACTACTTTAGTTGTGATTTAAAAGACGATGAAACGAAAAAGCGAGACAGTAAAAAGAGACGGACACATTTTTTTTTTTTTTATATTTATGGAATAGGAGGACAAACGAGCGTACCTGGTGTTAAGTGATCACCGCCGCCCACATTCTCTTGCAACACCAGAGGAATCACAAGAGAGTTGCCGGCCTTTAAGGAAGATGTACGCGCTTTTTAATGTCGTATCGTCCCGGAATCACCGCACAAGGAAGCTCATTCCACAGCTTTGTAGTACGTGGAAGAAAGCTCCTCGAAAACCGCACAGTGGAGGACCGCCACTTAACCAGATGGTGGGGATGATATCCTAACTTGTGGCGTACACATAATGTAATGTAATCTTTGTACGTAGAGATGTGGCGTCTGCATATTCACCCGCATATATCATATGGAGTGCTCCTCAATGCCCTCTGGGTAATTCTGATAATATACTTTGAATTACGTCAAATTCAAATTCAAATATTTTTATTCAAAATAGGATGTGATATCACTTATTGAAAGTCATAAACTACCACCCATTCTAAGAAAAAGTTTAACTAAAACTCAGCGGGATTCTTTTTTGCATAAAAATATGATTGCAAAGTAATATCTTACAATTTAACTTATTATTTAATAGCCTAAGGGCGAGCGCTCCATTCTCAATCTTTGCTACCATTAAGAATGTCATGTATGTTACAGCAAGCTCTTCAAAATGCGAAATTCAAACAGAAGTTGATGTCTGGAATTCCATAACCATTCACAAAAAACACTCTTTTAACCTGGAATAGCTACTTTGTGCTATCATCTGCGGGGTATCTCAGCAGATACTCCATAGGGAGTCCCGCTTGCGCCTCTCTCTCCCCAAGAGAAGGTCGCCTTCGATGAAGGCTTAGAGGGCACCTGCCCAAAGCCAACCTCAGGTAGTGTTTAGTGGGTAAGCACCCAGGTTTTACGTGAGTCCCACATAACCAACGCAGACTTAGGCTGCGTTGGTATGCATGAGCATTCACCACCTCCCTCCCGTCGCTTTCCCGGAGGGTAGCCCTTTCCCTTTGTTTGGGTGCAAAAAAAAAACATCTGTGGGGTGCTCTATTACCGATCCAATACGACTTACAGACCTTCAAATGTAAAACATACTCCCAAAAGCCGGTAATGCATCTTATGACAACTGGTATTGCTGATGTCCAGGGGGGGTTGGATATATAATCATAATCAAAGTCAAAAAAACTTAATTAAATTAGGCTTAGACTAAGCACTTTTGAAAATCCCCACAAAAAACTTTCTTTTAAATTACTGAATCGACCATATGTTCGGAAAAAGTAGAGCAAACATAAACATACAAGAAACTCAACGGCCGCTCTTCAATCAAATAGGTTATTTTACAATGGCTGTAATATACATGACAAATTAGTTTGTAAGGTGCTGTAAGATCCAATATGTATTGAAATCCAATATATAAAATTCTCATGTCGCGGTGTTTGTTACCAACTACTCCGAAACGGCTAAATAATTTGTATGAAATTTTGTGTGCATATTGGGTAGGTCTGAGAATCAGCCAACATCTATATTTTATACCCCAATTTTTTTTTACTAATCTGTATAACATTAAAACGTTTGCTGGGTCAACTAATAATATAAATTATTTCATCAAAAGTTATAAAGTATAAACTGTTTAAATATAAATTATCGTAGATTGGATGCATTCAACTCAAGAGCTTGAATTCATTGTTTTTGTAAGGATGCTTCGTGAACATGATGATCATGATAACTGTTATAAGTAGTAATTGTATCAACATATATGTATGCATACGCTCCATCAGGTGAACTTACCCTTCTAATGTAAAAAAAAACTAAGGGCACAGAAAACTGCTCCAGAGGAGGTGATCACTTCCATTTATGATATCATATATAGTGTACTGCAGATGGATTTACTTTTGTTCTCAACGGAAGTTGAATCAAAATCCCGTTGATCTAAAAGCAGACATATTGTATCCTTCGTAAGCTACAAACTCCAGAAAGTAACACAATATATTATTTTTTTTTTATTTTTTTTCAACAAGAAATTTATTAGTTAGTTCTTCTCACTGAAGTCCACTTTCTTTTAAAGACTATAGACCCCGCTTTGTCATGTGCGGTGTCAAAAATTTGGGTTCACTAACAAGTGGCTAGATACTAAGTGTCAACCAGTGGGAGGCTCCTTTGGACCGGATGGCGGCTAGATTATGGGTACCATAACGGCGCCTAGTTCTGCCGTGAATCAGTAATATGAAAGCATTACTGTGTTTCGGTATGAAGGGCGCCGTAGCTAGTGAAATTACTAGGCAAATGAGACTTGACATCTTATGTCTCAAGGTGACGAGCGCAGTTGTAGTGCCGCTCAGAGTTTTTGGGTTTTTCAATAATCCTGAGCGGCACTGCATTGAAATGGGCATGTCGTATCAATTACCATCAACTGAACGTCCTGCTCGTCTCATCCCTTATTTTTATAATAAAAACATATAAAGGAGTCTCCTTAAGCCCCGTAAAAAATATGCCGATCGTACCTTTAAAAATGCCTTCAAAAATCCACTTCCTTCTAAAAGGTCCAAAACGCTCCTGTGATCCCGCTGACTCTTGTGAATTCTACGCTCATTAGTATTTCAATCTCACTAAAAACAATAATACACAGCTGCTAAGTCTCTACATCAATCACAAAAACAATTACTTCATCTAGCAGATGTAATGATTTTCATTATTATAACACTAGAAATTAGGCATCGCTTGTAACTAATTCTAGTAGGCTTCTTAAGATACATAATAGCTTTAAGGGTAAATGTATACACTTTTATAAAAAAGTCCCAGCCACTGTTCAGGCATTATCTATAAATCAATTTAAATGTTTTATTAAAAATGACTCTATCGTTAGTCTTCTGAATATCTAAGTGATCGGACAGCCTGGGTCTAGATTATGATTATTTTATAGCAATAACAATGACAGTACTATATTGTATATTTTTTTAAAAAGAGTGCAAAAACAGAATGCTGGGAGAGTTTCTTGCGCCATTCTTCTTTCTCAGAGCGCTATTTGTTTCCGAAGCGGTAGTAGTATCTAGTATATTAGAAATGACATCAAAAAGAATTCTAATGGACTCAATTTTGAGAAAATTAATGCCTTTTTATAAAAATATATAAATTTACGTGTACATTCTTATCTTTTACAATGGAGTTCCAAAACGTAGCACATGAGACAATCCATTATGTAAATTGACTTGTACGTCGCGATCACAAATCAACAAAAACGTTTTGGTCGTTCGATAGGCGTTTACATCAAATGTAAGTTGACAGAGCGTTGACGGAGCTTGTTGCGCCGGCGCAGGCATACAACAGGCTTTCTCACGGAACTGTTGCCCGGGGGCAAGCCGCACTCACGACTGTGAGATATAAAATTAATTTATCTACAACTTATTTCATACATAGCAAGTATTTACGTTCAGATATATTTATGGCTTTTGGCTTAAATCTTTTTTATCTGTAGCTACGTTCAAATCTATGCTTTTCTTTAATGGAAAAAGAGGACAAACGAGCGTATGGGTCAGCTGGTGTTAAGTGATCACCGCCGCCCACATTCTATTGCAACACTAGAGGAATCACAGGAGTATTACCGGTCTTTAAATAATGTGTACGCACTTTTTTTGAAGGTCGCGGAAACATCGCACAAGGAAGCTCACAGGTTTGTAGTACAAGGAAGAAAGTTCCTTGAAAATCGCACTGTGGGAGAACGCCTACATCACATGGTGGAGATGATATCCTAATTTGTGGAGCTACGTAAAGGTGGAATTTGGCGACAGGAATCAGGTTAAACAGCTCTTCGGAACACTCTCCGTGATTAATGATTAATTTGGACGTAAATTATCTTAACAACGTACCCTAATATGTATTTATGTATAAGTATGTAGTGGCGCCTTTTCATGTTCACGAAGCATCCTTACGTAAACAATGATTTCAAGCTCTAAAGTTTGATGCATCTATTAGACGATAATTTATATTTATACAGTTAATTATTTATTACTTTTTACGAAATAATTTATATTATTGAAACGCGACTCATATATTGGATGTAGCACCTTACAAATTATATTTATAAAAAAATGGCTCTGTCGTAAATCCTATTACTCCACTGCTGAATATCTAAATGATCGGACAGCCTGGGACTAGATTGTGATTATTTTATAGCGATAGAAATGACTGTAAAATATTTTATATTTTTATTGAAAAGAGCGCAAAAAAAGAATACTGGGAGAGTTTCTTGCGCTGCTTCTTCTCTCTCAGAGCGCCATTTGTTTCCGAAGCGGTAGTAGTATCTAGTAGTTATTAGAAAGAAAGTTAAAGGAATCAATTTTGAGAAAATAAATGCCTTTTATGCCTTTTTATTAATTTGTTATGTATATTTTAGCCATTGTAAAATACTCTATTTGATTGATAAAAGTGGCCATTGAGTGTCTTGGATGTACTCACGATCTCAACTTTTTACGAACTTAATATGGTAAATTCAGTAATTTAAAAGAAATATTTGTGGTGACTATTCAAAAGCGCTTACTTTAAGCCTAGTTGAATAAAGTTTATTTGACTTTGACTTTCACATTATTGTGCACCATAGCAAGTAAAATTGCTAAGGTCTAATGAAACTTAACATCTTTTTTTTTTTATTTCTTGATTTAGGGGCTTTTATACGTATGTACATGTCACCCTCATTATAATCTAAGTACATTAAAAAGACAAAAGAAAAACAAAATTATTAACTTAACAAACTAAAAAAACAGTTAAACCAAAAGCAAGTTATATCTATAGTGTTCAAACAATAAGACTTATGGATTTAAACAGACTTATGGCATCCTTAGATGCAGGACGGGCAAGTATACATATTTACAAACATGTATCAAATCTGTTCAAACCCATAAGTCCTACAATTTTGTCTCTACTAGACTGAAATCGGACACATTCCTTTAACAAGTGCTCAACTGTTCCACATGACTCACATAGAGGTGACTCCGCAATTTTCATCAAAAACTTAAACTTAACTTAACATCTTGTTTTTAGCATCTGGCAATGAATTATAGAAGTGTGAATTATAGACTTATGTAACGAAACGTGAATAGTGTATGCTTGTGGGCGCGTTGGTTGCAAGCGGTCAAACTGTAATCTATATTATTAAAGTTATATTGGATGTCTCAGTTATAAGTTTAAATGCTTTTGATCTTAGATCATTAACGGCCGTTTTCAATAACGTATCTCTAGTTACCGATATATTGCTATCACCTTTTGATAACAAGATCTTATCTATCCATAGTAATGTTCAATATAGTTGCATTATTAGTAATTATAGTCCGATGTGATCTGTCGATAGGTTATTGAAATCTAGGTAGGCGTAAAAGGATAGATTTATCTACCTCCAGTAAGTTAAACCAAGGATAGAAAGAAAACGGCCGCTATACGTCTAGATAGAGCCACTTAGAAGAAAATAGGCCAGGTTTATTACTTTAGAGTGCGTGATATGCTACGTCTTATGCTTGTATGTCACTTTATGTTGGCTTGCGTGCATTGCTCAAACTAGAGGTTAACAGTCAACCTCAATTTTTTCGACGTTTTCACAGTTGTCACAGTCTAGACGTATAAATGATCTACGCTTTTAAAAATAAATTACCATCAATATTAGTTCGGTTTTTCACAAGGAAGTAATAAATTAATAACAATTATAAATATATTATGCCAAGCTATCTACCCGTTTAGTACAGTTCGTTCGATATATATATATATATATATATATATATATATATATATATATATATATATATACTCGTTTGTCCTCCTATTCCATAAAAAAAAGTATAGACCAGAGAGTCCATGTATGGACGGACCTGTGGTATATTTATATAAGTGGATTTGATGACATCTAACTTCTTTGAGGCAAAAAAGAAAAGCATTTTATACATAAATTATAGGCAAGTACAAAAAATTAACAAATTTCTTTGATGTTATATAGATAATTTATATTTATATAGTACCTGTACTTCTAAAATGCACTATTTCTCTTAAATATGTGTCTGCTTGATAATACAAAATGCTAACAATGTTTCATTTTAAACTACATCAAACACTCATGAAAATCTTTTCGATCTACTCAGAACGAGTACAGAGAACAATAAGCGTTATTTGAAAGATATAGTTACTATATTGGCATACAATAAACCGAAACGAGTAGAGAACTTAGTTGTTACATTGTTTTAAATGAATATGACACAGAAAACTATTTCTTGTATCTTGTAAATAGATAGTATAATACAGCCTATAATGGTGTGGAGTGAAATTGATCGCCGGTTTCAGGTTACCTACGTTGAGTGAAATTTAATGATACGACATTATTTCTGAAGATTTGTGGCTAACTCTGATTTTGAGTGCTTTAAAATTGCTCTAATATTTTACAACAACGTGTGAAAGACATTTGTTACCTAACAAAGACTTATTTATCAATATAATACATTTATGCTGTAGGTTGGAGCGTGTGCATTAACTTAAAACGCCTGTTAGAATTAAAATTTACCGTATAAATGTAAATACATTTCTATTCTTATAATAATAATAAAGCCATTTTATTCCGAACTAAAAAACATTTGACATTTGAATAACCAATAATCTTGAGCTAAATAGTACAAACTATAAAATGTCTCTTAGTTCGGCGTGCCGATTGGCAAAGGCCTCCTCCAACGATTTCCACTCTTTTCTGTTTTGGGCAACTATTCTCCAGTTAAGTCCTGCTGTCAATTTTATTTCATATTCCCACCTTGTGTGCTGTCTTCCTCGTTTTCTTTTGCCATACCAATACCTTTGGTACCCAAGAGATTTCTATTCTTACAGAGCAATAAAAAATTCTACATAATATTGCAATACTATCAAAATAACTAAAGTAAACTAGGTGTACTCTAGATATATATTTGTGTTAAACAATTTAATATACCTAGATTTTAAAATTCACAATTTTCATGTTTTACGTGAAGCCAGCACCAAAATATCGCAGATTTAATTTATTTTTACGTTTAATCTTAGACATTTATACGTCTATATAGAATGTGAAAACGTCGAAAAAAATTGAGGTTGACAAATTTCCTTTATTATCAGCAATGCACGCACAATAACACTAAGTGACAAACAAATCTCGAGAATAAGGTTGTCACGCACACTAAGGTAATAAGACTGCCCTGTTTTCATCCGCAGTCTAGTAGCAAGAGACTCTATCTAGACGTATAAATTATTTAAGCTTGAGATATCTTGTTTCAAATGTAGGGAATGTCAGTGTGCGAAGTTTTTTTTTATAATTTTTTTTTTAACTATCATACAATACTTTAATTCTTCTATGCTTAAGCAATACTGAAATAATCATAGATAATCATATTATTATTATACAAATAAAATTTTGAAAACAAAGTTTATGAAGGATGCTGGACTCGAACCCGCGACCTGTCACGTTCCGTGCGAGCGCTTTCCAAACTCAACCGTTCGAGTGACGTAAAGTTCATAAATTTTGTTTGCATTGTTCAACACTCATTTATTTGTGGAATTAATCCCAGAAGTGATATGATAACCCATCACTTTAAAACATAACAAATTGTTTAGGTACATATTATCATTCTAAATTGAAAACTAGATATTTAAAAAATAAGCTTATTAAATAATAGTAAATGAAAACAATGGTTTATTGCGTCTGTGGGTTAAGTATTAACAAACTGTAAGGATTGTTACTTAAGTTGCACGATTCTAATAGATACTCTATATTCTACACCAATAAAGTTCGTGAACATGTTCATATACGACTTGAAGCTGCTAAAAATAAACCATTCAGATTACGTCATAGGTCAAGGGGCATTAAGTATGCTATTTAGTTTATTTATAGTCTAAACACATGGCCGGATTTGGTACGGGCGGCCATCGGATGGTGCGTTAAGCGCCTCGCACCAATTGGTTAGGCTGCGGACTCCGTACTGCGGCATACTATCCATTTTATTTACTCATTACCAGTGGGAGGCTCCGTTGCATGGACTAGATTAGATTATGGGTAAACGGCGCGTATTTATGCCGTGAATCAGTAATGTGTAAGCATTACTGTGCTTCGGTCTGAAGGGCGCCGTTGCTAGTGAAATTACTGGTAAAATGAGACCTAACATCTTATGTCTCATGCGCAAAATTAGTAGTGCTGCTCAGAATTTTTGGGTGTTTCAAGAATCCCGAGCAGCACTGCATTCTTATGAGCTCGGCGTATCAATTACCATCACCTGAACGTCCTGCTCGTCTCGTCCCTTTTTCTGATTAAAAAAGGCCGTACCAAATCCGATCATGTATTTTGACTATTATAAAAGCAGTTCAGCAGCAATTCTATACCAGACATTACTTTTTTTCAACAAAACACTCCAATTTTTAACAAGAACGGCCCACAGATATAAATAGTTTTTTTTCTGTGGTCCACAATAAAATAACTGTTGAATTATTAAACTACTATTGTTTTGTTGTTAATTTAATTTTTTTTCGTAATTATATTTATAATAATTTAAATAATATTATTTGTTTGTAGTTTTAAGTTGTGTCCTTTTTCTTTTATATTAAGTATTACACTTTAAATATATAAGTTTGTATATACATAATGTGTACCGACCACCTTTTGTACACAGTAAAACTCGAATAAGTTTATGTATGTACAAGAAATTTGATATTTATATGTAATTTGTTAATTATAAATAATAAAAATAAGGGATGAGAGTTCTAGTGTAATTACGGCGATATGAGGCAAGTCTCATAGAGAATAATTCAGTTCGATATAGTCGTGGAAAGCAGTACGCTACGCTGCAGATCATTTAGTGATGTGTTACGATAGTTCATAAGTTTATTCAACACTTTATTTTTGCACTTAAAACGCAACGATCATACGGGCGTAGCTAAGGTAAGGTGTAAAAGAGAGCGAGGATCGGCAGTGCTCTTTCCTCACGCATACCTAATTAATTAGAACATAGAAGCACATCGAAAATTTTATATTTTTCATAATATCATAAAATATTAAATTTGTTTTCATTTTTAAAATAACTAAAATATATTTACTTATTTGAATAAACTTAATTGATTTAAAAAAATTCCTTCACTTGTAGATACACAGTCAATAAATAAATTTAAGCTGTTTTTTATTTTTTTTTTAAATATTTATCCATCCCTACATTTTTCTTTCTTTTAGTAGTTTTCGTGCACTTGATATAGCATCAGATACGGCGTTAAAGTTCTCGTCTGACATGTCTCTACTGCACAGTTTCTCAGCTTCTTTTCCTAATGTAACTATTTCAGTACATTCTTTATCCCACCAAGGTGGAGAAGGGATATGGCCACTAGATGACTTTTTCAAAGGGAATGTTTCATCTGCAGCTTATAGAAGTGCACTTGTAAATGCATTGCCACAATTATTAACTCCATGTGATAGATTGGGTAAATTTGATCGAAGGTCTACAGCACTTTTAAATTTATCCCATAATTTTTCATTAGTGAGTTTATATTTCAAACGTGGCTTTAAAAGTAAGTAGGTCTTTCTTCTTATACTATGCGACTGGTCTAGAATAAAAAAAATAGTATTTGAACAAGCCAGTGTTCAGTAAACTACTTCTACCTTCTCGTACCATGAGTGTGTTCCTTCCATACGGGTAATATTTTATAGTTGAGCAGTGTTTTACGACTGTCACATTTAATTACTTCATTGCCTGCAATTAAACTTTGGTAGAACGATTTCTTATGTTATACAACCGTATTTGGATAAATAAAACTTTTGATCGCTTTGTTTTTTACCACACACGATTTTGAAATAGTGTTGTAGCATGAATTAGTTGCATGTCGATGAATTTACAATGCCGTTGAGGGATAGGTACCATAAAATCAGCGTGGTATTGTAAATTGTTTTTACTACTCGGAGTGATGACTTTATGAATACGTTTTCTTTCTTATTATACATATATATTGGTATTATGCTTTTGTCCTATAATTATTATATCATACAGCTCGTACAACTTACCTCTATATAATAAGAATCTATTAAAATCATATTATTATAAATTCTGTTTCAAATACGTATTAATTTATAAAATAAAGGCTATAATTTACTCCCTCGATACGGGAAATAATTATGATTATCTCTATGAATCTTTATTTTATATCAATATATTTATTATTTTAACGATGAGCTTTTTATCGATTGAGGGAAAATCACTACAGTCCACTGGGAAAATAGTCAATAAAATCAGATGCAGATTGTTTTTGCAATTTATGAGTACTGAGCATTATCAGTGATGATTCAGTAAAGGTAAGTCATTAGTATTTTATCTGACAGTTATCTACATCACTCAAATAATAATTACAAATGCTGATTTTATTGCAATCAATTTGCTTGTAATACAAATTTTGATACCAAGTGGAAACCAATATAAATGTATAAAGCAGTAAATGTTTTGATCTTAAAAGTAATTTAGAAATCAGACGTTTTTATTTAACAGTCTATTATATTATGTTTAAATGTTTTTCATGATGCCTTCATTTTGCGACATTGAACCGTTCTTACACTAAGAGCTAAGAGTGGAATCAATTTCAAGTGCAAATGTTTTCATAACTAGAGATATCTATACGAGTTAAATTAGTATGTAAATATGTTAAAGGTTAAAATATGAAATTTTCGTTTTTTACTAAAAAAAAAAACAGATATTTGTAAAAATACATTTATTTATATTCATTTGTGACAGCTTTGAAAACGTCAAAAAAAGTTGAGGTTGACAACTGTCAACAAACCTCTATTTTGAGCAATGCACGCACACTAACACAAAGTAACATACAAATCACGAGTGTAAGACATAGCCTGTCACGCATACTAAAGTAATTAACCAGGCCTGTTTTTTGCTCCACACTACTTACCTAGGTGACATCATAATATGATCTGTCCATTTTCATTTTAATTGATCTATTCTTTTCAATACCTATATCAGTAATAAGCTATATCATATTCTATCATTATATATACATATTTCATGTCACATTGTTTGCCCGCGACGACTCCTACTGAACCGATATTAAACAAATTTTGCACACTGTGTTTGATAAAACTTGAGAGTTTTTATTTCATTCCGTGACCCTTAATATTTTCAAATTCGAATATAATTTCTGTATAAATAATTATAAGAGAATCTTTTTGACAGTTCTGCTGGGATATTATGTCATTATAAATAGTCTATTGAAATAATACAATTTAAGGACCGAATACTGCATTTTTAGAGGACACAGTTTTATTTTTGGGACATGTGTGGGGGGTCAATAGAAGCTTAACCTCAAGTTTGTGAGGTCGCCACCCTTGTCTCCCGGCCGCCATCTTGGAAAAAGCTGTAAAAACACTTTTTAGCAATATCTCGGAAACTTTGCGTCTTACAAAAAATCTTAAAAAATAGTGAAGTATACGGCGGTAATAAAGACGACTCACTAGACGGCTTGCGATACAAACGATTCGCCAAGACTTCTTCTTCTTCGTCGGATTGATTCTACGCCAGTTATCCCTGGCTATTGCTTCTCTGGCACATGTGTTGAGGGGAGTATTGGTTAAGGCTTTGATCTGGTCTGTCCAGCGCATAGGGGAGCGTCCTCTTGACCTACTGCCGTTGACCCTTCCCTGAACAACAAGTCTCTCTATGGCATGCTCTCCACGTCGCGTGATATGTCCGAAGTATCTGAGGATACGGGCTCTGACTATAGATGAAAGCCTTTCTTTCACCTTGAGCTCTTCAAGTATCGAGACGTTTGTGCGGCGTTGTGTCCAAGATACTCGTAGCATTCGTCTCCAACACCACATTTCTAGTGCGTCAATCCTTTGTCTCTCTCGTTCTTTGACTGTCCATGTTTCGGCACCATATAGTAGTATGGGAAACACTAGAGATCTTACTAACTGAACTTTAGTAGCTTTGGTGATATTCCTGTCCCGCCATATCCTCGTCAACTTCTGCATTGCAGATCTGGTAATAGCCATTCGCCTTCTAATTTCGTCTTCCGAGCCACCAGTATTAGCGACCAGTGATCCTAAGTATATGTATGACTGTACAACCTCGCAATTAGCAATCTCGACTATATCTGGTGCTTTGTTTTGACTACGATCGACAATCATCATTTTTGTTTTCTGCCGGTTTATTTTAAGGCCATACTGGAGGCTGGTATGCTCGATACGATGTAATAATTCAGCAATGTTTTCCTTACTTGTCGCTATTAACGTGGTGTCGTCGGCATATCGGAGATTGGATATGTTTTTGCCGCCAATTGGTATGCCATCTGTCCAATCTTCTAGAGCTATCCTCATAATGTGCTCCGTATAAATATTGAACAGAAGAGGCGACAAAATGCAGCCCTGCCTGACTCCTGCAGAGGGATGAAGTGGGTCGGACGTGACATTATCCACCTTGACTGAAGCGGAACCATGTTCATAAAGGGCTCTGATGATTTGCACCAAGTGCTTGGGCACTCCCATCTCTATGAGGATCTTCCATAGTTGTGGCCATTTAACAGAATCAAATGCCTTTTGGAAATCAACGAAGCATATGAAAGTCGGTCTGTTGAATTCCTTTGCTTTCTCTATTATTTGTCTCACAATTAGGATCTGTTCTCGTGTACCTTTGCCCTTTACGAAACCGGCCTGCTCTGGTGCTATTTCCTTCAGAATATAAGCCTTCAGTCTTTCGTTTACTATATGGAGTAAAATTTTGCTGGCATGTGGTATGAGCGCTATAAGACTATAGTTATTGCATTTCGTTGTAGACCCCTTTTTGTGTAATGGTATGAAAACAGAGTGCGTCCATTCCTTCGGCCACATTCCGCTCACCCAAATTTTGTTACATATGGTGTGAAACATATCTACTCCGAAATCTCCGCAACATCTGATTGTCTCTATTGGAATACAGTCATTTCCAACTGCCTTCCCTCCTTTTAGATGGTTGATTGCAGCTTTAACTTCTTCTCTAAGAATAAGAGGTTCCAAGTCCTGATCTTCCGGTTCAGTGGAGATATAGCTGCGCGAATCAGGGTCAAAGAAGAGCGACTGGCAGTAATTCTTCCAGACTTTCAGAGTATTTTCCAGTTCAGTCACAACCTTTCCCTCCGAGTTTTCGATGGTCCATGTTTTAGAACTGAACTTTTTTGTAATTTCACGAATCTTCTTGTGAAGGTCTTTGGTTTCATGCTTTTCGCCATGGATTTGTATTTCGGTACATATATTTTGAAGAAACCTATTTTGTCACGACGACAAGCCGCTTGAATTCGCCAACTTAGACGGTGCTTCGCCAAGACAGTGACCAAATAATCATTTAATTTATCATCGCTGCCTCCAACACAAGATACAGCTCGTTATCACAGTATCCGATTATATCACCAGGTCCAGTCGTAGCTCGGAAGATATCGAAATCGTGAAGATTGGCGCTGGAAAAAGCATGCAAACATTTGGATGCCAATACAAGCTTTCAAGCCTCAAGCACCCCTGAACCATGAAATTAATTATCTGCAGATGCACCGCGCCTACAGACTACCTTTATATATACAATAAAAAAAGTTTTTTTTTTTAACAAAAAAAAAACAAAAACACCAGTCCAAAACAATAGATATAAGGTGCACTTAAAAGTATAAAAATAATCGCGTATTTTTATACAATCTAATTAATTAATCTAATTCTAGTTACGATTAGTAGGCATAAGAAGTTTCTATTTCTACCTGGTTTACATTATGATTATCAGTTTCTTGAAAATTCGCTAATATGCCTATTATTATAAAAAAATGCTCGGAAAGTTTCTTGCATCTCTTATCCTCTCTCAGAGCGTTATTGTTTTCGAAGTGGTAGTAGTGTCAAGTACCCATACTAGAAAAGACATCAATAAGAATTCTATAGTAATCAATTTTGAGTAACTTTTATGCCTTTATTTAAGATTGCTAATTAATTCTATCAGTGTTCTAAAAAAGTATTAACTAACCACCAATGATCAAGTTAGTACCGTAAAATTTATAGCAAGAACATGTAATTGCGCAAATATAAATAATAAAGATAATCTAATATCCGTAGATATTATCGTGTAAATTTTTGACCACCAATGAATATCGTACTCCAAGCTATATTGCAAGCTAGACGTGGGTCTATTGAGCTGCAATTACCAGAGATAAACATTAGTATCGTCTGGTAATAAACAGAAAAAAACAAACTAGAGACGAAGATAATTTATGCATTCATAGGCTCCTCTTACATAAACTGTGAATTTAAAATAACGTACACTATATTTGCTATTCCCGTATGACAAACCAACAAAACTGAATCAATTGATCCAGATAAAAGATAACGAAGTAGGAAATTACAAGAAGTTTAAGTTGAAACGGTGACTGACAGAGGTAGGATCAGAAACGATATTACAGTTGACAGTAATCATTTCACAACAATAACAAACCGAGGCTTACGGTCAACGCATTCTATATCTGACACGATCGATCCGTTTCATTTGTCAGGTGAGTCAGCATTGTCGCTGACGTGACGTTCTTAAAATGCAAATTTTCGAAAAATCGAACAATACTCATGTCGATCGGCTCGTCTCGATTCGACCGTATCGACTCATGTCTCACCAAGCAATTGAATTCAGTCAATCACTAATCGATGTCTTGCCCGCGATAGGCTCGGTTGGAGTCCGCGGCAGCAGGGTGCCGACTTACCACACAATCCATCGTTAACTTCTTTCTTAGTTTCATTATGTTCTTCATCTTCAATATAAACCTTACCATTAATACAGATAAAGTTTAAATTGATATAAATATCGTTAAATATCGTACCTTTTTGTATTTAATTTTCTACCGCACTTTCGTCAGCAACTTTAGACATCTTATCACCAATAAACACCATACATCTTATTGATAGAATATAATTTACAACGCATGTAAGATGGACTTAATACCAATGTAAATTGAGAATGAAATTTAACCTCATTACCTATCTTAATACAGGATTTGCCCTTTCGCGCCAGCTAATCACAAATGAGCATGTAAATCGGTAAATTATGTTGCGTTGAGTTCTTATTACTCGTGTTTTTAATCGTATTATGTTGAGGTTACTTATTCATAATTAGCCCCCCTTGATGTTTATTACTTCTGTATAGAGTTAATGAATGCATGTAGTTTTTGATTTGAATCAACTGATTGTAGGGGCAAAAACGTCTGTCAAAATTTAAGCTACATATCCGTTCAATGTAAAATCAAGGTGAACAAATCAATAAATCTTACAATAGGTTTTCAATGCGGAATGGTAGACAGAGATGAAGGCAATAATGAGAATAATAAAATTTATACAATTTGGGATGATTACGTCATGCGGAGTTAGTTAAAGAATGGATTATATTTTGAATGATATCCAGTCACAGACACTTAAAAACTTAAGAATATATAAATATTTTCACTGTGATATAATAGATTTACTAACCAGAAATTTGCTTAAATGGAATCTTTCCCATAACGACCTGATGATGATGATAAAGAAAGTTATTTACTTATATATACAAGCTATGGAATGGGCTTCCTGCATGGTGTTTATAGGACGATGCGATATGGATGGGACCTTAAGAAATACGTGTCAACTTTCTTAATAGACCGGCTTGTCCTTCCTGAGTGTTATCTATTGTTGCAGGAGAATGTGGGCGGCGGTGATCACTTAACATTAGGTGACCCGTTCTCTCGTCTGTCCTCCTCTTGTATTTAAAATATTATAGTATTTGATATTTCATACGTCTAGTTAGAGTCTCTTGTTTTAGACAACCGATAAAAACAGGCCAGGAATTTTAGTTTATTGTGAGTGACAAGCTACGCCTTACACTCACGATTTATATAATACTTTGTGTTTGTGTGCTTGAATTGCTCAAAATAGAGGTTAGTTTTAAAGTCTTCTTTCGACGTTTTCACAGCTGTCAAAGTCTATCTAGGCGTATAAATGATCTATTGATGATTATATTAACTAAAGCATGTCTGCTTATACAAGAGGTTTAATTAACGTTAAATTATGACATTAAGTAATGAAAAAAGCAAATAAATGTTGAATCTGTATCATCAATGACGTTATAGTTACGGACATATCTTTCGCAGTCTGAAAGCGGAACGGCAAAAGTGTGCTTAAAGACAATGTAAGCATACTTTTCTCCTTAGGCGTGCGTCAACTGTGTGTCATTCGCCTAGTCTAAGTGTGCTATAAAAAAAATTTTTAACAAAAAACCAATCGACTTCAAAAACACTATATTAAAACAATAGATATAATGTGCAGTAAAAAGTATAAAAATAATTGAGTATTTTTTATACAATCTAATTAATTAATCTAATTCTAGTTACGATTATTGTTATTTTTGGAATCAGTGTCCTTCCGCCGCAACCCGCTCTCGCCTCTCGCCTCCTCACGACTCAAGCACATCTCACCTTTAACTATGTATGTAGTAACAAACCTATCTTGGATGACACTGACTCCAAAAATTACAATAATCGTAACTAGAATTATATTAATTAAATAGATTGTATAAAAAAAATCTATTATTTTTATACTTTTTAGTGCACATTATATCTATTGTTTTGAAATAGTGTTTTTGAAGTCGGTTGTTTTTTTGTTAATTTTTTTTTATGTTTCTTATTGAATTTGAAGTACACTTACTAACAATTTGCCTAAAAAAGTGTAGATATACTAAATTTTTCAGCAGCAATGAACGTAAGTACTTTACAATTTGATTACAGACAACTAGAAATTCTGTCACAAATCGCACCCTTACGTCGTTAAGAAGTCGCATTTATCATCATATTCGACTATGACAATTACTAGACCATAACTGTGTGTTAGTATATGACTTAAATATCCGGATAGCATAAAAAAAAGTTTCAGCCGAGTATCTATAATTTGCTCCTAAGAATTGAAGAGTTCCGTTTCTTTGTCATGGATCCTGTCATCAGAACCTAACCAAACTCTCACCAAACTATCTTTGAAGTATATCCTTTCTCATAGATGCTATTGTCAGATCTGGACGAAATTACAATGGGACACAGGAAGCACCAGCTTTCAAATAAAAAAAATAATCATCAAAATCTGTTCAACCAGTCGAAAGTTTTGAGGTAACAAGCATAAAAAAAAACATACCGACGAATTGAGAACCTCCTCCTTTTTTACGTTAACGACGCAAAAAAATATGGTGTCACTTATCATCGGCTAATTTTTTTTTTATTTATATAAGATGGGCTCGCAAAAAGCGTAAATAATTTACTAAAATAAATATTTTTTCCTTAAATATGGTACAATTATTGACATGTATTGACATCCCTTTCTCTCCTGTCAGAATGTGACAGATGAAAGGACGCGAGCAGCACACAGTCAGAAACGAAAACTATAGAGACGCTCTTTTTTTATTGTATTTTGTGTACGGAAAGTCATTACCTATAGAGTCGCTCTTTTACTTAAAGGCCCAGTGGATAATAATTAGCAATATTGTATTTTATGTACGGAAAGTCATTGCCGATAGAGTCGCTCTTTTTATAAGGGCCCAGTGAACAATGATTAGCAATATTGTATTTTGTGTACAGAAAGTTATTGCTGGTGAATGTGAACAGCTTTGTAGAACGTGAAGAATTACAAAGTAGTGCTATTCACATGATATCACAAACGTTACCTAGTCATATTTTGTTAACTATTTACATTGCAAATCTGTAAAAGCTAATATTTTTCAGCTTTTCCATACACGAGATAATCAAAGAGAATTAGTGCCAGTTGGTAGCAAGAGAGAGTAGTGAAGAATTTTACAAACCAAATAAGTCGAGTGTCATTTGATTGAATCATTTCCGCGAGGTTAATTATATATCACCACTAAAGGATTTAAGCGTTTAAAAATTCACGCTCAAAAGTTATGATGAAACTTTTTTAACATTAAAACTATTGAAATCACAAAAGTCCAAGCTAGCCACATTTATAATTTGACAAAAGCTGTCATACAAAGATATGTTGATGTCCGCGTGCGCTACATAATATGCTAAAAAGATACCCAGGAAAAGATGTCTAAGTCTAAAAGACAAACTTTAGCAAATTAAATTAATTTCAGAAAACTTAATATTTTAAAAACCACTTAACTGAAATATTTTATGTAGATAAATATGTTACCTTAACTTATTAGATCCAAATCCATTTAGTTAGAGCGTTAAGGAGTAACAAATATGCACACAAACTAATAAATAAACATAAAAACTTTCGCCTTTATAATATGAGTGTGATTTTTGATAAAAAACGTAAAAACCCCTGACTGAACAGAACTTGATCAGAAAATAGGGACAGACTGACAAACGAAAAACTTATTAGCAACCCTCTTTTTCGTCAGGGTTTAAAAAATACTTAACTGCTACTCCACTGACGTCACTGTCCAAATTGGGTTTTAAATTCAAAACACACAGCTTAAACTGAAAAAAATGTTTACATTGCTGCCTATTGACCAATAATATTTTAAACAACTGGAGTGAACGCAGAAATATATAGGTATGCCAGTCGAAGCTGAATATGATGTTATTTGCCATATTTCGGATTTGTTTTTGTGTGACGTGAATTGTGTTTATGTATATAACGTCATTGAAAATCGTCTATGCATAACATTGACAATATTATGATCTTAGTTAAAACGCATCACAAAAAACGAAGTGATGCGTAGCTTACCGTGACATGTGAGACTTAAAGATGGACTGTCTGATATTAAAGTCAATACATAATGTAAAGTAACATAATGTCATAATTAATTATTATGATGACGTCAAATAAATATATAAGAAAATTGGTACAAATTAAATTTATAACCAAAAAGTATGAACGATGGGGGACTTAAACCCGTGGCTCTCGGGTTCCGTTTGAGTTCTCTTACCAACTGAGCCAATCGTTCGAGTGACGCATCGATCGTAAATCTTGGTATGCCTTATTCAACTCTAAGATTGTGGCTCCATCTACAGACTCTACTTTGTAGCAATTGATAACCTTCTCAACCCCAATAAATGCATATTAGGATATATACTTGAGATGTCGCTCGTTCAAAAAATCTGAATTAGATTTGAACAAGACATACGAAGATTTACGATCCATTCGTCACTTGGACGGTTGGCTCAGTTGGTAAAAGCGCTCGGACGGAACCAGTGAACCGCGGAATCAAGTGCCGCTTCGTTCATAAATTTTGGTTACAAATTTAATTTGTACCAATTTTGTACCAAGTGAGGGTTATAATTTAAAAAATAACAAATTGTGTAGCTTACTGGAAATAGAGTTCATTATATCGAATTTATTTCAGTAATGATGAATCATTAGGATCAAAATTTAAAGAAATTAACATCTTGACTGTTGCTTCTCAATATATTCTCGATAATGTAATGTATGTTCATTGACACATAAGTGAATTTGCTAGAAACTGTCATAACCAGAATTTTAACACCAGGAACAGACATAAACTTAAAATGCCTACTACTCGCCTAAGTCGAATTAGTTAGTCTTTTGTGTGGCGATGTATATGCTTTTACAAAAAGATCCCAGAAAATATTCGAAACAAAAGTACAACGATATTTAAATTTTTTGTTAAAAATCGTTTGTGTGGTAAAGGTTACTATAACATAAATGACTTTAACTGACTGGATATGATAATGGAGCGACCGCCCTCAGGCTATTAAATAATAAGTTTTATTGTACGTTATTACTTTAAAGCCCGCTGAGTTTTTTGCACCCATTCTTCTCAGGTCTAAAGCATTCTTTTTGGAAAGGGTGGTAGTTTTTGACTTACAATAAGTGATGTCACATTCTATTTTGAATTAAAATATTTGAAATTTACGTTTAAAATAGTGTTGAAGGTTACCTGATGATAACCAAAAAGCCAGCCTCGTTGAGCCACCCGCCGCTGCACTCCAGGGGCCGGTTCGACCAGCCGAACTAAATCAAATAATGACTAATCGATTCTTTCTTACATTGCACAGTAGGTTACGTCAAACTTCGTTCCTATAACTCGGTGTGGTTTTGTTTCTTCTCTTTGCATAAAATCAAATTCGTTATAGACAATAACATGATTGATTGATTTTATTAAAACTTTAACATTTGATTGATGTCTGTCTGTTCGGTAGTCAAGATTTTGATATCATTTAGTAGGTAAGTGCCTTATGTGGAATTATAATACTGGCAGGAATGTTATTTATAGTTATCTATTGGCAGTAACACTACGTTTATATCTTCTGAGACGTCTATTATCAAAGTTGATTCGATTAATTTCGATGCCATAACTCCGTTGTTATGCGTGGAATCTCCTTTATTTAGATTTAATAGTTTCGTTTTAATCGCAATGATTTAGGGTTCTTAGCAATGAGCTCAGATTTACACATTTAGATAGACTGTGACAGCTGTGAAAACGTCGAAAAAAATGAGGTTGGTATATACAATACCTTAACTATTCAGTAGATTAAGGGTCACTGTGTGGTTAGGGGCAGCGAAACAGCAAATTAATTGGCAAGATTGGGCTCTAAGACCCGCTTGATCCGGTTAGTATGTGCCTTGATATTCTTCATTTTTCGTATGGTGTGGAGTCGTGGACGATACGGACGTGAGAGAGGCAGAGGATTGAGGATACCTTGGACGGCCAAGTGAATAAATGTGTTGATCCTCTCAGCTCAAGATAATAATACATATATGATATGCCACCAACGAATTCTTTCGTATTTTGGCCACATAATGCGAAGGGGTAATGAGAGCCTGGTGAAATTGATCGTAGTTGGGAACACAAATGGCAAGCGAGGCCGAGGCCGATCTCCTACTAGATGGACCGACCACATAAAAGACTCCAGATCCCCGAGGCTTAGCTCTGTCGTCAGAGCCGCGATGGACACAAGCCGATGGAAAAAATTAGTTCACTCCAAGTGTAGACCACTTTTGATGACCACGATCCTCAGTCAGTTCAGTTCAGATCAGGGAACGACTAGAGAGAGAGGGCTCTAAGACCCAACAGGTCCGACCAGAATCATTCCTGCTTCTGCAGTATACTTGGCTAAGGAACTGCAGAAGTCAAAATATAAAGGCACTCCACCTAAAATACTGGGATAATCTTGAGTAGCGCAGGCAAGCCAAAGCTTTATCCTGAGCCGATTTCGTTTTACCAGGGCAATCTAACTTAGTCGATGTTTTTATGATAAGGACGAGACGAGCAGGATGTTCAGCTGATGATAATTGATACGCCTGCCCATTACAATACAGAGTGTATATTCTGAGCAACTCTATAATTATTGCGCTCTTTACTTTGAGACAACAGATGTTAAGCACCGTTGTCGTACTCATAATCTAGCCGGCATCCTGAGCAAAGTAAAATTAAAAAAATATACTTGAAGTAAAGCTTCACATTTGGCAGAAATTCGATTTTACTCTCAATAAATATAAATCGAACATAAAAAGCTATAAAAGGCTTTTATTCATTCTGTTACTTATTTATTTACTTCTGCTATTTTAGAAAATTACTACCTTCTACAAAGTTATGAAATGAGCTTCCTTGTGCGGTGTTTCCGGGACGGTACGACATAGGTACCTTCATAAAATGCGCGTACACCTTAAAGGCCGGCAATGCTCCTGTTATTCCTCTGGTGTTGCAAGAGAATGTGGGCAGTGGCGATCAATTAACACCAGGTGAGGCGTACGCGCGTTTATCATACATGATATGCATCCACTAATAATACTAGTTTTTTGTCAGGATATGAAAATCCCTACAAAATAGCAAATAGACCTACAGACAGGGGAATTGTAATAGCCCAAACACTTGGTCTGATTTGGTCCGTCTGAAACATCGGACATGGTCCGCTTTCGAACCATATTCGATTTTTATATTCAATTTCGCATTATCTATCGAACAAAATTATTATTATTACCATTCGGATCCTACCGAGAATGACACCGAACCATTTAGTGCGAGGCACCAACCAGAACCAAACCAAATCTGACCTTGTGTTTATGCTATATTCGATTGATAATCAGATGATTATCAGTTACGCAAATGACACCGAACCATTTAGTGCTAGGCACCGACCAGAACCAAATCAAATCTGACCACGTGTTTAGGCTATATTCGATTGATAATCAGATGATTATCAGTTACGCAAATGATATGGTGACACTGAGCTCATCGGTCTGCGCGCTGGATTTGCTGCGTGTCTGCAAAGACTATGCAGTAAAGCATGGATTTAAATATAATGTAAAAAAGCATGCTCATGGTCTTTGCTGCATTTTGCATTTTTTTATGAAAATAACGGACGAGACAAGCAGGACGTTCAGCTGATGGTAATTTATACGCCCTACCCGTTACAATGCAGTGCCGCTCAGGATTCTTGAATAACCCCAAAAATTCTGAGTAGCACTACAACTGCGCTTGTCACCTTGAGACGACCAGTTATTTCACAGCTACAACGCCCTTTAGACCGAAACACAATTATATTTACACATTACTGCTTCACGGCAGAATTAGGCGCCATTGTGGTACCCATAATCTAGCCAGCATCCTGTGCAACGCAGCTTCCCACTAGTAAAAATTTCTCCGAGCTATGTACCTCCAGTGAGATTGTATGATGCAGTCATGTGGTTACAGCAGACATGAAGAATAATTGTGACATTGATAGGGAGCGGAGGACGATGGCAGTTAGAGAGAATAGGTTAGCCCAATGAGAGATTTCCACAATGCACAAAAGATGTAAAGATCACGCTATTCAAGTCATCCGGGTTGACTATACCCAAAATTCTACTAAAGGCCTCGTTATAAACCTTAATAAATATAGTAACTAATAGTAAATTTATTGAATTAGGCGTTACTTTGCGGAAATCCATAATTATACAAATGATTTAAGTTTTCTTTAGTATATAATATTTGTTCTTAAAAAACAATTCGACACGTGTTTCGCCTCTACACGAGGCACACTCATCCTCAGGACGTCTTGTCTCGCCAAAATCTGGCACGAGACTGAGTGTGCCTCGTGTAGAGGCGAAACACGTGTCGAATTGTTTTTTAAAAACAAATATTGGCGGAATTAACACTAAAGAAAACTTAAATCATTTGTATATGGTACTAGTGTTAAAGTTAATTTAGTTTAATTTGGTTCCGTTATTTATTACCAAACTTCTATCGAACACCCACTCATACATTTTTTCCTTACGCTAGATAGCAGACACCTACGGTAAGCAATCTTTGCATATTCCAAAGCTCAACTACGACTAGTTAGATCCACAGTGCGTACCTTCCTAGAAAACCAATGCACACCCCTGGCTCTCCGTGTCAAATATAATAACATCTTCAGTTCACGGACGAGGAAAAAAAGAAAGACTCCGTGTCACCTTATATAACAGTGAAACACCAAAACAAGCCGGTAAACGTGTAAAAATATAGCCCTACACACACACTAACTCTAATACAAGCTGATCGGCCGCCATTATGAGATTTGCCATCGTTTGCAGTTTGCGTCGCAATAAAAATGCCGTCATGCGTTGTGATAAAGTATAAAAACAATACTATAAAAGTATTTGTGGATATATGATTATTTAAGGGAGAAATAATTGTGTATCTGGTATCCCCCGTAACCGCACACACACTAGCATAAAGGTGCTTCACTTGCTAATATCACGGCGCGGAGTCCTTCTTTTCTTACTAGTCCATGCTTCAGTTTAATAATAATATTTGGACCCAGTATCAGGACCCAGTAGCGCATCTGGTATGTTTGTGGAGAACCGTGTCGATGGTTTTTTCGCAATCATACGGAAAAGAATCGCCTCCATCAAAAATAGGTTGGAGAGGAGTCCCAATATTATTTTGAAGGTGATAGCCGACAGACAGGCCAGCGCATTCAAAACGCACTGGATATCTGCTTTAGTTTGTAAGTTTAAAAATTATATCAACTAATATAGAATAAGTTTGTTGCTAATATTTTTAAGTAACTAGCTGACCCAGCAAACGTTGTATTGCCATATAAAGTAATTAAAAAAAATTGGGATTATAAAAATAGTTGCAACCGATTCTCAGACCTACCAAATATATCGTACCTACTACAATTATTGTATTCGATTGCCATTTTGCAACCTTATAGCGGATTTGTGCATGGAACAGAATAGTATAAAAATTTGAAGTTGTATCTATTTTTCAATGATGAATCACAATAAAATAGAAAAAAACATTGCCAAATAAATTAATAAAACATATACATGTATATCACCCTTATCATTTAGAGGTATGAAAAATAGATGTTGGCCGATTCTCAGACCTAGCCGCTCACAAAATTTCATACAAATCGGTTCAGCCGCTTCGGAGGAGTTTGGTAACAAACACCGGGACACGAGAAGTTTATACATTAGTTTTATTATTGTATTTGCTAACATATGCTAAGACTGTTTCACTAACATTTATATTTAATTTATTTTTATTTAATTTATTTCCAATTTTTATTTAGTCTATAAAATACTTAGATTAATGTTTGAATCATTGCGTTCCATAACAATTTATATAAATAAATTATTTATTCAAGTTAGTAAGTAACATTAGATACACTATTAATCTTATACTAATTATTAATCAATAATTCTATATTTAACATTACAAATTTTTGCAACTTTAATACGAACAGCTGAAAAATACAAAGATAAAAATAGAACAATATTATATCTGTGAAGACGTTATATGAATGTTATCACAAGAAATAAGTGTAAGACGAAAGTAATTATAGTTTTACATAAGTAGTGTTTCTAATAGTTACTTAAAATATTTTATATTATTTTAGTTGTCACTAGCATTAAACTAGGCCGGGCCTGTATTTTAATACTAGTTACTTCCCAGATACATAGTTTTTACCTAGACCTATTGTTGTTTAAAATAAATAAATATAAGAGTTCTAATAAATATAACGATCCCTAAAATCTAGCACAGTGTGTGGTTAATAAAATCTTATTAGACAAATTTGTAGCTTTTACAATTAAATTTCCATTAAAAGCTATCATTGATAAGCGGTTAGCGAGTGATTTGTGACAGAGGACAAGCTATGAATCACTGAACCGGTACTCAGAGGTCATGAGGGTTCAGCCTCTCAACTCTGACCGTTCCGAATTCTCTTGCCAAAGGTCACGAATATTTTTAAGTTCACAAATAAGTTTGTAACGTTTTTGAAGTTATACTTCTTTAGGTGCGTTATGAAAGAATGATGAGAGTGAAATTTTAAGATGCGCGCATCACTGTAACACAAAAATAACAGGGTGAAGTTGGTTCCTTAAATTTTCTGACGTTTGCGTCATTCGTTAGTTTTTTTTTTTTGGTTTCTTCGTCCATTATTTGGACAGGCAAAGGGTTCAAGCCCATACAGCCGTATTCATTATTTGATAATTAATTGTCAAAGCCAAGATGATGCAAGATTTTTACAAAATTGTTCTTTCTACAAACGTAGAATAGCACGAGGAATAAAAAATTTAAGAATTTTTGCTTCATTAGGCCCGTTAAAGAAGTATAACTTATTGCGTGCATAAATACACTTTTTTTTTTTAATTTGTGTGCAATTGTATATTTAGATTCTTGTGGTTGGGGTCATAAATAGAAAAGTTGAACATTTAAATTGAAAGCAAGTTAGCAACTGTCTACTCCAAATGTCACGAGGGGCTGCTGAAAACCAGTATTGTGTTGGTTGTTTTCTGCACTGACCAACAATGTTCTGAGCCAGCTTCTCTTAGCATTGAATCACGGGTACACATTTTATTTTATAATATTAATTGTTTACTTATTTAATATAGTATTTTAAGATTTTAATTAATGTTGTAAAAGGTTGTGTTGTGTGTGTTTTTTTTGCTAATTAAGTGTTTTCTATTTCTATTTCTAGAGGGAAATGTTGAACAAATTACTAACCTGAATAATAAGTTAGATTATCACTATTAGTTTCCTTCGTTAGGAATCATATATAGTCCCACTCAAGAAAAAAACCAAAAAACTCATCCGCCATACAAGTGTGCTCGTCACTTTGAGCTTTTTTTTATAATAATAGCAATGAGACGAGCAGGACGTTCAGCTGATGGTAATTGATACGCCCTGTCCATTACAATGCAGTGCCACTCAGGATTCTTGAAAAACCCCAAAAATTCTGAGTGGCACTACAATTGCACTCGTCACCTTAAGACATAAAATGTTAAGTCTCATTTGCCCAGCATTTTCACTAGCTACGGCGCCCTTCAGACCAAAACACAATAATATTTACACATTACTGCTTCATGGCAGAAATAGGATCCGTTGTGGTGCTCATAATCTAGCCGGCATCCTGTGCAAATGAGCCTCCCAATGGTAAAATTTTTCATTGATCCAGTAATTGGTGCCCTTAAAACTGTAAGACAATGCTTGCACAAATCAGCCTTCGACTTGTAAAATCTCCTCACCTTCCAAGTCATCAACAAGCCAACCCAACGTCCAATGATGACTAATATAAAATATCTACAACCAGTAAGCCTCATAACACTCAACCCATTCAGCATAAAAATACTAAAGCTTAAGTAAATTTAACGATCTCACAGACGAACTAATAATCGTAAAATCATATTCCACCTCATTATCCACGCGACACATTTACTACCTCTTTCAAGCGAAACAATACCCATAATACGACTACTTACAATATGCCCATAAATAAACCTGTAATCAGGATTTAAATCATTCATTTGCCAAGCAAACAAGATTATACAAAAGTTTTAAATAAACAATTCAACGACTTTATTCACAAACATATTTAAATTCAGAATGCTTTGTCAGACTAATACGAAATATGTCACCGTTGAAATTGTCCTTGCGTTTCGCAATGGTTCATCAGAATTTGTGTATTTATCACCAACCTTTTAAGTTAAAATCACGCCAATACATTTGGTGTCTCTACCTAAAACAAACAATTTGTAATCCTGAATTATGTGCTGCTGAATGCATACATTTAAAAGATATGAATCTGTAAAAAAGTGATGTGTCGTCGAGTTAAAATTTGTCGATAAATTTTTCTGTATTATAATTTAAAATGTTTCAATAAATAGGCGTGATAAATTTGAGCTTTTGTTCGATTATAAATAGAAATAAATTAAGTGTTTTATTAATACAAAAAATAAATTAGACGTCGATATTTTTTAATAAAACGGGATGTACAACAATTAACAAAATAAGCATAAAAATAGTTAAAATAACTGTGATGACCCAGATGTGACTAAATATTTTTTATTTATAAAAAACACCTTTGAAAAGAAGCAATAACACGGAGCTTTGAGAGCAAACATGACCAAACACGCCATATATGAACAGTCTCAGCTGCTCAGTCACAGCTCTCTCCACTATTGGTGTGATTCGGTATCGACAAAATTGATATTTTATCGATACCACACCACTAATATTAAGTCATCGACATAAGCGAATAAAAACATCGATGTATCGCTTCGTCTCCGACCTTTCCAGAATGCCGTGACTATTTGTCACCTGTTCTCGACTCCTGTACGAGCGCTACATACCTACACGCTGATTTCTATCACAACCTACAATCAACGAGGGCTATAAATACTAAAGGTTATCACATAAACAATCTTATTTGCACTTGTATATGGTTGCAAATAAGCTACAATTGAGATGTGACTTATGACCGATTCCGTTTGTTTGCAAATTTATTCCTTACACACGTGTTGTTCTACCCGCATAGCGACCATTTTGGAAGATATCTTCTTCTTCTTCACTCGATGTCATTTGAATATGAGGGTGCATTGACTACTCCAACCAGCCAAGATCCTCCAGGAAGTCACCCAACAACTTAACGTTGCCATTCTTTGATTGATCGGCACTCGGCAGTTTCTTCTGCTACGTAGATAGAAAGATACCTATTAAAATTGCTGTGACATCAGGCCGCACATAATATTAATCTTAACTGACAGTCTAAGACATCTCACACGACCTAGTCGACTTAGTCATCCATTAATAAAAATTGACCTTAAAGCATCATCAAGTGCTGCGTAATATTGCGCACGCCGTGCTAGTTGTGGGTTGAGATGATATCAACTTTCAAATGCATTACATAAACCATATAACTTAAATTATTAAAACTTTCGTGAGACATTGTTAACTTATTTATTAATACGGCTTTATCGGTGCGAGTATCGACTAGTTTTGTACCATACCGAGGTCCTTTATCAGGGTGAGTGTGGTGGTTTCGCGATAACGTCCCACCTCTTACTGCTGACTTGTGCTAGTAGTACGCGGCTAGACAGGGTGGGAGGCGCCGGTAGTGATGACGAGCACGGTATCACTGGCACTGTGTCACTATTGGTGTCCACGGGTGCACAAAATATACTCACAATGTCCATTCCGTGATTATCGGCACTATGGGTCTTATTGCGTTCAACAACATGAGCTTCCAAGTAGGTGGCAGAGCCGAACTATTGTCTGTATTAAAATTAGGAGGACTTCTATGGCTTCCAGCTGCTTGCGAGACACAAAACTTTTATCACGAGCCAATACTTTCACCCTATCGAACCTTAACTAATGTGACATGTCGGAGTTTAGGGCATGCTCTGCCACTGTCGAGGTGTTGCTGTCCAATTTTCGTACACTGCGGATGTGCTCGATGAGTCTGGTTTTTATGTTGTGTCCCGTTTCACCAATGTAGCTTTTGCCGCATTCGCATGGAATTTCGTAAACGCCAGGGCTCACCAGAGGGTCCCGATCTTTAGGCAGCGATCTATAGCACAAGTCCGCAGTAAGAGGTCTGACGTTATCGCGAACCAACTACCCTCTCCTCCTCCGAAGGGACCAAAACTAGTCAAAACCCCCACCGTTAAATCGTGAGTAAATACGTATTAATAAATAAACCATATAATTTGTTTGAATCAATTGAAAAGCAATCAACAAAAGCAAGCAATCGTAAACACGAAGTACGTCCTCAATAAAAATCATAATATGAAATCTTTCAACTCGACTAAAATAACAATTTGAGACATTTTTGGCCATTTCCTCATCTCATAAAGGTGTTCAATAAACGAAAAGTTAGTGTTCTTAAAATAATTCTTTTACTGTTTATTTTATTGTTAGTGTACCTTCCGTTTATTTTATAATTGAAATAAAATTTTGCAGGAGTTCATGAACCGGTAAACGAGATTTAAAATTTGTTTATAATATTATATTCTATGGGCCTTATGAGAAAACTCATGGTCGCTCAGAGGGCAATGGAGAGGGCTATAATAATAATAATAATCATAAATTTATTTATTTCAGGCAGCATTGCCCATATATTGTTAGTATTAACTTATTCTAGGATTAGTAATATTACAAGGATTTATTGTTATGCACGGAGTTTCCCTGCGAGATCGTATCAGAAATGAGGAGATCCGTAGGAGAACCAAAGCTACCGACATAGCCGACATGATTGCGAAACTGAAGTGGCAGTGGGCATGGCACATAGTTCGACGGACAGATGGTCGGTGGTGCAGAATAGTCCTAGAATTGCGACCACGTACCACGTTGGTGACGTTGGTAGGCCTCTCACAAGATGGCCGACGATCTGATCAAGATCGCCTGAAAACGTTGGATGAGGGCAGTGCAGGACTGATCGTTGTGGAAATCTTTGCGGGAGGCCTTTATCCAGAACTGGATGTCTTCCAGCTGATGATGATTATATTCGGATACTTAGATATTACCGTACAGAAATGTTTATTGTTATACAAGTCTGTCGGTCCGTATGAGACAGATGTGTATTATAGCAGACCTGAGATACGACCGAAGCCGTCTATCAAGAAAATTTTTAATGAATTACATTTCCTATCTGACTTGTGTAATAAGATTTATGAAATGACTAGATTTTACCCGCGACTTCATTTGTGTCGAACTTTGGGTAGTTTTTTATCTATTAGGATAATTTTCCAATAATACACATACAGCGCATATCTATTGTCGTTGGGGACAGTCTCTTTAATAGTATTTCCCTGTGAACTTTAATCTCATATTTCATCCCCAAGTAGGTCAAAGTTTCAAAACTGCTCGATCAAATGTTTATAAATTATTTCTTGTCAAGTGTCTAAATACAAAGTTTCATGGTTTTATCTTCGATAATGACGAAATTCCATACATATTGCCATCCCCTATTTCAACCCCTACATTTATTTTTCTTGCAGAAAAGGTAGTCTTTCTCTGCACAAAATTTTATCAAAATCGGTTTGGTTGTACTATACTGGGGTGCCAGAACAGAGATGAGTGTAATACTTGATATAATATAGAGATTTTCATTTATTTTCCGTTTGTTTTTGTAGTATAAATGAAAACTTGATTGTTTATAACAAAACTACTGCAATCAATACCTATATTTTAAATGAAGATTTTTGTTAGTTTGTCATTTGTTTAATCGTGGTAAATATTTTTGAAAAACAAATTAATAGAAATAGCACTGGTAAGCTGACTATATATTTTACTATTATTATATATGTCGGAGAATTATAATATAAAAGTAATATGGCCTGTATGATTATATTCTACTCTGTGTATTGGACTGATGGCGAACGTCATCTTTCAAAGTGTGTTTGAAGTTGTCACTGTGTACGTCACTGTCGGTGACGTGATTGAAGTTAGTTATTATTGTCCATCAGTAGAGCGCTCATTGAGAAGTTGCATTCGTCTTCAAGCTAGCGCCCGCGCCGGTTGTGCGCACTGATCGACTTAAATAACATGGTGGATACAAACACCGTGACGCCCGATTTTAAATCCAAATAAATCTCCGAGATATATACTATATACATAATACAAAAATTAAGGCCTATAGTCTGTAGATGAGACGACAGACACACGATGTATGTCTATCTATAGATATATATAATGAAAATGGTCTTTGTTTGAGACTCAATCACGCCTAAACTACTGATTGTGTCGACATTAAACTACCACCATTCGATGCGAAATTTATCCTAGATGGCTTACGGTTTATTTTTCGAATTCCATCTTTTCTTCATTAATTTATTTTTTTTTAAATTCGCCCGGGGCGGGAACGGCTAGTTTCATAATGAAATCACAACTTTTAAGTTAATAGTACATTACAATACAAGTGCGCAAAGTAGGTCAGGATGACCTACGTGCGCACGAGTATCGTATACTATTTTTCCTATTAAGTTGCGGAAAGTTCAACCACTGTAATTATTTTCAAACATTAACGCATGCTCACCACATTCCCGCAGGCTCAGCTACATTCCCGCACGCTCTTGTCGACGTGTGGGAAAGTAGCACTTTGCGAACGCAAATGCATGCGCAAAATCGAGCTTTGAGCGAGATAATAGGAAAAAATATTAAAAAAAAAAACTTCGACCATTAAGTCTACCAGTAACTTCTATTTCAAAAAAACCTCTGTATACTATCAGATAATAATATCAGAATAATAAACAAACACATTGGGCTCCACTTTAAGTTATTATCAATTTCAGAAGGAAAATGTACCAAGAGTTCTGATTATTCAAATGAGCTTCGTAATGAGGAGCGGCGAATGATTTTTGGTAAAATATGATTGTTATTTAGGTGCCCGGTGTTCGGCCGCGGACGGCAGCCTCGGGCTAAGACGCTAAATTAAAAACACGTCAAATGGTAAATTGGACCGAGACATCTATTAAGGTGGGTAAGGGCTGGGACACACTGGCGAAACCGTGTTTGTTTTGGTGGCATATGGTAGGGGATGGAGATGGTACACTTAACTGCTTTTTTTCTTATTATTTGAGAGGGCAAACGGGCTATAGGCTCATCAAACGTAGGAACAGGAAAGAGAAGAGTTGCCATTGATGTGAGAGTATGCTTAACTCATATTCATTCAATTAAATTAAGTAATTCAATTTACGCATATTAATTCTCCAAATAATTTAAAAGGAATTTTATTATACAAAAGCTTAATAAAAGTTTTGCTTAATTTAGGTAATTTTAATTCAAAACTATTATCGTTTCAAATACCACGTGTTTAGAATAATTTAAGATAATCTAATATATCTGAGCTCATTTTAAATTGAAACAAAAATTCTTAGCCCAATTTGGGGGTATTTAAAATTATTGGAATGTTAAAAAAAAGTCAAAATGTCTTAAATGAAATTGGCTATAAGAACTATATAAAGTTGTATCAAATCCAACGCTATTGCTAAAACATTTGGAAAACTACGGCCTATAGTTATAAACTCTGAGGAACTGAACGATAATTTTTAAATCATGAATTATTGATATTTGAACCTTTAATATTTTTGACCTGAATATTAAAAAGACTTTTATCAGTCTTTGACATCTCCGTAATGTTGTAAGCATCCCGTAAAAGTTGTAATACTCAAAACTAAATCAAGGAACAACATAAAAAATATTCACATAGATTAAATTTAGAATCACTTGATAGAGGCCCTTAAACTTCTTAATTAAAAAAAATAATAATAATTAAATCACTTCAATAAATAAAAATAGTGTAAACAGTAACCCCCCTATTCATAATAGTCTGCTAACTTAAAGCATTGCTAATTCTCACTCTGTCTTCTTCTATTGATCTAAGTCAGAATGAGAAAAAACACTCCTTAGTGGCTGTTTAAAGTTAGCGGACCATTATGAATAAGGGGGTAAAGAACTAACTTGACAATTAGGTCACGTAGGTAGTGGGGTAATTGCCTATGGCTTCGAAGGTACTACAGCAAGTTACAAAATCACAGTGCAATATCAGTAAACACCGAACTTATATTGTAATTATAGACCAAATACATTGAAACAGCAAATATAACATTCAAATTCCGAATATGATTTTGTCTTGGACGAATAAACCACAAATGGAATCACGATCAACCAATTTTCACGAGTTGAGGTACGAACTACAATTATTGTGTTTACATAACAAATTTATTTTCTTTCCAAAACAATTTTATTTATTTTACGAAAATAGCTGCTGTAATAGACTTGACGGCGCGTTTGATAGGAGTGAACGAAGTGTCAACTGTCACTAACGTCAGACGTAAGTTGACACTGTGGTTTACTTCGACCCAGCGCTAGCATAACAATCGCCAGTACGCTTTAAGTCGGCGATCGGGTCGCATCGAATTAGTGCGCTACGTATTAGGTGGAGTGTCCATCGATTCGGTGTCTTTAATTATGTATGTTCATAGGTACATAATTGAATTTGTTAGAAACTGTCATAACCATAATGTTAACACCAGGAACAGACATAAACTTATAATGCCTACGACTCGGCTAAGTCGAGTTAGTTAGTCTTTTGTGGGGCGATGTATATGCTTTTACAACAAGATCCCAGAAAATGTTCAAAACAAAAGAATTACGTTATTCAAAAGAATTGTTAAAAACGATTGTGTGGTAAAGGTTACTATAACATAAATGACATTCTTAATGATACCACAGATTGGGAATGGAGCGACCGACCGCAGGCAATTAAATAATAAGTTTAATTGTTCAATATTACCTTGTAAACATATATTTTTGATGAAAAAAAAACCCGCTGAGTTTGTTGCGCACGTTCTTCTCAGGCCTGAGGCATTCATTTTGGAATGGGTGGTAGTTTTTTTTTTGACTTTCAATAAGTGATGTCACATCCTATTTTGAATAAATTATTTGAATTTGAAGATGGAGCCTTGGGATGGTGGGATTATCTGTGATTTCTCTAAAGGCTTTAGTTGTAGTTACAGATGTAAAACACATTTTTTTTGATTGCCTCCTATTATCCAAATGATTTGAGTTTTCTTTAGTGTTAACGCCGCCATTATTTGTCTTCAAACAACTCGACTCGTGTTTCGCCTCTACAAAGTAACGACTACTTCAATAAATTTTGACTGCTATTATTTTTAACACAACGAAACATCATTCTTGTGATTTTGTTTCACTTCGACATATCGCGTTATACTGTCAACGTCATATAGCTTCCTGGCGGCTATTAGGCTCAGTAGCTGGTTAATTTTTCCAAGGATTGGTAATACACTAGTAACATATACACGGGTCAAACTCTAAGTCGATCATTTTGAAAATTTAAATAATATTTGTCAGGAGTATAGAAAAGGGGTATCTACATTTTACACCTAAAGCGGGATTTACCCAGACAATGTCATTAACTACAGCTCGTATTTGGTAAGAAAGTATTTGTAAAATATAATTTACTGACATAAGGTGCACATTTTTGTGATCCAAACAATATTATAGGTATAATAGTAGAGGTAGTGTGCTTTTACGCACTACGGCTCATAAGCGGTCAATTATGCGTGAGGTGAGATTGTTGGCTAGATCAGCAAACTCAGTTCCTTCCAGAAGTTAAAACGTTTTCTTAGATGTTCGCGGCCATCTGGAGAGCAAAGCCAAATTGGCTTCGAAGAAATTGGGCGTCATAAATAGAACACGGCAATACTTCAAGCCGGCCCACATTCTAGCGCTCTACAAAGCGCAGGTCCGGCTACACATGGAGTATTGCTGTCATCTCTGGTCTGGCACACCCCAGTATCAGCTCGATCCATTTGACCGCGTGCAGAGCAGACCAGCTCGAATTATCGGCGACCCAGTGCTCTGTGAACGGCTGGATCACTTGGCGTTGCCTAGAATCGTCGCTTCATTGTGTGTCATTTACCGCATTTATCATGGGGAGTGTTCCGAAGAGCTGTTTCACCTGATTCCTGCCGCCGAATTCCACCTTCTCATAACATGCCACAAGTTAGGATATCATCCCCACCATCTGGATGTGTGGCGGTCCTCCACAGTCCGGTTTTCAATGAGCTTTCTTCCACATACTACAAAGCTGTGGAATGAACTTCCTTGTGCGGTGTTTCCGGGACGATACGACATGGGTACCTTCAAAAAAAAGCGCGTACACCTTCCTTAAAGGCCGGCAACGTTCCTATGATTCTTCTGGTGTTGCAAGAGAATGTGGACGGCGGTGATCACCTAATACCAGTTGACCCGTACGCTCGTTTGTCCTCCTTTTCCATAAAAAAAATGTTTAGTAGAACGTGCACGTAATGGCAATTTTGAAGGAAATCGTAAAGCTGGACATCTTTTTGAACTAATAGGGGCATTTTTTCTAAGTTATAACGACTGTTGCATATCATATATATAGAGCGAGTCGTCACTAGAGATAATTTCATAATTTCATAATTTCATAGTTGAATAAATACTATTATATTCAAAAAATACATCGAAAGACGAATGATCAACAAATGAAAAAATATACCATGTAACTGAACATTTTACTGATTATTTGAAAAGTAATGTAATGTAGTAAATTTAGTGTGACAACGCCTTTACCGGCTAGAGGTATCAAGAAACAAGAGCTCGAAGGCTTTTACTTAATTCAGAAGCACAGCGGGTGTTCCCAAACCATCGGGCTGACTGTAAAATATTGTGCCGAGTGAGATTGGTGATCGCCTTGGGCTGTGTCCTGCGTGTCTTACATTCCAGCGCCGTACACACCATATTGACCAAATGTGGCCTCTTGTCTTCATAATAAACAACTAAAATTCGATTGCAGGTTTTTATGTACATAGAAGGAGACGAAAATATATTTTCAAATTTTTGAAGTGAATTCTTCTTTAGGTTTTTTTTATGAAAATAGGGGACGAGACGAGCAGGACGTTCAGCTGATGGTTATTGATACGCCCTGCCATCAGGATTTTCGAAAATCCCAAAAATTCTGAGTGGCACTACAACTGCGCTCGTCACCTTGAGACATAAGCTATGAAGTCTCATTTGCCCAGTAATTTCACCAGCTACGGCGCCCTTCAGACCGAAACACAATAATGTTTGCACATTTCTGTTTCATGGCAGAAATAGGCGCCTTTTTTGTAGCCATAATTTAGTGGGCATCCTGTGCAAAGGAACATTCCATTGGAAAACTCCACCATTTATCTTATTTCTCGCCATTTAATAATAATAAATAAATATAAACAAACGAAAAGATGTTAAATAACGATTTGATTTTTTCTTATCATATTAGATAAAGTCCCCGCGCGTTGATGTAGGGTCTGGCCGACATCTAACTGACGTCACAATAACATCAAGTCCAGGTGGACGCTTCAAATGCTGGAATCAAAAGAATTGAAAACTGTTTCCTGACATCAAGGTGTTAGTTAGTTAGTAAGTTTAGCTGGGCTAATTGGGCCATTGTGCGTTTTAAGAAGTCTAGCAGTCTTTCTAAGTTTCTGCAGGCATCCGGAAGCGATGCTGGTGATTGACATCAAGGTCTTATTTTATTCCCTTGAATCTAACTTTATGAAGAAGAATCACAGAAGCACTATCGGGATTATAGGAAGGTGTAAGCGCTTTTTTTGAACACCCCGCAAGAAAGCTCATTTTTTAATTTGGTTAAACATGTCAGAAACATCCAATAGTGTAGTCACTCTCAGAACACCATATATCTCCGTTGTGGATATGATATCTAAGTTTGTGGCTTGTTGTACTGAAGGTGGATTTGCAGCGAAGGGGTTGTTCAATGTGATAGAATCTCGATCAGAACTTCTTAGCATAGCATGACTAGCGTCCAAGAAGTCCTTTGCACAGGATGCCGGCTAGATTATGGGTACCACAACGGCGCCTATTTCTGCGTTGAAACAGTTATGTATAAACATTATTGAGCTTCAATCTAAAGGGCGCCTTAGCTAGTGAAATTACTGCAAATGAGACTTTACATCTTATGTCTCAAAGTGACGAGCGCAATTGTAGTGTCGCTCAGAATTTTTGGGTTTATCACTAATCCTGAGCGGCACTGCATTGTAAAGGGCAGGGCATATCAATTACCATCAGCTGAACGTCCTGCTCGTCTCGTCCTTATCATAAAAAAAGCATCCACTAAGTTAGATTGCCCTGGAAAAACGAAATCGGCCCATAATAAAACTTGGGCTTGCCTGCGCTACTCAAGGTTATCCCAGTAGAGTTGGTGGAGTGTTTCATATTCATTCATAAAAAAAAGACTCATGACTCTGTAGTACTCCCCGTGTAACCCTGATGATAGCCCTGTAAATGATGGAGGGCCTAAAGTGCCTGTCCTTACTCCAGAAACCACACTCCTTAAGCTAATAGAAGATACGACAGAATCAGGTGTTATGAAAACATTACCCGAAACACTTCATGTAACACGTTCTAAGATTGTAGCGACAACGGTATACCTACTGCTAAAACTCGTTGAGTTATTAATTGACAAATATATGCATATCATATAACCTTATTTAGAAACCACCAATCTATTTAAATCTCTACCTTAAATCGCTGATCTTATAACCATGACAACAGCACTTTGTCGGCGTTTTGTTAAACAATATGCAATTCCATTTCGACAGATATACATTTATCAAACGAAACGATTGTTAGGAGTAGCAAAACAAATTTCAAGTCCTTTGACGCTCTTTTCATAACCCAACAGAAAAAGTTAATTAAGTTTTAATAGAATTTAAAACAGGAGTGCGTTGGTAGCCAAAAATAGGCGATGTTAAAAAAAAAAAATATTTTACTGTTCTTAATGATTTTTTTGTTTGACTGCTTTGGGGATGAGTAAATAATCCCATTCTTGGCACGTTTGTTCAAAGAATTAGTTGGAAGATTAATTAATAGAATAGCCCTCATTAAATATTTATAAGGAAACATAGATGTAAGATTTTTAATTGAATATTTTCATTATATATATAAACAGATTGGGGTGTCTCTTAAGTTCAAATAAACCCTTTTGCTAAATATATATAAAAATAATTGAAAACATTTCATTTTTGTGTCCTTGTTTGTTCGTTTCTTATAGTTTTGGAAGATTGATTGACAGAGACTCGTGTTTTACGGAGCAATTTCACTTAATAACTTGGGTAAAGTAAGTCTGTAAATTAAAAAAAATAAGTTATCTTCTTGTATTAACATACAGATAAACGTTTAAAAAGCAGATATTTATACACACGACACCTACCTATACCAAAATAATTTTGAACATTTTGTTTGTCTGTCTGTCACTTTTAAGATAGAAAATCAATTATGGTTCATCGCAAAAAAAATGGATGTTTTTTATGACAATAAGGCAAGCAGGACGTTCAGTTATTGGTAATTGATACGCCCTGTCAATAACAATGCAGTGCCCGTCAGGATTCTTGAAAAATCCAAAAACTCTGAGCGGCACTACAATTGAGCTCGTCACCTTGAGACATAAGATGTTAAGTCTCATTTGCCCAGTAATTTCACGAGCTACGGCGCCCTTCAGACCGAAACACAATACTGCTTCATACCCATAATCTAGCCAGCACTATGTACAAAGGAGCCCTCCACTGGTAAACTGGTACTATGCAACATGGAGGAATCCACGCAGGCAATGTCTAGGGCGGCCGCTAATATTTCATAAGTATTGAAACAATGATTGCCTTGTGACATTTTGTTTTATTTATGTTGGCTGCTTAACGTAATAGTTATGATTTCATTGTCTAAGTTTAACGTGTTTCTGGCACAACAGAATACATACATCAATATATTTGTTTACACAGAAGTTTAGGAAAATCAATATGACAATGCTTCGTAAATCGTCGCAAAGTCTTCTTTGGGCAGGAGAACGAGAGTTTATGACTCCATTGAAGCCCAACTGATCGCTTTTACTAAGCTTATCCTATATTAACTCTTTGATGGAGGTCGCGAAACCTCAAAACCAATGATTTACAGGACCCGACTTGTAATTCTATTATGAGGGACTCTCATGAGGGAAATTGTCAAAAATATTTTATGGTTACCGAAACGATGCGGCGAAACGAATCGATTTAATCTCATTTCTGTCGCTTGCGTTTATCGAGACGATGGCGAGTGGCCCTTTAATATGGTCGTTTTAATTGCTCGGTATAAATCATCGTCGCTTGTAACGATTGCGGTGATTTACTTACCGCTGTGACATGTGTGTGTGCGTACCTTAAATCAAGTGAGTTAGCGTCCATCGTACTCCTTTATAACTCGCTGCTCATTTCTCAGGATGCAAATTTATGGGAAATTTTAATGAGTTATTGAAGATTACGAATATTATGATTCATTTTTTGTTAATGCTGTTTTGAGTCTGCCTCTAAATATCTCTGTCTCTAAAATATTTAGTCGTAGGGAAATAATTATGACGACTATAGTGTATATGACATGTATATGACCCATATAGCCCAGTGGTTAGTAACCCTGCCTACTGAGCTGCATATTTATATGATAAATATGGATGTTTGTTTCAGAGTCATGGATGTTTATATGTATTTATGTATGTTTAAGTAAGTGTATTGTATTAAATATATCGTTGTCTTGTACAGGTTATGCCTAGTTTGGGGCAAGATGATTTGTGTGAAAGTGTGTCTATATTATAAAAATCAATATTATATATTAAATTTATTATATTTTTCTATACAGATGATAGTAATTCAATCGTGCTTTGTATTACTGCCCTGTAATACGGGGTAAAGCTTAGACCCTGATAAAGTTGTGCTTACTCCTGCAGGTCTTGGAAATGTGGTAACAGCAGGATTCTGAGAATTTCATGGACAGGCAGGATCCAGAACGAGATGGCTCTGCGGTTGATGGATAAAAAACTTAAAGTGTTCAGAGAAGTTAAATAAAAGGAAGCTGGTGTACTTTGTCTACACGATGCGTCATGATAATTACCAGCTGCAGTAACCATCATGCACTGAAAGAAGAAAGGGAGACGTAGACCAGGCAGAAGATGGACATTATGACTGAAAACCTTAAGATAGTGGTTTGAATTGAGTTACTGAAAACCATATTCCACGCTACTGCGTCGAAGATAAAAATAGCAATGATAATCGCCAACCTTCTTCAAGAAGAACATTTCCCTTACATTACCAGTGGGAGGCTCCTTTGCACAGGATGTTGGCTAGATTATAGGTACCTACCACAAAGGCGGCTATTTAGATTTATAGAAGGGCGTCGTAGCAAGTGAAATTACTGGGTAAATGAGACTTAATATCATATATTGCAAGGTGAGGAGCGCAATTGTAATACCACTCAGAAGTTTTGAGTTTTTCAATAATCCTGAGTGGCAGGGTGTATCAAGTACAATCAGCTAAACGTCCTGCTCGATTCGTCTCTTATATTCATTAAAAAAACGTACCTAGTAAATCGATCGACTTAATTTAGAAATACGCACGAAATACCGAGCAAGACAATCTACTTAATGATGAAATCCACTTGAACTTATAATAGAATGAAGGCGAATAATGTATAGCTTTGGACAGATAGATTCGAACTCTCTATGCAAAGGTTTACAAAATAAAATTGCTCGGGAACTTAGCAGTTTTAGAGAAACTGAAGATCTCCTCAAGATATGTAACTTATAAATCTAAAAAATACTATTGAGTACATACTGTTTACAACATAGGAATATTCCACATATATTATGAATTATTGTAAAATGTTGTTTAGATGAGATGTATGCGTGTTCCTTCATTTTTAATGTTATTATTATCTTAAACCAATATAAATTGATTTACGCGAACACTGGTACCCATAACACAAGTTAGATCTTATCAAGGGTATCAGAGTTTCAATCCAACACTGTATTTTATTTAAGATAAGTTAATTTTTAAGATGTAGTACATATATATTTAAGTGTTGTGAACCTCTGTTTTTGTGAAATAAAGTTTATTATTATTCTCTTTATTACAATTTCATCTTATTTTCTACATTTATATATAACATATTTATAAAAAACAATATTACAAATATAAATATAAAAAATAGGTTCACGACAATTCCGCCGGTGGTTAGGGCGACAGACTGAGGAACTTCCGCACGATGCGTGCCGTTCCCAAAACAGCTGCTTTCTGTAACGCACCCTTTATCCAGCTATTAAGTGAGAGCCTCTTGAGATGACTATTGGGACAATTATTGTTGAATCAATTTCCCACATGTCAGTAACCTCGTGTGCTAAGTCTAGGTACTTCGACAATTTGTCTATTTCAGCTTTCACAAGGTTATCATCACACAGAACGGTGATATCAACAATAAATGCCCGACGCTCTAACCGATTATTGTTATTATTATTAGTTCTTGCCGTACGCCATATTGAGTGGTTAAGTTTATTGGTTAAACATCTAAGGACTAACTTCATCTACTGTACATATATAGCTCTAGTTATAACAACACAGAGAAATTAACTCCGCTACACTAAAGACGGTTCGAACCATCAATCAAGTTTCGCCTGAGGCTAAGTTCGTCAACTTGACTTCTGTGATTGCCCTTCGTAATACATAATATATTATGTTTACTTTTAATTATCTCACGCCGGTCTAGTTGGCGTCAAGACATATCGTTTAAGTCGAGCCAAGTTTGCGTGGGAAATGATTTAGCGGTTACTAAACACAATCGCGTGTAATTTGTCCGTTTTACGAAAGCCACAATAAATTTTACTTCAAGTAGGCAGAGTAATTGTCTATCGAGATAAACAATAAACAGCGATTTACGTTACTTGGGCCTTGTCGTTGATTGGACGAAGGGATATCTGCAAAAGGGTTATATTCTTAACTTGTACTTTACTACGATAGTACTACTTAATTATAATAATAATAATGATTATACTAATTATATTTAAATACATAACAAGCTTACATAACAAGCTGACCCGGCAGACTTCGTACTGCCTCAATCGATAGATAAAAGACCTAAACTTTTGTGTAATAAAAATAAAAACAAACAGAAGAATCCTTTTTATTACAGCAAATATTATTATTTTCAATTTATTACACAATATGATGTTGCTTACTTACAAAACAGAGTTAAGCTTGCTAAATTAAGTTTATTTTTTACCTCCTGAGAAAGTCTGAATGATATAAGAATTCTTATTAGTTATTCATTTTAAACTATTATTTTAATTTGATTTCTGAACGACGGGGGACACATCAAAGGTAAATCAAAATCGTTGTTTTTATTTGATTCCGAGTATTTTCATATTTATTCACCTTTTAAACCTTTTCTGGACTTGCACAATTAATTTAAGACCAAAATCAGCCAAATCGGTCCAGCCGTTTTGGAGTTTTAGCGAGACTAACGAACAGCAATTCATTTATATATATATATATATATATATATATATATATATATATATATATTTTTGTATTCTATGCGCCTTACTTGATAGGCCTAATCCAACATCATCCAGTCTCAGCCAATTAGGGAAATTATTGGATATGGATTTTTTCAAAATTTGTTAAAAATATATATTACTATTTTTGTGATAGATATTTTTCATATTTTTTTTTCACAAATGCGCTAAGTAACTTATTAAACCTGTATTTGGGATATTCTATAATAATGTTGTGAAAATAGAAATTGATAAAATGAAACAGCACAAATGAATTGCCACCTGAGTTCATACTTAAAGTTTTTCTCTTTTTCTAAGATTGAGAACATAAAATGGCTTGTAGTGATAATATATTAATTGGCTTCGAAGAAACTGAGCGTCATATACAGAGCACGGCAATACTTCAAGCACAAGTGCTCTGTGAACGGCTGTATCACTTGGCGTTGCGTAGAGACGTCGCTTCATTGTGTGTCTTCTATCGCATTTATCACGGGGAGTGTTCCGAAGAGCTGTTCAACCTGATTCCTGCCGCCGAATTCCACCTTCGCACAACACGCCACAAATTAGGATATCATCCCCACCATCTGGATGTGTGGTGGTCCTCCACAGTGCGGTTTTCAAGGAGCTTTCTTCCACGTACTAAAAGCTGTGGAATGAGCTTCCTTTTGCGGTGTTTCCGGGATGATACGACATGGGTACCTTCAAAAAAAGCGCGTACACCTTCCTTAAAGGCCGGCAAGGCTCTTGTGATTCCTCTGGTGTTGCAAGAGAATTTGGGCGGCGGTGATCACTTAACACCAGGTGACCCGTACGCTCGTTTGTGCTCCTATTCCATAAAAAAAAAGCACTTCTTCACATTCTAGTGCCACATATGGAGTATTGTTCTCATCTCTGGTCTGGCGCACCCCAGTTTCAGCACGAACCATTTGAGCGCGTGCAACGTAGAGTTGCTCAAATTGTAGCGAATTCACGTGAACGGTCAAATCACTCGTTGCGGAAATACGTCACTTCTTTGTCTACCACATTTATGTCCGAAAAGCCGTTTGAACCGGTTCCACCCGCCAAATTTAACCTTTACACGTCATGATACACAAAGGAATATCATCCCCACCATCTGGATATCGGGCATTCCCTTACGGTACGGTTTCCAAAAAACTCTTCCACATGCAACCAAACACCACATACACATACACAATCACAAAAACACTTAACAAACAAACAAAAATACGTACATAAATGCATACAAACATATTAAACACACTTACTGACATACACACAAACAAATATGAATACGTAACATAAATACATACATAGACACTTAAATACATCACACAATACATCAACGCACTCGTCGGCGAGTGTGTTTTTCTTACTTTTCATCATTCATCATTTTCAATTTCATTTTCATCATCATCTTTTCTCCTTCCCACAAGCACACAGCCGGTCCGAGGTTCGAGTCTCCTTAGGAAACGCCCCACGACTGTTATAGCGTAGTCTTTGCGGTCTCCACGGCCCACATCCTATGTCGCTGTAAAAGCCTTCAGGACTGAGATACTATAAATTATTAGGCTATTAATAACCCTGTCCTACAACCCCTAGGAATCAAAACCCTACTACCTTATACTTCCAGAAATTCAAATTCATTGATAGACTAAGTGAAAATTAATTGCCGCTAAATGACAAAATAAAAACCATCCTAATTCTCTCCTTAACACTTCAATAAAAGTATCACTTCTTATTACAATCAAAGTCCTCCGCGGCGTCTGTCTGTCTGTCTGTCTGTTCGCGATAAACTCAAAAACTACAGCACCGTGGATAGTGTGGTTCTCGAGAAAGGTTTAAGTATATAATTTGATAAGTTTTTGTATATATGAACGGTATTTGTTGGAATTGTCAGAAAAAAATAAGCCATCTGGGAGCTTTCAACTAAAACGCTGTCTAAACCCTTAGAGATATAACAAAATAATGTAGGGTGGAATTGTGTATCTTATGTAGGTCTACAGAAAGGTCCATGATGGCTTCTCCATGATAACATACTATATCCATTTTTTTTTCTATTGACAAATAAAGCATAGAGTACAATAGTAAGGAGCCGTCTGTAAATTTGAAGAAATTATAACCAATATTATAGAAGACAAATTAAAAACATAATATTCATAAACATAGCTAACAATCAAATAAATTCGATTTATTTATAAATTTTATCATCATCATCATCATCAGCCGGAAAACGTCCACTGCTGGACAAAGGCCTCCCCCAAAAATTTCCACGACGAGCGGTCCTGTGCTGCCCTCATCCAACGTATTCCGGCGATCTTGACCTGATACTCGGTCCATCTTGTGGGTGGCCTGCCAACACTGCGTCTTCCGGTACGTGGTCGCCATTCGAGGACTTTACGGCCCCAACGGCCATATGTCCGTCGAACTATGTGCCCTGCCCACTGCCACTTCAGTTTCGCAATCGTTGGACTATGTCGGTTACTTTGGTTCTCCTACGGATCTCCTCATTTCTGATTCGATCTCGCAGGGAAACTCCGAGCATAGCCCTCTCCATTGCCCTATGAGCGACCATGAGCTTTCTCATAAGGCCAATACGCCACGTCTGTGTACCGTAAATTATACACTTAATCAAATTTAATTGATAATATTTTACTTAACTTCTATTTTAATTAACATTGTTTAAGCTTCTTCAACTTAAAACGGCGTCATAAATTCAATACGAGATGGCCTTATTAAATTAATCTTACACACGAAATGGTACTTTCGTAAAGCCATTAGAAAAATTAAAAACCATATCTTTGAATAATTTACATTCAGCTCTTTTCTACAATACTTCACTGTCAACGCCGCGTAGGTAGTCGAAACTATAAAATAGTGCTAAATGACCTGCGGGCATTCAATCAAGCTAAAATGGACCTTAATATTTGAACTATATAGTTTGTTTTCGTATGTTTTGAGTCGTAAATGTTATAGGTCAAATCGTGGAGTGGCTGTTTGAGTATAGTTCGTACGGTAGAAGTGAACAGCAGGGAGTTACCCTTAATTGGAGGAGCAATAACTTATATCGGCACTCCACGGATCTCATATAATTGTATCGAATATTCAAATGAATTTTTATCTTTTATGAAATTTATAAATGTTTACAATAATTTGCTTTCATAATGATTTTAATATTTTATACGCGGCACGTATTTTCTGTGTGTTTTGACTCTTATGTTGAGTAAGTTACGATTTAGCTTGTGAGTTTGCTTGGTATTTTTTGGTGTATTTCTATATTATAATAAGTGTATGTTTTTAGTTATAAATAATGAGATTTGTGTTGCATTTTTTGCACGTCATTCTGTATTACATTTTGTTATGAACATACCGAAAGCTTTAATTTCAGACTATTTTTGAAATGTTAAAAACATTTGGATCACGAAATTACATGAATTGTAGACTACATTTTATACATATCGACAAACAATAGAAATTCAACACTTCTTTAACTACATAATATATTTCTTCAAAGAGAAGCCTTATATATAGCTATAAAAAAAAGTTTGCAATGCTTGAAAGAAGAAAATCGATTTTGTTCAAAAACCGGTTCAGAACGGTTTTTTCCAAATTATCTTCATTGCCGTCTCATTTGACAAAGCAAAGATTTATATTTAGAGATACCTTATATTTTTTTAACAACAAAGCGTTATCACATGGCCTCTAATTTTTTAACTGCACGAGATGAACGTACTTTCTACCAAAAAAAAGGCTGCAAAGACTGCAAGTCTTCAAGTTCTTGCTGTGATATTAATCAAATATCAAAAAGTAGCAATATTACTAAAAAACCGGTTTAGAACGGTTTTTTCAACATAGCCTTTATGAACTCTAATAACCAAAATGACGAAAATAAAGTTCTCTAAGTACCTAATTAAATGTAATTTTTTTTTTGGTTACCAAGGTATTTTTTCAGACCCATACTTATAATATTCGATCAGAGAGTACCTCACACGATTCTACATACTGGAACAAATATTTAAATTTATAAGCTTACATTGCGATCTAATGTACCAAGGAAATAATTAAATGTATATTTTTTATTAAGTCGCTCTATGGTCGATCCGTTATCAAATGTATTCAAATTGATGATTGATTTGAACACGAACCGTCTGTGATTCAATAGATACATAACATTAGTGTCGTATTCAATAAGATGATGGTGAACTTTGACCCCGACAGACAGATGTGGATGTCATAGGTGCATGTTAAGTTTGGCTTTAATTGATCAACAATAGACTACACGCTTTTGGGTTTTTATTTAACATTCAATATTGCTTGTTTGAAGCGGAGTGTGGTTGTTTTTGATTTTGGAGTGAAAACATCTTTAACGAGACAAGTTTTGACAAAAGTCAAATAAACAATAACGGCTGGATCACTTGGCGTTGCGTAGAGGCGTCGCTCGCTTCATTGTGTGTCTTCTACCGTATTTATAACGGGGAGTGTTCCGTAGAGCTGTTTAACCTTATTCCTGCCGCCGAATTCCACCTGCGCACGACTCGCCACAAGTTACGATATCATCCCCACCATTTGGATGTGTGGCGGACCTCCACAGTGCGGTGTTTCCCGGACGATACGACATGGGTACCTTCAAAAAAGTGCGTACACCTTCCTTAAAGGCCGGCAATGCTCCTGTGATTCCTCTGGAAGAAGGCAGACTATAAAAGAGATTATAGGCGGCAGTGATCACTTAACAACAGGTGACCCGTACGCTCCTTTGTCCTCCAATTCCATTTAAAAAAAAACAATATTCAAGTTGGCTTAAATTAAGTGCTTTTGAATCGCCACTACCTATATAACTTTTAAATTACTGAAAATACCATTATGTTCGGATAAAGTTGAGCTGGTGAGAAGAACATACAAGCGTTAGCACAAAGTGTCATACAAATCGCGAGTGCGAGTAGTTTGTCACGCACACTAAACTAATATTCCTGGCCTGTTTTTATCGGTTGTCTAACAGCTCTGACTCCGTCTAGTCATATAAATTATCTAAGAGAAGCAAATTTGTACGTGTCGGGCGAGGATCGAACCAGGGGTTTCGTGGTGAGAGTCGACAGTTCTACCTATTGCGCCGCCGAGTCTTCACTGAATCGGTGCTAATAATAATTTAGCTTACGTCATACAGGTACCAGCAGCCTGAAACTCTCTCAGAAAAAAATGAATTCATTCGATTGAATGAAACGTGCAGTCATTGTTAGATTGACAGATGACGGCTATATACTTGTAAAAACAAAATAGCCGAAATCCACTTCGTTTTATGGCCATTTTCAATATCGTATCTCTAGTTACGGATATATTGCTATCACCGTTTAATGGCAAGATTTTAGCTATCCATAGTTATTTCCAATATAGTTATAGTCCAATGGTATCTATCGATAGGTTATAGAAATGTATGTAAGCGTAAAAAGATAGATTTGTATACCTCTAGTAAGTTAAACTAAGGATAGATAGGTTATTGAAAACGGCCGTAAAGCATCTGTTTACTTTAAAACTTAGCCGGATTATACTGCGTCGCCAATCGCTATACTATAATTACATCTTTTTCAAACTTATTTCAAATGACTGCACGTTTCATACTAAATAAAATTTCAATTTTTACTTAGGCAGTAATTACGTAGTATTTACGTCCTCTTTGGGTACCAGTGAAATTTTTATCGATGGCTGGCATAGCTGGCAAAGAACTTGAGGAAAGTTAAAAAAATCAAAAGCATTATTTATTAAACCATAAAAGGGATCGCGATGAATCCTTCACGTTTTTTTCGGACGCCAAAAGGTGGTAATTAGCAACAGGTGGGGGCTTTTAATAATAAATTCAACAATTTATTGGTATTTTTTGCCTTCACTTCACTTCTGCCTCATATTGTGTCCCAACACCCTTTGTCAATGTCATTTTTGCTACTATTTTTGAGTAGAATACAATAAACGCTGACATGTGAAATTGCGTATTCATGGTGACCAGAACAAATTTGGAATTAGGGATTTGAAATAATTTGTTTCTCCCTGTTTCTGTTGTTGGCGTCTTTTTGTCTGCTGTCTTCTGTTATAAAGGGATCATGGTTTTTTTAAGAGCTTTATCTTTTTAGCCTATTATTATTATGAGTTTTATAGATTTAGATGCACTTAAGTCCTAAGATCTATTGTGATGTTCTCCTGCTTGCGCTAGTAAAAGTGTGGACTTACTGTGCCGGGATTTAAATTATATTCTCAAATTTCTTTGAAGAAGCGTAGGATCCTCAGAGGGTCCAGGCAGGGCACGTCCTCAGCTTTGAGTGAAGGTATTTTAAGGCACCCCAACCTGATTCTGGCAATGGCTTGGTTTTTTTTGCCTATGGATAATATTATAAGAGTATGAAGATTTCTTCTAAAAAATCTACCAGTGGTTAATGACTCGGATTTTAAGGGTAAAGTTACCGAACTCGTATACTGCTAGAATTTATTGAAAGAACAAAGTTCGTCTTAATTTATTCTTAACGTCTTTCATCTTAACCTCATAGGTTGGTCTATATTGTGCTAGAAAACCGAAATTATTAGTACTAGGATAAGTCAAGTACAAGTCAGCCTACATATGAAATATTGTTCTTATCTGGTCTGATGCAGATCAGCATCTCTTTGAACCATTTGACGTGCACCGAAGTGTTGCTGGAATAGTCGGGTCTTTGAGATCACCACGTTCAACTGGTGCTACGTATAGACGTCTAAAACTCTGCTGCCCAACTCTAACTACGTTCCTCATCGTTTTAGGTGAAATACGTCCATTGCTGGACAAAGGCCTTCCGCAATGACCCAACCTGTTCCGGTGTTCTTGACTAGATCATCTATCCATCTTGTGGACGGCCTACTAGCATTCCAGTACGTGGTCAGCACTCAAGGAGTTAATCGATCCAACAGCTATCTGTCCTTTCAGCTATGTCTTACCTTGTCATTCTTGCTTACTTGGTTCTATAATTGAAATTTATGAAGCTTCCTCATTTTCATTTGATGTAAAATATCACAATTTCTTAGCGCACTAAAATATTTAACAGAGCATTTTGACAAACTTGTACGTTTTACAATTTATCAAGCAACACTTTAAATTTATTTGTTTAAACAATCAGATTTAAATAACATTATCATCAAAGCTGTTTGTGTCAACTGAAAACCCACATTCTATGTTTGAATTTAAATGTAAACATATCGAGTGGCGTTAGAAAAATTACTATCAAGTATTTGTAGGGTGACCATAAAGCAAACCGTCGCAGTATTATAAACTTATCAATTAAAGGATATATAATCTAATGTTAAAAAACTTAGATTAAGGATTGGTCTCCACTGCGCTCCAACTAGATACCGCACTACCTAAGAACAATAGCTTTTTATTACTGCAACTATTAGATACTTGTGTGCGTGGCATCTTGACACTCGATGGCATCTTTCAAATTTCGTAACATACGCTTCATGTTACATAGAAAATTTTAAAATTAAGATTTTTGAATTAGGCTCAGTTACTTTTTAAAAATAAACATAACATAAAATTTCTTTGCTATATTCAACCGTTTTACTAAAGACACATTGGTAAACTTTCTTAGACGAACAAAAAACTATGGGATGCATGTGCGTTGTTTCCAGAATGGTTCCTGGCTACCTTCAGTTTGTTGAAAAAAATTAGTTTATAATCCGTATAAAGAACTGTAAAGTAAACAATACACAAATCACAATAGTTTATAATACCATTAATAATATAAACCAACTCGAACCTCTTTATATCACGACCAATTTGTGTACCACGACTAATTTGCATATCATAACACCATTCACACTTCAATGGGCAAATGTCTGTCATTATTCAAAAACCTGGCTACACTATTCGTAACTAATATCCAATAAAAATGCCGTACGAAACCGGGGCACGACTCGGCGCTTTGTATTTCACGTTAATGTTCTCGATTCTGTTTTGTTGATTTCTATAAAATATTATAAATGGGACGGCTACCACTAAGAGAATGACCAAATATTACGGCTAGGGAACAAGAAAGTTTGACTAGGTTTTTTTAAATGTTGAATTTCTAATGAATCTGTAAATTATTATTTATTTAGTTAAAAATCGCTTTGAAGATTGTTTTCTCTTTGAATAATAGAATTAATATTAAATATGGAGCAATAGTAAATTAATTGCTAGGTGGCATTGAGTAGGCATTCGTTACCAGGAGGTTGTTTAAAAAAGTAAGCAATTGTATAACATATTTTTACTTGTCTTTATGCCAAACTATATCATAATAAAAGCCTTCACTTTACGTTAAAGTTTAAATGAATGAACATATTTTGGTTCTCGTCAGTAGTTTTTTTTTTTTGTAAAAGTTTGATGTAGCAATTTTATCTAAAAAATTGCCATATTTAAGGTATTTATTTTAATTTTATAAAGAATATTTTCAATATAGAGTAAAAATTAATTTGAAGATTTTCCGTAATCACAGCATTGGCAAAATTGTAAATATATTTATGTATACGAAGCGAGCTCAAACTTTCTTGCTGCCATACAACTTATGCAATATGAATCCAGAAAAATGGAATATTCTTTATAATTTTATTCACGGCTGGAGCTCAACAGGTAAGCATGAATAAATTCTCTGTCCGATGACAAAGCCGACTCACAGTCGGACCCGTGTTTTTCATAAAGTGTCGGTTCTGTTATACATTTTTTATTTGACCATTTGCTACCAACTGCGTTATATGAAAAATGGATCGTAAGATCGTACCCTTTTCTCGTGTGTATTTTTTTCAACCGAATAAATCATGTCATTAAATTTTAATAGTCACTGTAGGGCAGGCTGGGTTAGTTAAGGCTTTTGTTGTATTGACGATTCGAGGATTCTATCTGTTGATTGTTACCATTTAAAGGCATTGTGTTCTTTGGATGGTTAAGTTGAGTAAATGCCGACTTAATTTCATTAATCGAATGCTTTGTACGAATTAAGATTTAATTGAGTCAAGGTGGCTTTGTTAGCTATTGTTATGTGAAAGCCTTTCAGTGAATAATGTAAGGAATTCGAATAATTCTAAGCGCGTTGTAATGATGAACATATGTTTTAACACGTGGCTTGAAAAGGCTTAATGATACAGATTTTACCTTTTCATCGAACTTTGTAAAGAGGTTTTTTTTGTATTGACTTGTTGCTTATGGATATATTGTTATTGTTATTAGAAGTACCCACGCGTATTATTTTTCATTGATTTAAACGAATATAACACATTCTTTTACAAATCATTTGTTTTACTCCTTTTAAATATAAATTGTTCTTTTCAACCTTCAAGCTATTCTAAGCTATTGAAAGGGTAATTGGCCCATCACTTTTTAAGGGGGTGATGGGTTTGTGAGTAAAACTGTGAACGTACATACACTTTATTTTTACATACTTATATACAGCGGTGTCAGTAACGGTAATCTCAAAAAATTACCAGTTTTCACTCAAAAAAACAGTCGAATTGAGAAACCCTTTTGTTTTTAAAGTCTAAAAATATCATTGAGCCTTGCCACGTATTTCGTGATAGTAATTAATTTATACTTTTATTTTTGAAATTTCACGCTTAATAAAGAGATTATAATTATTTACATGTATGGTTTCTAGAATTAAGATTAGAGTAACTTAATATTTTTCTTATTTAAGGAGTTGAATGTACCATATTAGAATAACCAACCTAGAAAAGAAAAAAACAAAAACCTACATATTATAGTAGTTCATAATATTATAAATACGTTCTTAATACACAAATAAAATTTGAAAAACAACATTTTATGAACCATGCGGGATACGAACCCACGACCTCCGGCGTTCTGCGCCGGTGCTCTAACCAACTGAGCTAACCGTTTGAGTACCCCCTCGTTATAAAATTCTGTTTGCTTTGTTCAACTCTCAGGTTGTGGCTTCATCTACAGGATCTACTTTACAGTTGATAACCTGCTCAACCCCAATATTTGCATATTAGGAAATTGACTTGGGATCTCGCTCTTGTAAATATAACAATATGTTATGTTTTTAAAGTGATAACCCTCATTTCTAGAATTAATACACAAATAAAATTTGAAATACAAAATTTTATGAACGATGCGGGATACGGGAAACATAACATATTGTTTACGTTCTTACTCTCATAAGACATTGTGTTGAACCGACTTCAAAGAAAAGGAGAAGGTAATAAAATTTGTATTTATTAATGTTTACTATCTCAAATCTCTAACCGCTTAATTTCGTAATGAAATACACTGCAAAATCACTACAAATTATAGAAAAACAAAACATATGTTGGAATACTTAAGTGATGGTTAACCTCATCAAAATTTTAAGGGCTTACATTTTTTCTATTTTTATTGAATAACTATATAACAGACTAAATAGCTATTAACAGATAGCGATATGACATTATACGGCAGCGATACTTTACAAATCGACAATTATAGGTACGCACATTGTTATAAGATTACCAAATTTAATAATACACAAATTAGATGTTTAGAAATGAAATATGATCTTTTAGAACGACAAAACATTAAGACGCAAATAAAATTCATGCTTTATAAGTTCAAGTTCCAAAAAGACCTACAAAACGCAATTTCAAGTCACGACCGCAACTAAACAGCGAGCGATCAATAAGATTTTGGTTGAGGATCGATATTTTTTCGATACCAACTAAAGGTGTAGGGCGGGATAGCCTCGAGCGAACGAGTGTGCGATGCGCGGGCGGAGGGCAGAGGTCACGCGAACCGAAGTGAAGGGATCGAGTTATCGATAAGTTATTTATTATCGATATGTTATTCAAAACCGATTACAAAGGAAAAATTTATAGTAAACACATGGCAAAAAAATTATTATTATTAAATTATATATTAGATTATACATACGTGTTCCATTATATTAATTATGATGAGGAGTCCCAGAATCCTATGTGGTCTAACTTCTCTATTATATTATATATTATCATACGTTCGGAAAAATAATGATTGTGAAAAAAATATACAATAATTTACGTAATTTAATAAATTTTTCTTGCGTAGATGTTTTAAAAAAAAACGGCTTAGCTGTTAACATGCTCGTACATTGCATCTTATTATGAGAAGAAAATTATAAACAGTGTTAAAAATTTATACCACTTAAACATCATTTCATTGTGTTGCTCCGTATAACTTATGTACTATTTCATTTATAAAATTAAAAATTAAAAATAATAATATAATAATAATAATATTGACACAAATTATCTTGCCCAAAGTTAAGCGTATATAGCCTGTTTTATGGGTTACAAGACAATGATATATTTAATACAATATACTTACTTAAACATACATAAATTCATATAAACATACATAAATACTTTTAACCATCCATGACTCGGAAACAAACATCCATATTCATCATATAAATGCTTGCACCTACCGGGATTCGAACCCGGGACCTCTAGCTTTGTAGGTAGGATCGCTAACCACTCGGCTATACAGGTCGTCGAAAATGACTTCACGCACCTCCTTGACCCTGGTCTCGGCTCCGCGATACTCTCTCTCCGCCACCGGTACGATTCCTATGTGTATTCAGTTTAATTAATGCCATCAAAACATAACTTGTAAAAAAACCAAGTGTCGCAACTCAGTTCTTCTTCCGTAAAAAGTTGTGAGATCTATTTAATACCAAGTCAGTCAATTTATTCTGTCCCAACTTCCATTCAGGCTTGTAGTTTATCGATCGAGGGGGTCGAAAATGGCTTAAATTGCTTCAAGATAAGGATGGTCGGGCTTTTTTTTGTGTGAGTATATCATAATTTTTAGTAGGATTTCTGAATATTTAATTATGCAGTACATCTAATATTTTTCCCTCTCAAAATAACATGATTGTATGTAATATTTACAATCGCCTAGTTATTTTACGTAACGATTTTTTTTTTATAATTAAAAACCTAGGGTATTTTATGTAAATTTAAATAAAATTATTTTTAGAGGTTTTAAACACGAGTTATTACATTTTGTAAAACGTTAATATTCTGTATTTTGAATTTCCTCAAAATTAACAGCTTGCTTGGTCACAAGAGACGTTTACTGTAATTGAAGTTAAAATTCTAACGATTTAAAATCAATTAAGATCTTTCTTAGCCAATTAGGTGACTCAACAATTCTTGATACTATAGAACATTATCTCATTATTTTATCGACATCGAGTTTCGAAAGCATCGGCTGACATCACTAAAGACCACACCTTGCTTGCCTAGCTCGTAATGGCGAAAATATAATTCATATATCCATCCAATCTTCTAGTCATGTGAACCAAATCACTTACGGTCAATTACGAGGTATTATCATTTAGATAAAACATGATTTAAGTAATTTATGATTTTTCAATATTTAAGTATCTGTTTTCAGAATATTTTTGTAGACATTGAATTGATACCTAGGCTAAATTATCATACCTTAACGTTATTATTATACTTCCCAATAATAAATTCTAGTATGAGTTCCATAGAACTGTGTGACCTGATTCCTGCTGCTGAATTCCACCTGCACACCATGAAACTTCACAAATAAGGATATTTTCATTCCAACCGACAATCTGGATGTGTGGCCTTCCTCCATAGTCTGATTTCAAGGAACTTTCGTGTGCGGTATTTCTATAACGGTACGACTACAATTTGAATCAATCAATCAATCTATATATGTATGGATATACACATATTTATTTATTTATAATCGCTACTAAAATGCTCACAGAATACCTATACTTATTTATGGTGTATGTGGATGATGCAGCTACTGTACTCAATAATTTTTGAATTAATTTAGGTACATTTCCTTTTTTGACTTACTAAATGTAGGACATTGACTATTTGACGTTTGAGTGTGTCTGTTGCATCATTTTACATATTATATTGTAATTTGAAATGATTTGTAAATCGATGTACTTAAATGTAAATCTTGATATAAAAGAGTGGCAATGAGTTTCTTGCTACTTCTTCTCATTAGCTCAACCCTTTACGAAGTAGCGGTAGATTCAATAAGATAAAAATTTTATTTTTTTGGCATTCATAAATGACATTTCCGTGATTTGAATCAATCAAATTGATTCACAAAAGTTGTTGTGAAGTTGTGTCATATTTAAATTACTAACAATAAGAAGCTTGCACAGAATAATTATTGAAGTACTTATTAGCATAATAAATTTGAAACTCAAACACACAATTGTTTGAAGAAAGTACCAAGCAATTTAATGAACACATCAAGCCATAAACAGCCACATAGTGATACGAAATCATTTTAATTGATCATCGTGTACGAACCGTAATTAAAACTTATCATTGATATCATATAGACCTATGTCGTTGATTCGTTATTCATCGTATTCGAAAGCATCAGTGAATGATAAAATAAAGGCAAAACGATGGGCGATTCAATCGTGTATAGATCAGTAGAGAGCAGATGATGGCCTGTATGCAAATAAGATGAAGGGAAACAATGAGTGTTCTTTACTGATAATCTTTTTGGTGTTTGGCGTATTGTGTTTCGAAACACTTGTTGATTACAATCATTTATATAAGCTATGTAACGGATGTAGCAAGCAATGAGGGGATCATTTAAATTAAATACTTTTTAAAAGTATTATAACGCGTGTGATAACTGATTTATATTGACTTGTCGTTGACAACAAATTTATTCGACACGATTATGTCTAACGTCCATATCGCACCTACTCCCGTAACAGTTGGGAACTGTACTCTCGAAATTGTTGACGAGTACGGCTGTCTATCTTGGACAAATAATCAAGTTGGGCAGATCCAATTTCGGGAAATAGCTCTGTAAAATCAACTCGTTCAAAATACACAGTATCTGAAGACGAAGGTTTTTAACCAGTGCGTGTTACCAGTGATGACTTACGAAACGGAGACGTGACAACTATAGGCCTTATGACAAAGCTCTTTGTCGCTCAAAGGGCATTGGAAAGGGAAATGGTCGGAGTTTCCCTGCGAGATCGAAGCAGAAATGAGGAGATCCGTAGGAGAACTACAGTTACCGACATAGCCCTTGGTTGCGAAACTGAAGTGGCATTGGGCAGGGCACATATCTCGAAGAACAGACGGCCGTTGGGGTAGTAAAGTCCTCAAGTGATGACCACGGTAGACCTAGTGTTGTTTGACGCAGGACCCACCGTCATGGCGATCTTTGGGGTAGGCCTTTGTCCAGCAGTGAACGTCTTCCGGCTGAAAAAGAACGGACTTCTTCTTTCGTCACGTGGATCATTTACTAATTATGTCACTTATTACCATAAAAACATATTAGAAAAACTTAATACGTAAGTATCCATCCATACTCTGTGGTAAAACATTGACAAATATTAATGGGTCATACGTTACAGATAGAAGTAATAAACTATTTAGACGGTGTTTGCTTCAACTTTAATAGCAATATTGCTAATGTTCGTAAAGAATATAGCTTTTTCCAATATAAAAATATTTCCACAATTTATAAAATTTACTTAACATGTTGATTTTTATAAATTATATGGAAACTGTATATTTCTGATCTTAAGTCTTAAAGTAGAGATGATTATGATATTAGTAAATGTTGTGAAAAACATCTAAGCTTGCCTGAACAATAAAACGTTTTACGATGGGAGTTTACCATTCTAATCGCGGAGAAACGTGAAAAAATCCACCCACAAACGCGTGCGCACTGCGGCCGCTTTTAAAAAAACCATTGATAGCTACACGGTAACTGTATAGAGTTGTCAAAACAATATATTATTTTTTATTGAATCTCATGTGAATATTTCCCATGCTAGATATTTGGTAGACGCGCAATGGGACGAAGTCTCAATGATACTTTAAAAATTATACAAATAACCCTAATATTTAGTTGGGTAACTTACCGTTCTCATCATGAAATAATCATAAAATCTGTCTGTTTATGGGGTAAGTTGATATGATTACAATTTACTTAGTTCACTGATAATTTTTTGGTATCAAACCCTTATTGCATACAGACACTCGTGATTTTTATTAAGGTGTAAATCGTTTAAACATTTAGGCATTTTTATTAAAATGCCTAATAAAAAAGGTAGAACGATCGAGAATATTAAAAATTAGTTCATATGAACTAATTTTTAATATTTGCTTACTTTCTGAAATGCCTTTCCTGATCCTATATTTTCCATTCGATCGTTCTACCTTTTTTATGGTCTACCTCATTTAATTTTCCATCTGGGGAACAGTTTTACTACTCCCGCCTTGTCAGATACCTCCATATTCTACATACTTCTTTTCATATCATATCTTTAGGTTGACAGTTTTTCATGTATTTGTCGTCCAATTGTTGTAGAGTGTCAAGCTGTATCAGAAAAAATCAACAATTAAAATGGAAATTTATGAAGATAGCGCTGATAGAAGACTAAATAACAAAGAAAATCAAAAACTTGTCAAACGCCTTAATGAAAATTCTCTGAAGTCTAAGCAGAACTATTATTACTGGGCTATCCAAACATTTTCATACTGTAAGGCTCAATGGATCTCCCAGATGAAGCTTCTATGGCAAACAGAATGAAACACCATAATATTACATCCAAACCAAATGCATTGTGATCTACTGTAAAAGAAGCAAGCATCCAGGAAGAAACGACCCAACAAAGTTTATCAATGCTTTTCATATAATGTAAAAATATTGGAAGTGGCAGTTTTTTTTATGAAAATAAGAGATGAGATGAGCAGGTCGTTCAGCTGATGGTAATTGATACGCCCTGCCCATTACAATGGAGTGCCATTCAGGATTCTTGAAAAACCCAAAAATTCTGAGCGGCAATTGCGCTCGTCTCCTTGAGACATAAGATTTTAAGTCTCATTTGGCCAGTAATTTCACTAGCTACGGCGCCCTTTAGATCGAAATACAATAATGCTTACACATTAAATTCACGGCAGAAATAGGCGCCGTTGTTGTACCTATAATCTAGCCGGCATCCTGTTCAAAGGGGCCTCCCACTGGTAAATACTGTGCATGGATGGGCCCAGCGAACACAAAAATTATTCAAAGGAAATGGCAGTTACTTAGGGCTAACTATCCTCTTAGGTTCAATATTATTAAAACTCCCTGAACCTTCTCGAATACAAACCACTGTCACCATATACATGCGCCAAGAAGGAATTGAAGAATATTATCAAACTAATAACTGAAGACGGTCTCTTCAGCATCCTTCAGCCACTTATGAGGTCTATAATTCATGGGTTCGTTATGAAAATTACTGCTATTATTTCCTAACTCCTACAAGCATTTTACTTATAAGCTAATGTTAAGTTGAAATTATATTGATGATCATGTTTCTATTTCTTTATTATCATTTTCTTATAGGTGGCCAAAGAAATTATTTTAATTAAAAATGAAGTAAAATAAATTGTTAGTTATTAAACTCAGGTAAACATGTACGACCATCTCAAAATACTACACACATTTAATTATGCTCAGTGTATATATATTAAAACAAAATAACAACTCTATACAGTTCCTCTCAGTAATGATGCGCCCAATATAATCGACATAGTACCAGAGAGAAGAATGCGCCGCGCAATATTTATTTGCCTCTACAATTTTTTCAACTGCAAATATTTTCCCACGGCAATCAGTCTGTTACATATTTTTCATTTTAATATCCCTTTTGAATTTTAAAGAAGGTATATAACATTGTTTCATTAAGACTAATGTACACTTTACCAATGACAGAGTAGCTTGGGGATCACTTAATAAAATGTGTTGATAGGTGATCACCATCTGTATTCGTATCTCAAAATAGGAAATGCATCACTAGAGTGAGTAGGAATCTGAAGGCAACCCGTTTAATTCTTCGCATCAAAATTTGCATTCTGGAACAGATATGCGCCGCAAACGTATTCATTATAAATACCACTTGACAGGCTGTTCCATAAATGTTTTACAGCAAATTTTTTGTGCCTATTTGAAGCGCCAAACGCAAGCGTCCAGAGAACTTATTTTGACGTATAAGTGGCTTCGAAGGAACGTACAATACTGTGAAGTATTTTTGTATTTTGAATTGATTTCGTTCGTGTTCCGTGTTACTTATACTTCAAGAATCAACGTCAAAAGTACACATTTTTTTTTTGTAAATACTTTCCCACCATCTATCGATGTTTGCTGAGTTTGTCATCACTAGTTTTAGTACCGCAGACATTCGCTTCATGGCCAACAGCGCCAAAATGGGAAATATCAAACAGGCACAAAAGCACTTTGACAGCCGCCAGTCCAGTAGTATATAGTAGAGGTCAGTGGTCAAGAAGGTATTTTGGAGCAAATGATAACCTTTGCTATAAAGCCTCCGTGGTTATATAAAAAAGCGTATAGACTTTCTCTTCCTTCTACACGAACAGCGAGAGAGAGAGAGAGAGAGAGAGAATTTAATATGTTTTTTCGCAAAGTTTTGTTATACATACCAGGCCAGCATAAGTATAGATCGATTTAAATAGTGATGGATGACGATTGACTTATGTGCTCAGTAAGCATATTAAAATTGATTTGGCAATGAAAACTTCATAATACTACAGATAACTAAATGAGATTACACCTTCCTAAATGCATTTCTAATAAGGCTTCTAAATGATTGAGTCAGTCAGAAACCACATTTGCTTCTGAATTTAGAATGCTAGCTTGCTGAATGCGATTAAACTTTTCTAAATTCAGTAATGACTGACTTGAGACGACTAAATTCAGTCAAGTGTAATAAGCCTGTTAGTTTTAATTTCAGTTGCGGCTACGTTTTCGCGATAACGATTAACGATTACCTTTACCAAAATTTGAAAAAGTAAATGTTTGTACAATAAGGAACTTCGCTTGTACTGGATGCTGCCGGGACATATTTTTTATATATATAAGAACTGGCCTCTCTTCTTAAAGAATCTCCGTGCAAATGCGTTTTGGCAAAGGCTTTTGAACGATAGAAATTCTTAATTGCACTTAGATTATAGATAGAAGATAGAATGTCTTCCAAGTCTCTACACCTTGTAGGAGCCTTTGCCTGCCTAACACGATAACACTATATTATTTAAGTAATTTTGTATTTTATCTGTGTAATAATTTTAATCCCAGAAGTGAGGGTTATCACTTTGAAACAAACAAATTGTGTAGATTTGCAAGAGCGACATCTCAAGTCAATTTGCTATTATGCAAATATTGGGGTTGAGCAGGTTAAAAATTGTAAAGTAGATCCTGTAGATGAAGCCACAACCTGAGAGTTGAACAAAGCATACAAGATTATATCAATGGTACGTCACTCGAACGGTTGGCTCAGTTGGTAAGAGGTCGTGAGTTAGAGTCGGGCATCGTTCATAGAATTTAGTTTTCAATTTTTTTTTTGTGTAATAATTATGGATTTCAGCAAAATAATGCCTAACTAAATATTTTTTCTACAAACATCGACAAATTGCATTTCAAAATTTCTCAATAAAATGCAGTGAACTTTATCAATTTAATAATACATCGTAAGTTATTGCTAACATGCCTTTCGTAATGAGTTCGGTCATGTTTTCAAAGAGCCTTAAGCGAAAATTGACTTTTCAAATAAAAACACCTTGCGTGTGAACACAAGTAGCATCGAGACACGCAAGTATCTAAGTGCGAAGTGATTTAACGTGTGTGTCCACTAAAGACGCGATTTTGTATAAGCATACGTTTCTACGTTGTAAATATTTATATTTCAAAGAGCATTAGTTTCTTGCCGATTCTTCTAAACTGTATTGAACAATCAAAATTGTTTCTCAAAACCTACTTAAAATTCCTTTTTTACTTATATTTTTTTTTAAATAACCTAAACCTGGCGGCGGGCCGTTATTGACGAAGCAAGTGATCGCGATGAAGATACACTGTGGATGCTCTCTGTCCGAGCTAGGAGATTCAGGAACTTAAATAATAAAAAGAACTACCTGAATTAAGCTTAAATATCATCATCATATTTCATATAAAACCAGAGATACTTTTAAAAAGTTTTTTTTTAAAAGTGTTTTTTGCCGTGTTGCCTAGTATGTGTGTGGTCTAGCGTCATTGAGATGAAAGGGAACATATTTTCTATTTATCAATTCTTTCCACGTTTTCTGAACTTCGTGCTTTTATTAAGAGTGTTTACATCTTACCAACTCGAATTAACCGAGTAGTACGCATAAGAAGTTTATGTCTGCTTCTAGTGTGAACATTATGATAACTACAGTGTCTATAAAATTCGCTTATGCTTATACACATAACATTATCAAGATTATATTGAGAGGCTACAGTTAAAATATCTATTTATTGAAAAAAACCCTTAATCATTCTTTAGGACCTAGGTTATTAATAACCCTATTCTGCAGCATAAAAATGGTATTAGTATCAACTGCATGAACCATAATAATATACCAGGACATAATAGGTGATACCAACAACCAAAGTCCACTACCGGAAATTAACATCTAGCATTCTACAAACGCGTATTTTGCGAGAAGCTTCTTGCAACGCACAGCGAATTTTCGGAATCAATTACCGGCTGCAGTTTTCCCGAACCATTAATAATTAGGGAACTTCAAGCTTAGAGGATACTCTCAACTTAAAGCCCGGTACATCAACTCCTGGTGTTGCGGATTCACATAAGCAAATGCCAGATAACTTCCCATCTTATGAGCCTGTAGCCCATTTGCCCCTTTTAATTTAGAAAAATATTCACCCAAACTATTCCTAGATTTATATTTATTTCCAAAGTTGATTATTTGAAAGGACAGAGATTGGAAGAGATTGAAGCCATAGTTGGTGCAGTAATATAATTTTTAGTTGTGCACGATGAACATTTTTTTTTAGGAAAGGAATTCTGAGATTAGAAAAAAGATATGCCAAGTGAATTATGATAAAAGGCAACTTTATCAAAAAGTAAAATTGCAATTAGTTAAAGTTACTGGCAGTTATATGTGGACACAATTAACAAATAATATCGCCGGTATAAGTTGGATGAGGGCAGCGCAGGACCGATCGTCATGGCGATCTTTGGGGAAAGCCTCTGTTCAGCAGTGGACGTGTTCCGGCTGAAATGATGACGATGGTGATTATATGTGAACACAAAATATTGTAAAATTATTTGATCTATCTTAGAAATATCAACAATATATCTATTAACATTATATCTACGTATAAAATTGAAAATATAGTGTGTTTTTTATTTTCTTTTCATTATTATTAAAAATACATGACTAAATGCATAGATTTTGCAACAAGATATTATGAAATCATAGCCAAAATTTACCTTACGCAAAAATAAACCTTATTTCAAATTATTATTAGAGCATTTTTTTTTAATATTTTCGCAGTTGTAATGGCTCCAAATTCTGTTTCATCCACACAGTACATCTGAAGACTAATGATCCTTATTAAAGCAATCAATTTATTGAATCCACCGATTGAGATATCCTTAAGCTCACAAAAGGTAGCGATTATTAAGTGATGGAAAACACGCGATCACGCATCATTTTTAAGCATCTTTAATTCAATATTGACTTAAGTGATTTACATAAAGGTAATATCTTATATCGATTGTTTTGTTGACTGATACGAATTGGTCTTACAGTTACTATTACTCGATACCGAAACTTTAAGTCTACACTTTATTTACTTGTTTTTTTTTTTATGTTCATGACTTGATGCTAAGTTTCGTTGCATCAACTTACTATTCCTACGGCATAGTTGGAAGTAGTATTATTGAAATTATTGTCAAAAAAAAGAATAAAATCGTCACATCATCCATAAACTTTTTCAACATATCCATCAGGAATCTAGCATAAACTGTCTGTGATCTTAATACAAGATCTACTCTTTTTAATAAAAAATCAGTGACATGTTGATACAGATCAACAGAGCATGTCTTTCATCACATAAACATTCTTCAAATAAACTTCACTTCGCATTTTTCCTGGTATATATAGATTGGGTACGTCCAGAAAGCATGTAGGTAATTTTTCAAATGCTGATAGTGGCTTGAAAAGGCACAGCACGTGCCATGGTCACGCACTATCGAGTGACCTGTTAGCAGGTTTATTAAGATATTTAAAACATAAATATTTCAAATAATTAAAAATTATTTAATGCAACTAGATACTAACGTTTTGGCTTGATTTATAAATCTCTAATACTAGGTTAGAAGAAGGTTAAAAAAAATTGGTTTTAGGCATTTTATCGCAGACAAATGAGGATGTGCCGAGAGCCTGAAAATTTCATGGCTTATTAAACTAACAGCAACTGTTTCATCTATATTTTCTTATCCTTCATACTTTTGCCTATTTTCTTTTATATCTTCGTTGTGATTTTCCATCTAGTAGCTTGAATGTAGGCTCCATTTATCCTTTATTATAAGCATCGGGATGGGTACGTAAGTACTCTTCAATACAGCTACCAATATGTTGTGTCATTTGCCCATATATACTACGTTTCTTCCTCGTCCCTCTCAAGCCAACCTCTATGAAGACGAGTATATTCTTAGGAGGGGATACTCTTTTAAGCGCCCTCTATACGATGAAGACTCATGATGTTTTTTATGACGATAAGGGACGAGACGAGCTAGACGTTCAGCTGATAGTAATTGATAAGCACTGCCCATTACCATTGTAATTCGAGTGCCACTTAGGATTCTTGAAAGGCTCAAAAATTCTGAGCGGTACTACAACTGCGCTACAACCTTGAGACATAAGATGTTAAGTCTCATTTGCCTTGTAATTTCATTAGCTACGGTGCCCTTCAGACCGAAACACAGTTTGCTTACACATTACTCCTTCACGGCTATAGGCGCCGTTGTGGTACCCATAATCTAGCCGGCATCCTGTGCATAGGAGCCTCCTACTGGTACACTGTGTCATAGTGTTCCTAATTTTTTTGCCACATATTCCACAACTGATATTTTCATTGATTCCGGTAGAATGTAGGTGTTTGTATTGCGTACCAAGATTATTCTGCTAAGTGCTAGTGGTGGCTTAATGGTAGTGTTGAGATTAAGTGATTTTTGTCTACCCATGACTGTTTACATTAGCTATAAACCTTTTTATACAGCTCGATACCCCGCATAATACAGGTGATACGCACATAGTTCAGGTCCTATTGAGGGTGTTGCGCTACTTCCGTAGCTAGTAAGTTAGTAGCTTCATCGTCTTAAAGGTAAAACTCTGTGAACGGCTGGATCACTAGGCATTGCGTAGTGACATCGCTTCATTGTGTGTCTTCTACCGCATTTATCACGGGGAGTGTACCGAACAGCTGTTTTATTTAATTGCTGCCGCCAAATTCCACCTTCGCTCGACACGCCACAAATTAGGATATCATTTCCACCACCTGAATGTGGGCGGTCCTCCACAGTGCGGTTTTCAAGGAACTTTTGCACATACTATACAGCTATGGAGTGAGCTTCCTTGAGTGGTGCTTTCGGGACGATACGACATATGTACCTTCCAAAAAAGCACGTTCCTTCAAGGATGTCAACGCTTCTGTGATTCCTCTTGTGTCTTGTGTAAGATAATGTGGGCGGTATTCGCTCGTTTGCCGTACTTTTCCATAAAAAAAGTACTTACATTTTTCTTTAACTAGACGAAGAATTACCTTGGAGATTGGCTTTGTTCATTTCCATCGTATCACAAGTTGTGAAACAATCAGGCCACTCACTTTGTACCGCTTGCGTGCGCAGTAACTAGCAATTTAAATTTAGACTACAAGGCCCGCCCTAAAGGCCCGCCTTCATGGCTGCTATCTGATTTCGCTTAGGTAACGCTGATTATGCATTTTCCGACCCCTTGTTGATGACGTAGATACGTGTAGTAAAGAGATGCATATCCAAGCAGCGAGTTAATTTATGCGCTTGTTAGATGCTATGTATTTCCGCTTTACAAACTTACTCGCTTTGCATTATGTTACATAGTTATGCACATGCGTTAGCACTGGTAACGCTAAGATAAGGAAAGGGGTTAATACATCCAGATCATAAGCTGCGAAAATCGGAGAGATCAGTTCTGGATGGATCATGGATTCAATGGATCCATCTGTCTATAACAGGCTGCGGAACTCGATCAAGAAAGATGCAACATCCACAACGGTGTTTAAGACACAACTTCGAAAGTGGCTTCTCGAACATACGTTTTACTTAGTGGAGGAGGATTACAAGATGCCAGTTATTCGACTAAGTAATACTTACATAGGTACACTTATTTTACAATACGAAAAATATATTTTTTTTATGTAAAAAGAGTGTTAATGCCGAGTTCTAACATATCTTAACCAGGGTGTTTAAAAAAGTTCGCGAAAAATGACCAAGAAGACGCGTTCTCCTACATCATGACAACGATTCTTCACACACTGGCAACATATCTAAGTCATTTTTAGCTTTAGAAAAAGTACAACTCGTCACCCATCCTGCACATAGCCTCGACCTAGCACCCTGTGATTTCTATACTTTCCCCAAAATCAAAGATTTGATGAGAGGTTTCACTTTTACCAATTCCGAAGAGGCAGTGATAGCGTTCAATCGTAGAAAACATGCCTTCAGATCTATGGTCCTACTGTTTTAAAAAATGGTTCGATCGCATGAAAAAATGTTTAAAATGTAAAGGAGAATATTTTTAAAAGCAATCAACATAATATTTTTGTTATAACATGTTGTTTTTTTAAGTAACGCAAAACTTTTAGTGTGACCTACGTAACATACCTTCTTATAAATGGACCTTGGCATTTTATGTCTTACGTTGACGAGCACTGGTTTTGCAAGAAATACGCGTCAATTTTGAAATCTGAGCATCAACAGGCACAAATCTGCTTCTTGTTTTTAGCGAGTTTTTTTTTGGTTAAGTCCTGAGTAGAAGTAAGGGATGGCTCAGGGACAAATCCTGCAGGGAATTCCATCTCCTTGATATGACGTCTATTAAAAAAATATATTGAATTTGGAACCCAATTTCATCTAAATAATAAAATAAATATTAAAAAAACCTCAAACAGCTTTAATTGATAAAGTCTTTTTATTTGACTAGACATACCCTCGCTTTCTTTACGACTAGAAACAAAGAAAAAACTGTCGATGATAGGGACATGAAATGTTGAATTGTTTGTTCAAATTTAAAGTCTAAAAAGAATAAAACCAATAATTAACATTATTCAAAAGGAATCATAGAATTTTTAGCGTTACATACCGTGTATTGCATATTATCTTATTGATCTGTCAATGAACGCACACAAGAAAGATCATCAAAATCAGTTTAATCCTTCTAGGATAGTTGATTAAAAATTACACTTGTAGAAATATTATGCGTAGAAAATGAGCATTTTCATCATACAAGAAGAATAAGAATTTATTTTTAATGTTAATGAGCCAATAAATAAATCTAAAAAATATCTTAATAACTTAACGCCTGATTAGTTTACAGTAGCAACGGCTAGCTAATGGCGAAATACAAAAATACAAACATTATAAATAAAATACTGTTTTTTATAAATTTGTCAATGACATTTCATAACGTCAAGAATTATTTCGTAAAATATGCTATAAATTCTCTCATAGAAAGTATGTCCATTCAAAACAAATACTCGTATTGGAAACAAAATTAGTTATGGGTCCCAAATCGAAATAAAATACTATCTCTCAAGTTGGACTAAGCTGCACTCCATGAAACTCCATGGTGGGGATGATATCCAATATATATATAAAGATTGACAAAAACTTAATAGTTGTTAGTAAAAGATACTCAATTCCAGATGATAAAATAGGCTATTTGTGCTATTTTATATACCCGCAACTTCATCCGCGTACAGATATGACTGAGCACGCAGTGCTTAAAAAATCGTTTTTTTTTACTCTTAAAACTTTAATATTTAATGAAGTTTATATTAAATTAAGATATTGCAATAATGTTATATTAAATGAATGGCAATTGTATAAGGAATAAAATTTAGAAGACTTAAATGAAATCCATCCAATATATAAGGTTAAAAGCATCTTCTCTACTACACGCGTTATTACCAGGTCACCGTTGTCACTTTCCTTTCGTTATAAGGGAGTGACACGCAATATGGGATTGATAATCCCATATTTAAAAAAAACTTGTAATTCATAGTAATGCAATTCAGAAATGAAAACGCACATTTCAAAATTTGGAAAAATTATATTTGGCCTTTTAAAAAATATTTTAGGATGTATTTTTATTAGCCATTATGAAACTTATTAATACGAAAATAAAGTGTTTAATTATGCTCTGTTTACATGTAAAACAGTAATTATTGTGTTAATACACGACAAACAAATACATTTCAATTTTATTAAATCATATTAATTGGATCTTCAACATTAATAATTCAAAATTTTCAACATTACATGCTATTAACATTACTTTTATCAATTAACATCCTAATTACTACATGTGTTTTTTTAAATTTGTGATAATATATTATAAAGAAAATTATTAAGGGAAAATATGCTTTAGTATAATTAGTAAAATACAGTACGAATCTGCTAAACATAATTTTAACAACAAAACTTCACTTAGAAAAAAAATTAATTTTAACAATTAAATCAACCATTTTCAATAGCACTATTCCGAAACAATAGATATAATATACACAAAAAAGTATAAAAATAATGGCGGGTTTTATTCAGTCTAATTAATAAATCTAATTTTAGTTATGATTATTGTTATTTTTGGAATCGGTGTCAGCCAAGGTAGTTTTGTAACTGCATACATAAGTGAAATGTGCTTGAGACATCATAAAACGTAAACATAAAAAAAACATACCGACGAATTGATAACCTCCTCCTTTTTTGAAGTCAGTTAAAAATTACATTAAACGAAAATTTAATTTGTGTCATGTGTCGGCTCGATAGTATTTTTTGAAATAGAGTAGTCAACAATGCATACTTATAGAAAAATAGAGCAAAATAAATGCAATTTTTTTGAAGGCTCTTAAAATCGTAAGGCCTTATCCGAGATAACCTTAAATAATATATTGAAACAAAGTCACGATCGCAACCTATGTTAGATTAAGCACTAAACTATTATTCGCACCAACCACGTAAGTTCAATTAAGTGTCATTTAGTGATGTAAATCGCTGTCAAATCGATCACGTCCATTGCCGGCTTGTAATTTGCCCACAGAGGTCGCTGCTGTGACCCAAGCCTCTCCTGAATTTCCCACGAAATAGCCCGTAAATTGATTAAGGAAACTTATTGAAGAGTAATCTCTAGTGATTTTGTTAACATATTGATTTTTCTAAGAACTTGAATAGATTCTCTTTTATTTATGGATCATTTATACAATAACAATGATTTCTTAACTGCTAAAAAGCTACTATAAGTCTTTAGTGAATTGTGGTTTAAAAATAAGGATAACTTCATTTTCTTTTTTGAAAATAAGGGACGAGACGTGCATGACTTTCAATTGATGGTAATTGATACGCCTAGCCCATTACAACGACGACCTGTATAGCCGAGTGGTTAGCGATCCTACATACTAAGCTAGAGGTCCCGGGTTCGAATCCCGGTAGGTGCAAGCATTTATATGATGAATATGGATGTTTGTGTCCGAGTCATGAATGTTTAAATATATTTATGTATGTTAATATGAATTTATGTATGTTTAACTAAGTATATTGTATTAAATATATCATTGTCTTGTAACCCATAACACAGGCTATATATTCTTAACTTGGGGCAAGATAATTTGTGTAAAAAAGGGTGTCAATATTATAAGTATTATTATATCACAATGCAGTGCCGCTCAGGATTCTTGAAAGACCCAAAAATTCTAAGCGGCCCTACAAATACGCTGGCCACCTTGAGACATAAGATGTTAAGTCTCATTTGCCAAGTAATTTCACTAGCTACGGAGCCATTAAGACCGAAACACAGTAATGCTTACACATTACTGCTTTACGGCAGAAATAGGCGCCGGTGTGGTACCCATAATATAGCCGGCATCCTATGCAATGGAGCCTCCCACTGGTAAATGGTATTAAAATAAATGTCTATGGTTAATTCTGTTCAAAGAAATTCCGTTATTTTACATCAACTGTAATTGGAATACTTCCAATTTCATTAAATCTCCTAATGTATAGTATAGGTACTTCAATCTCATATGACTCATCCCAAATCACTATTAACCTCACTTTTTTACTAACCTTTATTATCATACCAGACAAAATTGTACTGGTTACCAACAAAATCATTATATAGAGGCAAATATACCCTATAATGATCTAACCGCTTAAATTCAAGTCCTTCTGACTATCGTGAGAATCTGACCGTCGGTACTGAAATGACTCCGATTTTTATGATATATTGCTTTAAACGTGCCATTTAGCGCTTACGCATTCATCCCAAAATATAGTGGGTCGAATTAGAAAAAAAATGTAAACAACATTGTATTCAATAATTAGATTAAGTTTATAATGAGAGGGTAGGTTTAAGGCGACGGCGCGACGGTCAAATCTACCCCGTGGCGCCGCGGGCGGTTACTGTTTGATGCTGTTTGTTTTAATTACCGTCCTGGATTTAGGGAAACCTTTGTGCTGGCCGAATATTGACCCTAATTGGCAGTAGGCTAAATCGAATGAGGCTCAGGGGCGTAACTGTTAAGATAACTGCTATGATGGCGTTTCATAACTTTGTTACTTCATAAGTTGTTTGGCCATAACTGTCATTATTTCTCGATTTTAGTGTTATTTTACACTAGCTTCGAATTTGGCTGTGTAGATTCCAATTGTTAACTAGATAATGTAATGTTATATATTTTTTTTTATGAAAATAAGGGACGAGACGAGCAGGACGTTCAGTTGATGGTTATTAATACGCCCTGCCCATTACAATGCAGTGCCACTCAGGATTCTTGAAAAACCCCAATAATTCTGTGCGTCACTACAACTGCGCTCGTCACCTAGAGACATAAGATGTTAAATCTCATTTGCCCAGTAATTTCACTAGCTACGGCGCCCTTCAGACCGAAATACAGTAATGCTTACACATTACTGCTTCACGGCAGAAATAGGCGCCGTTGTGGTACCCATAATCTAGCCGGCATCCTGTGTAAAGGAGCCTAGTAAAAATATCCAACTGTTCAATCGGATTTTTACAATAATAAGGGATTTGAATTTTCGCAAAAAATTTAAAGATTAGTCTCTACTCGTACCATAAGTTGTAATATTCGGCAAATTTGATACAGAAATAGCCAAACTAGTAGATTGACAAATAGGCAGAAATAAATAAATTGTTATAAGTGCTAAGTGAACATTATATTTATTAGGTAAAAAGGTGTTATTCAAAATACAAAGAGTATATTCTAATATGTATATGAAATTTATCTACATGGAGATATAGAGAATTTTAGTTCAAATTTTATAATAAATATGGGCGCTGATCAGTTAAATTCAGGTGACTCGAATTTTTGGTTCGCTTTGTATACCACAAAAATCTCGTAGTCAATAACCATTTACTGTGTAATACATCAATCGAAATTCCTTCATTAAATACTATATTTAAATAAAAATTCAATGCCTTCCATCCAGATAGTATTATTACCATAAAAATTGTTGAAGTTCCAAAGAAATTCCATTCATTTTATTCCCGACATTACAATGGAGTATCGATTACTGAATAATTTGGTAAACGCCAGTAATCACTTGAGGCTTAGCATCGTTTTTCAACCTCCATTATCTTCATTATCTGTCGACTTTGGATTACCCATACATTCATGGATTACTAATAACTCAACTTTAATTGAAACCTATTTTGTATTTAAAATTCAATGTATTGACTTATTACAATATTTCAATTTTTCAAAATAAATTTGTCAAAACTTATATTTTGACCTTAAAAGGATTATTTTATTTTTATTCCAATCATTATTTCACAAGGCTCTTTTTTAATGACAATAATGAGACATTCGACGAGCAGTTTTGACAAAAATATAATTTTATTTCAAATTATCTCGAAATTCATATTTCAAATTTATTGTTAATGTGTTTATAAAATTAGTAGCAATAATTTGCAAAATTCGCAAATTTGAAATAATTTATTAACTTTTAAATTTATCTGAAAGTGTCTCAGGCGTTACAAGATTATTCAAATTGGGCATCAAATTTGCCATCGCATTAAAAAAAAGTTGATATTTGTGAAATCAAGTGAAATTAAGTACAGATTGTTTTATTATATCATGCGTTCAATGATGATGCTATAATTGTTTTATTATAGCAATACAATACGCGACGGAAAGTTTCACCTCAACAAAAAACACTAGCGAAGCTCCCACGGCACCGAAAGCCAAAGCTGAGAACGAAACCAAACGCCCGAAGCAAACAGTAGATCTAGAAGCAGTGCCCCTGAGTGATGATAAAGTTGAAGCAACAGTTAAAAAAACTCCAAAAGATTAAAGTGACCTTACTGATATTGCTTACGATAATGATACAGATTTAACGTCGGTTGTAGAGGTTGTAAGCTCAGGTCACACGCAATCCGAGTCTTTGGAGCATGTGGGAACCAGAATATAAGGCGGGGAACCCTCAGGCGATCTGCCACGGTTGACGATCGCTGCGATATACATGTTCGACATTAGTGGGCACGGACTACAGAGTAATCTATCGGCTTACGTGGGATTATAATATTTAAATCGTGAATGATTTTACTGTTTTAAACGGCCACTAAGAGCAATTATAAGAATTCTAGGATTGGCGATGAAGAACTTGATCATGTCGTTGCAATGTTATTATCTATGTTAGATAATTTATTTGGCAACATTCATAAGTTTGATATTATTTTTTAGGAAGTTGGCAATGTTTAAATTACTTAATTCAATTTCAATTCTTCGTATAAACTGTAATTATGCTATGATTTTCTTTAATACATTACATTACAATAATAATTAACCATTATTCATGACGAACATCTTCTAAAATATTCATCTTAAACTTTCATTTGATCTTTGCTATATTGGTACAAGGCGAATATAAGTAAAGTAGAGATATGTTGATAATTAGTGTTTTATAATAGCGATGAAAATCACGTGTCTTGCTGACGACATGTACCAGGGCATCATATTTACTTCAGAGGCTTACGCCAAGCTTATTTACAAATTTAAGAAAGACGTCATAGTACTACAAAATTGGTATTCAAAACAGTTTTAACTTATATTATAGAAATTGTACCCAAATTCTAACAAAATTATTTGCTCAAAATTCATAATACAGGTGATGCCCCCAATAACGCGGTAGAGTGGTATATGGGTATTCCTATATTTATATTATCCCGTATAGTTTTACGACCTCGTAATTCGTAATTATTAAAATTAAACACAATTCATAACAAGTATTTCCTTTTGTTTGCCTAGTTTTACTATTTTAATACACAAATTTAATAAAATAATTTTGTAATTGTGACACTCGCTTAAAGGTACACGATGCTAATTATGAACTGTACAAATCATTATAACACAGTACAGATACATGTATGTGGGAAATCCTCGCGTTATATGACGGAATACCCGTGTTATACGGGAAATTGGAATACTGTAATATGAAAACGCGTTATAAGGATATCTATATAGCGAGAAATGTTATTTTGTGAAATAGGTTTCACTTGCATCGTGGTTTCATAAAACCACACAATTGCTTCTTTTCTTAAGTCTTTTTTTTCCTATTACAAACGAATGCTAAGTAACTTATATCAAATTAAAATAATATTCAAAATGATATTATACAGTACCCGCATATTAACTATTAGTAAATTAATATAACATTATCCTATGTATCAGCCTCTAACGAATTAAACAACAACGCTTACTCTGTAACTTTCCAAATCGCTTCTACAGCTAAAGACAGCCAAAGGGCAAATATCTAAAAAACTTTGGGGTCAAATGTCGAAGAATTTATTGCCGCCGCAGTAAGGCTCACCCGTCGGTTTTCGGCCTTCTTTGGGAATATCCGCAAACCTCTAATTATGAAGATTTTGAAAATATTCACACAGGTGCATGGTACGTCCCTAATAAGTATCTTAGCTGTAGGCTATTCGTGATTGAAGTTAATATTTTGGGTGGAACTGTTGCCGGTGATTTTGGATAATATACTTATTGGCTTAACTTAAGTTACCCAGCTTGTAGATATTAGTGTTTATTTATTTATTTACTTCAGATTACCTACAGAAACTACAACATACCTACATTCCATTATACTTACAACAGTGAATTAACTCTTATCCATATTATTATTATATTTTAAGTTTAAGCATGTAAAGAGTGTAATTTGTTAGTTGCCCAAATTTATAAATAAATAAATAAACATACTTAAAAAAATGATAGTTGCGATTCTACTTACAGGCAATCAGACATGCATGTAAAATAATTTTATGACGTTGTTTGTCGGCTATAAAGTAATAACGAATTATATAAATCTAAAATTATTTTACAACAACTTCTACACAAATGAGAAGAAAAATATATAAGAACAAATTTGAATTAAATTAGTATTTTTTTTTTGCGCCCAAACAAAGGGAAGGGCTTCCCTCCGGAATGACGACGGGAGGGAGGTGGTGAATGCTATGTGGGACTCACGTAAAACCTAGGTGCCTACCCACTAAACATCACCTGAAGTTGGCTTTGGGCAGGTGCCCTCTGAACCTTCATCGAAGGCGACCTTCTCTTGGGGAGAGAGAGGCGCAAGCGGCACTCCCTATGGAGTATCCGTTGAGATAGAATTAATTTAAAAAAAACTTTTATGACGTTGATTGTCGGCTAAATACTAATTACGTATTATATAAATCTAAAACATATTCTACAACTATGTGTTGGTCTAATTAGTATCATTATTAAGCTTTAGAATAACAATACCAAAGTATCGTATCGTTAAAAACTTTGTATACACCCACCCATCAAATCCTCTATTAAAAATTCTAAAACAGTTTGCTTATTGTCAACATTAAAACACCAAATGTCCTACTAACCATAACATCATCCAAACGAGTGTTGTAATGAAATTCAGTACAACATTATATCATCCGTTTTTATAATAACACTCATTTGGATGATATTATGGTTACTAGGACTGGCTTCTTTAATGTTAGCAGTAAGCTAACTGTTTCAGAATCTTTTATAGAAGATTCATATTATGGGTGTAGATAAAGTCTTGTATGCAACTGTTGACAATTAGGTATTATAACACTTATGTGATACTATTATAAAGCCACGGTCGTGTTTTAATACACAACAGTTGCATAAATAACTATTAATGACAATTTTAAGTGTATTAAATGATAATGCCACAGGTGTCCACATTTCAAACATAGTGATGTCATTACGATATATTTATGATATTTTTGGGATTATGTTATTTTTATATTAATGAATCTTAATGGTTCATTATACTACTGTAATTTACAAACCTAAGAAGTCCGCATAATTGCCCTTTAACCTTTGTGAATCTTGTGAACAGTAATTAACTTCTATACATAGTACTTAGTTGATATGGGTTGTAGTGTAATTAACAATTCTATATTTTAACCACTCGAGTGCGTAACGTTTTATAAACAATACCTACAGTTTAATCCCAAATATTTTTAATTTGACAGTACTCCAACAACAGTTTTTTTTAATGAACTAGAAATCTTTAATACACTCATTTGAATGCTGCGTCAAAAATGCGGCTGACAGTATACGAGATTGCGTTCCGTTTTATATAGTAACCAGTATAACTGGCTATAAAGGAACGGCTTCACAGTATACTAAATTGACCTCATACTATACAGTGGTCGCAGTGCATATCGGAACATACCCTAAGTATTAATACGTATTTTAAGACAAGGCTCTGGAGCTCTACAAACCAAAACACAAATAGTAATGGAAACAGGTTAAAGCTCTTTACACACTATGCTATAATATAATAGAATATAGCTTTTTTCTGGAAAAAGGAGGACAAACGAGCGTACAAATCATCTGGTGCTAAGTGATTACCGCCGGTCACATTCTCTTGCAGCACCAGAAGAATCACAGAAGCGTTGCCGGCCATTAAGGAAGGTGTACGCGGTTTTTTGATGGTACCCATGTCGTTCCGGAAACACCGCACAAGGTAGCTCATTCTATAACTTTGTACGAGGAAGAAAGCTCCTTGAAAACCGCACTGTGGAGGACCGCCAAACATCCAGATGGTGGGGATGATATCCTAATTTGTGGCGTGTCGTCCTTATAGTTCATAGCACAACAATCTCGCGCACCATACATTATAATGGACACGTTCACACTTTACTGTACGATATATTACTAGCTTACTATACGCAATAAAATTGGGCGTGTGCTGAGTTCATGCAGTGCTATATTGTGAGCCGCCATCTTCCTCCTTCTTCCATCTTCAAAAAGTTTCAAATCGCCACGTTCTCTAAATTTTATATGATTTGATATCCATGTTCTGGCATTTTTCTTCTTTCGTAGCATTAATGACAAGATAGTGTCAAATTCCGCATTGTCGTCATCGCTCGATGATCTCTTAAGACTATCCAGTATTAAATCCATGGTGTCGATCGTGTGCACACTCTTCCAAGGTCGCGTCAACTGAGCTTGTCATCTTAATATATAGATAATATATTTCTTTTGTGCGTCTAATGTAACTGAACTCCTCCTAAACGGCTTGAACGATTTTAATGAAACTTTCTGTGTGTCTTCAGGTGGATTCGAGAATGTTTTAGATTCACAATTAAACTACCTCCTTAACGGCTGGACCGATTTTGATGATTTTTTGTGTATTCCAATGAATTTGAGACTGGTGTCTGTCTTCAGGTGGATTTGAGAATGGTTTAGATTCATAATTGAACAACCTCCTAAACGGCTTGACTGATTTTGATGATTTTTTGTGTGTTCCAGTGAATTTGAGATTGGTTTAGATTCTCAATTCCATCCATATAATTTTATTTTAATTCTCCTGGTCATGTGTATGTTAGTGAACTCCTCCTAACGGCTGGACCGATTTTTCAAATTTAAGATGTGTGTACAAGACAACGTCTGTCGTGTCCTCTAGTATAATATAAATACTTGCAAGTATATCGCGTAATGTGAACGCCATGCAATATAGTATAGCATTAGGTCCTTATTTGCTTAAATATATATCGCAATAGTATAGCGTAGTCTGAAAACAGCTTAAAGCATGCTCTACTCCTTGTTAGTAATAGCTTCTATTACTAGAAAGAGCAGGCAATCGTGGCTAATTTACGTCACGTTTATAATATAACCTACCGCAGTGGAACACATATACGACACACGATAACAGCTGATATAATATTAAGATAACACTCATAGGTGCTCGCTGCGACAGAACTGCTTGCGGACAGATTTAATTGATATGGTTACATAGTGGCATGTTCCTTAGGGACCAGGTTCGAGGTTCTTTACCTTAAAGGTATAAAATTTAATGTATTAACTTTATACAAATTAAATTTGTAACCAAAATTTTTTGACAATGTGGGACTCAAACCAGCGCCCTGAGCCAACCTTTTGTGTGATGTTTGTGTGACGCATGGATCGTAAATCTTGGTATGTCTTGTTCAACTCTCAGGTTGTGTGAGTGTCAATGCAATTTCACTAAAATTGAAGCCAATCAAGAAAATAACACAAAGAATTCACGTGAGTAAAACAAAATAACCATTTCATTAACTGATCACGTGATCAAAGTACTGCGAGTACCTTACTTCGAAAACGCCAGTGCTCACAGTAGAATATGGCGGCGATTGATGACGTCATATATTTAAGTAAAGTAAAGTAAAGTATGCATTTATTCATGACATCACAAAACATATATACATAGTTAAATTAACAAAAAAAAAAAAAATACGGGGTCATGAAAAGGACACCCACTCAGTATTTTTGGAAATGATTTCCAGTACTGATTTTCAGTAGGTGCCTACCAAGTCGACTCGTTGACAGTAGCTGTAGACAACACGGTTCCTTTTGTTATAGGTCTTAAAAGTGACCATCCAAAAATAGTAGAAAAATAAAATAAAAGAAACTAAAAGATTTAATTGGAAAACGAGTTTAAAAATATTTTTATTTTAATTTTATTACATTTTTTAAATTTTTTAAAAAATTCATTCCAGCATTTGGAGGCGCTGTATTTAAAGCTACCCCTAAATGCTGCGGTACCGTGTAGAGGCACTTCAAGGAGAATCTTGCCGTGACGCGTCTGATAACTCTCATTTGAGTCCGATAACCACCTAAGCCTTTTATATAGGTAAAATGGTATTCTGTACTTAACCACGCTAAAAAGTAACGAGGCAAACTGAAATTGCCTACGTAATTCCATCTTCATTATGTTGTTGGTGTTCAAAAAGGGCGTTACGTGTGCACGGTAAGGAATATCATAACAAAATCTTGTGCAAGCATTTTGTACCCTTTGTATAAGTTTTTTTGAAGCCACCAACAACCTAGGCCCAATCACTGTATTAGCGTAGTTAAATTTAGAGAGAATAAGTGATTCACATAACTCTTTGCGAACCCAAACGCTTAGCGAATTTCTGATGCGATAAAGTAACTTTAACCTATAAAAACAATTTTTCGCGACACCAAGAATGTGATTTTGAAATCGCAAGGATTCGTCAAATACAACTCCCAGGTTGCGCGCTTCAGAGACTCTGTCTATTTGTTCTCCATTTATAAAAATTTTGGGTTTATGGTCTGATGTTGTGTTGACTTGATAGTTACTTCCTAATATCATATATTTTGTTTTTTTCGCGTTTAACTCAAGGCAGTTATTTTTTGACCATATAGAAATGCGATTTAGGTCTTCCTGTAATTTCGCAAGAGCAGAATTCAAATCTCCTACTTTAAAAGATATGTACAACTGTATATCATCAGCATAGATATGGTATTTGCAATTCTTTATACAGTTAGCGATATCCGCTGTGTAAAGTATAAACAGAAGTGGCCCTAAAATTGAGCCTTGAGGAACTCCTCTACAAACATGGGCGCAACGAGAGATACAAGTGCTAAGACCATTTTCACACCTAATGTTGACGACTTGTGAACGATTACAAATAAAGGTTTTAAACCAGCAAATAGTCTCAGATTTGAAACCGTAAAAAGAGAGTTTCGCTAAAAGTAGTTCGTGGTTAATTGAGTCGAAAGCCCGGGAAAAGTCTAATAAAATCAAAATGGTACACTCTCCTCTGTCCTGGGCTTCAAGAACATTATCAACCACATCTAATAATGCAGTAGTCGTGCTCCTATGTTTTCTAAAGCCAGATTGTAATTGTGGAAGTAGGTCATTTTTTTCTAAGAATCCTCTGAGCTGTTCATAAATTACTTTTTCTAGGACTTTCGACATACATGGCAAAATACTAATTGGCCTGAGGTCCTTAAAGGAAGAAGGATTTGTAATTTTTGGCAGCGGAGTTAGAAGGGATTTACGCCAAGCAGATGGAAAAGTTGAAGATGCAATGGAGAGATTGATTATAGCTGTAATAATCTTACTTATGTATGGTAGAGATAACTTTAACATGTCTAATGAAATTCCATCACACCCCAATGCATTTGAATGTAAACTTCGAAGATGTTTAAGAATATCAGTTTCTAACACAGTTGTAATGGAGAACGTGAAATCCCCTCTCTTATGATTTAGGTAATAATCAATTTCAGAAGCAGGCGTAATTTTATTTCCAGGTACATCCAGGAAATGATTGTTAATTTCATCCGCCATGCACAGGTGTTCTGGAAGTACATATTCCCCTTTGCTGTGTATGTTAATATTTTTTTTAATTGTCTTCCATAGAGTGCGCGGGTTGTTCTTATTTGAATTAACGTAGGTACTGAAATAGCATTTTTTTTTTTTTTCAATGGCATCAAAAACAATTTTTTTTAATTCCTTATAGTATATTTTATGTGCATTGTTCTTTGATATTTTAGATCTTAGGTAAGCTTCATCCCTACGTTTCATTATTTGCTTTATATTGAACGTGATCCACGGATAGTCATGATTTTTTACTTTAATGATTTTTACTGGAGCAAGTATATCAAATATAGAAAGCAAGATGTTATTAAAATTGGAAACATAGCTGTCTAAGTTTTCAACATCTGAAAAAGACGCCCAGTCAATTTGAGATATAAAGTCACCGAATAGGATCGGATCAATGTCTTTGATAGGTCTATAAATTATGTGTTTAGGAATGATCCTTTCCTTCACTACATTAACTTCGCACGAAATAAAAGAGTGATCGCTTAGGTCACTAATGTGTTCCACTGAAACACGCCTTAATGACATATTGGTGCAGAATAAATCCAATAAGGTTTCCCCATGGAGTGAAAAGTGTGTCGGCTTGTTTACATGTTGTGACAGATTCGTGATGACTAAAAAGTCCATCAGCTTCTTGTATCCTGAAGAATTTTTGTCTAAGATGTTGATATTAAAATCTCCTACTAGGATTATGTTGTCAGCCCAAGAGAAACTAATAAGTGACTCATGCAACGCTCCAATAAAAACATCAGTGTTCTGCCATGGTGGACGATAGCCAGTGCCAATTACAAGCTTTTTTCCGCCAATGCTTAAGCTTATCCACATTTGTTGGATATCATTGCAGCTGGGATGTTTTAATACTCTAGTCTTAAGATTATTTTTTATATAGAACCCGACTCCACCTCCGCGGCTGCGGATATGCTGAGAACGTGGAATATGGGCCAGCCGATAATTCGAAAAAATAGGCGCGCGACCCTCTTCTCCGTCTTTAAGCCACGTTTCATTTAGTCCTAATACATCAATATCATGACGATTAACAGCAACATGAAGTTCTTCTTGTCCAGTGCCAAGAGAACATATATTTATGAAACCAACTATAAGATATTTTTTTCTAGAAATCATCATTTATGTTATCATTGAGAAAAGGACCCAATTTAATGCAATAAAGTATTTGCCTGGTAGTACTGTCAACAAGCCGATTAATATAGAATGGTTTCCAATAATAATATTTAATTAATAAAATTAAAAATAAACTTAATTTACTAATACACAGAAAACAGTTAATATCTACTATATGATGGGTAATCCTACTAATAAGTAATAATATGGTTACATTAGCGAGACTCGAAGGGGCTATATTACGTAGATCCAATGGTATACAATAATAATATTTAAACAATAACATTAATAATAAACATACTCGACTAATACACAAAAAATAGTTAAAATCTACTAAATGATGAGGTAATAATATAGTAACATTAGCTAGACAAGAAAAGGCTATATTACAGAGATCAGTAACAAGTTTTAAATTGTTTACATACAAAAAACCTTATCGATATCGTTTTCACAACGAATGTTTATTACTTTATTACCATTTTCGCGCCTAGCATATATTCGTCCTCCCCGGGTCCATATGAAACGCCAGTTTTTATTACTTCCAAGCTTTTCCCGCGCTAAATAAAAAAGATTTCGGTTCATGTGTGACAGGTGTTCATTTATGTAGAAACGCCGTGACTCCCCTCCCACTCCGGTACCACTGGTGTCCGCACCGCGTCGCACCCGAGCAGCATGCAGTAGTTCGTCTCGTAGATGTCATTTTCCCTATGGTTTCCCTATGGTACTGCGGCAGTATACTGGCAGTCCATAACGGAACGAATTTTTCTACAGTTTTCTACATATCGGAACATACCCTTAATTTGTGATCTAGCCTTTCCGTTCCTGGAAACAATGATCGCACGGTATGCCTCAGATGTGTGGTGTGTAGCAATAGATTGCTTATAGTTAGGATGATTTGAGTGAATGTACCAGAAAGCTATTGAAATAAGCTATAAGACCGTGTAAAATGAATCATCTAATAATCAAAATAGGGGTCAGAACTTAATGAGGCAATAGTGTGCCGTACGGCACTTTAGGTATCAGAAAAATCTAGTGCTCTGGGGCACTGACGATTTCTGAAAGCTAGTGTGTTTTGTCTCTTAAAGACATCTTTAGTCAGATATGTAATCTGACGTAAAAATAGCATGGCGTATTATCAGACACGCAACGCCAGTACAGGCAAACGTAATATAAAAAGACATTCAACCTTTCACTGAAAGCTACGGATCTTACAAAATTCCACCTGTATGTTTCTTTATATTATGGTTCAACGTCTGTTGGGTCAGCTAGAAGATTTATAAGACATTCAAATGAATGATATTACGTAACAGTTTATTTATTCAATTTTTCATTAATAATTACTTATGAATGTAATAAATTATCAAATATTATTCCCGTCGTTTCCATTTTTAATTTTGTTAATTTTTTTTAAATAAGGTGAAATAAATTACTAGAAAGTGTTTCTAAAAATAATTCTTCCGTACTTGCTCTATTTTTTGCCCTTTTTGTACATCTCCAAGCTGATCGAAGAAAGTAATCGTTGGTTCAAAAAACATCCTAAATTTATGCATCGTCTATCTAATAAAACCACTTAAACAATACTTTACCAATAACTATATTTTTACCAGTGGGAGGCTCATTTGCGCAGGCTATATTATGGATACCAAAACGGAGCCTACTCCTGCAACGAAGCAGTAATGTGTAAGCATTAATGTGTTTCGCTCAGAAGGGCGCCGTAGCTAGTAAAATTACTGGGCAAATCATGAATATTAAATTTCAATAATCTTATGACACACAAAAAACACTTTCTAGTATTTAGTGTGTTTGGGTTTTTTCAAAAATCCTGAGCGGCACTGCGTTGTAATGGGCAGGACGTATCAATTACCATCAGCTGAACATCCTGCTCGTCTCGTCCCTTATTGTCATAAAAAATGTTGCAATAGGCAAGACAACAAATTTAAAAACGTGTTAATTCTTTAAAAAAATCCTAAAAATATGAGTGATGGCTCACTCTATTCGGAATGACGTCTAGAAATTGTATCGCAAGCACAGAACAGATAAAAGACATTAAAATGTGATCGAAAGTATGTATAATTTTAGTGTATTATATTTAAGATGTTTGTTTTTTGTAATTTTAAATATTGTTTAATGCTAATAATTGTTATGAAGACATATTGTAATTAGTTATAAGTACTGATATTATGTCATATAGTATATTTTTAGTTTTCTCTTAGTTTATTTATAACATGCGACAAGTGTAGTACACGGCAAAATCCGAATGGGTTTATATTTGTAGGTACTTAAATTTAAGTAAAATTGTAAAATACTTTTTTTTTGTGAGTAATATAGCGCTTTTATCGCTATGACACCATTACATACAATTTGTACTTTATTTACAAATAAATTTAATTCGAAAATGGCTAAAAAGCGATTGCCGGGTCAGTAGTTTTATTTCATAAATTGTATAGAAAGGTGTGGCAGCAAACCTTAAATATTATAAATTTAATTAAATCTTCCTTAAAACCCAAAAATGTCTCATAAAGATATATCCCATTTGTATCTAAGTATACGTTCAATGCAGCCTCTGCAACATAATTGTAGCTTGGTATAACAAAGTGGCCAAAACAACCCCATAAATCATAGTTTTGCAATAAAATGTCACAAACCAATCATTATTTATATTAAAACGGACCCAAAATCGGTTCCGTAATGATTTTTGAAGCTTACAGAAGGCACGTTTCATATTTAATGCCCAAAATGCTGCAAATTTTACTAAAACAAAATGATTGCCTTCTGTTCTCGTATCACTAGACGACCATTATAACCGCATTTGGTTGGGATTCTATTTAATAACTAAACCGCACACTTCAAAATTTGATCCACAATAATTATATGTTCTCCTAGACGGAACTCGTCAGTAATACATACCTGCTATTACTTAGAATTTGACGAATTTTATTCCGATTAAGAGATTGGTCCCAATTATTTTAGGTAATTATGCGTTTAATTGTAGAGTCTCGGATTATGATTTAAATATATGTTTTGGAGTTATTATAAGCACGCAAGTTGATAGAAAAATGGTTCAGTTAAGTTGGATTATAGTATTTTATAATATATTCAATCTCTTTTGTGAAATTAAATTGAATCTTACATCTTTAAGCGAGCAATTCTTGTATATATATAATCTGAATCTCGAAAACGGCTCTAACGATTTTCATAAAATTTTGTATACAGGGGATTTCGGGGGCGATAGGGGGGGATATAGGGGGTTTCAATTTAAAAAAATGTAGTTTTATCCGTGTTTTAATGAGAAACAGCTACAGTAGAATACAACGGTAAATTTGGCCACTATATACAAGACTGTAATAAATCAGATGGGACATTGGGTGATCCGGAAAGCAGAAGACCCAAGTTCAAATCCAGATGTTCTATGAGTTTTTTTGTTCAAGTTTTGTACATTCTTTGAAATCCGAGCAAGGCTCGGTCATCCGGATATTGATAATTAAGTACAATTTAAGATTTATTAAAATGGTTTACAGGTTGTTGGGCTACCTTAGCTTGGTTTCAGCTGTTCTATAAATAACGGTTTGAATTTTTTTTTTAATAAACTTTTGATTTGGTTGGCATTTGCCAGTCAGTACTGATGCACATAGTATTTTCTTTGATTAGCATGCGTGTAATTGGTGTAATCAGGGGGCCTGAAAACGAAATCTGTAAAGGTCTTGAAACGTCGTAATAATAAAAATGTAAGTTTTACGCAAAAATCTAATGTAAAAGCAAAGTTACAATTACAGGCGTTTTAAACTCTTAAAAAGTGTTTTATTTAAATATATTTCAAAATTGAAATTCATTTACGTTCAAATATAATTCAACTATTTTTCATTAATGTCAATATTTTCATTTACTAAAAGATAAAGTTTAGTCAAAGCTTTTTTTTATGAAAATAAGGAACGAGACGAGCAGCACGTCCAGGTGATGGTAATTGATCCCTGCCCATTACAATGCAGTGCCGCTCAGGATTCTTGAAAAACTCAAAAATTCTGAGCGGCACTACAATTGCGCTCATCACCTTGAGACATAAGATGTTAAGTCTCATTTGCCCTGTAATTTCACTAGCTACGGCGCCCTTTAGACCGAAACACAGTAATGTTTACATATTACTGCTTCACGGCAGGAATAGGTGCCGTTGTGGTACCTATAATCTAGCCGGCATCCTGTGCAAAGGAGCCTCCCACTGGTAAAATTATGTACAACACGCCATCATTGTTATTTACATACATTCAGTTTCAATAGATATTTTAAAATTATGTATCAGAGTGGTTTATCATGCATATTCAAACTAGTACCTTTGTAGGAACTCGAACCTATTCAACTATTATAACAATATCATTTATGACCGGCGCAATTATGACCCACTTTAAACGGCCAGATTGAGTTCAAACTTCGTAGAATCATCGTGGACCGAGGACAATACATTAATTTGATAAAAAATATTCCATTTATCAATTTGCAAAATAAGATTTTTGTTAATTTATATAAATGTTTCAGTTAAGTTGGATTATAATATAAATCTAAAATACATTAAATTTCTTGTATGAGTTTCTTTTAAATACACTTCAAAGGGCAACTTTACTGAAAACAAAAACTATATTTAAATTTTTTCATAGCTTTCTGACCTCATTTTTCATTCAGTCACAAAAAAGCAATGGTATTCACTGATAGTTTAAAAAAAAATAACAAAAATGTAACCGACTTCGAAAACACGTTACCAAAACAATTAGTATTAAAATAAATAAATAATTGCGCATTTTTATACAATCTAATTAATAATCTTAATTCTTATTTTTGTTGTATGTATTGTATTTCAAAGTGACCACACGGGAAGCACCAGCTTTCAAATAAAAAAAGAATTATCAAAATCGGTTTACCCAGTCAAAAGTTCTGGGGTAACAAACAAAACATACCGACTAATTGAGAACTTCCTTCTTTTTTTGAATTCGGTTAAAAAGATACATTTAAGTGTAAAATGTACCTATATACATAGGTATATATTTAATCAAACTTTATTAAAACATTAAAGATGACTGGCGAGGTAGTAATATTCAATATTCGGTATATTTTATCGACATTGTGGGTTCGACCGGGTTCTAATTGGCCAAAATGAACCTATTATATTGATGATTTGTGTTGATTGGCAGCTGTCAATTTGGTTGCGTGAGCGGGCTTGTCGGCGCGTGCGGTACTCAATAAACATATTTTTCTAAGCCTTTTAATAGTAAATTATTAATGCCCTTTTGAAAGCATTTTATACAAAAGAATTTATTGATGGTCTGTTGGCTCAGTAGTATGGACAAAATGATTCGAGAAAGTTCACATTCAATGTTTTATCACTTATTGAAATTTTACCAGTGGCTAGATTATGAGTACCACAACGGAGCCTATTTCTGCCGTGAAACAGTAATGTGTAAACATTACTGTATTTCGGTCTGAAGGGCGCCGTAGCTAGTGAAATTACTGGGCAAATGAGACTTAACATCTTGTGTCTCAATGTGACGAGCGCAATTGTAGTGGCGTTCACAATTTTTGAGGTTTTTCAAGAAACCTGAGCGGGAATACATTGTAATGGATTAATTATTATCAGCTGAACGTCTTGCTCTTCTCGTCCCTTATTTTCATTAAAAAAAGTCAGAAATTCTGAGTGGCATCACAAATTGCACTCGTCTCTCACGTTATACGAATTTTAAAGTATACATTATTCATTCATTTTTAAAATATTTAACCGACTTAAAAAAAGGTGGAGGTTCTCAATTCGTCGGTATGTTTTTTTTTTATGTTTGTTACCTCAAAACTTTCGACTGAGTGAACGGATTTTGATAATTCTTTTTTTATTTGAAAGCTGGTGCTTCCCGTATAGTCCCATTATAATTTGATCATAGGAATCCATGACTAAAGTAATGGAACACTGACTGTAATCAAATTGCAAGGTAGGTACTTACGTTCATTGCTGCATTTAAAAATTTAGTATATCTACACACATTTAGACAAATTGTTAGTTAGTGTACTTCAAATTCACTAAAAATCATAAAATAAAAAAAATAACAAAAAAACAACCGACTTCAAAAACACTATTCCAAAACAATAGATATAATATTAACTAAAATGTATAAAAATAATTGCGTATTTTTATACAATCTAATTAATTAATCTAATTCTAGTTACAATTATTGTAATTTTTGGAGTCGGTGTCATACAAGATAGGTTTGTTACTACATACATAGTTATAGGTGAGATGTGCTTGAGTCATGAGGAGGCGAGAGGCGAGAGCGGGTCGCGGAAGGACACCGATTCCAAAAATTTTATTTTTATTTTATCAGCTGTTTTAGATCCAAATGGTATTATGGCCGCGATGGCCAACCTAATCAAATATCCTGCTTAAAATCCGCAGGTCGCATAGTCACGCCAGCATTAATGAAGTCATCTGCAGGGCATTTGATGCTCTTAATATACCAACTGTTTTAGAGCCAAATTAACCGCCGCGATGGTGTGCGTCCTGATGGAATGACGCTGTTGGTTTGCGTTGACACCCTGGCTCCTTCTCATGTCCAAGTTACGTCAGTTGGTGCTGGGGCTGCTGCTTCGACTGCCGAAGACAGCAAACGTCGCAATTATGTCGTTGCTTAGTGTTTATATAAATTATTTAAAAGAGTAAACACTTGCGTTGATCAAAGAAAATACAAATAGTATGTCCGATGCAGTAAGTATTACATCTTTGTGCTGTTCTGTGTCGAGAGACATTTTCCAGACCAGAGGCGTGGAGAATTTACAAAGTATTATCTACGCGCGTCAATAGGGCTAATGGAAACCCAAACCCTGGCAGCTATTTCGATCAACGGATCAGCCTAGCTATCTAACGCGGTATCCAGTATTCTAAATACACTTTTAATGTAATTATAGTATTGTTAATAATAGTCAAAAGATTTGTTCCGTTTGTTTATAATTCATATTATTTATTTATTGTTTTTAAAAGACTTTCCGCTACTTGCAGCAACCATCCTTAACATTTCAGACTGTGATACTTAACAGAATGTGATATAACGAAACATTAACTTTAAAGATGCTTTCTGCAAATTGGTTTATTTGTTAAGATTTTGAACATTAATTGTAATATTTTATATGCAAAAACATCTGTAAAAAAATAACGACAAAACAACCGACTTCAAAAACACTATTCCAAAACAATAGATATAATAGATATGCACTAAAAAGTATAAAAATAATTGCGTATTCTTATACAATGTAATTAATTAATCTAATTCTAGTTAAAATTATTGTTATTCTTGGAATCGGTGTCCTTTCGCCGCGACCCGCTCTCTCCTCTCGCGTCCTCAAGACTCAAGCACATCTCACCTATAACTATGTACTATATGTACAAACCTAACTTGGATGTCACCGACTCCAAAAATTACAATAATCTTAACTAGAATTAGATTAATTAATTAGAATTTTTTTGGAATAGGGTTTTTGAAGTGGGTTGATTTCTTGTTATTTTTTTTTTATTTTTTTTGTTTTTAGTGAATTTGAAGTACACTAACAAACAATTTGTCTATATATAAAAATCTAAAAATAAATGTAAATATATCAATCACTTGCGTATAGCAAATTTAAGACTTATTTTTTTCTCATGGATGCCATTGTCAGATCTGGACCAAATATATATAAAATATTTAAAGTAATGGGACCACACGGGAAGATTTCAAATAAAAAAAGAATTATAAAAATCGGTTCACCCAGTCGAAAGTTTTGAGGTAACAAACATAAAAAAATACCGACGAATTGAGAACCTCCTCCTTTTTTGAAGTCGGTTAAAAAGACTGCAATTGGAATGCTCTAGCGGAGCGCATTGAAACATCCATAACTTTATAAAGACCTTCTTGTACCAACTGAATCAATAAATATATTTGGCTATGGTTATTAAATTAATAAAAAATGGCTGCAATGATTTGTTAAGTTATTGAAGCACATAAACAATTATATGTTACTACAACCGTTCTTACGACACTGTTTTTCACTAATCCCATATTAATAGCTTAGCTCAAAGCAAACATAAATCTCTTTCTGACAAGGATTATGATAAAAACGAATAAACCATTGTTTCGTTCGTGGCTTCCTCAGACAACTATCACGTGATAGCCAAGGGCACAAAGTGATCATCATTAAATAATTATTTCTCACCTATGGCTTTGCGATTACAATACTAACCTACTAACAGGAAAAATATGCATATCACGACTCTTTATGAATGCATAAAAAACTATTAGTACTTTTTTTTATGAAAATAAGGGACGAATAGAACAGGACTTTCAGCTTATCAGACGGTAATTGATACGCACTACACATTACAATTCAATGCCGCTCAGGATTCTTGAAAAACCCAAATATTCTGAGCGGCACTACAATTGCGCTCGTCACCTTGAGACATAAGATGTTAAGTCTCATTTGCCCAGTAATTTCACTAGTTACGACGCTCTTCAGACCGAAACACAGTAATGTGTAAGCATTACTGCTTCACGGCAGTAATAGGCGCCGTTGTGGTACCCATTATCTAGCCAGCTTCCTGTGCAAAGGAGCCTTCCACTGTGGTTTATGTATGTTTATTTAGTACAGGGTTTTTATCATCCTAACTTCTTTTCATAACTTAACTTCATCACCTTAGTTGATGGTAAGGGAAATGCCCTTTCTATTGTAATACAGTGTCGCTCAGTTCTAATTATTTTTATTAAATTCTGTTAAACCTAGATTTCAAAGCGATTTGAAACACAAGATGTTAGGTGTCACTACTCCAGTAATTTCTTTAGCTATGGCGCTCTTCATACCAAAACACAATAGACAAACACATTACTACTTTATGGAAGAAAAGGGCGCCATGTTGTTAGCCTCCTAGCCGTGCATCAAGTGCAAAAAGTGTCCGATTGGTATCCGATATATTAAATGTAAATAGGCTCCATCAACATAGTTGAACAGCTAAATAAACCTTACATTAATTACGATGTTTCATACATAGGCTGGTTTAAATTCGGTTCGAAGGACCACAAATATTGTCGCGCAAGAGAATTTCAAGTGGACTGTATTTAATAAAGGAGTACTCAGGTAAACACTCTACTCAGTACTCACCACCTCTCCAAAATCCTGGAGTTTCCTATATTCGCCTGAGCGTGCTGGCAAACCTCATTAGGCATATTATATTCGCGGGATGGTTACCGATGAAATCACTACAATCTTATGGCGGCAAATCTACAAATCAAATCAAAATCACTTTATTCATGTAGGTCAAGGAAATGACACTTATGAATGGCAAAAAAAAATTTTTTTTAATCTACCGCTTCTTCGTAAAGGGTTAACCTAATGAGCAGAAGTAGCAAGAAACTCATTGCCACTCTTTTAAATCCAGATTTACATTTTCATTGTTTTACAAATCTTTTCAAGTTTTCATTTTCAATGTAATATGTAAACTGATGCAAAAAACATACTGGGAGGCAACATATGGACTTATTACAGTATTTATTTACCTTTGATTTTACAGAGATTTCTAACCCCCTCGTATTAGTAAATTAACTAAATTAACATCTGGTGATCTTGTTGGTAATACTAAAATTTTAAAAGTTTCCTTTAATGTTGAAATCTATTCAATTAAAACCCGTTGTCGGTTCATAAGGAAAGCATTTAAATATGAAATAGCACAATGCTTCCTATGCATCATCATACAAGCTACTGAAACTTATAATAATGAAATGATTTAGATGCGGAATAGAACGAAACTCCCTGAATTAATGTCTATAAATCAATGGATTGCTTTAATAAATCAAGGAAAGCGTCAGTTAGGGCGCATGCGCATGACAGACGAAATAGCTTGAAATATGGCCGACAAGTCCTTCCAAATTCGTATTTAATCTCACTAAATTGTATTTAATTGGGACAAAAGGTAAAACTGGGCTATAGGATGCTTTGAAATAGTCATGAGAATCTCTTTTGTTGGAATTCGCGATTTCGTCAGCGATTAGCCCTCAATCAGATGGATTTGTGCAATTTTCATTGACTGGCAAATTGCTGTTGGGAGTGAGTAAAATTGTGTCTGTCAAAGTTGCGTGCTAAGCCTGTTGTAATCTGATGTAATTTCCTAACCTTTTCTAAAATTTAACATCGTTCCAAGTGCTCTATTATTATTTTTTTAATATTGACCCACTTTTACACAAATTATCTCGCCCCAAACAAGGCATAACCTGTACAATGGGTACAAGACAACGATATATTTCATACAATATACTTACTTAAATACTCGGAAACAAACATCCATATTCCTCACATAAATGATTGCACCTACCGAACCCGGGACCTCTAGCTTAGTAGTCAGGGTCACAAACCATTCGGCTATATGGAGCGTCAATTTATACAATAATGACGCAGCATTTTTGCTAAACATAACTCCCCCTGAAAACCAGATCTAGAAAGGTTTTAAAACGTCGAGTTTACTAATAAAATAATAAAATGTAATAACTTTATATAAATTTTACCAGTGTGAGGCTCTTTTACACAAGATGCCGGCTAGATTATTGGTACCACAACGTTGCCTATTTCTTCCGTGAAGCAGTAATGTGAAGCATTACAGTGTTTCGGTCTGAAGGGCGCGGTAGCTAGTGAAATTACTGGGCAAATGAGACTTAACATCTTATGTCTCAAGGTGAATAGCGCAATTGTAGTGCCGCCCGACTGTCACCCGACATGCAACACACAGACGAAAAAGTTTGAGACGATGTAATAAAAGTTTCACTTTAATAATCATAATCTAGTCCCAGACTGTCCGATCACTTAGATATTCAGCTGTGGAGTAGGATTTCCGACAGAGCCATTGTTTAATAAAACATTAAATATATTTATAGATAATGCCTAAACGGTGGCTGGGACTTTATTATAAAAGTGTATACATTTACCCTTAAAGCTATTACGTATCTTATGAAGCCTACTAGAATTAGTAGATAGTAATCCCTTATTTCTAGTGTTATAATAATGATATTAAGAGCAAGAAGATAACGTGAATTTTCATTTATTATGTTGTTTAGTGCTTTACACTTAACCACAAACAATAAAACATTGAAATCAATACATTATTATGAACAATATTAATTATTAAGATCTATCTGCAGTTGAGGTGTCTATAAAACTGACAGCGTTCCCTCTTTGTATGGCCAATCTTATTCTCTGATATGCTAGTTACTTAGACCTTCAGAACCACTGTCAAATCTATTTTATTTTTTTATGACAGTAGGGGACAGACGAACAGGACCTTCAGTTGATTGAAATTAATTCGCATTCTATCGCAGAGCTGCTCTGTTTTTTGAAAAACCCAATGTTTTTGAGAGGCTCTACAATCGCGCTCGTCAACTTGAGACATAAGATGTTAAGTCTCATTTGCCCAGTAATTGCAGTTCCTACGACGCCCTTCAGACCGAATCACAATAATGCTTACATTTTCTGCTTCACGGCAGAAATAGGCGCCTTTGTGGTACCCATAGTCCAGCCGACATCCTGTGCGAAGGAGCCTCGCACTGGTTATATAAGGGATGTGAAAACTTTTATTTTTGCATCAAACTATCATGTTCAATATTGCTCATACTCAGAATCCAACAGAGGAGAGTATTGAATGCTCATTGGTCCGGTAACAATCATAACATGTCGTCAACAAGCGCTATTATTACTATTCTATTGTAGATTTATGTAACACTAGCTGACCCGGCAAACGTTGTTTTGCCATATAAAGTATAATTCACGCGATAGTTTTATACGTAATAAAATATTGCCTATATTATAGCCTGTACATCATTTTGTTCTATTGTCAATAGTTTTTGCAGCGCACGCAAAAATAGGTTTTCGATTTTACACCTTGTGTTACAAAATAGCAATTTTATTACGGATCCCTCATTTTGAAAAAAAAAAACATTAGCAAACAAGCCTATAGCCTTCCTCGATAAATGGACTACCCAACACTGAAAGAATCATTCAAATCGGACCAGTGATGGACCAGGACCAGAGATTAGCGCGTTCAAACAAACAAACAAACAAACAAACACTGCAGCTTTATAATATAGATTTATGTAAGATCTATTTTTCTGATATTATAACAATCAGGATTATATTATAATATTATGCTTATGACAGCGTGGTGGAGGTTTCAGTTCAAATTCAAATATTTTTATTCAAAATAGACTTTTCTTTCAAGATTCACAACTACTTCGTCAAACATTATCACCCATTCAAAATAGACTGCCTCTGAGAAGAACGGGAGCAAGAAACTTAGCGGGCTTTTTTTAAAATAAAAATATGGATTACAATGTAATATCGTTCAATAAACATTTATAATTAAGAGCCTGAGGGTGTCCGCTTCATTGTTAGTCTGTGGTATCGTTAATGTTATAATAACCTTTCCCACACAAACGTTTCATAACAATTCTTTAAAATTTCGTTACATATTTGTTTTTCACATTTGTGTATTGTGTATTATATATAGTTGTGTGTATTATAGTAAAAGCATATACATCGCCCATTAAAAAACTTACTAACTCTACTTAACCGAGTAGTAGGCATAGCAAGTTTATGTTTGTTCGTCATGTATATATTATGATTGTCACAGTTTCTAGCAAATTTCTTAATGTGCTAATAACATATAGAACATCATCATGAATATATTGAGGTGCAACGGTCAAAATGATTATTTCGATACGATGTAATAAAAGTTTCACTTTAATAATCATAATCTAGTCCCAGACTGTCCGATCACTTAGATATTCAGCTGTGGAGTAGTAGGATTTCCGACAGAGCCATTGTTTAATAAAACATTAAATATATTTATAGATAATGCCTAAACAGTGGCTGGGACTTGATTATTTCTTAAAAAAATCTCTAAATGATTTTTTAAGAGCTAAATTATTAATAGCGCGAATAGCACTCTTCTGCAGCACAAAGATGGTATTAATATAGGCTGCACTGCCCCATAACAATATACCATAGGACATAATACTATGAAAATAACTAAAGGATACTAATCGCGCCGTATCTATGTCAGTTAACTGTCTAATTTTTTTAACCGCATATGCCGCAGAACTAAGCCTAGATATTAACCAATCCTTCAACATATACATACATGTTATTTTTTTATATTTAATTATAAATATTTGTATGGAATAAATATAATCACTTTTAATAACTCCAGAGAATAATCGAATAAAAAGGCAAGTATCATATGTTTTTATTTCAGGTCATCACTAATATTATTTTCTTCAGAGGTCTCAAAATATTATTATGGTAACGAGATCGTAAGTCGCGGTATTTGCCTTCAATTAAATGAACTGCACACGGGGCCTTCGTGTTTTCTATTAAAAATTTTACCAAAACAGCTACGCCTTAAGGCCATCCTGTGTAAGTAAGGTTTTGGATGAAATGGATACAAGTAGCGACATCGCGTTGCGACAGATGACAATATGTAAGTTCCAGCGGTGACACCTAGGTGGCGCTGTATTATAATTAGTTCCGGCAACTGACGATAATAATTATTTAATACTGTAAATCATGGTTTATCTCCAAATGATAATTTACATGGAAATTATGTTCTCAAACAGGAATAAGGGATTGCTTGAAACTAATTCTAGTAAGATACATAATGGCTTTAAGGGTAAATGTATACACTTTTATAATAAAGTCCCACCCACTGTTCAGGCATCTATAAATAAATATAAATATTTTATAAAAGAAAAAATGGCTCTGTCGTAAATCCTATTAGTTACTCCACAGCTGAATATCTAAGTGATCGGACAGCCTGGGACTAGATTATGATTATTTTATAGCGATATAAATTACTGTACAATATTCTATATTTTTATTGAAAAGAGCGCAGAAAAAGAATGCTGGGAGAGTTTCTTGCGCCGCTATTTCTCTCTCCGAGCGCCATTTGTTTCCGAAGCGCTAGTAGTATCTAGTATATTAGAAATGACATCAAAAAGAATTCTAAAGGAATCAATTTTGGGAATATAAATGCTTTTATGCCTTATGATAGCCAAGTAAATATTGTCCTTCTTATAATTATTATAGTTTTATTATGTTTTAAATTGTTTAATAACGAAAGAAAAGACGTATTCTGATTTCTGAGAGTCGTATTAGTTAGTAATTACTTACTAATTATAAATAAAAATTAACTGTATAACTACAATTATATTTACCATATAAGGTAATTAGTTGCTTATAAGGTATTGGTAGGTAATACTTAAGTATTTAAGTACCTACCTATCTGCATAAAAATCTTAAAAAATTGTGTCGACAGACAACTTTCACAATGAAGTAATTGATTGTAATTTCTTAAATAGCTTATTATATAAATGTAGCAAATTTTTTACGGGAATAAATTGTAGATTAATCGGCAGCTGGAATATAAAATAGGACCTCCCATGTGGGAGTTTATATGCCATTCCAGTTACCCATGGGTAGGTTTTTTTTGTTATGAAAATAAGGGACGAGACGAGCAGGACGTTCAGCTGATGGTAATTGATACGTCCTACCCATTACAATGCAGTGCCGTTCAGGATACTTGAAAAACCCAAAAATTCTGAACAGCACTACAATTGCGCTCGTCACCTTGAGCCATAAGATGTTCAGTCTCATTTGCCCAGTAATTTCACTAGCTACGGCGCCCTTCAGACCGAAACACTGTAATGTTTACACATTACTGCTTCACGGCAGAAATAGGCGCCTACTTACTTGTAGGTACGTACCTACTAACCTAATAGTTAATTATATACCTACTATTTGCTGTTATTTTCTATTGCACAAATTGATTTTTGACTCGATCATTACTTACCTCATTATTTTTAATAATAGGTATATACCTAATTAATCTGTTACTTTTCCAATGAAACGACTATTGGGTAAGGTTTTAGTTGAAAGTTAAAAATCTATACAATTAATGATTAACTTATTCATAATAGTCTACTAACTTCAAGCATTGCTAATTCTCACTCTGTCTTCTTCTATTGACCTAAGTCAGAATGAGAAAAAACACTCCTTAGCGGCTCTTTTAAATTAGCGGGCCATTATGAATAAGGGGGTAAATATATTATATATATACCTAAGAATTTATTGGCCGTGTCGTGCCGTTAAATCCAGCTGATGCATTTGCTATTTAATTTAAGGACCGGCAATGCTCCTGTGATTCCTCTGGTGTTACAGTAGAATGTGGGCGGTGGTGATCAATTAGATCACTTTAATCAGGTGACACCTGATATTATGCGTACGGGCTCTTATCCTCTTCTTCCATAAAAAAATATTGTTATATGAATAGGTACTTTAGTTCGCAAAACATTCTAATTTTCGAAGTGACTCGTAAACGTTATTTAAAATGCTCATTTAATAAGTATTATTACACTATCTATAAGTAATCGAAAGGAAATGAAACAAAAAGGTAATTGAACTTGACACCTTCATTGTCGTAACTTAATACATGTGAGCCTCATTACTTATTTTAATTATAATCTAAATAACTTAAAACTTACACAAATTTACAATAAAATTAGACTATTATATACATTTCTAAGTTTTCGACGTTACATCGAACATTTCGCATCGTAATACTAAAATATTTGGATTTAACTTATAACAAAGGTAATAATTTTTGGTAACTTTAGTCAACCGTAATCTAATGAAGTATCACAAATAAATAAATCTATGAGAAACATAACAACGATAAAACAATCAGTCTTTAGCTTAATAAGATCAAAATTAAGATGATTACAGTTGGAATGAAAAGAAAGGCTTAGGATTAAGATGATTCAGACGAGAAAATAAATACTGAACACAAATTATTCGTATTAACAACATCTAATACTGAGGAGATTTTAATACGTCTTTGGTCATTAAGGTACTGAGAAATATTATAATTAAAATTTTCGGATAAATTTCTAATAATTATTGAACTTCTGTGGCTTATAATGGTAAGCTTAACTAACGTTTCATAATGTCTTCTATAGAAAATCCGAGTGGTTTCTTAGGGACCTCGACAGGTGATTGCTTGGGACTTGGCTGGTATTGTGGTGAAGGTGATGACTTTGAAAGATCTAAGAGAGAATTATCAGACGCTTGACTTGTTGATGAAACCTCTTGGCAACCTTCGAGGTGTTCTAAATGGTGTTTGTTCGCTTCACTGTGTGTCAATAAATGCGTCTTCAAATTGGATCTTTGGTTGAAACTCTTGTTGCAAACGGGACATTTATGTGGCGATTCTTCCATATGCAGAATTTTGTGCACGGCCAATGTTCTTGATTGACAGAAACCCTTGCCGCATTCTGTACACTTAAACGGTTTTTCCTTTGAATGGATATACCTGTAAAAACAAAAGTTCAAATTAATATTGTTTGAGATATTATTGTAACATAGACGCTAAGCTAATCACAATAAACTATCTCCTAAATAAAGAGTTATGTGGTAATATTTGTACAGGTATGGGGAATGATGGATAATATGGTTATAGAAGTGGTCGTCGTAAAGTTAGAACCGGTTGTGAGCGCGTGCGGCCAAGTTGTGACCTCACAAAAAGGTTTACACTTTCGTATCGTTTTTTACTTTCATACGTTTCGATAAAGTTAATTGAAATCACATTGTTTATGTTCGACATAAAGCAGAAAACAAGATAATGTTTATCTATTTCTTTAAAGTTGAGAATGTTGTAAAAAAACTTATTATACATTTTAATGTCCTTACCTATGATCTCTGAGATGGTCCTGTCTTCTGAATGCTTTGCCGCAGATGTCACACGAGTAGGGTCTTTCGTCTGTGTGTGTTCTTTCGTGGATCAGCAAATTGTATGACTTTGTGAACTGTCGGTTGCAGTATTTACAGATGAATTGTTTCTTCGGCCGTGTTCCTGGCGCACCAGGCGCTCTCATTGTTGGTGGATTTCTTCCAGGCATCCTCTGTGCCATCGACGGGTATCTTAGTGTATGGTGGTACAAAGCTGCATTCCTAATCCATTGGTTTACCAGCATAGCGTGGTACGGAGCTGAAGGAGGTAAGGTGGCAACTTGCGGTGGCACGTAGGCAGGTGGGTAATTGTATGACGGCATTTGCTTGTCGTATGAGTAAGGGGTCTGCATTTGTCTGTATGAAGGGTATTGAGGTGATGGCCAAGTTTGGTGACGGGAGACCACGACGGCTGGTGGTGTTTCGTCGGTTGGTGTGTGAGGTGGCGTCGGTAGCGGTGGTGACGGTCTTTCCAACTTCACAATCGCTTCGATTGGAAAATCTGGCGGGTAGCCTGTAGGAAAAGATACAATATAAGCAATCTGACTGAGAATTCAATGTTTTGTCAATATAAGTTTACAACAATTATTATTATGAAGACTTATAACGGAAAATAACAAATGAATGCTTAATTTTACTACTAAGTGCTTATAACTATATATATATTAACATTACAATAATTTACCAAAGTAATTTATTAACAATGACGCTAATTTATAAAGATAAAATAATTAAAAGTGTAATCGCTAATAACTATTAACAGCAATAGATTAGTACTTAATTTAATTAAAAATCGGCAATAATTTGTTGTAACAATCGATTAGAATCACTACGTACTGTGAGTATCCTCCGTATGTTCGTCCTCTTCCTCAATGTTGATATCATCAAAGCTGTCAACACTGTACGCTTTATCTTCCATTTCCATGACACAATTCATAGACACAGGGCACATTCACTGGACACTACTCAAACCGGTTAGCTGACAACCGGCTTGCAAGAGCGCGCGAAGTGTTATGAGTTTGTGTGCGTTTGCTATCGGGGTCTGTGTTCGGCGCTCGACGGTCGGCGTGAGGTAGGGAGAGATCAAAGGGACCGCTGGCAACCGGCGCCTGTCCTTGCTGCCGAAGCAGCTAAGCACCTCCCACTAGGAGGGGCCTACACAGAACTGCCTTCTGGATCGATCGCTGACTGTTTCGAATCGTTTTAACAACCAAATCCACTGAAACGACGAGATACGAGGTTAATTGGTGAATACGCCATTCTTAAATCTGTCAATCGGCAATAATAGCTTAGGCATTTTCAGTGTATGAGTTCATACTAATTTCCATGTAATAGCATCTCTACTATCTCTATTAATACGTGAAAAAGTTTGCCGTCTAAATAAGATTTTGTAGAGTTTTGCCTATTATATTTTAGTATTTTGTTATTAAAATATTACATATTATATTTTTTATCAAATTAAAATAATTATTATCAAACGTTTTAAGTAGGTGCCTATGTTTAGAAAAACTTATTTTTCAACATAGTGTGATAGAAAGAAATTAAAGTATTTTTTTTTAATTGTAACTTAAACGTATAGCATGAAGCTAATACTTAGGTTTGTAGGTCGATGGCCGGTTTTATGTCATATATTATTTTATTAAGTTACCAACAGGGTTTTGGTTTACAAAAGTCTTTTTTGAAATAACCTAATGATATCATTATGTATATCTACATATACCTACATTCCTTATAAAATTGGAACTTGTGTAAATACTATATTATAATGTTTTTGAGTTACGGTATTACATTTTAGTATTTTTTGCACAAAACCTTAGGTAGGTACCTACCTACAGATTCTGGACATTTTTATAATAGATTTGAATTCAGTTACTTGTATAGGTCCCAGCATTTAGATATCTCAAAGTAGAGTCACATTTGCGAATCTATATGAACGAATGAAAATACTTTACTGTAATAAAAATTCATAAAATTACAATTTGTACATACTTAACAGTTATTGTAGCACAATTAGGCGACCTTATCGCTATTCAGCGATCTCTTCCAGGTAACCTACAGGTGAAGGAGATTTTATTTACATAATAGGCATGAAGGCATAAAAGGCATTTATTTTCTCAAAATTGATTCCTTTATAATTCTTTTTGATGTCATTTCTAATAACTACTAGATACTACTACCGCTTCGGAAACAGTTGGCGCTCTGAGAGAGAAGAAGCGGCGCAAGAAACTCTCCCAGCATTCTTTTTTTGCGCTCTTTTCAATAAAAATATACAATATTCTACAGTCATTTCTATCGCTAAAAAATAATCACAATCTAGTCCCAGGCTGTCCGATCATTTTGATATTCAGCAGTGGAGTAATAGGTTTTACGACAGAGTAATTTTTTTACAAAACATTTAAATTTATAGATCATGCCTGAACAGTGGCTGGGACTTTATTATAGAAGTGTATACATTTACCCTTAAAGCTATTATGTATCTTATGAAGCCTACTAGATAGATATAACTAAAGCATTAATATGGGAATCAATTAACATAATATTGGATACCTATATACACTATAGGTCGTTTGGCATTGGTTTTCTAACAAGGTAGGCACTGCATATCTAACTAGTCATAGTTGAGCCTGGAGATTGGTTACCGTAGGTATTTAGGAAAATTTATTAGTGGGGGTTCAATAGAAGTTATTATATACTATACCTATTATTTACCTATATAATAACACCTATTTATTTTTTATATAAGCAGAAAAAAATCATATTTTCCAATCAAGTTAATAAACTAATTTTATGCGGTTTTCGTAGGCTATAAGACTTGCCTACACAAAAACTTTAAAGTTTTTGTAGTTCTTTTAAAATCCTAAAATGTGTGATGATGGGTAGATTTTTATAAAACAAATTAAGTTTGAAAAACAAAATTTTATGAACAATGCGGAACTCAAACCCACGACCCACGACGTTCCGTGCCAGTGTTCTAACCAACTTAGCCAACCGTTCGAATGACGTATCGTAAAAAAATCTTGTATGCTTTGTTCAACTCTCAGATTTATAACAATTTACTTTATTGAAATTTAAATTAGAAATTGCGTTTCTTGGGTTATTACAATGCTATTAACTCTTATATAACATTAATAATGTCACCAACTAACTACCTTTTAAACCTATTTTAGCTGTCAAATTGTTCTGTTCCCTTCTGTCAAGCCAACTTTATAGTCCAGAGATGCAGATGGACATATTATGATTAAATCGCTTATTCATAATAGTCTGCTAACATTTAGCATTGCTAATTCTCACTCTGTCTTCTTCTGTTGACCTACGACCTCTGTAGCAGCTGTTTTAAGTTAGCGGACCATTATGAATAAGGGGGAACTTTAATCTATATGTGTCTTCATAACTGACTATAAATAGAAAACATAACATTTGATAATGGGTTCCGTACTGAGTCATCTGATTTACGGAACTTTGTAATACTTACTATTTAACTTCAAATTCAAACAGAGTATTTCTCAAAAAAGGATAACTGGATCACTTTTGGAAGTCACAAGAAAATATACATTATTATGATAGAATAATACTTACATACTGCTTATAAATTAAAATATGCAGATTTTAAAATTATTTACAGTGCTTTAAGTAGGTAGGTAATCCCATGCACTTTTATCCGTTAAAGAATATTTAATTGTAGGTATAATAATTTTTTTTTAAGTTTCTGTTTTAGGAATATTTTTAACTTTTTAATGGGTATTTCCATATTTATTCAGGGATAATTAAAAATAGTGGTTTTATTTCCTTTTGTAAGTGGGAGGCTCCTTTGCACAGAATGCCGGCTAGATTATGGCTGCCACAACGGTGCCTTTTTCTGCCGTGAAGCTACTGCTACATTACTATATGTAAGCATTATTTCGTGAAATTACTGGGCAAAAACTTAACATCTTATGTGACGAGCACAATTGTAGTGCCGCTCAGAATTTTTGGGATTTTTTAAGAATCCTGATTGGAACTGAATTGTAATGGACAGGGCGTATTAATTACCATTAGCTGAACGTAATGCTCGCCTCATCCCTTATTTTCATAAAAAACCAAACAGATAAAATTTTAAAAGTCTTTGTAGTAAGTAAGCTTTGTGCAATAGGTAAGTATATACGTTCAGCAAAGCCGTAGGTAGATTAAAGAAATAGAACACCAAAAACACATGGCGATTTTTCAAAGCGGACACGAGTATAGCATTGACAGCGCTCGCGCAAACATTGGTCAGGTGAGAGGCGACACGTCGGCCTCCTTTGTATATTACCTTCAAAAGGGCCGACGCAAACATTGACTAACACTAGACTGGCCATCTTTTTCAACATAAACCGATATAACCCTTCTTAGTTAAGCATAAGGGTCTATTTTCCGTGGCTGTTGTAAGTCTTTTATGACCTTTTAAGGGTTGGTTCGTTGACGGCTGCGTGTTGCCACCAGACACCTTGTTGATGTTAGAATGATTGTTGTAATGATTACAGCTCAATGACTCAATAGACGGAGCTTTCAAGGCTCTTTGAACGCCGTCATGTAGAGGTACTCCATTAGTTTGGCCTTTGCCTTACGTGCTATATACCTGCTTAGCTGTTCTCTGTAGGTTACTTACATGTACATATACGGCCGTTTTCAATAACCTATCTACCCTTAGTTTAACTTACGGATACATTGCTGTCTTATCTACCCATAGTTATGTCCAATACAGTTATAGTCCAATCCTATCTGTCAATAGGTTATTGAAATTTAAGTATGCGTAAAAGGATAGATTTGACTAAGTCTACTAAGTTAAACTAAGGATAGATAGGTTATTGAAAATGGCCGTTATAAGATTCGTCTCAAACAATGAGGAATTGCTCGTAACTAATTCCATTCTATTGATTAGTGTTAAGGGTAGATGTATAAAGTTTTATAAAAGAGTTTCAACCAATGTATGTTATATTATTTTGTTAAAGTTAATATACTACTCAATTGCAGCTTATGTAAACTATCACATAGGTTTGGAAAGATTAAGATAGTAGGTATATATATATTATAACTAGCTGACCCAGCAAACGTTGTATTCCCGATATTGAAATCGCGATACAAAATTAACTATTGATCGTAGATGGGAGAAAATTTGAAGTTGTATGTATTTTTTAATGCTGACTCATAATCAAACAAATTATTAAAAAAATGTCAAAAAAATAAAAAATAAAATCGTGTGGACCACCCTTAACATTCAGGGGGATGAAAAATAGATGTTGTCCGATTCTCAGACCTACCCAATATGCACTCAAAATTTCATGAGAATCGGTCAAGCCGTTTCGGAGGAGTTCAAAGTTTAACACCATGACACGAGAATTTTATATATTAGATAATAATATTTTCATATCCTCAATATATGTACATTTAAGTTGTTGTTATTTAGCGTTAGTTTATAATTTTCTTAATATCTAGATGTTAGTAAGTGTTACATATTTGTACTTATGGGTTATTTTTGGATATGATTTCCTCCTCGGTTGAAGGCCTCCTCCAACTTTTTAATTCATTCCATAAAGTGGCTGTGCAAGGTAGGAAGTCCCTCGCAAAATACGTCGCTATGGAATGCCAGACGCTCTGAATACTCCGTGATAAATGTGGTAGAAGATGCAGAGAGAACCCACATCTACAAACGCCAAAGAATCAAGCCGATGTGAGATGACTTGATCGTTTTTTCATCAGGATGTGTGGTGGTCTTCAAGGAGCTTTCTTCCATGTACTATAAAGCTGTGGAATGACTTCCTTGTGCGGTGTTTGCGGGACGATACGACATGGGTACCTTCAAAAAAAGCGCGTACACTTTCCTTAAATACCGGCAAAGCTCCTGTGATTCCTTTGGTGTTGCAAGAGAATGTGAGTGACGGTGATAACATAACATTTAGTCCTCCTTTTCCATAAAAAAAGTTTACTTCATTCGAAGAATCCCCAGTTCTTGTACAATCTATATATATAAAAATGAATTGCTGTTCGTTAGTCTCGCTAATACACGGGAACGGCTTGACCGATTTGGCTAATTTTAGTCTTGAATTATTTGTGGAAGTCCAGAGAAGGTTTAAAAGGTGAATAAATATATAAAACCTCAGAATGAAATAAAAACAACGATTTTGATATTTCTTTGAATCTTTCCCCGTCATTCAGAAATCATATTAAAATAATAGTTTATAATGAATAACTAATTAGATCATAACTGTGTGTGTCTAACAATATCTGTTTTAAACTTATTTTATACAAAAGGTTGTTGAGGCAGTACGAAGTCGGCCGGGTCAGCTAGTATTTAAATAAATATCCAATAATTAAATTCTTAAATCATCTATTAAGCTTAATATATTAATCAGCAATTACATAAAAGTTGCTTTTGAGTATTGAACAATTTGAAATTTAATTACTTGATTATTATTAAATTATTATTAATTACTAATTAGATAGACATTTTAACATGAATTTTTAACTTAATTATTAATTAATATTGCAAATATTCAAATTTTCCAGACGATTTAAAGTGTCAAAAATCATGGGACGCACTTCTTTGTAAGTCAGCCTTTGATGATCTTTCGATCTCATCTACTGACATAACAGAGCGTGGTCGTCTTTTGGCCGTGATACAAAATGAGTCGGGCTTTTGGTTACAAGCCTTGCCTTCTGCGCCGATTGGAACGCTACTTGACAATATGACATTGTCAATATGCATATCACTCCGGCTAGGTATAAAACTGAATGAATCACATCAATGTAGATGTGGCGATCAGGTAGATGTTCTTGGACGTCACGGGTTATCCTGCCTAAAATCGGCAGGCCGTTCGGTCAACGGATCAGCCTTGCTATCCAACGCGGTAATGCTGCCAGTATTCTTGGTACGCTTCCACGTAATGATAGTTTAAATTTTATGCAGTCGTAGTATTTTAAATATAGTTATAAGATTTGTTTTAATAAATATTATTATTAATACGTCTAGATATAATCACTTGCTGTTAGACAACCGATGAAAACGGGCCAGGAATAATACTTAAGTGTGCGTGACAAGCTACGTCTTACACACGCGATTTGTATAACACTTTGTGTCAGTGTGCGTGAATTGCTCAAAACAGAGATTAGTTCTAGAGTCTTTTTTTTTAAGAAGTATTAATGATCTAAGTTTTTTAAATATACTACGGGTCGCTGAATGTCGTTATTTAACCAGAATTTGACTGGGTAAGTTTTTTTGAAATCGAATTTAAATTATACCGACTGATATTTTAAAAGTATTTTGTCAACAATATTTAGTCCCCGTCCTCTTGTATGACTCTGCCGTCAAGAAAATATATTTTTTTATGAAAGAAGAGGATTCTCTCTCACAAGAAAGAGAGTCCTCTTCTTTGTAAGTCAGAGCACAGGAGCCTTCCTCTAGTGTTACAAAACACTAGAGGAATCTCAAGGCTCCTTTGCACAGGATGCCGGCTAGATTATTGGTACCACGACGGCGCCTATTTCTGCCGTGAAGCAGTTATAAGTAAGCATTACTGTGTTTCGGTCTGAAGGGTGCCGTAGCTAGTGAAATTACAGGGCAAATGAGGCTTAACATCTTATAGATTATGATTATTTTATAACGATAGAAATGACTGTACAATATTTAATTTTTTTTTTTGAAAAGAGCACAAAAAAAGAGAATGCTGGGAGAGTTTCTTGCGCCGCTTCTTCTCTAGTAGTGTCTAGTATATTAGAAGTGACATAAAAAGAAATCTAAAGGAATCAATTTTGTGATAATAAATGCCTTTATGCCTTTTTATGTGTCGAGATGACGAGCGCAATTGTAGTGCCGCTCAGAATTTTTGGTCTTTTCAAGAATCCTGAGCGGCACTGTATTGTGATGGGTAGGGCGTGTCAATTACCATCAGCGAATAAATGTTCATTTTATATGAATTACATAACACATTGGTACGTGGCAGGCGAGAATCAAACCGGGGGCTCCGTGGTGAGAGTCAACAGTTCAATCTATTGCACCACAGATGCTTTTTAAATAATATAGGCACTACATACATGTATATACGGGTCGTCTCCTTTTCTCAAATATGTGCGAGGGAACGATGGCTGGTCCATGCGTCAACTCGTGAACGGGTGCTGCTTGTGGTGTCATGATGACCTGTTATCTATCTATTCTATATATATAAAAATGAATTGCTGTTCGTTAGTCTCGCTAAAACTCGAGAACGGCTGAACCGATTTGGCTAATTTTGGTCTTGAATTATTTGTGGAAATGCTGCTAAATTAAATAAAAACAACAAATTTGTTTTTCCTTTGACGCGTCCATACATAATTTCTATGAGAGAATTTATTGACGCACGGTTTGACAGTTCTGCTGTGAAACAATTTCGTTACGACAGCAGGGTGCATATTTTACGAAGTAATTTTTGATGTTATGATATATTATAGACAAATTCATATAAAAACATTATTTTATTTATTATATACAGAACAACGTCTGTCGGGCCAGCTAGTAGTTAATAAATCATTGTATTTGTTGGATGCAATTACTAAAAATTATGACAGTAATCACGACCATCATGTTCACGAAGCATCCTTACACCAACAATGAATTCAAGCTCTAAAGGTTGATGCATTCATATCAATACGATAATTTATATATATACAGTTAATTATTTATTACTTTTGTATGAAATAGTTTATATTATTTAAACACGACTCATATATTAGATGCAGCACCTTACAAATTAATTTGTTATGTATATTACAGCCATTGTAAATTAATCTATTTTATTGAAGTTGAGTTTATTGTATGTTCTTCTCACGAGCTCAACTTTTAACGAACATATAGTAAATTCAGTAATATTTGTGGGTGACTATTCAAAAGCATTTAGTTTAAACCTAATTGAATAATGCTTTTTTGACTTTGACTTTGATTTTACAGTTATGGGCAACAGTTGGTGTTACATGGCTTACTAAAAACCTTAATCTATACTAATATTATAAAGCTGCAGTGTTTGTTTGTTTGTTTGTTTGAACGCGCTAATCTCTGGTACTACTGGTCCGATTTGAATGATTCTTTCAGTGTTGGGTAGTCCATTTATCGAGGAAGGCTATAGGCTATGTTTTTTTTTCAAAGGGATTCGTAATAAAATTGCTATTTTGTAACACAAGGTGTAAAATCGAAAACCTATTTTTGCGTGCGCTGCAAAAACTATTGACAATAGAACAAAATGATGTACAGGCTATAATATAGGCAATATTTTATTACTTATAAAACTACTTATATACTTTATATGGCAAAACAACGTTTGCCGGGTCAGCTAGTTTTGTATAAAAACTAATGTAATAAAAAATAATTAAAAATAAATCTACCTAAATTAAATTGAACACTTCTTAATTTTAGTCTTAAGAATTTATTAAAATTCATAACCGAACAATAATTTTCTTTTCCTTTAATAATAATATTATAATAATATTGACACACTTTTTACACAAATTATCTTGCTCCAAATTATAAACATACAAAAATACATTTAAACATCCGTGACTCGGAAACAAACATCCATTTTCATCATATAAATGCTTGCACCTACCGGGATTCGAACCCGGTACCTCTAGCTTAGTACGTAGGATCGCTAACCACTCGGCTATACAGGTCGTCGTTATTAATGTCGTATACTTTAGCATGGTTAAAATATTTGTTTATTTGAACCTAATTGTACATACTTTGCATAAGGAAACGAACGTTTAATTGAATTCGAAACGTCAAAGAATGTAATTTAGGATTGATTATTCAACAATAAGGGGTTTCGCTAAATGAGTTATACGTGACTTAGTGAAGATATGTATTTATTAGTTGAATATTTCTGTGTAGGTATGTATAATTCTGTAGTCTGGTGTTAAAGGGGCCTACATCATTTTTTTCCCTTAATAGTGACTTTAAATAAATAATTATATATATTACGCCTGAATTGCGAATGGGACTTTATTAAGGAAGTGTATGTTTTTGCCCCTGAGAGTTCTTTTGTATGAAATGAAGCCATTTACAAAAAAATCTCTATTTTCTAGTGTTATTAAAATTAAAGTCACTATTAGGAGATAGATATTGGTCCTTTTAGCACTAACCCACAGAATTACATTTGTATGTGTAATTGTGACGAATAGATTGACCGGGATATTAAGTCCGGGAAATAAGAATGCATTCTTGATTGATCTCAGAGTGGCAAAGCTGAGGCGTAGATCTTTCTTGCTTGTTGGACGAGACGAGCAGGACTTTGAACTGATGGTAATGGATACACCCTGCCCATTACAATGCAGTGCCGCTCAGGGTTCAAGAAAAACCCAAAAATTCTAAGCCGCACTTCAATTGCGTTCGTCACATTGAGGCATAAGATGTTAAGTCTCATTTGCCCAATAATTTTACTAGCTACGGCACCCTTCAGACCGAAACACAGTAATGCTTACACATTAGTGCTTCACGGCAGAAATAAAGCCTTCCTTCCTTCAAGCATTCTAGCGGCTTCAACAACTTCTTCAATGTTTTCCCCTAATAGAGCCAGGTCTTCTGTATACCCAATCACCATATGCTTTCCACCAATCTCTATTCCAGAGTACAGTGCCATTACTTTTTTTTAACACATGCTCAAGTACTATATTGAACAGCATCGGTGACAGGGCATGACCTTCAGTCCGGTAACCACATCAAATCGTCAGTTAGTTCCCCGTCAACTCGAACAAGTATCTGACTCCAGTAGCCACTAGACAAGTTTATATTGGGTTCTGGTATTCAGACACGCATGTATTTGACGATGGCTTATTTCGCGTAATCAAAACGTTATGAGTAAAAATACATTTATTTCTTATTTGAATTATTAATAACTCGTTAAATCAAGGTCACTGATATAGTCCGGATAATTACGAAACTCAAATGACACATGACACACAGGCATTTGGGGCAGTAAAGTCCTCAAATAGTGACCACGTACCTATTGGAAAACGTAGATAGAGCGATATACTGATCATCTGTCAAGATCACCGGAGTACGTTGGATGAGGACAGCGCAACACCGATGTTCGTGGAGATCTTTAGGGGAGGCCTTTGTCCTTGTCAACATATGGTAACATAATCTCTGAGAGACGAAATAGTAATATAATTATTTGACTTTTGACTCAGTGTTATAGACAATAATAAAATAAGAACGAATTTTGATATTTTATAATTTTTTTTGTGTATTTTTTATTCTATCATATTTTCATCCACCTTTCACCCATTATAAAGGCCCAGTAATTTTCCATACGAATCTATCGTAGGTCCACAATAAAATCAAAGACAAGAATTCAGTATTTGTAGATTTTACAAATTACATTATATACTCTACTATATAATACGTAATATTAGAATTGCTGCAATTCCTATGTTTTTCAATGATAATAATTAGGTCTCTAAGCCGCTGTAGGTACTCGGACTCATAAACCAAAAAATGACAATATACGTCATTGAAATGGATTTTCCACAGATAAAACCTATAATGGCGATATGACGTCAAATATATGAATTTGCAAAGCATTGTAGTATAATAGACCTAGCTCTTAATTAACTAAGCCCTTAAGTTATCATAATATTATGTTAGTGGCTGTAGTTATAAGTATATATAAATAATTGTACGAGATATTTACTAGATAAATAAATAGATGATAAGGAAAAGCGTCAATTTGTTTACTTTCTTTGATGGAAAGAATTGATATGCAATTTTTTTAATAAATATTTTTAGCCGATTTCAAAAAAAGAGGAAGTTCTTAATTCGTCGTTCTTTTTATATGTTTGTTACTATAGAACTTTCGACTAGGTGAACCGATTTTGATAATTTTTTTTTTATTTGAAAGCTGGTGCTTTCTGTGTGGTCCACATCTGTCAATGGTATCCATGAGAAATCTATAAAAGTCTTAAATTTGCACGACAAATGGATGAATAACTCAATATCGCGCCAACCGATTTCGATGATTATTTTTTGTTGGAAAGGATATACTTCAAAGGTAGTTTGATGAGAATTTGGTAAGGTTCTGATTATGTGCTGCATGCCAAGGTTATGGAACTTTTCAAATTTTATCAGCAAATTAAAGATACTCGGCCGAATTTTATTTATTAGCGAGCTTTTCACACACTTAAAAACCTCAAAATAGATTGGAACTGCGCACACTTATCAAAGACCGATAGCAAAACATATATTTAAATAGTCATTCCACTTTTATTAATTTGGTATGCGTATGTTTGGTTGTATGTTAGGAATCTTAGAACGTAATTTTTGACCCCTTCAAAACTTCGGATTTTTCACATTTTTCAAATAGGTCGGATGGCAATACAATCATTAGTCTGTCCCACTATTTTTCCCTTTTTAATATCTTTAGGATCAGCGATTTTATAAAATGCGATACCCGGTGGTGTCTCACTACCACAGACCAAGACAGGTGCTTAGACAGACATGCACACATAAAAAAATTGATTATTTTTTGCTTATTATAATTATAACAGTTTTAAGACTAAAAACAATAAAATACTTTTTTCTTAATTTGGTTTGATTATACATATCTACATACATATATATTATACTATGCAATTGAAAATTATTTTCTACTTTTTACTTTTATTTGCTATTGAGTTTCAACATAAATGATTGTCTTAGTGATACTACAGAATGGAGCGAACACCCTCAGACTCTTTAAATATAAATATTTTTTGTACGATATTACATTGTAATCCATGTTATGTTTATAAAAAAACCCCGCTAAGTTTCTTGCGCCCGTTCTTCTCAGTTCTGAGGCTGAATTTGCTTTTGAATGGGTGGTAGTTTTTGACGTTCACTAAGTGATTTTGTAATATGCGTCAATAAAGCAAATCAACACCCATGTACAACACTCAGACACCTAAAAGATTCGAACTGCTTTCAATGCAATGCAAACGAAAATAAATCTTTTTTTTATGAAAATAAGGGACGAGACGTTCAGCTGATCGTAATTAATACGCCCTGCCCATTACAATGCAGTGCCACTTCTTGAAAAACACCAAAAATTCTTCTTCACCTTGAGACATACAATGTCAAGTCTCATTTGCCCAGTAATTTCACTAGCTACGGCGCCCTTCAGACCGAAACACAGTAATGCTTACACATTACTGCTTCACGGCAGAAATAGGCGCGGTTGTGGTACCCATAATCTAGCCGGCATCCTGTGCAAAGGAAGGCTCCCACTGGTCTTAAATCTTACTCAATATTACATTTAATATCAAATAAATGACGTATTATATTACGTTGTATCATAAAAACACAAAGACGTCACAAAACAAACAAAGAACTCGTTCTAGTTAAGATAGATACACAATTAAAGAATATTAAGATAATCTTTATGAGGTATGTTGGTACGAATGTGGCAGTTTATTGATGGTATAAACCATGCTTGTTTCGTGCGTCACGTATCTATCTGGCTCTATGGATTTTCTACTCATATATCACCGAAGTCTGTTCAAACGTACAGTCAATTGGACTAACAGGTATATTAGATCGTTAGTGATCTTCTCCGAAGTCCGAAGTTCGAGTCTCCTTCCGAGACGCCCCGCATCTGTGAGCTACATCTTCGGCCTCCAAAGCCCCGCCCGGCTGAAGCCTAAAAGGATTTTAGTCGGTAGGGGGTGTTTATACCCGAGACCAACGATATGGGCCCCGTTTCGAGGTCTTCAACACGTAAATGTATTTTCCTCCTCTCCAAAAAAAAAGGGTATTCTAAATGATTGCAGTCATTTATTGAAAATTAGTATTGAAATAATTGTTAAAATTGAGTAGGTAATATTCGTGTAGGCATCTAATAAAAGTATTATTGCACGCATACTAAAGTATTTTTATTATTATTTCTCAAGATAGTTTTCTCAACGGTTACTATGAAATTCAAATTTAAATATATAAGAATATTTATTCAAAATAGGATATGATATTACTTATTGAAATTCAATAACTTCCACCCATCCGTAAAAAGGCTGCCTCAGACTGAGTCAGACCTGATTAGAACGTGCGCAAGAAACTCAGCGGGCCCCTTTTCAACCGACTTCAAGAAAGGAGGAGGTTATCAATTCGTCGGTATGTCATTTTTATGTTTGTTACTCTTTTTATTTCAAAGCTCGTGCTCCCCGCGTTTTCCCATTTTTTTGTCAAAATATGATTACAATGTAATATCATATAATTATATTTACTATTTAACAGTCTCAGAGTGGTCGCTGTATTTCCAACCTGTGGTATTATTAAGGAAATTCATTTATGTTAAAGTAACCTTTACCACACAAACGTTTTTTAACCATACTTTTGGAATTCGTAATACATGTGTTTTGAATATTTTCTGGGATCTTATTGTAAAAGTATAAATATCGCCTAGTTAGGTGTCCCAAGTTTCTCTTTATTTTAAATAGGTTCAAAATCGTATCATTTCTTATGAACCTAGAACACATACAAACGTCAAACTTCGTTATGTAGCAAGCGAATATTACAAACTCACAAAGTATGATCTAAAACTAGCTGAAATCCATAATACATTGCCTTTCATGACATACAGGTGATTCGAGGTCAAAGCTATCTTCATTTTTTTTTATGGAATAGGAGGACAAACGAGCGTACGGGTCACCTGGTGTTAAGTGATCACCGCCTCCCACATTCTCTTGCAACACCAGAGGAATCACAAGAGCGCTGCCGGCCTTTAAGGAAGGTGTACACAGTTTACGGTGTTTTTGAAGGTACGTCGTATCGTCCCGGAAACACCGCATAAGGAAGCTCATTCCACAGCTTTGTAGTACGTGGAAGAAAGCTCCTTGAAAACCGCATTGTGGAGGACCGCCACACATCCAGATGGTGGGGATGATATCCTAATTTGTGGCGTGTCGTGCGAAAGTGGAAGTCGGCGGCAGGAATCAGGTTAAACAGCTCTTCGGAACACTCCCTGTGATAAATGCGGTAGAAGACACACAATGAAGCGACGTCTCTACGCAACGTCAAGTGATCCAGCCGTTCACAGAGCACTTGGTCCCCGACAATTCAAGCTGCTCTGCGTTGCACGCGGTCAAATGGATCGAGTTTATACTGCTTCATTTTAAAATATCTTTTACATTTATCTTATAGAAGAACCTTGACTTTGTATTTCAGTAGGTTGAAATTCATATGATTACCGTGATGTTTTACGAAGGTAAAAAATTCTAATTTCTCATTATTAAAATATCTAATCTTAATCAAATCAAAAATACTTTATATCTCAGGTAAATCATTTGAAATATGTCATTATTTTCTCATACAGCTCATACGGAAGGCAGATTTCCTTAGAGAAGAATGACCAAAAAACTCTAAAGTTGCTCTTTTCAAAATAGATTAGCTATTACAAGTTCTTATTTTTAACGTGATATACAAATCATTTCAATTAAAAGGAGTGTTAGTAAAAATCTAAAGGAAGGTTAAATTTAGAGCAAACATACACACATACACACACACACACACACACACACACACACGCACGCACTCACACCAAACCACACACGCACAAATATCATGTCTCATTATAAATATTGTAAATATGTTATTAGATGTAAGTTCTACAAAATAGTATTATTATAACCTAATTTAAGTTCTGTGGATTTTGTGATGTTTTTAAATAAATAAATGAATTACAATATATGATGCAACAGAAATACTCAAACGTCGGAAACTAAATGGCTTACACAAACAAGTAAAAAAAAAGTAAATTAATATTTAAAAACACTAGCGTTATTGTGTACAGTAGATGCATCAATCCACACACACAAAAAGAATGTACAACAACCACACAAAAGCTTTTTCAATTATTGTGTATGAAAAGAACTTCCCTTAAGGCGACACTAAATGCCGGCGACCTTGAGCGATATGAGTTCACGGCTCCTATGTAACAAAGGCAATATTTTCAAAATTCTTGGGTCGAAAATGTAACATTTTAACAGGCGCAAACTGCTTAATTGCTTACAATCCTCAATATTGATTACTTATCTGAATTAATGTAAGTACTATAAGAACAACTTTTATGATAGTAGTATACTAAACAAATGCATGATGCCGAGAAAAAACTTGTTTAACTGCAAAGAAAACTGGTAGTTCATAATAGCTCTGGAGTGCTAACTTTAACCAACAATAAGCATTAGCAACCTACAAGTAAGACTTAAGGGTATGTGTAACAGGATAAAGTAGTGTTCATAGCTCCAAACCCTATATTTTCACCACAAAACTTGTCTAAAAACACCTTGTTTGCATGTTTTCTGTTTACCCTTCACCTTAAATAAATATTTTTCATAATTTAACCAAAACATTTGCAACTCGATTCATATTACATTTAAACTGACACATTGACACACACTCATATATTTGTACACCACACACACTCACACTCGCAAATACACTCATAATTTATTCAGAGGTTGATACATTTAGAAAAAGTTTAGATTTTTTATCTGCATTGTAATCGTTATTAGTTTGCCCTCTTTACTAATTATCCCACCTTACACTTTAGGGAGATGGGAATGGCTGAAAACCAGCGCTGCATGAAAATATTATTTCAAACAGCATAAGCTGAGCCTACTCCCTTTTGTCTTAATGTATGTTTATAATAAGCTGATATTGTATACTTAAATTAAGTTCAAGGCAACAAATTTTATTATTATTACTAAAATGCTAAATATAACATGCAAAAATTCACTAGAATTTCACGCGTTTTAATCCTATAAAAAGTGTTTTAATGATCATGGTCCAAAATGATTGCTCGTTAAAGTCAAACTATTAAAAGAAATACCAGTGGGAGGCTCCTTTGCACAGGATGCCGGCTAGATATTGGGCAGCACAACGGTGCCTATTTCTGCCGTGAGGCGCGAATGTATTAGCAATACTGTGTTTCGGTCTAAAGGGCGCCGTTGCTAGTGTAATTACTAGGCCAATGAGACTTAACATCTAATGGTTTAAGGTGACGAGCGCAGTTGTAGTGCCGCTCAGAAATTTTGGGATTTTCAAGATTCTTTAGCGGCATTTGCTTGTGAGCGTATCAATTACCAACAGCTCAACGTCCTGCTAGTCACGTCCATTATTGTCAATAAAAAAATAGGAGGATAAAATACAATAAGATCTCAACCGATCGACGTCCTTCGTATCTATGTGTAATTATGAGACCCACCGGAAATATAAAGTCTTCGCTAAAACTAGCCAAAAATGATAAAAATTACATTTAATTAGTTTACTTAACTAAAGTTTAGACGCCGCTCGCCTATGTACATAACTTGAACTATCGATAGTCAAAGAAGCCGACAATTTTAACAATGAACAATGGCCCGACGTCTCTAAACATACAAATTATACTTTACAATCTTAAACAATTGAAGTAATGGTATTAAGGCGCCTTTACTGCCACTGTATTGCTAAGAACTTTTCCGTGTATACCATCAGTGATAAGGATTCCTGTAATCGCTTAGATAACTCTGGGTTCACTTTAAACTGTGACCTTATGAGTTTACTTTCATTGTTAAGTTACAATGCGTTTTAAAACTACGTGTTGTTGTCTTATATGCTTACAATACAATCTTACTAAGAAATTGCTGAGTAAATCTACAAATATATTAAAAGACTAAAGTACAGAATGATGTACAATTTTCCATAACAATCATTATTGTTTATGCTGCGAATTTTGTATATTATATGTAAGTACCTACATCCAGTTACATTTTTTAGTTCGAAAAGTAACCTTTAATTTTTAAGAATAAGGAAATCGAATGAGTATCTATGTTTCACTTTCTTAATAAATTTTGTTTAATTCTTTGTGGTAAGTATACCAAGAACTGTAGGAAAGTAAGAAAGATGAACAGTGGCAATGAATATCTTGCTACTTCTTCTTATTAAAGCTCTAATTCCGAAATGTTGATAGATTGTAAAATGTATAAACTTTTAATATCCATAAGTTTCTTTGACTTAATTTATATATTGTTATTGATTTTATTTGATGGATTTAATGGAGGTACTTAATGAAAAGGACACGACTAGTAATTTTTAACTTAACTTAACTTCTTTAATATGAGACAAACATATTAAAATAAAATAAGAAAAGCCTTCATTGCTACTATTTTGCAAAGTTCCGAAGAGCTGTTCAACCTGATTCCTGCCGCCGAATTTCACCTTCGCACGACACGCCACAAGTTATGTTATCATCCCCACCATCTGGATGTGTGGCGGTCCTCCACAGTGCGGTTTTCAAGGAGCTTTCTTCCACGTACTACAAAGCTGTGGAATGTGCTTCCTTGTGCGGTGTTTCCGGGACGATACGACATGGGTACCTTCAAAAAAAGCGCGTACACCTTCCTTAAAGGCCGGAAACGCTCTTGTGATTCCTCTGGTGTTGCAAGAGAATGTGGGCGGCGGTGATCACTTAACACCAGGTACGCTCGTTTGTCCTCCTATTCCATAAAAAAAAGTTCTTTCTAAAATTAACTATACGGTCAGATTAATATTATTATGATATTATTAATAAACATCTCACGAAAATCTTAATAATTTAAAAAATATTTTTTTTATTATAATTTTGAATGTAACTTAATGAATGTAAATAAGAATGTCTTAAACATTCTAATTAGTAGTAGTTTCCTCTACGGCTAAGGCCTCCCCTGAACTTTTACAATCTGCTCGATCTTTGGCTCCTCTCAGCCAGTCCAGTCCAACAGTCAACACTTGGAGTAAAAGGCGTATCACGCCAATACTCTTTTGTCTAACTCTAGAGCTAGAACATTCCCATAGAATCCATTCTGTAAGCCACCCAGCCAAATTTCACGCGTCTCTAATATCAGTATGTATTGTTAATTTTATCTGTAGTTCGGATTCCTAGCATGCTTCTTTTCCATTTTTCTCTGACGAACGGCAATCTTCCTTTCATCCTCCGTAACGCCTAAGACTGGCAGCCAGTAGAATATGATATATATGATAGATTTGACGTCAACCTAAATTAGATAGCTCTAATCACGTCGTGTTACGAAATAGCAAATCAGTTCATTTTAGGTTGTCAACTGAATCGCAATAAGAGTTCATGGTAGGCCCGCAGTTTTGACGGAACTGTCATAAGCCCAGGTTATAAGGCTATGGATATATAATTAAGCTAACTGACCCGACAGACGTTGTTCTGTACATAATAAATAAAATACAGATTTTTATGAATTTGCCAATTATATTTCGTAACATCAAGAATTATTTCATAAAATATGCTCCCTGTTGTTATAATGAATTTGTTTCACAACAGAATTGTCAAAACGTGCGTCAATAAATTCTTTAATGGAAAATATGTCCATACAAAACAAATGTTTGAAATAAAAATAATAATAAGTTCAGTAATTGTTGCGATCATACATAGAAGCCAACAAATAAAAATTCTATACAAACTACTTTTTTATCTGCGGAAACTATTGTTTGCAGAACCCACATTTTTTTAAATTATTCAAAGTACAGTTTCTACCTTGGTACGATTTTATTAAATACATATTAAAAAAGGAAAATGCACTTAATTTAAAAATTGGCAACATAACCAATTTTTATATTAAATAGAAGTAACTTTTAAAATTGGATGTATTTTAACAAATGATTTATTAAATATTTTATTTATTTAAAAAAATATTTCAATTACAAACAATAAACAGAATGACAAACAAAATCCCAGCTGTCAATATAACATAGATAAATGACTTTGATATGGAAATATATTTTACAATGACTTTCGATTATCGTCGAGGAAGAATATACTATCTATTATTTGGTGATAATACTCGTTTAAGAAGAAATTTCTGCATTACATCTGAGAGATTAGTGTGCGAAAATAAACTTTTATCTTCTGACACTTACAATCTTCTTATATATATAATAAAACTGTTTATATGTATGTTTGTTCAAACTTCAAGGAAATGTTAAAACAATTCTTAGTTTTAAGAATTTTTTGGTCACAATCGCACTTAATTCAGAAACAGATTATTAAATTGATTAGTTTTTTTCAACTTCAATATATTTACAATAAATATATATATATAATATTATATGAGATCTGATTTTAACTTTGCCTTTTTTCTAACCACATAGGGAATTTTGTGTTTTTTAGAGATGAGTTGACAATAAATACTTATGATTTAGACTGAAGTGTCTAATTGGATATCAAAAGAGTGGTTTTTTAGTATAGTATTTCAGTAAATCCGAAAGATTTTATTTTATTTTTCTGTCAGTCTGTTTATTTCGGCTAAGACTAGCATGAACAGTTTTGACGGAACTGTCATAAACCCAGTTTATAAGGCTATGGATATATAATTAAGTTAACTGACCCGACAGACGTTGTTCTGTACATAATAAATAAAATACAGACTTTTATGAATTTCTCAATTATATTTCGTAACATCAAGAATTATTTCATAAAATATGTTCCCTGTTGTTATAATGAATTTGTTTCACAACAGAACTGTCAAACCGTGCGTTAATAAATTCTTTAATGGAAAATATGTCCATACCAAACAAATATTGGAAAATAGCTGACCCAGCAAACGTTGTATTGCCATCATAGTATCATCATCAATTAAGTTTGTTTTTTTAACTCCTGAGAAAGTAGTTTTAACTCCTAAGTAAGTTTTTTTAACTCCTTAATTCATTTTAAACTATTCTTTCAATTTGATTTCTGAACGACGGGGGACACATCAAAGGAAAAACAAAATGGTTGTTTTTTTTTTAAATTCCGAATATTTTCATATTTATTCACCTTTTAAACCTTTTCTGGACTTCCACAAATAATTCAAGACCAAAATTAGCCAAATCGGTCCAGCCGTTCTCGAGTTTTAGCGAGACTAACGAACAGCAATTCATTTTTATATATATAGATAAAAACTATCCTATCTATCAAGTTGGACTAAACTGCACTCCATGAAGTAATCCCCGTTTAAATCCGTTCATCAATTTAGGAGTTCACTGGAAAAAACGTCAGAACACTGGATTTATATACATTAGGATATCTGGGGCCATAAGTAATGAATAAAAATGCATGGAATTGTAATTATTATCGAATACAAAGGTCATGTTGTAACGGAAATGGAATCCAAGCCGACGAAGTCACAGGCAAGCGCTTGTGATATATAAAAATAGATACATAACAACTAGGTACTCCAGGCTACTCAAATGTCATGACAGTCTGCGTTTTATATAAACAGAACAATACACAGGTAGTCATTGATAACAGTTCAAAGTAGCCGATAATCTGTCAAACGCGCCGACTGATAACACGGAGATCTGAAACGCCGCCGACCGTTACAGTAGCCGGCGTTTTACTATTTTTATTGCAACACCTTTGATCGTGCCGGCTGATAACACATGACACAAATTGGTTATTGATTTCTGTAACTATATATCCAGATTAGTTTAATTGCGGTGAAATCCGTTAATTTATGCTAATAGTTAAGGGATAATTGTATAAGTTCTTACTAGTGGGCTAAAGAAGTAGGTCTATTTGAAAGTGATTGATTTTCAGTCATTCAGTTTACCAGTGGGAGGCTCCTTTGCACGGGATGCCGGCTAGATTATGGGTACCACAACGGCGCCTATTTCTGCCGTGAAGCAGTAATGTGTAAGCATTACTGTGTTTCGGTCTGAAGGGCGCCATAGCTAGTGAAATTACTGGGCAAATGAGACTTAACATCTTATGTCTCAAGGTGACGAGCGCAGTTGTAGTGCTGCTCAGAATTTTAGGGTTTTTTAATAATCCAGAGCGTTTTGTATTATAATGGGCAGGGCGTATCAATTACCAGCAGCTGAACGTCCGGCTCGTCTCATTATTTTCATAAAAAAAATGAGAAAAAGTCAGTAACAATACGTTCATCTTGTGGTAAGTAATTGCCACAGTGCTCAAGATTCTTGATTGAACCCAAATGTTTAAGCGGCACCACAGTTGTGCTCGTCAATTTGAGACGTAAGATGTTAAGTCTCATTAGCCAAGATACTTTAGCAGCGCTCTACAGCAGCACTCATACAGAACCACAGTCATACTTGCACATTGCTTCTTCACAACAGAAAAAGGAGCCACTTAAGTTCTGACCTAGCCAGTATTCTGTAGACACCTTAGGAATTTAGTATTGCTAAAATCTATGAAATTCAGGTATTGTGTAGACTGTAGGGACGTCGCTTCATTGTGTGTCTTCTGCCGCAAAATGAATGTATTTTGAGTGTTCTGAAGAGCTGTTTCACCTGTCCTACCGTCGAATTCCACCTTCGCACGACACGCCACGAATAAGGATATCATCCCCACCATCTGGAGGTGTGGCGGTCCTCCACAGTGCTGTCTTCAAAGATCTTTGTGCCACGTACTACAAAGCTATGTAATGAGCTTCCTTGTGCGGTGTTTCCAGGACGATGCGACATGGGTACCTTCAAAAAAAGAGCGTACACCTTCCTGAATGGCCGGCAATGCTCCTGTGATTCCTCTGGTGTTGCAAGACAATGCGGGTGGCGGTGATCAATTAACACCAGGCGACTGGAACGCTCGTTTGTCCTCCTTTTCCATAAAAAAATATATTAAGACTCACACAAGAAACGAGCGCTGGGGGTAAGTTAGGTTAAAATTGATGAGTTATAATTTCAGTTGAAACAATGAATTCAAGCTCTAAAGGTTGATGCATTCAATATACGATAATGTATATTTATACAGTTAATTATTTATTACATTTTATGCAGTAATTTATATTATTTAAAAGCGACTTTATATATCTCTATATATTAGATGCAGCACCTTACAAACTAATTTATTATGTATATATATTCTTATTCTTCTTTTTTTTGTGGAATAGGAGGACAAACAAGCGTACGGATCACCTGGTGTTAAGTGATCACCGCCGCCCACATTCTCTTGCAACACCAGAGAAATCACAAGAGCGTTGCCGGTCTTCTCACGAGCTCTACTTTATACGAACATAATAAGGTAAATTCAGTAATTTAGAAGAAATATTTGTAGTGACGTTTCGAAAGCGCTTAGCTTAAGGCTACTTGAATAAAGTTTGTTTGACTTTGACTTTAATTGGTAGGAAGTCTAAGATTTGCCCTGTAACATATCATAGTCATCTGGCAGTGGAAGAAAAGAAGAATTACCGCAGATGGACAGACGAAAATGAAAGGAGAGTTAAAGTTGGAATTGTTACCGCAAGTGGACTGTATCAGAAACATGATGATATGATGCCCGACAACCTGGACGTATGAGGTATACATACATACATACATAAAATCACGCCTCTTTCCCGTAGGGGTAGGCAGAGACCACTTCTTTCCACTTGCTACGACTTACATACTTGTTTCGCTTCGTCCACTTTCATTATTCCTTTCATACATGCTCACCGGTTTAGGGTCTACCTTATCATCCACTCCTCCTCTTACATTCAACGTAGCAAAGCGGCTCTCCATGGGCCGCTTTTCGCCCCCGCGAGAAACGAGACGTGATGGATGGCGAATCACATCGCCACCATTTTGGTAAATTAACCTATTTTTATTATTCTCCATTGCGTTCCCACTACTAGCAAGGGAAAGGTTTGTCCACCCCAGTAGAGCCCCTCATGCTAGGGTAAGGCTAGCGTGATTCTGGGTCACCGGGTCCCAGGGCAGTGTGGCACGTAGCCCTGCATCCATCCGCGCGGCAGACGTTGGATTGGCGGAGAGGGTAGAAATAGGGAAAGGGAAGGATAAGTGGTGTGAAAAGGAAGATTGGTAAGTTAAAGTGGGAAATAGGAAATGTAGGATATTACCGCCCAGGAGAGCAAGGATTAGGACAGTAATAGCTAGGGGAGCCGGGATGAGGTATGAACCTACATAAATATTACCAATAATAAATTGGTTTTCCAACCTTGTAAATAAATACATAAACAAAACTCAGACTTCTGGCTAAAATTGTATTTATCACTTGTATATCATTCTGATTGCGATAGATTTCATTTCCGTTCATTAAAATTTCCGAACCGGTAATGCATTAAGTAGTACGTACTTTAAAAATTGACAAAACATTATACAGAGTTTCAAGAAAAAGTATAATTTATCACTGGATACAATTTTGGACTTAACTATGGTGTGTGTTTACTGTGTAGTACCGAAAAGGACCCTTTAATAGCATTTGAGCACTGGTTTTAAGACAACCGATAAAAATTAATAATATTAGTTAGGAATATTAGTTTAGTGTGCGTGACAAGCTACGTCTTACACTCGCCATTTGTGTGACCGTGAATTGCTCAAAATAGAGGATAGTTCTAATTTATTTTTTTGACGTTTTCGCAACTGTCATAGTCTATCTAGACGTAACTATCACAGGGTTAAGCTGTGGCAGTTAAGGGAATGTTCTCAAATAAACAGTATTTGATTTCTGGCGTCCTAAGAAAATTAAAAAAAAAAACATACGTAATTGAAATCAATGCAGATTAGTAGTGCAACCGCTCGTAATCTATACTTCAATAATTGTAGAGGCTGCAGAAAAAGCCATAAAACATATGTTAGTGTGGACTATAGGTTATAACATTAATGATAGCAATAAAAGTGTAGGCATGTCAAGTTGGTTATGAGTTAGGTACATATTATTACAATCATTATCACGACTGTTGGACATATCATTGACGTTAGGGCTTGGTCTAAGTTATAAGAGTTTGAATAATTATAATGTTATAAAAAACATTTAATATTATATCAGTCCAAGATAGAATACGAATAGAAATCATGCTTCACCCAAAAGTTTATTAGATGGAAAGTGTTATACTTTCCATCCAATAAATATAAAGTAAAATAATATTGGTATGATTTGTTTAAATGTAGGTGTATTATATAACATTCAAGCGCAAATTAAAAAAAATATGACAGATTTCAAAAAAAATTCAGGAACATCCATTAATTTTTGCCGAACATGTACGAACGAACGAATTCATGAACATAACAAAAATATCAATAATCGGTTGAACCATAGGATGGGCATTTTAACAATTACCCCATAGATTTGTAACTACCAATTATGTAAGTTTAATTATTATTATTTGAAAATTACCAAAACAAAAAACAGATTTATCAGTTATTACCATTTATTTTTATGAAATACTAAAATAAAATTAATTTCAAGTAGCTATCCCACAATCATAGACAAATTTCAAAGACTGTTATTATGTATGTATAGAAGAGGAGCGTACGGGTCATCTGTTGTTAAGTGATCACCGCCGCCCACAATCTCCCGCAACACCAGAGGAATCACAGGAGCGTTGCCGGCCTTTCTATTCATTAATGTCATTCCTGGTCCCAACTACACTCTCATTATAAAATCACACGTAGTATTTGTATATGATTAGTGAGTAATTATATAAAGCCATAATTTATGAAAAGTTTAACATTCTCTTTTATATCAGTACTAAAAACAACTTAAATCATGTTTAAAATGTCTTTACTTTTCTACATAACCCGGATTTTTTTGGTAATAAAAAACTAAGTGTGCATTAAACTCTACGCTTTATACTTGGGACACACGGCTCGAATAGCTAATGTGTCGGCGCTGTAATGTAATGGATACTTTGTATAATCAGTGCACTAGTCAGAAGTGGTTTTTAGTTGCGCTATCAACCTTGTTACAGTAAACCATCATATTAGTATAATTATTATGTACATATTATTCAGTACCTACATATTTGCTTACTGCTACGACCATCATCATCATCATTTCAACCGGAACTGCTGGATAAAGGCCTCCCCCAAATATCGCCATGACGATCGGTCCTGCTCTGCCCTCATCCATCCTACTCCGGCGATCTTGATCGTCGGTGCATCTTGTGGCGGGCCTACCAACACTACGCCTTCCGGTACGTGGTCGCCATTCGAGGACCTTACTACCCCAACCGCCATCTGTCCGCCAAGCTATGTGCCCTACCCAGAGCCACTTCAGTTTCGCAATTATTTGGGCGATGTCGGTGACTTTGGTTCATCTACGGATCCCCTCATTTATGATACGATCTCGCAGGGAAACTTCGAGCATAGCCCTCTACATCGCTGGACAACAGTGAGCTTCCTCATAAGGCCCATAGTTAGCGACCACGTCTGTGTTCTGTATCTTATCACTGGCAACACACATTGGTTATAAAGCTTCGTTTTTTTACTGTGGTATTTTGGACGAGAAGATTTTCCGGAGCTTTCCCAACTGCTTCGTTACCATTAACATATCCTGACCATACTAAATAGGTGCCTAATTACTACACAAACTTATATAATGATTATTTATAGCTATTCGAAATACTAGGTGGATCCTGCCGGTTTTCAATAATTTTCGAACTAAGATATATATTTATTTGTTAGCCTTTCGGCCTCGTTCCACCCGATTACCGGATAGACTGGTTTATGGCCACTGTCCCAGAAAAACATTATACCTAAATAGTAGCTACGCAATGTGTATAAAACTATTCAAACAACTACCTTACCAAAAACTTACCTCAGGAACAATTTACTGGATTCCTGTTTAAATGGTTATTCGACAATATTTTTATAGTGTTAAGGATTTTTAAAATTTTAATTAAACTTTTTGAATGCTAATTTAAATTAGCCGAATAGAAAACAATACAATAAATTTAAGATCTATATATGTATAATGTATTCCACGCAATGAATAAATTTCGTTTCATTTCACTGCTGGGCAAAGTCCTCCCCTGCTTTACTACATTTATCGCGGTCCTGTGCCAGTTCCGACCAGCTAATATGAGCATCCAAATCATCGTTTTCGGGGTCTTTGCATGGGCAAAGATTGCTCTGGATGGCCAGAGGCACCCAATGCGTGTCACCCTGAGCCCATCGGTCTGTGTGCATCCGACATATATGCCCAGCCCAATCCACTTTACCCTAACGTCTTTTTCTCCCAAAATCAATGCAAAATATATTATTATCGCTCATTACGTCGATAGGCATTTGTCATAGTGTTTTTTAGATTTATTAAAGGCAAGTTCTTGTACTACATTGTATTAATGTATTACGAACAATATAATCAGCTTATAAGCATCCTGGTGGTGATTTCTTCCGGATTGCTTTGCAAATACCAATTTTTCAGGGAAATTTCTGGAATAGGAGTACACAAGAGCATACAAGTCACGTAAAAAGTGATAGCTGCCGCGTATATGCTCCTGTTAACACAACGGGGGAGTCACAGGAACATTACCAGCTGTTTAGGTAAATCTTATCGACCTGTGAGGAGGAGGAGAGACACTGCACAAGAAGATTAATGGGAGTTTTAGGAGCGTAGAAGAACTAGGTTCCTTAAGATGCATCCAATATCTGATATTTAATATTTTGAATATTGATATTTAATTATTATGAAATATATGATTATTATTATTTTATTTTACCAGTGGGAGGCCCACGGCAAAGGATGCCGGCTAGATTATGGGTACCACAACGACGACTATTTCTGCCGTGAAGCAGTAATGTATTTCGGTCAGAAGGGTGCGGTAGCTAGTAAAATTATTGGGCAAATGAGACTTAATATCTTATGAGCGCAATTCTATTGCCGCTCAGAATTTTCGGTCTTTCAATGTGCAGGACGTATCAATTACCATCAGCTGAACGACCTGCTCATCTCGTCCCTTATTGTCATAAAAAATTAAAACGTTTTTAACTTTGAACTCGATTAATATATTGAATGAAGTATCTTACAAACTTATTTGTTGTGTAAGTATATTATAGCTATTGTAAAATAATCTTTGAGTTATAAGAGTAGCCGTTGAGTTTCTTGTACGTTCTTCTCACGAGATCATATAGTAGATTCAGTAATTGAAAAGAAATATTTATAGTGACGATTCAAAAGCGTTACAAAAATAGTTAATAAATGCATATTTTACGCAAAAACCAAATGTATAAATTATCTTGGAATTGCACGGGTTTTAATCATTCATTGAGTTTTTAAATTAAATAAATGCAATTATATTTGAGCTTTCCGTTCCGCGAAACTCTGATCGCGCGGTATGCCTCAAGATCGGTGCCATTTTATCTTTCTGTCCATACTTATTATTTTACGTAAATTTTAGCAATAGATTGCTTATAATTAGGATGATTTAAGTGAATTTATCAGAAAGCTATTGAAACGAGCTATAAGACCAAGTAAAATAAACCATCTTATAAACAAAATAACGGTCAGAACTTGGTGAGGGAATAGTGTGCCGTAAGGCACACTCGGTTTTGGTGTATCTGAAAAGATCTGGTACCCTGGGGCACTCCCGATTTGGGAAGGTTTTCGTTTCTCAATACTAAAAGAATATTTAATAAAAACTTCGTGTAGCTGAAACAGACACGTGCTTTCTTTAAGATAAAATAAAAAGTATTAAAATGGTGTACTGCAGTCCCCAAAATACTTTATATTATCATCACTTAACACAGCCTAAAATAGGAAGTGTTGATTCATACGCAAGAAACTCTTATTGCGGCTAAGCCATGTGTTAAAATGAGGATGGTGCGAAATTTGACAACTTGGGTGGTCTGAAGTGGCGTCTAACCATGTAGAATGCATCTTCAAAATCTACCCCGTCCTACCTTCTGACAAGCAAAATACAACTCTAAAGACAGTACTATAGATGGTATTTTAAAATACTGGTGTTAGTAAGCATTTGAAGCAAATATTTACCTAAGATATATTTTATGAATGAAATTTCCAAACTGCAAAATATTTTAGACTCGTGAATGAATACTTTGTTTTAATGACAAACATTTGACTTATTTTAACATGAAAAGGGCATAATTTTAATACTTTTTAGTATTTTGGGATTTCTTTTATTTAATAGGTGTACCTACATTCATTATAGGTTTATTTATTTTTGCACAAGATAATCTGTTACACCTATTTACTTAAATAGTAAGTCGTATTACAAATCCATTTTTAAGGTGAAACATCTTTACGCTCATTACTTGGGGAGTTAACTGGTGATGCGTGACGCAACGACCGCTAGCGTTACGCGAACGGTGATTTGTTTTTTCTGCAATAACTCGTATGAACTTCGTGTTTATAATCGAACTTCAATTATGTTTTTTTTTTAAATATTTTTACGGGTTACTATTCCGCCAAGGTAGGTTTTTTTTTGCAGTAACGTACAAGCTTTAAGGTGTTCATACATGCCAGTGACCTAGGTCATCGTGCGAGGGCGGGAGACCAGGGCGTGCGAGTCGTATTCAAAGGTTAAAATAACGATTAATTAATAATAATTGAATAATACGAGACTGGCTTCTTTTCATGTCCAACTTACGTCAGTTGATGCACCTATTTCGGTCAGCGGATCAGCCTAGCTATCCAACGTGGAAATGCTTGCCAATTTTCTTGGTACGCTTTCCCGTAGTGATCGTTATAATTTAATGTAGTCATAGTATTGTAAATGTAGTTTTAAGATAATATTATGAATAAGTACACCTCAGGATAAACTAGTTTGTCCAAGTTTATACTATACCGGGCAAGTACTTCAGCCTTACTGGTAAAAAAAAAGACAGAAATATTTAAAACTATATATCTGGTATAAATACTAAGAAACCAATACCACAGCTTGGCAAGCTACTAAATGTTGTATATTTATTTTTTGTACTTATTAAAAAAACTACTAGATTCCCACGCCTTATTTCCTTAGGTCTGGAGCATTTGTTTTCCGATGGTATTGTAGCTTGTGTATCAATATGTATTTTAATCCAATTTATATATATTTGAGAATAATAGCAGACACTTTAATGTTTTAATCTTAGATCACTTATACGTCTAGATAGACTATGACAGCTGTGAAAACGTAAAAAAAAATAGACTGTAGAACTAACCTCTATTTATTTGAGCAATTCACGCACACTAATACAAAGTGTCATACAAATGTGTTTCGGTCTGAAGGGCGCCGTGAAATTACTGGGAAAATGAGACTTAACATCATTATGTCTCAAGGTGACGAGCGCAATTGTAGTGCCGCTCAGAATTTTTGGATTTTTCAATCCTGAGCGGCACTGCATTGTACAGGGTGGCGCGTATCAATTATCATCAGCTGAGCATCCTGCTCCTCTCGTCCCTAATTTTCATTAAAAAAAGTGATACAAATCGCGAGTGTAAGACGTAACTTGTCACGCACACTAATCTATTATTCCTGGCCTGTTTTTATCGGTTGCCAAGACTCTATTAAGACGTATAAATTATCTAAGGTTGTAACTTGTATTATTATTTTATTATACTCAAAATAAGAAATAATTCATTTCGAGTAAAATACTGTAAAGTAATAAGTAAGCCTCAATATTATCAGTTACGTAATTTTTTTTGTAATTCCTTTCAAAAGCGCAACGAAACTCACAATTTGTAAAGCGTAAAACCAGCGGAAAGGTGTCACTCGAAACATCGACAATACGTTTACAACCGATTAAACTAATCCCGGCTCGATGGTTGACGCTCTCGAGAGTGATCGTCACTTCAAATAATATCGATTTAAAATGACGCAAAATCATGGTGTGGGATTCCGATTGTAATCGACCGCTACTCACATACGCGGACCACACAGAATAGTCCACAGTACGTGAAGGCCACGTCGAGGTAGCGTAACACACGTAATTGTGAACTAAATACATTCGTTGGTCCTTTTATTAAGTCTTTGAATAGAAAAAAAATAAATAATAATAAATCTTTATTTAAAAACAAGCATTCATATTTTACATTATTACGTTGACAGCCGCATTAGTCTCTCGGACTGTGTCGCAGTTATCAGCGGCCAGACTCCAGACAATTTTGATTATGCTTATGCTTACAACAAGACCAGGGTCGATAATTTTTGAAACCAAAAAAAAATTACAGTAGGATGAAACCCATTGGTAAAGGCCGAGAATATAACAAAAATTAAGGAAAAAATAAATTACGGGCGATCTGAGGTCGGGAAGTGGAAAAGGGGGGGTGTTTTAGGGTAAAAAACGGTTAATCTAGATTTCCGGCAAAACTACAAGACCTATGGCAAAAAGTTAATTGGCAAAGTCGTAGGTAATAAAGAGATCTACAACTTTTGTAATTACACTTTTTTCACATAACCTCAAAATTTAAGTGAAAAATTCAAAAAACCAATTTTTTGGTTTTTTATTTGTTTCAAAAAAAAATTTTTTCTACGAAATTTGGTGAAAACTTACCTTATTATGTCCCAAATACACTGTAATTTATTTGATTTAAAATATTTTTTTTTTCGCCTTATTTAACTTAATATCAAAAAAGTACCCTAATTTTCAATCGAAAATTCTGACGTCAAAATATCAGCTTTTTTCAAAATGTTTGGGGGCTTTTTGTTCGTTGAAATATCTACTTTCTGATGGTATAAAAAAAATATAAATTACAATTGTAAATGTTCGGAAAATTTAAGTCCAACAAAAGGCATTTCATAAAGAATTCACACCTGTTATTAAGTAGCAGCAAAAATATGGATCGGCACTGGTACAAACATAGACATACAATTCAAGAATTCTAAAACTAAGCGTCTGTGTGTGACATGTGTGTATATGTGGGTTTACTCGCAGTATATGAACTAGATCAATTCTTCAACTTCGAATTGTGTAAGATCGAGAAGCCATTTAAAAAGTTTGTTTTTACAGTCATTGTATTAAAGGGTATAAATTATGGATTTTGTTTATTTTATTCTATAACATCGGACTTAGATAGTCAAAATGACGGCGTACTATATCTAACCTTGATTGTTTCGTCTTGTAGACTTTGTCAGTTCTCCTTTTTACTATGTAAAGAACAGGATCATAAGAGATTTGCTTACGTAAAATAGTGCCATGAACAATAAGTTTTCTTATTGAATATACTTTCAAAAGAGCGTACAGGCCAACCGTAGGGAATCTAATAGGCTCATTGGCATATGGCCTTATGACCTTAAGCACTGCTCATTTCAATTAATTATTACAATAAAATTTAAAAATACAATATACAAGACTAGCAGCTACACGCGACATCGTCTGCGAATGTAGCCTATTTCTTGTCCCGACCTCTTTTTAATACCTACTTATATCATTTATACATCTAGATAGACTGCGACCATTTTTTTTTATGAAAATAAGCGACGAGACGAGCAGGACGTTCAGCTGATGGTAATTGATACCTGCCCATTACAATGCAGTACCGCTTAGGATTCTTGAAAAACCCAAAAATTCTGAGCTGCACTACAATTGCGCTCGTCACAGAAGATGTTAAGTCTCATTTGCCCAGGAATTTCACTAGCAACGGCGCCCTTCAGACTGAAACACAGTTATGATTACACATTACTGCTTCACAGCAGAAATACCCGCCGTTGTGGTACCCATAGTCTAGCTGACATCCTGAGCAAAGGAACCTCCCACTGATAAACTGTGAAATTGTTGGAAACAATAGAGGTTGACAGTTAACCTCTATTTTGAGCAATTCACGCACATTAACACAAAGTGATATAAAAATCGCGAGTGTAAAACGTTGCTTGTAACACACACTAAAGTAATAAACCTGGCCTGTTTTCATTGGTTGTCTAGCAGCAAGAGGGTCTATTCAGACGTATAAATTATCAAGTCTCATGTAAAATTTGGGTAGTTTTTGCGTTTTGCTCACACATACAAACAGACAAAGAGACAAAATTCATAGAAGAAACATAGTAGGTAAGTATTCTATTACAAAATATTCAAAGTATAGTTCGTACTTTATTATGATTTTTTAAATCATAGATAATATTTAAGTAGGTAGCCATTTTACATGTACAGATCGGAAATTGTTGTTGATATCTTCCATAGGAAAGAAATTCAAAGCTAAATCTAAAAACTTGTAATTTGTTAAAAACATGTTCGGCATAAGTACTTCACGAGTGGTCGTCAGATTTTAAATAATTATAAATTACAAAACAACATCTTTACATTACACACTATATGTTCAAAGATTGTTAATTAATCTTTTATCTACACCCATGCTTTAAATCCTCTATTAAAGATTCTGAAACAGTTAGCTTATTGCCGACATTAAAACACCCAATGTTTTAATAACCATTACATCATCCAAAAGAGTGTTGTAATGTTGTACTGAATTTCATAACAACACTCTTATGTTTTTTTTTATCATTTGGTATCTGTATGAATTTCAAAAAAAGAACATTTTCGTTTACGAGCGCTCCACACTCCCAGAATGTCGCGCGCCGTAAATAAAAGTAGGTTATTCGAATCCCCGCCATTTTTCTTTGATATTTTTATTGTTTTGTTTACAAAAAATAAGCGATTCATTTTAAACGCTGCAAAAGAACATTACATTCGAGTGAATTTTAATTATTGCACTATACAAAATGTAAATTACTACTAAAATATATAATTGTTTCATTAATACTTATTTTATTTGTATAGAAGTAATGAATGATATTAGGTTACTACTAGAACTGGTGTTTTAATGTTAGCAGTAAGCTAACTGTTCCCGAATCTTTTAGAGAATTCATATTCTGGGTGTAGATAAAGAATTGTATGCAACTGTTGATAATTAGGTATTAAAACACTCATGTGATACTATTATCACTATACACGATAAATCCACATTCGTGTTTTAATACCCCTTATTACACAACAGTTGCATAAATAACTATTAAATAATAAGAAGAAAATTCCGAAATCCGCGTACGTTGTTATCAGTGGGTGGCCCTTTGCACAGGATGCCGGCTAGATTATGGGTCCCACAACGGCGCCTATTTCTGCCGTGAAGCATTAATGTGTAAGCATTGCTGTGTTTCGGTCTGAAGGGGGCCCTAGCTAGTGAAATTACTGGGGTAATAAGACTTAACATATTATGTCTCAAGGTGACGAGCGTAGTGGTAGTGCCGCTCAGAATTTTTGAGTTTTTCAATAGTTCTGAGCGGCACTGCATTGGAATGGGCAAGGCGTATCAATTACCATCAGTTGAACGTCCTGCTCGTCTCGTCCCTTATTAACATAAAAAAAACGTTGTGACCATCTTATGAAGAGGCGCTACCCGTGCCGGATTTCTTATTTGTGCCTTTAACATGTGGCCATGCAACGAAACATTTTTGATAAATGATAAAGTTTAACTCAGATTTTGTACTATCGACATGCAAAGAGGTTTGGACGTTACTGCTTCAGCTAAGAGAGACGAGACTTCGCTTCATTGTGTGTCTTCTACCGCATTTATCACGAGGAGTTATCCGAATACCTGTTTCTAGAGATTACTTCCGCCGAATTCTACCTTCGCACGACGACAAATGAGGATATCATTTCCACCATCTGGATGTGTGGCGTTCTTCCACAGTGCGGTTTTCAAGGAGCTTTCTTCCACATACTACAAAGCTGTGGAACCAGAAGCGCGTATACCTTCCTGAAAGGCTGATGAATGAATGAATAACCAAATAGTTAGTGTCATAGGAATTATATCAACCAATACCAACCAATGCTATATTAAAATGAATTTACCAAGAAATGTATTTATGTATAACATTTGTGAAAGTAACTATTAGATATTTTATATTCGCAAAACAACAAAACAGTTGTACAGACTAATTTCTCATTTCATCCAAAATCCAATTGTTTTATTACATTACACTATTGTAATTTGCTTTAATTGCTTTCTCCCTACAAAGGACACCGTAAGAAACGGTACCTTTGTCGGCGTAACGACAACAAAACTGGAGTAACGGAAAGAAAGTAGCGAGTTATAAAACAATTTGTACCGTTGCTCTAAAAGGCTTCTTCAGATTGCCTCGTTCCTTAACTGTACTAGGGCAGAAGATGCACATTAAACTATTTTTTAGTTTCTTCCTTATGTTTGTTTTGATTTTATGCGTCTGTTTTGCCTTAGTAGCTTTTGTTATAAAGAAATTTGAATAAGCCTTTGTAAAACTCATAACGCGTACGTGACAGGCGAGGATAGAACCGGCAGCTCCGTGGTGAGAGTCTACGGTCAATAAATAGGTGGCTATTGTAACAGCGATTTAGCAACACAGGAGCATTGCCGACTTGAAACACGCAAGGAAATCCATGCTATGGTTTGTTTGTTTGTGGAAAAAGCTTCTTGAAAAGCAGGAACGACTCACCAGATTTTAATGATGAAATTATAATAATATTGTATATATTGTGGCATGTGGTGGAATTCGGAGTTAGGAATATTAATAAATTTTACTTATTTATTCAATACACCAGTGTTCATCAATACAATATTCATTCTAAAATTAATTCTAAATATATTATCTTTTAAGGCTGATACAGCATGTCATTATTATGAAGCTTACAAATATGGTATAATCAAGTGAAGCACTTATCACTTTAAACAGATATTTGAAACACTCCACATGATAAATGCGGTAGATGTGAGTGAAGCGAAGTTTGTACGCAATGCCAATTGATGGAGACGTTCACGAGTGAAGAGTCTGGTCTCAGTCGAGAGAGTGAAATTACTGGGATTAGTGAAAGTACTAAGATGTATCTGATGATTCAAGCAGCTCTGCGTTTCAGGCGATCAAATGCTTCGCGGTGATACTGGGGTACACCTGGTTAGAGATGAGAGCAGTACTCCATATGTCGCTGGACCTGCTGCCCTTAGTGCACTACAATGTGGGCCGGCTTGAAGTATTATCTCGTTCTTGACAGTTTCATCGCTATGATTTTTATTAGAAATTGGGATTTATGTGGTTATAATATTCATTAGTAGTAGGTCCTACTACTCCACAGCTTAATATCTAAGGGATCGGACAGGCTTGGACTAGATTATGATTATTTTATAGCAATAGCAAAGACAGTACAATATTGTATATTTCATTAAAAAGCCGCATATTCGCCCTCAGATCGCCATTTGTTTCCGAAGCGGTAGTAGTATCTAGTATATTAGAAATTACATCAAAAAGACTTCTAAAGGAATCAAATTTGAGAAAATAAAAGCCCTTTTTAGCCTTTTTTTATTGTCGTGTAGGTATTATTAGATAATAAACGATAGAAGCTTAATACTCTTTACAGTGTATAGTATAAACTAGTTCGTTAAAATAATTATAAGCAATATAAATTAGCACAGTTACAGATACAGTTGTAAATACAATCAGATTAATAGAAATTTTAATCAAATTTCAACTAAAATTGCAGTTTAGATATACCTACCACAAAGTGTTATAAAATGTAAGATTATTTAAAAAAAATCCTTTTATAATCTGCAAAGATAAGTACAAAGAGCTTGAAAAACAATCTCAAAATGCTTTGTTCTATCACAATTTCTCTTTTACACAACCGTTTGCGCAATAAAATTTCATCGACTTTTGCATGGACTTCACTGCAATAAAATATGTACCTACCTATGTAGATTTACGCAATTTCCAGTATCGCAAAAACTTCAATAAATATAAAAATATTTTAAAGCAACGGACAACTCCAAAGACGCCGCCCCAAAGGCATATTACTTTACAATTCGGAAGTTTACAATGCTACAGAACAGTAGGAACGAATTACTTTATTGCACCAAAGAATGGATTTTTATAACCTCCATTTTGTTTCTCTATGACGCTCAATGCATGAATTGTTTTAAAGGATGCCGATTCTGTTTAGGTCCTAAGCAGGTTTGTGTATATGACCTCTTTGCTTACGAGTAACAACGTTTCAAGTTATTGTTTACAATTTTGATTTCGCTACAGAAAATTTAAATACAATTTTATGTCTTTCAATAAATCCATGCACTTTTGAATGAAATGAAATTGGTGTATCCAGTTTGATAAGACTTTGGTGCATTTACCAGTGGGAGGCTCCTGTGCACAGGATGCCGGTTAGATTATGGGAACCACAACGGCGCCTATTTCTGCCGTGTAGCAGGCGCCGTAGCTAGTGAATTTACTGGGCATACGAGATTTAACATCTTATACCTCAAGGGGACGAGCGCAATTGCAGTACCACTCAAAATTTTTGAATTTTTCAAGAATCCTGAGCGGCATTGCATTGTAATGATAATGACAAGATCTTATCTATCCATAGTTATTTCCAGTATAATTATAGTCCAATGCTATATGTCAATAGGTTATTGAAATGTAAGTAAGCGTCAAAGGATCGATTTTTCTACCTCTAGTAAGTTAAACTAAGGATAGGTTATTGAAAACGGCCCTAAGTAAAGGTAGAGTTAGACCACATTAAACCAATGGAGCTTATAAGCTTTGAACTACACTATATATTTCCTTAAATAACTTAAGTTATTCAAATAAGTTTTATACTAATAGCTGACTCCACAGACGTTGTTCCGTAGTACATAATAAACAAATACTGTTTTTTATGAATTTGTCAATAATATTTCATAACATCAAGAATTATTTCGTAAACTATGCTCCCTGTTGTTATAATGAAATTGCTTCACAGCAGAACTGTCATTAAACGATGCGTCAAAAAACTCACTCATAGAAAATATGTCCATACAAAACAAATATTAATAAAAATAATTATGGGTCCCAAATCGAAATAAAAACTATCCTATCTCTCAAGTTGGACTAAACTGCACTCCATGAAGTAATTTAAATCCGTTCATTAGTTTAAGAGTTCACTGGGAACAAACATCAGGACACTGGATTTATATATATTAAGATTAGAAAGTTGAATTTTAGTCATATATTTCTTCACTTAATAATATTTCAAGTAAATTGAAATTGACAAATGAAGACTATAATAATAAGGTAATTAACTTTAGGAATAATTAACAGATACATACAGGTATATACTTTTTTGCTTATTTGAAAGCTCATAGACAAAATATGTTATTTTCGTTTGCCCTTGTTTGTCCCACCTGTTCTATTTATTACAAAGTAGTCATAAATGAACAAATACACTTGGAGATTTTCAGAAAATACGTCTGAGCAAGTTTCAATTGACTTGTTTCTGCCGGAAGTACAAACGTTACTTCCGAAAAAAAAATCTAAATTACCCCCAAGTCACGCCTAAAGAAGTTTTACTTCAAAAAATAATTTTATGTATCGGGTGACTAACATAAGGAGTAGAAAATAAATATTCTTGCTCGACCGTACTCGCTTCAAAAACTTTATAAAACTGTACGTTAAAAATATCTCGGACATCCCCATGACGTGTATGTATATAAAAATATTTTGTGACACTAAGTTCTATATTAAACAACTATTAACAATGTTTGCTTAGTAAATTAAACGATATGTATTCGCCAGCCTCTACTTACATATGTGTTTAGGTTGGTATTTCTTTTTCTTCAGAAATATCCTACCTATTATGATATTTATCAAGAAACTATTAAATCTATAGACTTTACATCCTCCTATTACAAGCGTATAATGGAACTAATTTGTTGTTCAAACACGGGGGACCCAACGAGACATTATTACCACCGCCAACACTGGCTTCCCCAAAATGTACTCTAACTAGTTAAGATAAAGACCAATTCTTTCTATCAATTATTCATGCCTTTTTAGAGGAACTGCAGGACATTTTGTTTGACACGTACCGAACAATTGTCACATACAAAGAGAGATAAATTAGTACAAAATTGTGTCGTGATTCTCGCTTTATGTTTCGGATTTAGTGTAATAGGTCTGATTCTAATTTTATGTAGCATATTTGCAATATATTCTTGATTAATTTCTTTGTTCGTTTTCTGCTATGCTGGTTCTATTGCTTCGACTGCCGATGACAGCAAACGTCACAAATATGTCGGTCTTAGTGAGTCTTACATCTTTGTACCATTTGGTGTAGAGACATTTGGCTCGTGAGCGTAGAGGCGCGGATAATGAACGAAGAACACTACTTTAATAGGGCTACGGCAAAACCAAGGGCTGGCAGCTATTTCAGTCACCGGATCAGCATTGCTATGCAACGCAGAAATGCTGCCAGCATTCTTGGTACGCTACCCCGTAATGATAATTTTAATTTAATGTATTCATAGTATTGTAAATATGATTAAATTCTTAATATGTTCCGAATCTAGTGTAGCAATGGGAGGCTTCTACAGCGCCGCCATTTTCTGCTTTTAATAAGCGAGAATTATTGTGTTTCAGTTTGAAACTCATCATAGCTAGTGAAATTAATCCTTAACGAAAATGCATTGTAATGGTGTTTCACATACCATCACGTAAACGCCTTTATCTACACCCATACTTTAAATCCTCTATTAAAGAATCTGAAACAGTTAGCTTATTGCCAACATTAAAACACCCAATGTTTTAATAACCATTACATCATCCAAACGAGTGTTGTAATGTTGTACTGAATTTCATAACAACACTCCTATTTTTTTTTCGATCCCTTCATGCTCAAAGAGTTTTAACAGACAGCCACATTCTTATTGCTCGATGCGTGGTATCTGTATGAATTTCAAAAAAAGAACATTTTCGTTTACGCGCGTTCCACATTACCAGAACGTCGCGCGCCGTAAAAAAAGTAGGTTATTCGAATCCCCGCCATTTTACTTTGATATTTTTATTGTTTTGTTTACAAAAATTGAGCGATTTATTTTAAACGCAGCAAAAGAACATAATATTCAAGTGAATTTTAAATATTGCTCTATGCAAAATGTAAATTACTACTAAAATAAATAATTATTTCATTAATACTTAGTTTATTTGCATATAATCAGTAATGGATGATATTAGGTTACTACTAGGACTTGCTGTTTTAATGTTAGCAGTAAGCTAACACTTTCAGAATCGTTTAGAGGATTCAAATTCTGGGTGTAGATAAAGTCTTGTATGCAACTGTTGATAATTAGGTATTAAAACAATCATGTGATACTATTATCACAACAACAACATAGATAAATACCTACACATTCGTGTTTTAATATTACACAACAGTTGCTTAAATAACTATTGTCGTCTCGGTTTTCTCATGAAAAACTAATTTGTTTTCGAATTACTTTTCCCACCGGGTAGGAAATTTATTTCCAAATTTGTATTGTACCAACTACTGAGTATACTCTTTCTAATAATAAGTATTATCAAAATTAGACTACTCTGTAATAGTTATTTATGCAACTGTTGTGTAATAAGGGGTATTAAAACACGAATGTGGATTTATCTCGTGATAATAGTATCACATGAGTGTTTTAATACCTAATTATCAACAGTTGCATACAAGACTTTATCTACACCCAAAATATATATCCTCTAAAAGATTCTGAAACAGTTAACATACTGCTTACATTAAAACAGCCAGTCCTAGTAGTAACCTAATATCATCCATTACTGATTATATACAAATAAACTAAGTATTAATGAAAGAATTATTTATTTTAGTAGTAATTTACATTTTGTATAGTGCAATAATTAAAATTCACTCGAATATTATGTTCTTTTGGAAATTATTCGCTCATTTTTTGTAAACAAATCAATTAAAATATTGAAGAAAAATGGCGGGGATTCGAATGACCTACTTTTTTTCTGGCGCGCGACGTTCTGGTGGTGCGGAACGCGCGTAAACCAAAATGTTCTTTTTTTGAAATTCATACAGATGCCACGCATCGAGCAATAAGAATGGGGCTGTCTGTTAAAACTCTTTGAGCATGAAGGGAATGAAAAAAAAAATAGGAGTGTTGTTATGAAATTCAGTACATTACAACACGCTTTTGGATGATGTAATGGTTATTAGAACATTGGGTGTTTTAATGTTGGCAATAAGCTAACTGTTTCAGAATCTTTAATAGAGGATTTAAAGCATGGGTGTAGATAAAATGTTATACGTGGTCTTACATAAACAATAATATACGCTTCGATTTGAGAACCTCCTCAGTTTTTGTCGTCGGTTAAAAATCTGTGTTGGCCAATTTTTTGTAATATATAAAAAAAAATCAAAGTTCAAATTTCTGTATTAACTATTAAAATATGTACAAAATTACTTATAATCTACTTATCATAGCAATTTACAATTAAGCCTTATATATTATGTAGGTCTCAGAAACTTATTCCTATAACCCTATCTACGTGTTGAAGGATAAAAATTTATTATGCTTAAAACTAATACATCTGGTTTTTGGGGGAAAATCTAGGAAACTGGGAAAACCTGGCTATTCCTTCCTAATATTTGATGTAGATTTTATGAAATACAAAAAAGATAAATAAATTCAACATTTAAATAACTTCGCTCACTCCTCTATGTAAGTAATGGAATCACATAGTTGGAAAATAATTGAGACTGGATAATTTGTCTCATATTTTTAGCTATAAGGATGATTCGAGTTTTAATTAGGGGCAACCGGGCAAACGGGAATGACGTTCATGTGATGGGAAGTAAGGCAACCCCCCATGAACATCCGCATCACCAAGGGTTAAGTAATAAGCTGCCCATAAGTTGAGAGTCTGTTTTAAGCTTGAAGGTGAGCCTAAGTTGTTAGATCTATCTGATCGAGAAAACTCGTGATTTTCTTGAATTATCTTTGAAAAACTTAGAGAGATAGCTCCTCAAGAGAAACTTGTACTATACCCAATCATAATAGTTCTGATAACTTTACCGTTTCAATTAATAATAAAAATTATTTGCCTTCGCTATAAAAAGCTATTGTAAACAGTACTGTATTGAATACTGAATGATTTGGAATGGTGAAAGCAATAATGAGTTCTGTGTTCCATGGGCAAAACAAAAATAATGCCTTCGCAAAAAACACATTTCTTTCCGCTCAAATACTAAATATTTAACAAAAAACATTTAGCAGATTTCTAATGGTTACTAACCCTTTTTGCAATCCTTTACCGTTAGAACTTCAATATAAAACAATAAAAAAGCTATTCTGTAATGGTTCGCAAGATAACGGGTTTCTAAATAATTGCAAAGGGTTTTGCTAAACGCTTCGCGAACGTAATAAAAAATGCCAATAATAAAGTTTAAATAGACAATGATTGCAAGTTCATAGAGTCGCAAGGAAATGTATTTGTGAAATTCAACAGTTCTAACGCCTTTGAGTCCAAAATGCGTTAAAATCGTCATCGTAGCGGAATTCCAAAAAGTAACTTTATTTACCCTTTTGCTTACCGTAACAAGGACCGTTTAGTTTACGGTTCAACAAGGGAACAATAGTTGAAAAGGACCGCTATTCGAATCAAAGAAGAAAGAGTTGCATTTATATAGAACGTAAAGGAGACAATGGTCTTTGTAAATTTGTGTCGTTTGCGCGAAATGGTGTGATCATAAATTTGAACGTTGAAAGAGTAGCAGAGAAAGGGTAATTAGGGTGTAAAAGTGAAAATATTTGTCACTCAATTAGCCACGCCTATTATAAGTAAAGGATTACTGGACTTTCACTGGACTATTTAAGTGAAATAGTTATATATAATTTGTCACGTGCAAGGAAACTCAAATAAATTTCTATTTACATGATGACTAATATTATTTTAAAGTTTAGATATTTTATATGTACCTACAACCTGTATAGCCAAGTGGTTAGCGATCCTACTTACTAAGTTAGAAGTCCCGGGTTCGAATCCCGGTAGGTGCAAGCATTTATATGATGAATATAGATGTTTGTTTCCGAGTCATGGATGTTTAAATGTTTTTATGTATGTTTATATGAATATATGTATGTTTAAGTAAGTATATTGTATTAAATATATCATTGTCTTGTAACCCATAATACAGGCTATATATGCTTAACTTGGGGCAAGATAATTTGTGTGAAAAGTGTCTCAATATTATTATTATTATTATTATATGTTTAGATAGAGCCTCTTGTTGGTAGGCAATGCATGATGACAGGTTTATTACTTTAGTGTGCATGACAGCTACGTCGAACACTTACGTTACATCAGTCACTTTAGTGTATATGCGTTGCTGAAAATAGAGGTTAACAGTTCACTGCTATTTTTTATATGTTCACAGCTGTCACAGTTTATCAAGACGTAAAAATAATCTTAGTTTCAAAGCAAACCCATCGATAAGTTTTTGGGTGAATGACTTCTAATTTTTTTTCATATTTTCTCTTAAATTCAGGCTTGATAATCAACTAAATATTAAATAAATTATTGTTGTTTTACTTTTTGTTAATAATTTAATAAATAAAACGAATGATACCTTTAATTTAGATAAAGACGTAATATTACAATGAGGTGAGATATGTTTTGATAATATATTATGTAGATCTAGTCTCATGAATAAATATATATATACTTTGAAAAATAGCTTGGTCGAGTCTTAGTTTCTGACATTGACACTAGTAACTTTTCACATTTTTTTTATCTGATCGTAAGCATGTGCTTTTTTACAAAGATCAAAAATAAGCAATTCCATATAAATTTTACAAAAGGAAATTATGCATTTAGTCTATAGAGTTCACTAACAAAAGTCACTAGAACCGTCTAAGGCTCAGATTTTACTAACGTAAAACTTTGCTGAGTGTGATAAAATTTGTACACAAATAAAATTGAAAACAAAATTTTATGAACGATTCGGGACTCGAACCCGCGACCGTCCGAGCGCTCTTTCCAACAGAGCCAACCGATCGAGTGACGTATCGTTTATAAAATCTTGTATGCTTTATTCAACTCTCAGGTTGTGGCTTCATCTACAGGATCTACTTTACAGTTGACAACCTGCTCAACCCCCAATATTTGCATATTAGGAAATTGACTTGAGATGTCGCTCTTGTAAATCTAAACAATTTGTTATGTTCTTAAGTGACAACCCTCACTTCTGGGATTAATTACACAAATAATTTTGTTTTCAGTTTTATTTGTGTATTACTCCCAGAAGTTAGGGGTTATCACTTTAAAAACATAACAAATTGTTTAGATTAGCAAGAGCGACATCTCAAGTCAATTTCGTAATATGCAAATATTGGGGTTGAGCAGGTTATCAACTGTAAAGTAGATCCTGAAGATGAAGCCACCACGATGAGATTTGAATGAAGCATACAAGATTTTATAAACGATACGTCACTCGATCGGTTGGCTCTGTTGGATAGAGCGCTCGCGCGGTCGCGGGTTCTAGTCCCGAATCGTTCATAAAAAAATGTTTTGACTTTTATATTCGGCTGTCTTAGCTTAAGGTCAGTATAATATCAGTTGCCAACAAAAACGGAATAAAAGATTATGCTAAACTTACACTTAGTTATGTTACACGTGAGTAAAGTTTGAGCAGAGTCTAAGTAGGCTCTATAGATCTCAGCCTAAAACTTTGCTGTCTGTCCGTAGGTCAACGAGCTCTATCGCATAAACCGTATAAGCTAGACAACTGAAATTTTAAACGAGTGTGTATTATATATTAGTATGGCTGCAACCAAAAAAGTATAAATTAAGTAGATACCATGCAAATAAAAAAAAAATTAACAAAATAGTACTTAAAAATTGTAAATCTTGTATGATTACCATAATACCGGCTTTCCTTCGTATGCGGATTTGTGTTTTTATTATGAAAATAAGTGATGTTCAACTGATGGTAATTCATACGCCCTGCCCTTTACGATGCAGTGCCGCTCAGAATTATTGAAAAACCCAAAAAATTTTAAGTGGCACTACAATAATAAGTGTGCACCTTGAGACATAAGATGTTAAGTCTCATTTGCCCAGTAATTTCACTAGCTACGACGCCCTTAAGATCGAAACACAATAATGTTCACGCATTATTGCTTCACGGCAGAAATAGGCGCGGTTGCGGTACTCACTGGGTGAGTACTGGGAGTCTCGCACTAGACTAATTTTTATTGCGAGTAACCCCTTATGATACTCGATCCGACTTTACTCAAGCCTCTCTTTAGCCGGAAGTGACGACTCAGACTCATTCAACACCCACAGAATAATCAAGTCAAAATGTTTTCATTCCAATATGCCTTTAACAAAAAAGCTTATTTGAGTTATTGACCAAAGCAGGGTTAATATGTAGTAATTGTAATAGTTAATATGTTCAGAATGGTATTTTCTATGACATGATAAACTATAAATCCAAATTGAAAGTCAATTGTAAAAGCAAAAGTGTTCCCAAACAAAAAAAAAGGCACAAAAATGTTTGTGAGCCTCAAGCTAAAAAAGTGACATTTAAAAGCGAAACTTTTTATTAGTTCACGAAACAAGACCAAATAATATTGAAAGTAAGAACAGAGAACTATTAGCTACTTTAGAAGTTTGCTCCAATAAAACGCCTCCATTTTGAATATTTATTGCTTCATAAATATTCGGGCACAAAAAATCTATGTAACTGTCGCAAGCCATCGAGAAATAACGGGCATTGAATTTGACAAGCGCTTCGAATTGTGCTTCTAAGAATCGGAAACCGAAATTTTGACAAAATGCGGTGTATTAACTGTTGGACAATAGCGCGTGGACGTAAGCGTGCCTTGCTGTGACCATTTCAATAAGTGACAAGAATGGACAAATCACCAACGTAATTATAACAGGAATGCTATTCGTACTGTAGCCCTGTGGGGATCCATACGAAAGTAATATGCGTGAATGTTTACAGTTCTTACATCACAGAAATAAAGACAATAGGTCTTTTGAAATCGAAACTATTTCCTCTTGTAATGTAGGGAATGTATACAGTTATATAGATACGTACAATAGATATTAAAGGTGACCAATCTCAGGTGAGCAATCCTATGTTAAGTCTTGGTGGTTCAATACGTTATTTTTATCAATTCCTTGCGAACGAGCGCCAAAATAAATGGGAAGAAAGTATGTTTTTTTACTTAATAATCACAAATAATTATTCATCATTCATCATCCTATCTAAACTTTATAGATACTATTATACATTTAATAAAATCGTACCATAGTTAAAACTGTTCATTTTTTTAAAGAATCTTAATATATAAATCCAGTGTCTTGATGTTTGTTTCCAGTCAACTCCTAAACTAATGAACGGATTCTAATGGTGATTACTTCATGGAGTGCAGTTTAGTCCAACTTGAGAGATAAAATAGTTTTTATTCGATTTGAAATATTTTTATTTCGAATATTAATTGTTTTGTAAGGACATATTTTCTATGAGAGAATTAATTGACGCACGGTTTGACAGTTCTGCTGTGAAACAATTTCATTATTACACACAGGGAGCATATTTTACAAAATAATTCTTGATGTTGTGAAATATTGTTGATTAATTCATAAAAAAGGTATCTTAGTTAAAATATATGTAAATACCGAACTCAGAAATGTGGTAAAAGGTCTTTATATAAGTCCAGGTAAAGTATAGGAACTACTGAATAAATTTAAGAGTTCCGGATTACATAGATATTATCAAGATGCAGGCATAGGATTTATGCTGCTTTTTCTAAAGACAAGGTAATATATCTATTTTGAACTAAAAATCATAATAATAAACTCTCTTATCACTTCCCCGGCATTGCAGAGGTGTGTGCTGGTGGTGATCACTTAGGTACTATAAGAAAAAACCATCATAGAAATGTAAACAACAACTGATGAAGAAATGTATACAGAGACGACCTAACAAATCAACTTTGTATAAAGTTAAACCTGAGAATAAACCATGAATATTCTAAATCTAGACTATACCGCTAACAACACTGTCAATACAATGATAATTTTGAAGTTTTCCGAATGACAGGCTGACTTGCAAATAAACGCGGGAAACGTTATACGTCCGAATAAAGCAATCATATTAAGCAAAATGCCTATTTGTTAGTTGGTATAACTTTAACTAACTTAAACATAACCAAGTTTATTTATAAGGCCGTGAGTGCTTAACTAGAATAATGTGTGGAAATCCTAATCTTCGGACATACAGACAAACTGTCTTAGGAACTATTTTCTCGTTTCTTGTGAAAACAATTTTGTATAATTATTTCTTTTGTCATACATATTGTATGTAAGTGTTCAATTACTTGAGTATATTTTAGTTTTGATAGATTTTAACATTTCTATGACTTGTATAGCCTTGTAGAAAATTATATTCAAAACGTTTAACGAAAGCTATAAAATTGCCGGCAGTTTCATCCGAGTGAGGTGAAGGCACCCCTTTAGGAACTCTTAGTATCTTCTTTTTAACCGACTTCAAAAAGGAGGAGGTTATCAATTCGATCGGTATTTTTTTATGTATGTACACGTATTACTCTGAGATTTATGATCCGATTAACGTAATTCTTCTTATATTCGATGCGAAATAGATGCCTTTTGGTCAAGCCAAATGTAATAAAGGTACCTACACTCGCCACGCTTTGAACGGGATAGCTTCGGCTAGAATCAAGCGGACAACCAACCAACAAAACAACCTAAATAATTACAGTAAGTAAGCTGTTTATAATTTAAGTTTTATTTTGTTTGGGACTTGGCACTGACTTAAATCCTATCAAAAGGTAGCACATACAAATAATAGTATTTTATTAATATTATTTGCTGATGACCTTGTATTACTTGAAGAATGCCCTAAAAACCTTGAGTACATGTTAAACGATTTGGAAGAAGAGAGCATGAAGGTTGGACTAAAAATGAACACCAGTAAGACTAAAATAATGACTAACTCAACAAAAGTCAATATAAAAATCAAAGACGAATTTCTAGAATATGTAGAAGATTACATATACCTAGGCCAAGTTATCTCCATGGAAGCTCAAATGACGAAAGAAATAAATCTCAGGATTGCAACAAGTTGGAAAAAATACTGGTCGTTAAAAGAAATTATGAAGTCAAAAGACTTAAGTATGTATATAAAAACGAGAAGTTTTAATACCTGCATATTACCTTGCGTAACATATGGCTGCGAAACTTGGACCCTAACCAAAACATTGAGAGAGAAACTTGCCGTTACACAGAGATCAATGGAGAGGAGTATGGCCGGTTATAAACTGCAGGATAAGATAAGAAACACTGACCTAAGGAAAATTACGAAACTTACCGACGTACTCAAACGAATCGACCAACAAAAGTGGAGATGGGCAGGGCACATGATGCGAGATAAAGTGGGGAAATGGAGCAAAAGACTTTCCGAATGGTACCCAAGAGATGGCAAAAGAAAACGAGGAAGACAGCACACAAGGTGGGAAGATGAAATAAAATTGACAACAGGACCTAATTGGAGAAGAGTTGCCCAAAACAGAAAAGAGTGAAAATCGTTGGAGGAGGCCTTTGCCAATCGGCACGCCGAACTGAGAGACATTTTATACTTTTTAGCTTAAGATTATTGGTAATTCAAATGTTAAATGTTTTTTAGTTCGGAATTACATGGCTTTATTATTATTATTATTAATATTAAAGGTAAAAGTTTGCATAAGAGGTGTATTAAATAAAATTTTTAGTTATTTGATACTTTTCAGTTTTTGCAGTCGGTTTTTTTAAATGTTGTTTTTTTCTGATAATGATCTATATGTTTGTAAGGACATTATGGAATTTTAGCTAACTGTGACAATCATCATGTCAACAGAAGGATCCAACATAGACTCGTTATGCCTACTACTCGGTTGAGTCGAGTTAGCAAGTCTTTTATTGGGCGATGTATATGCTTTCACAATATGATTCCAGAAAATATACAAAAAAAGTGTTACGAAATTTAAAACATTTGTTAAGAAATGTTTGTGTCGGAAAGGTTACTATAACATAAATGAATTTGCTTAATGATACCACAGACATAAATCCTCAGGCTCTGTAATTATAAATGTTTATTGTACGATATTACATTCTAATCCATATTTTTATAAAAAAAGCCCACTGAAATTTCCTGCGCCCGTTCTTCTCAGGTCTGAGGCAGTCTATTTTGAATGGGTGGTAGTTTTTGACGTGCAATAAGTAATTCTGAATCCTATTTTGAATAAAAATATATGAATTTGAATCTATACACCCAACAACGTGTGTGCGAAATGCAGAACGTTCGCTTGAGTAATTGCCGACTAAACTGCAACAAAGTATTAAACTAACATTAAAGTAAATAAAAAACACCAATTAATAACAATATTTCTTAAAAGCCCGTAACAAAAAACATAAACACATGTGTGTCATAAGTCGTAAGTGGATTCCGAATTCGGTGAATTTACAAATAACATCGGCTTGGATCAATTGTGAAGTTAATAATTTGCTACTTCATTTATTTTCTGTGACAGATACAGATTATACGCTGTTATTAGGAATTGTGGCTGGTGAGACTAAACCTGGGGCACATCCAACCAAACATCACATACATGAAATCTACAAACTACAACTTGGTATACTTAAAACGATAATACCTGCATAAATATATAAATTAAATAATTAAATCAACGTTTGTAAACATTGCAAAGTGATGTCTGGCTTTGATAAAATAAACATGTCGGTAGTTCTAAAAATTTTGCATGATGAACTGCGGACCGGGGTTAAACAAACTTAATATATTTTACCTAGGTATGTTAATGTGTATGGCAAAAGGACGTGAGAAAAATTGCTACCCTACATATTAAATAAGTTACCTGAAGATCTTCTTTTTTTATGAAAATAAGGGACGAGACGAGCAGGATGTTCAGCTGATGGAAATTGATACGCCCTGCTATACAATATACAATGCAGTGACATTCAAGATTCTTGAAAATCCTAATAATAAGCGGCACTACAACTACAACCGCGCTCCTCATCTTGAGACATAAGATGTTAAGTCTCATTTGCCCAGTAATTTCACTTGCCCTTCGCCCTTCAGACCAAAACACAGTAATGCTTACACATTACTGCTTCACGGCAGAAATAGGCGCCGTTGTGGTACCCATATAATATCCCTTATTTTACCTACTTATGGGTGAAACTTCCAAAAATTGTTTCATGGTGCTTCTATACGTTATTTATTACGTAATCTCTTTGTGCAATATTTAATGTTGGTAGCCCCCGGCGGTTTAGCCTTTGTGTTAATTAATCAATAAGTTAGTTAGGACAAGTAATTATGTATATATAATTGAATTATTGGAACACATACTAAATATACAGGGTGTCCCAAAGTTATGGGACATGAAGGGAAAGTACCTTAAATATCGAAGATAGGCTATTTTATTGAAAGAAGACTTTATGTTATTTTTAAAGTTAGTACTTCTGCATTCAAAGATTTTGTAAAAATTACTTACCTCGTCTGGGAATCGAACCGACTGAAATGTAAAAAAAAAAACACCCCTACTTTTATAATGCCAATCGAAAGAATGGCCAAATAGTAATAACTCTTCTTAAGTAACATAGTAATTTAAAAGAAAGGAACAACGTAAAATGAATGTTTTTCTACTTGGATTGGTACGAAAGGACCGATTAGATGGCCGGCCAGATCCCCGGACCTTACACCATTAGATTTCTTCTTTTGGGGATACGTGAAAGATATGCTATACAAAAAACGATACGAGAACGTGGGCGAGTTACAAACAGAATTGTGCCATATCATATCGAGTATTCACCATAAAATGGTAAGAAAATCAACAGGCAGCAGACTCATTAAAATTTTGGCGATTTGCGTAAGAAAAGAGGGATTAATTTACAAAAAAATATCCACTTAATTGACTTCTTTCATTTAAAATACTATGTTACTTAAGAAGAGTTATTACTTTTTGGGCATTCTTTCGATTGGCATCATAAGAGTAGGGGTGTTTTTTTTACATTTAAGTCGGTTCGATTCCCAGACGAGGCAAGTAATTTTTAGAAAATCTTTGAATGCAGAATTACTAACTTTTCAAAATAACATAAAGTCTTCTTTCAGTAAAATAGCCTATCTTCGATATTTAAGGTTCTTTCCCTTCATGTCCCATAATTTTGGCACATCCTGTATACATCAGGTTTGTGTAATATATCAACGATGGCTATGATACAAATTTAACTTGTACCAAAATGTATGGACGATGCGTGATTCGTAGACTTTCGGGCTACGTCCCAGTGCTCTACCAACGTAGCCAAGCATCCGCATAGCGCATGATTCATAAATTTTGGTATGGTTTCTTCATAGTATTTTCGTTAATTAACGTTACACATTTAAATAATACACTTTTTAAAAGATTAAAATGTCTGTAAATTTAACTTTGTTTTTACATTAGATTTTGCGTAGAAGTAAAATTTTTAGTAGAAATAATTAATCCGACGAATCAAGAACTTTCCAGATATCGTTTTCAGGGGAACTGCAGATGAAATGAGTCAAAATAGTATTTGTCGCAGTTGTCATTATGAAGTTTAAGGACATTTATTGGCTTGGGGGTGGTATTTGCTGTAGACAGAGGGTTTATGGCAAAATTCACTGACAGTGTCCTCTTCTTTTTTGGTATGTGTAGTTTTGGGTTTTAATTTGGAGAATATTAAATCCCAGGTGTTAGATAATGTTAGACCGTCTTCATTATTGATATTTGGGTGTTTTTAATTTCAATGGCTTCACGTACCACCTGACTGTGGCCTGTCTTACATTGGGCATACCAAACGCAATACCTCAAGCCGACTTAACACATTTCGGATATCAAACACAGACGTCACTCTAAGTCAGCTGTATGTGAACACGGCGCCTATTTTTGCCGTGAAGCAGTAATGTGTAAACATTACTGTGTTTCGGTCTAAAGGGCGTCGTATCCAGTGAAATTACTGGGCAAATGAGACTTAACATCTTATGCCTCAATGTGACGAACGCAATTGAAGTGCCGCTTAGAATTTTTGGGTTTTTCTAGAACCCTGAGCGGCACTGCAGGGCAGGGCTTATCAATTACCATCAGCTGAACGTCCTGCTCGTCTCGTCCCTTATTTTCATTAAAAAAAAACACATAGACCGTCCTAACCACATCGACCAACCAAAATTTTAATAACAGGACATAGATTTCTTTCGGGGTCTTCAATACTATCAACTATCACGAAATAGCTTTAAAAAAATAGACGTCGCCATTGTAATTTAAAATAAGTAACTAACTTGTAATCGCTGTTATCATACATACATATTCGTTTCACAGTAAGTTTGAATTAATCACGCGCAGATAAAAATCACTAAACGTAATATGATCTGTGGGCGTCGATACATCTGGCTGCGTCTGTCGACACCCCTCACTAGATCCTAGATCTGTGATCGCACTGTTATGATGGGAATTTGTTCAAGATCTATTGACAGATGACATCATAGATTTAGAATAGCGTATAGACGAACAGATTGCCCGATTGAGCGTGATCAATTTTTAACCGACTTCAAAAAGGAGGAGGTGCTCAATTCAATCGGTATTTTTTTATGTATGTACACCGATTAAGCTGAGATTTATGACCCGATTTACGTGAATCCAAGCCTAATGTAATAGTAGGTACCTACACTCGCCACGCGTGACATTAAGCGGGAAAGCTTCGTCTGGAACAATAAACTGTTTATAATATTAAGTTTTATTTTGTTTTAGGACTCGGCACCGACTTAAAACATATCAATAGGTAGCACATATAAAAAATAGTATTTTATTAACATTAAAGGTAAAGGTTTGCATAAGATGTGTATTAAATTAAATATTTATTAAGTAATTTTACACTTCTTAGTTTTTGTATTCGGTTTTTTAAGACGTAGTTTTTTTAGGATTTGCCAAATGGCAAAAAAGGGAACCCTTTTAGATTCGTCATATCTGTCTGTCTGTCTGTCCGTATTTCACAGCCACTTTTTTCCGAAACTACAGGATCTATACGGTTGAAGTTTGGTAAGCAGATGTATTCTGTGCACCGCACTAAGATTTTTACACAAAAAAAACATAATATTTTGGGGGTGCCTCATACTTAGATTTGAAAATGAATTTTTTTTTTTTCATCAAACCCATACGTATGGGGTGGGGTATTTACAGATACGGAAGTCCGACTCGCACTTGGCCGCTTTTTTATGATTTATTAAAGTGTTTTTTTTTAATACCAAGGAGCTAATGGCATGCGTGGCTGACTGCTTACCAATAAAAAGCTATTATAGTCACAATAGATTCTCTTGCCTCTTCTATATTGCTGTATCTCCGTTAGAGATATTCTTATCTCTCGCACGCGTTGTCCGTCTATACGCTTAAACATTGTAAGCCTATGGATGATATGGAATCGGAAGCTAGACATGGGATATGGTAAACGACCATCTTAGGTCGATTTGTGATGTGTTTCTATTCAAATAGCCACTGTTATGGGCAGATGATATCGCTTGAAGAGCAGATGCCCCACTGATGTAGGTGGAATTGCTAGTATTTATCAATAATACCCATTAAAATTACCAGTGGGAGGCTCTTTTGCACAGTATGCCGGCTAGATTATGGGTACCACAACGGCGCCTATTTCTGAATAAGTAATGTGTAAACATTACTGTGTTTCGGTCTGAAAGTGGAGTCGAGTCTGGTCTTATATCTCAAAGTGGAGAGCACAGTTGGAGTGCCACTCAGAATTTTTGGGCTTTTCGAGAATCCTGAGCGGTACTGCATTGTAATGGGCAGGGCGTAACAATTACCATCAGTTGAACGTCCTGCTCGTCATGTCCCTTATATTCATAAAAAAAGAATATTAAATATTACAATACTATACAGTATCACTATACTAGATTTATTTATAATACTATCTGTAAATACGCGCTTCGCTGGGTCATTTTCGATTGTATGGTTATTTGTCAATGTTAATATATTATAATCTATCACAACTTACTTCACAATTTTGTGATAATATAAGAAATTCTAGATCATTCTAAAATTTTCTAAAACATTTCATTTGATTAGAATAAAGCCATACATTTTAAAACTTTCCAAGCAATTCTATAAATCTCTAGATATTTCTAGAATTTTCTAGAACAATCCAAATCATTTCAGATTAATGATAATCAACTTGCAACCTCCATGGTGCACGGTTGGAGCCTTGTACCTATTACGACACAAACACTTTCAGCCTTCCAAATAAACTTGGTGTAAAATTATACCTGAGAACAAACCAAGAATAGGTATGCAAAATGCTTACAAATAGACATTCTGCATTATTTATTCCGGTTTATTCGGACGTATAGCCTTTCCCGCGTTTATCTGCAAGGCTGCCTGACATTCGGAGAACTTCAGAATTACCAGTGTATTGACATTGTTGTCAGCGATATAGCCAACATTTTGCATATTCTTTGTTTACTCTCAGGTATAACTGTAAACCAAGCTTACTTTTGGGTCCGTATAAGTCTGCGACGTGCAATTTTAGCTGCAAAGTTAAATATAGGGCGACACACATCTTTATATAGATAAGTTAGCCCACATGAAACTTCCAAGAATCGTTTCAACAACGAATGTTTCCTTATCAATGCAATCAGTTGTAAAGTACAGTCGTTCTAACTCCTACCCTCTTGTAAGTGTCAGAAATACTAACTACCACTTACGAAAGAACACCTTTCCTGTGAACATTTTCACTGTTTTATCATTATCGTTGAGTTATAAAAATGGATGGCTGCAAGTCCAGCAAATAAAGCGCTTTAAAACGGAACATCACAGAGTAAATACATTCTATAAAGCGTATGAAAAGCCAATAATATTTTAACGGATGCTTGAGTTCAAATTTCAGCATACTAACTCAGGAGTTAAAGCTAGTTCGGACAAACAACTTTCTAACTAAGTATAAGTCATGTTTACTTAGCGATTTGACTAGAGAATCGGAAATCGACACCTGTTTTATACATTTTCTATAAAAATTGCGTGCGTACAAAGTACACATGTCAGAAGTGAAACCTGCATTGTGCATGAACCTCTCAACTGCATATGAAGTCCTGGTACATGTTGCTATGTTGACCCATGGTTTCAACCGCTATGAAAGACATTACTATCACGGCTACCATATTTATGTTCTCCTGGTGTCTATGTAGTCATACTTGGAGCGCATGACGTCAGAATATATTAAGGTATATACTCGCGTCATGCTTATGACAATCTCTTCTTCAACTATGATCGCCTGGTACCAAAACACTGTATAATGCTTCCTATATCATTTTCTGCCTCGTTAAATCTTATAAATTAATATGTCTGTCTCTTTGAACTGTCTCACTTTTTCGTTTCATCGACTTTCAAATCCCAGTGATGCTAAATCTGCTATCTACCAGTACCTAAAAGCCATTTTTCACATTTATTTCAATATAAAAACTTTTTTTTCCGTAGCATGTAAATATTAATTTACATATAGTTAATAGTGACATATTTTGAAAATTGAAGCAGACATTTTAATTTTGTTATTTATATATATTTTACATTGCTGCAGCGCTGAAATCGCTTTAAGTGATAATATCATCCCTTACGCAAGAGTACTCATCAGTTGTAAACGATTTGTAAGATAACACAGAAGAGTGTCGACATATGTTTCGCGTTTTGAAGAATTTTAAGTGACACGATTATTAGTGTCAAGCTACTTGAAACTCCGAATGAGAAGTTAGACTTTTTAAAGTGAAAAGGTTGTTTTTACGATGGTGACGGTAACAGATTCAGTTAAATATTGAACGAGAAAGAAAAAACATAATAATATTTTAATACTACTATTGAAATTAGTCAATAAAGACTACTTACATTTTAAAATAAGAATTACTTTCGAACTTCAAACAAAATATGATCGAAATAAATAAAAACAAAATGAATACGCAATCTTATGATATAATTTAAAAGGAGCAAGTAATATTATTTGCTTCAAACGAGCTAAATTGTCGTTGAACTTTGATTTAACTGATTATTATTTAAAATTGACTTGATTGAGGAACAAATTCGATAAAACGGTACATTCCGTATAATATTAATTGTAACAACCAGCAAATGGAATTTTCAAACTACAAACATACTTGAACAGTTTAACTTAAAGTATTAATTTTCTCCTTATACCATGAGGTATCTCCCAGTGCTGTCCAGTAATTTCAAGGCTGACAGACAGACACCTAGAATAACAAAAATATTAAAATTAATTTATTTTGATATAGAAATAAACACATTTAATTATACATATGTTTAACAGGTCGAATGGTTCGTTTATCTACAAATCAGCTGTTAATACCGTGAAGGGTTATAAAGGGTATTCTTGTGAATTGACAAAACTATAAATATTTCCATAAAACATCGACAACTCCCAGCTTCAGACCAACTTAAGCATAATAGCTGGCGAATTATAAAAAATGAGTCGCATCTGTATATTGGCCTATAAACTTTTTGGACACATTATAAAGGCTTAGAATTTTACCTCCGCAGTAAAACAGAATCGATTAAATTTACGATAAACACTGGAAGGGTGGCAGGTAATAAAAACAGTAGATTACACTTTTGGGACATAAATTATACGGAAATTTATTGCACTGAGCAACAAAGAGCAGACGTGTGAGTAGTGATCGTTTGCGCACCTGACTTTGCTCATAAAAAAGGGGTAGTGATTTTATTCAATACTCCTATTCCCGTATTCATGTGACTAATTCATAACATATATAATTAAAAGATTTACCTTTCAAAGTTTTTAAAAGAAGACTGCATCAGTGGTTAACAAATAAGTTCTTCTATAGTTTAAATGAATTTTTCAATACAAAATGAATTAGTCTATTTATGTAAATTATAAATATATGTAAATTAATATACTTTTATGACATTGAATTTGTTAATATTATACATAGCTACTAAATTAATTATTATGTTCTTTACTTACGTCTCATATTATAATATCTTAAAATTTTAATTTTATAAATACTAATGACAGTATTGTGAAATCCGACATGTTTCGGTATAACAGTAGTGTTTAGACAATTTTGTAACATATTTTGCATGTCAATTGACGAAACATATTGGATTATCAATAATATTATGTTAACATCTTAAGTACAATGTTTCCTGCAAATATAAATTTCATTTCATTACAAAATTTCATTTCATTCCATAACTAGTTCCTCCTTAACACTTTACTACTAAAAATTACATGATTAAGACAAAAAAGACTGGTAATTTAAATCGTTCTTAACTATACGACCACAACTGTCTATGTGTAAGGAATTGGCACAGCAGTAAATATTACTAAAAACCGTCGATGGTCCAATATGGAGAGTCGTTGATTCCCACCACGTCATAATGTCTAATGACGTCAGCACCTTTTATGCTTCCTTTGGTGATGTTAAGAGCGAGTATGGGTCGCGGTGATCTTAAACCAACAGGTTTATGCTCGTTTGTCCACCTCTGTCCTAAAATTTATATACGACTAACACCTTCATTCAGAATTCTTATTTCACTTTGAAATGTTGAAACAATAATCGACCACTTTTTGCTACTGAACCTGAAGGGGTGTTTTTATCATTTACTATCACTTCGGTTAAAAAAAGATTTAATGAGAAGAAATAGCATAGATTTTGTTGTCATTCTTTTAAATAAATATTAACGTGAATTCGTTCGAAAATTAAAAATGTAGTACCTAAGTAAAAATTTTGAATGTACAGCAGTTAGGTAAGTAAAAAATTTAAATGTAAAGTATCAGCAAATGAAACTGACGAGAGCATTGAAATGTCCTAAATATCGTTAGTCGTATTTCAATAAATTAAAAATAGAGTACGAGCTGTAAAGTAGATCCTGTAGATGGCGCCACAATTGGATTGTTGAACATACCAATATTTTTAGATAATGCGTCATTCGGACGATTGTCTTCATAATGGTCCGCTAACTTTAAACGGCCGCTTAGGAGTGTTTTTTCTCATTTTGACTTAGGTCAATAGAAGAAGGCAGAGTAAGAATTAGCAATGCTGTAAGTTAGGAGAGTATTATGAATAAGAGGGTAAGTGTTTAAGCACTGGGACGTACCTTAGAGGCGCGAATCCCGAATTATCCATAAAGTTTAGTATCTAAAGTAAATTCCTAAAAATATATGCTGTGATTTTATAATACAAACGAATATATTTTCTCTTATGTCTTATCTTATTAATAAATCACTGTATTTGTTTGATGTGATTACTTATTATGACAGTAATCACGAAACATCCTTACACAAACAATAAATTCAAGCTCTATAAATGTTGATACTTTAAATATTGGATATTGTATATTTATTATACAGTTTATTTTTAAGAAATTTTTGATATTAAAACTCATTTTTTTAATTTTGAACACGATTCATTCCTCTCCCTCCTATCCTTTTCCAATATCCCCCCCCCCACACCCCTCTTATATATATTATATATCTATGTATACATATCTATGTATTTATTTATCTTAGTTTTTAAGTTCTAGTCATTAGTGTTAAGTTAGGTTAAGTGATAGCAAATAGCCAGGTTTTCCTAGTTTCCTGGATTTCCCCACCCACAAACCATATGTATTAGTTTTTTAAGCATAATAAAGTTTTATCCCTCAACACGTAGATAGGGTTGAAGAAATAAGTTTTCTGATACCTACATATATAAGGCTTAATTGTAAATTGCTTTAATAAGTAGATTATAAGTAATTTTGTATATATCTTATTAACAAATATAGAAATTTGAAATTTAATTTTTTTTTTGAACACGATTCGTGTTATATTGGATGCAGCACTTTACGAACTAATTTGTTCTTTATAACAGCTATTGTAAATTTCTTGTATGTTCTTCTCAGGAACTCTACTTTATACGAACATATTGAAGATTCAGTAATTTAAAAGAAATATTTATAGAGACGAATTTAAAAGCGCTTAGTTAAAATAATCACTATTTGAATAATGTAAAATAATGCTGGGAGAATTTTTTGCGTCGCTTCTTCTTTCTCAGAGCGCTATTTGTTTACGAAGCGGTGGTAGTGTTTGAAGTAACATTAAAAATAATTCTTAAGGAATCAATTTTGAGAAAATTAATGAATTTTATGCCTTTTTATGCCTTCATGTTTGTTATGTGTCTTTCGTATAATTTCTAATGATGGTAACGATATGTATATATATATCTATCTCGTTGTAATAAATATGTTCTTAAAGACCTTTGATCATCTTTACGTCTAGATACACTATGACAGCTGTGAAAACGTCTAAGAAATTGAGTGTAGAACTAACCTCTATTTTGAGCAATAGACACACAAAGTTTCATACAAATTGCGAGTGTAAGACAGGAATAATAATTTAGCTACAAATTATTATTCCTGGCCTGTTTCAGTCGGCTGTCCAACAGCAAGAGACTCTATCTAGACGTATAAATTATCTTAGGTCTATATCGTTGTAATAAATGTTTTAAAAGAGTGACACTTTAGATGTTTTGGAGTAGAACGTGTAGTTTATAACCATGGTTTGTTAAGGGCATCAAATATCGATATAATGACATTTCGGAGAAGCCATAGTTTATGTCAAATACCTTGGGTCATGGCTATCAGACTCATGGAAAAGCGAAACAGAGGAGGGAAATTGCTCGCGCATCTTTTATGAAGATAAGAAAAGTTCTTTGCAGCCGTCAACTTCCTCTAAAACTCTTACCATATCCAATGTTACATTCGGACCGTTGCATTATACGGTTTTGAGTCATGGACCTTAGTGGAAGACTTATGTAAAAATATTGAAGCCTTCGACATGTGGATGTATCGCAGATTGCCCCGCATAAGTTGGACGGCGAAAGTGCCTAACGCCTTGTCTGAATTCAAAAGAACATCGAGTTAGTGAGAACCGTCAAACAGCGTGAGATCTCGTACCTCGGTCCTATACAGCGCAACGACAGGCACCGCCTGCTGCAAACTATTGGGACAATTGATGATAAAAGAGGTGTTAGAAGAAGAAAGAAGTCTTGGCTCAGAAATATAAGGGAGTGGACTGGCATCAAGACAGTCCAAGAATTATTCCACCTAGCCATCGACAAGAAGCACCTTCGCGCGACACGCCACAAGTTAGGATATCATCCCCACCATCTGGATGTGTGGCGGTCCTCCACAGTGCGGTTTTCATGGAGCTTTCTTCCACGTACTACAAAGCTGTGGAATGAGCTTCCTTGTGCGGTGTTTCCGGGACGATACGACATGGGTACCTTCAAAAAAAGCGCGTACACCTTCCTTAAAGGCCAGCAACGCTCTTGTGATTCCTCTAGTGTTGCAAGAGAAAGTGGGCGGCGGTGATCACTTAACACCAGGTGACCCGTACGCTCGTTTGTCCTCCTATTCCATAAAAAAAAAGAAGAAGAACTGACTGCTGACATCCAGTCACGCGAGGCACGTTAATAAGAAAAGACAACTAATCATATTGTGCAAAATATAAAAACGCTTACAAAGCAAACAAGATCGAAGTTCTGAGTAACATCAAAAAATGTTTCGGTCAAAGATCTTTAATGGTTCCCCTTCTTAAAAAAACAAATAAGCATCACTCTGTTGTTCATTGTTTGCACTATTTGTGTATCAAATGTTCACGGTAATTACCGCCCGTGTACAATACATTTAACGCGTGTTTGTCTGTTTGTACTCTGGCTATTGTTTTCACACTCCCTGCTGTTGCAAAGATAATACGAATTATGTGTAATAATTACTTTAATACACTAAAATGGGTAGGTTTTCGAATAATCAGTGTGCGTTTTCATGTTGTCGTTATTTGTTATGTTTTAAGACCAAGAAGTTTCTAGTACAAACATTGATTTAGTTTCATCTACAATCTAAACTAATGATGTTATAAAGAGGAAACATTAGTGTTTTTGTATCTATGTTTGAAATGTTTTCACACAAAGACTACTGGACCGATTTAAAAAATTCTTTCACGATTAGAATGCTGCACCTTCACTGAGAGATATAGGCAATAAAACATTAAAAAAATAAGGATCCCTATTAAAAATTCCATAATATAGCAAAAGGTGTGAAAAAATTAGTCATAATTTTTTTCTGACTAATTCTACTGAGATTGCTTTCGTAATGGATGATTTGAATGAAAACCATTTTCTCTAGTATTTTATAAAACACAGGTAGATAAGATACGTATAAGATTCAATAATAATTTATTAAGTTATATAAACGGTTTTCTTTTTTTTCATATTCCATGTTTCACATTATTTAGAATCCAGATTCTATGCCATCCATCCAAAAAATGAAAGCGGCCTTTAGACATATGTATCCCTTTATTGTCTAACAGTATGTATTTATTTGTTTCATTTTAAAGGATATTGTTTTGGAATAGTGTTTTTGAAGTCGGTTGTTTTATTGTTATTTTTTTTTTATTTCTGGATTTTTAGTGAAACTGAAGTACACTAACTAATAATTTGTCTAAGTAAGTGTAGGTCAACTAAATTTTGCAATGCAGCAATGAACGTAAGCGCATTGCAATTTTATTACAGACATTTAGAAATTCTGCTGCAGATCGCAACCTTCTGTAAGACGTTAAAGAGTTCAATTAAACATTATATTTGCCTACGACAATTACTTGACCATAAAGACGTTTCGGTAGGTGACTCATATATCCGAATAGTGTAAAAAAGATTCGGCCTAGTATCGTTAATTTGAATCCTAAGAATTGAAGAGTTCCGTTACTTTGTCATGGATCCCATAATCAGAACCTAACCAAAGTCTAACCAAACTACCTTTGAAGTGTATCCTTTCCAATAAAAAATAATTATAGAAGTCGGTTGGCGCAGTTATCCGTAAAATTGTCGCTCACATACTTATAGCAAATTTAAGACTTTTATGGTTTTTCATGGTTACAATTGTCAGATCTGGATCAAACTTCAATGAGCCACACGTGCTGTCAAATAAAAAAATAATTATCAAAATCGTTTCACCCAGTCTAAAGTTCTGAGGTAACAAACATAAAAAAAACATACCGACGAATTGGGAACCTCCTCCTTTTTTGAATCGAATAGAATATAATTTTTAACGTTGCTTAGAAAATTGTAATTGATATTACGATATTATTCTTTATTTTAAATTACTGCACTTCTTCCTCGTGAAAGCTATCACAATGCCACTATAATAGCAGATATAAAATAGTCACATCTTAAATCATACACAATATAGCATATATTAACATTGCGAAGAAATAAATGAATATATTATATTACCTACCTATAAAAACGACGAGGTACACAAATTGCATCATAAAATTATTTAGAAGAATTACTTAGTAAGAAGTCAGCCATTACTTCTTTTCAAGTTACAAACAAAAGATCACAATATTTAGTAAAGAATTCCTATATTCTGTTCTTTAGTTTTAATTGTTTTGTTAATCGTTTTATTGCCTCGGCGCGTGGATGGAACGTGGAGGCGCGTTCGAACAGACGAATAAAAACGAGTCTATACAAAAAAGCCTCCAAAACGAACTTTGCAGCAATAAGGCACATTATTAAGATTTCTATGATTTAAAGTGTTAAACAAATAATAATATATATATGTAATATAAAATTCTCGTGTCATGGTGTTAAACATTGAACTCCTCTGAAACGGCTTGACAGATTCTCATGAAATTTTAAGTGCGTATTGGGTAGGTCTGAGAATCGGACAACATCTATTTTTCATCCCACTAAATGTTAAAGGTGGACGACACGAATTTTTTTTTAATTTTTTTGACAATTTTTTTTAAATTTGTTTGATTATGATCAGCATTAAAAAATACATACAACTTAAAATTTTCACCCATCTACGATCAACAGTTACTTTTGTATCGCGATTTTAATATCGGCAAAACAACGTTTGCTGGGTCAGCTAGTAATATGTAACATCTTTCATTATGAAAATTTATTGAAGTGGGCGTTACTTTGTGGAAATCCATAATTATCCAAATTATTTGAGTTTTCTTTAGTGTTCATTCCGCGTGTTTCGCCTCTGCACGAGGCATCCTCAGGACGTGTTGTCTCGTCAAAATCTGGCACGAGACAAATATGGGCGGAATTAACACTAAAGAAAACTCAAATCATTTGGATCTTTCATTATATTAGATCTATCCAAAGTTTATAATGAATCTCTAAATGGTTTATTACTAAAAATAAGGCATAAAAAAGGCATAGAAGGCATTTATTTTCTCAAAATTGATTCCTTTACAATTATTTTTGATCTAATATACTAGACACTACTACCGCTACGGAAACAAATGGCGCTCTGAGGGAGAAGAAGCAGCGCAAGAAACTCTCCCAGCATTTTTTTTGCACTCTTTTTTTCATCAAATAATCACTATTGTATTCTTATTGCTATTGCTATAAAATAATCATAATCTAGTCCCAGGCTGTGTGATCATACTACACCACAGCTGAATATGTAAATATTCAGCTGTGGAGTAGTAGGATTTACGACAGAGCCATTTTTTTTATAAAACATTTAATTTTATTTATAACAGTGGCTGGGACTTTATTAAAAAAGTGTATGCATTTACTTTTAAAGCTATTATGTATCTTATAAAGCCTACAAGAATTAGTTACAAGGAATCCCTTTTTTCAAGTGTTATAATAATGAAAATTACTATTAAGGGCAAAAAGGTGACGATTTTTGTGACCATAATATATTTAATTTCCATAAACGTATGGTAAGGTTACATTAAATAAGTTATTTTTACATATAACTCTTCTACCAGCGTATGATAAATCAATAGCTCCTGAAGATTCCTCGTGCAAAGTGACACGTGTCGATGTGATTGTGTCAAACTTAACGAACTTAAGTGAAATTAATACTAAACATTATCACTTATTAATAAATTATGAATTTTAAATATTTCATGGTTAATTCTTTTGCGTTTCCGATTGTTTATGATAAATAAAATACTTCTACTTACCAGTGGGCGGCTCCTTTGCACAGGATGCCGACTAGATTATGGGTATCACATCGGCGTCTATTTCTGCCGTGATATGTAATATGTAAACATTATTATGTTTCGGTCTGAAGCACGCCGTAGCTAGTGAAATTACTGGGCAAATGAGACTTAACATCTTATGTCTCAAGGTGACAAGCGCAACTGTGTGCCGCTCTGAATTTTAGGGTTTTTCAAGAATCCTGAGCGGCATTGCACTGTAATGGGAAGGGCGAATCGTAAAATTAAAATAACATAACATTACATTAATTATACAGGATGTCCCAAACTTATGGGACATGAAGGGAAAGTACCTTAAATATCGTAGATAGGGTATTTTACTGAAAGAAGACTTTATGTTATTTTTAAAAGTTAGTAATTCTGCATTCAAAGATTTTTTTTAGATATTGCTACTTTTCGAACGTCGTCGTTAGCAATTAATATCATTCTTGAAAATTGACTTAGAGTTCTTTTGAATGGCATCATAAAAGTAGGGGTGTTTATTTTACATTTATGTCGGTTCCGATTCCCAGACGAGGCAAGTAATTTTTAGAAAATCTTTGAATGCAGAATTACTAACTTTTAAAAATAACATAAAGTCTTCTATCAGTAAAATACCCTATATACGATATTTGAGGTACTTTCCCTACATGTCCCAAAACTTTGGGACGCCCTGTATATATTCAATCTCAGTCATACTGTCACTTCTTCTAATGAGTCCTGTTCCTGTTACACATCGTCAGTATAGATTTAACGTTAGAAAGAGTAAGAGAGTACACCAGTTTTTATTTAACTAGATAAGTATTTTTCAATTGATATTATATTCACAGTATCATGACGTACGGCATTTTGCTATCGGGATCATGTTGCTGACATTAATATTAGTACCTGGACGACTGAGCCTTGCTCGGATTTTTAAGAAGGTACAAAACTTGAACAAAAAAAACTATTAGGACATCTGGATTCGAGCCGGGGTCTTCTGCTTTCCGGATGTCCCACTGAACCCAATGGCCCATCTGAGCTATTATAGTCTTGTATATAGTGGCGAAATTTACCTTTGTATTCTAATATTATTGTAGCAGTTTCGCATTAAAACACGGATAAAACTACCTGTATACTAAATTTCATTAAAATTGTTGGAGCCGTTTCCGAAATTCAGATTATATAATATATTTATTTATATACAAGTATTGCTCGTTTAAAGATATAATAGTGTAATAATAATATAGTGTAAGTAAGCTAGGCTTTAGACAGTTAGATCACTTTCGCACTAAGTCCAATCAGAGTCCGATGCGTATCCGTGAAAACACGGTCCGGATTAGTAGTAGAACTATTCCTATGGTAGTGTACGCACTAGATCCGGCTTCCGTCATCCGATTTCAAAGTCAAACATGCTAATTATACAAAAGCTTTAGCATATATATTTTTAAAATAATCCAATCCAGTAAAACAATTAAAGGCTGAACCATAAAATCCATAAAAAATAACAGTTATAACACTATTCAATTCCACATTGTAATATCGTTTACGTAACCTTCAATACTGTAATAAGCCTACGACATTAGTCTGCGCTTAATAAAATATTTAAATTTATTTATTGATAATTTAGATATTCCTTATTATTATTTATTTCTCTCAATCGTAGAAATAGTTCTACGACTACTTCGGACCGTGTTTTCACGGATACGGATCGGACACTGATCGGACGCAGTGTGAAAGCGCTTTAACTCAAATAAAATCTTCAATAAATAAAATAAATTTTACTATTCATTGTCAGAAATGAAAAATCAAAATGTTTTCACAGGAATCGTCAACTTTTGGCTCTTGTATTTATTTAGTTTATTTTTTTGTTATACAACTTTAGGCTTTATTTCTTTTATATGATGTTAATTGTTCATATCTTTAAGAGCCAACCATAAACTTATAAATATTTTAATGGCAGTGTTTGCAAACAAAGATTATTACTATCATTATTAAATAACATAAGTAAAATATAAGAATGTGCATATAATACTCTAAGTCCAAGATAAAAATAATATATGTATTTGCAACAGGAACTAAAAGTAATTAAGGCTGCTATCCCAAGAAATCGCCAAAATAGCTCATAATTGTAACCATTTGTTGACAGTTGATATAAAGTTATTATTATATATCTACAGAATATGTGAAGAAAATTCATTGTTTCTTTACATTTCTATTTTTTATACGCATTGCGAAAAAAAACTCACCAAAATACCCCTAACTTTTACAGTTGGCGCCTAGTCATTCAATCTAGATAAAAATTGAACGAAAATTTATTAATTGTACATACTATTTAACATGACATAATTTTGTAAAGAAAATTTAATTAAGTTTATAATAAATAAAAAAAAGTGTGTTTGTACTTATGCATGCACGCAAGAAGTTATACTTCTCTGGCCTAACGAAGCAAAAATCATTAAAATGATTTATTCCTCGTGCTATTTTAAGTTTTTAGAAAGAACAATTTTGCAAAAATCTTTGCAAATATGGCTTTGACATTTTTGAATGATGAATGCGACTGTATGAGCATGAACCCTTTGCCTGTCCTAATAATGGACGAAGAAAAATAACGAAGGACGCAAACGTCAGAAAATTTTAGGAACCAACTGCAACCTGTTACTTTTGTGTGATGCTTGCGCATATTAAAATTTCACTGTTATGATTTTTTCATAACGCGTCGAGAGAAGTATAACTTAAAAAATGTTTTTAATTCTGAATTAAAACTATTGCGATCTTGAGCAAGAGAGGTAACTTAGCTCCGCTCGATTCCTGAATGCTATCAGCTCGGTCCATAACTTCATAAGCAACATGATATTTTTAGCCCTTAAGAAATGGTTTCAGTGAGCGAGTACAACTCAAGCTTGGCCGCGTGGATTGCTTTTTATAAAATTATATCAAATTTGAAAACAAAATTTATGAATTATACGGGACTCGAACCCGCGACCTCCTTCCACGTTCCGTGCGAGCGCTCTTCCAACTGAACCGTTCAAGTTAAGGTTCATAAATCTTGATATGTCTTGTTCAACTCTCAGGTTGTGGCTCCATACACAGGATCTTCTACTTGAGATGTTGCCCTTTCAAATCTAAACAATTTGAAATTGACTTGAAAGTCAATTTCCTAATGTGAGGGTTGAGGAGTTTATCAACTCTTCTTCCTCTCCTCCTGGAGTCCCGCATCGTTAATAAATTTTGTTTTTAATCCCAGAAGTGAGGGCTATCACTTTATTTTTTTTAATTAAATCAATAATTATAATCTACTTTAATAAATGGTGTATCAATACCTAATCAATAACAGGCATATCGTCATCCGATGTGTAACCGGAAATATGAACGTGATACATAATTATAGATTCGATTATCGTTTTATCAATGTCGAATTGCTGAGAAGTATTCTTATCACTTACGACACTAATTTGCTTTGCTGCTATCACTTATTTGCATTTCATTGCGAACAGAACGTGAGAATTTTTTATTAGCATTTTCGCTAGTAACGTAACTTGAATTTTTTTATGACATTAAGGACGAGACGGCCTGCCCATTACAATGCAGTGGGGCTCAGGATTCTTGAAAACCCCAAATATTCAAAGCGGAACTACAATTGTACTCGTCACCTTGAGACATAAGGTTAAGTCTCATTTGCCCAGTAAGTTTACTAGCGCCCTTCAGACCGAAACACAGTAATGTTTACACATTACTGCTTCACGGCAGAAATAGGCGCCGTTGTGGTACAGATACGCAATTATTTTATACTTTTTAGTCTACATTATATCTATTGTTTTGAAATAGTGTTTTTGAAGTCAGTTTTTTTTTCTGTTAATAATTTTTTTATTTTCGTTTCAGTCATTACTTAGCATTAGTTCCCTTTCTTTGCACTTTCATTATAATTATAGAATGGAAACATATTTTGATACTCTAATAGTCAAGTATCAAAAAAGTAATGTACTTCTAGCAACATCCCTGATAACAGACTACTGTGACATCCAATCAGGCAGCCTGGGAACGCGGGAGTGTTATCAGTCAAGTGGCTGACACATTGGCTGGCGGCAAACTGTAGAGTCATCGACTCATCATCTTCGAGATAAAGAGATAGAGCTCTTGGGTGTTGATTGTAAAAGTACTTTCAAGTTGTTTTGGGTTTCTTTTCAAAATACCTTCAAAAAACTAACAAAAACTAAAATATAATAAATAAACACTCATGGAATTGTAACATATTTTTATTAAATAAAGCTTCAAACCTCAGTGATTTTTATTGATTTGAAAACCTTATGTATAATATGAATTATATTAATAAATAAATAAAAATTATAACAACTTGCATCCATAACAAAAGTTATTGAATATTTTCAGTAAATTAACATTCGATCGCTGAAGATGCTCTCAAATTGTAAATTGTGATAATTATGTGTACAAAACAAACAAACGTTATGTAAAAGCATTAGTTTAAAGTTTTTACTGATATTTTTTTTAATTAAATAGGAACGCGATGAGCATATATACAGTTTTTCTTATTAAATTATCTTAGTAAATTAATATTGGAATAACAACTAACCAAGATAGCGACAACACAATATGCCAGCGGAATAATTTTTTAATAAATTAGTCGTTATTTTGTTTAAATTCAATTAATTATGACTGTAATGGTATGAACAAAACCACGCCACTAAGTAAAATATCATCCTCGCCATCTGGAGGTATAGCGTTAGGGACTACGCGCACTCATTCAGCTCCATTCACGTTTCGCTGAACGATTTTGGTCACACTTATATAGCTCTGCTTCTATCAGCCGCGTACGGCGTCGTTAGAATGAGAATAATAACTTTAAACCACGTCTGCACTCTTTAATTTTTGCGTGCATAATGATTACATCAAATCAATGCAGGAACAATACAGGTCGCAACTTGTCGACAAAGAATCGTGAACCGTCCCTGTAAAGAGCTGTTCCGCCGCATTCGACGGCGAACAGCGCTGTACGCGGCGGAACAGCGCCGAACGCTCTCATTTATCCTCATTTTATGCTGGTGGACGCGAAAAGCTGAATCGACGCGTACACGTCTCCTACAAAATTGTTGTTTTCTATGGACAAAAGCTGAAAAGAGCTGAATAAGTGCGCGTAGTCCCTTAATCCTCATTGCGTTTCAGAATTTTCTTCCACTTACAACCTAACTAACAGACCAGCACGTTCACTTCTGGATTTTTTTTAATGAAAATTAGGGACAAGATGAGCAGGACGCTCAGCTGATGGTAATTGATACGCCCCAGCCAGTACAATGCAGTGCCGCTCAGAATTTTTGAAAAACCAAAGAATTCAGAGCGGCACCACAATTGCGCTCGTCACCTTGAGACTTAAGATGTTAAGTCTCATTTGCCCAGTAATTTCACTAGCTATGGCGTCCTTCAGACCGAAACTCAGTAATGTTTACACATTACTGCTTCACGGCAGAAATAGGCGCGGTGTATTTGTTCCTGTTTTGCCTCGGGTTTTTGTCCCATATTCCTGTTTCGTCCCACGTTGATATTTATTCCTGTTTCGTCTCACTTTTTAAAATGTTATTTTAGTACAGCCGGAATAAAAATGTGAATAACAACAATATTCTAGATATTTATAAGAGCAATAGTTTACCCGAGACCAAACGATGGCATGAAAGGAGTTCATAAACCTGTTACAGGATATTATGTTCTTGCAGATTGCGACACAGCTATCTTAGGCTGTCTCAAAAGTAGAACGATAAAACTTGGCACAAAAATATCATAAACGGACCAAGTACATAGTAAAATTATCTTGATTCCGAAGTCCATGCATCAAATGAAATAAGATTGTATAATCATCATAATATAAAGAATATTTATTAATAAATCACAATTCGAATCAAAGATAGGTCTATTAACTATTCTATCAAAGATTTAAATTTACAAGTAAAAAAATCACAATGAAAATCACAGATCAGTAACATAACTTATAAGGTTTTAAAATATAAAGTAAATATTAGTCACAGATCAGTTACATTAATAAAATGGTTTTAAAATATAAAGTAAATAAAAATCACAGATCAGTTACATCAATAATTAGGTTTTTAAATATATAGTAGGTAAATAATAATCACAGATCACTTATATTAATTATTAAGTTTTAAAATATAAAGTAAATAATAATCACAGATCACTAACATTAATTATTAAGTTTTAAAATATAAAGTAAATAATAATCACAGATCACTAACATTAATTATTAAGTTTTAAAATATAAAGTAAATAATAATCACAGATCACTAACATTAATTATTAAGTTTTAAAATATAAAGTAAATAATAATCACAGATCACTAACATTAATTATTAAGTTTTAAAATGTAAAGTAAATAATAATCACAGATCACTAACATTAATTATTAAGTTTTAAAATGTAAAGTAAATAATAATCACAGATCACTAACATTAATTATTAAGTTTTAAAATATAAAGTAAATAATAATCACAGATCACTAACATTAATTATTAAGTTTTAAAATATAAAGTAAATAATAATCACAGATCACTAACATTAATTATTAAGTTTTAAAATATAAAGTAAATAATAATCACAGATCACTAACATTAATTATTAAGTTTTAAAATGTAAAGTAAATAATAATCACAGATCACTAACATTAATTATTAAGTTTTAAAATGTAAAGTAAATAATAATCACAGATCACTAACATTAATTATTAAGTTTTAAAATGTAAAGTAAATAATAATCACAGATCACTAACATTAATTATTAAGTTTTAAAATATAAAGTAAATAATAATCACAGATCACTAACATTAATTATTAAGTTTTAAAATGTAAAGTAAATAATAATCACAGATCACTAACATTAATTATTAAGTTTTAAAATATAAAGTAAATAATAATCACAGATCACTAACATTAATTATTAAGTTTTAAAATGTAAAGTAAATAATAATCACAGATCACTAACATTAATTATTAAGTTTTAAAATGTAAAGTAAATAATAATCACAGATCACTAACATTAATTATTAAGTTTTAAAATGTAAAGTAAATAATAATCACAGATCACTAACATTAATTATTAAGTTTTAAAATGTAAAGTAAATAATAATCACAGATCACTAACATTAATTATTAAGTTTTAAAATGTAAAGTAAATAATAATCACAGATCAGTTGCATTAATTATAGACAACTCAAAATCATCTAAAGACATTTTTTAATTTTAACATAGTTTTTTTTTAAATTTATATTACAATTTGAATTTGTAAAATTTGAATTGGTTTTCTAAAAAAATTGATTTAGATTTCTTGTATTGAGTACTAATTTGTTGAGTTCATCAATAATATTTATCGTCAAAAAAAAAGGTTTTTAAAATATTTTGTATGCTGTCCGTACAAAACACACATAAATTACTACTACTAGGCGAATAAAGAACAAAAAGTGGGGCAAAACAGGAATAAAATAATAAATTATTAATTATTCTTATTTTCGAGACGAAACAGGAATAACTCTTGGGTCGAAAAAAGTATTTTTTGCGTGGTGCGAAACTTTGCGAGGCAAAACAGGAACACATCCACCGTTGTGGTACCCATAATCTAGCCGGCTTCCTGTACGAAGGAGCCTCCCACTGCAGGAGAGCGTAGGCAACGTTGATCCCTACCAAGACCCTATCCCTACGCTAGATAGTCCTGCTATTGCTTAAGAAGCATAAAATTCAGTAAAGGAATGCTTTGGTTACTATAATAATCACACTCACGGTGTGATGACAGGTGAAAGTAACTCAAGTAAATCCTATTCAAATAATACAATTTCATTTTCAAAAGCGTTGCCAGTCCGTAAGAAGACACACTTAAATATACATGTGACTTTAAAAAAAAATTTATAAGGAAATAATTGAAGTAAACATAAAAGGATTGTGTGGTTTTATTAAACCACGGTAAAAGTGAAACTTTTTTTCACAGTATAGACATTTAACTAAAAAATTTTGGAATAATATTCCATTAAGGGTATCAAAATCGCTTTATCAATCTTAGTTTTATACTTGGAAAATTGGAATGATAATGGGAAATAATAAAAGTAGGCTAAATCTCCAACTAATATTTTTATTGAACTCTGTGTCTTAGCCCTGGTTAAAAATATTGATTGAAAAGGACTAAAAATGATGAATTTTGAATACTTTCAATTCTTTTTCATGTATATATAGATATACAGTTTACATGGGGTGACTGATTCCCAATACATTTCAATCAATATTTTTAATCAGGGAGAGTACGGCATACATAATACTTAACAATTATTTAGATTATATACACATATTAAAAAACCGTAAACAATATTTTATAAGGGTTTCATTCAATAGTCTATAAACTACACGGTCAGCTGCTGCGAACTATAGGCGCCGCCCGACCGTCACGCGACATGCAACACACAGACGAAAAAGTTTGAGACGATGTAATAAAAGTTTCACTTTAAAAAGATGTTATAAGGAAATAATTGAAATAAACAATATCTACTAATGGATTATACAGTCATTATTCTTGAAAAAGATTACGATTACTTCTTTGAATGTGGTGACTACTGAATTCTATCACCAAATAACATATTATTCATAATGCATTTTAATAATAATAATAAATCCTTTATTGCCATACAAAACGTTACAAATATAAAATGAATAATTAGGCCACGCGATGAAACAAAAGGCAAAAGGAAAAGGCTCAGCTTCACCTGACATGGAATCATGGATTTATGTTTCCATGCAGCGCTGTTTTTCAGCCATCAACTCCTCCCTAAGGTGTTGAGTATTTGAGTATTGGATGTATTGTGGCTCCCCGATTACCTACTTAAGCTATCTTTTTTCTTATAAAATGTATTATTAAAAAAAAAGTGTTCTGATTACAATTGCAAGTATGTATGTGTGCCTGAGTGTGAGCGTGTAGTTAAGCCCGTACACAGAAAAAAAATCAATTTATTCATTAAATTTCATTTGTGCTCTCATCTTTAATATAGCTATGCAATCAGTATGTTTTTTTTTTATTATTCCACCTTGAAAAGAATAATGAAAAAAATGTGAACAATTTTTATAATTTTTGTAGAACTGTCCTCGTTCTCATGTAAAATTAGACAGAAAGCAAGAACTGATAAATGTGATATTTAATAAATTTCACGAGATTTCTACTACTTTACATAGATTAGATTAAATCCGTGTGAATTTTAGGTGGCGCCAATTCGTCCTAAACATATGTTTTTGGCCAAGGGCCAATTTTAGAGCCAAAATTATTAGTTATATTTTATTATTTTTTTCATGGAAGAAACAAACAAAAAATATACAAGCGTATGGGTGGTGGTATTTTCAGTGAGGTACACATACTTGTGCATATTTTTAAGGTAGGTATATATATATATGTTGTCGAATTGGAAACACCGCCCATAGAAGTTCATCCCCATCAGGTAATATTAATAATTATTTTGCCAGTAAAAAGTAATGATATTTTCTAAGATTTTTTTTATTTTGTGGCTTTACAATTAGACGGAACTGTCACGATCGGCGAAGTAACGCTCGTTAAGGATTCGGTTCTAGTTGACTAGGACAGACGAATAATCTGCACTTAAACAGCAAAAAAACAAAGTGCTTACGGTTCATTACACCAAACACAGCGGAGGTACAAACCAACGTACTTATAATTGACCAGAGATTGGAAGTTGTGGACACTACGGTCTTCTTGGCGTTAGATTTTTATCTAACTAAGCTTTTTAGCTTCAGTGGGGTCCACATATTGCCCATCTAGCAGATAAACTCAGCTCTGCGGCATATGCAGGTAGAAAGATTAGAGAGTACACGAATGTTGCGACCGCTAGATTAGTGTACTTCAGTTATTTTCACTAAATGATCGGACAGCCTGGGACTAGATTGTGATTATTACATAGCGATAGAAATGACTGTACAATATTGTATATTTTTTATAGAAAAGAGCGCAAAAAAAGAATGCTGGGAGAGTTTCTTGCGCCGCTTCTTCTCTTTCAGAGCGCCATTTTTTTCCGAAGCGGTAGTAGCATCTAGTAGTTATCAGAAATGACATCAAAAATAATTCTAAAGGAATCAATTTTCAGAAAATAAATGCCTTTTATGCGTTTTAGGAATTTATCGTTACAAATATAGTGTAATAAATGTAAGGTGAATGGATATAAAACAATAATATTCTCATTAATAAAAAATATTGCTTTGCTTATTACTAATTTCATATTAATGAGTTTAAATGAGCGCAAAACTTAAATGCTTCAGCATAAACTGAGTATTTATATTACGAGGTGCACAAGGAAGCACAGGCAAATAGACTACTTACAATAGAAAAAATAAAAATAAAAACACTTTTTTTGGCCAATTACGAGTAGGTACTTACGTAAGTACCTTCAAGATTTGAAATATTTTCGATTTTATTATAATGTATAGATGTACATATATTTACTTTAAAATAAATAAGTAGAGGTATTTATTTTTCATAAACGGGCGAACCCTTTTTACAAAATTACTTAATACTTATATAAATCAAGTAATACAATATTTACTTAACTTGATAGAAAATAGCCAGGTTTTCCCAGTTTCCTGGAACTTCCCCCACAAACCTAATGTATTAGTTTTTTAAGCATAATAAAGTTATATCCCTCAACACGTAGACAGGGTTGTAGAAATAAGTTTTCTGATACCTACATATATAAGGCTTAATTGTAAATTGCTTTAATAAGTAGATTATAAGTTATTTTGTATACAAGTATATCTTATTAACAAATATAGAAATGTCTATTTTTTTTTATTTACTTAACTAACTAATAATAATATTTAACTAACTAATCAACACATCCTATTTCCTAATTATAAACAAAATTGGTTTTAGCGTGTCTGGCCATAGATAGTAAACTAGTATTAAATAAATCAATCCAGTTTATCTGGTTGTGAGTAGTTTCGCTGAGCCTAAGAAAATAATTTAGTATCATCTCCTATGATGATACATAACTATTTTCAACAATTGAGTAGAAAATTAAGTGTCGTTCTTTCTCAATATTCTACTAGGATCAGAAAAAATTATCAAAGCTAATAGTTGACTACAATCAATATTACTTGCAAACATTTTAAATATAAAAATTTACACCTCCGTGTGACAGGACTGTGCGTTAGTAGCGCTCTCTGGGTTTCCACGGAAGACCAGCGTTGTGGATTCTTACGAAACCAACTATGCTGAGTTGGGGGCCCATTGGCGTCATTAGATCATAATTAGATTAGTATAACTTTAAGAACTATTATCAGAATGTATAATGACGTCAATAAACATTTTTTCTTTCTTTCTAATCACATATCAGCCGAGTCGAATAAAGAGTGGGTGTATTCATGACTCTGTGCATAAAACCATAATCGTGATTAGAGTATGACATAGAAGATATAAGAAAAATAGAGTATTTCGCTGATAAAAAAACGAAAGATATACGACAAATTCACATCTTGTGTGAGTAAGTAAGAAAGTAAGTGGATCGATCTAATTCGCTCCCAATATGTTGACCAGTGTGGGAATATAGTATCAATTGTAAATATTGACTGAATTTGACAATTTTGACAACAACTACTTGAACTGTTGAAATGTTTATCAAATAAGCTCATAAGGTGCGCCCGCGCCGCTTATGAGCTTTCTTATCGCATCTTATTGGTAGAGAGTACAGATACGATTACTTCATTCTATTTCAATAAACAGTTACCATTTCATGCTATACAAAAATTAAGAATTGGATAAAAGCAAGCGATATCGGAGGCGCCTTTGCACAGGATGCCGGCTAGATTATGGGTACCACAACGGCGCCTATTTCTGACGTGAAGCAGTAATCTGTAAACATTATTGTGTTTCGGTTTGAAGAGCGCCGTAGCTAGTGGAATTACTGGGCAAATGAGACTTAATATCTTATGTCTCAAGCTGACGTGCGCAGTTACTAGCTTGACTAGCCGCTCAGAATTTTTGGGGTTTTTCAAGAATCCTGAGCGACACTGCATTTTAATGGGCAAGGCGTGTCAATTATCATCAGCTGAACCTCCTGCTCGTCTCGTCCCTTATTTTCATTTAAATAAAAAAAATATAGCGTAGCCTTATAGCGATATGTAATATAGCAAGGTAAGTATATTATCATATAATGAAAAAATACTAATCCAATAAGTGAATTTAAATCCTATTTTGAATAAAAATATTTGAATTTGAAAAATATCGTATATCTTAACAATAATGAACACAGACGTAGCATCAAAATATAGTTCAGTCACCAAGACAATTTGTTTTGCTATATTTAGCACAGGACATACCTTGGAGATGACATACTTATGTATAGACCTATTGGTGTTTTAAATCATACCGAACATCGGTATAAATTATAGGGGTATGATAAAAAAGCATTTATTTTTTCAAAATTGATTCCTTCAGAATTATTTTTGATGTCATTTCTAATACTAGATACTACTACCGCTTCGGAAACAAATGGCGCTCTGAGAGAGAAGACGCGGTGCAAGAAACTCTCCAAGCATTCGTTTTTTGCGCTCTATATACCAAGGTTTTCCAATTTTCATATATTTTTAAAGTAATCTTGGATTGACCACAGACGTAGCGTTAGCGTATTATAGTTATGAGTTATTATCAATGATTTTCTTGTACTTAATCCAAAATTAAATTGTAACAATTTGGAACTGATGAATCGGTATATACCTAGCCTTGCCATAAATACTGAAACAAAGAAAAAAAAACTATTGCAAATAACATTTGTTACTTTTACATTGTGTTTAGTTTATTAAATAAATATAAAACTATTCAAATATAAACAGCTTATTATACATATAATCATAGTTAGCGATCCTACCTACTAAGCTAGAGGTCCCGGGTTCGAATCCCGGTAGGTGCAAGCATTTATATGATGAATATAGATGTTTGTTTCCGAGTCATGAATGTTTAAATGTATTTATGTATGTTTATATGAATTTATGTATGTTTAAGTAAGTATATTGAATTAAATATATCATTGTCTTGTAACCCATAACACAGGCTATACAATATGCTTAACTTGGGGCAAGATAATTTGTGTAAAAAGTGTTTCAATATAATAGAAGCACGCACTCCTTCCATGGGAAAATTCTTCACTGCCAATCGTACGTATTGTTTAAGAGACTCCAAATTATCGTGGTGTTTAGAACAAGCCGTGCTCTCTAAAACGGACCATAAATTGTAATCCAGCGGATTAAGATCGGGACTACACGACGGTCAGTCTTCAGCTCTGATGAAGTTTGAAACGTTCGTTTCCACCCTCCAGCTATATGACCCGGTACCTTGTTGGAAGGTCTATTCTTGGTTATTGAACATGGTGTTGTTAAGGGGCTTTACTAGCGTCTCAAGAATGGTAACCTGATACACTCGTGCAAATTTTTTAATGCCTTTTTCACAACAGTTTGGCTCAGTCACTCCATAGCTCATAATACCCCACCAATCCATCACTGAAGTCGGATAGTGCCCACGTTGCACTCTGTCGACTAATTGGGAAGCTTCCTCAGCGCTTTGAGCTGAAAAATGTTACTCAATTGTAAAAAAAATCTCATCCGTAAACAAATTCTTCTGTGACCTTCCTTTGCATACCGCTTCAGTAGTAGTTTCGATTTTACCACCCTATTTTTTTTTTAATTATCAGTTCAGAAATGACCAGTACGTCTCTTACAGGCTGCAAGTTCTAAGTCATCTTTTAAAACACGTGATGGTTTAAGGTGCCATCTTCATCTGCCGAGATAAAATATTTTGCTTTCGGACAGGATTTCTTCGAATTCTTTCGTGGACGGCCAGATCTTATTCTGCCTCAAACAGAGGAGGTTTCATTGTACCTATGCATTTGGTGGTTGCAGTGATTCGTTTCTCTTTATCACCATATAAATGGAGTGGCCATTTAAATATCGAAAAATGTTGTACAATGTATTGGGGCCACAATGATAAAACTCAATGAAGAATCATATAAAAATGACAGATTCCAAATTCAAATGTAATATTTTGTTTATTTTAATTTTTAATTGTATCAGTATTTATGGCCTGACTAAGTATTATCCTGTAGGTATTGTTTATGAGAAAAAATGGCAGCAGATCATTGAAAACAGATGCACAAACGATAAATTATAACCTGCTGAGTTAATATTGCACTTGAACGTGATATCGAGTGCGACCAGCTTATATAGACCCATATAACCAATATAGTTTGTGACCCATAAGCTTAAAGTAGGTACCCAGGTTCGAATCTAGGTTGGTGCCAAAGTTTGTATGTTGATTATTGATGTTGGTTTTCGAGACTATTTCTACAATATTGTTTTTATGTAATGATATGTTTATGTATGTTCGAAAGATCACAAAATACTTCCGAAAATAATTTGAAAAAACACTGTATGTATGGTCTAAAATAAAAATTTTAGTACGCATGCATACGCGCATGTATATATCATAACATGTATTTTAGGTATGGCTTTACGTTGGCTAACTTGAATGTACCATAATTACTGATTTATGTTAGTTTATAATAATAATTATAAAACTTAACCACTGGAATATTTACTTGTCTGTCAAGACGAAACATGTGCCTAGTCTTAAAATAACAACCTTAGCTGTAAATCTTTCTTGCAAATAAAGAACTTTGACTATATAATTAACTATCTAAATATAATATCTCAGGGCACAGCTAGTATATACCTACTGTACCTACATTTTATGATTTAGGATTATACAGGATGAGCCAAAATAAATTTTTAAAAATATTGACACAATCTTGCCCCAAACTAGGCATAGCCTGTAGTATGAGTACAAGACAACGATATATTTAATACAATATACTTACTTAAACATACATAAAAACATATAAACATCCATGACTCGGAAACAAACATCCACATACATCATATAAATGATTGCCCCTACCGGGATTGGAACCAGGCACCTCTAGCTTAGTAGTCATGGTCACTGACCATTCGGCTATATGGGTTGTTTATTTATGTTGTTTAAAAAAAATCTATTCCATGTTATTGTCTTAACAGAACAGCGTTTTCTGTGCTGATATAAGAGTAGGTATGGACGTCGAACAGCGAATTTTCCTGGAAAAGTGAAATCGTGAAGTCCTCTACATTGTCTGGCCACTGCAAAGGCTATTCTTGTCCATATTTTTTATACAACAACAAGAGGACAAACGAGCAAGAGGGTCACGGTATGGGGAGAGGTAAGGCAACCGCCCATGGACATCGCAACAACAGGTGTCTTAAGATGCGTTGCCGGCCTTTAAGGTGGTTAGTATGCTCTTTTCTTGATGGTCCCTTAGTCGTATCTGTTCGAGAAAACCGCAGCCGGTAATTGATTCCACAAAGTGGCTGTGTGAGTCAAGTAATTACTTGCAAAACGCGGGGTTGTGGAATGCCAGATGTCAACGTGATGCGGGTGGTACTTTGCCTGTATGTCCGGTGGTGGAATTCGGCAGCTGGAATCAACCCGAACAGCTCCTCTGAGAACTCATGATAAATGCGGTAGAAGATGCAGAGAGATGTTCAACTTATTTTCGTGAGAACTTTATGAGAACAGAGCCTTTAATGAAAATTCAAAATTTCTAAAAACATTCAATTCTAGGAGAAAGCCTGCCATATCAATAGTGACTTCAAAAAATATTTCGAAAATCTGATATCTCGTTTGAAACAGTTTCCCGCCTATCTTTAGGATATTTATTAAACATAATATACATCACTACTAATAAAATTTTCAATTTTAATAGCTTGCCTAATTAGTTTGTATATATTTCATTTCAACTTTAAATGTATTTTTTACTAAAGCCCACTCTGTATTTTGTATTTCAGTTGAGAGTTTCTCCTGAAGCAGAGAATTGCTTGCGGCTACCAAAACTCATCCAACGGTACAAAATTGTATTATGTTCCTCCCTAAACCAACTCGAAATGAAGCAATCTACATAAACGCAAAAGCAGATTGTGCTTATACACAAGCTCAATGAATAACCATCCTTGTTTCAAGAAGACAAAAGCTACTTTCCGCCAGCAATATCATCAAACTGTAGCTGATAGTTGTATTCTCGAACTCATGTAATTACAACTCTAATACTTTGCATTAAAGCTTAAAATAGCTTGGCAAGAACTCAACAATTTTCCGCAAAAGGTAGTTATCAACGGTTACCTTTGAAGTGGCGCTTCTGCATGCAAATTTGTAGGGTGGGTGAAAGAGATTTTCAATTGGTTTCAAAATATGCTTTAAAACTACAGAATAATGTTGTTTATTTTAGATTTTATACTGACATGGTCATAGGAATAAAACTAAAGCGTAGTTTAGATACAAACCTCGTATAATTTATTTTGTATTAAATCTTTTTTTTATGAAAATAAGGGACGAGACGAGCAGAACATTCAGCTGATAGTAATAGATACGCCCTCCCCTTTGCAATGCAGCGCCGCTCAAGATTATTGAAAAACCAAAAAAAATCCGAGCGGCACTATAACTGTGATCGTCACCTTGAGATATAAGATGTCAAGTCTCATTTGCTTACTTCACTAGCTACGGCGCCCTTCAGAACGAAACACAGTAATGCTTACACATTACTGCTTCACAGCAGAAATAGGCGCTGATGTGGTACCCATAATCTAGCCGGCATCCGGTGCAAAGGAGCCTCCCACAGGTAAATTTCAATTACTTTAATGGTTTAAGCAAATATATTGTCTATGATATCGGTGCGTATTTACCGATTTTTCTCCGACACTTGTGCAAACTTTGGCGCTTTCGTGACACCTAAATCAGACAATATCGATAGGTTTACCAAATTGAGATACGTTAACATAAGTAACCAAAAAGCAAGAGTGTACGCCCCACTTTGAACGTATCATAGTCGGTCATACCTACCAAAAGTTAAATTCGCAAAAGGACAACGGATATGTCCATAGTTTATTAATCCCAACTCTTAAAATTAACTATTGGAGTATGTTAATGATACTGTTTAAAGACAGTTGAAAACCGTCTCCTCAGTCTTCGCATTTCAATGACTTGTAGGTGTAGGTACTATTATATTGTTAAGTATAAACCGAGAGTATAAGTAGATATATAGATAAATAAAAAATAAATTTCGTTTATTTCAAAGATTACATATACATTTTTTAGTGGTTGAGACTTCCTAGTAAGTTGTCTTAGGACACTTGTATTGGGAATATCTCGCAACTTCCTTAGCAGATAGATTTTATTTAGTAAACAATATAGAAATTTACAGAAATGATTAAAAACCAAATTATACAATTGACAATTAATTGTGTGTGTATGTGTGTGTGTGTGTGAGTGAGTGTGTGGATGTGGTTTTGAATTGGACCTTTGATTGGGTCCATCTATACAATGCGTGTGTTTATCATGTCAGTCTGATCAGAAGATTTTCCACTTCATCATAAGCAAGACAAGTTAGCCAATTATTTAAAGCTTATCTGGATAGATGTAATGTCATAGGATATATATTTAGGACACGATTTATTTTATTATATAAGAACACTGATCGACAGCTAAACTGTCGTTCAGCAAAACTAGTGCGAAAAGTAATGGTATCTGCTACTTTATCATTTCTTCCTTATACACATACATAGACACATACATACATAGATACCTACTTAGGATATTAACTTGCAGATTCTGTGATCCAGAGATTTTAATCTGCTGCTGAGTGCTGACTAATGGATGTCCACATTCTTGGCAACTCGACCGACGGTCGCGAGTACTATTATTATTTGTACTTTGTAGGACTTCCTAGATTTAAAATCAAATAATTGATATACCTATATATATATATAACATAAGGTATTTGTGACATCTATTGGGATCTATCCAAATGTTTAAGGGTTTGTTGTTTAAGTACCAGTGTCTAAATTGTATGCTTGTCAATAGGTGGCGCTGTTACAATAATTTTATCACTAAGTATATTTGAATCGTTAAAATGATATAATTATAAAAAAATCTGAAGCGCTGTTAAGTTTCTATTATTCTTATTATCATAATAACTTCAATTATTATTATTATATTCTATTTATTCTATCTAATCCATTCATTGCCCATAAGCGCCATCTATAAGCTTACGGTGGAATTAATATGCATTATTCAATAAGTTATAGATTTTATATAAGTAAAATATCTGTAAGCCAATAGATGGCGCTGTTAAGCAAATGTATTAGGTTTTGTCATGTTATTAATATAAACTTAATTTTAAATTACACTTACATAAAGATACATAGCTTGATTATTACTACTTTTATTATAATATTATATTAAACAGGAGACGAAATGTAGTCTAACTGTGTTTAAGTCCCCGCCGTGGTCATTGCTGCCTACATTCACTTGCAACCCCCAAAATAATCACAGGAGCGTATAGAACTCTTTCTTAGGCAAACAGTCGTAAAATCGGCCGAAGAAATTCTATTTCGTAAGCTAACACAAACTTAATTTGTAAAGTAAATCATTACTATTAATTCTAGAAATTTTATTGCATTTTTTAGTCAAAAATCATTGCGGTTCATAAATAAAAAAATATGAATTTATCAATCTACCACCACTTTATAAAAGTTGACCTTGTATGTAAAGAATTGGCATGAAAGTCATACCCACAATAGAAGAGAATACTTACCTAAGTATATTCTCTACAATGTGAACCAGAGATAGGAGTAAAACTGCATTTGTGACCAGACCTGCGCCTGGCACTATTAGAATATGTGCCCCCTTTGCTCTACGTCCCATAAGCAAAGATTACCTATAGGTAGTGCTTTACTCTCGACATGTCAAAAAAAGCAGTTTTCCCGAAACTGAAATAGATTTTTTTTATGAAAATAAGGGACGAGACGAGCAGGACGGTCAGCTCAGATGGTAATTGATACGTACTACCCATAACAATGCAGTGCCGCTCAGGATTCTTGAAAAACCCAAAAAATCTGAGCGGCACTACAATTGCGCTCGTCACCTTGAAACATAAGATGTTAAGTCTCGTTTGCCCAGTAAGTTCACTAGCTACGGCGCCCTTCAGACCGAAACACAGTAATGTTTATACATTACTGCTTCACGGCAGACATAGGCGCCGTTGTGGTACCCATAATCTAGCCGGCTTCCTGTGCAAAGGAGCCTCCCACTGGAGGATTATGCGGAGATACCGCATTACCTAAGAACAATAGCTTTTTTACTACGGCAACTATTAGATGCTTGTGTGCATGGCATCTTGACACTCAATGGCATCTTTCAAATTTAGTAACATACGCTTCATTAACATGAAATAACTTTTAAATTGAAATTTGTAATATACAAAATACTTACTGATGATATGTGACGCCAGTGTCTTTCTTATTTCTTGTAGTATTATTATTACAAAGTTTTACTACGCAACCCGGCATTATAGATTCAACTATTGGCGAAGTTGTTCGAGACTGGCTCGAGTACGCCCACTCGGGCGATGCCAGCGACCTTGAGCGATATGAGTTCACGGCTGCCGGCCCGCTATCTATGTAACAAAGTCAATATTCTCAAAATTCTTGCGTGGAAAACAGTTTATATGCTTACAATCATTGTTATTCACTACAATCTGAATAAATGAACCTACACAAAAAAGGTACAAGCTAAAAGAATAACTTTTCTGAGAGAAGTACCAAATAATTGCGTCACGCCATGCCAAAAAACTTGTTTTTTTTTATGGAATAGGAGGACAAACGAGCGTACGGGTCACCTGGTGTTAAGTGATCACCGCCGCCCACATTCTCTTGCAACACCAGAGGAATCACAAGAGCGTTGCCGGCCTTTAAGGAAGGTGTACGCGCTTCTTTTGAAGGTACCCATGTCGTATCGTCCCGGAAACACCGCACAAGGAAGCTCATTCCACAGCTTTTTAACTTCAAAGAAATGTGATAGTTCAAAAAGGCTCGACAGTGTTAACTGTAACCAACAGCAAGCATTAGCAACCTACAAATAAGACTTAAGGGTATGTGTAACAGGATTAAGAATTGTTCATAGCTCGAAATGCTATACTTTCACCACAAAACTTCTCTAAAAACACCATGTTTGTGTGTTTTCTGCTTACTCTTCGCCTTAATCTAATGTTGTAGACTGTGCGTTTGCAAAAATCAATATAGCGGTAAGTAAAGGCATTACACAGCAAATTTATCGTACAACCTTTATGTGTTTAGCCGGCGCGGCGACCGAGTTTCATTAGCCGACCCGAAACTCGTAAATTCATGGCTGCCATTTGCGTTTGTACACGCACGACCGTTAAACTGCTGGAGTGCAGACATAACGTGTAAGTGCTCAGATAAAATACCACCATTTACGTCACCGGCGCATTGATAGTGTGACATTATCGTTGTGAATGTCTGGATAGCCCTTGTCAGAAAGTGTACGGCAGACTTTCGATTCGTCTACTATAACATCAGGATGCATCTATTATTTCCTTACGAAATAATATTAATTTTAGCAATAAAGTAAGCTTTAACACAGACAATTGCATTCACTGGATGGATCACTTAGCGTTGCGGAGAGACGTCGTCGCTTCAATGTGTGTCTTGTACCGCATTTTTCACGGGGAGTGTTCAAAAGAGTTGTTCTACCTGATTCCTGCCGCCGAATTCCACCTTCGCACGACACGCCACATGTTAGGATCATCCCCACCATATGGATGTGTGGTGGTCCTCTACAGGGCGGTTTTCAAGGAACTTCTTCCACGTGATACAAAGTTGTGGAATGAGCTTCCGGCGTGCGGTGTTTCCGGGACGACACGACATGGGCACTTTCAAAAAAAAGCGCATAGGTACACTTCCTTAAAGGCCAGCAACGCTCCTGTGATACCTGTGGTGTTGCAAGAGAATGTGTGCGACGCGCATTTGTCCTCCTTTTCCAAAAAAAAAAAATACAGTAAATGTAGTAAATGTAGTATTGGAATACTTTTTTTTTTGTTAAAATTATTCTCAACTTTCGTATAATATATTAGCTCTCAGACGACCTAACAACATGGTTATGCATGACCAATTATATCTGGTTTGATATTCAAAATACTAAGAAGGTAATGCCAACCGTGGCTGACTGCTTACTAATTTTAAATCAAAATTGGTTACAGTAACAGTAGATTTACGTCTCACGCGAGAGTGATTCCATAGAGCGCCTTGTCGTGCAGGGCAAAGTGGAGGGCACCAGAGGGCTTGGAAGGTCGCCCGCGATGCGTCGAATGCGATGAACCGATCAAATCAAGTCTGCTGTGGGCGGTACATTGATCGACTGTACCAGACTGTCGGCCAGCAGAGAAAAGTAGCGAATGCTCGTGGGGCGAATCACATCCGCCCCAAAAGATGTCACTTCGTGATGACCACTACCGTTCTGCCAAGAGTGTCATGAAGAAGAAGAAGATTTCGTTTCTCTTGTATCTCCGTCGGACATATTATATGGTTAGACTAGTACTTGTTCAACATTTTACATATTTTTAGATGGAGTTGTATGAAAAATGTATAAATACCAATAATCTTTATTAAAGTAATTACTTTTGAAACGTCTCGTTTATTTTTAATTTACCGTACATTCATTTTGTTTTTATAAACGGCTTAATGTTACTCTAATAAAATACTATTGACTGCTTACGTCACGTCAGGTTCTAATAATTGTGATTCCTGATGTTAGAAGAGCTCTCGCAGTGGTTAATTACGATCAGTTGAACCCGGGCTCGTTTGTCCGTAGAATACACATAAGAAAAATAGAGTTTCAATCCAACAAAGCCTCAACCAGGATTGCCTGATTTAAGACCTATATTAACTAATCCATGCTAGCGACCGAACCTAGAATAAGGAAAACTATGATAAGCCTAATTTATTGTACTAATTATTTTATATTTTTTTAAGTTATTATTAGAATAACTCATGAATTGCACTATTCGAGACTAATGAAACCCGCGGTCGGTTAGCAAGAGATGTCAGGAACTCTAGGGATAATCATATGAGCAGGGAAGCGACGGTAACTGAAGCTGACTTCTTACGGCCGTTCCCAATATTTAGTCTATCTCCTATTTGAGATAAAAATCGTAACTATCGTTGACTTTTCTGTCCCAATAAACTTATCGGCGGTAACTCACCTTATCCGTACACGCTGTCTGTCAATGGGAGGACGTATAGCATTAGTCTACTTAAATTTTAATACATTTCAATTCAAGTGGTACCAAATACACAAACTTGAAGTTGGAGCATACCACGACCCGTTACAAAACACCAAAATGACTTCTTTTGGATTCTGGTAACATTTGGAACCTCTAAGTGACTTTTACGTAAAACACTTTTTTTTAATTAAAAAAAGGGACGAGACGAGGAGGATGTTCAGCTCATGGTAATTGATACGCCCTGCATTGCAGCGCCGCTCAGGATTCTAAAAACCCCAAAAATTCTGAGCGGCACTACAACGGCGCTCGTCACGTTGAGACCTACGATGTTAAGCCTCATTTGCCCAGTAATTTCACTAGCTACGGCTTCACGGCAGAAATAGACGCCGTTGTGGTACCCATAATCTAGCCGGCATCCTGTGCAAAGGAGCATCTCACTGGTAAACTGCAACGGATGTTCAAGGAAAATTAAGAGAGGTCGAGTTGAAATCAACGATTACGCAACCCATTCGATGATCTTTAAATGGTAAAAAAATCAAAATCCCCCTATTAAAACTGTCTCGTTGGTATGAGAGTTGAAGTAATCTAATACGTTAGCTTAGCCAATGTTACGTTCTACACAAATCATATGGTCAAGAATTATGGCCCTGATGAGGCGGAGAGCCCATATGAGGTTTAATTGCGACAGGTCATCACTCGGAAAGTCACTTGGAAGGTTTGAGGCAACCCACTCTCACGTTGGCAATAGCCTCACACTCTAGAAGGATTGTCTTCATTGGTCTCTTGATGGAATCTGAAAATGCTAGCGTCAGTAGGGAGTGTTTTTATAATACTCGTATCGCATAATGTCTTTATTTTATTTACGGTTTGTGTGGATTAATGCGTCTGATGTATTGTACTTTAATTATGTACTCAATAACTATAACTATGTTCTTACTTATTAATTTACATTTTTTTGACTTACTCGTGTAAGGCATTTAGTAATGGACGTTTGTGTATTTTGTAGCATCATTTTGCATATGTTGTAATTGAAATGATTTGTAAATTTAATTAAAAATAAGAACCTTTAATACGAATTAGAGTTTCTTGCTCGTTCTTCTCTAAGGAAATCTGCATTCCAAAAGAGCTGTATGAAAAAATACCATATTTTAACTGTAATGCAATTTACCTACGAAATAAAATGTTTTGATTTGATTAAAATTAGGTCGACAGGTATTTCAGCAAAGCCAGGCACATTGCAATTTGCCGGATTCTGTTAATGAATCAACAACATATACCCAATAACGCGAGCAGTGTACACAAGCAATGTTTGCTATCCGGGCCAGTAATGAATCTGATTAAGTAGCTTCACCCTGCAAATGAATCCAAACGAACGTGACAAACACGTTATCCGTAATAGCTTTATCGGGATTGTATTCTGTTTGGTATCGATTGCGTTAATTGTACGATATGGCGCTGGATCCCGGAATTTAATTAACGGTTAGTTAAATCATGAGTGTAACCATACCGAAGTTACTATACAATGGATTAAAGATCACAGCAACCCATGAGGAAAAGATATGGTAGATGAGTTAACTAGAAGAAGCTCAAATATTATTGCCATAGGGCCAGAACTAATCATACCTCTAACTTCTGGTTGGCTCAAAAGCCAAATTCAGAAACGTATAAGAACTCAACACAAAAATCTATGGTTAACACTAGAGGACTGTAGACAAACACGGGAGACACTCCCACATTGATGCCAGTATGGCAAATCGCCTTATTAAGCTCAATAGAATCCAACTTAGACAGATAACGCGGCCCTAACAGGGCACGGTCCTTATAATCAACAATAATTTTATATGGGTAGGTATAACTGACAGACCTAGGACCGAGCCACCTGGAGACACATGATACGGAGGGCCAACCCCAAATAAAATGAGAAAAGGCCAGGCCAAGAAGAAGGTATAACTGACAGTTCCCTGTGCAGGGCATGCATGGTGGCAGAGGAAACTGATGCACATGTACTTGTCCAGGTGTAGCAACTTACCGGGCTCAACATCTTGGTAGCCCAAACACACTCCCAGAAGTCTTTAGGAAGGAGAGGAGGTTGCTAAGGTTACTGGAGGATTTGGGGTGGCTGGAATAACAAATATATTCCCCCACACGCAAAATAGGCGCGCAGCCGTCGAGTTGCAAAAATTAGCCCAAATATACCATACCATACCATACCGGTTAGTTTATGATAGCCATCTATCTAACTTTAATTTGAAATTGTCTCCATTGTGCTATTTCGCTTCTTGCTAACAAGATACTCCTTTATATTTAGTATTTATAAAGCAGTTATATAATGTTGTTGTTATTTTAAAAGTATCTTCAAAATTTGCCATATAAATTGTCAAATAGTTAAATGGTATATTGCTAATAATATTATTCTTATTCTTAGTCTTTTATTGAATGAGGCGATGTTTTTCTGAAATACATTATTATCTAAATGTTATGTTAGTGTTAAATCCGCTAGAGTTTGTCTTGGAGAAGTGTTTACTCGAAGCTTTCTCAGAAGATGTTGACTCGCCGAACGCTGGAACCAGAGTCTCGATCGAAATTAACACTTAAGATTACTCATAACATTTAGAGGATAATTAATATTTTTTTCATATGATATTGCTTATTTGTGCACGATATAGGCTGCACAAAATCGATTTTTGTGCACAAGTGCACAAAAGTATCTACTCATAAATGTATCTATATTAAGACAAAGAAAATGAGCCATACAGCCAAACACCATAAAAAGGTCAGAGTTTTTAGTAATTTGTTATATTATAATATTTACTTTAATTTATTTGCCTCGTGTGTTTTCTAAGACATAAAAGATATTAAAATTTTAACTAAAATACAGTGGGTGATTTAATAAATTAAAAAAATATATATATTACAAAATTAATTTAATAGTAGACTGTATAGGTCTGGAGTCCAAGCCTAATAATAATATCGTAAGATTAAAAAGAAACCGGCCGGCGGGAAACAGGTCCTGTTTTTTCGTGTGTTTATTAATTTCTTCAAATTTGCTAAAATTGTTATAAATGTCCATGTACTACTGTTTTATTTCCTCGCAATCCAAATGAAAAGCAGAGTTTATAAGTCGTCCACAAAACCATTTTATCCTCGACATTACTATTACGACTACTCTTGTTATTTGGTAGAGTTCTCGTGACAAGCATCGTCTTGCTCGCTTTATGCAACTGCTTGTGGTGGCGACGTGGGGCGGGTCGTTCCCCTCCCTAAAATAAGGTCGAGGGAGGCGATGGCTGGTCCATGCGTCATGCTCGTGTACGGGCGCTGCTTGTGGCGGTTGGATGACCCTCTCACCGGGAAATCTGATTTATTTTTTAATTCTTTTATTTTCTTTATTTTTTAAATTGAAGTTATTTTTATTTTTTATATAATAGCTAATAAAATGCTCATAAATATGTTTTTACATATTAATTTACATTATTTGACTTACTCGTGTAACGCATTTAGTAATTGACGTTTGTGTATTTTGTAGCATCACTTTGCATAGGTATATTGTAATTCAAATGATTTGTAAATTTATTTGATAATACAAATCTGTAATACCATTCTGTTTTGAAAAGAGCAACCTTAGAGTAATATGCTCGTTCTTCTCTAAGGAATCCTGCATTCCGAACGAGCTGTATGAAAAAATAAGTTATTTCAAGTGTAATGCAATTTACCTACGAAATAAAATATTTTTGTTTGTTTGTTTGTGTAAAACTGGAGCGTCCCGTTGGCTTTTAAGAGAGTCGAAAGAAGCACTACGCTATTTTTAAAGTTATCTTTGCTTTATCGGCATGACACAGTAGAATAAATTTTATCGATTACTTTAGAAGATAAGAAAAGATGTATATGCTTTTACAACAAGATTGTAGAAAATATTCAAAACAAATATATTATGAAATTCAAAAGAATTGTTTAAAAAAACGTTTATGTGGTAAAGGTTACTATAACATAACATAAATAACGTTCAAAATGATACCATGGAGCGACCGGCCTTAATAATAAGTTTAATTGTACGATATTATTTTGTAAGCATATTTTTTATTAAAAAAAAAAAAGCCCGCTGAGTTTGTTGCGCCCGTTCTTCTCACAAAGCATAACACTATGTGGAATGCGTGGTAATTTTTGACTTTCAATAAGTTATATTACATCCTATTTTGAATGATGTATTTGGCAGGGGTGATCACCTATAAAAGATGGAGTAGGTCTCTTAAACGCGGATTATACAATGTGGGGTTTGAAACCACGGTCTTTTTCTCGATACTACTCGATGGAGTCTTGACACAATATGGCCGGTACAAGCCAATCACATTTTGCCTTCAATTTTGGTGTATCTGAAACTCCAAATAACTGTGTATGGAATTTCGATATGTACGGAGTGAAAGTTCGATAAATATTGCAGTTCAACTCAGTAACTATAGATATACTTTGACAGAATGATTTGATTCTTGTAATTGGTTGGTGTAATAAAACGATTATGAAATTACGAAGACTGATGTCCATCTTTCTGTCTGTCAGCAGTCTAGAAGTGGAGCTGACCTCAGAATGGTGTCTCGTTACCATTATCTATATTTAACCAACCAACTTTAATGGATTTTTAGTCAAATTTTCAACTCATCATCAGATCGGTGACGGTGATCGGTTACTTTATGAAAGAATAGAACGGATGCCCTTGTATACGCATAATCCTTGAAATGGAAATGGCGGGACATGTGGCATGTTTACAAGACCAAAGATGGGTCAAAATGGTGACTGTACGGAAAGGACCTCAAAGGGTACGTAAAAGAGGCAGACCTTATGCTAGATGGGAAGGCGAAATTATTCAGTCAGCTGGCAGTAATTGGTTTCAGCTAGCACAAACCAGAGAAGACTGGCAATCCTTGGACTAAAACAAAAAAAAAATTAAGTACTAACAGTTAGTTTTACAAAAGTTACTAACCCTAGCAATTAAAAAAACTCTTTATTGCAAGAAATATAAGGCTTTTTAATTTTATTTATTTTATGAAATAGGAGGACAAACGAGCGTAAGGATCGTCTAAGGTTATGTGATCACCGCCGCCCACATTCTCCTGCAACACCAGAGGAATCATCGGAGCATTGCGGCCTTTTAGAAAAGTATACGTGATTTTTACGGTACAAATGACGTATCATCCTGGATACTTCGCACAAGGAAGGGAAGGTAGTTAAAATCATTTTGCACAATATAGCTGCTCAAGTCCTTGAATATTTGGAACTTTGCACGTTTATGCAGCATTGTAATGTATGTTAATAAAAGCGACAGTTGTTAAGGAATCTTAAGGTTATATGGTCTTCTCCCACTTGTCTTTTTACTATAATTTTCTTTAGAGTACACTTAAAAATCCCTCTGATCCTCCGTAATTATTATTGATGTAATAGCCAAAGGTAATGAGGTGCAAAGCCCCGCGGTTGTTATTTAGAAGTTGTCATAAAACAAAAATATTCAACGTAATATACCTACGTTATCGGCACTTCTAAGAGGGTTGTTAATAGCGGGGTTAATATCAACCCTCTGGCTTCACTATTTGACCCCCGGGGAGACAGGCGTGGTCACAGCAGGGGGCGTGTCGCGCATGCTCTTTGATGACATATCAAGATGGCAGATCCATCATTTATCACATTTCTTTTCTGATGTATGCCAGAGATATGTCGCATTCTGTGATGAAACTTAATTATTATGAAATTTATATTAAAAATCTATTCATATCCTTTGTAAATATCACATTGATCTACAGTAGTCTAAAGTAGTTTAAAGTACATGACCTGTTCCATCAACTTTATCCGAGCGATTGAGAAAAGAGAAGACCAGATTGTAAATCTCTATATTTATATTGCACTTATCTAATTTTACGTCTAGATAGAAAGTCTTGCTGCTAGACAACCGATGAAAACAGGCCAGGTTTATTACTTTAGTGTGCGTGAGAAGCTACGTCTTCGAAACCAACTTCCAACGTCTTGTAAAGGGGTTTTCGGTTTTCGAATTTTATTTGGTGTATGCGTTTGCGGCATCTCTTGTGATTCCTCGGGTGTTACAAGAGAGTTTTTGACGCGGTGATCATATATCAACAGGTGGGAGGCTCCTTTGCACAGGACGCCAATTAGATTATGGGTCCAAAAACTGCGCCTATTTCTGCCTTGAAGCAGTAATGTGTAAGCATTACTGTGTTTCGGTGTGAAGGGCGCCGTAACTAGTGAAATTATTGGGCAAATGAGACTTGACATCTTATGTCTCTAGGTGACGAGCGCAGTTCTAGTGCCGTTTAGAATTTTTGGGTTTTTCAATAATCCTGAGCGGCACTTCATTGTGATGGGCAGGGCGCATCAATTACCATCAGCTGAATGTCCTGCTCGTCTCGTCCGTTATTGTCATGGTTGTCATTCAAGAAAAAAAGTATTTGCTCAATTTATGTTAAAATCGAAATTCTCATCAAAACTTCTAGATATGTATAATATTAGTATGAGTTACTGATATTGAAATGTTATCTAGGTATATATTATATTCAGACAAAAGTTTAGTGAAATTTATATTATGACAGTACACTGCCAGTACATATATGAGACCCTCCTATACGCTCATAAACATATCAGTCAATTTAAAAAGAATAGTGATGTACATAATGTCAATACTCGAAACCAACATAAACTCGCAATTCTATCTACTAGGCTCCGTAAAATTGCTATCTTTCAAAGTGGATTGTGTTATATTTTATAATAAACTCCCAAATGAGATTCAACAATTACCTATTAAAAAAATTAAATCTATCGTAAAAATATATTAACATCTAAGGCATATTATAATGTGAAAGACTCTTTGAATGATAAAGATAGTTGGAATTAATATTCTAAATTTTGTTAATGAATATTGTTATACTCATTACTGAATACTATTGTACTTCAGCCTGACTTGCACTAAATAACTTATAAAGTTTTACAGTGATTAAAGATTTTTTTGACTTTGACTTTGGCTTATATAGAGACGAATGGTTTTCAGTAGGTTTAATAATTTTGTTTGTTTGAAACGCCTTTGCGAATTATGTAATTGTACACACGGAATGAAGGGGTAAAAGAAGGATATTTATTTATTTTAATTCAGGAAACTAACAGTCCTAATCAAGCATAATTAAATAGTATATAGCTCAAACTGACCTAGCAGTACCATTAATTATTTTGAATTAAAGTAACCATAAATTAAATCAAAATCACTTTATTCATGTAGGTCACAGAAATGACACTTATGAATGTCAAAAAAATATTTTACTTATTGAATCTACCGCTACTTCGTAAAGAGTTGAGCTAATGAGAAGAAGTAGCAAGAAACTCATTGCCACTCTTTTATATTTACTTTATTTTTAACATATTATTAGACATACTAGTAAACTAAAAAACAGTGACAAAGTAGCAAAAGTGACAGTAATTAAAAATAAAGTATCAGCTAAGGAATATAATATTAACGATTTTAAAAAGGTTGGTAATCTTGAGCGTAATTGAGAGCGCAATTTGAATTTAAGACGCCGAAGATATATAAAGAGGCTAGTAAAAATATATATTTGATATTGTCTGACTTATTTATATTATGTTTTTCTTATAGAGGCAATTAGTAATGTATCTGATGGAAAGTTACAACTAGGCGCCAGGCGAAACGGGAATGGACGTCTGGAAGATGCGATATCTCTTGGAGTATCTATCAGTTAGATATTCTGTTGATATGCATTTAATAGAGTTGATAGCATTTTTTAAAGTTTCTAGTGAAACTTGTGGTAATGTAATGCCAGAAATAAGCGTGTAATTCCGTATTTTGATATACCGTGGTGGGTTTAATCAGCAGTTTGTGTAGTGTGTCAATAAAAAATAATAAGATAATTATAATTTTTTATTGAAATGGAGGACAAACGAGCGTACGGGTCACCTGGTTTTAAGTGATCACTGCCGCCCCATTCTCTTGCTAACGCCAGAGTCATCACAGGAGCGTTGCCTTTAAAGAAGGTATACGCGCTGTCGGACATGCGCGGTTCTGTGCCCTCCCCAGAATACGACGGGCAGCCCGAACGAGAATGCTGGGGGAGGGATTCTCCGATTCTGGTAGAGCTGGTACCCTCCTGGGGTAAAATCTCTTTGAGGACCGCTGTCAAATTCTGGTGGGGAAGGGGGGGGGGGGGAGAGGTCCTTCGGTCCTCGACACTAACCTTTGCGATGTTATTGAGTGTCAAGATGCCCCGCACACAAACATTTAATAGTTGCCGTGATAAAAAAAAGCTATTGTTCTTATGTAGTGCGGAATCTAGTTGGACCGCAGCGAAGATCTAAATTTGTCATCTATTTAAACGGCATATTATTTTGCTCGTTCTGTTAGAGAGATAGGGAACTGAGCGAGCTATCTTCTGGTATACCATCACAGCATATTTTCAAGCTTTAAATTATAAGGATTTTTCACTAAGTCACGATGACGTACTTATATATAGAACGTCATTACTAAGTGATAATGAAAATTATATAAATTCTGTTTTCCTCTCTGAATAAAGGTCCCAAAGGCTTACACAGAGTATCATTTCAGCCGGAAGACGTCCACTGCTGGACAAAGTTCTCCCCAAAGATCTTCACGACGATCTCTCCTGCGCTGCCCTCATCCAACGTATTCCGGCGATCTTGACCAGATTGTACAGAGATGTAATATTTCAGATTTCACACTATTTACATAGATTATAAATAGTGTAAAATCAAAAGAAGAAAACGTTATATTTCTAAGTGCCGTGCACTACAAAATAGAATATAACTAAAAGTAGGGCGTGAGTATGAATTTCAAGTATATACCTACTTATAACTTCCACTTTTCTTGTAGTAAATCAAAATTTGAATTGCAAAGCTTAATAATATGTAACTAGTCAGTCGACGACTCATATAGCCGAACGATTAGTGACCCTGACTGCTATGCTAGAGGTCCCGGGTTCGAATCCCGGTAGGTGCAAACATTTATATGATGAATATGGATGTTTGTTTCCGAGTCATGGATGTTTATATGTATATATATGTATGTTTAAGCAAGTTTATTGTATTAAATATATCGTTGTCTTGTACCCATAGTACAGGCTATGCCTAGTTTGAGGCAAGATAATTTGTGTAAAAGTGTGTCAATATAGTTATGTGCTTCAACCATTAGCCATTATTGACACTCCCAAAAATCATTTTAAAATAATTACCAGCCTTTTAGCATGGAATCATATCTAATTTTCACAATAAAAATAGTGCCTAATAATATTTATAGTTCGTAAAAAAGTAATAAGTCATATGGGCAGACTGCTATTGATTTCATTTATGTCGTTTCTAAATAAAAAGTGAAAAAAAAAGATTAGGAAAATAACCTTCAGACAATAATTACAAAAATTGAAAGCTATTATGAACACACAGGTAGGAAAAAACTTACTAAAAAAAATATAAAATAATATATTTAAATAAATTAAAAACCACCTACTTAAATTTTATGACTCTTCCTAAAATTCTCTCTTCTTCATTCTCTCGTTCGTAAAAGTTTATTTGTGTATTAATCCTAGAAGTGAGGGTTATCACTTTGAAAACATAACCAATTGTTTAGATTTACAAGAGCGACATCTCAAGTCAATTTCCTAATATGCAAATATTGGGGTTGAGCAGGTTATCAACTGTAAAGTAGATCCTGTAGATGAAGCCACAACCTGAGAGTTTAACAAAGCATACAAAATTTTATGACTCTGTAGAAATAATCTATATTAAGGGATATATATTTCGATTAATATCTATGACATATTCAGTGTTTTGTGAAGATTTTCGGAACAATTTCAGCAACAATTCAATGATCGGGATGACTTCCAATACATTCATAATTGTGTTCCTCTTTCGAAATATAACTAGCCTTTCTTTTAAGTTTTAGATCTTTCATCAAAAACCAAAGTCTTTCGTGAATAGCAAGTCATTTACCCTTTCCCATGACGCGCATAGCCAGCGACGGCTGGTGACAAAAAAATAATAACTTTTCTCTTCAAAACCTTCACGTGACTCTCGAGCGAGTGACTTACCGTTTGTTTTTTTTTTTTACTTAGACCCGTGCTCGATAAAACATTTTTTGTGGCGGTAGCGCTGTAGGGCGGGGAAGTTGTCGATGTGTCGATATTTTTATAATTTAACGCTTTTAAGTTTGACATAAATTAAATATATATCATCTGGGACTTTAATTAAAAATTACTGTATGTTTTCGCCCATAAAAATTATCGATATTTGCTTTTTTGAATCCATCCATCCATTGTCATGGTCAATTGTCGTTTTAGAAAAGTAGTTAAATTCCAATAATTTTTCAAGTTAATGCCTGTTTTAACATTTCAGCATGGAATAATATTGCCCATAATTCAATTACGCGAAAAATACTGTTTCGGAGAAAATGTTCACTTTTTCTTCTCACAATCTCGTTTTTCCAACTCATAAAACTTTCATATACTTTCAGGTATTTTTCTTTTTACTTCGCTGGAAGCAGGTTTTTCATTGCCAATTTGGCTTCTGATCATAAATATGGTGGAGTACAATCAATCTCCATTCCACTCTCTGAACTGTTGGAACTCATTTTAATTATTACTAAATTTATATAATATTTATTAAGTAGGTACATTAGGTAAATAACAAATCCAGACGAATATTCAGCTATGCCACAATTTTTTTATCATCTGTACCGACAGGCAAACGCAAAGAGACTGGTATGCCAAGAATGACAAAAGAGATCCGATCAAAGAGTATTTAATAACTCCAGCACGCGTTTCATACATAAATTAAAACAATTGTATATTATATTATGTATATTAAATATTAGCATAAAAACTCCAGTCATCAATAAGCTCTAGGAATAATATAAAATTCGCTTGTATATAAAATAAAATTAGGTGAAAAAAAAAGTTCTAAATCAAATAAATTGCTGACAAATAAAGGCTTCACAGAACGAAAGAAAATAGGTTTCTTAACATTATAAAATTTTAAATTTATCGTAAGTTCTGTCGATAACGAACAATCTCTACAGAATGGTTTTGCTTTTTTTCTGGTAGACGATACCCCATTGTTTACTGACAAGGACAGATATACTGATTTCTTATCAGAAAAAAGAGGAGGGCTAATGAAATTTTTACAACAAAAATCTACTATGGGACATTTTTCAACGTTTTCGTTGCTATAAGCTTTTAAAATTCATAAAATATTATAGATCTAATCTAAATCTTCATTAATTGATTGTTATCAGTAAGTTAAATAATTTATATCCCAAGTATTTATACGAATAAATAACGTTCCTGCAGGTATGACTTGTTTTTGAAGTAAACGGGATCAAGTTCTAACATAATATCGACCTACGTTTGATTGTTATGCACAATATTTATAACTTCATTTATTTAATTTCCCAGTTGGTCGCCCAGGGGTTGTAAGTTAATAAACATTTTGTTTTTAAAATTAAAATAGGTTTGTTCGTCGTGTGAGTTAGTTTTACAATAACAATTTTCACCACGATTGTAATGTAGATATAGCCTCCCGTTACAGTTTTTCAAAATATAAAAAACAAATTAAAATAATTTTATTTGTAAGGTATTTTTATATGTTCGTATAATTATGATAGACTGTTCGATATTAAACTTGTTAATTAAGGAAACTATAGGTCTGGCAGCTGTTATTTAATTTAGTAATTCATTTGTAAGATTAATTTATTGATTTATTTATTTAGTTTTGAATAAATAAATATTTTTTTATAGAATAGAACTTACGCATCATTGCTTTAGGGCTATATTTCACTGAGACACCACTGTAGCTCAACCAGTCGCTAGTACCGTAAAACCGTGAGCTACCAAACTAGACACCATACAGACACCAGAGTCATGACGCGTCCGAGCTGGTCACGTCACCAAATTGGCTGCGCAACCAAGCGCATCAGGTGAATAACTCTCATAGAGCTGTATATATTTTGTTGGTAGCGGTCACCAGTGGGAGGATCCTTTGCACAGGGTGCCGGCTAGGTTATCTGTTGGTATCACAACGGCGCCTATTTCTGCCGTGAAACAGTAATGTGTAAGCATTAATGTGTTTCGGTCTGAAGAGCGCCGTAGCTAGTGAAATTACTGGGCAAATGAGACTTACGTCTCAAGGTGACGGCAGGCAGGGCGTATCAATTACCATCAGCTGAACGTCCTGCCCGTCTCCTCCCGTATTTTCATAAAAATCACTGGTTGCGCCGCCGTGGTGTCCCGGTGAAACATAACCCTTATTGTGTCTGAAATTATGACAATTAGTCAATTCGAGGTTTGAGGCGTGAAAATCTTGTCACTGACACGATAAAACTATTGGGAGAATGTGAATTGATGTTGATTACATTTCTAAATCAGACTTTGATCACAGAGAGCACTCGCTCTCTTCGTTCCCTCACTGCTTAGGATCGTGACTCATATTCATTTGGTCTACGAGCTGTCTCCATCGGTTTCGCTCCGTCGCCTGGTGGAGTGCGGCGCTTATACGGATCTTCAGATTTTTGGGGATTTGATCCGACCACCGTTTAGGACTATGCCCTCTAGGTCTATTACCCTCTATTTTCCCCGTCACCATCAAACGCTCAAGGTTATCGGTTGCTCTACGTGCAACATGGCCTAAGTATTGCACTACGAGTTTACGCTGTAGGCAGACCGTGTACAGACGCTGAGCATTCTCTATCTTTAGCTGCTTTAAAGCCGCTATCCCAAGAAGCACTCAAAATAGCGCATAATTGAAACCATTTTTTAACGGTTTTTATAAAGATTTTATTTTTACAAAAAATAATTAAATGTCTACAGAAAATGAGAAGAAAATTCATTTTTTCTTTACATTTCTATCTTAATAGACATTGCGAAAAAAAAAACACATATGTACCCTTAACTCTTACAGTTGGAGCCATGCTAATCATTCAATCTACATAAATATTGTATGAAAATTTATTAATTGCTACACCAATACTATGTAACATGACATAAAAGGCATTTATTTTCTCAAAATTTATTCCTTTAGAATTCTTTTTGATGTCATTTCTAATATACTAGATACTACTACCGCTTTGGAAACAAATGGTGCTCTGAGAGAGAAGAAGCGGCGCAAGAAACTCTCCCAGCATTCCTTTTTTGCGCTCTTATCAATAAAAATATACAATATTGTACAGTCATTTCTATCGCTATAAAATAAACACAATTTAGTCCCAGGCTGTCCGATCATTTAGATATTCAGCATTGGAGTAATAGGATTTACGACAGAGCCATTTTTTATAAAACATTTAAATTTATTTATAGATAATGCCTGAACAGTGGCTGGGACTTTATTATAGAAGTGTATACTTAGTATAGTTTATAGTTTTTTTAGTTTAGTAAAGAAAATTGTATTATGTTTTTAATAAATTAAAAATGCTTCTCATTCTGAATTAAAACTATGGCGATCTTGTACGAGAGATGTAACCTAGCTCCGCTCGATTCCTCAAGGCCGTTTGCTCGGTCCCCAGCCTTAAGATGGAGTTGTTTGTACGACGGGCCGTCCAGGGTATCGGAGCATATGACGCCAAAACCACATTACAAAGGTGTTGGTTCTCTGTTTATCTACAGTCTTGAAGGTCCATGTCGTAAGTCACAGAAAGCACACTTCACATCATTTCCGTACCAGAAAGTGTGGCGCTGGAATAGTTGAGAGAAGACAATACCCATATATCAGTTTTCTAATACATTTTAAGTTCTAGTCGTTAGTCATAAGTTAGGTTAAGTGATAGTAAATAGCCAGGTTTTCCCAGTTTCCTGGATTTTCCCCCACAAACCTTATGTATTAGTTTTAAGCATAATAAAGTTTTATCCGTCAACACGTAGATAGGGTTGTCGAAATAAGTTTTCTGAGACCTTCATATATAAGGCTTAATTGTAAATTGCTATAATAAGTAGATTATAAGTAATTTTGTATATATTTTATTATCAAATATAGAAATATGGAATTTGAATTGTTTTTTTTCAAGTACTTTTTATGAGCCAGAAACATTGAATAGTATTAACAATGTAATTTATTTAGTGTATGAGTTAAAACGTGCTTTTTGCTAACAATTTATTATATTTGATAGTTTACGATAAAATTATAATATTGTCTTTATTGTATCATGAAGTTTCATGGGCACTGTGTGCGTAAATCAGTATTTTTTAGCGTTTTAGTTATATAATTTGAGAATAAATTAATTCGAGGATTACATAAAACTCGCGTATGACCTTTGTAGTAGCAGATATATATTAACTCTTTTTATGAAGATTTTTCATACGAAAACTTGTGATAATCTGAAGTGGCAACTACTTTATAGCCACTACTATTTCAAATAGTTATTTAGATATAGCTGCTATTTTCAACAATTTTTTAAGGAGAATTTCTTACAGTCTCTCAAATCTCCGTCGTTTCTGATCTGATTTGGAATTTTTAAGGGATATAATTCGAGATTATGCTCGCTATAAAAATCAAATCTGATAAAAAATACGCACTACCCATTACAATGCAATGCCGCTCAGGATTCTTGAAAAGCCCAAAACTTCTGAGCAGCAATAAAATTGCGCTCGTCACCTTGAGACATAAGATGTTAAGTCTCATTTGCTCAGTAATTTCACTAGCTACAGCGCCCTTCAGATCGATACACAGTAATGTTTACACATTACTGTGTGCTTCTCGGCGGAAATAGGCGCCGTTGTGGTACCCATAATCTAGCCGGCATCCTTTGCAAAGGAACCTCCCACTGGAAATAGGCGCCGTTGTGGTACCCATAATCTAGCCGGCATCCTTTGCAAAGGAACCTCCCACTGGTAATAGGCGCCGTTGTGGTACCCATAATCTAGCCGGCATCCTTTGCAAAGGAACCTCCCACTGGTAATAGGTGCCGTTGTGGTACCAAATATGAATCATCATTTCATCCGGAAGACGTCCACTGCTCGACAAAGACCTCCCCCAAAGATTTCCATGACGATTGGTCCTGTGCTACCCTCATCCAACATATTCCGATCTTGACCAGATCGTCGATCCATCTTGTGGGGGGCCTACCAACAATGCGTCTTCCGGTACGTGGTCGCTATTCGAGGACTATACTGCCCCAACGGTCATCGATTTCAAAGCATTAAATGCTTGTTGATAATTTATTAATGTGCTTCATAAATCTTCCATAGATCTTATCTTATCCTATTTTTGAGAAAGGAAGAAGACAATAATGATATCATGTTTGTTTATAATAATAACATAAACAATAATCAATTATAAATAAAAAAAAAACCTTTTATTTCCAGTAAATTAGCATTTATTAAACTCTATATATGTGTTAGTTTTATTAAGTTTATTCTATGTATTATTAACGGAACCCTAGAAAAGGTGAAGGTCTCCTCCAGTGATGCCCATTTGACTCTGTCTTCAGCTACTTTAGGTACTCTAGTTTGGACCAGTTAATGCTTTAATATCATCTTCCCATCTTGTGATAGGTCTACCTCTTGTTCTTTTGCCTAGTGGGCCGTTCCAGAATGTTCCTTTTTTGGTCAATCCTTGTAGCCCAGTGGTTAGTGAACCTGCCTACTGAGGTAGAGGTCCCGGGTTCCAAATTCCGGTAGTTGCAATTATTTATATGATGAGTATGATTGTTTGTTTCGGAGTCATGGATTTTTAATTTGTATTTATGTAAATGTTTAAGTAAATATGTTATATTAAATATATCGTTGTCTTGTACCCATACTACAGGCTATACCTAGTTTGGGGCAAGATAACTTGTATAAGAGTGTGCTAAATTATTATTATCTAGTATTTTTCTTACTTAGTATTAATTCAGAGGTATCTGTAGATCAATATGACATGAAATGCTCTTAAACTATTCTTTAAATTGAGATATGTACCTACACTTATCGCAAAGTTTGGCAATACTATTGTGATTCCTTTTTAGCTCCAAGGGATCATTTGTGGTGCTGATCACTAGCCATTAGATTATTCGCACCCTCGTTTGTCTTCGTTTCCCAATAAAAATAAGCCTACCATTAGCTCTAAAAGCAAGTCAGATGTCACTTCAAAATACAATAATAGACATCAAAAGACATTACAGGCATAATGCGTGGTAAAGGCGGTTCCTTTGATACAAACATAATTCTAGAAATTTATAAGCCGCACTTGTATTTGAAAAAAGGAAAGAAAGAAACTGTCTCATCTCGGAATCACCTCGCGTCTAACGTAGATACTTACGTCTTACCTTTGGAGCTGCATGATCGTTTCATGCATATTTATGTAATGTTACTAACTAGATACCTGACATTTTAAGTAAATAAGTTTACAAATGTAACTTTTTACATTCAAGCTACTTATGTAAAGGTTGACAATATAACTAAATATCCCACACACAAGCGTGGCGTAGAGACGCAATTAGTTGTATCTTGTGCCACGCTAACACTAGTAATTCATCCTACTAACAAGTAGTAGTATAACTACTAAGGAGCCGGTTAGATTATGGGTGCCACAACGGCGCCTATTTCTGCTGTGAAGCAGTAATGTGTAAACATTATTGTGCTTCGGTGTGGAAGGCGCCGTAGCTCACTAGCTACGGCGCCTTCCAGACCGAAGAAACCGAAGACAGACAGAATTTCACTAAATTACTGGGAAAATGAGACTTAACATTTTATGTCTCAAGGTGACGAGCGCAATTGTGGTGTTGCTCAGAATTTTCGGGTTCTTTAAGAATCCTGAGCGGCACTGCATTGTTATGGGTAGGGCGTATCAATTACCATCAGCTGAACGTCCTGCTCGTCTCGTCCCCTAATTTCATAAAGAAAAAAAAAGATAAGACTTTCAAAATATATATCCAGTAGATTCCAGGCAATATTAAGTAAGCAAGTCTAAAAAAAATCTATAGGAATATTAATTCATAAAACTCACGCATCAAGTAGGTTGGTGTTACTCTCTATAATTAAAAATGTAAATTGCACTGGAATATAATATTATTACACATAATTTGTAATTAAATGCAATATGCTATTATAGCCAGTGCGAGAAAATAGCCAGTTTCGATTTTATATTATACTTATCCATATCTATACCGATAGGGTGACAAACATTTATTTAGAGCTCAGGACAAATAATCGTTTTGTTTTGAATGAACAAATGAATTTGGCCAAAATGATAAAACTGATGCCACCCTGTGGTTAAATACATTAAATTCTATACATTAATTAATGTGAAGGTTGCGTCTAATTCGCGGGAATTTCAGATTGAGAGAATTGGATATTACATATCCAATTAGCGTAAGAGAATACTCCCTCATATAATCAACATTATTTCTCACATGTAAAGTATGACATTCTGATTTATTTGTTCCTCATTTTTTCGTTTCAACATCATTCAAGAATAATCCGCAGAGTTATAAATATGTCGTCTTGCCTGCAAACATCTGGACGCACCTAGAAAATCTGATCACCTAACATCAGGTCGCATGTTTGCCCCCTCTTTCCTAAAAAATTTAATTTTATGGGGTATTTTGTGTATGTGATTATTTATTTATCTATATACCTATATATATAAAAATGAATTGCTGTTCGTTAGTCTCGCTAAAACTCGAGAACGGCTGGACCGATTTGGCTTATTTTGGTGTTGAATTATTTGTGGAAGTCCATTGAAAGGTTTAAAAGGAATTGAATAAATATGGCAATGCTCGGAAAAAAAATAATATAAACAAAAACTATGTTTTCCCGTCGTTCAGAAATAAAATTGAAAGAATAATTTTAAATAAATCACTGATAAGATTTTATACATCTTTCTTTCTAAATGATACTAAGCACTTCTTGGCCAACATTCAGAAATATAACAGCTGTTTCCCGATGACATCCATTTTGCACACCCGTAAATGAGTAGCCTAGATAATTATAAAATAACTATATAACCTGAATATTATATAGTCTGAGAATCGGTCGTCATCTATTTTTTATACCCCAAACATTTTAATTATTAATTTTCTTATTACTTTATATGGCAATACAACGTTTGCTGGGTCAACTAGTATTTTATAAAAAGGTTGGAATTGGAAAGTCTTGGTCCTTTTACTGTTTTCAAAAACTCTTATATAAATCTACTAAATTAACTCTTTGCAGTCTCATAAAATATATACTTATTTAATTGGATCATCAACATTACATTTATTTCACATTTTTGTACTAGATATCATTTTGATATATTATCTAACAGTTTTCAGATGTCAAATTTCTATAAAGTGGAAACAATCAAAGATTATGCTAAGCTTACACTCAGTTAAGTTTTACGTATCATTCGAGAATAATTCGCAGAGGTATAAATATGTCGCCCGGTGTAAATTTTGATTTAAATCAAATCAAATAATGTGGTCTGTATTAGTGCCTATGGTGGATAACACAGTAACCAGCACGCAAGTGTCTTGCCAGCGAGCATCTGGACGCACCTAGACAATGCGATCACCTAACATCAGGTCGCATGTTTGCCCCCCTCTTTCCTAAAAATGTTAATTATAAGGTGTATTTTGTGTATGTGATTATTTATTTATCTATGTTCATATTTATTTATTTATATATTTATATGTTCAATTAAAATATAGTGTAGGTGTGTTGGTAACATGTTTCATTTTATACCAATGCCCCTAAATCTGTAATGAATTCTTAGTACGCAGTAAGAAGTGTTTTATGGACAGCTGAAACGTGAACTACTTTTTGCGGAACTATTCTTGTATTTTCGTAGTCCTATTTGCTATGTTGCTACAATTTGTTCTTAGTTTATGTACAGCTATTTATTGAATGAATATGAATAGTCTCGTGCTAGAGTTTGGCGAGTCAACATCTCCTTAGGATGCCTCGGGTAGAAGCGAAACACGTCTCAAATTGTTTAAAGACGAGTATTAGCGGAATTAACACTAAAGAAGGCTCAACACATTTGGATGAATATGAATGTTTACTTGGTACATATAATATAAACATGAAAACATTTTCTTAAAGTTTCTCGCAAAATAATAAAACTGTGAAAAAAAATACAATTTCCAATAACCATAGAACCAGTCTGTTCCAAGGAATGATTTAAGTAGTATTTAAGGTCTGTATAATTCCAGCAAAATAATTCCACCTTCGCACGACACGCCACAAGTTAGGATATCATCCTCACCATCTGGATGTGTAGTGGTCCTCCACAGTGCGGTTTTCAAGGAGCTTTCTTCCACGTACTACAAAGCTGTGGAATGAGCTTCCTTGTGTGGTGTTTCCGGGACGATACGACATGGGTACCTTCAAAAAAAGCGCGTACACCTTCCACGTTAAAGGCCGGCAACGCTCCTGTGATTCCTCTGGTGTTGCAAGAGATTGTGGGCGGCGGTGATCACTTAACAACAGGTGACCCGCACGCTCGTTTGTCCTCCTATTTCATAAAAAAAAGAAAATGTTTCCTAGAAGGGTTTACTTATAACTAACGCACTTAAATTACCTTAACTCAAGGCATATTTTTGTGTTGTATTGGGAAACAAACATTTCTCGCATCAGTATATTTTTATTACACATACATGAGCCCTATTTTGTTTTATTTCTAATTAAGTTTAACATTTTATAGTATTTAATATTATTTCATTCCATTTGTTTTTTAATTTTTTTAATATTAAATATTCCACATTTACGCAAATGATGGTGTTACTATGCAAGCTGTAGCCCAGGCGGTCCGAAACATAAAGGCATTGGAACTGGTTTCTGAACTCGACCATCGCAACTTCCATACTCAAGTGCATTATAGTTGAAACTTGGACCACATAGTAGTGGTAGACGCACCGGCTGTTTTTATTAGGGTTCCGTAGCCAAATGGCAAAAAAGGGAACCCTTTAAAATTATTTTTTCCGAAACTATATACTTTTGAAACTTGGTAAGTAGATCTTCAAAAATGATATCGAGGTTTCTAATATAATTTTTTTTCTAAGCTGAATAGTTTGCGCGAGAGACACTTCCAAAGTGGTAAAATGTCCCACCCCCTGTAACTTCTAAAATAAGAGAATGATAAAACTAAAAAGAATATATGATGTACATTTCCATGAAAAACTCCACCGAAAATTAGTTTGGAGGAGATCTAGTACGTAGGTTTTTTTTATACGTTATAAATCGTTACAACAAACTACTTTTATAATATTATGTTACTTCCTGATACGGAACTCTTCATGGGCGAGTCCGACTCGCACTTGGCCGCTTATTTTATACAGGAAACAATTTCCTTAAGCATATTTAGTTGTAATTTTAGAGTCCTTTTTTTCTGCTGAATTTTTTGTTGATTAAAAAAAAACCTACACTCTCTTGTAGTTCTTCTGGTGTATATGGATCTCATATTTATTTATTAAGAGATGTAACTAGTTTGGGCAGGAACACACATTGTGGTAGAACGATCATGGTAATGACGTACGTAAATATCTTTAACTAATGCGACTTTAACACAATCTATTTAAATACTACTTAAAATTATAAATTACAAGTTTTTTATTATTCTTAGACGTATTATATTTAAATAGAGAGATTTTTAAGTTTTTTTTTTATATTTTAAAGTTATTTCATACGTCATGTTCGCGAGGCGACGGAAGTCATTTGCGGTAGTCAATTACCCAATACTTGGAAGATATTTTGATAGACATTATTTCTCAGTCTTTTTTTGAACCCTATTTGAGAGTAACCATTCGTCTAAGGCGTCTAGAGATCTTTTGAGTGTACTTATACTTTGCTCTGACTTTACTTACTTTCGTCAAACTTTGCTAAGCGCGTTAACTTTTGCATTGGTCTGTGCATCAGTTACTTTATTTATATTAGTTTATTTTTAATAAATTAAAGTAAAAAGATGAACAAGACGTTCACCTGTTAGTAAGTGATACGCCCTGGCCATTACACTACAGTGCCGCTCAGGAGTCTTGAATAATCGAAAAGTTTTAGCGGCATTACAATGGCACTCGTCACTTTAAGACACTTTGAGCTAAAGTGCCCTTCAAACCAAAAGAAAAATATTTTTTGTGTAACGGCAGAAAAAGTCGTAGTACATAGATAGGATTCCTTTAATTATTAATTAATATGCATACTGATTGTATTTTGTCAGTACATTTATGAAAATTTAATATATGTACACAAATCGTCACCTGTTTGCTCTTAATAGTGATTTTCATTATTATAACACTAGAAATAAGGGATTGCTTGTAACTAATTCTAGTAGTAAGCTTCATAAGATACATAATAGCTTTATAGATAAATACACTTTTATAATAAAGTCCCAGCCACTGTTCAGGCATTATCAATAAATAAATTTAAATGATTTATAAAAAAATGGCTCTGTCGTAAATCCTATTACACCACAGCTGAATATCTAAGTGATCGGACAGCCTGGGACTAAATTATGATTATTTTATAGCGATAGAAATGAGTGTCCAAATTCGTATATTTTTATTGAAAAGAGCGCAAAAAAAAAGAATGCTGGGAGAGTTTCTTGCGCCGCTTCTTCTCTCTCAGAGCGCCATTTGTTTCCGAAGCCGTTGTAGTATCTAGTATATTAGAAATGATATCAAAAAGATTTGTAAAGGAATCCATTTTGAGGAAATAAATGCCTTTTATGCCGTTTTATTGTGGTAGAAGGTTTATTCCATGCAATGCAATGTACAACACACAACGATTTGTTTTATGAATCTGTTAAGAAAGGCAACACTGCTTAGAAAAAATTTATAAAAAAGGTTTTAATTGTAAAGTCTAGGTCCTTCTATTGTTTTCAAAAACTGTTATTTAAGGCGACACTAAATGCCAGCGACCTTGAGCGATATGAGTTCACAGCTGCCGGCCCGCCATCTATGTAACAAAGCCAATATTTTCAAAATTATTGGCTGGAAATTAGTTTATATGCTTACAATCCTCGTTATTCACCACAAAAAAGTACAAGCTATAAGAATAACTTTTCTGAGAGAAGTACCAAACAAATGCGTCACGCCATGCCAAAAAACTTGTTTAACTTCAAAGAAAAGTGGTTGTTCAAAAAGGCTCGGCAGTGTTAACTATAACCAACAGCAAACATTAGCAACCTACAAATAAGACTTAAGGATATGTGTAACAGGATTAAGTAGTGTTCATAGCTCGAAATGCTATACTTTCACCACAAAACTTCTCTAAAAACACTATGTTTGCGTGTTTTCTGCTTACTCTTCGCCTTAAATCTATGAAATTAGCAATTTACAGTCTCTTATAATGTAACCATATTTAATTGGATTATCAACATTACATTTATTTCACATTTTGTTAGATATCATTCTGATATACCATGTAACAGTTTTCAGATGTCAAATGACTATATTTTAATATATATAAATTACGTGACACGTTGTTTGTCCGCGATGGACTCCTAAACTAATGAACGGATTTTAATGGGCATTAATGCATGGAGTTCAGTTTAGTCCAACTTGAGAGATAGGATAGTTTTTATTTCGATTTGGGACCTTTAATTATTTTTATTTCCAATATCTGTTTTGTATGGACATATTTTCTGTGAGAGAATTTATTGACGCACGGCTTGACAGTTCTGCTGTGAAACAATTTTATTATATTAACAGGGAGTATATTTACTAAATAATGTTACGAAGTATTACTTACAAATTCATAAAGTACAGTATTTTATTTATTACTAGCTGACCCGACAGACGTTGTTCTGTATATAATAAATAAAATAATGTTTTTATATGAATTTGTCAATAATATATCATAACATCAAAAAAGACTTCGTAAAATATGCACCCTGCTGATGAAATTGTGTCACAGCAGAACTGTCAAACCGTGCGTCAATAAATTCTCTCATAGAAATTATGTATGGACACATCAAAGGAAAAACAAATTTATTGTTTTTATTTAATTTAGCAGCATTTTCCTATTTATTCGCCTTTTAAACCTTCCCTGGACTTCCATAAATAATTCAAGACCTAAATTGGCCAAATCGGTCCAGCCGTTCTCGAGTTTTGCGAGACTAACGAACAGCAATTCATTTTTATATATATAGATGTGCAGAACAACGTCTGTCGAGTCAGCTAGTATATATGTATATATTTGATGTTTGAGTATTTTCGTTGCATTACTTTACATATTGCAATTGAAATCATTTGTGAAACGATGAAAATATAAATCTTGATTAAAAAGAGTGGCAATGAGTTTCTTGCTACTTCTTCTCGTTAGCTCAATCCTTTACTAGGAAGCGGTAGATTCAATAAGAAATTTTTTTTTTGTCATTCATAAGTGTCATTTCCGTGACCTACATGAATAAAGTGATTTTGATTTGATTTATAAAAATGCAATCAATCAAACATTATGCTAAGCTTACACTCAGTTTAGTTTTACGTAAGTAAAGTCTGAGCAAACTCTAAGTACGCTCTATAGATTTCAGACTAAAAACTGAGCCCCACTTAATAAAATAGATTGTCACCTCTTTCACAAATCATAACCGTTAGTCAGACAAACCAAGAAGCTTACTTTGGCCTCGATTTGCTCTTTTTGCGACGGAAACTTACAATAAATAAATCTGTGTTATAAATTAAGGCTTTCAGCTCAACACAGGTCGTTTCCACTTATCAATATTACTTATCGGACCTTACCGAAATGAGCCGACCATTTGCATGTCACTTGGCACTAATGATAGCGCGCGTCTACTGCCAGTCCAGTACCGTATCAGCATGTAGGGCTGCCACACCTAACAAAATAATATTTAATATATCCTGAATGAACGAATATATAATATTAACTGTTTATTATATCCTAAAGGTTCGATGAGCTCCGTAAAATCTTCTCGTCCAAAATACCACAGTGTCTGAAGACGAAGGTTTTTAACCAATGTGTGTTGCCAGTGAGGACATACGGAACACAGACGTGGTCGCTAACTATAGACCTTATGAGGAAGCTCGCTCAGCGGGCAATGGAGAGGGCTATGCTCGGAGTATTCCTGCGAGATCGAATCAGAAATGAGGAGATCCGTAGGATAACCAAAGTCACCGACACAGCCCAAATGATTGCGAAACTGAAGTGGCAGTGGGCAGGGCACATAGCTCGGTGGACAGATGGCTGTTGAGCTAGTAAGGACCTCGAATGGTGACCACGTACCGGAAGGCGTAGTATTGGTAAGCCCCCCACAAGATGGAGCGACGATCTGGCCAAGATCGTCGGGGTAGAATGGATGACGGCAGCGCAGGACCGATCGTCATTGAGATATTTGGGGGAGACCATTGTCCAGAAATGGACGTCTTCTGGCTGAAATGGTGATGATGATGATTATATCCTAATAAAATATTCACTCACTCACTTCCGCCTCAGCCATCTTTATACAAAATCATTTTGTTATGTTGTGCTCCTTTTTTATTATTAATTTGTGCAATATAATCAATTAACTCAGTGAAAAAACCATTGCAGTTTAATTTAGACAGATCACCCTCTCAGTGACAATAAAAGGTAATTTACTAACACTTAGATAAGTTATAAAGTCTCTTGCTGTTAGACAATCGATAAAAACAGGCTAGGAATATTAGTTTAGAGTACGTAACAAGCAACGTCTTACACTCGCGATTTGTATGACACTTTGTGTTAGTGTGCTTGAATTGCTCAAAATAGAGGTTAGTTCTGAACACAATTACTTCGAGGTTTTCACAGCTGTCATAGGTATCTAAACGATAGAATGATTTCAGAACAAACATTAACTTAGAATATTTGCCTCAGTGTTTCTGAAGTATTATATGGTTTTTTAAGGTTTTTTTCTGTGTTCAACAAATATTTGGAAGAAACTTTGTTAGCGCGGTATTTCTTTGACGAAATGGATACATTTAGAGATACGCCTATACCTCCCTAAAAGTCTGGCAACGCTCCAGTTATTCCTCTATTGTTGAAACTGAGTATAAACGGCGGTTATCACTCAACACTCAATAGCTCCTACGTTCGTTTTTACTCCTATTCCCAAAAACTGAAGACCACAGATAATGAAGACATCATCTCTGAACATTTTATAGTATTTAATGATAATCTCTGAATGTCACCTCAATTGACATTATCATTGTAATTGAAATTTTTTGAATCAGAAATATAGAAAAGGCTTTCAAAGCTCTTATTAAAGCTACTTAATTTTTTTTCTTGGAAAAAGTGACGTGTGACGTTCTTTTGCTGATAAGCGTAACGCCCTGCCCATTATTAAAAACCCAAAATCGAGAGTGGCATCTCAATCACACTCGTCACTTTGAGACATAATTGTTAACATATCAATCTCATTGCCCAGTATTTTCACTAGCTACGGCTCCCTTCAAACCAAAACATAATTAGTACTTGCACCCTACTACTAGGCAGGCATCCTGTGCGAAGTTATACTGATTACCTGCACATACTACACGGCCACTTTATCTCTGGACTTCACTGGAACGTGGCGCCCCCTCTCGTTCCCATTTCATCCCCCCGCGCTCGTCCTGTTGTGTCCTTACGGTTTGCAGTTTCATTACCGTTAGGTACATGACGTGATATTTTTGTGTATATTATTGCTTATATTTCGTGATTTGTCCCTGCTTTGTTTTTAAAGTTTTCATTGTTACGTTTTGACTTTTGTTGTTAATACTTTTGTAGTTTCTGTTGTTCTGTGTCGTTATAATTACACTGCCAGAAAATTAATACTTTTTTTTACCTAACCCAAATTCATGAATTGATTTTTCATCATTATAATAATTATAATCAGCATCACAATCAATAATACCTAACCTAACCTAACCTAACCTAACCTAACCTAACCTAACCCAAATTCATGAATTGATTTTTCATCATTATAATAATTATAATCAGCATCACAATCAATAATACCTAACCTAACCTAACCTAACCTAACCTAACCCAAATTCATGAATTGATTTTTCATCATTATAATAATTATAATCAGCATCACAATCAATAATACCTAACCTAACCTAACCTAACCTAACCCAAATTCATGAATTGATTTTTCATCATTATAATAATTATAATCAGCATCACAATCAATAATACTGAATAAAAAAATCGTTGTGTATTTATTAATCACATCTGAATGATGAAATATCCTAGTGATGCTTGTTTTGCACACCGTAATAAAGCGACGATGTGACGTCATCGGCGTTAGGTCCAGAGATTATATAACCAGGCAGTAACTGGCTCCAATGTGACACTTACTTTTGATTGGGTTTTGTGTATGTGTCTTGTATGTATGTTGTATGGTAAAAATGGCAGAAGTTCTCAGAGATATTTGTTAGTTACCCATTTTACCAGTTAAAATAACCAATGATCCAATTACAATAATTAAAAGTAAATTTAATGTAAGAGTAGCACCCCTAAGTGTGGCTTAGTGGGTGATTGATTAATATATAATATCACATACCACTTTATTTGCGCAAGTTTCGAATGATTTTAATTACTTACCTTATTTTAAACAAATAACTGAAGTAGATTTCTCTTTGTAAAGAGGAAATGATGAAAAGAAATATTTCGCTCTTCATCCAAAACGAGACATAAATAGTGCTAGCGAAATTCCTTTTGGCGGGATATGAAGTACAGATCAAGCTTGTATTCTGAACTATATAATGATTTGTAAATATTAGGAAATTAAGAATAGCACAACGCAAATACAAAAACAAAACAATATATTAGTGTAAAGGAATCCAAGTGAGACATTTGATTATTGTATAGTTTCAAACAGCGGTGAAAGAAAGCATTTGAAGCAAAATTAGATTTAATTCTATCGACGGAAAAAGGAAACCCAATTGCTTAAGCGATTTTTGTACTATGTAATCTAAGTGAGCTTTCAATGAGCATGATATCATGAATTAGGATTGTCATGGATCAACCGATGCCATCGCTACCGCATGTGATGATATTGAAAGTGCCGTTATTCTTAAGATCGCATACATAAAAATCGATTGAATATGAATGGAGGATAATTTAGAATAGAGCTAGATAATCTAGAAAAAAGTTAATAGTTTTTGATTTTTTAAAACAATTTATTCTAGGAGACGAAGCTGTAAAGTGCTGGTTTAATAGATTTATAATAGAGTTTTTGGAAACATTAGAAGAACCAAGACTTTTCCACTCCAATCTTTTTTAGAAATTTCCACGTTGAAGCAGTGTTGCCATTCTCAACAGATTCATGAATCATGTCTTTATGTGTCTCTTTCTGCTGAACGGCGCCTTTTTTTGCCGTCAAGGAACAAAATACAAGAATTAATTATTGTGTTTCGGTGTGAAGGGCACCGTTGCTCAATGTGGCCTAAGGTGACGAGTGCAAATATAATATCGTTCAAAACTTTTCGATTATTCAGGGATCCTGAGCGGCACTACATTGTAATGGACAGGGTGTATCACTTACTATCAGGTCAACAGGTTTTGTCACCTCACTTTATTTAATAAAAAATTAAAAGATGCACTTTCATACAAATAATCTAGCACCGACAATATATTTGATCCATATTGGATCAAATATATTGTCGGTGCTTTACAAAACATACAGATGACTTTGAAAGAAACATTAATATCCATGACACAAATGTTAACACCTTCCGGAAGTCGAATCGGGGACCCTTAGTTAGAAATGAAGGGAACAAGACGTAGGTAATGACGTCGTTGTGTGTAGACTAAGATATAAAATAACCCCGAATGTTCATTATTAAATATCCAAAACATTATGTTCTATGTGTTTTGCAAAATAATTACATAACCCTAAAATTTACGGGCAACGTGTAGTGTTACTACTACGAGTTAATGCTAGACTACATAGAACCCACACATTACAAGCGACCACAGAATATTAGAACTTGAGACAGTTTATCTGGTTTGGGGACTGTATGAGATCTCGGAGAAATAAAAGTCAGGATCCTTTTTATTTACATATTATATGGTTATAACATAATATTATTTAAAACTAATTCATTGTCTATATATGTAGGTACTAAGATTGGTACTTCCTCAAATACACAACTTTGATGAGAAAAAGTATTAATTGAACACATCGAGGCACTGCTCGCTAAAAACATACTAGTTATGTATGTATAGACGGAAACTCGCAAAAGAAAATAATAACTATAAGTTTTTTTAAGTATTATGAAATAAATAAATAATTTTAATTTACTCCGGAACGTATTCGTACAAACTGATGGGTCCAGGATGGAAACACTACGAGTAAATATTTGTGATTCAACAAATTATGTCAAGTTGATACTTTAAAAATAAATTTTATACTCTATGGTGTTGTAATAAATATTCCGGGGGATACTTACACGGCATGTGTATAACCTGGCTGGGGTACAGGATGTCCAAAGATCTTCATCTTGATCGTAGCATTTCTCCTAAATTTACTCAAGTCATTCCTATAGAATTGGCGTAAACATAATATATTTCTAAGTGGCTCCAACAACAAAACTTTCAACGCTCAATTGTTTTAATTTAATTCCGAATATGGAGAGAGCTTCCATACTCTATCTCCATCCCATTCAGTCTTAATATTTTTTTAGAATTTCTCTTTTTTGCCTCAGGTTCAAGATGGCTTTTACTTCGTCAATGACAGTTGCTAGTTGCCAGTGGACATGGGTGCCTCCCCTCGGGAAATCTGCGTGCATTATGATCACTTGCCAAGGCTTTCCAAGGAAATTTCAACCAGCCTGCCATTCCGTCACTGTATAGTGAGAAAGAAAACGAAAGAAACTGGTCTCTCTTTTTGAGTGTAACTAGACTCTGGATGATCAAACATGTCACTGTTCTTAAGGCGCTTTTAATCTTAGACATCCATAAATCGAGTGGACCTGATGTGTTTAAAAATGGAGCCGATCCTCACTCGTCTTTTCTATAGTCTTTTAGTATCTCCATCTCGTTCATTCTGAATATTGTTTAGTATTTTATTTTTTTGCCTCAGGTTGAAGATGGCTTTTACTTCGTCAATGATACTTTGGCGGGCAACGTTTGAGTTTTACTTAGCGATAGGCATTTGGAATTAATAATCGTCATTGAATTGAAACGCATAATACTCAAAATTGCTTTACAGGAATATACCTTACCTTGAATAAGTTCCATACTCCAGTTACATAAGACTGTGACATGATCACTATTTATGTATTGAGACATCTTCAGAAATAGGAAATTAAAAGATAGATGATGGTGAAAGAATCCAAAACGGTCCAGACCATCCAAAATGCAGGATTGTAATTTCTGCTTACTGTATGGCAATATGAAGATATTATATATTGATTTAAAACATTGAAATGAATTTTAGCCAAGTTCACAGTTTTTGTAATCACCAATATGGCGATGCAGCCCAGTTGCAAACTGCTAAGGCGGACAATGCGACCAGTTTTGGAGATTACTCGATAACAAACGAGTTCTAGTTCAAATATAATGTGCTTTGTCTGGTCGAGATTGTCGAATAACCGTAGACTAGACTTAATTCACAGGCGTTTATTAAAACCTGCTAATACTGAATGTCTTAATATATGAAACTCGAGGTTTTACATAATACTACTTTGATGGGTTTAAATGGCTGGTCATCGGATCCTCTCTCGTCCTCCTTGCGTCGTTTTCCTCATTCCTGAGGGTCGTGACTTCCACGCTGTATCATTGTCTCCCACATACGATTTCCCTCCATCTGCTGCAATCCTTAGCTTCATGAAGGGCATTATGGAAGTTGATTTTCAGCAAAGATCGTATTTGGTCCGACCATCTGGTGGGACTGCGTTCTCGGGGACGTTTGCCATCCACCTAGCCTGTCACCATCAGCTGTTCATGGTTGTGACCCTCTTTACGAGCAATATGTCCGAAGAATTCCAGCACCCTACGAAGGCATATAGTGGAAAGTCTAGTTTTGACATTAAGCTCTCTCAGAATAGTCATGTTGGTGCGAAAGGCAGTCCATGGAATCTGCAGCATTTTTCCAACACCTCATTTAAAGGCGTCTATTAGGTCTCTGTCAGCCATTTTCAGTGTCCAGGTCTCCGCTCCATAACTGAATATGGAGAAAACTAGCGAAGTCACCAATTTGGTTTTAGTTTCGTGATGTCGGTCTCTCCATATGTTGTGCAACTGGGACATTTCATTATTGGCCATCCCTATACGTCTCCTTATCTCTTTTTCGCATCGGTCATCGGATAAAGAGCACCAAAATGTATGAACTTAAATTCTGCAGCCGCAGCCCATAGTTCAAAACTACCCAGAAAGTAAATCGATGCCTAATAAGAAGTTCGAATCCTGCACATCTATATATTTTCGTATAAATTTATAGACTTATTGCGAGTTTGTCGGATCGGATTTTGGAGGTAAGTACTAAGAAGCAATGTGTCATAGATATTATTTTTTCGTTTCACATCACGTACAAGACAGTGGTTGAGTGACAACCTAAGGTTTTTCCATTCCTTGAATTCAACATGTGAAATTCCAACATATTATTTTAATTCCAATCACGTCCGTAATACGTTTTCTTGTCCCATAGATCCGGTATCATGACAAATTTCAAACGAACGAGGTATATCGTAAGGTTTATGGCAATATAACTGGAAAACATTATCATATTAAAAGATCTAAAGAAGTTTGAGGAATATGTCTGTTATTTTTATGCGAATATTTCTTTAGGCAATTTGGGCACTTTTGGTATAGGGAAAATGCACTCGACTCGAGCGGCAGTCACACAGTAAGTTTTAAAAATGATGTCGAGCAAACAACACGACCAAAAATTTTCTGAAAAAATGGCCAATGACCGCTGTGTGTACTCAAATCTCTTTGTCATCTCTCCTGACCTCTTGCAACATCAGAGGAATCACAAGAACTTTGCCAACCAATTTTTTAGAAGTAATCAATTTAATATCCATTTTGAGAGGTCATATTGCCCAGAGAATAATCTCTAGAAAGACTCTAGGAAGGCAACTCTGGTGATTGCAGGCTCATATCTGGCCAAAACTGGCTATATTGAGCAGAACAGTGGGAGGCTCCTTTGCACAGGATGCCGGCTAGATTATGGGTACCACAACGGCGCCTATTTCTGCCGTGAAGTAGTAATGTATAAACATTACTGTGTTTCGGTCTGAAGGGCGCCGTAGCTAGTGAAATTACAGGACAAATGAGATTTGTCATCTTATGTCTCAAGGTGACGAGCGCAATTGTAGTGCCGTTCAGAATTTTTGAGGTTTTCAAGAATCCTGAGCGGCACTGTATTGTTATGGACAGGGCGTTTCAATTATAATCAGCTGAACGTCCTGCTCGCCTCTGATTATTATAAAAAAAGAACCTTCAACCCCTAGGAAGCGTTGGAAGCGATTGGTACAGAGTATGATCGACTAGAATGATAGTGTTCTGGAAGTGATGCGTTCCCCCACAGTAAGTTTTAGAAGGGCTTTTCTTTCATCTACAGTGGCATGAACATTCTTGCGCGTTGTTTTCAGTTTGTTATGATATTGCTGCCGTCATGTTAACCTTATCTCATCGTTGGTAATCCTCGGGGCGTCTTGGTGCTTCCTGCTAGACACTGGAGTGACAATAGTCACTTTATCACCGACTATGACGCGTTCTACTTTTCAGGGAAAGATAAGAGCAGGAATGATCTGATGATGTCTTCCTACATCCGAAATGTAAGAAAACGTAGGTGATGGGATATGAACTTTGAAGCTATCTAGTTCTGAGTGCTTCAGCTAAAGGCCATGCTGTTAATCTGATCATCGTCCAAATTTACAACCATGCCAACCAGTATTTCCAGCAGAGGGATGTGTTTGGAATTGGCGCCGAGCCTCAATCGTTTTTTCCAGCTCTGCTACTCACTAGGCGTACTTTATAAAATTATTAAGGGTGGCACTAAAACACCCGATCCCCAAGAAAGGTCTAAAGCTCGGAACCATCCAATTACGTCCATTTTCTCCAAGGCTATGCAGACGATTATGAACCGCAATCTCTTGGAATACCAGAAGAGCATCAGCGATTGCCAGCAGGGTTTCCGTCAAGGTCACTCAGCCGGTAATCTTCTCGTATAACTATAAATGGGTACAAGCGGAAGAATAGAAGGGAGAGGTGTTAACAGTGGTTCTGGACACAGTGAAAACTTTCGATCAAATGTGGACCAAAGCGCTTTTAGAGAGGCTTCCCCAGAGGTTACGCAAATGAGTCACCAGCTTTTTGGATGAGTGGACCATCAAAATTGCTATCGACGATCCATGGTCCAACTCAAGTTTGTGAGTTTTTCTGCTAAAAAGTCTCGATTCGAGATCACTCCTCTAACTGACACAGCTTGTATCGAAAAACTCAGCGTCAGTAAATTTTTTGCTTAATTCTTTGGCGTTGCGTAGAGATGTGTGTTCTCTTTGTATTTTCTACCGCATATATCACGGAAAGTGTCCACAGGAGTTGTTTGCGTTGACACCAGCAGTTGGATTCCGCTACACGATATTTCGGCGAAATACGAAAGTCCACCCGCATCATGTTAATGCTGATTGATGTCTGGCATGATACAAGCGCGCGTTTTACTTGGAATTCCTTTCCTCACCCACTTTGTGGAACGAATTACAGGATGCAGTTTTCCCAAACCGATACGTCTTACGTACCTTCTAGCTTAGAGCATACTTCCAACTTAAAGGTTGTCAATGCATCTCTTGAACCCTGTAGTTGCGGATGTCCATTGTCCTTACCACTGCCCAAGACTTCTTGCCCGTTTGCCCTCTCATTTAAAAAAGGTGTACGTGCTTATTTTTTGAAGGTATCAATGTTATGTTTGCTATCGAAAGCAAGGGAGAAGGCCTGGTAGTTAGTCTGAGTATAGTGAAGTCCTTTGATCGTGTCTGGCACATGTCGCTTCTCTCAAACTTCTATGATTAGGGCTTCCTGAGAGTTTTTGCAAGTGGACCAGTATCCAAACTGGTATACAGCACTGTTAGACACTCCTTCACTGTTTTTTTTCTGCATATCAGTGATCTGTTAGATGCATTGCGTTGGAGAGTACTGGAGATGTCATATACACGGGCCATGCAGGTCTCTCTCAGGAAATCGTCGACTAGTTCCGGAAGAAACATGTGTATTCTATCGAGTTATTTCTTGAGAACGTCGTGGAATGGTATAAAATGTACCTTTCCCAATTTAAACCCAAGAAGACTCAAGCTCATATATCACCGCTCTTCGACAACACTTTCCTTAAAGCCTTGCCTAGTATCGGAATAATTGGTCTCAAAATCTCCAGCTATTGTCAATTCCGCGGTTATTAGTAATGCAAAGTTAAATTGGCTTAGAAGAAGCTGGGCGTCACGGCAATACTTTCACAAGTCAACTCACATTCTAGCGCTTTATGTATGGAGTATTGCTGTCATCTCTTGTCTGGCACATCATAGTAGTAGCTCGAAGCATGCAACACAGAATTGCTCCAAATGTCGGAGATATAGTGCTCTGCACACTGCTGGATGACTTGGTGTTGCGTAGAGACGTCGCTTCAATGTGTGTCTTATACCGCATTTATAAAGGGAAGTGTTCCGAAGAGCTGTTTGACCCTATTCTCTCAGCTGAATTCCTCCTTCGCACGACACGCCACAAGTTAGGATATTATTCCCACCATCTGGACGTGTGGCGTTCCTCCACAGTGGGGCGAAAGCTCGCCCGCCCGGAAATACCACACAAGGAAGCCCTTGTGCGGTATTTCCAGGACGATGCGGCTGTCATTTCTCTGATGTTGCAAGAGAATGTGGGCGGCGGTGATCACTTAACAATTAACATTAGGTTACCCCGTACGCTCCCTTGTCCTCTTATTCCATTAAAGACATGTTGTTCTGAGAGCACTGGGCACGAATTATTTTGTTATTGTCGCAATAATAATATGTATGTATCTTCAGGTTTAATATTTGAATAAAAAAGTAAAACAATTTGTATCAAATTACAGTAGTATTCTTTATTTAAGTTTCCGTATGTCACTTATAGGAATAAATTTTAATTTTAATCGAAAATGTACGTACAAAAATTTTAGGTACTTTTAACTACGTATCAAAATTAATAATATTCTAAAATACATTTCAAAACTCTGCAAAAACAATATCACTTAATTATTTTACAACAAAATCACGTAAAATATAACTAATATCATGTATTTTAAAACTAACAATATTCCTCGCACAAATTAGCCTTATAAACTAAATAATAAATAACACATTTATACATCACTACACCAGTCACATATTATAAAAATTGCTTCGTGTGCTATAAAATACTACACAAACTGACATATCTTCGTTCTTATATCTTCAAACTTTCACATTTGAACATGAAATATAAAACTAGTTAATAACGTAAACAGTATGTAAGCCCTAATTATCTCATCACCTAACTTTATAAAATTTGGACGTATTAAAACACTGCACAAACAAACCATAATGAGATCTTTACGAAAACCCAATCCACATTTAAATTAAATACAATGCTATTGCTAAAATTTAATAGTAAACCTGAGCTAATAATACTTTTCGTATTAAATAAAGGATAAACGTATATTGCAAAACCTAATCCTAAACTTACCTTTATTTACATTAATATCTTTAAAGTTACAATAATCGATAATCAACGTCTCATTATATCTTCTATGCTAAAGCCTTTTTTCGGACCTGTAGATGTACTGCTTCCTGCTTTAGAATTTGTAGCAGGCTGTATCCCAACAATATTTTTTATCCCGTTAGCAATAGGACTCGAATTTATATCATCATTTCCTTTGTTGACAGGGTTTGCGTCTTTGCAGGTGGAAACGTTGGTTGTCGTACAAGGTTTTGTATCTTTAGGAGCTGCTTGTTTGACGATAAGATCTTGAGCTACTGTTTGTTGTGGACCTAAAACTGCATGTGCTAAAGGTCCGTAAGCTACTTGAGTGTGCGGTGGTGGCAATGGTAGTCCATATTTATGATATGACGTTATACCAATAATAGATGCAGGTGGTATCCCAACTACTACATCGTGTCCCCCAATTGGTTGTCTTGGCATTGACAAATTTGTTGGTTCAGGAGATCGGGTTCTGTACACTGGTGCACAGGTTCTAAGAGTATCTGATATGTCAGGTGGGTGGCTTCTCTTCCTAAATTGGCCTAAAAACATTCCTGAAGGGCCTGGGTCTATTGTTGGACTGGCCATTTGAGCTAGTTTCGATGGATCAGGTGGATGAATTTGATGCAAATCTCTTCGAATGTGTAGTTGAGGATGTCTCATTTGCGGCTCGGGAACATCTGAATAACGCATTTCCTTCTCCATTATTTCTTCGGAAGTGAATCTCCGTTTTTCATAAAACTCTGTCGAAAGCATGCGATGTTTTTCTTGATACTGTGGTCTCATAGTGTAAGGGCTTGCTCTGTCTCTTGGTTCGTTATGGTGACAATGAGTTCGTTCCACACTATGAGGTGGTGGAGAAGATCGTCTTGGCCTTTCTTCACTATGCTCTCTGCCAATGCTTTCAACAGATGATGAGCGCGCTCTTCTTTCTGGGGAATGATCTGGCGATGACAGCTCTGCATCTTCGTCATCAAAACCCGGTTCTATCGGTGAACCTGGTTTACCAATATCTTCTTCACCAACATCCAGAACATCTCCTGGTGGAACATCTCCCACAGCGTGCGTTAGAGCATGACGTCTTAAGTCACAGTTTCTTCTAAAAACTTTTCCACATGAGTTACATTCGTAAGGCTTATGATCAGTGTGTGTAAGAAGATGGGTCTTCAGATTTGAACGTTGATTGAAACTGCGGCTGCAAACTGGACATTTGTGTGGGGATTCTTCCATATGTAGAATCTTGTGAACAGCCAATGTTCTTGATTGACAAAATCCTTTTCCGCATTCCGTGCATTTGAACGGTTTTTCTTTTGAATGTATGTACCTGTAACAAACGAAGTTTTAAAAAATTATTTTTAACATTCTTTAATCTGTTATTTTGCTTACGGTATTTTCTGTTTCAAGTAAACCAGTTGTGTTAAAAATTATAATTGTTACAATTACTTTGATGCCTCAATTTTATGTATGGTACCTATATTTTAAAGATGGCGTTCCCATTTTAAAGTCAATATCATTACATTGTCTCTGAATAACATTGCAAAGTCATATATTAACTTTGAACACCACTATTCTGCGCAAACGCCTTGAACGTGTTCCGAGTAATTTGAGACTCATAGTCTCAAGGCGAGTCAGACGATGTATCGCTGTTATAAACCAATCTCGCTTGAGCTGCCCGAACACCGTTGCTTCTTTAATTAATACTGGCGAGATATTCTACGGAGGTTCATTTAAAATAGCCTTTCGAGAGTACCAGTTCAGCCGAATCGAATTACGTTAAAAGCATTTTGTGGCCGATCGGTTCGATTAAAACCACTGCTGTATCAGGCATCAATTGATTAAATTTAGTCACTTGCAAAAGTGACTTTATCACATTATATTTCTGTGTCACGTTGTTCTACTACAGTTAAATTGAAACAAAAACTTAAAAGATGTGTTTTTTGTTCAAGATCAGTTAAAGGTATTATAACAGTGTTTCGGTCTGAAGTATAGTGAAGCTAGTGAAATTACTGGGCAAATGAGACCTAACATCTTATGTCTCAAGGTGACAAGCACAATTTTGGTGCTTCTCAGAATTTTTGGAGTTTTCAAGGCGGCATTTCATTGTATTTTTTTTATTGTTTTATTCAATAGGAAGCCCACGTTGTGTACAATGTATTACCTTGTGGTATATTTACACATTAATTACTGATATTGTTTAACATCGTATACCCCATTTACGGGCTAATGGGCTATGTGTATAATAATAATAATAATACTTTATTGATAATAATACTTTATTTCATTTTCTTTTACAATCACTGCAAATAACTTAAATTACTAAATGTACAATATTTATTACATAGTACCAATTATTTACATCTTTTTATCGCTAATTGTAACAATACATTGAACATTGAAAATTTGGTTTTGCAGTGATATTAAAAGACCTCTGTCTGTATCAATTACCATCAGCTGAACTTCCTATTCGACTCGTCGCTTATTGTCATAAAAGAACAAGTAAATCATAGCACTGTAAGTAGGCAGGTATTGCAAGTGTTTATTATTTTGTCTTTTCTAGTCTCTGAAGCATGTATAAATATTTTTAAATACTTTCATATCATGTTGTAATGATTAACTGATTCTACCATTATTTTTGAATATGTATTAGGATCCTTGAAATTGATCTTATGAAAATAAAAAAATCAGATTCTTCGCGGTCGACCAACCATAAACAAAAATTCATCACTCATTTAAAAACAACCGCTAAATCTTTTACGTTTATCTTTAAATTGTAAGCACATTTTAAAATGCCTTTGCTTAGCCTATTTTACATTTAATAATAATATCCACACACTTTTTACACAAATTATCTTGCCCCAAATCAGGCATAGCCTGTGGTATGGGTTGCAAGACAATGATATATTTAATATAATATACTTACTTAAACATATATATGTACATATAAACATCCATGACTCGGAAACAAACAACCATATTCATCATATAAATGTTTGCACCTACCAGGATTCGAGCCCGGGACCTATAGCTTAGTAGGTAGGGTCGCTAACTACTCGGCTATATAGGTCGCTTTTATAATATATTTTTAATGATAATATTATTCGCTTACAATACACACAATTGCACAATTTAAAATTAACATGTCTTGAAGGAACGAGGATTAAAATAAATACAAGTTTTCTTACTTAGCAATGCCTGCATTTCTGAGGTCGTTTGATTTTATGTCAATACGAAACCAAGTCTCGCGCTAAGATGGCCTTAATTATTTAAATACTTAAGAAGATTTCACATAAATGTGTATTTCAGCCTAATTTATCCTTTTTATTATAATGTACTACAAAGTCCTGCTATAATTATTTGAATTAGTGTAATATTGAACATTATCAAATCTTGTTATTACACTCATATCAAGATTATTATTGAACGTCCTGTAATATCTTTGAGAAGAATTTTTACGGTGGTCGTTAAGTTTTTCTTATGTTGTTTTCTGTCGGATGCGTATTTTTGTTAATAAAAATAATCGACGAGACGAGCAGGACGTTCAGCTCATGGTTATTGATACGCCCTGCCCATATCACAATTCAGTGCAACTCAGGATTATTGAAAAACCCAAAAATTCTGAGCGCCACTACAATTGCGCTTGTCTCCTTGTGACATGAGATGTTAAGTCTCGTTTTCTCAGTAATTTCACTAGCTACGGCGCTCACGGCAGAAATAGGCGCCGTTGTGCAAAGGAGCCCCCCACTGGTAGATGTAGGTAAAAGTCTTCTCATGAATCTTATTGAAAAGTTTAGAAGAGAGAGCATCATATTGACGTTTCGCGAAGGCCATTTTACATTTTATTATGAGATATATTTGGGTGCGGCGGCGTGCTCGAACAAGAGTCACATTGAGGGGTAGGGTAGTATATTTTATTAAAATACTCCGAAGAGTGAATAGTTATTATATATAGTTATTGCCGGACCGTTAAAACTTGGCATTCTAAGTAAAGTAGGTTGGTAGAGTATAGTATAGCTTTATAAGATAAGCACTATCTTTAGAATAGCTCTTTCCAGAGATTTTAGAATTCTTTCCAATGATTCACAGTTTTAACGCTTTCTGTGAACAAAGCCAAATTCAAATTAAAATATTTTTACTAAGAATAGTATATGATATCACCTGAAAGTTAAAAATTACCAGCCATTCGAAAAAGTATGCCCCAGACCTGAGAAGAACGGGGGGAAGAAACTCGTCCAATAAAATCCGAATCTGTGGTATCATTAAGAAAGTCATTTGTGTTATGTAAGTAACTTTTACCACGTTTTCATGATGTTTTGATGTGCAGTTTAAAAAATTATAGCAATAATCATATACTTATAATAAATATGTGAGTGTAAAATCCAATTATAGACAAATTCAATTAACTGAAATGAAAAAGTGATAGGCGTTACAAAAACGAGAAGCACGCAACTTGTATAAATCGTTTGAACTATTAATTAAAACAGTTTTGATAAAATTTATCAAATTTTGATCAAAGAGTCAATAAGTTATTTTCGTATAGAAATAATTTTAAAAATACTGCGTATATTTTTTTTAAATTTCCTTGCTGTGTCATTGAACAGAAAATTAAATTTAGAATCGCAAAACTAACGCACAAAGTCAGCATATTATATTTTTGTTATAAGATCTGGTTTTTTTTATGGAAAAAGGAGGAAAAACGAGCTACGGGTCACCTGTACTGTGTACACCTGGTGTTAAGTGATCACCACCGCCCACATTTTCTTGCAACAGCAGAGGAATCACAGGAGCGTTGCCGGCCCTTTAGGAAGGTGTACGAGCTTTTTTTGAAGGTACCCATGTCGTATCGTCCCAGAAACACCACACAAGGAAACTAATTCCACAGCTTTGTAGTACGTGGAAGAAAGCTCCTTGAAAAGCGCACTGTGGAGGACCGCCACACATCCATGTTTTATCTGTAACCCGCTATATACTACAATCAGATGCAATAGATTATTGTGGCTAGGGGATTTAGTAATGATAATGTAAAGTAGGTCTTAAATGCATCATATTTGGTATATTAAAATAAAAAAAAATCACCTTTAGAAGCAGATAGGAAGCGTACATAATCTTCAAACTTGTTCTCACAACAAACATAAATTATAAACCAGTATAAAAATATCCAATCAAATCAGAAACCTATAATAAATTAGAAAAATCATTTGGACGTCTCTATTCCGTGAATGTAAAACTGAACAACTCGTAAACAGGTTTCGTAGAGTTCAAAGTGGCCGTTGGTTTATAACAAGGCAATTACCGGGTTACTTTGAAAAGACATTATTCTCACCGCATCCTGTTGACGAAAATTTCATTACAAAAGAAAACTGACATTAATTATGTAATATCAAATTCTTAAGTTAGACGTACTTGTTCGCTGTAATATGTACGTAGTAGGTACCAATTAATCAAGTAAATGAAAAAGTGTGTGTGTACTTATGCACGAAATAAGTTATACTTCTTTGGCCTAACAAAGCAAAAATCATTAAAATGATTTAGTCCTCGTGATATTCTACGTTTTGAGATAGAACAATTTTGTAAAAATCTTGCAAAGATGGCTTTGACAATTAATTATTAAATAATGAATACGGCTGTATGGCCTTTGCCTGTCCTAATGAATGAAATGGACGAAGAAACCAAAAAAAAAATAACGAATGACGCAAACGTCATAAAAGTTTAGAAACCAACTTCACCCTGTTACTTTTATGGTACAGTGATGCGTGCGCATCTTAAAATTTCACTCTTTGTTAGAATTTGTTATTTGACTTGCGAAGACTTTAAGAGCACCTCTAATTAAGAAAGGGATCTCTTCTTAATATCTTCCCTCAAAAGGAGTCGTTACAATATTAATGCTTCACAGCTGGAGAACATACAAGAAATATTTATAAGATTCTTAAGATTTAAACTTAGATCATTTCTACGCCTAGATAGACTATGACAGCTGTCTAACCTCTATTTTGAGCAATCCACTCACACTAACACAAAGTGTCATACAAATCGCGAGTGTAAGACGTAGCTTGTCACGCACACTAAAGTAATAAAACTGGCCTGTTTTCATTGGTTGTCTAGCTGTAGATAGATCTAGAAGTATAAATTATGTAAGGCTTCCTCGTATAATCCCTGTGACTCTTTTCTGTAAATGAAAGCGCTAAATATCAGATGTATTATTTTAGTTATATATTTCTGTTAAAATATTATTATATTCATGATTCCCACAGATCATCAGAACCGTTACTATCCTCTAGTCCTGAGATCTTCGAAGTTCTTTGATTCAAAGCCGATGCCATTCCCATGACTAATCTGATAGTTGCTAAACTTTTATTAAAGAAATTACCTTAACTTGAATTATACTATAAACAACAACTGTCATGTATTTCATGAGAAACGAGCTGAGATATGATTTTAATTTATTATAGAAACTAGTTGCTAGTCCGCGACTTCGTCTACGTGGAAGCTATTACGAGAATCTATCCTGGAATCTTGATAATATTCATTAAAAATTAGAATTAAATATATTCAGTAGTATTGCTTTTCGACCGGAAACATAGACAAACAGACAAGCAGGATTCTGTATTACAATATGTTATGTCTTTTTTTAAGTGATAACCCTCACTTCTAGGATTAATACACAAATAAAATTTGAAAAACAAAATTTTATGAACGATGCGGGATTCGAACCCACGACCTCCGGCGTTCCGTGCCGGTGCTATAATCAACTGAGCTAACCGTTCGAGTAACGTATCGTTATAAAATCTTGTATGCTTTGTTCAACTCTCTTTCGTGTAACTCTAGTAACTTGTATGTTTGTTACAATTTTATTTTATGTATTCGATTATACGCCAAAATAGGATTGAGCGCAGTTTGTTGAAAGTAAGAAAGCAAGATAAGGTAAATATAACAAACATAAGAAAGAAAACAAAATGGAAAGTGTGGAAAAAACAATTAAAACAGTAAAATGGCGTCGGACAGGACATGTGATAAGAAGCAAACAAGATAAATGGACAAAAGATACTATAGAGTGATATCCAAGATATGGAAAAAGAAATAGAGGGAGACAAACGATACGATGGGAAGTTGATTTCAAAAAGATTGCTGGACCAACATGGAGAAGAACAACTTGCGATAGGAAAATTTGAAAAGATCTGGAGGAGGCCTATGTGGACAAGCGAGCAATGATTAACATAAGATATAGTATATATAAGGTTTAATATAATTATAATCATTTAGTATATTAAGCTGTAGCATAAGTTAAAAATGTACCTTTTAAGTTTGCTTGCAATAAAGGCTTCATTAATCCATAAGATTATACAAAACCTAATGTGGAGTTGGATAGCCAATCATGATATTAAAAATAATGATTAAATTAGGTAAGTTTTTTAAATTAAAGTAAATTAAATTTTACGTATTTCCTTTTATCCTCCTTAAAAGCGGATATAATATATAATATTTATTATTGTAATTACCATTGCTGAATCTAAATAAATAAAAAAGAACATTTCTTCATTTATTCTATAAGATATATAGAATTAACGCTATTCATTCATTCTATCTTTATAATTAGATTATTGTTAACGTATTCGAAATTTCGACAAAAGAGGTTAAGATGTGGGTAGTTAAAAAAAAATTAAAAAGAGTTTCCATCATGTGTCAAGGTTTTTGAACGGTGTTTGATTTAAAATTAACCAAGACTTTGATCATTCTTTCCAAAACACTACGCGAATGAACTGGTAATTTATATAAAGCAATGTGTTTAAATAAACATTTACAAAGGTGACGCAAAAATCAAGTAACTTTTAAATCAAACAAATACAAAAAGCCTTCACCTAGCTCTTACATATAGTAAGTATCCTATTATAAGTGCTTACAAATAAATATATCTTAAGGCCTGTGATTGATTTAAATATCATAAGCAATGTAGATGAACAACTAATGTTTAAAAATACTGACTATTTATCAGAGACGGTTGATCAATATAAAATATAAGTTACGTCTCTGTCTTAACATTCAGATAAGGATCAGATGGACACTCGCACAGAATCCCATCAGCTCCGTGAAGATTAAAAAACGAGACACGAAATTACAGACAGCTCGAATCTCCGGGCTAATGGCGTGCATTAAAATATTTTTCCATTACGGATAATGTGAGGCAGTTGTATATATAATGCTGGTTTCTGATCTTTGAAGAATGTGGAATATTATGTTTTTTGTTTATTGCGGGTAGTGTTATAGTTATCTGTTTATCTATAGAGACACAAGTCAAAGTATAAAAACGCATCGTGTAAATATATCAATATTATTCTATTATTTACTACCAGTCGATATTTTTTTTAATACATCACGCGCATCTTGTGTATTAAATACGGCATCGTAGATACCTAAAACATTCAAGCATTTACTGAATAATTATTTTTAATAGGCATAAAGGAATAAATTGTTCAAAATACTGATAGTATAACTAAGTTTAACAAAAAGACTTCAAGACTAGACAATCTGTACTCTCAATCTATACAATTTTCTGAATCTTAATGTAAGCTAGTACTAAAACTCATCGAAAGGCGAAATAATTCTTTTAGTAAACAAAATAAAGAGCCGTATTAACTTAATAACTCAAAACAACAATCACAAATTCATATGTCCGATCTTGTTTAACAAGAACTGTACCAAATCTCCATTTATAAGGTAAATCCAATAGAGTAGACTGCTCAAACCTCACACTCTAAAATATGAAGTTTAAATTTGTAAGTGAACAAATTGGTATAAGTTTTTTGTATGATATCTAAGAACATGTTACGTTTATGAATAAAAAATATTCAATTACAAAACGATGGTAGAGTTAGCATGACCGAAACAGGTTTTGAACACGACCTCAATATATTTTGTTTTTTAACTCGTTACGGTTGTATACGTCTACCAGTAATAACTTTTTTTTATGAAATAATAAGATACTAGGCTACGAGTTACTTGATAGTAAGTAATTTCAGTCTCCATTGTTCTTTGGCATCACCAAGAAATCAGAAAAGCAAGAAGATATCCTGCCGCCGAATTCCACCTTCGCACGACACGCCACAAATTAGGATATCAACCCTACCATCTGGATGTGTGGCGGTCATCTACAGTGCGACGAGACGTTAGTCCTCGTCCTGTAATCGTTTCAATCCACTCACACTCGCACACGGACTGACTGACAAACTCACATACACAATCACAAACACACTCCATAAAAATTTACACTACTTAAATATATTCATACATACACACTTACACATACATACACACTTACATATATTATACAATACATCAACGCACTCGCCGGCAAGTGTGTTCATCCCATTTTTCATCTTTTATCTTCATCTTTTCTCCTTCCCACAAGCACACAGTCGGTCCGAGGATCGAGTCTCCTTAAGGGACGCCCCGCGACTGTTATTGCGTAATCTTTACGATCTCCACGGCTCACGTCCTATGACGCTGTAAAAGCCTTCAGAGCTGACAGCATAGAGGAGGTCGAGTCCTCAATACCTATGTAATTCCCTCCTCTCCAAAAAAAAACCACATACTACACAGCTGTGCAATGAACTTCCTTGTAACGTGTTTGCGGGACGATACGACATGGGCTTTAAAAAAAGCGCGTACACCTTCGTTCAAGGCCGTCAGGAGCGTTTCCTGTGATTCCTCTGGTGTGGCAAGAGAATGTGGGCGACGGTGATTACTTAACACCAGGTACGCTCGTTTGTCCTTCTTTTGCATAAAAATAAAAGTAATGATGGTCCTTCCTGACTCGATGCACCGGATTGTTGAAACAAAATGTACTCACTAACCGGAACATTAATGTATTAAATCCAGTTAATTAATTACTGAATTTTTTACAGTACGATTAGTCTAAAATTTCTGAACATTAATCGACAAAATTCCAGATATAAAATTATAAACAATAATTTGATAATAAGTAATATTTTATGCTGTGATTTTATAGATCACTAGCTGACCCAACAAACGTTGTATTGCCGATATTAAAATTGCGATACAAAAGTAATTGTTGATCGTAGATGGGTGAAAATTTGAAGTTGTATGTATCTTTTAATGCTGACTCATAATCAAAAAAATTAAAAAAAAAATGTAAAAAAAATTAAAAAAAAAAGGCGTGGACCACCCTTAACATTTAGGGGGATAAAAAATAGATGTTGTCCGACCTACCTAATATGCACTCAAAATTTCATGAGAATCGGTCAAGCCGTTTCGAAGGAGTTTAACTACAAACACCGCGACATGAGAATTTTATATATTAGATTGTATGAAATTCGGGAAACAAAATCGTAGCCTTTATTTGTATAAAATGTAATAAATACCTGAAAATATTTTGAACCAAACTTAGCTTTAACAGTGAACAACTGAAGATTACAATTTAAATAAGGAAAAAGGGCTGAATCTATACATCCTATCAACTGGCTATTAAAAAAGTAAATTAAAATATTACTTTTATTACGGAACGAGAAATTTTATTGCTATGAGCTCGATCGTCTGTCGAAATATGATTGGTGCATTTGATTTGATTACATGGAATTAGAAAATTTAGATTAGATTTAGTAATGTTTCGTAAACTTACTTTTCGTAGGAATTTTTAGCTTTGATTTAATATACCTGTAGATCTTCATTGGAAACTGCTTCAGGTACGACCAGACCAGAAGCAATTAATCTTAAGAGGTAAATACACAATGCTGGAATGTAATCCGTTAAGTACGGATTGTACTTAACGGTCTCAATTTGTGAATGTCTCTACTACCTAAACTTAAAATAAGGCTTAATAAGCTATGTATTATTGATGTAACGGTTAGAGATAATCCTTACTATCGAGTTAGCATCGAGCTTTCATTACTCGCCTCAGCCGCTCATTTCTGACACAACAAATATTCTAAGCAACCGTAAATTTAAAAAAAATATATGTTTATTTTACCTCTTATTCCTCATTATGTGGTCTGCCAGTAATTCTGTGCTTTTGAAATAATTTAAGACAATATTATTTAACTAGCTGACCCGGCAAACGTTGTATTGCCATATAAATTGCAGATTTATTTTCTACTTACTTCACACTTATTTTATATTTTGGATAATTCACATTATAGTTTTATAAATTATAGCCTGAGTTATTCTGGTGTGTAAGCTATATTATTATAAAGTTTCATCAAAATCCTTTCATTGGTTTTTGCGTTAAAGAGGTACAAACATACATCCAGACATACAAACTTTCACATTTATTATATTAGTAGGACATAATATAGCAAAAGCCAAAATACGATTAAAATAAATTCTCTCAAAAAAAAACCACCAAAGTAAATGTTTTTCGAGGTTTTTTTTAATTTTCCTACAAAACAAAGGTACTGTAACTTGTATTGTATTTGACTGCAACGTTACATTACAATATTTTCACATGATTGATATAAATAAACAAAAATTGATTAAAATATTATATATCCTTTAAGTATTGTGATTTTGAATGGTTTCACGCTCTTGCTGCCTCTCTTACCTGCTATTGGGATAAAAGGGATAAATTTTCATGTAGTTAAGCCACGCCCACTTCTATTCAATATATTTTAGATGCCTCTAAGCCAGCACATACCACCTCCGAGGAAATAAATGACGCTAAACTTCACAATGACAACTATGACAAATACTTTCACGACCATTTCAACTGCAGTCCTGCTGAAAACATGATCTGGAAAGGTCTCGAAAAATCGGGCAAATGACAATGCGATAGTGACTTCTTAAACTGAATTCAAATACATAAAAAAGTGTGTGTGTACTGTATGTATATGCACGCAAGAAGTTATTCTTCGTTGGCATAACGAAGCAAAAATCGTTAAAATGATTTATTCCTGGAACTATTCTACGGTTTTGGGTAGAACAATTTTGTAAAAATCTTGCAAAGATGGATTTGACAATTAATTATTATATAATGAATATGGCTGTATGGGCTTGCACCCTTTGCCTGTCATAATAATGGACGAAGAAACCAAAAAAAAAATAACGAATGTCGCAAACGTCAGAAAATTTTAGGAACCAACTTCAACCTGTTAGTTTTGTGTTACAGTGATGCGCGCGCATCTTAAAATTTACTATTATCATTTTTTCATAACGCGCCTAAAGAAGTATAACTTCAATAATTTGTTAAAAGATTAGAAAAATAAGGTTTGAAATTGGTTGTAAGTCAAGTGTAACTTTAGAAAACAGTCCTCCACAACTTTCACAATTAAGTCACGTACTTTTATTTACTTGTAATACAAAGTAGTTCTAAGCTAAGCTTATTGAGGACAATACAATTAACTTATTCTTGCTATCCACTTCAACCCACATATCAAACGTAAATAAGTCTATGGGTTTAGACCAAAATTGTTATTTACCATTGAAAATTACAGAGAATTTAAAATATTATTAAAGAATGAAAAAATATTTTTTTATCCAAATAAGGAATAATAAATTAATTTTAAATAGTATTTAATATGCTATTTAGAACTACATGTGTATAAATAGATATACAAGTTCATAAAAATTACGAGTATATGTCTCCCATTCGTGTTTGAAATCAATGTAGTTTAAAAAAAATATTAATTAACTTAATAGAATTAGTAAAAACATTTTAAAGGTAAGAGAAAAAGTAATTACTTAATTCATTTAATGCAATTCTTGAAATATAGAAAAATAAAACTAAAAGTACCTCTAAAAAAATTTAAAATAGAATATAAGTTATAAAAGGTTTGGATATAATGAAAATGCCGTAAGTAAAAGTTTGTAGGAAGAATATCACAATCAGTTTACTTTAATTTTACTTTCTAAGTCATATCATTTTATTGGATTGTCCAATTTTAATCAGGTTTTTAATAATAACAAGGTTTTTGTCTGACTTTTATGTCAGACAAAAACCTTGTTAAATTTAATAGGCCAGGAATCCATTCCAGCAAAAATTCTCAACACATCCAGCTTACATTATGACCAATTTATACGTTTCCCACCTAAAATATACTCTCGAACATTCCATATTTGATAAATAACCAATAAAAATGAAATCATAATTACGGTTATAATAAATCAGTTTGTATCTTGTATTTTCCATTAAAAGTAAGAAGATCAAGTCCGCAGCTGTGTTCGGATGCCGGAGGGTCATTAACCCCACTCTCGAGTAAAGCCTTACTCAACTTACTAAGCTTAACTACCACTCTGATAGTAATGAGCCTTTCTTGTATCTATATATATAATATTGCTATGAGATTCGATATCTTTGCAACACTAGTTATAACTTTATTTGACAAACCAACAATATTCATGCACAAATGTAAAAATATCACCAAGGAAACATAAAACTAAAAGACACATAGCAAAAATATCAATAACTGGCATGTATAAAAGATTTAAAGACATACAGATTATTAAAATTAGTGTAACAAGAATAATAGTAATTTCTACAAATTTGCTCCCTTACGCAGGGATCAATGACATTATGATGAAAGCAGGTTGATGTGGAATTAAATAAATTGAGTTGCTGATTATTTTGAGAAAGTATATTAAATTGGCTACAAATACGATTGATACAGGAGTGATATGCTAGGTTAGTACGGCTACGATTATCTTTAAATATGTTGTGTATATATATAAATATATATATTGAATTAGAATCTTAAAAATATTTTAAATCGAGGCTTTGTCGGTTCATAAGTTATACTTATCTTAATATAACTGTATCGACCAATAAAAGTTTCATATCGGTTTAAAGCAATGAGATAAGTCTCAATTATGTTAATAACCAACTTAATTATATTCTATTTGAAGACATACGAAATCAGCACAGTAGCGACACGGCATACATATATTTATAAGGAATTCTTACAAGCCGCTCTTTCGTAGGTAAATCAAATGAGATTAGAGACAAGTGAATTAACATAATCTGACAATTTGAATAATTAAGTAGTCGATTCTGTTGTTTGGAGTTATGCGGATTAACTTATTTGGTTTTTACCTATTTCTTTATCTCAGTGTGAATAATATTTTAAAAGTAATAAAGCTGAAGAAATATTTTTCATTTACTAAATGATAGACGATGCTCTCTGCAAGCAGAGACTAGATAAAAATTACTTTTATTTAAATTAATTCTATCGCAAAATGGATTAAAAACCACGTCACATCGCAAGCAATGTCGTGGTCACCACGCTGATAGGACCCTGCATCTAAGAGCACATGAACTTCTATGAAAGTCTCCTCACCCAGCGATATTATGAGAGTCATAGAAAAAATTGGTTTGAAAGAGATTCTGCAATGCTTTGGCATGAAAGGACCGATGATAACTATACAATGTTAGGTAATGTCATTTGAAATCGTACTCAGTTCGCAGCTGCGTTGGGTTCATAATACATTGAAAATTAGCTTACACACACTAGGATCTACTCGCACCTTCTTACTATTACCTACTCCAGGCTGAAGCGCGCGAAAAAGTTAGTTGGCGCTATTATCGCCACATTATGATAATTACTTCTGAATAAGAATTTGACTGAGAAATTTTAAGAAATAAAGCATAATTTGTATTTTACGAAGCAATTAATTTAGCGTCATTCATTGAGAATTAATCTCAATGCTACAAAACTACACAGTTATACGAAAGCAACTATGCGTGTAATTCTTATAACACTAATTCCAAAGCCCAGCTTAACCCATTTATAATCCGCGTTGAATCTTATAATCTATTAATATTTAAAGCAAGTAACCGTGTATATTCAAATGTACACGTTTAAGTTGTCTCAAGCGTATTAGCCGTACATAAAAGATGCATAAGCAACCGTTGGACCGAGATTAAGCCCACGCTTTACAACTGAACTGGCTTCGGCAATTTGTTATGAGCATGGCTACCATTGAGTGTTTGTGAATTGTAATAATTCTGTAGATTTACATTCTACAACGTGACTTAAAATAAATGTGTCTGTAATGTTTAAGTTTACGTTTACTAAATCAGTTTGGAACTAACTTAATTGCAGTTTATTTCTTGTTCTTTCAGTCATGTTCGCCTCCATCTTGTCATTGTAGTTTTTACTACTTTCTAGTACCAAGGATATAAAAAACGTTTAAGCCGCGAATCGTAGAACCGATCGTTAATATTTTTTTTATTACAACAAACATAAAAATCCCTACAACTCGGTTGATCTAGTAAGTCTTATGTTGGGCGATGTTTATTGTATATATGCCTTTACAACCGTAACCGTTACCGGTATCGGTCTTGATAAGTGGGCAAATTGTCAAAATAAACCAACATCTTGTAGAAGGCATAAATTACGTGGTAAGATACCATTATATAGATTGGCAGGTCACGAAAATACATAAAGCCTAAAAATAGAAGTGAAAACTTAGAACTTTTAAATTAAATTATTAATTTCAATTTATTTTGAAGACTTTTTTTCAATACTATATTAACAAACAATTCACAGTATATACACATTGAACTTTTTACTAAATCCAATCAATTTCACTTATAAGATATACACACAATACGGCAGCAGTATAACCACAGATACACTGCTTTAAGCATTTCGGTAACGCGAACTCACTAGATTTTTCTCATACAAATAGTGTCCAACTATATAGACTAGTTTACATTTCTATATATATATATTTTAACTATTTATTTATCGCATAGTCATAAGCATATCGGTGACGCTAACCCATAAGATTTTCCACTACCAAATAGTTGTACATCCAGACAAAATCCTGTGCATCATTAATAATGGAATGCTTCTATATCTATGGCAAAAAAGCTGTAGGTAGTCCTTCCATAACAAGGCATAATACAAATTAAGTCATAACTCATGATTGAAATTTTCTCAACGTGAAACACAATTAACGCTCTTGTAAAGTTAGTTTTTTGTGAGGCGTCAGTAAACTTAAGCTTAAACTGTTATGACTGTTACCAGCCTGCGCATGTAAGTAATAAAACTTTGCGTTTTATGATTTTAAAACCAGAAATCGCATTTAATCTTCTGAAGCTGTAGCTGTCTACAGCAAAAAACTAGAAATAAATTTTAAGGATAATGATCGGTAGGATATTATACACACATACACGCAAACACGTGTGTGTGGGTATGAGTGAGTGTGTATGTGTGTAGGTAGGTTTTTCGTGTACAAGAATATCAGACACTTGTAAGGTTTTTTTGTAGTTGAGTTGAATTGCTCTGCTCGTGGTGGTGTCGTGTAGCGGGTAAGATATGTGCGGGAGGAGCGATGGCTCCATGCGTCATGCTCGTGAACGGGCGTTGTTTGTGGTGCCTGGTTGGTCCGTATTTTTTAACTTACACAAGTAAGTCAAAACTTTACATACTTTGTATCTATAAAATATAATGTAAAATGCTGATACAGTAAAAATAGATTTAAAATAATGGCAATGAGGTTCTTGCCACTTCTTATTAAAGCTCAACTTTTCCGAAGTGTTGGCAAAGTCCTAACATTCATAAGTGTCTTTTTGACTTAAGTGAATAAATGATTTTTTCACCTCTCCAGCACGAAAAGGGCGCTATTGCTTATTGAAAACTCGCTGCAAAAACGCTTTTTGCTGCGAGCTTGAGGCAAAGTGATTTAAATTTTGAACCTCACGTGACCATACATCCGAGAATTAGTCCGCGTTAAAAAAATAAACAATGCGATCCCGTGGGTTCCGAAATTCATTTTAGCCTAGCGTATTATCTCACTGTCACAAAAATTTAGATGTTACTTATCGAAATTTAGATTTATAAATTTTACTATTGCCTTTTTAAAGACTTAATATATTTTAAAATAAATACTAGTAATAAACACTGTTAAATATTCATACCTATAACACTTTTCTCGCTAGTCGAGGTAAAAAATTGTATGTTTCACACGAGAGCATTTTTTTTTGTCTCATGTCTTTAAATCACTCACAACCACAGTAGTCTATATTAGAATCCTTATTCGACTACTTCGCCAATTCGTGATTTAAAGTCAGCACTCGCAGCAAAAAATAAATTTGCTCAATTTTTGAACAAATAACTATTCTTTCTTTAATTTTATAAACATATACATAATTGTTTTGTTCTTAAAACATAGTAATAATATAATATTGTATTCAAATTCAAATTCAAATATTTATATTCAAAATAGGATTCAAAAGAGACTGCCCCAGACCTGAGAAGAATGGGCGCAAGAAACTCAGCGGGCTTTTTTTTTAATATAAAATATGGATTACAATGTAATATCGTACAACAAACATTTATAATTAAAGAGCCTGAGGGTGTTCGCTTTATTCCCAGTCCGTGGTGTCATTAAGAAAATCGTTTATGCTATAATAACCTTTCCCACACAAACGTTTTTTAACAATTCTTTTAAATTTCGTAACACATTTGTTTTGTACATTTTCTGGGATCATATTGTAGAAGCATATACATCGCCCAACAAAAGACTTACTAACTCGACCCAACCGAGTAGTAGGCATAACAAGTTTATGTTTGTTCCTCGTGTTAACATTATGAATGTCACAGTTTCTAGAAAATTCCTCAATGTGCTGTACAAAACATTATCAAAAATGTATTGAGAAGCAACAGTCAAAATGTTTATTTCTTTAAATTTTTCTCTTAATGATTCTTTAGGACCTAGGTTATAAATCGCGCGAATAGCCCTCTTCTGCAGCACAAATATAGTATTAATATCGGCCGCACTGATATATATACTTTAATATATAATTACTGATAATATACTTTAAATATATTTTTTTAGGTTTTGTATGTTTAATATTATGAGTGAAAGTTATTCATAAATATTATATTCCATATTTTGAATGAAAACGACATATTTTAACACAATATCCCAGAAAATTAGCTTTTTTAAAAGATCAAACCACGCTTTAATGTTATAAGTTTGTGTAATGCACCTCAATTTTAATAATTATTAGTGCCAAGACGATACTTTCAAGTTTTTCCAGTGGGAGGCTCCTTTGCACAGGAAGCCAGCCGGCTTCTCCCAGCCCATAATCTAGCCAGATTATGGGTACCACAACGGCGCCTATTTCCGCCGTGAAGCAGTAATGTGTAAACATTACAGTGTTTCAGTCTGAAGGGAGCCGTAGCTAGTGAAGTTACTGGGCAAATGAGACTTAACATCTTATGTCTAAAGGTGACGAGCGCAATTGTAGTGCCGCTCAGACTTTTTGGGTTTTTCAAATATCCTGAGCGGCACTGCATTGTAATTGACAGGGCGTATCAATTACCATCAACTGAACGCCCTGCTCGTCTCGTCCCTAATTTTCATTAAAAAAAACTGTTCATAATCGAATCGATCCACAATATAGTTCGTCACAATCCCGCATACTTGCACGCCGCCGTATCATTTATTTCTCGCTAAAGAAATTCTGTATTCGTCCCGCGCCTTATAAAAAGTCTAAGCCCCGAAGTCCGACAGGTATCTACGTGGACAAAAAATAAATGGAAATCCTAATGGAGCAAAGCAAAAGAGGTTTGGTCGCGGCGCGTGATAGTATGTAACCGTATCGTTAGCCTTAAAGATTTATTTTTGTGTGAATAAACTTTATATTGCATGATTGAAATATTTTCCGAAGTATTTATCTACTTAGGACTGCCACATTACATACACTTTTACGATCAATTTGATTATACTTTCTGTCTTCTTTTTCTTTTACTGTCTCTGCTCTTTATAGCATAGGAATGAACAAGAAACGAAACACATTTTTTTTTCTTTATAAAAATAAGGGACGAGACGAGCAGGATATTCAGCTGATGGTAATTGATACGCCCTGATGGTAATTGATACGCCCTTACCCATTACAATGCAGCGACGCTCAGGATTCTTGAGAAACCCAAAAATTCTGAGCAACACCACAATTGCGCTCGTCACCTTGAGACATCAGATGTGAAGTCTCATTTGCCCAGTAATTTCACTAGCGGCGCCCTCTAGACCGAAACTCAGTAATGTTTACACATTACTGTTTCACGGCGGAAATAGGCGCCGTTGTGGTACCCATAATCTAGCCGGCTTCTTGTGCAAAGGAGCCTCCCACTGGTAAGTATGTGTCACCATATGGTAATTGATAACCTGTACTCACCCATTAAGTTATTATTATTATTATTAATAAGTTCATTGCATATTTTGGTTGTCCGTGGAAAGTTGAATGATTACTATGATATACTATTATTATTTTAGATTTATAATGATCATCATGGTCCAGTATTCGTTCTATATCGGATCGAAAACCTTCCAAATTATAGCCATAGTGTTTCTATGATTATTTAGACCGGCAATCATATTGAAATTGTTAACAAAAAACTAGTCTCAAAGAAATATTTAAGGTAACGTGATACTTATAGGGACGCTTAACTTTTGAACTTTTCATTTTAATAGCACTCTAATTGATGGCTGTCTGCCTAAAATGTATTGCATATAAATAACAGCAATTTGATTCCATAGATGTATTTTTCGAAATCTTCATTAGTACGTCCGTACGTCCAAGCGACAATCATTGTGAGCGTGACACGTTGCCCGTCATGACGCTATCATACTCGAGCGCGTCCTAGCCGGTTTCGTGGCGCGGTTGGCGTCCAAGTGACTTAATGGGAGCGACGGCTAGCCGCTGCTGCTTCACACACAATTTCACCTCTGACTGACGCAAACATTCATTACTTGTCTCAAGTACACGTCACGCGTCAGGTGCGTCACAGAGTTTCATTTGGTCCAATGTCTATCCTGAATTTTTAACCGACTTCAAAAAGGAGGAAGTTCTCAATTCGATCGGTGTTTTATATGTATGTACACCGATTACGCTGAGATTTATGATCCGATTAACATGATTCATACTTGCCAAGCCAAATGTAATAGCAGGTACCTACACTCGCCACGCGTGACTTTGAGCGGGATAGCTTCGTAAACGAAGCTAAAGAATAGATATCCCAATCGGTCAGGCACTGACTTAAACTGTATCTATAGGTAGTATTTTGTTAATATTAAAGGTGTCAGGTTTACATAAGAGGTGCATTAAATTAAATCTTTATTAAGTTATTTTAACCGTAGTTTTTTTGAAAGCTTAGATACAAATATACAGAACTTAAATTAAACTTATCTTCTCGTCGGCTTTATTTATTCCAAATGTTCTATAGTTAATTCGATAAATTAAATGATAGAATGTTTTGGCGATTAGAGCTAGTTCTTAGCACGTCCACGAGTGGTTTGTTTTTCAGTTCTTCAAGGAATTCCCTTCGAACTATTGAAACTATTAATAGGAGGACAACTTTGACTCCTAAACATAAACAAAATACTATAAGCCTCTTATATAACTAAATTTATTTTGAATTATTCACTCGAAATTGTGCTGTAGTCACGCCCTATAAGTTTTGAAGAACCAGTCAGAATCACTATTATATACGAAAATTCTCATAAAACTTTTAATGTAACTTTATATATTTTTAACACAAAAACATATTTTAATATATCTAGTAATAAAACATCTGAATGTGGTATTTTCAGCAGGGTAATAAAATATTTATTATTTATTACTACCCACATTTTATTTTAATAATTTTAATTACACTTGAACACCTTCCTAGCATGATTAATTTCGACTGGAGCTAAAAACGATAGAACCTTTTCTATGTAGAACTTTGAGCAGAACACTTCACCTTAAACTCTTTTGTCCTACATATACCGTTTTCGAGAAATTGTAAAAAAAACAGGGGGTTACAAATATTTAACATTTATATATTGATTTGGTATCACTAAAACTACAATATGTTAAAAATACAAAGGAGAGTGCCCTTATTTGACTTGAATAAGTAGCTTTTGAACCATGGCTTATGTAAATCAAAGGCTACTTCAAAACAAAACTAATAAAACATACATAAAAACAGTGGCGCCCTTGCTCTAGCAAAAAATTGATAGTTGATACTAAACTTAACTGCGCTCCAGCGAATCTGAAACGCAATCTAATTTTAAAATCTTGCTTTTATGAAATTCGATATACCTTAGCTGTAGGCATTTTGTTTCTTTTAGCAAACAAACTGTTCTAAGATTCAAGTTCTCGATACGCTTGGATATCCAACAAGGTTTGACTTTCAAAATTCTAAATATTCAACATATTGGGTTTTATAGTTATTGAAGACAATGGACATGTAGTTTCTGTTTTTAAAATACATATTAGATATATATTTTATCAATTCGACTTTATGATCAATAAATTTACTCTGTATACTTATAATTAGTGCGAAATAAAGGCATTTCGTATCCTAGACGAGTTCAGGGGCGCCTTGTCATAGAACTTTGCTAAAGGGATTATTTTTATGAAAACATCTAAAAATAATTTATGTGGCAAAACAATGTTTGCCAGGTCAGCTAGTCTAGACTGATAAACGATCCCATCTCAAAGCCGTTGGGATCACCGTTTAGAATAATTCATGTATTTTGGTAATACCAAAACGAGTGTTATAAACGCCAGAAAACTAGTTCATTTATCTGATTTACGAGTGTCATGCCTGATTCATGACTCTACCAATATACTGAAGCTTCAATATCATCAATCAACGAGTATTGATAGCTCTAAGTATGTATCCAATTAGAATTGGATTCCTTCGTCCAATTTTGTATCTCAGCTTATATGATTTATTACACATGACGTGATTAAAGAAACAAGATGTAAGGTATTAATTTTGGTTGTATTTCAGTTTAGCAGTTATGTACGAGGATATTATAGACTGGAAATATCTAAAATTTTATTTTTATGTTACGATTAGCTATTTTTAGCCGGTGTTTAACATAACTGAATCAATTTTTGTGACTGATTGTTTGAAAAAAGTATTAGTTTTAGCTAAAATCTGTTTTCCTGCTTGCTATGCTTACTATTGTATTGTGTTCTTGAAAGTTTTTACTTTTACCGTCACTTTGTTCGTGGTTTTAGATTTCTTACAGCACATCCAATACTACAACATTAACACTTAGTAGTAGCTTCAAGAATTCCAGAAAAAAAAATTAAAGATAAAAAATGAAAATATAAAAACATCTTTTAAGTGCACGTTGAACTTGCGTATCCCCATTGTAGATGTATCTGTATTGTAATTTCTAAAGGGATGTTTTTATGATGTGTTACATCTTTATCGTTATTTCTTGAAGAGGGACGGAAATGTGTTACAGGAAACTGAGGAAGCGCGCGCAGTTTGATTTGACCAATGAGCGCGCGGTATTACGGAGAGATGGCTATGAAGTTCTGTCGGCCAACATACAAATCATACTACATGGCCACAATTTTTAAACCAACTTCAAAAAGGAGGAGGTTCTCAATTCGATCGTTTTTTTTATGTAAGTTCATCGATTACGCTGAGATTTATGATCCGTCTTCATTTTAATAGTTTTCATTTTATGAACATTTTTTATGCAAATTTTTGTCTACATACATGACTACTTTGAAGTCGGTGCCAAGCCAATTGTAATAGTAGGTACCTACACTCGCCATGCGTGACTTTGAGCGGGATAGCTTCTAGAATACCACAATATAACAAACCAAGGGGCACCCGACAGGTGGTCGGAAAGACAGCCGTAAAGCCTTTTGCCAACCTTAAACATAAAATATATTCGTCCTAAAACATAGAATATGTGTCCATTGTTAATAACTTTGAACTAATATATACCTATGACTATTTTCTCATCAAATTATATATTTAATTCTGTCGGATTTACACTATTACTAATAAAATACAGGATTGTTTCGGTAAAAGAAGCTTATTCAATACAATTTGTTCTGTATCTCATAAAACGTCAGAGCTACACGTCCCAAATCTAAATTTGAAAAGCAGTAATCTCTTTATTTATTATACCAGCCTCCGAAGCCTTAATCTCTTGAGGCACGTAGGACTTTATGAGAAATTTCATATTTCGTGGAATGATTTTCAATTTAATTTACCTATAAAGTATTTTAATTTATGCAGTAGACTTCAAAGAAACATCGCGACTGAGTGAGACTATCAAACAAGGTACTGCATGTCTGTGTGTGTGTGTGTGTGTTTTAAATGATTTTAATAATATAATATTATAATAAGGACAATTCTAATTGTAAGTTGATTCATTTTTTACATAATTTTACCACGGTTTTTGTACAAATTATTTAAGTTTACTTCAGTGTTAATTCCGCCAATATTTGTTCTAGCAGTCCCGTGCCAGATTTTGGCGAGACAACACGTCCTGAGGATGCCTCGTGTAGAGGCGAAACACGTGTCGAATTGTTTTAAAAACAAATATTGGCGGAATTAACACGAAAGAAAACTTAAATCATTTATATAATTATGGATTTCCGCAAAGTAACGCATAATTCAATAAATTTTCACGGTTTTTGTATTTATAATATAAGTTACAGTGACAAAATTTTTAGTTAGATTAAAATATCAGTTTTAAACCGTTTTAATTGTAGTTTTTAGTAGTTTTATTGACAGTTGCATAATCAAGATATGGGCACTAAACGAAAGTTACATTATGATAATGAATGTGTGTTATTTGAACTAATATTTTTCATTTGTCAATCTATACAGGACCTCAAGACTAATAAAATTAATAAAAACGTTATCATATTATAAAATAAATCCACAACCGTGCATGATCCGCTAGTAACTTAGTTACATAGCACAGTCCAAGTAAAACTACGTCACTATTCGGTAATCTACCTAACTTATTAAAGTAATTTTAAAAATAATATAAGTACTGGCAAAATATTAATAAATAAAATAATAGTTCGTGAAAGCAAGATTCGTCAGGTATTCTATAAACACAGAGCGAATGACAATAAAAACAGCCAACTGGCTGTATAGGTTCGAACCCTTCGCCTATTCTAATATTGGACGAAAAAATAAAAAAAAGAACCGCCAAAGTTGCTGTTATAGTCTTACAATAGACTAACTTATTGCCTCTTCAGCCATTTTATGTTAAAAACCACATACATTAAAAAAATATAGTTAGTAACTGTAAATTTTAATTTTTTTGTTAATTTTGGTTCATTATAAAATAAAGAATTTTATACGCTATATTTTATTTCTGAAATAGCTGGGCCTAAAAATGGTCAGTCTCTTTTTTATAATTCCTTTAGTTTTGAAGCATTTAAAGCAAAGAACTATTAATATATCAAGAAGCAAACTATTTTTATATTTCCTGCATTTGGACTTTCTATTACCGATCTATGAAACTTTTTTGTGTTTCAATCCATTGATATTATGACTGGATGCACAGCAATTATTTATCCTCATTGTTGTAATTTATCTGTTACGGCAAACTATAGTGCAGATCAATCCTGTAGAAATAAAGAGATACCTATAGACAACAGACGCATTGATATCTGATTGGCTAATCTTATTTTTGTATTAATATAGTTGAGCGAAGCTGAGCGCAGCTCCCATCGTGTGACTCCAATTGATCAATTGTTTCTCGGCCATTTCTGGTACGATTTCAAAAATTTTTGAACTCATAGAAACCTTTCGAAATTTTCTTGGTAATTGTCGAGACAGAATTTTGAAATTCGACTTGATTCAATTATTATAATTAAAAACAAACATGATTTACAAATTATTCTAAATTAACACGCGCTATTTATATTTATTTAAAATTGAGCCCATTGATCAAATCACATTAAGTTTTATATATCCCAGCGGAAACTCCATAGGGAGTGCCGCTTGCGCCTCTCTCTCCCCATGAGAAGGTCGCCTTCGATGTAGGGTTTAGAAGAGGGCACCTGCCCAAAGCCAACTGCAGGTGGTGTTTAGTGGGTAGGCACCTAGGTTTCACGTGAGTCCCACATAACCAACGCAGACTTAGGCTGCGTTGGTATGCATGAGCATTCACCACCTCCCTCCCGTCGTTATCCCGGAGGGTAGCCCATTCCCTTGCTTGGGCGCAAAAAAAAAAAAAAAAATAAAATTAAGTTTTAACTGCTATCAATCGAGAGTGATTCGACTGCCAGGTTCTTAGTTATTGAATTTGTAAATCAGCACAAGTTTCTCATGTAACCAAATAATGAACTAATTCCTCATGTTTAAATATGTCGCCATATTCCAAAAGATTATTTTTATTGTTTTTGTTTGTATTAATATTGTTTTGTTTTTGTCTACAGACTTAGTTTATCTTGCTTTGCTCAAATATACGCCGCAGGAAAGCGGTACGATGAGCGATTGCGGCATCCTAGTATTTAGTAGTATTATTTTGTATTTAGTTTTGCATAAAGTATACATATTGTATCCTGTATTTTTTAGTTGTCTGGAAGAGATGGCTTAAAGCGATAAGACTGCCCATTGCATACCTATGCTTGTAATTAGCTTAATATTTTTAAGTCTGTATGGTATACAATAAAGTGTCTATCTATCTAGTTTTAGATTAGTATTTTAATGGAATTTGAGAGAACGTTTTCTATCTAATATTGAAATGGTTCAGATTATATTGACGGATGACGCAAAATCTGCATTCTAATTTTAGATAAGTGATCGGATATTGAAATAGCCGCTCGCTAATCGTAAAACACATAAAGATGTATCAAAATATGTACAGAATGCAGCTACAAAGTATAAGTCATAATAATTAACTATTACATAATATACAGATTCATTTTAAACTCACGTAGAAAATTCAAGTGAGCTAACAAACTTTGAGAAACGCGCTAGAAGTAGGAACCGGTTGTCTATTCCGGTGTAAATAAGATTCGTAGACTGCAGCGGTCGCGTTCAAGATAACATCATACAAGTTAGTCGCGTTCACTACCATCGGTCAACTGTGAGTAGGAATTATTCCAGCTAGTAGGCGTGTATAATATCTGTACATATAATTAAATATCGTTGTGTCTGTACATTGAAATAATAACGGTTAACCGAGGCCAAAAAAAGGCTTTAAAATAGATTTCTGTTTTTTTTTTACACAATAATGTAAACCTATTTGAATGCCGCTTGTTTTTATCGCGTCTCTCTCTGTAGTATTAGTATTTTGTTTTCATATTATTCGGCTTAGTTACAAAAAAAGTTTTACTGTAATAATATGGCAACATTTTCGCAGGCGTTGTCGCGGACGTTCGCTTGTATTGATAAATAAATTAAGGATGGTTTGCCGATGTAGTTCAAAATTTTAATTGTTTTAATATTATTATATATTTAAATAAGCAGTCATTATTGCACACATATTTTTTTTGTCTATATTTTGTTCGTCTTGCAATATCACCCGTTTAGTGTTTAGTGTGTGGCAGCCATATTACTGGCTAAGGACTTAAATTACGGAGGAGCTGGCATACATACAAGTGGCAGTGGGCAGGGCACGTAGTTCGATGGACAGATGACCGTTGGGGCAGTAAAGTCCTCGAAAGCGACCACGTACCGGAAGACGCAGTGTTGGTAGGCCGGCAAGATGGACGGATGATCTGTTCAAGATAGCTGGAATGCGTTGGATGAGGCCAGCGCAGGACCGATCGTTGTAGAGATCTTTGGAGTTGGCCTTTGTCCAGCAGTGGACGTCTTCCGGCTGTTTATAATGATGATGATGATGATAGCATACATTGGAGTCATCTGACGGTATATCGTGATCACCGTAACACCAGAGGAATCTCAAGAATTTTACCGACCTTATAAAGCGTTAAATAAATATGAATTCTTATACCGAGAACACAATACACAGTGGTGAGAGTTCTATCTATTACACCACAGATGCTTCAAAAGTAAATTAAGGATTAATTCAAAGCTACTTAAAATATGTTCAACTTAGACAATTATTCTAAATAATTTTATAAATAAAAGTAGTTTTATATAACTAAAAAACACGCTTTGGTTGAAAAGATATTCGTTGAAATTTAAAATTAACATCAATTGTTGCCTTATCGACGAAAAAATTATTATATATTTGTTCATATATATATATATATATATTATTTGTTAATTATTAATTGTCATCGGTCCTCGATAAATCTACGAAGTTTGAACGAAATCTGACTGTTTAAAGTGGGTCAAAATCACGCCCAAATAGGTCGGTTACAAACAAACATAAGTAGAGGTGAAGCTAATAAAAAGTGTGTAAAATATAAAGACTTAGGCTGGGATCTATAGAGCATATTTAGACTTTGCTCAGACTTTACTTGCGTAAAACTTAGCTTAGTGTAAGCTGAGCATAATCTTTGATTTGGTCTTTGAAGTCATTTGAAGCTCAAATAATACTGAGCTTAAGCTAAGACCGCCCAATACACAAGTCAAGTTTGCGTTTTATCATCAGTCTAGCGCAACTCTCAAGGAAATAAGCGATTCACTCGATTGTATCAAACGTGAAGTCATTGACAGATTGACAGATGACGGCATAAAAGGCATTTATTTTCTCAAAATTGATTCATTTAGAATTCTTTTTGATGTCATTTCTAATATACTAGATACTACTGCCGCTTCGGAAACAAACGGCGCTCTGAGAGAAAAGAAGCGGCGCAAGAAACTCTCCCAGCATTCTTTATTTGCGCTCTTTTCAATAAAAATATACAATATTGTACAGTAATTTCTATCGCTATAAAATAATCACAATCTAGTCCCAGGCTGTCGGAGCATTTAGATATTCAGCAGTGGAGTAATAGGATCTACGACAGAGCCATTTTTTTATAAAACATTTAAATTTATTTATAGATAATGCCTGAACAGTGGCTGGGACTTTATTATAGAAGTGTATACATTTACCCTTAAAGCTATTATGTATCTTATGAAGCCTACTAGAATTAGTTACAAGAAGTTTAGCGCAACTCTCAAGGAAATAAGCGATTCACTCGATTGTATGAAACGAGCAGTCATTTACAGATTGACAGATGACGGCTACAATCTTGTAAAAAACTGAGATAATCGAAATCTACTACGTTTAAAGAAACAGTTCGCTTTCAAACTTAGTCGGATTGTACTTCGTAGCCAATCACCATACTACTATTTTGAACTTATGTCAAATGACTGCACGTTTCATACAAAACTAAATTTCAATTTTTACGCTGTATTTACACCCTCCTGGCTTATCACAAACAGCATTGTTTTACGTAAGGAAAGTCTGAGCAAAGTATAATAACGCTCTACAGATCTCAAGCTTAGACTATCTTACAAAATCCTATTTTCATAAAATGTTTGGGCTTGAGTTTCCATTTCTAAAATAACAATATGTGGTATGTCATAACGAACCTGACTTCACAAAAAATATCCGACACAGTTATGATAAATGGACGACAGAAAGTCGCTGGGATACCTTTCTTCTCGCTCATAAATAACAATGCCATCTAATGTTTGAATACTTTTAAACTGGTTTCTTAAAGTCAAGTCTTTGACTAATAGCATGTCGCAGGTTCGAGATAATGTCACACAACTAGAATATTATGAGATATCGTTCACCCATCGCATATAATGTAACATTTTATACTCACAGAGAGATATATATATATATATATATATATATATATATATATATATATATATATGAGAATTAGCTGTTAATGGAGTCTTAGAAGAACAAACCATATACCAAGCACGGACTAGTAAAAAAAGGACTCCGCGCCGTGATATTAGCAAGTGAAGCACCTTTATGCTAGTGTGTGTGCGGTTACGGGGTATACTAGTTACACAATTTTTTCTCCCTTAAATAATCATATATCTACAAATACTTTTATATTATTGTTTTTACACTTTTTCACAACGCGCGACGGCATTTTTAAAATATTTTTGTTGCGACGCAAACTGATCTGTCACAGACGATGGCAAATCTCATAATGGCGTCCGATCGATTTGTATTAGTGTAAGTGTATGCGTGGGGCTATGTATTTATACGTTTACCGGCTTGTTTTGGTGCCTCACTGTTATGTAACACACGGGGTCCTTATTTTTTTAATTGGCCGTGATACCAAGTAAATAGCTTCTAAGATATATATAGATTTTTTTTTTAAAGTTTAGTCAGGCAATGAGCTCAAAGTTCACCCAGACATATTATATATATTATTATATATTATATTTTCATAGTCCGTTTCGTTCGTGAGTTGCTAAAATCAAATTGTTTCTCACTAAGGTTTCTTTCTCCCTTAGTGACGTCACAAAATGGTGATCGGTGTTCTGGTCACCTGACATACAGATAAAACTATGATTTTAATTTCGAAAATATAAATAATCCTCAAGTTTTATACAAAATTAGCATTGAATTCGTATTTTTTATGGTAAAAACACTATAAATAACATACTTTCTTAATTTAGTTTTTATAGATGAATCTGACGTGTTGCAGAATTGCCCAATCAGGTGCTCGTGGCAACTTCAGAGCGAATAAGTAATCTTACGGGTGGTAAATCGAAGTAAATTAAATTGAACGATTAACAAAGACTAAGATTAAATTTAATGTTGATATTAGTAAAATAAATCCCGTATTGTAATTACAATATCAAGTACAAATAACGAAAGATGTAATGTCAATAGACTCGACTAGCGTGATGTCCCTTGTCGCTGTGTGGGCTCAGCTTTTAGAGGCCGGAGTTGTGTTTACTGAACCGACCGGTCACTGTTTACTTTGAGACTTCTCGGCGTTACTAAGAAATGTTCGTTTATGTCGAAAATAATTCTACGCGGCTAACGTATACACAAATAAGGCCTAAGACGTTTTGAAAATCAATAATTTAAATAATTTTAATTTTTAATAACAAGCCTTGCTCGGATTTTTAAGAATGTATAAAAATTGAACAAAAAGAAAACTAATAGGACATTTGGATTCGAACTGGGGTCTTCTGCTTTCCAGATCACCCAATATCCCATCTGAGTTATTATAGTCTTGTATATTATAGTGGCGAAATTTACCTTTGTATTCTTAGATATGGAGCGTTGCCAGCCTTTACTATTTTAATAAATCATAAATGTTATTGAACAAATTTATATTACGAATTCTATTTAAAAAAAAGAAACCCTGTGAGTTTCTTTCGCTCGTTGTTCTCAGATCTGAGGTGTACATGCTATAACGAATGGGTGGTAGTTTTTGACGTTAAATAAGTGATTTTAAATCCTAATTTGATTAAAAATTATCTGAATTTGAATGTCTAGGGCATATCCAATACCATTACTTAAGCCATGATAAAACATTCTCCTTTTGAGACTCACCACCAAGCAGTATAAAGGATTAATTCAATCGTATATTGACAACAAATTTCATAAGAACGCTTAAGCATAAATAATCCCTATTGGAAGTTAATTACAAGAAGTTATCTTGGAAAAAGTCATATAAAATACTCCCCTTCTCATACACCTGTATTTACGAGAGCACATCGATTTATTATCTCGATATTATCTACAGAATGTTAATTGAAAGTGTACGATATTTTCTTCGTTCTTAGGAACAGCATTTTTGAAGAAGAACTTCTTTACGAACGCTTGACTTGGGGGTAAAGCTGGTGAATGCGTGACGAGAGCGTTACGAACGAACGCTAGCGTTACGCGAACGGTGATTTCATGACTTGGGAAGTAAGCTGATACTAGAACGGTTATTACATGACTTGGGAAGTAAGCTGATACTCGAACGGTTTTTACATGACTTGGGAAGTAAGCTGGTGAATGCGTGACGAGAGCGTTACGAAAGAACGCCAGCTTTACGCGAACGGTGATTTCTTGGTTAATTCGTAATTTCATTTCGTTCTTGAACTATTTTATAGATTAATAAATTGTTTTACTTCTTTGTGGTCTCTTTTTTAGGGTTCCGTAGACAAATGGCAAAAAACGGAACCCTTATAGTTTCGTCTTGACTGTCTGTATGTCTGTCCGTCCGTATGTCACAGCCACTTTTTTCCGAAACTATAAGAACTATACTGTTGAAACTTGGTAATTAGATGTATTCTATGAACCGCATTAAGATTTTCACAAATTAAAAAAAAAGTTAAACACGTGTTTAACTCTTGTTTTAAGAAAAATCTATTTCAAATCCGTGTCTTTCTGTTGCTTAGCGTCTATCTTTAGACATGGCTTAACAAATCACGTGTCCAAGCCATATTTTATTTTTTGTAATAACACCATATATTTTTTGCTACAGTCTCAAGACGGCAATTAGAGCATTTTATCTTATTAACTATGTGTTCGAATCAATATCATGCGAGGACTTAATGAGACTGTTTTGTATTCTATTAAAAAAAATAGTTTCGCAACACGCAAACGGATCAACTTCGCCGTAGTGAGGTGAATAAATTGTATTGGATGTAAGTTCTCCGCGCTCGTAAAAACTATAATCATAAAATATAATAACATATCATTTTGTATTAGTTTCACTGGAACAATACATTTTCTGATGCCCTTAATATGATCTGTGAGCAGCCGCAAATATTAAAATTTCACGATTGTACTACAGAAAGTCTTATAACCGACTTCAAAAAACGAGGAGTAGCTCAATTCGTCAGTATTTTTGTTATCACAGAACTTTCGATTTGGTGAACCGATTTATATATATTATTTTTATTTTCCCATTTTATTATTGATATTTTTGGAGTCGGTGTCAGCCAAGGTGGGTTTGTAACTACATACAGTTATATGTTAGATGTGCTTGAGTCGCACGCGCTGTGAGGAGGCAAGAGACGAGAGCGGGGCTGCGGCGGGAAGAAAGCGTTTCCAAAAATAACAATAATCGTAACTAGTATTAGATTAATTAATTAGATTGTATAACAATAATCAATTATTTTTTCAGTGCATATTATATCTATTGTTTTGAAAAAGTGTTTTTCAAGTCGGTTGAAGTTATGCAAAAATTTTTTTGCTAAGTTTTCATAGCTATTGTCATTACAATATTTGTCTGATTATACTTAACACTTGCCAAAATGGTTTGTTAAGGGTTGACCTATCAAGACTCCTAAAAGCATTAAGGAAAGTTTCAGAGTCAAATTGAATAGTGCTATTGGAATAAATTATTCTTGAGTATTTGCAAAAATAAAACACTTTTAAAGAATTAAATTTATTTTAGTAAACCCGACGTTTCAAGACATTTCCAGATCTCGTTTTCAGGGGGACTGAAAGTTGCTGAATTAAGGAAGTTGGTAAAGAAAACTGTAAGTCCCCCTGAAAATGAATAAACTCAAATAATATTTGTAATATAACTTTTACGCAAAAATCTAATGTAAAAGACAGTTACAAATACACACATTTAGTTCTTTAAATATGTTTTAATAACTCTTTCTTTAGTATTGAAATAATACTATAACAAAAAAAAAAGTCGATAAAAGCTCCATGACAAAACAATAACATTTATCTACAAACTTTCGTTTAGGTATAAAATAAACTGTAATTAATAAGTTAACTAATCTATACGTAATTATTTTATGTAAGTTTGCAAAGAAAGAACTTTTAAAAGCAATTCTGTTTTCACAGCGATCAGTTGAATGCTTCGTAATTAATCCTAAGAGTCAGTCACGACTATTTTGTCTGCTAGAGTTTTGATATGAGAAAATTTCTAATCAATAATAAGATATACGATATAGCTTCGGATTTTAATTACGTTATTAAGTGTTGAGTAACTTAAGTGATTTAAGATTTGATTTTAATTTCAAAGCTTTGCCCATTAAATTATCTTTAGTAATCCTAAGAAAAATGATTATGACTATATATATTAGAAGAGATTTCCATAAATGTATTGACTCATCACGATATCCCTTTTTTTATGAAAATAAGGGATGACGAGACGAGCAGGACGTACAGCTGATGGTAATGGATACGCCCTGCCCATTACAATGCAGTGCCGCTCAGGATTCTTGATAAGCCCTAAAAATTCTAAGCGGCACTACAACTGTACTCGTCGCCTTGAGACTTAAGATGTTAGGTCTCATTTGCCCAGTAATTTCACTAGCTACGGCGTAAAGCAGTAATGAAACACAGTAATGCTGTTAGCATTACTGCTTCACGGCAGAAATAGGCGCCGTTGTGATACCCATAATCTAGCCGGCATACTGTGCAAAGGAGCCTCCCACTGGTCTCCTTATGGTCCCATCTCTGGAACCATATGAACAAAATATTTTGAAATTTAAAGATAAGAAATTGTTTTGTATTTATGTAAATCATTAGCATACCAAACAGCTCCCATTAACATATTGAATGAAATAATCTCAACAGTTCGCGTGTCAATATATTGCCCGGGGCATACATGCATATTTGAAATCGTCCAGCAAATTCTTGATTTGAATATAAGAAATGTCGAACCATTATCAAAGGACCAAGATGATAATTTCTAAAGATATCCGTAGGCGAAAACGCTGTTGTAAAGTCCACCTGCCCACTTTGATTTATTATGGATTCAGTATTAATTTGATATCCCTTTTTGCGCCCAGCCCCTTGAGCTGTAAGAGCGAGTATCTGTTCCCATTATAATACGAAGTCGAAGCAATCTTAATTGCATACAGCCTGATAAATTGAAGGGAATATATACTTTATTTACATATGAGACGATAAGATCTTTAATTGAACGTAATATTATGAAAAGGACTTACAAAATTTACTCAACTTAAACATATTTTGATGGAAACGTGGTTGGCAAGATTTGCTTATATATAGCTGCCAATGTTCCTTGCACAGACTTTAATAATAATAGCTGATAATTCTATTTTGATATCTGCCACCTGTCGTTAGCTGAGATTGTTTGTCTCTGTTGGAGCTTTGGAATCATGACGTCATCACGTGGGATACTTGCAATACTGCTCTTCAGTGCTCGTTTAACATTCGACAAGTAAGTATAGCATAATATTTAGGATCTAATATTAAATTTAAGTCTCATTTTAAATGAAAGGAAGCATGAAGTTTGCCTAAATTGTAGTTTTCCATTTTAATCAAACTTTTTAGCTTTATAAATCAAATCAAAATCACTCAATTCATGTAGGTCAAGGAAATGATATTTATGAATATCAGAATTTTAAAATATTTTTAACATTTACCCGTAAGAGTGGAGCTCTAATGAAAAAACTTATTTGGCCTAACAAAGAAAAAATCCTTAAAATAATTTATTCCTCGTGCTATTTTACTTTCGTAGAAAGAACAATACTGTAAAAATCTTTCAACGATGGCTTTGACAATTAATTATTAAATGAACAAAACGGCTGGACGGGCTTCATCCCTTTGCTTATCTTAATAATGGACGAAGAAAAATAACGAATAACGAATGTCGCAAACGTCAGAAAATTTTAGGAACCAACTTCACCCTGTTAGTTTTGTGTTAAAGTGATGCGCGCGCATCTTAAAATTTCAAAGTCATCATTTTCTTATCGCGTCTAAAGAAGTATAACTTCAAAAACGTAGATATATCTGTTATCATCCAAAATCCACAAAACATAAAATTATCACTAATAATATCTAGACTGAGCTATATTTAAATCTCAAACAACATTCCTCACAAAATTCAACCGTTTTTATACACGCTTTTCATAACAGGCTGCGTGGCTATAATAAAATATTAGTTGGAAACACAAAATAAGCATGTACCTGTCCTTGAGGGGTCAAAGGCGTTGCAATTTTTCTCAGGGATTATTAATTATGGCTTCGGCCATAATAATATGAAATTATGCAGCTCTTGTGGCGTACGTCTCGATTATAGAAATAATCAACATACAATCTGCACGATAAAATGTGCGCGTCATTCTTTTGTTTTTCATCATGTAAACAATTCAATTACGTCAGCTAATATAATAATAATAATTTAAGGAGATAGCTGTGAAGATATTTTTACCAGTGGGAGGCTCCTTTGCGCAGAATGCCGGCTAGATTATGGGTACCACAAGGGCGCTTATTTCTAAATTTCTTCTAGTTGTGTAAACATTATGTGTGACACAAACACTGTGTTTGGGTCTGAAGGTAGGTAGGTAGCTAGTGAAATTACTGGGCAAATTAGACATTATATCTTATGTCTCAATGTGTCGAGCGCACTTATTGTAGTGCCGCTCAGAATTTTCGGGTCTTTCAATAATCTTGAGCGGCACTGTCAGCTGAACGACCTTTTCGTCACGTCCCTTATTTTCATTTAAAAAATATATTTTTGAAGTGAAATCTTTTTTAACGGCGTTGAGCACTTTTCTTGGGATGGGTATAAAATATTAAACTCGCGTCAGGAAACTTGGCCTGATCGAAAATTCGTAAGATAGTCGTTGAAGTTATGGATGAAAGTTGATTTTTCTGAGAGATAAGCTTTTTAATCTAAAAACTTTTTAATGTGTTAAAATTATTATGTAATATTAATTGTAATTTTCGTATACGATAGCGCAATGAATAAATATTGTATTTACCCACATAAATGCTGCTTCATTCTCTAATTATTCCATAAACTACCACCCATTCCAAAAGTTTCTCAGACTTGAGTAGAACGGATGCAACAAACTCAGCGTGCTTCTTTTTTTTTTTATAAAAATATTATGGTTACAATGTAAAATCGTACAATCAAATTTATTATCTAATAGCCTGTGCCTAAATAATAGCCTGTGGGCGGTCGCTCTATTCCCAATCAGTGGTATCGTTAAGAAAGTCATTTATGTTATAATAACCTTTACCACACAAACGTTTTTTAACAATTCTTTTGAATTTCGTAATACATTTGTTTTGAACATTATCTTGTTGTAAAAGCATATACAACCTAATTAACCTAACCAGAGCTCGACTGTAATAATGTCGTTATTATAGTCGGGTTCAACTATCGCTAAGAATCATTCATAATTATTAAAGAGGAAGAATTATAAAATAAATACAATGGGATTAATTTTTAAGATTAATACAAACACAATTACAATTTTTAATGTAAATATATGTATTATTAGGCGTGTTAATATAATTATTATAAGAAATCAATTTAATGATGTTATTAAGAGCGATCTCGTCCCCACGGATAAAACTTAAATGGTTTCTTGTGCTTGACTTTATATGTATCTTCTCTGTAATACTTCTTTATTGTGAACAATAAAGAAAAAAAAGCGGCCAAGTGCGAGTCGGAGAGTAAAAAATAACAATATAAAAAAATTTCAGCACTCCCAACGTATTCTGTCGTAACATAATATTTTAGGATTGTCATAGTTATTATTTTCTTGTCTCCAAAGCAATTTCATTGAATTTTACGTTGCTGACGATGTCCGCTGTATAAGGTACAGAACGCTAATAGAAAAGAATGAATCATCACTTCTAAACTAATTACGGTCGAGTAAAAAACGCATAACGTAATAGGAGTTGAGTGCGGGTATTAGCTCCATCTAAAATTACTAAGCCCGTGGTTCCTCTCCGCTTAATTTCGATTTGATCGCGGCACCATTTTGAATCATTTTATATTTTGAAGGTGAGATTGCCTACACAATATTTTTAAATTATTTGTAGGACTTCGTTTAGTGATTACACAGTTTTTGAAGTGTAAACTTCTTTAGCATCGTTGTGATTTGAAAGTCGATGAAACGAAAAAGCGAGACAAGTGAGACAGACACATAAAAATCAAATGTTAACTGATTACCTAACTATAGCTAAAAAATCAGCAAAGATTGTTAACGTTATCGTTGTCAATGGCCAAACTTGTTATATAGTAGAGGTGTTTGACAGATCTGAAAAAAATTGTGATATCTATCAAGACCCAGTCTTAAAATCCAAACTGAGAAATCTGGAATTCTACATTTCTCGACTATTAATCTATCAATCGGTTCCAAATATTATAATGACGACCAACCATGCAAAAATAGCTTCAGTTTCAGTAAATTCTAGTAATTAGATCTAGATAAAATCTGTAGATTAGACGAGATATATAGACACTCATCACGATATCTCTGGAACCGTTAGAGCTAAAGACTTGAAATTTGGTAGGAATATTCTTTTCACCGAGTAGAGGTCAGCTAAGAACGGATTTTCCAAAATTCCATCCGCAAGAGTTTCTTTTATTATAAACAGAACAACATCCGTACAATCCAGTGTCCTGATGTTTGTTTCCAGTGAACTCCTACAGTAATGAACGGATTTTAATGGGGATTACTTCATGGAGTGCAGTTTAGTCCAACCTGAGAGATATGATAGTTTTTATTTCGATTTGGGACCCATATTTATTTTTATTTCAACTATCTGTTTTGTATTGACATATTTTCTATGAGAGAATTAATTGACGCACGGTTTGCCAGTTCTTCTGTGAAACAATGTCATTATAACATATTTTACGAAATAATTCTTGATGTTATGAAATATTATTGACAAATTCATGAAAAGCAGTATTTTTTTATTATGTACGGAACAAGATCTGTCGGGTCAGCTAGTTAATTATATATTTTTAAAAGCTCAATACGAATATTAATCTTAGTTCTATTACAAAAAATATTTCCAATTATATTGGCTAGATTTATATATGGGAATTAAAATAAAACTTCGCTAAACAAGGCGCCGAACAATAACATAATAAATGTATATTTTATTGCATTCTATATTTTAAGTACTTTATTACTTTAGTGTGGGATCATTCTAATTTGTAAAACATTAATAATATTTTCCTGATATCACACCTACTGAAATTGGCTAACGATGACTAAATAACTTAACTTTTTTTTAGATAGTTTCGTCTTAATGTATTGTTTCTTGTAGGGATTGATTATTAAGAATATTGTACGATAATTTTCAATTTCTATTTTTTATTCTCCCCTTAAGCTGCGTCCTCCTTTCCGGAAGTTGGTTAAACATTTTAGGCAAGGTTGAATATATGTACTACTTGTCGATTATTCAAAGAAGAAACAAGTTAATGTAATCTATTTTTATTGCATTGCGATTATAGTTATAAATGATGCTAATAAGGATTTTAATTATAAATTATTGAAATTTATGAAACCACAGCAAAAATCATCTCTCCAGCGCATAAATTTAATATATTTTTTTAATTCTTTATTCGTGTTATAATATTATGTGAATATATATTCACTTTTAATAAAAATATAAGTCTTTAAAATATTAGTCAAGTAATAGAGTTTATTTATAATATAATATTGACACACTTTTACACAAATTATCTTGCCCCAAATTGAGCATATAGCCTGTGTTATGGGTTACAAGACAACGATATATTTAATGCAATATACTTACTTAAACATACATAAATACATATAAATATACATAAATATATATAAACATCCATGACTCGGAAACAAACATCAATATTCATCATATAAATGCTTGCACCTACCGGGATTCGAAGCCGGGACCTCTAGCTTAGTTATAGTTAGGAGCGCTAACCACTCGGCTATACAGTCGTCTATACATATATATGTAAAGCTGTTACATACTATCCTTTAGTAAGTTTCTATCTCTATCTGTTGGTCTATTGACAAGGGCCCCTTCCAACTTCATCCATTGTTTTCTATCTTAAGCTATCCTAGACCATATCTGGCCTGCTTTTGTTCATAGTTCGTCTGACCATTTCCTGTATTGTCCTTCCTGTTTCCTTTTTACAATCCAGACAAGGAGCTATTCACTTATTTAATAATAATCGATTTTTAAGTATCAACCGTAATAATAAAAAGTAACAGAGAGAAATCGGAGCTAATTGACAAAACACATCTAATAATTTTTAAAATTATCAACACAAATTATCCATAGACAATTTGGCTTTACATTTTTAACTTTATCTATGCTATTATAAGCCAAGCTTAAGTAAAGTCTAATCATATTCAATCTTAAACTATTCACGATACAAGATAGTGGTTTTCTAGTAGCGTGGACGATAAAGAGTTATAAATATTCTAGTTCCAAGTAGTAAGGCGGATGTGGCCACACTCGATTTAACATCTGCAACTTGACTTACACCGACTGCCGGTTACACGCATATAAATTGCTTAATTACACTTCATGACCATTCTACTTGAAAATTACTATTTTTTTATGGAAGGGGCCTTCTTAGCGCCTTTTTCTGCCGTGAAGCAGAAATGTGTAAGCATGCAGCAAGCAATTACTGGGCAAATGAGACTTGACATTTTATGTCTAAAGGTGACGAGCGCAATTGTAGTGCCACTCAGAATTTTTGGGGTTTTCAAGAATCCTGAGCGGCGCTGCATTCTTATGGGCAGTGCGCATTAATTTCCATCAGATGAACGTCCTGTTCGTCTCGTCACTTAGTCATAAGAAAAACTACACTAGAGGAATAACTAGGCTTTTATTGAAGGTACCCATGTCGTGTCTGTAAATACCGCGCAACGAAGCTCATTCCATAATTTGGTTGTACGTGGAAGGTCGCCAGACATCCAGATAGTGGGGATGATAAACAAGTTTGTCAGGGGTCGTGCAAATTCAGAATTCGGTGGAAGGAATTAGTTCAAAAAGTACTATGGAACACTCCACGTGATAAATGAGGCAGATGACACACGACGAGAATTAAGTACACCAAGTAATCAAGGAATAATAATAAGTAAGTGAACATGAATTTTTTATGTTTATAAGTAAAACATTTGTAGTGCATAGAATTGAATATCTCCTCACAATCACCTCCAACATCGCAAAATTTATGTTAACTAACGAATAGATATTTAAATCTTAAAATTTTGCTGTGCCCTACAAAGTCTAAAATATCATTACAGATATACCACCATATTATAACACCACTGTAGAGTGCAATAAAATGTATCTAGTATATTGTAATTACATGAATAATGTATCTAGTATTTACGGAAGTCGACTAAACGACTATAGGACATTAATTTTAAGACTTCTGTTATCCGCCATAAAGTTGTGTGAATTAAAATAGCATTATAAACATTACAACATCTAATGAATAGTATTTATCATATACCTAATATATATAAATTATATATTATTAGTAAGTTATAATTGTCGTAAGGAAGAGCTAAATAAAGTTTAACTACATTTAGATTGTAAATTTGGAATTATATGCGTTTCTGATGCTTTATGCATTCGGTTTATTATACGAAATAGGCATTCTAATGACTTCCGGATTGCAAATCTAGTTAATAAGAAACGTCTTTTGAGTGCAGATAAAAAATTTTTGCTATTGCCTACTCTAGTCGTGTTGCTAAAAATATATCTAGCAATAAATGTATGCTAAATTTAACTTATAATCTTTATAAATTTTGGACAAAGTTCCTTGCTTATTTCAAAATTATAAAGGTCAATAATATTTCCTCCATCTAGTAAACAGTTAAAGTATATTAATTTAAGTGAATATGTAAGTGACTTACCTATGATCTCGCAAATGATCCTGTCTTCTGAAGGCTTTCCCGCAGATGTCGCAGGAGTAGGGACGCTCATCTGTGTGAGTTCTCTCATGAATCAGGAGATTGTAAGACTTTGTGAACTGCCGGTTACAAAACTTGCATATAAACTGCTTTTTGGGTCGCGACGCTCTGCCTGGAGCTCTTAGCAGTCTTCTGTCCAAGTGGGGGTGCATTTGGTGAGGTCCAGAGCCGGGTGGAAACAAACCCGCCCCAGGAAAGTTAAAACTGGTTGCGGCAGTTGGAGAAGGCCCTGGTGCTCCAAGAAATGGACCAGTAGGACCATAAATGGGTGGCTGACTTGTAGCATCTGGTATCATTCCATCCATAGAAGATGTTCTGTGATGAGGCATAAGCATAGCTGCCGCTGCTTCTCTGAGCGCGACTTCTTTCCTCTTTTCCACCATCATAGCCATTAAATCGAATGAGTTCCTTTTGGCAAACGTAGGAGCAGCTCTATCAGGTGATCCCTTGGCAGGTTCGCTTCTATCGCGATCGAGAATTCTCTCTCTTTCAATAATCTCAGATGGAATTAGAGCTGGATGCATCTCATTGGGGTACATAACAGGATGCATCGCTCTAGTTGGAACAACAGGAACAAAAGCAGATGTTTCTCGATGGGCAGCTGTAAGCAAGGAACCGGTTGGTATTTGTCGATGGTATTGCATTGGAGGTGATTCGAAGTTTTGGGAATTTCTTCCATTGGAAGATGGTCTTTGAGATCTGTCAGCTGTGCTGGCGAGGAACTGGTCATGTCTGGAGCGAAGTGGAACATTCACAGGACTATCTGGTGCAGGACGAGGAGTTGACGCTCGTGATACCGTAGGGCCGTTGTTGTCTGACATTTCGCTGCATACGATCTGAAAATAGAAATTAACAAAGAAATTTACCAAAGTTACCGGCATAGCCAAAATGATTGCAAAACTGAAATGGCAGTGGGCAGGGCACAAAGTTCGACGGACAGATGGCCATTGGGGCAGTAAAGTCCTCGAATGGCGACCACGGAACGGAAGACGCAGTGTTGGTAGGCCCTCCACAAGATGGACCGACGGTCTGGTCAAGATCTGGCAAGTTAGGATTAAAAAATCCAACTCGCCTTTTGATGCCATACTGTAGAACAACGCTTCATCAAAATAACGCAAATGTTATGTGTATTAGAGTCTTTAAACACATCCAAAATATATTAGAGAGATGCCTAAAACAATAATGCATAAAAATTAAAATTATGGCTGATATATGCTTCTATAGTTTAAAAGAATTATTTTGTAAAAAATAATAGTATTTAATAGATATTATTTTAGAGTGGTACCTACAATTTAATGTTTATTTTATATTATATTATGGAATTACAGTTATGTAATCACGAACTAGTAAAAAAATAAGGACTCCGTGTTACCTTACATAACAGTGAGGCACCAAAACAAGCCGATTAATGTGTAAATACATAGCCCCACGCACACACTTAAACTACAGGCCGATAGACGGCCATTATGAGAATTGTCATCGTCTGTGCCAGATCAGTTTGCGTCTCAATAAAATATTTTAAGAATGCCGTCGTGCGTTGTGATAAAGTGTAAAAACGATACTTTATAAGTATTTGTATCCATATATGATTATTTAAGGAAGAAAAAATTGTGTATCCCCCGTAACCGCACACGCATTAGCATAACAGTGCTCCACTTGCTAATATCACGGCGTGGAGTCCTTCTTTTTTTACTCGTCTGTGTATGTGTATGTATATTTAAAACGTATAATGGTAATATTGACAAACAAATATTATACAAATAAATAAATTTCATTTCATTTCTATATATAGAACAGCTTATCTATACAATCTTATATGTCATAAAAGTAAAAGATATGAGTCTAGTGCAGCATCTCAACTTCTGTGTTGAGAGTTCAGATTTATGACGCGAGAAATATATTTAATTAAGTAGCATTACATTGTTTTAACTTATATGTGATCATAAAATTTATCGATTCTCACGCGATACGCCCACGGGGTTTCACAAATTGGTTCGACTTTTAGAAGTTGTATAAAGGCTTTTGTCGGGGCACTACTAAAATATTCATTTTGAAATCACAATATTACGATACTTGGAAGCCTTTGTTTTGATTACGAGTTTTATCTCTTAATAGTGTTGGTTAGTTGTTTTATCTTTTTGCTCTTAATAGTGATTTTCATTATTATAACACTAGATATTAGGGATTGCTTGTAACTAATTCTAGTAGGTTTCATAAGATACATAATAGCTTTAAGGGTAAATGTATACACTTTTATAATAAAATCCCAGCCACTGTTCAGGCATTATCTACAAATAAAATTTAAATGTTTTATTAAAAATGGCTCTATCGTAAATCCTACTACTCCACAGCTGAATATCTAAGTGATCCGACAGCCTGGGACAAGATTATGATTATTTTATAGCAATAGCAATGACAATAAAATATTGTATATTTGATTAAAAAGAGCGCAAAAATGCTGGGAGAGTTTCTTGCGCCGCATCTTCTCTCTCAGAGCGCCATTTGTTTCCGAAGCGGTTGTAGAGTCTAGTATATTAGAAATGACATCAAAAGGAATTCTAAAGGAATCAATTTTGAGAAAATAAATACCTTTTATCATTATGTTAAATAGAATATGTAAGTTATGAATGATTCATCAGTTTATAGAGAATTGTTTCAAGTCAGCTTCTGGTGATGTTGAATAATGTTAATGGCGACCGGATTTCGACTTTTAAAATATATTTGAGTCCGTACGTTGATACGTCGAGATCGATTCTGTTTTTTACAATATCGGTAATAAATTATAAGCATAAAATATTGCCTTGTCGATTCTTAATTGGTTATACTTAAATAATTTTCGATATAAATACTGATTGCGTTAGATTATTTGAATTTTTAAACGATTTTAGAATGTAACGTTTGAAACTTGACACATCGGTCTATTGGTTATGTTAAATAATATGTTATAATCATAGTTATGAGTCGATATAAAATATAAACAATTTGTTATGTTTTTAAGTGATACCCTCATTTTTGGGATTAATTACACAAACAATATTGGGATAGAGTAGGTTATCAACTGTAAAGTAGATCCTGTAGATGAAGCCACAACCTGGGAGTTGAACAAAGTATTCAAGATTTTATGACGAACCGTCACTTGAACGGTTAGCTTAGTTGGGAAAGCACTCAGACGGAACGCGAGAGGTCGCGGGTTCGAGTCCCGCATCGTTCATGAAATTTTGTTTTCAAATTTTATTTGTGTGAAGTAAAATATTTTAATATAATTTAATATTCATGAATCGGAAACAAACATATACATAATATTAATATTTGTACCTACCGGGATTCGAACCCAGGACCTTAGAGCTCAGGAGACAAGGGTCGAAGATATTACAAACATAAGGGAAAGTCTATGAAATATCTTTTGAAAAAAAAATTGGACTAAAAAAAATAAAGAGATAAATATTTGGTACATTTACATGGTAATTAAATAAATTAACAACGAAAAATTTAAGTAGATTTAGTGTTATTTTATTTTAGTTACCGTAGTGCGCCGTAGCCAGTGAAATAACTGGGCAAATGAGAATAGACATTTTATGTCTCAAGGTGACGAGTGCAATTTTAGTGTGTCAGATTATTATCATAAAAAAGAATTGGCATTATTAGTTTTGTGTTGCAGAAGAGAAGTCATATTTATATCTATTATTGTTATGTCACACATATATAAGGTCATTTGGAAGACATTGCTTACGATGTCTTCATATAAGAATATTAACTATTAATAAAAGCGTGTGTTGTTAGTCTTGGATATATTTAGGAGTTATGGCTCTCTATGTGTTTGTACAACCGTAATAACATCGCTGAAAGAATGTTGTTCTAAGATTTACGATTCGTTCGGTTATTTTCAAGCGAAGCAACTATCATGGGTTGACAATAAAACACCATACTGAATGCCATTTGCTTTGTAAACGATGTGTTCTTACGGTTTCCTGCCTCGCAATCTGAGTTACGTTCGTTTTAATGTTCCTACTACTAACATTTTTTAATTAAGTCACTCATATATAATATTGCTAAATAGTATTATAACACTAGAAATAAGAGATTGCGTGTAACTAATTCTAGTAGGCTTCATAAGATACATAATAGCTTTAAGGGTAAATGTAAACACTTCTATAATAAAGTCTCAGCCACTGTTCAGGCATTATCTATAAATAAATTTAAATTTTTTACAAATAAATGGCTCTGTCTTAAATCCTATTACTCCACAGCTGAATATCTAAGTGATCGGACAGCCTGGGACTAGATTATGATTATTTTATAGCGATACAGATTACTTTACAATATTGTATATTTTTATTTAAAAGAGCGCAAAAAAAGAATGCTGGGAGAGTTTCTTGCGCTGCTTCTTCTCTCTCAGACCGCCATTTGTTTCCGAATCGGGAGTAGTATCTCGTATATTAGAAATGAAATCAAAAATAAATCTTATGGAATCAATTTTAAGAAAATAAATACCTTTTATGCCTTTTTAATAATTTAAATTAAATCATCTGAGAGCAAAGGTGAAGATATTTAAAACAATGCTTGTGTGAGTTTTGATCACATGTTGGATATTTAAACGAAAATGAGTTATTTATAAACTTTCATGTCAAATTCGGAGTGTCCCTGCGATCTCGAATCAGAAATAAGGAGATTCGTAGGAGAACCATAGTAACTGACATAGCCCAAGAAAATGCGAAAAAGGATTGGGCATAAAAGTCCTCGAATGGCGACCAAGTACCGGAAGACGCAGTGTTGGCAGCCCCCCACAAGATGGACCGACGATCTGGCTAAGATCGCCCGAATACGTTGGATGAGGGCAGCGCTGGACCGATCGTCGTGGAGGTTTTTGGGGTAGGCCTTTGTCCAGCAGTGGACGTCTTCCAGTTGATGATGATGATAATGTCAAAATATTTTTTGTGTAAGGAAATAAAGTCGTCAAAATATTAAATTTATCCTTGCCACTGTTTTGAAGATTATATTCCAATTTACTAATTAATTAATTGACGACCTGTGTAGCCGAGTGGTTAGCGATCCTACCTACTAAGCTGGAGGTCCTGGGTTTGAATCCCGGTAGGTGCAAGCATTTATATGATGAATATGGATGTTTGTTTCCGAGTCATGGATGTTTAAATGTATTTATGTATGTTTATATGAATTTATGTATGTTTAAGTAAGTATATTGTATTAAATATATCATTGTCTTGTAACCCATATCACAGGCTATATATGCTTAACTTGGGGCAAGATAATTTGTGTAAAAAGTGTGTCAATATTATTATATTTACTATTTTGTTATTAAATAAAAATCAATTCACGAAAAGTGATTTTTTAATTTCAACATAACTTTATATATTCACAGAATACTTCTAAACATAACTTAATACATACATTATTTTAGCTATTTATCGTTTTTTAAACGTAAAGATATGGCGAGTAAATTAAACTTTATCTCTGAATCAATTTATTCAAGTGAGATGAAAAAGGCACGCGTACCGGCTCTACATTTCACTGTGTTGTCCATTCTACCATAAAAGCCTTCTGATTTGTCGTCCTTTTTTCTCCTGCAGCTTTTATATTTTCATTTCAGTCGCACTTAAGAGACCGACAGCGTCTACCATCTTGCTTACACCGAAGCTGTTAAACTACTTTTGTACCTCTTTCCATTGGGGAATTTAGTTTTAAGAATATGAAAGCTTTGAAGGTCCATCTGTTACTTTTAATAGTACTTTATTTAGTAATTTAAGCTCTAGATTAACTTAGTATTTATTTTCTATTGCACGGAGAGTAATTTGTATGATTTCTTACAATCTTTCTGCTTGATTTCTCTAACGGTATTCTATTAAAAGATTCTATAAAATATTCAAATTAAATGTTTGAACCCACAAAAGACAAGAGTTTTAATAACGTATAATACGGCCTTTTTTTAACGAATTTTCATACTGGAGGGGTATTTTTATACAAACTGGTAAATGGCTAATGGAAAAGTTAAAAAAAATGCACTCATGGACCGTTTGTAATATTTGACCGTTATCCTTTTTATATTTTATAATATTTGAATTGTACACTTAATAAAACCTTATTATTTTAAACTCAATTGGAAAATTTATTAGATTTTTTATTATTATGATTTGAACACAACAAAAGCTGTTTTTTCCGCATGAGTTATAATATTAAAACTAAGTGGTTAAAATAACTTTACTTAAGATATAATTTAAGATTTTTGCTTCGTTATTTTCTTAGCTTAAATTATTGTAATACTTACAATAGTACAGTTTAACCTTTGCTATCGTGTGGAAAAATGGTTACATAACATCATGCTAAAATACTTCTATAATCCAAGTTTTCCCTGGTAGTATATGGTGAGATATTCAGATAAATTTTCAGCTGGATATTAAAATAATTTATATAATATACTAGCTGACCCGACAGACATTTTTCTGTACATAATAAATACAATAAGGCCTTTTATGAATTTGTCAATAATATTAAGAATTATTTCGTAAAATATGCTCCCTTTTGTTATAATGAAATTGTTTCACAGCAGAACTGTCAATTGTCTCATAGAAAATAGTATGTCCATACATAACAAAAATAAAAAAAAGGGAAAAATAAATTATGCGTCCCAAATCGAAATAAAAACAATCCTGTCTCGCAAGTTGGACTAAACTGCACTCCATGAAGTAATCTCCATTAAAATCCGTTCATTGGAAACAAACATCAGGACACTGGATTTATATAAATTAACAATAAATATAAGTATTTAAGTTTGGCAATATCACTAGATACTAAATTGCTATATTTTATCAGACAAAACTATTTTATTAACTATCACCACATAAACCAAACACGACGTCATTCAAAACCCAATTTAAATCAATAGACACTATACTAACTAAAAAATAACAACATATATATATATATACATATACTAATATAAACTAATAAATATTGTTATATTATCTATACATATAAATAAAATTGGGGTGTCTGTTTGTAATATTGACATAACCGTTTTTTACTACATGTATATGAATATATATACGGTACATACACCAAAATAACATTTTTTTACAATTTTTGTCTGTCTGTCTGTCTGTTTGTAATCAGGTAGCTGATGTAATAAGGAGTTACTTAGGCTACGTTTATTTTAGAAAAATAAAGTAATGTTGAAATGTCCAAGACTCAGTCTAACTCTAAAAAAAAATTATATAGCAAAATTTAAATTAATTAAATTTTTTAATTAATTTAACATAAAATGTAAAAAATATATTTTGGTGTATGCACCGTATATAATATGTTCATATACATGTAGTAAAGAACGGTTATTTCATTATTACAATTTTACCAACGTTTGCCGGGTCAGCTAGTATAAAAATAAAACACAAATAAATCACAGTAGACATACATATATATGCCTACTGTGATATAATCCACTAGCCAATTTATACACGAACGAATGGTAGTAACTATATGCAACTATCTGAAGTGTTGCTTGTATATGCTCTTCCCACATTTTAATGAGCTCCAGTAAGGGCTTTCGAGATATAATCAAATTTAAATTGAAAATGTCGCGGTACCTTGGCCTGGTGTTAATTTATGAATCAAGATCAGAATCTTACTCTGCTTAAACAAAGATTGTATTCTCACTGAATATTTCATTGTGAGCTGAATGTTATTATAATTGTATTTCACACTAGTATACGAACTAAGGTTTTTTAATTTATAATGTTCCATTACTTTCTATCGATTGACATTGCTACCAGTAAACCAGTGCGGAAGCCTTTGAAATATATAAAAAGTAAAAACTATTGGAAAAGGAAGAGAATTTAAAAAAAATTAAAGGAAATAAAGAATTATGCCGATCTTAGGTCGGGAGTGGAAAAGGGGTAAAAATGGCTTATCTCGATTTCCGGTGAAACTAAAAGTCCCATGGAAAAAATGTTAAATACCTCAAAATTATGAAAATAAATCAAATAACAAAGTTAATGATTTTCTAATTTTATATTTGTAAAAATATTTTTTTTTCACGAAATTTGGTGAAAAGTTACCTTTTAATATCCCAAGAAAATTCACAATATTTGGATGATTAAATATTCAGACAACTACCATTTCGAAATATTTTTAGTAGCTACATTTATTAAAAAAAATATAAGTTCATGTTTATTCTGATACTAAAGTTACCATGGGCCAGACATATTTACATCAGGCTCCACTGAAAGAAGGTGGAAAGCTGGTACCGTACGGTGGACCATCAGGGAATCAAAGTGTTGTTTGACCAAAAAGACGGTGGGTTAAAGACATGGTACATATCGCAGGAAGTGAATGGATGGAACTAGGAAAGGGCAGGGAAAGATGGAAGAAAAGAGGAGACCTTTACCAAAGGCTATAGAAGAAAACTAACAATACTTAAATTCAAAATAATGAAAATCAACTAAAAAATGTTGAAAAGTGGCATTTTGAGATTACGAAATATGAAATAAACAGGCTTATTTTTAAATTAATAATACTTTTAGTCTAAAGTTGCGATAGAAAATGACTTAATGATAGATTAAGTTTATAAGAAAAGCTAAATAACACAAAAATAATTTAATAAATTTACTTCTGAATCTACAGCACAGTCTTAACAATCTCAAGTCATAAAAACATTCTCAAAAGCTCAAGCAAAAGTTATCCTGAAAGTAGTAGTTAGTCTGAAAATGTTTGTTTATTTTGTTTTTTATTTATACAACTGCAAAGGTTCAGATTCATTGTTTTTTTAAATTAAATTTTAGATACTTTTTCAACACACTGGTCACTTGGGTCATATTGACGTTGCGACAGTAGACAATTTTCTTTTGGCCTGGCATTTTAAAGTTTGCCTAAAATCAAAAACCGCAAGATTTATTGTGTACACTTTGTGTGTTGCGTCTTGTTTAAAATTGAATCAATTGCCATATTAGGTTATTTAATTAGAAAGTGTAAAAAAAACCGTTAGTTTGTAATTAGACAGCATTTTCAATATTACTTGCATGCGCATTTTAGCTTGCTTTAAAATAATTATAAGTTTAATTTAACGTATAACTTACAAAATGTACAATCATAGTCGTTGTAAATTATAACAAAAGAAAATTAACATAATAATTACATAAACGTTTAACATTGCATATAAATTATAGTGGACACAATAAGAATGCCTGATATTCAAATTTAATCAGATAATCTGGAACCCCGAACCATGTACAAGCACTAAATCAACAGTTTTTAGAACCAGTCTGCTCCAGTTTGTAATCCGTTTTTAATGGGTAACCCAAGGTCGTTGCACTTTTGCATCGTCATGTCTTTCAAATTAAAGTAATTTTTGTTGTAATTTGCATTTTTATTTCATTATAATGACAAAGGCATTTGGAATTCGCATCATTTTAATCTAATTTTGTTAAAATATTCTTATTTATTTACATAATGCTACAAGTTCGGACTACAGGGTTTCGAGAAATATCAGCATAATTCTGGAAATTATTTATAACAGTGGTAATAGTCGGAAATATTATTCTTACTAGGGATTAGAACTTGGTACACACTTAAATTCCGAACACCAAGTATTACGCTATCAGTTGTTATCAATAGAAAATTAAAAATTGTGGTAATTCTGGAATACAGAAATATACAATGACTATATTTTATCCCAACATTTTGAGGAATTCCCTAGGGATAGCTGAGTTTTGCTTTGTATATGAGGTATGAACAATGGATGTTTATAGCTGTGGTAACAGTCGGTAATATAATTCTTACTAGGTACCAGAACTTGGTATACACTTAAATACCGATCACCAAGTATCACACTAGCAGTTGTAATGAATTGAAAATTAAAAATTATGGTAATTCTGAAGTGAAGAAATATACTATGACTACATTTTATCCCAACATTTTTATGAATTCCCTAGGGATAGCTGAGTTTTGCTTTGTATATGAGGCATGAACAATGGCTGTGTATAGCTGCGGTAACAGTCGGTAACATAATTCTTACTAGGTACCAGAAATTGGTACTACACCTGAATACCGATCACTAAGTATGACACTAGCAGTTGTAATTAATTGAAAATAAAAAATTATAGTAATAATGAAGCAAAGAAATATACATAGTTCATGAATTCCCTAGGGATAGCTGAGTTTTTCTTTGTATATGAGGCATGAATAATGGCTGTGTATAGCTGCGGTAACAGTCGGTAGCATAATTCTTACTAGGTACCAGAACTTGGTATAAATTTGAATACTGATCACCAAGTATCAAACTAGCAGTTGTAACGTTTGTCATATCCCACTGAATGTTAGATAAATAAATCATAAATAAGTTATCTAGTGTCATACAGAATGTAATATTTAAAAAAGTTAAGTTATTACCCTTTTAGGTATATGTTCACAATATCGCTCAGTTACATAATGAATCATTCAATTACACCTCTACCTCTAAGGATTAGTCTCACATGATATAGACCAAAAGCATAAATAGTAGACAAGAAAGAAAAAACTCGTTTATATAATAGCGATAAATGTCATTCTCGACCTTAGCTTGTGAACCATAAGATCGAGATTCCCTCACACCGGTTGATATCTATCATAGAAATCTTAATAATAGTGCCTTATTATTAAGATTTCTATGGTACCTATCGAATTCTATGACTCTCACTAAAATTCAAATTGACTTCATACCAATAATTTGATATTTAATGCAGCCATATAATAGTCTATATCGAAATAGCATAAAAATTGCTGGCGACCTCTTCTCATTCGTTTTATGGGGAAATGTATTTTATAACATTAAAATATAAAAGATTATTATAAATCGCAATTGTAATAAATATTAACATTATTCAAAATTATGGTTATTTTGAAGAAAGAAATATACTATATTTTATCCCATAGTTATGAGAGCTTCATATAAAAATTAATATTAATTATTAACATACATATAGAATTTAAGAAGTTATATTATAAGATTTTGCATACTTAATATAAAAAGACGAGATTAAAAAGAGACAAGTTAAGAGTAACGATAATAGCTCTATTAATACTATCAAGTTTTAAGCACTAAATATATATAAACATTAAAATTAATTTATTGCTTAAGTATATCTATTTTGCTAAAAAAACATGAGAATTTTAAATAATCTATTCCTATTCATTAATTTATGTATCAACATAAACCAATTCGAACCAAACATAATTGATAAGAAATTTAAAAATCTTTATAAAATATTGTACTAAATTTTGTACGATTGTTTCTAATAGAACTTCAGCTAAACAAATTTTGTTTAAATATTGATGTCCAAACCTTTATGTTATAAATGAAATTACATAATTATTCTTTTATTTTTATAAATATCAAAGAGCATATATCATATATTAACCCTTAGCCACCTATGTAGGTATTATAGATCGTAATAAAGTCATTCTAAATGCAAAGTAATGATATTATTATTTTATCGGAATTATCGATTTTTATATGTTAATAATGAAGGATTAAACAAACTTCTGAGTTTTTTTATTACATGTTTTTTTTTATAGAATAGGAGGACAAACGAGCGTACGGGTCACCTGGTGTTAAGTGATCACCGCCGCCCACATTCTCTTGCAACACCAGAGGAATCACAAGAGCATTGGCGGTCTTTAAGGAAGGTGTACGCGCTTTTTTTGAAGGTACCCATGTCGTATCGTACCGGAAACACCGCACAAGGAAGCAGGTTCACATAATATTTATAGTATAACTGCTTGATTTCTAAAAGCAGGCGCGGATCTTGTTTGTCAGACACAAAAGAATTTTCTATACAATATTTTTTTTTGTATAACGCGATTGATACACATTTAAATAAAACACTTTTAAAGGAATAACGGCCGTTCCCAATATTCAGTCTATCTCTTACTTGAGATAAAAATCGTAACTATCGTTGACTGGTGTGTCCCAATAAACTTATCGACGGTAACTCACCTTATCCGTACACGCTGTCTGTCAATGGGACGATATATAGCTTACCAGCGATAGAAGTTTGTAATATATAAAAATAAGGCGATAAGAATGACTTATCGTGTATGTTGGGACAGCTTCAGATTATTGACAGCTAATTACTGACAGTAGAAGGTAGTAATTTTTCTCTATCTGTAGATAGTATATTGGGAACGGCCGTAAAACGCATGTAATTGTATCTCTAATCTAATCTAATTTTTCTATAATTTATCATATACACAGAAAACCCTTGAAAACAGAATGCCCTTCTTTGTAATGTTAGTATTAACTACTAACTCATTCCTACAACGATTGGACAATCAAACATCGGCGGCGACTTCAAAGCAATCTAGGATAGGTTATATTCGCTTTTAATAACTGGCCTGATTATTGATTACGCTATCTATGGCATATCGTTTATCAAATCAACCAATCTGTATGAACGAATACTGAATTATTATATGGGACAATTAAGTTTAATGTGGTTTATGCGGAATTCTTTTTCGGTGCCGCTGCAAGGTTGCCTATAAATGATAAGCAGCTTTGAAGTATATGCTAGATAAGATTATGTTATCTGTTAATGTACAGATTAACTACTATTTGCTAGTAAAGAGAACGTTCTACTGGGCTATATGTGCATATAGTATAGTTTAAGAGATAATTGTACACATACAACATAAAGCGAACATGACGAGCAACATCGACAGATAATAAAAATAATAAGTACTTATTCCAGAGGATAGATTACATATTTTAATGTGTTATAAACATTAAAAAATTATACTTTAAACTAATGTTATTACTTTAATTATAATCTTTATCCCATCTGGGTATATGCCTCCTCCATCTTCTTCCACAACACTATGTTTTGCTTTCTCCAGCCAGTTTTTACCTGCCACTGTAAGAAGGTCACACCTCTACATCATTTTGGGTTTACCTCGGTATCTTTTACCTGAGGGACCACTCCATCTTGTCGCTTTTAAGGTCCATCTTTGGTCTGGGACCCTAGCCACATGTCCTGCCATTTGCATTATCATTTTTAATGCATCTGTAAGGTTCCTTTTTTTTCCTGATGGTTTTGTTTAGGATTTTATGTATCTTTCTGAGCGTCATAATACTTCGAAATCGACAGATATCAATCACAAATTGAAGATAATCTAAAATAAATCAATCACAAAAGAGAATTGATAACTAAAATTCTACAAAATATTGTATTTAGATACTCATGTGTCATTTAACTGAAAGCTCTTTAATGATATTACATTTGCGCAATATAACGTGGATTCTGTCTTACGATAGCTGAAACACATTATTGTTTTAATGTGCATTATACCTATTGGAATCTAGGTAACGCCGTTATCTAAGGACATATCACTCGCAGTCTGATTGCTACTGTCGAGTGGTCTTCTCACCCCCTGTGTGAAGGAGGAAGGAGGGTGTCAGGGCGGAGCCCTATACCCTGGCGCTTCTTCTCCCAAGACATTGGGAGAGTCTCTGGGTATGATTGCGGTCATCGCTACTTGCTAGGGTCACAACGATTTTCGTTTACCGTAAGCCTGATAGCGGAATGGCAAACGTGTATTTAGAGACAATGTAAAGCACACTTTTCTCCCTAGTCGTGTCTTAAGTGCCACTGTCCGACTTTTTAATGTCATCATCATTAGATTATCAAAATCTCTTTTGAAAGCTTCTTTGAGAAAAAAGAAATCACAGGGTCTATACAGCTAGGTAGGGGAGCTAAGTGCAGGATGGGTGACGAGTTGTACTTTTTCGGAAGCTAAAAATGACTTAGTTTTGTTGGTCGTGTGTTATGAAGCGTTGTCATGTTGTAGGAGAACGCGGCTTTTAGGTCGTCTTTCGCGAACTTTTTTTAAGAGCCACAGAAAACCACTCGGCATTAACATTCTTTTGATCTTCAAGTGGAATTGTGCAGATGGTACCCGTAATCTCTCAAACTCTAACTCTCTCAAATTCAGCAAACCATCGCCTCACGGTGCTCAAGCAAGATGCTTCTCTCCCAAAAGCATTTTGAAGACGAACGGCGCAGTCTTGCGGAGAGAGAGAACTTTTAAAATCATAAAAAATCATCGCTCTAAAATCTTTTCGACTAAATTACATTATCGTTGCGGACGTAGAACTTTGATGTGCGATAAAAAACAATTGACAAATGATTTCCCGCCAATTATTTTTTATTATTACTAAGAAGGTTGCAACGTTTCAAAAAATATAACATTCGAAATTCAAATAGTTCCGATTAGCTAGAAGTGCAAAACCTTTATTGTGCCCCATGTATAAATCATTATGTATAACTTGGGGAAACGTTTAACTTCAGCACGGGGGTTGTATTGTTCCCAGACTTCATCTCGTGCCTATAAATTGCACTCACGCTTTGAATCGCTAAAGTTCTGGTATACTTACCTAAATATTCATATCCATTTAAAAGAACTGTTATAACAATATATCAAAAAGACACATTACCATTTATAATGTATAGATTATCATCGTCGATTTAAAAGAATCAATGTAAAACATATTCATTACTCAAACTGAAAGTCGGAACATACGTTTTATAGTATCACAAAGTTTTAGTACATGTTAACATAGCTAATTAGCTTCTGTTCGTAGCAGATGGAAGCATTCGGGCCTTCGACTAAATCGTGAATGCACTGTGCAGTAAAATCACCTGCGTATTTTATATTTGAACATAAAAGTCAGCTGCGTAGGTCCGTAGCTATTAAATTGATTATAGTTAATCGTAAATAAACCTAGGAAACGTTATATAGAATCAAATACACCTGCTCTTTATTATTTAGTAGAAATAAGAAGCTATTTTATAAAATGTCTCTTAGTTCGGCGTGCTGATTGGCAAAGGCCTCCTCCAACGATTTCTACTCTTTTCTGTTTTGGCCAACTCTTCTCCAGTTAGGTTCTGCTGTCAATTTTATTTCATCTTCCCACATTGTGTGCTGTCTTCCTCGTTTTCTTTTGCCATCTCTAGGGTATCATTTTGCTGTATTTTTCCACTTTATCTCGCATCATATGCCCTGCCGGACGAAACGGCCGCACACGTCATTTTGGAGTGTAGGAGTGTGGCCTCATACCGGGCCAAACACCTGGGGTCACCGAGGACTCTCCCCGAGGTCATGGGTGACATCAGAGGTTTGATACATTACCTTGAGGAACTAGGGTGGCAGGATTAGCCGCCCTCCTCACCACGCAAAATAGGCGCGCTGTAGTCGTCGAGTTGCGGATAATAGCCCGTGATAACCTATAACCTATAACCTATCATATGCCCTGCCCATTTCCACTTTTGTTGGTTGATTTGTTTGAGTATTTCGGTAAGTCTCGTAGGTAGGTCTGTGTTTCTTATCCTGTAGTTTATAACCGGCCGTACTACTCTCCATTGATCTATGTGTTACGGCAAGTTTCTCTCTCAATGTTTTGGTTAGGGTCCAAGTTTCGCAGCCACATATCAGGCAAGGTTTTATTTTATGAAAATAAGGGACGAGACCAGCAGGACGGTCAGCTGATGATAATTGATACGCCCTACCCATTACAATGCAGTGCCACTCAGGATTCTTGAAAAACCCTAAAATTCTGCACGGCACTACAACTGCGCTCATCACCTTGAGACATAAGATGTTAAGTCTCATTTGCCAACTAATATCACTAGCTTACACATTATTGCTTCACGGCAGAAAGAGACGCGGTTGTGGTACCGATAATCTGGCCGGCTTCCTGACCAAAGGTGTGGTTGGTGGAAGGTAATATGCAGATATTGAAGCTTCTCCTTTTTATAGACATACTTAAGTCTTTTGACTTCATAATTTCTTTTAGCCAACTCGTTGCGATCCTGAGATTGATTTCTTTCGTCATTTGAGCTTCCATAGAGATGACTTATTACAGATGGCCGTTGGGGCAATAAAGTCCTCGAATGGCGACCACGTACCGGAAGACGCAGTGTTGTCAGGCCCCCCACAAGATTTACCGACGATCTGGTCAAGATCGCCGGAATACGTTGGATGAGGGCAGCGCAGGACCGATTGCGTGGAAATTTTTGGGGGAGGCCTTTGTCCGTTGTTGTTGTTTTTGGAGGATGATGATGAGGGATGACTTAGCTTAGATATAATATTTAAACGTCTACATTTTCTAGAAATTTCTCTTTGATTTTTGTAATGTAAGTATTACATTATCTCAATTATGTTTTACTTATTGCTAGATCTATACATACATTTATCCGTGTATGTTCAGATACATGCGTATAAAATGGGTGAGACTGTTTGAAATTTCAACATAACAGACTTAGCTGATTTATTTAAACTTGTTTGTTTTCCTGTCTGTTCCGATCCGGTCACCGTACGCACACGTTGCTCTTGTCTATTGCTATCTTTGAGAAGAAATTAAGTTTTCTTCGCAAAAATATACGAAAACATAAACTTTTGTGCAAAATACAACTCAATAGTTAGATTTTCATGTAAACAAAGTGTGCGCAGACGAAGTTGCAGGTAGTTAGTGAAAAAATATTTTTCTAAACTCGAGTGATGCTTGTAATCAAATTTAAATAACTTTAAAATATTAAGCAATATTATTTAAGATATTTTGATATCAATAAAGAATTCCAAAGCTAGTATAAGTACTTTCTAGAAAGAAAGAAAGAAAAATCATTTATTCAGTAACGTCAAAATGACACTTATGATTGTCAAAGATTGTACCACCACTTCGGAAATATTGAGCCTTAATGAGAAGAAGTGGCAAGAAACTCATTGCAACTCTTTAAAATCTATATTAACAGTTTCAGCATTTTTTCATTATATTTTAAACAATTTTGGTAAAGTCACACATAAAGTTAAAAGCCTGTATTATGAATATAAAATAAAAATCCATGTAGACAGGACCGACCAGGCACAACAAGCAGCGCCCGTTCACGAGCATGATGCATGCACCAGCCATCGCTTCCCTAGCATACAATTTAGGTAAGTCCCCGCCCCACGATGCCGCCACTATCTAGTACTTGTATCTTTATAAGTTTAATAATACTTGTCGTCGAATAAAACTACGAGTTAATTGCTCTATAACTTTATACTAAACTTACAGATTTTTTCAGGTTAATCGTGCGTCATTATTATTTTTTTAAATAGAATGTACTATTTTTTGAGTGTCAAAAACCTACCCAAACAGTATTTGGCGCTGTTTCTTCTCTTAAAAAAAGGTAAGTGTAATAAAAAAAAAATCTACAGGAATTAATTTTGAGTAAATGACTTTGATGACGAGAAAGTTTTGATACTTTATAAATATGAAAAGAAAAATGTGGAAGACAGCACAAAAGATGGAAGTATGAAGTTAAAGTGGCATAACTTGGAAAGAAACATCTATATTCATCATATAATTGTTTGCACCCACCGGGATTCGAACCTGGAACCTGTAGCAAAGAAGGCAGGGTCACTTACCTGGGCTAAATAGGTCGTCTTTAAAGCCTTATATTGTTGATTATGTAGAACTTAAGTACAGGAGAGAGAGAGAGAAATTAGAGTTCCAAGTAAGCTCGTGATGGATGATGGATGATTATTAGACAAATTAAATTTGAAAACAAAATTTATGAACGATGCGGAACTCGAACCCGACCTCTTACGTTCCGTGCGCGTGCTCTTCCACTGAGCCAACCAGTCTAGTGACGCGTCGTTGATAAACTTCATCTACACGATCTACTTTACAGTTGATAGCCTGCTCAACCCCAATATTGACTAGGAAATTGAATTCAGATGTCGGTCTTGCTCTTAAAAAATAACAAATAATTATTAACTGTTATTTTTGTTAACTAATTGTAAATTAATATAAAAATTTAATTGATCAAGACTTGTTGAGCATCCTAGGTCATGCGACTCTCATTTTATGATTAGATGAAGGTATATTATTTGGTTGTAACAATATTTGATTGGAGTATGGTGTATGAAGTTGACGGCAATAGTACAGGCCTTACAGGCTTACTTAGAACTAAGTTATTGTCAGTAGTTATTTTATTTTATTTTATTTTACAATTTTAGGGAAACTTACAGCTAAAAAACTCTCAATATTATATAATTAACATGATGAAGGCCAATTATCAGCTTCCACATTCAGGTATCACTACATCTCCACACTCCAATGCTCAAAAAACTCAAGGCAAGAAATTAAGAAACTACATTAAAATCCAAATCACTCAAAGTACCGACCACATAGGGCTCTCTTCATTCTAGCAACACTAGTGCAGAATAAATCCAAATCAACCTCCCGGCATGCCACATTGAAAGAACGACATGCTTGCAATAGGTATGAATTTTGTCTATATATAGTTCTTGCTATAGGGACGCACAATAAATTTGGCCTGCGCAGAAACAATGATGGTGCGTATAGGCCCACCTTAGATACCAGTTCTGGCAACTCAGTTGCACCATTAAATAAAGACATTAGAAACGCTATGTCCGATATTTTTCTACGCTCAGCTAGAGGCAAAATATGAAATTTTTTGCAGTGTGTATGATAGTCAGGCAGATAACAGTTAGATTTAAATTGAATGTACCTTAAAAATGTGTAGTTGTACGTACTTTCGGTACTTATAAAACACAGTGCGGTCGATAACCGCAAAACTTGAAATGTGGTGTCCATTGCATGTTATACTTACCCGTGAAGTAACCTTGTTTTAGCCTTCATTCAGTAATGATATAATAAAAAACTATTATAAGCTTAAAAAGTAACATAAAAGGCATGAAAAGCATTTATTTTCTCAAAATTGATTGCTTTAGAATTATTTTTGATGTCATTTCTAATATACTAGATACTACACTACCGTTTTGGAAACAAATTGAGCTCTGAGAGAGAAAAAACGGCTCAAGAAACTCTCACAGAATCATAATATCTATACATATATAAGATATAGACTCTACTTTGGAACATAGTCAGCTCTACTACGTTCTTATGAGCTCTACATTAAAATGATAAAAGTTATAACTGATTATTCATTTACTTTTGCAATTGTAATCTAAAATCTCAAGCAGTAATACAAATAGTAAATACTTTAATCTAACAAACATTTGATTAAAATGTATCTTTTTAGAGATGTGACGGTAACACAGTGGCTTAAAACAAACAATAGAATTAACCGCAAGCCGTAATTCGACTTCCCAAGACGATTACTTTTTTAAAACAATTAAACATGTGTTATAGTCACGGACTCATGAATATGATGAACAAAACAGGTAGCGACATAAAACCCACCCTGCCTACCCAATTTATTCCACATCCGTTGTATCAAATTACGTTGTATTAAAAAAATGAACTCACAAGTAGATGGGTCGTACGATCGATCGACGGACGCGTCGGTAGTCAGGTAGTTAGTTGCCCACAAAGTTTACAAACGAAGGGTCCGCAACCAACAATGAGTGATTATTGCAACTTTTTTTGTCACATTTCACAGTCTAACCACATTTGGTCCCAACAGGTGAATAGAAGATTATGTGCACAACAATAGAGGCACTGTACAAGCCATAAAACAGTTAATAGGCATCCGAGAGCTGGCAGGTATGTTAATCACAGCACATCGTAAAGTCACATCACTGTACAAGTTTCTTACACTGTAATCCACTCATAGCTTGCTTGCTTTATCAGATATTCGTTTGTTCGATGCGCAAGCGCAGGCGTCGCGTTGTTGGTGGGAGTAAGGCGCGCGTACTACTGTGCCTACGTCGTCGGAGGCAGTAGCGCTCCTGTAGGCTGCCCCCCCGCGTCTCGCCGCACGCCCCGACCTCTTCTTCCCGCCGAAGCCTTCTCGCTTTTTACATTGAATGCAATAAAAAAGGGCTATCATTGTTTATTTTGCATGTTACTAGCCTGTAAGTTGTGTAAATTAACACCGTTATGTTCAATCGAGAATTTCACCAGATGATGTTAATTGGGAATACAATTAAAGAAATCTATCACTTGATATTTTATATAGAGCATAGAATTCAAATAAAAAATAGTTTTTAATTGTTTTATACTTTATTACAACGAAAACTATCTTTACAATCACATATATTTTTAAAAATGATTTCAAATAACATTCAATAGCTCTCCGTCTTTAGAGATACTGTCTTACATAAAATATTATAATATAATGGAGAGAGAAATCTTTATAATAATAATATGTTGTGATAATATTAAATGATTTTACAATTTTAGGTGCATATAATCTGATAAGATTTGTTTTTATTTTGACATAATAATAATTAAAATCGATAAACATAAAATATATTATATTTGGCGTGACAATTGTCACACAAATAATATCCAGTTTATTTATTTGAATAGCGATTATGATATTGTGTATTTCGTGCGTCACTCCACTTTGAATATCACTTTTGAACACATTACAAATATTCAATTTTTGCATTCTATAGTATAATTTCTAAAATTTAAACAGTTAATACACTTATTACTGACTACATTTATAATAAACACATCGTCGTGTCACGTTTTACGTTAGATAAATAATTATTAAAACACTCACTATGAAAAGGCTACTCTAAAAGCATTTACGAGTCTGTTAACAAGTCTTTTTAATATTTATGTATATCATTTTGAGCTTTACACTATTACTATATACATAAATTTATTTGTTTGTTTTTTATTTGATATTTTAATCGCTATTTAAGTCACCTAAATGGACCACATTCTAAGGGCAATTCACGAATTATTCTATTAAAATAAGGTAGCTTAAGAGACAAAGGAAAATATTAATGTAAATAAAAAATACTTAAATAGATATTTTTTATTGGAATTGTAACGTAATTTTGCAGGTTAACTGTAGGAAAACCTGAAAAATAACTTAATGATTATAGACTCATATTAAATCATCATAACTAATTATTACTACTATTATTTTCAAATAATTTAAATTTATAATATATTGGCACATCAAATGTATAATTACAATATAAAATTAACATAATATTATGAAAACATCCGTATATATAATATTAATAAATCTTTTTTAACTTATATTTTATACGAAATCTTCCGAGTATATTAATATCCACTATCATTTGGCCTTATAAGTTTGGCTTACATTTTCCACCTAATAATATAAATACATATTTGTTTTACATGACTATCTGGCTTAGTGACCTATTTAATTTGATGGTTTGGCATATATTGATTAACTCATTTTGGCTATGTTTGGACATACTAAATAACTGATTTACTGACAGATGAACATATGAGCTAGAGGTCCCGGGTTCGAATCCCGATAGGTGCAAACATTTATATGATGAATTTGGATGCATGGAACATGGGTGTTTGTATTTATATATGTTTAAGTAAGTATATTGTATTTAATATATTATCATTGTCTTGTTACCCATGGTTATGGTTATGGTTTGTAAAGTGGCTTTGATCCAGTTCAGTTCAGCCCTGTTTCACTGCGACCAATGTGATCTATTGTGATAGCCACTGTTAACAATAGCTCACTGCTAACATTGATTCTTTTCATGAATCTTATTATGTCTTTTGCAGAGAGTTGACGTATCTCAAAAAGTTGAAGAATTGGACTTCCCAAAGAGATGCTACGTTTACGCACTAAAGGACCACATTCAGAGAGAATGTGTAGCGGGGTTTCATCTGCACAATTACAGAATCGACACGCTCTGCAATCTCTGAGACCTAAGATTGAAAGGTGTTTGTATAATCTGCAGTGCCTTGTAACCCATAGTACAGGCTATGCCTAGTTTTGGGCAAGATAATTTGCGTAAAAGTGTGTTAAATATTATATATATAAAAATGAATTGCTGTTCGTTAGTCTCGCTAAAAGTCGAGAACAGCTGGACCGATTTGGCTTATTTTGGTCTTAAATTAATTGTGGAAGCCAAGGGAAGGTTTCAGAGGTGAATAAATATGAAAATGCTCGGAATTAAATAGAAACAACGATTTTGATTTTCCTTTAATATGTCCCCCGTCGTTCTGAAATCAAATTAAAATAATAGTTTAAATTGTATAACTAATTAGAATTTTTAAATCTTTCTAACATTATTTATCAGAAACCTTTGAATTGATTAACAGACTGTATCATAACTGTGTGTGTCTATCAATATCAAATTCAAACCTTATAAATAACCAGTATTTCACGAAATCTCTGTTTTGTAAGTAAGTAATTAATCTAAACTAATAATAAAATTTAATTCGTACCGAGTATTTGTTTTATTTGTTTTCATGAAAAAGGATTTATTTTGTTTGTTTTAAGTTTAATTTATACAAAAGTGTAGGTATTTTATTTATCGATTGAGGCAGTACGAAGTCTGCCGGGTTGCCTTTTTACATCAAATGCAGAAGCGATATTAAACCATGTGAAAACTATTGTTTAATATAATGATTAAGTTTGATCAGATTTCCAACCATAATTAAAGTGTTTATTAAATAATATAATAAATAAATTATATATACATATAAATAAAATTGGAGTGTCTGTTGGTAATATTAAAATAACCGTTTTTTACTACATGTAAATGAATACATATACCAAAACAACATTTTTTACAATTTTTGTCTGTCTGTCTGACTGTTTGTTCCGGCTTATTTCTGAAATGGCTGGACAGATTTTGACGGTACTCTTATTGTTATTGGCAGGTAGATTATGCAATAAGGAGTAACATAGGCTACGTTTCTTTTAGAAAAACTCTTTTATTTTAGAAAAATAAAGTAATGTTGCAATGTCCAAGAAACGATTTAACTCTAAAAGTAATTTATATGGCATAACGACGTTTGCCGGGTCTGCTAGTATTAAATATATATTATATAATATAAAACAGGCTTTGCAATGGAGAGAACGAGCATAAATGAAATAATGATTTTTATAAACGGATAAGTTTCTTTTATGAACTTAACACTATAAACGGCCAGATTACGAACAAACTTCTTAGATTTATCGAGGACCGATGTACAATACATTAATTTCATAGAATTATTCCATTTTTCAATTTGCAAAATAAGATTTTTGTTAATTTATATAATGTTCATCTATCGTCTATACGGGAGAGATTGATCTTAATTTTAAATATCAACTTTAATTAATTTAAGTGTCTTTAAACGATTTATCTAATATTAGGAAATTTACGAACACGAGAATTTTTATTTAAACAATGTAAATAATAGTTTAAAAAAACTAAAAAACACGTTTTATAAAGAAACCAATATTTTTTAGTACGATTTTCTATAAATAGCGTGTTTATTAGTTTTTGTAACTACTCTTTATCTATGACTATTAAAAAAACAAAAATATATTTATATAGGTGGAGATAAAAAATAAATCGCGCGAATGGTAGAGGAAGTCTATAGCTGATGACGACCGATTCTCAGACCTACCAAATAAAATTAATCGTACTACAATAATCATTACATTCGATTGCCATCTTGCAACTCTATTGCGTATCTGTGGATGGAATAGAATAATATTAAAATCGCGATACAAAAATTGGTGTTGATCGTATACAGATGAAAATTTGTAGTTGTATGTATTTGTTAATGCTGAAGCATAATTAAAAAAAAAAGAATGTCAAACAAATATATAAAAAAATATTAGGGTTGGGTGACGTCGTTTAGCGTGGAAACGATCGTTTAGCGGTATGAAAAATAGATGTTGGCCAATTGTCAGACCTACCCGACATATACACAAATTTTCAAACAGATTGGTTTAGCCGTGTCGGAGTAGTTTGGTTACAAACACCGGAACACGAGAATTTTATATATAACTAGCTGACCCAGCAAACGTTGTATTGCCGATATTAAAATCGCGATACAAAAGTAACTGTTGACTCATAATCAAACAAATTTAAAAAAAAAATGACAAAAAAATTAAAAAAAAATTTCGTTTGGACCGGACCACCCTTAACATTTAACACAAATAAATACTGTTTTTTTTTATGAATTGCCAATAATATTTCATTACATCATGAATTATTTTATAAAATATTATGCTCCCTGTTGTTATAATGAAATTGTTTCACAGCAGAACTGTCAAACCGTGCGTCAATAAATTTTCTCATAGAAAATATGTCCATACAAAACAATTAATATTGAAAATAAAAATAATTATGGGTCCCAAAACGAAATTAAAACTATCCTATTTCTCAAGTTGGACTAAACAGCACTCCATGAAGTAATCCCCATTAAAATCCGTTCATTAGTTCAGGAGTCCATCGCGGACAAACAACGTGTCACGTAATTTATATATATTAAGATAAGATATAGTAGGGAAAGTTAGGGATTACGAAATGGGAGTATGTAGAAAACTCCTCTTAATTCGTGTTCATCTGTCAGTAATTTAATCAGTTAAATATACAAGTCCCAAATATATAACAGAATACATTCTTTGGATAATAATCTAATCATATCTACATTATATTTCATGTTAGACATTAACCTAAAATAGATATAGTATTCTTATGAACAACTGATTCAAATAATTCTATCACTAGCAATGATATTTCTAAGCCAGCGTGGTTCAATTAAGAACGTTCATCTATAAATATATATAGCTGTCGTGTATATTAAAAATCTAAATATATAGTTTATACAGGCTGGTATATTTGGAACGTGCTTTGGGGAAAATTTTCTTAAGAAAATTAGGTTAGAATGTTTTTTTATGAAAATAAGGGAAGAGATGAGCAGGACGTTCAGCATAAAAATCTGAGCGGCACTACAATTGCGCTCGTCACCTTGAGACACACTGTATTAAGTCTCATTTGCCCAGTAATTTCACTAGCTACGGCGCCTTTCAGACCAAAACACAATAATGTTTACACATTACTGCTTCACGGAGGAAAAAGAGCAATAAAACTTCATTCAGGCATTTTTTAAAATATTACGTACATTTTATATAATTAATATGTCTAGATAGACTATGTCCGCTGTGAAAACGTCGAAAAGAAGTTTCTAGAGTTAACCTCTATATTGATCAATGAACACACACTAACAAAAGATGTCATAGAAATTGCGAGCATAAAACGTAGCTTGTCACTCACACTAAAGTATTAAACCTCACCTGTTTTATGACTTGTCTAACAGCAAGGGACTCTATCTAGACGTTTAAATTATCTATGACGTACATATATTTTTTAATGAAAATATGGGACGAGACGAGCAGGACGTTGATACGAATGAAAATCACAAAAATTCCGAACGGTACTACAATTGCGCTCGTCACCTTGAGATATAAGATGTTGAGTCTCATTTGCCCAGTAATTTCACTAGCTAAAGCGCCCTTCAGACGGAAACACAATAATGCTTACACATTACTGCTTCACGGCAGAAAAAAAAAGCAATAAAACTTCATTCAGGCATGCTCGAAAATATTACGTACTTCTTAAATAATTTATACGTCTATATAAACTATGCCAGCTGTCAAAACGTCGAAAAAAATTGTTAGTTAGAGTTAACCAGGAGTTAACCTCTTGAACAATGAACGCACACTAACACAGTGTCATAGAAATCGCGAGCGTAAGACGTAGATTGTCACTGACACTAAAGTATTAAACCTGGCCTGTTTTTATCGGTTGTCTAACAGCAAGAGACTCTATCTAGACGTATAAATTATCTAAAACGTACATGGTTAAAGTACTGTTCACCGAGAGTACAATGGTGTAGTTTGGCTAAGTCGAGGGCCACAATAAACCCGAGTAAAGAAACCGCACTTTCTACAGAGTGATACATTAAAATGCTTAATACACTTCGAGGGAAAATGGACATCAATGTTACATACAAACAAGATGTAAATACTACGTTATAAGAGGCAGGACTGCCTAACTAAAAATTGAAATTTATTTTAGGAAGAAACACAAGGAAGTACAGTTACACAAGTTTCAAATGGACAGTATCGCGATTGGCGACCAAGTATAATCCGGCTAAGTTTAAAAGCGTTGTATACAGTCGCTTAAAACGTAGTGGATTTTGGCTATTTCCGTTTTCAACAAGATTGTAGCCGTCATCTGTCAATCTGTCAATGAATGCACGTTTTATACAATCGAATGAATCGCTTTTTTCTTAGAGTTTCGCTAGGCTGGTTACAAAATCAAAGCAGACAGCGATTTGAAATCTTTCTGCAATCTAACGGCCGTTTTCAATAACCTATCTATCCTTAGTTTTACTTACTAGAGGTAGACAAATCTATCCTTTTGCGCTTACTTACATTTCAATAACCTATTGACAGATAGCGTTGGACTATAACTATATTGGACATAACTATGGATAGATAAGATCTTGTCATTAAACTAAAAACCCACTAAAATGACATTAGCGATGAGGTTTAATACAAGTTTAAAACTATATTTTTGATGTTTCAAGAACTTAAAAACCCTTTCCGCAAAGTACCAAAAACTTACTCCAAAAACCCCAGCCTGTATACTATATTAAAAAAATCTTAAATATGTTTTCATCATCAAAATCTACCATTGGTTAATATTTAAAATAACAATCGCAGCGTCGTTGTTTCATTTCATCAAATAAAATCGAATCTTAGATTAAGGGTTGGTCACCGCTGCGCTCCAACTAGATTCCGCACTACCTAAAAACATTTTTACTACGGCAACTTGTGTGCGTGGCATCTTTCAAATTTGGTAACATACGCTTCGTGTTATTTTACATTGAAATTAATAAAATACAAAATACTTTCTGATGATATGTGATGCCAGTGTCTTTCTTATTTCTTGTAGTATTTTTCTACAAAGTTTTACTACGAAACCCGGCATTAGTTTCAATTATTAACAAAATTTAACAGAACATGTGGTACGTCAACGTCACGTGGTTGTTCGAGACTGGCGTAGTAAAAGTTGCCGCACTTTGTGACTACGCCTACCTGCGGTATTTAGTTGGAGCGCAACGGAGACCAATCCTTAATCTTAGATTTGAATATTTTAAATCGCATCTATCCTAAACATTTATATAGACAAATATATTATTCAATACTATTCCCTAGTAACTATTACTAGTATACTAGTAACTATTACACGTCTAGATATGGATTACAAGCCCGAATTTCTCTGAGTTTTATTTAGGACGGGTTCAAAACGTTGCCTAAGATTGTATGAATTCTAAAAGAAATATCAGTTTCGAAGAAGCTGTAAATAATAACCAAAAAAATCCATTTGGAAATATTCTTACACAATGCTATTTTATGTTGATGGTAATTTTCAATCAAATTTTCTTAAGACAACTCAAAATAAATAAGTTCCGTCCAAAGGCCGTTTTGGCTTTCTCTATATTATATTTATTATCTGCAAAGATAATATATAAATAAATAAACTTGATATAGATATAATTTTAACTATTACGAAGTTTTATTGGCAATTTAAGGGATACTGTTCCATATAAATTGGTAAAATCCAATTCAGACTGTCACGTGCGTCAAGTGCGTCAATAAATTCCCTCATAGACAATAATATGTCCAATAAAAATAATTATGGATCCCAAATCGAAATACAAACTATCCTATCTCTCAAGTTGGACTAAACAGCACTCCATGAAGTAATCCCCATTAAAATCCGTTCATTAACTTAGAAGTTCACTGGAAACAAACATCAGGACACTGGATTTATATATATTAAATGATTCATTTTATCTTCCAACATAAAATAGCATTGCATAGCCAAAATAAAATGATAAATAATAAAATGCAAAATAAATTAAGGAGGCATTTATTACGTTAAACATTATTGAAGGATTCCGATGATGGATGTCTTCGTCAACCAGCCTTCATCCATCTGTCGATTGAATACTCTAGAGCAGCCATCCATCTACAAATTAACATTACCTCAATTTAACTATTTGGTATTTTTAAAGTGATAACCCTCACTTCTGGAATTAATTACACAAATTAAATTTGAAAACAAAATTTATGATCGATGCGCGAACTCTCGCGTTCCGTGCTCTTCCACTGAGCCAACTATTCGAGTGACGTTTTGTTGATAAATCTTGTATGTCTTGTTCAACTCTCAGGCTGTGGCTTCATCTATAGGATCTACTTTACAGTTGATAACCTGCCTAATCCCAATATTTGCATATTAGGAAATTGACTTGAGATGTCGCTCTTTCACCGATACGTCATTCGAACGGTTGGCTCAGTGGAAGAGCACTCGTAAGGAACGGAGGAATTCGCGGGTTCAAGTCAAGTATAAATATTAATTATCGTATATTGGATGAATCGACCTTTAGAGCTCGAATTCAACGATTGTGTAAGGATGCTTCGTGAACATGATGGTCGTGATTACTGTCATAAATAGTAATTGCATCCAACAAATACAATGATTTATTAACTATAACAGGTCGATCTGGCACCACAAGCAGAAAGTATTGAAAGTGAAAAACTACTACCCACCCGGAATTGAATGCCTCAGACCTGATAAGAACGGGTGCAAGAAACTTAGCGGGTTTCTTCTCTTTTTTTAATTTATAATTTAAATAGTCTGACGGCGGTCGCTCCATTCCCATCCTGTGGTTCACTTTAGTAATTTATGTTACCACATTTTTTGACAATTCTTTTGAATTTCAAACATTTGTTTTAACATTTTCTGGAAACTTTTGTAACAGCATACCTATACTTAGCATAAGCATCACAAACTTGGGTAATATCCTCAGCATCTGAATGTGTAACCGAGGAAGGTTAAACACATATAGTAAAGTGACCCGATATTGGTAAGTGATAGGCCGGGCACAATTGCAATGCAGTGGAATGGGTATAAAATGTTAAACTCGCGTCAGGACATGTGGCCTGATCAAAAATTCGTAAGACGGTCGTTGTAATTATGGATGAAAGTTCATAATTCTGAGAGATAAACTTTTTAATGTAATGTATTAGTTCTGAAGTGTTTAATATTTTATGTAAGTAAAATAAATTGTCATTTTTGTGTATGATAGCGAAATAAATGAATATTTTATTTAACCACATAAATTATACCGACAAATAAAACAATTCGTGCGTAAAATTATTCCCTAACCATTCTAAAATAAAAATGCACAAAGTTAATGTTCAAGTTTTCGTTTCTGCCTGCACTCCCGGAGTGCACACGTTTTTTTCATAAATAATAAATATATTTATTTTATTTAATAATTTGAACAAAAATAAATCATATCAATTTACATTGCATGTTCCCAAACCTAATACAAATTATGCCCAAAATTCCATAAATCCGCGTCTGTCACGAATGTATAATAAACAGTACGCTGAGTTTGACGTATTTCACTTATCAAAAATTAAGTTAAAAACGGAAACAATAAAACATCATCGTAAAAATAATAATAATAATAGGTTACGCAACACTCACATACAAACACACACACACACACACACACACACACACACACACACACACACACACACACACACACACACACACACACACACACACACACACACACACACACACACACACACACACAAACACACACGCGCGCTATTGTAATCTTTTAATTGTTAGTATCTATAGTACATTTTTAAGTCTATTATGTTAATATATTATTTCTTTTTATAATTTTTAATTTATGTAATGGCTTTGTGGCTTTATGTAAAACCTAGGTTAAGATTGTAAAAATAATTGTTGTGTACGCTATTGATTACATTAATAAATAAATAATATAAATAAAGAGCATATTATTAATTGTACCCCACTTACCGTTTTCTGTCCATTTCAGACTCTGTGTGGAAATAGAAATGTCTCTGTTTCGCTTCTGTGGGCGTCACTTCAAATGCATATTTCTTGCCTGCACAGGTCCCCACTCGGTACCCATGTAAGCAAGCCATTCCTGAGATGAAAAATATCAAGACATATTGTAATGTTAAACACGGTTATTTAAGTGGGAGGCTCCTTTGCACAGGATGCCGGCTAGATTATGGGTACCACAACGGCGCCTATTTCTGCCGTGAAGCAGTAATGTGTAAGCATTACTGTGTTTCGGTCTGAAGGGCGCCGTAGCTAGTGAAATTACTGGGTAAATGAGACTTAACAACTTATGTCTCAAGGTGACGAGCGCAGTTGTAGTGCCGCTCAGAATTTTTGGGTCTTTCAAGAATCCTGAGCGGCAATGCATTGTAATGGGCAGGGCGTATCAATTACCATCAATACCTTATTTTCATAAAAAAAAAGTTAATTTAAAATAAGAGTTTTGAATCGTCAACTACATACAATTTTAAAATTACCACCGATTTGTGAAGTTGCTAATGTTATAATAATTATACAATTAAAATATTTACACACTTTTACATAAATTATCTCGGCCCAAAATAGACAATATTGTAGTTTGTACTATCATGGGTGTAAGACAACGCTATACATACTTAAACATACTTATATACAAACATCCATACTCATCATAATATAAATGTTTGCTATCAAAGGGATTCGAACTGCGGGACCTGTTCTTAAGTGGGCACCGTCACTAACCACTAGATATAAGTCGTCAATATGTATAATAACTGGCAAAAAACTCATAATATAAAATATATTATTGAAAATCATGTCAATATAGTACAAGCCTTTATCAATTAATTAATTACTTATTACAATAACATAATATTATATGCATATAAAGTAAAGATCAAAATAACGACTAAAATATATTTTCTCAAACATGCATCGAAATATTGTCATTATTTTCGAAAAAGAACACGCGAAGTATCGAAATTTCGGACAAAGTAATAAAGAAAAATAAAAATCAAATCCATTGCAGCAGCGATTTTTGAATTTGGAACATTACAACGCTCCTGCAATGTTGTAAGAAACGGCGTGCTGGGGTTATTAAATACTCTTTCATCGGATCTCTTTTATCATTCTTGGCATACCATAGTCTCTTTGCGTTTGCCTGTCGGCACAGATGATAAAAAAGAATTGGCGGCAAAGCTGAAAATTCGTCTTGATTTGTTATTTACATACCTACTTAACAAATATAAATTTAACAATATGTAATTAAAATGAGTTCCAACGGTTCAGAGAGGGAATTGGAGATTGATTGTACTCCACCATATTTAAGATCAGAAGCCAAATTGGCAATGGAAAACCTGCTTCCAGCGAAGTCAAAAGAAAAATACAAGAAAGTATATGCCTGTATTATTTCTTAGATACTTAGATTACTGTGGTAGTGTGTAGATGGCGCTGAACAAAAACGTGTACAAAATGAAAGTTTTCAATTTTTTTAGTTATTATTTTATTTCCTCACAAAGGTTGAACAATTTTAAAACATAACACAATACTTTTGTCAAACAAATAAAAATGAAAACTAACTTACCGAAAGCACTCTTGCTATTTCCATCATTATAGAAGTAAAGACAGGCATCTTTGAGTACACAATACCGCTTCGCCCATGACTTCCACTTGGAGCCCAGTTTCATGAGATAACCGAAGCAGTCCGGCCTGGGTATAGAAGATGGTGGGAGCTTCATGTTTCGCATCGTCACTTCAAGCCAACCATCCCGCTGGAAGATAGACACAAATTATGAATTTTTAGTTTAATTATGACTGACGAGTAACTGGGGCATATTTTACTTTTTAGGGTTTCGTAGCCAATCACCGTATATCACAGCCACTTTTTTCCGAAACTATAAGAACTATACTGTTGAGACTTGGTAAGTAAATGTATTCTGTAAGCCGCATTAATATTTTTACACAAAAATAGAAAAAATAACTATATAATACTTAGAACTGATGAATCTCATAAATTTATTTCATCAAACCCATAGGTGTGGGTTATCTATGGATAGGTCCTCAAAAATGATATTGTTTGGTTGGTTGAGCTTTCTTATACCTATTTAGTTGTTCTAAGCTGAATAGTTTGCGCGAGAGACACTTTCAAAGTGGTAAAATGTCGCCCCCCCCCCCCTTTAACTTCTAAAATAAGACAATGATAAAAATGTTTGTTAAAACTTCAATAGGCGTTCCTTTTTTCCTAGCCTTGAGGCTATTTGTGTATCTGTATCTTTAATGTTTAATGAATTTTGCTGTACAATTCTGTTGAATTCATTAATTAATTAAAAAAAAATCTTTACAGTTTTTATAACTAAAGCTTTTATCCGAGTCATAAAAGATCTCAAAATCCTCAAATATTTGCTTTCAGTATCCTCTAGTAAGATAAATGAATATTAGAAATTAGAATCGAAGCTTTGTTGTTTTCAGTTATAGGTTATTCTAAGACCACAGAAATAACAAAAGTGCACTTAATTTCGTAGAGATGGCGCTGTAAACAAAAATTTGTGTGTAAATTATAATGTTATGCTGTACTATTATAATATGTATTCTTTGGCTATGCGGTGTTATCTGTTATTGATCTTATAACTAAGTTTAATTTAAATGTTTATGTTACTTATATTATATGGATCACCTTCTGAGAGGAAAAGATAGGTATATAGCACTACTACACAATAATTGGCGGTGGTATGCAAAAGCAGATTAAACAGAGGTTAGTCTGAATAATACAAAGGCTATTGAGTATAAGATACATAATATGTATATTATATCAGATCCGAGTGGCAGAGAGAAAAAAGATTGACGCGTTTGAGATATTGTGTGTGAGAGAAGGATACTTCGCATTCCGTGGACGGCTAACGACCGTTTTCAATAACCTATCTATCGTTAGATTAACTTACAAGAGATAGCATTGGGCTATAAGTATATTGGACATAACTATGGATAGATAAGATCTTGTCATATAAAAATTTATAAGCTCGTACGGCGTACCTGTTGCGTTGCGTCGATAGCATGCGCTAGTACAGCACGCCATCTAGCGGCAGCTTCGGCAGTGTCCGCGGCGAGTTGAAGCCGCGTGCCGCCGCCGCCACAGCGCTGCAGTCGGAACCCGTGCGGCTTGCCGGCGTCCTCTTCGCTCAGCTGGTAGTTCACCAACATCAAGGCACCTACTGGGTGAACGCTCTGAAATATTAACAATATATATTGTATAATTGATACGGATGTAGCTCGCCTAGCCTCGTAAGGGCTCTTTCGGGAAGTCTTCTACTTATGTCGGATAATATATCTACCTAATAAATGTCTTATATATTATATGTGCTTAAATTTTCGAAACTACCTTGAAGGTCGCGGAATAGGGTAAAATGAACCTTGGCTCTGTTTTACGGGTTAACCATTAACACAGACCATTTGAAGAATTCCATTTGATTGTAATCTTAGATAATTTATGCGTCTAGAATCTAGATAGACTGAAAAACTGAGAACGCGCCGGGAAAATCGCGACTATTAATAACTATTAAGCCTCTATCTTCAGCAACGCACGCACACTAACACAAAGTGACTGACATATCGCGAGTAAGACGTAGCTATCATGCACACTAAAGTAATAAACCTGACCTGTTGTCATGCTTTGCATAACAGCAAAAGACTCTATCTAGACGTAAAAATACTCTAAGTATAAAAGATTACGATTACTAATTAACAACAGTTGTTTTTAGGCGAGAAACTAGTCCAAGTGACTCCCTAAAAGGGTTGTACTATCCGTACTAGACAATTATTATCAAAATAAATCCCCGTTGGATTTTTTTAAATAATAATTTCAAGAAGTTGTTTTTGAAATTTGTTCAAAAACAATGATTGTTTCCATTCTACATAAGTAGTCATTTAAGATAATAGAGAATGGATATATTATTTAAACATTTATATGTTTTAATATCTATAAATTTTTGCCTTCGCAGAGCTTGTAAACAATTATAATAACAAGATCAAGTGATAAAAGTTAATAAAATAATTTAAAGTCTATATAAAAATGATTTTTTTTATTATAGAGACAGACAAAAAATAATTTTCTCTCAATATTTCCTCGACCATAAGTTATTTACGAAAAACTAAATGCTATATTTTCTTCATCTTAATTTGTTAACAATTGCATTTTTCGATACATTTTTCTAGACGCCATTCCAAATCGTTTCAAAAGCTTTATCAAGAATTATCACGATTTTGAACTTGTTGACTAGCCTATAAAATGACTATAATTTGAGATACTAAAGGTTTTTAATATGTTAAGCTATTTATTTGTAATATTAATTATTCAATCACAATATATAATTACTTACATGTTGTATGGAATCATAATGATACTTAGTATTTTGAAATATATAAAGATATGACTTAATATTAGAAGCTAGTGCGACAGCAGCGCCCCCATATCAGTTGAAATTCAGGCCGACATGAAATTCCTATCTGTGTGACGTCGTGTATGTGTTCTGTCAGATAATTATACATACATACAAACTTATATTATACAGAGTCATACACGTTTGCCTCACAAAGACCAAGACACAAAGAAGTTTTCATTTCTCATACTCGGAAAGTAATGTTTATTTTGATCTGACTATTCGGTGGAAAATGCTGCTTCCCTCCATATAGAGGGAAAAACTCATACAAATTACTTCCCACCTAAGGGCCGGAATTAACTTTAAAAATAGAACTGCTGTCAGCTGTGAAGAGTTTTATGTAAAAAAAAAACTAATTAAAAAATGCTGCGGCCATGTGACTTTCTAAACAGCCAGTGTGAACTTAGCGCAAACTTCTTTGAGCGGAATAATCCGCAACAATTACGCGGTGAGTTCCATATTTAAAATTTAAAATGTCGACATAAATTGTCCTAATTTGACGATTAATTTTAAATAGGTACTACTAATAATATTATATATTATCAACAAATAGTTTAGATAAACAACTACTTTTATTTTCCTCATATTCCAAATGAAAAGTAGAGTGTTTAACACTGGTAAAAGAATCAATTCCTACTCGGACTGTAGCCGCCCTCGCTGCGCTCGAGCGTCTAAATACCTCGGGAATTGATTCTTTCGACCCTCCGTTAACAGCCAACTTATTATATGTATATTTTTTGGTACAGACAATAGTGAATAGTGATCGACGTTTTAAACAATTTTTATTCAATATTAATACAAAAAGATAATATAATGGTACAGGTAGTATATTTTAGAATCAGTATTAAGCTACTAACCGAGTCAGTTTTGTAGTAATAAAGGCAGTTATCCCTTTTTAGAACAAACCACCGGCGTGTCCAACGCGGAGGGTGATGCGGTCTTAACGGCGCGGCCCGCCACAAGTACCCGGAGTACAGCGCCGCAGGACCGCCTTCGTGTGCTAGCGAAGCGACCACTTCGCATGTTCTGGCAACCTGGTACATTACAAAAATATTATACATAAATATACTAAATTTATTTTAATTCTGTTGTTAATTAGGTGTTTTATTTTTAAGATAAAATATCTTCAATGTCCAATCATCTCTCACGAATACCAGCAAAAGTTATTAGTATTTTCAGCATAATGTTACACTCATTCACAGAACCAACTCTAGACATCATTGAATTATTATGAGAGGCTTTTTAAATAAGATAATATATTTTATATTATTTGGACTATTCAAGAATATTATAATAGAACATTAACTTAAATAAAAAATACACAAATCAGAAAAAGTAATTGTTATAATAATGCATCAACATTATAACTTGTGGCGTCATCTGACACCAGTTTAAAAGATTTTGTATTTCCGTGCTATCGGAGTAGGACATAAAAAGCAATCCTCAAGAAGGATTTGCTTATATATTTTTTTCTTAAAATATTAAGCGTGTCACAATAATTATATACTTCTGTATACTCATAAAAGGTATGTACAGATAATGAAATAAGCTAAGTCTTAAGACTACTTACATCCAATTCCAAGATTTCAGAGCCAGAATGGGCGATCTTCACAACTTCTGAATGTGTTTTGTCTAACACGTTAATTCCTGTAATAGAAATTTATCAAATTAAAATATATTTATTCAAAATAGGATATGACATCACTCACTGAAAGTCAAAAACTACCAACCATTCCAAAAAGTATGCCTCAGACCTGAGAAGAACTGGCAAGATACTCAGCGGGCTCCTTTTTTTAAATAAAAAATGTTGTTACAAAGTAATTTCGTACAATTAAACTTATAATTTAAGCAGAAAACACGCAAACAAGGTGTTTTTAGACATGTTTTGTGGTGAAAATATAACATTTGGAGCTATAAACACTACTTTATCCTGTTACACATACCCTTAAGTCTTACTTGTAGGTTGCTTAATGCTTGCTGTTAGTTAAACTTAACACTCCAGAGCTATTATGAACTACCAGTTGCGTTTGCAGTTAAACAAGTTTTTTTTTGGCATGACGCATTTGTTTAGTATACTGCTCTCATAAAAGTTGTTCTTATAGCTTTTACTTTTTTGTGTTGGTACATTTATTCAGATTAGTAATCAATAATGAGGATTGTAAGCAATTAAACCGTTTGCGCCTGTTAAAATGTTGAATTTTCTACCCAAGAATTTTGAAAATATTGGTTTTGTTACATAGGAGCCGTGAACTCATATCGCTCAAGGTCGCCGGCATTTAGTGTCTTCTTAAAAGCCTATGGGCGGTCGCTCCATTCCAGTAGTATCATTAAGAAAGTCATTTATGTTAAAGTAACCTTTACCATGATAGATACCAAAAAAGTATATGAGACTAGCGATTTATAGGCATTTTTGTATGTGATTTGCGAATTGCATATGGGATTGCATTTCTTGATCATTTTACAATATTTTCAGCTCATCTAACATTCTCTTTACTAATTACATGACGTGTCCATCTCCATTTTACTAGGTACCTGTTTAGCAAAAATGATCATTGTTTGATCACACATATAATGAAAACGATATGTTAACCCCTATTTTTTATTTTCATTATCCAGTCACCCAATTACACATTAACAGCACATTACAAACTAATTTGTTTTGTATATTATAGCCGTAAAGGTCGTTGATTTTCTTGTATATTCTTCTCAAGAGCTCTTTTTCTTAAGAAAATAGGGTCGATTCAGTATTATTTCGAATTGAGTTACAATAAAACCTTTATTAGAATTTTAATACTGGCCTTGTAGAATCTTAATGACATTCATACAATTAAAATAAAAGCTCAAAAACAAAAATTATGTTGGTTCAAAGTTGACACGTCGTTAACAGAAATAGAGCTATACGCGTTCGAGCCATAATTTATCACAATTTTCGTCGCGACTTATCTCAAGATAAATGTCTCAGCGAACTTGTTTCAATTTTTGATGTTGAAGCACCGAGTCAAACGACAATGTACCGCTGGTATGCCGAGTTCCGACGCGGTTGTGTGTCGCTCAGCACTGTTTCTTCTGCAGGTCGACCAAGAACAGCGGTCACGCCTGAAAACATCGCAGCTATGCGAACTATTACGCTTCAACAGAGGGAAGTCAAATGCCATTTATATCACGGTTTGTTTGCCAAATGATAGCCGAACTCCGAAAAAATAACCCGAATCACGATAATGCGAGCCAATCCGGCTCGGAAGACAAATGATTTTTTGAAGCAGGAAAACGTTGAGCTGATGGGCCATCCTTCGTACAGTCCTGACCTGAGCCCAAACGATTTCTTAACCTTCCCTAGAATGAAAGATTTATTACGCGGTCAACGGTTTGAAGACCCCGAAGCAGCTGTGGAAGCGTACAAAACAGCCATTTTGTCAACATCATCTTCAGACTGGAATTACTGTTTTAATGATTGGCTTGCACGAATGGAAAAGTGCATTAAGTTGAACGGAGAATACTTCGAAAAACAATAAAATACAGTGTAGCTATACCGTGCATGTGGTTTTTTCTTATTCCGGATCATTTCAGTGTGCCCCATTTCACTTTGTCTTTGACACGGTTAAACCACCAGAAAGTACAATCGCAAATGCAATGTGTATACAACCTACCATCGCATACACTTTTGTAAATGGAACTACATTTAAGACAAGTCAAGATAATTTATTTCTTTATGAAATAAATTCACCAGTGGGAGGCTCCTTCGCACAGGAAGCCGGCTTGATTATGGGTACCACAACGGCGCCTATTTCTGCCGTGAAGCAGTAATGTGTAAGCATTACTGTGTTTCGGTCTGAAGGGCGCCGTATTTAGTGAAATTACTGGGGAAATGAGGATTAACATCTTATGTCTAAGGTAAGGTGACGAGCGCAATTGTAGTGCCGCTCAGAATTTTGGTTTTTCGGGAATCCTGAGCGGCACTGCGTTGTAATGGGCATGGCGTATCAATTACCATCAGCTGAACGTCCTGTTCGTCTCGTCCCTCGACCCTCATTATCATAAAAAAAAAAAAAAATCCCAGTCCATACCATTGACAGATATGATAACATCTCCAACTTCCAAGCCCGATGTCTCGGCTGGAGTGTCTGGTTCAATTGCTGACACCACCACGGGTTTGCTTCCATGAATCCTAAATCCAAATTCCTCGCTGCCACGACGCACGACCACTGTTTTATCGCTTTCTGAAATCGTAATATCAGTCAATTACTAAAGATATATTAAATAACATATGAGACGTTGCTTAAATAAATACTGCCAAAAAGTGACAAAATACATTTGTGAAAAAAATTCATATGTTACGTACAAGTAAAAAAAGAAGGACTCCGTGTCACCTTAAATAACAGTGAAGCAGCAAAACAAGCCGGTAAACGAGTAAATACACAGCCCCACGCACACACTTACACTAATACAAGCCGATCGGCCGCCATTATGAGATTTGCCAGATCAGTTTGCGTCGCAATAAAATATTTTAAAAATGCCGTCGTGCGTTGTGAAAAAGTGTAAAAACGTTACTATACAAGTATTTGTGACCATATATGATTATTTAAGGGAGAAAAAATTGTGTAACTAGTATCCCCCGTAACCGCACACACACTAGCATAACGGTGCTTCACTTGCTTATATCACGGCGCGGAGTCCTTCTTTTCTTACTCGTCCGTGTTATAGGTCAAAAATTTTCGTAAGCTGCATTTTAAATGCTCGGTAAAAAATGTGGTTCGATTAAATTATCATCAATTATTCCCACATCCACATTGAACGAAATTGGTGAAAATTTTTTGACAAATGAAATATTTAACCTCCTTGACGACGTGCCAGTCGCTACAAGGAAAACATGATGTACCAGCAAGAAGGATCATGATCATCATTTCAGCCGGAAGACGTCCAAGACTGCTGGACAAAGGCCTCCCCCAAAGATCGCCATGATGATCGGTCCTGTTCTGCCCTCATCCAACGTATTCCGGCGATTTTGACCTGATCGTCAGTCCATCTTGTGGGGGGCCTACCATCACGAAAGGCGGATTTCCTGTACATTTTGTTGTCAATGTTAGGTAGAGGTATGGCTCGATAGCAGATTTTCCTAATCATTAGATAGGGCGAGGAGGTCCCGTTGCGTGGCTTGCGAGGAGTCCGGATTAACGCCGGTTGATTTCTATGTCTGGGGTCACATGAAATCCCAAGCTTACGATGTCTCGCCTGTGTCATTCGCGGAAGAACTCAAAATAGGAATTATAAACGCAGCAAATGTAATCTGGAATAATCACTTCGAGCAACTTTAATAAGCTAAATTACAAAATGAAAAATTTTACTGTTACTTATTACTAGTTGTTAATTGTTATTACTAACAACTGTAACTGGTTCCAAATTATATTTTTCTTTTATTTAGGTATTGTTCGTATTTAATTTAATGGAAATTTTAAAGAACGAATTTAAGTTTAGTTTGAATACGAAGTTTCCGTCTGCTTCCTATGTGATTATCTTTTTCTTTGAAATAAGTTCCTAGTTGTTATACATTTTAGGAGATCTAAGAAAACAGTCATTAAAATAATCTGCAAGCCAAGTTTCATAACGTTTTTTTTTGTTTAAAGGCATATTAGTAATTTTAGTTTTATGGTATCTGAAAAATCTAGTGCCCCGGGGCACTGCCAATGACAAAAGGGAGAAGAATTACCCTGATATAAACTGTATTCTATTGTGTACTTTATAAGCACTGGAAATGTAGAAATGTGTGAAAAAGTGGAACACACTGATGCCAAATCGTACATTACACTCTTCTCGATTTTATATTTTGTGGACGGTACTTTATTTCCCGTCAAAATTAATGAATTTTAAAATCTCATTTTTTTTTAACTAACCCTGCCGTTCTTTTAATATTTAACAACAAAATATAGTTCTTTGAAAAGAAAATTTTTAAGGCATCTGGAGTACTTGGAATGAGAAAAGCGCATTGGCCTCGAGTTACCGTTACGCCGGAGAGATTAAAGTATGTAATATATAAATGACATAGAGCAGATAACACGAAAAAATTTTTGTATCAAAATTTTCCAAATGACGACCACTCTATCTTTTTAAATCATGTCCGTCACACATTTCACATTAGACAGGAATTAAAAATAGCATTAAAACTATGCGTATCTTAATCATAAGCATATTATAATTCTTATTCTTTTTGAATTTGACGATAGTTATTATAAGAAAATAAATGGAAGTAATGTTGAAAATAAAATATTATGTTTTATATTCGTCTGTATTTGTACAGATAATAAATAATCTGTAAAACAGAGCAATAAAAAAATACAAATTTTAAAGTTTGATAAATTATATAATAAAAAATACTTCTAAATATTATAATAACTTAATAATTAAAGCTAATAACTCTTCAATTTCACAGTCTTAAGATTGACAATATTTTATTTTATTTCAACCATTAACGAAGGTGCAAAATTATTTTTTGATGCAGTGTAAGATACATTTTAAAAATAATATATTTAATGTAAGATTTACCTATTACTTATGTAATACTATAATCTATCAAACATTCGAAAATAGAAATGATACGTTTTGTTAGTGACTTTTTTTTTTATGGAATAGGAGGACAAACGAGCGTACGGGTCACCTGGTGTTAAGTGATCACCGCCGCCCGCATTCTCTTGCAACACCAGAGGAATCACAAGAGCGTTGCCAGCCTTTAAGGAAGGTGTACGCGCTTTTTTTGAAGGTACCCATGTCGTATTGTCCCGGAAACACCGCACAAGGAAGCTCATTCCATAGCTTTGTAGTACGAGGGAGCTTAGCATAAATTATAAAAATAACATCATTAATATTTAATAAAAATGCAATGATAATTATTATAAATTTGTAAATAACTAAGCAGTTTTCACTTCTGACGTGAAGGTCTATGACTGAATGTTTTATTTTATTTTATTTGAACCATTAAATGGATCAGCATAATTACTATGATTCACTTCAAAATACACTTCTAAATAATTTATTTATAGCATAACAGGGCTTGTACAGTATATCAGTGACAATCACAATTAAAACCGGTTAACCCGTTCCAAAGATACGCTTGCACAACGCACAGATAAGCAAACAATGTAAAATCTATTTTTCTAGCATCTATAAACGTATAAAAAATATTTTAATAAATAAAACAATAAGAGCAGAATAATTCGTAAATAATAATTAATGGTATAAAATTATTCTAACTGAATCAAGTGACAGATACTACGTTTCGCATAATCTTTTTTTTATGGAAGAGGAGTGTACGGGTCACCCGACGTCACACTATAGGAATCAAAAATGCCTTTTAGGAAGGTCTAAGCGCTTTATTTTAAAGTTCTCAAGTCGTATCGTCCTGGAAACACCGCACATGGAAATCCCAAAAGTATTCGAATTCCAATTCAAATATTTTTAATTCAAAATAGGATTTATAACTACTTATTGAACGTCAAAAAACTACCGCCCATTCGAAATATATCGCATGCCTCAGACCTGTAAAGAATGGGCGCAAGAAACTCAGCGGGCTTTTTTTTCTTAATTTAGTTACAATATATGTAGTATCGTATACTAAAATCAATAATTAAATAGACTGAGGGCGTTCGTTCCATTTCCAGTCTGTGGCATCATTAAGAAAATCATTTATGTTATAGTAACCTCTACCACAAAAACGGTTTATTAACAATTCTTGGACATTTTATGGGATCATGTTGTAAAAGCATATATATCGCCCAATAAAAGACTTACTAACACAACTTATCTGAGGCATAACAAGTTTTCCCCTTATTCATAATGGTCCACTAACTTTAAACAGTCGCTTAGGAGTGTTGTTTCTCATTCTGACTTAGGTCAATAGAAGAAGACAGAGTGAGAATTAGCAATGCTTTAAGTTAGCAGACTATTATGAGGGGGTTTATGTTTGTTCCTCGTTTTTACATTATGATTGTCGCAGTTTCTAGCAAATTCGATTATGTGCTTATGATCAAAAATAAAATTATCAAGAATATAATATTGAGATGCAACAGTCAAATTATTTATTTCATTAAATTTCTCTCTTAAATGATTCTCTACAACAAATAGAACTTTCAGATGCAAATAATGTTTTAGTAGAGGCACTATCAGCTGAGCACCGCATGTAAAAATCTCAAGAGCACAGAAACCTTGACATAGATAACAAACCAGACTAAATAGTATTGAGAAAAATTGTTCTCCATAATGTAATTGGAATAGTTTGGCACACAGCCAAGTATCACATAACTTCATTCATATAGGCGCCAGGCACAGGCATCGAATGATAAGAAAATTGAAAGGTGGAATTATAAAACGCACGTTCTTAAATTTATAGTCAAAATGCATATCATATCCAGCCGTTAGGAGCGAGTTCCCGATTTCTCTTTTTAATCGCTTTAAGGGTAATTGATAAATTTATATTATAGATTGTACTGAGTAAAATCCTAATACTTGATGTATTACTAGCAATATTACTCTATTATTGCTTAAATAATAGCCAGAAATGAAAGATAATGATACTGTGACATATGGCACGCACAAGAGCGTATATAAATATTATTATTAGCATAACTATTATTATTAATATTGTAAATATTTAATATGTAAATATTAGATAAAAGGGAAGAGAAATTCTGACATCGGTAATAGATTCTATTTTAAAAACCATAGCACAAACGGGGCATTACTTATTACTTAACCCTCTTTACACTAATTTAACTCACACTTAAATCATTTAAAATAAATGATTTGCTATAAACAAATCCAAATTTTAAGCCCTTAGTTTATGTAAAAAAAATTGCAGAAGTTACCACTGGGCTCCGAAGCAACAAGTTTGTTTATTTGACTCTGTCTCGACCACAATACCAGCATTAATTTGAATATCTCTTCTAATTTTTGTCTCAAACTCCCATTCGGATTAGTTTTGACTAAAAATAAAAGAAGAAATTGAATCATATATTATAGTTTACTTCGTATTGTTTAGAAAAGAACAAAACTTACACGACTGTCCCATTTTGACTTACGAAACTGCACAATAATTTCAAAATTACTTAATTAATTTGTTATTCTTGTATTTTGTAGTTCTACGCATGTGTATTTACGTCACTTCACTGTCTCGAGGGAAAAAATCAATACGAAATCGAGAGCAGAGTCGCACGTGAAAAATACCGTCTCGACACATAAGCGTGTCTACCACAACTGAAAGGTTACGTTAACCGCTCGTGAGATATTAAATTTAGTATGCGTTCGTTCAGCCGGTAAAAGTAACCTTTTAAACTATCTACAAATAAAATATTAACATTTCCTTACGGATATTTATGTCTAATATTTAACTCCTAAATAATAAAACATATTCCTTCTGGGCTGGGGAAAGTTTTAGGTTAAGACGACGGGCGATTTCAGGGTCGTTCGAATTATTTTCGTGATTTAAAGAATTCTATCATCGAATCTTTGTATGAATCATCGAACAGCAAAATAAGAAAGACCGTTCTTAAAATATCGAGAGTTAACATTTAAGCAAATGACGAGAATAGTTTGCGCGTCACGCTCTAGGTACTGTGCGGTAATCTTGTCTCATTATGACGTAATCCTAACAAGCTGTTAGCTTGTGACTTACTACGTGTTTTTCATCAGTGATAATTTTAACGACGATATATAATATACTATGTGAAACAGAGATGCATTCATACTATGAAAATTTATCTCTAATGAATCATATTAAAGTTATGGTATGAAATTGCCGATTTGTAGTCAAAAATTGAAATTCGCTTTTTTTAAACAAATAATTATCTATATTATCTATCTGCTGCCATCTAATGGGAAGTTCATTTATGCCTTTGTTATAGAACTGTGATCTAGATTCGACAAACTGTGTGAAAGCATTTTGTACTGCCTCCTTAGAAGAAAACTTTTTATCACGTAGAAAATTGTCCAAATCACGAAACAAATGGTAGTCAGTTGGAGCAAGGTATGGTGAATACATGCAGATCCTGTAGAGTTACGGTTTCTCCTACTCTGTGAGTGAGGTCTCGCGTTATCATGGAGCAATAATGGTGAAGATCGATTCATGAGTCGGAGCTGTTTCACTGCTAGTTTGGCTATCATCGTTCGGAGTTCGGCATAATAGACATCTGCCATTATTGCTTGACTAGATCGGAGAAAGCAATTGTGAATAACACTATGCTGAGATCACCAAACAGTTACCATTACCTTTTTATCGGTAAGCTTTGCTTTAGGACACTTTTGCGGCGTATGATGGCGTTATCGTAAAAAAATCTTTTCATCGCATGTCACAATTCGATCCAATATTCATTGATTTTAATACGAGTTTCTTTCTGCAGATCAAACAAATCATGAAGCATCCATTTTTCATATTTTTTTAATTTTGACGCAAATGACTCAATATTGTTGGTAAGGTAACGTTAATTCCTGGGTAGTTTGGACGTATGGGCAGTCTACCTCGTGGTTCGTTCTTCAAATCAAAGTTTAAAAGCATTTAAACCAAAATCGCACGGTGCGTTCATTAGGAGTTCTTTTTCCAAACGCAACATTGATATTGCGAGCTGCGTTAGTTCCGCGTCGGAACTCCTATTATCCATCTTTATTGTGTAAGCCGAATAAAAAAACAACAGAAAGTCGATAATAGAATGTTGCACATTTTTTATAATAAGAACTACATAGGTACCACGTTAATAAAGTTCCACTGAAAAATCTCAAACCATGATGGTTCTATGATAATTCGAAGTACCTATTACAATAAAAAAATGTGTGTGTCAGCTCCGACGCACGACTGGAGTTTACTGCTCAAGAACGATTGTCTTTGAACAGGTACTAAACAAAATCAAGTCCAATGGAGTCGGTTACAAACATACATACTGCAGAAGCTAATACAAGCGTATTAATACAAAAAAAATATAGATATTAAAAAAATAAAATAATAGTTTAGGTTAAAAACTGTCTATTTGGCGTGAAATGCGCTATATATACTCTCCATATAAAATTAAACATTTAATTATGTGTATAGGTCACATAAATTTGTATCAACTATATTGATAATTCAATATTAAATAAATACAAAGCACACGTATTTATATATACAATACATATCATATTAATGTATGAATTGTAACATACTTAGTACCCACGTGCTTATCAGATTTTCCGGCACTAGTAATTACACCACTTTCTTCCGTAATTTATTCCACTTTATGAAAGTATAATAATAAATCAATTTCAATAATATAATAAAGCTTCAAAATACAAGAAATTGAAAGGTGCGCGAGAAATGATGCGCACCAAAAACGTTACTATGCCATTTTGATGAGCCGATTTTACTATCCATATTTTTCTCATCCCGGGCGCCTTATATGAAAATCGATTCTTAAGGAATAAACTCCAAAATGGCAATTTCATACAATTAATTTAATTAATTAATTTCATTTCATTTAATCCCTATTATTAAATGTCAACTGATCTGGAAACAAACAAATTATATTTGCAGTTGTTAATCTCGATAAAAACATTTTTTCATTTCCTACTTTTTTCCACGTATACATAAAATCTTTCATATGTATCGTACATTTTAAAGACATAATGTGTTATTCAAATATGGAATAACTAAACTAGAATTCACTGGCAAAAAGTCACTGTTTTTGTTTTGCTTAGATGTTATGATTGGATATTTTCCAGTGTATTGACAAAGTAGTTAGCATTTGGGAGCGTGCGAAAGTGTTTTTAAGAATACAAAATTAAAATTAAAATAGATTTAATATTCAAGATTTTATCGAATTAAACCAATATAATTTAATAATAATAATACTTTATTCTCTCACCAACAACCAAAATTACAATACAATGAAAACTTAAAAATACATTGGATACAAAAGTTTCGGTCGTGGATCGCTGGTGCCTGTGGTAGGTAATAAAATTCCTGTATTACTGGTGAACCAGGATTCCACTTTTACACAGTGACTAAAAAGCTCTAAAAATCAAAAGGATAGAGGTAAATGTGTGTGTAATTGTGTATGCATGAGAGGGAGAGTGTGTAAATGTGTGTGAGAGAGAGTGGGTGTATGTACAACCATGCGTGCGATAGGGGGTTCTCGGTTCATAGGTGTGCTAAATATCCAAGACCTCCAGAAGTCTCTCTGTGTGACAGTATACTTGCAAAAGTAGATTTAAGACTAGCGTAGTTCATGTAGATTTTATACGAGACTGACTGTCCGAATTAAAATTAACAATGAATTAAAATGCATTCTTATTCTAAGAGCGCTGACTCAGCGTCTCCGTTAGATTACAGGACCTCTATGTAGAGCTGTCAGCGTTTTAGGCGGCGCTTCCCGGCTAACTACCAGACATAACTGGGTTGTTAGAAAAGTAGTTATGCCGTACAAAATCGTATTATTTGGAGTTAATGTGGACAGGTAAAATTTTGATACTTTTGTAAGCTTTTCCAGAGAGACCTTGATAAAATACTATCACTTTTAGCAATATTTTCATTCGGAACAATAAACATATGCAATGCATCTTGGAAATGAAGAACACACTTCAATTATAAGAAAAAGCAAAAGCCCAAGATGTTCCTCACATCGCTGATGTGTGACACCTTCTTTCACCAGAATAATTTTATCAATTTTCAAGTGCCAAATTTGAAACTATATACCTATGCTTTAGTGAAGCCGACAGAATTCTCGAATCAAAATTTGGACTACATCATTAATTTAAAAATAAATCTATTTTCTTAGCCAAATATCCAACATTTTGATTTATATAAGAAAAATCACATATATGTAATTCATTAATACATAACCCAATAGTATTTATAATTAGAATCGACTATGATTAATATGAAAAACCCACTGTAATAGTTATTTAGCAACTGTTGTGTAATAAGGGGTATTAAAATACGAATGTGGGTTTATCTCACGAGGCGAAGTCGAGTGTGATAATAGTATCACTTAAGTGTGTTATCTACACCCAGAATATGAATCCTCTAAAAGATTCTGAAACAGTAAGAAAAATGCCGGGGATTCGAATAACGTACTTTCTTTTACGGCGCTCGACGTTCTGGTAGTGTGGAACGCGAGTAAACGAAAATGTTCTTTTTTTGAAATTCATACAGATACCACGCATCGAGCAATAAGAATATGGCTGTCTGTTGAAACTCTTTCAACATGAAGGGATTGAAAAAAAAATAGGAGTGTTGTTATGAAATTCAGTACAACATTACAACACTCGTTTGGATGATGTAATGGTTATTAGAAAATTGGGTGTTTTAATGTTGGCAATAAGCTAAGTGTTTCAGAATCTTTAATAGAGGATTTAAGGCATGGGTGTAGATAAAAATAATTGAGGGATTTGGATTTTAACAAAACTATTTCATAGCAATGCCTTCTATTAATGTTTCAACTGGATCGAGTTTGAAATAAAGCAAAATTTTTATGTTTCCGCAATGATATTCTTAGAGGTATAACTTATAATGTGTTCTAATTTCAAACTTTTAATAACACTTCACGGTTAAAGGACCCAGAAGGCTCAGTTAGTCGGACTATACGTCAGTAGTGAAAATTTTTAGCTTCATAATATTTTTTTAATTGCTAATAATATTGTTAGCATTTATTTTTATCAGACATTATTTTGTATAAACGTATCAGGGGTTATGAAATTGCCGTTCATGGAAAAATTCATAGTTTTTTTTTTGTAATAAATCAAAGTATTTACCGTCGTTACCTATACATTTCTTGAATCTAATACGAAAGTCATTTAAGTCAGCTGGATTCAACAAACTTAAGCTCCACAAAGAAGCCCTGGAAGAAGGCCCTATTAAAAAGACAATTTATTCATCTTTGCCTTTTTGAAGCCAAATGAAGAAACAATTGAAAAGTAAAAAAATCTAATATTTAAGACTATTCCAGCTATTAGGTGGAGAAAAGTATCACTCTGAAATATCACATCAGGAAGGTTTTAATATAATACAAAGTAGTCAGTACGCTAAAACAGCAATTTTATAATTAACCAACATAATACAAACAATTAATTTTTAAACGCACTAATTGTATAAAAGTTTAATATTATTTTCAACAATTCTTTAATGATAACCATTATTTAACATCATTATTATTCTTAAAATATCTCTCAAGGTGACGAGCGCAATTATAGAGCCGCTATGAATTTTTGGGTTTTTCAAGGATGGGCAAGGCGTATCAATTACAACCAGCTGACCGTCTCGTCCCTTATTTTCATAAAAAAAACTCAGGCCTACTGTCTCTAAGTAGCTAATAATATCCTTTAGAAAGTTTTCCCCCAAATCCAATGGATGTTCATGTATCCTCAGATAATAGAGACATCCTCTCCTTCTAGTTAGAGTACATTGTATTCGCGTTAGATGTGATAATTGCCTTTCCGTGACACGGAAACATCTAAACCTGGGAAAAATCATTGAGCCTCATTTGTTCAAATCAGTAAAATTACCAGTGGGAGACTCCTTTGGACAGGATGCCTGCTAGATTATGGGTACCACAACGGCGCCTATTTCTGCCGTGTAGCAGTAATGTGTAAGCATTATTGTGTTTCGATCTGAAGGGCGCCGTAGCTAGTGAAATTACTGGGCAAATGAGACTTAACATCATATGTCTCAAGGAGACGAGCGCAGTTGTAGTGCAAAACTTACCAAAAGTGTTGTTGCATTGACGTCGATGAAGTTCAATGCAGGCTCGTCTGTGAACCAGACGATGTGTGAGCGCGCCATAACGTTTGGTGAACTCTGTCTCAGACTCAGTTGGATCTTCCGAGTTTGATTCCGTCGTTGATATTATATCTATAGTTAAACAAAAGATTTTAAATTTTCCCTTAATTTCTATTTTAGAAAGATGTGCGATCAATTTAAACTGAATAAAAAAGTATTATTAAAAACTTAAGCATATTAGACTAAATAATATTAAAGTTATGAAATTTAGTTTCAATTATTGGTCTTGAAATAACTTATATAACTAATCAGAAAACTATTATAACGCCTGACATAAATTAACTGGCAAAGTTACCCATCAGCGTAATTAGCCGACAAAACCCGACCGTGTTTTGTCGTTGTTATTGTAAGCGATGAAGTGCAGGGTGTAATGGGTTCGTACTATGCAAGTAAACAAGTTCTCAATAATTAAAAAGAAGAAGAAAGGAAGAAAAGGTTTTATTGCAAAAACATATTTTGTTCGATGCTTTTTATTTGTTTTATATGTTTATTATAAAGTTCACTGAAGACATATAAAAATCAACAAGATTTTCATACTACCCATATTATTAAAAAAGTAGTTATTTACGATTATTGCTACTGGGTTCGGTACCGGCGAGATAAGCTATAATCTAGGATGCGGTTCCCTAAATATCATCTCATTAAAAAAGTGTACCAAATTCAAATTTATAATATGATTCTCAAGTCAGTTATTGAATGTAAAAAACCATACCACCCAAAAAACGAATTACTTACGGCTGGTCCCAATATTCAGTCTATCTTTTACTTGACACAAACATCGTAACTCACCTTATCCGTACACGCTGTCTGGCAATGGGACGACGTAAAGCTTACTAGCGATAGAAGTTTGTATCGAAATTGCAATTCTCGCGTTCTAATATAAGGCGATAAGAATGACATATCGCGTATATTGGGACAGCTTCAGATTATTGATAGCTAATTACTGACAGTAGAAAGTAGTAGTTTATCCCTATCTGTAGATAGTATATTGGGAACGGACGTAGGACTGACAACAACGGGCGTAATAAGCTTAGGTAACAGCCCTCTTAAAAGGAAGTAAATTGCATTACAGTTAAATTTATTCATTAAATAGCTTGGGGACGAACTCTCTTTTCCCTAGTTGCGGTACCTGGTGGTATTCTTGTCCACTGGTCATCATTTTCATACAGAAGGATCCAATTTCCACACCACCAGGGCGCTGCATATACGCCTTTTTCATCACGACTCTCTGCTCCGTCTGAGCTTCCAGAATATTCCTCTTGTTCTGCTAAAATACTTCTTTATTTATTTACATATATTAAAAAAATCATTATTAGAGTTATTTAATACTACCCGCACTAACCCGCGACAATGTAAACATTTTTTATTAATAAAAACCATTATAAATTATTTAGTAAGAAAATATCAACTGATTCAAAGATCGTCCTCGAGTTAGATGTACCTTGGTAGGCGGACAAACAGGCAAATACATGAGTGATCCGATAAATTGTAAACGATTTTTATGTTTTTGAAATCATAGTCTTGGATTCCAGAAATGGTAGTAAATTCGGATTTCAAAATGTCTTTAAACTGTTATAGCAAAAAAATTATTGATATCCAAGATTATGGGGGAGAACGAACTCGGGTCGAATTTGTTTTCTGCACCTCCTAGATTTTTGGGAGATCTATTCGTATCGTTGCAATGATAATTTTTAGCGGCACTCACCTCTGATCTTCCCAGAAGCTCGGAAATATGTATATATTTTTGTTATGAAAGTTTTGCGAGGCCGCCAATTTGAATACTAAAAATAACCCCAAGTTTGCTTTTCTACCCCAAGAACCTTGTGAAAACATTTTTGATATCATGGCGTTCCGTCACGGCCATCTTGGATTTCACAAATAATCCCAAATTCGTTCTACGTTCCCATTTCGAGATCTTTGGAAATGATTATTTTCCCTTCCATACCATCATTCGTCATATGTGGACGGACCTAACATAAAATTTGTATCGGGTTACCTCAAAAACTCTTAGCAAGATTCATGGAAAACAGTAACCTTTGTAATTTTTATAACCCTAAAATTATATTACACGAGGATCTCACGATTTTTACATTCACATTTATAATGTTCCGCTCAGGATTCTTGAAAAACCCACAATTTTATTGCGCTCGTCACCTTGAGACATAAGATGTTAAGTTCAGACACTAGCTACGGCGCCCTTCAGACCGAAACACAGTAATGTTTACACATTACTCCTTCACGGCAGAAATAGGCGTCGTTGTGGTACCCATAATCTAGCCGGCTTCCTGTGCAAAGGAGCCTCCCACTGGTCATCTAATAATAAGTGATCGCAGACACCAGAGGGATTTACAATAACGTGGACAGCCTTCAAATATCTGCATGAACTGATTTAAGAAAGAGGGACAATAATATCTTCCTTCAGATTGTGACAGATTCCTGTCAGAGATGGATAATAATATCTTCCTTAGAGGACTGACCATCTTTTTGTCGAAGGCACTCATCTAAAAGGTGGCTAACGCTCCAGTAAATTCTCTGGTATTGCCATAGAGTGTAAGCGGCGGAAATTACTAACAATCAGGTGATCCCTTGCCATAGTTGTGCTTTTCTTCCATAAAAAAATCGAGAACTTTTATTCGAAGTGAACTGTGAACGAAACGTTAAAAAACGAAAAAAAAATTTTTTTGACCATTTTTTTTTCGACAATAAGGGACTAGACGAGCTGGACGTTCAGCTGATGGTAATTGATATGACCTGCCCAATGCAGTTCCACTCAAGATTCTTGTAAAAACCAAAAATTCTGAGCGGCACTACAATTGCGCTCGTCACCTTGAGACATAAGATGTTTTAGTCTCATTTGCCCAGTAATTTCACTAGCTACAATGCCCTTTAGACCGAAACACACGCTTATAAATTATTACTTCACGGCGGAAAATGGCACCGTTGTGGTACCCATAATAATTCGTTCATTATACTTTTCATTGACGTGTATCAATTTATGATTTAAAAAGTATTGTATAAGGAGTAAAGAAAAATTGTAAGTTCTCCTAATTGCACTAGTAGATGCGTTTGATAAAGACTAGTTGAGAGTTAATCTTACCATCGAGGTCAGCATTGGAAGAGAGTTTATCAAGACTGTTCCCAGCTGAGCGAGCGATTCTTGTATCTTGTGGCTTCTCACTAGCGTATTCTTCTTTTCCCCTTTCTTCTGACTGTTTTAATACAACATACATACATAATTTATAAAGTTATATATTACATAGATTATAAATATTGTCCAAATCACACTTTGATATAAATTAATTATAATTTTTATCACTATAATATAATAATAATAAATGAAATATTATAGAATTTTATAAAATATAATCTTGTATAAAATATCTTTATATAATTCACATTCAAATTCAAATATTTTTATTCAAAATAGGATGTGACATCACTTATTGAAAGTCAAAAAACTATCACCCATTCCAAAATAAATGACCTGAGAAGAATGGGCCCAACAAACTCAGGGGGCTTTTTTTTTTCATATTTAATCTATTAATTTCATAATAGTTCGTAATGAAGAGCGTGAACTCGCCCACGACTTCGTCCGCGTAGATAACTTTTTTTTTTAAATAATAAGCAAGTTTAGAATTGAAGATTATCTCGTGTCCTATTCCAGTTCCGGTTCCCATTGTCGCTCCCGTTCCCAACATATTATATGAATCTTGTTTGGAGGTAGATTGCTATGGCAAACTAAAGCTGCTATTGGTATTGTTATAGCTCATCAACGTGAATTTCAGGAATCATGGATTTTCCGGGATAAAATGTAGCCTATGTCCTTTCCCAAGCTCTAGTCTATCGCAGTACCAAATTTCATCAAAATCGTTTCAGTAGCTACGGCGTAGAAGCGTAACAAACAACCTAACATTCACATTTATAATATTAGTAGGGATATATTTTCTAAAAAGTGTCACTGGACAAATACGTTGCTTTTTAGATAGTTTTTTTTTCAATTGAACCTTACGTTCACGGTGGTAAGGCTTTAAGTGCATCTAATGTTTTTAAATAGTTATAATAAATACGTATTTTTTTTTTCGAAGCGTCATTAGTGTATGTTTGTATATCTAGAGTTATTATTATAAGTCGTCCAAAAACTGCAGTCACCAAAGAAAACGTTGATGCTGTGCGTAAGCTGATTGAGGAAGATCGACATGTGACATACTGCGAAATTCTGGCAACTTTAGACATTGGAATGAGTCAAATACAACAAATCTTGCATGAACAATTAGGTGTAATAAAGTTGTTTTCCCGATGGATACCGCATTTGTTATGTGAAGAGCAAAAATTGGCTCGCGTTACTTGGTGCGTCAGAACTTTTGAAAGATTCCACGCAGGATCCTCAAATGATGTGACGAATCCTGGATATACGCGTATGAACCCGAAACAAAAAACCAGTCACGAGTTTTTGTGTTCGAAGATGAGTTAAAGCCAACAAAAATTGTTCGTTCACGGAATGTTGCAAAAAAATGGTGGCCACGTTTGTTTCCAAAACCGGCCATGTTGCGACTATTCCTCTAGAGGGACAAAGAACGGTTAATGCAGAATGGTATGCTAGCATTTGTTTGCCACAGGTCTTTTCTTCAGAAAAGCTGAAGAAGACAAGGTTAAGCTGTAATGAGAAGTGACAAGAAACTTATTTTGGATCTTTTATAACAGGTCGATTCACACATATCAGTAAAGCCAGAGCTCAGGCACATTTCGAAATTTTCTTTCATACATTCTCTATGAACGCATCTCCATTTCGTAAGTGAGTCAAGAAAAGCAGAAGAACTGCAACCAGTTCTCTTTACGGAGTTACGCATCATCCTCCATCACGACAATGCGAGTTCTCACACCGCGCACAGAACAAAAGAGTTTTTAGAGCAAGAAAACATAGAATTATTAGACCATCCGCCGTACAGCCCCGACCTAGGCCCTTATGATTTCTATACTTTCCCTAAAATAAAGAATAAATTGTGTGGTCAGCGATTTTCTGCACCTGAAGAAGCTGGGGACGCCTACAAAACGGCCATTTTGGAGACCCCAACTTCCGAATGGAATGGTTGCTTCAATGATTGGTTCCATCGTATGCAAAAATGTGTGAAATTTCGCGGAGAATACTTCGAAAAGCAATAAATACATTTTTAAATAGTAATGTTGTGTCACTTTCTTCATTCCCGAAATTTTCAGTGCCCTCGTATGTGTGCGGAAGAGTGCTGGGACATTGACAATACGTGCTTAAATATATATTATTATTTCTGCAAGTTGTAAGATAAGCTGATACCTTGGCACGAACGTCCTGTCTCTGACGGTAATGGTGTCTCGATTTATCTTCCGACCGATACCGCTTGTCCAGTTTCTTATACAGTCGACTGCCACTCGAATGTTTCTTGGTTGTCATACACGAAGGCGAGTCTGCAAACCCGGCTGGAGCAGGCACTATATCTGGTGTTGCATCAGCGTAGGATTCCTGAATAAATTTTTCATTCACTTGTGTAACTTCTCAAAACTCTCTCAAAGGCATTATTATTTCAACTGATATGCCAGCACGTCCCGCGCGTGGCTTCTGCGGAAGCTACTTGCTGAGCTGTTTTGGCACCAAATTTGGCGCTGATCGCTTGAAACGTGATACCCACTTTTGTTTATAATACTCGAGGTATCATTATGCCGTTTATGTTACAGGTTGCTAGATAAACAAGCTTGGTTATTGTAAACAAAAAAACGTGATTTATGATAGATTCGTGCTGTGAATGATGCCGCTCTTTCAGAGTTGTACGAGTAATTGTGACTATTTGGCTATAAGCGTAACATATTAATATTACAATTGAATTATTTGTATTAGTTTACTATAGACTCTCGACATGTTGTTATAATAAAATGAACTTATCATTTGTTTCAAAAAAAAGTATTATATTTTTCTAAAAAAAGTTCACAAAATAATGTTCCCGTTGTATGCTAAACAAAAATGGCCGCCGCCAGCTAAAGCCAAATAAATACTAATATTATATTTTGTCTTCAAAAGCGTTGCGCTTTGTGTTATAGCTCTTAGAACCAAGAGCAATTAATAATACAACTGGTACTAAATTCTAACCGGTGTTTATTTCTAGGGATACGTAGGTATTAGCAGTTTTATGACGGCTGTCTTGTCGTGTCCACGGGGACACGGTAGCATACTACGACCATAGCGTTTGCCGTGTTCACTTGTGCAAATGCAGAAAATTTGCATCAGTTTTATTTCCGTGAATACCGTAGCGTTTCAATATTTGACAATGGATTTGTCTATATACATTCTGAAAGAATAAAAAGTTGAATAGCCATACTATGTAGTATGCGGATTTTTTTTAAATTATTCATTTGCATCTTATTTGTGTTCAATTATCGCTACTTACTTCAAGTTCTTGTAGCACAGGATATTTTTCTCAATTTATGAATTGTGAGCCTATGTGAGCTATCAATTCTTAAGATTAAACTTAAAAAGAAAATAATCATCAGTTACTACTTACATCGGTATGAGAAGTCTTAGAGTTTCGGCTGTCGTGCTCATGTGAAGCAGTAACTATTTGCACTTCTTTGCCGCAATGCAAGCAATGAGCCTTTGATTCGCCGTCAGCTGTTGCGCTGTTCTCAGTCTGTTCTGAGTAAAAAACAGAGTCTGAACCAGGTGATACTGATCGAAGAGATTCTGCCGATGCCGCTTTTCCAAATTTTCCATCTAAAAACAATTTTTGTTTGGAGTTGAAGCTCTAGATGTGAGAAATATAAATCATTTTTTGGAAACCAAAACATTAATTTGTGTATGTTTTTAACATTGTGATTATTGGACGATAAGCGTTGCTTTGCACCCTTATTAGTGAAATGTTTTATCGTGAGAATATATTCTACCGTAGAAAGTGAAAGGAGAAGAGTGGGGACATATCTATAAATGGCGATGACTCACTGGCGTCGGCTCTTTTCCGATTTAACCGTTGTCCAGTTAGGGTCTGCTGATTACTGTTTGAATATTAATTAGTCATTGTGAGATTATTCTAAGAAGCTAAGCATTATATTGATTTTAGTTTTGTAAAATTTTTCTATTTATTTTTACAGTTGATTACTTAGATGTTAGCTTGTATGCGATTTTTAAAATTTGTTTAAATAAATCCCTCTTATTCTTATTTCTTAAACTAATATGTTTCTATAAAATGTAAACTCATGTAATGAAACTCTCTCTTAAATCTTATGGAGTTTAAAAATATCAAAAATTACCTTTCTCATGTTTTCGATGTCTAGGTGAATTATTTGGGCTTTTAATATAACGCAATGGTGTTAACCTAGATCCAGCGTTTGTTAAGGTCCTTGCAGTTTCAATATCTTCAGCTTCTAAAGAACTCATGCAAGGTAATGTAGGAATTGATTGTTTCCTTCGAGGAAGACTTCCAGGAAGCGAAATGCTTTCATTTGACCCACTTTTTCTTCTGGACCTAGAACTTATAGCATAATAATGGAAATAAGGCAGTCAATTCAAATGACTCGTGTAATGTTAAGACTACTATTTGCATTGCTTCTAACCTGTAACCGCTGTGACTATTATGCGTAGATGTTGGTGATTTAGCTACTGTTGAATTAGCACCTTTTCTCCTTGGACTATCACGTAGCCGTCTATGTTTTCTAGGAGATACAGAGCCATTTGTTGTACCTAAAATTTTAATATCATTTCATATTTTTCTAACTAGAAAACATAAATAATTGACCGTTTAGTTTCTACTTCAATTACCATCTTTTTTGTATTGTTCACTAGAATCATCAGAAGTAGGTATATTTAAATGTAATTTCATACTTGTAGATCCAAAACCTTCCCGTCTCTCATATTTTGCTGTTCTATATCCAATATCAGTTGTTTTGTTTTGAGTTGGGCTCTTCGCTTTTAATTTAGTTCTTTTAACATGTCTTTCTCGTTCAAGAGGTCGCCTGATGTCTGTTTCCTTATCTTTAAGCGATTTTTCTTTGAAAGATCTACCAATGTCTAGATTTTCCCTGGGGGAAGACTGCAGACTCTTTGTTTTTTCAACGAAATGAGCCTTTTTCTTTTTTACCTCCTGCGAACTTTCTTCTAAAGGAGACTTAGGTGTATTAGAATTATGATTTGGTTTATTGTTAATGGTATGTGACTCTTTGATTTTATTGCACCAATGATCCTGCGACGTTGATCTTGAATCATCATACGACTTAGAAAATTCTAAAATAAATGCTTTTTTCTTTCTTCGTTTCTCTTCAGCCAGCCAAAGTCTGGGTCTGCTTGCAGATCTATACTTTTGTGAATGTTTATAAGCTAAAAAAAATCCCTTATCAAGAGTAATATTTACTAAAAAGAATTTTAACAACATAACATTACGTAGTGGTATTATTACATAATGGTATTATGGCATTATCTGTGTATAAAAAGTACAAAGACAACATTGGAATTTTATTCCTCAGCAATCACAATAGATACAGACCCCCAAAATATATCGTTGAAAAGCCTCATTTAGAAATGCTTAAAATCGTCAACAATATTTAAAATGGCATTTGCTTTCACGGGCAGGAAACACGAGAGGAATGAGCGGTTTATCACTAGTAACACAATATAACACTATCTAGTTTTTATTTCAGATAAAATAAACAAAAAATATGCTTGAGCGATATTGAAATGAAAAAATGCATAAATTTAGTTACAAATCAATATGATGAGAGTTTAAAATCTATAACGAACCAAACTCACTTAGACCACCATCATCATCTTCATCAGCTGGGCTTTCATAATATCCTGAAGAGGAATAATGGACACTTCTCTCATCGTCGGACAGTGAACCCTAAAAAAGATATATCAAGTAAAATGTCTATGACATGTTTTGGTTTAATATATTGATTTCAGAATTTACAGCTGATCAGGCAAATTACCACAGTTTTAGGAACTAATTGTTCTTGTTGTAAAAATTTCTCCGCTTTTGATTTTATTTCTTGAGATTCTGGTTTCTCTGGAACATCTTTCATTTTTGTAGCTGGAGTTTTATCAGTGGTGCTATCTAATATGTTAGGATTAGAACCCCCTATACTATAGCTACCACTCGAACTACTCTTGAGGCTCACTGTGTCCCGAGTTGATTTCTATAATAAAATATAATGGAATGAGTATTGAGTAAGTTACATTAAATCAGTATATATAATTTAGACGCAATCACTCACATTTTTTGGAACATCTTCTTCCTTTGAATTTGATTTTAAATTATCAGTCTTATTTCTCTTTAAGTATTCTACAGATGGATTAATTTCTGCCTTTACTTCAATTCTCTCTACGGATGGTTTGTATTTCTTGTCAGGAAGTGGCAAAGGAGGTGATGAAAGGTCCGGTACAATAAAGTCGCTACTTATTTCTAATGGCGGTGAGAAGCAAGGTACAATTAAATCATCGGCAATATAATCTGTTTTGGTTGAGGAATATAAACTAGATGCACTTTCAAATGACGATCCTTCTTGTGTTTTATTGTTGTTTTCTTGACCTGAAATATTTATAGTATGTACTTAATTAATTGGCATACGGCCATTCCCAATTCAGTCTATCTCCGGTTGTGGCCTACTTGAGATGAAAAATCGTAACCATCGTTGACTTTTCTGTCCCAATAAACTTATCGATGGTAACTGATCTTATCCGTACACGCTGTCTGTCAATGGGTCGACGTATAGCTTACCAGGTATAGAAGCTTGTATAGAAATCGCAACAGCGAACTGGCGATAAGAATGACTTATCGGGTATATTGGGACAGCTTCAGATTATTGACATCTAATTACTGACAGTAGAAGGTAGTAATTTATCACTATCTGTAGATAGTATATTGGGAACGGCCGTTAAATAGCTAATGTTACCCGCAACTCTAGGTTGAGGCATTTATTTAAAGATAATTTGAAGGTATATAATTTTTATACATATATGATAAGTTTCTATAAAGCCATTTAGTTTTACTCACTTTGGTTTTGGTTTTTGCTGTTACTTCTCTTGGAACTATCTGAATTAGCTGTGACATAATCCTCTGTTGTTGTCGTACTTTCTGATACGTCAGTATTTAATTTTCCTGAGTCAGTTCTTGCTAAACTTGTATCACTGCTTCCAGTTTTAGGTAATATGGGATCTGATGGGGTCTGATTCATTTGGTTTGGTAACGTGCCATTGGGTTCCTTTTGTTGTGCTTTTCTTTGCAAATCTTGTCTTCTAGATGGGCTCAAGGCACGTTCTCGTTTTTTGTTAATAAAACTGGGTGTTCTTTTAAAAGGTACATCAGACAAATCTAAGCTCGGATGAGTTATTGCTATTGCTGGGGTGTGATTTAATTTTGGAGATGCTACAGGAGAAATTTTTGAAAGAGGTTGCTTTGTAATTGGCATCATTGGCAAATTTATATTAGGAACTACAGCAGGAGGTGACAGCGAAGGTCTGACTTGCTGGATGGAACTTGAAGTTGAAGTGTCTAATTTAATTCGTGGAGATGTAGGTGATTGGCTCTGTAAGAAATATCCAAAGTTAGTTTGATTTCATAGAATAACTAAACATAAACGATTCTTTTCACATACTTGGGAAGCATCCAGTTCCTCATCTAATGCATCAGTATCTAAAGATGACCTCTGCTGGTGTTGCAATAACAGTAATTGTTTTCGTCTCGATGTTGGTGTGAGTAATGCTAATGCCCCGGGTGACGCCGCCAACGAGCTTAGATCTGACGAACTATAAAAATAAAAGGATGTAATATTTTATGTAATAAAGAATAGTAATAAAACAAGGCATTCTTAAAGAAAGAACAATATGAAAAAGCACCTACTTATCATTTTCTACGTACCTTACAACCGTACCATTGTCTGTTCCTGAATCAATTTGTAGTACAGTCGTTTGAGATTCATTCCACAATCCATCCGATTGATCCCTAAAATTAAGGAACCGAAATTATTATGTTTATTGGGCTGATTTTGCAACATCGTTTAGTTGAATTTTGTTCAAAAAAAGGGATAAGTTTGATCTATAATATATTGAATTACTGTCATCTCTGGTCTGGCGCATCCCAGTATCAGCTTAAATCATTTGACCCCACGCAGTGGTTTGAATTATTGGGGGATAGCTTGGCGTTGCGTAGAGACGTCGCTTAATTGTATGTCGTCTACCGCATTAATTGCGGGGAGTGATCCGAAGAGCAGTTTGACCTGATTCCTGCCGCCGAATTTCAGCTTCACACGACATTCCACAAATTACGATATCATCCCCACCATATGGATGTGTGGCATTCCTCCACAGTGCGGTTTTCAAGGAACTTTTTTCAACGTACCACCGAGCTGTAGAATTAGCTTCCTTGTGCCGTTCCAGGACGTTATGACAACCAACCTTCGAAAAATGCTTGTATACCTTCCTAAAAGGCTGGCAACGCTTCTGTAACTCCTCTGGTATAGCAAGAGTATGGGCGGTGGTGATTAGTTATGATGACGTGATCTACTAAATCTATTTAAAGTAAGAAACATAATATAGCCAATATGTTAAGTGAAGACGAAAAAATATCATACAATCATACTTATGTGATAAAAGTCTCAATTTTTTTATCATGAATCCCACACAACTAATATAACTACAGGTCACGCCCATTTCATTCGCAGATAGATGGTGAGGTTTTCTTAATTCACCAACAGAGCAGAGGAAATAACCGCCTCGTTTGGTAGGTACTGAATTTAGTCATCTGCCCTACTGTTTGACATTATTACAAACAATGTAAGTCATGATCAAATTATTTAATTTAATTTATCTACACCCATGCTTTAAATCCTCTATTAAAGATTCTGAAATTCTGATGATATTAGGTTACTACTAAGACTGGCTGTTTTAATGTTAGCGGTAAGTTAACTGTTTCAGAATCTTTTATAGAGGATTCATATTCTGAGTGTAGATAGAGTTAATTTGTAATACCTCTAGCAATGTCATTTATTTTAGCTTTTTGCATTTTTTCTTCATGTAAACTTACACTTTGCCGAATCTAGTGCGTGCAGTGTGCTTAAAAGTGGATTCAAAGTTTTCGCATTATGTATTATCTAAAATAAATAATATAGTATTACACACCTGCTGTGATCAACCGTTAAAGATTCATTAGATGCACATGGCGATGATTTTTCTAATGGTACCAAAACATTAGAGACGTTATTAGAGATAACATTTTTCTTAACTTTTTGTTCATCTACAACCGTTTCAGTTTCCGGCGATGCAGGACTTGACTTTGCAGTACTAGGAGCAAAGTAAATTATCAGATAAGATATTTATACGAATAGCTTAAATCAAATATAAATATTTGCAGTGATACCAACGCAATGCCTGATTTAGCATATTTAGCAAAGCATACGAACCTGCTTGGTGGTATATCATCCTTATCGAAACTTTCTGTTTTATCTTCAAAGCTAATGCTTCGAATTCTAAATGATTCATGCTTGTAACTAATATACTTTTCATGAAAGTCTTCGTATGGTGCATTGCTTTCTGAAGAACTAAGAAGAAAGTTACGTGAAATATGAGTTTGGCAAGCATTTCGAGTAGAGATAAAGCTGAGATTATTTCATATTAACAAAATAAAATAATGTTTTTATCGAAATTTGCAAGAATAACTTATAATGTATTATTTATAGTATTTAGTCATTTGTTTTAAGGCGATCGTGCAAATTTATAAAACTTGTGCTGAAAAGGCATTCTTATTTCTTAATTATTAGTATTATACCTAAAAGAACCATCTGGTTCATAAGGGAAAATTCCTTCATCCTTGATTGGCGTTTCATCATAATTTTGTATAGTGTACTGTTTGTATGTTGATTCTCGTTCCCTGTCTTCTTTTGTCATATTTTCTTGGCTTGTTGACATAATAATTGGTGTATCTTTGGTGCCATCACAGTTTATTTCAGATTTGCGCCTTAAATCAATAATAAATCATTATGTTTTGTTGAGCTTTGAATTGAATCATCAATCATTATCTTAAGGTAAAAAAGATAACTTACGCGTCAAGCAGTATTTCACCTTCAGACATTGTTTTTTGCAATATTCTTCTGTTTTTCTTTCGCAATGTTGTATATGGAATGGCTTCATCGTCTGGCCTGGGTTCAAAGTCAATTATTATCTCTTTTTCATTCTTTTCGCTATCGTCAGTGGTAGTGGCAGATGTTTCAGTTGATGGTTCAGATTGAAAAGTAGATGTTTTTGATAAAGGGTGCGAGTTTATTGTTTTCTGTGATGCTTCACTTGTGCTTTTGGATAAAATGGAACGTAACGACCTATCTATTTTGGCTTGTTTAGCTATTTCCTGTTGTAAATATTCTAAATTTTTTCGATTCAACTGCATATTATTTTCTAAGATCTCCAATTCATCCTCGATTGTGTCGTCTCTGTCACTCTCATGGATAAATTGAAAATTTTGCTGGAAATATTCTTGGGCTTGCATTTGAAGTGCACTCATCTCTGAAGATTTATCTACTTGCGATGATGCGACAGATTTGAGAGAACATGACGTTACGTCGTCCGACTCACCCCGTTGTAAAGATGAATGTGGTAACTTCGTAGGTAATGTTGGTGAGCGAGGGGAACGTGGGGGTTCTTCTGATTGAGTTCTATGCAATTTTTCATGATCACCGGTCATTATGCTGAAAAATTATATTAAAGTCCAGAAATATCTTTATTAATAATTATCCCAAAAAAAGCTTCTGTATTAATTCAGAGTAGAACCGAATTCCACTCTGGTCTAGAGATAAGTAAAACAGTATCTACTCTAGATCACTTTGTGATACATTACGAGTCAAAGCAATGACAATATGTCACTGCTATTCTCATGTAATATGACATCATTTGGTTTCAGATATTAAACAAAAATAGATTATATAATAGTTATTTATGCAACTGTTGTGTAATAAGGGGTATTAAAACACGAATGTGGGTTTGGTAATTTGGGGTGGTAATAGTATCACATGAATGTTTTAATAACTAATTATCAACAGTCTTGTAGATTCATATTATGGGTGTAGATAAATCTACAAAAAAGATTCTGAAACAGTTAGCTTACTGCTAACATTAAAAAAGCTAGTCCTAGTAACCATTACTTCATCCAAACGAGTGTTGTAATGGAAACGGATGATGATGTTGTACTGAATTTTATTACAATACTTATTTTGATGATGTAATATTCAAATTCAAATTCAAATTAAAATATTTTTATTCAAAATTCTTATAATTTGAATAAAAATATTTGAATTCTTATATTAATGAAACTCAGCGGGCTTTTTTTTTAATATAAAATATGGATTACAATGTAATATCGTACAATAAACATTTACAATTAAAGAGCCTGAGGGTGTTCGCTTTAATCCCAGTCCGTGGTGTCATAAGAAAATCGTTTATGCTATAATAACCTTTCCCACACAAACGTTTTTTAACAATTCTCTTAAATTTCGTAACACATTTGTTTTGTACATTTTCTGGGATCATATTGTAGAAGCATATACATCGCCCAACAAAAGACTTACTAACTCGACCCAACCGAGTAGTAGGCATAACAAGTTTATGTTTGTTCCTCGTGTTAACATTATGAATGTCACAGTTTCTAGAAAATTCCTCAATGTGCTTATGAACATACAAAACATTGTCAAAAATGTATTGAGAAGCAACAGTCAAAATGTTTATTTCTTTAAATTTTTCTCTTAATGATTCTTTAGGACCTAGGTTATAAATCGCGCGAATAGCCCTCTTCTGCAGCACAAATATAGTGTTAATATCGGCCGCACTGCCCCATAACAATATACCATAGGACATAATACTATGAAAATAACTAAAGTATACTAATCTCGCCGTATCTATGTCAGTTAACCGTCTAATTTTCTTAACCGCATATGCTGCAGAACTAAGCCTATTCGCCAATCCTTCAATACGGGGGCCCCACTGCAATTTGGAATCAAGAGTAATGCCAAGAAATATAGCAGATTCCATTGGTTTTACCACCTCTCCATTTAATAAAATATTCGCATCTACATTTTTGACATTTGGCGCGGTGAATTTAATATATTTGGTTTTATGATTATTTAACAATAAGTTATTGGCGCTGAACCAGTACACGATGTCAGATAGAGCATTGTTTATTTCGTCATATAAAACTTGGCTTCGTTTCACTTTGAATATAAGTGAAGTGTCATCCGCAAACAATACCACCTTGTGTTTTTTTTCTACGAGGTTAGGTAGATCATTTATATAAATTAGGAAGAGGAAGGGTCCAAGAATAGACCCTTGTGGTACCCCCATACCGAGAGGAGTCCCAGGAGATCTCCTGCCATTCACCTCGACCCTCTGAATCCTATTATATAAATATGAGATCAGAAGATCGAGTGCAGATCCTCTTATACCATAGTGGCATAGCTGCCTGACCAGCGTTGAATGTTGAACACAATCAAAAGCCTTAGATAAATCACAGAAGATACCAAGTGCATTCTGTGATTCCTCCCAGGCCTCAAAAATATTCCTGATGAGTTCAACACCTGCATCCGAAGTCGAGCGTCCCCTAGTAAAGCCAAATTGTTTTATTTGAAGTAACTTATAAGTGTAAAAGTGAGTAAGCATTTGGCTTAAAATAATTTTTTCAAAAATTTTACTAAGGGTCGGCAACACCGAAACGTACGAAACGAATAGTTTTTCGGGTCAGAAGTGAGTCCCGATTTAAATATTGGTGTAATTTTACTATACATCAGAAGGTCAGGAAACACGCCATGTTCAATACAGCTATTAAAAACTAGTGCTAGATATGGTGCTATGACGTCAATAACAGAACTTATTATTTTTACAGATATGCACCATATATCAGCAGTTTTTTTCATTTCTAAGGATATAGTTATTAATAGTTATTAGGACATTGGATGTTTTAATATTGGCAATAAGCTGAAACTGTTTTAGAGTCTTTAATAGAGGATTTAAAGTATTGGTGAAGATAAAATTGTTTTACACAACAAATTTTTACCTTTCAATAACAGCTGCAACATCAGAATCAGAATCACGACCAGTTAATCTTTCTCCTCCTACCTCCGAAAAGGATTTGGTCAACCTTCTGGCTCCAACTGTAAATCCATTTGTCTGAACACCAGCAGCTACCATTTTCACCTGCAACGTTAATTATTTTACTGTGGTGGTTATCAATGTTTTGGGATTATAGTAAGTATATTTTGTCGAATATTATAAATGTATTACCCTTTTTATTGTTCTCGGACTGAGTGACAAATAGTTAGTTGCCTTTCTTCCTATACTAGCTTCTGTTTGTGTTGCCTGAGTTCGCATAACACCTTTCTTTATAGAGTCTGGAATGTAAGATATTGGCTTAAACTATATTAAGCTTCCTATTTGAGCACAGCTATTATTTTTTTTTGTAAATGAATAGCAAAACAGTCAAAGTAAAATATTAGGGTAGGTCTCAAGTTTTGAAGTACGTAGCAATAATATGAATACAGGAATAATATATGAATAACGGTTATTTCAGAAATTTTGGTCTGAGAGAAACATTGGTTGGTGAAAAAGAAAAGTTGATTAAATAAGAGAATTACTATTAACTTACCAATGACAAGCACTTTCGCGTGTTCAGACTGCGAAGTGCGTGGCAACGTTGCTGAGTGTGTTGGGTGAGCAGGGAGCGGGGTGACGGGGGGGTAGTGAACAGGCGCCGGCACATATTGAGGGTAGGGCGTAAATGGCTGGAACATAACTGGCAGTGTTGCGTAAGCCTTATTCTCTGGCTGAAATAAATTATAATATCATATTAAATTATTAAAACTTTCGTGAGTCATTATTTACTTATTTATTAATACGGCTTTACTCACGTTTTATCGGTGTCGGTACCGACTAGTTTCGGACCATTCGGAAGTCCTTCATCAGGGTAAGTGGGATGGTTTCGTGATAACGTCCCACCTCTTACTGCGGACTTGGGTACATAGTGCGCGGCTGGATAGGGTGGGGGGCGCGAAGGGCGCCGGTGGTGATGACGAGCACAGTATCACTGATAATGTGTCACTATTGGTGTCCACGGGTGCACAAAACGTACTCATAATGTCCACTGTCATCATCGGCACTATGGGTATGGGTACCCAAAGGACTACTTCATTTCTCGTAAACAGAGAGTTGAATAACTAATTCTTAATGACAAGTGCTTGAACCAGTGTGAGACGGGACGTTACCGCGAACTCACTGCACTCTGCCTGATGAAATACCTCCCAATTGTCCGAAATTAGTCGGTACTAACATCGAGTGTAAAGCCGATTTTAATCTATTTAATTAGATTAATAATTGCTTTATTATGAATTTAATATTTATATTATAAAAAAACTAAATAAAATTATTTTCAATTTTGCAATATTTGTTTTTTTTAATCTCTTGCAACACCAGAGGAATCACAGGAGCGTTCCCGGCCTTTAAGGAAGGTGTACGCGCTTTTTTTGAAGGTACCCATGTCGTATCGTGCTGGAAACACCGCACAAGGAAGCTCATTCCACAGCTTTGTAGTACGTGGAAGAAAGCTCCTTGAAAACCGCACTGTGGAGGACCGCCACACATCCAGATGGTGAGGATGATATCCTAACTTGTGGCGTGTCGTGCGAAGATGGAATGTGTACATATGTACATATGTAATGTCGAACAGCTTTTCAGCTACTAGTCTTTTACAGCAGAATACCAAAAATGTGTACATATTCGACCTGTTGCCTTTCGTACAAGTACGCCAAAAAGCTAGCATAAATTTTTAGAATAACTGCCTACCTTCACAACACGTCCATCGATGAGTCTTTCGCAATCCCTTCTGAAGCGATTGGTTCCTACTGCGGCTGGCATTACGGAGTCATCGAATGTTGTCAGGGTGTGAGAACGAGCGAATGATACGTGCTTTGTTCTAAAAAATGAAATAGAAGAAGTGAATTTAAAAAATTACTAATATCAAACCTAGGCACCACAGAAATACAAGAAATACAATGTCTAATTTTATGTCTATCAGAATTATTAAGTATCTGCTCACAGATTGTATGCATAAGTCCTACATTATTAGATATATCTTATTAATAATACATAATGGGATCGAAGTTTTAGTTTGTTTCTGCCAATATTTCTAAAATTGCAGTGTAGTGCTGTGCCGTCTTTGACAGTTATCGTACTCCTACCGTGTTATCGTGTTAATACTGAAGTTGCGATCCCGTGTTTTTTTTTTTTATTTTAGTAATAACTGTTCCGAGTCATTTTATAAGGTAAACTTAAGCATTAGCGATAGGAACTTTTACCAGTGGGAGGCTTCTTTGCACAGGATGCCGGCAAGATCATGGCTATTTCTGCCGTGAAGCAGTAATGTGTAAACATTACTGTGTTTCGGTCTGAAGGGCGCCGTGGCTAGTGAAATTACAGAGTGAGACTTAACACCTTACGTCTCAAGGTGACGAGCGCAATTGTAATGCTGCTCAGAATTTTTGGGCTTTCAAAGATTCCTGAGCGGCACCTCATTGTAATGGGCAGGGCGTTTCAATTACCATCAGCTGAACGTCCTGCTCGTCTCATCCCGTATTTTCATTAAAAAAAGAACTAGCATAGGTTTAAGTGAATATTGAAAGTAACAAATTAAGGTTTTTTTTTGTCAAAGACGGTACTTATCTGTATATAATTTATATGGGTGGTATGCCTGAAATAAATTAATTTATTATTATTATTATTATTTATTATAATTAGGTCACATTACTATCGCATTTCTAAACTCTGCGTTCAACTCACGCGTTATCTGTAGTTGGTTTGTTTTGCGTAGATTTACGAACTATGTGATGATTGGCCAAAAATAACCTTAAGCAATCTTCTCCCATACCACGTCTACCAAGACTTTATAACTCCATATGTGGTGAGGTATGTATTTTTAAAGAGTCGTTTAAAAAAATTGTTACGCGATTGTTAGGCACCAAATGACTCCTGTTCTTCTTCTTTTTATTTTCTTTTCAATTTGAATGTATCTTGATTTTGTAATTTTTGTTTTATTATATATTACTTTTCATGTTGTCACCAAAATAAAGGCTGTGCATGTTGTGACACCTTCAGTTGTTGCACATTCAACTCATATTTTGTTAATATTCAATATTTATCAAAGTAGGAGTTTTCTTTAGTGTTAATTCCGCCAATATTAGTCCTTTAAACAATTCGAAACGTGTTTCGTCTCTACACGAGACTCTCGTGCCAGATTTTGGCGAGTCAACATGTCCTAAGGATAATATTCAATATATTTGAAGCGTATTAGAATATAACAATAACTGGATGTCCTATAAATAAATAAATGATGGTACAACATTGATGTTACCTGTGCGGTGGTATGGTAAGTGGTGGTGGCGGAGGTGGCGGTGGTATTGGTGTGTGTGCGGGACAACTGAAACGTGACAAACTTAATTTAACACGTGACATATCAAATACAGCTGGTGTGACAATTATCTAACACAATACAATAATAGACTGACCTCTACTATATACCACTGGACTGGCGGCTGTCAAAGTGTTTTTGATTTTGTGCCTGTTTGATATTCGCCATTTTGGCGCTGTTGGCCATGTAGCGAGAGTCTGCGGTACTAAAACTAGTGATGGCAACCTAGTGGAAAACATAAATGGTGGAAAACTACTAACAAAAAAAAATGTGTATTTTATTACGTTGATTCTAGAAGTATAAATAGCACGGAAACGAACGACTACAAAATACTTCAGAATATTGTACGTTCCTTTGCAGCTATTTGTATTATACGTCAAAATTATTTCAAATAGGCATTAAAAAATTGCTGTCAAACATATGGAACAGCCTGTCCAGTGGTATTTATACAGGTCAGTGAATACAACAGTATTTTAACATCATACTAGAGTGTACACACATACATACGAATTATATGGCAGCTAAGCAATATTGGGGAAACAAAACTATTGAGCGCCACGCCGTACGCCGCTGAGACTTTTTGTATGTACCAACCCTAGCAGACGGAGTATAAATTTCAAGGAGACCGCTGAGAGACGATTCGGTTCTATTACTTGAATTGTGCTAATGTTTTCTGAGCTTAGCACTCAAGTAATAATGATCATTATAACTATATATCATTATATCATCAGCAGGGCATTTGCCGTTCATAATAACAGCCGCCAGCTGTTTTAGAGCCAAATGGCCGCCGCGATCGCAAGCGTCATGTCGGAATGATTCTGGTGGCTTGGGTACGGGGAAGGGCGCTGGTCTAGGACGCGACTTGCGTCGACACTCTGGCTCCTTCTCATGTCCAAGTTACGCCAGCTGGTGCTGGGACTGCTGCTGCTGCTCGACTTCGAAACGTCGCAAATATGTCGGTCTCAGTGAGTCTTACATTTTTGTGCCGTTTGGTGTCGAGACACTTGGTCCGTGGGGCGCCGAGTCGTAGAGAATGTACAAAGTACTCATGTCTCGCCTCAATAGGGCTACTGGCAACCCAAGCGCTGGCAGCTATTTCGGTCAACGAATCAGCCTAGCTATCCAACGCGGTCATGCTGCCAGTATTCTTGGTACGCTTCCACGTAGTGATAGTTTTAATTTTATGTAATCATAATATTGTAAACATAGTTATAAGATTTGTTTAATCCTATTTTGAATAAAAATCATTATAACTTGAGTGCTATGTTTTGATACAAGTATGCCTAGTATGACATTTTAGTACATGAGTTAGGCTCTTTAATTACGAACATGCTACATACAAGACTTTTTCTACATACAATTCAGGTGGGCAAATATATCTACGAAATAGACTTTGATAGCGAACCACTGATATAAAACCAACCTCATCCTATTACTACTAATAATATAGGTAATAAATAATTTCTTACATTATTCATGAAAGTATGGGAATTATATAATGTCAGTTGAAGCATAATTAATGAGTACCATTGATCTTAAAGTTTGTTATTTTGTTTTTAAGTGATATGCCTCACTTATGGGATTAAATAAACAATTTAATTAGCACCCAAATTTATGATAGATGTGGGACTAGAATCCTCGCCTTTCGGGTTCCGTCCGAGCACTCTTACCAACTGAGCCAACCGTATCAGTGACGCATTGACCGTAAATGACCTTTATTAGTTAGGTAAAAGTGAGATATGAAAAGCAATTTGTAAAATTTTTCTATTTGCTTTCATTTTTAGTAATATATATCTTAGCAAAGATTGATCCTTATCAGCAACAGAGTCCGTTGCTCCAATCATACAGTCGGTCGATTTCCGTCAAAATTTCAAGAAATTTAAAAAAACTAAATATTTTTTTTTATTAAAAATAAGGGACGAGGCGAGCAGGATGTTCAGCTGATGGTAATTAATACGTCCTGCCTATACAATACAGTGCCGCCCAGGTTTCTTGAAAAACCACAAAATGCAGTTATTGGTTTAAAATTAATGGAATGACTCCTTTCACGACTTTCCTCTAAGTCTCCTAGTGTCCGACTCCGACTTAGCCATCACCGCCCTTCTCAAAAAACCATCCTGTATATTCTGTAAATATAAAATAATAAACTAAGCCCCTCTGGGCTTGAAACGTGACCCGTTACTCAAGAGCGTCTACCTAAATTTGGTAAATAAATATTCAGTAAATTCTCGGTGCGGAGGAAACTGTTTATTTTATTGGATTACTCTGTTTGCATTCTATAATAAAAATTTACGACTCGAGTCTCATTTTCAGACTTGCAGACGTCTTTATTGAAAGACACATAAAATTATTCAAATCTTATTACGAGAGATAAGATTGTAGACATTCATTACGCCTTAGTTTTCTTCTCATGAAATTTGTAGAGTATTTTTTTTATTGTTTCAATGATTTTACTTAATCTGATTTAAGATACGTTATATTTTCAGATATTTGTTGATGAACTATAGTGATTTAAACTGTCGACTACTATAGACCTATAGATAATTTGTTTTTTTTTTATTCAATGATATAATATTCTGTACTCTTTTATTAATTTAATAATTAATGTTGTTAGGCACCATAATATTGTTTGGACGGACATTCTGACTCATGTTTGATATTGCTAATAGAAAGAGAATAATGATTTTTTTTATATCTGTTACAATGTTGTTCGTTTTATCTTTGTACACTTTTTCTTATTGTAAATTTTGACTATGCCAAATCTTAAGTTAAATTAATAACTTAAGATTTGGCGTTCTTAAAAAATCTTCGCAAATCTTAAGTTAAATAATTTTGTTTAATGACGATTTTGGCAAAATGGTCATCTCGATTACCGTTATCACTTCATGGTAAGTGATCACCGCCAGTTTTGCTTTCTTGCAACACCAAAGTAAACACAAGGGCATTTTAGAAGAACTATTATTTTCTAATCTATATAGTATTAAGGGTAGAGGTAAGCGTCCATAGACTATTAACAAAATATTATAAATTATTATTGAAATGCTCCGATGCCATGTTTTCTTCTATTCTATTTGTTGTGTGGAATACTTTTGTGTTATTGACATCAGTGGTGTAACAATAGGGTGGCAGGGCTGGCAAAATGTCACGGGCCCCCAACCGAAGAGGGCTAACCGATCGAGTGACGCATCATTACAAAATCTTATATGCTTTGTTCAACTCTCAGGTTGTGACTTCATTTACAGTATTTACTTTACAGTTGATAACCTGCTCAACCCTAATATTTTCATATTAGGAAATTAACTTGAGATGTCGCTCTTGTAAATATAAACAATTTGTTACGTTTTTAAAGATATAACCCTCACTTAAAGGGTTAATACACAAATAAAATTTGAAAAACAAAATCTTATGAACGATGCGGGACACGAACCGACGAGCTCTGGCGTTCCGTGGTGTCGAGTGACATATCGTTGATAAATATTGTATGTCTTGTACATCTCTCAGGTTGTGGCTCCATCTACAAGTTCGAGTCCCGCATCGATCATAAATTTTGTTTTCAAATTCAATTTGTGTAATTAATCCCAGAAGTGAGAGAACAAACTGTGTCTTATTGCAAAATTGGCACATTGTATAGCAATTACAGCAAAATGCTTGCAAATTGTATGTAACTGAAAAGTATTTGAGTAGATTATGAACTATAAGAGCAAGAAAAGTATTTGAGTAGGTTGTGAACTATAAGAGCAAGAAAAGTATTTGAGTAGGTTGTGAACTATAAGAGCAAGAAAAGTATTTGAGTAGGTTGTGAACTATAAGAGCAAGAAAAGTATTTGAGTAGATTGTGAACTATAAGAGCAAGAAAAGTATTTGAGTAGGTTGTGAACTATAAGAGCAAGAAAAGTATTTGAGTAGATTGTGAACTATAAGAGCAAGAAAAGTATTTGAGTAGGTTGTGAACTATAAGAGCAAGAAAAGTATTTGAGTAGGTTGTGAACTATAAGAGCAAGAAAAGTATTTGAGTAGATTGTGAACTATAAGAGCAAGAAAAGTATTTGAGTAGGTTGTGAACTATAAGAGCAAGAAAAGTATTTGAGTAGGTTGTGAACTATAAGAGCAAGAAAAGTATTTGAGTAGATTGTGAACTATAAGAGCAAGAAAAGTATTTGAGTAGATTGTGAACTATAAGAGATCCTAAGAAGAACATAGATGAAACTTACGGTATTATAGAAGGCGGTCTAGGTAGAGAGCCTCCTCGACTTACAGACGCGATTTGGTCGACGTTATAATTTTGCGGCCAACCCGCGTTATCTTCTATTACCGATCTGTAAAATAAAATTTTAAGTATTCAAAAATGAAGCAAATATAAAATCTTAGATAATTTATACGTCTAGGTAGAGTCTCTTACTGTTAGACAACCGATAAAAACAAACCAGAAATATTAGTTTAGCGTGCATGATTTTTTTTTTATGAAAATGAGGGACGAGACGATGGTAATTGATACGTCTTGCCTATTACAATGCAGTGCCGCTCAGGACTCAAAAATTCTAGCACTACAATTGCGCTCGTTATATTGAGACATAAGATGTATGTATGACACTTTGTGTTAGTGTGCGTGCGTTGCTCAAAATAAGGGTTAACTGTCCACCTCAATTTCGACGTTTTCACAGCAGTCACAATCTATCTAGGCGTATAAATGATCTAATTATAAAATCATAACTTTTTGCTCGTCTTAAGCGCGAAGCGAGTAGGTATTAAAATTCAAATATTTTTATTCAAAGTAGGATGTGACATCACTTATTGAAAGTCAAAAACTACGACCCATTCCAAAAAATATGCCTCAGACCTGAGAAGAATGGGCGCAAAAACACAAACTCAGCGGGCTTTTTCTTTTCATCAAAAAATATGTTTACAAAGTAATATTGTACAATTAAACTTATTATTTAATAGCCTGAAGGCGATCGCTCCATTCCCAATCTGTGGATTAAGAAAGTCATTTATGTTATACTAAACTTTACCACACAAACGTTTCTTAACATTTCTTTTGAATATCGTAATACTTTTGGTTTGAACATGTTCTACAAGTCCCAAAATATCAACGTTTTGTCGCATAAAATCAGATATAACAATTATATTGTGCATATAAAAAGCAAATCATCGAAAAGATAACTAATTATTGAACTTGTTAAAAAAAAATCGATTAACTGCTATTTTACATTAAAAAATGGTTATGGTGTGGATTTATAAAGTCCTCATGGCGGGGTAGGCACAATAACATCTGAAAATTTAAATTTGAGACTCAAAATTTCTTTTAACTTCTTTATTGATTATGTAGAAAGCCATGGAATGTAAATGGCAGTATAATTTTTGTTTGTTAAGCTAGAATTATTTCAATATTTTGGTGACTGAAAAAGACAGACAGATGTGAATCATTTGTAAATACGAATTGCAGTTACATACAAGATAGACTTGTCATATAACTTCTGTACAACGATATCACAAACTTTCCAAAAAGCTATTTGTGAGTTATATTGGAAGGAAATGGTATCTTGAAGTTTATTTATACTTCTTATGACAAACTTATGTGTAATATTTGATTTATCACGAATTGTGATCTTGTAAAGTATAAGTATCGGTATTAAATCCGGATCTTTTAACACCATTATTTGTTTATTATGCTTATTTAGGTAAGCACAAATATATTTTTGCGTAAAAGTTGCATTTTTATTATTATTGTAGTTAACCAGATCTCGTTTTCACGACTGCAGATGAAATGAGTCAAGATAGTATCGGTACCACAACGGCGCCTATTTATACCTTGAAGCAGTAATGTGTAAACATTATTGTGTTTCGGTCTGAAGGGCCGTAGCTAGTGAGTTTACTGGGCAAATGAGACTTAACATGTTATGTCTCAAGGTGTCATGTCAATATTTGGGCTTTTCAAGGATCCTGAGCGGCACTGCATTGTAATGGACAGGGCGTATCAATTATCATCATCTGAACGTCCTGCTCGTCTTAGCCCGTATTTTCATAAAAAAAAGAGAATTTCTCTTACTCCATAACAAACATCTTTGCAAAGCAAAGAACCGAAAAAGGAAAATGAAAACGAATATTTATCTCAAGTTATAAAATCATCTCAGAACCGAAATTGACAAAGTTTAGAAAGTTCTGTCAATATTGTTGTTGTTTCCGCTTGGAGCATTAGCAATCACCAATACTCCTGGAAACAAACAAGCTATTTTGTAAATAAATTTATAAGAGACTTGAATCATTTGCGAGCCCAAAACGTATTTCCTGATCTAAGTGCAAGTTATGGAAAAACAACAGGCTTATAAATTAAAATCAAATGTATGTAACCGCATATCACAAGGAAATGTTCATATTATTGTCGTCGTCGTAGAGTGATCGTCTCCCCCCCTGTGTGAGAGCGGAAAGGCGGTGTCAGGGCTGAGCCCTATACCCTGGCACTTTTTCTCCCAAGACGTGGATGTCAGCTTGCGCATTGCGTTGTTTTTTTTTTTTTCAATTTTTCTTTTTTTCAATTTCTTTTTGCGTTGTATCCTTGTTAGTAGCTTGTTAGGTTTAAAGATATTTACTTCTCATTAAAAACATAATATTGTCACTTATATGAGAACATAAAATTATGTAATAATTTATCCGCCGTTCTTTGCATGTTCAAGTCATACATCTAGGTACTTAGTATTTATTCTTCTTTACAAAATTTATAATTACACACATTCACAGGTCACTGTCCCATAACAAACAATGTATTTCACACATGTTTTTTTTTATAAAAACATTGAAATAATGTAGTCTGTTAACTCACGTTTAAATGTTTTTAAAGACTTAATATTTTTGAGAGATGAGGGTAGACTAGACTTGTTAGTCAGTCAATCCTTTGTCGATTTCGGCTTCTTTTGGGATTGTTATTCTCCTCTTCGTTAATGACGTCTCTTGCAGAAGCCTTCATTTTTCCTTCCTTCATTTACCCTCATCATCATTCCCAGCAGGTGACGGTGTAAAGAGGCATCTGCTCGCTGGTAATATTGTTGTGTTATTCAAATAACCTATTTATCCTGCAATTACTGACGACCCATATTGCTCACATAGTTTTTAGTGACCCTGCCCACTGAGCTAGAGATTTATATGGTTAATATGTATGTTTGAAATTATAAATTTGATTGTATCAAAATATTATGTAATAAAAGAAGAAGCCCACTGAGTTTCTTGCGCCCGTTCTTCTCAGGTCTGAAGCATTCAATTCTGAATGGGTTGTAGTTTTTGATTTTAAATAAGTGATTTCATATCCTATTTTGAATAAATATTAAAATTTTAATTTGAATTAATACGTCGAAAATTTAGCGTGAGTGACTAGGATTAGGTATAAAAGTTACGAACACAGACTGTGGCCACTCCATCCGGTTGAAGTCTTCATCTTCTGGCGGCATCCAGGTGTAGCGTTTGGGGTCAGGCTGACTGCACACGGAGCGCGGCCTCCGACGAAAGTATGAGCATTCCAGGTCGGCATCGTGTGCATACAACTCAGGCGGTGTGGGTGCTGGTTGACTAAACCTATAAATATTCACACACAATTAATGTGAAAGCACGGACGAGTAAAAAAATAAGGAGTCCGTGTCACCTTCTAGAACAATGAGGCACCAAAATAAGCCGGTAAACGTGTAAATACATAGCCCCACGCATACACTTACACCAATACAAGCCGATCGGCCGCCATTATGAGATTTACCATTGTCTGTGACAGATCAGTTTGCGTCGCAATAAAATATTTTAAAAACGCTGTCGTGGGTTGTGAAAAAGTGTAAAAACAATAATATAACAGTATTTGTGGATATATGATTGGAACCCTTATTATAACAAATATATACAACTCGTAGAGAGTATCCAAAAAAATTTCTAAAAATTATTAGCTTTCGCCTAAAAACGAGATATCTCGACAGCTATAGTATGGCAGGCTAGCAAATTATAAAATGATATCCTTGGAGGATCGTAGGCAAAATTTCGTTTCACTACACTCACGGACTGACTGACGGACTGACATACACCACTTACACAATCACAAACACACTCCACAAACAGACACAAACACAAACATACATGCATACTAACATTTACACTACTTACACACATACAAACATACATACATACAATCATAAACACATACACACACACTTACATACATTACACTAAACATCACCACACTCGCCGGCGAGTGTGTTCTTCTCATCTTTTCATCTTCATTTTCATTTTCATTCTCTCTCCTTCCCACAAGCACACAGCCGGGCTGAGGTTCGAGTCTCCTTAGGAGACGCCCCGCGACTGTTGTTGCGTAGTCTTTGCGGCCTTCACGGCCCATGTCCTACTTCGCTGTGAAAGCCAGGGCTGCTAACAGCACAGAGGAGGTTTTAGTCGGTATGGGGCGTCCGCTTACGCGGACACTCGAGTCCGACATATTACGCCCCGTTCCGGGGCGTAAATACGTAACAGTATTTCCTCCTCTCAAAAAAAAAAAAAAAAGACATTAGACATTGATCACAACAATTAATAACAAAAACCTCTTATTCACTCGTTTATTTGTTCAGTTTATTTCAATTTAAAATTGTATTCGTGGTCCTTACTTCTTGAGGAAACTAGAGCGCCTCAACTGGCAAAATATAAACCGTTTATACCTGACACTATAATTTCAAACAAGCGATCTATAGATGTTTTTGGAGATACAGTAGCACAATTTAAGAGAAACCTGACACTCTGATTAATAAAATGTAATGACCTAATTTATAATAAAAAAAAATTTATATTGTTTTAACATGTTAGCGTTATAGGACTTCAATTTACTTTTATATAATAAACAACTAAATTGTTTGTATGTTAATGTGCATGATGTGTTCACCTGTAATTGCATTCACGATTTTTGAAATTTATGTTACAATCTTAGGAATTGTCTTGTGTATTCTGTGTTGGTGGACCTTGAATAAATAAATAAATAAATGATTATTTAAGGGAGAAAAAATTGTGTAACTGGTATACCCCGTAACCGCACACACACTAGCATAAAGGTGCTTCACTTGCTAATATCACGGCGCAGAGTCCTTCTTTTTTTACTAGTCCGTGTGTGAAAGTAACAAAATTACTTAAACGGTCTTTGATGATGCAGAGGATATGCCGTTGCCTCTAATTAGGAAGACACCGGTTCGACCCCACGTACCAAAAAGTTTGAAGTAGACCAGCTAACTTTGAAAAGCATAATTAACTATAAGCTACAGTCAAAAAAAAGCTTCTGCTTGAAGAATAATTACTTTTTGGTACAACCCGCCTATGATTCTTCTGTTATTGGAAGAGTGAAGACACTTACTGGCGACCTGTTCCCTGTTAATAGTCCATCTAACCCCATAAACTCTATTTGATATTGTTTTAAACAACCAGCTAAACAACCCAAAAAACCCTATCTCATGATTCGCAAAAAACTTTTCGCCTAGTACGACTATATGATATAGATACGTGGAACTGTAGCTACAGTATACCCGAGAACAGACTTTAAAACCGTCTCTGAATAATTATTATTGATTTATATCTTTGCTTACCAAAATTGCATCATACCTGGGATACCGCTGTATGGGCGCATAATCGGTGTTGAGGTTCTCATCCGAGGGTACCCGCCGGCGTACACACACGGATAGAAATGATGCTCTGAAAAAAAAATCAACAATACAATTAAAATACGACGAAAAACCCTGAAGGGATTTTTAAGTGCCATACAATTTGTTCACTCTATTAAATTCTGCGTCGGCTTAATTGACTTTGATAAATCTGATTTTATTGATAAAATGGTCTGAAATATCTGAAAAGCTTTTGAATATTATTGCCATAAGGGTCACGTCAAATTTCTGCGAACATAATATGGGAAACTCAACCTTATGTCTCATAATTTAAAATCTAATATACACTGGCCTTCAAAAGTAAGTATCACACTTTTAAAATTGGGATAACGTTTTAAGTTCACAAGATATACTTTCGAAATAAAAAGAACTCCAAAGAGAATTTAATTTTGTACATAAAAACTTTATAGTCGGTAACTTTCTTTCAAGAATTGGCTGAAAAAAAGCTTCAAAAACAAAACCATTTCTTTTTCAAAGTGGACGTTTCCGAATTACAATTTTACCATTCACATTTTTCTTTCTGTTTTAAATTTTTTTCAAGATCGATGGGTCTTGTTTTAAAAATTTATGCTAAAAGCACATAACATTTATTTATCATGCCTCTTTCAGTTGAAGAATGTGCTAGGATCATGGCTTTTCTAGAACTAGGCATCAGTATGCGTCGCACTGCAAAAATGGTGGGTGTGACGATACGACCGACCAGCCTTTCTTTGTAAGAAGAAATTTTCTTGGCTTTACCGGCACTAAATGCCACATGCCACAGAAATCGCTTCTGAATACGTTCTAGTCTTAGGATATGCGTAGCATGGTGAGGACGCCAGACAACTGTACCATACTCCATGATACTCCTAACCAGACTGAAATAGGGGAGCTTTTTTATTTTTAAGCTTTTAAAAATTCTTGTGTTACGTATAACAAACCCGAGCATTTTAGAAGCACGTTTTACTTTGTTTTCTAAATGGGGAAGAAAAGTCATTTTTTTATCGAAAGTCACACTAAGATCCTTAATAACTTCCAAAGTCTCTAAAGTATGTTCTTTTATATAGTATTTGTATGTAACATTGCTCGATTTTCGAGTAAATTTTACTTGGTAGCATTATTCCTTATTTAAATTTACACCGTTAATTTCACACCATTGCATAAGTCTTTGTAAGTCCTCCTGAAGAAGCATACAATCAATCAGTAGTCTTTGCGAATTTTAAGTCATCAGCATATATGTACACAGAAGATGTCAAAAAACAATTGAATACATCGTTAATAAAAATATTAAACAATATGGGACCTGAATGTGAGCCCTGAGGGACGCCAGATGTAATTTGACATACATTAGATTGTAAACCATTAACAACAACAAAGAACGAGCGAGCCTGTTAATATGATTTCAACCAAGTAAGGAGAGAGCCAGTAAATCCATATGCTCGTAATTTACATAATAGAATATCATGTGGGACAGTATCAAACGCCTTAGTAAAATCGGTATATATTACTTCTTATCTACTTCCTTACTTTTATCTATTGCATTGATTATATATTCAGTAAAAGATACCAGATTCGTGCATGTAGATCTAGAACAAGAAAATCCATGTTGATCGTAGGAGAGATAATTCTTCATATGGTTCTGAATCAAAGGATAAACTGCGCATTCAAAAACCTTAGCCAATGTAGACAAAATTGAGATGGGTCTGTAGTTACAGATCAGATTAGTACTACCTGATTTATGTACAGGTACGACCATAGCTGATTTCCATTTATCCGAAAAAGTGCCAGATACCAGTGATTTATTAAAAACATAATATAATGATACAGCTAGAGCTGAAGCACAGGATGCGATAAAATGTGGAGATAGTCCATCTGGACCTGCACCCTTACTGGGATCAATACCTTTTAAAAGTTTTAGTACTTCTTCACTTGTTATAGTAGGAACTGTAACAGAAATACTGTTATCACTGAGGTTTTTTTATATATGCGGAAGATTCAACTACAGAGGTAATCCATCCAATAATTAGTTTGCTTGTTAGAGTTAAGTGCAAGAGAAAATTGTTTTGCAAATAAGTTGCAAATCGAGATGCCTTCGGACGTTTCTGAAACTCCGTCAGTCATATTAGCCGGGTAAAAGCTCAAACCAACTCTTTTTTTTTAATAATTGACCAAAATAGCTTACTATTTCTAACAATACCATGTTCGATATTATTAGTATAGAGATTGTAATTCATCCTTGCAAGATGACTAACGCGATCACTGACAATTTTCAAGGCTATTGCATCCATAGGATTTTTATATAGTTTATAGCGCCAACAAATAGTATATTTCTCTTTAAGAGACTTGATGAGACTACGACTAAACCAGGGGGGGAACTTATTTTTTTTAAGTGTTTTCGTTTAAGTGTAAATGGCACAAATTTACGAATAGTCTCTTGTAAAATATTATAAAAATAAGCCAACATAGTGTTTACATCCTTTGGTTCCCTTTCCCTTTACTTGTTTATTCTTTTTTGTTGATTATTTATGATTTAAAAAACTGTTTAAAATCATTCGAGAACAATATAGAGAAATAAAAAGAGCTGCATTCAATTCACTTATTTAATAACTGAGTCGATACATAAGTGTTAGTGTGTATTGAGTTAGTGTATATATTTATACCTTAGAAGTATTTACTGTCGGCTGAGATGTGAAACAGAAATTTTTTGCAATGCTGATTAAAATATTTGTTTCAAGGTCCATTTAAAAATTTAAGTCTTAATTTTTTTATAAATAGGGCTAAAGTGTTTAGTTGACATTCCACCTTCTCAAAAAGAATCTACGTATTAATGTGACGACTGCACCGAAATAATTGCGCATGGAAAAGTTGTATGAAAATCTTTGTAAAACAATAATTGTTTTAAGCTACATCTACACGGAATATGACAAATGGTTATTTTTTGTGGTATAGACTTGAGTATTCTTGGGGTTACATTGGGTAAGGCTTATTAGGTTAGAAGAGAGGACTTGATAGAGCTGGCGGTTCATTAAACCTTCTATGATTTTGGAGGCCAAGGAGGTACTAGCAATTGGCCTGTATATAAGCAACTATATTCATATTACCCTTGGTTTTATATTACATTTTCAAATAAAAATAGCCTTTGTATCAATCACATGTTTGTGTACCTTATACCTTTTTATATTATGTCGTTAGAGGCTTAATATATTGGATTGTCCTTTCACCACTCAAGCTAATACTATTAGGTGGGTTCAATATAATAAAATGTTCAATTTGTTAACGGAACATCCTCGTGAGAGGCCAATTTATTACCGGAATACATTTGTTATTTTAGCACCTTGTTAAGTAATATCATCCTTAAAACGGAAAAGTATTTATATATTTAGTACCATATAATTGAAATGAAATGAAATTTTATTTGCAAAAAAAAAAATTGTACTTAAGGCGAAGAGTAAGCAGAAAACACGCAAACATGGTGTTTTTAGACATGTTTTGTGGTGAAAGTATAGCATTTGGAGCTATTAACACTACTTAATCCTGTTACACATATCCTTAAGTCTTATTTGTAGGTTGCTAATGCTTGCTGTTAGTTATAGTTAACACTGCCGACCCTTTTTGAACTACCACTTTTCTTTGAATTTAAACAAGTTTTTTGGCATGGCGTGACTCATTTTTTTGGTTCTGCTCTCAGAAAATTTATTCTTATAGCTTGTACATTTTTGTGTAGGTTCATTTATTCAGATTAGTAGTGAATAACGAGGATTGTAAGCATATAAACTGTTTTCTTCCCAAAAATTTTGAAAATATTGGCTTTGTCACATAGATGGCGGGCCGATAGCCGTGAACTAATATCGCTCAAGGTCGCTAGCATTTAGTGTCGCCTTAAGATGTTAGAATAATTGATAATCCAATATGTTTCGTCAATTGACATGCAAAGTATAATGTTATAAAATTGTCTATATACCAATTAACACACCACTATTATACTGAAACATGTCGAATGTCACAATGCTATCATTAATATTTATAAAATTTAAATTTAATGATAGAACTTATAATATAAGACGTAAATAATTTAATAATTCATTTAGTGCCTATGTATAATGTTAACGATTTCAATGTCATTAATGTATATAATTTACACATATTATTATCAAACAAATTCATAATAATAATTCATTTTGTATTGAAAAAATCATTTAAACTATAGAAGCACTTATTTATTAACCACTGATGATTGATTGATTGCTAGAATTGATTTTACATTTTGTGGGCTTAGATCAATAATACGTCTATATAAACTGTGACATCTGTAAAAACTTCGAAAAAAATCGAGGTTCACAATTAACCTCTATTTTGAGCTATGCACGCACACTAAATTAATTAGCTTCACCTGTTTTCATCCGCTGTCTAACAGCACGAGGCTCTATTTAGAACTATAAATTATTGGTGTCGAGACATTTCGCCCGTGGAGCCCAGAGGCGTGGAGAATGTTCAAAATACTATCTTCTCGCTTCAATAAGGCTTCTGGAAACCCAAGCGCTGGCAGCTATTTCGGTCAACGGATCAGTCTAGCTATCCAACGCGGAAATTCCGCCAGTATTCTTGGTACGCTTCTACGTAATGATAGTTTTAATTTTATTTAGTAATAGTATTGTAAATACAGTTTTGTTTAATAAAAAAATATTAATTAAAAAAAAAATATCTACGTGAGTATTGAATAGGACTCAGCACTAACGCTCAGGTAAATTGGACTCGAAAAAAAATTGTCGAAGTAGTATTTAATACACCATCTTAATATTAATACTTTGCTTGCCCATCGCTTTATACGTCCGGTGCAGAAACATAGTCTTTGAAGGCCGCAGGTAGACAGAGAATCAACTGGAAATGTGGTCTTGGTGCTGCATACACCGAATACCATGGACGGCTCGTCACACCAACATCTGCATCTTAAAGCTGATAAAGATAGAGGATGATCAGCATATGCACACGGTCTGCTTACAGTGCATAGTGCGATACTTTGGCCATGTTGCACGCTTAGGAGCAGACATCCTTGAGCGTTTGATGGTGACAGGTAAAATATAGGGTAAATACAAGAGGCCGTAGTGCTTAACGGTAGTCGGATCAAATTGTATGTAAATCCTACTAAATTCAAATTCAAAATTTCAAATTCTGTTCGGCAATATCGTACAGTTGCTAATTAATTTAAAATGTTAAAATAATAAAATATATAGTAATGCTACTTAATTGTGTAACATTTATTATTTGTCAAACAATTAATCTTGATCTCCAAGATTCCAAGAATTCAGACAATTTAAGACCGACGGCATTATTCTACACAGTTTACGAAAGCAAATTAATGTACTCGATTTAGTACAAACGTCTCCTAAGTAATCTGTAATGGAGCAGATAGCCTTACTTAAGTAATTTTTTACTAATTTATATTTTAGATGGTAAATTATTTTTAAAACAACTATTAGTCCAAATAGCCATTTTTGAAGTGAAAACTTCATTCGCGCCGTTGTGCACTTTTCTTGGGATGGGTATGAAATGTTAAACTCGCGTCAGGACACGTGGTCTGATCGAAAATTCGTAAGACAGTGGTTGAAATTATGTATAAAAAGATTTATACTTCTAACTAATTATAGTTCGGCTATTTTAACTTAAGATCATACCGTAATAGAACTAGTGGTTGAATCATTGTGATTGCGAAGCCGAAACACCGCGAGATCGAATCTCAGCCGTGAAGTATTTTAACAGTTTAATTATTTGGTGTTTAAGCTTTGTCAGAAGCGAAGGCTCTCCATAAGGCGATAGTTATACTTGTATTTCTTTGTTCAAGTTTTCACTTCTGCTGGCACTCCGACAACCCCTATTTTTTTTAAGTAGAGGATGGAAAACACTGCATTGACTCCATAGTTTAGTGTGTACGTGCGCGTATCATCTAAGTAATCTTCACGTACTACAAAGCTGTGGAATGAAACTTCCTTGTGCGGTGTTTCCGGGACGATACATAGTTACCTTTAAGCGCGTCCACCTTCCTTAAAGGCAGGCAACGCTCCTGTTATTCCTCTGGTGTTGCAAGAGAATGTGGGCGGTGGTGATATCTTAACACCAGGTGACCCGTACGCTCGGTTGTCCTCCTTTTCCAGAAAGAAAGTTTTGAAAAAAGGTTGAGTAAACCGCACATTTTATACTTATCGAGGATTTGCCTAACGAATCCAAGAGTGAGCTTGCATGAATGGACTAACTGATACGTGTGGAAAAGCCATATTATTAAAAGCCAAGGTATATTACCAGTGGGAGGTTCCTTTGCACAAGAAACCAGCTAGATTATGGGTACCACAACGGCGCCTATTTCTGCCGTGAAGCAGTAATGTATAAGCATTACTGTGTTTCGGTTTAAGGGTGCCGTAGCTAGTGAAATTACTGGGCAAATTAAGACTTAACATCTTATGTCTCAAGGTGACGAGCGCAATTGTTGTGCCGCTCAGAATATTTGGGTTTTTCAAGAATCCTGAACAGCACTGCATTGTAATGTGTATTACTATCAGCTGAACGTGCTGGTCGTCTCGGCCCTTATTTTCATAAAAAAAATAAGACTTTAAAGTTACTAGGATTCTTTTTGTCTCCTTTTCAGATAATCTTTCGTACACCAGCAATTTCACATAGCAACGACTTTGCATTTTCGATTTCTTCTTCATTATACCACGCACATCATATCTGCTCAGTGCTAAGTTCGTCCTTAACATCGCACTTATTCTATATAGCGTAACTCGACAGGTAATCACGTAAAAAGTTCAATGAATGTGCGCGCATGCGAAACGTGTCGCTGACCCAACACTAAGGAGCAAGAATAAGTAAGTTAATAATAAAAAAACATTAAAAACATTCAAATGTTCTGTGTTCAATTTACACGTAAATACTACTATAATATTAATACACAGTGTGCTGTTATTATCGTTACCCTCCGGATAGATTGCGATCCAATGCTGGAAATTTGGATTATTATATTGCTCATCCTATTCCAGAATGACCCTACCCTAGATCGAACGTTGGCAAAGATGTCGATGTTTTTAGTAACATGAGCCGGGGCCATGTGCCCAGCGGTGGATTTGCACTAGGGGCAGTTGGGGCAAGTGCCCAGGGCGGAAAAATTTTTAGGGCGGCAAAATTTTGAAAGTAAAATATTTTTTTTTGTCAATGTTGCTCAATATAATTAATTAATTATGTTACTTAATAATTTTTAGTTTAATTGATAATTCAAGAAATTCAATTTATCCATTATTTGTAAATTATAATTTTGGCACGTTTAGTAAAAATTAAAAATAAAAACGATTTAATCAATTCATTCCCTTGGAGATTTAAAATAATAATCGATTTTTTTATTTTAAAAATTAATTAGTATTTGTTTTGATAAAGTTTCTTTAATAAATTAGTTATTTTAGTGTTGAAAAATAAAATATATAAACTATAAGTTTAAGTAAAATTATTGGGGCGGATTTTTTTCCGGTGCCCAGGGGCGGCATTAAGTTTAAATCCGGCCCTGCATGTGCCCCTAAAAGTACTTGCAGATTTTGCCTTGTGGCCGATGAAACGCCTCATCATCTCCTCTGCAATTGCGGCCTACTAATGCATAAGCGAAACACCATCCTTGGCGGCTATACCCTGCTCCCAGATGCTGTTTGTAATACTTCCGTCAAGAAGATACTGCGGTTCATAAAGGAGGCAAGGTTTGACGACGAGCTATAACTGTGAGTAGCGAACACAATAGTTCAATTCTGGACGCGGTGTTACTAGGACCCAAACAGGACTAGCCAAATAGCTCTGCAAATAATAATAATAAATGTGCCCATCGCGTTCTAATGGACTTTTTCAGAATACACTGTTTTCGTTGACTATTTTGATAAGGAACGCTAGGGAACATACCTATTGGTTCTGGAGCAGGGGCTCTCGATGTTGTACTGTGACAGACATCCGAGGAATCGGTCCTTCTTGGACTTCTCCAGTTCCAGCAGATCCAGTTGCTTGTTGTTGATGCAGTATTGTTCCCGGAACTCCTGGTGATGAGTGAGAGTTTAGCCTTAAATAATTCTACATGGACAATCTAGTTCTAAAATCTACATTGAATAAAAAAATATTGTAATTAATAAAACAAAAGAAATCTTCAATAATGTAATGTCATATTGTCACTGAACCTCCCTTAATGAGTATTTAAATATTAATATTGACGTGTTACGATTTCCTGATGTACGGACGCTAGTTATTAAGTAACTTGTGTTGTTTGTAGTCGTGATCCCTACTTAATATTATAAATGTGAATGTAAGTTTGTTTGATACGCTTTCACGCCTAAACCACTGAACTGCTTTTGATGAAATTTAGTACAGTAAAAGGCAAGAGCGACACGGCTTTGTTGAAATAGGGGGTGGAAATTTGTATGAAAATTCGTCATTATCGAAGTTAACCATGACCACCATCTGTGTGGGGTGAAAAATGGGGAATAAAAGTTTTAAGTTGTTTACTTATAAAAATGTAATTAACATAAGCAGTTTTTTGTGTATTATTTGAAAAGTGAGTATATTAAAAATGAATAATGCTGACCAAAGTAACTATTGAACGGGCACGAAGTCGCTGGTGATGACATACGGAACGCAGACGTGGTCGCTAACTATGGGCCCTATGAGGAAGCTCATTGTTGCTCAGCGGGCAATGGAGAAGGCTATGCTCGGAGTTTCTTGACGAGATCGAGTCAGAAATGAGATCTGTAGGGGAACCAAAGTCACTGACACAGCCCAAATGATTGCGAAACTGAAGTGGCCGTGGGTAGGGCACATCGCTCGACGGTCAGATGGCCGTTGGGGCAGTAAGCTCCTGGAATAGGCCCCCCACGAGATGGACCGACGATCTGGTCAAGATCGCCGGAGGCTTAGTCCAGCAGTGGACTTCTTCCAGATGAAATGATAATAAAGATCTCTTTTGCCGTGTGGTTTCCGTGAACTCCTGTTTTAACTATATTTCGAGTCCTACTGTCCTAGTTGTGTCGAAACCACACTAATATTGTAGAATCCCCATGCCCATTCAAAAAATAAGAACCATTCGATCTGAGTTGAGCGTACGTACACGTGCGTCGCGAATATTAAATACAGTTTTAGCGCGGCTTTACACGTTCATTCTTCGAAATCATTTACCGTATCATTTTTTATAATTTTATTCAAGATGTGCAACGAGGCTCAGATAGTCATTTATTAGTCACCTCAAGTACCCTAATGACCGACAGTGGACGCTATAAAAAACAAATAATGGTTCTATCCGAACGCAACATTATATTTAATAGGTAAATCCTCCACACACGTTCGTAAATTTACGGCACTAGAGGCCGTGTCGAGTGGCCTGATTTTATCATTTATGGATATGGGATTTGTCTCACAAGGCAGTGGAATTAAACGTATATATACTAACAAATATTACGAACAATGTTTAAATTATGAGAGCAAATAGTTGGAACAACAATGGATTAAATATATTATTTGTTGATTAGCGTTTTTTATCATAATCAGAAACACTCAGTATGACCTATCTAGATATGTTTTGACGTGGACTGATTGTATTACTCTTATATGCATATACTAGCTTTTACTCGCGACTCTGTCCGCGTGGAATAGTTACTTTGGGCAGATTTTTTATTTTTTGGGATACTTTGCAAATACTGCAGATACAAACTGCTCTTTCCGCTGCTGGCGACGCTTTTCTTCGATACAACGAATATATATCCCTGCGAACATTAATTTCCTTTTTCATCCCCATGTAGGTCAAAGTTTCGAAAATACTCGAACAAGTACTTTCACTACTAAAAACAAAGTTATATGGTATTATCTTCGTTAATGTCGAAATTCCATACAAACTTCCATCCCATATCTCAACCAGTCCATTTATTGTTTCGCAATAAAAAGTGTCCTTTTCTAAGCTCTAGTCTATCTCTGTACTAAATTTCATCAAATTCGGTTTAGTGGTTTAGGCGTGAAAGCGTAACAAACAAACTTATATTCACATTTATAATATTAGTAGGGATAATATAACACAATTATAAATCTATTATAGGGTACATGTGAAAATAGTAGGGACAATTTGTCGTTCGTGACAATTATTCTCGACCAATCCTCTTAGAAAACTCCACACTCAATTACCTCCCCGCACTGAAGAAAGCATAACTGATAAAATAATAATATAATTAATTATAACCATTGTTGTTCCAATACAAAACGTCAGAAAATAGTTTTGCGGAAAAATAATTTTGTTTTTAAATAGAATTTGTGTAATAATTGATCCCAGAAGAGATCAAGAAGGGTTATTGCTTTATAAAAAAAAAAAACAAATTGTTTAGATTTGAAAGAACGACATCTCAAGTCAATTTCCTAATATGCAAATATTTGGATTGAGCAGGTTATCAACAGTAAAGTAGATCCTTATCAAGATTTATGAACGTCACTCGTACGGTTGGCTCAGTGGAAGAGCACCCGCGCAGAATGCGAAAAGTCGTGAGTTCAAGTCCCGCATCGTTCATAAATGTGTAGAAAAACAATAATTTAAACATCATAAATAACAATATTTTGTTGGATAAAAGTCTATAAACGAGGGAACAAATTGAATTTCATAACAGTCCTTTCATCCTTTCAGATCCATTCGCTCGAAAAAACATTTACCGCTTGAATTCTTGAAAATAGAGAATAAATCCTATATTATATATTTCATGAAGCTCCTCAATCACTATTATTGTGTATTGAAACGGTTTTGTTCTTTGAGGCGACAATAAATTGATGTGATTGATGCGGCCGATAAGTTCACAAAACTGCTTATAACACATCTTATTGAATTCACCCTCTACATTATGAATTAATACAAAAAATATGTTATATCATGCTTGCCCTGATTCACAATTACAATATTACAGTGAATCTCTGATGTTTCTTCTTTCTGTTCCTTCGTTTCTGATGATTTCTAGTAATTTTATATTTATCAGTACTAGCGGAACCGCACGTTGTCTGTATTTCATACTGAACAATATTCATATCCTCCATATTTTTATTAAAAAAAAAATCCCGCTGAATTTATGGCGCCCGTTCGTCTCAGGTCTAAGGCAGTCTATTTTGAATGGGTAGTAGTTTTTGACGTTGATTATATCTATCCGTCCCAATATCTATCCGTCTATCTCTTACTTGAGTTAAAAATCGTAACTATCGTTGACTTTTTCTGTCCCAATAAACTTATCGACGGTAACTCACCTTATCCGTACACGCTGTCTGTCAATGGAAAGACGTATAGCTTACCAGCGGGATACAAGTTTGTATGGAAATTTCAATTCACACGTCCCAATATAAGGCGATAAGAATTATTTATCGGGTATATTGGGACAGCTTCAGATTATTGACAGCTAATTACTGACAGTAGAAGGTAGTAATTAATCTGTATCTGTAGATAGTTTATTGGGACCGCCGGCCGTAAGTGATTTTAATCACCTTTTTTAATATTTGAATTCGAACTCAAATATATAAGGATAATATATTATTATTAATATGACGCATCAAATATATAAGGCAAGTGTGTGTGGGCAAGTCGGTCGCGGGAGAACTCGTAGAAAATTCGTCGATCAGATTGGGGACGTTTTGAGAAAAGGAGAGGTCCGAAGCACCCGCAACCGGCGAGCATGTATGAAAAGAGTAATGAATGTAGAGGAAGCGCGTGAGGTTTATAAGGATAGAAGCATTCTATTGTCTCTGCCTACCAAGACGGGAACAAGGCGTGAGTATGTGTGTTTGTGTGTGAATTCGAACTCAAATATGATCAACGTTTATATTTTGTTGTTTTTAAATTTTTTGATCAATAATATATTTTATTGTTTGTGTAATATTTTAGTACCTGCTTGGAGTACATTGTTGTTCGACTGGTTGGGCGGTCGTCGGAGACCGTCTGCCTCTTTCTACTCGCGTTTTCATCCTCTGACTCGTAGCCCTTCGTTGAGTTCGCTATGTCTGCCTGAAGAAACATAAATTATTGTTATTACATCCGATGTAGATATATTCAATGACACTCAGGGCTCACTTAAGATTAAAATACTAATATACTTTTAAGTCATACTATAAACTAAGTATAATCCTAATAACTTGAAATAATTTTCACATTTACTTTCATTTTGTACTCAGTTGTAACCACAATTTTTTAATTATTATTATTATTCAATGCTGTGCATTTCATATTAAATTGTAAATAATGTTAAGTTTATATTTGTAAATGTATTAATATGTATTCTGTTGAAGTGCCTAATAAATAAATAAATAAATGTAAGACAACTAACAGGCAGCGGAAAGGTTAGCAATGCAACAATTAAATATATTTTAAGCGTGGGTCGTACTGAAATTTTCTAGACTGGCCATTTCTAAATCGATTACTTAAACTTATGAAGCCACAACCTGAGAGTTGAACAAAGCAAACAGAATTTTATAACGAAGCGGTACTCGAACGGTTAGCTCAGTTGGTTAGAGCACCGGCACGGAACGCCGGAGGTCGTGGGTTCGAATCCCGCATCGTTTATAAATTTTTTTTTTCAAATTTTATTTGTGTATTAACCCTCACGGTTATCACTTTTAAAACATAACATATTGTTTACTTAAACTTAGTTAAATTAAACGATTACTTAAACTTATGGGAAGCCCTAACATCATTCTGCAAACCATTGCTAGTCATTATGATGCGCCAATAATAAAGGCGTTTATGCGGCTTCATGTGCCTGTTTAGTTATAATTATAGTAACATAATTTAGGACATCTTACGAACAATTACTATGGATTTTTTTCTGAATTAAATTATTATTATTAAAAAAAAACAATTATAGTATTTCAAAATTGAATACTCCGAGAGTAGGTTACATTTAAGTAAAGTAAATCCTGTAGATAAAGCCACAACCTGAGAGTTGAACAAAGCAAAGCAAGATTTTATAACGATACGTTACTCGAACGGTTGCGTCAGTTGGTTAGAGCACCGTCACGGAACGCCGGAAGTCGAGTTCGAGACCCGCATAATTCATAAAATTTTTCTTTTTTAAATATGAAATATATTATTTTTTGTAAAAATATAAGCTTTATATAAACTTCATGTTATAATATTCTGAGACATAAATACATAAAGGTGAAGCTAATACGGAGCGTATGAAAAGTTTGTATGTAAAACCTAAATTTTGTAGTAAATTCATAATATACGGCTTTTTATCAACCCTAGATCGTAGTAATTTTTAAAACCAAGTATCTAAAAGCTGTCTGACAGAAAAAGCAAAATGTTATTACAATATCAGACTTTAATGGCTCGAACACAAAAATAAATGAAGGACGTTGTTTTTATTAGCTCTTAAACTTCAGATACAAATGGATCTGTCTCCGGCATTGTGAAATCAAATTAATGCCAATAATACTGACATAATTATTATCTTCTTTTTCAAGTTCTGTCCTTAGATGATATATACGTCTAGATAGACTCTAACAGCTGTGAAAACGTTGAAAAAACTGAGTTTAGATCCATTTTGAGCAATTCACGCAAACTAACACAAAGTGTCATACAAATCGCGGGTGTAAGCTTGTCACGCATACTAAACTAATATTCATGGCCTGTTTTTATCGGTTGACTAACAGCAAGAGACTCTATCTAGACGTATTAATAATCTAAGTTTCCATCATTCTTATTATTATTAAAGCATGTTTTTAGTTAAAAAAGACGCATGCATTTCATTAGTAATATTGACATGATAATTTTAGACAGAACAGCTCGTGGATTCCTAAGGTTCACCTGCTTCGAATGAAATGAATTAATTCAATAATTTCAAAAATTTGTTATTTAAAATGATACCTTCATTTCAAGGATTAGTTCTAAAATTAAATTTGTAACAAAAATTTACGAACAATGCGGGACTCGAATCAGCGACCTCTCGAGTTTCATCCGAGCGCTCTTTCACTGAACCAACAGTGCGAGTGACGTATCGTTTATAAACCTTGTATATATTATTCAACTCTCAGGTTGTGGCTTCATCTAGAGCATCCACTTTACAGTTGATAACCTCAACCAAAATAAATGCATATTAGGAAATTGACATGAGATGTCGCTCTTTCAAATCTAAACAATATCTTGTTATTTTAAAATAATAACCCTCACTTCTGGGTTAAATTACATACATAAATATATTCGCATTTGCAAATGACTACTAAATATATATGTATACTAGCTGCCCCGACAGACGTTGTTCTGTAGATAATAAAAAAACACTGTTTTATAGGAATTTGCCAATAGTATTTCAAAACATCAAGAATTATTTCGTAAAAAACGCTCCTTGTTGTTACAAAAAAAATTTTTCACAGCGGAACTATCAAACCGTGCGTCACTAAATTCTCTCATAGAAAATATGTCCATACAAAAAAATTTTGAAAATAAAAATAATTATGGGTCCCAAATCGAAATAAAAACTATCCTATCTCTCAAGTTGGACTAAACTTAACTTCTTGAAGTACTCCCCATTAAAATTCGTTCATTTGTTTAGGAGTACATCGCGGACAAACAACGTGTCACGTAATTTATGTATACACTGGCCTTCAAAAGTAAGTATCATACTTTTAGAATTGGGATAACGTTTTAAGTTCACAAGATATACTTTCGAAATAAAAAGGACTCCAAAGAGAATTTAATTTTGTACATAAAAACTTTATAGTCGGTAACCTTCATTTAAGAATTGGCTGAAAAAAAACTTCAAAAACAAAACCATTCCTTTTTCAAAGTGGACGTTTCCGAATTACAATTTTACCATTCACATTTTTCTTTCTGTTTTAATTTTTTTTCAAGATCGATGGGTCTTGTTTTAAAAATTTATGCTAAAAAGCACATAACATTTATTTATCATGCCTCTTTCAGTTGAAGAATGTGCTAGATTCATGGCTTTTCTGGAACTAGGCATCAGTATGCGTCGCACTGCAAGAATGGTGGGTGTGACGGTACGAACGGTCCAGAAGGCAAAGCGAAGGTACGAAGAGACTGGACACCATCTGAGCAGACCTTGTAATGGCAGACCCAAGTGTACCAGTGCCCGAGAAGATCGTTATATTATTTCCTCTGTGTTAAGAAATCGCCACCAAAATGCAGTTGAAGTCCAGCAACAGCTACTTCAGACCCGGAGGGAGTACATTAGTGACAGTACAGTGAGAAGAAGACTTGCTGAAGCAAATTTGAAACCCCGAAGACCAGCGAGTGGCCCAAAACTCGAGAGATAGCATCGAGTAGCGAGACTGCGATACACCCGTGAACACATGCAGTGGGATGAAGAAGAATGGTCAAGAATTTTGTTTGCAGATGAGTCTCGATTCTCCCTTTACACTTCTGATGGAAGTCGAAGTGTTTACAGGCGACCTGGTGAGCGAGCTTCAAGCCTGCATCTCAGAAAGAGTCCAATACGGTGGAGGCAGTGTACATGTATGGGCTGGTATATCTTCAGAAGGTCGCACAGAGCTAGTAGCCATAGAAAATGGCACCCTCACTGGGCAAAGATATGCTCAAGAGATTCTCAATGAGTATGCAGGGCCGTATTTAGCAAATATCGCTGATGGATCGATGCTGATGCATGATAATGCCCGGCCACACACGGCTCATATCGTACAAGAGTATATTCAGGAGGTCGGTATCAGCGTGATGGCTTGGCCATCAAGAAGTCCTGATCTTAACCCGATTGAACAGGCCTAGGATGAGCTTGGGAGGCTAGTCAGAAATCGCAGACCACCACCTACTACCCTCAGGGCACTAAAGCAGGCCCTGGTAGAAGAATGGGAGAATATTCCCCAACATCGGCTCCGAAACCTAGTGTTCAGTATGCTAAACCGGCTCGAAGCTGTAATCAGAGCTCGAGGAGGCAATACCAGTTATTAAAAATTAAATAACATGTAATACATTTTAGTTGAATTTTTTACACTAAACTAAAAATGTCTATTTTCATTGTTTTATCTTTTTTAAGTTAAAAATGTTACTAATGTTTAATTTTAGTTTCTAAGAATTAAAACCTATAAAATTTGCAACAAAACGTTTTTAATCTTAAATCTCTACCTTCTATAGTTAAGAAAAAAAAAATAATTTGAAAAGTGTGATACTTACTTTTGCAGGCCAGTGTATTAAGATTTGCATGTTAGGGAAGAGTTTAAGCAGAAATACACCATAATATTTACATATCGCTTCAATTAATAAAACATCTTTTAATTTTAGAGGGTACGGCTTGCTCTAAACGCCATGATAATTTAGAGTCCCTAAAACAATCCGTACGATTGGTAGTGAATAATTTTCCTATGGAAAGAGCTTGATTCTATTGATCAATGTTTAAAGGACTGTATTTGCAGCCAATGGAGACCACTTCGAATAAGCTTTTTATATATATTTTTTATATTTGTGTATTAAACAAACACACTGTAAATGTAATTAATGTTATTTACAATTTTTTTCTTCTTCTTTGTTTCGGTATTTATGGCAAGAAATATTTATCAAAAATTATAACTTGAACCGAAGAGCTGTTTGACCTGATTCCCGCCACCTTCGCACTACACAAATTAGGATATCATCCCTACCATGCGGATGTGTGGCATTTCTCCTCAGTGCGGTTCTCAATAAATTTCTAACCTGTGTTATTAGCTTCCTTGTGCAGTGTTTCCAGGACGGTGTGACATGGGTAAGGTACCAAAAAAAGCGCGAACACTTTTCTAAAGGGCCCGCAACACTCCTGTAATTCCTCTGTGACAAGAGAATGTGGGCGGCAGTGATCATTTAACATCAGGTGACCAGTACCCTCGTTTGTCCTCTCTTCCTTTAAAAATGTTTATATAAATCCAGTGTAATATTTGTTTCCAGTAAACTCGTACACTAATGTACAGATTTTAATGGAGATTACTTCATGGAGTTCAGTTTAGTCCACCCTGAGATAGAATAGTTTTTTTTCCTTTTATCGTGCGTAAAGTTCAATTTTGCGCATGCATTTGCGTTCAAAAAGTACCACTTTCCCACACGGTGACAAGAGCGTGCGGGAATGGGAATTCCAAAGTGTACACCCGCGCGCCATCTGGCACTCTCTTCGCATTAACACGTGCAAGCGACACTGTCTCCCCGAGCCCGAGAGCTCCTGCCAGTTTGTTTATATGTTTGTCGTTTGGAATGGACCTGTCAAAACGTAACCCCCCCCCCCATCCCAGCGTCCCAACGCCACCGTTCTATACGTTCCAATTATTCAAAATAATTTTATTGGTCGAACTTTGCACAACTTCATAGGAAAAATACTCGTGCGCACGTAGGTCATCAACGACTACTTTGCGCACTTGTATCGTAATGTACTTATTTCGATTTGGGACCCATAATTATTTTTATTTCCAATATTTGTTTTGTATGGACATATTTTCTATGAAAGAATTTATTGACCGCACGGTTTGACAGTTCTTTTGTGAAACAATTTCATTATAACAACAGGGAGCATATTTTACGAAATAATTCTTGATGTTATGAAGAATAAATTTATTTATTTCAGGCAGCATTGCCCTTATATTGTTAGTATTAACTTATTCTAGGATTAGTAATATTACAAAGATTTATTTTTAGATTTAAGAATAATATTTCATTTTCTATTAATAAAATTATGTACATTATTTAAGACTCTTTATATACTATTTTCATTTTTATTAATTCTATCCCTAATTGAAAAAATCTTTTTCCTCAGAATAGCATAAAAATCATCTACTCTGTATAAGGCAAACATATGAGATGCACTACAAAAACGTGTTAATCCCAAGAACATCCTAAAAGCATTATTATATTGAACTCTAAAAATGTTCAAAGTTTTACGTGTATTACCCACAAGTTACTTGTATAAAAGGACTGACAGTAGGTGGTGAACAGTAGCTTTTTGACATTCCTACTGCACTTCTGAAATCTTCTAATTATCATGTTCGCCCTAACTGACAAATTTCTTCTCTCTCTCTCTCTCTATCTCATCATCATCACTCAGAGTGCTGGTAACAAAATGGCCTAAATATTTAAATTGATTTACATTTACTAACTCTTTTCCATTAAGATATATTGGAGGGACGCAGTCAGGACCTCGCCCCGACCGAAACACTAAAACATTACTTTTTTTTTTCATTATAAAGTAAACTACGTTTACTTGCATATTTTTGACAGATAAAAGACGGTATTTTATCTGTTATGTACAGAACAACGTCTGTCGGGTAAGCTAGATAATATAAAGTAATGCGTGATTGTCTTATATAGGCAACAAGCCTTGATCTACTAACTTTTAGAACCAAATGATAATTATAATAATCGTGTCAGACACACGTTCGTCAAACTTTATACTCAGAAACTTAATATACAGGAAGTTAGGGACTTGCCTGTAATGATCCAAGTTCTTGTTTTGGGGTTTCGCACACGGTGAGTGATGCTTTATTAAGAAAATTATAACATCCTAAATACTCAGTCTGGCCATAAATACTATTACAATTTGAAATAAATAAAAATTTTAACATTTAAATTTGGAATCTGACATTTTTATAATAAATAATATATCATTTATTTTCAGGCATTTTACCCATATATCTACAAACAATCTTAACTTAAATTACATTATACTTCGATTTTAATTTTACAGATAAAAAAGAAAAGTTAATATATTACGTCATAATTACAATTAAAAAAGAAAATAATTAAATTATAGAAATAAAAATTATAAAATTAATATCGTATTGCCGATATTAAAATCGCGATACAAAAGTAACAGTTGATCGTAAATGGGTGAAAACTTGAAGTTGTATGTATTTTTAATGCTGTCTCATAACGGGATGAAAAATAGATGTTGGCCGATTCTCAGACCTACTCAATATGCTCACAAAATTTCATGAGAATCGGTCAAGCCGTTTCGGAGGAGTACGGGAACGAACATTGTGACACGAGAATTTTATATATAAGATAAATTGTCACAGGTCACTAATATCATATTTACATACATTAAACTACAGCATTTTCTAATGCGGTCCATAAAGGAAGCGGCTCTTTTTCTTAACATGGCATAGAAATCGTCAACCCTATTCTCTATTTTATTTATTTATTATATATTCTCTCTTCATTATGGGCGCCAATACATTGTACAATATTTTGCGATATTAAAATGGAGTGGGGTGATAAAGAGAACTGAATCGCTGTGATTGCATTACACAAGGTAGGTATGGAGCCAGATTCAATTTTTAAAACTCTCCATACGCTTGGTATTAGTAAAACGTTTGTGTACCGGGCTATTAAAGGTACAATGAAACCTTCTCTGTTTGTGACCGCAAATGTTCTGGCCGTACGTAGTGTTGGTACGGAAAAGGTGGTCAAAGCAGTAAGGGAAAGAATTCAATGAAATCCTGTCCGGAAACAAAAGATTTTATCTCAGGAGATGAAGATACCTAGAACCATGTCGCGTATTTTAAAAGATGACTTAGGACTTGCAGCCTGTAACTTTAAAGGACTGTATTGCAGCCAATGGAGACCCCTTCGAGTAAGTTTTTTATATTTTAAATTGCTTTATATTTATGAATTAAACAAACAAACTTTAAATGTAATAAATGCTATTTGCAATAGAAAATTTTGTATTTCTATGTTTCAGTATTTATGGCAAGACTAGGTTTACATAAAATTATTAAATAGAAGACATGCCTTTTCATACACCTTTTTATTTTAAACTTTTTTTACACATTATTACCGAGGGAATGTTTGTCTAATTGTCAGTTTGTCTGTCTGTGCGGTTCTGCACATTTATCTCAGGAACTTAACATTTAAATTTAATACATACCTAAATACTGGATGGCCGAGAAGTTGACGTCCAAAGCTAAAATTTGAGTTTGGCTCATTTTATTGGCCAATGTTCTGGGTTTTGGGAAAGTTTTTAATTATAGTTAGAAGAAATAGGCTCCCCATTTTATTTTATTTTTGATACCTTGAACATTTTCATGAATTTAGCTGGAGCAGTTATCTTGAACTTACGACTCAATTCTAAACTAGTTCCGCATTGTCTAAACTTTTCATAGATTCTTATGTGGTTATTGCAACTGTAGTTATAATTATCAACAATACAATTAACTAAAAGTGTTCAAAGAAATTAGAATAAAGGCCTAAACCATTAGGTGAGAAAAGCGGATAAAAGGGGAAAACAAATATTATCTCCTAAACTACGAGAAAGCGTAGAACATACATAGGGGTGATTCGGATACTCATCACCATGAGGCTTTCAAATTTTAGCTTTGGACGTCAACTTCTCGGCCACCCTGTATACATAATATTATTAAGTCGAAGAGGTGCCTTTTTTACAGCTTTTTATTTTTTCAAAAAACTTATTTTATACATTATTACCTTACCATTTTATATTGTTTGTTTCATTGCAATCACTTAATTAACAAAAAACTTAGTAATCCAATTCTTAATCTAATTTGTGATGTCTTTCACATATAGATATTTTATATTATAAGTAAGCAATTTTTTAAAGTTGTCCGATTAAAATTAAAGGTAGGATTAAGGATTGGTCTTTGCTGCGCTCCAACTAGATACCGCATGCGTAGCCGCAAAGTGAGGCAACTAATACTACGCCCAACTGGGGATACTCGAACCAGTCTCGAACAGTGTGTGACATTGACGTGCCACATGTTCTGATAAAATTAAAACTAAAATGCCAGATTGCGTAGTAAAACTTTGTAAAAATATCACTACAAGAAATGAGAAAGATACTGGGATCACATACTCGTATCATCAGTAAGTATTTTGATTTTATTAATTTCAATGTAAAATAACACGAAGCGTATGTCACAAAATTTTAAATTGCGTATCAAAATGCCAGGCATACGTAATAAAAAAGCTATTGATCTTAGGCAGATCGGTATCTAGTTGGAGCGCAGCGGAGACCAATCAATAATCTAAGATAAAAAGCGATAAAATCATTCAGAATTATCAGATTCCTACGTAAACTAAAATAACTGAACATTGGGATTAAGAATTATAAAAAAAATATCGAATAGCATAATATAGTTGAAGAAAAAAATAAACAAGAACGTGGTACGAGATTTTTTAAAACTTACTTTCTTTTGTTTGAAAATATTTCTATAATTTAAAAATAAAGAACACCAAATTCCTAGGTCAAGTAAAACAAACTATGATGTCTTTTGACTTTCCGTAATACTTTCCCAATATACTATTATTTAGTACACTATAGTTTAGTAGTAGTAGTAGTGATACTACAGAACAGGACAATAAATTCTACTGGTAGCATATTCAACGCAAATTTGCGATTTCCTGTTTAAAAGTCGAATCTCGAAGAAGGCTATTTCCTGTCCTCCATACCTCTATTTGTAGGAGGCGGGAAATTGCAAACTAAATTGAATGATTTCTAATTTTTACACAGAAGTATGTCTACTGAACTTCAAAGTTATATTTAGATAGAGATTATAATAGAAAAATAAGTCGTCATATAAGAACAAAATCAAAAGTTAGTTACGAGTGAGAAGCTTATTGGCACAGAATGCTGCCTACCTATTAATTACATTATTACACATGCAACTTTTTGGGCAAATGAGACTTTATATCTTATGTCTCAAGGTGAAGAGCGCAATTGTAAAACCGTTTAAAATTTTGGGTTCGGTCAAGAATCTTGTGCGGTACTGTATTGTAATAGACAGGGCGTATAACTTACCATCAGCTTAAAGTCTTGATCGTCTCGTCACATTTTCTCGTAAGAAATATTATACATTTTTCCATGAAATCAGAAAAATAGACATTAAATGAGGAGATATAAAAAGTAACTCATTGCCACTCATTTATATCAATATTTGCAGCTTCATCATATTAATATATTACATAAAAGATATGCAATGTGATGTAACAAATCCTCAAACGTATTTAATAACTTAAAATAAAACAATGCTTGTTGTCGACGCCAGATTTCCTATCGTCGACTGCATTAAATTTAATCTTATTATTATATCGAGTTATACACCTAAACCTATCAAACAATTACTCTAATATTACTCCATTTACCTACTCTGTCAATCATACTTCATCCTTCATCTATCTGTCAAATATAACATTCATTAAATCACTCTTCTACTTCAGCTACTTGCACACGACACCTCAACTACACAAGAACTATTTTATCTAATCCTGTTAAAACAGACGAAATATAAATCTTTAAGAAGATATCAATCTTTCTTTTGTTCATCGCGAACACTTGTAACTATATTAATGTAACTAAATAAAACCTAAAGTGCTACTGAATAGAGTGCATGTATTTGTTCACACAACTGTAAACAAATTTTGCGAACATTTACAAAGTTTGAGATAATTTATTGAATTAGGCGTTACTTTGCGGAAATCCATAATTATACAAATTATTTAAGCTTTCTTCAGTGTTATATAATATTGGCGGAATTAACACTGAAGAAAGCTTAAATAATTTGTATAAAGTTTGAGATATTTAAAAAAAGTGTCTGCAGTTCACACATGGTAGAAGTGAAACCTTAAAAAAATTTGGCTTCAAGATAATAATAATAATAATAATAATAATAATAATAATAATAATAATAATAATAATAATAATAATAATAATAATAATAATAATAATAATAATAATAATAATAATAATAATAATAATAATAATAATAATAATAATAATAATAATAATAATAATAATAATAATAATAATAATAATAATAATAATAATAATAATAATAATAATAATAATAATAATAATAATAATAATAATAATAATAATAATAATAATAATAATAATAATAATAATAATAATAATAATAATAATAATAATAATAATAATAATAATAATAATAATAATAATAATAATAATAATAATAATAATAATAATAATAATAATAATAATAATAATAATAATAATAATAATAATAATAATAATAATAATAATAATAATAATAATAATAATAATAATAATAATAATAATAATAATAATAATAATAATAATAATAATAATAATAATAATAATAATAATAATAATAATAATAATAATAATAATAATAATAATAATAATAATAATAATAATAATAATAATAATAATAATAATAATAATAATAATAATAATAATAATAATAATAATAATAATAATAATAATAATAATAATAATAATAATAATAATAATAATAATAATAATAATAATAATAATAATAATAATAATAATAATAATAATAATAATAATAATAATAATAATAATAATAATAATAATAATAATAATAATAATAATAATAATAATAATAATAATAATAATAATAATAATAATAATAATAATAATAATAATAATAATAATAATAATAATAATAATAATAATAATAATAATAATAATAATAATAATAATAATAATAATAATAATAATAATAATAATAATAATAATAATAATAATAATAATAATAATAATAATAATAATAATAATAATAATAATAATAATAATAATAATAATAATAATAATAATAATAATAATAATAATAATAATAATAATAATAATAATAATAATAATAATAATAATAATAATAATAATAATAATAATAATAATAATAATAATAATAATAATAATAAATCATTTTATTTTCAGGCATTACCCATAGATATACAAACAATCTTAACTTAAATTAAATTACATAATACTGTTGAGTTTATTTTGATATTAATTAAATTACAGATAAAATTACAGTTTAAAATTTAAGATATGTCATAATCACAATTAATAAGAAAATAATACTTAATAATATTATTAATTCAAATTTGGGAAAAAAAAAAAAAAAGATATCCATAATAATTGTTAGTAAAATGTCCTAAATTATATTAGTATAATTATAACTAAACAGGCACATGAAGCCGCATAAATGCCTTTATAATTGGTGCATCATAATGACTAGCAATGGTTTGCAGAATGATGTTAGGGCTACCCCGCAACCTGCTCAGCAATGACGCGGTTCTTTTGCGTTGGATGGCATGGAAGCCGTCCACCCTCGCATCCGCGAACATTGCCGAAGCACTGCAAAAGCGGGGCAGCCCCAACATCAACCTGAAACCATTGTTGTACTGAACGCGAAAGGCACTAAGCGTTCTTTGAGTATATCTGACCCACAGGCTGCTCGTATAGAAGGTTTGACAATATGCTTTGAAAAGCGTTATCTTTACCTCACTGCTACATCGAGCAAACCTGCGAGCCAGCATATTACTCCTCACCGCCAGTGCCCTGCGTTCCCTCTCAATATCCATTTGGTCTTCGAGGTCTTCGGTGACGTAGTGTCCAAGGTACTTAAAATGTTGAACTTTCTTAAGCTCAACACCATTCAGCTTCATTGGCGGAATATTACATATATTCTTACCAGGGACTCTAAAGATAATGAAACAATGTAGGTTCTAGGAACGATCATAATGATACAAAGTTTGTTAATTATTTAACATTTAATTATTTAAGAAAAACACATTCTAATTGTAATATTTATATAATCAAAACAAATCTTATAACTATATTTACAATAAATACTACGACTACATAAAATTAAAACTATCATTACGTGGAAGCGTACCAAGAATACTGGCAGCATTACCGCATTGGATAGCAAGGCTGATCCGTTGACCGAAATAGCTGCCAGCGCTTGGGTTTCCTGTAGCCTTATTGAGGCGCGAAGATAGTATTTTGAACATTCTCCGCGCCTCTGGGCCCCACGGGCCAAGTGTCTCGACACCAAACGACACAAATATGTATGACTCACTGAGACCAACATATTTGCGACGCTTGCTGTCTTCGGCAGTCGAAGCAGCAGCCCCAGCACCAACTGACGTAACTTGGACATGAGAAGGAGCCAGAGTGTCGACGCAAGTAGCGTCCCACACCAGCGCCCTTCCCCGTGCCCAAGCCACCAGCGTCATTCCATCAGGACGCTTGCCATCGCGGCGGGTAATACCATTTGGCTCTAAAACAGCTGGTATATTAAGAGCGGCAAATGCCCTGCGGATGACTTCATTAATGCTGGCGTGACGACTGATACGGCCTGCCGATTTTAGGCAGGATAACCCGTGGCGTCCAAGAGCATCTACCTGAACGCCACATCTACATTGATGTGGTTCATTCAGTTTTATACCTAGCCGGAGTGATACGCATATTGACAATGTCATATTGTCAAGTAGCGTTCCAATCGGCGCAGAAGGCAAGGCTTGTAACCAAAAGCCCGACTCATTTTGTGTCACAATTTTCTAATTGTAATATTTGTAATTGTAATATTTTTTTGATATTGACTGCATATTGACCAGGGTGTGCTATAGTAAACTACGCTATTTTTGATGCTTGTTGAAGTTGTTTCGTTGATGTTTGAAAAAAAAAGGCCATTTAATTTATTTTCAAATCGTCGTATAAATTACATATTCAAGTTTTCAATCCAATTAATAATATAAATGTTGCACAAGCATTTTCAATTCACACTTCTATTAAAAAACCATTACACTACACACCTTAATGATTTGTGCTATTTTTAGTGAAGTTAACAACACTATTCCTTAAGTTGAAATAACGTAAATATGACGTATGTAGGTCGATTTCAATAACGTATCTCTAGTAACAGATACATTGCTATCACCGTTTAATGACAAGATCTTATCTATTATGTCCAATATCAATGACGTTCTATAGAACGTCATTGTCCAATATAGTTATAGCACAGTAGATATTGTCTACTGTGGTTAGAGTCCAATGTTATATGTCAATAGATTATTGAAATGTAAGTAAGCGTAAAAGGGCGTCTTCCTCTAGTAAGTTAAACTAGGGGTAGAGGTTATTGAAAACAGCCGTTAAATAGATTATGTTTTGAAAATAACCAAACATCTATAAACATTGTACTTATGGATGGCTTAATCCAAAAAAAATCTGAATATTTTGTTTGTTTGTTTGTGCTTACCTCAGAAGTTTATTTTTTGTTATATTATGGAAATCTGAATGTCATTTTCAGTGGAAAATTCTAGTAACATTGTGTTTGTTTCATTCCATTCAGTTCTTAAACAAGAAAATTACGTTGAGCAAAATAATACGCCGAAATCTAAGCAGACAAAGTCACGGGCAACCGTTAGTTTATAACAAATATGATTAATATACATTTCAAAAACTACCCCCAATTCGAAATAGTATGCCTATTATGCCTATATGCCATTGGTCGCTGTGAAACAGAAATGCAATGAACTGTACGAAAACCGCTTTACAAACCATAACTAACAGGCAACTTCTTAAAATTGGAGCCAATTTTATCTGCAACGTCTCTGCACTATAATCTGTGTTTTAAATGCTGATACAGTTTATATATTAATGAAGTCATGCGCAAAGATTTGCCGCTCTTAATATATCACCTGTTTTATAAGCCAAATGGTTGCCCGCCGCGATGGCAAGCGTCCTGACGGATTGATCCTGGTGGCTTGGGTACAGGGAAGGGCACTTGACGCGACTTGTGTCTACACTCTGGTTCCTTCTCATATCCAAGTTACGTCAGTTGGTGCTGGGGCTTCTGCTTCGACTGCCGAAGACAGCAAGCGTAGCAAATATGTCGGTCTCAGTGAGTCTTACATTTTTGTGTCGTTTGGTGTCGAGACACTTGGCCCGTGGGGTCTCGAGTCGTGGAGAATGTACAAAGTACTAATGTCTCGCCTTAATTGGGCTACTGGCAAGCCCTGGCCCTACCCAAGCACTGGCAGCTATTTCCATCAACGATTCAGCCTAGCTATCCAACGTGGAAATGCTGCCAGTATTATTGGTACACTTCCCCGTAATGATAGTTTTATTTAAATGTAGGTTATCATAGGTAATACTTACTGTAAATATAATTATAAGATTTGTTTTGTTTGAATAAATAGTTTAATTTATATTTAATTAAAAATATCAACCCAAATTATACTTTGTAACGAATACATATATAAATAATGAACCTGAAAGCTGTAGAGAAAGTTGCTTCGAGTCATGTAAGCCTCACTGCTACGGTTCTCTTCAGGGAACTATTTGAACCTTCATTACTTTGAAACTGCAAGAGTAAGATGCTTTTAGTCGCTCAACGTACTTTAATGTTATTAATAATAAGTTAAATATAAAGTTCTGAGGAGCGGAATGGTTTTTAAAACACATCCTGTGGAGAGTTGGATTAATTTATCATGTGCTTTTTTTTATGACAGTAAGGGACCAGACGAGCAGGACATTCAGCTGATAGAGATAATTAAAAAGCCCTGCCCATTACAATGAAATTGAAAAAACCCAAACAATTCTGTGCGGTACTACAATTGCGCTCGTCACCTTCAGACATAAGATGTTGAATCTCATTTGCCCAGTAATTTCACTAGCTACGGCGCCCTTCAGACCGAAACACAGTAATGTTTACACGAAGCTTAACTGAGCAACTCCACAACTGCGGTCGACACCTTGAGACATAAGATGTTAAGTCTCATTTGCCCAGTAATTTCACTAGCTACGGCGACCTTCAGACCGAAATACAATAATGCTTACACAACACTGCTTCACGGAGAAATAGGCACCGTTGTGGTACCCATAATCTAGCCGGCTCCTGTGCAAAGGAACATCCCACTGATAATGTAGTGCTTTGATTTGACAGTCGAAGATAAAGACAATATTTTCAAACACCAGATAAAAACTCTATCGAGCTGCATCTCGTGTTACTAGTTGCATCTGATATTCAAACGACGATCATATTAGGGTCTGGTGTTATTTGTATGGTATATTCTAGTTTGATGAGAAAAACCGTATTACTATTTGACCACCAGTGGCTCAATATCTAGAACCGTTGATGCTCACTACGGTTCCCCCGGTTCGATCCTCACCCGCCAAGTACCAATGTGTTTTTGGTTATCAAATCTTCGTTTATTTGATGCTTTATAAGGTCAGCAATGCTCTTGTGATTCCTCTGAAGTTACAAGAGCGTATCATCATCATCATCATCAGCCAGAAGACGTCCATTGCTGGACAAAGGCCTTCCCCAAAGACACCCACGATGATCGATCGATCTGTGCTGCCCTCATCCAACGTATTCCGGCGTTCTTGACCAGATTCATTCCATCTTTTGGGGGCCTACCACCACTGCGTCTTCCAGAGAAATCTTCTCCTTCAAGAGCGTATGGACCGCGGTAATTACACACATGATGACCCGTATAATTATATGGTAAATAAAATTTAGTGTCCCAAGAATGATCTGATCTGCTATCAGATTCCCCTGCACTTCTTTTGCCATGTTTCATAAAAATTAAGTACTTGCTCGTATATCCTCGTTTTTTAACAAAAAGTTTCCTAAAACCTGGAGCTCAATCTCAACGCCGTCTATGCGATACATGCCTTCCTGCTTCCGACGAAGGATTACCTAGTTTTTATTTTCACTTCTGTAACTCATCCTATCCAAACTTTCGAAACTCATTAAAGTCTCAGTCAAATAAACTTTATTCAAACAGACTTAACCTAAGCGCTTCTGAACTGCTTCTGAGTTTACCATTATATGTCCTTAAAAAGTTAAGCTCGTGATAAGAACATATAAGAAACACAACGGCCAGTCTTTTCAATCAAATAGAGTATTTTACAATGGCTGTACTATACATAACAAATTAGTTTGTAAGCCATATGAAATTGCCACTTCATCCTACTGTTATGTGCTCCTTGTGGAAAACATTAGTTCTTCTGCGAATATCCACATAACGGATTCTGTCAGGCAGAAAAACTCCAAGCACGATCCTCTGCGTAGCTAGTTGAGCGACTTTCAGCCTCTGTATTTGATCAACAGTGAACTACCCACTCACCACTCGTCTCACCACATTCGGTGCACGTAAGTCAATGAGATATAAAAAAAAGAATGCCTCAGACCTGAGAAGAACGGGCGCAACAAACTCAGCGGCCTTTTTTTTCATAAAAAATATGGTTTCAAAGTAATATCGTACAATTAAGCTTATTATTTAATAGACTGAGGGCGGTCGCTCCATTCTTAATCTGTGGTTTCATTAATAAAGACATTTGTGTTATAGTAACCTTTACCACACAAACGTTTTTTAACAATTCTTTTGTATATCGTGATATTTTTGTTTTGAACATTTTCTGGGATCTTGTTGTAGAAGCATATACATCGCCTCATAAAAGTCTTACTTACGCGACAAGAGTATTACAAGTTTATGTCTCTTCCTGGTGTTACTATAGAATACATAAATCAAATAATATATTCTCTAAGAATGCAAAATTGTACTTGGACGCCATTCATAAATCACAAACTATCTGAACGTTGGAGAATCTGATAAATCTAAAATTTCCAATATGGATGTGTTCAGAAGCTGGAACATTGTTGCATACAAACTTTTAAATTATATTATCCTTTTCGTGGGCGTACTTTACGGACCTGATTTGTATGAATTTACTTCCGTCTCGCACTTGGCCGCTTTTTTATTAATTAAAAATTTGAATATTCACTGAGATATTTTACATCTTTAAAAAAAAATTTACCATCTTCTTTAAAGGGTTACTTTAAAAGTGTACTTAATCGCTAGCTTAAGTTGGTATACATAGCATAAAACTACCAATATCTTGACATAAGCTATATAACTTAGGTCGAGGCACGTACAGACGTATTCGCTAAGTTGTTCGCTCAGCACTTAAGCAACAACAGTGTTATAGGTAAAATGTCTTATTTATAAAAGACGAAACTGCATAAAAAATAAAAGTATTATCGATTGCATAATTCTTATGCAAATCGATCACAGTATCCCTCATACGGCTAATATGAGATTCGCCTGACACACATCTATACATCGCTTTTTTAACGAAAATAAGGGGCGAGACGAGCAGTACGTGCAGTTGATGGTAATTGATACGCCCTGCCCATAACAATGCCATGCCGATCAGGATTCTTGAAAAACACAAAAACTCTGAGCGGTACTACAATTGCGCCCGTCACCTTGGGACATAATATCTTGAGTCTCATTTGCCCAGTAAGTTCACTAGCTACGGCCCCTTCAGTACAAACCATAATAATGCTTACACATTACTGCTTCAAGGCAGAAATAGGCGCCGTTGTGGTACCCATAATCTAGCCGGCATCCTGTGCAAAGGAGCCCCCCCACTGATAAATTTTATAACTTCTTATCCAGATTACAACTGATAATTACAGTTAATTTAAATAGCTATTACTTGTTTTAATTCGTATTAGTTTCTGGAAAGCAACCGCATTGCAATATTGAAGTTTCGAAGAGACTGTATTATTAGTCTTTAGTTTCAAAGTAGAATCTTGGAAGATACTTATTAATTTGTGAGTGCTTTCTATATTTAGATAGGTCCTGAATATAAGAAAGTATATAACATAATAAATTATTTATAGTTATTGAAAACATATACATATTTTAATCTTTTTGCAATAGGAGGATGCCAAAGGAGTAATTTCATGTTAAGTTATCACCGCTGACCATTCTTTTGTAGCACCAGAACAGCACGCTGCCTGCCTTTAAAGTGGATGCTTATCTTAGCGAACTTATTTGAACAAAATCTACAGTAACTTGTGTTAATTATGCGCTGACCAAAAAACTTCAACATAGTACGACACCGGTATCAAAATATTAACAAATAGACGCCTTTTTTGCCTCCGAAAGCAGGTAAGTAATATTATGTAAGCAAAACTTGTTTTGATTTGCCTGCCTTAACTATTTTATCTTTTTTCAATAAGTGAGAGCTACCCCTACGAAATTGTATATAGAAGTTTCTTTCCTAAAAACCATGAACCAAATTTACATTTGTATTGTACTTGTGTTGCATTTGGCTATATTAAAGTACAATAAATATTCTATTGGTGATTGTAGCTGCATACCAGTGGGACGGTTTCTTTGCACAGGATGCCAGCTAGATTATGGGTAGCACAACGGCGCCTTATTCTGCCGTGAAACAGTAATGTGTAAGCATTCCTGTGTTTCGGTCTGAAGGACGCTGTAGGTAGTGAAATTACTGGGCAAATGAGACTCAACATCTTATGTCTAAAGGTGACGAGCGCAATTGTAGTGCCGCACAGAATTGTTGGGTTTTTCGTGAATCCTGAGCGGCACTCAATTTTAATGGCGTATCAATTACCATCAGCTGAACATCCGGCTCGTCTCATACCTTATTTTAATTAAAAAAAGACAGATAAAAGACGAATAGTAGAAAATAGTAGATTGTTAACCGAGGGTCGAAAGAATCAATTCCCGAGGTATTTAGACTGGCTATAGTCCGAGTAGGAATTGATTCTTTTACCCGATTTAAACACTCTACTTTTCATTTCGAATATGAGGCAAATAAAACTAGTTGTTTATCTAAACTATTTATTGATAATATATAATAATATTTGTAGCACCTATTTATGTCGACCTTGTAAATTTTAAATATGGAACTCAAGAACTCAAAGAAGTTGGCGCTAAGTTCACACTGGCTATTTAGAAAATCACATGGCCGCAGCATTTTTGTTAATTAGTGTGTTTTTTTTACATATATGATAGTTCATTCCGGTTCCCTTAGGTGGGAATTAATTTGTATGAGTTTTTCCCTCTCTATGGAGGGATTAGCATTTTCATTCCACCCAATAATCAGATCAAAACAACATTTCTTTCCGAGTATGAGAAATGAAAAAATATTTTATGAGACTTACTTGTGTTGAGACTGACACGCCGGGCCCAACAGCACCCCCTGTAACAATTGTTTTTATTAATTGGGTGTTCTCTCCTTTCTTGTAAATATTGCTGCAAATTATTAAATAATTGTACACATTTTTTAATATGAAAAGTTAAACTTGAAGTGCAGAAATTGTAGATTATGAAATAGTGCAGATGAAATCGCGTTACGCATCCTCTCTGAATGTGGTTCTTTAATGAATAAACATACGATCTCTTTGGGAAGACCAATTTTTTTTATTATACAACCGCTTGAGATACGTCAGCTCATCTCAAATGATATAATAAAATTCATGAGAAGACTCAATCTTTCCAGTGAGCTAAACTTAACAGTGGCTATCTCAATAGATCATATTCGTCGCAGTGAAACAGGGCTGCAATGAACTGCACCAAACATAACTATATCGATTAGTAGTTATTACACGCACAAGGACATCGTCAGTCAAATGTAAAATATGTTTAGGTACCCTGTTACAATGACAGAAAGGCTTAGGAAAGCAAACAGGGCTGCAATGAACTGCACGAAACATAACTATATCGATTAGTAGTTATTACACGCACAAGGACATCGTCAGTCAAATGTCAAATATGTTTAGGTACCCTGTTACAATGACAGAAAAGTCTTAGGAAAGCAAACAGGGCTGCAATGAACTGCACCAAACATAACTATATCGATTAGTAGTTATTACACGCACAAGGACATCGTCAGTCAAATGTAAAATATGTTTAGGTACCCTGTTACAATGATAGAAAAGTCTTAGGGAAGCAAACAGGGCTGCAATGAACTGCACCAAACATAACTATATCGATTAGTAGTTATTACACGCACAAGGACATCGTCAGTCATATGTCAAATATGTTTAGGTACCCTGTTACAATGACAGAAAGGCTTAGGAAAGCGCAAGCGCAAATATTAACAATTTGATGTATTGTACTACGAATGAATCATGAATTATACACATTTTTTGATTCATCATTTCATTTCGATGATTAAAAACAACAGGCAAGTCGCATTCGGGCTCACACACGAAGGGTTTCTTACCATCGCACAAACACTAGGTACCTATGTACTTTTTAAATACTTTTGTAAGAGAAACTTTCTTTCGAATTTGCATGGCAGCCGTTTCAACGTGGTTTTAATTTGTTGTTATATGAAATACAGCCTACTACCCACAGATGGACTACAGGATAGCGGCATAGTGTTAGCTTATATTTTTTTATGAAAAAAGGGACGAGACGAGCATGACGTTCAGCTGATGGAAATTGATATGCCCTGCCCATTACAATGTAGTGCCGCTCAGGATTCTTGAAAAACCCAATAAATTCTGAGCGGCACAACAATTCCGCTCGTCACTTTGAGACATAAGATGTTAAGTCTCATTTGCGCAGTAATTTCACTAGCTATGGCGCCCTTCAGACCGAAACACAGCAATGTTTACACGGCGCTTAACGTTAAGAGCGAGTACACATTAGGCGTTCTGAAGCGCGCGCTTTGGTAACGCGCGTTTTCAAAATGTTCACCAAAATGGAAACCGAGTACTTCGATACAGACTTATATACCGACAAAATCCAAAAGCGTCCAGCTATATGGGACATGGAAAGTCCTGATTATAAAAACAAAATATTAAAGGAAAGGAATTGGGAGGAGATTGTTGAAATTTTTCTTGAATTCTCTTTGTCTCTGCCTTCGCCTTCTGTAGCGACGGTATAGAAGCCACACACAAGCAATCACTCCGACGTCCATTTCCGAACTGAGCCCATTATGGACGCCCTACTAACGCTCGTAAAACGCCGTCCTAAGCGCGCTGTATGTACGCTACCAACGTACGCCTAACGCAACGCCGAGCGCCTAATGTGTACTCACCCTAAATAGGCGCCGTTGTGGTACCCATAACCTAGCCGGCATCCTGTGCAAGGGAGCCTCTCACTGGTATAAATATACTTCGGGCTACAAAATCTTAAAACAGATCATGTTATAGTCGATGTAGCTAAAATAGGCGGTCGTAATCTAATCTGAAAAGCTGCTTAAATATTATATTATTACATTTCCTACGGATCTGATTCGATCTCGCAGGGAAACTCCCAGCAAAACCCTCTGCATTGCCCTCTGAGTGATCATGAGCTTTCTCATAAGGCCCATACTTAGCGACCACGTCTGCGTTCCCTTTGCTTGCAAATGCAATGAATGCTTCTTGTAATGGCTTGAAATTCCCCTAGATCATTATATTGACATTCGTTTTACCGCTGTTACTTAAACCATTAATACTTACAACTATTTACATATTACTTATTGGTACACCTAAATGTATCAGGCTTAGTGCTATACCAAAGAATGAATAAGTCGAGTTTGCTTAGCAAACCTCAACCTTATAGACACATTAAACTTGTAATTATCCTGTAGAGCTTTTAAATTGGTTTAGTGTAGTAAACTAGTGTAATCACACTAATAAACTTTAGTGTGTCGCATCAACAGTGTAGTGCAGGTGTATTAAATTACTTTGGAAGTTATGTAGTGTGCTGTTAAGTAAAACAAATACAGCGGAGTGTAATGTGATCAAGTAAGATTTATAGGGCAATACGTCTCTAATAATCAATACTACTTACCTACCTACTACCTATACGTCAATTAATCAGATTGTTTTCGTTATTATTAAGCAATTTGTGTTGCAAAAAAAGGACTATCGCTCTATTTGTATCTCAGGTCCTAGAGAACCATTAGGAGAAAAATTTAAAGAAATAAGTAATTGACTCTTTTCTCACAACAAATTATCCCTAACAATGTAATATATCTACATAGCACATAAAAAGGCATAAAAGGCTATATCAGATTATCTTATTTCCATATCATTAAATAGAAAAAATATAGAGTGGTAGCGAATTCATTCTTATGTTTTCCTTAATTGTTTTTAGCATTAATTATTGATATTTATGTAATGTAGTGCATACCTTTAATTTAGATATATACTATTAATTGTACCACTGATAATTGTTATCTTATTCGATAATGTTAAAAAATTATGAATCTAGTTTGTAAGTCCAAATAAATAAATCAGATACCTATAGAAAGAATTTCGCTTTTGCCGTACATCTGCATAAACTCAATTAGCCTTACAAATAAACATACTGTTAAGTAATACCTGAGAATAAACCAAGGATTTGGAAAATATTTACAAAATATTAAAAAAAAAATAGGAATCATCTAAAGTTTGATGTATTATGGGCACACATGAGGACTTAGGGCTCTAACTAAGTTGAGGTCTAGAACATGCTCCTTACTTAATAGCTGGAAACATCTGTCTTCACCTTTGGTATTACTGTGTCTATGGTGGGTCTTAATTTTCATTAGGTGAGGCATGTATGCCCCCCTAACATGAAAAAATAATGGTAGCACTCTTGGAATGCCGACAATAATGAAAAGTTGAACAAAATTTTTTTTTTTTTTTGACACAATTTTCACACAAATTTTCTTGCCCCAAGTTAAGCATATATTTAATACAATATACTTACTTAAACATACATAAATTCATATAAACTTACATAAATACATTTAAACATCCATGACTCGGAAACAAACATCCATATTCATCATATAAATGGTTGCACCTACCGGGATTCGAACCCGGGACCTCTAGCTTAGTAGGTAGGATCGCTAACCACTCGGCTATACAGGTCGTCAAATGTTACATCTGTATTTTTGTAAAAACAGAGAGGGACATCGAGTTGTACATGGAGCGACGATTTAAAAGACGCCGTTGGCATGACGTGGAGCAGATCATGCCATGACCGAGAACACTGGAAGACCCTGGGGGAGGCCTATGCGAAAGCAAACCAATCTGTGCCGATGTCTACTGCAAACTAAATGGAAATGTTAAAAAAGGCTATTGTTATTATTAACAGTGTAACTAGTTCAATGATTTTTCCCATCTCAAAAAATGCCGACTAAAAAAGTTTTCACCTCAAAATCTTCAGTTTCATAATATTAATACAAAGTATCTCTAGGTTAAATTCATATTTATGAAATAAAAGGTACAAAATAGAATCTGCACTGTCCATACCGAAACGTTTTCATCACAATTGAATCAGTAAGTTTATCAGGGGAACAATACTCAGGAAGCTGTATAGATATTGGGTATTGGCCTCATAAATTGGTTTGCCAGAAATGCAATTACAAGAATTTACGTTGTGTAATGCTCACAGAGCAACATTTATTTCCAAGCCTTTATTGCATTGTTCTCCCATTCGTTTCTAACTCCAAGCAACGATTTCTTTTCTTGTGAATGTAAGGAAAACTAATTTAGCTCTCCCGATATCCTATCGTTACCATATCATTAATATTGATGGAGACGTCATTTCGGGCTTTAGCTACATTTCTGCTGAATTGGCTAATATTACTAAGCATAAGTGTAACGTTCTGTGGAGCTTTGGCAACATATCTTTATTTTGTTTTAAGAACATTTCATATATGGTATGAAGTATTTATAGCAATATCATTGAGTTATATTAAAAATAAAATTACGATATAATTTTACAAATACTACAAGCGGTTATTGAAGACTTTCAAATTATTTTTGTGTAATTTTTTTTCTCTGTTTTTAGTTTTTTACTCACTTTTAGATTTATAAAGTAATGATAATTAGCATGCAGTGTTTACCTTTAAATGATTTTGCATACCTTGTGCATGTAATTCAAATTATTAATCTATTAATGAAAACTCTAGTTTAAGAAATATTTTTATGTAAAATCGCTGATAGATCAATAAATAAATAAAAATATCAGCTATTTAATAGATGAATATTTACCAAAAATATAAATTTTGATTCCTCACAGGTTGTTACCCTAGTAAATTATTTTTTTTTAGGAAAACTATTTCCTAAAGGCGTATTATTAAGTGATTCATATTTATTTATAAAACAGGTATATTGTAGAATGTAAAGAAATATTTTATAGGTGCATATTTAGTTTCGATGCGTATGTAAATTTGGATCACATTATTTGCCTAAAATAATTTTGAGACTAAGTTTTTGCTTTTTATAAATTTAATAGAATTTTACTGAATATCAGTTTATTTTGCCGCTTCTCTTTCAGGGCGCGATCGCTACCTAAAAGTATTATAAAAAAAGCAAGTATAGTTGTAACATTATTACTAAGATACGTAACAATGTCTAGGGAGTCAACAAGCGACACCAATTAAACAAATCTATATAGTCAAGAAGACTGCATGCTTTTTAACATAATTTAAAAGAATCTTCTTGATCGAAATTCTCACTGCATTCCTTGGATTAGATTTCATTAATTAATGCAATTGTACATATATCGTTATCTAATAGTCATTCATTAGCACAATATCTCGAGACACATTGATGTATTAAATGGAAGATTGATCGAGACTTGAACTTAATATCCTGCTCATGTCCATCCACAATGGAAGTATTTCCTTATAAAAGGGGTTAAAGTATGGAATTGCCGTTTTATTGTAATAGGTACTTCGAATTGACATTAAGCCTTTATGGTTTCAGATTTTTGAGTGAAAGATTTTTCATATGGTACCTATGTAGTTCTTCTTTTAAAAAATGTGCAACATTTAATTATCGACTTTCAGTTTTTTTTATTCAGCTGAGACAAGAAAGATGGATTCTTTGAAAATTTGAGTGATAGTTTTGCATACGAGTTTCGACGCGGAAGTAACGCGGCAGAAACAGCTTGCAATATCAATGTTGCGTTTGGAGAAGGGACTGCTAATGAAGGCACTATGAGATTTTGGTTTAATCGCTTTCGTGATGGAAACTTTGATTTGAATAACGAGCCACGTTGAAGACACAGGTGAATAAAAATGACTTGAAAGAGGCTAGGATTGGGTTCCACCCTGGAAGCCAACCCACCTAGAATTAGCGGCATGGTTTAAAGTTACCTTACCATCACTATTCACTCATTTGCGTCAAATCAATGAAATATAAAAATATGAAAAATGGGTGCCTCATGATTTGACTGATCTGCAGAAAGAAACGCCTGTTGAAACTTCTGTTGCCTCGTTGAATCGATATAGAAATGAAGGATTATTGGATTTAATTGTGACATGCGATGATAAGTGTATTCTTACGATAACCTTAAGCGAAAAATGCAATGGCTGACCCCAGGTCAAACAACAGTGTCCTAAGGCCCTGCTTTGCTGCGTGCATATTATATAGGCAATTAGGCAGTGCCTAGATCGTTATTAACCTGAATAAATATAGCACTAGTGTTAAAGTTAATTTAGTATATTCCGTTATTTTATTACCAAACTTCTATTGAACTGCACCCACTCATAAAATTTTTCCTTCCGCTAGATACTAAACACCTACGGTAAGTAATCTTCAGATATCCAAAGCGGAACTACGACTAGTTAGATCTACCATATTTGCCAGACCTTGCTCCAAAGAACTATAATTATTTTCGTGATTTGTAGAATTTTCTAGGTGATAAAAAGTTTTCTTCTCAGGAGGCAGTACAAAACCACCACAGTTCTATCGCAAAGGCATAAATGACCTTCCTATTAGATGGCAGCAATAGATAATAGTGGTTATTTCATACTCAAAATCGGCAATTTCGTACTTCAACCCCTAACAATATCTAAATTAAATTTTGTGCCATAAAAATAAGATATGAAAATTAGTTATTATAGATGGAGTTTAAATAAATTTTAAGGACAGTACCACTTTATGAAAGAGGAGCATACATACATTCAAACCCACATGCACACACTCACCCACACACACACACAGTCTTCAGACTTGTTTTCATTGTAAAATTTGGTTTTTAATCATTTCTGTTTATTTCTTTATTGTTTATTAAATGTTGTAGTAGATAACTAAGGAAGTTGCGAGATATTCCCAATACAGGTGTCCTAAGACAACTTACTGGGAAGTCTCAACCACTAAAAATGTATATTGTTTCACGTCCCCCAAGTAACTACAAATTATGCCCAGAACAGTATTTTAAACGTATAACATACTTATATAATACCGAGTAAGCAGGTACTGACATTTTTGCGACGTCTAAGCAACGCTTTTTACACGACATCTCAATACTTAAAACACACGAAAATAAAATTGTATAACATAAACACGAAAACACACCCACACTATGTATATATACACACACACGCATACACACACCTCTTAAATAATATTATTACTAACGTATGTAATAATATTAGCATAAAATAACAGATCTATACCTATTAAAGTGTTGTAAATATTATTCTTAATCCTAAATTGGCATATTTGTAAAATTATTTGCAAGTCTATTGTTATGGTATATAAAGCTGTGGGATTATTAGTAAATAAAATTGATAAAAATAAATATGTAATCTTTGAAATAAACGAAATATATTATTTATTATTAAGAAATAATTATTATTATACATGTCACCTGATGGTATGTGATCTCTTTTATGAAATGAAATTTCTTTTTTGATTTAGGTAGGTAGTTTGTACACTCATGAAAGTAAGTTTTGATTGAGATGAGAAGAGAAAGAACATCTCTAGACATCGTGAGAGAAGAATCTCTCTCGTATGCTTTGTTTGTCTTTACACTAATGTATTGTAAGTGTGTGGTTTAATCTGAATAAGTACATAACAAGAGCTCATTAAAAGTTTTCACGAGCATTTCTTTTCATAAATATATGATTTTCTAAAACTTTCAACGGAACGAAACCAAGAAATACAGCAGTGAATAAGCTACAGCCTTGGGCTAAGTACATTATATATTGTTTCTCTTCTCGAAAACTCTTGTTTTTCTTTACAAATTGTTATGAATATAACAAAGAAATGAAATACAAAGCTGCAATATTGTAAACTCGGATAGTTAATTCATTCAATAAGCAATTTTTTTTATAAATTCTAGTAAACTCAATTTTATGATCACAATTTTATATGACGTCCTGAAATCATTATTTGAATACTGTTGTTCAAGTCAAATAAAATATTGGTATTTTTGTAAGAATATTTACCAGCTTATAGACCTTTCTTCGGGCATGTATCGCGACGTGGAAGCGACTCCATAGAACGCTTAATAGTGCAGGGTAAAGTCGAGGGCACTAGACCAAGAGGCAGGTCCCCGATGAGGTGGACGGACCAAGTGAGGCAAGCTGTCGACGGTACTCTGCATGAATGCACGAGAAGAGCGGCAGTTCGCGACGAGTGGCGTCGCATTGTGAAACAGGCCACTAACCTCGACGTGACGACCACGACCACTCTGACAAGAGTGTAACGCCGAAGAAGAGAAGAAGTATAGACCAGGGAGACGTTGTATTTTTGTTGTACCTTTTTAATTTAGTTCAATATAAGAATAAAGTTTTCTCATTTTCTGGTGTGATTGTTTATTAACAATAGTTTACATTAGCTGTATCAGAAATATCCGTAAAAAACATTCTGCCTATTTCTGCCTTGAAGCAGTAATGTGTAAGCATTACTGTGTTTCGGTCTGAAGAGCGTCGTAGCTAGTGAAATTTCTGGCCAAATGAGACTTAAAAACATATGTCTCAAGGAGAAGAGTGCAATTGTAGTGCCGCTCAGAATTTTTGGGTTTTTCAAGAATCCTGAGCGGCACTGCATTGTAATGGGCAAGGCGTATAAATTACTATTAGCTTAACGTCCTGCTCGTCTTGTCCTTTTATTATCATTAAAAAAAGACAAGTTAAGCAAAGTTTATAAAACTTGTATGGAATTTTTTTACGCTCTTGCAAGAGGAGGACAAAATACATACAGATCACTGATCGCCGCGGCATAATTGTCTCTGTAACACCAGAGAAATCACTTAAGAATCATTGGAATAGAATAGAATCACATTATTAGCAATTAAAGGCAATTGCCTTTAACACACACCTTCAATTTACAGTATAAATCTTAAAATAATACACTAAATGAAATAAATTACAAAAATTATTTAACTATAAAAAAAAATTAATGAATTATGCGGCACGTGATTCCCTGCTAAAAGGAGCTGACTCAGTACATTGCTAGTCAGTGCAGAAGACTGGTTATCAGCAGCCCCTCGTGACATTTGGAGTAGACAATTGTTGTAGTCTTCCCATTGTAATTTTTTTTTCGGCAAAGGGAATGAATGAACATCATAATATGTTGATTTTGCCTCATGTTGAAAATAAATAATTGTTTTTAACATTAAATCATATTATAATTTTTAAGTTTTAATTTAATATTTTAGTATTTTGAATGTTTGTTTTGGTTGATTGGGTTCTTGCCTTAAATTATTTGCTAAAATTAGACAATTGGTTAAAAATAAAAATAAAGCTTTTATAACAGATCCCCATTAATCATAAGAGCTTTAGAAATAACAATTCTTAACAGCCACAGTCGTTTTATGTAATAAAAATGTTACGAGTTGATAATAAAAATGTAATAAAGAATGAAATGCAAGACCCCATACATTTATTGTCACATATAAAACAGTATAAAATGTTGTTAAATCAATTGGAGTGGATAAAGGAAAAAAAACGAAGACCAAACTAGTTGCAGTTGTACTTTACTCCGACAGCGCTAGGTTTTGAGGTTAAAATATTGGGAGATTTTTGTGTTTCACGTAAAGTAAATTAAATTAACTATAACAGTGCTATTTTACACCAATAAAATTTGAAAAACAAAATTTTATGAACGATGCGGGATTCGAACCCACGACCTCCGGCGTTCCGTGCCCGAATTTTGTGAGGGTTATCACTTTAAAACATAACATATTGTTTAGTGCTATTTTAATTTAGGTTCTTACTGCGGTAGGCTATCCCTTTTTGCCTATATTGAATGCACGCCCCTGAGTGGATAGAAAAACTAGTTAAGAAAGATCTAGAATTGCTTTTATGAAAATTTTTTGAAGCAGGTGTTACTTTGCGGAAATCCACAATTATACAAATGATTTGAGTTTTCATTAGTGTTAATTCCGCCAATATTTGTCTTTAAATGAAGACTCAAGTTCAGTCTCGTGCCAGATTTTGGCGAGACAACACGTCCTGAGGATGCCTCGTGTAGAGGCGAAACACGTCTCGAATTGTTTAAAGACAAATATTGGCGGAATTAACACTAAAGAAAACTCAAGTCATTTGTATAGAATTGCTTTTCAAAAGACTACGTTATCAGTTAATTTTAGAAATTCTATGTATAAAATAAACTGTTTTTTTAACACTAAAGAAAACCTAAATCATTTCTATAATTATGGATTTCCGCAAAGTAACACCTGCTTCAAAAAATGTTCATAAAAGCAATTCTAGATCTTTCTTAACTAGTTTTTCTATCCACTCAGGGGCGTGCATTCAATAATATTTTTTTTACCTGTTTTTTTTACTGTTTCTATCAAGGGCCTCTCATATTTTTCTCTTCTGCCACGCACAAGCAAAAATTTGTAAAGTGGGAAACTGTTTTTCCTGATTGAAATAAAATAACTCTTCTATATCTTTGAATAATCAAGAACTACTTCAATATAATACTATATATCATATCTCTCAATAAACTATTTTGATAAAACCAGGATTTATTTAGTAATTAATATTTAAAAAATAATAAGCATTCCATTCTATTTAATTTCAACAAACGAATGCTATTTCAATAACACGAACAAATTTAATTAATATGAAATACAGAAATAATATTTTAACAAAACGTAGACGAATATATTTATGATCTGAGAATGACCGGAAAACAAAATCGAAAATAAATATGCACATATAAACTCAACATTTGCAGGGAAAAATTTTTCAGTTTACAAAGCGTTATTTAAATTGGTACTGCAAATCCCTATATTTGTTTTTTAATCAATTTGTGAAACGATTTAATGAAGATCTTTTAAGTATGAAAGATAAAGCTGTGTTAGCAAAGGGTTAGAAATAAGTAAGTCTTCAAGATACATAAATTCATTCACTGTTAATTATAGACGATTATGAAAAGTTGTGCTAACTTTTAATTTATAAAACAAGAGAAAAACCAGCAATAAGTAGTGTGACTTTTTCTATGGAAAAGAAGGACGAACGAGCGTACGGGTCACCTGGTGTTAAGTGATCACCGCCACCCACATTCTCTTGCAACAGCAGAGGAAACACAAGAGCGTTGCCAGCCTTTAAGGAAGGTGTGGTGTACATGCTTTTTTTGAAGGTACCCATGTCGTATCATCCCGGAAACAACGCAAAAGGAAGCTCATTCCACAGCTTTGTAATACGTGAAAGCAGAAAGCTCCTGGAAAAACGCAATGTGGAGGACCGCCACACATCAAGATAGTCGGGATGATATCCTAATTTGTGGAGTGTTGTGCGAAGGTGGAATTCGGTGACAGGAATCAGGTGAAACAGCTCTTCGGAACACTCCCCAAGTGATGAGAGTAATAACAAGAATCTGCCTTTATGGTTTATGCGTTTTTCTTAAAGTTATCTAAAAATCTTGTTTTCGTAGTACAAGAGTTAGTGTACTGAAGTGTCCTTAATTGTAATAAATTGAAGTAAATAGAAAGGATTGAGTGATTGCATCATTAATGTCATCGCTTAAATGTAGCTCATGCAATGCTAATGTAATCGCAAGCAGAGCTTGTGGCAGTGACGTGGGACGGCTCGTTCCCTTCTCTAAAATATTGTCGAGGGCGGCGATGGCTGGCCCACGTGTTATGCTCGTGAACGGGCGCCACTTGTGGTGGCAGCATGATCCTGTAACCAGAAACTCTGTTTCATGGTTTGAAAATTAAATGTTATTAAATTTTTATAGTTGCCAATAAAATGGTCGCAAAATACCTTTACTTGTTTATGTATAAGACGATGAAAATGTTAATCTTAATTTCAAAGAGTGGCAATAAGTTTCTTGCTACTTCTTCTAATCAGTCTCACCTTTACGAAGTATTGGTAAAATCATCAAGACTTTTTTTTTGACATTCATAAGAGTCATTTCCGTGACCTGCACGAATAAAGTGATTTTGATTTGATTTGATACCCGTATAACAAGTGTATTAACAAGAGTGGAATGAAGGCCATTCAGAGCAGTACTGCTACCACATTTAGGTATTTCTGCCAAGGTGGTCGGGGTTATGTAGCAATGATATATATTCAGCACTTCGGTATTTACATGAGTATGTATGTAAGTGTTTGTACTTGTCAAAAATGTCAACGAATTTAAATCTAAATTAAATTACGTAATATGTCATAAGAAACGAAAGCCAGTGTGTGTTGCAAGTGATCACTTACGGTACGCAGACGTGGTCGCTAACTATGGGCCTAAAGAGAAAGCTCATGGTCACTCAGAGGGCAGTGGAGAGGGCTATGCTCGGAGTTTTCCTGCGAGATCGAATCAGAAATGAGGAGATCCGTAGGAGAACCAAAGTCACGGACAGAGCCCAAATTATTGTGAAGCTGAATTAGCAGTGGGAAGTGCACACAGTTCGACGGAAAGATGGCCGTTGGGGCAGTAAAGTCCTCGAATGGCGACCACGTACCGGAAGACGCAGTGTTGGTAGGCCCCCCACAAGATGGACCGACGATTTGGTCAAGATCGCCGGAATACGTTGGATGAGGGCAGCGCAGGACCGATCGTCGTGGAAATCTTTGGGGGAGGCCTTTGTCCAGCAGTCAACGTCTTTCGGCTGATGATGATGATGATAATGATTATGTCATTGTGACAGTATCCATCTCTCCCTTCGCTTCGCCAATCAACCACGCGCTTTTTTCATTCATCCATGCCATGCCGCCGTTGCACATGAGGAATGACACCCTGGCCCATACGGCAAAAGAGAAAGCCGATCTCCTGTGCACTCTTTTTTCCTCCAACTCGACTCTTGACGACAACGGAAAAACTACGCCGACCATCCCGCGGTGTCAGAGCTCCATGCCTGAAGTACAGTTCCGACAGAAAACTGTTAGGCGAGCTCTGTTTTCGTTGGACATCAGGAAGTCGAGCGGGCCGGATGGCATTTCTCCAATCGTGCTTAGAACGTGTGCCCCTGAGTTGACGCCGGTGCTAACGCGTTTATTCCGGCACTCTTATTCAAAAGGCGTAGTCCCTGATTCATGGAAGTCAGCCCTTGTCCATCCGATCCCAAAAAAAGGAGACAGTTCGGATCCGGCAAACTACAGGCCTATTGCTATTACCTCCCTACTCTCCAAAATTATGGACAGCATAATTAACCGCCAGCTCTTGGTATACCTTGAGGGTCACCAGTTGATCAACGACCGGCAGTAAGGCTTTCGCCATGGTCGGTCGACTGGCGATCTTCTGGTATACCTAACACACAGATGGGCGGCGGCTATTGAAAGCAAGGGGGAAGGCCTGGCAGTTGGTCTGGATATAGCGAAGGCCTTTGATCGTGTATGGCACAAGGCGCTCCTCGCAAAACTTCCATCATTTGGGCTTCCTGAGAGCTTATGCAAGTGGACCTCCAGCTTCCTCACTGGGCGCAGCATACAGGTCGTTATCGACGGTTATTGCTCGAATCCCAAGCCCGTGAACGCTGGAGTGCCCCAAGGCTGTGTGCTATCTCCCACGCTGTTTCTTCTGCATATCAATGATATGTTGGACACCGCCAACATGCATTGCTATGCAGACGACAGCACTGGTGATGCCGTATACACGGGCCATGCAGGTCTCTCTCGGGAAAACGTCGACCAGTGCCGGGTGAAACTTGTGTCTTCTATCGAGTCCTCTCTCGAGAAGGTCGCGGAATGGGGTAAGTTGAACCTTGTCCAATTTAACCCCCAGAAGACTCAAGTTTGCGCGTTTACCACTAAAAAAACCCCATTTGCCATTGTATCACCGCTCTTCGAGAACACTTCCCTTAAAGCCTCGCCTAGTATCGGAATACTGGGTCTCGAAATCTCGAGCAATTGCCAATTCCGTGGCCATCTGGAGGGCAAAGCCAAACTGGCTTCAAAGAAACTGGGCGTCATAAATAGAGCACGGCAATACTTCAAGCCGGCCCACATTTTAGCGCTCTACAAAGCGCAGGTCCGGCCTCACATGGAGTATTGCTGTCATCTCTGGTCTGGCGCACCCCAGTATCAGCTCGATCCATTTGACCGCGTGCAACGCAGAGCAGCTCGAATTGTCGGGGACCCAGTACTCTGTGAACGGCTGGATCACTTGGCGTTGCGTAGAGACGTCGCTTCATTGTGTGTCTTCTACCGCATTTATCACGGGGAGTGTTCCGAAGAGCTGTTCAACCTGATTCCTGCCGCCGAATTTCACCTTCGCACGACACGCCACAAGTTACGATATCATCCCCACCATCTGGATGTGTGGCGGTCCTCCACAGTGCGGTTTTCAAGGAGCTTTCTTCCTCGTACCACGAAGCTGTGGAATGAGCTTCCTTGTGCGGTGTTTCCGGGACGATACGACATGGGTACCTTCAAGAAAAGCGCGTACACCTTCCTTAAAGGCCGGCAACTCTCTTGTGATTCCTCTGGTGTTGCAGGAGAGTGTGGGCGGCGGTGATCACTTAACACCAGGTGACCCGTACGCTCGTTTGTCCTCCTATTCCATAAAAAAAAAAAAAAAAAAAAAAATCAGGCAATCATTCACAGTGTAGTAAGCCTTTTTATTAAAATATTCTTTGTTACGGATTCAAATCTATTAAGGGGCAAATCTTGCAGGCAAATTGGTATTTTAGTATAAATGCGGACCCACAAACCCATTCCCACAAAAGAAGAATGTACTCCTTGAAGTCGATAATAATCAATATACAATTTATGTTAGTGTCTTGTGTTGAAGGTGTGAATGTCACTTCTCTTTTCAAACAAATTTAAATTCTGACATACATGCATTACATTCGTATAAATATATTGAGAGGCAACCGTTAAAATATCTATGTCCTTAAAAGAGTCCATTCGGGAAAATCTTGAACGTAACTGATAAATTGATCGTACCGCCGGTGTTTGTAAAACAAAGACACCGTTAATATCTGCCGCATTTCCCCGAAGCAGAATACCATAAAACACGATACAATGAAAATAGCTAAAGTACACTAATAGGCCCTTTTCAATATTTGTGAGCTGCCTAATCTTAGCAAAAATTTATGTAATTTTTTGATGATCCACAAACCCAGATCGACTAGACGTGGAAGATTACGAAGACCAAGTCTTTTATCACTGCATGTATTCAGAATATACTAGCTATCAACAGGAGATCAAATGCTGAAAATGGAAATGGATAGCCACACTCAATAGGAATTCAAATTTAATACCAAGGCAATCCCTGGACTGGAATCCCCAAAGAAGATCTAAGGCACATATGGTATGGAGAGGTCGTTGCAGGAGTGAAGATTGATAAGAAAGAGCTGGAGTGTAGCATAACTTGAACCTCAATACCATGGCGAAGTACTGTAGACGTTTAGGGGATACAGGTTTTTAAATCCCTAAGTAAGTAAATATGCAATTCAAATTTATATTGTTTGTGCTAGCGCATCAATTAATGAGTAATGTGCTCATTCCGTAACTTATTTCACTTAATAAATCATGCCGTCCAAGAATTACTGGTACCGCGACTATTCGAGCATTTCTGCGAGATCCGATGCTTCACCAGATAAAATATACAGATAACAATACTTCATTCATAGCCATATCTGCATTTTTGCGAGTCTTTCTAGACTTCTACTGGAAAAACCATTCAAGTGCGAATTTGCAATGTTCCATAGACCGTTTTTTTTTAAGGTATGGCGACCATTTGGGCGTTCTTGCTTATTTGTTGTAATAGCGACAATCGAATTAACACTATCAGAATTATATTTTATGAGATACAACCCACTGACAGATATGCCAGGACGGTCGAACATTGGAGTCTTAATAACAATGTCCTAACTAGTTACCCTTTGGGTAAAGAATCCTTACGAAGTAAGCGAATTGTTACCACCCCTTCCCCTCTGGTTGGCCTGCAACAGTCAAGACACCAAGGAGCTACACATAATAAATACTGGATGGAGATGAGTGGATGCAGACAGACGAAAGAGGCGCTTCCACGTAAAGATCAGAGGCTCTCCGCAAGCTGGTAAAACTCACACGATCAAGATTATGTAAGATAACTCATGTAATAGCGGGTCTCGGCCCCTTCAACAAACATTTGTTTAATATAGGTGTCACCGACAGTCCCCTTGCTTGCATGGAGACAGAAGAGATGGCCACACTGGTCATCCTGGAGTGCCGTAGTGTGGCCACATACCGAGCCAAACACCTGTGATCACCGAGAACTCTTCCCGAGGTCATTGGTGACATCAGAGGTTTGAGTAACTTCCTTGATGATTTGGGATGTCTAGATTAGCAACCCAATCCTACTACGCAAAATAGCAGACGTCGAGTTGCGGAAAGTAGCCCGTGAATACCTATACCTATAACCGAATCGTTATCGAGTTTAAACTCATAAATAAAAGTATTACCACACATCAAAACAAACCGTAAAACCAATTCCCAACAAAAGCAGCGAACAAAATACAGTAATGCTCAATAAGCCGTATCAATAAGTTTGCAAAGATATCCTCAATGGAGACAATAATCAGGAAATATCTGAATAGTAGAATTAAAATGAGTTTCACCGGATATTACAAGACGGGTGCGAAGCTCTGTCGATTTAATATCACTGAATGCGGAATTCGCCTTGTGTTGTTTATTTAAAATTAGTATGAATGAAAATATTTACAGGCAACTATTAAACCTTAATTAATCAGTGAGAGGCTCCTTTGCACAGGACACTGACTAGATTATGGGCACCACAACGGCGTGTATTTCTACCGTGAAGCAATAATGTGTAAACATTATTGTGTTTCGGTCTGAAAGGTGGTTCGTATGGGCGCCGTAGCTAGTGAAATTACTGGGCAAATGAGACTTAACATCTTATGTCTTAAGGCGACGAGCCCAATTGTAGTGCCACTCAGAATTTTTGGGTTTTCCAAGAATCGTGAGCCGCACTGCATTGTAATGGGCAGGGCGTATCAATTACCATCAGCTGAAAGTCCTGCTCGTCTCGTCCCTTATTTTCATAAAAAATTGCGGTACCTACGGTTTGCAATAGCCTGTCTGTTGTAACAGGGATGGAATGATTTCATAAGAACATGACACCAACAAGCAGTCGTTACTTTGGAAATGGTACATTTTTTTTATTTATTTATCATATTACATATACCAATATAAAACTAGGTCAAATTAGCATCTAAAAAAACCACAAAGGTTAACAACTAATGCTAATAACACTTAATAATACGTCACAATTTACAACTTATGCTATAAATTAAATGAACAACAGTAAAAATATCTTAAAAGACATAAAAACGAATAAATATAACTCATAAATATGACTTAACAGGTTCAAATTCTCTTAGCTGCTAAAATTTTTGATATAGATAACCTTTTAGTCTGTAATAAATGTTTTTAGTATTTTAATTCTAATGGTGCTTTTTGAATCTTATGCCCAGAAATGACGTCATTATGACGTTGCTAGGATAGCGGTCTCATTTTATCGCAAACGCTTTGTAAAAGTATGAATTTTATATAAGACTTTTATTACTTACCTCATCAGTCTTACATACTTAATTTGCATAAGAGACCGTGTTAGTAAAAGATCCAATATTGCTTTAAATGTAGTGAATAGTTTTGAAAATATAATGAATATAAATTGGCTTTTAATATTAAAGTTTTCAAATAAATTTATTTAATGTGTATAACTCTAGAATAAGATTGTACTAGCATTATATTGGCTATAGACTGAAATAAATTTAATGACAATATATATGACAATAATTTTTATAAAGATTTTTATCAAGGAGCTCAATTAAATTGCTTCTGGTGATCAAAAATAAAGTTCTTTCGTTCTTCAAAATATAAATTTGAGTGAAGTAAACTAATTAAAATTGAATTGATTATCATATTTTCAATATGAAGGATATAGTTAAAATATTGACCAACCAAAAGTTTTCGATAGAGCTATCCTTTCCATTACCATTATGAAATAAAACCTTGTAAAAATATCAGATATTGTTAAGGAATCATCTTTCTTTGTTATATTTTGGGTTTGCTCAACAAAACCGAATAGGCGCAATCGAATTCATTCTAAGGCTCTCGTGGGCGAAGTAAATATTTGTGGAGTAAACGAATTTCAAACAAAACCTATTGTTATAACGTCAACGCTTTCGGTTTAGTTATTAAGTCGAATATCACGGTGTAGTAGGGTTTGTTACGGTCTATATTAACCGACTTTAAAAAAGGAGAAGGTTGCCAATTCGATGGTATTTTTATGTTTGTAACTTTCGAGTGGGTGAACCGATTTTGACGATTCTTTTTTTATTTGTAGCTGTTGCTTCCCTTGTGGTTTTCATTTCAATTTCATCTGACAACGGCATTCATGAGAAAACCGAATAAGTCCAAAATTTTTACTAAATTTACACGACAAATGGACGAATAACTCAAAAAACGCCAACAAATTTAAATGATTCTTTTTTCATTGAAAAAAATATATTTCAAAGTTCGCCCTTTGGACTTCGGATCTTTGGAAACTTAGCCTCCCACAGCACATTATTTTGTGTTTACTGAAAGAGACTGATCCGTCACTCTTAGTCGACTACAGGAGACCCGCGCAGTGGACATTATTTTATCTCGTATCAACTTTACCGTTATGAAGATTTTACGTGTGCCAGACGAACAAGTCGCAGACAATAGAAAATAATAAAAAAGTTTGAGGAGAACACATTGAAATATGAAACGTCAATCTGATCAAGTTTTTGTAATTTACGATCTGTCAGAGTTGCTGTTGTTTTTACCGCGCTACACAAGGTGATGATATGAGAAAAATTGTTTCTTCAGATATCTTTTATTTATTTATTTATTTACATAAAAGTTTACAAAAGAAAATACTTATAGCTTGTATCCTAAAACCACACGGGTTTGTAATATATGCTAACAAAGAGTTAAATCTAGGTGCGTTAACTACAGAACATCAGTGCCAGTTAAAAATATTGTGAATAATTTTTTTTATGAAAAAAAAGGGATGAGACGAGCAGGACGTTCAGCTGATAGTAATTGAAAAACCCAAAAATTCTGAGCGGCACGACAATTGCGCTCGTCACCTTGAGACATAAGATGTTAAGTCTCATTTGCCCAGTAATTTTCAATTCAGACCGAAACACAGTAATGCTTACACATTCCTGCTTCACGGTAGAAAAAACCGCCGTTGTGATTCCCATAATCTACCCGGCATCCTGTGCAAAGGAGCCTCCCACTGGTACCCACTGGCACTCCTTATTACATGTGCTTAATATGTGTGATTTCAGTTTTTTATCACGAGGATTTATACGGTCCCGTACCTCAGTTGGTAATTCATTAATTAGGTAAGCATTCGTGGATTCGCCATATCTATTGAGCGCGATCGGAGTGCCTTAACGGTCCCGAATGACGGCCTGCGTGCATACAGGTTGTTGTACTTTATCACATTATATATCATGGCAAAAGTTTTTCACGATCGGCTTGGCTTGGATCTTCAGAAACATTAATTATTATACTTAGTAATACTGAAACTAACACAACTTGTAATTTAGTTAGAAATTACAATAATAACCAAACTTCGCGATAGTAAAAGTTCTCTTGTTTACTTAAGGAGTATCGTATATCTAACAATATCTAGTTTCAGACTAGACAAAAATAATATTATACAACATACTGTATTAATTAACTGGTGTGACATTAAAAAGGCATAAAAGGCATTTATTTTCATAAAATTGATTCTTTTAGAATTTTTTTTTATGTAATTTCTAATATACTAGATACTACTACCGCTTCAGAAACAAATAGCGCTCTGAGAGAGAAGAAGCGGCGCAAGAATCTCTCTTAGCATTCTTTTTTTTTGCGCTCTTTTCAATAAAAATATGCAATATTGTACAGTTATTTCTATCGCTATAAAATAATCATTATCTAGTCCCTGGCCGGGCTGTCCGATCACTTAGATATTCAGCTGTGGAGCAATAGGATTTACGACAGAGCCATTTTTCATATTATAAAATATTGTAAAGAGCAAATATTATGTGGAAGTATATGAAAGTCTGACTTACTTTACTGGTTCACGGATAAAATAGTAAAAAAAAGACTTCGAATAAAATTACATACTTTAATCCGTAGATAATTTATACGTCTAGATAGAGCCTCTACCTACTAGAAAATCGATGAAAACAGGCCAGGTTTATTAATTAATTGTGAGTGACAAGCTACGTCTTACACTCGCGATACGTATGTCACTTTGTGTAAGTGTGCGTGCATTTCTCAAAATAGAGGTTAACTGTCAACCTCAATTTTTAATTCACAGATGTCACACTCTATTTTTTTATATAAATGATCTCAGCTTTGATCCGAGTTGTCTGACCCGTTTGAACTTGTTGCTAGATGGCAGCGTGGAACTCCGAGATTTGCAAGAGACAGGACTGTGATTTCCCAATTACCTTTACTCCACGTGAAAGAACACGACATAGGCTGAAAAGATGTTTTTAGTAGTATGTAGACATAACTATTTCGTGTAAAAATAAAAGTTTTCTATTAGCCGTTAGGAATGGTTTCAATTATGCACTACTTTAGTGATTTCTTGGGATTGCAGCCTTAAGAGGCTTAATCACAATCGTACTTCGTACATCAGTGCCAGTCTGAGCTAGCTTAAGTTTTTTAAGAATCAAAATTTTTTTATGCACGACTTGGGAAATTAGAGTTTTTTTCGGACTAAATAAGGCTCTATAGAGCCTATAGCCTGTAAACGCAATTTCCACGTAATATGATTTTACAACAACCTGACTTAACCTTAATTTTATATTTTAGTATAAAAAGTTAAAAATAATGAGTGTAAATTAGTCTTCAAATGAGAGTAGAAATTTTCTACGTACGTAGAAGTTTCTTCAAGAAATAAAAATCAAAATATCTTTTAATAACTTGTACAAAATGAGTTTAATTTATTTTTTATAAATATTAACTTTCATTATTCTAAGTATAAAAATTTTTCTTGTAGTATATAATAAAGTTATGGTAAGGCGAATAAGAAAATACCAATTATCAAAATATAAGGTTTTCGTGTAAAAATTACACTCACACATTTTTATTTTTATTCTAAACTAGCTGTTACGTTATTCTGTATATAATAAATAAAATAATGTTTTATATGAATTTGTCAATAATATATCATAATATCAAAAATTACTTCGTAAAATATGCACCCTGCTGTCGTAATGAAATAGTTTCACAGCAGAGCTGTCAAACCGTGCGTCAATAAATTCTCTCATAGAAATTATGTATGGACACATCAAAGGAAAACCAAATTTATTGTTTTTATATAATTTAGCAGCATTTTCCTATTTATTCACCTTTTAAGCCTTCTCTGGGCTTCCACAAATAATTCAAGACCTAAATTTGCCAAATCGGTCCGGCCGTTCTCGAGTTTTAGCGAGACTAACGAACAGCAATTCATTTTTATATATATAGATTAGAAATTTTAAATAGTTTAATATGCTTTGACATAACAATAATTAGTTTTCCGTTCAGTTTTCAATAGCACTCCGTTTTCCACTGTATTTGTTTCCAACAAACTTCGTAGTTGAAATTAATTCTTGAACCGTGAACAGCTTCAATGTTAAAGCTCAAATTTTTAATCGAAAATAATTGCTTGTATAGTATAGTATTAGTATTACAAATTTATATATTTTAAACTATGCATGGTGTTTCAATAATTATTGTAGGTTTTAACCGCCATTAGTATCAACAATGCAAAATTTATTTCGATGAAATATGCAACTCTTTAAATCCTATATTGTCCTTAAATCGGCAAGACCGATCTTCGTGGAAATCTTTGGGGGAGGCCTTTACCAGTGGGAGGCTCCTTTGCAGATTATGGGTACCACAACGGTGCTTATTTCTGCATTACTGTGTATCGGTCTGAAGGGCACCGTAGCTAGTGAAATTATTGGGAAAATGAGACTTAACATCTTATGTCTCAAGGTGACGAGCGCGGTTGCCACTCAGAATTTTCGGATTTTTCAATAATCTTGAGCGGCAATGCACAATGCATTAATGGGGCAGGGCGTATCAATTACCATCAACTGTACGTCTTGCTCGTCTTTCCCTTTTTTTCATTAAAAAAAAGGTGGACGTCTTCCGGATGATGATGATGCAACTCCTTAAATCTTACGACGGGTCGTTGGCTTGTCAGAATTCATTTATAAAATATTCCTGCTCCTTTATACTCGAAAAAAATTTCAAACACGCAGACGTGAAAAATATTCCTGTTCTCCTCACGGGATTAAGTTTAAAAAAGGGTTCGTTCATTTTAAATAGTTTAATATTAAATAAACGGAGTTCGGCCGGCTACGATTTAACTCGGCTTCATTCTTATAGTCTTATACGCAGCCGTAACTTTACCTGCATAGAATTCGTTAAAATCACAACCAATGAATGTCTTTTTTAGGGTTCTGTAGCCAAATGGCAAACAGCATTAACATTTTCACACAAAAATAGAAAAAAAAAAAACATTAAATTTTCTGGGTTCCCCATACTTAGAACTGATACTCAAGAATTTTTTTTTCGTGGAACCCATACGTGTGGGATAGGTCTTCAAAAATGATATTGAGGTTTCTAATATCACTTTTTTTTTAATGAATAGTTTGCGCTAGAGACACTTCCAAAGGGGTGAAATGTGTCCCCCCCGTGTAACTTCAAAAATAAGAGAATGATAAAACTAAAAAAAAATATATGATGATGTACATTACCATGCAAACTTCCACCAAAAATTGTTTTGAACGAGATCTAGTAAGTAGTTTTTTCTGTTCCGGGATGTAAATGATGAGATATGATTTGCACTGTATGATTTTGAGCAAAGATTTTTTGCCTTTTCCATTTAAATAATTTAATATCATTTTCCTATCTATATAACTATTATATTATATTACTTGCTGCTACGGAACCCTTAACGGGCGAGTCGATTTGCACTTGGTCCATTTTTTTAGTTGGTTGAAAAGTAGCTAATACTAAGCTTTAACATATATTATAAGCTTTCGGCCAGTAAAAGTACAATCAAATCTAGTGTAGCTGTTCCATAAATTAGCAGAAACTTATAGGCAGACAGACAATACCTTGACTCGTTTTCTGCTGAGGATGCTGCACTCTCTAGTTATTTATTTATTTATTTATGATTCCTTACAGCTAACAAAATGAAAAGAGTATATTAAAAATAATACAGAATAGATACGCCAATTAACAGTACAATAAGTATGTGACAAAGTAGTTTAAGACAAAAACGAAAAAACTTACAAGAAAAAATTAAATAGAAAGAAAAGAAGAAATCGTATCCATATTGAGTAACTGAAACGGTGAGTAGGTTGTGTGGTGTGAGTAGTGTGAGTGAATGTGAGTAGTGTGAGTGAATGTGAGTGGAGTGAGTGAATGTGAGTGTTCGAATATAATGTTTAAATTACGATGTGAGACTAATAATTTATCCTGAATATACTGATGATTAACTATATACACAATGTGATGACCAGTCTCCATGTATCGGTTCAAAGAAATATATGTTGACGGTATCTGGTAGAGAGATACGGATCGGATAATATAGAAACTTTCTCCATTAGATGCGTCTATTGAACTACAAATTTTACCAGTGGGAGGCTCCTTTGCACATGATGTCGTCTGGATTATGGGTAACGACGCCTATTTCTGCCGTGAAGCAGTAATGCGTAAGCATAATTGTGTTTCGGTCTGCGTAGCTAGTGAAATTACTGGGCAAATGAGACTTATCATTTGATGTCTCTAGGAGATGAGCGCAATTGTATTGCCGCTCAGAATTTTTGGGTTTTTCGAGAATCTTGAGCGGCACTGTATTATAATGGGCCGGGCGTATCAATTACCATCAGCTGAACGTCCTGTTCGTCTCGCCCTTTATTGTCATACAAAAAAGAATAATACACAAGTACAATTTATTTTTTCTTGTTTTCTCCCCCATTTCGTCAGTGACATATTTGACCGCGTTCTCCCGGAAAGTATAATTCTTTCGGGAAGTTCGAAATAAATGGACCCTATATCCTTTTTTCTACCCTATACAAGGAGTGTAAATTACATCATGTTAATCTTATAGAATTACAAGCGCTAAAGTGTAATAAGCAAAAAAACCTATATTACTTACACCAATCGCCTCCAAATCTCAAAATTTATGATTTTTCAAGAATCCTGAGCGGCACTGCATTGTAATGAGCAGAGCGTATCAATTACAATCAGCTGAACGTTTTGCTGATCTTATCAGTTTTCTTGATAAAAAAAAAAAACAATTTCAATCATTAAGATTAATATAAATAAGGGTGAGCATATGCTGCTAATATACTAAATAAAGGATTCGAGTCATATTAAATTTAAATAAATGACTAACTGATTAATAAAAAAAAGCTAGAACGATTTTCCGTAATTCAAATAAATTTCATTCATATTTTTTGCATTTCAATTTCCTATGCAACATTTTATATCAGCGATATTAATATTATAAATGCTGGATATTTTATTTTGCTTTTAGTTTAAACACACTAATACCTGGATTTGTGTCGGATTTGAAAAAAATATTTTTATCATCATCATCATCAGCCGGAAGATGTCCACTGCTGGACAAAGGAGTCGACTCGACTCGAGTACCCCACATTAGAACCATTTTGTACCAAAAAAACTGTAATGCTAGGTGTGTAGAAATATTTAATAAGTTACCAAAAGAAATAAGAGAGGAGACAGTGTTAAATAGATTTAAATTTTAATTATTAACACTATTAAAAAATATTGTTTTTACTCAATAAATGAATATCATCAAACGAAGGGGTAACTGGCACCAATACTATTTTTACCAATAATATTATATTTTGTTGTGATTATTTTTACAACATTATCTCTTAGCATTTCATTTATTATTGTGAATGTGTATTGTAGGGTATTTTAGTAGGCTTTACGTTGATTAAGTTAAATGTACCTGTAATTACTGATTGTGTTAGGTTTATAATATTGTGAAGTGAAACCACAAAAATATTTGCATGTCTGTCAAGACGAAACATGTGCCTGCTTCTAAATTTGTAACAACTTTACTTGTGAACGTTTCTGGCAAATAAAGAACTTTGACTTTGACTTTGAAGGCCTCCCCAAAGATTTCCACGACGAGCGGTCCTGCGCTGCCCTCATCCAACGTATTCCGGCGATCTTGACCATGAGAATTTGTATATGACGGTCAAATTCGAAGATATAGGCCATCTAGTTTAGCTATTGGTATAGCCTAAGCCTTAAATTTACTGAATAGCTAATAAGTTATCTTTGTATATTAAATATTTATGAAGTAAGTCGGAAGTAAAACGCTCCCAAACTTTATAGGCGTGCTTTGGAAAAGTTGCTTTAAAAATATATAAATACAATCTTGTATAGCATATCGATCGTCAATCTCTCTCTGGACTGGCGCACCCCAGTATCAGCTCGATCCATTTGACCGCGTGCAACACAGAGCAGCTCGAATTGTCGGGGACCTAGCGCTCTGTGAACGGCTGGATCACTTGGCGTTGCGTAGAGACGTCGCTGCATTGTGTGTCTTCTACCGCATTTATCACGGGGAGTGTTCCGAAGAGCTGCTGATTTAACCTGATTCCTGCCGCCGAATTCCACATTCGCACGACACGCCACAAGTTAGGATATCATCCCCACCATCTGGATGTCTGGCGGTCCTCCACGGTTTTCAAGGAGCCTTCTTCCTCGTACTTCCAAGCTGTGGAATGAGCTTCCTTGTGCGGTGTTTCCGGGACGATACGACATGGGTACCTTCAAAAAAGCGCGTACACCTTCCTTAAAGGCCGGCAACGCTCTTGTGATTCCTCTGGTGTTGCAAGAGAATGTGGGCGGCGGTGATCACTTAACACCAGGTGACCCGTACGCTCGTTTGTCCTCCTATTCCATAAAAAAAAACATAACAGATTGCAACACTTGGTAAACGTCATGAAGCGCCATCAGTTCGTAAAGTGCTTTGACATCAGAAGAAGAATTGATAAGAAACAGCCATTTTCCCAGTTTTAAATTAATATAATTTAGCTTATTAATAATATAATAATAAATAATAAAATAAAAATTCCTTTTATTTCGAGTAATTTAACATTTCATAAGCTCTATGTATGTATTAGTTTTGTTTAGTTTATTCTATGTTATTTATATGTCTCTTACTTAATATAATTTTATGTGTATCCTATGTAATATATCATAGTATTATACAATAAACGCATAATATACGCTTAATATAATAAGTAAATTGATACTTCATCAGTGACCAACGATCTTATCGCCTCGCATTAAGTTTTCGGTGTAACGTAACGCAAAAATACTTTTCCTATACACGCCGAGAGGAAGTAACACGCACTCCAGACTGCAGACCATCTCGCCTCGGAGGCTCAGGTACGTCTGCCTTTTATTTAACCATAACTGATTGCAATTTTATAATAATATCATATGTTTTCCTAAGTACACGCTGATACACCCAGAATGGGTGAAGGCCTCCTCCTGCAGTAATGCCCAGTAGACTCTGTCTTTATCTATTTTCTCCAGTATGGGAATATTTCATATAAATATACACTTTTAGGTGGCCTGCGCAGAACCAGACAAGAACTATGCATCTTTATCCTCTGTATATTTTCTTTATATTATAGTAAACCTTATTTGTCAAAGATGTATTAATATACTTCTTGAATTTGTGCTCATTGAGTCCCAGTACACATACATGCATCTTCCTTGTACGTAAGCCATGATAGTTGAGTTATGTCAAAAAATATTTTCAATTTTGTTATTCAAATAATCTTGAAATTAGTAATAAACAGTTGTTAAAAAAACTAAAAAACACGCTTGTTATAGAAAACAGAACTAAAAAAGTGAAAAGAAATTAAAAATTAACATCAATTGTTTTTTTAAGAAAATAAGGGATGACCAAGCAGGAGGTTATGAATGGTATTAAGGTTATTGTAAAACTCAAAAATTCTGAGTGACACTACAACTGCGCTCGTCACCTTGAGAGATAGATGAGAATGATGAAGATGTCAAGTCTCATTTGCCCAGTAATTTCACTAGCTGCGGCACCCTTCACACCGAAACACATTACTGCTTCACGGCAGAAATAGGCACCGCTGTGGTACCCATCATCTAGCCGGCATCCGGTGCAAAGGAGCCATTGGTCGATTCCTGCCTTATCGACGAAAGATGAAAAAATTATATAAATTAACAAAAATCTTATTTCGCAAATAGAAAAATGGAATAATTTTATCAAATTAATGTATTGTGATCTGTCCACGATAAATCTACGAAAACTGGCCGTTTAAAGTGGGTCAAAATCGCACACAAATGACACGGTTACAAACAGACATACACACAGGTGACGCTAATAAAAAGCTTGTGATATTTTCAATTTTATTAATCAAATGAAAAAGTAATAAGTTAAAAAGCCGTACATCAAAATAATCTATTTAATAACTTTCATGTTACGTGATACATTAACATTTTGCGAAATACTGTATCCAACATTGAACCACGTAGTCTAATATAATTTCTGTCCCGGAAATAAGCAAACATTTACAGAGAGTGCTAGAGTTCTCGATTTAATAAACAGTGAAAATGACAAATATTATGTTATGAAATTCATGAGAGCGGATACTTAATTGAATTATATGACTTTGTAGATATTAATGTATTAATTCATACTGCCATTTTTATTGTAACTATTAGTATAACGAAAAATATGGAAAATATTTGTAGTAGATTGTGTATGTCACTAACCGATTCATATTGTGTATTTTTGCACAGAATAATAATTCAAATAAAAAAAAATAGCTTTAGTTTCCAACTATCTACTTAAAAAGTCCCGTCACCTTCAGAATCAGCAGTTCTAGAAATTAGGCGAAACAGACAGACAAATAGAGGAATTAGCATAGCAAAGTTACGTGAAATTTTCGCTGTTCTGTTGTAGTGTAAGGGAATCTCGAAGTTATGTCTTACAGGTGAAGGTCGAGTATAGTAATTATATTTTAGCTTTTTGACAACTGACTGTAACGTAAACATTATTGGGACGCTCCTTTGCACAGGATGCCGGCTAGATTATGTGTACCACAACGGCGCCTATTTCTGCCGTGAAGCAGTAATGTCTACGCATTATTGTGTTTCGATCGGAAGGGCGCCGTAGCTAGTGAATTTACTGGGCAAATGAGACTTAACATCTTATGTCTCAACGTGACGAGCGCAATTGTAGTGCCGCTCAGAATTTTTTGGTTTTTCAAGAATCCTGAACGGCACTGCATTGTAATGGGCAGGGCGTATCAATTAACATCAGCTGAACGTCCTGCTCGTCTCGTCCTATACTGTCATAAAAAAAAACTTGTTTACTTACTTATTATTTAATACACTATTCGACATCATACGAGAATAATCCTTAGTATACTACTGTATACTTAGAGGCGTGCTTGATTGATTTATTGATTAGTAAGTATGACGACCTGTATAGCCGAGTGGTTAGCGATCCTGCCTACTAAGCTAGAGGTCCCGGGTTCGAATCCCGGTAGGTGCAAGCATTGATATGATGAATATGGATGTTTGTTTCCGAGTCATGGATGTTTAAATGTATTTATGTATGTTTATATGAATATATGTATGTTTAAGTAAGTATATTGTATTAAATATATCGTTAGCTTGGGGCAAGATAATTTGTGTAAAAAATAATAACTGAGCGGTCAAAGCGAAATGTCAGTGCAATATAAATGGCGATACAGCATTATTGGTGATCAATATAAGCACATAGATATAATTATATCACTAACTGTGGTGACGTATAATAATAAAAAATAATTCTCCGAAAAAGTCACAGAAATATCTCAGATGGTTGCGAAACTGAAGTGGCAGTGGGCAGGGCACATAGTTCGATAGACAGATGGCCGTTGTGGCAGTAAATTCTTCGAATGTCGACCACGTATAGGACGACGTAGTGTTGGTTGGTCACAAGATGGACCGACGATCTGGTCAAGATCGCCAGAACACGTTGTATGAGGGCAGCGCAGGCCCGTCGTCATGGCGATCTTTGGGGGAGGCCTTTGTCCAACAGTGGACATTTTCCGGCTGAAATGGTGATGATGAATTATACTGAAAATGTTCGTACCCCGTAGTTAGTTAAATGAAATACTTTTAGAACTAAATATTATAGTTTTCGAGATTTACTTAAAGATATATTTTTGTACCCTTACGTTTTGCTAATCTAGCAGAGTGACTATTAAAATTCAGTCATGAAAAGTACATGATTAAGTGTGCGTTACGCACTTTTATTGTTTTACTAGCTGACCCGGCAAACGTTGTTTTGCCATATAAAGTATAATTCACGCGATAGTTTTATAAGTAATAAAATATTGCCTTTATTATAGCCTGTACATCATTTTGTACTATTGTCAATAGTTTTTGCGGCGCACGCAAAAATAGGTTTTCGATTTTACACCTTGTGTTACAAAATAGCAATTTTATTATGGATCCCTAATTTTGAAAAAAAAACATAGCCTATAGCCTTCCTCGATAAATGGACTACCCAACACTGAAAGAATCATTCAAATTGGACCAGTAGTACCAGAGTCAGAGAGTAGTCAAACAAACAAACACTGCAGCTTTATAATATTAGTATAGATTATAAACTAGCTGACCCGACGGACGTTGTTCTGTATATAATAAACAAAATAATGTTTTTATATGAATTTGTCAATAATATATCATAACATCAAAAATTACTTCGTAAAATATGCACCCTGCTGTCGTAATGAAATTGTTTCACAGCAGAGCTGTCAAACCGTGCGTCAATAAATTCTCTCATAGAAATTATGTATGGACACATCAAAGGAAAAACAAATTTGTTGTTTTTATTTAATTGAGCAGCATTTTCCTATTTATTCACCTTATAAACCTTCTCTGGACTTCCACAAACAATTCAAGACCAAAATTAGCCAAATCGGTCCAGCCGTTCTCGAGTTTTAGCGAGACTAACGAACAGTAATTCATTTTTATATATATAGATGAGGTATAGGCTACCTGATTGTATGTGATTACCGCAGAACATACACTCTTGTAACACCAGAAGAATCACATTAGAGTTGCCGCCTTATGAGCTCTCGAATAAACTATACAATAGTGCCTGTTTTTTCTTATTAACAAGGAAATAAAACATAAAACCCTAATAATAATTATTAACCTTCCGTAATCGAGCCCCCCGGAGCAAGTGCCCTCGCGCCGCGGTATGTCACAGATCGGCGCGATTTAGGCGCGCGCGCAGCGGCCTGTCTATGTGTATTATTTTACGTGTATTAATAGATTGCTTATAATTATGATAATATGAGAGAATGTATAATAAAACTATTGAAACCAGCTATAAGACCATGCAAAATAAACTATCTTATAAACAAAATGAGGATCAGGACTTGGACGGGGCGTAGTGTGTCGTACGGCACTTTCGATATTGGTGTATATGAAAGATCTAGGGCAAACAACTAAAAAACAAAAACAACAAAAAGTTAAAGATCTACTGAAACTGACTTTGAGTCTCGTGCCAGATTTTGGCGAGACAACACGTCCTGAGGATGCCTCGTGTGGAGGCGAAACACGTGTCGAATTGTTTTAAAGACAAATATTGGCGGAATTAACACTAAAGAAAACTTAAATCATTTTTTTAAGGCGTATTCATACTCAGGTAAAATTCAAATCATGAATATTAAAGAAATTGTATTTATTGAATCACTGTCTACATCGTTGTCTTCTTGTCGATTATGAAGGGAATGTTTTCAAGACTTAGTTCACGTAATAATAAGTTAGAAATTTTACTTCATAATAGTATATTCCAACTTAAAAAAAGTGATTATTTTAAAAATTTATGATTTGTTCCTGTTTCGCCCCGCAAAGGTTCGCCCCGCACAAAAAATTTTTGTTTCGCCCCAGATTTTATTCCTGTTTCGTCTCGAAAATAAGAATATTGAATAATTTATTATTTTATTCTTGTTTTGCCCCACTTTTTGTTCTTTATTCGCCCCGGGTAGTAATTTATGTGTTTTACAACATGTAACAATTCTAGAAAAGTTCAGTAATCTTGTCATGCGCAGACAAAGTCGAAGGAATCAGCAAGTTTAATTGAATTTCAATTACTGAATATCTCATGTAAAATGATATAACGATAGTTCAGGGAGTTAGGATATCATATCCGTTAGGAAATTGCGAAGTTTACGAGTTACTCGGATGCTAAGAGGATGATTACAATTTAGCTTAGTTTATTCAATTACTATTACCAATGACGTTCTATACATATGGACATTTCATTCGCAGTCTGATAACGGAACGGCAAAAGTGTGCTTAAAGACAATGTAAGCACACTTTTCTCCTTAGTCGTGTGTCAACTGTTTGTCAATCAACAAGCCTAAGTGTGCTGTAAAAAGTGCTTAAATAATACATTAACGACTCAAAAAAAAGATGGTGTGACTTATCATCGGTAAGGATATTTTATTATATAAAATAGATATGCAAAAAGCGGAAGTAATTTAATAAAACGAATATTTTTTTCATTAAATATGGTACAATATTATTGACAAATCCCCAGACAAGACCCGCGTGTCAGAATGAGACAGATGAAAGAAAAAAATAAAATTGTTTCACAGTGGAACTGTCAAACCGTGCGTCACAAAATTCTCTCATAGAAAATATTATGTCCATACAAAACAAGTATTGAAAATAAAAATAATTATGGATCCCAAATTGAAATAAAAACTATCCTATCTCTCAAGTTGAATTAAACTGCACTCCATGAAGAAATCCCCATTAAAATCCGTTCATTAGTTTAGGAGTCCATCGCGGACAAAGTACCGTATCACGTAATTTTTATATATTGAAATAAATGTATATACATACATTCTAGCTAACCCGACAGACGTTGTTCTGTCTATAACAAAAAAACTCTGATAAATGTCGCAAATTCCGTTCTTAGCAGACCGCTACTTCACAAAAGGAATATTTCTCAATATTGTCCAATTTAACCCCCAGAAGACTCAAGTTTGCGCGTTTACCACAAAAAACCGATTTGTCGAATCACCGCTCTCCGACAACACTTCCCTTAAAGCCTCGCCTAGTATCGGAATACTGGGTCTCGAAATCTCGAGCGATTGCCAATTCCGTTCCCAGGAGGGCAAAGCCGAATTAGCTTCAAAAAAGCTGGGCATCATTAAAAGACCACGGCAATACTTCAAGTCGGCCCACATTCTAGCGCTCTACAAAGCCACATATTGAGTATTGCTGTCATCTCTGGTCTGGCGCACCCCAGTATCAGCTCGATCCGTTTGACTGTGTGCAACGCAGAGCAGCTAGAATTGCCAGGGACCCAGTGTTCTGTGAACGGCTGGATCACTTGGCGTTGCGTATAGTCTACAGACGTCGCTTCATTGTGTGTCTTCTACCGCATTTATCACGGGGAGTGTTCCGAAGAGCTGTTTAACAGGATTCCTGCCGCCGAATTCCACCTTCGCACGACACGCCACAAGTTAGGATATCATCACCACCATCTGGATGTGTGGTGGTCCTCCACGGTGTGGTTTTCAAGAAGCCTTCTTCCACGTACTACAAAGGTGTGGAATGAGCTTCTTTGTGTGGTGTTTCCGGGACGATACGACATGGGTACCTTCAAAAAAATCGCGTACACCTTCCGGCCGGCAATGCTCCAGTGATTCCTCTGGTGTTGCAAGAGAATATGGGCGGCGCTGATTATTTAACACCATGTGACCCATACGCTCGTTTGTCCTCCTATTCCATAAAAAAAAATTTCAAATTTCAAGTTTCTAGGCGTAATTGTTCCGGAAATATAGTGATGAGTCAATACATAGGTGCAAATCTCATATATATATAACCACTCAATGTAAGTTTTTGGATACCAAACAAAAATCGAAGTCACTTCTTGCATTCAAAAGCCAAGAAACAAAGAATAAATATTTTAGTTTTATGTAATTCAGGGTCGTCATTATTTAAATATTAACGCCACTTCTAATATCTTACTTAATTTAGTTTGATATTACAGTTTTCTTTTTGAAGCCATATACATAACAATCTTAGATAATTTATACAGCTAGATAGAGTCTTTTGCTGTTAGACAACCGATAAAAACATACCAGAATATAAGTTTAGTGTGAGTGACAAGCTACGTATTCCACTCGCGATTTGTATGACACTTTGTGTTAGTTTGCGTAAATTGCTAAAAGTAGAGGTTAGTTCTTAAGTCTAATTTTTTCGACGTTTTCAAAGCTGTCATAGTCTATGTAGACGCATAATTAATGTTCTAAGATAATAATATATGCTAGTGCATTGTATTCTTCAGTTTTCTTCCTTTTAAGGACTTCATCCATAGGATGCATTCACTCATTTTTTTTTGGTTTTCGCCCATCAAGCCAAAACACAATAATGCTTATGGCACCATTGTGGTTGCCACCTTGTACCCAGCGAAAGGAGCATCCCACTGGTAAAAATATATTTAACAAATATTTTTTAGACAGAATAATTTTCATTATTTTCATCCTTTTTTTTCTATAAAGATAGAAAAATAAACTTACCGCGATGTGTACCGCGCACAAAATATCATTAGAATTGTAATCAACACACTGACAGAAGGAAACATGTTTATTTAGAAACTAGCGTTCGTCTCGTATTTTAGTACCGTACTATTAGCTAATAACTTCATTTTATTAGTGTAAACAAACAGATAAACCGACAAAGGTTACCTTAATAATAGCATATGCTAAGAGGTACTCTGTTTTTGTGTCAAAAAGAAAACCAAGAAAATTTGTACATGAAACAATATTCAACTGTCAAATACACATATAAACGAAAACCATGCGGGTACCCGCTTGTTAAACATAAATAAATCTCTGGAAAACCAAAACACAAATGCACAATACTTCAACTCTCTAGACATGCAACATTAAAATATGAAATTCTCGGAAACAATTTAAACATACCTCACTGTCTCGAATGCCATAAACAACCCAAGTGAAAGAACTTAGAAAACTGTACGTTTCCACAAAGAGAAAAATAGAAGTTAGCTCTGCAAGTTAAAGTTTAATTTAGGCCACCTATTTTTCTCTAGAACGTCATTTCCCCAGCCAACCGTAACGTTAATTAAAATACTTGTTAGTACCCCTGAAATTATCGCTAGGGACTTGAGCTTTACAGGCACTGAAAAAATTAAGTTAAGCTTTCGTGTACTTTATTATTGACACTCAGGGTTATCAAATCAAAGCCTCAGAAATTCAGAGGCTTTCTCACAAGCTGGTGAAACCCACACGATCAAAATAACGTAAGATAACTCATGTAACAACGGGTCACGGACCCTTTAACAAACATCTGTTTAATATATGTGTCACCGACAGTCCCCTGTGCTGGGCTTGCTTGGAGACAGAAGAGACGGCCACACACCTCATCCTGGAGTGCCATAGTGTGGCCACATAGCGGGCCAAACACCTGGGATCACCGAGGACTCTCCCCGAAGTCATGGGTCTTGAAGACATCAGAGGTTTGAGTAACTTCCTTGAGGAGTTGGGATGGCAAGATTAGCAACCCACCCCTACGACGCAAAATAGGCGCATAGCAGACGTCGAGTTGTGAAGAGTAGCCCATGAATACCTATACCTACCTAGCCTCAGATATAATTTAAAATGTATGCACATAATAAAAATAAATCTTAAAGACTCTGCAAAAATCTAGTAGAGCTTTTAGGTGGTTGTTATTATCACATCCAACCATAAAAACCTATTTTTACCTTATTAAAAAGCCTTATTAAAAATTTTTTGGCACTGAATAAATCAAGCTGATCTTTCATGTAAATATGTACCCATTTAAAAGTGTAAGCTTGACTGACACAGAGTGAATTAAGTAGATCTCCCAGACGCTTCCTTTTATTAAAACTTAAGGTTATGAAATCAAAGCCTACTTTGAATCTACATTAAAAAGTGTAACGTAAAACGATACCCCATAACGCAATGCTTTCGAATTTATACAATGAACATAAGAAAACCGATTTTAAAAATGTTTATTTTTTGATCCGCCAAATCTCTCAAACGAATATATCGGTTTTTATGAAAAAAATCTATTGCATTAACTCTTGTTAGAGTGCTTTCGCAAAAATTATACGGTTCCTTAAAATATCATTTCCATGACAATCTGAATCCTTGAATTTTCTTTAAAATTTCTTAGACTAATTTTTTACGCTGGATGTTAATTAATATTTAAAAATTAAGTACCAGAAATTGCACCTTATAAGAGTCCATCTCTCTCTCTCTTAAGAGAATAAGTAGTCGTAGAACTATTTCTATTGTAGTATATGAACTAGATCCGGATTTCGTCATCCGATTTGTTTCCGTCATCCGTTAGAAATAGTTTTACTACACCGGACCGTATTTTCACGTATACGGATCGAATTCGGATCAAACATAGTGCGAAAGCGCTCTTATAAGGAGCAATTTCTGGTACTTTATTTTTAAAAATTAATTAACATCCAGCATAAAAAATAGATCTAAGAAATTTTAAAGAAAATTTAAGGATTCAGATTGTCATGTAAATGATTTTTTAAGGAACCGTATTATTTAGTAATAATCTGTTACTTGTTTTCAAATTCAAATTCAAATATTTTTATTCAAAATAGGATTTCACATCACTTATTGAAAGTCAAAAACTACCACCCATTCCAAAACGAATGTCTCAGACCTGAGAAGAATGGGCGCAACAAACTCAGCAGGCTTTTTTTTTAATTAAAAAAATTTATTTACAAAGTAATATTGTACAATTAAACTTTTTATTTAATAGCCTGAAGGCGGTCGGTCCATTCCCAATCTCATTAAGAAAGTCAGTTATGTTATAGTAACCTTTAACACACATACGTTTTTTGACGTAATACTTTTGTTTTGAACATTTCTGGGATCTTGTTGTAGCAGCATATACATCGCCCCACAAAAGACTTTCTAACTCGTCACTTTAACAATATAAATGGACACTTCTATATTATTATTTAAGGATCATTGTGCAGGGTAAACAATAAAGGTAAAACGCAGACTCATAGCTGTTTAATTTCCGCAAGCGAGTCCGCATCAATCATGATGTAATTCATTCAGCGTGGGCGCGATCACTCATCGTGATGGCTCGGTCGGGTGGTCGGGGTATTGTTCGAGAACCAACAATACAGCTCAAATCGTAAACGACAAACGTTAGAAATGCTTTCATACACTGATGTTATATTGATGAACCCTGCTGACCCATTGAAATACTCGCATATGGCTATTCCCAGACATTTTCGAATTACCTAGTTGCGTGCGACTTCGTCTGCGTGGACTTAGTAGAAGCACCGGTAGAAGTGAAACTTCATTAAAAAGATAGAACGAATTAGAAAAATACATTATTACACCAGTGGAAGACTCCTTTGCACAGGATGCCGGCTAGATTATGGGTTGCACAACGGTGCCTATTTCTACCGTGAAGCAGTAATGTGTAATTATCATTACTGTGTTTCGGTCTGAAGGGCGCCGTAGATGTCTCAAGATGACGAGCAACTGTGTAGTAACGCTCAGAATTTTTAGGTCTTTCACAGAAATATGAAAATGAGAGTCAAGATTTATTATGATAATGATGGTGTGTCGATGTTAACGACGAAGACACGAGATCTGAATAAAAATATGTAGAAAGTCCTAAAAAGTGTTTATATGAGCGTTTATCATTTTAAGTATATTTTAAACACAATTTCATGTATAATATAATCTATAGTAGTGATTGTTTTAATTTGATAGAATCATAGAATTGAAACTATTTAAGCATTGTTTTTTTATAAAAAATATTATATGTCGTGTTGTTTTTTCTGCTAAACTGAAATTAGTACAGACCAGCCCCACTGAAAGTTTGAGCCTGAAAAAGGTTAGAAGCAAACTTTGTGTTAAATAAAGAATAATAAAGTTACTTTTATTCAAAACTTTAATGATTAAGATATTTTATTAAAATAATGTGAATATTATGGCACATACGCCATAGTACTTATTATATGCGCCGTAATACTTTCTTTTCTTGTAATTTATTTATGGCAATTTAAAGCGCCGACGATTTCCTATAGATAGAGGAATACCATAGACAACAGACGCATTGTCATTTGAGAGGCGAAACTTATGAATCTTTCGCCGCATAATAATATAATCATATCGTCACCGAGCAGCACAGTTTGAAAGCAAAATTGCAAATATAAGCTTAATATAATAAGAAAATTCTTCAAAAGACTTCAATAGTGATCAACGACCTAATCGTTAAGTTCTCGGTGTAACGCCAAGCAAAAATATTTTTTCTACATACGCCGAGAGGAAGTAACACGCACGTACCTTAGCACCAGGAGTTCCTAGAGGATTAGCGGGGTCCCCCAGCTGCAGACCATCGTGCCTCGAAATCTATTTATTTAGCCATAACTGATTGCAATTTTTAATAATATCATATGTTTTCCTACGCACGCGCTAATACACATATCTTTAAATGAGCTCAATTAAATCTTAAACATGGCAAGATTATTGAAGAAGAAGAATATTACATCATCATCATCTCATCGTTTATTCGTAGTAATGGGTATCCATAAGATGTTACAAATCAATATAAAAGTACTCCATTCCTTGTCAGCATGCTGTGGCATACAAGTTGTCAAAGAAAAATAAATATATAAACACGATGTCAGTAAATTGATATTATCTAAATAATTCAAATTACTAAGTATTTAAATTATTAAGTAAATAATATTTTAGAATTTCAATTGAGTAAAGCATCTGAAAAGAAGTCTTTTATAGAATAGTACGATTTTGTCAGTAGGAGATTACAATAACAAACAAATAAATTAAAAACACGGTTTTATATACTTTAAATGTGCATCAAAAATAGTTTCATTTTGTATGAAGAGATTCATCGTGAGATAGCACCGTTTCCAGCATCATAAGAGGCTCTCGTCTATACTCTTCAGGCTTTCAAATACACGACAAGTATAACTTCAATAAATTTTAATCTGAATGCATATATTGCTCTTTAGTAGTAAACTTTCAAAAAGTTATTTTTATCATTAATTTTTAAAGTGAAAACTTCTTTAGCGGCGTTGAATACTTTTCTTGGAATGGGTATAAAATGGTTAAACTCACGTCATGTCACGTGTCCTGATCTAAAATTCGTAAGAAAATTATATACCTACAGTGTTTTGGTACCAGGCAATCATAGTTGAAGAACAGATTGTCTTAAGTATGACGCGACTATACCTTATATTAATTATATTTTGAAGTCATTCGCAGGACGTAATTACTGCATAGATACCAGGAGACCATAAATATGGTAGCGGTGATAGTAATGTACTTAAATAGTTTATTTTGTTTTTTCCCGACTGCGCCAGAAGGAGGATTACGTTTTCCGGGAGTATGTAGACTATGACTTCGAAAGAATGCCTTTCCAGAATTTGCATGACAAGGTACTTAGAGAACTTAACTGAAAGTTAATTAATTAATTATGCAACGCCCCATGCGTTCGACACTATACGCTTATGGTAGGCGAAATAGGCCATTTGCCAATTTTGCGGTTTTCTGGAATGCAAAGCGAAATTGGCTTCGAAAAAGCTGGGTAAAATAGAGCGCGCCAATACTATAGGCCGGATATGGAGTATTGTTGTCATCTATGGTATGGTGTACCCCAGTATCAGTTCGAACTATTTCACCATGTGCGACGCAAAGCTGCTGGAATTGTCGGGGATTCAGTGCTCTGTGAACGGCTAGATCACTTGGTGTTGCGTAGAGACGTCGCTTTATTGTATGTATTCTACCGCATCGTTCACGGGGAGTGTTCTGAAGAACGGCCGAATTCTACCATCGCACGAGACGCCACAAATTAGGGTATCATCCCCACTATCTGGATGAGTGGCGTTCCTCTAAGTGTGGTTTTCAAGGAACTTCCTTCCACATACAACCAAGCTTTATGAGCTTCCGTCTGCGGTATTTCCAAGACGATACGACTTTCTTCAAAAAAACACACACATTACATTGTTTTGTACATATTCTAAAGAGGCCGGCAACGGCCTATCAGTCCTATGGTGTTATTACTTAACATCAGGTTATAGCTCTTTTGTCCTCCTTTTCCACATAAACGTAAAATAGGAAGCGGGAAAGCACACACCAACACATGGGCGTTTGCGCTTACTAACAAAAAAGTCACCCGAAAAGTAATTCTCTCCTACGAGTGGGAGGTTGCTTTGCACAGGATGCCGGCTAGATTACGGGTACCACAAAGGCACCCATTTTCTGTCGTGAAGCAGTAATGTGTGAGCACTTTTGCGTTCCGGTCTGAAGGGCGCCGTAGCTAGTGAAATTACTTGGCAAATGAGACTTAACATCTTATGTCTCAATGTGACGAACGCAATTGTAATGCCGCTTAGAATTTTTGGGTTTCAAAAATCCTGAGCAGCACTGCATTGTGCAGAGTGTATCAATTACCATCAGCTGAACGTCCTGCTCATTTCGTCCCTTATTTTCATAATAAAAACCAAAGGCATTATCTCGGCGTATCACAGCTTACGCCCATAAGAACCGTAAGCGGAAACATGACAATATCACTCTCATAATTATTATTTCAGACAGCTTGCACGCTAAAAAGCTTCTTAAAGCTTTAAGCAGACTCGTGCTTAAGAAATTATTTCTGAAGCATTTATCTACTTATACTGGATACTACCTATGTATACCTGAATACGAATAAATATGGTAATGTTGGGTCAGCGCTGAATTAAGTATAGGCAAGTACCTGAAAAGAAAATGAATATATGAATACATTAGCACGAGTAAAATGCTTTTGTTTTACTTGGTTATATAAAAATAAAATCATGTAGTATTTGAATAAGTATTCTAAAATATAACACAGACAATTTCTAAATTGTTGGGTTACCATAATTCACCTTTGAATTTAATTTAATACTTATTTTTATTTGAAACATGAACATACACGAACATGAACTACAGGTCATGAAATAATTTCTAGTGTTTCATGTCTACAGACATAAAAACTTATTAATTAGCAGTTTACGTACTTGAAAAAACGCTTTTACCCTTAAACAGGCGTGTATAATTAATATACAAAAAGATTGATCCTGTGTTAAGTTTTTTTCTGTATCTCGCATCACTTAGTTTTTCCATTTGCATATGTACTGTAGTTTCATGACATATATAGTTAGATCAAATTTTACGTCTGAGCATTTTACTCTTAGATAATTTATACGTTTTGATAGACTGCGACAGTTTTTTTTTTATGGAATAGGAGGACAAACGAGCGTACGGGTCACCTGGTGTAAAGTGATCACCGCCGCCCACATTCTCTTGCAACACCAGAGGAATCAGAAGAGCGTTGCCGGCCTTTAATGAAGGTGTACGCGCTTTTTTTGAAGGTACCCACGTCGTATCGTCCCGGAAACACCGCACAAGGAAGCTCATTCCACAGCTTTGTAGTACTTGGAAGAAAGCTCCTTGAAAACCGCAGTGTGGAGGACCGCCACACATCCAGATGGTGGGGATGATATCCTACTTTGTGGTGTGTCGTGCGAAGGTGGAATTTGAAGCATTTGGACAGTTGTGAAAAGGTCGAAAAAAATTGAGTTTAGAACTAATCTCTATTGTTAGCAATTCACGCACACTAACAGAAACTGTCATACAAATCGCGAGTGTAAGTAGTAGCTTGTCACGTACACTAAACTCGCCTTTTTAATCGGTTGTCTATCAGTAAGAGACTCTATCTAGACATGTAAATTATTTAAGATTTTACCACTTTATACAATTGGGTTTATAAGACTATTTGTCAGTAAAGTAAAGCTGAGACATACGAAGTAGGTACGCACTTAAATGGAAATAAATTATTCAGCATTTAAACTTTTAAATGAGTAACAGAGTTAAGTGTAAAATTTAGACTAACGATTTTTTTTATTGTTTGAAAAGACATGACTTAAAGGAACCAAACAACAGCAATATTAGTCAGCACAATTTGTTATATTTTTTGGGATTACACCAATTAAATTTGAAAACAAAATTTATAAACAATTTTTTTTTATGAAAATATGGGACAAGACGAGCAGGACGTTCAGCTAATGGTGATTGATACGCCCTGCCCATCACAATGCAGTGCCGCTCAGGATTCTTGAATCCCCAAAAATTCTGAGCGGCACTACAACTGCGCTCGTCACCTCGAGACAAGATGTTAAGTCTCATTTGCCCAGTAATTTCACTAGCTACGGCGCCCTTCAGACCGAAACACAGTAATGCTTACACATTACTGCTTCACGGCAGAAATAGGCGCCGTTGTGGTACCCATAATCTAGCCGGCATCCTGTGCAAAGGAGCCTCCCACTGGTAAACAATACGATACTCGAATCCACAACCTCACGCGTTCCGTGCGAGCGCTCTTCCAACTGAGCCAACCGCTCCATTGACGTATCGTTGATGAAATCTAAAAATATTGGGGTTGAGCAGCTTATCAACTGTAAAATAGATCCTGTAGATGAAGCTACAACCTGAGTGTTGAATAAAGCAAGAATTATACGTCACTCGAATGGTTGGCACAGTCAGAATAAGCGGTTCACGGAACACGAGAGGTTACGAGTTCGAGTCTCGCATCGTTCATAAAATTTTGTTTTCAAATTTTATTTGTGTAATATTAAATCAGGTTTAAAAGGTTGGTCGGGTACAAAAGAGTTGGATCGGTTTTTCATGATGCGAATGCCGTACGAAGTCATCGCGTTAGCCAGCACTAGCATTAAACTGTCAGTTAGTTTTTTGTGGAATACTCGAATTATTATATCTCGCATCACTTAGTTTTTCCATTTGCATATGTACTGTAGTTTCATGACATATATAGTTAGATCAAATTTTACGTCTGAGCATTTTACTCTTAGATAATTTATACGTTTTGATAGACTGCGACAGTTTTTTTTTTATGGAATAGGAGGACAAACGAGCGTACGGGTCACCTGGTGTAAAGTGATCACCGCCGCCCACATTCTCTTGCAACACCAGAGGAATCAGAAGAGCGTTGCCGGCCTTTAATGAAGGTGTACGCGCTTTTTTTGAAGGTACCCACGTCGTATCGTCCCGGAAACACCGCACAAGGAAGCTCATTCCACAGCTTTGTAGTACTTGGAAGAAAGCTCCTTGAAAACCGCAGTGTGGAGGACCGCCACACATCCAGATGGTGGGGATGATATCCTACTTTGTGGTGTGTCGTGCGAAGGTGGAATTTGAAGCATTTGGACAGTTGTGAAAAGGTCGAAAAAAATTGAGTTTAGAACTAATCTCTATTGTTAGCAATTCACGCACACTAACAGAAACTGTCATACAAATCGCGAGTGTAAGTAGTAGCTTGTCACGTACACTAAACTCGCCTTTTTAATCGGTTGTCTATCAGTAAGAGACTCTATCTAGACATGTAAATTATTTAAGATTTTACCACTTTATACAATTGGGTTTATAAGACTATTTGTCAGTAAAGTAAAGCTGAGACATACGAAGTAGGTACGCACTTAAATGGAAATAAATTATTCAGCATTTAAACTTTTAAATGAGTAACAGAGTTAAGTGTAAAATTTAGACTAACGATTTTTTTTATTGTTTGAAAAGACATGACTTAAAGGAACCAAACAACAGCAATATTAGTCAGCACAATTTGTTATATTTTTTGGGATTACACCAATTAAATTTGAAAACAAAATTTATAAACAATTTTTTTTTATGAAAATATGGGACAAGACGAGCAGGACGTTCAGCTAATGGTGATTGATACGCCCTGCCCATTACAATGCAGTGCCGCTCAGGATTCTTGAATCCCCAAAAATTCTGAGCGGCACTACAACTGCGCTCGTCACCTCGAGACAAGATGTTAAGTCTCATTTGCCCAGTAATTTCACTAGCTACGGCGCCCTTCAGACCGAAACACAGTAATGCTTACACATTACTGCTTCACGGCAGAAATAGGCGCCGTTGTGGTACCCATAATCTAGCCGGCATCCTGTGCAAAGGAGCCTCCCACTGGTAAACAATACGATACTCGAATCCACAACCTCACGCGTTCCGTGCGAGCGCTCTTCCAACTGAGCCAACCGCTCCATTGACGTATCGTTGATGAAATCTAAAAATATTGGGGTTGAGCAGCTTATCAACTGTAAAATAGATCCTGTAGATGAAGCTACAACCTGAGTGTTGAATAAAGCAAGAATTATACGTCACTCGAATGGTTGGCACAGTCGGAATAAGCGGTTCACGGAACACGAGAGGTTACGAGTTCGAGTCTCGCATCGTTCATAAAATTTTGTTTTCAAATTTTATTTGTGTAATATTAAATCAGGTTTAAAAGGTTGGTCGGGTACAAAAGAGTTGGATCGGTTTTTCATGATGCGAATGCCGTACGAAGTCATCGCGTTAGCCAGCACTAGCATTAAACTGTCAGTTAGTTTTTTGTGGAATACTCGAATTATTTTATCCCCCTTTCTCCCGGAAGACGTCCACGGCTGGACAAAGGCCTCCCCCAAAGATCGGCACGACGATCGGCCTGCACTGCACTTATCCAACCCACTCCGGTGATCTTGATCAGATCGTCGGTCCATCTCGTGGGGTAGCCCCCCATCAACACTATGTCTTCCGGTACGTGGTCGCCAATCGAGGACTTTACTGCCCCTACGCCCAATACGCGCGCTAATACCAATATAATAGAATTAATTAATATTTTTTTCCACTTATTACAAATATTATGGAATTTTTCGAAAGGATTCATATTTTAATGAACCATACTATTTTATTTACAAAACGATAAACAACAACACATATAAATAAAAAAAATAACTTCACTTCCGTTTATAAAATAAATTTTGTAAAATAAGTCAAGTTACGTAAAGGGAATTGATCATGTCCACGCCCTCAGAAAATTTGGATGTTTGCCAAACTGTGGCGAGGCTATAAGGTTTGTCGTTGGCAATTCAGTACCGAAACATTCAAATCTGAATTATTCAAAATAGCTCCCAATCTTAACAAACAACTGTTTTTGAATCCACTTTACTTAAATCAATCATTATATAAATCTTGGAAGAAACAAAGAAACAAAGATAATCTGCTGAAAGGAAATGATATACATAACATTAATACAAGATACAAGAATAAATTGTTAATTCCAAGAAACCGATTACTAATTATTTATGCAACTGTTCTGTTATAAGGGGTATTAAAACACGAATGTGGGTGATAATAGTATCACATGAGTGTTTTAATATCTTATTATCAACAGTTGCATATACAAGACTTTATCTACACCCAGAATATGAATCCTCTAGAAGATTCTAGAACAGTTAGCTTACTGCTAACATTAAAACACCAGTCCTAGTAGTAACCTAATATCATTAATTACTGATTATATACAAATAAACTAAGTATTAATGAAACAATTATTTATTTTAGTAGTAATTTTTCATTTTATATAGTGCAATAATTAAAATTCACTCGAATATAATACTTTTACAGCGTTTAAAATGAATCGCTCATTTTTTGTAAACAAAACAATAAAAATATCGAAGAAAAATGGCGGAGATTCGAATAACCTACTTTTTTTTTCGGCGCGCGACGTTCTGGTAGTGTGGAACGCGCGTAAACGAAAATGTTCTTTTTTTGAAATTCATACAGGTACCACGCATCGAGCAATAAGAATGTGGCTGTCTGTTGAAACTCTTTGCGCATGAAGGGATCGAAAAAAAAACATAGGAGTGTTGTTATGAAAATTTGGATGATGTAATAGTTATAAGAACGTTGGGTGTTTTAATGTTGGCAATAAGCTAACTGTTTCAGAATCTTTAATAGAGGATTTAAAGCATGGGTGTAGATAAAAAAACTAAACGATACGATATAACTTCATAGGAAACTCTGTGCGTTTCTATAACAAACTCCCATCAAAAGTGACAGAGCTATCAATTCGTCAATTCAAATCTTATATTAAAAAACAATTAATGAAGGAAGCCTATTACAGAATAGATGATTTTATAAATACCAAGGTAGCTCAGATGTAGCTCCATCTCGCAATGACAGCTTGACAACATTTGGTTCAATAGTATGATTATGAATAAAACTTTGTATTTTTGTATATTAAAATAGTTTATTGTGTGAAGATTCAATGTGATCCTCGAGATTTTATTGAATAAAAATATTCTGATTTTGAATCTGTTTTCATTCATTGGCTAGTCAGGAGAAAACAATAATAGGTTTTATTATAAACGACCTTATTCTCGGAACTTTGTGAGCGGGGACTTCAAAACAGACTAGTACATATTTAAATCTATATATATTTTCCCAGAAAAGCCTATTGCTACGTAATTTAATAAGTATCATCGCAGGGGCATACAATTACAGGGGTTGATCTTAGGGAAAAACCGTAATGGAATAAAAATTTCTTAATAAAAAGAACCACAAAACTACCTAATTATGAATATCATTTTATTTTATTATATTGTAAATAATATAAAATAAATTAATTAGAAAATATTAAGTTAAAAATAAGACAGATAGAGTATATAATTAGATGCCATTGCAGACTTTATTGACAATGTTTAGTTTTTATTAAATTTTGTTTTTTTTTTTATTATGTGCTAGGGAAATGTAAGAGTTTAAAAATTCTTAAACTTTTGCTTTTCACTGATGAATTGCTTTTTTAAAAATAATTCCTATATCTAATATTTGCGTCCACATTCAACAAAAGTATTTAAAGCCAAGTGATTAATGACAATACCTATACTATACAATAACTTTGCCTCTAATGGAAGGAAAAGCTGGCTGAAGTAATTACAATGTCTCAACTCTGGCAAGAAACGTGATTATTGTCTTACAAGAAATGAGAAAAGCTTTAATTTTCAACTGAAGAATTTCAAGCTAGAAATATGAATTGAGATTGAAATTGTAATACATTTTGATGTTATTCTAAAAATTGATAATCTATTACATTTTCATATGAATATTCGTCTGCGTGGACTTACAAATGGCATATTAAGGGGTAGGTTATAATAATTTATTACTAGTTAATGCCCGCGACTTCGTCCGCGAAGAATTTTTTTTTTATGGAATAGGAGGACAAACGAGCGTACGGGTCACCTGTTGTTAAGTGATCACCGCCGCCAACAATCTCTTGCAACACCAGAGGAATCACAGGAGCGTTGCCGGCCTTTAAGGAGGGTGTACGCGCTTTTTTTGAAGGTACCCATGTCGTATCGTCCCGGAAACACCGCACAAGGAAGTTCATTCCACAGCTTTGTAGTACGTGGAAGAAAGCTCCTTGTAAACCGCACTGTGGAGGACCGCCACACATCCAGATGGTGGGGATGATATCCTAACTTGTGGCGTGTCGTGCGAAGGTGGAATTCGGCGGCAGGAATCAGGTTAAACAGCTCTTCGGAACACTCCCCTCGATAAATGCGGGAGAAGACACACAATGAAGCGACGTCTCTACGCAACGCCAAGTGATCCAGCCGTTCACAGAGCACTGGGTCCCCGACAATTCTGCGTTGCACGTGGTCAAATGGATCGAGCTGATACCGACCAGAGTCTGGCGCACCTATGGATGACAGCAATACTCCTTGTGTAGATAAAGGGTTTTAAAAATAATAAGCAAGCTTGGAATTGAAGATTATTTCGTGTCCTATTTCAGTTCCGGTTCCCGTTTTCGCACCCATTCCCAACATATTATATGAATCTTATTTCGAGGAAGATTGCTATGGCAAGTTAAACCCGCTATTGGTATAGTTATAACTCATCGACGTGAATTTAATTTTTTCACAAATCCCGCGGGATTCATGGATGTTTCCAGGATAAAATGTAGCCTATGCCCTTTCCCAAGCTCTAGTCTACCGATGTACCAAATTTCATCTCTCCGGCGTAAAAGCGAAACAAACAAACTTACATTCACATTTATAATATTAGTAGGGATGTTTCAATTTGTTAAGCTCAATTCATATTTACATACAGAATGAGAATATTCTTTGGTTATAACCAAGTTTCATAATGATTAAGCCATTTTTGATATACAAAACTGAATAACATTTGTAAATTGGTAGTAAATTTACTATGAATAATAACAGTGACATTTATCGGCAATTTAAAAAAATAAGAAATTACAATAATAGCACATAAAATGTTTCGTATACCAAATATTTCTTACCAAAAAAGATGTAAATACTACGTAATAAGAGGCGGAACTGCCTAAGTAAAAATAGAAATTTAGTTTAGTATGAAACGTGCAGTGATTTGACATAAGATTGAAGTAGTAATTACAATACGGCGACGTAGTATAATCCGGATAAGTTTGAAAGCGAACAGTTGCTTAAAATGTAGTGGGAAACCCACTATCTCCGTTTTTTACAAGATTATAGCCGTCATCTGTCAATCGTCATATATAACGAATGTGTAAAAAACATAGCAATACTGGATATTGGCTCCCACTTTTTCTAAAAAAATAAAGCGACGCTCTGGCCAATTAATTAGTGCTTAACTTTCTTTTATATTCAACATTTGTTATTGTTCAGAAAACCATATTCTTCCAACTTATACTTATTATATAACTTATTTTTAAGATACTTAAGTAGTTTTTAGTCACCTAAAATGCAAATTAGAGTCACTGTTATTTTTATGGAATGATGTGTTCTCCTATAATTGGTAGTACGTACAAATGTTTAGTTATAAGGTATGTGTTAGATGTAAGTTAATATGTACAACTGTTGGAGATCCATACAAATAAATAAATAAATAAATCTATCAATGACGTTTCATACAATCGAGTGAATCGCTTTTTTCTTAGAAAGTTTCACGAGGCTTTTTCTTACGATAGACTTGATTATAAAAAGGACTGAAATAATCTTGATTTGAAAGGTTACATTAGTAATTGTGTCCATTAAAATATGTTAAGTGCTGCAGATAGGAGCAATGGTCTGTATTTGTATTATAATGGAACTAAGAGAGGCACAGGAATATAAAATATGATCATAAATTGTGAGGAAATTAATAAGTAATGACAGACATTTATACCAGAAACAAAAACCACAATAAAAGATTTCAACATCCACCCCTCAAGTAACGTGAAGGGACAAAGTGGGAGGCTCCTTTGCACAGGATGCCGGCTAGATTATGGGTACCACTACGGCGCCTATTTCTGTCGTGAAGCAGTAATGTGTTTCGGTCTGAAGGGCGCCGTAGCTAGTGAAATTACTGGGCAAATGAGACCTAACATCTTATGTCTCAAGGTGACGAGCGCAGTTGTAGTGCCACTCAGAATTTTTGGGGTTTTTCAAGAATCCTTAGCAGCACTGCATTGTAATGGGCAGGGCTTATCCATTACCATCAGCTGTACGTCCTGCTCGTCTCGTCCCTTATTTTCATAAAAAAAGGGACATTTAGTAAAATTTAAGGGTCCCATAACCTGAATTTTGTTTTCTATCGATCCATCACTCGTTTTATCAATAAACAAGGAATATTTTCAGTTCCCAGTGCTCAAAATTCATTAAATTTTTCACGGAATGTTTTGACTGACGTTAACATTGTCTACCATTTTATAAACTAAAATGTATTTTTCACGAACAGAAACCGCTATACGTTCAACATAAACCTGTCACGTTCCACGCTCACTATGTACAAGCCTTTGTTTATATATTTTAATATTCTTTTATACTAGAGGTATAAAATGTTTTAAATTTTTGGTGTTCTGTTATTTTAAGGATTTTATACCGTGCTATGTTTAGATTCTCAATAATTATTATAAAATAAATAATAAGAAATATTTAATGCACAGGGTGATTTTATAAACGTAAAATATTATTGATTTATTGGAATGCCGCAATATTATACAACGTTTGTGTAAAGAAAAACATCCTTAAGATACTTCAAGAATGATATAAAATAAAAAAAGCCTTTTTATTCATTCTTACAAAAAATATTGGTCTACAAACTTTATACAAGCATTTTAATATATATTTTAATAAATTAATATTAAATATATCATGTAAAATTTGTTAAATATTTTACCGTACTTAAATATAATTGTATCTACTCATTTATTAATTAAAAAAAAATGTTTACTTCTTAATTTATTCTATATAATACTTAAAATTATTTCTTTGAATGCTGTGTTTATTTGTAAGTAATCACTACATTTAACTTCTAGTTTTTACTTCTACTTTTTATATTTGTGTGTATTATTATGATTGTAAATAAACCTAATAAATAAATATTATATTAATTTGTTAAATATATTGTAATAATAAATTATATTAAAATATAATAATGATTAAAATATCGGTTTGTCATTAATGTTTTTATCTTTATGTTAAGGATATCTCAACGAGTAAAGGCCTCCTCCAGATTTTCCCAAGTCTTCCTGTCTAGAACCGTTTTTCTCCAGTTTAGTTCGACTTCAAAAATTACGCAAAAAAAAAACATACAATCCAAACTATAGTTAAATAATATGAGATAAGCTCGACGAAATATGACAGCCATTTCGTTCACTATCGCAAACCAGTTGTTTTCATAATATCCTTTACCGTAATCGGATATCTTTGTACCGATACTAACATTTTCAGTTTTAATGCTAACCCTAATGAAGGGAAGATAATTTTATCGTATAAAGTGCTGATATTGTGAACAGAAGATAAGAATTCTGGTAAGGATTTACTAGATATTTTTCTGATGCCAATTCCACCAAAACGAATGGGCAGAGAAGCCTGGCCAACCAAGAAATATCAGACAATGAACAATTTAATATTTTCTATACTAAATTTCGTAGAGATTCGTTCAAACTTGACAAAAGTATCTCATGATTCCAAAGAGGGCAAGGGGACAAGGGAGGGAGGTGTCCCCAAGGGAACAAAAAGACAAAACCGAATTATAGGCCATGTGGGAATGTATGCATAGTAAGCGGCCTGAATACTTTTCAAATTTTGAATTTTGTTCATTTATATATGCTGAGAAAGACTCTTCCAAAATTGGTGCACCTAAAAGGCGAAGAGATTGCTTTTCTATAATTTTTAAATTTGGGGCAATAATGTTGAATTGTTTAATTATCGCATCTCTTCTATCAAAAGGTACCAAATCTGATATAAAAAGTTCACACTTTGAAAAATTTAGCTCCAAACCAATTTCATAAAACTTTTTTATCAAAAAACTGAGATCTTTTAGAACTGTATTTGTTTCACCTCCTAAAGTGCCGTCATCTAAGTACCACATATTTAATTTAGAGTTTAGTAAATTAATTATTGGGTGTATAGTGAGACTGAATATTGCCGGTCCGAGTAGATCACCCTGTTGACAACCAGTAGAAGACTGGATAACATTGTCCCTATAAAATAATTTTGACTCCGAACCATAACATTGCCAAAGATAGCTAAATGTTTCTGGAATTGAATTTTGAATTTTTGTTAAAATGCTCTCTACTTACAGAATTGAAGGCATTTTTTACATCCACTTTCAAGACCACCTCACCACCATCATTTTTCAAAAAGGAACGGAGCGCGTGTACTGAAGCTTCGCAGCTGCCTTTCGAACCAAATCCTAGATGCAGTGGCTGAAACTTCTATTTATTTCTTTTATACTATTCAGGTTTTGAAGTCGGTTTTTAAGCGTAGTTTTTTTTTATTTTTTACTTTTTAGTGTCAGTTAATAATAATAATATATTATCAACCTGAATGAAGACTCCTTAAAAATCGTACACCAAAAACAATTACATCCACGTAAACAAAAATTTTCATAAAAATGAAAAATACTGGGCCAATCTATGTAAACTTTTTATGGGACCAAATGGCATTTATTCGGCATCGAGCTAAAAAAGAATTACGTAAATCGTATCATATATCTCAGCGTAATCGTTGGACATACATAAAAAAATACCGATCGAATTGAGAACCTCCTCCATTTTGAAATCGGTTAAAAATACTAAAAACAGCATTTGAACAATTTCAAGGCTCTTACTACCTTTTGATTTGATTAGGGTCTAAGACAACGTGGTATTTAATATTTTCAAAGAACTCTCCTTATATCTCTACACAAAGTCTATGTCTAAATCAGTTTTTGAAACACTTTTTCCTGTCTGTCGCAGACACCTCTTTTACGGCCTTCGCTAACGCTTTTAGCGCATCTTCCGGCGATGAAAACTGGATCCCTTTCAGTTTATTTTTTATTTTAGGAAATAAAAAGATGTCCTGCGGTTAGTTATGCAGAAGCTCATCCACATAGACTTCACCATCACGTGAATGTCAAGAAAATCCAGCTCCTTGACAACACTGATATAGTAAGAAGACTAAAACGAACAAAACCTTATGAGTTAGTATAGTGCTAGTGAATTAGTGTAAGATATATATATATATAAATGAATTTCTGTTCGTTAGTCTCGCTAAAACTGCTAATTTTCTTGTCTTGAATTTGTCTTGAATTATTTGTGGAACTCCAGAGTAGGTTTAAAAGGTGAATAAATATGAAAATGCTCGGAATTAAATAAAAACAACAATTTTGTTGTTCCTTTGATGTGTCCCCCGTCGTTCACAAATAAATTCCAAAGAATAGTTTAAAATGAATAACTAGAATAACTAATAGAATCTTTATATCGTTCGAGCTTTCTCCGGAGGTAAAAAAAACTTGATTTTAGCTACCTTTGGTAGTTGGTAGATTTTATGTACGATTTAATATTTGGTAGGTCTGAGAATCAGTCGTCATATATTTTATTCCCCAAAAATTTTTTTCTTATTACTTTATATGGCAATACAACGTTTGCTGGGTCAGCTAGTACAATATAAAAATAGTGATATTATAAAAGACACATGAACAAAGTGACTTCCTCTTAATAGAGACATTAAGAAATGTGTAAATGGACATATTATAGCAGTTAGTTAAGTTAAAGTAGAATTACTTAATTAGTCTAAGTTAAGGCTAGATTGTAATGCAAGTGGGTCAACATTATATTTAACTATATTATTATGTACCCTAAAGGAAAGAAAAAAAATACGGTGCTAGATCGGGACTGGGCAGGCGGGATTAGGCATCAATGCAGCTTTGATTTCATAATAGAATCGACACTAAATTCCTGGCCACAGTGAAGACATTAGCGGTCAAAATTTTACCTGCGCTTCTCGATCGCTTCAATTTGGTAGGCGTTGGTTTGATTTGAAACAGCCATATTTCCGACTGACGCTTTGTTTCGAGATCATATTGATAAGTCCAGGATTCCTCACCTGTCACAATGTCGTAAACGCGCTGAGACAAGCCTACTTCAAATTTATTGATGAAGTCACGGCACTATTCAACACGGGCCAAATTCTAAGCTTCAGTTTGCGGCACCCAGCGCGAAACTATTCTTCTCACGCGGATGTGCTCGTATAGAATTTTGTCAACGCTTCCCGATCCATCTGCAATTTATACTGAATTTCTTTTTATGTAAATCATTGGGTTTCTTTGAATTAAATCTCTCATTGCTTGCACTTTAACCTCGCTAACAGCCTACAAACGACGACCATTTCTTTCTTCATTCCCCAACGATAGATCACCTCGCTTAAATTCATTATGCCAACGGTATATAGGCAGCTTTAGAAGATCCTTCGCCTATAAACGCCATTTGAAATCGATCATATGACTCGTCTGGTTTAAGGCCACATTTGAAATAATAATAAATCATCGCACGAAAATGTTCCCGGCGCAGTTCCTTTTTCAATGAGACCCGATTATTCAATTTGGCTCACAAAAATATGAAGAGATATTTGAAACTTGAACGATGGTATTTTTATTCGTAAATAATCATACATATAATATAGAAAATTCTCGTGTCTCGTGTTTGTTATCAAACTCCTCCGAAACGGCTGTAGAATTTGAATGAAATTTTGTGTTTTTTTTATTAAATTGTATAACTAGCCAGGGTTTCATACATAGAGCTGTTTTTTCTCGTAAAACTTACTGAGTGGCCTGGTATAGCTGCCAATAGTAATGAAAAATAACCATGGAAAAAAGACAATTTGCTGAAAGGGAGCTATGATATACAACACCCTACCCTGGGAAATAAGAAATGCCTAAACTTTGACTTCTTTTCTTGAAAGATGTCCTGAATAATTATGAAACATTCCAGTACAGTCATTTTCTTGAGTTGGTTGGTTTATCTGTATGCTGAAATTAAAATCTACAACAATATTTACATTAATATTATTACCGAACTGTAGGTAGCTACTAAATAACTTAAGCTCATAACGATGTATCCATTTTCTACCAAAACTGTGGTGGCATGAAAAGTAAACTCGATGAATTAAGACATAATATTGCATTAAGCAGCTATGATATTATTGTATTGGTGGAGACCTGGTTGTTAGAGTCTTATTTTGATGGAGAGGTCTGCACGGGCAATTATTCAATATTTAGGCGTGATAGAAATCCTTCAAAATCCGGTAAAAAGGGGGGCGGTGGGATCTTAGTACTAGTTAAGAACTCTATTAAGGCCATAAGGTTACCTGAATTTGAAGCACTAGATTTAGAGGAAATATATATTCATTTGCCTTCCTTGTCAGATTTCTTGATAAACGCATGCTATTTTCCTCCTTCTACTCCCTCCACAGCATATAGTTCGTATTTTCATAAACTTCATGACATTTATTCCATTGCGCGTTTTAATAACTATTTAATTACCGGTGATTTTAACTTACCTCAGCTTAACTGGACATCCGGTCCTGACGCCCTGTTAGAATCTGCTATTACAGAACAGTCAAATATTCTTCTGTACACTATGTCATACATGAACTTAGAACAATCTAATTATATATTTAATGAAAACGAAAGGATTTTGGACCTAGTCCTGACCACTCTTCAAAATTCTACCGAATCCTCTGTTGATCCCTTGCTGAACGTTGTTCCCCATCACCCGGCCTTGGAAATATTTTGCCATATACAGAAATTAAATCCAATGCCCCATATTCGTACTCTCAAAAGAAATTTGTTTAAGGCAGACTATCAAACTATAAATACTGTAGTCAAACAGGTTGAATGGAAGTCACTCTTAACACCACTGCCATGCGATGAGGCTGTAAGTGTGTTTTACACGGAAATAAACAATATCAATAAATAATATACATACGTTCCCTTGATGAAGCCTAAATCACATAAATACCCCATTTGGTTCAGTAGAGGGTTAATACGCACTCTCAGACGAAAACAAAAGCTATGGGGTCGTTGGAAAACCTATAAAAATCGTCGTGATTATCAAGAGTTTTCTCTGTTAAGAGCGCGAGTGAAAATGCTTCTTAAGATATGTCATAATCGGTATATTGAATGTGTTGAAGATTCCCTAAAAAGCAACATTAAACATTTTTGGAAATATACTTCCTCGCTAAAGCAATTAATCGCAAGCAAAACTCAGGGTATCCACATATCATGAAGTACGGAAATACTTTGTCTAGTGACCCAAACGCCATTGTTGAAATGTTTTCGCAGTACTTTCAATCAGTTTTCGAGCCTTCAGCAAACGAGGTTCTCTCTGATTCCAGTGCTGTTGGTGAGAGTATCGTCAATGACTCGCATGTTCTAATTTGTCACGTATGCATCTCCCAGGCGGAAATAAGCAGAGAACTGCGTACACTCGACCGAAATAAAGGCCCTGGACCAGATAATATCAGTCCAATATTTCTTAAACACACACACGAGTCAATTTGTGTGCCACTAGAAATTATTTTTAACAAGTGCCTGTCAACAGGCTGTTTCCCCAGACTCTGTAAATCGGCTTACATTACACCAATTTTTAAATCTAGAGCAAGAAATGACATAGAAAACTATCGTCCCATTTCTATCCTCTCTACAATTCCCAAAGTACTAGAAAGGCTATTGCACCGTCATGTCCTCTCCAGCTTAAAAAATGTTATTATTGATCAACAACACGGTTTTGTTGCCGCCAGATCAACTCTCACCAATCTTCTCGTATTTACCAACTTCATTTACACCGGCTTAGATTGTAAAACACAAATAGACACTATATACACAGACTTCCAGAAGGCTTTCGACAAGGTTGACCATGTATTACTCTTACAGAAGCTTTCTTTCAATGGCATTAAAGGTAACCTCTTGAGCTGGTTTGCGGCCTATCTGCAGGACCGCATTCAGTCGGTAATTATTAATGGATATCGTTCCTCTCCAGTTCGCGTGACATCCGGTGTACCGCAGGGCTCTATTCTTGACCCTTGCTCTTCACTATTTTTATCAATGACATATCTCAGTGCTTTTCACATTGTCATTATTTACTTTACGCTGACGATTTAAAGCTGTACAAAACAGTTACTTGTCCATCTGACACTGTCCGTATTCAGGAGGATCTTAACAGACTTGATGCATACTGCACACCTAATAAACTATACTTGGCATACAAAAAGTGTAAACATATCGTGTTCACCAGAAATAAAAATATTATCACTACTCATTTTCAGCTCTGCAATCAACAGCTGACGTCGGTTTCTACCATCAAAGATCTGGGTATTCATTTAGACCGCACACTAACCCTCGGCACCCATATAGACCATATTCTAAATAGCTCTCTTCGCATGTAGCTTTATTACACGTGTGTCCAAGCAATTTAAGGACAAGTGTACTTAAACATATCTTTATAAGTCCCTTGTGCGACCCCAACTAGAATATGCAAGCCCAATATGGAATCCTTTTTACTCGATCCACGAAAAAAGAGTCGAGACTGTTCAAAAAAAGTTCTTACGCACATTAAATTATCGTGTAAAAGGAAATCGAGCCCACTATAATGATTTGTTGCTTGAATACAACTTTCTTCAGCTATGTCAGCGCCGCACTATAACAGACTGTGTAACTTTAAAGAAAATATGTACTGGTGACCTGACATCTTCTGAGCTCCTCAGTCTCGTAGGCTTTCACGTCCCAGCCAGGTCTCTCCGCACATGCATTACTTTTGAGCTATCGTCCCCAAGAACAAACATTGGGTTTCGCGCGCCATTACACAGAATGTGTAAATCTTACAACAATAGTTTTCTCGACATCGACATATTTTCGTGCTCCCCTGCTGTGTTCAGACACAGTTTAGAATTAAAATCAAAATCGTTCTTATCGTTGCCCCAAGTTTAGTTTTAATTAATTTCATTTGTCTACATCTTTTAAATTAGTTACTTCTGTGAATATTTGCGTTTTGTGACTACGTTTTGTGTATAACTTTGATTTTTCTTTTTGTTATTATTGTATTTGTGAAACATGTGTTAGGACGCATCTACATTTATATTTTGTATCTCTTTCCTATATTGTTCAGTTCTTGTGATGTGTTTGTTATGTTTCCTTGTAATAATAAATAAATAAATAGCCAAAAAATGTGTTTTTACCAAAATTATAAACCACCTATTAAACTAATTAAACCTTTTGTTATATAATATATAAAATTCTCGTGTGATGGTGTTAAACATTGAACTCCTCCGAAACGGCTTTTCATTCAACCAATTCTCATGAAATTTTGAGTGCATATTGGGTAGGTCTGAGAATCGGACAACATCTATTTGTCATCCCCCTACATGTTAAGGATGGTCCACACGATTTTTTTTAATTTGTTTGATTATGAGTCAGCATTAAAAATACATACAACTTCAAATTTTCACCCATCTACGATAAACAGTTACATTTGTATCGCGATTTTAATATCGGCAATACAACGTTTGCTGGGTCAGCAAGTTTTATATATAGTTATTTTGAATATAAAATACATAGTTGCTTGAGTAATCATTTACATCGGTCTTAATGGAAATGGAACAGTGGCGGAACAATTGCCGAAGTTTCAATAGCGCACGAACTAAAAGATCCTTTGTCTACGAAAGTCGTAGCAGTTGTAGACTCTTTCGTTGAAATGTATTAAAATAGGGACGTTTTGTAGATACTACTTTGGAAGGTTTTATCGGTAAGTTTAAAAAGTTTTAGCATGTTATGTTATAGATCGGGAAAATTTTACTTGAATTAAATTTATCTTTATCTCTCTACTATTGTTTTATGTACAGTATTGTCAGTTGTATTATGCCATGCACTGACCACTGAAGTAGCTACTGTCAAAGTGTTTTTGTGCCTGTTTGATATTCGCCATTTTGGCGCTTTTGGCCATGTAGCGAGAGTCTGCGGTACTAAAACTAGTGATGACAACCTAGTGGACAACATAGATGGTGGGAAGCTATTTACAAAAAAAAAATATCTACTTTATTACGTTGATTCTTGAACTATAAATAACACGGAAGCCGAACGAACTTAATTCAAAATATAAAAATACTTCAGAGTATTGTACGTTCCTTCGCAGCCATTTGTATTATACGTCAAAATTAGTTCTCTGGACGCTCGCGAGTGGCGCTTCAAATAGGCACAAAAATTTGCTGTCAAACATATGGAACAGCCCATTGAAACTTTCTAAAAAAAGCGGTTCACTTGATTGCATGAAACGTGCAGTCATTGAGAGATTGACAGATGACGGCTATAGTCTTGTAAAAAACGGAGATTGCCGAAACCGTTTTAAGTGACTGTTCGCTTTCAAACTTAGTCGGATTATACTTCGTCACCCAATTGTAATTACTATTTCAAACTTATGTCAAATCACTGCACGTTTCGTACTAAACTAAATTTCAATTTTTACTTAGGTAGTCCCGCCTCTTATAACGTAGTATTTACATCCTCTTTGCTGGGCATTCACAAATGTAACAAAACAAAAAAAAATTACCAAAAAAAAAACAACCGACTTCAAAAGCACTATTCCAAAACAATAGATATAATATGCACTAAAAAGTATAAAAATAATTGCGTATTTTTATACAATCTAATTCTAGTTACGATTATTGTAATTTTTGGAATCAGTGTCCTTCCACCGCGACCCGCTCTCTTCTCTCACCTCCTCACGACTCAGCACATCTCACCTTTAACTATGTATGTAGTTACAAGCCTATCTTGAATGACACAGACTCCAAAAATTACAATAATCGTAACTAGAATTAGATTGTATTAAATACGCAATTATTTTTATACTTTTTAGTGCATATTATATCTATTGTTTTGGAATAGTGTTTTTGAAGTCGGTTGTTTTTGCGTTATTTTTTTTTATTATTTGATTTTTAGTGAATTTGAAGTACACTAACTAACAACTTGTCTAAATATGTGCAGATATTCTAAATTTTTCAATGCAGCAATGAACATAAGCGCTTAATTGAAGAGTTCCGTTATTTTGCCGTGGATTCCGTAATCAGAAACTAAGCAAACTATCTTTGAAGTATATCCTTTCCAATAAAAAAAGAATCATCGAAATCGGAAGTCGCAATATTGAGTTATTCGTAAATTTATCATCCAATTTGCTATGCGTATTGTCGCGTAGCAACGCTTCGACGTATGTGACGAGAGTTGTCAAACGCCACATCGTGCAGCAACGTACATGACGACAGTTGTCAAACTTCAACACATTGATAATTTCAACAGCTCCGTCAGCAATACTCGTAGCTCTAGCGTAAAAGTGTTTACTTTAGACGCTGTAGACCCGGGTTTGATACACCTACCTGCATGGAATTTTTTGGGTTTTGTAAAGTTAATGCAAATTTCTAGTAAGTTCAGGATATCAAATCGAACAGAAAAAAAAGGATGGAAAACGTGTAACCAGGATAAAAATAGTTAAAAGAATTTTCTAGTACAATTTAAACTTAAAGATGGAATGGGAGAACATTTTGAAAATAGAACAGATCCGGGGGTATAAAAGCCGTACTAAGCGTGGCCTACGGCAGTTCTAGTTCTGACTCGAAAGTGTAAAGAAGAAGAAGAAGAAGAAAAGAAGAAGTAATGAAAAGTGAAAGTGTTCCAAGAAGAAGAAGATAGAAGAGACATAGTGTTCGGTGCGGTGTGACGCGTTGAAGGTACCGCCGCCCACAAGAGGAACAGCGACAGACCGGCGAAGTGCAAGTTCGGAAAAAGTGAACGCAAATAAAGACTCGTTGCTATAAGCGGAGTATTATTTCCAATCCCTGACCCACTCTCGTCTCAGTATGTATAGCAAATTTAAGACTTTAATGATTTTTCTCATGGATGCCACTGTCAGATCTGGACCAAATTAACGGGGGGGGGGAAGCACCAGCTTTTAAATAAAAAAATAATTATAATAATACAAATGAACATAATGCGGATCATGAAATTACAAAAAGTACATAGCGAAGACATAAGAAAGAAAGCCTAGCTTACCAATGCACTAAGACAATGGGCTGGCCAAATTGCACGCTACGCACAGATAGACGGTGGACAATAGAGACCACCAAATGGAAAGGACCACCAGGTAAAAAATGTAGACCAAAGCAGCGATGGGTCGATGTAAAAGAAGTGGCTGTTAGTTCAATAAGAAAAGTAATTTTTTACATTCGTAAGTGTCATTTCCGTGACCTACATGAATAAAGTGTTTTTGATTTGAATAAATTTATAGAAAAACATTAATATACATTAATGTCTTTGTTATCATTATTCTGTCTGTGTTATCATTTAGAATATCCTTCTTTTATTCTGATTCTTATAAGAAAAACTTAGAGAGAAAAACAAAAGCAATTGTGTGGTTTTATTAAGCCACGATGCAAGTGAAATTGCAGGTATTAATATCAGCATAGAAAAAAAACAAATTGATACATTATGAATTACATTTTCATAATATAAAAAAAAACTTTATCAAGTGTGTGGGGTTCGAACCTACTCTTCCACCCGCACGCAATTGCATCCAATATGCGAAGTAAAGGCGCCGGCCGACCGTCATGCGACATGCAACTCACAGACGAAAAAGTTTGAGACGATGTAATAAAAGTTTCACTTTAACATAAAATGGCTTTTGTAGTATTTTTAAAATAAAAAGTTATACGAGCAGACGTCATAACGTTAAATAGAGAATAAAATATAGTAGTTAAAAAAACTAAGAACATGCTTTTATAGAAAACCGAACTAAAAAATAGAAAAGAAATTTAAAATTCACACCGATTCCTGCCTTATAGTCTATAGATGAAAATTATATAAAATAACAAAAATTAATTTTGCAAATTGAACAATGGAATAATTTTATCAAATTAATGTATTGTCATTCGTCCTCGATAAATCGAAGAAGTTTGAACGAAATTTGACCGTTTCAAATAGGTCAAAATCGCTCCCAAATGAGTCTGTGACAAATAAACATACATAAAGGTGAAGCTAATAAAAAGCGTTTAAAAATACAGCATGTTTTGAACGTAGACATTTAAAGTTACTTCTTCTATAAAGAATCAACTCTACCATAAACTCATGAAAACTTTTACTCTTTATAGCATCATTTATCTCCATAATATAACGATGATTAAATGTTTTTCTTTGTTTGAAATCTGTTTAAACGTAAATGAGTTACAAAGGATTCGACCGCGCCGTCTCCGCAAGTAAAATACTGGAACAAAAACTTGATTGATTAACGATCTGGCTGCGAGATGCCGGAGAGCTGTCTAATCTTATTTATTGGTCCCATAAATCAATAGTCGGACATCTTGAGATTCATTTGTGGAACCAATTTAATGTCAAAATGTTTAAATGTAACCTTCGAATCTAGATCTTTAAGTACAAATACATTTTTATTCAAACAAAACAAATGTTATAACTATACATACAATGCTATGAGTACGTTAAATTAAAACTATCGTTACGGGAAAGTGTTCCAAGAATATTGACAACATTTCAGCTTTGGGCAGCTAGGCTGATCCGGTGACCGAAATAGCTGCCAGCGCTTGGGTTGCCAGTGGCCCTATTGAGACGAGAAGTACTGTGTGCATTCTCTGCACCTCTGGGCCCTACAGGCCAAGTGTCTCGACACCAAATGGCACAAAGATGTAAGGCTCACTGAGACCGACATATTTGTGTATATTTGTTTACATTAACGATATTTGTTGAAGGTGTCGGAAAAAAGTAAGGCACCTGGGAGCTTTCAACGAAATCCGAAATTGTGTAACTTTTATAGATCTACAGAAACGTCTTTATAAAATACCTTTAAAAAATTGTCAATTATAAAGCGGCAAAATAAGAGCCGTTTACAAAAATACGATATTAATCCTTATCATTTTATTACTATACAACATTATAAACTCTTTCATAAATACGATTTTTGTCATTAACTTTAAAAAAATCGGAAATGTGTAAATACACATTTCCGATGGCTTTAAATTACATTATTTCCGAATACTTATATATTTTTATTCTATTGACAGAAAAGCGTGTATCGGGATAGCTAGTAAAGTATAAATAACTAATTTCATTATATAGCGTCTTTTTATTATTAGCAATTATTTTCTATTTCCTAATTTAAAGAAAGACCTCTGATGGCGAAGATTTTCGATTGACAAAGAGATGAAGGCGGCAGTTGACGAGCATTTTCAAGGCAAAGGCGGTGAATATTTTTCACTGGCTTATTACTTTATGGAAAATATATGAAGTTTATTGAAGTAGATGGGGACGACAGCAAAAAATAAAGTTTTGACAGCATTTTAATATATTTTAATACCTTAGGCTCAAAAATATATTTCCACAGCTCCTCGTAGCTATAAAACAAGGTTATAACTTCAGTTAAGAACTATAACGTTTACCAGGAGATATGTTTCAATAGTTATAAGTTAAAACAAAATTTATATGACAAAAAAATCTTAGTATTAATTTTCTATCAAGCTACAAGCTAAGTTATTTTATTATTTTGGAAAAAGGTTTTTTGTTTTATAGTAAAAAATAAAAGTTTTATTACTGCTGGATATAGTCAATATTCTTTTCTTTTAATGGAAGAGGAGGACAAACGAGCGTACGGGTCACCACAGTGATCACCGCCGCCCATATTCTCTTGCAATACTAGAGGAATCACAGAAGCCAGCCTTTTAGAAAAATGTACGCGCTATTTTAAGGTACCCATGCCGTATCGTCTAGAAATACCGCACAAGGAAGCTCATTTCATAGCTTGGCTTTACGTGGAGAAAGTTCCTTGAAAACTGCACTGTGGAGGAACACCACACCTCCAGGTGGTGTTGATGATATCCTAATTTGTGGTGTGTCGTGTTATGAAGGTGGAATTCGGTGGCAGGATTCAGGACAGCTTTTCAACCCTCCCCGTGATAAATGCAATAAAATACACACACAGAAGCGACGCCTCTACGCAATGCCAAGTAATCTAGCCTGTTCACAGGGCACTGGATCACCGTATTCGAGAAGAGAACTTCTCGATGTGGTGGTTGCCACGAGGTCAAATAAATCGGGCTAATATTGGGGTTTGCCAGACCAGATATGATAGCAATACTCCATATATGGCCAGAGCTGCGCTAGAATGTGGGCCTGCTTGAAGTATTGCCGTGCTCTATTAATGACGCCCAGCTTCTTCGAAGCCAATATGGCTTTGCCCTCCAGATGGCCACGGAATTGGAAATCGCTCGAGATTTCGAGACCCGGGATTCCGATACTAGGCGAGGCTTTAGGGGAAGTGTTGTCGAAGAGTGGTGATACGACAAATGGGGTTTTTTTAGCGGTAAACGCGCAAACTTGAGTCTTCTGGGGGTTAAATTGAACAAGGTTCAATTTACCCCATTCCGCGACTTTCTCAAGAGAGGACTCAATAGAAGACACAAGTTTCTCCCGGCAGTAGTCCACGATTTCCCGAGAGAGACCTGCATGGCCCGTGTATACGACATCACCAATGCTGTCGTATGCATAGCAATGTTTGTTGATGTCCAACAGACCATTGATATTATGCAGAAGAAACAGTGTGGGAGATAGCACATAATCTTGGGGAACTCCAGCGTTCACAGGCTTGATTCATTGTATCCGAAAAGGTATTCCGATTGCTGGACTAAAATTAATATATAAATTTATTATACAACGGTGCCTTCAATGTAAGTGTGGATTATAAGTTATATAGATGATAATTATAAGCAGCTATTAGAAGTTAAATAACTAGTTAATTAAATTTAATAAGTCCATAGTCGTCCTCTAGAGAATATTCGATTTTAGAGAAATGTTAGATCGAATCCTAAACCACATTGCCAATAGATTCCGTTTTAGAAACAAAAGACAATCCCTTCCTAATCAATTTAGATTCGAGGTTCGTATCATACACCTTTCCTCTATATCCAACCCTATTAGTCTCGCCGTACAAAAGTTGGAAATGTAATTTCAAACAAATTTTGCTCAATTTGCCGAAACTTTACTTGGGTCGAAAACTTTGTAATCAAATTTTTCACGCTACAGAGAAAAAATTGTTTTTGAAATATTTTAGGACAATGAATTATGATATTTTCGTCCGTGGGGATGAAATGAAATGAAAAATAATATATTCATTACTAATGTTGGTAAATTAACAAAAATTATGGTGGAGTATAATTTATTCAAATATTTTTTTTTAAATAATTTAAACGAGTGTATTTCTTATTTTCTTGTTTAATTCTGTATTTTATTTACCAACCCAACGTTTCATGACCTTTGCGGTTCGGAAAGATGGTTAGTGGTTTTTATTACCCATTGAAAGAAACTCGTTCTTTTAACAATCGAGTCTTGTTATGGGAAAGGAGGACAAACGAGCGTACGGGTCACCTGATGTTAAGTGATCACCGCCGCCCTCATGCTCTCGCAACACCAGAGAAGTCACAGGAGCGGTGCTGGCCTTTAAGGAAGTCTTATTCTAAAAGTCATATGTTTTAACCTAATTCTTTTTCAAATTTTGTTTGTGTAATTAATCCCAGAAGTGAGGATTATCACTTTAATAAAAATAAAAAATTGTTAGATTTGAAAGAGCGACATCTCAAGTCAATTTCCTAATATGCAAATATTGGGGTTGAGCAGGTCATCAACTGTAAAGTAGATCCTGAAGATGAAGCCACAACCTGAGAGTTGAACAAGGCATACAAGATTTATCAACGATACTTCACTCGAACGGTTGGCTCAGTTGGTAGAGCGCTCGCGCGGAACGCGAGAGCTCGCTCGTTCTTAAATTTTGTTTGTGTAATTAATCCCAGAAGTGAGGGTAATTTTTACTAAAGAATTAAGAGAATTTTTAACTCAAAAAAATCTCAATTTTAGGTGAAAAGACCCTTCCTACTCCTAACAATCATTCTTATTCATGAATATAGAAATACTAGCCGTTCCCGCCAACTTCACTGGGTGAATTTTAAAATGAAATAAATTAATGAAGAAACTATGGAATTCAAAAAATAAGTAGCCATAAATCATTTAGGATAAAATTCGCATCGAACTGTGGTAGTTTCATATCAATACGATCATTGGTTTAGGCGTGAAAGAGACTCAAACAAAGACCATTTTCATAATATATCCATAGACAGTTAAATTTCTTCGTAGATCTTGAGAATGCTTTCATTCATATAACTTGATAAACATCTCAATAGATTCAATCCGATTTCAATTTATGCAGCCATTGTGATAATATCTTGAATCGCTTTAATTAGAATTTACGCTGGGGAACTTCTTCCTAAGTTTTGTTCAGCTTTCAGTCGTGTTACAAGTGTTTGTATAACAATTATCAAGTGCACTTGATTTTGAGTTCAATGAATAGCGAAAGGAGATTGACAAAAATTAATGGGCCTGTAGAAATTACAAAATATTATGTCATTTCACAGAACAGAAAAAACTAGTAGAAGTGGCATCATGTCATTTTACTATGGAAACCGATGTCGCCAAATTCACAATCACGAAAAGACATAACTACAAATTTATTTACATCAATTTCGAACTTAATACAATTACGCTAATCTCATATTCTTAAAGATTTTGACAACCTCAGAACTCTTTCTTAAATTGAGAAAAATAACATATAAAAAACATGAAGTAATAGGAACTCTGTAACCATAGATTTGACTTTTGTCAAAATACCTAGTCTTGTACGAAAATGAATAAATATATCGATAAGCTTGTGAAAATTAGAAATGATGTAATCAGGGTTGATAAAGTATATTACCGATAAAAGACTTCGTAAGACAAGCAGTAACGAATGATTAATAAAAAGAGAAGCTATAAATACTGATGAAGTATTAATGATCTTGTTAGTCTTATGATATATGATAGTTTATAAAATGATGTACATATGCTACAATGATGGCAAACATACCCAGAATTCATGGTTTTCGATCTATTTTTTACAATTCTATGATGTATTTCTTATACTCCATGATGTGATGAAGTTTTTTTTCTACTCCACCTCGACTCAAAGTTATCGGTGGAACCTCAATATAGCCAAATATTAAAATTTAATAAAAAAAAATTGTTTATATTTAAAAATTTAACGCTTATTTAGTTTAACTGGAATCTTACACATATTTGTTAAATAATGTCACACATATTAGCTGTACCTAAGAGCCAATTAAAACTATGAATTTGACAACCATATTATAATATTTTGCTTACTTACACCCTCATCGCACGAAAAGAGCAATACTTGAATACAAATTATAAAAATAACATTTATTTCGATAAAATTATATCGATATGGACATGCATGCACTTGTTGAGTAGCAAGATATTTTTATTGTTTACATTAATTATTCTAACATAAGTTATATCAATTAAACGTAAAGGTAAATGAACCATACTTCGTTATATTATGGTTCATTTTTAATTGTTTATTTTTCACAACACATAAAAAATATTAATTCTATTTAAGTCAGAAAATTATGATTACTGATGATAGGAAATCCCATCGTTGGACATATATTTATTACGGCTATGACTTCTACCGTCCAAAATGGCACAATAAGGCATATTTGTATTTTTTTGAAAGTTAATAATGCTTCACTTGACATCAAATGCATGGTCTAACTTGAGCCTCGAGTAGGTACATTTGTACACAATAGTGGCGACAGGGTAACGCCCACATGCCACTTCCACTAGTTTTTTCTATTCCGTGTGTCATTTAATAGTTGACATATTTTATGACAAAAGCACAGTAGACATATGTACCATTACGGAAACTACCTACTACAAACGTTCGAAATGACACACTCACACAAACATACGCATCGACAAAGTTTAAAAATACATATTTCAAAGTTTCCCGTCAATATTTCAAATAAAATATTTCAACGAAAATAAAAAAAAAACATTCAATAAAATGTTGTTTAAAAATATTACATAACAGTTATCATGTAGACTATAATATTGCATTATTCACTGTAGCTATCATACATACACTATACATACAAATCTTACGCTTTTTACTTTTTTACACTCCGAAACGCCCCATAAGGAACTTCGTCCCAAAACGCCTTTTTTAAAGTCGGTTAGGAAAATACGTGACAACCCTATTGCTTCAATAGTGTGTACGCACATGTAGGTAAGTATTTTATCAACAAACCTTAGTTTCCATACTGATGCGTCTACTGTGACAAAAGTTTTACTTTCTCGGTGTGAGTTTAGTAAGTTTTTCCCTATTCTGTTCTTTATTTGAATTACTTAAATGTACAGAATACCAATTTGAAATCCAGCGTGTGTGGATTGATACATCTACTATACTCAATAATTTATGTGTATATGTATTTATATATATTTACTTTTATCGAGTAAGTCAAAACTGGTGAAAGCCATAGAGTAATTGACAGTTCAGTATTTTTGTTGCATAATATATTGTAATTAAAATAATATGCAAAACGATTAAGCTGTAGATGTTGATTCTAACGAGTGGCAATGGTTGCCGCTTCTTCTCATTAAAGCTCAACCTTTTCTGAAGTCACGGTCCATTTGACCGCATGCACCGTAGAACAGCTCGAATTGTCGGGGACCCAATACTCTGTGAACGGCTGGATCACTTGGCGTTGCGTAGAGACATTGCTTCATTGTGTGTTCTCTACCGCATTTATCATGGGGAGTGTTCCGAAGAGCTGTTTCACCTGATTCCTGCCGCCGAATTCCACCTTCGCACGACACGCCACAAGTTAAGATATCAACCCCACCATCTGGATGTATGGCGGTCCTCCACAGCGCGGTTTTCAAGGAGCTTTCTTTCACGTTCTACAAAGCTGTGGAATGAACTTCCTTGTGCGGTGTTTCCGGGATGATACGACATGAGTACCTTGAAAAAAAGCGCGTACACCTACCTTAAAGGCCGGCAACGCTCTTGTGATTCCTCTGGTGTTGCAAGAGATTGTGGGCGGCGGTGATCACTTAACACCAGGTGACCCGTACGCTCGTTTGTCCGCCTTTTCCTTAAAAAAATATATAAAGAAATGCATATTTTTTGACAATCATCGGTATCATTTCCTTGTCCTCCATGAATAAAGTGATTTTGATTTGATTTAATTTTGGTATTTCGTCGTTTAATGTTTTTTACCCTGTCGAAATTGGAGAGAAAATTTATTAATTACTTTTTAAGTTACTTCGTTTTAAACTATGTATTTATATTTTATTTATGTATTATTGAAGTCTGAGATATTTTCGTAAATATTTATTAGGGTTTCACACAAAAAAATTAATGAAAATAAGATAATAATGCGATTCACTAGTTAGATTATCATGTTATTGTAACCTACGCGGGCAAAATAATAGCTGAGACTCAAGTCTCGTATATGTTTCACACAACGATTAACTGCCGATTACAATAACGTATCTCAGGTTATGGATATATTGCTGTCACCGTTTGATAACAAGATATTATCTATCCATAGTTATGTCTAAAATAGTTATAGTCCAATGCTTTATGTCGATAGGTTATTGAAATATAAGTAAGCGTAAAAGTATAGATTTGTCTACCTCTAGAAAGTTAAACTAAGGATAGATAGGTTATTGAAAACAGCCGTAATTCACTTTGAACCATAAACACACAAACAATCACTTGCTTAAAATAACGTATTGGTTATCAAGTTATATATTACTTTGAATTGTGGGCTTTGAGCCAATTTTAATTAACAAGTAAGATTGGTAATTACATTCGTGTATCTCAGCGTACATTCACTTGAATGAAACATATTGACAGCTTGCAACATGTAACATAACCTCTATTCAACTGTCACAAGCAGTTACAAGAGAAATCTAGGTCAGACAGAGCCTGAAATACATTCCTCTTGTCACAATAAGTACTGCTAATTAACATAATTTTAAAATTTTATATTTATTGCAACGATATTAAATGTTTATCACTCTTATCTTCCTCTATCATACGTCGCACAGCACTGATGTTATCTACAGTAGTCGCTGTTAATGGACGTCCCTCACGCGGATCATCGTTGAGATTGCTACGTCCACGCTTAACCTCGTTAAATCAATTGTAAATAGTGGCACGAGATGGGGCTACATTAAGAAATGCTAATCGCAGCCTATCATAGCTTTGTTGTTGAGTAAGCCCACAACGTAAGTCATAATAAATCATTGACCGAAAATTTTCTCGCATTAGGTTCATTTTCACGTGTAACAAGAGTTTTAGATTTGCCGCAATTTCACAAAAACAAATGACAAATGAATGCAATATACTACATAAGGTTACCAAAGAGTTCTAAAATTGAAATTCAAAAGTTTTCATTAGCAATGTTTCTAACTGGCCAGTTCTAAACATTTTCAGTGTTACCCACGTATTTATATTCGAAAAATAACAATAATTTTTCTAGTAAAGTAAAAAAACATTCACTCGTAAATCGAGGAAATATAACAGGTATCATGACATTATACAAAACTATTAATCGAAAATTAAGTTACTCAAAAAACCAACGCAATCTTGTAAAATTTAGATTGAGAGACTTATACGGCCTTACAAATAAACTTGGTATAAAGTTATAACTGATGATAAACAAAGAAAATGCAAAATGTTTACAATACCGTTGACAACACTGTCAATACAATGATAATTCTGAAGTTTTCCGAATGACAAGCTGCCTTGCAAATAAACGCGGGAAACGTTATACGTCCGAACAAACCATTCGTAAGCAAAATGTCTATTCGTAAACATTTTACATATTCTTGGTTTATGCTTAGTTATAACTTTATGCCAATTTTATTTGTAAGGCCAATAATGTTTACTAAAACCTTTTCATCTTGCTTACTGATTATCGCAATGGCTCTTACGGAATTTGTTAGTTCTGGAGGGTTTTGTGCACTTGATATAATAATGATGTGAAAGGGATTATCTTTTGACCAAAATATTTTGAATATGCTACTATTTAGTTTTCCTTATTAATTTTTTATAAACATGTGTAGAATGAAATACAATGGGTTTAAATCTTAGATCATTTATACGTCTAGATATACTGTGACAGCTGTAAAAATGTCCAAAAAAATCATATTGACAGTTGAACCTTATTTTGAGCAAAGTTTTTTTATATTTATCGAAATACATATTTAACAAAATGTGAATAAATAAGATATATTGGAAAAACCACAGAGGTTTGCACTCAATGCATTATCTAAGATTTACAAAATAAATATTATAATCTTAACATTAAATTCTATACCTATATACAACTATTAATATCTATAGAAAGTAACAATGGGCTACAAGTACATTACTTACATACTAATACCTACAAGAAATCAACTGCAGATAATATGTACCTTACTAATATTTATTTCAACACGAATCAACCACGTGCGCACACTAACCCCCTTATTCATAATAGTCTGCTAACTTAAAGCATTGCTAATTCTCACTCTGTCTTCTTCTATTGACCTAAGTCAGAATGAGAAAAAACACTCCTTAGCGGCTGTTTAAAGTTAGAGGACCTTTATGAATAAGGGGGCTACTCTCTATCTAGACGTAAAAACTGTCTGCGGTTAAAACGAATTAAAATAATAATTAGTAATTCCAAATCTCGTACTAACGCAAGCTTGTCATTATCTGACCCAATTTTCCTCGGACAAGGCTTGAGGGTTTTGTGACACATACTCGTATTTCACCCTTTGTACAACGGAAATGCGAACCCATTGGTTGGTGAATGTTACCAAGTTTTTGTAGATTACATTTCGGGTAGTCTGCCCGGAAGCTCTACCAGTGGCTCCTTTACACAGACTTAACTAGATTATGTGTACCATAACGGCGCCTATTTGTGCCGTTAAGCAGTAATGTATAAACATTACTGTTTCTTTATTGTTTTTTATTTGTGATATTACTGGGCAAATGAGACTTTACATCTTAAAGCTTTCTCTGCCTCAAGATGACCAGCTGTAGTGCCGCTCATAATTTTTGGGATTATTCAAGAATCCTGAGCAGTACTGCATAATAATGAGTAGGGCGTATCAATTACCATCAGCTGAACGTCTTGCTCGTCGTCGTTTATTTTCACAAAAAAAAGCTCTGCGATTAAATACTTCTCAATGGCAAGCCATTTAACCATCGGATGACCACGACAAGACGTGCAAGGAACTAAATATAAGATATCAATACATCAATTTAATTAATGATATTAATTTCATTGTTATTAAATTAATTATTCTCAATGGAGATTTATATATTATATCTAATCTCATAATAACATTGTATACAACATATGTATTATGTTAAATGATCTCTTGATTACTGCGTCTTCTATTGTCTTCTTTTTTTTTCTTGTAATTTATCACTAATATATCAGCCCGTGGACATTGTCGTAGGTTATGTTTGCTTTTACAACAAGATCCCAGAAAATGTTAAAAACAAAAGTATTACGTTAGTCAAAATAATTGTTAAAAAACGATTGTGTGGTAAAGATTACTATAACATAAATTTCTTAATAAAACCACAGATTGGGAATGGAGCGACCACCTTCAGGCTATTAGATAATAAATTTAATTGTACAATATTACTTTTTAAACATATTTTTTTGATGAATAAAAGCCCGCTGACTTTGTCTATTCTTCTTAGGTCTGAGGCATTCGTTTTGGATTTAAGTGGTAGTTTTTGACTTTCAATAAGTGATGTCACATCCTATTTATATTAAAAATATTTGAATTTGAATATGCACTTAGTACTACTTATGTTATTTCTTCTTCTAACGTAATCATTTAGTGTGTAATTTTGACAAGACGCTCATCTGATGGGTATTTAAATACCATCCACCTATAGAGATATATAGAATATTTTACTATTAAATAACTACTTGTAAAACTACAAATTACCTTAGTTCATAGTTGCAGTGGTCGCACATTCTTGAGACGATGACAAGTGTTTTTATGTAGGTATATTATTTACAAGTTTAGTGTGAGCCACCCAAATATTAATCTACCTTCAATATTGAAACAATTTTTAGTTTGTTTACTTTATGCCTAAGATTGGTTTATTTAAGTATAATTTATGTTTTTGTTAAATGTGTAAGCATTCTTATCCGTTGGAAAGAGCGGTCTTCCCTAACACAGGTTCTGCGAACTTAAAAGGGACCTCCTTTAAAAACTGTTTACTAAAATGCTAAATAAATAAATTTTAGATTTTTCTGATTTTTTGATAGACTTCTGTAATACTCTTGGTCAAGAGATGAAGAGATGCATTACACGCTGTTAAGGTTAGAATATTACTTCATATGAGGGCAAATTTGCGCCCAATAAATATATAGTTGTAAGCAGTGGCTTGAAGTGAAGTACTATATCACCTTACTGAGTATACAAAGCAGTTTCGAGGCCAATTTGGCATCCTCTTCCAAGTGATACATGATTCCACAGAGCTGAACATGACTCGATATATTGATGCCAAATATGCACAAGCTGGAGCAGTTAGAGGAGTGATCTCGAACCGAGAAGACACGACAAAGGGACAATTTAGCGGAGAACACATAAACTTAAAATGTCTTCTTAGGGTTAAGCCCTAAATAAGGATTAAATTTTGCCGGCACAATTCCGAGACGTTGGATAGCACAGTATCGATTTCAGGTACAACTTTATGAATATATAACACTCTAAATGGTATTACTTTAACAGTAGCATTAACGATGACAGTACAATATATAAGTATAAGACAGTATATAAAAGAGATTTCCACGTAAATAGTCACTCATCACGATATCTCTGGAACCATAAGAGCTAAAGACTTTTTAGAAATTTGGTAGGAATATTCTTTTCACCGAGAAGAGGTCAGCTTAGAACGGATTTTACGAAATTCCAAGTTTTTTTTTATTATGAACAGAACAACGTCTGTCGGGTCAGCTAGTATTGTATATTTTATTGAAAAGAACGCCAAAAAAGAATGCTTGGACAGTTTCTTCCTCTCTCAGAGCGCCATTTGTTTGCGCAGCGGTAATGTTAGAAATGACATCAAATAGAATTCTAAAGGAATAAATTTTAACAAAATAAATTTAAGTCTTATATGCCCTTTCATGACTTTTATGAACATTAAAGAAAAATGTAGATACATTTTGTATTATTTTATTACCACTATCAATGCCATGGAATCTTATTGTACGCACCGTCTTTTTCCTATACGCTGATAAAAAGAATTGTCTTCTTTAAATTTTATGCATTCTCCGTTCAATTTACAAATTCAATCCATCATTCAATAATTCACATGATATATTCTAACTGATGAGTCATAATGATGTTTTTAATCAATTAATTAATGAATTGAATTGAAATTCTGATATCAATTAAACATTGCAAGCTTCTATCTTAATAACCAAATTCTAACGTTTCAGTACAGACGCGATCTTATTACATTCTTCATTCACCTGGGGCTATGTTTATGTGCTGTAATTAAATTTGTGCTTCATATGTCTTCTACCAAGTATATCGACATAAGCTATTCCTATGATTTTGTCTGCGCAAAATCTATTACTATTTTTGTATATGCTTGAAATTATTTTACTATTTGATACAGGCTAAATTATGGGTGCCTATTTACGTACAACGGCGGCTATTTCTGCCTTGAAGCAGTAATGTGTAAGCATCGATCTATACACTACGATTTGCCGCTCAATATATGTATCATGTTAGTTTAAGTATCTCAGTAAGTGAATTTGTATTCTTTTTGAGATAATAAATATTCTGAAATCAAAAATTATTGTGTTTCGGTCTAAGGGCACCGTTGCGAGTGAAATTATTGTGCAAATGGGACTCTTCTCTCAATTTGACGAGCATAATTGTGGTGCCGCTCAGGATTTTTGGCCTTTAAAAGAATCCTGAGTGGCACATTGTAGTGGACAGGGCGTTTCAACTACCTTCAGCTGAACGTCCAGCTCATCTCGTCCCTAATTGTCATAAAAAATATTGCGGCCTGGAATTGGTAATGACTTTTGTGAAGTATGATTCATTAGGTAAGTTGTGCACTTTTGGGATGTGTTAATAAGCACTATCGTTACTATCATGCCAAATATTACATAGCATAAATTCATCATCATTATCAGCCGGAAGACGTCCACTACTGGACAGAGGCCTCCCCCAAAGATCTCCATAACGATCGGTCCTGCGCTATTATCAACGTATACCGGCGATCTTGACCAGATTGTCGGTCCATCGGCCATCGGTCCGTCGAACTATGTGCCCTTCCCTCTGCCACTTTAGTTTCGCTATCATTTAACATACATTATATTATGAAATAAATGCAAATGAACGCGCACAGAAAATTTCCGGTGCGCGATGTTATCAAGACGACATGACTGTCTGCAAATAATGTGCGTACAACCACTTAGAAGGCCAGCAACTCTCCTGTGATTACTCTGGTCTTTCAAGAGTCTTCGGTGGTCACTTACCACCATTGCATGTTTATTTCTTTTGATTGCTGATTTTAAAAGCTAATTTTTTGCAAGCAGTTATCAGTCCCGTTTATATTATAGGTCCATGGTCTGACGTAAGCATGACGTCATTTAGATTTCAATAAGACGGCTTTTCTCTCTCAACTTGCGGTGATAATACAACGTTTAAGAAGTTCAAAATATAGAACACGTCCATCCATTATTCATTTCATATTTTGAATGTGAAATTAATGTACTTATCATCTCAAAGGATAAGCACGCCTCATTTTGTAGGCATCTCCAAGATCACCTTATTCAGCTTAATTTATTCGACACTTATGTTGATTTGCAAAAGTTTTTCAAATATTTTTTTAAACTTTACCAAATCACCGCGGAACTTTAATATGGTAATTATTAGTGTCAATGTGTCAAGAGTTCTCACGCCGCCTACGCAGTTCAGCCCAGCCTAGCGAATCTCTCCAAGAAAGAAGCGATTCACGCAATTGTGCAAAAACGTACAGTCATGGATAGATTTTTTTTATGGAATAGGAGGACAAACAGGCGTACGGGTCACCTGGTGTTAAGTGATCACCGCCGCCCACAATCTCTTGCAACACCTGAGGAATCACAGGAGCGTTGCCGGCCTTTAAGGAAGGAGTATGCGCTTTTTTTGAAGGTAGCCATGTCGTATCGTCGCGGAAACACCGCATAAGGAAGCTCATTCCACAGCTTTGTAGTACGTGGAAGAAAGCTCATTGGAAATCGCACTGTCGAGGACCGCCGCACATCCAGATGGTGGGGATGATATTCGAACTTGTGGCGTGTCGTGCGAAGGTGGAATTCGGCGGCAGGAATCAGGTTGAACAGCTCTTCGGAACACAATGAATGCGGTAGAAGACACACAATGAAGCGACATCTCTACGCAACGCCAAGTGATCCAGCAATACACAGAGCACTGGGTCCCCGACAATTCGAGCTGCTCTACGTTGCACGTGGTCAAATGAGTCGAGCTGATATTGGGGTGCGCCAAACCAGAGATGACAGCAATACTCCATGTGTGGCCGGACCTGCGCTTTGTACAGAGATAGAATCTGGTCCGGCTTGAAGTACTGCCGTTCTCTATTGATGACGCCCAGCTTCTTCGAAGCCAATTTGGCTTTGCCCTGGAGGGCATCTGGAGATGGCCACGGAATTGGCAATCGCTCGAGATTTCGAGACCCAGTATTCCGATACTGGGCGAGGCTTTAAGGGAAGTGTTGTCGAAGAGCAGTGATACGGCAAATGGGTTTTTTTAGTGGTAAACGCGCAATCTTGAGTCTTTTAGGGATTAAGTTGGACAAGGTTCAATTTACCCCATTCCGCGACCTTCTCAAGAGAGGACTCGATAGATGACACAAGTTTCTCCCGGCACTGGTCAACGATTTCCCGAGAGAGACATGCATGGCCCGTGTATACGGCATCACCAGTGCTGTCTTCTGCATAGCAATGAATGTTGGAGGTGTCTAACATATCATTAATATGCAGAAGAAACAGCGTGGGAGATAGCACACAGCCTTGGGGCACTCCAGCGTTCATGGGCTTCGGGTTCGAGCGATATCCGTAGACAACGACCTGTATACTGCGCCTAGTCAGGAAGCTGGAGGTCCACTTGCATAAGCTCTCGGGAAGCCCAAACTATGGAAGTTTTGAGAGGAGCGCCTTGTGCCATACACGATCATGGCCTTCGCTATATCTAGGCTAACTGCCAGGCCTTCCCCCTTACTTTCAATAGCCGCCGCCCATCTATGTGTTGGGTATACCAGAAGATCACCTGCCAACCGACCATGGCGAAAGCCGTACTGTCGGTCGTTGATCAACTGGTGACCCTCTAGGTATACCAAGAGCTGGCAGCTAATTATGCTCTCCTTGATTTTGGAGAGCAGGGAGGTAGTAGCAATCGGCCTGTAGTTCGCCGGATCCGAACTGTCTCCTTTTTTTGGATCGGATGGACAAGGGCTGACTTCCATGAGTCAGGGACTACGCCTTTGGAATAAGAGTTCCGGAATTAACGCGTTAGCACCGGCGTCAACTCAGGGGCATACGTTCTAAGCACGATTGGAGAAATGCCATCCGGCCCGCTCGACTTCCTGACGTCCAACGAAAACAGAGCTCGTCGAACAGTTTTTTGTCTGAACTGTGCTTCAGGCATGGAGCTCTGACACCGCGGCATGGTCGGCGGTGTTTTTCCGTTGTCGTCAATAGTCGAGTTGGAGGCGGAAAGAGCGTACAGGAGCTCTGCTTTCTCTTCTACCGCATGGGCCAGGGTGTCATTCCTCATGTGCAACGGCGGCATGGACGGCTGGTTGAAGTTACCAAGAGCAGCTTTCGACAACGACCAGAACTTGCGTGTTCCAGTCGGGTAATTAGAAAGCTGCTAGCCGATTTTGACGACGTGCTTTGACTTCGCACGGGCGATTTGCCGCTTAAAAAATCTGGAGGCACGGTTATATTTCCTCTTTAGCAGTTTGGATCCTTTGAGCCCAGCGCCGCAACCCAAGTTCGATACGCCTGTTTTTGCAGTCAGATGCTGCTTTAACTGACGCATCGAACCAGGGCTGTCATCTGCCACCAATCGGTACTACAGAGCTTGGTATAAAAATATCCATGCCCTGCAGTATCACATCGGCTACTGCAACGGCGCGGGCAGTAGGATCATCCGAAGGGAAACAAACCTTACCCCAAGGGTAGGATGCAAAAAAAGAAAGCATCCTATCCCAATCTGCTGACTTGTATTGCCAAACGCGGCGGGTCGCTGGTGGTCGGCGACGTTGGCGTCGGTGACGGTGACGACCAGGCAATGGTCGGACGTAACTATCGGGATGTGTAGTCAGCAGACGATGCAATAAGGACGGCATATGGCTATCCACATCCGGAAGCCGCGTTGGCGACTCAATCAATTGGGACAGACCATACGCCAATGCGAAACTATGCACAGATCGGCCTGCGTAGTCTGTGGTACGTGATCCAAGCCATTCGGCATTGTGCCCGTTGAAATCACCCAAGACTACGATTTCAGCGGAGGGGATCTATGCAAGCACGTCGTCAATTGCCGCTTGAACGCAGCCCAAGGGATAATCGGTTTTTGCGTTACCATTATGGGACCTGTGGACACACGCATAGATGCGGACGCGGTCCTCTAAATCTACGCGGAGCCAGGGAGTGGACAGGTCCCTACTCTCAAAATTGCAGAGACGGCGACAGCAGATATCTTCCCTAAAGTACACACATACCCCGGCATGAGGCAAAAAATTGTACTCAATTTTGTACCCGGGGTACGTTAAATATGACGTATCGCTAGGTCGAGATATCTGCGTCTCCCAAAGGAAACACAAGGCCGGCTACACCGTCTCAAGGTGGTGTTGGACGGCGTTTAAATTGGAGTGAATTCCCCTGATATTGCAAAAGCCTACTGCCTCGTTTGTCCTCAGTCATGCGCAGTTCTGTGCTCTCCCCAGAATACGACGGGCTGCCCGAGCGAGAATGCTCGGGGAGGGATTCTCCGACTCTGGTAGAGCCGGTACCCTCCTGTGGTAAAATCTCTTTGAGCACGGCTGTCATATTAAGGAGGAGGGGGGGGGGATCTGGCCTCCGGTCCTCGACACTAACCTATACGAAACGTGGCGGCACTTGGCCGCTACTTCACGCCGGTATTCTGTGCGAGTGTGGTAATTAACCCGGACGAGTCTGGCCCGATTGTGCTGACGTCATAAGACGGCAGCGTGACTCTCCCACTTCTGAAAAGCCCTTAGTCGCCTCTTACGATACCCTTGGTCCTGGGACTCCTGTATTCTTGTTACACCCCGGGGAAAGTACAGGGCAAGAATGACAGATGACGGCTATAATCTTGTTAAAAACGGAGATAGCCAAAATCCACTATGATTTAAGCAAATGCTCGCTTTCAAACTTAGCCGGATTCACTGTCAAATCACTGGATGTTTCATACTAAACCAAATTTTAATTTTTACTTATTAGTATTTACACCCTCTTTGTTTCTACCGCGACCACGATTCTCTTGGGTCAAAATATCGGCATCAAAAAAATATACATCGTGAGTACCCGTCATAATAATTACAATTTTTTTATTATATTAAAGTCGATAAAACGTCTTAGGGGTGATTTAATTAGTGCAACCCCTGAAGCTAACTTATCAACTGATAATCAAAATCAAATAATTAAAACTGAATCTATTAACTAATAGATTCAGTTTTGAATTTTAAGTATATTTCACATCTAAAATATAATATAAAGAAAAATAGGTAAAACATAATATCCCCTAATTTAACATTTAAATTGCTTTGCAATTATTGAGTTAATTTGATTTCGGAAGTGGACACAGAGGAAGTGTTTTTGAGTAACGGATCCCTCAAAATCTATAGAAGTTTAACAGCAAATTTTAATGGTTTTTTAATAGAAAAATTTTCTAGACTTAATACTTAATAACGCAATATTTAAACTATAAATAGGGCTAAAAGAATATATGTATATAAATGATTTGAGTTTTCTTTAGTGTTAATTCCGCCAATATTTGTCTTTAAACAATTCGACACGTGTTTCGCCTCTAGACGAGGCATCCTCAGGTCGTGTTGTCACGACGAAATCTGGCACGACTCTCGTGCTTAAAGACAAATATTGGCGGAATTAACACTAAAGAAAACTCATATCATTTATATAATTATGGATTTCCGCAAAGTAACGCCTACTTCAATAGAATATATGTAGTCGAGAGTCTGCTAGAACATCTACTAAATATTATAATATTTGACACATCACATTGCGGTCGACTATAAAATCTTCTCATATAAAAGTTTGCTTTTCAAAGTACGTACTAAAACAAGATTTTGTGAGAGTACTTCGAGAAAATGCTTTAATTAAGATTTTAATTGCACAAGGTCAACTATGATCACCAAACTGGATCTTATTATGGTTCATCCATAATAAGATCTTAAGACTTTAGAAATGGCAATCATTAGTGACGCGAAACCTTCATTATAACATTTTATACTGTCAGCTCAAAGACCAGTGGAAGGCTCCTTTGCACAGGATGCCGGCTAGATTATGGGTACCAGAACGGCGCCTATTTCTGCCGTAGAGCAGTAATGTGAAAACATTACTGTGTTTCGGTCTTTCTTTCGGTGAAATTACTGGGCAAATGAGACTTAACATCTTGTCTCAAGATGACGAGCGCATTTATTGTAGAGCCGCTCAGAATATTTGGGTTTTTCAAAAATCCTGAGCGTCACTGCATTGCAATGGGCATAGCGTATCGTACCATCAGCTGAACGTCCTGCTCGTCTCGTCTCTCATTTAAACACAGTAATGCTTACACATGTTACACTCCCACTGGTAAAACTATCGTTAGTCGCACCGTAGACTAGCTTCGACTCGTGTATTGTTAAACACGAGGCGAAGCTTCCCTATAGATTAATGAACGCTAAACAACAGAAAGTACAAATTTGTAATAGTCTTTTTTTAAGCAAGTTTTGAACTCATGTTTATTTTTTTTTGTAATAACAGTGATAATGTTTAAATTTAAAACAAATGTCATGTGCGCGTTGATTTAACTCACCAGATCTCGTCGAGGCTTGACCTTAATTTTCCTGGTCAAAGGCTAGCGAGATGGACTAGTGACATTGTCAGTGCTTTGTTCTCGTGCGAGGGAATTGCAGGTTTTGAGATAATTGCATTTAATTAAGTATTGAAAGCTGCTTTTAACTATAAGTAAACCATAAAATGATTGCGAAACTGAAGTTGCAGTGGGCAGGGCATAGTTAATCTGGCCCTTAAATACTGTTACAATTAAAAATAAACAAAATGTTTGATTGAAATCTGTCATTTTTATATGATTGTTCATTGAGTTTTCCCATTTTGGCGCCAATACATTGTCCAATACTTTGCGATATTAAAATGGAGTCGAATGATAAAGAGAACCGAATCGTTGTGATTGCATTACACAAATTAGGTATAGAGCCAATGATATTTAAAAGTATAGATAGGTTACCTAGACAACATTCGGTGTTTGTAAATGATACACAAACGCACACATGAATAATTTAACATTGCAATAGCACACTACATTACGATTACACGTCAAAGAAGGATAGTAAATGCAATTATCGCAAGTGAAAAAGAGATAAGTCTAATTTGCTAATTACTTCGTATTTGCATAGCAAAAACACAGAATCATTCACCAGATATGATTTTTTACCGTACACCGTGATTTATCCCTAAAATACGATTAATTCATGAGTTCATGTAATAAAAGTTTTAAAGTGGTAAAACTACATTTAAATTAGGTGAATTAGGTGTTATTGGTTTAAAAAAAATTAATATTGATTATATTATATAGCCATAATGATGATGTAAATTATTTGTACAGTAAATAATAAAAAACATACAGACATATGAAAACAAAACCGAAATGTATTAACAATAAGGGTACCATTTTTACAATTGTACTAACGACGGCGCCCAAAAAGTTTTAAGTTTTCAATTATTATTTCTTGTATATTATATTATTTATGAATGTGTTTCTGTTGAGGGTTTATTACAAAAAGATAATGGGAGAAACAGAAAATGATCCATTGATTCTTCTGCAGTTAGCAAGGGCAGTGATACTGAAAAAACTCCTACGCAAGCAGATAGCACTTACTGTCTACGACCGCTATCTACCCCAAAACTTGTTTTTGTAGTTTGATAGTTCAGCTAAACGCACTTGTTTATTAAAAAATATTAAATTTCGTATTACATTCACTGCAACAACGCCTTTTTTACATCATTTCCTAAATTGTCCTAAAATATACTACCTCGATCATCCCGCAGCAAACAGGGTAGTTGCCGTATATTCGGAGTATTATCGTATCGTTCCAAATGTGTCGTTGTCGATTTTGCAAGTACACCTCCTGGTACGTTACATACATTCCAAGATTAAGTACTAATAAAATATCAAATAGCCTGCTATTACTAATCTCATTCTATACCACCTTTATTATAAGACTTTGAAAGCCAGAACTTATTATAATCATCATAATATTATTTAAGAAAGACCCTCCCTAACTAACTAAAAAACTCAAGTTACGCAATCAAGCGGTTACGAACGCTATTTATTCTGCCTACGATTTCACTTCTGGTTGTTTAATCTATGACACATACTATTTGTCCTTGTCGCGCTGCAGTTGACATCATATTCTCTATCTTGCTCGAACCGCCACGTTAATACTTCGAGATTTATTTGTAAATAAGAAATAAAATCGTGATAAAATACAAATACGAAGTTCTTTTATATAATTTCGTATGGTATGAAATACCTTCACTCTTATATATCTTGGAAACATAGTTTTTACATTTTCTTAAGACACAGATTGGCATTTTAGATTATTATTGTCATGCCACGAAAATGTTCGGCTTAGTTCGCTGCTATTAGCCGACTAAATGAAATTACGACAATTGTCTGAATTTGTCTGCAACATTTTGCGCGCGCTAGTGCGATACCTACCTCTTTATTGTATAATATATCATTGTACAGAGCCAAATACAATTTTTGAAACTCTCCATACGCTTGGTATTAGTAAAATGTTTGTGTACCGAGCTATTAAAAGGTATAATGAGACCTCCTCTCTTTGTGATAGAAAAAGATCTGGCCGTCCACGTAATGTTCGTACGATAAAGGTGGTCAAAGCAGTAAGGGAAAGACTTCGAAGAGATCCTGTCCGAAAGCAAAAGATTATATTATGTTATGATATTTTATTTTGATATTTCGCGAGGGGACTTAGGGCTTGCAGCCTATAAGAGACGTACTGGACATTTCTTATTTCATAATCAACAACATGTTCAATAACCAAGAATGGTCCTTCCAGCAAGACTCCGCGCCGGGTTTTAAAGCTCGGTCTACGCAGTCTTGGTTGGAAACGAACCTTTCGGACTTCATCAGAGCTGAAGACTGGCCGTTGTCTAGGCCTGATCTTAATCTGCTGGATTATGATTTATGGTCCAGCCATGATGATTTTGAGTCCCTAAAACAAGCCGTACCATTAGCAGTAAAGAATTCCCATGGAAAGAGTGCGTGCTTCTATTGATAACTGGCCATAATGTTTAAAGGACTGTATTGCAGCTAATGGAGACCACTTCGAATAAGCTTTTTATTTTTTAATTGTTTAATATTTATGTATTAAACTAACACGCTGTAAAAGTAATAAATGTAATTTGCAAAACAAATTTTTTTTCTTTGTTTCAGTATTTATGGCAAGACTAGGTATAGTTCGACGGACAGATGGCCGGTGGGGAAAGGTGGGGCAGTTAGGTCCTGGAATGGCGACCACGTACCGGAAGATACTGTGTTTGCAGGCTTCCCTCAAGATGGACCGACGATCTGGTCAAGATCGCCGGAATACGTTGGATGAGGGCAGCGAAGGACCGATCGTCATGGAGATATTTAGGGAAGGCCTTTGTCCAGTAGTGGACGTTCTCTGGCTGATGTTGATGATGATAAACCATAAAATAATTGGAAGTATACTAAATCAGTTTAAAAAATACAGGAACTTTAAAAAATGTATAAGAATATTTTTTTAAACCCCTCCGCGGAAAGACTTTTACTTGAAGTCTAATCTAATCTACTACAGCCTTAATTCGTTTAAGATGCGTAAAAAATAACATTATATTGATTCTCAGGGTAGTGACCATTTTAAATTCCGATTCAGGTGGTCCTGCTTGATCTATCATCAACTCTTATATTATAATAACAAATTGATAATCCATGATAGTCATAGTTTTCTGTTATGTACGTAGGTGTTTAAATTAAAATTTAATAAGTGAGTAACTATTTAATAGGATATCTATATGTATAAAAATTAATTGCTGTTCGTAAGTCTCGCTAAAACTCGAGAACGGCTGGACCGATTTGGCTAATTTTGGTCTTGAATTATTTGTGGAAGTCCAGGGAAGTTTAAAAGGTGAATAAATATGGAAATGGAATGCCATAAAAACAACAATTTTGTTTTTCCTTTGATGTGTCCCCCGTCATTCAAAAATCAAATTGAAAGAATGGCTTAAAATAAATAACTAATTAGAATCTTTATATCTTTATTACTTTCTCAGGAGGTAAAAAACAAACTTAGTTTTAGCTACCTACCATTTATATGGCATTACAACGTTTGCTGGGTCAGCTAGTTTTTAATATATTTTTTAAATAATACAGGAAACGTAGCATATATGTCGGTCTCAGTCAGTGTTACATCTTTGCGCCATTTTCGAGACACGTTGCCTGTGGATGCCAGAGGCGCGGAGAATGTACAAAGTACTATCTTCTCGCCTCGATAGGGCTACTCGCAACCTAAGCGCTGACAGCTATTTCGGTCAACGGATCAGCCTAGCCTATCCAACGTAGAAATGCTGTCAGTATTCTTGGTACGCTTCACCGTAATGATAGTTTTAATTTAATGTAATCATAGTATTGTAAATATAGTTAAACTATTTAATTAAGGTTATTATGAGTGTCTTACAGATTTGATCTTAATGTAGTTACGAACAAAGGAGATTGATCGAAGGATTGTTCGTTGATACGATGTTAACAAGAATCAACGCTAGTAGGAAAGATATTCTACTTACTAGGCTCCAGGCTGCTTTAGTTTAGGTGAGAACGCTTAGTAAATGAAGCGGTTTCCTTTGAGCCTTAATGACAGTTCATTAATTTCTCATTCAGGAATATACGATGAATAATGGATGAACATGTTGAGATCCTTTATCACTGTAATACACGATAAATATCCATTGAAATTCAAACAGACCTTGTGTTAGAAAGATGACAATTATAAGACATTTTGAAATGCGTTATGTTATTAAAGTTATTTTAACTGACTTCAAAAAAGGAGGAGGTTCTCAATTCGTCGGTATAATTTTTTTTATGTTTGTTACTTCAGAACTTTCGACTGGGTGCACCGATTTTGAAAATTCTTGAATCCATGACAAAGTAACGAAATTCGTCAATTCTTAGAAGCAAATTTACGATACTTGGCCGAATACCGATACTTTTTTACGCTATCCGGATATTTAAGTCACCTACCCTAATGTCGTTATGTTCAAGTAATCGTCGTAGTCGAATATGATGATCAATGGAACTAATTAACGACTTACAGTAAGGGTACCAATTCAAAAATAACAATAATCGTAACTAGAATTAGATTGATTAATTACATTGTGTAAAATACACAATATTTTTTATACTTTTGAATTCGGTTGATGTTTTGTTATTTTTTTTTTATATTTAAATAGCTAAGTCTTTTGAGGGTTTAGAAAATTAATCCATAAGGAGTAAAATAAGTAACCACAGTGAGTAGTATAGACACATGCATGATTTTAAGGGTTAGTTACTCATAAGCTATAAAATATAAGTAGATCTAGGCTAGGCTTGGAGACGATTTATAAAAGAAAGCAATACATTATCATAACCATTAAATTTGTGATATAAAAAATACTTATTACAAATCACGAAAACAAGGTTCTGGTAGTTATATGATTGTCTTTTGCAGCAGTTCCACTTTGCTAACAAATAAGACATTACACAGTCGGCTAGGTTCTATACACCTTTAAAAAAAACAAAAAATAGAGGTAATGAAACAATAACGTTCTAATACGAAACAACCAGATTTATAAGGAATATAGTTAACTATACAAATGACGCCAAAATCCAGATTACCAGATCGAGACAGCGCATCCTGGGGATGCCTCGTGTAGTGGCGAGGCACGTGTCGAATTGTTTAAAGACAAATATTGGCGGAATTAACACTGGGGAAAACTCAAATCATTTGTATAATTATGGATTTCCGCAAAGTAACGCCTGCTTGAATAAATATTTAACTATTCCTATTAATATGAGGAATTAATGAAAAGGCAAGGAACTAATTAGAGATATGTACTCACTGGTGACGAAATTATTAACAATGCCTTTATGACAGTGAATCAATTTATTATTTATAAATGAAACATTTAAACCTATTATAATATATGTAACTTTCAAACATTATTTTGAGCACAATAAGAAAATCATATTAATATTTTATTTTCAATGTTTGGAACACTACGAAGCATACCTTAGGATTATTTTTAAATTTTATTTTTCAGTAACGAAAATATTGCATAAAACCACTTTGTCACTCTACACTCTAGCCAAGTTAATGCTTGTTACTGCAAAAAACGCTTCATATATAGGTTCTTTGTAAGCTAATTCTATCTTCAAATCTTTGTCGAACGAAGCAGAAAGCACTCAACCTGTAGGCACTACACGGCTTTTCCATTTGCTAACATGGCATCCGTTAAGTCATAACACACTACTGGGCACCACTTAGTGAGCTTTGGCATCGACATTGAAACGAGAATAGGCACACAGTTTCCTGCAATTGAAAGTGAGTGGGAGGCTCCTATGCACAGGAAGCGGCTAGATTATGGATACCACACCGGCGCCTATTTCTGCCGTGAAACAGTAATGTGTAAACATTACAGTGTTTCGGTCTGAAGGGCGCCGTAGCTTCTTATCATAATAATGTTATGTCTCAAGGTGACAAGCGCGATTGAAGTGCTGCTCAGAATTTTTGGATTTTTCAATAGTCCTGAGAGGCACTACATTCTGGCGATCTTGACCAGATCGTTGGTCCATCTTGGGGGCCTACATTTACTCAATTCATCCTAATTATAACCAATCTATCAATACTCGTAAATTAATACACATTGATAGAACGCCAAAATCACGCCGATCTGAGGCATATCGCGCGATCAGAGTTTCCCGGAAAAGTTAAAACGAAAGTTTTAACGGAAAGGTTAAAACAAAAGTAATGTGTTGGGTCCTATCGCATAACACTATAGCCTTTTCAAATGGTTGAAGCGTTAAACTATTCTGTGATCAATTCCCAGTTCATAATGTAAATTCCCTGTGGGAGGCTCCTTTGTACAGGATGCCGGCTAGTTTATGGGTACCACAACGGCGCCTATTTAATGTTTACACATTACTGCTTCAGGGCAGACTTCGAACTGAATGGCGCCGTAGCTAGTGAAATAACAGGGCAAATGAGACTTATCATCTTATGTCTTAAGGTCACGAGCGCAGTTGTAGTGCCATTCAGAATATTTGGGGTTTTTCAAGAATCCTGAGTGGCACTGCATTGTAATGGGCAGGGCATATCAATTACCATCAGCTGAACGTCGTGCTCGTCTTGTCCCTTATCTTCATAAAAAAATGTAATAACTGATAATATACCGTTCTTGCTCCACTGTTTTGAAAATGGTGTCTATTTTATCTGTTACAAGGTGACCAGGACAAGATGCATGCTTCGACATACAAACTTCCTGGATTCAAAACGCTTAAATGAAGTTGTTGCAACATTTGATGACACCGCATTAGGTCTATAAACGTTACTATTTATTTTTGTAATAAAATTTTTAAATTGGTCTAACTTCGTCATTTTCATAGAAATAAAAAACAAATGAAAAATAGCTGAAATATCTTAACAAGCCGACCCGGCATACATGTTTTGGCATAGAATTATTTACAGTGAATATTTAAGTAATTTGTAAAACATAAATAAATGGGAGGATCAAACAAGGGATGGGAGTTAAAGTGGGGCGCCATTTATTTAATGCAAGTAACTTAGTTGACGGCAGAACTCTTACTTAACGACCTGTCAGTCCTATAAAAATTTGCAATGAAAAAATTTAAGCTGGCATCCTTATCACCTTAAGATTATAAAAAAGTTAATTACCTATTCCCAGAACCTCCCAAAATACACTAGAAAATATTCATCTCGGTCAAGTCATTTCGGAGGTGTTTGGTGGCGATCAGCGTTAAACAAGAATTTTATTTATTAGATATTATATATAAATTTCCCTGGTAAATAATTGCTTCAAGCGATCGCGCTCCCTAAGTTAATAAGAGCCGTTGTTACCCAAACCATTAACTTAGAATATATTAGCTACTATACGACCTGGCAGCCCGATAATTCGTGACCAAATTACATTTATCAATGTGTGCCTGAACGAGTGGCTTAGTATTCAACATACTAGACAGCTGATGCCAAGCGTGGCGGACTTTTTACGACAATCGATCAAAATCAGTTACAATAAAATAAATACATTAGTTTCGCTTTCTTTTTCTTATTGTATCTCCGTTATGAGATGTTTTTCTTTCTCGTGGTCTTTGTTTGTCGGTTGTGGAGCGTTACATAGCAGAGCATGAAATCTATGTACTCATTAAAATCCCGAAACTAAAAATATGATTTTTTCAATTCAGAAAATGTATTAAACACACTTCTAAAATTCTTTATATTAATTCAAGAAAATAACATTTAATGACGAACTGCCTCCCACAAGCCTAATATAATTTAAAAAATAATCTTAGGTATATTTAAACCATTTTCTTCAAAAATAAAATTTTTAGTAAGTAACATGCCTGACATACAGATTCTTTTAATAATTATACAATTTCAAAGCCACACTTGTTAGCCCACATTTGACAATAACAAACTCGAGGCGTCAAATTTACTTTTCAAATTAAAAATATTTCACAAGTGTAGCAGCTTTTCTTTTCCCTCCATAATAAATCCAGCCTCTATTAATTACGATGAAACGGTTGTCCTACTTTTGAGTTCAAATTGTGCCACTATTTTCAAGTCATTTGTTAGTGTGAACATAAAACAAAAGCCGAGGTTAAATTGGTAGAGTAGATGTGCTCTATTTTTTTCATTTGTAAAACTTGAAACGTCATAAGTCCTAATTTCCAAAGATATCTTAACATATTGGTATAATTGACGTGTACTGTTCGTATATAAAATAGCAGAGTTTTACTAAAGTAATTCTAGAATTTTTCCCGATGATTTATTCGAAGCAGCAGAACATTTGGAGCAATGGCGCCTTACTCGTGCATTTTTATAATAAAAAATTACTTTGATTGAAATCTGATTTAATTTTTTAATTAATAATTTACAATAGCACTTCTTTTCAATAATTTTCGGGATAATGAAGGGTGCGATAGCGCTAAGGCACATCTGCGAAGCGAACTTAAATCTTGAATTTCGTTACACATGCTATACGCCAACATATATGATTTTGAGAACATATTCTGTGGAAATTAATTGATTTAATAGGAAACAGCAATCATAGGATTTAGCGTACAATACATAAAAAGGTACCAACTTTAGTGATTCGTCTGTTGTTGGAAGAGATTGTGAACTGCAGTAATATCTTACCAGGTGACCAAAAAAGCTTACTCAATTGAAAGCAAAGGCCGAAAAGAAGGTGGGCTAATAAAATAATAGAAATAGCCGGGAAAGACTGGCGAATTATTGCCAAAGACAGAGAGGCGTAGATAAAGTTGGAGGAGGCCTTCACCCGAGGAGGGGTATATCCAAAATTAATCATATTATATGTAAGTGACATCTAGACATTATGTAAGATATTAACACTAAATAACATCTGAAATGTACATAATAAACATATTATTAAGAATATGAAATAAAAAATCATTATTATTATTAGTATAAAATTAAAAGGAAATGTATTAATTGTATTAAACGTACAACAAAAACCATTAAATTTAGAATTTAAACTTATTTAATAGTGCGATAGCAACCAAAATGAAATCCCCGCGAGAAAAGTCGTTAAACTCCCATTGAATTGTAAGAGACATTGTTTCAACACAAACTCGTAGGCCGTAGCAAACCTACGAGCTACGCTAGCTACTTGACTACAAACACTAGAAAATTAAACTAATATTACCTTCTCACACCTTATGATTCGTCTTAATTAATTATTCAACTTTTCTAGAATTTTCAAGTCCAAATAAAAATCATTTATTTATCTTTATCACTTCAATATCATCATTTACAAATACATTTAATAAAAATCCAATAATATCAACTCTATATTAATAAACCAATTGCAGTCAACCAGTCACTACAGCAGGCCCACGCAAAATTTAATTAAAACGTAACCAAGAACCTTTTAGTGCTTTAGCACACGATAGGTGTTGCCAGATCGACGGCTCTCCCGTGACTGCAAATGTTCAGACAGGCGCTGCAAGGCCTGGTCATATAAACGTATGCCTACTAAACCGTATACTTGCATCTCGAGAGCGGGTAATCTAGGTTACGCTTTGCCCGGTAAAAGCATATCTCGTGAAAACTAAGTTATAAAAATGAGTGGGAATTAAATGGAATAAATTTCAATAATATACTATTTTACCCCATAGAAGAAGTAGCGCTTGTACTTTTAGATATTGTTAAAATAGCTCACGTTTTATAGAAATCTTGTCTATTGAATGTTAATTTTATGTTCTGGTTTTTCATTATGTTATTATTATTTATCCTTAAAATCGAATTTGACATTTTTGAAAAGTATGTACTATATTATGTATTACCATTTGACATTAATTGGATAAAAAAAATGAAACTTTACAAGGGTTTCTTGATGGGATTGATTGATGTATATGTATATATAATCAATAATCAAAATTTTCGGGGTTCTTCAAATATTCTGAGTGGCATTGCATTGTAATTACTTAGTTAATTTATTACTGTGATAGATTAGTGATATTGAAATGATTTTTGTGCTGCAGAAAATAGCTGTTCGAGCAATCTACAATCTGTCCAGTAGACATTCGTTGAGAGATAAATTTAAGGAGATCAACATATTAACAGTACCATGTCAATACATATTTGAAAACCTAATATTTGTGCATAAAAATATAGATCGTTTTAAATAAAACAGTGACATTCATAACTGCAACACTAGAAATAAACATAATCTTACTCTGATTCACACAAGGCCAATGAAAATAGACAAATCATTCAGGGGACAATGTGTCCGTTTTTATAATAAAATCCCTGAAGAAATTTGCAAACTACAATTTAAAAAGTTTAAAATATTTGTTAAACAGAAACTTTTAAAAAAAGCTTATTATACAATTAAAGATTATATAACAGATAAAAGTGCATGGGATTAAAGCAATGTAAATAATTTTAAGGTCTGCATACTATTTTAATTTATAAGCAGTAGGACTGTATTATTCTATTATTTGTATATTTTCTTGACTTCAAAAAGTGATGCAGTCATCCTATTTTGAGAAATAAGCTATTTGAATTTGAATTGTAATGGGCAGTGCGTATCAATTACCGTCCTGCTTGTCGCGTCCCTTCTATTCATAGGAAAATACGATAAACATATACTATCAATTTATATAATATTCTTAAAATCTCACATGAATTTTGTCATACTCAAACTTGTAATACCAGTAATAAAATAAAAAATTATTGAATTATTTAAATTTCTTTCACTTGTTTATATCATATACTATTTAATAAAACAAGCAGCTTTCTAGATTTAAGCGAGAAGAGAAATATCTATGCGAAAACGCATTAAGCATTTAAATGTATTGAATTGTTTTGCCATTTGGAATTCACAAGATAATTTTTCGTTATGCACTGAGGTCCAGACATGACAACTATGTCGATTTTTTATATTAAATACTTGAATTAAAATCGCTTGTAATTGTATCTAATTTTTTTAAACAAAAATATTTTGCTTATAAATTTCATAATTATTATTACATATTTTTTAACCCAACGATTAAATATTTTTATAAAGCTACAACTATATATTACATGATGCGCGTTTTAATCCCTAAAAAAATATTATATATTATATATCATTGTGTGTTTAAAAAACTATAATATAATAACTGGAAATAACAGGCACAGAAAGGATTTTTCTTAAGGGATTTTCTTGTACGGAAAGTATTGAATGTAATTGTAAAGAAACTACAACGAAATATATTATTGAACATGTGACGACCCATATAGTGACATTGCCTGTTGATCTAGAGGTCTCCCTCTCGGGTTTGAATCCCGGGATGTTTGTTTCCGAGTCATGGATTTATATATGTATTTATGTCTGTATAAGTATGTTTATCGTATTAAATATATCGTTGTCATAGTACGGCTATGCCTAGTTTGGGGTAAGATAATTTTAGTAATAGTGTGTCAATATTATATTATAATATTTTATATTTAAATTTTGACCGGCTCAAGTTTATTCAATCGAATGAAATTGTAAAAACAATCAGCAGAATTATAAGAAATCAATTCCCAATGACTCTGTTTTATTCTTAAAAGGACCTTCCGATATTTTTTCGGTATGTTTAAATTATATATTTATATATTTATATCTTTATATATTATATAATATATATAAATTACGTGACACGTTGTTTGTCCGCGATGGACTCCTAAACTAATAAACGGATTATAATGGGGATTACTTCATGGAGTGCAGTTTGGTCCAACTTGAGAGATAGGATAGTTTTTATTTCCAGTTTTTAGTCCAATTAGGACCCAAAATTATTTTTATTTTCAATATTTGTTTTGTATGGACTTTTTTTATATGAGAGAATATGGTGACGCACGGTTTGGCTGTTCCGCTGTGAAACAATTTCATTATAACAACAGGGAGCATTTTTTACGAAATAATTCTTTATGTTTTGAAATATTATTGGCAAATTCCTATAAAAATTTTAATATCTACAGAACAGCGTCTGTCGGGTCAGCTAGTATAATATATAAATCCAGTGTCCTGATTTTTGTTTCCAGCGAACTCCTAAACTAATGAACTAATTTTAATGGTGATTACTTCATGGAGTACAGTTTAGTCCAACATGAGAGATAGAGATTTTTATTTCGATGTGGGACTCACAATTATTTTTATTTCCAATATTTGTTTTGTATGGACATATTTTCTATGAGAGAATTTATTGACGCACGGTTTGACAGTTTTGCTGTGAAAGATTTTCATTATAGCAATAGGCAGCTTATTTTACGAAATAAATCTTAATAACGTCTGTCGGGTCAGCTAGTTAGTATTATATCTTACATCGATTATTAAACTGCGAAGTTCTCTGTAGCATAAACAAACCAAGCTTGGTAATATCGATTTTATGCTTCAATAAAATTCCGTTCGGCTGCGGGTTGAAGCCATTTGTTCAAAATAAAAGCGTTGCCTCCGCTCTCCAGAAACGACAGTTTTATTCAGTACATGAAAGTCAAGAGTCACAGTGGCCAAATAGCATCGTGCGAGGGTTTATTATTGTAGAATAGTGTTGGAGATTGTAACTTTGAGTTACAATGTTGCAAATAACAATGTTGAGTCAAGTGTCGTGGTTATTTTATGATTTTGATTTATTTATTTATTTTATTTATAGTAAACTAAAATTTACGCTGTTGAGATAAAATGTTTATCTTAGACCATTTTTGCGTCTAGATAGACTGTGACAGCTGTGAAAAAGAATAAATAATAATTTATTGCCCAAATATTACAATCTATAAATATATAAGAGATTTCCACGTATATAGTCTCATCACGATATCTCTGGAACCATTAGAGCTAAAGACTTGAAATTTGGTAGGATTATTCTTTTCACCGAGTAGAGGTCAGCTAGTAAAACGGATTTTCCAAAATTCCATCCGCAAGAGTTTTTTTTTTTAATTATGAACATAACAACGTCTGTCGGGTCAGCTAGTTAATAATATAACAAGCTAAAAATATGTTTCTAAATTATATTATTTATTATTTACATATAATACAGGCGGACATACAAACTAGTATGAACTGTGAAATTATAGATATATAAATTATTATTATAGATGGTTGGTAAATTAAAGAGAGGAAACTTAACATTTTGTCGATCTGTGGAGATTTTCGGCTTATAAAGGTTCGACTAAAGACGGTTTTCTATATTTTAGCACTACATAGGTTTCAAAAGCTTTTAATTTTTGCGAGATGAAGACAAACGAGCATAAGGGTCTTGATGTTAACTGATCACCGCCACCCACATTCCCTTGCACCACCAGAGGAATCACCGGAGCGTTGACAGCCTTTTTGAAAAGGTTTACCTTAAAAACTTAACTTTAAACCTTTCACTACCATTAATCATGATATTTGGCAAGCTTGATAATCTCACACCCGTTGATAAGGTTGGAGGAGATTGGAGGAGATTGGAGTGAGAATAGAATCTCCTTAAGCATTCAATTTTTTTTTGTGGGAGGCTTTTGTCCAGCACGTGCACTTGTGGACGTCTTCTGTCTGATGATGAAGTATTTACAATATTTTATGACTCGCGAATACAATAAGCTCATAGTTGTGGCGGCGTCGTGGTGCAGGTCGTTCCCTTCCAAAAATATAGAATAAAATTTGGTGCTTTAAAACATCAAACTCCAGTTTTAACCATCAAGAAATTTTGAGATTACCGACAATTTCGGTTCTCCAGTCCGTAATAACATGGATATAAAGTACCCTTCTATGACAAAACATAAAACCTTCATCTTCATAAAACTTTCATTATTCCACAAAAAAGTAATTTGTCTATCATTTGCATTTCTCGAATGAATGTTGAATAACGCTGTACGCATGCGAAATAGAGTATGAAAGCAATAACAAAGCAAGAAATGAATTTGTAAATAGCCGGAGCTTGAGGGATTCATGTGTGTCTTGTATCAGCTTCACTGCTCGTTACTAATGATATTTTAATTGCTATCTGCATTTGAGTTACTGATATTCTATAGTAGCAAAATTTCTATATTAATTATATTGAATCTAAACTCTATTCACTTCTGAAACTGCTGCAGTATTACAGTTAAAATTTAGTAGTAATTTTACTATCAAATGTTCTTCTTTTTTATTATGGAATAGGAGGACAAACCTGGGTCACCTGGTGTTAAGTGATCACTGCCGCCCACATTCTCTTACAACACCAGTGGAATCACAAGAGCGTTGCCGGCCTTTAAGGAAGGTACTGTGCCCTCCCCAGAATACAAGGGGCAGCCCGAGCGCGAATGCTCGAGCAGGGATTCTCCGGCTCCTGGGGTAATTTCTCTTTTGATACCACTCTCATACTTTGTTGGGGGGGAAGGGGAGGGGGGGGGAATGGCCTCCGGTCCTCGACACTAACCTATGCGAAACATAGCGGCACTAGGCCGCTACTTTACGCCGGTATTGTGTGCGAGTGTGGTAAGTAACCCGGACTAGTCTGGCCCGATTGTACTGACGTCAAAAGACAGTAGCGTGACTCTCCCACTTTCAATAAGCCCGTAGTCGCCTCTTACGACACCCTTGGGCCTGGGATTACCCTATTCTTTTTACGCCCCGGGGAAGCACAGGGCAATCTTCTCATAATACTATAATAATATCAGTTCGCGAAGGCGTCCATTGATGGTCTGGCAGCCATTATACGAAAAAGATCCGCATCTCTGCTCGCTTTAGTCTGCTGCAGTACCAACACTATCCTGAGTCTTTTTACAGATCAGTGGTAGCCTTTTACAAAGGTGGAAGTGGCTTGACACCAATATAAATTAGGTTTTAAGTAAAACATTACTAACAGAGATATGGATCTGATACGAAGTAAATGTTTAATTATTGTTATTAATGAATATATATTTTTTTTTATTTATCCAAAACCGATCAGTAAATGTTGAAATTCGTTCAGTTAATCGTCAAATAAAATTACACTGTTTTAGCTAATGAATAATAAATAATAAATGCTATTGAGCCAATACTTTTTTAATGAAAAAATAAGATTGCAAAAGATAGAACACCCTATACAAACAAGAGCCATAACTCAGAACCGGTTGTCGATTCTTCGGGCCTGCAACGTGTACGGCGAACGAACTGCCGATTACCTAATACCTCGCTTGCTAAATGAGCTGCCCTTCAGTGAGCGGCAAAATTTATATACTAAAAACATTAATTATAGAATAAAGGATTACCTATTACATAAATTATAGCAGCTAAGAGAATTTGAACCTGCTAAGTCATATTTATAAGTTATATTTATTCGTTTTTAAGTCTTAAAATATTTTCACTGTGTTCATTTAATTTATAGCATAAGTTGTTGTTGAGTTGTGACGTATTATTAAGTGTTATTAGCATTAGTTGTTAACCTTTGTGGTTTTTTTAGATGCTAATTTGACCTAGTTTTGTATCGGTATATAAAAAAAAAAAGCTAGATCTGAAGTTACTACGGCTTAGATGATATTAAAATAAAATGTTACGTAATTTCTAGGTGAAATAATTACAGCTTTTAATTAAATATACACGGGCATTCCGGTCCCAGTTAATTCATCCCTTCACAACAGGTAAAACTCAAGTTACATCGTTTCAGATTATGTTTAGTATTCAAGGAATTTGTATAGTTTTAATGAAAAAGTTTTAAAATTATTAAAACTTACGTGAGTCATTATTAAATTATCTGTAAAAACGGCTTTACTCACGTTTTTTAACGGTGTCGGTACCGACTAGTTTCGGACCATTCGGATTACGTAGTGGACATTGTGAGTACATTTTGTGCACCCGTGGACACCAATAGTGACACAGAGTCGGTGATACCATGCTCGTCATCACCGGCGCATCCCGCGCCCTCGCACCTCCCGCCCTGTCCAGCCGCGCACTACGAGCCCAAGTCCGCAGTAAGAGGTGGGACGTTATCGCGAACCTACCACACTCACCCTGATGAAGGACCTCCGAATGGCCCGAAACTAGCCGGTACCGACACCGACAAAAACGCCAGACTGAAGCCGTTTTAACAGAAAAAGTTTTTACTTACTTATAAACACATATTTTTATTGCAATATGTAGTTATAAACATATACTGTGTTATTACAAAAAAGTTAAACATGTGTTGAACACTTGTTTTATTTAAGTTCTATTACAAATCTGTGTCTTTCTGTTGTTTAGCGTTCAACAATATTTAGACATTGCTTAGGTATATTTAAACATGAGTCAAAGCATGTCTAAGGTGTGTCTAGTGGGTGACACATAGGTGACAGCAGACAAAAATGGCGCATTTTATAAGTAGTTGTGTTTAAGAAAAATGGCGATTTTAATCCACAAAACACCTATCGGATAAAATAAAAATGCCAAGAGTAATCGCGTTCGGTGGTTTTCGTGGGCTCGGGATCAATTCATGTGGTGTGGCCAGTGGCCAGACAATGGCAATTTATACTGTGAATCCATTTTAGACTTCATCCGGACTCATGACGAATACCTGTTTGAAGAATTTTAGGCAGAGTCGCCTTCTACAGCAACTGACGCGGATGCTTATACCAAGGTAAAATTATGGTGCTTGCAGGTATTCGGTTCGACGGCCGAACCCAGCTCATTTGACAAGAAAGCATGTCTGCATAAAAACACCACGAGAAAGTAGTAGAGTCAGTTAATGATTCGAACGGATTCCAAAACGGCCAGAAATTTCGACTCATGCACGATAATGCACATTCCAATGTGACTCAGCAAATGCCAATCCCCGAGTTCACAATATTCGTGATTTCTATTGTCCTGCTCGGCTTTGGGGGATTTCCGCCCAATTTGACAACGGAACATCAACTTTTCAAACTTGAAACCTCATACCCCAGCAAGACAATGACAACCTAATTTAAAGTATGAACAATCGTTAGCGATGTGTGATTGATGCCAGAGGGAGCAATACTGGTCATCAGCGATTAGATTTAATAATATTGTTTTTAATTTTAATCAAATGAATAATTGATAAGAACAAAGTTTTTTCTTATAAATTTTCTGCGGCGATTGATAAAATTTAACATTTTTATTGAAAATAATAAAACTAATCTGCGTTGTATTGCTTATTTATTATACATCGCAAAAGAATAACCCAATATTCTTTCTTTTACTATAACAGCAAATTTTTCATAGTTTTTTTGATAAAAGATGGTAATATTATAAATATTCGTACATGGTGTTAATTATTGTACATTTTATTTTAGCATGTTGGTAACGTGACCTTAAATTTGACCTTCCTCTTCAAAGTGTTCAATGGAGTTAGCATATCTAAAACTAATAAATTAAAAGATACTCTATTTATAAAAGGATCATAGATAGCTGCCAGTGGTATTTATTAAATTCTAAATAAATATTTAAGAAAATATTTGCCACAATTAAAGATTTTAATGCAAAATAAGTTTAATGGGTAAATTTTTACATTCAGATAAACTCGTACTACAACGCTGTGGAATGAGCTTCCTTGTGCGGTGTTTCCGGGACGATACGACTTGGGTACCTTCAAGAAAATGTGAGCGGCGGTGATCACTTAACACTAGGTGACCCATACGCTCGTTTGTCCTCCTATTCCATAAAAAAAATATATATAAAACGATGGCTTTAGACCATATTATCCCCGAATACTCACATCATTTTTTTTCTAATGACAGAACAGTCGGTCGGGTAAGCTAGTTAAATATAAACTACGGAGACCTCAGTGCTATACAACACAACTCTTATCGCTCTATTTTATTAAAAAGCCATGTAGAAGCCATGTATATCTAAACCGACACATAAAATATCTTTCAGTTTATTCTGATAGAAAACATATGACGTCATAAATCGAATGCTAGTAAAAAGACTCGTGCGATGAAACTGTCTGAGCCCGAGTCAATAAATTGAGATTCTGGCGTCTACTGCGTCTATCGTAGTGTAAGTGGCTTAGTGTCCAAACATTGCGATGCGCTGTAATTTACCGACCATTGTTTCATTCACCCTTAATTGTTTATTTATAGCTTCTATCTGGGATTTAAACTACATTAAATTGGTATTGTATATTCTTTTAATGTTTACACATTCTGTGGTAGCTTGTATAGACCTGCAGTTTACCTACTTATGATAACATAATAAGTTAGATTATGGGTGCCACAACGACGCCTATTTCTACCGTGAAGCAGTTATGTGTAAGCATTATAGTGTTTCGGTCTGAAGGGCGCCGTAGCTAGTGAAATTACCGGGCACATGAGACTTAACATGTTATGTCTCAAGGTGACGAGCGCAGTTTTAGCGAAGCTCAAAATGCTCAGAAAGCAATCCAACTACTAGAGTAACATACTTGTAAATACTACCACAAATTTTTGAAATTCTAAGCTCACTCCATCTCCCATGTTGTAGTCAAAAAAAAGGAATATAAAAAAAACGAATTTATTTTCATGCCAAAGTTTTCTCGCTTACTTTCAGTTATTTTCTCACTGTCTTCATATAGTTATGAAGACAGTTGACACACATATTTGTCTAAAAGAGGCAAATAACACTCGATTCATAGATAATGTACTAATAATTAAATTAATTTCTAATACCACCTGTTTTTCGTTTTGCCAGTTATTTAAAATAACTACCGTAGCGCTACATCAAAAGTGCTACACCATGTCGTAGCTACATGTAGTAGCATGAGTGTGACTGAAATATATAATAATCCTTTTATGTAGCGGATCACTTTCGACTGAGGCATTCAAAATAAAAGTAACTCTCCTCAGACATTTTAAACTTATATTGAATATCTATATTATTAAGTACTTTATTTGATTATACCATATCAATATTTGTAAGCTTGTAATATAATAATTGCATGCCTTAAAAGATAATGCGTTTAGAATTAACTTCAGATTAAAATATATTGTATTGTTGCTTGAATAAATGTAATTATCACTGATTGCGATACAGAAATGGCAGTCGGCAGGGCACATAGTTCAACGGATAGATTGCCGTTGGGGCAGTAAAGTCCTCGAATGGCGACCACGTACCGGAATTGGTTGCCCCCCCACATGATGGACCGACGATCTGGTCAAGATCGCCGGAATACGTTGGATGAGGGCAGCGCTGGACCGATCTTCGTGGAAATCTTTGGGGGAGGCCTTTGTCCAGCAGTGGACGTCTTCCAACTGATGATGACGGTGATGGTTATAAGGTTGACCGTAAAGCTTAAAATTAGATTTAATTCAAATTTGAAAATTGACGCCAATAAGAAAACAATTGTGATAGACAGGCAGGAGCGATAAAATAAATATTTATTGGTTGTAACAAATTCTATATAATAAACAGTGGCAAGAACGTCCTTTTAAGCATATAAAGAATGCTTGTGGCATACACACACACTTGTGGATTGTGTGTGTATGTAATATATTTATTCATAAAAATGCCCCGCAAAACTGCTTACGCAGTTTGACTGCAGGTAAATCGCTTTATATCAACATAGCTTATAAATTATTAAACTAGGTTATATTAATACAATTAATTTACGTAAATGTACAACGTATTTAACAAGTGTTTTATTAATAATTTTTTAAATTTAGCAAGTGTAGGCTCACGTCTTATGGTCCTCGGGTAAACTATTGAGTAAGTATGGAACTCGTGTTTTTAACGTGTGTTTCAGCGTATGTGTCGTAAGAGCAACTCAGTATTATTATAATTTAGTGGTAGCATCCAGGCGATCATTGCAATTTTACATTCATGAGCGTTTCTTTTAAATATATGTAACTTTTTGTTTTTTTAGTATAGATAATTTATCCGACGAGCTCCGTCCTAAATGAAGAGATCATTATGTGAAGTAATGATGCGAATAAAAGTTGTTTCTCAAACAACGATCTTCAAAAATGGTCAGATATCATTTTTTCGTAAAATGATAAAATAAAAGTTATATCGAAAAATATAAAAATTAATTTGCAACAAAGAATGTTACCAATTTTTTTTATTAAATAAATAGTTTAAGAGATATATCGTAAAAACCATTTCAACCCTTATTTTCAAGATGGCGGCCCTGAGACAAGGGTGGTGACCTTGGTTTTAGCTTTACACTGAAACCCCCTACACATCAAAAAAATAAAATTGCGTCCTCTAAAAAACGCAACCCCAAATGTAACTAACTTTTCAATGGACTATAAGAACGGTCAACCTTCGGCGTTACTCAATATTTCTATTAAGTAATAAAGTAAAGGAGGATAAATAAACCATAAAAATTAAAACAATCATGTTGTTTGATTCTACAGCAATCCCACGTGTGAAGGAAGAGCTCACACGTTACAATGGTGGACGAATTATTATTTGATGGGTTTTCTCATGACGTCACACTACTATAGAAGTCCTTATTTCTATCACCAAACAGTAGACTATAAGCATTGTTGTGTTTAGCTACAATGATGTATGTTCTATACACTTGTTTTATGATTTAGGGACGAGAATAGCGTGACGTTCATCTGATGGTAATTGATACGCCCTGCCTATTACAATGCATTGCCGCTCAGGATTCTTGAAAAACCAAAAATTCTGAGTGGCACTACAATTGCGCTGGTCACCTCGAGACATGAGATGTTAAGTCACATTTGCCCAGTCATTTCACTAGCTACGGCGCCCTTCAGACCGAAACAAAGTAATGTTTACACATTACTGATTCACAGCATATAAGGACTTATTATTCGCAGACTGATTGGCAAAAGTGAGCCTAAAGACAATATAAGCATACTTTCGCCTTAGTCACAGTAGACATATGTACCAGTACGGAAACTACCTACAAATGTTTCAAATGACACACTCACAGAAACATGCGCATCGACGAGGCCCTAAGCGGTTTTCGCGGTCAAGACGAGTTGAGTGTCACGTTGCTATTTCTTTTCGGGATCTTTTTAAAATGCCAGCGTATTTCGTGGTTGATATTATTTATTATATTTGAATTCGACTCCATCAAAACTCCAGTTTTCGTTTTTTAAACTATAATGTAGTATAGTATGTAAGAATGATTTATTGTTATATTTTATAGTAATTAGTAGGTATTTGAATTATAAGTCCTTGAGATCGATTATAATAATTTCGTGAATAATTCACAATCTACTCTAATATGGCGGCTGCAATATTTATTATAATTTTTTTAGTGTGGTTTAATGATTTTCTAGGATGTTTTTTGATATTTATTTATTTTGTACAAGAAGACTTACCTACATGTGTTTTGTCATCGTTTTCGTGAGTGTTGAAACCATACCAGCTAGTGCTGTCAAAACGAAATTTCAAGATGGCGGCTGCAAAAAATTACCGTTTTTCGTCACGCGTGTCGTTTTCATGATTTTCGAGAGCGCTGAAATAGTGGTGTCAGAATGTAAATCCAAGATGGTGGCTGCATGAAATTGACAATTTTTGCATCATGGGTGTTGTTTTCATGATTCTCGAGGGTGTTAAAGCCGATAATGCTGGACTTTTGAAGTAAAATTCACCGACACTCCCGAAAATATCAAAAGTGACACCCATATCGATTTTATTGAATATATCACACCCGCCATCTTGGATCTTGAAATGGGTGTCAGTTTTGAAATTGATACTCCCGAAAACCTCGAAAATGATATCCAATTTGATTTTATTGTAAAAGGCACATCCGCCATCTTGGATCTCAAAATAGATGTCATATTCGTTATTGACACTCACGAAAACAATAATTGCCCCGTCTAGACATGTTCGAGGGATGACTACAGGGAAGAGTTTCTTAAGACTGTGGTAGAAGTGAAACTTCAACGGACAAAGTTTAAAAACACATATTTCAAAGTTACCCGTTAATATTTCAAATAAAATATTTCAACGAAAATAAAAAAAATACCAATTTTTTTTCCATGAAAAACATTTAATAAAATTTTGTTTAAAAATATTACATAACAGTCATCATGTAGACTATAATATTGCATTAATAACTATATATCTATCATACTTTTTACTTTTTTACGCTCCGCAAAGCCCCATAAGGAACATCGTTCCAAAACTCCTTTTTTAAAGTCGGTTAGAAAAATAACCTGACAACCCTATTGCTTCAATAGTGTGTACGCACATGTAGGTAAGTATTTTATCAACAAGCCTTAGTTTCCATACTGATACATATGTATACTGTGCCTTAGTCGTGTTTCAACCAAATCGGGTACAAAGTTCAACAAACGTCACTAACTGAATAAATATATTTTACATTGCTGCTTATTGATCGAGAATATTTTAAACAACTGGAATATATACGGTAATGTATATAGCAGTCGAAGATTATTATTGCATATTAAAACTCCGACTCCACATCTTTTGTCTCAAAGCAATGAGCGCAATGGCGATGCCGCTAGAAGCTCGCTGGGTTTAATTAAGAATCCTGAGCGGTACTGCATTGTTATTGGCAGGTCATATCACTTACTGTCAGGTAAAGGTGTATTATTAATCATAAACAGTGGGAGGCTCATTTGCACAGGGTGCCGGCTAGATTATGGGTACCACAACGGCACCTATTTCTTCCGTGAAGCAGTAATGTGTTAGCATTACTGTGCTTCAGTCTGAAAAGCGCCGTAGCTAGTGAAATTACTGAGAATATGAGACTTGACGTCTTTTGTCTCAAGATAACGAGCGCAGTTGTAGTTCCGCTCAGAATTTTTGGGGTTTTCAAGAATTCTCAGTGGCACTGCATTGTAATGGGCAAGGCGTATCAATTACCATCAGCTGAACATCTTGCTCGTGTCGTCTGTTTCATTGTCATAAAAAAAAGATTGAATGGATTGTAGAAAAAATCCTCCTCTCCCAAGATATAATTAGCAACATAGAAACAGTTAGTATAGGGGTTTATTAAAAACTGTTCAAACTTAGACACAGATCACTGAAGCGCTTTAATATAGTTTATGATTGAGCCGCCACAGATTAACCAATAATCGAAGGTTAAGCCTATCGATACAAGCTCCATTTCACAGATAATATTATCAAATGTTAAGTTTGATTAATAATTATGATTACTGTTAAGATACGTAGGCATAGTATGATAAGCTATCATAACATCCTATTAATATGATAAATGTGAAAGATTGTATGTCTGGATGTATGTTTGAATTTCTTTAACGCAAACACTACAGAATGGATTTTGATGAAACTTTGCAATAATATAGCTTACACACCAGAATAACATATAGGCTACAATTTATAAAAATATTGTGTGAATTATCGATACATTTAAATAAAATTGGAGTGTCTGTTTTTAATATTGAAATAACCGTTTTTTTACTAAATGTATATTATATATAGTATATACGGTACATACACCAAAATAACATTTTTTACAATTTTTGTCTGTCTCTCTGTTTATTCCGGCTAATCCGGCGACTTTTATTGGCAGGTAGCTGATGTAATAAGGAGTAACTTAGGCTACGTTTATTTTAGGAAAATAAAGCAATGTCTAAGAAACGGTCTAACTCTAAAAATAATTTATATGGCAAAACAACGTTTGCCGGGTCAGCTAGTATACAATATGTGCATATATATGTATTTACTGTAATCTTAACTCTTCTATGGATTTATGAAGTTTAATTTTCTTCTTTTTAATTAAAAGTAATTGAAAGTGCTTAAGAATTTTGGTGGCATCACTTTACTAGGATTTTATAAATACTTTGTAAAGTGCAGAACCTGGCAATGAGTTTGCCAGATCTTATTAACACTCAACATATCTGTAACACTCTATATGTAGCTAATTATAGCTTGGGAAAGGAGAATTTTCTATAAGTCATTTTATCTTTTTTTTATGACAAAGAAGAATGACGAGACTCCTTGATACATGAGATGTCAAGTCTCATTTGCTCCGTAATTTCACTAGCTACGGCGCGCTTAAGACCGAAACACAGTAATGCCCACACATTACTGCTTCATGGCAGAAATAGAAAGACAAAATAGATGGCTTTATTTTATTGAATAACGAATACGGCTGTACGGGCTTGAATCCTTTGCCCATCCTTCGGACGAAGAAACCAACAAAAAATAACGAAAGTCAAAGGCAAACGTCAGAAAATTTTAGGAAGCAATCTTATCTTAAGATTTCACTCTCATCATTTTTTCATAACGTGCCTAAAGAAGTATAACTTCAATAATTTGAATTTGACTTTCATGTATATCCTACAATTGTTCTAATAATATACTTCTATGTCTCCCTTTCTCATGTAGCTTTTCATACAATCTCTCTTATTCTTAATACTCTAGTTCTTGCCTATCTCCAGTACAATCTAAATTATCGTATAACTCGAAACTAGATCTTTCGAAACATTTCTTTCCACATTCACTCCATAAATAAAAATGACATTTAAAAGAAAACTCTTTCGACATAAATCGTTCAACTTACTTTAATTTTCATAACAAACAGAAGTGAAACCTCTAATATGCAGGGAAAGTTAGGGACAAATTCAAAGCAATATATTATTTACGTCAAAAGTGACTTGTAAAAGTAAAGAAAATATTTCACAAACTTTCATCAAGTTTTCTTGAGATTGCGCAAGTTATAAGAAGAAATCAAGACGGGAGTTTAGCTATATTTTGAAGTTGTTTACTGCAACTAAAGGTTTAATACAAAATAATTTTAGCGTGTAGCAATTTACATGAAAAAGAAATTCTTACGTAAATAATTTATAAATTATACCATGAACTTAATTATATTTATTTTAAGGTACATAAGATGGAAAGGCTCCTTGTCAGGATAACTACATTATGGGTAAAACAACGGCGCCTACTTCTAACGTGAAGCAGTAAAGTGTAAACATTACTGTGTTTCGGTCTGAAGGGCGACGTAGCTAGTGAAATTACTGGGCAAATGAGACTTAACATCTTATGTCTCAAGCGATACGATACGAGCACAATTGTAGTGCCGCTCAGCACTTTTAGGATTTTCAAGAATCCTGAGCGGCATTGCATTGACAAGGGCAGGGCGTATCAATAACCATCAACTTCAACAACGTCCTGCTCGTATCGTCCCTTATTTTCATAAAAAAATACAAGAAAATAGTTTAATCACACAAGATTTTTTAAAAGCCATTAAAAAGTTAATTAGTTTCTGGGTTCTCATAAATATATCAAAAATATATAAATAAAAAAATTAAAATCAACATCCTCTGGGCTTTTATTTGGTCGAGAATATACGATTTCTAAAGTGAAACTTCTTAAGGCACACTGAACTTTGTGAGAATTAAAAAAAAACAACCGACCTCAAAAACACTATTCCAAAACAATAGACATAAGATGCACCAAAAAGTATAAAAATAATTGAGTATTTTATACAGTCTAATTAATTAATCAAATTCTAGTAACGATTATTGTTATTTTTGGTATCGGTAACTTCCCGTCGCGGCCACACTATCGCAGCTCGCCTCCTCACGCCGCGTGCGTCTCAAGCACCTTTATCTATGTATGTAGTTACAAACCTTACTTAGCTAACACCGTTAATGGGACCACACGGGAAGCAACAGCTTTCAAATAAAAAAAGAATTATAAAAATCTTTTCACCCATTCGAAAGTTCTGTGGTAACAAACATAAAAATTATTAAGCCGTATTTAACAGTTTTAAGGGAGAGCTTCTTAAGCCACTTTTTCTCTCTCAGAGCGCCATTTGTTTCCGAGACGGTAGTAGTATCAAGTATATTAGAAATTACATCAAAAAGTATTCTAAAGGAATCAATTTTGAGAAAATAAATGTCTTTTATGCCTTTTGAAGTACTCTAGCACTTACAAGTACAACAAAAAATAAATATACAACAGCAAAACAGAGAGAAACTGATGTTATTGTTTGTATTTGAAAGATTTTGAAAAAGAACTCGCAATCAGGAAAATAGGTGCGGAAAATGGCAAATTATGATTTATCTAAAGTGCTTTTAGTGGTGACAATTTTACTGAGCAAAGCAAATTGCATGCCATCCTGAGTTACAACTTAAAACAACAAATTTCCTATCTTCAATCAAAACACGGGGAGTGCCCCGTGATAAATGGGAATGGGAATTCGGAACACTTTCCGAAGAGCTGTTTAACCTGATTCCTGCTGCCGAATTCCACCTTCGCACGACACGCCACAAGTTAGGATATCATCCTCACCATCTGGATGTGTGGTGGTCCTCCACAGTGCGGTTTTCAAGGAGCTTTCTTCCACGTACTACAAAGCTGTGGAATGAGCTTCCTTGTGCGGTGTTTCCGGGACGATACGACATGGGTACCTTCAAAAAAAGCGCATACACCTTCCTTAAAGGCCGGCAACACTCCTGTGATTCCTCTGGTGTTGCAAGAGATTGTGGGCAGCGGTTATCACTTAACAACAGGTGACCCGTACGCTCGTTTGTCCTCCTATTCCATAAAAAAAAAGAAACACAGATTCAAATTCAAACCAATTAACTTAAAAAGTATTCAAATTAAACTTCAAGCGATCTTGAACCATACCGCCATCTCTCAGAACAAAACAAGTTTTTCCCAACGACATTGTACCTGGAACAAAAAAGATATAATTAAAAATTAAAGTCACCGTCTCGTCGTAAAGGAAGTGACCTTTTATGATTAAAATCTTGAGTCTATCTCCTCGTTAAATCTTTGAGCTTTCCCATTACTCATTCTTTTATTTTGCAAAACGTCTCCTGTAACAGCCATTCTTTTTTATTGTTTGGGATGTTAAGACATTTGGGGGCATTGCCACGTCTCTCAAAAATTACTGTTGAGCATGTCTTAATATTTTTTTATGAAAAGAAGGGATGAGACGAGCAGAGCGTTCAGCAGATGGTAATTCATACGCCTTGCCCATTACAATGTAGTGCCGCTCAGGATTTTTGAAAACCCCAAACATTCTGAGTGGCACTACAATTGCACTCGTCTGCTTGAGACATAAGATGTTCAGTCTCATTTGCCCAGTAATTTCACTAGCTATGGTGCCCTTGAAACCGAAACACAGTAATGTTTACACATTACTGCTTCATGGCAGAAATAGGCGCTGCTTAGAATTGTTCAAAGTGTAAAAATAAGTTTATTAGAAATAGTGTGATAGTATGTAGATATTCAGATACACAGAACCGAGAGTGCCATACGGCACACTATTCCCTCACTTAATTCTGACCCTTATTTTGTTTATAAGATGGTTTATTTTGCATGTTTAGCTTGTATCAAGAGCTTTCGGATCATCATCATTTCAGCCGGAAGACGTCCACGGCTGGACAAAGGCCTCCCCCATCATCGCGATGACTTCGATACATTCACGATTTGGATACATTCACTTAAATCATCCTTATTATAAGCAATCTATTGCTACAAGTAAAATAATACGCATGGACAGAAGATCTGAGTTGCCCGGAACGGAAATGAAACTAAATGAACAAATATTTCATTATATTATTACATACTCTACATAAGATCTGATAACTTTTTGAGAGTGCGGATCATGCTCTCGTCTTGGCAACACTCCTATCTTTTCAAGTGCGCGAATCACGTTCAAAGATACATACCAAGCGATTATGAGCATGTTAATTAATATTATTGGTGTATTAATCATTGTTATATATTCTCCTATTAAGCTTCAATGTTTTTCTACTTCATAATCACACAACTTTCGTAGACTGGATATTTTATGGCATACCACGAGAAACGTTCTAACAGCACACCTGATCGTGATACATACCTTGCTATTAAGAGCATTTTAATTCATATTATTCGTGTAATTACCACTGCTTATATTCTCCTGTTAAGCTGTTTTTCCACTTCATCATCACAGAACTCTAGGAGTCATATTTTATGGACTAGCAAGAAAAATTCTGTATGCTTTGTTCAACTCTTAGGTTGTGGTTTCATCTACAATATCTACTTTACAGTTGATAACCTGCTCAACCCCAATATTTGCATACCAGGAAGTTGACTTGAGTAAATCTCAACAATTTGTAATGTTTCTTTGTCTGAATCCTGGAGAATTAATTTTAATGCCCATTAAATTCAAATTTGAAAAAATAAATGGCTTCTATAAATTTTATACGCGACAAATACGCAGATAAAATAAATATTATGAACATGCGCGTTTGCACACCACAAAGTGGTTTGTGTTTAAGACTGTGGATATTTCAATTAGTATCACATAATATAAACTGAAATATATATGATATATAATTGTATATCCATGTTTTTGTTAGACTCAATCATTATTTTTCATAAAGATGCTTTATGAGCCTGGGGAAATTAGCATAAAATAATGGTTTCGGGGTTTATTTCTCTTGGGAAGAAATTTTGATACAAAGCTATTGGATTGAGTAAATAGCTCCAGTTTAGTATAAATTAATTAGTCGATTTCGCAATGTACACTTAATAATAACCTATTAATATCATTTTGTTAATAAATTGAATATTTCGCGTAACATTTAATATATCAGCTTCAATTTGCCTTATTGCATTGATGAGATTATTAATAAATATTATGTGTACACAAATAAAATTTGTACAACAAAATTTAATAACCAACTCAGCTAACCGTTAGAGCAGCACCGGCACGGAACGCCGGAGGTCGTGGGTTCGAATCCCGCATCGTTCATATAATTTGGTTTTCAAATTTTATTTGCTTATTAATCCTAGAAGTGAGGGTTATCACTTTAAAAACATAACATATTGTAAAATACACTTTAAAATATTTCGCGCACAGATTTGTAATAGTTCTGTTCATGAGAAGAAGCACTTCTTATTCCTAAAAAGGAAAGAAAATGTTAAGGCTATTACTACTATTTATATAATTACTTTTATATTAAACCGTTGTATTTTATACAATATCAGACACTTAAGCACATACAGCGGTTATGTTTTAAGCTATTATCATACGAAAATCTTTAATACAAAATTTTTGATTTTTTGGATGGTGACCCGTACCGGAAGACACAGAGTTGGTAGGAAGTTGGTGAGATGGACCGACGGTCTGGTCAAGATCGCCGGAATAGATTATAGGAGAAATAAAGTCAATGACAAAGCCCAGATGCTTGCGAAACTGAAGTGGCAGTGGGCAGGGCACATATCTCGATGGACAGATGGCCGTTGGGGCAGTAAAGTCCTCGAATGGCGACCAAGTACCGGAAGACGTAGTGTTGGTAGGAAGTTGGCAAGATGGACCGACGATCTGATCAAGATCGCCGGAATAGGTTGGGTGCAGGACCAATCATCATGGCGTTCCTTGGGGAGGCCTTTGCCCTGCAGTGGACGTCTTCTGGCTTAAATGATGATGATAATGATGAAACGAGTTCCAAATTTAAATAAAAAAAAATGTAGTTTTTATTTTGTTTCAATATTTATGGTCAGACTATTAAGACCACTTATTAAGTACATAATCAATTTTCAGTCTCTTCGTTTCGAACGCTAAACAATCTTTAGAGAAACTTGACCCACGCATAAAGTATTCATAACGGAAATCACTGAGGTGCAAAACAAACTCGTGAACGTTAACCAAAGGTTTGAACTTTGATTGTGAATATTTCATGAGTAAACTCTCTGTATATTCTTAGTATTCACAGGATATTATCCAGGAAACTTTTTTTCACGAAAAACGTGTTACACTCACAAATGAATAAATTTTACATTACTCGTAAATAATGATTTGACTTCTAAAACTAATTTATATAAGAAGACTGCTTATAAAAGTAGGAGCTGTATTGCGTACTTTAGAGAAGACCTAAGCATCAAAAATAAATTATTGGATTCTATGAACAGTGGTAAAAATTGACAAGGAGGAGAAGGGAAGATGTGCTAAGTTTACCATTGGGGGGCTCCTGTGCACAGGATGCCAGCTAGATTATGGGTATCACAACGGTGCCTATTTCTGTCGTGAAGCAGACATGTGTAAGCATTATTGTGTTTCGGCCTGAAGGATGCCGTAGCAAGTGAAATTATTGGGTAAATGAGACCTAACATCTTATGTCTCAAGGTGACGAGCGAAGTTGTAGTGCCGCTCAGAATTTTTGGGTTTTTTCAAGAATCTTGGGTGGCACTGCATTGTAATGGCAGGGCGTAACAATTACGATCAGCTGAACGTCCTGCTCGTCTTATCCCTTATTGTCATTAAAAAAAACTTACAACTATTCTATTATAGTTGACGACCTTTATATCCGAGTGGATAGCGATCCTACCTACTAAGCTAGAGGTCCCGGGTTCGCATCCCGGTAGGTTTTTATGTATATGATGATGATTCTTTTCATTTATATGATGAATATGGATGTTTGTTTCCGAGTCATGGATGTTTAATTATTGTATTTATGTATGTTTATATGAATTTATGTATGTTTAAGTAAGTATATTGTATTAAATATATCATTGTCTTGTAACCCATAGCACAGGCTATATGCTTAACTTGGAGCAAGATAATTTGTGTAAAAAGTGTGTCAATATTATTATTATTATCTAATTTATAAAGCCATCCATATGTTGGAGGAATCAACTACCACATTGTTTAAACAATAATATTGAAATCCAGGTTATTAATTAATTTCACAAGCTAAATAAATGAGATATATGAAAATTATCAGCAGTTTTTGCACTGAAAATGTATCAAGAACTCTTTAAAATATAGTATTTCATGACGAAAGAAATCATTAACATTATTATAATATTAACAACAAACAAAAAACAGTATGAATAACTAGTTTTCTTAACTGTTTTATGATTTTAATACTTAATAAAATAAAATAAAATTATGCTCTCAAAACAAGTCTTATACAGCCAAGAGTGATGGAAAAGTGTCAAAGTGCTAAGTGGGTCTAAAGAAGCTTTAAATAAATAACTAGTAGCCTCTTTAAACGTTAAAAATATTAATTAACGACAGTGATATCAAACATAAAATACAAGATCGAAAATGTTTTAATTTCGAGAAATGTATTTCAAACTCGAACGCAATGCCAATACGAACTCGATCGTTGCAATATACGATATTAGAATCGCTAAAATAGGTCAAGTGTCCATAATGTACGTTTTCACTCAACAATGTTGATGCCACAATTGAAACATTTACATATCTTACTTCAACGGAACTTTAAATCAATATTAATCTGATCCTCATTATCAGTTTGCACATGACAATATTCCATTAGCCGTACTTTTTCTCAGATTACAATATTTTTACTCTTTTTAGTACATAGGTCTTGTATCTATTCTTTTGGAATAGTGTTTTTGAAGTCGGTTGTTATACGCTTTATATTAGCTTCACTTGTATGTTTGTAACTGACTCCTTTACACGCGATTTCGACCCACTTTAAACGGCCAGATTTCATTCAAACTTTGTAGATTTATCGAGGACCGATGACAATACACTAATTTGAAAAGATTATTCAATTTGCAAACTAAGATTTTTGTCGATTTATATAATTTTTATCTATTGTCGATAAGGCAGGAATTGATGTTAAAGTACTTAATAGTTTTAAAAATACGCTTTTATAGAAAATTTAACTAAAAAATGAATAGTAAATAATCGTTTAAAAAAACTAAAAAGCACGCTTTACATAAAATTCAACTAAAAAATAGAAAACAAATTTTAATAAATTTAAATCGAATATAGTGAATATATATATTTTATTGTAAAAAAAACCGCGGGGATTTTAAGATATTATTAAGAATCTTTACAATAAAATATATATTTTGTTACACTATTTTCAATTTAAATTTATTTTTTTGTTTTTTAATTTTTATTTTTAGTGAATCTGAACTACACTAACTAATTATTTGTCTATGTAAGTGTAGATCTACTAAATTTTGCAAAGCTCAATGAACGTAAGCGCATTGCAATTTAAATACAGACAGAAATTCTGCCACAGATCGTACCCTTACTGTAAGTCGTTAAGGAGTTCCATTGATCATCATATTCGACTACGACAATTATTTGACCATAGCGACGTTACGATAGGTGACTCAAATAGCATAAAAAGATTCGGCCGAGTATCGTTAATTTTCTCCTATGAATTGAAGAGTTCCGATTCTTTGTCATGGATCCCATAATCAGAACCAAACCAAACTCTTACAAAACTACCTTTGAAGTATATCCTTTCCAATAAAAAAGAATCATCGAAATCGGTTGGCGCGATATAGTTACTAGTCCATTTCTCGCTCACATACTTATAACAAATTTAAGACTTTTATGGTTTTCTCATGGATGACATTCAGATCTGGAAGCAACAGCTTTCAAATAAAAAAAGAGTTATTAAAATCGGTTCACCCAGTCGAAAGTTTTCAGTTAATAAACATAAAAAAATTGCAGAATTGAGAATTGAAAAGACGAATTGAGAACCTCCTCCCTTTTTGAAGTCGGTTAAAATTTTAATTTCAAATCTTATAAATTCGTAAACAAATAAAGTATGTGTATAATAAACAATTATAAATGACCTATTCAGAGATTCGTTGCCAAGGTTTCGCAAAAATTAATTTTTTTTTTTTAAATAAATTAATAATTAATATTTGTTGTTGTTTTGATTTGTTTGGTAGATTATGTTAATTTCTTCGTCAGATTATCGAATGTTTTTTTTTATTATTTGTACTACACAAATAAAATTTGAAAAACAAAATATAGTAAACAATACGGGGCTCGAACCCACGACCTCTGGCGTTCCGTGCCAGTGCTCTCCCAACTGAGCTAACCGTTCAAGTAACGTATCGTCATAAAATCTTGTATACTTTGTTCAACTCTCAGGTTGCGGCTTGAGAGTTGATCAAGTTGTTTTTAAATTTTATTTGTGTATTAATCCTAGAAGTGAGGGTTATCACTTTAAAAACATAAAAATAGTTTTTAATTTATACTAATTTTATATAACTATTTCACACATATTTTCGCATGCGGTATTCACCTTAAAAGGTAATGCATTTAGTAATAAGACCTTTGTAACTTTGCATAATTATAAATGTAATATTGTAATTACTACTGGTGAATAGCCAAGTTGGTGTTGGCGAATTTTTCAGTTTTTAAAAACATTTCAAAGTTTATTTTAACTTTATAAATTTAAAAAAACATTTTTAAATCATAATCTTCTCGTTCACAAATAAAATGTTTGCTGAAAATATTTTTTAATTATTATCTTACATCTCTCGAGCATTCAAAGGCGTTGTAAAACGGATAAAGGGAAATTGAAAACGGGTTTTTCTTTACAACTCCATCGATGTTTTATAAAGGAGTCCAAGCATCTCTGGGATTGACTGTGGCTTTATAAATAAAGCAAAAAGCAATTTATATTTAAAAACACAATATGATTTTTTAAATCACGTAGTATTTTTTTGATTTATTGCTATTATAAGTATCTCAGATACATTAAGCTCTTTTTTGTATCAATTTTTTCCTCAATAAATTAAAAAAAAATAGTAAGTTATGTTAGGTTTTAATAATAAACTATTATTACATCCTGAAAGCAAGCTCAGAATGAAAACTTCTTTAGCGGCGCTGAGCACTTTTCTTGGGATGGGTATTGTTAAACTTGCGTCAGGACACGTTGCGTGATCGAAAATTCGTAAGAGAGTCTTTAAAATTATGGATGAAAGTTGATCTTTCAGAGAGATAAACTTTTTAATGTTAATATATTTGTAAAAGTTCTGAAGTGTTAAATCTTTTAAGTAATATCATTTTTGTGTACGATAGCGCAATAAATGAATATTGTCTTTAACCACATAAATGCCAGTACTTATATACTGATAAATAAAGCAATTTGTGAGAAATTATTCCCTAAACAATAAAAATATTCAGAAATGCACAACGTTAATGTTGAAGTTTTCACTTCTGCTGGCACTCCCGGAGGGCAACTGTTATTTCTCTTCAGTCACGTGGTATTTTAAGCACCGTTTATGTTTAATGTTATATCTTTCAACGAGAGCAATTCATGTATATATCATAATATATAGAATATGAATCTCGGAAACGGCTCCAACGATTTTTATAAAATTTTGTATACATAGCATTTCGGCGGCGATAAATCGATCTAGCTAGGTTTAAATTAAAAAAATGTAGTTTTATCCGTGTTTTAATGAGAAACAGCTAGAATAACATTAGAATATAAAGGTAAGTTTCGCCACTATATACAAGACTGTAATAGCTCAGATAGGACATTGGGTGATCCAGAAAGAAGAAGACCCCGGATCGAATCCAGATGTCGTATTAGTTTTTTTTTTGTTCAAGTTTTGTACATTCCTAAAAATCCGAGCAAGACTCGGATGTCCGGATATTTTATCATGGTATTGTGTTCTAAGTATCTTATTCTTTATTGAAAATATACACTTATAAAACAATGCCTAAATTTTGCATTATTATAAAATAACCTCGTTAATCTGTCTTTTTGCATGTTTTTTTTATATCATCTAAGGTGCTTAATAACACAGTTTGAAGAGGTTTCTTTTACATGTTCTGTGATCAACACTATCTAATGATTTTTTTTCAATGCTCAATAAACACGTAAAAAACGTGTCGGTAGTAAAAAATGTGTGGGTATACTTATATATGCACGCAAGAAGTTATACTTCTTGGGCCTAACAAAGCATAAATCATTAAAATGATTTATTCCTCGTGCTTTTATACGTTTTAAGAAATAACAATTTTGTAAAAATCTTGCAAATTTGGCTTTCACAATTAATTATTAAATAATGAATACGGCTGTATGGGCTTGAACCCTTTGCCTCTCCTAATAATAGACGAAGAACCCAAAAAAAAATAACGAGTGACGCAAGCGTCAAAAGGTTTTAGGGTCTAACTTCAACCTGTTACTTTTATGTTACAGTGATGCGCTCGCATCTTAAAATTTCACTCTCATAACGCGCCTAAAGAAGTATAACTTCAAAAACCGTTTTCCAGATATCGACACAGTTATGTATGTATCACAATTTATTGTTGTTTTGGCATGTATTACAAGATATTGTTCTCTGCAAGGAAAAAGGTTAAAATCCTACTAATATTATGAATGTGAAAGTTTTTATGTCTGGATGTATGTTTGAACTTCTTTAACGCAAACACCACTGAATGGATTTTGATGAAACTTTGCAATAATATAGCTTACACACCAGAATAACATATAGGCTATAATTTATAAAAACATTGTGTGAATTATCCATACATTTAAATATAATTGGAGTGTCTGTTTGTAATACTGAAATAACCGTTTTTTACTAAATGTATATTATGAATACATACATATACGGCACATACAACAATTTTTGGCTGTCTGTCTGTCTGTCTGTTTGTTTCGGATAATCCGGCAACTTTTATTGGCAGGTAGCTGATACAATAAGGAGTAACTTAGGCTACGTTTATTTAAGAAAAATAAAGCAATGTCCAAAAACGGTCTAACTCTAAAAATAATTTATACGGCAAAACAACGTCTGCCGGGTCAGCTAGTATAAAATAATTTTAGTAGTTAGCATAATAAAACGTACAATTTCATAAGAACTTGAAGGTCCATACTCCTCACAGAGGTTTAAAAGCAACATTATGTTTCATCTGACTAATGCCTACCATTACGCAGAGTACCTCACTGAGAATACTTTATCCTTTATATGCAAATTATCCATGAATTGTGCATATTATAATAAAAATGAACGATGCATAAAGTTTAATGTACTTTCGTTTTAAATATGTAGGAAAAATATGATTAATATGTTCTGATTTTCAATATTATTATTTTTACCAACACGTGTTTTCTTTTGTATTTTGTGAATACTGCAAAAAATATTAATAGATCTTAGAATTACAATGATAGAATTAATAGTGTTTTTAACCTTTTTTGTTTATTTTTGTGAAAGGCTTATAAGCTTTAAATAGATGTTAGAATTTGAATTATTATATATAATAATTGTATGGTTAAAGTGAAAACGTCTTTGGCATCGCTGTGATTTGAAAGTCGTCGAAGCGAAAAAGCGAGACAGTAAAAAGAGACGGATACATAAATTCATAAGATTAATTAACGTGGGAGGAAATGAGATAGGAAGTATTATACAGGTGTTTTGGTACCAGGTGATCATAGATGAAGAAGAGATTGTCATATGTATGACGCGAGTCTACATTATTATATTATAACGTCATGCGCACGACGTATTACTACATAGACACCAGGAGAACATAAATATGGTAGCGGTTTTAGTAGTGTCTTTCATAGCGGTTGAAATGGTGTGTCATCCTAGCAACATGTACCAGGACTTCATATGCAGTTTAGAGGTTCATGCATAAAGCAGGTTTCACTTCTGACATGTGTACTTTGTACGCACGCAATTTTTATTTATTCTCCTTAGTATTCGTATTTATATTCAGTTTTTACACCCCTTAAAATGGCTTGAACATTATATTACAAATATCAAAAGCAAACTCTATGTTGTAAAGTATTGTATATATTGTATTCACTATTATAATTTAATTTGCAAGTCAAGTAACAGAGGAAAGTAAGAAAACCAATTAGCCATCAGAATCTTAAACACGATTCAGCGCGATATCTTTGCATAAGCCAACAATCCACTCTTTGAATGAAATTAATTACACAAAATCCTCTTGATATTAATTTATTTTGTTACTTATTATAAAATTCTTGCTCAGTAAATTTAAATGAACACCCTCTCGACTACGATCAGAATTTACTAACATTATATAAATCTTCAACCATATATTATTCGAATCCAATTTAATTATTATATTGCAATAAAATTATGTTTTGTCTATTTTAAACCGACTTTAAAAAGGAGGAAGATTTCTATCTATCTAAGATATCTAGCCGGCATCCGGTGCAATGAAGCCTACCACTGGTGGCTAATATAAAATGGTAGTGAATAATCAATATATTAAGCTTTTAGGTTTCTAAAAACGATCAATGTAGATTCAAACTAAAATTGAACGATCAGTATAAAGTTATATTATGTTAAATTTGTTCAAAATGATCCATAATACTATGTTACAATTAATGAAGACGATATAATACCAGAGCCTCAACCATTATCCCAAGACGCTCTCGCTTACTAACTGGATTAAGGGTCAAATACAAAAGGCAGCTGTTTTGGAAATAGCACACATTGTGCAGAAGTTTCTCATTTAATCGCCCTAACAAGCGGCGGAATTGTTTTGGTCCTAACTTTTACGGCCTAGACCTATTTTCTATATTCAAATATCTTATAATTTAAATTTTAACATTTTTTGTAATTTAAAAAAAATATGATTGAATTAAAATTAAGAGCGATATTTTTATGTAAATAAGGGACGAAACGAGCAGACCGTCTAGCTGATGGTAATTGATACACCCACTACAATTGCGCTCGTCTCCCTGGAGTCGTAAGATATTAAGTCTTATTTGCCCAGTAATTTAAGCTACGGCGCCCTTCAGACCGAAACAGAGTAATGCTTACACATTACTGCTTTACGGCAGAAATAGGCGCCGTTATGGTACCCATAATCCAACCAGCATGCTGTGCAAAGGAGCCTCTCACTGGTGATAGAAGATTTATTTTCCTCTTTAGAATTCGATACCTGAATATCTATACCCAGATAGGAATCACTTATTTGTCAAATACTGAACAATCAGTCGGCGAGTAGATGATCCTACTATTTTAATTAAAGCAACAAAATATATACGTCTGAAATATTTACGTCAAAGATAGCAATAAACACCAAAGTATTCTCATTTAGTCACTATTATAAGGTAATTACTAAAATGTAATTTGAACCTTGTACAAAGCCATAACTTTTATCAACGATTTATCCCGCTTCAAATCCTTCGCCTAAGACACGCTTAAGTGAACATTTCCATCCTTACACCACCCATTAAGCTTACTTAAGTTTAAAGCTTAGAGCATGAGTGATCTTCACGACGGACACTTTAAAGACCGAAGATTTTCGTACAATCATTTTCAAGATCTCGATCGTATCTCACAGAAAGGTTCTAATGAACAGTTTGAGTGGACTTTAAGTGAAAGACGAAACGAATGGATTTTTCGTGTTGGCAATCAGAAGTCTTGTCTGAATGATTTCAATAAAATACTCATTTATGTCTTCGAAAATAACCATTCTATAACTAAAATTAACGGATGTTTCTTGATTTAATAATACTTTTAAACAAATTGTTGTGTTTTAAAGTGATAACCCTCACATCTGGGGTTAATTAAACAAATAAAATTTCGTCGTCGCGGGTTCGAGTCTCGAATCGTTCGAAACATTGTTTTCAAATATTATTAGTGATATTAATCCCAGAAGTGAGGGTAAATTGTAAAGATTTGCAAGAGCGACATGTAACGTCAATTTCCTAACATGCAAATATTGGGGTTGAGCAGGTTATAAACTGTAAAGTAGATCCTGTAGACCTCAACCTGAGAAACCATAAAATTTTGTCAAATTGTTTTGAGTTTTCTTTAGTGTTAATTCTGTTAATATTTGCCTTTAAACAATTTGACACGTTTTTCGCCTCTACACGAGGCATCCTCTGGAGATGTTGACTCGCTAAACTCTGGCACGAGACTCAATATCTCCTTCCTAAAGAAAACACAAAAGATTTGGATAATTATGGATTTCCGCAAAGTAGCACGTACTTCAGTAAATTTTCATAAAATTTTGTTTTCAAATTTTATTCGTGTTATAATACATTTTCTAGAAAAGACTGCCCTCAACTTTACTATTAGAACTCGACGTGACAAACAAAAGTTATCCGTTAGAGTTCTACAACTGGGAAACTCAACTAGAATGCAGGAACTCGACTCGACACTATAGTTTCCAGCAGCAATGAAATATCTCTGAATTGCTTTCGAAACTAAAATGAATTGAGTATAAAGTGTAGCGGTAACGAGTTGCTTGTTTGTTTCCTATTTTTTTAACCGACTTCAAAAAAGGAGGAGGTTCTCAATTCATCGGTATATACTTTTTTTATGTTTGTTACCTCAAATCTTTCGACTGGGTGAACCGATTTTAATAATTCTTTATTTAATTGAAAGCTGGTGCTTCCCGTCATTGTATTTGGTCTAGATCTGACCATGGCATCCATGAGAAAACCATAAAAGTCTTAAATTTGCTATACGTATGTGGACGAACCGATTTCGATGATTCTTTTTTTATTGAAAAGGATATACTTCAAAGATAGTTTGGTGAGAGTTTGGTTGGTTTCTGATTTTGGGATCCATGACAAAATAACGGAACTCTCCAATTCTTAGGAATAAATTAACGATACTCGGCCGAATTTTTTCATGCTAGTAGGATACTTAATTCATCCACCATAACGTAATTATGGTCAAGTAATTGTCGTAGTTGAACATGATGATCAAGGGAACTCGTTAATGTGGGATCTGTGGCAGAATTTCTAACTGTCTGTAATCAAATTGCAAAGTGCTTACGTTCATTTTTGCATTGAAAATTTTTGTATATCTACACATATTTAGATAAATTGTTAGTTAGAGTACTTCAAGTTCAAATCTCAAAAAATAACAAGAAATCAACCGACTTCAAAAACACTATTCCAAAACAATAGATAATTTTCACTAAAAAGTATAAAAATAATTGCGTATTTTATACAATCTAATTAATTAATCGAATTCTAGTAACGATTATTGTAATTTTTGGAGTCGGTGTCAGCCAAGATAAGTTTGTAACTACATACATAGTTATAGGTGAGATGTGCTTGAGTCGTGAGGAGGCGAGAGGAGAGAGCGGGTCGCTGTGGAAGGACACCGATTCCAAAAATTACAATAATCGTAACTAGAATTAGATTTATTGATTAGATTGTATAAAATACACAATTATTTTTATACTTTTTAGTGCAGATAATATCTGTTGTTTTGGAATAGTGTTTTTGAAGTCGGTTGATTTTTTGTTAATTTTTTTTCTGTTTCTAGGATAAAAAATTACAAAACACAATGTATTGTAACCAGTACCTGAAATAATAAATAAAAGAATCATCCGTACTGTGTACATACGTAAGTGGTCTTTTATATTTCATTTTTTAAACTTTATAATTGAAAGTTTTTAGATAAAGGCCTTCTAATCTAGCTTTATTTAAAATAATTTATTTTGTTTAAAATAATTTTAAACATCTATCACAAAAAAAAACCTTTCAAATCACTATCACTACTATCTACAACAATTTTTTTATGATTATTTTTTGTATTGATTCGATGAATTATTTTATTACAAAATAAGATTCATTGGTATTTTTTTTGTAGCGCAGTAGGGTCACTAACTTTCTTTCTTATCTTCTTAAAATTGAATTGAATTATGTATGAAATTTCACAGTAACGTGCTTAACTATTGCTTTCTAAGTACTCGACTTTGGCAAGATTTAGGCTTCTTGTATTTCCAAAAAATATTAGAGGATTGCCTTAAACACCATGAATATAAATATTATGAACTATTTAATTAAGAATGTAGCTACAAACTTTGTTTTTTTTTCTTTGGAATAATTGAATTGTGATTTAATGGTGTAAAAAAATATTAATTTAATTTTGAACCTTAAACATTTGAATGCCAATTTATCGGCGATAAATGCTGCAATTTTCAATTTTAAGCAAAAATAAATCACGATTAATTCAAATAAATAAATTTCATTTCAAAAGAATGTGGATGAAAAAGCTCTACTTGGTATGAAATATTATTTTTCTAGAGTTAAACCTAGATATATGAGTTTTTCGCCGCTAAAAACTCCTAATAAGGCTTATAAAACTTAATATCTTATGACTTGTAAGTCATAGGATGTTAAGTCTCTTTAACCTAGCAATTTCATAAGCTACAGCGATTTTCAAACTGAAATAGAATAATGCTTGCACATTACTCTTTCATAGCAGAAAAAATTAAAAATAAATAATAGTTATAAAAAACTAAAAAGCACGCTTTATATAAAATTCAACTAAAAAAAAGAGAAAATAAATTTAAATTGAAAATATTGTAAAAAAATATATTTTATACTAAAAAAAAGCGTGGGGTGTGAGGAATTAATATTTAAATAATATTTTAAAAAGCACCCCACGCTTTTTTTACAATAAAATATATTTTTTCACACTATTTTCAATTTAAATTTATTTTATATTTTTTAGCTGAATTTTATATAAAGCGTGCTTTTTAGTTTTTTTTAACTATTATTTATTTTTAATTTTTTCTGCTATGAAAGAGTAATGTGCAAGCATTATTCTATTGGCTGGCTGCCAAATTGGCTGCGCATACAATTCAATAATGTTTTATACGCACATCCGAAAACACAGTCAACACATCAACTCATTTATAAAACAATAATTTAAATTCGAAAGTTCACACATAACTCGATTCAGTTCACACCCAACAGTGTATAAACAGGGGATAAATATTGGTAAAGCAAATATAACAGAAACCGTCGTGTATTTAATATTACAGTCGTATAAGCCGTGAAAATGGCCGACAAACGTGCGCAGTTCACAACTGCAGACCTGTATAATGGTGAATTGATTTTATATAACAGGTCACAATAACTGTCCTTGGAAAGTAAAATCATTGAATTTATTAGCATTAAAATTCTTATTTATATTTTTATTTATGCGATTCATATATGAGTTCTTATAATTCCATAAAACATCATAATATGTTATTTTCCTAATTACTGAGAGAGTGATACTATGTACTACTTTTATTCCACATGACTTTTTAAGTCAGATTGCGGTTTTTTTGAACCATAATATAAGATATGGACAATATTATAATCAATCAATTAATTAAGTAATTTCAATTTATAATTTGACTTCGGAAAATGTTGAACTTAAATAAGAAGAAGTGACATAAAAATCATACTTTCTGAGTAATAATTTATAGTTTCAACATTAAACTAAATATATATAGATTATCTGCAAGGTGATGAAATACAAATACTAGAACGGCTCGACTTGATACTTGAATAAATGGAAAAAATCAAACCATAAAACACCTCAATATAATTGCATAAAGAGTAAGGTCATGTGTCAGCGAAAAATTTTTTGTTTGGAGTTCTTTTTAATAATTATTCAAAATTTCGAACAATTTGTGATATATTTAACTACTGCACATTCATTTTCTTAGCGATTTTATCCACGGCATAGCCGGCCTTTAAGATAGGATCTGTATGCTTGCAGGTCAAAAAGAGGGAACGATATTGTAATTAAGCCGAAAGTCAGACGTTAGAACTACTTTAATTACCCTGGCAGTTAGCCCAAATAAAAAGGTTTTGAAAAATTTCCAACTTTAACCATAATGAACACAGACCAACTAAATCCAACTTAATTTTTGAAGTTGTTTGTAATGACCACCAATAACATTTTACACCAACTTGAAATGTACATAATATATTGTTTACATTTTTTTAGTTAATTTAAAGTGAATATAAGTCAAATGTAAGGTTCTTATTTGTGAAATGTCCATAGAATCGATTTCTTAAATTTAATCATATTATGGTCTTTCCAGCGAGGATCAAACTCTTTCAAACGCAATCGTTTATTGCCAACGAACTCCTCTGCCGAGAATCTTTTATCTTGATAAAAACAATTTTAATTCTATTTGAAATAACATGAAGCATGTATTATGAAAGCATCGCATTAAATACAGCCATCTTTTAAGTAATTTTACGAGTATTAATCTGTCGCAAATGTACTGCAAATCTTCATTTGATTTTATCATATTGTTATTATATCATTTACATAAATATTGCTGGGATTTTATTTATTACACTGATTGTATTATTATATATATTATCGAATTCATTTTTGAAGTTCTAATTAAGTATAGTTGAACGATTTTCAGAATGATTTTTGTAAATTTCATTATAAAGAGGCAGTTACTTGTATTTATTTATTATTAGTTCTAATCAAACTTAAATCTTATTATTTTTGCTTTGTATATTCAAGTTTTACAATGATATCGCTTAATTTTACCAAGTTTTACTTAACTTTGCTGCGATTAACTTGTATTGTAAATTGTACGTGCACGCTTGCACCTAAGCAGATGTCTCTTTTATCTTTAACATCTATGTTTTCAGTGAGGAACAAATGTAATTATTTTAGTGGGTTGTCTGTATGTGTATATATATATTTTTTTATGTTTTTGTCTATAATAAAGTAAATAAATAAATTGTTATTTTATAGAAAATAGAAACAGAGGAAGACATGGACTAGAAGAATATAGAACAGAAGGGTGTTAGACTTCTTGCATCACCAGAGGAATTTCAGGAGCGTGGCCAGCGTTTTAGGTAGGTATATTTTTTTTTAAATACTGAATTTGATTGTATGTGGAAGAAAGTTGATTGAACCATATTGAAAATTAATGCTACAAAAACCTACAAATTGTTATTAAAAGTAGGATTTATTAAATCACATATGAGTGTCAAAATCTACCCGTCATTCTTAAATATATACCACAAACCTGAGGAGATCGGGCGCTTAAATTTCAGCGGGTTTGACAATAAAAATATTAATTGAATAGACTGAGGGCAGTCGCTCCATTCCCAAGATGTAGAATAATTAAGAAAGTCATTATGAGTAACCTTTATTAAGTTTTTTAACAATTGTTTCAAATTTCGTAAAGTAATAGTTTTGAACATTTTTCACTGCAAACCCGTTTTTCAATGTTATTATTATTACAATTAAAGATAAAGATATGTAAATAATTGGTATTATACAATAAATATTGTACATTTAGTAAATTAAGTTAATTGCAGTGATTGTGAAAATAAATATTACTCTTTATTATAATTTCATCTTATTTTCTACATTTATATATATAACCACAGACAAGTAAAGAAATAAGTCACATTACATAACAGTGCAGCACCATAACAAGCCGATCAACGCACACACTTACACTACTACAGGCCGATAAACGGCCATTATGAGAATTGTCATCGACTGTGAATGATCAAATCAAATCAAATCAAATCAAATCAAATCAAATCAAATCAAATCAAATCAAATCAAATCAAATCAGATCAGATCAGATCAGATCAGATCAGATCAAATCAAATCAGATCAGATCAAATCAAATCAAATCAAATCAAAATCAGTTTATTCAAGTAGTTCACGAAAATGACACTTCTGAATGTCAAAAAAATAAAATATTTTTCTTATAGAATCTACCGCTACTTCGTAAAGGGTTGAGTTAATGAGAAGAAGTAGCAAGAAACTCAATGCCACTCTTTTATATCAAGATTTTCAGATCATTTCAATTACAATGTAATATGTGAAATGTAAAATGATGCAACAAACACACTCAAACGTCAAATAGTCAATGTCTTACACGAGTAAGTCAAAAAAATAACTGTAAATTAATACAAAAGTTATTGAGTACAGTAGCTGCATCATCCACATACACCATAAAGCAATAAAGGTATTCTGTGAGCATATATATATATATATATATATATATATATATATACACAATAACTTTTAAGAATCTGAATCCGAATCCCCGGCAACAGGATCACCCCGCCACCACAAGCAGCGCCCGTTCACGAGCATGACGCATGAGCCAGCCATCGCCTCCCTCAACCATATTTTAGGGAAGGGGACGACCCGTCCCATGTCGCCGCCACAAGCAGTGACAAGATCAGTTTGTGTCTCAATAAGATATTTTAAAAATGCCGTCGTGCGTTGTGAAAAAGTATTAAAACGATACTATATAAGTATCTATGGCTATATGATTATTTAAGGGAGAAAAAATTGTATAACTAGTATCCCCCCTAACCGCACACACACTAGCATAACGGTGCTTCACTTGCTAATATCACGGCGCGGAGTCCTTCTTTACTCGTCCGTGTTAACATATTGATAAAAAAACAATATTACAAATATAAATATAAAAAATAGAGTCCCGCCGGCGTTGGTTCACGACAATTCCGCCGGTGGTTATTAATTAAAGCATATATCTCGGCCAACAAAAGATCAAATTGATTTAACTGGTTAGTTCGCATAACAAGTTAATTTTTGTTCTTGGCGTTAACATTATGACTATCCAAGTTTCTATAAAACTATCTCATGTGCCAATGTACAAACATAATGATTTATATTGAGAATGTGGCTTAGAGAGTATTGAGTATATTTTAACTGGTGTTAAATTTATAAATAATAAAATTATGTCGAGGTTGTTTTTTAGTCGAGCCGTAATAACTCAAATGTACAAGTTGACCTGAATTTTGTAATGAATTTATCGCGGCGATATTGGAATATCATATTTCAAATATTGTTTTAATAGCGCACTAAATAATTATTAAATTTGCAAATATAAGGGAATATGTTTATGATTGTTTTTAAATAACTAACTACTTACTGTTTTTATATAAAAGTGAGCAAATTACTACAAGTGAAATTACTGGTCAAATGTGGCAGATGTGGAATGAGCTTCCTTATGCGGTGTTTCCGGGACGGTACGACATCGCGTACACCTTCCTTGAAGGCCGGCAACGCTCTAGTGATTCCTCTGGTGTTGCAAGAGAGTGTGGGTGGCGGTGATCACTTAACACCAGGTGAGCCATACGCTCGTTTGTCCTCCTATTCAATAAAAAAAAAATTAGACTTAACATCTTTTGTCTCAAGGTGACGAGCGAAATTGTAGTGCCGCTCTGAATTTTTGGGTTTTTCAAGAATCCTGAGCGCCACTGCATTGTAATTTGTAGAGTGTATCAATTACCATCAGCTGAACGTCCTGCTAGTCTTGTCCCTAATTTTCATTAAAAAAAATGAGAAACTGGCTTACTTGATGGAAAGTAGAGTTACCAGCCGCCTATGGAGATGAGATGCGGTGCTTGCTTTTGAGATAGGAATATATAAGTATACTTATGTTTGCTTATATAGAGTTGAGTTTACGAATGGTTTCTCAAAATAGAAGTGCGAGGCAGAAAGTTAACTCGCCTAAATACTACCCAATATCAGAAAAAGAATCCGATATAGACACAGAAAACCCTATAGCAGTCTAAAATCTTAATTAATTTTAAGGTAATATATTTCGATATACTTAAATTTTAGATATTATCGGACTTAGTGAAACGAGAAAATTACGAGAAAGTATAGAAGATCATGGAACATACATATTACACTATACAGGAGAAACGCCGGGGTTGTACGGAGTCAGATTCATGGTGAAAAGAAAAATGGTAAACAATATAGAAGAACTCAGACGAATCTCAGAACGTATTGCTATTCTTAATATAAAATTAAATGTGAATGGAGAAAAGGAAGAGAAATGGTCCATTATACAGGCCTACTCACCAACAGAATTAGACAAAACCGGAGATATAGTAAAAATTTAAAAATTCTATCATGACCTCCAAAATACTATTGCAACCGCATATAAGAATATCATAGTAATGGGAGATTTTAATTGCCAAATCGGAACACCTAATACGGAGAAGAATATATTATAGGCAGATATGGTTTTGGTAATATAAGTAAAAATGGCACAAGATTAATACATTTTGCTTTAGAAAACAGACTTACCATACTAAATAGCTTTTATAAGAAAAAACCCTCAAATAAATGGACATGGATATCACCTAATGGGCTCTATAAGAATGAAATCGACTACATTATGTCAAACAATAAAAAAGTTTTTAAATATGTATTATAAAAAATTTAAACTGTAACACAGACCGTAGGATGATTCGGACAACGTTGTCAGGAACACGTATCAAGAAAACTAGACCATTTATCAATAAATATACAGCTTTTCGAATCACAGGAAACACGGAACTACTGCTTAACAATCTTCAGACATCACTAGATAAAGAGAAACATGATAACAAAGAATCGACATCTATACAAGAAAAATACAATAAATTAATTAACAATATAAAAACTATCACAAGCAGAACAAAGACAAGAAACAAAAACGAAGCATCACCTAAAGTTAAAAAATTACTTCAGGAACGGAAGGTGCTTTTACAAAAAAAAGACAAATAAAGATAACCGTCAAAAAATAACAGAAATTAGCAAACAGATTAGTGAACAACTTAAGAAAGAAAGAAAAACTAAACATTTCAATACGATGAAAGTTTATATAGAAAAAACAGGTGGAATTAAAAAGGCACTAAAGGAAATTAACCACAAAAAAGACTGGATACCAAATATTAAAAACAAAGACGGTAAAACTAGTAGCAATAGATACGATATATTAAAAATTGCTACCGAATATTATAAAAATTTATACAAAAGTGATAAAATTCGAAAAACTACAAAAGAATGCATTGCGCTGACGGACGAAGAGCAAATACCTGAAATATTAAAGGATGAAACTATAAAAGCTATTAGGACACAAAAGTTCGATAAGGCACCAGGACCAGATCTCGTTACAAATGAACTACTAAAAACCACATTACCAGTGATCGCTCAAAAACTAACAGATATATTTAACGAGATTCTCAGAACGGAAATTATTCCAGAGGAGTGGACCAAATCGACTATAATACTACTACATAAAAAAGGAGACAAGACAAATATATCAAATTATAGACCAATCAGCTTAATGTCCAATGTTTACAAAGTGTTTTCCAAAATAATATTATCTAGAATAGCCAATACCCTTGACGAAAATCAGCCTAAGGAGCAAGCTGGATTTCGTAGAAATTTTTCAACTAAAGACCACATCCACACCCTTCGACAAATACTACAAAAATTTAAAGAATTTAAGAAAACCTACTTTATCGGATTTGTTGATTTTAACAAAGCATTCGATACCTTAGAACATGAATTTATCTGGGATGCATTACATTTTCAAGGAATACAAACAAAATACATTCGAATCCTGAAAAACGTTTACAAAAAGAGTACTGCACAAATAAAGTTTGAATCTACAGGTGAAGAGTTTGACATTGAAAGAGGTGTTCGCCAGGGAGACCCTATCTCACCTAAACTGTTTTCGGCCGTCCTAGAAATAGTATTCAGGAATCTGAATTGGTCAAAGAAAGGACTAAATATAAATGGCGAAAATCTGAATCATCTACGTTTTGCTGATGACTTAATCGTATTTTCTGATAGCCCAGAAACTTTAAATGGAATGATACAGGAGTTAGCGGATGAGAGTATTAAGGCAGGCCTTTCAATGAATTTAACAAAAACAAAAATAATGACAAATTCTGCACAAACAGTGCAAATAACAGTTAATAACGAGCAAGTAGAATACGTTCAGGAATATATATACTTAGGGCAGTTAATATCTAATGAAGAATGTATGCAAAAAGAAATAGAAAGAAGAATAGTTAATACGTGGAAACGATATTGGTCACTTAATTCAGTTATAAAGAATAAAGAAATGCCTATGAAAGACAAAAGGAAAGTATTTAATACGTGCATACTACCAGTCTTATTGTACGGTTGTCAGACATGGGCATTGACAGAGCAACTAGCCAACAAAATTAAAATTTGTCAGAATGGAATAGAAAGAAGCACAATAGGAGTAAAAAGAAAGGATCGCGTGAAATTAAAAGCAATTAAAAATAAGACAAATTTTAAGAATGCATACAAAACATTCAAACAATTAAAATGGAAATGGACAGGTCATATGATAAAAGAAAAGACAGAGAAATGGGCAAGACTAATAACTGAATGGCAACCACATAGCAAAAGAAATAGAGGTAGACAGCCTATGAGATGGGAAGACGACATAAAGAAAATAGCGGGGCAACTATGGACTCGTATAGCAAAAGATAGGACAGAATGGAAATCTTTGGAGGAGGCCTATGTCGGAAGACAAGCTGTACCACAGTAAAGACCGTTTGCCGATAGTATTTAGAGGCACTTTTTTTACTATTTTAGTACCTAGTATGTAAAATTTGTACAGTAATAAAGGCTTTTTTATTTTATTTTATTTTATTTTATTTTATTTTATTTTATTTTATTTTATTTTATTTTATTTTATTTTATTTTATTTTATTTTATTTTATTTTATTTTATTTTATTTTATTTTATTTTATTTTATTTTATTTTATTTTATTTTATTTTATTTTATTTTATTTTATTTTATTTTATTTTATTTTATTTTATTTTATTTTATTTTATTTTATTTTATTTTATTTTATTTTATTTTATTTTATTTTATTTTATTTTATTTTATTTTATTTTATTTTATTTTATTTTATTTTATTTTATTTTATTTTATTTTATTTTATTTTATTTTATTTTATTTTATTTTATTTTATTTTATTTTATTTTATTTTATTTTATTTTATTTTATTTTATTTTATTTTATTTTATTTTATTTTATTTTATTTTATTTTATTTTATTTTATTTTATTTTATTTTATTTTATTTTATTTTATTTTATTTTATTTTATTTTATTTTATTTTATTTTATTTTATTTTATTTTATTTTATTTTATTTTATTTTATTTTATTTTATTTTATTTTATTTTATTTTATTTTATTTTATTTTATTTTATTTTATTTTATTTTATTTTATTTTATTTTATTTTATTTTATTTTATTTTATTTTATTTTATTTTATTTTATTTTATTTTATTTTATTTTATTTTATTTTATTTTATTTTATTTTATTTTATTTTATTTTATTTTATTTTATTTTATTTATTTTATATTTCGATATACTTAAATTTTTATTGGTGCTATAACTTCAGCAAGATGTGATATTTCAACCCGCGCCTTCAGAATAAATGCCTTGGGCTTTAAACTCAACTTTAATACTAAGCTTATCGTCTTTAGCTGGCATCGCTATGCACCAATCTTATTTTGGCATAACAAATACTTCCAAATTGCAGAGAGTTATTTAAATCCACAATAACCAGAGATAAATTATTATGATTTGTTATGATTATAACCTGGCCAATTACGATAAGTAAACACATTAATTTATTGGCGTTTACTTCATTCGCGTTTTAATTATTTGCGGATTAAAAAAATGCGATCCAATTCCTAAATTCGCGTCTAAAGATTTCCTTATTCGTGGATCTAATCGGTACATTCGTACATACATATTATTATTAAAAAGGATTCCAATAGGTACCCATCTCAACAACCTTTGTTAGCACGTCAAATGGACTGATAAAAAATAAAACAAATGGACTAATAAAAAGTTACAACCTTTTGAAGGAGCTGTTAAAAACGGCCAAGCGAGAAAATTACAAATTATTTTAAGCCATTTCCTAAGCCTGAAGATAATAATCAATATGGTGAAAAACTTCAATAAACAAATAAAATTTGAAAAACAAAATTTTATGAGCGATGCGGGATTCGAACCCACGACCTCCAGCGTTCCGTGCCAGTGCTCTTACCAACTGAGCCAACCGTTCGAGTAACGTATCTTTACAAAATTTTGTTTGCTTTATTCAACAAATTTTATTGATACATTTGTTTTTTTATTTTGTCATCTAGGAATAACTGCACTTTAATTCCATATAAATTCCCATCCTACATTCGTGGTTTCTGTATTCGCGGCATATTTTAGAATTTATACCCGCCAATAAAGATCTGACCAATAATCATTTCCCGCGCCCGCCAGCCTGAGAATCCCTAGTAACATTATAAATGTGAATGTTAGTTTGTTTGTTACGCTATCACGCCTAAACCACTCAACTGGTTTTGATGAAATTTAATACAGACATAAAATAGGCTTTGAAAAGGACATAGGCTACGTTTTGTTGCGAAAAAATTAATTGAGGGGTTGAAATTGGGGATGAAAGTTTGTATGGAAGTTCGTCGTTTTCGAAGATGACTCCATAAAACTTTGTATTTAGGCACTTGATAAGAAGTACATAAATATTAAATCTAGCGTTTTTTAAATTTTGACCTGTGTAGGGATGAAATAAGGGATAAGAATTCGTATGTATGGAGGTCCAAACAACGTCACGCTTTCACGACCGACACCGAATTCTATTTTGGTTATATTTGGTACAAATGTTTTGAGTTTTCTTTAGTGCTAATTCCGCCAATGTTTGTCTTTTAAACAATTTGACACGTGTTTCGCCTCTACACGAGGCATCCTCAGGGCATGTTGACTCGCCAAAATCTGGCACGAGACTCTATATTTGGTACATAAATAGACTATACCTTGGGAAAGGACATAAGCTACCATTTTTTGGAATAACAAGACATATACGGGTTGAAAAAAGGGATGAAAGTTTGCATGGGAATTCTACATTTTCGGAGAAAAAAGCTTTGAAAAGGACATACGCTACCTTTTATTGCGAAAAAAATAATTGAGGGGTTGAAATAGGGCCCGTTTCGTGCTGGAGAGATGAAAATACTATTAACTGTCCACATTGACAAGGGATATCCGCTGTATCATAGAAGAGCGCCCTGCTGGCAGCGTAAAGTTGTATTTGCAAAGTATCCTAACATATAAAAAATGCTGCTCATAGTAACTATCCCAGGCGGATGAAGCTGCGGTTAAATGCTAGTATAATATAGTTATGATGTTCATGTTTCTGAATGACGCATATGTCATTACTACAAACCACGATGTTCCGGTAACATGTTACCGAACTCTGAACAACAGTCCCAATTATCCATTTAGTGCTTAGTTAGTAATGTTGTGTTAACATTAATCTCATTATTTCGTTCCAGTAACTTTTGTGTGTTTAGCATTTTATAGTTTGTAACATTAGTTGCAACCTGCTGGTAATCTTGTTACATTGTGAATACGCAGATTACCTTGACAAGGATAGAGATTGAAGCAAATGGTATAAGCTATATAAGACTGTTGCTATTTTAGCAGAGTGTGTGATAAATTTGTCGCTACAACTTCAAGACAAAGTTGCAAGGAAAAATTATTATTACACATTATTTTGGCTTGGAACGTTCGACAAAAATAGTAACAAACTCAATAAACTCGTGACTCAGTTTAAATTACCAGGCTCCTTTGCACAGAATGCCGATTATCGGTACCACAACGAAGCCTATTTCTGCCGTGAAGCAGTAATGTGTAAGCATTATTGTGTTTATGTCTGAAAGCGCCGTAGCTAGTGACATTACTGGGCAAATGATACTTAACATCTCATGTGTCAAGGTGACGAGCGCAATTGTATTACTCCTCAAAATTTTTGTAATTTTCAAGAATCCTGAGCGATACTGCATTGTAATGGGCAGGACGTATCAATTACCATCAACTGAACGGTCCTGCGTTTACTGTAGTATAGTACTTTGCTTACTATAATAAAGTAGATTACATAAAGGATAATGATGCATGGTTCTTGTCTGGCTTTGGGGTCACCAAAAATTATATAATATTATATGAAATAGGCTTAGTTGTTATATGATTTAAAATATGGGCTTGGAATTTCTCATCAGTTCTTCTCCCTATGTCCCTTTACGAATTGATATAGCTTCAAGACGGCTGTTTTCAGTAACCTATTTATCTTTAGTTTAGCTTACTAGAGAGTTAGACAAATCTATCCTTTTACGCTTACTTACATTTCAATATCAATATTGGACACAACTATGGATAGTTAAGATCATGTCATTAAGCGGTGTTAGCAATGCGTCCGTAACTAGAGATACGTTATTGAAAACGGCCGTTAATGTTGTTGCAATATGCTATGTTACTGTATGGTGGCTATATCCATATGGTGAATAAATACGTTTCATATATTTCTATTATATTTTTTTGTTTGGATCTACTACCGCATATATCACGGGATAGGTTGGAAGCATCCAAATTTCATCGCCAGAAACCACGTATTAAATTCATACATTCCCCGCATCTCCTTGATGTCTGGCTTTCCAAAACCGTGAGTTTGACGATAAACTTTTTGCCCCGCGGATCCTCTTTGCGGATAAATCTACCATATCTTTCCATTCTAATATTAACCTTTCAACAGTAAGAAGAAACTTACCAGCGGAAGGCACCTTTGCACAGGATGCCGGCTAGATTATGGGTACCACAACGGCACCTATTTCTGCCGTGAAGCAGTAATGGACAAGCATTAATATGTTTCGGTCAGAAGGGCGCTGTAGCTAGTGAAATTACTGGCCAAATGAGACTTAACATCCTATGTGTCAAGGTGACGAGCGCAGTTGTAGTGCCGCTCAGAATTTTTTGGGTGTTTCAAGAATCCTCCAGCCCAATCCATCAGCTGAACGTCCTGCTCGTCTCGCCCCTTATTCACATAAAAAAAACTCCTTTCATATTTCTTGATGAATCTCGTTATAAAAACTAACTACATGCCTATTGAACCCTGACGGTATGAAAACAGTAACAATACCCCTGTGACACGAACATACATAAGTGATATGATGGCAGCTGTGGCGTGAATATAAATTGGAAACTCTACACGTCGAGGCTCGAATAGTCCAATCTGACTCGTATGCCACGTTATCTTTATATGATTTGTAGCCAAGTACGTGTATCATACAAAATCAGTCTATTTTATTGATCTCTCTCTGTAAGATTCAGATAAACTGCTAGGTTTACCAGAAGGAGACTCCTTTGCACAGAATGCCGGTTAGATTATGGGTACCACAACGGCGCCTAACTCTGCCGTGAAGCAGTGCTATATAAGCATTACCGTATATCGGTGTGAAGGGCGCCGTAGCTAGTGAAATTGGGCAAATGAGACTTAACATCTTGATTGTCTATGAACGTCCTGCTCGTCTCGTCCCTTATTGTCATAAAAAAAGATTACTTTTATTACTCGTTGATATAAATAATATTGTACAGCCCAAAATTAGGTCAAAGCGCTATTGATCTAAATCAATAAGGACTAGTAATTCCATTTCATTTTCACCACTTTGGCACTGTGGCAATTGCGCCTCGAAAATTCAAATTCAAATATTTTTATTTAAAATAGGATATGACATCACTTATTGAAAGTCAAAAAAAAACTACCACCCATTCCAAAATGAATGCCTCAGGCCTGAGAAGAATGGGCGCAACAATCTCAGCGGGCTTTTTTTCCATCAAAAATATGTTTTACAATTAAAGTAACATTTATAAAGTAACAAAGTAACACTGTACAATTAAACATATTATTTAATAGCCTGAGGGCGGTCGCTCCATTCCCAATCTGTGTTATCATTAAGAAAGTCATTTATGTTATAACCTTTACCACACAAACGTTTTTTGACAATTCTTTTGTTTTGAACATTTTCTGGGATCCTGTTGTAAAAGCATATACATCGCCCCACAAAAGACTTGCTAATTCGACTTAGCCGAGTAGTAGGCATTATAAGCTTATGTCTGTTCCTGGTGTTAACATTATGGTTATGACAGTTTCTCGCAAATTCACTTATGTGCCTATGAACATACATTAAATTATCAAGAATATATTAAGAAGCAACAATCAAGATGTTAATATGTTTGAATTTTGCTCTCAATGATTCCTTAGGGCCCAGGTTATAAATAGAGCAAATAGCCCTCTTCTGCAGCACAAATATTGTAAAAATACTTGGAAATAATACAAATTCATTTTTTTTATATATTAGAGGGGACAAACAGGCAAGAGGCCCGCGGGTTGGGGAGAGGTTAGGCAACCGCCCATGAACATTCGCATCAACAACAGGTTATCAAGATACCCATGTGTTGCCAGCCTAAAAAAATAATTATAATATACTGCATTATAATTTCAAAATAATTTAATTGAACACTGACCGTGTTTATTTCAGCAGTGTTTATTTCAGCACATGAAATAGCCTCTTTGAATGGTATCCTGCAATAATTTTATAACTAAAGGTGTACGTAGACTTATGTATAAGTTGAGAAAACTCGCAACTCGATTACGGCAACTCGGCAACGAGACGTAGCCAATAAAAATTAGGACGTTTGCACGTAAAATAAATAAAGATTTTCATGAATCAAATTGACTACCATAATGTAAATACCATGATAATGAAGGTGTTATAGCTACTACTCGTTGAGACCAGTTAGTAAATACTGGAATGAAATGATCAGCCCCAAACAATTTAATGTAAAAATTATTTTGTCATTCAATTTTATAGAAGAGGAGGCCCTTACTGTTCCTTATATTCGTTTTTCTCAGATTTGAGGCATATCTTTTCAAAAGATGGTAGATTAGTTAGGCTTCAGTAAAGAATTTTAAAAACTAAATTTATAATAAAAATAGTATAGAATGAGTTTTAAAATTAGTTACTGTATTATAGACACACAAAATAAAATCTTTTGATAAGATTGAAACAATTTAACTCATGCGCACAAATTTATTATAATTTAATGATTTTGATAAGAAATTCTTGAAAGTTATTGAAACCAATGGTACAATAATTAAGGCATAAATACATAAAGAGTTTTCTGATCCGATTTACTTGTATGTAATGCTTAATTAAAAGAAAGTCTCTATCTAAGATAGTCGTTAGAAGTTTTAAAATGTCACATGACAAAATTAAATGTGCAAAACTAATCTATATTTAAATCTGTAGTTTAAGTTTACCAATTATCAAAATTTTTGAGTACTGACAACTGTACAAGGGTTCTACAATGAATGTATGTCTGTATTTCCTTGTATAAGTCAAAATCGGCTTGACCAGTCTTGATTCAAATAGGAAGTAATTCAAGTAATGAACCTTTGCGCAAATAATTGTTTATGTTTTTTTGCCCAATTTGTAGGTTTTATATTAGTTTCGAAAACATATTTTTTTTATTGAAAACAATGATTTCTGTAAAATGTAGATATCTTCGGGAAAATATATACTCTTAAACGGCTCTCAATAAACAATTAAGGTCTGTTATGAACTACATTTCTTGTAGTAAAATAAAAGTTACATGTAATATTATTAAATCATTATTTTTGGGCCAAAGGAAAAGCACTAACATAAACTTCTCAATTAAGGTTTTGATGCGACACAACTAAGTACTCTGGTAGAGTTCCACAGCTAGGAAACTGCAAAACTGGACTTCAGAAACTCGAGAGTAGTTTCAAGCGGTAATGAGTTATAAGTGAATTGCTATTGAGAACTGATGATTTAATTAGTACTGATCTGCGACTTCATCCGCAATGATAAAGGGTTTTTAACAATAATAAGCAAGTTTGGAATTGAAGATTATCTTATGTCCTATTCTAGTTCCGCTTCCCGTTTTTGCTCCCGTTCCCAAAATTTTATATATTATAGTCTTTTTTCGGGGAACTATTGGTATAGGTCATCAACCTGAATTTCAATTTTACACAAATACCGCGGGCGCTATGGATTTTTCTGTAATAAAATGTAGCCTATGTCCTTTCCCAAGCTCTACTCTATCTCTGTACCAAATTTCATCAAAATCGGTTCAGTAGCTCCGGCGTAAAAGCGTAACAAACAAACTTACATTTACATTCATAATATTAGTAGGGATATAATGTAATGATTATAAGTCCTGCGTTACTATGAAATATTTGTAATATATTCAGTTTTATTAATCAGAATATTGTTAATATAGACAGAATAGGTAACAATTTTTTCAACATTTTTAACCATCATCATCATCAGCATGTAGACGTCCACTCCTGAACAAAGACCTCCCCTAAAGATTTCCACGACGATCGGTCCTGCGCTGCCCTCATCCAACGTATTCCGGCGATCTTTACCAGATCGTCTGTCCATCTTGTGGGGGGCCTTCCAACACTGCGTCTTCCGGTACGTGGTCGCCATTCGAGGACTTTACTGCCCCAACGGCTATCTGTCCGTCGAACTATGTGCCCTGCCCACTGCCACTTCAGTGTCGCAATCATTGGTCTATGTCGGTGACTTTAGTTCACCTACTATTTAGCTTCTCCTTTTTTTAACGATACTATCCAACAATTACTTTTTTGATCCCAACGAGTTTGCACCTCATTCTCACTATTATTGAACGCCTCTTGTACAGGCGACAGGAGTTCCACAAGGAAATAGCAGATAATATATTCCTTTACTTTTCTTTTCTTCCTTCCACATCTTCCTGCCTTGCACATTCTTTTTACCTTGTAATGTAACGCATACGAAATCACAAAAAGTGCTGACATTAACTCATTAAATAAAACAATAATTTAAATTCGAAAGTTCACACATAACTCGATTCAGTTCACACCCAACAGTGTATAAACAGGCGATAAATATTGGTAGAGCAAATATAACAGAAACCGTCGTGTATTTAATTTTACAGTGCCATAAGCCGTGAAAATGGCCGACAAACGTGCGCAGTTCACAACTGCAGACCTGTATAATGGTGAATTGATTTTATATAACAGGTCACATTTTACGATCTAGACCGTGTAAAATCCCATTCGAAGGGGTTAAATTGTTCACACTTGAATTTCATTTCAAAAAATTATTTTGATTAGATGTTTTCTCAATATATTGTGATGTAGTAAGTGCTCTACTCTCGACACATTTATATATTTTACTATTAAAATTTGTACAACATTACTTATAATCTACTTACTATAGCAATTTACAATTAAGTCTTATATATGTAGATCTTAGAAACTTATTCCTGTAACCCTATCTACGTGTTGACGGAAAAAACTTAATTATGCTTATAACTAATACATCTGGTTTGTGGGAGAAAAACTGGGAAAACCTGGCTATATGCTTGCACAATGACTCAAGGAATAATGGGCGGTCCTTTATATACCGGTAAGGATCATTCTAGAACTATGAACAATGTATGTAGTAATAAGAAAAACATGTTTTTGTAAACAACTCCACGCCGGTCCTTCGAATCTCGCGAGTATTCGTATTATATATTATGTTGAGATAGAAAAACCCCTAAAGGTCATAACCAGACAGACCGATATAGAGATAATCAGTTTTTTAATCATTCCTATGAATCGATTTCACCCATTTCAAATTTGACATCGGTCGCCATGGATGACTCAGCGATTGGAAAACTTTATACTATGTTATGTACATTCCATCACTGATTTTGAGTACTAATATGTTATAATATTGACACACTTTGACACAAATTATCTTGTCCAAAACTAGGCATAGCCTGTATGTACTATGGGTACAAGACAACGATATGTTTAATACAATATACTTACTTAAACATACTTATAAACATCCAAGACTCGGAAACAAACATTCATATTCATCATATAAGTATACTAAAGTTGAAGAATTTTCTGTTTATTGTTTAGAACAAGCATAATCCGTTCATCTTCCAGATTTGATTAATTATTTTTGTCTATCCGAACCAAATTCACGACAAAAGCAGTGTAAGCTACCTAGTATCTCAGTTGGCTTTAAATATTATATCATTTTTTAGATTGAATATTTTATTTTTATCTATAAATAAATTTTAATGTTTTATAAAAAAATGGCTCTGTCGTAAATCCTATTACTCCACTGCTGAATATCTAAATGATCGGACAGCCTGGGACTAGATTGTGATTATTTTATAGCGATAGAAATGACTGTACAATATTATATATTTTTTTTGAAAAGAGCGCAAAAATAGAATGCTGGGAGAGTTTCTTGCGCCGCTTCTTCTCTCTCAGAGCGCCATTTGTTTCCGAAGCGGAAGTAGTATCTAGTAGTTATTAGAAATGACATCAAAAAGAATTCTAAAGGAATCAATTTTGAGAAAATAAATGCCTTTTATCCTTTTTTATTACATCGTCTCAAACTTTTTCGTGTGTGTGTTGCATGTCGCGTAACGGTCCGGCGGCGCCCAAATAGTCCGCAGCAGCTGACCGTGTAGTGTATAGTCTATAACTCATTTGTTCCAGTGCTCCACGCTTTCTTTAAATATTATTAATATAACATAAAGTTAGTATGTTTAATAAAAATGATATTATTGTTTTTCGCAATGCAAAAAATAAATTTACATTATATTGAGTTATTCTACATTATAGCCCACATGAGTGCGATAAATTTATAAGTTCCCACATTCGTAACACTGTAAGCATTAAGACCTTTTATATAGACAAGGCCTTTGGTATCCTCTATGCATTTATTTATGACTTTTATTGAGAAAAATATTTGTATTGCAAAATATTAATATAAATATTTTTATAATTTCATTACAGGCTTTATAAACTACTAGCTGACCTTTATAACCTTTTGTATAAAATAAGTTTAAAACAGATATTGTTAGACACACACAGTTATGATCTAATCAGTTATTCATTATAAACTATTATTTTAATATGATTTCTGGATGACGGGGAAAGATTCAAAGAAATATTTATTCTCCTTTCAAACATTCTCTGGAATTCCGCAAATAATTCAAGACTAAAATTAGCCAAATTGGTCCAGCCGTTCCCGAGTTTTAGCGAGACTAACGAACAGCAATTCATATTTATATATATAGATATGTATCAGAAAACATCAAAAGCGTTGCAGACCGCTTTTTAAGTAAAATAATACCCTCATTATTTCCTTATTAACTTTCAGAAAAATTAAGAACTGTTTGCTGTAATCAAGTTTCAATGAATTGTATAAATAATAGTATAAAAATAACGAAAATTTATCATCAGCGTTATTTTTATATTATTACGAAACAAAGGCATAAAAGGCATAAAAAGGCTTAAAAGGCATTTATTTTCTCAAAATAGATTCCTTTAGAATTAGTCTTAATTCAAGAATTTCGAAGAAGGAAGAATTCTTTTTGATGTCATTTCTAATAACTACGAGATACTACTACCGCTTCGGAAACAAATGGCGCTCTGAGAGAGAAGAAGCGGCGCAAGAAACTCTCCCAGCATTCTTTTTTTGCGCTATTTTCAATGAAAATATACAATATTGTACAGTCATTTCTATCGCTATAAAATAATCATAATCTAGTCCCAGGCTGTCCGATCACTTAGATATTCAGCAGTGGAGTAATAGTTTATGATAGAGACATTTTTTTATAAAACATTTAAATTTATTTATAGACAATGCCTGAACAGTGGCTGGGACTTTATTGTAGAAGTGTATACATTTACCCTTAAAGCTATTATGTATCTTATGAAGCCTACTAGAATTAGTTACAAACAATCCCTTATTTCTAGTGTTATAAAAAGTAATTCATTGCTTGTAATAGTAGATCTGTCGGCACTCACTTCATTTCTAATTTACTAAACGTTTGACTTACGAAAATTTAAGCAATTGCTAATTTGAAAGGAATTGGTTCGTCATCGTTGGTTTTTGCATGTCCTTTGATCTTCCGAATAATATATGCTCTCAGTATCTTGAGGGAAATTCATTCAATCATTACGCTTTCGCGCCTAACCACTGAATCGATTTTGATAAAATTTTGTAAAGAGATAGACTAGTGCTTGAAAAAGGACATGAGAGTATTTATTTCTAATATACAAAGATTTGTACCTAAGTTCATGGACCGCTCCGTCCGAGCGCTTTTACCAACTGAGCCAACCGTCCGAGTGACGCATCGTTATCATAATTTTGATACAAATTAAATTTATGTATTTAATCCCACAATTAGTTAGGAATATCACTTTAAAAAAAAACAAACTATATATTTATTCGAAAGTTGCTATACGTTTATGAGAAGAAGCTAAAATAGCGTGAGCAAGAAGCAGTGAGATTTGTATACTGCTTTTTGATGGCTTGGACTATTTTAATTGCGAAATAAGAATGATAAAATTTTTGCGCCTTAAAAAGTGTAAGGAAGTGGTACAACGAAAAGTTATTATAAATGGTTATAATGAAAAACGGGAAGAAATAGATGTTAAAGCAACGAATTATATTTATGGCGCAATAACAAACAAGTAATTAGAATCCATGAAAGTGAGTCTGCTTTTGATAAAATGTATTTAAAAATCTCCACGTCATTGCAAAATCCACCTTCGCACGACACGCCACAAGTTAGGATATCATCCCCACCATCTGGATGTGTGGCGGTCCTCCACAGTGCGGTTTTCAAGGAGCTTTCATCCACGTACTACGAAGCTATCGAATGAGCTTCCTTGTGCGGTTTTTCCGGGACGATACGACATGGGTACCTTCAAAAAAAGCGCGTACACCTTCCTTAAAGGCTGCCAACGCTCTTGTGATTCCTCTGGTGTTGCAAGATAATGTGGGCGGCGGTGATCACTTAACACCAGGTGACCCGTACGCTCGTTTGTCCTGCTATTCCATAAAAAAAAATGATCCGTAATAATAACATAGGAGATGTTATCTAGAAGAATGACCCTGATATAATCTTATTTTTCGATGATTTTGAAAGGTGTGTGTGAACCTTTAACAAGCCGGGGTAAATCCTTCCCACAAGCACACAGCCGGTCTGAGGTTCGAGTCTCCTTAGGAGACACCCCGCGACTGTTGCTGCGTAGTCTTTGCGGCCTCCACGGCCCACGTCCTACTTCGCTGTGAAAGCCAGGGCTGCTAACAGCACAGAGGAGGTTTTAGTCGGTATGGGGTGTCCGCTTGCGCGGACACTCGAGTCCAACATATTACGCCCCGTTCCGGGGCGTAAATATGTAACCGTATTTCCTCCTCTCAAAAAAAAATAAAGCCGGGGTAAATGTGAAAGCAAGCAAACTAAAGTTATTTTTATTGAAGTAGGCGTTACTTTGCGGAAATCCATAATTATCCAAATGTTTTGAGTTTTCTTTAGTGTTAATTCCGCTAATATTTGTCTTTAAACAATTCGACACGTGTTTCGCCTTCACACGAGGCATCCTCAGGACATGTTGACTCGCCAAAATCTGGCACGAGACTGTCTCCACTCTCTGTGCCAGATTTTCGGCAAATATTGGCGGAATTAGCACTAAAGAAAACTCAAAACATTTGGATAAAGTTATATTGGTGATTTAACTTTTTTAACTTTTTCATGTTGGCAGCTCTGAGTGCTCACGACAATATATTACATACTCTGTGTTTATTTTAAAAAAGCCATTTAATTTGTTAATTAAATAAATAATAAATCCAAATGCATTGTGTAATGTAATATTATAAATAAATAATTAATATGTATTCTCAATTTGTTTAGTACCTATACCTGGACTTGTTTGGTAGATTTTGTGATTTCCTAATTTCATTACACATAGAATAAAATGAAATTTGAAAAACAAAATTTTATGAACAATGCGGGATTCGAACCCACGACCTCCGGCGTTCCGTGCCGGTGCTCTAACCGACTGAGCTAACCGTTCGAGTACCGCCTCGTTATAAAATTCTGTTTGCTTTGTTCAACTCTCAGCATCGTTCGCATCGTTCATAAAATTTTGTTTTACAAATTTTATTTGTGTATTAATCCTAGAAATCACTTTAATCACTTTAAAAACATAACATATTATCATAGAATAAGTTGTTGTTTTATAACTATTGCACACATATTAAAAGGTAATGCATTTTGTAATAAGACTTTGGTAACTTAGAATAATTATAAATGTAATATTGTAATTACTACTGGTGAATCTAATTAAATAAATAAATATTACTTTAATAAAATTTACAGATCATAATATATTTTATTCACTAATAATACATCACTTAGTTAACATCAAAATTTACCACCCTTTTTGAAAATATATGAGAAAAACGGGCGTAAGAAAGTTAGCGGGAATTTAAAAAAAAAATACGTTTCAATAAAATTTATTAATAAAATAGCCTGAAATTGGTTGATTCATTCCCAAGGTAAGTGTTGTCATTACGAAAGTCATTTATGTTATAGTACCATATAAAAGCTTATTAAAAATTTTTTTTGCATTTCACATTTGTTGTATATATTGTCTTGATCCTGTTTTTAAAGCATATAATAGATACATCGCCTTAGAAAAGACTCAGGTACTAACTCGACTTACCCGAGTAGTGGTCATAAAAAGTTTATGTTTGCTCCTCGTGTTTATGATTATCTCAGGTTCTAGAAAATTTGCTAAGTTCTAAAACATTTGCTTAAATTTTTGTGTTCTTTAATTTTAATCTAAATTTAAATTCATCACTTTAAAAGTTATATTTCTTGCTTACTCTCATTGTTAATGATCAATTGTTAATTTTATAACTCTATTTACAATACTATGATGACATTAAATTAAAACTATCATTACGTGGAAGCGTACCAAGATGCTGGCAACATTACCTCGTTGGATAGCAAGGCTGATCCGCTGACCGAAATAGCTGCCAACGATTGAGTTTCCAGTAGCTCAACTGAGGTATGTATATAGTACTTTGTACATTCTCCGCGCTTCTGGTCCCCACGGGCCAAGTGTCTCGACACCAAACGGCACAAATATGTAAGACTCACTGAGACCGACATATGTGCGACATTATCAGGCAGTCGAAGCAGCAGCCCCAGCACCAACTGACGTAACTTGGACATGAGAAGGCGCCAGAGTGTCGACGCAAGTCGCGTCCCACACCAGCGCATTTCCCCGTGCCCAAGCCATCAGGACACTTGCCATCGCGGCGGGTGATACCGTTTGGCTCTAAAACAGCTGGTATATTAAGAGCGGCAAATGCCCTGCGGGTGACTTCATTCATTCAAACAGTCATTTATATGATCAATTTTAAAAGATTTGTTATATCTTAACAAATACATAAAAACCTATTTTCCTGGTATTAATAATTGTATATTAATTTGCATATTATTTCCTTTCTGTTCATCTTTCCCCTTCCCCTTTTAATATGTCATTCCAAAATGTATTATTCTCTTTAATTTTAATTTTCGAACTATTTTTAGCTATTAAATATCCGAGGAAAAAGTCGCAGTGCGTCCGGTGATGAATTCACGAAGTGTTTGTGTAAGGCAAGAAGTTTCTTCTGAATTGCGCTGTTGTGGAATGCCAGGCATCAACATGATTAATGTTAGCTCGACTTTACTAACGAAGTCTTCCGTGGATAATTGGATTGGTAGCTTAAGTCCGGTAGCGTGTTACTTAAATATCGTGGAATCATTTACTGTGATTGTTAATGTGTCGTTTAAAACATACAAATATGGAGTTACAATAACTTTTTTCCATGGTAAATAATTGTTATGATAATATTTTAGAAACAAATGTTTTTTGATATCATATGTGGTTTTATAATTTTTTTTATGATTTTTTATGATTTCGTATTTCACAAAAGTAAATTTATACACCAGTAGGACTGTTGATGTCTTAATTAAATATTAATATTGTTTCAGTTATGATTTAGACACTAAATTCTAAACAAGATTCAATTTCAAGCAGAGTTCTCCTCAAGCAACCTCCGTGTTCTGTGGGCTCCATCATACGCATTCCAAATGTTAAACCTAAAACAAATGTAACTTACCTACGGAAACCTTATTCTCACAAGTGTTGGACATTGTTTCAAGAATATCTACAATATCATATCGTAGTTTCCTAATTGAGTCGATTTTTAATTAATTAATCATACATGAAGTAGTCTCTGTTAGTATTTTTATAGAAACATCATGTCTATTGCTGAACTTAATCACACAGTTTGGATGTGCACAGTTCTTGAATAAATAATTTTTTTCCCCACCTCGATGAAAAGCTGTCTTTGAGTCCCTAGTACGAGGGAGAAAAGTGGCTGACTCTCTCCCGGCAAGACGATTTTTCTCCCTCGTACCAGGGAGAAAAAGCGAGCTTTTCACCCAAGTGGGAAAAAAATCGTATATGCATCACGTGAGATAAGTAAGACCCACGATTGTCAATATTCCGCGGGGGAGAATCCCTAGGTGCGTAATTAAATATATAATATCCGGACGACCGAGCCTTGCTCGGATTTTTAAGAATGTACAAAACTTGAACAAAAAGAAAAACTAATAGGACTTCTGGATTCGAACCGGGGTCTTCTGCTTTCCGGATCACCCAATGTCCCATCTGAGCTATAATAGTCTTGTATATATTGGCGAAATTTACCTTTGTATTCTAATGTTATTGTAGCTGTTTCTCATTCAAACATCGATAAAACCATTTTTTTTTAAATTGAAACCTAGCTAGATCGATTTATCACCCCCGAAATCCCCTGCATACTTAATTTTATGAAAATCGTTGGAGCCGTTTCCGAGATTCAGATTATATATATATATATATATATATATATATATATATATATATATATATATATTTACAAGAATTGCTCGTTTAAAGATATAAGATTACTTGATAATACTAAAATACTAATACTAAAGATGTTTATCATAAAAACAAATATAATATACAACACAGTTCTAGTTGAACGTGACACCCCATTGTCGTCCCACAAACCACGCAATGACACATCTAAAAGAAAACACGTTTAAGGACGAGGAAAGAAAAGGAAAAATGTAGAAACACTTGTCATAAACCAAGAGAAACTTCCATGTAATCTAATCTGTTTTATTGCACTATCCTTGTGAGTAGTGAAACTCTACAGAGCAAGTATAAGGAAAACGTGTAACTTCGCTTCGTCATTCTGAAGTCCATCTACTCTGTCTCTCTCTTTGTTTATGGTTGTTAATAATATAAGTGTTTCATGGATTGGTGTAATTTAAAAACTATTTGTTAATTTTATTTAAATTAATAATCAAAAACACATAGAGGGGATTGTTATAATGTGTGTGTCTTTTAATATTATAACTTAAATTAATGAAATTAAAAAAACGTTCATTGTTTTTGAGTATGTAATTTCAATTAACCAGTTTTCATAATTTATGTCTGTGTATTTGTATACTCGTAATTATAAAAGACATACCTAACCAATTTGAATGTGGTTTGCATTTTTGAGAACGCATTATAAAAATTCAATCTCATATTTTTTTCTCTAACGCGGCATTTCTATGGCGTGTGATATCTAAAGCAACCATGTCAAACTTTCATGGATTGAATTAGACCTATTTACAGCATGTAATATTTCATAAAACACTGACAAAACGTACATAATAATTTTATGTATAAATAAAAACTTTTCTGACAAATTTAGTCAGTGAAGCACTATTCAAACAGGTCAATCTAAAACGGGTGCAATATATTTATAGTGATATTCAGGTCATCTTTCAATATGAATAATTATTGATTTCTGAAATCTTCACAAAATTGACTTAGTACATATAGTTGAATAGAGTTTTGACAAGCTATATTATATTCGTTGTAAAATTAGATGAATGAATGATGTAAAGACATCTTATCCCATTTTTAATTTAATAATCAATAATAATCAAAGTTAACGACAAACGCTGTTAAAAGGCATAAAATCTTTATTTATTTTCTTCAAAATTGGTTCCTTTAGAATACTTTTTGATATCATTTCTAATATACTAGATACTACTACCGCTTCGGAAACAAATGGTGCTCAGAGAGAGAAGAAAAGGCGCAATAAACTCTCCCAGCATTATTTTTTTGAGCTATTTTTAGTGAAATATACAATATTGTACTGTCATTGCTATAGCTATAAAATAATATATATGATGTAAGTATTCGGGAATAATGCAGTCTAAAGCCATCATAAATGTATTTTCATTATTTAATAATTTAAAAATGAAACAATGGATATAGTATGTTACATTTAAGAGATAGACATATGCTATCGCGGACTTTTCTGATCTATATAGGATACATTAATTCACAAAACATTATTTTATTTTATTTCAAAGCTAATACAGTGTTTTCGTTTAATTCTCCCAAATGGCTTAATTTTTTCCGACACCTCCAACAAGTATCATTAATTTTTACAATTATGTATACAAAAACTTGACAAATTATATCCTAAAACCTTTCTCGAGGACCACGCTTTCCATTGTTGAAAACAGCATGAAGATCGGTGCAGTAGTTTTTGAATTAATCGCGAACAGACAGACAGACAGACGCGGCGGTGGACTTTATTTTATAATATGTAGTGATATAGATAACAACTTCAATTGTGTCCCCAAAAGAGTATATCTTTTAGAAATAAAATAATATAGAGATATACTCAGTTGCCTAATACATCTTATCTCATAATTTTTATATTAAAAATAAACTTATTATTTAAGGTGTTTTAGACTTGGAGTTTGAAATAAGTACTACTTAAGTACTAATAATAATAAAATACTGTCTTTTATGAATTTATCAATGATATATCATAACATCAAGTACTTAGATTAAGGATTGGTCACCGCTGCGCTCCAAGTAGATACCGCAGGCGTAACAATACTACGCCCAAGTGGGCGTACTGCCACATGTTCTGTTATACTTTGCTAATAATTGAAACTAAAACGCGTTGCGCGATGCATAGTAAAAGTTGTAAAAATAATACTTCAAGAAATAAGAAAGACACTGGCTTATATTATCTTCAGTAAGTATGTTGTATTTTATTAATTTCCATGCAAAATAACACGAAGTGTGTGTTACAAAATTTGAAAGATGCCATTGAGTGTCAAGATGCCACGCACACAAGCATCTAATAGTTGCCGTAATATAAAATCTTTTGTTCTTTAGGTAGTGTAGCATCTATTTGTAGCGCAGAAAACTATTATTTGAAATAAAAATAATTATGGGTCCCAAATCGAAATAAAAACAATCCTATCTCTCAAGTTTGACTAAACAGCACTCCATGAAATCCATTCATTAGTTTAGGAGTTCACTGGAAACAAACATCAGGCCACTCGATTTATATATATCTTATATCTTTAAACGAGCAATTCTTGTATTTATATATATATATAATTTGAATCTCGGAAACGGCTCCAACGATTTTAATGAAATTTAGTATACCGGAAGTTTCGGGGGCGAGAAATCGATCTAGGAAGGTTTCAATTTAAAAAAAAAATGTTTTATCCGTGTTTTAATGAGAAACTGCTACAATAATATTAGAATGCAATGGTAAATTTCGCCACTATATACCAGACTATAATAGCTGGGCGAACCGGAAAGTAGAAGACCCCGGTTCGAGAATCAAGATATTCTATTAGTTTGTTTTTTGTTAAAATTTTGTACTTTCTTAAAAAGCCGAGCAAAGCTCGGTCGTCCGGATATTATTAAAATTATTCTAACAACCTGCTAACGAAGTCTTTTAACCACTGAAACTTTATAATGCCAACAGCTATAGAATGTCACTAATTCATTCCTATATAACTACATGCCTATTGAACCCAGAGGGTATGAAAACACTAACAATACCCTTGTGACACGAACATACATAAGTGATATGATGGCAGCTGTGGCGTGAATATAAATTGGAAACTCTACACGTCGAGGCTCGAATAGTCAAATCACAGTTAGAATATTCGCGTCTTTATAAAATTCTGTTACGTAGTACGTGTTTCTGACAAAATCAGCCTATTTCAATATACATACATGCATGCCTTCAGATCACTTTTTGTGTAATGATATTATAATTTTCTGAGGTTTAGATATGGATGCGCCGCAATTATCTATTCTCTTTTCTTGTAATTTTGTTATAGCAACTAAAGTGCAGAGAGTTCCCTGTAGAAAGTAAATACAGAGAGAGATACTGTAAGCAACAGACCCATTGTTATCTGAGAGGCTAATCTAATGACAGTTGACTCTTGCACCGCTTAATAATATAACAAAATTGTCACCGAGCCACAGTTCGCACGCAAATCGCAGAACGCAATATACGGATAATTTAATAAGTAAATTGATACTTCATCAGTGATCAACTTCATCAGTTCTCGGTGTAACCTTTTCCTTCACACGCCGAAAGGAAGTAAGAGGCACCCTAGCACCAGGAGTTCCTAGAGGATTAGCGAGGGCTCTCAAGTACCGACCATCGCGCCTCGGAATCTCAGGTATTACGGCCTATTATTTAGCTATAAGTGATTTGCAATTTTAATAATGTCATATGTTTTCCTACACACGCGCTAATACAAGATAAAAAATGTGTGAACTATAAGAACATTGGTTTATATTATAGGTATATATTCAAGAAGCAAAGTTTGGGTTTAGTTAATTGTTGACTCAATTTTATTTAAATCTTTGTTTAACACTATTTAAATTTATAAATTTATAATCTATAGGTAAGATAGATACACTAAGGGAGGAAATACTATTGCCTATAATTACGTCAACTCAATTTTCAGTACAGTAAAATATTATTACTTTTATAAAGACTTATTTCTGATTCTTTTTTTATTAACTTTCATTAAGAACCAGTTGGTGGATCCTTTGCACAGGATGCCGGCTAGATAATGGGTATCACAACGGCGCCTATTGCCCCCGTGAAGCAGTAATGTGTAAACATTACGTGTTTCAGTCTGAAGGGCGCCGTAGCTAGTGAAATTACTGGGCAAATGAGACTGTCACAAGGTAACAAGCGTAATTGTAGTGACGCTCAGAATTTTTGGGTTTTCCAAGAATCCTGAGCGACACTGCGTTGTAAAGGGCAGGGCGTATCAATTACCATAAGCTGAACATCCTTCTCGTCGCATCCCTTATTTTCATAAAAAAAAAAGAATTAGAACTTACTAGTATATCATCATATTATTTTATACGATCTGCTATAGTTTTATAACAGAAAATCAGTCTCGTGCCAGATTTTGGCGAGACAACACGTCGTGAGGATGCCTCGTGTAGAGGTGAAACACGTGTCGAATTGTTTAAAAACAAATATTGGTGGAATTAATACTAAAGAAAACTTAAATCATTTGTATAACAGAAAATTATTTAATCCGTATTTAATATTGAGTGTTGTCGAATGTTGTCGCTCAATGTATGGCAAGTCATGTCCTTGCGAGATAAAACTATGTTTTATATTAAAAATCAGTTGTGAAACATTTGATAAGCCAGATGAAGTTATAAAAATTTTATTTCAAGGTTTGAGGAAAATATTTAACTGTGTTAACTTCACACATAGTGAAACAGTTAATAAAACAGATATTCATACCAAAATAGCTTTATGCAATCATTTACATACCAAATTAAGCCAAGATATATTGTTATTAATTGTAGAACAAACTCAATAATACAATCAAAAAGTTTCATTCTGTATCTTAGGAAATCTTCTTTTTTGAGATATGAAAATACCCAGAGACAATTTAATATCAAAGTAAAATGGTTAAACAGATTTCATTTAAGCTATTGCTGTATTTTTCAGTAAGTATTACAAATTCATCTCAATATCCAGATGCAAATTGAACACGAAAATGTTTGACTGTGCGATCAAATCAGCTCTGTTATAAGTAACAATCGCCGTCGAGTTAACCTGCTAAGCTCATGTGACCCCGGGATGCAATCACATAGACTAGGAGATGGTGGATAAAATGATTAAAATTTTTCGCAGTGTACATTTCAAGTGAATATATTCTTGTTTGACTATGTCGACGCAAAGAAAGATAATTGAGCGCCGATAGCAAAAAACACAATAGTTACTAAGCAATTATTTTAAAACTGAAAATAGAAATTTATAAATGATTTGGGACTCGAGCCCGCTACCTCTCGGGTTCCGTGCGAACTTTCCCGCGCGTTCGATTCCCGCATCGTTCATAAAATTTTGTTTTCAGTTTTATTTGTGTAATTAATCTTAGAAGTGATATTCTTCACTTTTAAAACATAACAAATTATTTTTTTAAATATAAAAAAAACAACCCTAATCTTAACTTAAATACAATTTTAATAATATGGCAAAGTTTTCTGATTATGGTCTCTGTCGGTTAGTTTTAATTTATATAAATAAAACACATTTGAAAGTATTATAATTCGTTAAATTATAACTAAATTCACACAATAATTATTTTGTTTATTTATTCCAAGGTTTCATAAACTTTTCAGTGCCACGCGTTCCCCTATGTCAATGAAAGTTTCGGATAAATTAACAATCTACCTAATAATTAACAAATAATTGATAAAAATTTAGGTCATTACTTTCAGGTTAGTAGACTATTTATATCAATATTTTGATAGTCACGTCAATTAAAGAATCAATTTCAGATTTATAATATTATAAAAAAAAACTTTTAAAAATGATAACTGCAAATAACATGTACTCACTTACCATCACCACCATATATTTATGAAAATACGTACCTATATTTCCAATTTTTCCCCATTTATTTAGGTATGATAATATTTACTTAAATAGTTTGTTTGGAGTAAGAAAGTCAACTTATCTTAAGGTATTGGTATTCTTCCAGCTTAAAATGGAGAAAAGGAAGGCATAAGAAATGGGAGGATGAAATTTATCATATGGCGGAACATTGATGAATACTTTGGTGATGAAAGACGAATGACAGGGTATTATGAAAAACAATAGAGAACTCGTTTGCCAAAGGGAAAACTGTCGCAATAAATACTGCTGGTGGTACATTAGGCAGATAAGTTTTACATTATTTCTATAGGTACTGGTAAAAGCTTTTATTATTTTAGCAATTCAACAGCTATTAATATTTGGTTAACAGTATTTACGAGATATGCATAAAATAGACTAAATAAAAAATCTAAATAAAAAATTTCATAACTCTCAGTCTATCACAGATCCAGTTATACCCCATTTGTTCTTTGTCCGCATTGGCCAATTTCCAATTGTTCGGTCTCATTCGCACGTCAGATTACTAGCATCCGTTAAAAATATGAAACAAACAAGTTAATTTTCTTCACATTTGATCCTTGATGGCTTTTAAGGGTTCGTCAAAATGAAAGTATAAATAAATAAAAAAATACTTTTAAATATTTGAATTTAATAAAGTACCGTGGTATTGATGTCACAACTGGGCTGAAAGTGCGTTATTTACTACGTACGCGGCGAAAATATGCGGGTAGAACAGTTGTATGAATATCCATGTTTGCTCTTTTTTGTTTTTTTTTTTTTATATTAAATATTATGTTGACAGTCTGCTTTTCTGACAAAAAAAATATTGTAAAAGAAAAAAAATAAAAAACGCTAAACTTGGTTATTTGAATTTTTCACATAAATTTTGAGGTAATGTGAAAAAAGTGTGAAAACCAAACCTGTTGATCTTTTTATTAACTACAACTTTGCCATTTAATTTCTTCCATAGGACTAGTAGTCCGGAAATCGAGATAAACAGTTTTTTACGCTTTTCTCCATTTCCCGACCTCAGATCGCCCGTAATTTATTTTTCCTTTCATTTTTGTTATATTCTCTTGCTTTTTCAATGGGTTTCGTCCTACTATTATTTTTTTTCTAAAATTATCGACACTGCGCTTATTGTATTGTTTCATAAGTTGAATAAAATGTAATTTTCGCCTATAACTGAGGCAGCACTTACCTTAAGAATTATTGTTGTTGTATATAATTGTATAAAGCCAACATACGCCTAACATGGTATTTATGTAACAACTGGGCCGAAAGTATTTACTACGGAAATATGCGGCCGAAAAGTTGTATGAAAATCCATATTATCTAACATGCTCTTCTTTTATTTTTTATTTCGATTTCTTATATCTTTAAACGAGCAAATCTTGTGTATATATACATATAATCTGAATCTCGGAAACGGCTCCAACGATTTTCATAAAATTTAGTATACAGTGGATTTCGGGAGCGATAAAGCTAAGTTCAATTTAAAAAAATGTAGTGTCATCCGTGTTTTAATGTGAAACACATACAGAAACATTAGAATACAAAGGTAAATTTCGCCACTATATACAAGACTATAATAGCTCAGATTGGGACATTGGGTGATTGGAAAGCAGTAGTACGCGGTTCAAATCCAGATATCCTATTAGTTTTTTTTCGTTCAAGTTTCGAAGGAGCAAGGCTCGGTAGTCCGGATATTTGTATATTATGTTGACAGTCTGCTATTCCAACAAATTTCAAATTACATACAAACTAATCATATCTGTCCAGCCTCAATCTGTTCGTTAAACACTATCAGAAATCATTCTGTGTTCAATTTGTAAAATTAATATTTGCAATTTATTTAATAAATTTGAAACAATTTAAATAATTTCTTCGTAGAAACAGTATGATATAAAGTACTGTTTTTATTGTATACATAACTGTTCGTGTATAGTGAACAATGTACGATTCCTTGTGAACATTTGTTGAATAATTTATTTTATATACCGCTTTGTCGAACGGTTTTTCTTCTTGTTTTTTCAGCAGAACGGAACAGATTCAGGGTTTCATTCTCAGAAATTTCCTCGGCCTAAAATTAACCAATTGTAATGAAATTTTGCAAACTGGATGGAAAGGAAATATTCAATGTCGGACTGTTTTAATTATTTCGCTTATTGTTATAAGATTTATACACTAGGCCTCTACTTGCGGCCTATACGATTAAGCTGTTTCTTTTCTTTGAAATACTCTAGCACTTACAAGAGCAACACAGAGAGAGATAATGATGATATCGATCGTTGATATAGATCGTTGATATGATGATAGTTGAGAACGTTTATATGGAAAATTAGCCAGCAATATTCCTCTTAAAAAGTATCAGATATGCTAAATATCCGTCGGTTTCGCTGTTTTGGCAATATAGGTAGCCGATTTTATGGAAAAGGAGGACAAACGAGCGTACGGGTCACCTGGTGTTAAGTGATCACCGCCGTCCACATTCTCGTGCAACACCGGAGCAATCACAGGAGCGTTGTCACCCTTTAAGGAAGGTGTGTGGTGTGAAGTTCATTCGGTTTTGCAGCACGTGGAAGACATCTCCTTCAAAACCGCACTGTGGAGGACCGCCACACATCCAGATGGTGGGATGATATTCTAATTTGTGGCGTGTCTTGCGAGGGTGCAATTCGGCTGCAGAAATCAGGTGAAACAGCTCTTCGGAACAACTCTCCGTGATAAATCCGTTAAAAGACACGAAATGAACAGACGTCTCTACGCAACACCAAGTGATCCAGCCGTTCACAGAGCACAGGGTCTCCGATAATAGGAGCTGCTTTGCGTTGCTCGTGGTCAAATGTATCTATCTGATACTGGGGTGCGCTAGACCAGAGATAACAGCAATACTCCTTATGTGGCCAGACCTGCACTTTATAAGAGCGCTTTGCAGAGCCTCAATTATCACTACTGAATACTGTTGAAATAATATTTAAATAACTCGAAAACTGTTATGGGAAATCTAAATTACATTTTAAAAGTAGATGTTATTATAATTTTCATATACTCCGAGCGTTCTGCGAATATAGCGGAATTTTCAGTGCTTTAACGTTCAACACAATACACGTCGGGGAACGAAAATTGAATTTTCTCGCCTGTTTATTTAATTTGAAAGACGACATGTTAGCTATTATACCACAAATTGAATCATAATTGCCTGCGGAGAATAGAATTATAATGTATATTTTGAGGTAAAGCCTAACTAGATTTTCTTACGTAGTTTTACTGGCATGAAGTCTTGGAAAGTGATTAAAACACTGAATTGTCATAATACTCATAAGACCTTCAAATCAAAGTTCAATGTTCTTTATTCGCAAGACATTAATAGCTGCTTTGTAACATGATACAAATTTTGGAGTGGGCATATGTTTCGTCTTGACAGACAAGAAAATATTTTAGTGCTTACATTAAAAATAAATAACATATAGTAATAGTTGATGTTGATGTTGTTAGTTAACGTAGAGTTAAAAATCTTGACCAACCTTAAAATATACAAACACAGAGCTATTTTTTTCTTAATAAAATGTTAAAAGAGAAAATAAAGTGAAAATAATAATTAAAAATCATAATAAAAGAATAAGATTGATGCCAGTTAAGGCTTGTATGCTCGTTTCATAATATTCGCGTATAGTTAAACAATATTTTAATAGCGTTAATAATTTAAATTTAAATCTATTTAGCACCGAGTCCTTTTTTATTTCTTAAAGCAATTCATTAAATGTTTTACACACATAGCATAACAGTTTTTTTGGTACAAAAATCAAGCTTAACGTGGAACTAAGTCAGTTATTATATACTAGCTTCTGCACGCGTATATGTTTGCATTAGACCTTGTTCAAATATAAAAAATGGCGTCAAATTAAAACTGTTAAACATCTTGATTCTCTATCACACGACTTGATACAGATAGTTTTTCTGTTTTGCCCGTTGTGGACCCGACTTAAAATCGATTCGCACTCGGAATATTTCATAATTTACGGGATAATAAATGTCTTACGTCTTTTTCTGTACCTATGACTAAGCGGCTGTATAATTTTATGATTGATGATGGTTAAGAAGTTAAGTTAAGATTTCAAATTAACAAAGAAAAGAGAAACTCACTTTTCCATTTGTAATTTACTTATGTCCGACTACTGTATGCCTGAAGCAATACGACTTAGGAACCTTCAAACTGGGAGCTTAGTTAGTCCATATGAAAATCTGGTAAGGCATTTCTTGACCTCTAGATTTGAAGATGTCCTTAGGCGCGAGATTTTGAGTTTCCATAAAAGTTCAAAATTTCTTTAGGATGAATGAATCTCCTTTAGTCGTCAGGATCACACCATGCCCGTTTGCTAGTCTAATGAAAAAAAAACCCCAAAAGGACTCCCAGCTCTTGTAAGTATATTTTATATCTAACAGGACTCCCGGCACCTATAAATATATTTTTATTTATAAATATATTTGTGCTGCAGAAGAGGGCTATTCGCACTATTTATATCCTATTTATATAATTGAGAGCAAAATTCAAAGAAATTAACATCTTGACTGTTGCTTCTCAATATATTCTTGAAAATATTATGTATATTCATAGGCACATAAGTGAATTTTCCAGAAACTGTCATAACCATAATGTTAACACCATGAACAGGCATAAACTTATAATGCCTATTACTCGGCTAAGTCGATTTAGTAAGTCTTTTGTGGGGCGATGTATATGCTTTTACAACAGGATCCCAGAAAATGTTCAAAATAAAAGTATTACGTTATTCAAAAGAATTGTTAAAAAACGTTTGTGTGGTAAAGGTTACTATAACATAAATGACTTCCTTAATGATACCACAGATTGGGAATGGAGTGACCACCCTCACCCTCATTTTCGATGAAAAAAAAGCCCGCTGAGTTTGTTGCGCCCATTCTTCTCAGGTCTCAGGCATTCAGTTTGGAAGGGGTTTTGACTTTCAATAAGTGATGTCACATCCTATTTTGAATAAAAATATTTGAAGTTGAATTTGAATTTATTTAGTCATAAATATAATATGCAACGAGATAATCTCCTTAACTCAATTAATGATAACATAAATTTCATGATATAAGCTATTTATAACAAAACGGAGACATTTTAACCCAGCGCTTGTTAAACAGGGATTATCATGATAATGATAGTGTCTCCGGTAATAAATGGCCGACATGTATGAGGATGTCAACATGTCATAGTGTTGATGTTATTTTTTGTTGCTTTCTGCCTTTTCACTTTGTTGTCAGTCTATCTTAAATGGATTGTCCATGTCACGTCACTTTTTAGTTGACTTACGGCCGTTCCCAATATACTATCTACAGATCGAGATAAATTACTACCTTCTACTGTCAGTTATTAGCTGTCAATAATTTGAAGCTGTCCCAATATACCCGATAAGTCATTCTTATCGCTATATATTGAGACGCGTGAAGTGCAATTTCCATACAAACTTTATATCGCTGGTAATCTATACGTCCTCCCATTGACAGACAGTGTGTACGGATAAGGTGAGTTACCGTCGATAAGTTTATTGGGACAGAAATGTCATCGATAGTTACGATTTTTATCTTATGTAAGAGATAGACTGAATATTGTGAACGGCCGTTATAGACCAAGAGCGAGTTAGTAGTGATATAGTATTAATGGCAATGGCGAACGAATGAAACAACGCGTCAAAAGAGTAAGTATATATTAATCTGGAAACTCTGGAAGAGTTGCAAGTATATCAATCAAAACATAGAATTTCATAGGTAATCCTTTTTGAGGAAACTGCTGTTCATTTTTAAATTCAATATATTACGGTAATCAGTTTTAACTATGAGATTTTATATATTTGAATACTACATGGGACACACTAAAAGTTTTGCACTTCTAGCTAATCGGAACTATTTCAATTTCGAATGTTATATTTTTTGAAACGTTGCAAAATTCTTAGTAATAAAAACAAAATTAATTGGCGGGAAATCATTTGTCAATTGTTTTTTATCACACATCAAAGTTCTACGTACGCAACGAAAATGGAATTAAGTCGAAAACATTTTAAAGCGGATTTTTATGATTATTAGAAATTCTCTCTCTCCGCACGACTGTGCCGTTCGTCTTCAAAATGGTTTTGCGAGAGAAACACCTTGCTTCAGCACCTTGAGGCGATGGTTTGCTGTATTTGGGAGAGGTCTGATCTGTGGTCGTAGGACCACAGATCTGAAGGCATGTTTTCATGCGATCGAACAATTTTTTAAAACAGTAGCGTTTTAAAAAATTGTTCGATCGCATGAAAAAATGTTAAAATGTAAAATAGAGTATTTTCAATAGCAATAAACATAATATTATGGTTATTATGTTGTTTTTTTAAGTGTCATATTGGTGGCATTAGCTGCAGTTTCACCAGACATAGGCGCCATTGTGGTACCCATAATCTAGCCGTTAGTTAGTTAGGTTATCAACCCCACCACCTGGATGTGTGGTGGTCCTCCACAGTGCGGTTTTCAAGGAGCTTTCTTCCACGTGCTACAAAGCTGTGGAATGAAATTCCTTGTGCGGTGTTTCCGGGACGATATGACGTGGGTACCTTCAAAAATAGCGCGTACACCTTATTTAAAGGCCGGCAACGCTCTTGTAATTCCTCTGGTGTTGCAAGATAATGTGGGCGACGGTGATCACTTAACAACAAGTGACCCGTACGCACTTTGTCCGCCTATTCCATAAAAAAAATAGCTGTCATCCTGTACAAAGGTGCCTTCCAATAAGAAGAAGGTATTATAATGTATTCCAGGTGTTATATAAACCTAATGCTTTTATTAATGAAAGCAAGTTTAACAATAAATATTTTCACAGCAATTTAATAAATTGAGTAGATCACTTGGGGGTAATAAATAGCCCTGAGAGAATGCCAGCTGTACATACAATGGAGTATTTTCATAGAGGCATCACTGTCATCAGCTGGAAATCGATAAGCAATTAGTTGGTTACGAGCCAGGCGCGCGTGGGGATAGCTCGTTAAGCTTTCTTCGTATAATGAGAATTTATAAAATTGTGCACTAACTCGTACACTTAACATTTTCTTAAAGCAAAGGTTTCTTTCTTTATGTATACCCATGCTTCAAATCTTCTATTAAAGATTCTAAAACAGTTAGCTTATTGCCAACATTAAAATACACAATGTCCTAATAACCATTACATCTTCCAAACGAGTGTTGTAATTAAAATCAGTACAACATTATATCATCTGTTTTCATTATAACACTCGTTTGGATGATGTTATGGTAACTACGAATAGCTTTTTTAATGTTAGCAGTGATCTAACTGTTTCAGAATGTTTTATAGAGGATTCATTTTATGGGTGTAGATAAAGTCTTGTATGCAACTGTTGATAAATAGGTATTAAAACACTCATGTGATACTATTATCACTATTCTAACCCAAATTCGTGTTTTTATACCCCTCATTACACAACAGTTGCATAAATAACTAATAAACAACCACCCATCCGAGTTTTCGGCCGCGTAAATTAGTTTACATTCCAATCTGAACATGTCTAAACAATTTGTTATTTTTTAAAGTATTACCCTTCACTTCTGGGATTAATTACACATTTTACATTTGAAAATTTGAAGATTTATGATTAATTTAACGATGCGGGGTCTCGAATCCTCTTGCGTTTCGGGCGAGCGCTCTTTTACTGAGCCAACCGTTTGATTGACGTATCGTTGATAAATCTTATATGCCTTGTTCAACTCTCAGGTTGTGGCTTGATCTACAGGATCAACTTTACAGTTGATAACCTGCTCAACCCCAATATTTTGCATATTAGGAAATTGACTCGAGATGTCGCTCTTGCAAATCTAAATATTTTTTTATTTTTCAGCGTCACATAGCCGAGCGTAACAGCTCAATCTCATTCAGTACACAATAAATAATGTAAACAGCGCACCTAAAGAAGTTACCACTTCAAAACAAATAGTTTACTCATAAGTTTTTGTATGATATAATATGTTTTTGTGTCTCATACAATGTCAATTTTACAGTAGGTATTCATTGTAATCACACTAGTATTCACTTTGCTAAATTAAAGTTTTAATTAATTAAAAATCTATCAAGTAAGCCTAAAGCTTAAATTACAAAGCTAGCTTAAAATATGTCGCAGGTTAAATTTAATACGAGATAAATTTTCGGCTCAAGCCCGCCTAATTATAGATTAAATAATTGACGTGTAACATTTTCATGTTGATGAAATTAATGACGTCATATATTCCGGGTCACTTAGCACCCCGCTAGCGGCGCGTAAGTAATGTAACAGTGACGTCAAGCACCTATTTAAAACGTCCGATTTACTTTTAAAAGCATTTTTGCCGAGAAGGCTCTACGGTTGACATGAGTATTGAACGCATAAAAATTTGTAAATTGAATTCATAAATTATTACATCGGATGACTTTGCAAATGGAAAGGTTTTCCCAGTTTTTTTAATTTCTCCCCGAAACATATTAGTTCAAGAAGTTTTATTTGCCAACAGACAAAAGTTATAGGAATAAGTTTTCGTTCAAAGGAAGGTGTTGTGGACTAAACTATGTGTTTCATCATCATCATCATTATCAGCCGGAAGACATCCACAGCTGGACAAAGGACGATTGGTCCTGCGCTGCCTTCATCCAACATATTTCGGCGATCTTGACTAGATCGTCGATCCATATTCTGGGGGGCCTACAAACACTGCATCTTCCGGTATGTGGTCGCCATTCGAGGACTTTTCTGCCCCACCATATGTCCGTCGAACTATGTGCCCTGCCCACTGCCACTTCAGTTTCGCAATCATTTGAAAATATAATAATATATTTATGAAGTGTTTACCAAACATTAACTATTACATTTCATTAAAATATTTACGGTATTTCTTTACGTAAGCTGCGGCTTAGAGAATAATTATCGTCTAGAACCCAATTATAGTATTTATGCCATTTTAAGTTTTTTGAAGTGCCTTCAACATGGCGATGCAAGCACACATGCTTCTCAATGGATATGTTGCTGGTGGTTTTATTTTGTTAGTGTGTATTGTTGGTGGTTTGGTTTCGGTTAAATAATAAATAAGTGGCACTGATTTTTCAAGCTTTTTTAATTTACTGATTTGATGTGAATGGGTCAATATTGTGGGTATTTTCCTTGTTAGTTTTATGCTAATCTGCTTCTACTTCGAGTTCTATTTATTATTATTAATCTTAGCGGCTGGTCATCCTCGGGGCTCACTCTTGGAGTCGGTGTTTTCTTCTCCGAAAGCGATCAAATCAAAAACGCACGGTACATCGATATTGCGAGTTATTTCTGTTTATGGCATAACCAGAGGTCGAAGTAAAAATTTCTCTAATTTTAATGTTTAGTTTTAAATCCGAATGAAGACATAATTGAACACTCCAATGATGTGCAATTTTAAATCGAGTGTTCTAGTTGTCATATAAAAAAAATTGTTTCACCCTGAAATCTCCAACCAAGGATGTTTTTATTAGGGTTCCGTAGCCAAATGGCAAAAAACGGAACCCTTTTAAGGACTCTACCCACTGTTGTAGTGGGTAGTATCATACCATGAACATGTCAGGCAAAAAAATATTCTCTGTTTTAAAAAGTATGAGACCATGCCCACTAGCCCGTTTCGTTACCGACCAGCACCGTAGCATGTCATGCACGGAGCGGCAAGTATTGTCGGCGAGAATATTTTGCCGGTGGCGATACGCTCTGTGCATGACACGCGACGTTGCCACACCGGTTCGCGCAGGCGGCGAAATGGTGAGCACCCGCGTTATAACCGCGTAAGATGGCCGTTATAAACGCGTTGCCAATCAGGTGAATTACAACAAACGTGACAACAGCGCACAGGGACCGCTCGGATATGGCCCTCGGATGATATGCGGACCCTCCCGTCACTAAAATCGTTACGCACGGGCTTGTCACGCGGATGATAATGAGATGATATGCTGACGCTCCGGTCATTAAAGCCGATACATACGACTTTGATACGTAATTGATACTCTCTAGTGGGCATAGTAGAGCGTATCGTGTTGCTTGTCGTGTCTGATACTTTCATAGCACGGTCATGGTATGATACGTTGTAGTGGGTCTCTACCCACTCTAAGGACTCTTCCTTAAGATTCGTCATGTCTGTCTGTCCGTGTACGTCCGATTTTTTCCGAAACTGTGAGAACTATACTGTTGAAACTTGGCAAGTAGATATATTCTGTAAGCCGCATTAAGATTTTCACATAAAAATAGAAAAAAAAATTTTGAGGGTTCCCCATAGGTACTTAGAACTGAAATTCAAATTTTTTTTTCACCAAACCAATACGTGTGGGTTATCTATGGAAAGGTCTTGAAAAATGATATGAGGTTTTTAATATTTTTTTTTCTAAACTGAATAGTTTGCGCGAGAGACACTTCAAAGTGGTAAAATGTGTCCCCCCCTGAAACTTCTAAAATAAGTGAACGATAAAACTAAAAAAGATATATGATGTACATTACCATACATACTTCCACGTAAAATTGGTTTAAACGCGATATAGTCTATAGATCTATCTTACGACGAACTACAAGAACTTTTATATCATGTTACTAGCTGCTACGGAACCCTTCATGTTACACTCTATTAATTGTTAAGGTAAAAATGTTAAGGTAAAAATGGAAGTCGGTATGTATGAGCTGGTTGAAATATCAAAATAAAACATTTTAATGTGTCACAAATCATGTTTTACTAAAAATAAAAATTTATTAGCATTCTAATTTTGTTATTAGCATTTTAAGTCCTCTCCAACGTTAGATTGACTGACCTTTCAGATAGCTACAGTTGATATTATCAAACGGTCTTTACTAAATATACCCGATCAATAAATCTATGAATAGGAGACCTTTGTTGCAACAAGAAATATAGAACACGGTAGGGAAGCAATGGCGTTAAGACCTTAACTATAACTATAACTAGCTTTCTTTAAAATAAACTATAAATTACAGGGTATTCCCCACATTTTAGGATTTTGATAGTATCTTCGCGAGTTGAATGGAGAATTAATTCTTTAATTAACATTGTGTGCCTTTTTGACCACATAATCAAATCTATATATATATAAAAATGAATTGCTGTTCGTTAGTCTCGCTAAAACTCGAGAACGGCTGGATCGATTTGGATAATTTTGGTCTTAAATTAATTATGGAAGTCCAGGGAAGGTTTTGAATAAATATGAAAATGCTCAGAATTAAATAAAAACAACGATTTTGACTTTCCTTTGATGAGTCCCCCGTCGTTCAGAAATCATATTAAAATAATAGTTTAAAATGAATAACTATTTACAATTTTTATATCCTTCTAACTTTCACAGGATGTAAAAAATAAACCAAACTAAACTTCTAAACGCAAACAATTTTATTTAACAACAAACTTTAAGTAGATTGATGAATCTTAAGTTTTGACAAAAAATAAAATTTCTGAACCGCACCACAAAACAAAACAAAAAATATAGTTTATCAAAAAGCTTTTATTTGATTAACAGACTGTATCATACCCGTGTGTGTCTGTCAATATCAAATTGAAACCATATAAATAACCAGTATTTTAGGAAAATTCTGTTTTGTAAGTAACCAACATCATGTGTATTTAATCAATAATAATAATAAAATGTCATTGATACCGAGCATTTTTTTATTTGTTTTAATAAAAAAAAGATTCCTTTTGTTTGTCTTAAGTTTATTTTATACACGAGTTTAAGTCTTTTATTTATATTAATGATAAAAACAAAAATAATTGGGCACATTAATAAAATGCGTGAAAAAAAGGATGCTGTAAATATACACGGCAGTTACTGTACATGAAATAAGGATTGGAAGTAGCACAGTCCTTACATTTTAGGATTAACAATGACATATTTTATCACATAATAATATGTACATTGATATGATTATTCTGATAAACTTGAAAGAAACCAATAAAAGGAAGCATGAAGGGAGAGTGACACGTTGTTCCCTACTTTCAGTAAATGCTATGACTTAGCACTGGTTATTGGTTCAGATGTGTAAGCAGCCGTTAAAACCAATAAAAGGAAGCATGAAGGGAGAGTGACACGTTGTTCCCTACTTTCAGTAAATGCTATGACTTAGCACTGGTTATTGGTTCAGATGTGTAAGCAGCAAAGTTAAAGACAAGCACCGGTAGAATATCAAAGATTTGATTTCATGGAGGAGTACGTTCTAATAAGATGTTTTCTTAAATATTCATATATTATATTGCTATGAAGCTCATGTTCGCGAGAATTACAGAATTCGATAGGTTCCTACCGACGTAAAGAAATCTCGACCTTGGCGTACGTCATCATTACCATCATCATCAGCCGGAACACGTCCACTGCTGGACAAAGACCTCCCCCTAATAATCTCCATGACGATCGGTCCTGCGCTGCCCTCGTCCAACGTATTCCGGCGATCTTGACCAGATCGACGGTCCATCTTGTGGGGGCCTACCAACACTGTGTCTTCCGATACGTGGTGGCCATTCGAGGATTTTTCTGCCCCACCGGCCATCTGTCCGTCGAACTATGTGCCCTGCCCACTGCCACTTCAGTTTCGGAATCATTTGGACTATGTCGCTTTGCTGACGGTCGGTCGGGCGTGCTTAGTAGTTTTGTACTGAGTTACTGTTTAAAGAACTTGTATTTCTAGTTCTTTCTTGTTACTAAGCTGTTTGAGAACATTCAAGAATAATCCTTACTTGTCTTTCAACCTTGCCATGCCTAGCAGCTTTCTACTGACTTATTTACAATATAACTTTTTATCCTTTCTTGTAACTAGCCTGTTTGTGAATAATCCTTACTTGAATTAATAGAAGTGTTTTTAATTTATTGGATTATTCAGTAACTAAGCGATAACCTGATCATTCGGTGCGGTATAACAAGCTATACAATTGTTTAATTGGTGATGAGCATTTGTATATAATGGGCTATTTGTATCTAAGAAGAAGTATATAACCGACTGCGACGCATAAAAATGATTTGTTATTTTTTTAAATGGTATTATCCAAGCCCTGTTGTCCTGCAACACGGCCGTCTAATTAACCATAGTAAGTATATAAATGATTTGAGTTTTCTTTAGTGTTAATTCCGCCAATATTTGTCTTTAAACAATTCGAGACTGCTAAGTCTCGTGCCAGATTTTGGCGAGACAACACGTCTTGAGGATGCCTCGTGTAGAGGCGAAACACGTGTCGAATTGTTTAAAGACAAATATTAGAAGAATTAACACTAAAGAAAACTCAAATCATTAATATAATTATGGATTTACGCAAAGTAGCACCTACTTCAATAATTTTTCATAGTAAGTATACTAATATAATAACAACAATTTAACAACACTTCCTACAAAAGTTCAAGTTTCAGGTTATATAATATCAAGACCCATATCACAATATTGTACGCGACAATTAATTAGCCCCGACACTAATGTTTGCTGAGTCAGATAATAACTGTGTTAAAATTGATGTAATTTACTCACAACACTGTTGGAATAGAATTATCTTGTATATGTAGATGATTATTTATGTTCTTGTGGTTTATAATTAAATATACTCGACGGTTTGCTTGGACTTTTGTATATTGTAAACCACGTAATGGTACTTTCTTTATAACTGTGGTATGTGAAGGCTCACGCTCAAAGTTCTTACCATAATCCTTATCAAAGAAAATTTATTGAATTAGGCGTTGCTTTGCGGAAATCCATAATTATACACATGATTTAAGTTTTCTTTAGTGTTAATTCCGCCAATATTTGTTTTTAAAACAATTCAACACGTATTTCGCCTCTACACGAGCGCATCCTCAGGACGTGTGGTCTCGCCAAAATCTGGCACGAGACTCATTTCTCAAATGAGTCTCGTGCCATTTCTCAAATTTGTATCCTTATAAAACTCGAGATGAAAAGCTTAAGACTACATTTTTACAGTACGTTTAATAAGACTATTTTAACAAAATAACAGTGCGGTCTAGTAACGAGTCAATAACGTTCTATACATACAGACAAATCACGTCGTAGAAAAACAGAGGCGATAACATGCCACAAATTACACAATATTAAGCTTCGATTGCTATATCAATACATTGCGAGCAAGACGTTCAGCTGATGGTAATTGATATGCCCCTTACATTGCAGTGCCGCTCAGGATTCTTGAAAAACCCCATAAACTCTGAATGGCACTACAACTGCGCTCGTCACCTCGAGACATAAGATGTTAAGTCTCATTTGCCCAGTATTTTCACTAGCTACGGCGCCCTTCAGACCGAAACACAGTAATACATACACATTACTGCTTCACGACAGAAATATGCGCCTATTCCCTACAGCTCCCTATAACTGAATCATAGCTATTGGCATTTAAGCAAGTTCTGTAGTTACGGAAAAAAAAATCAAAAATTTTTATAGAGTTTTTTAGCCAGTATTGTAATTTAAATAAAACACGTTAAAAAGAATTAAAATGCATGTAATTATAACTGTTTTAACCGACTTCAAAAAAGGAGGAGGTTCTCAATTTGTCGCTATGCTTTTTATATGTTTGTTACCTCAAAACTTTCGACTGGGTAACCGAATTTGATAATTCTTTTTTTATTTGAAAGCTGGTGCTTCCTGTATGGTCCCATTGTAATTAGGTCTAGATCTGACTCATGAATTCATGAGAAAACCGTAAATGTCTTAAATTTGCTATACATACGTATAGCAAAGTGGATGATAAATTTACGAATAGCTCAATATCGCGACAACCGATTTCGATGATTCTTTTTTTATTGGAAATGATATACTTCAAAGATAGTTTGGTGAGAGTTTTGCTAGGTTCTGATTACGGAATCCATGACAAAGTAACGGAACTCTTCAATTCTTAGGAGCAAATTAACGATACTCGGCCGAATCTTTTTTATGGTATCCGGATATTGAAGTTTAGTTTTAGAGAACATAAAGTAGTCAGTTCGTTTTGAAGAAGTAGGGCAATACATGGAGGTTCCCTAATTATTATTAATAATATATTAAAATGTGAAAATAGAAGAGATATTGTTAATCTCTCTATAGAACAACTAATTGAGATAGCTTGTATAGAACTAGAGCAATTTATTATTGTAAGTGTATACCGCCCCCCCACTGCATCATATGAACAATTCCAACATAGAATGGAGGAGGTACTATCAAAATTTAACAAAACTAGCAAGTCAATTATAGTGTGTGGAGATTTTAATATAAACTTGCTTGAACCTTCGGCCAATTGTACTAGCCTTAAAAATTTATTTCAAAGTTTTAATTTGTTCAATGTATTTTGGGAACCTACTAGAATCACTTCTACAACAGCAACCTGTTTAGATAATATTTTTACAGATGTTACTATTACTAGTAAACTCATAATTAATAATCTTCAGTCCGACCATAGTGGGCAACTTATAAAAGTAAATACAAGATTGGACAATGACAGACCAAAAAAGGTGACGATTATACCAGTTACGGGTAGCCGTCTTGAGAGGTTTAGAAATAATTTGGTAAATACGATACCATTTTTACAATGTGGTGAAACTGCAAATTTTCACTATAACTTAGTCTTCAATTCCTTCTGTGAGGAATTTGACAGGATTTTTACTCCAGTAACGGTGACAGTAAACAACAAACATAGTTTTAATGATTGGGCAACAATGGGTATCCACAAAAGTCGTAAACGCTTATATGACCTTTATTATGAGAAACATTACAATAATAGTGAAGAATTTAAAAAATATGTAAAAAAATATTCCAAGCTCTTTAAAGTAGTTTGTCATAAAGCGAAAACACGTTTCATTGCAGATAAAATTAAAAACAGTAATAATAAAGTAAAAGTGACTTGGAGTGTAATTAACAATGAAACTGGTAGATCGAATTGCCGTAGCACCTCTATCTGTTTAAATATTAATAATCGCGTTATAAATTCGGAAATAAAAATTGCAAATGAATTTGATAAATACTTCTCCGAAATCCCGATTGTCACGACTAAGGACCTTAACTCTTCGCCAAAAGCAGCATATGATATGCTTAAATTACACGTACCAGTATCTTCCACTGATTTGAAATTCAAGTATGTTACAGGTAGCGATATAATAAAAATCTTCAAATTAATTAACCTAAAAAACACAAAAGACCTATGAGGCCATTCGACTAATATTGTAAAATACATACTTGACATTATAGCACCTGAATTAGCAATAATATTTAATGAATGCATAGATGAGGGTGTGTTCCCTGACCTCATGAAATACAGCAAAGTTATACCTTTGTTTAAATCGGGCAGTTCTTTTGACCCTGCTAATTTCAGTGCTGCCTGTTTTTAGTAAAATTTTTGAAAAACTTTTGCTTCAACAGCTACAAATGCATTTTTGTAAATTAATCAACAAAAATCCGTTTAGTTTCACTAGGGGCTTATCAACAATTAATGCGGTACTCGACTCATTGAGCACATCTTTGACGCCTGGGGAGAGTCACAGGATGCATTGGGCATTTTTTGTGATTTGTCAAAAGCATTTGACTGCGTCCACCATGAAACTTTACTCCTAAAACTAAAGCATTATGGAGTGAAAAATAGAGCCCTAAATCTGTTAAAATCATATTTAAGCGAAAGAGTTCAGATAGTCGATGTAAATGGCAAACGGTCTTCGGGTAAACCTGTGGGAATAGGTGTTCCACAGGGTTCTATTCTCGTTCCTTTCTTGTTTCTTATATATATTAACGATCTACCGTTTGTGGTAGATGATAGCCATGAGATTGTATTGTTTGCTGATGATACTTCACTTATTTTTAAAGTGAAGCGATGTGGGGATATTGATGACGAGGTAAGCAATGCACCCTCAAAGATAGTGCGTTGGTTTGAGACGAATAATCTGCACTTAAACAGTAAAAAAACAAAGTGTTTACGGTTCATTACACCAAACACAGCGGAGGTACAAACCAACGTACTTATAAATGACCAGAGATTGGAACTTGTGGACACTACGGTCTTCTTGGGTATCACGTTAGATAAAAAGCTTCAGTGGGGTCCACATATTACCCATCTAGCAGATAGACTCAGCTCTGCGGCATATGCAGTTAGAAAGATTAAAGAGTACACAAATGTTGCGACCGCTAGATTAGTGTACTTTAGTTATTTTCACAGCATCATCACGAAGCGAAAACACGTTCAAGACTCAAGTTCAAGATCAAGAAATAAATATTATGACTGTTTATTGTCAGTACATTTATGAAAATTTAATATATGTTCACAAAATCGTCACCTTTTTGCTCTTAATAGTGATTTTCATTATTATAACACTAGAAATAAGGGATTGCTTGTAACTAATACTAGTAGGCTTCATAAGATACATAATAGCTTTAAGGGTAAATGTATACACTTCTACAATAAAGTCCCAGCCACTGTTCAGGCATTTTCTATAAATAAATTTAAATGTTTTATAAAAAAATGGCTCTGTCGTAAATCCTATTACTCCACTGCTGAATATCTAAATGATCGGACAGCCTGGGACTAGATTGTGATTATTTTATAGCTATAGAAATGACTTTACAATATTGTATATTTTATTGAAAAGAGCAAAAAAAAAAGAATGCTGGGAGAGTTTCTTGCGCCGCTTCTTCTCTCTCAGAGCGCCATTTGTTTCCGAAGCGGTAGTAGTATCTATTAGTATAAGAAATGACATCAAAAAGAATTCTAAAGGAATCAATTTTGAGAAAATAAATGCCTTTTATGCCTTTATCTACTATAACATAGTTATGGCCAATTAATTGTCATAGTCGAATATGATAATCAATGGGACTCCTTGGCGACTAACAGTAAGGGTGCGATCTGTGGCAGAATTTCTTACTGTCTATAATCAAATTGCGAAGCGCTTACGTTCATTGCGGCTTTGAAAAATTTCGTATATCTACACACATTTAGCGAAATTGTTAATACGTGTACTTCAAAATTCACTAAAAATCATAACATAAAAAAATTTTCAACAAAAAAAACCGACCTCAAAACAATAGATATAATATGCACTAAAAAGTATAAAAATAATTGCATATTTTTATTTTTATACAATCTATTTAATTAACCTAATTCTAGTTACGATTATTGTAATTTTTGGAGTCGGTTTCATCCAAAATAGGTTTGTAAGTACATACATGGTTATAGGTGAGATGTGCTTGAGTTGTAAGGAGGCGAGAGGCGAGAGCGAGTCGCGGCGAAAGGACACCGATTCCAAAAATGACAATAACTGTACTGTAATGATGTAATCGTAACTAGAATTAGATTAATTAATTAGATTGTTTAAGAATACGCAATTATTTATATACTTTTTAGTGCATATTATATCTGTTGTTTTGAAATAGTGGTTTTGAAGTCGGTTGATTTTTTGTTAAAAATTTTTTTATTACATTAGATTTTTGCGTACAAGTTACATTTTTATTTTAGTTAACCCGACGTTTCAGGACCTTTCCAGATCTCGTTTGACGTGTAAAAACACAGTTACAATTACACGCGTTTTAATACTTTAAAAGTGTATTATTTAAATGTGTAACACTCGCGTTAATCAAAGAAAATACCAGTATTGTAATGAAATGTACAGTACATACGTAAAAAGGGTTAATGGTACTTGTACAACGTTTCGAATACGGTTGCGGCGATATAAATTTCTGATTTCTGGTTTTAGGGACTATGAATAAAGATAATTAGAAATTAATGATTGGTTGCACCAGGGAATTTAAAGGGTACTAAGGTAAACAGAACAGGAATCATTGGAGTAAACGGAATAGCCGGTACTCACCTCTTCTGCAAGATCCTGGGTTCTTCTATATTTGCCTGAGCGTACGGGCACCAAAATATATATTTCGCGGGACACTTAACGAAGAAATCACTACGATCTCACGGCGGCAAATCTACAGGAATACAAGGATTCCCTGGATTTATAACTAAACGTTCCGGTGCTCAACCTTCGCGTGCGGTTACTTGACGGAATGTATGTTACGCCATAAGACCATAGATATCGCTGCTCGCGGTTTATTCTTAACTTGTACCGGCTTGAAAAGTTGTTAGGATAAAGGTGTAAGGGGTAAGGGAAAGGGCTGTGTATTATTTGGACAACTGGCGTTACCAATGATTAAAAAATGGATTGCATTGCATTTTTATTCTAAAAAAAAATCTCACCTCAACAAAAAATTGGGAAATTTTCAGTGCAAATATAATAATAATAATATTTACACACTTTTTACATAAATTATCTTGCTCCAAGTTAAGCATATATAGCCTGTGTTATGGGTTACAAGACAATGATATATTTAATACATCATTGTCTTGTAACCCATAACACAGGCTATATATACACAGGCTACAATATACATACTTAAGCATACATATATTCATATAAACATACATAAATACATTTAAACATCCATGCTTGCACCTACCGGAATTCGAACCCGGGACCTCTAGCTTAGTAGGTAGGATCGCTAACCACTCGGCTATACAGGTTGTCTTGTTGATTCAATTAAAACGCCTCCCGTTTATGATGTAGTTGTTATACATCCTGTATGTAAATACTATTATCTCTACACCGATATAGTTCGTATAACTTAAGAACATAAAAAGCCAAAAGTGGATAATATGATCTATATTTATGATACTTTCACCAAAGAAATACAATACACTTACTCGTAAAAGATATTATTGTGTCGAGAGCTTAATGAAGTAAGTACTTCATCTTCAAAACAAACTCCGGTGTGAAACAAGGCACAACAAGGAAACTGTTCCGTCTATTGTTTCTACGATTAATTAATTAACTGAATAAACAGTTACACTCACGTAGAGACAAGTGGCTCTTGATAAATCTTGACAATTGTACTTATCCATTAAATACTCTTTTCAAACTCTTTTCATTATGGAATTTGAACATTAACATTATTAACATGATTATGGAATATGAATATAATTCATTCATTCATTCATAATGCAATGTATGTTCATATTCACATAAGTGAATTTGCTAAAAACTGTCATAACCATAATGTTAATGCCTACTACTCGGCTAAGTCGAGTTAGTAAGTCCTTTGTGGGGCAATGCTTTTACAACTAGATCCCAGAAAATGTTTAAAACAAAAGTATTACGTTATTCAAAAGAATTGTTAAAAAACGTTTATGTGGTAAAGGTTACTATTACATAAATGACTTTCTTAATGATACCACAGATTATGAATGAAGCGACCGCCCTCAGGCTATTAAATAATAAGTTTAATTGTACAATATTACTTTCTACACATATTTATTCATGAAAAAAACCCGCTGAGTTTTTTGCGCCCGTTCTTCTCAGGCCTGAGGCATTCATTTTGTAATAGGTGGTAGTTTTTTTTACTTTCAATAAGTGATGTCACATCCTTGAATAAAAATATTTGAATTTGAATACAAACACAAATCCCGTCAAAAACGATACACACAGTTGGATCGAAACATCGGCTTCAAATAAGTAAATATCATCACTTTATAGGTAATTAATTTGAGAAGTCAAAACTGTTAAAGACGCCATGTACCACCTTCGCACGACACGCCGCAAGTTAGGATATCATCGCCACCATCTGGATGTGTCGCGGTCCTCCACAGTGCGGTTTTCAAAGAGCTTTCTCCCTCGTACTACAAAGCTGTGGAATGAGCTTCCTTGTGCGGTGTTTCCGGGACGATACGACATGGGTACCTGCAAAAAACCGTACACCTTCCTTAAAGGCCGGCAACGCTCTTGTGATTATTCTGGTGTTGCAAGAGAATGTGGGCGGCGGCGATCACTTAACACCAGGTGACCCGTACGCTCGTTTGTCCTCCTATTCCATAAAAAAAAATGTACGATATTTTGTATAGCATAAGAAAAAGCTCACTTCATCCACATTAAGGGTATTTACAGACTATTTTCTGCCACTTGACATCGACTGTGCTCCATTTTACGTAACATCATTGAAGCCAATAAAAACCAAATACGAAATATTTCCTCGTTATAAATTTTGTATAGATAACAAAGCAATCCCAACTATCTATACATATAAATAAAAATTGGGGTGTCTGTATGTAATATTGAAATAACCGTTTTTTACTACCTGTTTATGAATATATCTACGGTGCATACGCCAAAATAACATTTTTTTAATTTATGTCTGTCTGTTTGTACCGGCTCATCTATGAAATAGCTAAACTAATTTTGACGGGACTTTTATTGTCAGGTAGCTGATGTAATAAGGAGTAATTTAGGCTACGTTTGTTTAAGAAAAATTATTTTATTTTAGTTAAATAAAGTAATGTTGCAATGTCCAAGAAACAGTCTAACTCTAAATGTAATTTATATGGCAAAACAACGTTTGCCGGGTGAGCTAGTAATATTATAAATGTGAATGTAAGTTTATTTTTTACGCTTTTACGCCGGAGCGAAATAATGAACCGATTTCAATGAAATTTGGTACGGATATAGACTAGAGTTTGAGAAAGGAGATAGGACATTTTATCCCGAAGAAATCCATGGTTCCTGCGGGATTTGTGAAAAACAGAAATGCACGTCAAAGAGCTATAACTACACTACTTAGGCTTAGTTCGCCATAGACACCGTCCTCGAAATAAGATTCATATAAAATGTTGCAAACGGGAGCGAAAACGGGAACCGGAATTGGAATAGGACATGAGATAATCTTCAATTCCAAACTTGCTTATTATTTTTAAAACCCCTTTATGTACGCGGACGAAATCGCATCGGCATCACCTAGTAATTAATCAAATTAGTATACTCACAACATTGAAAATCTTTGCAGGTGTAGTGTAGGTTTCCTCACGATATTCTTCTTTACCATCAAAACATCGAATAACACTTATTCGTGTAAACATGAATTATTCATAATTATTTACATAAAGTATGCTGACAGTATAAAAATGATAATTTACTTAATTGAAATGAACATAAAAAAAAAAAATCTTTAGAAAACTTGTCTGGCGAAAAACACAGTATATAACTTAATTTTTATTAATTCAAACTTGGAACGTGCGATTATAATGTTAAAACTTTCTTTTTATTTACGCTTCGTTCGTTTCCCGCCATTTCACAAATGTCTTTCCAGGCTTGTATAAAACCACAATAATGAAATGGAGTATTGAAGAAATTAGACTTGCACAAACTGGGTGTGGAGCCGTCGGTAATTTTAAGACTCTTCAATTTTTAGGTATCTATCTATAGATATACCAACACATCCTCTATCGGAGACAATAGATCCGTTCACACACAATAAATCAAATCAAATCAAAATCAGTTTATTCACGTAGGTCACGGAAATGACACTTATGAATGTCAAAAAAAAAAATTTTTCTTATTGAATCTACCGCTACTTCGTTGGGTGAGTAAGGGTTGAGCTAATGAGAAGAAGTAGCAAGAAACTCATTGCCACTATTTTATATCAAGATTTACATTTATATCGAGTTGCAAATCATTTCAATTACAATATAATATGTAAAATGTAAAATGATGCAACAAACATACTCAAACGTCAAATAGTCAATGTCTTACACGAGTAAGTCAAAAAAGTAAATGTAAATTGATACAAAACAAAAGTTATTGAGTACAGTAGCTGCATCATCCACATACACCATAAATAAATAAATGTATTCTGTGAGAATTTTATGAGCGATTATAAATAAATAAATATGTATATATCCATACATATATATATGTTTCAATATGTTCTTAGAACTAAAAAAAATAAAACAAAAAAACTGCCGACCTCGAAAACAATATAATATGCACTAAATATTTTTTTAATAATTTTTATACAATCTAATTAATTAATCTAATTCTAGTTATGATTATTGTTATTTTTGGAATCAGTGTCCTCCCGCTGCGGCCCCGCTCTCGCCTCTCGCCTCGTCACGTCGCGCGTGCGACTCAAGCACATCTCACTTATAACTATGTATGTAGTTACAAACCTACTTTGGCTGATAGCGAATCCAAAAATAGTGTCAGATCAGGACAGAATAGGACCACACGGGATGCACCAGCTTTCAAATAAATAAAAAAATATCAAAATTGGTTCACCGAGTCGAAAGTTCTGAGGTAACATACATAAAATATACCGATGAATTGAGGACCTCCTCCTTTTTTGAAGTCGGTTAAAAAGACTGTTTATGCATAACCACACATACCAAAAAAGAAGAGGACACTAGTTATGTATCCGGCGTCGGGAATTAAGTTTTTAAAAAGCACTTTAATTAACAATATTTAATGTTACTCACAGAAAAATTGGAACAAGACTGAATAAACAATATTATAATTAAACTAAAGAAATGTAAAAGACAATGGGTGCCCGATCAGCACTACGTCGAGGTACGGGGTGGCAACGTATGCAGGCTTAGCCGTGTTGGGCCTGCGTAACTCACTGTCAGTAAATTTTGCTAAAAACCATCTGTGTACAGCAAATACCACCTCCGAGGAAATAAATGGCGCTAAACTTCATAATGACAACAATGACAAATACTATCTTTGACTCACTTCATCTGCAGTACCCCTAAAAACGAGATCTGGAAAGGTCTTGAAACGTCGAGTTAACTAAAATAAAAATGTAACTTTTACGCAAACATCTAATATAAAACCGTTACAATTACACGCGTTTTAATCCTTTAAAATTGTTTTATTTAACTGTTTATGCTGTTAAAGCACGAATCCTATAAGAAAACATAGTTATATTATTGGCAGGCCAGTCACGTTATATACAGCTAAACATTTACTAGCCTTATAAAATTTATCTCCAAGTTTGTCCAAAAATAATTATTGACGTCAGAAGTATTAATTATAAATTGCTCTGCTCAGAAGCCTTTGTGTCTAGGTCGAAATTGTGGTCGATTTATGAGTAAATTTTAATCTCACTTTGTCCCGTATAATGAAACAAGAGAAAATTTATATGAGGCTGTGAACAATTTGAAACTATGTAATTTATTCTAAGAGTTATCCCGTCACTCGATTACAAGTTCCTTTATTATAACACTGTACCTGTGCTTTTATTTTTACTATAATTACTTTAACAAACTTAATTGACTGTCTGAATGTCAGCGGGTTATTTCTCAGCATTCACAATAGTTAAAAACTGGAATTAAGTCAGTTTATTCATTACTTACCTTCATCTTATACTCAGAAAGTGATTCTGTGATTTGTAACGATCGGGTCTATGACATATTTTGCTTATAATATTTTATTATAAATGGAAACGTGAGTTTGTTACATGTATTTTTTTTTTTCAGGAGGAAAAAACTTGTCGTAACACAGCGAGGAATGTAGAAGAGTATGGCCAGTTAAAAGCTACAGGATAAGATTACAAACACTAAGCTAAGGGAAATTAGGAAACTTACCGCCAAACTCAAACGAATCGACCAACAAAAGTGGAGATGAGTAGGTCACATGATGCGAGATAAAGTGGCGAAAAGGAGCAAGAGAGTTACATAAAGGTACCCGAGAGATAGCACAGAAAAACGAGGAAAACACCACAGAAGATAGGAAGATCAAATAAATTTGATATCACACAACTGGTGAAGAGTTACAAAACAGACAAAAGTTGAAAGTTTGAGATATTTTATAGTTTAATGCTTAACATTATTTGTTTTTCAAATGCTAATTGTTTTTTACGGAATAAAACGGTTTCATTATAAATATGTTATGATGTTTAGATTAGTTCCCAAGAGGACGCGATAAAAATATAACGCTTATAAAGGATCATGCAGCAGCTAGAATTACATTTAATTTGATACTATTATTGTCGATAACCGATACTCTGAAAGAAAATTATTGCATCATAGTAATTGTCTCCTCATATGCTAGGGTGACAATGAAGCACTGGAGTTATGGGCTTTTTTTACCACTGTATTTATAGCTAGCAACCCAGCCACGCTCGACTGTGGCTATTTATTCACAATAGAAAATCTACCCATTCAACAGTACAGTTGATAACCTGCTTTACCCCAATATTTGCATATTAAGAAATTGACTTGAGATGTCGCTCTTGTATATCTAAAGAATTTGTTATGTTATTAAAGTGATAGCCCTCACTTCTAGGATTAATACACAAATAAAACTTGAAAAACAAATACAACTAATATGCAAATATTGGGGTTGAAGCAATCAAGATTTTATGACGATACGTCACTCGAACGGTTAGCTCAGTTGGTCAGAGCGCTGGCACGGAACGCCAGAGGTCGAGGGTTCGAGTCCCGCATCGTTAATAAAATTTTGTTTTTCAATTTTTATTTGTGTATTAATCCTAGAAGTGAAGGTTATCACTTTAATAACATTGCAAATTGTTTTGTGACTTAAAAGTTTTAGTTTTGAAAGCCCTGGAGAAATAATTGAAACTTTTAAATCTCTAGACATGAATAAAAATGCTGATATATGGGGCATTTGTGTTAAAATAATAAGTTCAATAATTGATGTTGATGATGATTTTTGGAATTATAAAGACAAAAAAGTCCAGCATATTTCTATTCGAAACTGTTATGGGCAAAAGAGGGCAGGGTGTTGAAACTTATAACAAGGAACATTGTAAAGGCTAAGCACTGTCCTCCCAAGCATCACATTGCGGTTTTCTTTCTTTCATTTTCAATGCCAAAATACAATGCCACCAAGTGCTGGAATAATTTACCACCGCGGCTACGGGGTATATTTTAATTTATTTGGTGAGCACTGTTTTAATTTCATAGTATTATATTAAATAGCTACTCGTTTTTATTATTATTTTTTTCTTCCTTATGTATTTACACACATACGTTTATTATTATTTTTGTTATTGTCATTCTTTATTTACAGTAACATTTTTTGTAAATCTATTTTTGTATAATATTTATTTTAGTGCCACAATTAATTGTATTTTGCCTTTAAAATGTGTCAGTTCAGCTCCAAACTACACACAATGGGGTCACTGAAAATCAGTGTTGTGCTCATAATGTGGACACAACTAGAACTGGGTGGACTCCAGTTTTGGAAGACCACTATTACATTAAGTTTTGCTTTTATTTCTTTTACACTAAGTAAGTTAAGTACTAGATTAAGCATATATTGTGTTCTCACTTACTTTTTTGTATCAATGTGTCAATATTTCTTCAAAAATAAATTCATTTTCATTTCATTTTTCATTTTCATGTCATAGTACCATTTAATAATTGTTTAATCATGGCGTGTTTCCTGACCATCTGAAGCATAGTAAAATTACACCAATATTTAACTATCGTCTTGTGTCAGTTTTGCCGACCTAATTTTAAGCCAAATACTTACTCCATAATAAGTTACTTCATTTGAAACAATTTGGCTTTTAGTAAAGCCGAATTACCTTTCTTTTAGGTGACGTTCAACAACGGATGCAGGTGTTGAGCTTATCAAGAATATTTTTAATGCCTGGGAAGAATCGCAGAATGCACTTCTGTGATTTATCTAAGGCTTTTGATTGTGTTCAACATTCAACGCTGGTCAGAAAGCTATGTCACTATTGCATAAAAGGAACTGCGCTCGATCTTCTGATTTCATATCTAAACAATAGAATTCAGAAGGTCGATGTGAATGGCAGGAGATCTCCTGGGATCCTCTCAGTATGGGGATACCACAAGGGTCTATTCTCGGACCGTTCTAGTTCTGTGCAGCATACGCGATTAAAAAGATTAGACAATTAACTGACATAGATACGGCGCAAATAGTATACTTTAGTTATTTCCATAGTATTATGTCCTATGGTATATTGATTTGGAGCAATGCTGCCGATATTAATACAATATTTGGGAATGGAGCGACCACCCTCAGGCTATTAAATAATAACTTCAATTGTACAATATTACTTTGTAAACATATTTTTTCGTTGAAAAAAAACCCGCTGAGTTTGTTGCGTCCATTCTTCTCAGGCCTGAGGCATTCATTTTGGAATGGATGGTTGTTTTTTTTACTTTCAAGTGATGTCACATCCTATTTTGAATAAAAATATTTGAATTTGAATTTAACAATATTGATTATTTTAAGCCTTTCTATTTCGTAAAGTAACTAACATATAATAATTAAAGAGTTCCTCCTTTAAAGATTTTCATTGCTTTCTGTCTCGGGTGATTCTCCTACACCGCCCGATAAAAGGCCAGGCGTAAACTGCCTTCCTCGATTTCGCTTGCCATCCTTTGGATACCATACATAGCCCAGCTTCTTCTTTTTCCTCTTCTTCATTTTCGTTTCAAGTCTCGCATCAAGTGCCCTACCCACCTCCATTTCTGTTGGTCTATTCTTTTCAGTATCTCGGTGAGTTACATTTTCGTAAGGAGAACCGTGTTTCTTATCTTATCTTCTTTTCGAGCCGGACATGCTTCTCTCCATTACCCTTTCACATTTGGCTTGTCTTTCTCTTAGTGATTTGGCCTATGTAAGTCAAACATGGAATGTACACAATATGCTACAAAGGTTCTACTTTTCAATGCCATGGTAAGTCTTCTGATTACCTGGCGATTGACCATATTCAATCAGAATCAATACTTCGTTCGCCATGTACAGTGTTTCATTGATCAACTGGCAATCAATGCTTTGGATTATATATGCCTGCTAGTTTTTGATACTATCGATATTGGACAGCGTAGAATTTATTTTAATAGACTTAAAGTTACCCGAGTCTTAACTGACTATCGCATCAATCTGATTCGTCAAAAATTATTATAATAAATAAACATAGGTCATGTAAACAGGAAATGATGGCCACAGCATATACTTCAGTAAATGGACCGCGGAGCAGCAACTAATGGCACTGAGGCGCCGACACACAATCACCCATAAACAACAAGATTGGATCCCCACACGCGGCCGCAAGCATTACTCTGAGCTACATTACTTGAATGAGTATCGATCTAAGTTTAACTTAGCGTACCTATTATGGTTATTATAAACTGAGCTTGAATGAATAATATGTAATTCAGAAAGATATAGAAAATAGGTACGATGTTAAATTTTAATGCAATTTCCCGAACATTTACCATACTGTTATTGTGCTGAAATTTTGAGCGCTAAAATTTGTTTTTAGGATTTTGCAACATTTTTATTACATACTATTTTGTAAAATTTCTTACTACTCACAATAGTCAGTATAATTTTCCAAAATGGGAGTTTTTAAATTCTGTCCGTACCATTGGCAGTGAAGAATTTTCCCATGGAAAGAGTGCGTGCTTCTTTTGATAACTGGCCTCAACGTTTAAAGTACTGTATTGCAGCCAATGGAGACCACTTTGAATAAGCTTTTTATATTTTTTTTTATATATGTATGTATAGCTTTATATATATATGTATGTAGCTGTAAAAGTAATAAACGTTATTTGCAATAGAAATTTTTTCATGTGTCGTAACTAATGCCCTCAGGAGATGTTGATTCGCCAAACTCTGGCACGAGACTCAGTTTTTTTTTCAAACTACCGAGAGTTTGGCGAGTCAACATCTCCTGAGTATATCTCGTGTAAGGCGTGTCGGATTGTTCATTGGCGGAATTAACACTAAAGAAAACTCAAAACATTTGGATTATTATGGATTTCCGCAAAGTACCGCCTACTTTAATAGATTATTCCTGTACCAAAAGTAACGAAATTAAAAGCAAGGCCAATTTTATGCAAACATTTTTTAATTAAAAGTATCGTAACAGGATTGGAAATCAACATTTATAATCCCCGACTCGCTGATTGTTTAAATAAATTTCTCGAAAATATTTTGAAATAATTGAGTCGAGAACGCTTTAAATTGATAAATCCGTAATTCTTACTTCCTTACCTAATAACTTGCGAATGTAAGTTTGTTTATTTGATTGTTTGTTACTCTTTTACACCTTAATTACTCAATATAAAATATTGGAAGGAAATACGATGTTAGAAGATACAAAAACGCGGCCAAGTGCGAGTCGGACTCAGCCATGATTTCCGTAGCAGCAAGTAACAGAATATAGGTTCTTGTAGTTAGTTGTAACTTTGATCGATGTTTTAATAACAGTGTATTTTTATGTTCAATTAAATTATTGATAATACGATTTATGACGTATTGAAAAAAACTACTTACTAGATCTCGTTCAAACCAATTTTCGGTGGATGTTGGTAATGTACATTATATATTTTTTTTAGTTTTATCATTCTCTTATTTAAGAAGTTACAGGGGTTAAAACCTCCATACCATTTTTCAAGACCTATCCATAGACACGTATGGGTTTAATGAAAAAAAATTTTTGAGGTTCAATTCTAAGTATGGGGAACGGCCATATTTAATTGTCCTTTTTCTAGTTTCGTGTGAAAATCTTAATGCGATTCAATTAACTTACCAAGTTTCAACAGTATAGTTCTTATAGTTTCAGAAAAAAGTGGCTGGGACACACGGATGGACAGACAGACAGACATGACGAACCTATAAGGTTTTCGTTTTTTACTACGTAACCCTAAAAATGGCATGGGGTAATTTTATCCCGGAAGTTAAAAGAGTTCCCGAGAAATTGTGACAAGAATTTTAGGCCGGATCCAGACATAAACAAATGACCGTGAAAGGTAGGTATAGAAGGAAAGAGAATGTTTTATTTCAGAAGGTATTTATCATTATTTGAACAATCTTGATATCCTTGACAAGGTTCTTAGACTTTCATACAATAAATTTGGGATAATTTTTAAATCCAATATGGCAGTCGCGCAAAATTATGATTTCAACATTAAAGATAATATTGTTTCCAAGTTTCTCGGTAAAGTAGAGCTTTCATTTTTGAAAACCAAGATGGCCACTGAACAAAATTATGATTTCAACAATATGCATATCTTTTACAAGTTTCTCAGACTTGCAGCGAACCAATTTGGAATCATTTTTGTAATCCAAAATAGTTGTTCAACAGGTTGAACCATTGAAAGATTTCAGAAAGACTGAGCAAAATTATAATTTCCATAATATGAATATCTTTTACAAGCTTCTCAGACTTGCAGGAAACCAATTTGAAATCGGAATGAAATCGAAAATAGCTGTTTAACTGGTTGATCCGTTGACAGACTTCAGGAAGACTGAGCAAAATTATAATTTCAACATTATACATATCATTTTCAATTTTCTCGAGGTGCGTGAGAGAGAGAGCGTGAATTTGTTATTATTTTTGGAAACAAAGAAGGCCAGGCCAACGCGCAAAATTATGACTTTTTATCCATAAACAATTTATCCATATTGTTGAAGTCCGTCGATTCCAATACTCTTGGGATTGTAAAGAACAAATTAAGGAATATTTATGTAATCCAAATAAGTTTCATCCAAAAATTATTACTAATTAATAATAATTATCATCAATTTCTCGATTAATTTGACCGCGTGCAACGCGGAGCAGCTTGAAGTGTCGGGGACCCAGTGCTCTGTGAACGGCTGGATCAGTTGGCGTTGCGTAGAGACGTCGCTTCATTGTGTGTCTTCTACCGCATTTATCACGGGGAGAGTTCCGAATAGATGTGTCACCTGATTCCTGCCGCCGAATTCCACCTTCGCACGACAAGCCACAAATTAAGATATCATCCCCACCATCTGGATGTGTGGCGGTCCTCCACAGAGCTGTTTTCAAGGAGCTTTCTTCTACATACTAGAAAGCTGTAGAATGAGCTTCCTTGTGCGCTGTTTCCGCGACGATACGACATGTGTACCTTCAGACCTAATTATCTGCTCCCACAGTGAGCCATTTACGGTAACATTAGCGTCAACTTTACATAAAGAATAAAGGTGTTTCAAATTTATTATTAGTTATTATCACGGACGAGTAAAAAAAGAAGGACTCCGCGCCGTGATATTAACAAGTGAAGCACCTTTATGCTAGTGTGTGTGCTGTTACGGGGGATACCAGTTACACAATTTTTTCTCCCTTAAATAATCGTATATGGCCACAAATACTTTTATAGTATTGTTTTTACACTTTTTCAAAAAGCACGACGGCATTTTTAAAATATTTTATTGCGACGCAAACTGATCTGTCACAGACCATGGCAAATCTCATAATGGCGGCCGATCGGCTTGTATTAGTGTAAGTGTGTGCATGGGGCTATGTATTTACACGTTTTACACGACACGGAGTCCTTCTTTTTTTCTCGTCCACGGTTATTATAAGTAAATTTAAGAAATATTATTATATTTAAGCTTCTTTAATAAGGATTTCCTACAGTATAGCAGATTACATACTAGGAAAGGAAATAATATTGTAGTAAGACTTCTTTGATAGGGAAGGCTTCTTATAGTATGTTTATGTGGATTTTAGTAATAAAAGAACCTAATGACTGTTTTTTCAGGCCTGAGGTTAATTACCTTCCCGCTAAGAAGAAGATTCTGCGTTTCAAATGATTTTATCAACATCTACTAATATTAACAATATTAACTTATTCATACAGATATTATAATATAAATTATTATTTATACTAAATAGTTTGGTGTTTAACTAGAAATAGTATTATTTTCACTATGTTTCATTATGTTTAAAATATCAAAATGGTACTATGATCTATTACAGATACTCAACGATATAAATAAAAATAGATTAAAAAATTAAAAAAACACGCTTTGGTCGAAAAGATATTTGATTATATTACGTTGAAATTTAAAATGAACATTAATTCCGCCTTATCGACGATAGATGTAATTATTAACAAAAATCATATTTTGCAAATTGAAAAATGGAATAATTACATTAAATTAATGTATTGTAATTATCCTCGATAAATCTACGAAGTTTGAACGAAATCTAGCCGTTTAAAGTGGGTTAAAATGGCGCCCAAATGAGACGGTTCCAAACAAACATACATACAGGTGAAGCTAATAAAAAGCGTGTAAAAAATTATTATAATCCTTAAATTGAATAAGTTGTTGTTTTTGTTGTGTTTGGAGGTTATAATAACCTCCAAACAAACACTTCACATTATTTAAATAGTTAAGTTAAGTTAAAAATGTGTACTCACATCCTATCATAAATATTTCGTTGGAATGCTCTACAGTTTTAAAGAATGGAATACTTCTTCAGCAGTTACGCGAGGCTATAAACTTAATTAAATTCCAAGCGGTTGTCAACGTGTGCTTAGAACTCATATGTGACGTAAATTATTCGATTTTCTTGGTAATATTGCGATGGGTTTGTATAAAACTCTACTTAAAACTCGTCACCATAAAATCTAATAAAGTAAAATAAATCTACGAAATGCCTAGACAAGAATGCATGGATAGCTAACTAAAGTCTTGAATAAGTTAGTAAGTAGAATTATATATGCTTTTACAACATGATCCCAGAAAATGTTCAAAACTATTTTTTTTAATGAAAATAAGGGACGAGACGAGCAGGACGTTCAGCTAATGGTAATTGATACACCCTGGCCAAATTAACCTTTTACCCAACCCAAATACTCTGAGCGGCACTACAACTGCACTCGTCACCTTGACGTAAGATGTCAAGTCTCATTTGCCCAGTAATTTCACTAGCTACGGCGCCCTTCACATCGAAACATAGTAATGCTTCCACATAACTGCTTCACGGCAGAAATAGGCGCCGTTGTGGTACCCATAATCTAGCCAGCATCCGGTGCAAAGGAGCCTTCCAATGTATTACGACATTCAAAAGAATTGTTAGACGACGTTTACGCGGTAAAGGTTACTATAACGTAAATAAGTTTCTTAATGATGCCATAGATTGGTAATGGAGCCCTCAGGCTATTTTAATTATTAATTTGATTGTATCAAAATTTAAAAAAAAAGAAGAAGCCCGCTAAGCTATTTACCCCCGTCATACTTAGGTATGAGGCATAAATTTCCTAATGGGTGGTAGATTTTACTTTCTATAACTAATTCCATATCCTATCTAAATATATAAAAATGAATTTTTATGCGTTATTCTCGCAAAAACTCGAGAACGGCTGGACCGATTTGGCTAATTTTGGTCTTGAATTATTTGTGAAAGTCCAGAGAAAGTTTAAGTGGTAAATAAATATGAAAATGCTCGAAATTTTTATTTCTTTCTTACTTTCCCAGGAGGTAAAAAATGAACTTAATTTTAGGTAACTGTAGTAGGTAGATTAACTACAGTTATTATTATTATGTAGATTGATAAATCTTAAGTTTTGTCCAAAAATTAAATTTCTGAACATTTATCAGAAGCTTTGAATTAACAGACTGTATCATAACTGTGTGTGTCTATCAATCCAGCAGTCCGAAGTCTACCGGGTCAGCTAGTTTTGAATAAAAATATTTAAATTTAAATTCTAGACTAGAATAGAATAAATATTTATTGATTGCAAACCACTACAACACAATGCAATGACAAAACAGAATACTAGTACATGATAAAGATCATTGTTACATCTGCCTTCAACGGGCAACTTCCATCCAGTAGCCCACTATGTATATCATCATCCTTGCTCATGTATGTGCCATCATTTTATTTTAACTATGAATGTTTAGCTTCACTAGCACAGGTTAATCAAAGGCGAGTAAAGAAAGAAGAACTCCGCGCTGTGATATTAACAGGTGAAGCACCTTTATGCTAGTGTGTGTGCAGTTACGGGGGATACTAGATAACACAAATTATGTCCCGTTATTATTCATAGTATTATAATAATATAATACTATGAATAATAGTATATAATGTGGCTAACATTATTTATAATTCCTATTTTTTTATTTGTAATTGTCAGATTGTTTCCTAAAATAAAATTAAATATTGCAGTCATAGTATGAGTAAATAAATAAATTAGATAAAAAACAGTAACAACTGGAAAGTAAGGATTGGGGGTTTGATTTCTGTGCCCATGTCTTTTTTCATGTTTGCAGTATCTTTGTTTTACCTGATATAAAAATGAAGAACACTAACATTTCTTATTTATAAGAATACCTACACAAAATTCATTCTTAAATTCGTTTATTTGCCACTGACGTGGTATCAAATAACCGCATTTTTAGAGAACAAAAAAATATGAGCTTTATAGTGATTTGGTTTAAATATACAAGTGATGGCAATTTTGACAGTACTGGATCCCTGACAATTCGAGTAGCTCGAGTAGTCGGCTCATCGGCTTAAATTAGTGTAAGTGTGTGCGTGGGACTATGTATTTACACGTTAACTGGCATGTTTTAATGCTTCACTGTTATGTAGGTGACACGGAGTCCTTATTTTTTACTCGTCCGTGAGGCCAATATGTCCTTTTATGTTTGTAAATGGTGGTTTGTTTCCCGAGCTATAAATAGAGACTTTGAAACTATAAATTAAGCTTCTAAATTGAACTAGTTAATACATACGTTCATCGCACACAAAATTTTACGGTTTAGAAAAATCTCTATATATAATAATAAAAAAGTCTACTTGTATAGGCATAGGTTTAAGTTGCAGAATAAATGATTTTTCTTTCTTCCTTTCTTTCCCTTCTATATATATCTAGAATCATGAAATTTGACGAGTAACAGTTTTCACGGCTGTAGATATGAATTTTAGAAATCATTGTTTACAGCTAAATACAGTTATTTTAAAAAATTACCAAAAATATCAGTTAATAATCACATTTCTGAGAAAATAATAAAAACAACGTCTAAATTTATCCCACGAGAACAGAAAATCTAATATTTCACTCAACTCAAAAGTACAGTCCTACGGCTATACACATAAACTTGGTATATAGATATACTTGATAATAAACTAAGAATACGCCAAATGTTTACAAATAGATATTTTGCTTATGATTGGTTTATTCGGACGTATAACTTTTCTCGCGTTAATTTGCAAGGCTACCTGACATTCGGAAAACTTCAGAATTATCATTGTATTGACGGTGTTGTGAACGATAAAGCCAACATTTTGCGTACTCTTAGTTTATTCTCAGATATATCTATATACCAAGGCATAAAAAGGCTTAAAGGGAATTATCTTCTTAAAATTCTTTCTTTAAGAATTCTTTATGATGTCATTTCTAACATTACCACCGCTTCGGAAACATACGTCACTCTGGGAGAGAAGAAGCGGCGCAAGAAATTCTCTCAGCACTATTTTTTGCGCTCCTTTAAATAAAATATACAATATTGTACTGTCATTGTTATTGCTATAAAATAATCATAATCTAGTCCCCAACTGTCCGATCACTTAGATATTCAGCTTTGGAGTAGTAGGATTTACGATTTACGGATTACGCCACTTATTAATGAAACATCAAAAATTTATATATTAATAATGCCTGAACAGTGGGTGGGACTCTATTATAAAAGTGTATTCATTTACCTTTAAAGCTATTATGTATCTTATGAAGCCAACTAGAATTAGTTACAAGCTATTCCTTATTTCTAGTGTTATAAAAATGAAATTCACTAATATGAGCAAAAAGGTGACGATTTTTGTGAAGATATATTAAATCTTCATAAATCTACTGACAATTAACAATCATAATATTTATTTCTTTAAACTTTTCTTTGAGTGACTGTCTATAACTAAGCTGATATATAGCACGAACAGTTCTCTTGTGCAGAGCAAACACTATATCAATGTCAGCAGCATGACCCCACATTTAAATACCGTACGTCATGATGCTGTGTAAATAACTTAAGTACACCAATCTAGCGGTCGCAAAATTCGTGTATTTTCTAATCTTTTTGACGGCATATGCCGCAGAGCTGAGTCTATCTGCTAGTTGAGCAATATGTGGACCCCACTGAAGCTTTTTAATTGTAAGGCAGGCAAGTTTATTTTTGTAAGGACGATAAAGAAAAGTGTAAGCTTATAATTCCATATCAATCAGTTTTGGTATTATAATCAAATAAACAGTGTGAGATAGGCCGATAAGGTGACTATGTCATAGAGTTTGAGATGCGGTGCTAGACAGGCCGCGATAACGTCACCGAAGCTGTTTAACCTCTATTATGATGATATAATCGTTGAGCTCAGCAAGCAAGAAAATTGGATGTCGCATTGATAACGTTAGTGTCAACAAGTTTAATTTATTTAAGCCATTTTGGCGATATTATTGATTATAATAGTGTATTATTAGCTGATAACATATCCATAAATATTCTTGACGAGAATAAAACTATTAATTAAAATATGACTGCTAAGAAAAACTTAGAAACTATATTGGCATGGTTCAATGAGAATAATTTATTCGTTTGTATGACAAAAAGTAAATTTTTACAATATTTTGACTATAAAACTCAAAATAGAGCTCTAAATATAATACAGTGATCAAACTATTAAATAAAAATGAACTTAGATGAAAGTTGTAACTGAAAGCCTCAATGTGATGTTTGTTTTCGCTCAGAACTGTTTAACCCTTTGATGCTGCACTTCCTGCATACCAAGGTTATATTTTTTTATGATAGTAAGGGACGAGACGAGCAGGACGTTCAGCTGATGGTAATTGATACGCCGTGCCCATTACAATGCAGCTACGGCGCCCTTCAGACCGAAGCAGAAGACAGTGTAAATACATTACAAGAATTGTGTGTATTTAACTAAAAACCCCTCTCACAATCATATGACCCGGTCTTTCTTCTAAAATAAACATGACGTCAATCAATAGATCCGAAAAATAAATTGTGTAATAAAATGAAATAAACGATCAGCTTCTCAGTTATAACGATATATAAAAAGGCAGATTTTCGATCCAGTGAAATGGAATAAATGAAACATTGGCTGCTTGGAAGTTGGAAAGATTCCAATTGAGTGCTCTCTGAAGGCCAGACGAGTTATGGGCTATTACTACTTGGTGTGCAATGATAATGATTAAATGCTCGTTTTTACTTTGCCTTAATAAGCATTTTTCGATATAATTATAACAAAAAGTATGCCGAGAGTTCGATAAAAACTTAACCCTTTCTTTGTCAATACGCAGGATCTAACATTGGTTATATCATAGACTCAGACGTAGCGTGTAGATCTGATAGCCCAAGTATGCGTGACCAATTTTGATTTGTCAGTATGCAAAATACTAAGGAACTAATTCTGACGGATTACGACTTTTAAATCAGTTACAGTTACATTACATTCGCTTTCCTTTTCTATCTTGCTGTAATTTTGTTCACTGACCTGTATAAATACCACTGGACAGGCTGTTTTATATGTTTGACAACAAATTTCTTGTGCCTATTCGAAGCGCCACTCGCGAGCGTCTAGAGAACAAATTTTGACGTATAATACAAATGGCTGCGAAAAAACGTACAATACTATAATGTATTTTTAGATTTGGAATTGATTTCGTTAGTCAAACAACGTAATAAAGTAAACATTTTTTTTTGTAAATAGTTTCCCACTATCTATGTTGTCTACTAGGTTGTCATCACTAGTTTTAGTACCGCAGACTCTCGCTACATAGCCAACACCGCCAAAATGGCGAATATCAAACAGGCACAAAAGCACTTTGACAGCCGCCAGTCCAGTGGTATATAGAAGAGGTCAGTGAGTTTTGTTAGAAATTTTCTTCCCCCAATCAAGGAAATGCAAAAAAAAACTTATGAATGTTAAAAGTTATCTGTTTCTTATTGCATTTACAATAAAAAATCCTACAAACCTGAATAGAACGAGGAGAGTCACGCAGCCGTCTTTTGACGTTAGCACAATCGGGCCAGACTCGTCCGGGTTAATTACCACACTCGCACAGAATACCGGCGTGAAGTAGCGGCCTAGTGCCGCTATGTTTCGCATAGGTTAGTGTCGAGGACCGGAGGCCATTCCCCCCCCATCCCCAACAAAGATTATGAAAGCGGTCCCTAAAGAGATAGTACCCCAGGAGGGTACCGGCTCTACCAGAGTCGGAGAATCCCTCCCCGAGCACTCTAGCTCGGGCTGCCCTTCGTATTCTGGGGAGGGCACAGTACCGCGCATGACCAAGGACAAACGAGGCAGTAACACCACGGCACCCCGCTCCACACTCAACGTGGACTTTTGCAATATCAGGGGAATTCACTCCAACTTAAACGCAGTCCACCACCACCTTGAGACGGCGAAGCCGGCCTTGTGTTTCCTTACGGAGACGCAGATATCTCGACCTAGCGATACGTCATATTTAACGTACCCCGGGTACAAAATTGAGCACAATTTTTTGCATCATGCCGGGGTATGTGTGTACGTTAGGGAGAATATCTGCTGTCGCCGTCTCGGCAATTTTGAGGGTAGGGACCTGTCCACTCTCTGGCTCCGCGTAGATTAAGAGGACCGCGTCCGCATCTATGCGTGTGTCTACAGGTCCCATAGTGGTAATGCAGAAACCGATCATCTCATGGGCTGCGTTCAAGCGGCAATTGACGACGTGCTTGCATAGATCCCCTCCGCTGAAATCGTAGTCTTGGGTGATTTCAACGGGCACAATGCTGAATGGCTTGGATCACGTACCACAGACTACGCAGGGCGATCTGTGCATAATTTTGCATTGGCGTACGATCTGTCCCAATTGGTTGAGTCGGCAACGCGGCTCCCGGATGTGGATAGCCACATGCCGACCTTATTAGATCTTCTGCTGACTACACATCCCGATGGTTACCAGGTCATTATCGACGCCCCTCTCGGAACGTCCGACCATTGCCTGGTCAGGAGTGTAGTGCCTATACGACGCCCACGTCGCAAACCACCAGCGACCCACCGCGTTTGGCACTACAAGTCAGCAGATTGGGATAAGATGCGTTCCTTTTTTGCATCCTACCCTTGGAGCAGGGTTTGTTTCCCTTCGGATGATCCTAGTGCCTGCGCCGTTGCAGTAGCTGATGTGATACTACAGGGCATGGATATTTTTATACCAAGCTCTGTAGTACCGATCGGTGGCAGATCACAGCCCTGGTTCGATGCGTCAGTTAAAGCAGCATCTGACTGCAAAAAACTGGCGTATCGAACTTGGGTTGCGGCGCTGGGCACAAAGGATCCGAACTACATAGTTCTAAAGAGGAAATACAACCGTGCTTCCAGATTTTTTAAGCGGCAAATCGCCCGTGCAAAGTCAAAACACGTCGTCAAAATCGGCGAGCAGCTTTCCAGTTACCCGACCGGAACACGCAAGTTCTGGTCGTTGTCGAAAGCTGCTTTTGGTAACTTCAGCCAGCCGTCCATGCCGCCGTTGCACATGAGGAATGACACCCTGGCCCATACGGCAAAAGAGAAAGCCGATCTCCTGTGCGCTCTTTTCGCCTCCAACTCGACTCTTGACGACAACGGAAAAATACCGCCGACCATCCCGCGGTGTCAGAGCTCTATGCCTGAAGTACAGTTCAGACAGAAAACTGTTAAGCGAGCTCTGTTTTCGTTGGACGTCAGGAAGTCGAGCGGGCCGGATGGCATTTCTCCAATCGTGCTTAGAACGTGTGCCCCTGAGTTGACGCCGGTGTTAACGCGTTTATTCCGGCACTCTTATTTCAAAGGCGTAGTCCCTGACTCATGGAAGTCAGCCCTTGTCCATCCGATCCAAAAAAAAGGAGACAGTTCGGATCCGGCAAACTACAGGCCTATTGCTATTACCTCCCTGCTCTCCAAAATCATGGAGAGCATAATTAGCCGTCAGCTCTTGGTATACCTAGAGGGTCACCAGTTGATCAACGACCGACAATACGGGTTTCGCCATGGTCGGTCGGCAGGTGATCTTCTGGTATACCTAACACATAGATGGGCTGCGGCTATTGAAAGCAAGGGGGAAGGCCTGGCAGTTAGCCTGGATATAGCGAAGGCCTTTGATCGTGTATGGCATAAGGTGCTCCTCTCTAAACTTCCATCATTTGGGCTTCCCGAGAGCTTGTGCAAGTGGACCTCCAGCTTCCTCACTGGGCGCAGCATACAGGTCGTTGTCGACGGACATTGCTCGAACCCAAAGCCCGTGAATGCTGGAGTGCCCCAAGGCTGTGTGCTATCTCCTACGCTGTTTCTTCTGCATATCAATGATATGTTGGACACCTCCAACATTCATTGCTATGCAGATGACAGCACTGGTGATGCCGTATACACGGGCCATGCACGTCTCTCTCGGGAAATCGTCGACCAGTGCCGGGAGAAACTTGTGTCTTCTATCGAGTCCTCTCTTGAGAAGGTCGCGGAATGGGGTAAATTGAACCTTGTCCAATTTAACCCCCAGAAGACTCAAGTTTGCGCGTTTACCACTAAAAAAAACCCCATTTGTCGCATCACCGCTCTTCGACAACACTTCCCTAAAAGCCTCGCCTAGTATCGGAATACTGGGTCTCGAAATCTCGAGCGATTGCCAATTCCGTGGCCATCTGGAGGGCAAAGCCAAATTGGCTTCAAAGAAACTGGGCGTCATTAATAGAGCACGGCAATACTTCAAGCCGGCCCACATTCTAGCGCTGTACAAAGCGTAGGTCCGGCCACACATGGAGTATTGCTGTCATCTCTGGTCTGGCGCACCCCAGTATCAGCTCGATCCATTTGACCGCGTGCAACGCAGAGCAGCGCGAATTGTCGGGGACCCAGTACTCTGTGAACGGCTGGATCACTTGGCGTTGCGTAGAGACGTCGCTTCATTGTGTGTCTTCTACCGCATTTATCACGGGGAGTGTTCCGAAGAGCTGTTTTACCTAATTCCTGCCGCTGAATTCCACCTTCGCACGACACGCCACAAGTTAGGATATCATCCTCACCATCTGGATGTGCGGCGGTCCTCCACAGTGCGGTTTACAAGGAGCTTTCTTCCACGTACTACAAAGCTGTGGAACGAACTTCCTTGTGCGGTGTTTCCGGGATGATACGACATGGGTTCCTTCAAAAAAAGCGCGTACACCTTCCTTAAAGGCCGGCAACGCTCCTGTGATTCCTCTGGTGTTGCAAGAGAGTATGGGCGGCGGTGATCACTTAAAAACAGGTGACCCGTACGCTCGTTTGTCCTCCTATTCTATAAAAAAAAGAAAAAAAAGAATAGTAATTTGATCATTATTATAAGCCTGATAAAATCAATAGATTGTTTGACTCTGTTTTTTTAATGGAATAGGAAGATAATCGTGGCACGGATCAATGATTGTAAGTGATCGAATAGCAGGACTTTACACTATATGGCCAAGTTCTTCACTACGCCGGACCAGCAGATCTGCCGGGCCGGTATAACTGCCGGAAGGGCTAGTTGCTATACAATTTATATAAAGCTATTCATATTATCCCGAGTCCGGCATTTTTACCGAGAGTTTTGTTACTACGTAGTGCCGGTAGAACCACCGAACCGGAGTAATGTAAACAAGTTTGTATCTGTCCCTCGCTCGCCCCATCCGTACTTCCCTCGCGCCTTTCGCTTTGCATTTTTTGATAAAAGTAGACGTGTAGCATGGATATTCAAGTAGTAAATTTTATCGTCCATTGTGCGCACAACTGAGGTGAGTACTTCATTGTCCGATTTTCTTGTGGGATTTGGTGTAATATATACCCGGTGTCCGGTTGTCAGATCTATCGCTTCGGCGTAGTGGGAACCAGGCCTATGCCTTCCTAATAACTAACTCATTTTTTCCGAACACATACGATTTAGGGACCTTCAAGAAAAAAAGCATACTCCCATCTTAAGGGCCGTTTTTCTTTCTTGACACCTGTTGCTACAATGTCCATGGGCGGTTGCCTCACCACCCATCTGGTAAACTTCTAGCCCGTTTGCCCCCTCTTACATAAAAATAGTAATTAGCTAACCAAGCAACTTCTTATAGTGACCATGTCTGCTAGAAGTGCCTCAGGGCTTAGAGCTTTGATGATCGGTCAGACACTCAATAAGTGACAATATTGAGAAAATTTTACTAATAATATAATTCCTAAACTACTTTTACAAATTAAATGAAATTGAAGTATAATAATAATTTATTTCACGCATTACCAACCCATAGAAAATACAATTGAAATAAAGATAATATATAAATTACAAATAAATTAATAAAAAGAACAAGTTCCGAAAACGATTAAATTAAATTAAATTACTTTTTTTAAATAAAATATACAATGCCTGCTTGGTTACTGAAATAATAAAATTCAGGCTCCTAGTTTTAATGTCAGCGAAGTTAAAGGGGGTCGAAAATGGCCTGAAGTGCTTCCAGAAAAGGATAGTACAGCCGTGCCGCATGTTTTTACTCAACTTGGCGGGGCAATCTTGCTCCCAGATATAAAAAAATCATTCAACAGCTTACCCTGTGAATTTTTCATAATTGTTTGTAACTTATAATATTTTTATATCAATAGCGGAAAACAAGTCTTAAAATGTTGTTCAAACCAGTAAAATTGATGAAAAATTACAGAATTAATTGCGTTACCACAAAAAAATCAGCAGAAATTATATAATAAGATGACCTCTTACACAATCACAAACACAAACATACATACACACAAACATTTACACTACTTACATACATACATACATACATTCATAAACATATACATACACACTTACATACATTACAAAGCATCAACACACTCGCCGGCGAGTGTGTTCTTCTCATTTTTTCATCTTTCATCTTCATTTTCATTCTCTCTCCTTCCCACAAGCACACAGCCGGTCCGAGGTTCGAGTCTCCTTAGGAGACGCCCCGCGACTGTTGTTGCGTAGTCTTTGCGGCCTCCACGGCCCACGTCCTATGTCGCTGTAAAAGCCTTCAGGGCTAGAGCTAGGAGGTTTGTAGGAGATGCCCATATGGAGGACTCGAGTCCGACATATGGGCCCCGTTTCGAGGCCTAAATACTTAAATGTTTTTCCTCCTCTCCAAAATAAATAATACCCTGTGAATTTTTCATAATTTTTTGTAACTTATAATATTTTCATATCAATAGCGGCAAACAAAAGTCTTGAAATGTTGTTGAAACCATTAAAATGAAATGGTGGCTGGATGATCTTGTAACCGGGAGGTCTGCTTGATTTGTTTATTATTATTATTATTTCCTTTAAAGTTAAAATTATTATATATTTTATTTTATGAAATACTCACATAATGCCTCTATTTATTTACGGTATGTGTGGATTGATGCATCTACTATACTCTATAACTCTTGTGTTTATAAGTATTAATTTATTTTTTTTTCTTTTTTTAACTTACTCGTGTAAGCCTTTCAGTTTTTGACATTTGAGTATTTTTGTTGCGTCACTTTGCATATATTTTAATTAAAATGATTTGTAAAACAATTAAAATGTACATCTTAACTTAAAAGAGTGGCAATGAGTTTCTTGCTACCTAACCCTTTAGGTTGAGCTAATGAGAAGAAGTAGCGGTAAATTCAATAAGAAACAATATTTTTATTTTTTATTTTATGTTAATATTTTATGTTAATATTTTAATTTTTTATGTTAATATTTTATGTTAATATTTTTTATTTTATGTTAATATTTTTATTTTAAGTGTCATTTCCGTGACCTACATGAATAAAGTGTTTTTGAATTTGAAAAAATACAGAATTAATTGCTTTACCACAAAAAAAATCTGCAGAAATTATATAAAAAGATAGCTTGCCTGATAGTGTTAAATATCATTAACATTGTTCTATGCTATTTATATATACGTTTTCTCTGTGTAACCTTTATATTATTATACGGGGGAACCGTTTGCAAAGGAAAATGTCAAATGGTGAGTATTGTACGCTCGTTTGAGTCTTTTGTGATCTAAAATGACGAAGGACTCGTTTCCACATCGGCAAATACGAAAGCACGTTTAAAAAGCGATATGAATAAACTATGAGTCATATTTTACACTGCACGAGTAAATGTGAAAGCCTTTTTACATGTTTATGTTTTAAATTTGATTAAAAAAAACACACACGCATACTCACGCCTTGTTCCCGTCAGTGTAGGCGTAGACAATAGAACACCACTTGCTTCTATCCTTACAAACCTCACGCGCTTCCTCTACATTCATTTCTCTTTCCATACATGCTCACCGGTTCCGGCTTCTTCGGACCTTTCCTTTTCTCAAAACGTCCCCAATTCGACGAATGTTCTATGAGGTCTCCCGCGACTGACTTAAAAAAGGCATAAAAGGCATTTAATTTCTCAAAATTTTATTTATTTATTTATTTACTTTATTGGAGACAAAAACAGAAACAAAAGATTAAATTATGTATTTAATTAAACAAATTATAACTTACTAAAATAATTACAATTATTCCCTTGGAACGTCTCGCTGAGAACATAGATGTTAAAGATAAAAGCGACATCTGCTTAGGTGCAAGCGTGCACGTACAATTTACAATACAAGTTAATCGTAGCAAAGGTAAGTAAAACTTGGTAAAAGTAAGCTATATAATTGTAAAAGTAGAATGGAGAAAACAGAAATAATAAGATTTAAGTTTGATTAGAACTGAATATTTTTTTAAGATTAGTTTTATAGGTATAAAGGGAGCACGAAAACATATCAATGTTATTCAACGTGAGATTATGTAGTGTACATATTCTGTGAAGTGGCGCACGTTTACCAATATTAGTCCTAGTCTTAGAGAGGTGAAATAAGTTTTGTGATCTAGTGGCTATAGATGGTGCACGGAAATTTATCTCAGATAACAATTGGGATGACTTTATCTCGCCATTACAAATTTTATACAGCGTCACTGCGTCAATTAACCGTCTACGGTTACTCAAGTATAGGGTATTATGTTTAACTAAAAGTTCATTGCACGAGCAGCGGGGTATACGCATACGGTAATTAAGGGTTCTTAAAAAATTTTTTTGAATAATTTCTAATTTTTTAATGTAGATTGCATAAAACGGATTCCAGATTGGTGACACATATTCTAGATGAGATCTAACTAGACTATTAAAGAGGCAGGTAAATGTGTCTTTCCGCTTAAAGTGTTTAGTATTTCTTGTTATCAAACCTAGCATTCGGTAAGCTTTATTAAGTACATTTTCTATATGCACATCAAGAGTAAGTTTTGTATCTAGATACACACCAAGGTCTCTAACGGTTTTTTCTGAGTTAAGAATGTAGCGACCTAGTTGAAAACTCGTAGTTAATATATTTAAATTTCTTGTCAATGTCATATGAATACATTTGCTAAAGCTCATTAAATCAGACTGTATTAATTTTAAATCATTTTGATCACGAACACAGGAGTATATCTTTAAGTCATCCGCATATAAAAGGAAATTGCAATGTTTGAAACAAGATGAGATATCATTTATGAAGTGTACAAATAGTAATGGTCCTAGGATAGATCCTTGAGGGACGCCCGAAGAGGCTATGACAGGGGCAGAGACATGCCCATTAATAACAACAGACTGAACACGATTTTGTAAATACGAATTGAACCAACGCAATAGATTGCCATTGATTCCGTTGTAGGAAAGTTTTTCAAGAGTATCAGATGGTCCACCTTGTCGAATGCCTTCTTGAAGTCTGTGTAGATAGTTTCAATCTGTCTTTTTTGATCCAAGACATTAAAAGTATAGTTTGTAAAAGTGAGTAAATTCGACAAAGTAGATCTTCCTTTTACAAAACCATGCTGTTCGTCAATGATGAAATGCTTACAGGTTGAATAAACATGATTGTGCACCAGTTTTTCAAAGACCCTTGAAATTACTGAGAGAATGGATATGGGTCGATAGTTCTCAACATTACTCTTAGAACCCGATTTAAATATAGGTGTTATGTAAGCATGCTTCCATTGCATCGGGAATACACCAGCTTCCAGACATTTGTTAAAGATGATTTCCAATGGGACTGAAATAGTTAAAAATGTTTGCTTTAAGAATAGTGGACTTATTTGATCTAGACCGGGGCCTTTATTGGGATCCAGATTTTTTAAAGTTTTACATATCTCAGATTTGCTAAGGTAAATACTGTTTAGATACACTGGGCTATCAGATGTAACATCGTTTACAAGTTGATTAATGTTATAAGCCTCGGGTGATACTGGTTCAAAAACCGATTGAAAGTATTTTGAAAACATCTCTGATATAGTGGTAGGATTATCCGAAGAGCCATTTTCTAGTATCATTGTGTGGGGATATCCGGAATTCGTTTCTTTAAGGTTATATTTCCAAAAGAATTTAATGTTATTTTTTAAGGATGATTCGACATTTTCAATATACTTATTATAGCAATCGGAGAGTAGCAATTTAACGCGTTTGCGCAAAAGGGCGTACTCTTGGTAATCGCGTAGTGATTGGTAAACTTTCCATCTCAACCAAAGCTTTGATTTACGTCTCAATGTGCTTATGAAACTTCTTGAGAACCAAACTGGAAACCTTACATGTAGGATATATATATATATATATATATACACTAGTTGAAATATATATATATATGTGTGTGTGTATTCCTATGATCGTTAATATAGTGTTCACAAAATACCATTATTTATTTTCAGTTTGTGAGGCTTGCTCACATCTACTCTACCTCAAAAATTCTTGTGTTTTTTATTATTAAGAGAGTGTTGTTGAGTGTTTTAATTGCACGCCATGACATATATTGTAAAGCGCATTAACATATGACAATTTCCTCGTTTACATACTATCTAAATTACTTTATAAATTAGTTACCTACACAAAAATATAAAAAAGTTATAACTCTAAACAAAAAATAATTAATGATTAAAGTTCCGAGTAATCCCGTCGTATCGCTCTCTCCACGCATATTACCGAACTATTAACTAGAATGTAATAATATAGGGATCTAGCCTTGCCTTATTCCATTTGCTTTGCCTGAAGCTTGTAACAGGAATTCAGCTATTTTTAACAGACTAAATTTATAAATAACGATATATTTCTTTAAAATAAGAATTAAATTAAAATGCAAGGTAATTTATTACAGAAATACGCTTGTATAACAAATAAAGAAGCTTGTAACAGACATTAAGCTATTTTTAACGGATTTTTTAATAAGAATTAAATTAAAATGTATGGTTTTAGGTTATTTTAATTTTACAAGGACCAAAATTTACCATATAATAGATATTCTAAATTCCGACATCATAACATATTTTTAGCATCTCTAAGCTTAAAATGTCATCGTGAAAAGTCGAAAACAAAAGAATTTGTAAACAAAGCTTTCCTACGTGTAACAAACCGTCAATTTCGCTTTGAAAGGAATAAAAATGTGCTGAATAAATTTTCTGAACGAGCGCTCCCATTTTGTTGTTTATTTGTTTGTCATTTAGGAAAGTAAACACCTATAAGTCAATCGGCACAAAGAAACTGTTGCTGAACGTAGTAAAAAATAGTCATTTATATCCATATTATAACTATTCACCAGTGGGAGGCTCCTTTGCACAGGATGCCGGCTAGATTATGGGTACCAACGGTGCCTATTTCTGTCGTGAAGCAGTAATGTGGAAACATTATTGTGTTCCGGTCTGAAGAGCGCCGTAGCTAGTGTAATTACTATGCAAATGAGACTTAACATCTTATCTCAAGGTGACGAGGGCAATTCTAGTGCCGCTCAGAATTTTTGGGTTTTTCAATCATTCTGAGCGGCATTGCATTGTAACAGGCAAGGCGTTTCAATTACCATCAGCTGAACGTGCAGCTCGTCTCATCCCTTATTTTCATTAAAAAAAACTAGGATTTTTTTTCTTCTATCATCAATACTTTCCGCAGCACACGCGATGTCAGATTTTTATGACAATTTTTTTCACATCTTGGGTTATATTATTGCATTTTTATTAGGGATCCCTATTTTTTTTTTTTGAAATTGAAATATAGCCTATATCACCCAGTGAAGATACAGCTTTCTAATGTTGAAATAATTTTTGAAATCGGTCCAGTAGTTTTTGTGTGAAAACATTACAAACATACATACAAAAACACAAATGTTTCCTCTTTATTATATTAGTTTAGATAACTATTATTCAGCATGCGATTTATTGAGGAGAAATACCACGCTGTTATAAACATATAAATTAAAATCACATCAATCAATATCACTTTGTTCATATAGGATAAAGAAAATTCACTTATCAAAGGTAAAACTTATACTATATACCATTTACCATCTCGACGGACAACGTTAAGCTTTTATGAGAAGAAGACGCAATAAACTCATTACTACAAGAGTTATTTACTACAGTAGATGTATGAAAAAAAAACAAAGTAAGTATTCGTGAATAATGTAGTCTAAAGCCATCGGAAATGAGTTATCAAAGTTAATGAGTTAAAAATGAAACATAACCGTATTTCTGAATGATTTGATAATATTATGAGGTGATAAAATGATCATATTTCTGTAAACAGCTTTTACATTACCGCTTTATAATTGCCTATTATTTAAAGTATATCAATGGATATAGCATGTTATCCTTAATAGATAGACATTTGCGATCGCGGATTTTTCTGTAGACCTAATAAAGATACACTATTCCACTATTTATTATTTTGTTTTATCTTAAAGGGCAGTTTCTTGCGCCCGTTAAAGGCTGTCTGCCTTTAACGGGCGCAAGAAACTCAGTTTTTTTATATAAATATGGATTACAATGTAATATCGTACAATAAACATTTATAATTAAAGAGCTTGAGGGTGTCCGCTTAATTCCTAGTTTGCGGTATCATAAAGAAAATCATTTATGTTATAATAACCTTTGTTAACATTATGATTGTCACAGTATCTAGCAAATTCCTTAATGTGCTTATGAACATATAGAATACTAGCTGACCCGACAGACGTTGTTCTGTACATAATAAATAAAATACTGATCTTTTATGAATTTGTCAATAATATTTAATAGCATCAAGAATTATTTCGTAAAACATCATCCCTGTTTTTATAATGAAATTGTTTCACAGCAGTACTGTCAAACCGTGCGTCAATAAATTTTCTCATAGAAAATATGTCCATACAAAACAAATCTCTCAAGTTGGACTAAACTGCACTCCATGAAGTAACACCCATTTAAATCCGTTCATTAGTTTAGAAGTCCATCGCGGCCAAACAATGTGTCACGTAATTTATATATATTAAGATTATCAAAAATATATTGAGATGCAACAGTCAAAATGTTTATTTCATTAAATTTTTCTCTTAATCACTTCATTTCTCTCACAGCATGAAAAACATCCTGACCAATTGATTCCACCCTCGTATTTATATTTCATCGTAAATTTAAAACTACACGAAATACGCAGCTTATGTAGAAAATTGAAAACCACACTTAATTTGCATTTCAATCTAGGTTCATTACGTAAGTATTGATCATAATATGAATTGGAAACATATACATTCAATATTTTTATTGAAATGCTTTTTGAATAGGATAAAAATATTATTGAATGAAATTGTATACGAATGTAATTAAAAGATATTTTAACTTTGCTCTTTAAATATTCTATATATTTATTTATCTTTTGCGAGTTGTTATACAAACTATATAGGTATATAATATATATAATAGCCGTTCCCGTCTGCTTCGCTGAGCAAATTATGAAAGGAAATAAATTAATGACGGAACGTTGTAATTTCAAAAATAATTAAGCATAAACCATCTAAGATAAATTTCGCATCGAATGGTGGTAGTTTCATGTCGATACGATCAGTGGTTTACGCGTGAAAGAGCCTCAAACAAAGGCCATTTTCATTATATATATAGATATATAGTCGTAATCCAACATACAATAATTTTTATTTATACAGTATATTCTGTATCATACTTTTTATGAAATATTCGATATTATTTAAACACGATTCATATATTGGATGCAGCACCTTAAAAACTAATTTATTATGTTGTATATCAGCCATTGTAAAATACTCTATTTCATTGAAAAGAGTGGCCGTTGAGTTTCTTGCATATTCGTCTCACAAGCTCTACTTTTCCGAACATATGGAACATTCAGTAATTAAAAAGAAAATATTTATAGTGACGATAGTTTAAGCCTAATTGAATCAAGTTTATTTGACTTTGACTTCCGTGAGTTGTTATACAAATACAATAATGATATAAGATGGGCTAATTACTAACGAGTGCAATATTACTGAATCAAATACGCACTAAACTTATTTAATATTAATATATAAAAAATATAACCCCAAAACGTCGCTTGGAAGCAAGCCAGTACCACTTGTACTCGAAATTAATACAATATTCTAATTTAAGCAATATACTTCTACATTACTAGAGCAATGCCTTTGAAGGATAGACAATTCATTTCTTCAGAGCGTTCTTGAAACTCTGCAAGAAACAAAGGGGATGTCTGCGAAACTTTTTAGTTTGAAAATATGCAATGTTTTGCGGAATATCTAGGGATGAATTGTTCAAATAATTAATAGTATGTTCTGACGGGATTAGTAATCATATACCACGCTAGTTAACTCATTTGATGACCTTATAGTTTCAAAGTTATTTTTAGTTATAGTATCTCCTGATATCTGAACTAAGGGTCCCGGGTTTGAATCCAATTAGTACAAACATTGGTAAAACGTGAAAGCAGACGTGTTCGATAAGTATGGGTCTTATGAGGAAGATCGCGTCGCTGTTAATGTCTGGAGTTTCCCTGCGAGATCGTATCAGAGATGAGGAGATCCGTAAGAGAGCCATAGTGACCGACATAGCCCAGATGATTGCGAAACTGAAGTGGCAGTGGGCAGGGCACATAGCTTGACGGACAGATGGCCGTTGTTAGCGCAGTAAAGTCCTCGAATAGTGAAGGTACCGGAAGATGTAGTGTTGGTAGGCCCCCCCAAAAGATGGATTGATGTCAAGATCGCCGGAATAGGTTGGATGAGGGCAATGTAGGGCCGATCATCATGGCGTTTTTTGGGGGAGGCCTTTGTCCAGCAGTGGACGATGTGTGAGTGAGATGATGATGATTTGTAAAAAGGTTCAATGTTCTTCACTATTTTCAGACATTTATTACCATACACAGTAATGCCATTTAGTAAAATATTTTACACACATAAATAATTTTATATGGCAAAACTCAATACTGTCATAGGTTAAGCGCGTAGCTGACCACTTTTCCTTCTCTACTAGTAGAGAAAGGCACTTCTCTTCCTCAATCTTCAATATGAGTTGGTATCATCTGACGGCCATCTCTACCACAGCTCATTATCAACTCATTGGTCAAATCACGAGCTTTCCGGCTTATTGTTAATAAAATGAAATGAAATTTCTTTATTTATTTAAACACAATTTCTACGCATATGAAAGTCAATTTTGATGCCATTGGTTCAAGAAATAACTAGAAAGCCTTGATCTGAGAAGAATTGTCAACAGTTACAGTTTTATTTACCTGTGGGAGGCTCCTTTGCACAAGATGCCGGTTAGATTATGGGTACCACAACGACGCCTATTACTGCCGTGAAGCAGTAATGTGTAAGCGTTATTGTGTTTCGGACTGAAGGGCGCCGTAGCTAATGAAATTACTGGGCAAATGAGACTTAACAACAAGAAACTTATGTCTCAAGGTGACGAGAGCAGTTATTGTGCCGCTCTAGAATTTTTAGGTTTTTCAATAACCCCGAGCGACACTGCATTGTAATGACTAGGGCGTATCAAGTACCAACAGCTAAACGTCCTGCTTGTTTTGTCTCTTATTTTCATAAAAAAACACGGTTACATCCATCCATCCCTTTTACAAAATCACTCTCAGGAAAGCGACAGTAAGATGTAATGCAAAAAATAGTTTTTAGTTATATTCGGGTACTGGCTGGTTTCACAAACTAAAGTGAACCGCGGTGGTTCATTTATGATCACTCGATATTTTTTGTGTTTCAGATAAATAATTGATACCTTTTATTAGTTTTCCAATTTTTTGAGCTTTAACTCGGGATCTGAATTATTTCTCAACTACTCCACTTAACCATGCATTTTATCATATATAGATATACAACCTCACCAACTTTTAAGCATTTAAGCAAACTCAATGTAAACAAGTCTGCTGGTTCAGATAGTACCTATACCAGCTCAATTCTTAGTGAAATGTGAGAAACAGCTATACATTCTAGTCACGATCTTATTTCAACGTTTACTCAAAGAAGGGTTCATACCTAAGTATGGAAATCGGCGTTTATAACGCCTATTCACAAGAAAGGACCAAAAAATTTAAAAGAAAACTATAGGGACCTATTTTAAAATTATGTCACCTAGCCAAAGTACTACAGGGTATAGTTTTTAATCATATTATGTAAACAATTTGTTATGTTTTAAAAGTGATAACCCTCACTTCTAGGATTAATACACAAATAAAATTTGAATAATAAAATTTTATGAACGATACGGGACTCGAACCCATGACCTCCGGCGTTCCATGCCGGTGCTCTAACCATCTGAGCTAACCGTTCGAGTAACGAATCGTCATAAAATCTTGTATGCTTTGTTCAACTATCAGGTTGTGACTTCATCTACAGGATCTACTTTACAGTTGATAACCTGCTCAACCCCAATATTTGCATATTAGGAAATTTACTTGACATGTCGCTCTTGTAAATCTAAACAATTCGTTATATTTTAAAAAGTGATAACCCTCACTTCTAGGATCATATTATGCATGCAGCTATAAAATCAGCTATGATTCCACAGCGACATGGCTTTCTAATGGGTAGATCAACGGTATCGAATCTTGCTATCTTCAATGAATTTCTAACGGCCTCTGCCTAAGCTAAGCTAGAGCCTGAAATATTTAGCCTTAAATATTTCTAAACAATATGTTATGTTTTTAAAGTGATAACCCTCACTTCTAGGATTAAAACACAAATAAAATTTGAAAAACAAAATTTTATGCGGGATTCGAACCCACGACCTCCGGCGTTCCGTGCCGGTGCTCTAACCAACTGAGCTAACCGTTCTCGTTGGTTAGTTCGTCGTTCATAAAATTTTGTTTTTCAAATTTTATTTGTGTATTAAATATTTCTTTTATAAATTGTTTGGCCTTAATACGAGGGGTGGTTTAAAACAGTGATTTGAAAAAACACAAAGTATCAGTTTAATATATAAAAAACATGGTAATTTTGTATGGAAACGATGTATGGTTCAGGCTTTTGAGTTCCGCGATCCCTTCAAGTTTTCATTACAGTTAGAATACGATTCAAATTTAAATATAATATAACGTCACTAACACTTTCAATGGTTACTAAAAAACTAAATACTTACAATTTAGTTTTGAGATTGTCCGACGACCTAATATCCGAATCCTGAAGTAAATTATCTTTGTTTTCTTTTTTATGACATTAAAGGACGAGAAGAGCAGGACGTTCAGGTGATGGTAATTAATACGCCCTGCCCATAACAATGTAGAGCCGCTCAGGATTCTTGAAGAACCCAAAAATTCTGGGTCACACTACTGTTACGCTCGTCACCTTGAGACATAAATTTGTTCAGCAATTTTACTAGCTACGGCGCTCTACAGACCGAAACACAATAATTCTTACACATTACTGCATCACGGCAGAAATAGGAGCCGTTGTGGCACCCATAATCTAGCTGACATCCTCTGCAAAGGAGCCTCCCACTGCTTCCGACACTACATTGCAATACCACAGGTTTGCTTGGAGCTATGCTAAACTATATTTGAATTCAAAATATCATTACAAACACGAGATGAGCAGGACGTTCAGGTGATGGTAATTAATACGCCCTGCCCATAACAATGTAGAGCCGCTCAGGATTCTTGAAAAACCCAAAAATTCTGGGTCACACTACTGTTACGCTCGTCACCTTGAGACATAAATTTGTTCAGCAATTTTACTAGCTACGGCGCTCTACAGACCGAAACACAATAATTCTTACACATTACTGCATCACGGCAGAAATAGGAGCCGTTGTGGCACCCATAATCTAGCTGACATCCTCTGCAAAGGAGCCTCCCACTGCTTCCGACACTACATTGCAATACCACAGGTTTGCTTGGAGCTATGCTAAACTATATTTGAATTCAAAATATCATTACAAACACGAGATGAGCAGGACGTTCAGGTGATGGTAATTAATACGCCCTGCCCATAACAATGTAGAGCCGCTCAGGATTCTTGAAAAACCCAAAAATTCTGGGTCACACTACTGTTACGCTCGTCACCTTGAGACATAAATTTGTTCAGCAATTTCACTAGCTACGGCGCTCTTCAGACCGAAACACAATAATGCTTACACATTACTGCATCACGGCAGAAATAGGAGCCGTTGTGGCACCCATAATCTAGCTGACATCCTCTGCAAAGGAGCCTCCCACTGATTCCGACACTACATTGCAATACCACAGGTTTGCTTGGAGCTATGCTAAACTATATTTGAATTCAAAATATCATTACAAACAATTTTTTATTCAAACAGTATATAGGGTCAATTATAGGTCATAATTTTGACAAAATTAACATTGCTAACTACAGTATTTGTTCAGTACAAGAAAATTTTCGAACAAAGACAAATTTGTTAAATTATTATTACAATACTAAAATACAATTATTATTCCTTCAACGTTAATAAAATATTTCGACCCAAAGTACCACTAAAACTACTTAATATTATTTTCGTTTGCTTTTTTAATATTTCCACAAGAAGTAAAAAGTAGTGATATATTATAGTAATAAACTTTTTAAATGATGAAAATCTTCAGTTGTCGAAACGTCGAATACAAGTTCGTTATAGTACACCAATATAGATAGTACAGTTATTAAATTCTAATTTATCTGCAATCTTTAATAGCACACAATATTTTGATAATTATATAATGCATATGAAATCTAGATCTCAGGCTTTGGAATATAAGAGGAAATGCCAGCGTTATAAAAAAAGCTAAGAAAAAGAATATTTTGAGCGAGATAAAAAAACCGACATACATCGCTGCTTCCGAACAAACATTTCTATCCAATCTTCTTAAGCGGTTCCGCAAAGGCTTACCTGATCTCAATTCAAATGGCATGATAGAAAGCCTGCAGATTGTGTCTCGCGTATCCTTCACTCCATTTTCACAAAATTTCCAGTTCACTTGCACTTTATTGCACTCATCTGTCTTTCTAACCTCGTCTATTAGAGGTCAGCATGACTCACTAATTGTTTGATACGTCAGAAAAGGCTACGGATGGATTTGACACAGCCTCCGCGCTCGTAGCGAAGGGACATCTGCGGCTGTATCGCGGCGCGCGCACACAGCGCCAGTTGTCATGGTAACCGTCCGGGAGATCTATCTAGCCAACTTTGCTTTCTCATACAAAAACAAAAATAGCAAATTAATTGCATAATCGTGTACCATGAATTTCAGCTGAGGCTAACGTAATGTCAAAGTGGAGAGGCTTTAATAATTCATAACATAACTTTGGTATCCATTTTTTCCGCGGCGATAACTTTATGATTGATCTGTTGTCAAATTAAATTTTGGCGCGCTATTTCTTTAGCTTGAATATGAATTAAAAAACCTGTTTGTCTATGATTGTGTTCCTATTTTTTTGTGTCTTAGAACAGAGAATTCACAAGAGCATTGCTGACCTCATTACCTCATGACCTCATTTTATATCTATATATATGAATTCGGAAGTCGAAAACATATCGTAAAGTGTCGGGCAAGGATAAAACCGGGGCACTGTGATGAGAGTCAACTGTTCTCATTCAAAATCCAGATATTTTCATTCAAAATAGTAAATGAAATCACTTAATGAAATTTAAAAACTACCACCCATTCAAAAAAGTACCTATACCTCAGACATGAGAAGATGGGGCCCAAGAAACTCTTAAAGGCTTTTTTTTTTTCATTTCATTAAAATGTAATATAATACAATAACATTTATTATTAGACTGAGGGTGGTAACTCCGTTCCCACTCTGAGTTATCATTAAGATAAAAAAAAAACTACGTTTAAAAAAACCGACCTCAAAAACTAAGAAGTATCAAATAACTAAAAATTTAATTTAATACACCTCTTATGCAAACCTTTACCTTTAATATTAATAAAATACTATTATTTATATGTGCTTGTTGAACCATCATGAAGTTTGAATTCTATCGTGTTATCTAAGGACCGGTTCGCTTTTTTTAATGAAAATAAGGGACGAGACTAGCAGGACGTTCAGCTGATGGAAATTGATACGGCACTGCATTGTAGTATCCACTACAATGCAGTGCCGCTCAGGATTCTTGAAACCCCAAAAATTCTGAGCAGCACTACAATTGCGCTCGCGCACCTTGAGACATAAGATTTGCCCTCATTTGCCCAGTAATTTAACTAGCTACGGCACTCTTCAGACGGTAACACAGTAATGTTTACTTATTACTATTACTGCATTACGGCAGAAATAGGCACCGTTGTGGTACCCATAATCTTGCCGGCTTACTATGCAAAGGAGCCTCCCACTGCTTTTATCATATTCTTTAAATTACATTGCATTCACAACTCACTTTGATATTATTTGATAACATAAATTACTCAGCTGGCATACTAGAAAATTTTTCTTTCTTTAATAAAATCTGCTTATAGGTTAAGCAGATTTGAAAATCCTTGAAAATTGTAATTGTTCTTCTGTTTACAAATAATATTAAAGCATTTAAGTATATAAAGTCTTATTATTTCACATTTTCACTCTATTACTTGAATAATTAAATTATTATTGAGTTTTTTATTTACCTTTATCTTAATATATATATAGTTTCTTTTGTGCGTCTGTTGTAACTGAACTCCTCCTAAACGGCTGGACCGATTTTAATGAAACTTTCTGTGTGTCTTCAGGTGGATTCGAGAAAGGCTTAGATTCACATTTGAAGTACCTTCTAAGTGGCTGGACCGATTTTGATTATTTTTTTGTGTGTTCCAGTGAATTTGTGATTGGTGTGTTGAATACACACACGGTGGATTAGAGAATGGTTAAGATTCACAGTTGAACTACCTCCTAAACGGCTTTTTATGGTTCCAGTGAATTTGAGATTGGTTTAGATTCTCAATTCCGTCCATATAATATAATTCTCCTGCTCATATGTATGTTAGCGAAATCCTCCTAACAGCTGGACAGATTTTTCAAATTTAAGACGTGTGTCCTGGACAACGTCTGTCGGGTCCACTAGTATAATAATAATAATATTGACACACTTTTTACACAAATTATCTTGCCCCAAGTTAAGCATATATAGCCTGTGTTATGGGTTACAAGACAATGATATATTTAATACAATATACTTACTTAAGCATACATAAATTCATATAAACACACATATAAACATACATAAATATATTTAAACATCCATGACTCGGAAACAAACATCCATATTCATCATATAAATGCTTGCACCTACCGGGATTCGAACCCGGGACCTCTAGCTTAGTAGGTAGGATCGTAGTATATATATAGGATAACACACAGTTTCCTTCCCAGACAAAAAAAAGGTCCATAAAGTGTCTAAATTTAAATACCTTGGGTAAGTCATCATAGAGGATGGCAACGTGGAGGAAGACGGTGGTGGTCGTTAACTGGTGCTGTTTGATATGCGCATACACACAAAAGGACTTTCAACAGGATGGTGGTAAGACGGGCAATCCTTTACGGATCAGAGCCAGTTAAAGAAACCCATGTGCAGAATCGTCACACGGGTGAAATGAAAATACTTAGGTGGTCAGGAGGGGTTACAAGGCTTGACAAAGTACGGGACGAGTACATCCGGCGCAGGTTTAAAGTAGCCCATATAATCGAGAATCTCAAAAAGAGCCGTCTGATGGGATATGGTCATATAATGAGACATGATCATGACTATGAAGTGAAGACAGCCCTAAACTTGCCTGAGAAATAGAGAGAGAGGACACCCTCCATACACGTGCGACACTAGTTTGACCAGCCTCATCCATAAAGAAAATCTTCCAAACCCGACAACCCTAGAGAGAACGTAAAGGCGCAAGAAGATTAGGAAACTCCACCTGAAATGGGACAGAGCAAAGAAGAAGAAGAAGAATTGGTTTTTATTCAAGTTTTTTTAGTTTTTTAGTAGCTCTTGCCGCTGCGTCTACCGCTTTCAGGCCTCTTGCCATCCTCATTTGAAATTCCGTTCAGCTCTAAGATAGCCAGCACGTTGACAGTAGAAGAGGCCCGTCGGATAGCCTCGGTCAGGACGAAATGGTGTGAATGACTTCCTGCACTGTGCCAAGATTATGACCGTGACTTTCGATGCCTCCGCAGGCCATAATATATGGCGAACCAGTACAGAGATGTCCAGATGCAAACCAAGTATATCAAAATTATATAAACAGCTGAAAATAATGTTGTCAGGTTTGTTTATCTGTTTGTTTGTTTACTTGACAGTTTTTTTAACCCACAAGCGCGAGCTGCAATCTTATTTCAGATTTCGACTCACTCTATTCCAAAATGGCCTCGACGAAACTTTAATAAAATTCAAATAGGTAAGTATATAAAAATGTTAGATAAAAATCAAAAGTTACCAAAGAGCAAGGAGTAGTGCAACCTCTTTAGATTGTAATTGGATATCCGAAGCTAGATGCACTCCTTATGTGCTTACTTGATGTCGGAGATTTTACATTACTTTAGAGATAAAATAACAGATACGAGATAGCACAAAGAAATCTGCTAGTACAAGTTGTAGGAAAGGTCATTTTACGAAAATATATTTAGGAGTTTGTAATTTAATTTTGAAATAAAGTTGTTGTCACTGCGTAATCATGCAGCGAGGTATTAATATTAAAGGCAGTGTTCTTCAAGGCCTCTCTAAGCTGGCGGACCTCGATAGCTTCAAAATTACTGAAACGTAAAAAATAATGCTATTTTTACCAAATATAATATTTATTCCTAAAATTCACACTCGCGTCTTAACCCCTTAAAATATATTTAACATTATCAAATCCTCATACAAGATTATTTTATTTTCTTACACAACTTACAAAGCAAACAGATTAATACTTTTTATTGCACGGATTCAAAAATCGGACCTTCATAACACAAGAGACAAGAAGAAGCTATACATCAAACATATTTATAGCTTCTTCTTTACGTGCTAAAGCTGTCATTTTAACGATTTATTTTTTCTTTTGACAGCCGACTTAATAATTAATGAGGTTCTAAATTTCATCCGTGAAAAACCACATCCATGTACGACTTTTGAACTTTATTGAATCTTAGAAAGAAATTTAAATACGTCATTTTATATTCGTCTTAAAAATTAGAGCACATTATCAAAGCGTTGATAAATATTTTTTTGGATTCATCACAGGGTATTCTGACAATCAAACTTATTCGGTGCAAAGGAAAAAGCAACATTTATCAAGGGACTGAGGGTTTTTCGAATCAACTTCAGAGAGATAAGTTTTATGTCTAGGAAAATATATACGTACTCCAATATAAATAGATGTGATTTTTCAGTGACGTTTCTGCAACATGTAACTTTATCGTTGATGTACAGCCTGCGACTTAACTTTAGTATCCAAGTGCGTCTACGTAGATTTCTTTTACGCGCCAATGACCACTTAATCCTATTTTATCTTAATTTCATGAGTGATTCTATTTCATTTTATTTTATGGAATAGGAGGACAAACGAGCGTACGGGTCACCTGGTTTTAAGTGATCACCGCTGCCCACATTCTCTTGCAACACCAGAGGAATCACAAGAGCGTTGCCGACCTTTAAGGAAGGTGTACGCGCTTTTCTTGAAGGTACCTTTTGTAGTACGAAGAAGAAAGCTCCTTGAAAACCGTACTGTGGAGGAGCGCCACAAATCCAGATGGTGGGGATGATATCCCAACTTGTCGCGTGTCGTGCGAAGGTGAAATTCGGCGACAGGAATCAGGTTAAACAGCTCTTCGGAAAACTCCCCGTGATAAATGCGGTAGAAGACACACAACGAAGCGACATCTCTACGCAACCCCAAGTGATCCAGCCGTTCACAGAGCACTGGGTCCCCGACAATTCGAGCTGCTCTACGTTGCATGCGGTCAAATGAGCCGAGCTGATACTGAGGTGCACAATACCAGAGATGACAGCAAAACTCAATGTGTGGCCATGGTTGGTTGGTATTTCTGTTGTCGTCAAGAGTCGAGTTGGAAGCAAAAAGAGTGTATAGGTACTCTTATACCGGCTATTTCTTTTGCCGTATGGGCCAGGGTGTCATTCCTCATGTGTAACGGCGGCATGGGCGGCTGGTTGAAGTTACCAAGAGCAGCTTTTGACACCGACCTGAACTTGCGAGTTCCGGTCGGGTAACTGGAAAGCTGCTCGCCGATTTTGACGACGTGCTTCAACTTCGCACGAGCAATTTGCCGCTTAAAAAATCTGGAGGCACGGTTATATTCCCTCTTTAGTACTTTTCAGTTCGGATCCTTTGAGCCCAGCTCCGCAACCTAAGTTGTTTATACGCCTGTTTTTTGCAGTCAGATGCTGCTTTAACTGACACATCGAACCAGGGCTGTGATCTGCCACCGATCGGTACTACAGAGCTTGGTATAAAAATATCCATGCCATGCAGTATCACATCGGCTACTGCAACGGCGCAGACACTAGGATCATGCGAAGGGGAACAAAACTTGCCCCAAGGGTAGGATGCAAAAAACGAACGCATCCTATCCCAATCTGCTGACTTGTAGTGCCAAACGCGGCGGGTCGCTGGTGGTCTGCGACTTTGGCATCGGATAGTCACTACACTCCTGACCAGGCAATAGTCGGACGTCCCGAGAGGGGCGTTGACAGAGACCTGGTAACTATCGGGATGTGTAGTCAGCAGAAGATCTAATAAGGACGGCATTTGGCTATCCACATCCGGGAGCCGCGTTGGCAACTCAACCAATTGGGACAGACCATACGCCAATGCAAAATTATGCTCAGATCGCCCTGCGTAGTCTGTGGTATGTGATCCAAGCCATTGGGCATTGTGCCCGTTTAAATTACCCAAGACTACGATTTCAGCGGAGGGGATCTGTGCAAGCACGACATCAAATGCCGCTTGAACGCAGCCCATGAGGTGATCCGTTTCTGCCAACTACCACTATGGGACCTGTAGACACACGCATAGATGCGGACGCGGTCCTCTAAATCTACGCGGAGCCAGAGAGTAGACAGGTGGCGTTGGCGGATGGCGTTTAAATTGGAGTGAATTCCCTTGATGTTACAAAAGTCCACATTAAGCGTGGAGCGGGGTGCCGTAGTGTTACGTTAGTGTACTTAAGATAACATTTCCGATCTAAATTGTTCTACCGTTTTGGACTTTAGTCGAAACCAACAGATGAAGAAAAAAGTGCGGTCTGGGGCCCCCTGTCGGGAATGCAGTTCCTCGCGCCTTTTTGAAGTGAAAACTTCTTTAGCCGCATTGAACTTATTGGTAGGGGCTAATGTCACCGACATGCTCATCACTAGCGCACGTGATATATATAATAACAATACTGAAACACTTCTTCACAAATTATCTTGCCCCAATTTAGGCATAGCCTGTGCTATGGTTTGCAAGATAACGACATATTTAATGCGATATACTTACTTAAACATACACAAATACATATAAACATCCATGACTCGGAAACAAATATTCATATTCATCATTAAAATTTTTGCACCTACCGGGATTCGAACCCGGGACCTCTGGGTAGGGTCGCTAACCACTCAGCTGTATAGGTCGTCAAATAAATAATTAAAAAAATAAATATGTGAATATAAAGTTAGACACTTTTTGGATGGGTGAAATCTCGTGAGTTCGCTTCACTTTAATACTTACAGCAGTATATCTGTAGCTATACAGCTGACGTATTGTGCAACATTACTCCTGTGTATATCTTATAAGTGAAATTGAATGGATTTAGTGAAAAGTTCAATGTGTGTATACTGTGCATTGTTGAATTTGTGTTTTTGTGTGATTAATATATTATTGAAAATAAGTTTTAAAAACTATTTGAAATTATATAAATTGATTGTTTTAAAACATTATATGAACAGTTTTCACTTCTGTCGGCAGTCTCTATAACTACCATTTTTTTAAATTAAATCCTTCCATGTCGAGTCTTTCTCAAGTTTTGCGCTGAGCAACATTGAATTTTTAAATTAATTAAACATAAGATGGTGACTTAATGAATAAGTGTTATGTCCCTGAAAACCTGAGACTGAAATCTTAATGATAGTCAAGAGAACTTATTACTACTACGTATTATAATTAAGCTCGAAACTTTCAAAGAAATTTATTAAAAATATTATTCCATTTTCAAATTTATATTTCAAAGAAAGTATTCTTATGCTTCACAATATAAGCTCACTGTGTGTTGAATGTTGCATTTGTAGTGTTTGCTATTTGATTTAACGCAGGGGCTATAATTTGAAACTACAGTTCCTGAACAAATAATGACACGATACGAGAAAATCTTTCAAATTATAGTTGAAACATAATAACAATAGTATAAACTATAACCTAAAATAATAACTTTTGAAACTATCATAAATATAATACCTATTGTTGGGAAGGTCACGTCGAATTTGCGTATCGAAATCATTAAATTCGATAGTAACCAGCACAAGAGAACCTTCTTTATCTCATACTGACTTAATAATGGATAAGGTTCTAAATTTATTCAAAAAATATATGGAAAACCTCTTTTTGGAAATTTAAATGCAACAATATTCGTCTTAAAAGTTAAAGCACATTAACAAAGCGTTGATAAATATTTTTTTTGATTCATCACAGAGTATTCTGACAATCAAACTTATTCGGTCCAATGGAAAAAGCAATATTTATCAAGGGACTGACTGAGGGTTTTTCGAATCAACTTCAGATAGATAACTTTTATGTCTAGGAAAATCAATATGTACTCCAATATAAATAGTTGTCATCTATCATGTGTCACAAAGGACAGTTGATTATAACTACTAGCTGTTTCATCAACAACTTGTTTAGTTCTCTAGTTTATTGTTTATGAAATCATTCGAGAAAAATCCTTATGTGGAGGCGAGGTTCACTTGATTCATTTGTGATTCAGCGAACGAAGTGAATTGCGAGTATTGATGATTAGTGTATCTGAACGTGTTATGAATTTAATTGTGGATTTTTTTTATGAAAATAAGGGATGAGACGAGCAGGACGTTCAGCTGATGGTAATTGAAACGCCCTGCCCATTACAATGCAGTGCCACTCAGAATTCTTGAAAAACCCAAAATCTCTGAGCGGCACTACAAATGCGCTCGTCACCTTGAGATATAAGATGTCAAGTCTTTTTTGCCCAGTAATTTCACTAGCTACGGCGAGCTCCAGACCGAAACACAGTAATGCTTGCACATTACTGCTTCACGGCAGAAATAGGCGCCGTTGTGGTACCCATTTTCTAGCCGGCAACTTTGCAAAGGAGCCTCCCACTTTTAAATTATACCTTTATATAGGCTTTAAATGAAGTATGCCTTTTTAAGAGTCGAGGAAGATACTTGGCTATAAGGGTCACCTGGTGTTAAGTAATCACCGCCGCGTACATACTTCTACAACACCAGAGGAATCATAGGAGCGTTGCCGGCTTTTTGGGTATGTGTATGATGCAGATAGTGAGTATGATATCCAAACATGTGGCGTGTCGTGTGAAGTGGGATTCGGAGGCAATCGGACTTAACAGCACTTCGGAATACTCCCGCTAATAAATGCGGTGGAAAAGAGAAAAATGCTGTTTTCCGAACCCTGCAGTCCTGGTAAATTACAATATTATTGTTCTATAGTTTAGTTTCTTTTATTTGTAAGATGTTACAAGTAACCGTGTGTTGCTGGCCTTACAAGAGACATAATGCTTTAGATAACCTTGTCCTTAAGTCACTATTATCGTTATTATTGGCAAAGAAGGGGGCTATGTTCGGAGTTCAAGCAAGATCGAATCAAAAATGAGGAGAGCGTTACCGATATAGCCGAAATTATTGCGAAATTGAAGTGGCAGTGGGAAGTGCACATAGCTCGACGGACGGATGGCCGTTGGGGCCGTAAAGACCTCTAACGGCGACCACATACTATAAGACGCAGTGTTGGTAGGCCTCCTTCAAGATGGACCGACGACCTCGGACGGAATCGTTGGATGAGGGGAGCGCAGGATCGATCGTCGTGGAGATCATTGGGGGAGGCCGTTGTCCAGCAGTGGACGCCTTCAGGCTGAAAATATGATGATGTATATATTTGGGTATATTTATTGACACATTGTTACACAAATTATCTTTCACCATAGGCATAGCCCTATGGGTTTTTTTATGAAAAAAAATGGGTGCAAGAAATATATTTAAAACGACAAACAAACAAAGATTTAATAATAATATTCATACATCTTATAAACATTCAAAACTTTGAAAAAACATACAGACTCATCATAATTATGAAGCCTACCGGGAATTGAACCCGGGACTTGGTTCATGGATCATGGACTCATGGTATATGGATTTTTGTTTCTTTTTTTAATACCGGTGTACAGTCACAGTAGATATATGTATTGTCTACTGTGGTAGAGTTTCAGACGGTGTCTTTAAGTAAAGTACTGACACTCATTGGCACTTTTTAGAAGCTAATGTAAACAGGAAACATAGCTAGAATAAAAAATGCTTTTAATATAGCCGTATATTCATATATATCTTGGCTAGAAATTTTTATGAAAATAGCAGCAAGTATATTTTGAAATAAGAACCCTTCACTGATCTTTCATAAATGATTCCTGGGAAACGAAAACTTAAGACTCCGAGGACGGAACATTCAATTCAATAGATTGCAACTCAGCTAGAATATTTCAAACAAGTTTTACAATTTATTGATAAAATCTCTTTCGACTGTAGCTCGTTGGCTGTTAAATGTTGCTTTTGAAATTTTGCTAGTGGCTCCCATTCAGGAATTATAATTTTATAGGTTCCATTTTAAAGTGAAGTGAGGTGAGTAGGTAATTATTACATATTGACATTGTTAAAGTTTAATAACATTGTATCTTCTTCTTCTTCGCGTGCCTCTCCGACTAGCGAAGGTTGGCGGTCAGCTTTGTAGTTTTAATTGTTTGTCCTTCGCGAGGCGAAATAGTTCTGCCGCACTCGCAATGCCAGTCCACTCTCGGATGTTGCGCAGCCAAGACTTTTTTCTGAAACCTACACCTCTTCCTCCGGCAACTTTTCCCATCAAGATGAGTTGTAGGAGTTTGTACCTCTCGTGCCTAAGCACGTGGCCCAAATATGCGACTTTCCTCATCTTGATAGTTTGCATGAGTTCGCGTTTTTGATTGACGCGGCGCAGAAATTTGTGACCTTGTGGGTCCAACTTAAGGCCAACATACGTCTATATGCCCACATTTCAAAAGCTTCTATACGTTTTCTGAGGTCTTATTTTATAGTCCACGCCTCACATCCGTATAGAAGTATGGGCCAGATGTAACAGTGCAGTAAACGAGTGCGCAAGGAAATCTTAAGACCACGGTTGCACAGTACTTTTACATTTTACTAAAGGTTTAAATTAAAAAAGGTTAACATTGTATAAACAACATTTATTTATTAAATGTTTTTCTTTAATAATGTAATTGTAAGATCGTTATCCATTATTTTATCAAATTGGCTACGAAGAAGCAGGTCGGCATACATACTTCAGCCCATTGTATAAAACACAGGTCCGGCCACATATCGCTGTCAGCTCTGATCTGGCCCACCCCAGTATCAGGTCGAACCATTTGGCCGCGTGCAACGCAGAGCAGCTCGAAGTGTCGGAGATCCAGTGCTCTGTGAACGGCTCGATCACTTGGCATTGCGTAGAGACGTCACTTCAGTGTATGTCTTCTACTGCAATTATCACGGGAAGTGTTCTGAATGGCTGTTTGACCTGATTCCTGCCGCCGAATTTCACCTTCCCACGACAGGCCATAAATAACGTCATCATCCCCATCATCTGGATTTGTGGCGTTCCTACACAGTGCGAAACAACCAAGCTGTTGAGTGTGTTTCCTTGTGCAGTGTTTCCTGGACGATACTACATCCGCTCCTATTATACACGATACCTATACGCTCCTGTGATTCCTCTGGTCTTGCAAGAGAATGTGGGCGGAGGATATCGGGCTCTTCTCCCAAAAAAAATCTTCTAGGGTGACCCGGCTAAGCTAAATAACTTCTTACTTTCGGCATATATTTATTTAAATTGCGTTACATGCACTTAGTTACTAAACAATATGTTATGTTTTTAAAGTGATAACCCTCATTTCTAGGATTAATACACAAATAAAATTTAAAAAACAAAATTTTATGAACGATGCGGGATTCGAACCCACGACCTCCGGCGTTTCGTGCCGGTGCTCTAACCAACTGAGCTAACCGTTCGTGTACCGCCTCGTTATAAAATTCTGTTTGCTTTGTTCAACTCTCAGGTTGTGGCGGTACTCGGGTTGGTTAGAGCACCGGCACGGAACGCCGGAGGTCGTGGGTTCGAATCCCGCATCGTTCATAAAATTTTATTTTTCAAATTTTATTTGTGTACTTAGTTACTAAACAAAATTGTAGTACTAAGGCATTATCATATGCACCTCGTAAGGCATAGCAGTGAACAACAGAGGGGCAGGCATTCAAATATTTTTTTCCTCTAAGTATTAATAGAATAGTAAATTTTTTCTAAAAGTAAGTTTATTTTTCCTCACTACATAACGCAAAACATCGTTCTGGTGTACAACATTGTGACAAAAACTTAAACTATAACTTCGAATTCTCCGGACATACATCTAGACTATATTACCTAACACTAGATGATAGGTAAAATATTCCTACTGCAGTATTTTTGAACACAATTAGTTGGCTACTTTCAATAAAAGACCACACTTTCACTTATATGGAAATAAAGGTGCTGCCTTTGGACATAAGATGCACAAGGGGTCAACAGACACTCCCACTAATCTTGAAGGTCCCTAAGTAGTTTCGGTTCAACCTCCAAAAAATCCGCTTAACCTAAAACGGCAAAAGCCTCTGGTGCAGCACTTGTGGGCAGTGGTGATCACTTACCACCAGGTTACCCAAAACGCTCTTCTCTCCTCCGATCAAAATAAAAAAAAAACTTAATAAAGCGAATATGAAGTTTTTTCATATTTTTTTTTAATCTTGTGTAAAAATACTTTTGGACAACAGTTATGTGATACAAATTTAATATGTAGACGTACCAAAATTTATGAAGATGCGGGGTTTAAAAAAGATTTTTTTTTTTATTTTGAAACGTATAAGTAAGTAGTTTTGTACAAAGACACAACATAAAAAATAAATATTAACTCAAGATTGATAAATAAGCAAAAAACAAAGCACGTACACCTTCCTTAAAGGCCGGCAACGCTCCTGTGATTCCTCTGGTGTTGCAAGAGATTGTGGGCGGCGGTGATCACTTAACAACAGATGACCCGTACGCTTGTTTGTCCTCCTATTCCATAAAAAAAAACAAAAACACTGAAACATTTATATTTTATACGATTCAAAAAAATGGTCCCAACTCAGCATGTTGCTGGTTTGAAAACCAACGCTGGTCTTCCGTTGGGCCATTTTGTGACGTCACGAAAAATATTTTAATATAAAATAAAAGCAAAACTTTTTACTGATAACGGATTTGAACCCGCGCTTCTCACCGCTCTTACCAACTAAACCAAACTTACATACATACATACATAAAATCACGCCTCTTTCCCGTAGGGGTAGGCAGAGACCACTTCTTTCCACTTGCTACGATCCTTACATACTTCTTTCGCTTCGTCCACTTTCATTATTCCTTTCATACATGCTCTCCGGTTTAGGGTACTCTTGACCTGGCCTTTTTTCAAGACGTCCCTGATTTGATCTTGAAACGTCCGCCTAGGTCTACCCCTTCCAACACTTTCATTCACACTGGCCTTATACACTTTCTTCGTCAATCGTTCTTCATTCATTCTCTCGACATGTCCAAACCATCTCAGCATACCTTTCTCAATTTTTGTCACAGCATCTTCTTTCAGACCACAACGTTTTCTTATCTCACTATTTCTCATCCTGTCACTCAGTGTAACTCCTATCATACTTCTCAACGCTCTCATCTCAACTGCATTTATTCTGCTTTCATGTTTCTTCTGCCATACCCAACTTTCACTTCCGTACATGAGTGTTGGAACCAACACCCCCTCATGCACAGCCAAGCGAGCCTTATTAGACACCTTCTGACTGTTCATAAAGGAGTGCAAAGCTCCATTCACCATGTTTCCTGCATTCACTCTTCTTTCAATATCACTCTCATACTTTCGATCTCTTGTAAATTTAGAACCCAGATACACAAACTCATTCACCTGTTCAATTTTTTCATCTCCAATCACGATATTGCAGTCTGTCACTACCTCATCTCTTTCAAGCACCATCACTTTCATCTTCATTCCCTTTCTACCAAAAGCTCCATTCATAGCAGTTACCATCTCTTGCAACTCCTCGGCTGAAGATGCAAGTAATACTTGGTCATCAGCATAGAGAAAACATTTGACGAGTAACTCATTCATTCTCAAACCACTGTCATTCTCTTTTAAACCTGTCAAGCAATTGTTCACGAACAGATTAAACAGCCACGGTGACGCTACACATCCCTGCCTAACACCTTTGTCGATATTAAACCATTCAGTGTATGCCCCGTTTATCCTTACACAAGCACTAGAATCTCTATAAAGAGATTGCAATGCTCGTATGAGGACACTGCTCACACCGCTCGTGGACAATGCTGACCACAATTCATTCCTCGCCACTCTATCATAGGCCTTTTCTAGATCCACGAACGCGCAATAGACCTTTTTTGTTTTTAGCCAAAAACTTTTCGGCTATGCACCGCAAGGAAAAGACCTGATCCGTACATCCCATTCCCTTTCTAAATCCCGCTTGTGAATCCCATACTTTTTCGTCTGTTTCATTCACAACTCTTTCAATCAACACTTTTGCATACAATTTACCGACGACGCTGAGAAGGCTTATACCGCGGTAATTTCTGCAGTCTTGTCGTGACCCATTTCCCTTATATAATGGCACGATTACAGCTTTGCACCAGTCTCCTGGTACTTGCCCATTTCGCCAGCACAAATTGAAGAGGCGGTACAGCTGGCTAGCCACTATGCCCTGACCAGCCCTCAGCATCTCGACGGTAATCCTGTCATACCCTGCAGCTTTACCTAATCTCATACTTTTCAATGCTTTTTACTATTTCATCCATGCTTATCATCAACATTTATATTAGTTTCAATAGAAGCTGCCGGATGTTGTTCATGCACTTCCTCTCTTTCAAACAAACTTTCAAAATACTCTTTCCATCTCTTTAGCACACATTCTTCTCCTCTTATAATGTTCCCATCTTGACTCCTGATTATACTGAGCTCCGAGGTAGACGTTTTTCCTCTGGCTGTTTTGATGGATTTCCAGAAGAACTTAATGGTTGACTGGAAATCTTCAGTGAGCCTCCTATCAAAATCATCCTTTCGTTCTTCTTTCTTTCTAGACACAACTGCTTTCGCTGCTGATTTCAATCTTTTATACTTCGTTCTTGCTTCCTTTATCTCGTCATCCGTTGCCTTTTGTACTTTTTGGTTAGCTTTTGTTGCTAACCAATCCAACCAAGCTTTCTTCTTTTCATGCACCGCCATTTGTACCTCTTTATCCATCCACAAATTATAGTTCTTTCTTCCTTTCCTTCTTTTAGTTACCCCGCATACCTCAACAGCAACATTCACGACCCCTTTCTTAAATGTTTCCCACAAATCTTCAATCACACCTATCGCTTCTATGCCTTTAAAACTTTCTTTCAGTTTTCTCTACATACTCGTCTTTCCTTTCATTTTCTTGTAGATTTTCCACTTTTACTCTGTCCAAAACACTCGTAGGCTCAGCTCGTCGGTGTCGCCAACGTTTAAAAAGGCCGCGCATTCGGGCTTCGACCAGGAAGTGGTCTGTGTCGAGGCCTACACCGCGGTATGCCCGAGCATCTAGTACTTTCTTTCTCAGTCTTTCATCTACAATTACAAAATCAATCATACTTCTAGACTCACCCTCATCTCTTGTATACAAATGGATCTTTTTGTGGTTAAACATTGTGTTGGCCACGCAAAGATTCCATTCCAAACATACTTCAAGCAGGCTTTTCCCATTTTCATTCACTCTCTCGTCCCCAAACGTACCCAGAACTCCTTCATACCCATCACGCTTTACTCCAACCCACCCATTAAAATCCCCTAACATCACGATCCATTCATTTTCTCCGCATTTATTCAAGACCTCTCTCATACTGTCCCAAAATTCCTCTCTCTCTTTTTTGGCTTTTAATGACACACCTCCGCACAGATCCGTCGGTGCATAGACCCCAAGGATAAACAAGCGAGTGAGTCCGACTTTTAACCTAATCCAGAGGAGTCTTGGGCTAACACATTCATGCTCTATCACACATTCTACTATTCGAGCGGAAAGAATCACACCAACTTTGGGGGACTCCGGACCAGTATGCCGTGTAGGAACCATGAACCGTAGTATCACATCCTTTCCTCTTCGTTTCATTCACGCACAGAATATCTATGGATCGTTCATCCATCATCTGACATACTTCATCTACCTTATCATCCACTCCTCCTCTTACATTCAACGTAGCAAAGTGGCTCTCCATGGGCCGCTTTTCGCCCCCGCGAGAAACGAGACGTGATGGGTGGCGAACCACATCACCGCCATTTTGGTGAAATAACCTATTTTTATTAGTCTCCATTGCGTTCCCACGAATAGCAAGGGAAAGGTTTGTCCACCCCAGCAGAGCACCGCATGCCAGGGTAAGGCTAGCCTGATTCTGGGTCGCCCGGTCCCAGGGCAGTGTGGCACGCTAACGACTAGGCTTGCCCCTAGCCATGCATCCATCCGCGCGGCAGACGTTGGATTGGCGGAGAGGGTAGGAATAGGGAAAGGGAAAGATAGGTGGTGTGAAAGGAAGATTGGTAAGTTAAAGTGGGAAATAGGAAATGTAGGATATTACCGCCCAGGAGGGCAAGGATAAGGACAGTAGTAGCTAGAGAAGACGGGGTCGCATACCCGTATACTATACCACAACTTCCGGACAGGTAAGTTGGGATGAGTATCCCATGACCGGACCAAACTTCCCCTATTTTAAATATTTTTATAATGTAAGCAATTTTATAATGTATAATGTAAAAAAAATAAAAAATAAACAACATAATTTATGAAATAATTGATTCCTTCGTGTGCATGCCAAATACTTCAGGCGATCGTTGATTTCAGTGTACGTACGTACTCTGTGATAAAACTCTAATAAATAAGAAGAGAAAAACCTGGTATAAAGTTATACTACTTTAATACTTAGGTACTTATATAATTATACTTCTTTAAGCTTATACCAGTGGGAGGCTCCTTTGCACAGGATGCCGGCTAGATTATGGGTACAACAACGGCACCTATTACTGCCGTAAAGTGGAATCATTACTGTGTTTTGATCTGAAGGGCGCTGTAGCTAGTGTAATTACTGGGCAAATGAAACTTAACATCTTATATCTCAAGGTGTCGAGCGCAGTCGTAGTGCCGTTCAGAATTTTTGGGTTTTTGCAAGAATCCTGATCGTCACTCCATTGTAATGGGCAGGTCGTATCAATCACCATCAGCTGAACGTCCTGCTCGTCTCGTCCTTTATTTTCATAAAAAAAATACTTGAGAATAAACCAAAAATATGCAAAATGTTTACAAATAGATATTTTGCTTATGATTGGTTTATTTATTTGCTTATTTGGACGTACTCGTATAAAGTTTCCCGCGTTTATTTGCAAGGCTGCTTGACATTCAGAAAGCTACCGAATTATCATTGTATTGGGAGTCAATAGTCAAAATTTTGCATATTCTTGGCTTATTCTCAATCATAACTTTATACCAAGTTTATTTGTATGGCCACTAGAGTTTTAAAATTGTTACAGATCAGCGTCTACAGATTCATTTAAGTTTAAACAAACCTTAAACAAAATTACAAAAATAACTATAAACGGAAATAGCCATTCGCCGGAACTAAACCGTGGGTGGGCCAACACAGACTAAATTCTTATTTATAATTAACCAATAACATTCAATTTAAGATCTTTTCTCGATCGACACAGAGGTGAATTTCACATAATTAGATTTTAAGTTCACGAGGCTTCACAACAAGCTTAAAAGCCATTGAGGTACGAAAAACAACTTGTGTTATTTATGACCGCAATTATGCTCTTTGAAAATGTTTTACAAATTGATGCTACAGAATTTTGAAGTGTCATTTTGTCGCATGCTGTGCTATTTAGGTGATGCACGAATTGTTTTCAAACAATCGAAACATAGGCTTAAATCTTAACCTACTTTCCTATGCTCCCCCACTATGATGTATACATCACAGTGGGGTTTTAGTGTGTGTAGTATTAGCACACACTATAGTGTGTGTAGTGTTGGTGTGTCTAATTTTATCCATAGACTAGCTGACCCAGCAAACGTTGTATTGCCGATATTAAAATCGCGACATAAAAGTAACTGTTGATCGTAGATGGGTGAAAATTTGAAGTTGTATGTATTTTTAATGCTGACTCATAATCAAACAAATTTTAAAAAAAATGTCAGATAAATTAAAACAAAAAATTTCGTGTGGACCACCCTTAACATTTAGGGGGATGAAAAATAGATGTAGGCCGATTCTCAGACCTACCTATTATCGGAGGAGTTCAATGTTTAACACCATGCCACGAGAATTTTATATATTAGAGATTCACTATTTTACCCGACAGTCGCCAGTCAATAGAAAAAAAATGTAAGTGTTTAGGAGTAATCTTAGGTTATGTTAAGTTAATAATCAAAATAATTAGATGTAGTTCCTGAAAAACGGTCCAAGCCACAAACGTCACACTTTAAGGAATTCTTGTTTAAAGTTTTAAATATTAGTGTATTCCATACATGTGGGTTGGGCTACTAAGTCATGATGTTATTTAAAGAGAGACAGTAGTGCTGTAATTTTTTGTCAGTCCGTTAATATGAATCACGTGACAAGTTTTGTGTTTTTAACTCAATTTCGGCATTATTGTGGTTTGGAAAGTTTTTCTAGAATGACGTGAATTATTAATGAGATAAAGAAAATTGGATGACTTGATGTGATTACTAATTTAATTTTAAAACGTCAAAGTCATTGCTTAGAACTAATGTTGCCACTCGACACTGATTTCAGCTGTTGCAAAAGCATCGTTAAGCCTCCTTTTTCATTTCGATCACTTATACAATTTCTCACTGAAATCCAATTTTTTCTTTTTAGTTCTTTTTCCACAACGCCAGTTAGTTCTTCTTACAGTTATCATAGAACAGTTTATAAAAAAATCTAAACTTCTTTCTTGAAAGCATTGTCACTGTAGTGTTACCGATCTTACACCTTCTGAAGTACTGTAATAATGTGGACAATATGATCAAGTCGAACACTGAACTTGATTATATCGCTGGATCACATTTACCAGGCTCCTTCGCATAGGATGCCGTCTAGATTATTGGTACCACAACCGCACCTTTTACTGCCGTGAAGCAGTTATGTGTAAGCATTACTGTGTTTCGATCTGAAGGCCACCGTAGCTAGTGAAATTACTGGGCAAATGAGACTTAACATCTTATGTCTCAAGGTGACGAGCGCAGTTGTAGTACCGCTCCGAATAATTGGGGTTTTAAAGACTCCTGAGAGGCACTGCTTGTCTCGTCCCGTATTTTCATAAAAAATAATAATAAATAACAGTTTTAAAACAATTTCTAAACTCCTTTCTTGAAAGCATTGTCACTTTAGTGCTACCGATCTTTTTGATCCTTTTGAATAATGTGGACGATATAATCCAGTCCACTACTGGATTACTGGACTGGAATTATGTGAACCGAGCATTATACGTTAACAAAAGAATATCGACACAATATTGTTATAATATCCGACACATATTCCGCAGGTTATCGAAGAGGCTCATCAATCAAGACGTATTCATGCATTTACTTATATCTCAATCGCTTAAAGTAAATTGGGGCGCTCCTATTTTTCGCTCATACATTATTACCATCTTCAATCTCACACACGTATATTATTAAGAAGATTTACAAGTATACATAACATTTTTCATGATTATATCTGCTTAAATAATGTGATAGTAACGCTGCTTTTCTGTCTGTCTGTTACTCTACCAAAGATGAGGAAATGGTTAAAAACTTAAGCGAGGTAACATAATATATGTATAGCCGAGTGGTTAGCGATCCTACCTACTATGCTAGAGGTCCCGGGTTCGAATCCCGGTAGGTGCAAGCATTTATATGATGAATATATATGTTTGTTTCCGAGTCATGGATGTTTATATGTATTTATGTATGTTTAAGTAAGTATATTGTATTAAATATATCGTTGTCTTGCAATCCATAACACAGGCTATATGCTTAATTTGGGGCAAGATAATTAGTGTAAAAGTATGTCAATATTATTATTCTTATAAACTGGCCTGCAAAAGTAAGTGTCACACTTTTCAAATTAAATTTTTTTCTTAACTATAGAAGGTAGAGATTTAAGATTAAAAACGTTTTGTTGCAAATTGTATAGGCTTTAATTCTTAGAAACTAAAATTATACATTAGTAACATTTTTAACTTAAAAAAGATAAAACAATGAAAATAGACATTTTTAGTTTAGTGTAAAAAAATTCAACTTTTTAATAACTGGTATTGCCTCCTCGAGCTTTGATTACAGCTTCGAGCCGGTTTGGCATACTGAACACTAGGTTTCGGAGTCGATGTTGGGGAATATTCTCCCATTCTTCTACCAGGGCCTGCTTTAGTGCCCTGAGGGTAGTAGGTGGTGGTCTGCGATTTCTGACTAGCCTCCCAAGCTCATCCCAGGCGTGTTCAATCGGGTTGAGATCAGGACTTCTTGATGGCCAAGCCATCACGCTGATACCGACCTCCTGAATATACTCTTGTACGATATGAGCCGTGTGTGGCCGGGCATTATCATGCATCAGCATCGATCCATCACCCATATTTGCTAAATACGGCCCTGCATACTCATTGAGAATCTCTTGAGCATATCTTTGCCCAGTGAGGGTGCCATAGCTCTGTGCGACCTTCTGAAGATATGCCAGCCCATACATGTACACTGCCTCCACCGTATTGGACTCTTTCTGAGATGCAGGCTTGAAGGTATCGCTCACCAGGTCCCCTGTAAAAACTTCACCTTCCATCAGAAGTGTAAAGGGAGAATCGAGACTCTTCTGCAAACAAAATTATTGACCATTCTGGTCTGGGTCTGTCATTACAAGGTCTCCTCAGATGGTGTCCAGTCTCTTCGTACCTTCGCTTTACCTTCTGGACCGTTCGTACCGTCACACCCACCATTCTTGCAGTGCGACGCATACTGATGCCTAGTTCCAGAAAAGCCATGATCCTAGCACATTCTTCAACTGAAAGAGGCATGATAAATAAATGTTATGTGCTTTTTAGCATAAATTTTTAAAACAAGACCCATCGATCTTGGAAAAAATTGAAAACAGAAAGAAAAATGTGAATGGTAAAATTGTAATTCGGAAACGACCACTTTGAAAATGGAATGGTTTTGTTTTTGAAGGTTACCGACTATTAAGTTTTTATGTACAAAATAAAATTCTCTTTAGAGTCCTTTGGCGATGGCTTTTGTCCAATGGCGGGGATTCCAATAACCTACTTTTTTTCGACGCGCGACGTCCTGGTAGTGTGGAACGCGCGTAAACGAAAATGTTCTGTTTTTGAAATTCATACAGATACCACGCATCAAGCAATAAGAATGTGGCTGTCTGTTGAAACTCTTTGCGCATGAAGGGATAAAAAAAACATTGATTATGAAATTCAGTACAACATTACAACACTCTTTTGGATGATGTAATGGTTATTAGAACATTGCGTGTTTTAATGTCGGCAATAAGCTAGCTGTTTCAGAATCTTTAATAGAGGATTTAAAGCATGGGTGTAGATAAACTTACTGATGATAATATGATCCCAGTGTCTTTCTTATTTCTTGTAGTATTTATTTTTACAAAGTTTTACTACGCAACCCGATGTTTTAGTTTCAATTATTAGCAAAGTTTGACAGAGCATATGGACCTACGTCAACGTCGCACATTGTTCGAGACTGGCTCGAGTACGTCCACTTGGGCGTAGCATTAGTTGCCGCACTTTACGACTAGGTACGCCATGAAGTATGCAAACATACAGTTGTGTAATGGCTCCATTTTTAATCGGTTTCTTTAAATTTTTGAACACTAGCAACGCTTAACTACATGCTTTATCATTATGGTCAACCAGGGCTTTTTAGAATTAGGTACGGATCCTACTGCAATATTTACGAGCCATTTTACGATTTCAGTAAAACGAACACCTCTTAATGTTATTTTTCCAATACTTACTAGAAAATGGATATTTTATAGAATGTGAGTAGGTGCTTTAAAATCTTTCGGAGAAGCGCCCGTAAAACAAAGCTATAAGAAATATTTTTGTGAACATGTTCAGACGGTTCGATTCAATTCGATTTAATGTTTGTATTGAGAATTATTATTATTAAGATTAGGACATAATATTAAGAGAAAAGTCTCGCAAAACTCCTTTTAAGGATTGACTGAAAGACTTAAGGAAGGTCTGGACTTCGAGGGACTTAGAATGGTAGTATGTTCTATGTACCAATCTGTTATGCTTCTAAGAGAATTACATCCTCTTATTATTAAATAAAAGGCAAATAGGTAAGAGGCAAGCAACACTCCTGGATTCCTCTGGAATTGCAACTGAATGAGGGTAACCCTTTTATGTCCTCCACTTCAATATAAAACAGGTTCACCTAATGGGAACCGTTGAAGCAACTGCCTATAGATACCCGCAACATAAGAGGTCAAGATAAAAAGGCATAAAAAATTTATTCCTTTAGAATTCTTTTTGATGTCATTTCTTATACTACTAGATACTACTACCGCTTCGGAAACAAATGGCGCTCTGAGAGAGAAGAAACGGTGCAGGAAACTCTCCCAGAATTCTTTTTTATGCTCTTTTCAATAAAAATATACAATATTCTACAGTCATTTCTATCGCTATAAAATAATCACAATCTAGTACCAGGCTGTCCGATCATTTAGATATTCAGCAGTGTAATAATAGGATTTACGACAGAGCCATTTTTTTATAAATCATTTAAAATTATTTATAGATAATGCCTGAACAGTGGCTGGGACTTTATTATAGAAGTGTATACATTTACCCTTAAAGCTATTATGTATCTTATGAAGCCTACTGGAATAAGTTACAAGCAATCCCTTACTTCTAGTGTTATAGGATATGTGTTGCTGGGCTTTACAGTGAGAGGCGTATCAGTTCATGAATACTGCTGCCGGTAATTGATTACACTGAGTGGCTGGGCGAGGTAAAGTTTCTCGCAAAATATTTATTACCAATGGAAGGCTCCCTTCCACCTGATGCCAGCTAGATTATGGGTACCACAACGGCGCCTATTTCTGTCGTGAAACAGTTATCTGTAAGCATTACTGTGTTTCGGTCTGAAGCGCGCCGTAGCAAATGAGACTTGACAACTTATGTCTCAAGGTGACGAACGCAGTTGTAGTTCCACTCAGTTTTTTTTTGTTTTTCAATAATCCTGATCTGCACTGCATTGTAATGGGCAGGGCGAATTACCTTCAGCTGAACGTCCTGCTCGTCTTGTCCCTTACTGTCATAAAAAAAGCATTTTGATGGAATGTCCGGTGGTGTAATTGCGCTGCTGGTATCAACCTGAACAATCTCCAATGCCAAATAATCAAGCTGCTTGCAGATTCCTTAATCGTCGATGATTCAAGCCGCTTTTCGTTGTATGCGGTCATATGGTAGAAGTTGGTATTTGGGAGCGTCCGTGCAAAAGGTAAGGTCAGTAGATACTTGATGTGAGGCCAAATTTGAGCCTTATATTAAGATTTTTTGAGGCTAATTTGTCCATTACAACTAGTAGTCACTCTCTATACCGACACTGATTATGACGATACAAGCTGTGGTAGTAGAGGAGTTGAGGGGATAAGACAAAGGGAGACTTTTTAGCCATGAACGATAAACTTGAGTCTTCTTAGGGTTGAACTGATCAAATATTTTCCGTTTCTCGTCGACGCTATCCTGAGAGATTTTGACACTGAGAGATTGATTTTATTTTGTTGACTTAGTCCAACACCTATAAACAAATAAGCGTATATATATTGGCTCAGTAAGAGTTCCGTACCATCAAATTCAAAATCAATTCCTTTTATTCAAAATAGGATTTTAAAATCAGACACATAACAACATATTCCTAATGTAATGTATAATTATTATTTATGTATGTGTATGTACATATTAACATTCTATCTACACCAGTACCTACACTAATCAATCCTACCATAAAGAGCACAACACACAGACGGCGGGAATAAACTGTCGCGGGAAGTTTCGCGCTTGAGGAATCTTAATCGTTTTTATTTTATGTAATCCTAATAACACTCGACCTGATACACTTGGGTAAGTAAATTAATCAAACTTTATAATAATTATCTTTTAAAACTATAGTCTTATTATTTATAAATCATAATTATGTTAAAACCAGAACAATAGTTTTTATTGTGAGATTACAGTGGGAGGCTCCTTTGCACAGGATGCCGGCTACATTATGGGTACCACATCGGCGCCTATTTCTGCCCTGAAGCAGTATTGTTGAGCATTATTGTTTCGGTCTGAAGGGAGCCGTAGCTAGTGAAATTACTGGGCAAACGAGACTTAACATCTTAAGTCTCAAGGCGACGAGCGCAATTGTAGTGCCGATCAGAATTTTAGGGGTATTTCAAGAATCCTGAGCGCCACTGCATTGTAATGGGCAGGACGTATCAATTACCATCAGCTGAACGTCCTGCTCTTCTCGTCCCTTATTGTCAGAAAAAAAGATAAGGTTTAAGTCATGTTTAAAAGAGAATTGTAAACATAGGGAGTAAGAGAATGGGATTAATAATGTGTTAAAGAAAACTTGAAAGTTGCTTTAGAGAATAAATGGGCTGAAATTTACAGTCCTTACAAGAGAATAAGGTTCTTAATATTCAAAAACAAAAGCAACTTGCAATATTTAATGCTAATAATAAGTTAAGTAAAAATTCAAAAAATGGTAAAGAAATTGGCATGGAAAAAGTTAACTATATTTTTTAAAACTATATTGAAATAAAGACCGACATCTACCTTCTGTGTGAAGTGCTCTTATTAAATAATATCACCAAGGGATGTCTGGCATTGCTGAATATTAATGCACTACCGATATTAACTCCTTAATATTATATAGTACTTGTCAACAATGGAATTTGTGTATGTATTTGATTTCCTTGACGAAATTACACACAATTTAAAAAATTTAATAGTCGTTCAATTATATCGGCTCCTATTTTTACCTTGAAGCAGTAACGTGTAAGCATTACTTGCATTTCGGTGGGAATGACGCCATATGTCTCAAGGTGACGAGCACAGTTGTAGTGCAGCTCAGAACTTTTGGGTCTTTCAAGAATACTGATCGGCAATGCATTGTAATGGGCAGGGCGTATTAATTACCATAAGCTGAACATCCTGCTCGTCTCGTCCCTTATTTTCATAAAAAAATATAAACATAATGCGCGTTCGCCCTGGTACATTGTGTAAAATATTTTTAAGATGTATTTTTTACAATTTTAACCTGTTTAATAATTCTCAGGGGATTAAGACAATTTTAGTTTCATAGGAGGTGACTTATGATAGAAGTGAGCTTCTCTTGCCTTCAACTCCACTCTCATCTTCACACAACTGTAGCTAATTCCGAATATGTCTATCTGTTTACGAATTGTCAATCAGTATCGGCTTAAGTAACAATAGATTCGCTTATCTTTTCTATCTAAATGTTGCTCCATTAGATATAATATCTTTTCTCTTGCACACCTTGTGTATTCGCTAGTAAATCGCTAGTAAGTGGACTTGACATAAAAACAAAAAAGCAGTTACTTTGGTTTGGGCCCTCAGAGAAAGAGAGGATCACTGGCATATCCTATATCAGTATTTAATAAGTTAAGAATGGCAAGAGATACAGAAATTGTGGATAGCTTTCCTTACAAAAGAGCACCTTTATAATAGACCAGTGGGAGGCTCCTTTGCACCGGATAGATTATGGGTACCATAACGGCCACTATTTCTGCCGTGAAGCAGTAATGTGTAAGCATTACTGTGTTTCGGTCTGAAGGGCGCCGTAGCTAGTGAAATTACTGGGCAAATGATACTTGACATCTTATGTCTTGAGGTGACGAGCGCAGTTGTAGTGCCGCTCAGAAATTTGGCTTTTTCAATAATCTTGAGCGGCTCTACATTGTAACGGGCAGTGTGAATCAATTACCATCAGCTGAACATCCTGCTCGTCTCATCCCTTATTTTCATAAAAAAAAAGCTGATTGTGTAATTAATATAAAATCGCACGGCAACTCTGATCTCGCACAAAAATACACGGGCATAAAAAGAAAGTTCTAAATAATGTTTTTTAGGGGTTGCATTGAAATCTATCTATAACATTCTTCTATCACACATAACAATGGATAAATCATTCTCGATTCTCATTGTAGTAAGGATTCCAAGGAATTCCCTTTTGAATTTTGACCTTGCCGTACAAAAGATTGAATTTGTGAATGGAATACATTGGACGAAACTTTTGGTCAGGTAGAAAAGGTGTCTTTCGCTAGCAGATGCTTTCGCACATGACGCAGGGATATTTATTTATTTGGGCAACTTACAAATTACACTCTTTACATGCTTAAACTTTATATATAATAATAATGTGGATAAGAGTTAATTCACTTATAAGCTACCACTGCATTCATAATTTTACAGACAGTAATTTTAACAATTTAAAAACTACAATCTATAAATATTGTATAATTATAATAGAAAAAAAAAATATGACATATGGAAACATGGTTTGCAAGTCACGTGTGTAAATTAAGTATTTTCTTTTTATATTAAGCAAGCGGAATGAATAAATTAATGTTCTGCGATTTGGCGAGTGAGTTATATGACCTACAGAGCCTAGAAATAGTTGCGTTTTGACTCAGATTAGTCCTACATTGTGGTACTACAAACAACGAATAGGAATTTTTTCTTGTTAATTTTGGAGGAACGTCTATTTTGAATTTCGATGGCAAGTATGGAGAATCTATTTTACCGCTAAAATATTGTGTAAAAACAAAAGATCTATCTCATTATCCTTCTATCCGCCAGTAGGATCACACCGTAATGTTTTAACCTTTTGGTAGCCTGAGAGCTGTTTCGCTAAGAAGTCATTATAAGAAATGTAGAAGGTGTTGTTAATAGAAACGCACTTAAAATAGAAAATATGTATTTTATTATTTCCACTGATAGATAATAATTATTATAATAAATAACTCAATACAGTTTGAGCAGCGTAACCCTTTACAATTCACAATACCTAATGTTCTCTCGAATAAAAAAAAAATCAAATTCAAATTCCAAATTTCTGTATTTGATAGTAAAAGTTGGTATCAGAAAACTTATTTCTACAACCCTATCTACGTGTTGAGGGATAAAACTTTATTATGCTTAAAAAAAACTACACATAAGGTTTTTGGGGGGAAATCCAGGAAACTGGGAAAACCTGGCTATTTGCTATCACTTAACCTAACTTAAGACTAATGACTAGAGCTTAAAACTAACTTAAAACTAAGGTAAATAAATACATATATAAGTTCTCTCGATTTCAGAGCGCTCTGGCTTATATAGGGCACGACCGTCACAGTGTTAGTTGGCACAACTATAGTGCCAACTAGCTTACATGAATGAAGTTAACCAAAGAATTGAAAACAATTTGCCATTATAGTTATTTCTAAAATTATTGTTATAATTATATAAAACAATACTAACACAGTAAGTAGTTAAATAAATGTTATAATTAATTGGGATGTCCAATCTTGTTCTAACCATATATCGAGAACTTAAAAATGTCAAATGTCTTTGACAGTTCATGACGTTAGTAGTGCTGGTAAACACATTAAGCTGACAGATATATGATACATATTATCGCTATTGTTATTTTAATTTCTACACTAATAATAACAACGCGTAGCCAAAACTGTCGATTTCATTCATCATTTCAAAAGTTATTTTTGTTGTGTAAAAAAAATTAAAAAGTACATTACTTGACACAGTCAAAGAAATAACAATCTTAAATTTAATACTTTTCAACGACGACATTGCCTTATAGAAACTATGTGGTCAATGGAGTATGTTTTAACATCGGAGACTTATAAAACTTACGAGCTGACCCATCAAACGTTGTATTGTCATATAAAATAGGTAAAAAAATTTTAGGGATGCAACCGATTCTCAGACCTACCAAATATATCGTACTACAATTATTGTATTCGATTGTCATCTTGCAACCCTATTGCGGATCTGTGAATGGAATAGAATATTATAAAATCGCGATAGAAAATAGGTTTTGATCGTAGAGGGTTGAAAATTTAGGGTTGTATGTATTTTTATATGCTGTATCTTAAAAAAACCACAAAATTATGCCCACAGAAAATATTAGGGGTGAACCACCCTTAAACATTTAGGCTGATGAAAAATAGATGTTGTCCGATTCTCCACCCTAGCCACTAAGATTCACGAAAATCAGTCGAGCCGTTTCGGAGGAGTTCAATTACGTACACCGTGACACGAGAATTTTATATATTAGACTAGCTGACCCAGCAAACGTTGTATTGCCGATATTAAAATAGCGATACAAAAGTAACTATTGATCGTAGATGGGTGAAAATTGAAGTTGTATGTATTTTTTTAATGCTGACTCATAATCAAAAATATTTAAAAAAAAATGGCGTGGACCACACTTAACATATAGGGCGATGAAAAATAGATGTTTTCCGATTCTCAGACCTACCCAATATGCACTCAAAATTTCATGAGAAACGGTCAAGCCGTTTCGAAGGACTTTAACTACAAACACCGCGACACGAGAATTTTATATATTAGATAATAAATAAAATATATTTGATATTTTCATCTACCTATACTTTTGGAGAGGTAAGTAACACTTGTTCACTAAAATATTCAAAATGTTTAGCTCAGTATTAAGCAATCATTTTTATTACTGATGGCAAAGGTAATAAATTAATACTTATAATTAATTGAAGGTAGTTTGAAAATAAAATACTTGTAACGATTTGTTCAAAGCGGTAATTAGCTTGTGCATGTTTTATCGTCCTCATAATACTGGTTTTCATTAAGTGCCAAAACACTCAATTTGATTTTTCACAATATAGTGGAATGTTATAACGCAGAACCCGCGCCTTAGTTACGTCTCGTACCTTAAGGTATCTCTGCTAATGGCAGTTCCATAAAAGTAAAAAAAAAATATATTGTTACCGTATAAACAACATTGTATGCACCATATACCTATATGCACGGACGAGTAAAATAAGAAGGACTCCGTGTCACCTTACATAACAGTGAGGCACCAAAACAAGCCGGTAAACGTGTAAATACATAGCCCCACGTATACACTTACACTAATACAAGCCGATCGGCCGCCATTATAAGATTTGCCATCGTCTATGACAGATCAGTTTGCGTCGCAATAAATTTTTTAAAAAATGCCGTCGTGCGTTGTGAAAAAGTCTAAAAACAATACTTTAAAGGTATTTGTGGTTTGATTATTTAAGGGAGAAAAAATTGTGTATCTGGTATTCCCCGTAACCGCACACACATTTTGTTCTAGTCCGTGGGTGTATGGTATGTTTTTTAGACTTACGTTCAGACTTATATGGAAAGCGCCGTAACTTGGAAGCGGCTTTTGCTGATTGGCAGATCTGTAACAGAGAACAAGTAAGACTGAATGCTTGGCTAGATTTAGTTTCCATTTATATTAGATTTGAGATCTACTACGGCTTGCTATATTATTTTAACATTGAATAAAATAAATAGTCCACCAAAAAGTCATTTTATCGTATCACCGCTCTTGGACACCATTCATGTAAACATATTGTTTGATGACAAAAAAATCCCGTTGAGTTTGTTGCGCCCATTCTTCTCAGGTCTAAGGCACTCTATTTCGAATGGATGGCAGTTTTTGACTTTCAATAAGTGATTTCACATCCTATTTTACAAAAATATTTGAATAAGGTAATCCGATAAAATTGGTAAAGGACACATAAGAAGAAAAAAAAAATAGTAGATGACAGAAAATAATTAGGCACTGGCTAATATATATTTGTAGAATGGAAAATTATATATGGACGAAGCGTTTAACATAGTGGGTAACACATGAGGAAAAAAGTAAGAGAGGTGGATCTTCAACAGCAGAAGTAGGACCCATTGGATATGGACCGCACGGGAAAGAGATGTTTGTAAAGATTTAGGAGAGATCTAAGTTACAGAGGCGAAATTTAAATTTTAATGACGTATTTATTTTTTATTTGTATTTTGTGCTTGATTATGGGTACCAAAACGGCGCCTATTTCTGCCGTGAAGCAGTAATGTGTATGCATTATTATCTTTCGGTTTGAAGGGCGCCGTAGCTTGTGAAATTACTAGGAAACGAGACTTAACATCATATGTCTCAAGGAGACGAGCGCAATTATTGTAATGCCGATCAGATTTTCAAAAATCCTGAGCGGTACTACATTGAAATGGACAGGGCTTATCAATTACCATCAGCTGAACGTCGTGCTCGACTCGTCCCTTATATTCATAAAAAAATTATTAATTGTGTAAAATGACTTAGTTATTACGGTCAGCGCGTAATGAAATATTTCCACTTCAAAAGTCCAACGCAATTTGTTCCTAATGCTTATTAGGACTACGGAAGACAATGTCACGAAAAGGTAGACAAACGTAGCTATACAAACAAAACAAAGACGACTTAAGATACTTAAGTACGTACTTGTAAAGTGAGATAAAAACTCAACAGTTCCGATAATAAAACTTGAAGTGGACAAAGCGTTTTGTTTTTCATTCTCGTCTCTGACGGCCCCTGTTAAGATTTACAATTATCAACGCCCTTTGAAGATGCTTTTATTATTCATTGAAGGCTTTTAGGGAATTCAATTGAATGATACAATTATAATGTGGAGATTGTTTATTTAAAAAGAACAAAAGTGATTCTACGATTAAATTAAATGCATAATTTTGAGTATTGAGTATAAATTCTCGTATTACTAAGGCCCTGTTGTATGCCTGTCTCAATAAATACGAATAGAAGTCTTTTTATTAAATGCTGAAACTTCAATAGATAAGATGGACATACAATATACTAGCGTAAAAACAAACGAAGCTATGCGTGAGACAAGAACGTCTTTAAAGGGGGTATTTTTTTACGAAAAGGGACTTTTATGGGATGAGATGAGCAGGAAGTTCAGCTGATGGTAATTGATACGCCCTGCCCATTACATTGAAAAACCTAAAAATTCTGAGCGGCACTACAATTGCGCTCGTCACCTTGAGACATAAGATGCTAAGTATCATTTGCCCAGTAATTATATTAGCTATGGAGCCCTTCAGATCGAAACACTGTAATGTTTACACATTACTCCTTCACGGTAGAAATAGGCGCCGTTGTAGTAACCATAATCTAGCCGGCATCGTGTGCAAATGAGCCTCCCACTGGTGGTGGTGTTGCATGCCTGTCTCAAAAATTTCGAACAGAATTCCTTTATATTAAATACTAAGACTTCAAAAGATAACATAGATTTACAATACCCTAGCGTATAGACAAACAATTCGATGTGAGACACAAGAACATCTTTAAAAAAGATACAGCAAGGTAGAAAACCTAAGTGAATCTATTGTTACTGTGATTGCAATGAAACTATTAGCTAAAGCACACATTGCAATTGGAAATATTAGGAGTCTAGTGCGATGTTATGTCGATATTAAGACTACACGAGAGAAGTGAATTCTTCATTAAGCCGAAGTTAAATCTATACTATAATATTATAAAGCTACAGTGTTTGTTTGTTTGTTTGAACGCGCTAATCTCTGGTACTACTGGTCCGATTTGAATGATTCTTTCAGTGTTGGGTAGGCTATAGGCTTCTTTTTTTTTCAAAATTAGGGATCCGTAATAAAATTGCTATTTTGTAACACAAGGTGTAAAATCGAAAACCTATTTTTGCGTGCGCTGCAAAAACTATTGACAATAGAACAAAATGATGTACAATATATATATAGGCAATATTTTATTACTTATAAAACTATCGCGTGAATTATACTTTATATGGCAAAACAACGTTTGCCGGGTCAGCTAGTAATACATACATATCGAGCCAACATTATACGAACGAGCGTTCAATAGCCGAGCATGACGGCGCAGTGTCATTTACTACCGAACTAAAAATTAATTGAATTAATACGCCAAATCGTAATCGAAACTTTAGCGGCGTTGAGCACTATTCTATTGATGGGTATAAAATGTTAACTCGCATCAGGACACGTGACCTGATAGAATTCGTTGAAATTATGGAAGAAATTTTTTTCTGAGAGATAAACTTTATTATTTTTAACAGAAATTATTCCCGAACCATTCCAGAACATTCAAAAATGCACAACGTTAATGTTCAAGTTTTCACTTCTGCCGACACGGTTTTTTATATATCGTATTGAATTAAAAATATTTTAATTTTTCAAATATCTGCCATATTGTGCAGTTTTATTAGCCGTCCACTAGCATCAACCCTCTAATACATTTTCTCTTATTCTTGGTACAAATTCAAATTCAAATACTTTTATTCAAAATAAGATGTGTATAGCAAGTCAAAAACGAACACCCATTCCAAAACGAATGCCTTAGAAGAATGTGCAAAAAACTCAGCGGACTTTTTTTTTTATCGAAAAAATATGTTTACAAAGTAAAATTGTACAATTAAACTTATTATTAAATAGCCTGACGGCGATCACTCAATTCCCAATCTGTGGTATCATTAACCTTGGTTGGTATTCAGAACATCCCCACCAGCCTGTGTAGATGCGAGTTTGAATTGTGAGTTTTTATAGTTTGCGTGGATTGCCCTCGCGATATTATTTTAAAGCGGCAATTAGAAAGGAAAGTAGTTTTCACTAGTTTCCATAAAAATTTGAATTGTACTTTAAACATATTTAATTCAAACAAAACAATTCTTATAACTATATTGTTTACAGTACTATACTGGCAGCAATTCCGCGTTGGATGGCTAGCGCTTGGGTTGCCAGCAGCTGTATTGAGGCGTGCAGATAGCACTTTGTACATTCTTCGCGCCTCCCCACGGGCTAAGTGACTCGACACCAAACGGCACAAAGATTTAAGTCTCACTGAGACCGACATATTTGCGAAGCTTGCTGTCTTCGGCAGTCGAAGCAGCAGCCCCAACTGACGTAACTTGGACATGAGAAGGAGTGTCGACGCAACTCGCGTCCGACACCAGCGCCCTTTCCCCATGCCCAAGTTAACATATTGTTTTCGTTGTTCCTATGAGTTACGTTATACGTTAGTTTTAGCTCTTTTAAGTTAATATCCATTGATATTGGACATTAATACAATCCTTTTAACATTGACTCCAGAGTCCAGTTCTGAGAAAAACTCTTCTCTGCCAATCATAGGGATTGTAGGGACTTCATTATGTCGTGGCAGTTAGAGCATGCTTGACTCACTAAAACGTAAGGGCTATTTTACTCCAGGGACCACAATTCCCACGTACCTTCAAAATTTTAATCAATTATTAGACTAGACTTTAGAATAGACTTTTAGTACATTTATAAAGGATGTTCCCATTTCTTATACATAACCTGCAGTAGGTATTTAACTACAAAAATATTACGCGTGAAACCGCGGGGCAGAGCCAGCGATAACTAATTAATGGTGTTTAGTGTAGAAGAAACACTTGCTTATTTTTTGTACCGATACAATCTTAAAATGTTTTGCAACAAGTTTGTTAGTTTGCGTTTATTATTATTAATATATTAATTATTTACCTTTACAAATTTGAAATACTTTTATATAAATTTTACCTTACAAAAAAAAATGTATGTATTTCTGTACAAAACAAAAATTCTATATCTCAGCCCCTGAGAGTAAGTAGATCATATTATGGATTAGGCAATTTAGTAATTTAAATACTTTTTTTTAAATAAAAATATTCTTAAAACAATCCGTGAAAGTGACCTATTAGATAAAGGTATCTGTACAAAACTAAAAGTTGCTCGAAATTATGCTTAAAAACGAGCACCGAACGTGCATTTAATTTTTTGGTAGCGAACATTCTAGAAGCCCTAATAGTATCAATCAAACAATGCCCTTCATCGGATGTTGCACAAAAGTGTTGAGGAAGTTATTTTTTACCACTCATGGCATCGTGTACACGTGCGGGGAGAGCTTTTTATAGCAACGACTAATGAAGCGACAACCGTATGCTCGGCAACACAGCCCAGGATATCCTGTTTGAAAATAACAGATAATAATGTCCTTACACCCTTACGACCAAGGGAAAAGGTTTAATGGCAGTACTATAATACTTATAGTTCTAAAAGGCGGCCCCTCGACTATGCCCTTGTACCCTTGCCCTTTAACTGACGAATAGTCACCTTACAAATAAAAAAAAATACGGTCTGTGCTTAATTAAGACCAACAACAACTGAACAAGACGGAAGTTAACATTTCTTCAAGGCTAAGTTAACAATACGAAATAAGTATATACATCTATTTTTATTAACTCAAGGTGCTCTGACAGAACACACACCCTTAACGTTGTTAAGTCGACTATTCATTTTGAAAATGCCCATCGAGCAACATTCGGAATTTTATAGATGAGTTCGATCTCAGCGGATATCCATCTCCATAGGGAGTGCCGCTTGCGCCTCTGTCTCCCCAAGAGAAGGTCGCCTTCGATGAAAGCTTAGCCTGCCCAAAGCCAACCTCAGGTGGTGTTTAGTGGGTAGGCACCTAGGTTTTAGGTGATTTGTGACTGGTTATGTGTGCATAACCAACGCAAACTTAAGCTGCTTTGATATGCATGAGCATTCACCACCTCCCTCTCGTCGTTATCCCGAAGGGTAGCCCTTTCCCTTTGTTTGAGCGCAAAAAAATTATGTCTTTAGCATTTTGCGGTAAGAAAAGTCATAATATTTTAATAGGCTTCTCGTAGGTCATAAGTAGGATCTATAAAGGTACAGAAGACAAGTAACCGTTTGTTGCCGACACTCTGCAATGTCATGTCATGCAACTCCAGAAGAATCCCATAAGCTCTCCTGGCCTTAAGTGTCCAGTCCCCGTAGCACCAACTGGAAATAGTCTTAATTATACTCACTCCCTGTTTCCAAAGTGCGAAGACCATTGTGAATCCATCTGGCTCTTAACGAAGTTATTGTCAAAGTCAAATAATATTTATTCAATTAGGCTTAAAACAAGCGATCTGGAATCGACACTATAAATATTTCTATTAAATTACTGAATCTACCATATGTTCGTAAAAGTACTTTCGTAAGCTCGTGCTCTACAGCACGTGAGAAGAACATACAAGAAACTCAACGGCCACCAAATTGATTTCGATAATTAGAGTAGCCCTGCTTTGCACGTGGATGAATGGTAGCTGATACTGGGGTACACCAGAGGAGAGATGAGATTAGTACTCCTTATGCGACGGATCAAATTTTACCCCAACCCGCAAGAGAATTATTTGCAGAAGAAAGATGTTTCTTTGGGCATTGGTTGACGATTTCTCGACACTGACATGACTTCACATAAGTAAAAACTCATGTGATACACAAGCTCGTTTGCCAAAAATATTGCAACTAAGTTATCAGCTGTATTCAGTATGAGTTTTTTTCACAGTATGTAAAACCTCTTATTGACGGTAATGAACTACTAAAGAAGATGGCATGAAGGTAGGTATGAAATGAAAATTTCCGTATTATTCAGCCCGTCACTTGCGGGAAATGTCCTGGAAGTGACAAGGCAGTATCTGCAAACCCCACTGTGGTCATAAAAAGGGAATCGGATATGTCAACCGAGCAACGGGGCTTCCTACTAGACTTACCTATACCTATATTCACAGCTTTATCATCGGATCCGGCCAATACTAAAACACAAATTTTATCTATCAAATCAAAAACTGCAGTGGAAAGTTAGGAATCTTTTCAAAATATAATATTAAACTCTTGTTGCTATGTCAGGTAGGTACCATTTAGCACAGTAGTACAAAAAAACCGTGTGTGCGCGTTTAAAACCCCATGAGAGAAGTGAAAACTTCATCACGGCGAATTTCATAAAGCAGAAAACAACTATGATCATCGAGCGAGTCTACCGTACTCAACTGGAGCCGAGCGTGACGCTTCAGCCTCATTCAATATCCTCCAGTTAAAGTTAGTCAACAAGTAAAGTTGCTCATTGCAACTTTTTCACTTCAAGAGCTTATTGCCAATCGCAACAGTGATAAGTATATTCTCCAGACAATAATTTTTATTTGATTGCCATTTGCCACGCGCGCATCGTTTTACGTTTGCCTTTGCCCCGCGCCCGTCCCTCGGGCGTCAACAGTCTGGCGCTGGCTGCCGAATCGAGTACACCGCGCATGCGCTCTCGTGGATCGTGTAACGAACTGTCAATTCGAATCAACGTAAATAAACAAGTGATTTTTGAATTAAGTAATACTTTTACGTGCATAAGTTAAGTGTAGGTACAACAACTTATGTAAGAGGGATCGTGCCAATAAGTGCAACGAAATTGCATGTAAGTTTTTTGTTTTATTTCGCCTGGATATTTGATACCACCGGCCGGCGCTTCGGAAATCTGTTCGGTGCATTGGTAATCGATTTGTTTTTGTTTTGTTGTTGTTCGTACATAACGTTATACAAATTGTATTAATTATGGGATAATACCTACCTAGGTCATATATTACAAAATTACAATACCTACTTGTTTTACAGAGTATGTCAATGTCAAATTTTAACAATATACAATTAAAACACAGTTTAATATCAGTAAGGTAAATTATTTATATTAACTAATTAAACCATTATTTTATTTTGAACTAAATGTAAACGAAGAGATTAATAGGTGAATACAATTGATAAATTAAAATTTTCTTCCTAATTTTTTGTTAGATTAAGAATATATTATATTTTATATTTTTTTAATTAGTACTTATATGCTTATAGTTAGTATATTGAGCATAATTAAGCGTTTTATTCTATGGCTATTAGGTATTTGACGATTTATAGTTCAATGATGGTGTAAGGAAGAAATCATGAAGTGTGACAAAAATGAACGCAATAATAATTATCGGTGGCGTTCAACTAAAAACTTAACCGACTTCATAAAATATAATTAACGATTAAAAATAAATTATGTTTATATAGATAGAATATATAGAATTTATTATTAGATTTGATTAATCTGATCTAGATTAAATTATAATAATCAATAATACTAATCGCTCTGAAAGCGTTACTTAATTAATATCTAATTATTATTCTTTTGTTTCAACGGATACCAATTATAATCCATCATTAGGCATTACGAGCATAGGTCATCGTAACGTTTATGGGTTAATTCAACTAATTAGAAATCCAATTAGACGTAAACCCTGTAAAAACACGGCCCAGTTGGTTTCGCTTCAGGAATTTTCGTATCTCAGTCTAGCATCAAAGCGTTGCCTTTTTGCGAAAAATAATACCAAGATACGAACTTGGTAACATAATACCGTCTTATTTATTATGTCTAAGAGGATATATAAGATTTTATCTCATTAATTTATGTGTTTGAGTGTTACGAGGGAAATTTTGCTGAGATGAATTCTATCTATAGAGCATTATAAATGTATGTACTTACATATTCATGCATAATTGTGTTTTGTTTGACTTTTCCAGGCATGTTTTTTATACTGATGGGTTTACTAGAGTTTATAATTTAGAACCCGCTTGTAAAACCCATATTTGTACAAATATTTGGACTCATATGTTATGTTTTGTTATTTAGTATATATATATTTTTTTAATTATTTTCTTGTAAATAAATAAAAAAAAAAGTAGAAATTATTACATAAGTAAATAATATTATGTACAATGTACATGAAGTTGTTTTGTAAATAATTTCTCCATCTTAATAATATCTTATAACAAGACCGTAGACAAATATAACAAACGAATACTTAGTTCCGGTAATCAGTCTTCAGCGTTATCAAGTTATATATTATCTATAAATAAATTTAAATGTTTTATAAAAAAATTGCTCTGCCGTAAATCCTATTACTCCACAGTTGAATATCTAAGTGATCGGACAGCCTGGAACTAGATTATGATTATTTTATAGCGTAGAGAAATGACTGTACAATATTGTATATTATTATTGAAAAGAGCGCAAAAAAAAGAATGCTGGGAGAGTTTCTTGCGCCGCTTCTTCTCTCTCAGAGCGCCATTTGTTTCCGAAGCAGTAGTAGTAGTATCTAGTATATTAGAAATGAAATCAAAAAGAATTCTAAAGGAATCAATTTTGAGAAAATAAATGCCTTTTATGCCTTTTATAAGAAATATTAATTAATTTCAATCTCGTAAATCGCATCCGGAGTAGATTAACGGCCATTTTCAATAACCTATCTATCCTTAGTTTAACTTACTAGAGGTAGACAAATCTTATGTCAACATCGCGATGTGAGTCGGGTCAGCTAGTATAATAAATATGTGTACATTCTGCATTTCCGATTACTTAATTCTTAATAACTACTAATTCGAAATGATCATGCGAGAATGACCCTTCTAGTATCTTTTTATTTAGATTTCTATGTTATAAACCTTTCCCTAATCTTTAATGTGAAAGGAAACAATCCCATTTCTCAGCGTTCCTTCGGTAGTTGCGAAAGATAAATCTCTGGTAGGAGCGGTCACATACCTGGGCACTCCTTTTCAAATTAGTCGAACCCATATCTATGTTAAAATACCATTTTAATTAACACAATTAAAATCTATGGGAAGTTTACGAGTTTGACCAGACGGAATGAGTTTGTTTTAATGTGAGGAATTTGAAGATTAAACTTCTTTGTGATGATGGAAACAAGGTCTTTTTATCGAAACATTGTTCTTAGTTCTGTTGATGATAAGTTTTATGACAGAAGTGGAGAATTCTTTAACAAAGATTTCTGTCTAAACAATTTATTGTCTTTCTCTCTAAAAACATACCAAATTGTTTAGATTTGCAAGAGTGACATCTCAAGTCAATTTCCTAATATGCAAATATTGGGGTTGAGCAGGTTATCAACAGTAAAGTAGATCCTGTAGATGATGCCATAGCTGGAGAGTTTTTTGCATCGCGGTTTCATAAAACCGCACTATTATTGCTTTTTGACAGACATAGGGATTGACAGCGTCAGAAATCTTACACAAATAACACTGAAAACAAAATTTTATTAACGATGCGGGACTCAAACCTGCGACCTCTCGCTTTCCGTGCGACCGCTCTTTCCAACTGAGCCAACAGTTTGAGTAACGTATCGTTTATAAAATCTTGTATGTTTTGTTCAACTGAATTTAATGATTCAACTTCACCCCTACCCCGCGGCCGCCTGCAATGCGACATGCGATAAATGGTCAAAAAAAACGAGACGATGTAATAAAATAGTTGCGTATTCAGTCATTCATCTACAGCTTAATAATCAACTTATTTTTAGAGTTCTCCTAAGTAAAATAAAATGAAAAATTTTAGACTACCTAAAAGTCAATCAAACTTATAAAACAACATAATGTAGTTACAATTATTGTTAAATTAACATGGTACCACATGGGAAGCACCAGCTTTCAAATAAAAAAAGAATCATAACAATCGATTCACCCAGTCAAAAGTTCTGAGGTAACAAACATACCTTCGAATTGAGAAACCTCCTCCTTTTTTGAAGTCGGAAGAGAAGAAAACACAATTGAATGGTGAATTCAAAAATGGCCGCACTACTTGCATTGAAAGAATGGTATTTAAAAGTAGGTACCTACATCCCTTCTTAAGTAATATTATAAATGTGAATGTAATTTCGTTTGTTATGTTTTCACGCCTAAACCACAGAACTGATTTTGATAAAATTGTACAGAGATATATTAGAGCTTGAAAAAGGACATAGAATACATTTTTTTTTGCAAAAAAAAAAACAAATGGAGGGGTTGAAATAACGGATGACAGTTTATATGGAAATTCGTCATTATCATTTATACACATTTGTTCGAGCATTTTGAAACTTTGACCTACATGGGGATGAAATAGGAGATTAAAGTTCACAGGGAAATACTATTAAAGAGACTGTCCACAATGACAATCGATGTTCGCTGTATCATAGAAGAACCGAAAGAGCAGTTTGTATTTTATATAGTGTATTATTTGAAAAGTATACAAATAAATAAAAAATTAAATTGCCCAAAGTAACTATTCAACGCGGACGAAGTCGCGGGTAAAAGCTAGTTTTATTGATCGAAGCGTAGCTCCCGCCGGATAACTCCAATTGATTTCTGTGTTAAATTGTTTCTCAGCAATTTCTGGACCGATTTAAAAAAAAATGATTTTAAAAAGCTTTCGAAATTAGAACGCGCTATTTATATTTATTTAAAAATTGAGCCCATTGATCAAATCACATTATGTTTTAATTGTAACACTGCTATCAATCGAGAGTGATTCGACTGCCACGTTCTTAATTATTGAATTTGAAAATCAGCACAAGTTTCTCATGTGACTAAATAAGGCGCTAATTCGTCATGTTTAAATATGGTGCCATATTCTAAAAGATTCTTTTTATTGTTTTTGTTTGGATTAATTTTGTCTTGTTTTTGAACACAGATTTAGTTTACCTCGCTACGCTCAAATAAACGCCGTAGCGAAGCGGTACGGCGAGCGATTGCGGCATCCTAGTATACATATATTATATCTTCTATGATGGCTCGGGACACTTCGTGTAAACGTCAGACACGCACTTGGCTAATTTTTTCGAACATTACAACATTCATTAGAAAAACATTCCAGATGTATTTCTAGAGTGCTTTACAAAATTTATCAATTATGCTAATATAATTAAAACGGCTTTGACAGTTTATTGGTACCGTCAAATATTTACTCAACTAATTAAAATTTATACATTGCAGTTAAATAGTTGAAAATAGAATGTAAGCGTCATGAATAATGCTGTTTGAAGAGTAATAAATGTGCATTAAAATTAATCCAAGTGATTTGATTTAAGCTAATAAACTCGCATTCTCGGTGATTTGATTTTGAAATAAACAACATTCCAGATCGGTAATGTATGTATGAGTTAAAAGATCGATCCATTTAAATTATTATTTTATGGAAAAGGGGAACAAACGAGACTACGGGTTCACCTGGTGTTAAGTGATCACCGCCGCCCACATTCTCTTGCAACACCAGAGGAATCGCAGGCCGGCCTTTAAGGAAGGTGTACGCGCTTTTTTTGAAGGTAGGTAGGTAGGTACCCATGTCGAATGATTGTAATACAACTAGCTTGGTGATAGAAAAATTTAAGCTAAAGTTTTAACGCTACAAAATCGGAGACGTACTTGCAGTCTGGCGTGAACAAAGGCATAACCGTGTAAATAGTCGCGCCTTCAGATAAGCTAAATGCTGTCTTCCTGTAATGAAGGGTTACCAACTGTTAAGGCTGCTTCACACACAATATGTTGTATGCGGCGATGATTACTTTGCGGAAATCCATAATTATCCAAATGATTTGAGTTTTCTTTCTCTTTAAACAATTTGACACGTGTTTTGCCTCTACACGAGGCATCCTCAGGCCATGTTGAGTCGCCAAAATCTGGCATGAGAATCTAAGTCTCGTTAACTTAACAATAAAGTTAATTAACACTAAAGAAAACTCAAATCATTTGGACGTGCAAATAATTAAACCCTGTTTAAACGTTAGGCAGAGTCCAATGTATCAATTCAACATAATATCATCATCATTATTATCATTTCTGCTGGAAGACGTCCACTGCTAGACAAAGACATCCTCCAAAGATAGCCATGAAAAAAAAATCAAATTTCAGATTTCTATATTTGTTAATAAAAAAAATTTGCAAAATTTCTTATAATCTACTTATTTCAGCAATTTACAATGAAGCCTTATATATGTAGGTATCAGTAAACTTATTTCTACAACCCTACGTGTTGAGGGATAAAACTTTATTATGCTTAGAACTAATACATAAGGTTTGTGGGGGGAAAATCCAGGAAACTAGGAACGATCATTGAACATATTATATAATATATAATAATACATAAAATATCTATATATATATAAATGAATTGCTGTTCGTTAGTCTCGCTAAAACTTGAGAACGGCTGGACCGATTTATTGGCCAAGGTGATAAAAAATGCATTATTTATAAAAAAATACTAAAAACATCTAAAAAATAACGAAAAATTGTTGATATAACTATCTACATTCATTTACGCTAATGAATATTATATTATGTTAAATTTTTAAGATGAAATTTTGTGTTCTATTTTTTTAATTCGCCTAGATGTGTGGTACAATTACATATATGCAATACCTACTATCAAATCTCGATACTTTTGGAATTACTTTCTTCAAATTTATTACTTACATGCATTCAAGCTCTTCAGACAGTTAAATTTTATTCAACAATTTGTTCTTTATTTTAATACTCACATTTTTACACAATTAATATTACAATTGATAATCGCCCATAAGAATTAATAAAATATGAACGTCGCGTGTTTACATCTGTGTGAACAAGCCATTATCTGCGTTTGAATTGTAAACAGCTGAATTGTACTTCGCAAGATTCTCAGTGCATTTTTAGTTGAATATGCTTGAACTGCTTAAACGACAAGTTGCAAGCGCTGGTTTCCAACAATCATCTGTTTGGTTACATCCTGAGGGAAAAGAAGGAATCCTAAATGGAAACAATACCTTATAATCGAAATTTGAAATAATTTTACAGTTAATATTGCATCCCCAACTTTTGCTTTTTCTGTTCTGAAACACCTTCATAGGAGCGAAAAAAATCTAGATGAAAAGCACAGTATATTATAATCGAAACTTAAGTAATAATGTCTTTCTGTTAGTAATACAATAACATATTGATCTTTAGTATTATATATTATGAATAAGGCAAATCTTACTTACCTGAAGTACATATTTTATAACAAAAATAATTATTACGTTGAAAATATTGCGGTGTACCGCTACTAACTATAGTATAGCATACAAATAAAAACATATCCATTTATAAGACAGTATTATAAATAAATAAATGTATATGTAGGTACGAAATACAAAAATATTTTTTTTAATGAAAATGAGGGACGAGACGAGCAGGACGGTCAGCTGATAGTAATTGATACGCCGTGCCCATTACAATGCAGTGCAGCTCAGGATTCTTGAAAAACCCCAAACATTCTGAGCGGCACTAAAACTGCACTCGTCACCTTTAGACATAAGATGTAAAGTCTCATTTGCCTAGTAATTTCACTAGCCACGGCGCCCTTGAGACCGAAACACAGTAACGCTTACACATTACTGCTACACTACTGTAAAAATAATACTGGAAGAATTCTGTGCTCTGTTTCTAAACTAATTATAAAGAAATTAAATTTGAATAAACAATTAATTTATATATTATTTCTCGTTGAAGGCTAAAGTTCTAAAGCATGATTCACACAATGGTAACGTTTTACTTTTTCACAAGGAAACACGTTAATAATTATTATTGTTGGTCACATTAACGTGCCATTGACTCGTCGTTTGGCCTCGACCCCTAGTCGTCAGTCTGTCACTAGATATTTTTAGTTTTCAGCGTTCCTCACTCACTATGCGTGACTCATACCCGTTGTATCTATGAGGTGGGCTTTCACTCGGTTTATGATGCAAATACTCATCGAGGTTTATGGCTCTCGAGATCTTAAGCCGATCGCTGACGACAGCACTCGGCATATAAATACTTGAGAGACTATAGAAGTTATTTTGTTTACAAATGTTTGTAGCACTTATATCTCAGGATTAGGGAAGAGAAAAATACATAGTATGAAAAAAAGAGGCGTTGACTTGCCTAAATCCATAACTATCCAAAGTTTATGAGTTTTTGAAGTGAAAAATTAATGTTAAACTCGCGTCAGGACACGTGGCCTGATCGAAAATTCGTAAGGCACTCGTTGAAATTATAGGCGAAAATTGATTTTTATGAGAGATAAACTATTTAATGTTAAATAATTTTAATAGTCCTGAAGTGTTAATTTTTTTTATGTAATTTCAAGTGTCGTATTTGTTTACGTAGCGCAATTAATAAATATTGTATTTAACCAAATAAATGCTAGTACTTTAATACTGATAAATAAAGCAATTCGTGCGAAATTATTCCCTTAACATTCCAAAATATTCAAAAATGCACAACGTTAATGATCAAGTTTTCACTTATGTATTTTGAAATTCAATACAACATTCATTCATCATCCGTTTTCATTACAACACTCGTTTGTATGATGTAATGGTTACTAGGACTGGCTTTTTTAATGTTAGCAGTAAGCTAACTGTTTCAGAATCTTTTATCGAGGATTCATATAATGGGTGTAGATAAAGTCTTGTATGTCAACTGTTGATAATTAGGTATTAAAACACTCATGTGATACTATTTTCACACTCGGTTTCGCCTCGTGTGATACACCCACATTCGTGTTTTAATACCCCTTATTACACAACAAATGCGTAAATAACTATTAACGCACAAAGCTAATAAGCCCAAATTTATTTCTTAAATTAGGAGTTCATTGAAATTCTAATATATTTATTTAGGTACTATTGCAGTATTCCTTTTTGCTCTTAATAGTGATTTTCATTATTAAAACACTAGAAATAAGGGATTGCTTGTAATTAATTCTAGTAGGCTTCATAAGATAGGTACATAATAGCTTTAAGAGTAAATGTATACACTTCTATAATAGAGTCCCAGCCACTGTTCAGGCATTATCTATAAATAAATTTAAATGTTTTATAAAAAAATGGCTCTGTCGTAAATCCTATTACCTACTCCACTGCTGAATATCTAAATGATCGGACAGTCTGGGACTAGATTGTGATTATTTTATAGCGATAGAAATGACTGTACAATATTGTATATTTTTATTGAAAAGAGCGCAAAAAAAGAATGCTGGGAGTGTTTCTTGCGCCGCTTCTTATCTCTCAGAGCGCCATTTGTTTCCGAAGCGGTAGTAGTATCTAGTAGTTATTAGAAATGACATCAAAAATAATTCTAAAGGAATCAATTTTGAGAAAATAAATGCCTTTTATGCCATTCAGGTGAAGGTTGTAAATAAGTATACCAATTGGCTGAAAGCTCGAAAGGTGCCACATCACCTGATTGATTGATTTATAGTCCCGCGGAATTATAATAAGGCTGTAGTTATTGAGCTTCGATTTTGAACTCTTGGGAATTTTTAGCTTTCTTTATACAATTGATTAGAAATAAGTACCAAAGTGGTTTGATTAAATATCTAGTGTCGGAAATACAGTTTTTTTATCTGCACCATTGTGTACAACCGCAGTTCTATATTATTATAAATCCTGACCAATGAGAATTCTGGATTTTACGGTACGATTTTAGGGTTACGTAGCCAAATGTCATAGAACGGAACCCTTATAGATTCTTCCCACTTTTTTCCGAAACTATAAGAACTATACTGTTGAAACTTGGTAAGTAGATGTATTCTGTGAACCGCATTAAGATTTTTCGCACAAAAATAGAAAAAAGAAACAATAAAATATAAATTTTGGGGCCTCCCCATATTAGAACTAAAACTCATATATTTTTTTTCTTCAAACCCATTTGTGTATATATTTTACATATATACGTTTCATATATATATTTTTTTTAAGCTGAATAGTTTGCGCGAGAGACACTTCGAAAGTGGTAAAATGTGTCCCCCCCCTCCCCCTGTAACTTCAGGAATAAGAGAATGATAACACTGAAAAATATATACGATGTTATTATTTTATTACCATGCAAACTTCCACTGAAATATGATTTGAAAAAGATCTAGTACGTAGTTTCTTTTTAATACGTCACAAGAACTTTTATATTATGTTACTTGCTGCTACGGAACCCTTCATGGTCGAGTCCGACTCGCACTTGGCCGCTTTTTGACAACAGCAAATAATGATACTTCCAGCTTCTTTTAAAATACACTCCTAAACGTACGTAACATCATCAAACCAACAAAAATAGAATATTCAGTTGCTCGAAACATTATAAGTAACTTCGACTAACAGAATGACATCTTGGGCTATTTGCATACATTTGAACTTTGCCGGAGTCGTATCGCGAAATGTCTGCTTATGTTTAGATAGCGTGCTGTACTGTAAATATTTCGATGGTAAAGGTCCATCCATGTCATATGGATTCCATAAAAATTCACTCATTTCTTTCGGCAAAGTCCTTCATGAGGAATAACACCAAATCATGTTCTTCTAGCGAGACAGTACTTCACTCTATGGCGCAAATACAGCCCCACATGGAGTACTGTTCTCACCTCTGTGCGAGCGCTCCCCAGTATCAGCTTCTTCGATTTGACGCCATATAACGAAGCGGCCCGAATCATCGACGATCAAGTCATCTCCAATCGGCTTGATTCTTTGGTGTTGCGTTGATATGTGGGTTCTCTCTGAATCTTCTACCGCATTTATCACGGGGAATGCTGCGAGGAGTTCGAGTTGATTCCACATCCGCACGTTTTGCGAGAAAAATCTTGTTTCGCACAGCCACTTTGTGGAATCAATTAGCTGTTGTTGTTTTCCCGAACTGATACGACTTAGGGACCTTCAAGAACAAAGCATAGGTACTCCCACCTTAAAGGCCGGCAATGCATCTCTTGAAAAATATATGTTATTTATTGGACTTTAAATTTTAGTTGGAACGTTTGAAATAACTCTTATAATGTTATAAATAGATGGGAAAATATCTCAAAGTGAAGCCTTTTTTGTTTGAATTTTTGTAACTACTGCTAAACTGCATTGAATTTCAGTATTTTTTTTTCTCATAAATTTTTGACTTGATATTTTTCACAAAGTGTACAATTGGCAACTCAAAATAATGACTTATTAGGTTGAAAATAACTATACCTTGTTTTCAAAATAAATTCGCATGGGCGGATTCATCGGAAAGAGGCGACGCAGTTGGACCCAACTAATCGGTATCCGGTGCAAGGAAGCATTATAATAATTGGCACAGTATAAAATACAGATATACTTTACTTTGATAAATGGCCCCTTCAAATGAAACCAATGTTTTATAAAAATAAATTAAAACCCAACGGATAAATATCACGTCCGTAGGAAGTAGGTATATAGTAGTATTTTTTATCTGAATCATTCTGATCTTTATTTTACAGAATCTATTATAACCAATTGTTTTTCCGCCTAGTTTGAACTCTGTTCAATCATATTTAGGCAGTTGTACGCCTTAATATAAATAATATTGATACACTTTTTTATCTTCTTTCTAAGAGCGCCATTTGTTTCCGAAGAGGTAGTAGTAGTATCTAGTATATTAGATATGATATCAAAAAGAATTCTAAAGGAATAAATTTTGAGAAATTAAATGCCTTTTATCTTGATTTTTTCTTTTATCCTAAATTAGGTATAGCCTGTAGGTACTATGGGTACAAGACAACGATATATTTAATACAATATACATACTTAAACATATAAAAATCCATGGCACGGAAACAAACATCCATATTCTTCATATAAATGTTTGCACCTACCAAGGTTCGCACCTGGGACCTCTAGTTTAGTAGATAGGGTTACTAACCACTGCCTATATGGGTTGTCAATGACTTGTATATGTCTAAGAAATACTTTAGAAGAAACAAAATTTCACTGTAAAATATTCACAGCGACACAAAGAAAGCAAATTACAAGTTTCCCATAGCGAAGCATATTTGGAGCCGTGGGAGGAACAGAGGTGCTAAATATTAAGGGTTTAACGCCACGAGGGAATGCCGGAATTGACTTTTTGTGATACTTCAAGAGGAAGTTCATCGAGGAATATTTAAAAAGGATGTTACCGAAACGTGAAGGATGTTACCGTTGTCGCTTTCACACCGTGCGTCTTAATTATTATTATATTTCTTTAAGCTAAAATCTTATATCTTTAAACGAGTAATTCTTGTGTATAGGGATGTATGTATACGCTCTTAATGAAATTTTGTATACAGTATTAGGTTTTAATTTAAAAAAAAAATAGTTTTATCCGTGTTTTAATGAGAAACAGCTACAATAACATTAGAATACAATGGTAAATTTCGTCACTATATACAAGACTTTAATAGCTCAGATGGGACATTGGGTGATCCGGAAACCAAAAACCCCAGTTCGAATCCAGATGTTGTATTTGTTTTTTTTGTTCAAGTTTTGTATATTCTTAAAAATCCAGGTCGTTCAGATATTTATTATTAAGTATAACATGAAAAACAAGATGGCGAATTCAAAATTGAATTATTTTTTATTTTTGCTATCTCTTGCACATGATCGATTGGATTTGTAGCCCTACGCATCAGAGTCACAAGTATTTAACCGACTTTTATATACATTTCAGTAGTTATGAGTATGTTATATGTTAGATCATTTATACGTCTAGATAGAGCCTCTTGCTGCTAGACAACCGATGAATTCAGGCCGGGGTTATTACTTTAGTGTACGCAATATTATTATACCGCATAATTTCTAAGGATTTTTTTATTATTTTAATACTTGTACTTACGTATAAATCAAAATTATAAGTATATTGAAATTTATTTAATTTTCGTCCATTGGTTGTGATTTAGAAGACATAAGAGTTAAAAGAAGCTTGGTAGCTGAAGTATGATACAAATGGTCTAGTTGACCAGTTAACGTCAGGGTGTCGAATTTGCGTGACGGTGTGCGCGAGCTTCGTAAAAATTCATATTTCCCTAACGCGGCAAAAGAATAACTTTAAAAATAATTTTAATGTAACTAAATGCAAAAGAATTCAAGTTAACAATCTCATTTGAAATCATTCCAGTTTTAATTAACTCAGTTGATCCGCTTAAGATAATTTAGATAACGCTGAGTTCAATTTCTTGAGAAATAGTTTTGTTTTAATTATGATAAATACATAAATACTTATCAAGTTTCTTGTACCACTTTTTATAACAGGAATGATATTCCTAATATTATATTTCTATGTAATAATTATCTTAGATCAAACGATGGCTTCTTAGGCGCGTTATGAAAAAATGATGGGGTGAACTTTCAAGATGCACGCGCATCACTGTACCACAAAAGTAACAGGGTGAAGTTGGTTCCTAAAATTTTCTGACGTTTTGCGTTTTTGTTTTTTTTTTGTTTTTTCGTCCTTTATTAGGATAAGCAAAGGGTTCAAGCCCGTACAGCCGTATTCATTATTTAGTAAATAATTGTCAGGATTTTTACAAAATTGTTCTTTGTCAAAACGTAGAATAGCACGAGGAATAAATCATTTTAATGATATTTGCTTCGGTCGACCAAAGAAGTATAACTTCTTGCGTGCATACATAAGTACACCCACACTTTTTTTTTGTGATAACACTTTTTTAGACTTAGGTACTTACGATTTGATTATTTCCTAATTTTGTTACGTTCTACAATTATTAATAAGTCTCTATGATGTACACCACTTCTTTCAGTGGGTGCCAAAGCACATGCATTCTCGCCATCCTCCTTTGGAATAACTTTACTTTTAAATACACAGATGATGTATACCGTGAACATATCACTGTAAGTACATCAATAAATCTCCAGCAATGTTCTCGTTCAATTATATGTGTATGAGTCATTCGTAATAATATTATCACATCACCGTCAAAGACATGTCGTGACCGGTCGATTCTTGTCTTGAACTTGACTTCACATTTGTTGATTGTTTTATTAGTCTATCCCGACTCCCGAGGGAACATATGCATGTTAATTTGTGTCATCTTGTCTGTAGCCTAAAATAATTTAATAAGTATATCGATCACGCTCGGAAAAAGACTGTCTGTTTCAACTTTCAGCAGATGAAGTAATCTCATTTTATTGCGATAAACTTATGTTACAAATATTAAAACCATAAGTCTTATCTGCCTTTTGACAACTTAACCTCCTCTTTGTTCAGTAACCGCCATTCCCAATATTCAGTCTATCTCTTACTTGAGATAAAAATCGTTGACTTTTCTGTCCCAATAAAGTTATCGACGGTAACCCACCTTACCTGTACACGCTGTCTGCCAATGGGAGGACGTACCTATAGCTTACCAGCGATAGAAGTTTGTATGGAAATTGCAACTCACGCGTCCCAATATAAGTCGTTAAGAATGACATATAGGTTATATTGGGACAGCTTCAGATTATTGACAGCTAATTACTGACAGTACGGTAGTAATGTATCTCTATCTGTAGATAGTATATTGGGAACGGCCGTAAGTTGTCAATCGATCACTAACGTGTTTAACACAAACGATCAGCAAGCCAGTTGATCTTCAACAGTTGACCAGTATGGTTGCCTTCTAATACCATATTCGTACATTAAATGAAGTAATTGCAAAAATTCTAATAAAGCGCTTATTGTGAAGATGACGTTTTATTCTACGACCTAAAACTTAGTTGGCTTGAAGGACTTCAATCCCGCATGTTTACCTTCGCCTTCACTTTATTCATGCAAATAGCCTTCTCGAGATACCACATCAGGATATATAGGCTGGTTAACATAGGAAACGGAAAAGGATTACACTCAAGACCTATTTTGTTTCAGGTTGGCGTATACCTAATTTTCTTTTAATACACACTTAAACTTATGTCTTCTATGCAGTAGGTATGACAGCCAGCTCCTTTTGGAAGAAAAACAATAAAAGCTTTGATATTGGCAAATAAATGACGTTCTAAATATTCATAAAATTTTGTTTGATTTGAGCTAGATAATCAGCAGTAGATACTACTAGATATTATCATCATCATATCAGACGTCCACTGCTGGACAAAGGTCTCCCCCAAAGATCTCGACGTTAATCCATCCTGCGTTGCCCTCATCCAACGTATTCCCGGGATATTGACCAGATCATCGGTCCATCTTGTGGGAGACCAAAACTGTATCTTCAAATACGTGGTCGCCATTCGGGGACATCACTGCCCCAATGGCCATCTGTCCGTCGAGCTATGTGCCCTGCCCACTGCCACCTCAGTTTCGCAATCATTTGAGACATGTCACTTTAGTTATTTGGTTTGGTTTCGATGTTATTATAATTAGGCGTATTTCTACTATGAATTACGAAGTAGTATTTCTCCGTATTGTTGGAAATTTCTAAATCCCAGCGCACCTATATAAGTTTAATATATTATTCATCGCCAAATTAGAAAGCCTCTATGAGAAGAATTTTAAGAAGGTGTCTTAAAATAAATATGACCGACCCGATTTCGTTGAATCTGTATGCACTTAGCCGAATTATTAAAGATTCATCGTGGCACGTCTGTATCAAAGGAAACACCTTATTAACAGTAATTGAACGCGAGCGGAGTGTGATTCATGAGCGATACAATGTGAAATTTAATAATGTGAATTTTGTTTAATAATTTTTGACACGTTAGCTGCTGTCGTTTTGGCTGTATAATATAATAAAAGTGCGTATATTATACCAAATGAGTAAATCACCAGTGGGAAGTTCCTTTGCACAGGATGCCGGCTAGATTATGGTTTCCACAACGGCGCCTATTTCAGGTGAGCATTATTGTGTTTCGGTCTGAAGGGCGTCGTATCTAGTGAAATTATTGGCCAATCGAGACTTAAGATCTTATGTCTCAAGGAGACGAGCGCAATTGTCGTGTCGATCAGGTTTTTTGGGATTTTCAAAAATACTGAGCGGCACTACATTGTAAGGGACTAATCCTCTCCTGCTCGTCTCGACCTTTATTGTCATAAAACGCATATCGATATTTCGAGAGACTATGGTTATACAAATACGAATCTAAGTCTACTATTGTATGATTATACTGAATGCTTTAAGTATACTAAACTTTCAGTTGTGTTTAAATGGATCCAAATGGTTTCTCTTGTAATGGTTACAAACTGATGAGAAAGCTCAGAGTCGCTCAGAGGGCAATGGAGAGGGCTAAGCTCGTAGTTTTCCTGCGAGATTGAATCAGAAACGAGGAGATCCGTAGAACTAAAGTCAGCGACGTACCCCAAATGAAAAGAAGAATGCACTGGGCAGGGCACAAAGTTCGACGGACAGAAGGCTGGTGGAGCAGAAAAGTCCTCGAATGGCGACCACGTACCAGAAGACGCAGTGTTGGTAGGCCTTTGTCCAGCAGTGGACATCTTCCGGTTGATGACAAACTTATGTGTCTTAATATATACAAATCCAGTGTCTTCATGTTTGTTTCCAATGAACTCCTAAACTAATGAACAGATTTTAATGGGGATTACTTCATGGAGTGCAGTTTAGTCTAACTGGAGAGATAGGATAGTTTTTATTTCGATTTGGCACCCATAATTATTTTTAGTTCCAATATTTGTTTTGTATGGACATATTTTCTATGAGGGATTTTTTTGACTTACGGATTGACAGTTCTGCTGTGAAACAATTGCATTATAACAACAGTGAGCACATTTTACGAAATAATTCTTGATGTTATGAAATATTATTGACAAATTCATGAAGAATAAGTATTTTATTTATTATGTACTGAACACTGAGTCTGTCGGGTCATCGGTATATCAGTTCGTTATAACTGTTGATGATTAAAATTAATATCTGTCGTAACTTGGGACAACTAAATTTGCTTACGCGAAATGGAAAGTGTGGAGGTGACATTGAAGATTTATGCGAAGCCGCAATGTCTCCAAGACACTGCATACATTAATGTTAACAGGGGCGTGGTGATTTTCTCATTAGTGTGACAAAAAGTCCGAAGCCATTTCTTCGTCAATGATAACACAAAACGGTGCTAAAATCAGACTCGTATTTTAGCTTAGTTTTCGTGTTGATTCTATAAAATTAATATGATTCACAAGTACGTCGACTTTTTATAAGGGAATTCTTTTAGAAAAGGGTTTTGTTTTAGAAATACTAGGAAAGTTTGGAATTAAAGGTTATCTCCAGTTCCTGTTCCCGTTTTCGCTCCCGATCCCAACATATTATATGAATCTTATTTCGAGGAACAATGGTATGGCAAACTATACCTACCACTCGTATAGGCAGGTATAGTAACAGCTCATCGACGTGAATTTCAGTTTTTGACAAATCCCGCGGGAATAAAGGTATGTTTCCGGGATAAAATGTAGCCTATGTCCTTTCCTAAGCTGCAGTCTATCGCTGTACACTTTTTTTTATTTCAAAATCGGTTCAGTAGCTCCGGCGTAAAAGCGTAACAAACAAACTAAAATTCACATTTATATTATTAGTAGAGATTTAATTTCCTGACGACATTGACCTTTTAATGAAAATGTCAGAAAATACATTCCCATTAATCTCTATTAGAAATGTGCTACAATACTTTCTTGTTACTGTACCTAATAGTGACATATTTAATAGGTGTTTGTACATATTGTAGAGTTTTTAGACAACAATCTAAGAAAAGTATAAAATTACTTAATAAAGATTTAATTTAATACACCTCTTATGCAAATCTTATACCTTTAATATTAATAAAATACTATTATTATTATGTGCTGCATATTGATAGGATTTAAGTCGGTGCCCGCTTTGGGTTGTTTGGTTCTAGACGAAGCTATCCCGCTCAAAGTCACGCGTGGCGAGTATAGGTACCTGCTATTTCATTTGGCTTGGAACTGACTTCAGACCTATCAATAGGTTAGTAGGTAGGTACACGTAGCCTGAGACCTACTTATCAGCAAACGGGTTAATAATAATAATAATATATAATCAATCTAAATGAAGACTCCTAAAAAACAGTTCAAAAACTATAATAACATCATCCACGTAAACAAAAATATTCATAGAATGAAAACTACTCGGCCTAACTATGTCAAATTTATATGAAACCAACTGGCAAACATTCCGCATCAAATAAAATAAGAATCACGAAAATCGGATGATAATTATCAGGGTAATCATACATACAACATACATAAAAAAATACCTCCTTTTCGAAGGCGGTTAAAAATGTTAAAAATTTATCTGTTGTTATTATTTATATAAATCCGCGTTGAACTATTGTATCCCTGTCAGTCTTAGCTTCCTAAACAATTTTCTTCCATCTCGTTCCGTAAATGTCTTCCCTTGTTCAAGATTGTTTTTGCCAAATCATTCGCGACACATTTCAGGTATAAAATAGAGTATCATTGTTTAATTCATGTGTCATTAAAATAGTTGTAAATCAACGAACATTATAAAAACCACATATTTTTTTTTCAATAGATGTAATAATCATCACGAGGGTTGCTTGCTATACAAGTAAAAAGGATTGTGCTATTTTAGAGACTGCCGTTAAAGACAAGGGTTTCCGTTTCTAAAATATATTACAATTTCAACTCTAAGCATATAAAATTACGGTTTATTTTAATGTGTCAGTTGCCTTCCATACTACGCCTCGTGGTTAGCAAAAAGTATGGATTGCTCAGTACATAATGACCCCTTGTGGCAAAACAGGATATCCTCCACATGTTTTGGAGGAAACAAAAAGATCCATGTTTATACCGTGGCTACTATTATACATCATTTTAAATGTGGGGCTTCGCGTGCCGAAAATTACTCAGAAGTCAGAACATAAAGGAAACTTGGATGGCTGTAACTGCTCGTTCAAAAGTAATTGATGTTTCATTACGAACATCTTCGGATAATATCGGGTGAATATATGTGTCTGTACGTGTCGGAATATTATGTTTTTTATTATGTATCACGTGTTTGTTATTGTTGTTTCTTCTGTATTCTACATTTACTATATATTATTAAGAATCTTTCAATGTATTTGAACCAAAAGCTCGCGTGTAGCATCATTTTGTAATTTGATTTTTAGCGCATGAGGATAATTTTTTTACGATAGAAACGGTTGAGAGAGAGTGAGAAATGGCGACCGTAGGACAAAGCACTTTATTATCAGTGCGAGGTTCATTTGCACAGGTTGCCGGCTAGATTATGGGTACCTACCACAACAGTAATATGTAAGCATTCCTGTGTTTCGGTCTGAAGGGCGCCGTAGCTAGTGAAATTACTGGGCAAATGAGACTTGACATCTTATGTCTCAAGGTGACGAGCGCAGTTGTAGTGCCGCTCAGAATTTTTGGTCATTTCAATCTATTTATGTTCATGTTTATTTGTTATATATAATATAGTGTATACCTACTTATATGGCAAGTATAATTCTTTCATTATTGATAGACTATATTATTATAAGTAATCTTCTGAAACCCACAGACATTGTAGTATACCTACATTAATACAAATTAAGTCTTCTTTGATTGCTATATTTTTCAACGAACTGTTCACTTGTTTTGTTTTTATGGCATAAAAAACCCTATTGAGCCACTTGACCGGTTCGTAACTACCTCGGGAGTCCGTACCTCAAATCACGGTTGATGATAAATGATTACTAAGATTTCATATAATCATGGAATGACGGCTTCCAACCGGCATGTCTAAGTAACCCGTTGCTTTGCTCCGGTTTTATTTTACTGTTGTTATCTGCAATGAAATGTGTAATAATGTTGAACGATTTATTTTGATTAGACTGATTACTTTTGTGTTCGCTTGTTACGGCTCTGTCACATAGACCATTGCGGTATTCAAGTGCGTTGCGTTTTACCTTTACGACACAAATCGTCTCACGTTTAATTATGTACAGAGCCACTCTGTTTTAAATATCGGCATTACACTCAAATTCGCCCACATTTGGAGTTTCCCAAAAATAAAGTAATATTGAAAGGTAAGTTCGAAGTTCTCACAATAAATGAACATTTGAGTTTCTTGCGCGTACACTTTCGAATTTGTGGCAAATGAGTGGCTTTCAAATGCCGAAATGTGAAATATCCTATTTAATTAAATGAAGAAAAACAAAAAGAAGACATCATTTCATCACCGCCGCAGTGCCCATTTAGAACAGTGTAATGTAAGTCCTTGAGATATATTTTATATCCATTTCAATTAAGTTTCGTTGGCGCAATCAACAAACTCATGTGATTTTTTTTATCTCACATAAAATACAGTATAGAACATACTCCTACTTAGAAGCTGAATCAATGTCCAAGTATAAAGAAGTATTAACAGGGCTATATTCTGCCTTAAGACGACTACGCAACGCATAATCTGTATGGTCAGGCCATTATATTACTTAATGTTTGGCTATTATAGCTTCCGTTAATGTTGTTTGAAGCTTTAGTTAAGTACTGTTTGGAATACTTAATTGCTTACTATTTGAACAAATAAGTATTTACTTTGACATTTGGGCAGATTGGATCTTTTAATTTCAGAATATTGACAGCACTTTCAAAGCGAGTACCTACGAGTATATATGGAAATAATCAGTCACCACATTTGTTATATTTAATATATAAAATTCTCATGTCGCGGTGTTTGTAGTTAAACTCCTTCGAAACGGCTTGACCGATTCTCATGAAATTTTGAGTGCATATTGGGTGGGTCTGAGAATCGGACAACATCTATTTTTCATCCCCCTAAAGGTGGTCCACGCCAATTTGTTTTTTATTTTTTTGACATTTTTTTAACTTTGTTTGATTATGAGTCAGCATTAAAAAATACATACAACTACAAATTTTCACCCATCTACGATCAACAGTTACTTTTGTATCGCGATTTACCGATATTACGGCAATACAACGTTTGCTGGGTCAGCTAGTTTCTAAATAAAAGTTTCATAGGCACCAACGCATTGCAGGTTTGAGTATTTTTGCGGTTGGGATCATTGATTTATTGCATCACATCTCATCATCACAATTAGTGCAGGTTTCAGATAGTTCCGTGCTAATTCTTGACCGAGGAATTCCGACGGTCTCGCTCCGTTCAAATAGTTTTCGTGGAATTTGGCTCCAGGTAGCGTTAATTCCAAGCTTATAATTAATATAGGTTCCTACATATTGAATTACTTATTCTTTTCTTTAAGAGGCCGACAAGACCAAATTTTGTCGAAATTGATGTGATTTAATGAGTTTTTAACCAACTTCATAAAAGGAGGAGGCTGTTAATTCGTCGGTATGTTTTTTTTATGTTTGTTACCTCAAAACTTTCGACTGGGTGAACCGATTTCGATAATTCTTTTTTTATTTGAAAGCCCGAGTGGTCATTTGGTCCAGATCTCACAATGGCATCCATGAGAAAACAATAAAAGTCTTAAATTTGTGTCATCCAAGATAGGTTTGAAACTACATGCATAGTTATAGGTGAGATGTGCTTGATTCGTATAGAGTTGAGAGCGGTTCGCGGCGGATGGACACCGATTTCAAAAATAACAATAATCGTAACTAGAATTAGATTAATTAATTAGATGGTATAAAAATACGCAATTATTTTTATATTTTTTAGTGCATATTATATCTATTGTTTTGGAATAGTGTTTTTGAAGTCGATTGTTGTTTTGTTAAAATTATTTTTAAGCTATTGCATAGCTTCTATCGCCGGCCTTGCGCGTGGAGACCGAGTCCAGAAATTCCGTAACGAAAATAACATAACACTTACTAGATGTATATAGATATTTCGGCACGGTCATTTCAGTTGGCGTGGAACAGCGGTTATCACGTATGCTTTTTGTGCAGAAGAACCCAGGTTCGAGCCTGGGCTACGTCTTGATTTTTATTTAATTTCTTTATGTTTTTATCACGTTTTTTTATTTTTTATTATTATGACAAGCATTTTTATTTAGTTTCCTGTCCCGTTGGCTGTCTGTAATCAAATCTTGCAAGTTAAATTTTACTCACTTCTCGTTTGCTTTTTTTTTAATTAATTTTATTAAAAAAAATACTGCCTAAACAAAATAAATAAATAATTATAATTGCATAAGTTGATAAAAAATGCTATGCAATAGCTTTACCGCTGCAGACCCCGAGTGCCATACGTCTTTTTTATGACAAGCTATTTGTTCTAGTACATCAAAAACGTGTTTTTCAGATACTTGACACTCGGTACTTGCGGGTAACATAATATTATTACGTAATGTGTGAGAACTTTATGGATATATTTTTATGGAAACCTTAGAGATGTAACATTGTTGTCCCTAGATCACGCTTCCTTTAACTAGATTTAAACTTGGGCTTGGTATAATTTGGCTTACTAGTGAGAGGCTTCTTGCACAGGATGCCGGCTAGATTATGGGTACCACAACGGCGCCTTTTTCCGCCGTGAAGCAGTAATTTGTAAGCATTATTGTGTTTTGGTCAGAAGGACGCCCGAAGCTAGCGAAATTACTGGGCAAATGAGACTTAACATCTACATGTCTCAAGGTGATGAGCGCAATTGTAGTGCCCCTTAGAATTTTTAACGGTACTTCATTGCTTATTGAATTTAAATATTTACCTTTCAAAGTTTTTAAAAGAAGACTGCATCAGCGGTTAATAAATAAGTGCTTATATAGTTTAAATGAATTTTCAATTCAAAATGAATTATTAGGTATTATGAATTAGTCTATTTGATAATAATATATTTAAATTATTTACTTTTATGACATTGATTTTGTGAACATTATACATAGGTACTAAATGGATTATTAAATTATTTACGTCTTATATTAATATCATTAACTTCAATTTTATAAATATTAATGATAGCATTGTAAAGTCCGACATGTTTCAGTATAACAGTAGTGTGTGGTTATTTAGACAATTTTATAACATACTAGCTGACCAGACAGACGTTGTTCTGTACATAATAAATAAAATGCCGTTTTTGATGAATTTGTCAATAATTTTTCATTGTAACATAATAATATGCTCCCTGTTTGTTATAATGAAATTGTTTCACAGCAGAACTGTCAAACCGCGCGTCAAAAATACTCTCACAGAAAATATGTCCAAACAAAACAAATATTGGAAATAAAAATAATTATGGGTCCCAAATCGAAATAAAAACTATACTATCTCTTTAGTTGGACTAAACTGCACTCCATGAAGTAATCCCCATTGAAATCCGTTCATTAGTTTAGGAGTCCATTGAGGACAAACATTGTGACACGAGATTTATATATATTAAGATTTTGCATGTCAATTGACGAATATACATATTGGATTATTAATAATATTATAATTTCATAATTTTAATAATTTCATTTCAATTCATTTTCATTGCAATGACGTATCAATTACCATCATCTGAACGTCCTGCTCGTCTCGTCCCTTAATATCATAAAAAAAATAGTTAATTCCATTTTTACCTTCAATGTTAACCATATATTTTAAGCTCGTTTTAATACTTATTCTCTGTGATGTTATAATCTCAACTCAGAATAGATAGACATGCTTTGTTCACACATATCCTATTAAGGATTCCAGACAGCACTTCTTGCGTAAGTCTATGCAAATTTTCAAACGCGAACACACTCCGAATATAATCATTATAAGTAAACTTCAAAGCTGCATTCTTAGACGTTTGGCAATTCTAGGTATTACGTACCGTGTGAAATAATTCGCCTGTTGGATTTTGTTATAGTATTTACATTTCAAAGAGGCCCTTACACTAATTTAATCATTGCCTACAAATATGACGACGATGAAGATTTACGAACCAAATCTTGTTATGCCTTGTTCAACACTCAAGTTGTGGCTCCATCTATAGGATCTACTATACAATTGATAACCTGCTCAACCGCAATATTAGGAAATTCACGTGAGATATCGCTCTTTTAAATCTAAACAATTTGTTGTTTTAAATTTTGGTAACAAATTGAATTTGTATAATAAGACATTCTTAGTTGAACCATCAACCAAGATTGATAAACACAAGAAAATAATTTTCACTTTTACTAACTTAAGCATATCCATAGCAAAGCCGTATGAGAGAGCTTGTATCTGCGTAATAAGGAAGCACTTAAAACATCTATTTTGACCGAGTTAATCTTAACTTCTATCTTTCAACGACATCGTATCGCGGTATGCGTAGAGGTGTGGGCGATTCAATGCGCCTGCGCAGCCTTTGTTTCTCTCACCAGATACCTAATTGGTTGTGTAATTTGCTTTTTGTGAAACATCGCCTTCTATACTTTTAGAACTATAGTAGCATATAGCTTGAAATTATTGTAAGTATAAAAGACCCCGCAAACTGCAGACTTTTGATCGGCCGATAGTTTTGTTGGTTTCTTAATCAGTATGAAGATGTATGAGAGTGCGCACATTATAACGATTCCGTACTGGCCGACAAAAAAGGTTACACGATTGCCTTCAAACTGAACCGTCAGCAAACTATCGATTGTTAAATCAGTACAGCGCTCTTCTAGGCGCGCACCCCACCGATTGTTTAGTCGGCCAGACTCATCCATAGCCGATTTAAAACTAATAGCGAATCGTCCCTAAAACTGTCAGCCGATAGTTGTCTAGTGTGCGCACTCATCACAGACCCAACTGTTTAGTCGGGCCAGTGTGCGCACTTAACACCCGAACTCAACCAATCTATCGGCCGATCGAAAGTCTGCAGTTTGCGGAGTCTCTAAGAGTTAGAATATTTTTATGGAGGGAAAACTAATCTTTTAAAGTTTTGTCAAACGTCAGGAGCGTCCGTTCCATGTAGGCAATTAGGCAATGCCTACATTAATAAGAACCTAAATTAATAATTACCTCTAGTGTGAATGTTATTTAAGTTCCGTTATTCTATAACCAAATTTTTATTGAACACTCACACAGTAAGTTATGTGTGCAAAACCTAATATTCTAACTAAGTATTACTTATATTATATAATATATTACTAGCTGACCCAGCAAACGTTGTATTGCCGATAATAAAATCGCGATACAAAAGTAACTGTTGATCGTAGATGGGTGAAAATTTGAAGTTGTATGTATTTTTTAATGCTGACATAATCAAACAAATTTAAAAAAAATGTAAAAAAAATAAAAAAAAAAAATAGTGGAATAATTCATCCCCCTTAACATTTAGGGGGATGAAAAATAGATCTAGTCCGATTCTCAGATATGTACACAAAATTTCATGAGAATCGGTCAAGCCGTTTCGGAGGAGTTCAATGTTTAACACCATGACACGAGAATTTTATATATTAGATTAGGTACCTGTAGCTACAGCTCTGCCTACCTTACTAGAAAACCAGTGCACGCAGGGCCTAAAATACTATTATTTGTTTGTTTTACCTATTGATAGATTTGAAGTCGGTGCAAAGACAATTGTTATAGCAGGTAGGTACCTCCACTCGCCACGCGTGACTTTGAGCGGGATAGCTTCATCTATAACCAAACAACCCAAGCGGGCAAGCACCGACATAAACCCTATCACAGTTAGCACATACAAATAATAGTATTATATTAGAATTAATGGTATAAGATTTGCATAATAGGTGTATTAAATTAAATCTTTATTTAGTTATTTTATATTTTTGAGTTGAAAATACATATAAAATTGTACACACACGAATAAAGTTTCCGCTAATATAAGTACATATCATGTGAGCAGTCAAAATAGAGGATAACGGATTATTGCTAACTTAAATGAAATTATTTATACAAGTATTCTCTAAGTAATATCTTTCTTAAACTGTTTAATCGTACAAGTATGTAAATCAATATTATTAAATTTTATATTATACTTATTACAAGCCATATATATATAAAGGTATTTTGAACATATTTAGTACTTGTTGTTGAAGCATAATGACTTATTTCTATTGCCAACCTTAGGACATCTGAAGTAAAAAATAGAGAGTCTATAAAATTGTTAAGAATTTTGTACAAATTCAATCAAGAATCCCTAGCGACATTGTAATGGGCAGGTCGTCTTCACATAGGTGCGTCTTGCTCGTCACGTCACAAATTCACCATATTGGAACTTCTAAACTATGCGAAATACCTCCATGAGCGTAATATACTTGAAATGGGATCCTAATTGGTCGCATCGGTAACATAAACATAACAATTATGTTTCTACGAAACCCTCACAATAATTTGCGATCAAAGCGACACCACGGACGAGTAAAAAAAGAAGGACTCCGCGCCGTGATATATGCGAGTGAGGCACCGTTATGCTAGTGTGTGTGCGATTACGGGGGATACTAGTTACACAATTTTTTCTCCCTTAAATAATCATATATGGCCACAAATAGTTATAAAGTATCGTTTTTACACGTTTTCACAACGCACGACGGCATTTTAAAATATTTTATGGAGAAGCAAACTGTCACAGATGACAATTCTCATAATGGCCGCCTATCGGCTTGTAGTAGTGTAAGTGTGTGCGTGGGGCTATGTATTTACACGTTAATCGACTTGTTTTGATGCTACACTGTTATGTAAGGTGACACGGAGTCCTTATTCTTTTACTAGTCCGTGTGCGACACGTGTATGTTGAACTGTTGATAACTGTAGAAAAAACTCGTCGAGTTGACAGCTGAGAGAACTGGTTGTGATGCAACAGATACCAATGAATCACCCAGGTATTCTGCGAGGAAGTAAGCTAGTTCTTTATGTAACGATCTTTAAATAGACCTCGTGTCGTATCTAGTGGGATGCTTGAATATTTATCAGTTTACACACCTACTCAGTTCTATAACCTTTTATTTTATAGTAAACTTACAATCGGTAATGCATTACTGGGCAATTTGTCTATTGTTCTTGTTCGCTTCATTGCTCGGGGAATGTTTGTGACTCTGGGAGTGGTCGGGAATTTGGTAGGTTGTTGACTTTTTTCTTGTACTCAGTGATTTTGTAATTAGATATTTAAATAAGATTCGATATTATATTAACAAAAAAAATTATTGAATTAGGCGTTACTTTGCGGAAATCCATAATTATACAAATGATTTAAGTTTTCTTTAGTGTTAATTCCGCCAATATTTGTTTTTAAAACAATTCGACACAAGTTTCGCCTCTACACGAGGCATCCTCAGGACGTGTTGTCTCGCCAAAATCTGGCACGTGACTCTAATTTGATTGAACTGATTTTGGCGAGACAACACGTCCTGAGGATGCCTCGTGTAGAGGCGAAACTTGTGTCGAATTGTTTTAAAAATAAATATTGGCGGAATTAACACTAAAGAAAACTTAAATCATTTGTATATTTATATTAACAATCAAGTGCCCGAAGCGTCCCGGTAAGCTGTTTATATTGGGAATGTTTCGCAACTTCTTATTTAACAAGAAATACAAATATTTCTTCTAGTGGGTGTCTGTAGTGTAAAAAAACAATCTAGTAGGATTGTCTCAGTATTTATAATAGTATAGTATAATATTGACACACTTTTACACTAATTATCTTGCCCCAAACTAGGCATTGCCTGTCCTATGGTAACAAGACAATGACGTATTCAATACTTACCTAAATACATAAATATATATAAACATCCATGTCTCGAAAACAAACATCCATATTCATCATACAAATGTTTGCACCTACCAGGATTCAAACCCGGGACCTCTCAGTAGGCAGGGTCACTAACCACTGGGCTATGGTCGTCAAAGTAAAAGTATTTTACTTCTTCAGTTACTTTATACTTTCCTTCATCCGTGATATGTTTAAGTTGGTACTTAATGCTTAAGAGAGCGCTGATCTACTAAACTTACGAAGCATATCCATTAATGTTCTACCGCCACCGGTCTTTACGAATACGTGCGAATGCGCTATTTTGTGCGGACAAACAGTAAAGAGAAAGTGTGGTTTGTGTTTCGGTGTGATAGACGTCCTTGCTCAATAGCAACATCACTATGCTACTGGGAAACTGGGAACTTACCCAATGACCAATGATTCAAAAATCTTAAGCAGAAACGCCAGGTAAATATATAAGCTAAAGTAGCAGGATAACTCGAAGTTCAACCGTGTCCTCGAAATTTACAACAAGATCCCAGAAAATGTTCAAAACAAAAGTATTACGATATTCAAAAGAATTGTTAAGAAACGTTTGTGTGGTGAAGGTTACTACAACATAAGTGACTTTCTTAACGATGCCACAGATTGGGAATGAAGCGACCGCCCTCAGGCTTGTAAATAATAAGTTTAATTGTACAATATTACTTTGTGAACATATTTTTTGATGAAATAAAGCCCGCTGAGTTTGTTGCGCCCATTCTTCTCAGGTCTGAGGCATTCGTTTTGGAATGGGTGGTAGTTTTTGACTTTCAATAAGTGATGTCACATCCTATTTTGAATAAAAATATTTGAATTTGAATTATGTCGAAGCTACATTTGCTATTGTAGAGTTCTAAGAAAAACGTCATTATTTTGTAGTTAGTATATCAGTTTTGAATCGACGAATAGGAGAGCGTTTTAAACGATTACTAGGGATTTACCAGTGGGAGGCTCCTATGCACAGGATGCCGGCTAGATTTGGTTACCACAACGGCTCCTATTTCTGCCGTGAAGTAGTAATGTGTAAGCATTACTTTGTTTCTATCTGAAGGGCGCCGTAGCTAGTCAAGTGAGACTTAACATCTTACGTCTCAAGGTGACAACGAGCGCAGTTGTATTGCCGCTCAGAATTTTTGGGGTTTTTCAAGAATCCTGAGTGGCACTGCATTGTAATGGGCAGGACGTATCAATTACCATCAGCTGAACGTCCTGTTCGTCTGGTTCCGTATTTTCATTAAAATAAAATAGGGTTGTCAACCGTATTCTAGACCAAAGTACTGTACTCTATAATTCAGGCTTCACGGTAAGGCGCCGTAAGGTAAGGTTTAGTCTGAAACAACAATATATAGAGAAACAACCAAAAATTTGGTCTAAATCGTAGCGTGCAATAATTTAATACGAAATACAAAAGCATTGTTCGCAAGATGGCGATCATAGTTTCACGCCGCAACATTTTTGAACATGAAGTGGCAATAACAATTAATAAGTCTGTATTAGTTCGAAAAACTATTCGAAATTCCCAGGTCCCAAACCGTCCATTGTGCCCAGACTGCCATTCAACAGTCCACTTCAAAAACTCGCAACACTACTGACAGGTGTGTTCCCGTCGTGCCCGTTTTTTCAACGTCCGTTTCGTGGATTCCTCAAAAAAAGGCACAACCGCCGAAATTTTCATATTCGATTGTCTGTTTTAGTGCTTTCAACTTAAGATCCAGTTTCAAATTGTATTTCGCGTGAGAGCAACAATGAATGGACCATTTCCCTTATGTTACAACGGTTAAAAATTTTGTGAAACAAGCGTTAATTAATAATGCACCTTAATAGTTAGATGATAGGGTTTAAAATCGTATTTTGTTGCGCAAAAGTGTTGATTGTACAAAGTTTTTATTTTATTTTGGGATTCGTAAATCAGTGTAATAATTATGTTCATACTAAAAAAAAGGCTGATTCTGAAATAGACAAACAAAAGTGCTACTTTTCTTTATGATAATAAGCGACGAGACGAGCAGGAACCCAGCTGAAGGCAATTGATACGCCCTGCCCATTACACTGCAGTGCCGCTCAGGATTTTTGAAAACCCAACAATTGCGCTCGTCACCTTGAGACATAAGATGTTAAGTCTCATATGCCCAGTAATTTCACTAGCTACGGCACTCTTCAGATCGAAACACAATAATGCTTAAACATTACTCCTTTACGGCAGAAATAGGCGTCGTTGTGGTACCTACCCATAATCTGACCGGCTTCCTGTGCAAAGGAGCTTCCCACTGGTAAAATGTACAAAATATAGATTTATAATTGATACTTATTACTTTTGGTTTAGTATGTTTTACTACCAATAAATGAACACATATTTTATAAGATAAACAAAAGCAATGGAGAAAAATCACATTTGCCGTGTGTGCTCGTACAATTCACAATTCTATTTATAAATCGCTAGACCAACTTGCCCCTGCGTCCCTGCCCCATTATTGGCTATGGCGCTATTTAATCTACCACCGGTAGGATTATAGGATTCTGTTATTTTCCATAGCCCTTCCATTTTTTTTAAATTTAAAATTAGTAGTGTAGTTATATTATCGACCTGATAATGTCGATATTCAATACAAACTGCAAAATATTCACTTTGCGTATAATTCAGGAACTTTTCAAAATTTCACTATAAAATATAATTTGTTCATACCCTTATCTTAGTATATAACTATCCTTATCTCATGTTTTGTCAATTAACTTTCATATCATCAACTGATCTGAGTCTCAATAACCATCCAGTTTGTTCATCCTTTTACATGAATATAGTACCTATATTAATTCCTACCTAAAGTCTAAACAAGAGTCAAAGCAAGTCTGTAAATTAGGCAAATCTGTATGTAAATTATTTAAACTTAAAAGTCAAGAAAAATATACAGGCTACATACATTTACATATAATATGTTTTCATTTAATACTATCGTACTCTATGTACCGTGGCAAATTAATTAAAAGGCATAAAAGGCATTTATTTTCTCAAAATTGATTCCTTTAGAATTCTTTTTGATGTCATTTCTAATAACTACTAAATACTACTACCGCTTCGGAAACAAATGGCGCTCTAAGAAGAAGCGGCGCAAGAACCTCTCACAGCATTCTTTTTTTCGCTCTTTTCAATAAAAATATAAAATATTGTACAGTCATTTCTATCGCTATAAAACAATCACAATCTAGTCCCAGGCTGTCCGATCATTTAGATAATTAGCAGTGGAGTAATAGGATTTACGACAGAGCCATTTTTTTATAAAACATTTAAATTTATTTATAGATAATGCCTGAACAGTGGCTGGGACTTTATTATACAAGTGTATACATTTACCCTTAAAGCTATTATGTATCTCTTGAAGCCTACTAGAATTAGTTACAAGCAATCCCTTATTTCTAGTGTTATAATAATGAAAATCACTATTAAGAGCAAAAAGGTGACGAGATTTTTGTTTACGTATATTAAATTTTCATAAATAGTTGACAATGGACATAATATTTATTTCTTTAAATTTTTCTTTGTGAGACTTTCTATAACCATGCTGATATATAGCACGAACAGCTCTCTTTTGCATTATTAATTATTAAGTAACCCAATGTGGACAGATTTTTTAAATTTAAGTGGAATACATTTCGATGGGACGATATTTGATCTATGTTGTTTCATTTCAATGCATATTTTAAAACTATTAAATATTTGTGAATATAAAATGCATGGTGCTATGTTATTTTAATAGTATGAGATAAAAATTTCATCTTAATAGCATTGTCTTTGGAATTATTTGTGTGTAGTTTTATGTTAGAAAAGGATTGTGTGGTTTTATGAAACCACGGTAAAAGTGAAACTTTTTTTTTCTTTATAGACATTTAACTAAAAATTTTTGGAATAATATTCCATTAAGGGTTTTATCAATCTTAATTTTATGCTTGGAAAATTTGAATTATAGTTGGAAATAATAAAAGTAGACAAGTAAGTCTCCAAGTAATATTTTTATTGAACTCTGTGTCTTAGCCCTGGTTAAAAATATTGATTAAAAAGGATTAAAAATGATGAAATTTGAATACTTTTGAATACTTTAAATTCTTTTTCATATACATATATATAGATATACAGTTTACATGGGGTGACTGATTCCCAAAACTTTTCAATCAATATTTTTAATCAGGGAGAGTACGACATATATATAATTACAACACTTAACAAATATATAGATTATATACACATATTAAATAACTGAAAATAATATTTTATAAGAGTTTCATTCAATAGTCTGTACACTACACGGTCAGCTGCTGCGAACTATAGACGCCGCCAGACCGTCACGCGACATGCAACACCTAGACTAATAAATTTGAGACGATGTAATAAAAGTTTGACTTTAAAAATAATATTGTTTTTCTGAAAATTGTGAAATTGAAATATCTAATCAATCTTTCTTTTGTAAAATTGAAATCAAATTGGCTAATAAATTATTTGGTGCTATATTATAGTAGTAGTACCTACCAATTCCACTTTTTCAGTAAATTTAAGTGAAGTGCATAGAACAATCGAAAATATCGATACATAATTCTCCCGTTTTCTATCGATTCAATAACTATTGTTCGTCACGCTGTATTGATATGCTTCGCACGAATTAATTAAATTCATTGATGTGTCGATTAATTCTCACGTTTTCGACACGGTGTCGATATCATGTTCTCTATAATTCCTAACCTGCTTTGGATATATACAGTGTACATGAGTCTTCTGTGGAACTGTTCACTTACTCTCACAATCCATGATAGTTTTTTTTTTAAATAAGGCAAGAGATGAGCAGGTCGTTCAGCTAATGGTAATTGAACTGCCCATTACAATTCAGTGCCGCTCAGGATTGTAAAAAAAACCCCAAAAATTCTTAGCGGCACTACAACTGCGCTCGTCACCTTGAGACATAAGATGTTAAGTCTCATTTGGCCAGTAATTTCACTAGATAAGGAATGCTACAGTTAGTTGGTATCTTAGCCCCCGCTACCAATATGTAATTCCGGAAGTTCTAAGGAACCTAGTGAACAGTTGAGGGGAATACTCTCATAAAGCGTTGATAAAAACATTGGTTTTCAAGGTCGTGCAAAAAAGCCCCCTGTGAATGAGAAACAATAGAAGTAATATTTTGTGTTGAATTCAGAAACTCTTCAATATTACAGTTTACTGTATAAAGTGTATTCTTTGTTGACTTCGTTATATCTTGCTGTAAGAAAACCGATAAAAACACGCCAGGAATTTTAGATTAGTGTGCGTGATAAGCTACGTCTTACACTCGCGATTTGTATGACACCTTGTGTGCGTGAACTCATTTTTTTTCGACAATTTCACAACTATCATAGTATATCTAGACGTATAAATAATCTAAGCTGTTAGGTTGGTTAATATTTGTGTTCATAAAATAAAGAAATAGTTAAATTTTGATCTTGTTTACAATGATATACTTATTGTATTGTTGCTGTTAAAGTCCTGATCGCATATAACGCATTTGCCTTTTATCGAAATGTCAGGTAGCCAATTACTATTGGTTTTCGTAACTTTATGAAGTGACTACATACCTCACAGCTTAACTATCATTTGATTCATGGGTTTTGCTGTCACGATTCGCGCAGTGACTCATATTTAGTTAATAGTACAAACTACAGACTTAGAATATGCTAGAATATTATTAGACGACCTGACAGCCCGGTAATTCGTGGTCAGTTGTGATTTATTTATTATACTATCGTATAAACAAAGTGTGCGAGAGAGAAGAACATCACCAACGGAGATACAGCACGATAGAAATGGAAAGCGAATCTATTGTTACTATAACAGATTTTGATTTTTTTATATAAGAGGGGGCAAACGGGCAAGAGGCTCACGGGATGGGGAGAGGTGAGGCAACCGCCCATGGACATCCGCAACAACAGGTGTGTCAAGAAATGCGTTGCCGGCCTTTAAGGTATACTTTTTTCTTGAAGGTCTCTAAGTCGAATTACGAAAATCGAACTAGGTACGAAGTATCGGTCCGAAACGAAGAACGACAAACTTCGAATTAAATCCTATAACCAAAGTACTTCGGATCCGAATAGTGCGGATGTATTTCGTTTCGGACCATAGGCATAACCATAAAAAGTGAAGTCGTAGTTACGATTATAATAATGTCAAACAACGAAAAAGTAAATGTCAAATGAATTTGGGAATAAGGTAACCGAAAGACAAAACGTCTAATCGCGAACTTCGTATCGATAATCGGATCCGAAACACTTTCGTGATAGGATAATGTACGATCCGTCAACCGAAACTTCGTATTTCGATTTTGGTAACAGGGCTCCTGTTCGGGAAAACCGCAGATTGATTGATAAGTCACTCAATAAAGTTTTTTAATTACTAATCCACTAAACCTTAACCTACACATTGATATATCAAAATTGGCCAGGTCTGTACGCTAGTTTTTTTATAATACCGACACACTCTTACACAAATTATCTCGCCCCAAACTATGCATAGCCTGTTCTATGGGTTCAAGACAATGATAAATTTAATACAATATACTTACTTAAGCATACATAAATACATATAAACATCCATGACTCGGCAACAAACATTCATATTCATCATATAAATTTTTGCACCTTCCGGGATTCGAACCCGGGATATCGAGCTCAGTAGGGTGCTAACCACTAGGCTATAGGAGTAATCATAAAGTTTATTCTTAGTATGAGAACTATAGAGCGTTCTTAGACTTTACTCAGACTTTACTTACGTAAATCTCAGCTGAGTGTGATAAAACGCGAACCTAACTGTTGCATTCGGCCGTCTTAGCTTAACCGCAGTATAATTTCAGCTGTCAAATTACGTGTGTATGTACTTATGTATGCACGCAAGAAGTTATACTTCTTTGGCCTAAAAAAGCAAAAATCCTTAAAATTATTTATTCCTACAATTTTGTAAAAAATCTTGCAAAGATGGCTTTGACAATTAATTATTAAATAACGAATACGGCTGTACGGGCTTGAACAATTATTAATAATGGGCGAAGAAACCAATAAAAAAAATAACGAATGTCGCAAACGTCAGAAAATTTTAGGAACCAACTTCACGTGCGCATCTTAAAATTTCTTTCTCATCATTCTTTCGTAACGTGCCTAAATAAATATAACTTCAAAAATCAAAGATTATAATAAGCCTACACTCAGCTAAGTGTTACGTAAGTAAAGTCTGAGCAGAGTCTAAGTATGCTCTATAGATCTCAGCCTTAGTATTTGATGAGTAAGTAGGTACCGACCCCTACTCTGTCGTTATATTTAAGTATACTGACGCAATGCCAGTCCGGATGTGTCGATCTCTGACATCTTCAAGTACTTGCAGCTCGCTTTTTGCTCGAGAATAATGAACAAAATAACTTATTCATTTATACTGTTAGTATTGTAATTGGGAATTGTTTGTTATCTCTGTTTTAATGCATTATTGAAGAGGATTTTAAACAGGCCAATACTCCTTAGCTCTGTGTATTGGCCTGTTTAAAGGTAGTAGGTACATACATGGCCTGTCATCATCATCATTACAGCCGGAAGATGTCTACTGCTGGTCAAAGGCCTTGACGATTGGCCCTGCACTGCCCTCATCTAACCTACTCCGGCGATCGTGACCAGAACCGTGTGCATCTTGTGGGGGGCCTACCAACACTACGTCTTCCGGCACGTGGTCGCCATTCGAGGACTTTACCGCCCCAACAGCTATCTGTCCGTCGAACTATGTGCCCTGCCCACTGCTACTTCAGTTTCGCAATCATTTGTCGGTAACTTTGGTTCTCCTACGGATCTCCTCATTTCTGACTCGATCTTGCAGGGAAACTCCGAGCATAGCCCTCTCCATTGCCCTCTGAGTGACCATGAGCTTTCTCTTAAGGCCCATAGTTAGCGACCACGTCTGCGTACCATAAGTCATCACTGGCAACACACACTGGTTGAAAACTTTCGTCTTCAGACGCTGTGGTATTTGGGACGAAAAGATTTAACGACGCTTCCCGAGCGCCGCCCATCCGAGTTGGATTCGACGAGTGACCTCTTTCGCTAAATTGAACCTACCTAACTGGATTTTCGATTACAATTATATAACCTTATGAAGATATAAAATAAAATTTCGTCATTTCTGGAAAAAAAATTGTAAAGGTATGTGTAATATTTCATTACAAAGAACTTCATTTAATGTCCAAGGCACAAAGTACAGCTTCCACGTTTCGGCTTCAGATTATGAAAGCTTACAATAAATCTCGATAGAAGGCGCTACAAATTAATACAAAACTATGATAGCCAACTCAGCTACCATTTCATACTTAAATCTTTATGATTCGTTTACTTTAGCTACGATTGCCCGTTTATAAAAAAAAAAGAAAAAATCCTGTTTGAATCTAGAACAACACTAAAAGCATTTAATTCTCAAAAAGCAACAAACAAGAGCGTTGTTAATATAAAATATGATGTATGAATTACTGTCGGGATCTCGATAGACCACTTTTTATTGTGACTAGTTCGTTGAGTTATGAAGTCGACTATAAATTAAAACATAAAATTTAACTGCCCTGTTTCACATGATTCACTCGCCAGCGTAATGCTAAATAGGTTGTTGTTTGTTTTTATTGAATAATATTTTAGTTATTGAAACGAAAAGCTGTTTCTTATATATACGACTTATTATCTGAAAGATACTATGGATTTTTGGTAATATTTATTAGATTACATGATTACAAGAGCGAACATTAATTATAAAATAATTCTTCTTAGTCGGACACTCTTGTCAGAGTGGTCGTGGTTGCGCTGACGAGGTACATGGTGGAGTGTTCGGTGGGTCAACATCCTTTCTGAGGGTAGATCTCCTGGCGATGTGCTTCCATTTCTGACGGTTAGAGGCGTTGCGAGTACACTGGACTATGGTGGACTCAGTAGCCTTTGTGATGGCGTCTATCCAGCGGGTTGGCGATCGACCGAAGGCTCTCTTGCCTTCCACCTGGCCCTGAACTACCAGTCTCTCCATCGAGTTCTCATTTCTAGAGACGTGACCAAAAAACTTCAGTATTCTTAGTTGCACAATTGACGAGAGTCTGTCTTTAATTATACAATAATACAATGAAGGAAATAAAACCCAAATGGTTATTATCCAATAGATTAAATGATGCAAAGAAATATAACGGAAAAAGTCAAAGAAAAGCGTTAAACATAGAGACTATGATTTCATGAAACGAAATGAAATGAAATTATTTTATTTGCAAGAACCGTTGTATTTTTTCATATTCCGAAATTGCGCGGAATAAGTAGCTTGATATATTGAGTTATAATAGTTATTATGGAATTACACTTAAATAATTTATACGTCTAGATGACTGTGACAACTGTGAGAACCTCGAAAAAATTAAGCTTGACTGAAACAGAATAAACCTGAACAATATGTTGTTTTTTTTTAAGGTGATAACCCTCACTTCTATTAATTAATTCAATTAATTAATTCATTCAAGTCAATATTGGATTAATATTGACACAATATTGACACACTTTTTACACAAATTATCTTGCCCCAAGTTAAGCATATATAGCCTGTGTTATGGGTTACAAGACAATGATATATTTAATACAATATACTTACTTAAACATACATAAATTCATATAAACATACACAAATACATTTAAACATCCATGACTCGAAATAAAACATCCATATTCATCATATAAATGCTTGCACCTACCGGGATTCGGACCCGGAACCTCTAGCTTAGTAGGTAGGATCGCTAACAACTCGGCTATACAGGTCGTCAAATTAATACACAAATAAAATTTGAAAAACAAAATTTTATGAACGATGCGGGATGAAGCCACAACCTGAGAGTTGAACAAAGCAAACAGAATTTTATAATGAGGTGGTACTCGAACGGTTAGCTCAGTTGGTTAGAGCACCGGCACGGAACGCCGGAGGTCGTGGGTTCGAATCCCGCATCGTTCATAAAATTTTGTTTTTCAAATTTTATTTGTGAATAAACCTGGCCTGTTTTCATCGGTTGTTTAGCAGCAAGAGGCTCTATCTAGACGTATAAATTATCTAAGGTATTATTATCATTATACTTTTCATTAAAAGATAATGTTACTTAAAAGAAATGTTCTAGCGTTTTAGATTATTTTACAGAGGTAATAATAAAAGCCTTTAATTTAGTAAATAGGCGTCTTGCCTTTTTCAAAAATAAGTTAGATAAAGGTATAATTAAGTTCACTACGCCTTTATCAATAATTTACTTAATGGAAGGGCTTTTCCATGCTTTTATGATTCTCCTAAGCCATATTTAGTCTGTTACTGTTTTGAATTCATTTCCAATTTTTCAGTTTTTTCTTTTCGCGTTGCTTTTCTCCTACATTTGTTTTGTAACATATCGATTTCCCAACCAAGCGCCTTTTTTTGTTTTAATACGACATGAGTGACATTTTATGTTTTTATTTAATTGTTTTTTCTATTTATGATACACTAGCTGACTCGACAGACGTTGTTCTGTACATAATAAATAAAATACTGTTTTTATGAAGTGTTAATAATATATCATAACATCAAGAATTATTTCGTAAAATATGCTCGCTGTTGTTATAATGAAATTGATTCACGGCAGAACTGTCAAACCGTGCGTCAATAAATTTTCTCGTAGAAAATATGTCCATACAAAACAAATATTGAAAATAAAAATAATTATGGGTCCGAAATCTAAATAAAAACTTTCCTATCTCTCAAATTGTACTAAACTGCACACAAAGTAATCCCCATTAAAATCCGTTCATTAGTTTAGGAGTCCATCGCGGACAAACAATGTGTCACGTAATTTATATATACATATTAAGATTTATCCAAATTATTGTGGCACTAAAGGTAGCGATTGTTTGACATTTGTTAAGTGTGATACCTACCTATATTTAAAATACCTATCTCAACTGTATTTCACAACTTGGTTTCTATTTTGCTAGCGATAATAATAGTTGAAAGTAAAAACTGTTAGGAAAATCTATAAAAATGCAATATGGGCTTTACAAAGCATTGTGCTAAATCGACGACATGTTTTGAGTTTATCTTTAAATCACAGCTTAGTGTTGCCCGATGTCTGTCTCAATTTATGAAATTGAATTTAAATGTTCTCACAAAGTGCTCTAAATAAAACGAATCCCCGCGGAGTGCTGATTTCTTATGTAGGCAACTCAATATTATTTGTAGAGCAAATCATTTTCACACGTTTTTGTATTTAAGTTAATTTCTTTAAGTCTAATGCAAAATATATCTTAATAAAAATACACTGTGTAGTGCAAATGTATAGTATAACTATAATATATATCTCGGAGATTTATATGGATTTAAAATCGGCCGTCACGGTGTTGGTATCCTCCATGTTGTTTTAAGTCGATCAGTGCGCACAACCGGCACGGGCGCTAGCTTGAAGACGAATGCCACTTCTCAATGAGCGCTCTACTGATGGACAATAATAACTAACTTCAATCACGTCACCGACAATGACGTACACAGTGACAACTTCAAACACACTTTGAAAGATGACGTTCGCCATCAGTTCAGCCCAATACACAGAGTAGAATATAGTCATACAGGCCATATTACTTTTATATTCTAATTCTCCGACATATAAATGTAAATATACTTTACCTTATTATTACCAGGTTTAGATTGAAACACAATAATGTTTACACATTACTGCTACACGGCGGAAATAGGCGCCGTTATGGTACCCATAATCTAGCCGGCATCCGGTGCTAAGGAGCTTCCCAATGGTTGTGACTTAGGCTTCAATTATCCAATTTGGTAGCTCAAAACTGTTTTTACTACAAAGTAGTAGTAGATGGCAATGATATTTAATGAGAATTTTTTTATAGAATAGGACGACAATCTAAACAATATGTTATGTTTTTAAAGTGATAACCCTCACTTCTAGGATTAATACACAAATAAAATTTGAAATATAAAATTTTATGAACGATGCGGGATTCGAACCCACGACCTCCGGCGTTCCGTGCCGGTGCTCTAACCAACTGAGCTAACCGTGCGAGTACCGCCTCGATATAAAATTACTGTTTGCTTTGTTCAACTCTCAGATTGTGACTTCATCTACAGGATCTACTTTACAGTTGATAACCTGCTCAACCCCAATATTTTTATATTAGGAAATTGACTTGAGATGTCGCTCTTGTAAATCTAAACAATATGTTATGTTTTTAAAGTGATAACCCTCACTTCTAGGATTAATACACAAATAATAGGACGACAATCGTAAAAACTTGAGATATCTCTGGTGTGTTGTCGCTATGTAATGTATGTATGTATGTATATACGCGTATCTAATAAGTTTCTATCGTATATCATATTGTTTTTGTAGACTAGTAGATTCTAAATATATACTATGTAATTCACATTAACATCGATTTGATCAGAATAGTAGATTGTTAACCAAGGGTCGAAAGAATCAATTCACGAGGTATTTAAACTTTGAATTAATTATATTACCCGTGTTAAACACTTTACTTTTCATTTCGAATATGAGGAAAATAAAACTAGTTGTTTATCTAAACTTTATATTGATAATATATCATAATATTACCTAGTAGTACCTATTTAAAATTATTTGTCAAATTAGGACAATTTATGTCGACTTTTCAAATTTTAAATATGGAACTCAGCGCGTAATTGTTGCGGCTTATTCCGCTAAAAGATGTTTGTGCTAAGTTCACACTGGCTGTTTAGAAAGTCACATGGCCGCAGCATTTTTTTTAATTAGTTGTTTTTTACATAAAACTAAAAGAAAGAAAAGTAATTTGTTTGAGTTTTTCCCTTTCAATGGAGGGAAGCAGCATTTTCCACCCAATAATCAAGACAACATTACTTTCTGAGTATGAGAAATGAAATACTTTTTGTATTTCTCGTCAGTCCGTTAACCCCACGTAGTAGTAATAAACGATTTACTATAGCGAAGCAAGACGAATTGAAAACAAGGCCGATTTAGTAGAGTGACGAGCTTTGATTTGCTTGATTTCTTTAAGCCGTGGTAACTATTAACGGTCCGTGATTTAGCAGCGGTATAACTCACAGCAGCTGTTGCTATTTCAAATGAAAGTATGGAGCCTGAATAAGCCTGTCATTGCGTACTCTGTTTGTATTGTTTGTAATTAACTTGTAGCTTGTATAAAACCAGTGGGAGGCTTCTTTGCACATGCCGGCTATATTATGAGTAGTACCACAACGGCGCCTTTTTCTGCCGTGAAGCAGTTATGTGTAAACATTAAACAAATTAGGATATCATCCCCACCATCTGGATGTGTGGCGGTCCTCCACAGTGCGGTTTTCAAGGAGCTTTCTTCCACGTACTACAAAGCTGTGGAATGAGCTTCCTTGTGCGGTGTTTCCGGGACGACACGACATGGGTACCTTCAAAAAAAGCGCGTACACCTTCCTTAAAGGCCGGCAACGCTCTTGTGATTCCTCTGGTGTTGCAAGAGAATGTGGGCGGCGGTGATCACTTAACACCAGGTGACCCGTACTCGTTTGTCCTCCTATTCCATAAAAAATACATTACTGTGTTTCGGTCTGAAGGGCGACTTAACATCTTATGTCTCAAGGAAGCGCCTGATAATAAAACAAAAAATGTTGTCTATCACAAGGTGCTTCACTGAAGGGTATCATTATAAAAATTGTTTATTTTTTTATTTACATTAATTATCTTATTAAAAATTGTAATTAATAAGATCCATACCTATCAGGAGGAACAATGTTCGCCGGGTCAGCTAGTTTATAATATTTGCATGTGTATCTGTATTCGAATGTATTTCTTATCGCTTTGCCTTGAAAGCATGACTTGTAACGGATACCGGATGATTTCCAATACCATGATTTCTATCCGGTTCAATCTTATATGTCATTTTAATATACATATTATTATTTGCTTATGAACAAGTACATTTCATTGCTTTATTTTGGTGGCACTAATAAATCTATTTGATAGTTTTAATAGAAAGTATTTCCTTAGTATTATTATAAGGGGATATAAATGCAGCATATTAATCATACGGTGTTTCAAGATAGCGTGTGCGATGGTGACATGTTTGTATGTGCTGTGATTTGGAAAAATTTTCACTGAACACCATCATTGCGCGGCGTTGCATTCAAAGCGCGGTCAACACACAACTGAATGAAAACCCTGCTTTTAGATGCGTAGCGAGAGTTTTGCTACAGACAATTTTTGTGTTTGAATGTGAGTGTAGTTTTTTGTTCTAATGTGAAAACTGTAAAAAAAATATATGGTACACTCAATAGGCGACGTCAACTCACACCTGTCCAGTTTTTTTGTTAATAGTCATCAATTTGGCATAGAAAACAGAATCTGCTTTTTAATAAAAATAAATACCATTAGATAATTTGTACGTCTAGATAGAGTCTCTTACTGTTAGATAACCAATAAAAGCAGACCAGGAATATTAGTTTAGTGTGCGTGACAAGCTATGTCTTACACTCGCGATTTGTGTGCGTTGCTCAAAATATAGGTTAGTTCAAAACTTAATTATTTTCGACGTTTTCACAGCTATCATAGTCTATCTAGACGTATAATTGGACGTAGTTCCTGAAAAACATTCCAAGCCACAAACATTACATTTAAAGGAATTCGTGTTTAAAGTTTAGTAAATATTAGTGTATTCCATACATGTGGGTTGGGCTACAGGGGTGACAGTAGGGCTGCCATTTTTTGTCAGTCAGTCAATATGAATCACGTGACCAGTTTTGTTTTTTAAATTAATTTCGACTTGATTGTGGGTTGGAACGTTTTTCTGGAGAAGATTAAGTAAAAGGCATAAAAGGCATTTATTTTCTCAAAATTGATTCCTTTAGAATTCTTTTTGATGTCATTTCTAATAACTACTAGATACTGCTACCGCTTCGGAAACAAATGGCGCTCTGACAGAGAAGAAGCGGCGCAAGAAACTCTCCCAGCATTCTTTTTTTGCGCTCTTTTCAATAAAAATATACAATATTGTACAGTCATTTCTATCGCTATAAAATAATCACAATCTAGTCCCAGGCTGTCCGATTATTTAGATATTCAGCAGTGGAGTAATAGGATTTATGACAGAGCCATTTTTTTATAAATTTAAATACCCTTCTACTGATGTGTAATAGTACAAAATCATAACACATTACAAAGAACGTGACAACCCTACTAAACCTACTCTCACATCATTTCTTTGTTGGACACAATACGCACAAAAGGAATAAAAAGACTATCTGTGTTTTCAACTGAGTGAGTCTTTGAATGGGATTTCGTTATATTGAGAGTAACACTTGTATCAATCCTTAATCTAGGGTTTATTTGTTCCAAAACAGTACTAAAATAGTTTGGCTGTGTTTTTATAATACAACTGACTGACTAAGCTACTTTCAGTCTTAAAACGTAAACAATTTGTTATTTTAAAGTGATATCCGTCGCTTCTTGGATTAATTATACAATTTAAATTTGTAACCAAAATTTATGAACGATGCGGTACCCGAACCCGCGCCTCTCTGTTCCGTTCGAGCCCTCTTGCCAACTGAACCAAACCTCTAACCGATAACCCTTGGTATGGGTTGTTTCACTCTCAAGTTGGGGCTCGAAATACAAATTACAAATTAGGAATCGACTTGACATGTCTTAAAAAAATTCAAATAGTTTTTGTTATTTTTTAATTTATTATCACGGGCTATTTTGCCTAGAATCAGCTGGCCGTATCAGTCAGCATTAATGAAGTAATCCGCAGGGAATTTGCCGCTCATAATATACCAGCTGTTTAAGAGCCAAATGGTATTACCCGCCGCGATAGCAAGCGTCCTGAAGGAATGACACTATTGACTTGGGCACGGGGAACGTCGCTGGTGTGGGAAGTGACTTGCGTCGACACTCTGGCTCCTTCTCATGTCAATGTTACGTCAATCGATGCTGGGGCCGCAGCTTCGACTGCCGTAGACAGCAAGCGTCGTAAATATGTCGATCTCAATGAGTCTTACATCTTTGTGCCATTTGGTGTCGAGACACTTGACCCGTGGGGCCCAGAGGAGCGGAGAATGTACAAAGTACCATCTTCTCGCCTGAATAGGGCTACTGGTAACCCAAGCGCTGGCAGCTATTTCGGTCAACGAATCAGCATAGTTATCCAAAGTTGAAATGCTGCCAGTATTCTTGGTACGCTTCCCCGCAGTTATAGTTTTAATTTAATGTAATCATAGTATTGTAAATATAGTTATAAGATTCGTTTTGAAATAAATTATATATTAACATTCTTAAAGATAAAATATTTATGATCTATGATAAATATATTATGATTTAGTATTCGGATATCATCCCCACCATTATCGTGTGTGGCGTTCCTCCACAGTACTGTTTTCAAATAACTTTCTTCCACGTTTAACCAAGCTGTGGAATCAGCTTCCTTGTGCGGTGTTTTCAGGACAATACGACATGGTAGCCTTCAAAAAAGCGTACACCTTTTAAAGGGCCGACAGCTGCCCGTGATTCATCTGGTGTTGCAAGAGAATGTGGGTGGCGGTGATCACTTAACATCAGATGCCGGTAGGTACGATCGTTTGTCATCTCTTCTTCTCCACTAGCTACGGCGCCATTCAAATCGAACACAATAATACTTGAACATTATTTGACAGCAGTAGAAGGCGATATTCTGTGCAAAGAATCTTCCACTGGTAAAAATAACTGGATCGCGCTTAACTCAGTTCTTTCCTAGTCCGGAGTCAATGTAGCAACCGATGTTGAACGTATAAAACATTGGTTGTTACTTGTTTTTTGTCAGGTGAGGAATGTTCACGGTCCAGGGCACCTTTCGTAACACCGCTCAAGTGTACTATTGCAAATGTTTTCTATAAATACATTTACGAGTGGCTGACCGCGACTTGTATGCCTTGTATCCTTTTGAATCGATGAAAAATTTTTGTGCACGGCAATCATAACTAATTTTTTTAGAAAAAAATTCACTGTCTATAGTATGAGCAATCTGTTAGAGGAAAGAACCCGTCAAAATATGTCGAAGTTAGTATTATTTCAGTTTAAACTGTTTTGTTTTTTTTTGTTAATGTCCATGCAGAATGCAAGGACGGCTTAGAGTAACAGTTTTTTATGGAAAAGGAGGACCAACAAGGGTACGGCTCACCTGGTGTTAAATGATCACCGAACAACGAGCGTACCTGGTGTTAAGTGATAATCGCCGCCCACATTCTCTGGCAACACCAGAGGAATCACAGTAGCATTGCCGGCCTTTAAGGAAGGTGTATGCGTTTATTTTGAAGGTACCCATGTCGTATCGTCCCGGAAACACCTCACAAGGAAGCTAATGCCACAGCTTTGTAGTATGTGAAAGAAAGCTTCTTGAAAAGCGCACTGTGGAGGACCGCCCCACATCCAGATGGTGGAGATGATATCCTTATTCGTGGCGTGTCGTGCGAAGGTGGAATTCCGCGGCAGGAATCAGGTAAAAACATGTCTTCCATCGAAGAACGCCGCTGAAATCTCGTCTGAACGACTGATTGGCGAGAGTTGATCTCTCGTTCCAGAAATCGACGACTCAACAGCTTCTTAAGGATACCTCTCGTAGAGGTTCACATTACCAACTAACCCGGCTGTTCAGTCGAAAGTTTAGAGGAAACCGATCCTTCTGTGGAAGCCGCGTATAACCTCTTAACTTAATGCCGTGCGGGCGTTCGTGTGATGCATTCTGCATGTGTACTAAAACTAATAAGGACTTTCGCTAACAACGCTTATTCAATAAATTCACAGGTATTCAATATGGAGCTGTTACTAAAAAAATTTGGTAGTTGTAGAGACAGCCCATTTAAGTGAAAATAGATCTTTAGTATTAAAATTTCATAATATTCAAAAATAATTAAATTATTAATTTCAATTTACTCTTAACACTTATTTTCAATAATATAATTCAAATAAAAACACAAATTCAACAATTCACATTATACACACATTGAACGTTTCACTAAATCCAGTCATATTCACTTATAAGATATACACAGCACTAATGTTGCGCAATACGGCAGCTGTATAGCTACAGATATACTGCTATAAGCATGTCGGTGACACGAACTCACAAGATTTTACCCATCCAAAGAGTGTCTAACTATATGGTTATATATTTATACTAGCTGACCCAGCAAACGCTGTATTGCCGATATTAAAATCGCGATACAAAAGTAACTGTTGATCGTAGATGGGTGAAACTTTGAAGTTGAATGTATTTTTTTATTGCTGACTCATAATCAAACAAATTTAAAAAAAAATCGCAAAAAAATTAAAAAAAAAATATCGTGTGGACAACTCTTAACATTTAGGGGGATGAAAAATTTATGTCCGATTCTCAGACCTACCCAATACGCTCAAAATTTCATGAGAATCGGTCAAGCCGTTTCGGAGGAGTTCAATGTTTAACACCATGACACGAGAATTTTATATATTAGAGAGTATATTTTTTTTTGTATTTATTTATCGCGTGAGAATGTCGGTGACGCGCCTGAAGAAGTATTCACTTCAAAAACTTAAATTTCATTAATTTGAATATTAGAATAAACTATCCCTATATTATAATTATAGGAACCGTGTTCGTATTTAAAAACTACGCCAGAAGGGCATTGATCTCTTGCCTCTCTTAGTATTGAATGGCAATACTCATTCACACTCATTCATTCACTTGTGTAATTCCAGAATTAGAAACGTATAAGGTGGCGTAATAGATATTGAACTTTGGACTGACTACCAAATTTCGAGGTAGTTAGCTGTTTTATGTCTTATGAGGTGAATATAGTCGAAGTCGGACGTTCTTGATATAATTTCGAAACAAAAGCTGTATTGATTGCTGCATAGTTGATGATTAAAACTTTTATGAACGAGAACGAGACGAGCAGGACGTTCAGCTGATGGTAATTGCATAGCCCTGCCCATTACAATGAAGTTCTCTCAGGATTCTTGAAAAAACCAAAAATTTTAAGCGGCACTAGAATTGCGCTCGTCACCTTGAGAGATAAATCCGACTGAACCACAATAATGTTTACACATTACTGATTCACGGCAGAAATAGGCCTCGTTGTGGTACCCATAATCTAGCCGGCATCCTGTGCAAAGGAGCCTCCCACTGGTAAGTCTGTTAAGCTGTCTGTTTGTAATGTATGGCCGGGCAAGTTTGTATGTTTGTAAAACTTCCTCTGTCATTGGCAGATCACGGGTCACGCGGTAAATTTATAAAGCGCCTCTTCCTTTGTAACTTCATAAACTGTTACCGATATAAACCATTTAAAAAGACATCATGTAATGGATCCTAGGGACATGGGATTTCGAGCTTAACATCTGTGATTATGAGGCAAAGGCTAGGATCTCAATACACATTTACAACAGTCTAATTAAACATATTGAAACCCAGTCGAGTTCACACGCTCAATTCAAATTTTATATGGTTTAAATGCGAGCTATTCATCACCCCATGAGAGAATTGTGCGAACGAAGGCCGTTCTACGTATGTGATATTTGACAGTGTACTTAAGTTATTGTATGCCTTTTGTTAATAGCGTTTTATATATAGTTTTTGGAACCTTGAAATACAAATGACATAAAAGGTGATATATATATATATATATATTATTTTTCCTTTTATAACATTAATAATTGTAAGAAAACAAATCTTATAATTATATTTACAATACTATGACTACATACAATTGAAACTTGAAAACATTACTGTGTTTCGGTCTGAAGGGCGCCGGGGCTAGTGAAATTACTGGGCAAATGAGACTTAACATCTTTTGTCTCAAGGTGACGAGCGCAGTTGTTGTGCCGCTCAGAATTTTTGGGGTTTTTCAAGAATCCTGAGCGGCACTGCATTGTAATGGGAAGGGCGTATCAATTACCATCAAATGAACGTCCTGCTCGTCTCGTCCCTTATTTTCATAAAAAACAATAGACAAATCTTCTAAAAAGTACATTTTGATTTGGAATTGATTCTAGAACATGCAGCAACTATACTATAAAAAGTATTCAAGGAAAGTTTTTAGTTTTTTTATTAAATTACGACTAATTCGTTTTAAACAAGTATAACTGCCAATCTTAAGCTTCCAAGCATAAATTCGTTCCAGAATTAGTGAATTCTGTTAATCTCCTTAACAAATACGTCGTAAACTTTTATCAAGTCGAAACTGGCGTTAATTGGAGGTAATGTATTCAGGGGAACGGAATGTATAAATATTTAACTTGGACGGGTTAAGGACTACGAAGCAATAATGTGCGATTGGACATTCCGATGCTGGAATAAAAATTCCGATTTAAAGCGAATTGGATTGGCTTACTGTAAATTCTTTATTCTGAATAAGAAGTTAATGCATTGTAATAATATAAAAAAAATTGTGTATTTTATAGCTGATGAATTTGTATTTGAGTTCTTTTTGGCGTAGAATAGTGGATTGTGCATTTATCCTCGGTTTCAAGTTGTATACACAAAAAATAATACATATGATGACTTTAAAAAATTATTTATTAGCCAATTTTAATTCCACGCAGATCTTACTGTTGAGGAGGAATCTGAAGAGGAGACATTCCTTATTGCTGTATTGGTTCACGCAGGTCATACCTATCAAAATTAAACTTATTTAAGCAATGTTTCGTGACGGTGTTGCTAATCATTGAGGCATATCTTCATCAGGAAATATTCCTGGTTACAGCGTCAGGTTATTTCATCATTTGAAAAATAATTCGATGTTGGCATACTATATTACAAGAATCCTAAGCGGCACTGCATTGAAATGGGCAGGGCGTTTCCATTACTATTATTTGAACCTCCTGCTCGTCTCATCCCTTATTGGCATAAAAAAGTCATAAAAAGCTTGTCTCATTACTACCATGAAAAATGCCACCGATGCGTACGCAAATTCCGTTCAACTGTTGTAAGTGGCCAATCAATTTCATGGATCTGAAACGATTTGCGAGTGCTTCGGAATGTCACGATACAGTAGTCAGGTGCTGGGGCCATTGATCTGCGTCGCGTGCTTACCAGCTTTTTGTTAGAGGACATAAAAAACTGATCAATGGATTCGTTGCACGAACTTTATGCTGACGCATCTTTGTGACTTCAGATTGTACCAATGACGTTAGACGCTTGACGTGACTTGTCAATGTCAGTGTAATTCCGAAATATGTCACGTTGTAGTAGTCAGGTGTTGGGGTCGTTGGCCTTAGACGCGTGCTTCACAGCTTTTTATCAGAAACTTAGTAATTTTTTTAAGACAATAAGGGACAAGACGAGCAGGACGTTCAGCTGCTGGTAATTCATACGCCCTGCCCATTACAATGTAGTGCCGCTCAGGATTCTTGAAAAACCCCATAAATTCTGAATGGCACTACAACTGCGCTCGTCACCTTGAGACGGCGCCCTTCAGACTGAAACACAGTAATGCTTACACATTACTGCTTCACGGCAAAAATAGGCGCCGTTGTGGTACCCATAATCTAGCCGACATCCTGCGCAAAGTAGCCTCTCAAAGTAGTAGTAGTAGTGCACTAAATGTGATTGCACTAGTTTCATGGCTTCCAATTGTATGTATGACGTTAGATGTTTGACGTGATATAAATTACCAATGACAGTGTCATTTCAAAAAGAGTCATGTAGCAATAGTCAGGTGCTGGGGTATTTGGCCTTAGACTCGTGCTTCACAGCTTTTTATATGAAAAACTTAATAATTTATTGCATCACTTTCATGACTTCCAATTGTATGTGACGTTAGATGTTTGACGTGATAAAAATTACCAATGACAGTGTCATTTCAAAAAATGTCATGTAGCAATAGTCAGGTGCTGGGGTATTTGGCGTTAGACGCGTGCTTCACAGCTTTTTATATGAAAAACTTAATAATTTATTGCACCAGTTTCATGACTTCCAATTGTATGTATGACGTTAGATATTTGACGTGATATAAATTACCAATGACAGTGTCATTTCAAAGTGTCACGTAGCAATAGTCAGGTGCTGCTATCTTTGGATTACACGCGTGCATTACAGCTTCTACTGCCTTAGACCATGTAAATACCACAGAGTAGTAAATCGTACTCCGTGTCACCTTACATAACAGTGTAGCACCAAAACAAGCCGATTAACGTGTAAATACTAGCCCTATTACACTACTACAGGCCGATAGGCGTCAATTATGAGTATTGTCATCGTCTGTGACAGATCAGATTGCGTCTCAATAAAATATTATAAAAATGCCGTCGTGCGTTATGAAAAAGTGTAAAAATGATACTATATAAGTATTTGTGGCCATATAGGATTATTTAAGGGAGAAAAAATTGTGTCATCTGTGTGTGTATGTGTCTAGTATCCCCCGTAACCGCACACACACTAGCATAACAGTGCTTCACTTGCTAATACCACGGCGTGGAGTCCTTCTTTTTACTAATCCGTGGTAAAAACTTATGAATGGATTATTTGCAGCCGTTTCATAGGTTCGAATTGTATCAATGATACAGTTACTCTTTAATAGAATCAAAACTCGCGTAACATATGTTATGTTGATGATTTTACAATCAAATCAAATGTTCACTCTGTCAGTATATCAAGACCGTTTTCTCAAGAATGTGTTTAGTACTAAGAACTTGATTTCGTTAATCTTGGAAAACAAGCTTTAGTTGTTAAGATAAGTAGCCACATGTAGCCCTCGCATTAAAACTGCAGTATTCAAATTTTGTACTCAAACACACCATGCCATTAAGGACTTACTTTTTATATTAAACAGCTGTATGAAATAAGACTTGCCAATATTGGAATGTGGTTGTCAGGTGCTGGGACGTACGTTGATCCCGTCACACGTGCCTTTGACATTACAAAGTCAAATTGAAATTAACATTAAAGCGAGTCTTGTCTGTGAATTTACACCTATCTTCTGCTTTGTATAATGACGACACGTCAAACAAATTTACGCGGGTATCGTCGCATGCTGCCGCTTTTAGTAATTGATACGCCCTGCCCATTTCAATGCAGTGCTGCTCAGGATTCTTGAAAAATTTAAATATTCTCAGCGGTATTAAAATTGCGTTCGGCACCTTGAGACATACGATGTTAAGTCTCATTTGCCCAGTAATTTCACTAGCTACGGCGCCCTTCTGACCGAAACACAATAATGCATACACATTACTGCTTCACGGCAGATATAGGCGCTGTTGTGGTACTCATAATCTAGCCGGCGTCTTGTACAAAGCGTCTCCCATTGGTTGTAAAATTTTCAGTGAAAATTAAATTCTTAGTGGCGAACAAACGATATCATGTTATTAAATGAACTCTGCTTTGGTTTCAACCGTCTCATGTTCTCGCTATATTGCTTTTCTTCATATTGTTGAGTTTGCATTAACCCGAATGGAATTTTCTATGCTATATGATATATGAGAATTTCAAGCGAAACTTATTGACGTCACATCCGTGTACAGTCGCGTACACAACGCTATGTGTACAGTCCTCTATATTAGTTACTGTATTAAGTTTGTAAACTTTGTATAACTTTTGTGACTTGCTTAGCTGAAGTTAGGTTGTTTAAGTAAACGGCTAACACCTCATGATTACTTGCTTATAAATTACATAGGGGTTAATGCATTATCGTAATATTTGGCAAAATGAATCGAATTCAGCCACATATTAACCAATGGATTCAAACTTAAATATACATAAAATTTATGTTTGTTTTCGTGTGTATTTTATTGTAGAAAAGATTTTTCGTAATCCTACTACTAACATGCTAACACACACACACACACATACACACACATACACATACACACACACATACACATACACACATACATACACATACATACACATACACATACACACACAAACACACAGCACACGCCCTAAATTATATATAAAATAGTTTTTCTGTTCATAATTTGTTGCATAACTTCCATTGTTAGACCTTAAAATATGTTGATGTCTGTTATTTGACATTTTACACTGCACAACTGGGAAGAGACTGACCCCCATGTCACGGGCTGTCCTAGTTTGGGGGTCGAGGGTAATTTTAAGCAAAATTGTATTTTTTTTTGCAACAAATAAAGATTTATTATTATTATTATCCTCTTTGTTGCAGCTCCCCGCCAAATCATTCGTACATTTTCTCAGAAAATTTTGCGAAAATAAAAAAATATATTCAATGGGTAACTCAGATTTTTAATCGAACCTTTACAAATAACTCTCCAACAGCATCTACTTATAACAAGTCTTTCTATAGCGCTTCAGACAACTATTCTTTCTATAGACGAAAACAATATTCCTTTAAGCTGTTTTTTTTATAATAAGGAATAAAAAGCTGCAGGGTCGGATTTGTTAAATGTATTTTTTGAGTTATTGACGAAAACCGAAATGCTATACTGTTTCATCCTTATTTGTTAAAAAAAATGAAATTTTTTAAGTGCTAATACCTAATTATCTATTCTGACATAATATGATGTCAGAATAGATAGTGGAATGATAAAAAACCACAGCATGCTGTCTGTAAAATCTAAAGAGATCACGTTTCAATTTCTGTGAGACGCCTGTATATAGAAAGAAATATATATATAAATATGTCTTTTTTATGAGATGACCTGATGGTACATCCTGTGCCAAAAGGCCTTCCAATGAACCTTTTGACATCTAGTGTTAGTTTTCTTCCAATCAGCTTTTAAACAAAATAGTTTCATAAATTGAAATAATACATCGCAATCTATGAGAGCAAAGCCGCGCCCAGTAGGTACAAATGAATTTTGATGTGTTGTACGAATTCCATTTTTATATTAAACTAGCTGACCCAGCAAACGTTGTATTGCCATCATAGTTAACAGCTGTAGTTAATCCACTAAGTATAGGTAGCTAGAATAAAATTCGTTTTTTAGCTCCTGAGAAACAAAGATTCTAATTAGTTATTCATTTTTAACTATTCTTTCAATTTGATTTCTGAACGACGGGGGCACATCAAAGGAAAATCAAAATCGTTGTTTTCATTTAATTCCGAGCATTTTCATGTTTATTCACCTTTTAAACCTTCACTGAACTTTCATAATTAATTAAAGACCAAAATTAGACAAATCGGTCCAGCTTAGCGAGTTTTAGCGAGACTAACGAACAGCAATTCATTTTTATATATATAGATAGATAGCCACTGTATCCGTGCGTCGAAACTGTAATGCAAAAAAGTTGCAATTAGCTATAATTATTGCGATTATCGTGTGAAACAGAACACAATAGACAATCCCAGGAAATATTTATGTGGAGACTGTCACTATTATTATTCATAATATTGTTATTACCGCGAAACTATTCGCTTTTTATTTTTATGTTATCAATGGTGATGAACAGTCATCAACAATTTCTTTTAAGGTTTTGAAATAACAACGTGAAGGTGTAGCGAAATCATCATTTTGCAACGGCCTTACCTTCCAGAATTATCTGATGTCATGTTGTTCTGTATACAGTGTCAAACAATCTTCAAATAGATTTTAATATCTCTACCTCATTTGTGTTCTCCTGGTACCAAAAAATTGCTCTGTGGGATTATTAGAACTTTTTTTACTCTCATGCAAAGAAAGAGATTGTCGGATACTGACTGAGCGAGCAGCAGCGGAAAATTACCGCGGGAGCGACACTCAGGCTGAGCCAGCATCGAGCTGTCAGCTTAAATTGAAGTCGAACAGACTGCACGTGCCTAACATGGCTTATATTATTCCCAGTTTTGATGACCTTGCGTTCGGAGAGCTATAGCTCCCACTGTCTTTATACTAATTCTTCGATTTGTACAAAAAAGAAAACGAAAACAAATTACGGACTGTTAATTAAGTTCGGTGTTCAGAATATTAAGGAAATGCTTACTATTGTAACCAGAAAAAGATTTCGTCTTTCGTTGAACCAGTGAGGTAAAACGTAACCGTCTTGAGTGCGCGCGCAAACTTACCGAGGAGCTTTTGAGCATGGACAAAAAGCGACAATGTTCGGCTTGGGTCGGAGCACGCTCGTGCGAGGCAGCGCGTGCGTTTGCCTCGGGCGAGGCACGTCTTGACCGACCGAGGATTTGCCGCGCGCGACTGCTTCTCGAGGCTGCTCGCACAGTCAGTGCATTCAGTTATTTACTGGTGGAAATCCTTCCGTTTAAGGTGCTTATAACTTCGCTCCATAAAAGAAGGTGTGGTGCTCTATAAATGGTTACACGAGTATTATTAGAAGTAACTGAATTTTTATATGAATAATTATTAGTTATCATATTATCATTATTCATTTATACCGACGTTTTTTGACTATAGCCAACTTGTTCGCGGGTGAGATTGACAGGAGTTCAGATTTCCTTAATATCATTTCTTTATATTTAAGTCTGTGTAGACTTTATCAAACTGCTCATATGTCCAATATTATCGGTGCAAGGGTAGGAAGTTTCGTCATACTTACGAGACATAAGCGGATGAAGAAGCATCGATTTTCTACCCCGATATTATGTTGACTCTGTTATTTAATCCTTGGGAATATTAGCACTGAATCAATAATAGCTATGTATAGAAAATCCTGGATAAGCTTTCAGATAAGTTTCAATTCACGATCGCTTACAATAAGGGTCAATCTGGTTTATCAAGCCTCCTGCAGGAAAACTGTAAGCTGATACTATTTCTGTGTCCATTCATTACTCTATGTCACAGTCGATTAGGTACCATAGTTGATAATGGAATGAATAACTTAAAAGGCAGAAAAAGGCATAAAAGGCATTTATTTTCTCAAAATTGATTCCTTTAGAATTCTTTTTGATGTCATTTCTAGTATACTAGATACTACTACTGCTTCGGAAACAAATGGCGTTCTGGGAGAGAAGAAGCGGCGCAAGAAACTTTCCCTTATTTAACTTAGCTTATGTATATTCAAAGTAAATAATTATATATATAAGAGCTGCAAAGACTTTATGACGAAATAACAACATGAAAGGATTTGTTATTTTGAAGTGATTTCTGACATTTCTGGGATTAAATATACAAAACTTTAATATATTAAGGCTGCTATCCCAAGATATCGCCAAAATAGCGCGTAGTTGAAACTATATCTTGACGGTTTATATAAAGCTTATATTTTAACAAAAAATAATAATATATCTACAGATTATGAGAAGAAAATTCATTGTTTTTTATTACATTTCTATTTTTTTAGACAGTGATTAAAAAACCACCAAAATACCCATAACTTTTACAGTTGGAGCCATGATAATCACTCAATCTAGATAAAAATTGTACGAAAATTTGTTAATTGCACACCTATACTATTTAACATGAAATAATTTTGTAAAGAAAATTGTATTATGTTGGTAATAAATTAAAAATGCTTCTAATTCTGAATTAAAACTATGGCGATCTTGTACGAGAGAGGTAACCTAGCTCCGCTCGATTCCTCAAGGCCGTTGGCTCGGTCCCCAGCCTTAAATGATTCGGAATTCGAATGACGCATCTTTCTTAAATCTTCGTATGTTTGTCCTACTATTGACAGTGGTGCCATCTACAAGGTCTACATTTCAGTTGATATCCTGCTCAACCCGTAATAATTATGAAAACAAGGTGGATAACTGTAAAAAAAACGTTCTGTTCAACATTTTTAAGCAGAAGAAATAACTGCAAAATAATACTAGGCATAGAATGGGCACCAGAGGGAGGCTCCTTTGGACAGAATGCCGGCTAGACTATGGGTAAAACAACGGCGCCTATTTCTGCCGTGAAGCAGTAATGTGCAAGCATTACTGTGTTTCGGTCCGAAGGGCGCCGTAGCTAATGAAATTACTGGGCAAATGAGACTTAACATCTTATGTCTCAAGGTAACGAGCGCAGTTGTAGCGCCGCTCAGAATGTTTGGGGTTTTTCAAGAATCCTGAGCGGCACTGCATTGTAATGGGCAGGGCGTATCAATTGCCTTCAGCTGAACGTACTGCTCGTTTCGTCCCTTATTTTCATGAAAAAAAGTATACAAAGCAGCAGAATACTAGGCATACATGAAAAAAAACACATGATTTTATAACTTCCTACTTTTTTGGAAGTCGGTTAAAAATCTGATTTAAATATTTTTTATGAGAGTAAGTGATAAACCACTTCGCTCTTAAGGACAACTTAAGTGCGAACAACGTTAATACTACAAAATTGTAAATAAACTAAGATATTAAATATAATTCTGTAAGCATGCTAAAAATTAACTCAAATGAGCAAAATGGCCGTATCCCTTTGAGCAAACAATAGTTAAACGTTATACTGACCTCTTGGCTTATGTATGACACGTGCATTCGAATTAGGAATGAACTAATTATCATCGGTAACCATGAAGCATATAAACGATAATATCCGCTATATATTCTGAGGCATTCATCAACTAAATTGACTAGGAAAGGTTATTGTGTCTTTAGTGATAAAATTTAACAATACTTCTTCAGGCGCGTAATGAAAAATTAATGAGAGTGAAATTTTAAGATGCGCGCGCATCAGGTTGAAGTTGGTTCCTAAAATTTACTGACGTTTGCGTCATTCGTTATTTTCTTTTTGGTTTCTTCGTACATTATTAGGACAGGCAAAGGGTTCAAGCCCATACAGCCGTATTCATTTTTAATAATTAATTGTCAAAGTCATCTTTGCAAGATTTTTACAAAATTGTTTTTTTCTAAAAACGTAGAATAGCACGAGGAATAAACCATTTTAACATTTTTGCTTCATTAGGACAAAGTAGTATAACTTGCTGCGTGCATACATAAGAACATACACACTTTTTTTTTAAAGTGATATTCCACACTTCTGATATTAATTACATAAATCAATCTGAGAGTTGGACAAGGCACACAAGATTTATCAACGATACGTCACTCGAACGGAACGTGACACGTCACAAACGTGAAATTTTATTTTCAATAATTAAACATGTAATTTTCTTTGGCATTATTATGTAATTTATTTAATAACTAAATGCATTACGTTCAATCATACCTTTTTCGACCGTAGCTTTCGCTTTAAGTATAATTTCAACGAGGTATTTCCTCTCTCTATTAATTTTAATAATTCAATAAATTAAACGCGCTGTTGTCATAAATTACACTCGGAGGCTTATAGAGGTTGTTTCGCTCCATAATAATTCCGATTATTCAAGTTTATTTGGGTACGTCCAATAATGTTATATGTGTATGACATTGTTTGGTATGTAATTAACTTAATTAATATGTATAACTAATCGTAACAATGTAATAACTGTACATTTTTTTTTAATTATATTTGCTGTGTGTTCTGTAAAAAAAGACCGAATCCAAAATAGTACATTACAGAATTTTACATTGAATTTTTTTAAAGAATATTTGCTGTGTGTGAAACATAATACCGAATCCAAAAAAGTACTTCAACAGAATTTTCGGCTGTTTGTCTATTTGTCTTTTGTTTTTTTTAAAAAAAAACAAGACGTACAATATTTTTCAATGGAATAACGTCATAACACCAAACAAGTTAACACCGCCACATAATAGGTGTAGTAATAATCAGTTTTATTGATCTCGCGGGATATCGGAATTCGCGGGATCCTACACTTATTAACCAATATAATAAAAAAAAAAACAAAATAAACAATATAATCTAATCTAAGGCATTTTGTAATGATTATGTAGATACGTATTCGAACAAAAATATAACAAAAAATAATTAATGAATAAAATACTTTCATGTAAATTGTAGAGTTATTTAGTAAGTAAAACAACAAAAGAGTGGACCTAATCCCGCAATACCTAGATTGGAAGCCCTAGTTGCAACCAACAAATGGTTTCGTTATGTTGTTGCTTCGACAGTTAACAGATAACACAGTCGTCACTGAGTTTAAACAATACACAATTAAGCGCTTGTTTAAGCAAAACCTGGGTTAACTCCCAAAGAGAATAATTTTACGTTTGTGGAGTTCGTCCACTGTGTTTAGTATTGTACAATGTTTGTGAATCACAATCGCTTTTCACGACATACCAAAGTAGATAGACAATATAATTCATTAAACTAGCTGACCCGACAGACGTTGTTCTGTACATAATAAATAAAACACTGTTTTTTTATGAATTTGTCAATAATATTTCATAACATCTAGAATTATTTCGTAAAATATGCTCTCCCTGCAGTTGTTATAGTGAAATTGTTTCACAGCAGAACTGTCAAACTGTGCATCAATAAATTCTCTCATAGAAAATATGTCCACACAAAACAAATATTGGAAATAAGAATAATTATGGGTCCCAAAGCGAATTAAAACTATCCTATCTCTCAACTTGGACTAAACTGCACTTAATGAAGTAATCCCCATTAAAATCCGTTCATTAGTCTAAGTTCACTGGAAACAAACATTATTATTATCTTATATGAATGAGACAGGCTTATAAAACAATATTAATTACAACGATAAGACTTAATAAACAAACTATGAATATCGTACAAAGGCCTTGAGCTGAAATATACAATTCATTTAACACCAATATAACATACATTCTAACAACATAAGCTACCTTATAAGGGCGATGACAGACTATCAATAATTCACAAGTCATAACTTAGCGATCAATCAAGTTTCATAAATTCACTATCATTCTATCCGTCGAAGCCCTAGGAAGGAACGTATATAGTTAGAGTTTGCAAATATGTTTTTAATGTTATTTGTGCGTTCATAATGCTTACGAAATGTGGGTACTCGGATAGTATTCGATATTGAAAATTAAATACAATATATTAAGATATCTACACAATCTATATATTCAGGCGTCCGGGGCAATATAGAAAGAATTGTCAGAAGTAATCGAGCAAAATTTATACATTTATTTACACTTTTAATGACTGCACTATCATGCCTTTACAAATTATAATATTCAACAAAGCCGTAATGAGATTGTCTGATTTTTCAGTGGTTTTGTTCTCAAATAGGGTTTGGCGGTTAAAACCCTATGAAAACTAATTGTGGAGGAATTAATTTACTTTAGACAATCTCATTAAGTTTATATATTACTAGCTGACCTGGCAAACGTTGTTTTGCCGTATAAATTGTATATGTAAACCTTCCTTGAGCTTCAACGAATCTATTACAAAAGATTTCATTGACATCGGTCGAATAGTTTCGGAGTCGTTAGGGAACATACAAACATACATTCTCTTTTATATATATAGATATTGAAATAGTAAGTACTCGTGGCGGCCTCTACACAGCAGACCATCCAGTCAGGACTCAAGCGCGAGCAATGATGCACGCGCGAGATTTGTTCACATACTTATCGGTCCGCCGATCTTTTAAAAATGGAGAAACATAAAAGAAGCAAAGCATGTTAAGCGTCACTGCGATTCAGATTTTTTTTTAAGCTAACCTAAAGACCCGGATTCAATCTTATTTAAAGTGATTATTCTTATAATAAAATTACCATTCATGATAGCAAGGTAGCTATTTATGTCCTATACTAAGTAGTTATGTATTAGACGTATATTATAATTTCGGGTTAAGAAGACAACTCTAATGTCGTCAGAGTAGGTAAGAGTCACGCGATAGAAAGAGAGGCAATTTCTAGGTAAATAAAAATGTAGATTAATAGCGGTGTGCGATCTGAATTACACCTTATTGTATGGCTGCAAGAGTCCTTATTTCTTTAATTCATTTTGCAGAGTAAGCATTCTGTACTTTTATATATTCTTTGGTGCAAGTATATTTTTACAGTTGATGATACAGTGTTATAAAGAAGTAGTTTGATCGAATAATTATTCTAGTATTTACAAAGCTTAATCCTTAAATATATAACGACTCTTTAATAAATCTTCTGAGTATATATAATGAAAATGGTCTTCGTTTGAGGCCCAATCACGCCTAAACCACTGATCGTATCGACATGAAACTACCACTATTCTATGAGGTATTTATCCTAGATGGTTTTGGCTATTTATTTATTTCCTTTTAGAATTCGCCCAGCGAAACGGGCGGGAACGGCTAGTCCATATATAAACTAGCTCCTTGACGTCAAATAAGGAAAACATATAAATAACCGTAAGTAGCGCATTTCATATTGTAGCGAGCGTCTTAATAATAACAGCATGTTCCCAACATCTATTACCTTGTAAGGGCGATGACAAACTATCAATAATTCACTCGGCTATCAATACGCCACCGTGACAAATTGACAATCGATGTAACAGTTATTAAATCGGCAGCATCTATTATCATGTTAGTCTCGAATAATCACCTCGTGAGAATGTTTTAGTATTTAGACAATAAACGGGCTATATCAGGTGTTAATCGCTTACATATATTACACATCTGCTGGTTTTATGGTGCTGATATTTAAATAGATATTGCTATAAATTTTAAGTCTAACAACTGTTCTAGCATGACATATCGTTTAAGTGTGTATTTTATTATGTGAGATTTAGATATTTATTTCTGTTTTAGTAGGGCTTATCTTTATTCGTCTAAAACGGCTTAACTCAAGGACCTCCGAATGGTCCGAAACTAGTACGGTACCAACCCCGACAAACCGTGAGTAAAGCCGTTTTAGACAAATACGGCTTTACAAATTGACTTCGTATAAAATTATATCTATGTATAAACCAAGAATATGTAAAATGTTTGCAAATAGACATTTTGCCTATGATTGGTGTTTACGGAATTATAACGTTTCCCGCGTGTATTTGCAAGGCTGCTTGACATTTGGAAAACTTCAGAATTATCTTTGTATTGACAGTGTTGTCAGAGATATAGTCAACATTTTACATATTCTTAGTTTAGTCTCAGGTATAACTTTATACCAAGTTTATTTGTCGATATTATAGGCCGATAATGTTTATAATGTCTTAAGAAACGAACGTCTTACGAAAGTGTTAAGAATTTAATAGTAAGGCTTAAATTTATACACATGATTTAAGTTTTCGTTAGTGTTAATTCCGCCAATATTTGTTTTTAAAACAATTCGACACGTGTTTCGCCTCTACACGAGACTGTCGTGCCAGATTTTGGCGAGACAACACGTCCTGAGGATGCCTCGTGTAGAGGCGAAACATGTGTCGAATTGTTTGAAAAACAAATATTGGCGGAGTTAAAGAAAACTTAAATCATTTGTATAATTATGGATTTCCGCAAAGTAACGCCTAATTCAATAAAAAGGCTTACAATCTCATAATTTATTATTTATTTTATTGAATCATTGAACTTGTGCCAATTGGAAGTCAGTTTAGTGACTCACCAGTTTCTCTCGGTAATATGGTCTGCTATCATTCTCGATTCATGATTGTCTTTGATCTTATTGAAGATTTTTTTATGTGGATACTCAATACATCCTACTAATATTATAAATGTGAAAGTTTGTATGTATGGATGTATGTTTGAACTTCTTTAACGCAAACACTACTGAATGGATTTTGATGAAAGTTTGCAATAATATAGCTTACACACCAGAATAACATATAGGCTATAATTTATAAAAATATTGTGTGAATTATCTATACATTTTAATAAAATTGGAGTGTCTGTTTGTAATATTGAAATAACCGTTTTTTACTAAATGTATATTATGAATACATATACGGTACATACACCAAAATAACATTTTTTACAATTTTTGTCTGTCTGTCTGTTTGTTCCGGCTAATCCGGCGACTTTTATTGGCAGGTAGCTGATGTAATAAGGAGTAACTTAGGCTACGTTTATTTCAGAAAAAGCAATGTCCAAGAAACGGTCTAACTCTAAAAATAATTTATATGGCAAAACAACGTTTTGCCGGGTCAGCTAGTTGTTAATATTATTGCAAAATATGCAGTTACGTGAGCTCCGCCGATTATTTTTTTAAATTTTAATCCCGAAAATTTATTGTTAATGTCCAGAATAAAAAACAAAAAGCGTTCAAGTTTAGTTGGATTCAGACGACAAGGGTTCTGTACCATAGTACAACAAAAAAAACTCATAGTACAACAAAAAAAACTATGTAGGTGATTCTTAAAGTTATTGCAAAAGAAAGAAGATAGGACTTTATGATCAAAATATGTAAAAAATATTTATTTGAAATTTGCCATTATGCTTTTATATTAATAATATAATTTATGAGATACAGGCTGATGACAAACACTCGCACGGACAGACAGGTTCCTATTGGTTACCATTAAAATATTTTTTTGTATACTTTAATTACAATTTTCGTTATGTGACGCTATTCCAGTCATTTTTGTATGAAAATAAGGAACAAGACGAGTAGGACGTTCATCTGATGGTAATTGATACGTCCTGCCCATTTCAGGCGCCCTTCAGACCGAAACACAATAATGTTTTCACATTATTGCTTCACGGCAGAAATAGACGACGTTGTGGAACCCATTATCGGCATCCTATGCAAAGAAGACTCCCACTAGTTCTTGTCTTTTTCCTGGGTGACAGGAATGCTGGGCCAACTTACGACAATCTAATTAATAAACATTGTGGTTTTAAAATACTCGTGCCTTATCTGTTAGTTAAGCACCCCAAATACTCGTGAATACATACATACTAACAAGCAAGTTTGAATCATAATTGTTAAAATCATGAACCTCTTAAGATCAAATACGCTTTGATTACTAAGAATACATTTAAAAATCACATTCAAATGTGAAATGCTGGCATTCACGAAACGTCGTTTGGTAGAGTTGTTATATCCGTAACAGATCTATTTCCTGTTTGATCTTTGAGGAATATTTGGTTGTTAGTGTAATATATCGTTGATACTTCTGGTCATCAACGAGATTAAAGAACTTCCTTCTTGCTAAGAGGTTCGTTATAGCAAGTTAAGTGTATTTTTATGTGTACTTATCTATTTCATATGAGTATATATCACTTCTAGTACACTTTTCACAGGATGCTGGCTAGATTATGGGTACCAAAACGGCCGCGGCGCCTATTTCTGCCGTGAAGCAGTAATGTGTAAGCATTACTGTGTTTCGGTCTGAAGGGCGCCGTAGCTAGTAAAATTACTGGGCAAATGGGACTTAACATCTTATGTCTCAAGGTGACGAGCGCAATTGTAGTGCCGCTCAGAATTATTGGCCTTTTCAAGAATCCTGCGGCACTGCATTGTAATGGGCAGGGCGTATCAATTACCATCAGCTGTACGTCCTGCTCGTCTCGTCCCGTATATTCATAAAAGAAATCTTCTGTTTCTTTACGGTCGATAGTTAAACTCTGTTATTATTAACTAGCGGAACCGATAAACGTTGTTCTGTTATAAAAAATGGACTCTTGCGAATGGAATTTCGTAAAACCAAATGTCAGATTTCCAGATATCGTGATGAGTCACTGGTGGAAATCTCTTATTTATATTTATATATATATATTATTGAAACTCATGACACATTATTAACTGGAATATTTACTTAAATCGACTTAACTCATGATTCATCGACGTTAGTATCGACTAGTTTCAGACCATTCGTAGGTCCGGCATCTTGGTGTATGTATGTATTGAGTTCGCGGTAACTCACTACACAGTAAACTCAATACTATTTTTATTATAGCAGGCTAACCAACTAAAGCAATTATAATAGGTACCTACAATATTATTGGCAGCAATTTCTAGGAGGGTGAATTTTCTAAACAGAAACACACACACAGACGTAAAGCCTAGCGTTTCAGTGAATCACACTTTTTCCCGAATGACACATATTTTATCAAATAAATTAGAAAGAAAGAAAGAAAGTAAAAAAGTTTATTCATGACGATATATTACAATAAAAAATAAAACAAAATTGAGAAATATTATTTTCTATACGTCACAAAGTGGTCCCAACTCAGCATATTTGCTGGTTTGAAAACCAGCGCTGGTCTTCCGTTGGGCCATTTGGTGACGTCAACTTCAATATAATTATATAGTAACTAATGCGTAGACTGAGTAAACAAGATTATGTATTAGCTTGTCAATTTCTGAAGTTTCTAAATGACTGACAAGTTGACAACTTTGTCAAATGTCAATCTGAGTTCGAAACATTAAAGAAATAATATGTGATCACAGATCTATCTATCTCATTTCAAAATCTGTCTTATATCTAGTTTTTTAACCATAAATTGTAAGTATATGTTTTAACTGATCATCATTGGTTTCCAACAAAATTCAGTAGCCAATCAAACAAAAATAACGAACGACGCAGAAATGAATGGATATCCCTGCTAGAGCACGTTTGAAAGGGATTTTCATGCAAATTTTCTGGCTGCATATTTAACGCCGCGATGGCCACTTTCGGTCGAGTTGTCACAGTAATACGAAATCATTTTTCGAGAAGGTGTTGTTACAACTTTTTTTATTATACAACTCTAGTAGGAACTTAGCAGACCCCCTAACCGTGCAATTATGCGATTAATTAACTTCTATGCTGTTGAACAGTATTTGAGTTTATTATTTAGTTATAGCATTTAAGTTTTAATAATTAAAATCAAACAAATGTGAGATTATTTCATCAGATATGATTTTATACCGTTATCACTTAACCGTACTTAGATTGCGGATATAACATAATGCATTCAGTTTTTATCGTGAAGAATGCATAATTTTAGCATATTATGTTAATGAGCTTTACAGCTTCGTATTAACTGTTCAAGACGAAACACTTATTAATGTTTTATTTGTCTAAAAATGATTCGTAGTGTTTTAATTTTGTGTTTCTTGAAATTTTTGCTACCTATAGAATACATAAATTTCGAGTAGACTGTCTTCTGTAATCTAGAAGTCACATATTTTTTTTATATTTTTTTATATATATGATGGAAAGTAAAAAAGGGCATTTTTAAGGCGATTTTATTTCTAAAAGAAAAATATAAAAAATAAAGCTGAAGAATTACTCTCTGACTGATTGCGCTCCATTAGTCAACCCAGTCTCATTCTTTACCCCTAAAAAGTGCTCATCACGTCTAAAAGTATTTCACTTCAGCATTGTGAAATTAGTTATACCCAGGTATCGTGAAGTTAGCTCAGTTGGCAGAGCACTGGCACGGAACGCCAGGAGTCGTGGGTTCGAGTCCCGCATCGTTGATAAAATTTATTTGAACAACTAATTATTTTACTTATTATATTTTATATATCATCCCACTGCTGGGCCAAGGCCTTCCCCTTCTTCTTCCATCCGTCCTTATTGTTTGCTCATCGGGACTATAACACTCCTTCGTAATTTACCAGATCGTCTCTCCATCTAGTGCCAGGTCTTCCTCTTCTTCTTTTGGCATCTGATGAGTACCAGTTTGTTGTTAGACTGCTCCATCTTTCGTTACTTGCCCTTGATGTATCTGCCTACCCAATTCCATGTAGTTCTTGCGATTCTTATTATATGATTTTATTTAATATCTAATGAATACTTAATAATAAAAAATTGGAACGTTCTGAGACATTTGTTTTTCTTTGACAGAACGAACGCAGGATTAGGGCTCCATTTCGTAGAATCTAGTAGAAAAGAGGCAATTTGTCATGGCTTAGTTGGTTTTGAAGGTTCCGGATGAGGTTTTGAAATGACCAAACAAGTCACTGCGGTTACCACTTCCTACGAATAAGTGGATAATCACCTGATTTATCTTGTCTGTTCACGTCTCTGCTCCGTCAAAAGTAAAAATCTAATGCACAAAAAGCCATATTAATGATATTGCGGTCGTGATCATAGCTTTGAATCGTGCAAAAAGTATTCCAATTTCCGATGTTAAGAAATTTTAAAATTGAAGTGCAAAAATATTTTGCCTTTTATTTGATCGATCGTAGTATCTACGATTATTTAGATATTTAGTTACTATTTGATCGATCGTAGATATTTATTTAGTTACCATGCTTATCAAGTTGACGGCGCTGTGTTGCAATGATTACTTATCATCATCATCATCAGCCGGAAGACGTCCACTGCTGGACAAAGGCCTCCCCTAAAGATTTCCATGACACTCGGTCCTGCGCTGCCCTCATCCAAAGTATTCCGGCGATTTTGACCAGATCATCGGTCCATCTTGTAGGGGCCTGCCAACACTGCGTCTTCCGATACGTGGTCGCCATTCGAGGACTCTTCTGCCCCAACAGCCATCTGTCCGTCGAACTATGTACCCTGCCCACTTCCACTTCATTTTCGCAATCATTTGCGCTATGTCGGTGACTTTGGTTATATATCCTTACTTAAATTTAGATATTATCTGTAAAAGAAACTGGGCAGAACTGCTGGAGCAGTCTGGCTCCAACTCGCAAGGCGAGGCATTATGCTCGATACACAGACATTATAAAAATAAGTAACAGCGTTCTTATTAAAACAGGCAGATTTTAAAATGAGTTAACATCGAATACGACCTTGACGTATCTAATAACTAAATAGAAACTCAAAATTTTTGATTCCTTTAAAATAGCTTCTCGTGATGTAATTAGTAATAATGAGAAATATTACTAAGTATTGTAAATTTGTACAATAGAAAATAAACAAAATATCAATGACCCTAAGTGAGCCATAGCTACTAACGAGAATCGTTCCATAAATCACACCATGCTGTTGCAGTGGAAGTACCAAAAGAATTATACATTGAAAGTACAAAATAAGATTGATTATTTTAGGTGATATTTGATTTCACGTAAATACTCTCGTAAACTTTTTTATTTTTTTTATTTTATGGAATAGGAGGACAAACGAGCTTACGGGTCACCTGGTGTTAAGTGATGACCGCCGCCCACATTCTCTTGCAACACCAGTGGAATCACAAGAGCGTTGCCAGCCTTTAAGGAAGGTGTACGCGCTTTTTTTGAAGGTACCCACGTCGTATCGTCCCGGAAACACCGCACAAGGAAGCTCATTCCACAGCTTTGTAGCACGTGGAAGAAAGCTCCTTGAAAACCGCACTGTGGAGGACCGCCACACATCCAGATGGTGGGGAGGATATCTTAACTTGTGGCGTGTCGTGCGAAAGTGGAAATTTACTATATAATTTAAACCAAATTATATATATTGGGCGAATGGTTATCGTTGCTAATCGAGTAAGGTTATTGATTATCCATTAGCCTCTCAGCATGCTTGGACTTTCGGCGTATGTATCTGGAGGATTCACGAGAAAATCGTCATAAGATTCTACAGATGCATTTTACCTAAATATTGTTCATGACGTGTGGGGAATTGAAAGGAGTGTTTAACAAAATATAATTCCAGCATTTACAACTTTAGTTAAGTTAGTTTTAAAGCATTTGTTCATATCTATTAAATAAAATAAATTGTCTGTTATTTATATACTATTAAAGTTAATTTAAATAATGAACATAATTTCTTGATATAAGTCTAAAACCTCCCAGTAGTTGTTCTCAGCAAGATAAATGTTTGTTTCATTATAGTCTTGCAAATTAGCTTTCACATTTGGCTCGGAAATTATATTCTGCAACTGTCGTTTTGTATTCAAATGAAATAGTATTTATTTTACAACTACTCGTGCAAACCCACGAAATTGGAGATTGGAATAACTATATTTGCTATCCTATCTAGATTAGCTTCTACATATTATAATTTTGCATGTGTACTGTTACTAACTGTCATGCTTTGTAGAAGATTGATTTTTAGATGTTCAGCTGAAGGAAAATATTACTGCAAATAACAATTATTATTTACCTACTAATCTCCATTCCACAAAGTGACACTTTAACGAATAGGAAGTATTTGTTCGATCGCGTTAGAATAACCTTTTTCAAGTTTAAATGCTTCGGTATAAGTATTGAGTTTTTGATGTTTTTAATCATGAAATACTTCACATACACAAGCTTTTTCAGTTATTTCAAAAGCCAATAATTACTGTCACAATCCAATGTTTTACATGTTGATGTATACATTAATATATACACCAGGAGAACATAAATATGTAAGCGATGATAGCAATGTCTTTCATAGCGGTTACAATGCATTTATTTATAGAGAAATTAAAAAAATATATAAATCCGATTATAAGTGAAGGAAGAATATGATTTTACGTTAAAAAATCCATTGTTAGAAATATATTAGATATCACCAAGTAATTCTATATTATAAATACAATGGCTGTGTAAGATGATACTTATAAACGAGATTCTACAACAGTTTTAGTACTTAGTTGTCTTGTACATAATAACAATTCATTGTGACGTTGAAAACTTGTTTCAACCATGCATAAGCACTTGAATTAATTAGTTTACTATGTTTTAGTCTTGTGCTTAAAGACTTACTCGAGGAGAATACATTATGTGTTTAGCTAAGTCTACCATTGCTATCCACATCGAAATTAATTGCAGAAGGAAGATGCAATATGTTCCGATACATTTTTGGATTCGTATCGATAAGTAGTTTATGAGCATTTTTATTTGTTCTACACTTTTAATGGTATCATAGTGCATATCAATGAGTAACGCTCTGTATTTTGTTTCGTACAAGACAAAATATTGACGTATTTATTTATTACTACTACGCTAGAGGTCCCGGGTTCGAATCCCGGTTGGTGCAATCATTCATAATATGATGATTTAATGAATATGGATGTTTGTTTCCGAGTCATGGATGTATTTCCATAAGTTTAAGTAAGTATATTGTATTAAATATATCGTTTTCTTGCACCCATAGTACAGGCTTTTTACCAGTGGGAGGCTCCTTTGCACAGGATGCCGGCTAGATTATGGGTACCACAACGGCGCCTATTTCTGCCGTGAAGCAGTAATGTGTAAGCATTACTGTGTTTCGGTCTGAAGGGCGCCGTAGCTAGTGAAATTACTGGGCAAATGAGACTTAACATCTTGTATCAAGGTGACGAGCGCAGTTGTAGTGCCGCTCAGAATTTTTGGGGTTTCAAGAATCCTGAGCGGCACTAAATTGTAATGGGCAGGGCGTATCAATTACCATCAGCTGAACGTCCTGCTCGTCTTGTCCTTTATTTTCATAAAAACAAAAAAAAGGCTATGCCTAGTTTAGGGGCTAGATAATTTGTGTAAAAGTGTGTCAATATTATTATTACTTTAAAGTTCTTTTGTCATATTATGTCAAATCCATTTACCACATCATGAGTTATGTACTGTAACAAGAAGTTGTAAAAGAAGAAGAAGTTGGTATTATAAACAATATTGAATTGATTTTGGCGGTATTGAATAGGACTGATTCGTAATTATTAATTGTATTTCGTATACTCTGAGGCAGCGCTGTAATTACTGTATTATAAATGCGTTCGTTTGTTCCGTTTCTAAGAATAAGACTATTTGTTAAAATCTTTGGTTATGTCTCTGGTTATCCAGTAGATTTGAGAATTCAATCTATTAATCGTACAATTGAAAATAAGAAATCAAAGTACCTACGTTAATTTAAAACCCAGACAAATAATGTATTACTGAAATACGTTTTGTCTATAAAGACAGTTGGTGACTCTATTTTTAGGTTTCTTTTTATGGGAAAAGGTGGCGGGACGATCAAGATATTCATCTGATTTCATCTCATTTGGAATGAACAAAATTTGTGATTTATTCAAAGTTGCGCTCGTAAATTTGCCAACTAACCTCCGTCGCAGGTGGCTCAGGTCTCGCATAATATATCTACCATTTCTAATATCTCTGTGTTTGTGAATAACACATACGAAGTAGAATTATTTCTTGCCCGTCTGTGACATGTAAGAAATAAAACAAATAATACTTATTAGGTTGAGATGTAAATAAATCTAGATTTCAACTAGTTCTATTTATTTTCATTCCCTGTGAATTTGAAACACGCAAATCACTTACCTTTAAAATGTTCACTTCGCCAAATAATACTTCCTTTATACATTTGCTTGTTTAACTGTTGAAAAAACCAAAAACCTTCTCCTAATTCCAATCTGAAAGGTTTACAATGGGATCTATTTGTGAGGGAATCCCAAACAAAGAAAAATTTCAAAAAAGTCCCAAACGGCAGAGATATGATGTAACAAATATCTACACAAAAAATACATTAACGGACTTAAATGACCATTATCTAACTTTTACACAATTAAAACTCTTGGACGAGAATACCCTATTTCGAAAATTAGTCTAATGATGACTTCAAAATGTTCCAATTCAGCTAGGTAATTTATTTAATTGCGAAAAATCTGCGTTTGTAAACTAGGAGGAAGGTCTATCAAACATCGTCATAAGCTTCTCAGTATATTTCTAAACACAAAAAATCTCAGCGGATTATTAAATTCTTCAATTACTTCAATAAGGAATCACAAGAGAGGTTGGCTTGTTTGCCAGTAACTCGACCGTTCCAAACAGGAAACCATACCCGTTTGATGCGCCCTGCTACATTTTACGACATGTTTTTTGTTCATTGCATCTTGTAAAATATCGCTTAGTATCGCTAAATGATATTTGGTATGTGATTTAAGACGAAAATAAAAATTTACGCTGTAAATATCTTTTAAAAGAATAATTCGGCATTGTTTTTAAATGAACATCTTTTGGATTAAAATTAAATTTATTTTGAAGAATAAGCGTATACTTTTTTTTATTTAATTTGTCTTTCACAGCACCCTTTGTTCCTGTTGAGGTAGTTAACGTCAGTCAATAAATATTCTGAGAATTTTTAACTTTTAGAAAATGGTCGCTCTCAGAGATTGTTTTGGAATTAGAGTGAATTTTAATTATAAATTGTCACATGATTCAAATGAAAGTTTAAGAAACTATGGCATAACAATTGTTTATTTTTTTTTACAAATGATTTAAGTAAGCAAATCTTCAATGAAATGTTTTGATTTCATATTTTAGTAACACCAAACCTCTTCTTTAAATTTTTAGAGTAGGTACATAATATGACGATCAGTCAGAACAAAATTTACCAAAATACCTTCTAGTAACACAATCATAATTAAATATATCGTAAATTTTATTACTTTATTAATATCTAAGAAAAAAAAAAATAGTTTTATCAAAATTGTATCTCTCATCGTTAAGGCAGCGTTCGTGAGAAATGTTTTCGTTTTAACAGTTTTCATTTTTTGGATTAATATATAGTATAATATGATACTTACAAGTAATGTTTCTTTTATATTGGTAACCGAATTTTCAAAATCGGCCTACCCCCTACAGCCTTATAAACTTTACCTCTTATGTAATACATGCCAAAATAGAACTCCATTTATAAGAAATCTCAGTCTGCGAGAAATAGATATATGTGGTATTTTTGAAAGTGTGTCTGTAAATCGTTACTGAAAATGATCGTTTTTTTATATTACAATAATAGAGAGGCCAAATAAACTATGCAATGAGCTTTATTTTGCGTGTTTCCAGGACGATAAGACATAGTTTGTGTACTATTCTAAAAAGCCGGCCTCGCTCCTGTGATTCCTCTGGTGTTGCAAAAGAATGTGGACAGTGGTGATCACTTAACATCAGGTGACACGTACACTCTTCTAAAAAAAAATAACTCTTACTTAAGATAGTAATATTAAAGCATCTAGGATATCATACAGGCTATGCCTAGTTTGGAACAAGATAATTTGTGCAAAAGTGTGTCAATATTATTTTTATTATTACGGTTTATTTGGCCTCTCAATTATTGTTATATAAAAGAACTATAATTTTCAGTAACGATATATAGAAACACTTTCAAAGATAACACATTTCTATTGTGAGTTACTCTCACAGACTGTATTCGTATAAATAGAGTTCGATTGTGGCATGTACTACATAAAAGGTAAAGTTTATGAAGTTGTAAGGGGTAATCCCTGGAACTACTGAACCGATTTTGAAATTATGATTTTTATTATTATTACTACCTGATGGCCGCGACTTCGTCCGCGTAGATAAAGGGTTTTTAAAAACACTAAGCAAATTTGAAATTGAAGATTATCTCGTGTCTATTCCAGTTCCGGTTCCCGTTTTCGCTCCCGTTCCAAACTTTTTATATGAAACTTATCTCTAGTTACATTCACGTTTATAAAATTAGTAGGAATTATATTATATCTATTATTAATTTATATTTTTAAAGTCCTTTTTTTTGTTCCAGGTAATCTAAAAGTTATGTGCAGATAGACTTCGATATAAAATGAACATACAATCCTTTTTCATCTTAAGCGCTTTGCTCATTTGTGATGCAAAACTACCTCGATACAAACAAACAAGTCAGCTGAATGAAGTACGATCGAATTACACACAGAACTCACACACGGAGAGGAAAAGCGAAAAAACATCAAGAATCGTAAACGAGTACAGAAGGCATCGGAGAGAATCATTCGACTCTAGATCGTACGAATCGAGTTTGATATGGGCGCATTCAGAGAGATTAGACGAAAGCGGTGATGTTTTACTGAGATGGGTTAACACAGATACGAGTATTACGTTCAGATTGGAAGCGAGAACCCGTGGTTATGTTGGATTAGGGTTCAATTCTGCGAGGAATATGAGAGGAGCTGATTTGGTTGTCGCTTGGGTAGACGACAGGCACGGGAACGCTCAGCTTTTGGTAAGCATATTATCTTGCATGCACCTGTTGATTTATTCTCACGAAACACGTTTTTCAACGGTGGTCTCGAGGTTTGGATTTTTTGGTTGCCGGAGCAAAAAGTTATCAATGAAAATCGGGGTTCGATGTTTTGGGTAATTCGACAGCCTTCTCAATTATCATTACAGTAAATTTAATGACTAGTATATAGTATTTGAATAAAACACTTTTAAATGATTAAAACGCGTGTAATTGTAACTGTGTTTTTACACGTCCCCCTGAAAACGAGATCTGGAAAGGTCTTGAAACGTCGGGTTAGCTAAAATAAAAATAAAAATGTAACTTTTACGCAAAAACCTAATTTCGGTAACAATAACACTTGATTTAATCCTTTAAAAGTGTTTTATTTAAATACTTTAGTATAAACTAAGTAAATGTGTTATCAAAAACGTTATAATATTTTTATCGCGAATTTTTCGGAGGAATAATTTCTCAAAAAAGTTTCAATAATTTTATATTTTTGGTAATGACGTAACATTTATACGGTTCGGGAGCGCTGCTCTTTTTCTTCGGACTCTAAAATCAATAATTAGGGCTAGTTCAGATGTGTAGACTAATGCTAAATAGCTTATAGTATTCTTAATAAATCCGTCGATCAATCACCTACAAAAATATTCAGTTACATTACCGCATTCAAACGACCGAAAAACTTCACCTTTTTTTATATGGAAAAAGGAGGACAAACGAGCGTACAAGTCACCTGGTGTTAAGTGATCATCGCCACCCACATTCTCTTGCAACACCAGAGGAATCACAGGAGCGATGCGGCCTTTAAGGAAGGTGTACGCGCTTTTTTTTTGAAGGTACCTACGTAGTATCGTCCCGGACACACCGCACAAGAAAGCTCATTCCACAGCTTTAGAATATTGGTAAAGACAAGAAGGATAAGTAAAATAACACCTTTTAAAATGAACTATATTTCTCTTTATTCAAATTCTTCCCAAATATATAAATTTGAGGTCGTATTTATATACTCTGTTTTTAATAAATAAAAAATAGTTAATTTAAATGACGTCGCGTAGCAAACCTCCTTTAATTAAATATTCACACAATGCTCTGTAAATTAGTCAGTTATTAATACAATTAATCTCCTCAAGGGCGTGTTTAATTGCGGTCATCTCCAAAGTTATGCCCTCACAGGCACAAATCTCTATATCAAATTAACCGCAGATAATTTTACGGTAATCCGATAACCAGTTGGAGTTTTTTGTGATATTTTGAACACTTGGATGAATACTTAATCATTTGAATGGTCATGGTTGTTTTGTTTATTGCGGCCTTTATCAAAACAGACGAAAAAGGATATTTTCAATTACTTACATCCTAAGAAATATCATTTTTGCCCTTTTTTATAGGATTAAGCGTGCTAATATTTTATCATTCATACATTCGTTCCTTACACAATCGTTCTACCTTAAAATCCCTTTCTACATGCCTGGGATATTAAATTTACCTTTTTTCTTCACCCACAACAATTTTTTATATTCTTTACTTCTATTTAATATTATTTTATATTGTTAAAACTTTGTGTTGATGCTGTAGGTACTCGTTTTGGCATTCTTATGTTACATCAGTCAACAGTCCTTTCTTTTATCTCATAAATAATACAATACCTGTGTTACATAAAAATTAAAACAATGGGCGAGCCGTTTGCGGTGTCGCATGTCAACGTCCAAGCACCGAACCATAACAGTTGTCATTTCTTTGTAGCTGATAAAAACTAAACGATAAATTAAATCGAAATGTGCTTTACATGCGATTTTTATGGCGGTGTTTTAAATAATTTTTGTTGTACAATTAATCGTCTTTTTGTTTTTTGAACGTTCACTGATGTATTTTTAACAAGCTTTTAGACTAAAAGTACATTTTCAGTGTTTCCTTCATTTTAATCGATTCAAAAACAAAAACCCTGAGATGATGGATCTCAATTCTCCTCATTCTGACGTTTGTCCTTCTTTGAGGTGTGTTTCGAAAACTGTGTGTTTAGGACCACAAGACAAGTAAAAACATCAATCAAATCAAAACTAATTTATCACTACAAAAAAATTTAAGAAAAAAACAACCTACTTCAAAACGAATATAGTATGCACTAAAAAGTATATAAATAATAATTTTTATACAATCTAATTAATTAATCGAATTCTGGTTACGATTATTGTTATTTTTGGAGTCGGTGTCAGCCAAGGTACGTAACTAGATACATAGTTACTAACACTGCATAGATGAGATGTGCTACTTAGGGTACCTTTAAAGTTAGAGCCGCCTTCAAGGCTGGTATCTCATCTCTTCACCCTTGTGTTGTGGATGTCCTTAAGTGGCTTCCTCACCACTTCCTAATCACGTGAACCTCTTGCCCGTCTGCCCCTCTTATATATTAAAGCAATATTATAACTGTGTATAACAAAAATTTCTCTGGTAAATTTTGCTCTGACTAATCACGCTGCGTTGAGTCAACGCGAACCAACTTTACCCGAGCATGCATACCTTCAGAAGTTTTCACTTCAATATACAATATATTTCCTTTAATTTTAGTGTTCATGCCTCGTATCCAAACAATAACATCCAATTCTAAAGTAAATAAAATAAAAAAGTAAACGTTTTGATCATAATTAAACACATATACTTCATCATCATCATCAGCTGGAACAGGTCCACGACGATTGGTCCTGTGCTGCCCTCATCCAATGTATTCCGGCGATCTTGACCAGATCGTCGGTCCATCTTGTGGGGGCCCTACCAACACCACATCTTCCTGTACGTGGTCGCCATTCGAGGACTTTATAGCCCCAACGGCCATCTATCCGTCGAAATATGTGCCCTGCCAACTGTCACTTCAGTTTCGCAATTATTTGGGCTATGTCGGTCACTTTGGTTCTCATACGAATCTCCTCATTTCTGATTCGATCTCGCAGGGTAACTCCGAGCATAGCTCTCTCCATTGCCCTTTGAGCAACCTTCTCATCAGACCCATAGTTAGCGTCCTACCCACGTCTGCGTACCGTACCTATGTCATCACTGGCAACACACACTAGTTGTAAACCTTGGTCTTCCGACACTGGGGTATTTAGGACAAGAAGCTTTTTCGAAGCTTCCCGAACTTATACTTCATAGCACATCAAAATTCTAAACGAACCAATTTTGTTCTCCAACACAATAGCCCATAAATGTTTTATAAGAAGCTATGTGAATTCGCATAAATATTTTAATATAGCGATATTCCCACAAGTAATCACATGGAAATGGGAATCTTTTGTTAAGGCTTGGTCGAATTACTGTAAATTGTATTAATTGTGGTTTTAACAGTGATTTAATCAGCGCGTTCTCATTATTTTCGTTTATATTTTATAATATTATGCCTTGCCATACTAATGATAAGTTAATATAAAATAATTTAGGTCTTGCATATTCTGACTGATCACTAAATTGGCATTGTTTGCGACGACGTCGTGTACCGGCTGTTTCACTTGGGGCAGTTGCCGGTTCATGCAAAATCTTCTGAGCAAGTGCTCCCTAAAAATATAGACTGTATTTGCCATACAATTGGAGACCTAACGAGCTTGGGTTTTCTTGTAAAGCAATTTAGAAAACAAGGTTTATTATTATTAATATCAATACAATTCTCAGCGGAGCCGCTAACAAACTCTTCATATTTTATTAAAATTATTGTCTGCTTTTACATAGGTTTGCTTTTAAAGCGGATTGTTAAGTTCTTTCAACTATAATTTCTTTTACGTCTACTTTTGTTGGCGTGTGCTATCACGGCGGGTTTTTTAGTTCTTTCAGTTATAATATATTTTTGTTTTTTAGTCTGAAGATCATCATATAAGAAAGTACCTATCACACCCTTGTTATGAAAACCGAAGCTATAAATTATACTTATTGTAATAATATTGTCCTTGATACATCAACAAATTTTGAGGTAAATCAGACATCTTAAAAGTGATGAAATTTACCTTAAAAGATTTTTTTTACAAAGATACACACAGATTATATTATATAGATATAGAGCTTATGAAAATGGAATTTTGCTCTATGTATGTTAGGTACTTATATAATTCAGAATGTTATAAAAATACACTTTTAATCGTTAAATATATTTTGTATTCACGTTACGTTTCACAAGAATTCGTTTGTTCGTTATTCCCAAAGCTGTTGAGTTTTTGGAAGCGAGTTGTAAACTGTGCACGAACGAATGATAAATAACCAACAATGTGATTAGAACTGAATAATAATTAAATGCATGTTTAAATAAAGAACCACGCTATCGAATATCCGTTAAATTATATCAAAATGAGTTTATATTTAATTTACTTTATTTATCGGAAATATACTTAACAATTACAATCTCAAATGCTCCAGAAAAATAATAATTACCAAGCTGTCCCTCAAATATGGCTTTACCGAGAGTTAATTCTAGTGAAAGGTTTCATTTAAGCTTATTTGAGGGGAATGTATCAGCTATTAATTTCATCGGCTCAGGAATAAATTAAAGCATGATTCAATCGAATTTAACTCGCGGGTCTACGCCTATCGGAAGTACAATTTGATTGGTCGTAAAAATTCCTAGACCGCCATTTGTCATGGGTTATTGCTCACAAAATTACGAAATTCCTTAACGATTTGAAATATCAGCTCTTGGTTTTAATGCTATGTGCCCTTTTGTATGTTTTTCATGTCTACTAACGGCCGTTCCCAATATTCAGTCTATCTCTGGTTGTGGCCTACTAGAGATAAAAATCGTAACTATCGTTGACTTTTCTGTCCAAATAAACTTATCGACGGTAACTCACCTTATCCGTACACGCTGTCTGTCAATGGTAGGACGTATAGCTTACCAGCGATAGAAGTTTGTATGGAAATTGCACGCGTATCAATGTGATAAGAATGACTTAGCGGGACATATTGGGACAGCTTCAGATTATTGACAGCTAATTACTGACAGTAGAAGGTAGTAATTTATAGGTAGTATATTTAGAACGGCCGTTATTATTTAACTTTAATTAGGAAGAACAGTGTAGATCTTTGGAACAATTTAGTCTTTTATTCTTTTATTTCTTCCTAAAAGGACTGTATGCATTTGATAGCGTTTGTCCGTTAAAAATCTGTTGGTGAGTTTGTGAGAATTTTTGAGTTGTTACATTATGTTGGCAGTTATTTTTAGATATATCATCTAGTATCGTAAACACAGCACCTTATTGCCAACCGTTGATTGCAAAAACGTGCTGCAAATTGAATTAATAAGGCCCACCTGCCTTCAAAATGCACTTACACCTACCTAAAAGGCCGGCCATGATCGATATCTCTGATGTTGCAAGAGATTATGGTTAGCGATAATCATTTACCATCGCTACCTTTCCTATTTCATGAAAAAAAAAAAACATTCCATCCTGAAAATACTTTAATGGGCCAGATACTATTTAAACCCTTCTTTATCGGCAGTTCAAACTTCAAAGTCGTATAATTTGTAATAGATCCCCTCCACACTTTGTCGTCGACAAACCACGCATACTTAACACCCGCAATGTAACAACCAGCTCACGTTACCCACCGTGTCGCGATTACCAATAGCATTAGAGTCGTTTTAAACTAACCCAGTCCTAACACGTAGCGGTTGTAGTGAACGCGTTTTTTGAATTGTTAATAAATTGGCATTTCCTTATAAATTGATCTAATCATACCTTCCTTGATACGTTCCCACGTAAGACTAGATTGTATTCTTTAGAGGTAAGTATATAAAAGTTTGTCACATTGCGATTACACTGTATCATAAACAATATGTTATGTTTTTTTAAAGTGATAACCCTCACTTCTAAGATTAATACACAAATAAAAATTTGAAGAACAAAATTTTATGAACTATGCGGGATTCAAACCCACGCCGGAGGCGTTTCGTGCCGGTGCTCTAAACAACTGAGCTAACCGTTCGGTTCACGGAACCGAACAAATTTTATTTGTACACTTTATCATGTTTTTGAAGTTGATCATACTTCTTTAGGCGCGTTTTGAAAAAATTATGAGAGTGAAATTTTAAGATGCGCGCGCATCACTTTACCACAAAAGTAAGAAGGTGAAGTTGGTTACCAAATTTTTCTGACGTTTGTGACAGTCGTTTTTTTTTTGGTTTCTTCGTCCATTATTAGGACGGGCAAAGGGTTCAAGCCCGTACAGCCGTATTCGTTATTGAATAATTAATTCTCAAAGCCATCTTTGCAAGATTACAATACTGTTCTTTCTACAAACGTAGAATAGCACGAGGAATACCTATTTTTATGCAAAGAAGCATAACTTCTTTTTCTCATTTAGACCTGCAATCAGTCCCAGAGGCTATAATCAATGTGGACTGTATGTGTTGATTGGCTTGTGAAAAAATCTATTGTTTCAACGGAAGTCAGCTTTTCACTTATATGTTAAAAACAGTGTTGTCGACAATGAAGCCTTTTCAACATTTCCTTAGCACTTTTTACATTTCTAAAACCGCAATGAAGCCCTTTGTGGCCATGATGGTGGACATAAATTAAAACAAAGAGAATCTATACAACTATAAAGTTTGCGTGTTTCTTAATATTTTATCCTACGACAACCCGTATACAAAAATAATTAATTTTGTGTTTCGTCGCAAAGTGTAACCTTGAATTAAATGACTTCTATGTTCCATTTCGTCTGCTTTATTAACTTTCAAATTCATATTTCAAATATTTTTATTCAAACTAGGATGTGACATAACTTATTAAAGTCAAAAAACTACCGCCCATTCCAAAACGAATGCCTCAGACCTGCGAAGAATGGGCGCAACAAACTCAGCGGGCTTTTTTTAATCCAACAGATATGTTTACAAAGTAATATTGCACAATTAAACTTATTATTTAATAGCCTGAGGTACATTGATTGATTGATTGAGCCATTCCCAATTTGTGGTACCCAACCTTTACAACACAAACGTTTTTTAACAAATCTTTTGAATAACGTAATAGCTACTTTTGTATTGAACATATTCTGGGATTTTGTTTTAATTGCATATACGAGTATATCGCCCTACAAAAGACTTACTATCTCGACTCAGCCGAGTACTAGGCATTATAAGTTTCTGACTGTTCTTGGTGTTAACATTATGGTTATGACAGTTTCTAGGAAATTCACTTATTTATTAACAGAACATCCATTCTGTTCTTCCTATATTGACCTCTGTGGAAGGGAACATAACATCAGTATACTAGAAGAGTTAGGCTGTCATCACTTGTCATACATGACACCGACTTTATAAAGACCCGATTTCACCATTGCAGTAGGATGCGATTAGAACACCTTCAACCTAGCCTAACTTAAGCTAACCTAACCTTACGCCTGTAAACGAGTTTATAGATTCAATTCTGATTTAATCAATACAAACCAAACGCATTTATAGCCTAAACGCGTTTAAATGCTGACCGCGGAATATTGGACGATCAACATATTTGATCGCGTTCAAGAGCTGTCACTGTCGTTATCGTAGTAGAAACATTGACATTTAACAATTATTTTTATTTTGTTCATGAAACTTACGACATTGGCTACCACAAGTTAGCCAATACTTTAGTTTCCACAGAAGTCACAGTAGGAAGAATAGAATAGATTACTTATCGATGACAGTTTTGACAGGTATTTCAAGCATATTCTATTGTTTATGACATGTAAACTCAGTTAATGTCAACACGTTCAAAAGGTATTAGTGAAATCGCTGTATTTTTAATCGAGATCAAGATTTGAACTCGTTTACGTAAAATTGAGTTTTATTGAACTCAGTTTGAAGTGTAGTTGGTGAAATCGGTCTTAGTGTCTAATTTATTTTAAATCGTTCCTGCCGGTTCAATTTTTTTAAAGTTTCTCATATCAAATGTAAATAAAATAAAAGTGTATGTTGCTACTGTAATAAAAAAAAACAGCTGTTTACTAAAACATGCGAATATTTACGCGGTGCACTCTAGAACTTAGTTTCGACCGATTTTGACGGAATTTTGACTAGCATAGAATTGTTTGGCTAGCTCATTGTTATAAGAAGCGTTTTTGGGGTTTTTTCCTTATAGAATCCATAAAATATTAATCGAAATCCAATCAAGTGGTTGGATGAAAATAAAACTACGCTGGCTGCTGCTCGTATTTTTTTTAATAATAATATTGATACACTCTTAGACAAATTATCATGCCCCAAACTAGACAAAGCCTGTACTATGGGTACAAGACAACGATTTCATTAATACAATATACTTACTTAAACAAACATAAATACAAATAAACATCCATGACTCGGAAACAAACATTCATATTCATCATATAAATGATTGCACCTACCTGGACTCGAAAAAGGGACCTCTAGCTCAGTAGGCAGGGTTACTTACCGCAGAGCTAGGGGTTGTCGATTTATTATGAGTTATACCAAATTTTATCCAAATTACAAAATATAATGCTACCACCACGGACGAGTAAAAAATAAGGACTCCGTGTCACCTTACATAACAGTGAAGCACCAAAACAAAGCCGGTAAACATAGCCCCACGCACTCACTTACACTACTACAAGCCGATCGGCGGCCATTATGAGATTTGCCATCGTCTGTGATAGATCAGTTTGCGTCGCAATAAAATGTTTTAAAAATGCCATCGTGCGTTGTGAAAAAGTGTAAAAACAATACTATAAAAGTATTTGTGGCCCTATATGATATTTAAGGGAAAAACAATTGTGTAACGGGTATCCTTCGTAACCGCACACACACTAGCATAACGGTGCTTCACTTACTAATGTCACGGCGCGGAGTCCTTCTTATTTTACTCATCCGTGGCTATCACACTGCATCGAGATTCACGATAAACGTCGTAAAAGATCGTATCATAGAAATCTGTACTAAAATATGAACTTCTACAATTTATAATTGTCTTTTAACACACGTGTCAGTCTCGTAACATGACGTCATTCACGGCGACCATTCTTCAACAATGTTTTGTTATACATATCATGTAGTTATCTAATTCGTATGCAAGGTGCATGCGGGCTACAAACACCTGTATCCTAGCGATAATAAATGTATTATTGTACAACTTAATGTAATGTGTGATCAATTAGGTTTGGAAGATATAAGCTTAAGTTTTCAGTCAATGTTTCGTATAAAAAAAATTAAATTCCAAATTTCTATATTTGATAGTAAAATATATATACAAAATTACTTATAATCTACTTACTAAAGCAATTTACATTTAAGCCTTATATATGTAGGTATCAGAAAACTTATTTCTACAACCCTATCTACGAGTTGAGAGATAAAACTTTATTATGCTTAGAACCTAATACATAAGGTTTGTGGGGGAAAATCCAGGAAACTGGGAAAACCTGGCTATTTGCTATCAATGTTTCGTATTCACTGACCTCTTCTATATATAACACTGAACTGGTGGCTGTCAAAGTGCTTTTGGCCAGTTTGATATTCGCCATTTTGGCGCTGTTGGCCATGTAGCGAGAGTCTGTGGTACTTAAACTAGTGAAGACAACCTTGTGAAAAGCATAGAAGGTGGCAAACTACTTACAAAAAAAATTGTGTACTTTATTACGTTGATTCTTGAAGTATAAGAAACAAGGAAAACGAACGAAATTAATTCAATATGTTAAAAATACTTCAGAGTATTGTACTTTCCTTTGCAGCCATTTGTATTATACGTCAAAATTAGTTCTCTGGTAGCTCGCGAGTAGCGCTTCAAATAGGCAAAAAAAAAATTGCTGTCAAACATATAGAACAGCATGTCCAGTGGTATTTATATAGGTCAGTGTTCGTATGACAGAGGAGGACAGGAGGGGGAGGCCTTTCTCCAGCAGTGGACGTCTTCCGGCTGTTGATGATGATGATGACAGTGCAAGTAGTGTAGATGAATAAGATCTAGAAACTATACTATTTTACCTGGTCTGCCAGTACTATTTCGTAACTAATGAATCTGGCTGTGATATATAAAAACAACTACTTATTGAAATCATATTGACAAATGCATAGATTGGGGCTTTGAAATAAAAATTATAGTACGCACGCAAGAAGTTATATTTCTTTGGCGTAACAAAATAAAATCCTTAAATAAATTTATTCTCGTTCAATCTTACGTTTGTAGAAAGAACAATATTGTAATAAAGTATTAAAGTGAAATATAATTATTAATCTTTATCTTACCGCATACTTTTGTTAATTTAGTCTATGAAACAAATGACCATTTAACCTTTTAATTTCCCTAACGTCTCAAGAAATGTATTACTTTAAAAATCTTCAGCTTTACAATACATACAAAAATATTAAGTGGTCCGAGCGAAGATTGAATCGATACCCGTTACTCAAGACAGACATGTAGGTACTGCACCAAATTGCTCGCAAATTTATCAATATTATTATCAATCTAAATATAAATATTCATATAAATGCAGAAACATTCTAAATATCAGAGGATAGAATTGTGGGAAATATTATCGTAAACACCAACTTGTTTGTATTTATGATCATTAAGTTTAATTAGTAATATCTGGACGACCGAGCCTTGCTTGGATTTTTAAGAATGTACAAAACTTGACTAATAAAAAAAAATTAAAAAGACATTTGGAGTTGAACCGGGGTCCTCTGCTTTCCGGATAACCCAATGTCCGAATCTGAGCTACTACAGTCTTGTATATAGTGGCGAAATTTACCTTTGTATTCTAATGCTATTGTAGCTGTTTCTCATTAAAACACGGATAAAAATACATTTTTTAAAATTGAAACCAAGCTAGATCGATTTCTCGCCGCCGAAACTACCCGTATACTAAATTTCATTAATATCGAAGGAGCCGTTTCCGAGATTCATAATATATTCAAGAATTTCTCGTTTAAAGATATAAGATTATAATAAAATCATATTTCACTCATGCAACAAACATCAATTATTCTCATAACATCTCTTTTTTTCTATAATTATCGAAATTACATTCGTGCCGTTGAGATAAATGGATAACATTGCCTAAATATGTCTTAATTTCACATAATCCATTAATAATATTAAATTATGAGTAACATATAAAGGCAGGTGATTTAAAACTACTTAGTAGACGGAGGGGAAGCCTTGATGTTACCTCATTGAATATCTAATGAAGTTCAATAAAATGAAATTGATTATCTCATTATGATTAACATGATTCCCTGATCAAAGAATGTATAGCTGTGTGTAGTCAAAGATATTAATAATGCTGATACGAAAACAAAAATTATGACGTTTAGATATTGCATTACAGGTAAATTGTAGGTACAACTTTTGACTTTCAAAACTGTAATTTTTTGATCTAATAGAATACATTTGACATGGTTTGAATAATATTAAAGAGATATAGTAAGACTAGTAGTTGCCCGTTGCATTCGCAACTAAAGGTATTATCTCAATAAAATGCTTTAGTAGGGATAACAGAGAGAGTTGTTATACTGCAACATGTAGGGCTAGCCTGTCAGCCATTAAGTTGGCATAGTGACATCCTATTCTGCACGGACGCACGCCAAGAAAGGGAAGATATTAGTAGGATTAGACGCAGGAATCTTCGAAATTATAAATTCCACCAAAGGGTATATGCTTTTGTCGCAGGCAGCCAGGTAATTGGAGATCTAGCCTACAAAACACCTAGCGAAGTGGTTGAATGTTACGCTAAAATAAATGCCCATAAGTCGAGCTAAGTTTAAGGGATTATTATTGAATATGTATTATTGGATTATCGCTGAGCTTAGATTAGTTTATTCATTTAAAAACAACACAAAAGAACTTAACATTATTCGCTTTAAACTGTTCATGCTATATTGTGATAGCTAACAGTGTTCCAGGGGGGAACTTGACTCCATAATTATGTCAGCAATCCCCCAAGGGCTACTTTACAATAAGCCTATGGTTAGATTATAATAAGAAACTCCAAATATCAATTCGGGCTCTTTAAAAAATGATTTCCATTAATATAATGTAGATACTTTAGTAATTGTTAATGACAATCATAATCTAATCCCAGGCCGTCTCATCGTCAATGTAATTTTCAGTTGAGTAATAAGGTTTACAACAGATCCATTTCTTAATAAAATTTTAAATTTCTTTTGAGTGACAAGTTACTGAAAAGTGACTGCGTCTATTTGATAAACGTGTACCTACACATTTACTCTTTAAACTTTGGTGTATTTTAGGCTAGAGCTAGTAATAATTCTTTGTTTCTCGTGATGTAGACGTCGCTAGCAAAAAGGTGACAATTTTTTGATAATGTTAAATATAATGCTCATAAATATAAATATGAGAATGATAATTTACTGTTATAATCTTATATATTACTACTAGCTACTGCCCGCGACATCAAGGATCATAATATTGTGTTGTCTTGACTTCTTCATGATCATGCAAAACTTTCTGTTTGTTTTGTTTCTTTGAACCAAACTGTTAAAGATTCTATAAGTACTTGGATTTGGTATTTTCTGTAGATCACACAGCAATTATTATTTTGAAAAAATATTAAATGTAAAGTTTTTCTTCGTGAGGATTTTATTATATTTAACCATTCAATTGAATGAAAGGGCTAACCTCCTGACTGGCTGATGGCTGCGGCATGCATAAAAATGCAAGTAAAATAAAGTAAATAATTACATAAAATTTACTGGTTCTGTCTGCCCCAATAAATCTTAAATTTATGCTAAAATACTTCGAAAAATATATTTAAGTAAACAATTATATCAATACTAGCTGACCCGACAGACGTTGTTCTGTACATAATAAATAAAATACTGTTTTTTTTATGAATTTCTCAATCAAATTTCATCAGAATTATTTCGTAAAATATGTTCCCTGTTTTTAATAATGAAATTGTTTCACAGCAGAACTGTCAAACCGTGCGTTAATAAATTCTCTTATAGAAAATATGTCCATACAAAACAAATATTGGAAATAAACATAATTATGGGTCCCAAATCGAAAGCCCTCCTTGAAGTAATCTCCATTAAAATCGGTTGTTTAGTTTAGGAGTTCACTGGAAACAAACATCAGGACACTGATTAAATATATTAAGATGAGTATCTGCATGTAATAAATTCATCGAATCCATTTTAAGCATTGTCGGTACCATAAAGTACTCAGAATGTCAAACTAGCATTTTCCTTTGGTATTTCAGGCCATTGTTGCTCGATTCTCATGCACCATCAAACGTTTCTTAAAACTTATTCTTTTGTACCTACGTAGAAAGAATTTTAATGCTTCCGCCTGAACTTGGTGTAAAATTGCACAATGGGTTACGCAAGACTCGCTATAGATAATCGTTTACCTGACATTGAGTGTTGTGATGTGAATGAATCGTGTTTTTTAATGTGACGTTTTTGTTTGCTTCTTCAATATCTTTAAGCTACTTGGAACCGTTAAACTTTAGAATCAGTATTGAAATTTTTCTTTTATTGGTCTGTGCCGTACCAATTTCGCTCTTCATTAAATTCAACACATACATAAAAATTTGATAAAAAGATTGCTTGATAAATTTTGATAGCTTGATTTTTGTTATTTTTTTTGGAGATTAGCATACTTTTATTTCTTTTATAAATCGCAATTTATAAAAGGACCCAATCAAAGGATTCTGTACCTATGATATATAATTATGTTATTATTGTTATAAATTCTTGTTTCCATATTATGTTAAAAGGTTTATCGGACACACATCACTTTTTGTCGCTTAATAATTCTAAAATGTCAATGTTTTATATGTATTGTTGTATAGACGAATGTATCGTCTACACTTACCATTTAATTAAAGAACTTAAAAATATAAATTATGACCGAATAGCGACCCCTGGATGACCCCTGATATACTTTGGCAACAGCTCTACTAGACACAGCACGAACGATATGTATATATTACAGACTGATATATGTATCTATGTTTAGATGTGTGTCTGTTGCTTTGATGCATTTAAAATGTAATATGCATAATTTAATATATTATGAATGTCATAGGTTATACTAAAATCAATGATGGATTTCAGTATTTAGTATATTGATACTAATGTATTTGGAGTTCCTTGTTGGTTATAATGTATTACTTGCTATTATTTAACGAGAACGAAGTTAAAGAAGATAGTAGTGTAAGTCCAAAAAATGGGGCAAGAGCGAGTCGGACTTTTGTATGAAGGGTCCCGTACGATCGCATAACATAACTAAATAGCACTTAGTTAGTTACTATAGCCCCAAATGAGACATATTAAACATATACTATGTGTACATATATACTACATTCATTTTCATCATGCAAACGTTTACACCCATCGGGGCTCGAACCCAGGACCCCTAGCACAATAGTCAGCGTCACTAACCATTGGACTGTATGAGCCGTCAATAAAGTTTATTAATCTATAGAGTCCTCCTTTAAATGATTATACATTGTATTCCCATTTAAAGACCAATAATAATATAAGGTTCAAGAAAACCTTAATGCTATGCAAATATATCAATTTCCTCAACGCGATAGCGAATTTTATACGAGAAAATATAATAAGGATATATACGGGAAGCATGATGGGAAAATAAATTTTATCGCTCAACGAACCCTCTATGTCACGAAATATGGATTTCTGACACCTCAAAAATATTTGGGCCTTCGAATGTAAATAAAACATCTCACATCCTATAGTTTTACGTCATATTTCTAGTCCCTCTTTTACGTCATATGTGTCTTGGTTAGGGTTCCGTAGCAAAATGGCAAAAAAGGAACCCTCATAATTTCGTCATGTCTGTCTGTCTGTCTGTCTGTCCGTGTAGGTATGTTATACTGTTGAAACTTGGTACATAGATGTATTCTGTGAACCGCATTAACATTTTCACATAAAGATAGAAAATAAAAACAAGGTGTTCCCCATACTTAGAACTTAAACTCAAAAATTTTTATACCATACGTGTGGGGTATCTATGGATAGGTCTGATCAAAAATGATATTGAGGTTACTAATATTTTTTTTTCTAAACTAGATAGTTTGCGCGAGAGACATTTCCAAAGTGGTAAAATGTGTTTTCTGTTTGTCCGTTTATCTATATTTATGGCCGTACAAAACGCAAACTACTGAATAGATTTTATTATAATTTTGCAAGAGGTCGGGACAACATATAGGCAGCCTGCAGGCATTTTTGCTGCTTTATAACTAGATAAACATAATTGTCTTTTTTACTTTTCATGTAGGAATCTTTTCGTCGAAATAGTGTAGTTCTAGTTAAAAGTATTCAAACCATTTATAACCGCCACTCCGCGTTCACCTAAAATCTATTCCTGCGTGAAATTCCGAATGTTTAATTCGAGTCCCTCGAAACAATTCACCTTATAAAATCGCTCAATAAAAATACCCAAGCCCCAACACACATTGAATCTTTTTGCATGGGTTTGCATTTAAATTGCGAACGATGAAAGATAAAGTGAGTACCGAAACGCCGCGCGATTGCAGATAGGGCCGGCTTTCAACACAAAGTAAGAGCTTTTTATGTTGAAAATTCATCTAGATTTATTATAACTTTAATGGTTTTAAATCTACCCGCACGACACAGAAGTCGGAAATACATGTAAATATTTAAAGACAATCGGCTTAATATAACTGTCTTTCATTATCATTTCAATGGAAAAACGTCCACAGCTGGGCAAAGGCCTCCACGACGATCGGTCCTGCGCTGGCCTCATGCAATTTATTCCGGCGATATTGACCAGATCATCGGTCCGTCTTGTGGGCCTAAAAATACTGCATCTACCGGTACGTGGTCGCCATTTGATAACTTTGTTTTCCCAAGATAGTTACGCTTTCGAGTATAATTGCGCATAAAATACGACAGGCGCTTTAAAACAGGGAACAGTCTTAACATTGAATTTTGACAAAATGTCAAACACGTAAACGCAAACGCGTTTATTACTTCCGGAGTGAAAAACCTACATATCAAGATCTGAAAAGATAATTAAAATGAATGCAAAAATATCAATAAAGACTATTTTGTTATTATTATGTTCTTTAAAGAAGCATTTGTCATTTGAGTGACATTTCTACTGTACCTATAATCATATGTATTATTACTGATTAGTGATGACATCCAATATTGACCTAAAAATTTTCTTTCATGCGGAAGTTCACTAATATATTGTATTTATTAAATATTTTGCAATCAAAACTGACAATTTCGGAGTGGTTAAAAATTACGAATTATTAAATCTTTCTGTTTCTTATTATACAATGCATTTACTACGCATTGTGTACATGCAATGTACCCTTTTGGCCATGACATTTTCTGCTGTCAATCTATTCTCCGTCCTAATATTACCAAACTTAACAACAACTATTTGGGTGTGAACTCTGGCAAAATTTTGCAAGATGAACAGCTGCACTGGTATTGGCCGAATTATGTGTTAGTTAACGTCCTCTAGTCTAGACCGTATCGATCCAAATATTAACACTAAACGTTTTTCATATCAACCCTCTACGAACAGGCACTGTAGACATTTCCAAACTGAGATTGGAACGTTTAGCCTTTATTTCGCAGACTTTAATGATGCCCTTACTTCATTCGGCTAGTCAAATTACTTACATTGTGGCAGTTTTAGATAATAAGAATCTTATTTTTTCAATAGAATATATTAGTGACACTCTTGGCAAAGTGGTCGTGGTCATCACGAAGTGACATCTTTTGGGGCAGATGTGATTCGCCCCACGAGCATTCGACACTTTTCCCTACTGGCCGAGAGTCTGGTACACTCGTTCAATGGACCGCTCACAGCAGACTTGGTAGATCCATCGCATGGGCAACCTTCCTCGCCCTTTAGTGCTCTCCACTTTGCCCTGAACAACGAGGCGCTGAATGGACTTACTCTCGCGCCGGGAGACGTGTCCGCAGAACTTAAGAATGCGACTCTGTACTAACACCGAAATGCGTTGTTTTATGCCAAATTCTTGGAAAATGGAGACGTTTGTGCGAAACTCGGTCCATGAAACTCCCAGCATTCTCCTCCAGCACCACATCTCCATAGCATCAATTTTCTTTTTCTCAACTTGTCGCAACGACCACGCCTATTTGCTGTACTGTAGGTCAAATATTTTCTAAAAAGCTTAACTAGTTTATCCATTGCATGACCCGCTGCCTTTCGTGTAGTCAAGCAGCAATTATGAATCATCAGTTCTCTTGGAGTCATCACTTTTAATTCAGGTCTCAAAATCATCCGATAGAAAACACGCCAGAGTGACTATTGAAAGGGTCATACAATAGCCCTGGTCTTCTAAATCACTTACGTCATTTATTTAGCAAAAAAAACCCTATGAATGGAGGGTCATCTTCTGCTCAGAATATTTTACTTGAGAAAAATATTTCGTTGACATCCCTATTTCGTTCCCATAAAAACCCTCTATGAAGCATCGTTCCGACTATTTTATCATCTATAAAACATTTAACGCTTCCTTATTTAATATTCGCATAGAGTGTACCCTATAAATACGAAATTCACAAAAAACAGAGCTTTTGCGATTGAGAGTTTGGCGCTGTTCCCACGGAGCGTACGTCTTTATATTAACATCCTGCGTTTAATTGTGATTTTAACCAACCTGTTTTCGAGCGGGCTTAGCCTGTCTCATCTTTATTGAGTTAGAATGAATCTAATGGCAGAACTATTGCCGCTTCGGTGATTAAGGTTGTTATTTTATGCTCCACGATTTTACAATATCTCTCGTTTTTGTTGGTATTGATATTCGAAGCACGTTTTGCGATACATAGATTCTTGTCATGTCTTCTACAAATTGGGGCTTATACAGTTTCTGACTTTCTTTATGATACGTTATGTGTTTGTAGTCGGTCAGCCTTAACCTTGAACATTTGTATCTATAAACGGGAGTTGGCGCCGTCGGCTTTACCGTGAGATTATGAAAAGTACAGGAACGACAGACTTACGAGATGATGTACTAAGAAGATGTATAGATTGAGATTGATAAAATTAATTTTAAATTCTTATGCATATTGTGCGTATCGCGAGGAGTTTAACATTTGTCATAGTTTTTATAATGTGCTTTCATTTATACAATGTATGTATTAAAAATGCGTTTAATTAAATTTTACGTGACGGTAGGTGGTCACTCGGGGCTATGCTCTATTACAACACCAGAACTACCGGAGTTTTTCTTTTGGATAGTGGACAAACGGTCGTAATTAACGAATACAGAGGAATCACAGGAGTGCTGTGAGCCTATTACATGGTTTTTCATACACATTGAAAGAACCCCGGTCGACCCGGAGACAGAGTAAATTCATTCTACATTAAAGTACTACTTGCAAGAAAGTTCTTTGAAAACTTAGATCTACATACAGTTAGTGATGATAATATACTTTTGATTTTTGTTTGATTCCCACTGAGTTTCTTGCGCCCGTTCTTCTAATGTCTTTCCGAATGAAAAATTTATTGAATTAATCGTTATATTGCGGGGAGTTAAATAAATTTTAGAAGAACGCCCGACCGCATAGCCTAGAGATGGGGTTGGTGCGCTTCCTCCACCAAAGAATCGGCCCCCACTGAACCTACTAGCTGAGCGGTTGGTTCCGAGGATGGGCATTCTGCACGTAGACTACCAGATCTTAGTGGAATCACCACTTAAGATAATTCATAACTATTATTTACTTTTCGAATAGGTACATATCTACTTTATCATTTATGGCGTATTGTGCAATTCGGCAGTAACTAATTCTAGTGGGCTTCATAAGATACATAATAGCTTTAAGGGTAAATGTATACACTTTCATAATAAAGTACCAGTCACTGTTCAGGCATTATAAATAAATAAATTTAAATGTCTTATTAAAAAATAGCTCTAACGTAAATCCTTCTACTTCACAGCTGATTATCTTAGTGATCGAACAGCCTGGGACTAGCTTATGATTACATATTTTATAGCAATAGCAATGACAGTACAATATTGTGTATTTCATTAAATAGAATGCTGGGAGTATTTCTTGCGCCGCTTCTTCTCTCTTAGAGCTCCATTTGTTTCCGAAGCGGTAGTTAATCTAGTATATTAGAAATGACATCAAAAAGAATTATAAAGAAATCAATTTTGAGTAGTAAAGTAAATTATGAATTTAATGATTTAGGAATTTCAAAAATTCAAAGCCATTTATAAGATTAATGTGTTTCAAGATCGTGTATGTTTATTTATATTTTTGCATGTTTAAGTTTTTTTTTAAATCTTGTCGGCTATTACTTTGGATTTAGACAATTGTATGACTGGAATCCGCGGATCACAATTCGATAAAACATTTTTAAACGAATATAATTTACAACAGACTTGAAGGAAGTTCTTTTTCACAACAGACCGCAAAACGTCTTTTACCAAATAGCTATCCCATTCAATACAGTTAACATTTTTATCGTTTCACTTTTATAAGTCACAAAAGACTTACGACGTATACAAAATACTTGACACCCGATGTTTTTATTTCGGGAAAAATAATATCCTCTCGCGAGATACGACGTTTTATACACTTCACTTCGCTATTAAAATGGTTGTTCGAAATATCTTTTAGGTTTTACGGGTTTCATCTTTAACAAAATATAATGTACTTCTTTTATTGGCAGCGGTTTATTTGTTTCTTTTTAATCACCTAAGAGTTATTTTATTTGCAGTAAGGACGAGAAACTCGCGATTAACAAATTTATACAAAGAGGTTATTAAGGAACTGTGGAGGTATAATGTTACATCCAGAAATTACTTAGGTACTTATAGTACTTATAGAAATCTGGAAATGTGCTAAAATGTGATAATTACCAGTGGGAGGGTCCTTTGCACCGGATGCCGGCTAGATTATGGGTACCACAACGGCGCCTATTTCTGCAGTGAAACAGTAATGTGTAAGCATTACTGTGTTTCGGTCTGAAGGCCGTCGTAGCTAGTGAAATTACTGGGCAAATTTTATTGAAGTAGGCGTTACTTTGCGGAAATCCATAATTATCCAAATGAGTTTTCTTCAGTATTAATTCCGCCAATATTTGTCTTTAAACACGTGTTTCGCCTCTACACGAGGCATCCTTAGGACATGCTGAGTCGCCCAAAGTCTCGTGCCAGATTTTCCTCACATACGCCATATAGCCCTGATCTTGCACCTTCAGGTTTCCACCAGTTTCGCTCTCTTCAGAATTATTAATGCCGTGTCAGGTAAGCATCAAGGGAGGCCTGCATTTTTTTATGTTCTCATAAGGGACGAGACGGCGGACAATGCAGTATCGCACAGAATTATTGAAAAACCCAAAATTTCTGAGCGGCACTACAACTGCGCTCGTCACCTTGAAACATAAGATGTTACGTGTCATTTGCCCAGTAACTTCACTAGCTACGGCGCCCTGCTTCACGGTAGAAATAGGCGCCGAATTGTTTACGAAACCCTGAAAATTAAATTATTCTACTACTGTAAACTATTATTCCGCGAGAAGAATGAAATAATTTTGCTGAATATATTACCAAGTTTTAATGTAGTTTCTATATTCGTCTCTCAAATTCGAAAGTAAACACACCAGAGAATATATCAAAACTAAATCACAACTGCACCGTCTGGTTTATTTAAATAAGTCCACTGGGTTTTTCTGAATTTGGTTGAACTCTGAATAAAGCGAAATGGACGAACAATTTACTGTTTTTGTGCAATTATTTCTACTAATTCTAAATTAAAGGCACTGGCTTTTGTTGTTTGAAGTCATTCCTATTTCGTTATGTTGTCATTTCAACAGTTGGAAAGTCTTCAATATAGTATATTACGTTTTCGTAAAATCGTAAAGTTAATCTTTTTTGTAAAAATGTATTCCATTACATTTCACCATTAATAAAGTCATTTATGTTATAATAACCTTCACCACACAAACGTTTTGTAACAATTCTTTTAAATAACGTAATACTTTTGTTTTGAACATTTTCTGGGATCTTGTTGTTAAAGCATATACATCGCCACACAAAAGACTTCTAACTTGACTTAGTCGAGTAGTAGGCATTATAAGTTTAGGTCTGTTACTGGTATTAACATTATGGTTATGACAATTTCTAGCAAATTCACTTATGTGCCTATGACCATACATTACATTATCAAGAATATATTGAGAAGCAACAGTCAAGATGTTAATTTCTTTGAATTTTGCTCTCAATGATTCTTTCATCATTCATTATTTGGTATTATACTATACTAACCGCCGCCCGCGACTTTCCCATCGTAGATTTTATAAACGTGGCAATTAAATACCCACTAACTGTGACAACAGAGCCATTTGTGTGTACACTTTGTTCGTAAATCAGACATTAAAATTTTATGAATAGATATGCAGGTAAATATTGAACACTTTTTTCACTGTTTATCATTATAATATGGTGATAGATCTCGTTTTTAAATATATATATACCTATTTAGAAACCAGTATAAAATTTTGTTTACAAATTTTATTTGTGTATTTAATCCCAGAAGTGATGGTTATCACTTTAAAAACATAACAAATTGTTTAGGAATACATGTATTATTAACCAAGATCTTTACGCGACACTTTTTAACGTTTTACTATTAAATAACGCTGTCTTCATAGTTTTTAGATACTGTATTTTACTTAACAAGAAAATCTTGTAAGTTTTTAATTAGGTAACACTATTATTAACTAGCTGACCCGGCAAACGTTGTTTTGCCATATAAATTATTTTTAGACATTAATTTTTTTCTTAAAAACACAAGATTTTTTCTAAAATAAAATTAGCCTTAGTTACTCCTTATTACATCAGCTACCCGCCAATAAATGTCCCGACAAAATCGGTCCAGCCATTTCAGATTTTAGCCGGAACAAACAGACAGACAAAAATTGTAAAAAAAAATACATGTATACATATATATTCATATACATGTTGTAACAATGGTTATTCACATATTAGAAACAGACACGCCAATTTTATTTATATGTATAGATTTACTTTTGAATTGAAGAAATATGCAGTTTAAATCTATTTGTCCTGAAATAGAAAGCTACAGAATTTCTGAACCGATACGACTTATCCCTTTAGCTCAAGGACTTAGGACCCCAAAGCCGTAACATTTCTAAGAGCTCTGGTATTACAAATTTCGAATGGTAGCGGTAGGTATTTCAAACAGTAGCTGTGCCCCGCGACTTTCCCTATTTTTAATAATGCTCATAAAATACTTACAATGACTTTTGTATACAGTATAAAGGTAATAAGTATGTTGTGGACTTTTTTGTTTTTATGTATAAAAGTGAATATCTTGTTATGTATCTCCAATGACATTATATACATCTAATATATAAAATTCTCGTGTCGCGGTGTTTGTAGTAAAACTCCTTCGAAACGGCTTGACCGGTTCTCATGAAATTTTGAGTGCATATTGGGTAGGTCTGAGAATCGGACAACATCTATTTTTCATCCCCCTAAATGTTAAGGGTTTACACGATTTTTTTTTTTTAATTTTTTTGACATTTTTTTTTAATTTGTTTGATTATGAGCCAGCATTAAAAAATACGTACAACTAAAAATTTTCACCCATCTACGATCAACAGTTACTTTTGTATCGCGATTTTAATATCGGCAATACGTTTGCTGGGTCAGCTACTCGTAGTATCTTATATATATCGACATATAAAGTCAATGTAGAGAACACTTTTCTCCTTAGTCGTGTGTTAACTGTCACTGCGGAATCAAGGCAATATCTATATATTATATAAAAATGAATTGCTGTTCGTTAGTCTCGCTAAAACTCGAGAACGGCTGGACCGATTTGGCAAATTTAGGTCTTGAATTATTTGTGGAAGTCCAGAGAAGGTTTAAAAGGTGAATAAATTGGAATAATGCTGCTAAATTAAATAAAAACAACAAATTTGTTTTTCCTTTGATGTGTCCATACATAATTTCTATGAGAGAATTTATTGACGCACGGTTTGACAGTTCTGTTGTGAAACAATTTCATTACGACAGCAGGTGCATATTTTACTAAGTAGTTTTTGATGTTATGATATATTATTGACAAATTCATATAAAAACATTATTTTATTATATACAGAACAACGTCTGTCGGGTCAGCTAGTATATATATATATTGTTGTATATGGCTTGTTATCTCTAGTGGTGGCTCGCCACTTTGAGAAATAGTATGTTAACGGCTGTTCCCAATATACTATCTACAGATAGAGATAAATTACTACCTTCTACTGTCAGTAATTAGCTGTCAATAATCTGAAACTGTCCCAATATACCCGTAAAGTCATTCTTATCGCCTTAAATTGGGACGCGTGAATTGTAATTTCCATACTAACTTATATCGCTGGTAAGCTATACGTCGTCCTATTGACAGACAGCGTGTACGGATAAGGTGAGTTACCGTCGATAAGTTTATTGGGACAGAAAAGTCAACGATAGTTACCATTCTTATCTTAAATAGGAGATAGACTGAATATTGGGAACGGCCTTAAGTCTTATTTGCCCGCCTTAGGTCTTAATCTATTTAGCTACGGTGCCCTCAATGATGCTTCCATATTACTTCTTAAGGGCAGTTAATGGCGAAACCTTGGTTCCTACTCAGCCGGCATTTTAACTTACCCCATAATAACCAGTATTTAAAGCTAGCTTTGGTTAGCTAAGGCGCTGAAACATGGACTTTAAAGAAAGCCGACCGAAAACGAAACGATGCCTTCGAAATGTGGTGCTGGAGAAGGCTGTTGGGCATACCTTGGACAGCACACCGAACTAATGTGTCGATCCTGAAACGGCTGGGCATTGTGACTAGGCTCTTTACCATCTTCTTGCGTAAGGTCCTAGGATACTTCGGCCACATCGCCAGAAGGGATGAAGACAACCTGGAGAGACTTATGGTAACAGGGAAGGTGGAGGGAAGAAGACCAAGAGGAAGGAGCCCCATGCGATGGACCGATCAGTTTCGCACTGCCCTTGGAACCACTGTCCACGACGCTTTACTCTGCTTCCGGCAGGGGCAGATGGCAGCAAATAATACGCAAAAAAGTACTCTGTCGTGATGATCACGACCCTCAGCACTGAGAAAACCGACGCGGGGAGGAGGTAAGCTAGCTTTGGCATGTTGCCTAATGCTAGAAACCTAAACTATTTTCTCATTAATCTGGCTCATATACAAAAATAATTATTCAAATTCGAATGGTAGATCCTGGGATGAGTACGTTCAAATAAACAAACATACACAAAATACGTATATTTCTCCCAATATGTAGTAAGTTATTATTAAAATAGTACAACAATCATTATTTCTAATATTAAAAAAAAATAAACTACGGTTCCAATACAGGAGCTCAAACTAGAAAGAACCTGTGCTTTAAATCTTCAAGTATTTAGGTAATAAGGCATAAATTGCATTTTCTTATCAATTAATTTCACTTATTATTTGAATTTAATATACAATGCAAATCAAATCAAAATCAGTTTCAAGTAGGTCACGGAAATGACACTTATGAATGTCAAAAAAATAAAATATTTTTCTTATTGAATCTACCGCTGCTACTTCGTAAAGGGTTGAGCTAATGAGAAGAAGTAGTAAGAAACTCATTGCCACTCTTTTATATCAAGATTTACATTTAAGTACATCGATTTACAAATCATTTCAAATTACAATATAATATGTAAAATGTAAAATGATGCAACAGACACACTCAAACGTCAAATAGTCAATGTCTTACACGTACGTAAGTCAAAAAAGTAAATGTAAATTAATACAAAAGTTATTAAGCTGCATCATCCACATACACCATAAATAAATAAAGGTATTCTGTGAGCATTTTATAAGCGATTATAAATAAACTAGCTGACCCGGCAAACGTTGTTTTGCCATATAAAGTATAATTCACGCGATAGTTTTATAAGTAATAAAATATTGCCTATATTATAGCCTGTACATCATTTTGTTCTATTGTCAATAGTTTTTGCAGCGCACGCAAAAATTGGTTTTCGATTTTACACCTTGTGTTACAAAATAGCAATTTTATTACGGATCCCTAATTTTGAAAAAAAAACATAGCCTTCCTCGATAAATGGACTACCCAACACTGAAAGAATCATTCAAATCGGACCAGTAGTACCAGAGATTAGCGCGTTCAAACAAACAAACAAACAAACAAACAAACACTGCAGCTTTATAATATTAGTATAGATAAATATGTATATATCCGTACATATATATACACAAAATAACTTTTAAGAATCTGAAACCGAGTCTCCGGCAACAGGATCATCCTGCTGCCAGTATTCTTGGTACGCTTCCACGTAATGAAAGTTTTAATTTTATGTAGTCATAGTATTGTAAATATAGTTATAAGATTTGTTTTGTTTTAATAAATAATCATATACTTACATTAATGTTTTTGTGTGTAGCTTCTGTATTCTTAGCATAGTGTCTGATTTGTATAAAAGATTCATTCATTCATTTATTCATCCCATTCGTGCATAAAACATTCGCACTATTGTCGCTCAGCAAGTCTGCAGAGCTGATGCGAAATCGGTTTGAACAAAGCCAACTTAACGAACAGTTGCTTTTGCTGTTACAATAATTATAATAGCTTCACTCAGGACACTGACATTTGTTAACTGAGACCCCTCTATCATTACGACCGAAGCCAGGTGCTCGCGCAGGCACGTGCGTGACATCTGCCATATGAAAAAAGCAGAATTATTATCTTTATTGCGCGCCGCATCTGCTGCCACTTCCAAATACCATCAGCTGTTCTCTAGCCAAATCTTAAAGGTTACTTTTGTAATTTAAACTATTTTAGAATGGATTAAGGCTTACTTTGCAAGATTAACACTTTTGACAATGCTATTGATTTGTAAGTCTTAAACGTATTGTAAGGAACAGGAAATTTGTAATTGATCGATTGATCTATGCCTTTTGGTGCCTTTTTAATTATTTTATTAATTGAGGTCTCAAAATAATAGGTATAATTTTTATAAATGCATTGGATGGTTATATTATACACCTTGCAAAAAGGCTACTTGGAGTTTCTTATTAATATGGCAGCGAATGAAAGTACATACACACAAAAAAGTGTACCTATATACGCACAAAATAAAAGGCATTTGTTTTCTCAAAATTGATTCCTTTAGAATTGTTTTTGATGTCATTTCTAATAAACTTGACACTACTACTGCTTCAGAAAAAAATGAGCTCTGAGAGCGAAGAAGCGGAGCCGGAAACTCTCTCAGCATTTTTGTTTTGAGCTCTTTTTAATCAAATATACAATATTGTACTGTCAATCATAAAATTTGCTAAATAACCATGTTATTGTGCTTTTTTCTAAGGATAGTAAAGTTTGGAACAATTTATATTTAATATTGCAAACATTCAAAATTTTCCAGACGATTTAAAGTGTCAAAAAGCATGGGACGCACTTCTTTGTAAGTCAGCCTTTGATGATCTTTTGATTTCATCTACTGACATAACAGAGCGTGCTCGTCTTTTGGCCGTGACAGAAAATGAGTCGGGATTTTGGTTACAAGCCTTGCCTTCTGCGCCGATTGGAACGCTGCTTGACAATATGACATTGTCAATATGCGTATCACTCCGGCTAGGTATAAAACTGAATGAACCACATCTATGTAGATGTGGCGTTCAGGTAGATGCTCTTGGACGCCACGGGTTATCCTGCCTAAAATCGGCAGGCCGTATCAGTCGTCACGCCAGCATTAATGAAGTCATCCACAGGGCATTTGCCGCTCTTAATATACCAGCTGTTTTAGAGCCAAATGGTATTACCCGCCGCGATGGCAAGCGTCCTGATGGAATGACGCTGGTGGCTTGGGCACGGGGAAAGGCGCTGGTGTGGGACGCTACTTGCGTCGACACTCTGGCTCCTTCTCATGTCCAAGTTACGTCAGTTGGTGCTGGGGCTGCTGCTTCGACTGCCGAAGACAGCAAGCGTCGCAAATATGTTGGTCTCAGTGAGTCATACATCTTTGTGCCGTTTGGTGTCGAGACACTTGGCCCGTGGGGCCCAGAGGCGCGGAGAATGTTCAAAATACTATCTTCGCGCCTCAATAAGGCTACTGGAAACCCAAGTGCTGGCAGCTATTTCGGTCAACGGATCAGCCTTGCTATCCAACGGGGTAATGCTGCCAGTATTCTTGGTACGCTTCCACGTAATGATAGTTTTAATTTTATGTAGTCGTAGTATTGTAAATATAGTTATAAGATTTGTTTAGATTAAATAATATATACTCATTTATATGTTAAATATCTAATAAGTACTACAAACTACAACTTAAAAGTCAAAATATTATACCTTATAATTTAGTATCTCTTTAATGTAAGATTTGCATCCAGCAAGTTAGATTATTGATTTTATTTAGAAAATAATACTCATCACAAAATTAGCAGTAGGTAAAGAAAAAATACCAGTAATAGGTACGTATTTGTATATTCTTACACTATTTCACTATAAGAATAGTGTGTAAATGACCAGAGTTCATACATATACTAAAAGAAATTTGCAATGTTATGTAAAAGACTACATTCGCCAAATACTTTGTTAAATAAAATCAGTGCTCAAAACATTTTAAACCAAATGTGAGGCAAATTACTCCTAACGAAATCGTCGAGGTTTATCTCCGAAATAATTTGACCGGTGTGAAAGCAAAAAAAAAATGGCAAATAAGTTCATTTGAAGAGTATTTATTTTAGAAAATGTCCTAGAGTTAATTAATATTGAAATACAATTCGATGGTCAGGTTACAACGTAAAGGACAACTGACTGATATCATAGTTTAGTATAACACAATTGTTAAAATAGAAATAATTCTCTTCTTTGCCTCCACTCTTACAATTTTGACCTTTGTCTGAAGGGCGCCGTAGCTAGTGAAATTACTAGGCAAATGAGACTTAACATCTTATGTATCAAGATGACGAGCGCAGTTGTAGAGCCGCTCAGAATTTTTGGGGTTATTTCAAGAATCCTGAGCGGCACTGCATTGTAATGGGCAGGGCGTATCAATTACCATCAGCCAAACTTCCTGCTTGACTCGTCCCTTATTTTAATAAAAAAACAAAATCAAAACTTAGGGACCTTCAAGGAACAAGCATACTCACACCTCCCAGGCCGACAACGCATTTCTTGACACCTGTTATTGCAGATGTCCATGGGCGGTTGCCACACCTTTCCCCATACCGTGAGCCTCTTGCCCGTTTGCCCCCTCTTATATATAAAAAAAATTACTCATATAAACTTTGTTCATTCTCAGGACTGCCATGGACTAACCTTCGAAGATCGCGCGGTGGCTGATGAAGTGCAGAACTATGAGCTGATATCGGGATACCAGAATGAAACTCACACGACTCTAGAATTCAGAAGACAACTGGATACGTGCGACCGACAGGACTTTGTGATTGGGGTAAGTTGACTTAAGACTTGGGTAATACTTTAATCAATCTAATGCGGTTCACTGTCTTTTACCAAATTAGGTTTGACCGTTTTAAGCTCGTAATGAATAAGGGTTGGCTTAAGAGCCTTAGGCCTAATTCACATTGTTTTAGTTCTTTTTGTCATTTGAACAAAAACATTCAAATTCAATAAAAATAAAATCAATCAAACAAGTAATATATTGACTGTAATCCATTATAATTTATTTAGTACAAGTCAGGATGAAGTACAAAAGTTACAATAGCATTCAAATGGGTATAACATTATTCATTATCAATAAATTTAGAAACATTAATCCCAACTATCTTTATTATTCAAATAACCTTTCACATTATAATAGGCCTTAAATATTAATTTTATTTTCGATACATTTAAATTTTTTTATTGATAATATTTTAATATCATTTGGGAGTTTATTATAAAATATAACATTATCCACTTTAAAGTATTTAGCAATTTTATGGATCCTAGTAGATGGAATCGTGTGTTTAGGTTTGTTTCCAGTATTGACATTATGTACATCACTGACAGTAGGTTCTCGTATATGCACTGGCAGTGTACTGTCGTAATATTAATTTAACTAAACTTTTCTCACAATATATCCTTTGAACGCATTTTATAGACTGCTCGAATTGCTCTTTTCTGCAGCACAAATATGTTGTCAATATCTGCAGCCCTACCCCACAATATAATTCCGTACGACATGACACTATGAAAGTAGCTGAAATATACAAGTCTAGCCGTTTCAACATCTGTCATTAGGTAGCTAATGAGCGCCCCATTGTAGCTTAAAGTTATTGTTACACAACTCTTCATACAGAGATTAATGTTACGATTTCATAGACTGTTTGATGTGAAACATTTAAATGAAGCCCAAAATATACGTATTAAACATTAGCTTTTTAGCGTCCCAAAATTTAATACATTCTTCATCAATAAATCCCATGCTATTAAGGTAGTTTTTTGTTTAACAATACAAATAAAGTACTTATGTTTTCTTTATTTAATTTGGTTTCATTATAATATATTTATTTTTGTTCTATCCTTTCCATCTTTATAACCATGTGCTTTAAGTGCCCGGCGACTTGTAGCACAGGTATTCATTACCTTTAAAGATGTTTCAAAATAGGCTCTAGTTCATATAAAGTGATAACATTTTTGACTTACATGGTTTCTTTGAATTGATAGTAGAGATGCTGCCGCTACAGAAGCAGTAAACGTTTGTCGTGTCTTCTGTTTGTATTTGTAGGCATCGTCATCATTATCATCATCATCATCAGCCGGGAGACGTCCACTGCTGGGCAAAGGTTCTCACCCAAAGATCTCCACGACGATCTTTCCTGCGCTGCCCTCATCCAATTTGTAGGCATAGTGGTTAACTAAGATATGATATTATGAATTGCGGGTTTGACATTCATATGACCCGGAGTATAGAAATTCGATTAGATTTTTTCATACTCTAATAAAAAGTAGGTAGTAACGAATCTCTGAATAGGTCTAAGCATTTATAATCGTAAATTTTTTTATAAAAAATAAATAATTAATATGTATTCTTGATTTTGTTCAGTTTTTCGTTAGATCATAGAATGGTTGTTTTATAATCCTACTAATATTATAAATGTGAAAGTTTGTATGTCTGGATGTATGTTTGAACTTCTTTAACGCAAAATCTACTGAATAGATTTTGATGAAACTTTACAATAATATAGCTTACACACTAGAATAACAAATAGGCTATAATTTATAAAACTATAGCGTGAATTATACAAAATATAAAAGAAGTGTGATTGTTACTAATGAATACAACTAGCGCCTTCTCTTATCAACTAGCAAGGAAAAGATCATTACAATGTATATGGCAAAACAACGTTTGCCGGGTCAGCTAGTTTATACTAATTTCATATATCTATTTCACACATATTTTACTCGTAGCATGCCGTATTTACCTTAAAAGGTTAGAAAAAAGACTTTTGTAACTTAGCAAAATTTTATGTGTTATATTGTCATTACCACTGGTAAATGTAAATAAATAATTAAAAAATATGAATTCTAGGGATATTTTGGTGAATATTTGTTCGAACTGTCTATAATAAATAGAAATGTAAAGAAAAAAATATAATTATTTTGTGTAAGATAATAGGCTTTATGTAGAGCGTCACAAAATGGTTTCAATTATGCGACATTTTGGCGATTTCTCGGGATAGCGGCCTTAAGCGGAAAGTTATAGGTACATTATCGCCTCTTCTACAGGTACTTTTCTTTTCCTAAAGTGATTCCGTTGCGAAATTGTAGACCCGTTTGGCTATCATGGTTAGGACAAAATATGAATTATAAAGGAATCAATTTGGAGAAAATGAATGCCTTTTATGCCTTTTAATATGGAGATTCTTCTTATCTGATTTACAGGAAGATACTACTCAGCTGTTATGGGCGTTGGGTCCGGCGGGATCTGATGGTGAATTACCCAGACATTTGCATAGCGGTTCCCGACCTCTGAGACTCTTGCAGCCTCTCGCCAAACCAGACACGATACCACTCAAGAATTGGGATGTTAGGATCACAAATGTAAGTAGTTCGTTCTTTTTTTATTACAATTAGGGACGAGACAAGCGGGACGTTCAGCTGATGGTAAATGATACACCCTGTCCATTACAATGCAGTGTCGCTCAGGATTCTTGAAAAATCCAACAATTCTGAGCGGCACTACAATTCCGTCCGTCACCTTGAGACATAAGATGTTAATTCTCAATTGCCCAGTAATTTCACTAGCTACGGCGCCCTTCAGACCGAAACATAATAATCTTCACACTTTACTGCTTCACGCCAGAAATAGGCGCCGTTGTGGTACCCATAATCTGGCCGGCATCCTGTGCAATGGTGGTGAATTTTCATGGAAAGGAAAGAGGTTTCAAATCGAAGGACGTGCAGTAGGTGAAAATATTCGGTACTTATGGATCCATAGGTTTCTATATATATACAGGCAAAGCTATAAAGACTACTTAAATTATATAATGTATAAGGTATCGTTAGGGTTTATTTATTAACTTTTCCGCATTAAATTTCATTATTAATAATCTTTTAGGCTTATTGATGAGTCTGCTCATTGCTTGAAGTATCTTTATTCCTGGCCTTCCAAACCCCCTTGGAGGATAGCTATAATAAATAAAAAATACGATTACAAATTGGACGCAATGTGGGTTTTATCCAGCGAATATTTTGCTCAGTGTTGCGAAAATAAAATTTCGCGAGATGAGCGCGATATTTTAGGTCTGTCCAATTTGGATATGAATCTCGGCTGACCGGCTACAACAGATAACATCGTCAGGTATTTTGGCGCATTGCGTGTTGGACTGGATTCCAGTTGAAAGTTTATTAAAAATGTTGCGACTTTACCAAAAAATATATGGAAATTTAATGAAGTAGGCGTTACTTTGCGGAAATCCATAATTATACAAATGATTTAAGTTTTCTTTAGTGTTAATTCCGCCAATATTTGTCTTTAAAACAATTCGACACGTGTTTCGTGTATAATATGTCTCGTGCCAGATTTTGGCGAGACAACACGTCCTGAGGGTGCCTCGTGTAGAGGCGAAACAGGCGTCGGAATTGGCGGAATTAACACTAAAGAAAACTCAAATCATTTGTATAAAAAATATATTACAATTTTAGCAACTAAATTTTACATTTGTTGCGAAATCGAATTTGGTTCAATTTCATCACTCATTCTCCAATCATAGAATATAAAATAATTTTGATTCATGATAAAATAATTTTGAGTGATCATAGTTTTACATTTTAAGAGGCAAGTTATACATAATTAAGAAATTATTACTTATAAGAATAAGTTTTCATTTCCTATCCTATAGTCATTCCTTAGCGAATTTGCAGACCCGTTTGGCTGTCACGGACAAATAATTATAAAATCTTAAATAATTTTTCATTTTATACACAGCATTTAATTTAGTTTTCAATGAACTATTATACCTACTTATTTAATGTACTAAAACATGCAATTCTTGTACTTTACAAAATCATTTTTTGCGTTTCTTAACCCCCAATTTAAAAAAAATTGACAGTCATTATGAGTCGGATGTATTCGGATGAAAATGACTAATTAAATTGGGAGAATAAACTGTTTACCGAGGACAAAACTTTTTTTTTCCGAGTTCTTCTTTTCCGGGTTTTAATGTATCGATTCATCACTTAACATTTACTTGACGTTTATTTAAATTCACAGTAATTTTTTTTCCCATCATTTACATAGTTGAGTTTCTAGACATACACATGAACGGTCAGACAAATTCTCTAAAGATATTTATAGACAAGATACAGGCTGAATTGCCGTCTGCATATTAACGGGGCATATTTATTACGTCCTGAGTGTATATTAAATCCTGCGATAATTAATATTGGCAGATTGTATTCATTAAAGACATTTCTGTATACAGTTAGACGTGGATGAATTTAATTTTACGACTGTTATCAGTGTGACTATTCGATGATCGAAGGGAATTATTACATTGATTATGGAAAAATAAGAAATATGTAATATTTAATTCAATTCAATTGAGAGTTAACTTAAAAAAAATTATATGTATATATATATATATGAGGCCTCTAAAAAGCATTTATTTTCTCAAAATTGATTCCTTTAGAATTATTTTTGATATCATTTCTAATATACTAGATAATACTACCGCTTCGGAAACAAATGGCGCTCTGAGAGAGAAGCATTCTTTTTTTGCGCTTTTTTTCAATAAAATTATACGATATTGTACAGTCATTTATATCGCTATAAAATAATCATAATCTAGTCGCAGGCTGTCCGATCACTTAGATATTATACATTTTTTTTATAAAACATTTAAATTTATTAATAGATAATGCCTGAACAGTGGCTGGGACTTTATTATAAAAGTTTATAGTATAATTGAAGAAGCACTCACTCGCAAATAGCCAGATTTTCCCAGTTTCCTGGATTTTCACCCACAAACCTTATGTATTAGTTTTTTTTAAGCATAATAAAGTTTTATCCCTCAACACGTACCTAGATAGGGTTGTAGAAATAAGTTTTCTTATACCTACATATAGAAATTTAAATTTTGAATTTTTTTATTTTTGAAGAAGCACTTATATTGTATTTTAGTCTAAATTATTTAGGATGTTTTATTGTACTGTTTTGGTGAAATAAATAATTATAAAAAAAGTGAAAGTATGAATATTAGGTTTGTTTCCACTTCTAAGAGTCTAGACGTCTTCATTAGTCGACATATTGTAATATTTTCTTCTCCCGAATGAACACAGACCAAGTATGAACAATTATTCTGGTGCTCGGTAGTGATCAGGACGTATGGATTTTTGTGATAATGTTATCAAATGTAAATTTTTTGGGAATTTGTAATGGATGATCTTAAGAACTAAATTGATCTTAAAAATGATTTTATCCATAGAAAGCTACATTATATGACGGCGTAAAAAGTAAATATTTCCTCAAATAAAAGAAATCCGATTGATGGATCCAAAAGAGTGGCCGTTGGGTTTCTTGTATCTTTTTCTCACGAGCTTGATATTTTCGGAACATTATATTTTTTATTTATTTATTTATTTCTTTCTTATTAACAAATTACATATCGTAGGTAACAAAATTATTGTACATACATAAACTCATTTGAGTTTTACCGTGTACAATAAGGTCGTCGGAAGACATAATATTATTTAAGTTTATTAAGTTTAAAACTTAATTAACTACTGCAATTAAATTGCTTATTATTAAATAAAAATGAAACAACTTAAAACTAAATAAATAGAAAGAGTTATTAAAAAAAAATATTTTAAAAAGTGATACAAAGGTGCTTGTTTAAGCCTATTTGAAAAAAGTCCATTTAAATTTTCATAGACAATTGGGAAAACAAAACCAATTAAAAAATATATTTAAATGTGAATTTTCAGCAGAAAATTTTGCAATAACTTGACGTGACAACTGTAATATATGAAAGCAATTTTCGGTTGTGATTTATGTTTCCCGAATCTGCATTTCTTATCTTTTGACGCGGAAAATTGCTTTTCGAAGTTACAACTCAAAGAGGGATAAAGTGACGTCATACAAAACTAACACTCTTTATTTGTACAAATACTTTCAACGTTTCATTTGAAATTTTACAAGAGACTGAGCGAGCAAATATTGAATGATTGACTAAAATTTATTTTGAAAATTGTTTTGTGTATATTATTCTCATACATTTTAACCAAATGACATAATAAAATGTAAACAATATATTATGTTTTCAAAGTGATAACCCTCACTTCTAGGATTAATACACAAATAAAATTTGAAAAACAAAATTTTATGAACGATGCGGGAATCGAACCCACGACCTCCGGCGTTCCGTGCCGGTGCTCTAACCAACTGAGCTAACCGTTCGAGTACCGCCTCATTACAAAATTCTGTTTGCTTTGTTCAACTCTCAGGTTGTGGCTTCATCTACAGGATCTACTTTACAGTTGATAACCTGCTCAACTATTGGGTATTTGCATATTATGAAGTTGACTTGAGATGTCGCTCTTGTAAATCTAAACAATATGTTATGTTTTTAAAGTGATAACCCTCACTTCTAGGATTAAAACACAAATAAAATTTGTATAATAAAATGTTCATTTCAAGATCATAATGAAATTAAAAAATCTGCTATATATTTATATAAAATAACTAGCTGACCCGGCAAACGTTGTTTTGCCATATAAAGTATAATTCACGCGATAGTTTTATAAGTAATAAAATATTGCCTATATTATAGCCTGTACATCATTTTGTTCTATTGTGAATAGTTTTTGCAGCGCACGCAAAAATAGGTTTTCGATTTTACACCTTGTGTTACAAAATAGCAATTTTATTACGGATCCCTAATGTTGAAAAAAAAAAAAAACATAGCCTATAGCCTTCCTCGATAAATGGACTACCCAACACTGAAAGAATCATTCAAATCGGACCAGTAGTACCAGAGATTAGCGCGTTCAAACAAACAAACAATCACTGCAGCTTTATATATTAGTATAGATCACCGTGATATTTTTTCTTTCTGAGACTTCTGAACTATTAGTGTTGATATTTAAATGTATTTATTTGAGTAATGTATTTTATAATGTATATATTTCGGATCCCGGTAGGTGCAAGCATTTATATGATGAATATGGATGTTTGTTTCCGAGTCATGGATGTTTAAATGTTTATATGTATGTTTAAGTAAGTATATTGTATTAAATATATCGTTGTCTTGCAACCCATAACACAGGTTATATATTCTTAATTTGGGGCAAGATAATTTGTGTAAAAAGTGTGTCAATATTATTATTATTATATATTAAATTAAATTTTGACACTTTATATTCGTATGCCTATTTATTGTCTAACTTGCCCCTACCAATTTTAAGAACAATATAACCTCTTCTTGCAAATAAATAATTTTCATTTCAACCCTTTGATATAACACATTAAATTCGTTAATAATTTGAAACAACTGTAAATTAATCTAATTAATATTATTACAGCTTACGATACCCCACGTAATGGCAACCTTGTTCTGGTGCAAAGTCTTCAAAGCTCCAGAACTACCCAGGAAACACCATATCGTCGGCTATCAGCCCCTGATAGACAGCAAACCAATAAGAAATGGAAGACCAGTGGCTGAAAAGGATAGTTTATCTCCAGTGCACCACATGGTGCTATACGAATGTGCTGGAGACCAGGACAAGAGGCTGTGGAACGAATGGTCGGAAGGAGAAGGATTCTTTGGGCCGAGTAGACCTGGGGAATTGGCTACTTGCGTGACACCCATTGCTGCTTGGGCTATGGGATCTAAAGGTATGTAAAAACCAAAAAATATAGCTCTATTCATAATAAAATCACGCATTTCCTATAAAATAATTGGCCACGAAGTATGTAAAGTAAGTAAAGACAGCCCAAAACATATATATATATATATATATATATATATAGGTACACAGTAAAATTAACAAATTAAAAATAGGACGTCATGAAATGGACCCACTCAGTATTTTTGGAAACTTTTCCAAGACTATTTTTTTAATGAAAATACGGGACGAGACGAGCAGGACGTTCAGCTGATGGTAATTGATACGCCCTGCTCATTACAATGCAGTGCCGCTCTGGATTCATGAAAAGCCCAAAAATTCTGAGTTACTACAATTGCGCTCGTCACCTTGAGACACAAGATGTTAAGTTTCATTTTCCCGGTAATTTCAATAGCTACGTCGCTCTTCAGACCGAAACACAATAATGCTTACACATTACTGCTTCACGGCAGGAATAGGCGCATTTAAAACTATCGTTACGGGGAAGCGTACCAATAATACTGGCAGCATTTCCGCGTTGGATAGCTAGGCTGATCAGTTGGCCGAAATAGCTGCCAGCGCTTGAGTTGGCAGGTTAGCAGATTGAGGCGAGAATACAATACCAATTGCAGGAATTCACTCTGCTGCATGAATCATGACGTGGATTAAAATAAAAACAGAATGTACTTTACTACTATCTATAAAGTTATATACATATTAAAATTAAGATCTTTCTCCAGCGTGTCGTAAAAACTACGTGTCTCCAGAGAAGGAAGACCGTAAAAAGATTTACCCTTTTAACAATGCGCCCTCACGACAATTCTACTTTTTGATAATGACGTCTCTAATGATATAAACAACAATGAACTTGCATTTTACGCAACTGACCTTATATTCATTCTTCAAAATTATAACTTATGGCTGTATGATTAAGGTTTATTTTGTTTTCCAGGTGAATTCTTGCCTGAAAACGTCGGCATACCATTAGGAGGTAGAGGGGGCGTTTCCTTCTACATGCTCGAGGTTCATTACGACAACCAAGCCTTACACGAGGGTAAGTAATTAACTCGTGTTGTAAACTTTACTGGTCTAATTAATTGCTTTAAACATTTTTTGAAGTGAACAATTTCTTCGAGAATTTTATTTTATGGGTATTGAATTTGGCATACAATTTCCATTGCTAGCGCTCGCTAGGGTAAAGTACCCTCAAGTCGGCATCGTTCGGTGGGAATATATTTACTATAAGGTTCTATGATCTATGAACAAACTTCTGTTCTATGATCTAAAGCATATACTGTTTATTATATCAATCTCTACGTAATTACAATATAATTATCTATATTTTTTTATATCTTTCTCATTTTTTTGGGGTTTAGTCAAAGATGACTATGTCATCCCCATAAGTAAAACAATTCCATATTAATTACAGCACATAATTACAAAGAACTTAGATTAAGTAGGTATAAGGCATTATTCAAACTAAGAAACAACTTTCGGCTTGGTCACTTCTTTATTTTGTGGATATTGAATGAAACTGATTGTCACAGGACGCAGCTTATAATACAGCCGTTTGGTCTACAGACTTTTTTATGAGAAAAAGTAACAAGACATTATGTTTATTTGTCCAGTTCTAGACAATTCTGGAATAAGGATCCACTATTCTCCAACACTACGTCCTCACGATGCGGCACTGCTAGGGGCCGGTATTGGAGTATCTGCCCTACATGTAATCCCGCCAAAGCAGCACGCCTACAGAACTGTAGGCATTTGCAGCCCGGAGTGTACCAACAGTGTAAGTAATGTTAACCTACTTCAAAAGATCTTCATTAGATCATGTTCACGAAGTATCCTTACACGAACAATGAATTCAAGCTCTTAAGGTCGATGCATACAATTTTTTATGACAATAAGGGATGAGACGAGCAGGACGTTCAGCTGATGTTAAATGATACGCCCTGCCCATTACAATGCATTACAAGAATCCTGAATTCATGAAAATCCAAAAATTCTGAGCGGCATAACAACTGCGCTCAAATAGATAACACATGCTTACACATTATTGCTCATAACGTTTGATTTGATAACTTATTGTGTCTACTAACACCATAGTGGTAGTCTATTTTTTAATAATAATATGTTTACGAATGTAAAACATAATATCTAAAAAATATTCAATGTACAGTATACGCCTAGATGATGACAGAACTATGACAGCTGTGAAAACGTCGAACAAAATAGAACTAACCTCTATTTTGAGCAATTCATGCACACTAACACAGAGTGTCATACAAATCGTAGCTTGTCACGCACACTAAACTAATATTCCTTGCCTGTTTTCTAGAGAGACTATATCTATCTAAAATATCTTAATTTAAATATTTCATTAGACTAGCATCTGCTCTTTCATCATCATGTTGCTTTTCTAAAATTGGTGAATGGGCGGCGAGATCTGTCTATAACATGATAAATATGTTTAAACTATTTTTTTCGTTTGAGTTGAGTTGACATTAAAACATAGATAAATTTACTTACATGCTTCTATCAGTATATAATATATAAGTAGAATGGTACTCGTACAAAGACTGACTTTTTATTCATAATTTCCTATCCACACGTACATTTTCTCAGACAATGTTTTATTTAAATCAAAAACATTAAAGTAGCAGATAACAGTCAGTATTGTAACAAAAACAAGTTTTTTCTTACTTTTGAACGAACGTGTTTGTTATAATCCGAAATCCTTTATTTACAGACTATGCCTGAGGAAGGAATCAACATCGTGTCAGTACTGCTGCATGCCCATGGCACTGCTAAGAAAATCTCTTTGAAGCATATTAGAGGAAATGATGAACTTCCGAGAATTTCAGAGGTAATTTAATACTTTTGTTATGAGCGCCATCTGTAATAAAACACTAAAGGTGCTACGATTGACAATTGACTCTGAATACTGTTAATTTAAAGAACGCTGCGAGGTCTCCTAAATACAGCTGTTAACCAGTCTAAATGTAATGTGTTAGTAATGTTTTACATTAAAACTAGATGGCGCTATTTTCATAAATGATTATGATGTTTAAATAATATTTTATTAATAACGATACAGTGTTCAACTTAAATAATAGGGAATTTATAGGCATTAATGAGTTAATTTTTAATCTTACCTTTGGATAATATTTTATATAAATATCTATAACCTTAATATTTTATAGGTAGGTATTTTTAAAATTATTCCAATATAAGGTGGTACTAAGCGAAAGTTAATATTGTTATTTTTAATTAATTGTAAATATACTTACATAAATTATAACGCCGAATAACTTATTAAAGGAAGCTGAGTTAGTAAAAATTTTGTTTCAGGAAAATACTTACGACGCCCGTTATCAACAGTCAAGGATCGTTCCGGGAGGACGAAGGTTCTTCAAGGGTGACACTTTGATTACTGAGTGTACTTATGACAGCACGAGCCGCGACAAACCTATTTTGGGAGGCTATTCAGCGTCTCAAGTAAGATGAACTGAAGATCATTATTATTATCATGGATACGTCCCGTTAAAATTAATAAAACTCACCTATATTATATAAATTCGGTACATACGTATTGAAGCAAATTTGGTATAGTTATGGCCTTAAAAAAAAACTTGGTATAAAGTTTATCTGAGAATAAACATACATACACATTTTTTAATCTATAATATTGTTGGCCAGTTATATATTATATCTTTTATTCTATAATCTAATCTACTAACGTATGTTATAATCTTTTTTATCTACACCCATGCTTTAAATCCTCTATTAAAGATTCTAAAACAGTTAGCTTATTGCCAACATTAAAATACCCAATGCCCTAATAACCATTACATCATCCAAACGAGTGTTGTAATGAAATTCAGTACAAAATTACAACACTCGTTTGGATGATGTAATTTTACGTACTTACGTTTTACATTACTAGGACTGGCTTTTTTAATGTTAGTTACCTTACTGGTAACTGTTTCAGAATCTTTTATAGAGGGTTCATATTATGGGTGTACATAAAGTCTTGTATGCAACTGTTGATTATTAGATATTAAAACACTCATGTGATACTATTCACAACCCACAATCGTTTTTTAATAGCCCTTATTACACAACAGTTGCATAAATAACTATTTCAAAACTTTGAATGAAGTAAGTACTTACATACTTTATTATGTTACAGGAAATGTGTTTATCTTTCATCTTGTACTACCCTCGTACGGAGCTGGCTGGATGCTATTCAATGACGCCCGTCGTTGAGTTCTTCGAGGCTTTTGGCATTAAGGATTTCTATGGACTCAGTATGATGCAGGTTGAAAAGATATTCCTATCATCTGGGTAAGCTTCGTTTTATCTCACAATACCTACTATAAAAATGTTACTTAAATCTGGTAGTCGAGTGGTAAATGTTGTGTAATTCTAGCAGCGGTTGGGTTCCCGCTGGGAACGTTGCTTATTTTGTCGCGACTGGTTGTTTGGTTTATTTTTTTATCTTTTATTTGGGAAACAGATATGACAATAAATATATAAAAACTAATAGACCTAGAGTTAAAAATTGTGTAGTGCTCGAAAAAGCTATCAACTAAAATACTTATATTAGACCGATTTACATAGGTATACCTAAAATTTAACATAACGAGTTTGTATAATTTGCCAATACAATCGAATGAATTGTGAAGGGTTCCAAATATTATTACTCGAATGGATAATTTATAATTGTTTCATGTACAAAAAAGTAAAGTAAATATTCTGTTAAGTAATTATTATTATCTACAGTCAAACTTAGGTTATCCTTACTCCTGCAGACTAACTACTACAAGAGACTAAGTATAATCTAATTAGGGTATTTCGTATCTATTATAAAATATAGTGCGTTATCCCCGCAAGATAACACAGGGACTGGCGGCCATCTTACAGCGAGTTATTAATAATATTCTGATTTTAACAAAAAAATTCAATTATTATCTTTTTTGTGAGCACATTTTTTGGCATTGATTTTTATTATTTGCTCATAAATTTATACATGGCCAGCAGAAATTGTTGTTATTTCACAACAAGACAGCCGACTCGATACCTTATTTTTACATTAATGCCTTAAAAACTAATATTAAAAAAATCTAGGGCCTATAAAATCACTTATATAAAATAGTGTTTATATATCATACAGCAGAAGTATAAGTCCGACTCGTGGCGACTATACGACAGAGCGTTACATATCTGATCGTGACGGCTGATTCTCATTCAATATCCACATAAAAATGCATAGCGTACCTCAAAAAGTCTTAATTCCTATAGTTATATATAGTATACAACTTTAAATTTCAAACATTATTCTAAATTAAAAGACATACTATAGATATCTTTATAAATTTCTTACAGGAGCATGGAAGGTTTGCCCCAGGAAGTCGAAGCCCATATAAACAACCACAGCAGTGACGAAACTGCTATGCAAGGGGATGACCAGGGAGTCGGTCTGATGAGTGAGTAATTTCTTGGATAATTCAAAGCCAAATAGACCTGTATAGCCGAGTGGTTAACGATCCTACCTACTAAGCTAGAGATGCCGGGTTCGAATCCCAGCAAGTGCAAGCATTTATTTGATGAATATGGAAATTAGTTTCCGAGTCATGGATGTTTAAATGTATTTATGTATGTATGTTTATGTAAGTATATTGTATTAAATTTATCATTGTCTTGTAACCCATAACACAGGCTATATATGCTTAACTTGGGGCAAGATAATTTGTGTGAAAAGTGTGTCAATATTATTATTGTTGTATTAAATTAGGCTCTTAAAATACTTTAATGTTTAAATAAAACACTGTTTAAAGGATTAAATCGCTTGTAATTGTTCGTAACTTTGTTTTTATATTAGATTTTGCGTAAAATTTGAGTGAGAGTTGAACAAGACACATCAAGATTTATAAACATGACGTCACTCGAACGGTTGGCTTAATGAAAGAGCGTTCGCACGAAACGCGAGAGGCGGCGGGTTCGAGTACCGCATTATTCATAAATTTCAAATTGAATTTGTGTAAAAATGGTTTTAAATAGAAAATATAATATAATGGATTGATTCGTAAAAATTACCCAGTTTTGATACAAAAAAATAAGATAGTTTAAAATACGGCAATCGGCCATGTTAACTGAAATATGAATGACGTCACGGCTCAGTACCTCGTCGCTTGAAGTTTTAATTGTTATATTTCCTACGCTTAATATGCATTTTTTTTATGGCAAGACCTCATAATAGGCCACCATGCTATAAACGTGTTCGCGCATAATTTGCTTAACAGTTTATTTTATTGCCAAGGACCTTATTGAGATGTTTACCGACATTATTGAAGAGGGATTCCAAATATGTCAAGATAGCTATCTACAATTAACGAAACATAAAATTAACTGTTTTTTGACAAGCTACATTTAATAAGAAAACGGTAATAATGCGTACTTTAATCATAATCTTAAATCATTTAAACATCTAGATAGACAGCTGTGAAAACGTTGATAAAATAGAGGTTGTCCCCATTACAATGCAGTGCCGCTCAGAATTATTGTAAAACCCATAAATTCTGAGCGGTACTACAATTGCGCTCGTCACCTTGAGACATAAGATGTTAAGTCTCATTTGCCCAGTAATTTTTCTAGCTACGGCGCCCTTCAGACCGAAACACAATATAGCTTACATATTACTGGTTCACGGTAGAAATAGGCGCCGTTGTGGTACCCATAATCTAGCCGGCATCCTGTGCAAAGGAGCACTGGTAAATACGACGTATAAAATATCTAAGATTTTTATGTTATATTTTTCATACAATATATCTTTTGCAGAGAGCTTACTAATAAAGGATCCGCCCGAGTTTCGAAACAAAACTTTCATGATGCACTTAAATGAGATGCCCTGGTCTGAACCTCTGCTCACCGAACAAATTGAGAAGACTTTGTATAGAGGATGGCACATGACCTTCTGTAAGAAACGAGACGATAGCTGGGGAGCTGTGAGTATCATCATCATTCAAATTCAAATATTTTTATTCAAAATGGGATGTAAAATCACTTATTGAAAGTCAAAAAAAAAATACGACCACCCATTCCAAAATGAATGCCTCAGGCCTGGGAAGAATGGGCGCAACAAACTCGGCGGGCTTTTTTTTTCATCAAAAATATGTTTTACAATTAAAGTAACATTTACAAAGTAACATTGTTAATAGCCTGAGGGCGGTCGCTCCATTCCCAATCTGTGGTTTAATTAAGAAAGTCATTTATGTTATAGTAACCTTTACCACACAAACGTTTTTTAACAATTCTTTTGAATAACGTAATACTTTTGTTTTGAACATTCTCTGGGATCCTGTTGTTAAAGCATATACATCGCCCCACAAAAGACTTGTTAACTCGACTTAGCCGAGTAGCAGGCATTATAATAATATAATAATTTCTTTTAATTATCATCATCATCAACCGGAAGACGTCCACTGCTTGATAAAAGCCTCACCCAATGAATTTCACGAGGATCGGTCCTTCGCTGCCCTCATCAAACGTATTCCGGCGATCTTGACCAGATCGTCGGTCCTACTTGTGAGGGGCCTACCAACACTGTGTCTTCCGGTAGGTGGTCGCCCTATGAAAACTTTACCGCCCCAACCGCCAACTATCTGTCGAACTATGTGCCCTGCCCACTGCCACTTCAGTTTCGCAATCATTTGGGCTATGTCGGTAACTTTGGTTCTCATACGGTTCTCCTCATTTCTGATTCGATCTCACAGGAGTATATCGGACCATTAAAAATAGAGATAATATAAACTGCTAGGCAGTACAAGCAACGTTTAGCTCTTTGCAGTAATCAAATCCCATTAGAATTGAACGAAAGTGCAAATATTTTTTAATTTTATCAATTGTGTTATTAAAAGTAGGTAAAAATATATTTTTTCTAATTTCTCAATATGCCTATATAACATAAAATCGTACACTATATAGTATGTGAATGACTCGACTAGACGGTGAGAACTGTGAAAACGTCTAAAAAAATTAAGGTTGAAAGTTAACCCTCTATTATGAGTAATGCTAAACACTAACACAAATGGTCAACGAGTGTAAGACATAGTCTGTCACGCACACTGAAGTAACAAACCTGGCCTATTTTTATCGGTTGTCTATTAGCAAGAGGCTTTAATCTATACGAATAAATTTTCTAAGACGTAAAACTGTGATTCATTTGCACATTGAACCATTTTAAAAAATTGAAGATAAATAATCTTATACATAAAGTATTTTTAAACATGCCTCCTTATTTTTCAGCCAATCCAAATTCAAAATTATCCCAACTACACGGCAATATCAAGGAACGATGCATCAGATAAGTCATGTCACTACAAAAGTGTGCGCCTGCCTTCGATGACATCAACGACCGGCTCGGGATCTGTCAATTACGTAAGCTTGGCGGCCATCTTGGCTGTATGCACAGCGCTCATTGCCCGATAACAAAAGTACATTTTCTCGATAATTATTGTTGTTCCATTTTATGTTTTGAGTTTACATGTTTTGTGTTTATGAGTATATTTCTCCTTGAAATAGGCTATTGTATAGTATTATTGTATGTTGGCCCATTTTATGCCTGGACTTTAAATTATTGATAGTAGTGTATAAGTAGTTTGAAGACACGGAGTTTCACTTGCCCTTTTACTATTTGATCATAATGAAACTAAGAATTCGTTAAACCTGTGGGACTTTTAGGCATTATATTGATTTCTAATTTTACAAATAGTACTATAATGAAAGCTATTTGCGTAACTCCAGGTCTTCAAAGATATATTTTTTGGAAATATTTTCGTCTCGAACAATGCATATTTAGGTACAACTTGAAAGCAATGAAGTGTGTTTAGTTGTGATTATTTGTACTTATGAGACTTAGGCCAAAATAATATCTGAGGAAAGTGCGTATCTTAAGAAAAAAAAACGTCTGTTTTTCTTTAGATTGACGTACAGGCTTACTACTGCATTTTTTGCGTTTGATCATACAGATTTCGCAAATTTTGAAGTGAAAACTTATTCAACTGCGTTGGGCACTTTTTGGTAACAGAAAATTTTATGGGTTCACGTCACTGACATGCTCATGACTGGCTCACGTGATAATAAATATTTAAAAAATAAATAAGTATACAAATATATATAGTTGCACACATTTTGGGTGGGTGAAATCTCGTGAGTTCGCGTTACCGAAATGCTTACAGCATTATATCTGTAGCTATACAGCTGACGTATTAAGCAACATTAGTGCTGTGTTATTCATTTTATCTGATTTGCAACAAATTTATGCACCAAATTAAGTTTCACTTTCTTTTCCTCTCATGGTCTTGGTAAATTACAAATAATATTATGATATTTGGAAGTTGCAGTTATTGCAATAAATAAAAATACAAAATATTGTTTACTTCTACTTTTAAAGGTAGGCATATCTTTTTTATTATTTTTGCCTAAGTGATGAGATTTGCTCATGATGACTGCTCGTGGGTATTTAGTGATAATTGAAACCAAATTCGTGGTATATACTTGTAGTTGTTACTAACAGGTTTTTTTCTCTTAAACTTGATTCAATACAAATTATTATTTTTATACTATTCCATCGGTTTTCAGTTATGAGTAATTCTTTAAATAATACTTACCTCTGTTAGATAATTTCTACAGACAATACAATTAGTATTATTAAGTAATAATAATGTAAAAATTACTACATCCATTTTATGTTTCCTTTGATTCGAATGGTATTTAAGTTTGAAGATTTTGCTTCAATTATTGGGTTCAATTGTTATAAATTGTATTATTTCTAAACTTGTCAATAATATATACCATACCATACGTTCTTTCTTTTGTTACAAGTTTGAATTTTGATTGCTTTCCAACTATTAGCATTGTACATATATGCTTAAGAATCACACTGATCTTGATATAAATGATTCTTGCATTAATGTATTCTGAATAGCTAATATTTTTAAATGATAGAAAAAACCCCGAGTTACATAAAGTTTTGATGATATCTGTAGGAAGTAGGATATTACATAGGTAGGTGAAAAGCAAATGGTTTAGTTGAATTCGACAAGCAATAAATAGGTTATTGTATATTGTAATTATTTAAGACTCATTCAATTACGAAGCACTTCTACAATAAAGGATCCGCGTACAATAAATGAACTTTCCGCGTTTTCTCCCACAACGATTTCTAGGTTACCTGAGTATAAACAAAGAATATCTATGCTAAATGTTGATTATATCGTTGACAACACTGTCAATACAATGATAATTCTGAAGTTTTCCGAATGACAAGCACCCTTACAAATAAATGCGGTAAAAGTTATACGTCCGAATAAACCAATCATAAACAAAATAATGAACATATATCTTATAATGAACGTAAGAAAAAAAACTTATTCAATTTAAAAATTTATTTATAAAATTCATATGCGTCTCTATTTCCTTTAAGTTATTTCAGTTATGTTGCCTTTGGTATGTTTTGATTGTACTTTGTGCTACTGTTCAAATGATTTGAGTTTTCTTTAGTGTTAATTCTGCCAATATTTGACTTTAAACAAATCGACACGAGTTTCGCCTCTATACGAGGTATCCTCAGGACGTGTTGTCTCGCCAAAATCAGGCACGATACTGGCAGATTTTGGCGAGACAATCAACTCAAATCATTTGAATAGTTATGAATTTACGCAAAGTAACGCCTATTTCAATAAATTTTCTATATGCTACTGGAAATTCATATATTTCTTAATGGTTATTATTGTTGGTGTGTTGGGTTCCTCATCTTTTCGGCAACAGAAGTACATTTATAGCATTCGATGTTAATTCAATTTAATATTACTAGGTCCCTTATTATTTAATAATTATGATCTAAGGTGAGCCCTTCTCATACTAATTAATAATTGTATTCGTAGCCTTTGTAAGTTACGGCCTACGTACAGTAGGAAGTACATTTTCTCTGTCATCTTTAAACTCGATGTCTTTAAGAGTTCCCTATTTAAAGATGTCACGTAAGAACTGAATTATAAGTTTTATTTGTAATAATTTTATAATTATATCTTTACCTACTATTGTGCCTACGATTATTGTGTTGAACGTAATTAAACGGTGTGTAGCCTTAAGTAATTAGTTGTACTCTTTGTAATATTCAATATGAAATACGAACAAATTATAATGTATCCTAGGGCTGTGTTATTAGGCTCCACTTTTTAAAACTACCGTCGAAATGATTGTAAAGTTTTTGTATTTTTGTAAGCTTTGTGGGTAGTCGTATAAAATCTTGTATTACATACATACATGTTTCGAGTCATATTTTTTTAGAAATAACGACTGCATTTGCTGTAATTTATGATATTTGTAAGAATACGCTTAGTAATTAAGGTTTATTTATTTATAAAAGTCAATATAATGTGTTTTATTACTTTACTGTTTTGGTTTTTATTCTCCTTGAATCACACTTTCTTTTAATGTATTGAGGATAAACGAGTGTATGAGTGACTTCATGGTTATTTATCACTGCCGTCCTAGCTATATCCTGCAACTCCAGAAAAATGTAATTCTGGCGCACCCCAGTATCAACTTGATCCATTTGACCCCGTGCAACGCGAGCACTTCGAATTGTCGCGGATCCTGTGCTCTGTGAACGTCTATATCACTTGGCGTTCCGAAGAGCTGTTTTAGCTGATTCCTACCGCCAAATTCCATCTTCGCACAAATAGAATATCATCCCCCACCATTTGGACGTGATGCGTTCCTCCACAGTGCGGCTTTAAAAGATTTTTTTTCATATAAAACCATGCTGTTCGATAAGGGGTACCTTAAAAGAAGCGAGTACACCTTTCTAAATGGCGGCAACGCTACTGAAATTCCTCTGGTTTTGCAATAGAGTGGTAGGTATACCCCTTTCTTATACGTTGTTATGTGCCAACCTGAAAACACCGCGTAATTTCATTCTATAGTTTTTTTCTATAATAATATTTCTGTCTGTGTCGTGTGCACGAGATTTTGACAAAGGGAAGGAAAATATACCCGGCATGCGGTGCAATGCCATGTTTAGTACAAAGAAATAGAGTTAAAAAACTCTTTTATATTTTTTGGCATTGGTTCAATTAACGTCGCGGGTATCCCCAGAACTTTGCTAAAGTCAATTATATGATAAACGTTATTGCAACGCAGGGAACAAACACTGACTTTTATTTACAAAATAACTATTACTGACCCAGGAAACGTTGTATTGCCATTTAACGTAATAAAAAAAATTCGATGATAAAAATTTTTAGGTATAAAAAATAGATGACGACCGACCAAATATAAAATTTATACTACAATAATCATTATATTAGCTTGCCATCTTGCAACTCTATTGCGTATCTGTGGATGGAATTGAATAATAAAATCGCGATACAAAAATAAGTGTTGATCGTAGACGGGTGAAAATTTGAAGTTGTGTGTATTTTTTAATGCTGAATCATAATAAAGAAAAAATATTTAGGGGAGGCGACCCTTATCAATTAGGGGTATGAAAATTTTATGTTGGCCGATTCTCAGACCTACCTGATATACACACAAATAATCAAACAAATTGGTATAGCCGTTTCGGAGGAGTTTGGTAACAAACACCGGGACACGAGAATTTTATTTATAAGATTATCTGACTTAAAACAGCCGACCAGATTGGTGGATCATCTCCACATGATTCTTCTTGAGAAACTTCTTGCCACGCAAAGAAATTTTGTGGAATCAAGTACCGGCTGCAGTTTCTTCCAACTTAGGCCCGGTATCCACAAAAGCGGAGATTGATAACCAATCAGATTTCGTTATTAGCACATCTCTCCGCTTAGCTTCGGTGGGAATGAATCAAGCGGAGAGGAGAGGAGATGCGCAGGCGGGCGGCCCACACTCGCGCAATTTGCCCGCTGCTATCTCCCCGCACCTCGTACTCCCGAAAGTGTTGCTATAAACACAGCTCACATCTCCTCTCCGCTCTGGTGGAAAAAACCTGACAGCTTCGAGGTTTATCTCCTCTCCTCTCCGCTTTGGTGGATACCGGGTCTTAGACACCTTCAAACTTAGAGCATACTGACAACTTAAAGGCCAGCAATGCGTCTCATGACCCCTGGTATTTCGGATGGCCATGGGGGGTTACCATGCCTAGCCTGTTGCCCATTTGCCCACTTTTATATAGGTATAGGTATACATATCTTTTTTTGAACATTAAGGGATGAGACGAGGAGGACGTTCAGCTGATGGTAATTGATACGCCCTTCCAATTGCAATGCAGTGCCGCTCAGGATTCTTGCAAAACCCAAAATTTCTGAGCGGCCCTATAATTGCCCTTCAAACTGAAACACATGCTTACACATTACTGCTTCACAGCAGAAAAAGGCGTGGTACCCATAATCTAGCCGGCATCCTGTGCAAAGGTTAAACTGGTAAGAAATCTCTTGTAATGAGCGTAAGGAAAACATCTTATTCAATATAAAAATTTATTCATAAAATCCATAGGCGTATCATTTATACAGTCTTCCAATCAAGAGCTTTTAGAATCTTTTGATTGCTGATTGTTAGATTTTTGTGTAACCGTTTCGTTAGCTTGTATTGAGTTACCACCGAAACGTGTGTTCAGATCTGTTGGAACCTTACTGTTATTGGATCTCACGGGCTGGCTTGGGAGAAATGGATTTGGCCTCAGCTCGTAGGTTTGTGGGTTTCGGCGGTTTTCCTCTAGAGCCTTCCAATTAATATACCAAAATGGCTGTTTGTCAATTGGCAATTTGCTTATTCTATCAACGAGATCTCTGTCGCCCTTTGCTTCTATTGGTAGTGGAAGTGGTTGCCCATCGTCTCCGAAACTGAAAGAAGGAATAATATTAATTTAATATATTTTATGTTATATTTCTAGTTTAGAACTCAACTTAAGTTTTAATGTGCTCTTTATTTGCATTCAGCTGCATTGAACCAGTTTTGTGACCTGCCCATTCATCCAATTTACTGCAATGTATCTAATTATAAACCTAGATCAAAATATTAAATACTTCATAATAGATAGTGAGGACCATCATGTGGCATCAGAGCTCTTTGTCTGAGGCCGTAAAGAAGTCGAGCGGGCATTTCTCTCATCGAGCACAGAATGTGAAAATAGAAGGCTAAAGTTGGTGCGGTCTCCACTAAAAAAAACGTTTGTCGTATCAGAGCTATTCGAAAACAAATTCTTTAATGCCTTGCTTAATAAATCAGGACCCTTGATCTCGAAATGTCGACCGATTGGCAATTCCACGGTTATTCAAAAGGCAAAAAAATGACTTCGAAGACACTTGGAGTTAGAAAAAGAGCAAGGCAATAAGCTGGCCCACATTTAAATTGTTTTTTTTTTATTAGGTATAAGTATATTGCGATTTAATATATCATCGACGATCAACTTCTTCGAGTTTCGGGCATACTCCTATCTTCCTAACTTAAAGGCCGGCAATGCATATCTTGAGCAGGTCTTTGGATGTACATTGGCAGTTCAGCCTCATCACTTCCCATCACATGAACCTCTTCCCGTTTGCCCCCTCTTATATAAAAAAAAAATCATCATTATTTCGGCCAAAATACTCCTAGACAAAGGCCTCCCAAATAGATCTCCACGACGATGGGTCCTTTCCTCATCATCTTCAATAGATCATATAAGAAAAAAAATCTTAAGTATTACCTACTCTATGTATGTGATAATATAATATATATATATATAAATATATATGAATAAATATATATGTGTATTTAATAATAATTATGTTTATATTTAGCTTTGTACAAATTAATAACATAATATTATAATATCACCAATTTTCATTTTAAAATAGATACAATTTAAAAAGTAAACTACGGCCTCAATTCAAATCAAAATGACTTTATTCATTTGGGATAAGGAAAGGTCGCTTATGCTTTAGTGCACCCGATCCCTAAAAAAGTTGTAACTACACTCAAATTCATCTAACTACTATTGCCATTTCCTCCAAAGTTATGGAGTCGATCAGCTGGTGATTTTCTCGTATAACCCACTCATAAATAATGCGGTTGAGTCGAAGGTAAAAGCATAAGCGGATAATCTGGATAAAGCCTACAATCTGATGTGGTACAGAGCACTTATTCCTAAGCTCCTCAAAACTGATATCGAAAGTGCACGCTCTGATTTTAAGTCCAGTAGTACTGGTGCCTAGCAATGCTGCGTTCTATTTCCCAAACTCTTGCTATTATTACTATATCGTCCATATAGACCAGGCATCTCTTCCGTCAACCATATTTTAGGGACATGAAGGGCCAGCCCTACACACCGCTACAAGTAATGATATTTAAGAACCTATACCTCTATCACATACTACCTCACTATCATATTCAAACAATACACATTGAAAATTTTAATAGAAGTTGAGTGCGATAAGGCCCTTGCTTTTGTATTATTATGTTATTGTTATTATATATTTTTTAATGAAAATGAGGGACGATGGAATGAGGAGATCCGTAGGAGAACCAAAGTAACCGACATAGTCCAAAAGATTGCGAAACCTAAGTGGCAGTGGGCAGGGCACATAGTTCGACGGACAGATGGCCCTTGGGGTAGTAAAGTCCGCGAATGGCGACCACGTACCGGAAGAAGCAGTGTTGTTAGGCCGGTACAAGATGGACCGACGATCTGGTCAAGATCGCCGGAATTCTTTGGATGAGGGCAGCCCAGGATCGATGGTCGTGGAAATCTTTGGGGGAAGCTTTTGTCCAGCAGTGGACGTATTCCGGCTGATGATGAAGGGATGAGACGAGCAGGACGTTCAGCTGCCTATTACAATGCAGTGCCGCTCAGGATTATTGAAAATCCCCAAAAATTCTGAGCACCACTACAATTTGCTCCAGTTAAGTCTCATTTTCCCAGTAATTTCACTAGCTACGGCGCCCTTCAGACCGAAACACAATAATGTTTACACATTATTGCTTCAAGAAAGAAATACGCGCGTTTGTGATACCCATAATCTAGCCGGCATCCTGTGCATACGAGCCTCCCATCTCTTACTATATACAATACTAAACTACAGAACTAGAAAAATACTATGTACAAGGAAAGCGCTTTGACCGCACTTATAGAGCAATACAAGGCTACCAAGATTAAACAGACTAGACGCAAGCAGTAACCCGGTATGGATTCAAGATATCTCATAAATATATTATAGTTTAAAAAACTAAAAAGCACGCTTTATATAAAAATCAACTAAAAATAGAAAATAAATTTAAATTGCTAATAGTGTAAAAAAACTACAGTAAAAAAAGCGTGGGGTACATTTGTAGAAATTATTAAAGTAATAATTCTTCTACACATAGTGCTTTTTAGTTTTTTTAAACTATAATGTATTTTTAATTTTTAAGTTAAATTTTCTATAAAAACGTTTAATTTTTAAAACTATTAAGTACTTTAACATCAATTCCTGCCTTATCGATTATAGATAAAAATTATATAAATTGACAAAAATCTTCGTTTGCAAATTGAATAATGGAATAATCTTATAAAATTAGTGTATTATCGTCGGTCCTCGATAAATTTACAAAGTTTGAATGAAATCTGGCCGTTTTAAGTGGGTCAAAATCGCGTCTAAAGGAGTCAGATACAAACATACAGGTGAAGCTAATATAAAGCGTTTAAAAATATTAATTAACTTAATGTCTTCACGTTATTCATTGTTCAGAATCACAAGTAAATCAATCAAATACCTAATCAATCGTGGAGTCCCATTTCATTCAAGCCGATAAGGTTTGTCTGAGCCTAAAACATTATTTTTTGCTTTCAATAAATTGTCAAAGCGATGATTACATCGTTATTTGAGAAGGTAAGTATAAATTGATTCTGAGAAAGATTTTCGAATATTGCTTATTCATTTGTTTGTTTTATATTATCTAAAACAAATGCGTATTTGACAAAATGACGCAATTTCCGTTGAGTGTATAGGTCTGTGTATTTTTGTTAGTATTTACTTTCCGATTCTTAAAATCAATACTATCTACTTATATCTTTGTTCTTAGTACGGAGGTCTTCCTATTTGAAGATAACATAGTGATGTCATTTCATTGTGATTTTTTTAAAGTCTGCGCACTTTTCTGTTTACATTGAACGAGACTGAACGATGATTGGGTGTTGTAAAGTCGGTTCCACGCAACTAAGGGAACGGAAAAAATTTATAATATATTAAATTTAAATATTCAAAAGTTGTGTGTATTGTTGTACCTACTTGTAAGTAATTGGGATTAAAGTGCTTGAATCCAGAGTAGTAAGTATATACACTGTATATTTACATAAGTACGTAAAATAGTCGCATAGTACATATCGAGTTGTGGAAAACAGACCGTAAATAACTACCTATAAGTAGTAGGTACATAGTCCTTAGAATGTTGATTTGCATTCTAGGTATACTATATTTACTGACCGTAAAACTTGAAGCAATACCGTTAAATAAGATAGACTTATAGTATTATACATTATTATTATTATTAAATATAACCAACTCGTGTCAAATATACTTAACATAACTATGTAGTCCAAATAATTTAAGTTTTCTTAAGTGTTAATTCCGCCAATATCGTACCTACCTTAAGACGTGTTGACTCGCCAAGATCTGGCACGAGACTGAGAGTCAAAGAGTTGTTTAAAGACAAATATTGGCGGAATTAACACTAAAGAAAAATCAAATCATTTGGATAATTATGGATTTCCGCAAAGTAACGCCTATTTCAATAAATTTTCAATAATAACTATGTACCATTAAGACATACTTACCGATTACCAAGTTCACTTTCGCCCGGTTTCTTCTCCATTTCTGGATATCCTATAGGTCTGAAGCCCGCAAACGAAGGTCGCTGACCCAGCACCAAATACGACGACGTCATCACCAAAAAAACCTGAACTGCCATAGCCATTCTCTAAAAAATACACAAATTGAAATGGTAAATGCTCTACAAAAACTAAAACGGATCTAGCCGTACTTACGAGCTGTGATAGATGCATTTTTTATTATGTTCGGTAACTATTATTAGATATCAAATTGATTTGATACTGCCATTCATGTTCGATTTTGTGAAGAGGGTTTTTGTGTCAAAATGAAATTATCAATGGAAAACGTCTAAAGCTTTTGAAGCCCATATAAGGGATCATTTTATTCTCAAACAAGTCTTGATTAGGTGTTTATTATAGAATACTTTCTATATTGGTGTACTCACCAAGGTCATTGTCTTATTTAAAATGCAACCGTCGATGCACAAAAACAAATCCAACTTGACTGGTAATTTTACTAACGAGACTTAAATGACGCTCAGTTGGAATATTGCAATAAATGTTACACTTTTTTTGTTTTAATAATTTTTATTTAAAACTAGCTGACCCAGCAAACGTTGTATTGCCATTATAGTATCATCATCAACTGTAGTTAATCTATGACCTACAGGTAGCTAAAATTAAGTTTGTTTTTTTTTAACTCCTGAGAAAGTTAGACAGATACAAAGATTCTAATTAGTTATTCATTTTAAACTATTCTTTCAATTTGATTTCTGAACGACGGGGAACACATCAAAGGAAAAACAAAAGTGTTGTTTTTATTTAATTCCGAGCATTTATTTATTCATCTTTAAACCTTCCCTGGGCTTCCACAAATAATTCAAGACCAAAATTAGCCAAATCGGACCAGCCGTTCTCGAGCTGTTCCGTTCTTTAGCGAGACTAACGAACAGCAATTCATTTATATAAGTATATATATAGAAGATTTTGTGTACCCTGAACGTTATTAAGTGCTATGAACCTCTATTACTTTATAATAATGTTTACGTTTTAAAAGACGGCCATATTATTGCATATGTTGCTTTCAACTATCAATTTTAAATCAAATAAACCTATAAGAAAATACACATAGAAAATTACGGGCACGCAAGTACAACTTGCATTAATGTAAGAAAAAAGTATATAATTTACAGATTTGCCCCTGCCATTTTATTGAGTTCAAATTGGATTTTACCTCAAGTGAGTAGCCAACTTTTTCTGGAAGAAAATATATCTAATTTCAGCGAGGATACATAAGGAGTATGATGATACTCAGGATGAAGTATATACCTGGCACGGACGAGTAAAATAAGAAGGACTCCGCCTCACCTTATATACAGTGAGGCACCAAAACAAGCTGGTAAACCTGTAAATACACAGCCTCACGCATACACTTATACGAATACAAGCCGATCGGCCGCCATTATGAGATTTGCCATCGTCTGTGACATATCAGTTTGCGTCGCAATTAAGTCGTGCGTTGTGAAAAAGTGTAAAAACAATACTATAAAAGTATTTGTGGATATATGGTTATTTAAGGGAGAAAAAATTATGTAACTGGTATACCCCGTAACCGCACACACACCAGCATAAAGGTGCTTCAATTGCTAATATCACGGCGCGGAGTACTTCTTTTTTTACTAGTCCGTGATACCTGGATGTTAAATGCAAATGATAATATCGTGCATAAACAAAATCAGAATATACAAAAAACGGACGAATACAATAAGGTTTCACCAGTGGGAGGCTCCTTTGCACAGGATGCCGGCTAGATACCACCACAACGGCGCCTATTTCTGTCGTAAAGCAGTAATGTGTTAACGGCGCTGTAGCTAGTGAAATTACTGGTTCAATGAGACTTAACGTCCTATGTCTCAAGGTGTCGAGCGCAGTTGCAGTGCCGCTCAGAATTTTTGAGTTTTTCAAGAATCCTGAGCGGCACTGCATTGTAATGAGCAGGCCGTATCAATTACCATCAGCTGAACGTCCTGCTCGTCTAGTCCCTTATTATCATAAAAAGAAAGGTGTATCTTAGTTGTAACTTCTGTTTTGTTTATTGTGATCATAATTTGTTTACAAGTTTTGTATGAACGACAGCATCAGCAAATCCAGGTAACTCTACCTCCTACACGCCAATAAAAGTGAGTATCCTTTATTGTATATTTTTTGGGCACCACCAACCGTTGAGCAAATAAGTCTTTTTATCTTATGCTAATGAGCATGGTAAGCTTGGCAAGTGCCAAAAAATCTGTATATTGTGTAAATTATAGTATTTTATAGATTAAAGATGTTATATACCAGAAATAGAATAACTATAATGCTCTATTGTAGATTGACAACCCTACCGCCAACCTATTCAAAATGAAGAAACAGCTATCGATGCTGTGAAATTAAAACTGCGGGAACTTCAATAACGAGTTATTATTCAAGTTGATTAATCCAAAACACACTTAAATAATTATTTTATAACATCAAGAGACATTGAACTTTCATAACGAAAGATAAACTCGTGTTTTGTTTTGTACGAGCGACTCTTCATAATACGATAAGCAATACGGATTGATCATATTCTCTTAAGCTTATTATTAAGTGACATTTAAATTGATTGAGTATTATATATATATATTAATTGACTTGTTGGTTGCTTGCCCTTTTAAAGATTATCAAAACAATAATGGATTTTTGCCGTAAAAAATTGTGTATCTTACAGGCCGGCTATAACTTTATAATATTCTTGATCATACCTACAATCAGGTGAGCCCTACCATTCATTTAAGTTTTAAAATAAATAATTGACAATTAGAACCATCCATTAACAATAGTTACATCCAAAGGTAACAGGAAAACATAGCTTCAAAATTCACACAATCGAATTACAATTTTTTTATTGGTTAGTTGGTATAAATTCACGAATATATAAAAAATTAATTACTTACGTGCAGATTTACAACAAACACTATTTATTATAATATTATTTTCAATCGTTTTACTTAAAGACTTGTGTCATTTACGACGATGCACAAGCGACTGGTTTATCCTTATGTATGTTAATAGTAAAAATACAAGCAAAACGGCAATCTTATAAAAGTTTCCCGTTAGTCGACGGAATCATACGTGGAATTTTACGGACTATTGAATGGAAATTTTACTAAAAAAGAATGCAATTTGTGTATTTAATTGGAATTTGAATATAAGTTAATGCCACTAGCTATCTCAAATGTAGTTTAGGATTTATTACATGAATCGGATACTGATGGTTTTGATAAAGAGATGTAATACTTTTTACATTGTTTTTTATAATTTCACCAGTGGGAGACTCCTTTGCACAGGAAGCCGGCTAGATAATGGGTACTACAACAAAGGAGTAATGTGTAAACATTACTGTGTTTCAGTCTGAAAGGTAGCTAGTGAAATTACTGGGCAAATGAGACTTAACATCCTATACAATATGTTATGTTTTTAAAGTGATAACCCTCACTTCTAGGTTAGAGCACCGGCACGGAACGCCGGAGGTCGTGGGTTCGAGTCCCGCATCGTTCATAAAATTTTGTTTTTCAAATTTTACTAACTTCCTATGTCTCAAGGTGACGAGCGCAATCTTAGTGCCGCTCAGAATTTTCGGGTTTTTCAATAATCCTGAGCGGCACTGCATTGTAATGGGTAGCGCGTATTAATTACCATCAGCTGAACGTCCTGCTCGTCGCGTCCCTTATTTTTATTAAAGAAAATACAGTCTTAGCATATTTATATTTTGTCATGATATTTATTTTGTGATTATATTCTATTCTTTGCAAGCCATGATGAGATAAAAGTGCCAGTGGTGCTATAGGTAGAACTGATACTCACATTACGGTGTTTCCGAATTCATATATATGTTTATTACAACCGGGTATGGGCCGCAAGAGCAGATGGAATACCATAAACAAAAATAAAGATGACAAGTCTCACAATACGATTTGAAGTTACTTACCTCCATATTTTCAAACTTTCAATTGATGAAATATTTGAAACGCAGGGCTGCTCGAATAGACGAAGATCTAGAATCGTGAATGGCGAGTTTCTTAGAAGCGTGTGTGTTTTCTACCGTATTTATGAAAGGGAAATGTACCGAGAAATCATGTGACCAGAATTACTAAAATAGAATCATTACCATTTGGATTTGTGTCCTACCTCTACAGTGCGGTCAAAGAACTTTCTTCCACGTACAACAAAATTGTGGAATGGGCTTCCTTGCGTGGTATTTTCAGGTCGATCTGTCATCTCTTTTTTAAATCTTCTCACTCTCACCAACTTTTCGCGAAAGTTCTCTTTACTGGGCGCAGTTACGAGACGTGGGGCCTTTTCAGAACGTTCTCGATCTGGTCGACAACATTTTTACACAAAAACCATTCGCCCTAGATAAAGGGGTTAATCTACATTCATTCTCTATTAAAAGTATTACTTGACAAGACCGCCTCGACCAAAATACCTTTACAATTCTTAGTCTCAGAAATGCTACTACTTTACATATAATATTTAATAGGGACTTCTCGGTACTGCAGGTGCCTGTTACTGTTACATGTATAAAAATTCAAAACACTTGTACGTCAAGAATATTTTATAATATTGTAATTATATTCATTCTGGTTTTTCCTCAAAGCAGCACTCGGGGAAAACCCTTTGTATTCTAAAACACTGATCACATATTTGGAAGATTTTTTTATTAATATAATAAAATTTTAATGGGATACATACTATTCTAAATTATTATTCTTTATAACATTATTAGTGATATAAATTATTTCATAAAATTATATGCCTGTACAAAAATACTGAGCAAGTATACTTAAACGCAACCTCAGCTCATTTAATGACTTTGTTTGAACTCAAAAGTCTATTTAAAATATAATATACAGTTTTACAGAAAATAGCAGTAGAACTAAACTTCCAATATTTATCGGTGCTCGAGATTCTTCCTGTACTTCCTTACAACATTTTGTTCCAATCTCGACAACTTTGGGATAGAAGTCTGTCCAAAATTCAAATGCTTTATAATTAACAGTCTCGGGTGTACTCATTGTGAAGTTTTGACGATCGATTATAAAATAACCTGGCTTATCGCTTTCAAAGGGATCCCATTGAATAATAACTCCTGAATTTGTAGGGTTTGAGTACCATGCGAAATTAGACCACATTTTCATTACAATTTCTGATATGCTTTTATCTCTATAATCCCATTTTGTCAAATCCTCGGGAAGTGCCAGGTAGGGCAAACCAAATGTAAAAATTAAATCAAAATTATGAGGTACAGCAATCCAATCTGGAATACCATCATTAGCAATATCAGAAAAAGGCTTAAGATCAAATCTATATAAGTAAACGGGTGCATGTTTACTCAAATGTTTGGCTAACTTGTAGGTTGTTGCTCCATATACTTTGTCTGTGTAAAAGTCAAGAAATAATTTCCGCAAAATAGTTTCGTTTGTCGTTGGCGGTATGGGTTTATAAAAAAATGCAACAGCATCTTGAATGTGATGTTGATTTGTGAAACATGAACTATTGTCCACTGTTATATCAGAAAGTATGACTTCCTCACGCATTACATCGAATTCTCGTTGACTAATACCCGAATCTTCTTTGCCGTCTTTATCTAAAAGAAGAGCATCTTCCATATTAGTGTAACCAGTTAGAACTGGCACCGGACTAAATATTTCATCTTCAAACATTTTGCTGGGAAGTTCAGTGAGAAATGGAAGAGATATGTTGCTAAAACCATTATCTACAAGAGGTTTCCATTCTGCTAATGGTTCTCCGATATCTAAGAGAGCCTGATTATTCACTCTTCTAAGGCAATCTAGTAATTGATAGGTAGGTTTTCGAAAGCAACTAAAAGCTGTTGCTACTTTGTCGACAGTTATCAATTCCTTTCTAGCAATATTCACAGTATCTGGTGACAGAACGTTGCCACTCATAGCAATTGCTTTTTGGAAGAGTCCAGCTGAGTAAGATGATATTAAGTGGAGTCCAACACTAACAGCACCAGCATCGTGTCCAAATATACAAACGTTATCTGGGTCGCCGCCGAAATTAGCTATATTATTTTTTACCCAATTTAAAGCTGCAACTTGGTCCAACAATCCGAAATTTCCAGGTGCTTCGTTATCCAATGTTGAGAAAAATCCGAATATATTTAAGCGGTAAGCCATGGAGACGAAAATAACCTGAAATGTTATGAATATTTAATTTCAGAACTTTTTCTAAAATAAAGCTTGCAAAGAAATCAACTCTTGTTTCAGTGACAATGCTGGAAGCCGAAATAAATACTCCACCTTCTGTTTAAGCACCAATTGAAATGGGTTGATAGTATTGGGACTGCCTCGAACGAAGTTCCCCCCATGGAACCATACTAATGTTGGGTAGCTCTCTACCTTGAGGTCTGGAAAGAAATGAAAAAATTCTATCATTAATATGAAAGCCATCAGATAATACTACATTAAATAATTGAGTATGTAAATATACTTCATCATCAAAAATAGTATACACCAAGTCCACCAGTCCTACGATAGATCCAAGATCCTAGTATTCTCGCTTAAGTAATTTACTTAAAGTATCAATAGTTTCAACTTCCAAGCTTTAGATTGTTTACTTAACTTTTACGTTCTACTTAAATACAAAACGTACGTATCGTAAGATATAAATCTACAATCTATTTTGAATGGGTGGTAGTTCTTGACGTAGGTACAATAAGTGATTTTGAATCCTATTTTGAATAAAAATATTTATATTTGAATAAAATCACATACAAGCTTTATATTTGAACATTAATATTTTTTACCGAGGGCGTGTCATATAATTGTATTACCCAATGGGAATACTTGGGAAAATATCCAACCTCTGTAATGATAAATCTTTCAAGCAATTAATATTGTAATTATCCAATTTAACTTTGCTGATTTCATATATATTTCGAATCAGAAATAATTCAGTGATAAGCTCACTGAATTAGTTCTAATTAATAGCAGTTCAAAAACGAGTCAACAAATCATTCTTAATTACTCGTACTCTGAATAAAGTTGACCTGATGAGGTTCAGAAAGATCGAATGATTTTTGTCGATCATCACAATTTTACTGACTGAATTTTTATTGTTATTTTTTGTATTGTGCCTGGAACTTTCCATATTATACCGCATCAAAGCCTTTAAATAATCTATGTATGGTGCTTTTAAAATATTCTGTTTAAAAATTCTGTCAATCCCTAAGGCCCAACCGGCGAAGTAGCGATACGTCGCGCTACGGGTACTTGCAATGTAGTAAAAAAGACCTTTGCGAGTAACTTGTTGAGTGGTTCTGACCGCTAAGAATAATCTTTCAAAGCTCTTGTCACTGCGGCAAGCCATTAGTGAGAGTCCTCGCCGAGTATTATAAGTAACTATTAATATTTTTAAGTTATATTTGTCTTTTTTATTCACGGGATCTTTATCTGTTAAAATTCGTTGCTTGAGCGAGGTAACAGTTACTCACAGTCTCACCGGCGTTGAAACAAATTTTAAAGTACATGTTCTTGAGAGTCCAGCACCCAAAAGGCTAATATGTCGAAAAACATTGAATTTGAATTGAACAAAAAAAATTCATCTACTGTTGTTAATGATGTATTTATGTAACAATGGCTAAAAAATGTTTTCCAAACCTCCAACGGGTATTTTGACGACTAGCAAAGCCCCGCGGTTTCACTCGCTTACATACCGATCCCGTGGTAGTGGAAACTCTGCTAAGTCGGACTATAGATGTATTTTTGTTAACATTAATGTTTTATTTCGTTTTATTTCTTAGTTATTATTTTATGACTGCATTCATTTCTGTAGATTGCCATTTTTAAATTCGTTATATCTTTTAAATTGAATGTCCGATTTTAATAATTTTAAAAGTATTTTAAAGGTATTGATATGGTCTTTAATAAAATATATCTCTTAGGGCCGATTTTTCAATCCTCAGTTAAACAACTAGATAAGAGAAATTCGACGGATAGCGCAATTTTGAATTTTTCAACAGGCAGATAGAAGTTATCGAACGAATTAAGACTATATCGGGTGATTATATTTATCGGCCCCTTTGGGAGCCGGTTAAGAGCTATCCGTGGGATAATTAGGACGTGTTTTTAAGTTTTTTAGGCAATATTTGTAGATAAGTCATTCTCTAGTTATAAGTGTATTATCTATGCTCATGTCAAAAGATCTAATAACTATCATCTTTTGACGGCTACACACGTAATTTATGTTATAAGTATCTAATATAGTAGAAATTATAATATAATGGATATTTTTGAGACTATTGACGACTTCGCGATTGAAGAAGATAATCCATTTCCTCAACAACAACGAAAACAATTTTAAATTGAAATAAACTGAACAAATAAACGAGTGAATTTGCGGTTTGTTGTAATTAATTGTTGTGATAAATGTCTAATGTCAAACAATCATCCTTTGACCTTTCTCTGTCTTATGCGTTAAATAATATATATATATATATCCATCTCGCTTGCACGTATGAAGTGTGAAATTGCTTCGACAATACCACAGACAACTATTCTTTGGATAAAAAGCAATTGAAAAATTCAAAACTTTTAATCGTTAGATAAACAGTAAGTTAATTTTATCCTCTCGATAGTTATCTGGTGATTTATCTGAGGATTGAAAAATCGACCCTTAATGGTATAATGATTTATACAGAGGTATGAATAATATGGTTTGATTATTGTTGGCACTTTTATCAACTTTTAAAATTTAACAAAGTAGTTATAGTGGCATAACTGTAGTAGTTGGACATATGGTGTCGCGGAATTTCTTGTCTTTCTAGAACATGTTTTTTGTTCTATCATCCATAGTTTCCGCACGAACGTGATGACAGATTTTTATGACAAATTTTTTCGCACCTTGGGTTATATTTTTAAAATTTTATTACGGATTCTCATTCTTTTTGAAAATGTAATACAGACACTCAGTTAAGATGCAGCTTTCTAATGATGAAGAATTTTCGAATTGGTCCAGTAGTTTTTGTGTGAAAACATTTCAAACATACATTTGAGACCAAGTACATAGTAAAATTATCTTGATTCCGAAGTCCATGCTTCAAGATGAAGGTGGAGAAAGCGGTAGATAAAAGTTAGGATAAAGCCATAAACTTACTTGTTTGGCGGGCACACGTAGTACACGTTTTTTTAAAGATATTGAGTTTTTAAACCAATTTGAATAAGTAAAATTTGAATTAGTTAAAAGGCTTCTGTTTTCATTAATTGATTTCTGGTATTGAATACTAACTTGTTGAGTTCATTAATAATATTTATCGTCAGAAATATGATTTTTAAAATATTTTGTATGCTGTCCGTACAAAACATGTTGTAAAACACATAAATTACTACCTGGGGCGAATAAAGAACAAAAAGTGGGGCTAAACAAGAATAAAATAATAAATTATTCATTATTCTTATTTTCGAGACGAAACAGGAATAAAATTTGGGGCGAAACAAGAATTTTTTGTGTGGGGCGAAACAGGAACAACTCATACAAAAACACAAATGTTGTGAAATATTAGTGTAGATGAAATTTTAGAGGTACATCACGGTATGTGATGGCGCTTTCTTCACAGGAGTCAAACGATTCAGAATTCGAAACGAGCCACTGATACATGACATGATGCTGCACGCGTTCGTTGCTAACATTTTGTAGAATAGGCACAGGAACAGGCGAATATTTTATTATGAAAAATGATTAATTGTTAATCCAGGGTTTGAATCCATATGAATGTTTGTTTCCGAGTTCTATGTATGTTTAAGTGAGTATATTGTTTTTAATATAATTATCATTGTCTTGTACCCATAGTACAGGCTATGCCTAGTTTGGAGCAGGATAATTTGTGTAAAAGTGTGTCAATATTATTACCTATGTACGATGAAACAATGTATTTGTTTAATCTATTAGACAAATTCGTAAAAACAATGCCTTAAAGCCGATTCGAGTGTGTTACATTAATTTGTTTTTTTTATTGCATCGTACTACAACGAGAAGTTTGCCTCCCCTTTCTCTTTTACAATTATCATTAGAATGTTAATATCTTTTCGTTTATTTTGGTCCGAGTACAAACGTGACTGTTCACAGCAGGGATCACAATCCCGACTGTAAGAGTCCAGAGAACTGTATCTCTTACCCCCTTATTTATAATGGTCCGCTAACTTTAAACAGCCGCTTAGGAGTGTTTTTTCTCATTCTGACTAAGGTCAATAGAAGAAGACAGAGTGAGAATTAGCAATGCTTTAAGTTAGCAGACTATTATGAATAAGGGGGTTAGTTTTACACCTGTGGCTCTTTCTTTATGTATTATGACGTCAGTCGTCCGCGGGCCAGATAAACCAGCGCAATCGATTGCGTCACATGTACGGACATATGCACGTAAAAGAAGCGATTTGGAAAACCCCTTTTATTTTTATTAACTTATGATTCCTTAAAGCTAACAAAATGTAAACAATATATAAATATTGACACACTTTACACAAATTATCTTGCCCCAAACTAGGCATAGCCTATACTATGGGTACAAGACAACGATATATTTAATACAATATACTTACTTTAACATATATAAATACTTACAAACATCCATGAATCAGAAACAAACAATCATATTCATCATATACATGTATACACCTACCGGGATTCGAACCCGGAATCCTTAGCTCAGTAGGCAGGGTCACTAACCACTGGGCTATAGGGGTCGTCTAAATAAAAATAATACAGAATAGATAGGCCAATTAAAAGGAATATATTAAAACAGTTGAATAGTATGTGAAATTTAATAAATTAAAATTGTAGTTTAATCCTATATAAAAATTAAAAATAAATGAAAAAAAAGACGAAATCGTATCCATATTGAGTAACTGTATCTTAGGTTGTGTGGTGTGAGTGAATGTGAGTGTTTGTTAGAATATAATTTTAAAATAACGGTTTGACGAATTAACTATTAAATTATCCTGAATATAATGGTGACTCCTGCAATTTAAACAGTTTAATAACAGTTTGTTGAAAATATCGACTGAAATGTTCTTATTATATTTGTCAGGTATTCGATTACAATGCTATACATGCATACGGTCTAATAATAATTATGTAAAATTATAACTCTTTTGTCAAATTTAAGGTATATTTACTGTATATGCACCTCAAATTATTAAAATAAAAAAGTTCTCTCTTCATTTTTTCACATTAAAGCTCAACTTTTCTGAACTGTTGTTAAATGCTAAAATGTACAACTTGTACATTCATAAATGTTAAACCTGTTGTTTGACCACAATGAATAAATAACCTTTGATATTGTTTATTAATATTAAAATTCAGAAAAATGCAGTTTCAATGAAATATAGTTAAATTGGATCATCGCCGACAAAAACCTTGATGGATGAATATTTTTGAGTATTATCTACACTCTACAAAGTAAGGTATAGTATTGTAACAAGGAGTTCTTATCCGCACATAAGTAGAGATTAAAATTATAATAGATTGAAGTGACGCGAAGAAGTCAATATCAACGGCGAGTACATGGATGGTAATCATGGCAGAGACCATGGAAGACTTAAGCCATATGCCTCAAGGAGTAGGTCTCAAAACGAACATGGACAAGACGAAGATCATGTCAAATGTCCATGTCGCAGTTCTCTCGTAATTGTCGACAAGTACGTCTACCTCGGACAAACAATCCAATTAGGCAGGTCCAATTTCACGAAACAGGTCACACGTCGAATCCGACTCGGATGGGCAGCGTTCGGAGAGCTCCGTAAAATGTTCTCGTCCCAAATACTGCAGTGTCTGAAGACGAAGGTTTTCACCCAGTGTGTGTTGCCAGTGATGACGTACGGTACGCAGACGTGGTCGCTACTATGGGCCTTATGAGAAAGCTGATGGTCGCTCAGAGGGCAATGGAGAGGGCTATGCTCGGAGTTCGGAGAACCGAAGTTACCAACATAGCCCAAATGATTCCGAATCTGAAGTGGCAGTGAGTAGGGCACATAGTTCGACGGACAGATGGCCTTTGGGGCAGTAAAGTCCTCAAATGGCGACCACGTACCGGAAGACGCAGTGTTGGTAGGCCCCCCCCCAAGACAGACCGACGACCTGGTGAAGATCGCCGGAATACGCTGGATGAGGACAGCGTAGGACCCATCGTAGTGGAGATCTTTGGGGGAGGCCTTTCTCCAGCAGTGATGTGTGATCTTCCGGCTGATGATGAATGAATGAATGAAAAAATTACGCTAAGAAGAACACAATCGAATGGACAGGAGAGCATAGAACATGAAGTGAGATAAGAACGATCTACATTCGGCCAAATATTTAATAGAAAGTAAAAGAATGTATATATAAGAATATATACATTAAAAAAAGAAGAATCTTTTATTTTACGACTAGTAAGGGAGGACTTACTCGCTTCAATATATACACTTATCATTATTTATAATGATCAGTATTCGTTTTCAATAAAATTCTTCAGTCATTTTGCAAACCTCAGCTAAAATGCCTTAATAGATATGTTTCTGATAATCTCACCTTCCCAGAGTTTAGAGGTCTCTCTATTTTCATTAAAGCGATCCCATCAGCCCTTTGAAACCGATGAATATATAATTACCGGGCCACAGAATCTCGTCCTAATAGATATAACATTTCATGTTTTGCGCATTGCAATATTTGAAGTGAAGACTTCTTTACCAGCGTTGAGCACTTTTCTTGGGATGAGTATAAAATGTTTAACTCGCGTCAGGACACGTGGCCTGATCGAAATTTCGTAAGACAGTTGTTGAAATTATGGATGAAACTTTTTAATGTAAAATAAATGTAATAGTTTTGAAGTTTTAAATTTTATATCTTATATAAATTGTCATTTTTGTGTACGACAGCGTAATAAATGAATATTGTATTAAACCACGAAAAATAAAGTAATTCGTGCTAAATTATTCCCTAACGATTCCAAAATATTCAACTCTCAGATTGTGGCATCATCTACAGGATCTACTTTATAGTTGATAACCTGCTCAATGCCAATATTTCCATATTAGGAAAGCGATTTCAGATGTCACTCTTTAAATTCTAAACAATTTTTAGACTCGCTTTTAGCTCGCGGGTTCGACTCCCGCATCGTTCATAAATTTTGTTTTCAAATTTAATTTAAGTAATCACAGAAGTAAAGGATATATTACGTTAAAAAATAACGTATTGTTTGGATATATAACACATAAAACAGAAACCATCGTTAATGAAAAGTACATCAGCTTCTTTCGCAAATAATTAATGACCGCCTTATAAATTTGAATCTCAATATAGATTGCAACATTATAAGTACTAGATTGGAACTTGTATGCTGTTTAAATAATATACATAATTTATAACATAGTTGTTTGTTTTATAAAATAAATTAACATTAGGTGTTAAGTTCCATAGCTTATAAAAATCAATTTATTAAAATATCAGTTGTTTAGTTGTTGTCAGTGAAAACATCTTGGCTTCACATTTTTGTAAACCTTCTTCATTATTTGGAGTTTTAAGAAATATTTCATTACTTTTTACGAATTAAAATAGAAAGAAGGTTTTTAATTATTGCACTGTTTTGTAAAAATCATTATTGTCTAGATTTACAGAGAAACATGCAAGTTTATAAATGTATATCAGTTTTTAAATTGAATTAAAATTCAAAGATAGAAACATAGATTCTTACATAATTATTATACTCTTTATTACAATATAATTGTCTTATGTATGACGCGACATCTTAATATATTCTGACGTCATGAGCACGACATAGACACCAGGAGAACAAAAGTATGGTAGCGGTTATAGTAATGTCTTTCATAGCGGTTAAAATCCTGTGTCATCCTAGAAACACGTACTAGGACTTCATATGCGGCTTAGAGGTTCATGCACAATGCAGGTGTCACTTTTGACATGTGTACTTTTACGCACGCAATGTAATTGCCAAGGGTATTGCTTGTGAAAGTATTTACGAATATTATTATTTCGAACAAGTACAATAAATAACAAAGTCATGCTGACCTTATTGATCATTTCATAGTTATTTAGCAAAATAACCTACAAATACTGACCACCTTAGACGTCCAACACCGCGAGACCATTATTAACGATGTTGAAATTTGAGTCATTAATGCAAGAATTCCGTGCCAATAGCACTCCTAGCAATTTGAATCAACCTAACCTTAATCTACCCTCTCATTCGTGACCTAAATAATTTGACATGCATTGTACAGAAAGAGAAATTCTTTATGGCAACATATGTAGGTATTATATTTTTTGTATTAAACATGCGATAATTTTGTAACATAACTCGGTCGCACGCTCAATTATGTTGTTAAGTATTTCTTTTTATTCTACTATAGCTTAACTGCATATTATTAATTCATAGTTATGCTGGTTTAGATCATTTATACGTCTAGACAGAGTCTCTTGCTGTTAAACAACCGGTAAAAACAGGCCAGTAATATTAGTTTTGTGTGCCTGACAAACTACAATTTACACTCGCGATTTGTATGACACTTGTGTTAGTGTGCCAAAATTGAGGTTAGTATAACACAAATTTTTTTCATGTTTTCACAGATGTCAGAGTCTATCTAGACGTATAATTGATTTGTTGATAATCGTGTGTTCACGTCACCTGATGTTAAGTGATCACCGCCGCCCGCATTCTCTTGCAACACCAGAGGAATCACAGGAGAGTTGTCGATCTTATAGGAAGATTTACGTGCTGTTAGTATGTGTAAGTACCTATGTTGTATGAACTTGGAAACACTGCACAAGTAAGATCATTCCACAGCTTGGTTGTACGTGGAAGAAAGTTCCTTGATAGCCGTCTGTAGGTGGAATTCGGCAGCAGGAATCAGGTCAAACAGCTCTTCAGAGCACTCCCCGTGATACAGGCGATGAATAGGATGGAAGACACACAATGAAGCGATGTCTCTATGCAACGCCAAGTGATCCAGCCGTTCACAGAGCACTGGATCCCAAACAATTCGAGCTGCTTGCTTGAATTCCAATGGATCGAGATGACACTGAGGTGCGTTAGATAAGAGATAACAGCAATTATACTCCATATGTGGCAAGATCTGCGCTTTGTAGACCGCTCGAATGTGAGCCGGCTTGAAGGATTGCCGTGCTCTATCAATTACACCCAGCTTCTTCGAAGCCAATTTGGCTTTGCCTTCCAGATGACCACGGAATTGGCAATCACTGGAGATTTCGACCAGTATTCTGATACTGGGTGAAGCGTTAAGGGAAGTGTTGTCGAAGAGCGGTGACGCGACAAAGTGAGTTTTTTTGCAATAAACGCGCAAACTTGATTCTTGAGTTCTACATTCTTTTGTTTTAAACGGGTAAAAAAAACTCACGCAATGGAAGTGAAAAACCTACTGCCTACATCCGAAATACTCGAGGTATTTTTCATACGATACTTCAGTTCCAAAGTGTAACAATTCTGAAATTCAGTAATTTTGAGAAAGCATGAGAAATTGTTCATAAACAATAAACCGCCATTACCACAGAGAATCAAGTCGATAAGTGAATACAATTTAGTTGTTACTTCCAATATTTCTCCATAAATATAGAATATTTTCCTTTCAAACAGTAGCAACTCCAATTCTTTTCTTTTGGAACCCTTTTCTGGATTGTTACTCTTTCGAACTGTCGATAAGTGAATACAATTTAGTTGTTACTTCCAATATTTCTCCATAAATATAGAATATTTTCCTTTCAAACAGTAGCAACTCCAATTCTTTTCTTTTGGAACCCTTTTCTGGATTGTTACTCTTTCGAACTGAGGTATCGATATGTGATGCCTGCCTTAGAAGATGCAGATAGATCTCACATCTCTACTCAATGCCAAAAAAGCCTATCGGAGATGACCTGATTCAACGTGACTAGTGGGAGGCTCCTTTGCACAGGATGCCGGCTAGATTATGGGTACTACAACAGCGCCTATTTCTGCCGTGAACCAGTAATGTGAAAACATTACTGTGTTTCGGTCTGAAGGGCGCTGTAGCTAGTGTAATTACTGGGCAAATGAGACTTAACATCTTATGTCTCAAGGAGACGAGGGCAATTGTAGTGCCTCTCAGAATTTATGGATTTTTTCAATAATCCTTAGCGGCACTGCATTGTAATGGGCAGGGCGTTTAATTACCATCAGCTGAACGACCTGCCCGTCTCGTCGCTTACTGTCATAAAAAAAGTTGGATAGACGTCCATAGTAATAACAATAGAAAATGATTTTTTTTCCCATAAAAGAAATTGTAATTCATTTAATTTAATTTTTTTCGAACTTGTTATTAGTTATAAAATTATAATTTTAATTTTAAATTTTATCTTTATTTCAATTGTAGTTTCAATGATTATACATTATAAAACTCGGTACATATTGGTATTTACCAATTTTCTAAGTGAGTAGCTATTCGTTCTGTTTTACGTTATTTAAACGAATATTCACTCAACCATTCCTCACTAATACCATACACTCTAAATTCCAATGAACGTAAACTAACATAGTGGACATAAAGTTTAAATGCAAAAAGCATTCGTTTCCATCAGTATTAGGATCTGTACCCGAATAATTTATTCATCGGTTTCAAAGAGTTGATGGGATTTAGAGGATGCTTTTAAATGAAGGTAGCGATAACTGCTCTGGGAAGGTTAGATTATCAGATATATACGCTATTACGGTACTTTAGCTGAGGTTTGCAAAGATTAGTTGAAATTGAATATTATAAGCCCGATTTTACCGCATTTATAGATAAATATTTAAGAAATGAGAAGAAAAATATTTGTACGGCTATTAATCTAAACTAATTTAAGCTATATGTTATGTTTTTAAAGTGATAACCCTTACTTCTAGGATTAATACACAATTAAAATTTGAAAAACAAAATTTTATGAACGATGCGGGAGGCGGTACTCGATCGGTTAGCTTAGTTGGTTAGAGCACCGGCACGGAACGCCGAAGGTGGTGGCATCGAATCCCGCATCGTTCATGAAATTTTGATTTTCAAATTTTATTTGTCTAAACTAATTTTTTTAAGAGGAAACATTTGTGTTTTTGTTTGTAGGTTTGTAATGTTTTCACAAAAAAACTACAGGACCAATTTCAAAAATTCCTTCACCATTAGAAAGCTGCATCTTCACTGAGTGACATAGGCTATATATAGTACATTTAAAAAATTGGGATCCTGATAAAAATTCAATAATATAACTCAAGGTGTGAAAAAATTTGTCAAAAAAAATCTGTCATCGCGTGTGCTGCGGATACTATTGATAATAGAACAAAATATTTTCTACAGTATTACAGAACGTATATCTACAAAAAGTCCGCGATACGATATGTCTAACTACTGTAGTTATGCCACTATAATTACTATTTTACATTTTAAAAGTTAATAAAAGTGCTGACAATAATCAAACCATGTTATTCATACCTATGTATTCCTCATCCCATTATAATTTTGATATTTTACTAAAGACCTTTTTAGTACCTCTAGAATACTTTTTATATTATTAAAATCGGACATTCCATTTAAAAGATATAACGAATTTCAGGCATTAACTATAAAAAAAATAAATCTTTTATAAAAAAAATATCTGTGTCGTTAACCCTATTAATCCACAGCTGAATATCTAAGTGATCCGACAGCCTGGGACTAGATTGTGATTATTTTATAGCGATATAAATGACTGTACAATATTGTATATTTTTATTGAAAAGAGCGCAAAAAAATGAATGGGAGAGTTTCTTGCGGCGCTTCTTCTCTCTCAGAGCGCCATTTGTATCCGAAGCGGTAGTAGTATCTAGTAGTTATTAGAAATAACAAAAAGAATTCTAAAAGAATAAATTTTGAGAAAATAAATGCCTTTTATGCCTTTTTTTATGATAGTTTCAATACCTGTAAAATACTTTTTAAATTATTAAAATCGGACATTCCATTTAAACGATATAACGACTTTAAAAATGTCAATTTAAAGAAAATAATACAATAATAACTAAGTGAAATAAAACTTTTATGTTAACAAAAATAAATCTATAGTCTGACTTAGTATAGTTTCCACTACCACGAGATCGGTATCCAAGCGAGTGAAACCGCGAGGCATTGCTAGTATTATAATAATTATGGCTTATCACCAAATCAAATCAAAGCAAAATGCCCGTTTCTTGATTTTTGCTGTAAACTACTAAAAATGTCTATTCACTTGTAACATAATTTGGCTGTCTGTGTGCGTGTTGGCGAATGTAAGTACGTCACGCTCACGCACACATTTATTATTATAATGTGACTTCTATATTGACAGGAACTATGAATGAAACTATCGTTCTGAGCATTATTTTACTATGCTGTAAAACATTTTGTTACTCTCTCATTTCTAGTGAAACACCGCCATCTTGATTTCTGATGCTTCTTTTAATTTTAATAGTTTTTTAATGTTTGCCACTTTTTAGGTAAAGAATTCCTTATGAATCAACTATAAGAAATGTATAAGATAATATATTGTATTAAAGTTAGTATATTTTGGTTTGATTGAACAAAATCAAGGACTCAATTAATTTACAAATAGGTAAATAGTAGCGAACTATGTCTAAAAGGAAGAAAATAAAATTATCTGAAGAAAAGAAGATTATCTGTAAAGCTTCAAATTTCACGTGTACCATAAGTCACAAACCTCAAGAACACTGTTGAAGTTTTAGCCTCACGAGAAGCAAAATTTAACTTAACAAAATCAAAAGTGATTACAATCTCACCACGAACACAAGCGTTGAGTGCTGGTTTCAATGCATATGCAAATAATTACAGTATAAGCTTATTACACGCTATTATGCGACTTTTATGGAGATTTGTGTTGTTTTTAACCCATTTTGCACAGAAGCATAGGCTTTCATTAGAAATATATTGCACTTTCGCACGATATACTTTATTTATATTGGCATTTAGAAACTCATTCACATTGTATTTCGTGGGTACGGGGAAGGGCGCTGGTGGGCGACTTGCGTCGACACTCTGGCTCCTTCTCATGTCCAAATTACGTCAGTTGGTGCTAGGGCTGCTGCTTTAACTGCCGAAGACAGCAAGCGTCGCACATATGTCGGTCTCAGTGAATCATCTTTGTGCCGTTTGGTGTCGAGACACTTGGCCCGTGGGGCGCAGAGGCGCGGATAATATACAAAGTACTATCATCGCACCGCAATAGGGCTACTGGAAACCCAAGGGCTGGCAGCTATTTCGGTCAACGGATCAGCGTAGCTAATCAACGAGGAAATACTGCCAGTATTCTTGGTACGCTTCTACGTAATGATAGTTTTAATTTTATGTAGTCATAGTATTGTAAATATAGTTATAAGATTTGTTTTGTAATAGAATAAGTAAATTTATATGAACCTGATCACAAATTGTATTAATATTTAAACATTGGCTGTATTTATTGCTTGTACTTGCTCAAGCATTTTTGTCAGAGGCACAGATATATGACTATGGGAAGATATCTTCACAACGAGAATAATGGATTGAATTACTATTTAATTTTAAATTTCTTATTTTCTATATTCTTGAAACAATTTCATCTAGGGAACATAACAATTTAATTAATATAATGTAACCCCATTTGCATTACAATCTAGCCTTAACTTAAGCTTATAAGTAATTCTAATTTAACTTAAACTGTTAGATGTATTAAGCTAAGAATGTGTCCATTAACACATTTCTTAATGTCTCTATTAAGGGGAAGTCACTTTGTTCATATGTCTTTTATAACATCACTATTTTTATATTGTATTACACTAATTCACTAGAACTACACTAATTCAGAAGGTTTTGTTCTTTTTAGTCTTCTTACTATATCAGTGTTTTCAAGGAGCTGGATTGCCTCGACATTGACGTGATGGTGAAGTCTATGTTGATGAGCTTTAGCGTATTTTTGTATAACTTTGTCAACGAACTCGATGGAGATCGCTGTTTCGAATGTACCAAGGAAATGAAATAAGGATTTTTGAAATGCAACTTTAGATACAATGAGAATTTTCTGTGGACGAAACGAACTAAAGCCACATTACCGACATGTATTGGTGTAAATATTTATAATATGTATACAAAAGGACAATTCAAGGTCAAAATTAAGCTACACTGAACGAAAAGAGTATTTATTCCCAACTCCATGTAGACTAACCTTATGTATGTGAAATCACCTCCCACCAAATATTATTAAGAAGTCTAGACAACTGTGAGTTAATCTAAGAACCAACTTAAACATCTCTCACTTGTGGCAGAAAAAACCCAGTCTTGATTAATTACCTATCTTAAGTATCTAGTTAAAACTTTCGCTCAGCAAATATCTAGAGCTTTAAAGATTTTTTTTTAAATTTCAGAGTCATAATCGTGGTGCCAACCCCATATAATTATAAAAAAGATCTTTTAATAGTTTGATTACCTTAAAAATACCTTTACGAGACTGGTTTCAGAGTATTTTAAAGATAACATGGCAAGAGCCAAAATCGATTTAAATACAAAAACATATTTCGAATCTATTAATACCAATAGTACCTATATTATAATCATTTGTTAAACCGCAGCACTCAAAGAAATTGATGGATTTATTTCCGTCACCGCGATTTACAGGAAAATCTATATAATCTCAAATCATTAATTCCGATAGCCAGCCAGATGATGGCAAAAATTAATAAAATAATTACTATATTAAATTCATTTTGACGAATGAGAATAATCTATGTGGTAAATATAAATTACGTGACACGTTTTTTGTCCGCCATGGACTCCTAAACTAATGAACGGATTATAATGGGGATTACTTCATGGAGTGCTGTTTTGTCCAACTTGAGAGATAGGATAGTTTTTATTTCGACTTGGGACCCATATTTATTTTTATTTTCAATATTTGTTTTGTATGGACATTTTATTTTTTTATTATCTTTGAGAGAATTTAGTGACGCACGGTTTCACAGTTCCACTGTGAAACAATTTCATTATAATAACAGGGAGCATTTCTTACGAAATAATTCTTGATTAAAAAAAATTCTTATAAAACAGTATTTTTTTACTATCTACAGAACAACGTCTGTCGGGTCAGCTAGTGAAAATATATATTTAAGAGATTGTATAAATAATAATAATCAAAAATAATCCATTTCACTTTGCATACAGCGCAGTTGGTAGTGACTCTGCCCACTGAGCTAGAGGTCCCGGATTTTCTACGTTTTGAACTTGGTGCTAATTTAAATGATAAAAATTACATGTTGTCTTGTTTGCTTCATACGTATGTACTTTTATTTATACAATATGATATTAATATAGAACGATGAATAAGGAAAATCAAATGTTTTATTAATTAGGAACATTTTTTGCCTATCTGAATATTTTAACCTACTTAAGTACATCTGCTTCTTTCTTAATTATTATTTTGTTGCTACAATTGAAAAGAAATATCATTCATAGTAAAAAAAAGTCAATATATTTTGAAAGAAATTTTTGTGTTAAATTTTTAAACAAAATATTATTATTGTATGTTAACAGTTATTTATTTCTCCTAAACATGCTGTGTACACACCCTCGTGGAGTTGCAACCTATTTTGTATTTAGCTGATAGTTTCCTTGTAAGTTATGTATTTGTTGTAATTCTGTCATGTGTACCAAAATGTGTATCAAAATAAATTAATAAATAATTTTCAACTTTTAACTTTGACTTTTTAACTACAATTATACACCAAATGGATAAGACTTATCACTCGTCTCGTCCCATATTTTCATAAAAAAATGCAGCAGAATGTCTAATAGGTTGTTTAATAGGTTCAAATATTGAGGTCAAAACATTCAGTCATATTTCCCTGCTTTACTTTAAGAACACACATTAATATTATTAAAAGTTGGCAGTCTTTATCTGAGTTTCGTTCGCCTTCGTTCTTTAAGTGTGTACTAGTCTTTGGAACTAGTAGAAATATAATTTGTATAGCAATTCAATCGAAACACTTCCTAACCAGTTGTATAATTAATTATCTTTTACCTAATGCTACTTTCGTAATTACAAAATTGAATTTTGATTAATGACAACAGCGCCCTAAAGCGGCGTTGACAGCCCTTTGTAATATTAGCTCAAAACCAATAAAGTGATTGATAGGTGGCAGCATGTTAAAGCCGTTTAAATAAGCTTTTAGAAATGTTTAGTAAATTGAGTTGCCGAAATCTATATCCTATTAATAGTAAGTTTTTACAGTATTTTATTTTGTGACAAATACGTACTATCATTAAAATTCAGTCTAATATGCTGAAGCTTTTCAAAATGATAAAAAGTCAAGGATGCAACCTAATTGAAATGGAGGAGAATTAAATGAAATGAAAAGTAATTAGGGGTGACCTGAGGTCACGAAGTGGAAGGGGGGGGGGGTATGTTTAAGGGTAAAAAACGGTTTATCTCAATTTCCGGCAAAACTACATGGAAGTCTACAAAACTAAAAGTCCAATGGAAAAAAGTTAAATGGCAAAGTTGTAGGTAATAACAAGATCTACAACTTTTGTCTTCACACTTTTTTCACATAACCTCAAAATATATGTGGAAAACACAAAAAACCAAGTTATTGTAATTATTGTTTCAAAACTTATCGTCCCTGGTCTAATAGATTATCTTTGCAGTATAATATGTTCCCTCTTTTACATTCTACTGGGGTAGAACTAGCTTTTAACTTCAATACCTCTTTAATATATTTAATTAGTTTTTCTCTAACAAAAAAGAGTTTGCTTCTATAATTTTTGTTAATCTTTCAAATCAATACGTAGGTGAACCCATGAAATCGCCGCGTCATAGTTTTAAAACTGTTACCCCCGGTTTCCGAAAGGCTATCAACTCAAAAATCAACTAATCAGCTGTCAAATCAGTGTAATATAGGTTAGATTCAGATTGCTCTTGTCTCTTTAGTACTATAGGATCTTCCCTCTTAAATTAATAAGTGATTCGATTGGCAACCGAACTAATTATCTATTTTCGTTCTCTAATCATAGTTCATTTTAATAATATATTTATCTAGTAGGTACTTATTCTTTGTATGGTGCTAGTATTTTTATTATCATTTTGGTTTTGATTGTATTAGACTGCAAAATAATGTCGTAGGTATTTTTTAGTTCAAAATAATTGTAAGCCTAATGCACAATATAAAATGAATAACATATTAGTTGACAATAATTGTTTGTTGATATAATGTGGCTCTAGAAGTCCTGCAATTATTTTGACAGTTGACAGTGTCATCTGTCACCTAGACAGTTGGTTGACGCTTGAAGACCACAGAGCAAGCAACCATCGGTTCGATACTGGTTACACCGAGAAAGTCGCAAATGAAAACGTGTAATTCACAACAAAATTAAAAATTATAAAAATCATAGCGTACATTCGTATTGGGACAGCTTCAAGGTCACAGAATGGCTCAAGCGGAAGATCGGCGCTGGACATACATGATGTGTGTCAGCATATGCCGAGCTTGTGCCTATTTGCAGCTGATGTTTTTTATTTCTATTATGTTTAAGTTTCATTTTAATTTTAAGCTGTAATTTATTTTGTTTTGGTAAGTTTACTTTTGTTAATTACACATTTTTTAGCTGCAAATAAAATATTTTATTATTATTATTATTATTATAAATCTCATGCTAAGTATTGGGTTTCTAAAAGGATGATTAAACTTTGGAAAACCCGGGACAGACTTTTGTAACTACAACATATTTTTATGAAATATAATTCTTTGGAAGTTCGGCGGGATTATCGACAAGTCACTTCTGTAAAGTTTTTCTTGCTAAGATCGATGCTCCCGAGTTAAGTGATAAGCTGTGTCAGTTTTTTTGTTCCGAACAAATACCTCAGTAGGCATGAACTGTTTGAGGTTCCGCAGAGGCGCACATGCATAGTCACTTATAACCCGCACTTTCACCGCACTCAACACTCTTCTGAACGCAGACCCTGAGTGTGACTTGTTCGCGGATGAATGGACGGGAATAATGTCAGAATGCCTGAAGTACTGTGAGCGCGATGAATGTCTGAATTAATAATGAATTGTCTGTAATTAATGTTACCAATGGGAGGCTCATTTGCACAGGATGCCGGGTAGATCATGGGTACCACGACGGCGCCTATTTCTGCCGTGACGCAGTAATGTGTAAGCATTATTGTGTTTCGGTCTGAAGAGCACCAAAATACTGAAAACGCCCAGAATTTTTGTCTCTTTCAAGAATCCTGAGCGGCACTGCATTGTAATGAGCAGGGTGTATCAGTTGCCATCAGCTGAACGTCCTGCTCGTCTCGTCCCTTACTGTCATAAAAAAATAGGGCAAAGTGGAGGGCACCAGAGGGCGACGATGCGTTGGACCGACCAAATTTAGTATACTGTGGGCGGTTGAACTTTGAAATTGAACGAGTGTACCAGACTATCAGCCCGCAAGAAAAATTGGCGAATGCTCGTGGGGCGATTCATATATGGCCCATGAAATTTCACTTGGTAATGACCACGAGCGCTCTGCCAAGAGTGTTACGAAGAAGAATATGAATGTAAATGTCTTAATAGTTTTAATTAAGGCACGTAAATAAGTAAATGAAATACTTTAGAGGTTTTTAGATACCTTTTTGTTTTTATTGTGTGAGGAATGTTATTCTATGCAAAAGTATACACGTTGGCTTCGTGTTGCGTGGGGAAAATATTGTAAAGGGGAAGAGGGCAATTAATATTTTTCCTTTTGCTACGTTTAGATATTATCGTATCACACATTAATTATGAATATTTTATTTAAATTATTTTTACTGACGTGTATGAAATGGCCTATTAAAGATTGGAGCTATTTTCCAAACTGAATTACATTATTATTTACCCTAAAATATTAAATTGGTTTTTTACGGAAATTGATATGAGAATGTAATCTTGTAATCCCTTATCTTCTATATATATATGGTCTTTATTTGAGGCTCTTTCACGCCTAAGCCACTGATCGTGACGACATGAAACTACCACCATTCGATGCGAAATTTATCCTTGATGGTTTGTAGCTACTTATTTTCCAACGTTCTTTCCTTTTAAAGTTATAAATGTGAATGTAAGTTTGTTACGCTTTTACGTCAGGGTTACTGAATTCGGTACAGCGATAGATTAGAGCTTGGGAAAGAACAAAGGCGGAAACATTTTATCCCGGAAAAACTCCATGATTCTCGCAAGATTTGTGATAATCTAAAATTCAGGTCGATGAGCTATAACTATACCAATAGTAGGTTTAGTTTACATAGCAATCTTCCTCGAAATAAGATTCATAATATAATATGTTGGGAACGAGAGCGAAAATGGGAACCGGAACTGGAATATGACATGAGATAATCTTCAATTCCAAACTTGTTTATTTTTTTAAGAACCCTTTATCTACGCGGATGTTATCGAGGTCACCAGCTAGTCTAAAATAATTTACAAATAATATTTTAAAATGGCAGTGTTTAAGAAAGACTATGAGTTTCATGCGCTAGAGTCTTGAAGAGAAAAACAACATTTAATCACACTAATATTATAAACGCGAAAGTTTGTGAGTGTATGTGTGTGTATGTTTGTTACTTCTTCAAGCGCAAACGGCTGAACCAAATTTTGTGCCTACCTTTTTTCTTACCTTGGATTCACGTTTACGTTTTTATATTAGATGTTTACGTAAATATTACAATTATATTTCACAGGACCTGTCCCGACTCCCCCCTGACTCCTCCTGAGGGAGACTCCAGATCTCGTTTTCAGGGGGACAGAAGGAGTCAGAGGTCTTGAATATAAAACACAAAAAAACTTGTGTACTTAAGATCTCACGATAAAAGTGCTATTGCACTCGGTCAAATGGATCCAGTTGATACTCGGTTGCGCCAGACCAGAGATGACAGCGATACTCCACGTGTCGTCCGACCTGTGCTTTGTAAAGCGCTAGAATGTGGGCCGGCTTGAAGTATTGCCGTGCTCTATTTATTACACCCAAGTTTCTTCGAAGCCAATTTGGCTTTGTCTTCCAAAGTAACCGTGGAATTGGCAATCGCCCGAGATTTCAAGACCTAATATTCCGAGTGTAAATATATAAAATTAAACTATTCTCATCGAACGAGTCTTCTTACGGCCTTTCCCAATATACTATCTACAGATAGAGATAAATTACTATCTTCTACTGTCAGTAATTAGCTGTCAATAATCTGAAGCTGTCCCAATGTATCCGATAAGTCATTCTTATCGTCTTTTATTTGGACGAGTGAATTGCAATTTCCATACAAACTTCTATCGCTGGTAAGCTATACGTCGTCCCATTGACAGAAAGCGTGTACGGATAAGTTGAGTTATTTCGATAAGTTTATTGGGACAGAAAAGTCAACGATTGCTACGATTTTTATCTCAAGTTAGAAATAGACTGAATATTGGGAACGGCCGTCAATTTGAGCCCACTTTAATACTAGCATTATATAAGTGACGTCTCATTCAATACAAAACATATTGTCTAGTAAAAATTTCATTCCAAGTTTCTATTAATGTACTAATATGTATTATAATTGATAAATCAGCCTGAAACAAATTTTGACAAGTACACGAAGTCTAAAGATGGAACCCAAATATATGTGGTCCAAACCCACATGCACACATTCACTCACACTCAAACACACACACACACAAATTGTCATAAGCATTCAGAAGGACCTAGCCTCTGGAACTCAAGGTCCTCCTACTGCAGAGGGTAGGATCCAAAACTTTCTGTAATCATATATGTCTTAGACTTGAATAAATGATTATTATTATTATTTATATTTTCCAGTGTATTTATTTTTGAAGCAATTTTTGTCTTGCCAACAAAAGATTTTATCTATCATGTCAAATAAAATTCCAGATAGTAAGTTGTTACAGATCAAATAACCTCGCGCTATGCCAGTTTCTTGTCAGATAAAAATTCAATATATTTTTGGTAGAAAATAAAATTCATTGGTAAAAATCGAACAGCATAGTCATAAAATGAATAGTCATAATGTTTTCTTAAGGTCAAAAAAAATACGTTTGTGTATTACTTAAAAGTAATGAACCTAACAAAAATACTGGGAAATCCATTGGAAAATTTGACACCCTATCTGACCGTGGACAAACCACCACATTCATGAAAGTAGGTTAATATAATGTACCCCATTGTTTTGGAAGTGTTTCCTGCCCAATATAAGTTAACTGTTAAGATCCCTTGGCTATATTTAAGTAATTATTCCTATGTAACGTACGTATACTGCAAATTAAAACTAAAATAAAAATAATAAGTATAATATTTAATTATTTTTACCAAGATTATGTTATAAAATTAGTTAGTTGCAAAAATTCTTACTAAATACCTACTACTTAACTCTTAAGATTTAATAAGCAGTTGTGCTGATAAGACTTCTAAACAAACATTAAATGCTTCAAGGCAGTAATAATAATTAAGAGTAGTATTTTTGTGAACACCTTAGGAAAGGTAGATAATATTTGAAAGAAAAATGAAAGACTTAAAAAAAATATTAGTAGACTTTAGTCAATGATTTTAGACTTAAATATTCTTTCATTAATTTCATTTTATTTTCGAAAATTCGAATACTTCATAAAAGTAATTTTGGATTGCTATTTAGTCAATTTTTTTTGTTTAACACAACAAAAGGCTAAAGACGGGCTGACCAAAAATATTCTCTTGCCTTAATTATTAATAGAAATATAAATAATATAGAAATATATATATTAGTTACCAGTGGGAGGCTCCTTTGCATAGGACGCCAGCTAGATTATGGTGAAGCAGTAATGTGTAAGCATTACTATGTTTCGGTCTGAAGAGCGCCGTAGCTAGTGAAATTACTGGGCAAATGAGACTTGACATCTTATGTCTCAAGGTGACGATCGCAGTTATAGTACTCAGAATTGTTGGGGTTGTTCAAGAATCCTGAGCGGCAATGCATTGTAATAGGCAGGGCGTATCAATAATCATCGGCTGAACGTCCTGCTCGTCGCGTCCCTTATTTTCATTAAAAAAAAACTTTTTTACTTTTTTGCCCTACAACTTGATATTAAAGTACCTATGTATGAATGTTAATATATCACAATTATCTTATTAAAATATGAAATAAAATTGTTAATCTGTCATAAATATTCGGCTACTGTGAGATAAGGCCCGTTATTTATAAAAAAATATATCAATTTTACGTTGCCAATCTGTGTTGAAATATTTATAAAATATTAATCGGAAATGTAATTAAGATGGATAACTAAGTTCATTGATAGATTACTATTAAACATTTACAATTTTATTATTCAGTTATGATGAGGCATGTTTAGGTAAATTGATTGATATTAGAATAGGCAGTCATATTAATATTATTTATAGCAATAGCATTAAGAAGATGAATTCAAGATAACACTTACCGTCGGGTACATAAACATTCAAGTACAAGCAATCTTCTGAATATTCCTTCCTTCTCGGCTCCTCCAACTGGTCATCAAGGAGTTTATTAAACAGCTCGTCATGTCTGTTCAATGGATTCTGAACATCTTCTTTCTTGGGATTGCTCTGCATACAATCCGGAGTGAACGTAGTAGCATTTCTTACTCCCTCCCATTGAGGGAGATCTGTGTACTCTGGAGGGCTAAACCTTCGGAATTCTATAGGAGGTTGAGCATACGGAATACCCAAATAAGCTGCAATTCGCTTCGTTCGAAATCTGGTTATATAAATACCTGCGATCGTACCCTGGTTCGCTAAATTAATCTGCTTCGGTTCTCTTGCTGAAAGAACAGCAGTTAGCAGTGAGAGAAGAATGATGAAGAACATTATGCTTGGTTGTTGAGACACATTTTTGGCGATGGCACCGATTCGGTTCGACGGTGGTGCGTTACTAGTTCTCGTGCTGAGTTCGTTTCGTAAACAGTGGGGTTGTTGTTGTTATGGAAACCGAGGAATCGCTTTTATGCCCTGAGATATTTAGAAGGGCCCAAACTTAATCTAGAAAATTCAACTTATATTTTTCATAACTTTAAACAACTTCACGTATCAACTTATATATGTCTTTAGGATAACATATTATTAAATCTTTAAGACCAGTAATGATCAGGACCAAGTGAAAAATTTGCTGGCTTATCTTCCTATTGCATAATGCAAACTTATTATTTAGTTGGAGGGTAGACCGAAATCCTAATTTTTATTATTTCGTACCACAAATTCTCATTTTATTTAAACTACTGTATCTCCAAGAAAAAGCAATAACAGGTTAATAAGTTTAAAGCTTTGGTAAATTGCACGAAATTTAATTTTGTTGTGATTGTTATATTGAGATGAAAGGACACTTCATATTGAATGGGATCAATAAAAGTGTAATTTCACTATGCTAATAAAACTCTGATGCCCGTCCACCTATCCTTTGTCCACTTCATATATGTAGATTAGGAAAGGTTATTCACGCTGAATGACTTAGCACTTTCAAAAAGTATTCGCAGTTTGAACGAAAGATACATGAGTAACACTTTTCAGCCTTCTACAGTGACGTTTTATAGTTTGTTTTTTTATCATTTAAGATTACATTAAATTACTTATTATTTTTCTGGTAATGAATTTAAAATCATTATAGATTTACACATTACAGACTTCTATTTGCTAATGTGTATACTATAATATACAAAAACCAAAATTGTTCTAAGCCTATTTTCGATTATTCGAAAAATTAATTATCGCCGTAGTGATGAGTACAATAGATAAGGGTAAGGAGTATTACGGATACAAAAAGGTTGTACTTCTAACTGTATAACATGAAAATCATATCAATAAAGATTTTGTTTTAAACCAAAAAAAACAAATTGCGTGCGTCCAAAGTACACATGTCATAAGTGAAACCTGTATTGTGCATAAATCTCTAAACAGCATATGAAGTCCTAGTACATGTTGCTAGGATGACATATGATTTCAACCGCTATGAAAGACATTACTATTACCGCTTATGTTTTCCTGGTGTCTATGTACTAGTAATACGACGTGCGCATGACGTCAGAATGTTTTAAGGTTAACCCGCGTCATACATATAACAATCTCTTCTTTAATTATGATCGCCTGGTACTAAAACACTGTATAATGCTTCCTATATCATATTCTATCTTATAAATTTATGTGTCAAAAATTTTCAAATCACAACGATGCTAAAGAAGTTTTTAATTCAATTAATACAAACTTCGTCTAAATATTCGTAAGTCTTCGGTCTCTTACAAAAGTTGCGACTCAAATGGTTCGCGTGACTTAGCTAGGCATTAGAGTCATTGCATTCCACCTTAGATTTTTTTATAACTCCGATCTCCCCTCAATATAGGTCAATGCGACTGGTGTATTGATCTTTGTTTCAATTCTGGTCACCACTTATTGGCCATACTCTATCAATTGTTGTAATGCACAATAATATAATATGTTAATAAGCGCTACCAACGTCATGGAGCGCCTTAAGATATAATAACTATTATATAACTTAGCCCAATTAATAATAACTATTATATAACTGCTGTTATTTATAACTGTATTAGCAATGTTATTTTATATGATTATGACTTTAGTTTAAAGAACACAATATAACATAAACTTAAGATTTCAACGACAGTACGAACATTGATTTTTTTCTGTTAATTTTGGTAATGATTGTAATAAAGAAATAATATAAATATAATTGTTAAAATATTATTACAAATAACTATAATAGCAATTCAATTTTAAAAATTTCGTGAGTCATTGTTTGGTTATTTATTAATACGGCTTTACTCACGATTTATCGGTGTGGGTACCGACTAGATGAAGGACCTCCGAATGGTACGAAACTAGTCGGTATGTATGAGAATTGCCCCACTACAAATACACCCAATAAAGAGTAGGGTAGGAGAAAAATGAAGGTATACTCAATAGACGCCATGTACGAAGAGGAGGACAGAAATCCAAGCAAGAGGCCGAAAACAGCAAAGGACTGACTGGCTTACAAAGCTGCTAGGAAGGACACAACGTAAAAAAATATATGAAAAAAAATAAATAAAAAAAAAAGCATCGTTGTGTTCCGAGCGAATAGCAAAGACTCCAAATTACCCAAAAACTCTCCCAACGTCTTAGGCGAAGAAGTGTCAGGTTAAAGGGCTCAGCCCTGACACCCTCCTTTCGCTCTCACGACGACGAGTATTCATAACTTGTTGTGAATTCTAAGTGGAATACAGAAATTATAAGAAAAATGTGTAATTGTAAATGTAATTTTAAATAACCACCCCTTTCTACAAAGATTACCAACAATAACTATTTGGTTTTCTGCCAATGGCTAGTTGTTCATTGTTGCTTCACAATAACTTCAATACAATGTTATACACAAAATAGTTTGTTACCATTGTATCGGAAATTCTAGTGTAAAGTGCTACGAAGTGGGATTAAGATGTTCAATATCGTAGAATTTTATTGCGTAGCGCTACATTGCAGTAAATTTAAACATTTCAAATATTTCTGTCGACAATTCTGAAATATTTTTCAAACATATAACCGCATTTTGTACAATGTATTTTATTTTATACGAGTTGTAACCCGCGACATGTCTGTGTTTACTAGTAAAACTATAATATTTATTTATTATTACAAGTTTCACAGATACAATGATATCACATAATAATAGTCACAAACGTAATCATTTACAGCAATAACTAATTTGAATATGCACATTGATAGAAAAGATGTAAACAAATTACATTAAATTAAACTTGGGGCAACGATAACAATGATTTTAATTTTAATAATAAACGGTGTCTGAACGCAGCAGGAGAGCACGAAAATAAGTCGATGTCAAGAACACAATTGTTCTAAGATTTACAGATCCTGTGTAATGGCGCGCGAAACCCAATGTTTATTCTTGAGAGACCTGGCTAGGACGTGTAAGCATACGAGACTGAGGAGCTCAGAAGATGTCAGCTCACCAGTACATATCTTCTTTAAAGTTACACAGTCTGTTATAGTGCGGCGCTGACACAGCTGAAGAAAGTTATATTGAAGCATCAAACCATTATAGTGGGCTCGGTTTCCTTATACACGATAATTTAATGTGCGTAAGAACTATTTTGAACAATCTCGACTTTCCATTTGGGTTTGCATATTCTAGTTGGAGCCACACGAGGCACTTATATAGATACGTGTAGGACTCTTGTCCTTAAATTGCTGGGAAACACGTGTTATGAAGTCTAGCATGCGAAGAGAGTTATTTAAAATATGAAATATAAACACAATTTCATACCGATGGTTAAAAAAATAAAAATAACTGCCACAAGCGCCACCAATCCAGTTCTAACCTAACTATAAAGTGGACATGTCGCCTTTTATCTGTGTGCAAAGTTTCATTTCAATTGGACTTGCGGTTCTCGGGTTTTAAGTGACGATACATACACATACGTGCACTTTCTCTTATTTTTTTATGGAAGAGGTCAAATGGGTCCTGATGATAAATGATCACCGCCGCCCACATTCTCTTGTAACACTAGAGGAATTGCAGGAGCGTTGTTGGCCTATTACGTATTATTTTTTTGACACACTTTTACACAAATTATCTTGCCCCAAACTAGGCATAGCCTATACTATGGGTACAAGACAACGATATGTTTAATACAATATACTTACTTCAACATACATTATAAATATAAACATACATATATTAAACTTCCATGACTCGGAAACAAACATCAATATTCAACATATAAATGATTGCACCTACCGGGATTCGTACCCGGGACATCCTAGCTTAGTCAGATTCACTAACCATTCGGCTATATGGGTCGTCAAGATTCGGCTATATGGGTTTTTAACCCATGTCGTATCGTCTTGGAAACACCGCACTAAGAAGCTCATATTATATAGGGATTTTATCAAATTCATGAGATTGCCATGCATAGTTCTAGAATTTATAATTGCTTTATAATTTAATTACTATGCTACCGAACTTTACGTCTGAGGTTTTGACATTTACGTATTGAAAACTCCAAATTGGGGCCCATATGTCGGGCTCGAGTGTAAACCCCTACCGACTAAAAACCTCCTCTGTGCTGGATAGCCCTAAAGGCTTTTACAGCGAAGCCAGGCGGGGGCCTTGGAGGCCGAAAATGTAGCTCACAAGCGCGGGGCGTCTCGGAAGGAGGCTCGAACCTCGGACCGCCTGCTCACTAGGCTGGATGGAGAGAAGATCACTAACGACCTAATATATCTGTTAGTCCAATGGACTCTAGATTGGAAGAGACTTCGCACTCGCCGGCGATTGCGTTGATATATGTATGTGTGTTTGTAATAATATGTGTGGATGTATGTAAGCGTGTACGATCTCTCTTCTCTTCCACTCATCTTGACACACTCTTTCTCTTTCGTTTCTTAACTTTCTTTCTCCGTCTTTTCATACATCTCACAAGCGTCAGTGGCGCAATAGATTGAACCGTTGTCTCTCACCACGGAGTCACCGGTTCGATCCTCGCCCGCCACGTAACACTGTTTATTCGACGCGTTAAGGTTTTTGTGATTCCTCTGGTATTACAAGACAGTGTGAGGGGCGGTGATCACTTTTTTTAATAAATAACCTTTCCCTATATTATCATATTAATATACATCAAATTTAAGTAATAACCTAACGTTATTACCTAATTTTCTCGTGTAACAAGATTACACGTGAAAATGAACCGAACGTGAGAAAATTTTCTGTCAATGATTTACTATGACATTCGTTGTGGGCTTACTCAACAAAAAAGCTATGATAGGCTGCGATTAACATTTCTTAATGAAGCCCCATCTCGTGCCACTATTTACAATTGGTTTAACGATTTTAAGCGTAGACGTAGCAATCTTAATGATGATCCGCGTGAGGGACGTCCTTTAACAGCGACTACTGTAGATAACATCAGTGCTGTGCGACGCATGATAAAGGGAGATAAGAGAGTGACCAATCAGCAGATACGGGCAAACGTAGGCATTGGTATGAATTAAGTTCAAAAAATATCACACTAACATTGAAGCGTCAGGAAACTTTGTACCAGCTGGATTCCCCATACTTTAACCAACGACCAGAAACACTTTCGCATTTCACATGGACTGGTGTCGCCAAATGTTAAATAAGTTCAACGGCGGTGACTCATATGCTGTATTTGACATCGTCACAGGTGATGAAAGCTGGATGTATTGCTACGAACTCGAAACCAAAAGACAATCAGCTCAGTGGGTGTTTCTTTTCGAGGATTGGCCAACTAAGGTAAAGAAAGGAAGAAGTCAAGGAAAAAAGATGATTACCTCATTCTTTGATCGGAAAGGTCATTTCGTGACAGTTGTGCTAGAAGATAGAAGGACAGTTACTGCAGACTGGTATGTCAATCGCTGTTTGCCTGATGTCTTGGAAAAAATTCTACAGCAGCGCCCTTGCAGCGGGATCCTCCTTCACCACGACAATGCTTCAGCGCACTCCGCAAAACGGACTGTTCAATATTTGACTATGGCAGGTGTCGAGATAATGAGCCATCCGCCATACAGTCCTGACCTGGCGCCCTGTGACTTTTATTTATTCCCAAGAACTAACGATAAAATTCGAGGTATTCGCTTTGCGAGCCCTGAAGATGCGGTGAAAGTGTACGAAAATGCCATAGAGAAGACTCCTAAGGAAGAACGGGCCCACTGCTTTTCTCAGTGGTTTCATCGAATGCGACGATGTGTAGAGAGGAATGGAGATTACTTCGAAAAACAATAAAAGTATTGGTAACTTTCTACATCAGGCCTTTTTTCATTTTCTAAACATTTTCAGTGTTACCCCACTAAACCATCACCGTAGTCGGATAGTGCTCACGTTGCACTCTGTCCACTAATTGAGAAGCTTCTTTAGAGCCTTGACCATGAATACGGTCATTTTGTCTATGAAAATGTTGCTAAATTGTAAAAAAAATATCATCTGGATACAATAATTTTCTGTGCGCCCTTTGCGTACCGCTTCGGTAGTTGTTTCAATATCACCACCCTATTCTTTTTAAATTATCAGTTAAGAAATTACCAGTACGTCTCATATTATCTTACATCATCTTTTAAAATACGCGACATAGTTCTAGGTGCTATCTTCATCTCCTGAGATATTTATTTATTGAATATTTTGCTTTCGTACAAGATTTCTTCGAATTCTTTCTCTTACTGCTTTGACCTTCGTACGAACACTACGTGGACGGCCAGATCTTTTTATGTCACAAACAAAGGAGGTCTCATTGTACCTATTAATAGCCCGGTACATAAATATTTTACCAATACCAAGCGTATGGAGAGTTTTAAAAATTGCATTTGGCTCCATACCTCCTTCGTGTGATGCAATCACAGCGATTCTCTTTATCACCCCACTCCATTTTAATATCGAAAAATATTGTACAATTACAATATAGTACAATGTATTGGCGCCAAAATGAGAAAACTCAATGAATAATCATATAAAAGTGACAGATTCCACATATGGAGTTCCAAAAATGTAATATTTTGTTTATTTTTAATTGTAACAGTATTTAGGGCCTGACTAAGTATATTAGTTCGACCTCTAATTATGTAATTAAATATTACTCCACCTACAATATCGGATTTAATTGAAAATTATCAAGGACTTTCAATATTTTGACTTAAAAGATCACCAGAATAAAAAAATTGACAGTGATTATTTGATGTAAGGTAAATTTTTTTTACAATAATTTTATAGTATACTTATAATCATATAAGTAGGTAAAATTAGCCTATGAAATACGACAACGGTAATAAATGCTATTTATGATTATGAAGCCTTCACAAATTATGGTGCAGTATAACTTTAATACGTCATCTGAAAATGCCAAAGTACCAAGGCTGTTTAACATCAAAATATGTAATTTATTGTAACTACCCGTAATTGAGTCTAATATAAGGGATTTTACGACTTCTATGAATGATGGAAGTTGTTTAAGTGTTCGTGCTACAGCTCGGAGGTCAACTAATATAGGAATAGAGCATAGAAATAATGTGAAATTGAGATACGCTTGAATTTTAAAAATATAGTAGTATTGTTATTAAAATAATATGTTTATTTCCGCAACCAAATCGATAATATTACCTTAATTAGTTACTGACTTTTATTTTATTTTAGCTGATACTTTTATTTATGAGTATTTGTACCGAGAAGTCACTGACAGCTGAAACACAGGTGATACTAGTTTAGCTGTCTTTGCTCCCTGTATTGTATGTAAATAATTTATAACTAGCTGACCCGGTAAACGTTGTTTTGCCATATAAAGTATAATTCACGTGAAAGTTTTATAAGTAATAAAATATTGCCCATATTATTGCATGTACATCATTTTGTTCTATTGTCAATAGTTTTTGCAGCGCACGCAAAAATAGGATTTCGATTTTACACCTTGTGTTACAAAATAGCAATTTTATTACGGATCCCTAATTTTGAAAAAAAAAACATAGCCTTACATAACATAGCCTTCCTCGATAAATGGACTACCCAACACTGAAAGAATCATTCAAATCAGACCAGTAGTACCAGAGATTAGCGCGTTCAAACAAACAAACAAACACTGCAGCTTTATAATATTTTATAATATAATTTAGAAACATTTTTAACTTGTAATACCATTATTTATTATTGTAATGTTTGGAAATAAAGTTATTATTATTATTAAATATTGAAATCGTTTTACTTGAGAAAAGCTTATATTATTTGTTATAGATTTGCCGCCAATTCACAAAAACAAATGACAAATGAATGCAATATACTACATTAGTTTACCAAAGAGTTCTTAAATTGAAATTCAAAAAAGCTTTTATTAGCAATGTTTCTAACTGGCCAGTTCTAAACCGTGTTAGCCACGTATTAGATGAAAGAATGACTGAGCCATACTTTTGTGAAAAAGGTATAAAACATCGGCACAAGTGTATCAAGATACCAGTTTTGAAAAGGTAGTGAATCCCCTTAACAATACCATGTTACATGTAACAATTCAATTAGGAAGAATGGTCCTTCCAGGAAGACTCGGCGCCGGGTCATAAAGCTAGGTCTACGCAGTCTTGGTTGGAAACGCAGGTTTCCGACTTCCTCAGAGCTGAAGACTGGCCGTCGTCTAGTCCCAATCTTAATACGCTCGGTTATGATTTAAGATCACTTTTACAGAGTACGGCTTTCTCTAAACGCCATGGTTATTTGGAGTCCCTAAAACAATCCGTACAATTGGCAGTAAAGAATTTTCCGATGGAAAGAGTGCGTACTTCTACTGATAACTGGTCTAAAGTACTGTATTGCAGCCAATGGAGACCACTTCGAATAAGCTTTTTATATTTTAAATTGTTGAATATTTATGTATTAAACTGACGCACTGTAAACGTAATAAATGATATTTGCAATAGAAAGTTTTCCTTTTTTTGTATCCGTATTTATGGCAATACTAGATATATAAAATAAGATTAGAGAGATAAAGATTTCGTTATAAGGAAGTGGTGTTCGTAGCGTCCGCGTGCGACACAACCGCCTCACTCGATAGATCTTCCTCGACTGCCTGCTCGGCGCTCACCCGGCACCCACTCTCGCCCGCACTCGCACCACTCGTCGATTTCACCCGAACTTAGACGAATCATATTCATACTCGCTTATTGTGCTCGACGTAGTTGACTACGACATATAATAGAATATATTTTAATATAAGGAAAGGTAATTCCACCCTACTTTGTATAACGCTACAATTATAGTTAAACAAGCTTAATTGGTATTTCTTATCAAATGTTATGGCAGCGTAGTAAATTATAGCACAAACTTAACCTTGGTTTTCGGGCAAGCCGTATTCAAGGTCACAGGTTAATAGCAAGGTCCAATACCCTATCAGATTTTCGTTAAGTTAAACGGTCAGCAAAGCAGTTTTACTTCATACTTTATTGCTTCCTATGAGCTGTTCACGAATTCACAATTCGCATTGTCATGCAATCTGATTTATACCAATGGCACTTAATTTGTTTAAAGCTTATGTAAGCTGTATGTGTAGTGTTCGGCTAGGTCAGTTCTGCCACTACAGCTGCTTCTGCTCAACGTGGATGTGTTTCTGTATGGTTTTGTTCTGGTTCTGTTACGGTCATGACACGTGCAATATTTACGGTAAATATTATAGAAGGCATCTCAATACATACACAGTCCGGTGTACAACTATTATTATAATTTGTCGTAGAGTAAATAATTAATGTGTATTCCTGATTTGTTTAGTACCTATATCTTGACTCGTTTGGTAGATTTTGTAAATTTCCTAATTTCATTACATCATAGAATGGTTGGTTTATAACTTATATTTTAGCATGCGGTATTCACCTTAAAAGGTTTTGTAATAAGACCTTTGAAACTTAGCATAATTATAAATGTTATATTGTAATTACCACTGGTGAATCTAAATAAATAAATAAATGTAGAGTAGGTGCGAGCTCTCCCAGGTCTCCTGGGGACAGACAATCCCGTACTTATATATTTATATATTTTGTTCGAACCCTATGGTTAGGGCTAGGGCATTAGGAACAGTATAGGTAGGGCCCGTAGGTATACAATTCGGCCACACATACACACACGCACTAGCTAGGATACATGCACAAAGGCCATATCCAGAAACCTACAATTAGGGATAAGCGCAGGGGTAGGTGTTAGGGGTAGATTCTTCCGCTTTATTCTGTAAGCGCATCTGGTGACTGTACGCCTGCGTACACACCTCGCGGTCTTCCCGAACAGATACGACTTAGGGATTATTAAAAAGCATACTCCCACCTTAAAGGCCGGCAACGCATTTCTTGACACACCTGTTGTTGCGGATGGCCATGGGCGGTTGCCTCACCTCTCCCCATCCCGTGAGCCTCTTGCCCGTTTGCCCCCTCTCATATAAAAAAAAAGTGTTCGATCGCATGAAAAAATATTTAAAATGTATAAGAGAGTAATGTAATAAACATAATATTTTGGTTATAACATGTTGTTTTTTCAAGTTAAGCAAAACTTTTAGTACGTATATACGGACAACCCAGAACAGAACGGCCTGGCTCCTGCAATCGAGGATAAGGGAAAGGCAAGGAAGAAAAGTAGTAGAGTAGATTTATTTAGTGGATGTAATGGAGTGACCGCCCTCAGGCTATTAAATAATAAGTTTAATTGTACAATACTACGTTGTAAACATATTTATTCGATGAAAAAAAAGCCCGCTGAGTTTGTTGCGCCCATTCTTCTCAGGTCTGAGACATTTATGTTGGAATGGGTGGTAGTTTTTTGACTTTCAATAAGTGATGTCACATCCTATTTTGAATAAAAATATTTGAATTTGAATTTAGCTCATAACCGCTGTTTCGTTCTATAGTGACTCACACTTGACTACTTTTCTGCATATATAAGTTAACATACTTCGCAGTGTTGGATAATTAAATAAAATTATATAATTTTTACACGAAGGAAAATATAATTGAAGTCACGCAAGTCAAGTTAACATTGCAACACGAAAGCTTTGCTTTAAATGTAATAAATTATTATTAAAATGTCGGTATTCTGTAATTAAACATCTGGTAAAGTTTTGCATTTGAATTGCAGGTTGACGACAATTTAATTGTTTAAATATATTATATATTTTAATGTTTGATACCAGTGGGAGGCTCCTTTGCACAGGATGCCGGCTAGATTATGGGTATCAACAACGGCGCCTATTTCTGCCGTGAAACATCGTCATAACTAGTGAAATTACTGCGCCAATGAGATATGTCTCAAGGTGACGAGCGCAGTTGTAGTGCCGCTCATCAGTTTTGGGGTTTTTCGAGAATCCGGCACTGCATTGTATGGGCAGGGCGTATCAATTACCATCAGCGACCTGCTCGTCTCTTCCCTTATTTTCATAAAAATATATAATTATATAACTATAGATTAGAAAGATTTGCTTATATCAATAATAATAGTACATTAATAACTAATTATTTCTGATAACATGAACTGTCTGCCAGTGGAAGTCATGTCAAAATACTTCCAAACGTTTTTGAGACCGACAGACAAGTAAAAATACTTCATTCTAGTATTATGTCTGTGATGGCATTCAAATTATAGTATTTTTTAAGGATGGTATTTTAATATTACAATAAGACATTTGATTTTATACTAAAGTTTGCCGACGACTGCGTCATGAACGACTCTTGAAATTTAGAATAAATATTTTTTTAGACTGTTGAGTTTTTAACGGAACATAGATTTTTTTTTATATTTTCCTTGTGGTAAATGGGTGCCTACATTTCAGTAGTTTTTGCATGATGCTAGTACAACATGCAGAAGTATAACAAAACCTATTTTATTGTACTGACAACGGTTTGTCTTCTTCATAATATATTGTACATTTATTATTCAAACAAAACAAATCTTATAACTATAAATTCAAATTCAAATTCAAATATTTTTATTCAAAATAGGATTTAAAAATCACTTATTGAACGTCAAAACTCTCACCCATTAAAAAGGGACTGCCTCAGACCTGAGAAGAATGGGCACAAGATTCTCAGCCGGCTTTTTTTTAACCATGAATTACATATAAAATATGGATTACATTGTAATATCGTACAATAAACATTTATAATCAAAGAACCTGAGGGTGTTCGCTTTATTCCCAGTCCGTGGTGTCGTTAAGAAAATCGCTTATGCTATACTAACCTTTCCCACACAAACGTTTTTTAACAATTTCTTTTAAATTTCGTAACACATTTGTTTTGTACATTTTCTGGGATCATATTGTAGAAGCATATACATCGCCCAACAAAAGACTTACTAACTCGACCCAACCGAGTAGTAGGCATAACAAGTTTATGTTTGTTCCTCGTGTTGACATTATGAATGTCACAGTTTCTAGAAAATTCCTCAATGTGCTTATGAACATACAGAACATTATCAAAAATGTATTGAGAAGCAACAGTCAAAATGTTTATTTCTTTGAATTTTTCTCTTAATGATTCTTTAGGACCTAGGTTATAAATCGCGCGAATAGCCCTCTTCTGCAGCACAAAGATAGTATTAATATCGGCCGCAATGCCCCATAACAATATACCATAAGACATAATACTATGAAAATAACTAAGGTATACTAATCTCGCCGAATCTATGTCAGTAAACCATCTAATTTTCTTAACCGCATATGCTGCAGAACTAAGCCTATTCGCCAATCCTCCAATATAGGGGCCCCACTGCAATTTGGAATCAAGAGTAATGCCAAGAAATACAGCAGATTCCACTGGTCTTACCACCTCTCCATTTAATAAAATATTCGCATCTACATTTTTGACATTTGGCGCGGTGAATTTAATATATTTGGTTTTAAGACTATTTAACAATAAGTTATTGGCGCTAAACCAGTACACGATGTCAGATAGAGCATTGTTTACTTTGTCATATAAAACTTGGCTTCGTTTCACTTTGAAAATAAGTGATGTGTCATCCGCAAACAATACCACCTTGTGGTTTTTTTCTACAAGGTTAGGTAGATCATTTATATAAATTAGGAAGAGGAATGGTCCAAGAATAGACCCTTGTGGTACCCCCATACCGAGAGGAGTCCCAGGAGATCTTCTGCCATTCACCTCGACCCTCTGAATCCTATTATTTAAATATGAGATCAGAAGATCGAGTGCAGATTCTGTTATACCATAGTGACATAGCTTCCTGACCAGCGTTGAATGTTGAACACAATCAAAAGCCTTAGATAGATCACAAAAGATACCAAGTGCATTCTGTGATTCCTCCCAGGCCTCAAAAATGTTCCTGATGAGTTCAACATCTGCATCCGTGGTCGAGCGTCCCCTAGTAAAGCCAAATTGTTTTATATGAAGTAACTTATAAGTGTTAAAGTGAGTAAGCATTTGGCTTAAAATATTTTTTTCAATAATTTTACTAAGGGTCGGCAACACTAAAACAGGGCGATAGTTATTCGGGTCAGAAGTGAGTCCCGATTTAAATATTGGTGTAATTTTACTATACTTCAGAAGGTCAGGAACATTATGTTCAATACAGCTATTAAAAACTAGTGCTAGATATGGTGCTATGACATCAATAACAGAACTTATTATTTTTATAGATATGCCCCATATATCAGCAGTTTTTTTCATTTCTAAGGATCTGAAAGTTTTAATTATTTCTGCTGGGCTAACAACACTGAATTTGAAATTTTGTTTACATTCCTTAACATTTTCCAAAAAAAGTGACTCGGCAACACTGGTGGCGGAGAGAAGGGTGCTTCAGATGGAAACTGGAATATTCGAAAAAAAATTCTCAAAGCAGAAGCTACTTCCTGCTCAGAGTGGATTTTTGTATTGTTTATTATTAGATTATATTCAAACTTGCAGTCTTTCGCTCTATATTTACAATACTACGACTACATAAAATTAAAACTATCATTAGGTGGAAGTGTACCAAGAATACTGGCAGCATTACCGCGTTCGATAGCAAGGCTTACCCGTTGACCGAAATAGCTGCCAGCGCTTGGGTTTCCAGTAGCCTTATTGAGTTCTCCCCGCCTCTGGGCCCCACGGGCCAAGTGTCTCGACACCAAACGACACAAAGATGAATGACTCACTCAGACCAACATATTTGCCGTCTTCGGCATTCGAAGCAGAAGCCCCAGTATTAACTGACGTAACTTGGACATGAGAAGGAGCCAGAGTGTCGACACAAGTCGCGTCCCACACCAGCGCCCTTCCCCGTGCCCAAGCCAACAGCGTCATTCCATCAGGACGCTTGCCATCGCGGCGGGTAATATCATTTGGCTCTAAAACAGTTGGTATATTAAGAGCGGCAAATGTCCTGCGGATGACCTCATTAGTGCTGGCGTGACGACTGATACGGCCTGCCAATTTCAGGCAGGATAATCCGTGACGTCCAAGAGCATCTAAACGCCACATCAACATTGATGTGGTTCATTCAGTTTTATACCTAGCCGGAGTGTTACGCACATTGACTATGTTATATTGTCAAGTAGCGTTCCAATCGGCGCAGATGGCAAAAGCCCGACTCATTTTGTGTCATCGCCAAAAGACGAGCACGCTCTGTTATGTCAGTAGATGAGATCAAATGATCATCAAAGGCTGACTTACAAAGAGTTGAGTCCCATGCTTTTTGACACTTCAAATCGTCTGAAAAATTTTGAATGTTTGCAATATTTAGCCAAGCATTGTTAACTAAAGTGACTGAAGATAGAAATGCTGGTAAGGCCAAGCCCGAAACTGTGCGAGTACCCAAACCACCAATCCGTATCGGTAAAGAGGCTTGAGACCATGCACGATCTGTAAACGCGCAATTCAAAACGGTTTCTAAAATATTTTTAAGTGAAATATCAATCACATCAAGCGAATTTGGAAATTTCCATAACGGACTAGACCTTAAGAGGTACGTAAATTTTGGAACAAATAAACAAGACCGAATAATGGTCAAGGCCATATCAGAATTAATTTTCAATAATCTATCCGAAACGTTATTAAATTTTTTAATGTGATTGTTTAAGATCGTTGGAATTGAAACAGGAAATAATGGAGGTCCAAGAAGGTGAATTGAATTCTTATACAAAACTTTAATATTGGGGGCCAGAACATTAAATTTATTGGTAATATCAATCCGGTCTGAAATTTGAAAATTTTCTAAAAAGCTTGAAAAAGCTCGCATTTCGAAAAATTTAACTCAAGGCCGATTGAGCTAAAACTTATTATATTATGTAAAGATTTTAGGTTCTATTAGAGACTGGATAACCAAGCTCCGCTCGGTGTAAAGAACTGAGAAAAGCGCGACCTCCCAGACAGGCAAAAATATAGGTTTATCGCTTGAAAGCGATTAATACATAGGGTGTTTTGAAAAAAAAACAATGTATTAATTAAGAACCACTTCTTATTCCTACTAGACCTTTTCCCATTAACTTGGGTTCGACGTTTCTTGTAATTTTTTTCTATACGGCACGGTTTTACGCCATGTTAGCTATTAAATGAGTTTCTTAACTTCGACCGTCACATAAGGGGGACGCCCTAGTATTACTGCTCATTATATTGTTTTGTGCTTTCATGTTTTAAGGACAAGGAAATTGAAGAGGCTATGTCGTTTTACGACCGGCTGCTACCTTACGTCAAGGTCATCCTGCTTTGGACTGTGAGCGCTGCCTTTGAACCCGAGGGTCTCATCCAACACCGACTCTATTACATCACCGTGCCTGTTGCTGTCTGAACTCCAACATGACCCTTATCACCCCAATATGTGAAGTTGGCTCACTGTTGGGTATCCCTCTTCCACCTACTTCGCCGTTCCAATGCACTGCATTTCCGCCTTCGCAGGCGTTGAGGCTTCACCCATATATATACCTATATATACCCTGGGCAAGGGTTCCGCGTTATACCACGCGGGATTAGGTGCCTATCTGAACTTCGGCCTAGTGAAATGGGAGACACCCACCCCTGTGACGTGGACGTGCCAGACAGAAAGGTAGCTTCTGAGTGTCGCGTCCACGTCGCGGCAGTGTGAAAAAAGAAGGCTACCTCTATTCCCCTGGAGCCAGGTATTAACCTGTATTTCCTGACACTACTCGAGACCATTAGGTCTCTAACCACATAATAATCTTATTATATACTTATGTGTACATAATACATATTCAAGTGAGAATCACTTGAATATGTATTGAGATATATATATAAGAATATAGTAAGGGTAAAATTGTATTTTTAAAAACCTTTTAAATGAATTTAAGTATAAAATATCCTCGTCCAGACGAGAGGCTAAAGAAAATGTTCTTACACAAGGATAATATAAACGAAAATGTCTACAATCATTACTGTTAACATAATTGAACGCCTCTTAATGAAATGGAATTAGTAATTTAATTCGTTTGTTTCACTTGGTTATATTAGTTTCGGTTCAGTTAATAAGAAATTCTTGAGAGCTCTACTCCAGACTTTCGACGGGAAATTCTTAGAACAACAGTTAATTATCCAGGATGAATATAAAAATAGTCAGTTATTACGTTAATTATGCTATTTTAACCGGTTAATAGACATTGAATGCCTTAATTTTTTTTATTCTTTATTGGAAAAGCAAAGAACTCTACAACTTATAGGCTATATTATAAAAAAATTCATAATATATATGACTAATAAAATTGTATTCAGATACGCTATCCACAACTTACTATGTAAAACTTAAAGGTATGCAATGCTTAGTACATAGAAAGAGTGTTCATACTATACTAACTGGAATTAAAGAGAAATAAATAATAAAAGGCATAAAAGCCATTTATTTTTTCAAAATTGATTTCTTTCGAATTATTTTTGATGTCATTTCTAATATACCAGATTACTACCGCTTCGGAAACAAATGGCGCTCTGAGAGAAAAGAAGCGGTGCAAGAAACTCACCCAGCATTCTTTTTTTGCGCTCTTTTTAAATATAGGAGAACCTGTGGTACCTAGGGCAGTTTTTTAGATATCTATTTTTTATTTTTATGACCGAGTGACCGAGGCACAACACTACTCCAACTTCAACAAAACGGTGGATTTCAAATTATTTGGGGTTACTTATGTCGTAACTTTATGATTGTTTTAATACTAGTTAAAGAAAAGAACCAATGGTATATAAAAGTTCAGTGACTATTATAAAACGTGTAAAACTATCACAGACTTCAAAGCATATTATAAATACTTACCTTTTTCCCCAAAAAACTTTTAAACGTCGATAGCACCAAACATGGCGGTAAGTGACTACTTTCAAATTGAATAGTCAGTAGTACGCACAGAATACACGAGACAATAGAATTTAACATCGTGGGAATTTTTGTAACTAGCCTTATGGGCTAGGTACACATAGTGCCAAGGTACAACAGGTTCCCCTAAGTTATTAATCCCCTAAATTATGGGTAGTTGGAGTAAATTAAATTTACAACAATCATTAATACACAAAAAAGAAATAATTAACTACACAAATGTACTGCACTAAATTATGACTCTATTTACAATGATATTAACGTAACTTTATTTCTTCACTCACAGTATTGCTATTAATGAATTTTGTATATCAAACTTAGCAAGACAAGAAAAGTAAAAGAATGGATTAAATAACTCTAAAATACTTAATTAAATCATAAAACTTATGAATATCTAATAATCTGTTTCCATTTTCTAACAGTAAAATAAGGGCTCAATAACCCTTAAAGTTGTAAAATTCTCTAGTATATCAGCAACTTATCTCAGTAAATTGTCTCCCATTGAAGGGTTTAAACATGTTCGGATGATGTTATGATGTGCATTTCATGTTTTACTTTTTGCGAATGCAATACACGGACTGAAAGTGTAATTTATATCGAGTATCGCTCCAAACATATTTTACGAATATAAATTGTGATCAATCATCTAAATGGGGTTAGTTGGTTTTTATTATTGGATTTGTAAAATTTTTGCTGTTGACACGAAATTCCATTTCATTAAATGATACTTACAGCGCTTTTGCACTACGTCCAGTCAGAGTCTGATCCGTATCCGTGAAAACACGGTCCGAAGTTGCTTTCATGGCTAATTCCCCACCAAACCATCACTGAAGTTGGATAGTGCTCACGTTACATTCTGTCGACTAATTGGGTTGCTTCCTTAGAGGTTTGAGCATAAATACGGTCATTTTGTTTGTTGAAATGTTGCTCAATTGTTTCTGTGACCTCCCTTTTTGTACCGCTTCAGTAGTTGTTTCCATTTCACCACCCTATTAATTTTTTAAATTATCAGTTTAGAAATTACCAGTACGTCTCTTAAAGGCTGTAAGTCCTAAGTCATCTATTAAAATATTCGACATGGTTCTAGGTGCTATCTTCATCTCCCGAGATATAATCTTTTGCTTTCGGACAGGATTCTTCGAATTCTTTCCCTTACTGCTTTGACCACCTTCTTTACTGTCACAAAGAGAGAAGGTCTCATTGTACCTATTAATAGCCCGGTAGACAAACATTTTACTCATACCAAGCGAATGGAGAGTCTTAAAAAGGAGGAGGTTCTCTTTATCAGCCCACTCCATTTTAATATCGCAAAATATTGTACAATGTATTGGCGCCAAAATGAAAAAACCTCAACGAACAATCATACAAAAATGACAGATTCCAAATTCAAATGTAATATTTTGTTTATTTTTAATTGTAACAGTATTTATGGCCAGACCAAGTACTTTGTATGGTATAAGGTAAAGTTATAAAATCATTAAACAAATTTAAGTATTTTTTGATTTTCTTATTATAACAGGTAAGTAATGAGCAACTCTGGCAAGCCTTATCTTAAAGTGTTTAGAAATAAGGAGTTACCAAAGAAAATACTCATAAATAAAAGCCAAGTGCTTGAAACACATGTGTTATGGCGACAAGAGGAACAGATGAAAATAAAAAGCATATTATAATGTCATCAACACTTAGTACATATTATTGATTATTCAAAATCGCATTTCTGACGTCAACAGGCCTATCTGGTTTCAAGATAAACAGTTGGTTTTGCAATTAACAAAGGGATCGTTGTGAAGTTCAATGTTTCATCCATCAATTAACACAATCAGATTTAAAGTGAGGAGAGCACCCTAAATAAATTAATTTTCTTGAGTCAAAACGCTGGGAATTGTGGTGGATTACCTAAACCATGAGTGATGGAATACCATTAATAATTTCAACGATTGCTCAAAAATGATTGATAGAATATATATTCGTATATTTTTCCTTAAAAAGGCCACCCCCGGAAATTCTTGAAATACAATAGAAGTAAAGTGAAGGTCATGACATAACAAATATATTAATCGCCAAAAAAGTGAATTCATTTATACGTGAAATAGATTTGCTAATGTACAATGCAGACAAAAAATTTTACTTACCCATTTGATGAATGTATGTATAAAAACTAGAGTATTATTTTCATCTGATTTGATTGTTTAAAGTAATTAAGTAAGTTCCCTGCGAGCGCTATTCCAACTGAGCCAACCGTTCGAGTGACGTATCGTTGATAAATCTTGTATGCTTTGTTAAACTCTCAGGCTGTGGCTTCACCTACAGGATCTACTTTACAGTTGCCAACCTGCTCAACCATAATATTTGCATATTAGGAAATAGGAATATATTTGTTATGTCATGACCTTCACTTTACTTCTGTTGTATTCCAAGAATTTCCGGGGGTGGCCTTTTTAAGGAAAAATATACGAATATATATTCTATCAATCATTGTTTGAGCAATCGTTGAAATTATTAATGGTATTCTATCACTCATGGTTTAGGTAATCCACCACAAGTCCCAGCGTTTTGACTCAAGAAAATTATCAAGAATTTATTTAGGGTGCTCTCCTCACTTTAAATCTGATTGTGTTAATTGATGGATGAAACATTGAACTTCACAAGAAGCCTTATGTTAATTGCAAAACCAACTGTGTATCTTGTAACCAGATAGGACTATTGACGTCAGATATGTGAATTCGAATGATCAATATCGATGACGTCATATGCTTTTTATTTTCATCTGCTCCTCTTGTATTGTCGCCATAACACATCTGTTTCTGTGGCTTTTGTTTATGAGTACTTTCTTTGGTAACTCCTTACTTTCTAACCACTTTAAGACAAGGTTTGTTAAAGTTGCTCTTTACTCAACTGATATAACAAGTAACTCAGAAAAATGCTTAAATATGTTTAATGATCTCGATAGCTTTACCCTCTATCGACAAAGTAATTTCGGCAAAGTTAATAGAATTCGATATGTAGGATAGTAATGAAACACTTACGAATTGGTGCTGTAAAAACGTGCAAATAAAATTGATAAAAAAGGTAAGCCTTAAATGTCAAATATTTATCAAACACTAGCTGACCCGGCAGACGTTGTTCTGTATATAATAAATAAAATAATGTTTTTTTATGAATTTGTCAATAATATAGCATAACATCAAAAATAACTTCGTAAAATATGCACCCTGCTGTGGTAATGAAATCGTTTCACAGCAGAACTGTCAAACCGTGCGTCAATAAATTCTCTCATAGAAATTATGTATGGACACATCAAAGGAAAAACAAATTTGTTGTTTTTATTTAATTTTGCAGCATTTTCCTATTTATTCACCTTTTAAACCTTCCCTGGACTTCCACAAATAATTCAAGACCAAAATTAGCCAAATCGGTCTAGCCGTTCTCAAGTTTTAGCGAGACTAACGAACAGCAATTCATTTATATATATATATATATATATATATATATATATAGATAGATGATCATAAATCATAAAAGTTGGCTTGTTGACTTGTTTTAATATATTATAATTAATATTTTGATAATTGTAAAATTTTGGTTTTAAATCATTTTATTTATTTCTATATTGTTTATCAAATATTATATTTGATAAACAATATAGAAGTATCCGCTAAGGAAGTTGCGAGATATTCCCAATACATGTGTCCTAAGACAACTTACTGGGAAGTCTCAACCACTAAAATGTATTTGTATTCTTTGAAATAAACGAAATTTATTTATACGAAATTTATTTATTTAAAATTATTTTTATATAGTCCAATTAAAATACACGGGGACCACTAAAAGTTTTGCACTTCTAGCTAATCGGAACTATTTGTATTTCGAAAGTTATATTTTTTGAAAGGTTGCCACCTTCTTAGTAATAAAAAAAAAACAATTGGCGGAAAATGAATTGTCAATTTTTTTATATCACACATCAAAGGTCTACGTACGCAACGAAAATGGAATAATTTATTACTATGGAACTGTATTAGAATCACATTTTTCCGCTTTTGAAAGGTTATTACTACTTTTAATATTAGTAGTAGTAGATTAGTAATTGTTAGTAATCCATTTATTTATTTGTTATTCTAACTTTTAATACAGTTGAAGGCAATATAAAAAATAAAAAAAAAAATTACACATTAAATAAACCTAACACCACTGACATGATGCAAAACTGTTTGAATAGAATGTTCAATTAATAATTGTACTGTAATTCACTTTTGGAAGGCTCACAAAATTAGATTCCAGCGTATGTAGGTCGATTTCTTGTTGAAATATATTATACTGCATGCAAATTGTTTGTGTTTTTCGACATAATTTATTTGAGCATTAAATTCCGTGAAATAATCGCATTAGAAATAGGGGAAACATATATTTGACTACCTAAAACCTCGTAGATGCATTTATCTACAGCCGTGTTTTGATAATAAAATTATAACTTAACTATTACATTAAATGGGGAAATACGAAAAATAAGATTTAATGTAATGAATAACTAGGCTATATCGCGATAAAATTTCCTTAGTCAACTAACTAACAATTAATAATTTAAAAAAATTGCCAGAAATAATTACAAACATTATTTTAGTATCAATAAAATATCAAGAGCACCTCCACCTTCGTACGACACGCCACAAATTTGGATATCATCCCCACCATCTGGATGTGTGGCGGTCCTCCACAGTGCGGTTTTCAAGGAGCTTTCTTCCTCGTACTACTAAGCTGTGGAATGAGCTTCCTTGTGCGGTGTTTCCGGGACGATACGTCATGGGTACCTTCAAAATAAGCGCGTACACCTTCCTTAAAGGCCGGCAACGCTCTTGTGAATCCTCTGGTGTTGCAAGAGAATGTGGGCGACGGTGATCATTTAACACCAGGTGACCCGTACGCTCGTTTATCCTCCTATTCCATAAAAAAAAGCAATTTACATTGGGAAGTTGGATCTAATTCACCACATTAGATACACACGACACGACACATTGATATACTGTGCACGTCAGTAGGAATGTTTAAAAATCAAATAGTACAAGCATTAGAAATAATACCTTTTATATAGTTTACAATTTATAGTTTTTTAGTGGGGTTTTTTTACATTCTCTTTTTTTTGTATCTATAAGTTCAAAATCTTGTAATGTTTACCTTTCTTAATTTTTGTAATTAATATGTGGTTAACAGTGCTGTTGGCACATTTAGAATTACCTTAAATTTTAGAAGAAAATCAACCTAAAGAACAAGCAGGCTTCCGGAGTAATTTTTCAACTGCAGATCATATACACGTATTAAGACAGGTTTTACAAAAATATAATGAGTATAACAAATTATATTTCACAGGATTAATCGACTTCCACAAGGCGTTTGATTCTCTGGAACATGATTACATTTGGGATGCACTGCGAAAATGGAAATGCACTGGGAACAACAAGTACATTCGTCTTCTCCAAAATGTATATCAGAACAGTACTGCACAGGTCAAACTGGAGACAGCTGGAGAAGAGTTCCGCATCGAGAGGGGTGTCCGTCAAGGCGATCCTATTTCTCCTAAGCTCTTCACAGCAGTCCTAGAGATGATTTTCAGGAACCTAGAGTGGGAACGTTTTGGCCTAAATATAAACGGCGAAAAATTGAACAATTTACGATTCGCAGATGACATTATTCTATTTTTGGAGAGTGAAAAACTACCTAGTGCAAATGTTGCAACAACTTGCAAACGAAAGCGCTAAAGCCGGCTTGCAAAAAAAAGCATCCAAAACGAAAATCATGACCAACTCATCCGGCACAACTGGTTCGATAGTAGTTAACAATGAAACAGTAGAATATGTCACAGAATATATATATTTAGGACAGTTAATAACCCCTAGAAATAACATGAAGAAAGAAATAGACAGACGCATTTGTAATACACGGAAAAGATACTGGTCTTTGAGTGAAATCATGAAAACCCCGAAATATCTATAGAAATTAAAAGAAAAGTCTATAACACGTGTATACTCCCATGTCTGTCTCACATATGGATGTCAAACTTGGGCTCTAACAGGCCATCTCTCGGAAAAAGTAAGTGTGCCAAAACTCCATAGAAAGGAGCGTAATAGGAGTTCGGAGACGAGACAAAGTTAAGTTAAAAAAAATGAGGAGACAGCCAAAATTCAAAAGTGCACACAAGTTCTGTCAAAAGCAAAAGTGGCAATGGACTGGACACATTCTGAGGGAAAAGAAAGAAAAAATGGACAAACCGTTACAGAATGGTATCCAAGAGACGGGAACCGAAGGAAAGGTAGACAGATTAGAAGGTGGGAGGATGATTTTAAAAGGATAGCAGGACCGGACTGGATAAGAGTAGCCAGAGACCGAATAAGGTGGAAGACTTTAGAGGAGGCCTTTGCCGAGAGACAAATTACTAGTTAAGCTTAAAAAATTAAGTCATTAGTAATAATAAAGGCTATTTTATTTTTTTATTTTATTTATCATAATGTATTTTAGTTGGTAAGATTTAATGTTTCAGTGTTTGTTAACCCCAATAATTAAAAATTAAAAATTTGTCTCACCTAGACATTGTTTGGCAAGTTTTAAAACGAGCAATATAAAGCTATATTTTCAGACGAATAAACTTTACTATTATGCACATAATAATGAGAAAAACTAAAAGAGAACTTGAAATAACAGATTATATTGTAGCTCCGCCATGTTAGCCCATCTGCGCTTTCCTTTGTATTCACGAAAAACTTAGAAAACAGATCTTATTAAAACCGAATTCGCTTGTTATGCTCCGCCTATTATATTTCGCGATGCGGGTTCCGTTCATAAAACACAATAATTTTATGAAATAACTTTACTTAACTTTTGTTATTCATTCTTTAAGTATTCTTGTTGTGTATATTGAAAGCAATTTGTAGCCTCGCACAGCCACTTTGTGGAAGCAATTACCGGTTGCTGTTTTCCTGAACCGATACGACTTAGGGACCTGAAAAAAAAACCACCTTAAAAGCGGGCGACGTATGACTTGACACCTGATGTTATGGATGTCCATGCGAGGTTCCACCTCAGAGGCCTCACCTCTCCCCATCTCGTGAGCCTCTTGCCCGTTTGCCCACTCTTATAAAAACTGTGTTTATTATTCGCTTCATATAAACTTCACCTCTCTCTGTATCTATGTATGTATGTTATGGAATATTTGAAAGCGATTTTGACCCATTTGAAAACGAAACAACTAATGAACGGATACTGCTTGTGGTGCCAAGTCGACCTGTTTTCCTACTAATATTATAAATGTGAAAGTTTGTATGTCTGGATGTATGTTTGAACTTCTTTAACGCAAAATCGACTGAATAGATTTTGATGAAACTATACAATAATATAGCTTACACACCAGAATAACAAATAGGCTATAATTTATAAAACTATAGTGTGAATTATACAAAATATAAAAGAAACGTAATTGTTACTAAACAACGTTTGCCGGGTCAGCAAGTAGTTAATAAATCATAGCATTTGTTGATGCAATTACTAATTGTGACAGTAATCACGACCATCATGTTCACGAAGCATCCTTACACATACAATCAGTTCAACCTCTGAAGATTGATATATTGGATATATACGATAATTTATATTCCGTCACTTAATTATTTATTACTTTTTATAAAATAATTTACATTATTTAAACACGACTCATATTATATTAGATACAGCACATTACAAACTAATTTGTTATGTATATTACAGCCATTGTAAAATACTCTATTTTATTGAAAAGAGTCGCCGATGAGTCTATTGTATGTTCTTCTCACGAGCTCAACTTTTTGCGAACATATAGTAAATTTACTTATTTAAAAGAAATATTTATAGTGACTATACAAAAGCGCTTACTTTAAGCCAAATTGGATATGGTTTATTTGACTTTGACTTCTTCTCTTTAAGCTCAATTCTTTTTGAAGTGGAATTGTAAATGGATAACTTTGGACACGGTGTAAATTTTTGACAAAATGAATAAAGTGACATTATTTTGATTTAATTCGATCATACCTACTACTGCTTAATGTTACCCTAACAATGTAAAATTATTTATCTACACCCATGCTTAAAATCCAATTAATTAAAAACTCTAAAACAGCTTATTGCCAACATTAAAACACCAAGGAGTAGTTGTAGGATTTTTTGGGTGTTTTAATTAATTGACAATTTTTGTTTACTATTAAATTCAGTACAAATGTTTCAGAATCTTTTTTTTTTATGGAATAGGAGGACAAACAAGCGTACGGGTCACCTGGTGTCAAGAGATCACCGCTGCCCACATTCTCTTGCAACACCAGAGGAATCACAAGAGCGTTGCCGGCCTTTAAGGAAGTTGTACGCGCTTATTTTGAAGGTACCCATGTCGTATCGTCCCGGAAACACCGCACAAGGATTAATTTATTATCTTTATAGAGGATTCATACTATGGGTGTTTATAAAGTCTTGTATGCAACTGTTGATAACTATGTATTAAAGTACTCATATGATACTATCATCACACTCGGCTTCGCCTCATAATATAATATTCGTGTTTTAATACTCCTTATTACACAACAGTTGCATAAATAACTATTTTTTTTTTCAGTATTCTTAATATGCTTATAATTGTTGAGTTCACGCCGTAACAATAATAAGGCTTTCAGGTAAGTTCTGTCAAAGCTCTATGTAGCAACGAAGTAACAACCAATATAACTACAGTTTTCTTGCACTTACTAAGAGAAACTTCCCGACAAAAGAACATTAATATTCCTGATTCACTACAGAACCCTAAAAATGTACACGGGAATGTCTGCACTCATTATCGTTAAAATAATTGAACGCCTCTTAATGAAATACAACAGGTGAGATAATTAATTCGCCGAAATCTTTTTGTTCACTTAATTAGAATTTCGACAGAAACTTTGGTTTTGTTGTAGATAATTTGCCGAATAAATCACTCTTGTACAAAAAAATAATAATAGAATTATATAAATAAAATACGATGTAATATTAGTGAGTTTTTTGCATACTTTTTATATAACAAGATTGCAATTAAATTATTAAGAGAAAAATTGTGTCTCGCAAGCTGCTAGAAGCCATAGAAATTGACCGTCGACCTAATTTTAATAGAGACAAGGGTTGGGCTCTGCCACTAATTTGGAAACCTGTGTTAAGAAACGGGTCTCGCAATAAGACCTATAGTGCCGATGATCATGTAGTGGACATTGTGAGAACGTTCTGTGCACCCGTGGACATCAATAGTGACACAGTGTCAGTGATACCGTGCTCGTCATCACCGTCGCACCCCGCGTCCCCCGCACTGTCCAGCCGCGCACTCCGAGCTCAAGTCCGCAGTAAGAGGTGGGACTAAACAGTATAATAATATATAGGGCAAAGAGAGCCCTCTCTGCGCATTATGAGCTGTCTATTTGAAAACTAGCGCCATCTGGAGATTGGCCCCGAAAATATCTATATCTAATCTATCTAAGCTCGAAATTATAAAATCATTTTGATTGTTGTGACGCACTAAAATAACAAACTCTACTTTTTATTATTTATGTAGGTATTGCAATTTATTACCATGTTGAAATTGCGCGTAGAGTTAGTTATTTAATTTTGCCACAACATAGAACATAAAGGATAGATTTAGTAGTGTAATAGTTATTTATTCAACTGTTGTGTAATAAGGGGTATTAAAACACGAATGTGGATTTATCTCACGAGGCGAAGCCGAGTGTGATAATAGTCACATGAGAGTTTTAATACCTAATTATCAACAGTTGCATACAAGACTTTATCTACACCCAAAATATGAATCCTCTAAAATATTCTGAAACAGCTTACTGCTAACATTAAAACAGCCTGTCCTAGTAGTAACCTTATATCATCCATTGTTTATGGATATACAAATAAACTAAGTATTAATAAAATAATTATTTATTTTACTAGTAATTTACATTTTGTATAGTGCAATAATTAAAATTCACTTGAACATCATGTTCTTTTGGAAATTAATCGCTCATTTTTTGTAAACAAAACAATAAAAATATCGAAGAAAAATGGCGGGGATTCGAATAACCTACTTTTTTTTACGGCGCGCGACGTTCTCGGAGTGTGGAGCGCGCGTAAACCAAAATGTTCTTTTTTTGAAATTCATTCACGCATCGAGCAATAAGAATGTGGCTGTCTGTTAAAACTCTTTGAGCATGAAGGGAATGAAAAAAAAAATAGGAGTGTTGTTATGAAAATCAGTACAACATTACAACACTCTTTTGGATGATGTAATGGTTATTAGAACATTGGGTGTTTTAATGTTGGCAATAAGCTAACTATTTCAGAATCTTTAATAGACGATTTAAAGCATGGGTGTAGATAAATATTCAAAATGGAACACGAGAGCTACATGCATGCGCAAACGTTAGAAGTAGCCGCCATTTTATGACCAGTGGGCAGTGACAGAATTATAGAAAAGTTGAAAGGTTTCAAAGCGAGTGGCAGCTGAAAAAGCTTTCATTTTCGAGCCAACTAACAGATGACAACTACAGTCTTCTGAGAACGTCACTTAAAGGCGTCTGTCTCACCCCTGGGTGGGACGTTACCGCGAACCCACCACACTCACCCTGATGAAGGACCTCCGAATGTTCCGAAACTAGTCCGGTAGTAGGTACCGACACCGAAAAAATCAGGGAGTAAAGCCGTATTAATAAATAATAAATAACAAGATTGCAATTTAAAGTTATAATAAATAATAGGCTCGCATTAATGTTATTTAACGTTACAACTTCACACAAAAATATTTTTCACGTGCTATTATGAAAATAATTACTTCAGAACAAATTACGATAGTTAAACAATTTGTTATGTTTTTAAAATATATTCCTCACTTCTGGGATAAATAACACAAATCAAATTTGAATACAACATTTATGAACGATGCGGGACTCGAAATCGAGAACTCTCGCGTTCCAATCAAGCTAACCGTTTGAGTGACGTATCGTTGATAAACCTTGTATGTCTTGTTCAACGCTCAGGTTGTGGCTTCATCTCCAGAATCTACTTTACAGTTGATAACCTGCTCAACCCTTATATTTGCATATTATGAAGTTGACTTGAGATGTCGCTCTTTCATATCTAACAATTTGTTATTTCAAAAATTGAATTACCATTAAAGGTAAGTATATTTGTGACAGAGTAAATTTTCTTCCATACACGGAATAGATTGGGAACATAAAAAAACATTTATAATTCTGTTTTCAACAATTTTACTGAATTTCTGATTGTTGTGATTTTATGCACCCTCGAATGTCTAGATTGACCGGACTATAAAAAGATTTATTAAAGAACTAGGTGCTTCGCAATAAGGCAGTAAAAATACTATACATTTTTGTAGAACTCACAGCAAATATTCCCAGTTTTTACTTTCAAAGATCGCTATGGCTATCTGTCTTGCGCTGCCCTCATCCAACGTATTCCGGCGATCTTGACCAGATCGTAGGTTCTCTTGTGGGGGTCCTACCTTCGTCGTATGGTACTTCCTATTATTATATAATAATAGCTGACCCGGCAGACTTCGTACTGCCTCAATCGATAAATAATAGACCTAAACTTTTGTATGTACGTCAGATAATATTGTTTGCGTTCAGAAATTTAATTTGTGACAAAACTTAAGATATATCAATCTACATGAACATAATCTGATATATAGTTAACAACTGTATTTAATCTACCTACTATAGTTACCCAAAATTAAGTTTATTTTTTACCTCCTGAAAAAGTTAGAAAGATATAAAAATTCTAATTAGTTATACATTTTTAACTATTATTTTAATTTGATTTCTGAACGACGCGAGACACAACAAAGAAAATCAAAATTGTTGCTTTTATTTTATTCCGAGAATTTTCATATTTATTCACCTTTTAAACCTTCTCTGGACTTCTACAAATAATTCAAGACCAAAATTAGCCAAATCGGTCCAGCCGTTCTCGAGTTTTAGCGAGACTAACGAACAGTAATTCATTTTTATATATATCGATTAAAACTTTGATGCCTACGAATTAAATATTTTACTACAAGCAAGTTTAAAAAAATTATCTCTACACTCTCTCATATTCCATTTTCACGGTGAAATTATTAGTCTTTGTACTAGAATTTTCGATTTGCAAATATAATATACTTACTTCCCGTATTAATCATTCAACTTTATAAACCAAAATCGAAATGCTCAAAATATTGACACAATGTTAACGATTAAGGAAAATATACATAAGCCGCGAGAAAACTTGAGCGGTACTTAAGATAATCTTTCTTTGACATTTCAATGATTTTTGACCTAATTCAACATTTTAACTATATAATAAGAGTAGAATACCCTGCAAAGTACTGGTGGAATGCTATTGTTATGAATAAAAATTATCAAGAAGATAAAGATCTAAGATCGAGGTAATAATTCCTTTAATTTTGCTTAACATAACTTTCTGGTGTTTTAAATTTTAGCATGTGATGTCACAATGCTTTCGATTTTCTATGAAAATAAGGGATGAGACGAGCAGGACGTCCAGTTTATGGTAATCGATACGCCCTGCCCATCACATTGCAGCGTCGCTCAGGATTATTGAAAAACCCAAAAATTCTAAGTGCCACTACAACTGCGCTTGTCACCTAGATACATAAGATGTCAAGTCGTATTTGCCCAGTAATTTCACTAGCTAGCCCTTCAGACCGAAACACAACAAAGCTTACACATTACTGCTCTACGTTTGAAATAGGCGTCGTTGTGGTACCCTTAGTCTAGCCGGCATCCTGTGCAAAGGAGCCCCCCACTTACCGTCCCTTGCCCCCAGAGAAATGTCACATATCATTAGACCCCTCCCCCCTGTATGGTGTGACGTAATTAAAGGATGATAACTAAGTTCAAGGCAGTTTAAGTTGATTTCAAGGTTACTCTGAAGTAGGTCTCAAATCTACTTATTAAAATTAGTTTAATGCACCAAGGCCTGATATAAAATGGGTGTTATTTAAATGATAAGCACAGTATTGGTATTTTAGTGAGCAGAAATAGCTAATTGACCAACAACTCATAACCAGCAAACATTTCAAAATCAGTCAACAATTTATGTCATTCAGGATGGCTACAATTATTTTTTATAGCATTAATAATAATATTAGTTGCAATGAGCTGCTCCTGTTTAGTAAAACGCCTTAAATTCGTTTCTGCCACTCGCCGGCCGCTACCGCGGCCCGCTACGCTCGGCTCGTGCGTTGTTTTAACTGTTCTAACATAACCTAACCTAACTAATTTTTACAAAAATTTTTAGAAAACTTTCTTACCAAGTAGTTATTTTGGGGGCCAAACTTTTATATAAAAACTCATTTTATTGTAAGCTGCCTATGATTATTGCTATTTATGATTTAATTTTTGACCATTATCAAAATTATTTGCGGAACAAGGATTGCTGCCTGATGTTTTTTATTGCAAACAAAATCTTTGTATGCTGACCATATTATTTAAATGCTGTTTTTTGTGGCTCACCTAATTTTATAATCGCTAAACATTTAATTAGTTCTCATATAAAGTATAGATTATTTGGAGAATAAACACCCTTACATAGATTGCATCCATGTGATATTTGAGAAAGCTGCGAAATATATCAAAACATTAATTGGGTTTGCTCACAGTGAATTGAAGCAAATATAACCCATACTTAATGTTTATACTTATATACCTCTAGTATCAAAATTCAATGTTTGTATCACTTTAACATATATATTCATTCATATAATAAGGTTGATTATTAAGACGAAGTTTAGTTGTTAACAGATAGACTTGATGTCTGAGATATAATAATATGATGAATGTCTTTTTTTATGGAAAATGAGGACAAACCATGGTACGGGTCAACAAAATGATCACCGCCACCCACATACTCTTGCAACACCAGATTAATCACAGGAGCGTTGCCGGCCTTTAGAAATGAAAATTTAATATACTTTTCTTTATACCTTATATACTTATATAGATTTTCATTATTATAACACTAGAAATAAGGGATTGCTTGTAACTAATTATAGTACGCTTCATAAGATACATAATAGCTTTAAGGGTAAATGTATACATTTCTATAATAAAGTCCCAGCCACTGTTCAGGCATTATCTATTAATAAATTTAAATGTTTTATAAAAAAGTGGCTCTGTCGTAAATCCTATTGCTCCACAGCTGAATATCTAAAAATGATCGGACAGCCTGGGACTAGATTATGATTATTTTATAGCGATAGATATGACTGTACAATATTGTATATTTTTATTGAAAAGAACGCAAAAAAAGAATGCTGGGAGAGTTTCTTGCGTCGCTTCAGCGGTAGTAGTATCTAGTATATTAGAAATGACATCAAAAAGAATTCTAAAGGAATCAATTTTGAGAAAATAAATGCCTTTTAAGGAAGGTGTACGCGCTCATTTCACAGCTTCGTAGTACGTGGAAGAAAGATCCTTGAAAACTGTGGAGGAACGCCACACATCCAGATGGTGGGGATGATATCCTAACTTGTGGCGTGTCGTGCGAAGGTGGAATTCGGCGGCAGGAATCAGGTTAAACAGTCATATTAGGTTTACATAGATATACCTAAAACTATTTTCAGGTAAAATTCTATATATTAAAGAACCTACTTAAAGAACTTACTCACAAAAAATATTATCGCCCTAACTGTTCTGCTTAAAATTGCAAAATAATGGCATGACTTAAAATTTCATATCAAGCAAAATTTGTCCCTTTATAAATTAAAATGAACCTAGCTGAGGCAATTGTCTCCCATTAGAGGGCTAAGTGTTCGTATCACGTTGTGATATAAATTATTCGTTAATATCACATGGATGCAATCTATGTAAGAGTGTTTATTCTCCAAATAATCTATACTTTATATGAGAACTAATTAAATGTTTAGCGATTATAAAATTAGGTGAGCCACAAAAAACAGCATTTAAATAATATGGTCAGCATACAAAGATTTTGTTTGCAATAAAAAACATCAGGCAGCAATCCTTGTTCCGCAAATAATTTTGATAATGGTCAAAAATTAAATCATAAATAGCAATAATCATAGGCAGCTTACAATAAAATGAGTTTTTATATAAAAAGTAATAAATGTAATTTTCTTTATTCGTATGAATCGTGGTAACAGAGTAACAATTGATATTTTTTTTATGAAAATAAGAGACGAGACGAGCAGGACGTTCAGCTGATGGTAATTGTTAGGGCCTGCAAAATTTACAATTTATTACAATGCAATGCCGCTTAGGATTCTTGAAAAACCCCCAAATTTCTGAGTGACACTACAATTGCGCGCGTCACCTTGACACAAAAGATGTTAAGTCTCATTTGCCCAGTAATTTTACTAGCTACGGCGCCCTTCAGACCGAAACACATAATGCTTACATAATGTTGCTTCACGGCAGAAATAGGCGCCGTTGTGGTACCCATAATCTAGCCGGCATCCTGTAAAAGGCCTCCCACTGGTAGATGCACAGTACAATTCGCAAATAAATCGGCATTCAAACTTTGGATTATATATAATAGTTGAATTATTGTATTTTAAATACGTCATTAATGATTGTCCTTAACATTTTCACAATACTTATTAGCCTAAGATCCCACCGCTCGATTCTGCAGGTACGTGTTTTATTGATAAAACTAATTTTAGATGAACGTTTACCCCCTTATTCATAATAGTCTGCTAACTTTAAGCATTGCTAATTCTCACTCTGTCTTCTTCTATTGACCTAAGTCAGAATGAGAGAAAACACTCCTAAGCGGCTGTTTAAAGTTAGCGGACCATTATGAATAAGGGGGTTAGGGAGTAGGCAATGTATTAGCCACAGGTTGTCTATATACATTTGGCCGCAAGTACCAGTAATTAATTTTATTTTTTGAATAAACTGTACGTCATTGTAGTAGAAATGAAAAAAATATGGTTGCCAGCTCTCAGTCAGCCGCAAAATAAAGGTTGCCAGGTGTAAACAGGTTCATTATTGTTGATAAATTCTAGTCACCTTTTTTTAAATAATTTTTATACAAAATTGAAGTTTTATATTAACTATTTACGATAAACCATCGTTGCCAGTTAAAAAATGGCCGCAAGTAGAGGTTGATAAACGTATCTCGCTTCAGTTAAGTTCTAGCACTACCGATGCCAATATAGGGTATACCTTTATAACCTAAGCACATAGTGGAGATGGTTCGGCTGGATTAAATCCGACCATCTGTTTATAGCCTAAAACTTGGTGGCATTACGAAGTCTGCCTTCGTAGCTTTAGGTTGCTCCTGAATACACATCGCTTTCTACACGTCGGATGTGTACATGGCACTACCGATGCCAATCATGTGTTTAAAAAGGCATAAAAGGCATTTATTTTGTCAAAATTGATTCCGTTAGAATTCTTTTTAATGTCATTTCTGATATACTAGATACTACTACCGCTGCGGAAACAAATGGCGCTCTGAGAGAGAAGAAGGGGTGCAAGAAACTCTCCCAGCATTCTTTTTTTGCGCTCTTTTCAATAAAAATATTCAATATTGTACAGTCATATCTATCGCTATAAAATAATCATAATCTAGTCCTAGGCTGTACGATCACTAAGATATTCAGCTGCGGAGTATTAGGATTTACGACAGAGCCATTTTTATTTATAAAACATTTATATTTATTTACAGCTTTACAGCCTAAGCACATGGTGGAGATGGTTTTGCCGGATCAAATCCGACCATGTCGTGAGACTATTATACTAAATAACAAAGTAAATATTTTTTTAATTTCTAAAAATGAGTTTTCTGTAGATGTATTTAATTCTATGCCAGTTTATTCAAGTGCAGCAAACTTAATGCTAACATTTGGAAGGCTCACAAAATTGGGCTCTGACGTATGTAGGTCAATTTCTTGTTTAAACATGCTGTTTAAGAATTGTTTGTGTTTTCCAACTTAATTTGAGTTTGAAATATCTAGGAACTGCGCTACGAGTATGATGCATTTTTTTTTAGTTTTAATTAATTTTGTTTTCTTTATACTTACTCAAGTAATTCGAAACGTTTAAGATAATTGTGGCATCTCGTTATTATACATGATGTCCCTATTTTCTAAAGTGCTGGTACTGTAAATGTTGCTTAAAAAGAATGGCATGTTTCATTTTTTAACCAACATGATTAACGAACTTTATTTTTGAGTATAGAATTTAGCCTTAGATTAAAGCAGGGGTGAGACACACGCCTTAAAGTCACGTTTTCAGAAGACTGTAGTGACATCTGTTAGTTGGCCCGAAAATGAAAGCTTTGACAGCTGTCACTCGCTTTGAAACCTTTTTGAAGTTTCCTTTATTTGTGTTACTGCCCACTGGTCATAAAATGGCGGCTATGCCTAGCATTTGCACATGTATGTAGCTCTCGTGTTCCATTTTGCATATTTACACTACTAAATCTATCCTTTATGTTCTATGTTGTGACAAAATTAGATAACTAACTCTACGTGCAATTTCAACATGGTAAAAAATTGCAATACCTACATTAAAAAGTAGAGTTAGTTATTTAATTGCGTCAGAACATTAAAAATGAATTTTATAATTTCGAGCTTATATATAGTTATTTTCGGGGCCAATCTGCAGATGGCGCCAGCTTTCAAATAGACAGCTCATAATGCGTAGAGAGGGCTCTCTTTTCCCTATATATTATTATACTCTTCGGATTAAGGATTGGCACTACCTAAGAACAATAGCTTTATTACTACGGCAACTATTAGATGCTTGTGTGCGTGGCATCTTGATACTCAATGGCATCTTTCAAATTTTCTAACATACTCTTCGTGTTATTTTACATTGAAATTAATAAAATACAAAATACTTACTGATGATAATATGTGATCCCAGTGTCTTTCTTATTTCTTGTAGTATTATTATTACAAAGTTTTACTACGCAACCCGGCATTTAAGTTTGAATTATGAGCAAAGTCTAACGAACATGTTGTGTGGCATGTTAACGACAAACATTTTATTGAGGCAGGCTCTAGTACGCACACTTAGTGGGCGTAGTATTAGTTGCCGCACTTTGCGTCTACGTCTGCGGTATCTAGTTGGAGGGCAGCGGAGACCACTCCTTAATCTAAGATAATAAGTAATATGCAAGAGACCAGTGAACGATCTCCTCAGACAAAGACTATGCAGACTAACCAAGAGTTGGGAGGCAAGCGCAGTGAGGTGATATTTATAAATTTTACAGTCCATTGGGTTTTTTTTTTGTTTTTTTAAACAAATAAGTGTTGAGGGAAACAAAATAATGCAAAATTTTCAAACCGGTGAAGCCAGAGGCTTAATCTAAAAATTTAATCTAGAAGTTAGAATTATTAAAAGCAACAATTATCATCATCATCAGCCGGAAGACGTCCACTGTATGACAAAGGCCTCACCCAAATATATCCACTACGATCGGTCCTGCGCTGCCCTCATCCAACGTATTCCGGCGATCTTGATCAGATCGTCGGTCCATCTTGTGGGGGGCCTACCAATACTACGCATTCCTTCCTTCCTTCATTTCCTTTCTTCCTTCTTTCTTTCCTTCCTACAAGCAACAATCATGTATCTAAAATATCTCTAATTCACCAGTGGCACGAATAAGACTATAATTCTGTCTGACAAGTTATGTAGTACACCCCATTTTGAAATTTGGACAATTTTATTAATTACACAACTAAAATTTGATAACAAACGATGCGGGACTCGATCCCGCGACCTCTCACGTTCCGAGCGAGCGCTCTTCCAACTGAGCCAACTTGTTGTCACTCAGGTTGTGGCTCAATCTACAGTATCTACTTTACAGTTGACAACCTGCTCAACCCCATATTTGCATATTAGGAAATTGACTTGAGATGTCACTCTTTCAAATCTAAATAATTTGCTATTTTTTAAAGTGATAGCCCTCACTTCTGGGATTAATTACACAAACAAAATTTGAAACAAAATTTATGAATGATGCGGGCCTCGAACCCATGACCCCTCGCGTTCCGTGAGAGCGCTCTTCCACGAAGCCAACCGTTCGAGTGACGTATCGTCGATAAATCTTGTATGTCTTGTTCAACTCGTTCACAACGTTATGTGCCCGAATACTTACATTTCACTTTATTTTGGTCTTTGAGTAACGTTCAGCAGGGTGTTTCTTCAACTCTCATAATATTGTGAGGTTGCCTCGTCCACCTCTCCTTAACTAAACTATTAGCAACAGGCGCAATAACATTATTTCAGTCGTAACGCATCAAAAAACGACCTACGGTGTAGCGCGATGCGAAACTCGTTACATCTCCCTGCGCCATTCCAAGACTTGAGAGACAGAATGTTAATTCATGTACTCAATTAGGGGATATGTGATGATTTTATTGCAATTAATTATATTTGCCTCAGACCTGAGAAGAACGGTCGCAAGAAATCTACCGGGCTTCTTAATTTTCGAACCGACAAAGATAAACAGAGGAGGCTCTCAAATCGACGCGTATATTGTTTTTATGTATGACCACATAACTTTCAAGAGAGTTTTTTTTCTTTATGAAAATAAGGGACGAGACGAGCAGGACGTTCAGCTGATGGTAGTTGATATGCCAATTTTGATATTGCAGTGCCGCTTGTTGAAAAACCCAAAAATTCTGAGCGGCACTACAACTGCGCTTGTCACCTTGAGACATGGGATGTCAAGTATCATTTGCCCAGTAATTTCACTACCTACGGCTCCCTTCAGACCGAAGCACAATAATGCCCAATAAACCCATAATCGAGCCGGTATCCTGTGCCCTGCCTCCCATTTGTAAGAGTAGTCCGATTTTGATAATAATTCTTTTTTATTTAAAAACGGTATACCCGGAAGTTCGTTCTATACAAGTTAGAAAAAAATACTTACCCTAAGGAAAGAATAAAATAAATTAGGGATTGTGATGTTGGAGGGTCGGGTATTAAGCTAATGACAAGTCTGACTGCGATTTTAAGCTCCTTTATAAAACTATGCAACTGCTTATATATTTAAATTTAAATTTCAATTTATTGAATTCCATAAATACATTCCTTAAATATAGCATTTGGAGTAAATACTATAATTGTGCTTCGAATTTTGTCTGGCAGATTATTATATATTTTTATCTACACCCATGCATTGAATCATTATCATCATCATTTAAGCCAGTCCTAGTAACCATTGCATCATCCAAACGAGTGTTGTAATGTTGTACTGAATTTCATTACAACACTCGTTTGGATGATGTAATGGTTATTAGGACATTGGGTGTTTTAATGTTAGCAATAAGCTAACTTTTCCAGAATATTTTATAGAGGATTCATATTATGGCTTAGTAGACAAAGTGTTGATAATTAGGTATTAAAACACTCGTGTGATACTATTATCCCACATTATAAACCCACATTCGTGTTTTAATACCCCTTATTACACAACATTTGCATAAATAACTATTATAGACATTACGTAAGGACTCAAAGTATGTATATGTACTAATTTTGGTTGCGGGATATGTAGTAGTTAAAGAGATGAGTGTGTGCATATGTGTATAAACTACACTACACTACAGGATGATTTATTATTCACTCACTGATTTTAATGCTGAGATGAGTACTACAAATATACTTCACGACGAATGAGTCTTATACCTGTCAGACTGTTGTGTGGTGTACACACAACAGTCTGACTGTCAGTGTCAGCAATTCTGTTAAGGCTCGTTCATCGTGTAATACCTTATTTGGCTCTAGATCAGATAAAGCTCTCAAAAGCTCTAAAATTTTAAAAGTGATGACAATTAATCATGTAGTAATGAGTAGATTATAGCCAAGGTATATAGAATAATTTATTACGAATGATGATAGATTATAAGTTCGAGTCCAGCATCTTCTCTATATATATAATGATAATGGTCATTTTTTGAGGCTTTTCACGCTTAACCCCTGATTGTATCGACATGAAACTACCACCGTTCGATGCGATATTTATCCTATACGGTTTTTTTATGAAAATAAGGGACGAGACGAGCAGGACGTGCAGCTGATGGTAATTGATGCGCCCTGCCCATTACGATGCAGTGCCGCTCAGGATTCTTGAAAAACCCCAAAAATTTTGAGCGGCACTACAACTGCGCTCGTCACCTTGAGACATAAGATGTTAAGTCTCATTTGCCTAGTAATTTCACTAGCTACAGCGCCCTTCAGACCGAAACACAGTAATGCTTACACAATACTGCTTCACGGCAGAAATAGGCGCCGTTGTGGTACCTATAATCTAGCCGGCGTTCGGTGCCAAGGAGCCTCCCACTGGTTTATGGCTACTTATTTTTTTAGTGTTTTTGTAATAAGATGAATAAAATTTTATTTGTTTACTTTTAAAATTCGCCCAACGAAGCGGGCGGGAACGGCTAGTCCTTCATAAATTTAATTTGTATAATTGGACGAAGTTCCTGAAAAATGTTCCAAACCACAGACATCACATTTTAAGGAATTCGTGTTTAAAGTTTATATTAGTATATTCCGAACGTGTGGGTTTGGGCTACCTGTCATGATGTCATTTGAGTGTTGTAGGGCTGCCATTTTTTGTCAGTCCGTTAATGTGATTCACGTGACCAGTTTTGTGTTCTTAACTCAATTTCGACATGATTGTGGTTTGGAACGTTTTTCTGGAATTACGTCCAATTAATACTAGAAGTGAGGAAAATCATTTTAAAATAATATGGTGGTCCTAGTTTATCGTGATAACTCCTGTAATGTTTCTTATTGACCAAAACACCTATTTGAGTTTATTTTAATGATATTTTTAAAACTATAAGCAAAGAGTTGGATTATTAAATAAAATTATGTAATTTTAACAACACACACTAAAATATAATTGAAGTTACGCGATCTACGCAAGCATTGTGACACGAAAGCTTTTCTAAGCTTTGTAACAATAAATTTTAACATAAAATTCTGGTTCCAGTAAATGCGAATAACAGAAATAATATAATTTGTTTACACAAACTTTGCATGTGCTTTGCTGAGATGGTTTGGCCATGTCGAGAGAATGAATGAAAAACGATTGACGAAGAAAGTGTATAAGGCCAGTGTGAATGAAAGTGTTGGAAGGGGTAGACCTAGGCGGACGTTTCGAGATCAAATCAGGGACGTCTTGAAAAAAGGCCAGGTCAAGAGTACCCTAAGCCGAAGAGCATGTATGAAAGGAATAATGAAAGTGGACGAAGCGAACCAAGTATGTAAGGATCGTAGCAAGTGGAAAGAAGTGGTCTCTGCCTACCCCTACGGGAAAGAGGCGTGATTATATGTATGTATGTATGTACTTTGTGTAATATCGTTTTTTCCAAATAGGTATATAAATTATATCAACATCTCTATAGTGCTTGTATGTATAAGGAGCTCAAAGTTAATTGAATTGTCACGATTAAGGAACCTTCTATAAGTTGTCCATTTTTGGTTAGCCATATTATGTTTGAATGAAACACTTTTTAAAGGATTAAAACGCTTGTCTTTCAAAGGAAAATATCATCTCGTCACTTCCTACATAAAAAAGTTTTATGTAAGTAAGTGACGAGATGATCAGGACATTCAGCTGATGTGAATTGATACACATGAGTGCCAATTCTAAGTTGGACTACAATTGCGCTCGCCACCTTGAGACATAAGATGTTAAGTCTCATTTGCCCAGTAATTTCACTAGCTACGGCGCCGTTCAGACCGAAACACAATAATGTTAACACATTACTGCTTCACGGCAGAAATAGGCACCGTTGTTGTACTCATAATCTAGCCGGCGTCCTGTCCAAAGGAGCCTCCCACTGGTAAATATGTATGTATAAAAGCTAAAAGCTAATTAAATTGCCACATTATGTTTAAATAACACACTTTTTAAAGAATTAAAACGCGTGTAATTGTAACTGTGTGACAACGTGATATGGAAAGGACGTATTATACAACATTCAAGAAAGGAATTAAGTGGTGGAGGAAAGTAATAATGGAGCTAATATTTGGTACAGCCCTTATTTACGCCTGGATTGCGTATAATTCAATTAATGGTGATAGAAATAAAATGCCAAAGAGAATAAAATTTGTGGAACAACTTATTGAAGGTTTTACAAAGAAAGACATGGATGTGGATACAGGTAATTTTGAAACATCCTAACTACTCGTTATAATAAATAGTTAATAGAAACGTGAATGTGACATGTTGAGTAACTTTCTTCAAATAGGTTGATAATCATGATTACTATTAGTGTGTTTGTTCATTGAATCAACTAGCGGACCCGAAAATCGGTGTCTTGCTCATCAAAATTTAACTCTTATGCCCAAGTCATCCCCACTCTTCCCTACTCTAACCAACTTAACACAACTCTTCTAAACGTGGGGGCAACTAAAATAATAATTAAACGTAACTTATACGCAAAATCTAATACAAAAACACAGTTACAATTACACGCGTTTTAATTCTTTAAAAAAGTGTTTTATTTAAATGTGTAGCACTCGCGTTTATCAAAGAAAAAACCATGTCTACTTCTGTCCATCTTAGAAAGAACAGGTTTCTTAAATTTTCTTTGGTCGTGTCCACTTCATTGCTTTCTTGAACCTGTAATCTTCTTTTTAACTTCATTAATTCTTCTTCATTTCATTTTTAAAGATAAAAGAAGAAAACGACCAAGTGCGGGTCGGGATCGCTTAGTGAGGATTCCGTACATATTATTAGGTACCTTCTTATACTTTTAAACGTTATTTTTGCATTCTTTGTCATAAATCGAAGACATTTGACGAATTTAACCTGATTCCTGCCGCCGAATTCCACCTTCGCACGACACGCCACAAGTTAGGATATCAACCTCACCATCTGGATGTGTGGCGGTCCTCCACAGTACGGTTTTCAAGGAGCTTTCTTCCTCGTACTACAAAGCTGTGGAATGAGCTTCCTTGTGCGGTGTTTCCGGGACGATACGACATGGGTACCTTCAAAAATAGCGCGTACACCTTCCTTAAAGACCGGCAACGCTCTTGTGATTCCTCTGGTGTTGCAAGAGAATGTGGGCGGCGGTGATCACTTAACACCAGGTGTAAAAAAAAAACTGTATGCTAAGTAGTGCCGTTTCTTCCATAAAGACTGTGGTGTTTTATAACTCAATCACAAATCTATAGATTTTATACTTATACGTGTAACAACTAATTTTAATTAAGGAATTATATTTGTAGTATAATACGGTATCACTTGCCGAATTTCATTGTTCAACGGAACTCACGGAAAATATTGTATAAATATTGATTCCCTTGAGAACCGAGTCCTTAGTAACTAATTAGGTAATTAATAAGACATTAATTTATCAATAGTACTCGCAAAGTTAATATAAATTAGGTACACTTTTATCCCTATAACTATTAACATCAAAATGGCGACAGTGCATTGCTTTGTATGAACCACACTCGGACTCATTCATAATCTATATGGTCCTTACATATGAAATTGGCGTATTTCGTACTGGCCACTTTAATCACGATGTTCTCCTCTTTGGTAAGGAATTCTAAATTCAAATTTGTACAGCTATTTACTCATGTATTTGTGCTTCGATGACCGTCATTCATTTGTTTTTTTCTGTTTGCGTCACTCATTTTACAAAATGGAAAATTTAAAGTATCGCATTATTTACGAGTACGAGTTCCGCCGTGGAACTAGTGCTGCGAAAACGACTCGAAGGGTGAATGATGTGTATGGCGGTCATGTTGCAAAAGAAAACACAGTTGGTTTTTGGTTCCAACGTTTTCATTCTGGAAATTTCGACCTGCAGAACAAGCCCCGTGGACGGCCTGAGACCCAAGTTGATAATGAAGTATTGAAGGCTATTGTGGAAGCGGATCCATCGCAAACCACGTCCGAGTTAGCTGCAGGCTGCGGTGTTAGTGATAAAATTGTTTTTATTCACTTGAAGCAAATTGGGAAAATTAAAAAGCTTGAAAGGTGGGTACCTCACGAATTGACTGAAGCAAACCGGCAAACGCGCGTCGACTGCTGCGTTACATTACTGAACCGGCACAACAATGAAGTTATTTTAAACCGAATCATTACCTGTGATGAAAAATGGATTCTTTACGATAATCGGAAGCGCTCAGCGCAATGGTTGGATCCTGGCCAGCCAGCCAAATGCTGCCCCAAGCGAAAATTAACCCCAAAAGAGTTACTTGAAAGCGTTTGGTGGACTTGTGCCGGTATTGTTCATTGCAGTTTTCTCAAATCTGGCCAGACTATTACGGCTGATGTCTATTGTCAGCAATTGCAAACCATGAGGGAAAAGCTAGCGGCTAAACAACCTAGGCTGGTCAATCGCTCCACGCCACTGCTACTTCACGACAACGCTAGACCACACACTGCACAACAGACGGCTACCAAATTAGAAGAGCTTCAATTGGAATGTCTAAGACATCCTCCGTACTCCCCGGACCTTGCTCCAACAGATTACCATTTTTTTCGAAATTTGGACAACTTCTTGCAAGGGAAACAATTAATTAACTCTGATGGGGCGGGGCAGTCCAAATCGCCTTCACAGATTTTATTGATTCCCGTCCGACTGGTTTTTTTAGTAAAGGGATCAATGAACTACCTATGAGATGGCAAAAGTGCATAGAAAACAATGGTTCATACTTTGATTAATTAAATATATTATATTTAAAAATATTCGACTTTTTGTTCCTCCCATACAAAACGCCAATTTCATATGTAAGGACATAATATATAAACGTAAAAGTCCTGACTGACTGACTTATTCACTCACTTAAATAAACGCCCAGCCCAAACCGTTGTACCTAGAAAGCTGATTTTTTCACAACAGGTAGTTTACATAACGCAAGTATCCACTAAGAAGGGATTTTTGAAAATTCCACCTTTATAGGGGTGAAAAGGGGGTTGAAAGTTTGTATGGGGATGGAGTAAAATTTTAATTAAGGGGCTTGAAACTTTGCGTATGGACTCCTTGTTACAATATAATAAAACTAGTAAGTTATAAAATTCCCCGAACGATTCCCTTCTAAATTTGAAGTTTCACTCCAACTCAAATCCTATTTAACTGACCACTAGATAACAAAAGCATTTTCTAATGAAATAACCTTTTCTATTTCATTAAGAGATGTTTAATTATGTTTACTGTAATGAGTGCAGAGATTTACTATTATATTGTACTTGTGCGGAATAATTTCTTTTACATCCTTTATTTGTCTTTCCTTACCTTCTCATGTAGGGTTTTATGTCCGAGAAAAGTCATCAAGAAGATCAAGAAATAATCATCATCATTTCAGCCGAAACATATCCACTACTGGACAATGGCCTCCCCCAAAGATCGCCATGACGATCGGTCCTACGCTGCCCTTATCCAACCTATTCCGGCGATGTTAACCAGATCGTCCGTCCATCTTGTGAGGGACCTACCAACACTACGTCTTCCGGTATGTGGTCGCTATTCAAGTGAGCTTACTGTCCCAACGGCCATCTGTCTGTTGAGCTGTGTGCCCTGCCCACTGCCACTACAGTTTCGCAACCATCTGGGCTATGTCGGCTTTGTCAAAATAATACGTTATTTTTATACGTGGCTATAGTTATTAGTTCTAAGTATCATATACTAGGTAGGCAATTAACGAGTGTAAGGGTGATGGGAGTCTGATGGTAAGTGAGCACCTCTGTCCATACTCTCAGGACTCCTCATGTATCTTCCGCCAGCTGGATAGGAAAAAAGTGGACTGGAAATCACTGACATTACACTGACTTATCAAAATTGGTCCCGCATTATCGAACTATTTCTTTATGACAGTAAAGGACGAGATGAGCAGGACGTTCAGCTGATGGTTTGCTTGATGAGGGCTGACTATTGAAAAATCCAAACATTCTGGGCGGCACTACAATTGCGTGACGAGCTTGAGACATAAGATGTTAAGTCTCATTTGCCCAGTAATTTCACTAGATACGCCGTAGCTTCTAGCCCTTAAGACCGAAATACAATCATGTTTACACATTACTGCTTCACGGAAGAAATAAGCGCTGTCGTAGTACCCATAATCTAGCTGGAATCCTGTGCAAAGGAGCCTCCCATTATGGTGAAAGCCACTCAGACGATCGCACGCCAGTGGACTCGGACGCACGCGAACAGTTTACTCAAATGAAAAACACACATCGCGGCATCTAAGGAAAAATGGAATGAACTATTTTTACTTTAGCATTACTGAATTATTGGCAGTACCTAGTTCCTATTAAATTAAATTACGACCATCTTCCTCAGCCTGAGTAAAAATGATGACGGGATGAAATTGTTTGTGCAGCCAATTCAAAATTTCTTATAATGTAATTACGAGTCCAAAATTTATCTTTTGCGTACGGTTATACCCCGGTCGTGTAGATATCAATGCTGACCTAATTGCTATTCCACCTCGACCAGCATTATTGAGTCAGGATAAAAGCCCTAACTGGGCGCGGGCAGCCAGATCGTGCTCGCTCCTCATAAATTATGGTTCTGCCCAAGGGTCTCTAAAAATATATTTGTGTAATCAAGTCTTCATATTCATAACAATATTGACACGAGAGTGGGTCAGGGATTGGAAATAATACTCCACTTATAGAAACGAGTCTTTATTTGCGTTCAATTTTTCTGAACTTGCACTTCGCCGGTCTGCCGCTGTTCCTCTTGTAGGCGGCGGTACCTTCAACGCGTCACACCGCACCGAACACTAAGTCTCTTCTATCTTCTTCTTCTTGGAACACTTTCACTTTTCACTACTTCTTCTTTTCTTCTTCTTCTTCTTCTTTACACTTTCGAGTCAGAACTAGAACTGCCGTAGGCCACAATAGTACGGTTTATATACCCCTGGATCTGTTCTATTTTCAAAATGATTCTCTTATTCCATCTTATAGTTTAAATTGTACTAGAAAATTCTTTTAACTATTTTTTCCTACTTACACATTTTCCATCCCTTTTTTTCTGTTCGATTTGATCCTGAACTCACTAGAAATTTCCATTTACTTTATAAAACCCAAAAAATTCCATACACTGGTAGGTGTATCGAACCCGGGTCTACAGCGTCTAAAGTAAACACTTTTACGCTAAAGCTTCGAGTATTGCTGACCGAGCTGTTGAAATTATCAGTGTCTTAAAGTTTGACAACTCTCGTCATGTATGTTGCTGCACGATATGACGTTTGAAAACTCTCGTCATATACGTCGAAGCGTTGCTACGCGACAATATATTATATTCCTGTGTTTGAAATAAATCTTTTTTTAAAAGCGAACTCAAAAGAGACCTCTAACAGTACTCATTTTAGTCTTAACGCGGTCTGTTAGCGGACCATATTCGATGGTATGACGCATTGTCCATCGCACAAAATTATTATTATTACTGTCCAGACCCGAGGCACCCACCAGACTGTCCGATGATCCGGCCGTACCAAGTCCGAGTGTTTAGGCTATAAGCACTTCACAACCACAAGCGATAATTGCATCAATCATTCTGACTATAACAATTAAACTGTACAAAGCTAATAACCTTCCCTAATATGCATATAGTCAAGTTTCCGTTTGCAAATGACGGCAGCGTTAGTACGGACATAACGATCTGTGATTAATTGGATAATTTATGCGATGGCTAGTATTCTGTTTCCAACTATTAATTTAAAAGCAGATTTCACCTAAACACTAGGCCTATATCATTTAGTATAATTGGATTGCCTGCACCTATGTATATAATTAAGAGGTAACAATAACTGACGAAAAATCAAATCAGGGGTTTCATTCTTGACCAGTTCCTCCTCCAAAACTTAAATAATCGGAATGCAATTTTGGATACTGAATGTGATGGAAAATTTTACAATATTCCATTTTCTGTTTTATTTTTTCCGTGTAGTGTCGCCGAATTTGTATAAGTAAAGGTTCAAAGTTCAGGAGAAATCAATCCATGGTGTTGGTATCTTAAAAATGCTGCTAGTTCTCTTAATCTTATTTCCGAAGGTCTTTACCGATTCTTCACAAATGTTTTCAAGCCACGCGTTTCTAAACTAACGATTCTAAAACATAAAATTGTTGATTTTCTTCCACCTTTCCGAATTAATGCTAGTTTTAAAATCTTCCTTAGTGTACAAAGGTACTTTAAAATATGTGCCCTCTAAGCCTTCATCAAAGACGACCTTCTCTTGAGGAGAGAGAGAGGGGCAAGCTGCACTCCCTTGGTAGTATTCGCTGGGATTTAGCACAGAAGGTGCTATCTAATTGGGACTAGTGACATCAGAAAGACGATCACAAACTGGAGGTGAATCTAAATGCGTCTGATTATCCCCGGATGTCAAGAAGCGAGCCAGGTCAGACGAGAGTTTTTAGGGGGATCGGTGAGGGCCCTTTGTTAGAGTTTCTGGGCCTCCTTGGTGACGGGAAGGAGGAGGGTCGGTATAATCCGCTGCCTCCTTAATCAGGGGATTGGGGTGAATGTCTGAGGACTTGAAGAAAGTTTCAGACATGCACTTTATGTGTTGTTGGTTGGTGGATAGCTCTAAGTCCCGGTGAAGGACCATTTAAAGCCTTACGGCAGAAAATGGATTAGACTGGTACGAAATTTTTTGCGCTCATGGTTTTTAAGAAAGATAAAAAAATATGAGATAAAAAAAACGTTCATCTGAAGGTAAGCGATACGCCATTAAAATGCAGAAGCGCTCAGGATTCATAATTGAGTTCAAACCTCTAAGATATATTGCAAAAGTGCTCTTCACTATAAGACATTTTTTTTATAAAAATAAGGGAAGATACGAGCAGGACGTTAAGCTGATGGTAATTGATTCTTGAAAAACCCAAAAATTCTGAGCGGCACTACGATTGCGCTCGTCACCTTGAGACGTAAGATTTTAAGTCTCATTTGCCCAGTAATTTCTCTAGCTACGGTGCCCTTCACACCGAAACACAGTAATGGTTACACATTGCTGCACGGCAGAAATAGACACTGTTGTGGTACCCATAATCTAGCCGGCTTCCTGTGCCTGTAAGATGTAAGTTAATTCTTATAAGTATTTCCAGTTATTATTATTTCGGCGCTCTTCAAACCGAAACACAAATAACACTTAATTAATTTACCCAAGTAAGCATATTTGACTTTCAATTTTATCATTTGAATGAAACACTTGATGAGCCATTCAAACTCGCGCCAATCTTCTACTGTTAAATCAAATCAAAATCACTTTATTTATGTAGGTCAGGGAAGTAACACTTATGTCAAAGATTTCTTCTCTTTTTAAATTTACAAACACTTCGGAAAATGATGAGCTTGAAGGAGAAGAAGTGGTAAGAAACTCATTGCCACGTTATATCACCATTAACAGCTTCATCGTTTTACAAATAATTTCAATTACATCACAATATGTAAAGTGGTGGAAAAAAGATTAAACTGAAACGTCGAATACTCAATGCTTTCCACAAGTTAATAAAAAAAGTATATGCTTAGATTAAGTATTGGTCTCCGCTGCGCTCCAACTAAATTCCGCAATACCAAAAAACAATAGATGTTTTATTTCGGCAAATATTACATGCTTGTGTGCATGGCATCTTGACACTCAACGGCATCTTTAAAATTTTGTAACATACGCTTCGTGTTATTTTACATGGAAATTAATAAAATACAAAATACTTACTAATGATATATGATCCAAGTGTCTTTCTTATTTTTTGTAGTATTATTGTTACAAAATTTTACTACGCAACCCAGCATTTTAGTTTCAATTATTAGAAAAGTTTAAAAGAACATGTGGCACGTCATTGTCACACATTGTTCGAGACTGGCTCGAGTACACACACATAGGTGTAGTATTAGTTGCCGCACTTTGCTTTAATACTATAGTATAAAATTATATTTCACACAGCATTTGAGTATCAAACTACTTTGTGTCTAGACTACGAAATTCATAAGGGTTGATCATAGAAATTTCAATAAAATTTATATGAATCCTGTATGAATCGTTGGATTGACTTCAGGTGCTTGCATTTCACTTTTATGGTTGAATTTAAATTATTGCAACTAGTAAGGTTTAAGTATCTAACATTCGCTGAATAAGTTTGTTTTCTGTTTCATTCTAGCTGATGTTTCTCATGTATAGGTTCTAGCGATATTTCCCCGGAGATCTTCTCGGCATTGCGACTTTAAATATAAGCAAAGTCGCGGGAAGAATATAGAAATACTATATTATCCATTAGCCAGTTACATGATCTACACTATTCTATATCTGCAATTTTCATCAAGATGATGCTAGTCATTCTCCAGTAATAGAAGAACAAAACAGATAAATTTCAAAAATCTTAGGACTTGTGTTAGTCAGTCATAAACGTTTCTCACAAAATATCACAAAAAAAATCTATTTACAAGAAAGCGAAAACGGTAACAAAAATAAAAAAGATTTTAACGGGACATTCTAATTTCTATTTTGGTACATCCGCTGTCGTGTACTTATTAATAAAGTTATTGTCTGTATAAATTATAATATTTTATTTTCCGTGAAAAACATCTGCGTATATCGTGACGTTCTTTTTGGATTAAAAATAGCCTACGATGCCACTGCTCGATTCTGCAGGAAGGTGTTTTTTGGATAAAAACAATTTTAAATGATGCAATGTATTTGCGATAATTTGCCACTGATAAAAACTGGCCGCAAGTACCTATAATTTATTTTAGTTTAATTAATTTTCTGATGAAAATTGCACCTCTGCTTTTTAATAAATTGTATGTCATTTTAAAGGAACTTATGTAAAGTAAAGTAAAAAGATATGGTTGCCAGCTCTCAATCAGCCGCAACATGAGGGTTGCCAGGTGTACAGATACATTTTTGTTCATAATTTAATTTGAAATCATGGCAATCTGTGCTTGCGGCCATTTTTTAACTGACAACCATGGTTTTTCGTATATTGTAAATATATAAGTTCGAAATCCGTTTTTTTATATGTATTTAAATATTAGATAACTATAAGAAATTAACAATAAAATGCCTGTTAACATCTGGCAACCCTAACGTTGCGGCTGGCTGAGAGCTGGCAACCATATTTTTCTTAACACAATTGCCTTTAAAATGACGCAAAATTTATTTAAAAAACATATATTTGCAATTTATTATGTAAAATTTATGATGGAAATAAAATACATATACTAAAATAAATTACAGGTCATCATCATCATCATTTCAGTCGGAAGACATCCACTGCTGAACAAAGTCCTCCCCCAAAGATCGACATAACGATTGGTTCTGCGCTGCCCTCATCCAACCTACTCCAGCAATCCAACCAACTTGACCAGATCGTCGGTCCATCTTGTGGGGGCCTACCAACACTACGCCTTCCGAGCGTGGTCATTATAGATTAGTTTTATTAAAAAATCACATACCTGCAGAATCAAGCAGTGGGATCTTATACTATATATAACCTGTTTATTATAAGTGAGGATCCAATCTTTTTCTCACATAACAAAAGGAAAAAGTAAAAAGATTTAAAGTAAGCTTTTAACATAAATGTACCTTTTTTACGAATGCTATATCCATCAATAAATTGTTGCTTACTTTATCTTTTCAATGCTTAGTCAAATTTCTGAGAGCTCCTATCTACTTTAATACAGTCCAAGATTTCAAGTAAAACACAAATACGAGTCGGAACTTCGATCCAAAGGCTTCTAGAATAAATAAGATTGTACGATCCGACTTACGCTTGCCAAGTTTGTAATTTTCTTTGATAGTTTTATACATGTGTAGTAAGAAGTTATTCAATTTGATTATAAATATAGTAATAAGTTTATACAATATGTTAATATTTTAATAAAATATGCGATGAAAACGGAAAAAATCTTAATTGATGAAAAAAATAAACGCCTTTACACATCTGCAAAATCAGAACTAGTGAGATCAAATTCAAATTCAAATATTTTTATTCAAAATATGATATTATTGATGTGTCGTAGTTTGGACTTATTGAAAGTCCAAAACTACGACACACCAGAAGAATGGGCGCAACAAACTCAGTGAGCTTTTTTATCATAAAAAAATATGGTTACAAATTTTTATCGTACAATTAAACTTATTATTGAATAGCTTGTGGGTGGTCGCTGACAATTATTTTGTTTATAAGATGGTTCATTTTGCATGGTCTTATAGTTTGCTTCAATAGCTTTCTGATACACACTCAAATCGTCCTAATTATAAGCAATCTATTAATACAGGTAAAATAATACGCATTGACAGATCGCTGTGCGATCGCCAATATCGCGCCGATCTGAGGCTAACCGCGCGATCAGTATTTTCGGAAAGGAAGAATTCAACACTACATTTCACCAGTGGGGGGCTTTTGCACAGGATGCCGGCTAGATTATGGGTACCACAACGGTGCCTATTTCTGCCTTGAAACAGTCACCATTACTGTGTTTCAGTCTGAAGGACGCCGTAGCTGGGTGAAGATACTGGTTATCTTATGTCTCAAGAAGACGAGCGTAATTTTAGTGCCGCTCAGAATTTTTTGGTTTTTCAATACCTGAGCGCCATTGCATTGTAATGGGAAGAGCGTATCAATTACCATCAGCTGAACGTCCTATTTGTCTTGTCCCTTGTCATAAAACAAAATTCTAATTAATTCTAATTGTTACGTACATTGTATACCTCAATAACATCAATACAGTACGGACATGTTATATCATACATTAGAGAAACATGAATATGATAACCCGTATCCAAAGACTTATTATATATTATGCTATTACAATGTTTATTATCAGAAAACTGGTTTTGAACACATTGTCACATTATATCGAACTGAATGTTTTGCAAACACTTTACGTTCGTTCCACGTAAATACATTTTATAATACAAAGTCATAATGCGTTTTTCCTCCGTAGCGTTTCAACGTATATTTGCGGAAGTTTTTAATTAAACTTTTTCGCCCTATTACGTTCTTGTTTGTCTCAATACACGAACATAAAATAACAGGATGAGTCCACATGACATTGAAAATGCACATATTATTATTGTTATTTACATACTAGAAAGTGTTTTTGGAACATGTACAATTTAGGAAATTGGTCTGATTTTAGAATAACGTTATTGTTTCAATCGCTCATTCTGAGACATATATATAATTTATTTACATAAGTCCATGCTTAAGAGTAAGCACTTTTGTTGTTCTAGAGTTGCAAACAAAAGTAATTTAAAAATATATCTTCTTTATTTTAAAATAAATTAAAGATGTAAGGTTAACTCATTGTATTTATGAACGCTGTAATTATTTCGTTGATTAATTTAAGCCTGTTTTCATCCTGTAACTCCAACAGTATTATATTATTAAGAGTGAACTCACATTTTAAGCTTTTAAACGTTTTATTGCACGTTTCCATGTATTTTAAACTAGAACTAAACAATTCGATCATGGCAATTGATTTATTTCCATAAATACAAATTGATATTCAAATATTTTTATTCAAAATAGGATGTGAAATCACTTATTGAAAGTCAAAAAAAAACTACCACCCATTCCAAAGTGAATGCCTCAGGGCTGAGAAGAATGGGCGCAACAAATTCTGCGGGCTTATTTTTTTCATCAAAAATATGTTTTACAATTAAAGTAACATTTACAAAGTAACATTGTACAATTAAACTTATTATTTAATAGCCTGAGGGCGGTCGATCCATTCCTAATCTGTGGTATCATTAAGAAAGTCATTTATGTTATAGTAACCTTTCCACACAAACGTTTTTTAACAATTCTTTTGAATAACGTAATACTTTTGTCTTGAACATTTTGTGGGATCTTGTTGTAAAAGCATATACATCGCCCCACAAAAGACTTACTACATATATTATCACAAGTTAGGTTATCATGCCCACCATCTGGATATGTGGCGGTCCTCCACAGTGCGATTTTCAAGGAGCTTCCTTTCACGTACTACAAAGCTGTGGAATGAACTTCCTTATGCGGTGCTTTTACGACGATACGACATGGGTACCTTCAAAAAAAGCACATACTCCTTCCTTAAAGGCCGGCAACGCTCCTGTGATTCCTCTGGTGTTGCAAGAGATTGTGGGCGGCGGTGATCACTTAACACCAGGTGACCCGCACGCTCGTTTGGCCTACTATTCCATAAAAAAAAATATTATATGATAAAAATATATTAATTACAACTCATTATGTAATGCTTATATTATTATTCTAGCTAAAATTAGTAATGAAATGCTGATTCAATCCAATTCGATTAGTACTTTATTAAATCGATATAATGTTGTAAGTTTCACGAAGACTTTATTAGGAACAAAATTTGGATACAGGGTGAAACAAAAGTCCATTTATAATTGGAATGATGATTAAAAAAAAACTAATTACAGTAGATCAAAATTTTTTATTGTTTTCGATAGTAAACAAAAGGGGAATTTATTTCTTAAAAATCACATCATCCATATGCAATCGTTCATTATTCTGGCACTGCTGCAATCTAGAGCGGAAATTTTCGATAACAGCTTTACATGTTTCTGTTTAGATGTTTTGGATTTCTGTGCGAATACGATCCTTTAATTCGTCAAGAGTTCCTGGGTTGGTTGCCTGGAATGCAGGAGTTTTTGATCACCATGACATAGTGTCAATCCAATAACGACAATTTTGTCTATTAACATGCCCATTTAGGTGGAAGTGTGCCTCGTTGAGAAAAAAATGTTTGTAAAACTGGTGAATCGCTCTACCATTTCGTTCGCAAACTGCAACCTAGTGGCATGGTCCTGAGGCCTTAATTCCTGCACCATTTGGATTTTGTAGGAATGTAGACTTAAATCTTTCTTGAGAATGCGGTTTAATACATCATTATCTTGGCACGTTAAGGACAGCCGACCGCTTTCGAGTTGAAAGTCCAGGTTGGTCACGAACAGACGATTTTACTCGCTCCACATTTTCGGGGTCCCTCGACGTTCTAGGCCGGCCAGATCGAGGTTAATCCATTGTTGAACCCGTCTTCTCAAACTTGAGCACCCATTTTTTAATTAACACACCTGATGGAGCTTGATTTTTGTATCGTATCTTGTAATGATTGCAAAACTTTCGTTGAGCTAAGGTCGCAGAATCGTTGTTTCGATAGTACTCGCGTACACAAAACGCACGTTGACTACGGCTGAACGACGCCATGGTACTAAATTCCCATTGGCCGCTCTTGCAATGCGTAACCCCTCCACCCCCCTCCGCCACCGCTGCTAGACGCGGCAACCGATTCAAATGTCAACGGACTTTTGGACCACCCTGTACAAATCATAATAATCAGGTAAGGAGCGAGAATTGAAACCACAGGTTATTTTCCCAACCCATGACGTTCGATTATAACTAGACAATTCACGTCATACCAGATACAATATTCATGTCTAATAACATCTTAACTAATTAGTTACCTACAATGCAATAATCGATTATGCCTTTTTTTAGTTCAATAAATAATTAAAAAGTTGTTATATTGTATTCGTCAGGTTTACATACAATTGTTAAAATAGACATTTAACTAAAAATTTTTGGAATAATATTCCATTAAGTGTATAAAAATAGCTTTATTAAATTTACCAAAAGCAAATAAAAGTTCCACTTTAATAAATAACAACATTTACATTAAACACTGACAAACAAGACTTACATTAAACACTGGCAAACAAGATTTACATTAAACACTGACAAAAACAAATAAAATAGCGTGGAGCACTGGCACAAATGAGTAATAGTCTATATAAAGAACTACTACTACACGGTCAGCTGACAGCAGCTGCTGCGAACTATAGGCGCCGCCCGACCGTCACGCGACATGCAACACACAGACGAAAAAGTTTGAGACGATGCAATAAAAGTTTCACTTTAATAAAACTAGAGAGTGCTCAGTAAAATTAATAAATTATTAGCGTTTAGTCAAATTAATAAGTCACTTTACTCATACTTTTATTATTTTTATAAAATAATATCTAGTAATCTTATTCCGTGTTTCTACACAATACTTCGAAGCTAACGTTGCTATCGTGATTACACTCACGTTGAACATCAAACATGAACAATGTTCTTATGAAATATTAAGTATACATTTTATAATTAATGCTTTTAGGTGATTTTAATAGAAAATGATCGATTTCTTATGCAAGTGATAATGACACACAACGGCGTCATTATTTAAAAACTGACAACTGTAGAAACTTGTAAACAGTACGTGAGTACGCCGTTTTGGCGTAGTTAACACCGTCTCACTATTGAGCGCGTTGACAGCTTCTGGTTTGTTCTGTATTCTGAGGATTTTTGTTGTTTTACACATTTTTTTATATAAAACCCCACATTTGCTCAAAGTTTGTGTGTGTGTTAAATTTTTCAACTTCATTGAATCATAGATAAGGATTTAATACACCTATAAGCTGTATTGTGCTTTCCGATTATGCTTACACTGTTAATGATTTTTTTTTATAATAATATTGACACACTCTTACAAAAATTATCTTGCCCCAAACTAGGCATAGCTTGTACTATGAGTACACGACAACGATATATTTAATACAATATACTTACTTAAACATTAATAAATCCATAACATCCATGACTTTCAAAAAAACATTCATATTAATGATTTCACCTACTTGGATTCGAACCCGGGACAACTAGCTCAGTAGTAGGTAGGTAAACACTGTGCTATAGGAGTCGTCTTAAAGTGTGTGAAAATGTACAATTATTAGGGAACAGTAAGTTTTTGGTATGAAACGGATTTCTTCACAAGTTGAACCGAGTATACTGCTCAGTCTCAAGCAGAATCTCCTCATAAAATTAACAAAGGACAATGTACTCAAGAGCATAATATCTCGCACAGGAAGAAATCGTCGCTCACGCCATCATATAATGTAGAAGAGGAACTGGAACAGTTAAATATACACAGAGTAAGACAAGCTACACTATATACCACAAGAAAGGTAATTTAACAGACTATAAAAGTAAAATTATTTAAAAGTTTTTCTGTGTAAAATACGACAAGCCGTCAAAATGCGGTCAGCCGAAAAAATTATCTGTAGCAGTCGATTTAAAAATTCTTTTTTGTATTATCTATGATGTTTTAATAACTATTATATTACTAATTAGTAACTTTGAAGTATGTTTTAGTTTTAATAAATTACTACATTCATTAGTAATAATCGAATTGTAATCTGTAGGTAAATCTAAAAAAACCTTAAAAAATGCGTGACAGCTCTACTTAAAACGAAATTTGTTTGAATTACGCAGTATCTATTGTTTATGTAATCTACCAAAGCGCTAGCTTGTTTAATAACAAAAGCATTGACGTTCGTTTTTATAAGCAAGCCGAAACACTTCAAAAGCAATAAATTTTATTGTAACACGAGCCCGTTGAAATTGGCGTCGGTAACGCGCGGCGGCTTAGACGGGCATGGGCGCCATGCGCTTTGTGGCAGCTTAGCCACTGACGGGTTATGGAGTTACAGATTAACATATTGAGATATAATCGAAAAGATAATTTTATAAGACCGAATACAAGTATGTAAAGATTTCAAGATGGTATGAAAATTAAAAATGGAGTCATCAGGGAGGGTCGTTTCATCTACGGTTGCTGTTGACTGGCGTTTAGTTCAGATTCAAATTTAAATCTGTTTTTTGGTTGCATCGGAGATCGTTTCCGTGTTGAAATAAATATTAGTCAGGTACATAATATTATCTGTAGTTGATTTCTTGTAGGTATTAATATGTAAGTAATGTACTTGTAGCCCATTGTAACTTTGTATAGATATTAATAGTTGTAAATATAGGTATCGAATTTAATGTCAAGATTATATTTATTTTGTGAAAAACTAAAATAAGGCCTAAACTAAGATAATGCATTGAGGTCAAACCTCTGTGGTTTTTACAATGTATGGTATTTGTTCACATTTTGTAAAATATGTATTTCGATAAATAAATAAAAAAAAAATTATACAATATATATTCCAAGATACATTGATAATTTTTTTCAGACTGTATACTTTGTTCTCAGTAAAGTGTATTGTGAATTTTAGCAGTAACTACGTAGTTTGTTATATTTTATAGAAAATTATTAGAATTAGTGTTGTTTTACGGAAATCCATTGCTATTTAAATTGTTGTATTTGATGATACCAAGTTAGTTCTCCCGCTACGAGACGCAGAATCAATTCAAACCGTCTTTCGCCTCTAAATCTTCGGGAGCAGTTGTCTCATTAAACACAGGAACGAGAAAAGATTTGTCTCCTGTAGTTTTAGTCTCGTGGCAGATTTTGGCGAGACAACACGTCCTGAGGATGCCTCGTGTAGAGGTGAAACACGTGTAGAATTGTTTTAAAGACAAATATTGGCGGAATTAACAGTAAAGAAAACTTAAATCATTTGTATAATTATGGATTTCCGCAAAGTTACGCCTAATTCAATAAATTTTCCCGTAGTTTATCAACTGTACACTAATTGAAATTAAAAGTGTACCAACTCATAGTAAATGACAAAGTCACCCTGGGATCCGCGACTAAAGAGATTAATAAGGCTACTAATAGTACCTAAATGTCTTATGTGACGTATGCTTATCATCATCATTTCCACGACGATCGGTACTGCGCTGCCCTCATCCAACGTACTCCGGCGATCTTGACCAGATCGTCGGTCCATCTTGTGGGGCGGTCTACCAACACTGCGCCTTCCAGTACAGTGGGCGCCCTTAGAGGATTTTGCTACCACAACTGCAACTGCTGTTTATAATTGAAGCGTATTTTTAAATCACAAGTACTGACACGGCAAATATTGTTTTGCTACATAAATTAAGTACCCTGTGCCCGCTCATTGCATAAATTGTCATACACAAATAAAATTTGAAAAACAAAGTTTTATGAACGATGCGGGATTCGAACCTACGACCTCCGGCGTTCCGTGCCGGTGCTCTAACCAACTGAACTAACCGTTCGAGTACCGCCTCGTTATAAAATTCTGTTTGCTTTGTTCAACTCTCAGGTTGTGGCTTCATCTACAGGATCTACTTTACAGTTGATAACCTGCTAAAGACCGTCGTAGGTTCGAATCCCGCATCGTTCATAAAATTTTGTTTTTCAAATTTTATTTGTGTATTAATCCTAGAAGTGAGGGTTATCACTTTAAAAACATAACATATTGTTTAAATTGTCATATGTAAGGAAATGTCATGGACTGAATTATTTGTACTACGAATTACCAACACATTGTATAGTAAAACCTTTTCCGAAGCACGCTGTATCTTATGGTATAAGAATTATTCCGATTAGTTCAGTAGTTTTCGTATAACTGAAGAAAAAAACCGGTTCTGCATTTATTAGTATAGATATACTAGGGCACCAAGGAGTCGTCTCTTGGTTGCTTGGATATAAAGCAGTTGGACGAATAAGTTTTTGTCATCATAACAGGTTATCTTGCGTTCAATCTTGCTTAGCTCTTGCCAACGACAAATACTATCTTCTAGGAGACCCATAAGTCCATTTGTTCCACTTTGACAATTAATGGCTTCATAGCCATGTAGATGTCTTCATCTACAAGTGATATTGTATCTAATTTTTTGTCTTTTTTAAACATCTCTCAATCTTAAGTCTCAAAGTTTGCAGCGTGTAGATTCTGTAGTAGTGCAGAAGAAACCCCGTTACACATTCTCTCTGAATGTGGTCCTATAATGGGTAAACGTAGCATCTCTATGGGAAGTCCAATTCTTCAAACACTTGAGATACGTCAGCTAACTGCAATAGATATAATAAGATTCATGAAAAGAATCAATGTTAGCTATAGTTAACAGTGGCTATCACAATAGATCACATTGGTGTGACCAATGTGATCTATTGAAGTGAAACAGGGCTGAACTCAACTGTACTAAAGCCACCTTAGAAACCATAACAAAAAACATTATGTCTAATTTCATTTCAGTAGTATTTAGATAACATCAAATTGAATACAAAAAAATAACACTATTTTGTCAAAATCAATGGAAAAAAGAATATTTGAGGACATGTTCATTTCAACATCACTTTTATCTATATTACAGTTGATATAAAAAATTCGAACCAAAGCTCACGGAATACCTTTTCTTACAATAAAACGTTTAATTATTGAAATTTTTCTCTTAGTAGCGCCGAATCTATGTCAGTTAACTGTATAATTTTCTTAACCACATATGCTGCAGAGCTGAGCCTATTCGCCAATCCTTCAATATGGGGGCCCCATTGCAATTTGGAATCAAGAGTAATGCCAAGAAATATAGCATATTCTACTGCTTTTATCACCTCTCCGTTTAGTAAAATATTCGCATCAAAAATTTTTTACATTCGGCGCGGTAAATTTAATATATTTAGTTTTTTGACAATTTAACAATAAATTTTTGGCGATTTAACAATAGATTTTTGGCGATTTAACCACTACACGATCAGCGAGAACATTGTTTACCTCGTCATAAAAAACTTGGCTTCTTTTTACTTTAAATAAAAATTATTTAAATGTAATATTATTGAATATAAAATTCATTAGGCATTTCTTTTAATTTCTAGTTATTGTTTCCGCAATCTCAATTTCCATTGTACGAATTCAAATGACCCCGTCATTGTTATAATGAATATAAAACTACTGAATAAAAGAAACAGCTTCAGCAATTGCATTTTGTTTCAACAGGCTTCTATTTCTTAAACCTAACGAGACCTTTTATACTATGTAAAGTATAAGTACTTCCGTAAGCTCACTTGAAAGCATTGAATTCTATCGTAATACTAAAAGAAAAATGAACTGATTTCTTTTTTTTCCATAGTGAAAGTTAATTAAGACTACCAAAGGATTGGGGATTTTTTTTTTGTAGATGGAGAAATACTGGCTCAAACATGAAAGTTTCATTGCAGAATATAATGTTTACGGAGAAAGATACACAATAAATAATGTTTGCGAAAGTTGGTACTCTTTACCAAACAAAATAATTAACAAAAATTGTGTGATATTTAATAAACTCTTAACTGTCTGAAAAGGGGACATGGAAATTTATATTGACAAAAGCCCAAGGAATAAGAGACAAATTGAATAATATAAACAGTTGATTAATGCGCATACGAAACTTATTAATAATGATATATCTTTAGGCCATTTTATTGAAATATTACGTTAATTAATATACCTATGCACAAAAGTTATACATCTTTGCCTATTTTGATACATTGTACTTATCACACCAGTAACGTTAAGATATAAAAGGTGTAGTAAAACCCGTGGTGTGAAGACTGAGAAAAAAAACATTTTCCGACCATAGTCGACCATAGACAAACTATCGAGAATGTCGATATCATGAGAATAGAAATTGACACATCACTAATATTATCAATTACCAACAGGGTGTAGTAAAACCCTTGGTGTGACAACGAGGAAAAAAAATTACTCGTAGTCACACTGGTGTGACAGGAATGAAAAAATAGCGTAAACTATTAAAAAAAACAATTCACTAACGCTGTAAATAATACACGAGCATTATATATTTTTTTTATGGAATAGGAGGACTTAAGGACGCGTTTAGGAATCCGACAAAAATAAGATATTTTTCGGTAGAGTTTGTGATGAAATGAAACTAAGTCTAACAAACTAAAAATTGCCACAAATACATTACTTTTTTTATCTCCAATTAGCGGGAAATGTTTGCTGCGAAATGGGGCTTCATTCAGGATCAGTTACTGCTACTACTTACACAATTTTGGCTCTTAAAAATTATGTAAGGAAAGCAGATATAATATTTTCAAAAACACGGGAAATAAATTAGTGAATATCTTATAAATAATCTCAGAAAAAAATAAAAATGAATCGTATAAAATTCATATATTTTTCTGATAAGCATGAGCTTTAAAGTGTGGTATTAAGGGTTATTTTATTTTGTCACTCCGTACGCATTGCACAGAAAGATCTATCGAAATAACCTCAGTCCGCGCTCGGCCGCCGTCGTGGGTAGACACTGTGTCGGTTGTAAGCAGCAGCTCGTACTCGGAAAGATCGTTGTACGAACATGAATATTCTTTATAAGCTATAGCTTAAAGTATTGTATACAATACTTTACATATTTTGTACGCAGTCAGATTTTCAATAAATTATGTTTCTCTATTTTTTTGAAGAATTAGTGATTTATAAGTTCATCTCTAAATATAAGGTCTAATCGAAATCCAAGATGGCGCCTATGTATTTGACCAACTTCTCTTCATGGGTGTCATTTTCATGGTTTTCGGGGTCAACAATAACGAATATCATATCGGGTCAAAATCGAAATCCAAGAGGGCGCCTATGAATTTTACCAACTTCTCTTCATGGGTGTCATTTTCATGGTTTTCGGGGTCAACAATAACGAATATCATATCGGGTCAAAATCGAAATCCAAGAGGGCGCCTATGAATTTTACCAACTTCTCTTCATGGGTGTCATTTTCATGGTTTCCGGGGTCAACAATAAGGAATATTGGGTCAAAATCGAAATCCAATATGGCGCCGATGAAATTTACCAACTTCTCTTCATGGGTGTCATTTTCATGGTTTTCAGGGTCAACAATAACGAATATCGAGTCAAAATCGAAATCCAAGATGGCGCCTGTGAAATTTACCAACTTCTCTTCATGGGTGTCATTTTCATGTTTTTTAATAAAATTAATTAATAATTAAAAACTTTATTTGGTTCAAAAATACAGAAATCTTATTACTAATAACAATATTATGGACATTACAAAACCAAAATGGTGTCTAGTCAGCATAACATTAAATCATAATATCATAACATTGCTAGTAGCAAAGCTAGTAGAGAAGATGTTCTACTTACTAGCAGCCGCGCGCTAAACCTGCATGATACAACGCTAGCAGTGAAGTTGTTTTACTTCATAGCGGTACTGCTCATGCCACATTCGCATTTTCTCAGTCTATCTCAATCAGACTCAATCTCCCTCCCCTCTTCTTGGATAAAAACGTCCTTCATTTTCATAACATTTTATTCCGCTTCATCCGTAAAAAATTTACCCTCATGCGGGCAAAGAAGTTTCACTTCAAAAATGATCAGAAATTTGTTCTCTGCACCCTCAAGAACCTCGGATACGATACCCATATAGTTGAAATCATAATTTTTCGCGGCGGCCATCTTGGATTTAAAAAAAAACTGCGTTTAATGCACACGATTTTATACGACAGAATTGCCATCTAAAATTCTAATATTTAACTACTAAACGAATACATCAACCAATTATCAAAAATACATAGGTATTAAAAAAATAAAATTCATACTTGCTAAAGTATCAAATTCATTTGATTCACGCAATTAACTTTAAGTACGTGTATGTGTATGAGCGGTGGCAGTGTAGTAGTGCGATTCGATATCTCTCTGTTTTGAGAACGCGTCCTTAAGTGATCACCGCCGCCCACAATGTCTTGCAACACCAGAGGAATCACAGGAGCGTTGCCGGCCTTTAAGGAAGGTATATTAAATATTATTATGAATTATTTATATCTGGTAACAATTGAATGAAGTAAAGTATCCGCTGATTTGTAATTACAATAAGCACATAAATTCAAACATTCAATTTTGAAACATGCATGCATTGTGCAAAATTAAATTAAGCATATAAATTCATTTCATTGTGTAATCTAATCACTATGTACTTTTTGATTGTGGTTTCATTTCTTACTTGTAAGTGTTCAGTTAAAAAAAATATTTTTATTTAATCGTGCTGTAACCAGATTGAAGCTTATGAGGTCCCTTAGAGGGCAATGGAGAGGGCTATGCTTTGAGTTTCGGTGCGAGATCGAATCAGAAATGAGGAGATCCGTAGGAGAACTAAAGTAGCCTTGATGGTTGCGAAACTGAAGTGGTAGTGGGCACATAGTTCGTCGGACAGATGGCAGTAAAGTCTTCGAATGGTGATCACGTACCGAAAGATGCAGTGTTGGTAGTCCCCCTACAAGATAGGCCGATGATCTGGTTTGGTCTGGTTGGATAAGGGCAGCGCAGGACCAATCGTCATGGTGATCTTTGGGAGAGAACATATAGAACATTATCAATAATATACTGAGAAGCAACAGTCAAAATGGTTATTTCTTTAAATTTTTCTCTTAATGATTCTTTAGGACCTAGGTTATAAATAGCGCGAATAGCCCTCTTCTGCAGCACTGCATTAATTTCGGCTGCACTGCCCCATAACAATATACCACAGGACGTAATACTATGCAAATAACTAAAGTATACTTACTAGTCGCGCCGTATCTATGTCAGTTCACTATCTAATTTTTTAACCGCATATGCTTCAGAACTAAGTCTATTCGACAATCCTTCAATATGGGGGCCCCATTGCAATTTGGAATCAAGAGTAATGCCAAGAAATTTAGCAGATTCCACTGGTTTTACCACCTCTCCGTTTTACAAAATATGCGCATCTAAAATTTTTGACATTTGGCGCGGTGAATTTAATATATTTAGTTTTTTGACAATTTACCGATAAGTTATTGGCGCTCGTGTACTAGACACGATGTCAGACAGGGCATTGTTTACTTCGTCATATAAAACTTGGCTTCTTTATTCTTTGAATATGAGCGAAGTGTCATCTGCAAACAATACTACCTTGTGTTTTTTTCTAGTCTTAATCTAGGGTGCACCTGTTAGTTTGATTTAACTTGAGGAGTTGGAGAATAAAGTATTTCCTTAAAAGTCACACTATTAAGCGAAAAACAAAAGATTTGTGCTTTTTATGTAGGCTGTTAAAGTGCGTAACTTAAACGATTCCTTTTTGTAAGTTATGTTAGTAAATCATATTTATTACAGTGTTTTGTGAAGGGGAAGGTAAAGGATGTGATATAGTTTGCCCAATGGTAAACGAACCAATGATTTGTACCTTTGATATTCACAACAAAATATACAAAATGTTTCCAAGTGAATGTGCCATGGCGGGTTTTGCGCAATGCTATAAAGTTGGTAAGCACTTTTATAGTCCCACGTTTTAAGCTACGGATTGTCATACTACATTTTACTGAAAAGTGAAAAAGTAAATTTCGCGATGATTATTTTGATTAAATTAAAATATTATGATTTATTTGATGAGAAATTGACTACATACTTATCTTATAAGCCTCAGCATTGATATTCTCACAGACTTAAAATAAGTCATGCGGAGAGAGAATTAAAATTAAAATATTTTTATTCAAAATAAGATGTGACATCACTTATTGAAAGTCAAAAAAACTACCACCCATTCCAAAATGAATGCCTCAGACCTGAGAAGAATGGGCGCAACAAACTCAGCGGGCTTTTTTTTCATCGAATAAATATGTTTACAAAGTAATATTGTACAATTAAACTTATTATGTAATAGCCCGAGGGCGGTCACTCCATTCCCAATCTGTGGTATCATTAAGAAAGTCATTTATGTTATAGTAACCTTTACCACACAAACGTTTTTTAGCAATTATTTTGAATAACGTAATACTTTTGTTTTGAACATTTTCTGGGATCTTGTTGTAAAAGCATATACATCGCCCCACAAAAGACTAGTAGGCATCATCAGTTTATATCTGTTCCTGGTGTTAATATTATGGTTATGACAAATTCACTTAAGTGCCTATGAACATACATTACATTATCGAAACATCGTTAACTTAGATATACCAAGATATAAAAGGAAAGCGAATCTTATTGTTTCTGTAACCGATTTTGGCTGATAAGTCGTAAACAGTGACACACTCCTCGCATTAGCTCCTTAGTAATTAGAATTTTAAGCCACTGACACACTTTAAAAAATTGTCAGATCGTCTAAACGCTAGTGTATTTTAAGTCCATGGTGATTCTGAATATACCGGATCATTAATAATTTCTCTTTGAATTGATATTGTTACGTGTCAGAATTTAGGGTTCAGAAAACACCATTGAATTCCCCAAATATATTATGACGAGGAAAGAACCTCTGTATTGTTTTTAAAAGATGTGACGTCATTACTGTTGACATCACATTTGCTATCTTGCTGAAGATCACTCATTGGTTCTTCTAAAGAAAACTACACGAGTATGTATTACTTTCGGGCAGCGTTACGACGTCCCAGGGAGGTCCGTACCGTACAACAGCCCGAGCACGACTGACCCAAGTGTCTTTTTTTTTTTTTTTTTTTGAGAGGAGGAAATACTGTTACGTATTTACGCCCCGGAACGGGGCGTAATATGTCGGACTCGAGTGTCCGCGTAAGCGGACACCCCATACCGACTAAAACCTCCTCTGTGCTGTTAGCAGCCCTGGCTTTCATAGCGAAGTAGGACGTGGGCCGTGGAGGCCGCAAAGACTACGCAACAACAGTCGCGGGGCGTCTCCTAAGGAGACTCGAACCTCAGACCGGCTGTGTGCTTGTGGGAAAACCCAAGTGTCGACCATGCGGCTGTATTTATAGGACCTGGCGCACGTGTTTTGAAATGCGGCCGTATTTATGAGGCTCGAAAAAATTCCTTTTTCAGTCCTGAAATGGTTTGGACACGTGGAGCGAATGAGTGCAGAAAGAATAACGCATCAAATATATTAAGCAAGTGTGTGTGGGCAAGTCGGTCGTGGGAGACCTCGTAGAACATTCGTCGACCAAATTGGGGACGTTTTGAGAAAAGGAGAGGTCCGAAGCACCCGCAACCGGCGAGCATGTATGAAAAGAGTAATGAATGTAGAGGAAGTGCGTGAGGTTTGTGAGGATAGAAGCAAGTGGCATTCTATTGTCTCTGTCTACCCCGACGGGAACAAGGCGTGAGTGTGTATGTATGTAGAGGTTAGTTCTAAACTATTTCGATGTTTTTACAACCGTCATAGTCTATCTAAACGTATAAATTACCTAAGACTAACACAAACACTGATTAACAATAACATATTAGTATCTCTTGTATAATACATCAACAGACTGTTCACATTATCATTCAGTTGCCCAGGTACTGAATTAATTAATCAGTGAATATTGCGCGGTAAGGATCATTCTAGAATAATGTGGAACAGTGTAGTAAGTACAGATACTACAAGTCATCTTGGCGCGCGGCATTATGTGTGCGTGTGCTTGTAAATATACATCTTTGATGTGTGTGACAGTGACGTGGCAGTCGTAGTCCGAGCAATTATTGTCGAGCATCACTGTCGCACAGATTAAAATCGCACTACGTCCGATCAGAGTCCGGTCCGTATCCGTGAAAACACGGTACGGAGAGTAGTTATAGAACTATTTCTATAGTAGTCTATGCATTAGGTCCGACTTCCGTCAACCGATTTCTTTCTGTCAACCGATACTCCATACCGGAGAAGATTATTGACGGACCGAAGTGGCCGAAGCAAATCCGAGATTCCGAGCTAGCTTCGTGGACATGGGCAGCGGGGCGGTGATCGAAAAATGCTCCTTTTAAACATCGGTCCACCAAGAGAGGGTGCATAAAATGCCCTATATCAAAAAGTGGCCCCTGAATTGCTTATAATTGGATCGTAAATGCGTAAGTAATATCCGAATTCGGTCCGAGGTTTCTAGATCTTGTGTTTTCACGTGTACGGATCGAACTCTGATCGGTAGTAGTGCGAAAGCGTACTAAAGCTGCATATTTACAAGCATACACACACACAGCACCGCGCGACAAAATGATTTGATGTATCTGTAGTAACAAGGAAAACAATATGTTATGTAAGCAATTCCAAGGTTCCATTACGCCGGTAATGAACAATCGAAACAATCGCGAAGATTCTACGTAACTTAAAAATTTGTTATGTTTTAAATGATAGCCCACACTTCTGGGATTAATACACAAATAAAATTTGAAAACGAATGAAGCCACAATCTGAGAGTTGAACAAAGCATACATGATTTTATGACGATACGTCACTCGAACGAATAGATCCGTTGGAAGAGCACTCGCACGGAACGCGAGAGGGTCGAGTCTCGCATCGTTCATAAAATTTTGTTGTCTACGTAACTTATATAGCTATAGTTTACTAGCTGACCCAACAGTCGTTGTTTTGTACATAATAAATACAATTTTTTTATGAATTTGTCAATAATATTTCACACCATCAAAAATTTTTTCGTAAAATATGCTCCCTGTTGTTATAATGAAATTGTTTCACAGCAGAACAGCTGTCATACCGTACGTCAATAAGTTCTCTCATAGAAAATATGTCCATACGAAACAAATATTGGACATAGAAAAAATTATGGGTCCCAAATTTGCACTCTACGAAGTAATCCTGATTAATATCCATTCATTAGTTTGTGAGTCAACTGGAAACAAATATTTACACGTGTTAAGATAGCCCAAAAAGAGAACCAACATTATTAAAAAATAAAAATAAAATAATTTTTGTAATAGTGCTATATAAAAAGCAATGGTATTTCAGAAAATTAATAATTCCTGTTTTTAAATAGCTCGTTGAAAGAAGAGACAATTATGTCTTACAAGAGGTGCTCATACAAAGTGCGCGTTATGTTTGACATAGGAATAAGTTGTAGAAGGCTAGATTATTTGATTTAAATCAAATCTCTAAGGTATGTACTCTGATCTAATTTGCGCCGAACAAAAACATAAACTTACCTTGTAATTTCAGATTTTATCAAAACTCCAGTGAAATTTTGTGTAAAGGAAAATAGCGTTGCTACCCGAAGGATGTATGGAGAGTCATGTCCAGTGTTCTGTCCCAATTATTACCGGCCAGTCTGTGGTGCCTCTAAATATAAAAGTTACTCGTATAGAACCTTTAACAATCAATGCTACCTCGACATGATCAATTGTAGAAGTGATGATGATTTTACAGGTAACAGTTTTTCATTATTTATACAAAGAGATAACTCAAATCAAACTCAAATTATCTTTCCCCAAGCTAGACATAGCCTTTAACTATGGATGCAACACAACGATATAATTAATACTATACACACACGCTTATATATTGGGTTCCAAGATATGTAAGTTTCTAAGAAAATTTATTGAAGTAGGCGTTACTTTGCGGAAATCCATAATTATACAAATGATTTAAGCCTTCTTTAGTGTTAATTCCGCCAATATTTCTTTTTAAACAATTCGACACGTGTTTCGCCTCTACACGAGGCATCTTCAAGGACGTGTTGTCTCGCCAAAATCTGGCACGAGACTGGGGCATCCTCAGGACGTGTTGTCTCACCAAAATCGTGTAGAGGCGAAACACGTGTCGAATTGTTTAAAAACAAATATTGGCGGAATTAACACTAAAGAAAACTTAAATCATTTGTGTAAGTTTCTACACAAAACACACGTTTTTGAACTGAGTAATCCACGAAAGTTCATACGGATGTTGAAATAATGTCTCAAAGCAAAAGAATAAATAATTATTGATGAAAAACAAACAGAAAAATAACGTTCCACGAAATTATTAATTTAAAATTTATTTGTGACAGGCACGTACTTGATAAATAATTAACTAAAATCTCAAAGACTACAGGAGATAATCCCCCAGCGAACAACATATTCAGTTATATCGTAGGGAATTTTTTAATAATATAGAATGGGTAAAAGAACTGGGAAAATGGGGAACCCAGTATATACTACCCGACAGACGTTGTCCTGTACACATATCTCAAATTTTATAATCTTTCTTTAACAATCACAATATGGCGCTTTACTGATTTTGCCTTTCCTTAAATATACACAAAGACAAATAAATATCCACGACTCGTATAGAACCTTTAACAATCAATGCTACCTCGACATGATCAATTGTAGAAGTGATGATGATTTTACAGGTAACAGTTTTTCATTATTTATACAAAGAGATAACTCAAATCAAACTCAAATTATCTTTCCCCAAGCTAGACATAGCCTTTAACTATGGATGCAACACAACGATATAATTAATACTATACACACACGCTTATATATTGGGTTCCAAGATATGTAAGTTTCTAAGAAAATTTATTGAAGTAGGCGTTACTTTGCGGAAATCCATAATTATACAAATGATTTAAGCCTTCTTTAGTGTTAATTCCGCCAATATTTCTTTTTAAACAATTCGACACGTGTTTCGCCTCTACACGAGGCATCTTCAAGGACGTGTTGTCTCGCCAAAATCTGGCACGAGACTGGGGCATCCTCAGGACGTGTTGTCTCACCAAAATCGTGTAGAGGCGAAACACGTGTCGAATTGTTTAAAAACAAATATTGACGGAATTAACACTAAAGAAAACTTAAATCATTTGTGTAAGTTTCTACACAAAACACACGTTTTTGAACTGAGTAATCCACGAAAGTTCATACGGATGTTGAAATAATGTCTCAAAGCAAAAGAATAAATAATTATTGATGAAAAACAAACAGAAAAATAACGTTCCACGAAATTATTAATTTAAAATTTATTTGTGACAGGCACGTACTTGATAAATAATTAACTAAAATCTCAAAGACTAGAGGAGATAATCCCCCAGCGAACAACATATTCAGTTATCTCGTAGGGAATTTTTTAATAATATAGAATGGGTAAAAGAACTGGGAAAATGGGGAACCCAGTATATACTACCCGACAGACGTTGTCCTGTACACATATCTCAAATTTTATAATCTTTCTTTAACAATCACAATATGGCGCTTTACTGATTTTGCCTTTCCTTAAATATACACAAAGACAAATAAATATCCACGACTCGTATAGAACCTTTAACAATCAATGCTACCTCGACATGATCAATTGTAGAAGTGATGATGATTTTACAGGTAACAGTTTTTCATTATTTATACAAAGAGATAACTCAAATCAAACTCAAATTATCTTTCCCCAAGCTAGACATAGCCTTTAACTATGGATGCAACACAACGATATAATTAATACTATACACACACGCTTATATATTGGGTTCCAAGATATGTAAGTTTCTAAGAAAATTTATTGAAGTAGGCGTTACTTTGCGGAAATCCATAATTATACAAATGATTTAAGCCTTCTTTAGTGTTAATTCCGCCAATATTTCTTTTTAAACAATTCGACACGTGTTTCGCCTCTACACGAGGCATCTTCAAGGACGTGTTGTCTCGCCAAAATCTGGCACGAGACTGGGGCATCCTCAGGACGTGTTGTCTCACCAAAATCGTGTAGAGGCGAAACACGTGTCGAATTGTTTAAAAACAAATATTGGCGGAATTAACACTAAAGAAAACTTAAATCATTTGTGTAAGTTTCTACACAAAACACACGTTTTTGAACTGAGTAATCCACGAAAGTTCATACGGATGTTGAAATAATGTCTCAAAGCAAAAGAATAAATAATTATTGATGAAAAACAAACAGAAAAATAACGTTCCACGAAATTATTAATTTAAAATTTATTTGTGACAGGCACGTACTTGATAAATAATTAACTAAAATCTCAAAGACTACAGGAGATAATCCCCCAGCGAACAACATATTCAGTTATCTCGTAGGGAATTTTTTAATAATATAGAATGGGTAAAAGAACTGGGAAAATGGGGAACCCAGTATATACTACCCGACAGACGTTGTCCTGTACACATATCTCAAATTTTATAATCTTTCTTTAACAATCACAATATGGCGCTTTACTGATTTTGCCTTTCCTTAAATATACACAAAGACAAATAAATATCCACGACTTGGAAACAAAAATCCATATATTTTATCATATAAGATTCGAATTCATTACTCCAGCTCAGTGGTCAGCTTAGAAAAAGCAATTTTACAAGTCATATTATAGTTTTGAATTTATTTTACTGGGTCTACTATTTATATTCATAAAAGCAGACCTTGAAAATTTATATTTTCTTTCCAATTTTCAGGTTTCGTGGAGGTTCCCCTTTCTTTCTGCCAAAGACATCTTATGAAGAATATATTTGCGGAGAAACTTATAATTTCGGGCCAGTACGATCATAGAAACTATTATTAATATTCGATGATTATGAAGTTGAGAAAAAACATATAATGTCTTAGCTTTTTTTACCACAAAATAAGGAGTCAAATAAACTTCATTTAAATAGGCTTTAACGCTTTTTTTAAGCGCTTTTCAATGGTCTATGATGTAATTAAAATAATTCTTTTAAATTACTTAATCTACAACATCATTGGAAAAAGTAGAGCTCGTCAGAACCACACACAAGAAATTCAACGGCCACTCTTTTCAGTCTATAGAGTATTTTACAAAGGTTGTAATGATTTTTAACAATTTATACATACATATTTCATAAAAAGTGATAAAAAATAAACCGTATAAACAGAGCTATAGAAGTATAGAGGTACTTGGGTGTCGTAGGTCATTTGTCGTTTTGATTGAGGACGGGTATCTATCATACGATGACAGGAAGTATACTACTTAGTAGCTAGATTGCTACTTTTTTTTTAAATATTAATAAGGGACCAAAACGAGTTACCGTCCAAAATACGTCCTAATAAACCGAATCTGAAGAGATCTTCCAAGCAAATAGACGCAATGGAATATTTATCAAGAAGGTTCATAAATTTTGGGTACTCGGTAGTTTACCTATTGTTTTTTTTTTCTTAGTTACCTACACTATAAGTTTCCGATAATTTTATGAAAAGCAGCGTTCATATTTTTTTTTTATGAAAATAAGGGACGAGACGAGAGGACATTCAGCTGAAGTTAATTGATGCGCCCTGCCAATTACATTCCAGTGCCGCTCAGCCTTCTTGAAAAACCAAAAAATTCTGAGTAGCACTACAATTGCGCCCGTCACCTTGAGACATAAGATGTTAAGTCTCATTAGCCCATTAATTTCACTAGCTACGGCGCCCTGCAGACCGAAACACAGTAATGCTTACACATTTATTGCTTCATGGCAGATATAGGCGCCGTTGTGGTGCCCATAATCTAGCCGGCATCCTGTGTAAAGGATCCTCCCACTGGAGTCTTGTTATTTCCGACGGATATGCAGAGATTTACCAGTGGAAGGCTCCTTTGCACAGGAAGCCCTCTATATTATGGGCACCACAACGGCGCCTATTTTTGCCGTGATGCATTAATGTGTAAATATTACTGTGTTGCGGTCTGAAGGGCGCCCTAGCTAGTGAAATTACTGGACAAATGAGACTTAACATCTCATGTCTCAAGGTGACGAGCGCAGTTGGAGTGCCGCTCAGAATTTTTGGGGTTTCTCAAGAATCCTTAGCGGCACTGCACTGTAATGGACAGTGCGTATCAATTACCATTAGCTGAACGTCCTGCTCGTCTCATCCCTTATTTTCATTAAAAAAGAGAATATCTCAAACGGGCTACACAGTGTATTTCTTACAATTTTAGCTTGCCGTAACAACAAATAAAAAAGTAGCGTGGTGGATTTTTTAATACAATGGCTTATGATGTAAATTAAATAAAACATATTTTAAACAAATCTATTTTTCCTGTTCTGTAGCTACAAGGGTGTTGTAATCAATTTATTTTCAACAATAATTAATCGCCATTGTCATTACGAAGCATTATTAATTTCCTGTCAGATACACTCGAATACGATAGTCCTTTACAGGTAGATATTTATCAATTATTGTAGAACGGAAATGTTCAGTATAAAATATTTCCAATTATTTAAACTGTTCGTTCTTATTTCTACAAAATCGATACTATGGTTACATTTAAAGTGACTTAAGAGTAATATTTAAGCCCGTTTTCAATAACGTATCCCTAGCTACGGATACATTGCTGTCACCGTTTAATGACAAGATCTGATCTATCCATGGTTTTATCCAATATAGTTATAGTTCAAAGCTTTATGTCGATTGGTTATTGAAATGAAAGCAAGCGTAAAAGGATAGCTTTGTCTAGCTCTAGTAAGTTAAACTAAGGATCGATAGGTAATTGAAAACGGCCGTTAGTCAGTTAGTTAGACACTCTGCGCCAGTTAGAGATTTAGCTTATCTTTATGTGCTTAATTTTTTTAATGCTAATTAGGGGCGAGAAGAGCAGGACTTTCAGCTGATGGTAATTGATACGCTCTGCCCGTTACAATGCAGTGCCACTCAGGATTCTTGAGAAACCCAAAAGTTCGTTTTGTGTGTGACAGTTTTATAGTCTCTACCAATATTTATTAAGTCTATGGATATTCTGTTAAGTTAAACTTTCGCAATAAGTTCTTTAATTGATTTTTTGTTTTGCAATTCGAAAATTGTGACGCTATATGGGTAGTTAATTAATTAATTAATGTAGGTTACCCATTGCATGGTACAAATACTGTAATAATTACATATTTTAGGTGTCACTAGCTTCTTTTTGTTAGATAGCCGAAATGAGTATGAATGTTACTACGAATTTAGGTCGATTAACATTAATAACTACGACGTAATTCCAGAAAAAAAACACAATCATGTCGAAATTGAGTTAAGAACACAAAACTGGTCATGTGATTCATATTAACGGACTGAAAAAAATGGCAGCGCTACTGTTACTCTTTAAATGACATCATGACTTAGTAGCCCAACCCACATGTATGGAATACACTAATATTTCTTAAACTTTCAACACGAATTCCTTAAAATGTGATGTTTGTTGCTTGGAACGTTTTTTAGGAACTACGTCCAATTTAACCTTTCTATCAAGTCAAGTCTTTCTGTCAAGCCCAGTTAGTTAAAAACCAACATGTCTTGTGTCTTCTACCGTATTTATCGCGGGGAGTGTTCCGAAGAGCTGTTTAACCTTATTCCTGCCGCCGAATTCCACCTTCGCACGATACGCCACTACTTAGGATATCATTCCCACCATCTGGATGTGTGGCGGTCCTCCACAGTGCGGTTTTCAAGGAGCTTTCTTCTGCGTACTACAACGCTGTAGAATGAGCTTCCTTGTGCGGTGTTTCCGGGACGATACGACATGGGTACCTTCAAAAAAAGCGCGAACACCTTCCTTAAAGGCCGGCAACGTTCTTGTTGGAGGAATCCTCTGGTGTTGCAAGAGAATGTGGGCGGCGGTGATCAATTAACACCAGGTGACCCGTACGCTCGTTTGTCCTCCTATTCCATAAAAAAAAAACATATTGGATTAGCTATGGAAAATAAATTTTTATAAAGAGGTCGTATATCCAAGACCGCTTTTAAATTAAAAAGATAGGCCATAATTATATTTTGCTTTTTGCCAATCAATTTGTGGATAAAACATTAGTTGTGGAACGCCGCACTCTCGATAAAGTGAATTCGGTTCAAATAATAATCACATTCATCGTAAGAAGCTCTTCACTCACAACTCCTACGTGATTTTGAGATTAACCATTACGAGTTTTATTTTATTAGCTGTTGATTTAATGTTAGATTAATTGAAATATCTTTATCCCAGCTATTAACCGACATATACTTCAGAATTTAAATAATATGTAAGGAAGTCAGGGAAAATAAAACAGAATTCCATCATAAATCACTACATTATGTACAGATCTTACAACTATATTTTTTAACTTTCTATAAATATACACTCTCGTTATTAAAGTGAAACTTATTACATCGTCTCAAACTTTGTCGTCTGTGTGTTGCATGTCGCGTGACGGTCGGGCGGCGCCTATAGTTCGCAGCAACTGACCGTGTAGTGCAAGTATAAAATTAAGATTGATAAAGCGATTTTTATACCCTTAATGGAATGTTATTCCAAAAAAATTTAGTTAAATGTCTTTAGTGTAAAAAAAACTTTCACTTTTACCATGGTTTCATAAAAACCACACTATCCTTTTTTATATAACAACACTTTAAGGCGAAGAGTAAGCAGAAAACACGCAAACATGGTGTTTTTAGACAAGTTTTGTGGTGAAAATATAGCATTTCGAGCTATGAACACTACTTAATCCTGTTACACATATCCTTACGTCTTATTTGTAGGTTGCTAATGCTTGCTGTTGGTTATAGTTAACACTGCCGAGCCTGTTTGAACTACCAGTTTTCTTTGAAGTTAAACAAGATTTTTGGCATGGCGTGACGCATTTTTTTGGTATTTCTCTCAGAAAAGTTATTCTTATAGCTTGTACATTTTTGTGTAGGTTCATTTATACAGATTAGTACATGTTATGTACATACAGTTACATGTAACAAAGCCAATATTTTCAAAAAAACAGTTTGGTGCAAAAAACAGGGTGAAAAACAGTTTATATGCTTACAATTCTCGTTATTCACTACTAATCTGAATAAATGAACCTATACAAAATTGTCCCATCTATGGATGGCGCCAGCAACCGTAAACTCATATTGCTCAAGGTCGTTGGCATTTAGTGTCGCCTTAACACTGCAGAATTATTTATTTCGCCCCCCCCCCCCCTCTCGCCCATCCTCTACTCGCCTCACACTTCACACCGCTACAGTAGCACCACCTCTCAGACACCTACTAAAAACTGAGAGCGGTATAAAAAAAAAAGAGAATTATTACGAAACTCTATCAACGCTAACTTTAAATAAGGATTCATTATATTACAAAACTCAATCAAATAATTCGCATTACGTAACAGTAACTTATCATAATATTTAAACATCAATATTAATATTAGTAGTGTCATTATTAAAATTAGAACTAGATGCATTAACTTAAATGTCCTTATAAAATATTAATTTTACGTAAAATAACGTATTTAAATATAATTTAGTTAAAAGCTAAAATACGCCGAGCAAGATAGACAAACAGATTTCACAATGACATCTGCCTTCTTCAGTTCAAACTAGTGATAAAAAGAAATAGCTTAGATCATTTATACTACTAACCTGTATAAATACCACTGGACAGGCTGTTCCATTTTTGTGCCTATTTGAAGCACCACTCGCGAGCGTCCAGAGAACTAATTTTGATGTATAACGAATGGCTACGAAGGAACTTACAATAGTTTGAAGTATTTTAGCATTTTGAATTAATTTCGTTCGTTTTCCGTGTTATACTTCAAGAATCAACGCTATAAAGTACACCATTTTTTTTGGTAATAGTTTCCCACCATCTTTCGATGTTTGCTGAGCTTGTCATCAATAGTTTTAGTACCGCAGACTCTCGCTACATGGCCAACAGCACCAAAAAGGCGATTATCAAACAGGCACAAAAGCACTTTCACAGCCCAAAAGCACAGTGATTTATACGTCTAGATAGACTATGACAGGAGTGAAAACGTTGAAACAAAATAGACTTTAGAACTAACCTCTATTTTGAGCAATTCAGGCACACTAACACAAAGTGTCATACAAATCGCGAGTGAAAGACGTAGCTAGACACTAAACTAATATTCCTGGTCTGTTTTATCGGTTGTCTAACAGCAAGAGACCCTATCTAGGCATATTAATTATATAAGAGAAATAGTTAATACATATTGTTATAGGCAAATGTCACATGAATGTCGTCTTTCAGGGTCCATAATAATTTTACTGCACTTTAAATCTTCTAAATAAATTCACAAGGCTCTGAAAGAGGTTATCCCCTTTTATCGTAACATAAAAATCTCGTTAGGAGACTAAATTGGGACTGAGAGATATACTTAAAATGTTGGTTTTATGAAGACATGTCTGCACTTAATGATCGCAACGTTTTTAATATAAAGTATTTTTTGTGATGGAAGTTCATGACATTCGAATAGTTTCTTTATAAGTATTTGGAACAAAAACTATTAAACTTTTAAAACAAAAACAAGGACCAAATTCATGATGTTTTTTCATGGAAGTTTCGACACTCTGGCTCCTTCTCGTGTCCAAGTTACGTCAGTTGGTGCTGGGACTGCTACTTCGACTGCTGAAGACGGCAAGCGTCGCAAATATGTTGGTCTCAGTGAGTCATACATCTTTGTGCCGTTTGGTGTCGAGACACTTGGCCCGTGGGGCCCAGAGACGCGGAGAATGTTCAAAATACTATCTTCGCGCCTCAATAATGCTACTGGAAACCCAAGCGCTGGCAGCTATCTCGGTCAACGGATCAGCCTAGCTATCCAACGCGGAAATGCTGAAAGTATTCTTGGTACGCTTTTACGTAATGATAGTTTTAATTTATTGTAGTCATAGTATTGTAAATATAGTTATAAAATTTGTTTTCTTTACCTTTAATATTAATAAAATGCTATTATTTATATGTGCTTTCTAAGTATTAATTCTTATATTGCACAATTCAAATTATTATGTATAGGTATGTTACGCTTGCATTTGGTCGTTGCCTGTAAGTTCAATAATACTTAGACTTATTTAGAATAATATTTAATGTAATTAGTTACCCCCTTATTCATAATAGCCTGCTAACTTAAAGCATTGCTAATTCTCACTCTGCCTTCTTCTATTGACCTAAGTCAGAATGAGAAAAGACACTCCTAAGCGGCTGTTTAGTTAGGGTTAGTGTTTATTGTGTTGGGGATGCTAATAAATGAATAAATAAATAAAGATTAGGACAAACATTGCTTGTGGCGGCATCGTGTGCCGGGTCGTCTTCTTCCTTCAAATATGAGCGACGGTAACGAAGGTTGGTCCATGCGTCATCTGGTGAACGGGTGCTGCTTTTGGAGCCAGGTCGAATTGTTATAGTTAATTATAGGCTAAGGTAATAAATCTGGCCTATTGTACGCGTATAAATTGCCTAAGTTTTTTTTTTATTTAGAGGTGAGAAACCCTGGAAAATAGCAAACTATAATCACACATCAAAAAAGTCTAAGCAACATGTACTAATTTAAATTTTAGGATGGTTTTTAACATTATAACGTTGTATTTTATTTGTAAAATAATATTTTAGGGTCCTTTGATGTAAAAATAGTATCCTTCAAATCCTGCAATGAGAAATAAATAGAACGTAGAACTAAAAGCACTTGGAATAAATACTGGTCGATGAAGGTAATTTTCAAATCAAATTTGCCAACGAAGCTTAAAACAAAAGCTATGGAGACCTGTTTAATGCCATGCCTCACTTACGCTTGTCAGACATGGCCTCTAACCTATAGAAACTTAGAAAAAATTAAAGTTTGTCAGAGAGGAATTGAGAGAAGTTATATGGGGCTAAGACAAAATTAAAAATGTCACAGTAAGAAATAAAACAAAATCAAAAGACGTAGCCTTATCTGTTCTACGTTTAAAATGGAAATGGGCTGGACATATACAAAGAACAAAAAACGAAAGATGGTCCAAAGTAGTAACGAATTGGTACCCTATAAATAGGAAACGAAATCGAGTCAGGCCTAATAAGAGATGGAGCGATGACATAGTAGAAACAGCAGGAAAGATGTGGACAAGAATTGCAAGAGACAGGAACAAGTGGAAATCAATGGAGAAGGCTTTTACCGCTAAAGGCGGTCCTTATGTCGAAATTAATAACTAATTATACTAACAAAATTTATATTTTTATTTAAAATAGTGAAATACTAACACATACTAACAAATACAATTTTTAAGTAAATATCTTAATGTATGGATGTAAGGAAATAAAGCTATAAATAAAATAAAATAAAATGATGTAAAAATAATAGCTGTTGTCTTTATTAGTTCTTTTAATAACAGAAATTAACAATATTAGAATATACTGCAAAAACTTTAACGAAATGAAATTTCTAAAGAAACAGAACTTATTGTGAAAGAAAAGGCTAATTTAATACAAAGTATGGCCTCCTCTGCTATTCAGAACTTGTCGGCAACGTTTATTCATTAAATTAATGAGACTGTTTATGTCATCTTGCGGTATTCGCTCCCAATGGAATTGTAGCAAATCCTTCAGCTGTTGGGTTGTTGTCACACCGTCCTTCAAAACACGTTCTGGAGCATGTCCCACACGTGCTCGATGGGGTTGAGGTATGGTGATTGTGCAGGCCAGGGCAATACCCGGACGTTCTCCGTTGCCAAATATTGGCTGGTTCGCCGAGCTGTATGTGAACACGCATTGTCATGCATTACCGAAAAACCGGAGAAAGGTTTGTCGAAAAGGATGAACATAAGGTCTGAGAATATCCTCAACGTAATTTTCAGCGTTCATGCTTCCATTTACAAAAACGAGCTCAGTTCGCCTGTTCTTCATAATACCCGCTCATACCATAACTGTTGAGCCGCTGTATGGATGAACTTCCTCAATGCACCTGAGCCTTTCAGTATTTCCGGGACGACGGTACACTCGCACCTTCCTTGTATCAGGCTTAAACCCGAATCGCGACTCATCGTAAAACATAATTTTATCCCATTGTTCCTGGGTCCATGTTCTGCGTTCTCTACACCATTCATTTCACGAGCGCGATTCCCGTGACGTATCGGTGGGCACCTAATTAGGCGTCGAGCTCGTAGGCCGTACTCATGCAGTCGATTTCGCACAGTTTGGGGACTTACATCAACACCACTTGAATTTTGTAGCCTCAAACTTATCTCTCGTGCGGTTAACATCAGCTGGCGTCTTGCAGCAGTTGTATGTACCGGTCTTGCCGAGTGGTTGCATTCCTTTTACGGCCTGAATGCTGTTCAGCGGGTTCCCTTGTATTACTGTAGCGCTGCCAAAGAGGACAAATAACACTTCTATGAATGCTAAAATGCCGAGATACCTGAGATTGATTACTTCCCGCTTGCAACATCCCTACAGCTCTTTGCTTTTCATTTGCCGTCAAAAGACGTCGCTCCATGACGTAAAGAATATCTAACAATTCAATTTTGTCGCTAACTTTATTTAATTGGTCGGAAAAATTACCATCAGCTGAACTTACGTCCTGCTCGTCTCGTCCCTTATTTTCATAAATAAAAATATGAACGCTGTTTTTCATAAAATTATCGGAAACTAATAGTGTAGGTAACGAATAAAAAAAACAATATACAATCGAGTACCCAAAATTGATGAACCTTCTTGATAAATATTCTATTGGGTCTATTTGCTTAGAAGATCTCTTTAGATACGGTTTATTAGGACGTATTTTGGACGGTAACATTCGACAAACAGGAGCGCTGCGGCAAATATTTGTTCCACTTTCGGATGGGAATTTAGATAAGATTGCTAATTCGCGTCTCCGCTTGAGTTTACTCCGTAGGTTTATACGAATGGAGTTTTCATGAATAAATGAAAATAAAAGCCAGCAATATTGTATTATTGTCATTTATTTAAATAATTTTATTTTGTTTTCACTACATTTTCCTTTGCACTGGAAGCTAGATTATGGGTACCACATGGCGTCACAGGGCACAGATGGCGTATTTCCTGCACTGCTACAGTGGGGAGGAGATAAGTTGACTTACATACTGACATATATCTATCAGGCGTGTCTGGCCTTCAAATACACTCCCCTTGCCTGGCGGGAAGTTAGAGTCATCTTCATACCCAAGCAAGGTAAGAGTAATTACACTAATCCTAAATCGTTTAGACCTATCAGTCTGTCGTCTTTTCTCCTCAAGACTTTAGAGAGAATATGCGACAGACACCTGAGAGACAATGCGTTACGCAACACACCCATACACAGGCATCAGCATGCCTACTGCCAAGGCAGTTCAACGGAATCCGCTCTTCACCAGGTAGTAGGAAAAATCGAACATGCCTTACAAAATAAATTAGTCTGTCTAGGTTGCTTCATAGATATAGAGGGAGCCTTTGACAAGACCAACTTCACCAGTATCAACATAGCACTTCGCAGATACGGAGTACAGACCCTACTTATTGACTGGCTAATTAATATGTTAAGCAATAGAATTATAAGGGTAACAGGGGAAGACACGAAAGGCGCTCTTGTAGCCCGCAGCTGTCCGCAGGGAGGTGTTCCCTCTCCGCTTCTGTGAAACTTAGTAGTGAACGACCTGATCTCCAAACTGAACAACCAATACTTTTACACAATAGGGTATGCCGATGACATCACCATTTTAAACACAGCCCATTTTAAATAATGCCAGCATAGTATGTGATAGGTTACAAGCAGCTCTTCGACTTGTCGAGGAATGGTGTAAAGACCATGAGTTCTCTGTAAGCCCACAGAAAACACAGGTAGTACTCTTCTCTAACAAAAGATTGGTAGGGAACCACAGACTGCCCACTATCTTCAATACAAGACTTCAGTTATCAAAAGAGGTCAAATACCTAGGTGTGATTCTAGACAGCAAACTGAACTGGAGCAGCCACCTTGAATACAAAATCAACTCCGCGAGTATCACCTTATGGCAATGCCGCAAGAAGATTGGCAAGAGATGGGGTCTCCAACCAAAGTTCACCTTATGGCTTAACACAGCAGTGGTGAGACCAATGCTCACTTATGGCTGTGTAGTGTGGTGGACCAGGACCAGACTCACAACTCGCATCGCCAAATTACAAAAATTTCAAAGGCAAGCATGCTGTGCGGCGACAAGATGCATGAGAACAACTGCTACCGCCGCCTTAGAAATAGCCCTGAGCATCCCTCCGCTACACTTATTCATATATCAAGAAGCGGCAATAGCTGCGCTAAGATTAAAACATCTGAAAACACAGAGAATTGAGAATGTAAGACATTTTAGCATACTTTCAGAAGCATAGTCAGCTATGCCACTTGTGGAAGCAGCTAGTGATAAAATAAAGCGGACTTTCGTTTTTGATAAAAAATACAGAATAGAGCTCGAGGAAAGGAACGACAGTGTCCTTACACATTATGAGCTCGACCTCTACACAGATGGTTCGAAGACGTATTCAGGCACAGGTACGAGAGTCTTCTCGGAAGATCTAAATATCAGCATATCCGAGCCCTTGGGTAAGCTTAACACTGTATACCAGGCTGAATGCATGGGGATTTTGCTAGCTGTCAACGCTATCTTGGCCAGAGAGGTCATGATCACTCCATTAGAATACTCTCTGATAGCAAATCGGTACACAATCCCTTCAAGGTAAGATAATCAATTCCAGCCTATTACTTGAATGCCACTCAGCATTAAATAAGGTGGCTGGTAAAAACAACAACCTAACACTTCAGTGGATCAAAGGTCACAGTGGGGTCAGGGGTAACGGGTCGGCAGACCAACTAGCTAGAAGGGGTTCTGAGACCCAACCGGTTGGACCAGTGCCTTTCCTGCCTCTGCCACATAGTTGGTTCAGCAACCACTTAAATCAAAAGATAAAAGCACTACATCAACAATACTGGGATAGCCTTGAGGAGTGCAGGCAAGCCAAAGCAGCTTTACCTTGTACCGACTTGCGTTTTACCAGGGAAATCTTACAACTTAATCGGTGTCGACTAAGATTAATATGTAAGTGTATATAAAGTGCGGCCACACAGGTCACGGCAATTTTAACAGGCACCTCTTTAATTTAGGTGTCACGGACAGCCCTCTATGCAGAGGTTGCCTGGGGGCAGAGGAAACAGCCGCTCACGTTCTGCTGGAATGCAGTGAGGTGGCAAACTACAGAGCGAAGCACCTGGGGTCACCAGGCGCTCTTCGGGAAGTCTTCGGTGACGTTAAGAGGTTGGGTGACTTCTTGGAGGAGCTTGGCTGGTTGGAGTAGCCTCTACCACCCTCGCACGCAAAATAGGCGCATATGAACGTCGAGTTGCGGAAAGCGCCCGTATGAAGAAGAAGAAGAAGATGGGTACCACATCGGCGCCTATTTATGCCGTGAAGCAATAATGTGTAGACATTACTGTTTTTCGTTCTGAAGGGAAGCTAGTGAAATTACTGGGCAAATGAGACTTAACATCTTGTCTCAAGGTGACGAGCGCAATTATTGTAGTGCCACTCAGAATTTTTGGGATTGTCAATAATTCTGGGTGGCACTGCATTGTAATGGGAAGGGCGTATCAATTACCATCAGCTAAACGTCCTGCTCGTCTCGTCCCTTATTTTCATAAAATAAAAAAATAAAAACAAATTTGCTTCCCGTTGTGTGTCTGTCCTTATGTATGCTTAGATCTTTTAAACGACGAAACGGATTTTGATGCGGTATTATTTAATAGTGATTCAATAGGAAGGTTATATGTATTACATATTAATATTGTTGAGAAACACTTTTAATTTTAGAGGTTTCTAATCTGATGTCGTCAATAAACACATTTTTTGCGCTTACATTACAGACGCTGGTTGTCTACGAGATAGTTTAAAATTAATAAATTGTAGTACATTACTACAATATTGTACACCTTAAAAAATTTCTACCAAAATCGCAATTTTTTACCTATCTCTTAGGTATAAGTCACAATAACAATCGGAAATTCATTATTTTTATTTAATTTTTACAATTATCTTTTGACAAAACGAAGTCTGTTAAGGCAGCTAGTTAAAAAAAATTATTAAAGTAGGCATTACTTTGCGGAAATCCATAATTATACAAATGATTTAAGTTTTTTTTAGTGTTAATTCCGCCAATATTTGTTTTTAAACAATTCGACACGTGTTTCGCCTCTACACGAGGCATCCTCAGGACGTGTTGTCTCGCCAAAATCTGGCAAAATCTGGAGTCTCGTGCCATCAATCATTTGTACAGCTAGTTAAATCTAGAAATTTCTAAAATTGTAATATTTAAAAAAAAACAATTAATGTTAAACCAAAAAACAATTTTTTAGAGTTTTTGTCTGTTTTTCGGTTTGTTTTGTTTCATTGCAGTGGGCACAAACAAAAGAGATGCATTAATTACATTATCTCGACCCCTGGTGTTGCGAATTTGCTGCCTCATTCCATCACGTGAGATAAAAGACCTTTAATAATAATGTTTAAAGCAAGCCCATGAATCGTTGGTTATATCTTACTCTCCATAAACTTTAATTGAGTTAAATTGATAAAAGTTTGAAACTCTGATAAGAGTCTGTCACTAAGAATCTAACGCAAACTTGGTAATTTTTCAAACTTGGTAAGTTAAGAACAGCTGTTATAAAGTCGGGGTGTTATAAAACTATTTTATGTAAGATCGTAAAGCATGCGAATTCATCTTAAGATCTGTCCTTAAACCTGCAAAATTCTCGTTGAAGTCTATAATTTACTAACTTAAATCAACGTATTAACCTCGCATGCAAAAAAAATTATCAACTAAAATATATACCAGTCGATCACCCGGACGTCATTAAGGCTGAAATTTATAGCTTAAGGTGCGGACTCACTAGGATTGTAAACGCTACAACCAATATGAATAGAACAATATTTGTGTTCATCTTGTGGCTAAGCTGGAAATGGGCATTTATTTTACTGGTTTTCTTCTGTTATTTTCAAAATATACATATTAATTGAATAATTGTTCGGTTTAACTATAAGAAAAATACTAATTCTATTAAATTCATTAAAAAAATAATGTTGTTATCGCTGAAAATTCAGAGATTTTTAACTCCATTCGTTTATTTTTGGGAAGCAACTTCCAAATTCTTATTCGATATTTCAAATTATATGTAAATATTCTATTCGGTTCAAATTTTTCTTTAAGTTCATCTTTTTGTAAGGTATATTTTGCGTCGGAATATTTTTATTGTGTTATGTTGTAATCGACTCTCTAAGAAACCAATTTTTGTGGATTTTGAGGTATAACCGCGCGTTAAGAAGTGAAATTATAACGCCTAGCTTCTAATAAGAGCCAAGTATAACAAACGAACATTGGCTAATACTTGGGGCACTCTAAATGTTTTGCACTTCTAGCTAATCGGAGCTATTTGAATTTCGAATGTTATATTTTTTGAAACGCTGCGACCTTCTTAGTAGTAAGAAAACAATTGGCGGGAAATCATTTGTCAATTGTTTTGTATCACACATCAAAGTTCTACTTACGCAACGAAATCAAAATCAGAAAATTTTACATGAAGTATTGAAAGTTCGGAAACTTTGTTGACGTTGGATCCCTCATGAACTGACAGCGGAGCAGAAGCGGGCTCGCGTGGGATGGTGCCCACAGATGATAATGAAGTACGACCACGCACATTCTAATGCTGTTTATGACATTGTCAGAGGAGAGGAAACGTGGATTTATTGTTTTTAACCCGAAAAAAAAAAGGAGCAATCTTGTGAATGGGTGTTTGAAAATGAGAAGAGGCCAACAAAAGTGAGGCAGGTGGGAAACGTTGGTAAAAAAATGATAGTATTTTTTTTCTCAGCTACGGGTTCCATCTGCACAATTCCACTTCAAGATCAAAAGAGTGTTAATGCTGAGTGGTATTCTACCATTTGTTTACCCAGGGTGTTAAAAAATATCGCGAAAGACGATCAAAAAGCCGCGTTCTCCTACATCATGACAACGCTTCTTCACACATGGCCAACAAAACTAATCCTGCACTTAAACCCGACCTAGCACCCTGTGATGTCTGTATTTTCCCCAAAATTAAAGATTTGATGAAAGGATTCACTTTTACCAATTCCGAAGAGGCAGTGATAGCGTTCAATCAGCGCGTAGAAAACATGCCTTCGGATCTGTGGTCCTCCTGTTTTAAAAAATGGTTCGAACGCATGAAAAAAAGTTTAAAATGTAAAGGAGAGTATTTTGAAATGCAATAAACATAATATTTTGGTTATAGCATGACGTTGTTTTTTTAAGTTATGCAAAACTTTTAGTGTGACGTACATATTTTTTTTTTTTCAATTTACGTAGAGACATATTAATTGTTGAAATGAAAACTTCTTTAGACAAATTGGGCATTTTTTTGAGATGGGAAAAACCATTGAACTGGCGACTTTGTTACCGTCACCAACACATATATTATTGTGAAAGTCCGTACAAACCCGTAGATACACAATATTATGCACAATGACATTACCAAAAACACTTAATTTAAAAGTATTTCCTGCACAATTAAATATTTTCTGAAGATTCAAAAAAACACAACACAAATGCAATAGTTCAATTTTCACTTCTGTGAGCGCTCCAGGAATGCCACTGTTTTTGTTTTTCAATATGAGAAAGCCGCTTCTATTTAATGATTTCAACCCTCAACCAATAAAAGATTTTTCAAATTACTTAAATATTTTAAGGTTTTGCAGTTATGTGTAAACATTACTGTGTTTCGGTCTGAAGGGCGTTATAGCTAGTGAAATGACTGGGCAAATGAGACATAACATCTAATGTCTCAAGGTGACGAGCACAATTGTAGTGCCGCTCAGAATTTTAGGGTTTTTCAAGAATCCTGAGCGGTACTGCATTGTAATGGGTAGGGCGTATCAATTACAATAAGCTGAACTTCCTGCTCGTCTCGTCCCTTATTTTCATAAAAAAAAAAAATCATTCTACTTTATAAAAATATTACTACTATACGTAAAAATACTATAAGTAAAAATTTTAAAACTACAAGTTTCATAAAACCTATAACGGAACTATTTTGAACATTTCTTCTTAATAGTTCTTTAATAATATCAACTTATAAAAAAGGTATTAATTTATAATGTCTCTTAATATCTCACTGTCATCAAGAAATCTTTCGTAATAATAATAATAAATAGTTTAAATTTACAAGAGCGACATCTCAAGTTAATTTCCTAATATGCAAATATTGGGGTTGAGCAGGTTATCAACTGTAAAGTAGATCCTGTAGATGAAGCCACAACCTGAGAGTTGAACAAAGTATACAAGATTTTATAACGATACGTCACTCGAACAGTTGGTTAGAACACCGGCACGGAACGCCGAAGGTCGTGGCTTCGAGTCCCGCATCGTTCATAAAATTTTGTTTTTCAAGTTTTATTTGTGTAATTATAATATTGACACACTTTTATAAAAATTTCTTACCTCAAACTAGGCATTGTCTGTACTATGGGTACAAGACAACGATATATTTAATACAATATACTTACTGAAACATACATAAATACAAATAAACTTCCATGACTCGGAAACAAACATTCATATTCATCATATAAATGATTGCAACTACCGGGATTCGAACCCGTGACCTCTAGCTCAGTAAGTAGGCAGGGTCAAATTTTAAATTTCATAATCAATACCTATAGAAATTAAAATAAAATAGGATTCATGTCAACTTTAAAAAAAATTAAAATAATATTCCGTATATACTTTTCATCTGTCCGTCGAACTATGTGCCCCGCCCACTGCCACTTCAGTTTCGCAATCATTTGGACGGTAACGTGGGTTCTCCTACGGATCTCCTCATTTCTGATTCGATCTTCCAGGGAAACTCCGAGCATAGCCCTCTCCATTGCCCTCTGAGCGAATAAATCTTACCGGCTCCAACGAACCGGTACAATAAACTATGAGGGTAAGTGGCAGATAAAACTTCTATTGCAACCTGAACATAAACTTGATATCCACTCTCTGGGATAGCAGCATAAAAACTCAAAAAGCTGATGGATAATAATAGCCTAGCTATCTAAACATTGTATCCTTTTTTAAGCTCATTTTTTAAATAGCTCGAAATTTCTTACGGCCGTATTCAATAACCTATCTATCCTTAGTTTAACTTACAAGAGGTAGGCAAGTCTATCCTTTTACGCTTACTTACATTTCAATAACCAATCGACATAACTTTGGACATAAATTGGACTATAACTATATTGGACATAGCTATGGATAGATAAGATCTTGTCATTAAACGGTGACAGCAATGTATCTGTAACTAGAGATACGTTATTGAAAACGGATGTTAATAAATAAAATAAATAAACAAATCAGCCACTACCGGTGTATCTCTGTCCACGACGAGTCAAAAGGTGTATTGCTATGAAAGAAAAAGTGGCCAAGTGCGAATCGCACTCGCCCTGAAGGGTTCCGCAGCAGCAAGTAACAGTATATAGAAGTTCTTGTAGTTCGTTTGTAACTTTGATCGATGTTTTAATAATAAGGGTATTGAAATAAAATAGGTTATGTACTATATATATTTTTTTTTAGTTTTTTCACTCGCATATTTTGTAAGTTACATTTTACCACTAAGAAAAAAGAAACCTCACTTTTTGAACCCCACACGTGGGTTTGATGACCCCAAAATTTATTGTTATTTTTTGTGTCGAAATCATAATGTGGTTCACAGAATTCAAACACAAAAGAAGAAACACTCACCAAGTTTCAACAGTATACTTCTTATAGTTTCGGAAAAAATAGGCTGTGACATACGGACGGACAGACAGACATGACGGATCAATAAGAGTTCCGTTTTTTGCCATTTGGCTACGGAACCCTAATAATGGAACAAGTGGTAACCGAGGCATTACTGTTAGCTCAGGCTATTATTTTGTTTATAAACACGCGTGAAGTCCCTAAAGTTGACATGACTGATTGTGTTGGCAAGAATGACTGCTCATAGCTTCATAGAGCCTAATTCATACAAGTTTTGTACTTTTTTATTTTCCCGATTGAAAGAACTCACAAATAACTTTACTGTTACTTTATTTTCCGAGACACTAGTGTGAATAATTGTCGCAAAAAATTTTATTCTTCTCAGTTAAAAGTCAACTCTATGTTCCTTGAGTGAAAGCATCATTGGTAAGACTTCCCAAACCGATCCAATACGCAACTTTATCAATACCTATTCATGTGATAAATAACACGAAATGTTATGATTGTTACAAAAAGATTCATTCAACCTAATAGAATTTGTAAATCTTGAAGAAATAATATACATTTCACATTTGAACTTCTTGCTTTCATAAAAAGATATAAATGTTTACGAGTAACAGCGATCACGTCGTATGAACATATCGCATTCATTTTTTGAATCCTTTGGGTATTCGAGAGATGGATATCCGTTCAATAACACAGAGGTAATTTGCTGTCGTCCGTAATTTTTTCAGCTTTTCTTTCTCTCTTCTTGTGTTATCACTTTCTAGAACGTAATAAAAATAAATAAAATAAAATAAAATAGCCTTTATTAGTACTAGTGACTAAATTTTTCTTACTAGTGACTAAATTTCTCGGCAAAGGCCTCCTCTAAAGACTTACACCTTATTCGGTCTCTGGCTACTCTTATCCAGTCCGGTCCTGCTATCCTTTTAAAACCGTCCTCCCACCTTCTAATCTGTCTACCTTTCCTTCGTTTCCCGTCTCATGGATACCATTCTGTAACGGTTTTTGTCCATTTCTCTTTCTTTTCCCTCAGAATGTGTCCAGTCCATTTCCATTTTTGCTTTTGACAGAGCTTGTGTGCGTTTTTGAATTTTATCTGACTCTTAATGTTTTCTAACTTAACTTTGTCTCGTCTCCGAACTCCAATTACGTTCCTTTCTATGGAGTTTTGGCACACTTTTACTTTTCCGAGAGAAAAAGAACGTAATAAGAATTGATTAAATCATTTTGTAGCTCATTAAATACACATAATCAATCAAAGATAAAGTAAAGTTAAACCCAGCCACGTGTCACTGTGGCTCACTTTGACATTTTTTTTGAATAAACAAGAAAAAACTAAAGACCGGTGTATAAGATAACATATGATATAAAAAAAAAGCAATTGTGTGGTTTTATTAAACCACGATGAAAGTGAAACTTCCTTCCACATAATTAGTAATATAAGCATATGCATCGAAATTATATACAAAATATAGTGGAGCACTGGCACAAATGAGTAATAGTCTATACACTACACGATCAGCTGTTGCGAACCATAGGCGCCGCCCGACCGCCACGCGACATGCAACACACACACGAAAATGTTCGAGACGATGTTATAAAAGTTTCACTTTAAAATGAAAAATAGTTATGGGGAAACAATACAGAAGAGATAGTCTGCAGCTGGGGGCCCCAGCTAATCCTCTAGGAACTCCTGGTGCTGGTGTGTGTTCGCTCGGCGTTTGGTGAATGAATGCGTTACACAGAGTACTTTTATGCGATGCAATTAGGCCGTTGACCACTGATGATATTCGTGCGACTGCGCCAATTGGCATTAGAATAGCCAATCAGATACTAATGTGTCTGTTGTCTATATTTATCTCTCTATTATCTACAGGTACTATCTGCACTATAGATTACCATAACAAAAAAATAAAACAACGAGAATAGATACATGCGGCGCCAACAACTGGTATGTAATTAATGAACAATTAAAATAATAGTACAACTACTATTAAATGATTACATTGAATTCATGACACAAAAAAAATAATTCATATTATATCTTCAATCGAAGTCAAAAGATGTTAGATGAAATAGACAATTCAACAACTAGGTAAGTTTTACTCCGCATTTAAACACTCCAATTTTTCCTTATAAACATGGATGAGTGTTATTTAATATGTCAGCTTAACTCATGATATATTTCGACGCGGTAAAATTCAACCAAATGAAAAATAACCCAAGATTCACTTACTATTATCTATATATATATAACGTCTAAGTTTCATCAAATAAGTATGGTTGGAATCAAAATTGGAAGCTGCACCAGTGTTATAAGAACTAACAAGCAAGATATAACAAATTTTAATTTTGTATTAATAATAGGTATTTTGGTACATTATCTTAATCTTCATCTAAAGGCGAAGAGTAAGCAGAAAACACGCACCATGGTGTTTTTAGACAAGTTTTGTGGTGAAAGTATAGCATTTCGAGCTATGAACACTACTTATTACTGTTACACATACCCATAAGTCTTATTTGTAGGTTGCTAATGCTTGCTGTTGGTTATAGTTAACACTGCCGAGCCTTTTTGAACTACCACTTTTCTTTGAAGTTAAACAAGTCTTTTGGCATGGCGTGACGCATTTTTTTGGTACTTCTCTCAGAAAAGTTATTCTTATAGCTTGCACTTTTTTGTGTAGGTTCATTTATTCAGATTTGTAGTGAATAACGAGGATTGTAAGCATATAAACTGTTTTCCACCCAAGAATTTTAAAAATATTGGCTTTGTTACATAGATGGCGGGCCGGTAGCCGTGAACTCATATCGCTCAAGGTCGCTGGCATTTAGTGTCGCTTTAATATACATAAATTACGTGACACGTTGTTCATCCACGATGGACTCCTAAAGTAATGATTTTTAGAGACTTTAATGGGGATTACTTCATCGAGTGCAGTTTAGTACAACTTGAGAGATAGGATAGATTTTATTTCGATTTGACACCCATAATCATTTTTAATTCCAATATTTGTTTCGTATGGAGATATTTTCTATGAGAGAATTATTGACGCACGGTTTGACAGTTCTTCTGTGAAACAATTTAATTTTAACAACAGGAAGCATATTTTACGAAATAATTCTTGATGAAAATAATGAAATTAAAAAAAAAACAGTATTTTATTTATTATGTACAGAACAACGTCTGTAGGGTCAGCTAGCCCCTACTAATATTATAAATGTGAATGTAAGTTTGTTTGTTACGCTTTTACGCCTAAACCACCGAACCGATTTTGATAAAATTTAGTACAGAGATACACTAGAGCTTGAAAAAGGACATAGGCTACCTATTACTGCAAAAAAAATAAATGGAGGAGTTGAAATATGGGATGGCAGTTTGTATGGAAATTCGTCATTAACGAAGATAAAACCATGAAACTTTGTACCAGGGTCGATAATTTTTGAAATAACCAAAATAACCAAAAAAAATTACAGTAGGATGAAACCCATTGGTAAAGGACGAGAATATAACAAAAATTAAGGGAAAAATAAAATACGGCCGATCTGAGGTCGGGAAGTGGAAAAGGGGGGATGTTTTAGGGTAAAAAACGGTTTATCTCGATTTCCGGCAAAACTACAAGTCCTATGGCAAAAAGTTAATTGGCAAAGTTATAGGTAATAAAGAGATCTACAACTTTTGTAATTACACTTTTTTCACATAACCTCAAAATTTTATTTAAAATATTTATTGTTTCGCCTTATTTTAACTTAATATCAAAAAGCACCCTAATATTCAATCGCAAATTCTGACGTCAAAATATCAGCTTTTTTCAAAAAGTTTGGGGGCTTTTTGTTCGTTGAAATATCTACTTTCTGATGGTGTAAAAAAATATTAATTACAATTGTAAATGTTCGGAAAATTTAAGTCCAACAAAAGGCATTTCATAAAGAATTCACACCTGTTATTAATCACAAAAATATGGATTAGCAAAAATTGAAAAAAAAAAAGGTTAATTTAACACTGAATCATTATCCTTTTTACATTTATAAATAGACTTGATTAATTGTAATCCATATTTTTGCTGCTACGAAATTTTTGCCATAGGACTTGTAGTTTTGCCGGAAATCGAGATAAACTGTTTTTTACCCTAAAACACCCCCCCTTTTCCACTTCCCGACTTCAGATCGCCCGTTTAATTTATTTTTCCCTTAATTTTTGTTTTATTCTCGTCCTTTTCCAATGGGTTTCATCCTACTATTATTTTGTTTCACTTTTTATCATTTTCAAAGGCTTCGGCACTGGTCTACGAGGCACTTGATAAGAAATAATTTAAAAACATTTGTTCGAGCATTTTTGAAACTTTGACCTTCATGGAGATGAAGTAGGAGATTAAGGTTCACAGGAAATACTATTTAAGAGACTGTCCACAATGACAAGGGATATGCGCTGGATCATAAAAGATCGCTGACAGCAACGGATAGAGCAGTTCTTATATGTATATATTTGAAAAGTATCAAAAAAAATAAGAAATAAATTGCCCAAAGTAACTATTCAACGCGGACGTAGTCGCGGTTATAACCTAGTAAAATATAAAATATAAGTTATTCATTTTAATATAACGCACACATGCGGCTTCCAAAAGCCTGATCAAATTTATTTTCAACTAACTTAATATAAATAAGCAAAGTAAAATTACATAGTACCACGTAAACAAAAATATTCATAGCAAAATGTGCATAAATTAAATACTACTTCGTCAAATTATGTTAAAATTTAATGTGACTAAATGGCAACTATTCCGCATCAAACTAAAGAAAAATCACGTAAATCGGTTCATAGATTCAAATTTCAAATTCAAATATATCTATTCAAAATAGGATTCAAAATCACTGTGGAGTCAAAAACTACCATCCATTCAAAAGAGCTGCCTCAGACCTGAGAAGAATGGGCGCAAGAAACTCAGCGGGCTTTTTTTAATATAAAAATATGGATTACAATTTGATATCGTACAATAAACATTTATAATTAAAGAGCCTGAGGGTGTTCGCTTTATTCCCAGTCCGTGGTGTCAATAAAAAATCGTTTATGCTATAGTAACCTTTGCCACACAAACGTTTTTTAACAATTCTTTTAAGTTTTGTACATTTTCTGGGATCATATTATAGAAGCATATACATCGCCCCACAAAAGACTTACTAATTCGACCCAACCGAGTAGTAGGCATACCAATTTAATGTTTGTTCGAATCGATTGAGAACCTCCTCCTTTTTAAAATCGGTTATTTAGTTTAAAAATTTATTCAAAATATCATAAATATGTATTGTATATTAATACTATTTGAATATGTATTTAGTTTAAAATAAAACAGCTAAAGACAACAAAGATAGATACCACAATAGATCAGTGATGCCTCGGCGATAGATTCTAAAAAAAATCGATTGTATTAATGTGTAGTTAAATGTAACTTACCTTATCATTTAATCAGGAAGATTTCCACTGTTGTACAAAACAGCTGTGTTAAGTACAATGATCCTGTGATGCCCTCATCCAACGTATTAAATAATTATCCAAAGCTAAAATAATATTAGAGTTACGTACACAAAGAAGATGAACCGCTTATCTTCTTAATAAATATTTAATTGAGTCTATTTGCTTGAAATTCTCTGTACATTTGGTTTATTAAGACGTGTTTGGGACGACACAATGGGACAAACAAGAGCGCTGCGGTAAATATTTGTTCCACTTTGGAATACGAATTTAGATAAGATTGCTTCCTCAGGATAATTTTACCAGTGGAAGGCTCCTTTTCACAGGATAGGCTAGATTATGGGTAACACAACGGCGACTATTTCAGTCGTGAAGCAGTAATGTGTGAACATTATTGTGTTTTGCCCTGGAGGGCGCCGAAGCTTGTGAAATTTATCGGCAAATGATACTAAACATCTTGTGCATCAAGCATAGTACACCTACCTTGACTATTTTTTTGGAAAATTATTCATAATTGGGCTAACTATTAGATTGACTTCTATGTCAACCTTGTAAGTACACTCATGGTTTCTGAGTTCTTTTTTCTTTTTTTTTTTCATGATAAGAACGGACGAGACGAGCTCCTGCTCACACCATTCAGCTGATGGTAATTGATACGCAATGCCCATTACAACGCTAAGGATTCTTGAAAAACCCAAAAATTGCGTTCGTCACCTTGAGACATAGCATGTTACATAGGCTGCACTAAAAGTAACGGGAATGGAATATTTCCACTGTTCCTGTCATATTAAAATCTTTTTAATTGAAAATTCCTTGGTTTTAAATTCGAATACCATTTATTTATTAAAAAAAAGATTATCGGTCTTGTCACAAGGTCTTTTCAAACTTGTATAGTCGTTGAGAAAATGGAATTGACTCGAGAAATTTCTAGAGCGATGATTTATTATGACTTTCGAAGTGGTTTAACACAAAAACAGTGTGTTGACCGGATGATTTCTGCATTTGGTGATGAAACCCCATCCAAAACCACAATTTATCGCCGGTTTGCTGAATTTCAACGTGGACGTGTCAAACTCAGTGATGATCCCCGTCAAGGTCGTCCAAAAACTGCAGTCACCAAAGAAAACGTTGATGCTGTGCGTAAGCTGATTGAGGAAGATCGACATGTGACATACCGCGAAATTCAAGCAACTTTAGACATTGGCATGAGTCAAATACAAATAATCTTGTATGAAAATTAGGTGTAAAAAAGTTGTTTTCCCGATGGATACCGAAATTGCTCTGTGAAGAGCAAAATCGGCTCGCGTTATTTGGTGCGTCAGAACTCTCGAAAGATTCCACGCAGGATCCTCAAATGCTGTATACAACATCGTATCAGGTGACGAATCCTGGATATACGCGAACGAACCCGAAACAAAAAACTAGTCACGAGTTTGGGTGTTCGAAAATGAGTTAGAGCCAACAAAAATTGTTCGTTCACGGAGTGTTGCAAAAAAAATGGTGGCCACTTGAGGGACAAATAATGGTTAATGCAGAATGGTATGCTAGCATTTGTTTGCCACAGGTCGTTTCTGAACTCCGTAAGGAAAACTGCAACCGCCGCATTATCCTCCATCACGACAATGCGAGTTCTCACACCGCGCTCAGAACAAAAGAGTTTTTAGAGCAATAAAACATAGAATTATTAGACCATCCGCCGTGCAGCCCCGACCTAAGCCCTAATTATTTCTATACTCTCCCTAAAATAAAGAATAAATTGCGTGGTCAGAGATTTTCATCACCTGAAGAAGCTGTGGATGCCTACAAAACGGCCATTTTGGAGACCCCAACTTCCGAATGGAATGGTTGCTTCAATGATTGGTTCCATCGTATGGAAAAATGTGTCAAATTTCGCGGAGAGTACTTCGAAAATCAATAAATACATTTTTAAATAGTAATGTTGTGTCACTTCCTTGATTCGCGAAATTTTCAGTGCCGCCCTCGTAAATCACATTTGCCCAGTAATTTAACTAGCTACTTGTACTAGGCGCCGTCATGGTACCCATAATCTAGCCGATATCCTATGCAAAGGAGCCTCCCACAGTTGGTACGGAAGAGCGAATCAAGTTGTCCAGTCCAACTTATGAAGAGACGCTTTCATAATTGAATGCAGAATAAGGTTATATCATATTATCAATAATGCATTAGAACTGAACATACTTATCCAGTTCAAACTTCTACACTTATAAAAGAAAGTAGTTTTTATTCAGCATGCAAGATTTGGTCCAAACCTTATTCGAAGTGGGTAATTTTTCAGAGCCGAGAACAGCTGTGAAAATATCGGGGTAATTTTAAAACGATTTTCTGTAGAAACTTAAGCATACGATTCCATGTGAATAGTATGGTAAGGATGTGGTTTTACACTTAACTTGAAGTCAGAAAAGTAATCAATGAACGCAATTCGAATTTTGAAATTTTATTATTACATTGCTTTACATTCGTTGATATTATTTGAAAAAAGTGTAATACCTTACTGTTTATTACCTTTTCATTTAAAGAGTATTTTATCATTTTATCAGTATTTTATATGTTACCAGTAGTAGGAATCTTCGCACATGATGTCGGCTAGATTATGGGTACTACAAAGGGGCCTATTTCTGCCGTAAACTTTTATTATAATAGAAACTTGAGTTGTTGAGAATCTTAATACATAATATATTTCTTTTGTGCGTCTGTTGTAACTGAACTCCTAAACGGCTGGACCGATTTTAATGAAACTTTCTCTGTGTCTTCAGATGGTTCAGATTCACATTTTTGATTCGAGAATGGTTTAGATTCACAATTGAACTATCTCCTAAACGGCTGGACCGATTTTGATGATTTTTTTGTGTGTTCCAGTAAATTTGAGATTGGTTTAGATTCTCAATTCCGTCCATTTAATATAATTCTCCTGCTCATGTGTATGTAAGTGAACACCTCCTAACAGCTGGACCGATTTTTCAAATTTAAGACGTGTGTACAGGACAACATCTGTCGGGTCCACTAGTAATATATAAAAATTGATGAAATGTAGAATTGTTAAAAGCCGACTATGTGATAAGGATTACTATACCACAAATTACTTTCTTTGATGCCATACATTGGGAATGGAGCGACCGCCCATGCTCGTGGACCGTGCACACCGTGGGACACCGGAGAGGAACGAAGTTCCTTATAATAAAAATATAAATTATAAGTTCTATTCGAGGTATAAAGAAAATAATTATTCGGATATATATTTTTTATTATGATTTTTTATTGATAAAAATAAAACTGGTCTACAAAGTTTTTTTTTTAAATTTTTTAAATATTTATTATTTTTTTTAAATATTTATGGAATAGGAGGACAAAGGAGCGTTCCCGGCCTTTAAGGAAAGTGTACGCGCTTTTTTTGAAGGTACCCATGTCGTATCGTATCCCGGAAACACCGCACAAGGAAGCTCATTCCACAGCTTTGTAGTACGAGGAAGAAAGCTCCTTGAAAACCGCACTGTGGAGGACCGCCACACATCCAGATGGTGAGGTTGATATCCTAACTTGTGACGTGTCGTGCGAAAGTGGAATTCGGCGGCAGGAATTAGGTTAAACAGCTCTTCGGAACACTCCCCGTGATTAATGCGATAGAAGGCGTCTCTACACAACGCCAAGTGATCCAGCCGTTCAAAGTTCACTGGGTCCTCGACAATTCGATCTGCTCTGCGTTGCACGCGGTCAAATGGATCGAGCTGATACTGGGGTGCGCCAGATCAGAGATGACAGCAATACTCCATGTGTGGCCGGACCTGCGCTTTGTAGAGCGCTAGTATGTGCGCCGGCTTGAAGTATTGCCGTGCTCTATTAATGACGCCCAGTTTCTTTGAAGCCAATTTGACTTTGCCTTCCAGATTGGACCACGAATTTGGCAATCGCTCGAGATTTCGAGACCCAGTATTCCGATACTAGGCGAGGCTTTAAGGGAAGTGTTGTCGGAGAGCGGTGATACGATAAATGGGGTTTTCTTAGTGGTAAACGCGCAAACTTGAGTCTTCCGGGGGTTAAATTGGACAAGGTTCAATTTTCCCCATTCCGCGACCTTCTCAGGAGAGAAGGAATATCTCGATAGAAGACACAAGTTTCTCCCGGCACTGTTCGACGATTTCCCGAGAGAGACCTGCATGGCCTGTGTATACGGCATAGCATAGAATATAATAGTCTGCATAGCAATGAATGTTGGAGGTGTCCAACATATCATTGATATGCAGAAGAAACAGCGTGGGAGACAGCACACAGCCTTGGGGCACTCTATCATTCACGGGCTTCGGGTTCGAGCAATATCCGTCAACAATGACCTGTATGCTGCGCCCAGTGAGGAAGCTGGAGGTCCACTTGCACAAGCTCTCGGGAAGCCCAAATGATGGAAGTTTTGAGAGGAGCGCCTTGTGCCATACACGATCAAAGGCCTCCGCTATATCCAGGCTAACTGCCAGGCCTTCCCCTTGCTTCCAATAGCCGCATCCCATCTATGTGTAAGGTATACCAGAAGATCACCTGCCGATCGACCATGGCGAAACCCGTATTGTCGGTCGCTGATCAACTGGTGACCCTCTAGGTGTACCAAGGGCTGACGGCTAATTATCCTCTCCATGATTTTGGAGAGCAGGGAGGTAATAGCAATAGGCCTGTAGTTTGCCAGATCCGAACTGTCTCCTTTTTTTTGGATTGGATGGACAAGGGCTGACTTCCATGAGTCAGGGACTACGCCTTTAGAATAAGAGTGCCGGAATAAATGCGTTAGCACCGGCGTCAACTCAGGGGCACACGTTCTAAGCACGGTTGGAGAAATGCCATCCGGCCCGCTCGACTTCCAGACGTCCAACGAAAACAGAGAGAAGTTATCAACTTTATTTTATTTACAATGATTCATATAGAAATATAATAATAATATATAAAGAAACAGCTTTTTATAAGAATAATAATAATTAAGGCTGACTATGTTTTACTAATTATTAGGGGTACCCTAACCGGTCCTAAAAAAACGTCCGTAACGTAAGATTATTATTATTAATGTATAGTCTTTGTATGATGACTATACACTGTCTAATGTATAGTCTAGTAAAACGCATGGATGCTATGTATAGGTGTAAGCTTACACTATGTATAGGTGTATATGCTTACTCTTTACAGCATACATACATATATACACACACACAACGTTTCATGATTTAAGCGTGGCTTGTGTTCGTATTGATTTATTTTGTGAATTAATTTCATAGAAAACATTTAAAATAAGGGAAAGTGAATCGAATACAGTGATAGAAAGTGATACAGTGACAGAATTGGTGATTGATAATTGTATAAAGTCACGTGTTTTTTGTTTGGTTTATTTGTTGTTTTTTATTTGGATTATCACTTGTTTTATTTTTGTGGATGTATGTGTATAGTTCATTTACGATTGTTTAATATTTTTTTTATAAATAATATGTATTATTATAAAATGATATGTGTTTTTTTTATTCATGTTACATTAAATGATCTGCAATATATTGTCGCGTACCACTGCTTCAACGTACATGAAGATAATTCTCCAACTTCATGTCTTACGTTACGGACGATTTTCCCCCATTTTCGTCCCATAAGCAACTTCTATCCAATCTAATAAAGAATCGCGCTAAATTTCTTATGCCCAAAACTTACTCAAATGCCGTTGATTTTCTTCTCGGGTATAAGGCATAAATTTTCGAATGGATGATAGATTTTGACGTTCAATTTGAATAAAACTATTTGAATTTAAATATGATACACTCAATTGACAGATGGACAAACCGACAGTAGAGCCATAGTAAAGGTTTCGTTCTACCGATCTTCGGTTACAAAAGCCAAAAAAACCAGGTCAAACTTTATTTTATTCTAGAAATCGATAAGATATTATCAATAAGTGATATAATATCGTCTCCCCATAACTTATTGTAATAACTTGAGACTTTATGTAAAGTCTTATGTATAGTTTTTCATATCGTAAATTCAATATCTAAAGTAATCATTGAAGTAATAAATAACTCTTATGTTATGAACGTAATGTAAAATTCTGTCGACCCAATGGGATTTCCTTGAGACTAAAGTAAGTATACTTCTCGCACCAACATGTTTCATAAAAGAAATATTTCATAGCATAAAGCGAGGGAGGCGATGGCACTCCTGATGCGTCATGCACGTGAACGGGTCCTGCTTGTGGTTGCGGGATGATCCTGCAACCAGAGACTCTGCTTCAGATTCTTAAAAGTTATTTAGTTAGTTTTTTTTATAATCGTTTATAAAATGCTCGTAAAATACCTTAATTTATTTACGGTGTGTGTTGATGATGCAGCTACTGTACTCAATAACATCTGTTTTTTTTTAATATTTACTTGTTTGACTTACTTCTGTAACGGTCGTTCCCAATATTCAGTCTATCTCTTACTTGAGATAAAAATCGTAACTATTGTTGACTTTTCTGTCCCAATAAACTTATCGACGGTAACCTTATTCGTTTACGCTGTCTGTCAATGGGAAGACGTATAGCTTACCAGCGATAGAAGTTTGTATGGAAATTGCAATTCACGCGTCGATAAGAATGACTTATCGGGTATATTAGGACAGCTTCAGATTTTTGACAGCTAATTACTGACAGTAGAAAGTAGTAATTTATGTCTATCTGTCAATGACGTTCTATATATAACTATCTATAGATAGTATATTAGGAATGGCCGTAAGGCATTGACTATTTGACGTTTGAGTATTTTGCATCACTTTACATAATATACACTGGCCTTCAAAAGTAATATCACACTTTTAAAATTGTTATAACGTTTTAAGTTCACAAGATATACTTTCGAAATAAAAAGGACTCCAAAGAGAATTTAATTTTGTACATAAAAACTTTATAGTCGGTAACCTTCTTTTAAGAATTGGCTGAAAAAATACTTCAAAAACAAAACCATTCCTTTTTCAAAGTGGACGTTTCCGAATTACAATTTTACCATTCACATTTTTCTTTCTGTTTTAAATTTTTTTCAAGATCGATGGGTCTTGTTTTAAAAATTTATGCTAAAAAGCACATAACATTTATTTATCATGCCTCTTTCAGTTGAAGAATGTGCTAGGATCATGGCTTTTCTGGCACTAGGCATCAGGATGAGTCGCACCGCAAAAATGGTGGGTGTGACGGTAGGGACGGTCCAGAAGGTAAAGCGAAGGTACGAAAAGACTGGACACCATCTCAGGAGACCTTGTAATGGCAGACCCAGGTGTACCAGTGCCCGAGTAGATTGTTATATTATTTCCACTGTGTTAAGAAATCGCCACCAAAATGCAGTTGAAGTCCAGCAACAGCTACTTCAGACCTGGAGGGACTACAATAGTGACAGTACAGTGAGAAGAAGACTTGCTGAAGCAAATTTGAAACCCCGAAGACCAGCGAGTGGCCCAAAACTCGAGAGACAGCATCGAGTAGCGAGACTGCGATACGCCCGTGAACACATGCAGTGGGATGAAGAAGAATGGTCAAGAATTTTGTTTGCAGATGAGTCTCGATTCTCCCTTTACACTTCTGATGGAAGGCGAAGTGTTTACAGGCGACCTGGTGAGCGATACCTTCAAGCCTGCATCTCAGAAAGAGTCCAATACGGTGAAGGCAGTGTACATGTATGGGCTGGCATATCTTCAGAAGGTCTCACAGAGCTAGTAGCCATAGAAAATGGCACCCTCCCTGGGCAAAGATATGCTCAAGAGATTGTCGATGAGTATGCAGGGCCGTATTTGGCAAATATGGGTGATGGATCGATGCTGATGCATGATAATGCCCGGCCACACACAGCTCATATCGTACAAGAGTATATTCAGGAGGTCGGTATCAGCGTGATGGCTTGGCCATCAAGGAGTCCTGATCTCAACCCGATTGAACACGCCTGGGATGAGCTTGGGAGGCTAGTCAGAAATCGCAGACCACCACCTACTACCCTCAGGGCACTAAAGCAGGCCCTGGTAGAAGAATGGGAGAATATTCCAAAACATCGACTCCGTAACCTAGTGTTCAGTATGCCAAACCGGCTCGAAGCTGTAATCAGAGCTCGAGGAGGCAATACCAGTTATTAAAAATTAAATAACATGTAATACATTTTAGTTGATTTTTTTTAACACTCAACTAAAAATGTTAAATTTTCATTGTTTTATCTTTTTTAAGTTAAAAATGTTACTAATGTATAATTTTAGTTTCTAAGAATTAAAGCCTATAAAATTTGCAACGAAACGTTTTTAATCTTAAATCTCTACCTTCTATAGTTAAGAAAAAAAAATAATTTGAAAAGTGTGATACTTACTTTTGCAGGCCAGTGTATATTTATATCGTAACTAGCTGACCCAGCAAACGTTGTATTGCCATATAAAGTAATAATAAAAAAATCAATAATTAAAATTTTTGGTGTGTAAAAATAGATAGTGGATCGACATATTGGTTGTCAAATGACAAATATTATGGTTAGGTTCAGAAATTTATTTTTGTGACAAAACTTAAGATTTATCAATATACATAAATATAATCTGATAGATAGTTAAAAACTGTAGATAATCTACCAAATGTTAGATAAAATTAAGTTAAAGATTTTTTTTACCTCCTGAGAAAGTTAGAAAGATATGTAAAAATTCTTATTAGATTTTTTAAACTATTCTTTCTATTTGATTTCTGAACGATGGGGGGAACAGCTAATTTTGGTCTTGAATTATTTGTGGAAGTCCAGGGAAGGTTTAAAAGGTGAATAAATATGAAAATGCTCGGAATGAAATAAAAACAACAATTTTGTTTTTCCTTTGAATTTTTTTTTGGATTTTAAAGGTCGCGTTACCAGGCCATAAGAGGCCATAAACCTTCGACCTTCGTACTCGCTTTTTGTAAAGATTCTATCATAGAATGCATCTCGTTGGCTGTCTCGGACAAAAGTATCAGGTCATCTGCGAACCTCAGGTGACTTATATAGGCCCCTTTTATATTGAGTCCTGTTTTACTCCAGTCCAACTTGTTCATGATGCTTTCAAGGATGGATATGAAAATAGTGGGTGAAAGCGGGTCGCCCTGTCTTACCCCTCTTTCTATATGGAAGGCGGGGCCTAAGGTTTCGAGCTTTATTCTTCCTATGTTGTTATTATATATACTTTTAATAACGTTTATGTATATATCTGGCACCTCTTGTTATTTTAAGCTTTCCCATATGCTTAAGTGTGTAACCGAGTCAAAAGCTTTTTGATAGTCGATGAAAGTTATGTATAAAGGTCTCTGGAACTGTTGATATTTCTCTATAATTAACTCGATGGTGTGAATGTGGTCGATAGTAGAGTTCCTTTTCTGAAGCCAGCTTGCTCAATAGGTTGTTTAGCCTCTATTAGCAGACTTAGTCTATTGTTTATAATATATGAGAAGAGTTTGTTTATGTTTGGAAACAAACTAATCGGTCTGTAGTTGCTGATATTTTTTGGGTCACCCTTTTTATATATAAGTATGATATCTGCTTCAGACCACTCTATCGGCGTTTCAGAACTTTTAAGTACAGTATTAAAGAGTACTGTTAGTGGTGTTGCTAATATTTGGTAGGCATATTTTAGTGCTTCATTTGTGACTTTGTCAGATCTAGGGCTCTTTTCGAATTTCAGTTTCTTTATTGAGTTAAATACTTCAAATTCTTGGATTGGTTGTATAGAGTGGCAGTCTACAGTTTCTGTTTCTGTTTTGTCAGTAGTGGTATTTCGTGTATTGTCTCTATACAAGTTTGAGTAGAATTCGGTTGCTGTGCTGACAATATATATATATATATACAATATATATATATATATACAATATATATATATATATATATATATATATTGCTAAATAAAATTATTACATGTTTGTGTCTTGACACTGAATGGCATCTTTAAAATTCAATAAAATACGCTTCGTGTTATTTTACAATGAAATTAATAAATTACAAAAAATAAAACTACGTTTAAAATAACCGACTTCAAAAACTGAAAAGTATCAAATAACTAAAAATTTAATTTAATACACGTCTTATGCAAAACTTTAGGTACCTTTAATATTAATAAAATACTATTATTTATATGTGCAGTGGGAGGCTCCTTTGCATCACCAGTGGGAGGCTCCTTTGCACAGGATGCCGGCTAGATTATGGGTACCACAACGGCGCCTATTTCTGCCGTGAAGCAGTAATGTGTAAACATTACTGTTTTTCGGTCTGAAGGGCACCGTAGCTAGTGAAATTACTGGGCAAACGAGACTTAACATCTTATGTCTCAAGATGACGAGCGCAATTGTAGTGCCGCTCAAAATATTTGGGCTTTTCAAGAATCCTGAGCGGCACTGCATAGTATTGGACAGGGCGTATCAATTACCATCATCTGAACGTCCTGCTCGTCTCGTCCCGTATTTTCATAAAAAAAAATGTGCTCCCTATTGAAAGGTTTTAAGTCAGTGCCAAGCCCTAAACAAAATAAAACTTAATATTATAAGTAGCTTACTTACTGTAATTATTTAGGTTGTCTGGCCACACGTGTCTGTCCGCTTGGGTTGTATTGTTCTAGATGAAACTATCTCGCTCAAAGTCACGCGTGGCGAGTGTAGGTACCTTTATTACATTTGGCTTGGCACCGACTTCAAAGCTATCAATATGTAGCACATACAAATAATAGTATTTTATTAATATTAAAGGTAAAATTTTTTATTATTTTTATTTAATTTTTAGTTATTTGATACTTGTCAGTTGTTGAAGTCGGTTATTTTAAAGGATGTTTTATTTTTATCTTTAACGTTTTAGTGTCAGTTAATAATAATATATAATCAACCTGAATGAAAACTCCAAAAAAAGCCATACACAGAAAACAATTATGTCATCCAGGTAGACAAAAATTTTCATTTAACTGTTCATAAAATATAACTACTGGGCCAAACTATGTAAAATAATTATTCTTATGGCATTTATTTCGCATCAAACAAAAGAAGAATTACGTTAATCTGATCATAAATCTCAGAATAATCAGTGTACATACATAAAAAAATACCAATCCAATTGATAACCTCCTCATTTTTGAAGGTGGTTAAAAATACTATCTGATGATATGTGCTCCCAGTGTCGTTCTTATTTCTTGTAGTATTATTTTTACAAAGTTTTACTACGCAACCCGACATTTTAGTTTCAATCATTAGTAAAGTTTAACAGTGTATGTGGTACGTCAACGTCACACATTGTTCGTGATTGGCTCGAGAACGCCCACTTGTGCGTAGTGTTAGTTGCCGCAATTTGCGACTACGCCTGCGGTATCTAGTTGGAGCGCAGTGGAGACCAATCCTTAATCTAAGGGAAAGACCTCTATTATCACATGGTAGAATAACATTAATAGTATTAAATATATTTAAAATATAAGGTACGTTTGAAACTAAATATAACTCAATAATTAATTAAATATAATATAAGTATCCAAATATTTTGAGTTTTCTTTAGTGCTAAGTCCGCCAATCTCTTCGACTTCTTCGTCTTCGACAATCTGACACGTGTTTCGCCTCTAAACGAGGCATCCTCAGGAGATGTTGACTCGCCAAACTCTGGCACGAGACGGGACTGGAAACACGTGTCGAATTATTTAAAGACAAATATTGGCGGAATTAACACTAAAGAAAACTCAAAACATTTGGATAATTATGGATTTCCGTAAAGTAACGCTTGCTTCAATAAATAATATAAGTACATGAGTACCAATAATAATTAACTATAATAACTCGTTTGTTCTTTTGTTTGCCACAAGCCAACTTATATTTGAGATAAAAATAAGGAAATTGTATTAGTGCTGGGTCAAGGTACATATCAGGAAAAAACAACAGTAATCAGTTTTAAATAATTGTTCTCAAAGAAACAAAGCCAAAAAAATCTAAATAACATAATAATAGGGGTAGCATCATAATAATAAAGGTAAAAGATATGGAGATAATTTATACAGCCTGCCCAATACAATGCAGTGCCGCTCAGGATTATTGAAAAACCCAAATTCTGAGCGGCATTACAACTCCGCTCGTCACCTTGAGACACAAGATGTTGTCTCAGTTGCCCAGTAATTTCATTAGCTACGGCGCCCTTCAGACATGCTTACACATGACTGCTACACGGCAGAAAAAGGTGCCGTTGTGGTGCCCATAATCTAGCTGGCACCCTGTACAAAGAAGCCTCCCACTGGTAAACCACTGGAATGTTGCCTAGACTGTTGTTGGATTAGATTATAATATTATGTAGGTACCATCGACAATATTGTTATATGACCCACTTTGCTGATAACTCTTTTAAAATCTTATAAGTTAGGTTTATATTTGCAGGACAATCTCTGTGATTGAATGACAATTGGTGTACTGTTAAGTATCTAATAATAATATGATAACAGTTACTTAGGAAATGTAAATATGTTCAAGCGAATTTCGATCTTCTTGTTTATTATGACCTTAGAATTATGTCTTTAGTAAAATGACATTAAGGTTGGTTAATTTTCTCGATCGGTAAATATTCTTGCAACGTTCCGTAATTCATGTAAATTAAATCTGTATTTATAAATCTGATGAAATCATAATAATATTATACTTTTTATTTATATTTACGAGGTAATATACATAAGTATATTACCTCTAATATAAATAATTATATTCATTCTTTAGTTTAACTTAACGTGTTCAGCTTTACTTATAAAACGGCTTTGCTATTTATTATTGACAACATTAAATATCTCCATTGTTTCAATAGTAACAAAGCGATTACATCATGAAAATTTATAACTTTTGTCTATCTGGAGAGGAAAATGAACAATGACTCTGAATCTTATTAAAATACATGAATAATGAATGTACAAACATCTCAATGGATATAATATAACGACATTTAATGTCGTACATCTTAACTACCAATAACTATTTTTATGAATGAGGAAGAGTGAAGGCCGGAACGCATTAGCGCGGCGCTGCACAGCGCTGCACTGCGCTTCGCTGCGCGTCGCGGCATAGTTGCCTCCGAGAGAATATTTTGACGCTCAGCGCAGCGACGCGCAGTGCAGCGACGCTCAGTGCGACACAGCAAGCGGCGCGTCGCTTCAGTATGCATACTGTTAATTGTCAAGTTTACAGAATTTTGTCTTCGAAATTATAAAATAAGTGTGAAATTAAGAAGGCGAGGAAATAAATTATATTCGCCTCCTTGATAGCGTGACCTTGGTATTCAGCAATCCAATTCTTCTTATTTTTTTTCTCTTCCATGACTTTCATTCTTCTGCACAATAAAGAAGTAATGACCAAATCCTCGTCACTATCGCTTATCTTGTAATGTTGCTCGCATGCAAACTGGTATAGAAATGACGCGAGCTGCCGCTTACTGCAGTTGTAATGCTATATATAATGCTAAAACCAGGAACAGACATATACATATAATACCTACTACTCGGCTAAGTCGAGTTAGTAGGTCTTTTGTGTGGCAATGTATATTCTTTTACAACAAGATCCCAGAAAATGATTGAAACAAAAGTATTACGTTATTAAAAAGAATTGTTAAGATACGTTTGTGTGGTAAAGGTTACTATAACATAAATGACTTTCTTAATGATTCCACACATTGGGAATAGAGTGAACACCCTCAGGCTATGAAATAATAAGTTTAATTCTACAATATAACTTTGTTAACATATTCTTTGATGAAAAAAAACGCCCGCCTAGTTTGTTGCGCCCGTACTTCACAGGTCTGAGGCATTCATTTTGGAATGGGTGGTAGTTTTTGACTTTCAAAAAGTGATGTCACATCCTATTTTGAATAAAAATATTTGAACTTGAATTTGATAGGTACCTCTAGCGAAGTGAAGCGACGCGCAGAGCAGCGCCGCTCTAGTGCGGTCCGGCCTTAACATAACTTTACCTGATGGAAAGTGATCACCGGCACCAACACTCTTTTGCAATGATCAGAGAGTTGACTGATGTGTTTGATCTTTTTTGCTACTTCTATAGCATTATGTTATACGGTCTGTTATTGTGGGAAAATGCTGGGTAGTGATTTTCATTATTATAACACTAGAAATAAGGGAATGCTTGTACCTAATTCTAGTAGGCTTCATTAGATACATTATAGCTTTTAGGGTAAATGTATTTTTATAATAAAGTCCCAGCCATTATTCAGGCATTATCTATAAGTAAATTTAAATATTTTATTCAAAAATGGCTCTGTCGTGAATCCTACTACTCCACAGGTGAATATCTAATTGATAGGACAGCCTGTGCCATTTGTTTCCGAAGCGCTAGTAGTATGATATAAATGATAAATTTTGAGAAAGAATGCTGGGAGAGTTTCTTGCGCCGCTTGTTCTCTCTCAGAGTGCCATTTGTTTCCGAAGCGCTAGTAGTATGATATAAATGATAAATTTTGAGAAAAAATTGCCTTTTATGCCTTTTATTCAAGTTAATAAACATCATAACCCTTTCCTAGAACAAATATTACTGAATTCAAGAAAAATTGTGATTTAAAATGATTCAATTCAAGAAGAAAGATTAAGTTGTAGTGCCGCTTAGTAAGTTAAGAGTTAAGCTCCCTGATAGGTCTTGGTTCTCAATTTTTGAATAAAAAACCAGACCGTATACTCACTGAGTACAAATTCAAGAAAATATGAAAGCTTTATTGACATAGTAATATAGTAGATTATACAGAGAATATAGATGCATGGTTCTTGTCTGGTTCTACACAGGCCACATAAAATTGTATAATATTATATTAAATAAGCTTAGTTTTTATATTATTTTTAGAAGGGCTTGAAGTATCTTATCAGTTCTTCTCCCAATGTCTCCCAATCTCCTTCACGAACCGATGTACCTTCATGACGTTTATCAAGTGTTGTTGCAATATATTATGTTATGTTATTGTCACTCCTAGTGGTAAACAAAGTAAGTAAAACTCTATTTCTAAGGCAATAAAATATTGATTTTTCGTGTACTTAAAAAAAATTTTTTGAAGTGAAACTTTTTTAGAATCGCTGTGATTTGAAACCGGATGCAACGGAAAAAACGACAGGTAAGAGACACAATCACAAAAATGTGTAGGATGAACCCGGCAAAGAATGAGACAGAAATATGCATACTATTGAAGTGAAAACTTCTTTATCATCGTTGTGATTTGAAAGTCGATGAAACGAAAAAGCGACAGTAAAAAGAGCATTCACATCAATTCATAATATTTATTTAACATGGTAGATAATGACATAGGAAGCATAATACAATGTTTTGGTACCAGGCGATCATAGTTAAAGAAGAGATTGTCTTAAGTATGGCGCGAGTATACCTTAATATATTGTGACTCCAAGCGCACGACGTATTACTACATGGACACCAGTAGAACATATTATTATATATATAAGTAGTGGAAGGAATGTCTTTCATAGCGGTTGAAATTATGTGTCATCCTAGCAGCACGTACCAGGAATTCATATGCAGTTTAGAGGTCCATGCACCACGCAGGTTTCACTACTGACATGTGTACTTTGTACGCACGGAATGTTTTTTTTGTTATCACGTTTTTTTCAGGTTCCTCGGTGGCTCAAATTGTCGACGATCTACGGGGTCTATTTGTACCTTGTTTCACGCGGAGTTGAAAGAGTTGTTCAGGTGTTGTTAATGCCAGCAGGCAAATATCACGTCAAAATGAGAAAATCACATTAATGTCCAACATTCCGCAACCACTCGTTTCGTAATGTTTTATTTACATCACACAGCCTCTTTGTAGAATCTGTAGGTTGCTGTTGTTTAAGTATTTTTATTACTGAATCGCTTCACATAGAATGTAATTAAAATAATTTTTGTGTGTCAATGAGTTGCTAGCCACTTCTTCTCATAAAAGCTTAACCTTTGATATGGTGAGAAGTGGGAAATTGTACTAACATTCATTAGCATTGTTCTTTAGATATAAATCAGATTTGATTTGATTTTGTGATAATAACACATCAATCACATCACTATAAGTCTTAAGCTACCTTTTCATCCATTCGATATCCACACATCATTTGATTGATCCACTTGATGATATGCTTATCACAAACGCATCCATAGCAATGTAATATAGCACAGCTCTCGTGGAAAGGCGGCTTTATATGTAGGACACTTTTTTTATTCTTTTCAGAAAACTTACAGCAAAGTTATTGCCAAGTAGGTATATAATTAAGTACTGAAGGCTAATTACAAATTTTCACTAATAATTTATACTTATAAGATTGAAAAATAAAACAAAAGAATTAAATTAAATTCGCCAGGAATGAAACAGATAAAATAAATTAGCTGATTACATAATATTATAATAGTAATTTTATCACACGTATTTAATTAAATAATTTATGTAATGAAATAAAGGTATTGCATATAAGCTTGGTTATTCGTACATAGACGTACTTGCGTATTAAAAAAGTCGACATCTTTTTCGTGAGGTAGATTATTATAAGTTTTTTCTCTGTAGTTGCATTTTACGTTAGTGACATGCAGAAAGTTAGGCCTTCTAAGAGTGTCATAATATGTCTGAAGTCCAATCTGACTCGATTTAATTAACACGTAGTTGAAATGCAATGACGTAAGTTCTTGCAGCAGAAATAGATGTTGTTAATTCTAATGATAATAAACAGATATTAAATACAGCTTAAAGTTTAATGAACTAAACCAATAAACCAAAATGAGTTTATTCCTAGGAAATTTCGGACTTTATTTAGCTATTGGAGCTCACGCGTTGCCAATAACTTTAAATTAATCGCCATTTTGAAGTGATTTATCACTGTATAGTGATTTTGGAACATTTCCAATTGAACTGCATTTTGTGTACAAATTGGCACGTAGATATGTTTATGTTTATGATATCCTGAGTGTGAATCAGAATTCGAAACTTTAACCTGACCCAATGAAAACCGAGCGTAAACATCAAAGTCCTTGGTATTTCCTCGTTTTATTGCGATTTCTTTTGTATAAATTTAACTTGTAATTGTGCGTCACTGTATTGGTAACTTTTTGCTTTTAGACAATGACATTTTTAATACTTAGTTAACTTAACGCTAACTATGGGCCTGATGAGAAAGCTCATGGTTGCTCAGAAGGCAATGGAGAGGGCTACGCACGCAGTATCCCTGCGAGGTCGAATCAGAAATGATGAGATCCGTAGAAGAATCAAAGTCACAAATGATTGCGAAATTGAAGTGGTAGTGGGCAGCGCATATAGTTCGATGGACAGATGGCCGGTGATCAAGATCACCAGATGACGTTGGATGAGGGCAGCGCAGGACCGATATTAGTGGAGATCTTTGGGGGCGACCTTTTTTCAGCAGTGAATATGTTCCGGCTGATCATGATAAGGATGATTTAACTTAACTGCGCTTGTAGTGCACAGATGAGACTAATTCTATATGCAAAAATTGTTCTTCTTGCCGAAAATTAATAATCTTCTTCTTCTTTCTCCTCACCTTATCCCGTTACGCGGGGTCGGCTTTTGTTTTCGCATCTTCGTCACTGAGGCCAAGGCGCTTCATGTCCCTTTGGACATTCACCATCCAGGTAGTTTGGGGTCTTCCCCTACCCCTCTTTCTTGCAGCCATGGAAAGGCACTTTTTCTTGTCCCTTTGGACATTCGTCATACAGGTAGTTTGGGGTCTTCCCCTACCTCTCTTTCTTGCAGCCATGGAAAGGCACTTTTTCACCACATAATCGTTGGGCCTACGCATTCAGTTCGTACCATCTGAGCCTAGATTCTGATATTTTGTCGGTTATGGGTGCAACTTTAAAGGTTGCTCTTAATATTTATTTTTTATTTTGTCCTTGAGTGTTACTCCTCCCACCACTCTCAGCATACGCATTTCGGTGGTATGGAGCTTCTGTTCATGGGTCTTTTTGCTTGCCCAAACTTCGCTGCCGTACAGTAAGGCTGGTCGTACTGCCGTTTTATAGACCTTGTCTTTCGATTTTAGTGGCATTTTAGCGTCACATAGCACCTCTGTGAGAGTACGCCACTTCATTCATACCGAAAACTAATAATAACACTGTAAATATTAATGAAATCATGCAGTAAAAAAACGTCAAAAAGCAAAAAGGAAACCGTTAAGCGCAGACAGGCTGAATGTAGTACGTGATTCCGCTGCTCGAGTACAAAAAACGCAGTGAACTAGATATACTTCAATAGAATCAAATAATCAGGAATGCTAACAGTACTTTGATAAATTTGGGTTGACATTACCAAAAAAACATTATGTGCTATGATTACTGTTGAATAAAAACGTTGGCATGTTTTGCTAAAACAGACTTTTAACAATGGTGCCTCTTTCTACCGTGCTGTTTTTTTCAGAAAATAAGGGATGAGACGAGCAGGAAGTTCAGCTGATAGTAATTGATACGCCCTGCCCATTACGATGCAGTGTCGATCAGGATTCTTGAAACACCCCATAAATTCTTGGCGGCACTACAACTGCGCTCGTCACCTTGAGACATAAGATGTTATGATAAGTCTCATTTGCCCAGTAATTTTACTAGCTACAGCGCCCTTCAGACTGAAACACACTAATGCTTACACATTACTGGTTCACTGCAGAAATAGGCGCCGTTGTGGTACCCATAATCTAGCCGGCATCCTGTGCAAAGGAGCCTCCCACTGGTGAACAGTAATGTGCAAACATAATTGTGTTTCGTCATAACTGGCGTTATGAGACATACCAGCTTATCTCTCTAAGAGGCGAGCGTACTTGACATGCCACTAAGATTTTTTTTATGGAGAAAAACTAAAAATAAGGTCAACAGTTTGCTTTAAAAACCAACTGACCGATAGACGTTATTCAGTCAATAAAAACTGTTTGTATAGTTACGTAAGAACTTATATGTCTTTGGCATAGCAAAGCAAAAATTACTGTATAAAGTTTACTGTGTTTCGATCTGAATGGCGCCGTAGCTAATAAAATCACTGGGCAAATGAGACTTAACATCTTATATCTCAAGGTGACGAGCGCAATTATAGTGCCACTCAGAATTTTTGGATTTTTCGAGAATCCTGAGCGGCACTGCATTGTAATGGACAGGGCGTATGAATTACCATCAGCTGAACGTCCTGCTCGTGTCATCCCTTCTTTTCATAAAAAAATATAATAAATCGCTTGTCCAGTTATATTACTGAAAGGCAAATGTCCGCCTTATCGCTACAAGGTGGCCGCAGAAAATGAAGTTAGAACTGTTTTCACACAAATGGAGCGACGTTTCTACGCAATGCCAGGTGATCTAGCCGTGCACTAGATCCCCGACAATTCGAGCAACTGTGCGTTGCACGCGGTCAAATGTTTCGAGCTAATACTGGGGTGCGCGGCCAGACTTGAGATGACACCAATACTCCTTATGTGGTCGGCTTTTGGAGGGCGCTAGAATGTGGGCCGGCTTGAAGTATTGCCGTGCTCTATTAATGACGCCCAGCTTCTTCAAAGCCAATCCGGCTTTACCAGTGATCTGGATGACCGCTGAATTGGCAATTCAAATTCAAATTCAAATATTTTTATTCAAAATAGGATGTGAAATCACTTATTGAAAGTCAAAAAAAAAGGGATCTTGTTGTAAAAGCATATACATCGCCCCACAAAAGACTTACTAACTCGACTAAGCCGAGTAGTAGGCATCATCAGTTTATGTCTGTTCCTGGTGTTAACATTATGGTTATGACAGTTTCTGGCAAATTCACTTATGTGCCTATGAACATACATTACATTATCAAGAATATATTGAGAAGCAACAGTCAAGATGTTAATTTCTTTGAATTTTGCTCTCAATGATTCTCTAGGACCTAGGTTATAAATAGCGCGAATAGCCCTCTTCTGCAGCACAAATATTGTATTAATATCATCGTTCGAAATTTCGAGACCTATTATCGACTAGGCGAGGCTTTAAGGGAAGTGTTGTCGGTGATACGAAAGATGACGTTTTTTTGGTGGGAAACGCGCAAACTTGAGTCTGAAATCTTTTCCCTTTATTATGTTGCAATTTGCCAACCGCACAAACTTTTGCAGTGAACTTTTTAAATTGTGCAGTGTAAATGATAAATGTATTATATTATATAGTATATATATATATACCAAAAAAGTTTGTTAAGACTTTTTAAATAACATGAAATATCACACAAATCATATTTCACTCAACTTTATCCGGAGAACAATAGAAGTGTGAATAACAACTCCTATAACTGACAAATTAACTTTTTTTTTATTTATTGTGCAGTGTAAATGATAAATGTATTATATTATATAGTATATATATATATATACCAAAAAAGTTTGTTAAGACTTTTTAAATAACATGAAATATCACACAAATCATATTTCACTCAACTTCATCCGGAGAACAATAGAAGTGTGAATAACAACTCCTATAACTGACAAATTAACTTTTTTTTTATTTATTGTGCAGTGTAAATGATAAATGTATTATATTATATAGTATATATATATATATACCAAAAAAGTTTGTTAAGACTTTTTAAATAACATGAAATATCACACAAATCATATTTCACTCAACTTCATCCGGAGAACAATAGAAGTGTGAATAACAACTCCTATAACTGACAAATTAACTTTTTTTTTATTTATTGTGCAGTGTAAATGATAAATGTATTATATTATATAGTATATATATATATACCAAAAAAGTTTGTTAAGACTTTTTAAATAACATGAAATATCACACAAATCATATTTCACTCAACTTCATCCGGAGAACAATAGAAGTGTGAATAACAACTCCTATAACTGACAAATTAACTTTTTTTATATTTATTTATTTTAAAAAACACAGAGGATAGTAAAATACAATAGCACCCATAATCCACTTGAGTTTGTGTGGAGTGCCGTACGTTCTACATTGCAACATTACAAAATAATAATAATAAGAATAGAGAAAACAATAGAAAAACAAATTATACTAAATAACAAAATATAATCAACAGAACAAAAATCACGAACCAGGACATATTATTAAAATGGTTTCAATTATTGTTTGCAAACGAACACACTAATCCGTCGAGCAAACAATGGAACCGGTTTAGTGTTCAACTGTACTCCTTTAGCACTTTGAAGAATTTACTACAAACTGTGACAATCATAATGTTAACACGACGAACAAACATAAACTTGTTATGCCTACTACTCAGTTAAGTCGAGTTAGTAAGAGTCCCAGAAAATGTACAAAACAAAATATATGTTACGAAATTTAAAAAGAATAAAAAAACGGTTGTGCTGAACGGTTATTATAACATAAATGATTTTCTTAATGATACCACAGACTTGTAATGAAGCGAACACCCTCAGGCTCTTTAATTTTAATTTTTATTGTACGATATTACATTGTACTCAATATATTTGTATAAAAAAAGGCCGCTGCGTTTCTTGTGCCCGTTCTCAGGTCTGAGGCAGTCTATTTTGAATGAGTGGTAGTTTTTGACGTTCAATAAGTGATTTTGAATCATATTTTGAATAAAAATATTTGATTTTTTTTTTATGAAAATAAGGGATGAGACGAGCCGGACGTTCAGCTGATGGTAATTGATACGCTCTGCCCATTACAATGCAGTGCCGCTCAGGATTCTTGAAAGACCGAAAAATTCTGAGGGGCACTACAACTGCGCTCGTCACCTTGAGACATAAGTTGTTAAGTCTCATTTGCCCACTAGCTACGGCGCCTTTCAGACCGAAACACAGTAGTGCTTACACATTCTGCTTCACGGCAGAAATAGGCGCCGATATGGTACCCATAATCTAGCCGGCATCCTGTGCAAAGGAGCCTCCCACTGGTATTTGAATAACTTTCACAAGCTTGTAGTTAAATAAATTCAAAGGACAGTGCATTATTATAGCCACATATCAGGTAATCTTTTAAGAATAATAATAATCTTTATTTGCATTGGTCTTTTAACTTTTCTGTGGTTATAATAGTAGTAATAAGTACCACTTGTTATAAAATGCCACCAAATATGTCTAGCTGACATTTTAAGAGACAAATAAAGATAAAATTCTCTGTATTTCAGAGAGTAGGTCCTATTACTCCACAGCTGAATATCTAAGTGATCGGACAGCCTGGGACTAGATTATGATTATTTTAAAGCAATAGCAATGACAGTACAATATTGTATATTTCATTAAAAAGAGCGCAAAATAAAGAATGCTGGGCGAGTTTCTTGCGCCGCTTCATCTCTCTCAGTTTGTTTCCGAAGCGGTCATAGTATCTGGTATATTAGAAATGACATCCAAAAGAATTGTAAATCTTGCTTGAATTGCTTGTTTTGCGCACCTTACCTTTGTAACTTAGCGGCGTTGTGACGTCATTGACGCCAGGTCTAGAAATAGCGTAACCGGTTAGTAGGTATATATTTATGAGAGTAAAATGGATCTGTCAGGGTTAGCATGAAGTCTCCCGTGACTGAGCTTACCCTCGTTAAATAGGATGACACGCCATGCAAACAAAATGACACATAGATCATAAAATACGACATTTGTATCCAATCTCTTAGCAATATTAATATATACTCTACTTAAAGGCTATCATTATGTCCTGAATATAATATTATTTCAACCACTTTAATTTATCTTTGAATAATCATTCAAATTTAAGTTTCACCGCGAAATGATAAATTATATTTGCTTAGTTCCCTTTAATCCCAAGAAGAGGAGAGGAGTCCAAGAGGCAAAGTGACTCCTCCACTATTTCAAATTCAAATATTTTTATTCAAAAAAAAATATGACATCACTTATTGAAAGTCAAAAACTTCCACCCATTCCAAAAAGAATGCCACAGACCTGAGAAGAATTAGCGCAAAAAACTTAGAGACCTTTTTTTTCAATAAAAATTTGCTTACAAAGTAATATTGTACAATTAAACTTTTTATTTAATAGTCTGAGGGCCGTCGATCCATTGCCAATCTGTGGTATTATTAAGAAAGTCATTTATGTTATAGTAACCTTTACCACACAAACGTTTTTTAACAATTCTTTTGAATTTTCTTATACTTTTGATTTGAACATTTTCTGGGATCTTGTTGTAAAAGCATATACATCGCCCCACAAAAGACTTACTAACTCGACTTGGCTTGTTCCTCGTGTTATAATTATGATTGTCACTGTTTCTAGCAAATTCCTCAATGTGCTTATAAACATTTAGAACATTATCAAGAATATATTGAGAAGCAACAGTCAAAATATTTATTTCATTAATTTTTTCTGTTTATGTTTAGGACCTAGGTTATAAAAACTTTATTTTTTATTAAGACATTCATAGCAAATCAAATAATAAAAAATATTACATTTACGGTACCAAAATGAAATAACAAGTGAAAAAAGTAATCAATTCAATATAAAGATTAGGAATTTAAAAAAAAATGTGTGTGTGTGTGTGCAAGTCATACACGGTAGAAGAGAAACTTCTGAAAAGTTCCTAATTAAAAAATACTCATTGAAAAATAAATAATTACACAATGTATTCTATCTTATTCTTTCGCCAGCTAAATATACAATTATACCTGAGATAATCTTATACATCTAGATATAGCCTCTGCTGCTAGACAATCGAAGAAAACAAGCCAGGTGTGTGTAATACTTTAGTGTGCGTGACAAGCTACGTCTTACACTCGTGATTTGTATGACACATTGTGTTATTGCTCAAAATAGAGGTTAACAGTCAACCCCCAATTTTTTTCGACGTTTTCACAGCTGTCACGTTCTATATTATATACTAATAAATGATATAAGAATTATACAATATACAATGGTTTTTTATGATAGTCATATACAATCTCGCCTCTTGTGTCTTATGAGTCGTTTTCGTACACGCAGAGATTACGTTTTGCAATAACTGTTTTTTTAACCAAGAGCAAGAACGTGTTATGTATTCTATCTCATTCTCTCGTCGGGTGAATCCTTATACATTTACCTGTTTGTGTCTCTATCGTCTCGCTTTTTCGTTTCATCGAGTTTAAAATCTCAAGACGTTCCACTTAGAAAAATTAACCAATAAAAAACTCAACCATGTATGTATTCTTATAAGCAATATGAAGGTAGAAACGAAAATTGACTTACCTATAGCACGGAAGTGGCGCGAAGAGCAGGAAATGTTTGTTGTAGATGTAACCTGTTTTACTTTCAAAACTGTCTTAGTGTAGAACGAGGTTGATGGAGATAGGACAATGCAAAATTTTTCAATAGAAGAAAATGAGATCTCGCTGTAATACTTACAATAGATGACAGCTGGTTGATTACTTCGAACGACGCCCCTGCAAATTTATCTCGACCACGACTTTGTAACGCTAAAAATATGATCAGAAGAAATATAATTACAGTTGAATTAAGGAAACTGTGATTCATTCACATGATTAAAAATTCTTATATTATGTAATTTTCTGGCACTTACGTTTTGGAACATGTTTGATATAGTCAAATTCCCAAAATCTTTACACAAATTCAATTTAAGAACAAAATATACAAACGATGCGGGACTCGAACCCGCTACCTCTCGCGTTCCTTATCGAGCTCTCTTACGGCCGTTCCCAATATACTATCTACAGATAGAGATAAATTACTACCTTTTACTGTCAGTAATTAGCTGTCAAAAATCTGAAACTGTCCCAAAATACCCGAAAGGTCATTCTTATCGCCTTATATTGGGACGCATGAATTGAAATTTCCATACAAACTTCTATTACAGGTAAGCTATACGTTGTCCCATTGACAGACAGCATGTACGGATAAGGTGAGATACCGTCGATAAGTTTATTGGGACAGAAAAGTCAACGATAGTCACGATTTTTATCTCAAGTAAGCGATAGACTGAAAACCACAACCTGAGAGTTAACTAAAGACATTTATGAGCTTTACGTCACTCGAACGGTTGGTTAAAACTTATTCGAAAAAATATAACCAAAGGCATAAATTTTTATACATATACATAAAATATAAACACTTAAATTGTGTGAAATGTGGGTTTATTTTATGAAGTAAATCTTCATCTCAAATAGAAAAAGATTAAATAAACCAACTATTGAAATGTTCGTGAAAAATAGATAAGTACTTATTGATAGATAAGTTAGCAGTAAGTACTTAACTTGATTTTTGAGCTTGAATGTTCACGTTATAACAAAATAAAATTCAACTGTTTTAATAAATCAGTTATAAATAATAATAATAATCCATTTATTTCAGAGCAAGTCCATATTACAAAATAAAATTACAAATAAGATATAAATATGAGTGAAGTTTAAACCATAACATAAAATATAAAGCCAAAAGTGTACAATTAAAAATAATAAAATTACACGCGGTCATTTTTGGTTCTCGCTGTGGTAAACGGATAATCAATGCCTGAAGAAATGTCTATCCGGGCAATCACCGATGGTTCGAAGGATACGATTCTGAGCGCCGCGCAGACGACTCCAGAACGACTCGATGCGGAGACGCCTTATCGCAAAAAAATCGGCAACATGCCCGATGCGCTACAGTAGGGAGGTTTTTTCATTAAAGTTAGTAAGTAAAGTTAAAATAAAAGCTTAGGTATACTCTTTACTTTCCTGGAGCTAGGAAGTTGAATGTAAAGTTAACTGTCACCCTTGTTTAGTGTTACTCAAGTATCATCCTCATCACAAATCGATAGCACAATGGTTCCAGAACGATATGATATGACGTACCTATATAAAAGCGTGCACGGTCCAGCTTCTATGACTCGTCTGTGACCGTGTATTTAATTAAAAAAATAAATCCGCCTTATCTCAGTATATCTAAAAGTCTCTCAAAGTCACATTATCTTGAAAAATTCAAACCTTACGCTTAAGTTCAAAATCTTGTGTATTTCGTCTTCTCAGCATACTCTGTACATTATTTAATATTCGCTTCTACCTGCTCAAAATTCAAATTCAAATTCAAATATTTTTATTCAAAATAGGATGTGAAATCACCTCTTGAAAGTCAAAAACTACCACCCATTCCAAAATGAATGCCTCAGACCTGAGAAGAATGAGCGCAACGATCTCGATCTAGATTATCGAATAAATATGTTTACAAAGTAATATTGTACAATTAAACTTATTGTAATAATATCTGTTCTCATTAACATTGATCGATTGTTACCTTGATAGGCCGGAGCTACACGAGCGGTTCTCACGCGACAGGAAACCGCTCCTAGTTGAACCGTTGACTCTCACCACGGGGCATCCAGTTAGAACCTCGCCTGCTACGTACCAATGTATTTTTACCTTACCCTGTTGTGATTCCTCTGGCTCTGGTGTTATTACTTACCATCAGGTGACCAGTATGCTTCTTGGCCTTCCTCTTCTATAAAAATATTGCGTATATCCATTGCGCGGTTTTAAGTCAATAAAGGCATAAAAGGCATTTATTTTCTCAATATTTAAGAATACTTTTTGATGTCATTTCTAATACAATAGACACTACTACCGCTTCGGAAACAAATGACACTCTGAGAAAGAAGAAGCGGCGTAAGAAACTCTACCAGCAATCTTTTGCGCTCTTTTTAATGAAATATACAATATTGTACTGTTATCGCTATGTCATCACTGCAGCGTTAAACCTCTTGATGGTAGTTTCCTGCTATTGCGTCATTCGTGGGCATTCTAGACGGTTGCTTGTTTATAAAGACGTTCATTCACAGCTGATTTATCAATTGAGTTCACAGACATTCTGTAGTATGAGACGAACTATTTTAATTCAGAATTGTTCTATTAATATAACAGCAGCAATAGCAGTAATCATTAGCAGATATATACATATAACAAAACACAGAGATAACCTACATAGTTTGAAAGTCTTCGGCAGCTTTTTTGAGCAAATTCTCGAGGTGGGAGAACGGCTCCTGTGTTATCAGCCTTAGGAGCAAACCTTGAACACAGTGACATATAATTAAATGTGTTCACATAATTTTATATTAATGCTGTTAACCTATGAAAGATTCCATTATGTTGAACTGGTTCTGGTTGTGGAATTACGTTATACTTATAAATATCAACGTAACTGAGACAATATTTTTGAAGTGAAAACTTTTTCAGCCGCGTTGGGCATTTTGTCGTTGGGGAAAATATTATGGGTTTGCGTCATTGAAATGCTCATGGCTGGCGTACGCGATAAATAAAAAATAAAAAAATAAATACAAATATTATTAGTTATTCACTTTTTGGATGGTTAAAATGTCGTGAGCACGCGTCACCGTTTTCTTACAGCAGTATATCTGTAGCTATACAGCTGACGTACTGTGCAACATTACTACTGTGTATCTTTTAAGTGAAATTGTTTTTTTTTTTATGGAATAGGAGGACAAACGAGCGTACGGGTCACCTGGTGTAAAGCGATCACCGCCACCACATTCTCTTGCAACACCAGAGGAATCACAAGAGCGTTGCCGGCCTTTAAATAGATTTAGTTTTAGTGAAAAGTTCAACAGTATAATATATATGCTGTGCATTGATAAAATAGTGTTTTTGTTTGATTAATATATTATCATTGAAATTAATTATTTAATTGTTTTTAAATATTATGTTAGTTTTTTTTCACTTCTATCTGCAGCCAATTTTTTCTTTATTAAATCTCAATCTATTGACGATTTAAATTATAATAGCAATATTTGACCCGAATAAGTATATTAGTTGGTAAAAAGTTGTAAAAATAACATACACATAACGATGAGCGTAAATAACTTGGGTAAAACCCAACCACAGACTATCCTTATAATTACAATATAACTTGCGCATAAATCAATTAAACTGGTTTATAATAATTGTGGTCGGTTTGCAGACAGTTTTTGACTATCAATAATTTTGTTTACGCGTTATTACTCCAACGTATTGAGTTTTGTGGTTTAAGTTCAATTTTGCATTATTTGTGTACAGAATTGTTAGAATAACATTGTTTTTCTTTAACTTCGAAATAAAACTACTTATAGAAAGTCAAAAATGACGTTCTATAAGACATTGATATAAATATCATATTTCTAAGTTGTAGTAGTCTACATTGTGACAACAATCTACTAGTACATGGCTTTTTTTTTACGGAATAGGAGGACAAACGAGCGTAGAGGGTCACCTGTTGTGAAGTGATCACCGCCGCCCACAATCTCTAGCAACACCAGAGGAATCACAAGAGCGTTGCCGGCCTTTAAGGAAGGTTTACGCGCTTTTTTTGAAGGTACCCGTATGAATGTCGTATCGTCCCGGAAACACCGCACAAGGAAGTTCATTACACAGCTTTGTAGTACGAGGAAGAAAGCTCCTTGAAAACCGCACTGTGGAGGACCGCCACACATTCAGATGGTGGGCATGATATCCTAACTTGTGGCGTGTCGTGCGAAGGTGAAATTCGGCGGCAGGAATCAGGTTAAACAGCTCTTCGGAACACTCCCCGTGATAAATGCAGTAGAAGACACATAATGAAGCGACGTCTCTACGCAACGCCAAGTGATCCAGCCGTTCACAGAGCACTGGGTCCCCTACAATTCGAGCTGCTCTGCGTTGCACGCGGTCAAATAGATTGAGCTGATACTGGAGTGCCCCAGACCAGAGATGACAGCAATACTCCGTGTGTTGCCGGACCTGCGCTTTGTACAGCGATAGAATGTGTGGCTGAGCTCTAACTCCCAATACAATACAATATTAATAATATTAGAATAGTATTATAGACTATACTTTTGATATCACATTTTATTTTTAGTTCATATTTATTAGATTTGAGGTAATTTAGTTCTTGAGGTGTACCTACCTATTCATGTTAGGCTCAACTAGTTCATCCAGGCTAAACAGGTTTGTTCAAAGTCTGTACCGGTTTATCCTATCGCCTAAAGGATGACCTGATTTGGACTAGGAAAAACTAGTTTGTCCTAAAATCGGGTTTTGTACTTAATATATATATATAATGTATAGGTATATATATATATATATATATATATATATATATATATATATAAGTGTAATTATAAGCAAATAACATGGGATGCATTTTAATTACAACAATATTTTTAATCCCTCCGAAAATTTCTATGGTACCTGCCTATATAAGTCACTATTAAGTCGTATCGTTGAGGTCTGCGAAAAAAGTCATTGTTGTATAGCTTCTATCGCGGGCCTTGAGCGTGGAGACCGAATCCAGAAATTCCGTAACGAAAATAACCTAACACCTACTTACTAGATCTATATAGATATTTCGGCACGGCATTACTGTTGCCGTGGAACAGCGGTTATCACGTATGCTTTTTGTGCAGAAGGTCCCAGGTTCGAGCCTGGGGTACATCTTGATTTTTTAATTTATTTATTTCTTTTTATCACGTTTTTTTATTTTGATTATTATGACAAGCATTTTTATTTAGTTTCACCTGTCCTGTTGTCTGACTGTAATCAAATCTTGCAAGTTAAATTTTACTCACTTCCCGTTTTGCTTTTTTTTAAATTAACTTTATCAATAAAATACCGCATAAATAAAATAAATAATTAATTATAATTGCACAATAAAAAATGCTATGCAATAGCTTTACCGCGGCAGTCCCCGAGTGCCACACGTCTTTTTTGTGATAATATAATATAAAATAAGCTTAAAACATTCTAATTTGACAACAATATCAAAAGTATATAAGTTGTAAATAAAACACTACATAAAGTAACATTAAGGAAAACTAAAATTACACCACACCAAGAAACAATTAAAAGATACATAACTTAGTACTTACATAAAAATATTTTTTCTATTGTTATAATTATCATTCATTATACTTCCTACAGTAACAATATCTCAGTAAGTACTTTGTTAAATCAAATATTAGTAATAATATTTTTAAGTCTAGATCACTGACAATATTATCAAGTATCGCTATCACTAAGAATTCGTCTATTAAATTACGAAAAAAAAAAATTAATAAGCTTCATTTTAATTAAGAAATAATATTAAATAGCATTCATATATTATGAGGCAGTTTTAGGCACGCGTCAACCAATGCTAGTGATGATTATCTTAAATATTGGGGTTGAGCAGGTTAACGAATTTGTAATTATTAATAAATATCTACTGCCACTAACATTAATAATACATCTTGAGAAGTCCAGCTTATTTAAAAAAAACGATTGTATTGTTTATCGCACGTGGGAATAAATCTCAAAGGTTTTTTTTTCATATTTTTTATCAAATTGCAATTTTACTTAACGACGCTATCTATTTAAATTGAGAATTTCAAGTTAAGTGAATTGTCAGTGTTTCTAAGTGAGTACTTTACTTCACTATAAGCCACCACCTGCAACTATGCAAGGCGCAAATTCGGCCTCACATGGAGTACTGTTCTCACCTCTGGGCGGGTGCTCCCCAGTACCAGCTTCTTCCATTTGACCGCATACAACGAATCATCGACGATCAAGTCACCTCCGATCGGCTTGATTCTTTGGCGTTGGGTAGAGATGTGGGTGCTCTCTGCATCTTCTACCGCAACTATCGCGGGGAGTGCTCACAGGAACTGTTCGGGTTGATTCCAGCGGACGAATTCCACCACCGGACATTACGTGCAAAGTACCACCCACATTACGTTGACGTCTGGCATTCCACAACTGCGCGTTTTGCAAGAAATTTCTTGCCTCGCACAGCAACTTTGTAGAATCAATTACCGGCTGCGGTTTTCCCGAACAGATACAATAGATTTAATAGATATACTTAGGAACCTTCAAGAAAAAGGCCTCCTACTCCCACCTTAAAGGCCAGCAACGCATATCTTGACACCTGTTGTTGCGGATGTCCATGGGCGGCCCCACCTCTAGCCATCCCGTGAGCCTCTTGCCCGTTTGCCCCCTCTTATTTAAAAAAGTGAAGATTAAATTGAAATTTAATGAAACAGAACTTACAGTAAGTACAATAAATAAGTCATAATTTTTTTGATTAAATTTAGTTGAACACTGAAGTTATAAACATAATAACATAAGAAGGTCTTCCTTTCTTGATCTTGTCTTTCCTTGATGGTAAGTGATAGGCCCTACCTATTATAATGGAGTGCCGCTTAGGATTCTTGATAAATCCAAAATCTGATCGGTTGCAATCGTCAATTTGATACAAAGATGTCTCACTAGCCCAAGAATTATACTTGCTACAACTCCCTTCAAACCAAAACCAAATAATCCTTACACATCAAAAACCACACGCTTGGATGTCACAGCAGCTCTTGACGGCAGAAAAAGTCAAGCTGCTGATGTATCCAACTTCTATCCGGAATCCCGTCCGAAGAAGCGAAATCCTAGTAAATACTCACAAGATTATATCATATATTGCGTACTAAACAAAACAACCAACATCACTTAGAACTTGCTAAGGTTAAATTTGGCAATCTAATAATTCAGTAGTTCTTAAGCATCGTTGTTATTGTGTTTCTGATGTTTGAAATTGCTGGAGACTTACGAGCCTTGTATATATAGAGGAAAACCTGACTCAAAGCCTACAAGCGATTAAAGTTTTCGGAGAACCTCACAAACTGAAAACGTGCATGGCATACTAAATAATCTTCAATTTGCACTTGATTTTCCCCGTGGGAGGCTTCTTTTACTAGAAACGCTCGCAAAATCACCAACTTTAATTTTGTTTACGTGGCTATCTGACTACTAAATCTACCATTATTCACATTTAATATCAGTTAAACATGGGCTATTATCCCCAACTCGAGATCTTCTGTGCGCCTATCTTGCGCGGTGTATTTGCCCTAATAGGTACGCTGTAACACAAAAGTGGCGCTGAGTAGGTCATGTGGCGAGATTAATGGACAAAAGATGAAACGGCAATTTGGAAAGGACCAACTGGCAAAAGAAAAAAGGCCACCCAAGAAACAGATGGGTAGATGAAATAATAAAAATGGCAGGAAAAGAATGGAGAGGTAAAGAAGGATACATGGAGTAAGCTGAAGGACGCAACATAACTTTTCACATAACTTTTATATAATACGCGTCTTAAGGTAATATTATGTATTCGAACATTGTTGGAATCAATAAAGATTTATTATCATTATTATTATATTGTATAATTTTTACCAGCCATTTGAAATATTTGCTTCAGAGCTGACAAGAACGCAGTAATAATTTCGGAAGATTCTTTTTTTTTTCAATAAAATAGAAAATTTAGTGTAGGAGCTATCGATTCATTTCCCAGAACGAAAATATTCGAAGTAGCTGTTTAATTTATTTCATTATATGTATTTGTAATAAAAACAGCTACATAGTTAATATATATCTTTTTAATATATATAAATTATGTGACACGTTGTTTGTCCGCGATGGACTCCTAAACTAATGAACGGATTTTAATGGGGATTACTTTCTTTTTATTTCGATTTGGGACCCATAATCATTTTTAATTTCAATATTTGTTTTGTATGGACATATTTTCTATGAGAGAATTTAGTGAAGCACGGTTTGACAGTTCCGCTGTGAAACAATTTCATTACAGGGAGCATATTTTACGAAATAATTCTTGATGTTTTGGAAAATTATTGGCAAATTTCTATAATATAAGATGCACAATTCCACAATTCATAATTTTGTTATATCTCAAAGAGGTAAGACACCGTTTTCTTTCAAAGCTCCCAGACGGCTTATTTTTTTCTCAAACCTTCAACAAATATCATTAATATACACAAAAATGTATACAAAAACTTAACAAATTATATACTTGCTCATACGTTCCTCGAGAATCACGCTATCCGGGGGTGATCTCAACATGAAATTCGGTGCAGTATTATTTGAGTTTACCGCGAACAGACAGACGCGGCACAGGACTTAGTTTCATTATATGTAGTGATCTAGAATAATATTTATCTATAAACATGATTTTTTTATTTAAGACACATACAAGCGAAAGTAAATTGCACTGGTATTATTAATCAACAGTTCCTCTTTGTTTGAAGGGCGCCGTAGCTAGTGAAAATTACTGGGCAAATGAGACTTAACATCTATGTCTCAAGGTGACGAACGCAGTTGTAGTGCCGCTCAGAATCTTTGGGGTTTTCCAAGAATCCTGAGCGGCACTGCATTGTAATAGGCAGGGCGTATCAATTACCTTCAGCTGAACATCCTGCTCGTCTTGTCCCTTATTTTCATAAAAAAAAAACAAATAACTATACAATCAAAAATGACCCAGCGAAGCGATTATTCACAGCTAGTATTGACATATAAATATTTCCTAGAATATTACTCAACTAAAAAGTACACCAAGCGCCTTATCTATGGCTACCTCTCAGCTTCAAAGAACTTCCGTTATCCTGGTCGTCACTAACCCTTTATTATCGCGTATCCAATGAACCTAACTTCGGAAGATTAAGTGTGTACGTAAAAATGAAAACGCAAAGATGTTTATTTTGTAAATTTTATTATTGTTACACAAAATATTACTCAACAATTAACTAATACTTCATAATTACAGTACAAATAATTTGAGTCTTGGAGGAAATGTGATATCCAAAGAAAATTAATTTTTCTATTCTTACACTCACACACACATTAATTACATACATAGAAAATCACTGAGACATGAAAACATTACTAGGCATATAAATATGGCACTTAATTATTCTTATACTTAAGTCCTTAACAATGAAAGTTATAACATAATTTCTTTTCACCCGCTAATAAATCCGCTGGGTCTCTGTGGGTATGTCTGAGGGTTCTTGCGAATAATGTCGTACTGTTTTGCATTTAAATACCAGAAGGGTCTCTTGTCGATTGGCATTTGTTCGATCCTGTTTATTAGATTTGCGTCTCCTTTAGCTTCGATCGGAGCTCCTGAGTTCTCTCCAAATCTGTTGAACAGCGGGGCAGATTCAACCGCTGGATATCCAATTGGTCTTAATCCTGCGTAGAACGGTCTCTGGGCCTCTGCCAATGCCGCTATTAAAACAATAGCAAATGCGACCTTAAGTAAAGCCATTATCTGAAAAAAAAACACAATTATTAGCTAGTAAAATAACGCTGCCGATATTAATACAATATTTGTGCTGCAGAAGAGGGCTATTCGCGCTATTTATAACCGACCTAGGTTAAAGAATCATTAAGAGCAAAATTCAAAGAAATTAACATCTTGACTGTTGCTTCTCAATAATGATAATGTATTGTATGTTCATAGGCACATAAGTGAATTGTCTAGAATCATTCATAACCATAATGTTAACACCAGGAACAGACATAAACTTATAATGCCTACTACTCGGCTAAGTCGAGTTAGTAAGTCTTTTGTGCGGCGGTGTATATACCTACACAACAAGATCCAAGAAAATGTTCAAAACAAAAGTATTTCGATACTCAAAAGAATTGTTACAAAACGTTTGTGTGGTAAAGGTTACTATAACATTAATGACTTTCATAATGATACCACAGATTGGGAATGGAGCGACGGCCCTCAGGCTATTAAATAATAAGTTTAAGTGTACAATATTACTTTGTAAACATATTTTTTTTGATGAAAAAAAGTCTGCTGAGTTGGTTGCGCTCGTTATTCTCAGATCTGAGGTATTATTTTTGGAATGGATGGTTTTGACTTTCAAAATGTCATGTCACATCCTTTTATGAATAAAAATATTTCAATTAGAATTTTAATTTTGAATATTTTATTTCTTATTGAAAACGATGGCAAAAAAAACTTTCGGTTTATGTTATATATTTTTTTATATTTAAAGCTTTCAAATTTTTGTATTTTACTTATTATATTGTAAATTCTTTGCACAATGCAAAGAGGTTGTCCTCTCTCTCGTGTACTTATTACTAACTATTTTGATAATAAGAAAGTAATCTTTAATATCAATTGAATTATTCACGAAATAGAAATATTGAAATCTTTCTGGTAATTTAAATTATATGAATAAATTAATATTTTTGTTCGTTATGTAGATGTTTTTCAACTTTTTTAAACAATATTTTAATATCAGTAACACTAAACACGATTTAAACAAAAATTAAATAAAATTAATATATTATGTTAATTAAATTTATTAGTATACTAGCTGACCCAGCAAACGTTGTATTGCCGATATTAAAATCGCGATACAAAAGTAACTGTTGATCGTAGATGGGTGAAAATTTGAAGTTGTATGTATTTTTTAATGCTGACTCATAATCAAACAAATTTAAAAAAAAATGTCAAAAAATTAAAAAATTTCGTGTGGACCACCCTTAACATTTAGGGGGATGAAAAATGCATGTTGTCCGATTCTCAGACCTACCCAATATGCACTCTCAATTTCATGAGAATCGGTCAAGCCGTTTTGGAGGAGTTCAATGTTTAACACCATGACACGAGAAATTTATATATTAGATAAATAAAATAAAATTAATTATACCAAATAAGTTAAACGTCGGTGCCATTTGAAGTTTATAATTACATTAAAAAGCCAAAAACACACAAAACATTACAAAGTGCAAACGTACCTTAAGTCAATTGAAATTCTGTTGATTTCAAATAAGCACAAAATTATCCAACACGCGTTGTGTGTTCAACGGATGAAGTTGTTATGAATGCATAAAGAGAAGCCTTCGTATAAATATACAGCTCGCATCTTATCTAGTGGCTTTAATTCTGTGACGTCGTCACCACAGAAATCAAGACACATTAACATATAGAGCTTCCAGTACAATAACAATCCTTAAGTTTGCATACTTTGCATTTATTTGTTTTTATTCAAGTTTTCCAAAAAAATATTTGATAGATTATTAAATATTTTATTATATTATATCATTATCATTTTAAACTCAAATTTATATATTTTTTAATACTTAAGTTCATCTGAAAACATTTATTTAAATTTGGATTCGTTAAGCGTTTGGCGTTTTATCAAAAACGTTATTATTTGTCTTTTATAATCGAATTTAATAAAAAAATACAGCATGGATAGTAATAAAGTTCAATTTTATGCACATAAAAAAGTAACAAATTTATTACTTAAAATTGAGAGTCGAATATGAAATAGTCTAAATTATATATGATCTGGCATGGCATATAGAATCTCTGCAAATACTTCTTATATTTAATTAAAAATATATTTTACTTTTCTATGATGTTCGTCTCTCTTATTATTTATTCGTCTTATCACTTTCAAACTATTATATATTCTTTACGTCACTAACTGACCTTTGATAAAAAAAACAACATGGCGGGTAACCGAAAATCGTGACGACATAGCAATAAAATTTCTCTCATACGTCGATAAAATACTAATTCTAGTAGGCTTCATAACATACATAATAGCTTTAAGGGTTAATGTATACACTTCTATAATAAAGTCCCAGCCACTGTTCAAGCATTATCTATAAATAAAATTTAAATGTTTTATAAAAAAAATGGATCTGTCGTTAATCCTATTACTCCACTGCTGAATATCTAAATGATCAGACAGCCTGGGACTAGATTGTGATTATTTTGTAGCGATAGAAATGACTCTACAATAGTATTTTTTTTATAATTGAAAAGAGCGCAAAAAAAGAATGCTGGGTGAGTTTCTTGCGCCGCTCCTTCTCTCTCAGAGCGCCATTTGTTTCCGAATCGGTAGTAGTATCCAGTAGTTATTAGAAATGACATTAAAAAGAATTCTAAAGGAATCAATTTTGAGAAAATAAATGCCTTTTATGCCTTTAAAGACGTTTCACTTCAAAAATATATAAGACCACTGACCTAGTGCAACAAAAAAATTATTATACTAACGCGGCCGCTCTATATATTTGTAAGACTACGTAAAAACCCGCACATAATTTCTCGTCATGACGCCACGTGGGGACTTATCTTACCGGTCGGTATCGTCATAACATTACCAAACGTCATGAGCTTTTGCAGCTTCAAAGTAAAATCGTTTACAAACTGGTTTTGGCCACGAATCTCTTCAACTAACATGATTCATATTGGAAAGTGCTTAACTTGTAAACAAAAGCGAAACGATTCTTTTGTTTACGAAATCGCTTCCGTATTTATTATAACGAGTTTAAATTACATTCACATTGAAGGTTTTTTTTATGAAAATGAGGTACGAGACGAGCAGGACGTTCAGCTGCTTTTTATTGACACGTCCTACCCATTACAATGCAGTGCCACTCAGGATTCTTGAAAAACCCATAAATTCTGTGCAGCATTACAATTGCGCTCGTCATCTTGAGACATAATATGTTAAGTCTCATTTGCCACACGGAAATGTTTACATATTATTGCTTCACGGCAGAAATAGGCGCCGTTGTGGTATCCATAATCTAGCCGACTTTCTGTGCAAAGGAGCCTTCTACTGGTAATTATAACGAACTTAAATTACATTCATATTGGTGGTGGCAAAACTCTGAAAATGAATAACAGCGACACGAAGTGGGTTGTTTGTGGGCGGAATCAAATAGTAATAACTATTAATACTAGTTTCTCGGATTAAATCCAACTTAAACCTAACCAAGTTTAGCGTAACTTGATAATGTGTAAGACATTACTTATTATAAAACATAAGTTTTATTTCACCCACATATTTATTACTGGTCACTTAAAATTACACGCGTACACCTTCCTTAAAGGCCGGCAACGCTCTTGTGATTCCTCTGGTGTTGCAAGAGAATGTGGGCGGCGGTGATCACTTACTACCAGGTGACCCGTACGCTCGTTTGTCCACCTATTCCAAAAAAAAAAAAAAAAACAAAAAAAAAAATTACCATTACTACTAACTAACTTAGGTTGAATTAAATTTTCTATCTTGGTAACGTTATTAAGTGTTCGCTAGGTTCATTTAAGTAATTCACTAGGTTGATTATTCTCACCCATAATAAAGAATGTGAATAATTTACCAGTCTTGCTACTTTGCACAGGATGCAGGCAAGATTATTGGTACCACAATGGCGCCTATTTCTGCCGTGAAGCAGGAATGTGTAAGCACTGTTGTGTTTCGGTCTGAAGGGCGCCGTGGCTAGTGAAATTACTGGGCAAATGAGACTTAACGTGTTATGTCTCGGGGTGACGAGTATAATTGTAGTAATTGTTAAGTCCCAATAAAAACAGAATAAGCCCTGTTTTTACCCTTTGGGTACGGCACCCTAAAACAACTTTATCGATGTTAGCACGTAATGTGCTAAAGAAATTTTTCAACCAGTGCGTGTTGCCAGTGGCATACGGAACGCAGACGTGGTCGCTAACTATGGGCTTTATGAGGAAGCTCATTATCACTCAGAGGGCATTAGAGAAGGATATGCTCGGAGTTTCCCTGCGAGATCGAATCAGAAGTAAGGAGCCCCGTAGGTGAACTAAAGTCACTGACAGCCCAAATGATTGCGGAACCGAAGTGGCAGTGGGCAGAGCACATAGCTCGAGGGACAAATGACCGTTGGGGCATTAAAGTCCTCGAATGGCTACCACGTACCGGAAGACGTAGTGTTGGTAGGAGATAGACCGACGATCTGTTCAAGATCGCCGGAATACGTTGGATGAGGGCAGCGCAGGACCGATTGTCATGGAGATCTTCGGGCGAGGCCTTCATTCAGCAGTGGAAGTTTTCCGGCTGAAATGGTGCTAAAGAAATTCATTATCGAATTGTATCTTGTGTTCAATAAATGCCTTTTAATAATACATGGCTGTTAAAGCTTAAATAGTTACATAATGACAAGAACAAGAGTATTTTGCTTCAATTAATTAAGGTTGAAAAGCAAGCCTATTACTTCTGTCGAACTTGGCTCCTTTTTAAAGTGTATACTTTTGTTGTATTCTGTTGATGGTCTCTCAATTCCCAATATATTGTGGTATCATTAAGAAAGTCATTTATGTTGTAACCGTTTTTTAACCAATCTTTTGAATTTCGAAATACATTTGTTTCGAACATTTTCTGGAATTTTGTCCTAAACGCATATACAACCACAAAAGACTTACTAACTCTACTTAGCCGAGTAGTAAGCATTATAAGGTTATGTAATTGCTGGTGTTAACATTATGGTTATGACAATTTCTAGCAAATTCACTTACGTGCCTATGTACGTACATAACATTATCAAGAATATATTGAGAAGCAACATTCAAGATGTTTTTTTGATTGATGATTCCTTTAATTTTGTTCTCAATGGTTCTTTAGGACCACCAACTTTAGTTATATATATATAGCGCGAATAGCCCTCTTCCGCAGCACAAAGATTGTATTAATTTCGGCAGCGTTGCCCCATAGTAATATACAATTGACATAATACTAATGAATATAAAAAAAAACTAAGCAAAGTAGTACTATAAGATCTGTTGATTGTGATAAGTTTTCTCGACAGCTGTCTTTGATGCAACGTCTTTGTAGAGTTGGCAATTTCCTGTTGACTAACTTTGGATGAACTCAAAAGTACAAAGTAAGAACAAATATTTAATATGAATTGCTATAAAGGAATAACCACTGCTTCCTAAATAATCAAATCTAAAATAAATAATAAAACATTTAAAAAAAAATTCATATAATTTTTATCTTACAACTTTACGTACTTTTAAAATGGACTCGGTAGTCAATAGACACATAATATTAATGTCAGAATATACATTTTAATATCTATCACTGCAGATAAAACATTTTTTTAAATGACTCCTTTTCGAAATATAGTAAAATTATTATCAATCTTCACACAATCACTACATACTTTAAAACAGAGTCCTCCATCGCGTCTGTCTGTTCGCGATAAACTCAAAAACTACTGCACCGATTTTCATGTTGATATCACCAATGGATAGCCTGGCTCTCGAGAAAGGTTTTATTGTATAATTTGTTCGATTTTTTAAACATTTTCGTATACATTTATGATATTTGTTCGAGGTGTCGGAAAAAATAAGTCGTCAGGGAGCTTTCAACAAAAACGCTATCTAAGCCCTTTGTAATATAAGAAAATAATGTATGGTGGAATTATGTATCTTATGTAGGTCTATATAAAAGTCTGCAGGGGCATATGTCTATCTCTTAAGGATAACACATTAAAGAATCATTTAGAAATACTTTTTTGTTTCATTTTAAACTCATTAACTTGGATTGCATATTTCCGATGACTTTCGACTACATCATTTCCAAATACTTACATCATATAGGTCAGCCAGTATAATATAAAATTGTAGTATGATAGAGATATATAAAATAACTTGGAGAGATAAAAGTAACAATAATTTACAAAAAAATGCATTTCTCAATCACAGGCTCGACATTATCCGAAGGAGCACCTGTTCACGATGATAACGCCAAAACCAAAAGCAGCCAATCCCCTTTCAATATTGCGAGAAGCTACCGCCGAACAAAGCCTTCACGAGCTCGATGGATATATATTTATTTATTTATTAATCCTTACAGCTAACAAAATATTATAAAGAGTATATAAAAATAAATCAGAATAGATACGACAGTTAAAAGGAAAACTAATAACAATTCAATAGCATGTGACAAAATTTGTAGTTTAAGACAAAAATGCAAAATACTACATAAAAACTTACATGAATAAATTTAATAGAAAGAAAAGAAGAAATCGTATTCATATTGAGTAACTGAAATGGTGAGTAGGTTCTGTGGTGTGAGTGAATGAGAGTGGTGTGAGTGAGTGAGAGTGGTGTGGGTGAATGAGAGTGGTGTGGGTGAATGAGAGTGGTGTGAGTGAATGTGAGTGGTGTGAGCGAATGAGAGTGGTGTGGGTGAATGAGAGTGTTGTGGGTGAATGATAGTGGTGTGAGTGTATGTGAGTGTTTGTTCGAATATAATGTTTAAATTACGGTGTGACGATATGTATGCCTTTTTCTGTCGTGAAGCAGAATTTAGTAAGCAGTATTATGTTTCGATTTGAAAGGGCCTTATCTAGTGAAATTATTGGGCTAGTGAGACTGATCATCTCATGTCTGAGTATGAGCGCAAATGCGATGCCGTTAAGAATTGCGAGCTTAATCAAGATTACTGAGCGGTACCGCCTTTTTTATGAAAGTAAGGGATGAGACGAGCAGTACCTTCAGCTGATTGTAATTGATACACCCTGCCCATTACAATGCAGTGCCGCTCAGGATTTTTGAAAAACCCAAAAAATTCTGAGCGGCCTTTAGAATGAAACACGATAACTGCTTCACGGCAGAAATAGACGCCGTTGTGGTACCCATAATCTAGCCAGCATCCTGTGCAAAGGAGCCTCCCACTGGTCAATTGTAATCGGCAGAGCGTATCGTTTATTTTCGGGTGAATGTCCCGTCATCACTCTTTCTCATAAAACTAAAAAAAAACCTCAATATTATTACTGAGACACGCGTTATAAGCGTTTATAGCATTCATATTGTTAGCGGGAAAATACCAGTTTAATAATATTATATGAAGGAAGTGAATGGGTTTATTACTACATAAAATGTAGGAGATAATATCTGGTTTATCCTGTTTTACAATAGAATTATTTAAGCACTGTTCCGCAACACCGTTACTTAGGACGACAGCACGCGCCTTTCAAGTTTCAATACAGGCCAAGGATACGGCGCCAATATGCTATTGAACTCTGTTATCAGCTTTGAATGTAAATTAATAATAACCTTGTCTATATTTAGGATTTTAAAAATTAATGAATGACAATAAGTGTCCATTTGAATAATCTACGAGCTGTATTTCTACTATTGTTTGTTTACGTTGAATTATGATTTGATTGTTTTTTAATTCAATTATTGATTATTTTAAATCGATACATTAGGAATTATTGTCTGTTATTTTTTAACGGAAGTAAAAGATGTAATGAGCATCCCTACTAATTTTATTAATGTGAATATAAGTTTTTTTGTAACGCTTTTACGCCGGAGCTACTCAACCGATTTTGATGAAATTTGATAAAGCGATATACTAAAGCTTGAGAAAGGACATAGGCAACATTTTATCCCGGAAAAATCCATGGTTCCCGCGGGATTTGTGAACAACTGAAATTTAAGTCCAAGTCCATAACTATACCAATAGTAGGTGTAGTTTGCCATAGCATTCTAAAAAATTTGACAGCAGCGCCCTCGAAACAGGATCGGCTCACTCCGCAAAACGGACTGTTGAATATTTGTCTATGGCTGTTGTCAAGATAGTGAGTCGTCTGCCATACAGTTCTGACCTGGCGCCCTGTGACTTTTATTTTATTCCCAAGAACTAAACATAAAATTCAAGGTATTCGCTTTACGAGCCCTGAAGATGCGGTGAAAGCGTACGAAAATACCATAGAGGAGACCCCTAAAGAAGAATGGGCCCACTCCTATTCTCAGTGGTTCCATCGAATGCGACGATGTGTAGAGAGGAATGGAGATTACTTCGAAAAACAATAAAAGTATTGGCAACTTTTCAGTGTTACCTAGGTATAGAATTATTGTGAAGTGGATAAGAACATCTATTCAATTTCTTACTCAAATTCCCCAAAACATTTTAAGGACAGAGACAGATCTATACATTATAAGTATTATGCAAAAAAATACAAATATTTGTCTGTAATTTGAAACTTATTGATACTCTTTCATTACAAAAATATATATTTCGCCATTATTCCAATCAAACCTACTAACCAGATGTATTTTATTATATAAATTCAGGCTATTTTCTATCAACCGGATCACCTTTATAACTATATCAAAAGGGTGATGAGATTCGATCAAAGTACAGTAAGGATATTAACAAACTAGAAACACTTTATTGGCAATAAAAATACACTCACACAAAAACACAACAATTTACAATATTAAAATCTTAAAATACTAATTAAATAACGTATCTAATGTTATAAAAAATAATAATAAATAAATAGAAGTAACTGTGTACGCGTGATTCCCTGCTAAAATGAGATATTGTTGGTCAGTGCAGAAGACACCAACACAGCAGCCCCTAGTTAGTTAGTTAGTTTAAGATAGTTGCTTTAGTCTTCCCATTGTAATTAATTTGTGTAGTTATCAAAGGGAATGACTGAATATTATATTTTATTGATTTATTTCGTTTTTTTTTAACTTTTAGTGAATTACTAGCTGTGAATACCCGCTCCTGTTAATGTTAATTATCTATCGCAACTTACTTCACAATTTTTTCATATAAAAGAAATCTAGATCATTAAAGTTTTATTTGATAAGAATAAAGGCATTTCAAAACTTTCCAAATTATTCTAGAAATCTCTAGATTATTCTAAAATCTTCTAGAACAATTCAAATCAGTTTAGATTAATGACAATCACATATTTCACATGTTTCAACCCCCTTTAGTTTAGTGCACTATGGGAGTCTTGTATCTATTGCGACATACAAAAACTATCCCCCTTATTCATAATGGTCCGCTAACATAAAACAGCCGCTAAGGAGTGTTTTTTCTCATTCTGACTTAGGTCAACAGAAGAAGACAGAGTGAGAATTAGCAATGCTTTAAGTTAGCAGACTATTATGAATAAGGTGGTTAATGTCTGAAACGTGCAGTTTTAGCTGCAAATTGAAATATAGAGACGCACATCTCCATTTATATATATTTATCTATACACAATAATACACAATAACACATCATAACGCAGTAAGAGCTTAAACTTAATTAATGTATTACTAAGCTCTGATCATACTGACAACAGATAAAGGTCCAAACTTAAACCCACATGAACACACACCCACACACACACACACACACACACGCAGTTTTTAGATTGGTTTTAACTGTGCGATATTTGTTAAAATTGGTTTTCATCATTTTTGTTTATTTCTAAGGAAGTTGCGAGATATTCCCAATACAAGTGTCCTAAGACAACTTACTGAGAAGTCTCAAACACTAAAATGTGTATGTACTCTTTGAAATAAACGAAATTTATAATTAATAAATAATAGTTTAAAAAAACTAAAAAGCACGCTTTATATAAAATTTAGCTAAAAAATTGAAAATAAATTTTAATAAATTTAAATTGAAAATAGTGTAAAAAAAAATATTTTATTGTAAAAAAAGCGTGGGGTGCTTTTTAAGATTTTTTTAAACTATTATTTATTTTTCATTTTTTAGTTAATTTTTCTATAAAAGCGAATTTAAAAAACTATTGAGTACTTTAAAATCAATTCCTGCCTAATCGACTATAGATAAAAATTATATATACTGACAAAAATCTTAGTTTGCAAATTTAATAATGGGATAATCTTATAAAATTAGTGTATTGTCATCGGTCCTCGATAAATCTACATAGTTTGAATGAAATCTGGCCGCTTAAAGTGGGTCAAAATCGCGTCTAAAGGACTCAGTTACAAACATACATACAAACGTACAAGTGAAGCTAATATAAAGCGTATAAAAAATTATGTCTTCATAGATACTCGGGTCAGAGATATTCTGATTTATTAAATTAATTTATATATTAAAGTTAATCACAGCCCAAGTCATAATTAAATTGCTTGTCACCCCCTTGCAAATCCACTGGGTCTCAATGGGTATGTCTGAGGGTTCTTGCGAAGGTCGTCGTATTGTTTTGCATTTAAATACCAAAAAGGTCTCTTGTCGATTGGCATTTGTTCGATCCTGTTTATTAGATTTGCGTCTCCTTTGGCTTCGATCGGAGCTCCTGAGTTCTCTCCCAGTTGGCTGAGACCCGATTCGGACTCGATGACTGGGAAACCGATTGGTCGTGAGCCAGCGTAAAATGGCCTTTGAGCTTCTACGAGAACCACAGTTAGAATATAGGTGAATGCAATCTTATAAAGGGCCATTTTATCTGAAAGGAAAAATAAATTTCAATTGAAAAATTATGATGGTACATAAAAGAGATATTGTATTACGATTGGACTGCTTCTGTTAGGTTAAGGATTGGTCTCCACTGTAATACAACTAGATACCGCAGGTGTAGTCGCAAAGTGCGGCAGCTAATACTACGCCTAAGTGGGCGTATGCAATGTGTGACATTGACGTGTCACATGTTCTGTAAAAGCTTGCTAAAAATTGAAACTAAAATGCCGGGTTGCGATGTATAACCTTGTAAAAATAATACTACAACAAATAAAAGACACTGGAATCACATAGACACTGGGATCACATAGACACTGGAATCACATAGACACTGGGATCACATAGACACTGGGATCACATAGACACTGGGATCACATATCATCAGTAATTATTTTGTATTTTATTAATTTCAATGTAAAATAACACTAAGTGTATGTTATGAAATTTGAAGAATAAATTTAAAAAAAATAAGCCATTGAGTGTCAAGATTCCACGCACACAAGCATCTATTAGTTGCCCTATTAAAAAAGCTATAGTATATAGGTAGTGCGGTATCTAGTTGGAGCGCAGTGGAGACCAATCCTTAACCTTAGCCGCTTCTGTTATTTATTTGATAATATTAATGTTATTATTCAATTAAATTTGGCATCAATTATATTGCTCTCAATATTTAGAAATTATAAAATTACTTCCTTAATCTAAAATAGTCTGTACCAAAATTTATGAACAATGCGGGACTCGAACTCGCTTCTCTCCATCCGAGGGTTCTTACCTACTGAACCAACCGTCCGAGTGAGACATCGTCCATGAATTTAGGTACAAATTAAATTTGTATTTTCATTCCCAGAAATGACGGTTATCACTTTTGTTTTATAAGATTGAGACGAGCAGGACGTTCAGTTGATGGTAATTGATACGCCCTGACCATAACAATGCAGTTGAAAAACACAAAAATTCTGAGTGGCACTACAATTGCGCTCGTCACCTTGAGACAAGGTCTAAAGTAAAGGTCTTAAGTCTCAATTTCCCAGTAATTTCACTAGCTACGACGCCCTTCAGACCGAAACACAAAAATGCTTACAAATTACTGCTTTACGGCAGGTATAGGCACCGTCGTGGTGCCCATAATCTAGCCGGCATCCTGTGCAAAGGAGCCTCCCACATAAAAATAATAAACTGTTAAAATAGTCTGAGTAAGACTTTGTCACATCAGCTAACGAAATAAAATATAGTGTTGTACAAACCTTGTATCATTTATTGATTGATTCAGTCACTTTCAATTATTTATAAAATTTCTAATACAAGTTATGCTTTCAACGACTCAATTTGTTATGAATGCAAGCAGAAAGGCCTTCGAATTAATATTATAGTGGCTGATGCCTTATCAATACGTCACGGAATTGAAGAGTTGCCCATAAATCACCTAATAGCGTTCGATTAACTGTGAAATTATAAAAATGATACTGAAACACTCCGGGAGTGCCGGCAGAAGTGAAAACTTGAACATAAACGTGATGCATTTTGGAATATTTTGGAATGGTTTCAGTATAAAGGTACTACCATTTATGAGGTTAAATACAATATTCATTTATTGCGCTATCGTACACAAAAATGAGAATTTATATTACAATAAAAATTTAACACTTCAGAAAGATTACATTGATTTCACATTAAAAAGTTTATCGCTCAGAAAAGTCAACTTTCATTCATAATTTCAACGAGTGTCTGTACGAATTTTCGATTAGGCCACGTGTCCTGACGCGAGTTTAACATTTTATACACATCCCTAGAAAAGTGCTCAACGCCGCTAAAGAAGATCTCACCTCAAAAAAGTGAAATTAATATTGTGTAGATATTTAACCATCATTATTGAGCTTAAAAAGTTTAGTTATAAATAGTCCTCTTTTGTGAAGGTCACGGAATGGGGTTCAATGAAACTTGTCCTATTTGACCCCCAGCAGATTTATTTTGCCCGCTTACCAAAAAAAAAACCATTTGTCGTATCACTGCTCTTCGTTAACACTTCCCCTAAAGCCTCGTCTAGAATCGATATAATGGGTGTCGAAATCTCAAGCAACTGTCAATTCCACCGTCATTCTGAAGGAAAAGCTAAATAGGCTTCGAAGACAGTGGGTGTCATATATAGAGCATGGCAATACTTCAAGCTGGCCCACATACTAGCGCTGTACAAAGCGCTGGTCTGGCCACATATGGAGTATTGCTGTCATGTCTGGTTTGGCGCACCCCAATATCAGCTCGAGCCATTTGACCACGATCAACACAGAGCTGCACCAATTGTCAGGATCCAGTGCTCTGTGAACGGATAGATCACTTGGCGTTGCACAGAAACGTCACTTCATTATGTCTTTGAACGCATCTATCCGTAGTTCCGAAGAACTGTTTGACCTTGATTTCTGCCGCCGAAGGTGGAATATCTTATTTTATTTTATTATTTATTAACTTGTGGCGTATCGTGCGAAGGTGGAATTCGGCGGCAGGAATCAGGTGAAACAGTTCTTCGGAACACTCCCCGTGATAAATACGGTAGACTACTTACTAGAATACTTCACAATGAAGCGACGTCTCTATGCAACGCCAAGTGATCTAGCCGTTCACAGAGCACTGGGTCCCCGATAATTCAAGCTGCTCTGCGTTGCATTCGGTCAAATGGATCGAGCTGATACTGGGGTGCGCTAGACCAGAGATGACAACAATAATCCATGTGTGGCCGGACCTGCGCTTTGTAGAGCGCTCGAATGTGGGCCGGCTTGAAGTATTGCCGTGCTCTATTAATGAATCCCAGCTTCTTTGAAGCCAATTTGGCTTTGTACTACGGCAAAGCCAAATTGGCTTCCAATACTAAGTGAGGCTTTAAAGGAAGTCTTGTCGAAGAGCAGTGATACGACAAATGGTTTTTTTTATTGGTAAACGCGCAAACTTGTGTCTTCTGGGGGTTAAATTGGACAAGGTTCAATTTACCCCATTCCGCGTTTTGTTAATTATTTACTTTTGTGACATTTAATTTGTCGACATTATACATTATTAAATTATTTACATCTTACATTATAATATCTTTAAATTTAAATTTTATTAATATCTATGATGATAGCATTCTGAAATCCGACATATTTCAGTATAACAGTAGTGTGTTGGTACTCCGAAAACTCTATAAAATATTTTGCATGTCAATTGACGAAAAATATTGGATTATTAATTATATTATGTTAACATCTCAAGTATTTTCTGGCAAATAATTTATATATATTTAATTTCATTTCATTTCACCGACGGGGATTCGAAGCCATGCTCTCGGGACCTCTTGCTCGGCGGCCGTCAAAAAAAATATGAAAACGAAATATTCTGGAACATTGTTTACTCTCAAACTATCTGCAAGTAAGAATTCGTATAAAAGTTTAATCTCGTCAATGTATACGTGGGTACAAACGTTATAACAATTTCATTCGCTTGCTGCACTTAATTAAGGTCGAGGCAATCTACTTCTTATAATTGATTAGCGAGAATTATTCACCACACCTAAATCGGAACAATTGCATTTTATTATATTATTTCATTGCATTTCATGCTTTATTATGTTATGTTATTTGTAACCACATTTGTGAGGCTCCAGCTAGCAAGCATTTTGTAAACGTCAGCAATTAGTTACTTCATTTGCTTTCTCTGGTCGCCCGAGAATATATATTTATGTGGTAAAGGTTATTATAACATATGACTTTCTTACTTATACCACAGTTTGTGTAAGGAGTCCCCGCTCTCAGCCTATTAAATAATTAGTTTTATTACATTACATATTATTATTATGTTCATATAATGTCTTAGCACCTGTTTATGCTTTTGTTTTGTTTTTTTTTTCTGCATAATTAATATTTATATGTAGTTTTAAGTGTTAAGAAAAATCCTAAAAGTCTTAAATTTGCTATACGTACGTATAGCAAATTGGATGATAAATTTACAAATAACTCAATATCGCACAAACCGATTTCGATGATTCTTTTTTTATTGCAAAGGATATACTTCAAATATACTATGGTTTGGTGAGAGTTTGGTTAGGTTCTGATTACGGAATCCATGGCAAAGAAACGGAACTCTTCAATTTAGCGCTTACGTTCATTGCTGCATTGAAAAATTTAGTATATCTGCACATATTTAGACAAGTTGTTAGTAAGTGTACATCAAATTCATTAAAAATCAAAAAATATTTTTTTTTAACAAAAGTAACAACCGAATTCAAAAACACTTTTCCCAAAAAATGAATATAATATGCACTAAAAAGTATAAAAATAATTGCTATGCTATAATAATATATGCAATAAATTAATCTAATTCTAGTTACGATTATTGTAATTTCATAAAATAACCATTGTTGTTAATGAACATTTTAATTTTTTATTGTTATTGGACAAAAAATATATCTTTTCAAAATATATTATAATTTTCAGTAATTATTAGTATTATGTATCATAGATAAATTTATTTACATATAATATAAAACGGGCACTTTAAGTACTTTATGATTTTCAACGATAAATAAAGTACGCTTATTTCAATAGCCATGATATTGATACTTCTTTGTGTCGTATGACACAAACATAAATTTAATATTTAAATAAGATTATTTTAGATCAGTTTTAGTTTTACCACTAATGACAGATACTTTGGAATAGTATTTACAATTTGGGAAATGAAATACAAAACTATTGTGAAACTATCAGATTCGTTTAATTTTAATTTAGTTTATGTTGCCATACGACTTTTTTTTTTATGGAATAGGAGGACAAACGAGCGTACGGGTCACCTGGTGTTAAGTGATCACCGCCGCCCACACTCTCCTGCAACACCAGAGGAATCACAAGAGCGTTGCCGGCCTAAGAATAATTCCCTAATATTACAAAATATCGCTTACTAGATAACTTAGAATTCGGAGCATATCTATGCTTAGTATTTAACCTATAATTTTTAAAACCAGTGCATTTCGGACTTGCTTTTCCCTGCATTTAATTAGGTACCTACCTATAAAGGAAAAGGGTTTTTTAAACTTTCGTTAATTGTCGTAATAATTAAAATTGTTTAAGCTTGTGCCAATGAAGCTCTTTCATACTATACCCCACATGATACGGTTAAACTTAATTCAAAATATGGACTGCCGTTCCTTGCATAAATACCCTGTTTTTTTTTTATGATTTAATTATTAAGTATAGTTTTCAAACTTTTCCCTATACTTGTAGTATAAGACGGTATTACTATCCAAATTTCTTAGTTCTAGGTTAATTGCAACAACCCTGTAAATTTTGATTCCCTTAAGAGTTGTATAAATACTTGTTTTTTGTGTCATAAACATTTAATTATAAGTTTGGTGTTTTTTTTATAGCTTTAGGAGACATTATACTTCACTTTACGCGTTCCCGAGATAAAGGGTCTTGACTGATAGACCAACGGATGAACAACAGCGATTCTATGAGGATTCCGTTTTTTTCTAGAAGTACGGAACCCAAAAGTAGATCGCAGAAACGTTACCCATGGTGTAACCTACAAAGGAGTAACAGCGCAATATTTTTGTGAAAACATCGGCAGATGGATATTAAGATCCGTTTATCTTTATATAATGGAGTAACGCAATTCCTATCCAGGTGCTTATTTATGGATAAGGAGGACAAACTAGCGTACGGGTCACCTGGTGTGAAGTGATCACCGCCGCCTACATTCTCTAGCAACACCAGGGGAACCACAGGAGCGTTGCCGGCCTTTAAGGAAAGTGTACGCACTTTTTATGAAGATACTCATGTCGTATCGTCCCGGAAACACCGCATTTGGAAGCTCATTCCATAGTTTTGTAATACGTGGAAGAAAGTTCCTTTAAAACTGCACTTTGGAGGACCTCCACACATCCAGGTGGTGAGGATGATGTCCTTATTTGTAGCGTATGGTGCGAAGGCGGAATTCGGCGGCAGGAATGAAGTGACACAGCTCTTCGGAATACTTGTCGTGCTGCCAGACAGCACCGGTTCCTAAAGCTCGACCCACACAAGCGTGAATAGAAATTTTCTAGCTATTGTAAAAGTCTACTTGAAATTCGAATGTTTTCAGTTTTAGTTTTGATAACTTAAACTTTTTTCGAAGAATTTGCCTTTATTCCATTGTCCTTTAAAACGTTATTCAGATTTCATGACAACAATAAGACAATGGTATTTCCGTTAACATTTAACAATTAAAGGTCACAGATTATCTAGAAAACGTGATTTGAGGTTATCCTGTTTATTAATGACACTGATTCATCTGAAGATTTAGTTTTAACTTGGTTTTGCGTCAGGCATTAGCATTTTGCTGCACGATTGATTCTTTAGAAGCAATAAGGCACTATTATCAATAAATCAGATAAACTCTACAAACAATGAAATATATTTTTCTACATTTCACTCTTAAAACAGTAGTGAAGGTATGATCAATATAGGTTTACAAATGAGCGTACTTGATTGTATCTGATCAACGCCCCCTTTCACCAACTCTGTCGCAAAAACAGAGGAATCTTCAGATAGAATAAGTCAAACCTCTCAAATTGTGAACGAAATCTTAATTAATGATCAGGATGCTACATTAACGAAATCTACAGGAGCTAGGTTGCGAGTAGCGTCCACTACCATATGTTAAAAAAGACTATTTATTTTGATCACATTCAAATCAAATTAAATCAGATTTTATTCAATTAGGTCAAAAAAGCCACTAAGGATGTCATTCTAAATTTTTCTTATGGAAGCTTCAGACAAACAAGCGTACGTCTCATCTGATGGAATAACAGAAGCGTTTTCGGCCTTTTAAGGACGCTCATTCCACAGCTTGGTTGTACGTGGAAGAAAGTTTCTTGAAAACCGTACTGTAGAGCCACACATCCATAAGGTGGGGATTATACCGTAATCATTGAGGTGTCGTACTAAGGTGGAATTCGGCAGCAGGAATCAAGTCAACCAATTTGGAAAAGTTAGGGCTTTATTGATGGCAAAGAACACTCTGCTACTTTTTTTTAAATCAATACTCACAGCTTCTTTTAATGATAACCCTCGTACCTAAACTCATGAAACAAAAATGATTCATGACTTACTCAAGTACGTTAAAGTTAAAAATAACATGCAAATTAATTTGCCTAAAAAACAGCCTGATAATCTGGAGAAACTGATTGTATTGGTATGGTCGAGGGAAGGAGACCATAACGGATACAATATCTCGAATGCCCTGCGACAAGGCTAGGACATAGTGATGTAGAGGCAGCTTGTTGATAACTCAGCCTATATAAACTAACACGTCATTTATTAATGGAGTACACGAAAAGCCTCACTTACACTTGCTAACATGGCGATAAACGATAGAAACTAAGAAAAAATTAAAGTTTGTCAGAGAAGAATTGATAGAAGTTATATGGGGCTAAGACTAAGAGACAAAATAATTAACATGCAATAAGAAAAAAAAAGATAAACAAAGCAAAAAATGTAGCCTTATCTGTTCAACGTTTAAAATGGAAAAAAGCTGGACGTATACAAAAAACAAAAGACGAATGGTTTAAATTAGTAATAAACTGATGCCCTATAAGTAGGAAACATAAGTAGGTATAAAAAATCGAGGCAGGCCCAATATGGAGTGATGATAGAAACAAAAGGAAAGTTGTGGATCAGAATTGCAAGAGATAGAAACGAGAGGAAATTAATGGAGGAGGCTTTTACCGATTAAGGCGGTCCTTATATCGAAAATAATGACTACCAGTAATGACAAAATACCTTTATTTTAAACAATGAAGCATTACCAAATACAATTTAGAAGGAAATACCTAAATGGATTGATGCAAAAAAATTAAGCTCTCAATAAAATAAACAGAAAGAGGAATAAGGAATTGTTATTTCAGTCGTTTTAAAGCCACGAAACTCATCATTTCCGTGTGTTCCAGTTCATGGTAAGTAAATCGTATCGTATTGCATCTATAAAGCAAACATTTGATTTCAACCCGTGGTTATTTATATATTTCCTTGCACAGGACAATTCGCCACTATATCGGCATACATAATATTGTAAATTCGAAATAATCAGTACACTAAATTTAATATATTTTTGCGTAAGTAAATATATGCTTTTATTATAATTATCATTAAAAAGATAAGTTTGAAGGTATTTATTGGAGGGTGTATAAATAGTTTTTAAGATTCAGTAGTTCCAATAAATTCTTTTAAAATAAAGAAGCATTTATCTACTAGCGATAGTTTTACATTTTTATGTATTATATAATTTAACCAGTAGTTGCCCGTTGCATTCGCAACTGAAGGTTATATCTCAATAAAATGTTTAATATCAGAATAATCATGAGAGTTGTCATACTGAAACATGCAGGGCAAGCCTGTTAGCCATTAAGTTGGCATAGCGACATTCCATTCTGCACGGACGCACGCCAAGATATAGTACAATACGATACAAGTGTGCAAAGTACTTGCGCACGAGTATCGTATACTATTTTTCCTATTAAGTTGCGCAAGGTTCTACCACTATAATTATTTTCAAACATTCCCGCACGCTCACCATATTCCCGCACGCTCAGCTACATTCCCGCACGCTCTTGTCAAGTTGTGGGAAAGTGGTACTTTGCGAACACAAATGCATGCGCAAAATCGAACTTTGCGCACGATAATAGAAAAATGATATTATTATATTAGATATGTTAATGAATATTTGATATTGTTGGTTCTTTATAATTTTGGAGCAACATGCGTTTGAAGCCCAAGGTATATCATATCTTCACCTGCGACGATAAATGGGAAGATTGCGCAACTTTATTTGATGCTATTGGATGACTATACTATATGAGTATACGGGACATCTGGCACTAAATAGTCACCTCTCTTTTGAAAAACTATATTCTGGGCTGTTGATCTATAATCATATAATAATTTTTTTGGACAGGATACAGTATCTCTGATGTAAATGTGAAATTGTTTTTCCCATATATGCTGCCAAGTATATTAATATAACGTTTAATATTATTTGTAGTTCCCATAATAATCTTTATATATATAATTCTTGTGTGCGTGTGTATGTCACTGAACTCCACCTAGACGGCTGGACCGATTTTATTGAAACTTTCTGTGTGTCTTCAGGTAGATTTGAGAATGGTTTAGATTCACAATTGAACTACCTCCTGAACGGCTGGACCGATTTTTATCAGATTTTTGTGTGTTCCAGTGAATTTGAGATTGATGTGTGTCTTCGGGTGGATTCAAGAATGGTTTACATTCACAATTGAACTACCTCCAAAACGGCTAGACCGATTTTGATGATATTTTTGTGTGTTCCAGTGTATTTGAGATTGGTTTAGATTCTTAATTCCGTCCATATAGTGTATTTTAGTGGACTCCTCCTAACGGCTGGACCGATTTTTAATATTTAAGACGTGTGTCCGAAATTTCCGACAGGACAACGTCTGTTGGGTCCACTAGTATAATTATATTTTAATTAAGCTGCTACTTAGCTTACTTTATAGTCAAATAATATTTATTCAAGAAGGCTTAATCTAAGCGCTTTCGAATCGTCACTACAAATATTTCTTTTTAATTATTGAATTTACCATAATATTATGTTCGTAAAAAGTAGAGCTCGTGAGAAGAACATATAAGAAACTTAACAGCCACTCTTTTCAATCAAATAGAGTATTTTACAATGGCTATAATATACATAAAGAATTAGTTTGTAAGGTGCTGCATCCAATATATGAGTCGTGTTTCAATAATATAAATTATTTCATAAAAAGTAATAAATAATTAACTCTATAAATATAAATTATCGTATATTAAATGCCTCTAGAGCTTAAACTCATTGTTTATGTGAGGATGCTTTGTAAACATGATGGTCGTGGTAAAGTTTTTTAATATCCTGAGACGTGAGTTTTCTTATCCCTCAATATATTTGACCGTAAGCAATATAAGGTGAGGGGTTCTTTGAGACAAGCATTTCTAAAAACATCTTCCAAGCCTGTCAATATAAACCCTACAATAGTTTCAATTTGCGTTATTATACTGTAGACAAATATTTTTTGTAAGTAGAGTTACATCTAAACAATATGTTATGTTTTTAAAATGATAACCCTCACTTCTTATTAATACACCCACTTCTAATACCCTCACTACTCGGTTTGCTCAGTTGGTAAGAGCACTGGCACGGAACGCCAGAGATTGTGGGTTCGAGTCCCGCATCGCTCATAAAATTTTGTTTTTCTAATTTTATTTTTATAGAGAACATCTTCCAAGCCTGACAATATACTACAATAGTTTTAATTACTTTGAACGTCTTTCTCACGATTGTACGAGGAAACTCTAATATCCTTGAATCATACTTAATAACCTATTAAATATTAATAAATCCTTCTTGTTTAATTATTAAAATAGTCTATCATAATTTAGTAAATTTTCCTTAAAATAAAATTTAAATATTCTACATCTTAAAAAGTAAAAAATCGTATTTATAAATTTGGAAAGGGCCACTCAAACGTAATGTTATAATACCCATAAAACACCATACCACAAAGTGCAGGGATAATAATAGTAATATTGACACACTTTTACACAAATTATCTTGCCCCAAACTAGGCTTAGCCTGTAGTTTAATAAATTTAATACGTCAAACATAATTAAACATGAATAAATACAAATTAACATGCATGACTCGAAAACATACATTTATATTCATAATATAATTGTTTGCACCTACCGGGATTAGAACCCGGTATACATTATTATGAAAGCAAATTTAAAATATAAAGGCAAGAGTAATAATATAAGTAACGTTAAATAATAATAATAATAATTAATTTGCGCTTAGTAATATAACCCCAGACGAAACATATGCACTTTTTGATGATTTCTTGAACCAAAAAATTAATAAAAATTTGAAGGATAAATCTTACTTTTCATAATACCTGTCTTACGATACTACGCTCAAAAAAATCTATCGATACGATATACATAATATTCACGCGAAACACACGACCGTGTCAACGATTTTTAATCATAGAGTTTACGGATTTGTATAATAAAATCATGATCATCAGCCGGAAGACGTCCACTCCTTTTTTTTAATGAAAATAAGGGATAAAACGAGCAGGACAACAGGATTCTTGAAAAACCCCAAAAATTCTGACCGGCACTACAACTGTGCTAGTCACCTTGAGACATAAGATGTTGTCTCATTTGCCCAGTAATTTCATTACTGGACAAAGGCATCCTCCAAAGATCTCCACAACGATCGGTCCTTTGCTGCCCTCCTCGAACTTGGTCAGATTGTCGGTCCATCTTGTGAGGGGCCTACCAACACTGCGTCTTCCGGTACGTGGTCGCCATTCGAGTCCAAGTCGAGACTTTTGTGTCCCACAAGCCATCTGCACGTCGAACTATGTGCCCTGGCCACTGCCACTTCAGTTTCATAATACTATATTATGTACCTATTTATAAACAGAAATTAAACCTCGATTAGACCTTAATCTAGTTAAAGAAATAATAGAACAATTTTGGAATAAGTTATTCACACAAGCACAATATGCGAGAGGTCATATTGTGTCGATATGTCTCTGATATTAAGCGGACATTGTTTGTGGTCTAAGCCGCATTCGTGACCGCGCAATGTCGACTACACTCTGTTCACATTTATTTTGCTTCTCACTGTAATGTTGGCTAGCCTAAGCACTGTATTGCCATATTTGCTTTCATACCATATTTCCTTGTTCGAAATATTAAATGTAATAATTTTAAAAAAGGTTGCCCTTTATTTAAAAAATATGGAAAAAAATCTTTTCGCATATCTTTAAATATATAATTCTTGTGTACATGTGTTGACAGTGACCGTTTACAACCCCTCCAAAATGGCTGGACCGATTTTGATGATTTTTTGGAACGAAGTTTCTTATGGGACGATGCAAAGGGCACCCTTATATATATGTATATATATATTCCCCTATACACTATATATATAAACTTTGTAAAGTAGTTTTATTTTTACTTTTATCAATAAAAAAATCATAATAAAAAAAATTACACCCGAAGATTAATTTCTTTATCCCTATTAATCACTTTATACCTTTATAATCCTTGAATAGAACTTAAATTTACTATTTTTATAATGAGGAACTTCGTCCCTATCCGGTGTCCCACGACACCACACCGTTTTTTTATGTGTTCCAGTGAATTTGAGAATGGTTTAGATTCTCAATTCAGTCCATATACACTCCTGCCCATGTTAGTGAACTCCTCCTAACGGCTGGACTGATTTTTCAAACCTAAGACGTGTTTACAGGATAACGTCTGTCGTGTTCGCTAGTAGTATGTATAAAGTTGTAATAAAATCTATTTGTTTTGTAGGTACTATTTGTATCTGACTTTTTTGATGACATTTCATATAAACTAGGATGTTGTTTCTAGCTTAGATAATTTATACGACTAGATAGAGCCTCTTGCTGCTAGGCAACCGATGAAAACAGGCCAGGTTTATTACTTTAGTGTGCGTGACAATCTACGTCTTACACTCGCGTATTGTGGTAGTACATTGCTCAGAATAACCAAGTTAACTATCAATCTCAATTTTTTTAACGTTTTCACAGCTGTCACAAGTATATCTAGACGTATAAATGAATTAAGGCAGGGGTGCTCAAGCTTAAACTGCTGGCAATCTATCTCAAAATTGTTAGACTACGATCGATCGACTCTGAGGGGCTTCAAGTATGTGTGATGAAGGATTGTCGTTTAAGTAGAGTGTAACGATAACATAGATATTACTTTTGCGTACAATAATATGCATTTTATTAGTCAAGGTAGGTGTAGGTCTGCTCTAAAATGTCAAAGAAAAAACTCATAATTATTCAAAATTGCGAGTTTATTATTTCTTACAAACGCGTTCTAGTGTCTAAAGTTCTAAGCTTAACTAAAGAGTGACTTTAGATGTTGAATCTGCATGACACTGCATTTCCTGAGCATAATTTTTATAAGATAGTACGTAATTACCGATTTTAGTAACCTTAAACAAAGTCTGTGAATACTATTACATCGGTTTTTTTTTTCTCGAGATCGACTCAAAAAGCACTCCGACCGTTTGACCACCCCTGATCTTAGGCTTCTATTTAGTTTTTATTTATCAATTACCGACTGCAGTTTTTTTTTTATTTTTTTTTTATGAAAATAAGGGACAAGACAAGCAGGACGTTCAACTGATGGTAATTGATACACCCTGCCCATTTCAATGCAGTGTCACTCAGGATTCTTGAAAAACCCCAAAAATTCTGAATAGCACTACAACTGCGGTCTTCACCTTGTGACATAAGATGTTAAGTGTCATTTGCCCAGTAATTTCACTAGCTACGGCGCCCTTCAGACCGAAACACAGTAATGCTTACACATTACTACTTCACGGCAGAAATAGGTGCCGTTGTGGTACCCATAATCTAGCCGGCATCCTGTGCAAAGGAGCCTCCCACTGGTATATATACACCATCATGTTTAGAGTATACTCACCTTAAAGGCTGGCAACGCGTCTCTTGATCCCTGGTCTTACGGATGTCCATAGACTGTTGTCTTATATCTTACCATCACTTGAGTCTAAATAAAACACTTTTAAATGATTAAAACGCGTGTAATTGTAACGGTTTTACATTAGATGTTTGCATAAAAGTTACATTTTTATTTTAGCTAACCCGACGTTTCAAGACCTTTCCAGATCTCGTTTTCAGGGGGACTAAAGATGAAGTGAGTCAAAGATAGTATTTGTCATAGTTGTCATTATGAAGTTTAGCGCCATTTATTTCCTCGGAGGTGGTATTTGCTGTACACAGATGGTTTTTGGCAAAATTTACTGACAGTGTCCTCTTCTTTTTTGGTATGTGTAGTTATGGGTTTTTAAAACCCGTAAGATAAAGATATCTGGAAAGGTCTTGAAACGTCGGGTTAGCTAAAATTAAAATGTAACTTTTACGCAAACATCTAATGTAAAACCGTTACAATTACACGCGTTTTAATCCTTTAAAAGTGTTTTATTTAAATGTGTAACACTCGCGTTAATAAAAAGAAAATATCACTTGAGTCTTATAAAAATTTACTTATGTAATGCAGTGTGAGTAAGAGTAACACAAAGTTGGTTTATAATCGATGCGGCTAATTTTTACGCCAAAGCAGCATATAACCATGTTACGGAGTAAATGGGCTCGATTTTGTAGAAATTGGGCAAGGTTGACACTAAAAGAGTTTTGATCTATTTCAAAAAAGCTTGGCACACAAAATAGTTTGATATGTGCGTTACACACGAGCTTATTGAAAAAAGCATCATTATGATTTTTTCAATAATGGATCAGTGTCCGTGTGGTCATTTGTGATTATTAACTCAGACGTAATGAAATCGAAACCGTTTCTGAAGAGATAAATAACTCGTGATGAAAAAAAATCGTCTGAATCATTAGACGTCCGAAAGGAGTGGGAGATGTGAGGCTCCTTTACACAGGATGCCGGCTAGATGGGGACCACAACAGTGCCTATTTCTACCGTGGAGCAATATATGTGAGCATTACTGTGTTTCGGTCTGAAGGGCGCCGTAGCTAGTGAAATTACTGGGCAAATGAGACTTGACACCTTATGTCTCATGGTGACGAGCGCAGTTGTAGTACCGCTCAGAATTTTTGAGTTTTTCAATAATCTTGAGCGGCACTGCATTGTACCTAATGGGCAGGGCGTATCAATTACCTTCTCACTTTAATCATCCTGCTCGTTTCGTCCCTTATTTCATAAAAAAGTGACAACTTAAACAACTCTTAATTTAATTATGTAATATTGAAATTGTTTATCTTGAGAAAAACTTAAGTTATGACTAAAATTGTATGTATATTAATGTGATAATGTAGGGAATGGTTATTTTTAATAAAAATCTTTGATTGATTATAAATATATTTTATTGGTAGTTACAAATCTTGAATAATATATACATTGGAATGTTGTGTATGTACATTATTAGAATCATTATTTAATCATATAAAAAAACAATTGATTCAAGTGAGAGAGGAGGACCCTGCCAATCGCTGCCGTATACGTGAGAGAAAGGGAAGCCACACAAACGGACGCCGTAACGCGTTACGTTACGGTTTACATTCCCAGAAGAAGTTATTTACTCCAAAATTGGATAACGTACTGTTGTACCAGAGTACCCGAAAAATATGATGTTCAAAGTTCGGTCAGAGGACTGTCCAAAAATACTTGTCGAATTTTTTAAAATTTTAAACTTTTATTAAAAAAATGGTAGAAGGTCATCGAAATGTTTTTAAATTTAAAGAACATTTATTTTTTCATATAAAATGTGTAGAAACTTTAACCCCAACCTATTACATATAAGTTGAGTAAGCATTTGTTTTAAATTTTTAATAACAATAGCTGAGGTGTAATAAATTATGAATTGAAATATACACAAATAAAATTTGAAAAACAAAATTGTTTCAACAATGCGGGACTCGAACCTATGACCTCCGGCGTTCCGTGCCGGTGCTCTAACCAACTGAGCTAACCGTTCGAGTGACGTATCGTCATAAAATCTTGTATGCTTTGTTCAACTCTCAGGTTGTGGCTTTAAATTAAAATATATTACATATCAATAATTAATGAAAATAAAAATCTTTTTAATAAATTGTGGGTAGTATTGAATAATCATTTTTTTTGTGTAATATTCCTTAACATTTTACGCTTGAATCAGAATGCGTCTTTACGTAATTCACCAACGGGCTTTTCAAACAGACGACAGCAGATATTCCCCTAGTGAATACGAACATCCTTAACTAATTAATTGATTGATTTATAGCCTTAAGTTAAATGATAAATGATAATAGAAATGATTTAGTGCTTAAGAATTTATATTGATAGGAGTGATACAGGCGCGCAGGTTGTAGTCTAAAATGAACTCCCATTTGTTGAACCTTTTTTTTTCTTGCAACACTAGAGGAATCACAAGATCGTTGTCGGCCTTTAAGGAAGATGTACGCGTTTTTTTTGAAGGTACCCATGTCGTATCGTCCCGGAAATACCGCACAAGGAAGCTCATTCCACAGCTTCGTAGTACGAGGAAGAAAGCTCCTTGAAAATGGCACTGTGGAGGACAGCCACACATCTAGATGATGGGGATGATATCCTAACTTGTGGCGTGTCGTGCGAAAGTGGAATTTGCTGTTTGCTATTATGTAGTCTCCCTCTAAAGTTATATCTTTCAATTCATTTCAAAGGTTTCCTATAGAAACTATTTCTTCTATTCCTATAGAGTATAGAACTAATATATTGACACCATCTAAATAGTTTTTTATTTGTTGTGTTTCATCTTTGGCTGCTGAAACCATGTTCTTATAGCTGATTGTACTGACAGTTTTTTCAGATACTGCTGAAACAATAAAATTAATTGATAATTATATAGATTTTGGAAGAAGTTTAATAAAACCAATGTATTAAAACTTTCGTAAGACATTGTTAACTTATTTAGTAATACGGCTGTACTCACCTTTTATCGGTGTGGGTATCGACAAATTTCCCACCATTCGGAAGTATTTCATCAGGGTGAGTTTAGTGGGTTCGTGATAACATCCCGTCTCTTACTGCGGACTTGTGCTCGTAGTGCGCGGCTGGACAGGGCGGAGGGTGCGGGATGCGCCGTTGGTGATGACGAGCACGGTTCACTGACACTATCTCACTATTGGTGTCACCCGTGGACTAAAAAAAACTAACCTGGTTTGTACCTACACAGATAAATCGTGAGTAAAGCCGTATTACATAATAAATTAATAAAAATCTTCATGTTAGAAAAGGATAAATTGAAGCGTGAAATTTAATAATTTCATGCTTAATTTAATAATTACACAAGTCTAAAGCAGTGCCTTACTCATTTGTTTAAAATATATACATATTATTATCTACTAACCACACACATACGCTTTCACACCCACACACATTCGCTTTCACACCCACACAAGAGGCAGTTGTTCTGTAATATATCTTGTTGTAAAACTAATGTAAAATAATATTGTCAATATGAGTAATCTATAATAGCCTTAAGAATTATGTTTTATATTATTGTTCATTAACGTTTACTGTAACGCTGTTGATTACCAATAAATAAATAAATAAATAAAACAATCCTTACAGTTTTCCCTAAATGGGGAAAATCAACTGAGGATCACCCTTTTTTACATATTGACAGCTACATGTTTACAAACACTTTCAATAATTGTAGGAGCTTTATTAGTTTGCCGCTGCTATGAGTCTTTTTTGGCATTATTTACTCCGTCGACTCAGTCGAGTGTCGTCGAGTGCAGAACGGCCAGATGACCCGATATAAGCTTACAATATTTGATCACGCATATCACGGAGCTCCTCAAATTGTCGTAGATCTCGTCATCTTCAAAGTTTGTAAGTGTATCAAACAAACCAACAAACAAAAATATTTTTATTTCGTAGGTAAATTGCATTACAATTGAAATATGTCAACTTTTTTATTACAGCTCGTTCGGAAGGCAGATTTCCTTAGAGAAGAACGAGCAAGAAACTATAAGGTTGCCCTTTTCAAAACTGAATGATATTATTTACAAATTAATTTTACAAATCATTTCATTTACAATATATGCAAAGCACTGACCTCTACTATATACCACTGGACTGGCGGCTGTCAGAGTAGTTTTGTGCCTGTTTGATATTCGCCATTTTGGCGCTGTTGGCCATGTAGCGAGAGTTCACGCGTCCCAATATAAGGCGATAAGAATTACTTATCGGGTATATTGGGACAGCGTCAGATTATTAAAAGCTAATTACTGACAGTAGAAGGTAGTAATTTATCTCTATCTGTAGATAGTATATTGGGAACGGCCGTAAATCAATCCCTACTGTTAAAGAGAGTGGCTCGGCGGGGTTGTCTTATCTAGCTTCATTTTCTAGGGTTCCTTAGCCAAAGGCAAAAATTGGAACCCTTATAGATTCGTCATGTCTGTCTGTCTGTCCGTGTATGTCACTGCCACTTTCTTCCAAAACTATAAGAACTATACTGTTGAAACTTAAGTTATGTATTGTGAGCTTCTAAAGGTAAGTAGATGTATTCTGGGAACCACATTAACATTTTCAAATAAAAATAGAAAAAAAAAACAATAAATTTTGGGGGGTCCCATACTTTATACAATTATTTTTTTTCTTCAAACCCAAACATGTATACATGGCGTATTTATGGATAGGTCTTTAAAAATGATAGTTTCTTATATCATTTTTTCTAAACTGAGTAGTTTGCGCGAGAGACACTTCCAAACTGTCTCTCCCCCCCCTATAACTTCTAAAATGCGAGAATGATAAAACTAAAAAAAATATATATATTATGATATACATTAACCATGCAAACTTCTAAAAAAAAGGTGAGAATGACCTACTTTTCTCTCTAGGTGCGTAATATACTATTCTTTAATTTTCAAAAAGTTATTAATATCATTTTACTGATCACGTCCTACATTGGATACTTACGGGATAGTCTCCTGGTCACACTTAACGATTACTGCCTATATAAAGGTCAAGTTACTATGAATCGTAATAGACCATGTATGTCATCACAAATATATGCATGTTATGAATAAGTGAGTATAATCCGTAAGTGAACCTTGTTTTATGTATGCATGGAACAGCAGAGCACGATGGAAACCACAGTACACGGTTTTCGCATTGCTGAATAGTGCCTTACCTGGTCTGAATTACAATTTCAATTTTATTATACAGTTTCAGTGTTAAGTGTTTTAGTTAAATGAAAGCTGAACGTAAGCACTTAACTAGAATAAAAATACCAACTTAGATTGTTATGCAATGAATTGGTTTAATACAATTATAACAGAACATTAAGATTAATAGATAAACTAGAACTAATCTACATTGTTCAATTTATTCATGGATAGCTGCATAAATGATATGAGAGAAATCGAATGTGGGATTGATATTAAAGGATTGTGTGTTAAGTACCTCTTCAACACAGATGATCAAATCATTCTTGCATCATCGGAGTTGCAACAAACGATGGACTGCTCAACGAGAACTTTTAAGCGAAAGGTATGAAAGTGAATGCAAGAAAGACGAAAGTGATGGTGTTTTAAAGGGGTGAAGGGTGTTTGAGTATAATATTGCAATTGAAGATGAAAACGTAGAGCAAGTTACAGAATTTGTATATTTGGGTAGCATGTTTACAAGATACGGAAGATGTGAAGGAGATATTGAAACTAGATTGACTGCAGAAAACTATGTGATTGGACAGCTGCATGCCTTTATGAACGCCAGACTGTGTCAAAATGGCGCGACTAGCTGTTCATAATTGAGTGCTTGTTGATTAATGGAAGTGAGATGTGGGTTTGGTAGAAAAAGCATGAAAGCAAAATAGTAACGTGGTTGAGATGCGATCAATGCGTTGTATGTGTGGGGTGAGAATAATTGATAGTATTCCGAATACAGTAATAGGAGCACGCTGTGGTCTAAAAGAAACTGTTGGGAGAAAGATTAAGAAAGCAATGTTGAAATGGTTTGTACACGTGGAGCGAATGAGTGAAGATAGAATGACTTATCAAATGTATAAGGCAAGTGTGTTGCGGAAGACCTCGTAGGACATTCGTTGGTCAAATTGGGTGCGTTTTGAAAAAAAAAATGGTTCCTGCCGCCGAATTCCACCTTCGGACGACACGCCACAAGTTAGGATATCATCCCCACCATCTGGATGTGTGGCGGTCCACAGTGCGGTATTCAAGGAGCTTGTGCAGTGTTTCCGGGACGATACGACATGGGTACCTTCAAGAAAAGCGCGTACACCTTCCTTAAAGGCCGGCAACGCTCCTGGGATTACTCTGGTGTTGCAAGAGATTGTGGGCGGCGGTGATCACTTAACAACGCAGTACGCTCGTTTGTCCTCCTATTCCATAAAAAAAAAATATACTTTTTTTTGTCATGACTGCAAATGACACATAGGCTTCTTATTGGAATAATATTGCAATAATTCGCACAAGAACTTCATATTTTGGGATCGAATTAGACGCTCCAACAACGAAATTATGAGGTCTCTTAAAAATGTGAACAATAATAATATATAAAGAGGGATAGACGTCCATATTGATAAAAATAGAAAATGCTTTATTTTTGTAAATATAAGTAATTATAATTAAATATTTTTTTTTTAAACTTGTTATTTGTATTAATTTGAGTATAATTTTAATTTAAAATATTACCAATATTTCAATTGTATTTTCTATCGGTTGGTTATGCCTGATATAAATAATTATGATTATAATAATAGATGTGATGCAATAATAGATTGGAAATAAAACACATAAATTAAAATCATTTTCTTATATTTATTGTAGATTTTGTAGCTCATAATTACAATGTACAGATAAGTATATTCTATTGATAAATTGATAAAGCGACAGTCATATATTCTTACAAAAAAGATGCTATTTACAATATTATATTAAATATATTATATTTAAATGCATATTATAGATGATATTGTAACATTTTTTCTAGATATTTGTAATCATGTTGAGATATTAACAGTTGAAAGTTTGAAGTCTCTAATACATTTATTGTATTGAAAAGAAAAGTTATTTACATAATATTGGTAGGATTTTTTCGGAATGGTGCGATAGTTATAAGTAAGCCTTTTACACACTATCATATATACATTCTTGCCATTCTTAAAAATCAGAAATGCATGATTATATGCAAACTATTATGTTCACATAAAATTATTAACATTCTAATCTGGTATTTGGTGAATAAATAATTTGATCTAACTCAGACCACGTTTTCGGTTGTAGGTTTATTATATCAAAGCCAACTTTTTAGGATATGCATGGTCCGCATATTATCATATGCACATACAAAGGTGACTAAAAATTACCTGATAGATAAGAATATTTACATAAGCGGTAGAATTTAATATAATTATCGAGAACAATTTCGCACTGCTATGTTTCGATTTGTGTAGTAACTAATTATGAGTAATTTTTTTTGGATTTACAAATAATTTTGAGTTTCATAAAATTGAAAAACTATTAATTTCACCTAAGCTCAACAGCTTAAACATGGAAATCTAAATACGAAGGCCATCAAAATATTATGAGTGCTTATCATTTGCGGGAAGAGTACATACAATAGCAACATTATATAAACACACGGGTGTACACATACTACTCAACGTTAAAGAATCTCATTCATTCATTCATTCAGAATCATATATTGCATTAAAAAAAGTTTAGTTACTAAAATATTTCGTGCAAGAGCTTTTCCAGTTATTTGCTTCACATTCGCCAATTACAATTCTAAATCGCTAGATACCCCTGGTGGTCCACTTGTCACCTACGAGGTGACATGTTTAAAGTAATATTCTTGTACCTTCCTAGTTAGATTCTCATGATGAATAACGATACAGGGAAGTAAATTTAAGTTCCTGAGCTTATGAACAGCCTACAACGAACGAAATGCGTGAATAATATACCAATATCCGGACGACCGAGACTTGCTCGGAGTTTTAAGAATGTACAAAACTTGAACGAAAAATAAAATAGGTCGTGTGGATTCGAACCGGGGTCTTCTGCGTTCCGGATCACCCAATGTCCCATCTGAGCTATTATAGTCTTGTATATAGTAACGAAATTTACCTTTCTAATGTTATTGTAGCAGTTTCTCATTAAAACACGGATAAAACATTTTATTAAATTGAAACCTAACTAGACCGATTTGTCGCCCCCAAAATCCCCTGTATACTAAATTTTGTGAAAATCGTTGGAGCCATTTCCGAGAATCAGGTTGTATATATACAAGAATTGCTCGTGTAAAGATATTAGATATATCCAAAAAAAGTATTGTGATATTATATTGACAGCATAAAACCATTCAACTATAGGTACATTCAAGTCAGTTTCGTTAGATATTACAATATTAACATTGGTTCCAATAGTCAGCTTAAGCCTTACAAGAAAATAGCTTAGTCGTCTATCTGTTAATAGCTTTCTCGTTCACATCTGTAATGAAATCTGTCGAATCTCTAATAGTCATAATAGTGACAGCATCAGCGCTGCTCCTCGATATTATGTTGTTTTTCTTCTTATTTCCATAATCATAGTTAGATATTACCACACTCTCTGTGGGGTTCCTGAAAATAAGTTCAAAGTCAAATATTTTTATTAAAATACGATGTGACATCACTTATTGAAAGTCAAACACTACCACCCATTCAAAAAAGAATACCTCAGACCGGAGAAGAATAGGCGCAACAAACTCAGCAGGCTTTGTTTTTCATCAAAAAAATATGTTTACTATGTAAGTAGTTAAGTAGCCTGAGGGCGGTCGCTCCATTCCCAATTTGTGGTATCATTAAGAAAGTCATTTATATTATGTCCTTTACCACACAAACGTTTTTTAACAATTCTTTTGAATGTCGCAATACTTTTGTTTTGAACATTTTCTGGAATCTTGTTGTAAAAGCGTATACGCGATGTATAGGTATGCTTTTACAACCCACAAAAGACTTATTAACTCGACTTAGCCGAGTAGTAGGCATTATAAGCTTATGTCTGTTTCTGATGTTATCATTATGGTTAAGACAGTTTCTAGCAAATTCACTTATATACCTATTAACATACATTACATTATCAAGAATATATTGAGACAAAACAGTCAAGATATTTATTTCTTTGAGTTTTGCTCTCAATGGTTGATGAATAATAAGAACAATCTAATCTTTAATTAAAATCTTCTGTAAAACAACTGCCAAAGTTTTAAACTTAAAAAGAAACCTCAAGTGCTTGGAAAATTTACATTTGGAAAACTTTATTACTTTGTTGAAGCTGGGTCCAAAGTTTCAATAACCGGTGAAGTGCAAGACTGCTTTGAACTTAAAGTAGAAGTATTTTTAATAGTAACTTTCAAAAATACTTGTATACAACATGGACTATGAATATTTATTTATTCAAACAAAACAAATCTTATAACTATATTTACAATATTATGACTACATAAAATTAAAACTATCATTACGTGGAAGCTAACCAATAATACTGGCAGCATTACCGCGTTGGATAGCTAGGCTGATCCGTTGACCGAGATAGCTGCCAGCGCTTGGGCTTCCAGTAGCCTTATTGAGGCGCGAAGATAGTATTTTGAACATTCTCCGCGCCTCTGGGCACCACGGGCCAAGTGTCTCGACACCAAACGGCACAAAGATGTATGACTCACTGAGACCAACATATTTGCGACGCTTGCTATCTTTGGCAGTCGAAGCAAAATGGATTTGTATCCAAATACAAATAAGCAATACTTTTTCTAATCGAGACAAATCAAAAGAAAAGATAATCCGATCCAATCTAAGTCCTATTTACTTTGATCAAATGAAAAGATAAAATCATTATACTTTATTGTAATATTATAAATATTGGAGTTGAAATAAGGCCTTAGGCGCCTAAATAATGTTGATAACAAAGTGTCTATTTGTTCTTGTATATCACATTTACTATAAGATATTTTTATTAATTCTTTGTTCTTGTTATTTCATAAGTACGGAACCCACGACAATGTGCGAAATGCCGGTTGCATGTTCCACTTGTTCGTTTTAAATATTAAAACCTTCGCTCCAACTAGATACCGCACTAACAATAAGAACAATAATTATAGCTTTTCAATTACGGCAACTATTAGATGCTTGTGTGTGTGACATCTTGGCACTCAATGGCATCCTTCAAATTTTTTAACATACGCTTCGTGTTATTTTACATTGAAATTAATAAAATATAAAATACTTACTGATGATATATAATCCCAGCGTCTTTCTTATTTCTTTTAGTATTATTTTTACAAAGTTTAACTACGCAACCCGGCAGTTTAGTTTCAATTATAAGTAAAGTTTAACAGAACATGTGGCACGCCAACGTTACACATTGTCCGAGACTAGCTCAAGTACGCCCACATGGGCGTAGTTTTAGTTGCCGCACTTTGCGACTGCGCCTGCTGTATCTAGTTGGAGCGGAGCGTAGACCAATCCTTAATCTAAGATTAACACTTATCTGTGTCATCAACATTGAGCTTTAGTAGATCAAATGATTCATGGTAAAGATGAAAATTGGTTGAAAAACGTATAGCTCAAATAATCAATTTAATAATGTCATGAAAAGGATATTTTAAGGTTTCAATAGATTAGGAAATGTTACTTTGAAGGTAACATGTTATATAGAAATATCAATAAGGTTGCCTTATTGATATACCTATATCTAAAAGATATTTTAATATCTTGGTGATTCAAAAATCAATGTATTGAGTGAACGTTTATTTTAGATACTTATTAATTTAATAAAAGGTGCATAAAAATTCTGTAGTTGCATTTTAAACCTTTGAATCTAGGGTGAAATTTCCTGATGCAATTTACAATTTCAGATAGTGCTTAAAAATTTATATTTTATGCTTCAAATTCAAAACTTCAAACTGAAAGTACGGTTAAACAAATAGTGTATGTTTTCATCTGTCAAGTATACGTGGGTAACACTGAAAATGTTCAGAACTGTGCCCAGTTCTAATGAAAGTGTGAAACATTTCTAATGAAAAAATTTTTTGAATTTCAATTTTAGAACTCTTTGGTAACCTTATGTAGTATATTGCATTCCTTTGTCATTTGTTTTTGTGAATTGGCGGCAAATCTAAAACTCTTGTTACACGTGAAAATGGACCTATCGCAAGATTTTCGGTCAATGATTTATTATGACTTTCGTTGTGGGCTTACTCAACAACAAAGCAATGATAGGCTGCGATTAGCATTTCTTAATGAAGCCCCATCTCGTGACACTATTAATTACAATTAGTTTATCGAGTTTAAGCGTGGACATAGCAATCTCAATGATAATCCGCGTGAGGGACGTCCTTTAACTGCGACTACTGAAGATAATATCAGTGCTGTGCGACGCATGATAGAGGAAGATAAGAGAGTGACCTATCAGCAGATACGGGCAAGCCTACGCATTGGTATGAGTTAAGTTCAATAAATATTACACGATTATTTAAGAAGCTTTGTACAAGATGGATTCCCCATACTTTAACCGACGACCAGAAACACCTTCGCATGGACTGGTGTCGCCAAATGTTAGATAAGTTCAACGGGGGCGGCTAAAATGCTGTATTTGACATCGTCACAGGTGATGAAAGCTGGATATGTTGCTACGAACCCGAAACCAAAAGACTATTAGCTCAGTGGATTCCTTTCAAGGATCGGCCAACTAAGGTAAAGAAAGGAAAAAGATGATTGCCTCATTTTTTGGTCGGAATGGTCATTTTGCTAGAAGATGGAAGGACAGTTTGTGCATACTGGTTTATCAATCGCTGTTTGCCTGTTGTCTTGGAAAAAATTCGAAAGCAGCGCCCTCGAAGCAGGATCCTCCTTCACCACGACAAAGCTTCAGCGCACTCCACAAAACAGAATGTTGAATATTTGACTATGGCAGGTGTCGAGATACTGAGTCATCCGCCATACAGTCCTGACCTGGTGCCCTGTTACTTTTATCGACTTTTATTACTTATATTTAATTTATTCCCAAGAAATAAAGATAAAATTCGAGATATTCTAGCTTCACGAGCCCTGAAGATGCGGTGAAAGCGTACGAAAATGCCATAGAAGAGACCGCTGAGGAAGAATAGGCCCACTGCTTTTCTCATTGATTCCATCGAATGCGACGATGTGTAGAGAGGAACGGAGATGGAGGATGGAGGAGAGGAAAAACAATAAAAGTATTGGCCACTTTCTTCATCAAGCCGTTTTTCATTTTCTAAACATTTTCAGTGTTACCGAGGTAGTTGGTATACTAGGACTCACTGTACACAAATTTCGATTTTAAATTAAAGCTACATAAAGCTAGAAATATAGGAGATTATATGGATGATATTAATGCATGGTATTTGTCTTGCTATGCATAGGCAGGCCACTTACATTTATATATAGAAAGAAGAAATCATACATTTTCGAGAACGTAACCAAGTTCCCACTGTGCCTAATAATCTGGGATACTTTAGCTATATTCATTTTGTGTGTTAATTTAACCAATTAGCGTATTTTAATAAGAAATGGTCGAGCACAGCAAAGTGTGGGTAAAAAGTTGATCCACCCATAATTTTAGGGCTTAAGGCATGCACATTTGGATTTCCCAAACTATTTCTAATTCTCCTAGATTTTTTCTAAGTTTTATTACCTGTTACAACGATGCCGATGAGTGCTTCTGAAGGATGTTTCACAAATAGCAGTTCTGGAGAGCCGAGAGCTGCAAGACGGGTGAAGAGTGCTACGTTGACAACACAGGTACCGGTTGAAGTGTTGTCTGAAAACTCCACTCACGCAGTACAAGGCCACGGGGTTCACGCATGAGTTGAGGAAACTGGAGAGCATAGAAAAATTAACTAAATCAAAATCTGAAATTCATAAAATCAAAAGTTTTTGAAGTGAAACTTCTTTATATACGTATGAGAGAAATTTTATAGCAATGCCGTCACGATTTTCGGTTAGGCGCACTATTGTTTTTTTTTTATCAAAGTTCAGTATAGTCATGTAAAGAATAATATATTAGTTTGAAAGTGATATGTAGGCATGTCTATTAGTATTTTTTTCTTAACCTTTTTCTATTCATTTTCTGTGAAGTTGTAAATAGTAGAAATATTAAGACACGAAGAAGTTTCACTTCTTACGTGTGTACTCTAGTACACACACACACATTTATTTTTTTTCAAAATTGATTGCTATTTAATTTTAGATTAGTATTTAATTTGACGTCAGTGTAGCACCACACTCTTAGAAGAATAGAGAAAGCTCTCCTAGTATTATTTCTTGCGCTCTATTAAGAAATAACAAGTATTTTAAGGGCTTGTAAATGTAGTTGTTGTAAATGTAGCAAAGAAAAACCCCTGATTCCGTTTTCTGTCAGTCAGTCTATCTATAAGACAGTAATCTATATCTCATATACATGACCATATGAAAAGCAGTATGCATGAATGTCTTCTTATTGTCATATGCATAAATCACATGCGTTTGCGTTGAAAGTATTTTTTTTGAATTCTTGGCAAGAGGTTTGAAAAAAAATATATAGAAGTAGGCGTTACTTTGAGGAAATCCATAATTATTCCAAATGATTTGAGTTTTCTTTAGTTTTATTTCTGCCAATATGTTGGCGAGTCAACACGTCCTGAGGATGCCTCGTGTAGAGGTGAATTCATTAAAAATCGAATTATTTAAAGACAAATATTGGCGGAATTAACACTAAAGAAAACTCAAATCATTTGGAATAAGCGGTTTGAAGACTGTTCCTAATTCCCATAATTTTCCTAAAATGTCAGGTCATTGTATTTAGTTTAGCTACGTTTTTTCCTACTAGGCCATGTCGCTATAAGTTCTTCTACCTTCTCTTGTAAAATACCTCATTAGCATTGAAAAGCTTAAGTTATTAAATCATATATTTATAAACGTTAAGTACTTGGAAAACTTTGAAATTGATGTCATCCTTAATGGCCATTTCGTAAGTTAAGGCTTCGTCGCGAACGAAATACATTAACCATCTCATCTTTAGCATTCCAAAAGCGCATTAAACTTTTGAATCGAATTATAATATAAATTGCTCGTGAATTTACTTCGCTGCTACGTAGAACCTGTACGGAACTTACCTGAGACAGAAGCCTATTATTCTCAGGGCGTGAATCCAATCATTATAATCATACTCGGCAGTTGGTGAGTAATAATACCATAACTCCAACGCATGGTATGGCAGGAAGCATATAAAGAATACTGAAAATAAACAAACAATTTTGCACTGTTAGGGAGAAATTTTGCTGAATTAAATTGTCATAGATTTAATACACAATATAGGTTGAAACAGCCAAGCTAAGGAATATAATTTCTTCCGCAGCGTTTTCAGGACAATATGACATGGGTCTTAAAAAAAAGAGAGTATCTATACTTTTTTTGTAAGCCGTTATCGCTAGTGTGAATCTTCTGGTGTTGCAAAAGAATGTGGGAATTGATCGTTTATAATCAGACCCGTAGTTTCTCCTACTCATCCATAAAAAATATTAAGATGGTTACTGGGTCGGCAGGCTTATTTTTATGATAATTATTATTTTTATAATTTATGATCCTCCACAAGGGCAAAACACACTGAAATTACAATTTGGGAGTCTATTTTTGACGTGAAAACTTTTTTAGCCGCGATAGGCACTTTTTGGTTGGAGGAAATCTTATGGGTTCGCGTCACCGACACCCTCGTGACTGGCGCACGTGATAAACAAATAATTAAAAAAAAATATGTTATGGCCATAACATATTTGTTTTAGCCTAGGCTCTTTTTGAATGGGTTAAATCTGGTGAGTACGTGTCACCGAAATGCTTATAGCAGTATACCTGTAGCTATACAGCTGACGTATTGTACAACATTAGTCCTGTGGATATCGTATTTTTACCTCTATCGGCAGTCTCTACAACTACCAATTTTTTTACAAAATAGACGCGCAAGAGGTTCATGTAATGGTAAGTGGTATATATATCCTGCCCAGAATAACTGGATGCTCTAAAGTCCCCTCGAAACTATTGCGTTTTCTTAATATATAATTTAAAGAGATCTATACATACAAGAAAATTGAAGGCGTAGGAACTGGGTCTACTTCAAATGTTTCATCGAAAAAAACAATTAATAGATCATGTACTCATGTAAGGCATATATAGCTTTTAGAATTATTTTTGTCTGTCTCTGTTTAATTGATTGCGTATGTTAGCATTTTTTTTAGATTATAGATTTTAAATTAGTCTCAGAAGCAGCTGTACCGATTACAGCTTGTTTTTTACGTATGTTTTTTGGGCAAGCTCCCTATAAAATTTAGTTTTGTTTCAAAGTAAACGGTTCACAATAAAAAAAATTATAATCGAAGTAATAAGTACGCTGAAACATACGGGAAAAGTCGTAGTACTTTTGTATGTAGCATGGGTTCTTTGTGTCAATTATGATAGTGGTATTCACTGGCCTCTACTTTAAACCACTGGACTGGTGGCTGTTAAAGTGCTTTTGTGCCTGTTTGATATTCGCCATTTTGGCGCTGTTGGCCACGTAGCGAGAGTCTGCGGTACTAAAACTAGTGATGACAACCTAGTGGACAACATAGATGATGGGAAACTATTTACAACTATTACAAAAATATATTGTTTACTTTATTACGTTGATTCTTGAAGTATAAAGAACACGGAAAACGAACGCTCGCGAGTGGCGCTTCAAAATGGCACAAAAAATTTTCTATCAAACATATGGAACAGCCTGTCCAGTGGTATTTATACAGGTCAGTGGTGGTATTTCAAGTTTGATGAACAAATTTGAAGGTATTATTTACAACATAAAAACACAACTTCTTTGAACATTAATGATACTAGATAGCCACTTAGCCTTCTAATAAAAGTAAGTAAGAAAGTCATTATTGCAGACTTGATGAAAAATTTCACTTTTTACTTTTTCACCCGAGAGTCCTTAATTAATACGTATTAGAACTAAGTATTCCGATGTATAAATATAGAGCTACTCTGATAAAGTTTTCTGTAATTTTCTGGAGAAGGTTAAAGTGATGGATAAGCTATTGTTACGAATTGAGCGGTTTGTTTTTTTATTTGTACTACTGTTTTGTGTAGAGTATTCGATTCCATCTAGATTCTAGACGATCCTTTGGTATACATGGGAAATAAACGAAATCGATACTGTTAATGTTGGGAACACCTCAAATCCCCTCAATATTAAATTTCGATTATTAAAAGTAATTTATGTTATAGAAACCTTTACCACATAAACGTCTTTTAAAAATTCTTTTGTGTTTCTTAATACATTTGTATCGAATATTTACTGGGATCTTGATTTGAAAGCATATACATCGCCCCTTATTTCTTAACTCGACTTAGCTAAGTAGTAGGCATTGTGTCAGTTTCTGGTGTTAACGTTATGGTTATGACAGTTTCTAGCAAATTCACTTATGTGCCTTTGTACTGTATACCATTATCAATATTATATTGAGAGACAACAGTTAAAATGTTAATTTCTTCAAATTTTAAATGTCATAATAACGCTGTTTATATGATATTTGTACTAGATAAACTTTTTATTTATGTTTTATTGTGTCATGTCTGTTTGTTTCTAATCTCCTAAACAGATGTACGTTCACTGCCAGATGGGTTGACTCACTGCTTACTTAGGCTTATAATTTTTTTTTATGAAAATAAGGGACAAGGCGAGCAGGGCGTTCAGCTGATGGATTGATACGCCCTGCCCATTAGAATGTAGTGCCGCAGATACTTGAAAAACCCCAAAAAATTCTGAATGGCACAACGATACAACTGCGCTCGTCACCTTTAGACATAAGATGTTAAGTCTCTTTGGCCCAGTAATTTCACTAGCTACGGTGCCCTTGAGACCTAAACACAATAATGCTTATACATTACAGCTTCACGACAGAAATAGCTACCCGTAATCTAGCCGGCATCCTGTGCAAAGGAGCCTCCCACTGGCATTATATTTAACACAGTTATTTAAGAATCTACGCGGGAAAAGTCCAGGGCATTATCTTGTTTCAAATTAGTCATCACGCCCTTATTATCACTTGTTCGTACACCTCTTAGTCAGTGACCGCTGAACTAATTTTGATTGTGGTTTTAACATTGTCATTCAGTATTAAGGAAATGATGTATTCATATTTTGGCATTACCGCTAACTCAACAACAAAAGGGGAATGCCCATTTTAGACTAGTAAACGCCCAGTAATTTACATTAATCTAAAAATAACTGCATATTTTTCCTTCTATTATAAAAATATTAATTTATCAAAAAAAGATTGCTACACTTTTACACTTAAAATAAGTATCGCAACAATATTTTTAACCGACATCGAAAAAGAGGGCTACGTATTATAATCCGATTTTCGTGATTCTTCTTTATTTTGATGCAGATTAATTGGCATTTGGTCCCATAAAAAATGACGTACTTTGGCCCAGTAGTTTTCATTTTACGAACATTTTTTATGACTATTTTTGTTTACGTGGATAATGTTATTATAGCTTGTGTACTGCTATTTTAGGAGTTTTCATATAGATTGATTATATATTATTATTATTAACCTGTTTGCCGATAATTGGGTCTTAGTCTACCTGTTATTCATAGCTAACAAACGTTTTTCATGATAATTCAGTACAGTCATTTACAATCACATATGTCAGTGTCTCACAAGAACGTGAAATAGGGGATCTATATTGTTTAAGGCACGCAGAATTTTTCGTAGGCCTACCCATAGCTACTCATTATAATAATCTATTATTATATGACAGTAAAAAGCAACGAAATCTTATAGTTTACCTGATTAAATGAATGACACTAAAAAGTAAAAAATAAAAAAAATAAACAGATTTCAAAACTGAAAAGTATAAAACTTACTTAATAAAGATTTAATTGTATACACCTCTTATGCAAATCTTAAACCTTATAAATTACTAAAACACTATTAGTTGTATGCACTACCTATGGATAGATACCCAGTCGGTGCCAAGCCAAACGTAATAGAAGGTACCTACACCCGCCACGCATGACTTTGAGTGGGATAGCTTCGTCTAGAAACTAACAACCTAATCAAAAATAAATTTAAAAAACTATTGAATCAATATTTATTGTTGCAGTAACATTTGTAAAATACGCTTTAAGATTTATTTTATGAGACTCGCTCGATCCTGTAGACAAACTGTGTAAACAGTTTTACAGGACTTTGTATTATTTGAAGAAGAAACTGTATGTTTATAATAAATAAATTAATAAATAAAGCGGGCAGGCACCGACTTAAACCCAATCAATAGGTAGTACATATATATCAAAGTATTTTATCAATGTCAAAAGAATAAAATGTTCATAAGAGGTGTACAAAATTAAATCTTTATTATGTTACTAGCTGACCCAGCAAACGTTGTATTGCCATATAAAGTAATAAGAAAAATATTAGTAATTAAAATTTTCGGGTATAAAAAAAATTATGACCGATTCTCAGACCTACCACATATGTCGTACAAAAATTATATTCGATCGCCATCTTGCAACCCTGTTTCTGTGGATAGAACAGAAAAATATAAAAATTGCGATACTTTTGTATCTTGTGTTGATCGTAGATGGGTTAAAATTTGTAATGGTATGTATTTTTAATGCTCAATCATAATAAAATAAAAACAAAAATAAATGTCAAAAAATATATTTAGTTTGTATAAATATCTAAGCTTATCATTTACGGGTATAAAAAATTGATGTCGTCTGGAAACAGCTGTTATATTTCTAAATGTTGGCCAACTGAATAAGTGCTTAAAATCATTTCCAATCCCAGAATCGTAAAGAACGTAAAGGATCTGGTGTTGGGACCAATTGTGGCAATTTTACTTTGCCTCCAGCACAACATAATCCAGTCGATTCATCACTGTATTTTACGCCTTACAATATTTACAAATAATTGTCATTTCCCCAATTGTTACCGATTTGTCGGCACAATAATCTATTGCCGGATCACAGTGGAATGCAGCTCGGAATCGCTCAATTTCATTATGTCGTGCTCGCTGTTCTTGTGTTTGATGTGCACGAACTCGTTGCATTCTAAGCTTATCTACTTCATTGTCACTCACTAAAGAATGCAATTCTGACATAGCAATACGACTATTTTCTTGATCTGTCTCTCTCTGGTCATCATTGCGGCTAGCACGTGAGGTAGCTCTTCGCACATTTGATTGACTGCGACGACCTTAGTCAGGTTGTCTTCTCCTCGGCATCGTTAATTGTAATAAATCAAAGTGAGAAAAGTTCTCGCGCACTTAGCAGTAAAGTGTCACTACCACAAAACGTCAACAAAAAAAGCACATGACTTGAAATTTAAATAAAGGATAACCCGAGTAAAGAAAGTTCTCGCGCACGTAGCGGTAATCGTCACCCATAAAGATAGAAGTTTATTAAAAAAACTAGAGTATTCTTTTTTACTACAAAGTTTGTAGTAAATGAGTGAAAAAACTACCACGAGATACAACACATTTAGTTAAATAGCAACAGTTGATGTTAATTCGCGGCTTAAAATAAATTATCGCATGGCATGACCGACTGTTTCATTACGACAAATTTAAAGAATATATTATATTTATTAATTCAAGACAACCAAACCAATTTACTAAGATGTGTGAAGAATGTTAAATAACCGAGCGTAACTTACTGATTTATTAACTGTTATTTCAATTTTATTTAAGTAATTATTTTTTGCATTTCCTGTGTATGTTGCTTTAAATATTTGCACATAAAACTCAGTTGCTTTTATTACTAAGTAACCACTGCGCTTGAGATTGAAAAAATACTCAGTTGTTTTAAAAGCTGACCTAGATACAAATGATTTGACAGCTGAGAGAAAAGGGGATACTAAAACCCGACTTACCAATCACAAATATGAGGACCATACAAGCGACAGATTTCCTGGCCTTTGCCTGCGCCTCTCCCTGACCCGCGTGAAGTGCTCCCGGCATTTCTTTTGTACTTGCTAATAGCCTTTGTGCCATTAGGGAGTAGAAGAATGCTATTACTAAAAGCGGTAAAGCGTAGTATATTATTGCTTTCGCTAATGTCATCCATCTAAAAAGAAATTGTATTAATGATAATAGGCGAAAATCTTTTGGGTTCTATTTTGAGCAACACTAAATTCATTAGTAAGGTAGAAGAGGGTTGATTTTGTGGATTTTGTTAGCCTAGTCTGGACATAAGCAATTTGTTATGTTTTTAAAGTGACAGCCCTCATTTGAAAACTAAATTTCACAAGAAAAAACTCAACATGAAGCCACAGCCTGAGAGTTGAACAAATCATACAAGATTTTATGACGACACGTCACTCGAACGTTTAGCTCAGTTGGAAGAGAACTCGCACGGAACGCGAGAGGTCGTGGGTTCGAGTCCCGCAGCGTTCATAAAATTTTGTTTTCAAAATTTATTTGTGTTTTAATCCCAGAAGTGAGGGTTATCACTACAATAACATAATGAATTGTTTAGGTTTGCAAGAGCGACATCTCAAGTCAATTTCCTAATATGCAAATATTGGGTTTGAGTTGGTACTGGTAACAGTAAATTAGATCCTGTAGATGAAGCCATAACCTGATAGTTGAACAAAGCATACAAGATTTTATGAAGATACGTCACTCCATCGGTTGGAAGCTCAGTTGGAAGAGCATTCACACGGAACGCGATACTTCGCGGGTTCGAGTCCCGCATCGATCATAAAATTTTGTTTATAACTTTATTTTTGTAGTGTACATATTACAGTTTAATTCGAATTAATTTATACCAGTATTCACAAAAATAGCACGCAATATAGTAAACTAGTATTTATTGAAGTGGAAATGGGCAAAAACTTATGTAATGAGAAGTTTTATAACAATAAAAAGTACTAGGAATGTATAAGATGTAACTACTTTGATGCAAATACTATTGAATGCAAATCAAAATAGTATATCAAAATAATAGGCAAAGCTATAGGCATGTGGAATATTAAACAATTATTTTAAATTAATTATCGTCAGTATATCTTGTTATTTAAAAGAGGGCTATGTTATATAAGAGGTTTGTTTAACTTATCAACAAAATATATAAATCTTACGAAATATTTGTAAGTTTTATATATTTCACCTTTACATTCCAAGCATGCTTAAATAGGTAGATAGCTGTTTGTCCTTGCATTTTCTATCAGTGTTAGCAATAACCCTTCCACTTTAGTAAACTATGGAATTCTGTAGTTTTTGATATCAACCCATTTTCGAATTATTTATTCATAATATCATTGAATTCTTAGCTACATCGTGTTAGTATCATAGACGTTGAAATAATAAATAAAATGATAATAGTTAAAAAAACTAAAACATTCTCTTTGTATTCGAAAATATCCTAAAATTAGATTAATCGGTTAAATGTAATGGTTGAAATTTCAAATTAATACTTTCTTTGATTAACGCGAGTGTTACACATTTAAATAAAACACTTTTAAAGGATTAAAACGCGTGTAATTGTAACGGTTTTACATTAGATGTTTGTGTAAAAGTTACATTTTTATTTCAGTTAGTTCAGTTTAGTTTAGTTTCAAGACCTTTCCAGATCTTCCAGAAAACGAGATCTGTTAATCCTTTAAAAGTGTTTTGTTTAAATTTAAAATTAACATAAATTCCTGCCTTATCGACATTATATGAGAATTATATAAATTAACAAAAATCATATTTTGCAAATTGAAAAATGGAATAATTTTATTATATTATTGTATTGTCATCGGTCCTCGACAAATCTACGGAGTTTGTACGAAATCTGGTCGTTTAAAGTGAATCAAAATGGCGCCCAAATGAGTCGGTTACAAACAAATATATATACAGGTGAAGCTAATAAAAAGCGTTTAAAAAAGTTGCTCTAAATATTAAATGGCAATGTAATAAAAGGCTTGTGAAAAATTTTTTACAGATAATAATTCTGTTACATATAAATAGAAGCAAATAATATTCTTTCTTAGAATTTCACAAGACTTACTTGGGAAATGTAGTCCAATCTGGTGGATAAGGGGAGCAAAATAATATAGTGACGTTGTTGTGAAGTGTTGCCGATGCAGTATTGGAAAATAAGGCTGCTGGTGTTGCCAATAGCAGGGCAACTATCCAAATTATCGTAGCGCATACCAACGGCAACTTTCTTAGCTGCAACAAAAATAAAATGATCAACTTATTGTCATTTTCACGTAACAGTTAATGTAAGTAATAGTCATATTCTTAATGCGTATAATTAAACAAACACAAATTCATCAGTGGAGGCTCCTTTGCATAGGATGCCGGCTATATTATGGTTACCACAGCGGCGCCTGTTTCTGCCATGAAGCAGTAATGTGTAAGCATTATTGAGTTTCGGTCTGAAGGGCGCCGTAGCTAGTTAAATTACTGCGCAAATGAGACTTGACATTTTATGTCTGATGGGTCTCCTTGGAGCTCGTCTTCCGCGCAAACTATTCAGTTTAGAAAAAAAATGATAGCGGAAACCTCAATATGAAGACCTATCCATAAATAAACCCACACGTATGGGTTTGATGAAAAAAAAGTTGAGTTTCGAAAGTTTATTGATTTTTTTTCTATTTTTGCATACAAATGTTAATGCGGTTCACATAATACATCTACATACCAAGTTTCAACAGTAAAGTTCTTATGGTTTCGGAAAAAAGTGGCTGTGACATACGGACTGACAGAAAGACAGACATGATGAATCTATATGGGTTCCGTTTTTTGCCATTTGGCTACGGAACCCCAAAAACTAACAAGATAGAAGATAATTAAATCTTAGATCAGATTGCTACCAACTTCGCTAAGTGTATGCTTAGCGTCATAAGTTGAAGTTCTCCTGTTACAGTTGTTGGATAAACAAAACTTCATCATAACTTATATTATATTAGCTTAATTCAAATCTTTTGGCAACGAGAGTAATTTGAAATTTGTTGAGACCATTCATATCTTTATATCAGGCAGTTAAAGTTTATATTAATTGTTTATTTTCAACCGACTTAAGAAAAGAGGTGGTTCTCAATTTGACGGTATTTTTTTATATGTTTGTTATCTCAGAACTTTCGGCCGAACCGATGTTGATTATTTTTTTTCAAAGCTGGTGCTTCCCGTGTGGTCGATTTCAGTGTCAGTCAAGGTATGTTTTATTTCATACATAGTTATGGGTGAGATGTGCTTGTGTTGCACGCGCGAAGTGACGAGGCGAAAGGCGAGCAGGGCCTTGGATTAGTTTTTTAGAAGTCGGTTTTTTTTTGTTAATTTTCTTTATTATTTAAAGAAAATTATCTTGTTGAATAGGTACACCGTTAATGCTAACTATCCCTTAATATCAATCACTTGATCACATCCAAAATGATTTATGAAAAAATAATCCGTATACAGACGCTATTTAATATAATATTTTGTATTGATTGATAATATTAAAGTAAAAACGTTAGGGGCGTCGATTAATTACGTAAGGTGTTCTAGGGGGGAGGGAATCAAGCTAAATCTTTCCACATCTAACTTTGGGTGCAGGGACTTGTCAAATATCACGTTATTATTTTTTCATTTCTCATACTCGGAAAGTAATGTTGTCTTGATCTGATTAAATTGGGTGGAAAATGCTGCTTCCCTCCATGGGAAAAACTCATACAAATTACTTTCCACCTAAAGGCCGGAATGAACTTCAAAAATAGAACTGCTTTCAGCTGTGAAGAGTTTTATTGAAAAAAAAAACTAATTAAAAAAAAGCTGCGGCTGTGTGACTTTCTAAACAGCCAGTGTGAACTTAGCGCAAACTTCTTTGAGCGGAATAAGCCACAACAATTACGCGGAGAGTTCCATATTTAAAATTTAAAAAGTCGTCATAAATTGTCCTAATTTGACAATTAATTTTAAATAGGTACTACAAATATTATGATTTAATATCAATAAATAGTTGAGATAAACAACTAGTTTTAATTTCCTCATATTCGAAATGAAAAGTAAAGATCTTAACACGGGTAAAAGAATCAATTCCTACTCGGACCATAGGCGCCCGAGCGCAGCAAGGGCGGCCTAAATATCTCGGAAATTGATTCTTTCGACCCTAGGTTAACAATCTACTATTCTAGCAGAAAAGAGTATAAAATTGCGTGAAATATGATTTCTAGAATATTTCCAAATCTGACACAATGGTGTTTGTCGTATTCGTCCGGAACCTCGCACAGTAGCGAAGTAGCTCGAATATTTAAGCCCTATCGACCAGCGATTATTATGATTTTAAATTACGGTAAAATTCACAAATACTAACTAGTCCTTGCTAGTCTTCAGTAAAAGTATTTACAACGAATTGTGTTTTTGTTTTTTTCTTCTCAATAATCAAACACGTTTACATCCGAAACATAAATTTTGAAGAATCTCGCGTAAGATTAGGGGTGGGGTGAGAGAGTTCAGGAAAATCTTACAAAATCTATCCAAGGAGAGATGGGGGGTCGAAAAATTCTCAAAAATGCCTCACGTAATTAATGGAGGCCCCCTTAGTGGCGCACTCTCGACATTATGAAAATAAGGGCGAGACGCGCAGGACGTTCAGCTGATGGTAATTGATAAGTCGTGCCCATTACAATGAAGTGCCGCTCAGGATTATTGAAAAACTCAAAAATTCTGAGCAGTGTACTACAACTGCGCTCGTCACCTTGAGACATAAGTTGTCAAGCCTCATTTGCCCAGGAATTCCACAAGCTACGGCGCTCTTCAGACCGAAACACAGTAATTCTCACACATTACTGATTCACGGCAGAAATAGGCGCCGTTGTGGTACCCATAATCTAGCCGGCATCCGGTGCAAAGGAGCCTCCCACTGGTAGTATCTAGTTTACCTAATTAAACTTATAAATGGGGTAGATATCTTTCTTTCCGTGTTAGGCATTAATATTCAGACCTAGACAGCATTCCAGGCATTTTTATTCAAATGGATTCCATTTCAGTGAAAACTCCTGAGTAATGTTAACTCCTTTTTATTAAGTCAATATTTCACGAACAGCTAGCACAATTCGTCATGTCCATTCGGTATGTAAATTATTGTATTTTTCAGCACGGAGAGTTCCTAAAGTGATTTATTTTGCGAGTTAAATCTCTCTGTTCACTGAATAATCTATTATCGCAACAGAGTGAGTGAAGCTCCAAAAACAAAACATGTATTTAATCGTATTCCACGAGGAACGGCAACTTAAATACGACAGAAATTCGAACTAAAATAACAAACAATTCTTCTCTCAAACTGTTTCGGAGAGATATTACACGATATTACTATATAATATCGTGAAGACAAAGCTTTCTATTATAATAATACAAATTCACAATAAACTATTTAGATAGTTACAGCACGTGTTTATACCTAAGTGATCTAATAACGTATTGTTAAAAGACTTCGAAGCTCGTGTGCTTCTAGATTTGGCTAGATAATTTCGTAAAAATGTAAAAAATAAAAAATATGTATTCTTGATTTGTTTAGTAACTATATCTAGACTTGTTTGGTAGATTTTGTTAATTTCTTATTTCTTTACTTCATAGAATGGTTGCTTTATAACTAATCCTTTTTTTTATAACAATTTCACACATATTTTTTTATGGAATAGGAGGACAAATGAGCGTACGGGTCACCTGTTGTGAAGTGATCACCGCCGCCCACAATCTCTTGCAACAGCAGAGGAATCACAGGAGTGTTGCCGGTCTTTACGGAAGGTGTATGCGCTTTTTTCGAAGGTACCCATGTCGTATCGTCCTGGAAACACCGCACAAGGATTCTCATTCCACAGCTTTGTAGTACGAGGAAGAAAGCTCCTGGAAAACCGCACAGTGGAGGACCGCCACACATCCAGATTGTGGGAATGATATCCTTACTTGTGGCATGTCGTGCGAAGGTGGAATTTGGAGGCAGAAATCAGGTTAAACAGCTCTTCGGAACATCCTCGTGATAAATGCGCTAGAAGACACACAATGAAGTGACATCTCTACGCAACGCCAAGTGATCCAGCCGTTCACAGAGCACTGGGTCCCCGACAAATCGAGCTGCTCTACGTTGCACGCGGTCAAATGGATCGAGCTGATACTGGGGTGCGCCAGACCAGAGATGACAGCAATACTCCATGTGTGGTGATCTGCGCATTGAAGAGCGCTAGAATATGGGCCGGCTTGAAGTATTGCCGTGCTCTATTAATGACGCACAATTTGTCTTTGCCTTGCAGATGGCCACGAAATTGGGAATCGCTCGAGATTTCGAGACCCAGTATTCCGATACTAGGCGAGGCTTTAAGGGAAGTGTTGTGAAGAGCGGTGATACGACAAATGGGGTTTTTTTAGTGGTGAACGCGCAACTTGAGCATTCTGGGGGTTATATTGGACAAGGTTCAATTTATAGGATAGGCACTACACTCCTAGGCAATGGTCGGACATTCCGAGAGGGGCGTCGACAAAGACCTGGTAACCATCGGGATGTGTAGTCAGCAGAAGATCTAATAAAGACGTCATGTGGCTATCCACATTCGGAAGCGGCGTTGGCGACTCAACCAACAGACCATACGCCAATGCAAAATTATGCACAGATCGCCCTGCGTAGGCTGTGGTACGTGATCCAAGCCATTAGGCATTGTGCCCGTTGAAATCACCCAAGACAACGATTTCAGCGGAGGGGATCTGTGCAAGAAACGTCGTCAATTGCCGCTTGAACGCAGCCCATGAGAGGATAGGTTTCTGCATTACCACTATGGGACCTGTAGACACACGCATAGATGCGGACGCGGTCCTCTAAATCTACGCGGAGCCAGAGAGTATACAGGTCCCTACCCTCAAAATTGCCGAGACGGCGACAGCAGATATCCTCCCTAACGTACACACATACCCCAATGCAGTGCCGGGGGGGGGGCGTATGGCCACCGGTCCTCGACACTAACCTATGCGAAACATAGCGGCACTAGGCCGCTACTTCACGCCGGTATTCTGTGCAAGTGTCGTAATTAACCCGGACGAGTCTGGCCCGATTGTGCTGACGTCAAAAGACGGCAGCGTGACTTTCCCACTTTTAAAAGCCCTTAGTCGCCTCTTACGACACCCATGGTCCTGGGACTCCCCTATTCTTTTTGCGCCCCGGGGAAAGTACACATCTTTTCGCATGCAGTATTCAGCTTAAAAGGTAATTAATGCATTTAGTAATAAGACCTTTGTAACTTAGCATAATTTTTAATGTAATATTGTAATTACCACAGATGAATCTAATTAAAAAAAACTCAGGTCTCATTAAAAGATCAAGTCAAATTCCATTCAAATAATTTAATGTAATTTGCCTTACTATATAACTTTTCTATTATGTTACTTACTGCTACGGAACCCTTCATGGGCGAGTCCGACTCATCCTTGGCCGCTCTTTTGAGTTTCTTGCCAATCCACTTACTCATGCATTATAGATCGGTGGTAGTGATAAACAAAGTATAACGCGTTATACATTGTTTAATGATGATTGAAAACGGATTTAAACAAATTTGAATACACATTTTTACATAAATTATCTTGCCCCAAACTAGGCATAGCCTGTACGATGGGTACAAGATAACCATATATTTAATACAATACATATACTTACTTAACATATAAACATCCATGACTCGGAAACCATATTCATCGTATAAATGTTTGCACCTACCAGGATTCGAACACGGGAACTCTAGCTTTAGTAGTCAGGGTCACTCACCATTCTGCTACATTATAGATCGGTCGTATTGATACATCTTTTAATGATGATTCAAAACGGATTTCAACTAATTTGAATACAGATAAACTATAATATAATAATATATATATTATAATAAAATATTGACACACTTTTACACAAATTATTTTGCCCCAAACTAGACATAGCCTGTACTGTGGGTACAAAACAACGATATATTTAATACAATATATTATATACTTAACTTAACTTACATACATAAATACATATAAACATCCATATTCATCATATAAATGTTTGCACTTACCAGGATTTCCCGGGTTCGATTCCTTTAGCTTATTAGTCAGGTTTAAGTGTGTTAGATAACTATGTGCACAGTTTTAAATTTAGTTTATAGTTGTAAAGTAAGAGTTTAAGCAAACAGTTCAAATTATAACTTACTTGTAACTTACGAAAGGGGTTCACAATAGCGCAATACCTCTCAGCTGAGAGAGCGGTCAGCGTGAAGACAGATACCCCAATACTAATGTCCTTGCCAGTTTCAGACAGCCTGCATATCACCTCTCCCCATGGCCATGACTCCAGGGTGTATATCGTAGAGACAAACGGTACACAGATTAGAATTACTAGGAGATCAGCAAGCGCCAAAGAGAATATGTACCTGTAAAAGAAAACTGAATTATGGAGTGAACTTAAGGCTGGGGACCGAGTCAATGGCCTTGAAGAATCGTACGGAGCTAGGTTACCTCTCTCGCACAAGATCGAAATTTAAACTCAGAATTAGAAGCATTTTTAATTTATTACAAACCTAATACAAATTTGATTACTAAACTAACAAAACTAAGTGATTTTGAATAGTATTGGTATACAATTAATAAATTTTCGTACAGTTTTTATCTAGATTGAATGATTAGCATGGCTCCAACTGTAAAAATTAAGGGTAGTTTGGTGATTTTTTTCGCAATGTGTATAAAAATAGAAATGTATAGAAAAAAATTATTTTCGTCTCAAATTGTGTAAATATAATTATTTTTTGTAAATATTATATAAACCGTCATGCATGTGTTCAATTATGCGCTATTTTGGTGATTTCTGGGGATAATGGCCTTAAGAGTAAAATATTAGTCAAGCATCGGTGGAATTGTTAATAATGGTAGGTAGGTAATAACCTCAACCAAATACAGCATAACTCAACCTGTTTGAAGTGAAAACTTCTTTGATCGCATTGAGAAATTCACAGAGAGGAAAAATATTGTTAAGTCGCTGACACACATATTATAAATATATACGAAGGACGTTCAATAAAAGTTAGATCGTGTTTATTGTCGATAATTTTTAGTATCGTAATTTTTCGATATTGTCCCTTTTAGTATAACACTCTCGGAATATCTTGAATGAATGAAATGAAATGAACGAAATGAACGAAATGACCTAATGAACTAAATGAACTAAATGAACTAAATGAACTAAATGAACTAAATGAACTAAATGATCTAAATGAACTAAATGATCTAAATGAACTAAATGAACTAAATGACCGAAATGAACTAAATGAACGAATATAACGAAATGAATAAAATTGATTTATTGCGTCGAAAACAGCACACACATTATAGATCTTAAATTCATTGTAGTGTCTTATATTCGGCTAATTTAAATTACACTGGCCTGCAAAAGTAAGTATCACACTTTTCAAATTATTATTTTTTTCTTTACTATAGAAGGTAGAGATTTAGGATTAAAAACGTTTTGTTGCAAATTTTATAGGCTTTAATTCTTAGAAACTAAAATTATACATTAGTAAGATTTTTTACTTAAAAAAGATAAAATAATGAAAATAGACATTTTTAGTTTAGTGTAAAAAATTCAACTAATATGTATTACATGTTATTTAATTTTTTATAACTGGTATTGCCTCCTCGAGCTCTGATTACAACTTCGAGCCGGTTTGGCATACTGAACACTAGGCTTCGGAGCCGATGTTGGGAATATTCTTCCATTCTTCTACCAGGGCCTGCTTTAGTGCCCTGAGGGTAGTAGGTGGTGGTCTGCGATTTCTGACTAGCCTCCCAAGCTCAACCCAGGCGTGTTTAATCGGGTTGAGATCAGGACTTCTTGATGGCCAAGCCATCACGCTGATAACGACCTCCTGAATATACTCTTGTACGATATGAGCCGTGTGTGGCCGGGCATTATCATGCATCAGCATCGATCCACCACCCATATTTGCTTAATACGGCCCTGCATACTCATTGAGAATCTCTTGAGCATATCTTTGCCTAGTGAGGGTGCCATTTTCTATGGCTACGAGCTCTGTGCGACCTTCTGAAGATATGCCAGCCCATACGTGTACACTGCCTCCACCGTATTGGACTCTCTCTGAGATGCAGGCTTGAAGGTATCGCTCACCAGGTCACCTGTAAACACTTCGCCTACCATCAGAAGTGTAAAGGGAGAATCGAGACTCATCTGCAAACAAATTCTTGACTATTCTTCTTCATCCTACTGCATGTGTCGGGCGTATCGTAGTCTCGCTACTCGATGCTGTCTCTCGAGTTTTGGGCTACTCGCTGGTCTTTGGGGTTTCAAATTTGCTTCAGCAAGTCTTCCTCTCACTGTACTGTCACTAATGTAGTCCCTCCGGGTCTGAAGTAGCTGTTGCTGGACTTCAACTGCATTTTGGTGGTGATTTCTTAACACAGTGGAAATAATATAACGATCCTCTCGGGCACTGGTACACCTGGGTCTGCCATTAGAAGGTCTCCTCAGATGGTGTCCAATCTCTTCGTACCTTCGCTTTACCTTCTGGACCGTTCGTACCGTCACACCCACCATTCTTGCAGTGCGACGCATACTGATGCCTAGTTCCAGAAAAGCCATGATCCTAGCACATTCTTCACCTGAAAGAGGCATGATATATAAATGTTATGTGCTTTTTAGCATAAATTTTTAAAACAAGACCCATCGATCTTGAAAAAAATTTAAAACAGAAAGAAAAATGTGAATGGTAAAATTGTAATTCGGAAACGTCCACTTTGAAAAAGGAATGGTTTTGTTTTTGAAGTTTTTTTTCAGCCAATTCTTAAAAGAAGGTTACCGACTATGAAGTTTTAATGTACAAAATGAAATTCTCTTTGGAGTCCATTTTATTTCGAAAGTATATCCTGTGAACTTAAAACGTTATCCCAATTTTAAAAGTGTGATACTTACTTTTGAAGGCAAGTGTAGTATGCAAAAATTTTACTTAAAATTTAAAAAGCCTTAACACTATAAATTTTTTTGTCGATTAACCATTTAAACAGGAGTCCAGTAAATCATTTTTGTTCTTTTTTCTATCAGGTGAAAATGGAGCCACAATAATGGCGGGAATTTTATCTTGGTGGAACAAAATATTTTTTGCTAGATTGTCTCGCTGTTTCTCACGAATTTGGCTTCGCAGTTTCGAATTTGTTTTATGCAGAACGATAATATTATGTATTAAGAATCTACTTGATCACGTTATTTCACTGACCGTCTTTTTTATTTAACCTTCAAAAACTGGGCATATTCATATAAGAAGATATAGTCAACAACAGTGCAATTGAAATTTTTTGTTCATTGGCTCATTTCAACGTTGTTGTCATCGATATTTAAGTATGATACAAAACTTACGCTTATAACTGTCCTCAATTATAAAAATTATGAAGATAAATATCTGTTAATAAAAATTAAACTTTACCACCTTACTCTAAGGTTCCCTTCATAAACGCAACGAGCAAAGTGTTCATACGTTATCTATACATATAAATAAAATTGGAGTGTCTGTTTCTAATATTGAATTAATACGGTACATACACCACAATAACATTTTTTACAATTTTTCTCTGTCTGTCTATCTGTTTGTTCCGGCTAATCTCTGAAATGACTGGACCAATTTTGAAGGGACTTTTATTGGCAGGTAGCTGGTGTAATAAGGAGTAACTTAGGCTACGTTTATTTCAGAAAAATTCACGTATTTTAGAAAAATCAAGTAATGTTGCAATGTCAAAGAAATGGTTTAACTCTTAAAATTATTTATATGGCAAAACAACGTTTGCCGGGTCAGCTAGTATATATATATAACACGTCTCATTCATTTCCCGGTTTACAATCATTCACAATTTATTAGAGATATAAAAAATAGTTGTGTACCGAAAATAAGAAATTCCGACCTTTTTTGTGTCCGAGAAGCGTGACTTACACCATATTAAAAGGAACGCTTGCGCGTCCGTCGTTGCCTGTATTTTGATCATGCTAAATGTAAACCAAATCAAATCAAAAATACTTTATTTCATAGGAAAATTACATTACACTTGAAATGTGTAGTTTTTTTCATACAGCTTGTTTGGAAGGCAGGATTTCTTAGAGAAAAACGAGCAAGGGACTCTAAGGTTGCTCTTTTCAAAACAGATGAGGTATTACAAGTTCTTAAGAAGAGGTTTAAGTTTTTTAAAACAGGGCCATAAAATAACTTGTGCCCTTATTATCTTGGCGCTTTTAGGGTAATCTTTAATCTAGCGTATTTTCTTAGGAGGTCGTCACCGTCAGTATCAATCATTATTGAATATCAATATATTATAATTATTGAATAAATCAAGGAATCTTATGATTTAACTATTACTATGCAATCATTTTGAGTTTTTCGATTTTTTCTATTTAAATAGGTTTTCTAATAAAAAGTAAAATTATATTTACACTTTTACATGAATATCTATTACAAGTAACTATTGGAAAAGCAGCTAGAATTAAAAATAAAATATTATGCATAATATGCATAATATGCTCAATATATAAATATAAATTTTATGATAAGTACAGACAGAATGTATATTGCAAATGTCGCTATGAAATATTGGAAGATGGAACAGTTTCAAACAGAAAAAGTTATCTTTTGTATTCCATTTCTCAGCAAACAGCTAAGTGAAATTAACTTAAGTTACATTCTTGCTGATGTAGTTTGTATTTTCTACATACGAATTGTGTTTCAGAAGAAACTAATTAATTCGCTTGGCAGAGCGGAATGATAAGAAAGCAAATAAAGGCAATTTGAGCAGTATCTTGATATGAACTAAGGCATGCCGTGATTATTTCGTGAAAAAGGGTAAATTGTTTCTTTCGTTCAAAGAATAATGTATCCAATAACAGCTGACAAAGGTCTTTCACTATCTTGAAAAGTAATTAATGGTTTTTGTATGGTTAAGCATTATTTTTTATTATTGTTTTACCCCAATAAGTGGTTTAGGTTTTAGCTCTTCGAGCTCAAAAATAAATTTTGTGACACCTATTTTATAATTTTTTAAACCGCAATTACTTTTGAATGTATAATCCGATATTTCAGTCGATCGGTAAATCCGTTTAAAATCTATTCCAAAAAAAAAACAAATTTAAATATTTATTTGTAGTTGTTCTGAAATTTTTCTAAATCCAAAGGGTCCGAATCGGTCCAAACTGTATTCAAAATCTAAGTTTGGTCAAGCCCTTTCGAATGGCGCCAACTGCGATGAAATCGGTCAAGCCGTTCAATAGTTATAAGAGGTTTACATACATCCATATACACACACACACGTACAGACATACAGAGGTACGGAAACCATCGCGGAAATAGTCAAGGAAGCTTCCTAGGACCTTAAAACGACAAGATCTGAATAAGAAAACTCGATTTTAGAAAAACAGGTACAATCAATTACTTTCCCAATTTTTGAAAACTTTCAAGCGGATTGTTAAAAATAGTAACACACAGGTGAAGGTTATAAAAATCGGATAAATATAGAATTTAGAAAGGTTACTTAAGAGCGACTGAATTACAATTATCACAGTTTGATGAAAATCACTAGATTTTCAATAGTTTGGTCACGACAGTCGGGCGACCTCGAGTCATTTTTACGGCTTTTGGTTACCGAACTGGGATCCCTATTATGAATATTAACGAAGCATACTTTAATTTTAGGGACTCTGCAAGCCTTGCTCTATTTGAGGACTCTCATTTTAATAATGACAAGAGGGACAATGCTTAATTATTCAGAGGTTTGTCTGACAGTGATGCGTGAAAAGAAATTATAAACAAGTTCTGCAACTCATTGCTTTAATGGACTTCAATCTAAATTTGTTGTAATTATTATGACGGGTACTCACGGGACTAGTAAAAAAGAAGGACTCCGCGCCGTTATATTAGCAAATGAAGCACCTTTATGCTAATGTGTGTGCGGTTACACAATTTTTTCTCCCTTAAATAATCATATATCCACAAATACTTTTATGTTATTGTTTTTACACTTTTTCACAACGCACGACGCCTTTTTTAAAATATTTTACTGAGATGCAAACTGATCCGTCACAGACGATGACAATTCTCATACTGGCCGCCTATCGGCCTGTAGTAGTGTAAGTGTGTGCGTGAGGCTATGTATTTACACGTTAATCGGCTTGTTTTGGTGCTACACTGTTATGTAAGGTGACACGGAGTGCTTATTTTTTTACCAGTCCGTGCTCACGATATATATTTTATTACTTTGGTGCCGATATTTCTGTCCAATTGCATGAATCGTGGTCGCGGCAGAACTGCGGAGGCGGCAAGAAACTCTTGACACATTGACACTTGACACTAATAGTACATCAATGACGTTATGACATCAACGTGGCGCCTAATTCGTTTTGGTCCTTGATTCCCTAATTCACGACACACACTTCTGAAGACGTCTATACTTTCGGGTCTTTTTGTTGCATTTGTACCACGAGACTCCATGTTTGCGCTAGTCTAAAACCATCCTGTCTATTAAAATTGTTAGGATACTTTTAATTTTAATAGCTTCTCCAACAAGCCGTGGGATGTATTTGCGTTCAGCAGAAGTTACCTGTGGGTTATGCAGCTCGATCTTGTGGTTGGTCTTAGTAAATCTCAATTTGGTAAGCTTCAGTCAGTTTTATTGACATAATTCATAATTAACTAAAACCTGCTTATCGCTAAGAGTAATTTTTCCAACTTACGAGAAAAACTAAAACGGGTCCTTTGCACAGGATACCGGCTAGAATATGGGTAACGGCGCCTATTTCTGCCCTGAAGCAGTAATGTGTAAGCATTATTGTGTTTCGGTCTGAAGGGCGCCGTAGCTAGTGAATTACTGGACAAATGAGACTTAACTTCTTATGTCTCACAGTGACGAGCGCAATTTTAGTTCCGCTCAGAATATTTAGGTTTTTCAAGAATCCTGAGCGGTACTGCATTGCAATGGGCAGGGTGTATAAATTTACATCAGCTGAACGTCCTGCTCCTCTCGTCCTTTTAATGTCATAAAAAAAAGATAAAATTTGAAAAACAAAACTTTATGAACGATGCGGGATCCGAACCCACGACCTCCGGCTTTCCGTGCCGGTGCTCTAAACCACTGAGCTAACCGTTCGAGTACCGCCTTATAAAATTCTGTTTGCTTTGTTCAACTCTCAGGTTGTGGCTTCATCAGGATCAATTCAACAGGATCTACTTTACAGTTGATAACCTGCTCAACCCCAATATTTGCATATTAGGAAATTGACTTGACATGTCGCTCTTGTAAATCTAAACAACTTGTTATGTTTTTTTTTAAAGTGATAACCCTCACTTCTAGGATTAAAGTATTCATAAAGTTTTGTTTTTCAAATTTTATTTGTGTATTAATCCTAGAAGTGAGGGTTATCACTTTAAAAAAAAACATAACAAAAAAAGATAATATTATGATGTCATGATAAGTTGGTATGAAATTTCAATATTGCGTTCTGGGTCAACAAAAGCATAATAAAATAATTATGTTTATAAAATTAGTATGTATTAAAGTACTTACGTGTTGGGTGCATTCCTCATGCCCCTATGTCTAACATAAACAATAACTAGAGTTCCATTTCCCAATACGCCTACGATAAATATTATAGCAAAGATTACTGGCACCACATAAGTCTCCACTCTATCCTTGTACGGTGTATACGGGTCGCTGGCATTGTCGTCAAAGTACGTGATGCTATTGTTTGACTGTATGTACATTCTGTAACAAAAGAAAGTATAGCGTTATTGTGGTAGCTTACTAACATCACTACCCGGTTCCGATCGGCTTTAAGTCAGAAGAAAAGATGTGTAAAATGTGTAGTTTCAGATCAAATCTTGATTTCAAAATGATTGCCGCTTTTTTTACGGAAAAAGAGGACAATATAGCGTACGGGTCACCTGGTGTTAAGTGATCACCACCGCCCACATTCTGTTGCAATACCAGAGGAATCACAGGAGCATTGTCAGCCTTTAAGAAAGATATACTAACGCGCTTTTTTTTGATGGTACCCATGTCGTATCGTCCCGGTAGGCCTTTAACGGCCGTTCCCAATATACTATCTACAGATAGAGATAAATTACTACCTTCTAATGTCAGTAATTATCTGTCAATAATCTGAAGCTGTCCCTATATACCAGAGGGGTCATTCTTATCGCCTTATATTGGGTCGCGTAATTGCAATTTCCATACAAACTTTATATCGCTGGTAAGCTGTAAGCTATATGTCGTCCCATTGACAGTCAGCGTGCACGGATAATGTGAGTTACTGTCGATAAGTTTATTGTTACAGAAAAGTCAACGTTAGTTACGATTTATATCTCAAGTAAGAGATAGATTGAATATTGGGAACGGCCTTAAGGCCGCTGCGTGTATAGCTGTGATGTAATGTATAAAATAGTTATAATCTACACAAAATGCCCCAAAAGTGAGTGATTTATACTAAACATGAGTATCTATATCTTCATAAGTAGGTAACACAATTGTATTTAAATGATTTTCCAATATGATCCCAGAAAAGGTACAAAGCAAGTGTGTTCTTTTTTTTTACTTTTACAAATAAGTCCACCCATTTGTGTCATTTACAGATATAGCAGAGTGAAGTGTCAGAATATATACAAGAGTAATCAATTTGTTATGTTTTAAAAGTGATAACACTCACATCTAGAATTAATACACAAATAAAATTTGAAAACAAAATTTTATCAACGACGCGGGACTCGAACCCACGACCTCTAGCGTTCCGTGACAGTGCTCTGCCAACTGAGCTAACCTTTCGAATGACGTATCGTCATAAGATCTTGTATGCTTTGTTCAACTCTCAGGTTGTGGCTTCATTCATCTACAGGATCTATTTTACAGTTGATAACCTGCTCAACCCCAAAAATTGCATATTCACATTTGACTAATCGCATAGTCACTTGCGACGCAACGAATTTTGCTGCGGTATTTTTAATAGATAGAGTGAAAAAGAAAAGTCAAGAGGAATCTTCTCATATGATGTAGTCAATAAACATATTTTTTGCGCTTTGCAAACGACATTTCAAACGTTGGCTGAACCCTACGAGATAGTAATATATATATATATATATATATATTGTATATATAATATTACAGTATTGTACGCCTTAAAAAGGTTAGTGAGACTTAAAAGTTCCCTTATTCATTATTCCAGTCTGCTGAATTCAAACATTGCTAATTCACACTCTGTCTTCTTCTATTGACCTAAGTCAGAATGAGAAAAAACACTCCTTATAGCGGCTGTTTTAAGTTAGCGGACCATATCCTTATATAGTGATATCCATTTTTATCCTTTACTTTATACAAGACATAATGGCTTATTTATGAAGTTATTTTAAGAAATACAGCATAAATACTTATTCAATTAAGTACCTAAAATATATTTTTTCATTTCATATTTATCATTAAGTCCTTTGACAGCATGTAGCAAATTTTAATGAATATTTTCGAAGATATTACAGATTTAAAACGCAGGGACATAGCGGTTGCGGCGGTTCCGGCCGGGAACACATTAGAATTAGTATCATCAAGCTTATAAAGTATAGCAGTCCATGAAACTTATATTACTTATTTACTAGCTGACCCGACAGACGTTCTTCTGTAGATAATAAAAAAAATACTGATTTTTAGGAATTTGCTAATAATATTTCAAACATCAAGAATTATTACGTATAAAATGCTCCCTATTGTTATAATGAAATTGTTTCACAGTGGAACTTTCAAACCGTGCGTCACTAAATTCTCTCATACAAAATATTTCCATACAAAACAAACATTGAAAATAAAAATATTGACAATTCATTTTTGACATGACCGAAGTCTGTCCGGGCAGCTAGTATTTAATATTAAAAGAGCTGACAGCAGAAAATTTCATAGGAGACATGTTTGAAATATTCACGATATTTCTCACCTACGGAAAGATGAATAATTTATTACGTTGCGTTAGGGACGGACACGTTTGGCACTCGATTAACGTAAAAATAGAAATGCATATCGTTTTAAACCTAAAACCCTTCGCATTACATCTAGGTCCGTCGTAAATATTACGACCGTCCATTCAAATCATTAAGGACATGAATATTACACGATGTGTCTGTTACCTCCTTTGATTTGGGAGCGCTGTTTAACATATTTTAAATATACTAACTTAAAATTCAATTAAAATTAAAATTTATATATTATATCTCACAATTACATAGTATACAAGGTATATTAAAATCTATATTTAAACATTGTTGTAATAATAATTGTGAGAGACCGGGGCCCCAATGATATAAAGGATATACAAAAAATAAATATATTATAATAAAACTTAATTAAAAAAAGAAAACTTATTTAGATAAAGAATGTATTTGGTGTTAGTGTGGATGTTGATTATGTGTAGGTCTGTGTGTGTGTGTGTGTGTAGTGACTTGGTGTGTGTGTTGTAGAAAATTTTTACCTTATAATATTAAGTCAGTTTTCAGTTTCAGTGTAGTCCAAGTATTTTAGAAGTTTTTAACTAATAATATATTATGTCTGAGTTTGGTAATTGGTTGGGAAAAACTTTAAAGTGTATTTTAAGAAGATTTGCACAACATTATTTTGATAATGCTTACCCCTTCATGGTATCTTCCCTCATTTCCAAAAAAAGTGTATGTATAGATCCATTACTGCGTTTACAAGAAAGTCTAAAACATTTCACTATATGAAAAAAAATACAATTTAGTGCCGCTCGAGATTTTTTAAAAACGGTTGGCTCAGTTGGAAAGAGCGCTCGCACGGAACGCGAGAGTTCGCGGCTTCGAGTCCTGCATCGTTCATAAAATGTTATTTTAAGTTTTATTTGTGTAATTAATCCCAGAAGTGAGTGTTCTTACTTTAAAAACATAACAAATTCTTTGTCTTTATTAAAATCATATATCATCTTTTTATCTATATTTTTTCTTTTTATTAAACATCGAAATTAATGCGGGAGTACTATTTTTAATACCTATTAAAGTTTCATTCATTACGCGTTAAATGCTATGTATTGGTCCTAAAGTGGCTATTCATAAAGGGTTTTCCGGACGAACGGTTATGTCGAGAATAGACTGTATGTTACCTACTGATATGGATATGTAATTGTCTAGTTTCGTCGTACTTGTGAAAATTATATTTCATTTTATGTACTCTTTCGGGATAAATCGTGTTTTATCTGGATTATTCTGGACACGAATGGTTTTTTCGGGATAAATAATAGATACGTCTTAGTAATATACCTAAGTAAGGATATTTGAGTTATTATTATTATATTATTATAAATAAAATATAAAAATAATGTACCTAAAGCAATCCTTGTTGTTTGATCATTTACCTGTATTTTTTGCCCATTTTCCCTTGTTCAGGTTTTGATAATTAGAAGAGATATTAAAGTTTTTGGCTTTTGTTTTGATCCTTGTTGGATTGCTGTAAACTTAGATAAAGGATTGGTCTCCGCTGCGCTCCAACTAGATACCGCAAGCGTAGTCGCAAAGTGCGGTAACTAATACTACATCCAAATGGGCGTAGTCGAGCTAGCCTCGAACAATGTGTGACGTTGACGTGCCACAGGTGTATTTTACAAAGTTTAATGTAAAATAACACGAAGCGTATATAAGTTATAACATTTGAAAGATGCCATTGAGTGTCAAGATGCCACGCACACAAGCATCTTTACAAATAGCCAATACACACTACAATATAAAGTCGCCGTAGTAAAAAAGCTATTGTTCTTAGGTAGTACGGTCTGACAGGGAGCAATTTGACAGCTAAACACATTCATTGAATGTATCAAATCATATCAGATATTTTTGAAGAATTATCTCGTAAAATAAAGTCTCGTCTCTTTGTCTAAGATCTAAGTAGGAAACTACCTTCATATATTCATTAAATAAAATGTATTCCATAACAAATTTAATAATACTTTAAATATATATGGCAACCATATTTTCCAGTGGGAGGTTCCTTTGCACAGGATGCCGGCTAGAGTATGGGTACCAAAACGGCACCTATTTCTGCCGAGAAGCAGTAATGTGTAAACATTACTGTGGTTCTGTCTGAAGGGCACCGAAGCTAGTGAACTACTGGGCAAATGAGACTTAACATCTTATGTCTCAAGGTGACGAGCGCAATGGTCCCGCTCAGAATTTTTGGGTTTTTCAAGAATCGTGAGCAGCACAGCATTGTAATGGGTAGGGCGTATCAATTACCATCAGCTCAACGTCCTGCTCGTCTCGTCCCTTATTTTGATAAAAAAAAGCGTCTGAAAAATCTATCCAGGCGAATATAGCGAATTCTGCCTTTAACAGCATTCACAGCCTTTTTAGTTTTAACAGGATGTGTTATGGTAACACAGGTTTTTTTTATGTTCTTTGTGCAATTCCGTGAATGTTAATGTTGATGAAAACATTATCAACATCAAACATTATTAAAAACAGATCATTTCATTGTTATGATTTAAAACTAACCTCGAAAAAATATAACCTCAAAAAAAATACGATGATGTTGTCTTTAATGGATTTTCATACAACAATTCATAAAAAATGACGCACTTTCAGCCTAGTTGTGACAACACAAGTGACTTTCCTAGAAAGTAATAAGCTCGTGTTTACCGATTCCTATATGACAATATTTTTCTAGAAACCTATCATAGTTTGCAATGGAATGAAAATTTATTTATCAAATGTTTTAGTGGAAGCTGAAATTTCAAACACAAATCATTCAAAGCCTTCCGTCCAACCACAATTTAAAATTTGTGAATACAAAATCAAGGAAAACGTGAAAAATATACGCTTCGGATGTGTACATACAAAAATTTACCAGAAATTTTAACGAAAAATCGGCCGCTTGAACCACTAACTACTATATTATATTCTCTTGATTTTAATTTTTTTCATGTAACAAAATGAATGGTGAATGTAGTAAGCTAGGCTAGTTTACCAGTGGGAGGCTCCTTTGCACTGGATACCGGGTAGTTTATGGGTACCACATCAGCGACTATTTCTGCCGTGAAGCAGTAATGTGTAAACATTATTGTGTTTGGGTCTGAAGGGCGCCGTAGCTAGTGAAATTACTGGGCAATAGAGACAACATCTTATGTCTCAAGATGACGATCGCAATTCTCACTACCGCTCAAAATTTTTGGGTTTTTCTAGAATCCTGAGCGGCACTGCATTGCAATGGGCAAGGCGTATCAATTACCATCAGCTGAACGCCCTGTTCGTCTCATGCCTTATTTGTATTAAAAAAAAACAGGCTGACTACTAGTGTTCTTTTAAAGACCAAGTGGAATGGGTCATTCTCTTCCCTAAATATGATAATAAAGTAACTACTTGTGGTGCCTGGATGATTTTATTACCGGTAGTTCTGCTATGTGTCTTTTTTATATTTTTTATTTAATTATTTTAAAACTAAAGTAATTATATATTTTATTTAATAAAAGGCTCACTTAATGCATCTACTGTACTCAATAACTCTTGTTTTTTGTTATTACTTTACTTTTTTTTACTTTTGTAATGTTTGAGTATTTTTGTTGCATCACTTTGCATATATTGTAACTGAAATGATAATTGCATTAAAAATAAGAACTTACAATACCTAATCTGTTTTGGAAAGAGCAACCTTATCGTTTCTTGCTCGTTCTTCTCTAAGGAAATCTGCCTTCGGAATGAGTTGTATGAAAATAAATTACATATTTCAAGTATAATATGATTTACTTATGAAATAAAATATTTTTGATTTGATTTGTCCACTATTATAATAATAAGACTTTTAATATTAACCACACAATTTTTAAAACGATGCCACAATGTAAAAGTAATATGACAATCTCACATACAAAAATGTAACCTGTAACTGGCCAGTCCATAAACTTTTCTTAAGGCCGTATTCGTGTTAATGTTTAGCCACAGAAAAGGCAAAGGAGTAGGCAAGTATCGAATACTATGCCATTCTATAAGTACTTTATCGTATTTTTATTATTTTTTATTAGGAAAAGCAATCAACTACAACTTACAGAGTATGTACATAAAGAAATAACATATAAGACCAATAAAATTGTAGTCAGATACGCTATTACATCTTACTATGTACAACTTTGAGGTATTCAATGCAAGGTATATAGAAAAAGTGTTAATTCAATACTTTTCGAAATTAAATAGTGTTCTAAATTATGGCTAGTTGGAGTAAATTAAATTTACAACAATTAAAAAACATAAAAAAGAAAACTAACAAAAAATCGTATCTATTTCTTCATTATTGTTCGATTTACTGAATCTGAATCAATTTGTATTTTTTTTTACTGGCCAGTCCAGAAACTTTTCGTAGGGCCGTATTTGTGTTAATGTTTAGCCACAGAAAAGGCAAAGGAGTAGACAGGTATCCAATAGTATACTTTCCTTTATTTACTTTATCGTGTAATGTGTCTATCAAATGCTTCGTAATTCTTCGATTATATGAAGAATATTTAGTAGAGTTAGTGTAATTTTTTTGTGTATCCATATTTGTGCTTTTGCTAGATTAATTTCTGATCAACTCTTCTTGGTCTGAAGGTGAATCAGCCAATAAAACAATTTACTTAGTAAATCGCGGGCATCCACTGTCTAGCTTTTTACTAGATATAAATATTATAGTCATTTAAATGTTACTCAATGAACAGCTTAAAATAATAGTTGAGGTGAATCACAATACGTAAATAATTAAATGTTCATAAAAGCTGTCCGGGTGAATGATTCTGTCGAAAACATACTGTGTGTTACCTGCTGATACGGATGTTTAATAGAGATTTAACAGCGTATCACCTTAATTGTGTTAAATAAATTATTTCGTCCTACGTACAGTTTATGAATTAATTAATGATAGCTATGAGAATAGATTAAATACATTTCAAATGAGGTCTCTGCGAATACGTAGAAATGCTTCACAATTGCTGTGTTTACATAAACTGTTAAGCTATGATATGGACTGTCCTTCGCTTTTATCACAAATCGGTTTGCATGTGCCTGCCTTCAATTGTCGGCTTAGTACTTTTTCATTAAATTCCACCACAGTAATTATGGCTTAAACTCTCCTCTACAGCTAATGTTACAATTATATAATTGTATTTTTAATCTAGATGAAAACACTAATATCTTCTTTTCAAACTTCCTTAATTTTAAAAAACAAATTTATATTGCTCTCCAAAATTTTTTTCTCCAAGATTTTAGATTTTAAAATATAACATGTATTTCTTATAGTAATGTTGTGCCTACCTATAATTTAAGTACATTTAAACTATTTTATTATATTTGTTTAATTCTTAGTGCATAAGTTAATAAATTGTATTTAGTTGGTAAGCCTTTATGAATAAATAAATAAATAATATGTTTTAACGTGAACGAAATTATGGTGGTCGAAATAATGTTTTACTTCATTCGCGTGTAAAGATTACACGCACATACTTTTTTAGTTATAAAAAGAACTGACTTTCGTAACCTAACCCGTACACCAGTATGCACATTGTTAATCATCAGCCCAGCGAAACTCTCTAAGAAAAAAGCGATTCACCGATTGTATGAAGCGTGCAGTCATTGATAGATTGACAGATGATGGCTATGATCTTGTAAAAAACAGAGACAGCCGAAATCCACTACGTTCTAGGCAACTGTTCGCTTACAAACTTAGCTGGATTATACTTCGTCGCCAATCGCCATACTTTTATTACTACTATTCCAAACTTATGTCAAATGACTGCACGTTTCATACTAAACAAAATTTTAATTTTTACTTAAGCAGTTTCACCTCTTATTACGTAGTATATACATTCTCTTTGTTCATTATTGGAGAGTTTATTATTGAGATTAATGACATTGATTAATATGCTCATTCTTGATGTAACTCCATGATATGTAATACATAATACAGCCATGTCATCGGAATTGTACCAACATTCAAATGTACAGCTTTATCCGCTGTTGATGCTAACAGATACAAAAGCCACTTACGGCCGTTCCCAATATTCAGTCTATCTCCGGTTGTGGCCTACTTGAGATAAAAATCGTAACTATCGATGACTTTTCTGTCCCAATAAACTTATCGACGGTAATTCACCTTGTCCGTACACGCTGTCTGTCAATGGGAGAACATACAGCTTACCAGCGATAGAAGTTTGTATGGAAATTGCATTTCACGCCTCCAAATATAAGGCGATAAGAATGACTTATCGGGTATATTGGGATAACTACAGATTATTGACAGCTAATTACTGGCAGTTGACGATAGTAATTTATCTCTATCTATAGAGTATATTGGTAACGGCCGTTAAATAATTGGAGCCGAACAAATGTAACAATTACAATAAAAGCAATGTAAGAAGAAAACAGCTCAAAAATGCGCAACAATTAGAAATTTCTAATTAATTATTCCCTTTCTCAACTCAGTACGTGATATCAATGAGTAATTATTCAGATCCAAAAACAAATATTTTTGTTAGAGATTTATACGGTCAAAGGTTTGCCGACTACACCAAGTCCCTCCAAGTACGTGTAAGGAAATGATAAGGAGGTGAATTAGAGCCAAGGAAGGGACTTGAATCTATAATGAGAAGTACGCATGAAAAAAAACTTGTAAGAAAGCAGGTGATCATTTCTTTTAAAGTGAAATTACATTTGCTAACCACACTTTGTTAGTATACTTTTTTTACCGATTTCAAAAAGGATGAGGTTATCAATTCGATCGTTATTTTTAATGTATGTACTCCGATTACTCTGAGATTTATGATCCGATTTACGTAAATATTTGTTCGATGCGAAATAGATGCCATTTTTGCCAATAAAAATTTTACATAGTTTGTCCCAATAGTTTTCACTTTATGAACCTTTAAATGAATTTTTTTGTCTACCTGGAATACGTTATTGTTTTCTGTGTACTGCTTTTTTTTGGAGCTTTAATTCAGGTTGATGATATATTATTATTAAATGACACTAAAACGTAAAAAATAAAAAAACAACGTTTAAAAAAAACCGACTTCGAAAACTGAAAAGTATCAAATACCTAAAAATTTAATTTAATACACCTCTTATGCAAACCTTTACCTTTAATATTAATAAAATACTATTATTTGTATGTGCTACATATTGATTGCTTTGAAGCCGGTGACAAGCCAAGGTACTTACACTCGCCACGCGTGACTTTGAGCGGGATAGCTACGTCTAGAACCAAGCGGACAAACACACGTGGCCAGACAACCTAAATAATTACAATAAGTAAGCTGTTTATAATAGTTAGTTTTATTTGTTTAGGACTTGGCACTGATTTAAATCCTATCAATAGGTAGCACATATAAATAATAGTATTTTATTAAAATTAAAGGTAAAGGTTTGCGTAAGAGTTGTATTAAGTTATTACTTTTTAGTTTTTGAAGTCGATTTTTATACGTAGTTTTTCTTTATTGGATTTAAATGGGCATTTCTTAAGAGAACAGAAGCAGCATTTTGAATTTGAAGCAATGATGTAAATGCAAATACTGATACAAAACCTTTCATAAGATCTAGGTTACTAAAAATGAAAAGAATCGGTTAAAATTTTAATTTCTAACAAGAAGTAACTCGAATAATTGAATTGAAAAATGTGATGGTATTAAATTTACTTTATATAGATGGTGATGTAGGTGTACGATTTGTCTTAAGCACTTATATTTATTTTTTGTTTTTATTAATAAAAATCAATGTTAGTACGTCTGTCTTTCATGAGATGCTAATCCTGTAAAGGTATTCATTCGACTGTTTTGGTAGTTGTTGATCATTGTGGTTTCTAATTGCTATAATATAATGGCAGATGACGTAGCAACACATCACCATGTATTAGATAGATTTATCCATATATTTATCTTTCAACAAATATTTAATGGTGGGAAAAGTTTTACGTCATGTTAAAAATCTAAGCAACCAAGTGACGGTTTGCAATCAAAATTCCACAATCTATATAGTAAAAAAAAAGAAATATTGTTTCATTGTTTTTGTTTGTCGTGGACTAAAAATTTCTTTAAGATAATCGAAAAACTTGAAACTTTATCACAATTTCGGAAGGAAAGACTTATTGAGAATGTAATAAAAAATTTAAGATGTAAACCTTATAACATTATGGCCTTCTCAGTGGCTCAATTAAAATATTTGGTCATTAGTTGATGCATTTATAGCGATATATCGTGGAAAGTTAGAACAGAATGGACAATCCATAAATACTTTTGTGATTTTGATTACAAAAGTATATTTCGTGTAGATTGGTTGAAAAACCTAGAGTAAGATTTGCTTCCGTGATCTTTTTTTGAACTACCGCACATGGACATTGTCTATCGTCATACATATGTTTGGGTGATATACAAGAAATAAGTATGTTTATGTGAATGTTTAGGGTAAGAATAATTGCAATGATGAATTTAATTTTACAGTGAAAATTTTGATTACATCGTCTCAAACATTTTCGTTTGTGTGTTGCATGTCGCGTGACGGTCGGACGGCGCTTATAGTTCGCAGCAGCTAACCGTGTAGTGTATACACTATTACTCATTTGTGCCGGTGCTCCACACTATTTTGTTTGTTTTTGTCAGTGTTTAATATAAATGTTGTTTGTCAGTGTTTAATGTAAATGTTGTTATTTATTAAAATGATACTTTTATTTGCTTTTGGTAAACAACGACACAGCTTGTGAGTCCAAAAAACTGATCAACGAGGAAAAAGCAAAGAAAAGTGCAAAAATGAATGACGATGAATTAATTTTACGCCGTAAAAAACAGAACGCCGACAGAGCACGTGCTTATAGAAAAAGGAAGAAAGATCTTGATGAGTAAACGTAGTTTTTATATCGTTAAATTCATTAAAATTGTTTCACTTTTACCGTGGTTTCATAAAACCACACAATCCTTTTTTTTCTTCTAATGTGCCTTTTTTTCATTACAATTCATTTCACCTTCCATGCTCACTTTGTTAGTTTATCTCGCTTTGCACGAAGCTCCAATTTTATTTAAGACTACATTGACTTTCTAGAATTCAAATAATGCACAAAGATCTGTTAAGAGACTAATATTCTAGACAATGTGTCCCTTGCTAAGCAATTCGACATAATTAAAGAGTCTTAGGAGTACGACGTACCAAATATTTTCTTAAAAATTAGCAGCAATCTCTTAGCAGTTGTAGAGAACTTATTAAAAATAAAATTGTTGAAGTGTTTGTATTTAGAGAATTTTTATTTTTTATTGTACATTCCCATTTCTGACAAACTCATGATGGAATCCACATAAAGTTTATCCAGGCCAATACTGTCATCTCAAACGATTTTAGTTTGAAAAAATAAAATACATAACTTAAATTTGAAAACAAAATTAAACAAACAAACAAAAACAAAACTATAAAGTTAAATTCTGGATTTTTCAAGAATCCTGAGCGGCACTACGTTGTAATGGGCAGGGCATATCAATTACCACCAGCTGAACGTCATGATCGCTTCGTCCCTTATTTTCATAAAAAACCTTGCTTCGTCTACAGTGACAACTCGACACAAAATTACTTCCTTGATTTACTTACTGCTGTTTCTCCAACATTTTATTTTTCATCAATCAAGCTCAAGTTCTTGACCATAAATTTCTCCATCTTTCTGATAACATCTGCAGAAGAATTGATCTCTGACTTATCATTGTTAGTTATTTTAAGAACCCGAAATAAGAAACTAGTACATAGAGAAAATTCAGCGCTTGTCCACAATCTGCCTGCAAATGCCAATAATTTGGAGCGTGTTATGGTGACAGGGAAGAAAGAAGGAAAGAGACCAAGAGGCCGGAGTCTCATACGGTGGTCTGACCAAATTTCCAAAGAGCTGGAGGTGCCAATGATAGTTGCAATACATCAGGCAACGGAACGCAACCAATGGTAACAGCTAGTGGACAAGATCAGAAGGAGTCACAATCCTCAGCAGTGAGGGAAACGACTGAGAAGGAAGAAGATTCTAAGCATGAAATCTTTGTTCTATATTTATTTTCTATACAGTATTACAAGATGTTCTATAAATCTAACTTGTATAAAGTGTTTCATAGGAGTGCATAAACACAACATTACTGCATTTTGACGAGCGCGCTTCCTCGTCGCGACTATATCCATCAACTGCTGGCTGCATCGTAAATATTGTTAGTTATATGCAAACATCTTTCATCTCCGTGCATATTTACATATTTGATAGAATGAAAATGTGATTGAGTATTAAAAACGTTTCTAATATAGTGGTTTAAGTGAAAGTTTAAATAAATAAAATTTTAAATGGAAAAATGTAGAATATCACAGTAAAAAATTTCAAATACAAAATAAACCTTTTCAAAGCTATAAAGAACTAAATTCGCCCACGTCTTCGTTCATGTTATAATATATATAAAATCTCTCTCTCAGAAACTATTAAGATATTCAATATTAAACTTATTCTTTGCCAAAGTCAAAACATTAAAATATGAAAAACCTGTTGAGTAGTTGAAGCGTGATGCTTAAAATTAAACATCGTTTATCAAGTTTATTTTCCAAGCCATTTTTAAAATCTACTAGCCACATTTGAAAGGATACAATACGACCTGAGAACAGGCAGAAAAAACTCAGTGAATCTCATTTTTTTATTTGAAAATTTGTACATTGAATTCCCCGGGGATGGCTAGTCAACTATTTCGACGTGGAAATATGAGCGATAGCTTGGCAATAGCTGATTCGATTCGGAATGCTGTTTTGAAAAATGTATCTCGGGGAGGCACATAAAAATTGCGATTGACAAATTAATTTGAAAAAATATGGTATTTCGTTTTTTTAAATGCAAAACTTTCGTTTCCTGGTCACATTGTAAGGGATAATTTAGATGTCATTTTTTAAATCGTGGAGCTCGATCGATATATCAGTATATAGCTGAATAACTGTTGGACCCATTTGAAAAAAGCTAGACTACACAGAAAAGCTCGTTATTTGGGTGCCAGAAGAGCTCAGTGAAAAAACCGAATAAACGAAAATTGAGAAGTAATGAAACTGAGCAGTTCTGGAAGTGATTTATCACGAATGAAACTAGATCACGTACGGCAATAAGGACTGAAAAAAGTCATGGTCGAAAGTCGATCAGGCTAGACTTTGGCAAAACCCGGGTTGACTCATAATATGATCATGCTGTATGTATGGTGGTGGGATTGGAAGGGCATTGTTCATTATAAGCTTCTGCCAGGCAGAACCATCCAAAAGATTTTTTTTATGACAGTAAGAGACGAGACGAGCAGGACGTTCAGCTGATGTTAATTGATACGCCCTGCCCATTGCAATTCAGTGCCGCTCAGGATTCTTGAAAAACCCAAAATGACTGATCCGCACTACAAATGCGCTCGTCACCTTGAGACATAAGATGTTAAGTCTGATTTGTCCAGTAATTTAATATAATATAATAATTGAAAACTGTTAATTTGAATTATAGACAAACAGTGTGGGATTTGTGAATAAGCTAGACTTCATAAGATGATGTCACTTACTGCACAAATTTATTATTACAACAAATAGAACACTATGAGAGAGATAGAGATTGAGTTGGATTGGTAAAGTCAAAAAAACCTGATTCTGATTCCCGCAATTTACTTCTACAAGTCCCGAAAATGATACTCACCCACACCGTTTCGGTTCATTGCGCGTCAGCCACTGACGATTTCAAGCAATATTGTTTTTCACCCAATCTTTTGAGCGAACTGAATTCAAAAGGTGGCAGAGAATATCACTTAAGTTCTCACATAGGCTTATAGATATTAGTAATCTAGACAAACTGATAGTCACAGGCAAGATGGAGGGCAAAAGACCACGCGGACGATCACCTAGCCGCTGGTCGGACCAGAATAAGACACTCACTGGCCTACCACTTACGACCACAATAAGGAAAGCCGAGGACCGAAAGGAGTTTAATATATATTTCACAAATATGACGTATGAATTTATAAACAAAAACGTCTTTACCACACTAACTGTAAATAAACAAAAATAAATTATACGCTGATTGAACCGCGAAATGAAATATCATTGTATTTGCCCAGGTTTCAATTCAATCAATGCACTGAGTCCTACGGACAAATGAAATTAAAAACTGTAGAGCTTCGTCGGTATTAAATTGTCGTTATTGCGTTTTTATTAACAAATTGTGGAACTTGATGAAATTTCCAGTAGAATGACTTTCAGTAGAGAGATTAGCTTTTTTATATAGAAGGGGGCTAACTGGCAGAAACCTCTCTTAATGAAATAGAAATATATTTATATGGCACTAGGGGGTGACAATAACATAACATATTGGAATAACACTTGGTCAGCGTCATGAAGCTGCATAAGTTTGTAAAGAGGTTTTGACATGGGGAGAAGAACTGATAAAAAACTCCCAGCCCATTTTATACATTACTAGCTGACCCAACAAACGTTGTATTGCCGATATTAAAATCGCGATACAAAGGTAACTGTTGATCGTAGATGGGTGAAAATTTGAAGTTGTATGTTTTTTGCAATGCTGACTCATAATCAAACAAATTTAAAAAAAAAATCTTTCTTTCTTTAAAATATATGGGGATGAAAAATAGATGTAGTCCGATTTTCAGACCTACCCAATATGCACTCAAAATTTCATGAGAATCTCAAAATTTCGAAGGAGTTTAACTACAAACACCGCGACATGAGAATTGAGAATTTTATATATTAGATTTAACTACTTAGCCTACTTAATATAATATTATTCAATTTTAGGTGGCTTATGCAGAACCAGACGATAACCATGCATCAATATCCTCTATATTATCTCCTAGCTATTGGTTGCGAAACTGAAGTGGCACTGAGCAGGCACATAGCTCTACGGACAGATGGCCTTTGGGGCATTTCCCTTCCCATGGACTTAACAACCTTTCGGTTATCAAGATCTAAATCCCATTTGCGCCAAGCCACTACGACTCCGCCATCAGCGGGCAGCGCAGGACCGATCGTCGTGGTGAATTATAGGGAAGGAGTGAGTCCTAGTATACTGTCTGGTATTTTATATTGAATACCAATACTTATGAGGGGGCCCTTAACTCTAGCTATCAAACGGCACGAACAGTTTATACTTTTTTTTGGATTAAATGATTTCAAATTACAATATTTATTGAATTCAAATGGAAAGTGATGAGTCATCGAGAACACCAGACGCTAAGAGATGCATCTCCGGCTGTTTTTTATTCCTCTTTATACTATTAAAAACAGAGATTTACAGTGAGGTCAACTGTTAGCAAGCAAAGAGTTATCCTCTGATATGCCAACACGTCACTTGCTGAGCTGTTTTGGCGCCAAACCAGCCGTGAAACGTGATACCCACTTGTGTTTATAATACTGGAGGTGTCATTATGCGGTTTATGTTACGGGTTGCTAGATAAGCAAGCTTGGTTATTGTACACAAAAAGCGTGATTTATGATAGATTCGTGCTGTGAATGACGCCGCTCTTTTAAAGTAGCACGAGAAATTGTGACTAGTTTGTCAACGCACAAAATAAAATTTCAATTGAATTATTTGTTTTTTTTTACGATAGTGTACACGATAATTATGATCTTATGATTTAAAAAAAAAGTATTGATCGCCTTACAAAAATAAAACCGAGAAGAAACACAGTATATGCAAAGTGTTGACTATATCGTGGACAACACTGTCAATACAATGATAATTCTGTAGTTTTCCAAATTTGTGTATTTGTAAACATATTGCATATTCTTGGATTATTCTTTGTTAGAATTTTATGTCAATTTATTTGTAAGGTAACTGATTATCTTTTTAGAATACAAAAGAGTAAGAAAAAGATTTCAATAGCAAATACTTTATCCTTACTCTTAGAAAACTTTACTCCGCACAAAATATAATATAGAAATATTTAAAAGCGAATTATAGAAATAAATTGGACACAACTAATAAATTTTCATGATTTTATTAAAATTAAAAGCATAAGCTGCTAAATTCAAATGTTGCTTTTTAATTAGCATTAAACTCTCAATGGTATTTAATTATGTTGAAGTGTTCAGCAAGGGACACATTGTCTAAAATATTTGTTTCTTCACAAATCTTGGAACATTATTTTAATTCAATAGCATTCTAGAAGTTCAATTTAGTAAAGTAATTAGGTTCTTTGTGATATTTTTTGCATAGAGCTATTTAGAATCAAAACAAATTTAACGTTACAAATAATAATCATTAAAAGTTATTTGAAACAGAACGCAGATATTATATATTTTTCTTAAACTTACTGGGATATGAATCCAAGCATTAAAATTTATCATAAGTCCGTTTTCAATAACCTATCTATACTTAGTTTAACTTACTAGGGGTAAGACAAATCTATCCTTTTACGCTTAATTACATTTCAATAACATATCGGCATAAAGCATTGGACTGTAACTATACTGGACATAACTATGGATAGATAAGATCTTGTCATTTACGGCCGTTCCCAACATACTATCTACAGATAGAGATAAATTACTATCTACCGTCTACTGTCAATAATCTGAAGCTGTCCCAATATACCCGATAAGTCATTCTTATCGCCTTATATTGGGACGCGTGCATTGCAATTTCCATACAAACTTCTATCGCTGGTACAGACAGCGTGTACGGATGAGGTTAGTTACCGTAGATAAGTTAATTGGGACAGAAAAGTCAACGATAGTTACGATTTTTATCTCAAGTAAGAGAGGATATTGGGAACGACCGTATAACAATACTGGACATAACTATGGATAGATAAGATCTTGTCATTAAACGGTGACAGCAGTGTATCCGTAACGAAAGATACGTTATTGAAAACGGCCGTTAGTATATTAGGGTAATAGACAAAAATAGTCCTCATTACGGCGAGCATAAATTTAAAACGTTAATGTTCATTGCTAGTTTTACAGATGTGTTCGTAAGTTAGTGAAGTGTGTAGTATTTTGCTTTAGACAATCCCTATGATAAATATTGATAAACGGCGTCATATTCACGTATACAATATTTTATTTTCTAACAGATATTATTTTAATTAATGTAATCAAATCAAAATCAATTTATTCACGTAGGTCACGGAAATGACACATATGAATGTCAAAAAAATAAAATATTTTTTTTTTATTGAATCTACCGCTACTTCGTAAAGGGTTGAGCTAATGAGAAGAAGTAGCAAGAAACTCATTGCCACTCTTTTATATCAAGATTAACATTTAAGTACATCGATTTACAAATCATTTCAAATTACAATATAATATGTAAAATATAAAATGATGCAACAGACACACTCAAACGTCAAATAGTCAATGTCTTTCAAAATCTTTAGAAAATAGAGATTTTACTACGTATATCAAATGGAATATTTATTGAGTGTATAATAATAATATGTTCTACGAAAATAAATATCATGAAAGTAGTATTGAAGAATCAGCATTTAAATGATTCTTTAGTTAGATTGTTGCTACATGTAACAACACAATCTAATCCAGAACACGACACCCTTATATTTTTAAAGTGAAACTTTTATTACAACGTCTCATACTTTTTCGTCTGTGCCTTGCATGTCGCGTGACGGTCGGGCGGCGCCTATAGTTCGTAGCAGCTGACCGTGTAGAGTATAGACTATTACTAATTTTTGTATTTATTTATTATTCAAACAAAACAAATCTTATAACTATATTAACAATACTACGACTACATAAAATTAAAACTATCATTACGTGGAAGCATACCAAGAATACTGGCAGTATTACCGCGTTGGATAGCAAGGCTGATCCGTTGACCGAAATAGCTGCCAGCGCTTGGGTTTCCACTAGCCTTATCGAGGCGCGAAGATAGTATTTTGAACATTCTCCGCGCCTCTGGCCCCACGGGCCAAGTGTCTCGACACCAAACGGCACAAAGATGAATGACTCACTGAGAGCAACATATTTGCGACGCCTGCTGTCTTTCTGCCTTTTTGTATTTATTATATATAATTAATTGAACTGGCCAGTTCCGCCATGACCACGATTCATGCAATTGGACCGAAATATCGGCATCAAATATAATAAATATATATCGTGACTGTCATAATAATTACAATGTTGAAGTACCATGATAATAAAAGTATAAAAACATATATTACTCTTCGTGCCAGTGCTCCACGCTATTTTGTTTGTTTTTGTTAGTGTTTAATTTAAATGTTGTTCGTCAGTGTTCAATATAAATGTTGTCATTTATTTAAGCGAGACTTTTATTTGCTTTTGGTAAGCAACGACAGAGTTAATGGAATATTATTCCAAAAATTTTTAGTTAAATGTCTATAATTTGAAAAAAGTTTCACTTTTACCGTGCTTTCATAAAACCACACAATCCTTTTTTAATTAATATCCGTACAAACACAAAACAGTAACAATAAAACACTAAAATTATAATGCGGTCCAATTTGACAGGAGACTAATGGACACTAAATTGTTTCAAAACGGTTTTATGGTCTTCATCTATTGCGTCTCTTTCTCACACCTAGATTTTTATGCAAGGATAGTTATCTTACTTTCACACGGTCGATAGTATACTAAGTTTATAAAATTTATCGAAATAATTTATATACTTATATTAGTAGTAGGTTTTTACCTGTAAATTAACATTAATACAGAAAAAAAAGGATTGTATGGTTTTATGAAACCACGGTAAAAGTGAAACTTTTTTTCACATTATATACATTTAACTAAAAAATTTTGGAATAATATTCCATTAGGGTATAAAAATCGCTTTATCAATCTTAATTTTATAATTGGAAAATTGGAATGATAATGGCAAATAATAAAAGTAGACTAAGTCTCCAACAAATATTTTTATTGAACTCTGTGTCTTAGCCCTGGTTAAAAATATTGATTGTAAAGGATTACATTCCAACACTGACAAACAACATTAACATTAAACACTGACAAAAACAAACAAAATATCGTAGAGCACTGGCACAAATGAGCAATAGTCTATACACTACACGGTCAGCTGTTGCTGCGAACTATAGGCGCCGCCCGACCGTCACGGACATGCAACACACAGACGAAAAAGTTTGAGACGATGTAATAAAAGTTTCACTTTAAAAAACTGTTATATCGTAGATTATCAATCTCTTTTTGTAAAAATTATCGAGTTTTCTTAATTAGCACACATTGTATTTATCTGATCTGCGGGCCTACTATGAACTCTTATTGCGATTCAATTGACAACCTAAAATGCATTGCTATTTCGTACCACGACGTGATTAGAGCTATTTAATTTAGGTTGACGTCAAATCAACTGTTAAATCGCAATGATGTCAATTGAATGTCAAAAATGATATCAACTGAATCGCAAACTGATTTAGTTCGTTCATTCATTCGTACCATGAGGTGTTATTTCAATATAAACTGGATAGCTTATTTGTCAAAGTGACCGATTCAAAAAAAGTTGCTACTTCCTTAGAGGAAAGTGAATCGTGTTGTTAATAACTTTTAAAAAATAGTGAAAACATAGAAAAGAAAATTTTTATTGATTAAAGATGAGATGAGAATACTTTATTGGTCTTTTTTGTAAAACAAAATACTGAAAATAAATATCAAAAATGAAAATACTAAAGACGAGGCAGTAACGGCCCGGGCTAAAGCCTGTTCGCAAGAACGAATTAAAAAAAATGTACTCTGTGGTCCTGTCAAATCAAACATCAATGGAGGTGCGTTCATAACTCGTTATTTTTACGAAAACACATAAGCAAATATTTAATTTGTAATTCAAAGAACTATATTTATTTATATTACTATTATTTAATAAGTAATAAAAAGGGCTTAGTGGTTTATAATTTGACGCTATAAAGTGCAATAATTTTAAAATGTATTTTTAGTATTTTCTACGCAAAAAAAACCGCTAAAATCATATCAATTTAGGTTTCGAAACGCAATCTTATTTCGTTCATTCTTCATAAGCGATCCAAACGCCATTCAGTAAAAGGCACTTCATGGTACGAATTTTAGTGATTCAGTTTAGGTACCAAAACTGAACTGCATCGGATTCGCATCGCTTATTAAAAGTTGATGGTAGGCCCTCTGGTAGGATATGTGAAGATTGAAATACTTAAACAATTTGTTATTATGTTCAAGTGATAACCCTCACTTCTGGGATTAATTTCACAACTTAATTTGAAAACAAAATTTATGAACGATGCGGGACTCGAACCCGCGACCTCTCGCGTTCCGTGGGAGAGTTCTTCCACTGAGCCAACCATTAGAGTGATTTAAAAACTTTATTCAACTCTTGTAATACTTACCTATTTAAGTAAAAAGAGTTACAAATAATTATTAAAATACTAAGAATAAAAACTAAAAAAAACTACGTTTAAAAAACGACTTCTAAAACTGAAAAGTATCAAAAAACTTAAAATTTAATATGATACACCTTTATCTTTAATATTAATAAAATGCTACTATTTATATTTGCTACCTATTGATAGGTTTTAAGCCGTCGCCAAGCCTATAATCAACTTGAATGAAAACTCCTAAAAAGCCGTACACAAAAAGAAATTATATCATCGAGGTAACCAAAAACCTATGTAAAATTTTTATCTATCTAAAATCTGCATCGAACTAAAGTTACAAAATATACGTAAATCGGATCATAAATCTCAGAGTAATCGGTGTACATACATAAAAAAAACTAATCGAATTGATAACCTCCTCCTTTTTGAAGTCGGCTAAAAATAAAAATATACAATTTTCTGCTCCAGATGTCATGAGGGGCTGCTGAATACCAGTGGTGTGTTGTTCTCTCAAGCAATAACACAACTCAATACTGAGCCAGCTTCTTTTAGCAATGTATCACGTGCCACAGTGGTTTTACTTATTTTCAATAATATGGTGCTATTATAATATTTTTAACTATTCCTTTTTCTGTTTTAATTGTGTAATTTAAGATGTTTTTTTATTGGTAAAATTATGTATGGTTCCTTGCAATGTTGCCAGCTGAACTCAAAAACAAAGAAAAAAACAGAGGAGTTTGCAACGATAGCAAGAACGCTGGAGTACCTCAAGTAAGGGACATTGTACTTGCCTGCCTTGCGGTTATTTCATGGGAACTAGGGTGATAGAAGAAGAGGCGGATTTTTAGTTGGTATTGGCCTTCAAACCGAGCTCGAAACACGAGATCAATGCGACCACAATCTTATGATACGTAAAAGTATTTTTCCCCGCAAAAGAAAACCCACACACACACATACATACAGACATAGTGACACCCTCGCGAGAGTAGTCAGGGAAGCTTCCTAAGACCTCAGAACGTCAAGATCTGATGAGAATTAGATTTTTGTAAAACGGAGTAAACCCAATAACTTCCCGATTTTTGAAAATATTCAAATTTCTTTGCGGGACGTTAAAAATCCTGCCGTTAATAATATAAACACGGGAATTGGTGGCATGTCGCCAACCAATCTTCATGACTAATACCACGTCTTTCGATGAGTGACATTAAACAAAGTCGCATTAGGCGCGAAGGAAAAGGCACAATTTTTATTGTTTTATCTTCGTATCTGGGTTGAGTAGGACTACTTACTTACTTGACACTTTTATTCCATTACACGACCCACGCATTTATTTAACGCTTGAAGCTACTATCTTATAAGTACCTTTACCATAATATGTTACAATGATGAGAACGATTTGATTTTATTGTAGTATGAATATATTAATTATAATATTATATGTTCGTAAAAAAGTTCAGCTCGTGAGAAGAACATAGTAGAAACTGAACTGCCATTCTTTTCTGAAGAGTATTTTAGAATGGCTGTATTATATAAAAAAAAAATATTTTAACAAAAAAACAACCGACCTCAAAAATACTATTCCAACACAATAGATATAATATGCACTAAACAGTATAAAAATAATTGCGTATTTTTATACAATCTAATTAATTAATCTAATTCTAGTTACGATTATTGTTATTTTTGGAATCGGTGTCCTTCCGCCGCGACCCGCTCTCGCCTCTCGCCTCCTCACGACTCAAGCACATCTCACCTATAACTACATAGTTATAGCTGAGATGTGTCTGAGCTGGGATGATACCGACTCCACCGACCAGTCAAATACTTTTATTGCGACATCGGGTGTTCCGCAGGGATCCAATCTCAGCCCAACTTTATTCAGTATTTTTTATTAATGATTTAGTCATGTTTTAAATATTCTCAATTCTATGTTTATGCAGAGGACCTCAAGATGTATAGTAAAATAAATAATATTGGAGACTCGAGAAACATGTAAAAACATAAAACAATATGCAACAGGACTTAAAAAACATATTATTATTATATTCAATAATTATATATAACTAGCTGATCCGACAGACGTTGTTCTGTATATCTATACTAATATTATAAAGCTGCAGTGTTTGTTTGTTTGAACGCGCTAATCTCTGGTACTACTGGTCCGATTTGAATGATTCTTTTCAGATTCTTCTTTCAGTGTTGGGTAGTCCATTTATCGAGGAAGGCTATAGGCTATGTTTTTTTTTCAAAATTAGGGATCCGTAATAAAATTTGCTATTTTGTAACACAAGGTGTAAAATCGAAAACCTATTTTTGCGTGCGCTGCAAAAACTATTGACAATAGAACAAAATGATGTACAGGCTATAATATAGGCAATATTTTATTACTTATAAAACTATCGCGTGAATTATACTTTATATGGCAAAACAACGTTTGCCGGGTCAGCTAGTAATAAATAAAATAATGTTTATTTATTAATTTGTCAATAATATATTTACAATATTATCAATCTACATATGCCTAGTATGGTTGTCAAAAGTGAAATATTAGGGTTGCGTTCAGAAATTTATTTTATGACAAAACGTAAGATTTATCAATCTACATAAAAATAATATGATAAAAAGTTAACAATTATAGTTAATCTATCAACTATAGTAAGCTAAAATGAAGTTTATTTTTACCTCCTGATAAAGTTAGAAAGATTTAAAAATTCTTATCAGTTATTCATTTAAAATTATTCTTTCAATTTGATTTTTGAGTAACGGGGAAAAAGGTAACACATCAAAGGAAAAACAAAATTATTGTTTTCATTTCATTTCATTTTCATATTTTTGTCACCTTTTAACGTGAATTAAACTACACGAATTTGAATCTTAAATTTGGTAATAGCTATTTCGCAAAAAATTACTTACCAAGCCATTTGATGTTATGCATTATGCGAGTATCGCGTGACTTCAATATAATCTGTATTTGTCAAAAAACGACGAACCACGAATGACGATGAACCATCAATTAGATTACAATCGCGGTACTGCGATATAACGTAATGCAATGTTTATTTTAAAATCATAAAAGTGTCTGTTTGGCGTGGGAGGCAATCAATAAAAATAATGATCACAAAATATACACAGTTTTTTGATGTAACGACATATTAATTTATTTAATAGGAAGCCATAGAAATAAATCAACTATTATTACTAACTATACTTATCAAAATCAACGACGAATGATATTATTTAATAAGGTAAATGATTTTTAATTTTGCGCTTAAAAATCGATGCAGTTCCAAAATATATCCAACACTGTTTAATAAGTTACAGCTGTCAATACCTCCATTTACAATTTTATGCAAAAAACAAAGATCTTTTGAGTTTCTACGATTGCATATTCCTATGGTTTTATAAAGTTCCAAGCGATCGTTGGTATAAATAATGTCTTTCAATATATATTTCTTGTAGGCTGTGTCGTAATATTTTTTTTGTACTCTTTCTATTCTGTGTTTATGCACTTGATAGTAAAGATTCCATAAAATAGAGTAATATTCAAGTTTACTTCTAAGCATTGAATTAAACAAACTTCCAAATGTTGCAGGAAAAAAATATTTTTTACTTTTTCGTTACCTTGTATTTATAGTTTATGCATGTATAAAGTCAAGATTTTATTACTACCAGTGCAACTAAATTCTAAGTCCACCATACACTACGATATTATATCTACAACATAATAATACTGTAAATAAAAATAAAATATAATTTAAGTAGTACACAAGAAGTAACTAATACAAGAAATTGAAGACCAAAAATTACTCCTTTCATTACACCCATTCAAAATACAACTGAAACATCTCAATTGGAATGTAGTTCCGCAATAAAACTCGAGAAGTGAAGGTTATTCCATTTATCAATGCTTTTATAAATGTTTGTTTCCGTTCTATTTCAGTCACGTACCGAGATAGAGAGAGATTTGTTAAACCAATAACAATGTGAGTGAATACTGGAGACTCTTGAGTGATGACAAACATAATACGTTATTTATTATGTTCATGATTCCTTGAGATATCGATGGCATATTATATTGAAACTACACTCAGCTTGTTTGTATGTGGGCTTTGTGTGTGTGGCTCGAAAATGAGTTCCATGTAATTTTAAGGCTTCAGTCTACCCCAACGTGCGGTCTTATGAACGCTGATAAGCATGGCCAGATTTAACTAGCCACTAGGATTGAAATGTTGTGAGCCTTCTTTAGTGTTAGTTTCGCTAAGATTCGTCTTCAACCAATTCGACACGTGTTTCGCTTCTCGTGTTGCCTGCTTGTCAAATGTTGACTCGCCAAATTCTGGCACGAGTCTCGTGCCTGATTTGATTGAATTGATTGAAGACGAATCTACGTGGAATTCACACCCAAGAAGGCTTAAAACATTTAAATAATTATGGATTTCCACAAAATAACGTCTAACTCAATAAATTATCTAGCCACTAGGAATTTGCCTTTATACGAAAAATCTAAAGCTTAACTGCCGTGGCGAGGTCCTAGAATTTATCTCTTTATTCAGTTGAATTTCTTAAGTAAACTATGTAATTAGAAAGTAATAAATTAATTATCTCTACAACATTTTGAAGTTATTTATTATTTTTGTATTTCTCTCTTTTATGCACAGTTGTGAAAACATTGACTAGATATGCTTAAACGGATTTAGTAGGTATTGATAAGTTTCTTTTTGAAAGATCAAACTGCACCACGTATATTTTTGCAGTTACCTACAAGAAAATATAAAGTACCTAACTCTTTCTTTATTTGAAATTTTCTATAAACTTTTCATGTCATGGGAACAATATAATTAATAATTATATGGCTAACCGTAGATAGAAATTATTATCTAAAATCTTAAAGTTGTATACAAAAGGGTACTATAAAATATCTGAATATCTGGATCTAAGGAACCCTTGGGACTGAACTGCTGGGCTGTTACATGTCTGTCTCAGTTTGATAAATGTCATTATAGTTATATAATTTAAATATTAATATTGTTTCTGTTTTTTAATCAATTTTAATAAGAAAAATAATTATAATTATGATTTATGTAAATTGAAACAAAATTGTAAATAGAGGCATTTAGTAAGTATTGCATAATATGTAGATGAACATTGTTTTGTTATTCGGTAGATTTCTCGTGACAGGCATCGTCATGCTCGCTTAAATGCCTCTGCTTGTGGCGGCGACGTGGGGCGGGTCGTTCCCTTCCCTAAAATATGGTCGAGGGAGGCGATGGCTGGTCCATGCGTAATGCTTGTGAACGGGTGCTACTCGTGGTGGCTGGATGATCTTGTTACCGGGAGGTCTGCTTAATGTGTTTTTTTTATTATTATTTCCTTTAAAGTTGAAGTTATTATATATTTTATTGTATGAAATGCTCACATAATGCCTCTATTTATTTACGGTATGTGTGGATTGATGCATCTTCTGTACTCAATAACTCTTGTGTTTATAAGTATTAATTTATTTTTTTTCTTTTTTTGACTTAATCGTGTAAGCCTTTCAGTTATTGACATTTGAGTATTTTTGTTGCGTCACTTTGCAAATATTGTAATTGAAATGATTTGTAGAACAATTAAAATGTAAATTTTGACTTAAAAGAGTGGCAATGAGTTTCTTTCTACTTCTTCTCATTAGCTCAACCCTTTACGAAGTAGTGGTAAATTCAATAAGAAAAAAATTTTTGTGAAAAAAAAAAGTGTAATTTCCGTGACCTACATGAATAATGTGTTTTTGAATTTTGAATCAACGTGAACGTCAATAAATATTTCAAGAAATAGTCCGAGTGGAAACTTAGATCTGGCGATGACATTTCAAGTAAAATATGCTAATAAAAAATATGACAAACCACAACTGGTTTGAAATATTCCGCTACTCGATGATTTATGGAATGTCCGTAAAATACGGGCATTGCGTCAAACGTATAGCTACAGATATGAGCTACACATGTGCTATGCTATTAATAAACGCGAAGTAAAGTTATTCCAAATTTAAAACTTTATGTCTTTCTCTTACCCTTATCATTACAGAATTACATGACAGGAAGAAGTAATCTTAAGCTTGGAGTAACTTTACATGACACAGATGATGTACACATACATTCATACATACATAAAATCACGCCTCTTTCCCGTAGGGGTAGGCATAGACCACTTCTTTCCACTTGCTACGATCCTTACATACTTCTTTCACTTCGTCCGCTTTCATTATTCCTTTCATACATGCTCTCCGGTTTAGGGTACTCTTGACCTGGCCTTTTTTCAAGACGTCCCTGATTTGATCTTGAAACGTCCGCCTAGGTCTACCCCTTCCAACACTTTCATTCACACTGGCCTTATACACTTTCTTCGTCAATCGTTCTTCATTCATTCTCTCGACATGTCCAAACCATCTCAGCATACCTTTCTCAATTTTTGTCACAACATCTTCTATCAGACCACAACGTTTCCTTATCTCACTATTTCTTATCCTGTCACTCAGTTTAACTCCTATCATACTTGTCAACGCTCTCATCTCAACTGCATTTATTCTGCTTTCATGTTTCTTCTGCCATACCCAACTTTCACTTCCGTACATGAGTGTTGGAACCAACACCCCCTCATGCACAGCCAAGCGAGCCTTATTAGACACCTTCTGACTGTTCATAAAGGAGTGCAAAGCTCCATTCACCATGTTTCCTGCATTCACTCTTCTTTCAATATCACTCTCATACTTTCTCATGATGTACACAGCCCAGCGAAACTCACTCGATTGTATGAAATGTGCAGTCATTGTTAGATTGACAGATGACAATGGTTATAATCTTGTAAAAAAAACTGAGATAGCTGGAATCCACTACGTTTTATGCAAATGTTCGCTTTCAAACTTAGCCGGATCATACATCGTCGCCCAACTGTAATAACTATTTCAAACTTATGTGAAATTTCACTGCACGTTTCATACTAAACTAAATTTAAATTTTTACAGACAGTTCCGCCTCTTATAACGTAGTATTTACACCCTCTTTGGTTGTATATAATGACGCACCAATACTTATAAATTTTTAACTCTTCGAAAAAATGTTCAGCACAATTAATTAACATTTAAAAATACTTAATGCTTCAACGGTCTAAGAAGAAATAATATATTTAGATTAAGGATTGGTCTCCGCTGCGCTTTAACTAGATACCGCAGGCGTAGTCGCAAAGTGCGGCAACTAATACTACCCCCAAGTAGGCGTACTCAAGCCAGTCTTGAACAATGCGTGCGTTGCCGTGTCACATGTTCTGTTAAGCTTTTTTAATAATTGAAACTAAAATGATGGGTTTCGTAGTAAAACTTTGTGATAATAAAAATACAAGAAGTAAGAAAGACACTGGGATTTTGTATTTTATAAATTTCAATGTAAAATAACAAATATGCCATTGAACGTCTAGATGCCACGCACACAAGCATCTAATAGTTGCTGTAATAAAAAAGCTATTGTTCTTATGTAGTGCGGTATCTAGTTGTATCGGTAACAACAATTTGCAGTAACAATAAGCTGAAATAATAAAAGTTAGACTATATGTTGGGGATTTAGTATGAGATTCAAATAACAATTTACAAACAGATTAGAAAACACTTAATTATTTAGTCGATTTTTATGTTATGACTCTATTTAGTAGTAGCCTATACCACTATATTATTTAAGAATATGGAAAACAATGTTAGTTTTGTATAAGAAAATAAGTACTATTTTCTTTTATTTCATTTTAAAAGAGGACTTACAGCTTTATTTAAAGAAATTAGTCAATAAATACAGAAGAAGAATATAAGCTAATTACATGTTTCCACACACAGAATTTATATATGAAAAAGAAAAAGAAAAAAGAAACACTCGACTGGGAGAAAGAAAAGTAATAAGGAATACAGGGGAAATTGCAAAAAATACAAAGAGCAGTAAAAAAAGCTAATGTGTTAAAGAATTCGTTTGCCAGTGTTTTACGAATGGTAGTGGCATTGATGCAAAAAAGGTTAAATTTTATATTTTATATTCATACAAATTTTATTCCAAGATACGGCAGATCTGAGCATTAACGAGTTTTTACGAAATTTCGAATGTGAATGTGGTGTGTGTAAGATAAGGTACGAGGATGTGTATTATTGGGGATTTAAACAATATAAATAAATATTAACAGAACTTAGGAGTGAAGTTTCGCAAAGTTATACAACACTTTTAGTTAAAAGGTAACGATATAAACTGCAAATCAAAAAAGTTATACAAATTAACATAATAACTGTGAAAGATAAACATGATATTATGAAATACATACTTAACTTATACAATCGATTATTAATTATTTTTTGTGATAGTAAAAAGTACAAAAATTAAGATATCACACATTTCTTTTCTTATCAAACCTACCCATTTTAAACACTTTCAAAACGGGGAATTATAAATCTGTCATTCACACAAATTCACACAAAATACTATTTCGTTAATTTTTAATTATAATTTCTGGAAGCAAAGTTAGTGGAATTAACAAGGAGCTGTTGTAAATTGTTGTTTGTACATTGAACTGTTCCTCACCAAACGATGTAACAAGATACGGCACGTTCTTCTATACTAATATTTTAAATGATTTGATTATGTGTTGGCATTAAATAGGCTCCGAAATTACTGAACCGATTTGAATAATTCATTCACTATTGGCAAGCCTATCCCCGGGTAACAAATGGATTGAAAATTATTAAGCTGATGGACAACAAAATGAGAATCTGGACATACACAACTGAAAAAGAAACTGGAAACTACACACGTCTCCCTATTTAGTTAGTAAATTTGGAGTTCCTCAAGGTAGTCTTATGGGACCCTTAACATTTTTAATTTGTTTAAATTATTTACCTGATGTGGTTGATTATAACTGTGTATTATTTCCTGGTGATATATCCATAACTTTCCTGACGAGCATAAAGCTATAAATGATAACATAACTATTAACAAAAATTTTGAAACTATATTGACATGGTTCAATGAGAATAATTTATTCGCTAATATGACAAAAACTAAATATATACAATTTTCTAATAATAAAACACAACATAAAGCTCTAAATATAACACACAGTGACCAAACTATTAAAGAAGCAAACACTATAAAATTATTAGTAATTATTAGTAACTCCGCTAATATTTCAAATGTTTTTATCACCCAAAAAACAGTGTATAAGAGCTTTATGCAATGTCAGTTCTCTAGAATCTTGTAGACCATTATTCAAACAGTACCGTGAGTATTCGCCTACTAGTCTACATATATTAGAAATTAGTAATAACATTAAAAATCGTGGTGAACTTTTCAACAAGCAAAAGACTATTCCAAATTACGATTAACAGGTCCAACTCGCCTTTTGTGGAACAGCGCTTTATCAACATAACGTAAATGTTAGGTGTATCTCAAAAATAATAATGACTAAAAAATTAAATGATGGCTAATAGATAAAATAATTGAAGCATATTTTATCTATTAGCCATCATTAAATTTTTTAATACTATTATTTTTGGCTAAAGAATTCTTATAAGCTATAGTATTAAAAGTTACGTGTATTACTGACGTACAAATATAATAAATCCAATATTGACAATCAAATATTTAAATATGCCGATTCATTGGCGAATTGTGCTGTGCATCTATCAATTGTTAAAACTATTTTACCACGATTCCTACGAATAAATAAAGTTCAAATTTAAATTTCATTTCAATTTGTTACATTAAAAGATATTTCTCATATTATAATAGGGCTTCTATTTTGTCATGAAATTGTATTAAATCAAGTGATACAACGTTATCTTAATTGCACAAAATGTAGGCTAAAAGATATTATATTTACCGATATTAGTGAATTTAGGTAACGCTTGTCAATTATCAATTAGGCACCCACTCGTGTTGAGCCTGTGGATGGCATTATTAATTAATTTACTCATTTATACAAGCTTTTTAAGCGGTTTTACTTTATATCTCATCATAACACTGAAAGCGGATTATTCTGAATATATATAAGAGTTTTTTTCAATGCTCAATACTCCATATTACATTTATTTCATGAGCCTGTACATAGAATATTATGTTTCGTCGCATGGTGCCCTTGAAATTCGCCATATTGCTGTTTATTATGTGCTACTATTAATTCTAGATTTATGAACGTTTCTCGAACGGTTGGTTCAGTGGAAGAGCACTCGCACGGAACGCGAGAGATCGTTGGTTCTAGTCCCGCATCGTTTATAAATTTGGATTTTAAATTTAATTTGTGTAATTAATCCCAGAAGTGAGGGTTATTACTTTAAAATTAACAAATTCTTAAGCGGCTATGATTTTTCATGAGGAAATGTGACGAGACGAGCAAGACTTTACCTGATAATACTCCCCGCCCATTACAATGCAGTGCCGCTCAAGTTTCTTCATTAAACCCATATTTTATCTGTGCAGCATTACAATGGCGCTCGTCATTTTAAGACATAAGATGTTAAGTTTCATTATCTCAGTAATTTCACTAGCTACGTCGACATTTAAGCCGAAATAATATAACATTGTGCATTTGCTATGTTTTAAAGTGATAACCCTCACTTCTGGGATTATTTACACAGATAAAACTGAAAACAAAATTTCTTGAACGATGCGGGACTCGAACCCGCGACCTCTCGCGTTCCGTGCCAGTGCTCTAACCAACTGAGCTAACCGTTCGAGTGACGTATCATTTGTAAGATCTTGTATGCTTTGTTCAACTCTCAGGCTGTGGCTTCATCCACAGGATTTACTTTACAGTAATTGATAACCTGCTCAACCCCAATATTTGCATATTAGGAAATTGAATTGAGATGTCGCTCTTGTAAATCTAAACAATATGTTATGTTTTTAAAGTGATAACACTCACTTCTCGGATTAATTACAAAAATAAAACTGAAAACAAATATTTATGGACGATGCGGGTCTCGAACCCGCGACCTCTCGCGTTCCGTGCGAGCGCACTTCCAACCGTTCTAGTAACGTATCGTTTATAAATTCTCGTATGCTTTGTTCAACAAGGTTGAGGCTTCATAACACTGTGGTAATACTGTGAAAAGAAGTCTCACACTCGAGAATTTTGTGTATTTTATTTACACTTAATAAAAACAAACCTCATTTATAAACTGTCCCTTAGAATGCGTACGCAATTGTCGATACTCAATATATCTGTCTGTCGGACAAGCCAATAGGCTCGCAAGCAACAAATTCCACCTTCCAATATTGCTTTTTTAACAAAGCAATCTTTTACCGCTGTAAATTATATAGTACTTACTGTAAGTAATTTTTCTTGCTGAAACGATGTCTGATAGATAAGTTGGATAAGAAAAATTTACTCAGCTTAGCTTTTTGGAATGCATTCAAAGATTTGTGATCATATATTTTGTGACAGTCTCTTAAAGAAAAAAATAAAGAAAAAAATATTATGACTGTTCATTGTCAGTACATTTATGAAGTTTTATATACGTTCACACGTTCACGTTTAATAGTGATTTTCATTATTATAACACTAGAGAAATAGCTCTAGGAAATACAACTACCGTAGGTACCTTAAAATAAGTGCGACTAACAGTCCTCTATGTGCCGATGTTACCTTTCCACTTGATTGCACCTGCGGGTTACCACTACTTGTTATGGGTCAAACTTATTGATATAGTGTTTGCTCTGCAAAAGAGAGCTGTTCGTGCTATATATCAGCTTGGTTATAGACAGTCTCTCAAAGACAAATTTAAAGAAATAAATATTATGACTGTTCATTGTTAGCACATTTATGTTTTTTTTTTATGGAATAGGAGGACAAACGAGCGTACGGGTCACCTGGTGTTAAGTGATCACCGCCGCCCACACTCTCTTGCAACACCAGAGGAACCACAGGAGCGTTGCCGGCCTTTAAGGAAGGTGTACGCGCTTTTCTTGAAGGTACCCATGTCGTATCGTCCCGGAAACACCGCACAAGGAAGCTCATTCCACAGCTTCGTAGTGCGAGGAAGAAAGCTCCTTGAAAACCACACTGTGGAGGACCACCACACATCCAGATGGTGGGGATGATATCGTAACTTGTGGCGTGTCGTGCGAAGGTGAAATTCGGCGGCAGGAATCAGGTTAAACAGCTCTTCGGAACACTCCCCGTGATAAATGCGGTAGAAGACACACAATGAAGCGACGTCTCTACGCAACGCCAAGTGATCCAGCCGTTCACAGAGCGCTAGGTCCCCGACAATTCGAGCTGCTCTGCGTTGCACGCGGTCAAATGGATCGAGCTGATACTGGGGTGCGCCAGACCAGAGATGACAGCAATATTCCATGTGAGGCCGGACCTGCGATTTGTAGAACGCTAGAATGTGGGCCGGCTTGAAGTATTGCCGTGCTCTATTTATGACGCCCAGTTTCTTCGAAGCCAATTTGGCTTTGCCCTCCAGATGGCCACCGAATTGGCAATCGCTCGAGATTTCGAGACCCAGTATTCCGATACTAGGCGAGGCTTTCAGGGAAGTGTTCTCGAAGAGCGGTGATACGGCAAATGGCGTTTTTTTAGTGGTAAACGCGCAAACTTGAGTCTTCTGGGGGTTAAATTGGACAAGGTTCAACTTACCCCATTCCGCGACCTTCTCGAGAGAGGACTCGATAGAAGACACAAGTTTCTCCCGGCACTGGTCGACGTTTTCCCGAGAGAGACCTGCATGGCCCGTGTATACGGCATCACCAGTGCTGTCGTCTGCATAGCAATGCATGTTGGCGGTGTCTAACATATCATTGATATGCAGAAGAAACAGCGTGGGAGATAGCACACAGCCTTGGGGCACTCCAGCGTTCACGGGCTTGGGATTCGAGCAATAACCGTCGATAACGACCTGTATGCTGCGCCCAGTGAGGAAGCTGGAGGTCCACTTGCATAAGCTCTCGGGAAGTCCAAATGATGGAAGTTTTGCGAGGAGCGCCTTGTGCCATACACGATCAAAGGCCTTCGCTATATCCAGACCAACTGCCAGGCCTTCCCCTTGCTTTCAATAGCCGCCGCCCATCTATGTGTTAGGTATACCAGAAGATCGCCAGTCGACCGACCATGGTGAAAGCCATACTGCCGGTCGTTGATCAACTGGTGACCCTCAAGGTATACCAAGAGCTGGCGGTTAATTATGCTCTCCATGATTTTGGAGAGTAGGGAGGTAATAGCAATAGACCTGTAGTTTGCCGGATCCGAACTGTCTCCTTTTTTTGGGATCGGATGGACAAGGACTGACTTCCTTGAATCAGGGACTACGCCTTTTGAAGAAGAGTGCCGGAATAAACGCGTTAGCACCGGCGTCAACTTAGGGGCACACGTTCTAAGCATGATTGGAGAAATGCCATCCGGCCCGCTCGACTTCCTGACGTCCAACGAAAATAGAGCTCGCCTAACAGTCTTCTGTCGGAACTGTACTTCAGGCAGGGAGCTCTGACATCGCGGGATGGTCGGCGGTGTTTTTCCGTTGTCGTCAAGAGTCAAGTTGGAGGCAAACAGAGTGCACAGGAGATCAGCTTTCTCTTTTGCCGTATGGGCCAGGGTGTCATTCCTCATGTGCAACGGCGGCATGGACGGCTGGTTAAAGTTACCAAGAGCAGCTTTCGACAACGACCAGACCTTGCGTGTCCCGGTCGGGTAGCTGGAAAGCTGCTCGCCAATTTTGACGACGTGCTTCGATTTCGCACGGGCGATTTGCCGCTTAAAAAATCTAGAGGCACGGTTATATTTCCTCGTCAGAACTTTGCAGTTCGGATCCTTTGAGCCCAGCGCCGCAACCCAAGTTCGATACGCCCGTTTTTTGCAGTCAGATGCTGCTTTAACTGACGCATCGAACCAGGGCTGTGATCTGCCACCGATCGGTACTACAGAGCTTGGTATAAAAATATCCATGCCCTGCAGTATCACATCGGCTACTGTAACGGCGCAGGCACTAGGATCATCCGAAGGGAAACAAACCCTGCCCCAAGGGTAGGATGCAAAAAAGGTACGCATCCTATCCCAATCTGCAATCCCAGTCTGCGACGTTGGCGTCGGATAGGCACTACACTCCTGACCAGGCAATGGTCGGACGTTCCAAGAGGGGCGTCGACCGAGACCTGGTAAACATCGGGATGTGTAGTCAGCAGAAGTTCCAATAAGGACGGCATGTGGCTATCCACATCCGGGAGCCGCGTTGGCGACTCAACCAATTGGGACAGACCATACGCTAATGCAAAATTATGCACAGATCGCCCTGCGTAGTCTGTAGTACGTGATCCAAGCCATTCGGCATTGTGCAATCACCCAAGACTACGATTTCAGCGGAGGGGATCTGAGCAAGCACGTCATCAAATGCCGCTTGAACGCAACCCATGAGGTGATCCGTTTCTGCGTTACCACTATGGGACCTGTAGACACACGCATAGATGACGCGGTCCTCTAAATCTACGCGGAGCCAGAGAGTAGGCAGGTCCCTTCCCTTAAAATTGCGGCATAGACGGCGACAGCAGACATCCTCCCTAACGTACACACATACCCCGGCATGAGGCATGAAATTATGCTCAATTTTGTACCCGGGGTACGTTAAATATGACGTATCGCTAGGTCGAGATATCTGCGTCTCCGTAAGGAAACACAAGGCCGGCTGCGCCGTCTCAAGGTGGTGGTGGACGGCGTTTAAGTTGGAGTGAATTCCGCGGATGTTACAAAAGTCCACGTTAAGCGTGGAGCGGGGTGCCGTGGTGTTGCTGCCCTGTTTGTCCTGTGTCATACACGGTACTGTGCCCTCCCAGAATACGAGGGGCAGCCCGAGCGCGAATGCTCGGGGAGGGATTCTCCGGCTCTATAAGATCCGGTACCCTCCTGGGGTAGTTTCTCTTTCAATACCGCTCTCATATTTTGTGGGGGGGGGGGGCGAGGGCGGGGGGAATGGCCTCCGGTCCTCTACACTACTTCACGCCGGTATTCTGTGCGAGTGTGGTAAGTAACCTGGACGAGTCTGGCCCGATTATGCTGACGTCATAAGACGGCAGCATGACTCTCCCACTTTCAAAAAGCCCGTAGTCGCCTCTTACGACACCCTTGGACCTGGGGCTACCCTATTCTTTTTACGCCCCGGGGCAGCACAGGGCAGAAAATTTCATATACGTTCACACGTTCCCGTTTAATAGTGATTTTCATTTTTATAACACTAGAAATAAGGTATTGTTTGTAACTAATTCTAGTAGGCTTCATAAGATACATAATAGCTTTAAGGGTAAATGTATACAATTTTATAATAAAGTCCCAGCCACTGTTCAGGCATTATCTATAAATAAATTTAAGTGTTTCATTAAGAAATGGCTCTGTCGTAAATCCTACTACTCTACAGCTTAATATCTAAGTAATCCGACAGCCTGGGACTAGATTATTATTATTTTAAAGCAATAGCAATGACAGTACAATATTGTATATTTTGATTAAAAATATTAAGTTATATTTTAATGAATATTATCAAGACATTATCATTTACCTCTGATATGCCTCTGAGCTGTTTTGGCGCTAAACCCGGCGCCGGCCATATAAGACGCTATCCACGTGTGCTTACAATAGTCGAGGTATCATTATACGTTACTTGATAAACAAGCTTGGTTTTTGTAAACGTCATTTATGATAGATTCGTCCCAATTTCTTTAATTAACTTATCGACGGTAACTCACCTTACCCGTACACGCTGTCTGTTAATGGGAGGACGTATAGCTTACCAGAGATAGAAGTTTGTATGGAAATTGCAATTTCCGCGTCGCAATATAAGGCGATAAGAATGAGTTATCTGGTATATTACTGATAGTAGAAGGTAGTTTTTTATATCTATCTGTAGATAGTATATTGGGAACGGCCGTTAAAGATACGATACAAAACTCTAGGGAGTTATGAAATTTTACAATTTTTTGAGAATCTCATTTTAAGAGTGTTGTTTAATTTGGAAAATGTTCTTTTTACATCGATAAAAGAATAAATTAATCGAACCTCTTTTAGCTTGTTATAAATAAGCTTATTGCTAACTAGATAAGGAAATATTTACCTCTCTCTCTCTTCTCTCCATTATTTCAATTGTACTACACCAATCTTAAATTGATTTAAACTTTTAACTTAGCCTCAATTGAAGAAAAATAAGAAGAAGAAGGAGAAGAAGAAAAAGAAAGAAAGAAGAATAGAAGAAAGAAAATTGCAAAAGAATAGGTTTCCAAGCAAAATTATTTAAATGTTGTGAGGGTAAAAATCTAAAATTGCATTCGAAAACTCAACTTCCATTAAACGTACAACCAACCGTATTGTTGAGTGAAGTTCCCAATGCGCGATGTACCCAGGTACAAAAAGTAATAATTAAAAGTTTATTAAGAAATAATCATCATCAGCTGGAGGATATCCACTGCTGGACAAATGCCTCCCCTAAAGATATCCACGAGGATCGATCCTGAGCTGCCCTCAACCAACGTATTCCAGCGATCTTGATCAGATCGTCAATATATCTTGTGGGAGGCCTTCCAAAACTGTGTCTTCCGTCTTGTCCATCTCTTCTTCTTTCTGATTCGATTTCGCAGAGAAACTTCCACCTAAGCCCACTAGATTGTGAGCACGTCTGCGTACGGTAAGTCATCACTGGCAACACACACTGGTTGAAAAACTTCAGACACTCAGGTATCTGGGACGAGAATATATCACGGAGCTTCCCGAAGGATAAGTAATAATACTCAAAACTAATAAAAAATGATACTTTTTAAGATTTTTACGATGACCTATTGTCGAGATAACATAATATTTATCTACCCGTTACATCGTTTAGCAAAAGTGACGCAATATTATGATACATTTTCCTTATTCATTAATCTACGAGCCAGTGGTTCGAGTGACAGCTATCCTGTGACGTCATGGTTGTCTTATAGCGAACACCTACCTTATAAATATTTAAGCGAAAGCTACGCACAGTGCCCACATAACACATTAACTTATTTTAAAACGCAACTGTTGTGTAATAAGAAGTATTACACGAATGTGGGTAGTGATATAAGTATCAAATGAGTGTTTTAATACCTAATTATCAACAGTTGCGTACAAGACTTTATTTACACCCATAATATGAATCCTCTATAAAAGATTCTGAAACTGCTAACATTAAAAAAGCCAGTCCTAGTAACCATAATATCATCCAAAGGAGTGTTATTATGAATACTGTTGTACTGAATTTCATTACAACACTCGTTTGGATGATGTAATGGTTATTAGGACATTGGGTGTTTTAATGTTGGCAATAACCTGTGTTTTAGCATCTATAATAGAGGATTTAAAGCATGGGTGTAGATAAATTATTTTCACATTGTTTAAACTGTTGATATTGTTAATGCATTGTTTATGTAAACTGAGGTGAGGCTCCGTGGTGATAGTCAATGGTTAAAATCAAATCAAATTCACTATATTCATGTCGATCAAGGAAATGACACTTGAATGTCAAAAGTTTCTTATCTTTTTACATTTACCATCACTTGAAAAGGTTGAGCTTTAATGAGAAGAAGTGGCAAGAAAGTCAATTTTTTTAAAACGACTCTTTTTACATCAACATTAACAGCTTCATCGGTTTACAAATCATTTCAATATACAGGGTAGTTTTGTGAGAAGGGCGGTGATGGCCAAGTCGGAAACTACGAGACTTAGAGGAAAGTCGTGAAAGGAGTCATGCCCTCGATTTATAAGAAAGGAATAACTGCATATTTAGTTTTTAAAATTTCTTTAACTATTGACGGAAATCGACCAGAACGATTTTTCATTTTGAAAATTTGCTATTTTCATTCATTTTCAGTAATACATATTTTATAATACGCAATTTCAAGAAATTTTAATGAATGGATTTTTACCAATTGGCTTCTTTTTGCAGGATAGGTGAGTACCACGGCAGTACCCTTACTGCCATGAGACAGTTATTGCGTTTATTTGAAGGGCGTAGTTGCTAAGGAAATTACTCACCTAATGAGACTTAACATTTTATGTCACGAATTAACGACCACGATCTCAGTGCCGCTCAGAACGTTGGGTTCACCCAAGCATCCTAAGCACTGCATTGTACTAATAGATATGGCATATTACTTCCCATTAATAATAATAATATTGAAACACTCTTACACAAATTATCTTGCCCCAAACTAGGCATAGTCTGTACTATGGGTGCAAGATAACGATATATTTAATACAATATACTTACATACTCGCAAAGTTTCGGGCGTTGCCTTACCAGCATTTCTATCTTCAGTTCATAGTTCGCAGCCTTTGGTTACTAGAATTCTAAATCATGAACCAGGTAACTCTGAAATTGTGTATTTGAACGAAGCTAAACAATGTTTGGCTAAATATCGCAAATATTCAAAAATTTCCAGACAATTTAAAGTGTCAAAAAGCATGGGATGCACTTCTTTGTAAGTCATCCTTTGATGATCATATTTTGATCTCATCTACTGACAGAACAGAACGTGCTCGTCTTTTGGACGTGACACAAAAAGTGTCGGGCTTTTGGTTACAAGCCTTGCCTTCTTCTTCGCTTTTCTCTCTCAGAGCGCCATTTGTTTCCGAAGCGGTAGTAGTATCTAATATATTAGAAAAGACATCAAAAATAATTATAAAGGAATCAATTTTGAGAAAATAAATGCCTTTTATGCTTTTTTAATAGTAAGTCTAGTAGTTTATTGAATATCAATGGCGCCTACTCAGTGCATCGCTTAAAAAAATTAAGATATATACGCAGGATCATTATCTTAATGATATAATAATGAAAGAGGCTAAAATTACAACACTAGAATAATTTAAGCACGGAATTCGTTTGAATTTGCATGAAACATAATTCTAGTGGATTGTTTCTGTACATTCACAATTTATAATTTATATATTTAGTAGTCGTTGACCCGACAAAAGTTTTTCTGTATATAATGAATAAAATAAAGGTTTTTATTAATTTCCCGATAATATATTTACGATATATCAATCTACATATATTTGTTTGTCAAATGTCAAATATTATGGTTGCGTTCAGAACTATAATTTGTGACAAAACTTAAGATTTATCAATCTACATAAAAAAAAACTGATAGATAGTTAACAACTGTAGTTAATCTACCAACTATAGTTAACTAAAATCAAGTTTATTTTTTACCTGCTGAGAAAGAAAGATTTAAAAATTCAAATTAGTTATTCATTTTAAATTATAATTTCAATTTGATTTCTGAACGACGGGGGACACATCAAAGGAGAAACAAAATTGTTGTTTTTATTTAATTCCGAGCTTTTTCATAATTATTCACCTTTTCAACCTTCTCTGGACTTCCACAAATAATTCAAGACCAAAATTAGCCAAATCTCTCCAGACGTTCTCGAGTTTTAGCGAGACTAACGAACAGCAATTCATTTTTATATATATAGATTATGTATTTCATAAATGACATGGCAGTGAGCACAGAGTACATTATATAATATGCAGTGACTATGTGCCCTGCACATAGCTGGACGGACAGATGGCCGTTTGTCCAGCAGTGGACGTCTTCCGTCTAAAATGATGATGATGTGTTTCAATTAAGTGTGTCCGTCTAATTAACTAATGACAGGATATAAATTTATTTTTATGATAACTAATTTTAAATTTCCTGTCCATTTCTCTGTAATTAGGCATTTAATTAATTTTGTTCTCTAGAATACTTCCACAAGAACTAAGTTTGCGAAATGCCCACTTTATTTTTGTGTTATAATTCGAATTTACTTATTGAGACTTGGTTGCGGTAGCTTCATTATCTTGTTAATATTTACATCAATAAAATCATTATGTTCGTTTTTCTAATGAGAGTCAACACACCTCTTCAAATTGAGCAATTTTTCAGAAGAGACTGTTTATTTAGTAACTTCTATTATTATTAAATGTATTTTAAACATCAGTAATGCAGTAGATAGAACCTTTGACTCGTAGCATCGAGCGAGGCTCATTGAGTGGTGGGTGGAGGTCGAACCCCTAACTTATAATTTTTATTATATTCTAAACTGACGGCTACATTTAGTAAGAAAACTAATTTCGTATAACAAATTTTAAATTCGAATTATTATTGCAATCCAACTGAAATATAAATATGTCTGAAAATTAGCTTTGTAAAAACTAAAAGTACATTCTTAAAATTTGATACGTTAAAAGTATCAGTTTTTTTTCTTTCCTTAATTATTCGTGTTATCTTAATTCTTTCTGGAGATAATTGGGCTACAAATAATTAATAAAAAGAAACAGGGTCAAACAAAAACTTTTTCAGAAAGGGAAGAATACTTTTTCTGCAGACAGACTAAATAGCCTGCAGAGACTTGCCTGTATGTTGGTAACCGGGGCCATGACGTCTACTCCTGGTGCGGCCATTGAAGCAATGCTAAACCTACCGCCTCTTTCACTGTTCATACAGCAAGAGGCGAAGGCAAGCATGCTGAGGGCAATCGCCCAGGGGGTTCATGTAACTGGATGTCGCAAACGCTTAGGACTTTAGAGGATTCAGTTCTGCGAGACCACATATTAGGCATGTTACCTGATTAGATGATTCCACAATTAATCACTGTTAAACACTATATCGTGGAACTACCTTCCAGGGACGACTGGATGAACAACAAAGTCACGTGGAAGGACGGGAGCCTCATGTGGTTCACCGATGGATCCAAAATGGAAAATGAAGTTGGCTGTGGGGTCTATGGAGAACGCCCCAGGTTTAAATCTAGCACAAACCTGGGAAGCTTTACCTCCATATTTCAAGCAGAGGTGTACGCCATCCTGGAATGCGCGGAAACCAACGTTCAAAAAGGCTACTTCAATCATAACATATACATTCACTCTGATAGTCAGGCAGCATTGTTGGCTTTAGACGCTGACTTGACGTCGTCTAAGTTAGTCAATAATTGCGTTGAATGCCTGAATTCATTAGGCATGAAAAACAGAGTGATTCTCAGATGGGTCCCAGGGCATGCCAGAATCATAGGCAATGAAATGGCCGATGAGCTTGCAAGAGCTGGGGCTAAAGCAGTCCAATATGGTCCGGAACCCATTTGCGGACTGCCCAAGAGCGCCATCCGACACACCCTGAGTAACCAATGTTAACAAGAAGCACTTAAACGCTGGAACAACTCTTCAGGCTTAAACCACTCTAAAGCACTGATAAGGGCATTCAACAGTAGCTATGCGAATGAAGCCCTATCATTGAACAGGAAAAATCTATGCATACTCACTAGGATGCTAACCGGGCACTGTCGCCTAAACAAGCACCTCAGTGTGGTCGGCATCAAAAGCGACAAAGCTTGCAGGTTCTGCCTTGAGGATGATGAAACACCTATTCATCTACTCTGCGACTGCGGCCCACAAATGCATAAGCGTAACACAATCTTTGGCGACTACTTCGTGCCACCAGATAGTGTTTGCAACACTCGCATCAAGGAACTACTGCGGTTCGTAAAGGCGGCAGGGCTTGACGATGAGCTTTAGTATGAGTGGCGAACACAATAGTCCAATTCTGGACGCGGTGTTACTAGAAATCTTTTTGGACTAGGAAATAGCCACCCTCTTCAAATAATAAATAATAATACTTTTTCGACGAAAAATTTATTACAGGATAATATTCAATATTATCTTCTTCTTCTTTATCCTCGCACTATCCCATTTTACTTGGGGTCGGCTCTCCTAATTAGTCTTTGCCAGGACGTGGTGTCCTGGGTTGTCTGCGGATCTATTTGGGCTTTTTGTAGATCTTTGTCTATTACTGATTTCCATGTTAATCGGGGTCTTCCGCGTCCTCTTGGTCCGGTGTTAATATCAAGCACTCTCTTGGTCATATGATCTTTTGGACGCCTCATGGCATGCCCATACCACCTCAATCTAGTCTCCAACAGCTTTTCTGGGATTGGCCGAACTATGAAAGTGCCGCGGATGTGCTCATTCCTCACTTTGTCCAAGCGAGTGACGCCACCCATCTGAGCATTTTCATCTCGGCGACATGCAATATTCAATATTGTCTATATTTTAGTATTCATACTAACAAAGTCAGACAAACTAAGGATGATAGTAGGCAAGACATGGTCAAGGATAACTGAAAATAGAAAAGAGTGGAAGAACTTGGAAGAGGCCTTTATAAATAGACAAACAGACAGTATACAGATACTTAGTTAAGGATAGTATGTTTGTATGTATTTACCATTCGGAGGCTCCTTTGCACAGGATACCGGTTAGATTATGGGTACCACGACGGCACCCATTTCTGCCGTGAAGCAGTAATGTGTAAGCATTACTGTGTTTCGGTCTAGCTAGTGAGGCCGTAGCTCGTGATATTACTGGGTAAATGAGACTTAACATCTTGTCTCAAGGTTAGGAGCGCAGTTTTTGTGCCACTCAAAATTTTTGGGGTTTTTCTAGAATCCTGAGCGGCATTGCATTGTAATGGATAGTGCGTATCAATTACCATCAGCTCAACGTCCTGCTCGTCTCGTTCCTTATTTTCATAAAAAAAAGATCAAATATTTTCGACAAAAATTTATCACATTATTATCACAGGATATCACTCAATATTCTCTATATTTTAGTATTAAAATTGATTCTAATATTCCTCCATATTTCCAATGATTATGAAGGAACTTTAGGTAGCGAGCACTCGCAGTTTAGGTACTCAAATGAATGAATACCAAGAAGGGGAATTTGAAGTTAGTTTTGATTCGTTTTGTTTAAGTTATAATAATGATGTCAAGGCAAGCTATTACGGCTTGATAGCATTGCAGACGATAATACAGCCAAAAAGCCATTTGCAAGGGGCGTGTCTTTCAATACGACTACAGAATTAGATTGTCGTTGGCAAGGTATGTAAGATACCGAGGAGTTTTCTTGGTATTATATTCATAGTGAAAGTCAAATAAACTTTATTTAGTCAGGCTTAAAGTAACTGCTATTGAGTCGTTACTATAAATATTTCTTTTAAAATTACTGAATCTACTATATGTTCGAAAAGGTTATAGAGCTCGTGAAAAGAACATACAAGAAACTCAACGAACTCTTTTCAATCAAATAGAGTATTTTACAATAGTTTGTATGGTGCTGCACTCGATATATGAAAGGTGTTTAAATAATTATATCGAATATCGAACATTATTTCAAAAAACCGTAATAAAGAATAAATTCTATAAATATATATTAGAGATTGAATTCATTGTTTGTGTAAGGATGCTTCGTGAACAAGATGGTCACGATTCCTGTCATAATTAGTAATTGCATCCAACAAATACAATGATTTATTAACTATAACAGGTCGAGCTGGCACCACAAGCAGCACCCGTTCACGAGTTGATGCATCGACTAGCCATCGTTCATCTTTTGTTTGGATCATCGATTTTTTAACCTATTTCGCCCTCTTTGTATATAATAGGGGGCGAAAACTTTCGAATACCGCATAAGAGACACAGATATTATTTAAATCCACAGAAGTAAGTATTGATTGTTTACGATAAATTGAACTTATTATCTGACCAATGAACATTAAGTACCTCGCGCCCGCTTACTTCAGTTCTTCGAATGAAATGTTTGCATTGTAAAAGTATAGGTATTATTGGATTTTTGTTTTGAATACGATAATAGTAGCGATCCGTCCTAACTCCTCTTTGGTTGAATTTAAAAGGTAAATGCAATTAAGTATTTGGTATCAACTATATCAGCATACATTACATCATCAATAATATATTGAAAAGCAACAGTCAAGATGTCAATTTCTCTTAAGAATAGCTCTCTGATATATAATGATGAAGACTAGTAAGCTGTAACAGAACGTTGTGTCTCTTCTAATGAATTTATAATTATTAAATATATCGACTGTTCTGAAGAGCTGTTCAAACCTACAGTTCTTGACAACAAACCCCACGAAACTAACTATAACTCACACCATGTGGATGTGTCGTCTTCCTCCACAGTGCAGTTGTCAAGGAACTTTCTATTTCACACTACCAAACTTTGGAATTAAATTTCTTGCACGGTATTTTCAGGACGAAATTTCTACCTACAAGGCCGCTAACGGTACGTATGTGATTCCAGTCGCCACAATAGAGAGTCCGAGAAATACAAGAAACGGTGACAGACTGGTAATTGCACACAAATTTCATAATGCATTCTACGGAAAATGTAGCTATGTCATGTGTGTAAAAATATTTAATAAACTCCCTCCAAGCTTACGCGTATTACCCGTCCAACGATTTAAAAAGGATCTTTTTACATGGCTTATAGATAAATGTTTTTATTCCATAAATGAAATGTTGACACATTAGGTTAAATTAAATTGACTTTAAAATATATATTAATTCTAGTCTAAATAATGACATTTAAAAATAATAATTATATTTTAAATTGACCTAAGTGCTTAAAATATAGAGTTTATTAATGTTAAATCAATTATAATAATAACTAGAATTTTGTTAATAATAATTTTGCATGCCAGAAATGGCCGATAACATTGATACATTAAAACTATTTACACCCATTGTTACAATTTTTCTTGCAAAATAAAGGATTTATTTATTTATTTATTTATTTATTACATTTATTTATTATTATTTACAGCGGCGATGACATACCGTCAGGTCATAGGTACTAATGCTTGTATTTCTTCCCCTTGCAAAAATCATAGAAGAAATTTAAGAGGTACTATAATCCAAACATTATTGCATGAATATTTAACTATTTATTAATTATTGCTTGTAACTAATTCTAGTAGGCTTCATAAGATACATAATAGCTTTAAGGGTAAATGTATACAGGCATTATCTATAAATAAATTTAAATGTTTCATAATAAAATGGCTCTGTCGTAAATCCTATTACTCCACTGCTGAATATCTAAATGATCGGACAGCCTGGGACTAGATTGTGATTATTTTATAGCGATAGAAATGACTGTACAATATTGTATATTTTTATTGAAAAGAGCGCAAAAAAATAATGCTGGGAGAGTTTCTTGCGCCGCTTCTTCTCACTCAGAGCGCCATTTGTTTCCGAAGCGGTAGTAGTATCTAGTAGTATAAGAAATGACATCAAAAAGAATTCTAAAAAGGCATAAAAAGGCATAAAAGGCATTTATTTTCTCAAAATTGATTCCTTTAGAATTCTTTTTGATGTCATTTCTTATACTACTAGATACTACTACCGCTTCGGAAACAAATGGCGCTCTGAGAGAAGAAGAAGCGGCGCAAGAAACTCTCCCAGCATTCTTTTTTTTTGCGCTCTTTTCAATAAAAATATACAATATTGTACAGTTGCTATAAAATAATCACAATCTAGTCCCAGGCTGTCCGATCATTTAGATATTCAGCAGTGGAGTAATAGGATTTACGACAGAGCCATTTTTTTATAAAACATTTAAATTTATTTATAGACAATGCCTGAACAGTGGCTGGGACTTTATTGTAGAAGTGTATACATTTACCCTTAAAGCTATTATGTATCTTATGAAGCCTACTAGAATTAGTTACAAGCAATCCCTTATTTCTAGTGTTATAATAATGAAAATCACTATTAAGAGCAAAAAGGTGACGATTTTTGTGAACATATATTAAATTTTCATAAATGTACTGACAATAAACAGTCATAATATTTATTTCTTTAAATTTTTCTTTGAGAGACTGTCTATAACCAAGCTGATATATAGCACGAACAGCTCTCTTTTGCAGAGCAAACACTATATCAATGTCAGCAGCATGACCCCATAGTAATATACCGTACGTCATGATGCTGTGAAAATAACTAAAGTACACTAATCTAGCGGTCGCAACATTCGTGTACTCTCTAATCTTTCTAACTGCATATGCCGCAGAGCTGAGTCTATCTGCTAGATGGGTAATATGTGGACCCCACTGAAGCTTTTTATCTAACGTGATACCCAGGAAGACCGTAGTGTCCACAAGTTCCAATCTCTGGTCATTTATAAGTACGTTGGTTTGTACCTCCGCTGTGTTTGGTGTAATGAACCGTAAACACTTTGTTTTTTTACTGTTTAAGTGCAGATTATTCGTCTCAAACCAACGCACTATCTTTGAGAGTGCATTGCTTACCTCGTCATCAATATCCGCACGTCGCTTCACTTTAAAAATATCAAGGAATCAATTTCGAGAAAATAAATGCCTTTTATGCCTTTTAATTCTAACTATTATTATCTAACGGCGAACATAATATTACGTAGATCATCATTTATAACATTTTAAATAACTTTCACATATTAATAAATTCGAAGTAAGATTGATAGTCAATTTTGACTCAGAAAATCCTACTTATTGGAAAAAATATGCGTCAGACCTGAGAAAAAGTACAACGCACTTTTGAAAATTTGCCACAAAACTTTCATTTTAGGTTCTGTCACATAAATAGTTATACCTATTTTATTTAGTTAACTTTTTAATTACAGATTGTATTTTTTGTGTATTATTTTTAAGTAAAATTGCGTTGAAAAATAAGAAAGTAAATGAAAAGTCAATTTAATTTACTTCGGCCAAAGAATTGGCATTCAAAATATGGCAATTCAAAGAGGAAACTTTGCCAGCTTCGTGGGCAATATGCCCAAGACGCTGGCTGGTAAGATCGCATTCTGAAGGTATATTACCCGCAGACTGCTATCATAATGCGGCTTAATATTAATAATGTAATGCAGTTTTTTATTCTATAGTGAGATAAGATAATAATACATTTTTTTTATGACAATTAGGGATGGGACGAGCAGGACGTTCGGCTGATGGTAATTGCTACACCCTGCCCATTACAATGTAGTTCTGTTCCGGATGTTTGAAAATCCCAAAAATTCTGATCGGCACTTCAAATTAAATCAAAATCAGTTTAATCACGTAGGTCACGGAAATGACACTTATGAATGTCAAAAAAAATATATTTTTCTTATTGAATCTACCGCTACTTCGTAAAGGGTTGAGCTATTGAGAAGAAGTAGCAAGAAACTCATTGCCACTCTTTTATATCAAGATTTACATTTAAGTACATCGATTTACAAATCATTTCAAATTACAATATAATATGTAAAATGTAAAATGATTCGGCTCCTCACCATGTGCATAAGTTGTTAAGTCTCATTTGCCAAGTAATTTCACTAGCTATTGCGCCCTTTAGACTGAAACACAATAATGCTTACACATTATTGCTTCACCGCATAAGTACTTTAAATGTGTAAAAAAAAAGGAAAAGTGTGACAAAAGTCAGACCAGCTCACCAACGCTTGCGTACTTAAATGTTGTTATGAAGTAATTACCAATGTTTAGTATTCAGAATTTTCCCTATACTTGTAATGATAAGACAGTATAACTTGCCAAATTTCATAGTTCTACAATACATAGTTCTACTATACATAGTTCTACTACTCAACAAAACACCCTATAAATTTTGAATCCCTTGACAGTGTCGAAATATACGTTTTTTGGGGCATAAACGGCCGTATCTTTTTTCAACGCTTACCCAGATATTTGGTCTTTTCACAGATTCTAGAGACTATACATTTCAGTATATATGCTCTGTCGTAAATCCTACTACTCCACAGCTGAATATGTGATCGGACAGTCAAGGGACTAGATTATGATTATTTTATAGCGATAGCAATGACAGTAAAACATTGTATATTTTCTTAAAAAGAGCGCATTAAAAAAATGCTGGGAGAGTTTTTTGCACTGCTTCTACCTCTCAGAGTGCCATTTGTTTTCGAAGCGGTAGTAGTATCTAGTATATTAGAATTGACATCAAAAAGAATTCTAAAGGAATAAATTTTAAGAAAATAAATGCCTTTATGCCTTTATATAGTTTTAATTTCAACTCCATACATCCACTCGTTCGCAAGACAAAGGGTCTTGACAAAGAGACAGTCAGACGGAGTGACAGATAGATGAACGTAGAATAAAGTGATTTACTTTTTTTCTAAAAATTTTTTTTTTGAAGTAGGCGTGGCGTTACTTCGCAGAAATCCATAATTATCCAAGTGTTTTGAATTTTCTATGGGGTTAATTCCGCCAATACAAGTCTTGAAGTCTTGAGTCTCGTGCCAGAGTTTAACGAGTCAACATCTCCTGAGGATGCCTCGTGTAGAGGCGAAAAACGTGTCGAATTGGATTCCTTTTTCTCGTTTTTAGGTACAGATCAAAAATGTACATCACAAAATTCAACTGTAGACAATCTATTAGAAAGCTATTATTCACATAAAATCGTTTTTAATGCAGCCATGAATCGCTCAATGTAGTTAACGGCCTGAAAGCTATTACGTTTTATTTTAAGACGTTTTCGAGTCATCAATTTTCTATTGCGCATAATAATCAGATTTTCATCAAATTCAATTTTTATAATGTATCATTAGGATCATATTCTGTTAAATGGCGTTTATAGATTGGATGCTCAATTTTCGTTCAGGATACTGAGACACTGTGAACTTCGGAAATATGTAACAGATAAATAGCCGTTGACGACCCATATAGCCGAATGGTTAGTGACCCTGACTACTAAGCTAGAGGTCCCGGGTTCGAATGTTAATAGAATGTTTGTTTCCGAGTCATGGATGTTTATATGTATTTATGTATGTTTAAGTAAGTATATTGTATTAAATATATCGTTGTCTTGTAACCCATAGTATAGGCTAAGCCTAGTTTGGGGCAAGATAATTTGTGTAATAGTGTGTCAATATTATTATTATTATATTCCGTCGGTTAAAAATAAATTTTCATTAACTTTATTATCATTCCATTTATATTCGTTTTGTAAGATCGGTATCTACGCGAGAGAAACCGCGGGGCATTGCTTGTACTTGATATGTCTGCAATGCGAATGATTTTGACCAAAATGCCAAAAGTAATTCATACATTTCACAGACTGAATTGAATAAAAAAAGTGTGTGTGTACTTATGCATATTAAGTTATACTTCTTTGGCCAACGAAGCAAAAATCATTAAAATGATTTATTCCTCTTGCTATTCTATGTTTTTAGATAGAACAATTTTGTAAAAAGCTTGCAATAGTTAATTATTATATAATGAATACGGCTGTATGGGCTCAAACCCTTTGCCTGTCCTAATAATGGACGAAAAAACCAAAAAAAAATAACGAATGACGCAAACGTCCGAAAATTTTAGAAACCAACTTCAACCTGTTACTTTTGTGTTACAGTGATGCGCGCGCATCTTAAAATTTCACTCTCATCATTTTTTCATAACGCGCCTAAAAAGTATAACTTCAAAAATTAATAATTTGTCTGTTTACCTGTTTGTTCCGGCAAATTTTCCGAAACTTATTAACTGAGTTTAATTTTAAATTTCATTAAATACAACTGATTTTATAATACTCTGGTTGATTTATACGTTGGGGTAACGTATTATGTACTATATACTAGAGTAGAGATCGCACCTTAATTGTTTAACGCGAGTTTAAGACAGCTGTCGACAACTCACCTAGTCTGTGCTAGGCGTCTGTAGCAATAGCACGCTTTTGGATGCAATATATCGATATATCGGAGTCCTCCCGCCGCGCCCTGCTCTTGCCTCCTCACGTCACGCGTGCGACTCAAGCATATCTCATCTATAACTTTATATGTAGTCACAAAACTAAGCACCAGCTTTCAAATAAAAAAAAATAACAAAAAAAACAACCGAGTTCAAAAACACTTTTTCAAAACAATAGATATTATAATACGTACGTACTAAAAAGCATAAAAATAATTGCGTACTTTTACAATCTAATCAATTAATCTACTTCTAGTTACGATTATTGTTATTTTTGGAATCGGTAATAATAATTAATTGTCAAAGCCATCTTTGCATGATTTTTACAAAATTGTTCTTTCTAAAAACGTAGAATAGCGAGAGGAATAAATTATTTTAATGATTTTTGCTTCGATGCCCAAAGAAGTATAAATTCTTGCGTGCATTACACATGCATTTTTTTTAATCAACTCAGTCTGTGAATTAATGTATGAATTATTTTTGGCATTTCGGTTAAAATTATTCGCATTTCAGTCATATCAAGTACTAGCAATGCACCGCGGTTTCAATCACGTAGATACCGATCTTATGGTAGTGCAAAGCCTACTAAGTCGGACTATAGATTTATTTTGTTAACATAAAAGTCTTATTTCATTTAGTTATAATTTTATTTAGACTGGGTTTTTTAATATTTCATTTGAATGGAATAGCCAATTTTAATAATTTAAAAAGTATTTTACAGGTATTGAAATGGCCTTTAATAAAATTTAATGGGCTAAGGGTTGTTTGTCGCACTTTTATCAACTTTTAAAATGTATAAAAGTAGTTATAGTGGCATAACTACAGTAGATGAACATATGATATCTCGTACTTATTTGTAGATATTGATACGTACTATAATATTGACGAACATTTTTTATTCTATCATCAATAGTTTCCGCACCGCACGCGATGACAGATTTATGACAATTTCTTCACACCCTGGGGTAAACTATTGCAATTATCGTAGGGATTACAATTTTTTGAAAACGTATAATATGTGTGTCTATGTCACTTATTGAAGATGCAGCTTTCGAATAGTGAAAGAATTTTTGAATTTAGTCCAGTAGTTTTTTTGTGACAACATTACAAACATACATACAAACACACAAATGTTTCCCTTTATAATATTAAGTTTAGATTTAGATTCTATGTGCAGGTAGCAAAATGTAAATATTATTTTGATAATGTAGGGCACCGAGTGTATAGGTGTCTGGCGCAATAAAACATTCTCATATCTTTCAGCGATTGCTTAAGCATAAACCAATTTATTGGTGAGTAATGAATTTCTAAGTTCAGCTAAGTCGTGAGATGGATTATTGCGGTTTATTGCTAATTATGTACGTGTTTCTAATAATACGCATATTCCTCACGCTATGATTGACGTTATAAACGTTTTTATAAATGAAATATTATATTCAATATTATTTTGATATGCTGTATAACATATTTTATTTTAACCATAGTAATAGAAGGGGACGTCTTTCTATATTATCAGACCTTTTCAGGTCGTTAGTTCTGTTATAATAAAATTAATATAAAAATGCTTAATTTATTCATAAGATAGTCAATAAAATTGTATTTAAAAAGGGCTATATAAGGGTTTTGCTTGCCAATATGCTATGGAGAGATGTATTCTGAACGTGAAAAGATCAGACAGACTAAAAAACCGCGTCATCAGAAGTAAAACAAAAGTCATCGATGTCAAATCCAAAATTAGAAGACTCAAATGGAGATGGGCTGGGCACATGGTAAGAGGACATGACAAATGGAGCAAGAAAGTGACAAGATGGTATCCCAGGGAAGGGAAAAAGAAAAGAGGTAGACCCCAGAAAAGATAGGAGGACGATATCAGGGAAGTGGCAGGAGTAACTTGGAACAGAGTGGCTCAAGAAAGACACGAATGGAAACGGTTGGAGGAGGCCTTTGCCGATTGGCAAACAGATCCACAAAAAATAAAAAAAATACAAATACTAGAATAAGTTATTTTGTTTCTTATGTTTTATGTTTGAGTATTGTTAGTTATCTATGTTAGTTAAGATCTGAATAAAGGCTATACTATTATTATTATTATTATATAAGGGTTTTGGTCAATTTGTTTGGCCAAAATGATATACCGATTTGTTTTCATGCCAAAGTTAGCCACTTCTTTTGATGTCTTGCTTGAGACATATATAATTTATACGTCTAGATAGAGTCACTTCCTGCTAGACAACCGATAAAACCAGGCCACGTTTATTACTTTAGTGACAAGCTATGTCTTATAATCGCGATTTGTATGTCACTTTGTGTAAGAGTGCATGAGTGGTCAAAATAGAAATTAGTTCTTAAGTCTATTTTTTTCAAAGTTTTCACAGCTGTCAACCCGCTAGGTGCAGAAATCTTCTTTAAAGTTAATGTTTCATTTAATATAATTCGGTCACTTTCTTTTTCATTTTGACAGTCAAAGATAGAATGTGATATAATGAAACATTAACTTTAAGGATGCTTTCTGCAACTGGCGGATAGTCTACCTAGACGTATAAGGGTGAATCAACTATTTTACCCACACTTTGCTGTCCCCGACCATTTCTTATTAAAATACGCTAATTAATTATATTTACATACATAATGAGTATAGCTATAGTATCCCAGATTATACGGCACAGTGGGAACTTGGTTATGTTCTCGAAAATATATAATTTCCATGAAAATTTATGGTAACTCGGTACACCTAAAACTGGCACCATACAAAATATTCCTGTCTTAAGACCACATTCACATTTGAACTTGCATTCTAAATTTACTTATACTTCTGGGTTTCGTTAATTTTAATTATACAAAAAGACAATAAATAATAGTTTATTGTGTGTATAACAAAATAGAGATGGACCAAATTACTTTTTTATAAAAAAATCTCTAAACTGTGTCCCTTACTAGAATAATTTTACCTTCGTATGCTGAGTTACACTTGTAAATTTTACCCGGAAACACTTAGATGGCGCAATTTGCCGTAGGTAGGTTCATATGTGTTTGCTTTTGCCCGCATGACGCGGCGGTGTCCTTTGATAGCGCGGTCGAGTCGCTAGTCTGCGAAGAACGTTAGCAGGGTGTGAGTATTTTTTTGTATCGTCTGCTGAATGACCGCGATTTCTCGTTGTAAGTTTAATATTTTTTTAATATAATCAGATGTTTTGGTAGTACCTATCACATGTTTTCGATTAAAGCTAACGTTTAGTACCAAAATCAAATTATAATGTGCTCTTCTCATAAAAATACGACGATTGTCTGCGGAGTTACTTGTATACTGAGTTACATTGGTGGTAACTCCAAAGACAATCTTGGTAACTCCTAAGACATTTACATACTTAGTGAGACTGGCTTGTAGCACATAAAGTAAAATTAAAAAAGAAAAGGGAGAATTTACAAGCGCTCTTGGATAAGACACCACCTAGTTCCCCGGTATGCGAACTCAATCGCTACAATGATTCACCACCAGTATCTCCAGCATCAAAAGCATGCCGAGAACGTGGATGAAAGAAAGATAGAAATAAAGTGTACAGCGAGGACAAAACAAGAAGTTGAAAAAGAACTGTGCGAAGTATAAGAAAAGACTGAATAGAAACAAAATAAAAGAACGGCAATCTAAGGATCAGAAAAAAATGTATAAGCTATTGACACGTTGGATTAAGGAGCGACATGAAATAATTAAGAGCCAGAAGGAGCAAGGATTGTTTAAAAGCCTTTTCAAAAGTGCTGACATAGTTAAATGTAGAAACAAGACACAGTTAAAGAGAAACATTGGTAATAAACAGACAGTACGCTAAAAAGAAAACCAGACTTGGCCCTAACCTGCTTAAGAAGAATATTCATAAGTTTTTTCTACGTGATGATGTCTCCAGAGCTACAGCTGGGAAAAAAGAAACAGTAACTCGAAACCGCGAGAAAGTATAGAAGAGGTATTTGTTGGACTCAATGCGAAAACTATACACAGATTTCAAACAAGAAACTTGCTCAACGTGCAAATAGAAAGATATAGAGAAGTATGTTAAAGAAAAATTAACCGGAATTGTAAAGTACAGTGAAGGGACAAGAAAGGAAGAAAATTATGAAAAAGATGGGAAAAAATTTGGTGCCAAAAAAAAAAGTATTCTTACGTGTGTAAAGCCTTGACACCTATTGAAGAAGACGGCGAAGTGGAATTCATGTTCCTACGGGTCGTAAGTGACGATGCAGACGTTCAGAATTGATACGAATGATAATAGTTATGTCGGATATGAAGACATTATAAAAATTTAACAACTCCGGCCTTTTTAGGAAAAGGGCAATATACTTAAATTTGAAACTACGATTGACGTTTTCGTCATGTATGTCACATAATATTTGAAAATATTCTTATTGTTAATTTGTTATGTTTATTGTAATATTGTATCCCATATTTTTGAGTTTAGTTTTTTCAATTATGTGTCTTCCATTAGTTATACAAACAGCGTAATACTATGTCTCAGGCGTTACCCAAATTTTGCCTTTGGAGTTACTATTGTCCCTAATATAAAAAAGGTTTTTTCCGATCATAATATACTATTTTTTTCTATTACATTTTTGAACTTACCAGTACGTCATTCTAACAATTAGCAAGCTTTCATACATAATTCATTTTCAATTGTAACTATTATGTATTAAGTTTTATTAAGAAATATTAGTAATTATTTGTCTAAAGGTAACGCAAGAGACCAATGTCTATTAGTTTTTTACTTTAATTTAAGAATAATATGAAGACAGATTATGCCAAAATGTTTGATAATGCAACCCAGAGTAAATAAACAAAAATGATTAATGGTTTGGTGTTTTATTTACCATTTGTGTAACATTGTATGTATGTAACTCAGGTGACAGTTTTTGACAGTTTGAGTCGTAATTTTCTCAAAAAACTATCTAAAATATAATTTTACGTCGCTGCTCTTCTAGGTTATTTAAGTAGATGATATTTCTGATGTCCTAAGCAAATCACAATAGGGCAATATTAATGTTATCTTTTTTTCAAAACAATATCTCAGACCAGTCTTTTGTGTGGGTAAAAAAGTTGATTCGCCCATAAACGTAAGATCGTTTATGTGTTCTGTGCGCTCTTTTTGCCTCCAACTCGACTCTTGATGACAACCGAAACACACCGCCGTCCATCCCGCGGTGTCAGAGCCTTATCGTTGACGCCGGTACTAACGTATTTATTCCGGCACTCATATACAAAAGGCGTAGTCCCTGACTCATGGAAGTCAGCCCTTGTCCATCAGATCCAAAAAAAAGGAGACAGTTTGGATCTGGCAAACTACAGGTCTGTAGCTAACTTCCCTGCTCTCCAAAATCATAGAGAGCATAATCAGCCGCTTGCACTTGGTTTCGCCATGGTCAATCGGCAGGTGATCTTCTGGTATACTTAACTCATAGATGGGCGGCGGCTACCAAAAGTAAGGGGTAAGGCCTGACAGTAGGCCTGGATGTAGCAAAGGCCTTTGATCGTGTATGGCACAAGGCGCTTCTCTCAAAACTTGATTTGGGCTTCCCGCGAGCTTATACAAGTTGACCTCCTGGCCAAAGCTTCCTCACTGGGCGCAGCATACAGGTCGTTATAGACGGTTATTGCTCGCTGGAGTGCCCCAAAGCTTCTTCTGCATATCAATGATATGTTGGACACCTCCAACATACATTGTTATGCGGACGACAGCACGGGCGTTGCCGTATACACGGGCCATGCAGGTTTCTCTAGGGAAATCGTCGACCAGTGCCGGGAGAAACTTGTGTCTTCAATCGAGTCCTCTCTTGAAATGGTCGCGGAATGGGGTAAATTAAACCTTGTCCAATTTAACCCCCAGAATACTCAAGTTTGCGTGTTTACCACTAAAAAAACCCCATTTGTCGTATCACCGCTCTTTGACTACAGTTCACACACTCGAGCAATTGCCGATTCCGAGGCCATGTGAAGAGCAAAGCCAAATTGGCTTCGAAGAAACTGGGCGTCATAATTAATAAAGCGCTGTACAAGGCACAGGTCCGGCCACACATGGAGTATTACTGTCATCTATGATCTGGCGCACCCCAGTATCAGCTCGATCCATTTGACTGCGTGCAACGCAGAGCAGCTCGAATTCCCGATCCAGTGCTCTGTGAACGGCTGGATCACTTGGCGTTTTTTTTGTTATGAAAATAGGACGAGACGAGCATGACGCTCAACCGATGGTTATTGATACGCCCTGCCCATTACAATGCAGTGCCGTTCAGAGGTTTTGAAAAAACCAAAAAACTCTTGGCGGCGGTACAATTGTGCTCGTCACCTTGAGACATAAGATGTTAATTCTCATTTGCCCAGTAATTTCACTAGCTACGGTGCCTTTCAGACCGAAACACAATAATGATTACACATTTCTGCTTCACGGCAGAAATAGGCACCGTTAGGCACCACCCATAATCTACCCGGCATCCTGAGCAAAGGAGCCTCCAACTGGTATGGTTGCGTAGAGACATCGCTTCATTTTGTGTCTACAACCGCATTTATCATTGGGAGTGTTCAGAAGAGCTGTTTCACCTGATTCCTGCCGCCGAGTTCTACCTTCGCACGACACGCCCCAAGTTAAGATATCATCCCCGCCATCTGGATGTGTGGCGGTCCTCCACAGTGCAGTTTTCAAGAAGCTTTCTTCCACGTACTACAAAGCTGTGGAATAAACTTCCTTGTGTGCGGTGTTTCCGTGATGATACGACAAGGGTACCTTCAAAAAAAGCGCGTACACCTTCCTCCTTTTCGGCCTTTAGGCCGGCATCGCTCCTGTGATTCCTCTGGTGTTGCAAGAGACCCGTTTACCCCTCTCGTTTGTCTTCCTTTTCCGTACAAATAACTTCATAAGTAACTGGGATCTTTTCAAGGCCGTAATAGCGAAGCATTTATCTACCGCCAAGCAGAAAACTACAAGTACTATCAAGTACTATCTGTATTTCGGTTTTAAGGGCACCGCAGCTAGTGAAGTAACTGGCAAGATGAGAATCAATATCTTATGTTAAAGTGACAACCGTAATTGCGAAATTGATTAATATTTTAAGTTTTTCAAGAATTTTGAGTGCAAGGCGTATCATCGACTTGCGTACCTTCAAAAAAGAGCGAATACCTTTGTAAATGGTCGGCAAGGCTCCTGTAATCCCTCTGTTGCAAGAGAATGTGGGCGGCGGTGATCACTTAACATCAGATGACCCGTTAGCTCGTTTGTCCTCTGCATCCATGAAAAAATACTTAATAAATGAGTAATCCTTTAAAAGTGTAAACAACTTTAAAACTTAATCTTTATAACGAAAATTTCATGTCTTATAATCCGATGCCCTTTTTCAATATCACGTAAACAAAGGTCTTATCGCTTCGTGTCTCTTATATTAAAACGTTATGTTCAGTTATTTTTATCTTTATAGCTGTACAGCAACCTGCTGTTGTATTAATATCAACTCAACAGTATTGAAATACGAAATCTGAGCAGTGCAATAAAGGCAACATAAAATTATAGTCTTCTAAGCGATTTAAAATTTAACGGTTATTACCCCTATGTGATATCATTTGGTTTGGTATATCATCTGTGTAGCAAGAAGTCTGGCTAAATGTCAGTGACATTATCTGTCAAAATCAAAATTAAATTAAGGTCTAACAATCATTATTATTACTGTCGATGCCATCATCTTTCATCATTTCAGCCGGAAGACGTCCACTGTTGTACAAAGGCCTCCCCAAAAGATTGCCATGACGATTGGTCCTCATTGTCACCTCACATCTAAGATTTAAGTTTTCTTTAGTGTTAATTCCGCCAATTTCCATATTTAAAACAATTCGACACGTGTTACGCCTCTACACGAGGCATCCTCAGGACGTGTTGTCTCGCCAAAATCTGGCACGAGACTCGGCGAGAGAAATATTGGCGGAATTAACACAAATGAAAAGTTAAATCATTTGTATAATTATGGATTTCCGCAAAGAAACGCCCGATTCAATAAATTTTCTCATCCAACCTATTCAAGCGATCTTGACCCGATCGGCGGTCCATCTTGTGAGAGGCCTAACCAACACTACGTCTTTCCGTACGTGGCTGCCATTTGAGTACTTTACTGCCCCAATACCATTTGCCCGTCGAGCCATATACCCTGTCCACTGCTACATCAGTTTCACAATCAGGTGGGCTATGTCGGTGACTTTAGTTTTCCTACGGATCTTCTCATTTTTGATTCGATCTCGCAGGAAATCTACCATTGTCCATTGTAGATGTCATTATTTAAACATTTACCAATAGGTACGTTAGATTAAAAAAAAAGTTGCAAATATTTATAAATTTATCGTTTTTATGATACATAAATATATTTTGAAAAACAAAATTTTATGAACGATGCGGTACTCGAACCCACGACCTCCGGCGTTCCGTGCCGGTGCTCTAACCAGCTGAGCTAACCGTTCGAATAACGCCTCGTTATAAAATCTTGTTTTTATGATATTTGAAATACACTATGATATGCAAAGCAAAACAACAAATTACCCAAACTTTTCTATTTTAATTTTAATATTTTTGTAATTTCCTTTTACTACATTTTAAATTGCTGCCACCAACCTATGAAATGAGTTTCCTTGCGAGGTGTTTCCAGTACGAAGTGGTTACAAAAAAAGCGCGGAAGGCTTTCTAAAAGACCGACAACGCTCCTGTGATTCCTCTGGAGAACGTGGGAACGCTGATAAGTCCGCCACTTACATAAAAAACACTAGATAGTTATTGCCTTGAAAAGTCCTTTTGTATAGCTCTAGATAATTTTTATTTCTCAACTAACTTTTAACAACTTTCCATTGCAACAAACACAAACATTATATATTGTTCATTTTATTTCAGTCCTATTACTTTTTCTTATTCCTTCCTATTAATTTTCAAGCAATCATTTGAAATTGAAAACTTTCAACATCAGTCGCAGACTTTTCTTAGACTTTTCCGAGAGACCCGATTCCACAATTTAATATTTTATCACAACTTTTACAATAATTGTTTCAGCGTATGCCCTGGATGCTAGCAAGAGGTTCTTTTATGCCAAAACGGGACCAGACGAACAACGTTCAACTGATGGTAATTGATACGCCCTGCCCATTACAATGCAGTGCCTTTCAGGATTCTTGAAATACCCAAAACCTCTGAGTGGCACTACAACTGCGCTCGTCACCTTGAGACATAAGATGTAGCCCAATACTTTCACTAGCTACGGCGCCCTTCAGACCGAAACACAGAAATGTTTACAAATTACTGCTTCACGGCAGAAATAGGCGCCGTTGTGGTGCTCATAATCTACCTTTTAGGTTATATTTTTTCTAATAAGATGGCAATTATTACAACAGTATTGATTAATTTTTAACCGACTTTAAAGAAGGAGGAGGTTCTTACTTCGTAGGTATATATTATAATGTTGTTTTATCGAAAAATAGGCCAACGGGCAGATACACGCTTCACCTGATGTTAGTGATCATCATAACTAATAAGATTTACGTTTATTTCTTAAATTCTAAGAATGGGTGTGTGTGTTAGGGTGTAGTAGTGTTTAATTATATTATGTACTAGCTGACCCGGCAGACTTAGTACCGCCTCATTCGATAAATAAAAGACCTAAACGTGTATAAAATAAACTTAAAACAAACAAAAGTAGTCCTTTTTTTGTTCTGGATGTTGGTCACTTACAAAACAGAGTTTTCCTGAAACACTGGCTATTTATAAGTTACACAGATATGATACCGACAGTTAAACAATTAAAAGCTTTCTGATAAACCATATTTCTGAACGACGGGGGACATATCAAAGTAAAATCAAAATTGTTGTTTTAATTTAATTCTGAATTCTCTATTTATTCAACATTTTAAACCTTGTTTGGACTTCCACAAATAATTCAAGACTTAAATTAGCCAAATTGGACCAGCCGTTCTTGAGTTTAAGCGAGACTAACGAACAGCAATTAATTTATATATATATATATATATAGATTAAGTCGGCTTGCATCATGTTCTCGGTCTCATGGAAATTCAGCCCATGCAGCCAGTTTTTGGTTGTTTTCTTTCATTGTCATAAAGTCTGTGAATATATTATGTATTTAAGAAAACTATAACAGCTAAGACAATATTAATGAACCTGCTAAGTTATATTTATTCGTTTTAAGTCTCACAACATTTTCACTGTTTTTTTATTTAATAAATAACTTAAGTTGTGACGTATTATTCTAATTATTAGCATTTATTGTAACTTATGTGGTTTTTTAGACGGTAAGTTGAGCTTGTTTTGTATATAAGTAAATTGCAATATGATAAATAAATTAAAAATGGCTTCCCGAGAGCTTGTGCAAGTGGACCTCCAGCTTCCTCACTGGGCGCAGCATACAGGTCGATGTCGACGGTTATTGCTCTATTCTATAGCCCGTTAACGCTGGAGTGCCCCCAGGCTGTGTGCTATCTCCCACGCTGTTTCTTCTGCATATCAATGATATGTTGGACACCTCCAACATATATTGCTGCCCACATTGCCGGCCCACATTCTAGCACTCTACAAAGCGCAGGTCCAGCCACACATGGAGTATTGCTGTCATCTCTGGTCTGGCGCACCCCAGTATCTGCTCGATCCATTTGACCGCGTGCAACGCAGAGCAGCTCGAATTGTCGGGGACCCAGTGCTCTGTGAACGGCTGGAACACTTGGCGTTGCGTAGAGACGTCGCTTCATTGTGTGTCTTCTACCGCATTTATCACGGGGAGTGTTCCGAAGAGTTGTTTAACCTGATTCCTGCCGCCGAATTCCACCTTCGCACGACACGCCACAAATTAGGATATCATCCCCACCATCTGGATGTGTGGCGGTCCTCCACAGTGCGGTTTTCAAGGAGCCTTCTTCCTCGTACTACTAAGCTGTGGAATGAGCTTCCTTGTGCGGTGTTTCCGGGACGATACGACATGGGTACCTTCAAAAAAAGCGCGTACACCTGCCTTAAAGGCCGGCAACGCTCTTGTGATTCCTGTGGTGTTGCAAGAGAATGTGGGCGGCGGTGATCACTTAACACCAGGTGACCCGTACGCTCGTTTGTCCTCCTATTCCATAAAAAGAAAAAATATATATATATATATATTATTTAGTCGTGTATAACTTGCATTATATATTTAGTTACTGTTAACATTGGAATTGTTGTCTAGCTTGATATGTTTTTTGTGGGGGAAGTTTACATATTTTACTTTTATTTCATTTTAAAATAGGCGCGAACGTTGAATATTTAAGTTTCTTTAGGATCGTCGTTTGCAAATCAAGTTGGCAGAGCATAAGTACAACCGTTTATGAATAGACGCAATTAGTGCTATATCTGAGAGACTTTCTAATTAAGATTTTTAGTATTTCTCTGTTTCCGAGTTCTGACGTACTGATACCGATACCTCCCCATACTGTCACACAATATTTTAATAGGCTTTGAGCTCTTGCTCAAATAGGCCATTATACACAGTATATTATGTTCTTACATAATATACTGTAATTAGTGTTTTAAGATCGGCTCCATTTCTAAGCTAACGAAAAATGGGAATAAGTTTTCCCAGTAAAGTTTAGGATATATTCTGTCTAATTAAGTGAGTCCTAGGTATTTTATGTTAGTTTCTGAATGTAGAGATCGGCAGTTACAATAATTATTATTATTATTGCATGTTTGCAATTTTATATTATAATTTTGTTTAAGCAGAGTACCTTGACGATGACTAAACGTAATAATTTTTGTCTTTTTTCATTTAATGCGAGTAAACTAGCATATAATCAATAACAGTACAATATTGTATATTTTATTAAAAAGAGCGTAAAAAAGAATACTGGGAGAAATTCTTGCGCCGCTTCTTCTTTCTCCGAGTGCCATTTGTTTCCGAAGTGATAGTAGTATCTCTAATCAATTTTGAGAAAGTAAATGCTTTTTATGCCTTTTATTTAACCAGCACAGGACTTCTCTCAAACCATTTTCAGAACGTGTTATTTTGATTTAGTAGAGCATCTTGACGAGGAATAAACATAATTAATTTTATATTTAATGTGAGTTTACAATCATTTAACTAGCACAGGACTTGTCTCAAACCATTTTCAGAATGTGTAATTTTGATTTACTAGAGTATCTTGACGATGACTAAAAGTAATAAATTATGTCGTTTCCACATTTAACGTGAGTTTACAATCATTTAACTAGCACAGGACTTGTCTCAAACCATTTTCAGAATGTGTAATTTTGATTTAGTAGAGTATCTTGACGATGACTAAAAGTAATAAATTATGTCGTTTCCACATTTAACGTGAGTTTACAATCATTTAACTAGCACAGGACTTGTCTCAAACCATTTTCAGAATGTGTAATTTTGATTTAGTAGAGTATCTTGACGATGACTAAAAGTAATAAATTATGTCGTTTCCACATTTAACGTGAGTTTACAATCATTTAACTAGCACAGGACTTGTCTCAAACCATTTTCAGAATGTGTAATTGTGTTTAGGTAGAGTATCTTGCCGATGACCAAAAATAATAAATTTTGTATTTTCTTTATTTAACGTGAGTTTACAATCATTTACAGAATGTGTAATTTTGATTTAGTAGAGTATCTTGACGATGACTAAAAGTAATAAATTATGTCGTTTCCACATTTAACGTGAGTTTACAATCATTTAACTAGCACAGGACTTGTCTCAAACCATTTTCAGAATGTGTAATTTTGATTTAGTAGAGTATCTTGACGATGACTAAAAGTAATAAATTATGTCGTTTCCACATTTAACGTGAGTTTACAATCATTTAACTAGCACAGGACTTGTCTCAAACCATTTTCAGAATGTGTAATTGTGTTTAGGTAGAGTATCTTGCCGATGACCAAAAATAATAAATTTTGTATTTTCTTTAATTAACGTGAGTTTACAATCATTTACAGAATGTGTAATTTTGATTTAGTAAAGTATCTCGACGATGACTAAAAGTAATAAATTATGTCGTTTCCACATTTAACGTGAGTTTACAATCATTTAACTAGCACAGGACTTGTCTCAAACCATTTTCAGAATGTGTAATTGTGTTTAGGTAGAGTATCTTGCCGATGACCAAAAATAATAAATTTTGTATTTTCTTTATTTAACGTGAGTTTACAATCATTTACAGAATGTGTAATTTTGATTTAGTAAAGTATCTCGACGATGACTAAAAGTAATAAATTATGTCGTTTCCACATTTAACGTGAGTTTACAATCATTTAACCAACACAGGACTTGTCTCAAACCATTTTCAGAATGTGTATATTTGATAATAAATCGCAATATAGCTTCATGAAATAATAATAATATTGACACACTTTTACAAAAATTATCTTGTCCCAAACTGGCTAGTTTGTTATATTATATTATAATATCTGGACGACCGAGCCTTGCTCGGATTTTTAAGAATGTACAAAACTTGAAAAAATAAATACTATAGGACATCTGGATTCGAACCAGGGTCTTCTGCTTTCCAGATCACCCAATGTCCCATCTGAGCTATTATAGTCCTGTGTATAATATATATATATATAAAACACGGATAAAATACATTTTTTAATATTGAAACCTAGCTAGGTCGAATTCTCGCCCCCGAAAAAACTACTGTATACTAAACTACCTGTATACTAAATTTTATTAAAATCGTCGGAGCTGTTTCCGAGATTCAGAATATTTATTATTAATATATATATACAAGAATTGCTCATTTAAAGATATTAGATTAGATTATTGTATAGACTAGATAACGATATATTTAATACAATAAACATACTTAAACTTACATAAATACAAATACGTACATAAATTATTAATATAAAATTATGTATAGATACTATTAATAAAAATTTTGTATTGTCGAATATGATTACCATATAAATAAAATTTTGGCATTTGTTACATGAAATTACAGCCTTTATGTTAAATGTGGCTATTTTAAATATAATAAAAGTGAAAAGGCTAAAGTAAAATATAACATTTTAATATAATGTGATAATAAGTGTAAAAAGACAAACAATGTTAGATTAAGACGTTAAAAATAAATAGATATTAATTTTAAGATTCATATGTTTTATTTAATTATTTTAATTATTAAATTTTAATCACTTCAGTCAATTTACTTGATTTGAATATAACACTGTTAATAGGATTAAAACGCGTGTTATTTTGTTTCTACATTAGATTTTTGCGTAAAATTCCCAAGCTCCAGTCACATTTTTAGTTCCCCTAAAAGCGATATCTGGAAAGGTCTTGAATCGTCGGGTTAACTAAAATAAAAATAAAAATGTAACTTTTACGCAAAATCTAATGTAATAAAAACTTACAATTACACGCATTTTAATTCTTTAAAAAGTGTTTTATTTAAATGTGTAACACTCGCGTTTATCAAAGAAAATACATTTTACTTAATGGTTTTTTATATGGCATTTTATATTTTTTAAGGAATAGCTGGATTTAGCTTAATAATTAGCAAACGTGGTATATTTGAATAATATGATGGAAAATAAATAGTTTAAAAAATATATATTTTACAAATATTTTATTATTTCTATCCATTTATTTATAAATTATTTATATATTATTATTATTATTTATAAATGTGAAACTGAATAATTGAACAATTACTATTAGTTGTGGTTATTCTATGGTATTATAGTTATATTTATGCTAAAAATGAATATTAAAAATATTTTCTTACCTAGATTAGTTTCAGAACGTTTTGTTTTTAGAAGATTGATGCCAACGAAAACTTTTCACGTGCCAATACTTTCTCACGTCACTCACTAATAATACTACTAATAAAATTATAATAATTGAGTCTGATTTTTATTTGAATTATAAATTTAATATTGGAACGCGCGTCTTTGGCGCGATATTTCGTTTGAGTTGATAAAAGTTGTTACCGTGTAGGCGCGTGTTCGGTCGACTGCGCGGCTATGTCTCACAAAGTGGACTGGATTCAGCCACGATTCCCGAACGATGTACAGGATAATTCCGCGCATGGTTAAGAGAAAGAAATGGAATTGCATGTTAAGTTGTGCATTTGAAACCATAATTAAAATATGAATACCAAAATTTTAGAAAGAGAGCGGTATGTTATAATAATATCGTCGTATATATACACTTCTCGTGTCTCGGTGTTTGTTACCAAACTCCTCCGAAAAGGCTAAACCTATTTGTTTGAAAATTTGTGTATATATCAGGTAGGTCTGAGAATCGGCAAACATTTATTTTTCATACCCCTAGATGATAAGGGTCACCCGGGGTGGGTGATAAATATTTTTTTATTTTATTATGATTAAATTATTATATTAAAATTAAAAGATACATACAACTTAAAAATTTCACCCGTCTAATGTCAAAAAAAAAAATTTTTATTGAATTTACCCCCACTTCGTAAAGGGATGAGGTAATGAGAAGAAGTAGCAAGACACTTATTGCCACTCTTTTAATTCAAGATGTAGATTTTCATCGTTTTACAAATCAATTACAATATATGTAAAATGATGCTTCTAAGGACGTCTTGATTATTTGCTTTTCTGGAATTAGAGATATTTTGTCAATGTTATTTACAAAATAGGTTTTTTATCAAAGGTATCTTTTATGAAAAAAAGGGACGAGACGAGCAGGGCATTCAGCTGACGGTGATGAATACGCCCTGCCCATTTCAATGCAGTGCCGCTCAGCATTCTTCAAAAACCCAAAAATTCTGAGCAGCATTACGATGGTGCTCGTCACCTTGTGCATAAGTTGTTAAGTCTCATTTGCCCAGTAATTTCACTAGCTACGGCGCCCTTCAGACCGAAACACAGTAATGCTCACGCCTATTTCTGCCGTGAACCAGTAGTGTACTGCTTCATGGCAGAAATAGGCGTCGTTGTGGTACCCATAATCTAGCCGGCATACTGTTCTAAAGAGTTTTCCACTAGTAACCTAACTTATTGTCAAACAGTAACGATTTTCGGCTTATCTAGGTTCGACTGAAGACGGTCTTTTTTATTTTAACACTACACAAGGTAATTGGCTATTATTTTAGAGAAATTATTACAATTTTGTACTAGACTATTACTTGGTGATAGATAATGACGTCATTAATGAAATATCGGAGAGTTTATTTTAAATTCAAGGATGAAGATTTAATCCACCAATTCGAAAAATTTGTGCCTTAAAGCCCTAATTATTATTAGGTGATACTGACCTCCAAATACTACTTTCTTTAAAGGCATAAAAGGCATTAATTTTCTCAAAATTGGTTCCTGTTTGATGTCCTTTCTAATATCTAGTGAACTACTGCCATTTCGGAAACAAATGGCACTCTAAGAGAGAAGAAGCAGCGCAAGAAACTCCCCCAGCATTCTTTTTATTGCGCTCTTTTTACTAAAATATTCAATATGCTACCGTCATTGTTATTGCTATTAAATAATCATAATCCCCAGCTGTTATATTCAGCCATTTTTTAATAAAAAAAATAAATTTATTTATAACTATTGCCTCAAGAGTGGCTGGGACTTTATTATATAAGTGCATCTACCCTTAAATCTATTATGTATCTTATGAAGCCTACTAGAATTAGTTACAAAGAATCCCTTATGATAATAATTATTAAAAACACTACAAGTTACAACTACATCTTTTTACAATTATTGTTCCGATTTGGTAAATTTACAATGTTCCAGGAGGAATAATTAACAGGAGGAATGATTAAAAAGAGCTTTTTAACGAAGAGGAGGACAAGATAGCGTACGGGTCACCTGTTGTTAAGTGATCACCGCCGTCCACATTCTCTTGCAAATACACACACGTTTGTGTGCTAAAGGATACTATTACATAAATTACTTACTAAACGGATTTGAAATTATGTGATTGAAATGGCTATTTCATGAATAAATAAATGTTGTGTTATGTGACTGGTAACTCCTACAGGAGTACTAAAGGAGCCTGGTACCAGTACCAGTGGGAGGCTCCATTGCTCAGGATGCCGGCTAGATTATGGGTACCACAACGGCGCCTATTTCTTCTGTGAAGCAGTAATGTATAGGAAATTACTGTGTTTCGGTCAGAAGGGTGCCGTAGCTAGTAAAATTACTGGGCAAATGAGACTCAACATCTTATGTCTCAAGGTGACGAGCGCAGTTGTAGTACTATACAGAATTTTTGGGGTTTTCAAGAATCCAGAGCGGTACTACATGTCGTAGTAATGGGCAGGGCGTATCAATTACAATCAGCTGAACGTCCTGCTCGTATTGTCCTTTATTTTCATAAAAAAACATGTTATGTGCCACAGTTTCCATACCGGTTCCAAATTATTATTTGTTCAAGTTGACATAATGGCAGATGTTGGGTTCTTCGTCTTAATACAAGTCTTAGATTAAGAATTGGCCTCCTCTGCTCTCAAGCTATATAACGAAGGCGCTATCGCAAAGTACGGCAACTAATTCTACGCCCAAGTGCGCGTACTCGAGCCAGTCTCGAATAATGTCATGTTCTGTTAAACGTTGCTAATAATTGTAACTTAAACTAAAAAGCCGGGTTGCATAGTAAAACTTTGTAAAAATAATAGTACAAGAAATAAGAAAGACACTGGAATCACATATCATAAGTATTTTATTAATTTCAATGTAAAATAACACGAAGCGTATGTTACAAAATTTGAAAGATGCCATTGAGTGTCAAGATGCCAGGCACACAAGCATCTAATAGTTGCCGTAATAAGAAATATATTGTTCTTAGGTAGTGCGGTATCTAGTTGGAGCGTATAGGAGACCAATCCTTAATCTAAGATACAAGTATTATATTATCGATACACGTCTATTTCCGGACAACTTTATTTCAGCAATACAATGAGCTGTGACAGAAATAACTGTATGTTTATCAAATTACTTTACGCGCGCTCGTTAGTGTCATGGAAGCCGATTATGACGTCATGCCTCAAAAATCAAAGAAGACAACTTCAATATCTGTGACGTCATTGATGTTTCAGATAACATGACGGTTTGCCTAAACTTTTATTTCATTGAATATCTTGTTAATCTTGATATTTAAAAGATCTGGTTTATTTCTTAGAATACTTTTCCTTCTTCTTTTTCTTTTTCTTAAAATCATATTTTATGCTTTAATTTCACTACGTCTATTGCGTCTTATGAACCCATGCTATATAAGCAAAAGCACGAGCAACCTTCGCACGGTTCCGATCCGTATGGCAATCACGGAAACTGAAACGGAGAGTTAAGCTCAAAATATTCCGGTCTAACGTGAAGACCGTATTGATGTATGGGTGTGAGACGTGGAAGGTCACCAAGCCCATCTCTCATCAACTTCGGGTCGTCGTTAACCGATGCTTTCGAAATATCCTCGGTATTCACCGGCCCGACAAAATTTCCAACACTCATCTTTGGCAACGTTTTCATGAAGTCCTAATCGACCAACAAATAAAATGCCGCAAATGGAGCTGGATAGGCCACACACTACGGAGAGATCCAACCATATACTGAGGCAAGCCCTAGATTGGAACCCTCAAGGAAAACGCAAACACTGTGCACATCGGGTACGCCTGAGAATCGGCCAACATCAATTTTTCATACCCCCGTATGATTAGGGTAATATAACCCTAAAATATATTTTTTTTTACATAATTAAGCTATAAGAAATACATATTATAACTTCAAATTTTCACCCGTCTACGATCAACACCTATTTTTGTATAGCGTTTTTTATGTTAATCTGTTCCATCCACAGATGCGGGCACTATAGGGTTCCAAGATGGCAATCGAATATAATAATTATTGTGGTATGATAAATTTTATGTACCTATAGAATAAATCAAATAGGCACAAAAAATTTGTAGTCAAATATATGTAACAGCCTGTCCAGTAGTATTTATACAGGTCAGTGCATAATATGAACACTAATGTTCGCCCACATCATGAAGTAGCAGTGAGTCAAAAGGCTTTATATTCATTGATTGTTCGATCGTGAATAATATAAATTTATGTTATGATAATATTTAATCAACCAAGATAGAAGTATCATTTCACTTAAGAGTTTCAACTGTGTAAGCTGTGTCAATACTTAAAGCCGAACGTAAATAATGAAATTGATACTTTATTCCTCTTGAAATTTTTCCATCCCTTCCTCGAAGATTCCGCTCTTATAAGGAATGTTGCGCACTGCATTTTATGTCAATATTGAATGGAGTATTTTACTTTTACCATAATACAAGTACGGAAGCCTCACTCCGCAATATCATTTAAAGAAATAGGGACTTTTGCTGTTATATAATTAGGTGTAATTTAGATTGCACAGTGCTACTAACCTACATTTTTATTCACCTAGAAGTTGTGTCTCTTTCTATCGCGCGACTCTCACCTCTTCTGACAACATTAGGGTTGACTTCTTTACCTGAAACTGTACCTACTTAGTATAAGATCATCTCATAAAAATAGCTCAGTTTTTTCTAGAACATAAATAGGTTTTTAATCGTAATTTTAAATCAATAATCTTTCATTGTCAAACCTACAATGGTTGCAGATAGTAATGTATGTATCGTAAGACCAAGACATAGTCGAACCTACTTACGGCCGTTCCCAATATTCAGTCTATCTCTTACTTGAGATAAAAATCATAACTATCGTTGACTTTTCTATGCCAATAAACTTATCGACTGTAACTTACCTTATCCGTACACGCCGTCTGTCAATGGGTGACGTATAGCTTACCAGCGATAGAAGTTTGTATGGAAATTTGCGATTCACGCGTCCCAATATGAAGCGATAAGAATGACTTATCGGGTATATTGGAACAGCTTCAGATTATTGACAGCTAATTACTGACAGTAGAAGATAGTATTTATCTCTATCTGTAGATAGTATATTGGGAACGGCCGTTAGTATATAGGAAATAAATAGGTAGCTATCATGAATGGTAATTTCATTATAATAATAATCACTTTTAATTTAATTGTTTCAGCATCTTTAGGAAGCTTAAAAATTTAAATTAGGATGATGCAATGACCTTTAATATGCTTTGCTTTTTTAATGTTTCTCCATTCTTAAAATATCGGACGGATCTGTGAAGTAGGTGACAACAAAGCTCACTCGTGAGTCCCTACTGACTGGCCTACTCTGTAGAGGGCGTCGCACGTACTTACGATTTCGATATCTACACGAGAAGCGAGACATGCCTGCTTATAAAGAGGTTGTTGATTTTGATGCTATGCAGCGGTATTTTTTGTAACGAATCGGTAGTGTCTGCAAACTCTTTTGATGTGATACCTTCTTTTAGGTGTAACATAACGCGTTACGGCGTCAGTCTGCCGTGCGCCCCTTTCTCTCACTCGAACCAATTGTTACTTTTATAGGATCATATATCTCTCCTTCCCACAAGCCCACAGCCGGTCCGAGGTTCGAGTGTCCTTAGGAGACGCCTCGCTACTGTTGTTGCGTAGTCTTTTCGGCCTCCACGGCCCACGTCCTATGTCGCTGTTAAAGCCTTCAGGGCTAACAGCGTAGAGGTTTTTAGTCGATAGGGGGTGTCCGCGCAAGCAAGCTCATGATACCAATAATGTACATACCTACACAAAATTCTTTCGTGTCCAGGTGATTTTCCCCTGGTCATTTTGTTTATTATTTTTGAGATGCATTGTACAGGGGCAGGGCCTATCAATTACCATCAGTTGAAAATCCTGCTCGTCTCGTCCCGTATTGGCATAAAAAAAAGTTTCCTTGTTCATGCCTTGTCGGAATAGTTCTTGGACTGTCATGCCAGTCCACTCCCTAATGTTTCTGAGCCAAGACTTCAATTTTCCCCAAATTTTTAAAATAGTTTGCAGCAGGCGGTACGTTTTGTTACTGCGCGTATACGACCGAGATACGATATCTTACGTTGTTTGATGGTTATCACTAACTCAATATTCTTCTGTTCAGTAAAAAGCATATTAATATAAATATTATTCAAAAACACACCTTTTTTGTCACCTGATGTTAAGTGATCACCACCGCCCACATTCTCTTGCAACTCTATAAGATTCACTGGAGAGTTGCCAGCCTTTTTCCTATTTTAATTTCCTAATTTAATTCCTATTTTTGTAGCTCATACAATGTATACGTTAGGCTTCACTATTCAAATCACAAGCTCAAGTGAAGTACTAATTGGCGGAGCCGGCGCCAACAAAGGTATTAAAACTTTAATTTTAAGGTTTATTAACTATATTAGTAGTTTTCTTGTTTTATTCTCAAGTATAACATAATACCAAGTTTATTTGTAACGCCGTATATGTTAATTGATATTATTGATGTAGAAGCTTAAAATAATTAGATAGCTTCTAATTACGTCATCATACCACTAATATCCTTGATTAGTGGTATTGGTATTAATTTAATATCGGTTCTTTTGCATATAATCAATAAAAGATTTAATTTTAAATAACCTTTCCTTACGTTATCATATTAATATACATAATATTTAAGTAACAACCTAAGCTATTACCAATTTAAACATATTTAATATTAAATAGTTCGATTTATATTAGTTTAAGTTATCACTGCTGTCGGGCGTCCAGAGATGCACTCGCTGTTTTTTGTTTTTTGCCTTGAAAGGCGCTTTAAATAGTGGAATTACTGAGATACACCAGAGTGACAGCACCATTTGTCTAAGTAATAAGATTTCAATAGCTGAAACCTTTCTCAGATTTAAGAATTCTCAATCAATATTTATGTCATAGCTTAAATGATAAATGAGAGTAAAGTCAAAAATCATGGTGTGGTTTTCGACTATTATCCTTCTCTTAAACTCTACCAATCGCAATGAAATTTGGAAATTGAATGTTTAGTAAATATTTGCTTCTTCTGTCTCAGCGCCATTTGTTTGTTTCCAAATCGGTATTAGTGTCTAGCTTATTAGAAATGACATAAAAAAATCTTATAAGGGAACCAATTTTGAGATAATAAATGCCTTTTATTCTCTTTCTATTAACTCTGTGTCTATAGTTTTTCTTTTTATTGTTGTCGTATTTGTTTATTAAGAGTCTGTTTGCAGCCTATGTGATTAAGTTATTTTAAGAGCGCGTATTCGATTTCGGGAAGTATTTCTATTTTATATTCGTATATAGAAATATTTCTAATGACAGTGGGCAGGGAACATAGCTCGACGGGCAGACGGCCGTTGGGGCGGTAAAGTCCTCGATCGATCACGTACCAGCCTAGCGAAGCTCTCTAAAAAAAAATATCGCATTTTTTTTTAGAGAGTTTAACTAGATTGTATGAAATGTGCAGTCATTGATAGATTGACATATGACGACAATAATCTTGTAAAAAACGGAGATAACTGAAATCTACTAAGTTTTAAGCAACTGTTAGCTTTTAAACTTTGCCGGATTATACTTCGTCGCCAATCGCCATACTGTAATTACTATTATTTCAAACTAATTTCTAATCACTGCACGTTTCACACTTACCTAAATTTCAATACTTAGGCAGTCTCGCCCTTATTACGTAGTATTTACAACCTCTTTGATCTGATCGGCGAGTATTTATAACTATTGTTTTTAAAATAATTGCGTAAAATAAATGGGTTCAGAATATTAACTGAAAAAAACTGATTACTTTGCAATACCCTTATTTAGATAGGATAAATATAGCAGTTATATTCATAACCATTGATTCATCTGCTCACATCATTCCGATATTACGCAGGAAAAAACTAAAAACATAAACTTTTTGTTGCGAATGGAATACGCGCTCATAGGTTTGTTTAGTATAGCAAACTTTTTGATATAGCAAACATTATTTAAAAGAAATATTGATCTAGGATTAAAAACCAAACCAGAAAACAGATGAGAACGTTTGTATCTTGTTTGTATGGACTAAATGCTATTAATCACTGATTAAAAATCCGTGGGTGATACTTCATTTCATAAGAATATTTTTAATTTTCTGTGCGATATTGAGATGAAAATAATACTTAGAATTTAAAAAACCCCTTACACTACTAAAACAGTATTACAACTAGGCAGTTACAGTAAAGATAAATCTAATATTAGATTTGTGAAATGATGGGTAGCAGCTGATGCAGTTGCCATTTCGTTATCCTTTTTTTTATGAAATAGGAGGACAAACGAGCGTACGGGTCACCTGGTGTTAAGTGATCACCGCCGCCCACATTCTCTTGCACCACCAGAGGAATCACAAGAGCGTTGCCGGCATTTAAGGAAGGTGTACCTATGCGCTTTTTTTGAAGGTACCCTGGTCGTATCGTCGCGGAAACACTGCACACGGAAGCTCATTCCACAGTTTAGTAGTAAGAGGAAGAAAGCTCCTTGAAAACCGAACTGTGGAGGACCGCGACTCATCCAGATGGTGGGGATGATATCCTAATTTGTGGCGTGTAAGGTGTATCCTGGTTGCAAAGTAAATTTCACCATTTGATGACCAGACGTGGGAAGACTTAATAGTTAGTTTTAGTAGTTAATAGTTACTTAGTTTTGTTTTTGATATCGATTATATTATACGCAAAAAGCATTTTACATTCACACAGTGCCAATAGTAGCTTGAAATAATCTTAAAAATATTGTTTTCTATTTTACGATCAAAACTGGAGGACTTGAAACATAGAAAAAAAGTGCTGCTAAGATTGTTGGATTCATAAATAAATTAATCCTTTATTTTACTAGAAAACATGTAACAATTGGTGTAAATATCTTTAATGTATGCTATCGGCCATTTCTGACATGTAAAATTATTATTAACTATTATTTCATTTTTCCTTTGATTACAAAATTCTAGTTATTATTATAATTGATTTAACATTAATAAACACTATATTTTAAGCACTTACGTCAATTTAAATTATAATTATTATTTTTAAATGTCATTATTTAAAGACTAGAATTAATATATTTTTCAAGTCAATTTAATTTAATCTAATGTGTTAACATTTCATTTATGGAATAAAAACATTTATTTATAAGCCATGTAAAAAGATCCTTTTTAAATCGTTGGACGGGTAATACGCTTAAGCTTGGAGGGAGTTTATTAAATATATTTATACACATGTCATAGCTACATTTTCCGTAGAATGCATTATGAAATGTGTCTGCAATCACCAGTCTGTCACCGTTTCTTGTATTTTTCGGATAAATATCTCTTGCATTTGTAAATAAATCGTCATGTTGCTTGAAAAAGATACATATTTCGTATATATACATACAGGGAAATGGAAGAATACGTAATTCTTTAAACAGTGATTCACACGAATCTAAGCAAAAAGCTCCTGTCATAGCTCTTAAGCATCTCTTTTGGGCTATGAAAGCCCTATTAGCTTTGATATATGATAACTCTAGTTATCATCATCATCATATCAGCCGGAAGACGTCTAAATCTGACTGCTGAACAAAGGCTTCCCCCAAAAAATCTCCACGACGATCGGTCCTGCGCTGCCCTCATCCAACCTACTCTGGCGATCTTGACCAGATCGTCAGTCTATCTTGTGGAGGGCCTGCCAACACCACTTCTTCCGGTTTTTGGATTATGATCCTGAATCCTGAGCAGCACTGCATGCTGTGTGGCCAGGACATATCAATCTTACAGGATATGAAATTTAAATTAAATTACTACCTACCCAAATAGCCACATCCAATCCGCTAGTACGTATGTTTTCAGAAAATTTAATATTAAACGAAGCTAACCTTAATAGTTTATTTTATTTATTTATTAATAAAAAACAAATTTTACAGGAGGTTTCAAACCAATAAAAACCACTGAGGTTTGTACAATTGCTAAATTTAGTCTACACCAACAGAGTAAAATTAACAAAAGAAAAAATAATTCACAATCGTTAGAAACTTAGATATACAGTTAATACTTATAATTTTACAAATAAAAGTAAAAGTACTTGATACTAATAATAGTTGAACACGATAAGTTGATCGGTGGTCAGTCAAGTCTTAAGAAGTATTTTTGAGTATTTTGATATATTTCTTTATTTATTTATTTTAAGCAAACCTTACAGCATTTCTACTATGTGTATGAATATGTGAGAGTGTTGTGAGTTGCGAGTAGTGTGTAGTGTTCAGTCTAATGGGCGTCGTTCTCAGCTTGGGACATATGCTCGATCATGAGCTAGATATGAATATCTAAATTCTATTGCAACGTTTTGTTATGAACAATTGTCATACGAGGTAAATTGCCGAGTTAACATATTAGTTTTATATAAAAGCGATAGCCGCCACGCGGTGCGGAGAGTTGGCTACACTCGGTCTTGTGAGTAAGTTCTGTATAAAATTGTGTGTGGAAATTAAAGTAATTCGGGAGTCAAAAAGTGTTTTTTTTAAAAAGGCCACCAGCGCGTCCATCCTAACAAAATTGGTGTCAGAAGTGTGATTTCGGGAAGGCCTATAGTTAGGGAAGACCCGGAGTCAAGGATAAAGAGCTACGCCTGGATCCTGTAAGAGATAGCTATTAAGTCTTAGCCTTGTAGTTGCAAGCCAGCATCTCTTAAACACCTCCTAACAGTTGATCGACGATAAGCCTCCGCTATCAAGCGTGAGCCCGCATCACCTGCTTAGTTCCACCACATCAGACCTCCGACCAGTGACCAGAAGGTCACCTGGAGCCATCCTCCCCGTGACCGTCCCACGGAGAACATCAGGTCATTGGACGAGTATGAAGATTTTATTAATTCTGTGAGTTATTTCTAATCTTTACTAAGAGTCCTAAAGTGAATAAATCACTCAGTGAATTTCAAAGTGAATGGTGAATTTATATTTTATTTTTCAAGATTTAGAACTTTATTTACTATTTTATACAGCTTATATTTCAATTTTGTATTATCAATTTTATTGTGCGTTTATAATTTTGTCTGTGTGTTCTGATGCTCTGTACGCTTTTGTTATTTTATTAATAATTAATGCCTAAAACAATTAAAGCGGAACAGTCCGTAGAAGTCGATTCAAATAGCGACTCAGACAGTTCTCTTTCAGAAGCGACACCCCAAAAGCCAAAAATTAAAATGAGTGAAAAACTCACACTCTCATTTTTGACGAAGTTCATCAAACCATACAATGGGGATCGCGAATCACTTCCTGCATTTTTAACGAATTGTGAAAATGCAATTTCTTTAGCAAGTACAGAACAACAGAACGTTCTTTTTAAATATATCGTGTCACAACTTGAGGGGAAAGCTCAATTAGCTTGTTGTCTAAAGAAATTTGGAAGTTGGCCCGAAATTAAACAGTTTTTAAAATCAACTTTCGGAGAAAAGAAACACTCAACTCATTTATTACTTGATCTGCAGAACTGCAAACAACTTCCCAATGAAGATGTGACGCAATATTCATTGAGGATTGAATCCTGTCTCACACGGCTTCAATCTGATATACATTATAGTTGTGAGAGTGATAAAGAACTCATCGGTAGAATTGCTGCAATGGAAGACTTAGCTCTCAACACATTTTTATTAGGCATGAATTCAAACTTTTCACACATTGTGCGCTGTAGAAACCCTAAAACTCTCTCCGACGCGATAACTCACGCGATAGAAGAGGAGAAGTTATTTAACTTAAATAAATTATCACAGAAATCTTCTAAATATTGTACTTTATGTAATAAAAATGGTCATTCAATATCTGAGTGCTATAAAAATAAGAATAGACATACAAAGTCTCATAAAGTTAATAATTATAACTCGCATCCTTCTAATTATAATCAAAGTTATAATAACTTTTCAAACAATTATTCTTACAATGGTAACAAAGTATGCGTTTATTGTAAGAAGCGCGGTCATTTGATCGGTGAGTGTCACACGCTCAAGCATAAGAATGCCCAGCGAAATTCGAAACTTTCCCATGCACCGAATCGGACCGCATTCGCACCGAAAGGTAATAATTCCCATGTGAATATTATTGATGTAGATAGATGTAATGATAATCAAGACCATTTAAACTAAAAAGGGCTTCGGTTCCGTGTCTATCGAAGCCTTGTCATATTAGAAATGACACGAAACAAAATTATGTTTCTAATGGTTCTACTTTTCCCCGTGTTTCTAAATTTTATAAATCACGGTCAACATTAAATAATGGCAAAAGTCATTATAAAAGGTTTAATTGTAATACTGAGCGTTCTGATTTTGAAGGACATTTGCCCTGTGGTCAATCCATAGTTGCACAGAGTAATGTTCCTCATAGAGTAAATAATAATCGGAAATTATTTTATAAAACTCAGTCTTCTTATAGGTTTAAACAAACTGAATCTTCTGATTCTCAAGGACACCTGCCCTGTGGTCAATTCACGGTTGCACAGAGTAGTGTACCACAGAGAAATAAATATAATCAGAATAAATTAAATAAGATTAAACCTTCTCCCTGTGTCTCTGAGCCGTTCTTATTAGCACAGGTTAATAAAAAGGGTAAACCTAATGGAAAGAAAAATTATAAAAAAAATAATAATTCCAAGCAATTAATAAATACGGATCAGTTTGTGGTTAATAGAATCGATAAAATATCATTGCCACATGTTTATTTTAAAGTTAATAATAGCGAGAAACCTCTCAGCTTTTTAATCGACACTGGTGCTTCAATATCGATTATTAAATATTCGAGTTTATCAAATCATCCAGTGCTTAATTCACATACTGTGAAAATTCAAGGTCTCAATGATAGTAATTCATACTGTGAATCACTTGGCTCTATTTTATTAAACCTTGAATATAAGTTTTCAACAAAAAGTAAGATGCGTATTAATTATACTTTTCACTCCATCAACGACACAACAAATTTAGAATTCGATGGAATTATAGGAAGTGATTTTATTAAACACTTCAATATTGATGTTCAATATTCTACGAACTCTCTTACAGTGCAAGGTTATTCTATACCAATAAGTTTTACAAAAAGTTCTTATGCGATACCGGCACGTTCAGAAAGCGTGATCGAGTGTCAAGTTGCAAATTTAGATGAAGTGCATCATTTAAAAGAAGCTTTGGTTTTAGACCAAACTATTAGAGAAGGAGTTTATCTTGCAAACTGCATAGTCCGAATAAAGGATAATAAAAGAGTGAATGTTACTATTTTGAATAGTACTGATTCTCAAATTGAGATTAATGATTTTATGGTGACTGTTACACCTTTTGAATTTTTGAATTTGAAAAAAGAGATACCCTCCTCTTTAAATGCACAGCCCGTTGAATTAATAAATCATATTAATAATTTTAAAAAGGATAGGATCAATCAGGTTCTTGAACAAATACGCTGTTCACATTTAAATCCTCAAGAGAAGAAAAAGTTATTAAATTGCATATCAAATTATACTGATATATTTCATCTTGAAGGCGAACCTTTATCGTGTACAGATGTAATTCAGCACTCTATCAATACCGGTGATTCGGCACCGATCCATGTAAAATCCTATCGCTTTCCCGAAGTTCACAAAGATGAGGTTGAAAAACAAGTAAAGAAAATGCTTGAACAAAAAATCATCCAACCATCTACTTCCCCGTGGAATGCCCCTGTCTGGGTAGTTCCCAAAAAAATAGATGCCTCTGGTAAGCAAAAATGGCGTATTGTTATTGATTACCGTCGGTTAAACGATGTGACTGTTTCCGAGGTATATCCTCTACCCCTAATAACCGACATATTAGACCAATTAGGTCATTCCAAGTACTTTTCAACTCTTGATTTGGCGTCTGGCTTCCATCAATTAAAATTAAATCCCAGTGACGTTGCCAAAACTGGCTTCAGTGTATCAACAAATGGTATATCTGGACACTTTAAATTTACCAGAATGCCATTTGGTTTAAAAAATGCTCCATCAACGTTTCAACGTTTGATGAATATTGTCCTCACTGGTCTTCAAGGTCTTCATTGCTATATATACCTTGATGATTGTATTATCTATTCCCACGACCTTGAATCACACATAAATAAGTTAGAACTTGTATTTTCTAAGCTTAGAGAAGCCAATTTAAAACTACAGCCGGATAAGTGTGAATTCCTTAGACGTGAAGTCGCTTATCTTGGTCATGTCATTACTGACAACGGTGTTTCGCCAAATCCTGAAAAAGTTAAAGCTATTTCAAATTTTCCAGTGCCCAAAAATCCACGAGATATTAAATCGTTTCTTGGTTTAACTGGTTATTATCGCCGTTTTATTGAAAATTATTCACATATTACAAAACCTCTTACATCTCTATTAAAAAAGGATGTTATTTTCAGTTGGTCTTTTGAACAAGAACAAGCGTTTAATATACTGAAACAAAAACTTATAAGTGCACCATTACTTCAATACCCTGATTTCTCTAAAACTTTTATAGTAACCACTGACGCATCAAACTACGCAGTTGGCGCAGTTTTATCACAAGGTGAAATTGGTATGGACAAACCAATCGCTTATGCGTCTCGCACTTTAAATAAAGCAGAAGGTAATTATTCAACCACAGAAAAAGAACTTCTAGCAATTCTATTTGGTGTGAATACATTCCGTCCATATATTTATGGTTACAAATTTAAAATTGTCACTGACCATCGTCCTTTAGTTTGGTTATTTAATGCTAAAGATCCTGGTAGTCGATTATTAAGATGGCGGTTAAAGTTAGAAGAATACGACTACGAGATTATTTATAAGCCCGGTCGAATAAATTCAAACGCTGACGCTCTGTCTCGTAACCCGGTTAACGCTGTTGTTCATTCAAATTTAAAGCATTCTACTTATGAACAATACTTTAAAGATCAATTTACTAAATCTTTTTCAAGTGATACTCAAATTGAAGAACTAAATGAAAGTCTTCATTTAACTAAACATAAAATAATAATTTGTCCGATATCTTTAGATTTTGATTACTCTATGCCACATTGTGAGCAATTGTTATCTATGTTGAGTAGTCCCGCTGATTTCTTAGAATTAGAACGTGAATCCGAGACTGTACAGTCAGTCGATACAAGTGATAGAACCATTTACTTTTTATACACTAAGGTTCATCATTATGAGGAAACGAATTATAGAACTATATACAATTTATTATTAAAATTAAGAGATTTAATTATTAGCAAAAATGCTAACGAGAGTGATATAGCTATTTCTGATTTTTCAGACCCTTTTACAAAATTAAACTATACCAAAATTTACAATATTATTTCTTATATTTTTCACGGTACTAATATAAATGTACATATTTATAAAAATAAAATATATTATCCGACACCTGCGGAAGTCCCAAATATACTTAAAGAAAATCATGGAACTACAATAGCTGGACACCCAGGTATTAAACGGATGTACAGTAGGATAAAACAATCCTTTTATTGGAAGAGTATGCGTTCAGACATAGAACGATTTGTTAAAGAATGTAAAATGTGTCAAATTAATAAACCCTTACGAGCATCAAATAAAGCTCCCATGGTTATCACTTCATCAAGTACTAAGCCCTTTGAAAGATTGGCCCTAGATATTGTTGGAATTTTACCTGAAGCAGGTTTTCAGAAATTTAAATATATTTTGACACTTCAAGATGACCTTACAAAGTTTTCATGTGCATACCCTATGGTGACGAGCACTACTGATGAGGTTGCTAGAAGCCTTATACATTTTATATCTTTGTTCGGGTTTCCTAAAATGATCCTTACGGATCAAGGCACATGTTTTACTTCAGAGTTATTTAAGCAATTAACCAACATTCTTAAAATTAAAAATTTGTATTCTTCTCCTTATCATCCCCAAACTAACGGTGCCCTTGAACGTTCTCATGCAACATTAAAGGAATACTTAAAATCGTTTGTTAACGAAAATCAAAATGATTGGCATTGCTATCTAGCGACGGCAATATTATCTTATAATACAACGCCGCACTCTACAACTCTTTATACACCATTTGAACTTTTATACGGTTATAAGCCGACTATACCTAGTAGTGTTTACGAAACAAACGAAAATAATACTTATGATGAGTATATACGAGCTCTTCAATATCGTATGCGATTTAGTAGAGAAAGAGCACTTGAAAATATAAATAAAAGCAAAGAAACTTCAAAACGTTATTATGACTCTTCTTCTTCCTCAAAGTCTTATAAAGTAGGTGACATGGTTTATTTAAAACAGCACCATAGATTAAGAAAAGCGCTCTCCCCATTGTGGAAAGGGCCTTATAAAATAATAAAGGTTAACGGAAAAAATAATGTTACCCTTTTAATAAATCGCAAACACATTAAACATCATATTGATGAAATAAAACCAGTATAAATTATTGTTGTTCCAGATTATTCTTCAATTCATGTTCTACGGAACCAATTCATCCAATTTCAAATAGCCCAGGAATTTATTTTGACCCCACTTCAGAAGCTTACTTTTATGATGACTTCTGGAACGTCGTTACTCATATTGATATTTTAAGGTTACGACCATATTTATTGAAAATTGAAAGGTCTATAATCAATTTAAATAATTTTTGTGAAAAGGTTCAAAACCTAGCGGTCATTAGTATAGACTGTAGGGATGACTCTTTATCACATCTTATTTCTGAGAACCCCGAAAATCGAACAAAAAGAGCCCTCGAGTTCGGTGGTGAAGTTTTAAAATTCTTTTTCGGTACTCTAGACGCCGACGATGCGAGAAAATACGACGAAGCTATTTCAATATGTCAAGAAAGTGAGAAAGAAATCTACACTTTAATGAAAAATAACATTCACATAATGAAATCAACTATAGGAAATTTTAATGAGTCTATTATAAAATTAAATAATAACGAGATAAAATTAAATAACCGCATCGAGAAATTAAATTTTATATTTCAAGATCAAAGTAAGATAAATTCTAAGATTATTAATATAGAAAAGATTAATTCAATTTTGAATATTATTGAAGGTTCCTTATTATCTGTAACGAATATTTTAGATGCAATTTTAAACTCTATTTTGTTTGCAAAAGCGAACATTTTGCATCCTTATGTTTTATCGCCTAGCAAGCTTTATGATGAACTTTCAAACAGTAAATTTTCTTTAAAAAGAAATGTTGAATTTCCATTAATTTTAACTTTACAAAATATACATACTCTGTTAAATTCATATTTTTATAATAATAGGTTGATATTTGTACTTAAGATACCATTGATCAGTTTGACTAAGTTTGATATTTATAAAAGCCTTCCATTGCCTACACCTCATGAAATTGAGCATTACCAAACTTATGTTCTTATTCAACCTTCTAAGTCTTACATTGCTGTAACTGATGATAGATTGTATTATGCATTATTTGATGATTTAGGTAAGTGTAAAAATGTTAATTTTGAATACATGATTTGTCCTCAGCCTGCAATCTTGTCTACTATAAATAATCCATCTTGTGAATCTAAGCTATTAAGCGAGGTGACTTTGTCGCTACCTGATATTTGTGTTTCTAAGGTAATTTATGGCAATATTAACTTATGGCAAAAGTTAAATAATGGACAATATATTTATGTACAGTCTAAGCCTAATAAATTAACTATTAAATGTTATAATAATATTAAAGATTATACTTTACAAGGTACAGGAATCCTGAAACTTGAAGAGAATTGTATTGCATATTTTCAGACTTTAACTTTTTATTCTAGCATCAACTTAAAAACAATTTTACCAAGCCAGTTATCACTGGACTTTAACATTATTGAAGATGATTGTTGTAAGCCCAATATTTACAATGAAAGTTTAAAATTATTGTCTCCAATTAGCTTAACGAATATTGATTTAGAATCTTTAAAATTTGCCTCTCATAAGTTAGATCATTTGGAGAATGATATTAATAAAGCTGAAAACCAGCCTCACATAATAAAATATGGAAATTACTATTCCATATTTACATATATTATAATTACTTTTATTTTATTATATTTAGCATACAAATTATTTAAGAAATGGTTGAAATGTAACAATAACTCGTCTGCTTGTTGCATTCAAATATATAATCAATGCAATAATAAGAAAGTCCAAAGGACAATAACGTCAACTTCCACTGCGATTGAATTGACAGACATTTCAGATGAATGTGACAAGGATTCGATTAAAAGCCTTCCTGAAATAGAAATTAAAAAGCATAAAGTTCATTTTAGATCACATAGAAACTTAGATAGTTTCTAATTCAGTTGATTTTTATTTTCATTCTATTTTAAATTTATGATAACATTTTATTTCTATTTCTAGGCTTAACCAAACATACAACTATAAGTTTGTATTAGAAGTAACTTAGTTTATAAATTTATTTTTGAGGTTTGGGTAGATTTTAATAATTTGATTACTTTGATATAGATACTAATTATTTGTAATTTTATTTTTGATTTTTAAATAAGATAATTTACTTAAATTTAAGACTCCATGAGCTTTGGTCAAAGATTAAGTTTTCAGATATAGTAATTATTCAACATTGATTTTGTTTAATGAATTTTATTTTGTTTCATGGAGACTTCGATTATCTCTTAGATATATCTCCGTCTTTTAGGGGGGAGATGTTATGAACAATTGTCATACGAGGTAAATTGCCGAGTTAACATATTAGTTTTATATAAAAGCGATAGCCGCCACGCGGTGCGGAGAGTTGGCTACACTCGGTCTTGTGAGTAAGTTCTGTATAAAATTGTGTGTGGAAATTAAAGTAATTCGGGAGTCAAAAAGTGTTTTTTTTAAAAAGGCCACCAGCGCGTCCATCCTAACAGTTTCCTCTGCTATTGGATTTATAAATATTACATGTTAGTCCTCTCTTTTGTTTGTGAAAATGGTATCAGATTGTATGAATCGATTTTGCTATTGATTTTATCCAGTGCTATTAGCAGCTGGCTGTACCTTTTCGGCCACTTGTGATTCCAAATTGCCATTATACAGGTTAATTGGCAAATATCAAAATGGTGTTATTTCATCCAACTTCATTTTCGATTTAATTTAAATTTCATATCCTGTAGGATTGACCTGGCCAAACAGCATGCAGTGCTGCTCAGGATTTAAATTAAGAAGAAGAAGAAAGGAAGAAGTAGTGTTGGCAGGCCCTCTACAAGATCCGACGATCAGGCGAAGATTTTATGAGGGCAGCACAGGACCGATCGTTGTGGATATTTTGGGGGAGGCCTTCGTTCAGCAGTGGACGCCTTCTGTCAGAAATAATGATGTTGATGATGAATATAACTACCACCGCTCTTTTATTAATCTTGCCATAACATAAGTTATTGCTATAGGCAATGAAACTCAGGCTCACGCTGCCTCATCGATAACATCTTATGCAGTTGAGTAATACGACTTACTGCAGAGCAATTTTAATAAGAGCTTTAAGCTTATTAAGAAACAACGCCTAAGCTGTTATAAAAGAAGGTAATCTATTATAAAAAGTATATACATACCCTTAATACTATTATGTATGGCAACCAGTAATAACTTGCTCCTCGTGTTTAAGTTGTTCTGCAGAGTAGAACCTAAACCAATGTCAGGAGCATTTATTGCGGATTTTGCTTTGGTTTTATGGATCATTAAATTAAACACGCAATGGAATAGGGAGATAAAAAAAAACTTTACATGTTATTTGCGATTTTCAAAGCATAATAATTTTATTTACACTTTTCATTATTGTTACTATGCCCCTATGGTTGTTATGACTAAGCATATGCATGCCTGGATTAAGCTGTTCGGACTTTTCATATGAAAATGTTAATTACTAAAGTACGAATGAACAAAGTTTGCTATTTTAGTGATATCACTCAAGAATGGAAGAAGGAATATTCAAATTTTTCTTTCGGTATCGCAACCTTTCCTTGTCTTTCATATTCCATTAAAAAGCAAATGAGTTTCATATTATAGTAAATTACTACTCAGGATAATACTCCAAGACATGAAGTTTTTGTCGCGAATGGAATACGCGCTCTTAAGGACTGTTTGGGACAGTTGGAGTTGGGGCAGTAAAGTCCTCGAATGGCGACCACGTAACGGAAGACGCAGTATTGGTAGGCCCCCCACAAGATTGACCAACTGGATCTGGTCAAGATATTTGAAAGAAATATTGATCTAGGATTAAAAACCAAACCATATTCCAATAAAAAGCAAATGAGTTTAGAATTATAGTAATTTAATCAATGATGAACTAGTGTTGATATATCAGCTAATTCTCATAACATATTAGTTTTTCTAAAATTGTGACAAAGAGCCCCTCGCACTTTTACTTCTATCAAACAAAAATTCTAAGATCTCCTCGAATTCCTAAGCGTCGAGATAACCTTCAGATATTAAATATCTAATAAAATAAGTTATATTTCAAGATTTATGGAAACGCAAATAAAAACTTAAGCTATAACAGTTCGCGACTGAAAAATATTTTAATGGCTCCACTAGTATAAACATTATATCTAATAGGATTAGCAATAAATGTAGATATGACTTGTTGATTCAAGAGCTAAAGGTTCATTTATAATATTATCTTAAGAAATGTGTTTCTCCTTTTATTATATTACTATTGAAAATAATTTATAATAGTAAAAGTTAAGCAATTTCAAGTTTTAATTTTACTAAATTTTATTAGTATATTTTGTGCAGGGTAGAAGCTCAGTATAGGGGTCGGTTAGGGGTTAAACGTGTCCTGCCTCTTAAATCTGTTACCGCTGAATTCTACTAAACGGCCGGGTTACGGGGGTGACACGGAAAGATTTTGGAACTGGTCACCTGTAAACAATTTAGTAAAAAAATTTGCTTATGTTTTAAAAATGGAAACCTTTGCCCATATTATACTGTACGTATATTAATCATCAGTCTTTAGTTAGGAAGATTTGGCTCCAAATTCAAAATTGTCTATGTCACTTCAGCCCTTAACGATGAAGCTCTCGCACCACTGTTATGGACTGGTTTATTTATTTTTATCCTATTATAACCTTTAACCTAAGTTTTTATCATTGGAATGACAATCTAACCTTGTCATAGTAAGCAATTTAATTTTAACTTAATAAACTAAGGGGAAGACAGATTCCCCAGGTGAGCATACCTATCAGCAGATTCGGACAAGCTTTGGCATCGGTATGATATATAAACCCTCCATGGACATTTAGCAGTCAGGATGCTTTGTGTGAATGTGATATCGCATAATTTTGACCGAGGCCCATAATCATCATAATCATGATCGTGTTGATTGACGCAATCAAATAGTTGAAAGATGTAACGTAGGAGACTCAAATCGAGTGCTGGAGATACGAGTAAAGAAAATTAGATTTTATTTTATGATCCCGAAACTAAGACAGCCAGTTCAGATGTTTTCTTGCGAAGAGTTGCCAACTAAAGTGAAAAGAGGTCAAAGCTATATAAAGCTCTGTGAACGGCTGGATCACTTGGCGTTGCGTAGAGACGTCGCTTCATTGTGTGTCTTCTACCGCATTTATCACGGGGAGTGTTCCGAAGAGCTGTTTAACCTGATTCCTGCCGCCGAATTTCACCTTCGCACGATACGCTGCAAGTTAGCATATCATCCCCACCATCTGGACGTGTGGCGGTCCTCCACAGTGCGGTTTTCAAGAAGCTTTCTCCCTCGTACTACAAAGCTGTGGAATGAGCTTCCTTGTGCGGTGTTTCCGGGACGATACGACATGGGCACCTTCAAAAAAAGCGCGTACACCTTCCTTAAAGGCCGGCAACGCTCTTGTGATTCCTCTGGTGTTGCAAGAGAATGTGGGCGGCGGTGTTCACTTAACTCCAGGTGACCCGTACGCTCGTTTGTCCTCCTATTCCATAAAAAAAAAGCGCGGGGAAAAAAAAGTAGCCTCGTTCTTCGAAAGGACAAGTCATTGCGTGACAATCGTTTTAGAAGATTGTCAAACAGTTAGTGGTACCTGAACAGTTATTTGCCATTTGTATTGGAAAAATTTCGGGCGAAACGCAGTAGGACACATCTTTACCACGGCAATATCTCGTCACACACCGCCAGGACAACGATCGGCTATTTGGCGACGTCACACGTGGAACTACTGGGCTATCCGTCTTACAGCCCCGACCTCGAACGTTGCTATTGCTATGTATTTTCGAAAATAAAATAGAAACTTCGAGGAAAACGTTTTATGACGTCGAGGCACAGGTTTTATGACGACTGAGCAAAATGCTTTTCTTAGTGGATTCATCAGATGCAGCGATGTATTGACGTGAATTGACATTATTTTGAAATTATATAACAAAACTAATAACCGGCTAGTTTAATCAGTTCTTGATTTTCTATGAACTTTCAGTTTGACCCGCGTAGTTGTTTACGTGAAACCTTGCTGAAGCCTCGCCTCTACACGAGGCAAAGCATTCTCAGGAATTGTTGAATCACCCAACGCTGGAACAAAAGTCAAAAAACTTAACAGTAAAGGTTACTATTTCGTCATCTATATATATGTAAAATATTTCCACGTATATATTCACTCATCACGATATCTCTTTAACCATTAGAGCTAAAGACTTGAAATTTGGTAAGAATTTTTTTTCACCGAGTAGAGGTCAGCTAAAAAAGGAAGGATTTTCCAAAATTCCATCCGCAAGTTTTTTTTATTATGAACAGAACAACGTCTGTCGGTCAGCTAGTTTTAAATAATTTCAATTAACTAAGAGATGGATTAGTGATCAAAACAGACTTTAATGAGTATGATTTAAAAATATTTATACTGCTACAAACAGCTCATGAAATCATTTGGAAGTTCCGAATCTATTTATACATTAAAGCGGCAGTAAAATTTTATTTGGCTATAAAATACGTAGCAGAATTAAACAGGGGCAACAATTCAACTAATTTCAATGTTATTTATTCATTGGTTTAATGAATTAATAATTTTGAAATTGATGTCTCGATAATTTATTTTGTACTATAAATATAATGGACTTTGTACTATAAATACAAATGATAGACTGCTTGAACAGGAGTTTTAAAGAGAGAGGTTTGAAAGTAAATTCAAGAAAGACGAAAGTGATGGTATTTGAGAAGGATGAAAGGTTGACTGAGTGTACTATCACGATTGAAGATGAAAGGATAGAACAAGTTACAGAATTCGTATATTTGGGTAGCATGTTCACAAGAGACGGAAGATATGAAGGTGATATTGAAAGGAGAGTGACTGCGGGAAATTGCGTGAATGGAGCGCTGCATGCTTTTGTGTGCCAGACTGTGCCAATAGAAGCGCGAATGGCTGTAAATAATGGAGTACTTGTCGCCACGTTAATGTATGGAAGTGAGAGTTGGGTATGGCAGAAGAAGCATAAAAGCAGAATTAACGCAGTTGAGATGCGATCACTGCGTAGTATGTGTGGGGAAAGACTGGCTGATAGAGTTCCGAATGCGGTAATACGAGCGCGCTGTGGTTTGCAAGAGGATGTTGTGACAAGGACTGAAAAAGGAATGCTGAAATGGTTTGGACACGTGGAGCAAATAAGTGAAGAAAGAATGACGCATCAAATATGTAAGGCAAGTGTGTATGGGCAAGTCGGTCGCGGGAGACCTCGTAGGACATTCGTCGACCAAATTGGGGACGTTTTGAGAAAGGAGAGGTTCGAAGCACCCGCAACCGGCGAGCATGTATGAAAAGAGTAATGAATGTAGAGGAAACGCCTAAGGTTTGTAAGGATAGAAGCAAATGGCATTCTTTTGTCTCTGCCTACCCCGACGGGAACAAGGCGTGAGTGTGTGTGTGTGTATATGTATGTATAAATATAATATCTTAATACATATATAAATTACGTGTCACATTGTTTGTCCGCGATGGACTCCTAAACTAATGATCGGATTTTAATGGGGATTACTTCATGGCGTGCAGTTGAGTCCAACTTGAGAGATAGGATAGTATTTATTTCGATTTGGGACCCATATTTTTTTTTATTTTCAATATTTGTTTTGTATGGACAAATTTTCTATGAGAGAATTTAGTGACGCACGGTTTGACAATCCCACTGTGAAACAATTTCATTATAACAACAGGGAGCAAAATTGAGAAGATATTTTTTACGAAATATCTCTTGATGTATTGAAATATTATCGGCAAATTCCTATAAAACAGTATTTTTTTATTCTCTACAGAACAACGTCTGTTGGGTCAGCTACTAATATATAATAAATTGACACACATTTACACAAATTATCTTTTTTTATTGAAGTAGGCGTTATTTTTTTATTTTGCGGAAATCCATAATTATATATTAGCGGGATTAACACTCAAGAAAACTCAAAACATTTGGACTAATTATCTTGCCGCGAAGTAGGCATAGCCTGTACTATGGGTGTAAAACAACGATATACTTAATACAATATACGTACTTAAACATACATATAAACATACATGATACGGAAACAAAAATCCATATTCATCATATATATTTGCACCTATCGTAATTCGAACCCAGGACTTCTAGCTCAGTAGGCAGGGTCACTAACCACTGGGCTACATGGGTCGTCGGATAAGAAGTCATAAGAATATACATTTAACAACTGAGATGTAGAATACGAACTCATAGGATAAATTATATATTTATGACTCCGGTTGTCGGGTGCAGTGTGATTTGTGTGGGGTTGTATCATGGTATGTTATAGGTAGGTCATAGGCCCTTATATGTTTGAAGCGTTTATGACGCGTTACAACTGGGATGAAGTTATTATTACGTATGTATGTATATAAACATTACTATTATGTGATACCGATAATGCCGTTTTATATCAAAACCCTTCTATTTAACTATATTTTATTTTTTTAATTCTGAAGTATATAAAGAAAAATTTATTAAAGATAAAAACAAATAATAACATGAGTTAGGAATTACATAAAACTGCTACAAGAATTGGAATACAGACAAAAAGAACCTTTGAAATGACATACATTTATTTACACAAAACAAATCTTATTACTATATTTACAATACTATGACTAATATATATAATCTCAACGACACCTACTAGGCTGTCGTTGCTATTATCGTTTCAAGTTGTATAGATATATTTGCCATACAATATACATACTTAATAAACATTATTAAAATAATAATATTCTACAGGATTTTTTTACTACCAAGTAATTTCAGTCATTTTGTTGATGAAGAAATTTGCTTTACTTTCTACGCATAAGCCATGCGTAGAAAGTAAAGCAAATGGCCGCCTGAGAAATAGGAAGTCGACGAGAAGGGTTGAGTTACTTTTTTTTACATTTTATTATCCGCAAGTCTTGTATTATTTATTCAATTTTAAATGGTCATATTATATTCATTACATATTTTGAATGAACATTTGTTAGAGTAGGGTATTGTCGTATCGTTCCGAATATATCGTTGTCGATTTTGCGAGTAGACCTCTTGATCCGTTGACCGAAATAGCTGACAATGCTTTGGTTTCCAGTAGCCTTATTGAGGCGCGAAGATAGTATTTTGAATATTCTCCGCGCCTCTGGGTCCCACGGGCCATGTGTCTCTCGACATTATAATAATGACATATCGAATAAACTTTATAATATCTTAAAAGGTATAATGTATTATCTATCTATATCTATCTCCGGATAAAACTAATATTGAACATTTTATAGGTACCAACTAACTTAATGAGTTTGAGTTATAAGAAAGTTTTTAATTATAATGAACCGTTAAGTCGCTTTTCTTTTTTGTTACCTTGAAAATATTATCTTATAACAACCTTATTTTGTTTGTAATTTTTTACCGTATTTATTACATAACAATATTAAAACTTAGTTATAAAATTATAATTTTTGCGTTATTTTAGATTATTGATACATGTGTAAGTTATCAAATTAATATAACGTCTTCGAGTTCCTGGCAAAGTAACATTGAAACATTTAAAATCAAATTCAACCAAACTTGATTTAATTAGGCGTACACTAAGTCCTTTTGATCGTCACTATAAATAACCGAAACTAGCATAATATATTCGGAAAAAGTAGAGCTAGCGAGAAGAACATATATGAAACTCAACGGCCTCTCTTTTATATCATTTAGGTACACAATGGCTGTTTTATGTATAAAATTAATTAGTTTATAAAAGAATGAATTAAATTTAAAATAATGTTCTTATTCAAAGTATTAAAAGCTGCAATAAAAAAAAAGTTTTAAAAATTTAAAATAATATTTTTACCAAGAAACCTTCTTTGCGCAGGATGTGGTGGTGGGTACTACAACAGTGACATTTACCGCCGTGAAGCAGTAATGTGCAAGCATTATTGTAATTTGGTCTAAAGCGCACATGTAACTAGTGGACTAATGAGAAGTAACATATTTAACTGAATATTATGACGAGTGCAATTGCTTTGTCGGTCAGAATTTTGGGGTCAATCATGAATCCACTTAGTATTAGGAGAATTTCTTGTTCATCACGTCACTTTTTATCATGTACTTAAATATTAGATGTCGACGATATAGTAGACAACTTTTGTTCAATATGCATAAAGTAAGTTGAAGTGTTTATTCGTAAATGCTATTAAATACAACTCATACATAACATAACATACTATTTGAAAGGACGATCCACTTTTTCAAATCTTATTATTTGTAGCGACTATCTGGCTGTCCATATGTCAGAACCTTCACAAGTTGATTTCATATATACAGACTACAGTAAATGTTTCGATAGAATTGACCACTTACTATTATTACGTAAGTTGCAGTCTGTAGGTATACGTGGTAACCTGTGCCGATGGTTTACATCATATGTACAGAACAGGTGCCAGACCGTCGTATTACAAGGCTACGCATCGTCAACAATGCTGATCTCATCAAGAGTTCCCCAAGGATCACTTCGAGATCCCCTTCTCTTTAATATATTTATAAAAGATATTTCTTCATGCTTTCTTAATTCAAAAATATTATTATATGCTGACGATATGAAGATAATCTCTCCTATCAGATCACTTAAATGTGCACAACACCTTTAGGACGTTCTCGATACATTTTAACATTAATGCTTAGAAAACAAATTTAAATGTTATATAACTTCATGAACTAGAAAATCTATTCCCATTTCATTCAATTCGCGACCTAGGAATTGTATTTGTTACTAAATTAATATTTGACGATCAAATTAACTCTATCATAAATAAGGCATCGAAATCCTTAAGTTTCATCTTGCGTATGTCTTAAGAATTTAATTCCATTAAAGCCATAAAAAATACTATAGGTACTATGCATATGTTAGAAGTCACTTAGAGTACGCCTCATAAATGTGTATACGTAAACATACCGTCTACAATATATAAATAAGACGTATTGAATTGTTACAAAAACGGTATCCGTGTCATCTTCAATTTAAAATAAAAGCATATCTTCCGAACTACAATAAGCGCTTTCAATAATTCCATATTCTGCCATTGGAAGAGAGGAGACGTATAGCCGATCTCGTTAATGAATATAGCGAGGGGTTCGGTCGACTGTCCTGACTGGCTGGCGCACATTGGTCTTCATGTTCCGTTTGCCTCACTCCGGAGACGATGCTGCCTGCATGTTCCATAGCTAGAACTAATTATAGACAAAATAGTTATCTACTGCTGGCTGGTCGGTATTTCAACGACGTGTCTAGCTGAGACTTTTTCAATCAGGGGTAATTGTAAATTTTTGGTCTTTTGTTATTTTTTTTTCTTTATCATTTTATAATTTTCGTTTTTTAACCGAATTCATAAAGGAGGTTCTCAATTCGATCGGTATTTTTTTATGTATTTAAAAGGATTACGCTGACATTTAACATCCAATTAACGTAACTCTTCTTTAAATCGATGTGGAATGGATGCCATTTTGTCCTATTAAAATTTTTCATAGTTTGGCCCTGTAGTTTATGTATTTAGTAATTTTATGAAAATTTTTATTTACATGGATGAAATTTGTTTTTTGTGTACAATTTTTCTATTTGAGTTTTCGTTCGGGTTGATTTTATATTATTATTAAAACTGACACCAAAAGTAAAAAATAATAAAAAACTACGTTTACAAGAACTGACTTCAAAAACTGAAAAGTAACTTATTAAAATTTAATTTAATACAAACCTTTACCTTTAATATTAATCATTTAAATTGAACTCGGTCGTCCAAACCTATCTGTAGTATTAGAATTTTTGGTATTCTTAAATTAAATACAATATAAAATTATTATTCTGTGTAAATAACTATTGATGAAACGCACTCTCTTAGTCTATCCAAGCCGTCTTTCATGGCCAAGTGTGATAGATTAATCTCAATCAAATCCCACAAAATGTAGTGCTCAGCGGACCTAAATAAGTTTTCATTTCAACAATTCAAACTTCTAAATTATCCTTATCAAAGAATAATATTAGCATACAACCATATTATGCCCATTTGGGCAAGGAAAGGAAAATATCGAGTATCGTTATATTTTGTTGTTCGTTACAAGTTTGTTGGAGTGCGAATGGAACTTTTAACGCCTACAATAATATTGATGGCAAAGTTCCGTAATACATCAATTAATTTCACGTCTTTTTCGTATTTCATCATAAAATACAATATTATAGTCTACAAATAAATTTCTTCTACCGCATTTATGACGGGAAGGGCCCTGTGGAGCTTTTTCACATGATTCCTGCCGGCGAATTCCACCTTCACACGACAATCACATATAAGGATACCAACCCCATCATCTGGATGTGGCGGTCCTCCACAGTGCGGTTATCAAAGGAGCTTTCTTCCACGTACTACAAAGCTGTGGAATGAGCTTCCTTGTGCGGTGTTTCCAGGAGGATACGACATGGGTACCTTCAAAAAAAGCGCCAACGCTCCTGTGATTCCTATGGTGTTGCAAGAGAATGTGGGCGGCGATATTCACTAAACGTTTGTCTTTCATTTTCTTAAAAAAAATAGGTTTTATAGAAAAATGACCATGGTCTTAACTTTAGTTTGTGTTAACCCTAGCAGTGTCAGGGGAACTCCACAGTGCTTCTCCATTCCGATAGGTTCTGTTCTTCCTTAGATTCAATTCAAGAGAGATACTCAGAAAGATCGAAGAAGAAAGACGGCTTTCTTTTGTCTCTATGCGAGTCTGCCACCAGGATTACTTACTTGCATTTTCTTCGGAGCAATTTGTGTTTGTTAGCTAGCAGTTACTTATATCAAAACACACAGTTTAACTAATATAATAGGTCTTTACCTATAAAATTGCCGTTCTGCAGTACTGACCATTCCAAATCAAAATAATTTTTGTTTGGCCACGAATTCTAATTTCAAATTTATTTTATTTTATAAACATGGAGTTCTTTTTCCAAAAGTAGTCATTTGTTTATTGATTAGTGTTACATTTTCATCGCATTTCAATCTTTTTCCTCATCATGGAAGCGTTAAAAATTCGAGTAATTATCGAATATGAGTTACGTCGTGTCAGCAACGCGGCACAAGCGGCACGCAATATCAACGACGTTTACGGAGCTAACACTACAAACCAACGCACCACCTGTTATTGGTTTGCTCGCTTCCGTTCTGGAAATTTCGACCTGTAAAATTAACCTCGCGGTTGCCCGAAGACTTTGGTCGACAATGACGAATTAAAGGCGATTGTGGAAGCTGATGATACACAATCTACGGCTGAATTTGCAGCACCTTTTGACGTTAGCGTCAAACAATATTGGTCCATTTACGTCAAATTGGCAAGGTAAAAAAGCTTAACAAATGTGTGTCCCACGAACTCAATGATCGCCAGCGCGAAGTACGCGTCAAGAGGTGCCTTGCACTGCTCAACAGACACACAAATGAAGAAATTTGGAACCGCATCGTTACCTGCGATGAAAAATGGATTCTGTTTGATAACCGCAAGCACTCAGAAAGTTGGTTGGATCCTGATTCAGCACGTAAACAATGCCGTTAGCGAAAAATTCCCCTAGAAAAGTGATGGTCACTGTTTGGTGGTCTAGCGCCGGTGTGATTCATCACAGCTTCTTACTAAACGGGGCGAGCATTACTGCAGATGAAGAACTAAACACAATGATGGAGAAGCTGGCACATCTCCAACCAACATTAGTCAATCGCTCGTCTCCGCTGCTCCTGCACCACAACGCGCGACCTCAATCTGCACAGCAGACAATCTCCATGATGCAAGAACTGGGGTTGGAAGCTCTCCGTCATCCGCCCTACTCACCAGACCTTGCGACTACAGACTACTACTTTTTCCAGAATTTGGATAACTTCTTGGCGGGAAAAAAATTCAATACCCGAAAGGCAGTACAAAATGCCTTTGAAGAATTTGTTGCCTCCCGTCCAGCTGATTTCTTTAAGAAGCCCTTCTTCAATAAACTGCCACTGTGTTGGCAAAGATGCATTGATGGCATGGGTATTACTTCGATTAATATAAATGAAAAATACATAAAAAAATCGTTTAAATTTTTTCATACAAAACGGCAAATTCAGGTAAAAACCTAATATTATCAAGATTTAAATATTATGAAAGAATTTATTGACGCATGGATTGACAGTTCTGCTGTGAAACAATTTCAATACAACAACAGGGAGCATATTTTACGAAATAATTCTTGATGTTATGAAATATTATTGACAAATTCATAAAACACAGTATTCTATTTATTATGTACTGAACTACGTCTGTTGCGGTCAGTTAGTATATAATATATCTTGGGTATCATTAGTTATTGATGTTAGTAAAACTAATATGAAAATTTATTGAAGTAGGCGTTCCTTTGCGAAAATCCATAATTATCCAAATGATTTGAGTTTTCTTTAGTGTTAATTCCGCCAATATTTGTCTTTAAACAATTCGATACGTGTTTTGCCTTCTCACGAGATCTCGTGCCAGATTTTGGCGACTCAACATGTCCTGAGGATGCCTCGTGTAGAGGCGAAACACGTGTCGAATTGTTTTGGCGGTATTAACACTAAAGAAAACTCAAATAATTTGGAAAACTAATATGTACCAAATAATAACATAATGTAAATTTAAAATAAATAACAATTCCAATTTACGTTTAATAAATTTACAACATTAATTTATAAATATTTTAAGCCCAACTACACCAATGTCCAAGTTTGATATTTTATGAGTAATTATTAAATTTAAAATTTATTAGTTATCATTAATATTACGAACTCATTAAATTCTTTTGACATTCGCTCGATTGGAGAATTTTTACCCAGGTTTGTATTAACTTTCATTAGTGCAAAAGATGGACGTTGCCTTCGAGGCTAACATCAACAACAACATGAAAGTTTTGCCAGCAAGCCTGGGTTTTCAATTTTACGACATCAGTAACAGTGACGCAGTTATTAGTATTTTATGACAGTAAGGGACGAGAAGAGCAGGACGTTCAGTTGATGGTAACTGATACGCTCTGCCCATTACAATGCAGTGCTGCTCGGGAATTTTGAAAAAACCAAAAATTCTGAGCCGCACTACAATTGCGCTTATCACCTTGAGACATAGGTTGTTAAATGTCATTTGCCCAGTAATTTCACTTGCTACGGCGCCATGCAGACCGAAACACAGTAATGCTTACATACATGCTTCACGGCAGAAATAGGCACCGTTGTGATACCCATAATCTAGCCGGCATCCACTGCAAAGGAGCCTCCCACTGGCATTGCTCATCAGTTAAATCATGAGGTATTCATCAAGTGCAAAGCTACCAAGACTCCAGGTCTAGATCATAAAGGCCTGGCTCATACTGTCATAGCTCAAACCTAGCACAGTATAAATTTGCTGACACTTAATTTTTATCAGTTGCAGCCAGATGTCGTATGATATCTATATTAGTTTTTGCAACAGCTGTCGCTGGATGTTTTTCACAAAAATCGTCGCACATTTCATTACCAAATACCGGTCCAGATTTTTTTTAACGAAAATAAGGGACGAGAGGAGCATGACGTTCAGGTGATGGTAATTCATACGCTCAGCCCATTACAATAATAATAATAATAATATTATCATTTATTTAAGGCCATAGCCCATATAATGTTAGTAAAATCTTATTCTAGGGTTAGTAACACATTAAATACATTTATTTTAACACTTTAATTGTAACAGCCAAAGTCTGTTCATTCGAAAAATTCATTTTGAAATTATTCATTACATTTAGAACAATATTTCAACTTTTACTAATGCGGTCTCTGAGAGAAATAATATTTTTTATAATTACTGAATAAAAATCATTAGCCCTTTACAATGCATACATCAAGGAAGCGATACAATAACGCGGCAGACCCATAAACATTCTTAATGCGTTGCTTTATTGAACTCTTAAGATGTTCATGGCATTAAGCGTATAATTAACCCACAGATTGCTTGAATGCAGTGCCGCTCAGATTCATGAAAAACCTCAAAAATTCTGAGGGGCACTACAATTGCGTCACTCAAACTGTAAACTCACCTTGAGACATAAGATGTTTCAGTAAGGCCGAAGCATTTTTACCTTATCTCTCCATGATAATGTCCGTGATTACCATACGAGTCAAAACCGTACAAAAGTGGCTCGTGCTATGCAATTTTTTTGTAATGAAATAGGAGGAAAATGAAACGTGGTTATTATTGATTTTTAAAGAATAAGTGATTATCATCACCCACACTCTCCTGCAACACCTGGCAAGAACATGGCTTGCCTTTTAGGGAGTAGTGCGAGCTTTGAAAGAATCCAAATGTCGCATCGTCCTAATTAACTGTGAAAAAAAGATTTTCAACGGTACAGTTTTGTTGTAAGTAGCAGAAAGTTCCTTAAAAACCGCACTGCGGTGGAATGCCACAGATTCAGATGGTGAGCTCGATATTAAAGTTAATGGCGTGTGGTGTGAAGTTGCAATTCGGTCGCAGAAATCAGAAAAACTTAAATAATTGTATTTTTTTTAAGTGTCGCCGTTATTTTTTCATATAAATCTCCATAAATATCCAAATAAGTACAAGAGTAGTAATTGAGATCAAAAATAACTGTGAAGAAATTTAGAGAAAAAATAAATTTACGAGATTTTATGAGTGACTATGCATATTCCGTTTCATGAGTGAGACTCGGAGTTAATTTAAATGCAACTGAACGTTATTATAATATTGTTTTCCTTTAATATTAGTTACCACTGAACGAGGACAGATATGACATTTTTCATATAAGTTGTCGGAGATAAGCGAACAGCAGTGATTACTCGCTATTACAAACAGGCCATTAGAAGAGTGGTTGATAAAAATAATGTAATGGAAGATAAAAGTATTTCCTGGCAAAACTAACCTTGAATCGCATTTTGTTTGTAATATAGGTTTCGTTTTCGTTTTCGTTTTTCCATTAAGGCGAAGAGTAACCAGAAAACACGCTACCATGGTATTTTTAGACAAGTTTTGTGGTGAAAGTATAGCATTTCGAGCTATGCACACTACTTAATCCTGTTACACATATCCTTAAGTCTCATTTGTAGGTTGCTAATACTTGCTGGTGGTTATAGTTAACACTGCCCAGCCTTTTTGAACTACCACTTTTCTTTAAAGTTAAACAAGTTTGTTGGCATGGCGTGACGCATTTTTTTGGTACTTCTCTCATAAAAGTTATTCTTATAGCTTGTATTTTTTTGTGTAGGTTCATTTATTTAGATTAGTAGTGAATAACGAGGATTGTAAGCATATAAACTGTTTTCCACGCAAGAATTTTGAAAATATTGGCTTTGTTACATAGATGGCGGGCCGGCAGTCGTGAACTCAAATCGCTCATTAGTGTCGCCTTAAGATTTCAAGTGTCATGCCAGAATTTTGCGAGTCAATATCTTCTGATGATGCCTCATGTATAAGCGAAATATGTGTCGAGTTGGTTAAAGCCAACACTTTTCCGAATTAACATTCAATAATTATGAATTTATGCAAAAAAGAAATTTCTTATGTCTCATAAATTTATGCGTAAAACCATAAAATAATCTTTCTAGCTATCTGCCAGTGAAATCCCAAAATCAATCCAGCCGTTTTTGAAATAAGCAGAAACAGATTGATAATAGTTTAAAAAAAACGGGTTGCACTCCAGGTGTGCCCTGAAGTAAAAACATGAACATTAACGTTATGCATTTTGAATATTTCGGAATGGTTAGGCTATAATTTCGCACGAATTGATTTGTTTATCAGTAAAAAAGAACTAGTATTTATGTGGTTAAATACTTGTACAATATTCATTTATTGCGCTATCGCTATTGCGTACACAAAAATGACAATTTATGTAACATAAAAAATTTAACACTTCAGAACTATTATAATTATTTTACCAGCATCATTATCGACACAATAAAACTGATACAATAGGATTATGGTTGCTGAAGTAAGAAACAAAATAATAAAAAACAAAAAAAAATAATAAGTGACAAAGTATAACTATCGACTTCGCCGAATTTACAATGTTACTTTTTGAAGTAACATTCAAAGTCTTTTAAAAATTCACTTATCTTATATGCAGATTATACTTGAGTGTTTCAAAGTGGTGTTTGATTTTCAAAAAGTTTGGCCTTCGGATCTCATTTTGTATGGATTGCCTTTACGAAGATAGCTACTTCCAAATTATATAGCGCAGGTAGTGTAGCGGAGATCATGTATAATGTCGCACCTACTCCCGTATCAGTTAGGAACTTTACTCTTGACAACTAGGTACGATTACCTAGGAATAACAATCCAGTTTATTTATTTATTTTATTATTTAGAGCTGCATTTCCTTACATCTAAACAAATAGATATTTACTTATAAATTATTTTTATTAGTATGTGTTAATATTTCACTATTTTAAATAAAAGTATTTTGGTACTATGATTATTTATTATTTTCGATATAAGCTCGTATTGTAAAGGCCTCCTCCATTAATTTCCATTCGTTCCTCTCTTTCCAATTCTTTTCCCCATCTTTTCTGCTGTTTCTACTATGAGATCGCTCCATCTCTTATTAGGCCTGCCTTGGTTTTGTTTCATATTCATAGGGTACCAGTTCATTACTACTTTGGACCATCTTTCGTGTTTTGTTCTTTGTATATGTTGAGCCCATTTCTATTATAAGCGTAGAAAAGATAAAGCTACATCTTTTGCTTTTGTTTTCTTTCTAATAAGAAACGAATTTCTAATAAGAGACAAAATTAGTAATATCAATATTGTGATATTACTGTTTTTGTCTGTTAGTCTTAGCCATATAACTTCTCTAAATTTTTCTTTCTGACAAACTTTAATTTTCTCCTAGTTTCTTTAAGTTAGAGGCCATGTGTGGCAAGTTTAAGTGAGGTATGACATTAAACAAGTCTCCATAACGTTTGTTTTCAGATAACAAACCAGTTTGGCAGGTCCAATTTCGCGAAAGACGTCACTCGTTGAATTCAACTCGAATGGGCAGCGTTCGGGAAGCTCCGTAAAATCTTCTCGTCACAAATACCGCAGTGTCTGAAAACAAAAGTTTTCAACCAGTATGTGTTTCCAGTGATGACTTACGAAACCCCGACGTGTTCTCTAACTATGAGCCTGAAGAGAACGCTCGCCATGCTCGAAGTTTCCCTGTGAGATCGAATCAGAAATGGGGAAATCCGTATAAGAACCACAGACACATACATAGCTCAGATGTTTGCGAAATTGAAGTAGCAGTGGGCAAGGCACATAGTTCAACAGTCAGATAGCCGGTGGGGTAGTAAAGTCCTTGAATGATGACCACATACCGGAAGACGTAGTGTTCGAAGCCCCCCCCACAAGATGAACCGATGATCTGATCAAGATTGCCGGAATACATTCAGATATGATGTAGACGTCGAAAGACTGATCATAGAAACAGACAGACTACAAGCATAACAATTATGTAGACAAAGTTATTTCAATGAATAAAATACTGGCCACGCCTGCAGTTCTCAATTTATCTTTAGTGCAGCTCTAAAGAGGATTAATTTTCACTAAACCATACAACCTTTGTATACCAGCAATTGTGACTCGTTAGACTATGTAAATTGAAGCGCCACACCCTTTATTAGCAAATAGCAAGTAATATAGCAAGCGCTCTATTAATACGAGTTTAATTCATAGTAAGATTAAATTTAGTTTGAATTAAAAATAGCTTTATCATTGTATTATCTGAATAAAGTAATAAATTGTTTTATTAGGGCCGCTATCCCAAACAATCGCGTAAATAGCGCAAAATTTAAACTATTTCTTAACGGTTTATATATAAAGCTTTTATTTTTACAAATAATAATTATATGATTACAGAATATGAGAAGAAAATTCATTTTTTCTTTACTTTTGTATCTTTAATAGACATTGTGAAAAATCACCGAAATAATTTAACAGATGAAGAATTAGGGGTAATTTAACAATTTTCTTTACAAAAAATGTTATTTTTGTAATGTATTGTGTTTCTAATAAATTAAAAATGCTTCTAATTATGAATTAAAACAATGGCGATCTTGTGCGAGAGAGGTAACCTAGCTCCGCTCGATTCCTCAAGGCCGTTGGTTCGGTCCCCAGCCTTAAGTACATACTTCATGTGTCATATAAATTTATAAGAAATTCGTAAGAAAACTAAAAAATCAAAAAGTATAGACGAAAATGCTGTGTGAGGACAATATTCACGTGCTATGTCCATCCAGGCAGATTAAATAAAATATTTGAAGAGCAGCCACGTGCAGAAATGTATTATGTACATGGACTATTTTGTCCCACTACTACTATTACTATCTACTATTTTCTCACTTAAAATGTGGTTAAAGAACTTTATTCTCATTAAGAACAGAACATATTCACTTACATGAGAAAACAATATAAACAGTAGGTATCTTTTTCGTAGTACTGCGAGTCTATACAAAACAAAGTGGGTAGAAATGAAAAAACCGCGTAAACATTATGATCAACACATGCATTAAGAGCTACTAGATACGGCATGGCACGTCGGGGTAAGTATAGTTTGATTTTTTTTTTTTAAATCGTGCAATAGTTGGACATGCCAGTTTTTAAATATATAAATAGCTGAACACTATGACACTGCAGAGCAGACTCCCGCCACGAAGCCATTGGTAATTCTGCTACTTCTTCGTGTAGTAGGAGTTATCATCCGGCAGACTTAAACTAACTATAGGCTTACTCCCAAACTATCTTTATGCTGGATTCCTGCCTATTAACTTATTTTATAGTTTAAAGAAAAAAGTGACCTGTCATCAAAATGATGACAGATTCTAACCTACAAAATAACAATAGAATTATAGATATTTATAAAATTAAATTTAAGTCACGGACAAATACCTCCACGACGATGGGTCCCGCGCTGGAATACGTTGGATCTTTGAAGGAGGCCTTTGTCCAGTAGTAGATGTCTTCCGACTGATGATGAGTTGAGGAATATTTACTTCATATAAATGTTGTATAAGTGTATAATTAATATAAATTATCGTATATTGGATGCATCAACCTTCGTGAACATGATGGTCGCGATTACAGTCATAATTATTAATCGCATCCAACTAATACAATGATTTATTAACTATAACAGGTCGACCTGGCACTACAAATAGCCATTCACGAATTGAGGCCAAGCCATTGTTCCCTTCCCATAATATTTGAGGGTAGGAGACGACACGGCACATGACGCCGCCACAAGCAATGCCATTTTAGTGAGCATGACGTATCGTGTTATTGCATACACATGATAACTACAAAATTACAAAAAAAAACAAAGCAAGCCTATAAGTACCGCAAGTCACGAACTTATCGTCTGCCTGTTATTTGCAAAACTTATAATTAATTACCTATAATGATTGATTCAGCTGTATAATTTCATTTCTCATAAAAATGAACATAATAATATTATTAAACTTATTATAGTAGCATTACTACTATATTTTATGAAAATACGGGTTATGACGAGCAGGACGTTCAGTTGATGGTGATACGTCCTGCTCATTAAAATGCAGTGCCGCTCAGGATTCTTGAAAAACCCCAAAATTCTGTGCGGCACTACAATTGCGCTCGTCACCTTTAGACATAAGATGTGTCTCATTTGTCCAGTAACTTCACTAGCTACGGCGCCCTTCAGACCGAAACACAATAATGCTTACCCATTACTGCTACACGGCGGAAATAGGCGCCGTTGTGGTACCCATAATCTAACCGGCATCCTGTGCAAAGGAGACTTGTACTAGTAAACTATATACTGGCGTATATAAAAATAAAGGGTGTTTTAGAGAAGAACATCTGTAACAGGGATATGGCAAGATAGAAAAGTAAAGCGAATCTATTATGACTGTAACCGTAAATAGTCAGCAACGCTTGGAATTAGCTCTTTAGTATTTAAATGTAAAACTACTAGCTAACGCCCACATTCATCATCATTATCAGCCGGAAGACATCCACTGCTGGTCAAAGGCCACCCCCAAAGATACAAATAATACAGCTAAAGTGATTTCGTGAAAAGTTTACACATATATGCGAAGATACATTTTCCCCGACCTATCATAAGGACATCTACAAATAGTACACTCTTTCTTCTTTTCTTTCACAAATCTTCATCAAATGTTATACAATGGTACGAAGTCTTGTTAACGTAATTATTAGAACAGTCATCATCATCTGCTGGAAGACATCTACTGCTGGACAAAGGCCTCTCCAAAAGATCTCCATGACGATCGGTCCTGCGCTGCCCTCATCCAACGTATTCCGGCGAGCATTACCAGATCGTCGGTCCATCTTGTGGGGGGCTTACCAACACTGCGTCTTCTGATACGTGGTCACCATTCGAGTACCTTTCTGCCCACCGGCTGGTCATCTGTAAGTCGAGCTATGTGCCCTGCCCACTACCACTTCAGTTTTGGACATTAGCCCAAAGTTTAAATGTTGAATAGACCTAGCATTTTTCTTGGATACGTGTTGATACGATTGAAAAAAAATAAAACGTAGGGAAATAGCTTTACCATACCTAGATTGTGTGACCAAAAATCTCTGCACTAGAAGTATTATTCATCAAAATCGCTGCTAGCGTACCCTCTTAAAGGTGGGAAAAATAACGGTAAAATAAATATTCCGTTACATAGATAAATAGGGGTTAAGCTAATATTACGTGTAGAAAAAGTGTACACCAACCCCTACATCTACAAAATACGAATCGTACATCAAATATGAGTTCATAATATTAGCAATTTCATTCAAATTCTTCCCAAATTGAACATAACAAGGCAATATTGCTTTAAAGGAAGTCATGTAAGTAATTTACTGTCTCTTCCGCATCCGTTTTAAGACAAGATGGAGTAAAACTCGTGTTCAAAAATGCAATCGTGAGTCCCGCATCGCGAATTATAATATGATAAAAAAGAAGACAGAAAATTTATTTACCAGGCTGCTTTGCACCGGATGCCGGCTAGATTATGGGTACCACAACGGCGCCTATTTCTGCCGTGAAGCAGTAATGTGTAAGCAGTAAATATGTGTAAACATTACTGTGTTTCTATCTGAAGGGCGCCGTACCTAGTGAAATTACTGGGCAAATGAGACTTAACATCTTATGTCTCAAAGTGACGAGCGCAGTTGTAGTGCCGCTCAGAATTTTTGAGTTTTTCAATAATTCATCCAGATGTGCGGTACCCTCATTTATTTCAAAAGGTCTCTACACTGTGTACCTCCGGCTCTCACTAACATAGAGGCCTCTGCCATCCGTGTCAGTATGGAGAATCACCAGACGATCACTGTTATTTCAGCTTATCTTTCGCCTAATAAACAAATATTAGATGCGGATATAAATTCATTACTCGGCCACGGGGCTGCAGTTATAGTGTTGGCGATCTTAACGCCAAACACGCCAGTTGGAACAGTAGAGTCACAAATAGAAACGCTTAGCTTTGACAAGGCGTCTAACCATTCCAACATCTTGGTTGGGAAGGCATGTGAGTACACCCCACTTCACCATAGTCTTAACCCACTAAGAAGTCACCGGCACGTCACTGTAGACCCTGATGACGACGTCACCATCGCAAACGTGACACATCACAAACACCGACACAGACGCACACACATCGCCTTCGCAGGCGTAGGCGCGGTCAACCGCAGCAAACCGCTGGCACTCGTCACTCTGACGATGGCCAGGGGTCCGGCAAATTATATACAACCAAGCACACATATTGTTTTGATACCCGACGAGACGTTAGTCCTCGTCCTGTAATCGTTTCACTGCACTCACACTCGCACACGGACTGAATGATGGACTGCCATACACCCACATACACAACCACAAACAATCACAAACACAAACATACATGCACATAAACATTTACACTACTTACTTACATACAAACATACGTTCATAAACACAATATTACACAATACATTACCGCACTCGCCGGTGAGTGTGTTCTTCTTATTTTTCATCTTTCATCATCATTTCTTTCGTCCTATGTCGCTGTAAAAGCCTTCAGGGCTGACAACATAGAGGAGGGTTTTAGTCGGTAGTCCGACATATGGGCCCCGTTTCGGGGTCTCCAATACGAAAATCTATTTACCTCCTCTCCAAATAAAAATAAAAATTGTTAATTAGGCTAGAGACTAGTAATAATAATAAGCGTAAAACGTTTAACGCAACAGTGCTTTCATATCCCCGCCATGGTAGCGTTAACAGTTTAACGCAACCTTGTTGGAAGTTGCATTAGCTTCACTTCAATAGCTTTGCCAAAAATATTACCACTAAAGGGGGATATTTTTCAAAGTCTGTTTTTATGTAATTCAGTCGTCTTTAACGAATATCAAAGGACCTTGCTGCAGAAAAACATAAACAACACGATATCTACTCGACATTAATTCTGTTTACAGTGTCGCTGTAGAGTTTAAACTAATTAAGGGACGATCTCTCAAAGTTGCCACCTTTCGTGACGCCGCTGCTAACAATTAACCGTTGTTTGTGCAGCTGTTAACAAGCTTAGATCGGTAACTAGGAGTTATCGCTATCCTCGCCGTATGAAAAATAAATAAATAAAATTTTTGCTTTAATAGTAATCTTTATTTGGCTTCTTCGCCCTACACTAAGAGTAAATATTGGATTTTGAAAAATACACGTCATAATTTTATCGGTAGGAGGTTTCTTTGCACAGAATGCGAGCTAGGTAGAAAAAACGCAGCCAAGCGCAAGGGGGACTCGCCCATAAGGGTTTCGTAGCAGGAAGTAACATAATATAAAAGTTCTTGTTGTAACTTTCTTGTTTCTCGTTCAAACCAATTTTTTTAAAACCAAGTTTGCATTGAAATGTATTCATTTTAAAAATAATATTAGAAACCTCTTTATAGATACATATGGGTTTGATGAAAAAAAAAATTGAATTTCAGTTGTAAGTATGGAGAACCCCCAAAATTTATTGTTTTGTTTGTGTGAAAATCTTAATGCGGTTCACAGAATACATCTACTTACCAAGTTTCAACTTTATAGTTCTTATAGTTTCGGAAAAAAGTGGCTGTGACATACGGACGGACAGACATATCACGAATCTAAAAGAGTTCCGTGCGTTACCCTAAAAAGGCAACGTGGTGGTACCGTGTGGTAACGCGTGTGGTGGTGTGGTTGTGGTATAGTTTGAAGAGCGCTGTGAAACTACTGGGCTAATGAGATCTAACATCTTAAATCTCAAAGTGACGGGCGCAGTTGCAATGCCATCAACACGCGTGTAATTGTAACTTTATTGTAAAAAATTTCATTATTAGTATTATCTTTTTGAAGGACTGTACTAATAAAAATGTAACTGTTACGCAAAAAATCTAAATTAAAAATATGGATAATTACACGCGTTTCAATCATCTAAAAAGTTTTTTTTTTAATCAAAATAACTGCCCATTACAATGCAGTGCCGCTCAGGATTCTTGAAAAACACCAACAATTCTGAGCGGCACTACAACTGCGCTGGTCACCTAGAGACATAAGATGTTAAGTCTCATTTGCCCAGTAATTTCAACACGGCGCCCTTCAGACCGAAACACATTAATGCTTACACATAACTGCTTCACGGCAGAAATAGGCGCCATTGTGGTACCCACAATCTAGCCAGCAGCCTGTGCAAAGGAGTCTCCCACTTATAAAACTTATTTAGATGTGTAACACTCGCGTTAATCAAAAAGTTGCAATTTATTTTATTAAAAAAAGCAAAAAAAAAGAATTCTGGGAGAGTTTCTTGCGCCTCTTTTTCTCTCTCAGAGTGCCATTTGTTTCCGAAGCGGTAGTAATATTAGAAATGACATCAAAAAGAATTCTAAAGGTAACAATTTTGAGAAAATAAATGCCTTTTATGCCTTTTACTATGTCCAACAGTACTACATTATTTATTTGAGCAGCAACAATACTGATAAACATAATATATGCAATTGAATCAAAATATAATCTTCAAATAAAATATAATACAATATCGTTTGTACCTGTAATATATTTAGTAACCATCCGTAAATACATTTTTATTCAAAATAGAAAGTGACATCACTTATTGAAAGTCAAAAAACTAGCACCCATTTCAAAATGAATGCCTCAGACCTGAGAAGAATGGGCGCAACGAACTCAGCGGGGTTATTTTTATTCATCGAATAAATATGTTTACAAAGTAATATTGTACAATTAAACTTATTATTTAATAGCCTGAGGGCGATCACTCCATTCCCAATCTGTGGTATCATTAAGAAAGTCATTTATGTTAAAGTAACCTTTAAAACACTAACGTTTTTTAACAATTCTTTTGAATAACGTAATACTTTTGTTTTGAACATTTTGTGGGATCTTGTTGTAAAAGCATATACATCGCCCCACAAAAGACTTACTAACTCGACTTAGCCGAGTAGTAGGCATCATAAGTTTATGTCTGTTCCTGGTGTTAACAATTCACTAAACTATACGCGACTTGAATATGATAATATACTACTCTTCGATTTCTTAAAGCATATTCTAAAATGATAGTAAAAATTCGATTGCCTATTCCTCAAAATAAATCCACTTTAAGCAAAGATAAATTCTCTTAAACTTAAACAATAAAGTAAAACTTTTTTTCACATTATAGACATTTAACTAAAAATTTTTGGAATAATATTCCATTAGGGATATAAAAATCGCTTTATCAATCTTAATTTTATACTTAGAAAATTGGAATGATAACGGGAAATAATAAAAGTAGACTAAGTCTCCAACTAATATTTTTATTGAACCCTGTGTCTTAGCCCTAGTTTAAAATGATGAAATTTAAATACTGTTGCGTAGCAACCCTTCGAAGTATATGACAAGTTGTCAAACTTCAAGACATTGTTAATTTCAACAGCTCCTTCAGCAATACTCGTAGCTCAGCGGAATAGTGTTTACTTTAGACGCTGTAGACCCGGGTTCGATACACCTACCAGTGTATGGATTTTTTTGGGTTTTGTAAAGTTAAATGAAATTTCTAGTAAGTTCAGGATCAAATCGAACAGAAAAAAAGGGATGGAAAATGTGTAAGCAGGATAAAAATAGTTAAAAGAATTTTCTAGTACAATTTAAATTTAAAGATGGAATGGGAGAATTTTTTTGAAAATAGAACGGATCCGGGGGTATATAAGCCGTACTAAGCGTGGCCTACAGCAGTTCTAGTTCTGACTCGAAAGTGTAAAGAAGAAGAAGAAGAAGAAAAGAAGAAGCAGTGAAAAGTGGAAGTGTTCCAAGAAGAAGAAGATAGAAGAGACTTAGTGTTCGGTGCGGTGTGACGCGTTGAAGGTACCGCCGCCCACAAGAGGAAGAGCGGCAGACCGGCGAAGCGCAAGTTTAGAAAAAGTCAACGCAAATAAAGACTCGTTCCTATAAGCGGAGTATTATTTCCAATCCCTGACCCACTCCCGTGTCAATACTTTTGAATACATATAATTCTTTTTCATGTATATATAGATATACAGTTTACGTGAGGTGACTGATTCCCAATACTTTTCAATCAATATTTTTAATCAGGGAGAGTACGACATACATACTATTTAATCCATAAACAACAACATGCACCAGCAAAAAGCTCTAACAATTCTAATAAATTCGATAAAAAAACTACGTTAACTCATCAAGATATTTTTCCTTTTTCTATAAGCACGTGCTCTGTCGGCGTTCTGTTTTTTACAGCGTAAAATTAATTTATCGTCATTCATTTTTGCACTATTCTTTGCTATTTCCTCGTTGATCAGTTTTTTGGACTCACAAGCTGTGTCGTTGTTTACCAAAAGCAAATAAAAGTTTCATTTTAATAAATAATAACATTTACATTAAACACTGACAAAAACGAGTGAAAATGAGTAATAGCCTATACACTACACGGTCAGCTGCTGCAAACTATAGGCGCCGCCTAACCGTCACGCGACATGCAACACACAGACGAAAAAGTTTGAGACGATGTAATAAGATTTCACTTTAAAAATCGCGCCAAAATGGGAGTGAGAAAACAATGAAACGTCAAAATATGTGTTCACAATTCGTATTTATTCTGGTTATAACTCTTTAAATAATAAACTTTCTTTATTTAATTTCGATAAATGAAAGTTACCTATAATAAAATCCATAATTATATTATTCTTTGTGTGCAAACAGAATAATCAATTATGTATCACAGCCACGTGATAAATTAATGAAGTAATCGAATCCATTCGGTTGTAATTATAAGTAACATGCATTTATTCAATTGATTCACCTTCATATAACAATTTAAAAATGCATTCGTTACCTGTTTTGTTTACTTTCTTATGCTAAAAAGGCACATTCAATGGGAAATAAATTTAAATAATTATTATAAGATTTAAATATATGTGCACCTATGGCAAAATAAACCCATTCGAAGTGATATGCCTTAGCACAGAAGTACGGATATTAGAAACTCAGAAAGCTTCTTTTTAATATCTCTTTAAAAAAAATTACTGATTAAATATATTGGAGGCGGTCGCAAAAAATATATAATTAGTCGACCCTTAAGCCCAATTTATATTCAAATTCAAATATTTTTATTCAAATAGGATGTGACATCACTTATTGAAAGTTAAAAACTACCACCCATTCCAAAATGAATGCTTCTGACCTAAGAAGAATGGGCGCAACAAACTCAGCGGGCTTTCTTTTTCATCGAAAAAATATGTTTATAAAGTAATATTGTACAATTAAGCTTATTATTTAAAAGCCTGAGGGCGGTCCATTCCCAATCTGTGGTATCATTAAGAAAGTCATTTATGTTATAGTAACCTTTACCACACAAACGTTTTTTAAAAATTCTTTTGAATGACGCAATACTTTTGTTTTGAACATTTTCTGGGATCTTGTTATGATTAATGGTTAGTAACCGTGTCTACTAAGCTAGAGGTCCCGGGTTTGAATCGCGGTAGGTGTAAACATTTACATGATGAATATGGATGTTTGTTTCCAAGTCATGGATATTTATATTTTGTATTTATGTATGTATAAGTACGTATATTGCATAAAATATATCGTTGTCTAATACCCATAGTACAGACTTTGCCTAGTTTGGGGCGAAATAATTTGTGTATAGGTGTGGCAATATTATTATTATTTATTTATTATATTATAAAATTCCATTTTGTACTTTTCTGGGATAATGTAAAAGCATATTCTTGCCGCCGTATTCCACCTTCGCACGACACGCCACAAGTTGGGATATCATCCCCACCATCTGGATGAGTGGCGGTCCTCCACAGTGCGGTTTTCAACGTACTACAAAGCTGTGGAATGAAGTTCCTTGTGCGGTATTTCCGGGACGATACGACATGGGTACCTTCAAAAATAGCGCGTACACCTTCCTTAAAGGCCGGCAACTCTCCTGTGATTCCTCTTTCTTCCGGTGTTGCAAGAGAATATGGGCGGCGGTGATCCCTTAACACCATGTGACCCGTACGCTCGTTTGTCCTCCTTTTTTCATCCAAAAACAAAAAAATATACATTGCCCATAATAATATAATACCTTAGGGTGCGTACTAACTTTACGTGACTATAAAGTAATTTACCACAAGATTTAACGTTCTACAAAACTTTGTAACTACTAACTGTTTGCTCAATCCAAACATTTTGCAGCTTCCATGCTTAATAATTTACAAGGAAAGTATTGTTTTTTTGAAAGATTACAAATTAACACAGGTAAAATTAGAAGAACATCTTAGTGTGAATACTATTTTGATTTATAAGTTACTTATAAATCAAAATAGTATTCACACTAAGATGTTCTTCTAATTTTACCTATGTTAATTTGTAATCCTTCCTATTTATTAGTGCATACAAAGAAAATAATATAATTTAACCGTAAAGGGTCAGTAAGACGTACAATAGCCCAAACCAAATAGCTGTTAGTAAAATAAACTTTTCAAAGAAGATACTTGAAATTACTATAAATAAGAACTACAAAGACCAAAAAAGTCTAAAACATGCATGATATTACAAATTTACCATTTATATTAATTAATTTCTAAGTCTTTATACACTCAAAGTGCATAGGTATGTAAACTTTTTTGTTATTGATGACATACTGGCTGGTTGTAAAAAAAAATCGATTATGTATTGTTTTTTTCATAAAATTAAATGAAAGGGAATTTGTTTGAATTTAAGTGCGTTTTTATTGCTACGTTTAGTCTTTATTTTATAATTTTATCAACCATTTAAATAAAGTTAGCGATAAAATTGAATTGTTAGATATTCTTTACGTCATGGAGCGACGTCATTTGACAGCTGTAGGGATGTTGCAAGCGGGAAGTAATCAATCTCAGGTATCTCGGCATTTTAGCATTCATAGAAGTGTTATTTTTCGTCTTTGGCAGCGCTACAATAATACAAGGGAACCCGCTGAACAGCATTCGGGCCGTAAAAGGAGTCCAACCACTCGGCAAGACCGGTACATACAACTAACTGCAAGACGCCAGCCGATGTTAACCGCTCGAGAGATAAGTTTGAGGCTAAACTGTGCGAAATCGACTGCATGAGTACGGCCTACGCGCTCGACGCTTAATTAGGTGCCCACCGATACGTAACGGAAATCGCGCTCGTCGAAATGAATGGTATAGAGAATGCAGAACATGGACCCAAGAACAATGGGATAAGATTATGTTTTCCGATGAGGCGCTATTCGGGTTTAGGTCCGATACAAGAAGTGTACCGTCGGCCCGGAACTACTGAAAGGCTCAGCCTGGCTGAGGTGCATTCAGGAAGTTCATCCATACAGCGGCTCAACAGTTATGGTATGGGCGGGTATTATGAAGAACAGGCGAACTGAGCTCGTTTTTGTAAATGGAAACATGAACGCTGAAAATAATGTTGAGGATATTCTCAGACCTCATGTCCATCCATTTGCACAAACCTTTGGCTCCGATTTTACGTTAATGCATGACATGCGCGTTCACATACAGCTCAGCGAACCAGTCAATACTTGGCAACGGAGAACGTCCGGGTATTGCCCTGGCCTGCACAATCGCAATACCTCAACCCCATCTAGCACGCATGGGACATACTCTAGAAACGTGTTTTGAAGGACCTGGACGGGGTGACAACAACCCAACAGCTGAAGGATTTGCTACAATTCCATTGGGAGCGAATACCGCAAGATGACATAATCAGTCTCATTAATTTAATGAATAATCGTTGCCGACAAGTTCTGAATAGCAGAGGAGGCCATACTATGTATTAAATTATCCTATTCTTTCACAATAAATTTATTTTCATTAGAAATTTCATTTTGTTAAAAAAATGTTTAGTTGCTTATGCACAGTTAGTTAGTTTCTGCTGTATATTCTAATATTGTTAATTTCTGTTATTAAAAGAAATTATAAGCTGGTAAGCAGGTTAACAGCTGGTAATTTAACATCATAGCACCCTAAAAATATTATTTTAAAAAAAAACTACAACGTTATAATATGACAAAACATCCTAAAATCTTAATTAGTACATGTTGCTTAGATGTTATAGACATTTTGTTGAAAAGCCTGTGCTTGATGTCTTATAAGTACATCCTCAGATATATAAGTTTGGTCCACTTCTTTTGCAACGAATTACTAATATTTAACAATTATTTCCGAATACAAGGATGGGTCTATAGCACTTTTAGGTACTTACTGAATTAAATAATTGTATAAACATAACGATATAAGAATTTTTATCAATCTTAGTACAAGTTAAAATGATTCCATTAAATCTACTACTTTTAAATACATTGATATTTTTTTATCATTCATAAGAAGAGCTGATGCACTTTGGAATAATTCATTAGTTTCTATAGCGTCCTATTTTCCTTCTACATTACGAAATTGATGATTCAGAGGGTATGAAATACAGTTTATAGCAATACAAAGTCCCGAGAGAGCTGTTAAATGGGTAATCTATTAGTGTCTTCAGAATGCCAACAGACGTTCAACTGAACATGAGAAATAGATACTTGCAATTTGAGAAAGTACTATTATAAATGTGATATTGTTGCTAAGTTTCCAAGAGACCGCAGGAACATTAAATTCATTTTTATTCTGTTGTATGGTTTTTCACGTTAAGTAAATTATGGAAACAACATATTGTTATTCACTTGCCACTTGCCTCCACCAGTGGGATTCTCCTTTGCACAGGAAGCCGGCTAGATTATGGGTGTGGTATACACAACGGCGCCTATTTCTGCCGTGAAGCAGTAATGTTTAAACATTATTGTGTTTGGGTCTGAAGAGCGCCGCAGCTAGTGAAATTACTGGGCAAATGAGACTTAACACCTTATGTCTCAAGGTAACGAGCGCAATTGTAGTGCCGCTTAGAATTTTTGGGTTTTTCAAGAATCCTGAGCGGCACTGCATTGTTATGGGCGGGGCGTATCAATTACCATCAGCTGAACGTCCTACTCGTCTCGTCCCTTATTTTCATTAAAAAAAAAAGTCTTGTCCTAAAACTATTCCAGTGGTCTATACCCGTATTCTGTAAATTCTGAATTAACTTAATATCATTATTGTGGCGGCATCGTGGTGCAGTTCATTCCTTTTCCGATATTTCAGTTAACCTTTAAATAAGTTTTTTCTTTGCAATGGATACAGCATAAAAATAAAAATTTTGCATTTATGATTTTCAGATTTAATAAGCACTATCTTGTACTTCTACATAAATTACCTACCATATATATTTATTTATTTATTTATTTACCACACACAGCAACTATCATTACAGGTATTATCTAATGCGACAGTTACAAACACAAGAATAACATAGGTATATACAAACAACAAACAAATCAATAAAAACTTATCATACAATAGCAAAAATTAATAAAACAAAACATTACATTATCAAAAATACATCACACCAGAAAATACAAAAAACTTGAACATACAACTATTTATCATAACATACTACATATAACAATACCCTTGCGAGTTCACTCCACGTACACTCAAAAATGTCCACTTTGTGGTGGAGTTCATTTATATGGCGAAGGGCTCCAGTTAAAGGCGACTTTGCCGACACATTTGTTCTCGCCATCGGAATGGATAGTAGTGGCGGATGGAAGCGCCTCCACACGTACCGGTCCGGCACACGGAGACTCAAGCAGCACAGAACTATATATTAGTGTATTAGAACTATACCGTCTTAAGTATAGGGCAAGATGTACACATGTAATTGGCTTGCATTCCAGTCAATAATTTTTGTATTATATAAGTAGAATTATTACACTGTACTTTTGTATTTTAAGCTGTTGGTGGGTCAATAAATAAGTTGTTAGTGAGACGAAGTATTGCCGACAAATGCAAAGCCAGTTAATAATTTAAAACCTAACGATGGAAAGGTGATCGATCAACGTTGCTCCTGGCATGAAACCTAAAAGAGCTTGCGGGTTATTCACTTTCAACTCAGATGCTACGAGGGCGGCACTGAAAATTTCGGGAATCAAGGAAGTGACACAACATTACTATTTAAAAATGTATTTATTGCTTTTCGAAGTATTCTTCGCGAAATTTGACACATTTTGCCATACGATGGAACCAATCATTGAAGCAACCATTCCATTCGGCAGTTGGGGTCTCCAAAATGGCCGTTTTGTAGGCGTCCACAGCTTCTTCATGTGATGAAAATCCCTGACCACGCAATTTATTCATTTATATTTATTGAAAATGGTATTCAATTTTCAAAACCAAGGAGTTTTCAATTAAAAAGATTTTAATATGACAAGAACAGTGGAAATATTCCATTCCCGATACTCTTAGTGCAGCCTATGTATACAGTAAGTATTTAGATACAAACATGCAATTTAAAAAAAAAACATCATAAAATAATCATCATTTAGAATTTAGTTGCAAATAAGTGCAAATGGGAGTCTACCAGTGGGAGGGTACCACAACGGTGACTTTTTCTGCCGTGAAGCAGTAATGCGTAAGCATTACTGTGCTTCGGTCTGAAGGGCGCCGTAGCTAGTGAAATTACTGGGAAAATGAGACTTAACATCTTATGTCTCAAGGTGATGAGCGCAATTGTAGTAACGCTCAGAATTTTTGGGTTTTGCATTGTTATGGGCAGGTCATATCAATCACCATCAGCTGAACGTCCTACACGTCTCTTCCTTAAATGTCATAAAAAAAGTGTGAATTTTCGGTTCGCGTTCAATAAAGGTAAAGGCCTAAAAGATTAAGTCGAGTCATTCAAATTCAATTTCGATCCATATAAAATTCAATTGATTATGGATGATTTTTATTTGCATATAAAGGGCCACTAAAAAATTGCATGAGTAGCTATCAGAAAAATTATGAATAGCATATTTTCAAAATTGAATTCAGCAACCAATGAATGAGTTTATAGAAAGTAATACACTATACATTATCAATAAATTAATAAAGGGGCATTGAATCTTACGAGATTTCAAGATATTATGACATTTATTAGGGTGTTTTGTTAGGCTAAGAATAAAAAGGCATATAGGTACACACATACATTTGCTGTATAAGAACTGTATTCAGTCGACTTTTTAGGGAGAATTTAATATTACAAATACATACAGATGTGGAATACAAATTGTCCCACATAAACTGCATTAATTCGGTGCTTGAATAATACTAAAAATGTTTGTAGAAAATAATTCCACATAATTGATTACGTGGAAATTATAAATTCTCTTGTATCCACGGCCATGCCTTTTAAATCAATGACGAATGAATAGCCTTATAGGACAATAACCTATGCTTCTCATTGCTATGTTTTAGCATCCACGGCTACTAATAAACATTGCGCTTCTCGTAGGTAAAATTGGACGTAGTTCCTGAAAAGCGTTCGAAGCCACAAACATCACATTTTAAGGAATTCGTGTTTAACGTTTAATACGTATTAGTGTATTCCATACATGTGGGTTGGGCTACTAAGTCATGATGTTTAAATGGCATCATGACTAGAGTGATAGTAGGGCTGCCAATTTTTGCCAGTCCGTTAATATGAATCGCGTGATAAGTTTTGTGTTGTTAACTCAATTTCGACATGATTGTGGTTTGGAGCGTTTTTCTGGAATTACCTCAAATTTATTTGCAAATATAAGGTATGCTATGGGCCATTGCACTCTAAAACTCAATCTATGATTTATTATATATTATTCAAAGTTAAAGATCTAAATTTACTATAAGAAGTAAAAAAACATCAGGTACTTCGATTGATATTAAGCCACACTACACAGGAATTAGCGGCATGGTTTAACGTTACCTTACCAACAATATTGACTCATTTGCGTCAAATAAATAAAATAAAATATGGGTTGCACTCCAGGAGTGCCGGCAGAATTGAAAACTTGAACATTAACGTTGTGCATTTTAGAATATTTTGAAATTATGAGGGCATAATTTAGGACAAATTGTTGTATATATCAGAATAAAATGTACATACTAGCATTAAAGTGGTTAAATAAAATATTCATTTATTGCAGTATCGTACACAAAAATGACAATTTATATTAGATAAAAAAATTTATGATTCAGAACTATGACAATTATTTTACATTGAAGAGTTTATCTATCATCCGTAGATAGAAGATGGACACTAGATTCGTTGTCGTGTTGTTACTTGTGTTATAACTTAAGATGTCGCACTTTCAAATTTAAACAACTTGTTATTTTTTCCAAAGTACCCTCACTTCTGTGACTATTAAATACTAACACAAATTAAACTTGAAAGCAAAATTTATGAACGATACGGGACTCGATTACTATCGACGATATGATTTACTAATCATATGATAATCCCTAAAGTATTCTAAAGTATAACCCTTCAGTCAAGAATAACAATTCACGACTACAGGCAAAACAGGAAAATGCCATATCATTATCGTAAATGAATAATTATGGTATTCTTGTCTTAAACAGTGCAATTATTTTGTAATAATTGATGGTATTATGGATTTGTTATCAGCTTAAAAGGTATATAATATAAAGCATTCCTCGGTGTGGACAGAATTGTATCGAATTGTAAGAGAGAAAGAAAGAGAGCAAGATGAAGGTTTTCATTGCTGTTTTGTTGCTAGCTGCCGTGTTTGTGTCGGTAGAATCTGGTAAGTGTATACAAAACATTAACAGTTTATCGTCCATTCTTGATTGCTACAATACGTCTTCCGATATCAGCTATTATGTTCTTTGATTTTTAAGGTTCAGTACCTCAAAAGGAAAAACGAAACCCTTATAATCACTTTGCTAAATAATATCTTTTATCTCCTGACTATTATAAATGTTTACCATTTCTGTAATTGAAATATTGTCTAGTTTTTTTAAGGTGTTTTGAGATGTTTGTTGTAAAATTTTACCAGTAGAAATATTTTCAACTTTTAAACTACATGCATCAACCAACTATCGTTCACAAATTTAAGCGTCATAAGCATTTCAAATTATGATTATGACGTCAGTTAAAAAAATTATTGTTGAAAGTTAAAATATCTATTTTAAAGCTAATAAAATAAATAATATCAAGTTTCAGTCTTATCTATTAGTATCAGTCCTATCTAGAAAAAAGATTTACTTTTTAGTTGTAGTTTTGCGCAACTTGCGTTGACACTGTTTCTCTTTCTCATATCCAAATAACGTCAGCTGGTGCTGGGGCTGCTGCTTTGACTGCCGAAGACAGCAATATCGCAAATATGTCAATCTCAGTGAGTTTTTATGCCGTTTGGTGTCGAGATGCATGGCCCATGGAGCCTACAGGCGAGGAGAATGTACAAAGTACTACTTCGTGCCTCAATAAGGGCTGCTGGAAACCCAAGCGCTGGCAGCTATTTCGGTCAACGGATCAGCCTAGTTATCCAACGTGGAAATGCTGTCACAATTTTCAGTAATCTTCTCCGCAACCATAGCTTTAATTTAATGTATTCATAATATTGTAAATATAGTTATAAGTTTTAGGGACTGTTTCACAATGTCCAAGTAGAGCAGCAGATTGTCATAGGCTTAGAGCCATTGAGACATAAATAAGAAGAATCAGGGTCAGCCAGTCTTAAAAAAAAAATTCATTACAAATTAAAAAATAACAGACACTGCAGATTTGTTTACTACCTACTTAGTAAGTTTGAATATAAACAGTAAGATATAAACTTATTGCCATATAATTTAAAGAATAAACCTTTATATAAAACTTTTTTTGATTACAGGCCATCCGAATTGTTATACCTCTCATGACTTGGATAACCAAGAAGATGGATCGTGGCCACACCCAGGCTCTATAAGCAACTTCAACATACCCGATTCCTTCGTTCATCCAACTGAGAGTCAATCACCAGATTTTGATTTTTCTAATGATAGACAGGTAAATATTAAAAAATAATAGTTTAAAAAAACAAAAACATACGCTTTTATTGAAATTACCACTAAATTAATAAATTTGATTTAAAAATAGTGTAAGAAAACATGATTTTATTTGAACTATTATTTATTTTTCATTTTTTGAGTTTTTTTTTCTTATATTGAATTGTCATCGGTCCTTAATAAATATGCCAAATTTCGAGTTACCCCGACGTTATGAAGGGGTCAAAATCATTTTCAAAGATTCCGTAACATACTAAAATAAAGCAACTCTCAAACTCGCTGTGGCTATTTGAGCAATCCTTACTTACAAGTCCTATATTAGACATGGTGAGTGACGCCATGCTGCCGAAATTTGACTTCATCAGCAACTTTAGTATTGAATTCCCCACAAGAGAGGACTACCCCACAAGAGAGGACTAGTTAAACAATCAAATTACTTGGAGAAAAGGGAGCCTTAAATGGTATACCGATGAATCCAAGTCGGGTTCTGACGTTGGCTGTGGAATCTTCGGAGAGTGCCCCAAATTTGGCCAATCTGTCAACTTGGGATATCTTGCCTCCGTTTTCCAGTCGGAGGTATACGCCATAATAGAATGTGTGGAAACCATCCTAAATAAAGGCTACGTCGGCAAGCATATTTATATAGACACAGATAGTCAGGCGGCTCTGTCCGCTATAGACTCCAACAGAACAGTCTCAAAGCTTGTAGACAACTGCCGGACTATACTGAATACTCCGGGAGGAATAAACAGAGTTACACTTCGATGGGTTCCAGGACATGCAGGGATCGAAGGCAATGAATACGCCGACGAACTTGCAAGAATTGGTGCTAAAAGTACTCAATTTGGCCCTGAACCCTTCTGTGGTGTCCCAAGGAGTCTTCAAAGTCAAACAAAGGAATCAGATATTGCATTGCTATTGCCACTGATTATATAATCGTTCACCTCAATGCTGCATTTACCTTTCAGTTTTAAGCATAACATGAGCTATAAATATGTTAAGCTCAAAACCGTTGTTGTATGTACTGTTATAGAAGTATATTAAAGATAGTTAATTTAAATAGGAGTAAGCAACTGTGTCAATCTGTTTCTTTAAACGAAACGGTTGCTTGGAACACCAACGCAACTTGTGTTGGTGACTTATTTCTTTTTATAGATTTCACTTCGGCGAAACTTATTGTTGAATCATCTCTCTCTCTCATCTCTTCTTATTCATCTATCGGACGAGTAGACGTAATTAAAGAACGTTCACTTCACGTTGAAATACACTTTACATACGTACTAAGTGTTTTACATCGCATTTGCATTATAATTTTATATTTATTTCGAGCTGAGAAAAAATCTTCCGGAGTCTGATTGACGTTAACAATTAAATCATTCTTCTGAACCTTGACTTAAAAGGCATCTTTAAGTTCCACGAGCTTCATCTTCGTCCCATCGTAAATTTAATTTGGACTAAAGTGCTAAAAATTATAGTTTATAGTACTAGCAACACGGTTAGCAGATCATATTTTCTAAATATGTACAGAGAGTAAGTTTATAAGGATTATAATCAAGTGATTTTTTATCGTAATTAACCATTTGGAATTTATTCCGCTATACACGTAGGCCTTTGTCCAGATTGGACGACTTCCGCCTGAAATGATGAATGATGATACTCGTATAATTAAATCTCGTAATTAAAATTAATCGTATTAATGCGTGTTAACTAGTTTAAAACCAATTCATTCTCTCTTTTTTTGTTACCCTCATAACAGCTCCAAAAGCACCTATTATTAAAATTCTGGATATCTTCTTGTATCGCATGTCTATTAAATCTATTTATTTTACTACTCTGGTAATAAATGATATAAGTCTTTATGTGCAAAGTTTTAATTTAGTCGGAAATAAATCATGTATTTTGTAAATTCCTTTTGTTTATATTTCAGGGTCATCAAGGAGAACATCAACATTCTAAGTCGCATAAAAAACATGCACACTAATTATGACAAGATAATACGAGAAGTCCTTTATCCTGTTATATAAATAAGTTATTTTTATTATTATGCACGCTTGTATACAGTAAACAGTGTTCGTCTTGAATATTTGTTTCTTTAATACTGTAGTTACATAATTTTTAATATAAGCAATCTAATTTCATACTCGCTATAATAGCTCCTCAAAGATGCCGTGATAAGGCAAAGCAGCAAGATTGATCAATATTTTTTTAAGACTGAAAAATCATGCAGAAGTTCAATGAACTATTACTTCGCATTTTGATTGATCTCTGAAATAAATAGAAATTAATAACCAAACGACTGGAACGGAGAAAGTTGTAATAAAACAGAATTTAATAATTATTAAGGTATACTCGCGTCATACATAATACAATCTATTCTACAACTTTGATCGCCTGGTACCAAAACACTGAATAATGCTTCCTATCTCATTTTCTCCCGTTAAATCTTGTGTCTGTCTCATTTGTCTCGCTTTTTCGTTTCATCAACTTTCAAATCACAACGACGCTAAAGGAGCTTTCACTTCAAAAACAAGCTGCCTATGGATGGTTGTCTGCGAGATGGGAGTATACTCGAGACTAAAGGTCCCTATGTCAGCCGCCGAAGCCCATGGCTGTGCGAGTCAATAATTCCTAGAGAAATCCACGAGTTTTATTTAAATTTTGTTAAATTTCACGAATAAGTTTCGATTGTAATTTGTAACAATGTAGATTTTGGTAGGTATTACTTCTGTATTCGTGACAACTAAATTCATTTGCCTGCAGTCTCATGGCTAACTTTGGGGGTAATAAATATAATTTGCATTTGTGAGTTAAGTGTAATCCTGGGGATTGGCTAGTGTCTAAGTTATGATTACATAACATTGGTTTAGTTGGTATAACTTAATTGTTTGTATTCGTAATAACAATTAGTTTGGCATATTATAAGGAATTAAATTATGCGAGTGGTTTTGACGAAGCACATGTACAGTTACGTGAAATAAACACCAAAAAGTTAATCCATAATAAGATGAGTTTCGATTGATATTAAATTCTTCTTCTCCTTCAATCTTGATCTACCCAATACTGAGTAAAAGTCTCTTCCATTTTAGACCATTTTGTGCGGTCCTGAGTTTTCCGCATCCAGTCCTCCCCAGCCTCAAATCGACCGTCCATCTTGCTGGCTGTCTCCCAGCATTCCAGAACCCCTTTCGTGGTCTCCAGTCCAACAACTTTTTGCCCCATCTGGTGCAACCAGACCTACGACAAATATGGCCCGCCCACTCCCACTTCCTAAAGGATATGGTTTTTGCTATATCAGTTAGTACCGTTCTCTTGCGGATTTCGATTTGTACCGAACGTGATCACGTAGAGAAATCCCCAAAACAGCTCTTTCCACAGCCCTTAGGGAGGGTTGTAGTGGGTGGACGAGTTGCCGAGTCAGCGTCGAAGTCTCGACTCCATAAACCATTACGGTTAGGACGCACTGTTCGAATGTGCGGCGCTTCAGGTTTAAATATTGATATTAAATATAAGTGTTTAATTATTATTCTTATAGTAATGTGTTCTTTATTTTCATTTAAATCCCGAAGGTAGATAATAATATAGGGATTAAAATTGGAATTTGAATTTGGAATTTTTATCGAACTGGTATTACAACAGATATAATTTCTACGAAGATGTCATAAAGCGATGATGATTTGACTTCGGAGTTTATTAAATAATATGCTTTAGGTGTTTTTAAGAAACTAACGGAGAAGTCAAAATCCAATGATTCAATTTTTTTCGATTTTGATTGATTTCAAAAATATGGGGTTGATTTTGCATAAAATTAGTAACGGGCAGTTAGTATCAAATAGTTGCATGGCAGGGGCAAGTTAGTATCAAATTATAAAAAGAATTCTTAGTGATACTCATTGCTCTCTAATACTTCTATTATTGTTATGATTGGGAGAAGAGGGAATTTAAATAAAAAGGTTCGACATAAATTATACAATGAATTAAATAGCTTACAAATAGCAAATCTTATAATATTCACAATGCCATACATACAGGATTTGCCACAGGACAACAAAGCAAGAAACAATTTGAATAACATGTTAACCCTATAGTCTCATTCAAATTATGTGACATATAATGGTAATTTACTATGTAGTGACATATATATAATTGATGTTAATAATATAATTTATCCTAAATGTAAAATGTTGACATTTGATAGGTTACACCTATCTAATTTTTATAAAAGACATATATATGACACAGCCAACTATTTGGCAACCCGTTCCCATGTTTCTATTGAGCAGGTTAGTAAGTTGATTAGCACTGCTTCTATTGAGCAGTGTAATAGCTTGATGGACTCGGCTCCTATTGAGCAATGTAATAATTTGATTAACACTGCTTTTATTGAGCAGTGTTATAGTTTAGTTTCTGATTTGGAATATGTTCCAAATTATTATATTAGTCAATAAGACAATAGGGGACTCCTCTAGCAATATAAATAGACACTGTACAAGTACTAGTGAACATAATAATTGTAAAGTCATAAACATGCAAGGATTGTTAGGTAAAGAACTAGGAAGGAAGGAGGAGAGTTAGGAACTGGAGTTACTAATGAACCTTGAAAATATTGATATCTTATATCTTACAGAACACTTGCTAAGAAAATATGGGCTCATTTTTAATTCCAGTGGTCATCGGGTGGCAAGTGTGTTTAGCAGAGAAAAGGTTACACGTGGCGGCTCTCTTATACTTATAAGTAAATCATTTAAATTCAAAGACCGTAAAGATATTGTGGGCCTCTCTGTTGAACGTACCATTGAAATAGACTGTGCAGAGCTTGAGCGTGCCATTGTTGTAAGTATATACAGACCCCCCGATGCATTATATGAGTTATTTGAGAGTGTATTGGAGGAGGTTTATCAAAATTAACAGAATCTACGAAGTATATTATGATTTGTGGTGACTTTAATATTAACTTATTAGAAAAATCCACCACTATTATTAGATTCAAATCTTTGTTTAAATCATATAATTTATCAAATATTTTTTTAGAACCTACTAGAGTAACCAGCACCCCTAAAAGCTATATTGATAATATTTTTACTAATTAAACACCTATTTCTCAGTCAAAAAATAGTAAAGTGAGCTCAGACCACTTCGGTCAATTAGCCTCTATAAATATTTAAGTAAACAAATGTACTTCTATTAAAAAGTTTATGTTTGTTTCGGTAAATAATAGGCGAATGGAGAAATATAGAGGCAATGTTTCGGAAAAACTCTCAAATTTGTATTTGAATTATAACAGTAGTCCAAATGTGATGTATGGTATGTTATTTAAAATAATTAAAACAGAGTTTGCTTCTATATTTTTTTTTATGACATAGGAGGACAAACGAGCGTACGGGTCACCTGGTGTTAAGTGATCAGTATCAGTAAGTATATTTACTTCAAAGACAATCAAATCAGGTAGTCACTTAATGATTAAGTAATTTAACGACTGGGCAACAGCTGGTATTCATAGGAGCAGACAACGTCTATATGAACTATATATTGAGAGATCATCATGTAATCATGATATATCTTTTCTTATATATGTGAAAAAATATTCAAATTATTTAAGAAAGTATGTACCATTGCTAAGTCAATGCTTAATAGAGAAATAATTAAAAATGTTTCAAATAAAATAAAAATGACTTGGAAAGTTATTAACTGGAAATCTGAAAGGGCGAAAGACTGAAAGTTTGATTATAATCTAATAATAAACAATACTAAAATCCACACTGAACAGGAAGTAGCTTCTGTTTTTATGAAAATTTTTTCTAGCATTCCAGTATTTATCTCAAGCACTCTTGTCTCCTCCACCAGTGTTGCTAAGTCACTTCTTTTGGAAAATGTTTAAGAATGTAAACAAAATTTCAAATTCAGTGTTGTAAGCCCAGCAGAAATAATTAAAACATTCAGATCTTTAGAAATGAAAAAAACTGCTCATATATATATCTGTAAAAATAATAAGTTCAGTTATTGACGTCATAGCACCATATCTAGCACTAGTTTTTAATAGCTGTATTGAACATGGCGTGTTTGCTGACCTTCTGAAGTATAGTAAAATTACACCAATATTTAAATCGGGACTCACTTCTGACCCGAATAACTATCGCCCTGTTTCGGTGTTGCCGACCCTTAGTAAAATTTTTGAAAAAAATATTTTAAGCCAAATGCTTACTCACCTTAACACTTATAATTTACTTCATATAAAACAATTTGGCTTTACTAGGGGACGCTCGACTTCGGATGCGGGTGTTAAACTCATCAGGAATATTTGTGAGGCCTGGGAGGAATCACAGAATGCACTTGGTATCTTCTGTGATTTATCTAAGGCTTTTGATTGTGTTTAACATTCAACGCTGATCAGGAAGCTATGACACTATGGTATAAAAGGATCTACGCTCGATCTTCTGATCTCATATTTAAATAATAGGATTCAGAGGGTCGATGTGAATGGCAGGAGATCTCCTAGGACTCTTCTCGGTACGGGGGTACCACAAGGGTCTATTCTTGGACTCTTCCTCTTCCTTATTTATATAAATGATCTACCTATCCTTGTAGAAAAAAAACACAAGGTGGTATTGTTTGCGGATGACACTTCACTTATATTCAAAGTGAAACGAAGCCAAGTTTTATATGACGAAGTAAACAATGCTCTATCTGACATTGTGGGTACTGGTTTAGCGCCAATAACTCATTGTTAAATAGTCATAAAACTAAGTATATTAAATTTACCGCGCCAAATGTCAAAAATGTAGATGCGAATATTTTATTAAACGGAGAGGTGGTAAAACCAGTGGAATCTGCTGTATTTCTTGGCATTACTCTTGATCCCAAATTGCAATGGGGCCCCCATATTGAAGGATTGGCGAATAGGCTTAGTTCTGCAGCATATGCGGTTAAGAAAATTAGACGATTAACTGACATAGATACGGCGCGACTAGTATACTTTAGTTATTTTCAAAGTATTAGGTCCTATCATTAAGAGAGAAATTTAAAGAAATAAACATTTTGACTGTTGCTTCTCAATACATTTTTTATAATGTTCTGTATGTTCACAAGCACATTGAGGAATTTTCTAGAAACTGTGACATTCATAATGTTAACACGGGGAACAAACATAAACTTGTTATGCCTACTACTCGATTGGGTCGAGTTAGTAAGTCTTTTGTTGGGCGATGTATATGCTTCTATAATATGATCCCAGAAAATGTACAAAACAAATGTGTTACGAAATTTAAAAGAATAGTTGAAAAACGTTTGTGTTGGACAGGTTACATTACCATAAACGATTTTCTAAATGACACCACAGACTGGGAATGAAGCGTACACCCTCAGGCTCTTTAAATATAAATGTTTATTGTACGATATCACACTGTAATTAATATTTTTATATACAGAAAAAGGTCCACTAAGTTTCTTGCGCCCATTCTTCTCAGGTCTGAGGCAGTCTTTTTTGAATGGGTGGTAGTTTTTGACGTTCAATAAGCGATTTTAAATAAAAATATTTGAATTTGAATTATATGGAATTTAATCTCTCTGCTTTATAACATACCTATATCCTAACTACTATATTTCACAAAAGTTTATTCTTTATTAGAACTATGAGTTCTCCAAGAATCCTTCTTTAAAATCACCATGATACGTATTTTAACTAGTACACTGGTTTACTCGTATAATTTCATGTCTCCCGCAAGGAGGTCTGAAAAAATGGCGACGTAAAATTAGCGAAATTGAAAAAAAAAAACACCGAAATTTGTTGCTTTTTTGTTGCTTATTAGTTGCTAAAAAAATAATTTTTTTCTTCGAACCGATTGCAAAAAATCGGCAATAATGCTAACTTTACATTACAACGTAATGTAAAGTTAGCGTTATTGCCTCTCCCGTCCCTAATTTGGTAATGGGGGCATGGGGGGTTCTGGCACTCGCCGGCCGCTGCCGCAGCACGCTACGCTCGGCTCGTGCGTTGTTTTAAGTGTTCTAACATAACCTAACCTAACCAATTTTAATGAATTGTAGTTGATAGAGTTTTGGTCCACGATTATAGTGCTATCACTCTTATTACAACGTAATACACAGTTTTCAAGAAAAACCAAAATAAATGTAGACCCTCCCCGCCTCTACCAGTTTTTATTTTGTTGCTGACTCTTTCTGGTAAAGCAAGCTGCAGTATGAACAGCAACAAATTTTCATCATAGTTTGTCCACGGAAAAATCGTTAGTTAAGCTAGCGTGGCCGATTATTATGTTTTTGGCATAATTAAAAAAAAAATTTTTTTTTTCTTAGCATCTTTCAGCAACAAATTAGCAACAAATTGACCCCTATTTGCTTGATTGATCAGTCTACATTCAGTGATTCCCACGCTATCTTAATGTAAAATTAGCGTTATTGCTGATTTTTTGCGATCAGTTAGAGCAAAAAAATTATTTTTTTAGCAACTAATTAGCAACAAAAATAGCAACAAATTTAGGTGTTTTTTTTTCAATTTCGCTAAATTTAAGTCGCCATTTTTTTTGACCTCCCGCTAGGCTCCTTTGCACAGGAAGAAGGCTACATTATGGGTACCACAACGACGCCCATTTCTGACGTAAGTCAGTAATGTGTAAACATTGGTTCGGTCGCCGTACCTAATGAAATACTGGGCAAATGAGACTTAACAACTTATGTCTCGAGGTGACGAGCGCAATTGTAGTGCCCCTCAGAATTTTTGGGTTTTTCAATAATACTGAGAGGCACTGCATTGTAATGGAAAGGGCGTATCAATTACCATCAGCTGAACGTCCTGCTGGTCTCGTCCCTTATTTTCATAAAAAAAGTGCCATTAGAGGACCCGCGTGTTATATATTCTCGTATTATATATTTATTTTTGATAAAGTGCATACATTTATTAACAATATAACAATGTTTATATTTACAATACTAAAGTAAACTTTTACAATAGGGAAGTGTATCAAGAGTACTGGCAGCATTTCCGAGTTGGATAGCTAGGCTGATCTATTGACCGAAATAGCTGCCAACGCTTGGATTGCCTGTAGCCCTATTCAGAGAAGTAGATAACTCTCTTTACCATATCCGCGTCTCTGGGCCCCATGGCGGCATTATTTAAAAATAGTGTGTGTGTGTATGTATTTATGTATGCACGCAAGAAGTTATTCTTTTTTGGCCTAACGAAGCAAAAATCATTAAAATGATTTATTCCTCGTGCTAGTCTGCGTTTTTAGAAAGAACAATTTTGTAAAAATCTTGCAAAGATGGCTTTGACAATTAATTATAAAATAAAGAATTCGGCTGTATGGGCTTGAACCCTTTGCCTGTCCTAATAATAGACGAAGAGACCAAAAAAAAAATAAGGAATGACACACACGTCAGAAAATTTTAGGAACCAACTTCACCCTTTACTTTTGGGTTACAGTGATGCACGCGCATCTTTCAATTTCACTCTCATAATTTTTTCATAACGCGCCTAAAGAAGAAGTCGCGTGCGAAGTCGTTTACTTTCAATATTTGGGTGCTGCATTCATTATTTATTCATTCTTTTCGTTATAAGGCTTAATTTCAACTAGATTTCCCAAGGTGTTCCTGAGAAGAATAGACGGTCAGCAGACAACAAAGTGATAGTATTTTTCTTTTAGAGTTAAATAATTTCAAAAAGTAGTAAAGGGCATAATCTAGTGTAATTACTTTTTTAGTTAAAATAAATGAAAAAACACGCTTTTTATAGAAAACCGAACTAAAAATAGACAAGAAATATAAAATTAACATCAATTCCTGCTTTGTAGATAGACGATAGATGAAAATTATATAAAATTACAAAAACCTCATTTTTTCAAATTAAAAAATTTAATAAATTTAGCAAATTTATGTATTGTCATCGGTCCTTGATAAATCTATGAAGTTTGAACGAAATCTGTCTGGTTAAAGTGGGCCAAAATCGCGCCCATATGAATCGGTCATAAACAAATATAGATTCAGGTGAAGCTAATAAAATGCGTGTTAAAACGTAAGGTATGGTTCCTCTTTACAATTTTGAATTAATCTGAGTGGTAGATTCAGGAAATAGTTTAGTTGATTTACCAACTTTTACAAATTGTAAAAGTAGTTCGTCTAAATTGTCATAGACAACCCCAGTTATAAAGCACAACAAATTTCATTTCACAAACACCAATGACATAAATATCAAAGATCGTGTTATATAATATAGTATGGACTTTTTACGTCTGTAAATAAACAAAAGTAACCAAAAATGTTGAAAAAGGCATTCGAATGGGTTAGTGGTAGATGTAAGGGTCGTAAAGGGACAAATTACACCCTGACCTGAGGGTAAATGGAACGGCGAATTGAACTTCGCACGTATAAAGGTAATTCAATGAAATTGGGATGCCACATAAGTAGAAATATACAAAAAATTACATGTACATTAAATGAATAATATTTACAAAAACATAATATCTCAGAAAGTCAAGAGTAATACTTTAATTACTTAGAGATATGCAAATATTATTATTTATTTTGTAAGAAAAAGGTTATTTTAAAAATAAATAACAGTGAATAGTCCTGAAGGTGGAGCTTCAGGACGACCGGTTTAATTGGAAATTCGTAAGCATATCAAGTATCAAAAATAAAGTCAAATACTGGACCTAAAGAATGATTCAACTGCTGGCATTGATAACAGTGCGTGCAACGCAGAGCAGCTCGAATTGTCAGGGACCCAGTGCTCTGTGAACGGCTGGATCGCTTGGCGTTGCGTAGAGACGTCGCTTCATTGTGTGTCTCCTACCGCATTTGTCACGGGGAGTGTTCCGAAGAGCTGTTTAATCTGATTCCTGCCGCCGAATTCCACCTTCGCACGACACGCCACAGGTTAGGTTATCATCCTCACCATCTGGATGTGTGGCGGTCCTCCACAGTGCGGTATTCAAAGAGCTTTCTTCCACGTACTACAAAGCTGTGGAATGAACTTCCTTGTGCGGTGTTTCCGGGACGATACGACATGGGTACCTTCAAAAAAAGCGCGTACACCTTCCTTAAGGGCCGGCAACGCTCCTGTGATTCCTCTGGTGTTGCAGGAGATTGTGGGCGGCGGTGATCACTTTACAACAGGTGACCCGTACGCTCGTTTGTCCTACTATTCCACAAAAAAAAAAGATAACAATCCGGGCGCTAATCTTTATAATATGCATGCACGTTCTAGTACCTCCATTTAAAAAAGCACTAGTAAGTCCTGAATACAGTAATGGTGACTGAAATAGTTTCAAAAACTACAGACCGATATCGGTACTACCACCCTTATCTAAGAATTTAGAAAAAAAATTCAATGTTAGACTTACATTTTTTTTTGCATAAGATTGAGGTACTCTCTGAAAATATAATATATATATATCTATATCTTAATATATATAAATCTCGTGTCACAATGTTTGTCCTCAATGGACTCCTAAACTAATGAACGGATTTTAATGGTGATTACTTCATGGAGTGCAGTTTGGTCCAACTTGAGAGATAGGGTAGTTTTTATTTCGATTTGGGACCCATAAATATTTTTATATTCAATATTTGTTTTGTATGGACATATTTTCTATGAGAGAATTTAGTGACGCAAGGTTTGACAGTTCCGCTGTGAAACAATTTCATTCTAACAACAGGGAGCATATTTACGAAATAATTTTTGATGTTTTGAAATATAAAACAATTGTTTTTTTACTATCTACAGAACAACGTCTGTCGGGGCAGCTAGTATATATATATATATATATATATATATTGTTTTTTTTATGTTATATATATATATATAACATAAAAAAACACACCGACGAATTGAAAAACTCCTCCTTTTTTGAAGTCGGCTAAAAAGTGTTGGTGTTTTTCTGACGAAGGTACTGTATCCAAATTATTTGAGTAACTATTATGTTTATATACGCTAAAAGTCCTTAACAAATATAGATTACGGGTGAACCATATAATATGAAAGACCACAAGCACTAGTGAGATTAATTATTAAGCTTTGTCATAATTACCACAAAATGGGATAGTGTGTTTTTATTTGTCTCGGAACAACGTGTGGGCGTGATTCTTAGCAAAATGATAAAGTGTAGTGGGTTGAAGATGAATGAAACGGCCATTTTGAGTAAATATTCTTATTTCTCGTTCTTTTGTGAATGACTTCCACAGACAAGTATGTACCTACGGCTGTATGAAATTATCAAAAATAAATTTCAAATTTCTGTATTTGATATTAAAATATATATACAAAATTACTTATAATCTACTTATTCTAGCAATTTACAATTAAGCCTTATATATGTAGGTATCAGAAAACTTATTTCTACAACCCTATCTACTTTATTATGCTTAAAACTAATACATAAGGTTTGTGGGGGAAATACCAGAAAACTGGGAAAACCTGGCTATTTTGTATGGAATTATTGTGGGATTTATATATTAAATACGTTTACCTCACCACTCCCCACCATGTTATATTCTCGCGCGTTTGCGATCCTCTTATATAAAAAAAATATAAATGTTGAAATAATCTTTATAGAATCACTTTGTCATCAAAAGATTGTTAAATTTGCTGTAATAAGCTACGAGATAATTCTTAGGGCAATGCAATATTAGTAAGCGAAGATTTTACACAAGTAAGCTCGTGAGTTCTACTGTCGATTATTTAAGGTTTTTTTTTTTTTAATATTTTTATTTATAATAAGGGACGAGACGAGCAGGACGTTCATCTGATGCTAATTGATACGCCCTGCCCATTACAATGCAGTGTCGCTCAGGATTCTTGAAAAACTCAAAAATTCTGAGCGGCACTACAATTGCGCTCGTCACCTTGAGACATAAGATGTTCAGTCTCATTTGCCCAGTAATTTCACTAGCTACGGCGCCCTTCAGACCGAAACACAGTAATGCTTACACATTACTGCTTCACGACAGAAATAGGCGCCGTTGTGGTACCCATAATCTAACCGGCATCCTGTGCAAAGGAACCTCCCACTGGTCCCACTGATTCAAGGTATTGAAGAGTAACTACTACCAATTCCCGAATAAAGTTGCGGGATGAATTCTCGTGACAAAACCGTAAGTATATTTTGAGATACAGATATTCTAATATCGCTCGCTGAATGTATTGCACGTGATGCAAATTGACAAGGCAGTGCATCATCAGTGAATCGTTCACAAAATTATAATTACTTTGCAATGCTGTTCTCTCCGTGTGTTGTGTAATGAAAATGACAGTGTCAAGCCAAGCTCAAGAATGCTTTACTTTTAGCTCCATCTAATTATGCTTATCAATTTATAGTAGATACACTGCAAGGAGAAGTTAGGAATAAATTTGACACATTATTTTGTAACTGCTGCCTTTAATTAGTTCCACAAAGTGGCTGTGCGAGGCAAGTAATTTATTGCAAAACGCGCAGTAGTAGAAGACTACTAATTTTAATTTTGAACGGAATTTCACATTTTGACGACAAATTTTATAGTTGAGTTATCAAAAAAAAAACTCGACTTGATAACAAGTTATTTGTATTTTTTTCTATAAAGCGAGAGTCACAAATAATATAAATAAATTACTTTATAAAAGATACGATCGCGTGTGTGTTTTTTGACTTAGCTTCGTAAAAAATTGCATGTTTGAAGTGATAACTTATGGCATTTAAATGAAACACTTTTAATAGATTAAAACGCGTGTAATTGTAACGGTTTTACATTAGATGTTTGCGTAAAAGTTACATTTTTATTTTAACTAACCCGACGTTTCAAGACCTTTCCAGATCTCGTTTTTAGGGGGAAGTGAGTCAATGATAGTATTTGTCATAGTTGTCATTATGAAGTTTAGCGCCATTTATTTCCTCTGAAGTGGTATTTGCTGTACACAGATGGTTTTTGGCAAAATTTACTGGCAGTGTCCTCTTCTTTTTTGGTATGTGTAGAAGAAAGTGTCAAAGAAAATACTATTCTTATGGCATACTGAGATCTATATTTCTATATCTATATATATAAAAGAAAGTCGTGTTTGTTACAACATTCAAGGTATTTATTTATTTACATACTTACACACAATACAGTAAAAGAATAACATACGTACTATACTTATTCCTATGTATTGTGTATGCTAATTCTAAAAAAAGTGTTTTTAAATCAGTAATACGAGTTTTGCTTTTGATATTGTAGATATAAGGACAGATTCACCGTCGTATTGGATCACTGCAACCTCTCGAAGATGCACAGCTTAAATTTTTACAATTATACTTCATGGGCAACATGGACAAATAACTCGATCGATGTCAAGAGATCAATGCAGCAATGATAATAGTAATTCTTCAGATCTGCAGCAACTACTTAATGAACATTTTGCATGACGAGTTAGCCCGCAAATCTTTAATTTCCGATCCGTCTCGCATTCGCCCTGACCATTCAAATCTTAAGGCCAATCCTTGAAAGTTTGTGGTATGAATCAAGACAATCCGTTTCCGAAGTTCAATCTATATATATATAAGAGATTTCCATGTATATAGTCACTCATCACGATATCTCTGGAACCAGTAGAGCTAAAGACTTGAAATTTGGTAGGAATATTCTTTTCACCGAGTAGAGGTCAGCTAAGAACAGATTTTCCAAAATTCCATCCGCAAGAGTTTTTTTTTATTACGAACAGAACAACGTCTGTCGGGTCAGCTAGTTAACTAATAAATAAGACTGAGTTGTCACGTTTGTTCGAGTAATATGTTGGCTATAATTAACTGAGCGAACGCGATCAGATGTGCTAAATTTAAATTTAACTTAGTAAGATCCAAATTTATCTTTACACATTTATGTCTATTGTGCTATGAATATTAAAATAAAATTACTATATTTCGTTTTATTAGCTTCACATTAATGATGTTTTGTTTTTTTAATAAAACCCAACGTTTCATTGCCTATTTTGTTTTATTATTATCCAGTTCCTGGCACACGCTTTTCAATCCCCTTACCTTTTCCCTTACATTACCAGTGGAGTGAGGCTGCTTCTTTGCACAGGAAGCCGGCTAGATTATGGGTACTATGGCGCCTATATCCGCCGTAAAGTAATGTGTAAGCATAACTGTGTTTCGATCTGAAGGGCGCCGTAGCTAATGAAATTACTGGGCAAATGAGACTTAACATCTTATGTCTCAAGGTGACGAGCTCCATTGTAGAACCACTCAGAATTTTTTTGTTTTTCAAGAATCCTGATCTGGTTCTTCTAAGTAATACCGCTAGAGACCTACAAGACATGCTGACAGCACTACATCAGCACAGCGAGAAGGTCGGTCTCGAAATAAATTTTGACAAAACAAAAATCATTACAAACCATACTAAACCTACTCTCAGCGTCGAAGGCGAAGTAATAGAGTACGTTGAAGAGTACATATATTTAGGCAAACTGGTTTCGTTCAGAGAGATTGACTCGGAGGAAATAGATAGACGAATGGCGCTGGCATGGAAACGATACTGGTCCCTGAAAAATCTTCTAAAATCTAAGCTACCTATTGTTCACAAACGGAGACTCATGGACTCTATCATTCTACCTACACTAACCTATGGTAGTCAGACCTGGTCTTTAACAGAAGCTAACGCAAATAGACTGTCGGTATGCCAAAGAGCGATGGAGAGAAGTCTCCTAGGGATAAAACTTAAAGACAGGATCAGAAATGAAGAAATTCGGAAACGTACCAAAGTTAGAGATGCTATACAACATATCAGAAGACTAAAATGGAAGTGGGCCGGTCATGTAGCGAGACTTGAGGATGGGCGTTGGACGAAAGTGGTCACAGAGTGGAAAGGACCAGGAAGTGGAAAAAGCAAACTAGGTCGTCCGCTCAAACGCTGGTCAGATGACATACGCGAGACCGCAGGCAAACACTGGCTCGGATTGGCACAAGATAGGGATAAATGGCACAACCTGGAGGAGGCCTACACCCGCACGGGGGTTCCTATGAATGAAATCAAATAACTAATAAACACTAACAAAAATTACTTTATTTCATTATAATTACTAATCCACTAAACAAAATGTTACTTAGTTCATAGGAGCAAATAAAAAGGCTTTTTTATTTTTTATTTAAGAATCCTAAGCAGCACTGCATTGAAATGGGTAGGGCGTATCAATTACCATCAGTTGAACGGCCCTTATTTTCATAAAGTTGCTCAATTATCATTTGTTTACTTAATGTATCATTTTAGAGTTTTCAACTTCGGTGGAGATCTTACGAAGTTGCCATCTTTCATTACCTTGCGATTAATAATTAAGAAATAAACTTTGTGCAGTTGTTAACAAGCTTAAGTCGGGAACTAATAGGTATTATTTTCCTTGCGACAGTAACTTTATAACAATATTTGTTTAACTTATGTTTCGTTAGTATAAGAATTTCTGTTGTATTTCTAAAGTATTGCGCATTAAATATTTTTGGTCTATTGATGTGTTTTAATAAATTTATGCATTTAATGCTATTAAGTCTTCAGTTTAGTAAAATGATTGGTTTAGTAAAATTCTAATTGTAATCGGAACAGGAAATTTAAATAGGATGGTAAGCGTTACATGACTGCATAATATGAGATTCATGTAAGAAAGAGGGATCTTTCTATAACAGGAAAGTAACATGTTCTCTCTCTGTATTTGAGCTGCCATATCCACAAGTCTGGATGGTGTCTCTTATTTTAGATTCGTGTAACTCAAAAAAGCAATAAGCATCTCGGCAGTCAAAGATTCTTCTTTGGGAACATGGGAGCGGCAATTGACGGCATTTTAACATTTTTTATAGAAAAGTATCTTAGTAGAATGTAGTGCCGCTCAGGATCCATGAAAAACTTTAAAAAATATGAGCGGCACCAAAATAATTGCGCTCGTCACCTTGAGACACCAGATGTCAAGTATCATTTGCCCAGTAATTCCAATACGGCGCTCTTCAGACCGAAACACAACATTGCTTACAAATTACTGACAGACGGCAGAAAAAGGCATCGTTGTGGTACACATAATCTAGTTGACATCCTGTGCACCATAGGAGCCTCCCACTGGTGGTTTTATTATAACAAGCCTCAGTGAAGTTATTTACTATAAATGAAATTTAATATGAAAACGTAACAGCTGACTGAAAAAAGTTCTTTCATTAATTGCCAGCGGGCCTTTATTTTATTTTATTTGAATTCTTATTAAATTAAGTAACAAATTATTTACGTGACAAACTTAAGCGGTTCGATAGCTTTTTTTTAATTTAGTCTTCAGGAGGGTTCTCAGCTAAATTTAGATTTCACCTGTGCAACTTTCTTCAAGATTAATTAATGATAATTTTCAATTAAATTTCTTTATTTTACTTATTTATAGAGTAGATAATTCTTCTTTGACGACGTTTACTATGTTTTGAAATATCTTATTTGATTTTTATTGAAAAGTTTTATTTCTAAACGAATTTTGATTTAGGTCTAGTTTTAAATTCTTCAATAATCATGTGGTAATTTAACCAAACTGTAACTATATATATAATCTTTCATTATAATATTATTCTATACCTACCAAATAGATAATCGTTCATTAAAATATTATCCTTTATTCGGTTTCGGTTTAAAGACATTTATTCTCATAAGATTTAACATAAAATCACTTACATGAGAATTTTACATAAATATACAATATAATATTACCTTAGCTTTCTATGACTAAGCATGCAAAACAAACAAAGTGAACAATTACAAAAAATGAAGGTACATAAAAAATTCTCAACAAAAGAACATCAACATATTTTATATTTATCCGGAATAAGAAGGACTGGATGTGGCTAACGACTTATAAAGATAACAGTTGAAGTAAACTAAAATAATACCTACGGTTTGAACAATAATACAAATAAGAAATATTCTGAAATAATACAAATATTCTGACTTCAATAAATAAAAGATATAACGTTTTTTTCGCTATTAAGAAATTTTTCAATTTATAAAGTAAGTATAGTATGTAACATACATACAGTATTATTACTTTAGAATCTCAATTTCAATAAAATACAGTCCAGAGTTCCGAGAGTTCCGATGCAGTTCAGTTTAGGTACCTAAACTGAATCGCTAAAATTCGTACCATGAAGTGCCTTTTACTGAATGGCGTTAACTGATTCACTTTCCTCTAAGGAAGTAGCAACTTTTTTCGAATCGCTCACTTTGACACATAGCTATCCAGTTTAGGTTGAAATTTTACCTCATAGTACGAATGAATGAACGAACTAAATCAGTTTGCGATTAAATTTACATTATTTTTGACATTCAACTGACATCATTGCGATTTAATGAATTGATTTGACGTCAACCTAAATTAGATTGCTCTTATCTTATCACGTCGTGGTACGAAATAGCAAAGCAGTTCATTTTAGATTGTCAATTGAATCGCAATAAGAGTTCATGGTAGGCCCCCAGGTAGGTTTCTCATTGATTGTAACCTTTTTGTTGGTCAAATAAATTTTATTAATTCCACGTGTAAAAAAACTTATACACACAAGAATTGAAATCCATCCATTTTATAAAATTAGTATCTAGATTAGTAGGTATAGATAAAGACAGAACATCTACGAATATCTAGATTTTGATTAATTGTCAAGAAGAGATAAGGAATGTGTTGGAGACGGTTGATAGATGAACTGTGCAGCGAGCGGTGATAGATAGCGACAATTAGATACTGTTTAATCTCATTCCATTAGAAGTGTGCTCCGTCCTATCAATACTGTCGAGCTGTACTTTAAATCCATCGGTTTAATACTGTGATAAAAAGATAGAATTGGGAATCCATAATATTACTTCTGATTGGTGATTTTTAAAGTGTATTGACCTGGAATTGACGTTACAATATGGCGCCACGTAATCGACTAACGGCCGTTCCCAATATTCAGTCTATCTCTTACTTGAGATTAAAATCGTAACTATCGTTGACTTTTCTGTCCCAATGAACTTATCGACTGTAACTCACCTTATCCGTACACGCCGTCTGTCAATGGGACGACGTATAGGTTACCAGCGATAGAATTTTGTATGGAAATTGCAATTCACGCGTCCTAAAATAAGGCGATAAGAATGACTTATCGGGTATATTGGGACAGCTTCAGATTATTGACAGCTAATTACTGACAGTAGAAGGTAGTGATTTATCTCTATCTGTAGATAGTATATTGGGAACGGCCGTAAGCATGCAGGGAATATAGTAATCGACACATCGTACTATGGCTCGCATCAACTCACCTATACCTAGGTTTCTCTCTGCTCTCAACGCTCTTCTCGAAGCCAACTCTGCTTGTGATATATTTGCGGATGGATGGCAGACGATTTTAATAGAGTGCTTGCGTTTTTGTGAGTGGAATGAATGAACGGTATTTGGATTTTTATTAATTGTTAGTTAATTACAATAAACTTTGTATTAATTAACTATTATTTGTATAATATTATGTGTAGCTTTTTATTTGTAATTAATTACTTACTTTAATATTGTAATTGCCTCAGGCCGTTTTATTAAAGTATAAATAAATAAGATAAAAAATTTAATATAATACTTTATATAATATCAAATAAAAATTTAGTTACAATCTGAATTTTAACATTAATTAGTAGGTTAAATTTAACATTGCTTACGCTGTTTTTGAAATCATAACTCCTTATGAGAGGTTAAGCTGCTACGTAACGTAACGCGTTACGGATCCAGTCTGTCTGGCTTCCTTTTCTCTCACGCATATGGCAGCGGTAGGCAGGCACCTCCTCTCTCACTCTAACTAATTGTTACTTTTATAGGATTAAACAATGATAAAAACAAATTTCTAATGTACATACTCAAGAACTGTTACTAAGAATAAAATATATATTTAAATAATTGTTGTAAAATATATAAACGACCTTTCCTTATATACCATGTTAATATAAACAAAATTTATGTTGTAACCTAAGCTTTCCTCGAGTTAAACAATTTTAATATGAAATAGCTGCACTAAGATTAGTTTAAGCTATCACTACTCCCGGAGTATCGAGACGCATTTTTTTATTAGTTTTACAATAATCATCGATGACATTATCTTATAACTAAAGTTAAATTCAGCTATTGGTTATTATGAGTTATAATTAATTTAATAGTAGAATTACAGTATTTTCAATATTATACAATAAATTTGATACGACTTTACGGATCTTTGAGGTTAGGTTTGGCAACTATCTTAAGGCGAAGAGTAGGCAGAAAACACGCAAACATGGTGTTTTTAGACAAGTTTTGTGGTGAAAGTATAGCATTTCGAGCTATGAACACTATTTAATCCTGTTACACACATCCTTAAGTCTTATTTGTAGGTTGCTAATGCTTGCTGTTGGTTATAGTTAACACTGCCGAGCCTTTTTGAACTACCACTTTTCTTTGAAGTTAAACAAGTTTTTTGGCATGGCGTGACGCATTTTTTTGGTACTTCTCTCAGAAAAGTTATTCTTATAGCTTGTACTTTTTTGTGTAGGTCAATTTATTCAGATCAGTAGTGAATAACGAGGATTGTAAACATATAAACTGTTTTCCACGCAAGAATTTTGAAAATATTGGCTTTGTTACATAGATGGCGGGCCGGCAGCCGATAACTCATATCGCTCAAGATCGCTGGCATTTAGTGTCGCCTTAAAGGCTGGCAACGCAACTCTTGACCACTGGTGTTGAGAATGTTCACCAGGTCAACACCAGATAGAACGTTGCTTCACCAGTTCCCATTACGTGAGCTTCTTATATATAAAACAAGCTTCATTGTTCAAATGATTTGAGTTTTCTTTAGTGTTAATTCCACAAATATTTGTCTTTAAACAATTCGACACGTGTTTCGCCTCTACACGAGGAATCCTCAGGACATGTTGAGTCGACAAAATCTGGCACGAGACTAAAACAAATGATTTTTTTTTCCAAAGCAACAAAATAAAATACTTATTTACGCCCCGTAACGGGGCGTAATATGTCGAGTGTCCTCCTCATACTGACTAAAAACCTCCTCTATGCTGTTGGCCCCGAAGGCTTTTACGGGGCGTCTGCTGTGTGCGTGTGGGAAGAAACAAATGAGCCAGAAACCGCTCTTTTATACCCTCTCCCCACGAAATGACGCGCTGTGATTGGTTGGCTGTTGTGACGTATTACTCCTGGAAGAGATACGTAACAATGGTGAAGAGACCAAATTTGTTTGTTAATTAAACAAAGTAAACAAGTCAGTTATAATAAAACACAAAACTGAAAAAAAAAATTCATTGTGTTAAATATCACCTTTCTATAAACCAGTGCAAACATGACCCGTTTAACCCCTCTCTATCATCGTATCAACTTTAAGTACTCAATGTCCTCCAAAAATTGATGTTATGCTAACATACTTAGCCTTTGTCGAAATGGCGTTTGTTCATTATTATACTGTTTGTAAAGATATGCAAACTTGGTTGTCAGGAGTCAAGAGCCCTCAATGGTCAAATCATATCGACCCAAAAGTCGGTTACAAACATACAAAAAAACAGGTGAAGCTAATAATTATTTACGACACTGATTAACTCAGTTAGGTGTGGTGTGTGGAATATGAGATTTTTCATATTCCCAGTCCCATGGTATGGATTGTTATTGGATAGATTGTACAATGTGTGTGTAATAATTTTTTTTAGTTTAAAGATTTTTGTAATTAGCTTAAATAGACAAAATATAATATAATAGTATAATGATACTGAGTATGTTGTATATGTATGATACAGTATGGGTTGTTATTAGATAAAATGTACAGTGTGTGTTATAATTATTTCTTAGTTTAAATATATGTGTAGTTAAGGCCTGTATTCACTTTGATTAGTGCGAGTGCAAGTGATTAGTTATTGAGGATGATTAGTGCAGGTGTATAGTGCAAGTAGTGTCCAATTATTGTTTATTGGTTCTGTTTAGTAAATTCAGTTGTTAGGTGTCGATCAGCAAGTATGGACGAACATAGATAAGCAATTGCAAGTAGTACTTAAAGAAGTATTAAACGCGGTGGTATCTGAAACCGAAAAACTTTTGGAAGCTGGACATGCAAGACGAAAAATATGGGTTCGAAAATGGATTAATAGAAGACCCATTCATGGCGCAAGCTAACAACTTTTTAATGAATTGGCTGCTGAAGATACGACGGAATATTACTTTGCTCTCGTGTTTAGTGGCAGGCACGCTTCGAGTGAGGGGGAAGGGAGGGCGCGCGGGACGTGGCTACTCGCACTTCACTCGCAAAAAATAGAACACGCTTCTATTCACGTTACTACGCAGCCAACTAATCACCTGCACTAATCAGTCGCTGTCTATACTTGTTTTCTCCTAATCCTAATCCTAATAAAGTGAATCCAGTTCTTTAGCATGAGTAGACAATATATTAATTATACTTACAATTGTAATCCTCCTCCTCGCGTCGTTTTCCTCATTACTGAGGGTCGTGACTCCCCCGCTGCATCAGTTTCTCCCGTACGATTCCCCTCCATCTGCTGCGATCCTTAGCCTTATGAAGGGCATCATGGAAGTTGATGTTTAGAGTAGATCGTATTTGGTCCGACCATCTCGTGGGACTGCGTCCTCTGGGACGCCTGCCATCTACCTTGCCTGTCACCATAAGCTGTTTCCATCACAATTGTAATAGAATTGGCTAATTAGAAGTAATGCTAACGTGTTTAAATTAATCTAATAGGGCTTCTGGAAACTCAAGCGCTGGCAGCTATTTCGTATTTCGATCAAAGGATCTAATCCTAGCTATCCAACGCCAAAATGCTGCCAGTATTCCTGGTACACTTCCCCGTAACGATAGTTTTAATTTAATGTAATCATAGTGTAAATGTAAAAAGAAATTATTTACGTAAACTTACAAAAAGCATCTGCAAATAGTCATAAAATGTTCAAAAGTGCGCAAGAGCGTCAAAAAGAAATTACGTAAGTAATTAAAAATACGTCAGTGGATGCTACAGGGTCGCAGAGATAAAGTTATAAGAATATTCGTTTAAATAAATATCTAAGCTAATATTTAAAAAGAGAAATGATTTGATTATCTTTGTATGTTTGTATGTAAACAACAAATTAAAAAATATGTTACCGATTGTGAAATGTATTCAAATATATCATCAGCGAGTAATATGACAGTATTTGAAAAAATATATTTCTTTACGAAAATATAGTCCAATCCAATCCACCGTCAAAAATCATCGAAAATTTCCAATTACAAGGAAATATTGGGCGTGCATTTGATAATTCATAAAATAGACTATATTTTGTTTAGATAACCGAAGCATAGAAGGCTTGGGACAGTTTCATTTTCTAGAATTTTCTATTTTCTACAAAGTTACGAAAAACTTTAATCGCTTTTTCTTATATTTTCAACGCCCGCCGACTACAATGTTTAGAAATAATTGGAACTTCAATCCAATATTTCTCTTGGAAATTAAATAATATTTTACACTATTAAGTGATACTATCTCAGAATCAATCTTCACATAACATCACTTGCAAACAATTTACATGGCATATTGTTCAAAACATATTTTTGACTCAATTTTTCGAAAGATAATTGAAAAGTTATAAAAGAAATGAATGAAAAGAAATTCACTTTAAGTATTACGTCATTTTCAAGAGTTTTATTACATATTACTTTGTATGGAACAGGAGGAACGCTACATAGTAATGATGTGATTAATGCAGCAAATAGTTATTTATTTTAATTTAAATTTTCTTTTACTGCTCCACAAAAATCATAGATGTTGGGCACAAGTAATAATAAACATTAGTCGCATAAGAATTTCTAACCTTCAAATTTTGCATAGCATAGTTCATATCAACGCAATCACAAGTCTGCTGTCAAGTTCTGAGTGATGCTGTATTATTCCCGGAATATAATAAGCATTGTTTACTTTAGCAGAGTTAGGTGAGACAAAGCAAGAAGTATGTTGCTGCAAAGTTTGCATTCCTCTATCTTTACGTTCAGTAGATACAGCATTGATGTTTCTGAACTTGAAATATTCCGGCTGAGCAAAAAATGCCATTAAATTATTATTGTATTTTTCCAAAGCGTGTTTAATCAGACATTTATATGTTTATATATATCGAACCCTATATATATATATGTATATAGGGTTCGAATCCCGGTAGGTGCAAGCATTTATATGATCAATATGGATGTTTGTTTCCGAGTCATGGATGTTTAAATGTATTTATGTATGTTTATAAGTATGTTTATATGAATTTATGTATGTTTAACTATATATGCTTAACTTTGGGCCAGATAATTTCTATAAAAAAAGTGTGTCAATAATATATATTATTTATATTAATATTACGTTAATTTGATTTTGCAACGAGTTAATTGTTGAGTTTTTTGTAGATTCTCCTTAACGTAAAAAGCTTTACGAAACGTTAATAGTGTAAAGGTACTTAAATAAAGATTAAATGTATTTTTTTTCATAACCATTTTGATTGCATTAACATCGAGATATCCCTTAATAAGAGAGGGTAGAATAAAAACACTTATGTTTCACCCTTAGGTGAATAAAGTGAACAAAAAGCTTTGGACATAAAGAAAACATTTGAAGAAGAATGGACAAGAGGATTAAGTATTGGAGATCTGCTATTATTTTATTTATGTATGTTTACGATTTTGGGGTGTTCAGTTGCAGAACGTCACATATTGTGTATTGAGAAAAAGAAAGAAAGAATGAAAAACACTTATTTACATCCACACACACATAAATAACAAAAATGAAGCAAGTTAGAAATATAAAAACATGCGGTGTTTAAAAAGAAGCCACTCAGCATGTTTTTATTTAACAAAAATGTGTTGAAACGCTGATCTTCTATTTTTTTCTGAAAATAAGGAACGAGACGAGCAGGACGTCCAGCTGATAGTAATTGATACTGCTGTGCCACTCAGGATTCTTGAAAAACCCCAAAATTCTGAGCGGCACTACAACTGCGCTCGTCACCTTGAGACATAAGATGTTAAGTCTCATTAGCCCAGTAATTTCACTAGCTACGGCGCCCTTCAGACCAAAATACAGTAATGCTTACACAATACTGCTTCACCGCAGGAATAGGCGCCGTTGTGGTCCCCATAATCTAGTCGGCATTCTGTGCAAAGGAGCCTCCCACTGGTAATCTATGTAACTGGTAATGGTGGTCTGTGAACCCAGAGTGACACATGACCTCAAAGGGCGACACCTCGCCTGAATTAAATTATATTACAATACTAACTCAAAACAATTACTACTATTGCCACTCCATCTATTGAGCTGCTGTAATATAGATATATTAAGTATTACAGAACATTGGCGTAAGAGTCATCAGCTCCAGTTTAGTTTTAGAGAACATAAAGTAGTCAGTTCGTTTTGTAGAAGTAGGGCAATACATGGAGGTTCCCTAATTATTATTAATAATAGATTAAAATGTAAAAATAGAAGAGATATTGTTAATCTCTCTATAGAACAACTAATTGAGATAGCTTGTATAGAACTAGAGCAATTCATTATTGTAAGTATATACTGCCCCCCCACTGCATCATATGAACAATTCCAACATAGAATGAAGGAGGTACTATAAAAATTTAGCAAAACTAGCAAGTCAATTATAGTGTGTGGAGATTTTAATATAAACTTGCTTGAACCTTCGGCCAATTAGTACAATAGCTTACTAGCCTTAAAAATTTATTTCAAAGTTTTAATTTGTTCAATGTATTTTGGGAACCTACTAGAATCACTTCTACAACAGCAACCTGCTTAGATAATATTTTTACAGATGTTACTATTACTAGTAAACTCATAATTAATAATCTTCAGTCCGACCATAGTGGGTAACTTATAAAAGTAAATACAAGATTGGACAATGTCAGACCAAAAAAGGTGACGATTATACCAGTTACGGGTAGCCGTCTTGAGAGGTTTAGAAATAATTTGGTAAATACAATACCATTTTTACACTGTGGCGAAACTGCTAATTTTCACTACAACTTAGTCTTCAATTCCTTCTGTGAGGAATTTGACAGGATTTTTACTCCAGTAACGGTGACAGTAAACAACAAACATAGTTTTAATGATTGGGCAACAATGGGTATCCACAAAAGTCGTAAACGCTTATATAACCTTTATTATGAGAAACATTACAATAATAGTGAATAATTTAAAATATATGTAAAAAAATACTCCAAGCTCTTTAAAATAGTTTGTCATGAAGCGAAAACACGTTTCATTGCAGATAAAATTAAAAACAGTAATAATAAAGTAAAAGCGACTTGGAGTGTAATTAACAATGAAACTGGTAGATCGAATTGCCGTAACACCTCTATCTGTTTAAATATTAATAATCGCGTTATAAATTCGGAAATAGAAATTTCAAATGAATTTGATAAATACTTCTCCGAAATCCCGACTGTCACGACCAAATACCTTAACTCTTCGCCAAAAGCAGCATATGATATGCTTAAATTACACGTACCAGTATCTTCTACTGACTTGAAATTTAAGTATGTTACAGGTAGCGATATAATAAAAATCTTCAAATTAATTAACCTAAAAAATACAAAAGCCCTATGGGGCCATTCGACTAATATTGTTAAATACATATTTGACATTATAGCACCTGAATTAGCAATAATATTTAATGAATGCATAGATGAGGGTGTGTTCCCTGACCTCATGAAATACAGCAAAGTTATACCTTTGTTTAAATCGGGCAGTTCTTTTGACCCTGCTAATTTCAGACCTATTTCAGTGCTGCCTGTTTTTAGTAAAATTTTTGAAAAACTTTTGCTTCAACAGCTACAAATGCATTTTTGTAAATTAATGAACAAAAATCAGTTTGGTTTCACTAGGGGCTTATCAACAATTAATGCGGGTACTAGACTCATTGAGCACATCTTTGACGCCTGGGAAGAGTCACAGGATGCATTGGGCATTTTTTGTGTTTGTCAAAAGCATTTGACTGCGTCCACCATGAAACTTTACCCCTAAAACTAAAGCATTATGGAGTGAAAAATAGAGCCCTAAATCTGTTAAAATCATATTTAAGCGAAAGAGTTCAGATAGTCGATGTAAATGGCAAACGGTCTTCGGGTAAACCTGTGGGAATAGGTGTTCCACAGGGTTCTATTCTCGGTCCTTTCTTGTTTCTTATATATATTAACGATCTACCGTTTGTGGTAGATGATAGCCATGAGATTGTATTGTTTGCTGATGATACTTCACTTATTTTTAAAGTGAAGCGACGTGCGGATATTGATGACGAGGTAAGCAATGCACTCTCAAAGATAGTGCGTTGGTTTGAGACGAATAATCTGCACTTAAACAGTAAAAAAACAAAGTGTTTACGGTCCATTACACCAAACACAGCGGAGGTACAAACCAACGTACTTATAAATGACCAGAGATTGGAACTTGTGGACACTACGGTCTTTTTGGGTATCACGTTAGATAAAAAGCTTCAGTGGGGTCCACATATTATCCATCTAGCAGATAGACTCAGCTCTGCGGCATATGCAGTTAGAAAGATTAGAGAGTACACGAATGTTGCGATCGTTAGATTAGTGTACTTTAGTTATTTTCACAGCATCATGACGTACGGTATATTACTATGGGGTCATGCTGCTGACATTGATATAGTGTTTGCACTGCAAAAGAGAGCTGTTCGTGCTATATATCAGCTTGGTTATAGACAGTCTCTCAAAGAAAAATTTAAAGAAATAAATATTATGACTGTTTGTTGTCAGTACATTTATGAAAATTTAATATATGTTCACAAAAATCGTCACCTTTTTGCTCTTAATAGTGATTTTCATTATTATAACACTAGAAATAAGGGATTGCTTGTAACTAAATCTAGTAGGCTTCATAAGATACATAATAGCTTTAAGGGTAAATGTATACACTTCTACAATAAAGTCCCAGCCACTGTTCAGGCATTATCTATAAATAAATTTAAATGTTTTATAAAAAAATGGCTCTGTCGTAAATCCAATTACTCCACTGCTGAATATCTAAATGATCGGACAGCCTGGGACTAAATTGTGATTATTTTATAGCGACTGTACAATATTGTATATTTTTATTGAAAAGAGCGCAAAAAAAAGAATGCTGGGAGAGTTTCTTGCGCCGCTTCTTCTCTCTCAGAGTGCCATTTGTTTCCGAAGCGGTAGTAGTATCTAGTAGTATAAGAAATGATATCTAAAGGAATCAATTTTGAGAAATAAATGCCATCTTTTTGCAGATAGAAACCCCTCGCCATAGGAAATTGCCACAAGGCAGAACTCTACTAATACGGTCCAAAGTTCGTCGCTATCAACACCGATGTATCGCGAGTAAGGCCGATATAAATAAATAAAGTTCATAATGTCTTACGAAAGTTCTTAATCTAAGAGACATAAGATGTTAAGACACATTAGCACAGTAATTTCACTAGCTACGGCACCCTTTCAATCAATATACAGTTCTTCTACACTTCTACAGTGCTGTTGTCAAGGAACTTCATTCTATGTACAACGAAACTACGGAATCAGCTTCTTTACGCAGTATTTCGATGACGATATGGGATGGGTTTTCCAGTGGGAGGCTGCTTTGCACAGGATGTCGGCTAGATTATGGGTACCACAACGGCGCCTATTTCTGCCGTGAAGCAGTAATTTGTAAGCTTACTCTGTCGAAGGGCACCGTAGTTAGTAAAATTACTGTGCAAATGAGACTTAACAAGATATGTCTCAAGGTGACGAGCGCAGTTGTAGTGTCGCTCAGAGTTTTTGGACTTTTCAAGAATCCTGAGCGGCACTGCATTGTAATAGGGTCTAACATTCACCATCAGCTGAACTTTCTACTCGTCTCGTCAAAACGAAAAAATCGCGTTCCCTTTTCTAGAAGGCCGGCAACGCTCCTGTGATTTTTCTAGTGTTGCAAGGCGGGAAATATTTTTACTTACTATCCTAGCATGAAAGTCTTACTACTTTGTGAGTTAACTATAGTAGAAATATACAGATCACAATTTGAAGAGTTTTTATGATATAGGAAGACTGTGGTATGTCATTATCATCCTCGATGCTGCCTTGAAACACCAGAGATATAACGGTTTCAAACGTTATTTATGGCCATTTTAAAATACTTCAGTAGGTTTCGAAATTCGGCCGTTCGGTTATCTGATTTACTACTAGTACATAAAATTGTCTTAAAGATAACAAAATACGGCAGTTGGAATTTTTTTAAAGTCCTGTTGTATTTTTTGCACCTTCGTTGTCTTAATATAGATGTGATATTAAATAAATATATTTAAGTATTTAGTTAAATTGTAAATTAAGGTTCAAGTTATTCTCGGAGTTTGGTTAGCAAAAAAGAAAATTGTAACAGTTAAATTTTAGACACACAGTAAGGTAACAGCACCTACGATTTCAAATTACCTTGACAATTTAGCATCAGTGGTAAAGAATATCTCAAAAAAGTAACTTTCAAGGTCAGAAATATTGTATATTAATATAATTTACAACACATTTAAAAAAATGTATGGTTTTATCAACCTACGATTCAATTGAAACTTTCACAAAATAAGATATTAATTAATATGAGCATAATAATGGAAAGAAAGAAATTAATATATTATGCTTTACTTATTCATAATACAAAATATAACTGACTGATAGAATTCCGAATGTGGTAATACGAGCGCGCTGTAGTTTGAAAGAGGATGTTCTGACAAGGACTGAAAAAGGAATGCTGAAATGGTTTGGACACGTGGAGCGAATGAGTGAAGAAAGAATGACGCATCAAATATATAAGGTGAGTGTGTGTAGGTCGCGGGAGACCTTGTAGAACATTCGTCGACCAAATTGGGGACGTTTTGAGAAAAGGAAAGGTCTGGAGCACCCACAACCGGCGAGTATGTGTGAAACGAGTAATTAATGTAGGGGAAGCGCGAGAGGTTTGTAACGATAGAAGCAAGTGGCATTCTATTGTCTCTGCCTACCCCGACGGGAACAAAGCGTGAGTGTATGGATGGATGGATGGACAAAATATAATGTAAGTAATAAAAAAAACTTTGTCAAGTGTGGGGTACCAAACCGCGGTCCCTGTCGGGAACCAGAACTTACATCGGTAGCCTTAGAATAATCGGCCACCCTGACTTGAAAGCAGTAGTTGAAATTAATGATTAAACTCAACCCGTACTCCACGGCTGGCTGTAATACGACGTGATAGATTGACGAAAAAAATTGAGGCTATGTAATAAAAGTTTCACTTTAATAATGACATTCATAAGTCGGCATTAACATGATATTATTCGAGATGAATCAGCGTTTAAAAAAAACGAAATTAAATACTCAGAAATATTTTTTTTTGTGAAATAAGGGCTAAGTAATATTACTCTGATATTTAATTTACTAAGTCATATCCACATTCGACTGTCCTCTAGTATACCTAGAGCAGTTTATAAGCGTTTGAAAACGGCGCTGTTCATAACAACCGTACAATATTTCGCAATGGCTGCGTTCTTCAATATAACCCTCTTGTGTATGTCTGCAATGCTGTTTTGGAACTGTCAATGCTTAGAAGGTAATTGTTATTTTAACATTTTCTAAAAAATAAATTGAATATCCCTAATATGAAATAACAAACAATAACTAATTTAACATGTTATGTCGTTAGTATTTTTTTTGACTAAAGCGAGTTGTACGCATTTGAATAAAATACTTTTATCCTTTGAAAGGTATTTTATTTAAATTTTCTTTTGTTGTTTTTATATTTAATTGATTTTTACGTTTTTTATTGTTAAATTTGAGTTCAGCAGGAAAATGTGTTAAGTTGTCACCTGGTGTTAAGTGCCCAAATTCTCTTGCAACACCAGAGAAATCACAGGAACATTGTCGGCCTTTAAGGAATGTGTACGCGCTTTTTTTGAAGATACCCATGTCGTATCTTCCCAGACAGTGTGCGGTAGAAGACACACAATGAAGCTATGTCTCTGCGTCAAGTGATCCAGCCGTTCACAGAGCACTGGGTCCCTGAAATTTCGAGCTGCTCTGCGTTGCACGCGGTCAACTAGATTGAGCTGATACTGGGGTGCGCCAGACCAGAGATGACAGCGATACTCCATATGTGGCCGGAGCTGCGCTTTGTAAGGCGCTAGAATGTAGGCCAGCTTGAAGTATTGCCGAAGTAGAGCCGTGCTCTATTAATGACGCCCAGTTTCTTCGAACTCAATTTGGCTTTGCCTTCCAGATGGCCGCGAAATTGGCAATCGCTCGAGATTTCGAGACCCAGTATTCCTATACTAGCCGAGGCTGTAAGGAAAGTGTTGTCGAAGAGCGGTGATACGACAAATGGGGTTTTTTTAGTGGTAAACGCGCAAACCTTAGACTTCTGGGGTTTAAACTGAACATGGTTCAATTAACCCCATTCCGCGACCTTCTCAAGGGTGAATTCGATGGAAGACACAAGTTTCTCCCGGCACTGGTCGACGATTTCCCTAGAGAGACCTGCAGGGCCCGTGTATACGGCAACGCCCATGTATAGGAATGTATGTTGGAGGTGTCCAACATATCATTCATATGCGGAAGAAACAGTGTGGGAGATAACACACAGCCTTGGGGCACTCCAGCGTTCACGGGCTTGGGAGTTTCGAGGAATGACCGTCGATAACGACCTATATGCTGCGCCCAGTGAGGAAGCTGGAGGTCCACTTGCATAAGCTCTCCGGAAGCCCAAATAATGGAAGTTTTGAGATAAACGCCTTGTGCCATACACGATCAAAGGCCTTCGCTATATCCAGGCTATCTGCCAGGCCTTCCCCCTTGCTTTCGATAGCCGCCACCCATCTATGTGTTAGGTATACCAGAAGATCGCCTGCCAACCGACCATAGAAAAAGCCGTACTGTCGGTCGTTGATCAACTAGTGACCTTCTAGGTATACCAAGAGTTGGCGGTTGATTATACTCTCCATGATTTTGGAGAGTAGGGAGGTAAGAGCAATAGGCCTGTAGTTTGCCGGATCCGAACAGTCTGCTTTTTTTGGATCGGATGGACAAGGGCTGACTTCGATGAGTATCCGGCTGATTTTCTGTGTCACATTTTTTTAATAAAATATTTTTAAAAGAATATGTAAACGCATTATAATCCTTAATTATTTTATTGAAATAAAACATTATTGATCAACAATTGTAATCGGTACACAGGAAAATGGTTAATAAATCTTTTTAATGGGTATCTTGTATAATAAATTTGAGCATCTGGTAATAAATTTGTGGCGGTAGAATTAAAAGTACGCACAGTGTTCGGTCGTGGCAGTACTGTGTCCTCACCACAATAATTCTGTCCAAAACCGCAGTGTAATTAAGTTATTTAACGGCCGGCCGGCCCATAGTCTATGGGTACCCAACGGCGCCTTGAATCAGTAATTTGCAAACAACATTGTGATTCGGTCTGAAGGGCGCCGAATCTTGTGAATTTACTGGGCAAATGAAACTTAACATCTTATGACCCTTATACTGCATCTTATATTATATTAACCCTGAGGATGCCTCGTGTAGAGGCGAAACACGTGTCAAATTGTTTTAAAGACAAATATTGGCGGAATTAACACTAAAGAAAACTTAAATAATTTGTATAATTATGGATTTCCGCAAAGTAACGCCTAATTCAATAAATTTTCTTAACATCTTATGTCTCAAGGTGACGAGCACAAATTGTAGTGCCGCACAGAATTTTTGGGTATTTCAACTTTCAAGAATCCCGAGCGGCAATGCATTGAAATGGGCAGGGCGCATCAATTACCACCAGCTGAACGTCCTGCTATGCTGCTGTCTCGTCTCTTATTTTCATGCAAAAAAAGTATACATAGATTTATGGATCATGCGGCATGCGCACGGTTGGCTTAGTTTGTACAGCAGTGGGACGTATTCCAGAGACGCAGGTTCATATCCCGCATCGTCCAAAAATTTTGGTACAAATTAAATTTGTATACATAACCCCAGAAGTATGGGATATTATTTAAAAAATCTAAGCTTGTGTATAGTTACTTGAACCGATTTTGACGTCGTTATTTTTGGAGTCGGTGTCAGCCAGGGTAGGTTTGTAACTATATATGTCGCAGGGAAATGATTTTAACAGAGATTTGGTCAATACCCTAAGTGATTTGATCAAATCACGGAGTATGTTTAACAACCAACACGATTTTATCATTTCTCTAAACAAATCTAGTGATTTGATCAAATGCCAGGGTTGGTTCCGTGAAATGACAATGAGTGACGCGACTAGAAGAACTTAGGATGTAAAAGCGAGCGAAGCGAGCATCAATTTTAAGTCATACCCCGACCCGGACAGGTTAGGTTGAATGCAACCCATTCGTGGTTTTTTTTTAACAATATGGGCCCTGGCGTAATAAGGGCGCTTCTACTTGGTCTTTAGAGAAACTTTTATCTGTTTTGAGGTTAGGTTACATTAATTTGAGTTTCAAGATACTGGTGCGTTAACTTTTCATGGGAGTGTTGGAATGAGTCAGGGGATACAGGACATCTCCCTCCCTCCCCTTCCCCTCTCACCTCCCTCAACCTGCGACACGATACTAAATTCTTACCAAATTATGTCTAAGTCTTACCAAAATATAAACCTTATAAATACCAAAGAAAATACTTTTTGTTATTTCACGGAACCAACTCTGGCATTTGGTCAAATCACTAGATTTGTTTCGAGAAATAATAAAACCGTGTTATTATTTTAACATCTTCCGAGATTTGACCAAATCACTGTTTTTATCATATACATAGTTGAAGGTGAGATGTGCTTGAGTCGCACGCGGAAAGTGACAAGGCGAGGGTGGGTCTGCGGCGGGAGGAAAGAGGAAACCGATTCCAAAAACAACTATAATCGTAACTAGAATTAGGTTAATTAATAAGATTAGTTGCGCAATTATATTTTTACCTTTAGTGCATATTATATCTATTGTTTTGGAATTCTTTGCTTTGGAGTCGGTTGTATTTTTTTTTTATTTTGATGTTCATTAAGGTCGTAAATAGTCAGCCATGCTTGTTATTAGCTCCTTAGTATTTTAAATATTTAACCACGAGCTAAGGTACACATTGGTAAATCAAAATAGGTCACGCATAATCAGCTGTCATATTTTCTCTAGTATATGGGCTAATTTATAGTATACGAGCTGACCCGGCAAACGATGTTTTGCCATATAAATTATTTTTAGTGTTCGACCGTTTTTTTTCAGATTATATTTAGGGGTGGGTGAGCCTTATCATTTAGCGGTATGAAATATAGATGTTGGCGGATTCTCAGACCTACCCAATTTACACACAAATTTTCAAAGAAATTGGTTTAGCTGTTTCGGAGGAGTTTGGTAACAAACACCGGGACGTGTTATTATACATATAAGCCTTCCTCTTCAATCACTATATCTATTAAAAAAACGCTTCAAAATCCGTTGCGTAGTTTTAAAGATTTAAGCATACATAGGGGATATAGGGACAGAGAAAGCGACTTTGTTTTATACTAAGTAGTGATATGCCTTACAAATAAAATTAGCATAAAGTTATGCCTGAGAATAAACCAAGAATATCCAAAATGTTTAACTTAGATATGGATTGGTCTCCGCTCCGCTCAAACTAGATACCGCAGGCGAAGTCGCAAAGTGCGCCAACTAATACTATAGCCCAAGTGGGCGAGCATTAGTTGGCGCACTTTGCGAGTCAGTCTCGAACAATGTGTCACGTTCACGTGCCTCATCTTCTGTTATACTTTGCTAATAATTGAAACTAAAATACCGGATGCGTAGTAAAACTTTGTAAAAATAATACTACAAGAAATAAGAAAGGCACTGGGATCACAAATCATCAATATGTAATTTGTATTTTATTTATTTCAATGTAAAATGACACGAGGCGTCAGTTAAAGGATTTGAAAGATGCCATTGAGTGTCAAGATGCCACGCACACAAGCATCTAATAGGTGCCGTAATAACAAAGTTATTGTTCTTAGGTAGTGCGGTATCTAGTTGAAGCACAGCGGATACAAATCCTTAATCTACTAATTATAAATACACATTTTGTTTACGATTGGTTTTTTTGGACATTTATGTTTCCCGCGTTTATTTGCAAGGCTGCCTGACATTTGGAAAACTTCAGAATGATCATTGTATTGACAGTGTTGTCAACGATATTATAGTCAACATTTTACATATTCTTGGTTTATTCTCGGATGACTAAATTCATTTCTAACTATTTCAGTAAATTTAATAAAAATATAAGCAAAATAAATAAATATTCTGTAACAAAACCTTTAAAATCATGTCTAGTAGTATTAAAATACGACGATAGGGAAAACGTTCTTAAAATTAAAACTTAAGCATCAATTACTAACACTTATTTAATCTTGTGCACATTTTGACTAACATAGACTTCATAAAAATAAAAAAATAAAAAAACACACACACCCACACACACACGCAAACACATACACACACACGCACACACACATACCTCTTTTTAGTGAGTTTGCTAATTATGTATAATAATGCCTTTCGGAAGGACCTAGCCCTTGCAACTTAGGGTATCCTACCGCAGAGGGTAGGGTACAAAACATTCTGTACCACATAATATTAGTCTTGAATAAATGATTATTATTAAATGATTATTTCATTGAACCTAAAATAATATTTTTTTGTGAGTCTGGTAGTCCATTTATAATCAATTTCGCTTGGTGGCTAGCGACAATGCGAATTAGGATGCAGCGCGTCCAGTCAATAAATACCAATTTACTGAAGCCACCCAGATTGATATTGTTCGGGAAAAACTGACATGGGAATATTATTTGACAACTTGGCTTTTCGCAACATGACGGTAAAACCGAAAATGCTTCTAGCGTATACAAAAAACACAAAATCTTCACCTCTTTGAAGTTATACTTCTTTAGGCGCGTTATGAAAAATAATGAAATTGAAATTTCAAAATGCGCGCGTATCACTGTAACACAAAACTTTTTTTCGTTTCTTCGTCCATTATTAGGACAGGCAAAGGGTTGAAGCCCATACAGACGTATTCATTATTTAATAATTAATTTTCAAAGCTATCTTTGCAAGATTTCTACACAATTGTCCTTTCTAAACACGTAGAATAGTACGAGGAATAAATCATTTTAATGATTTTTCCTTCTTCAGGCCAAAGAAGTGTAACTTCTCGCCTGTATACATAAGTACACACACACTTTTTATTTCCTTAATTAATAATTGTCATTGATCCACACTTACAAAACAGCGAAATTAATATGACTGCATCTTGGTTGACAATTTTAGCGTATATGTTTATTCGACCCCTTGTTAATATTGATGTTAAATAAGGAACAGAAGATAATTTAAGATAATTTATAAGTCTAGATTGAGCCTCTTGCTGTTAGACAACGCATGACAACAAGCCAGGTTTAATACTTTAGCGTGCGTGACTATACCGAAGATATCCCAGACAGATAAATTAGCATGGCCCTAAAACAGCTAAAAACTACAAGGAGCCGGGTGATGATGGAATTACAGCTGATCTTCGAAGAGTTGGTGGTACCCCTGTATTAAAGAAACTCCAGAAACTATTCAATTCCGTCATCCTCGAGGGCAAAACGCCGCAAGCATGGCACAGAAGTATAGTTATGCTGTTCTACAAAAAGGGCGATAAAATGCTTTTGCCCTGTGCTGCCCCGGGGTGTAAAAAGAATAGGGTAGCCCCAAGTCCAAGGGTGTCGTAAGAGGCGACTACGGGCTTTTTGAAAGTGGGAGAGTCACGCTGCTGTCTTATGACGTCAGCACAATCGGGCCAGACTCGTCCGGGTTACTTACCACACTCGCACAGAATACCGGCGTGAAGTAGCGGCCTAGTACCGCTATGTTTCGCATAGGTTAGTGTCGCCCCCCCCCCCCCCCCCCCCAACAAAATATGAGAGCGGTCCTAAAAAAGAAATTACCCCAAGAGGGTACCGGCTCTTTTAGAGCCGGAGAATCCCTCCCCGAGCATTCGCGCTCGGGCTGCCCCTCGTATTCTGGGGAGGGCACAGTACCGCGTATGTCACAGGACAAACAGGGCAGCAACACAACGGCACCCCGCTCCACGCTTAATGTGGACTTTTGCAATATCAGGGGAATTCACTCCAACTTAAACGCCGTCCACCACCACCTTGAGACGGCGCAGCTGGCCTTGTGTTTCCTTACGGAGACGCAGATATCTCGACCTAGCGATACGTCATATTTAACGTACCCCGGGTACAAAATTGAGCATAATTTCATGCCTCATGCCGGGGTATGTGTGTACGTTAGGGAGGATATCTGCTGTCGCCGTCTCGGCAATTTTGAGGGTAGGGGCCTGTCTACTCTCTGGCTCCGCGTAGATTTAGAGGACCGCGTCCGCATCTATGCGTGTGTCTACAGGTCCCATAGTGGTAACGCAGAAACGGATCACCTCATGGGCTGCGTTCAAGCGGCATTTGATGACGTGCTTGCTCCGCTGAAATCGTAGTCTTGGGTGATTTCAACGGGCACAATGCCGAATGGCTTGGATCACGTACCACAGACTACGCAGGGCGATCTGTGCATAATTTTGCATTGGCGTATGGTCTGTCCCAATTGGTTGAGACGCCGACGCGGCTCCCGGATGTGGATAGCCACATGCCGTCCTTATTAGATCTTCTGCTGACTACACATCCCGATGGTTACCAGTTCTCTGTCGACACCCCTCTCGGAACGTCCGACCATTGCCTGGTCAGGAGTGTAGTGCCTATCCGACGCCAACGTCGCAGACCACCAGCGACCCGCCGTGTTTGGCACTACAAGTCAGCAGATTAGGATAGGATGCGTTCCTTTTTTGCATCCTACCCTTGGGGCAGGGTTTGTTTCCCTTCGGATGATCCTAGTGCCTGCGCCGTTGCAGTAGCCGATGTGATACTGCAGGGTATGGATATTTTTATACCAAGCTCTGTAATACCGATCGGTGGCAGATCACAGCCCTGGTTCGATGCGTCAGTTAAAGCAGCATCTGACTGCAAAAAACAGGCGTATCAAACTTGGGTTGCGGCGCTGGGCTCAAAGGATCCGAACTGCAAAGTTCTGAAGAGGAAATATAACCGTGCCTCCACATTTTTTAAGCGGCAAATCGCCCGTGCGATTTCGAAGCACGTCGTCAAAATTGGCGAGCAGCTTTCCAGTTACCCGACCGGAACACGCAAGTTCTGGTCGTTGTCGAAAGCTGCTCTTGGTAACATCAACCAGCCGTCCATGCCGCCGTTGCACATGAGGAATGACACCCTGGCTCATACGGCAAAAGAGAAAGCCGATCTCCTGAGCACTCTTTTTGCCTCCAACTCGACTCTTGACGACAACGGAAAAACACCGTCGACCATCCCGCGGTGTCAGAGCTCCGTAAGTACAGTTCCGACAGAAAACTGTTAGGCGAGCTCTGTTTTCGTTGGACGTCAGGAAGTCGAGCGGGCCGGATAACATTTCTCCAATCGTGCTTAGAATGTGTGCCACTGAGTTGACGCCGGTGCTAACGCGTTTATTCCGGCACTCTTATTCAAAAGGCGTAGTCCCTGATTCATGGAAGACAGCCCTTGTCCATCCGATCCCAAAAAAAGGAGACAGTTCGGATCCGGCAAACTACAGGCCTATTGCTATTACCTCCCTACTCTCCAAAATCATGGAGAGCATAATTAACCGCCAGCTCTTGGTATACCTTGAGGGTCACCAGTTGATCAACGACCGGCAGTACGGCTTTCGCCATGGTCGGTCGACTGGCGATCTTCTGGTATACCTAACACACAGATGGGCGGCGGCTATTGAAAGCAAGGAGGTAGGCCTGGCAGTTGGTCTGGATATAGTGAAGGCCTTTGATCGTGTATGGCACAAGGCGCTCCTCGCAAAACTTCCATCATTTGGGCTTCCAGAGAGGTTATGCAAGTGGACCTCCAGCTTCCTCACTGGGCGCAGCATACAGGTCGTTATCAACGGTTATTGCTCGAATCCCAAGCCCGTGAACGCTGGAGTGCCCCAAGGCTGTGTGCTATCTCCCACGCTGTTTCTTCTGCATATCAAAGATATGTTGGACACTGCCAACATGCATTGCTATGCAGACGACAGCACTGGTGATGCCGTATACACGGGCCATGCAGGTCTTTCTAGGGAAAACGTCGACCAGTGCCGGGAGGAACTTGTGTCTTCTAACGAGTCCTCTCTCGAGAAGGTCGCGGAATGGGGTAAGTTGAACCTTGTCCAATTTAACCCCCAGAAGACTCAAGTTTGCGCGTTTACCACTAAAAAAACCCCATTTGCCGTATCACCGCTCTTCGAGAACACTTCCCTTAAAGCCTCGCCTAGTATCGGAATACTGGGTCTCGAAATCTCGAGCAATTGCCAATTCCGTGGCCATCTGGAGGGCAAAGCCAAGTCCAGGTCCGGCCTCACATGGAGTATTGCTGTCATCTCTGGTCTGGCGCACCTCAGTATCAGCTCGATCCATTTGACCGCGTGCAACGCAGAGCAGCTCGAATTGTCGGGGACCCAGTACTCTGTGAACGGCTGGATCACTTGGCGTTGTGTAGAGACGTCGCTTCATTGTGTGTTTTCTACCGCATTTATGACGGGGAGTGTTCCGAAGAGCCAATTGTTTTCGAAGCGACGATAGTGGTGGTAGTATCATCAAAGATATCCATTCCTCAATCTGGGCGTTCGATGGTGAAATGGTAATAAATCGAAATCTTGACATACAATCCTAAATTGTAATCTGTAAGAACCACGCCACCATTCTTCGGTATTCAAAGCTTTGTAGTCTAACTTCAAACGCTTTTAACGCAAAAATAAACAATAAACTACTCGTATGTGACTAATATTTAAATTATGTTTTTCCACAGCAAAACAACAATTTTGCATCCAATTGAGTTGGATTGTTAGTTCAGAAAAATATGAATTTGTATGCGGACAGCGAATGAACGCATGGTCTACTCATTTTACAGACCCGGTGCAGTCACCGACAAAATAGATTTTTTCTAAAGTAATACCTTTATCTATACGATTATTATAAAGGTAGTAAATAATTAGAATTTTATATGTTTTGATATCAGTAGGAGGCTTCTTTGCACCGGATTCCGGCTAGATTATGGGTACCACAACGGCGCCTATTTCTGCCGTGAAGCAATAATATGTAAACATTATTGTGTTTCGTTCTGAAGGGCGCCGTTGCTAGTGAAATTACTTGGCAAATGAGACTTAACATTTGAACATCAAGGTGACGAGTGCAATTGTAGTGCCACTCAGAATCTATGGGTTTGGGCAGGGCTTATCAATTACCATCAGGTGAACGACCTGCTCGTCGCGTCCCTTAGTTTCACAAAAAAATTTAAAAGTAGTTCTTGTTACTAATAATTTGATTTAAAATCTATGGTTTTTAGCGCACAGACAAAGGGAAAGGTCTACCCACCGAGATAACAACCGGAGGTAGGTGGTGAATACTCATGAATACCAATGCAGCCTCACTCACGTAAAAACCTTAGTGCCTTCTTGGCTTTGGGTCTAAGCCTTCATCGAAGGCGACCTTCTCTTGGTGAGAGAGAGGCACAAGCGGCACTCTTTTGGGAGTACCCGCTGTGATAAAATCTAAGGATGATATAGACAGACTATCAAGTCTACTTGTTGACAAGTTCTAAAACGTGTTAGTTCATGATAATGTTACTAATAATATTGTCGCGCAACAACGCTTCGACGTGCATGACAAGAGTTGTCAAACTTCATGTCCACGTAGCAACGGTTCAACGTACATGACGGGAGTTTTTAAACTAGATGTCGCGTAGCAACGCTTCAAAGTACATGACAGGAGTTGTCAAACTTCAATCCAAAACTTCAAGTTTCAAGTTGTCAAATTTCGACAGCTCCGTCAACAATACTCATAGCTGAGCGGAAAAGTGTTTACTTCAGACGTTGTTGACACTGTTTCGATACCAGTGGAAGGAATTTTTAAAGTTAAAGGAAATATCTAGTAAGTTCAGGATCAAATAGAACAGAGAAAGAAGGATGGAAAATGTGTAAGGAGGATAAAAATAGTTAAAAGAAATTTCTCGAACAATTTATATTTAAAGACGGAATGGAAGAGAGTCATTTTGAAAATAGAACAGATCCGGGGGTATATATGCCGTACTAAGCGTGGCCAACGGCAGCTCTAGTTCAGACTCAAAAGTGTAAAGGAAAAGAAGGAAGAAAAGTAGTGAAAAGTTGAACCAGGAGAAGAAGAAGATAGAAGAGAAAGTATCCGTTGAAATTACCGCCGCCGACAAGAGGAACAGCGGTAGACCGGCGAAGTGCAACTTCAGAAAAGTGAACGCAAATAAAGACTCGTTCCTATAAGCGGAATATTATTTCCAAGCAGTGGGTTGTAAAACAGTAAAAAACCCACTCTCTTGTCAATATGAACCATGGCTCATTCGATTCATGAAGACGTCTAGATAACGAAAAACAACCGACCTCAAAAACACTATTCCAAAACAATAGATATGTATGTACTAAAAAGTATAAAAATATTTGGGATTTTTTATAGAATCTAATTAATTAATGTAATTCTAGTTACGATTATTGTTATTTTTGGAATCGGTGTCCTTCCGCCGCGACCCGCTCTCGCCTCCTCATGACTTAAGCACATCTCACCTATAACTATGTATGTACTTACAAGCCTATCATGGAGGACACCGACCACACGGGAAGCACCAGCTTTCAGATAAAAAAGAATCATCGAAATCGGTTCACCCAGTCGAAAGTGTTGAGGTAACAAACATAAAAAAAACATACGGACGAATTGAGAACCTCCTCCTTTTTTGAAGTCGGTTAAAAAGTATCGAAAGTATGTACGTGCAAATAAAACACTGCAATTGTTATTAACAAATTAAAATGAAAAAAGATAGCCCTTATTTTTCGTTATTAACTCAAAAACAATTAATATTAATGAATTATGAAAAAGATAAACTATTATTAATTAACTATTTTATTCCAATCCAGTGATTGGAATAAAATAGTTATATCTGAAATGACTACAAAATTGTTTCAATAATATATCTAGCTATCCATTTTTAACTTTGAGGAGCCTTTCTTATACATATACTTAACAAAATTAGGGGATAACAGTGAATTAATGTTTATTTTTTTGTTAATAATTATTTTAAGTTTATAATATTTTTTTTTTTTTCATTTTTACACAAATTCAAAATGACTATTACTTCCACAGTACTTTATAATATAGCCTAAAACTTATATGAAACGTCTAAAAAATGGTTCAGTTAACTCTAGTTAAAACGGAGCTTAATTGCTGTTGAGTGGTTCAAAAATTGAACCAATAGCACTATCGAATAACGGCTGTTTTCAATAACCTATCTATCCTTAGTTTAACTTACTAGAGGTAGACAAATCTATCCTTTTACGCTTACTTACATTTCTATTACCTATCGACATAAAGCATTGGACTATAACTATATTGGACATAACTTTGGATAGATCTTAATCTTGTCATTAAACGGTGACAGCAATGTATCCGTAACTAGAGATACGTTATTGGAAACGGTCGTAAACAAACAACCGTTAAAAGTATCTCAGAAACCAGACATAATTAAAATATAATCAAAACAGAATATTATTGTACTGAACTGCTGCTGGGTGAACATGTTCACTTCACTCTATAAGTCGAATAAAGACAGACAATTATGAAGCTATTTTGTTTGGAGGAATCTTAATCACGCTCCGTTCATGAAAGAAACGCTATTATCTGATTGCAACTTCAAAAATGACATTTATTGTTTAGATATTAAATACAATATACAATTCACATCATATAATACCTATTAACATTTTGTTGACGAGTGTACATTCATAGAAAAACGTTGATTCAATTCACAGATGCTCCAGACAACAGGGCTGCCTCTCTTCTACTCGATATTGGAAGACTATGCCTCAACCCTGGACTTTACTCTAACAAAAAGGCATGTAATATCTACAAATGTTTTTATACCGACAAACTCGGTAGCAAATTGCAGATAATGTTTGCTTTTGAAATAATAGTAATACAGGGTGGACCAAAATCCGTTTATAATTGGAATAATGATAAAAAAAAAACTAATTACAGTAGACACACAAATCACATCATCCATATACAATCCTTCATTATTCTGGCATTGCTGCAATCTAGAGCGGAAATTTTCGATAACAGCTTTACATGTTTCTGTTGAGATGTTTTGGATTTCTATGCGAATACGATCCCTATATTCGTCAAGAGTTACTGGGTTGGTGTCGTTAACTTTAGCCTTAAGATATCCCCAAAGAAAAACATCCATTGGAAACAGATCCGGGCTACGAGGCGGCCAGTTAATGTCCCCTATTTTCGATATCACTTTTGGGCCAAAAATGTCTCGAGCTGCCCTTAACGAGTCATTACATGTATGACAAGTGGCTCCATCTTGCTAAAACCATGAGCGTTGATTAGAACCAACAAAATCCTGCAGCGCGGGAGCGAAAAAGTTTTGTAACATGGTGATATACCGCTCGGAATTCACTGTAACCGCCGTCCTCTTGAGTCTTCAAAAAAGTATGGACCAATAATGCCTCTTGCTGATAAAGCACCCCATACTGTAACTTTGAGTGAATGCAGGGATTTCTAATGCTTTAATTACGACAATTTTGTCTATTAGCATGCCCATTTAGGTGGAAGTGTGCCTCGTCTGAGAAAAAAATGTTTGTAAAACTGGTGAATCGCTCTACCATTTCGTTCGCAAACTGCAACCTAGTGGCATGGTCCTGAGGCCTCAATTCCGGCACCATTTGGATTTTATAGGGATGTAGACTGAAATCTTTCTTGAGAATGCGGTTTAATGATGTTCTTGGCACGTAAAGAACAGCAGACCGCTTTCGAGTTGAAAGTCCCGGTTGGTCACGAACAGACGATTTTACTCGCTCCACGTTTTCTGGTCCCTCGAGGTAAATCCATTGTTGAACCCATCTTCTCAAACTTGAGCACCCATTTTTTAATTAACACACCTGTCTTGTAATGATTGCAAAACTTTCGTTGAGCTAAGGTCGCAAAATCGTTGTTTCGATAGTACTCTTGCAATGCCACCTCCACCCCCCTCCGCCGCCGCTGCTAGACGCGGCAACCGATTCAAATGTTAACGGACTTTTGGTCAACCCTGTATTATATTGTTGGCAATATGTAAATTGTATCACATTCTATGCTAATTCTATATTTATGTATTCGTGTGTTTGTTAAAAAATATGAAAATATTTGGCTTTTGCAAACTGGCCAGTGAATTCTTGCCATTCTATTCGATGCAAATTCATTCATAAGAAAATGTGACGAGACGAGCAAAACATTAAGTCTCATTAACCCAGAAACACAGCACTGCTTGACGGCAGAAAAAGGCAGGCAGGATGGACCTGGACGATCTGATCCAGATCACCGGAATACGTTGGATGAGGGCAGCGAAGGACCGATTGTCGTGGAGATCTTTGGGGGATGCCTTTATCCAGCAGTAGACATCTTACAGCTGGTTTGGATGAATGAAGATTGAATTGGCACTAAGGTCCATATTAAGAAGACTCACATGACATCAAGCGTGTCATTGTCACTGTCTTCATAAAAATCTATAAAAAAGACAACAATACATTTGATCGAAATAACTTATGAAAGTCTCTCTGGAATTTGGACTTAATTCTTTTTTTTTATTTACGATTTACTCTCTCAGGTTCCTTTCAAGCTAAAAGTAAACTTTCCACAACAAGCACTTACTTTCAGCCACCTTTTTTTTCATGAAATAGGAGGACAAACGAGCGTACGGGTCACGTGAGGTGTTAGGTGATCACCGCCGGCCTCATTCTCTTGCAACACCAGAGGAATCATAGGAGCCTTGCCGGCCTTTATGGAGGGTGTACGCGCTTTTTTTAAAGGTACCCATGTCGTATCGTCCCGGAAACACCGCACAAGGCAGCTCATTCTACAGCTTTGTAGTACGTGGAAGAAAGCTCCTTAAAAACCGCACTGTGGAGGACCGCCACACATTCAGATGGTGGCGATGATATCCTAACTGACCGTTTGTCATTTGTAATATAAAATTTAGTAACATATATAACAGAAATTGTTAAAGTTTTTTCTGTGCTCTCAGCTATCGCTCACTTAGCCTGTTTGAAAGTTTTCTTAAATTCGTCTCACAATATTGCAAATAGAGTAAACTATAGTTTAACTAACAATTCAGGTAGTTAAGGTGTAAACTTAGACGCAAACTACCCGAGTTACTTTGAAGTAGAACTCGATTAATGCAAACTTTATTTATTACCCCGACAGACCACCAAGAGACTGCAGGCAAATGACTTTAGTTCACCCGAATATTAAAGGAAGATTTATGCTATAATAAGTGACTTTGTTCCGTAACAACGATGTCAGCAAATTTCTTGAGGAACATTCAATATTAATTCAATGCCTAATAGACACGTAGGCAGAGTTTTGCTTCAGACAATTTTTAAGCAACTAACTATTCTTTGTGCTTTTCAGATTTTATGTATATTTTGTAAGGGCTTGGACCCATCTTGCTGGTTGCCACCGACCCTGGAGCCACCAACAACAAAACCTACATTCACCTTTACTATTCCCACACCGAAAAATACTAAGGAACCAACAACAGAAGCAGCTGCTCCCGAAGAATAATATATCCTTAGATAATTTTAATGTCTAGATAAAGTTTCTTGCTGTTAAACAATCGATAAAAGTAGACGAGGAATATTAGTTTAGTGTGCGTGTCTAGCTACGTCTTACACTCACGATTTGTATTCCACTTTAGGTTAGTGGCATAAAGAGGCATAAATGGCATAAAAGGCATTTATTTTCTCAAAATTGATTCCTTTAGAATTCTTTTTTTGATGTCATTTCTAATATACTAGATACTACTACCGCTTCGGAAACAAATGGCGCTCTGAGAGAGAAGAGGCGCCGCAAGAAACTCTCCCAGCATTCTTTTTTTGTGCTCTTTTTAATAAAAATATACAATATTGTACTTTCAATGCTATTGCTATAAAATAATCATAGCCTAGTCCCAGGCTGTCCGATCACTTAGATATTCAGCTGTGGAGTAATAGGACTTACGACAGAGGCATTTTTTTATATTGTGCGTGGATTGCTCAAAATAGAGGTTAGTTCTAAACACAATTTTTTCCGTTTTCACAGCTATCACAGTCTATCAAGACGTATATATGCTCTAAGAATATATCAATAGAAATATATTAATTAATTATCAAGATTTTTACTTTGTAGTGTTAAAATAATAATTTATCTTAGTATATTCTTTGTTGTTTTATTGCTTGTAATAAAATAATACTACAAACTACGACGAAAAACCTATATGTGTGATTTAAAGTCACGTACCTTAGTCATTTTATGTTTTTTTATTAAAAAAAAGGGACGAGACGAGCAGGACATTCAGCTGATGGTAATTGATACGCAATACCCATTGCAATGCGGTGCCGCTCATGATTCTTGAAAAACCCAAAAATTCCGAGCGGCACTACAATTGCACTCGTCATCTTAAGACATTAGATGTTAAATCTCATTTGCCCAGTAATTTCACTAGCTACGGCGCCCTTCAGACCGAAAAACGGTAATGTTTACACATTAATTAATAAACAGCATCAATTTAATTAATGTTCTTAAATTTAATTTCAACTTAAATCTCATTGTCATTAAATTAATTATTCTCATTGGAGACTTATACGAGTACATTATATCTAACGTAATAATAATATTGTAAGCAACATCTGTTTGTAATAATCTCTTGATAACTGCGTAATTAAATTTTCTTTCTTGTAATGTAACACTTATATAGTAACCCGTGGACATTGTCGTTGGTTATGCACTTAGTACTAATTATGTTATTTCTTCCTCTAATGTAATCGTCTAGTGTATAATTGCTTTGTGTCCCAAATAAAATAAAATACTTACAAATAGGTGTCGTTGTGGTACCCATAATCTAGCCGGCTTCCTGTGCAAAGGAGGTAGAATGGTAAGAAGTCTTTACAAATCAGTTGAAGTTTTTCTAGTGTAAACGACACGAGAATCACAACACTAAAACTGTTGATAAGCTATCAACAGAGAATTTTAAATACAACAGAGTAATTTTGCTTGAAACACCATTTGTTGTTCGCAAGTAATTTGCTAAGGTAATTTATTCCCTAAAAGTAAGTTATCCTTTGACCTCTATGAAGTTTGTTTACAACCCTAAAACTGACACAATTTACTGAAATCATTCTAAGCTGTGTTCTAAAGCTTATTTTTTTTATTTAGTACTAGCTGACCCGACAGACGTTGTTCTATCAATAAGCGGTTCGAGAGATATGGTAAATGCGTGGATGAGTGCGCGGGTGGGATCGTGAACGACAAACTATATATGTAAACTTTCCTTGAGCTTCAACGAATATATAACAAAAGATTTCATTGAGATCGGTCGAATAGTTTAGGAGTTATTAGGGAACATACAAACATACATTCTCTTTAATATATATAGATAGACAGTGACAATAGCATAACATATTGCAACAACACTTGGTTAACGTCATGAAGCTATATCAGTTCGTAAAGGGTCTTTGACATTGGGAGAAGAACTGATAAGAAAGTCCGTGCCATCTTTTTCAAAATCATATTAGAACTTAGCCTATTTAAAGAAATGTTATACATTTTTAAGTAAATTAAGTTTGTTAAGGTATTTAAGGTCATATAACCATAATGTTAACACCAGGAACAGACATAAACTTATGATGCCTACTACTCGGCTAAGTCGAGTTAGTAAGTCTTTTGTGGGGCGATGTATATGTTTTTACAACAAGATCCCAGAAAATGTTCAAAACAGAAGTATAACGTTATTCAAGAGACTTGTTAAAAAACGTTTGTATGGTAAAGGTTACTATAACATAAATGACTTTCTTAATGATACCACAGATTGGAAATGGAGTGATCAGGCTGTTAAATAATAAGTTTAATTGTAAAATATAACTTTGTAAACATATTTATTCGATGAAAAAAAAAAAGCCCGCTGAGTTTGTTGCGCCCATTCTTCTCAGGTCTGAGGCATTCATTTTGGAATGGGTGGTAGTTTTTTGACTTTCAATAAGTGATCTCACATCCTATTTTGAATAAAAATATTTGAATTTGAATAAAATTTATTTATATGATGTAATGTTTTTCTGCACGTCCGCGGGTGTGAATATGTGACACGGGACGGAGTGTGTAATAGGAAGAACTCTTAACTAGACCATAGATAACAGAAACTAGATAATATCATGATGAATTTGGTACATACCCATGATGGTAAATTTGGTCGACAGATGGTGCCAAATAATTATGCGAAAGATTTTTGTGTTTGGAGGTAAACGGTTCAGCACATATATATCAATATAATAGGCTCTTAGCTTGAAGGTCTCTTAGAGCTAGTTCAGACATGGCGGATTCCGCGCGGATGCAAATCGCGCGGTTGAACCGCGCGGATCCTAATTACATTAGCGCCTTACAAATCGTTCATACCTGTCCGCACGGATTGACAATCCGCGCGGCTCAACCGCTAAAAATGAATTCGCGCGGTCGCCGCTCGGTTTTATTTACTTGACGTACCTAGAGGGCGTTCAGTTGCTCCGCGGAAGCCGCGCGTATCGGACGGTGACAATGGATCGCTTCGACACCGAGCTATTCATCGATGAGGTGGAAAAAAGACCTGCTTTGTGGAACATCCAATGTGCAGAATATTCTAACAAAACGATTAAAAACGGAGCTTGGCAGGAGCTGGTGGAGATTTTTGGAGAAAATGAGGATTCTTTGGAAAAGAAGGTTCTTTTTGGTCAGTAGACATTTAATTATACATTTTACCAGGGTAGTTTACATGTTTTGTAATAGACAGTCCACCCCAAATAACTGAAATGTGTATAACGTTGTTTGGCGGTACGTAACGAGCGCGGGAAAACTATCACGTTACCACAGTAACGTATAGCTATTAACTGTAATATGTACAACCCACCAACGCGACGCGCCATCTTGAGTTTAGTTATTTGGCGCGAACTGTAACAATTTTAATTTCATATTTTCGTGTCTTGCCATTCTACACGACCCTCATTCACAAAGTAATTAGCATATTTGTCTCTAATGTTTAATGATGATGGTGTACCCCTTCCTGCATGTAATGTAATAAGATTACTCATTGGCGCAGTATGTAAAGTATCTTCATACTGTATACCATCTCTAGTTCTAACAAAATTGTGTAGCACGCAACAGGCCTTTATTATGTCTTCGGCAAAGTCTATATTCACGTTTATAGGCCTATGAAAAATGCGCCACTTGTTTGCCAGAATTCCGAAAGTGCATTCAATAAAACGTCGAGCTCTTGATAACCTGTAATTAAATATTTTTTTTTCATATGATAGCCCTTTACCTGCATAGGGTCGCATTACATTTTCGGATAAACCAAACGCTTCATCGCCAACTATGACGTATGGCAATGGTTTAGGATCTGTTTCAGATATTGGTTTAGGTTTTGGTATGTGTAATGACTTTTCTATTAACCTTTTATAAAATGCTGAATTTTTAAAAATTGCAGAATCACTACTTTTTCCGTAAGATCCGATATCTATGAAAGTAAAACAATAGTTACTATCACAAAGTGCCAACAGTACTATGGAAAAAAAAGTTTTGTAATTATAATACAAAGAACCCGAATCTTTGGGTTTTGTAATCCTTATATGCTTGCCATCTATGGCGCCTATGCAATTGGGAAAATTTGCATATTTTTCAAAATCTTTAGCTATTTTCTTCCATATATCTTCGCTGGGTTCAGGCATGACGTTTTTTGTGACTTTTTCCCACAGAGTTTCACATACTTCACGGACAATTCCTGTGATTGTAGATTTGCCAAGACGAAAGTTGTAATGTAGTTCTCCAAAGGAACAACCAGTACCCAGATATCTGAAAAATAAAATATTAATCTGTATCGTTTTGAAAGTCTGCCGGGTCCGCTAGTTAAAGCATAATGAGTGTCTTGAATTACCTAACCGCTACTGTATTTATATTTGTTAAAGATAGTGATTTCTGTTCCAGGTGTATCATTACAAAAAAAATGGAAGAACATCCGTGATGCTTATAATAAGGAATTCAAGAAAGGCAAATCAATTCCTTCTGGTTCTGGTGCATGTAAAGGTTCAAAATACATGTATTTCGACCGGCTTTCTTTTCTTCAGAAGACGATAGAAAACAAAGAAACTATCACAAACATAGATGAAGCCAAAAATGAAGAAATTCGGAACATTGACCAAAAGCTAGATAATTTTGTAAATGCACGTGAAATACAACCGGTACCCAATAAAAGGAAGAAAACTAAAATTACTTCAGAAGAGCGATTGGCTAACATATTAGAAAATAGTATTGAATCAAGAGATAAAATACAAAGACAAATACAAGAAAGTATGTCAAAGCAAGATGATGATGATAAACTTTTTTGCATGTCATTGTATAAAGAGTTAAAGAAAGTTCCAGAAAATAAACGATTGGCTACTAAAATTGAATTGCTCCAGGTAATACAGAAAGGGCAGAAATTACCATCGCCTATTCATATCACGAGCCAGCAAAACACGCATAATGCAGTATTTTGGCAAAACCAACAATATTCAAACCCACAAGGATATTTCACTGGATATTCTACAATAGTACCAGGAGAGTCTCCATCGCCTTTATCATGCAATAGCACTGACGATTCACAGTCTTCTATAGTACAAAATATATATTCTGACGTATAAAATAAATATCTTACCTTAATGTGATCACGAGTTTTTCTTCTGGGGACACGCTTGACCTCATATGGGTATCATTAGATTCAATTTGTTTACTCATCATTTCTAATAATTCATCAAATGAATTTATCGACATTCTCAAATAATTGAAGAATTTTGGTTCAAAACTTCTTAATTTTGGATATAAAGTCTGAAACTGACCATGAGTAAACCGATCGCGTAATATTGGATGCACCCAATACTGCCGTTTCTTCTTTCTTTCTTTTTTACGGAGCAACAAGTACACACATATTGCTTCTTCGACTTCCATGATTGGACTGTCACCCTATGCGAATAACGGCACTCCGCATGTACATCCGCGCCTGTCTGAACACTTGCGTTTAGAACCGCGCGATTTGCATCCGCGCGGAATCCGCCATGTCTGAACTAGCTCTTAGTCTTATCGGTTCAGGAAAATTGCCACGGTAATGGATTCTACAAAGTAGCTGTGCGACGTAAGTGTTTCTCGCGATATGCGCCGCGCCGATAAAGAATGCTTTACATTAACATCATGCAGGTTTACTTTCGTATTTTGAACTAAGCGTCATAATATTATTTCAACCATTTTGTATGGAGCATGTCGCACCAGACTGGTGCTGCACAGAGCGTCGCTGCGCGTCGCGGCATAGTTGCCTCCGAGAGAATATTTTGACGCGCAGTACAGCGACGCTCAGTGCGACACAGCAAGCGGCGCGTCGCTTCAGCGGCCCGATTCACATAATTTTACATGAGCGATATCGCAGCGACATCTGTCGTTCACCTAAGATTCGTATTCACGTGATTTAAATCGCACGTTCGCGAAACGATCCTATCCAAAACTCGCTAAAGCGTATTCACGTCAGCTAGACGGACTTCAATCGTTGTGTCAGTGGTATTCTGCTATCTTTTTACAATCGGTTACAAACGATTTAATGTCAAATCGAACGTCTGAGAAGTCGCTGAACTGAAGTTGGTAATTTGCAGTTGTTGGCTTTTGAAAATTTTTTCATAAACATGAATATCAGCTTTATTAAATAGCTATATTTAATAAATAATTAAGTAGGTATATAATTAGTCCAATAACATAGGCGAAGGTAAATAAATACCTTCTCTTTATTCTATCTCTTCCATCCTCAGTAAGAGGAAAATAAATATGTTTTTTGAATAACTCAACATCATTAAGTGCTTTAGTCATCTGTCGCACTGCTCTAGACACTGTAGGTTGAGATACCTACTGAGTTGAAATTACTCTGACCAACAATGGTTTGGTAAGATCCTGTAGCATAAAATGCTACTGCTATTAATAGTTACCTATAATGAAAAAAAACACATGATTTTATAATTTATTTAATTAAAGTCTTAAATATAGTAAATATCTAGTCAGATAAGTAGGTAGGTACCTACTAAGATCTTACTTGGTAACTACCAACCTAAATAGGAAACTAAGTATAGTATTACGCTCTCATGGAATTAGAGGAACGAGGTCTTCAATAAGACCAAGGACTAAATCCTTGGTAAAGCGAAATGTTTTCACGAACTCCGTATCTGTCATTTCGAAAGCAAAATATTTGTTGATCCTTATAATATTTCGGCGAAGACGTTCTCTTCGCCGGTCTTCCCTTTCAGAAAGATCCAAAAGTAGCCAAGACAAGCTGATATTCATGTTTATGACAAAACTTTCAACAGCCAACAACTGCAAATTACTAACTTCAGTTCAGCGACTTCTCAGACGTTCGATTTGACATTAAATCGTTGGTAACCGATTGTAAAAAAATAGCAGAATACCACTGACGCCACGATTGAAGTCCGTCTAGATGACGTGAATACGCTTTAGCGATTTTTGGATAGGATCGTTTCTCGAACGTGCGATTTAAATCACGTGAATACGAATCGTAGGTGAACGACAGATGTCGCTGCGATATCGCTCATGTAAAATTACGTGAATCGGGCCGCTGTTAATTGTTAAATTTATGCAATTTTGTCTTTAATTTAATTAATGTTAGTAACTAAATAAAAATAATTTAATCGTTAATTTTATTAGTTCAATTTAATAAATTAATAATTTTATTTTATTCATTCATTTTGGACACATACCATGATGACTTTGACATCTTATATTTTTTCTCTTCGATTAATAAGTTTTTATTCTTCACACAATAAAGAAATAATGACCGAATCCACCTCACTATCGTCCATCTTGTAATGTTGCTCGCACGCGATCTGCTATAGAAATGACGCGAGCTGCCGCTTACTGCAGTTGTAGTGCCATAGGTACCGTCTAGCGACGTGAAGCGTCGCGACGCGCAGCGCCGCTGTAATGCGTTCCGACCTTTAAGCATACCTCACTGTTTACGACATGTCAATTAAAATCGGTTACAGGAACAATTAATTCACTTTACTATCTTCCTGTATCTGTGTTTTAAATTTTCTTCGCTTTGTTTTTATTTACGTTAGTATATTGTAAATGAATGGCAGTAAGCATAATAATAGTAGGAGTAGTAATACAAATAAAAATAAATGTCTAAAACCGCGATAAAAATAGTACCAGTGGGAAGCTCCTTTGCACAGGATGCCGGCTAGATAGAACGGCTCCTATTTCTGCCGTGAAGTAGTAGTGTGTAAGCTTTATTATTTTTCGGACTGAAGGGCGATGTAGCTAGTGAAATTACTGGACAAATGTGACTTAACATCTTATGTCTCAAGGTAACGAGCGCAATTGTAGTGCCGCTTAGAATTTTTGGGTTTGTCAAGAATCCTGAACGCAGATGACAATGCAGTATAATGAGCGCGGTATATCAGTTACCATTTGTAGAACGTCCTGCTGGTCTCGTCCCTTATTTTCAGAAAAAAAAAATAAAGTAAGTAGATATAGCGATAAGTAGAAACTCACAATATAAAAAGTTAAAGTGCATTGTAAATGGAAGGAGAAGTTATTCTGCAGTCACGGTTCAATGCACGCGAGAACTTTTCTTCAATTTCCTTTGAAATTTACTGAAGAAGATGTTATTGTGGATGAGGCTTGCTTATATTACACATTATAATTGTGTTATACAAATATATTGATGATGGCATATGGCACTTGGTGATAAAGCTGTGTAAAAAATAAATAAGCGTGTATTTCTGGTTCAGAGAATTCAAATGTAGAAGCGGTCATCTCTGTGACGATATTTGTCAACATCTCTAGCATGTATACTATTAACAAGCACGAAGAGGCGGTAAATGCGTTCAAAGAAGCCATTCAAGACGTCCCTCAGGAAGACTGGAGGAACTGATTTATACAATGGTATAATACAAACGAGCGCACGGGTCACCCGATGTTAAGTGATCACCGCCGCCCACATTTTCTTGCAACACCAGAGGTATCACAGAGCGTTTAGAAAGTATACGTGCTTTTTTTGAAGGTACCCATGTCGTATCGTCCTGGAAACACCGCACAAGGAAGCTCATTCCACAGCTTGGTCGTAAGTGCAAGAAAGTTCCTTGAAACCTCACTGTGGATATACTATGTTTTATATATTTATACTTTGAAAAACAATACATATAATATGTGGCACCATTACAAAGAATCCATAAACTTGCAGTAAGATCTATAAACCAGACAACGAACTCCGCAAACTGAGTCCGTAAACAATTCGTAGTTTCTGTGTCCCGTTCCTGTTCCTTTGTCTCACATTGTTGTGCGAAGTAAGTTCCAATGCCGCGCGGCCATTCCCTGTTCAATGCATTCCTGGTTACTAACCCTAATTGCGATTTGTTTCAAGAATGAGCAATTTATTTGAGCGTCTGTTTGAGTTTTCATGATATAACTAAATGTTACGTAATCCTGTTGCTTACTTGTTTATTATTTCTTGTATATTCTTTATAATTGACTACCCTGTTTGTTATTATTTGAGTAAAATTCTTAGGGGTTATGTGCCTGTATTATTCATTAGTAACTGAGTCGATCAAAGTGTACATTCAGTATGCTACAACAATCGATACAACTGCTAGTATGGTTATAATATTTGGTGATCACTATTAGTGTATTTATTAGTAATTGGTCTATAGAAAGAAGTGATTTACTGACAGCTGAGACGTGTGTTTCCGTTCCCTGTCCTTATCTACCTTGCCTTACACGTAACAGTATACCAGCGTTTATTGAAATATTACCCGTATGCGGCTAAAATTGGGGTTTATTTTTTATATGGGCAGTATCCATTTCAAAGGAAAAAGCCACAAGAGAGTGTTGTTCCTTTTAAAGCTAGTCTTAATGTACGAGTAATAAAAATTACAAATAGAAACTAGGTGACAATACCCACCCAGCGGCGGTATAAGCATCAGCCTATCAGACAGACTCCTGATAAAGCCAACAGTTATTAACCCTGAACGAATCGACCCTAGCCTCCGAATACGTTTTTGAAGCGCTACAGCAACGTTTTAAGCCCATAAAGAAACGAAAAACGTTTTTGTACGCGACACGTGTGCCATTGTGCGACTTCTTAGTATAGGATATAGTTTTAAAATTTTCTTATAGACCACACACAATGTTGCGATAAGGAGTTGTTGCGACACACCTGTTATAATATTATCATCTTTAGGTAAACATTAAAATTTCTTGTCACGTTGTTTATAGCAAACTGTTTGCAAAATTTGTTTTTCCACAGTTTGTTCCAACTTAGAGATAGGACAGATTTTATTTCGGTTCGTGACCCTTATATAAATCATGAACCTGCCAAAGCACTTCTTCGCAACAAGACTAAATTCCCGGAAAACATCAAGGTCTACTCTGATCACACACCATTGCAAGTAAAATTTTATAATGAGATAAAAAATGAGCTTTCGGTCCGACTTGAGAGGGGCGAAAAAGACTTGACAATAAAATATATCAAAGGAATCCCTAAAATAATCCACGTCCCAAATAACTACAAATAAACGTAGAGGGTAAATGATCATTAAACTGATATAATTAAGAATATATTGTAATTTCAACTTTATTTTGCATAAAAATATCAATGAGATCATTTTAATATTCATAGTTTGGCAGTTCTGCTATGACATTATTAATTACAAAAACAGGGAAAAAGTAAATAATAATTTTAATGTCTGAGGTTATTATTTTCGTAATTGACAAAGAAAATCTATATATTCTGCATTTTTGAAATTTTTTATATATTTTTAAATTGTATAGGTGAAGTGAGGCGTACCGGTCTCCAAATAGCTTGTATATAAAGTTTTCAATAACTATTCTTGTTTTTTAAAGCACAACTTTGTATGTGCGTAAATAAATACACAGACTCTCATAATTAATTTTCCCACAAAAGCGTCATATGAAGCGCAATTTTAGGAAATTTAATATAAATTATTCCATTTGAATTAGTGACAATACAAGAATTGTTGAATTTCATTTACAGTAATTTCTGCATTGGTAGTCTGGGGGTGTTCAGATTCCACCTACTTGCATAGTTCGAAATATAATAAGAGATGATGAATATTTTTTTATAATTTTTTAATTTGTTTATTACCTATCCATTACTATAGATCCCAACCGATAGAAAAAATCATTGTTTGCGAGAACATAAACAAATGAGGAGATCTACTCGCAAAATCGACAGCGATTCATTCGGAACGATACTATAATACCCCGAATATATAGCACCTACCCAAATCAACTCTAACATATGTTCGTATTCCATATCGTTTATCGTAACAGCATCGTAACCTTAGACTAATATTTTGATTAATTTACGATGTTAGAGTGAATGAATTATGCGCAAATCTTGAAAAAGTAATTATTATTTGTGCTATGTCGCCGATAAGTGTCAAGAGTCAAAACACTTCACATTCATCAAATCATGAGTTCAATTATAGAGTATATTTTTTCAGGGAACTCTTTACTTTTACTTAATGTGGGTGTATGAAGTGCGTATTAATTATTGTTGCATGAAAAAAAATGTTATCTTTGAAAACCCATTTATTTCCAGTTTACGGATTGATATATCTACTGCCCTCGTGACGTACATTGCATATATTTAATGTTTAATGATTAAACTGTAAATATTAATTTAAAAGAGTCGCAATGATTTCCGTGCCACGGCTCATTAAGATGTGGGTTAAAAAACATATTGATATAATTTTTACTTAAGTGAAATAAATATTTGAATTTAAGCAGGGTTAGTTGTGATCACTTATTGTTCACGCAAGCTAAGAGGCAGGTATATTTTTTTATACTTATACTTAAACGTAATTATAAAGTATCTAGCTCTTGGCCTATCCTTCTTCATTCGCGCATACTAAGCAAGTGTTTGCGTCTGCAACAGTATGCTTCAGAGACCTTAATTAAAAGGGATCCTTACACAGCGATTAGCTACAATAATATGTGTGATCCCTCTTTAAATCTAATTAACTTATCGCTGTTCTTGAGTAAAACTTTAATAGAAGCATTTTCATGTTATAATCGTTTTTGAATATTAATATTAAATTTAGTTTAAGGAACTGAAAAAAAGCGTTTTTGATTTTTTATTTGTGCTAATTGATTGATTGAGAATTCAAATAAATACACTTAGAAAAAATTTAAGTACTTATTTATTTCTGTTTATTTTTACTACTTAATTAAGTATGGTATCAGCTGTTTTTATGCTTTTTTATAACAACTTGATATACGAGCGCTTTATCAGCAAATAAAATGGGAAGAGAAGGATAATATAAATATAGTTTTAGTCGAAAAAAATTGAATTGAAGTAAAATAACTAACCATAAAAATATTTTAATATTATATCGGAGCAATTACTACAAAATGCCTATTATAAAAACAAGAATAATTTAGTTTAAAAATTTTTTTTTGAATTAGTTCATAAATCATCACTGGATTACATTGTGATGTAAAATTATTGTACAAACATGATTTATAATCACGTGCACGTGCGCCGAGCCCTATAAATACGGCCATAGTGTCGACAATCGAGGCGGGAGTTCGATTCAGGCAGGCAACGCGAGCACACGTGCCGCGTTATCTGTCCTTCTTCGAATATTTTAATTACCTGCGTTATCGCACTATCTGCTCAGGCCACCTGGGTTAGCTATTGTTATCGCGCGCTATTGTTCGGGACTCTTTGAGTCTCGCACCTGTTACGTTCCTTCGCGGAACGTAGCTTAGTGATTATAAGTGTTAATTACCCGGTTTTACGATCGTGTTAGTTAGCACCTGTGCTGTGTTTCACGATTCTGCACGCTAATCGTGTGTGTTGTGAGTGTTGCAGATCGTGCCGTGTGTGTCTTCTCCGTGGGGGCCTGCACAGCGTACATCGGGGTTCCGGCCCAACCAGTCTACATCCAGCAAAGCTAAGTCTTAGGCTTAGTTATTATTATTAATTTCTTTTAATTTTGCATACTTTATTATTATTAATAGTATTTTATTAATGTGCAAGTGCACAACTAAACTATAGTTGTCCACTTTATCATTATATTCCCCCTCTGCCTGACTCGGGCAGCGGGGGTTGTCACCCGCTTAACTTTTAATAACAACCATGGCTTCACCAATGGTTGCCGACGAGGGCCTTCTAAGCGCCCTGCTAGATAAGCTATTTACGGAGAAGATCGCTCCGTTAATTAAGGAAACGATAGATATCCAGACAGCGAAATCCAAATCTAAAAAATACAGATCGTCATCTGACGTTTCGAGTTCCGACGGGGAATCCGAAATGGAGATAGGCAATGCGTCCGACGCAAGTTCCGTGGCCTCGGTCAAACCGAGGAAAGTGATCACCCGATCAGCCCGTCCGCCTGTCCTTCAGGCGTACTTTGACGCGCAGGCGACCCCTAAGGTCCCCGCGGCCAGTCCTGACCGCACGGAAGCCCCTCAGGCTTCCAGTGCTTCACCGGCCCAGCCGGAAACCGCTCTACCGTCGAGAGCGGAGAGTGTCGCGTCGGATGCTGACGGCTTCATCACCGTCAGTCGCAAGAAGAAGCGCGGTCGCGAATCGCCTTCTCTTGATGGCACACCCGCGAAGAAAGCCGCGGCCACGACTGGCTCCGCTCCTGCGTCCGCGCCCGCGCCCGCTAAAGCCCGCGTACCGCCTCCGACCAAGCGCCCGCCTCCTATTTTTATAGGGGACCGAGGCCAATGGTTAGCCATCAAAAACAGGATCCCGAAGACGCTCACCTTCCAGGCGAGGGCGTACCAATCTCTAATCAAAATAGAGACCAGAGAGGTAGCGGACCACAGCGCCCTGACATCTCTTCTTAGAGAGCTGAGTGTGGGCTTCCACACGTACGCCCTGCCTGAGGAGAAGCGTCTGAGGGTCGTTATTAGGAACGTCCCCAAAGAGTTAGACGAGGCCGACATTCTGTCGGACCTCAAAGAGCAGGGTTACCCTGCACACGAGGTGCACCGTATGCGCGGAACCAACAATAAACAACCATTTAACATGGTTCTCGTAGTCCTCGACCTCATGCAAGAGGGAAAGGAAATCTTCAATATAAAATCGGTTTGTTCCCTTCAGGGCATCCGTACCGAAGCTCCTCGCAACCGCGGGGGGCCCGGTCAGTGTCACAGATGCCAATTATACGGGCACTCGGCACGCAATTGCGAACACACCCCGAGGTGTGTGAAGTGCCTAGGGAAACACGGCACGCCAGAGTGCCCTCGACCAGCGCAATGCGCGGAGCCCCCGGCCTGCGTCTTGTGCGGGGAGAAGGGGCACCCCGCGAGCTATCGCGGGTGTCCCAAGGCACCCAAACACAAGCGTCACCCAGGGCGCCGCCAGCCGCAAGGCAGAACAGAGAAGGTGGAGTTCACTCCAACCTTCAAACCTGCGCCGCCTCCAAAGGTAAACGCCTGGGCGAGGTCTCCTCCGGCTGCCAACGCTGCCACAGAGGCCACTTTCGCGGCCCCCGCGCCCCTCCGGCCTCCGCTAGCGTCCCGCCCGGCGGCATCGGTCCCGCGACCGAGGCCACCGGCGCCCGCGTCCGCGGCAACAGGTAGCAAAGGCGGCAGCACCTTTGCTTTCATGTTCGAACTGTCAGAGATGTTCGACATTGATGAAATAACAGCCCTGGCCAGCAGGCTCGATGCTGTCCGGGAAGACCCGCCGTCGCTCCTGCAAGTTATGGCAGACAACGGCAAAATATTCCGTGCCCTCACCGAAATAGGGCTAAAGTATAAAAACAACATTCGCGATGCCTAATTACGTAAGCGGACGAGTCAAACCACATACGCTCCGTATAGCGTATTTTAACGCCCAAGGCCTTAAGCCTCAACTAGACTTGGTGAAGGAGTTCGCTCACGAACATCAATTAGACCTATTCTTAGTGCAAGAGACATTTTTAAAACCACGTATACGCGATCCGCGTATCGCTAATTATAACTTAGTTAGGAATGATCGCACCACCCGTATGGGCGGCACCCTCATTTATTTTAAAAGGTCTCTACACTGTATACCTATAGATCCTCCGGTCCTCACTAACATCGAGGCCTCTGCCATCCGGGTCAGTATGGCGAATCACCAGCCGATCACTGTTATTTCAGCTTATCTTCCGCCGAACAAACAAATATTAGACACAGATATAGAAGCATTACTCGGCCACGGGGCCGCAGTCATAGTGGGCGGCGATCTTAACGCCAAACACTCTAGCTGGAACAGTAGAGCCACAAATAGAAACGGAATTTTATTAGACTCTCTCACAGACACGCGGAACTTTTCAGTAATAGCACCCGACGATCCAACACGTTATCCGGATAACGTCGCGCACCGACCCGACATTCTAGACGTTGCGTTACTTAAAAACGTAACGCTCAATGTAAATTCAATCGAGGTTTTTCACGAATTAGTGTCAGACCACCGGCCCGTCGTCCTAAATCTAGGCCCACCGGTTAACTTTCAACCACCGACGAAAACAGTGATCGACTGGCAACGGCTGGAAAAGGATCTCGAGTCTATCAAGTCCGACGACCTTGACCGTATACCGGACGTCATCGACTCGGTCGACACGGCTCACAGTGCTATCTCTCATGTGACGTCACACATACAGAGTAGGATCAAGGCCTGCTCCAGGCAGGTTCCGACGATGCAACCGCATCGCCTAAACCTGCCTCCAGAGGTCAGGAACTTACTCACACAGAAGCACAGAGCCACTAGACTTTACGACAGGTATCCGTCGGTCGAGAATAGGCGCCACCTCCGCTACCTACAGCGGGTGGTACGGGAACGTATCGCGGAACTCCGCGGCGAACGTTGGGACCGCTTGCTCGGCAACCTTAAGCCATCACATGTGGCTTTCTGGAAGCTGTCTCGCGCGTTCAAACAGGAGCCGCCCACTGTCATGCCTCCTTTGGACAGACCGGGACTGCAGCCGGCGCTCGATGACGATGAGAAGGCTGAATGCCTCGCCGATAGTCTCGAGAGTCATTGCTCTCCAAATGCAGCAGCCGACCCGACACACGTTGACGAAGTTGATCGTGAAGTTGAACGTCGCTTCGCTCTGAGCCCTTCAGGCGAGGTAATAAAACCCACCTCTTACGAAGAGGTGAAGCAAATCATTAAGGAGCTTCACTCCAAGAAGGCCCCGGGGCCCGACACTATAAACAATAGGGTTCTTAAAATCCTACCCTCGACCCTTATTACTTTATTGGTTACCATTTTTAATATTCTATTGTCTAATAGCGCGTTCCCCGAACAATGGAAGGATTCCATTGTTATCGGTATCCCAAAACCCAATAAACCTAAAGCTAATCCGAGTAGCTATAGGCCTATTAGTTAAATTAACTCGATCGGGAAACTTTACGAAAGATTAATTCTCGCGCGTCTTAATCATTACATCGCGGAGCTTAACCTGATACCCGACATACAGTTCGGATTCAGAACCGCTCACTCGTGTCCCCAGCAGGCTCACCGACTCACCGAGTACATTCTCATACGGCGTCAATTTCACGCTACCACGGCAGCCGTGTTTTTCGATGTCGCGAAGGCCTTCGACAAGGTATGGCACAACGGCTTAGTATTCAAGCTGTATCAACTGGGAGTGCCAGACAGGCTCGTGCGCATCATTCGAGCCTACCTTACCGATCGCTCCTTCCGATATCGAGTAGAGGGCACCCTATCCTCACCCAGACCCATCAGGTCTGGCGTGCCACAGGGCTCGGTCCTCTCTCCCACTCTTTTCTCGCTCTTCACGAGCGACATTCCCAAGTTTCCGAGTGTCCAGCTCACTCAGTACGCTGACGACACGGCACTCTACTTCGGCTCCAACCGCTCAACCTTGAGCAAGAACATTAAAGTGCTTCAAGCCGCCGTCGATGAACTAGGCAACTGGTTCAGAAAATGGCGGATTGAAGTGAACCCCACCAAGAGTGCAGCGGTACTCTTCGGTAACGCGAATAGCATCCGCGCTAAAAAACAACCGACTGACGTTATTAAACTGTATGAAACACCCATACCGTGGGTGAAGGATTACAAATACTTAGGAGTCACGTTCAACAGCAATATGAACTTCAAGAAACATATTGATACGGTATGCAATAGAGCCCGATTTGTCCTCAGTCGCCTTTATCCACTTGTGTGTGGGCGAAGCAAACTTCCGCTCAAACACAAAGTGACGCTGTATAAAACCATCGTACGGCCCATACTGTCATACGCAAGCGTCGCTTTCGCGCACACCCGACCGAGCTACTTACGTCGTTTGCAAGTAGTTCAAAATAAATTCACGCGCATGGCAACCGGAGCCCCGTGGTTCATCCGAAACGTTGACCTTCACCGCGACCTAGAGCTTCCGACAATAGCTCAACACTTTAAAGAGATCTCGCGACGCTTCTTTAACAAGGCGCCTAACCATCCCAACATCTTGGTTAGAAAGGCATGCGGGTACACCCCCCTTCACCATAGTCTCAACCCAATAAGACGTCCCAGACACGTAACGGTAGACCCGGATGACGACATCACCATCGCGAACGCGACACCCACACAAACACCGACACAGACACGCACACACCGCCTTCGCAGGCGTAGGCGCGGTCAACCACCGCAAACCACTGGCACTCGTCACTCTGACGATGGCCAGCGGCCCGCACCCTAGATACATCACACATTGTTTTGATACCCGACGAGACGTTAGTCCTCGTCCTGTAATCGCTTCACTACACTCACTTACACACGGACTGACTGACGGACTGACATACACCACTTACACAATCACAAACACACTCCACAAACAGACACAAACACAAACATACATGCACACAAACATTTAAACTATGTACATACATACAAACACACATACATGCAATCATAAACACATACATACACACTTACATACATTACACAAAACATCACCACACTCGCCGGCGAGTGTGCTCTTACCACCTTTTCATCTTTCATCTTCATTTCATCTTCATTTTCATTCTCTCTCCTTCCCACAAGCACACAGCCGGTCTGAGGTTCGAGTCTCCTTAGGAGACGCCCCGCGACTGTTGTTGCGTAGTCTTTGCGGCCTCCACGGCCCACGTCCTACTTCGCTGTGAAAGCCAGAGCTGCTAACAGCACAGAGGAGGTTTTAGTCGGTATGGGGTGTCCGCTTACGCGGACACTCGAGTCCGACATATTACGCCCCGTTCCGGGGCGTAAATACGTAACAGTATTTCCTCCTCTCAAAAAAAAAAAAAAAAAAAAAAAAAAAAAAACAATCGAGGCATTCGTGCTCGAGCTGTTGTATGGTACGAACCTCTCTGGGACGTGGTTACGCTGCCAGTGAAATATACGAAGGTGATGAAATACACGTGCAGTTTTCTTTCGATGATCCAATTATGAGTCCACCAGCAAGTCGACAATTGTGACGTCAACAGTAGTGATTTCACACCTTTTAAAAACAAAATAATATTATATATATCTGTACTTTTAAATTATATAATATATAACTTAAAAAGTACAGATACTTTATAATAGTTAATACTAAACTCAACTTAATAGTGAAGATAAAAAAATGCCGTATTTTCAATCTCTTTGGTTAATATAAATATATATATATATATATATATAATAGACTTGGAACGCTAGACTTAGTTAAGAAATATCTCTCAAAACATCATCAAAATTACTGAAACATTCAATATAATGGCTTCATTGCTGTATTTGTGAATATTTAAGAGACAAATCAGTCACTCCACCTATCGTCAATAACTTGAATAGGCTTAACGTAGTTTGCTCCATTCAGTGGTGAGAGCGACCAATTGAATACAGTAGACTAACGAACGACCTGGCCGACGATGAGAATAGCTGACTTAATTAATTGCTACAACACAGGAGGCTCGCTACTTGAATATACATACATATTTATCACTCTCGTGTTATTTATTACAGTGAAACTTATTTCTTCGTCCATATGTCGCATGTCGCATTACAGTCGGCCGCATGGTAGGGGTAAAGTTGAGTCATATTATCAGTAATTTTTTATGACAATATGGGACGAGACGTGCAGGACTTTCATATGTGAAGTGATGCAACAATAACACCAGACGTGAATGAAAGTACAAAAAATGTAGAAAAAACAAGTCGAGATTTATTAAGTGCAGCTTATGCAATAATTCACAATCTTTACATAAATAAAGACAAAGATTTTATAAGGATTTTAAGTATTTAAAAAAACATACCTTTAAATGACTTGTTCCATTTTTTTTTTACTAAACATCAGATTTAAATTTAGCGTCAGAATACGCAAAAAAAAACTTATGATTTAGTCTTAGATAATTTATACATTTAGATAAAGCCGAGACTGATGAAAACAGGCCACGTTTATTACTTTAGTGTGCATGACAATCTATGTCTTACTCTCGCGATTTGTGTGTCACTTTGTGTTAGTGTGCAAGCATTGCTCAAAATAGAGGTTAAAAGACAACCTCTATTTATTTCGACTTTTTCCAGCTGTCACAGTCTATTTAGACGTTTTAATGATATAAGGACCTGATAGCCCGATAACGCGTGATCAATTTTGATTTATCAATGTGTGCGTTTGTCTGTGGTTAAATATTCAAAACACTAAGGAGCTAATGACAAGCGTGGATGACTGTTTACGACTTGCCAATCTTTTGCAGTAACAATATTAATAGATTCGCTTTCCTTTTCTATCTTGCTGTATCTCCTGTATGGTTTTTTTATGAAAACTGAAAAACCTTAGGACGAGTCCTAAGGGACGAGAATATAAGTTTCGTCTCGACGAGCAGGACGTTCAGCTGATGGTAAAAGTTACGCCCTGCCCATTATAATGCAGTGCCGCTTAGGATTCTTGAAAAACTCCAAAAATACTGAGCGTCACTACAACTGCGCCCGTCTTGAGAAATAAGATGTTAAGTCTCATTTGCACAGTAATTTCACTAGCTATGGCTATTTGTGTTTGTCTATACGCTAGTATATTGTAAGTAAATCTCGGTCTAAGTATATTATGTTTATAAGGGAATCTGATAATGTACTTAGAAAACTTTTCGAGCAATTTAGGTATTTATCAGTATGTATTCAGATTCCATATTCTACTATCATCTCTGGTATATGATACCCATACTAGATAATCTATATAGACTTCCTCTTGAGGAGGCAAAAGTCACCTGGGCAAAAGCAAAACTATCTATGTAAAGATATTGTTTTCATAGAATTGTGTTATAAAGCTAAACCTGAACTAACCAACTAAATTTAATTTAATTCGATTCTTCTGTTGTTCACAAAAATATCTCTAACGAAAAACTTGGTTACCGATATTCATTTAGCTTCAATAAAGTTGTTTCAAAACTTTTGTTTTGTGTATCATTTTTACCTTTACGCATCAATAATTCAAAATAATATAATACCTGCAAACATTTTGTTATGTAGAATTGTATTAAAAGTCTTTATCGTATATATTTCATCAATAAATAATTTTCTTACCATTGGCACAATAACGTAACTTGATACAAAATTTCGAATGACAGTAATTTCTAAGAAATAAAATACCCACAGTTATAATAATGGGCAAAAGTATGTAAGAACTTGTCCAATCCATGCTTACATATCTTTACGAGACGATAGTAAACAAATATTATTTTGACAAAGAATGTTAGCATAACGACAACTTTCGGAGTATGTTAAGTACATAATATTGTTGATGATGTAGGCTAGTCGACAAGTTCAAAGTAACAATTCTTGATAAAGTTCTTGATTTATTTATTTACTGACACACCAACAGCATTACATACAAACCATTACTAAATTCACGGTCTTATACATAATTTATTATTTATTTAACTACGCCTCTTTTAAAGATTCTAAAACAGTTAGCTTATTGCCAACATTAAAATACCCAATGTCCTAATATATTTTTTTTTTATGGAATAGGAGGACAATCGAGCGTACGGGTCACCTGGTGTTAAGTGATCACCGCCGCCCACACTCTCCTGCAACACCAGAGGAATCACAAGAGCGTTGCCGGCCTTTAAGGAAGGTGTACGCGCTTTTCTTGAAGGTATCCATGTCGTATCGTCCCGGAAACACCGCACAAGGAAGCTCATTCCACAGCTTCGTGGTACGAGGAAGAAAGCTCCTTGAAAACCGCACTGTGGAGGACCGCCACACATCCAGATGGTGGGGATGATATAGTAACTTGTGGCGTGTCGTGCGAAGAAGAAATTCGGCGGCAGGAATCAGGTTGAAAAACATTACATCATCCAAACGAGTGTTGTAATGAGATTAAGTACAACATTATATCATCCGTTTTCATAATAACACTCCTTTGGTTGATATTATGGTTACTAGAACTTGCTAATATAATAATAAAACCACACAATCCTTTTATTTTTATTAATATATTTACTGAAAATAAGTAAATTGAAATTAATAATTCAATTGTTTTTAAACATTATGCAATTTCAAATTTTAATTCTAGAAGTTTTAAGTTTTTACTTCTATCGACAGTCTAGCTGGCAATTTTTTTATTTTTTCTGGTAATCTTCACATGCTAATTATCTCTACCTAAGGTTCATGCACAGTGCACATGTTTATACATATTAATGCCGCACATTTTATTTTAACATAACTCTATGAGACCAAGCTGAAGAAAACACTTAACGCTTATAAAGGAGAGATAATTCTTCAGAAAATCAAACAGGTTTGTTACACAAAACGAAAGTAAGGTATTGTTAGCGTGTTTTGTTAGGCTTAAGAGCCTGAAGTGATTTGCAAAAGTTACCCATATTATTTGTGAAGTTTGAGTAAGTTTTGATATAAATATTGGCGTTTCTCTCTTATGATAAAAACCTGATTTTTTACCGAGGTAGAATTAGTAAAGACTAGCCATGCTATCCTGAAGTGTACTTGTTCATATTAGACTCAAATAGCATCATCCTAGGCTAAACGGTTCGTTCTAGGTCTATAGGAGAAATAATAATAATTACGGTTATTTTTCTTATATTACAATATTATTAATAGTTCAAGTTTAAAATATGTTTCTATACGGAGTCTCATACGACGTCTGACCAAATTTCCAAAGAGCTGGAGGTGCCAATGAAAGTTGCAATACATCAGGCAACGGAACGCAATCAATGGTAACAGCTAGTGGACAAGATCAGATGGAGTCACGATCCTCAGCAGTGAGGGAAACGAGTGAGAAGAAGAAGAAAATAGGTTTCTAAATTATATTATTTATATTATACGGGTCGCAAAGACAGCTAAACTAGTATGAACTGTGTTTCAGATGTCAGTGACTTCTCGATACCAAACATAATTACAACGACAAAAAAAATTAGTAAAATGAAATAAAATAAAACTGCTCTCTTAATACAAAACTGAAATTAAAATTAAGATATAGCTTCCAAGAATGGGTGTGTATGATATGTGTATGGGTGTTAGGGTGCTAAGATATGATAATATTATTTGTATGATATTTATTAAAAAGCATTTATTTTCTCAAAATTGATTCCTTTAGAATTCTTTTTGATGTCATTTCTAATATACTAGATACTGCTACTGCTTAGTAAACAAATGGCGCCCTGAGAGAGAAGAAGTGGCGCAAGAAACTCTCACAGCATTCTTTTTTTTGCGCTCTTTTTAATGAAATATACAATATTGTACTGTCATTACTATTATTATAAAACAATCAAAATCTAATCCCAGGTTTTCCGATCACTTAGATATTCAGCTGTGGAGTAGTAGGATTTAGGACATAGTCATTTTTTAATAAAACATTCAAATTTATTTATTGATAATGCCAGTGGCTGGGACTTTATTATAAAAGTATATAAATTTACTCTTAAAGCTATTATGTATCTTATGAAGCCTACCAGAATTAGTTACAAGCGTTATTTCTAGTGTTATAATAATGAACACCACTATTAAGAGCAAAAAGGTGACGATTTTTGTGAACGTATATTAAATATTCACAAATGTACTGACAATGAACAGTCATAATATTTATTTCTTAAAATTTTTCTTTAATAATAAACAAGCTGATATTTAGCACGAACAGCTCTCTTTTGCAGAGCCAACACTATATCAATGTCAGCAGCATGACCCCACAGTAACATACCGTACGTCATGATGCTGTGGAAATAACTGAAGTACACTAATAGCGGTCACAACATTCGCGTACGCTCTAATCCTTCTAACTGCATATGCCGCAGAGCTGAGTCTATTTGCTAGTTGGGCATTAAGACGTCTTATTGCATCAAATTCTCTGTCTCGTATAGGATAAATTATTTTAATCTTGTCTGTACCAAGGGGTGTGCATTATTTTTTTTAGCAAGGTAGGCACTGCAGATCTAACAAGTTGTATATAGTAATTGTGCTTTAGTCCGACAGTACGACATAAGTTGTACGAAACGCTGCTTGCTTCGTATAAGCAATCTGTATACTGCCTACAATAGGTAGTTAATTAACTTTAACACTAGTGCTATATTTATTTAGGTTCATAACGAATTAGGCACTGCCTAATTGCCTGTATGATATGCACGCCCCTGTCTGTACCAGTTTATCCTATCGCCTAAAGGAAGATTTGGCCTAGCAAAAACTAGTTTGTCCTAAAATCTATGAAAAAATCACAACCCCAAGTCCATCATATAATTATTATTTTCGGCTTAGCAAAGAGATTTCGACGACCCATATAGCCGAATGGTTAGTGACCCTGACTACTAAGCTAGAGGTCCCGGGTTCGAATCCCGGTAGGTGCAAACATTTATATGATGAATATGGATGTTTGTTTTCGAGTCATGGATGTTTATATGTATTTATGTATGTTTAAGTAAGTATATTGATTTAAATATATCGTTGTCTTGTTCCCATAGTACAGGCTATGCCTAGTTTGGGGCAAGATAATTTGTGTAAAAAGATAAAGTTTTAATATGCAACCTAGCGTAATTGTTCATAATTAACATGTGAAGTATTTTCAAATAAGTTTTTTTCCCAACTCAATGAAAAGCTCGCTTTTAGTCCCTGGTACAAGGGCGAAAAGTGGCCGATTCTCTCCCGGCAAGACGACTTTTGTCCCTAGTACGAGGGAATAAAAGTGAGCTTTTCAGAAAAAAAATCGTATACGCATTATACGTGAGAAAATAAGGTTTAGATTTGTCTGTCGGAAAGAACCATACAAACAGTAAAAAAATAAATCATTCATTTTGTTATTCGACAACCAAAGCAACTTTGTCTTTATTACGTCAGGCTACATGCACATAGCTTAAATAACTTTGATCGATTAATTAACTTTAATACGTCACACCTGTTCAATCTACTTACTATGTTGATGTGAAGGTATTTTCATCGCAGCTCTTAAACGGATTAATTTTCACTTTATAGTTACAGCCCTTTGTATACTAGCAATTGTGACTCGAAAACGCTTATTACTACTACAAACAGGAATGTTATAACTTAAGCATACAACAGTGCTAAGCCTTAGTTAAGTTTAAGTGACATTTAACTTTAATTGGAACAAAATATTATATAGTAAGTAACTCAATCATTTGTTAAGTGTTTCAGTTAAATGTATGACAATATCGCACACTAATGACACTCAATAAATGAATAAAAAATTAACAAAAAAACAACCGACTTCATAAACACTATTCCAAAACAATACATATAATATGCACTAAAAAGTATAAGTAAAATAAAACCACGTAATATCGAAAAAAAGGCAGGCAGATATTAGTTGGAAATATAGTCTCCCCTCTTTAATTTATGTTATTTGTATTGCATCCAAGAAGATTTTTGTTCAGTAAACTCGAATGATTAAAGTGCATAATATGCTCAGTTTCATGCAAAGCGTGCTGCAGTTAGTTGACGATGCTAAGCTTACGCGTTGTCTGGAACCATTACCTAAGTTTCTGGAGAGATTTTAGCTACCTTTATGAGTAAGAACAGTTTGTTTTCGAAGAACTGTTAGGTATGTTGACCACGGCAATCTTCTGACACCACCACGCTCGCCATCGGATTTATCCGCATGCCCTTGAACCTAAATGGTTATGTTTAGAACAAATTAAGATGTGTTTCATCAAAAAAATGGACTACAACATGATACCTACTCTGCAAAAATGGTGAGAAAAACGCAGTAGGTAAGTACACAAGTATGTGTCTAGTATTTTGAGCACTCTTAGGCAAGAGGGATGGCCTAGTGTATCTGCTTTACATTAGATATCATGTCACAAGAAACCTGCAGGTTTTATATACACGCTTGTTGTCACACGAGTTGTATTAAAAATAGTAATTTGTGCAATAGTAAGTTAATCATACCTGCTCCGAATGTTTCGATTATTGATTCTGTGAATTCTTTTTTTGACATTTTCTTGTCTGTATTTGCATTGTATATTATCCATGCGTTTATGAGTGCAGTATCAAATAAAAATTCCATCATCACTTTCCGATACCACTTTAGACCTCGTCGTAAAGTAGTATAGTATGCTGACATTTGATCTGAGTAGTCTATCCCTTTTTTATTATCATTATAAGTTAAAATGCACAGTGGCTTTCTGATCATTTCATTAGTTCTCTTATGTATCTTACCTGTATCTACTAGAGACGCTTTATGTGCTTTACAGGAAGTTATCATTGAAACTTGGCGCTTATCGTGCCATTTAATAACTTTCACACCACTAGGCAGCATTATCCCTTCAACTTCGCCTTTTTTCAATTTTTTAGACATAAATTGCTTGGGAAGTCCTCTTCGGTTTGATCTTAGCGTGCCACAGTAAAATGTTTTCTTTTCTAAGAGTTCCTCTACTAAATCAAGAGAAGAATAAAAGTTATCGGCTACTAAAACTCGTCCTTCATTTTCTAGTCCCTCTATGAGCTTCATAACTACATTTTTTCCATGGTTCACTTCTCTGCTATTTCCTTCTTTACCTGTATATACTATGGTTTTTAAAGTGTACGCCTCAGGAGTACATAGTTTATATAATTTAACTCCATATTTATGCGATTTATTTTTGATGTATTGGCGAAAAATAAGTCTCCCGCGCCAGGGAATCATTGATTCGTCTATCACGATAAATTTTCCTGGAGTTAAAATATCTCTAAAACGATTATTTAACATATTAAGTATTTGTCGAATTTTGTAGAGTCTATCTTCAGTATCATTTCTTTCATCGCTGAAATGCCAAAACTTAAGAAGCAAGATAAATCTATCTCTTCCCATGAGAGAGCATATATATTCATTTCTGTAAATGGATTTCTTTGACCAATAATCGTGAAAATGTGGAACCTTATTTAAGCCCATCGTAAGTATGACACTGAAAAACTGACGCATTTCATTTGCATCTGTAGGTTTCCAAGCTTTAGAGCGTGATTTTGCTGTAATTTCTTTTTCTAATAAATATTTATCTGCGTATTTATTAGTTTCTTCTACTATTTTATCAATAATATCGTCAGTTAGAAACAAACTATAAATATCGACGGGCAATTTATTACGAATAGGTACATTTGTCACGCTATCAAGTATGCTCTCATCGAAGCTCAATACGTCATTGTCGGGAATGTCAATCCAATCTTTATCACCCTCAAGCTCTCCACCCTCACTTTCTGATATATTTTCAGACATATTATCTTCATCTTCACTTATTATATCGGATGAGAGATTTTCACCTGTATCATCATCACTTCCATTTGAAACGATTTCTTCTATTTCAGTATTGGTTGCTTCATCAGTCTGCGTCTCCGGAGCGTCTTCTTGTATTTTTTCGTTTTCTACGCCCTGATCTAGTTCTTCCACTTTTTCATTCTGTATTTCTAGACTTCTATTTTGCTTATTCTGGTCTTTTTCTTGTCCTATTATATTATTTTCTTGTTGCTTTTCAGTGTTTCTCTCTTCTAAATGTTTTTGTGAATTATTGTTCAAGTTGCATTTAGACGTTTTTCTTTCTGCTTTTATAAGTGAGCGCATCATCCTCAAAAGTATACTCAAAAAAAAATGGACTATTGTTTGTATTACCTGTGGTTCTTCTTTCCTTTATAGTTGTTTTAATCAATTTTTGCATACTGCTTTCATTAAATTCTAAAGGTAATAAGTTCGAACATGAAATATTATTCAAAGACGAGCACCTACTTGATGTACATAAAGCATTCAATGAGGCAGGAGAAGCTTTAGCATTTGTGTTGGATGTTTCTGTTAGCATTTGAGCACACGAGCTAGGAGTAGATAAACCACTATGATTACGAGAAACAGTACCACAAAATCTACGAGTAGATGTCATAGGATCAGTAGGTATAGTCGGTGTAATATTCATCATCAATAATGTGGTATTATTGTTACTACTTTTTGGACTGGATATCGTATTCTGAAGCACACTAAATCGTTTTCCAGTACATGGGCTGATATATATATTATTTTCATTACTTAGCTGCGTGTGCTCCAACGTAGAAAGGTTCACCATTTTCTTTTTAGGTGCGTCAAATATTTCATAATCAGAATCACTGTCATTATTAGCCAATGGAGGGCAAATTTGAACATTTTCCAAAATTTTTATTTTACTGGACGATGCAGCAGTATAATCCGGCGTTGATTTTTTGGAAATCTCACCAAAATAAACAGATTTTTTACACTTTTTTCTTTTAAAAGCACTCATTGTATAACAAAAATGATAATCAACACGTAGGTATATACGCGAGTGTTATTTCGCAAACGTGCGCTCGACCTCCCACGTCGATGCTAGGACAACACTAAAACGAGTCACGCAGCGCCCGCGCCGCCCTGGTGGTTTTTAACCTTCTTTGAAGTCGGTTAAAAATATATATATTTTAAATACCTATTCAAATTGTTATGTTTTAAATTGACAACCCTCAATTCTGGGATTAACTACATAAATAAAATTTGAAAATAAAATTTATGAACGATGCGTGACTCGAACCCGCGACCTCTCGCGTTCCGTGCGAGCGATCTTCCAACTGAGCCAAACGTTTGAGTGACGTTTCGTTGATAAATCTTGTATGCTTTGTTCAACTCTCAGGACGGAACGCGAGAGGTCGCGGGTAGGTAAATTTTGTTTTCAAATTTTATTTATGTAATTTAACTATTTACCACCATATATGTTTTCCTGAGAGTAGAACTAAGCATACAAGATTTATCAACGAAACGTCACTCGAACGGTTGGCTAGGTTAGAAGGCTTTAATAAGAAGAAGTGGTAAGAAGCACATTGCAATACATTTAAATAAATATTTACAGCTGCATCGTTTTTAAAATATTTTATTTATAATAGATTAAAATTAAAATAATTTTAAAAACAGGGCAAGGGGACGATGCAATATTAAATATGTAATCTATGACTTAATTCAATAAGTAGGCAATGACAATGAATTAAAAATAACCATAAGATGTATTGAGTATGAAGGGCGTTATATGTAATAAATTGTGAGAATGATTCGAAAAATTATAAACAGAAATATAAAATAGTAGTTAAAAAAATAAAAAACACACTTTTTATTGAAAACCATACATGATTTTTTTTTAAATTTACATCAATCCCTGCCTTATTTTAATAATGGAAAAATGGAATAATTTTATCAAATTAATGTATTGTCATCGGTCCTCGATAAATCTACGAAGTCGAATCTGGCCGTTATAATCGCGCCCAAATGAGTCGGTTACAAACAAACATACATACAGGTGAAGCTAATAAAAACCGTGTAAAAAAGGAAATTTAGACTAGTAAAGCTCGAATATTGATGAGATTAAAAAAAAGAAAATTGTTTGAATATCTTTTGTTTCTCAGGAATCGAAGTTTTTGTTTACCGGGTGTCTAACTGAGTTGCAGAGAAATGGTAAAACTGGATTGCGTGCGATCTTGAGTAAATATGGTTTACTCAAGATTTACAGGATTATTTAGAGATATAAGTGCTGGACCGTATACTTCAGTTGCACGTTTCGTGAGACAATTATTAACTTGGAAGAACGTCTTCTACCGCATTTATCACGGGGAGTGTTCCGAAGAGCTGTTAAACCTGATTCCTGCCGCCGAATTCCACCTTCGCACGCACGCCACAAGTTAGGATATCATCCCCACCATCTGGATGTGTGGCGGTTCTCCACAGTGCGGTTTTCAAGGTGCTGTCTTCCTCGTACTATAAAGCTGTGGAATGAGCTTCCTTCTGCGGTGTTTCTGGGACGATACAACATGGGTACCTTCAAAACTGGCGCATACATCTTTCTTAAAGGCCGGCAACGCTCTTGTGATTCCTCTGGTGTTGCAAGAGAATGTGGGCAGTGGTGATCACTTAACACCAGGTGACCCGTACGCTCGTTTGTCCTCCTATTCCATAAGAAAAAAGAACAGCCGCCACACTCTCTCTTTTGGTTCCCCCCAACAATGGTAGTGATTGAAGAAATGGTTGAAAAATTCAATAGGAAGATCTTCGTGTCACAGTACGTTTCATAGTACAAGAAACAGATTTTGACTGGTAGTGTATAGCATGGGTATCGCGAGCTGAACTTCCAGAATTTTTCATCATCATCATCAGCCGGAAGACGTCGACAGCTGGACAAACGCACAACATATTATAAAATAAAATTCTCACCTTTTGATGAACGTATCTACATTACTACTAACATCTACGTACATACATTAATCCACACACACTGTAAATACATAATATTAACAATTATGAAGATATATTTGAGATGTATTTCCGCAAGACCATTGGTAATTTTTAATAATGTTATAATTGGAAAATTAATGACTGAATGAATAACTGTGTATAACTATGCAACCTACTCATTTATTAATTAAAAAAAAGTTTAATTCTTAACTTATTCTATATTATACCTAATATTAATTATTTCTGTGCATGCTGTGTTTATTTGTAAGTTATCACTACATTTAGTTACTAGTTTTTAGTTCTACTTTTTATATTTTTGTGTATTATTGTGATTGTAAGTAAACGTTATAAATAAATATATGTAATACTTGAAAATACATAAGATAACTTTAAATTTAACAATATTAAGCAGAGTTTTCGAAGACAGCATCATCTAGCCACCACATTTATCGAATTTAATCTCTTTAATATTAGCACAGAGTAAATAAAGATACAACACTCAGTTTGATATTCTACCAGTGGGACACTCCTTTGCACAGGATGCCAGGCTAGATTATGGTTACCGCAACGGCGCCTATTTCTGTCGTGATGCAGTGTTTCTGGGACTGAAGGGCGCCGTAGCTAGTGAAATTACTGGGCAAATGAGACTTAACATCTTATGTCTCATGGTGACTAGCGCAGTTGTAGTGCCGCTCAGAATTTTTGGGGTTTTTCAAGAATCCTGAACACTGCATTGTAATAGGCTGGGCGTATCAATTACCATAAGCCGAACGTCCTGCTCATCTTGACCCTTATTTTCATAAAAAAAAACATTTATTGACTGCACAGAGTAGATATAATATGCAACATTCAGTTTGAAAAGAATTGTTAGTTTTTGTAACGTTCTGAGATTAATCCTTTCAAAGCATACAGGATCGGCATAAAAATTGAACGTCAATCAGAAGTGAAACATTAATCCATTTTTTGATACAGACTGGCCATAAATATTGTTCTAACTAGAAACATTGATTTTGGAATTTTTTCTGTATTCAAATTCGGGACAATAATTAAAAGTGAATCTAAATGCAATTTTTAATAAAGCCAAACGAATTCAGAAGAAGAAGCATTTCCGCGTTGGATAGCTAGGCCGATGACTGAAATAGCTGCCATCGCTTCGGTTGCCAGTAGCCCTATTGAGGCGAGAAGATAGTACTTTGAACATTAGACAACATAAACTTATTACATTCTCCGTTCCTCTGGGCCCCACGGGGCAAGTGACACGACACCAAACGGCACAAAGATGCGATTCGGCAGTCTAATCAGCAGCCCCAGCACCAACTGACGTAAGTTGGACATGAAAAGGAGCCGGAGTGTCGACGCCAGTCGGGTCCCACACCAGCGCTCTTCCCACCAGGGTCATTCCATCAGGACGCTTGCCATCGCGGTTATACCATTTGGCTCTAAAACATGTGGTATATTAAGAGCGGCAAATGTCCTGCGGATGACTTCATTAATGCTGGCGTGACGACTGATAGGTCCGCCGATTTTAGGCAGGATAGTCCGAGACGCCCAAGAGCATCTACCTGAACGCCACATCTACATTGATAAATAAATATTTCTATAATCAATCCCTTTTATTTATTTTTCTTTTTTTTTTTTTTTTTTTTTTTTTTTTTTTTTTTATTTGTAAATATGTTTATTTAATCAAAACAAATCTTATAACTATATTTACAATACTACGACTACATAAAATTAAAACTATCATTACGTGGAAGCGTACCAAGAATACTGGCAGCATTACCCCGTTGGATAGCAAGGCTGATCCGTTGACCGAAATAGCTGCCAGCGCTTGGGTTTCCAGTAGCCTTATTGAGGCGCGAAGATAGTATTTTGAACATTCTCCGCGCCTCTGGGCCCCACGGGCCAAGTGTCTCGACACCAAACGGCACAAAGATGTATGACTCACTGAGACCAACATATTTGCGACGCTTGCTGTCTTCGGCAGTCGAAGCAGCAGCCCCAGCACCAACTGACGTAACATGGACATGAGAAGGAGCCAGAGTGTCGACGCAAGTAGCGTCCCACACCAGCGCCCTTCCCCGTGCCCAAGCCACCAGCGTCATTCCATCAGGACGCTTGCCATCGCGGCGGGTAATACCATTTGGCTCTAAAACAGCTGGTATATTAAGAGCGGCAAATGCCCTGCGGATGACTTCATTAATGCTGGCGTGACGACTGATACGGCCTGCCGATTTTAGGCAGGATAACCCGTGGCGTCCAAGAGCATCTACCTGAACGCCACATCTATTTATTTTTTTGTATTAAAATTAGGAATGCATTACCTTTGTTAATAACTTTATCATTTCCCGCCTTCGCACATTTTATAAGATTAGTTTCTCATTAGCACTTAATAATTACAAAATGTAAAGGAGGTTTATCATTATTATCACCGTGCGATTGTCTAGCGAGTAAATTTTAAGGTTCCGAATATTGTATTTAAGATTCCTAAAGTATGCAGCATTCTGAAATATGCACATAAATAGACAGATCGATGCATCGCCTTTTCAATTTGCATCACATGCATCGCATTATATATCATATTCTAATTACTTTCAGCGAGCGATGGTTAACGGCCGTTCCCAATATTCAGTCTATATCTTACTTGAGAAAAAAATCGTAACTATCGTTGACTTTACTATCCCAATAAACTCATCGACGGTAACTCACCTTATTCGTACACGCTGCTTGTCAATGGGACGACGTATAGCTTACCAGCGATAGAAGTTTGTATGGAAATTGCAATTCACGAGTCCCAATATAAGGCGATAAGAATGTCTTATCGGGTGTATTGGGACAGCTTCAGATTATTGACAGCTAATTAATGACAGTAGAAGGTAGTAATTTATCTCTATCTGTAGATAGTATATTGGGAACGGCCGTTAGTGCCTTCTAGATGAACTAAATAGAATAAAGACATTTATAAACGAAACTGGCGCAATATACAATTGCATTATTAAAATATATTTTAATATCTAAACAATTTGTTATTCTTAAAGTCATATCTTATGGGACTAACTAAATTAATTTGTACCAAAATTGTGAACGACGCGGGACTCGAACCTATCAGGTTCCGTCCGATCGCTCCTTCACTGAGCCAACCATTTAAGTGACGCATGTTTCATTAATCTTGGTATGCCTTGTTCAACTCTCAGGATGTGGCTTCATCTGTAGATGATCAACTGTAAAGTAGATCCTGTAGGATCTACTTTACAGTTGATCCTACAGGATCTACTTTTCAGTTGATCACCTGCTTAACCCCAATATTTGCTTATTAGGATATTTACTTGAGATGTCGCTCTATCAAATCTAAACAATTTGTTATTTTTAAAGTAAATTTCGGTCACATATTTAATTAAATTTTAATATCTAATAAGTTATTATTTTATTTACTGTACGAATCTTCGTGCTTCATTAAAAAAATGTTCGGAACCTTCAGTAGGCGAGTCCAAGTCACACTTGTCTGGTTTTCCAATTTAAATTACCTTAGCAAAAGAATGTTGTAAAAAAATGTTGAAAAAATTTATGTATTAGAATTATTGTCTTCTAAACTATGCGTGTATCTACAGGTCCCATAGTGGTAATGCAGAAACGGATCATCTCATGGGCAGCGTTCAAAAAGCATGTGGCGAGGTGCACAGACCTACGTTGAAATCGTAGCAGGGGGTGTCTTCAACAGACACAATTCAGAATGGCTTGGGGTAACGCACCACAGACAAAGCAGGGCGATTTGTGCATGGCCAGGAGTGTAGTGCCTAATCAATCGCTTGATTGTGTGTCATCTACCTAATTTATCACGGGGAGCGTTTCGAAGAACAATATGCATGAATCCTGCTGCCAAACCCCACTTACATACGACATTTCACAGAGATAAACTGTAGATACGGATTAATATTGTATTAGTTAACACGTAAGTATCCCTTATCTGTGGTATTACTATGCGGTCAGCGGTTGAACATATTATCGGACTAGTATACACTACATTCATTTAAAGTTTTTACCAGTACAGTCGCCAACATATATAAATAAGCGTCAAATAAAATTAATCAACTGAATTTGCAAGGACGTAGTTTTAAGGTTGTTTTGCTAAATATTATATCTTCTTTCAAGGTTTATCTATTATTTCTTTAATTTAAGATACATGTATTTATCACCACCTTTTTTAACTATAAGCTAAAGGGTCCTTTTTATACTTCTTTATGTGATAAGAAATTATCCAAAAGTTTTTATTTTTTTTTATTTATTTATTTAATTAAATTGCGTTACAAGCGACTTAGTTACTAAACAAAATTGTAATACTAAATAATTATCACATGCACCTCGTAAGGCATAGCAATGAACGACAGAGGGGCAGACATTCAAATATTTTTTTCCTTTAAATATTCATTTATAGAATAGTAACTTTTTAAAGAGCTTATGAAATATTGGCTTCGGTTTTTAAGTGTTCTGGTAACTCATTATAAATTTTAACTGACGTTGGGTAGGGACCGGACCTGTGTAATGTTATTTTAGATTTAGTTTGCAGGAGATTATTTTTATAGCGAGGTGTGTTGTGCCGGGGCACGTCTATGATTTTAGTGTATAGATTTGGATGTTTTCTTCAAACTTACATATTTCGAGTATATATTATGTGCACGGTAATGTTAGAATATTTTGTTTTTGAAAATGAGGTTTGCAGCTTTCTCTTTGTTTAATATTTGCTCACTTTTTTGATCCTTCTTTCTATTCTTCTTCAGTTCTATTAGACTTAAACCAACCACCTCCATCAAATAGATTTATATATGTATGTATGTAAATACAAATTACTAAGCACATATTTGTAAATCATAATCTTTCAATGAAATTATGTCATTATTTTAATACAGGTAATAATTTTTTGTCGATGATTGTACATTCATAAAACAAAGTTCATTCAATTCACAGATGGCCGTGTCAACAGGGTTGTTTCTCTGTACTCAAACATTAAAAAGCTGTGCTAAAACTCAGAACCTTATTCGAATAAAAACTGATGAAATACGAGCGAACCTGTTTACAAAGTTGAAGGTTGTCTAAACATCGAGTTTTTATACGAGTATAGCATTTATATTTATAAGTGTTATTTTTATATAACGTTATACCATAACGTTTTGTTCATATTTATTTATAATTGTATTGTTTCTTATTATATAATTGTATTATATTGTATCTTAGTATTAGATCTTATGTTGTTAAAATTAAAAAAATATGTATGTTTTACTTGCATGTGGTCGTTGCCTGTAAATGCAATAACACTTAGACTTAGACTTATTTAATTGGAATTATTAATTATATTTAATGTAATTAATTAGTAAGTGATTATTGTGTAGGCGATGCTAATAAATAAATGAATAAAAATCTCAATAATTCAACAATAATTTCACTTGTGTTTGTTTCAAATGTTTTCGAAAATAAGTTTGAGACAGAGTTGTTCGGTTGTTTTCGTAAGGGTTTCTATCAAGAGAGGGTTATCTATCAAATATTTATCTAGCTGAGAATTGCTTTTGCTATACCTATACCTTCTATGCTTTCAATTATGTGTTTCTAATTAAGAAAATAATAATGTTCTGTTTAAGTTGAATCTGCCTCTCATAAATCATAGACACCAAACATAAGAAAAGATCTGACACCTACTCACTGAGATTTTTTATTAAAATAAGGGACGAGACGAGCAGGACATTCAGCTGCTGCCTATTAATATGCTATGCCCATAAAAATGCAATGCCACTCAGGATTCTTGAAAAACCCAAAAATTCTGAGTGGCACTACAATTGGACGTAGTTAAGCAGAAAGGACTCAAAACACACAAAGGCGCTTTTGAGCTAAAGGTATTCGAAGTTTCAGCTCTAAATAATCTTCCATATGAATATCCTATAAAAAATTCCAAAAAAATATCAGTTTCCGTGTTTATTTTAAAAATAGGGTTTTCAATACATGACAGATTCGACCTTCAGGAGTACTATGGCATACATAACTGTACGTTGACCAAAGTGTGGTTTGAGTCCTTTCTACCTAACTACGTCCAATTGCGCTCGTCACCTTGAGACATAAGATGTTCAATCTCATTTGCCCAGTAATTTCACTAGCTACGGCGCCCTTCAGACCAAAACACAGTTATGTTTACACATTACTACTTAGCCAGAACGTCAACTGTTACAAAGCCGCGCGTGACCGGTTAGTCTCTTTAAATACTTACCAATAAAATAAAGCGATTAGCGTTCCTAAAAGAGTTTGCACTTCAAAAACTCATCTTTTCAGAGTAAGCAATCGAAATCGCTCCAAATTAAATGACAAACATTTACTGAGACATCTAGTAATTGAAGTTTTATTTAAGATTAGTATATAAAATGCTTCAATCCTTTCACTGCGAATAATTATTGACATTGTGAAATTTGTTCAGAGGACAGGGATGAATCTATTTGAATATTATTATGAACTAATCCCCATTACTTTAAATTAATCCTCACTTATTTATCCATTTAAATTGGTTAATTATGTATGTGGAAATACCACTTTAAATGATTCGGATCTGGCTTTTCGTTTGGATGTTATGACAGGTATGGTATGGGTATAACAATTCTCTGAGTAAGAAAAATGTCACGGCTTAAACAAACTTTCCTACGGTTAGTCTATTAACTAATACTATTTTAACTTCTTACTTTAAATAGTAGATTTAAATTTGAAACATTTGAATATTAAGTAATTTTTTTATATTTAGAAACTAGTTTTGCTGATTAATAGCGTCCACGCAGATGATGTCGCGGGCAGCAGCTAGTTATAAACATCTTGTTGACTTTATGTTAATAACACCTCGATCCATTTGACCGCGTTCAACTCAGAGCAGCTTGTCGGGGACCCAGTGCTTTGAAAGGCTGGATCACTTGGCGTTGCGTAGAGACATCTCTTCATTGTGTGTCTTCTACCGCATTTATTAGGGAGAGTGTTCCGAAAAGCTGTTTCATTTGATTCCTGCCGCCGAATTCCACCTTCACACGACACGCCAAAAGTTAGGATACTATCTGGATGTATGGCGGTCCTCCACTGTGCGGTTTTGAAGGTGCATTCTTGGAAGAGCGGCCGGCAACGCTGCTGTGATTCCTCTGGTGTTGCAAGAGAATGTGGGCCGCGGTTATCACTTAACACTAGATGTCCCGCACGCTCGTATGTCGTCCTTTTCCATAAAAAAATACTTGGACAGTAATAATAATCGTAGTATATACTTCTTTAGCAAGGCGCTCAGGTAAATTACCTACAGTTATATTTAAAGCATGATAGAAACCTGCCTGAGTACGGGCCCTGTTTAGCAAACGTTATCCCTCTTTATTCAATAGCAGTTTGAGGACCTATATCTTGTAAATCACTTTAGTACCTTAAGCCGAACAAAACACCTGAACAAAACGTTGCATTTCCTTTAGATAATCATGCTTCGATTTTCTAAACATTTATTCAAAGTGAAATAAATATTCACTTGTATTATATTATAATAAGTTTATGTTGTACTTATCTTGAATGACTTACTGGTGCGTCTGTGCACAATTAAGGCCGCTAGATTATTTTTGAAGCGAAAACTTCTATAGCCGCGCTGGACACTTTTTTGGGGCTAATCTTATGGTTTCGAGTCACCGAAATGCTAATTAGCGCTGTGTTATATATTATAAGTTCAATTGAAGGGATGCAAAAGCAGAACTTATTGCGCCTTTGAAGGTTCGACTAGCGACGTAAGTTAACACAGAAGTAAGTTAGAAGGGGGTATTATCGAGCTGATTATCAGTCGCCAGCTCTTGGGATACCTAAAGTAGCTTACCAGCTTACCGGCGACTGCCAGTATGGTTTCCTTTATTGTGGCTCATCTGATGATATTTGTGTATATCTCTCGCGCAAAAGCGCAAATGTTTTAGTGGAAGGGAAAGATGTTGGCGTTAAGTCTGGTCATAGCGAAGGCCCCCTGTCGGGTGTATTACAAACAAATATTCTACAATCATAGGTTTTCCGAGGAACTTCTTGCCTCGCAAAGCCTCAGCGAAATCCATTACCAGCTGCAGTTTTTATAAACGACTAACATCTTATCTAAAAAAAACGAAGTAGATATAATATTATGTATCTTTGACTTTGACAGTTGACTATTCCTCCTATTGCTCACGTACAAGTAATCTAATAAATAATTGGGACATTTCGCGTGGAGTTGACAGCGAAAAAAAAGTAATATTCTGAAATATTTCATATTTGGCTTAATTGTACTTTTGGTAGGTATGAATGTGGAAGCTATAGAGTTTTTAATAGACTTTAAAGCTTTGGTATTTATGTAATCGATTCCGTAACTAGTATTCACATCTAAGTTTTTATTCTTTTAATGTTTTCTTTTTCTGTCGTGAAATTTAGTTTACTTAGGCCAAAATTAGGATTGTTTTCGGTATCTTTTGCATCAGTACAGATTTTGTTATTTTCGCTAATTTCCTGTCCATCTTTCAATTTCTTATCTACTTTTTTCACTTTACTCTTCTCTTATCTTATTGTTAGTTAAGCTATCTTTTAGGTTAATAATTAATAATTTGTAGATAAATAATGTGCATTGTTTTATCATTATAATATTTTAGTAAAAAAATAACTATATCCAACGTACCTACTGATAACAGTAGCTCACGCATGACCTTGCATTAGGCTATATATGACTGTACGTGGCGCACTCTTCGCGGTACCGCAAAAACGGTTGATTGTATGAAAAAAAAGTTCATACAAAAGTAGTGGATAATTTTATACTCTACAACTTTTATAACAGGTATAAATCTCATTTAAGCAATAGAAAGCGAGATATTCACGAAAAACCGATTTTTACAACCTTTGACCTTTTCTTTAGATACGAACACGATAGCACTTGTGCCTTTTGAAACAACATTTAGAACGACAAAACAAAGGTTTATACCAATTTACAGATTGTATTTTTGTGTTGTGTGCCGATATTAAAATCGCGATACAAAAGTAAGTGTTGATCGTAGATGGGTGAAAATTTGAAGTTGTATGTATTTTTTAATGCTGACTCATAATATACAAATTTTTAAAAAATGCCATAAAAATAAAAATAAAAATTTGTGTGGACATTTAGGGGGACGAAAAATAGATGTCCGATTCTCAGACCTACCCAATATGCACTCAAAATTTCTTGAGAATCGGTGAAGCCGTTTCGGAGGAGTTCAAAGTTTAACACCATGACACGAGAATTATAATAGATAATTATTATTTTTTACTTTTGTCAGGACTGGTCGATAATTTGAAATCTTCAAAAAACTCCCACTCAATCGGTATACAAAAACTTTTATACAAATAATTATAAAGTGATATACCAATGAATATATCACTCTTCAAAAATATCAGTACGACTCCGGTATAGTAATTGTGTGACGGTAATAATTAAACTTGACCTACACCAAAACTGATAAATATAATCAGGGCGATTGAAAGGATTGCTACCGCCATCTATGGTTTCTCAACGAAAGTGCAATTAATCGGCTTGGACGGATTTCTAAGAATTGGAGAGTTCTCTTACATGGTCATGGATCCCGTAATCAAAACCTTCCCAAATTCTCACCAAACTAACTCTAAAGTATGTAATATATCCTTTCCATTAAATAAAAATAAATCATCGAATTCGGTTGGCGCGCATGTACATATTAAATTTTGGGATGGTTTTTCACATAATAACGTTGTATTTTATTTTCAAAATAATGTTTTTATAATATTTTATTCTTATGATGTAAAAATAACAGCTGTTGTCTTTATAAGTTCTTTTAATAACAGAAATTAACAATATTAGAATATACTGCAGAAACTAAGGTACATAAGCAACTAAACATTTTTTAACAATATGAAATTTCTAAAGAAAATGAATTTCTGTGAAAGAATAGGATAATTTAATACAAAGTGTGGCCTCCTCTGCTATTCAGAACTTGTCGGCAGCGATTATTCATTGAATTAATGACACTGATTATGAAAATTTATTGAAGTAGGCGTACTTGGCGGAAATCCATAAGTATCAAAATTATTTGAGTTTTCTTTAGTGTTAATTCCGCCAATATTTGTCTTTAAACAATTCGACACGTGTTTCGCCTCTACGCGAGGCATCCTCAGGACGTGTTGATTAAAACAAATATCGTCAGACAAATATTGGCGGAAATAACATTAACGAAAACTCAAATCATTTTTGATGAGACTGTTTATGTTATCTTGTATTGGTATTCTCTCCCAATGGAATTGTAGCAAATCGTTCAGCTGTTAGGTTGTTGTCACTCCATCCAAGTCCTTCAAAACATGTCTCTGTCCCATGCGTGCTTGATGGGGTTGAGGTCTGGCGATTGTGCAGGCCAGGGCAATACCCGGACGTTCTCCGTTGCCGGTATTGACTGGTTTGCCTAGCTTTATGTGAACGCGCATTGTCATGCATTAACGTAAAAATCGGAGCCAAAGGTTTGTGCAAATGGATGAACAGAAGGTCTGAGAATATCCTCAACGTAATTTTCAGCGTTAATGTTTCCATTTACAAAAACGAGCTCTGTTCGCCTGTTCTTAACAATACCCGCCCATACCATAACTGTTGAGCCGCTGTATGGATGAACTTCCTGAATACATCTGAGCCTTTCAGTATTTCCGGGCCGATGGTACACTCGCACCCTTCTTGTATCAGGCCTAAACCCGAATCGCGACTCATCGGAAAACATAATTTTATCCCATTGTTCCTGGGTCCATTTTCTGCGTTCTCTGCACCTTTAATTTCGACGAGCGCGATTCCCGTGACGTATCGGTGGGCACGTAATTGGGCGTTGAGCTCGTAGGCCGTACTCATGCAGTCAATTTCGCACAGTTTGGGAACTAACATCAACACCACTTGAATTTTGTAGCCTCAAACTTATCTCACAGCGGTTAACATCGACTGGCGTCTTGTAGTCAGTTGTATGTACCGGTCTTGCCAAGTGGTTGTACTCCTTTTACAGCCTGAATGCTGTTCAGCGGGTTCCCTTGTGTTATTGAAGCGCTTCCATAGACCACAAATAACACATCTATGAATGCCAAAATGCCGAGATACCTGAGATTGATTACTTCCCACTTGCAACATCCCTACAGCTCTTTGCATTTCATTTGCCGTCAAATGACGTCGCTCCATGACGTCAAGAATATCTAACAATTCAATTTAGTCGCTAACTTTATTTGATTTTAAAATTTTAACAACCATATTAAAATTATAAAATCAAGACTAAAGGTAGCAATAAAAACGCACTTAAATTCAAACATTATGTTTAATTTTATGAAAAAAACAAAACTTAATCGACATTTTTTTTACAACCAGCCAGTATGTCATCAATAGCAAAAAAGTTTACATACCTATGCACTTTGCGTGTATAAAGACTTAGAAATTATTTAATATAAATGGTAAATTTGTAATATCATGCATGTTGCTTAGACTTTTTTGGTGTTTGTAGTTTTGCTGATTTATAGCGTCGCTATATATATTTATGTCGCGGGCAGCAGCTAGTTATAAACAAGATGTTGATAACTTGACTTTATGTTAATAACAGCTCGATCCATTTGACCGGGTTCAACTCAGAGCAGCTTGTATTGTCGGGGATTCGGTGCTTTGAACGGCTGGATCACTTGGCGTTGCGTAGAGATATCTCTTCATTGTGTGTCTTCTACCGCATTGATCACTCCGAAGAGCTGTTTCATTTGATTCCTGCCGCCGAATTCACCTTCGCACGACACGCCACAAGTTAGGATACCATCTGGATGTTTGGTGGTCCTCCACAGTGCGGTTCTTAAGGAGCTTCCTTGGAGGAGCGGCCGGTAACGCTACTGTGATTCCTCTGGTGTTGCAAGAGAATGTGGACCGCGGTTATCACTTAACACTAGATGACCCGCACGCTCGTTTGTCCTCCTTTTCCATAAAAAAAACCTGGACAGTAATAATAATCGTAGTATTTACTTCTTTAGCAAGGCTCTAAGTTGCATTATCTACAGTTATATTTAAAGCTTGATAGAAACCTGCCTGAGTATGGTCCCTGTTTAGCAAACGTTATCCCTTTTTATTCAATAGCAGTTTGAGTACCTATGTCTTGTAAATCACTTAAGTTCCTTAAGCCTTACAAAACACCTGAACAAACGTTATATTTCCATTAGATAATAATGCTTCGATTTTCTAAAGATCTATTATCCCTTTATTCAAAGTGAAATGTGTATTCACTTGTTTTATATTATAATAAGTTTACTTTTATATGATAACGTCTTAAATTTGAAAAGTCGGTCCACCCGTTAGGATTAGTTCACTAACATATACATGAGCAGGAGAATTATATTATATGGACGGAATTATGAAAACAAACCATTCTCGAATCCGCTTGAAGACACACAGAAAGTTTCATTAAAATCGGTCCAGCCGTTTAGGAGGAGTTCAGTTACAACAGAAACACACAAAAGAAACACATATATTAAGAAAAGTTTATTTTGTACTTGTCTAATGTTCAAAAATAGTACTATCATCGCACCTCAATAAGGCTACTGGAAACCCAAGCGCTGGCAGCTATTTGGTCAACGGATCAGCTTAGCTAGACGCGGAAATGCTGTAATATTCTTGGTACGCTTCCACGTTAAGATAGTTTGAATTTTATGTAGTCATATGTCACTATTACTGACTGGTTCGTCTGTGCATAATTAAGGCCGCTGGGGCTAGAAAATTGAATATTATTTTTGAAGTAAAAACTTCTTTAGCTGCGTTGAACACTTTTTGGTAGGGGCAAATCTTATGGCTTCGCGTCATGCTCATGACTGACGCACGCGATAAATAAATACATAGTTTAAGAAAATATAAATACAAAAATAGACACTTTTTGGATGGGGCAATATTCGTGTATATCTTATAAGTTAAATTGAAGGGATGCAATAGGCAGAACCTTTTCCGCCTTCAAAGGTTCGACTAGCGACTTCTAAGTTAACACTTAGAAGGGGGTATTATTGAGCCGATTATCAGTCGCCAGCTCTTGGGATACCTAAAGTAGCACCAGCTTACTGGCGATTGCCAGTATGGTTTCCTTTAATGTCGCTCAGCTGGTGATGTTTGTGTATATCTATACGCAAAAGCGCAAATGTTTTAGTGGCAGGGAAAGATGTTGGGTGTTTAGTCTGGACATAGCGAAAGCCCTCCATCGGATGTAGTACAAAGCGGTGATAGTAAAATATTCTACAACCATGGGTTTTCCGAGGAACTTCTTGCCTCGCAAAGCCTCAGCGAAATCCATTACCGGCTACAGTCATGAATGACTAACATCTTATCTAAATAACCACACCTAGTTTCGAATTCACTACAAGTTCAAAATCACCCTGAAATTAGTTATTTATCTTTACGGACTAGATTTCGTGCTAGATTTATACATATTTGACTTTGACAGTTGACTGTTCCCCTTTTGGCGCAAGTATAAGTAACCTAATTAGTAATTCGGGCATTGATTCTCCAAGTACCGTCGTGTTGGCTTTGGTTGACAAACGTGTGGTGTTTTTCGGAGTGTTTTTTTTTGTTGAAAAGTGGCCTGTTTTTGTGTTTTACCTACTATTTATTGGTGGTGGTGTAATTTAGTGTGTTGGGAATGGAGGTGGAACCCCCTCCGGTTCCACCAGACCCCGATGGGTCTAGAAATACGTCTCGACAGGCTGCCTCCTCTCGGAAGCGGCATGTCGAATCCGATGAGCCCGCTGCAGAAAGCGGGAAAAAATCAGGTTTAATTCCGCCCCAAGCGTCCGTACAAACTATGTATACGCATCCTTCGTTTGCTGAAGGCCCTAAAGGTTACAGTGGGGATGACAAAGGTCCGTTTATAGTTCACGTTTCCAGGGAGGTCTCGGACCCATCTGCAGGCACATCTATACGTGCATTGAAGTTTGGACTGTTCCTACACCAAAATAAATTCACGCACATTGTGAGTCGAATTTTCACTCAATCGGTTGTTTTGACTTTTAGAGGCCAGATGCTTCCCTCCAAAATTTTTTCATTTTATACGTTCCTTCCCGTAGAAATCTATAAATTCCCGACTATTCAGTGCCTGAATTGCTGTCGTTTTGGCCACGTTACAGTGTAGGTCTAAGCCCAGGTGTTACAGATGTGCCCAGCTCCACACACGTGAGTCCTGCGATGTTCCAAAAGAAAAAGCTTCCTGCTTACATTGCTCAGGCAGTCATTTTTCATCGGATAAGAACTGTCCAGAGGTTTAACGCCAAGAAAACATAAAGCCTATTATGTCTCAGGATAATATATCGTATATAGATGCATCGGCTCGTTTCCCCCCAGTTCGCAGGTCATATGCGGAGATGACAAGGGAGTTCTTCTCCTCTCCTACATTCTCCCCTCTGCCCGTTAACTCTTCCCAACCTACCAACTCATCTCAACCCAGCTCCAACCCTAAAAGATCCTATCGGGAGACAATTATTCGTTCTCCTCGCCCCCGTACCCCCTTAGCAAAGGGTTAAAACAAGCAGGCCCATGACGCTATCATCAATCTCCCACCCTCCTCTCTACCAATGGCTGTGTTCTTGGCTACAGCCAACCCGACTTCCCTCAATCCCAAGGGAAAATGTTAGAAGACCTTTCCTCATTGCTCCTCAGCATCGTTGCTCCATGCAGCGAACTTCCATTACCGCCCAACGTTGCCCAAAATCTAACCCGTCTTTTTAAGATCTTGAACGATGGCCCCAACAGTTCTTCTGCAATGGAACTGTAAAAGTATCCATGCTAAGAAACAAGATCTTATATCATTAATTAACCTTCACAGCCCTGTTATAATTGCCATCTCGGAGACATGGCTGAGGCCTGGAGCCCGATTTCGTGTCCCTGGTTTCTTCTGTTTGCGGGATGTCAGAGATGACGGCTATGCGGGTAGTGCAATTTTCATTCGGCAAAACATTTCGTTTTCTTCTATGCCTAGCCCCCCTCACAGTAATCAGATTAATGCTGTCGCTGTGAGAGCTGTAAATATTTCCTTCTTTTCTTTGTATATTCCACATCCAAGCCCCTCCCTTATTCCACAAATTGAAACTATTCTAACTTCTCTCCCCAGTCCCACTGTAATTATGGGTGATTTTAATTCCCACCACACTTTGTGGGGGAGTTACAACTGTGATGGGTTTGCTCCGTTGTTGGTTGACATCTTTGAGGATATGAATCTTTGTATCCTGAATGATGGCTCTCCGACCCGCAGAGTTTACCCCAATCAGAATCAAAAATAGGCAGTAGATCTATCCCTTTCTTCAACTTCCCTTGCATCTTAGCTATTACCTACTACCTATGGTAGCGACCACTTCCCTATTATCCTTACTCTAAATAATAGGACAATTCCTCTCCCCATTCCTAACCCTTTACTAAAATATAAATTGCGGAACGCAGATTGGTCTCGCTATGCTCAAACCGTGGATGATTTGTTGGACTCCCTTCCTGATCTTCAGAGTGATGGTAACCTCTTGACTTACTATGAACAGTTTGTCAAATCTCTTATTTCTTCGGCCGATTCCAATATTCCCCGTAAAAATCTTTCTGTCTCATATAATTTGCCTTTCCCTCCCTGGTGGGATGGGGAATGCAAAAACTTGTTCAATAAGAGAGTGGTAGCAGAGAAAGAGTACGCAGCCCAAATGACAGAAGAGAACTTCACGAAATATAAACGTATTGATGCTAAAACTAAAAGGATAGTATCAAAAAAGAAAAAGCTTGGCTGGACTAAGTTCTGTGAATCACTTAACCCCAGATCGCCTTCTTCTATTGTTTGGCTAAACATAAGAAGATTTCGCAGAACTCTTAACTACTCCGATCCAAACTCCAACAATCCATCTGAGTGGCTTAGTACTTTCGCTGACAAACTTGCTCCACCGTAAGTTCCCCATCCGGACGATTTCCCTATTTCTACGCCAGCACCCATAATGTGCGAAATGGATGCTCCCTTTTCTTTTTCAGAGCTTCAGATTGCTCTTGGAGGCCTAAAAGATTCATCCCCTGGCGAAGATGGTGTACCCTACTCTTTTTTGGTAAATTTAAATAACAAATCTAAATATTCCTTTCTAAATTTGATTAATGGTTTTTTTAAAGGAATAATTACAGATTCCTGGAAGTCTCAAATAGTGATCCCTCTTCTCAAGTCTGGGAAAAACGCATCAGATTTCAATGCATACAGACCTATTGCACTGTCGTCCACCTTAGCAAAAGTTACGGAGATCCTCCTTAAGAACCGATTAGAGTGGATCATGGAAGGCAGAGGACTGCTGGCCCCTTCGCAATTCAATTGGCCTCAGTACTGCAGACAGCCTCAATATACTGACTACAGACATTCGAACTGCCTTTGGTAAGGGTGAATACCTTGTGGGTGTTTTTATCCATGTACTTCTTCCGTTGCTCAGGCAAAAACTGCACCAGCTGAGTGTACCACCGAGGATAACACATTTCATATGTAACCTGCTTTCTGGCAGGTCAGTTATAGTAAAACACCAGTCTTCCAGTATCCCACCCAGATTAGTGTGGATAGGTCTTCCCCAAGGCTCTGTTCTCAGTCCTTTGCTATACAGCATATATAGTCAGGATCTAGAACTGTCCGTTAATAATTTTTGTAACATCTTGCAGTATGCTGATGATATTGTACTTTATCATAGCTCAGGCTCTGTAGAGGAAATATCCCAATGCCTCAACTCTGCTTTGTACTATTTAGGGCAATAGCTCTCTGACCACGGCTTATCTTTGTCAGTGTCTAAATGCCAGGCAGTTGTGTTTACAAGGAAGAGATCTATCCCTACCTTTAGCTTTTACTATGAGGACCAACTCATCAACTTGGTAGATAAGGCAAAGTTCCTTGGAGTTATCCTTGATTACAGACTGAACAGATTGGCTCATACCGAATATGTAATTAATAAATGTGAAAAGGGCATCAATGTTCTACGCGCAATAGCGGGAGTCTGGTGGGATGCTCATGCCTACTCCCTCAAACTCTTATATAATGCTTTATTTCGTAGCTATATTGATTACTGTTCGTTTGTTTTAGACCCCTTAAATAAAACAGTGTCTGAGAAGCTAAATAAAATTCAATATCGTTGCCTCAGAATTATTCTGGGTGCAATGAAGTCTTCCCCCACTAACGCTCTACAAGTCGAATGTGTTGATCCACCTTTACATCTCCGACAGCAATACCTATGTGACCGGTTTGTCAGCAAAATGTTACAGCTTTCCTACCAACCATTGTGGACCAAATTGGACCAGCTATCTCAAGTCCTTAGCCCACGCAATCCCTCTTCTTATCTAAGTTTACCAATCTCCCTCATCCCTTGTTATCTTTATCGATGAGTCCTCTATTCTCCACATCATATAAAGCCCTGGTTTTCAATCCTTACTGATCTTGGTCTTACGTCGTTACTGATCTTGGTTTGGTCAAAGGAGCCCCCGATACTTATTCGAAATTTCAATGCTTAGTTCATCAGAATTGGTCAAATCACTTTCTTATCTACACTGATGCTTCAAAGATGTCTCAGCAAAGTTGTGTTGGCGCAGCCTGCTGGGTCCCCAGCTTTAAAGTCATTTTACAATTCAAATGTCCTCCTGAGTCTTCGGTGTTTACAGGAGAGGCCGTTGCCTTATTAAAAGCAATCCTGTTTTCCCGCTCCCATAACCTGAATCAAACTGTTATTTTTACTGACTCCCTTAGTTGTTTATCATCCATGAAGGAAAACCCATTCCGGAGTAAGTCAAGACATCCAATTATTCTTCAGATTAGGGAGGCTCTATTTTCCTGTCATCAAAATGGAATAAATTTAACACTTCTCTGGATACCAGGTCATTCTGGCATTGCAGGCAATGAAACAGCAGACTCTTGTGCTAAATCTGCTATACAAATGGGTTCATATAAACATTATAAAAATAGTTCCCAAGATCTGAGAGCACTTTCTAAAACTTATCTCGACAAGTCCTGGAATACATACTGGAATGAATCAAAATTGGTTAAAGGTAAATTCTATGCCTCAGTCCAACCAGATATACCAAGGCGTCCATGGTTTTTTTCCCACAGATATGCAGACAGATGGGTTACCTCCACAATATGTCGCCTACGTCTTGGTCATTCCAGCACACCTGTCCACCTGCACGAGATCAGAGTTAGAGATCACTCCTTGTGTGAATGTGGCTTGGACGACGGGACTATATCTCATATAATATTTTCCTGTCCTACACTTCTTCATCCCCTTTATGACGTTCTTCCACCGAAATTTCCCCGTCCAGTAAACGTTGAATGTTTGTTAACGTCTGTGTTTAGTCCTTATTGTAATTTTTTATGTAAATATGTCAAATATAATAATATTAAGCTGTAAATATCTAATGTAGAGTGTATTTTGTATAATATTGTATTGTTCCAGGCTAGAAACTAACCATATAAAATAACACTATACTCAAAGAAACCTGCCACTTATAAATTATCCAAATTAAATTCATACAAAATTCCGATAACGTGTCTCTTCAATTCCACTCGACATTGGCGAAATAATTTGCGCCCAACTGGTGCAGCCAAACGCCATATCACAAAAATTTAATTGAATTGAATTCGGGCATTTCACGTGAAGTAAACAGCGAAAAAAAACTGACTTTCTGATTTTTTTATGTAGGACACAAAATATTTTTTATGTACGATATTTATTTGTGAAGTAATGGCTTCTAAAGAATTGTTATTATTTCGAATTAAGCTAATTTATATTAAAATATTAAGTATGGCAGCTTGAATAGAAAGTTTACTGTTCTATTTAAATACAAAATAAAGCTGGATTTTTCGACCGAAGTTCCTTATGGGACGATGTGAAGGGGTACCCTAACCGGGAAAAAACGTCCGGAACGTAACTAACTCTCTTCATGTACGTCGAAGCGTTGCTACGCCACAATATCTTGCTAATTATTATTTATATATAAATAATTGACAAGTAACAATTATTGACATTAGACACATATTTATATATTTTAGCGCTCTACAAAGCGCAGGTCCGGCCACACATAGAGTATTGCTGTCATCTCTGGTCTGGTGCACCCCAGTAACAGCTCGATCCATTTCACCACGTGCAGCGCAGAGCAGCTCATTTGTCGGAGAGCCAGTGCTCTGTGAACGGCTGGATCACTTGGCGTTGCGTAGAGACGTCGCTTCATTGTGTGTCTTCTACCTGATTCCTGCTGCCGAATTCCACCTTCGCACGACACGCCACAAGTTAGGCTATCATACCCACCATCTGGATGTGTGGCGGTCCTCCACAGTGCGGTTTTCAAGGAGCTTTCTTCCACGTACTACAAAGCTGTGGAATGAGTTTCCTTGTGCGGTGTTTCCGGGACGATACGACATGGGTACCTTCAAAAAAAGCGCGTACACCTTCCTTAAAGGCCGGCAACGCTCTTGTGATTCCTCTGGTGTTGCAAGAGAATGTGGAAATCGGACAACATCTATTTTTCGTCCCCCTAAATGTTAAGGGTGGTTAAAAAAAAAGTAACACGAAATTTAATTTTTTAATTTTTTGACATTTTTTTTAAAATTGTTTGATTATGAGTCAGCATTAATAAATACATACAACTTCAAATTTTCACACATCTACGATCAACATATTTTACTTTTTATCGCGATTTTAAAATCAGCAAGACAACGTTAGCTTGGTCAGCTAGTATTTTATAAGACTTAAGTAAGTGATACGTAAAAAATATATCACTCTTCAAAAATATGACTTTAACGATTTCGGCAATTTTTTTTTTTTTTTGAGAGGAGGAAATACTGTTACGTATTTACGCCCCGGAACGGGGCGTAATATGTCGGACTCGAGTGTCCGCGTCAGCGGACACCCCATACCGACTAAAACCTCCTCTGTGCTGTTAGCAGCCCTGGCTTTCACAGCGAAGTAGGACGTGGGCCGTGGAGGCCGCAAAGACTACGCAACAACAGTCGCGGGGCGTTTCCTAAGGAGACTCGAACCTCAGACCGGCTGTGTGCTTGTGGGAAGGAGAGAGAATGAAAATGAAGATGAAAGATGAAAAGGTGATAAGAACACACTCGCCGGCGAGTGTGGATAGCTACCGCCATCTATGGTTTCTCAACGAAAGTGCAATCAATCGGCTTGGTCTGACTTCTGTCCATATCATAATAATATATTCGATCACTAAAGGCAGAGAGTAGGGATTGGTACTTACTTAATTAACTAAAGGCGACCCGAGTGAGGGTCATCTTTGGTGGAAGTTCAAATTAGTGTCCTCCAGCCGCGGCCTTACATAGTTACAAACCTACCTTGGCTGACACCGACTCCAAATATAATAATAATTGCAACAATAATTAGATTGAACGTCGAGATCAGATGAAAACTCGATTTTAGAAAAGCGGGGTAAAATCAATAACTTCCGTATTTTCGAATATTTTCAATTTTCTTAGCGGGGAGTTGATTAATTACCATTGAATAGAATTGAGAACCTTCCCCATTTTTGAAGTCTTTTCAAAAGACTTTCATTTTTAAAGAACAAGAGACATCCAAACAATTTCTTTGTTTTAATCTAATCAACATTCTAGCTATAGAGTTTGCACATCATTTTCACAATTTATTTATTCAAGACCTCTCCTATATAATTATCATGCATATATTATATAAGCACGGAGATTACTACTTTCATGTTGTGCATTCAAATAAAAAACAAATATTTTTAGTTTTGTCTTGCTTGTCGTGCATACTAATGTTAAACCTGACCTGTTTTCATCTCAAGTCTAGCAAAAAGAGGCTCTATCTAGACGTATAAATTATCTAACAGCCGTTCCCAATATACTATCTACAGATAGAGATAAATTACTACTTTCCACTGTCAGTAATTAGCTGTCAATAATCTGAAGCTGTCCCAATATACCCGATAAGTCATTCTAATTGCCTATTATAATCTAATCGCATATTGGGACGCGTGAATTGCAATTTCCATACAAACCTCTATCGCTGGTAAGCCATACGTCGTCCCATTGACAGACAGCGTGTACGGATAAGGTGAGTTACCGTCGATAAGTTTATTGGGACAGGAAAGTAAACGATAGTTACGATTTTTATCTCAAGTAAGAGATAGACGGAATATTGGGAACGGCTGTAAGAAGATTTGAAATAAACAAAAGATTCTTTGACAAGATCGACAACAGTGCTGCAACTTCATTCGGCGGGCAGATAACCGTCATTTACTGCCCGGCAGCAGTCGCATTGGTCTGAAATGTATAGTTTACGGTGATTTTACTGGCACTGAAACTCGGTTGAAGGTTATATGAAAATAATAATACTAAGATTGTATTTGGTCCGACCATCTCTCGGGTTTGCCATCTACCTTGCCTCAAATTACTTTAACACATCCCTTTAGATATAAGATGTAAGCATAATAAACTACTTAAAATACAAAGTGTTTAATAAGAGAACAAGTACATTGTAAAAGACGACCTGTATAGCCGAGTGGTTAGCGATCCTACCTACTAAGCTAGAGGTCCTGGGTTCGAATCCCGGTAGGTGGAAGCATTTATATGATGAATATGGATGTTTGTATCCGAGTCATCGATGTTTAGATGTATTTATGTATGTTTATATGAATTTATATATGTTTAAGTATGTATATTGTATTAAATATATCATTGTCTTGTAACCCATAACACAGGCTATATATGCTTAACTTGGGACAAGTTAATTTGTGTAAAAAGTGTGTCAATATTATTATTATTATATTTAAAGACGGATTCCTTTTTTTTATGGAATAGGAGGACAAACGACCGTACGGGTCACCTGGTGTTAAGTGATCACCGCCGCCCACATTCACTTGCAACACCAGAGGAATCACAAGAGCGTTGCCGGCCTTTAAGGAAGGTGTACGCGCTTTTTTTGAAAGTACCCATGTCGTATTGTCCCGGAAACACCGCACAAGGAAGCTCATTCCATAGCTTTGTAGTACAAGGGAGAAAGCTCCTTGAAAACCGCACTGTGGAGGACCGCCACACAACCAGATGGTGGGGATGAAATCCTAACTTGTGGCGTGTCGTGCGAAGGTGGAATTCGGCGGCAGGAATCAGGTTAAACAGCTCTTCGGAACACTCCCCGTTATAAATGCGGTAGAAGACACACAATGATGCGACGTCTCTACGCAACGCCAAGAGATCCAGCCGTTCACAGAGCACTGAGTCCCCGACCGTCCTCTTGTTTTACTACAGAATATTCTATACAGTGCATAGCGAAGTGATAGCATCTTATGGGAGGTTAAACCGCTTTGTAACGTAACGCGTTACGGCGCCAGTCTGCCTGGCTTTCTCTCACGCATACGGCAGCGGTAGGCAGGGTCCTCCTCTCTCACTCTAACCAATTGTTACTTTAGTTTATTAAATAATGATACTATCATTATTTAATAAACTAAAGAACTAAGAATAAAATATATTAAAAAAAAATAATAAATATGCTTTTCTTATATTATCATATTAATATACATAAAACTTAAGTAATGTCCTTATAATATACATAAAACTTAAGTAATATCTTTATAGAACGTGTGCCCCTGAGTTGACGCCGGTGCTAACGCGTTTATTCCGGCACTCTTATTCCAAAGGCGTAGTCCCTGACTCATGGAAGTCAGCCCTTGTCCATCCGATCCAAAAAAAAGGAGACAGTTCGGATCCGGCGAACTACAGGCCTATTGCTATCACCTCCCTGCTCTCTAAAATCATGGAGAGCAAAATTAGCCGCCAGCTTTTAGTATACCTAGAGGGTCACCAGTTGATCAACGACCGACAGTACGGCTTTCGCCATGGACGGTCGGCAGGTGATCTTCTGCTATACCTAACACATAGATGGGCGGCGGCTATTGAAAGCAAGGGAAAAGGCCTGGCAGTTAGCCTGGATATAGCGAAGGCCTTTGATCATGTATGGCACAAGGCACTCCTCTCAAAACTTCCATCATTTGGGCTTCCTGAGAGCTTGTGCAAGTGGACCTCCAGCTTCCTCACTGGGCGTAGCAAACAGGTCGTTGTCTACGGATATTGCTCGAACCCGAAGCCCGTGAATGCTGGAGTGCCCCAAGGCTGTGTGCTATCTCCTACGCTGTTTCTTCTGCATATCAATGATATGTTGGACACCTCCAACATACATTGCTATGCGGACGACAGCACTGGTGATGCCGTATACACGGGCCATGCAGGTCTCTCTCGGGAAATCGTCGACCAGTGCCAGGAGAAACTTGTTCAAGACTCAAGTTTGCGCGTTTACCACTAAAAAAACCCCATTTGTCGTATCAACGCTCTTCGAGAATACTTCTCTTAAAGCCGCGCCTAGTATCGGAATACTGGGTCTCGAAATCTCGAGCGATTGCCAATTCCGTGGCCATCTGGAGGGCTCGAAGAAGCTGGTTGTCATCAATAGAGCACGGCAATACTTCAAGCCGGCCCATATTCTAGCGCTCTACAAAGCGCAGATCCGGCCACACATGGAGTATTGCTGTCATCTCTGGTCTGGCGCACCCCAGTATCTGCTCGATCCATTTGACCGCGTGCAACGTAGAGCAGCTCGAATTTTCGGGGACTCAGTGCTCTGTGAACGGCTGGGTCTCTTGGCGTTGCGTAGAGACGTCGCTTGATTGTGTGTCTTCTACCGCATATATCACAGGGAGTGTTCCGAAGAGCTGTTTAACCTGATTCCTGCCGCCGAATTCCACCTTCGCACGACACGCCACAAGTGAGGATTTCATCCCCACCATCTGGATGTGTGGTGGTCCTCCACAGTGCAGTTTTCAAGGAGCTTTCTCCCTCGTACTACAAAGCTGTGGAATGAGCTTCCTTGTGCGGTGTTTCCGGGACAATACGACATGGGTACCTTCAAAAAAAGCGCGTACACCATCCTTAAAGGCCGGCAACGCTCTTGTGATTCCTCTGGTGTTGCAAGAGAATGTGCGCGGCGGTGATCACTTAACATCAGGTGACCCGTACGCTCGTTTGTCCTCCTAATCCATAAAAAAAAAGTAATATCCTAAGCTTTTGTCAAGTTAAACAATTCCAATATTAAATAGTTCAACTTAGATTTGTTTAAGTTATCTTTCTATTTAATGTCCCGAAAAGCACACGTTTTTTTAAAGCCTATAACTTAAATTTTTATTTTATTTTTATAATCGCTTATAAAATGCTCACAGAAAACTTTATTTATTTACGGTGTGGGTGGATGATGCAGCTACTGTACTCAATAACTTTTGTATTAATTTACATTTACTTTTATGTGATTTGATTTATACTTTCAACACACAGGAATGGCGTAAAATTTTCAATAATATTTATCACGCTTAGTAGCAACAAATAGAAATAACGTAAATATGTTTGCCTGGTGATTCGAAATATATGGATGTTAACGTTCGTAAATAAAACTAACAAAAAACGGAAGAAATAAAGGCATTCGCATTGGATTGTGGGCCACGAAAGGGTCGTAAAGGGACAAATTACATCCTGACCTGAGAGTAAATGGAACGGTGAATTGAACTTTGCACGTACACGTCAGTGTAATTGGGATGTCTATTTACAATAGGTATACATAAAATACATTTGTACAGTAAAACTTGTTATTAAATAGCCTGAGGGCGATCGCTCCATTCCCAATCTGTGCTATTATTAAGAACATCAATTATGTTATAGTTACCCTTACCATATATAGCTTTTTAACAATTATTTTCAATTCGGAAACACATTATTTTGTCTTGCAGGTTCTCTGGGATTATGTTGCAAAAGTTTATGACATACAATGCTCAACAAATTATTTTCTAACATGACTTAACCAAGTGTGTGTTGCCAGTGATGACATACGGAACACAGACGTGGTCGCTAACTATGGGCCTTATGAGGAAGCTCACTGTTGCTCAGCGGGCAATGGAGAGGGCTATGCTCGGAAGATGCGAAATCGAACCAGAATTGAGGAGATCCGTAGGAGAACCATAGTCACCGACATAGCCCAAATGATTGCGAAACTGAAGTGGCAGTGGGCAGGGCACATAGCTCGGCGGACAGATGGCCGTTGGGACAGTAAGGGACTCGAATGGCGACCACGTGCCGGAAGTAGTGTTGGTAGGCCCCTCACAAGATGGACCGACGATCTCGTCAAGATTGCTGGAGTAGGATGGATGAGGGCAGCGTGAGACCAATCGTCGTGGCGATTTTTGGGGGATGGCTTTTGTCCAGCAGTGGACGTCTTCTGGCTGAATGTGATGAGGACTACAATTGCGCTCGTCACCTTAAGACATAAAATGTTAAGTTTCATTTGCCCAGTAATATCACGGCAAAAGTAGGCGTCGTTATGGAACCCATAATCTAGCCCGGTTCCTGTGCAAAGGAGACTCCCGCTGGTGAAGTTGTTTAAGCTTTTATCATCAAGACCTTTTCAATGTATTATAGGGGTATATACCTACTGTCATCTTTATGCTCTTATATAATATATAGATATAAGATTATACTTAATCATCATTTGTTGGTATGTTTATAGGTACATAAGCGAATTTGTAATAATTCTAGAAAATGATAATAATTATGTTAACACGAGGAACAAACATAAACTTGCTATGCCTACTACTCGGTTGGGTAGAGTAGTAAGACTTTTGTTGGGCGATGTATATTCTTCTACAATATGATTCCAGAAAATGTACTAAACAAATGTGTTACGAAATTTAAAAGAATTGTTAAAAAAACGTTTGTGTGGGAAATGTTACTATAGCATAAACGATTTTTTAATGACACCACGGACTGGGAATAAAGCGAACATCCTCAGGCTCTTTAATTATAAATGTTTATTGTACGATATCACATTGTAATCCATATTTTTTTTTTATAAAAAAAAACCCACTGAATGTCTTGCGCTCATTCTTCTCAGGTCTGAAGCAGTCTCTTTTGAATAGGTGGTAGTTTTTGAGGTTCAATAAATGATTTTGAATCCTATTTTGAATAAAAATATTTGAATTTGACATGATCTTCGTCTTGTCTTGTCATTTTGAGACCTACTCCTTGGGAAGCTGTACTGAAGTTATCGAGCATATTAAGGCTGAGGCTGAAGTCTTCCATGGTCTCCTCCATGATTAGAAATAAAGAAAAGAGAGAAGAGAAAGAAAAGATGGAAAAGAAAAGAAAAGAAAAGAAAAGAAAAGAAAAGAAAAGAAAAGAAAAGAAAAGAAAAGAAAAGAAAAGAAAAGAAAAGAAAAGAAAAGAAAAGAAAAGAAAAGAAAAGAAAAGAAAAGAAAAGAAAAGAAAAGAAAAGAAAAGAAAAGAAAAGAAAAGAAAAGAAAAGAAAAGAAAAGAAAAGAAAAGAAAAGAAAAGAAAAGAAAAGAAAAGAAAAGAAAAGAAAAGAAAAGAAAAGAAAAGAAAAGAAAAGAAAAGAAAAGAAAAGAAAAGAAAAGAAAAGAAAAGAAAAGAAAAGAAAAGAAAAGAAAAGAAAAGAAAAGAAAAGAAAAGAAAAGAAAAGAAAAGAAAAGAAAAGAAAAGAAAAGAAAAGAAAAGAAAAGAAAAGAAAAGAAAAAGAAAGAAAGAAAAATGAAAGAAAAGAAGGAAAAGAGAGAATAGAGAGAAAAGAGAGAAAAGAGAGAAAAGAAAGAAAAGAAATGAAAGAAAGAAAAGAAAGAAAAGAAAGAAAAGAAAGAAAAGAAAGAAAATAAAGAAAATAAAGAAAAGAAAGAAAAGAAAGAAAAGAAAGAAAAGGAAGAAAAGAAAGAAAAGAAAGAAAAGAAAGAAAAGAATGAAAAGAAAGAAAGAAATCATTTATTCTGCAACTTAAACCTAGTATAGAGGGTGTTTTTTAACCTAGATAGAACTTTAAATTGTAAAAAGTAACACAAAAAATTAAATTTTGATAAAACATTTTTTTTTATTTGTTTCAGTATACTCTGACAAATCATCATGAATAGACTCACGCTTGAACAACGCTACGAAATTATCCAAATTTACTTTGAAAATCAGTCGTCGATTCGCGCAACTTATAGACGACTTCGTCATTTTTATGGCGTACATAATCGTCCATCTGAACAAGCCATTCGTCGAACTGTGGATAGATTTCGTACCACATACTCTCTAGAGGATGCAATAACACCAACACGTCGAAGGAATGTGCGTAGTGAAGAGAATATCGCCGCTGTAAACGAAAGTGTGGAAGAAGATCCAAATTTATCGATTCGTCGTCGGTCGCAGCAATTGGGGCTCTGTCCGTCCACTACGTGGAAAATTTTGCGCAAAGATCTCGGCCTACACCCGTATAAGATCCAGCTGGTGCAGGAATTGAAGCCACGAGACCATTATATGCGTCGTTCTTTCGCCGATTGGGCTCTAGAGCAGTTGGCAACTGACCCGTTATTTTATCGCAAAATTGTGTTCAGCGATGAGGCGCATTTTTGGCTTAACGGGCTTGTTAATAAGCAAAATTGCCGCATATGGAGTGAGACCAATCCACAAGAGACCATACAGACTCCATTACATCCAGAAAAATGCACCGTTTGGTGCGGTTTTCACGCTGGTGGCATCATCGGACCTTATTTCTTCAAAAATGAGGCCGGAGCTCGCGTTACGGTCAATGGCGATCGTTGCCGCACCATGATCAATGATTTTTTGTTTGAAGATATGGATGACATTGATCCGGAGGAGATGTGGTTTCAACAGGATGGCGCTACGTGCCATACGGCGAACGCAACCATCGACTTATTGAAATCAAAATTTGGCGATAACTTGATTTCGAGAAATGGACCTGTCAATTGGCCTCCAAGGTCGGGCGATTTGACACCTCTCGATTATTTCCTGTGGGGCTACGTGAAGTCACTGGTTTATGCTGATAAACCAGCAACAATTGACGCCTTGGAGGCCAGCATTTTTCGTGTTATTCGTGACATACGGCCAGCAGTGCTCGAAAAAGTGGCCCGAAATTGGACGTCCAGAATGCGCTTCGTCAAGAACAGCCGCGGTGCCCATATGCCCGAAATCATTTTCAAATGTTAATGTCACGTATTGATCTTTCGAATAAAAAAAAATTTTGATTACAATTTAATTTTTTGTGTTATTTTTTACAATTTCAAGTTATATCGGGCTTAGAAAAACACCCTTTACAAGTAAACTTAATTATTAATTTACATCAGGTGATATGATCAGCGCTGGTCTTCCGGAGAACCCCAGGTGGTCTAGCGGATTATCAAACTACTTAAAGGTTTACATTTATATGAAGGGTTACAATTATTACAACTAAACTACTGCAACTAAAATAATAATAAAATTACAATAAAAAAGTACTAACACAAAACAAAAATTACATAAAATTTCATGACCTAATTCAATAATTAGTAATATAAATAAGAACACTAAAAGCAAATAATAATAATAATAATAACAAGTGAGTATGATTACGATACCGTCTGCGAATCGAAGGTGAGTGATATATTCGCTGTTGATATTGATGCCCAGCCCGTTCCAATCCAGAAGCTTAAAGACATCTTCCAATGCAGCGGTGAACAGCTTCGGCGATATAACATCGCTTTGTCTGAAGCCCCGCTGCAGTCGGATAGGCTTCGAGAACTGATCCTGGAGACGGACTGACATTGTGGCGTTATCATACAAACACTTTAGCCCTTCGATATATCTATAATCAATGTGGCACCTCTGAAGAGACTGAAGCACCGCCCAGATCTCGATCGAATCAAAGGCTTTCTCATAGTCCACGAACGCCAAGCATAGTGACTGGTTATACTCCTCCGTCTTCTGTATTACCTGCCGCAGCGTATTAATGTGGTCTATGGTACTAAAGCCTTTTCGGAATCCGGCTTGTTCGGGAGGTTGGAAGTCGTCGAACCTGCACACGAGACGTTTCGTGATAACCCTAGAAAACAGCTTATATACATGGCTCAGAAGCAATATGGGCCTATAGTTCTACAAAAGCATTTTATCACCATTTTTGAAGAACAGCGCCACTATACCTCTGTGCCATGCTTTTTGCGTTTTGCCTTCGAGGATGATGGAATTGAATAGCTTCTGGATAATCTTCAGCCGCACCAGCTCTCAGAAGCTCGGTTGTAATTCCATCATCACCCAGCGCCTTGCCAACGACCCTGCCGTCGCAGATCTTTAGCATCGTCAGTTGACTCTGCCCAATAGACAAATCTCGTGCGAATACTTTCGAGCCTTTGTTAGGCTCTATGGCCGCCTTCACAAAATCTGTGTTATGGCGGCGTATATCGCGAGTCAATGACTAGAAGATTTGTCTATTTAGCTGCCCATACTGGGATGCATCGTCCGGGGACTGAAGGGCCATTTGGGGTCTTACAGCCATAAATTTGAGGGTAGAGTCTGAGATTTTTCCGGTTCTTTTTGATCGGTTGGCCTTAAAGATCTTAGAACCTGCTGTTTGAACAGCTGCCACGAACTTGTTATTAAACTCGTCTACGTCAACGCATTCACCGTGGCATTCGAAGCGGTTTTGCAATTCGAGTTGAAAGATTTCCGGGTTTTGGATCTGGATGGGTGCAGGCCGGAGCGTAGACTTCACCAGTTGAGACCACTCCAGTTTTGGATTGATATTCAATGTGCCTCTTGCTTTGCGGTGATCACTCCCAGTTTTCACTGAATTTATCACAGAGACATCATTGAATATATGTCTTTTGGTCGACATGATGAAGTCCATCTCATTTTTGGTGGCACCATCGGGGCTTATCCAAGTACATTTGCGTTGTTCTGGCTTCATGAATAAGTAGTTCATCATATAGGGATCCTCCTTCTCCATGAAGTCAGCCAGCATCTGGCCTCGGGTGTTCTGATTTCCATAACTAAATTTCCCCTCATCTACTCATCGCCGATACGTTTGCCCAGCTTTGCGGTAAAGTCTCCCATGATAACGTTGAAGTGGGCCTTTGGAGAGTGAATGGCTGTTGAGATGTCTTTACACATGGCCTCCACCTCGTCGTCTGAGTGTTTCGAAGTCAGAGCGTAAAACTGAATGACCTTCAGCGAATACCGTTCAGTAATTCTGAGTATTAGGTACGCTACCCTATTCGACACGCTCCCCACCTCAGTTACGTTGCTGACGAGAGACTTGTGCACTAGAACCCCGACAACACCCTGGGACAGTTGGTCGCCCTCCCGGAAGTATAGCAGGTGTCCGAAATTTAGGATTATCGAGTCCTCACCCTGTCTTCGGACCTCAGATAACCCCATGACATCCCATCGTAGTCTGCTTAAACTTACTTTAAACAAAGAAAAAGTTCCTTGGCATTAGGGTTATCTTATAACCACCACGCATACGTATATCCCCAAAATAATTTTTACCACAGCCATCTTGGATTTCAAAAATTATCCCAAATTTGTTCTGTGCTCCTTTGAGAACTTCGGATACGATATCCATATTGTTGAAATCATAATTTTGCACGGCGGCCAACTTGGATTTCAAAAATGATCCGAAATTCGTTCTCTGCACCCTCGAGAACCTCGGATACGATATCCTTGTTGAAATCATAATTTTGCACGGCGGCCATCATGGATTTCAAAAATGATTCCAAATTCGTTCTCTGCACCCTCAAAAACTTCGCATATAGCTGGGAGAGGCGCCTCTATCGTCTCGTTTTTTCGTTTCATCGAGTTTCAAAAAAACAACGATTCTTAAGAACTCCTTTACGTGCTGTTTTTATTAAATTCTTAATTTATAATTTACTTCTTCTTTCTTATTACATATAACCTAGTATTTCTTACAATTTACTGATTTAGGGAAATGTCTATTCGCTTGCAACATTAGTCTGTGTGCGTGTTGGCAAATGTAAGTACGTGACGCTCACGCACACATTAATAATTATAATGTGATTTCTATATTGACAGGAACTATGAATGAAACTATCGTTCTGAGCGTTATTATTCTATAGTCTGCACTATAATTTGCCATAACCAAATTACAATAAATGAGAATAGATAATTACAGCGCATCCAAGTACAATTAACAAAATAATTATCGTAATATAATAAGCTATATAAGTTTTCCTTAATACTCTCATGAGCTTCAGCATTGTTTTCAAAAGTTATGATGAATTCACCTTAACTCCAGTAAAATTAAATGAAATACAGTCCACTTAAATATATTTATATAATTCTCAGCGTTAGATGTTTTACACATTTTTGGCCATTCGAACAGAATTTAATGGTAATTATAAATATTTTCGTAACATAATAACCTCTTCAGTTTTTGATGAATTCTCTCATGAGCCTCTGCATACTTTACAAAAGTAACGATAAATATTCCTATGATATTACTCAACAGAACAATACATCAAATACGTATTTCACTGAGTTAAACTGTAGATACGGATTAATGTTGTATAAATTACTTCTACTGTCAGTAATTAGCTGTCAATAATCTGAAGCTGTCTCAATATACCTGATAAGTCATACTTATCGCATTATATTGGGACGCGTGTATTGCAATTTCCATACAAACTTCTATCGCTGGAAAGCCATACGTCCTCCCATTGACAGACAGCGTGTACGGATAAGGTGAGTTATCGTCGATAAGTTTATTGGGACAGAAAAGTCAATGATAGTTAAAAATTTTATCTCAAGTAGGCCACAATCGAAGATAGACTGAATATTGGACGGTTAGTTAACACGCAAGTATCCCTTATCTGTGGTATTAATATGCGGTCAGCGGTTGAACATATTATCGGACTAGTATACACTATACTTATTTAAAGTTTTTACCAGTACAGTCGCCAACATATATAAATAAGCGTGAAATAATATTAATTAACTGAATTTACAAAAACGTATTTTTAAGGTTGTTTTGCTATATCATCTTCTTTCTAGCTTTATCTATTATTTCTATACTGTAAGATACATGTATTCATCACCATCTTTTTTAACCGACTTCAAAAAGGAGGAGGTTATCAAAGGTTATCAATTTTTTATGTATGTACACCGATTACTCTGAGATTTATGATCCGATTTAAGTAATTTTTCTTTAGTTCGATTCAAAATAGATGCCATTTGGTCCCATAAACTTAAAATTACGTAGTTTGGCCCAGTACTTTTAATTTTATGAACATTTTTTAAGAAAATTTTTGATTAACTCGATGATATAATTGTTTTATATGTACGGCTTTTTTAGGAGATTTCATTCAGGTTGATTATATATAATAATTATTAACTGACACTAAAAAGTTAAAAAATAAAAAAAAGCTACGTTTAAAAAAACCGACTTCAAAAACTGAAAAGTATCAAATTACTAAAAATTTAATTTAATACACCTTTACTTTAATGTTAATAAAATACTATTATTTGTATGACTATAACTCTAAGCTGAAGGATCCTTTTTATACTTCTTTATGTGATAAGAAGTTATCCAAAAGTTTAAGATCCTAGATAGATAATAGAGCACGGCAATACTCCAAGTCAGCCCACATACTAGCGCTCTACAAAGCGCAGGTCCGGCCACACATGGAGTATTGCTGTCATCTCTGGTCTGGCGCACCCCAGTATCAGCTCGATCCATTTGACAGCGTGCAAGGCAAAGCAGCTCGAAATGTCGGGAAATGCTCTGCGAACGGCTGGATCACTTGGCATTGCGGAGAGACGTCGCTTCATTGTGTGTCTTCTACCGCATTTATCATGGGGAGTGTTCCGAAGAGCTATTTAACCTAATTCCTGCTGCCGAATTCAACCTTCGCACGACACGCCACAAATTAGGATATCATCGCCACCATCTGGATGTGTGGCGGTCCTCCACAGTGCGGTTTTCAAGGAGCTTTCTTCCTCGTACTACTAAGCTGTGGAATGAGCTTCCTTGTGCGGTGTTTCCGGGACGATACGACATGAGTACCTTCAAAAATAGCGCGTACACCTTCCTTAAAGGCCGGCAACGCTCTTGTGAATCCTCTGGTGTTGCAAGAGAATGTGGGCGGCGGTGATCACTTAACACCAGGTGACCCGTACGCTCGTTTGTCCTCCTATTCCATAAAAAAAAGACATAAGATATTAAATCTCATTTGCCCAGCCTGACCGCGCGTGACCGGTTAGTCTCTTTAAATACTTACAAACAAAATAAAGCGATTAGCGCGCCTAAAAGAGTTTTGCACTTCAAAAACTCATCTTTTCAGAGTAAGCAATCGAAATCGCTCCAAATTAAATGACAAACATTTACTGAGACATCTAGTAATTGAATTTTTATTTAAGATTAGTATATAAAATGCTTCAATCCTTTCACTGCGAATAATTATTGACATTGTGAAATTTGTTCAGAGGACAGGGATGAATCTATTTGAATATTATTATGAACTAATTCCAATTATTTCAAATTAATCCTCACTTATTTATCCATTTAGATGGTTAATTATGTATGTGGAAATATCACTTTAAATGATTCGGATCTGGCTTTTCATTTGGAAGTTATGACAGGTATGGTATGGGTATAACAATTCTCTGAGTAAGAAAATCTCGGCTTAAACAAACTTTCCTACGGTTAGTCTATTAACAAATACTATTTTAACTTCTTACTTTAAATAATAGATTTAAATTTGAAACATTTGAATATTAAGTAATTGTTTTATATTTAGAAACTAGTTTTGCTGATTAATAGCGTCCACGCAGATGATGTCGCGGGCAACAGCTAGTTATAAACAAGATGTTAATAACTTGACTTTATGTTAATAACACCTCGATCCATTTGACCACGTGCAACGCCGAGCAACTTGAATTGTCGGGGACCCAGTGCATTGAACGGCTGGATCACTTGGCGTTGCGTAGAGACATCGCTTCATTGTGTGTCGTCTAGCGCATTTATTAGGGAGAGTGTTCCGAAGAGCTGATTCATTTGATTCCTGCCGCCGAATACCACCTTCGCACGACAATCCACAAGTTAGAATACCATCTGGATGTATGGCGGTCCTCTACAGTGCGGTTTTGAAGGAGCTTTCTTGCTTTGATTCCTCTGGTGTTGCAAGAGAATGTAGGCCGCGGTTATCACTTAACACTAGATGTCCCGCACGCTCGTTTGTCGTCCTTTTCCATAAAAAAATACTTGGACAGTAATAATAATCGTAGTATATACTTCTTTAGCAAGGCTCTCAGGTGCATAACCTACAGTTATATTTAAAGCTTGATAGAAACCTGCCTGAGTACGATCCCTGATTAGCAAACGTTGTCCCTTTTTATTCAATAGCAATTTGAGTGCCTACCTATATCTTGTAAATCACTTAAGGCCCTTAAGCTTAACAAAACACCTGAACAAAGCGTTACATTTCATATGTTTCGATTTTCTAAACATTTAATGTCCCTTTATTCAAAGTGAAATAAATATTCACTAGTTTTATATTATAATAAGTTTATATTGTACTTGTTTTGAATGACTTACTGTTGCGTCTGTGCAAAATTAAGGCCGCTTAATTATTTTTGAAGCGAAAACTTCTTTAGCCGCGCTGGGCACTTTCAATCACAAATCTTATGGTTTCGAGACACCGAAATGCTAATTAGCGCTGTGTTATATCTTATAAGTTCAATTGAAGGGATACAAAAGCAGAACTTATTGCGCCTTTGAAGGTTCGACTAGCGACGTAAGTTAACACTATGAAGGTGGTATTATCGAGCCGATTATCAGTCGCCAGCTCTTGGGATACCTATAGTAGCTTACCAGCTTACCGGCGACTGTATGTAACCAGTATGGTTTCCTTTAATGTCGCTCATCGGAGATCTTTGTGTTTATCTCTCGCGCAAAAGCGCAAATGTTTTAGTGGAAGGGAAACATGTTGGCGTTCAGTCTGGACAAAGCGAAGGCCTCCGTCGGGTGTAGTACAAAGCGCTCATTGTAAAATATTCTACAATCATGTGTTTTCCGAGGAACTTCTTGCCTCGCAAAGCCTCTTTGTGAAATCCATTACCAGCTGCAGTTTTCATTAACGACTAACATCTTATCTAAAAAAAAAAGTAGATATAATATTATGTATCTTTGACTTTGACAGTTGACTATTCCTCCTATAGCTCACGTACAAGTAATCTAATAAGTAATTGGGACATTTCGCGTGGAGTTGACAGAGAAAAAAAAGAAACATTCAGAAATTTTTCATATTTGGCTTAATTGTACTTTTGGTAGGTATGAATGTGGAAGCTATAGAGTTTTTAATAGACTTTAAAGCTTTGGTATTTATGTAATCGATTCCGTAACTAGTATTCACATCTAAGTTATTTATTATTTTAATGTTTTCTTTTTTTGTCGTGAAATTTAGTTTACTTAGGCCAAAATTAGGATTGTTTTCGGTATGTGTTGCATCAGTACAGATTTTGTTATTTTCGCTAATTTCCTGTCCATCTTTCAATTCCTTAACTACTTTTTTCAGTTTAGCTGGTATTGACTCTTCTCTTGTCTTATTGTTAGTTAAGCTATCTTTTAGGTAAATAATTAATAATTTGTAGATAAATAATGTGCATTGTTTTATCATTATAATATTTTAGTAAAAAAATAACTATATCCAACGTACCTACTGATAACCGTAGCTCACGCATGACCTTGCATTAGGCTATTATGACTGTACGCGGCGCACTCTTCGCGGTACCGCAAAAACGGTTGATTGTATGAAAAAAAAGTTCATACAAAAGTAGTGGATAATTTTATACTCTACAACTTTTATAACAGGTATAAATCTCGTTTAAGCAATAGAAAGCGAGATATTCACGAAAAACCGATTTTTACAACCTTTGACCTTTTCTTTAGATACGAACACGATAGCACTTGTGCCTTTTGAAACAACATTTAGAACGACAAAACAAAGGTTTATACCAATTTACAGATTGTATTTTTGTGTTGTGTGCCGATATTAAAATCGCGATACAAAAGTAAGTGTTGATCGTAGATGGGTGAAAATTTGAAGTTGTATTTATTTTTTAATGCTGACTCATAATATACAAATTTTTAAAAAATGCCATAAAAATAAAAATAAAAATTCGTGTGGACATTTAGGGGGACGAAAAATAGATGTCCGATTCTCAGACCTACCCAATATGCACTCAAAATTTCATGAGAATCGGTGAAGCCGTTTCGGAGGAGTTCAAAGTTTAAAACCATGACACGAAAATTATAATAGATAATTATTATTTTTTACTTTTGTCAGGACTGGTCGATAATTTAAAATCTTCAAAAAACTCACACACAATCAGTATACATGACTTTTATACAAATAATTATAAAGTGATATACCATTGAATATATCACTCTTCAAAAATATCAATACGACTCCGGTATAGTAATTGGGTGACAGTAATATTTAAACTTGACCTACACCAAAACTGATAAATATAATCAGGGCGATTGAAAGGATTGCTACCGCCATCTATGGTTTCTCAACGAAAGTGCAATTAATCGGCTTGGACGGATTTCTAAGAATTGGAGAGTTCTCTTACATGGTCATGGATCCCGTAATCAAAACCTACCCAAATTCTCACCAAACTAACTCTAAAGTATGTAATATATCCTTTCCATTAAATAAAAATAAATCATCGAATTCGGTTGGCGCGATATTGAATCAAAAAAGATGTATGCAACATGTACTAATTTAAATTTTAGGATGGTTTTTCACATAATAACGTTGTTTTTTATTTTTAAAATAATATTTTTATAATATTTTATTCTTATGATGTAAAAATAACAGCTGTTGTCTTTATAAGTTCTTTTAATAACAGAAATTAACAATATTAGAATATACTGCAGAAACTAAGGTACATAAGCAACTAAACATTTTTTAACAATATGAAATTTCTAAAGAAAATGAATTTCTGTGAAAGAATAGGATAATTTAATACAAAGTGTGGCCTCCTCTGCTATTCAGAACTTGTCGGCAGCGATTATTCATTGAATTAATGAGACTGATTATGAAAATTTATTGAAGTAGGCGTTACTTGACGGAAATCCATAAGTATCAAAATTATTTGAGTTTTCTTCAGACAAATATTGGCGGAATTAACATTAAAGAAAACTCAAATCATTTTTATGAGACTGTTTATGTCATCTTGCGGTATTCTCTCCCAATGGAATTGTAGCAAATCCTTCAGCTGTTGGGTTGTTGTCACTCCGTCCAAGTCGTTTAAATAATGATAGTAAATTATTACTACCATTATTTAATCCTGTATATTAAAAGAAACAAAATTCAAGGAAAATTGCAACTACTATTAAGAATAAAATATATTTTATAATAAATAAAAAAATATTAATAAATAGGCTTTTCTTATATTATGATATTAATATACATAAAACTTAAGTTATAACCTCAACTTTTGTCAAGTTAAACAATTTATATATAAAATAGTTCAACTTAGATTTGTTTGAGTTATCATCTCTATTTAATGTCCCGAAAAGCACACGTTTTTTATAGCCTATAACTTAAATTTTTATTTTATTTATATAATCGCTTATAAAATGCTCACAGAATACCTTAATTTATTTACGGTGTGTGTGGATGATGCTACTGTACTTAATAACTTTTGTATTAATTTACATTTACTTTTTTGATTTACTCGTGTAAGGCATTGACTATTTTACGTTTGAGTAAATTTGTCGCATCACTTTACATAATATTATATTGTAATGTAGGGACACACGTATGCAAATATGCTTAATGCAGCATTTTGTTTATGTATGCGTGTCCACACTGTGTTTCCATCAATTAAATTTTGTTTTATATTCAGTAGCGGTCTGTAACTCATGTAGTTCGGTTCACTTATAATATTTAATGAAATGAAGTAATATACATTTGAATTGAAGAAGCTATATTAAATTTTATTGAAGACAACACTTCCGCCTGTTAATAGGACCCTACTCTACATTGGTGACCCCGACAAAAGAACACATCTTAGAATAAAAGTGAACACAGTATTTAATAAAAGTGAATTGAAGAAAAATTGAATATGACAACACCTAACCTTGGAGCAATGCCACCCGCGGAAGTCTTCGCGATCACAGTGTCCTCGAGAATCCCAGATTTTTGGATGGATCAGCCAAGAGTTTGGTTTTGCAGAGTGGAAGCAATTTTGGCTCCACAAAAATTAAGCGATGAGAATAAATTCGATCTCGTCATATCAAAACTACCTAAAGAAGTTATTGTGCAGATATTAGATTTTTTAGAAAAACCGCCGGACACCAAAAAATTCATTAAACTCAAAAATAAATTATTAACATTATTCGAAGATTCAAAATATAGACAAATAGAAAAACTAATAGGAGAGATGGAATTGGGTGACCAGAAACCCTCCCAGCTGCTCCATAGAATGCGTGATTTGGCAAGAGATAAAATACCGGACGACACTCTGCGAGTTTTGTGGCAAGGTCATCTGCCTCCTACGATTAAGGCCGTACTGGTGGTGGCAGAAACAAAGGACTTAAATAACCTGGCGATGATTGCGGATAATGTTGCGGAAGCCACACGTTCCAGTCAAGTGTCGGAAGTGATACAGAAGAAGACCAGTCATGAGGACGTCGAGGTAGCCACACTTACTGCAGAATTGGCAAAAATAAACGCGCGTCTTTCGAATATCGAACGATCCCGATCGAGACATCGGCGACCCAGGTCATCGTCACGCAGTTTTCGTGACTCTTCAAGGTCGTTGTCAAAGCGACGTCGTCCCGGTGCACCCAACTGGTTGTGCAGCTACCACTTCAGGTACCGACAGCGTGCTCATAAGTGCATTCCGCAGTGCGCGTGGAAGAGAAGCCCCAGCCCCAGTGCAGCAGCTACCCAGCCGGAAAACTAGCGCGGGAGGTGCAGATGTAGGCGAAGGTCTGTACCATTACACCCTGCAGCCGTCTTATGGTAACAGATTTAAATTCTAATTTAAGATTTTTAGTTGACTCCGGTGCCAATGTGTCTGTCTTACCAGTGTCCAAAAACCCTTTTACTAAATTACTGCAATCAGATTTTAAGTTATATGCTGCTAACGGTACAGAAATTGCAACTTATGGCGTTAAATCTCTAGTATTAAATCTTAATTTAAGAAGACCGTACCGTTGGGAATTTATTTTAGGAGATGTTAAACAGCCAATATTAGTCGCGGATTTTTAACGCATCATAAGCTTTTAGTCGATTTGTACAGAAAAATTAATAGATCAAACTACTGATTTGTATGTGTTAGCCTCCATAATTAAGTGTACACAACATTCGCTGAATTGTGTTTGTGAAAATCATCCATATTACAATTTATTATGTATGTATCCTAACATTATTAAACCGATGTCCTTTAAGGAAATTACACCGCATAATGTTTTACATTATATCGAGACGAGCGGTCCACCTGTTCATGCTCGAGCTAGACCGGTGAAAATATTTTCAAAATTAGACGTTAATAGAGCCTACCATTGTATTTCTGTTGCCCCTTGCGATATAGAAAAAACTGCAATTATCACCCCGTTTGGACTTTTCGAATTTCCCCGAATGACTTTTGGATTAAGAAACGCAGCACAAACGTTTCAACGCTTCATGAACAACACGGTTTTACAAGGCTTAGATTTTTTATTTAATTATTTGGATGACGTAATAATTGCCAGCGAAAATGAGACCTTACATCAAGCACAATTAAAGTTAGTATTCGAACGTTTTAATACCTATGGCATATCTGTAAACTTAAGCAAATGTAGGTTCGGACAGTCGCGTATAGAATTCTTAGGCCACGAAGTAAGTGCAGATGGTATTAAACCGCTTAAAGATAAGGTAGAGGTCATTTTAAATTATCCTAAGCCCGTAACAGTATCAGACTTAAGACGTTTTTTGGGGATGATAAATTTTTATAGACCTCATTTACCTCACTTGGCTTCACATCAATGCGAACTCAATAAATATTTAGTAAACGCTAAGAAAAATGATAAATCGAAAATCATTTGGAATGCCGACAGTGATAATGCTTTTGTGCAATGTAAGATAGGTCTTCAAAATGCCGTCACATTGTCACATCCACTCTTAGATGTTCCCCTTGCCTTGATGACGGACGCTTCTAATACCTGCATGAGTGCTGTTCTGCAACAGCGAGTTAAAGGTAAGTGGATACCCTTAGGATATTTTTCCAAAAAGTTTTCTCCTACCGAACAAAAATACTCTACATACGATAGGGAGTTGTTAGCGATTTTTCAGGCCATAAAGTATTTTAGAAAATTGTTTGAAGGCCGTCCTTTAACAGTATTTACAGATCATAAGCCCTTGTGTCATGCATTTTCTAAAATAGGTAACGATAGTAAAGAAACGCCTAGACGGACGCGACAATTACTTTTTATAAGTGAATTCACGGTCGACATACAGCATATTAGCGGTAAAGATAATATTGTAGCCGCTACCTTATCACGTGTAGAAAGAATTGTGTGCCCGACTGTACTCGACTTCGACGAACTTGCTGACGCGCAAGTGAAAGACGAGTACTTGATTAATATGATGCAACGTGGGAATAGCGACGATAATGTTAAGTTTAAGAAAATGAATTTACCCACTTGTAAAAAAGGAGTTTACTGCGAAGTTTCGAGCAATGTTATTTGGCCTTATATAACTGATCATTTTAGAAAAATTGCTTTTAATAGTGTTCATAGTTTAAGTCATCCAGGTATACGTACGACCCGAAAGATGGTCTCAAAACAACTTTTTTGGCCTGGTATGAATAAAGATGTAGGGAAATGGACTAAAGAGTGTATTCAATGTCAAAGATCGAAGATTTCTCGTCACGTTGTTTCGGATATCGGAAAATTCCCCGAAGTTTCTCAATTTGAGCACATACATGTGGATTTAATTGGTCCCTTGCCGACATCTCCACAGGGATACAGATATTTAATCACAATTATAGATAGACGTACACGATGGCCCGAAGCATTTCCCGTAAAAGAAATTATTGCCGATATAGTTGCTAAGTATATTTGTCAAGGTTGGATAGTTAGATATGGTTGTCCCATTCGTATAACTAGTGATCAAGGACGACAGTTTGAATCAAATTTATTTTTAAAGCTAATGTCCTTTTTAGGTATTCATAAGAGCCGTACCACGCTTTACCACCCGCAAAGTAATGGTGCGGTGGAAAGGTGGCATAGATCATTGAAGGCAGCCCTAATGGCACGAATACTTGATAGTAATAGGTCGTGGATTGAAGAGTTGCCCACGGTTATGTTAGGGTTGAGAGCAGCGGTTCGGACTGACAGTGGTGTTAGTGCCGCAGAATTGGCCTTCGGTAAAACTTTACGTTTGCCTGGCGAATTTTACGAGGGTTCTACGATAGACCGTGACGTAAGTGATCCTTATAGTTTAGTAAGTAAAATCCGTGAGACTATCTCTCAATATCGCCCGACGAGAGATAAAACTAATACAAAAAAAGTATTCGTATATTCGGATTTACAAAATTGTAGTCACGTTTTTATTAGAGATGACGTAGTACACAGATCACTTAAGCCACCGTACGATGGTCCATATCTAGTTTTAGAACGTAGTCCGAAAGTCTTTAAAATTCAACTTCCAGGTCGAGTCACACGCATTTCAATAGATAGGTTAAAACCAGCGTTTATGATAAATGATGATCCGCAGGTTGAAAATCCGATTATTACACATGATACTACTTCAACGAAGTCGATTCAGCTTGCGCCACCCATAAGCGTAACAAGGACTGGGCGTGTAATTCGACGACCCGTGCGATTCGCGCTGTAGAACGTTCACACAGAATCAGCTATATTCACTGTTGTTTTATTTCTAAGTATTATCATATATTGCATGCCAATTAATTATGATGTGTTAGATTTAAGTTTTGGAGAAAAATTTTAAATGTTAATTATTTCACTTTATGTTTAACATAGAAAAATGATTAATTTTATAATGTACGAATTTTACATATTTTGTTGTTGTGCAAGAGTAGAAACATGATCACATTGTTTTTTATGCATTATATCGCATGCATTGTAATTTAATGTAGGTTAAGTAAATAATTGTAATGTATTGCATTGTGTTATAATTATTGCAACATAGGTATTACGATCACTGAATAAGCATTTTTATACAGTATTTATTAGGACAATTTTTATTATCATTTATTACATTTTAACGTGAGGTAGAAGCAGTTATAGTATTTTTTTAATATATTAATATGGGCAATTATCAAACTAAAGAAAAAACTGGTGGAGTTACTAATGTACAAATTGATTCAAGGAAGATAGACGACCATGTCTATGCTATGGTTATTGTTGTAATAGTGTTAGCAGTGATCGTGATCACCATGGTTTTGTTGGGTTTGCGCGGTTTTTGCCACCGCCGTATCAGATCTTGGCTCCGCCGTGAAGTAGACAAGGCCAACCACTCTCGTGCACAGTCTAACGGACAAATTGGCCAGCCTGCGCCGAGTGCTGCAGGATATGTGTAGAATTAGATTTATATTTTGTGATGTTTTTTGTAAAAAATATAATATTTTTAAACTAACCAGTGAATATATCACCTAGTAATAATTGTGTGTAAATGTTACAGCTGAAAATGTATTTTTATCTTTTCGTTTTTTATTTTCATTATTGTATTTGTACCATGAATTACTTACTTACGTACCATGAATTAGTTACTTTGTTTTTTTGTAAAAAGGGGGGAATAGTGTAGGGACACACGTATGCAAATATGCTTAAGGCAGCATTTTGTTTATGTATGCGTGTCCACACTGTGTTCCCATCAATTATATTTTATTTAATATTCAGTAGCGGTCTGTAACTCATGTAGTTCGGTTCACTTATAATAATTAATGCAATGAAGTAATATACATATTGAAGAAGCTATATTGAATTTTATTGAAGACAACACTTCCGCCTGTTAATAGGACCCTACTCTACAGTAATATAAATGATTTGTAAAACGATGAAAATGCAAATATTGATTTCAAAGAGTGGCAATGAGTTTCTTGCGACTTCTTCTCATTAGCTCAACCCTTTACGAAGTAGCAGTAGATTCAATAAGAAAAAAAATGTGATTGACATTCCTAAGTGTCATTTCCGTGACCTACATGAATAAAGTGATTGTGATTTGATTTGAACTTTCAATACACAGGAATGGCGTAAAAGTTCCAATAATATTTATCACGCTAAGTAGCAACAAATAGAAATAACGTGAATATGTTTGCCTAGTGATTCGAAATATATGGATGTTAACGTTCGTAAATAAAACTAACAAAAAACGGCGAAAAAAAAGGCATTCGCATTGGATTGTGGGCCACGAAAGGGTCGTAAAGGGACAAATTACATCCTGACCTGTAGTAAATGGAACGGTGAATTGAACTTTGCACGTACACTTCAGTGTAATTGGGATGCCTATTTACAATAGGTACACTATAAAATACATTCATATAATAAAACTTGCTATTAAATAGCCTGAGGGCGATCGCTCCATTCCCAATCTGTGGTATCATTAAGAAAGTCATTTATGTTATAGTAACCCTTACCAATTATTTTAAATTCCGAAATACATTATTCTGTCTTTCAGGTTTTCTGGGATTATGTTGTGTCACAACAAATGATTTACTAACATGACTTAACCGAGTAGTAGTAGATAATAAGTTCATGTTTGTTCATGGTGCTAACATTATTATTATTAGTTTCTAGAATTATTATTAATTCGCGTATACCTAAAAGCATACCACCAAATGAATATAAAGTATAATGCTATATCTATATCTATATATATATAAAAATGAATTGCTGTTCGTTAGTCTCGCTAAAACTCGAGAACGGCAAATGCAAATGAAAGTGTTCGGAATTAAATAAAAACAACAATTTTGTTTTTCCTTTGATATGTCCCCCGTCGCTTAGAAATCAAATTGAAAGAATAGTTTAAAATGAATAACTAATAAGAATGTTTATATCATTCTAACTTTCTCAGGTAAAAAATAAACTTAATTTTAGCTAACTATGGTTGGTGGATTAACAACAGTTGTTAACTATCTATCACATTATTTTCATGTAGACTGATTAGTCATAAGTAAGTGACAATGAAGTACATAGGCTCAAATTGGTTCCCAATATACCTACTATCTACTGATAGAGATTAATTACTACCTTCTACTGTCAGTAATTAGCTGTCAATAATCTTAAGCTGTCCCAGTATACCCGATAAGTCATTCGTATTGCCTTATATTGGGACGCGTGAATTGCAATTTCCATACAAGCTTCTATTGCTGGTGAGCTATACGTCGTCCCATTGACAGACAGCGTGTACGGATAAGGTGAGTTACCGTCGATAAGTATATTGGGACAGAAAAGTCAACAATAGTTACGATTTTTATCTTAAGTAAGAGATAAATATAAATATTGGGAACGGTAAATAAAGGTTAGAATGCAACGAGTTCGTGCAAATCAAACAGCCGAGCTAACAAAACTCATGCCGTTGAACACACAAGGAGGTTTAACTGACTCACCATTGACAAAGTGGCTGTTGTCATGGTGTGAGAAAATTTACAATCTAAAGCAATTATTCTTTTTCCAATATTCGTTTTGTATGGACATATTTTCTATTACTGACAAATTCATAAAAAACATTATTCTGTTTGATATATACAGAACAACGTCTGTCGGGTCAACTAGTGTTATATAAAGAGCATAAAGATGACAGTTGGTACAGACCCTATAATATATTACATTGAAAAGGTCTTGATGATAAAAGCGTAAATCACACCAGTGGGAGGCTCCTTTGCACAGGAAGCCGGCTAGGTTATGGGTACTACAACGGCGCCTATTTTTGCCGTGAAGCAGATGTGTAAGCATTATTGTGTTTCGGTCTGAAGGGCGCCGTAGCTAGATATATTACTGGGCAAATGAGACTTAACATTTTATGTCTCAAGGTGACAAGCGCAATTGTAGTGCCGCTCAGAATTTTTGGGGTTTTCAAGAATCCTGAGCGGACTATATCTTAATGGCTTCGCTTCGCTTCCATCGCTTCATTGTGTGTCCTCTACCGCATTTATCACGGAGAGTGTTCTGAAGAGCTGTTTCACCTGATTCCTGCCGCCGAATCCCACCTTCGCACGACACGCCACAAGTTAGGCTATCATCCCCACCATCTGGATGTGTGGCGGTCCTCCACAGTGCGGTTTTCAAGCAGCTTTCTTCCACGTACTACAAAGCTGTGAAATGAACTTCCTTGTGTGGTGTTTCCGGGATGATACGACATGGGTACATTAAAAAAAAGCGCGTACACCTTCCTTTAAGGCAACGCTCCTGTGATTCCTCGAGCGTTGCAAGAGAATGTGGGCGGCGGTTATCACTTAACACCAAATGACCCGTACGCTCCTTTGTCCTCCTTTCATTTAATACAGCTTCCACATAAGTAATCAACAAGTGGAAGGCTCCTTTGCACAAGATGCCGGCTAGATTATGGGTTCCACAACGGCGCCTCGAAGCAGAAATGTGTAAGCATTACTGTGTTTCGGTTTGAAAGGCGCCGTAGCTAGTGAAATTACTGGGCAAATGAGACTCAACATCTTATGTCTCAAGGTGACGAGCGCAGTTGTAGTGCCGCTCAGAAATTTTGGGGTTTTTTAAGAGTCCTGAGCGGCATTGCATTGTAATGGCTAGGGCGTATCAATTACCATCAGCTGAACGTCCTGCTCGTCTTGCTCCTTATTTTCATTAAAAAAAAGTAAGTAGGTAACAACATAATAATCAGATTTAAATCATCTCCGAGATATTTGTTAGTATTATTATCTGTTATATTATTATCTGTATCTGTTAGTATTCTTTCGATCGATTCAGTAGTATTCACAGTGTAATCGAAGAAAAAAAACCGGCATTTCATTTATTAGTATAGATTTAATAAACCACACTGAACATGTATCCCATGCGAAAGATAATAAATCAGGAATGTCTATCGAGGAGATTAAAGACAGAGAAGAGATTCCAGTTATTGTTGTACACCACACTATCCCAAAAATATTCGAAGGTAGTTTTTTTTATAAAAATAAGGGACGACACGAGCAGGACGTTCAGCTGATGTTAATTCATACGCCTGCCCAGTACAATGCAGTTCCGCTGAGGATTCTTGAAAAAATCGCATAATTCTGAGCGGCACTACATTTACGCTCACCGTCAGATATAAGATGTTAAGTCCCATTTGCCCAGTAACTTCACTAGCATCGACGCCCTTCAAACCGAAACACAATAATGTTTACACATTACTGCTTCACGGCAGGAATAGGCAGCGTTGTGGTACCCATAGTCTAGCCGGCATCCTGTGCAAATGAGTCTCCCACTGGTAATTTAGAATGTTCTTTCATCTTGTAGCCTTATTTACAGTTTTATTCTATTGTTGAATATGTAATAGTAAGAGCTATATGATTTTTGCATGGCACCATGATTGGCTGTAGAAACTTCAATTTCTATGTATTTTCAAAGATACTCCTAGTACTAAGGTGCGTGTTACTTCCTCTCGGCGTAGGAAAAACATATTTGCGTGCCGTTACACCGAGAACTTAACGATTAAGTCATTGATGAAATCTCAATTGGCTTATTACATTAAGCGTATATTATGCGTATATTATGCGTATATTGCGATTTGCGTGCGAACTGTGTTGCTCGGTGACAATTTTGTTATATGCGGCGCAAGAGACAACTGTCATTAGATTCACCTCTCAGATGACAATGCGTCTGTTGTCTATAGTAATTCTCTATCTACAGGGAATCGTCCTCACTATAATTTGCCATAACGAAAGTACAAGAAACGATGATAGATAATTGCAGTGCATCCAAGTTGCTTGCTGCTACGGAACCCTTCATGGACGAGTCCGACTCGCATTTGGCCGCTTTTTTGGTTTTCGAACTCATAATAAGTAAGTTGATTAATTAGTAGTAGTGTAGTACGATTACTACTTTGAATTTCAGAGATATAAAACTACAAAATAATAGTTAATATTACACTGATAAGTGCGTGATACGAACGAACCAGGAACCGGGTATAGTTTATTCACATATTGGTAAAATAAAGACAAGAGCAGAAAACTATAACGAATATCATTCAGTAACATGTTTTACAAATGATATCATTCTGATAACGTTATGAACAGGTATATTTACTCATGCAAATGTGATAAAAGAGTCACAAATATTATTGCCAAAAAAAGTGTCATATTACAATTACATTTAATAAAATTTGTTGAAAAACTTAATTGTGACAGTTAATTGATGTTAACTTTATTATCGAGCAAAAATTGACGAAACGAAAAATAAGTTTAAGATACCTATTATCAACTTAGCATCATTTCAATATCTTTGAAAATATTTAATAATTCTTGTTTGACTGTTCAAGTGAGATACACGCTTCAATAAATATAAATTTTTTGCCAAGAAAACTCTCTGAAAGTATGTCGACCATTTTAATAGGAAATAATATGTTAATACTGCTTGATTGATTTTGTTAGCTTCTAAATACCTTCTGCTTTCAGCAAAATAAAAATAATTTTTGTATAATATGAAAATCTGAAGGATTTAGTTTTCAAAGAGATAATGTACAATAATCTACCAGTGGGAGTGTCCTTTGCACAGGATGCCGGCTAAATTATGGGTACAACAACGGTGCCTATTTCTGACGTGAAGCAGTAATGTGTAAGCATTATTGTGTTTCGGTCTAAAGGGCGCCATAGCTAGTGAAATTACTGGGCAAATGAGACTTAACGTCTTACTTATTATTGGGTTCTTCAAGAATTCTGAGCGATTCTGATTCCGATTCTGATTTTCAATAAAATATACAATATTGTACTGTCATTGCTATTGCTATAAAATAATCATAATATAGCTCCAGGCTGTCGGATCACTTAGATATTCAGCTGTGGAATAGTAGGATTTACGACAGAGCCATTTATTAATAAAACATTTAATTTTATTTATAGATAATGCCTGAACAGTGGCTGGGACTTTATTATAAAAGTGTATACATTTACCCTTAAAGCTATAATGTATTTCTCTCCTGTCTGTCTGTTCTGCAAGGGTCGTGAAACCGCGTCGGGTTAAATAAAATAATAACAAAAATATAACTTTAACGCAAAAATAAAATGTACAGTTAAAATTAAAAGGCTTTTTTGTCCTTTATTTATTATCCTAAGAGTATTTTATTTAAATGTATAACACTCGCGTTAATCAAAGTAAAAAACTGAAAGACACAATGTATAACAAAGTATTAGTAGCTTGAAAGATAATACAAACCTAAGTTTGATATTATTTTTGTTAATGAATGAAAATAAAATGAACATGGAACAAAGAGGCAATTATCAAAGGAGAGTAAGGGTTTGAAATCAGTGGGACGAGGGATATTAGGAGGAACGTGATCACGGAGAGAAGAATCAGTTAAAGTGGGTCGCTTTAGCGTTGAATTTTATCATACCTCATTTACGTGACATTGTGACTCTTTTATGACATTTGCATGTGTAAATATACCTGTCAATAACTTTATCTGAATGATATCACTTGTAAAACATGTTACTGAATGATATTCGTTTTAGTTTTAGTGCTCTTGTCTGTATTTCACCACAATGCCAATAAAGTATACCCGGTATCTGGCGACATTCTAAAAAATTCATTTAAAGTTTATGTAGCAGGCTCTTTTTACCAGTATATTATTTATATACCAGCTGTTTTAGAGCCAAATGGTATTACCCGCCACGATCGCAAGTGTCCTGATGGAATGATGCTGCCGGCTTGGGAACGGGTAAGGGCGCTGGTGTGGGACGCGACTTGCGTCGACACTCTGGCTTCTTCTCATGTTCAAGTTACGTCAGTTGGTGCTGGGGCTGCTGCTTCGACTGCCGAAGACAGCAAGCGTCGAAAATATGTCGGTCTAAGTGAGTCATACATCTATGTGCCGTTTGGTGTCGAGACACTTGGTCCGTGGGGCCTAGAGACGCGCAGAATCTAAAAAGTACTATATTCGCGCCTCAATAAGGCTACTGGAAACCCAAGCGCTGGCAGCATTATAAGTAAACGGATCAGCCTAGCTATCCAACGCGGAAAATATGATGCCAGTATTCTTTGTAAGCTTCGCCGTAACGATAGTTTTAATATTATGTAGTCATAGTATTGCAAATATAGTTATTAGATTTGTTTTGTTTGTATAAAATTTATTATTAACTATATTTTTTTTGAGTTTTATATCTCTAAAAGACAAAGCAGTAATCCTACTACGGACACGGTCTCTCGACTCGTGTGTGAGTGTTTCGCACAAGCCTGTGGGCGTTGACAGCTGTCACTTCGACAAGCCGAGGGTAGTTAGAAAATATAACTTCAATCATCACTTCTATCCACCACCGTCATTTGCACATTGATCGAACATTATTCATGATCTGATGGATCACTCATCCCTACATTATGGACAGCCACGACCCTTGGACTCTGAGCGCTAGTACAGACCTCGCGGAAATGTGTCGCCGGGTTCAAGAGGATGCGGATGGGGTAATTAAGGTCACATGATAACGGCATCATATTAAACGCTGACAAAACAAAGATGATAATTATTCACTCCCCGTATTTATGTTCTATTGATAATCCACCTCCTCTGATTGCACACGGCTTTGATTGCTTCCATAGTAAGAAAATTAACTGCACGTGTAATCCTATCAAAAAGTTAATCGTGTAAATTACTTAGGAGTAAAAATAGATACCTCTTTTTCCTGGGATTCCCACATAGAACACGTTTGTAAAAAATTAAGAATATTACTAGAAAAGTTTTATCATTTAAGTATTAAAGCCAATACTAATACTAAAATGTTTATATTTTGCACTAGTGGATTCTATAATAGGTTACGCTCTTGATTGCTATGGATTAACATTCAAAACATATATAGATAAAATAGAATCATTGCAAACAAGATTTTTAAAATTACCTACTCGTAAATAAAAAGACAAAGAATCAATGTAAAGGAGATTATACTAAACTATATAAAATATGTAAAAGTAGACGGGTATTTCTGGGCCAAAATGTAATAGAAGGCCAAAAGTTGAGATATGATTCAAAAAAATTGTCATATTTTTCTATTTCAAAATATACACAATTAGCCTAATTCACATTCTAGAAAACGAGAAATCTTAAAATTAAGTTTTCACTATGTTAAAATTCACGATTAAAATGGGATATCGATTAAAATGGGATTATAATTATAATAATAAATTCTTTATTGCCATACAAATCATTTCAAATATAAAATGAATAATTAGGATACGCAATGAAACAAAAGGCAACTCGATACTCATTTGTTTCTTTAGAGGAGTAGGTAAGTCATTCCATATTTTTGCTGCAGAGAATCTGAAAGATACTCTAAACCGAGCTGTTTTGTGCTTAGTGATTATCAGGCCGAGTTGTCTGTTTGTACGCAAGTTGTGTTGTACGTTGAAATCTTTAACCCAATGGAGCTTTTCAAATAAATATTCAGGCTTCTTGTTCCGAATAACCTTTTGAGTTAAACAAGCATAGTGAAGTTGTCTTCTTGCACTCATGTTCAGGATCCCCTTGCTGTTCAAGTAGGGAGTTATATATGCTTTCCTGGGTATGTTGAAACAGAAGCGTAGACATGAGTTTTGCACTCTCTGTATTGAGAGTGCAAAACTCATGTCTACGCTTGGAGGTTGACCGCTCTCTGCGCTAGCGGTCAACCTCGGCTCATAGACGGAGCTACAGTAATTAAACTGCGATAGTACCACAGTCTCGCACAGAAGTAAACGCAAATCATCTTTAAGATAGTTTCTAATTTGATACAAGGTCTTTAATTTAAAAAAAGCTGTTCTAATTTTAAATTATAGTAAAAATTGATTAATGTGAATGAGTTTATACAATTCAACCCAAAACCACTTGCACCAGATGATTGATTCAATAAAAGTACCTCACTAAAAAATACATTTCAATTAACATAACATGTATTTTGTTAAAAAACAAAATTATCAACTTAATATTAAAAAGAAATCGATCGAAGAAAAAGTCGATTCTGAATCTCGTTTTGTATTTTTTATCTGTGCTGACAGTGAAAGCCACAGAATTGTCTATAACGTCAATTGTCAATCACTCGTTTCATAACTACGCGATTGGTCATTTGAGTGTTTCCCGTTGTTTTATCGATATTTTCTTTCTTTCTTTTTGACTTCTGATATTGAAAAACTTGTAAAATCATTATCATACAACAAAATAACAATCGCATTTCAAAAACCAGCTGTTTTAATGTAGATTGTTGCCCATATATTGCATAAGCTCAATTTTACAAAACCTCCTATAACTCAGCTTCAAATTGCCAACATTCTTCAAATTTTCAGTGATGCTTTTTTAATTTATAAGCTATTTATTGACAGTTTCATCCTTTTACATCATGGCCCAATAATGTATGAAAGGGTATACGTCTCCTTTTACCTGCTAGCCTGAAACATAAATATCTTCTACTTGTAAACAATCATAGAAAACAGGATCGTTTCACTAATTTGGTGCAACATAAAACTGGCACAAGGTCATTATCCAAAGGTAAATTTGAAATACCCATGGTATTAAGTATATTACATCAACTCAGCACCAATCGATCCATAGACAATAATACTTAATCACTCCAAGAAGTTTATGTGCGATGCCATAATCAATTCATGAACTAATTCCTAGGATCTTCTAGATTCGAGCCTATATAATATTTAGGTCTTTTCGCACATGAACTTCAATATTCTCCACAGTTTCTGCAGTAACTATAACTGAGAGGCTTCGTTTCTTTGGTCATCTTCAAGGTTAGTATTCTTTCTTTGAATTAAGTAACCCACCTAAATATGGGAAATGAAGCTTAGCCTCTTATCCAATTTCAAACAGATCAAAGCACGTTCACCGTTAAGGTTCCGTCTTCTGATCGCAAACACGAGCAAAGACATTTTGTTACAGTAATTGAAATGTAATTATTTAGCAAAAGGGTTAAAACATCAAGTCTACACAATTTTGTTAATTATTATAATTATAGGGGCACAGAAATAGGACACTCCATCCTTTTTAAGGCGACACTAAACGCCAGCGACCTTGAGCGATATGAGTTCACGGCTGCCGGCCCGACTCCAATAAAACGTAACATTTGAACAGGCGCAAACAGTTTATATGCTTACAATTCTCATTATTGATTACTAATCAGAATAAATGTACCAACACAAGATAAAGTACAAGCTATGAGAATAACTTTTCTGACAGTAGTACTAAACTAATGTTTCATGCCGAGAAAAAACTTGTTTAACTGCAAGGACAAGTGGCAGTTCAAAATAACTCTGGAGCAACTATAACCAACAGCAAACATTGCCGACTTACAAGTAGCACTTAAGGGTATGTGCAACATGATAAAGTAGTGATCATGGCTCCAAATGCTATATTTTCACCACAAAACTTGTCTTCAAAACTTATCTTATCCTTCACCTTAAGAAAAAAATTTAAATATACGCGCGTGACCGGTTAGTCTCTTTAAATACTTACCAATAAAATAAAGCGATTAGAGCGCCTAAAATAGTTTGCACTTCAAAAACTCATCTTTTCAACTCATCATCTCAACTGAGACATCTAGTAATTGAAGTTTTATTTAAGATTAGTATATAAAATGCTTCACTCCTTTCACTGCGAATAATTATTGACATTGTGAAATTTGTTCAGAGGACAGGGATGAATCTATTTGTATATTATTATGAACTAATTCCCATTACTTCAAATTAATCCTCACTTATTTATCCATTTAAATGGTTAATTATGTATATGGAAATACCACTTTAAATGATTCGGATCTGGCTTTTCATTTGGAAGTTATGACAGGTATGGTATGGGTATAACAATTCTCTGAGTAAAAAAATGTCACGGCTTAAACAAACTTTCCTACGGTTAGTCTATTAACAAATACTATTTTAACTTCTTACTTTAAATAATAGATTTAAATTTGAAACATTCAAATATTTAGTAAATTTTTTATATTTAGAAAATAGTTTTGCTGATTTATAGAGTCCACGCAGATGATGTCGCGGGCAGCAGCTAGTTATAAACAAGATGTTGATAACTTGACTTTATGTTAATAACACCTCGATCCATTTGACCACGTGCAACTCAGAGCATCTTGAATTATCGGGGACCCAGTGCTTTGAACGGCTGGATCACTTGGCGTTGCGTAGAGACATTGCTTCATTGTGGGTCTTCTACCGCATTTATCACGGGGAGTGTTCCGAAGAGCTGTTTCATTTGATTCCTGACGCCGAATTCCACCTTCGCATGACTCGCCACAAGTTAGGATACCATGTGGATGTATGACGGTACTCCACAGAGCGGTTCTTAAGGAGCTTTCTTGGAGGAGCGGCCGGCAACGCTGCTGTGATTCCTCTGGTGTTGCAAGAGAATGCGGGCCGCGGTTATCACTTAGCACTAGATGACCCGCACGCTCGTTTGTCCTCCTTTTCCATAAAAAAAAACTTGGACAGTAATAATAAACGTAGAATATACTTCTTTAGCAAAGCTCTAAGGTGCACTACCTACAGTTATATTTAAAGCTTGATAGAAACCAGCCTGAGTACAGTCCCCGTTTAGCTAACGTTATCCCTTTTTATTCAATAGCAGTTTGAGTACCTATATCTTGTTAATCACTTAAGTCCCTTAAGCCTAACAAAACACCTGAACAAAACGTTACATTTCCTTTAGATAATTATGCTTCGATTTTCTAACGATTTAATGTCCCTTTACTTAAAGTGAAATAAATATTCACTAGTTTTATATTATAATAAGTTTATGTTGTACTTGTTTTGAATGACTTACTGTTGAGTCTGTGCACAATTAAGGCCGCTAGATTATTTTTGAAGCGAAAACTTCTTTAGCCGCGCTGGGCACTTTCAATCACAAATCTTATGGTTTCGAGACACCGAAATGCTAATTAGCGCTGTGTTATATCTTATAAGTTCAATTGAAGGGATGCAAAAGCAGAACTTATTGCGCCTTTGAAGGTTCGACTAGCGACGTAAGTTAACACTAAGAAGGGGGTATTATGGAGCCGATTATCAGTCGCCAGCTCTTAGTAGCTTACCACCTTACCGGCGACTGCCAGTATGGTTTCCTGGCTCATCTGATGCTGAACTTCTTGCCTCGCAAAGCCTCAGCGAAATCCATTACCAGCTGCAGTTTTTATAAACGACTAACATCTTATCTAAAAAAAACGAAGTAGATATAATATTATGTATCTTTGACTTTGACTTTGACAGTTGACTATTCCTCCTATTGCTCACGTACAAGTAATCTAATAAGTAATTGGGACATTTCGCGTGGAGTTGACAGCGAAAAAAAAGTAACATTCAGAAATTTCTCATATTTGGCTTAATTGTACTTTTGGTAGGTATGAATGTGGAAGCTATAGTTTTTAATAGACTTTAAAGCTTTGGTATTTATGTAATCGATTCCGTAACTAGTATTCACATCTAAGTTATTCATTCTTTTAATGTTTTTGTCGTGAAATTTAGTTTACTTAGGCCAAAATTAGGATTGTTTTCGGTATGTGTTGCATCAGTACAGATTTTGTTATTTTCGCTAATTTCCTGTCCATCTTTCAATTCCTTATCTACTTTTTTCAGTTTAGCTGGTATTGACTCTTCTCTTATCTTATTGTTAGTTAAGCTATCTTTTAGGTTAATAATTAATAATTTGTAGATAAATAATGTGCATTGTTTTATCATTATAATATTTTAGTAAAAAAATAACTATATCCAACGTACCTACTGATAACCGTAGCTCACGCATGACCTTGCATTAGGCTATATATGACTGTACGCGGCGCACTCTTCGCGGTACCGCAAAAACGGTTGATTGTATGAAAAAAAAGTTCATACAAAAGTAGTGGATAATTTTACGCTCTACAACTTTTATAACAGGTACAAATCTCATTTAAGCAATAGAAAGCGAGATATTCACGAAAAACCGATTTTTACAACCTTTGACCTTTTCTTTAGATACGAACACGATAGCACTTGTGCCTTTTGAAACAACATTTAGAACGACAAAACAAAGGTTTATACCAATTTACAGATTGTATTTTTGTGTTGTATTGCCGATATTAAAATCGCGATACAAAAGTAAGTGTTGATCGTAGATGGGTGAAAATTTGAAGTTGTATGTATTTTTTAATGCTGACTCATAATATACAAATTTTTAAAAAATGCCATAAAAATAAAAATAAAAATTCGTGTGGACATTTAGGGGGACGAAAAATAGATGTCCGATTCTCAGACCTACTCAATATGCACTCAAAATTTCATGAGAATCGGTCAAGCCGTTTCGGAGGAGTTCAAATTTTAACACCCATGACACGAGAATTATAATAGATAATTATTATTTTTTACTTTTGTCAAGACTGGTCGATAATTTAAAATCTTCAAAACACTCACACTCAATCAGTATACAATAACTTTTATACAAATAAAAATGAAGTGATATACCAATGAATATATCACTCTTCAAAAATATCAGTACGTCTCCGGTATAGTAATTGTATGACGGTAATATTTAAACTTGACCTACACCAAAACTGATAAATATAATCAGGGCGATTGAAAGGATTGCTACCGCCATCTATGGTTTCTCAACGAAAGTGCAATTAATCGGCTTGGACGGATTTCTAAGAATTGGAGAGTTCTCTTACATGGTCATGGATCCCGTAATCAAAACCTTCCCAAATGCTCACCAAACTAACTCTAAAGTATGTAATATATCCTTTCCATTAAATAAAAATAAATCATCGAATTCGGTTGGCGCGATATTGAATCAAAAAAGACTAAGCAACATGTACTAATTTAAATTTTAGGATGGTTTTTCACATAATAACGTTGTATTTTATTTTAAAAATAATATTATTATAATATTTTATTCTTATGATGTAAAAATAACAGCTGTTGTCTTTATAAGTTCTTTTAATAACAGAAATTAACAATATTAGAATATACTGCAGAAACTAAGGTACATAAGCAACTAAACATTTTTTAACAATATGAAATTTCTAAAGAAAATTAATTTCTGTGAAAGAATAGGATAATTTAATACAAAGTGTGGCCTCCTCTGCTATTCAGAACTTGTCGGCAGCGATTATTCATTGAATTAATGAGACTGATTATGAAAATTTATTGAAGTAGGCGTTACTTGACGGAAATCCATAAGTATCAAAATTATTTGAGTTTTCTTTAGTGTTAATTCCGCCAATATTAGTCTTTAAACAATTCGACACGTGTTTTTTCCTCTACAGGAGGCATCCTCAGGACGTGTTGATTCAAACAAATATCATCAGACAAATATTGGCGGAATTAACATTAAAGAAAACTCAAATCATTTTTATGAGACTGTTTATGTCATCTTGCGGTATTCTCTCCCAATGGAATTGTAGCAAATCCTTCAGCTGTTGGGTTGTTGTCACTCCGTCCAAGTCGTTTAAATAATGATAGTAAATTATTACTACCATTATTTAATCCTGTATATTAAAAGAAACAAAATTCAAGGAAAATTGCAACTAAGAATAAAATATATTTTATAATAAATAAAAAAATATTAATAAATAGGCTTTTCTTATATTATGACATTAATATACATAAAACTTAAGTTATAACCTCAACTTTGGTCAAGTTAAACAATTTCAATATTAAATAGTTCAACTTAGACTTGTTTAAGTTATCATTTCTATTTAATGTCCCGAAAAGCACACGTTTTTTATAGCCTATAACTTAAATTTTTATTTTATTTATATAATCGCTTATAAAATGCTCACAGAATACCTTAATTTATTTACGGTGTGAGTGGATGATGCAGCTACTGTACTCAATAACATTTGTATTAATTTACATTTACTTTTTTGACTTACTCGTGTAAGACATTGAATATTTGACGTTTGAGTATATTTGTCGCATCTCTTTACATAATATTATATTGTAATTTAAATGATTTGTTAAACGATGAAAATGCAAATCTTGATTTCAAAGAGGGGCAATGAGTTTCTTGCGACTTCTTCTCATTAGCTCAACCCTTTACGAAGTAGCAGTAGATTCAATAAGAAAAAAAATGTGATTGACATTCCTAAGTGTCATTTCCGTGACCTACATGAATAAAGTGATTGTGATTTGATTTGAACTTTCAATACACAGGAATGGCGTAAAAGTTCCAATAATATTTATCACGCTAAGTAGCAACAAATAGAAATAACGTGAATATGTTTGCCTAGTGATTCGAAATATATGGATGTTAACGTTCGTAAATAAAACTAACAAAAAACGGCGAAAAAAAAGGCATTCGCATTGGATTGTGGGCCACGAAAGGGTCGTAAAGGGACAAATTACATCCTGACCTGTAGTAAATGGAACGGTGAATTGAACTTTGCACGTACACTTCAGTGTAATTGGGATGCCTATTTACAATAGGTACACTATAAAATACATTCATATAATAAAACTTGCTATTAAATAGCCTGAGGGCGATCGCTCCATTCCCAATCTGTGGTATCATTAAGAAAGTCATTTATGTTATAGTAACCCTTACCAATTATTTTAAATTCCGAAATACATTATTCTGTCTTTCAGGTTTTCTGGGATTATGTTGTGTCACAACAAATGATTTACTAACATGACTTAACCGAGTAGTAGTAGATAATAAGTTCATGTTTGTTCATGGTGCTAACATTATTATTATTAGTTTCTAGAATTATTATTAATTCGCGTATACCTAAAAGCATACCACCAAATGAATATAAAGTATAATGCTATATCTATATCTATATATATATAAAAATGAATTGCTGTTCGTTAGTCTCGCTAAAACTCGAGAACGGCAAATGCAAATGAAAGTGTTCGGAATTAAATAAAAACAACAATTTTGTTTTTCCTTTGATATGTCCCCCGTCGCTTAGAAATCAAATTGAAAGAATAGTTTAAATGAATAACTAATAAGAATGTTTATATCATTCTAACTTTCTCAGGTAAAAAATAAACTTAATTTTAGCTAACTATGGTTGGTGGATTAACAACAGTTGTTAACTATCTATCACATTAGTTTCATGTAGACTGATTAGTCATAAGTTTGAGAGTGACAATGAAGTACATAGGCCCAAATTGGTTCCCAATATACCTACTATCTACTGATAGAGATTAATTACTACCTTCTACTGTCAGTAATTAGCTGTCAATAATCTTAAGCTGTCCCAGTATACCCGATAAGTCATTCTTATTGCCTTATATTGGGACGCGTGAATTGCAATTTCCATACAAGCTTCTATTGCTGGTGAGCTATACGTCGTCCCATTGACAGACAGCGTGTACGGATAAGGAGAGTTATCGTCGATAAGTATATTGGGACAGAAAAGTCAACAATAGTTACGATTTTTATCTTAAGTAAGAGATAAATATAAATATTGGGAACGGTAAATAAAGGTTAGAATGCAACGAGTTCGTGCAAATTAAACAGCCGAGCTAACAAAACTCATGCCGTTGAACACACAAGGAGGTTTAACTGACTCACCATTGACAAAGTGGCTGTTGTCATGGTGTGAGAAAATTTACAATCTAAAGCAATTATTCTTTTTCCAATATTTGTTTTGTATGGACATATTTTCTATCACTGACAAATTAAAAAAAAAACATTATTCTGTTTGATATATACAGAACAACGTCTGTCGGGTCAACTAGTGTTATATAAAGAGCATAAAGATGACAGTTGGTACAGACCCTATAATATATTACATTGAAAAGGTCTTCATGATAAAAGCTTAAATCACACCAGTGGGAGGCTCCTTTGCACAGGAAGCCGGCTAGGTTATGGGTACTACAACGGCGCCTATTTTTGCCGTGAAGCAGATGTGTAAGCATTATTGTATTTCGGTCTGAAGGGCGCCGTAGCTAGATATATTACTGGGCAAATGAGAATTAACATTTTATGTCTCAAGGTGACGAGCGCAATTGTAGTGCCACTCAGAATTTTTGGGTTTTTCAAGAATCCTGAGCGGACTATATCTTAATGGCTTCGCTTCGCTTCCATCGCTTCATTGAGTGTCCTCTACCACATTTATCACGGAGAGTGTTCCCAAGAGCTGTTTCACCTGATTCCTGCCGCCGAATCCCACCTTCGCACGACACGCCACAAGTTAGGCTATCATCCCCACCATCTGGATGTGTGGCGGTCCTCCACAGTGCGGTTTTCAAGCAGCTTTCTTCCACGTACTACAAAGCTGTGGAATGAACTTCCTTGTGTGGTGTTTCCGGGATGATACGACATGGGTACATTAAAAAAAAGCGCGTACACCTTCCTTTAAGGACGGCAACGCTCCTCTGATTCCTCTGGCGTTGCAGGAGAATGTGGGCGGCGGTTATCACTTAACACCAAATGACCCGTACGCTCCTTTGTCCTCCTTTCATTAAATACAGCTTCCACATAAGTAATCAACCAGTGGAAGGCTCCTTTGCACAGGATGCCGGCTAGATTATGGATTCCACAACGGCGCCACGAAGCAGAAATGTGTAAGCATTACTGTGTTTCGGTTTGAAAGGCGCCGTAGCTAGTGAAATTACTGGGCAAATGAGACTCAACATCTTATGTCTCAAGCTGACGAGCGCAGTTGTAGTGCCGCTCAGAAATTTTGGGGTTTTTTTAAGAGTCCTGAGCGGCATTTCATTGTAATGGCCAGCGCGTATCAATTACTATCAGCTGAACGTCCTGCTCGTCTTGCTCCTTATTCTCATTAAAAAAAAAGTAAGTAGGTAACAACATAATAATCAGATTTATACTTAAATCATCTCCGAGATATTTGTTAGTATTATTATCTGTTATATTATTATCTGTATCTGTTAGTATTATTTCGATCGATTCAGTAGTATTTACAGTGTAATCGAAGAAAACAAACCGGCATTTCATTTATTAGTATAGATTCAATAAACCACACTGAAAATGTATCCCATGCGAAAGATAATAAATCAGGAATGTCTATGGAGGAGATTAAAGACAGAGAAGAGATTCCAGTTATTGTTGTACACCACACTATCCCAAAAATATTCGAATGTAGTATTTTTTATGAAAATAAGGGACGAGACGAGCAGGACGTTCAGCTGATGTTAATTCATACGCCTGCCCAGTACAATGCAGTTCCGCTGAGAATTCTTGAAAAAATCGGATAATTCTGAGCGGCACTACATTTACGCTCACCGTCAGATATAAGATGTTAAGTCCCATTTGCCCAGTAACTTCACTAGCATCGACGCCCTTCAGACCGAAACACAATAATGTTTACACATTACTGCTTCACGGCAGGAATAGGTAGCGTTGTGGTACCCATAGTCTAGCCGGCATCCTGTGCAAATGAGTCTCCCACTGGTAGTTTAGAATGTTCTTTCATCTTGTAGCCTTATTTACAGTTTTATTCTATTGTTGAATATGTAATAGTAAGAGCTATATGATTTTTGCATGGCACCATGGTTATTGGCTGTTGTAACTTCAATTTCTATCTATTGCTAAAGATACTCCTGGTACTAAGGTGCGTGTTACTTCCTCTCGGCATGTGTAGGAAAAAGATTTTTGCGTGGCATTACACCGCGAACTTAACGATTAGCTCGTTGATAAAGTCTCAATTTGCTTATTACATTAAGCGAATATTGTGACAATTTTTTTATAATTGGCGCAAAAGATAACTGTCATTAAAATTCGCCTTTCAGATGACAATGCGTCTGTTGTCTATGGTATTTCTCAATCTAAAGGGAATCGTTTGCACTATAATGTGCCATAACGAAAGTACAAGCAACGAGGATAGATAATTGCAGCGCATCCAAGTACTATTGCCACAAAAAAATTATCGTATTACAATTCTATTTAATAAAATTTGTTGAAAAACTTAATTGTGACAGTTAATTGATGTTAACTTTATTATCGAGCAAAAAATTACGAAACGAAAAATAAGTTTAAGATACCTATTATCAACTTAGCATCATTTCAATATCTTTGAAAATATTTAATAATTCTTGTTTGACTGTTCAAGTGAGATACACGCTTCAATAAATATAAATTTTTTGCCAAGAAAACTCTCTGAAAGTATGTCGACCATTTTAATAGGAAATAATATGTTAATCCTGCTTGATTGATTTTGTTAGCTTCTAAATACCTTCTGCTTTCAGCAAAATAAAAATAATTTTTGTATAATATGAAAATCTGAAGGATTTAGTTTTCAATGAGATAATGAACAATAATCTACCAGTGAGTCTCCTTTGCACAGGATGCCGGCTAGATTATGGGTACAAAAACGGCGCCTATTTCTGCCGTGAAGCAGTAATGTGTAAGCATTATTGTGTTTCGATCTGAAGGGCGCCGTAGCTAGTGAAATGACTGGGCAAATGGGACTTTACATCTAATCTCTCAAAGTGACGAGCGCAATTGTGGTGCCGCTTAGAATTTTTGGGTTTTCAAGAATTTTGAGCGGCACTGTATTGTAATAGGCACGGAGTACCAATTACCATCAGCTGAATTTCAGGACTTTAAGTCCTGATCGTCTCGTACCTAATTTTCAAAAAAAAAATGATACCCTCAAAAAAGAAATAGAAATGTTCACATATAGTCATGCAAAACATTAGGCTGTGTCGACAAGACAGCCTCTTGCCAAGTGTCTGTATCTCCTCATTTATTATTATATTATAACGAGTATATTATTTATGTACCAGCTGTTTTAGATCCAAACGGGTAATACACCCGCAACGATTGCAAGTGTGGAATGGAATGACGGCTTGGGAACGGGGAAGGGCGCTGGTGTGGGACGCGACTTGTGTCGACACTCTGGCTTCTTCTCATGTTCAAGTTACGTCAGTTGGTGCTGGAGCTGCTGTTTCGACTGCCGAAGACAGCAAGCGTCGCAAATTTGTCAGTCTAAGTGAGTCATACATCTTTGTGCCGTTTGGTGTCGAGACCCTTTGCCTGTGGGGCCTAGAGACGCGGAGAATGTACAAAATACTATATTCGCGCCTCAATAATGCTACTGGAAACCCAAGCGCTGGCAGCTATTTCAGTCAACGGATCAGCCTAGCTATCCAACGCGGAAATGCTGCCAGTATTCTTATAATATATAAAAATATATATTATTATAATATATAGTTTTAATTTTATGTAGTCATAGTATTGTAAATATAGTTATCTGATTTGTTTTGTTCGTATAAAATTTATTATTAACAATATTTTATTTTGAGTTTTATATCTCTCAAAGTCAAAGCAGTAATCCTACTACACTACTACTAAAAAACACAGACGGTTTTAAAATAAAGAAAAATAAATTTATTTCAATAAATAAAATGTATGTGAAATTTTCAATAGAAACTATTACATTATCCATTTAACAGCTTCCTGGGTACTTTCATTGCGATAGGTGGCGAGGAACTTGCTATATGTTGCTGCGGTAATTCGAAGTGGAATGTGGACGAGTGAATATAAAATATTTACGACTCCAAATTCAGTTTTATATAGAGTTCTCTTCTCCTTATTGACTTTAATATTGTTAATCTAATTCTCTATCGGGTACTTGTACTACCGTAAACTAAGTATATTACCGTTATAGACGAACCCTGTGTGAAAGTGAGATGAACCAATTTAGTGTCCATTAGTCTCCTGTCACATTAGACCGCGTTTTAATTTTAGTGTTTTTATCGTTATTGTTCTGTGTTTTAATGGATATTAGTTTAAAAATTTAATGGTGTCCTAGTATGTATAAAATTGTGTTCATACTTAAAACATAAACCCATATCTCCATATTAGTCATACGGATTGTCTAAAAGCAAAATACTACACACTTCACTAACTCACTCACACATCTGTAAAACTAGCACACATGAACATTTTAAATTAAGTCTCACAGTAATGAGGAGAATGTCTGTCTATTACGCTAGTATATTAAGTTTATGTGTGCTAAGTATCATTACTAACTATAACGTTAGCACCAGCTGACCTGACAGATGGTACTCAGCTAATTTTTCTTAATATTGTCTTATGTCTTGTTTGTTCAATACACATACGTAGGCAACACTCATTTAGTTTTATAAGTAAAATTTTTCAACAGCGTAAGTACCATTTCTTTTACATATTTCCAAATATTCTCCCTTATACTATCTAAAGGTTCAATTCTTCTAAATTAAAACACTTATGTTATTCATAATCTGATAGGATAGTCATCCCTACAGCTTGGTTATAGACAGCCTCTCAAAGAAATTTAAAGAAATGAATATGAACTTGAAGATCCTAGAAATCAGTTTATGAATTGTTTATGGCATCGTACATAAACTTCTTGGAGTGAGTAAGTATTGTTGTCGATGGATCGATTGGTGCACCATTTATTTCGTCCAAATTTATTAATTCTTTTTGATGTCATTTCTAATATACTAGATACTACTACCGCTTCGGAAACAAATGGCGCTCTGAGAGAGTAGAAGCGGCGCAATAAACTCTCCCAGCATGCCTTTTTTGCACTATTTTTAATAAAATATACAATATCGTACTGTCATTGCTAGGGCTATAAAATAATCATAATCTAATCCCAAGCTGTCCGATCACTTAAATATTCAGCTGTGGAGTAATAGGATTTAACGACAGAGACATTTTTTATAAAACATTTCAATTTATGTATAGATAATGCCTGAACAGTGGCTCGGACTTTATTATAAAAGTGAATACATTTACTCTTAAAGCTATAATGTATCTTATGAAGCCTACTAGAATAAGTTTCAAGCAATCCCTTATTTCTAATACTAAAATAATGAAAATCACTATTAGGAGCAAAAAGGTGACGATTTTTGTGAACGTATATTAAATTTTCATAAATTTACTGACAATTAACAGTCATAATATTTATTTCTTTAAATTCCTTTGAGAGGCTGTCTATAACCAAGCTGTAGGGATGACTATTCTATCAGATTATGAATAACATAAGTGTTTTCATAATTTAGAAGAATTGAACCTTTAGATAGTATAAGGGAGAATATTTGGAAATATGTAAAAGAAATGGTACTTCTGCTGTTGAATAATTTTATTTATAAAACTAAATGAGTGTCGCCTACGTATGTGTATTGAGCAATCAAGACCTAAAGACAATATTAAGAAAAATTAGCTGAGTACCATCTGTCGGGTCAGCTGGTGCTAACGTAATAGTTAGTAATGATACTTAGCACACATAAACTTAATATACTAGCGTAATAGACAGACATTCTCCTCATTACTGTGAGACTTAATTTAAAATGTTTATGTGTGCTAGTTTTACAGATGTGTGAGTGAGTTAGTGGAGTGTGTAGTATTTTGCTTTAAGACAATCCGTATGACAAATATCAGTCAGAACTCTCGAAAGATTTCACCCAGGATCCTCAATTGCTGTATACAACATCGTATCAGGTGACGAATCCTGGATATACGCGTACGAACCCGAAACTAAAAACCAGTCACGAGTTTGGGTGTTCGAAAATGAGTTAAAGCCAACAAAAATTGTTCGTTCACGGAGTGTTGCAAAAAAAATGGTGGCCACGTTTGTCTCCAAAACAGGCCAGGTTGCGACTATTCCTATTGAGGGACAAAGTACGGTTAATGCAGAATGGTATTCATATCATCCTCCATCACGACAATGCGAGTTCTCACACCGCGCACAGAACAAAAGAGTTTTTAGAGCAAGAAAACATAAAATTGTTAGACCATCTGCCGTACAGCCCGACCTAAGTCCTAATGATTTCTATACTTTACCTAAAATAAAGAATAAATTGCGTAGTCAGAGATTTTCATCACCTGAAGAAGCTGTGAACCTCTACATAACGGCCATTTTGGAGACCCTAACTTCCGAATGGAATGGTTGCTTCAATGATTGGTTCCATCGTATGGAAAAATGTATCAAATTTCGCGGAGAATACTTGGAAAAGCAATAAATACATTTTTAAGTACTAATGTTGTGTCACTTCCTTGATTCCCGAAATTTTCAGAGCTGCCCTCTTAGTATATACGTCGCAGGTATATTGTCAAAGCCGTGATATTACAATTTTACAAGTGATATTATAATTAAACGGTAGATTGTCAATCAAATTCTTACAATTTAACGGCCTGATTTTAGTGACATTGAAATGTTACGGGTACAATATAGTGATATTATAATAAATCTAGGTATATTACAAATGTAGTGAGCAGTGTGTGAGGTTTTTTCATACACATTTTGCAAAACAATCATAATTAGCATTGGAGCGTGTTTGCAATTTCCCGTCTTCTAACTAATAGAAATTATTCAAAATAATTATTAGTGCAGCAGAGACTAATCCTTAACCGAAGAGCCTACCGTTATTCTTAATAATTGTATTCACTTTGCCGACTACTAGTCAGCTTACAATATTGTGTTTATATATTAAATCCTAATATACTAAAGCCTCCTACCTTGTCTAACGCATGTCAAACTTGTAAATTTACATCCAAATTAAAAAGTAAAATTACTACCTGCCTACGGGGAATAAAACGAAGTATACTCAACTTAAAAAAGTTGCAAAAAATTCGTCACACAAAAATTAGAGAAACCACCAAAGCGACGGATGCTCTAACTTACGCTAAAAAACTTCAATGGAAGTGGGCTGGACACGTAGTGAGGCTAAAGGACGAGAGATGGACCAACAGGGCAATAACATGGAAGGGTCCAATCGGCAAACGTCGCAAAGGCAGACCCCACACGAGATGGGCAGACGAGTTGATAAAAATAGGTGGTACCTGTTGGTCGCACATAGCTCAAGATAGAGACACATGTTATTCTTTAGAGGAGGCCTTCATCCTCACTTGGGATCACACCTCAAGAGGGGTTCATGCAAACACACTTATATTATTATTATCAAGACCTAAACAAATACGTGTAAATATCATCATAAACTTTCTTTTAATTATTTTTTCTTTTGTAAACAATGTAAGTATGTATTTTACTTTTTTATATGAATTATCATTATTATAATATATTAAATAGAAAAGTAATTTGCAAGTTCAATTTCAAATCAACTTCAGTATTCTCAGATAAGTTGATAAAATTCCATGATCCTATCAAGAAATTTTCTTACTCAGCAAACGAGAATGTTCCAAACCTTTAACCTATTCCAGTATAAACGTAAGACCCTATACCGTGTCTCAGACATAACAGCCCGTAATCACAGCTTAAACAAAACGCCGTTACCATGGCAACGCGTCATAAAACCTTGATCCCAGCTAAATTGCACGACGAATACGGCCCTAGATTACTTTTACATAAACTGATAGATATAATAAATGGTTGCAATAACATTATACTTAGTTCTTGTCAGACACGGGTAATGGAAGTTGGAATGACATGTTGGAAAATGAAACAATTGCATTCAGCTAAATCATAATATTAAATGATGGTTTGCCGTACATTCTTAAGTTTAAGTCGAAAGAATCAATTCAGCCTTAGCTCAGTATCATCATGATGTTAGATAGGTGGCAAGTAGGCTTGTGTAGCAATAAATTAGCATATTATATAGTCATCACTGAATTCTAGCGATTAGAATGTTCTAGTACTCCACAGTACTAAATGATACATTTGTTTGTAGAGGCCTCGTTTTTATTGAAATACAAAAAATTCTCACAACATATTTGCGAAATTGAAAAACTCTCTCCATTCCTTATTGATTTGAATTTCTAAACTACTAAGTTGTGATATATGATTATAGATATATATATTAAGACCTTCTGAACTAATTTATGTTTAAGAAACCGAAAACAGGTTAAAATCTGAATTTTTTATAGCAGACGAGTAGACCTGTGTGAAAAATGCACATGTACTTCCCCTTATGCCTCGCCTCACCTAGTATCAGAACACAGGGTCTCAAAATCTTAAGTGTTTGCCAAATTCGCTGTTACCTAGAAGGCAAATACAAATAGGCGTCAAAGCAGCTAAGACTCATAAATAGAGCTCAGCAATACTTCAAGCCGGCCTACATTCCGGCCACGTATGGAGTATTGCTGGCAACTCTTATCTGGCGCACCTCAGTATAATCTCGAACCAATTGTCCTCCTGCAACGCAGAGTTGCTCGAATTGTTGGGGATCCAGTGCTCTATGAACGGCTAGATTTGGCGTTTCATAAAGACGTCGCTTCATTATGTATCTGCTACCGCATTTATCACGGGAGTGTTCCAAGAAGCTGTTTGACCTGTTTTTGAAATTAATTTATTAATTTATTGTCATCTTCACCAATTGAATGTGTGGCGTCCGTTTAAAGTACAGTTTTCCAGGAACTTTCTTCCTTGTACAACTAAGCTGTGGAATCTTCCTTATTCGGTTTTTCCGGGATGATACGTCATATTCAGCTAAAGCACGTACACCGTCCTGTGATTCCTCTTATGTTGCTACTGAAAATGGGTGGCGGTGATCACTTAACAACAGGTGACTAACCATCACTTGACCACCACGTTTTTCGTACGTTCTTGTTGTACTTTATAAACTTTTCATGGCAAATAAAAACATTAGATTTCTTTTAAGTGACCTCGTGTGCAACTCAAGTTCCAGTGTGCCTAGCATTTTTCAAATTAGTCAAAACTCTATGTTATTACTACTAATACGTCGAGTGTTTCAATAATTGCGTCGATTTTATCCGTACCGGGGCGACCAGAGCGAAGAGCATCTTTGACATCAAAATTCCCGGACTGCAAACGCTTAAAACAACTTTCAAAATTGTCGTGGCTTGTATTGAATTATTCCGTTTGTGTAAAAAAAAATCTTATGTATAAATTTTGCTTAATAGATTCGTTTTTGTTTGCTTTTTTAATAACGTTTTTAATTTTATCAAAACCACCCAGATACAAATAATACAGCCAAAGAGATTTCGTAAAAAGTTTATACATACTTTATGCGAAAAGACTTTTTCCCCGACCTATTATAAGGTTATCTAAAATCTACATTAAATGTTATACAATGGTACGGAGTCTTGTTAACGTAAATATTTTAATAGTTATATAATATATATATATATAGTTATTATATCCAATTATTTCAAATAAATCCTCACTTATTTATCCATTTAAATGGTTATGTAATGTATGTGGAAATATCACTTTAAATGATTCGGATCTGGCTTTTCATTTGGAAGTTATGACAGGTATGGTATGGGTATAACAATCCTCTGAGTAAGAAAATCTCGGCTTAAACAAACTTTCCTACGGTTAGTCTATTAACAAATACTATTTTAACTTCTTACTTTAAATAATAGATTTAAATTTGAAACATTTGAATATTAAGTAATTTTTTTACAATTAGAAACTAGTTTTGCTGATTTATATCGTCCACGGAGATGATGTCGCGGGCAACAGCTAGTTATAAACAAGATGTTAATAACTTGACTTTATGTTAATAACAGCTCGATCAATTTGACCGCGTTCAACTCAGAGCAGCTTGAATTGTCGGGGACCCAGTGCTTTGAACGGCTGGATCACTTGGCGTTGCGTAGAGACATCGCTTCATTGTGCGTCTTCTACCGCATTTATCACGGGGAGTGTTCCGAAGAGCTGTTTCATTTGATTCCTGCCGCCGAATTCCACCTTCACACGACACGCCACAAGTTAGGATACTATCTGGATGTATGGCGGTCCTCCACTGTGCGGTTTTGAAGGAGCTTTCTTGGAGGAGCGGCCGGCAACGCTGCTGTGATTCCTCTGGTGTTGCAAGAGAATGTGAGCCGCGGTTATCATTTAACACTAGATGACCCGCACGGTCGTTTGTCCTCCTTTTCCATAAAAAAAAAACTTGGACAGTAATAATAATCGTAGAATATACTTCTTTAGCAAGGCGTTCAGGTGCATTACCTACAGTTATATTTAAAGCTTGATAGAAACCTGCCTGAGTACGGTCCCTGTTTAGCAAACGTTATCCCTTTTTATTCAATAGCAGTTTGAGTACCTATATCTTGTAAATCACTTAAGTACCTTAAGCCGAACAAAACACCTGAACAAAACGTTGCATTTCCTTTAGATAATCATGCTTCGATTTTCTAAACATTTATTCAAAGTGAAATAAATATTCACTTGTATTATATTATAATAAGTTTATGTTGTACTTATCTTGAATGACTTACTGGTGCGTCTGTGCACAATTAAGGCCGCTAGATTATTTTTGAAGCGAAAACTTCTATAGCCGCGCTGGACACTTTTGGGAGGGGGGGCTAATCTTATGGTTTCGAGTCACCGAAATGCTAATTAGCGCTGTGTTATATATTATAAGTTCAATTGAAGGGATGCAAAAGCAGAACTTATTGCGCCTTTGAAGGTTCGACTAGCGACGTAAGTTAACACTATGAAGGGGGTATTATCGAGCTGATTATCAGTCGCCAGCTCTTGGGATACCTAAAGTAGCTTACCAGCTTACCGGCGACTGCCAGTATGGTTTCCTTTATTGTGGCTCATCTGATGATATTTGTGTATATCTCTCGCGCAAAAGCGCAAATGTTTTAGTGGAAGGGAAAGATTTTGGCGTAAAGTCTGGTCATAGCGAAGGCCCCCTGTCGGGTGTATTACAAAAAAATATTCTACAATCATAGGTTTTCCGAGGAACTTCTTGCCTCGCAAAGCCTCAGCGAAATCCATTACCAGCTGCAGTTTTTATAAACGACTAACATCTTATCTAAAAAAAACGAAGTAGATATAATATTATGTATCTTTGACTTTGACAGTTGACTATTCCTCCTATTGCTCACGTACAAGTAATCTAATAAATAATTGGGACATTTCGCGTGGAGTTGACAGCGAAAAAAAAGTAATATTCTGAAATATTTCATATTTGGCTTAATTGTACTTTTGGTAGGTATGAATGTGGAAGCTATAGAGTTTTTAATAGACTTTAAAGCTTTGGTATTTATGTAATCGATTCCGTAACTAGTATTCACATCTAAGTTTTTATTCTTTTAATGTTTTCTTTTTTTGTCGTGAAATTTAGTTTACTTAGGCCAAAATTAGGATTGTTTTCGGTATCTTTTGCATCAGTACAGATTTGTTATTTTCGCTAATTTCCTGTCCATCTTTCAATTTCTTATCTACTTTTTTCACTTTACTCTTCTCTTATCTTATTGTTAGTTAAGCTATCTTTTAGGTTAATAATTAATAATTTGTAGATAAATAATGTGCATTGTTTTATCATTATAATATTTTAGTAAAAAAATAACTATATCCAACGTACCTACTGATAACAGTAGCTCACGCATGACCTTGCATTAGGCTATATATGACTGTACGTGGCGCACTCTTCGCGGTACCGCAAAAACGGTTGATTGTATGAAAAAAAAGTTCATACAAAAGTAGTGGATAATTTTATGCTCTACAACTTTTATAACAGGTATAAATCTCATTTAAGCAATAGAAAGCGAGATATTCACGAAAAACCGATTTTTACAACCTTTGACCTTTTCTTTAGATACGAACTATAGCACTTGTGCCTTTTGAAACAACATTTAGAACGACAAAACAAAGGTTTATACCAATTTACAGATTGTATTTTTGTGTTGTGTGCCGATATTAAAATCGCGATACAAAAGTAAGTGTTGATCGTAGATGGGTGAAAATTTGAAGTTGTATGTATTTTTAATGCTGACTCATAATATACAAATTTTTAAAAAAAATGCCATAAAAATAAAAATAAAAATTGGTGTGGACATTTAGGGGGACGAAAAATAAATCTCCGATTCTCAGACCTACCCAATATGCACTCAAAATTTCATGTGAATCGGTGAAGCCATTTCGGAGGAGTTCAAAGTTTAACACCATGAGACGAGAATTTTATATATTAGATAATTATTATTTTTTACTTTTTATCATTTTCAAAGGATGCAGGAGTCAGGTGGTCGATAATCTAATATCTACAGAAATCTCGCAATCAATCAGTATACAATAACTTTTATACAAATAATTATAAAGTGATATACCAATAAATATATCACTCTTCAAAAATATCAGTACGACTCCGGTATAGTAATTGTGTGACGGTAATATTTAAACTTGACCTACACCAAAACTGATAAATATAATCAGGGCGATTGAAAGGATTGCTACCGCCATCTATGGTTTCTCAATGAAAGTGCAATTAATCGGCTTGGACGGATTTCTAAGAATTGGAGAGTTCTCTTACATGGTCATGGATCCCGTAATCAAAACCTACCCAAATTCTCACCAAACTAACTCTAAAGTATGTAATATATCCTTTCCATTAAATAAAAATAAATCATCGAATTCGGTTGGCGCGATAATGAATCAAAAAAGACTAAGCAACATGTACTAATTTAAATTTTAGGATGGTTTTTCACATAATAACGTTGTATTTTATTTTTAAAATAATATTATTATAATATTTTATTCTTATGATGTAAAAATAACAGCTGTTGTCTTTATAAGTTCTTTTAGTAACAGAAATTAACAATATTAGAATATACTGCAGAAACTAGGGTACATAAGCAACTAAACATTTTTTTAACAATATGAAATTTCTAAAGAAAATGAATTTCTGTGAAAGAATAGGATAATTTAATACAAAGTATGGCCTCCTCTGCTATTCAGAACGTATCGGCATTATTCATTGAATTAATGACACTGATTATGAAAATTTATTGAAGTAGGCGTACTTGGCGGAAATCCATAAGTATCAAAATTATTTGAGTTTTCTTTAGTGTTAATTCCGCCAATATTTGTCTTTAAACAATTCGACACGTGTTTCGCCTCTACGCGAGGCATCCTCAGGACGTGTTGATTAAAACAAATATCGTCAGACAAATATTGGCGGAAATAACATTAACGAAAACTCAAATCATTTTTATGAGACTGTTAATGTTATCTTGCGGTATTCTCTCCCAATGGAATTGTAGCAAATCCTTCAGATGTTAGGTTGTTGTCACTCCATCCAAGTCCTTCAAAACATGTCTCTGTCCCATGCGTGCTCGATGGGGTTGAGGTCTGGCGATTGTGCAGGCCAGGGCAAGACCCGGACGTTCTCCGTTGCCGGTATTGACTGGTTCGCCTAGCTTTATGTGAACGCGCATTGTCATGCATTAACGTAAAAATCGGAGCCAAAGGTTTGTGCAAATGGATGAACAGAAGGTCTGAGAATATCCTCAACGTAATTTTCAGCGTTAATGTTTCCATTTACAAAAACGAGCTCAGTTCGCCTGTTCTTAACAATACCCGCCCATACCATAACTGTTGAGCCGCTGTATGGATGAACTTCCTGAATACACCTGAGCCTTTCAGTATTTCCGGGCCGATGGTACACTCGCACCCTTCTTGTATCAGGCCTAAACCCGAATCGCGACTCATCGGAAAACATAATTTTATCCCATTGTTCCTGGGTCCATTTTCTGCGTTCTCTGCACCTTTAATTTCGACGAGCGCGATTCCCGTGACGTATCGGTGGGCACGTAATTGGGCGTTGAGCTCGTAGGCCGTACTCATGCAGTCAATTTCGCACAGTTTGGGAACTAACATCAACACGACTTGAATTTTGTAGCCTCAAACTTATCTCACAGCGGTTAACATCGACTGGCGTCTTGTAGTCAGTTGTATGTACCGGTCTTGCCAAGTGGTTGTACTTCTTTTTACAGCCTGAATGCTGTTCAGCGGGTTCCCTTGTGTTATTGAAGCGCTGCCAAAGACCACAAATAACACATCTATGAATGCCAAAATGCCGAGATACCTGAGATTGATTACTTCCCGCTTGCAACATCCCTACAGCTCTTTGCATTTCATTTGCCGTCAAATGACGTCGCTCCATGACGTCAAGAATATCTAAGAATTCAATTTAGTCGCTAACTTTATTTGATTTTAAAACTTTAACAACCATATTAAAATTATAAAATCAAGACTAAAGGTAGCAATAAAAACGCACTTAAATTCAAACATTATGTTTAATTTTATGAAAAAAACAAAACTTAATCGACATTTTTTTTATAAACAGCCAGTATGTCATCAATAGCAAAAAAGTTTACATACCTATGCACTTTGCGTGTATAAAGACTTAGAAATTAATTAATATAAATGGTAAATTTCTAATATCATGCATGTTGCTTAGACTTTTTTGGTGTTTGTAGTTTTGCTGATTTATAGCGTCGCTATATATATTTATGTCGCGGGCAGCAGCTAGTTATAAACAAGATGTTGATAACTTGACTTTATGTTAATAACAGCTCGATCCATTTGACCGCGTTCAACTCAGAGCAGCTTGTATTGTCGGGGATTCGGTGCTTTGAACGGCTGGATCACTTGGCGTTGCGTAGAGATATCTCTTCATTGTGTGTCTTCTACCGCATTTATCACGGGTAGTGTTCCGAAGAGCTGTTTCATTTGAATGCCGCCGAATTTCACCTTCGCACGACACGCCACAAGTTAGGATACCATCTGGATGTATGGCGGTCCTCCACAGTGCGGTTCTTAAGGAGCTTTCTTGGTGGAGCGGCCGGCAACGCTGTGATTCCTCTGGTGTTGCAAGAGAATGTGGGCCGCGGTTATCACTTAACATTAGATGACCCGCACGCTCGTTTGTCCTCCTTTTCCATAAAAAAAACCTGGACAGTAATAATAATCGTAGTATACACTTCTTTAGCAAGGCTCTAAGTTGCATTATCTACAGTTATATTTAAAGCTTGATAGAAACCTGCCTGAGTATGGTCCCTGTTTAGCAAACGTTATCCCTTTTTATTCAATAGCAGTTTGAGTACCTATATCTTGTAAATCACTTAAGTTCCTTAAGCCTTACAAAACACCTGAACAAACGTTATATTTCCTTTAGATAATAATGGTTCGATTTTCTAAAGATCTATTATCCCTTTATTCAAAGTGAAATGTGTATTCACTTGTTTTATATTATAATAAGTTTACTTTTATATGATAACGTCTTAAATTTGAAAATTCGGTCCACCCGTTAGGATTAGTTCATAACATACACATGAGCAGGAGAATTATATTATATGGACGGAATTATGAATACAAACCATTCTCGAATCCACTTGAAGACACACAGAAAGTTTCATTAAAATCGGTCCAGCCGTTAAGGAGGAGTTCAGTTACAACAGACGCACAAAAGAAATACATATAATAAGATAAGTTTATATTGTACTTGTCTAATGTTCAAAAATAGTACTATCTTCGCACCTCAATAAGGCTACTGGAAACCCAAGCGCTGGCAACTATTTGGTCAACGGATCAGCCTAGCTAGACGCGGAAATGCTGTAACATTCTTGGTACGCTTCCACGTAAAGATAGTTTGAATTTTATGTAGTCATATGTCAGTATTACTGACTGGTTCGTCTGTGCATAATTAAGGCCGCTGGGGCTAGAAAATTGAATATTATTTTTGAAGTAAAAACTTCTTTAGCTGCGTTGGACACTTTTTGGTAGGGGCAAATCTTATGGCTTCGCCTCAACGACATGCTCATGACTGGCGCACGAGATAAATAAATACACAGTTTAAAAAAATATAAATACAAACATAGACACTTTTTGGATGGGTCAAATTTCGTGAGTCCGCGTCACCGAAATGCTTATTAGTGCTGTGTATATCTTATAAGTTAAATTGAAGGGATGCAATAGGCAGAACCTATTCCGCCTTCAAAGGTTCGACTAGCGACGTAAGTTAACACTTAGAAGGGGGTATTATTGAGCCGATTATCAGTCGCCAGCTCTTTGGATACTTAAAGTAGCACCAGCTTACCGGCGATTGCCAGTACGGTTTCCTTTAATTTCGCTCCTTTAATTTTGTGTATATCTCTCACGCAAAAGCGCAAATGTTTTAGTGGAAGGGAAAGATGTTGCTGTTTACTGGACGTAGCGAAAGCCCTCCATCGGGTGTAGTACAAGGCGGTGATAGTAAAATACTGAACAACCATGGGTTTTCCGAGGAACTTCTTGCCTCGCAAAGCCTCAGCCAAATCTATTACCGGCTACAGTCATGAATGACTAACGTCTTATCTAAAAAACCACACCTAGTTTCGAATTCACTAGAAGTTCAAAATCACTCTGAAATTAGTGATTTATCTATACGGACTAGATTTCGTGCTGGATTTATATATCTTTGACTTTGACAGTCGAATGTTCCCCTTTTGGCGCAAGTACAAGTAACCTAATTGTCGGTTCGGTTCAACGCGTGGTTGAGAGAGGTTGTTGAATTTAGGTTATTTTTTGTTAAAGCTGATCGCGGTGTTTGTGAATCTGAATTTTATTGTTAATGTTGTTTTGGTGGTGGTAGGTAAAACTATTTTAGGTAAGTAGACCTGGTTTTGAATCTGATTGGAAACCTTAAATACTCTGATGAAGACAAAGGCCCATTCTCTGTCTATGTAAAAAGCTAGAGATTGTTGATAAGTTCAAATATTTAGGTCACATCAATTCGAATGACTTAAGAGATGACAATGACATAGAGCGGGAGCGTAGAGCGCTGTCAGTAAGGAGTAATATGCTCGCCCGCAGGTTTGCACGAAGCACAAATAATGTTAAAGCGTTATTATTCAAAGCATTCTGCCAGTCTTTTTACTCGAGCAGCTTGTGGGTGTCATATTCGCGCGGGACTTATAGCGTTCTACGTGTCACATATAATAATGCGTTTAGGAGGCTGTTAGGGCTGCCGTGGCGTTGTAGCGCTTCTGGAATGTTTGCTGAGGCATGTGTGGATGGTTTCCATGCCATAATGCGCAAAAAAGCGGTCTCCATGTTGCAGCGTCTACGTGTAAGCAGTAACAGCATCCTAAAGATGATTGCTGCCAGAGCTGACTGTTCGTTCCAGAAACACTGGATACAGTTAGCTCTAGGTTTATAAATATATTTCACTAATAATACTAACGTAGTTCATAATAATTATTGTTACTAATACATTTACTAATATATATGGAGATGTCTCTGAATTAAATAAATAAATAAAATAAAGCCTTTTCAGTTCCCATTTTCCAATCAGCCTTATGCTCAGTCTTTGAAGTAGAATATCAGTCTCTCATTTTCCAACCTAAAATTTTCTTTGACTTTGGAATTACTAAACACTGCCCTGAAGCCAATAGAAAATTTAATTCCATTCTATCTTCTGATTGGCCTGATTAGGTGCCATTGTACACGGACGCATCCAAATTATCCAACAATAGCTGGGTTGGGTCTGCAGTTTGGATCCCTAAGTTCCATATAATTTTTAATTACAAAAGTCTCCCGCAGAATTTCATCTTTACTGGCGAATTGCCCTGTCAGAGGCGGTGTCATATGTTGAATCACATAAGATCAACAAGGCTTTAATCCTGTCTGACTCATTAAGCTGCTTGTTGAATTAACAAGAAATCCTTTCAAATCTTCAAACAACTTCGCAATTTATTTAAAAACAAAGGCATCCCTGTACAGATGTCACATAATGGGAATAGAAGTTGCATTAGCTTGGATACCTAGCCATCTAGGGATAACTGGCAATGAAATTGCAGACTCGTGCGCTAACGCGGTTCAGTCTGGAACATTAAAATTTAATTATTGTTTTCCTCGAGACCTACGCGCTATGTCTAAACCCTTTCTGGTTGATTCATGGAATGCTTTAGGTCAAACCACAAAACAAACTAAATGTAAATTCTATGGTTCTGTCTAACCCTTTATCCACTGTTAGCCTTGGTTCTTTCCTCAAAAAAAAACAAAATAAACTTTTCACTTCTGTCATCATACGACTTCGCTTGGGATTTGTCTGTTTCCCGGTATTTAAGGCCAAGATCCGGGTAAGGGATCATTCTATATGTGAATGTGGCCTTGAGGAAGGTACTCTTGAACATATTTTTTTCTATTGCCCTAAATTGTCAATTCCTTTATATGACCTTCTACCGAAGGATATCCCTCGCCCCATCAACATCCCTCTTCTTCTAACTTTATGACATTCCCCTTTCATAAAGATTCTTTACAAATTTATTTCCCGCAATAATATTAAATTGTAATTTCTATCCTCCGTACTTTCTACGCATCTATTAGGCACATATTCCCACTTACATTCACACATTTCTCTCTTAAACTTAGATTAGATACTAACAAGGCAGTAATAAACTTACTAACCCTACTAACTCTTGTTGCCTATTCTTCAGTTCACAAAAAAAAAACACAGCGATATCAACCGATCATTTCCTTTCAAATCAGCTCTTTATATACTTCAATCAGCTAAATTAAAATAAAAAATCTCTCCACCTTGACGTTGGCCGAATCGTCGACATTCGGTCGACGGAGCCAGTTAATATAAAAAAAAAGTAACCTAATTAGTAATTGGGGCATTTCACGTGAAGTAGACAGCGAAAAAACAGTGACATTCTGATTTTTTCTATGTAGGACACAAAATATTTTTTATGTACGATATTTATTTGTGAAGTTATGGCTTCTAAAGAATTGTTATTATTTCGAATTAAGCTAATTTATATTAAAATATTAAGTATGGCAGCTTGAATAGAAAGTTTACTGTTCTATTTAAATACAAAATAAAGCTGGATTTTTCGACCGAAGTTCCTTATGGGACGATGTGAAGGGGTACCCTAACCGGGAAAAAACGTCCGGAACGTAACTAACTCTCTTCATGTACGTCGAAGCGTTGCTACGCCACAATATCTTGCTGATTATAATTTATATATAAATAATTGACAAGTAACAATTATTGACATTAGACACATATTTATATATTTAAGCGCTCTACAAAGCGCAGGTCCGGCCACACATAGAGTATTGCTGTCATCTCTGGTCTGGTGCACCCCAGTAACAGCTCGATCCATTTCACCACGTGCACCGCAGAGCAGCTCATTTGTCGGGGAGCCAGTGCTCTGTGAACGGCTGGATTACTTGGCGTTGCGTAGAGACGTCGCTTCATTGTGTGTCTTCTACCTGATTCCTGCTGCCGAATTCCACCTTCGCACGACACGCCACAAGTTAGGCTATCATACCCACCATCTGGATGTGTGGCGGTCCTCCACAGTGCGGTTTTCAAGGAGCTTTCTTCCACGTACTACAAAGCTGTGGAATGAGTTTCCTTGTGCGGTGTTTCCGGGACGATACGACATGGGTACCTTCAAAAAAAGCGCGTACACCTTCCTTAAAGGCCGGCAACGCTCTTGTGATTCCTCTGGTGTTGCAAGAGAATGTGGAAATCGGACAACATCTATTTTTCGTCCCCCTACATGTTAAGGGTGGTTAAAAAAAAAGTAACACGAAATTTAATTTTTTAATTTTTTGACATTTTTTTTAAAATTGTTTGATTATGAGTCAGCATTAATAAATACATACAACTTCAAATTTTCACACATCTACGATCAACATATTTTACTTTTTCATCGCGATTTTAAAATCAGCAAGACAACGTTAGCTTGGTCAGCTAGTATTTTATAAGACTTAAGTAAGTGATACGTAAATAAATATATCACTCTTCAAAAATATGACTTTAACGATTTCGGCAATTTTTTTTTTTTTTGAGAGGAGGAAATACTGTTACGTATTTACGGCCCGGAACGGGGCGTAATATGTCGGACTCGAGTGTCCGCGTCAGCGGACACCCCATACCGACTAAAACCTCCTCTGTGCTGTTAGCAGCCCTGGCTTTCACAGCGAAGTAGGACGTGGGCCGTGGAGGCCGCAAAGACTACGCAACAACAGTCGCGGGGCGTTTCCTAAGGAGACTCGAACCTCAGACCGGCTGTGTGCTTGTGGGAAGGAGAGAGAATGAAAATGAAGATGAAAGATGAAAAGGTGATAAGAACACACTCGCCGGCGAGTGTGGATAGCTACCGCCATCTATGGTTTCTCAACGAAAGTGCAATCAATCGGCTTGGTCTGACTTCTGTCCATATCATAATAATATATTCGGTCACTAAAGGCAGAGAGTAGGGATTGGTACTTACTTAATTAACTAAAGGCGACCCGAGTGAGGGTCATCTTTGGTGGAAGTTCAAATTAGTGTCCTCCAGCCGCGGTCTTACATAGTTACAAACCTACCTTGGCTGACACCGACTCCAAATATAATAATAATTGCAACAATAATTAGATTGAACGTCGAGATCAGATGAAAACTCGATTTTAGAAAAGCGGGGTAAAATCAATAACTTCCGTATTTTCGAATATTTTCAATTTTCTTAGCGGGGAGTTGATTAATTACCATTGAATAGAATTGAGAACCTTCCCCATTTTTGAAGTCTTTTCAAAAGACTTTCATTTTTAAAGAACAAGAGACATCCAAACAATTTCTTTGTTTTAATCTAATCAACATTCTAGCTATAGAGTTTGCACATCATTTTCACAATTTATTTATTCAAGACCTCTCCTATATAATTATCATGCATATATTATATAAGCACGGAGATTACTACTTTCATGTTGTGCATTCAAATAAAAAACAAATATTTTTATTTAAGGTAGCTTGTCGTGCATACTAATGTTAAACCTGACCTGTTTTCATCTCAAGTCTAGCAAAAAGAGGCTCTATCTAGACGTATAAATTATCTAACAGCCGTTCCCAATATACTATCTACAGATAGAGATAAATTACTACTTTCCACTGTCAGTAATTAGCTGTCAATAATCTGAAGCTGTCCCAATATACCCGATAAGTCATTCTAATCGCCTATTATAATCTAATCGCATATTGGGACGCGTGAATTGCAATTTCCATACAAACCTCTATCGCTGGTAAGCCATACGTCGTCCCATTGACAGACAGCGTGTACGGATAAGGTGAGTTACCGTCGATAAGTTTATTGGGACAGGAAAGTAAACGATAGTTACGATTTTTATCTCAAGTAAGAGATAGACGGAATATTGGGAACGGCTGTAAGAAGATTTGAAATAAACAAAAGATTCTTTGACAAGATCGACAACAGTGCTGCAACTTCATTCGGCGGGCAGATAACCGTCATTTACTGCCCGGCAGCAGTCGCATTGGTCTGAAATGTATAGTTTACGGTGATTTTACTGGCACTGAAACTCGGTTGAAGGTTATATGAAAATAATAATACTAAGATTGTATTTGGTCCGACCATCTCTCGGGTTTGCCATCTACCTTGCCTCAAATTACTTTAACACATCCCTTTAGATGTAAGATGTAAGCATAATAAACTACTTAAAATACAAAGTGTTTAATAAGAGAACAAGTACATTGTAAAAGACGACCTGTATAGCCGAGTGGTTAGCGATCCTACCTACTAAGCTAGAGGTCCTGGGTTCGAATCCTGGTAGGTGGAAGCATTTATATGATGAATATGGATGTTTGTTTCCGAGTCATCGATGTTTAAATGTATTTATGTATGTTTATATGAATTTATATATGTTTAAGTATGTATATTGTATTAAATATATCATTGTCTTGTAACCCATAACACAGGCTATATATGCTTAACTTGGGACAAGTTAATTTGTGTAAAAAGTGTGTCAATATTATTATTATTATTATTATATTTAAAGACGGATTCCTTTTTTTTATGGAATAGGAGGACAAACGAGCGTACGGGTCACCTGGTGTTAAGTGTTCACCGCCGCCCACATTCACTTGCAACACCAGAGGAATCACAAGAGCGTTGCCGGCCTTTAAGGAAGGTGTACGCGCTTTTTTTGAAGGTACCCATGTCGTATTGTCCCGGAAACACCGCACAAGGAAGCTCATTCCATAGCTTTGTAGTACAAGGGAGAAAGCTCCTTGAAAACCGCACTGTGTAGGACCGCCACACAACCAGATGGTGGGGATGAAATCCTAACTTGTGGCGTGTCGTGCGAAGGTGGAATTCGGCAGCAGGAATCAGGTTAAACAGCTCTTCGGAACACTCCCCGTGATAAATGCGGTAGAAGATACACAATGATGCGACGTCTCTACGCAACGCCAAGAGATCCAGCCGTTCACAGAGCACTGAGTCCCCGACCGTCCTCTTGTTTTACTACAGAATATTCTATACAGTTCATAGCGAAGTGATAGCATCTTATGGGAGGTTAAACCGCTTCGTAACGTAACGCGTTACGGCGCCAGTCTGCCTGGCTTTCTCTCACGCATACGGCAGCGGTAGGCAGGGTCCTCCTCTCTCACTCTAACCAATTGTTACTTTAGTTTACTAAATAATGATAGTAATAATATACATACAAAATTCAAGAATTATTGCAACTAAGAATAAAATATATTAAAAAAAAATAATAAATATGCTTTTCTTATATTATCATATTAATATACATAAAACTTAAGTAATGTCCTTATAATATACATAAAACTTAAGTAATATCTTTATAGAACGTGTGCCCCTGAGTTGACGCCGGTGCTAACGCGTTTATTCCGGCACTCTTATTCCAAAGGCGTAGTCCCTGACTCATGGAAGTCAGCCCTTGTCCATCCGATCCAAAAAAAAGGAGACAGTTCGGATCCGGCGAACTACAGGCCTATTGCTATCACCTCCCTGCTCTCTAAAATCATGGAGAGCATAATTAGCCGCCAGCTTTTAGTATACCTAGAGGGTCACCAGTTGATCAACGACCGACAGTACGGCTTTCGCCATGGACGGTCGGCAGGTGATCTTCTGCTATACCTAACACATAGATGGGCGGCGGCTATTGAAAGCAAGGGAAAAGGCCTGGCAGTTAGCCTGGATATAGCGAAGGCCTTTGATCATGTATGGCACAAGGCACTCCTCTCAAAACTTCCATCATTTGGGCTTCCTGAGAGCTTGTGCAAGTGGACCTCCAGCTTCCTCACTGGGCGTAGCAAACAGGTCGTTGTCTACGGATATTGCTCGAACCCGAAGCCCGTGAATGCTGGAGTGCCCCAAGGCTGTGTGCTATCTCCTACGCTGTTTCTTCTGCATATCAATGATATGTTGGACACCTCCAACATACATTGCTATGCGGACGACAGCACTGGTGATGCCGTATACACGGGCCATGCAGGTCTCTCTCGGGAAATCGTCGACCAGTGCCAGGAGAAACTTGTTCAAGACTCAAGTTTGCGCGTTTACCACTAAAAAAACCCCATTTATCGTATCAACGCTCTTCGAGAATACTTCTCTTAAAGCCGCGCCTAGTATCGGAATACTGGGTCTCGAAATCTCGAGCGATTGCCAATTCCGTGGCCATCTGGAGGGCTCGAAGAAGCTGGTTGTCATCAATAGAGCACGGCAATACTTCAAGCCGGCCCATATTCTAGCGCTCTACAAAGCGCAGATCCGGCCACACATGGAGTATTGCTGTCATCTCTGGTCTGGCGCACCCCAGTATCTGCTCGATCCATTTGACCGCGTGCAACGTAGAGCAGCTCGAATTTTCGGGGACTCAGTGCTCTGTGAACGGCTGGGTCTCTTGGCGTTGCGTAGAGACGTCGCTTGATTGTGTGTCTTCTACCGCATATATCACAGGGAGTGTTCCGAAGAGCTGTTTAACCTGATTCCTGCCGCCGAATTCCACCTTCGCACGACACGCCACAAGTGAGGATTTCATCCCCACCATCTGGATGTGTGGTGGTCCTCCACAGTGCGGTTTTCAAGGAGCTTTCTCCCTCGTACTACAAAGCTGTGGAATGAGCTTCCTTGTGCGGTGTTTCCGGGACAATACGACATGGGTACCTTCAAAAAAAGCGCGTACACCATCCTTAAAGGCCGGCGACGCTCTTGTGATTCCTCTGGTGTTGCAAGAGAATGTGCGCGGCGGTGATCACTTAACATCAGGTGACCCGTACGCTCGTTTGTCCTCCTAATCCATAAAAAAAAAGCAATATCCTAAGCTTTTGTCAAGTTAAACAATTCCAATATTAAATAGTTCAACTTAGATTTGTTTAAGTTATCTTTCTATTTAATGTCCCGAAAAGCACACGTTTTTTTAAAGCCTATAACTTAAATTTTTATTTTATTTTTATAATCGCTTATAAAATGCTCACAGAAAACTTTATTTATTTACGGTGTGGGTGGATGATGCAGCTACTGTACTCAATAACTTTTGTATTAATTTACATTTACTTTTATGTGATTTGATTTATACTTTCAACACACAGGAATGGCGTAAAATTTTCAATAATATTTATCACGCTAAGTAGCAACAAATAGAAATAACGTAAATATGTTTGCCTGGTGATTCGAAATATATGGATGTTAACGTTCGTAAATAAAACTAACAAAAAACGGAAGAAAAAAAGGCATTCGCATTGGATTGTGGGCCACGAAAGGGTCGTAAAGGGACAAATTACATCCTGACCTGAGAGTAAATGGAACGGTGAATTGAACTTTGCACGTACACGTCAGTGTAATTGGGATGTCTATTTACAATAGGTATACATAAAATACATTTGTACAGTAAAACTTGTTATTAAATAGCCTGAGGGCGATCGCTCCATTCCCAATCTGTGCTATTATTAAGAACATCAATTATGTTATAGTTACCCTTACCATATATAGCTTTTTAACAATTATTTTCAATTCGGAAACACATTATTTTGTCTTGCAGGTTCTCTGGGATTATGTTGCAAAAGTTTATGACATACAATGCTCAACAAATTATTTTCTAACATGACTTAACCAAGTGTGTGTTGCCAGTGATGACATACGGAACACAGACGTGGTCGCTAACTATGGGCCTTATGAGGAAGCTCACTGTTGCTCAGCGGGCAATGGAGAGGGCTATGCTCGGAAGATGCGAAATCGAACCAGAATTGAGGAGATCCGTAGGAGAACCATAGTCACCGACATAGCCCAAATGATTGCGAAACTGAAGTGGCAGTGGGCAGGGCACATAGCTCGGCGGACAGATGGCCGTTGGGACAGTAAGGGACTCGAATGGCGACCACGTGCCGGAAGTAGTGTTGGTAGGCCCCTCACAAGATGGACCGACGATCTCGTCAAGATTGCTGGAGTAGGATGGATGAGGGCAGCGTGAGACCAATCGTCGTGGCGATTTTTGGGGGATGGCTTTTGTCCAGCAGTGGACGTCTTCTGGCTGAATGTGATGAGGACTACAATTGCGCTCGTCACCTTAAGACATAAAATGTTAAGTTTCATTTGCCCAGTAATATCACGGCAAAAGTAGGCGTCGTTATGGAACCCATAATCTAGCCCGGTTCCTGTGCAAAGGAGACTCCCGCTGGTGAAGTTGTTTAAGCTTTTATCATCAAGACCTTTTCAATGTATTATAGGGGTATATACCTACTGTCATCTTTATGCTCTTATATAATATATAGATATAAGATTATACTTAATCATCATTTGTTGGTATGTTTATAGGTACATAAGCGAATTTGTAATAATTCTAGAAAATGATAATAATTATGTTAACACGAGGAACAAACATAAACTTGCTATGCCTACTACTCGGTTGGGTAGAGTAGTAAGACTTTTGTTGGGCGATGTATATTCTTCTACAATATGATTCCAGAAAATGTACTAAACAAATGTGTTACGAAATTTAAAAGAATTGTTAAAAAAACGTTTGTGTGGGAAATGTTACTATAGCATAAACGATTTTTTAATGACACCACGGACTGGGAATAAAGCGAACATCCTCAGGCTCTTTAATTATAAATGTTTATTGTACGATATCACATTGTAATCCATATTTTTTTTTTATAAAAAAAAACCCACTGAATGTCTTGCGCTCATTCTTCTCAGGTCTGAAGCAGTCTCTTTTGAATAGGTGGTAGTTTTTGAGGTTCAATAAATGATTTTGAATCCTATTTTGAATAAAAATATTTGAATTTGACATGATCTTCGTCTTGTCTTGTCATTTTGAGACCTACTCCTTGGGAAGCTGTACTGAAGTTATCGAGCATATTAAGGCTGAGGCTGAAGTCTTCCATGGTCTCCTCCATGATTAGAAATAAAGAAAAGAGAGAAGAGAAAGAAAAGATGGAAAAGATGGAAAAGAAAGAAAAGAAAAGAAAAGAAAAGAAAAGAAAAGAAAAGAAAAGAAAAGAAAAGAAAAGAAAAGAAAAGAAAAGAAAAGAAAAGAAAAGAAAAGAAAAGAAAAGAAAAGAAAAGAAAAGAAAAGAAAAGAAAAGAAAAGAAAAGAAAAGAAAAGAAAAGAAAAGAAAAGAAAAGAAAAGAAAAGAAAAGAAAAGAAAAGAAAAGAAAAGAAAAGAAAAGAAAAGAAAAGAAAAGAAAAGAAAAGAAAAGAAAAGAAAAGAAAAGAAAAGAAAAGAAAAGAAAAGAAAAGAAAAGAAAAGAAAAGAAAAGAAAAGAAAAGAAAAGAAAAGAAAAGAAAAGAAAAGAAAAGAAAAGAAAAGAAAAGAAAAGAAAAGAAAAGAAAAGAAAAGAAAAGAAAAGAAAAGAAAAGAAAAGAAAAGAAAAGAAAAGAAAAGAAAAGAAAAGAAAAGAAAAGAAAAGAAAAGAAAAGAAAAGAAAAGAAAAGAAAAGAAAAGAAAAGAAAAGAAAAGAAAAGAAAAGAAAAGAAAAGAAAGAAAAGAAAGAAAAGAAAGAAAAGAAAGAAAAGAAAGAAAAGAAAGAAAAGAAAGAAAAGAAAGAAAAGAAAGAAAAGAAAGAAAAGAAAGAAAAGAAAGAAAAGAAAGAAAAGAAAGAAAAGAAAGAAAAGAAAGAAAAGAATGAAAAGAAAGAAAGAAATCATTTATTCTGCAACTTAAACCTAGTATAGAGGGTGTTTTTTAACCTAGATAGAACTTTAAATTGTAAAAAGTAACACAAAAAATTAAATTTTGATAAAACATTTTTTTTTATTTGTTTCAGTATACTCTGACAAATCATCATGAATAGACTCACGCTTGAACAACGCTACGAAATTATCCAAATTTACTTTGAAAATCAGTCGTCGATTCGCGCAACTTATAGACGACTTCGTCATTTTTATGGCGTACATAATCGTCCATCTGAACAAGCCATTCGTCGAACTGTGGATAGATTTCGTACCACATACTCTCTAGAGGATGCAATAACACCAACACGTCGAAGGAATGTGCGTAGTGAAGAGAATATCGCCGCTGTAAACGAAAGTGTGGAAGAAGATCCAAATTTATCGATTCGTCGTCGGTCGCAGCAATTGGGGCTCTGTCCGTCCACTACGTGGAAAATTTTGCGCAAAGATCTCGGCCTACACCCGTATAAGATCCAGCTGGTGCAGGAATTGAAGCCACGAGACCATTATATGCGTCGTTCTTTCGCCGATTGGGCTCTAGAGCAGTTGGCAACTGACCCGTTATTTTATCGCAAAATTGTGTTCAGCGATGAGGCGCATTTTTGGCTTAACGGGCTTGTTAATAAGCAAAATTGCCGCATATGGAGTGAGACCAATCCACAAGAGACCATACAGACTCCATTACATCCAGAAAAATGCACCGTTTGGTGCGGTTTTCACGCTGGTGGCATCATCGGACCTTATTTCTTCAAAAATGAGGCCGGAGCTCGCGTTACGGTCAATGGCGATCGTTACCGCACCATGATCAATGATTTTTTGTTTGAAGATATGGATGACATTGATCCGGAGGAGATGTGGTTTCAACAGGATGGCGCTACGTGCCATACGGCGAACGCAACCATCGACTTATTGAAATCAAAATTTGGCGATAACTTGATTTCGAGAAATGGACCTGTCAATTGGCCTCCAAGGTCGGGCGATTTGACACCTCTCGATTATTTCCTGTGGGGCTACGTGAAGTCACTGGTTTATGCTGATAAACCAGCAACAATTGACGCCTTGGAGGCCAGCATTTTTCGTGTTATTCGTGACATACGGCCAGCAGTGCTCGAAAAAGTGGCCCGAAATTGGACGTCCAGAATGCGCTTCGTCAAGAACAGCCGCGGTGCCCATATGCCCGAAATCATTTTCAAATGTTAATGTCACGTATTGATCTTTCGAATAAAAAAAAATTTTGATTACAATTTAATTTTTTGTGTTATTTTTTACAATTTCAAGTTATATCGGGCTTAAAAAAACACCCTTTACAAGTAAACTTAATTATTAATTTACATCAGGTGATATGATCAGCGCTGGTCTTCCGGAGAACCCCAGGTGGTCTAGCGGATTATCAAACTACTTAAAGGTTTACATTTATATGAAGGGTTACAATTATTACAACTAAACTACTACAACTAAAATAATAATAAAATTACAATAAAAAAGTACTAACACAAAACAAAAATTATATAAAATTTCATGACCTAATTCAATAATTAGTAATATAAATAAGAACACTAAAAGCAGATAATAATAATAATAATAATAACAAGTGAGTATGATTACGATACCGTCTGCGAATCGAAGGTGAGTGATATATTCGCTGTTGATATTGATGCCCAGCCCGTTCCAATCCAGACCAGCCCGTTCCAATCCAGAAGCTTAAAGACATCTTCCAATGCAGCGGTGAACAGCTTCGGCGATATAACATCGCTTTGTCTGAAGCCCCGCTGCAGTCGGATAGGCTTCGAGAACTGATCCTGGAGACGGACTGACATTGTGGCGTTATCATACAAACACTTTAGCCCTTCGATATATCTATAATCAATGTGGCACCTCTGAAGAGACTGAAGCACCGCCCAGATCTCGATCGAATCAAAGGCTTTCTCATAGTCCACGAACGCCAAGCATAGTGACTGGTTATACTCCTCCGTCTTCTGTATTACCTGCCGCAGCGTATTAATGTGGTCTATGGTACTAAAGCCTTTTCGGAATCCGGCTTGTTCGGGAGGTTGGAAGTCGTCGAACCTGCACACGAGACGTTTCGTGATAACCCTAGAAAACAGCTTATATACATGGCTCAGAAGCAATATGGGCCTATAGTTCTACAAAAGCATTTTATCACCATTTTTGAAGAACAGCGCCACTATACCTCTGTGCCATGCTTTTTGCGTTTTGCCTTCGAGGATGATGGAATTTAATAGCTTCTGGATAATCTTCAGCCGCACCAGCTCTCAGAAGCTCGGTTGTAATTCCATCATCACCCAGCGCCTTGCCAACGACCCTGCCGTCGCAGATCTTTAGCATCGTCAGTTGACTCTGCCCAATAGACAAATCTCGTGCGAATACTTTCGAGCCTTTGTTAGGCTCTATGGCCGCCTTCACAAAATCTGTGTTATGGCGGCGTATATCGCGAGTCAATGACTAGGAGATTTGTCTATTTAGCTGCCTATACTGGGATGCATCGTCCGGGGACTGAAGGGCCATTTGGGGTCTTACAGCCATAAATTTGAGGGTAGAGTCTGAGATTTTTCCGGTTCTTTTTGATCGGTTGGCCTTAAAGATCTTAGAACCTGCTGTTTGAACAGCTGCCACGAACTTGTTATTAAACTCGTCCACGTCAACGCATTCACCGTGGCATTCGAAGCGGTTTTGCAATTCGAGTTGAAAGATTTCCGGGTTTTGGATCTGGATGGGTGCAGGCCGGAGCGTAGACTTCACCAGTTGAGACCACTCCAGTTTTGGATTGATATTCAATGTGCCTCTTGCTTTGCGGTGATCACTACCAGTTTTCACTGAATTTATCACAGAGACATCATTGAATATATGTCTTTTGGTCGACATGATGAAGTCCATCTCATTTTTGGTGGCACCATCGGGGCTGATCCAAGTACATTTGCGTTGTTCTGGCTTCATGAATAAGTAGTTCATCATATAGGGATCCTCCTTCTCCATGAAGTCAGCCAGCATCTGGCCTCGGGTGTTCTGATTTCCATAACTAAATTTCCCCTCATCTACTCATAGCCGATACGTTTGCCCAGCTTTGCGGTAAAGTCTCCCATGATAACGTTGAAGTGGGCCTTAGGAGAGTGAATGGCTGTTGAGATGTCTTTATACATGGCCTCCACCTCGTCGTCTGAGTGTTTCGAAGTCAGAGCGTAAAACTGAATGACCTTCAGCGAATACCGTTCAGTAATTCTGAGTATTAGGTACGCTACCCTATTCGACACGCTCCCCACCTCAGTTACGTTGCTGACGAGAGACTTGTGCACTAGAACCCCGACAACACCCTGGGACAGTTGGTCGCCCTCCCGGAAGTATAGCAGGTGTCCGAAATTTAGGATTATCGAGTCCTCACCCTGTCTTCGGACCTCAGATAACCCCATGACATCCCATCGTAGTCTGCTTAAACTTACTTTAAACAAAGAAAAAGTTCCTTGGCATTAGGGTTATCTTATAACCACCACGCATACGTATATCCCCAAAATAATTTTTACCACAGCCATCTTGGATTTCAAAAATTATCCCAAATTTGTTCTGTGCTCCTTCGAGAACTTCGGATACGATATCCATATTGTTGAAATCATAATTTTGCACGGCGGCCAACTTGGATTTCAAAAATGATCCGAAATTCGTTCTCTGCACCCTCGAGAACCTCGGATACGATATCCTTGTTGAAATCATAATTTTGCACGGCGGCCATCATGGATTTCAAAAATGATTCCAAATTCGTTCTCTGCACCCTCAAAAACTTCGCATATAGCTGGGAAAGGCGCCTCTATCGTCTCGTTTTTTCGTTTCATCGAGTTTCAAAAAAACAACGATTCTTAAGAACTCCTTTATGTGCTGTTTTTATTAAATTCTTAATTTATAATTTACTTCTTCTTTCTTATTACATATGACCTAGTATTTCTTACAATTTACTGATTTAGGGAAATGTCTATTCACTTGCAACATTAGTCTGTGTGCGTGTTGGCAAATGTAAGTACGTGACGCTCACGCACACATTAATAATTATAATGTGACTTCTATATTGACAGGAACTATGAATGAAACTATCGTTCTGAGCGTTATTATTCTATGGTCTGCACTATAATTTGCCATAACCAAATTACAATAAATGAGAATAGATAATTACAGTGCATCCAAGTACAATTGACAAAATAATTATCTTAATATAATAAACTATATAAGTTTTCCTTAATACTCTCATGAGCTTCAGCATTCTTTGCAAAAGTTATGATAAATTCACCTTAACTCCTTAATTAAAATTAAATCAAATACAGTCCACTTAAATATATTTATATAATTCTCAGCGTTAGATGTTTTACACATTTTTGGCCATTCGAACAGAATTTAATGGTAATTATAAATATTTTCGTAACATAATAACCTCTTCAGTTTTTGATGAATACTCTCATGAGCCTCTGCATACTTTACAAAAGTAACGACAAATATTCCTATGATATTACTCAACAGAACAATACATCAAATACGTATTTCACTGAGTTAAACTGTAGATACGGATTAATGTTATATAAATTACTTCTACTGTTAGTAATTAGCTGTCAAAAAGCTGAAGCTGTCTCAATATACCTGATAAGTCATACTTATCGCATTATATTGGGACGCGTGTATTGCAATTTCCATACAAACTTCTATCGCTGGAAAGCTATACGTCCTCCCATTGACAGACAGCGTGTACGGATAAGGTGAGTTATCGTCGATAAGTTTATTGGGACAGAAAAGTCAATGATAGTTAAAATTTATATCTCAAGTAGGCCACAATCGAAGATAGACTGAATATTGGACGGTTAGTTAACACGCAAGTATCCCTTATCTGTGGTATTAATATGCGGTCAGCGGTTGAACATATTATCGGACTAGTATACACTATACTTATTTAAAGTTTTTACCAGTACAGTCGCCAACATATATAAATAAGCGTGAAATAATATTAATTAACTGAATTTACAAAAACGTATTTTTAAGGTTGTTTTACTATATCATCTTCTTTCTAGCTTTATCTATTATTTCTATACTGTAAGATACATGTATTCATCACCATCTTTTTTAACCGACTTCAAAAAGGAGGGGGTTATCAAAGGTTATCAATTTTTTATGTATGTACACCGATTACTCTGAGATTTATGATCCGATTTAAGTAATTTTTCTTTAGTTCGATTCAAAATAGATGCCATTTGGTCCCATAAACTTAAAATTACGTAGTTTGGCCCAGTACTTTTAATTTTATGAACATTTTTTAAGAAAATTTTTGATTAACTCGATGATATAATTGTTTTATATGTACGGCTTTTTTAGGAGATTTCATTCAGGTTGATTATATATAATAATTATTAACTGACACTAAAAAGTTAAAAAATAAAAAAAGCTACGTTTAAAAAAACCGACTTCAAAAACTGAAAAGTATCAAATAACTAAAAATTTAATTTAATACACCTTTACTTTAATGTTAATAAAATACTATTATTTGTATGACTATAACTCTAAGCTGAAGGATCCTTTTTATACTTCTTTATGTGATAAGAAGTTATCCAAAAGTTTAAGATCCTAGATAGATAATAGAGCACGGCAATACTCCAAGTCAGCCCACATACTAGCGCTCTACAAAGCGCACGTCCGGCCACACATGGAGTATTGCTGTCATCTCTGGTCTGGCGCACCCCAGTATCAGCTCGATCCATTTGACAGCGTGCAAGGCAAAGCAGCTCGAAATGTCGGGAAATGCTCTGTGAACGGCTGGATCACTTGGCATTGCGGAGAGACGTCGCTTCATTGTGTGTCTTCTACCGCATTTATCATGGGGAGTGTTCCGAAGAGCTATTTAACCTAATTCCTGCCGCCGAATTCAACCTTCGCACGACACGCCACAAATTAGGATATCATCGCCACCATCTGGATGTGTGGCGGTCCTCCACAGTGCGGTTTTCAAGGAGCTTTCTTCCTCGTACTACTAAGCTGTGGAATGAGCTTCCTTGTGCGGTGTTTCCGGGACGATACGACATGGGTACCTTCAAAAATAGCGCGTACACCTTCCTTAAAGGCCGGCAACGCTCTTGTGAATCCTCTGGTGTTGCAAGAGAATGTGGGCGGCGGTGATCACTTAACACCAGGTGACCCGTACGCTCGTTTGTCCTCCTATTCCATAAAAAAAAGACATAAGATATTAAATCTCATTTGCCCAGCCTGACCGCGCGTGACCGGTTAGTCTCTTTAAATACTTACAAACAAAATAAAGCGATTAGCGCGCCTAAAAGAGTTTTGCACTTCAAAAACTCATCTTTTCAGAGTAAGCAATCGAAATTGCTCCAAATTAAATGACAAACATTTACTGAGACATCTAGTAATTGAATTTTTATTTAAGATTAGTATATAAAATGCTTCAATCCTTTCACTGCGAATAATTATTGACATTGTGAAATTTGTTCAGAGGACAGGGATGAAACTATTTGAATATTATTATGAACTAATTCCAATTATTTCAAATTAATCCTCACTTATTTATCCATTTAAATGGTTAATTATGTATGTGGAAATATCACTTTAAATGATTCGTATCTGGCTTTTCATTTGGAAGTTATGACAGGTATGGTAGGGGTATAACAATTCTCTGAGTAAGAAAATCTCGGCTTAAACAAACTTTCCTACGGTTAGTCTATTAACAAATACTATTTTAACTTCTTACATTAAATAATAATTATTAATTAAATAATAATTTTTTTACAATTAGAAACTAGTTTTGCTGATTTATAGCGTCCACGGAGATGAATTTGCGGGCAGCAGCTGGTTTTAATAAGATGTTTATAACTTGACTTTATGTTAATAACACCTCAATCCATTTGACCGCGTGCAACGCGGAGTAGCTTGAATTGTCGGGGACCAAGTGGTTTGAACGGCTGGATCACGTGGCGTTGCGTAGAGACATCGCTTCATCGTGTGTCTTCTACCGCATTTATAACGGGGAGTGTTCCGAAGAGCTGTTTCATTTGATTCCTGCCGCCGAATTCCACCTTCACACGACATGCCACAAGTTAGGATACTATCTGGATGTATGGCGGTCCTCCACAGTGCGGTTCTTAAGGAGCTTTCTTGAAGGAGCGACCGGCAACGCTGCTGTGATTCCTCTGGTGTTGCAAGATAATGTGGGCCGCGGTTATCATTTAACACTAGATGACACGCACGCTCGTTTGTCCTCCTTTTCCATAAAAAAAACTTGGACAGTAATAATAATCGTAGTATACACTTCTTTAGCAAGGCTCTCAGGTGCATTACCTACAGTTATATTTAAAGCTTGATAGAAACCTGCCTGAGTACGGTCCCTGATTAGCAAACGTTGTCCCTTTTTATTCAATAGCAGTTTGAGTGCCTACCTATATCTTGTAAATCACTTAAGTCCCTTAAGCTTAACAAAACACCTGAACAAAGCGTTACATTTCATATGCTTCGATTTTCTAAACATTTAATGTCCCTTTATGCAAAGTGAAATAAATATTCACTAGTTTTATATTATAATAAGTTTATATTGTACTTGTTTTGAATGACTTACTGTTGCGTCTGTGCACAATTAAGGCCGCTTAATTATTTTTGAAGCGAAAACTTCTTTAGCCGCGCTGGGCACTTTCAATCACAAATCTTATGGTTTCGAGACACCGAAATGCTAATTAGCGCTGTGTTATATATTATAAGTTCAAGTGAAGGGATGCAAAAGCAGAACTTATTGCGCCTTTGAAGGTTCGACTAGCGACGTAAGTTAACACTATGAAGGGGGTATTATGGAGCCGATTATCAGTCGCCAGCTCTTGGGATACCTAAAGTAGCTTACCAGCTTACCGGCGACTGCCAGTATGGTTTCCTTAAATGTCGCTCATCTGATGATCTTTGTGTTTATCTCTCGTGCAAAAGCGCAAATGTTTTAGTGGAAGGGAAAGATGTTGGCGTTCAGTCTGAACAAAGCGAAGGCCTCCGTCGGGTGTAGTACAAAGCGCTCATTGTAAAATATTCTACAAGGTTTTCCGAGGAACTTCTTGCCTCGCAAAGCCTCTTTGTGAAATCTATAACCAGCTGCAGTTTTCATTAACGACTAACATCTTATCTAAAAAAAAAAGTAGATATAATATTATGTATCTTTGACTTTGACAGTTGACTATTCCTCCTATTGCTCACATACAAGTAATCTAATAAGTAATTGGGACATTTCGCGTGGAGTTGACAGCGAAAAAATGTAATATTCTGAAATTTTTCATATTTGGCTTACTTGTACTTTTGGTAGGTATGAATGTGGAAGCTATAGAGTTTTAAATAGACTTTAAAGCTTTGGTATTTATGTAATCGATTCCGTAACTAGTATTCACATCTAACTTATTTATTCTTTTAATGTTTTTTTTTGTCGTGAAATTTAGTTTACTTAGGCCAAAATTAGGATTGTTTTCGGTATCTTTTGCATCAGTACAGATTTTGTTATTTTCGCTAATTTCCTGTCCATCTTTCAATTCCTTATCTACTTTTTTCAGTTTGGCTGGCTTCTCTTATCTTATTGTTAGTTAAGCTATCTTTTAGGTTAATAATTAATAATTTGTAGATAAATAATGTGCATTGTTTTATCATTATAATATTTTAGTAAAAAAATAACTATATCCAACGTACCTACTGATAACCGTAGCTCACGCATGACCTTGCATTAGGCTATATATGACTGTACGCGGCGCACTCTTCGCGGTACCGCAAAAACGGTTGATTGTATGAAAAAAAAGTTCATACAAAAGTAGTGGATAATTTTATACCCTACAACTTTTATAACAGATACAAATCTCATTTAAGCAATAGAAAGCGAGATATTCACCAAAAACCGATTTTTACAACCTTTGACCTTTTCTTTAGATACGAACACGATAGCACTTGTGCCTTTTGAAACAACATTTAGAACGACAAAACAAAGGTTTATACCAATTTACAGATTGTATTTTTGTGTTGTGTGCCGATATTAAAATCGCGATACAAAAGTAAGTGTTGATCTTAGATGGGTGAAAATTTGAAGTTGTATGTATTTTTTAATGCTGACTCATATAATATACAAATTTTTAAAAAATGCCATAAAAATAAAAATAAAAATTTGTGTGGACATTTAGGGGGACGAAAAATAAATCTCCGATTCTCAGACCTACCCAATATGCACTCAAAATTTCTTGAGAATCGGTGAAGCCGTTTCGGAGGAGTTCAAAGTTTAACACCATGAGACGAGAATTTTATATATTAGATAATTATTATTTTTTACTTTTTATCATTTTCAAAGGATGCAGGAGTCAGGTGGTCGATAATTTAAAATCTTCAAAAAACTCACACTCAATCGGTATACAAAAACTTTTATACAATTAATTATAAAGTGATATACCAATGAATATATCACTCTTCAAAAATATCAGTACGACTCCGGTATAGTAATTGTGTGACGGTAATATTTAAACTTGACCTACACCAAAACTGATAAATATAATCAGGGCGATTGAAAGGATTGCTACCGCCATCTATGGTTTCTCAATGAAAGTGCAATTAATCGGCTTGGACGGATTTCTAAGAATTGGAGAGTTCTCTTACATGGTCATGGATCCCGTAATCAAAACCTACCCAAATTCTCACCAAACTAACTCTAAAGTATGTAATATATCCTTTCCATTAAATAAAAATAAATCATCGAATTCGGTTGGCGCGATATTGAATCAAAAAAGACTAAGCAACATGTACTAATTTAAATTTTAGGATGGTTTTTCACATAATAACGTTGTATTTTATTTTAAAAATAATATTATTATAATATTTTATTCTTATGATGTAAAAATAATAGCTGTTGTCTTTATAAGTTCTTTTAATAACAGAAATTAACAATATTAGAATATACTGCAGAAACTAAGGTACATAAGCAACTAAACATTTTTTAACAATATGAAATTTCTAAAGAAAATGAATTTCTGTGAAAGAATAGGATAATTTAATACAAAGTGTGGCCTCCTCTGCTATTCAGAACTTGTCGGCAGCGATTATTCATTGAATTAATGACACTGATTATGAAAATTTATTGAAGTACTGGCGTACTTGGCGGAAATCCATAAGTATCAAAATTATTTGAGTTTTCTTTAGTGTTAATTCCGCCAATATTTGTCTTTAAACAATTCGACACGTGTTTCGCCTCTACGCGAGGCATCCTCAGGACGTGTTGATTAAAACAAATATTGGCGGAAATAACATTAACGAAAACTCAAATCATTTTTATGAGACTGTTTATGTTATCTTGCGGTATTCTCTCCCAATGGAATTGTAGCAAATCCTTCAGCTGTTAGGTTGTTGTCACTCCATCCAAGTCCTTCAAAACATGTCTCTGTCCCATGCGTGCTCGATGGGGTTGAGGTCTGGCGATTGTGCAGGCCAGGGCAATACCCGGACGTTCTCCGTTGCCGGTATTGACTGGTTCGCCTAGCTTTATGTGAACGCGCATTGTCATGCATTAACGTAAAAATCGGAGCCAAAGGTTTGTGCAAATGGATGAACAGAAGGTGTGCAAATGGATGAACAGAAGGTCTGAGAATATCCTCAACGTAATTTTCAGCGTTAATGTTTCCATTTACAAAAACGAGCTCTGTTCGCCTGTTCTTAACAATACCCGCCCATACCATAACTGTTGTGCCGCTGTATGGATGAACTTCCTGAATACATCTGAGCCTTTCAGTATTTCCGGGCCGATGGTACACTCGCACCCTTCTTGTATCAGGCTTAAACCCGAATCGCGACTCATCGGAAAACATAATTTTATCCCATTGTACCTGGGTCCATTTTCTGCGTTCTCTGCACCTTTAATTTCGACGAGCGCGATTCCCGTGACGTATCGGTGGGCACGTAATTGGGCGTTGAGCTCGTAGGCCGTACTCATGCAGTCAATTTCGCACAGTTTGGGAACTAACATCAACACCACTTGAATTTTGTAGCCTCAAACTTATCTCACAGCGGTTAACATCGACTGGCGTCTTGTAGTCAGTTGTATTTACCGGTCTTGCCAAGTGGTTGTACTCCTTTTACAGCCTGAATGCTGTTCAGCGGGTTCCCTTGTGTTATTGAAGCGCTTCCATAGACCACAAATAACACATCTATGAATGCCAAAATGCCGAGATACCTAAGATTGATTACTTCCCACTTGCAACATCCCTACAGCTCTTTGCATTTCATTTGCCGTCAAATGACGTCGCTCCATGACGTCAAGAATATCTAACAATTCAATTTAGTCGCTAACTTTATTTGATTTTAAAATTTTAACAACCATATTAAAATTATAAAATCAAGACTAAAGGTAGCAATAAAAACGCACTTAAATTCAAACATTATGTTTAATTTTATGAAAAAAACAAAACTTAATCGACATTTTTTTTACAACCAGCCAGTATGTCATCAATAGCAAAAAAGTTTACATACCTATGCACTTTGCGTGTATAAAGACTTAGAAATTATTTAATATAAATGGTAAATTTGTAATATCATGCATGTTGCTTAGACTTTTTTGGTGTTTGTAGTTTTGCTGATTTATAGCGTCGCTATATATATTTATGTCGCGGGCAGCAGCTAGTTATAAACAAGATGTTGATAACTTGACTTTATGTTAATAACAGCTCGATCCATTTGACCGGGTTCAACTCAGAGCAGCTTGTATTGTCGGGGATTCGGTGCTTTGAACGGCTGGATCACTTGGCGTTGCGTAGAGATATCTCTTCAATGTGTGTCTTCTACCGCATTGATCACTCCGAAGAGCTGTTTCATTTGATTCCTGCCGCCGAATTCACCTTCGCACGACACGCCACAAGTTAGGATACCATCTGGATGTTTGGTGGTCCTCCACAGTGCGGTTCTTAAGGAGCTTCCTTGGAGGAGCGGCCGGTAACGCTACTGTGATTCCTCTGGTGTTGCAAGAGAATGTGGGCCGCGGTTATCACTTAACACTAGATGACCCGCACGCTCGTTTGTCCTCCTTTTCCATAAAAAAAACCTGGACAGTAATAATAATCGTAGTATTTACTTCTTTAGCAAGGCTCTAAGTTGCATTATCTACAGTTATATTTAAAGCTTGATAGAAACCTGCCTGAGTATGGTCCCTGTTTAGCAAACGTTATCCCTTTTTATTCAATAGCAGTTTGAGTACCTATGTCTTGTAAATCACTTAAGTTCCTTAAGCCTTACAAAACACCTGAACAAACGTTATATTTCCATTACATAATAATGCTTCGATTTTCTAAAGATCTATTATCCCTTTATTCAAAGTGAAATGTGTATTCACTTGTTTTATATTATAATAAGTTTACTTTTATATGATAACGTCTTAAATTTGAAAAGTCGGTCCACCCGTTAGGATTAGTTCACTAACATATACATGAGCAGGAGAATTATATTATATGGACGGAATTATGAAAACAAACCATTCTCGAATCCGCTTGAAGACACACAGAAAGTTTCATTAAAATCGGTCCAGCCGTTTAGGAGGAGTTCAGTTACAACAGAAACACACAAAAGAAACACATATATTAAGAAAAGTTTATTTTGTACTTGTCTAATGTTCAAAAATAGTACTATCATCGCACCTCAATAAGGCTACTGGAAACCCAAGCGCTGGCAGCTATTTGGTCAACGGATCAGCCTAGCTAGACGCGGAAATGCTGTAATATTCTTGGTACGCTTCCACGTTAAGATAGTTTGAATTTTATGTAGTCATATGTCACTATTACTGACTGGTTCGTCTGTGCATAATTAAGGCCGCTGGGGCTAGAAAATTGAATATTATTTTTGAAGTAAAAACTTCTTTAGCTGCGTTGAACACTTTTTGGTAGGGGCAAATCTTATGGCTTCGCGTCATGCTCATGACTGACGCACGCGATAAATAAATACATAGTTTAAGAAAATATAAATACAAAAATAGACACTTTTTGGATGGGGCAATATTCGTGTATATCTTATAAGTTAAATTGAAGGGATGCAATAGGCAGAACCTTTTACGCCTTCAAAGGTTCGACTAGCGACTTCTAAGTTAACACTTAGAAGGGGGTATTATTGAGCCGATTATCAGTCGCCAGCTCTTGGGATACCTAAAGTAGCACCAGCTTACTGGCGATTGCCAGTATGGTTTCCTTTAATGTCGCTCAGCTGGTGATGTTTGTGTATATCTATACGCAAAAGCGCAAATGTTTTAGTGGCAGGGAAAGATGTTGGGTGTTTAGTCTGGACATAGCGAAAGCCCTCCATCGGATGTAGTACAAAGCGGTGATAGTAAAATATTCTACAACCATGGGTTTTCCGAGGAACTTCTTGCCTCGCAAAGCCTCAGCGAAATCCATTACCGGCTACAGTCATGAATGACTAACATCTTATCTAAATAACCACACCTAGTTTCGAATTCACTACAAGTTCAAAATCACCCTGAAATTAGTTATTTATCTTTACGGACTAGATTTCGTGCTAGATTTATACATATTTGACTTTGACAGTTGACTGTTCCCCTTTTGGCGCAAGTATAAGTAACCTAATTAGTAATTCGGGCATTGATTCTCCAAGTACCGTCGTGTTGGCTTTGGTTGACACACGTGTGGTGTTTTTCGGAGTGTTTTTTTTTGTTGAAAAGTGGCCTGTTTTTGTGTTTTACCTACTATTTATTGGTGGTGGTGTAATTTAGTGTGTTGGGAATGGAGGTGGAACCCCCTCCGGTTCCACCAGACCCCGATGGGTCTAGAAATACGTCTCGACAGGCTGCCTCCTCTCGGAAGCGGCATGTCGAATCCGATGAGCCCGCTGCAGAAAGCGGGAAAAAATCAGGTTTAATTCCGCCCCAAGCGTCCGTACAAACTATGTATACGCATCCTTCGTTTGCTGAAGGCCCTAAAGGTTACAGTGGGGATGACAAAGGTCCGTTTATAGTTCACGTTTCCAGGGAGGTCTCGGACCCATCTGCAGGCACATCTATACGTGCATTGAAGTTTGGACTGTTCCTACACCAAAATAAATTCACGCACATTGTGAGTCGAATTTTCACTCAATCGGTTGTTTTGACTTTTAGAGGCCAGATGCTTCCCTCCAAAATTTTTTCATTTTATACGTTCCTTCCCGTAGAAATCTATAAATTCCCGACTATTCAGTGCCTGAATTGCTGTCGTTTTGGCCACGTTACAGTGTAGGTCTAAGCCCAGGTGTTACAGATGTGCCCAGCTCCACACAGGTGAGTCCTGCGATGTTCCAAAAGAAAAAGCTTCCTGCTTACATTGCTCAGGCAGTCATTTTTCATCGGATAAGAACTGTCCAGAGGTTTAACGCCAAGAAAACATAAAGCCTATTATGTCTCAGGATAATATATCGTATATAGATGCATCGGCTCGTTTCCCCCCAGTTCGCAGGTCATATGCGGAGATGACAAGGGAGTTCTTCTCCTCTCCTACATTCTCCCCTCTGCCCGTTAACTCTTCCCAACCTACCAACTCATCTCAACCCAGCTCCAACCCTAAAAGATCCTATCGGGAGACAATTATTCGTTCTCCTCGCCCCCGTACCCCCTTAGCAAAGGGTTAAAACAAGCAGGCCCATGACGCTATCATCAATCTCCCACCCTCCTCTCTACCAATGGCTGTGTTCTTGGCTACAGCCAACCCGACTTCCCTCAATCCCAAGGGAAAATGTTAGAAGACCTTTCCTCATTGCTCCTCAGCATCGTTGCTCCATGCAGCGAACTTCCATTACCGCCCAACGTTGCCCAAAATCTAACCCGTCTTTTTAAGATCTTGAACGATGGCCCCAACAGTTCTTCTGCAATGGAACTGTAAAAGTATCCATGCTAAGAAACAAGATCTTATATCATTAATTAACCTTCACAGCCCTGTTATAATTGCCATCTCGGAGACATGGCTGAGGCCTGGAGCCCGATTTCGTGTCCCTGGTTTCTTCTGTTTGCGGGATGACAGAGATGACGGCTATGCGGGTAGTGCAATTTTCATTCGGCAAAACATTTCGTTTTCTTCTATGCCTAGCCCCCCTCACAGTAATCAGATTAATGCTGTCGCTGTGAGAGCTGTAAATATTTCCTTCTTTTCTTTGTATATTCCACATCCAAGCCCCTCCCTTATTCCAGAAATTGAAACTATTCTAACTTCTCTCCCCAGTCCCACTGTAATTATGGGTGATTTTAATTCCCACCACACTTTGTGGGGGAGTTACAACTGTGATGGGTTTGCTCCGTTGTTGGTTGACATCTTTGAGGATATGAATCTTTGTATCCTGAATGATGGCTCTCCGACCCGCAGAGTTTACCCCAATCAGAATCAAAAATAGGCAGTAGATCTATCCCTTTCTTCAACTTCCCTTGCATCTTAGCTATTACCTACTACCTATGGTAGCGACCACTTCCCTATTATCCTTACTCTAAATAATAGGACAATTCCTCTCCTCATTCCTAACCCTTTACTAAAATATAAATTGCGGAACGCAGATTGGTCTCGCTATGCTCAAACCGTGGATGATTTGTTGGACTCCCTTCCTGATCTTCAGAGTGATGGTAACCTCTTGACTTACTATGAACAGTTTGTCAAATCTCTTATTTCTTCGGCCGATTCCAATATTCCCCGTAAAAATCTTTCTGTCTCATATAATTTGCCTTTCCCTCCCTCGTGGGATGGGGAATGCAAAAACTTGTTCAATAAGAGAGTGGTAGCAGAGAAAGAGTACGCAGCCCAAATGACAGAAGAGAACTTCACGAAATATAAACGTATTGATGCTAAAACTAAAAGGATAGTATCAAAAAAGAAAAAGCTTGGCTGGACTAAGTTCTGTGAATCACTTAACCCCAGATCGCCTTCTTCTATTGTTTGGCTAAACATAAGAAGATTTCGCAGAACTCTTAACTACTCCGATCCAAACTCCAACAATCCATCTGAGTGGCTTAGTACTTTCGCTGACAAACTTGCTCCACCGTAAGTTCCCCATCCGGACGATTTCCCTATTTCTACGCCAGCACCCATAATGTGCGAAATGGATGCTCCCTTTTCTTTTTCAGAGCTTCAGATTGCTCTTGGAGGCCTAAAAGATTCATCCCCTGGCGAAGATGGTGTACCCTACTCTTTTTTGGTAAATTTAAATAACAAATCTAAATATTCCTTTCTAAATTTGATTAATGGTTTTTTTAAAGGAATAATTACAGATTCCTGGAAGTCTCAAATAGTGATCCCTCTTCTCAAGTCTGGGAAAAACGCATCAGATTTCAATGCATACAGACCTATTGCACTGTCGTCCACCTTAGCAAAAGTTACGGAGATCCTCCTTAAGAACCGATTAGAGTGGATCATGGAAGGCAGAGGACTGCTGGCCCCTTCGCAATTCAATTGGCCTCAGTACTGCAGACAGCCTCAATATACTGACTACAGACATTCGAACTGCCTTTGGTAAGGGTGAATACCTTGTGGGTGTTTTTATCCATGTACTTCTTCCGTTGCTCAGGCAAAAACTGCACCAGCTGAGTGTACCACCGAGGATAACACATTTCATATGTAACCTGCTTTCTGGCAGGTCAGTTATAGTAAAACACCAGTCTTCCAGTATCCCACCCAGATTAGTGTGGATAGGTCTTCCCCAAGGCTCTGTTCTCAGTCCTTTGCTATACAGCATATATAGTCAGGATCTAGAACTGTCCGTTAATAATTTTTGTAACATCTTGCAGTATGCTGATGATATTGTACTTTATCATAGCTCAGGCTCTGTAGAGGAAATATCCCAATGCCTCAACTCTGCTTTGTACTATTTAGGGCAATAGCTCTCTGACCACGGCTTATCTTTGTCAGTGTCTAAATGCCAGGCAGTTGTGTTTACAAGGAAGAGATCTATCCCTACCTTTAGCTTTTACTATGAGGACCAACTCATCAACTTGGTAGATAAGGCAAAGTTCCTTGGAGTTATCCTTGATTACAGACTGAACAGATTGGCTCATACCGAATATGTAATTAATAAATGTGAAAAGGGCATCAATGTTCTACGCGCAATAGCGGGAGTCTGGTGGGATGCTCATGCCTACTCCCTCAAACTCTTATATAATGCTTTATTTCGTAGCTATATTGATTACTGTTCGTTTGTTTTAGACCCCTTAAATAAAACAGTGTCTGAGAAGCTAAATAAAATTCAATATCGTTGCCTCAGAATTATTCTGGGTGCAATGAAGTCTTCCCCCACTAACGCTCTACAAGTCGAATGTGTTGATCCTCCTTTACATCTCCGACAGCAATACCTATGTGACCGGTTTGTCAGCAAAATGTTACAGCTTTCCTACCAACCATTGTGGACCAAATTGGACCAGCTATCTCAAGTCCTTAGCCCACGCAATCCCTCTTCTTATCTAAGTTTACCAATCTCCCTCATCCCTTGTTATCTTTATCGATGAGTCCTCTATTCTCCACATCATATAAAGCCCTGGTTTTCAATCCTTACTGATCTTGGTCTTACGTCGTTACTGATCTTGGTTTGGTCAAAGGAGCCCCCGATACTTATTCGAAATTTCAATGCTTAGTTCATCAGAATTGGTCAAATCACTTTCTTATCTACACTGATGCTTCAAAGATGTCTCAGCAAAGTTGTGTTGGCGCAGCCTGCTGGGTCCCCAGCTTTAAAGTCATTTTACAATTCAAATGTCCTCCTGAGTCTTCGGTGTTTACAGGAGAGGCCGTTGCCTTATTAGAAGCAATCCTGTTTTCCCGCTCCCATAACCTGAATCAAACTGTTATTTTTACTGACTCCCTTAGTTGTTTATCATCCGTGAAGGAAAACCCATTCCGGAGTAAGTCAAGACATCCAATTATTCTTCAGATTAGGGAGGCTCTATTTTCCTGTCATCAAAATGGAATAAATTTAACACTTCTCTGGATACCAGGTCATTCTGGCATTGCAGGCAATGAAACAGCAGACTCTTGTGCTAAATCTGCTATACAAATGGGTTCATATAAACATTATAAAAATAGTTCCCAAGATCTGAGAGCACTTTCTAAAACTTATCTCGACAAGTCCTGGAATACATACTGGAATGAATCAAAATTGGTTAAAGGTAAATTCTATGCCTCAGTCCAACCAGATATACCAAGGCGTCCATGGTTTTTTTCCCACAGATATGCAGACAGATGGGTTACCTCCACAATATGTCGCCTACGTCTTGGTCATTCCAGCACACCTGTCCACCTGCACGAGATCAGAGTTAGAGATCACTCCTTGTGTGAATGTGGCTTGGAGGACGGGACTATATCTCATATAATATTTTCCTGTCCTACACTTCTTCATCCCCTTTATGACGTTCTTCCACCGAAATTTCCCCGTCCAGTAAACGTTGAATGTTTGTTAACGTCTGTGTTTAGTCCTTATTCTAATTTTTTATGTAAATATGTCAAATATAATAATATTAAGCTGTAAATATCTAATGTAGAGTGTATTTTGTATAATATTGTATTGTTCCAGGCTAGAAACTAACCATATAAAATAACACTATACTCAAAGAAACCTGCCACTTACAAATTATCCAAATTAAATTCATACAAAATTCCGATAACGTGTCTCTTCAATTCCACTCGACATTGGCGAAATAATTTGCGCCCAACTGGTGCAGCCAAACGCCATATCACAAAAATTTAATTGAATTGAATTCGGGCATTTCACGTGAAGTAAACAGCGAAAAAAAACTGACTTTCTGATTTTTTTATGTAGGACACAAAATATTTTTTATGTACGATATTTATTTGTGAAGTAATGGCTTCTAAAGAATTGTTATTTTTTCGAATTAAGCTAATTTATATTAAAATATTAAGTATGGCAGCTTGAATAGAAAGTTTACTGTTCTATTTAAATACAAAATAAAATAAAAATAAATAAAGCTGGATTTTTCGACCGAAGTTCCTTATGGGACGATGTGAAGGGGTACCCTAACCGGGAAAAAACGTCCGGAACGTAACTAACTCTCTTCATGTACGTCGAAGCGTTGCTACGCCACAATATCTTGCTAATTATTATTTATATATAAATAATTGACAAGTAACAATTATTGACATTAGACACATATTTATATATTTTAGCTCTCTACAAAGCGCAGGTCCGGCCACACATAGAGTATTGCTGTCATCTCTGGTCTGGTGCACCCCAGTAACAGCTCGAACCATTTCACCACGTGCAGCGCAGAGCAGCTCATTTGTCGGGGAGCCAGTGCTCTGTGAACGGCTGGATCACTTGGCGTTGCGTAGAGACGTCGCTTCATTGTGTGTCTTCTACCTGATTCCTGCTGCCGAATTCCACCTTCGCACGACACGCCACAAGTTAGGCTATCATACCCACCATCTGGATGTGTGGCGGTCCTCCACAGTGCGGTTTTCAAGGAGCTTTCTTCCACGTACTACAAAGCTGTGGAATGAGTTTCCTTGTGCGGTGTTTCCGGGACGATACGACATGGGTACCTTCAAAAAAAGCGCGTACACCTTCCTTAAAGGCCGGCAACGCTCTTGTGATTCCTCTGGTGTTGCAAGAGAATGTGGAAATCGGACAACATCTATTTTTCGTCCCCCTAAATGTTAAGGGTGGTTAAAAAAAAAGTAACACGAAATTTAATTTTTTAATTTTTTGACATTTTTTTTAAAATTGTTTGATTATGAGTCAGCATTAATAAATACATACAACTTCAAATTTTCACACATCTACGATCAACATATTTTACTTTTTATCGCGATTTTAAAATCAGCAAGACAACGTTAGCTTGGTCAGCTAGTATTTTATAAGACTTAAGTAAGTGATACGTAAAAAATATATCACTCTTCAAAAATATGACTTTAACGATTTCGGCAATTTTTTTTTTTTTTGAGAGGAGGAAATACTGTTACGTATTTACGCCCCGGAACGGGGCGTAATATGTCGGACTCGAGTGTCCGCGTCAGCGGACACCCCATACCGACTAAAACCTCCTCTGTGCTGTTAGCAGCCCTGGCTTTCACAGCGAAGTAGGACGTGGGCCGTGGAGGCCGCAAAGACTACGCAACAACAGTCGCGGTGCGTTTCCTAAGGAGACTCGAACCTCAGACCGGCTGTGTGCTTGTGGGAAGGAGAGAGAATGAAAATGAAGATGAAAGATGAAAAGGTGATAAGAACACACTCGCCGGCGAGTGTGGATAGCTTCCGCCATCTATGATTTCTCAACGAAAGTGCAATCAATCGGCTTGGTCTGACTTCTGTCCATATCATAATAATATATTCGATCACTAAAGGCAGAGAGTAGGGATTGGTACTTACTTAATTAACTAAAAGCGACCCGAGTGAGGGTCATCTTTGGTGGAAGTTCAAATTAGTGTCCTCCAGCCGCGGCCTTACATAGTTACAAACCTACCTTGGCTGACACCGACTCCAAATATAATAATAATTGCAACAATAATTAGATTGAACGTCGAGATCAGATGAAAACTCGATTTTAGAAAAGCGGGGTAAAATCAATAACTTCCGTATTTTCGAATATTTTCAATTTTCTTAGCGGGGAGTTGATTAATTACCATTGAATACAATTGAGAACCTTCCCCATTTTTGAAGTCTTTTCAAAAGACTTTCATTTTTAAAGAACAAGAGACATCCAAACAATTTCTTTGTTTTAATCTAATCAACATTCTAGCTATAGAGTTTGCACATCATTTTCACAATTTATTTATTCAAGACCTCTCCTATATAATTATCATGCATATATTATATAAGCACGGAGATTACTACTTTCATGTTGTGCATTCAAATAAAAAACAAATATTTTTAGTTTTGTCTTGCTTGTCGTGCATACTAATGTTAAACCTGACCTGTTTTCATCTCAAGTCTAGCAAAAAGAGGCTCTATCTAGACGTATAAATTATCTAACAGCCGTTCCCAATATACTATCTACAGATAGAGATAAATTACTATTTTCCACTGTCAGTAATTAGCTGTCAATAATCTGAAGCTGTCCCAATATACCCGATAAGTCATTCTAATCGCCTATTATAATCTAATCGCATATTGGGACGCGTGAATTGCAATTTCCATACAAACCTCTATCGCTGGTAAGCCATACGTCGTCCCATTGACAGACAGCGTGTACGGATAAGGTGAGTTACCGTCGATAAGTTTATTGGGACAGGAAAGTAAACGATAGTTACGATTTTTATCTCAAGTAAGAGATAGACGGAATATTGGGAACGGCTGTAAGAAGATTTGAAATAAACAAAAGATTCTTTGACAAGATCGACAACAGTGCTGCAACTTCATTCGGCGGGCAGATAACCGTCATTTACTGCCCGGCAGCAGTCGCATTGGTCTGAAATGTATAGTTTACGGTGATTTTACTGGCACTGAAACTCGGTTGAAGGTTATATGAAAATAATAATACTAAGATTGTATTTGGTCCGACCATCTCTCGGGTTTGCCATCTACCTTGCCTCAAATTACTTTAACACATCCCTTTAGATATAAGATGTAAGCATAATAAACTACTTAAAATACAAAGTGTTTAATAAGAGAACAAGTACATTGTAAAAGACGACCTGTATAGCCGAGTGGTTAGCGATCCTACCTACTAAGCTAGAGGTCCTGGGTTCGAATCCCGGTAGGTGGAAGCATTTATATGATGAATATGGATGTTTGTATCCGAGTCATCGATGTTTAAATGTATTTATGTATGTTTATATGAATTTATATATGTTTAAGTATGTATATTGTATTAAATATATCATTGTCTTGTAACCCATAACACAGGCTATATATGCTTAACTTGGGACAAGTTAATTTGTGTAAAAAGTGTGTCAATATTATTATTATTATTATTATATTTAAAGACGGATTCCTTTTTTTTTATGGAATAGGAGGACAAACGACCGTACGGGTCACCTGGTGTTAAGTGATCACCGCCGCCCACATTCACTTGCAACACAAGAGGAATCACAAGAGCGTTGCCGGCCTTTAAGGAAGGTGTACGCGCTTTTTTGAAAGTACCCATGTCGTATTGTCCCGGAAACACCGCACAAGGAAGCTCATTCCATAGCTTTGTAGTACAAGGGAGAAAGCTCCTTGAAAACCGCACTGTGGAGGACCGCCACACAACCAGATGGTGGGGATGAAATCCTAACTTGTGGCGTGTCGTGCGAAGGTGGAATTCGGCGGCAGGAATCAGGTTAAACAGCTCTTCGGAACACTCCCCGTTATAAATGCGGTAGAAGACACACAATGATGCGACGTCTCTACGCAACGCCAAGAGATCCAGCCGTTCACAGAGCACTGAGTCCCCGACCGTCCTCTTGTTTTACTACAGAATATTCTATACAGTGCATAGCGAAGTGATAGCATCTTATGGGAGGTTAAACCGCTTTGTAACGTAACGCGTTACGGCGCCAGTCTGCCTGGCTTTCTCTCACGCATACGGCAGCGGTAGGCAGGGTCCTCCTCTCTCACTCTAACCAATTGTTACTTTAGTTTATTAAATAATGATACTATCATTATTTAATAAACTAAAGAACTAAGAATAAAATATATTAAAAAAAAATAATAAATATGCTTTTCTTATATTATCATATTAATATACATAAAACTTAAGTAATGTCCTTATAATATACATAAAACTTAAGTAATATCTTTATAGAACGTGTGCCCCTGAGTTGACGCCGGTGCTAACGCGTTTATTCCGGCACTCTTATTCCAAAGGCGTAGTCCCTGACTCATGGAAGTCAGCCCTTGTCCATCCGATCCAAAAAAAAGGAGACAGTTCGGATCCGGCGAACTACAGGCCTATTGCTATCACCTCCCTGCTCTCTAAAATCATGGAGAGCATAATTAGCCGCCAGCTTTTAGTATACCTAGAGGGTCACCAGTTGATCAACGACCGACAGTACGGCTTTCGCCATGGACGGTCGGCAGGTGATCTTCTGCTATACCTAACACATAGATGGGCGGCGGCTATTGAAAGCAAGGGAAAAGGCCTGGCAGTTAGCCTGGATATAGCGAAGGCCTTTGATCATGTATGGCACAAGGCACTCCTCTCAAAACTTCCATCATTTGGGCTTCCTGAGAGCTTGTGCAAGTGGACCTCCAGCTTCCTCACTGGGCGTAGCAAACAGGTCGTTGTCTACGGATATTGCTCGAACCCGAAGCCCGTGAATGCTGGAGTGCCCCAAGGCTGTGTGCTATCTCCTACGCTGTTTCTTCTGCATATCAATGATATGTTGGACACCTCCAACATACATTGCTATGCGGACGACAGCACTGGTGATGCCGTATACACGGGCCATGCAGGTCTCTCTCGGGAAATCGTCGACCAGTGCCAGGAGAAACTTGTTCAAGACTCAAGTTTGCGCGTTTACCACTAAAAAAACCCCATTTGTCGTATCAACGCTCTTCGAGAATACTTCTCTTAAAGCCGCGCCTAGTATCGGAATACTGGGTCTCGAAATCTCGAGCGATTGCCAATTCCGTGGCCATCTGGAGGGCTCGAAGAAGCTGGTTGTCATCAATAGAGCACGGCAATACTTCAAGCCGGCCCATATTCTAGCGCTCTACAAAGCGCAGATCCGGCCACACATGGAGTATTGCTGTCATCTCTGGTCTGGCGCACCCCAGTATCTGCTCGATCCATTTGACCGCGTGCAACGTAGAGCAGCTCGAATTTTCGGGGACTCAGTGCTCTGTGAACGGCTGGGTCTCTTGGCGTTGCGTAGAGACGTCGCTTGATTGTGTGTCTTCTACCGCATATATCACAGGGAGTGTTCCGAAGAGCTGTTTAACCTGATTCCTGCCGCCGAATTCCACCTTCGCACGACACGCCACAAGTGAGGATTTCATCCCCACCATCTGGATGTGTGGTGGTCCTCCACAGTGCAGTTTTCAAGGAGCTTTCTCCCTCGTACTACAAAGCTGTGGAATGAGCTTCCTTGTGCGGTGTTTCCGGGACAATACGACATGGGTACCTTCAAAAAAAGCGCGTACACCATCCTTAAAGGCCGGCAACGCTCTTGTGATTCCTCTGGTGTTGCAAGAGAATGTGCGCGGCGGTGATCACTTAACATCAGGTGACCCGTACGCTCGTTTGTCCTCCTAATCCATAAAAAAAAAGTAATATCCTAAGCTTTTGTCAAGTTAAACAATTCCAATATTAAATAGTTCAACTTAGATTTGTTTAAGTTATCTTTCTATTTAATGTCCCGAAAAGCACACGTTTTTTTAAAGCCTATAACTTAAATTTTTATTTTATTTTTATAATCGCTTATAAAATGCTCACAGAAAACTTTATTTATTTACGGTGTGGGTGGATGATGCAGCTACTGTACTCAATAACTTTTGTATTAATTTACATTTACTTTTATGTGATTTGATTTATACTTTCAACACACAGGAATGGCGTAAAATTTTCAATAATATTTATCACGCTTAGTAGCAACAAATAGAAATAACGTAAATATGTTTGCCTGGTGATTCGAAATATATGGATGTTAACGTTCGTAAATAAAACTAACAAAAAACGGAAGAAAAAAAGGCATTCGCATTGGATTGTGGGCCACGAAAGGGTCGTAAAGGGACAAATTACATCCTGACCTGAGAGTAAATGGAACGGTGAATTGAACTTTGCACGTACACGTCAGTGTAATTGGGATGTCTATTTACAATAGGTATACATAAAATACATTTGTACAGTAAAACTTGTTATTAAATAGCCTGAGGGCGATCGCTCCATTCCCAATCTGTGCTATTATTAAGAACATCAATTATGTTATAGTTACCCTTACCATATATAGCTTTTTAACAATTATTTTCAATTCGGAAACACATTATTTTGTCTTGCAGGTTCTCTGGGATTATGTTGCAAAAGTTTATGACATACAATGCTCAACAAATTATTTTCTAACATGACTTAACCAAGTGTGTGTTGCCAGTGATGACATACGGAACACAGACGTGGTCGCTAACTATGGGCCTTATGAGGAAGCTCACTGTTGCTCAGCGGGCAATGGAGAGGGCTATGCTCGGAAGATGCGAAATCGAACCAGAATTGAGGAGATCCGTAGGAGAACCATAGTCACCGACATAGCCCAAATGATTGCGAAACTGAAGTGGCAGTGGGCAGGGCACATAGCTCGGCGGACAGATGGCCGTTGGGACAGTAAGGGACTCGAATGGCGACCACGTGCCGGAAGTAGTGTTGGTAGGCCCCTCACAAGATGGACCGACGATCTCGTCAAGATTGCTGGAGTAGGATGGATGAGGGCAGCGTGAGACCAATCGTCGTGGCGATTTTTGGGGGATGGCTTTTGTCCAGCAGTGGACGTCTTCTGGCTGAATGTGATGAGGACTACAATTGCGCTCGTCACCTTAAGACATAAAATGTTAAGTTTCATTTGCCCAGTAATATCACGGCAAAAGTAGGCGTCGTTATGGAACCCATAATCTAGCCCGGTTCCTGTGCAAAGGAGACTCCCGCTGGTGAAGTTGTTTAAGCTTTTATCATCAAGACCTTTTCAATGTATTATAGGGGTATATACCTACTGTCATCTTTATGCTCTTATATAATATATAGATATAAGATTATACTTAATCATCATTTGTTGGTATGTTTATAGGTACATAAGCGAATTTGTAATAATTCTAGAAAATGATAATAATTATGTTAACACGAGGAACAAACATAAACTTGCTATGCCTACTACTCGGTTGGGTAGAGTAGTAAGACTTTTGTTGGGCGATGTATATTCTTCTACAATATGATTCCAGAAAATGTACTAAACAAATGTGTTACGAAATTTAAAAGAATTGTTAAAAAAACGTTTGTGTGGGAAATGTTACTATAGCATAAACGATTTTTTAATGACACCACGGACTGGGAATAAAGCGAACATCCTCAGGCTCTTTAATTATAAATGTTTATTGTACGATATCACATTGTAATCCATATTTTTTTTTTATAAAAAAAAACCCACTGAATGTCTTGCGCTCATTCTTCTCAGGTCTGAAGCAGTCTCTTTTGAATAGATGGTAGTTTTTGAGGTTCAATAAATGATTTTGAATCCTATTTTGAATAAAAATATTTGAATTTGACATGATCTTCGTCTTGTCTTGTCATTTTGAGACCTACTCCTTGGGAAGCTGTACTGAAGTTATCGAGCATATTAAGGCTGAGGCTGAAGTCTTCCATGGTCTCCTCCATGATTAGAAATAAAGAAAAGAGAGAAGAGAAAGAAAAGATGGAAAAGAAAAGAAAAGAAAAGAAAAGAAAAGAAAAGAAAAGAAAAGAAAAGAAAAGAAAAGAAAAGAAAAGAAAAGAAAAGAAAAGAAAAGAAAAGAAAAGAAAAGAAAAGAAAAGAAAAGAAAAGAAAAGAAAAGAAAAGAAAAGAAAAGAAAAGAAAAGAAAAGAAAAGAAAAGAAAAGAAAAGAAAAGAAAAGAAAAGAAAAGAAAAGAAAAGAAAAGAAAAGAAAAGAAAAGAAAAGAAAAGAAAAGAAAAGAAAAGAAAAGAAAAGAAAAGAAAAGAAAAGAAAAGAAAAGAAAAGAAAAGAAAAGAAAAGAAAAGAAAAGAAAAGAAAAGAAAAGAAAAGAAAAGAAAAGAAAAGAAAAGAAAAGAAAAGAAAAGAAAAGAAAAGAAAAGAAAAGAAAAGAAAAGAAAGGAAAAGAAAAGAAAAGAAAAGAAAAGAAAAGAAAAGAAAAGAAAAGAAAAGAAAAGAAACGAAAAGAAAAGAAAAGAAAAGAAAAAGAAAAAGAAAAAGAAAGAAAAGAAAAGAAAAAGAAAAAGAAAAAGAAAGAAAGAAAAATGAAAGAAAAGAAGGAAAAGAGAGAATAGAGAGAAAAGAGAAAAGAAAGAAAAGAAAGGAAAGAAAGAAAAGAAAGAAAAGAAAGAAAATAAAGAAAATAAAGAAAAGAAAGAAAAGAAAGAAAAGAAAGAAAAGAAAGAAAAGAAAGAAAAGAAAGAAAAGAAAGAAAAGAAAGAAAAGAAAGAAAGAAATCATTTATTCTGCAACTTAAACCTAGTATAGAGGGTGTTTTTTTAACCTAGATAGAACTTCAAATTGTAAAAAGTAACACAAAAAATTAAATTTTGATAAAACATTTTTTTTTATTTGTTTCAGTATACTCTGACAAATCATCATGAATAGACTCACGCTTGAACAACGCTACGAAATTATCCAAATTTACTTTGAAAATCAGTCGTCGATTCGCGCAACTTATAGACGACTTCGTCATTTTTATGGCGTACATAATCGTCCATCTGAACAAGCCATTCGTCGAACTGTGGATAGATTTCGTACCACATACTCTCTAGAGGATGCAATAACACCAACACGTCGAAGGAATGTGCGTAGTGAAGAGAATATCGCCGCTGTAAACGAAAGTGTGGAAGAAGATCCAAATTTATCGATTCGTCGTCGGTCGCAGCAATTGGGGCTCTGTCCGTCCACTACGTGGAAAATTTTGCGCAAAGATCTCGGCCTACACCCGTATAAGATCCAGCTGGTGCAGGAATTGAAGCCACGAGACCATTATATGCGTCGTTCTTTCGCCGATTGGGCTCTAGAGCAGTTGGCAACTGACCCGTTATTTTATCGCAAAATTGTGTTCAGCGATGAGGCGCATTTTTGGCTTAACGGGCTTGTTAATAAGCAAAATTGCCGCATATGGAGTGAGACCAATCCACAAGAGACCATACAGACTCCATTACATCCAGAAAAATGCACCGTTTGGTGCGGTTTTCACGCTGGTGGCATCATCGGACCTTATTTCTTCAAAAATGAGGCCGGAGCTCGCGTTACGGTCAATGGCGATCGTTGCCGCACCATGATCAATGATTTTTTGTTTGAAGATATGGATGACATTGATCCGGAGGAGATGTGGTTTCAACAGGATGGCGCTACGTGCCATACGGCGAACGCAACCATCGACTTATTGAAATCAAAATTTGGCGATAACTTGATTTCGAGAAATGGACCTGTCAATTGGCCTCCAAGGTCGGGCGATTTGACACCTCTCGATTATTTCCTGTGGGGCTACGTGAAGTCACTGGTTTATGCTGATAAACCAGCAACAATTGACGCCTTGGAGGCCAGCATTTTTCGTGTTATTCGTGACATACGGCCAGCAGTGCTCGAAAAAGTGGCCCGAAATTGGACGTCCAGAATGCGCTTCGTCAAGAACAGCCGCGGTGCCCATATGCCCGAAATCATTTTCAAATGTTAATGTCACGTATTGATCTTTCGAATAAAAAAAAATTTTGATTACAATTTAATTTTTTGTGTTATTTTTTACAATTTCAAGTTATATCGGGCTTAGAAAAACACCCTTTACAAGTAAACTTAATTATTAATTTACATCAGGTGATATGATCAGCGCTGGTCTTCCGGAGAACCCCAGGTGGTCTAGCGGATTATCAAACTACTTAAAGGTTTACATTTATATGAAGGGTTACAATTATTACAACTAAACTACTACAACTAAAATAATAATAAAATTACAATAAAAAAGTACTAACACAAAACAAAAATTATATAAAATTTCATGACCTAATTCAATAATTAGTAATATAAATAAGAACACTAAAAGCAGATAATAATAATAATAATAATAACAAGTGAGTATGATTACGATACCGTCTGCGAATCGAAGGTGAGTGATATATTCGCTGTTGATATTGATGCCCAGCCCGTTCCAATCCAGAAGCTTAAAGACATCTTCCAATGCAGCGGTGAACAGCTTCGGCGATATAACATCGCTTTGTCTGAAGCCCCGCTGCAGTCGGATAGGCTTCGAGAACTGATCCTGGAGACGGACTGACATTGTGGCGTTATCATACAAACACTTTAGCCCTTCGATATATCTATAATCAATGTGGCACCTCTGAAGAGACTGAAGCACCGCCCAGATCTCGATCGAATCAAAGGCTTTCTCATAGTCCACGAACGCCAAGCATAGTGACTGGTTATACTCCTCCGTCTTCTGTATTACCTGCCGCAGCGTATTAATGTGGTCTATGGTACTAAAGCCTTTTCGGAATCCGGCTTGTTCGGGAGGTTGGAAGTCGTCGAACCTGCACACGAGACGTTTCGTGATAACCCTAGAAAACAGCTTATATACATGGCTCAGAAGCAATATGGGCCTATAGTTCTACAAAAGCATTTTATCACCATTTTTGAAGAACAGCGCCACTATACCTCTGTGCCATGCTTTTTGCGTTTTGCCTTCGAGGATGATGGAATTGAAAAGCTTCTGGATAATCTTCAGCCGCACCAGCTCTCAGAAGCTCGGTTGTAATTCCATCATCACCCAGCGCCTTGCCAACGACCCTGCCGTCGCAGATCTTTAGCATCGTCAGTTGACTCTGCCCAATAGACAAATCTCGTGCGAATACTTTCGAGCCTTTGTTAGGCTCTATGGCCGCCTTCATAAAATCTGTGTTATGGCGGCGTATATCGCGAGTCAATGACTAGGAGATTTGTCTATTTAGCTGCCTATACTGGGATGCATCGTCCGGGGACTGAAGGGCCATTTGGGGTCTTACAGCCATAAATTTGAGGGTAGAGTCTGAGATTTTTCCGGTTCTTTTTGATCGGTTGGCCTTAAAGATCTTAGAACCTGCTGTTTGAACAGCTGCCACGAACTTGTTATTAAACTCGTCTACGTCAACGCATTCACCGTGGCATTCGAAGCGGTTTTGCAATTCGAGTTGAAAGATTTCCGGGTTTTGGATCTGGATGGGTGCAGGCCGGAGCGTAGACTTCACCAGTTGAGACCACTCCAGTTTTGGATTGATATTCAATGTGCCTCTTGCTTTGCGGTGATCACTCCCAGTTTTCACTGAATTTATCACAGAGACATCATTGAATATATGTCTTTTGGTCGACATGATGAAGTCCATCTCATTTTTGGTGGCACCATCGGGGCTGATCCAAGTACATTTGCGTTGTTCTGGCTTCATGAATAAGTAGTTCATCATATAGGGATCCTCCTTCTCCATGAAGTCAGCCAGCATCTGGCCTCGGGTGTTCTGATTTCCATAACTAAATTTCCCCTCATCTACTCATCGCCGATACGTTTGCCCAGCTTTGCGGTAAAGTCTCTCATGATAACGTTGAAGTGGGCCTTTGGAGAGTGAATGGCTGTTGAGATGTCATTATACATGGCCTCCACCTCGTCGTCTGAGTGTTTCGAAGTCAGAGCGTAAAACTGAATGACCTTCAGCGAATACCGTTCAGTAATTCTGAGTATTAGGTACGCTACCCTATTCGACACGCTCCCCACCTCAGTTACGTTGCTGACGAGAGACTTGTGCACTAGAACCCCGACAACACCCTGGGACAGTTGGTCGCCCTCCCGGAAGTATAGCAGGTGTCCGAAATTTAGGATTATCGAGTCCTCACCCTGTCTTCGGACCTCAGATAACCCCATGACATCCCATCGTAGTCTGCTTAAACTTACTTTAAACAAAGAAAAAGTTCCTTGGCATTAGGGTTATCTTATAACCACCACGCATACGTATATCCCCAAAATAATTTTTACCACAGCCATCTTGGATTTCAAAAATTATCCCAAATTTGTTCTGTGCTCCTTCGAGAACTTCGGATACGATATCCATATTGTTGAAATCATAATTTTGCACGGCGGCCAACTTGGATTTCAAAAATGATCCGAAATTCGTTCTCTGCACCCTCGAGAACCTCGGATACGATATCCTTGTTGAAATCATAATTTTGCACGGCGGCCATCATGGATTTCAAAAATGATTCCAAATTCGTTCTCTGCACCCTCAAAAACTTCGCATATAGCTGGGAGAGGCGCCTCTATCGTCTCGTTTTTTCGTTTCATCGAGTTTCAAAAAAACAACGATTCTTAAGAACTCCTTTACGTGCTGTTTTTATTAAATTCTTAATTTATAATTTACTTCTTCTTTCTTATTACATATAACCTAGTATTTCTTACAATTTACTGATTTAGGGAAATGTCTATTCGCTTGCAACATTAGTCTGTGTGCGTGTTGGCAAATGTAAGTACGTGACGCTCACGCACACATTAATAATTATAATGTGACTTCTATATTGACAGGAACTATGAATGAAACTATCGTACTGAGCGTTATTATTCTATAGTCTGCACTATAATTTGCCATAACCAAATTACAATAAATGAGAATAGATAATTACAGCGCATCCAAGTACAATTAACAAAATAATTATCGTAATATAATAAGCTATATAAGTTTTCCTTAATACTCTCATGAGCTTCAGCATTGTTTTCAAAAGTTATGATGAATTCACCTTAACTCCAGTAAAATTAAATCAAATACAGTCCACTTAAATATATTTATATAATTCTCAGCGTTAGATGTTTTACACATTTTTGGCCATTCGAACAGAATTTAATGGTAATTATAAATATTTTCGTAACATAATAACCTCTTCAGTTTTTGATGAATACTCTCATGAGCCTCTGCATACTTTACAAAAGTAACGATAAATATTCCTATGATATTACTCAACAGAACAATACATCAAATACGTATTTCACTGAGTTAAACTGTAGATACGGATTAATGTTGTATAAATTACTTCTACTGTCAGTAATTAGCTGTCAATAATCTGAAGCTGTCTCAATATACCTGATAAGTCATACTTATCGCATTTTATTGGGACGCGTGTATTGCAATTTCCATACAAACTTCTATCGCTGGAAAGCCATACGTCCTCCCATTGACAGACAGCGTGTACGGATAAGGTGAGTTATCGTCGATAAGTTTATTGGGACAGAAAAGTCAATGATAGTTAAAATTTATATCTCAAGTAGGCCACAATCGAAGATAGACTGAATATTGGACGGTTAGTTAACACGCAAGTATCCCTTATCTGTGGTATTAATATGCGGTCAGCGGTTGAACATATTATCGGACTAGTATACACTATACTTATTTAAAGTTTTTACCAGTACAGTCGCCAACATATATAAATAAGCGTGAAATAATATTAATTAACTGAATTTACAAAAACGTATTTTTAAGGTTGTTTTACTATATCATCTTCTTTCTAGCTTTATCTATTATTTCTATACTGTAAGATACATGTATTCATCACCATCTTTTTTAACCGACTTCAAAAAGGAGGAGGTTATCAAAGGTTATCAATTTTTTATGTATGTACACCGATTACTCTGAGATTTATGATCCGATTTAAGTAATTTTTCTTTAGTTCGATTCAAAATAGATGCCATTTGGTCCCATAAACTTAAAATTACGTAGTTTGGCCCAGTACTTTTAATTTTATGAACATTTTTTAAGAAAATTTTTGATTAACTCGATGATATAATTGTTTTATATGTACGGCTTTTTTAGGAGATTTCATTCAGGTTGATTATATATAATAATTATTAACTGACACTAAAAAGTTAAAAAATAAAAAAAGCTACGTTTAAAAAAACCGACTTCAAAAACTGAAAAGTATCAAATAACTAAAAATTTAATTTAATACACCTTTACTTTAATGTTAATAAAATACTATTATTTGTATGACTATAACTCTAAGCTGAAGGATCCTTTTTATACTTCTTTATGTGATAAGAAGTTATCCAAAAGTTTAAGATCCTAGATAGATAATAGAGCACGGCAATACTCCAAGTCAGCCCACATACTAGCGCTCTATAAAGCGCACGTCCGGCCACACATGGAGTATTGCTGTCATCTCTGGTCTGGCGCACCCCAGTATCAGCTCGATCCATTTGACAGCGTGCAAGGCAAAGCAGCTCGAAATATCGGGAAATGCTCTGTGAACGGCTGGATCACTTGGCATTGCGGAGAGACGTCGCTTCATTGTGTGTCTTCTACCGCATTTATCATGGGGAGTGTTCCGAAGAGCTATTTAACCTAATTCCTGCCGCCGAATTCAACCTTCGCACGACACGCCACAAATTAGGATATCATCGCCACCATCTGGATGTGTGGCGGTCCTCCACAGTGCGGTTTTCAAGGAGCTTTCTTCCTCGTACTACTAAGCTGTGGAATGAGCTTCCTTGTGCGGTGTTTCCGGGACGATACGACATGGGTACCTTCAAAAATAGCGCGTACACCTTCCTTAAAGGCCGGCAACGCTCTTGTGAATCCTCTGGTGTTGCAAGAGAATGTGGGCGGCGGTGATCACTTAACACCAGGTGACCCGTACGCTCGTTTGTCCTCCTATTCCATAAAAAAAAGACATAAGATATTAAATCTCATTTGCCCAGCCTGACCGCGCGTGACCGGTTAGTCTCTTTAAATACTTACAAACAAAATAAAGCGATTAGCGCGCCTAAAAGAGTTTTGCACTTCAAAAACTCATCTTTTCAGAGTAAGCAATCGAAATTGCTCCAAATTAAATGACAAACATTTACTGAGACATCTAGTAATTGAATTTTTATTTAAGATTAGTATATAAAATGCTTCAATCCTTTCACTGCGAATAATTATTGACATTGTGAAATTTGTTCAGAGGACAGGGATGAAACTATTTGAATATTATTATGAACTTATTCCAATTATTTCAAATTAATCCTCACTTATTTATCCATTTAAATGGTTAATTATGTATGTGGAAATATCACTTTAAATGATTCGTATCTGGCTTTTCATTTGGAAGTTATGACAGGTATGGTAGGGGTATAACAATTCTCTGAGTAAGAAAATCTCGGCTTAAACAAACTTTCCTACGGTTAGTCTATTAACAAATACTATTTTAACTTCTTACATTAAATAATAATTATTAATTAAATAATAATTTTTTTACAATTAGAAACTAGTTTTGCTGATTTATAGCGTCCACGGAGATGAATTTGCGGGCAGCAGCTGGTTTTAATAAGATGTTTATAACTTGACTTTATGTTAATAACACCTCAATCCATTTGACCGCGTGCAACGCGGAGTAGCTTGAATTGTCGGGGACCAAGTGGTTTGAACGGCTGGATCACGTGGCGTTGCGTAGAGACATCGCTTCATCGTGTGTCTTCTACCGCATTTATAACGGGGAGTGTTCCGAAGAGCTGTTTCATTTGATTCCTGCCGCCGAATTCCACCTTCACACGACATGCCACAAGTTAGGATACTATCTGGATGTATGGCGGTCCTCCACAGTGCGGTTCTTAAGGAGCTTTCTTGAAGGAGCGACCGGCAACGCTGCTGTGATTCCTCTGGTGTTGCAAGATAATGTGGGCCGCGGTTATCATTTAACACTAGATGACACGCACGCTCGTTTGTCCTCCTTTTCCATAAAAAAAACTTGGACAGTAATAATAATCGTAGTATACACTTCTTTAGCAAGGCTCTCAGGTGCATTACCTACAGTTATATTTAAAGCTTGATAGAAACCTGCCTGAGTACGGTCCCTGATTAGCAAACGTTGTCCCTTTTTATTCAATAGCAGTTTGAGTGCCTACCTATATCTTGTAAATCACTTAAGTCCCTTAAGCTTAACAAAACACCTGAACAAAGCGTTACATTTCATATGCTTCGATTTTCTAAACATTTAATGTCCCTTTATGCAAAGTGAAATAAATATTCACTAGTTTTATATTATAATAAGTTTATATTGTACTTGTTTTGAATGACTTACTGTTGCGTCTGTGCACAATTAAGGCCGCTTAATTATTTTTGAAGTGAAAACTTCTTTAGCCGCGCTGGGCACTTTCAATCACAAATCTTATGGTTTCGAGACACCGAAATGCTAATTAGCGCTGTGTTATATATTATAAGTTCAAGTGAAGGGATGCAAAAGCAGAACTTATTGCGCCTTTGAAGGTTCGACTAGCGACGTAAGTTAACACTATGAAGGGGGTATTATGGAGCCGATTATCAGTCGCCAGCTCTTGGGATACCTAAAGTAGCTTACCAGCTTACCGGCGACTGCCAGTATGGTTTCCTTAAATGTCGCTCATCTGATGATCTTTGTGTTTATCTCTCGTGCAAAAGCGCAAATGTTTTAGTGGAAGGGAAAGATGTTGGCGTTCAGTCTGAACAAAGCGAAGGCCTCCGTCGGGTGTAGTACAAAGCGCTCATTGTAAAATATTCTACAATCATGGGTTTTCCGAGGAACTTCTTGCCTCGCAAAGCCTCTTTGTGAAATCTATAACCAGCTGCAGTTTTCATTAACGACTAACATCTTATCTAAAAAAAAAAGTAGATATAATATTATGTATCTTTGACTTTGACAGTTGACTATTCCTCCTATAGCTCACATACAAGTAATCTAATAAGTAATTGGGACATTTCGCGTAGAGTTGACAGCGAAAAAATGTAATATTCTGAAATTTTTCATATTTGGCTTACTTGTACTTTTGGTAGGTATGAATGTGGAAGCTATAGAGTTTTAAATAGACTTTAAAGCTTTGGTATTTATGTAATCGATTCCGTAACTAGTATTCACATCTAAGTTATTTATTCTTTTAATGTTTTTTTTTGTCGTGAAATTTAGTTTACTTAGGCTAAAATTAGGATTGTTTTCGGTATGTGTTGCATCAGTACAGATTTTGTTATTTTCGCTAATTTCCTGTCCATCTTTCAATTCCTTATCTACTTTTTTCAGTTTAGCTGGTATTGACTCTTCTCTTATCTTATTGTTAGTTAAGCTATCTTTTAGGTTAATAATTAATAATTTGTAGATAAATAATGTGCATTGTTTTATCATTATAATATTTTAGTAAAAAAATAACCATATCCAACGTACCTAATGATAACCGTAGCTCACGCATGACCTTGCATTAGGCTATATATGACTGTACGCGGCGCACTCTTCGCGGTACCGCAAAAACGGTTGATTGTATGAAAAAAAAGTTCATACAAAAGTAGTGGATAATTTTATACTCTACAACTTTTATAACAGATACAAATCTCATTTAAGCAATAGAAAGCGAGATATTCACGAAAAACCGATTTTTACAACCTTTGACCTTTTCTTTAGCTATACGAACACGATAGCACTTGTGCCTTTTGAAACAACATTTAGAACGACAAAACAAAGGTTTATACCAATTTACAGATTGTATTTTTGTGTTGTGTGCCGATATTAAAATCGCGATACAAAAGTAAGTGTTGCTCGTAGATGGGTGAAAATTTGAAGTTGTATGTATTTTTTAATGCTGACTCATAATATACAAATTTTTAAAAAATGCGATAAAAATAAAAATAAAAATTTGTGTGGACATTTAGGGGGACGAAAAATAAATCTCCGATTCTCAGACCTACCCAATATGCACTCAAAATTTCTTGAGAATCGGTGAAGCCGTTTCGGAGGAGTTCAAAGTTTAACACCATGACACGAGAATTATAATAGATAATTATTATTTTTTACTTTTGTCAGGACTGGTCGATAATTTAAAATATTCAAAAAACTCACACTCAATCAGTATACAATAACATTTATACAATTAATTATAAAGTGATATACCAATGAATATATCACTCTTCAAAAATATCAGTACGACTCCGGTATAGTAATTGTGTGACGGTAATATTTAAACTTGACCTACACCAAAACTGATAAATATAATCAGGGCGATTGAAAGGATTGCTACCGCCATCTATGGTTTCTCAATGAAAGTGCAATTAATCGGCTTGGACGGATTTCTAAGAATTGGAGAGTTCTCTTACATGGTCATGGATCCCGTAATCAAAACCTTCCCAAATTCTCACCAAACTAACTCTAAAGTATGTAATATATCCTTTCCATTAAATAAAAATAAATCATCGAATTCGGTTGGCGCGATATTGAATCAAAAAAGACTAAGCAACATGTACTAATTTAAATTTTAGGATGGTTTTTCACATAATAACGTTGTATTTTATTTTAAAAATAATATTATTATAATATTTTATTCTTATGATGTAAAAATAACAGCTGTTGTCTTTATAAGTTCTTTTAATAACAGAAATTAACAATATTAGAATATACTGCAGAAACTAAGGTACATAAGCAACTAAACATTTTTTAACAATATGAAATTTCTAAAGAAAATTAATTTCTGTGAAAGAATAGGATAATTTAATACAAAGTGTGGCCTCCTCTGCTATTCAGAACTTGTCGGCAGCGATTATTCATTGAATTAATGAGACTGATTATGAAAATTTATTGAAGTAGGCGTTACTTGACGGAAATCCATAAGTATCAAAATTATTTGAGTTTTCTTTAGTGTTAATTCCGCCAATATTAGTCTTTAAACAATTCGACACGTGTTTTTTCCACTACAGGAGGCATCCTCAGGACGTGTTGATTAAAACAAATATCATCAGACAAATATTGGCGGAATTAACATTAAAGAAAACTCAAATCATTTTTATGAGACTGTTTATGTCATCTTGCGGTATTCTCTCCCAATGGAATTGTAGCAAATCCTTCAGCTGTTGGGTTGTTGTCACTCCGTCCAAGTCGTTTAAATAATGATAGTAAATTATTACTACCATTATTTAATCCTGTATATTAAAAGAAACAAAATTCAAGGAAAATTGCAACTAAGAATAAAATATATTTTATAATAAATAAAAAAATATTAATAAATAGGCTTTTCTTATATTATGACATTAATATACATAAAACTTAAGTTATAACCTCAACTTTGGTCAAGTTAAACAATTTCAATATTAAATAGTTCAACTTAGACTTGTTTAAGTTATCATTTCTATTTAATGTCCCGAAAAGCACACGTTTTTTATAGCATATAACTTTTATTTTATTTTTATAATCGCTTATAAAATGCTCACAGAATACCTTAATTTATTTACGGTGTGTGTGGATGATGCAGCTACTGTACTCAACAACTTTTGTATTAATTTACATTTACTTTTTTGACTTACTCGTGTAAGGCATTGAATATTTGACGTTTGAGTATATTTGTCGCATCTCTTTACATAATATTATATTGTAATTTAAATTATTTGTTAAACGATGAAAATGTAAATCTTGATTTCAAAGAGTAGCAATGAGTTTCTTGCGACTTCTTCTCATTACCTCAACCCTTAACGAAGTAGCAGTAGATTCAATAAGAAAAAAAAATGTGATTGACATTCCTAAGTGTCATTTCCGTGACCTACATGAATAAAGTGATTGTGATTTGATTTGAACTTTCAATACACAGGAATGGCGTAAAAGTTCCAATAATATTTATCACGCTAAGTAGCAACAAATAGAAATAACGTAAATATGTTTGCCTAGTGATTCGAAATATATGGATGTTAACGTTCGTAAATAAAACTAACAAAAAACGGCGAAAAAAAAGGCATTCGCATAGGATAGTGGGCCACGAAAGGGTCGTAAAGGGACAAATTACATCCTGACCTGAGAGTAAATGGAACGGTGAATTGCACTTTGCACGTACACTTCAGTGTAATTGGGATGCCTATTTACAATAGGTACACTATAAAATACATTCATATAATAAAACTTGCTATTAAATAGCCTGAGGGCGATCGCTCCATTCCCAATCTGTGGTATCATTAAGAAAGTCATTTATGTTATAGTAACCCTTACCAATTATTTTAAATTCCGAAATACATTATTCTGTCTTTCAGGTTTTCTGGGATTATGTTGTGTCACAACAAATGATTTACTAACATGACTTAACCGAGTAGTAGTAGATAATAAGTTCATGTTTGTTCATGGTGCTAACATTATTATTATTAGTTTCTAGAATTATTATTAATTCGCGTATACCTAAAAGCATACCACCAAATGAATATAAAGTATAATCCTATATCTATATCTATATATATATAAAAATGAATTGCTGTTCGTTAGTCTCGCTAAAACTCGAGAACGGCAAATGCAAATGAAAGTGTTCGGAATTAAATAAAAACAACAATTTTGTTTTTCCTTTGATATGTCCCCCGTCGCTTAGAAATCAAATTGAAAGAATAGTTTAAAATGAATAACTAATAAGAATGTTTATATCATTCTAACTTTCTTAGGTAAAAAATAAACTTAATTTTAGCTAACTATGGTTGGTGGATTAACAACAGTTGTTAACTATCTATCACATTAGTTTCATGTAGACTGATTAGTCATAAGTTTGAGAGTGACAATGAAGTACATAGGCTCAAATTGGTTCCCAATATACCTACTATCTACTGATAGAGATTAATTACTACCTTCTACTGTCAGTAATTAGCTGTCAATAATCTTAAGCTGTCCCAGTATACCCGATAAGTCATTCTTATTGCCTTATATTGGGACGCGTGAATTGCAATTTCCATACAAGCTTCTATTGCTGGTGAGTTATACGTCGTCCCATTGACAGACAGCGTGTACGGATAAGGTGAGTTACCGTCGATAAGTATATTGGGACAGAAAAGTCAACAATAGTTACGATTTTTATCTTAAGTAAGAGATAGACTAAATATTGGGAACGGTAAATAAAGGTTAGAATGCAACGAGTTCGTGCAAATCAAACAGCCGAGCTAACAAAACTCATGCCGTTGAACACACAAGGAGGTTTAACTGACTCACCATTGACAAAGTGGCTGTTGTCATGGTGTGAGAAAATTTACAATCTAAAGCAATTATTCTTTTTCCAATATTTGTTTTGTATGGACATATTTTCTATTACTGACAAATTCATAAAAAACATTATTCTGTTTGATATATACAGAACAACGTCTGTCGGGTCAACTAGTGTTATATAAAGAGCATAAAGATGACAGTTGGTACAGACCCTATAATATATTACATTGAAAAGGTCTTGATGATAAAAGCTTAAATCACACCAGTGGGAGGCTCCTTTGCACAGGAAGCCGGCTAGGTTATGGGTACTACAACGGCGCCTATTTTTGCCGTGAAGCAGATGTGTAAGCATTATTGTGTTTCGGTCTGAAGGGCGCCGTAGCTAGATATATTACTGGGCAAATGAGACTTAACATTTTATGTCTTAAGGTGACGAGCGCAATTGTAGTGCCGCTCAGAATTTTTGGGTTTTTCAAGAATCCTGAGCGGACTATATCTTAATGGCTTCGCTTCGCTTCCATCGCTTCATTGTGTGTCCTCTACCACATTTATCACGGAGAGTGTTCCCAAGAGCTGTTTCACCTGATTCCTGCCGCCGAATCCCACCTTCGCACGACACGCCACAAGTTAGGCTATCATCCCCACCATCTGGATGTGTGGCGGTCCTCCACAGTGCGGTTTTCAAGCAGCTTTCTTCCACGTACTACAAAGCTGTGGAATGAACTTCCTTGTGTGGTGTTTCCGGGATGATACGACATGGGTACATTAAAAAAAAGCGCGTACACCTTCCTTTAAGGCCGGCAACGCTCCTGTGATTCCTCTGACGTTGCAAGAGAATGTGGGCGGCGGTTATCACTTAACACCAAATGACCCGTACGCTCCTTTGTCCTCCTTTCATTTAATACAGGTTCCACATAAGTAATCAACCAGTGGAAGGCTCCTTTGCACAAGATGCCGTCTAGATTATGGGTTCCACAACGGCGCCTCGAAGCAGAAATGTGTAAGCATTACTGTGTTTCGGTTTGAAAGGCGCCGTAGCTAGTGAAATTACTGGGCAAATGAGACTCAACATCTTATGTCTCAAGGTGACGAGCGCAGTTGTAGTGCTGCTCAGAAATTTTGGGGTTTTTTTAAGAGTCCTGAGCGGCATTGCATTGTAATGTTCAGCTGATGTTAATTCATACGCCGGCCCAGTACAATGCAGTTCGGCTGAGGATTTTGAAAAAATCGGATAATTCTGAGCGGCACTATATTTGCGCTCACCGTGAGATATAAGATGTTAAGTCCCATTTGCCCAGTAACTTCACTAGCATCGACGCCCTGCAGACCGAAACACAATAATGTTTACACATTACTGCTTCACGGCAGGAATAGGTAGCGTTGTGGTACCCATAGTCTAGACGGCATCCTGTGCAAATTAGTCTCCCACTGGTAGTTTAGAATGTTCTTTCATCTTGTAGCCTTATTTACAGTTTTATTCTATTGTTGAATATGTAATAGTAAGAGCTATATGATTTTTGCATGGCACCATGGTTATTGGCTGTTGCAACTTCAATTTCTATCTATTGCTAAAGATACTCCTGGTACTAAGGTGCGTGTTACTTCCTCTCGGCATGTGTAGGAAAAAGATTTTTGCGCGGCATTACACCGAGAACTTAACGATTAGCTCGTTGATAAAGTCTCAATTTTGCTTATTACATTAAGCGAATATTATGCGTATATTGTGATTTGCGTGCGAACTGTGTTGCTCGGTGACAATTTTTTTATAATTGGCGCAAAAGATAACTGTCATTAAAATTCGCCTTTCAGATGACAATGCGTCTGTTGTCTATGGTATTTCTCAATCTAAAGGGAATCGTTTGCACTATAATTTGCCATAACGAAAGTACAAGAAACGAGGATAGATAATTGCAGCGCATCCAAGTACTATTGTCAAAAAAAAATTATCGTATTACAATTCTATTTAATAAAATTTGTTGAAAAACTTAATTGTGACAGTTAATTAATGTTAACTTTATTATCGAGCAAAAAATTACGAAACGAAAAATAAGTTTAAGATACCTATTATCAATGTAGCATCATTTCAATATCTTTGAAAATATTTAATAATTCTTGTTTGACTGTTCAAGTGAGATACACGCTTCAATAATTGGAAATTTTTTGCCAAGAAAACTCTCTGAAAGTATGTCGACCATTTTAATAAGAAATAATATGTTAATACTGCTTGATCGATTTTGTTAGCTTCTAAATAGCTTCTGCTTTCAGCAAAATAAAAATAATTTTTGTGTAACATGAAAATCTGAAGGATTTAGTTTTCAATGAGATAATTTACAATAATCTACCAGTGAGTCTCCTTTGCACAGGATGCCGGCTAGATTATGGGTACAACAACGGCGCCTATTTCTGCCGTGAAGCAGTAATGTGTAAGCATTATTGTGTTTCGATCTGAAGGGCGCCGTAGCTAGTGAAATGACTGGGCAAATGGGACTTAACATCTAATCTCTCAAAGTGACGAGCGCAATTGTGGTGCCGCTTAGAATTTTTGGGTTTTTCAAGAATTTTGAGCAGCACTGTATTGTAATAGGCATGGAGTACCAATTACCATCAGCTGAATTTCAGGACTTTAAGTCCTGATCGTCTCGTACCTAATTTTCAAAAAAAAAAATGATACCCTCAAAAAAGAAATAGAAATGTTCACACATAGTCATGCAAAACATTAGGCTGTGTCGACAAGACAGCCTCTTGCCGAGTGTCTGTATCTCCTCATTTATTATTATATTATAACGAGTATATTATTTATGTACCAGCTGTTTTAGATCCAAACGGGTAATACACCCGCCACGATCGCAAGTGTGGAATGGAATGACGCTGGCGGCTTGGGAACGGGGAAGGGCGCTGGTGTGGGACGCGACTTGCGTCGACACTCTGGCTTCTTCTCATGTCCAAGTTACGTCAGTTGGTGCTGGAGCTGCTGCTTCGACTGCCGAAGACAGCAAGCGTCGCAAATATGTCAGTCTAAGTGAGTCATGCATCTTTGTGCCGTTTGGTGTCGAGACCCTTTGCCTGTGGGGCCTAGAGACGCGGAGAATGTACAAAATACTATATTCGCGCCTCAATAATGCTACTGGAAACCCAAGCGCTGGCAGCTATTTCAGTCAACGGATCAGCCTAGCTATCCAACGCGGAAATGCTGCCAGTATTCTTTGTAAGCTTCGCCGTAATGATAGTTTTAATTTAGTTTTAAAAAAAATCAGTTCATTAATATTCATATAGATTCGTCTCTTTACACTGTACAAAATTCACAATGTCAATAATTCGCAGTGAAAGGAGTGAACCATTCCTACATCTTAATATATATAAATTACGTGACACGTTGTTTGTCCGCGATGGACTCCTAAACTAATGAACGGATTTTAATGGCGATTACTTCATAGAGTGCAGTTTAGTCCAACTTGAGAGATTTAATTTCGGTTCGAGACCCATAATTATTTTTATTTTCAATATTTGTTTTGTATGGACATATTTTCTGTGAGAGAATTTATTGGCGCACGGCTTGACAGTTCTGCTGGGAAACAATTTTATTATATTAACAGGAAGTATATTTACTAAATAATTCTTGTTGTTACGAAGTATTATTCATAAAGTACAGTATTTTATTTATTATGTGCAGAACAACGTCTGTCGAGTCAGCTAAATGTATATTTGTCGCAGGTATATTGTCAAAGCCGTGATATTACAATTTTACAAGTGACATTATAATTAAACGGTAGATTGTCAATCGAATTCTTACAATTAAACGGCTTGATTTTAGTGACATTGTAATGTCACGGGTAGGTACACTATAGTGATATTATAATAATTCTAGATATATTACAAATGTAGTTAGCAGTGTGTGAAGTTTTTTCATACACATTTTGCAAAACAATCATAATTTACATTGGAGCGTGTTTGCAATTTCCAGTCTTCTAACTAATAGAAATTATTCAAAATAATTATTAATGCAGCAGAAACTAATCCTTAACCGAAGAGCTTACCGTTATTCTTAATAATTGTATTCACCTTGCCGACTACTAGTCAGCTTACAATATTGTGTTAGCATTATATATTAAATCCTAATATACTGAAGCCTTGTACCTTGTCTAACGCATGTCAAACTTGGAAATTTACATCCAAATTAAAAAGTAAAATCACTACCTGCCTACGGGGAATAGAACGAAGTATGCTCAACATATAAAGTTGCAAAAAATTCGTCACACAAAAATTAGAGAAACCACCAAAGCGACGGATGCTCTAACTTACGCTAAAAAATTTAAATGGAAGTGGGCTGAACACGTATTGAGGCTAAAGGACAAGAGATGGACCAACAGGGCAATAACATGGAAGGGTCCAATCGGCAAACGTCGCAAAGGCAGACCCCACACGAGATGGGCAGACGAGTTGATAAAAATAGGTGGTACCTGTTGGTCGCACATAGCTCAAGATAGAGACACATGTTATTCTTTAGAGGAGGCCGTCATCCTCACTTGGGATCACACCTCAAGAGGGGTTCATGCAAACACACTTATATTATTATTATCAAGACCTAAACAAATACGTGTAAATATCATCATAAACTTTCTTTTAATTATTTTTTCTTTTGTAAACAATGTAAGTATGTATTTTACTTTTTTATATGAATTATTATTATTATAATATATTAAATAGAAAAGTAATTTGCAAGTTCAATTTCAAATCAACTTCAGTATTCTCAGATAAGTTGATAAAATTCCATGATCCTATCAAGAAATTTTCTTACTCAGCAAACGAGAATGTTCCAAACCTTTAACCTATTCCAGTATAAACGTAAAGGTGCTCCCACATTGCCGTTAGAAAATGTTTAATAACGTTAGTAAACATTTGTTAGCAAACATTTAATCACAAATAAATTTTCATGTTAGAAAATGTTTAGTAATGTTAGTAAAATGTGTTATCTTTTGTTTGTAAACATTTTATAAGGGTGATGGCGGGATAGGCGGTGCGGTGCGGTGGGGGTTAGAGTACGCAGGTCGCTGCGCGTGGTGTCTCGCTTGTCAGTTCCTTTGTGTCAGCGTGCATCGCTGTGCGTGTGTATTAGTGGTTGCGCGTGCGCCAAGCAATAAAATATGTCCGGTAATTGGAATAACGATGATGTTTACAAACTGATTGAAATGTTTCAAGCAAGAGAAGTACTATGGAACACGATGTCAGAGAGCTACAAAGACCGAAATAAAAAACACGATGCTTGGATGGAAATTGCCAGTGAATTTAATATGGATAAAAAAGTAATTGAAAAAAAGATTCGATCACTCGTAGGTCAATTTAACCGAGAATGTAAATCTAATAAATCTGGTGCAGGAGCTAATGAGTCAAGTAAATGGTTTGCATTTAAAAAACTCATGTTCCTTAAAGGCAAAAATATTCCAAGTTTAACTGTCGATGGAGGGTTGCAGGTGAGTTTTATTTTAACGTCTTTTAATAATATTTAGATGCCCAGTCCAAAAACCCTTCATTTGAAAAATATTCTGCGAATTCTTTTCTTATTTCTTTCCCATCATCTGTCAGGGATTCACATGCTTCAAGTGGTGTTAATTGCTGCTGTTCTAATCTCCATTGTCCATCGATACGTGTACCAGTTACTATGTCATCTCCATCATAGTATTGAGATGGAGCGTAAATCATGCTCGATTCAGTTTTTCTTATAAAATTATGCAGTAGCACGCATGTCATAATTAAAGTAGTAGTTTTTTCTGGATCTAATAATATTGTAGTTCGTAAAACTCTAAATCTGGCTGACAAAATCCCAAATGCGTTCTCTACTGTTCTCCTCGCACGACTCAGTCTATAACTGAAGATTCTTTCCTTAGAATTGCTATCCTGTGGTCCTGGAAAAGGTTTTAATAAGTGTTTTTGTAAAGGGAACGCATCATCTGTTACGAACACATAAGGAAGAGGTTTGTTTCTGCCTGGTAGTGAGCTGTCACTGGGTATTTTTAAACTATTGTCGTTAATTTTATTTCGAAATTTTGTGTTTGCGAAAACTCCGCCATCACTTATGCGTCCTTGGCAGCCAATATTCACGTACAGAAAGTTGTATTCTGCGTCCACTATCGCTAAAAGTACAACGCTGTAAAATCCTTTATAGTTGTAATATTCACTGCCGCTATCAATTGGCTTTTGTATGGCTACGTGCTTTCCATCGATACTTCCTAAGCAATTTGGGAAATTCCATTTTTCTTCAAATGAATTTGCCACGTGTAGCCACTCTTGAGGTGTTGTTGGTATCTGGAACAAAAATAGAAGATTAAGAAATAGGCGCGAAAAATAAATTTATAACTCGTTATTCTAACAAATTTTATTGGATATTTTTATTAAGTATGAAATATTAATAGAATACACTATAAAAAAATATGATTTCAGTTAAGGGTTGTTAAGTAATAGAAAAAGAAAATCGCGGTTATAGATTTTTTTACAATTTTAGCTAATTTGACGCGCCTATAACTTGAAATTATCGTTTAGTTCTATTCTTTCAGGGTAACGAAGAAAACAGAATTGCTTCAGAAAACACTCTCAGTTTGAACGAAACAGGAAATACTGTCACTGATGAAACTACGGGCACGCCTTTCGCCACCCCAAAACCATTTCGGAAAAGAAGACGGCCTGAAGTAGAACAAGATCCAACACAACAAGAAGCTGTAAATATTTTACAAAGAATGTACGAATCTAGAAAAAGCAGGGATGAAAATGACGCATTTGGAGAGTATGTCTCGATGAAACTGAAACAAATAAAAAACAGTCATGCTAAGAATACTGCTCAACATCACATTAACAATATTTTGTACAATGCGACAATGGGACAATATGATTTTCCAACAACCTTTACAGACCCAACCGCTAGTAGTTCCTGGGGATACAACTCTGAACCAAATCTATCCACTTTTTCGGAAAATAATGCTGACTGTAGCTCGAGAGGATACTACACCGCACCGAGTCCCTCGGCTTCATTTGAAACCAGTTCTTCGGATAACTCCAGGACACATACTCGTACCAGCGCAAGAACACAGAGTCCGTCTAATTTATCGGAATCAAGCCAAGATTCGACCCAATCATTAAACGATTTGTTGGAATCAATCAAAAATTAAAAAATACATGTTTGGTTTGTTAAGTATTAAAAAAATTATTAGTAAGGTAAGATAGGTACCTACCTAAAGTATGATTAGATTAGATCATATTAAAAGTAAATAAAAAAATAATTAAAAATGTTGTTTGACTTACCTGTATGTATTCCTTTAAAACCTCATTGAGAGCCTCGCACACTTCTGGTACGATAATAGATATCACTTGGTCTGACAACTTGAACACATTTCCAAGACTTTTATAACTGCTACCAGTTGCCAAAAATCTTAACGTTACCGCAAGTCTTTCCGTCACACTTACAGATTTTCTAAATGTAGTGTCTCGTTTGCCTATTTTTGCCCCAATTAAATTTTGTAGATATTCAAATTCGGAACTGTTCATTCTTATAAAATCTTTTAAGCAACCATCAATACCTAAATCCTTGAGATAGTCTGTGGCACTATATTTTCCTCTAGCTTTTAGCGTTTGGCGCATCCAATAAGAGCGCTTTTTCTTCTTTTTTAAACAAAAAATAAAAGCTATTCCAATGAGCAAATCTTCTTCCATTTTCGTGTAGACGTCCTCAGCCCTCAGAAGGCGAAACCAAACTGCGAGCCAATACTAGATGTTATAAAATGTTTAAACATTTTCCATCAATGTAGGAGCACTTATAACATGTAACAGTTTCTAACAAAGTGCAACAATTGTTAACATTTGTTAGTAAATGTTTTGGTGTTATAAAATGTTTACAAACATTTTATAACGGCAATGTGGGAGCACCATAAGACCCTATACCGTGTCTCAGACATAACAGCCCGTAATCACAGCTTAAACAAAACGCCGTTACCATGGCAACGCGTCATAAAACCTTGATCCCAGCTAAATTGCACGACGAATACGGCCCTAGATTACTTCTACATAAACTGGTAGATATAAGAAATGGTTGCAATAACATTATACTTAGTTCTTGTCAGATACGGGTAATGGAAGTTGGAATGACATGTTGGAAAATGAAACAATTGCATTCAGCTAAATCATAATATTAAATGATGGTTTGCCATACATTCTTAAGTTTAAGTCGAAAGAATCAATTCAGCCTTAGCTCAGTATCACCATGATGTTAGATAGGTGGCAAGTAGGCTTGTGTAGCAATAAATTATCATATTATATAGTCATCACTGAATTCTAGCGATTAGAATCTTCTAGTACTCCACAGTACTAAATGATACATTTGTATGTAGAGGCCTCGTTTTTATTGAAATACAAAAAATGCTCACAACATATTTGCGAAATTGAAAAACTCTCTCCATTCCTTATTGATTTGAATTTCTAAACTACTTAGTTGTGATATATATAGATATATAAATTAAGACCTTCTGAACTAATTTATGTTTAAGAAACCGAAAACAGGTTAAAATCTGAATTTTTTATAGCAGATGAGTAAACCTGTGTGAAAAATGCACATGTACTTCCCCTTATGCCTCGCCTCACCTAGTATCAGAATACAGGGTCTCAAAATCTTAAGTGTTTGCCAAATTCGCTGTTACCTAGAAGGCAAATACAAATAGGCGTTAAAGCAGCTAGGACTCATAAATAGAGCTCAGCAATACTTCAAGCCGGCCTACATTCCGGCCACGTATGGAGTATTGCTGGCAACTCTTATCTGGCGCACCCCAGTATAATCTCGAACCAATTGTCCTCCTGCAACGCAGAGTTGCTCGAATTGTTGGGGATAGAGCACTGGGCTCTATGAATGGCTAGATTTGGCGTTTCATAAAGACGTCGCTTCATTGTGTTTCTGCTACCGCATTTATCACGGGAGTGTTCCAAGAAGCTGTTTGACCTGTTTTTGAAATTAGTTTATTAATTTATTGTCATCTTCACCATCTGAATGTGTGGCGTCCGTATAATGTACAGTTTTCCAGGAACTTTCTTCCTTGTACAACTAAGCTGTGGAATCTTCCTTATTCGGTTTTTCCGTGACGATACGACATATTCAGCTAAAGCACGTACACCGTCCTGTGATTCCTCTTATGTTGCAACTGAAAATGGGTGGCGGTGATCACTTAACAACAGGTGACTAACCATCACTTGACCACCACGTTTTTCGTACGTTCTTGTTGTACTTTATAAACTTTTCATGGCAAATAAAAACATTAGATTTCTTTTAAGTGACCTCGTGTGGAACTCAAGTTCCAGTGTGCCTAGCATTTTTCAAATTAGTCAAAACTCTATGTTATTACTACTAATACGTCGAGTGTTTCAATAATTGCGTCGATTTTATCCGTACCGGGGCGACCAGAGCGAAGAGCATCTTTGACATCAAAATTCCCGGAGTGCAAACGCTTAAAACAACTTTCAAAATTGTCGTGGCTTGTGTTGAATTATTCCGTTTGTGTAAAAAACATTCTTATGTATAAATTTTGCTTAATAGATTCGTTTTTGTTTGCTTTTTTAATAACGTTTTTAATTTTATCAAAACCACCCAGATACAAATAATACAGCCAAAGAGATTTCGTAAAATGTTTATACATACTATATGCGAAAAGACTTTTTCCCCGACCTATTATAAGGATATCTAAAAATTAAAGTAAAATTAAAGTACTCTCTCTTCTTTTCCTTCAAAAATCTACATTAAATGTTATACAATGGTACGGAGTCTTGTTAACGTAAATATTTTAATAGTCATCATCATCAGCTGGAAGACGTCCACTGCTGGACAAAGGCAAAAGATCTCCATGAAGATCGGTCCTGTGCTGCCTACATCCAACGTATTCAGGAGATCATGACCAGATCGTCGGACCAACACTGCGGCTTTCGGTACATGGTCGCTATTCAAGGACTTTTCTAACTCACCGGCCATCTGTCCGTCGATTATGTGCCCTGCCCACTGCTACAGTAAACTTTAAAAATAAAAAAATATTTATGGAAAAGGAGGACAAACGAGCATACGGGTCACTTGGTATTAAGTGATCATCACCGCCCGCATTCTCTTGCAACCCCAGCGGAATCACAGGAGCGTTGCCGGCCTTCGAGGAAGGTGAACGCGCTATATTTTGAAGGTGCCCCTGTCGTATCGTCCCGGAAACACCGCAGAAGAAAGCTCATTCGTCAGCTTTGTAGTACGTGGAAGAAAGCCCCTTGAAAACCGCATTGTTGAGGACCGCCACATATCCAGATGATGGGGATGATATCCTAACTTGTGGCGTATCGTGCGAAGGTGGAAGGCGGCAGGAATCATGTGAGACCGCTCGTAGGAACACTCCCCGTGATAAATGCGGAAGAAGACACAATAAACCGACGTCTTATTATTTGGGTGCAAACCATTACATAAAACACCTCCATTATATTGCTCAGTATGCTATTAATAAGTTAAATAAAAGCTTTGCATAACATACAAAGTGGTAACTCCGGTAAATATGTAAATAGTCCTGTTTACATTCTGAACAGGTCCACATAGTCATTTCCTTATGAAAGTAAAAGTCAGTTAACGTAATATTAATCAAATAATGATTTATTAATCGACTTGGTTATGATCATAATAAGTTTTAATCGAACTCGGAGAAGGCTATCTCTACAAATATTTTGTGTGCTGAGTCATACGAGTATATATGTATTTATGGCTCATTTGGACTAAGTGAATCATCCATTGACTCTATAATTTATTTGTGCATTTCAAATAGACCTTTGTAGTGTTCGTAATTACTTTTCCCCATTGATTGGTATATAATGCACGAGGCACACTTAAAGTTATACACTTCTAGCTAATCGGAACTATTTGAAGTTCGAATGTTATATTTTCTGAAACGTTGCTTCTTCTTCTTAATAAAAAAAACTTTTTATTAATTAAAAAGAAGCAATTGGCGGGAAATCATATTATTTATATTATTGTATTTATCACACATCAAACTTCTACGGACGTGCAACTAACGGCCGTTTTCAATAACGTATCTCTAGTTACGGATAAATCGCTGTCACCGTTAAATGACAAGATCTTATCTATCGTATTTCGTATATCGAGCGATGATTTTTTATGATTTTAAAGTCCTCTCTCTCCGCAAGACTGTGCCGCTCGTCTTCAAAATGCTATTGAGAGAGAAGCACCTTGCTTGAGTTCCGTGAGGCGATGGTTTGTTGAATTTGAGAGAAGGGTTTCTTTACATGACGAATTTCGTGAAGGGCGGCCTTCAATGGGGCCAAAAATAATGGGGCTGCTGTTAAGGGACTAATTGAAAAAAACCCGTGAATTACATATAAGACAATTCGAGGACTATTGGGGATTGGTATGAGCCAAATTCAGAAAAATTTACACTAAGAATTGAAACTTCGGAAACTTTGTTGTCGTTGGATCCCTCACGAACTGACAGCGGAGCACAAGCGGGCTCGCGTGGAATAGTGCTCACAGATGCTAACGAAGTACGACCACGGACATTCTAATGCTGTTTATAACACTGTCACAGGAGACGAAACGTGGATTTATTGTGTTGAACCCGAAAAAAAACAGCAATCTTGTGAATGGGTATTTGAAAATGAGAACAGGCCAACAAAAGTTAGGCAGGCGACAAACGTTGATAAAAAAATGATTATTTTTTCTCATCTACTTGTCTCATTGGCACTTGAAGATCATAAGAGAGTTCATGCCAAGTGGTATTCGACCATTCGTTTACCCAAGGTGTTAAAAAAAGTTTGCTAAAGACAAACAAAAAGGCGCGTTCTCCTACATCATGACAACGCTTCTTCACACACAGCCAAAAAAACTAACATAAGTAATTTTTAGCTACCGAAAAAGTACAACACGTCAACCATCCTGCACACAGCTCCGACCTAGCACCCTGTGATTTCTGTATTTTCCCCAAAATCAAAGATTTGATGAGTGGTTTCACTTTTACTAATTCCGAAGAGGCAGTGATACCGTTCAATCAGCACGTAGTAAACATGCCTTCAGATCTGTGGTCTTCCTGTTTTAAAAAATGGTTCGATCGCAAGAAAAGATCTTTAAAATGTAAAGGAGAGTATTTTGAAAATCGATAAACATAATATTTTGGTTATAACATGTTGTTTTACATACACTTAGATATTAGATAGAGTGCAACTACTTTAGTGTGGATACGTTGCTGAAAATAGAGGTTAACTATCTAAACTTATAAATCATAAAAGTTTCTATAGCTAGCAACGCTTTTCGTACCATATCCTATTCTAAAAAACCTTCTACTGTTAAAAATATATATTTAGAAATTCATACGAGGCATCAATCACTACTCAACGGGCAATCCAAAATAAATGGTAATAAAAAATAAAAATTAATTAGACTTAATAGCATAAAACTACTATAAATAATAATAAAGGAAAAATACTATCAAATGAAACCCTTATGTTCTTAAGCATAAATCGTACAGAAAATATTAAACCCGAAAATATTTCAATATGACCTCAGCCTTAAGTAATATTTTGCCGTGATATTGGCGCCGAATTTGAACTAACACAATTTCCGCTCCCTGAGAACTAAGAACCCTACTCATATTAAGACTAATGGAAGTGAAATTCCACGGGACGACTGCTATATTTAGTAATCAATTGAATTTTCATGTTAAAATAAATCAAGACGAAAGGTAAACATATATTCTTACCTCTTCATATAAGAGTGTGGGTACAGGCTTAACAAACAAATAAAATTTGTGTACATTCTTGGATTAAGGATTGTGCTCAGTAGGAAGAGCGCTCGCACGGAACGCGGGACGTCGCGGGTTCGAGTCCAGTATCGTCCATTAATTTTGTTTTCAAATTTTATGTGTCCCAGTAGTGATCACCTTATAAAATAACAAATCGTCTAAAATAGTATTATCATCTCTTTTTCATATTATATAAGGTTTGAATTTTAGTAACCGGTAATAAATAATAATGTTGATTTACTCTTTTTTTAAACATAGTTCCGGATACGAAAATAAAATTCCTGAAGTGAAAAGATTCTAAGAAATGAGAAAAAAAATACTATATTATTTTTTTACACACAAAACATAATGAAATAGATTACTGTCTTAGTGAAATATCAATTTTCGCATTTTCAATATAACAAAATTGTGAAAAGGGAAATTTCTTACACAATAGCTCGGCAGTCATTTTTAATCAGACAATAGGTCATTTGTCATCTTAACACTTACCGGGAAATAATTTAATTTTGCGGCCATTGTTATAGCTTGAAAGTCAATGGTAGACAAGATATTTTCGTTTTAAGAGACAATAGAAATTTCGAAGTTTCCGTGCTTTCTTTTCTAAACAATCCTTATTTTCAATGTCTTACAATAGTTCGGTTAGAAATTAAAATTGCAATCATATAAATCATTTTTCTAATATAACACTTTCTAAAGTATTAAATGAATTATTTTATATAAATTTGAAACAATTTTATGACGTACTTATTAATTCACATTTAAACTGTGTATCTGTCAGGTTCATTTAAAATAAAAAATTAACTATTTCAATATTCGGTTGAAATTTTGCACTTTGTTATGACAAAGAGGTTTTTTATATATCATCTATAATAAACAGATTGCATATGAATTTTTACACGAAACTGAAACCGGTTTTTATGTTTCTGTTTGATTGCTCGGTTGAGTAACGGTTCAATGCTATAGAAATTAAAACCCACGAAATTCTATTCTATAGCTAAGTATTTCGTGTTACACTGGCAGCAGTATTAGAGTTGCGGCGATTTTTCGAACAATGGCTACCCTGTTTAAAGGAGACTTGGCTCTTTAAGCCAATTACGCTATGCCAGTGCTCTTTTCAATGAAGTACCTACTTGTAGTCAACGCATAGGGGTAGACCCTAAATGCGGAGCGATACAATATAAATTAGGACAAAAAGACGTTAGCAAATACATTTCTGGAAATTAATATTTACAACTTTAGTCGTTGATACTTTTTTCTTCATAATCTAACTTTCATGAAACTTTGCCTACAGAGGCTGCTTAAGGGCAGAAGAAACAGCCGCTCATGTTCTGCTGGAATGCAGACAGGCGGCACAGGCAAAGCACCTGGACACACCAAGCATTTTTCGGGAGGAAGCCTGCAGCGTTAATAAGCTGGGTGATTTCTTGTATGAGCTGGACTGTGTGAAGTAGCCTCTACCAGTCTCGCGGGCAAAATAGGCGCTTAAGACGACGAGATTTAGCGGAAGTGATTAAGTGAGTGATTTTATACATGTTAGAGACACCAAGCTTTTGAATATGTACTTTAGTTTGTTTATTTTTTGAAAAATGTTCATTATCTACTTTAGCTAATAAAGTCTTTGGTTCTCCTTGTGGGTAGCGTGTACGAGTTTGCTCGTACAAACCAGTAGTTTCGGTCTTATGCTGACATCGACGCACATTAAACACTTACAGCTCTCCGCGCGATCTATCGTACAGTGATTCACCGCGTATTAATCAAGCAATATATCAAACTGTAAATCTGGTTGTACTAAAAAATAAATCTACTTCTTAGTTATCTTCTCAGCTTACCATTTACCAGTGGGAGGCTCCCATGCACAGGATGCCGGCTAGATTATGGGTAAACATTAGTGTGTTTCTGTCTGAAGGGCGCCGTAGCTAGTGAAATAATTGGGAAAATGAGACTTAACATTTTAGTCTCAAGGTAACGAGCGCAATTTTATAGGCACTCAGAATTTTCGCGTGCCTTTGACAGCCCAAAACCACACCTCATTCTGAAAACAATCAGAAGATACGTATTTTTATTTACCGAGGTATTGAATTTTCTGTGCTTCCCCGGGGCATAAAAAATAGGGATGTCCCAAACCGGGTGTCGTGAAAAGCTACTAAGGTCATTTACTAGTGGGAGGCTTTCTTTGCACAGGGTGCCAGCTAGATTATGGGTACCACAATGGCGCCTATTTCTGTCGTGAAGCAGTAATGTATAAGCATTATTATATTTCTGTCTGAAGGGCGCCATAGCTAGTGAAATTACTGAACAAATTAGACTTTGCAGTACCGCTCAGAATTTTCGGGTTTTTCAAGAATCCTGAGCGGCACTGCATTGTAATGGATAGGGCTTATCAATTGCAACCTTCTGAACGTCCTGCTCGTCTCGACACTTATTTTTACAAAAATATTATTATTATTAATTCACTGGTTGATTCACATACAAATATCATCGAGTTCGACTCATTTTAATCATAATTGAAAAATTTGGTCTAAATAAATTTCAGTTTCTGTTCAGTCCTTCATCGCTGTAGCACGTGCGTAGGAAAACATATGACATTAAACAATGGCAAATCAGTTATGGCTAAACATACCAATATACCTGAGATTCCGAGGTGAGATGGTCTGCAGCTGTGGGCTCCCGCTATTCCTTTTGGAACTCCTGGTGCTGAGACGCGTGTTACTGTCAATTAGGTTCTTTAACCACTGATGAAGTATTAAAATATTGTGTATTATATGCGTATATTGCGTAATGTGTATTGCGTTCAAACTGTGCTAATTTTGGTTATCAAGCGGCGCCCGAGAGACCACTGGCCTTAGATTAATCACCCTGATGACAATGCGTCTGTTGTCTATGGGTATCTCTCTATGTTTTTTTTTGTACAGGAAACGTCTGCACTATAATTTACCATATCAAAATTACAAGAAAAGAGAATTGATAATTGCGGCGCATCCAATCGCATTATCAGTCCGCGCCACAGCCCCGGCACAGTAAAGATATGTAACGGTATGGAAACTGAGCCTTGCTGATAGAATACTAACCTACATGTGCCTACACTCCATTGAAGCAATAGGGTTGTCAGGTTATTTTTCTAACCGACTTAAAAATAGGAGGAGGTTCTCATAAAAAAATAAACACAAAGATAAATCATTCTTAATATACTGTACTACTTTATAGTTTAAAATCGATAGCTCCGGTTTGGATGGAGCCGAGTACTAACAGCCGTATACTAAGCAATACGCTGGCATTTTCAAAAAGACCGCGTAAACAAATAATAACGTGACACTCGTCTTGACGCGACACTCGCTACAGCAACACCGCGAAAACCGCTTAGGGGCCTCGTCGATGCGCATGTTTGTGTGAGTGTGTCATTTCAAACGATTGTAGGTAGTTTCTGTACTGGTACATATGTCTACTGTAGCCCCGGCATAATCCCAAAGTTGTGACGGTGAACTGACTATATAATCTAATAAACAGCACTGTCATTGTTTCCTTATATTAGTGTTTTTTAAGTCGTTTCACTTCAAAAACATTCCTCCATGGTGTTGTCAGATCGATATGAGATCTTTACCTTATAAATATGCCTAGATAATTATTTTAATTTTTAGATCAGTTATACGTCTAGATAGACTGTGACAGTTGTGAAACAGTCGAAAAAAATAACTTAAGTTTGACAGTTAACCACCATATTAACCAATGCACGCACACTACATAAAGCGACATACAAAACGCGAGTGTAAGACGTAACTTGTCTCTCTACAGTAATAAATCTGACCTGTTTTTCGTACGACCTTACCATATTGAAAATTATATTCCTGTATTTAGATCAGCTTTTAAAGTGTTTTTAACTATTCCACCTTAAATTGAATTTCAATTAAAGCAGTGTCACATACATATACAGCAAACTAACATTAATCGTATAAAAATATATCATAATTTTTCAAATGCCAGAAATGTTTATCACCATGGCATCCACTGGTGATGCAAGAGAAGTGGTTGTGGTGATCACTCACTATCAACTAACTCGTTTTGTCTTTTTATGGGATTTAAAGCGACTGTTTTATACCCCCACTTTTAATATTATTATTAATTAGTACTCAACTTAAATCGACATGGCTATACCCGTCAAGGAAGATGAAAGATGAAGAAAAAGAAGCGTTTTTAATTAAGGAACGCCTTTCATGTACTTTACAATTTTTTACTTGTTTGAGGCTCTTTCACACCTATACCATTTATCGTATCGACATGAAACTACCACCATTCGATGCGAAATTTATCCAATATGGCTTATGGCTTCTTTATTTTTAACCGACTTCAAAAAAGGAGGAGGTTCTCAGTTCGTCAGTATTTTTTTATGTTTGTTACCTCAAAATTTTCCACTGGGTGAACCGAATTTGATAATTCTTTATTTATTTGAATGCTGGTGCTTCCCGAGTGGTCCCATTGTTTTTCCCAATGTCCAAATTAACGAATAACTCAATATCGCGCCAACCGGTTTCGATGATTCTTTTTTTATTGGAAAGAATATAGTTCAAAGATAGTTTGATGAAAGTTTGGTTAGGTTCTTATTACGGAATCTATGACAAAGTAACGGAACAGTGTCTGTAATCAAATTGCAAAGTACTTACGTTCATTGCTGCATTGAAAAATTTAGTATATTTACACATATTTAGACAAATTGTTAGTTAGTGCACTTCAAATTCACTAAAAATCATAAAATAAACAAAAATTTAACAAAAAAAACAACCGCCTTTATTTTATTCTTTTTAGTGCACAGTATATCTATTGTTTTGGAATAGTGTTTTTGAAGGCGATTGTTTTTTTTTTTTTTTTTATTGTTTAATTTATTTCGTTTTAAAATTCGCCCAGCGAAGCGGGCGGGAACGTCTAGTATATGTATAATACGGCTAGAAAATATATAATGAAAATGGTCTTTGTTTGAGCTCACGCCTAAACCACTGATCGTATCGACATGAAACTACCACCATTCGATGCGATATTTATCCTTGTTGGTTTATGGCTATTATTTTTTTATTGTATTTGTAATAAGATGAATAAAATTTAATTTATTTCCTTTTAAAATTCGCCTAGCGAAGCGGGCGGGAACGGCTAGTATTATAATAAAATCGTAACTTAGTTAAAACTCTACATTTTTTAAAGTGAAACTTTTATTACATCGTCTCAAACTTTTTCGTCTGTGTGTTGCATGTCGTGTGACGGTCGGGCGGCGCCTATAGTTCGCAGCAGCTGACCATGTAGTGTATAGAATATTACTCATTTGTGCTAGTGCTCCACGCTATTTCCCATTATCATTCCAATTTTCCAAGTATTAAGATTGATAAAGCAATACCCATAATGGAATATTATTTAAAAAAAAATTTTAGTTAAATGTCTATAATGTGAAAAAAAGCTTCACTTTTACCGTGGTTTCATAAAACCACACAATCCGTTTTTATTTTTATAAAGAGAACCTGTCACGTGTTCTAGAAACAATACAGAAGCCAAAACAGTAGTTGTATAATTTTTGTCTATTTGTCTGTATGTACGTCCGAGCAAATCGCGGAAACTATTGCTACATAAAATTTTACAAAAAGGCACAGTTGCAGGCATAGTATTTTTACTGCCTTAGAGCGTCGACATCGTGGGCAACAGCTAGTATTTACTAAATTGAAATGAAAAATTCATGGATTACTTAAGTTTTTTATTACATTTCTTCTTACACATCATACATATAAAAGTGGGTTCCTCCGTGGTTGTTGTGGTGGCCTGTGTGGTGGTCGTGCTTGGTGTCTCTCTTGGCTTACAATAGTAGTATGGGTTGAAGCGAACTGACGGAATCTCTTCAGGATCATATATAAAAGGTTCATCGTCTTCGTATATTGATGAAGAGATATCTGAAATAATATTAAACGATTTATCCTACTAATATTAAAAATGTGAAGGTTTGTATGTCTGGATGTATGTTTGAACTTCTTTAACGCAAAATCTACTGAATAGATTTTGATGAAACTTTACAATAAAATAGCTTACACACCAGAATAACAAATAGGCTATTATTTATAAAACTATCGTGTGAATTATACAAAATATAAAAGAAGTGTGATTGTTACTAATGAATACAACTAGCGCCATCTCTTATCAACTAGCAAGCAAAAGATCAATACAATTTAAATGGCAAAACAACGTTTGTCGGGTCAGCTAGTTAGCAAATAAAATTATCGAAACTAGTTTTAATGTTACGCGGTAGTTATAGCAGAATGTCAAATTTTAAAATGTTTTTTATAGACTATTCTCTGTTAATATCCGAAACGGCTAGATAGATTTTGATGAGATTGTTACATTCTTTATATGAATTAATATTTCAAGGGTACTTGTATTTCAGAGAATGAATGTTCAAGTACTAAAATAAATGAAATCTTATTCAAAGGCTAGATTACCATGTAAACTTAAAATATGCAGACATTGAAGTCTGAATTTTATATTATGTAAACGTTAAGGATATTTTAATTGGTTCTAAAAATATAAAAAATTTCACACTGCAGTAAAAAAAATGAATGCACCTAAAAGACAGTGAAAAGTATAGCTCCCGTCTCTTGTCTGAGGCTAAGCAGCTGCTGAAATTGTCGATATTCCAGAACTCTGTTAGAAGCTTGATTCTTAGGTATTTTGACTCGATGGGCGGGACGTTCCGAAGACCTAATTCCAACTGCCAACTTACAGAAGAAAAATTTCAAAATTCGTACAAAATTTCTTTTCTCAAGACCTACAATAGAAATAAATAGTACTTACTTCACTCTAGGAAGAATATAAAAGAAATAATTTCAAATCTTTGACAGTCTACCCATTTCTACTCCTTCAATAGAAAAATAGAATTGATGCATGAATTTATTTATTTTATTTATTTATTTATTGTTTCACAAAAAGTGCTTATTCTAATTAAAAAACAAATTAATGTAATGAACAAAGTACCTATGTACAAAAAAGTTTTAGCATCTGGAGCCGATCAAGAGTTACCTGTATTTCGACAAACAGACCCAAGTACTACAAGTATTTTAATTTATTTATAACACTAACTGTCTTATTCATAATGACTTAGCGAAGATTTAGAACATCGCTAATATACGCTTGTTAAAAAATGGTATTCATAATCGCATATTAGAGCTAAAACGCTCATTATCTCTTCGATAAAACTGACGTGACTTTTAGTAGCAAGGACCCTTCTATAAACCTTTTTTTTTTATATGAGAGGGGGCAAACGAGCAAGAGGCTCACGGGATGGGGAGAGGTGAGGCAACCGCCCATGGACATCCGCAACAACAGGTGTGTCAAGAAATGCGTTGCCGGCCTTTAAGATGGGAGTATGCTTTTTTCTTGAAGGTCCCTAAGTTGTATCTGTTCGGGAAGACCGCTGCCGGTAGTTGATTCCACAAAGTGGCTGTGCGAGGCAAGAAATTTTGAAGAAAACGCGCGGTTGTGGAATGCCAGACGTCTACGTGATGCGGATGGTACTTTGCACGTAATGTCCGATGGTGGAATTCGGCCGCTGGAATCAACCCGAACAGCTCCTCTGAGCACTCCCCGTGATAAATGCGGTAGAAGATGCAGAGAGAACCCACATCTCTACGCAATGCTAGATAATCAAGCCGATCGGAGATGACTTAATCGTCGATGATTCGAGCCGCTCTTCGTTGTATGCGGTCAAATGGAAGAAGCTGGTACTGGGGAGCACCCGCTCAGAGGTGAGAACAGTACTCCATGTGAGGCCGAATTTGCGCCTTATAAAGTTGCAGGCGGTGGCTTTTAGTGAAGTACTGTCTCGCCTTACTGAGTACACCAAGCTTTTTAGAGGCCAGTTTGGCCTTCTCTTCCAAGTGACCACGGAACTGAGCGTCGCTCGACATATCCCGACATGTTCCGAGGCACATGTCCGCAGCACTATCGGGGGAATGCCATCGGACCCGCTCGATTTGTGAATGTCCAAGGTGAGAAGCGCCTTAAGCACGGCACTATGCCGGATTTTTACCTCCGGCATATATGAATCGCACCACGGAATATGCGGTGGTGGTGCACCTTGGTCATCCAGAGTCGAGTTGGATGCGAAGAGGGAGCCCAGGAGATCAGCTTTCTCTTTCGCGTCATGGGCCAGCGAGTCATCATCCCTGTGCAGTGGCGGAATGGCTGGCTGGCAGAAGTTTCCTTGGACAGCCTTGGCGAGCGACCAGAACGCACGAGTTCCCGAGGGAAGGCGTGCAAGTCTCTCGCCAATTCTGCCAATGTGCTTCGACTTCGCATCAGCAATAACTCTTTTGAAGGACCTGGAGGCATGATTAAAGTGTTTTTTAAGTTTGCTGGAATTCACATCCTTAGATACCACCGCATTGACCCAAGCCTGATGGCACTCCTGCTTTCGGCGAGACGCCATTTTGCAGGAGCGGTCAAACCATGGTTGGGACCTACCACCGATAGGCACAGAGGAGGATGGAATGAAGAGTTCCATACTTTGCAGTACCACATCAGCAACAGCGTCAGCAGCGGCATCTGGATCTCCCAGCGAAAAACAGATCTGCCTCCACGGGTAGGATGCAAAAAAGCACCGCATCTCGTCCCACTCTGCTGACCTATAGTACCACACGCGGCGACAACCTAAGAAGCGGGGCCGTGTTAGGCGCGTGATCGGCACGGTGCTCCGGATCAGGCAGTGGTCCGACGATCCCAGAGGAGGGTCAATGGAAACTAGGTAGCCGTCCGGATGTGAGGTCAACAGAAGGTCCAACAGTGAAGGTGTATGATCTTGCACATCTGGGATTCGCGTTGGCGCAATAACCAGTTGCGTCAGACCATATGCTAAGGCGAAATCGTGAACAGATCTCCTTGCATGATCGGTGGTACGTAAGCCTAGCCATTTGGCGTGGTGGGCGTTAAAATCGCCAAGAAACACGATCTCTGCAGTGGGGATCTGCTCCAACACGGAATCTGTAGCCATTTGGATGTGTTCGAGGAGCCGGTCAGTCTCTGCGTTACCGCTATGGGACCTATACAGGCATGCGTAGATTCGCGGATGGTCATCGCAGTCTACACGCAGTCAGATGATGGATAGGTCCTGTCCTTCAAGAAAACTCAAGCGTCGAGAAGAGACATCCTCCCTGACATAAACGCACACGCCACCCCGTGGTATAAAGGAGTGTTCCAAATTATACCCCAGGTAAGAGAGGTAAGATGAATCAGAAAGGGAGGATATCTGTGTCTCGTTTAAAAAGAGCAGGGCTGGCTTCGCCGTCTCCAGGTGAAAGTGGACGGCATTTAAATTTGATCGAAGCCCCCTGATGTTGCAAAAGTTCACAGCGAGTGTGGAGGAGGGTGGTTTGAGCCTCCTGCTCTGTTTGCCCCGAGTCAGCGCAGATTTGCCCCCTCCAGAATACGCGGGGCAGCCTGGGCAACCACTGTTAGGTACAGGCCCTAATTGTGGACGCCCAGGGACGGATTCTCCAGGGCTGCATAGCCTGGTACCGTCCTGGAGTATTCTCTTTTTAGTCTGTGCTTCCATTTGTATTTGGGAGGGGGGTGTAGGTCTCCGGATACCCCACTCACCGGACGAAACACAGCGGCATAGCCGCTATTTCACGCCGGTTTCGAGTGGGGGAGTGGTATTTCTCCGGGCGTGCCGGCCCAATTCGGTTGTGTCCGTGAGGACCAAACATGGCACTACCACTCCTGTATAACCTATAACCTATTTTAAGCACTCGAACGCAAAAAACATGGCCGACATCGATCAGCTATTCGTTAAATAATGTGTTAAATAGCTTCCCGCTCAAAGTTCTTGGATATCCGTCATAGATTGACAACCGACAAACTTCAAAACTTTGATTTTTGAAGTTTGAAATTATTTTAACATCGACTTTTGACAACTGACAAACCATTGACATTGAAAAGATGTCTGTTTCCATTGACAGTTCCTCATTAAATTAATTAAAGTCATGTTTTTTTGTAAGAAATGGCAACATTGCGTACTATGGAGACGTATTAGTTATGTGAGATTTATCTAACGAATATGAATAAGGAATTTTATCGAACGTTCGATAGGCTTAAAACACGTTTTAACTAATATATCGAAAAGCGTTTTATTATGAATAAGGCAATAACACTATTGCAATATTATATTTTGTTCTTACTAGCGTAACTTTTTAATGGCCTTAGTACTAAACATAGCAATACCCAGTTATTTATATAGACTAAGAATCTCATCCAAACATTCCGTGAGAAGATGAAGTGAGAATTATACGAAATATAAAATTTCTCTTTAATATTGCACACTCAGAATCTCGACAAGATATCTTAGACTTTGGGTCAGAGTTACGAGGGTACGTAAAGGTAGGACGAAGGCGTGAAGCAATCTGAATAACGTAAAATATAAGGCTAGACGTAATTGCAAAGTTCAGCGTAAAAGAGCTTTAGAATAAAGATTCAGTTTGCCAACTTTTATTAAACACAAAACTGATATGTAATTTATACGAGAACTAGGCTTATGTTAAGAATTTGTATATTGTGTCAAAATTTATGGACGATGTAGAATTGCTTGTCTTAAAACTAATGTAGAGTATGTACCTTAAGTTTTTATTTTGAGTCTGGGAAAGGCAAAGGATTGATGCATTAGTTATGTGGTGTTGGAGTGAAAGTAAAGAATAAACAATTAAAGTATATTTCTTAAGTTGATCTTCTGGGATTAATTACACAAATAAAATCAAAATTTTAATAACGAAGCAGGATACCATCTACTAGGCTCCGTAAAATTGCTAAATCTTTTAAAGTGGATTGTTTTATATTTTATAATAAACTCCCAAATGATATTAAAATATTACTTATTAAAAAAATTTAATGTATCGTAAAATATTAATTAACATCTAAGGCCTATTATAATGTGAAAGATTATTTGAAAGATAAAGATAGTTGGAATTAATGTTCTAAATTTTGTTATACTCATTTGAATGCTATTGTAACTTCTGTACTTCATCCTGACTTGCACTAAATAACTTATAAAGTTTTACAGTGAATAAATATTTTTTTTTCTTTTACTTTGACTCGAACCCGCGACCTCTCGCGTTCCGTGCGAGCGCTTTTTCCAACTGAGATAACTATTCGAGTGACGTATCGTTAGTAAAATCTTGTATGCTTTGTTCAACTCTCAGGTTGTGGCTTCATATACGGATACTAGCTGACCCGGCAAACGTTGTTTTTCCATCTAAAGTATAATTCACGCGATAGTTTTATAAGTAATAAAATATTGCCTGTATTATAGCCTGTACATCATTTTGTTCTATTGTCAATAGTTTTTGCAGCGCACGCAAAAATAGGTTTTCGATTTTACACCTTGTGTTACAAAATAGCAATTTTATTATGGATCCCTAATTTTGAAAAAAAAACATAGACTATAGCCTTCCTCGACTAAATGGACTACCCAACACTGAAAGAATCATTCAAATCGGACCAGTAGTACCAGAGATTAGCGCGTTCAAACAAACAAACAAACAAACACTGCAGCTTTATATATTAGTATAGATAGTATAGACTAATCTACTAAATGTAGCAGAGAAGATCCTGTGATTTGCCCGTTGTTCTCACAAGAAGCAGCTCTGTTTTGATTATAAACAATCTAAATCTATCTAAAGTTTTTACTATTGCAATCCTAATTTTATAATAGATTTTAATGGATTTTATTACAAACGAATACATTCAAAATGATCAATAAAAACGTAAAATTGCTCCCAAAAATAATGACCTTTACGTAGTTAATATAGTAAAGACTTAGGAATAAATTCACGTTTAATATTTTTTCACTTTTATAGACATTTAAAACAATTTGAGGACTCAGCAACTTACCCTTATCGTCCCGTCTTGGAGAGCAGTAAAGTGGACATATTTTATAACAAAAGAACAAAGGCTCGTTATCTGAAAATAAAGTGATCATCAGAATTAATAGAAAACACTCTAAGGGCTTATTCTTCTTGTAGTGAGTTGTCTTTTTTCTAATGATATCTAATAATAGAGTAGAAAAAAAAATGAGAGTGGGAGGCTCCTTTGCACAGGATGCCGGCTAGATTATGGGTACCACAACGGCGCCTATTTCTACCGTGAAGCAGTAATGTGTAAGCATTACTGTGTTCGGTCTGAAGGGCGGCCTAGCTAGTGAAATTACTAGGCAAATGAGACTTATCATCTTATGTCTCAAGGTAACAAGCGCAGTTGTTGTGACGCTCAGAATTTTGGCAGGGCGTATCAATTACCATCAGCTGAATGTCCTACTCGTCTCATCCCTTATTTGCAAAAAAAAAACAATAATAATATATTTTTCTTCCTATACGCAGTAAAAAAAACATAGCATATACTTAACATAACATCGTTGTTTTAGTAATGTTGTGTTTACGTTTAAGTTATAAAAACAAATATATCTAGTTGGTAAGCCTAAATAAAAAAATAAACATAAAACCTGGTGTTAAGTGATCACCGCCGCCCTGATTCTTTTGCAACAGGGAATTACAGGAGCGTTGCCGGCTCTTAATGAAGAAAATAAATATTTTGGAGGTATGTCGTATCGACTCGGAAACACCGCACAAGGAAGCTCATTCCGCAGTTTTGTAGTACGTGGAAGAAAGCTCCTTGAAAACCGCACTGTGGAGGACCGCCACACATCCGAATGGTGGGGTTTATATCCTAACTTGTGGCGTGTCGTGTGCGGGTAGAATTCGGCGGCAGAAATCAGGACTCCCCGTGATAAATGCGGTAAAAGACACACAATGAAGCGACGTCTCTACGCAAAGCTAAGTGATCCAAGAATTCAAAGAGCACTGGGTATGGCTGTGATGGGCCGTTTATAAATACTACTCTAATAATTTTCTTATTACTATATCAGGAAGCAAGATGTATATCATCTTCAGAACTTTATAGTTCAGAATCTTACCGAACTAATAAGATGTATCATAACCTCAAAGGCCTTCATATGTCAATGACGCCCTACTGCATCTTGAGACGAAGGAAGTTAGAGTTAATATTGAAGTTTGAAATACAAAAGTAACTATAAACTTTGGTAGCTACTGTTGCATTTTGATACTTTGAGTAAATGTATTTAATTACTTTTACTATCGTCCATGATCAATCTTTTCAGTCGAGCTGTAGAAATAATTGTCATTATTTTTTTAAAAATAAATATTTCTGTTAGATTCATCGCATACATTTACAGAACAGAGGGAACCTAAAAACTTCACAACAAAAACAGTAGTTAATTCCATAGGTTTAGAATATGCTAAAGAGTATTTTTTATGAAAATAAGCAGAACGTTCAGCTGATGGCAATTGATACGCCCTGCCCATTACAATGCAGTGCCGCTCAGGATTATTAAAAAGCCCACAAATTCTAAGCGGTACTACAATTGCGCTCGTCTCCGTGAGACATAAGATGTTTAGTCTCATTTGCCCAGTAATTTCACTAGCTACAGCTCCCTTTAGACCGAAGCACAGTAATGCTTACACATTACTGCTTCACGGCAGAAATAGGCGCCCTCGAGGTACCCATAGCTGGCACCCTGTGCAAAGGAGCCTCCCACTGGTAAAGAAGTGTAGCATAGATGACCTGACAAGCCGTGAGCTAGTTGAATAATATTCCATGCGTGGCTGACTATTTACGAGTTGTCAATCAATATCGGTTACATTAATCATACATGCACTATCCCTTTCCATCTTGCTGTATCGTTCTTCTCACTCGTACGTTCTGTATGTCTATACGCTACATTTGTCTATACATTACGTAGTTGTTATTCTATGGTTCATTCTTGCTGCTAGACAACCGCTAGCTACGTCTTACACTCGCGATTTGTATGTCACTCTGTGTTAGTGTGCGTGCATTGCTCAAAACAGAGTTCAACTATCAACCTCAATTTTTTGGACGTTTTCACAGCTGTCAAAGTCCATCTAGCCGTATTGATCCAAGATTCTTCCTTTCTGCTCTATATACCGATCCCAGATCTTGAAAACAATGGACCTCTTTTCAGATGTAAACCACGAATTTAAAATAATAATTCCTTCGATAAAAATGTACAATTATAAACTTCAGTTAAGTTTACGATACTACATTCGTATTAAATCCAAACTAAAATTTTCTACAACACCCCAATTTCTTATATTTACGAAACAACTTTATACAAACTCTTCTCTTTACACAAAGTCCTACATGATAATTTTCCAACTCATTATAAACACGAATGATGAGTTTCTTTATAACGCTTTTACACCTTAACTACTCGAGCGATTATCATGAAATTTTCACACACACTGTCAAGGATACACAGAGGGTACATTTTATCCCGAAATTTTAAAGAATTCCCGAGAGAGCGCTATACCAATAGTACCTTTATACCTATGAATTTTACCACTGGGAGGCCCCTTTGCACCGGATGCCGGCTAGATTATTGGTACCACAACGGCGCCTGTTTCCACCGTGAAGCAGTAATGTGTAAGAATTATTTTGTTTCGGCCTGAAGGGCGCCGTAGCTAGTGAAATTACAGGGCAAAAGATGGTTAATATCTTATATGTCAAGGTGACAAGCGCAGTTGTAGTGCCGCTCTGAATTTTTTGGTTTTTCAAGAATCCTGAGCAGCACTGCATTATTATGGCCAGGGCGTTACAAATACAATCGGCTGAACGTCCTGCTCGCCTCGTTTCTTATTGTCATAAAAAAAAATCAATATAAAACGAATGAAGGAGAAATTAATCTATAGAATGAAAGCTGGATATATCTAGTTTGTGAATAAGGCCTAATGCAAACAATATCCGGGGCAGAAGCTGGTCATAAATAAAATGAAGAGTCTGTTTGTAACGTTAGAATAACAGTTTATTTACTGGTTCAATATACACGTAACGAGGCACCTATACAGAATACCAGATTGTCTATTTGTTCTAGCTTATCTTTGATACAGTGACGGGAGATCTCGGAAAGCTCAGAGAAGGATCAAACTAGTTGTACCTCTTAAAAGGCTACAGATGTATGCAAAGAGTAGATACAATATGGCAATAACTATGTACAATAAACTTCCTGACAACTATAAAAGCTCTTAAGAAATTCAAAAGGAGTACTCAAGAGATGATTATACATAAATGCTATTATAATATTTCTGAATTCCTTAGTTACTTATCTTCGGTTAAGGATATTTAAAAGTTATTGACAATAATTGGGTTTGGACATTTATTATGTTGACATTTTAATCATTTCTATTATGTTATGCTTTATTTGTACAAAGTCTATGTATAACTTGACAAATTAATCCTTGCTTGTGGGTTTTATTTTGTTTAATTTAATGTAATATTCAGACACCAGTTACACTCGTAAAATATATAAGGCTCATCAAACACTATTTCGATCTATTGTACCTGCATTTTGTTGAATAAATAAATCATTCGTTCATGCATTCTAAAAGGTTGATTTTATATAGAAATTTAAGGGGGCGGTTTACCGAAACCTACTGGTTAACAGAATAAAATAAAAAATCAATATTACCTTCTAACAGAAAAAACCCATGTGTAACACTAAAAAACAAGATTAATATAACAAAAGAATAGCTTGCAAACATAATTGAAGTATATTTCCACAACACTAACACCTTTCACTACGAATTAGCAACAAGTTTTCTCGGCTAAGTTTCGCGAACTTTATACCAACTTGTCTATTTACGATTACGTATTACGTACCATCTGACAGGGGCTTGGATTCAATTAGGTAGCTTTGGCTAGCGATTGTATAACAGTTACTTTTGAATTTAGTTGTAAGAAATAATGAAGAAGAGAGAATATAATTGTAACAGGATATCAGAGAAACATAAACAATTTTGATTCATATTTTTTTTTATGGAAGAGGAGTACGAACGAGCGTACTGGTCTCCTGATGCTAAGTGATCATCGCCGCCCACATTCTCTCGCAACACCAGAGTAATCACAGGAGCGTTGCCGGTCTTTAAGAAAGGTGTACGCGGTTTGAAGGATGGGTTCCTTGTTCCTTGTCGTATCGTCACGGAAACACTGCACATGGGAGCTCATTCAATAGCTTTGTAATACTAGGTAGAAAGTTCCTTGAAAACCGCTCTGTGGATGAACGCCACATATCCAGATGGTAGGGATGATATATTAATTTTTGGCATGTCGTGCGAAGCTGGCATTTGGTGGAAGGTATCAGGTCAAACAAGAACACTCCCCGTGATAAATGTGGTAGAAGACACACAATGAAGCGAGGTCTCTACGCAACGTAAAGTGATCTAGCAGTTCACAGAGCACTAGATCCCCGATTATTCGAGCATATCTACGTTGCTCATGGTCAAATGGTTCGAGTTGATACTGGGGTGTGCGAGACCAGAGATGACTACCAGGTAACCTTTCTGAAAGTTAGCCGGGGCTTAATAGATGCCCCTGATATTCATAATGAGCTGATTCGATTGTATACACCTGACAATTATATTCGTAGTAGAAATCACCGTCTGCTGGCGGTACCGGCGTGTCGCACGGTAGCACGCACTGCGGCGCCCGTGCGAGTCTTGAAATTGTTTAATCACCTCGTAGAAGCCCGCCCTGATTGTGATCTATTTACTAATAGACTTGAAGTGTTAGTGCAGTTGCTGCTCCAACTTTGTGAGTCCTCGCATAATAGCGTCTAACAATTATAGTTTAATGTACTTTATTATTGTAATTGGTGTTGTATCCGTTTTAATCAAAATAAATAAATAAATAAAATGACAGCAATACTCCATATGTGGTCGAACCTGCGCTTTGTAGAGTAGCAAATGTGGGCTGGCTTGAGGTATTGCCATGCTCTATACCTTTTTTGTTTAAAGTGTGTTTGAATTGGATCACTGTACTGTTCCCAATAAATCCTGAGTTGTTTATAGATTACATTTTTTTATTGCCAGCGTCTTGATGGAATGACCCTGTGGTTTGAGCACGGGGAAGGTGTGGGACGCGTCAACACTCTGGCTCCTTCTCATGTCCAAGATACGTCAGTTGGTGCTGGGGCTGCTGTTTCAACTGCCGAAGACAGCAAACGTTGCAAATATGGGGCCCAGAGGCGCAGAGAATATACAAAGTACTATTATGTATACGCCTCAATTATGGTTCTGGAAACCTAAGCGCTGGCAGCTATTTCGGTCAACGGATCAGCCTAGCTATCCAACGCGGAAATGCTGCCAGTAGTCTTGGTACACTTCCCCGTAACGAAAGTTTTAATTTTATGTTATCATACTATTGTATATAATGTACCAATAAGATTTGTTTTTTTTTCTAAAGTAAATGTAAATTAATAAGTAAAAACACAAGAGTTATTGACTACAGTAGATATTTATTTCAATTTATTGATAGTACGAACTTGTTCATTTGTAAGTATAATAGTGTATGGAACAAGTTGTCAAATGGATTCGACAGGCGTTATGAGGGTACTAACTCAGTCGGTGGAAAATTCTGAGCGACAATGTGTCGCAAGCAATATGATGACGTCACATCTTCTCACAAACATATTCTCGCTTTAACACTATTTTATTTAAATTTATTTCAATTTATTCTGTAAGCCACAAAATACCACTAGAAGTGTTTTTAGTTTTATTTGCCGGAAAAAATATTAAAGAATTATTTATATTTTCAAATAGTAATTTGGTAATTTCAATATTTATATGTATGTGTAGGTTAAGGCTGAATTAGAACCACTTTTACCACGTTATTATGTAAGTTACTCTGTTAATTAATATACATATTGGTCCTGTTCAGATAACATTGCATTTTTAAGATATGTTTGACATAAATCGACCCAGGATTTACTACAGACAAATGAACTCTCAACAATAATAGATACGGAACTTATATATAACTACCAGTTGTTGGTGAAATGAAATGGCTCCTGCACTTAAAATTGGGCTCAGAGAATTCCTAAATTTTTAGTAGCACAATCATGTTGACCTTTGGCTATTTTAACACTAACAATAAAAAAAAATAGCGTGCGTACAAAGTACACATGTCAGAAGTGAAACCTGCATTGTGCATGAACCTCTAAACTGCATATGAACTCCTGGTACATGTTGCTAGGATGACACATGATTTCAACCGCTATAAAAGACATTACTATCACCGCTACCATATTTATGATCACCTGGTGTCTATGTAGTAATATGTCGTGCGCATGACGTCAGAATATATAAAGGTATACTCGCATTATAAATATGACAATCTCTTCTTCAACTATGATCGCCTGGTACCAAAACACTGTTTAATGCTTCCTATCTAATGAGATAGGGAGAAAATGTTCTCCCACGTTAAATCTTATGAATTTATGTGTTTGTTTCTTTTAACTGTCGCGCTTTTTCGTTTCATAGACTTTCAATTCACAACGATGCTAAAGAAGTTTTCACTTCAAAAATATAACTGAGGAGGAGCCCATGAAGTTAAACGCCGCCTCCATATTATTCTACTTCTTCCTCCTTATTAGTTGTTTTCACCCGGCTATTACAAGCGACTGTGATGATAATATCAGCTCCCGTCGTTTTTCGGCCCACCAATTTTCGTTTATTTGTTTACCAAGGATATTACATAATTTACATATTTTCTCAAACTATTTACAATTTACATAACATGCACAGGGTATGCAAAATCATTTAAAGACACTTCATCCTAATTTCGCTTACTATTACTTTATCAATCTAAAGGTTAGTTAAGAAAAGGAATCAATCAAAACCAGAGAAAAATATAAATTAGCACGAGCGACGTCCGAAGTCAATTTCCTATAGGCATATATTGGGGTTGAGCAGGTTATCAACTATAAAGAAGATCCTGTAGATCATAGTTTTTCAACCTTATTTTGCTCACCGCCCACTTTGAGAATATATTTTTTTCTAGAGTATTTTCGTGTATTTTTTTGCCTTTTTAGACTATATTTTTTAATCTACCCACGCCCCATCTGCGCCATATCAATGCCCCCTAATTTTCTCTAGGTCTTCTACTGCCCCCCCGAAAGTCTCAAACGACCACAAGGGGGCGTTATCGCCCACGTTGAGAACCTATGCTGTAGATGAAGCCACAACCTGAGAGTTGAACAAAGCACACAAGATTTTATGACGATACGTCACTCGAACGATTAGCTCAGCTTAGAGAGCACTGGCACGGAACGCGAGATGTCGTTTCTTCGAGTCCTGCATCGTTCATAAAATTTTGATTTCAAATTTTATTTGTGTACAAAACTGAAATGAAATTTATTCGAGAACTAGGTTTAAGTATAGTATGAATATGTATATTGTGTAAAAATTTATAGACGATGCAGAATTGCTTACGCCTGTAAAGTAATGAAGCCTATGTTCTAATGTTCTATCTTCTTGTATGTATTAGAAACATGGACAATCTTGAGCCGAGAAAGGCAAAGGATTGATGCATTCAAGATTTGGTGTTGCAGACGAATGTAAAGAATACCTTAGACGGCAAATCGCACCAACGCATGATCCTGAACCAGCTCCGAATAAAAAGTCGTGTACAAAAGTAATTTTAAAGCCTGAAATACTTTATCAATTGAAACAGATAATTCATTAGTATTTTAAATCAAATTACAACCATTTTATGGCCTGCAATGTCCACCACTTGTCCGTATATTTCACACATACCCTGCGTACTGCCATCTTAGCTAAAGTGTGTATTAGTGTACATCTTTTATCTTTATTTTCTCTTCGCGTAATGGCTCGCACACACATTTTGATGTTTAAATCGTTATTGTCTTTCGAGATATCCGCCTTTGTTCTAAATTGTTTTATTTATATGAAATAGTCCGGGAAACTGAAAAATCGTCTCGTTTCAAATACCACATTGTCTGAAGACGTAGGTTTTCAACCAATGTGTGTTGTCAGTGATGACTTACGCAGATGTGGTCGCTAAGTATGGGCTTGATGAGAAAGCTCATGGTCGCTTAGAGGGCAATGGAGAGAGTTATGCTCAGAGTTTCGCTGCGAATCAGAAATGAGGAGATCCGTAGAAGAACCAAAGGCACCGACATAGCCCAAATTACTTCAAAACTGATGTGGCAGTGGGCAGGGCACATAGGTCGACGGACAGATGGCCGGTGGGGCAGAAAAGTCCTCGAATGGCGACCACATACTGGAAGACACAGTGTTGGTAGGCCCCCCACAAGATGGACCGACGATCTGGTCAAGATCGCTGGAATACGTTGGATTAGGGCAGTGCAGAACCGATCGTCGTGGAGATCTTTGGGGGAGGCCTTTGTCCAGCATTGGACGTCTTCCGACAAGTGATGAGTCAAAATATTATTCCACTTTAAGGATTCTAGCCCAAAGTCCTTCTTGTTTCAAGACAAAAAGTGTCAATATTTGAGGAAACTCATTTTTCAATAACTCGCCCTTATGGTCGTGAAATGTGCTTGAAAAGGTCTAACATGTAGATTTATGTCGCTGACGGCCGACTGGCAAGGACGTAAAATAAATACATCCATAATCCGTGGCCTTACTGAAAATTTACTTCGGACCACAATACAGCAAAAATCTTAAATACGACATTCGAATATGTTTCGCTTTAAATTTAAATTAAGACAGTTTTTTTAACAAAATATCAACCGTACTTACAATAAAACGTAATTTTTAAATTTTTGTCTGTTTGTTTTGTTTAATTGCCGAAAAATCCATTGGACTTTTCCATAATTATCCAAATGCTGTGAGTTTAGTTGGGTGTAAAATCGAAAAAAAATAGTTTCAGAATTTAACAAGTCAAAATCTCCTGAGGATACCTCGTGTAGAGGCGATAAACGTGTCGAATTTATTTTACGAATAACATTTACGAATGAGAGATTCGTGCTATCTACGTATCTATCATAAAATGAATCACTCAATGCTTCTGAATACAGTGTAGTGCTGCTCAGTTCTTTAAAATACGAAATATTCATTTGAAAGACAAAGAGCGATAATAATATTTAGTTAAGTCTTTTATTAGTATTTTCTTTGATTGACGCGAGTGTTACACATTTAAATAAAGCACTTTTTAAAGGATTAAAATGCTTGTAATTGTTACTTTGTTTTTACATTAGATTATTGCGTGAAAGTAACATTTTTATTATTATTTTAGTTAACCCGACGTTTCAAGACTTTGCAGATCTCGTTTTCGGGGGGATCGCAGATAAAATGAGTATAGTTTTTGTTATAGTTGTCATTATGAGGTTTAGCGCCATTTATTGCCTCAGAGGTGGTATTTGCTATAGACAGATGGTTTTTGTGACTGTCATTAAATTTTGGCACAATTTTTTTACTTTAAAAAGTGTTTTATTTAAATAGATCTTTACGCTTTGGATGCCAGAGAGAACTGACAAGTTGAGTCGGTAGACTCAACTTGTCAGTTCTTTTTGTGATATTTTTGTAATCATTCTACACGGTCGGGTGGTAACCCGACCGTGTAGAATGATTACGAAAAACGAAAAATCAGTGAACCCGACCAAGGACATGATAGTCGGTGGTTTCGGGCACCAAGATTGTGCTCATTTCTTTAAGGTATATATTGTTATATCTCATTAGCCAGAAATACCAACATATATAACCAATGCCTATAATATAAAAAAAATATTCCAGTACATTTCAGACGATATTGAACGGACTATGTAGAGGAAAACTCTTACTTTGATCTTACTTCGAAGTTTGAAGAATAAATGTAATTTATTTATTGAAAGTTAGTAGAATGAATCTTTTGAAAAGAGTTTCTTTAAACTCTCCGAAAGATTTATTAAACTCCGGTAAAAAAACTTTTGTACAAAATCCGAAGCGAACCTTCGAGAATTTTAGCAGAGCTCGTAGTTAAATGAAGTCGACTATTGGGTCACCATAGTAGGTACATAGGCATGATCACCAATCATGAAGTGATCCCAAGTACGCCAATTAGAATCATGACAATCCTCATCTGATCAAAAAATTCTATCATTAAATACTCTAATATAAAGGCTTTAAAGTGGGTCTCACCTTTTTCTGTGAATTTGAATTTATAGCATAGGTCCTAAAAAATCATTAGAGAGAAAAAAATTTAAAGAAATAAAGAACGAAAACAAAATATAAGGAATTTGCTAGTAACTGTGACAATCATAATGTTAACACGAGTAACAAACATAAACTTGTTATGCCTACTACCGAGTAAGTAGTAGGCACAACAAGCCGAGTTAGTAAGTCTATTATTGGGCGATGTAATATGCCTTTACAACATGATCCCAGAACATGTACAAAACAAATGTGTTACGAAATTTAAAAGAATTGTTAAATAACGTTTGTGTGGGAAAGGTTATTATAACATAAACGCTTTTTTTAATGGTACAACAGACTGGGAATGAAGCGGAAACCCTCAGGCTCTTTATTTATAAATGTACATTGTACGATATTACTGTGCTATCCATATATTTATAGAAAAAAGCCTGAGTTTCTTGCGCCCCTTCTTCTCAGGTCTGAGGCAGTCTATTTTGAATGGGTGGTATTTTTTGACGTTCAATAAGTGATTATGAATCCTGTTTTGAATAGAAATATTTGAATTTGAATTCTAAAAAAAATAAGTTTTCGAAAAAAGACTGAATTATTGGATTGCATTACTTTAGAAAAACTAAACAAAACTTAACCCTTATCCGTAAATATTTGAAATTCGTTAACGCTCAATTATAACTTAAACCTTACAAAATACTAGCTTATCGACAACCTAACAGCCCGATTATGCGCCTGACCAATTCGTCAATGTGCGTTAGCTAGTGCTTCGATATTCAAAATACTAAGGAACGAAATTCTTGCATTGCTGACTGATTACGACTTGTCAATCAAAATGGGTTACAATAACTTTCTTTTTCTATTGCACGCCTTGTCTCTGTAATAAATACATGTCGTAGCAGAACTGTCAAGCCGAATTTCAATCATTTATTTCAGGAGATTTTCCAGTCATATATATATATATATATAATTCCTTTGTACGTGTACTGACAGTGAACTCCTCCTAAAAATCTGGACCGATTCAAATTAATCAGTCCCAAATCAAAAAATCCTATCTCTATGGTTGGACCAAAAAGTTACATACAAACGTTAAAAAATTTTAACAAAAAAACAACCGACGTCAAAATCACTATTCCAAAACAATAGATGTAATATACACTAAAAAGTATAAAAATAATTCCATATTTTTACACAATCTACTTAATTAATCTAATTCTAGTTACGGATATTGTGATATTTGGAATCGTTGTCCTCCCGCCGTGGCCCCACTCTCGCCTCTCGCCTCCTCACGTCGCGTCGCGTATACGACTCAAGCATATCTCACCCATAACTATGTATGTAGTAACAAACCTACATTGGCTGACACCGACTACAAAAACAACAATAACCGTAACTAGAATTGGATTAATTAATTAGATTGTATAAAAATATGCAATTAATTTTATACTTTGGGACCACACGAGAAGCACCAGCTTTCAAATAAAAAAGAATATCAAAATCGGTTCACCCAGTCGAAAGTAAGGTAACAAACATAAAAAACCCTTGAAGTCTGTTAAAAATACAATATCCACTGAGCTGTTACGAGATAGATCGGAGACGGGCGATAAATCGTTATACATATAAGTTACATTACGTTTTGAGGGTTTACATGTGGAATTTTAGCTAGTCATTAATGATAGGGAGGGACCAGGGAAACTCAACCTTGTGTCTGGAACTATAAAGTCAAATATGCCATAACACGCTGGTACATAAACAATTTGTTTACTTGTAAATTATTTCTTGTTGACTGTCATTAGGGGCATATGTAGAGTTTCTCTTTATTTATTTATTCAATGACTGAGCTTTACTGGATACTATTCAGTGTGATATAAAAAGCGATACATCATATACTTTGAACATTACTGCCACGAAATAAGGTGTTAATTTGAATGAATGTTTTAATATTATCTGTATAAGTAAATTTCAACGCCGCTCGGACATATTTTGACGACCTACTAAGCGATTGGGAATCAAGTTATTTAAATAGTAACAATTTGTTTTACTTAAAGTTATAAAAATATCGATAGTACTAAATTCAATGTAAGAATGAATCTGACATGTTTGTTATATAATAAGATAAGTTGCCAATAGGATCCGACAGGCGTTATGAGGGCGTTACTCAGTGAGCGGAAAATTCTAAGCGAAAAATCTGTCTCGGGTAAATACTTACTGATGCCTTAATATTGCGAAGATATTTTTGTGGGTCATATTATATAAAAGAAGTGATATTGATATGTAAGCTCATAAGCAAATACACACATAAATTATTGTGTGTTTTTTATTTTCGTTTTACTTTCGTCATGTGACATTCATATTCAAATATTTTTATTCAAAATGGGATATGATATCACTTATTGCAACTCAAAGGCTACCAGACATTCGAAAAACTATGCCTCAGACCTGAGAAGAACGGGCACAAGTAACTCAGCGGGCTTCTTTATTTTCATAAAAAATTCTACAATGTAATATCGTACAGTAAAATTTAATATTTAATAGCCTGAGGGTGGTCACTCCATTTTCAATCTGTGAAATCATTAAGAAAGTCATTTATGTTATAGTAACCGTTACCACACAGACGATTTTAACAATTCATTTGAGTTTCGTAATACATTTGTTTTGAACATTTTCTGCGATCTTGTTGTAAAAGCATATACATTGCCCCACAAAAGACTTACTAACTTAACTTAGCCGAGTAGTAGGCATTATAAGTTCATGTTTGTTCCTGGTGTTAACATTATGGTTAAGACAGTGAAGCAAATTCACCTATGTGCCTATGTACATACATAACACTATGGCATTACATAACTAATTAAGAAATAATAAACCTTTACTTTTCGATTTAAAGCAGTGACAGTTAACTTCATGCGATTTTTTTTTAATCTATCAGAATTATGCACTCACGTGATATCAGTTTCAGCTCCAAAGAAAGTTTATTCAAAAGTTAGGTTGTGTTGTTAAGTTTTTGAATAACACTTCTAAATTGGTGATAATTGTATTGAAGTTTATGAGGGAGATGTCTGGGAAAGTAAATAAGTGAGAAAGGTTTGCTGTAGTTATATAACATACAAATTCAAATATTTTTATTCAAAATAGGATTCAAAATCACTTATTGAATGTCAAAAACTACCACCCATTCAAAATAGACTGCCTCAGACCTGAGAAGAACGGTCGCAGGAAACTCAGCGGGCTTTTTTTAATACGGATAACAATGTAATATCGTGCTACACACATTCATAATTAAAGAGCCTGAGGGTGTCCGCTTCATTCCATGTCTGTGGTATCTTTAAGAAAATCGTTTATATTATAATAAACTTTCCCACACAAAAGTTTTTCAACAATTCTGATAATTTCGTAACACATTAGTTTAGTGCATTTTCTGGGATGACGTTGTAAAAGCATTTATATCGCCCAATAAAAGACTTACTAACTTGTCTTAACCGAGTAGTAGGCATAACAAGTTTATGTTTGTTCCTCGTGTTAACATTATGATTGTCACTTTGAATACCACTGGCATTATCAAAATTAAACCGAATTAGTTAACAGTTTTTCCGATACGACTTAGGGACCTTCCAGCTAAGAGCTTCCTTTATTACTCCCGGCAATTCTTTTTTAATATTTCCCAAATTTTGAACATTTAACAATCTCCAATATCATTCTTTCTTCTGTGAAGACAGATTCCATTGACCAACTTTTTCTTTTGAAGACAAAATTTCCGTCAAATATCCTTCTAACCTTCAGACAAAAAATATCCGAAATTTAATTTCTCATTCTGTAATAACAAGCCTTAAGGACGTGAAAAGCTGTCGGAAAAACATTTTAAGTAATATTTGTCGAAGAAAGTTAAGTACGCGGAAAATCTATATACTTACCAAAGTTTGTATCAAATTTGCTGTGTCGTGTATCTAACAATAAGAAAATTGAACATTTCCTCGTAACGTGATATCAAAAAATACATTTATAACGTTCTGAATACGTTTCTATTGTGATACGATGACGCTATTCGAGATATTGTTGTTGTTAAAGTCGAGAATCTTAAGTTTTATATTTCTAAGATCTAAACAATTTGTTATTTTTATTCCTCACTTCTGGGATTAATTATACAAATTAAATTTGCAACCAATATTTATGACGAATGCGAGACTCGAACCCGCGATCTCTTAGACTCCGTTCAAGCGCTCTTTCAAACTGAGCCAACTGTTTGAGTGCGCATGGATTGTAAATTTTGGTACATCTTTTTCAACTCTCAGGTTGTGGCTCAATCTACAGGATATACTTTACAGTAATTGATAATCTGCTCAACCCTATTAATTGCATATTAGGAAATTGGTTTGAGATGTCGCTCTATTAAATTTAAACAATTTAGGTTAGGTTTAGGTTGGCTCAAAGAGCGCTCTGACGAAACGCGAGAGGTCGCAGATTCGAGTCCCGCATCGTTCATAAATTTTGGTTTTTTTACAAATTTAATTTGTAATAATTCTTAGAATTTTGCTTCGATCGAAAAAGCCTTGAACTGGTTCGAGAAAAGCATGCTACGGCTATTGCTTGTTTGTGCTCGACGTCGACTTAAAATATTTTCCTACTTTATTTAAATCGGTTTAAATTTGCGCATATATTTATCCGGATGGAAAACGTTTCGTTTCCATACTTTTAGTATTATTCACTCTATTTAGAATTTATTTTTTGCAATCTCGTTACAAGAAATGTATTCGGTGTGTTTATTATTGATACTTGGCACATTGAACTCCTAAGTCAATTTATCAGGCCCGGCGATGAAATATTGATTGTCCCCGTTACTTGGTCTTCGATGTCATAAATTTCCTAAACCCTTTCTAGCAATTTTCTTCAGCAGAGTATTTATTAGCTTGGCAAATATTTTGTGTATGATACATTCGTTCTTTGGAAAATATGTATAATAATTCAATGAAGTCACTATGATTATTGCATTTCCAAACACGTGAAGTGGCCAAAAGAAAGTGTGTGGAAGTTTTGTGATTAAAAAACAATTTTTATTTTTTTTTTGCAATTCGGAATTCCCAGAAACTATTCTCTTTCTCATAATCTCTTTAGTCATATTGACATGTCACAATGGATTCAATCCATTGAAAATACGAACAAGGAAACCCTGCAATCGATCAATGAACACATTAATTCAATGGGTAATGAAGACAATATAGTCAAATCAAAACATGGAAAAAAATAAGTAAGAAGCCTTAAATAACAGAAGAGGTAAAACAGTGAAGTATGCTGGCCAACCAATGCAGATGTGGTGGAAACAAAGATTTCCGATAAAAACCAGATTACACAGGGACGAAATTTGCAAAATGGTTAGTATTTTAAGTGATCATTGTTCCTTAAACAAGAATCTATGAAGAAGAGAAGATGTTGCATATGTTTGACACCAAATTTTTTGTGCCTATTTGCCGAGCTTCCAGAGAAATAATTTTGTCGTAATATAATAGAAATGGCTGTGAGAGAAGGCATAAAGGAATAAAAAGGCGTAAAAGGCATTTATTTTCTCAAAATTGCTTCGGAAACAAATGGTGCTCTGAGAGAGAAGAAGTGGCGCAAGAAACTCTCCCAGCATTATTTATTTGCGCTCTTTTTAATAAAAATATACAATATTGTACTTTCATTGCTATTGCTATAAAATAATCATAATGTCCGATCACTTATATATTCAGCTGTGGAATAATAGGTTTTACGACAGAGACATTTTTTTATAAAACATTTAAATTTATTTATAGATAATGCCTGAACAGTGGCTGGGACTTTATTATAAAGGTGTATACATTTACCCTGAAAGCCTTATATGTACCTTATGAAGCCTACTAGAATTAGTTACAAGCGATCCCTTATTTCTAGTGTTATAATAATGAAAATCACTATTAAGAGCAAAAAGGTGACTATTTTTGTGAACGTATATTAAGTTTTCATAAATGTACTGACAATAAACAGTCATAATATTTATTTCTTTAAACTTTTCTTTGAGAGACTGTCTATAACGAAGCTGATATATACTCTCTTTTGCAGAGCAAACACTATGTCAATGTCAGCAGCATGACCCCACAGTAAAATACCGTACGTCATGACGCTGTGAAAATAACTGAAGTACACTAATCTAGCGGTAGCAACATTAGTGTACTCTCTAATCTTTCTAACAGCATATGCCGCAGAGCTGAGTCTATCTACTAGTTGGGCAACATGTGGACCCACTGAAGCTTTTTATCTAACGTGATACCCAAGAAGACCGTAATGTCCACAAGTTCCAATTTCTGGTCATTTATAAGTACGTTGGTTTGTACCTCCACTGTGTTTGGTGTAATGAACCGTAAACACTTGGTTTTTTTACTGTTTAAGTGCATATTGTTCGTCTCAAACCAACGCACTATCTTTGAGAGTGCATTGTTTACCTCGTCATCATCTTAAATATAAGTGAAGTATCATCAGCAAACAGTACAATCTCATGGCTATCATCTACCACATACGGTATATCGTGAATATATATAAGAAACAAGAAAGGACCAAGAATAGAACCCTGCGGAATACCTATTCCCACAGGTTTACCCGAAGACCGTTTGCCATTTACATCGACTATCTGAACTATTTGGCTTAAATATGATTTTAACAGATAAAGGCCTCGTACAGTACTCTAAAGTATTTTTGCATTTTGAATTAATTTTGTTCGTTTTCCGTGTATATTTATACTTTAGGAATCATCATAATAAAGTACACAATTTTTTTCATTTTGTAAATAGTTTCTCACTGTCGATCTTTGTTTAGCTGAGGTTGTCATCACTAGTTTTAGTATGACTCTCGCCATAATACTATCAGCGCCAATCCAGTGGCAAATAGTAGAGGTTAGTTGTGTAACAAAATACTTTTTATGCAGTGGATGCATGGAGGCAGAAGAAACGCAACAGAATGTAAATACTCATTAACCTGCAGAGTGCAAGAGCATGGCCGAACAGCAGTCTGAAAAGGCTACTTACTCTTGCTAGGACGAGCGAGGCTTGTTGGGGCAAGAAGATAAGCTTATGCGCACAATCAAGAGGCTAGGCTTCAGGTTGGAACAGAGACCAAACGTTCTCATTTTTCTGTCTGCGTAATGTCACCAATCTTGAATTATGAGCGTAAAAATAATATCAATATACACGTAACGAATAAGTACGATGGTAAATTTTATAAAGTTATTCACGCCAAAAATTATTTTATGTTAAGCACGATCGTCACTGTCAAGTGAAATACGAAAAGTTTAGATTGAAACCGAACCAATGCGTGAATATCTAAACTTTTGATAGCCTCGCAGCGAGACGGCATCTATTTTCGTTTTACGTTGGATTCAAACTTGCTCCCGGCACTCGATAGAATTGATAGGTATTTTAATCAAATAGAGAGCCTGGAAGAACACAATACCTGCCATTTGGACTATGGTTTTGTTTAATAGAACCAAAACGCATGAAAATAATTCTGCTGTACATTTTGGTCGAGTAGGTTTTGAACATTTGAATTTTGAATATTATACGCCCCTTATTTAGAACTATAAATGAATATTGCAAAATGTATCTGTAAACTAGTTTTAGTAAATAGTTTATGGATATTAATATAATCAGGGTTCCATGGGACGATCCAGGGGACGTTTAACAACGGATGCAGATGTTAAGCTTATCAAGAATATTTTTGATGCCTGGGATAAATCGCAGAATGCACTTGACATGTTCTGTGATATATCTAAGGCTTTTGATTGTGTTCAACATTCAACGCTGGTCAAGAATCTATGTGCTCCATGGCATAAAAGGAACTGCGCTCGATCTTCTTATCTAAACAATAGAATTCAGAGTGTCGACGTGAATGGCACGAGATCTCCTGGGACTCCTCTCAGTATGGGAGTACCACATGGATCTATTCTTGTACCATTCCTCTTCCTTATCTATATAAATGATCTTCATAATATTATAGAGAAAAAATATAAGATAGTATTGTTTGTGAACGACACTTCACTGATTTTCAAAGTGAAAAGAAACTAAGCTATGTATGATGAAGTGAACGATATTTTATCTGACATCGTGTACTGGTTTAGCGTTAATAACCTATTGTTAAATAGCATGAAAACTAAATATATTAAACTTACCGTACCAAATGTCAAAAATGTAGATGCAAGTGTTTTGTTAAATGGAGAGGTGATAAAACCGGTGGAATCTGCTATATTTCATGGCATTACTCTAGATTCCAAATTACAATGGGCCCCCATATTGAAGGATTGGCGAACAGACTTAGTTCTGCAGCATACGCGGTTAAATAGATTAGACAATTAGATAACTGACATAGATACGGCGCGACTAGTTATTTCCATAGTATTATATCCTATGGTATATTGCTATGGGGGCTGCCGATATAAATACAATATTTGTGCTGCAGAAGAGGGCTATTCGCGCTATTTATAACCTAGGTCCTAAAGAATCATTGAGAGTAGAAGATAAGATAAGATAAGAGAGAGAAATTAACATATTGACTGTTGCTTCTCAATATATTCTTGATAATGTTATGTATGTTCATAGGCACATAAGTGAATTTGCTAGAAACTGTCATAACCATAATGTTAACACCATAAATGCGCCCTTTCTTCTCAGGTCTGAGGCATTCGTTTTGGAATGGGTGGTGGTTTTTGACTATCAATAAGTGATGGCACATCCTATTTTGACTAAAAATATTTGAATTTGAATTTGAAAAAATTTTAATTTGTTGCAATAATATATATTTTTTTTAAATATAATCCCTTATAAAATGCTTATACAATACCTTTATTTATTTACGGTGTGTTTGGATGATGCACCTACTGTACTCAATAACTTTTGTTTTGCATTAATTTACGTACTTTTTTGACTTACTCGTGTAAGGCATTGACTATTTGACGTTTGAGTATGTTTGTTGCATCACTTATATTGTAATTGAAATGATTTGTAAAACTATGAAAATGTAAATCTTGATAGAAAAGAGTGGCAATGAGTTTCTTGCTACTTCTTCTCATTAGCTCAACTCTTAACGAAGCAGCGGTAGATTCAATTAGAAAAAATATTGTTCGTTTTTTGCTCGTTTGGAAATAAAAACTATAAAGTTTAAACATTTATAGGTGACACAGAAAAAAAGGCAAGAATATAACTTTTGCTAAGCGCCATCTGTTGGAATTATTTGAAACCTTTAGTTCTGCTATGTTGTCCTGCCTTCGTAGTAGTTTAAGTTTAACGCAAGTTTGTTAGATGTCGTTGATTACCAACATAAATAGTGTCTAAATCTAAAACTACAGAGTATATAGTAGATATATACATATTAGCTTATAATAATTAAATATAGCCTTACCCATCGCAATTAAACACTTCTTTGCATATTCAAAAAAAAAAACACTTTTGATATTTAAAATTTAGCTTTTAATAGCAATAATGTAAGCTTTGTATTTTTTCCAGTAACCTACAACGAAATAAAAAAATAACAAAAGGAAAGGCAAAATAAAGTCTTCTAGATTGTAATTGCAATTCTCGAAGTAAATAATTTGTATACAGGACCACAACTTGGTGTGAATTACAAATTGTTTGAGGATAGGCCACTTAGCACTTCCTCTCCAAGATTAATTCGTTGATGGAATGTGGGTTATTTAGATCGTTAGTAGATTGTATCTGTCAGAATGGATTCTAGTACAGACATATCATACACAGACTGTTTTCGATCATTTAAGGCGAAGGGTAAGCAGAAAACACGCAAACAATTTTAGTCGAGTTTTGTGGTACAAATATAGCATTTGGAGCATTTAACATTACTTTACTGTTAGTTATAGTTAACACTCAAGAGATATTTTGAACTACCACTTTTCTTTGCAGTTAAGGAACTTTTTCTCGGCATGACACATTAGTTTAGTACTACTCTCAGAAAAGTTATTCTTATAGCTTGAACTTATTTTGTGTAGGTACATTTATTCAGATCAGTAATCAATAATGAGAATTATTAGCATATTAACTGTTTGCGCCTGTTCACATTTTCCGTTTTCCACGCAGGAATTTTGAAAATATTAGCTTTGTTACATAGATGGCGGGCCGGCAGCCGTGAACTCATATCGCTTTAAAGTCGCTGGCATTTAGTGTCACCTTAATGACTTCGCCGTTACATACTCAGATAACTCAGATAACTTTGTATAATAATTTGTATTTGCACTCAATGACATTCTAGACGTATCGCATAAAAACGATGTTTGTTGTGGAAAACATGTTAATTAAAAAAATCGTTATTCCAAAAACGAAACTCGGCAAAAATACAAAATTCATTTGTTTGTCTGAGTGTGCAGTTCTTTAAAAAAATCCAAATAATATTACATTCTTTCTAATTTAAAAAAAAGTTATAAAAAGAATCGCCTCATTTAAAAAGCCTTCTATGCGATAAAAATATATACAGAGGATAAAAAAGTATGGAAAATAGATGCTCCTAATGATAAAAATGAAAATTAAATCTAATGATAATTCTTCATAATTGTTAAGATTGTATAACATCCTTATACAAACAATGAATTGAAGCTCTAAAGGTATCAACTATAAGATAATTTATATACATACAGTTTATTCTATATTACTTTTTACAAAAAAAATTGTGATATTATATAAAAACGATTCATATATTGGAATCTATGAAAGATACCGTAGAAACTAATTTATTTTATATATTACAGCCATTGTTAAACACTCTATTTGATTGAAAAGAGTAGCCGTTGAGTTTCTTGTATAATCTTCCCACGAGCTCAACTTTTTCCAAACATAATTGGTAGATTCGGAAATTTAAAAGAAATATTTATAGTTAAAGCCTAACTGAACAAAGTTTATATGACTTTGACTTTACATGTCAATAGATAAATACATGCAGCAAATACAAAACTTTTATAACGCATTCATTAATTTTAACTGTTAAAATTATTGGTACAGTCAATTCTTCATACTTTATTCATATAAACTTTTATAAGCTATTTCTAAGTATGTACTTCACTTACACAATATGAAATAAATTCGTAGCTATGTAAAGGGAGAACGTAATTCCAAATAGTATACTTTATTTACTTCAGTACTCGCAGAAACAGTAGCGGTCCCAGTATTGATCCTTGTGGTATTACAGATGTTACAATCTCTGGGCTCAATTTCCGATAATCATTCACCCGTATAGGATGTACACGACGGGTTACAAACTATCTATCTTGAGAGTACGACGTGATCTAGCATTAAACGCAATATCATCTTACAGCTATTTATGATCTCTTTATCGAATTTCATCTTGAAATACTTCACATCGTAAGAACTTTTATATATTCAGGAATTTTTAACATACTTCAAATTACAGATGTAGCAAAATATTGTCGTCAACCCAGGCGAAAGGCTTTCCAGAATACTTATATATAGCAAAGTACTTACTTTGCAATAGGCAAAGGTTTATGTAGTCATTTTACAACCAATTGAAGCCTTAAAAACTGCCAAGCAAGAAAAATTATAAAATTATTTAAACTATTACCTTAGCCTGCAGATAATTACTAATCAATATGGTCAAAAACTTCAATAAAATTGACTTTTTCATATAGTATTAGTTCTTTATTATGTCACCTAGGAAAGTATTCCCAATAATAGCTTATAAATTATCATTCCGTACTCACGATTTCTGTATTCGCTGCATATGTAATAAAAGAATACTGTAGTATTCTCTCCAGTATATTATTTTGCCAGGACATAGAGACAAAAATTCCATAAACCACTTTTTTGCCTTCGGTATTGTTTGTAAATAACACCAAAGCCAAAAAACCTTTGAAAAAATTATTCAATGTACTTACATTTATTTTTATTTCAAATTTGCTTTTCGTAGTATCCGGCTATTCTGCTAAAATAGTTACTGCAATTGAAATAATGCGTTGAAATATTTGCGAGGAAAGTCGCGGGCGCCACTAGTTTATAAATAAATAGTGACAAGGAAAACCTGTCTCGTTTCCTTATGTAGAGCTCGCTAAGAAATAAATTATACGTTCAATAAATTTGAAACCATAGAAATTCTACTTAATTTTCTCCTCACAAAGTTTTGTATTGGTTAAGCCTTACAGAAATGTGAAGCTTTATCAATCCGATTAAGTAGCAGGTTTGATGAATTATGAATAAATATTTCTAAGAATTACGCTAATTAAAAAATGCTTATTGCAATGTCTCGTGGAAAATTTATCGAAGAAATATTGAGTTTGCTTATAGAGTCATATCGATTCTTCACTACTTCATCTAATCCTATGGAAATAACTAAAGTATACTAGTCGTGCCGTTTCTATGTCAGTTATCTAATTGTCTAATCTTTTTAACCGCGTATGCTGCAGAACTAAGTCTGTTCGCCAATCCTTCAATATGGGGGCCCCATTGTAATTTAGAATCTAGAGTAATGCCAAGAAATATAGCAGATTAAACCGGTTTTATCACCTCTCCGTTTAACAAAACACTTGCATCTACATTTTTGACATTTGGTACGGTAAATTTGTACGAGACACTATGCTCACTGCTCAATGCTCACTGGATAAATAAAAAAACAAAATTAAATCAAAGTGTCTCTCTTAAACTCTTAAATATTATATATAATATCTTAAATTTTCTGTATATTTTGTGTGTATCATAAACTTAGTATAATAGACAAACACTCTGCTCATTACGGCGAGACTAAATTTGAAATGTTCATGTGTTCTAGTTTTACAGATGTGTTACGGCCGTTCCCAATATTCAGTCTATCTCTTACTTGAGATAAAAATCGTAACTGTTTCTGTCCCATTAAACTTATCGACGGTAACTCACCTTATCCGTACATGCTGTCTGTCAATCGGACGACGTATAGCTTACCAGCGATAGAAGTTTGTATGGAAATTGCAATTCACGCGTCCCAATATAAGGCGATAAGAATGACTTATCGGGTATATTGGAACAGCTTCAGATTATTGACAGCTAATTACTGACACTAGGAGGTAGTAATTTATCTCTATCTGTAGATAGTATATCGGGAACGGCCGTTACTAACTCGACTTACTAGAGTTAGATATAAATTACTACCTTCTACTGCCAGTAATTAGCTGTCAATCGCCTGATATTTGGACGCGTGAATTGCAATTTCCCTACAAACTTTATATCGCTGGTAAGCTATACGTAGTCCCATTGACAGACAGCGTCAACGGCTAAGGTGAGTTACTGTCGATAAGTTTATTGGGACAGAAAAGTCAACGATAGTTACAATTTTTATCTCAAGTAGGCCACAACTGGGGATAGACTGAATATTGGGAACGGCCGTAAGTCTTTTATTAGGCGCTGTATATGCTTTTAACAAATGTACGATATTACATTGTAATCCACATTTTTATAAAAAAAATTGCCCGCTGAGTTTCTTGCGCCCGTTCTTCTCATGCCTGAGGCAGTCTCTTTTGAATGGGTGGTAGTTTTTGACGTACAATAAGTGAATTTGAATCCTATTTTGAATAAAAATATTTAAATTTGAATTTAGGGTTCCGTACCTCAAAATAAATATTAATAAGATAATGCCTCAAATAAGACGAAACCCTTAAAGAATCACTTTGTCTATCAAGTCAATCACCATCTGTCTGTCTGTCAAGACCCTTTATCTCGGGAAAAATTCAAAGCATATACTCAAGTCTGTCAGTCTTTTGAACCTGTCCAAACTTCTCAGTTAATATAAAGCATAAAATAATAGTCAAGTGTATGGAAAAGTATGAAAACTATACATTTGCAATTAAATCATAAAAATAGGGTCTTAATGGCGGTCCAGATTTTTAAATGAGTTTACCGTGTCATGTAGGGTATCGCATGGGCACTAGATTAAACAGATTTTTAAATATTTTTATGAAGTAAGTTTTCTATATTTTTCATGAAAATAAGGGACGAGACGAGCAGGAAGTTCAGCTGGTGGTAATTGGTACGCCCTACCACTCTGGATTTTTGAAATATCGGATAGACTGCGACAGCAGTGAAAACGTCGAAAAAAAAATTGAGGTTGACGGTTAACTTCTATTTTGTTTTATTGAGCAAAACTAACAAACTAACAAAGTGACGTACAAATCGAGAGACTCATGCTCAGACTTTACTTGCGTAAAACTTAGCTAAGTATAAGCTTAGCATAACCTTTGATTTCGGCTTTATAGTCATTTGAGAGCTGAAATTATGCTCAGCTTAAGCTAAGACCAGTGGGAGGCTCCTTTGGACAGGATTCCGGCTAGATTATGGGTACCACAACGGCGCCTATTTCTGCCGTGAAGCAGTCATCTGTTAGAATTACTGTGTTTAGCTGTCATTTCTGAAGGGCGCCGTAGCTAATGAAATTACTGGGCAAATGAGACTTAGCATCTTATGTCTAAAGGTGATGAACGCAGTTGTAGTGCCGATCAGATTTTTTTATTTTTCAATAATCATGAGCGGCACTGCATTGTGACGGGCAGGGCGTATCACTTACCATCAGCTGAACTTCCTGCTCGTCTCGTCCCTTATTATCATAAAAAAGACAGCCCAATGCAAAAGTCAAGTTCGCATTTTGTCACACTCAACAACAAACTTACATAAGTAAAGTCTGCGCGAAGTCTATCGGCCGTTCCCAATATACTATCTACAGATAGAGATAAATTAATACCTTCTACTGTCAGTAATTAGCTGTCAATAATCTGAAGCTGTTCCAATATACCCGATAAGTCATTCTTATCGCCTTAAATTGGGACGCGTGAATTGCAATTTACATACAAACTTCTATCGCTAGCAAGCTCCTAGTAATGTCCTCCCATTGACAGAGAGCGTGTACGAATAAGGTGAGCTACCGTCGATAAGTTTATTGGGACAGAAAAGTTAACGATAGTTACGAAGTTTATCTAAAGTAAGAGATAGACTGAATATTGGGAACGGCCGTAAGTACACTCTAATCTATATCTCAAACTAAGACGTAGCTTGTCACGCACACTAATCAAATGTTAAAGAAGTTTTCACTTCGAAAATCCGTAATATTTAAGATTTAAGAACTAACATTTAAGTGGGTAGTTTGCAATCAATAAAACGATTTATTACTCGAGCTATAATAATGTGATAATAAACACACACACACACATAATCACGCCTTGTTCCCGTCGGGGTAGGCAGAGACAATAGAAAGTGATAATATGTGAGGGTAGTAAACCCTCGTGGGAAAAATTAAGCTTTTACAACGAACCTCTTTGTATTGTTACAGAGTGTGTTTTACCCTCCTTATTCCAAGGTTATATGGTAGTTAGAATATAATAACTAATATAAAATTGCAAATACCCTACATTATTTATTTTGGGTATTGTATGATATAGCGAGCTGAGGAAAAGAAGAGACTTAGCGCTGATCTCATATCTAATCAAAGTTTTTTGAAGGAAGGTGCATAATGCGGATAATTTGGGTAGATTGAAATATTATTATTAATTTCAAATAAAAAATTAAATAAATAAATAGTATTAATTTTCATTGTCGGTATATTTAAGAAAAATCGTCACCTTTTTGCTCTTAATAGTGATTTTCATTTGTATTTGAATACACTTTTATAATAAAGTCCTAGCCTTCATCATGCATTTATAAATAAATTTTAATGTTTTAGTATAAAATGGCTCTGTCATAAATCCTACTACTCCACAGCTGAATTAACTATATTATGGTTATTTTATAGCAATAGTAGTGACAGTACAATATTGTATATTTTATTAAAAAAAACTGCTTAAAATAATGCTGGGAGAGTTTCTTGCGCCGCAAGCCGAAGCGGTGATAGCATTAAAAATGACATTAAAAAGAATCCTAATGGAATCAATTTTGAGAAAATAAATGCCTTTAATGCCTTTTATTTTCCAGAATCCGCGCCATTGGCCGTTTTGCTGATGGTACCGACCGCACGCACCAACTTGTTAAGTCAGGCATGACGATGACACGTGCACTTCGTACAATTAACGAAATAGCCTCACAGACGGACCTGTTTTATTGCAATCCGGGTGAATTCACGAGAGTAGCGTTATTTCAGGATAAAAGGGTAAAATGTAATAATTTATGTACCTCTATCGCATTGGAATATTCTGTAATGATAGTGTATATTTTACACAAATTAATATAAGAACAAAATTTATGAACGATGCGGGATGCGAACCCGGGACCTTCCGCATTCCAGGCGTCTTAATATTTATACGATCAAGTATAATAACTAATAAAATATTATAATAATAAAGTCATAATAAAATAACTAATAAGCATATATGGCTTGATCATATAAATGATATCAGATAATCAGAATAATCTCGGTACTTACAAAAAATACAGCATGAGTCTATTTTTTTTTATGGAAAAGGAGGACAAACGAGCATACGGGTCACCTGGTGTTAAGTGATCACCGCCGCCCACATTCTCTTGAAACACCAGAGGAACCACAGGTACGTTTCCGGCCTTTAAGGAAGGTGTACGCGGAACTTGGAACGTGTACTTTTTTTGAGAGTACCCATGTCGTATCGTCCCGGTTACACCACACAAGGAAGTTCATTCCACAGCTTTGTAGAACGTGGAAGACAGCTCCTTGAAAACCGCGCTGTGGAGGACCGCCACACAACCAGATGGTGGGGTTGATATCCTAACTTATGGCGTGTCGTGCGAAGGTGGAATTTGGCGACAGGAATCAGGTTAAACAGCTCTTCGGAACACTCCCCGTGATAAATGCGGTAGAAGACACACAATGAAGCGACGTCTCTACGCAACGCCAAGTGATCCAGCCGTTCATAGAGCACTGGGTCCCCGACAAATGAGCTGCTCTGCGCTGCACGTGGTCTATTGGATCGAGCTGTTACTGAGGTGCACCAGACCTGAGATGACAGCAATACACCATATGTGGCAGGACCTGCGCTTTGTATAAATATGGGCCGGCTTGAAGTATTGAAGCCGTGCTCTACTAATGACGCCCAGCTTCTTCCAAGCCAATTTCGGTTTGCCCTCCAGGTGGCCACGGAATTGGCAATCGCTCGAGATTTCAAGACCAGTATTTAAAGGAAGTGTTGTCGAAGAGCGGTGATATGCCAAATGGGTTTTTTTTATGGTAAAGGCGCAAACTTGAGTCTTCTGGGGGTTAAATTGGACAAGGTTCAATTTACCCCATTCCGCGACCTTCTCGAGAGAGGACTCGATAGAAGACACAAGTTTCTCCCGGCACTGGTCGACGATTTCCCGAGAGACACCTGCATGGCCCGTGTATACGGCATTCCCAGTGCTTTCGTCTGTATAGTAATGTATGTTGGAGGTGTCCAACTAATCATTGATATGCAGAAGAAACAGTGTGGGAGATAGCACACAGCCTTGGGGCACTCCAGTGTTCACGGGCTTGGGATTCGAGCAATAACCGTCGATAACGACCTGTATTCTGCGCCCAGTGAGGAAGCTGGAGGTCCACTTGCATAAGTTCTCGGGAAGCCCAAATGATGGAAGTTTTGAGAAGAGCGCCTTGTGCCATACACGATCAAAAGCCTTTGCTATATCTAGACTAACTGCCAGGCCTTCCCCCTTGCTTTCAATAGCCGCCGCCCATCCGAAAGCCGTACTGCGGGTCATTGATTGTTAATTATGCTCTCCATGACTTTGGAAAGCAGGGAGGTAATAGCAATAGGCCTGTAGTTTGCCGGATCCGAACTGTCTCCTTTTTTTGGATCGGATGGACAAGGGCTGACTTCCATGAGTCAGGGACTACGCCTTTTGAATAAGAGTGCCGGAATAAACGCGTTAGCACCGGCGTCAACTCAGGGGCACACAATATCTTTAGCTACTCTGTAAAAGTAAAGTCTCCTCCCTGCATTAGTCATAATATAGCCCTAACCTTGCAACTTTAGAGTTCCACCTATATTGATCTCCTACGGATTGCCAAAACTACTTGTTGCGTTTTTAAATAGTCCCTAGTTACGATATCATACACCTATAATATGATGACAAAAAGTCATCGAACAATTATTATAATGTAAAAAATGTCTGGATTGTGAGGTCTTCCGTTTTTTACTTACCCAGCACCACATCACTCTGTCGTGTATTGTGTTTGTATTATGGGTATCCCTTTGCTTATGAAAAGCCTTCCATGTCTTTACGACGACCAAGATTTTGTTGTTTCACAAGTATAGGCCGAAAAAATATTATTTACATAATTGTTTATCTGCCCATATATTACTATAACACCCAATATTCTTTCTATCTCTTACTTGAGATAAAAATCGTAACTATCGTTGACTTTTCTGTCCCAATAAACTTATCGACGGTAACTCACCTTATATGTTCACGCTGTCTGTCAATGGGGCGACGTATAGCTATAGAAGTTTGTATGGAAATTGCAATTCACGCGTCCCAGTATAAGGCGATAAGAATGACTTATCGGGTATATTGAGACAGCTTCAGATTATTGATAGCTAATTACTGATAGTAGAAGGTAGTAATTTATATCTATCTGTAGATAGTATATTGGGAGCCGTAAGAGTTATAAATGCAATCGATAGATCTTCACAAGAGCCGAATGATAGATATATGAAAGCAGAGCCGTAGCTTCTCTATTTAAAAACGATTATTTTAAACGGATATTATTATACCACCGGAAGCAATAGTTCACAATCCTCATTCAAAGTAAAGATTTTATTTATTCTATGATGATACATAGATATATACAATAACCAGTTAGCGAAACTCTCTAAAAAAAAGTGATTGTATAAAACATGCTGATGATGACGGCTATAATCTTGTAAAAAACGGAGATAGCCACTACGTTTTAAGCAACTGTTCGCTTTCAAACTTAGCTGAATTATACTTCGTAAATATTTAATTATTGTGTACGCCTTATTGTAATTACTATATCAAACGTGCGTCAAATCTCACTGCACCTTTCATACTACAATTTTTAATTAGGCAGCCCCGCCTCTTATTACGTAGTATTTACATCTTCTTTGTGAAAATCCATATGTGTCGTGGTTTACCGGCCAAATAAATTACATAGTAAATTCATATCAGTCGTCCTAATTTAAAATTGGAATGATCTTTTACTCCGAAACATGTCAACCAAGGAAGTAACTTATCAAAAGGATTTATTTAAATTTTGAACAGGCTTGCAAATAGAAAGCAATAATTATTGAAAAGAAAAACCACTCAAATGAGCAATTTAATGGGGGAATTTTATTTGTTTTTCATTCTTCATTATTGATTTTGAAAATTAATTGTATTTAATAAAATGAGTTTAAGTGAAGACAACGAAGATCACATTAACGCCACTTTAAATAGTTTTAATTTTCGCACATTACTTACTTGAGAAAAGTACTTTACATGCTTTTGCCACAACTAGGCATTGGTGGATTTTATCCTACAGGTTCGTCCATAAATACCTCTTTTGCTGGACGTGTAGTACTGTACTATATGTAGCTACAAAATAACTGTTAATCCATATTTTGAATCCGAGAAGAATAAAAGGACGCATCCACGTGAAAAAAATTATCTCAATAATTTTCGCTGGTTCTCCAATCAGTGTGGTCGTAGGAGATTACAACAAAAACAATATACATCATATAGGTGTTCGATTATTCGAAAATTATACCAATTTTCCGAACATCCATGTCCCCTAATTAGTCCGGATAACTCTGCTATGATCAAAATATAATAATCTCTTGAATGACTTTGAATAACTTCACAAATGGAACAATTCAGTCATGACTCATGCCAATATTGTATTTGTACCTTACAGCTTTAACTTACATACCTTACATAAATATTAGATAGCACACCCACCTAAAATAATATGCCTTTCAAATATTGTGAGCCATAAAGTTACATATAAAAACTTAAGTTAATAAGTTACTTAAAAGTTACTCTAATAATAAAAATTTGTTATAATTCGTAACTCTAGTTCATTAATATTCATTCATTCTTATTCATACATATTCATCGACATGCACTTCACTACTTTTATTAATTATTGTCATTTAACATTTATTTTCAGCCTGACGTTTATTTTTTTTTAAATCGATAAATTGCTACCGGTAGTTTAAAAAATCATAGTGTTTTTGATAGTAAGTAATATTACAAAAAACAACCGACTTCAAAAACACTATTCCAAATCAATAGATATAATATGCACTAAACAATATTTATCTACGCCCATGCTTTAAATCATTATTGCCAACATTAAAACATCCAATGTTCTAATAACCATTACATCATCCAAAAGAGTGTTGTAATGTTGTACTGAATTTCATAACAACACTCCAATTTTTTTTTCATTCCCTTCATGCTCAAAGAGTTTTAACAGACAGCCACATTCTTAATGCTCGATGCGTGGCATCTGTATGAATTTCAAAAAAAGAACATTTTTGTTTACGCGCGTTCCACACCACCAGAACGTCGCGCGCCGTAAAAAAAAGTAGGTTATTCAAATCCCCGCCATTTTCTTCGATATTGTTATTGTTTTGTTTACAAAAAATGAGCGATTAATTTCCAAAAGAACATAATATTCAAGTGAATTTTAATTATTGCACTATACAAAATGTAAATTACTACTAAATTAAATAATTATTTCATTAATACTTAGTTTATTTGTATATAATCAGCAATGAATGATATTAGGTTACTACTAGGACTGGCTGTTTTAATGTTAGCAGTAAGCTAACTGTTTCAGAATCTTTTAGAGGATTCATATTTTGGGTGTAGATAAAGTCTTGTATGCAACTGTTGATAATTAGGTATTAAAACACTCATGTGATACTATTATCACACTTGGCTTCGCCTCGTGAGATAAATCCACATTCGTGTTTTAATACCCCTTATTACACAACAGTTGCATAAATAACTAAAAAATAATTGCGTATTTTTATACCATCTAATTAATTAATCTAATTCTAGTTACGATTATTGTTATTTTTGGAATCGGTGTTTTTCGGCCGTGACCCGCTCTCGCCTCTCGCCTCCTCACGACTCAAGCACATCTCACATCTCACTCTCACTCTCATCCTCCTTTTTAACCGACTTCAAAAAAGGAGGAGGTTCCCAATTCATCGGTATTTTTTTATGTTTGTTACCCCAAAACTTTCGACTGGGTGAACCGATATTGATAATTCTTTTTTATTTGAAAGCTGGTGCTTCCCGTGTCTCATTTTATTTTCGTCCAGATCTGACAATGGCATCCATGAGAAAACCATAAAAGTCTTACATTTGCTATAAATACGTATAGCAAAGTGGATGATAAATTTATGAATATTGCGCCCACCTTTTTCTGTGATTCTTTTTTTATCGACATCTGCAAAGGTCAGTAAAACTTAGTAAAAGGAAGCAATATCATTGTCAAACAAGAAAACAAAAATAATAATAATTAAGTTTGGTTTGAACTGAATATTTTTTTAAGATTAGTTTTATAGGTAAAAAGGGAGCACGAAAACATAATATCAATGTTACCTATTCAACATGAGATTATGTAGTGTACATATTCTGTGAAGTAGCGCTCGTTTACCAATATTAGTCCTAGTTTTAGAGACGTGGTTTGATGGTTGATTGTGGTGAGTTTTGTGATCTAGTGGTTATAGATGGTGCACGGAAATTAATCTCAGATAACATTGGGATGACTAATCTCACCATTAAAATATTATACTTACAGCGTTACTGCGTCAATTAACCGTCTACGGCAGGGGTGCTCAAATGGTCGATCGTGCTTTTTGAGTCGATCTGTAGAAAAAAATCTGATATAACTATTCACAGATTTTGGTTTAAGTAACTAAGATTGGTAATTACGTACCATCTTATGAAAAGTATGCTCAGGACATGTAGTGTCATGCCACATCCGAAGTCACTATTTAGTTAAATTTAGAACTTTAGACACTAGAATGCGTTTATAAGAACCAATAAACTCGCAATTTTGAATACTTATGAGTTTTTCCATTGATGTTTAATATACTTACCTTGACTAAAAAAATAAACTTATGTATATTTCGTCGTGACACTCTACCTAGACGATAATCCTTCATCACACATACTTGAAGCCTCTCAGAGTCGATCGATCGTAGTCTAACAATTTTGAGGTTGATCGCTAGTCGATTTGTTGTTGAGTTGATTCAAGCTAGTATTATGTTTAAGTAATAGTTCATTTAAAAGACATAAACATTGGAACAATGAGTTAACAAATTTAATTTCAAAATCAAATAAAATTTCTACTCAAGATTTACGACAATAGCTCGAGTGACTTGCATCGAATTTATGTGGAAACTTGTATCAGTGAGATTGACGCTACATCCACTCCCATTATGTGAAGAATGGCTTGTGAGCTGTCTCTACAAAACTTCTAACGACATTACTCTCTATGACTCTACATCTAGAGCCCAATTTCGATTGTTGTCGAAAACTTCGAAGAGAACTTTCAGTATTTCAAAGCATGAAACGTTTCCTTTGTAATGAAATTGTTGAAACTCCGTAAGCGTGTTTCGTTACTTTCAAAGTAATTGTTTGGATGGATTTCGAAAGTTACGTTATACTTTTTCAATTCGTATTTAACTTCTGGAGGACATTAATAATTATATTATATAACAGGAGTTTTATTTAAAAATAGCATACTATATTCCAGACGAAAATATTATTATACGAAAGACGCAATCCTTGTATCAATATTCCCATTCGAACTAGCGTAGAATTTCCTCTTAAAGACGTCAGTAACAGAACGCTATGATGCGGCTTACGCTTATATACACGATTCGAAGGCTATGTGCGTCGGTTTACATATAACTAGATACACAAGCTCGACAGCTCGCCTCCCGGCCACTACATAAACCTGAGTATTGATTTTTACAATTTACGCAGATACCTATTAGTGTACATACGAACGCAACTGTTAAAACAATGAGCCGTACTTGTCGAAGTTTTATTCGAACGGTAATTATAATACCGGCTTAGCAGTGTCGACAAGCTAGCATTGGGCATGCGTAGCCGGGACACCTTTGTTTACGAGCAGATCTTACAGGTACGTCGCGTCTAATTACTTTGTGTCGGCACCTTGAGGGCTGAGACAGGAGGCTCGAGGAATCCATCTGAGCGCGGCAGATGCGTCGCAGCTGTCGGCCGGGCAAGTCCTCTCGCCCCCGCGCTCCTCTCGCCCGCGGCCCGCGCAATCGCGGCTAACAGTTTTATTTCCCCGAATAAACTTTATCAAACAAAGCGTGCATACCCCTCGCACAGCTGTTGATGCAGCTGGCGCTGTCGTCTCGCTCTAACGCGTCGAATCCTTCTACTCTAGAGAGGGACAGATATCATCCGGTGTGATCGCATTGAGAGTCGACCCTTTAATTCCCAGTGCACGGCCCATTCGCAGTTCGCATCCTGACGCTAGTGGGCAGACTACGAGCCACTATGAGTAGTAAACGTAAACGCGATATTGACAATGAGGCCGAGCGACAACCGAAAAGGCAGCGTCCGCGTCGCCGTAAGCGATCCCGGAGCGAGCCCTTGACGAGTGACTCGTACAGTACTGAAAAACGGGAAGCGATCAAACGTTTGTTTGGAAGAATTTGTTCCGTGGAGTATGACAGCGAGCACGATATTGACGGAGAAGAGTACAACACAGATAACGAGGCTGGGTTTGCTGACGAGAATGAGGATCCCCTGTTGGATTCTGTGCCGGTAAATATGGACCCGGAACAGCTCGGTTTTCTTGTTTGCGCTCAAGAGACGCTGCGTTTTCTTCACGGCCGCGGGATCCCAACTGAACATCCAGTGTTTGCTCGTCTTCGCTCACGTCTTCTGCGAGGGATCGGTGAAATGGCAGTAGCCTGAGTATTGCTTGGACCGGAGCCCTCCCGAAACTAGATCCCTGCGAACACTTCTTTCTTCAGTGTTGTTTAAGTGTCGATAAGTGGTGTAACCCTTTCCAAATAAACTGTGCGTCTTTCCGGGCTCTGGTTAGTGCTTAAGTCTGTCTGTGTAAGGTTTATTATTGTGTAACAAATCAACAGGTTGCCCGATGGGCGTCTAGTCACTATCTAGTCAATGTTTACGAATTATAATTGTTAAAGGCTATATTATTGTCATTCGAATAAATTCGTCCAAAAAATGCTGGTTTTATTTTTATCCTTCAGCGAATTTTGGTCTTATAAGATATTTACATATTATATAAATTTTTCAATTACAGATTTTCATAACAACCTGCAAGAAAATTTGTATCAAGAATTGAATTCACGTCTCATTTTAAATCCTTCACATAACAGCTAATCTTCTATGAAGGCAGTGCAATTCATAAGTTAAATACATTAAATCTCTTTAAGTTTTCGGTAATATTAAAGCATTAATAATATGAAAAAAGACTTCATAAAATATTTGGTTCATTTAAAAGTCAATTGAAAAAACGTCATTGTCAAATAAAACTCAATAACTTACACTTGTCAATTTCAAAGCTACATATTTCACCATTTAATATCAGAAAAAAATTGAGTTTTAGTCAATTTTAACAGTTTCAGCTTCAATGTTAATACAATCAACGGGAGCAACAAAGTATTTTTATTTTATTTAGGACAACAGAGTTACTCATAACTAACTGTTAAATAGTTAAGTATTTGTACAATCAACCCCGTTATCCACGACTTACTAATGATAGGGTCATGAACAATCTAATATATATAGATGTTATTTATAAACTAAATACCTAACTACTACTTATAAACTAAGTTTACGAGATGTTTCCTGAAGCAAACTTTTCTAAACATTATTTAACAATTTCAATTTTTTTTATTTAATCCCATAATATAACAGTTAATTTATTATTAACTGTTAATTACTCCTAATATATTATTTTATATTTGTAAACTCTTTCATATTTTATTTGGCGATAGTATACTGTTTATGCTATGCGAATGGAATGTATTCTAATTGAAAAAACTACAAATTATTTATATAATTTAGTCAGATTGGCTAACATGAATATTAGATGTAGAATATTCATAATAGCTGTTCGACAAATGGAAGCGGGGAAATTTGTATGAATTATTATTCAGTGCGTAGGATTATTATAACAGCTTAACAAAATGATTACCAGAATCAAATATTACAGCCTCCAGGACTTAGCAATTAATTAGTTGCGTAATATGTTCAAAATAGATTGAATCCGTGGCTAAACCGTGTGATGTAATCCCTTTTACCAATACCTGATTAAAGAGACAGCGATAACTTTAAAACATTTTTTCAATTTGCAATAATACTAATAATAATACTATATCTATTATTATGAATTGAATTTGAATTATATACTTAATATAATAAATGTTGTATATTCAATTTATAAATTAAATAATAGAAATAAAACACGCATTTAACCAAAGCTAAAATAAAAGGTAGAAAATAATTTTAAATAAGCATAAACTATGAATAGTAATATAGTAATAATAAAGTAAATTCAACTAAAACCAGTTTCCTTAATGCTAATTATAAATTATGTAATAAAAAATTTTTCAACAATAGATCAAATTCGATTTATAATAATCATAATCGAATAGTGTTGTTAAGTAACCAAAAAATAACGGACTTCACACAGGCAGAAGTGAAAACTTGAACATTAACGTTGTGCATTTTTGAATATGTTGGAATGGTTAGGAATAATTTAGCACGAATTGCTTTATTTATCAGTATAAAAGTATTAGCATTTATGTGGTTAAATACAATATTCATTTATTATGCTATCGTACACAAAAATGTCAATTTATAGGTATTACATACAAAATTTAACACTTCAGAACTATTACAATCATTTTACATTAAAAAGTTTATCATTTTTATTCAATTTTAAATGGCCATGTTATAGTCGTTACATAATATTTAAATAATAACATTTTGTGTAAAGGATGCAAATTGGTGGTGCAGAGTCTGGCATGGTCTAAGGACCTAAGGTAAGGTAAGACCTTAAGGCGCCTAAACTATGTTTTGACTTTTGACTCTTAACAGCGAGATAGCACAGATAATATTTAGTTTTTCAAGGTTTGCGCATAATTCATTCCTCTAACATCGTAAAAAAATCAAAATATTAGTCTATGGTTACGATGTTGTTTCGATAAACGTTATGGAATACGAACATTTGTTAGAGTAGGGTAGTTGCGATAGTTCGGAGTATTATCGTATCGTTCTGAATATAATATCACCGTCGATTTTGCGAGTAGACCTCCTTGTTAGATATCTTATGTCAGTTTGTCGGAATATCAATAGAATTAGTATCAACACATCCTCTGTCGGAAACCATAAAAGGTCGGGTGGCCGCCGCTTTCTGTTATAAGTTATAACTAACAAGCTGTTAATGCTGTTAAAGTTAAAATTCGCCGGAATGTTATTAGGAAAAAATTACTAAGGATTAATGACTAAATTTACCATTATTGTTATTATTATTTGAGGAGGGTGGCTATTTGCCTGGGTGACAACCATGAGAAAACCATAAAAGTTTGGAATAAAAAACGATAAATCTGCAAGTTTTGTCGTTTTTTATTCCGACCACACTGAGGTGCTTGTCTAGGCGACAGTGCCCAGTTAGCATCCTGGTTAGTATGCATAGATTTTTCCTGTTCAATAATAGGGCTTTATTCGCGTATCTACTGTTGAATACCGTTATCAGTGCTTTCGAATGGTTTAAACCTGTTGAGTTATTCCAACGTTTCCCATGGCAACTGCGCGAAAATTCTTAGATTCGTGTCTAGAAAGATTAAAGTCCTTAATTAAAAGCAAAGGTAGTAGGGAATTTTGAATAGATTATTTATTTATTTCTGAGGTTTCAATAAATAAATACACAATAACAATTTGTTATTTTTTAAGTTGTTTACCCTCACTTCTTGATATGTAGAATCTCCCTTATTTTCATAAAAATGATAATAATACGAAGAGACCTCCAGTTATCTACAGAATTTACTAGAAACAGTACTTCAACTTTCAAACATTTTCAGACAAGTACTTACCGATAAATTTAATTTATTAAATGAGAGCAAAGTTACATTTTGAAGGGCTATCAAAGATGTGCTCTAACTGGCACAGATTGGTGAGTAAGAGCTTGAAATGAACCCGACTCTAATATAAGTATACCTACTGGAATTGTTAAAATTGGTTTTAATTAAGTGATATAAAGATTAAATATGGAATTGTATAAATCTTTGGGGGAGGCCTTTGTCCTGCAGTGGACGTCTTCCGGCTGATGATGATAATGATGAAGTGGTATAAAGTAGTTGAGATAAAAACTTTATGTTCGTTACTGTTGTTAATATTATCTTCGATTATCTTAGTTTCATGTATATACACCACATTATCCAGATAATGCTCCCTATAAGAGCGCTTGTAGACATCCGTTTTTTTCACCGGATAACGGACCGTCTATAAACGGCTATCCTTGTATACATATTTTTTTTTACCGGATGGATGGACTGCCGTCTGTATGCGTTAAAAGTTTAAAAGAACGCAGGTAGACGGCACTCAATTAACAGAAAACAGGCAATACGTCCGGCAGCGTCAACACGCACCAATACACTGGCGTGGATGACCGCCATTTCTTACACCGGACCGGTGTCCGTCGCGCCGAGGGTAAGGGGTGGTGCATCCGGCGTAAATTGTTCGCCGGACCGATGTCCGGTGCATGTACACACATTCATTATAATTCATACACCACCGCAAATCCGGCAAAAAACACGGTCCGTTATCCGGTGAAAAAAACGGACGTCTACAAGCGCTCTAACGCGGTAGATTGGTACCGCGATATAGGACACCGCGTTATGTGGATATTTCCGTACAACGCATTTTAGGACCTCCTATTCGTAATACTAATAATTATAATAATTAATCACAATTTGTAACGGGTATTTCCAATTGTCTCGTTTTACTAATATATACGTAGGTCACACAGAAAGTTTTGTGTAACTTAAAAAAACAACATGTTATAACCAAAATATTATGTTTATTGATTTACAAAATACTCACCTTTACATTTTAAACATTTTTTCATGCAATCGAACCATTTTTTTCAAACAGGAGGAGGATTGAACGCCATCACTTCGGAATTGGTTAAAGTGAAAACTCTCATCAAATCTTTGATTTTCGGGAAAATACAGAAATCACGGGGTGCTAGGTCGGGGCTATGTGCAGGATGGGTGACGAGTTAAATATACGATCATTTCTTTACCAACGTTTCTCACCTACCTCACTTTTGTTGCCGTCTTCTCATTTTCAAACCACCCATTCACAAGATTGCTGTTTTTTTAGGGTTCAAAACAATAAATCATCGTTTCATCTCCTGTGACAATGTCATAAATAGCATTAGAATGTCCGTGGTCGTACTTCATTAACATCTGTGAGCACCACTCCACGCGAGCCCGCTTCTGCTCCGCTGTCAGTTCATGAGAAATCCAACGGCAACATATTTTCGGAACTTTCAATTCTTAGTGCATATTTTTTTTTAAATTTGGCTCATACTAATCCTCATTAGTCCTCGAATTGTCTCGTAATTCGCGGGTTTTCTTCAATTAGCCGCTTAACAATACCCACATTATTTTCTTTGACGGCAGTTGAAGGCCGCCCTTCACAAAATTCGTCATGTAAAGAAACCCGACCTCTCTCAAATTCAGCAAAACATCGCCTCACGGTGCTCAAGCAAGGTGCTTCTCTCTCAAAAGCATTTTGAAGACGAAGAGCACAGTCTTGCGGAGACAGAGAACTTTTATAATCATAAAAAATCATCGCTCTAAAATATTTTCGACTTAATTTCATTTTCGTTACGCACATAGAACTTTGATGTGATTGAATTTTTTTTATAACTACGAAGGTTGCAACGTTTCAAAAATATTCGAAACATATAACATTCGAAATTCAAATAGTTCCGATTAGCTAGAAGTGCAAAACTTTTATTGTGCCCCCTAATAATATTAAAATAACTGACGCAAATTACTTTCGCCGTATCTTTGTTAGTTAATTACCTAATCTTTTCAACCAGAGATGCTGTAGATCTAAATCTGATGCTAATCCTTCAATATGGAGCCCCATTGTAATTTGTCGTCATCCATTCCCTAATCTGTCATCTTAATCCTCTTGACTATGATTTATGGTCAGATTTACGAGAAAATGATGTGCTCTAAACCCTAACAATGTATATAAGATAGAATTGAAGAGTTATCCTATGGAGAAAGTGTTTCAATTGCAAACTAGCTTTCAAAGTTGGAAGGATTGAATTATAAAGAGATTTTTATTTTAATGGTCACCACAGTTATAAATACTTTGCAATGCAATACTTAGGTCGTGCTGTAAGTTCTTGGATTCTTTTTTTTTATATGAAAATATGGGATGAGACAAGCACGACGGTCATGGTTATTGATGCGCCCTGCCCATTATTCTTGAAATACCCAAAAATTTCGAGCAGCACTACAACTGCGCTCGTCACCTTGAGACTTAAGATGTTAAGTCTCATTTGCCCAGTAATTTCACTAGCTACGGCGCCCTTCAGACCGAAACACAGTAATGCTTACACATTACTGCTTATTATTAACCCATAGATTATGGGTGCCAAAAGTGCCTCTCACTGGTAAAACAATAGCAATTATTGTAATATTAAACAGTTATAATTAAACTTATTCATTGTTAATAATCTGGACCCATCTGTTCCTATATTGATTTAACTGATATATCACTTATTTAACTCACAATTGCACCAGTGACAGACACAAGTCTCAAAATAATATCGCTAATATAGAATCATAATTGACGAAGTTGAGCGTGTGACTGGTTTTGACAGGCGTAATACAAACGAACATTTTGCGATTTTATTTCAATTGACACTCGTTGGTTGATGATTTTCGTATTATACTTGTTATAATATTTAAATGTCTTTGTTTTATTTTTTCACTGTTTACAAGCTTTACACGCGTACACCTTCCTTAAAGGCCGGCAACGCTATTGTGATTCCTCTGGTGTTAAAAAAAAAGAAGCTGTGGTTATTAAAAAATATATGTTGTCTTCAGTCAGACTGTGAACCATTGAATAGAATTTTACAAATGTCCTATGACGAGAAAATTTGGAAAAAATTGGAAAATCCCTATAATCCTAGGGGGCCTATCTGTAATCAGTTTTAAAAAAGTATTTTAACGAGGAAGTGTACCAAGAATATTAATAGCAATTCCGCGTTGGATAACTTGGTTAATATGGGAGCTGAAATGGCTGTTAGCACATGCAGTTGAAGAAGCTCTATTGGCCTCAATAAAGCGATGAATCTACAATGTATTATCTTGTACTTGAGATGTAAGACTCACTGAGACTGACATATTTGTTACGTTTGCTGTATTCGGCAGTGTCTCACACACGGACTGACTGACGGACTGACATACACCACTTACACAATTACAAACACACTCTACAAACAGACACAAACACAACCATACATGCACACAAACATTTACACTACTTACATACATACAAACATACATACATGCATTCATAAACACATACAAACACACTTACATACATTACACAAAACATCACCAGATTCGCCGGCGAGTGTGTTCTTCTCATCCTTTCATCTTTCATCTTCATTTTCATTCTCTCTCCTTCCCACAAACACACAGCCGGTCCGAGGTTCGAGTCTCCCTAGGAGACGCCCCGCGACTGTTGTTGCGTAGTTTTTGCGGCCTCCACGGCCCATGTCCTATGTCGCTGTAAAAGCCTTCAGGGCCAACAGCATAGAGAAGGTTTTAGTCGGCATGGGGTGTCCGCTTACGCGGACACTCGAGTCCGTCATATTACGGGCGTAAATACGTAACTGTATTTCCTCTTCTCGATAAAAAAAAAAGTCTTTGGCAGTCGAAGCAGTTGCCCTAGCGTCAACTGTGTAGACTGGACATGAGAAAAAGCCAGAGTGTCATGTATCCTATAACCTTCCACATGATCATGGCACTCAGTTCATGCCAGCAGGGCGCGTGCTATTGCATTATAAGTTTCTAACAATGGATCGTATTAATTATCTGAAAATAAACGTTTTTATTAGTTTGGCGTGATGAGATCTTGTTGCGCCACCATTATCTGTTCTCTTTTCAAACTTTTTTGTATTATAGAGCAGATGATTCCTGTTAAAAAAAACAGAGGAAGATACCGATAGACAACAGACGCATTGGTCTCTGAGTGGCTAATCTAAGGCCAGTTGTCTCTTGTGCCCGTAGTTTGCACGCAATACTCATAATAATTAAAATAATACTTGATCAGTGGTCAAAGGCCTAATCGCATCGCATAAAGTTCTCTGTGTAACGCAACTCATAAATCAGGCCCCCCGCTGCAGACCATCTCTCCTCGGAATCTCAGGTATGTCTGCCTATATTTTGCCATAACCGATTTGCATTTTAATATCATATGTTTTCCTACGCACGCGCTAATACAATATACAGTGGGAGGCTCCTTTGCACAGGAAGCCGGCTAGATTATGGGTACCACAACGGTGCCTATTTCTGCCGTGAAAGAGAAATGTGTAAGCATAACTGTGTTTCGGTCTGAAGGGCGCCGTAGCTAGTGAAATTACTGGGCAAATGAGACTTACCTAATATCTTATGTCTCAAGGTGACGAGCGCAATTGTAACGCCGCTCAGAATTTTTGGGTTTTTCAAGAATCCTGAGTGGCACTGCATTGTAATTGGTAGGGCGTATCAATTACCATCAGCTGAACGTCCGCTCATCTCGTGCCTTATTATCATTAATAAAATATATATCCCTGACATCCTAGAGTATGTACCTGCATGCCACGGCAATTTTTTTCCAAAACAATAAAAACTATTCTGTTGAAACTTGCTAAGTACATGTATTCTGTGAACCGCATTAAGATTTTCACACAAAAATAGAAAAAACAAAAAAATTTTGGGGTTCCCCATACCTAGAACTGAAACTCAAAATTTTTCTTCATCAAACCCATACGTGTGGGTTATTTATGGATAGGTCTTTAAAAATGATATAAGGTGTCAAATATGTTTTTTTTCTAAACTGAATAGTTTACTCGAGAGACACTTCCAACTGTAACTTCTACAATAATAGAATGATATAACTAAAAAAACTATACGGTGTACATTACCATACAAACTTCCACCGAAAATTGGTTTAAACTAAGCAAGTACTTTTTTTTAAACGTCATAAATCGTAAATCGCAATTTACCTTTCATATCACGTTACTTGTTGCTACGGAACCTTTCATGGGCGAGTCCGACTCGCACTTGGCCGTTTTTTTTTGAAGTAATTCATCATCATCATATCAGCCGGAAGACGCCCACTGCTGGACGAAGGCCACCACGAGGATCGGTTCTGCACTACCGTCATTCAACATATCCGGCGAAGTAAAAAAAAAGGCACTTATTTTCTCAAAATTGATTCCTTTACAATTCTTTTTGATGTCATTTCTAATATATTAGATACTACTATCGCTTCGGAAACAAATGGCGCTCTGAGAGAGAAGAGGCGGTGTAAGAAACTCTCCCATCATTCTTTTTTTGCGCTCTTTTTAATAAAAATATACAATATTGTACTGTCATTGCTATTGCTATAAAATAATCATAATCTAGTCCCAGGCTGTCCGATCACTTAGATATTCAGCTGTGGAGTAATAGGATTTATGACGGAGCCTTTTTTTAATGAAACATTTAAATTTATTTATTTATTTACAGATATGCTTGACCAAATAATTGGTACATATTGTGTGGGGCTACCAACACTGCGTCTTCCGGTACGTAGTCACCATTCGAAGATCTTGCGGCCCCAAGGGCCAACTGTACATCGAGTTATGTGTGCTTATAATTATATGTGGATAGTTTTTCATATGTACATTTCTAAGCCTGCAACGTAGCTGTGATTCTGATATGAAAAGCAGTTTCATTTTCATTTCCTATTCCTTGTACCTAAATAACAACATATTGAAATCCTTGTACAATATTTCTTTAACCTTATCACCAAAAAGGACAAAGAGCCTTAAATAAAACAAGTCCAGCGAGAATATCCCTAATGAAATTGTATTTCTCTTTAAAGAAAAGGGTAGCTATCAGTTTCGAATAATACATTAATCTTTACGTCTAAAACATCGGTATTGTTTCAAGATTTAAATAATATTGACTGGGTGTTAGAATGTTCCATTAATTGAAATGCTTTAAACAATTAGAGAGATTTTTTTTATTTTTTATTTAACAATAATTGTTCTCGTCCATTGGTTGTGGTTCAGTAGACATTTTATTGGTTACAAGAGGCTTAAGGCATCTCAAGTATGATACAAATGGTCTAGTTGACCAACTGCTAACTCAGAGTGTCGAATTCGGTGTTTATTTTAACCTACATCCCAAAAAGGAGTATTATTGTAAAACTTTTATTTTATTATTATTCTTCATTGTCTTTTTTTTGTCAGTAAGAGACGAGACGAGCAGGACGTTCAGCTGATGGTAATTGATACGCTCTGCCCATTACAGTGCAGTGCCGCTCAGGATTATTGAAAAACCCAAAAACTCTGAGCGACACTACAATTGCGCTCGTCACTCTTGAGAAATAAGATGTTAAGTCTCTCCTTAAGACCGAAAAACAGTAATGTTTACACATTACTGTTTCACGATAGAAATAGGCGCCGTTGTGGTACCCATAATCTAGCCGACTTCCTGTGCAAAAGAGCCTCCCACTGCTTTAGATGTTTACCTAATTCCTGCCGTTGAATTTCAGCTTCGCACGACACGCCACAAATTACGATGTTATCCCCACCATCTAGATGTGTTTCTACAGAGAGATTTTCAAGGAACTTTCATCCTCATACAACCAAGCTGTGGATTGAGATTCCTTGTATGGTGTTTCCAGGACGATTCGATATGTTATGGATATAGCGCTCACACTTTTCTAAAAGGCCGGCAATGCTGCTGTCATTCATCTGCTGTTGCAAGAGAATGTGGGCAGCGGTGAACACTTAACACCAGGTCTCATCTCTTCATCTTCAATAAAAAAACGTTCCTGGCTTTAGATAAGAGTTTGTTCTCTTAAGGCAAAGAAAACAAAATACTTACTTCGTTTGAACCAGTAGTTGACGCAGATTGAAAGGATTCATAATTAACGACGGGAATGCTGTAGTGTAAAGTGCCGTATACCAAAAAGTGGCCCCTGAATTGCTTGGAATTGGATCAGAAATCGCACAAACGTGTAAGCAATATTCGAATTCGGTCCGAGATTTCTAGACCTGTATTTTAACGGGTACGGATCGATCTCTGATCGGACGAGTGTGAAAGCGCTCTTAAGGCCGTTCCCAATATTCAGTCTTTCTCTTACTTGAGATAAAAATCGTAACTATCGTTGAATTTTCTGTCCCAATAAACTTATCGACGGTAACTCACCTTATCCGTATACGCTGCCTGTCAATGGGACGACGTATAGCTTACCAGCGATATAAAGTTTGTATGGAAATTGCAATTCACGCGTCCCAATATAAGGCGATAAGAATGACTTATCGGGTATATTGGGACAGCTTCAGATTATTGACAGTTAATTACTGGCAGTAGAAGGTAGTAATGTTTCTCTATCTGTAGATAGTATATTGGGAACGGCCGTTACTGGTCACTGAAGATTAAACAAACATCATATACATAACACGATGATTATTTATTATCCTAGATATTTGTTCTGTCGCAAAAAGGCTAAAACACAACGTCACATGCAGATGAGAGCGCTTTTATATGAAATGAAACGAGCAGTACGTTCAGCTGATGGTAATTGATACGCCCTGCCCATTACAATGCAGTGCCGCTCAAGATTATTGAAAAACCCAAAAACGGGCAAATGAGACATAAGATGTTAAGTCTCATTTGCCCGGTAACTTCACTAGCTACGGTGCCCTTCAGACCGAACCACAGTAATACTTACACATAACTGCTTCACGGCAGAAATAGGCGCCGTTGTGGTACTTATTTAGGCTATCTAGTCGGCATCAGGTGTGAGCCTCCCACTGGTAAACATTAACACTCAAAGGATCCCCAGCATGTAGAAGAACTCGCAACGGAATTCCTTAAAACCCCAGAGACTTTATTATCTTCATAGAAGCAGTCTGCAGTAAGGCTGGACAAAATGTACAACAGATATGATAAGGGCCGCAGTGTCCGTAGGGACTACCGTGGAGGATAATAGGGGTTATCCTCCACGCAGCCCTCCTCCCGGCCGCACACATAAAAGTTCCCACACAATATAACAAAAATAGGCAAATCTACTGAAATGTTCTATAAAATTATAGTTGGGATATATATATACATATATTATAGACCATAGACTGTATATACAAATAAATTTAAATGTTTTATTAAAAAATGGCTCTGTCGTGAACCCTACTACTCCACAGCTAAAGTGATCGGTCAGCCTGGGACTGGGACTTCAAAATGGAGGAGGTTATCAATTCAATCGGTATTTTATTTTTATGTATGTATACCGATTACTCTGAGATTTATGATCCGATTTACGTAATTATTCTTTAGTTCGATGCAGAATAGATGCCATTTGGCCCATAAAAATTTTACATAGTTTGGCCCAGTAGTTTTCATTTTATGGACATTTTTTATGAAAATTATTGTTTACCTTGATGATATTATTGTTTTTTGTGTACAGATTTTTAGGACTTTTCATTCAGGTTGATTATATATATTATAATTATTAACTAACACTAAAAAAAAAAAACTATCTTTAAAAAACCGACTTCAAAAAATGTATCAAATAACTAAAAATTTAATATAATACACCTTTACCTTTAATGTTAATAAAATACTATTATTTGTATGTGCTACATATTGATAGCTTTGAAGTCGGTGCCAAGCCAAATGTAATAGTAAGTACCTACACTCGCTACGCGTGACTTTGAGCGGGATAGCTTCGTCTAGAACAAAACAACCCTAGCGGACAGACACGCGTGGCCAGACAAGCTGAATAATTACAGTAAGTAAGCTGTTTATAATATTAAGTTTTATTTCGTTTATGGCTTTTGATACATTTCAGTGTTTGTAGTCGGTTTTTTAAATGTCTTTTTCATATAGCAATAACAATGACAGTACAATATTGTATATTTTATTAAGAAGAACGCAAAAAAAAAGAATGCTGGGAGAGTTTCTTGCACTGCTTTTGCTCTCTCAGAGCACCATCAAGCGCTATCAAAAACAATTCTAAAGGAATCAATTTTGAGAAAATAAATGCCTTTATCTCTAACGGAGATACAGCAAGAAAGAAAAGGAATGCGAATCTATTGTTATTGTAACCGATTTTAATTCACAAGTCGTAAACAGTCAGACGCGCTTGGTATTAATTAGCTCCTTCGTATTTTGAATATCAAGGCAATAACGCACACACTGACAAATCAAAATTGGTCACGCATTTCCCGGCTGTTAGATCTAAACGCAATTATAAGTCTGGTTTGGCTCATATGTATGTATCATTCATTAGGGACTACGCGCACTTATTCAGCTCCATTCGCGTTTCGCTGAACGATTTTGGTCACACTTAAACAGCTCTGCTTCTATCAGCCGCGTACGGCGTCGTAAGAATGAGAATACTAACTTTAAATCACGTCTGCACTCTTTAATCTTTGCGTGCATAATGATTACGTCAAATCAATGCAGGAACAATACAGGTCGCAACTTGTCTACAACAAGGAGTCGCGAACCATCCCTGTAAAGAGCTGTTCCGCCGCATTCGACGGCGAACAGCGCTGTACGCGGCGGAACAGCGCCGAACGCTCTCTATAGCATTCGCAGAATAAAAACACATTAATCCTTATTTTATGCTGGTTTGCCGCGAAAGCAGAATGGACGCGGAAAGCTGAATCGACGCGTACACGTGTCCATACAAAATTGTTGTTTTCTATGGACACAAGTTTGAAGCCCGACTGTCTTTATTTGGCAATAGTCCCCCTCAACCCGCGAAAAATGTCCGATTGGTATTATTAAATATTCTTCTTGGTTTTGTGTCCAGTGGTTATTATTTCCAAGTTTTTACATCTTCAGTCTCCATTAACAGAATAATACTTACGCTTGTAGTGTTAGTAACGACGTATCTACGTTAAGAAATCATTGACACTAAGGCACTTACATTGAATGTTAGTACCGTGAAAGACGGATTACAAGTTTCAGCCTTGATTCCTGAAACTGCATAGTAATAGACAGACCTTAGCAAAAGCCCGTCTAGCAAGCAGACCAGTGGGAGGCTCCTTTGCACAGGAAGCCCGTTAGATTATGGGTAACCCAACGTAGCCTATTTCTGCCGTGAAACAATAATGTGTAAACATTACTGTGTTTCGGCCTGAAGGGCGACGTAGCTAGTGAAGTTACTGGACAAATGAGACTTAACATCTTATGTCGCAAGGAGACGAGCGCAATTGTAGTGCCGCTCAGAATTATTGGGTTTTTCAAGAATCCTGAGCGGAACTGCATTGTAATGGACAGGGCGTATCAATTACCATCAGCTGAACGTCGTGTTCGTCTCGTCCCTTATCGTCATAAAAAATAATAATTCACAGACCAATTCAAAAGCTCGTCTAGCAAAAAAGACGTAATAAATTATACTGGATTGTTTTAAAATAATCAAGAAGTTCTGTATAAATTAGTTTAATCTTTGGTATATCATTGTCTACTTAAATTTACACACAATGTATTAATATCAAGGAAATACAAACTTGACAACATATTAAGCAATAAGACAGTACAATTAACTATTTATAATATTCAGCATATAACTATGACAAAAATAGTCAATATTTTACACAAAATAGTGACTTATTGTTACAATAAATAAAGATTCCAGTCTAAAAATAAAGTCTCATACGACCAAATATATTTAATTAGAGAAAGACTCTTCTATATACGTAAGTCACACTAAAAGTTTTGCGTTACTTAAAAAAATAACGTGTTATAACCTAAATATTTTGTTTATTACTTTTAAAAATACTCTCCCTTACATTTCAAACACTTTTTCATGCGATCGAACCATTTTTTTAAACAGGAGGACAACAGATCTGAAGGCATGTGTTCTACGTGCTGATTTGAAAAGTGAAACCTCTCATCAAATCTTTGATTTTGCGGCAAATACAGAAATCACAGGGTGCTAGGTCGGGGCTATGTGCAGGATATGTGACGAGTTGTACTTTTTCGGAAGCTAAAAATGACTTAGTTCTTTTGGCCATGTGTGAAGAAGTGTTTTCATGATGTAGGAGAATGATAGACGACCAAAATTTGGTTGTCTTTTGCGAACTTTTTTTAACACCCTGGGCAAATAAATGGTAGAATACCACTCGGCATTAACACTTTATGATTTCCCGCCAATTGATATTTTTTATTACTAAGAAGGTTGCAACGTTTAAAAAAATATAACATTCGATATTCAAATAGTTCCGATTAGCTAGAAATGCAAAACTTTTAGTGTGCCCCATGTATCTTACACACTGTAAGACTGGCTGCTGATACAAAGCAAATGTTAATTTGACAAGATTATTGTGGAGTAAATTATTAAAATGTTCGCGAAACATTATTAACTTTATTTATTTAAATTGGCTAAACTCACGATGTTGGTACCAACTAGTTTCGTACCATTCGGAGGTCCTTTATCAGGGTGAGTGTAGTGATTTCGTTCACGTCCCGTCTCACACTACAGATTTGCGCTCGTAGAGGGCGGCTTGACAGAAAGGGGCGCGGGGTGCGCCGACAGTGAATACGTGTAATAATTCGTGATTTTCATTATTACAACACTAGAAATTAGGGATCGCTTGTAACTTATTCTAGTAGGCTTCATAAGATACATGATAGCGTTAAGGGTAAATGTATACACTTTTATAATAAAGTCCCAGCCACTGTATAAGCATTACCTATAAATAAATATTGTTCTATTAAAAAATGGCTCTGTCGTAAATTCTTCTACTCCACAGCTGAACATCTAAGTCATCGGATAGCCTGGACTAGATTATAATTATTTTATAGCAATAGCAATGACAGTATGACAATAGCAATATTGTATATTTTATTAAAAAGAGCGCAAAAAAAGAATGCTGGGGGAGTTTCTTGCGCCGCTTCTTCCCACTTAGAGCGCCATTTGTTTCTGAAGCAGTAGTAGTATCTAGTATATTAGAAATGACATCAAAAAAAGTTGTAAAGGAAATCTTGAGAAAATTCATTCTTTTTGTCTTTTATCCCATATTCCGAGATGCGCTTAAAAATACGAATGGTCTGAAAGTAGTCGGTACCAATGATGAATATTGAGTAACGTCGATTTAAATAACTATTGCGGATTGTCCAAATTCAGGATGACTCAGGAAATGTGACGAGCGGATATATTCGCTTACCACTCAAGATCCATACCCAGCGCCTATATATATGTTAAAGTATTAATTAAACTACTAGACTAGTCCATACTTTGGTATTGCTTACAAAATCTAAATTACTTAAAATATCACCGCACTATATGCAAAAGAAACTAATCAATTAAGCTATAAATGGTTTGTGCAAACATCTGAATTAATAATAAGCCATTTTGGCTTAAGTTTGAATTTTGTTCCAGATGGTTCTCTCTTTGCGTTGTCATTTGTTCGAACTTTAGACAAAGCATTAATCTTTTAAGCAGTCTGAGAATCGTATGAGAGTACCATCTGCATTCTCAAATATTTTCTTGAAGTTATAATAAAAACGATTTATTTCACTTGATGCCTAGCCACGCACTGTTTGACAATAGTAGTTTATGTGAATCTATGTATTGAAGGGCATTAAGCACCAGTGTGGGTTTTAATGCCTAATTATGACGTACTAGTAGTTTTTTATGCAACTGTTGTGTAATAATTGGTATTAAAACACGAATGTGGGTTTATCAGATAATTGTATCACATGAATGTTTTAATACCAAATTATCAACAGTTGCCTACAAGACTTTATCTACATCCATAATATGAATCCTCTATAAAAGATTGTGATACAGTTAGCTTGCTGCTAACATTAAAAAAGCCAGTCCTAGTAACTATTAATCATCCAAACGAGTGTTGTAATGTTGTACTGAATTTCATTACAACACTCGTTTGGATGATGTAATGATTATTAGGACATTGGATGTTTATTGTGGCAATAAACTAACTGTTTTAGAATGTTTAATAGAGGATTTAAAGCATGGGTGTAGATAAAGTTACATACATTACTTTATCTACCCAAATATCATAAGCCTCCATGATGCATTCAAGTGCCGCATATGACGACCACCGTAAATTTTAACCCGTAATAGTGGTAATTAAAAGTTTTCTGGCAGCTGTCATAGTTTCTTTTAATTCAGAGACAAACTAGAGTCGGCCCAAACCATCATCTCCTTCGATATTATACTTACGTTTCTAATTTCTTTGTTTTTCAGAGATGATTAAAATATATATTTTATCAATGTTATTATTTAAATTTATTCTAACAAAATAGTCTATTTCAAAGAGGATGTAAATACTACGCAATAAGTGGCGGGACTGCCTAAGTAAAAATTGAAATTTAATTTAGTATGAAACGTACAGTTATTTGACATAAGTTTGAAACTGTAGTAATTAAATCCGGCTAAGTTTGAAAGTGAACACTTTCTTAAAAAGTAGTGGATTTCGGGTATCTCATTTTTTTACAAGACTAAAGCCGTCATCTGTCAATCTGTCAATGACTGCACGTTTCATACAATCGAGTGAATCGCATTTTTTCTTTGAAAGTTTCGCTAGCCTGGTCTATTTTTATTGTGGTCATAATGTGCAGTTTGTGTATCATCGAGGGCTTATGATATTTGAGTATATAAAATAATATTACACATTACCTGATTGTTCTATTATATATTCTTTGATATTACATTAAAACACACAACACAAATTTTGTCAACGGAAGAAGGCGACCTACTTCCTTCAAATCTAATGTGTAATTTATCTTTCAATGAAATAAAAAGCTCACACTTAGCTCTATAAATGTCAATATTATGTCATTCTACTAAATTGTAACTCTAAGGGGGCATCCATTAATTACGTGAGGCGTTTCTGAGAATTTCGCCCCCCCCCCACACCCTTGGTAAGATATTCTTAGATTTTCTTCAACACCCTCCCCCTTCCCTTAATCTCACGCGAGCATCTTCAAAAATTATGTATTGGCTGTAAACATGTTGATTTACTTAGAAAAAAAATACAAAAATACTCCTAGTTCTTTTACGTCTGTTGAAGACTAGCAAAGACTAGTATTTGTGAATATTAGCACAGAGTAGGGTTGGACAGTAACGTATTATATCCACCCTAAGTGAGATTTAGAAAGATTAAGCGGGATCCCCTCCCCTCTAGAACACCGTACGTAATTAATGGAAGGCCCTATGCATAATTTAGTAATACTATTGTTAAAAGCTTCTTTTATAAATCATTAGAATAGTGTTATATATAAATATTTCATTTAAATAAAATAAAAAAGGTAATACATAGTACAAGCTCATCTCTGAAACCACTATTTCATGTTTCGCACACAATTTTCATTTCAGCAAATATTCACAAAATATTTTCTCATCCAAACACCATTTTATCTCTCTATTTTTAAATTAATCAGTCATCCATAATTATATGCTCATTCAAGCATGAATACGTATTTCGTTCAGTATTTTACAAATGAATCAAGAAATCGTAAATATTTTAATACAATTTGCGGTGAAAACCGTTTTTTTTTAAATTATAATAAAAGTTGTTTATGTCATTTGGGGTTTTATAGAAAATTATTGATTCAGGCGATAGGACTGTCCATTATTTTTATAAGTCTAAGATCTTTTTATAGGTAATTTTATTTTTAAATCTTTTTGGTACTCTATACGATGTCAATGCTCGGTGAATGCAAAGCAATAGAAAAAGTAGATATAAAAAAAAGAGTATACTAGCTGACTCGACAGACGTTGTTCTGTGCATAATAAATAAAATACTGTTTTTTATGAATTTGTCAGTAATATTTCATAACACCAAGAATTATTTTGTTAAATATGCTCCCTGTCAATGACCTTCTATATTATGTATAGAACTTACAATGAAATTGTTTCACAGCAGAACTGTCAAACCGTGGGTCATTAAATTCTCTCATAGAAAATATGTCCATACAAAACAAATATTGGAATTAAAAATAATTATGGGTCTCAAATCGAAACAAAAACTATCCTATCTCTCAAGTTGGACTAAAGTGCACTAAATGAAGTAGTCCCCATTAAAATCCGTTCATTATTTTAGGAGTCCATCGCGGACAAACAATGTGTCACGTAAATTATATATATTAAGATAAAATGAAATATAAAATTTATCACATAACTAAAATAAAAAATATTCATAATTCTAATCCACGCAACACTGCATTAGCATGTAAATACATCGTGCACTGCGGGTTCTGAGTATTCCATTCCAAAACTACTAACTATTGAACAAAAGTTGGCAATTAAAACTTTCGACACTGCGCCGTGGTCTCTGTATATGCTACATCTGCGCCTCTATAAGCATACTCTATGAGCAATCTATTCAACTGTTTGAAACTCTGCTTGTCGGCTGAAACTTTGCTGAGAAGAAACGACATAGCCTTGTGTAGTTCGTGAGCGGCCATTTTGTTTCTGAGAACTTCTCCTTTACTTGCGGGTTTCGTGTCTGGTATCATATCTGAAAATAAAGCTATGTTTAAGTATAAATCATAGTTTACATCCTGTATTTTTATCACATTAGAACGAATACAAACACAGACATACGCACACACACACAAATTCAGGCCTTTAAAATATTAATTCCCTTTTGGCAGTCAGATCATATCTATATCACGGACGAATAAATAAATAAGGACTCCGTGTTACATAACAGTGAGGCACCAAAACAAGCCGGTAAACGTGTAAAAACATAGCTTTGCCATCGTCTGTGACAGATAAGTTTGCGTCGCAATACAATAATTTAAAAATGCCGTCGTGGCTTATTAAAACGTGTAAAAACAATAATATAAAAGTATTTGTGGATATATGATTATTTAAGGGAGAAAAAATTGTGTAACTGGTATACCCCGTAACCGCACACACACTAGCATAAAGGTGCTTCACTTGCTAATATCACGGCGCGGAGTCCTTCTTTTTTTACCAGTCCGTGATCTATTATTATTTTTTAAATATTTTTAAGAGTATATAAAGAAATAAATAGGAAACCCTTTTTTATTACATTGTAAGATCTATGTTAAAGAAAAAAAAATGATTTTCGTAGGACGCCTGTTAAATGTGAAACATTGAAACTATTATGAAGCAGTATGTTATTTTAAAAGTGGTTTCTCTCACTTCTGGAATTAAAGTTGGCTCAGTTGGTAAGAGCCCTCGGACGGTACCCGAGAGGCGCGGGTTCCAGCCCCGTTCAGAAATAATTGTATATACATAATCTTTATATATATAATTCTTGTGTACGGGTGTTGACAGTGAACTCCTCCGAAATGGCTGGAGCGATTTTGATTATTTTTTAGATTCTCAACAGTCCATATATAATTTTCCTGTGTATTTTAGTGATCTCCTAACGTCTGGACGGATTTTTCAAATTTAACACGTGTGTACTTCTTCTTCTTCGCAGGCGCCAGTTAAATGTGAAATATTGAAACTATTTTTTGTATACATAATATAAACAGTATGTTATTTTTAAAGTGATATCTCTTACTGGGATTAAAGTTGGCTCAGTTGGTAAAAGCGCTTGGACGGAACCCGAGATGTCGTGGTTTCGAGTCCCGTATTGTCCATGAATTTTGGTAATAAATATATTTGAATATTTAAACAAAATAATGTAAAATACAAAATATATTATTAAATATTGTAAACTTTTAAAAATGAACAATTATTAGATGCATATCTTTATCTTGAGGTTTCATCCAGTGGGAGGCTCTTGTACACAGGATGCCAGCTAGATTTTGGATACCACAACTGCGCCCATTTCTGCCGTGAAGCAATAATGTGTGAGCATTATTGTGTTATGGTCTGAAGGGCGTCGTAGCTAGTGAAATTACTGGGCAAATTAGACTTACCATCACATGTTTTATTTTGACGAGCGCAATAATTGTAGTGCCACTCAGAATTTTTTGTTTTTCAAAAATCCTCAGCGCACTGCATTTTAATAAGCATAAGTATGAAATACCATGACCTGAACGTCCTGCACATCACGTCCTTATTTTCATTAAAAAAAATTGGAAAATTAAAGTCAAAACCGATACCGTTATTAAAACAACTACTCCTTAGTTTTGCTATAAGCACTTGGGCCGTGTTCAATAGTTATTTTTGGTGGATCTGGTTGTAATATTTGTAAATTTTGTAAGATATCAGTTCTAATGAAGCTGTACATCCCTCTTGTTTTTGCAAAGATATTATTGTGAAATTTTGAAACTTTTACGTATATTTGCAACCTTTTTGCAATTTTTTTTTACTTAGCTTTCATCCCGTTCTCAGTACACCATAAATTGAAGTTTAGTTAGTAATTAGTTCTATTTTGGTAATTTATTTTATTCTACTATGCCCGAAGTTTCCCTGCGACATCGATTCCGTAGGAAAACCAAAGTTACCGACATAGCCCATATGATTACGAAACTGAAGTGGCAGTGGGCAGCGCACATAGTTCAACGGACAGATAGCCGTTGGGGCAGTACATTCCTCGAATGGCGACCACGTACCGGAAGACGCAGTATTGGTAGGCCCCCCCACAAGATGGACCGACGATCTGGTCAAGATCGCCGAAATGCGTTGGATGAGGGCAGCGCAGGACCGATCGCCGTGGAAATCTTTGGGGGAGGCCTTTGTCCAGCAGTGGTCATCTTCCTGCTGATGAAAAAAGAATACAAAAAAAAAACTCTTTAAAAATAACCCCATAACAATTCACCAATTTACCGCTACTAAAGAATATGTCATCTAACAATACCGACTAACATCACTCTTTCAAGGAAATCGAAACAAAAAAGCACACACAAACGTTATTACAATTTCTCAAAGGATGAATCATCAAGTTAAAACTATCTCGATGAAGCTTTAACAAAAGCCTGTCCAAATAGTACGCAAAAACATAGCAATGAAACTCTGTGAGGCTTACTAGGAAAACGAAATTAAAAAAGACCAGAGCTTATAATGCAATATCCGCCTCTGTAAGTTAATTTTCCGTAAAACCTAGCGATAGTCCTAACTTCGTTTACAGAGTGATTCAATTAAAATGGCCGACATGTGGCAAACAAAATGTTATATTATGATTTATTTTCAGGTTGTTTTTTAATGTATTTATGTCAGATATTTGTATGTTAAATGAAGAGGTTTTAAGTCACATTTTATAACGACCTGACATTTTTTTTTTATGAATGAGGGTAATAGCCAGAGACACAGGCCCCATTGCCCTGTGCTTCTGCGGGATATAAAAAATAATAGCGAAGTCCCAGGTCCAAGAATGTTGTACTACTAAGGGCATTTACCAGGCTCCTTTCCACAGGATGCCGGCTAGATTATAGGTATCATAACGGTGCCTTTTTCGGTCTAAAGGGCGCCGTAGCTAGTGATATTACTGGGAAAATGAGACTTAACATCCTATGTTTCAAGGTGACGAGCGTAGTTGTAGTGCCGCCCAGAGTTTTTGGGTTTTGGGGCAGGGTGTATCAATTACTATCAGCTGAACTTCCTGCCCGTCTCGTCCTTTATTGTCATAAAAAAAACCAGGATGTCAGCGTACCTGATGGTCATTGCTGCTCACACAAACTTACACACTAGAGGAATCACAGAAGCGTTGCCAGCCTTTACGCGCTTATTTCTAAGGTCCCTGTGTCGTATCGTGGAGACAACGCACAAGCAATGTTATATATATAATATTTATTCCTTGAAAACTGAACACATCCAGATGCTGCAGATGATATTCAAATTCAAATGATAAGGATATGAAATCACTTTTTGAAAGTCAAAAACTACCACCTACCTCAGACCTGAGAAGAACTATCGCTTGAAATTCAGCGGGCTTCTTATAAAAATATTGTTACAATGAAATATCGTCTGTGTTATTATTAAGAAAGTCATTTATGTTATAGTAACCTTTACCAAACAAACGTATTTTAACAATTCTTTTGAATTTCGTAACAAATTTGTTTTGATAATTACCTATACTACAATACTTTCAACTAATTATACTTATATTATGAAGAGGTCCATGTCCGTCTGTTTGTTTCAGTTACTTTCACTGATTATACGGATTCCACTCAAAGTAAATTTAAAACTACGTAATAGTGAACCATGTAAGCATTCATTTTTGCATTTTGAATAAACCTTGAAAAATAAAAATGAAAAGTCTTCCATCTCTTTCACTAACCGCTGTGGAGCGGTTAGTGAAAGAGTATGTGTGGACATACTCTTTCTCTTTCGCACCAAATCTTATTTTTGCAGATTTATTATACCCGGCCAAATAGACATTAATTCTTTTTATGTTCAATTTTAATATTTTCGTATAATGTTTTAATTTTTACGGAAAAGGAGGACAAACGAGCGTACGGGTCACCTGGTGTTAAATGATCACCACCGCCGCCCACATTCTCTTGCAACCCCAGAGGTATCAAGTCATGTCAAGCTCATTCCACAGCTTTGTAGTACGTGGAAGGAAGCTCCTTGAAAACCGCACTGTGGGGGACCGCCACACATCCAGATGGTGACCATGATATCCTAACTTGTGGCGTGACGTGCGAAGGTGGCGTGGAAATCGGCGGCAGGAATAAGGAGGAATTGCTCTTCGGAACACGCCCCGTGATAGATGCGGTAGAAGACACACAAAGAAGCCACGCCTCTACGCAGCACCAAGTGATCCAGGGTTTGACAGAGCACTGGGTCCCCGACAATTCGAACTGCTCTGCGTTGCGCGCGGTCAAATAGATCGAGCTGATACTGGGGTGCGCCAGACCAGAGATGACAGCAATACTCCATGTGAGGCCGGACCTGCGCTAGAATGTGGGCCGGCTTGAAGTATTGCCGTGCTCTATTAATGACGCCCAGCTTGCCACGGAATTGGCAATCTCTCGAGATTTCGAGACCCAATATTCCGATACTGGGCGAGGTGAGGTGTTGTCGAAGAGCGGTGATAAGACAAATGGGGTGTTTTTAGTGGTTAACGTGGACATCAAAAATAATTCTAAAAGAATCAATTTTGAGAAAATAAATGCCTTTATGCCTTTTAAGCCATTGAAGTACCTAGGGTACAACTATTACTTACAAACACATAAAATATCTAAAAAAGCAAAACAAAGAGACACAGATAATGATGATATTGATATAATCTATACTAATATATAAAGCTGCAGTGTTTGTTTGAACGCGCTAATCTCTGGTACTACTGGTCCGATTGGAATGATTCTTTCAGTGTTGGGTAGTCCATTTATCGAGGAAGGCTATCGGCTATGTTTTTTTTTTTTTCAAAATTAGGGATCCGTAACAAAATTTCTATTTTGTAACACAAGGTGTAAAATCGAAAACCTATTTTTGCGTGCGCTGCAAAAACTATTGACAATAGAACAAAATGATGTACAGGCTATAATATAGGCAATATTTTATTACTTATAAAACTATCGCGTGAATTATACTTTATATGGCAAAACAACGTTTGCCGGGTCAGCTAGTTTAAAAATATTTTTGATCTACCTATAAAGGTCAAAACGTGTGAGTAATGTTGGTGTATGTAAAGTGATGCAAATTATATATTATATACCTACAATGTAATGAAAAAAGCTGGAATTGTAAATAAAAGATAAAAAAAATGGCAGTTATAGAGATTGCGGCAGAAGTGAAAACTTAGAACTTTTAGTATTAAAATTTGAAATTTCATAATGTTTAAAAACAATTCAATTATTCATTTCAATTTATTTTTAAGAGTTATTTTATAATATATTATAAATCAAACAAAACACTATATCTACAATGCACAGTATATACACATTGAACTTTTCATTAAATCCATTCAAGTTCACATTTAAGATATACACAGCACTAATGTTGCACAATACGTCAGCTGTATAGCTACAGATATACTGCTATAAGCATTTCAGTGACGCAAATTCACGAGATTTCACCCATCCAAAAAGAGTAATATCTAAGTATATATATTTCTATTTATTTTTAAATTATTTATCGCTTGCGCCAGTCATGACCATGTCAGTGACGCGAACCCATAAGATTTTCGTGGTATAATGTGATACCCAAAAAGCGTGGTAATGAGTTTCTTTCCGCTTCTTCTTATTGAAGCCCAACATTCATAATTGTCATTTTGTAATTGAATGAAGAATATTTTACGATGCTATGGAGTTCATAAACATAAGCGAATATTTCTAACTCTTCTTCTTATTTTAAGCGTAATTAAAAGCGATTTTGCCACGATTCACGATAATTCCTTTACAAGAAAGTGCATCAAATGCTTCCCCACGGATATGGACATCATTATCTACGGAAGCTAAATGTTAAGCCAGAAGGTTTCTAATAAAAATACGACTAGAAGGTTAGTCTTTTTCCCGTAGACTTTATTGCGAAATTGTGTCTACGTTACGGTCTTTGGAGAGGATTTGAGAGTTTAATTAATGCTCTGTGTTGGATTTTACTAAATATGATTAAAATAATTCAGTGGAACTGAATTAAATTAATACTAACCAGCTTGTGGCTACAAAATGCTATTTTCTCTAGTTTATTATTAACTTTATTTGAAGACCTTAGTGACCCTGCTTATTTATTTGTTTATAAAGCACTTCAATAGAATACATATTAATACATTTAGAAATATAAATTTAACATTACTTACCATTCATACACCTATAAAAGAATCGCACGGCATTGACTAAAATGATTTAGTGTTTAATAACTAAGTACAAATAAAAGTACTTAAATGTGAAAATTAATTTAAGTTACTAATTTTATAGTTTGACTTAAAAGTATGATAGTTTTCTTTGTCTTAAGTGAGCCATGAGAGTCATTGAATATGTTTACATTTGGGTGTTTTCTAACAAGCATGTTATATTGTTCACCAGCTCTGATAGTTGGGGAGTTCAGTCCTAAATTTGATTTTATAAGTCTGCTAAATGTATTATGAATACTTTTGCGCGGATACCTCGAATGTACGGTGAAAGATAATTTTTTGAGTAGCTCCGTTTTATTGACATAATTGTTAACTATTTTGGAAATAAATAAGATATCAAAACATTTTACGGCTTGTGTTTAGGGATTTAATTACTTGCTTGGTTTGCTTACTGAGCTAGAGGTTCCAGGTTCGAATCCCGGTAGGTGCAAACATTAATGTGATGAATATGGAAGTTTGTTTTTGAGTCATGGATGTTTATATGTATTTATGTACGTTTAAGTAAGTTTATTGTATTGTTGGCTTGCAAACCATAGCACAGGCTTACGCCTAGTTTGGGGCAATGCAATTTATGTAAATTGTCAATGATATCATTATTATATTTGATAATTTATCTGTTTTCGCAGTTACTATATTACAAGATTCAACTCAATTTCCACAGCATTTTAGTATGTGCAGTTTAAGTATATCCAAATTCATCCAAACTAATCTAAATTAATATTGTTTATTTTGTCAATTATTTTGAATCAAAGTATATATATAACATAAGCCAAGGTAACCAAATTGTCCCAAGACGTGTCGCCTAGGAAAAAATAATATATTTCAGCTTCCTAGATCACAAGGCGGGAGCCTTATCCAGTTTTTTTCCTCCAAAGATTGTTAAGTTATGGACATTTCCGACATAAAATATATAATTAGAGACCGGATTATATGCAAATGCACATTGCATATGCTTTTGCATATTAAGTACCTTTTCAGCAGTAGTTTCATATTTAAGAAAAAAATAATAATAATACATACTTACGCTCGATCTCGCTCATCGTTCAATCCTTTTATAGTAAGTCCAAATATTGCACTCAATTTGTCTACAGAACATTTAGAACAGTACTTAGTAGTACATATTTTTAAAGGTAAACCTTAAATTTCATTGTTACCTAAGTAGGTATATCATGTAATAGTTTTTTCACAAATACGATTGTCAGTACAAGCTTTTATTATAAAATAAAAATAAAATATTCAAAAATATGACTTTTAATTTTTTCCTATTGTATGCATACTTTAACCCTTTTTTTGCATATTTTAGCTATTTTACCTGCATATTTTGGGTATTTTTTGTGGGTATATAATCCGGTCTCTATATATAATATATTTGAAATAGAAGCTCATTTTTTATGACAATACGGGACGAGACGAACAGGACGTTCATCTGATAGTAATTGATACGCCCTGCCCATTACAATTGTGTGCCCATTTCACTAGCTACGGCGCCCTTCAAACCGAAACATAGTAATGTTTACACATTACTGCTTGGATGGAGCCTCCCACTGGTAAATGCTCATTTATTCCTTCGCGTTCCAAGAACCTTTTTTGAATATAACTCCTTAAAAATAAAACCTATAACTAGCGATGTAGACACTCAAAGGTATACTAGAAAGTTCTCAACCCACGATATTATATCTTTTCAATTAATATTAAACAAGTTTCATTATACAACCAATGCCCTGCGGTAAAAACAACTATTTCATGTAAACACAAAATTAATGAGACTCTTAATTAAGTAGCGTAAATTGAAATGCGATTTCGAATCAGCACTTTTGTATTTTAAATTGAATTCCCTGCGCTGAATGTTGGATGGCACGATATCCTAAATATAAATTTGTCGTGTTTTGTCCGATGAGTTTCCGACGGTTTATTTCCGATGTGCTTCGATAAAATACTCGATAACGTTGTTAGTTTCAAACATATCTATATTTATGACAATATTTCGTTGGTATCTATCAACGCGGTGCGATTTTGATCCTGCATCTTACATACTTAACTTTACACTGTATTGTGTAAACATAACTTGAAATTGAAATACGTGAAATTACTGGGTAAATAAAACTTCACATCTTATGTCTCAAGGTGACGAGCGCAATTGTAGTGCCACTCAGAATTTTCGGGATTTTCCAAAATCCTCAGCGGCACTGCATTGTAATGGGCAGGGTATATCAATTATCATCAGCTGAACGTCCTGCTCATCTCGTCCCTTATTTTCATAAAAATCTAAACGTTTGAAAGACGTCCAGTACTGGGAAAAGGTCTCCCCCAAAGATCTCCACGACGATCGATCCTGCGCTGCCCTCATCCAACCTATTTCGGCTAACTGGATCAGATCATCAGTTCATCTTGTGGGGGTTCATCACTGTGCCTTCCAGTACGTGGTCGCCATTTGAAGACTTTACTGCCTTAACGGCTATCTGTCCTTCGAGCTAAGTGCCCTGCCCACTGCCACTTCTGTTTCGCAATTGTCCGGGCTATGTCGGTGATTTTGATTCTGCTATGGATCTCCTCATTTCTGATTCGATCTCGCAAGGAAGCTTCAAGCATAGTCCTATCGATTTCACTCATTGCAACCATAAGGCACATCTTTTCTTTTTTTTTTGAGAGGAGGAAATACAGTTACGTATTTACGCCCCGGAACGGGGCGTAATATGTCGGACTCGAGTGTCCGCGTTAGCGGACACCCCATACCGACTAAAACCTCCTCTATGCTGTTAGCCATGCTTTTACAGCGACATAGGACATGGGCCGTGGAGGCCATAAAGACTACGCAACAACAGTCGCGGGGCGTCTCCTAAGGAGACTCGAACCTCAGACCCGCTGTGTGCTTGTGGGAAGAGAGCCCACCTGCTTTCTGTATGTCATCACTGGCAACACGCTCTGGTTAAGTTTTCGTCTTAAGACACTGTAGTATTATGGACGAGAACTTATTATATAATCACAATTGTTTTTAATTTATTACAAGCTAAGATAGTACAATGATGATGTACCTACACTGAAAATAAAATTAAAATCAAAAATAAATAAGAAATAATCGCGCAACAAAATTTTTGCTTTTGTTTGTTAAAAAAAATTACTGTTGCAAAACTAAGATACTACTGTGACGTGGCATTTTATTATGGTTATCTCTCTCTATTCAGTAATATTAAAATCATTAAAACTTTTTGAGGAGAAAAATACTTTAGCTGCGGTGAGCACTTTTCTTGGGACGGGCTTAGATAATTTACACGTCTAGATAGAGTCTCTTGCAAACAGACAAGTGATAGACAGCCGCTAAAAGCAAGCCAGAAATATCAGTTTAGTGTGTGTGACCCGTGTGTGTTGTGTGACAAACTAGGTCTTACACTTGCGAATTTTATGAGACTTTGTGTGTGTGTGTGTGTGAATTGCTTAAAATAGAGGTTAGTTCTAAAGTTTTATTTTGATGTTTTCACAGCTGTCATAGTCTATCTAGAGGTCATCTTAGGGGATTGGTATAAATTCTAAAAATCTAATCTGATCGAAAAGTAATAATTTACATTTTTACAAGCAATAAATGAATATTGTATTTTCCCACATAAATGCTAGTACTTTTATACTGATAAGAAAAGCAATGCGTGCGAAATTATTCCCTAACCATTCCAGAATATTCAAAAATGCACAAAGTTAATGTTCAAGTTTTCACTTCTGCCGGCACTCCCGGAGTGCAACCCGTATTTTTTTATTATATGATCGATTGAATCAGTTTTGTCATCAGTTTATTACCTAAATGTACTTTAAATATTAATATTTTTTATTTGAGTTCTAAGTATAAATTCAATGCCAACTGTATCCTTTGGCATGTCAAATTTACTATGCGTTTCGTAATGCCTATCTGAATTTTGTGTTAAGACTTAAATTCATTGAAGGAGTTCCTTTACCAAAAACTGTGGGTATTTACGAGTGAAATCGTGAAACCAACCAACAAAGAGGATGTAAATACTACGTAGTACGTGCAGTCTGTAAGCAGCGGTGGATTTACAATAGGGGCAGTTCGGGCAAGTGCCTAGGGCGGCAAATTTTTTAGGGCGGCAAAATTTTGAAAGTAAAAAAAATTTTTAGTCTTATCAAGATTGCTCAATACACTTAATTAATTCTTGAGTTAATTAATAATTTTTGGTTAAATTGATATTTCATGAAATTCAATTTATCCATTATTTGTAAATTTATGTTTATAGAATATATAGGTAACATATAATAAAGTTTCTGCAATAAATTAGTTATTTTAGTTTTCAAAAATAAAATATATAAACTAGAAGCTTAAGTAAAATTCCAGTATTGGGGCGGATTTTTTTCCGGTGCCCAGGGGTGCCATTAAGTTTAAATCTGGCCCTGTCTGTAAGTGTGTGTTCTGTACGTTTGAAACTGTAGTAATTACAGTATGTCGATTGGCGACGAAGTATAATCCGGCTAAGTTTGAAACGTAGTGGATTTCGGCTATCTCTGTTTTTACAAGATTATAGCCGTCATATTCTGTTAATCACACTTCACAGAATGTGTTCATCATTGGATTCTCACATTAATGTCGACCTGTTTTCGCACTCCTCTACTGCTGCATTTAAGACTGAGTTAAAACAACATTATTATATCCCTGTCTGCGCCTTGATTTATATAATATTGTGTATTCGCCTAAATATTCTATTGTTTACTTATCTTATCGTTCTGTTGTCATGTCTGTAAAATTGTATTCTTTTGTGTTCTCAGTGAAACTATTCTAGGATATATCCAATATTGTAATTTGTATATTTATTTAACTTAATTTTGTACTATAGTGATGTATCTGTTTGTTTCCCTAATAAATAAATAAAAAATCTATCAATGACTGCACGTTGCATACAACCGAGTGAATCGCTTTTTTTCTTAAATAGTTTCGTTAGGCTGCCAACTAAACTAAAAAACAAACTAGTTAGTTACAGAGCACTGTCAAATGTGTGATTAGTATGTAACCATAGAGTAGGTACACAAGTAGGTAACCATCTATTAGTTACACAAGTCATAGACTATAGCTGCATTACAGATACGTTACATTGAGAATTTTTGCGGAGTTTTTCAAACAGCAAGAATAACCGTATTATAAATGAGATTTTATGACTTAAACCATAACAAAAATACCTATAAACATATAAATATATATATTTTAATAGATTTTCAATACCATTGTATTAGTTATAAGTAATAAATAAATAAATTTTTAATTAAACTTTTTTTAATGTTCTTATTTTTTCAGTTAAAAATTAGTTTTAACATTTTTTAGAAATATTTTTATTTGAAAAATACCGCATTGTACTTATAACATATTCATATTAAAGAGGATAATTTATTGCGCCGCTTCTTCTGTCTCAGAGCGCCATTTGAAAGATAGAAAGAAAGAAAAATATTTATTTATAAACACACACACACAAATAACAAAAAACAATTTAAAAATATAAAAATATATATATATATATATATATATAAAAACGTGTGGTGTTTAAAAAAGGAGCCACTCAGCATGTGTTGCAACACAAATGTGATGCAACGCTGATCTTCTGTGGCCCCCGCGTGACATATGACTTCAAGGGGGACACCTAGCCTGAACGAAATTGAATTTACTTATTAACATAAAAAACAGTTATTACTAAACTTAAGAACTAGAACAAAACATACAGATCATAAAAGTAATTACAAATTAGAACAAAATCAAAGTCATAAAAAATAATAAAATAAAACAAAATTAAAAGCTCCTAGTCTATTTTAAATGCAACTAAGGCTGGAATACTGACTTTGATGTTCATTTAAGAGATATTTTTTCATTTTTCATTTAAAGAAATTAACTGATAATGAGGCTTTGTAAGGTGGTGGAATATTGTTCCAGCAGTGAAGGCAGCAGTATGATGCCGACTAATAGATAAAAGACCGTATAAAGCCGCTCTGGTGTGGTACAGGGTATTCGTGTTGCTCAACCAGTTAAATTTTTTATATAAATATGCGGGAGCCTTAGAGGTGACCACATTGAAAAGTAGAACTGCGAAATGCAGGCGTCTTCTATACTCCATATTTAAAACTTTATGCTTGATCAGATACGGAGTTATGTGACTTCGCGGAGGAATGTCCCAACAATACCTCGCGCAAGCGTTTTGGACCCGCTGTACTGCATCCCTTGAGCGGGCCAGAAATCGAGGTCCGTAAACATTTTCACCAAAGTTCAACTTGGAGAGTATTAGAGTCTCGCAAAGTTTAAGACGCAATGTTTCATTAATATATGGTCTGATCCGGTACAAAACCTTAATTCTATAAAAACAATTGGATATTATGGCATTGATATGTTTCTCAAACCTGAGGTTCTCATCAAAGAGAATACCCAGGTTTCGAGCTACTGGTACCCGTTCAATCACCACATTATTTATTATGATATCCAAATTGCAATTTAGGACTTTACTGATAAGGTTTGTTGTACCTAAGACCATATATTTAGTTTTAGTGGCACTGAGCACCAAAGAGTTTCCGAAGCGTTAGTAGTATCTAGTATATTAGTAATCACATCAAAAAGAATTCTTAAGGAATCAATTTTGAGAAAATAAATGCTTTTTTAAGCCTTTTTAACAAAGTTGTATCAATATTAAATTTATTTTTTTTTACCGTGCAGGTTTCGTCACTTTATTCAGATGAAATTTTATTAAAATATTTATTCATTAAACACATAGAGATAGTAGGGAGGAACATTTGTACTATGGTTACTTTTACCACACTATCGTTTTGAAGTTATTCTTTTCAATGTTTACCGAAATATGTATCTACAATTATATATATATCATAATCCATACATCTATACCTGTAAATAAAATTGGAGTGTCTGTTTGTAATATTGAAATAATATAATAATTATTTTTTTTACAATTTTTGTCTGTCTGTCTGTATCAATTTTGACGGGACTCTTATTGGCAGGTAGCTGATGTAATAAGGAGTAACTTGGGATACATTTATTTTAGAAAAATTCTTTTATTTTAGGACAATAAAGTAATGTTGCAATGTCCAAGAAACGGTACAACTCTAAAAATAATTTATATGGCAAAACAACGTTTGCCGGGTCAGCTAGTTGGTAAATATATTTTCAATATATCAATATTATACCATTGTAAATATACATAGTTATAAGATTTGTTTTGTTTGAATTAAGTATATGTATATTTCAACATAGTACTCAAAGTTACGGTGAGTAATCATTTTAAAAAACACAGCAATGTCGTAAAACGTAGCACGAAGTTACACAAGATTCGATTCGAAAAATTCACTCAATTAAAACTTCAAACACAGCTCGAACAACAATTTCACACAACAAACTTTTAAAGGCAAAATGTGCCAAGGAAACCTGTCAAGTTACATCCTGCCAGTTTCAAAGAGAAAGCAAATCACCCACCTGTTCCTTATTTCCCCCTCGATGACGTCTTGCGTAAACCTTACAACACTTAACTAAACAATTTCGAGATATTATTCGTTGTAAAACTGACGACAAAATGCCAGAATAGCGAGTATGAAACGACGGCTTCATTCCCGCTTACGGTCTTTTTTTAAATAGTTGCAATCCCGTTGCTACTACTATCATCTTTAACGTAAGTGGGTAAAGACTAGAATTGGCTAAATAGTTTTATTTAGGGGCACATCTGTCCCTACTTGTGATTTACCCTAACATGTGGCGTGAGGCTGAATTCGACCGGCACGAATAAACCGAGCAGGATACAAAATGAATGATATCGGATTTTACAACGATAGTATAAAAAGACAAAAGTGATAATAGTAGTGCGAACGAGGAGCTGAAACAAAGTTTTGTTGAACTTTATCTAACACGATACAATAGACGTTGGCTTCAAAATCCTTTTGCAAGTTCAATATTTGAGGAAACACGCCAGTTTTACGGGTAATAATATTGATTGCTGCATTTTTTAGTGAGTTACAAATCAAAGTTTGCCGCTGTTCACGTAGTAGCGTACGGCATTCGTAAAATTGGAACGTCAGCTCTGATAAATCCGTGAAATACGAATTTCTTGCTCAGTATTGTCAACATTTGATTACGAATTTTTATTGTTTGGACGACTGCAATTGAAACGAATTGTGTTAGCAATTTCATTGATTTGTCTTCGTATTTTTGATGTTTAAAGAAAAATAACTAGTTACTCAGTAATTTCACTACATAGTTTATAAGTGGAAGGCTCCTTTGCACATGATGCCGGCTAGATTATGGTACCACAACGGCGCCTATTTCTGCCGTGATGCAGTAATGTGTAAACATTATTATGTTTTGTATTGGCGGATTATGACATTGTGATGATAATTGAGGAGTGACGTCATTCATAGATCAGTTAACATGGCCGCTGAATGTGTTATTAATCTCAATATTTAAATAAAAACTGAGTCGTTTTTTAGAAATTTCGAAAATAATCATAAATAATTTCATAGCTTTGCATCTTTTGTTTGAAATTATTGTTTTACTTTATTATTATTTAAATAAACACTTTTTAAAGGGGGAATGTCACCCTGAAAATGTGATCTGGAAAGGTTACGAAACGTCGAGTGGGAGGCTCCTTTGCACAGGATGCCAGCTAGATTATGGGTACCACAACGGTGCCTATTTCTGCCGTGAAGCAGTAATGTATAATCATTACTGTGTTTCGGTCTGAAGGGCACCGTAGCTAGTGAAATTACTGGGCAAATGAGACTTAATATTATAAGTCTCAAGGTGACAAGCGCAATTGTAGTGTCGTTAAGAATTTTTTGGTTTGTTAAGAATTCTGAGCACCACTGCAGTGTTATGGGCAGTGCGTATCAATAACCATCAGCTGGACGTCCTGCTCGTCTCATCCCTTACTGTTATAAAAAAAAAAACAAAGTGGCTTTCCGCTGTCTGTCCCTATGTATGTTAGATCTTTAAAACTACTCGCTATCTCCACGGAATGGATTTTGATGGGGTTTTTTTAAGAGATAGAGTGATTCAAAAGGAAGGTTTATATGTATATGCTAGTAAAGATATTCTGATAATTTTAGAGGGTTTTTAATGTGACGTCGTAATTAAAAACATTTTTTGTGCTTACATTGCAAACGCTGGCTCAACCCTACAAGATAAATCAAAATAATTCACTACAATATTGTAAGTAGGTACATCTTAAAATGGTCTACAAAAAAAACTTTTAACAAAAAAACAACTGACTTCAAAAACACTATTCCAAAACAACAGATAATAATGTTCACGAAAAAGTATAAAAATAATTGTGTATTTTTATACAATCTAATTAATTAATCTAATTCTAGTTACGATTATTGTAATTTTTGAAGTCATCCAAGATAGGTTTGCTACTACATACTTAGTTATAGGTGAGCTGTGCTTGAGTCGTGAGGAGGCGAGAGGCGAGAGCGGGTCGCGGCGGAAGGACACCGATTCCAAAAATAACAATAATCGTAACTAAAACTAGATTTATTAATTAGACTGTATAAAAATACGAAATTATTTTAATACATTTTAGTGCATATTACTTATATCTATTGTTTTGGAATAGTGTTTTTGAAGTGGCTTTTTTTTTATTAAAAATTTTTTAAAAGGACAAGCGTTGAAAAATGAAATTGACAGAGTAAAATTCTTTATAGTACTTTTTTAGATTCGTGTAGTTTGGAGAAAATACAGAAACTATTATGAAACTAAAAACAATTTTTTATTAACGATGCATAATTAATCCCTGAAGTGAATGTTATAACTTTAAAACATAACAAATTTCTTAGAAACTATTATTTTATAAAAAAATATACTATACTACATTTAAATTTGTTATGGTTTTATTTCATGTATGAAAGCCTTTCTAAAGTATTTGATATATGATTGTTATGTACATATACTTACACCATATATACCTAGGTATGGATGTGTGTGTGTGTTGGAACACTTACTATTATTTTTATACTGTTAAATGCAGACATAGTCGTGGGTAATAGCTAGTAGTTGCAACTGTAAATTTTTATTATTATTAGAGACTGACCTAACCCCCCTGAAAATGTGCTCTGAAAAGGTCACGAAACATCGGCTTATATAAAATAATAATAAAAAAGGAAATTTTCCAGAATATCTAAAGTAAAAACACAGATACTATCACCCACGTCTTAAACCATTAAAAAGTGTTTAATTTAAATGTGTAACTCTCGCGTTAATAAGAGAATATATTTGTATTTTATATATCAATGTCCCCCTTAAGTAGTCGCACGTGACAGGACTTACATGTCCAAATGTTTCGAGTTTTCCTTAGTGTTAATGCTGCCCGCACGAGTCTCGTGCCAGAGTTTGGCGAGTCAACACCTCCTGAGGATGTTTCGTGTATAGGCGAAACACGTGTCCAATCGTTTAAAGACGAATATTCAAATCATTTGGGTAATTATGGATTTCCGCAACGCCTACTTCAATAAAAGGACTCGCATGGGAAAATATTGCTATATCAACGGCATTTAGACCAGGGTCGATAATTTTTTAAACCAAAAATAATAATAGTAGGATGAAACTTATTGGAAAAGGAAGAGAATATAACAAAAATGAAAGGAAAAATAAATGTAGGGCGATCTGAGATCGGGAAGTGGAAAAGGGCATTTTGCAAAATTAGCAAAATATCTTTTCATGGGCATAAATTTTCCGATCATTTACAATTGTAATTTTTTTTTTTTACAACATCGGAAAGTAAAGATTTCAACGAATAGAAAGCACACAAACTTTTCTAAAGAAGCTGATATTTTGACGGGTGAATTTTCAATTGAAATGAGGATTCTTTTCCGATATTTGAGTAAGGTGAAAAATGATGTGTTAAGGTGAAAAAATAAATATTTCAATTCAAATAAATTACAGTGTATTTGGAACATAAAAAGGGATTTTTTACAATATTTCGTGTTTTTTTTTTTTTTGTAAAAGATAAATATAAAACCAAAAACTTGGTTTTATGAATATTTCACATAAACTTTGATGTTATTTGAAAAAAGTGTGAAAATAAAAGTTGTAGATCTTTTTATTACCTACAACTTTGCCATTTATCTTACTGCCTATAGGACTTGCAGTTTTGCCGGAAATCGAGATAAACCGTTTCTTACCATAAAACACCCCCCTTTTCCACTTACTGACCTCAGATCGCCCGTAATTTATTTTTCCGTTCATTTTTCTTATATTCTCTTCCTTTTCCAATAAGTTTCATCTTTCTATTTTTTTTTCACGTTTTATCATTTTCAAAGGGTTCTGCACTGGTCTTATTATGTTAATTAAACATTAATTGTGATAAAAGCAGAACTTCTCTAGTAATAATAATAATAACACTGGAACACTCTTACACAAATTTTCTTACCCCAAACTAGGCATAGCCTGTAATATGGGTGCAAGACAACGATATATCTAATATATAAAATTCTCATGTCGCGGTGTTTGTAGTTAAACTCCTTCGAAACGGCTTGACCGATTCTCATGAAATTTTGAGTGCATATTGGGTAGGTCTGAGAATCGGACAACATCTACTTTTCATCCCCCTAAATGTTTAGAGTGGTCCACGCCAAATTTTTTTTTTTTTTTTTTTGACATTATTTTTTCTTTAATTTTTAGTTTGATTACGAGTCAGCATTAAAAAATACATACAATTTCAAATTTTCACCCATCTACGATCAACAGTTACTTTTGTATCGCGATTTTAATATCGGCAATACAACGTTTGCTGGGTCAGCTAGTTTAATATAATATATTTACTTAAACATACATAAATACATATTAACATCCATGACTCGGAAACAAACATTCATATTCATCATATAAATGATTGCACCTACCGGGATTCGAACCCGGGACCTCTGGCTCATATAGTAAAGGTCTTATATATATATACAGTGTCGCATACAGAAATACTTCCAGACAACTTTATTTGGTCTGAACGAACTTAAGTGACAACGGAACATTTTTGCTCTAAGTGCAGCCGATCTTATTTTGCTAACTGGAGCCAGACAGGTTTTAACGTTTCAATTAAATTATTCCTGCCAAAATAACTATTTCACTTGTGAGAATAATGCTGTGATTTTGATCTTATTTACAAATAATTTCCCAGTGGGAGGCATCTTTGCACAGGATGCCGGCTAGATTATGGGTACCACAATTGCGCCTATTTCTGCTGTGAAACAGTAATGTATAAGCATAACTGTCTGTCGGTCTGAAGGGTGCCGTAACTAGTGAAATTACTGGGTAAATGAGACTTAACATCTTATGTCTCAAGGTGACGAGCGCAGTTGTAGTGCCGCTCAGAATTTTTGGGGTTTTTCAAGAATCCTGAGCGGCAATGTATTGTAATGGGTAGGGCGTATCAATTACAATCAACTGAACGTCCTGCTCGTCTCGTCCTTTATTTTCATAAAAAATAAATTATTCATAATAGTCTGCTAACTTAAAGCATTGCTAATTCGCACTCTGTCTTCTTCTATTGACCTAAGTCAGAATGAGAAAAAACACTCCTTAGCGGCTGTTTAAAGTTAGCGGATCATTATGAAAAAGGGGGTAAAAGTTTTGCTTTATAATATCGATGTAGTTAATCTAATATGTATATAAAATTCTCGAGTCCCGGTGTTTGTTGCCAAATTTCTTCGAAACGGCTTACCTAATTTGAAAATTTGTGTGATATATCGGGTAGGCCTGAGAATTGGCATGACCACTAAATATTTTCTTTTATTTTTCGACAATTTTTTTATTTTTATTTTATTATGATTCAGCATTAAAAAATACATACAAATTCATATTTTCATATATTAATATAATAAACATACTTAAACATACATAAAAACCATCCATGACTTGGAAAAAGCCATAAACATTAATCATACAAACGTTTGTACCTACCGGGATTCAAACACGGGACCCCTAGCTCAGTAGTCAGGGTCACTAACTCCTGAGCTATATGAGTCATCGTAGATAATTGAATACGTTATATTAATTGAGATTGCAAAAAAATCTTGAGAATAAGATGAGATTTCCATAAGACTGCGAAAAGAAAACGCAGAATACATATTATATAAAAGCTGAATCACGATCAATTTTTGGCTCTTCAGTAATTAGTAGTTTATACACAAATCTAACCGCAACTTAAAAAAAATTACATACATATATACACACACACTCACGCCTTGTTCCCGTCGGAGTAGGCAGAGACAATAGAATGCCATTTGCTTCTATCCTTACAAACCTCACGCGCTTCCTCTACATTCAGATGCGGGTTCTTCGGACCTCTCCTTTTCTCAAAACGTCCCCAATTTGGTCGACGAAAGTTCCCGCGACCGACTTGCCCACACACACTTAACAAAAATTAATTCCAAGATAAAGTTCTTTGAGACAAAGAGGCGCTCTAATATTTTTGAAGAAATGATTTTTATTTTATTTATTAGGAAAACCAACAGCTTTAACAACTTTAATGATATTTAAAATAGTTACAGAGAGCCAATTATAGGTCTCCACAATTAGTGCTAGAGTAGAAAAATTTAACTGACAACGTGAGCATATACAATCCGAAAATTACAATTTACATGATCCTTAAAGTTAAATACACAAATAAAATTTGAAAAACAAAATTTTATGAACGATGCGGGATTCAAACCCGTTATAAAATTCTGTTTGCTTTGTTCAACTCTTATTTTCATTCATCTACAGGATCTACTTTACAGTTATACCCTGCTCAACCCCAATATTTCCATATTAGGAAACTGACTTGAGATGTCGCTCTTGTAAATCTAAATGTTATGTCACTTTAAAAAACGTAACATATTATTAAAGTTAACGAAACAACTTAAGAATATGTAGGGTTCTTATTACAGAATTTGTTGAATAAGGCACGTCTTACAGAGTCTTCGCTTGAACAGAAAAGATCTAGATTAGTATCACTACTTGATAGATTGTTGAAGCTATTGCTTGCTCGCCAAGTAAAAGTATTTCTTTTATAGTTTAGGTTAGTGTGTTGAAGTCTTACGGCCGTTTCAATATTCAGTCTATCTCTCACTTGAGGTAAAAATCGTGACTATCGTTGACTTTTCTGTCCCAATAAACTTATCGACAACGTCTGTCGGGTCTACTAGTATAATTATAAACATTTAGTATATTAAGTTGTAGCATAAGTAAAAAAATTCCCTTTTTAGTTTTCTTGCATAAAGGCTTCATTTATTTATTCAGAGAGGAATTCTATTTCATAATACGCTAAATAGACCAACCTTTTCACTCCCTCCAACAAATTTTCTACCCACTGTATTACACCACTCAGAATATTTATGAAAACATTTTAAATCACGTCATTTTAACCATTCAAAATGTTATAAAAAGAACTTTTTGAAAGAAATACTAAAGAGTAGTTGAACTAAATATGTTTTATTACAATCCAACGAGTCTTAAAGAACGCACTTAAAGCGAACGTACTTAAATAAATAGCATTTAGGTAAATTCCGCAATTCATAATATTATGTTAATGAAATGCTTACGGTTGCGTGTTTCATATGTTTTTCAGATTTATTTGAATTGAGCTCTTTAGAAGAATTTAAATATTATGTTGAAGTTAAATTTTTGTCTGGAGTGTAGGTTTGGGTACATTAATTAGGTGCAGAATTGTAAAGAATATTCATGACTGTAATAATAAATACGTACTTTTATAATTTATTCAAACAAAACAAATCTTATAATTATATTTACAATACTGTGACTACATAAAATTAAAACTATCATTACGTGGAAGCGTACCTAAAATACTGGCAGCATTTCCGCGTTGGATAGGTAGGCTGATCCGTTGACCGAGATCTGCAAGCGCTTGGGTTTCCAGTGGCCTTATTGAAGCGCGAAGATAGTATTTTGAACATTCTCCGGCCAAGTATCTCTACACCAAAGGGCACAAATATTTATGACTTAATGAGACCAATATATATTTGCGACGCTTGCCGTCTTCGGCAGTCGAAGCAGCAGCCCCAGCACCAACTGACGTAACTTGAACATGAGAAGGAGCCAGAGTGTCGACGCAAGTAGCGTCCCACACCAGCGTCCTTCCTCATGCCCAAGCCACCAGCGTCATTCCATCAGGACAGGATAATACCATTTGGCTCTAAAACAGCTGGTATATTAAGAGTGGCAAATGCCCTGCGGATGACTTCATTAATGCTGGCGTGTCGACTGCCGATTTTAGGCAGGATAACCCGTGGCGCCCAAGAGCATCTACCTGAACGCCACATCTACATTGATGTGGTTCATTCAACAGGTACTTTTATGTAATGTAGCGACCGAAGATAAGAAAGATTAATTATTGTTTTTAAAACCGTTGAATATTAATTATAAACGGATAATCTCTGAAAATTGGTTATACTTTGTTTTGGATTTGGAGAGAAAAATTTTAAGAAATAAATATTTTGACTGTTGCTTCTCAATATATTTTTGATAATGTTCTATATGTTCATAAGTACATCGAGGAAATTGCTAGAAACTGTGACAAATATAATGTTAACACGAGGAACAAACATAAACTTGTTATGTCTACTACTCGGTTGAGTACAAAACAAATGTGTTACGAAATTTAAAAGAATTGTTTAAAAACGTTTATGTGGGAAAGGTTACTATCGCCTATACTACTGTTACTTTATTAATGTTTATTATACGATATTATATTGTAATCCATATTTTTTTTTATAAAAAAAAGCCCGTTGAGTTTCTTGCGCCCGATCTTCTTAGGTCTGAGGCAGTCTATTTGAAGTAGTTTCTGACGTTCAATAAGTGATTTTGAATTCTATTTGGAATAAAAATATTTGAATTTGAAATATCTCACAGGCGTTAGACCACTCTGCGCTTTGGATACTAAATATACCTACGGGCGCGCGGAACCCTCGAGGTAGTCAAATGGTCGGTTGTCAATTGCTTACCGCGAAGCGCGTGCCGCTTTTATTCCAATCATAAGTATATGCTATTATCCTTTCCCTATTTATTCCATTGGAGTAATAGTCCTCAGGTAAAAGCATAAAAAACTCTCTTGAATATTATTACCTAGATTTAAGAAAAAATATTATTTTTCTGTTATTCTAGCTTTGGCTTTGTCAGATTAAACCTCGACCTAAAACCACAAGTAAATAGCTAAGTAACGTGAAAGAGACGCCTTCTGTCTTATTTGCGTGCTTATTACGTGCGTATCAGCCCTGAATAGGTAGAGAATATGTAAGTACAAGTAGATTGTAGTGTGAGTTAACTGATATATTATGAATGTGTTATGAACCCAACGCAGCGACGAACTTAGTACGATATAAAAGAAATCTTAGTAACGACCATATACAGTAACTTTATTCTTAAAAGGTCCAACTAAGTGAGGCTTCTGTTCTGTTACTGTGACCACCTTGTTATTCTGTGCCACAGTACAGAAATACTCGTTACGCCAAGGACGCGGATGAAATCGATAAATGTCAATTTCATAAACTCTCCATTGAAATTGAACTACCGAAATGATATTTAATATTTGAATTTCGTATTTTGAATACCATTCATTATCCGCTACATTGTGAAAATATAATTTGATATTGTCCTTTCATTATTTTAGCAGCTGCGGCACTACCTACTAATTATTTATTTCACTTAAATGTTGTTTAACTTCATTTTGGCCGTGCTTTTTTTCTTGTACTATTATGAGTTATCTTAAATGTTCATACCGCGTAAAAATATTATAAATAAGTATTCGTGGAATTAACACTAAAGAAAGGTTTTTGACAGTTTTATGTGAAATATTACGTAGATGGTAATAGGCAAATAATTTATTGTAAAACTAATTTTTTGGTTTCCGTTTTTCGATTTAATTTACTTTACTTACTTTTATGAGCCTTATTACTTACTATTATGGCCAGGTGTGACCTAATAAGACAGTCTCTCGAAGAAAAATTTAAGGAAATAAATATTATGACTGTTCATTGTCAGTAAATTTATGAAAATTGTATATACCTTCACAAAATTCGTCACCTTTTTATTCTTAATAGTGATTTTCATTATTATAACACTAGAAAATAAGAAATAAGAGATTGCTTCTAACTAATTCTAGTAGGCTTCATAAGATACATAATAGCTTTAAGGTAAATAAATGTATATACTTTTATAATAAAGTCCCACAAAGACACTGTTCAGACATTATCTATAAATAAATTTAAATGTTTTATTATAAAATGGCTCTGTCGTAAATACTCAACAGCTGAATATCTAAATGAATCGACAGCCTGGAACTAGATTATGATTATTTCGTAGCAATAGCAATGACAGTACAATATTGTATATTTAATTAAAAAGAGCGCAAAAAATAGAATGCTGGGAGAGTTTCTTGCTCGGCTTCTTCTATCTCAGAGCGCCATTTGTTACCGAAGCGGTAGTAGTGTCTAGTATATTAGAAATGACATCAAAAATAATTGTAAAGGAATCAATTTTGAGAAAATAAATGCCTTTTATGTCTTTAAGAAAAAAAAACGGAAGTATCTGTCGATCGGTGTCACCAAACCATTGTTCTAAATAAGAATCTTTGAAGTTCTTTGACCGAGTGAGATTGCGTCTCCCAAACACGAAGACAAAGTGGAACGATCTCGGTTATAAATAAGTTAATTATTGTCATAATAATTGTTCTTATCAATCGGTTCGTTTATTCATACATTTATCACTCGCCGGGTGACATGCGCGCGCGCAGTATGCAGCAAGCACGCCCGCGTTCTGTGTCAGTTAGCGCGACCGGAAAATCGTGAGTTGGAAACTAATGAAAATTACCTCGGAGTAGTGATTGTGCATGAGTTTTCTATGATTTCTGTCACATAACTTATTGTGATCTTATATAACATACTGAGAATAATATAATAAATTACTAAGGTGAGTTTTATGTGTTTTATTATTGTAGTGTTTATTTATATTTAGATTTTTTTATTATTTCAATGCAATGATTAACCATTTAAACACAGAGGAAACAAGTGAATTTTGTGATCAACAATTAATATTATTAAGTACATATACATTCCAATAAAGTGTGTAGGTTTGTGTCTTTTTAGAAATGTAACTAGGATAGTTTTCCGCATATACTATGTTAAATATCTGATATATTTATATGAGCATCATAACATTGTTAGCAATGTATGTATGTAATAGTCTGTTGATTAATGTATAATAATTATTAGAGTTTTCTTTATTTTGTTTTTAACACTTATTTATCAACACGAAATTATCGTATCTTTTTACGTTCAATAAGAGAATTGCTTTTTTATATAAAAATATATGAATTTTGAATAATCCACTTAATACTGCTTGATTCTTGTATATATTACCAGCTGTTCTGTCAATAGAAAATAAAACTAATCAAATAAATAAATCTGAACTAAGAACATATTATTTCCTGGGGCCTTACCTGTACAGTGAATTATACAAACTAAATAGGAGTCCTATAGATAAGACTAAACGCAGTTGTAAAAAAGTAATATTTAAATGGTTAAAAGTTTTAAACTACGATGATACAGAAAAACTTAATAAACATGTACTAAAATAAAAAACAATAATTTAAATTATTATACCAACGCTAGCAATTTTCTTTTCTTACTTAGCACACACACAAACACATACACACAAATCCATACTTCCATACACACACACGCGCGACTTTCTTATATTTTTATATTGTACTTATATTATATAGCCTGACGACCTGTATAGCCGAGTGGTTAGCGATCCTACGTACTAAGCTAGAGGTCCCGGGTTCGAATCCCTGTAGGTGAAAGCATTTATCTGATGAATATGGATGTTTGTTTCAGAGTCATGTATTTTTATATGAATTTATGTATGTTTAAGTAAGTATATTGTATTAAATATATCGTTGTCTTGCAACCCATAACACAGGCTACATATGCTTAACTTGGGGCAAGATAATTTGTGTGAAAAGTGTGTCACTATTATTATTATTATATAGGGGAAGAGACTGGACCTTACCACACAGGGAATCCTAGTGTGAGGCCAGAATACTTGTAAAATTAAAGTTACTTACTTTGTACCAATGTATACTTTGTAACAGATATTTTGTCACAACTATGTAGCTAATATGGTACCCCAATAAATTATTCTTATTCTAGTCTAAAAAAAATATGATATTATTCTAGTATTTGGAAATGATGTAGTCTAAACCCATCGGAAATATGAAATCAAAGTTAATGAGTTAAAAATGAAACAAAAACATATACAAAAACTTAACAAATTATATACTAAAACCTTCCTTGGGACCCGCGCTATCCATTGGTGATATCAGCATGAAAATCGGTGCAGTAGTTTTTGAGTTTGTCGCGATCAGTCAGACAGACAGATGCGGCGACTTTGTTTTATATTATGTAGTGATTTCTTTTTCTAATGTAGTTATTAACAGTGCAATTGGTTTATGTTCCAAATAAAATAACTTAACACGCCAAATAATTGACGCAATTTTACCAGTGGGAGGCTCCTTTGCACAGGAAGCCGTCTAGATTATGGGTACCAAAAACGGCGCCTATATCTGCCGTGAAGCTAACTGCTTCAAATAAAAACTGAGTCGTTTTTTAGAAATTTTTTATCATAAATAGTTTCATACTACCATTTATTGTTTGAAATTATTGGTTTACTTTATTATTATTTAAATAAACACTTTTTAAAGGGGGAATGTCACCCTGAAAACGTGATCTGAAAAGGTTACGAAACGTCGAGCGGGAGACTCCTTTGCACAGGATGCCGGCTAGATTATGGGTACCACAACGGCGCCTATTTCTGCCGTGAAGCAGTAATGTGTACACATTACTGTGTTTCGGTCTGAAGGGCGCCGTAGCTAGTGAAACTTCTGGGCAAATGATACTTAACTAAGGTGTTAAGTTGTCTCAAAGTGACGGGCGCAATTGTAGTGCCGCACAGAATTTTTGGGTTTTTCAAGAATCCTGAGCGGCACTGCAGTGTAATTCGTAGGGCGTACCAATTACCATCAGCAGAACGTCCTACTCATCTCGTCCCTTATATTCATAAAAAAAATATATCTGTAAACAATAATACTAAAGTACTGTCTTTGATAAACGCGAGAGTTACACATTTAAAAAAAAAAACACTTTTTAAAGGATTGTATCTTTGTTTTTACATTACATCTTGCATAAAAGTTTCATACCTATTTATTATTATTTGAGTTAACTCCACGTTTTTTTTAATGTAAATAAGGGTCAAGACTGATGGTAATTGATACGCCCTGCCCGTTACAATGCAGTGCCGCTCAGGATTCTTGAAAAACCCCAAATATTCTGAATGGCACTACAACTGCGCTCGTCACCTTGAGACATAAGATGTTAAGACTCATTTGCCCAGTAATTATACTAGCTACGGCACCCTTCAGACCGAAACACAGCAATGCTTACACATTACTGCTTCACGGCAGAAATAGGCGCCGTTGTGGTACCCATAATCTAGCCGGAATCCTGTGCAAAGGAGCCTCCCACTCGACGTTTCGTAACCTTTCCAGATCACGTTTTCAGGGTGACTTTCCCCCTTTAAAAAGTGTTTATTTAAATAATAGTAAAGTAAAACGACAGTCAAACAATAAATTGTAGTATGAAACTATTTATGATAAAAAAATTCTAAAAAACGACTCAGTTTTTATTTAAATATTGAGATTAATAACACATTCAGCGGCCATGTTAACTGATCTATGAATGACGTCACTCCTCAATTATCATCACAATGTCATAATTCGCCAATATGACACATGACGTGTTCGCGCGTAATTAAAATTACTTTTATGCCCTGTGCTGCCCCGGGGCGTAAAACGAATAGGATAGTCCCAGGTCCAAGATGTCGTAAGAGGCGACTACGGGCTTTTTGAAAGTGGGAGAGTCACGCTGCTGTCTTATGACGTCAGCACAATCGGGCCAGACTCGTCCGGGTTACTTACCACACTCGCACAGAAGGGCCTAGTGCCGCTATGTTTCGCATAGGTTAGTGTCGAGGACCGGAGGCCATTCCCCCCCATCCTTCCCCCCCCCAACAAAATATGAGAGAGGTATTTGAAGAGAAATTACCCCAGGAGGGTACCGACTCTTGTAGAGCCGGAGAATCCCTCCCCGGCATTCACGCTCGGGCTGCCCCTCGTATTCTGGGGAGGGCACAGTACCGCGTATGTCACAGGACAAACAGGGCAGCAACCATCAGCTGAACGTCCTGCTCGTCTCATCCCTTAATGTCATAAAAAAAGTAAATTAAAAAAAATACATTATTTTGCGATACATATTATTTATTGTTGAAATAAAATGTTTTTATTATTTCGAAAAACTTTTCATCAAGCCAATACTTGGAAATCAACCATGATGCAGGGAAACCCCTAGCCGCATTTGGCATTACATACCAGTTCTATTCATTCAGTTTAATGACGTCATCATTCAGTAATATGAAAACGTAACGTTTATTATTCTAATTATTAATAACTTTTATTTTAAGCAAACCATTAATTAATTTATTTATTAACGGCAGATGAAATACTCTAACGTAAGATTTTTTTTTATTGGTCTACCTGCATTTTCCATAAAAATATTTTTCAACTATTTACACTTTTTATTTATTTCTTTATTTGGATCATCAACATTACATATATTACATATTACAAATTTATATAAAGTTATGCTAGGTACAGTTCTGATATATGTAACAATTAAAGATGAACACATCATTCAATGGTAACAATGTGATTTATACAGTCAAAAACGTCTTAAATACTAAATTTATATAAAGTAAGGATATAATTTATATGGTTTTAAATTGGAGAGGATATCGATTTCTGAATTTATTAACTTTAAATTATCTGCATGCTAATTTCGCTTATCATAACTTTATAAATGTAAAAGTGAGATAAAAACTAAAATCAGAGAAAAAATGATACAAAAATAGAATTTTTAAGTCTGGAATACCTTATCAATTGACTTACCAATTGAGAATTGTTTTAAGTTTCAATTTATTTTAAGTTAAAATTTTTTATTAAAACAAAAAATCAAAATCTAAGCATAGTAAACTAAACTTAAATCTTTATATATATATATAATTCTTGTGTGCGTGTGTATGTCACTGAACTCCTCCTAGACGGCTGGACCGATTCTAATGAAACTTTCTGTGTGTATTCAGGTGGATTCGAGAATGGTTTAGATTCACAATTGAACTACCTCCTAAACGGCTGGACCGATTTTGATGATATTTTTGTGTGTTCCAGTGAATTTGAGATTGATGTGTGTCTTCAGGTGGATTCGAAAATGGTTTAGATTCACAATTAAACTACCTCGTAAACGGCTGGACTGATTTTGATGACTTTTTTGTTTGTTTCAGTGAATTTGAGATTGGTTTAGATTCTCAATTCCGCCCATATAATATAATTCTCCTGCTCATGTGTATGTTAGTGAACTGCTCCTAACGGCTGGACCGATTTTTCAAATTTAAAACATGTGTACAGGACAACGTCTGTTGGGTCCACTAGTTCATATATAAACTTTATGTCCAATAATTCTCTTCTTTGTTCAAGAGTCATCATGTTAAATGTCTTTTTTTACATATACCACCGTTTTCTAAATCTTCACTTAATATGATAGATGCCACATGAACATATAATATATGTCATCTGTCATACAATCCTGAATCTCCATAACAATATGTCAGTATATATTTCTAAATCCATATCTTTATATATATACTAGCTGACGTGGCAGACTTCGTACTGCCTCAATCGATAGATAGAAGACCTAAACATTTGTATGTACATCAAATAGTATTGTTTGCGTTCAGAAATTTAATTTGAGACAAAACTTAATATATCAATCTACATCAACATAATCTGATAGATAGTGAACAACTGTAGTTAATCTACCAACTATTTAAGCTAACTAAGCTAAAATTAAGTTTATTTTTTACCTCCTGAGAATGAAAAAATATTAATACTTTCCATTTATTTCTAGGATAACGTTTACCTGCGGAAATACGAAAAACCAAAGATGTAATACATTATAGAGCGAACCAGTTTGGGAGCTAGCACAAATGTGGGCATACTCAAGTGTGGACATTCCCGGGCAGCGCGTAACTCGCTCTGAGCGAGTAAGGATCTACATATCGGAGTGTGTTGTGTGTTTCTGTATATTGTTCTTCATAGTGTGTGTGGCATTGCTGTTATATCTATTCTTTCATTTGTACAGCACGGTGGCTAACACGCGGAAAGTTGTAGAGACATTGATAGAAAGTTGACAATTGTTACTAGTTTTAGTCTCTGAATGGAACTCTGTGTGGACAGAAAACTAGCCTAGATTACCAATCCTGATAACGAATCGTATTACGTCTGTAACTTAGTCTGAGATCTGTAGAGCATACTTAGATTTTGCTCAGACTTTACTTATGTAAATCCACTGACTAAATAAACAAACAAACAAAAATTGCGTAGGTAAATTGCATTACATTTGAAATATGTCATTTTTACATACAGCTCGTTTGGAAGGCAGATTTCCTTAGAGAACATGAAACTCTAAGGTTGCTCTTTTCAAAACAAAATGGTATTACATGTTCTTATTTTCAATTTGATTTTACAAATCATTTCAATTACAATATATGCAAAGTGATGCAACAAAATACACAAACGTCAATTACTAAATGCCTTACACGATGCCTTAAGTCAAAAAAATGTTAATTAATAAGTAAAAACAATAGTTTACCCTGTACTTTTCCCGGGGCGTAAAAAGAATAGGGGAGTCCCAGGCCCATGGGTGTCGTAAGAGGCGACTAAGGGCTTTTTAGAAGTGGAAGAGTCACGCTGCCGTCTTTTGACGTCAGCATAATCGGGCCAGGCTCGTCCGGGTTAATTACCACACTCGCACAGAATACCGGCGTGAAGTAGCGGCCTAGTGCCGCTATGTTTCGCATAGGTTAGTGTCGAGGACCGGTGGCCATTACAAAATCGGCGAGCAGCTTTCCAGTTACCCGACCGGAACACGCAAGTTCTGGTCGTTGTCGAAAGCTGCTCTTGGTAACTTCAGCCAGCTGTCCATGCCGCCGTTGCACATGAGGAATGACACCCTGGCCCGTACGGCAAAAGAGAAAGCCGATCTCTTGTGCACTCTTTTCGCCTCCAACTCGACTCTTGACGACAACGGTAAAACACCGCCGACCATCCCGCGGTGTCAAAGCTCTATGCCTGAAGTACAGTTCAGACAGAAAACTGTTAGGCGAGCTCTGTTTTCGTTGGACGTCAGGAAGTCGAGCGGGCCGGATGGCATTTCTCCAATCGTGCTTAGAACGTGTGCCCCTGAGTTGACGCCGGTGCTAACGCGTTTATTCCGGCACTCTTATTCTAAAGGCGTAGTCCCTGACTCATGGAAGTCAGCCCTTGTCCATCCGATCCAAAAAAAAAGGAGACAGTTCGGATCCGGCAAACTACAGGTCTATTGCTATTACCTCCCTGGGTCACCAGTTGATCAACGATCGACAATACGGGTTTTGCCATGGTCGGTCGGCAGGTGATCTTCTGGTATACCTAACACATAGATGGGCAGCGGCTATTGAAAGCAAGGGGGAAGGCCTGGCAGTTAGCCTGGATATTGCGAAGGCCTTTGATCGTGTATGGCACAAGGTGCTCCTCTCCAAACTTCCATCATTTGGGCTTCCCGAGAGCTTGTGCAAGTGGACCTCCAGCTTCCTCACTGGGCGCAGCATACAGGTCGTTGTCGACGGATATTGCTCGAACCCGAAGCCCGTGAATGCTGGAGTGCCCCAAGGCTGTGTGCTGTCTCCCACGCTGTTTCTTCTGCATATCAATGATATGTTGGACACCTCCAACATCCATTGCTATGCAGACGACACTGGTGATGCCGTATACACTGGCCATGCAGGTCTCTCTCGGGATATCGTCGACCAGTGCCGGGAGAAACTTGTGTCTTCTATCGAGTCCTCTCTTGAGAAGGTCGCGGAATGGGGAAAATTGAACCTTGTCCAATTTAACCCCCAGAAGACTCAAGTTTGCGCGTTTACCACTAAAAAAAACCCCATTTGTCGTATCACCGCTCTTCGACAACACTTCCCTCAAAGCCTCGCCTAGTATCGGAATACTGGGTCTCGAAATCTCGAGCGATTGCCAATTTCGTGGTCATCTGGAAGGCAAAGCCAAATTGGCTTCAAAGAAACTGGGCGTCATTAATAGAGCACGGCAATACTTCAAGCCGACCCACATACTAGCGCTCTACAAAGCGCAGGTCCGGCCACACATGGAGTATTGCTGTCATCTCTGGTCTGGCGCACCCCAGTATCAGCTCGATCCATTTGACCGCTTGCAACGCAGAGCAGCTCGAATTGTCGGGGACACAGTGCTCTGTGAACGGCTGGATCACTTGGCGTTGCGTAGAGACGTCGCTTCATTGTGTGTCTTCTACCGCATTTATCACGGGGAGTGTTCCGAAGAGCTGTTTAACCTGATTCCTGCCGCCGAATTCCACCTTCGCACGACACGCCACAAGTTAGGATATCATCCTCACCATCTGGATGTGTGGCGGTCCTCCACAGTGCGGTTTTCAAGGAGCTTTCTTCCACGTACTACAAAGCTGTGGAATGAGCTTCCTTGTGCGGTGTTTCCGGGACGATACGACATGGGTACCTTCAAAAAAAGCGCGTACACCTTCCTTAAAGGCCGGCAACGCTCCTGTGATTCCTCTGATGTTGCAAGAGATTGTGGGCGGCGGTGATCACTTAACAACAGGTGACCCGTACGCTCGTTTGTCCTCCTATTCCATTAAAAAAAAAAAAAGTTATCGTTATTGAGTACATACCTACTTAAAGTAGGTACAAAACAGTATAATTATGTAGTATGTTTGACAGCCATTTTTTGTGCCTATTTGAAGCGCCACTCGCGAGCGTCCAGAGAACTAATTTTGACATATATTATATGTCAAATGGCTGCGAAGGAACGTACAATACTCTGAAGTATTTTTACATTTCGAATTAATTTCGTTCGTTTTCCGTGTTATTTATACTTCAAGAATAAACGTAATAAAGTACACAATATTTTTTTTGGAAATAGTTTCCCAACATCAGTCGATGTTTGCTGAGGTTGTCATCACTAGTTTTAGTACCGCAGAATCTCACTACATGGCCAAAGGCGCCATACCAAAATGGCGAATATCAAACAGGCACAAAAGCACTTTGCCAGCATGCAGTCCAGTGGTATATTGTAGTGGTCAGTGAGTAAATCTCAGCTGAGTGTGATAAAACGCGAACTTTACTTTTGCATTCGGCCGTTTTAGCTTAAGCTCAGTATAAAAGGCATAAAAAGGCAATAATTTTCTCAAAATTGAATTGAGCCTTTAGAATTCTTTTTGGTGTCATTTCTAATAACTACTAGATACTACTACCGCTTCGGAAATAAATGGCGCTCTGAGAGAGAAGAAGCGGCGCAAGAAACTCTCCCAGCATTCCTTTTTTGCGCTCTTTTCAATAAAAATATACAATATTGTACAGTAATTTCTATCGCTATTAAATTATCACAATCTAGTCCCAGGCTGTCCGCTCATTTAGATATTCAGCAGTGGAGTAATAGGATTTACGACAGAGCCCTTTTTATGAAACATTTAAATTTATTTATAAATAATGCCTGAACAGTGGCTGAACGTATAATTTCAGTTGTCAAATGACTATAAAAACGAAATCAAAAATTATGCTAAGCTTACAATCAGCTAAGTTTTACTTAAGTAAAGTCTGAGCAAAGTCTAAGTAAGCTCTATAGATCTCGGCCTTAGAGTTAAGTACAATTTGAAATAATTATTTATCGTTACAAAATTTGGAGTATTTATTTAAATAAATATGTAAATAATTAATATTTGATATTAATGTATAGAAATTATGTAGGAGTATTTGCGTATGTATTTAATTATCTTTAGAAATTATGATTATTGTTATATTCGTAACGAGGGTATAATAAACGGTAAATGAAAAAATAAAATGTTTTATTGTCACAAGATGTGTTTCAGTAGGAGGCTAACCAGTGGGAGGCTCCTTTGCACAGGATGCCGGCTAGATTATGTATACCACAACGGCGCATTTCTGCCGTGAAGCAGTAATGTGTTAGCATTACTGTGCTTCGGTCTGAAGGGCGCCGTAGCTAGTGAAATTACTGGGCAAATGAGACCTAACATCTTAAGTCTCAAGGTGACGAGCGCAGTTGTAGTGCCGCTCAGAATTTTTGGGGTTTTTCAAGAATCCTGAGCGGCACTGCATTGTAATGGGCAGGGCGTATGCATTACCATCAGCCGTACGTCCTGCTCGTCTTGTCCCTTATTTTCATTTAAAAAACAGTAAAACAAGATTATATTATCATATCTTGAAATACACTGTTACCAATTGAAAAAAAAAAACATACCGACAAATTGAGAACCTCCTCCTTTTTTTAAGCCGGTTAACAATAGACAATACAAAAAACCATGAAATCATATTAAATTAATACTTACTATTTATAAGGGGTCATATTTCCCAATTGGTTAGTTAAGTCTTTCTACTCTTATGATGCCTATAGAGAATTTATGTTGTTGAAAAGTGTGACTTGATTGGAGAGCTCTTTGATTAAGGCGACACTAAATGCCAGCGACCTTGAGCGATATGAGTTCACGGCTGCCGGCCCGCCATCTATGTAACAAAGCCAATATTTTCAATATTCTTGGGTGGAAAAAAGATTATATGCTTACAATCCTCGTTATTCACTACTAATCTGAATAAATGGACCTACACAAAAAAGTACAAGCTATGAGAATAACTTTTCTGAGAGAAGAACCAAAAACATGCGTCACGACATGCCAAAAAACTTGTTTAACTTCAAAGAAAAGTGGTAGTTCAAAAAGGCTCGGCAGTGTAAACTATAACCAACAGCAAGCATAAGCAACCTACAAATAAGACTTAAGGATATGTTACAGAATTAAGTAGTGTTCATAGCTCTAAATACTATATTTTCACCACAAAACTTGTCTAAAAACACCATGTTTGCGTGTTTTCTGCTTACTCTTCGCCTTAAGGATTGGTCTCCGCTGCGCTCCAACTAGATAGCTTCTTAATTACGGCAAATATTAGATGCTTGTGTGCATGGTATCTTGACACTCAATGACATGTTTCAAATTTAAATACATATCCTTCGTGTTATTTTAAACTGAAATTAATAAAATACAAAATACTTACTGATGATATTATGTGATCCCAGTGTCTTTCTTATTTCTTGTAGTATTATTTTTAGAATGTTTTAAAACTCAATCCGGCATTTTAGTTATACATTTTAGTTTCAATTATTAGCAAAGTTTTACAGAACATGTGACTTAGTATAAGTTGCCGCACTTTGCGACTACGCCTGCGTTATCTAGTTGGAGCGCAGCGGAGACCAAACCTTAACCTAAGGGTGAACTATGATAGACAACTTTACTCTTGTTTAACAGATATGTCATTATTGATATTATTTCATTGTGATTTTCTATCTTAAAAACGGCGTCGTAGTGACCGGATGTAACTTTAGATAAAATTAAAAAGTGATATGAATGTAACGCACAAAAAAATGCTCTATAACTAACTAGCATTGTTTATGTTTGAATCTATCCATATAATTTATTAATACTATCTACAGATAGAAATAAATTACAACCTTACTTATACTAATCTCAAGCAAGGCCAACTTAACAAACTTGAACGCCTCCAAAATTTTGCCATTAGGTTTGTTTTTGGTCTACGTAAATATGACCACATTTCCGATTATCGTCTGAAGCTCAAGTGGCTGCCAATCCACCTTCGCCGGAATTCGCACATCCTTCATATGCTGTTCCATATTATATTCCATCCTTTCTCTCCATCATATCTAAAAGAACGTTTTACCTTTACTAAATCTATCAGATCTACCAACAACCTCATCTTATCCTTCTCGAGAGAGGGCTCGATAGAAGACACAAGTTTCTACCGGCACTGGTCTACGATTTCCCGAAAGAGACCTGCAAGGCCCGTGTATACGGCATGACCAATGCATATCAATGATATGTGTCCAACATATCATTGATATGCAGAAAAAACAGTGTTGGAGATAGCACACAGTCTTGAGGCACTCCAGCGTTCACGGGCGTCGGGTATGAACAATACCCATCGACAACGACTATGCTGCGCCCAGTGAAGAAGCTGGAGGTCCACTTGCATAAGCTCTCGGGAAGCCCAAATGATGGAAGTTTTAAGAGAAGCTCCTTGTGCCATACACGATCAAAGGCCTTCGCTATATCCAGGCTAACTGCCAGGCCTTCCCCCTTGCTTTCGATAGCCGCTGCCCATCTATGTGTTAGGTATACCAGAAGATCACTTGCCGACCGACCATGGCGATAGCCGTTTGTCGGTCGTTGATCAACTGGTGACCTTCTAGGTATACCAAGAGCCGGCGGTTGATTATGCTCTCCAAGATTTTGTAGAGCAGGAAGGTAAAAGCAAACATATGCTTCGTGTTATTTTACATAGAATTTAATAAAGACATAATACTTACTGATGATATGTGATCTCAGTGTCTTTCTTATTTCTTGTAGTATTATTTTTACAAAGTTTTACCACGCCACCCGGTATTTTAGTTTCAATTATTAGCAAAGTTTAAAAGGACATGTGGCACGTCAACGTCACACATTGTTCAAAACAGGCTCGATTTCGCCCACTTGAGCGTAGTATTAGTTGCCGCGCTCTGCGAGTGCCTGCAGTATCTAGTTGGAGCGCAGTGGAGACCAATCCTCAATCTAAGGCGTTTTATATACATATATTTTATCTTTACAAATGCCTTGTGGTAAAAGAAAAACAGTTGTATAGATAACGATGTACCTTACGTAAGGACATAATAATTGGCATTATAAATACATATTGTGTTTGGTGTAGTTTGTTATAACATTGTATTTTCTGTAACAACTATATTTATAGATATAATCTAACGTTTAATAAAGTATTTTTATGAATGACATGATTTCCTTATGTTTTGAATACAATTTTTAGGTAAATATTTAAAGTTGTGGAAAATACATTTAGCAAGTATATGATAACTACTTCTAACAAAATTTATTTCATCATCATCATCAGCCGGAAGACGTCCACTGCAGGTCAAAGGCCTACCCCAAAGATCTCCACGAACATAGGTCCTGCGCTGCCCTCATCCAACGTATTCCTGCGATCTTGACCAGATCGACCATCTTATGGGGGGCCTACCAACTCTGCGTCTACCGGTACGTGGTCACTATTCGAGGACTTTTCTGTGCCAACGGTCATCTGTCCGTCGAACTATGTGCCATGCCCACTGCCACTTCAGTTTCGCAATCATTATGTTGGTAACGTTGGTTCTCCCACGGATCTCCTCAATTTTGATCCGATCTCGCAGGGATACTCCGAGCCCTATTGTTCCAACAAAATTTATTTAATGCCACATTGTTATAAACACGAGCCTAGGAGTTTTGAGTTGTAGGACAACACGATCGAGGCGGTATTTGTTATTTAGTTAAATTTACTATAAATGTTAGTAATATTTTGCTTTGAGGGAGGCCTTTGTCCAGCAGTGGTCATCTTCCGGCTGGTGATGGTGATGATGATGAGCCACTGAGAAACCATTTGGATCATCACTTATCGGAGCTGCTTATTGATTCCAAGACAAATGAAGAATAGCCGAGTCTTGACGAACAACGGCAATCTATTGTATGACGTTTTTGTAACGAATATAATCTGTAAAGATTCTGATTATCTGTAACTTAATGTGACAGACGTCTGTTAAAAACAGGTATCGTAAATTAATTGGATATCATTAAAGTTTATTGCTTTTCACCCCCCTATTTTAATGAGGGACGTACTTAAATTGGCGGAGTTTGTTTTAAGTATTTTCCGGATGGCGGATATTTAATTAAAGGCAACGATAGGCTGTGATTGTAAATTGAAAATATAATACTCAAACGGTAACCATTTTGAATTTTTTTTAGGTTACCTTGGTGGAAGAGAAGACAAGGCCTCAGACATACTATCATTTATGAGTTTTTTTATGTCAATATGGGACGAGACGAGCAGAACGTTCAGTTGATGGTAACTGATACGCCTTGCGCATTGCATGCTCTTGATTCTCGAAAAATCCCAAAAAATCTCAGTGGCACTACTCAGGCGCTCGTCACCTTGAGACATAAGTTGTTAAGTCTCATTTGCCCAGTAATTTCACAAGCTACAGCGCCCTTCAGACCGAAACACATTAATGTTTACACATTACTGCTTCATGGCAGAAATAGGAGCCGTTGTGGTACCCATAATCTAGCCGGCATCCGGTGCAAAGGAGCCTCCCACTAATAAAAAGATGGTTTCAAGGTGATTTTTCTACGTACTACAAAGCTGTTTAAAAAGCTTCCTTGTGCGGTGTTTCCGGGACGATATGACTTAGGTACCTTCAAAAAAAACCGGCAACGCTCCTGTGATTCTCTGATGTTGCAAGAGAATGTGGGCGGCGGTGATCACTTAACAGCAGGTGACTCGTACGCTCGTTTGTCTCCATTTCCATAAAAAAAGCTCAAAAACTGAGCGGTAATTACCTCGACAGTTGGCAAAACTGTTATGTACTTAGTAGTAGTAGGTATCCTGTGCAAAGGAGCCTCCCTCTGGTAAACTGAAGTCTGAACAAACTCCTTCATACATTTCTCATAAACAAGAATCATCTTTACCTTACGTGTCTCACTTAACGGCACTAAGTAACGATCCTAACTTAGTTAACCTAGTTATGATAACACACTTAATTGAGTATCAACATCGGTGAACTATCGCTTAAACTTAATAAGTAAGTATTCATCCCTACTCTGAGCTTAGACAATCAGTCAATTTATGCGTCAACAATTTACGGCCGTTTTCAATAACCTATCTATCCTTAGTTTAACTTACTAGACGTAGACAAATCTATCCTTTTACGCTTACTTACATTTTAATAACCTATTGACAGATAACATTAGACTAGTTGCCGTTTTCAATAACCTATCACCGTTTAATGTCAAGATCTTATCTATCCATAGTTATGTCTAATACAGTTACAGCCCAATGCTCTATGTCGGTAGGTTATTGAAATGTAAGAAAGCGTAAAAGGATAGATTTGTCTCCCTCTAGTAACTTAAACTAAGGACAGATAGGTTATTGAAAACGGCCGTATAACTATATTGGACAAAACTATGGATAGATAAGATCTTCTCAATAAACGGTGACAGCAATGTATCCGTAAGTTAAACTATATATAAAATTTTCTATAAATATTTTGTTATTTTCAATTCAATATATTTAATTAATATTTATTATTTTCATTACAAATAGGTACTTTTAAATTGTAATTAATTTGCTCGCATTTTTCTATGTACTATTTAATTGTGGAAACTTTTATTGGTCAGTGATTTATATTTTAAGTTTTATTTTTTAAGTGTATTAAGTTGTACTGTTTGTTTACCGAATAAAATAAAACAAAATAAAATAAAAATAAGGATAGATGGGTTATTAAAAACAGCCGTTAATGAATGTCATAGTAAAATTAAATAGTTTAGTCCAATGAAATCTATTTAACTAAAATTATTGAGGTTTTCTCTTTTGCTCGCGTCACGGAGAAGATACTGTATAGATTTCAATTAAGTCTTCTAAGTTTTATTCCTTAGACACTGGGCCCTTATCTTTATCTGTATATTGAGATATCTTCATTTAATATCATATCATCCCCACCATCTGGATGTGTGGCGGTCCTCCACAGTGCGGTTTTCAAGGAGCTTTCTTCCACATACTACAAAGCTGTGGAATGAGCTTCCTTATGCGATGTTTCCGCGACGATACGACATGTACCTTCAAAAAAAGCGCATACTCCTTCTTAAAGGCCGGCAACGCTCCTGTGATTCCTCTGGTGTTGCAAGAGATTGTGGGCGGCGGTGATCACTTAACACCAGGTGACCCGTACGATGGTTTGTCCTCCTATTCCATAAAAAAAAATTAAAGTTTTAAGAAATATTTATTTATTTTTAGTTGATATTGATTACAAATTTTGATATTTATTGAAGTGTTCCACATGTATCACAAACAATAACATATACGCTTTTTACGCAGATGAAGTAATCACATCTAATTTGCCTAGTTCCTTCAAAATAGATCATACAAGTTCGTTTGTCTTCCAAGAATAAAAATTTATTGTGATTGGGTACCATCTAGAATCGCATCGATAACTAACATATTACATTTAGTTACTCTTAATAAATTTTTATTTATTCATTTATTTACATTAAAGTTTACAAAAGAAAATACTTAAAGCTAGCATCAGAAAACCACACGGGTTTGTAATATATGCTAATAAAGAGTTAAATCTAGGTACATTAACTACAGAACATTAGTGCCAGTTAGATAAATTGTGTAAATTTATTTATTTTCCATTGATAAACACAGAATCACATATAGTACATAGCACAAAGCTCGGCATGTGCTTTCCACAAAATTTTAATCAGGGCTTAATTAATAATTATAGCGAGGATATTAATCTCGCTCGTACTCTGATAAATGGAACTATTTTACATTATTTGCAGTATCACTAATTATTAGAATTATGTTTTGTGTCAGAAATTCGTTTATTATTATCATTTATCAGTAAAAACTTCTTTAAATAAAAATAAGATGTAATGAAACCATTGACCGATTCTCGAGACCAGTTTTAGAAGCAAAGGCAAAAAATATTTTTAGAAAATAAATACTCACTTCAAAGATAATTTATTTTTGTTAAAAATGTATGTATTATTAAATTATCCGCTCATAATTTATTATACGTGCCGGATGTCAGTAAAATACTTCTTTCAATGGACGAGTAACGGCCGTTCCCTATATTCAGTCTATCTCTTACTTGAGATAAAAATCGTTAATATCGTTGACTTTTTGTCCCAATTAATTTATCGACGGTAACTCACCTTATCCGTGCACGCTGTCTGTCAATGGGACGACGTATAGCTTACCAGCGATATAAAGTTTGTATGGAAATTGCAATTCACGCGTCCCAATATAAGGTGATAAGAATGACTTATCGGGTATATTGGGACAGCTTCAGATTAATAATAATAAAGCCTCATTTAATCCAAAACTCTTTTTACACAAGCGAATTTGCTCTCTGCGTAGAAAGTAACTTCTGTTTCACTTTATTTGTGTATGTCCATGTTTGACACCCATATAGTAAACTCGGCAGGAGGCAGGTATCCATTACAGTTCTCTTTATATTCATTCTAAATTTTCCTTTTAGAATTTCTTTAAATGACCAAAACTTTTTCCATGTAATATTTATTCTTCTTTCTACCTCTTCTTCGTTGTTTGTTTTTAAAAACGATATTTGTTTTCCTAGATAGATATAGTTAGTTACATATTCCATAAAGTTGTTATTTATCTTGATAGGTATTTTGAGGCTGTTAGTCATTATTTTTGTTTTAGTTTTATTTTATTTTGTTTTAGCTTCAGGTTATTGACTGTTAATTACTGACAGTAGGAGGAAGTAATTTATCTCTATCTGTAGATAGTATATTGGGAAAGGCCGTAAGTCGTTACACACTAATTATACACTAGCAGTTGTATCGCTTACTACATGGGGCATACTAAAAATCTTGCACTTCTAGCTAATCGGAACAGTGTGAATTTCGAATGTTATATTTTTTGAAACGTTGCATCCTTCTCAGTAATAAAAAAAAAATTTGCGGGAAATCATTTGTCAATTGGCTTTTAGCACAATGGCCGCCCTTTAACTTTCAACTGCCGTCAAGGAAAATAATGTGGCTACTGTTAAGCGGCTAATTAAAGAAAACCCGCGAATTACCTATGAGACAATTTGAGGACTAATGGGGATTGGTATGAGCCAAATTCAGAAAATTTTACACGAAGAATTAAAAGTTGGGAAACTTTGTGCCGTTGGCTCTTCATGAACTGACAGCGGAGCAGAAGCGGGCTCTCGCGGAATGGTGCTCACAGAGGCTAATGAAGTATGAGCACGGACATTCTAATGTTGTTTATGACATTGTCACACGATACGAAACGTGGATTTATTGTTTTGAATCCGAAAAAAACAGCAATCTTGTGAATGTGTGTTTGAAAATGAGAACAGGTCAACAAAAGTGAGCCAGGCGAGATATGTAGGTAAAAAATGATCGCATATTTTTTCAGCTACGGGTTCCATCTGCACAATTCCACTTGAAGATCAACTCTACCATTTCTTTACCCAGGATGTTAAAAAAAGTTCGCGAAAGACGACCAAAAAGCCGCGTTCTCCTACATAATAACTACGCGTCTTCACACACGGCCAACAACCCATCCTGCATATAGCCCCCTGACCTAGCAACCTGTTATTTCGTATTTTCTCCAAAATCAAAGATTTGATGAGAGGTTTCACTTTTACCAATTCCGAAGAGGCAGAGATAGCGTTCAATCAGCACGTAGAAAACATGCATTCAGATCAGTGGTCCTCCTGTTTTAAAAAATGGTTCGATCGCATGAAAAAATGCTTAAAATCTAAAGGAGCGGAGGAGGAGAGCAATAAATATAATATTTTGGTTATAATATGTTGCTTTTTTTAAGTTACGTTAACTTTTAGTGTGACCTACGTATTTCGGACTAAATGATCTTTTTCATCGCTCAGTTACCAATGAGTATTGATAGAATTGAGTGCGCCTCTTATATATACATTAATATAACCTCTAAGTATTATTCTCGAAAGATATCGAATAGTGTCATAAACAACAAACAAAAAGAATAAATTGTAAATACGTTGTATAGTAGTAATGTCATGTCATGTCATTTAAATAAAACACTATTAAAGGATTAAAACGCGTGTAATTGTAACGGTTTTACATTAGATGTTTGCGTAAAAGTTACATTTTTATTTTAATTAACCCGACGTTTCAAGACCTTTCCAGATCTCGTTTTCAGGGGGACTACAGATGAAGTGAGTCAAAGATAGTATTTGTCATAGTTGTCATTATGAAGTTTAGCGCCATTTATTTCCTCGGTGGTGGTATGGTGCTGTACACAGATGGTTTTTGGCAAAATTAACTGACAGTGTCCTCTTCTTTTTTGGTATGTATAGTTATGGGTTTTAATTTAGAGATTATTGGAATGGTGTTAGATAATTTTAGACCATCTTCTCTATTGAAATTTGGGTGTTTTTCCTCCTCCTTCCTTTAAGAGTTTTTTATTTAAATGTGTAACACTCGCGTTAATCAATGAAAATACTATGTCATGTCATGTCGAACCCGACCTTATAAAGATTCCCTTGCGCCTGTTGTTGCCTATGGAATTCTTCTCATTTCATTCTTATTATCTCTATTCTATTGACTGTCGTCGTCGAATATGATAAATGTATTTGTATTAAAGGAAATGTTCAGAAGCGTAGAATTTTATCGTTATTATTTCCTATACATAGAGGAGCAATTAACTTTATGACCTAAGATATATGTATCTAGCTCGTGGCGTGACTATAATATTATTTTCAATACAATGGTGACGTGCTAAGTGGGTAAATAATTGAATTTTTTTCTTATTCTTGTTATAGACTTTTTTTTATGGAATAGGAGGACAAACGAGCGCACGGGTCACCTGGTGTTAAGTGATCACCGCCGCCCACTATCTCTTGCAACACCAGAAGAATCACAGGAGCATTGCCGGCCTTTAAGGAAGGAGTATGCGCTTTTTTTTAAGGTACCCATGTCGTATCGTCCCGGAAACACCGTACCAGGAAGCTCATTCCACAGCTTTGTAGTACGTGGAAGAAATCTTCTTGAAAACCGCTCTGTGGAGGACCGCCACACATCCAGATGGTGAGGATGATATCCTAACTTGTGGCGTGTCGTGCAAAGGTGGAATTTGGCGGCAGGAATCAGGTTAAACAGCTCTTCGGAACACTCCCCGTGATAAATGCGGTAGAAGACACACAATGAAGCGACTTCTCTACGCAACGCCAAGTGATCCAACCGTTCACAGAGCACTGGGTCCCCCACACTATAAGGATTAAATTATTAGGATAGGCTACGTCTCGCTAAAAAAAGGTTATATGTATAATATATAAATTAGGGACAAAGCTTTACGTTTACTTTAGCTAAAAAGAAATATCAGTACACAACAGGAGACCATAGATACCTACGTAATATTATTGATATGTAAGTACATACCAGTTACACAACTACAAATTATGTATTATTCGATTTGTGAGTTCTTACAAAAATAAACAAACAGTTACATATAATATATAATAGAAACGCTCATGAATGTAAAATTGCATTGATCGCCTGGATACTACCACTTAATTATGATGATACTGAGTTGCTCTTGCGACACATACGCTAAAACACACATACACACACGCACATCTAAATATTATTATGTTCTCTAAGTATGTTATTTTAAGGCTAAGAAAGAGCGGAGCCTCCTGGCACAAGCATTCTTTATATGCTTAAAAGGAGGTTCTTGCCACTATTTATTATGGAGAATTTGTTAAAACCCATAAAGAATTTTTGTTATACATTATTCTTACAATACACCATTTCATTTACCAGTGGGAGGCTCCTTTGCACAGGATGCCGGCTAGATTATGGGTACCACTACTAGTAGCTACTGAAAATACTAGGCAAATGAGATTTGACAACTTATGTCTTAAGGTAACTGGCGCAGTTGTAGTGCCGCTCAGAATTTTTGGGTTTTTCAAGAATTCGGAGCAGCACTGCATTGTATTGGAAGGACGTATCAATTACCATTAGCTGAACGTTCTCCTCGACTCGTCCCTTATTATCATAAATAAAAATCTGTGGTCCGTCTGTACGTCCCGTCTCGCACTACTTATTTGCGCTCGTAGTGCGTGGCTTGACATAGTGAAGGGGGGGGGGGGGGGCTGAACGAAGACTGATTTAATCGTGGGTACACTGAGACTTCTTCTTGAATACGGATTGCAGACGGATTATCGTCTTTGATTTTTGTTTGATTGATTATGTTTTTATCACTAAATACAGACATATTTCATGGTAATTTATAGTAATATTTATTTAGTAGGAAGCCCACGTTGTATCCAATGTGTTGCCTTAAGGTAAATTTACACATTAAAAACTTATATTATACTAGTTGACCCGACAGACGTTGTTCTGTGCATAATAAAAACTGTATTTGTCAATAATATTTCATAACACCAAGAATCATTTGTAAATTATGATCCTTGTCAATGACGTATAGGACACCATTGCTCCCTGTTGTTATAATGAAATTGTTTCACAGCAGAACTGTCAAACCGCGCGTCAATAAATTCTCTCATAGAAAATATGTCCATACAAAACAAATAATGGAATTAAAAATAATTATGGGTCCCAAATCGAAATAAAAACTATCCGATCTCTCAAGTTGGACTAAACTGCATTCGATGAAGTAATCCCCATTAAAATCCGTTCATTAGTTTAAGAGTCCATCGCGGACAAACAACGTGTCACGTAATTTATATATATTAAGATAACATCGTATACCCCATTTACGGGCTAACTAGACATGCAATTAATTAATTAAATTACAAGTACTTAATAACATTATTAAAATAAGACAATTTCCTTGTTTACTTACTAAATTAATTACTTTATAAAGTACCTACACAAAAATATAAAAACTTATAACAATTATAATATTTATTTAAAGTATTCTTGAGATAACGTTAACCTTCATTTAAATTTTAAAGAATTACTTGTAAAGAAACATTTTTTATTGTTCGGACTTTGCACAAAAATATTGGTAAGTAATACTATATAAATCAGAAAAATGAAAAGATATTGACATAAATTTCGTGTACTCAAACTGAATAAACTTTATAACAATCTGCGGTTAATTTAAATTTTCGTCACTGTTTTCAACGACAGTCAATAAAATTTTATTTACATGATATACAAGAATGTTCTATTGTGTACTAAGAGGTGTGTAAACATGATATTTGTTGACAATCTTATCGTATTATATCTTTATTTGATGTTTCTTCTAAGCCCTACTGCAATGATAAAGTTAAAAATTACAAAACACACTACTGCCTTATCATTCGGAGATTGTATTTGTCTTCGGGTTAGCTTGTAATAACACTTCGCCAATTTCTCTATGAATTATGATTTCGCTGATGACGTCGGCCACGGAAATACGCAAATAATCCTTAGGTTAGGTATTCATATGCATATGAAGCACAGGTTAATAGCATTCGATTTAGATTACGAATCTTTTTTTGTTGTTTGCTTGAGTTCTCGTAACAGGCTTCGTCATGCTAGCTTTAATGTCACTGCTTGTGGCGGCGACATGGGACGGGTCGTCCCCTTCCCTAAAATATGGATGAGGGAGGCGATGGATGGCTCATGCGTCATGCTCGTGAACGGGGGCTGCTTGTGGTGGCAGGATGATCCTGTCGCAAAGGGCTATACTTCTGATTATTAAAAGTTATTATATAATATATATTTTTTATATACATAATTCCTTATAAAATGCTCACAGAATACCTTTATTTATTACGGTGTGTGTGGTCGATGAAGCTACTGAACTCAATAAATTTTGTTTTGCATTAATTTACATTCACTTTTTTGACTTACTCGTGTAAGGCATTGACTATTTGACGTTTGAGTATGTTTGTTGCATCAGTTTACATATTATATTGTAATTGAAATGATTTGTAAAACAATGAAATTGTAAATCTGGATTTAAAAGAGTGGCAATGAGTTTCTTGCTACTTCTTCTCATTAGCTCAACCCTTTACGAAGTAGCGGTAGATTCAATAAGAAAAAATTTTTTTGACATTTCATAAGTGTCATTTCCTTGACCTACATGAATAAAGTGATTTTGATTTGATTTGATTCACAAATCAGAAACTGTTTTGATACCTACTACTACTAAATACATAACAGTTTTGCCAACTGTCGAGGTAATTACCGCTCAGTTTTTGGGATTTTTTTATGGAAATGAAGACAAGCGAGCGTACGAGTCATCCGGTGTTAAGTGATCACCGCCGCCCACATTCTCTTGCAACACCAAAGAATCACAGGAGCGTTGCCCCTTTTTTTGAAGGTATCCTAGTCATATCGTCCCGAAAACACTGCACAATGAAGCTCTTTCCACAGCTCTGCAGTACGTGGAAGAAAGCACATTGAAACCACCGTTTTACCAGTGGGAGGCTCCTTTGCACCGGATGCCGGCTAGATTATGGCGGATTGTGACCACAACGGCGCCTATTTCTACCGTGAAGCAGTAATGTGTAAGCATTAATGTGTTTCTATCTGACGGGCGCCGTAGCTAGTGAAATTACTGGGCAAATGAGACTTACCATCTTATGTCTGAACGTGCCGAGCGCAGTTGTAGTGCCCCTCAGAATTTTTGGGGCTTTTCAATAATCTTGAGCGGCCCAGCATCTCGTCCTGCTCGTCTCGTCCCTTATTTTCATAAAAAAAAATTACACTAATAAATGGTGAGCCAGTTTTTTCCTTCGGTATACTGCGAAAACTGAACCGATCGGAGTAATCTTATACCATAAGATGTATACTTAAGTATTACTCCGATCTGATCCGATCCACTCTATTTATAGTAATTACTTATCTGGAACCTATTTTTTACTTAGAGATACTTACATATTTGCAATACAAATAATAGTTCAGACATTTCATTACATACGACAATTCATACAACGAGCGGGCGCGGGGTACTCAATTTATATGGCAAAACAATGTTGCCGGGTTAGCACTCGTATATTTATACATCAGATCTAAACGATGACTAATAATAATAACTCAAGATGTTAAACATGATTGAGTGTGTGAGGTTAATGAACTTGGCAAGAAGGTCGTCACTGCAATTTTGCTGTCGCAAACACGCATTGAGTTTGATCAATGGAACTTATATATAAATACTAACACTACGGTCAAATCCTGATGTTTAAATTTAAATGAACAGTACTGTACGACCCAGCCTTGCTCGGATTTTTAAAAAGGTACAAAACTTGAACAAAAAAAACTAATAGGACATCTGGATTCGAACCGGGTTCTTCTGCTCTCCGGATCACCCAATGTCCCATCTGAGCTATTATATATATTAGTCTTGTATATAGTGGCGAAATTTACCGTTGAATTCTAATGTTATTGTAGCAGTTTCTCATTTAAACACGGATACAAATCACACTATTTAAAATTGAAAGCTAGCTAGATTGATTTCTTGCCTCCGAAACTAGCTGTATACTAAATTTCATTAAAATTGTTGGAGTCATTTTTTATATTTATATACAAGAATTGCTCGTTTAAAGATATAAGATTAGACACATCAAATATGAGGTTATTAAGTCTTGTAAAATCGACAAGAATATTATTACATACTTACTATTAAATTATAATATTACCACGCTTTTTTTTCTGGAATAGGAGAACAAACGAGCCTAAATTACAGGTATCCTTTACCAGTGGGTGGCTCCTTTTGACAGGGTGCCGGACAATAGAGCAGTGGGACCGTGGTAACTTAAATAACAGTTTTCTCACCTATCACAGGCAACAGTCTCCCATATCAAAATAGATTGCAACTCTTATCAAGGCAGACTTTAGAAACATTTTGTGTGGATTAATGTGGATAAAAGATTTATTATTACTATTTTGTGAAACCAAGAACTTTATCGACTTAATAATATTGATAGCAAACAAATAATACTAACTAACATACCATCTCGTAATTTAACTTGGCAACAACTTCAGAATGTTGTGCATATTTTTTTTAAATATTAGTTACCTTATTTTTATGTATTCATGTTTGAAGTCGATATTTAATTGTAAAACGTTTTAATTTACACCTTAAATGTTTAATACGAAATTTAAATTATTCGAACTTATTTACAAGATATACTGTTAGGTATTATTAAGTCATATACCATCATAATCATATATATCATCATCATTATTTGCCTCACAGTTTTCTTCTATTTATAACATGGATACCATCTCTGTTCCAACTGGGTCTCATGAGCCGACTACAACCAGTACCTTAATGGCCCTTTCCGTCACAACATCTCAAGTATTTAGAGTGTTAAAAAGACTTGACACTACAAAGGGAGCCGGTGCAGATGGAATTCCGTCAGTCTTTGCAGTCAAATGTGCTAGTGCTTTAGCACTGCCTCTAACTATTATCATAAATAAATCTCTCGGTACTGGTGTATTTCCATCTGCTTGGAAAGAGTCTCTTGTTTTGCCATTATTTAAGAGCGGCAACCCTAAGCACGTCATAAATTATAGGCCTATAACAATTATTCCCGTATTTGCTAAAGTTTTTGAGGTTCTGGTGTATCCAATTCTGTCATTCCATTTAAGACAAATTATTATAACTCAACAACATGGGTTTATGAAAAAGAGATCTACAGCTAATAACCTTATGTCCTTTGTCGGTAATCTGTCTGAGGAAATGGATCATGGTCATTCAATTGACACTATTTATACCGATTTCAGCAAGGCTTTTGACAAAGTTAACCATGAACTACTTATTTACAAGCTTAATTCTTCTGGAATCGATGGTATGTTCTTAAAATGGTGCAAGTCTTACTTAACTAACCTTAAATCTTCTGTTGTCATTGGAGGCTATTCTTCTAAGCCTTTTAATACTCTGTCAGGTGTCCCACAAGGCTCCCATTTGGGACCATTATTTTTTAACTTATTTATTAATGACATATACAATTGCTTCGAAAATTCTAGGTTTTATTTATTCGCTGACGATCTTAAATTTTTCAGAGAAGTTAATTCAGCCGATGAAGCTCTTCTTCTTCAAAATGACTTAGATAATCTAGTAATCTGGTGTCAGGAAAATGGAATGAGATTAAACACTGATAAATGTAACGTAATCCGCTTTAGTAGACAAAAAAATAATTTACCACTAGAACATATTATGTTAATGCTATTGCTTTGGCTGAAGTGAACCTCGTTAGGGATCTAGGGGTCATCATCGACAACAGGTTAAGGTTTAATTCCCATATCGATGCAATTACTAAAAAAAGCTTTCAAATTTTAGGCTTTGTGTTACGCAACTCCAAGCCCTTTAAAAGGCCCACAACAAAAATCACCATTTATAATGCTCTAGTGCGGAGCACTTTAAAATATTGTACGGTCGTTTGGAACCCGCATTACGATGTATATAGCAAACGCTTAGAATCAGTTCAGAAGAGGTTTCTCTGGCATTTATCTTATAGCTGTAATCTAGCGAAAAAAATTCCTTCTTATACAGGTAGACTGCAGTATTTCCACCTTAACTCACTTAAGTTCCGTAGAACTTTGCTCGACAGTATGTTCCTCTTTAAATTACTACATAATATTATTGATTCTCCTCATCTTATATCGAAACTAAACCTCGCTGTTCCAAAAACTCAACCGAGAGCGTGTAAGAAATATAATCCATTTCTCTGTAATTATGCAGGATCTAATTTAGGCTATTTCTCTCCCTTGAACAGAATTACCAGGGAATATAATAGTCATCACGATGAAGTCGACATATTTGATCATAACTTACATAAATTTAAACAATATATTAAAACGGTTCTTTCAAGGGAGGGATGACCTCAATCGTTATTTTTCTTTTTTGTGTAAATTTATATTAATATTGTATTCATAGATATATAATAATTTATAGTTCTTATTGTATTTTGTGGCTTAATTTAATTGAATAGCATGTCATTTTCGCCTATAATTGAGGCATCACTTACCATGTGAATGTTATTGTTTTTGTATTATACTGTGTTTATATTAGTGCATACCTTGTTGGCGGAATTTAATAAATAAATAAATCATAATCATCAGCCGGAAATCGTCCCACGCTGGACAAAGGCCCGCTACCCTCGTGCAACGTATTCCGGCGAGCTTGAACAGATCGTCGGTCCAACTTGTGGGACCTACCAACACTGCGTCTTCCGGTACGTGGTGGCTATTCGAGGACTATACTACTTGAATTAATTCAAACGAAACAAATCTTATAACTATATTTAGAATACTATGATTTGTTCTTTATTATTTATATTTTTAAGTTACCTAACACGACAATTTAGAGGGATTCTAATTCAAATTCAAATTCAAATATTATAAAATAGGATATAAAATCACTTATTGATAGTCATTTCGGAAATGAATGCCTCAGACCTGAGAAAAACGGGCGCAAGAAACTCAGTTTTTTCCATCGTTTGGGCTTCCCGAGAGCTTATTCAAGTGGACCTCCAGCTTCCTCACTGGGCGCATCATACAGGTCGTTGTCCACGGTTATTGCTCGATTCCAAAGCCCGTGAACGCTGGAGTGCCCCAAGGCTGTTTGCTATCTCCCACGCTGTTTCTTCTGCATTCAATGATATGTTGGGCACCTCTAACATGCATTGCTATGCAGACGACAGCACTGGTGATGCCGTATACACGGGCCATGCAGGTCTCTCTCGGGAAATCGTCGACCAGTGTCGGGAGAAACTTGTTTCTTCTATCGAGTCCTCTCTCGAGAAGGTCGCGGAATGGGGTAAATTGAACCTTGTCCAATTTAACCCCCAGAAGTCTCAAGTTTGTGCGTTTAACACTAAAAAAACCCCATTTGCCGTATCACCGCTCTTCGACAACACTTCCCTTAAAGCCTCGCCTAGTATCGGAATACTGGGTCTCGAAATCTCGAGCGATTGCCAATGCCATGGCAATCTGGAGGGCAAAGCCAAATTGGCTTCGAAGAAGCTGGGGGTCATTAATAGAGCACGGCAATACTTCAAGCCGGCCCACATTCAAGCACTCTACAAAGCCCAGGTCCGGCCACACATGGAGTATTGCTGTCATCTCTGGTCTGGCGCACCCCAGTATCAGCTCGAATGTGTGGCGGTCCTCCACAGTGCGGTATTCAAGGAGCTTTCTTCCACGTACTACAAAGCTGTGGAATGAACTTCCTTGTGCGGTGTTTCCGGGACGATACGACATGGGTACCTTCAAAAAAAGCGCACACACCTTCCTTAAAGGCCGGCAACGCTCTTGTGATTCCTCTGGTGTTGCAAGAGAATGTGGGCGGCGGTGATCAACCAACTTAACACCAGGTGACCCGTATGCTCGTTTGTCCTCCTATTCCATAAAAAAAAAGTTTTTTTGAAGTGAAAACTTCTTTCTTGAAAGTGGATGAAATGAAAAAGCGAGACAGTTAAAGAGACAGACACATAAATTCATAAGATTTGTGCCAATCCGTGGTATTATTATGAAAGTCATTTTTATAGTAACCTTTACCACATCAAAGTCTTTTAAGTTTCGTTATACATTTGTTTTGAACATATTCTGGGATTTTGTTGTAAAAGCATCTATATCATATAAAAGAATATACATTGCCCTACAAAAGACTTATAACTAACTCAACTTAGCTATTATGGCTATGACATTTTCTAGAAAATTCACTTATGTGCTATGTTCATACATTAGCAACATTTAAAATGTTTATTTCTTTATCTACACCCATGCTTTAAATCCTCTGTTAAAGAATCAGTTAGCTTATTGCCAACATTAAAACACCCAATCTTCTAATAACCATTACGTCATCCAAAAGAGTGTTGTAATGTTGTACTGAATTTCATAACAACACTCCTATTTTTTTTTTCATTCCCTTCATGCTCAAAGTATGTGATTCATCTGTATGAATTTCAAAAAAAGAACATTTTGGTTTACGCGCATTCCACACGACCAGAACGTCGCGCGCCGTTAAAAAAAGTAGGTTATTCGAATCCCCGCCATTTTTCTTCGATATTTTTATTGTTTTGTTTACAAAAAATGAGCGATTGATTTCCAATAGAACATAATATTCAAGTGAATTTTAATTATTGCACTATACAAAATGTAAATTACTACTAAAATAAATAATTCTTTCATTAATACTTAGTTTATTTGTATATAATCAGTAATGGATGATATTAGATTACTACTAGGACTGGCTGTTTTAATGTTAGCAGTAAGCTAAATGTTTCAGAATCTTTTAGAGGATTCATATTTTGGGTGTAGATAAAGTCTTGTATGCAATTGTTGATAATTGGGTATTAAAACACTCATGTGATACTATTATCACACTCGGCTTCGCCTCGTGAGATAAATCCACATTCGTGTTTTAATACCCCTTATTACCCAACAGTTGCATAAATAACTATTAAATTTTTCTCTCAATGATTCTAGAACCTAGTTTATAAATAGCGCGAATTGCCGTATCGAAACGCATTTTCCGCATATTTCATAACAGATGCCTTAAAACCAATTTGAATTTTATTTACCCTCTTTATAATTACAAAATATGTTGCTCGCTGTTGATCCATAAAGGTTTTGTTTACATTTGACTTATCTCATACCAAAATGTACACAATGAGGCGTGATCCGATTTAGGAAGTTTATTATAAAAACATACAAAGATTATCCTATACTAGCTTTTACCGCGACTCCGTGCGCGTGTAATAGTTACTTTGGGCAGATTTTTTTTTATTTTTTAACCTACTCTCTTTGCCAATAATACACAACAAACTGCTGTGGTTAATACATTTTATAACCTACCTACTTTTCACCCAATGCAGGTATAAATTTAAAAAACGCTACAACAAATATTTAAATTTTCTTCTTCGATAATGACGAACTTTCACCCCCTATCTCAGCCTCGCCAAGCCTTTTATTCGGGATAAAACGTACCCTATGTCCTTTCCCAAGTTCTAGTCTATCTTTGTAATAAATTTCATCAAAATCCGTTCAGTAGTTTAGGCGTGAAAGCGTTACAAACCAACTTACATTCACATTTATAATATTAGTAGGGATAGGCAACAAATATTTCCAAATGAATCATATTTTTTCTGTATTTATTTCGAATATAAATTTTTGACTGAGGGTAACAATGATTATAGACGGTATATTAAGGGGCATTCATTATCAGAAAACATATTCATTCGCAATACTTTTTAATGTCAATTATAGCAAAACCACTGTTTTGTAAGCATATGACGCTCTGAGAGTGAAGAAACGGCGCGACACGCCCGATTATCTCTTATAAGTTTAAAAAAATAATAATTTACACCACTTATAATAGCGTTTGGACAAACAATACGTGCGAGATACAGCAAGATAAAAAAGTTAAGCGAATCTATTGTGGTTGTAATCGATTTTGGTTTGACAAGTTTGCTCCTTAATTTTAATACCAAACTAGCTAACGCACACATTATTCAAATGTTTTGAGTTTTCTTTAGTGTTAATTCCGCCACAAAAAACCACACCGCGAAATATTTAATTGACACCAGTCACTCACTCTGAAACAATAATAATATAAATGTTTTACATACATGTGAAAAAGAATTTTATTTGAATGTGTAAGAGCAATTAGAAATAATAAAACACAAAAATAACATGTTTACATTGTTGAATGAACAAACAAATTTGGTCTCTTCACTATTGTTACGTATCTTCTGGGGTTTACGTCACAACAGCCTACCAATCAGTGCGCGTCATTTCATGGAACGAGGGTATAAATAGCGGTGTCCGGCTCATTTAATTCAGTGAGACAGTTCGATTCAGGCAGGCAACGCGAGCACACGTGCCGCGTTATCTGTCCTCCTTCGAATATTTTTATTACCTGCGTTATCGCACTATCTGCTCAGGCCACCTGGGCTAGCTATTGTTATCGCGCGCTATTGTTCGGGACTCTTTGAGTCTCGCACCTGTTACGTTCCTTCGCGGAACGTAGCTTAGTTATTATCAGTGTTAATTACCCGGTTTTACGATCGTGTTAGTTAGCACCTGTGCTGTGTTTCGCGATTCTGCACGCTAATCGTGTGTGTTTGTGAGTTGCAGTTCGTGCCGTGTGTGTCTTCTCCGCGGGGGCCTGCACAGCGTGCATCGGGGTTCCGGCCCAGCCAGTCTACATTCAGCAAAGCTAAGTCTAAGGCTTAATTATTATTATTAATTTCTTTTAATTTTGCATATTTTATTATAATTAATATTAATTATTAATATGCAAGTGTACAACTTAACTATAGTTGTCCACTTAATTATTATATTCCCCCTCTGCCTGACTCGGGCAGCGGGGGTTGTCACCCGCTCAACTTAGCTAAATATTACAACCATGGCTTCACCAATGGTTGCCGACGAGGGCCTTCTAATCGCCCTACTAGATAGGTTATTCACGGAGCAGATCGCTCCACTAATGAAAGTAACAATCAACGAGACAGTGGATGCCGCTATCAAAGCGAAATCCAAAAACTATAACTCGTCGTCTGACGTTTCGGGTTCCGACGGGGAATCCGAAATGGAATTAGGCAACATCTCCGATGTTAGTTCCGTGGACTCGGTCAAACCGAGAAAAGTGATCACCCGATCAGCCCGCCCGCCTGTCCGTCAGGCTTACTTTGACGCGCAGGCGACCCCTAGGTCCCCGCGGTCACTCCTGACCGCACGGAAGCCCCTCAGGCTTCCAGTGCTTCAACGGCCCAGCCGGAAACCGCTCTACCGTCGAGAGCGGAGAGTGTCGCGTCGGACACGGACGGCTTCACCACCGTGAGCCGTAAAAAGAAGCGCGGTCGCGAATCGCCTTCTGTCGATGGCACGCCCGCCAAGAAAGCCGCGGCCACGACTATCTCCACTCCCACGCCCGCGCCCGCTAAAGCCCGCGTACCGCCTCCGACCAAGAGACCGCCCCCTATTTTTATAGGAGACCGAGGCCGCTGGTTGGTGATCAAAAATGGGATCCCAAAGACGCTCTCCTTCCAGGCGAGGGCGTACCAATATCTTATCAAATTAGAGACCAAAGAGGTAGCGGACCACCGCGCCTTGACATCTCTTCTTAGAGAGCTGAGTGTGGGTTTCCACACGTACGCCCTGCCTGAGGAGAAGCGTCTGAGGGTCGTTATTAGGAACGTCCCGAGAGAGATAGACGAGGCCGACATTCTGTCGGACCTCAAAGAGCAAGGTTACCCTCCACACGAGGTACACCGTATGCGCGGCACCAACAACAAACAACCATTTAACATCGTTCTCATCGTCCTCGACCTCACGTAAGAGGGAAAGGAAATTTTCAATATTAAATCGGTTTGCTCCCTTCAGGGCATCCGGGCCGAAGCTCCTTGCAACCGCGGGGGGCCCGGTCAGTGTCATAGATGCCAGTTATACGGGCACTCGGCACGCAACTGTGAACACACCCCGAGGTGTGTGAAGTGCCTCGGCACACGGAGTGCCCTCGACCAGCGCAATGCGCGGAGCCCCCGGCCTGCATCTTGTGCGGGGAGAAGGGGCACCCCGCGAGCTATCGCGGGTGTCCCAAGGCACCCAAACACAAGCGTCACCCAGGGCGCCGCCAGCCGCAAGGCAGAGCAGAGAAGGTGGAGTTCACTCCTACCTTCAAACCTGCGCCGCCTCCTAAGGTAAACGCTTGGGCGAGGTCTCCTCCGGCTGCCAAGGCTGCCGCAGAGGCCACTCTCGCGGCCCCCGCGCCCCTCCGGCCACCGCTAGCGTCCCGCCCGGCGGCGTCGGTCCCGCGACCGAGGCCACCGGCGCCCGCGTCCGCGGCAACAGGCAACCAAGGCGGCAGCGCCTTTGCCTTCATGTTCGAGCTGTCAGAGCTGTTCGACCCAACAGGCTCGAGGCTGTCCGGGACGACCCGCCGTCGCTCCTGCAAGTTATGGCAGACAACGCCAAAATATTCCGAGCCCTCACCGATATAGGGCGAAAGTATAAAAACATTCGCGATGCCTAATTACGTAAGTGGACGGGTTAAGCCACATACGCTCCGTATAGCGTATTTTAACGCCCAAGGCCTTAAGCCACGACTAGACTTGGTGAAGGAGTTCGCTCACGAACATCAATTAGACCTATTCTTAGTGCAAGAGACATTTCTAAAACCACGTATACGCGATCCGGGTATCGCTAATTACAACTTAGTCAGAAATGATCGCACCACCTGTATGGGCGGTACACTCATTTATTTTAAAAGGTCTCTACACTGTATACCTATAGATCCTCCGGTCCTCACTAACATCGAGGCCTCTGCCATCCGAGTCAGTATGGCGAATCACCAGCCGATCACTGTTATTTCAGCTTATCTTCCGCCCAACAAACAAGTATTAGACACAGATATAGAAGCATTACTCGGCCACGGGGCCGCAGTCATATTGGGCGGCGATCTTAACGCCAAACACTCCAGCTGGAACAGTAGAGCCACAAATAGAAACGGAATCTTATTAGATTCGCTGACAGACACGCTGAACTTTTCAGTAATAGCACCCGATGAACCAACACGGTATCCGGATAACGTCGCGCACCGACCCGACATTCTAGACGTTGCGTTACTTAAAAACGTAACGCTCAATGTAAATTCAATCGAGGTTTTTCACGAATTAGAGTGAGACCACCGGCCCGTCGTCCTAAATCTAGGCCCACCGGTTAACTTTCAACCACCGACGAAAACAGTGATCGACTGGCAACGGCTGGAAAGGGATCTCGAGTCTATCAAGTCCGACGACCTTGACCTTATACCTGACGTCATCGACTCGGTCGACACGGCTCACAGTGCTATCTCTCATGTGACGTCACATATACAGAATAGGATCAAGGCCTGCTCCAGGCAGGTTCCGACGATACAACCGCATCGCCTAAACCTGCCTCCAGAGGTCAGGAACTTACTCACACAGAAGCACAGAGCCACTAGACTTTACGATAGGTATCCGTCGGTCGAGAATAGGCGCCACCTCCGCTACCTACAGCGGATAGTACGGGAACGTATCGCGGAACTCCGCGTGAACGTTGGGACCGCTTGCTCGGCAACCTTAAGCCATCACATGTGGCTTTCTGGAAGCTGCCTCGAGCGTTCAAACAGGAGCCGCCCACTGTCATGCCTCCTTTGGACAGACCGGGACTGCAGCCGGCGCTCGATGACGATGAGAAGGCTGAATGCCTCGCCGATAGTCTCGAGAGTCAGTGCACTCCAAATGCACCAGCCGACCCGACACACATTGACGAAGTTGATCGTGAAGTTGAACGTCGCTCCACTCTGAGCCCTTCAGGCGATGTAATAAAACCCACCTCTTACGAAGAGGTGAAGCTAATCATTAAGGAGCTTCACTCTAACAAGGCCCCGGGGCCCGACACTATAAACAATAGGGTTCTTAAAATCCTACCCTCGACTCTTATTACTTTATTGGTTACCATTTTTAATATTCTATTGTCTAATAGCGCGTTCCCCGAACAATGGAAGGATTCCATTGTTATCGGTATCCCAAAACCCAATAAACCTAAAGCTAATCCGAGTAGCTATAGGCCTATTAGCTTAATTAACTCGATCGGGAAACTTTACGAAAGATTAATTCTCGTGCGTCTTAATCATTACATCTCGGAGCTTAACCTGATACCCGACATACAGTTCGGATTCAGAACCGCTCACTCGTGTCCCCAGCAGGCTCACCGACTCACCGAGTACATTCATACGGCGTCAATTTCACGCTACCACGGCAGCCGTGTTTTTCGATGTCGCGAAGGCCTTCGACAAGGTATGGCACAACGGCTTAGTATTCAAGCTGTATCAACTGGGAGTGCCAGACAGGCTCGTGCGCATCATTCGAGCCTACCTTACTGATCGCTCCTTCCGATATCGAGTAGAGGGCACCCTATCCTCACCCAGACCCATCAGGTCTGGCGTGCCACAGGGTTCGGTCCTCTCTCCCACTCTTTTCTCGCTCTTCACGAGCGACATTCCCAAGTTTCCGAGTGTCCAGCTCGCTCAGTACGCTGACGACACGGCACTCTACTTTGGCTCCAACCGCTCAACCTTGAGCAAGAACATTAAAGCGCTTCAAGCCGCCGTCGGTGAACTAGGCAACTGGTCCAGAAAATGGCGGATTGGATTGAACCCCACCAAGAGTGCAGCGGTACTCTTCGGTAACGCGAATAGCATCCGCGCTAAAAAACGACCGACCGACGTCATTAAATTGTATGAAACACCGTGGGTGAAGGATTACAAATACTTATCCCAACATCTTGGTTAGGAAGGCATGCGGGTACACCCCCCTTCACCATAGTCTCAACCCAATAAGACGTCCCAGACACGTAACGGTAGACCCGGATGACGACATCACCATCGTGAACGCGACACCCACACAAACACCGACACAGACACGCACACACCGCCTTCGCAGGCGTAGGCGCGGTCAACCACCGCAAACCACTGGCACTCGTCACTCTGACGATGGCCAGCGGCCCGCACCCTAGATACACATTGTTTTGATACCCGACGAGACGTTAGTCCTCGTCCTGTAATCGCTTCACTACACTCACTCACTCACGGACTGACTGACGGACTGACATACACCATTTACACAATCACAAACACACTCCACAAACAGACACAAACACAAACATACATGCACACAAACATTTACACTACGTACATACATACAAACACACATACATAAAATCATAAACACATACATACACACTTACATACATTACACAAAACATCACCACACTCGCCGGCGAGTGTGTTCTTATCACCTTTTCATCTTTCATCTTCATTTTCATTCTCTCTCCTTCCCACAAGCACACAGCCGGTCTGAGGTTCGAGTCTCCTTAGGAGACACCCCGCGACTGTTGTTGCGTAGTCTTTGCGGCCTCCACGGCCCACGTCCTACTTCGCTGTGAAAGCCAGGGCTGCTAACAGCACAGAGGAGGTTTTAGTCGGTATGGGGTGTCCGCTTACGCGGACACTCGAGTCCCACATATTACGCCCCATTCTGGGGCGTAAATACGTAACAGTATTTCCTCCTCTCAAAAAGAAAAAATTCAGTCTCGTGGCAGAGTTTGGCGAGTCAACATCTCCTGAGGATGCCGCGTGTAGAGGCGAAACACGTGTCAAATTGTTTATAGACAAATATTGGCGGAATTAACACTAAGAAAACTTAAAACATTTGAATAATTATGGATTTCCGTAAAGTAATGCCTACCACAATAAAGACACACATTGACAATTTGTTGCATCATTTTACATATTATATTGTAATTGAAATGATTTGTAAATCGATGGAAATGTAAATCTTGATATATAAGAGTGGCAATGAGTTTCTTGCTACTTCTTCTCATTAGCTCAACCCTTTACGAAGTAGCGGTAGATTCAATAAGAAAAATATTTTTTTGACATTCATAAGTGTCATTTCCGTGACCTACATGAATTAAGTGATTTTGATTTGATTTGAATCAAACTTGGTCAAATCAAATTTGAATCATCTGGCTGTCAGCTCGTCTATGCGCTATTATATTTCCACTGTGAAGAATTGTGCACTATATTATGAAACAAAGTCCTTTGCCGCGTCTGTCTATTTGTCTATTCGCGATAAACTCAAAAACTACTTGACCGATTTTCATGCTATTTTCACCAATGGATTGCACGGTTCTTGAGGAAGGTTTTAATATACATGTATAATTAATTAAGGTTTTGTATACATTAACGATATTAGTTGAGAAGTGTCGGAAAAAATAAGGCTTTTGGGAGCTTTCAATGAAAACGCTCTCTAGGCCCTCTGAGCTGTAACAAAGTAATGTATGAGGGAATTGTGTATCTTATACAGGTGTACATAAAAGTCTGCAATGCCTTAAGTCTATCTGTTACGGATAGCATACTATATCCATTGTAATACTTTGAAAATATGGCAATTATAAAGCGGTAATGTTAAAGCTGTTTACACAAATACGATATTAATCATTTTTTCAAACAATTCAGAAAAACGTTGTTTCATTTTTAGCTCATTTACTTTGATTTCCGCTTTAGACTACATTATTCCCGAATACTTACATATTTTGTTTTTCTATAGACAGAACAGCGTCTGTCGGGTCAGCTTGTAATATATAAGAGATTTCCATCTACACTGGCCTTCAAAAGTAAGTATCACTTTTAAAATTGGGATAACGTTTTAAGTTCACAAGATATACTTTCGAAATAAAAAGGACTCCAAAGAGACTTTAATTTTGTACATAAAAACTTTATAGTCGGTAACCTTCTTTTAAGAATTGGCTGAATAAAACTTCAAAAACAAAACCATTCCTTTTTCAAAGTGGACGTTTCCGAATTACAATTTTACCATTCACATTTATCTTTCTCTTTTAAATTTTTTTCAAAATCGATGGGTCTTGTTTAAAAAATTTATGCTAAAAGGCACATAACATTTTTTTATCATGCCTCTTTTAGTTGAAGAATGTGCTAGGATCAAGGCTTTTATGGAACTAGGCATCAGTATCCATCGCACTGCAAGAATGGTGGGTGTGATGGTACGAACGGTCCAGAAGGAAAGCGAAGGTACGAAGAGACTGGACACCATCTGAGGAGACCTTGTAATGGCAGACCCAGGTGTACCAGTGCCCGAGAAGATCGTTATATTATTTCCACTGTGCTAAGAAATCGCCAACAAAATGCAGTTGAAGTCCAGCAACAGCTACTTCAGACCCGGAGGGACTACATTAGTGACAGTACAGTCAGAAGAAGACTTGCTGAAGCAAATTTGAAACCCCGAAGACCAGCGAGTGGCCCAAAACTCGAAAGACAGCATCGAGTAGCGAGACTGCGATACGCCCGTGAACACATGCAGTGGGATGAAGAAGAATGGTCAAGAATTTTGTTTGCAGATGAGTCTCGATTCTCCCTTTACAGAAGTGTAAAGTCGCTTTCCATCAGAAGTGATGGAAGGCGAAGTGTTTACAGGCGACCTGGTGAGCGATACCTTCAAGCCTGCATCTCAGAAAGAGTCCAATACGGTGGAGGCAATGTACATGTATGGGCTGGCATATCTTCAGGAGGTCGCACAGAGCTAGTAGCCATAGAAAATGGCACCCTCACTGGGCAAAGGTATGCTCAAGAGATTCTCAATGAGTATGCAGGGCCGTATTTAGCAAATATGGGTGATGGATCGATGCTCATGCATGATAATGCCCGGCCACACACGGCTCATATCGTACAAGAGTATATTCAGGAGGTCGGTATCAGCGTGATGGCTTGGCCATCAAGAAGTCCTGATCTCAACCCGATTGAACACGCCTGGGATGAGCTTTGGTAGGCTAGTCAGAAATCGCAGACCACCACCTACTACCCTCAGGGCACTAAAGCAGGCCCTGGTAGAAGAATGGGAGAATATTCTCCAACATCCACCCAGCTCCGAAACCTAGTGTTCAGTATGCCAAACCGGCTCGAAGCTGTAATCAGAGCTCGAGGAGGCAATACCAGTTATTAAAAATTAAATAACATGTAATACATTTTAGTTGAATTTTTTTACACTAAACTAAAAATGTCTAATTTCATGGTTTTATCTTTTTTAAGTTAAAAATGTTACTAATGTATAATTTTAGTTTCTAAGAATTAAAACCTATAAAATTTGCAAAAAATCGTTTTTAATTTTAAATCTCTACCTTCTATAGAAGGTAACTATAGTTAAGAAAAAAATTAAATTTGAAAAGTGTGATACTTACTTTTGGAGGCCAGTGTATATATTGACTCATTACGATTTCTTTGGAACCATAAAGCGATAGAGACTTGAAATTTGGTAGGAATATACCTTTTTCTGAGTAGAGAGAGGTCAGCTAAAAACGGATTTTACGAAATTCCATTCGCAAGAGTATTTTTTATTATGAACAGAACAACAAGATGTCGGATAGATTATGGGTACCACAATGGTGCCTCTTTCTGCCGTGAAGCAGTAATGTGTAAGCATTATTGTGTTTCGGTCTGAAGGGCGCCGTAGCTAGTGAAATTACTGGACAAAAGAGACTTACGACCCATATAGCCGAATGGTTAGTGACCCTGACTACTGATTTCCCGGGTTCGAATCCCCGGTAGGTGTATATGTATTTATGTATGTTTAAGTATATTGTATTAAATATATCATTGTCTTGTACCCATAGTACAGGCTATGCCTAATTTGGGGCATCTTGCCCCTCAATTTGTGTAAAAGTGTGTCAATATTATTATATTACTTAACATCTAATGTCTCAACTGCACTGCATTGTAATGGGCAGGGCCTATCAATTACCATCAACTGAACGACCTGCTCATCTCGTCCCTTAATATCATAAGAAAACTCTGTCGGATCAGCTAGTAATATATATTATGGTATTGATAATGCTATACGATCATCTAATTTAAAAAAAAATACAATAAAGGTTATTTTTATGATAATAAGGAACGAGACGAGCAGGGCGTTCAGCTATTTATTTATTGAGATTGGTAATTGAGACAATGTAGTGCCGCTCAGGATTCTTGAAAAATCCAAAAATTCTTCTGAGCGGCCCTGCAATTATTGCGCTCATCACCTTGAGACATAAGATGTCAAGTCTCATTTGCTCAGTAATTTCACTAGATACGTTCCTCTTCAGACCGGGACACAGTAATGTTTACACATTACTGCTTCATGGCGGAAAGAGGCGCCGTTGTGGGACCCATAATCTAGCCGGCATCCTGTGCAAAGGAGCCTCCCACTCGTAAAAGGTGGCATAGTTCATGCCTAGCCTGGTTGAAATGGATAAATAATTTATAAAGAATATGAAATACAAAAGTGAAGTTTTAATTAAGGCTTGCTTTAATTCCAATATATTTTATAATACCAAAGAGCCGTCGATGCACCGCGAGCTCTGGTTTAACGAATGTATGTGAAAATTGTTGAATATTTTCCGCTGCAAATATTATTTTCAGGCTGCTATATTTTAAGGCTTAATATAATTAAAATGAACTATTTCGAGCCTTTGTGGAGAGCTTGGCTTAACGTTCGATAAAATATACCTGAAATAATATTTACCAGTTTATGTTTTTGTCTATGCTGCTATAGGATATCATAGTGGTGCGTTTTTCTGCCTTGAAGCAGTTATGTGCAAGCATTATTGTGTTTTGGTTTGAAAGGTGCCATAGCTCTTAGATAATTTATTCGTCTAGATTTTCTTTTTTATGAAAATAAGGGACGATTCGAGCGACGTTCAGCTGATGGTAATTAATACGCCCAAAAATTTTGAGCGGCAGTACAAATGCGCTCGTCACCTTGAGACAAAATGTTAAGTCTCATTTGCCCAGTAATTTCACTAGCTACGGTGCCCTTCAGACTGAAACATAGCAATGCTTACACATTACTGCTTCACGGCAGAAATAGGTGCCGTTGTGGTACCCATAATCTAGCCGCCATCCGGTGCAAAGGAGCCTTCCACTGGTAATAACTAATGAATTCTATAATAATTGTTACGCAAAATATATTCTCTGTGAAAAGTAGTACAGAACTGCATAATAATTGACAATTTCCATAGACCTTGACTGTAAAACAACGATAACAGTATTATATAACCGTACATTTGAAAACAATGACGAAAGACTCATAAAACAATTCCAATTATAAGTCTCATGATAAAATGTCGTGTTTATTTGAGGATTTACAATAGAATTGCGTTTCATTTTACTTAACCTTAATTTGTAGGATAAAATGAGATATAATTGAATCAAAAATCAAATCAAAATCATTATATTCATTCGACATTTTATATACATTCAACGACAAATGACACTTACGAATGTTAAAAGTTTTCTTTTCATTTTACATTTATCATTTACGCGATATGGTTCAGCTTCCATGAGAAGAAGTGGCAAGAATCTCACTGCCACTCTTTTATTTCAAAATTTATAGCTTCATCGCAACTTTATATCAACAAAAATACTAAAACGTCACATAATAGACGCCTTACAAGAGTTATTGAGTTATTTTGCGAGCATTTTATAAGCGATTTAAAAAAATATAATATGGTTAATTTTTAAAATCATCGAGCAGAGTTTCTGGTAACACGATCATCCAGCCACCCTTTCACGAGCGTGACGCATGGACCAGTCAACCAGCCATCGCTTCCGTCGACCATATTTTAGGGAAAGGAACTAACCGCCCCACGTCGCTGCCACAAGCAGTATTAAGCCACTAGCTAACGCACACTGTCGCACATTATCGGGCTGTTAGGTCATGTGTACGTTAGTATATTCTCAGTCAATGCACTCCCTCATTATGATGAGAGCGGCCCTCTGATGGTTTCTAAGCGGCTTAGCGCCGCGCGTTATGACGTCATGTTGGCATTTCGCGAGAAAATCGAAAACTAAAACTATTGTTACTTCATAACTACTAGCTTAATGTTACTGAAACATTTTTATAACAAAAAACCAACCGACTTCAAAAACACTATTCAAAAACAATAGATATAATGAGCACTAAAAAGTATAAAAATAAATGCGTATTTTTAAACAATCTTATTAATCTAATTCTAGTCACGATTATTGTTATTTTTGGAATGGGTGTCCTTCCACCGCGATCCGCTCTCGCCTCTCGCCTCCTCACGACACAAGTACATCTCACCTATAACTATGTATGTAGTAATCCTAGGATCAGTCGGGAAGCACCAGCTTTCAAATAAAATAAGAATTGTCAAAATCGGTTCACCCAGTCGAAAGTTTTGAGGTAACAAAGATAAAAAAAGAACATACCGACGAATTGAGAACCTCCTCCTTTTTTGAAGTCGGTTAAAAAGGAATGTATCTCAGGCATATGTCATTTATATAAGTACCTTGATGACCGAGGCTTGCTCGGATTTTTAAGAAGGTACAAAACTTGAACAAAAAAAACTAATAGGACATCTGGAGAAGGTTAGGTCAAGGTCAAGGTCAAGTAAATTCAAATTCAGATATTTTTATTCCAAATAGGATGTGACATCACTTATTGAAATTCAAAAACTACCAACCATTCCAAAATGAATGCCTCAGACCTGAGAAGAACGGGCGCAACAAACTCAGCGGGCTTTTTTTTTTCATCGAAAAAATATGTTTACTAAGTAATATTGTACAATAAAACTTATTTAATAGTTAATAGCCTGAGGGCTGTCACTCCATTACCAATCTGTGGTATCATTAAGAAAGTCATTTATGTTATAGTAAACTTTACCACACACTTTACTTTTGAATAACGTAATACTTTTGTTTTGAACATTTTCTGGGATCTTGTAGTAAAATCATATACATCGCCCCACAAAAGACTTACTAACTCGACTTAGCCGAGTAGTAGGCATTATAAGTTTATGTCTGTTCCTGGTTATGACAGTTTCTAGCAAATTCACTTATGTGCCTATGAACCTACATTACATTATCAAGAATATATTGAGAAGCAACAGTCAAGATGTTAATTTTAATGAATTTTGCTCTCAATGATTCTTTGTAATGGAACTTATGAATGTCAAATGTTTTCTTTTCATTTTAAAGCAACCACTTCGGAGAAGGTTGAGGTTTAATAAAATATTTTTTTTTTACAAATCATTTCAATTACATCACATGTAAAGTGATGCAATACGGCCTTACAAATAAACCTATTATATGTTTATACGTGTGAAAAAACCAATAATTTATGCAAAATGTTGAACTATATCGTTGACAACACTGTCAATACAATGATAATTATAAAGTTCTCCGAATGTCGGGCAGCCTTGCAAATAAACGCGGGAAACGTTACACGTCCGAATAAACCAATCATAAGCAAAATGTCTATTTGTAAACAATTCGCATAATCTTGGATTAAAAGCTTTAAAAGGCATTTATTATCTCAAAATTAACTCCTTTAGTATTCTAACGCTTATGATGTCATTTCTAACGCTACCACTGAGAAGAAGCGGCGCAAGAAATTCTCCCAGCATTCTTTTTTTGCGCTCTTTTTAATCAAATATACAAGATTGTCCTGTCATTGTTCTCCAGTCCTATCTAGTCCCAGGCTGTCCGATCACTTAGACATTCAGCTGTCGAGTAGTAAGATTTACGACAGAGCCATTTTTAATAACCTACCAGAATTAGTATTACCTACTAGAATTAGTTACAAGCAATCCTTTATTTCTAGTGTTATAATAATGAAAATCACTATAAAGAGCAAAAAGGTATTTATTCTACCAAATCTACTAATTTTACCCAGTTTATTGTAGGCTGATAAAATGTAATGTTTACACAACTGTTAAAACATAAGATAACTTTTGTAATTTGTTTCAACATATAACATTAAAAAAATCTACTTAAAAAACTGAAAAGTATCAAATAACTAAAAATATAATTTAATACACCTCTTATGTAAACCTTTGAAAATTATAATGAAAATTTTACATAGTTTGGCCCAGTAATTTTCATTTTATAAACATTTTTTTATGAAATTTTTTGTCTTTATGGATGATATAATAGTCTTTTGTGTACGGCTTTTTTAAGAGTTTTCATTCAGGTTAATATATTATAATTATAAACTGATACTAAAATGTAAAATATAAAAAAAAAAAACTACGTTTGAAAAAACCAACTTCAAAAACTGAAAAGTATTAAATAACTAAAAATTTAAATTAATACACCTTGCAAACCTTTACTTTTAATATTAATAAAATACTATTATTTGTATATGCTACATATTGATAGTTTTTAAGTCGGTGCCAAGCCAAAATAAAACGTAATATTAAAACAGCTTACTTACTGTAGTTATTAAAGTAGTCTGGCCACGTGTGTCTGTCCGCGTGGGTTGTTTTGTTCTAGACGAAGCTATCCCGCTCAAAGTCACGCGTACCTACTATACTACTACTACTTTGGCTTGGCACCGACTTCAAAACTATCAATAGGTAGCACATACAACTAATACTAATTTATTAATATTAAAGGTAAAGTTTTGCATAAGAGTTGTATTATATTACATTTTTAGTTATTTGATACTTTTCAGTTTTTGAAGATGGTTTTTTTAAACGTTTTTATTTTATGTTTTAAATTTTAGTATCAGTTAATAATAATATAAATAAAAGACAATTATATCATCGACATAGACAAAAAATGTCATAAAAAATGTTTATAAAATGAAAATTACTGCCAAACTATGTAAATTTTTTTGGGGCCAAATAGCTTCTATTCCGCTTCGAACTAAAGAAGAATAACGTAAATCGGATCATAAATCTCGGAGTAATCGGTGTACATACATAAAAAAATACCGATCGAAATGAGAACGTCCTCCTTTTTGAAGTCGGTTAAAAATAGTAAAATTGGAAAAGTACGATACTATTCCGCTTGTCGTTATGACAATTAAATCTGTAATTCATTCATTAAATTCCTGTATCCCCTGGCTGGGGAAGAGGACATCCACAGTGCATTTCCATCTCAAACGGTCCTGAGCACCTCTCTTAATTTCACTCCAGTTCTTTCCGATGTCCTTCGCTTCGTCAATGACAGCACGCCGCCAGGTTTGCTTTGGACGGCCACGTTTGCGTTTTCCTTGAGGGTTCCAATCTAGGGCTTGCCTCGGTATATAGTTGGGGTCCCTCCGGAGTGTGTGGCCAATTCAGCTCCATTTGCGGCGTTTTATTTGTTGGTCGATTGGGACTTCATGATCATCATCTTCAGCGATGCCAAAGATGATAGTTGGAAATTTTGAATTAAATCAGTATTCTTCTTTAATAGGTAAGTATCGATCTCTACTCTGTTCTGTTAAATCTGTTTCCCGGAAATTAATTAATGAATTCTCAATAAACCTTTGTTAGTCGAGTGTACAGATTATTTCCGCGAATGAATGCTTTTTGTCGGTTTCAATAGTCGATATCTATACCACAGAGTAGGGATGGATACGTGTCTATACTAATTAGCGGTAGTTTTCAATAACGTATCTCTAGTTACATTGCTGTCACCGTTTAATGACAAGATCTTATCTATTCATAGTTATGTCAAATATAGTTATAATCTAACGGCCTTACAAATAAACTTGGTATAAAGTTATAACTGATGATAAACAAAGAAAATGCAAAATGTTTACAATATCGTTGACAACACTGTCAGTACAATGATTATTCTGAAGTTTTCCGAATGACAAGCTGCCCTGCAAATAAACGCGGGAAACGTTATACGTCCGAACAAACCATTCGTAAGCAAAATGTCTATTTGTAAACATTTTACAAACTCTTGGTTTATGCTTAGTTATAACTTTATGGCAATTTTATTTGTAAGGCCGCAATAATACCGATTTTGGCGAGGTAGCACGTCCTGAGGTTGCCTCGTGTAGAGACGAAACACGTGTCGAATTGTTTAAAGACAAATATTGGCGGAATTAACACTAAAGAAAACTCAAATCATTTGGATAATTATGTATTTCCGCAAAGTAACGCCTACTTCAATAAATGCACTAACGAATTAACTTGCAAGAATTCAACCCTTCTGTGGGTTCTGTTTGTCTCAAGGAGTCCTGTCATATCAACCCTTAAAACCTCATGTTCACAATACTGTAGAAAACTTTGGAGTAACACTCTGGGCTTAGCCCATCACAAAAGCCTTTATCAAAACGGCTGCGCAGTAGGGCTAAGCTGGGTAAACTTAAGCATCTTAACAATCCTAGGCCTTAGAAATTGTAGAACGTGTACATTATGTAATAGTGCAGATATAATCCTGTTTACACATCCTCTCTGAATGTGGTGCTACCTTAATCTTTAGAAAAGCCGCTTTACCAAACATAACCATACAATATAAGAAGTAATTATAATATAATGCTGGTTTTTTTATATTGATTCAAATTCAAATATTTTTATTCAAAATAGGATTCAAAATCACTTATTGAACGTCAAAAACTACCCATTCAAAAGAGACTGCCTCAGACCTGAGAAAATGGGCGCAAGAAACTCAGCGGGCTTTTTTTATATAAAAATATGGATTACAATGTGATACAATAAACACTTATCATTAAAGAGCCTGAGGGTGTTCGCTTTATTCCCAGTCCATGGTGTCATTAAGAAAATCGTTTATGCTATAGTAACCTTTCCCACACAAACGTTTTTTAACAATTCTGTTATGTTTTATATCACATTTGTTTTGTACATTTTCTGGGATCATATTGTAGAAGCATATACATCGCCCAACAAAAGACTCGACCCAACCGAGTAGTAGACATAACAAGCTTATGTTTGTTCCTCGTGTTAACATTATGAATGTCACAGTTTCTAGAAAATTCTTCAATGTGCTTATGAACATACAGAATAATAAAGAAAAATATGTACAATGGTTAGTTCTAAAAAGTTAAAAAAAATCTCAGCTAACTGTTTATCGTTACAGAACAAACATTCTATAATTGAAAACATTTTCTACTTATTAAAGTGATTTAATAAACTTTAATTTTAGTCTTAGAGGTATTGCTGGTTCCAGCAATGGTTTTGTGCTGATAATGTGTGTAATAACTTTTTTATCACTTTTTTATTTTCGTTAGATTTGAAACCAATTATATTTGATGCACTGTGTCTTGCAAAAAATACTTTGACTTCCACTCCAGGATGGACAACGAAACGTTCTATACAGTAGTACCGAAAGTTATGAAAAATTGTAACGTAAGAATTTCCTTAAAATAAATTCAATATGATTTTAGCACACGGTTTTTAAAACGACGCTACAGTGAATAAACAAACAAATCGGAATGGCACAAGGTAAAAAGTGACGTCATGTTCCCGGAGAGTTCCATTTTCAAATTTCGCGATTGGTTTTCTATTTTTTTTTTCTATTTTGATTGGCCAGTTCCAGTAAATTTCAGCCAGCCTCTCGTATATATCGAATAAACCGTCGAGTATGGGTTGAGGTATGAAAGGCACACCAAAAACTTTTCACTTTGGGAAATTTATAGGAGTGGTCGTGGAGTGTTATTTTGATTTCAAATATAAATGGAACAGTAACAAAAGCATCTTCATATAATAAAAACCAAAAAAATTGCCGCGCTGAGCTATTTATTTTGTGAGTATTAAATGAGACTGCAGCATCACGCTCACGAACATTATCTGGGATCTTGGATAAAAGCATCGACTTAGCCGAGACATAAAGTTTACATCTGTTCCTGGTGTTAACATTATGGTTATGACAGTTTCTAGCAAATTCACTTATGTGCCTATTTACATACACAACATTATCAAGAATATCTTTAAACCAATGTACTTTTTTTTGTTAAGTAATTTCGGGGGTGATAAATCGATCTAGCTAGGTTTCAATTTTAAAAAATGTTGTTTTATCCGTATTTTAATGAGAAACAGCTACTATAATATTAGAACACAAACGTAAATTTTGCCACTATATACAATTATAGTCTTTTAGCTCAGATGGGACATTGGGTGATCTGGAAAGCATAAGACCCCGGTTCGAATCCAGATGTCCTATTACTTAGTTATTTTTATGTTCAAGTTTTGTACGTTCTTAAAAATCTGAGCAAGGCTCGGTCGTACAGGTACTATAATATAAATTTACTAGCTGACCCGACAGACTTTGTTCCGTATATAATAAATAAAATAACACCAAGAATTATTCAGTAAAATATGCTCCCAGTTGTTATAGTGCAATAAAGTTGTTATAATGTTTTACAAACCGTGCGTCAATAAATTATCTCATAGAAAATATGTCTATACAAAACAAATACTGAAAATAAAAATAATTATGGCGCCCGTATCGAAATAAAAACCATCCTATCTCTGAAGTTGGACTTAACTGCACACCATGAAGTAATCCCCATTTAAATCCATTCATTAGTTTAGGAGTCCATTGCGGACAAACAACGTGTCACGCAATTTATATATATTAAGAAGAAGATATACTACAGTCGATAGAATTGCAGAAACATGACTAAACAAGGAAATGATATACTGCTATTATTTGCATACAATATGTACAAATCTTATCAACTAATAGCTCGATTAATGTAGGAACAACGTGTTGCATTGGATAAGCACTTTAAACTCATAACGATGATCTAGATCACATCTCTATTGACGCGCTCACATCACATGTTGTTGAGCTGATAGTTGCATGACTGCTAACTGTGTGCCGTCATAACTAACTTATGACGTCACGTCATCTAAACGCTTAGGGTAGTACCACACCGAATGCATTCAGAATAATTTTCTAGGAATACACAATCGATTACATAAAATATAGACTCATTTGTCATTTTGACAAATGTTAATTAACAGATGTTAACTCTCATTTGCCCATGAATTTCACTAGATTAGGCACCCAACAATATTGGTTAGTTTGTTATGTATTTAAAGTGATAACCACCACTTCCTTAATTAAGTTTAAATAAAGTTTTGTTTTCAAATTTTATTTGTTTAATTAATTCCAGAAGTGAGGGTGATCGCTTTAAAAACATAACAAATTGTTTAGATTTACAAGAGCGACATCTCAAGTCAATTACCTAATATGCAAATATTGGGATTGAGCGGATTATCAACTGTAAAGTAGATCCTTTAGATGAAGCCACAACCTGAGCGTTGAACAAAGCGTAGAATATTTTATCACCGATACGTCACCCGAACGGTTGGCACAGTTGGAAGTGCGCTCGCAAGGAACGCGAGAGGTCATGGGTTCGAGTCCCAAATCGTTCATAAATGTTGGTTTTAAATTAAATTTAATACAACAATCTTCAATTAAATAAAATTCAATATCTTCTTAAACTTTATTATCCATACATAATTATGTTATTTCTTGTTTATTCGAAGCACGAATGAAAGATGTCAATGGATTTGTTCAATAATGAATGCATTCATAAGTTCCTATTCGTTTTATTTGAAAAAAAGCAAAGTGTACAATGAATGAAGTGTTCGATGTCGTTCTTTGATATGATGAACAATATTTAGCATTTTACTTTATTTGAAAATGATGAATGAAAAATGAAAAATGTTTATTTTGAAACGTATAGTAGGTGTATACCTATTTGTTTTTATATGTATATAATATAATATAATATTGACACACTTTTTACACAAATTATCTTGCCCCAAATTAAGCATATATAGCCTGTGCTATGGTTTGCAAGACAACGATATATTTAATACAATATACTTACTTAAACATACATAAACATACATAAATACAAATAACATACATAAATACATTTAAACATCCATGACTCGGAAACAAACATCCATATTCATCATATAAATGCTTGCACCTACCGGGATTCGAACAATATAAATATACAAATAACTTAAAACAAAACTTACAAAGGACAAACAATAAACAAACAAACCTGAAAGAATACTACTACCTATAAGTTACATAACTGGTCCCAACTCAGCATGTTTGCTGGTGTGAAAACCAACGCCGGTCTTCCGTTGGGCCATGCGGTGACGTCACGCTAAATATAATTTTAAATATTAAACAAAAGTTATTTTAGCTAGTAAATTATCGTAACGAGAAAATAATATTTAAAAACTTATAAACTTACATGCATAATTGGACGCAATTCCAGAAAAACGTTACAAGCCACAATCATGTCGAAATTGAGTTAAGAAGACAATGCTGGTCACGTGATTGATATGTCATTTTCAGTCACTCGTGTTGCATTTACGGCTTAATCTCTTTTTAGTCTAATGAACAATAATCCCTTGTCATAATAATATAGATTCGTTTGAGGCCCAATAGAACCGTTTAGTAAATTTAAAAAAAAATAGTCTATTTATTAATACGTAAAGCGAAAACTTTGTACCCGTTTTTAATCAAATTTCGCCACCAGATGGACGTGAAATTGAACACAGTTAAAGTTTGTACAGAGAAGAAGTACATAATGATATTTGTTTCATATATAAAATAACTTATAAATTAATTTATATATAAATGAAACGAGCAGCTGGTGGTAATTGTGTGTGTGCGGTTACGGGGGATACAAGTTACACAATTTTTTCCTTAAATAATCATATGTGGCCACAAATATATAGTATCGTTTTTACACTTTTTCAGAACGCACGCGGCATTTTAAAATATTTTATTGAGACGCAAACTGATCTGTCACAGACGATGGCAAATCTCATAATGGCGTCCGATCGGCTTGTATTAGTGTGTGTGCGTGGGGCTATGTACTTACACGTTTACCGGCTTGTTTTGGTGCCTCAATGCTATGTAAGGTGACACGGAGTCCTTCTTTTTTTACCCGTCCGTGTAACTAACACATAATCTATTCTCGCCTACAATAGCCGTCTCCCACTATCACTGTTTATTACATAATTGATCGGCCACAAGTGTTGTAGATCTAATAACAAGTTGGTATATGTCGTAGGCAAACACAGCAACATGCCCTATCTGATTGGTTTATGACAATGCGACGCGTTCTGCGTAGTTCATGAAATATGAATATAAAATAATGGACAGCGTATCACAATACGTGCACTATTTAAGCTGTGTTGTTCCATTCCATTGTTGGAATTTAAATGGACTTTGTTCTGTTAATGGAAATATATTGTGAGGTTGTTGTTTTTAAACATATAACCATATTTCTCACCGTTGTGGTACCAGTAGGAGGCTCCTTTGCACAGGATGCCGGCTAGATTATGGGTACCACAACGGCACCTATTTCTGCCGTGAAACAGTAATGTGTAAGCATTACTGTGTTTCGGTCGGAAGGGCGCCGTAGCTAGTGAAATTACTGGGCAAATGAGACTTAACATCTTATTTCTCAAGGTGAAGAGCGCAATTGAGTGCCGCTCAGAATTTTTGGGTTTTACAAGAATCCTGAGCGGCACTGCAATGTAATGGGTAGGGCGTATCAATTACCATCAGCTGAACGTCCTGCTCGTCTCGTCCCTTATTTTCGTAAAAAAATATTGTTTTAAACAACAATATTTAAAATTTTACTTCAGATTCATTCAGTCTTCAATAAGATCTTAGGTACGTACGACTTACGAGTTGAGAAAAAAGCAGATATACTTTTCTAAAAGACTGGCAACGCTCCTGAGATTCCTCTGGTATTGCAAGAGAATGTAGGCTGTGGTGATCACTTAGCATATGGTGACTCGTACTCTCGTTTTTCGTTCTCATATATAAAAAAAGGTTTATTTTTATTTTATGGAACTAAGGGACGACACGAGCAGGACGCTCAGCTGATGGTAATTGATACGCCCCACCCCGTAAAATGCAGTGCTGCTCAGGATTCTTGAAAAACCCAAAAATTATGAGCGGCACTACAATTGCGCTCGTCACCTTGAGACATAAGCTGTTAAATCTCATTTGCCCAGTAATTTCACTAGCTGCGGCGCCCTTCAGACCGACACAGTAATGTTTCCACATTACTGCTTCACGGCAGAAATAGGCGCCGTTGTTGTACTCATAATCTAGCCGGCTTCCAGTACAAAGGAGCCTCCCACTGCTAAATACACTAATACTGGTAAAAAGGTACTCAATAATCGAGATATTATAAATATGTAATGTGAAGTTTTTAACAATATTTTATGAGTGTTAGTTATAATAATAATAATAACTTAATTTCTCAAATATTAGAAGTGAAGTATTAGAAAATATGTTTTTAAATTATATTATTTACATTTAGTATGAACTGTATTTCAGGTGTCATATAGTTAGAGCTATAATTCAAATTGTGTTTATTTTATCGACTCATGAATATGAACTGAAATTATTTAGTGAACATTATCACACCAAACTAACCAAAATAGTGAAACAGCTATTAACGATTAACGCACAAATGAGTTTTGATTTGATTTAATTAATATTATAACATAATATTCTTACATATTTACTATATGATTAGTAAGTACATTGTTCACCAAGTTTGCTGTTCCTACGAATGTTCAATCTTTCAATCAACCGCCAATGTACTCGAGTAGTGGAATTGCATATTCTTTCGACTGATACTTATAGGTCATATAGTACCTATATCAAATCCAAAATATCTCTATTTCATATTACACTTATGTGAATATGTAATTTTTTCACACAGCTCATTTGGCAGGTAGGTTTCCTCAGAGAAGAATGGGCAAGAAACTCTTAGGCTGCTTTTTATCTGTGAATCCTGAGTGACACTGTATTGTAATGGGCAGGGCGTATCAATAACCACCAGCTGAGCGTCCAAGTAAACAGCACAAGTCATTTCTAGTCATCTGTTCAATCATGCGGTACGTATACATTTAAATCTTTTTCATTTGGTTCATAATAATTTACATATTGGCTTCTACAATAACATTATATTTATTTACCTTAGTGGCTTATCTGCTTCGGGGTCCAAACTATAAGTCGAAGTTTCCTCTCGGAAGCGAACAAATTTAATAACTGCGGCCATTTATCGTATCTATCCAACTTTAACAATGTTTACATTTAAAGCCAAATGAAAAGATAATCGAAAGCTAAACAATCTAATATTGTACTTTTTTAAATCTGTAATGTTCTAGCTGTCATGTGAAAGAAGTATCACTCTGAAATCTTGGCCTCAAACGATGGCTTGTTTTTATTTTAATACAAAGTAGCCACTCGATAAAATGTCAATTTTATACTTCAACCATTAGATTTATGCAACAATTAGATGGAAAGCGTAATGTCTATATACAATAATCGCTCAGAGACTGATTTTCAGATATGAATTTCAAATAGTGAATAAGTAATAAGCACTAAATACTTGGTAATAGTAACATACACGTCCAATGTTTAAACTAAACCATAAACAAATAGCGCGCCACAGATTGCGCTAATTCAGGATGTGGATGTGACGAACTTTTTTGTTTAAATCACATGTTAATTCCCGTGTTTAGCTTTAATTTTATACTTACTACTTCATATAATGTACATTATTTTGATAAAACACTCGGTTTATCTAAAGTAATAATAAAAATGTAACCTTTACGCAAATTCAAATGTAAAAAAAAACAGTTACAATTACACGCGTTTTAATCCTTTAAAAAGTATTTAATTTAATTATGTAACACTCGTATTAATCTCTGCAAACTCTGTCTTACTGTATCATTCCTTTTAATTTTAATGTAAACTTATAATTTAACGCCTGAAATAATATTTGAGCAAATTTTTTTTGAGTGAATTTGAATAATATACATATTAGGAACTTCGGACAGATCTAATAAGCACATTAATATATTAACAATTTTTTGAGTAGCACTAGTACCTTCATTAAAAAAGTAAAAATTTGTGATTGCTAAAAACCACTCGACAGAAGTGGAAGCATCATCAGGCGAGGTTTTAATACAAAATACAACTAGTCATAGTATTATTAGTTGTTTATTCATATAGCAATAACATTTTCAATATAATTGTGTATAATGTACTTACTCTGTTTTATTTGTTTCTGACTGGTAGCGATTCCGAAGACTATTTCCGATTTTTATTAGAATGAGTTTGACTTTTTTATGAAGTGCTTCAACGTAGTTTTCATTTGGAATATTGGAACGATAGAGTTTCTTCTGCTGCCTCACATCCCAAACCAGTCAGAATTTATCAATATAGTGTGGATTAGGTTAGAAGATTGAAAGAGACTTTTTTAACTCGTTACTATGCGTTACATAAAAAAATGAAATAAAACTTCATTTAGCAGATTATATGAGAGAGTCTGTGTGAAAATTCCATGGAGGGTAGATACCCTATTCCTTAAGTCACGAATATGTATATCAATAGAGTTAAAGAAGAGGCGTGTGTAGGAATGTATAGTTGGGACTGATTTTATAACAATGCTTATACAATATTCACCTACATCATATTAAAACATACATAAATTAAAATATATAACATTGTTTGCCTCTCCGGAAGATAGTCGAACTGAAAAACACACATCAATCACAAAGTAATCGAGTCAGTAACAGAGTCCATTGTTCCAATAATACAGGATGTATTTTTATTGAAAAATCATTCGTGTCGTTTTCCGACAAAAGTTGAAGAAATTTTTAAAAAGTAAATATGCAGTTATTGATTTCTTATAAATTGAGGGCATGACTCCTTTCACAACTTTTCTCGCAGTCTCGAAGTCTCGCAATTTCCGACTTGGCCATCACCGCCCTTCTCAAAAGTATATAAGTACGCTGATTGACAGCCAAACTGTTGTTATGCAAAAGTAGTGCTTGCGTATAGTGCGTTTCTAGAATTGGAAAGGTGAATACCTAAACCTATATATGAAACCTACATAGCATATTTCAACAAGAGCTGGCACTCAATTTTATATTGTTTCAGTAAGTGTATATCGGCGTTATGCCAGGGTTTTCACGATCCCCTTCCAGCACGGTGAAATATCACACCAAGAATTTCTCAGTTTATTCACTCACATTTGCTAGTATCGAACTGAAATTGAACTGAACAGTCTTTCCATAAAACAATCGCTTTTATAGCTACCTTACAATAGATAAAAGTAGATACAACTTCTTTTAAAACAATCAATTAAAATTAAGTACTGTACAATAATTCCCAAATAAAGTTTAATATTTCCAATAAATGTTTTAGTGAATTTATATAACTTCAAATGATATATAATATGGTTTGTTCATCAAATTTGAATAAACATTAGTAAGTAAGAAGATGGCGCTGTAAGCAAGATTCGAATACACAGTAAATGAATTATTTTTAACAATAAATGAAACATCAAACATGTTCAAAACATTCAAACAGTCAAAACAGTGTCTATTAATTATCAGACCTTAATAAATAACGGCTTTATGTTTACAAATAGCTATTTGTAATTAAATCCTATATATTTCAGATATATTTGATAATAAATTAATATTTGACGATCACATTAATTCGATCATAACTTAGGTTTTATCTTAAGTATGTCTTCAGAATTTAATTCCATTAAAGCCATAATAATATTATACTGTGCAAATGTTAGAAGTCACTTAGAATACGCCTCACAAGTGTGGAACACCGTCTACAATATATACATTAGACGTATTGAAGCGTTACAAAAACGGTTTCTGCGTCATCTGCAATTTAAAATAAAAGCATATCTTCCGAACTATAACAAGTGCTGTCAAAAATTCCATATTCTGCCATTGGAAGAGAGGAGACGTATCGCCGATCTCATTTACTTAATGAATATAGCGAGGGGTTCGGTCGACTGTCCTGAACTGCTCGCGCGCATCTGTCTTCAGGTTCCGTTTGCTTCACTCCGGAGACCATGCTGCCTGCATGTTCCCGGAGCTAGAACTAATTATACACAAAATAGTTATCTACTGCGGGCTGGTCGGTATTTCAACGACTTGTCAAAGCTATTAGAACTGGATTTGTTCACCACTCCAATTAGGCAGGTAAAACAGCTCCTTACCGAGAACTTTTTCAATCAGGTGTAATTGTAAATTTGAGTTATTTTTTTATTTTTTTTCTGTCTCTTTATCATTTTATATAATTTACGTATTTGTTGTCCACTTAACTCTTACATCATATATCGATTCCTATCTGTGAAAACTTTTAATTGTCCTTCTGTAATTATGTATGTAACTTATATTTTTTAACCTAGCTGTAAGTTTTCCAAAAAATGTAAAATAAAATAAAATAAAATATCTACAACAATTATATTCATTTTAATGATAAACTAAAACATAAATATCAATAGTTGCCAAGTATTGCCGGTAGGTGGCAATTTGCACCCATATGTACAAAGCCATAGTTATTAAATGAAGATTGCAAGAAACAAACCCTAGATCAAATAAATATGTACATAGACTGCAGCCAAAGTAAATGTATTTCTAGGATTACTTTTGAACCTCGACGACGCGATGTCTCCACCCGTCTGCATTGACTTATTTGTAGTTGTAAAACTATTACTGTAGTCAAGGAGAAAGACATCAAATTATTTTTGAGCATTAATTTATCCTAAATTATCTGCTATGAGTAAATTATTCGATTGTTCACATTTTAAATTTAAAACAATTTTGTAATAGAAAAAAACATATTTTTTTTGTTGTTTTAAAATCCTCAATTAAATTTCAAGGTTGCCTACAGAACTTGGTACCCATTACCCAAATCTCAATTCATATGTCGGCGAACCACGCATTCTGCTACTAATAATAGTATATTTGTATTATTATAGCACAGAAAAGGAATATTCAATCAAAAAATTTGAACACACGGTGTCAAGGAAGGGTAATTAAGAGAATATAGTATATATTTTATCTTGAGATTTTTAAGCTTTCCTTTCAAGTCGGGTCAACATACAATGAAAGAAATATATGGAACGTACGAGGAAAAGTATGTATAGTAAGACGAGTGGAAGAGGAGAGACAAATTACTTTCGGGCCGAATATAGTAGGTATTTTATAAACGATAAGTTTCTAAATACATTAGTTGGCTCCTAGACTAGATGTGTCACCGCTCGTCACCGTTTGTCTATTTCTGTGTTGTCAATCTCGCCATGTTCCGGGTTAATGATCGAACAACGCAAAAACCGACTGCTAATTAGCTATCTCTGTTCAAGAGCAGATATCATTAACACGCACAAAATGACGTCAAACGCAATGAAGCTGTAATTTATCTATTTTTGAGTGTTTTGCTATCCCAGCCTTACATTTCCGAAAAGCACTGTGTATATATCGTAGGTATATTGTCAAGGCCGTGATATTACAATTTCATCGACATCGACTTAATTTCGTACAATTTATCGGCCTGTTTTTAGTGACATTGTATTATAACGTGTACACTATTGTCTTTGAGTGTTGAAGTATATAATGTGAGACGTCGAGCGTTCTGATTGGTAATTTTTTTCCATACACAATTTGCAAAACAATAATACTTAACGTTGGAGCGTGTATTAAATTTTCCATCTGAAATTTTTATTAAATAATATTGAACAAGAGCCGATTCGGTTCTGGCTCACGCCGGCTGCTGCCGCGGCACGCAACGCTCGGCTCATGCGTTTTGGGACCTTCTAGTCAACAAAGGCCGATTTACTTAGATGACAATTACTTGATTGCACTCATGCATCATCAAATACAAGAAACAGACCGATCAAAGGTGGTCTCATAAACTAACGACCAGTAAAATTGACAAAATATTGCCTTATAATATCACTAAATATAATTTGTGAGCACTCAAGGTCCTTACTTACTAAGATTTTTTGAACATGACTTTTTGCTGCAGAAATAAAATAAAATAAAAAAATTAAATCATTATAGTGACATTGTAATGTCACGGGTACACTATCCGTGAGATTACAATGTCACTAAAACCAGGCCGTTAAATTGTAATATACAATATACACAAGGAAAAGCACCTTAACTACCATGGTAGAAGATATAATTCTACCTAATTTTTAATAGGGTTTGTACATTTTAAATTGGCGTGGCGACTGTAGTGGCAATACTAATACGCATTCTGTCTCATTTGTACAGTAATTTGACTATCTACGGCGTCCTTCAGACCGAAACACAGTAATATTTACACATAACTGCTTCACGGCCTAATCCTACTCCTACGCGAGGCTTGAGAGGAATCACACACGTTTTTTCACACGCGTTTTTTATTAGCTTCACCTGTATGTATGTTTGTTTGTAACCGACTCATTTGGGCGCGATTTTGACCCACTTTAAACGGCCAGATTTCGTTCAAACTTTGTAGATTTATCGAAGACCGATGACAATACATTAATTTGATAAAATTATTTCATTTTTCAATTTGCAAAATAAAATTTTTATTTTATAATTTATATAATTTTCATCTTTGGTCGTTAATTTTAAATTTCACCAATTATCTTTAACCGATTTATCAAATTTTAGGAAATTTTCGAATACCAAAGAGAAATTTAATTCAACAATGCCAATAATAGTATAAGAAATCTAAAAAACACGCTTTTATAAATAAACTAAAAAGTAGGAAATTTTTAGTTCGTTTTTCTATAAAAAGCGTGTTTTTTAGTTTCTTTTAAATACTATTCATTGTGTTATTGTTTGTAATGAATAATTTACTCTTTACAATACCTACAACTTAAGCTTTATTTAATATCAAACGAAAGTTTAAATCTCCCCGCATCAGGGTAAGTACAGATACAGGGTAAGTCCAGATAATTCAGTTGTTTTTGTATCAAACCACGGACAACCAACGCATCGATATCGCGGGGCTGAACAAAATGACGTTTCGTGCAAAAACAAAACATAAAATGCATGTTTAAAGCCGGTGTATTTATTTTATTTTTTAATTCATCATATTTATTTGCATTGCAATTTTATTGTGTATCCAACTTATTTAATTAAAACACTTTTAAAGGATTAAAACGCGTGTAATTGTAACTGTGTTTTTACTAGGGCTTCGTGGGGCTACTAAGGATCTCGATACCGAGATCTCGGTATTGCGGGATTCGTGGGAATTGCGGGACTGAAAAAAAGCGTGCATGCGATGCAAAATAGGATGATCTGCGTGAAATATTATTCATAATAACTCAAGTTATTAACTGTTTCATATTTTCATGATGTTTGGGTGTACGTGAATGAAAGATTCACAGTTTGTGCATGTTGTATTTACTTCGCAAACATTTTCAGTTAATATTAAAAGCTGAAAAATTTAATAATTAAGTAATAATGTATCAGTTTAAAATGTGTTTTTTCGTTGGTGGATTTTTTAATTTCGCGTTGTGTATTTTTTGAAAATGATTTGTTTTGTTTTGATTTGCTTTTATTCAGAATTTATTATTGCTTTTTTGGGAAAAGAACAGTATAATTTGATAGATCTCATTTTAATAGTAATATGTACGTAAATAACTGTAGAGTTGAAAAGATAAATTCATTACTTTAAAATATTTTTAATATGCCGCAAATACCGAGATCCCGCGGGATTGAAAATTCGTAGTCCCGCAATTGCCGAGATTGAATATAGGCCGCGAGATTGGAAGCCCATGTTTTTACATTAGATTTTTTCGTAAGAGTTACATTTTTATTATTATTTTAGTTAACCCGACGTTTCAAGACTTTTCCAGATCTCGTTTTCAGGGGGACTGCAGGTAAAATGAGTTAAAATAGTATTTGCAGTATGAAGTTGAGCGCCATTAATTGCCTCGGAGGTGGTATTTGCAATAGACAGATGGTTTTTGGCAAAATTTACTGACAGTGTCCTCTTCTTTTTTGTTATGTGTAAGTTTTGGGTTTTAATTTAGAGATTATTGGATCCCAGGTGTTGGATAATTTTAGACCGTCTTTTCTATTGAAATTTGGGTGGTTTAAATTTCAATGGCTTGACGTACCTGTCTTGGAAGATATCTATTCTCTTTTACCAAAACTTTTGGTTGGTCGAACCGGATGTAGTGGTTTGGACGGTCTGTTATGTTTTCACATACAGCTGACTTAGAGTGACGTCTGTGTTTGATATCTGCAATGTGCTCTTTAACGGCCGTTCCCAATATACTATCTACAGATAGAGATAAATTACTACCTTCTACTGTCAGTAATTAGCTGTCAATAATCTGAAGCTGTCCCAATATAGCCGATAAGTAATTCTTGGGACTCGTCGCCTTATATTGGGACGCGTGAATTGCAATTTCCATACAAACTTTATATCGCTGGTAAGGCGTCGTCTTATTGACAGACAGAGTGCACGGATAAGGTGAGTTACCGTCGTATACCAATATTGGGACAGAAAAGTCAACGATAGCTTAGATTTTTATCTCAAGTAAGAGATAGACTGAATATTGGGAACGGCCGTAAGTCGGTTTGAGATGTTGCGAAATCTTGACCATTATTAGACAGATCTGTATTATAATACAGAACATAAGGATTATACTGATGCCCAAACGGAGTTAAAACCATAGTTATTACAGTTTTTCATCTTATTTAGTGAATCTGCCCTAAGTGATAGAGCCTTTGAGCTGATAATCGTTGATCATGAGTACCTATTAGGCGGTTTATATACCTACCAACAATTTTAGAAATAACACAATTGTTGCAAATATCCTCTATCCAATAAACGAAACCGTACTGATGCATTGGTCCCGACAAAAATTTAAATTTATTCCATGGCACACGATATTTCGAGTCAATTAAGGCTTTGTATCGCGGGGCATTGACATGTTAACACAAAATCATCGAAGTCACTATTGATTTTGTACACTTGTCGAACCTTTTTTGTTTCGCGTCCCAGTCATTTTTGTGCATTCACATGTTTATCAATTTCCGACCCTAAAATCTTATTCGATCACACAGATTTTTACCAGTGGGGGCTGCTTTGCACCGGATGCCGTCTAGGTTATGGGAGGGTATTTCTGCGTGAAGCAGTAATGTGTAAGAATTACTGTGTTTCGGTCTGAAGGGCGCCGTAGCTAGTGAAATTACTTGGCAAATAAGACTTGACATCTTACGTCTTAAGGTGACGTGCGCAGTTGTAGTGCCGCTCAGAATTTTTGGGTTTTTTAATAACCCTGAGCGGCACTACATTGTAATGTGGAGGGAGATTCAATTTTATGCTATTAATTACCATCAGCTGAACGTCCTGCTCGTCTCTTCCCATATTTTCATTAAAAAATTGGAGATAATTTCAATGAATCTTAAAATAAAGTTTCTGTTGCGGAAGGCAAAGAGCATAGTGGTCACCTGCCGGTAAGTGATCACCGCCACCCTCACTCTCTTACAACACCAGAGGAGTCACAGAAGGGTTGCGGTCCTTTTAAAAAATTATACGTGCGTTTTTTGATGAAACCCACGTCGTTTCATCCTGGAAGCACTGGGAACTCATTCCACAGTTTCGTAATACGAAAGTTCCTTGTAAAGTTGTTGAGAGTAATTTGTGATTTTGTGTCGCTATGGATTGCAAGGAATTAGGTCAAATAGCATTTTGGATAACTCCCCGTGTGTTTAAGCTACAATGTACTTCTATAGTATTCTATGTCGACTATAATAATATAATATATAATAATATAATATTGACACACTTTTTACAAAAATTATCTTGCCCCAAGTTAAGCATATATAGCCTGTGTTATGGGTTACAAGACAATGATATATTTAATACAATATACTTACTTAATCATACATAAATTCATATAAACATACATAAATACATTTAAACATCAATGACTCGGAAACAAACATCCATATTCATCATATAAATGCTTGCACCTACCGGGATTCGAACCCGGGAACTCTAGCTTAGTAGGTAGGATCGCTAACCACTCGGCTATACAGGTCGTCGTCGTCTAATCTATACATAACTAGCTCACCCAGCAAACGTTGTATTGCCGATATTAAAGTCGCGATACAAAAGTAACTGTTAATCGTAGATGGGTGAAAATTTGAAGTTATATGTATTTTTATATGCTGACTCATAATCGAACAAATTAAAAAAACAAATTCGTTTGGACCACCCTTAAAATTTAGGGGGATGAAAAATAGATGTTGTCCGATTCTCAGACCTACCCAACATGCACTCAAAATTTCATGAGAATCGGTCAAGCCGTTTCGGAGGAGTTCAATGTTTAACACCATCACACGAGAATTTTATATATTAGGTATACTAGAAGTGTCGATAAACTATTAAAATATGAGTAATTTGGTCCGTTAATTTATAAACTGTTATTTTATAGCGGGCGAAGTAAACTCTACCAAAAAATTATGCATGAGTTTAGTTGCGTCGTTTCTTATTCATCAGTGCTCTATTTGTGTACGAAGTAGTGTTATTATAAATTGCATGGTTGAAAAATCACCATAAGAATCCACAGAATAGTTATTGAAAATCGTAAATCAGGAAATGGATTATATTAATGATAATATCCGATCGCCATTTTAGGATTAGGGATTAGGATTGCACAGAAAAATGTGCCATTACCATTGGGAAGCGCACTTTGTGATTACTCCTCATAAAATGGTAAGTTTTGAGCAAACTGTAAATATATTAGGTATATTAATTCGATAGATAATTCACTTTTAAATAATTTTATATGAATCTTAAAATATGTCCGATCTTTACTTAAAACTTTTTTACATTTATATAAATCCCTTGTACGTTCCCAATTGGAATATGCCGTTCCTATTTGGCACCCTTTTTATAAAAAGTATTACGAAATGATAGAAAATGTCCAACGTAAATTCTTAAGATCCATGAGTTACAGATGCTATGACAATTACAATATGTCGTACGCAGATTTGATAGATAAGTATAAACTACTATCCCTTCAATCAAGGCGCAAACTTCTTCAATGTATGTTTCTGCACGGCATTATACATAGCAAATTTGATTGTACAGAATTGACCAACAAATTAAATTATGTTATTCCTAGAACAGCCCATATCCGGGGACTGTGTAATCGTAAACTTTTTGCAACAGGTAAATTTCGTACTAATGCAGGAATAAGATCACCTCTGCATCAATTAGTTGACAATTACAACAAAGAATTCATTAGTGTTGACATTTTCCATTTATCCGAGAGCCAGTTCAAGTGCCAAATTAAAAAAAAAATACTGGATAATATTTGATTTATTTACATACATTCTTTTAAATACCTACTGATCATCATAAGTACTTTAGGTTAATATCATTGTATATATAGTCATAATTTAGTGTAGATTTGTGTAGATAATTATTTCTTTTGTTTTCCTTTTTGTGTTTATTAATTGTTTGATTTTTATAAATTTAATTTACTCCAACTAGCCATAATATTAAGAACATTGTTTATTTCTCTTTAGTTTCAATTAGTATTGTATAAACATTTATTTTTGTACCTAACATTGAATACCTCTAAGTTTTTCATAGTAAGATGTGGATAGCGTATCTGACTACAATTTTATTAGACTTAATTGTTATTTCTTTAAGTATCTACTTTGTAAGTTGTAGTTGTTTGCTTTTCCTAATAAAAAAAATAAAAAAAAAATAAAATAAAAATAAATAAAAAACGTGTGTGTGTACTTATGTATGCACGCAAGAAGTTATACTTCTTTGGCCTAACAAAGCAAAAATCATTAAAATGATTTATTTCTCGTCCTAGAATAGGAAGTTTCTTGAAAGAACAATATTCTAAAAATCTTGCAAAGATGGCTTTGACTATTAATTATTAAATAATGAATACGGCTGTATGGGATTGAACCCTTTGCCTGTCCTAATAATGGACGAAGAAGTAAAAAAAATAACGACTGACGCAACCAACTAGGAACCATCTTCAACCTGTTACTTTTGTGTTACAGTGATGCGCGCGCATCTTAAGATTTCACTGTCAGAATTATTTCGTAACGCACCTAAAGAATTATTACTTCAAAAACTCCAAATTCATGAAAATCTTTTGGAAACATTATTTTAATGTTCGGAAATAGTAGAGTGCAGCAATTATACTTTTTTTTTTTATGGAATAGGAGGACAAACGAGCGTGCGGGTCACCTGTTGTTAAGTGATCACCGCGAATCACAGGAGCGTTGCCGGCCTTTAAGGAAGGTGTACGCGCTTTTTTTGAAGGTACCCATGTCGTATCGTCCCGGAAACACCGCACAAGGAAGTTCATTCCACAGCTTTGTAGTACGTGGAAGAAAGCTCCTTGTAAACCGTACTGTGGAGGACCGCCACACATCCAGATGGTGAGGATGATATCCTAACTTGTGGCGTGTCGTGCGAAGGTGGAATTCGGCGGCAGGAATTAGGTGAAACAGCTCTTCGGAACACTCCCCGTGATAAATGCGGTAGAAGACACACAATGAAGCGACGTCTCTACGCAACGCCAAGTGATCCAGCCGTTCACAGAGTACTGGGTCCCCGACAATTCGCGCTGCTCTGCGTTGCACGCGGTCAAATGGATCGAGCTGATACTGGGGTGCGCCAGACCAGAGATGACAGCAATACTCCATGTGTGGCCGGACATGCGCTTTGTACAGCGCTAGAATGTGGGCCGGCTTGAAGTATTGCCGTGCTCTATTAATGACGCCCAGTTTCTTTGGAGCCAATTTGGCTTTGCCCTCCAGATGGCCACGGAATTGGCAATCGCTCGAGATTTCGAGACCCAGTATTCCGATACTAGGCGAGGCTTTTAGGGAAGTGTTGTCGAAGAGCGGTGATGCGACAAATTGGGTTTTTTTAGTGGTAAACGCGCAAACTTGAGTCTTCTGGGGGTTAAATTGGACAAGGTTCAATTTACCCCATTCCGCGACCTTCTCAAGAGAGGACTCGATAGAAGACACAAGTTTCTCCCGGCACTGGTCGACGATTTCCCGAGAGAGACGTGCATGGCCCGTGTATACGGCATCACCAGTGCTGTCATCTGCATAGCAATGAATGTTGGAGGTGTCCAACATATCATTGATATGCAGAAGAAACAGCGTAGGAGATAGCACACAGCCTTGGGGCACTCCAGCATTCACGGGCTTCGGGTTCGAGCAACAGTTTTCTGTCTGAACTGTACTTCAGGCATAGAGCTCTGACACCGCGGGATGGTCGGCGGTGCTTTTCCGTTGTCGTCAAGAGTCGAGTTGGAGGCGAAAAGAGCGCACAGGAGATCGGCTTTCTCTTTTGCCGTATGGGCCAGGGTGTCATTCCTCATGTGCAACGGCGGCATGGACGGCTGGCTGAAGTTACCAAGAGCAGCTTTCGACAACGACCAGAACTTGCGTGTTCCGGCCGGGTAACTGGAAAGCTGCTCGCCGATTTTGACGACGTATTTTGACGACGTATTTTGACTTTGCACGGGCGATTTGCCGCTTAAAAAATCTGGAAGCACGGTTGTATTTCCTCTTTAGAACTATGAATTTCGGATCCTTTGTGCCCAGCGCCACAACCCAAGTTCGATACGCCTGTTTTTTGCAGTCAGATGCTGCTTTAACTGACGCATCGAACCAGGGCAGTGATCTGCCACCGATCGGTACTACAGAGCTTGGTATAAAAATATCCATGCCCTGTAGTATCACATCGGCTACTGCAACGGCGCAGGCACTAGGATCATCCGAAGGGAAACAAACCCTGCTCCAAGGGTAGGATGCAAAAAAGGAACGCATCCTATCCCAATCTGCTGACTTGTAGTGCCAAACGCGGCGGGTCGCTGGTGGTCTGCGACGTGGGCGTCGTATAGGCACTACACTCCTGACCAGGCAATTGTCGGACGTTCCGAGAGGGGCGTCGACAATGACCTGGTAACCATCGGGATGTGTAGTCAGCAGAAGATCTAATAAGGACGGCATGTGGCTATCCACATCCGGGAGCCGCGTTGGCGACTCAACCAATTGGGACAGATCGCACGCCAATGCAAAATTATGCACAGATCGCCCTGCGTAGTCTGTGGTACGTGATCCAAGCCATTCGGCATTGTGCCCGTTGAAATCACCCAAGACTACGATTTCAGCGGAGGGGATCTGTGCAAGCACGTCGTCAATTGCCGCTTGAACGCAGCCCATGAGATGATCGGTTTCTGCGTTACCACTATGGGACCTGTAGACACACGCATAGATGCGGACGCAGTCCTCTAAATCTACGCGGAGCCAGAGAGTGGACAGGTCCCTACCCTCAAAATTGCCGAGACGGCGACAGCAGATATCCTCCCTAACGTACACACATACCCCGGCATGAGGCAAAAAATTGTGCTCAATTTTGTACCCGGGGTACGTTAAATATGAGGTATCGCTAGGTCGATATATCTGCGTCTCCGTAAGGAAACACAAGGCCGGCTTCGCCGTCTTAAGGTGGTGGTGGACGGCGTTTAAGTTGGAGTGAATTCCCCTGATATTGCAAAAGTCCACGTTGAGTGTGGAGCGGGGTGCCGTGGTGTTACTGCCTCGTTTGTCCTTGGTCATGCGCGGTACTGTGCCCTCCCCAGAATACGAAGGGCAGCCCGAGCTAGAGTGCTCGGGGAGGGATTCTCCGACCCTGATAGAGCCGGTACCCTCCTGGGGTACTATCTCTTTAGGGACCGCTTTCATAATTTTTGTTGGGGATGGGGGGGGGAATGGCCTCCGGTCCTCGACACTAACCTATGCGAAACATAGCGGCACTAGGCCGCTACTTCACGCCGGTATTCTGTGCGAGTGTGGTAATTAACCCGGACGAGTCTTGCCCGATTGTGCTGACGTCAAAAGACGGCTGCTTGACTCTCCCACTTCTATATTATTCTTCTATACTTTTCGATCAACGCCTCTTCTATTCTGACGACCTGTATAGCCGAGTGGTTAGCGATCCTACCTACTAAGCTAGAGGTCCCGGGTTCGAATCCCGGTAGGTGCAAGCATTTATATGATGAATATGGATGCTTGTTTCCGAGTCATGGATATTTAAATGTATTCATGTATGTTTATGTGTATGTTTATATGAATTTATGTATGTTTAAGTAAGTATATTGTATTAAATATATCATTGTCTTGTAACCCATAACACAGGCTATATAATATGCTTAACTTGGGGCAAGATAATTTGTGTAAAAAGTGTGTCAATATTATTATTATTATTCTTTCTCTGATGCATAAAGATATGAACAAACTCTCCGTAAATACTCTCTACGTAATAATGTAATTATTTTGCTGTCAAAGGGAACTAACAAGACTCATAGCTCACTCCTTAAGCGGACCGGATATGTACTTTAATTAGTTTACCCATCCAACCCTGCCTTATAATTGCCTAAAAACTCTTTATAACAAGAAATTTACATGAGGCTGTATCGTCAACATGGTCATCAGTGTCCATGTTTAAGTGAATACAAGTATAAATGGATATCTTTACCTAGATATGTTATAAAAGGCATTTATTTTCTCAAATTTGATTCATTTAGAATTATTTATAATAAATTATAATTTTTTATTAAAAAGAGCGCAGAAAAAAAGAGTGCTGGGAGAGTTTCCTGCGCCGCTTCTTCTCTCTCAGAGCACCATTTGTTTCCGAAGCGGTAGTAGTATAGAAAGTGAACGCAAATAAAGACTCGTGCCTATAAGCGCAGTATTATTTCCAATCCCTGACCTACTCTCATGTCAATACTAATGACTTAAAACATATACAAGAAGGAGTAAAAAAACGAAGTAATGTTATTTTTGAATTTCACAAGGTGGTTTCACTTAGTAGTACTTTGTACATTCTCCGCGCCTCTGGGCCCCACGGGCCAAGTTTCTCGACACCAAACGGTACGAAGATGTAAGATTCACTGAGACCGACATATATGCGACGCTTGCTGTCTTCGCAGAAGCCCCAGCACCAATTGACGTAACGTGGACATGAGAAGGAGCCAGAGTGTCGACGCAAGTCGCGTCCCACACCAGCGCCCTTCCCCGTGCCCAAGCCAAATATTTAGAATAATCCAATACCCAAACTCAATTTGTACAACAATCCTCGCCACGTGATATTCAAATGTTAAGCCAATATACATATATCTACGACGTCTCTGGTCTCGTCACTGGTATGTGGAGCATTCTGAACTATAAGCCGGTCAACTCCGGTCGATCGACCTAGATATAGGTACTTTCTTAACACATCTAACTTCTTGCAACCAATACTTCCGAGTAACGTTGATACGGAAATTCTAATTAGCAATTACTAAGAGTTATAAACGAGTTTTTATGTTATGTTTTCACAGATAACATGGTGAATAAATAAATGTTAATAATTCAAAATACCTCAATATTGTCAACCAGTTTTATCGAGCCTCATAACTATACGTATAACTTTCAAATTCCAAATTATGATATTCGAAATTTTCTGAAAATAAAGAGAATTTTAAGAAAATTAAATAGTTACCTTAAGTAATAATAGTGACTTAACAGGTAATAAGAAACCAATGTAGGTTCCTTAAATAAACCGCAACAATGAAAAATATAAAATAAATACACGTAAATAAAAAAGAATACGCAAAAAGACAATAAGTATTAATTTATTTGTATATTTTTTCTCTTATTTTATATTCTATTACTATCCCTTCAACCCTTTGATTGACCTACCTTTTCATTGAATATGACTTGCGACAACAAAAATGATTTTACTTTCTACAAATTTTCGTTTTGGTTTCATCTGGTTTGGTTTTTTCATCGGGAGTAAACCATGTACCTGAAGAAATAATTTTTTTAGAAAATGAATTTATATATAATCGTTATTAATATAGTTAGGCGTATATGTCGTAGACAAGAATGTCGAGCATAAAAAGCGAGTACGAAGATGATTCGGTATTCGTTTTAGCTCGGGTGTAATCGGCGTGCGTTGCAAGTGCGGACGAAAGCGAGCGCTGGGCGAGCATCGACCAGGCAGTCAAGGAAGAGTTATTGAGCGAAGCGGTTGTGTCGCATGCGGATGCCGGGAACATCACGTTCTTATTACTATTAGTGAAGTACTACTTTTAAGATCTTGTAATAACTAATACATCATATGACTGTGTTTTACTTGCTATCTTGTTAAACGCCCACAAAAATGGTCAACCACTAACATCCTGACCATGTGACCGCCCCTGCCCTTGCCTTTTTTTTCGAGAGGAGGAAAATACAGTCACGTATTAAATACGTAATATGCCAGACTCGAGAGTCCGCGCAAGCGGACACCCCATACCGACTAAAAACCTCCTCTTTGCTGTTGGCCCTGAAGGCTTTTACAGCGACATAGGACGTGGGCCGTGGAGGCCGCAAAGACTACGCAATAACAGTCGCGGGGCGTCTCCTAAGGAGACTCGAACCTCAGACTGGCTGTGTGCTTACGGGAAGGAGAGAGAATGAAAATGAAGATGAAAAGATGAGGAGAGCACCTGCTGCCCTTGCTCTTATATATATTCTCCGTAGCACCTTATCCGAATCATGGTGGCCACCCTCACGGGTCACACATCACAAAACAAGCACCATTTCACAATCAGGGTAACAGATAGCCTTAAGTGCAGCGGCTGTCTAGCCGAGGACGAAATGGTCACTCACGTAATCCTGGAATGTACGGGGATGGCCAACCAACGGGCAAAAACCTTAACTAATACAAGGTCACTCTGAGAAGTCTACGAACACCCCAGGAGTGTTCTGAACTTCTGAAAGGAACTGAGCTGGTAGGAATGACTGCACGCAAAATGGACCCAACTAAGTAGTCTAATAGCGGAAACAGCCTTTTACCATTCTATACCATCCTCCATTGCTTACGATAGTGTTCCCTTCCCTGCCAAAAATACATTCGAGCATCTCTATAAGAATACAAGCCAAGCAATATGCATTAAAGCACTTCAAATTACGCGAGAATAAAAATAATAAAAATTCAATCCAGTAGCGTAAAGTTCAAATAATTTGTCTGGTATTTCCTTTCAACATTCTAAGGGTGCACGCGCACTAGCGACTAGCCGTCTAGGCCGTTTGCTTGAGCGGTTAGCCGCCTGACGTGAATAAAATATGACTGATGATGATGTCAAGCATTCGGACTACCGGTAAGTATGTCATCGCGTCAGTATTAATAGCTTCCAAACTCACGAACGCGAAAGTTCAAATTCATAGGCGACAAGCCAAACTAAACCAACCTTGACCTGTCTAGTGCAAACACACAAGGAGGTCTACTCGCAAAATCGATCGAAAATGAATATATCGCACCTATCCTACCCTAACATATGTTCGTATTCCATAACGTTTATCGTAACAACATCGTAACCATAGACTAATATTTTGATTTTTTTTAGCCGCTACCGCGTTTTGGTGCTAGTGGGCATGAAGCCTTAAGTACGTTGTTTATTTGTCAGCTAATAAATTCAGAGCAAGATGTGAAATCACAAAAAATCGTTATCTCTGGTTGTTCAACATAGGGATGCATGTTTCGTATCTTTGTCGCCGATTTGAACCGAACGTTCTGTTTGAAAGAAGCTATTAATAGCAAACGCTGTTAATGGTGATAAAGAGGGTTCTGAACTCAATTCAATATAATATATATTTAATTGTTTTAAGGTATCAAAACTAAACTATGTTTATACTTATTAATTTACATTTTTATGACTTACTCGTGTAAGGCATTTAGTAATTGACGTTTGAGTATTTCGTTGCTTCACTCTGGATATATTGTAATTGAAATGATTTGTAAATACTATTCTGTTTTGAAAAGAGCAACCTTAGAGCTTCTTGCTCGTTCTTCTTTAAGAAAATCTGCCTTCCGAACGAGATGTATAAAAAAATTACATATTTCAAGTGTAATGCAATTTACCAACGAAATAAAATATTTTTGATTTGATTTGATTTGATTTACAAGATAAATCTGCAATTGTCACCTTTCGTGCAGAATATATTGTACAATCTGAAAAAAAAATTTACTAAAAATATAAAATGTTTTTATTCAATTTTTTCGCATTACCCAAAAATTTTAAATTACCTTCAGGCAACGCTCCCTTTTTCTAGTATTTCGTCACATTTTCGAACTGTCATTGCTTCGTTCCAGATAACGCTAGAAAGACTCTACAAAGTTAACATCTAGATAAAAAGTGATGGCTCGGCCGTTTTGTGTTCGGAAAGCTATCAGGGACCTGATGCAGCAATTTAAGTTCATAAAGGAATAGTTTGTACGACAATCATGAAATTTCTAAGACATTGTTTTTTAAATGACGTCGTATAGTTTACGTGGATTCAAGGCTTTTAGGTAGAGTTATTTGTTATTTATTGTTTTAGGTGTGATACTGTCAGTTTTTTCCTGTAAGAATTAATTAATAGAATAGTAATTTCTTTTTAATAGTAGCTTTTTTAAAGAGCTTATGAATGTTTTAATATTTGTTTCGACTTTTAAGTATTCTGTTAGCTTATTGTAAATTTCATTGACATTGCTTAAGGACCTCAATTGTGTAATGTGAATTAAGATTTAGTGTTTTTGAAGTTTTACTTCTTTTGGCGCCGTCAAGCCAACTCGACACCCTGACGTGGTCAAATAGACCATTTTGTAAATTTATTGATGTAGGCGTTACTTTGCGGAAATCCATAATTATACATATTACAATGTTTACATTGTTGAATGACCAAACAAATTTAGTCCCATCATCTTTGTTACGTATCTCTTCCGGGGGAAATACGTCACAACAGTCGACCAATCACAGCGCGTCATTTCATGGGACGAGGGTATAAAAGAGCGGATTTCGGCTCACTTAATTCAGTCTCGTGCTTATTTTGGCCAGACAACACGTCCTGAGGATGCCTCGTGTAGAGGCGAAACACGTGTCGAATTGTTTAAAGACAAATATTGGCGGAATTAACACTAAAGAAAACTCAAATCATTTGTATCGTACTTCAGCTACCAAGCTGTAACTCATATGTCTACTAAACCACAACCAATGAACGAGAATTAAGTAATTTTAATATATTATGTAAAAATCTCTTTAATTGTATAAAAAAATAAAATGATATTTATATACAAGTTATTTAACTTAATTATCCCGTATAATAATATTTTAATTGGTTGTATTTGATACCTTGTTAATTACAATATTAGTTTTTAGCAAACGTGACATAGCTCGAGGAATATTTCTTTTAATGATTTATGATTTTTTACGCCAAAGAATATAAATAATGAATTGCGTAAGTAAGTACAGATCCTTTTTTTATTTAATTTAAATACAAATAAATATATTTCGCTTCTGTAGTACGTAACGGGATTTTTTCACATACTTCAAGACGTCCGATTAAATTTGTAATTAATCACGTATCAACAACCATTGTGTGTCTTCCACCTCATTTATCACGGGGAGTGTTCCGAAGAGCTGTTTCACCTGATTCCTGCCGCCAAATTCCACCATCGCACGACACGCCACAAATTAGTATATCATCCGCACCATCTGGATGTGTGGCGGTCCTCCACAGTGCGGTTTTCAAGAAGCTTTCTTCCTCGTACTACAAAGCTGTGGAATGAACTCACTCTTGCTCACCTGCATTAAAAAAAAAATATGCTATTTGATGAAACACGCCTCGAAACCGTAATAGATCTTAGTACCTGATCATCACTAAGCCGATTAGAAGTAAATTGAAAAGAAACCTAAAAGTTTCTGACTATAATTACTTCTTTACTCGTATCATTAAAGATTTAATGCACAAAAATGGATATTTACTCTTTTACTGCAACGAAACCAATCACAACATCACAGATATTGACGTCTTGCCTAATTAATTGGCAATTATGCCAGTGGATGGACCTTCCAGCCAGTTTCGCTACTAATTAACCTTTTAGTAAACCTTTCCTTTAGTTCATGACAAAATGCCCGTAAGCTTTTACTAATTCTGGACTCTATAAACATTACTTTTTAACGGTAATGCTTTTAGAAAAGGTATTTATCTATCGTAACCTTGTTATGGATGGAATGAAAATATACAATTAATGCATGCAATTTATTGACCAAAAGTGGATTTAAGTAAAATTTAAACTAACAGTTACTAAAAGGAAAAATTATTTCGAGTTGCAAGAATTGATTCGTGACCACAAGCAGCAATTCACGAGCAATTTCTTCATCATCATCATCAGCCAGAAGACGTCCACTGCTGGACAAAGGCCTCCACCAAGGATATCCACGACTATTGGCCCTGCGCTGCCCTCGTCCAACGTATTCCAGCGATCTTGACCAGACGTCGGTCCATCCTACCAACACTGCGTCTTCCGGTACGTGGCCATTTTAGATATATGGGATATACCTATACGACGACCTGTATAGCCGAGTGGTTAGCGATCCCACCTACTAAGCTAGAGGTCCCGGGTTCGAATCCCGGTAGGTGCAAGCATTTATATGATGAATATGGATGTTTGTTTCCGAGTCATGGATGTTTAAATGTATTAATGTGTGTTTATATGTATGTTTAAGTAAGTATATTGTATTAAATATATCATTGTCTTGTAAACCATAACACAGGCTATATATGCTTAACTTGGGGCAAGATAATTTGTGTGAAAGTGTGTCAATAGTACTTTCTTTAATCCTTGTGTATTAAGAAATGTCTAGTGAACTTTTTCTTCACTAGTCATTTATTTCCGTATGATATTTTACTTTAAGTGAATTACTTAACAAAATTGCTATAAATGTAAGTTACAGGCCAAACCCAATTTTTGGACAAACTAGTTTTGCCTAGGCTATATAAAACAGAAGTTCCCTCAATACTTCTTTTAATGCCGAAAGTACCTGTCCACATTATTCTATGGCAAGCAAAAATAGGATATTACAAAATTATTATTTTTGAAAGAGGAGGACAGACGTGCATACATAGTGGTCACCTGATGGTAAGTGATCACCTCAATCCATACTCTGCTATAACACCAGAACAATCGTAAAGTAGATAGTATCTAAATAAAATACTGTTTTTATGAGTTTGTCAATAATATTTCATAACATCAAGAATTATTTCGTAAAATATGCTCCCTGTTGTTATAATGAAATTGTTTCACAGCAGAACTATCAAATCGTGCGTCAATAAATTACCTCATAGAAAATATGTCCATACAAAACAATTGTTGGAAATAAAAAATATTATGAGTCCCAAATCGCACTGGCAAACCTCCAAACTACAGTCCATGAAGTAATGCCCATTAAAATCCTTTCATTAGTTAAGGAGTTCACTTGAAACAAACAGTAGGACATTGGATTTATATATATTAAGATATGCATTTGAAAAACGACAACATATTTCCACGTGGCGGGCGAAGATCAAACCCGAAAGCGCCGCGGCCGTTGTGAGACTCCAAAGGGCTACCTATAGCGTCACCTACTCAGTTATGAATGTAAATTAATTCAAATTCAAATATTTTTATTCAACATATGATTTAAAATCACTTATTGAACGTCAAAATCTACCACCCATTCAAAAGAGACTGCCTCAGACCTGAGAAGAATTGGCGCAAGAAACTCAGCGGGCTTTTTTTTTAAATATAAAGTATGGATTACAATGTAATATCGTACAATAAACATTTATAATTAAAGAGCCTGAGGGTGTTCGCTTTATACCCAGTCCATGGTGTCATTAAGAAAATCGTTTATGCTATAATAACCTTTCCCACACAAACGTTTTTTAACAATTGTTTTAAATTTCGTAACACATTTGTTTTGTATATTTTCTGGGATCATATTGTAGAAGCATATACATCGCCCAACAAGACTTACTAACTCGACCCAACCGAGTAGTAGGCATAACAAGTTTATGTTTGTTCCTCGTGTTAACATTATGAATGTCACAGTTTCTAGAAAATTCCTCAATGTGCTTATGAACATACAAAACATTATCGAAAATGTACTGAGAAGCAACAGTCAAAATGTTTATTTCTTTAAATTTTTCTCTTAATGATTCTTTTGGACCTAGGTTATAAATCGCGCGAATAGCCCTCTTCTGCAGCACAAAGATAGTATTAATATCGGCCGCACTGCCCCATAACAATATACCATAGGACATAATACTATGAAAATAACTAAAGTATACTAATCTCGCCGTATCTATGTCAGTTAACCGTCTAATTTTCTTAACCGCATATGCTGCAGACCTAAGCCTATTACTAATGTGCTAAAAACTTAACAAACATTAAAAAAAACAATGTCAACTGACGGCCCATATAGCCCAGTGCATATAGCAGTGACCCTGCCTACTGGGCATTTATATGAAAATAGTTTGTTTTCGAGTCATGGATGTTTATATGTATTTATGTGTGGTAATTATAGTGTATTTAATTTATCGTTGTCCTGTACCCATAGTATATACTGTGCCTAGTTTGGGGCTAGATAATTTGTGTATTAGTGTCAATATTATTATTATAACTATTTATGAAATCAGTTAAAAATTTAAACTCTATAATAAGTAGAGAACGCCTTCTTTAATTTATTTGCATAATGTTGTCTTATTACTAATGCCTACGTTTAAAATTTCTCCCAGCGTGGACCACGTTTCCATAGCTACAACCCCGCCATAATTCATATTCTCGCAGCATGCCGTTATCAAACTTTATCAGAGATGCGCACGCGCATACATTGAACCAACCAACACGAATACCTGATTCCTGAAACAGGCAGTAGCGTGCCGGCTTACGCGCACGTCGGACGTGTGTTCTGTTTCTTCAGATTTTACCTCGTGTTCGAACCACGTGAACAGTGATTATAATAAAGATGGTGAGTTATCCCTTAAAATATATCACAGTATAGTTCGTTTAAAAAAGTGTTTATGCAAATTGATTTAATTGTGGTGTAAATTACAGTGCAGTAAGTAAGCATATCGAATTGCCATCGCTTCAGTTGGCGAAGTATTTTTACTGACAAAAAATATAATCACGTAGAATATATTTGGTTATTGGCAAGGTCCTCTTTACCTGACACCTTCGAGGCGTTAAGGTAAAAATCGTCTTCAGCAATATTAAACTACAATTCATGGAAATTACCATTCGTTTAGCATTGTTGCGATAAGACAATTAATAATTGATTGCCTTTTAAATTGTTTGGTAGTTAGTATTTATAATTAAGAACCTTGCTTTTGTTTTACAAGTTGAAATAGAAATTACGTTTTTAACATTAAAACTTTAACTTTTATATAATGACTAGCTGACCCGACGACGTTGTTCTGTAGATATTTAAAAAAATACTGTTTTATAGAAATTTGCCAATAATATTTCAAAACATCAAGAATTATTTCGTAACATAATTATTATGCTCCTTGTTGTTATAATGAAATTCTTTCACAGCAGAACTGTCAAACCGTGCGTCAATAAATTCTCTCACAGAAAATATGTCTATACAACACAAATAATGGAAATAAAAATAATTATGGGTCCCAAATCGAAATAAAAACTATCCTATCTGTCAAGTTGGACTAAACTGCACTCCATGAAGTAATCCCCATTTGAATAAGTTCATAAGTTAAGGAGTCCATCGCGGACAAACAACGTGTCACGTAAATTATATATAATATTAAGATTTGAGATTGGTAATAGTCTTACATTTATTTTTTTTAAATCACGATATATTTTTTTTTATAAATCCACTATTTTATGTGCGTCGGTAGCACATTAGGCAGAAACCTTTGACTCTTAACCACAGTGCCCCGGTTCGATACCCGCGGCGCGGACCTACTAATTTGTTTTCGGTTTTCGAATTCACATGTACTTTTTTTATGACAGTAAGGGGCGAGACAAGTACGACGTTCATATCATCAGCTTGTAATTAATACGCCCTGCCCATTACAATGCAGTGCCGCTGAGGATTGTTGGAAAACACGAAAGTTCTAAGCGGCACTACAATTGCGCTTGTCACCTTGAGACATAAGATGTTAAGTCTCATATGCCCAGTAATGTCACTAGCTACGGCACCCTTCAGACTGAAACACAATAATGTTAACACATTACTCCTTCACGGCACAAAATAGGTGCCCTTGTGGTATCCATAGTCTAGCCGGCATCCTGTTCAAAGGAGCCTCCCTCTGGTGTTAAAAGAGAGTATGGGCTACGGTGATCACATACCATCAGGTGACCCCTATGTATGCATGTTTGTCTCATCTCACCATATCATCCTTTAAAAAATAACAAATACCAGGTATTAAAATTAAAACAAATAAAATTTTAGCTCCTTGCATGTTGGTATGACTGATTTAGCTCCACCTCTTACGAGTTTTCAAATTTTTTTTGCCTACAGTACAGTTTGAGTACAGTTTATGATAGTAACTAGTACTACTAAGAGGAAAATTTTATAACTTCTGGTAGAGTACAGTATCCCTTCGAATAGCTTAACTCTAATATTGAGCAAATTATGGATAACTTTGATTTTTGAAGAATGGTTTAATTTACCACCTGAAATATTATTATTACAATAACAATTTCACTACTTGTGCAACTATTTCTGCCACAGAATAGTATTTGGTACGATTTGATGGGCATAAATGCGGGTAGGGCTGTTAACCGCACTCTAAAATAGAGTACGACAAAATTATTATTTTACAAAAGCTGACTTTTTGGCGCAAAATAGACATTTACAGAAGATAAGAAGTCTTTCAATTTACACAATTAAAAAAAAAACTTGTTACTATAATATACAATGCCATAAATATATCAAGTTAATGTGACAAATTGTTGGAGGAAAAAAGCTCCTTCAAAATATAAGAAACTAGCCGTTCCGGACCGAATTTTAAAAGGAAATAACTTTGGAATGCCATAAACTATCTAGGATAAATTTCGCATCGATCAGTGGTAGTTTCATGTCGATATGATCAGTGATTTAGGAGTGGAAGAGCCACAAACAAAGACCATTTTCATTATCTTCTTTATATATATAATTCTTGTGTGCGTGTGTATGTCACTGAACTCCTCCTAGACGGCTGGACCGATTCTAATGAAACTTTCTGTGTGTCTTCAGGTGGATTTGAGAATGGTTAAGATTCACAATTGAACTACCTCCTAAACGGCTGAACCGATTTTGGTGATTTGTTTGTGTGTTCCAGTGAATTTGAGATTGGTTTAGATTCTCAATTCCGTCCATATAGTGTATTTTAGAGGACTCCTTCTAACAGCTGGACCGATTTTTCAAATTAAAGACGTGTGTCCGAAATTTCCGACAGAACAACGTCTATTAGGTCCACTAGTATATATATATATATAGAGAGATGGACTAGCCGTTCCCGCCCGCATCGCTGGGCGAATTTAAAAAGAAGAAATAAATTAAACTATAATAAAATAATTAGCCATAAATCTAGGATAAATTTTGCATCGAATGGAGGTAGTAGTGGTTTAGGCGTGAAAGAGCCTCAAACAAAGATAAAAAATTAAAATTCCAAATTTCTATATTTGATTGTAAAATATATATACAAAATTACTTATAATCTACTTATTAAAGCAATTTACAATAAAGCCTTATATATGTAGGTTTCAGAAAACATTTTTCTACAACCCTATCTACGTGTTGGGGGATAATACTTTATTATGCTTAAAAACTAATACATAAGGTTTTTGGGGGGAAAATCCAGGAAACTGGGAAAACCTGTCTATTTGCTATCAACCTCAAGCAAAGACCATTTTCATTACATATACATAGATTAATGAAACTCTTTTTGTTAATACTTTATACAGTACCTTCTATTAAAAATCTCTGAAACCAAACATACTCTGCATAATCGAGATCAAGTTGACAACCCTAGACGCCAGTGTAACTAAAGACACATAAGATACTTCAACGTATCCTCTTACAAGCACTATCACTGATATCGTATTACTACTGTTACTGGCAGATGAGAAATTTAAAATCAGATTGTCTACATTCTGCTCAACTCATAACTTTCCTATTTCTATAAAAATACAATATACTCAAACTACATATTTGTTATGTTTTAAAGTGATAACTCTGGGATTAATTACACAAATAAAATTTGATAACAAACTCTCGAGAGAGGTTGCGGGTTCGACTCCCGCATCGTTCATAAGATTTTGTTTTCACATTTTATTTTTACAACATACTCATCATCCGGCGTACCTTAGATCATTCGTACGTCTAGATAGACTGTGACAGCTGTCAAAACGTCGAAAAAAATTAAGTTTGACAGTCAACCGCCATTTTGAGCAATGCACGCACACTAACACAAAGTAAATAATACACGAAAGGTGTGATTTATTTTTTTAATTATTTATATATCGCGTGCGCCGGTCCTCAGCATGTCGGTGACACGTAACTAAGATTTTCCTCTACCAAATAGTGCCCAACGCGGCAAATAAGTTTTCACTTCAAAAATACGTTTAATATCAATTGGTAATTCGTTAAAAATACTGTAATATTGACCCACAAAGATCGTGACCAGGTAAATCTTGGTATAATATAATTATACTAAGAAGTATTTTCTTGTTTTAATAAAACACGTGTATTTTATCTAGAGTCGACAATTTCACGCGATATGTTGTATTTTACATCAAACAATAGAGTGATATTTGATAAAGTCTTACAATAAGCTCACACTGTAATTAATTGTCAAACAAAATGGATGTAGATCATGCGATAATAGTAATTAAACTGAATGTTTCAATACTTGTTTATCAAATATTATCATATATAGATTTCTTAGATTATTCCGAGACGAAACAGAACATCTTATATACATACTGGCTGCCCCGACAGACGTTGTTCTGTAGATAATAAAAAAAAATACTGTTTTATGGAATATTTCTAAACATTTACATTTTTTCACAATTATTTCGTAAGAAATGCTCCCTGTTGTTATAATGAAATTGTTTCACAGAGGAACTGTCAAACCGTGCGTCACTAAATTCTCTCATAGAAAATATGTCCATACAAAACAAATATTGGAAATAAAAACTATCCTATCTCTCGAGTTGGACTTAACTGCACTCCATGAAGTAATCCCCATTAAAATTCCGTTCACTAGTTTAGCAGTCCATCGCAGACAAACAACGTGTCACGTAATTTATATATATATTAAGATAATGAAAATGGTCTTTGTTTGAGGCTCAATCACGCCTAAACCACTGATCGTATCGACATGAAACTACCACCATTCAATGCATACTTTATCCTAGATGTTTTATGGCTACTTATTTTTTTATTGCATTTGTAAGAATATGATTAAAAATTAATTTTATTCCTTTTTAAATTTGCCCAGCGAAGCGGGCGGGAACGGCTAGTCTACCCATAAAAGAGAGATATTTTTTTAACAGAGATATATCTCATACAAACGCTGCTACGTGATAAAACCACATAACTGCTTTTTTTACATTGTTAACGTCATTGTACAACAATATTATGACTTACTAGTAACAACCCGCTCGTCTCTCGCGTGTCTCCTGCTCGTTTATGCAGGCCTGGTGTACAAACCTCATTTTCTGAGTAACTGTATGGGAAATATTTGGTCCTGAATAGCTTTTGATTCCAACCACCTAGAACCCCATACTCAATGATTTTAAGCTTTTCTCATCAGGACATTTCCAACTATATATTCGGGGTCATAAACGTTTCAATACCGTTTCCATGTTATATTTATATATATGCACATGTCCTTTTACTATCGTGGGCTTAACTTTACCCAACTATGATCGTATTTTCACACTACTAGTGGGAGGCTCCTTTGCACAGTCTGCCGGCTAGATTATGGGTACCACAACGGCCCCTATTTCTGCCGTGAAGCAGTAATGTGTAAAGATGTGTTTCGGTTTGAAGGGCGCCGTAGCTAGTGAAATTACTAGGCAAATGAGACTCAACATCTTATGTCTCAAGGAATCCTGATCGGCACTGCACTGTAATAAGTATGGCGTATCAATTACCATCAGCTGAACGTCCTGCTCGTCTCGTCCCTTATTATCATAAAAAAAGTTACTGGACGTTAGGTAATGTGGTTTCAAAAGCACCGTTGCGGTGTCTTGTAAAAGCTTGATACTGACACGCACGAAATTGGCAGTGGCAACCGGTCAAACCTGGTTGTCTCGCGTGGGCACGAAACAGTAATCTGTCAGTAATAAAAAAATTCAACATAAAGCGTCGATATCAAACTAATTTGTTTCTGTCACTTGGATACAACGATCACTCCGCCACCGCCCAAGCGCCTGGTTCATCGCCACAGCTCGTTCGCTATCACCCAGCCCTCGCCAATTTAATGGCCCCAGACTTAACGATGGATTGTTTCATGTGACTGTAATTACATCGCAACAGAGTATATCGGAGCAGATATAGAGCTGATAGTAATTATAATTAGAATTGCCAATTAAACTAGTATTTGTATGTTGTATGTATATGTATGTTGTAGGTATGCGGAGATGGCTTTGAATGAATGAAGAACGATTGACGAAGAAAGTGTATAAGGCCAGTGTGAATAAAAGTGTTGGAAGGAGTAGACCTAGGCCGACGTTTCGAGATCAAATCAGGGACGTCTTGAAAAAAGGCCAGGTCAAGTACTCTTGTTTAGAGTACTACCCTAAAGCCTTGCCTAGTATCGGAATACTGGGTCTCGAAATCTCGAGCGATTGCCAATTTCGTGGCCATCTGGAGGGCAAAGCCAAATTGGCTTCGAAGAAGCTGGGCGTCATCAATAGAGCTCGGCAATACTTCAAGCCGGCCCACATTCTAGCGCTCTACAAAGCGCACGTCCGGCCACACATGGAGTATTGATGTCATCTCTGGTCTGGCGCACCCCAGTATCAGCTCGATCCATTTGACCGCGTGCAACGCAGAGCAGCTTGAATTCTCGGGGACCCAGTGCTCTGCGAACGGCTGGATCACTTGGCGTTGCGTAGAGACGTCGCTTCATTGTGTGTCTTCTACCGCATTTATCACGGGGAGTGTTCCGAAGAGCTGTTAACCTGATTCCTGCCGCCGAATTCCACCTTCGCACGACTCGCCACAAGTTAAGATATCATCCCCACCATCTGGATTTGTGACGGTCCTTCACAGTGCGGTTTTCAGGGAGCTTTCTTCCGCGTACTACAACGCTGTGGAATGAGCTTCCTTGTGCGGTGTTTCCGGGACGATACGACTTGGGTACCTTTAAAAAAAAGCGCGTACACCTTCCTTAAAGGCCGGCAACGCTCTTGTGATTCCTCTGGTGTTGCAAGAGAATGTGGGCGGCGGTGATTACTTAATATCAGGTGACCCGTACGCTCGTTTGTCCTCCTATTCCATAAAAAAAAACTACCCTAAACCGAAGAGCATGTATGAAAGGAATAATGAAAGTGGACGAAGCGAAACAAGTATGTAAGGATCGTAGCAAGTGGAAAGAAGTGGTCTCTGCCTACCCCTACGGGAAAGAGGCGTGATTTTATGTATGTATGTTGTTGTTTTATTAATTACTTTATAAGTACTTGCTGCACCCACTATGCATTACAATGCCGTGAACAAAAAAATACATTTCTAAAAAGGCCAGGAACCGTCGCGGGTGTCCCCAGAACACTCTATCAATGCTTTCGGAACACATAGAAAAAAACATACAAATCACAAACTTTGATTTTATTTAAACATTAGGAACTTTATGACCCCTAAAATTTTATTCTTGGCAACACTTATAAAAATCTGATTTATAAGGATTACTCAATATTGGAAGGATATTTCTGAACCCAAAGGAGTCCTTTGGGTTCAGAAACGTGAATATATATCTCTACCCAGTGGTTTAACCATTGCCGCTATAAGAACAAATAATAAAAAAATATAACGAAAACAAAATTCACAAAATTTGTTCCGACTCACACTAAACCGTTTTTTTTTTAAAGTTGCAAGATGAAAAATAAAGACACGATACTTAAATATAAAAAATGTCATATTGGTCTTTTAAAAAAAACAGTTAACTTATATATTATAAAGTTTATATTTATATTTGACGACCTGTATAGCCGAGTGGTTAGCGATCCTACCTACTAAGCTAGAGGTCCCGGGTTCGAATCCCGGTAGGTGCAAGCATTTATATGATGAATATTGATGTTTGTTTCCGATTCATGGATGTTTAAATTTAATCATGTATGTTTATAGGACTTTGTGTATGTTTAAGTAAGTATATTGTATTAAATATATCATTATCTTGTACCTATAACACAGGCTATATATGCTTAACTTGGGGCAAGATAATTTGTGTAAAAAGTGTGTCAATATTATTATATTATATTATATTATATTATATTATTATTATGTATATTAATTATATAGAGTTTCTTGCGCCGCTTCTTTTCTCTCAGAGCAATATTTGTTTCCGAAGCGGTTGTAGTGCCTAGTATATTACAAATGACATCAAAAACTTTTCAAAAAAGAACCAATTTTAAGAAAATAAATGCCTTTTATAAATTATAAAATTAATTTAAGAATAAAAAAAAATATGTTTACGCGGACAAATAAGAAACCATGAGGTGTTCCAAATTACTTGAGTGATCCCAGATTATTCCCTTTGCCAACAATAGCCGTACGGCTATCAACTCTTTCAAAAACAACATAATAACCTCAATAAACAATACATTTTTATTAGTTACTTGGAAGTTACTAAAAGGGCAAAACGTGATTGTGCAGATAACAATAAATATACGAATTATCTGTCTGTATGTTTCTCATCCGACGATTATTTCATTTCATATTAGTTATTCGAAAATAACTTTGGTCACGACCTTGATATCGTCTTTAGCTTCACACCCATAAAGGAGATAATTCATCTTCATTGATAACCGTAAATAGAATCTTACTTCATCAATATATCCGAGATTTTAAGTTACGATCATTGGATTATAATTAAAATTTCTGTTATTCTTATATTATTATATTGAAATTCAATAATAGTAATTATTTCGTAGAAATAAAACCAAGAGATTAGTTAAAAGCAACGCGGAGGTATCAACTTATAACGATAATCAATTCAAATTCAAATATTTTTATTCAAAATAGGATTTAAAATCACTCATTGAACGTTAAAAACTGCCACCCATTCAAAATAGGCTGCCTCAGACCTGAGAACAACAGACGCAAGAAAACTCAGAGTACTTTTTTTTATAAAAATATGGATTACAATGTGATATTGTACAATAAACATTTATAATGAAAGAGCCTGAGGGCTGTCCGCTTCATTCCTAGTCTGTGATATCATTAATAAAATCGTTTATGCTGTAGTAACCTTATACAAATGATTTAAGTTTTCTTAGTGTTAATTCCGCCAATATTTGTTTTTAAAAAACAATTCGACACGTGTTTCGCCTCTACACGAGGCATCCTCAGGACGTGTTGTCTCGCCAAAATCTGCTACGAGATATTGTTTTTTAAAAACAAATATTGGCGGAATTAACAATAAAGAAAACTTACTTCCAACATGCATTGCTGTGCCAGCACTGATGACAGCACTGGTGATGCGATGCGCGATACACGGGCCATGCAGGTCTCTCTCGGGAAATCGTCGACCAGTGCCGGGAGAAACTTGTGTCTTCTATCGAGTCCTCTCTCGAGAAGGTCGCGGAATGGGGTAAATTGAACCTTGTCCAATTTAACCCCCAGAAGACTCAAGTTTGCGCGTTTACCACTAAAAAAACCCCATTTGTCGTATCACTGCTCTTCGAGAACACTTCTCTTAAAGCCGCGCCTAATATCGGAATACTGGGTTTGGAAATCTCGAGCGATTGCCAATTCCGTGGCCATCTGGAGGGCAAAGCCAAATTGGCTTCGAAGAAGCTGGGCGTCATCAATAGAGCACGGCAATACTTCAAGCCGGCCCACATTCTAGCGCTCTACAAAGCGCAGGTCCGGCCACACATGGAGTATTGCTGTCATCTCTGGTCTGGTGCACCCCAGTATCTGCTCGATCCATTTGACCGCGTGCAACGCAGAGCAGCTCGAATTGTCGGGTACTCAGCGCTCTGTGAACGGCTGGATCACTTGGCGTTGCGTAGAGATGTCGCTTCATTGTGTGTCTTCTACCGCATTTATCACGGGGAGGGTTCCGAAGAGCTGTTTAACCTGATTCCTGCCACCGAATTTCACCTTCGCACGACACGCCACAAGTTAGGATATCATCCCCTCCATCTGGATGTGTGGCGGTCCTCCACAGTGCGGTTTTCTAGAAGCTTTCTTCCACGTACTACAGAGCTGTGGAATGAGCTTCCTTGTGCGGTGTTTCCGGGACGATACGACTTGGGTACCTTAAAAAAAAGCGCGTACACCTTCCTTAAAGGCCGGCAACGCTCTTGTGATTCCTCTGGTGTTGCAAGAGAATGTGGGCGGCGGTGATCACTTAACACCAGGTGACCCGAACGCTCGTTTGTCCTCCTATTCCATAAAAAAAAAAACTTAAATCATTTGTATAATTATGGATTTCCGCAAAGTAACGCGGATAAACGCCTTATTCAATAAATTTTCCTAATATAAGTAACCTTTCCCACACAAACGTTTCTTAACGATTCTTTTAAATTTCGTAACACATTTGTTTTGTACATTTTCAGGGATCATATTGTAGAATATACATTTTTCAATAAAAGACTTACTAACTCGACGTAACCGAGTAGTAGGCATAACAAGTTTACGTTTATTCCTCCTGTTAACATTACGATTGTCACAAAATGGACCTTTTATAATTTCAATTATTTATAACTTTTAATGAAATAATTTATATTATTTAAACTCTACTCATATATTGGATACAGCACCATACAAACTAATCTATTATGTATATTAGAGCCATTGTAAAATACCCTATTTGATTGAAGAGTGGCCGTTGGGTTTCTTATATATTATGTTCTTCTCACGAGCTCAACTTTTTACGACCATATGGTAAATGCAGTAATTTAAATGAAATATTTGTAGCGCCGATTCAAATGCGCTTAGTTTAAGCCTATTTCAATAAAGTTTATTTGATTTTAACTTTAACTTTGACGCTTGAAGATGTAATGCTAAATAAAAGAAGCTAAAACTAGTAAAACATGGCGCACCCCAGTATCAGCTCGATCCATTTGACCGCGTGCAACGCGGAGCAGTTTGAATTGTCGGGGACCCAGTGCTCTGTGAACGGCTGGATCACTTGGCGTTGCGTAGAGACATCGCTTCATTGTGTGTCTTCTACCGCATTTATCACGGGGAGTGTTCCGAAGAGCTGTTTATCCAGATTCCTGCCGCCGAATTCCACTTTCGCACGCCACAAGTTAGGATATCATCCTCACCATCTGGATGTGTGGCGGTCCTCCACAGTGCGGTTTTCAAGAAGCTTTCTCCCTCGTACTACAAAGCTGTGGAATGAGCTTCCTTGTGCGGTGTTTCCGGGACGATACGACTTGGGTACCTTCAAAAAAGCGCGTACACCTTCCTTAAAGGCCGGCAACGCTCTTGTGATTCCTCTGGTGTTGCAAGAGATTGTGGGCGGCGGTGATCACTTAACAACAGGTGACCCGTACGCTCGTTTGTCCTCCTATTTCATAAAAAAAAAAAACATACTAAGTTATGATCGTCTGTCCATCTTGTGGGGGGCCTACCAACTCTGTGTGTGTACCTACGTGGTCGCCATTCGAGGACTTTTCTGCCCCACCGGCCATCTGTCCGTCGAACTATATGCCCTGCCACTACCACTTCAGTATCGCAATCATTTGGGCTATGTCGGTGACTTTGGTTTTCCTACAGATCTCCTCATTTCTGATTCGATTTCGAAGGAAAACTCCTCTCCATTGCCCTCTGAGCGACCATGACCTTTCTTATCAATTCCATAGGTATACATACATATGTACTTGATTCGTATTAATAATTATCTAAATCATCGATTGACGATAATGGCCATAATTATATTATATACTAGCTGACCCGACAGACGTTGTTCTGTTCATATTTAAAAAAAACTCTTGCGAGTGAAATTTCGTAAAATCCGTTCTTAGCTGACGTCTACTCGGCGAAAGGAATATTCCTACCAAATTTCAAGTCTCTACGCCTAATGGTTCCAGAGATATCGTGATGAGTGACTATATACGTGGAAATCTCTTATATATATATATATAACATCGGTACTTAAGCCTAATATACTGACAATTTACAATAGTATTATCACAATAGCATTTTACCCAAAAGTAGCATCTATAAGTGAGTACATAAGTGATAAAATTGTTTGAAATAATGATACCGTTAATAACTCTTTCTCATGCCATCATTACTTTATTGTTTCATATATAGCTTTTTATATGTTTTTTTGAAGTTATACTTCTTTAGGGACGTTGTGAAAAATGATTAGAGTGAAATTTTAAGATGCGCGCGCATCACTGTACCACAAAAGTAACAGGGTGAAATTGGTTCTTAAATTTTTCTGACGTTTTCGACATTTGTTATTTTTTTTTCTGGTTTCTTCGTCCATTATTAGCATGGGCAAAGGGTTCAAGCCCGTACAGCCGTATTCGTTATTTAATAATTAATTGTCAAAGCCATCGTTGCAAGATTTTTACAATATTGTTCTTTCTACAAAGGATTTTTGATTTGTTAGGCCAAAGAAGTAAAATACTTAAAAGTAAATAACTTTTTGCGTACATACATAAGTACACACACATCTTTTTTTATTATGTACTTTACAATAGATTTCTGTATTCAGATTAATTACACAAAATAATAAATGAAAACTTAAATAAACTATTAAAATTAATTAATTACAAATAGTATCTTAAAGATCGCAAAAATAAATTAAGTTATTTGGATTGTTAAATGTTTAGTTTGTAATTGTTTTGACCTTTCCTTAAGGCCAATGTTATTGTTATTATTTATTTGATAATAGTATAACAGCCATTAGTATATTATTTCTTGCCCATTTTTCTTAACAATGGCATTACGAATCGGTGGTAAGGTCGTCTAAATGTGCTTAATGCACCATACATTTTATGTAAAGTAGTCATTATTTATTTTAAGAATTTACATCCATTCATTCATCTGTTAAACTGCTTAATAAAGTTCGGTCTATTGTTAAATTCCGTGTATGTTTTATAATTAAATATATTTCGCTTGTTTATTTAGTTGGTGAATGATATACAAATGCTATTACAAATTATAGTCATGATTTAAAACTGGATCACTGGATACTCTCTGAGGGACCTATTTTTAAATAAAAAACAAAGATTTTTTACTTACCGGTGCGAATTTCTAAAATCCTTCTAGCTGACCTTTACTCAGCGAAAGGAATATTCCTACTAAATTTCAACTCTACGTCTTACGGATGAGTCAATAGGTGGAAATATATATATATGTCGGAGAATTAGAATATAAAAGTAATATGGCCTGTATGATTATATTCTACTCTGTGTATTGTGCCTGTACTGATGCCGAACGTCATCTGTCAAAGTGTATTTGAAGTTGTCATTGTGTACGTCAATGTCTGTGACACGATTGAAGTTAGTTATTATTGTCCATCAGTAGAGCGCTCATTGAGAAGTCGCATTCGTCATCAAGCTAGCGCCCGCGCCGGTTGTGCGCACTGATCGACTTAAATCAACATGGAGGATACCAACACCGTGACGCCCGATTTTAAATCCAAATAAATCTCCGAGATATATATGTATATATATATTCACACTTCTCAAGGAATTATGGTTACCGGCCTATAAGGAAGATGTTTTGAAGGCACCCAAGTCGCATTGTCCTGAAAACACCAGACTAGGAAGCTCTTTCAACATCTTGTTTGTACGTGACAGAAAGTTTCTTAAAAACAGCACTGTGGAGGACCGCCACACATCTAGATGATGGGGATGATATCCTAATATGTGGCTTGTCGTGCGAAGGGCGAATTCGGCGACAGAAAGCTGTCGCTGGGAATAACGCATTATTATCGATATATATCTGTATTTTGTTTAACTCTCGAATTTTACGAGTTGTTGCGATTGCTTAGCTCATAGAGAATATCACGAATTTGGAAGATCCAGTAACCAGATCTGGTTACCGTAGCCTTAAACAATTCCGGCTATATTTTAATATCTCTAAATTTACGGAGACATTTAAATTAATTGCAAAATATTCGTCTTAAACTGCGCTTTCATTTGCAGACTGTAGTTCGTTGACAGTACATTTCTTACGTCATTAACTTGTATTATGTTTTTCATGAATATCATTTTTAATTAAACTTGGGTTTTGCACAGGAAATAGATTAAAAATACATATATTACACGATACATACTCGATAACAATTAGTCATTGAATTTAAACGAAAAATTGGCACTAAATATTTATTTTCTTTGTTTTGCAATGCCCGTACCTTTTAAATACTTCCTATTATGCATGCACAAGTTAACAAAGGTTGTGTAAAACTAGTCTACACACATAAAAAGGCATTTATTTTCTCAAAATTGAATCATTTAGAAGTCTTTTTGATGTCATTTCTAATATACTAGATACTACTACCGCTTTGGAAACAAAGGGCGAGAGAAGAAGCGGCTCAAGAAACTCTCCCAGCATTCTTTTTTTTTGCGCTCTTTTCAATCAAATATACAATATTGTACTCTCAATTCTATTGTTATAAAATAATCATAATCTAATTTTGAAATAACCTTCTTTTATGGGACCTATCTTAATATATTGAGTTTTTTGGCTTTATCATTTGTTTTTGTTTATCTCTCTCGCTGCGGGCGTTCACTCATGAGTGAGGATCGAGGTCATCGTCGTCTGAGGATGCTCGTGCTATGGTGCATCTTCCTCCATCGGTGTCTATCCATTGCATCTCTAACATCCGAGCAGAACTTAGTAGAGAGTGGGCCTTTCACTTGATCGCTCTATTGCGAGTGGAAAATATTTACCAGTGGGAGGATCCTTTGCACCGGATGTCGGCTAGACTATGGGTACCACAACGACGCCTATTTCTGCCGCGAAGCAGTGATGTGTTAGCGTCACTGTGTTTTGGTCTGAAGGTTGAAATTACTGGGCAAATGAGACTTGACATCTTATGTCTCAAGGTGACGAGCGCAGTTGGAGTGCCGCTCAGAATTTTTGGGGTTTTTCAATAATCTTGAGCGGCACTGCATTGTAATTGGCATGGCGTATCAATTATGATCAGCTGAACGTCCTGCTCGTCTCGTCCCTTATTTTCATAAAAAAACACACTAAAACATATTGAAGAACACTTAAGTATAAACCTGGCCTGTTGTCATGCGTTGCCTACCAGCAAGAGGCTCTAAAAATATCTTCCGTGGTAATGTTTAATAGCGCAATACAAATTTACTTACGATCTAATGATGGAACCTGGAATCCTGGTTCATTCAAATAATGGTCGAATTATTTGTGAAACTATAGTTTTAGTAGCTATTTAGAAATCAATAGTAAAAAAAAGTGTGTGTGTACTTATGCATGCACACAAGAAGTTATACTTCTTTGGCCTTGATTTATTCCTCGTGCTATTCTATGTTTTTAGAAAAAACCATTTTGTAAAAAAATTGCAAAGTTGGCTTTGACAATTAATTATTACATAATGAATACGGCTGTATGGGCTTGAACCCTTTGCCTGTCCTAATAATGGACGAAGAAACCAAAAAGAAATAACGAATGACGCGAACGTCAGAAAATTTTAGACCAACTTAAACCTGTTACTTTTAAAATTTCACTCTCATCATTTTTTCATAACGCGCCTAAAGAAGTATAACTTCAAAAAGATTTGATTGTTTGTTTGTTTGCATTGAATACGCAACGAAACTACTGAACCGATTTGAAAAATTCTTCTACTATTGGAAAGCTTCACTATCTCCGTGTGACATAGGCTATATTATACTTAAAAAAATAAGGAACCCTTACTTAAAACTCCAATAATGTAACCCAAGGTGTGAAAAAATCACCTAAAATATTCTTTATATCGCGTGCGCTGCGAAAAATATGGTGATATAATAAAATAATGATTGAAAATAATGAATGAAACACATGATTATTTTTATATTATAATAAAAAGTTTTTTTACTGCATATGTTATTACACATATTTAACATTACATTTATAAAATAAAATAACTCTTGTAGGTGTTTTTTCATTTTAAAAATATTATTGAAATGTCACTGTTACTTATGTTAGTTTGTTTGTTAAGCTTTTACGCCAGAGCTAATGAACCGATTTTGATTAAATATGGTACAGCGATAGACTAGACTCTAGAGCTTGGGAAAGGCTACATTTTATCCCGGAAAAATCCATGGATTCCGCGAGATTTGTGAAAAACTGAACTCGAAATAAGATTCATATAATATTTTGGGAATGGGAGCGAAAACGGGAACCGGAACTGGAATAGGACATGAGATAATCTTCAATTCAAAACTTGCACATTATTTTTAAAAACCCTTTATCAACGTTGTCGAAGTCGCGGGTATCAGCTAGTATATATTATATCCATACAGTATATATTATATCCAGACCAGCTCATATCACAAACTATAAAGAAACGATAAATTTTAGTTCATATATAAATCTTTTGGCAAATTTACAAATTTTTAGCCAACAATGCAAATTAACTATTTTGCAATTGATTTGACAATTATAATTTAACATTAAAATTTTTTCATTGGCATTAAAATGAACTAAATAATGCTTAGATTTGAAATTCGAATGGAATCTAGGACGTCCATGTTTACTAGTAAATGACTTTGTATTGAAAAAGACATCAAGGTAATTAAAATGATCTAGATAAGACAATATTGTGTCTCTCACAGATGTCACTTTATGTGTCTATCTTTGTTGTAGGAATGTATTTAAATATATATTTATAGTTTGAATATTATACTGATAGTCATTAAATGATTAAAAATTTTTTCAAAATTATTATTGCCAAATTTAGTTAAAAAATTTCATGTTTCGAAAAGACGCTTTGGGCACACGGACGAGAAAACAAATAAGGACTCCATGTCACCTTAAATAACAGTGAGGCACCAAAACAGGCCGGCAGACGTGTAAATACATAGCCCCACGCATACACTTACACTAATACAAGTCGATCGGCTGCCATTATGAGATTTGCCATCGTCTGTGACAGATCAGTTTGTGTCGCAATAAAATATTTTAAAAATGCCGTCGTGCGTTTTGAAAACGTATAAAAACAATACTATAAAAATATTTGTGGATGTATGGTTATTTAAAGGAGAAAAAATTGTGTATCTGGTATACCCCGTAACCGCACACACACTAGCATAAAGGTGCTTCACTTGCTAATATCACGGCGCGGAGTCCTACATTTTTTACTAGTCCGTGTTTGGGCACAGATAATCTTTCCTACTTATACTTAAAAAAAAAAGAAAAAACTAATTCAAAAATCATTCCTTTTAATTCTTTTGTTTTTTTGAAATTCTGTAGAACTCTGTTAGAATGTTTCTAAGCCGTTTGTAACTTGGAGGCATACAGCCCTAATTGGGAGTAGATTTTACCAATATTGCATACTTTCATGCACCTATATACCTTATCGTTTTTTTAACTCTTGAGTGGTAGACAATATACTAATTCACTGATTTGAAAACTTTTTCTAGAGAAATTTTGAAATATTGAAACAGCATCAATTTTTTTTTATGGAATAGGAGGACAAACGAGCGTACGGGTGGTACGTGGTGGTATTAAGTGATCACTGCCGCCCACATTCTCTTGCAACACCAGAGGAATCACAAGAGCGTTGCCGGCCTTTAAGGAAGGTGTACGCGCTTTTTTTGAAGGTACCCATGTCGTATCGTCCCAGAAACACCGCACAAGAAGCTCATTCCAGCTTAGTAGTACGAGGAAGAAAGCTCCTTGAAAACCGCACCGGTGGAATATTAAGATTAATCTTATTGTTATTAAATTAAGTATTCTCAATGGAGACACATATATTTTCTAATCTCATAATAACATTGTTAGCATGTTTGTAATAATCTCTTGATTACTACGTAATTAGAGTCTTATTTTCTTTCTTCTTTTTCTTTCTTTTCGTGGAAATTGTCGTAGGTACTGCACTTAGTACTACATATGTTATTTTTTTTTAATGTAATCATTTAGGGTGTCATTGTTTTATGTCCCAAATAAAATAAAAATTATTTTTTTTAGAAATGATAGTATACCCAAATATATATGAAAACATAAACCAAAACCCAGTTTTTCAACTTTAGTTGGTAGAGAAACAAATATAATTAAGTATCAGGCATAATTTTAAGAATAATTTATTCCATGCCGCACACAACATGACATCTAACGGCCGTTTTCAATAACATAACTATCCTTAGTTTAACTTACTAGAAATAGACAATTCTATCCTTTTACGCTTACTTACATTTCAATATCCTATCGATAGATAGCATTGGACTATAACTAATAATATAACTATATTGGACATAACTTTGGAAAGATAAGATCTTGTCATTAAACGGTGAGAGCAATATATCCGTAACTAGAGATACGTTATTGAAAACGGCCGTAAATAATTGACATATTTCTTATCCTAACTTCAACTAAATATGCTGTGTGGTAAAAGAAAAATCCGATCCTCAGCTTGTGCTGTAAACAAGTACTGCCTACAGCGCAGTATTAGCTTATGAATCTGTTATAGTAGCTTATGAATATGTTATATATATCCATTAGCCAATTTTGTGATTTAACCAAACAAAATTTAACACTCGACGATCAAGTGATCTCCAATCGGCTTCATTCTTTGGCGTTGCGTAGATGCGTGGGTTCTCTCTTCATCTTCTACCACATTTATCACGGGGAGTGCTCAGAGGAGCTGTTCGGGTCGATTCCAGCGGCCGAATTCCACCACCGAACATTACGTGGAAAATACCACTCGCATCTCTCCACTCACAAGTCATCTCCGATCGGCTGAATGAATCTGAAGAATGAATCTTTGGCGTGGCGTAGAGATATAGTTCTCTCTGCATCTTCTACCGCATTTATCACGGGGAGTGCTCAGGGAAGCTGTTCGGGTCGATTCCAGCGGCCGAAGTCCACCACCGGACATAACGTGGAAAGTACCACTCGCATCACGTTGACGTCTGGCATTCCACAACCGCGCGTTTTGCAAGAATTTTCTTGCCTCGCACAGCCACTTTGGGGAATCAATTACCGGCTGCTGTTTTCCTGAACCGATACGACTTAGGGACCTTCAAGAAAAGAGCATACTCCCACCTTAAAGGCCGGCAACGCATCTCTTGACACCTGTTGTTTCGGATCTCCATCAGCCTCTTACCCGATTGACCCCTCTTATAAAACACAAATTTTCCTCAAAGTGGTGCAAGTCATTCTTGAGTAATAAAATGACATACATGCAGACAGAGAGATAGCTATCAGTGAGTTGTAAAACGTATATTTTTTCAAATAACACATAATTACAGACAAAGGCTACATTTAGATTTATAAATTAAGATAATCCACATTTAACCTCGGTCAGTTGTCAAAACTTTAAGATCATAAAATACGTTTATCTTTTGCCTTGAACTTTGATTACGCATTTGGTGTGTTTATTGTACAATTTGTTATATAAATTTACTTCTGTACTATTTATACAGCTTCGATTTTAAAAGCAGAACGTGTAATTATAAAATATATAAATAGCCCATCTAATAATAAATTGTAGTTATTTATATAAATTACGGGTTCATTATAATTTTGAAAGTAAAACTTTAAAGATAATTTTTAAGGAATATATTATACCTTAAAAATTATCAGTGGGAGGCTCCTTTGCACAGGATGCCGGCTATATTATGGATACCACAACGCCGTATATTTCTGTCGTGAAGCAGTAATGTGTAAGCATTACTATGTTTCGGTCTGAAGGGCGCCGTAGCTAGTGAAATTACTGGGCTAATGAGACTTAACATCTTATGTCTCAAGGTGACGAGCGCAGTTGTAGTGCCATTCAGAATTTTTGGGGATTTTCATTAATCCTGAGCGGCACTGCATTGTAATGGGCAGGGCGTACCAATTACCATCAGCTGAACGTCCCGCTCGTCTTGTCCATTATTTTCATAAAAAATATACCAATAAAATTTTTGATCAGGAAGTAAATAAAAATAGTCATCTCAGTAAAAAGTATTCTTACTGCATTCAAATGAAAGATGAAGTACAAAAACACGATAAGTACACAAAAAATAAAAATAAGTACATATATTGCAGTTTTGAAGGAACTTTCTTTCACGTACCTACAACCAAGCTGTGGAATGAGCTTCCTTGTACGGTGTTTCCAAGACGATACGATATGGGTACCTTCAAAATAAGTGCGAAAACTTTTTTTAAAGGGCCAGCAACGCTCTTGTGATTCCTCTGGTAGTGCAGGAGAAAATGGGCGGCGCACACTGGTCCTATATAACGAAATCGTTGAATTAGGGTTGAGGTCAATTTTCAAAATTATCAGACATCTGCAGAAATTACAGGAGTAGACAGTGGCTTAATAAAGCGATTTGCCGTGATATTGCAGGCTATATCGTCTGGGAGAAGGAAATAAAATGTTGGCCGTGACTTCCTGAATGACCTGTAGTAAGTTTCATTTTAAAGAAATACTAGCTGACCCAGCAAACGTTGTATTGCCGATATTAAAATCGCGATACAAAAGTAACTGTTGAGCGTAGATGGGTGAAAATTTGAAGTTGTATGTATTTCTTAATGCTGACTCATAAAAAAACAAATTTAAAAAAAAATGTAAAAAAAATTAAAAAAAAAAATTCGTGTGGACCACCCTTAACATTCAGGGGTATGAAAAATAGATGTTGGCCGATTCTCAGACCTACTCAATATGCTCACAAAATTTCATGAGAATCGGTCAAGCCGTTTCGGAGGAGTACGGGAACGAACATTGTGACACGAGAATTTTATATATAAGATGAAGCACGCGAGTAATTGACAAAACACATAATTTGCGCCATACAAAAAATAATTAAATGTTTTTTTTTCTCTCAAATTAATGCATAAAAAAACTGCATCTGTAAAAGGTGTTTGTTTCAGCAGTCTACCAAAAAAAAAATCTCTTCGACTCCTTGATCTTCAAATTGACCTCACCCTAGGAACCGGTGTGCGGCGGTCATCAGATGACCCGTACGTTCGTCTGTCCTCTCTTCCATAAAAAAATAGAAGAAATAATAATAATGAACTTGAATGTCATATAAAATATTGTTATTCAAATAAAAAATAACATAAATTTACTTCTCTTACCATAAATTGATTTAACTTATTAACTTTTTGATAAAAAAAAATATTGAAGTAGGCGCTACTTTGCGGAAATCCATAATTATACAAATGATTTGAGTTTTCTTTAGTATTAATTCCGCCAATATTTATCTTTAAACAAGACAAGGCGAGACAACACGTCCTGAGGATGCCTCATGTAGAGGCGAAACACGTGTCGAATTGCTTAAAGACAATTAATATTGGCGGAATCAACACTAAAGAAAACTCAAATCAATAGTTATGTATCGGGCGTCGGGAATTAAGTTTTTAAAAAGCACTTTATTTAACAATATTTAATGTTACTCACAGAAAAATTGGAACAAGACTGATTAAACAATATTATAATTAAACTAAAGAAATCTATAAGACAATGGGTGCTCGATCAGCACTACGTCGAGGGACGGGGTGGCAACGTATGCAGGTTTAGCCGTGTTGGGCCTGCGTAACTCCTCCCTCCTTAAGCTGGAAGCTGACCCGGCAGCTTCCCACAGTGTCCTCACTGTGTTGTACAGCGGTGTCCTTGGCTGCATGCGACTTCCTCCAGCTAATGATCCTTGTGACTCCAACAGCAATCAGCAAGCCATATAGGATAAGGGTAGTCCAACTTGGTGTTGCCATCATGGTAGTCCAGTGTGGTTCCTCTGTGACAGATATGTCTTGGGCTGTCTCCAGAAGGTGCTGCAGGTTGTCCAGTTCTATATTTTCCAATTTTATATGATACTGTACTGGTACACTCTTTTCAATATTTTTAGGCAGTGGAACAACTTCATTAAATGTAATTTCTTTGCGGTTTGAGTTCAATGTTTTATTCAATATCTCAGCATGGCATCCCTCTGTAAGGGTAAGTAGGAATGTACCTGAAGCCTTTTTGTATGTAGATTTTGCTAAACACTTGATGTGGATGACTGTTTCTTCTCTCAGGACAATTATCTAAGTATTGTCCTTGATCCTCTGCACTATACTTTTATTAATCTGCATTTTCGCGTATGTACAGTTTGACGTGCGGTGTTGAACTCGCGATATAATACAATCTTCCGATGCCCTCGTGGATGCTGTGTTGGACATCTCGCAGAGCTGCGTGTTTCCGTTGATTGTTCTGCATTTGCCTTCCATTAGGTATTCGTACTCATCGCTACCAAGTGCTAGGTATTTGGATTTTGGAATAATAGTAAGGTTTGACGATTTAGGGATGGAGTACATGTGGATGAGGTCATATATATTAGAATCAATGGAGGGGATTTCTAAGATAAAAGTCAAAGAATGTTCCGTACTATATGATCTTACTTTTATAGACTTTTCCAACTCATTACTCTTATTTAAACTTATATCTGCTACTGGCAAAAACTTATATTTTTTATGAATTATTGAAAATACGTTTAAAAGGTTATATGGACTTATAATACTAGGGTGCATTACTCCCAATTGCGCAAACGTCATTGCGTCTTCTAAAATTTCTAATCTATCTAAACTAATTTGTAAGCTAAAATCTATTTCTACGTAAGGGAGGTCATCCCTGACCAACAAGTTTATTTTCACTAGGTCTGGTCTGGCATCTTCTGGGTTTGAGGGAAATGCTGGTACTCCTCTTCAGGTTCCTGTACTACATGATATGGGTACTCACCTTCGTTGTAGTTGCTATGGCATTCATTGCCATATAATACTGGTTGACCTTGAGTATAGAAAACGTTCTGAGCAGCATACTGGGGCGTATCCGGATTATTCACGGACCGCATAGTAATATCGGAACTTATTTTAGGTGTTACCTGTTTTTGCGGTACATTAAATTGCCTAAAATTCGCGCTGTTACTATTCCTAAAATTACCTGAGTTTCTCTTGAAATTAGGTGTAGGGGGTATAGACATATTTTGACGATTTACGATATTAGAAGGCTGGTGGTGCTGAGGTTGCGTCCCTATAAAATTCCTTGATGGAATATTCCGCTGTTGCGAAACTCTAGGGGCATCCTTTTGCTTAAAATGGGAAGTAGGTGACCCGTTATAAAAAGGTTTACTGTGGACGAGCCTAGCCTCTTCCTGCCTTGCTGCCATAATTGCTGACTCTAATGTTAACGGTTTACTTATTCTAACTCCTAACGAAACATTGATATCTAATTGATTAGTATATTGCTCTATAACCATTTCCTCATAGTACGAACGGTCACCGTGATTACCGACCGAGTACAGAGTATCTAACCACTCACGGAGTCGTTTGCCAAATGTCTCCGCATCTTCGTATTTATTCCTACGGGTCCGCGTGAGCTCATGCATCACCTGGATTTCGTTGCGCGGTTCTCCTAAACGTATGATTAGAGCGTTTTTAATGGAGTCCCACGTTATTAACGACTCTTCGTAGGCTATCGCATCAATAGTGACACCTCCTAACTTACTTTTTAATAAACATATAAATGCCGGGTGAACCCGGGAGGGTTCACTTAAAAGTTGTATAATATTCTCTACTTCTCTAATATAAAAGTTTAATAATTTTGGGTTCCCATCATACCGTGGTAATAAATCGGCAAGGAATTTAAAATCCTTATCACATTCATTGAAAGACATTGCGTTTCGGATTACACTACTGTTCTAATACTCGGTAATTATCACCTAACCTTAAACCACTAAGTTAAGTGTAACCCTTTATTTAGCGATATTAGCTGTACGCAACGTTCTTTAACTTTTATAATAAAATATATATAATACTAGGACAGAAGATAAAGCAGGATACTTGAATAGCGAGAGTACTCACCAAATCAGCATCTGCATCTACTGTCGAGTCTTGCCCAGCGCGTGAATTCCCAATGTTCCGGGTTTTCGTGCGCGTTGATGATAATGTCCCAACGACCGACGAGGTTCTTTAATTCTTGCGGCTTAGCGGCTCGAAAACCACAGCTACTTTACACTCGGACGATTTTATTCCGACGAAAAGAAGCTACCGCGAGACTACTCGACTGCGCCAGTTATGTATCGGGCGTCGGGAATTAAGTTTTTAAAAAGCACTTTATTTAACAATATTTAATGTTACTCACAGAAAAATTGGAACAAGACTGATTAAACAATATTATAATTAACTAAAGAAATCTATAAGACAATGGGTGCTCGATCAGCACTACGTCGAGGGACGGGGTGGCAACGTATGCAGGTTTAGCCGTGTTGGGCCTGCGTAACTCAATTGTATAACTTTTTGATTACATTCCCGTTATGAATGTACGCATATCTCAACCATCCCCGTCATTCACTTTATGAAGAGAAGATATAAGATAAAGAAAAGACTATATTTCTTTTTCTTCTATCTTCTCTTCATCTTCAAATCATTTAAACATACACAGTCTCATTTGTAATTAAATAATAAATAATTAACAGAAGAAAGTTATACCAAACAATGGCCATATAAAATATAACTACAATAGGTGGAACAAATACCTCCATATTTTGTTCACAATTATAACTGCATTGTATTGAAATTTTACGCTCAATTTCTGTGAAATCGACGTCTCTTATCGTTTCCTGGTCGTTAAATCTCAAACGTCACATTACATTTAAATAATCAGCTTATATAAGTGTCATTAATGTTATGACATTATTAGTTATCATATCACGAAATTGTATTCGAAACAAAATTTATTCCCTGTATAACCTCGCTGTCGTTAGAATTCGCAATGAATATATATAAGTACTACTTCCGCTTTCCAGCCTTTTCCTGCCATCATGGTGTAAGCCTTTCCTTTAGCTGACACCATATTTGGAGTGCATGCATCCAGTTCACCTTTTTTAACCGACTTCAAAAAAGGAGTAGGTTCTCAATTCGTCGGTATTTTTGTTTATGTTTGTTACCTGCAAAACTTTCCACCGAACCGATTTTGATAATTCTTTTTTTTATTTGAAAGCTGGTGCTTCTTGAGTGGTCCCGTTGTATTTTGGTCCAGATCTGACAGTGGAATCCATGAGAAAACCATAAAGTCTTAAAATTTTGCTATACATACGTATAGCAAAGTTTTGGAGTGATAGGTGAGATGTGCTAGGGTCGTGAGGAGGCGAGACGCGAGAGCGGGTTGCAGCGGAAGGACACCGATTCCAAAAATAATAATAACTAGAATAAGATTAATTAAGTAGATTGTATAAAAATACGCAATTATTTTTATACTTTTTAGTGCACATTATATCTATTGTTTTGGAATAGTGATTTTGAAGGCGGTTGTTTTTTTGTTAAAAAATTTTTTTTACCCGTTTTCTATCTGTCCAACGTATTTGCAAATCAAGCCTAGCGATAATCTGTAACAAAAAAGCGATTCACTCGATTGTATGAACCGTGCAGTCGTTGATAGATTGTCAGATGACGGCTATAATCTTGTAAAAAACGGAGATTGCTGAAATCCACTACGTTTTAAGCAACTGTTCCCTTTCAAACTTAGCCGTATTATACTTCGTCGCCAATCACCATACTGTAATTCCTACTATTTCGAACTTATGACAAATCACTGCACGCTTCATTCTAAACTATTTTTTTTTTTTTTTACTTAGGCAATCCCCCCACTTCCAGTATTTACTATTTACATCCTCTTTTGCTTTTTTCTTTTCTTTTTTATCAGTTCTCTCGACAGAACCAGATCGTTGCTAGTTTAGACTTGCGAGTATGTTTGTTGCATCATTTTTGCATCAGATTTGTAAATCTTGATATAAAAGAGTGGCAATGAGTTTCTTGCTACTTCTTCTCATTAGCTCAACCCTTTAGAAAGTGGCGGTAGATTCAATAAGAAAAATATTTTTTTGACATCCATAAGTGTCATTACCGTGACCTACATGAATAAAGTGATTTTGATTTGATTTGATTTGAGTTGCGATGCGTTTCACATCATTGCCACTATGCCTTCTCTGGTCATGTATTAGTTTTAAGGTCACAAAGAGTAATCATCTCTTTTCCTTGATTTTGTTTATATTATCTTTTCCGAACACACGGGTACAATTTTAAAATATGTACAAGATAATTAGCTAGATTGAATAATCTGGCTTTATGTTCTGCTTTTGTAAGAAAATTCCAGTTTTCATTTCCAATTCCAGCTTTACGTCATATTTGAACAAAAATAAAAAAAATACTAGAATCTTCTTAATCAATGTGTAGATATGGATCCCATTGTAGTAATCGCTATCTTCTTCCATCGACACCTTGTGAAAAAGTGCGTTCGTATGCGAAAATAGATGGCAATTTATTACTACTATTGGTTTATTTGAGCATATTATGTGCCACTTCGTCTAGAGATTTGTCTATTGTGGCAGCTCTTTGTATTTGAGTTGCTTTGAGGTATTCCAGGTTATTTGGGCCGCAGTGAGTTGTGTGTTTTTAAAAAGAAAAGGCATTTACTTTCTCAAAATTGATTCTTTAGAATTCTTTTTGATGTCATTTCTAATAACTACTAGATACTACTACCGCTTCGGAAACAAATAGCGCTCTGAGAGAGAAGAAGCGGCGCAAGAAACTCTCCCAGCATTTTTTTTTGCGCTCTTTTCAATAAAAATATACAATATTGTACAGTCATTTCTATCGCTATAAAATAATTACTAATTATAATGCCTGAACAGTGGCTGGGACTTTATTATAGAAGTGTATACATTTACCCCTAAAGCTATTATGTATCTTATGAAGCCTACTAGAATTAGTTACAAGCAATCCCTTATTTCTGGTGTTATAATAATGAAAATCACTATTAAGAGCAAAATTTTCTGTCAGTCTTTAGGGCAGACTTGTAATTTTTTATACAATAGTCAACAACAAAGCCAGCAAGATATTTACCAGATGCTAAGTGCCCTACCATTACAGTGCAGTGTCGTTCAGGATTCTTAAGAAAACCAAAATTCTGAGCCCAAAAGTCCCAAGACGTATAAGTCTCAGGAGTAATTCAGCCCAGTCTAGATACGGCGCCATTCAAACCAAAATTGTGCTTGATCAATACTGGCAGCAGAAAAAGCATCGCTGTAGTATCCATTTATGCTATGAAGCCTCCCACCGATGAAGTTCATAGAGAAGCGATTGAATTATTAACTAAACAGGTGTTCACCACAAAAAAAATGTCGAGTAATAAATCTTTTTGTACTTCTGCTTTTTTCTCAGAGCGCTATTTGAAATGACATCAAAAATAATTCTAAAGGACTCAATTTTGAGAAAATAAATGCCTTTTGCTTTTTTATCTTTTGCCTTTTGTGTTTTTCGGGTGACTAGCAACCCCACCATGCGTCAATGCTCACTGTTCACTGGTTCATCGACTCTACAAGTTTAAACCTGTCGTTATTAGTTGTTCGAAGTAAATCCATTCAACAGCATTATATTAAAAAACTAGTTGACCCGACAGACGTTGTTCTGTACATAATAAATAAAATAATGTTTTTTTATGAATTTCTCAATAATATATCATAACATCAAGAATTACTTCGTAAAATATGCACCCTGCTGTCGTAATGAAATTGTTTCACAGCAGAACTGTCAAACCGTCCGCCAATAAATTCTCATATAGAAGTTATGTATCAAATACATCAAAGAAAATACAAATTTGTTGTTTTTATTTAATTCTGAGCATTTTCCTATTTATTCACCTTTTAAACCTTCTCTGGACTTCCACAAATAATTCAAGACCTAAATTTTCCAAGTCGGTCCAGCCGTTCTCGAGTTTTAGCGAGACTAACGAACAGCAATTCATTTTTATATATATAGATATTGCTTAGTAGATAATATTAATTACTTATAACCATGTGTTGCCTTTAGTAAGGCAGTACGCGAGTAACCATTGATCGGTCCGGTCCTAGTTACCATTAACCATTTGTCTATAACCATTACAGGACTGGTCCGAGTAACCATTTTAACCAATTAATTATAGTTATTTAACAAGTGTCATAGATTATTTTAGTACCTTAAGTTAATAAATACATTTACCATAAAACCAATATATATATATATATATATCTACCCTAAGTGCACCTTTATTCATTACTTAATTGGTTAAAATGGTTACTCGGAGCAGTCCTGTAACGGTTATAGACAAATGGTTAATGGTAACTCGAACCGGACTGATCAATGGTTATTCGCGTGCTGCCTTACTAAAGGCAATACATGGTTATAAATTATAATGAATATTATCTACTAAGCAATATTTGTAATATAATGCTGTTCGATGGATTTACTTCGAACATTAGTTGAGATCATATTGTGATGTCCTAATTTAACTGCCACCATTTTATTTATTAACATTGCATAAATATTCGGGCCTTCCTAATAATATCTTCCCTTTCTTGGCGTGACAGATGACAGGCTTGCCCTGCATGTTTCAGTCTGACAACTCTCATGAATATTCTTATATTAAACATTTAATTGAGATAAAACCTTCACTTGCAAATGCAACGGGCGACTACTAGTCTTTTATATTACGGCTTTACTTTACTGATCGATGTCATGCGGAGGGTTATACGTTAATATAATTTATTTGCCGCAAAACTGTAATTTCGCTGGAGCGAAGAAACAACTTTGAAAGCTTTAAAAAGTTTCTTAAATGTACTTGTATACTGTACTCGACCGTAATTAAAACAATTTTTGGGCAGTAGCTGGTAGTTTAGCTCTTAAATTGTTCGCTACTCGACTAAAATACTAGCCTAGTCGGAACTGCCTGAAGTGGATACTTTATTAGTGCATTACCGGTCGGCAGGAACAATTGATTTGCATTGCTATTTCCTCCGCTTCTTGACAGAGCTAGCATGTTGCGTATTGTCTTATAATAATATTTTTTCTAGTATCATATAATGCATATGTTTAGTTTACAATTTACCTAACAGCGTTCTTGTCATTGCTCAGGTTTTGGAGAGTTTTGTTTTCGAACTCCCATTAAAGACTAAATAAATTGACCTACTTGGAATTATATGGATCTCACAACTCCCAACAAGCAGGAAGAGCTTAGTTGCGAGACTTTTTTTATAGATATTATACTGAAACACACCATGTTAACGCTACATCAAATAAAAGTCCCATACGAGGGGATATATTAAACGAAAATTAAATCATTTATACGTCTGGATAGACTATGACATCTGTGAACACGTCGAAAAAAAAGAATTTAGAACTAACCTCTATTTTGAGCAATTCACGCACACTAAACTAATATTCCTGGCCTGTTTTTATCCCTTGTCTAACAGCAAGGCATTCTACATACGGCCGTTTTCAATAACGTATCTCTAGCTACGGATATATTGCTGTCACCGTTTAATGTGACAAGATATTTTCTATCCATAGTTACGTCCAATATAGTTATAGTCCTATGCTTTATGTCGGCGGTTTAAGCGTAAAATGATAGATTTGTCTACCTCTAGTAAGTTAAACTAAAGATAGATAGGTTATTGAAAACGGCCGTTACACGTATAAATTATCTAAGAAACGAAGTTACAGACGTTCTAATACCTTTTTATTTCAATATCAGAACCCACAATGATATCAAATTGAAATTGTATTTATTTTTATACACAAATGAACTCCGCAATTGTTCCTCTTTGTTAGCACAAAATAGGGAACGTACACGTAGTGTACTCAACTCAACTCTCGCTGTATATTAGTTCATACAATACATATTATTATCTTTATTACGAATCCCTGCACTACAGCTTAACAAAGCAGCCGGTGAATTTTCTCTTTTTAATGCAATGCCACTGAATTATAAAATGGAGCATGATACAATAAGCTGTCTGAATGTTGCTTTGTGCGGATTTTCCATGCAAATTAGCTCTTTATTGAAAGCCTCTTTACTATAAGTAGATACTTTATCAAACATAAGCTGTCCTGCGGAAACAAACAATAGTTATATCAATGCTGTTTAAAGAGATTAGTTATAAACGATCGAAAAATAGATATGGAACGCGTCAATACTTCAAGCCGGCCCACATTCTAGCGCTCTTCCGGCCACATACTCCATATGTGGCCGGACTCCTATTGCTGTCATCTCTGGTCTGGCGCACCCCAGTATCAGCTTGAACCCCATATACCACAAAGCTATGGAATGAGCTTCTTTGTGCGGTGTTTCCGGGACGATACGATTTGATTTCTCTGGTTTTGCAAGAGAATTTGATGGTGGGTGAGCGATGATCATTTAATAGCTCGCTCGTTTGTCGTCCTTTTCCATAAAAAACATTACATATAATGTCAATGAATTGTAAAACGATGAAAATGTAACTGTTAATTTAAAAGAGTGGCAATGAGTTTCTTTCCACTTCTTCTCATTAGCTCAAGCCCTTTACGAAGTGGCGGTAAATTCAATAAGAAAAAAAAAGGTTTTTTGACACTCATAAGTGTCACTTCCGTGGCATGATTAAAGTGATTCTGATTTCGTAAAAAATAATAGTATAATTTGTATTGTGTTTCCTTCAAAATATTTTTTTTAAAACATCTTTGTGTTCGGTTTCCTACAGCATGACTTTTGCTAACTGTCGTTTTCAAATGACATAGCAAGTTGTTGCATCATCGTCTCTCATCCCATCAAATAATAATGTAGTTAGGGCTGCCACTTGCAACTTTCAGCGTGTTATAGTTACCAACTTATTTATATATATATATATATATATATATATATATATATATACGTCTCGGACTAAATTAAGTATTTGTATAAAGTGTTTTGATTGGCGATTTATGGAAAGTGTATTTTTCTTTTTTTTTATGGAAAAGGAGGACAAACGAGCGTACGGGTTACCTAGTGTTAAGTACTCACCACCGCCCACGGTCTCTTGCAACACCAGAGGAAGCAGGAGTGTTGCCGGCCTTTAAGGAAGGTGTACACGCTTTTTTTGAAGGTACCCATGTCGTATCGTCCCGGAAACACCGCATAAGGAAGTTCATCCCACAGCTTTGTAGTACGTGGAAGAAAGCTCCTTGAAAACCGCATTGTGGAGGACCGCCACACATCCAGATGGTGGGGATGATATCATAACTTGTGGCGTGTCGTGTGAAGTTTTTGGAATGGAAGACAAAATAAATTGGATTACTTAATGCATCCACCCTTTCCAAACTTCCTTATTCGATCTAAGTATTCCGTACAAAGTGAAGTAATAATAGTTAAGTATTATTGTATATATTTAACAGATGTACCTACAATGATATACTACCGTTTTAAATTAAGCTAGATATTCAATATTTATTTAATGTATTTTAATAAGGAATTAAAAGTACGTATATTAATTCGTAAATATAAAAAGTATAGGAATATTACAAAATATAGTAATACTTTTCTTCTAAATATACGGTTATAAGACTCTTATACAGTAAATGATAACATCTTGAGGCAATGCAAAGAAATTCAAAAGTTGTGTCTGAAGTTAACCGTCTGACACTAGACCAATATGGTCGACTAGAAATTTGGTTCGAAAAGGGCTTTTTAATTTCGCTGTTTAATAATAAACCCTTTTCTTATTTAAATAGATGTAGAAAAAACCTCATCAATACTAAAAACTTGATCCTGAAAGTAGCTCACTCGATCACTTTAATCTCTTCAAATTTCAATTATCTTTTTTTGCAATTCTCTAGCATTATTGAAAGTTCTGACTTTTCCGATAATCCTTCGGGCATTAGCGGTGCGAGCTAATTTAAAAAATTAGGTCAGCGAGTAAAGTGATATGGAAACTGAAATATTCATTGTTCAAATAGGGTTTTTGACGTTTGATCGAATTATAAATGATTAAACAGAACATTTATTACTATAGATTCTTCTTAGTCGGACACTCTTGTCAGAGTGGTCGTGGTTGCGCTGACGAGGTACATGGTGGGGTGTTCGGTGGGTCAATATCCTTTCTGAGGGTAGATGTCCTGGCGATGTGCTTCCATTTCTGATGGTTAGAGGCGTTGCGAGTACACTGGACTATGGTGGACTCAGTAGCCTTTGTGATGGCGTCTATCCAGCGGGTTGGCGATCGACCGCTTGCTCTCTTGCCTTCCACCTGGCCCTGGACTAGCAGTCTCTCCATCGAGTTCTCATTTCTAGAGACGTGACCAAAGAACTTCAGTATTCTTAGTTGCACAATTGAAAAACTATAGATTGTTAATGATTATTTACCTAATATCATAAAAATCAGCCCACCCGTTTCTGAGATTACTGATAAGTCGTAACGAGCAAACAGATAAGAGAAGAGAGCTATTCGCGCTATTTATAACCTAGGTCCTAAAAAATCATTGAGAGCTAATTTAAAAAAAATAAACATCTTGACTGTTGTCTCTCAGTATATTCTTGATAATGTTATGTAGGTACATAAGCACATAAGTGAATTTGCTAGAAACTGTCATAACCATAATATTAACACCAGGATCAAACTTAAACCTATAATGCCTTAAAACTTTAAACTTTCTAGGCAAAGTCGAGTAAGTAAGTCTTTTGTGGAGCGTAGTAACTTTTACAACAAGCTCTCAGATAATGTTCAAAACAAATGTATTTCGAAATTCAAAGAATTGTTAAAGAACGTTTGTGTCTAAAATTTTACTATATCATAAATGACTTTCTTAATGATACCACTATTGTGAATTGAGCAACCACAGGCTATTAAATAATAAATTTTATTGTACGATTTTACATTGAAACCATATTTTTATATAAAAAAAAAGGCCGCTGAGTTTGTTGCGCCTGTTCTCAAGTCTGCGGCATGTGTCTGGAATGGGCGGTAGTTTTTGATTTTAATAATAAGATTGTATATCTTATCCTACTAATATTATAAATGTGAAAGTTTGTATGTCTGGATGTATGTTTGAACTTCTTAAACGCAAAATCTACTGAATAGATTTTGATGAAACTTTACAATAATATAGCTTACACACCAGATTAACATATAGGCTATAATTTATAAAACTATAGTGTGAATTATACAAAATATAAAGTAAGTGTGATTGTTACTAATGAATACAACTAGCGCCATCTCTTATCAACTAGCAAGCAAAAGATCAATACAATTTATATGGCAAAACAACGTTTGCCGGGTCAGCTAGTTTTGAAATATAATATTTGTATTTGATTAAAAAAAAATAGAGTTACTACTGTGTAAATTTTATTTGTCTTGACTTAGAGTTGTATCAAACAGAAGTATCAATTTAATTCTTAAGTGTTATTTACTAAAAAAAACTTACAAAGCAATTTATCTCTGTGATTGACAGCCCTTAAAATTGACCGTACCTACCGGTTTGGTCGTGACTAAATGTATCGCGTTTTTATTGATAAAATTGAGATCCGTTGGCCATGTCTCGACCGAATTCAGGTAAGTCGGAAGAATACTTGTGCTTCAAGATTTTATCAGAATTATTGGAATGCATTTAAAAAGAACAGAATAGTTAAATTTTTCAATATAACTTGAGATACATAATAAGAAACAAGTACAATATACACAAATAAAACTGATTTCTTTTTTTATGAATGCGGGACTCGAACAACCGACCTGTCGCGATCCGTGCGAGCGCTCTTTCCAACTGAACCAACCGTTTGCGTGACGTATCTTCATAAAATCTTGTATGCTTTGTTCAACTCTCGGGTTGTGGCTTCAAGTACAGGATCTACTTTACAGTTGAAGTTTAGAATATTTATCATGCTTAGAGCCTCACGCTTATCAAATTATTGACCAGTGGGAGGCTCCTGTGACGCCGGATAGATTATGGGTACCACAACGGCGCCTATTTGTGCCGTGAAGCAATAATGTGTAAGCATTATTGTGTTTCGGGCTGAAGGAAGCCGTGGCTAGTGAAATTACTGGGCAAATGAGACTTAACATCTTGTGTCTCAAGGTGGCGAGCGCAGTTGTAGTGCCACTCAGAATTTTTGGGTTTTTCAAGAATCCCGACCGGCACTGCATTGTAATGGCAGGGTGTATCAATTACCATCAGCTGAACGTCCTGCTCGTCTCGTCCCTTATTTTCATGAAAAAAAAATTGACAAGTACTTCCGGAAGATCACTCATCACAGAATGTCGTTTGTTTGCGTCCAATAACTTCTTCTTTTTAAAGGTTTGCATGAAGAAGAAAATAGAGTTTTTTGCCTTCATAGAATTGTCATTGCAAAAATTTTATTAAAATTTAATCAAGTAAGCTAAACACGACGGAATTGAAAATATAATAATAATATTTAAAATGTATTCTATAAATAACTGGTAATTTATATATAACACAAGAACGAGCGTTACACATCCAAACGTGAGAGGTTAGCCCAAAATGCTTGAAGAAGTTCTGAAACCAATAATATTTTTGACACACATAATTATAATATTGGCACATATTTAAACAAATTATCTTGGCCCAAACTAGGCGTAGCCTGTACTATGAGCACAAGGCAACGATATATTTATTACAACATACTTACTTAAACATACATAAATACAAATAAACATCCATGACTTGGAAGCAAACATTCATATTCATCATATAAATGATGGCACCTACCGGGATTCGAAACCGGGACCGCTAGCTTAGTAGTCAGGGGCACTAACCATTCGGCTATATGGGTCGTCATAGTTTGGTACAACAATGGGTACTTAGTACAGAGTGTCGCCAAAGAGAAAACTTAAAACTTTGAAAAAGGAAGGATGTTTTCGGAATCTAAAAATTAGTTTTTATTATGAAGCATTAAATTCACGAAACAGATCGATTCGGCTCACTGGTCAGGCGTGGTCACACTTACTTGATTTTAGTTCAAGTTCAAAACCTCCGATAAGTATAAAAATAATCTCTTAAAGATTTATACATGTTAATTTTATTTTTATATAGCTTTTCAAAACAATTCTCGCTTTTTTATGGCAGAAGAGGACAAACCAGCGTACGGGTCACATAACTTTAAGTGATCACGGCCGCTCACATCCTCTTGCAATAACAGAGGAAGCACAGGAGCGTTGCTGGCATTTAGGGAAGGTGTACCGTGCTTTTTTTATGGTACCCATGTCGTATCTTCCCGGAAACATCGCATAAGGAAGCTCATTCTACAGCTTTGTAGTACATGGAAGAAAACTCCTTGAACACCGCACTGTGGAGGACCGCCACACATCCAGATGGTCGGGATGATATCCTAATATGTGGCGTCTCGTGCGAATATGGAATTCGGCGCAGGAATCAGTTCAAACATCGGAACACTACTCGTGATAAATTATAATATAGATATACAACTCGTATGCGTAAAGGCGTCAGTAACGCGGCACTGAATTTCTCCCTTTCCGATATTGCTTGCCTATTGAAGTATTTCATCATCATCAGCCGGAAGACGTCCGCTGCTGGACAAAGGCCTCCCCCTTAGATTTCCACGATGATCGGTCCTGCGCTGCCCTCATCCAACGTACTCCGGCGATCTTGACTAGATCGTTGGTCTTCCGTACTTCCGGTACGTGGTCGCCATTCGAGGACATTTCTGCCCCACCGGCCATCTGTCCGTCGAGCTATGTGCCCTGCTCACTGCCACTTCAGTTACGCAATTATTTGGGCTATATCGGTGACTTAAGTTCTCCTACGGATCTCCTCATTTCTGATTCGATCTCCCACGGAATCCCCGAGCATAGCCCTCATCATTGCCCTCTGAGTGACCATGAGCTTTCTCAACAGGCCCATATTTAGCGACCATGTCTATGCACCGCAAGTCATCACTGGCAATGACACAATAAGTATTTATTTTAATAAAATTCTTATGGTATATATAGCTGTAATGTGTAAGCATTACTGTGTTTCGGTCTGAAGGGCGCCGTAGCTAGTGAAATTACTGGGCAAATGAGACTTAACATCTTATGTCTCAAGGTGACGAGCGCAGTTGTAGTGCCGCTTAGAATTTTTGGGTTTTTCAAGAATCCTGAGTAGCTTAGATTGTAATGGGTAAGGCGTATCGATTACCATCAGCTGAACGTCCTGCTCGTCTCGTCCCTTATTTTCATTAAAAAAAACATAGTCATAAAATTATTGTTGAACATTTTATCTACTATTTAAATGTGTTACTATAGATAACATCCACGTTTTTGTATTTATATCGTCAAATTAAAATAGATGTTGAGTAGACTACCCACTACCTACTTATAATGAAACAGGTACGATGAGTAATCTTAGTAATTATTCGTGTAGTTTCCTCTAAATGTAGTAGGTATGTAAAAACGTGATAACCTATAGCACACCAAGGCCTTAAATAATTGGAAATCGCTAAAGACATTGCGCGTGCGCAGTTATTTGGTTGAACTCTAATAAGTCTAGTGGTAGTTATTTTAGTGTCGTCGTTTGCCTTTTGTGCTGTTGAATAGTTGTACTTAAATATTGTAGTCGGATTTTTGAAGTAAAACATGTTTAGGCGCGACTTGGGGGTAAATCAGAATTTTTATTCTGACGGAAGTAACGCTCAGTAAAAAAGTGAATTGAAATAATTTTTGAGCCGTTATAATTTAATACTACGGTTTTCAGAAATATTTCAAATTGCTCTGTAATATTTTTTTTAAATGTCCAAGTATTTTTATTGTTTATTTATTACTACTATTGCAATAAATAATATATTAGTTTTCAGAAATTTTCTGACATTCGTTAATTTGTTCTTGGTTTTTGTTTTTCGTTTCCATTATTAAGATAGGCAAAGGGTTCGAGCCCATATAAACGTCATATTTATATGTGCTAATATTAATATAACATTCAATTTCTTATTATCAATTATTTTATTAATGAGTGAAAATTTTGAAATGTGTGAATGGACAATGAACTGAATTATAAATAGAATATATAATGAAAATAATAATCAGTCAAATAAAATGGCGGCATCCCAGGAACAATTTACTCTTTCATCAATAAATAAGTATAAAAGAGAAAATCAAGAACCTGATAATGACCAGACCTGAAAAAGAAGTGTTTATATTCTGATGAATAATAATATCAAAATATAACATTATATCATTCTTTGTAAAATATATAAAATCTCACTTGATTAAATAATATTAAGTATATTCCAACTTTGCTCAAAACATGAAGTTATAACATCAACTTTTTCGTGAAAAAAAAATAGCAATAAATCTAACCTCCTAGGTCTTCAGTAATACGTGAGTGCTTAGTTGCTAACACGGCTTTATTTAATGTAATATATGAATGCGTCTGTCAATTATTCTTAAAGTTAATTATTATTAAGTTTTACTTCAATCGCGCGTAAAGATTACGCACACACTTTTTTTTAAAGTCACGAGATGAGCCAGTAGTTAGTTAGCTACGCCTTGCCCATAACAAGTTAGAGTCTCTCAGGATTCTTGATTGATCCAGCAATTCTGAGATTAATAATATTTCATGTCTCATAGGCCAGCTGTTTCACCAGCCACAAAATGTTAGCACATTGACATGGCTATGGTTCCACGCCACGCCACACTGTGTAAGAGTTATGGAAAAGTTTTAAAATTGTTAATAAAACAATATTTAAAGGATTCAAACGCGTAACTTCGTTCTAATGCAAAATACAGGCACATGTGTTTTGACCCTAAAGTTTATTTTTTAACAAAATTAATTTGTTTGTTTAAATTAATTAATTAATTAATTAAATTAATCTATTAATCTCTAAGTATTTTATTTATTATGTAAAGAACAACGTCTGTCGGGTCAGCTAGTATTTTTTTTTTCATTTCACTCCTTTTTGGAGATTTTGGCTCGCACATTCCATGCATGAATCAACTATCCCTTTGGTAAATTTAGTTGTCTGTGGCACGAAAAAACTGTGCTTTTTTGGCGACATTAAAGTACGGTAGTCAATGTTTTTTTATGACACAGAGTTATAGACTTTTTCAAAGACACAATAAAAAATGAACATATATTACTGATCGTGGTGGTATAAATGACAGAAAAAAGTAGAAGAATAGATTTTTTTTTTATTACGGTGTGTGAAGATTAATGCATCAGCTATACTGCCTAGCTCTTGTTTTTTCATTTATTAATTTACATTTATTTTTTGACTAACTCGTGTAAATAAGCCTGACCCAAATAGCTCAGTGGCTAGTGAACCTGCCTACTGACGTCCCGCGATCGAATTCCGGTAGGTGCAAATGAATTACGTGATGAATCTGGATGTTTGTTTCCGGGTCTTGGATATTTATTTATATGTATGTTTAAGTATATCGTATAAACTATATCGTTATCTTACAACCAATAACACAGTGCTATTTATGCCGAGTTTGGAGCAAGATAATTTTGTAAAAGTGAAAAACTTTTAAGATTCATACGTGTCATTTCCGTAATCTAAACGAATAAAGTGATTTTTACGTTTCAAAATAATTAGTTACAAAAATTATCCTAATATCAGTACATTATTGTAACTGTTATCTGAAAATGTAAAACTCTTAACTCCTTACGTAAGCCCAACATCTCAATAAATATAACTTAAATATTGAAGGATCATGCATCAAGTTCTCCAGTGGGTGTATTCAATAGCAAGATTTCCTGGAGCGCGCCGCGTCGGCAAGATGAGATCGATGCGTCTTACTCAGACTACAGGGTGACCTAGTTTCAGACATATTTCCTGGAAATTAACTTTGCCGACGTTCACTTATTCCTCCTCACACAGTCTTGTACTGATTATCTTTAACTTAGATAATTAATACGTCTAGATAGAGTCGCTTCCTGTTAGACAACCGATAAAAACAGGCCAGGAATATTAGTTTAGTGCTTTTTTTATGAATGTTGACAATGACAATGCAGTGCTGCTCAGGATTCTTGAAAAGCCCAAAAATTCTGAGTTATTTTACATTGAAATTAATAAAATACAAAATACTTGTGATATGTGCTCCCAGTGTCTATCTTATTTTTAGTAGTATTATTTTTACAAAGATTCACTACGCAACCCGGCATTGCGTAGAAAGATCGCTTCATTATGTGTCTTCTACCGCATTTATCACGGGAAGTGTTCCGTAGAGCTGTTTCTCCTGATTCCTGCCGCCGAATTCCACAAGTTAGGATATCATCCCCACCATCTGGATGTGTGGCGATCCTCCACAGGGCGGTTTTCAAGGAGCTTTCTTCCACTTTCACACCTTGAACTTCCTTGTACGGTGTTTCCGGGACGATACGACATGGGTACCTTCAAAAAAAGCGCGTACACCTTACTTAAAGGCCGGCAACGCTTCTGTGATTCCTCTGGTGTTGCAAGAGAATGTGGACGGCGGTGATCACTTAACACCAGGTGACCCGTTCGCTCGTTCGTCCTCCTTTTCCATAAAAAAAAATACTAAAACACATAGCCTTAAGCATGCTTTTTTACGACATCCACTCTGTATAAATAAATATTATCTATAGATATGTTATCTTCATCCACAATTTTGGTCCTTTATCCTCGCTTTATGTGGCTATCTTCAAATCAGAATCATTAGTATTCATAGCGAGAGTTACTGCTCCACTTGATAGTGGTATTGCAACCGCTCATGTCCTTGAAATAATCCTATTGATATCGAGATATCGATGGACGCTATCGATATTTTTCCATCCTACATTTTACATTTTTTCATTTACGTTAGTGTAGAGCTTACCTACGCTACATCCAAGGTATAGCTGATGGTAATTGATACGCCCTGACCATTACAAAGCAGCGCCGCTCAGGATTCTTGAAAGACCCAATAATTCGGGGCGGCAATGCATCTGCACTCGTCACCTTGAGACATAAGATGTTAAGTCTCATTTGCCCAGTCATTTCACTAGCTATGGCGCCCTTCAGACCGAAACACAGTAATGTTTACACATTACTGCTTCACGGCAGAAATAGGCGCCTTTGGTACCCATAATCTAGCCGGCATCCTGTGCAAAGGAGCCTCCCACTGGTAGACATATCAACGGCTAGATTGATGACATAACATAACAGCCATACCTTTAAGGCAGCAGTATTCAAGCGATATTTTTGATTCTATTTGAAGGGTCCTGTCTTAGATAATTGATACATATAGATAGAGCCTTTTGCTGATAGACAACCGATGAGAAACGGCCAGGTTTATTACATTAGTGTGCGTGACAAGCTACGTCTCACACTCGCAATTTGTTTGTCTCTTTGTGTTAGTGTGCGTGCATTGCTCAAAATAGAGGTTAACTGTCGACCTCCATATTTTCAATGATCTAAGGGTCATGTAATCATATAATTGCAATACTGAGAAATATAAATAAACAAGCGCGGTATTTCCAAGATGATACGACCTTCATAAATAACACCAAACTATATATCTGGTAACGTTCCTGTATTTCCTCTGGTATTTCAAGAGAATGTGGGCGATATTCACTTCCCTTCAGGTAACCGGTTTGCTGGTTTATCCTCTTTTTCCATAAAATAAATCCTCTTTAGCTATTCATTGTAACGGGCAGGTGAATAAATAATTATAAATCATAGGTGAACCTCATTGTCATCTCGTCACTTCATATTTAAATTGTATTGCTATACAAATCAGTTGTTTGAAAAGAATTAATTGTTAGCCAGCTACAAAAGCGAACGACGCAACTCGAACAAGTTTCCAAAACAAAGCGGTTAATAATGAAATTTATACATAGTAATATCTTGACTCATTTCAACTGCAGTCCACCTGAAAACAAGATCCGTAAAGGTCTTGAAACGTTGGTTTAACTAAAATATTAATGAAAACCTCTTACGAAAAATGTAATGTAAAAACAATTACAATTAAATGTATTTGTGAAACATGTGTTAGGACGCATCTATATTTATATTTTGTATCTCTTTGTTATAATAAATAAATAAATAAATGCTTTTTATTCCTTAAAAATGTATTTTATGTGAGATAGTGAAAGAGAATTGGTGCCAGTTGGTAGCAAGAGAGAGATGTGAAGTATTTTACAAACCATAAGTCGAATGGCAGTTCCTCGAACCATTTTTTAATAAAACATTTAAATTTATTTAAAGACAATGTCTGAACAGTGACTGGGACTTTATTATAAAAGTGTATACATCTACCCCTAAAGGTATTATGTATCTTATGAAGACTACTAGAATAAGTTACAAGCAATCTCTTATTTCCAGTGTTACAGTTATGAAAATCACTATTAACTAATACGAATAAGAAATAAATTAAAACTTCATCAAAAAATTCAGAATTTAAATACCTTATTCACTGTACAACTTTATAAGTAACCAGCTGACACGACAGATGTTGTTCTGTTATAAAAAAAAATTGCTTGCTCTTGCAGATGAAATATTGTAAAATCCATTCGTAATTGAAAGGAGTATTCCTACCAAGTTTCAAGCCTTATGGTTCCAGAGATATCGTGAAGAGTCAATTTTGTCGTTTTTGTTTTATTCTTCATTTCTTTGGTTTTATTTTGTGTAATTATTTTTCAACTTTCTTATGTTTCTCGCACTATTCTAATAGTTATTTATGCAACTTTTGTATTTTTGGGTATTAAAACACGAATGTGGGTTTATGATAATAGTATCACATGAGTGTTCTAATAACTTATTATCAACAGTTGCATACAAGACTTTATCTACACCCAGAATTTGAATCCACTAAAATATTCTGAAACAGTTAGTGGTTTACGTAGCTATCTTATCTTCTATCAAAAAGCCTCAAATACTTTTATCATATATTATGACCCTTATCTATAATAATCTCATATTATGTGGTATTAACGATAAAATTGTTAATATTTTAATGTAAGTGACGACAAAATCTTGTATGCTTTGTTCAACATTCAGGTTGTGGCTTCTTATTAATCATAGTGAGGGTTATCACTTTAAAAATATAACAAATTGTTTAGATCTACAAGAGCGACATCTCAAGTCAATTTCCCAATACGCAAATATTGGGGTTGAGCAGGTTATCAACTGTAAAAAAGCCACAATCTGAGAGTTGAACAAAGCATACAAGATTTTATAAAGATACGTCACTCGAACGGTTAGCTCAGTTGGTTCGAGCACCGGCACGGAACGCCGGAGGTCGTAGGTTCGAGTCCCGCATCATTAATAAAATTTAGTTTTTGCAAATTTTATTTGTTGCTATACAGGGTGTCCCAAAACTCAACGATAACCTGGTACTGGGCGAGAGGCCAAGGTATACCAGTTATGAAAAAATAAGAAAAAAAATCTATGTCACTTAGTCAAGCGATGATAGACATTTTTCGAAAATGTTAAAAATTTGACACCCTTTGTCGCATTTTTAGGTACTGTGATCGCAATTTTCACAATTTTAGAGTGATTTTTTTAATAATGTTATCTCAAATAACAGTGCTATTAATGGTAACCACAAATGAAAGTAATAATCATTGTTAACGAAGTAAAATAAATTAAATTTTGACGAGTTATGGTTTATAAAATTTATGTCAGTCAACTTTGACACTCTACGTTGGAAAAAAAATGTACTACACTACCTATGGCAAGTTTTTTTAAAAGATGGTCCATTTAGTCTAGGTTTCAAAATAGTACAACACTTGCCACTTTTCTTGCCAATAAAACTGCTATTTCGTATTTTTTGCGAAAGGAACTCATGGAAAATTTAATCAAAATAAAATGGTAAATTATCGTAACACTTTATTATCCTCCTAAAATTAAAGCAGATGCTCAAATTGTTTCCCTCCAGCACGAATACAAGCTCTGCATCGCCTCAGAAATGACCTGTTCACCAGTCTTGCAAATCTCCTCGCATTGATTTCTTCTGATGCTGCATCAATTTTTAAGCGCAATTCTGTTACATTTTGAATTGGTTTTGAGTAGACCTTTTTTTTATGCATCCCCAGTAAAAAAAATCTACTGGATTCAGGTCTGGGGACCGAGGGGGCCATGAAATTGGTCCAAGGCGTCCGATCCATTTACCAGGATATAATTCGTTTAAATATTCTCTTACAGGCCGGGCATAATGTGCTGGGCAACCAAAATTTTATTTATTTTACTTAGTTAACAATGATTATTACTTTCATTTGTGGTTACCATTAATAGCACTGTTATTTGAGATAACATTATTAAAAAAATCACTGTAAAATTGCGATCACAGTACCTAAAAATGCGACAAAGGGTGTCAAATTTTTTACATTTTCGAAAAATGTCTATTATCGCTTGACTAAGTGACATAGATTTTTTTCTTATTTTTTTCATAACTGGTATACCTTGGCCTCTCGCCCGGTACCAGGTTATCGTTGAGTTTTGGGACACCCTGTATATCTATAGCTTGCACTTTCGGGAACAGTAAATAAGCTGCACTGCAAATTGCTAATACCATCACAGCAATGTATTAGGGACTACACGCACTTATTCAGCTCTTTTCAGCTTTTGTCCATAGAAAACAACAATTTTGTATGGAGACGTGTACGCGTCGATTCGGCTTTCCGCGTCAAACCAGCATAAAATGAGGATAAATGTGTTTTTATTATGTGAATGCTATAGAGAGCGTTCGGCGCTGTTCCGCCGCGTACAGCGCTGTTCGCCGTCGAATGCGGCGGAACAGCTCTATACAGGGATGGTTCGCGACTCCTTGTAGACAAGTTGCGACCTGTATTGTTCCTGCATTGATTTGACGTAATCATTATGCACGCAAAGATTAAAGAGTGCAGACGTGATTTAAAGTTATTATTCTCATTCTAACGACGCCGTACGCGGCTGATAGAAGCAGAGCTGTATAAGTGTGACCAAAATCGTTCAGCGAAACGCGAATGGAGCTGAATAAGTGCGCGTAGTCCCTTAGACTATACTATGATGTCAATATCTTCCAGAAAGATTAAAAAGTAGGCAACAGAAACTGAACATCACACTGTGATTTTCGCAGACCTCTGTCGTTTCGTGGATTTAATCCCTTCAACTATATTTTATTCATGCTTAAGCTAAGTGCAAACACGTTTCAGAAGGGCTACCACTGAAACAGAAAGCATCACTGATGTTAATACTAGTTAGTTAAGGTAGGTTAATTAAACCATCCAATAAACGTTATTGAAAAGATAATGGTTGAAATTTAAAGTGAACATCAATTATTGCCTTATCGACGATAAATGAAAAAAATTGTAAATTAACAAAAATCTTATTTTGCAAATTGAACAATGGAATAATTTTATGAAATTATTGTCATCGGTCCTCGATAAATCTACGAAGTTTGAACCAAATCTGGCCGTTTAAAGTGGGCTAAAAATCGCGCCCAAATGAATCGGTTAGAAACAAACATACATACAGGTGAACTAATAAGAACACTGTAAAAACACAGCATATTAAGATTCAAATATTTTTATTCAAAATAAGATTCAAAATTACGCATAGCACGTCGAAACGCTCTGGATAGCTCCCCATAATAAAGGGGAGTGTTGTCGCAAATACGACGGTCTTTTCATAGTAAAGGCGCAAACTTAAGTCTTCTAGAACGATTTTAATCTATCCGTCTGAACGTTCTCGTTCGGAATTGTTTAACATTTTTTTAAACAATAATATGTTATTTTTAAAATTAAATTTGTAACTAAAATTTATGAAATATGCGAAACTCGAATCCGCGACCTCTCTGGTCTCCTTCCGAGCGCTCTTTCCAACTGCGCCAACCGTTCGAGTACGCATGGGTCGTAAATATCTACGATATTATTAAACAGAGTAGGAAAAACAGCCATAACTTATCTTAGATAATTTATATGTCTAGTATAGCCCCTTAGTGTTAGGCAACGCATGTCAACAGGCCAGAATTATTACTTTAGTTTGCGTGACAGCTACGTCTAACACTCGCAATATATTTGCACTTTGCTGAAAATAGGATAACAGGCTATTTTTTTTTGACATGTTCACAGCTATCACGGTATATTTACGTATAATGTTTTTATGAGAATAAGGGACTAGATGAGCAGGACGTTCAGCTGATGGTAATTGATACACCCTACCCATTACAATTCAGTGCCGCTCAGTATTCTTGAAAACCTTAAAACTCTGAGCGGCACTACAATAATTGCGCTCGTCACCTTGAGACATAAGATGTAAACGCTCATTTGGCCAGTAATTTCACTAGCTGCGGCGACCGAAACACAGTAATGATTGCCGGCTTCCTGTGCAAAGAAGCCTCCCTCGTTTAATTTAACAATCTAAGCTTGATATATCTAATATTATTATCGTTAAAAAGTGTGTCAACCCTAGTTAAGTTGTTAAATCAGTGCTGATGGTGCACCGATATAACAGCTTACATCCGTTTTATGGCCCATTTCCTTCGATACACTGCAAGCGGAAGCAAAGAGGCTTAAATTTGATTCGATCACAAATCCCTATTATAAAAGCAATATTGAGAATACAACAGCATGTAAGACTTAGCAGAATATGAGAAAGAGACAAAGACAAAATCACTTTATTCATGTAGGTCACGGAAATGAGACTTATGAATGTCAAAAAAATATTTTTCTTATTGAATCTACCGAGAAGAAGTAACAAGAAACTCATTGCCACTCTTTTATATCAATATTTACATTTCCATCGATTTACAATCATTTCAATTACAATAATATAATATGTAAACTGATGCAACAAACATACTCAAACGTCAAATAGTCAATGCCTTACACGAGAAAGTCAAAAAAGTAAATGTAAATTAATACAAATCAAAAGTTATTGAGTACAGTAGCTGCATCATCCACACACACCGTAAATAAATAAAGGTATTCTGTGAGTATTTTATAAGCGATTATATATATGTAAGAGAAAGAAGAATCTGAAACCGAGTCTCCAGCAACAGGATCATCCTGCCACCACAAGCAGTGCCCGTTCACGACCATAACGGTGCCTATTTCTGCCGTTAAGCAGTAATGTGTAAACATTACTGAGTTTCGGTCTGAAGAGCGCCGAAGCTAGTGTAATTACTGGGCAAATGAGACTTAACATCGTATGTCTCAAGGTGACGAGCGCAATTGGACGTAGTTCCTGAAAAACGTTCCAAGCCACAAACATCACATTTTAAGGAATTCGTGTTTAAAGTTTACTAAATATTAGTATATTCCGTACTTGTGGGTTGGGCTACTTATTCACGATGTCATTTAAAGAGTGACAGTGGGGCTGCCATTTTTGTCAGTCCGTGAATGTGAATCATGTGACCAGTTTTGTGTTCTTAACTCAATTTCGAGATGATTGTGGTTTGGAACGTTTTTCTAGAATTACGTCCAATTGTAGTGCCCCTCAGAATTTTTGGGTTTTTCAAGAATCCTGAGCGGTACTGCATTGTAATGGCAAGGCGTATCAGTTACCATCAGCTGAACGTCTTGATCGTCTCGTCCCTTATTTTCATTAAAAAATAATTAGGAGAAATTGTAACGGGTAAACAGTTAATAACAGTAAAATAACGATTTTTCCAAGTTTCGCATTTTGACTATTTTACGACAGTAAGTAAAATGATTGAGTTGTACTAACCTTGGTTTATTACATTTAAAAAACTCATATTATCTTAAGTTATATAGATAACCTAATTAATCTGCTATCTGAGTTTATGTTATTAAAACACGTGTGATAAAAGAAATATTCATCAAATAATTAGTTCGCGTCTTATTAAAAAGTAAATATTGTACATACTCATGTTAGCTACTAATTTAAGTCGACGAACTTTGCAAATATTCCTAAGAGACCCCGCAAACTGCAGACTTTCGATCGGCCGATAGTTTGGTTGAGTTCGGCTATTAAGTGCGCACACTGGCCCGACTAAACAGTTGGGTCTGTGATGAGTGCGCACACTAGACAACTATCGGCCGACAGTTTTAGGGACGATTCGCTATTAGTTTTAAATCGGCTATTGATAAGTCTGGCCGACTAAACAATCGGTGGTGTGCGCGCCTAGAAGAGCGCTGTACTGATTTAACAGTCAGCCGATAGTTTGCTGACGGTTCAATTTGAAGGCAATCGTGTAGCCCATCAAACTTTTTTGTCGGCCAATACCGAATCGTTATAATGTGCGCACTCTCATACATCTTTATACTGATTAAGAAACCAACCAAACTATCGGCCGATCAAAAGCCTGCAGTTTGCGGGGTTTCTTACAAGTGCTAACCCGGCAAACGTTGTTTTGCCATATGAAATAAGTACTCCGCGCCCGCTCGTTGTATGAATTGTCAAATGTAATAAATTGCCACTGACTGAATTCTTAGATTAAGGATTTGTCCCTACTGCGCTCCAACTAGATACCGCAGGCGTAGCCGCAAGCCTACAAGAAATAAGAAAGACACAGGGATCACATACCATAAGTATTTTGTATTTTATTTATTTCAATGTAATGTAACACGAAGCGTATGTTAAAAATTGGAAAAGCCATTGAGTGTCAAGATGCCACGCACACAAGCGTCTAATAGTTGCCATAATAAAAAGGCTATAAGTACGGTATCTAGTTGGAGCGCAGTAGGGACCAGTTCTAAATCTAAGACTGAATTATTTTTATTGCGAAAATTTAGATATTTGTCAATCAAAAAAAATAACGTTAAATTAACATTAATTCGATGACCCGATAACCGTAAACACGTTGCAACGTGGCGGGCGTGAATCAACACTGTAATTTTAATTTCAAAGTAAAGCTAAAAAAATACTATCTAGAAGCTAATAACCAGGAATACCTATGATGTATATTTTTTAATAATACTACTATATGTTATATTAAGTCTTAAGTAATTAAAACAATTATTGTAATGCGAACTTACCGCTCGCACATAAACCTTAGAGGTTTTGCGAGTATGTCTTTATTATTATATATATTAAAATAATTTTGTTCATTGAATAAAAAAAAATGAGAGCCAACGGTACCACATAAAACTTAATCGATGCTTCCAAAATATTTTTTAATATGAACTGAATAATAAAATAATTAGTAATGCGGTACTTTCCACAGAATAGGTAAAATCTCTTTAAACTGTTCTGTGGTACTTTCCGCTTGTATTAGTTAAGCTGGCCGTTTTCGCAGTGGTGGGAGAAGCTATAATGCCTAGATAATTTATACGTCTAGATATTCTATTGCTGTTAGACAACCGATAAAAAAATGGCCAGGAATATTAGTTAAGTATGCGTGACAAGCTACGTCTTACACTCGCAATTTGTATGACACTTTGTGTTAGTGTGTGTGAATTGCTCGAAATAGAGCTTAGTTCTAAAGTCTATTTTTTTTCGACGTTTTCACAGCTGTCATAGTCTATCTAGACTTATAAATGATCTAAAGTTTAAGGTAAAATATATAACTATGACATACATAGCCTATTTGATTATAATTAGTGTGTGCGTGACAGGTTCTTGATTTTCTCCTTAATTCTTATTTATTTATGAAAAAATAAAATGTTTCTAGGTCTCCCCCATTTCATTTAACTGATTATTATTTTCATTTTATATTATAAATATATAAAATTCAATAATACACTATACACATTTTAAAGTTTACACTCATTAAACAAAATCATTGAGATTAAGAAATTGAAGGTTACATTATTAGTACATGTCAGTTCAAAGTTGTTTTTGAATATATTTTACGAATATGGCTGTATCGGCTCGAACCCTTTGCCTGTCCTTTGTCAAAAAAAATAACGAATGTCACAAACGTCAGAAAATTTCTGAAAACTTTTATTTATTATTTATTACAAAATTACTAATAAATAAACAAATATACTTGGAGATTTTCTAAAATATTTCTGAGCATTTTAAAACCTTTTTTTAAACCGTTGATTTTTAACGGTAAAAAAAATTAACTGACTTTTTTCTAACGGAAGTAAGAACTCAGCGTTGCCTCGGTCAGAAAAAAATCTTAATTAACCCAACCCCAAGTCGCGTATTAAACAGCCTACCGAAACTCTCTAAGAAAAAGCAATTCACTCGATTCTGTTAAACGTGCAGTCATTGATAGATTGACAGATGACGGCTGTAATCTAATAAAAAACGGAGATAGCCGAAATCCATTACGCTTTTAGCAAATGTTTACTCTCAAACTTATCCGGATTATACTTCGTCGCCAATCGCCATGCTGTAATTACTACTATATCAAACTTATGTCAAATCATTGCTCGTTTCATACAAAACTGAATTTCAATTTTTAATTAGGCAGTCCCGTCTCTCATTACGTAGTATTTACATCCTCTTTGACTCAAACCATGAAATGTAATTTGTGTAGGTAGTATTTTTTCTAGAACTTAAATTAAAAACTGTCCCAAGGTAAATGTAATCATATTTTGTAAAACATTGAGATAGCGGGATACTCAATTCATATCGATTAGACAAGCTCCTTACATTTAACGGCTGCGCAGAGTTTTGCCAACCATTGGCTTTAAGAACTCATGACAAATTCGACTTACAAGATATATAAAATTAAAAAAATGTTTAATTCGTTTGAGGGAGAAAGCTGCCACAGACAGATCTCCTCGGAAACCAAGTTTGGGAAACACTATTTTATTTGTTACGAATACAACTGTATTTCAGTCTTTCGAGACTTAAATATTTAAGTCTAGGTATATCCGTGAAATTGAGCTTACTGAAATTACTTTTATTTATTGTAATGTTTGGGAAATAAAGTTATTATTATTAAGCAGTAAGCTTAATAAGTGATCACCTAGGTTGCTATTCAAATCTTTATTTGTATTCCAGAACACTTTACACAAAAAAGAGACTCGATTTTTCGAATGTATTGTTAGTGAAGTTAATATTTGTGCTTGTTTGAATTGTCTGTCTGTAAATTTCCTTTGTGTACATTGTAATGGCAATATCTCGCGCTGTGTTAAACTACTTGCCTTCAATTGTTGAGATTTTCAATAGATTTTTTTATCTTTAGTTACCTGATTAAAATTTTTGATTGAAGTTGACGAATCATTTAAAAGTGCTACAGCCCGTTAGTTTATACGTCTAAATAGAGTCTCTTGCTGTTAGACAACCGATAAAAACAGGCCGGGAATATTAGTTCAGTATGCGTGACAAGCTACGACTGACACTTGCGATTTGTATGACACTTTATGTTAGTGTGCGTGAATTGCTCAAAATAGAGGTTAGTTCTAAAGTCAATTTTTTCCACGTTTTCACAGCTGTCATAGGCGGTTTGTGGAGCCGGCCCCCTAGATTCTTGTCGACCGTTATTTAAATAATTGAAAATTCTATCGCTGCCATGCCTATACATTTATGAGATAATACTATTTGTTCAAAAACAAATGTGTGATTTCTATACAAAAAAAGCCAGAAGGTTTTAAACACAAGGTATCCAAATAAACTCATAATGCCCTTCTGTAGAACTGCATCTTTTAGTAGAAATTGTTACAGCATGTCTGTGAAATGAATTGCCCAATGAATTGAAAGATTTACCGTTCAAAGTTTTTAAAAGAAGACTGCATCAGTGGTTAACAAATAAGTGCTTCTATAGTTTAAATGAATTTTTCAACACAAAATGAATTAGTCTATTTGATAATAATATATGTAAATTAATATAATTTTATGGCATTGAATTTGTTAATATTATACATAAGTACTAAATGAATTATTAAGTTATTTACGCCTCATATTATAATATCTTAAAATTTTAATTTTATAAATATTAATGATGGCATTGTGAAATCCGACATGTTTCGGTATAACAGTGGTGTTTGGACAATTTTGTAACATATTTTGCATGTCAATTGACGAAACATATTGGATTATCAATAATATTATGTTAACATCTTAGTTACAATGTTTCCTGCAAATAAAATTTCATTTCATTTCATTTATCTACTCGTCTACTCGTAAATGATCGCAGCCCGTTCGTTATACCCCACTCATACTTATAGCTCGTCGTCAAGCCCTGCTGGCTTTAGGAACCCCAGTATCTTCTTGACGCGAGTATTACAAACAGCACAGGGAGCAGGGGCATTAGTGGGTCGCAATCGCAGAGGAGATGAAGTGCCGTTTCATCAACCTCGAAGCAAAATCTACAAGTTTTATCGCTTTTAATTCCGACCACACTGATGTGCCTGTTTAGTCGACAGTGCCCAGATAGCATCCTGATAACTCTGGCCAAGAGATAACCACCTGTTGGTCCTTCTCTGCGCTAATAGCTTCCGTCTCGTCCCTTATGGAAAAGGATGACAAACGCGCGTACAGATCACCTGGTGCTAAGTGATCACCACCGCCCACATTATCTTGCAACACAAGAAATATCACAGGAGCGTTGCCGGCCTTTAAAGAAGGTGTACGCGCTACTTAAATTACTTCCTGACGCTTTTGCGCAGTTACTATCCTTTTTACCTGTTATTGAAAGAAATAAATAAAAATCATTTCTTCGATGAGGTCAAAATGGCACTTATAAATGTCAAAGATTTACTACCACTTCGAAAATTTGAGCTTTAATGAGAAAGGGCATGAAACTCATTGCTACTCTTTTCCATCTATATTTACAGTTTCAAAATTACTCAAACTTAGATTTATTTTAGTAAACTTTACGAAACTCTTACTCTTATCTAATAAATTAAAATAGTAGGTACATACTTTGATATTTCTTTTATGTTAAAAAAACAGTTTGTTTTAGACCACACAGCTGAAGTAAAACAAAATATAAATTTATAAGATTGTTTAAGAACGAAATGAACTGAAATCTGCTCTGTGCATGAACCTCTAAACTGCCTATGAAGTCCTGGTACATGTTGCTTAATAACAAATCATTTCAACCGCTATGAAAGACATCACCGCTACCATATTTATGTTCTCCTGGTGTCTATGTAGTACTAGGTCGTGCGCATGAAGTCAGAATATATACTCGCGTCATACATAAGACAAACTCTTCTTCAACGATGATCGCCTGGTACCAAAACACTGTGTAAAGCATAATACAGTGTTAGGAAGCATTCTATCTCATTTTCTCCCACGTTAAATCTTATGAATTTATGTGTCTGTCTCTTTATCTGTCTCGCTTTTTCGTTTCATCGACTTTCAAATCACAACGATGCTAAAGAAGTCTTCACTTCTATTAAATTTATTGATCTCATAATCATTAGCAATTGAGTGATGTGTAAATCTAATTACTTTGTTTTTTGTTTCAGGCACGATTACCTCAACTAACAACGGTGATAGCGGTGGCACTGTCCTTATCTTCGTGCAGCATTGTATCATCACCGGGAAGTGATGGGACCTTCGAGCTGTTAATAATTCATAATAATGACATGCATGCCCGGTTTGAACAGACCTCACAGCTGAGCGGGGCCTGCACCACGGCTGACAGAGACGCCGGCAAATGTTACGGTGGATTTCCGAGAGTAGCTACTGTGTAAGTATGAAATATGTGTATATTTTTTCGAAGATTATGGGCTACTTTTTTATGACAATAAGGGACGAGACGAGCAGGGCATTGAGCTGATGGTAATTGATACACCCTGTCAATTACAGTGCAGTGCCGCTCAGGATTCTCGAAAAACCCAAAAATTCTAAGTAGCACTATAATTCCGCTCATCATCTTGAGTCATAAGATGTTAAGTCTCATTTGCCCAGTAATTTCACTAGCTACGGCGCCCTTCAGACCGAAACACAATAATGCTAACACATTACTGCTTCACGACATATCCATAATCTAGCCGGTATCCGGTATAAAGGAGCCTGGTAACTTGGCGGTCTACGTTGGAAGTAGGTCATCCATTTTGTACTTTTGGCATATCTGAGATCAGTGCATCTATGAGATGACGTATTTCTGTTTTTTGATTGTTTTTTTATGAATATGACACTTAAACGTTTTCTTTACAATATACATTTGGATTATAATATATATTAAGGATCGTGTGAAGGATGACTCAATCTAAATTCTAATACGTAATCTTAGGACAGTGATAATAGCGTAAGTGACCAGTGAGAGGCTTATCAGAGAGCATCTCTTTTTTTACTGAACACAAGAACCCTATGATTAAGCCATTTGTTCCCGAAATGAGCAATCACATTAGAGAATTCCACCTTCGCACGACACGCCACAAATTCGGATATCATCCCCACAATCTGGATGTGTGGCGGTCCTCCACAGTGCGGTTTTCAAGGAGCTTTCTTCCATGTACTACAAAGCTATTGAATGAACTTCCTTATGCGGTGTTTCCGGGACGATACGACATGGGTACCTTCAAAAAAAGTGCGTAACGCTCCTGAGATTCTTCTGGTGTTGCAAGAAAATGTGGGTTTGCGGTGATCACTTAACACCAGGTGATTTGTACACTCGATTCTCCTTTTACATAAAAAAAACAAATAAAACGCCCATACTATGAATGAAACAACAATAACACGCACAAGAGGAACGACAATGGTGTGAGGTAGCACCAACATGTTGTGTCGTGTTATTGATATAGAATAGCTCTTAACACAAAACTTGAGAATTGCTAGGCGAAGATTTGATATGATAAGAACTATATGCATTATCCTAGATTTATTTAATCAAATCTCACTATAAAAAATATATAAATACTACAGATTTAGATTGTTAGCTAATTCCATTCAAAATAATATCAATTCACGGTAGCAATGGGTTGTGTTATATCCCGTTTGAATAAAAAAGTAAGAAAAAAGCAGAAAAACTTCGTAGATCAGCATCAAATACACAGATTATGTTGATAAGCAGTTTTTATATTATATCAAATTTAATTTGACTAAAGATCGTGTGGGCTAGGTACTCATATTAAATTAAATATCTGGACGACCGAGCCTTGCTCGGATTTTTAAGAATGTACAAAACTTGAAAAAAAAAATACTATAGGACATCTGGATTCGAACCAGGGTCTTCTGCTTTCCAGATCACCCAATGTCCCATCTGAGCTATTATAGTCTAGTGTATAATCTCATTTAAAGATATTAGATATATTTTTAACATCTTGACTGTTGCTTCTCAATATATTCTTGACAATGTAAAGTTTGCGCATAGGTACATAAGTGAATTTGCTAGAAACTGTCATAACCATAATGTTAACACCAGGAACAGATGTAAACTTATAATGCCTACTACTAAGTCAAGTTAGTGAGCTTTTACAGCAAGATTCCAGAAAATGTTTAAAACAAAAGTATTACGTTATTCAAAAGAGTTGTTAAGAAACGTTTGTGTGGTAAAGGTTACTATAACATAAATGACTTTCTTAATGATACCGCAGATTGGGAATGGAGCGACCGCCTTCGGTTTTTTAAACGTAGTTTTTTTATGAATAAAAAATATATGAATTTGAATGTCTAAAGAATAAACTGAATGTAATTAATTCATCATTACAACTAATCGTCCTCTGCGTCAAAGGAAGATGGTGATGTAAATATAACTCATACTCATATTACACATTTCAGAGTTAAGGAAGCTCGGAAAGCAGCTGCCTCAGGTCAAGGACCACCTGTGTTATATCTTAATGCTGGAGACACCTACACAGGAACCGCCTGGTTCACAATATACAAATGGAAGATTGCTGCTGAGTTCCTCAATGCTCTAGAACCAGATGCCGTCGTGAGTAACACAGATTTTATTAGCTCATCGCAAATACGGCTTAATTGCTCCAAAAATCAAATGCCAATCTAATAAAAGCTTCCAAAAAAAATTAAAAAGTCGTTCGTTTGAAATTTGAATATGTAGAATGCAAAGTCTGTTCAACGAGAGTTGATAAAAAATTAATAAAACATGGTTTCTAACGTCATTAAAGATTAGGGAAATTATTTTAATTTTAATTAAACTTAATACATGTTTGGTAACAAAGCAGCAAATTTGACAAACAATCTTAGACTAAGGATTGGTCTCCGCTGCGCACTAACTAGATACCGCACTACCTAAGAACAATAGCTTTTTTATTACGGCAACTATTAGAAGCTTGTGTGCGTGGCATCTTGACACTCAATGGCATCTTTAAATTTAGTATTTTGTAACTTATATACGCTTCGTGTTATATTAAATTGAAATTAATAAAATACAAAATACTTACTGATGCTATGTGATCCCAGTGTCTTTCTTATTTCTTGTAGTATTATTTTTTCAAAGTTTTACTACACAACTTGGCATTTTAGTTTCAATTATTTGCATAGTTTAACAGAACATGTGGCACGTGTTGACGTGTTCACGCATTGTTGGAGACTAGCTCGAGTACGCCCACTTGAGCGTAGTATTAGTTTCCGCAGTTTGCAGCTACGCCTGCGGTATCCAGTCGGAGCGCAGCGGACACCAATCCTTACTCTAAGCTATAACTTAAATAGCTCAATGTTAAAAGTCAAAAAAAAACATATTACAATATAAAAGCCCTTTTACATTGTGTATATTACATCTGGTCTACAATTAAGCTGTATTTGCATTAAGGTGGTGGCGTTATCATTATTTTGTTGTGAGTGTCGCGTCGGTGTCGTATTCGTGTGTCACACGTAGAAACAAAATATTAGAACACGGTAAAATAGTGAATTAAATGTTGTTGTTAATTAAAAAGGCATAAAAGGCATTTATTTTCTCAAAATTGATTCCTTTACAATTTTTTTTGATGTCATTTGTAATATACTAGATACTACAACCGCTTCGGAAACAAATGGCGCTCTGAGAGAGAAGAAGCGGCGCAAGAAACTCTCCTAACATTATTTTTTGCGCTTTTTCCAATAAAAATATACAATATTGTACAGTAATTTCTATCGCTATAAAATAATCGTAATCTAGTCCCAGGCTGTCCGACCGATTTACGACAGAGCCATTTTCTTATAAATTTATCTATAGATAATGCCTGAACAGTGGCTGGGACTTTATTATTAAAGTGTATACATTAACCCTTAAAGCTTAAAGTTAGGTTAGAGAGGCTGATATTTATTAATGATGGCACGTAATGACAATAGTATAAAAATAAATACATGTAAGATAAATAATGCAAGAACACTGAGGTTTCAATCCAAATCTATCGAATTGTTTACACTTTTCCTTCAACCAACAAAATACACATAAGTCATTTCATGTTGAATATTTGTAAAGATCTAGTATAACGATGAAGCTGTAAATGTTGATAGCAATGAGTTTCTTGCAACTTCTTCTTCTTGAAAGAGAAATGAAAACTTTAAACATTCATTAGTGTCATTTCCTTGAACTAAATCAATACAGTGAATTTGATTTTATTTGATTTGATGGTCTGTGCCCAACCATAAAGTTTATTATAAGGAACGCTGATTATCATTTAGTTTCAAATGGGCAATACTCGAAGATAAAGAAATAATAATTTAAATGGTCTTATACAAAAATTATTTTGTGTTTGTATTTTGTATATGAATCAATAAATATAATCTTCTAACCGCCAGTCTTACGTTACTGCCCTTAAAAAACAGCGAATCTCTTAATAAGTTACATTTTTCATCACAGTCATCAAACAGCACGACGTTTTGCAGCTAGCACTTGTGAAGTTTTTACGTTATACCCTAAACACATGATCGGATTACCAAATCCGATTATGGCCGTACCAACGGCCGAACCATCGAACGCGGTCTGGTAGCGGACCATACTCGATTTAAAGTCGGATCGTCCATCGCACAAAATTATTATTTTTACTATCTGGGCCGTACCGAGTACGACGCCGGACCAATTGGTGCGGACTTCCGATGGACCGGCAGTACCAAATCCGACCATGTGTTTAGGGTATTAATATTGCTTGGTGAGCAGGTCTGTTTTGAACGCTTATATATCATACCATTTTGAAGGTGGCGTCCTCATCATGTACTATTTGCCACAAAATATTGCGGTAACTAACATTAAACTGATGTACACGGTTTTAAGAACTTTTTTTTATGACAATAAGGGACGAGACGAGCAGGACTTTCAGCTTCTTGTTTTTGTTTATTTGTTGCTTCCGAGCTGTGAAAAATATATAAGTACTATGTTTGATGTGATACAATTTATATTAAGCTTTATATTATACTATATACCAGCTGCCCCGACAGATGTTGTTCTGTAGATAATAAAAAACTACTGTTTTATAGGAATTTGCCAATAATATTTCAAAACGGCAAGAATTATTTCGTAAAAAATGCTCCCTGTTGTTATAGTGAAATTGTTTCACAGCGGAACTGTCAATAAATTCTTTCATAGAAAATATGTCCATACAAAACAAATATTGAAAATAAAAATAATTATGGGTCCCAAATCGAAATAAAAACTATCATATCTCTCAAGTTGGACTTAACTGCACTCCATGAAGTAATCCCCATTAAAATCCGTTCATTAGTTTAGGAGTCCATCGCGGACAAACAACGTGTCACGTAATTTATATATATTAAGATTACTAGGATGCCGCAATCGCTCGTCGTACCGCTTCGCTGCGGCGTATATGAGCGCAGCGAGGTAAACTAAGTCTGTGTACAAAAACAAAACAAAATTGATCCAAACAAAAACAGTATAAATAATCTTTTGTAATTTGGCGCCATATTTAAACATGAGGAATTAGCGCCTTCTTCGTCACATGAGAAACTTGTGCTGATTTTCAAATTCAATAATTAAGAACCTGGCAGTCGAATCACTCTCGATTGATAGCAGTGTTACAATTAAAACTTTACGTGATTTGATCAATGGGCTCAATTTTTAAATAAATATAAATAGCGCGTTCTAATTTGGAATAATTTGTAAATCATGTTTGTTTTTAATTATAATAATTGAATCAAGTCAAAATTCAATATTCTGTCTACACAATAACCTAGAGATTTTCAAAAGCTTTCTATGAGTTCAAAAATTTTGAAAATCGGTCCGGAAATAGCCGAGAAACAGTTTAACACAGAAACCAATTGGAGTCACCCAGTGGGAGCTCCGCTCAGCTTCGCTCAATAAGTTGACAATAATTATTAAATACCGAATTATAAAACAATATCCAAACAATATAATATAAGGAAAAATATGTTTACAAAAATAAATCAAAATTATAGAATATTGATCAAATAGTCAAAGTACCATAACGATACGTTCAGTAATTTTTGCATGTTTTCGCTGGAAATGAATTTAATTTTCATTTTATATATTTTAGTTTCTACAAATGATTTAAGTTTTCTTGTTTCGCCTCTACACGAGGCATCCTCAGGACGTGTTGTCTCGCCAAAATCTGGCACGAGACTCAATGAGTCGTCACACACGTGACGAATTGTTTAAAAACAAATATTGGCGGAATTAACACTAAAGAAAACTTAAATCATTTGTATAATTATGGATTTCCGCAAAGTAACGCCTACTTCAATAAATTTTAGTTTCTGCCAATCGCGCTCAATCGGGAAGTCTAAAATCTATATCATTTCGGGATTCGGGATTTACAAGCAAACGAATTATATATAAAAAGGAAACAAGATTTTAATCACCCTAAACGCGTTCGCTTAAGACGGCACCCAGTAGGTGTCGGTGCCTACGCTAGCGCGCGGCTACTAGATTACTTACAGGGTGTTCCGAAATGATGTTATAGAAAATCTATTTATTTAGGTGAATTATGTGTTTTATCTTTGAATATTTTTTTACGATAACCGTTAAGTACTTCACGTGTATTTATTTAATGTCGGTATTGTAGTGCCACGCTGGATATAAACAGATAAAATAAACAAAATGACATGCATCAGGTAACATCTTAGATCATTTGTACGTCAATATAGACTGTGACAGCTGTGTAAACGTCAAAAACAATTGCTGACAATTAACATCTACTAGCTGACCCGGCAAACGTTGTTTTGCCATATAAAGTATAATTCACGCGATAGTTTTATAAATAATAGCCTATGTGTTATTCTGGTGTGTAAGCTATAATATTGTAAAGTTTCATCAAAATCCATTCAGTAGTTTTTGCGTTAAAGAAGTACAAATATACATCGAGACATACAAATAATGTACTTACACTAAAATTAGAAACATGGCCTGTTTTTACCGGGTGTCTAACAACAAAAGTATCTATCTAGGTAACATTAAAAATTAACGGAAAAAATAATATTGTAGCAGTAAGGTTTCATAAAACCTAGTCATTACAATTCAGATCTTATGTCCAAGAACGCTACCATAGAATTACTAAGACGTGATGTAGAGTATTTTTCGTTATCTGAATGAATAACAATAATTTATAAATCGGTGTAGTGTACGTTTCCGCCATGTTTTTAACAATAAATTCTAACATATTGCATATTATCGAGGCGTTCGTTGGACCATCAATTGGGACAAACTTTTATCTATTTTCCATTTAAATAATATCACACGCGACACGGACAAAGCCCGTGGAAATCAATCACCAAAATGAAATGACATTTTCATAGCGATGATATTTTCTATCCGCGGCGCTCGGACGAACCACATATACGGTATATATATAAGTATTACTCGTGTAATACATTCGAACCATACATACAAGGTATGTACAACTGAAAATCAATACCGGTCTTTTTGCATACTCAGTTACATTATGTGAAACACGTCAACATAAACAAACACATAGGGCGCGTTCCCACTATTTCGTAACGATTAATATATCGTTCGACGACTGTCGTCTCTAGCTGTTCCCATTAATACGATTGTTTGTCGTCAAATTTTTTTTCGTTTAGCGACTATCGTATCTAGCTGTTCCCATTGGATCACGACGACATTTTATCGTTTCACGGCAGCCGCTTTGTCGTTTACACATCATTAATAATTAAATAATAATAAAGCCTTTATTACAGTTAACAAAACATAAAAATTTACTTACTAACTAATACATATACTATAAAACATTTTAATTAATTAACTTATCTTACATAACTATATTATTAACTTAATCATTTGCAGTAACTTTTAAACAGTCTGTGTCCTCTTTCTGTTTGTCCTTCGACAAGCAAGCTACAAATCTAGTGTGGTTTTCTTGGAGATCAGTAGTGCGTTTAGCCTCCTGAGTTTAATGGACGAAGACGAAATTATAATAAAGTATTACTTTTTGAAAAGAAGAATTTGCGAGGGGAAGGGTAAACAGCACGTGTAAAGGACGAGACGATATTTTTGTAGTGGCTACGATTGCTATTGTTACTGCAAAAAATTATGTAGACGACAGTAAATCGTGTAAAAAACAAATCCATTTAAATATATAAGACACTTTAAACTACACGATTATCTATCGTCACGACAAAGTGGGAACACGCCCATACAGTTAATCCACGGTCGTGTATGCTATCAGGACTCTCTTTTTTTTCTCAGGTTTTGAATTCTTGATAGACGATGCAAACTATAATTGAAGCATAGCTATCCCTAATTTCTATCTAATTTTAGGTAAGGATCATATCTTAGGTATAATGCTAAATAAGTATTAATTTTCCTTTATCTTTTGAAATCTTTTTTTAATCAAATTAAAACAAAATATTAATGTAATGTATTTTACTGCAGTCGTTTGCATAATATGTCTAAATGTCTTTAATATTTCAACGAAAATCAAATTTAAAGCAGCGCAGATATTTATGTTTCATTCGTTATAAGTATAGATCGATTTTGATTGACATATTTGATTTGGAATTTATTGAAGAAGAAGATACTACGTTCAAGAATATATTTGAAAGTAAGTTCCAGTGTTCATTTTTATAGGCTATCAATAATGACCAAAAATGCATGAAAGAATTATAGACTGTACTAACCAAGTAACGTAGTTATAGAAAATTATAATGTAGATTCCTTCTCACATTAACCCAACAAGTAACATAAAATACTAATTAAAATTGTGTATGTACACACTTAAAAATTACCTTCAAGTTTATGTGGTGGCTGTGTATGTTTGTTTTTTATTTGGTGTCATAAATCTGTGTATTAATCATGTCTGTTCTTTTGTTTTCTTTGCTTTCTATATGCTATTATATTGTTTATTACCTTAGCTACTGATACGAACAATATTATTCATACAATTCCGAAACCAGTCATAGACATTTACAAATGTTTATTCTTATATATTTTCTGATTACAGTCTCTGGGAAATAACGATTTAAATAAGGAATCAAAGCTCTCCCCATTTTTGGAAAGCATCGACCCCACCATTATAGCATCTAATGTGATTGTGAAGAGCGATGAAGCTGTTAAAATATATAAATATTTGATCTTTGATATTGATGGAACCAAGATTGGGCTCCTAGGTTACTTGTCTCCTGACTCATCAGTATTAGACAGCGAAGGGAAAATCGAATACGTCGATGAAGTACTAGCACTGCAACAAGAAGCAAACAATCTCAAGGCTGAAAATGTCAATATCATACTTGTACTAGGCCATTCACCATCAAAAAATATAGAAATTGCAAGAGAAGTTGAAGGTATTGATGCAGTTATAGCTGGTACACAAAATGTCTTCTTCACAAATGGTACAACTTCAAAAAGTGGTTTAGATGATAACGAAAATCATTTAATGGTGAAGCAAAAATCTGGCAAAATTGTTCCACTTATTAAATCCTATGCATATACAAAGTATCTGGGCAAAGTTTTGTTAAAATTTAATCAAAAAGGAGATATCATCAATAGTGAAATAGATTATATACTTCTCGATAGTTCAATTCCTCAGGACAAAGAAGCATTAACACTATTAGAAAAATTAAAACCTGATATGACAACATCTAAAACGACGGTCTTAGGTAAAACATCAGTAGTACTCGATGGGGATTCCTGTAAGAAAGAAGAATGTAACCTCGGTAACTTAGTAACTGATTCCATGATACTTCATTATGCTATACAGTACGTTGGTGTAACTTGGACTGACGCTTCTGTCTCTATAATACATGGAGCTGGACTTAAAGGTAAAATAGCACCAGAGCCGAGACCCGGTGATATCACAACAAATGACCTTCTATCCGTGATTTCATCAACAGAAAATTTAGTAGCAGTTATAGTTAATGGAACCATAGTTAAGGCAATTCTCGAACAATCGGTTTCTAGCTATACAAAAGCAGGGTCAGATGAATTTCTACAGTACTCAGGAGTACGAGTTGTATATGATTTCAGTAAGGAACCTGGTTCTAGAGTCGTAAACGCAGTAATACGATGCTGGGAATGTAATATTCCTGAATTCTATGATCTTGAAGAGGAACGAAACTATAAAATTATTATGCCAGCGCCTTTAGCGAGAGGAGAATATGGATACACTATGTTAGCTGATCTAGAAAAACAAAACCTTGATTTTGATGAGGTATCTAGTACTTCAGAATATATAAGAACAAGAAACCCCGTATACCCAGAAGTGGCTGAGCGTATTACAATGAATAATGTGGATCAAGTTCCAGATTCTGCCCCTAGTTTTAATTTATCGATGCTACTTTTATTTCTTATTGCCATACGCTTTGTATTATTTTAGGTTAATATAACAATAAAATGTAAAATTGTTTTATTTATCACATCTTACGTAGTCTACTCGAAAGTATTTCATATTGAAGAAATATTTGTAATATTTATAGTATAGAAATATTTTTACACATACGTAAGTGCCAGAAATATAACTCTCTCGTTTGCTTGTACTCTCATGTTATTTTGCTTTTTATTTCTATTCCGTATAAAGCCTTCATAAAATAAAATTATTGTATGCATGTTCATGAATCTTTATTTAATTTTCTTTTTTATTCAAAAATATAACTTGCATGTTATTTTCCATCTGTAGAACCTCTCTTCTTTTGGGTAATCTAGTTAGAAATTAGTCTCTTGTAATCTATTGATACAGTATGATCATGTTTTGTTTCAGTCACTGGGAAATCATGAGTTCGACAATGGTATTTCAGGATTAATACCATATATAGCAAATTTATCATGCCCAACACTCGCTGCCAACCTCATCCTCGATGACGAGCCTGAATTAAAAGCACAAGAAAAATTAAGAAATTCAGTCGTCTTTGACATTAATGGAGTCAAAATCGGCGTAATAGGATATCTAACACCAGATACAAAAGTTTTATCTTCAAAAAATAATGTTAAATATATTGACGAAGTAACGGCTATCAAGGATGAAGTAAAGAAATTGAATGGGGAAGGTGTGAATATTTTAATCGCATTAGGTCATTCTGGTTTCCTTACTGATTTAAAAATTGCTCAAGAAGTTAATAGCATTGACCTTGTTATTGGTGGACATACAAATACATTTTTATGGAATGGTAAAGCACCTGATAGTGAAACTCCACAAGGACCATATCCCAAATTAGTGAAACAATCGTCAGGAAGAGAAGTGCCCGTGGTACAAGCATACGCATATACAAAATATTTAGGGCAGCTGAAGATAGTGTTTGATTCAAATGGAGAAATTATTGGTTTCAATGGCAATCCTATTTTACTGAACAATTCAATTCCTCGAGACCCTGACGTAGTCACAATCGTTGAAAAATATCGCGAGAATGTGATGAAAGTTTCAGAGATTTCAGTTGGTAACACTGCAGTACTCTTAGATGGGAGTTCGTGTCGTTTACGCGAATGTAACATGGGAAATTTAATAACTGATGCATTAGTCTATAAGTTTGCCTCAGACTACCAAGGAGTAGGTTGGACGGATGCTCCTATAGCCGTTATGCAAGGTGGTGGAATCCGAGCGACTATTAACCACGTGAATGATGAGTCAGATATAACACAGGGCGACTTACTAACGGTGATGCCGTTCGATGATAGAGCTGTGAAGGTGGCTATGAGTGGTTCTGACATTCGTAAAATGTTAGAACATTCAGTTGCTGAATATAATGTCATTCGTGCACCAGGACAATTTCTGCAATTCTCAGGAATGAAGGTTGAATACGATTTTCAGAAAAAATCTGGGGAAAGGGTTTTAAGAGCACAAATTTTGTGTGGAGATTGTATATTACCAGAATATTCTATGTTGAATGACAGTGCGGTATATAACATTCTCATTAATGGTTTCTTGTCAATGGGAGGAGACGGTTTCTCGGTTTTCGTTGATAAACCCCAAGATTACTTAAACTTTAATGACCTTTCCGCTACCATCGAATATATTAATAAGACAAGCCCTATATTTCCTGCAATAGAAGGGCGTATAATTATTCATAACGAAATGGCTATTAGTTCCGCATATACAAAAACATTTTCGTTAACAATGTTGAGCTGTTTCATAATTGTACGAATATTTATATAATTTGATTACTTGTTACATTATTATATCCTCTATCGGTCACATTTGAGATAAGGTGGTAATACCCTTTTCCTTTTTTAAAACACTTTAGTCAATGATTGGTGCGAAAAAACGGTTTGTGTGCACGACCATTTGAAGGCCACACGATAGAAAATCATTCTAAGGATTTAGTAAAATTTTCACTTCTATCTTATAGTCTTAAACACACACTGTTTTTTTTTTCGAAATGAAAGAACAAGCAGTTGATCCATCTGATTTTAAGGGGAATGCTTAGCCCTAATAGTAACAATAACATTAAAACGCATACGGGACGACCCAGTTAAGGCGACACTAAATGCCAGCGACCTTGAGCGATATGAGTTCACGGCTGCCGGCCCACCATCTATGTAACAAAGCCAATATTTTCAATATTCTTGGGTGGAAAACAGTTTTTATGTTTACAATCCTCGTTATTCACTACTAATCTGAATAAATGGACCTACACAAAAAAGTACAAGCTAGAAGTATAACTTTTCTGAGAGAAGTACCAAAAAAATGCGTCACGTCATGCCAAAAAACTTGTTTAACTTCAAACAAAAGCGATAGTTCAAAAAGGCTCGGCAGTATTAACTATAACCAACAGCAAGCATTAGCAACCTACAAATAAGACTTAAGGATATGTGTAACAGGATTAAGTAGTGTTCATAGCTCGAAATGCTATACTTTCACCACAAAACTTGTCTAAAAACACCATGTTTGCGTGTTTTCTGCTTACTCTTCGCCTTAACGCGATACGACACCTATCGAACCTTACTGCGCTCACCTCGGTGAGATTTGACTCCTTTGGATGGAGTCAAGAGTAATTAATTGCACCAGCACGACGACTGACAAACCACAACACTTTTTATGTGATAGAAGGATACACCAGCATACATATCCACAGTCACCTGATGGTAAATGATCACTCCAGTACTCTCTATAACAACAGAGGAATCTCTCTCCTGAGGTCCAGAGGACCTTTTTTTTATGGAATAGTAGGACAGACGAGCGTACGGGTCACCTGGTGTTAAGTGATCACCGCCGCCCACACTCTCTTGCAACACCAGAGGAATTACAAGAGCGTTGCCGGCCTTTAAGGAAGGTGTACGCGCTTTTCTTGAAGGTACCCATGTCGTATCGTCCTAGAAACACCGCACAAGGAAGCTCATTCCACAGCTTCGTAGTATGAGGAAGAAAGCTCCTTGAAAACCGCACTGTAGAGGACCGCCACACATCCAGATGGTGGGGATGATATCGTAAGTTGTGGCGTGTCGTGCGAAGGTGAAATTCGGCGGCAGGAATCAGGTGGAACAGCTCTTCGGAACACTCCCCGTGATAGATGCGGTAGAAGACACACAGTGAAGCGACGTCTCTACGCAACGCCAAGTGATCCAGCCGTTCACAGAGCGCTAGGTCCCCGACAATTCGAGCTGCTCTGCGTTGCACGCGGTCTAATAAATCGAGCTGATACTGGGGTGTGCCAGACCAGAGATGACAGCAATACTCCATGTGAGGCTGGACCTGCGCTTTGTAGAGCGCTAGAATGTGGGCCGGCTTGAAGTATTGCTGTGCTCTATTTATGATGCCCCGGTTCTTCGAAGCCAATTTGGCTTTGCCCTCCAGATGGCCACGGAATTGGCAATCGTCGAATAAACGTACTTAAGAATACAAAAACACATTGGTACGTGGCGGGCGAGCGTCGAACCGGGTGCTCCATGGTGAGTGTCAACGGTACTACCAATAGGTAAAAGGCGGAATACCGTCACGGACCTTTCTGTTAAAAGGCATTAAAAGACATTCCGCGTCCATTCTGCTTTAGCGGCAAACCAGCATAAAATGAGGTTAAATGTGTTTTTATTATGCGAATGCTATAGAGAGCGTTCGGCGCTGTTCCGCCGCGTACAGCGCTGTTCGCCGTCGAATGCGGCGGAACAGCTCTTTACAGGGATGGTTCGCGACTCCTTGTAGACAAGTTGCGACCTGTATTGTTCCTGCATTGATTTGACGTAATCATTATGCACGCAAAGATTAAAGAGAGCAGACGTGATTTAAAGTTATTATTCTCGTTCTTACGACGCCGTACGCGGCTGATAGAAGCTGAGCTGTATAAGTGTGACCAAAAACGTTCAGCAAAACGCGAATGGAGCTGAATAAGTGCGTGTACCTTCCCTTACGGGGAAGTTTACCAAGAATACTGACAGCATTACCGCGATGGGTACATATAGCTAAGCTGATCCTTTGGCAGTTGTTATATCTCTTACACACAACTATTTCAAGATATCAATGGTGTAGCGGGTTACTTCCCCACACTAACACTTCAGGCACACTTATTTCTACAGCTGTTAGTATTGAATAGAGATTATCATAAAACCAAAAAAAACAGGCGATATAGCAGCAACAGCAAGCGGCGGAAGAAAATGTAGCTTACAGTTTCAGTACCTAGCTGTCGTTAAGACATGAGGTAGGTAAATCTTTGGGGGAGGCCTTTGTCCAGCAGTAGACGTCTGGCTGATAATAATATAATGAAGCTGAATAATTGCTACGGGCCCCGTTCGACAGGGGGCCCCTCATATTTAAACCCACTCATCTCTGCTTGAGAGTATTTTTTTTAATGAAACTTATTATGATGTGGTATCAAAGGAATTTGTTATTTTTAAAGTAATATCCTTTACTTCTGTAATTAATTAAATAAAATTTGTAACCAAAATTTATGAACGATGCGGAACTCGAACCCAAGCGCTCTGTGGCTCTTCCGCTGAGTCAGCCGTTCGAGGACGTATAGTAAAATTTAATTTAATTAATTCCAGAAGTGAAGGATTTCCCTTTAAAAATAAGAAATTGTTAAGATTTGGAACAGCGACTTCTCATGTCAATTTCCTAAAATGCAATTATTGGGGTTGGGCAGGTTATCGACTGTAAGGTGATCCCGTAGATGAAGCTACAATCTGATAGTTGAACAAGACATACCAAGATTTATGAACCATGCGTCACTCAAACGATTGGCTCAATGGTAGAACACTCGGAACGCGAGAGGTCGCGGGTTCGAGTCCCGCATCGTTCATAAATTTTCGTTACAAATTTAATTTAAGATTTGGTATATTTAATTTAATTGATGTCACAAAACCATTACAACTATTTCTGTTAAGACAATCCACGTCAGACACTCGGTAACACACTATTTCCAATAAGATTAAGTGCTAGAAAAAAAAAACTACGGGCCCCGCGCTTGTTTAATGCGGCACTGCATGCCGAGCGGTCTTATGCCTCTTTATCCTGGACTATAAGGCCCGGTATCCACCAAAGCGGCCTGGAGAGGAGATATATTTTAGTAACCAATCAGATTTCGTTATTTCCACATCTCCTCTCCGCTTAGCTTTGGTGGAAATGGATCAAGCAGGGGGGAGAGGAGGTGTCACATTTGTCTATTAGGTTCTCAACGTGGGCGATAACGCGGGGCGTTTGAGACTGTCGGGGGGGCAGTAGAAGACCCAGAGAAAATTATGGAGCATTGAGATGGCGAAGATGGGGCATGGGTAGATTAAAAAATATAGGCTAAAAAGGCAAAAAATACACGAAAATACTCTAGAAAAAAACACATTCTCATAGTGGGCGGTGAGCAAAATAAGGTTGAGAAACTATGGCTCTATAGGATATTATGCCGCGTCGAGCGATCAAGCGGCGCGGCGGAGCACCTCGCACACCCGAAAGCGTTGCTATAAAACAGCTCATATCTCCTCTCCGCTCTGGTGGAAATAACATCATCTCGTCTCCTTTCCTCTCCACTTTAGTGGATGCCGGGCCTAAGCCTGGCTGCCTTGCCTCGATACGTGTCGAGGAGGCGATTATGCTATTATTATTATTATTACTACACTATTTCAGTTGAACGCTGTTTGATATCTACTTCAAGGAAAATTAAGGACATACTTATTAATAGTGTATCAATGTAGTAATCGTACCGGTGCCGGAAAGTGAGAAGCGCGGGACGAGGAATTAGCGAATTATAAATAAAATTGTGTATTAAACGAATATTGTCTATCATTTTATATTTCCGTTTTGCATTTATTTCTTCTCATATTCAGTGATATTAAATGGAAAACCAGTGTTTTGGTAGTTTGAAGATAGCGTTTTATAGAGGCTGTTTCCAATTCCCAGTTCATAATATATTATTTAATTGCCAAAATTAAAGGTTTTTTATTTATGCTATATTAATGCAATGATGCGATTAATTTGGGCAGCTTGTTTAGGGTTCTCACAAAGATGATCAAACATAATATTAATTTAAAAATTTTGCTGTTTATACTTTATTGGTATATTATAATATTTCGCAGACGTAGGTAGTAGCTACATATCCATCCAACTACTAGGCTCCGTAAAATTGCTAAATCTTTTAAAGTGGATTGTGTTATATTTTATAATAAACTCCCAAATGATATTAAAATATTACCTATTAAAAAATTTAAATTATCGTAAAAAATAAATTAACATCTAAGGCCTATTATAACGTGAATGATTATTTGAATGAGAAAGATAGTTGGAATTAATGTTCTAAATTTTGTTAATGAATATTGTTATACTCATTTGAATGCTGTCGTCATTTTTGTACATCATCCTGACTTGCACAAAATAACTTTTAAAGTTTTACAGTGAATAAAGATTTTTTGACTTTAACTTTGACTATCCAGTTTCTGTAATGAATGTTTCAAACTCGGATTTACTTACTGTCTTGGGATATTTATTTCTTGTTTGTTATTTTAAATTAAAGGTTTTCTATTATGTTGCCTAGTATAAAGATTATTTTTAAATATAAATATAAAAATTATAAAGTATACCTTCGGTTCGATTAAGTATTTAGCCGTGTATTCTCATAACTATAATGATTGTAAAATTACGTAGGTACGTATATTAAAATTTCAGCCACATCTTATTTACGAAATAAATAAGTTTTTAAAGTTTGCTCTAATATTTTATTATTGATACCTACATAATATTGTCACGCCACCATTATTTTATCATCTACATATCTTGTAAAAGAAACCAGTTTTTTTAGATTTGATATATCATATCGCATATTTTGTTTCAGTCTCTTGGAAATCACGAATTCGATCATGGTGTAAGCGGATTAACACCTTTCATTGAAAACCTAACATCACCCGTATTGGCTGCTAATCTTGTACTAACAAAAGTTCCCGAATTAGAAGATCAAACTAACTTACGAAAGTCTATCGTTTTCAACATATCCGAAACGCATATTGGCGTTATAGGATATCTAACGCCAGAAACGAAAACGCTAGCAGTACAAAACGACGTAGAATACATTGATGAAATTGTTGCTTTAAAAAAAGAAGTGAAACGCTTAAAGAAAGAAGGTGTGAACATAATAATTGCTTTAGGACACTCCGGATATTTAAAAGATTTACAAATCGCGAAGGAGGTTGAAGGTCTGAATTTAGTTATAGGTGGTCATACGAACACATTTCTGTGGAACGGTACAAGCCCTGATTCAGAAAAAATTATAGGACCTTACCCTACATACGTAACCCAACCATCTGGTAAACAGGTGCCTGTAGTCCAGGCATATGCTTATACAAAGTATCTAGGTAAATTACATATGGTTTTTAACACAAACGGAGATTTGATCAAAGCAGATGGAAACCCCGTCTTATTAGATAATTCTATACCCCAAGACCCAGAAGTGCTAAGCATAATAGATAAATATAGGGAAAAAGTTTTAAACTTTACTGAAGAGATTATTGGAAACACTACAGTTGTATTAGATGGTCTTGTTACATGTCAGCACAAAGAATGCAATTTGGGTAACTTAATTGCTGATGCAATGGTATATAAGTACTCTTCCGAATATACTGGTAAAGAATGGACCGATGCCCCAATAGCCATAATCCAAGGCGGAGGGATTAGATCATCAATATCAATGGCACAAAAATCCGCAATAGTAACGAAGGGTGATTTAATAACAGCTTTACCTTTTGAAGGCGTTTTGGTTGTGGTTACTATGAACGGATCTATTTTAATGCAAATGTTAGAGCACTCTGTTGCCAATCTTAATGATATATATTACCCGGGAGAATTTCTCCAAGTCTCTGGCTTAAAAATTGTCTATGATCTCAAGAAGCCTGACAATCATAAAGTTGTTAAAGCGGTAGCAAGATGTTGGAACTGTACTGTACCGAAATACACAGATGTTGATGTAAGGGAATCATATAATGTCATAATGCCATATTTTGTGGCAAATGGCGGGGACGGTTATTGGATGCTTAAAGGCTTGCCGACTCGTGTTTTAGATTATAATGAACTATCGAGTACAATTACTTATTTCAGAAAATATAGTCCAGTTCATCCAGAAATAGAGGGTCGAATTACATTTTTACAAAAAAATAAACTGTGTAGTCTTTCTAACAATTTAGTTTCATCGACGCTGTTAATATCAGTATTAATAGCATGTAATTATATAATAAATCTTTAGTAGAATTTCAATTTTATTTTAACATTAACTTATACATACATAAAAAGCAATTTAACTAATAAGGCAACGATTGTTCCTAATTTGGATTCCTAAAAGTATTATACTTATTTCTCAGTATAAGTACTTAAGTATTGTTAAGATTTGGCGTTTTTATTGTATTTAGTTAAGCTGTATATAATTGTATACTATTGAGTTGAGTTTTAATAAAAATTATGATAACGAAGTTGTTTAATTTTAAATTAAGTCGTATTTTTGTTGAGTTATTAGGCTATATAGATGTGAATTGAAATAATATATCTGTCTTCAAATATTTTTTTTCAGTGTCTTGGAAATCACGAATTCGACGAACAAGTGGATGGATTGCTACCTTTTATTAGAAACCTAACTTCACCCGTTTTGGCAGCTAATCTTATACTAGACGAGGTTCCACTCCTAGAAGCAGAAACAAATTTATATAAATCAGTTGTTTTACAGAAAAATGGTGTTCAAATTGGTGTGATTGGATATGTTACACCAGATACAAAGTTTCTTGCTCCAAAAAATAAAGTGAAATATGAAGACGAGATACCGGCACTTAGACGAGAAGTAAATAAGTTAAAAAGTCATGATGTAAACATTGTTATCGCACTAGGACATTCTGGTTTTATAAAAGACTTGGAAATAGCTGCTGAAGTAGATGGTATTGATTTAGTTATTGGAGGACATTCTAACACTTTCTTGACTAATAAAAATACTTCAGAAATTCCAGAATTTCGACAAGGGGCGTATCCTGTAACAGTCATTCAGAAGTCAGGTAGAAAAACTTTAGTTGTGCAAGCTTACGCCTACACTAAGTATATGGGAAAACTACATCTTTTATTCAATGATGCTGGAGATATTATAGATTTCAATGGTGAACCAATTCTTTTAAACGATTTAGTACCGAAGGACCCAGAAGTTCTAGAAATTGTTAATAAATATCGTGGAGAAGTTAATCGGATCAATAATAAAATTGTTGGAACATCATCTGTGCTATTGAATGGTGAAAGCTGTCGATTGTTTGAATGTAATTTAGGTAATGTTATGACTGATGCAATGTTAGACTACACAAAAAGACACGCTGGATTTGCAGATGTTAATATTGCAGTGATACAAGGTGGTAGAATACGGTCTTCAATAAATCGATCTGAAAAACCATTTCTCTTGACCAGAGGCGACTGGATAAATGTTATGCCATTTACAGATACACTCTGCATAGTTAGCATGAACGGAAGCGTTCTACTGAAAGCGTTGGAGCACTCAGTTGATTCGTGGAGAAGGGTTGATACACCAGGACAGTTTCTGCAAGCCTCTGGATTAGAAGTTGTTTATGATTTAGCTAATTTGCTAGGAAATCGCGTGGTAAGCGCTAAAAGCATGTGCGTTGATTGTGATAAAGTGAGTGACGTTCGAGATGATTTACAATATAAAGTTATAATGTCGACGTTTTTGTCTGAGGGTGGCGATGGTTATTCAATATTTGAGAATCTAGAAAAAGAAGTTCTTACCTATGGCGAGATCACTTGTATTTTAGATTATCTTAGTAAATATAGTCCTATAGATCCGGATATTGACGGACGTATAAAAGTTTTAAATGAAGATAAAGTAAATGACATTTATATAATTGAACCAGTTAATGTTGGGATGCCTGATAGATTCTTACCGTCGAGTACGGATAAATCTCAATCAACTTTAGAAGTAATAATATTAAGTATCGTAGTATCCATATCATGCTTATGTCACATAGCATAACAGTGGCTTCAGCATAAAATAACGAAAGTGGACTAACAGTATTAGGCGTTAAATTCTAAATAGTAGTACTAGTAAGTAAAAAACGTTTTTACCAAGAAATACGTAAGTAATTTATAAGGTTTATATATTAAGGTGTTATAAGATTGTCCAAGACAACTCATTGACAATTATTGCTTTTGTACACTCTTTTTTGAGCTTGGTAGGTATGTATTTTTTGTAACGTAGCGTAAGTACGTAATTTTTTTTATGTAACGGAATCAGTTAATGTAATTTTCTCTCAATAACAACGGATTGAACTATAAAACTGCATACTTTTATCTACCACCGATGAAAATGCAATAATTTTTTATAGTTTGCATAGACGTATAATAAACAACTAGACTTTTTTTATTTCAAGAGACACTTACCTCAAATTAGACATCCCTTTGTTTTTAAGTTTGGATATTTTGTTGTTATTTGGACAGTTTTTCACTGAACACTTTGTCATTGTGTGGCATTGTATTCAAAGCGCAGTCGAAACACAAAAGAAGGAAAACTCTACCTAATACGCGTGACCTTCAGACAATTTTTAGCATGTGATTATAGTTGTTTGTTGTACGTCCATGATAGTCTGTCATATTTTTATTACGTACCTACGTGCTCTGTGTCTGTTTGTACGTAAAGGAATCTTTTTGCTAGTGATTAGCATTCCTAATTTAAACTTAGGTACTTATTGAAAATTAAAGGGTGATATGTTTTTTTTTATGATTATCTATTTTTTAAGGGATTATATAGCACGTGTTATATAAGTTATATTTATACTTATCTTAAAATTAGGTATATTTCATATAATGAGCAATATTATGATTCCAATTTTTGTGGTAGGTAATGTATAACATAGTTGATAATAGTGAACGTGATTATGAAATTGTGAAATTAGTTAGTGAATTGTAGAATTCAGCTATTTTTGCACAATTATTGATCCTATTTTTTGGGCGTAGCGAATAATGTTGCAGAATTCCAAAAATGCAGAATTAAGCAGAATCGTGAAAGCTATGGGTAGCTATGAATCTCATATTTTAGCCGATTGTGGCAGTTCAGATTAATGTTTCAAATAAAGTTTCTACGCTTTATAATATTTTATGGAAGGCTCTCGAAAAGCATTGGGTTATGTGGATATCCTGTGTTTGACTTTTTTGTCTTTCTCATTTTATATAGTATTTTCAAAACGTTTAGCATAATTTGGGTTGGATGTAGCAGACTGGTAGATAGATATCTCAGGCCACACAACGACCCGAGATTAGTTATATGTAGTAATAAATACGTAAACAAATACTTTTACCTCATTTTTTTCTTTAAGCCCCTGCTAATGAAATTTTAAAGGTTATCATGTAACTATGTGCCTTATGATCTTAATTAAGTTCTGGGATAGTAGGTAAATTGCATTCTACAGACATTTAATAGTTTATCTACAAAAGTGATTTTACAGATTCTACATGCGAAATATAAGTACCTAACTTAATATAAAACTTAAATTGGTATTGAAATACCAATATTTGATACTGTACCTACGAGTATACAAAAATGTAGTATGTAATAAACTTACCTATATGTAATATGTATGTAATAAACTTACCTATACCTATAGGTAGTTGGATTTAATTATTTTCTACTTATTATGAAAGGTAAACAATAAATGCCAAATAAATTGAAAATTCGCTTTTCTTTCTCTACCTTCCTTATTTAATGAAGACTAGAGAAAAAAGTTTTTTGAGGCTAAAAAAATTAGAAAGAACGAAATTAAAACTAAAGATCATCATAACATTATACATATTATAATAATCTAAAAAAATACTTCTTAAATAGCAATGGATTTAACCTAATTCTATTAAATAACACAAGTGTACAGCTTAGAATAATAATACCCAGCATATTATAGCATTAATAGTAAAGGTTATGCATGAAATTACCGTTTTGGCGTAGATATTGGCTAATAATATGAATTACAATAAAATCGCATTAGTGTGAGATTTCGAAGTGAAACTTTTGTCACGTCACTCTCGATTGTTTATTATATAAAGTAAGGATATTTTGAAAATTACAGTAATTTTAAAGACTAGTCCCGGCGTGGAACTTACGCAGGAGAAGCTTGCAATATCAATGCTGTGTTTGGAGGGCATGCGGCTAATGAAAAAACCGTGCGAATTAAAATAAATGGAAGAATCAATCCCGAGGTCACCACTCACTCATCAGGAAGCCACTAAGGTAAATTATGATGAATTTAATGCAATGGTAGAAGCTGATTCGCATTAAAATACGCAGAAAAAGCGTCTTGGTTTGATGTTAGTGTAGTGTCTTGACATCTTGTCTGAATTAAATATATGTTAACAATCAATCACTGCCATGACATCGACAGTGACATTAACCGTGTGACGTCGTTCGGAGCGTACGTCACCGTGCTCGTTACTGAACAACAGTTGTTTCACCTGTGGCCAAACGCGAGACATTACAGTTAGGATACCCACAACACATGAGCAAATAAAACAGAATATTGATCCATTTAAAGCAAATTGGTAACATAAGAAAAGCTTGAAAAATGAGTGCTGCGTGATTTAATTGTCTTACAGAGAGATTCACGCGTAAAAGCTTGCCTTACTAATATTCGGGATAAACGAGCACACATATTACATACGAGTCACTTGATATATTATCACACCGGCCCATACTCTATTGCATTGCCAGAAGAACCACAAGAGCCGGCTTTATAAAGCGGCGGATCGTCGAAAACACGTTGGTACCTACGGAGCGGGTAGTTGGAACGGGTACACCGTTGTGAAAGCCAACGGTTTTACTACTTAGGTAATATGTTTTGTCATCTTACAAGTTTTATCCTTAGTCACATTGGCTCTAGATCTGACAGCGTTTTTTGAGCCTACCCACTTAAAACACCACCTGAGGTTAGCTTTGGGGAAGTGCCCGCTAAGCCTTTATCGTAGGCGACCTTCTCTTGGGGACAAAGAGGCGGGAGCGGCACTCCCTTGGGAGTATCCCGCACAGAAGATGGAACTAGTGATATCAAAAGGATGATCACAAACGGGAGATGAGTCTACGTGTATCTGGTTATTCCCGAATGCCAAGAGGCGATCCAGGTCAAACGAGAGTTTGTTAGGGGTATCAGTGAGGGCGTTTCTAGGCCGAGCTTGGGAGTCGAGGGTCATACCCAAGTACTTGGCTGTGGTCCTTAACAGCCAAAAGTACCTTAAAGTAGCGGGAAAATAGCGCCTGCTGTACCCAATATGTAAGTGAGGGTAGATCGTATTGTCCACCGTAGCTGTGAACTGTTCTCTGTTCGCTCTCGTCTAAAAATGAACCTTGGTATGGTATGGTATTCTGAGCTATTTTTCGCAAATCCATGTCTACTGTGCGCCTAATTTGCGTGAAAACACCCAGGGTTCATTTCGTGTTAAGCCTAGTAAGTCGATTTTACACAGAAATAATATGTTCGCAGTGTATGTAAAGTTTCTTCACGATGTTTTCCTTCACTGTAAGAGCGTCGAATAAACGAACGTATGAATTTGAAAAACACATTAGTACCTAAAATCGAACCGGCCGCAGCGCCTCCCGGATGAAATGCTGCCGTAATGACACTCTTGTACTCAATATTTTGTGTCTTATTTCGAAGTATGTCGGAATCAGTTCTAATGATGTGTAATATATTTATTTATTTTATAATATTATATACTGGTGTTGTTTGGGCTGTTCAATGCCTTCTATATAATAATTAGTAACCAACTTGTCACAATTTAAAGGGCTATGTAAAAAAAGAGTGTATACTGATAAACTGTATATTAAAGATTCGTCCGTCCTACAAGGTACCATGTGGCTAAAAAAGACAGTTCCCCGCACGTCCGATACAATGGCGCCAAACTTGCAAGCGCCATAGAGTATATTATAGTCTGTTATTGACACAAGAGTAACTATTTGTTATTAACTTATTTGTTCTCCGAACAGGTGTACTGAAAAATAGTTCGCCACCACTTTATATCTTCTTCTTCTTCTTTACACTCTTAGCAAAGCGGTCGTAGTTATCACGTTTTGTGGCATCTTTTGGGACAGATGTGATTCGCCTCACGAGCATTCGCCACTTTTCCCTGCTGGCGGACAGTTCACACACTCGTTGAATGAATCGCCCACAGCCGACTTAAGTTGGTCGGTCCATCGCATAGGTATAGATAGGACATAAGATGTTAAGTATCATTTGCCCAGTAATTTCACTAGCTACGGCGCCCTTCAGACCGAAACACAGTAATGTTTACAAATTACTGCTTCACAGCAGAAATAGGCGCCGTTGTGGTACCCATAATCTCTATCATTAGCCGGCTTCCTGTGCAAAGGAGCCTTCCACTGGTAAATTGGTATTTAATATGACACAAATAAAATTTGAAAATCAAAATTTTTGTTAATTTTTTTGATAACCTGCTGAACCCCAACAACTGTAAAGTAGATCCTGTAGATGAAGCCACAACCTGAGAGTTGAACAAAGCAAACAGAATTTTATAACGAGGCGGTACTCGAACGGTTAGCTCAGTTTGTTAGAGCACCGGCACGGAACTTGGGTTCGAATCCCGCATCGTTCATAAAATTTTGTTTTTCATATTTAATTTGTGTATTAATCCTAGAAGTGAGGGTTATGAACAACATAACATATTATTTAATATGAGTTTAAATATTTGTAATTATAAAACGCTTTTGGCTGAAAACTGAGCAGGTCCAAGTGGCAAGAAAGCTAGTACCGTCCTAAAGAAAGCTGGGTTGACGAAATTAAAAAAAATGCTAGAAAGGATTGGGACAATGAAAAAAAAACGAGCAAAACCTGGAAGCTGTTAGAGGAGGCCTATACCCACTAGGGGTAAGGCCCCTTCTATTCAACTTTCTAAAAATATATGCAATTTTAATGTAATGTGTAAATTAAGATTTTAATTTGATTTCATATTATGTTAGCTGATGTTTTTATATGTAAGTTAAGATAAAAATAGAGGCTTTATTATTAATAATGTTAAAATAACTGTTGCTTTTGGTTTCTAGCCAAAAGTAAGAAAAAAGCAGAAAAACTTCGTAGATCAGCATCAAATACACAGATTATGTTGATAAGCAGTTTTTATATTATATCAAATTTAATTTGACTAAAGATCGTGTGGGCTAGGTACTCATATTAAATTAAATATCTGGACGACCGAGCCTTGCTCGGATTTTTAAGAATGTACAAAACTTGAAAAAAAAAATACTATAGGACATCTGGATTCGAACCAGGGTCTTCTGCTTTCCAGATCACCCAATGTCCCATCTGAGCTATTATAGTCTTGTGTATATAATATATATATATAAAACACGGATAAATTACATTTTTTAATATTGAAACCTAGCTAGGTCGAATTCTCGCCCCCGAAACTACCTGTATACTAAATTTTATTAAAATCGTTGGAGCCGTTTCCGAGATTCAGAATATATATATATATATATATATATACAAGAATTGCTCATTTAAAGATATTAGATATATTTTTAACATCTTGACTGTTGCTTCTCAATATATTCTTGACAATGTAAAGTTTGCGCATAGGCACATAAGTGAATTTGCTAGAAACTGTCATAACCATAATGTTAACACCAGGAACAGATGTAAACTTATAATGCCTACTACTAAGTCAAGTTAGTGAGTTTTTACAGCAAGATTCCAGAAAATGTTTAAAACAAAAGTATTACGTTATTCAAAAGAGTTGTTAAGAAACGTTTGTGTGGTAAAGGTTACTATAACATAAATGACTTTCTTAATGATACCGCAGATTGGGAATGGAGCGACCGCCTTCGGTTTTTTAAACGTAGTTTTTTTATGAATAAAAAATATATGAATTTGAATGTCTAAAGAATAAACTGAATGTAATTAATTCATCATTACAACTAATCGTCATCTGCGTCAAAGGAAGATGGTGATGTAAATATAACTCATACTCATATTACACATTTCAGAGTTAAGGAAGCTCGGAAAGCAGCTGCCTCAGGTCAAGGACCACCTGTGTTATATCTTAATGCTGGAGACACCTACACAGGAACCGCCTGGTTCACAATATACAAATGGAAGATTGCTGCTGAGTTCCTCAATGCTCTAGAACCAGATGCCGTCGTGAGTAACACAGATTTTATTAGCTCATCGCAAATACGGCTTAATTGCTCCAAAAATCAAATGCCAATCTAATAAAAGCTCTCAAAAAAAATGAAAAAGTCGTTTGTTTGAAATTTGAATATGTATAGTACAAAGTCTGTTCAACGAGAGTTGATAAAAAATAAATTAAACCAGGTTTCTTACGTCGTTAAAGATCAGGGAAATTATTTTAATTTTAATTAAACTTAATACATGTTTGGTGACAAGGCAGGAAATTTGCTTACAAACAATCTTAGATTAAGGATTGGTCTCCGCTGCGCTCAAACTAGATACCGCACTACCTAAGAACAATAGCTTTTTTATTACGGCAACTATTAGATGCTTGTGTGCGTGGCATCTTGACACTCAATGGCATCTTTAAATCTAGTATTTTGTAACTTATATACGCTTCGTGTTATTTTAAATTGAAATTAATAAAATACAAAATACTTACTGATGCTATGTGATCCCAGTGTCTTTCTTATTTCTTGTAGTATTATTTTTTCAAAGTTTTACTACACAACTTGGCATTTTAGTTTCAATTATTTGCATAGTTTAACAGAACATGTGGCACGTGTTGACGTGTTCACGCATTGTTGGAGACTAGCTCGAGTACGCCCACTTGAGCGTAGTATTAGTTTCCGCAGTTTGCAGCTACGCCTGCGGTATCCAGTCGGAGCGCAGCGGACACCAATCCTTACTCTAAGCTATAACTTAAATAGCTCAATGTTAAAAGTCAAAAAAAAACATATTACAATATAAAAGCCCTTTTACATTGTGTATATTACATCTGGTCTACAATTAAGCTGTATTTGCATTAAGGTGGTGGCGTTATCATTATTTTGTTGTGAGTGTCGCGTCGGTGTCGTATTCGTGTGTCACACGTAGAAACAAAATATTAGAACACGGTAAAATAGTGAATTAAATGTTGTTGTTAATTAAAAAGGCATAAAAGGCATTTATTTTCTCAAAATTGATTCCTTTACAATTTTTTTTGATGTCATTTGTAATATACTAGATACTACAACCGCTTCGGAAACAAATGGCGCTCTGAGAGAGAAGAAGCGGCGCAGGAAACTCTCCCAACATTATTTTTTGCGCTTTTTCCAATAAAAATATACAATATTGTACAGTCATTTCTATCGCTATAAAATAATCGTAATCTAGTCCCAGGCTGTCCGACCGATTTACGACAGAGCCATTTTCTTATAAATTTATTTATAGATAATGCCTGAACAGTGGCTGGGACTTTATTATTAAAGTGTATACATTAACCCTTAAAGCTTAAAGTTAGGTTAGAGAGGCTGATATTTATTAATGATGGCACGTAATGACAATAGTATAAAAATAAATACATGTAAGATAAATAATGCAAGAACACTGAGGTTTGAATCCAAATCTATCGAATTGTTTACACTTTTCCTTCAACCAACAAAATACACATAAGTCATTTCATGTTGAATATTTGTAAAGATCTAGTATAACGATGAAGCTGTAAATGTTGATAGCAATGAGTTTCTTGCAACTTCTTCTTCTTGAAAGAGAAATGAAAACTTTAAACATTCATTAGTGTCATTTCCTTGAACTAAATCAATACAGTGAATTTGATTTTATTTGATTTGATGGTCTGTGCCCAACCATAAAGTTTATTATAAGGAACGCTGATTATCATTTAGTTTCAAATGGGCAATACTCGAAGATAAAGAAATAATAATTTAAATGGTCTTATACAAAAATTATTTTGTGTTTGTATTTTGTATATGAATCAATAAATATAATCTTCTAACCGCCAGTCTTACGTTACTGCCCTTAAAAAACAGCGAATCTCTTAATAAGTTACATTTTTCATCACAGTCATCAAACAGCACGACGTTTTGCAGCTAGCACTTGTGAAGTTTTTACGTTATACCCTAAACACATGATCGGATTACCAAATCCGATTATGGCCGTACCAACGGCCGAACCATCGAACGCGGTCTGGTAGCGGACCATACTCGATTTAAAGTCGGATCGTCCATCGCACAAAATTATTATTTTTACTATCTGGGCCGTACCGAGTACGACGCCGGACCAATTGGTGCGGACTTCCGATGGACCGGCAGTACCAAATCCGACCATGTGTTTAGGGTATTAATATTGCTTGGTGAGCAGGTCTGTTTTAAATGCTTATATACCATTTTGAAGTTGGCGTCCTCAACAAGTACTATTTGCCACAAAATATTGCGGCAACTAACATAAAACTGATGTAAACGGTTTTAAAAACTTTTTTTTATGACAATAAGGGACGAGACGAGCAGGACGTTCAGCTTCATGTTTTTGTTTATTTGTTGCTTCCGAGCTGTGAAAAATATATAAGTACTATGTTTGATGTGATACAATTTATATTAAGCTTTATATTATACTATATACCAGCTGCCCCGACAGATGTTGTTCTGTAGATAATAAAAAACTACTGTTTTATAGGAATTTGCCAATAATATTTCAAAACAGCAAGAATTATTTCGTAAAAAATGCTCCCTGTTGTTATAGTGAAATTGTTTCACAGCGGTACTGTCAAACCGTGCGTCAATAAATTCTTTCATAGAAAATATGTCCATACAAAACAAATATTGAAAATAAAAATAATTATAGGTCCCAAATCGAAATAAAAACTATCCTATCTCTCAAGTTGGACCAAACTGCACTCCATGAAGTAATCCCCATTAAAATCCGTTCATTAGTTTAGGAGTCCATCGCGGACAAACAACGTGTCACGTAATTTATATATATTAAGATTACTAGGATGCCGCAATCGCTCGTCGTACCGCTTCGCTGCGGCGTATATGAGCGTAGCGAGGTAAACTAAGTCTGTGTACAAAAACAAAACAAAATTAATCCAAACAAAAACAGTAAAAATAATCTTTTGTAATTTGGCGCCATATTTAAACATGAGGAATTAGCGCCTTGTTCGTCACATGAGAAACTTGTGCTGATTTTCAAATTCAATAATTAAGAACCTGGCAGTCGAATCACTCTCGATTGATAGCAGTGTTACAATTAAAACTTTACGTGATTTGATCAATGGGCTCAATTTTTAAATAAATATAAATAGCGCGTTCTAATTTGGAATAATTTGTAAATCATGTTTGTTTTTAATTATAATAATTGAATCAAGTCGAAATTCATAATTCTGTCTACACAATAACCTAGAGATTTTCAAAAGCTTTCTATGAGTTCAAAAATTTTGAAAATCGGTTCAGAAATGGCCGAGAAACAGTTTAACACAGAAACCAATTGGAGTCACCCAGTGGGAGCTCCGCTCAGCTTCGCTCAATAAGTTGACAGTTATTAAATACCGAATTATAAAAAAATATCCAAACAATATAATATAAGGAAAAATATGTTTACAAAAATAAATCAAAATTATAGAATATTGATCAAATAGTCAAAGTGCCATAACGATACGTTCAGTAATTTTTGCATGTTTTCGCTGGAAATAAATTTAATTTTCATTTTATATATTTTAGTTTCTACAAATGATTTAAGTTTTCTTTAGTGTTAATTCCGCCAATATTTTATATATAATTCGTTTGCTTGTAAATCCCGAATCCCGAAATGATATAGATTTTAGACTTCCCGATTGAGCGCGATTGGCAGAAACTAAAATTTATTGAAGTAGGCGTTACTTTGCGGAAATCCATAATTATACAAATGATTTAAGTTTTCTTTAGTGTTAATTCCGCCAATATTTGTTTTTAAACAATTCGACACGTGTTTCGCCTCTACACGAGGCATCCTCAGGACGTGTTGTCTCGCCAAAATCTGGCACGAGACTCAATGAGTCATCACTACTAGATTACTTACAGGGTGTTCCGAAATGATGTTATAGAAAATCTATTTATTTAGGTGAATTATGTGTTTTATCTTTGAATATTTGTTTTACGATAACCGTTAAGTACTTCACGTGTATTTATTTAATGTCGGTATTGTAGTGCCACGCTGGATATAAACAGATAAAATAAACAAAGTGACAGGCATAAGGTAACATCTTAGATCATTTGTACGTCAAGATAGACTGTGACAGCTGTGTAAACGTCAAAAAAAATTGCTGACAATTAACATCTACTTGCTGACCCGGCAAACGTTGTTTTGCCATATAAAGTATAATTCACGCGATAGTTTTATAAATAATAGCCTATGTGTTATTCTGGTGTGTAAGCTATAATATTGTAAAGTTTCATCAAAATCCATTCAGTAGTTTTTGCGTTAAAGAAGTACAAACATACATCGAGACATACAAATAATGTACTTACACTAAAATTAGAAACATGGCCTGTTTTTACCGGGTGTCTAACAACAAAAGGATCTATCTAGGTAACATTAAAAATTAACGGAAAAAATAATATTGTAGCAGTAAGGTTTCATAAAACCTAGTCATTACAATTCAGAACTTATGTCCAAGGACGTTACCATAGAATTACTAAGACGTGATGTAGAGTATTTTTCGTTATCTGAATGAATAACAATAATTTATAAATCGGTGTAGTGTACGTTTCCGCCATGTTTTTAACAATAAATTCTAACATATTGCATATTATCGAGGCGGTCGTTGGACTATCAATTGGGACAAACTTTTATCTATTTTCCATTTAAATAATATCACAAGCGACACGGACAAAGCCCGTGGAAATCAATCACCAAAATGAAATGACATTTTCATAGCGATGATATTTTCTATCCGCGGCGCTCGGACGAACCACATATACGGTATATATATAAGTATTACTCGTGTAATACATTCGAACCATACATACAAGGTATGTACAACTGAAAATCAATACCGGTCTTTTTGCATACTCAGTTACATTACGTGAAACACGTCAACATAAACAAACACATAGGGCGCGTTCCCACTATTTCGTAACGATTAATATATCGTTCGACGACTGTCGTCTCTAGCTGTTCCCATTAATACGATTGTTTGTCGTCAAATTTTTTTTCGTTTAGCGACTATCGTATCTAGCTGTTCCCATTGGATCACGACGACATTTTATCGTTTCACGGCAACCGCTTTGTCGTTTACACATCATTAATAATTAAATAATAATAAAGCCTTTATTACAGTTAACAAAACATAAAAATTTACTTACTAACTAATACATATACTATAAAACATTTTAATTAATTAACTTATCTTACATAACTATATTATTAACTTAATCATTTGCAGTAACTTTTAAACAGTCTGTGTCCTCTTTCTGTTTGTCCTTCGACAAGCAAGCTACAAATCTAGTGTGGTTTTCTTGGAGATCAGTAGTGCGTTTAGCCTCCTGAGTTTAATGGACGAAGACGAAATTATAATAAAGTATTACTTTTTGAAAAGAAGAATTTGCGAGGGGAAGGGTAAACAGCACGTGTAAAGGACGAGACGATATTTTTGTAGTGGCTACGATTGCTATTGTTACTGCAAAAAATTATGTAGACGACAGTAAATCGTGTAAAAAACAAATCCATTTAAATATATAAGACACTTTAAACTACACGATTATCTATCGTCACGACAAAGTGGGAACACGCCCATACAGTTAATCCACGGTCGTGTATGCTATCAGGACTCTCTTTTTTTTTCTCAGGTTTTGAATTCTTGATAGACGATGCAAACTATAATTGAAGCATAGCTATCCCTAATTTCTATCTAATTTTAGGTAAGGATCATATCTTAGGTATAATGCTAAATAAGTATTAATTTTCCTTTATCTTTTGAAATCTTTTTTTAATCAAATTAAAACAAAATATTAATGTAATGTATTTTACTGCAGTCGTTTGCATAATATGTCTAAATGTCTTTAATATTTCAACGAAAATCAAATTTAAAGCAGCGCAGATATTTATGTTTCATTCGTTATAAGTATAGATCGATTTTGATTGACATATTTGATTTGGAATTTATTGAAGAAGAAGATACTACGTTCAAGAATATATTTGAAAGTAAGTTCCAGTGTTCATTTTTATAGGCTATCAATATTGACCAAAAATGCATGAAAGAATTATAGACTGTACTAACCAAGTAACGTAGTTATAGAAAATTATAATGTAGATTCCTTCTCACATTAACCCAACAAGTAACATAAAATACTAATTAAAATTGTGTATGTACACACTTAAAAATTACCTTCAAGTTTATGTGGTGGCTGTGTATGTTTGTTTTTTAATTGGTGTCATAAATCTGTGTATTAATCATGTCTGTTCTTTTGTTTTCTTTGCTTTCTATATGCTATTACATTGTTTATTACCTTAGCTACTGATACGAACAATATTATTCATACAATTCCGAAACCAGTCATAGACATTTACAAATGTTTATTCTTATATATTTTCTGATTACAGTCTCTGGGAAATAACGATTTAAATAAGGAATCAAAGCTCTCCCCATTTTTGGAAAGCATCGACCCCACCATTATAGCATCTAATGTGATTGTGAAGAGCGATGAAGCTGTTAAAATATATAAATATTTGATCTTTGATATTGATGGAACCAAGATTGGGCTCCTAGGTTACTTGTCTCCTGACTCATCAGTATTAGACAGCGAAGGGAAAATCGAATACGTCGATGAAGTACTAGCACTGCAACAAGAAGCAAACAATCTCAAGGCTGAAAATGTCAATATCATACTTGTACTAGGCCATTCACCATCAAAAAATATAGAAATTGCAAGAGAAGTTGAAGGTATTGATGCAGTTATAGCTGGTACACAAAATGTCTTCTTCACAAATGGTACAACTTCAAAAAGTGGTTTAGATGATAACGAAAATCATTTAATGGTGAAGCAAAAATCTGGCAAAATTGTTCCACTTATTAAATCCTATGCATATACAAAGTATCTGGGCAAAGTTTTGTTAAAATTTAATCAAAAAGGAGATATCATCAATAGTGAAATAGATTATATACTTCTCGATAGTTCAATTCCTCAGGACAAAGAAGCATTAACACTATTAGAAAAATTAAAACCTGATATGACAACATCTAAAACGACGGTCTTAGGTAAAACATCAGTAGTACTCGATGGGGATTCCTGTAAGAAAGAAGAATGTAACCTCGGTAACTTAGTAACTGATTCCATGATACTTCATTATGCTATACAGTACGTTGGTGTAACTTGGACTGACGCTTCTGTCTCTATAATACATGGAGCTGGACTTAAAGGTAAAATAGCACCAGAGCCGAGACCCGGTGATATCACAACAAATGACCTTCTATCCGTGATTTCATCAACAGAAAATTTAGTAGCAGTTATAGTTAATGGAACCATAGTTAAGGCAATTCTCGAACAATCGGTTTCTAGCTATACAAAAGCAGGGTCAGATGAATTTCTACAGTACTCAGGAGTACGAGTTGTATATGATTTCAGTAAGGAACCTGGTTCTAGAGTCGTAAACGCAGTAATACGATGCTGGGAATGTAATATTCCTGAATTCTATGATCTTGAAGAGGAACGAAACTATAAAATTATTATGCCAGCGCCTTTAGCGAGAGGAGAATATGGATACACTATGTTAGCTGATCTAGAAAAACAAAACCTTGATTTTGATGAGGTATCTAGTACTTCAGAATATATAAGAACAAGAAACCCCGTATACCCAGAAGTGGCTGAGCGTATTACAATGAATAATGTGGATCAAGTTCCAGATTCTGCCCCTAGTTTTAATTTATCGATGCTACTTTTATTTCTTATTGCCATACGCTTTGTATTATTTTAGGTTAATATAACAATAAAATGTAAAATTGTTTTATTTATCACATCTTACGTAGTCTACTCGAAAGTATTTCATATTGAAGAAATATTTGTAATATTTATAGTATAGAAATATTTTTACACATACGTAAGTGCCAGAAATATAACTCTCTCGTTTGCTTGTACTCTCATGTTATTTTGCTTTTTATTTCTATTCCGTATAAAGCCTTCATAAAATAAAATTATTGTATGCATGTTCATGAATCTTTATTTAATTTTCTTTTTTATTCAAAAATATAACTTGCATGTTATTTTCCATCTGTAGAACCTCTCTTCTTTTGGGTAATCTAGTTAGAAATTAGTCTCTTGTAATCTATTGATACAGTATGATCATGTTTTGTTTCAGTCACTGGGAAATCATGAGTTCGACAATGGTATTTCAGGATTAATACCATATATAGCAAATTTATCATGCCCAACACTCGCTGCCAACCTCATCCTCGATGACGAGCCTGAATTAAAAGCACAAGAAAAATTAAGAAATTCAGTCGTGTTTGACATTAATGGAGTCAAAATCGGCGTAATAGGATATCTAACACCAGATACAAAAGTTTTATCTTCAAAAAATAATGTTAAATATATTGACGAAGTAACGGCTATCAAGGACGAAGTAAAGAAATTGAATGGTGAAGGTGTGAATATTTTAATCGCATTAGGTCATTCTGGTTTCCTTACTGATTTAAAAATTGCTCAAGAAGTTAATAGCATTGACCTTGTTATTGGTGGACATACAAATACGTTTTTATGGAACGGTAAAGCACCTGATAGTGAAACTCCACAAGGACCATATCCCAAATTAGTGAAACAATCGTCAGGAAGAGAAGTGCCCGTGGTACAAGCATACGCATATACAAAATATTTAGGGCAGCTGAAGATAGTGTTTGATTCAAATGGAGAAATTATTGGTTTCAATGGCAGTCCTATTTTACTGAACAATTCATTTCCTCGAGACCCTGACGTAGTCAAAATCGTTGAAAAATATCGCGAGAATGTGATGAAAGTTTCAGAGATTTCAGTTGGTAGCACTGCAGTACTCTTAGATGGGAGTTCGTGTCGTTTGCGCGAATGTAACATGGGAAATTTAATAACTGATGCATTAGTCTATAAGTATGCCTCAGACTACCAAGGAGTAGGTTGGACGGATGCTCCTATAGCCGTTATGCAAGGTGGTGGAATCCGAGCGACTATTAACCACGTGAATGATGAGTCAGATATAACACAGGGCGACTTACTAACGGTGATGCCGTTCGATGATAGAGCTGTGAAGGTGGCTATGAGTGGTTCTGACATTCGTAAAATGTTAGAACATTCAGTTGCTGAATATAATGTCATTCGTGCACCAGGACAATTTCTGCAATTCTCAGGAATGAAGGTTGAATACGATTTTCAGAAAAAATCTGGGGAAAGGGTTTTAAGAGCACAAATTTTGTGTGGAGATTGTATATTACCAGAATATTCTATGTTGAATGACAGTGCGGTATATAACATTCTCATTAATGGTTTCTTGTCAATGGGAGGAGACGGTTTCTCGGTTTTCGTTGATAAACCCCAAGATTACTTAAACTTTAATGACCTTTCCGCTACCATCGAATATATTAATAAGACAAGCCCTATATTTCCTGCAATAGAAGGGCGTATAATTATTCATAACGAAATGGCTATTAGTTCCGCATATACAAAAACATTTTCGTTAACAATGTTGAGCTGTTTCATAATTGTACGAATATTTATATAATTTGATTACTTGTTACATTATTATATCCTCTATCGGTCACATTTGAGATAAGGTGGTAATACCCTTTTCCTTTTTTAAAACACTTTAGTCAATGATTGGTGCGAAAAAACGGTTTGTGTGCACGACCATTTGAAGGCCACACGATAGAAAATCATTCTAAGGATTTAGTAAAATTTTCACTTCTATCTTATAGTCTTAAACACACACTGTTTTTTTTTTCGAAATGAAAGAACAAGCAGTTGATCCATCTGATTTTAAGGGGAATGCTTAGCCCTAATAGTAACAATAACATTAAAACGCATACGGGACGACCCAGTTAAGGCGACACTAAATGCCAGCGACCTTGAGCGATATGAGTTCACGGCTGCCGGCCCACCATCTATGTAACAAAGCCAATATTTTCAATATTCTTGGGTGGAAAACAGTTTTTATGTTTACAATCCTCGTTATTCACTACTAATCTGAATAAATGGACCTACACAAAAAAGTACAAGCTAGAAGTATAACTTTTCTGAGAGAAGTACCAAAAAAATGCGTCACGTCATGCCAAAAAACTTGTTTAACTTCAAACAAAAGCGATAGTTCAAAAAGGCTCGGCAGTATTAACTATAACCAACAGCAAGCATTAGCAACCTACAAATAAGACTTAAGGATATGTGTAACAGGATTAAGTAGTGTTCATAGCTCGAAATGCTATACTTTCACCACAAAACTTGTCTAAAAACACCATGTTTGCGTGTTTTCTGCTTACTCTTCGCCTTAACGCGATACGACACCTATCGAACCTTACTGCGCTCACCTCGGTGAGATTTGACTCCTTTGGATGGAGTCAAGAGTAATTAATTGCACCAGCACGACGACTGACAAACCACAACACTTTTTATGTGATAGAAGGACACACCAGCATACATATCCACAGTCACCTGATGGTAAATGATCACTCCAGTACTCTCTATAACAACAGAGGAATCTCTCTCCTGAGGTCCAGAGGACCTTTTTTTTATGGAATAGTAGGACAGACGAGCGTACGGGTCACCTGGTGTTAAGTGATCACCGCCGCCCACACTCTCTTGCAACACCAGAGGAATTACAAGAGCGTTGCCGGCCTTTAAGGAAGGTGTACGCGCTTTTCTTGAAGGTACCCATGTCGTATCGTCCTAGAAACACCGCACAAGGAAGCTCATTCCACAGCTTCGTAGTATGAGGAAGAAAGCTCCTTGAAAACCGCACTGTAGAGGACCGCCACACATCCAGATGGTGGGGATGATATCGTAAGTTGTGGCGTGTCGTGCGAAGGTGAAATTCGGCGGCAGGAATCAGGTGGAACAGCTCTTCGGAACACTCCCCGTGATAGATGCGGTAGAAGACACACAGTGAAGCGACGTCTCTACGCAACGCCAAGTGATCCAGCCGTTCACAGAGCGCTAGGTCCCCGACAATTCGAGCTGCTCTGCGTTGCACGCGGTCTAATAAATCGAGCTGATACTGGGGTGTGCCAGACCAGAGATGACAGCAATACTCCATGTGAGGCTGGACCTGCGCTTTGTAGAGCGCTAGAATGTGGGCCGGCTTGAAGTATTGCTGTGCTCTATTTATGATGCCCCGGTTCTTCGAAGCCAATTTGGCTTTGCCCTCCAGATGGCCACGGAATTGGCAATCGTTGAATAAACGTACTTAAGAATACAAAAACACATTGGTACGTGGCGGGCGAGCGTCGAACCGGGTGCTCCATGGTGAGTGTCAACGGTACTACCAATAGGTAAAAGGCGGAATACCGTCACGGACCTTTCTGTTAAAAGGCATTAAAAGACATTCCGCGTCCATTCTGCTTTAGCGGCAAACCAGCATAAAATGAGGTTAAATGTGTTTTTATTATGCGAATGCTATAGAGAGCGTTCGGCGCTGTTCCGCCGCGTACAGCGCTGTTCGCCGTCGAATGCGGCGGAACAGCTCTTTACAGGGATGGTTCGCGACTCCTTGTAGACAAGTTGCGACCTGTATTGTTCCTGCATTGATTTGACGTAATCATTATGCACGCAAAGATTAAAGAGTGCAGACGTGATTTAAAGTTCCGTACGCGGCTGATAGAAGCTGAGCTGTATAAGTGTGACCAAAATCGTTCAGCGAAACGCGAATGGAGCTGAATAAGTGCGTGTACCTTTCCTTACGGGGAAGTTTACCAAGAATACTGACAGCATTACCGCGATGGGTACATATAGCTAAGCTGATCCTTTGGCAGTTGTTATATCTCTTACACACATCTATTTCAAGATATCAATGGTGTAGCGGGTTACTACCTCACACTAACACTTCAGGCACACTTATTTCTACAGCTGTTAGTATTGAATAGAGATTATCATAAAACCAAAAAAACAGGCGATGTAGCAGCAACAGCAAGCGGCGGAAGAAAATGTAGCTTACAGTTTCAGTACCTAGCTGTCGTTAAGACATGAGGTAGGTAATTCTTTGGGGGAGGCCTTTGTCCAGCAGTGGACGTCTGGCTGATAATAATATAATGAAGCTGAATAATTGCTACGGGCCCCGTTCGACAGGGGGCCCCTCATATTTAAACCCACTCATCTCTGCTTGAGAGTAATTTTTTTAATGAAACTTATTATGATGTGGTATCAAAACAATTTGTTATTTTAAAGTAATATCCCTTACTTCTGTAATTAATTAAATAAAATTTGTAACCAAAATTTATGAACGATGCGGAACTCGAACCCAAGCGCTCTGTGGCTCTTCCGCTGAGTCAGCCGTTCGAGGACGTATAGTAAAATTTAATTTAATTAATTCCAGAAGTTCACTTCTGGAATTAATTAAAAATAAGAAATTGTTAAGATTTGGAACAGCGACTTCTCATGTCAATTTCCTAAAATGCAATTATTGGGGTTGGGCAGGTTATCGACTGTAAGTTGATCCCGTAGATGAAGCCACAATCTGATAGTTGAACAAGACATACCTAGATTTATGAACGATGCGTCACTCGAACGATTGGCTCAATGGTAGAACACTCGGAACGCGAGAGGTCGCGGGTTCGAGTCGCGCTTCGTTCATAAATTTTCGTTACAAATTTAATTTAAGATTTGGTATTTTTAATTTAATTGATGTCACAAAACCATTACAACTATTTCTGTTAAGACAATCCACGTCAGACACTCGGTAACACACTATTTCCAATAAGATTAAGTGCTAGAAAAAAAAAACTACGGGCCCTGCGCTTGTTTAATGCGGCACTGCATGCCGAGCGGTCTTATGCCTCTTTATCCTGGACTATAAGGCCCGGTATCCACCAAAGCGGCCTGGAGAGGAGATATATTTTAGTAACCAATCAGATTTCGTTGTTTCCACATCTCGTCTCCGCTTAGCTTTGGTGGAAATGGATCAAGCGGGGGGGAGAGGAGGTGTCACATTTGTCTATTAGGTTCTCAACGTGGGCGATAACGCCCCCTTGTGGGCGTTTGAGACTGTCGGGGGGGGCAGTAGAAGATCCAGAGAAAATTAGGGGGCATTGAGATGGCGCAGATGGGGCATGGGTAGATTAAAAAATATAGGCTAAAAAGGCAAAAAATACACGAAAATACTCTAGAAAAAAACACATTCTCATAGTGGGCGGTGAGCAAATTAAGGTTGAGAAACTATGGCTCTATAGGATATTATGCCGCGTCGAGCGATCAAGCGACGCGGCGGAGCACCTCGCACACCCCAAAAGCGTTGCTATAAAACAGCTCATATCTCCTCTCCGCTCTGGTGGAAATAACATCATCTCGTCTCCTCTCCTCTCCACTTTAGTGGATGCCGGGCCTAAGCCTGGCTGCCTTGCCTCGATACGTGTCGAGGAGGCGATAATGCTATTATTATTATTATTACTACACTATTTCAGTTGAACGCTGTTTGATATCTACTTCAAGGAAAATTAAGGACATACTTATTAATAATGTATCAAGCGCGGGACGAGGAATTAGCTACTTATATATAAAATTGTGAATTAAACGAATATTGTCTATCATATTATATTTCCGTTTTGCATTTTATTTCTTCTCATATTCAGTGATATTAAATGGAAAACCAGTGTTTTGGTAGTTTGAAGATAGCGTTTTATAGAGGCTGTTTCCAATTCCCAGTTCATAATATATTAAATTAATTGCCAAAATTAAAGGTTTTTTATTTATGCTATATTAATGCTATGATGCGATTAATTTGGGCAGCTTGTTTAGGGTTCTCACAAAGATGATCAAACATAATATTAATTGAAAAATTTTGCTGTTTATACTTCACAGACGTAGGTAGTAGCTACATATCCATCCAACTACTAGGCTCCGTAAAATTGCTAAATCTTTTAAAGTGGATTGTGTTATATTTTATAATAAACTCCCAAATGATATTAAAATATTACCTATTAAAAAATTTAAATTATCGTAAAAAATAAATTAACATCTAAGGCCTATTATAATGTGAATCATTATTTGAATGAGAAAGATAGTTGGAATTAATGTTCTAAATTTTGTTAATGAATATTGTTATACTCATTTGAATGCTGTCGTCATTTTTGTACATCATCCTGACTTGCACAAAATAACTTTTAAAGTTTTACAGTGAATAAAGATTTTTTGACTTTAACTTTGACTATCCAGTTTCTGTAATGAATGTTTCAAACTCGGATTTACTTACTGTCTTGGGATATTTGTTTCTTGTTTGTTATTTTAAATTAAAGGTTTTCTATTATGTTGCCTAGTATAAAGATTATTTTTAAATATAAATATAAAAATTATAAAGTATACCTTCGGTTCGATTAAGTATTTAGCCGTGTATTCTCATAACTATAATGATTGTAAAATTACGTAGGTACGTATATTAAAATTTCAGCCACATCTTATTTACGAAATAAATAAGTTTTTAAAGTTTGCTCTAATATTTTATTATTGATACCTACATAATATTGTCACGCCACCATTATTTTATCATCTACATATCTTGTAAAAGAAACCAGTTTTTTTAGATTTGATATATCATATCGCATATTTTGTTTCAGTCTCTTGGAAATCACGAATTCGATCATGGTGTAAGCGGATTAACACCTTTCATTGAAAACCTAACATCACCCGTATTGGCTGCTAATCTTGTACTAACAAAAGTTCCCGAATTAGAAGATCAAACTAACTTACGAAAGTCTATCGTTTTCAACATATCCGAAACGCATATTGGCGTTATAGGATATCTAACGCCAGAAACGAAAACGCTAGCAGTACAAAACGACGTAGAATACATTGATGAAATTGTTGCTTTAAAAAAAGAAGTGAAACGCTTAAAGAAAGAAGGTGTGAACATAATAATTGCTTTAGGACACTCCGGATATTTAAAAGATTTACAAATCGCGAAGGAGGTTGAAGGTCTGAATTTAGTTATAGGTGGTCATACGAACACATTTCTGTGGAACGGTACAAGCCCTGATTCAGAAAAAATTATAGGACCTTACCCTACATACGTAACCCAACCATCTGGTAAACAGGTGCCTGTAGTCCAGGCATATGCTTATACAAAGTATCTAGGTAAATTACATATGGTTTTTAACACAAACGGAGATTTGATCAAAGCAGATGGAAACCCCGTCTTATTAGATAATTCTATACCCCAAGACCCAGAAGTGCTAAGCATAATAGATAAATATAGGGAAAAAGTTTTAAACTTTACTGAAGAGATTATTGGAAACACTACAGTTGTATTAGATGGTCTTGTTACATGTCAGCACAAAGAATGCAATTTGGGTAACTTAATTGCTGATGCAATGGTATATAAGTACTCTTCCGAATATACTGGTAAAGAATGGACCGATGCCCCAATAGCCATAATCCAAGGCGGAGGGATTAGATCATCAATATCAATGGCACAAAAATCCGCAATAGTAACGAAGGGTGATTTAATAACAGCTTTACCTTTTGAAGGCGTTTTGGTTGTGGTTACTATGAACGGATCTATTTTAATGCAAATGTTAGAGCACTCTGTTGCCAATCTTAATGATATATATTACCCGGGAGAATTTCTCCAAGTCTCTGGCTTAAAAATTGTCTATGATCTCAAGAAGCCTGACAATCATAAAGTTGTTAAAGCGGTAGCAAGATGTTGGAACTGTACTGTACCGAAATACACAGATGTTGATGTAAGGGAATCATATAATGTCATAATGCCATATTTTGTGGCAAATGGCGGGGACGGTTATTGGATGCTTAAAGGCTTGCCGACTCGTGTTTTAGATTATAATGAACTATCGAGTACAATTACTTATTTCAGAAAATATAGTCCAGTTCATCCAGAAATAGAGGGTAGAATTACATTTTTGCAAAAAAATAAACTGTGTAGTCTTTCTAACAATTTAGTGTCATCGACACTGTTAATATTAGTATTAATAGCATGTAATTATATAATAAATCTTTAGTAGAATTTCAATTTTATTTTAACATTAACTTATAGCTACATAAAAAGCAATTAAATATAATAAGGCAACGATTGTTCCTAATTTGGATTCCTAAAAGTATTATACTTATTTCTCAGTATAGGTACTTAAGTATTGTTAAGATTTGGCGTTTTTATTGTATTTAGTTAAGCTGTACATAATTGTATACTATTGAGTTGAGTTTTAATAAAAATTATGGTAACGAAGTTGTTTAATTTTAAATTAAGTCGTATTTTTGTTGAGTTATTAGGCTATATAGATGTAAATTGAAATAATATATCTGTATTCAAATATTTTTTTTTCAGTGTCTTGGAAATCACGAATTCGACGAACAAGTGGATGGATTGCTACCTTTCATTAGAAACCTAACTTCACCCGTTTTGGCAGCTAATCTTATACTAGACGAAGTTCCACTCCTAGAAGCAGAAACAAATTTATATAAATCTATTATTTTACAGAAAAATGGTGTTCAAATTGGTGTGATTGGATATGTTACACCAGATACAAAGTTTCTTGCTCCAAAAAACAAAGTGAAATATGAAGACGAGATACCGGCACTTAGACGAGAAGTAAATAAGTTAAAAAGTCATGATGTAAACATTGTTATCGCACTAGGACATTCTGGTTTTATAAAAGACTTGGAAATAGCTGCTGAAGTAGATGGTATTGATTTAGTTATTGGAGGACATTCTAACACTTTCTTGACTAATAAAAATACTTCAGAAATTCCAGAATTTCGACAAGGGGCGTATCCTACAACAGTCATACAGAAGTCAGGTAGAAAAACTTTAGTTGTGCAAGCTTACGCCTACACTAAGTATATGGGAAAACTACATCTTTTATTCAATGATGCTGGAGATATTATAGATTTCAATGGTGAACCAATTCTTTTAAACGATTTAGTACCGAAGGAACCAGAAGTTCTAGAAATTGTTAATAAATATCGTGGAGAAGTTAATCGGATCAATAATAAAATTGTTGGAACATCATCTGTGCTATTGAATGGTGAAAGCTGTCGATTGTTTGAATGTAATTTAGGTAATGTTATGACTGATGCAATGTTAGACTACACAAAAAGACACGCTGGATTTGCAGATGTTAATATTGCAGTGATACAAGGTGGTAGAATACGGTCTTCAATAAATCGATCTGAAAAACCATTTCTCTTGACCAGAGGCGACTGGATAAATGTTATGCCATTTACAGATACACTCTGCATAGTTAGCATGAACGGAAGCGTTCTACTGAAAGCGTTGGAGCACTCAGTTGATTCGTGGAGAAGGGTTGATACACCAGGACAGTTTCTGCAAGCCTCTGGATTAGAAGTTGTTTATGATTTAGCTAATTTGCCAGGAAATCGCGTGGTAAGCGCTAAAAGCATGTACGTTGATTGTGATAAAGTGAGTGACGTTCGAGATGATTTACAATATAAAGTTATAATGTCGACGTTTTTGTCTGAGGGTGGCGATGGTTATTCAATATTTGAGAATCTAGAAAAAGAAGTTCTTACCTATGGCGAGATCACTTGTATTTTAGATTATCTTAGTAAATATAGTCCTATAGATCCGGATATTGACGGACGTATAAAAGTTTTAAATGAAGATAAAGTAAATGACATTTATATAATTGAACCAGTTAATGTTGGGATGCCTGATAGATTCTTACCGTCGAGTACGGATAAATCTCAATCAACTTTAGAAGTAATAATATTAAGTATCGTAGTATCCATATCATGCTTATGTCACATAGCATAACAGTGGCTTCAGCATAAAATAACGAAAGTGGACTAACAGTATTAGGCGTTAAATTCTAAATAGTAGTACTAGTAAGTAAAAAACGTTTTTACCAAGAAATACGTAAGTAATTTATAAGGTTTATATATTAAGGTGTTATAAGATTGTCCAAGACAACTCATTGACAATTATTGCTTTTGTACACTCTTTTTTGAGCTTGGTAGGTATGTATTTTTTGTAACGTAGCGTAAGTACGTAATTTTTTTTATGTAACGGAATCAGTTAATGTAATTTTCTCTCAATAACAACGGATTGAACTATAAAACTGCATACTTTTATCTACCACCGATGAAAATGCAATAATTTTTTATAGTTTGCATAGACGTATAATAAACAACTAGACTTTTTTTATTTCAAGAGACACTTACCTCAAATTAGACATCCCTTTGTTTTTAAGTTTGGATATTTTGTTGTTATTTGGACAGTTTTTCACTGAACACTTTGTCATTGTGTGGCATTGTATTCAAAGCGCAGTCGAAACACAACAGAAGGAAAACTCTACCTAATAGACGCGTGACCTTCAGACAATTTTTAGCATGTGATTATAGTTGTTTGTTGTACGTCCATGATAGTCTGTCATATTTTTATTACGTACCTACGTGCTCTGTGTCTGTTTGTACGTAAAGGAATCTTTTTGCTAGTGATTAGCATTCCTAATTTAAACTTAGGTACTTATTGAAAATTAAAGGGTGATATGTTTTTTTATGATTATCTATTTTTAAGGGATTATATAGCACGTGTTATATAAGTTATATTTATACTTATCTTAAAATTAGGTATATTTCATATAATGAGCAATATTATGATTCCAATTTTTGTGGTAGGTAATGTATAACATAGTTGATAATAGTGAACGTGATTATGAAATTGTGAAATTAGTTAGTGAATTGTAGAATTCAGCTATTTTTGCACAATTATTGATCCTATTTTTTGGGCGTAGCGAATAATGTTGCAGAATCCCAAAAATGCAGAATTAAGCAGAATCGTGAAAGCTATGGGTAGCTATGAATCTCATATTTTAGCCGATTGTGGCAGTTCAGATTAATGTTTCAAATAAAGTTTCTACGCTTTATAATATTTTATGGAAGGCTCTCGAAAAGCATTGGGTTATGTGGATATCCTGTGTTTGACTTTTTTGTCTTTCTCATTTTATATAGTATTTTCAAAACGTTTAGCATAATTTGGGTTGGATGTAGCAGACTGGTAGATAGATATCTCAGGCCACACAACGACCCGAGATTAGTTATATGTAGTAATAAATACGTAAACAAATACTTTTACCTCATTTTTTTCTTTAAGCCCCTGCTAATGAAATTTTAAAGGTTATCATGTAACTATGTGCCTTATGATCTTAATTAAGTTCTGGGATAGTAGGTAAATTGCATTCTACAGACATTTAATAGTTTATCTACAAAAGTGATTTTACAGATTCTACATGCGAAATATAAGTACCTAACTTAATATAAAACTTAAATTGGTATTGAAATACCAATATTTGATACTGTACCTACGAGTATACAAAAATGTAGTATGTAATAAACTTACCTATATGTAATATGTATGTAATAAACTTACCTATACCTATAGGTATTTGGATTTAATTATTTTCTACTTATTATGAAAGGTAAACAATAAATGCCAAATAAATTGAAAATTCGCTTTTCTTTCTCTACCTTCCTTATTTAATGAAGACTAGAGAAAAAAGTTTTTTGAGGCTAAAAAAATTAGAAAGAACGAAATTAAAACTAAAGATCATCATAACATTATACATATTATAATAATCTAAAAAAATACTTCTTAAATAGCAATGGATTTAACCTAATTCTATTAAATAACACAAGTGTACAGCTTAGAATAATAATACCCAGCATATTATAGCATTAATAGTAAAGGTTATGCATGAAATTACCGTTTTGGCGTAGATATTTGCTAATAATATGGATTACAATAAAATCGCATTAGTGTGAGATTTCGAAGTGAAACTTTTGTCTCGTCACTCTCGATTGTTTATTATATAAAGTAAGGATATTTTGAAAATTAGAGTAATTTTAAAGACTAGTTCCGGCGTGGAAATTACGCAGGAGAAGCTTGCAATATCAATGCTGTGTTTGGAGGGCATGCGGCTAATGAACATACCGTGCGAATTAAAATAAATGAAAGAATCAATCCCTAGGTCATCACTCACTCATCAGGAAGCCACTAAGGTAAATTATGATGAATTTAATGCAATGGTAGAAGCTGACTCGCATTAAAATACGCAGAAAAAGCGTCTTGGTTTGATGTTAGTGTAGTGTCTTGACATCTTGTCTGAATTAAATATATGTTAACAATCAATCACTGCCATGACATCGACAGTGACATTAACCGTGTGACGTCGTTCGGAGCGTACGTCACCGTGCTCGTTACTGAACAACAGTTGTTTCACCTGTGGCCAAACGCGAGACATTACAGTTAGGATACCCACAACACATGAGCAAATAAAACAGAATATTGATCCATTTAAAGCAAATTGGTAACATAAGAAAAGCTTGAAAAATGAGTGCTGCGTGATTTAATTGTCTTACAGAGAGATTCACGCGTAAAAGCTTGCCTTACTAATATTCGGGATAAACGAGCACACATATTACATACGAGTCACTTGATATATTATCACACCGGCCCATACTCTATTGCATTGCCAGAAGAACCACAAGAGCCGGCTTTATAAAGCGGCGGATCGTCGAAAACACGTTGGTACCTACGGAGCGGGTAGTTGGAACGGGTACACCGTTGTGAAAGCCAACGGTTTTACTACTTAGGTAATATTTTTTGTCATCTTACAAGTTTTATCCTTAGTCACATTGGCCCTAGATCTGACAGCGTTTTTTGAGCCTACCCACTTAAAACACCACCTGAGGTTAGCTTTGGGGAAGTGCCCGCTAAGCCTTTATCGTAGGCGACCTTCTCTTGGGGACAAAGAGGCGGGAGCGGCACTCCCTTGGGAGTATCCCGCACAGAAGATGGAACTAGTGATATCAAAAGGATGATCACAAACGGGAGATGAGTCTACGTGTATCTGGTTATTCCCGAATGCCAAGAGGCGATCCAGGTCAAACGAGAGTTTGTTAGGGGTATCAGTGAGGGCGTTTCTAGGCCGAGCTTGGGAGTCGAGGGTCATACCCAAGTACTTGGCTGTGGTCCTTAACAGCCAAAAGTACCTTAAAGTAGCGGGAAAATAGCGCCTGCTGTACCCAATATGTAAGTGAGGGTAGATCGTATTGTCCACCGTAGCTGTGAACTGTTCTCTGTTCGCTCTCGTCTAAAAATGAACCTTGGTATGGTATGGTATTCTGAGCTATTTTTCGCAAATCCATGTCTACTGTGCGCCTAATTTGCGTGAAAACATCCAGGGTTCATTTCGTGTTAAGCCTAGTAAGTCGATTTTACACAGAAATAATATGTTCGCAGTGTATGTAAAGTTTCTTCACGATGTTTTCCTTCACTGTAAGAGCGTCGAATAAACGAACGTATGAATTTGAAAAACACATTAGTACCTAAAATCGAACCGGCCGCAGCGCCTCCCGGATGAAATGCTGCCGTAATGACACTCTTGTACTCAATATTTTGTGTCTTATTTCGAAGTATGTCGGAATCAGTTCTAATGATGTGTAATATATTTATTTATTTTATAATATTATATACTGGTGTTATTTGGGCTGTTCAATGCCTTCTATATAATAATTAGTAACCAACTTGTCACAATTTAAAGGGCTATGTAAAAAAAGAGTGTATACTGATAAACTGTATATTAAAGATTCGTCCGTCCTACAAGGTACCATGTGGCTAAAAAAGACAGTTCCCCGCACGTCCGATACAATGGCGCCAAACTTGCAAGCGCCATAGAGTATATTATAGTCTGTTATTGACACAAGAGTAACTATTTGTTATTAACTTATTTGTTCTCCGAACAGGTGTACTGAAAAATAGTTCGCCACCTCTTTATATCTTCTTCTTCTTCTTTACACTCTTAGCAAAGCGGTCGTAGTTATCACGTTTTGTGGCATCTTTTGGGACAGATGTGATTCGCCTCACGAGCATTCGCCACTTTTCCCTGCTGGCGGACAGTTCACACACTCGTTGAATGAATCGCCCACAGCCGACTTAAGTTGGTCGGTCCATCGCATAGGTATAGATAGGACATAAGATGTTAAGTATCATTTGCCCAGTAATTTCACTAGCTACGGCGCCCTTCAGACCGAAACACAGTAATGTTTACAAATTACTGCTTCACAGCAGAAATAGGCGCCGTTGTGGTACCCATAATCTCTATCATAAGCCGGCTTCCTGTGCAAAGGAGCCTTCCACTGGTAAATTGGTATTTAATATGACACAAATAAAATTTGAAAATCAAAATTTTTGTTAATTTTTTTGATAACCTGCTCAACCCCAACAACTGTAAAGTAGATCCTGTAGATGAAGCCACAACCTGAGAGTTGAACAAAGCAAACAGAATTTTATAACGAGGCGGTACTCGAACGGTTAGCTCAGTTTGTTAGAGCACCGGCACGGAACTTGGGTTCGAATCCCGCATCGTTCATAAAATTTTGTTTTTCATATTTAATTTGTGTATTAATCCTAGAAGTGAGGGTTATGAACAACATAACATATTATTTAATATGAGTTTAAATATTTGTAATTATAAAACGCTTTTGGCTGAAAACTGAGCAGGTCCAAGTGGCAAGAAAGCTAGTACCGTCCTAAAGAAAGCTGGGTTGACGAAATTAAAAAAAATGCTAGAAAGGATTGGGACAATGAAAAAAAAACGAGCAAAACCTGGAAGCTGTTAGAGGAGGCCTATACCCACTAGGGGTAAGGCCCCTTCTATTCAACTTTCTAAAAATATATGCAATTTTAATGTAATGTGTAAATTAAGATTTTAATTTGATTTCATATTATGTTAGCTGATGTTTTTATATGTAAGTTAAGATAAAAATAGAGGCTTTATTATTATTAAAGTATATTGTTAAAATAACTGTTGCTTTTGGTTTCTAGCCCGAGGATAATAATCAATAAAACACAATTACGTACATTTTATATTATTTTAATAACTCTAAAACATTAAACACATCAAAAAATCATCAAACAGAAATAATAAAAATTATTTATATATTTTTCATTTATGTTATATAATAGAAATATAGTCCTCAACATCGACCTTCAGCAGTGTGCGTAATAAATGTGCAGTGATAGTTGTAGTACTTTATGTTTTTGATGGATATTTTTAAATGTTTGAGTATCTGCAGAGGCGGATCAATACCTCAGTTCCATAGAGTAACAAGTCTGAAATTCAGTAAGTTTAAAAAAAAGTATGAGAAAATGTTCCATAAACGATAACCCATCATCACAGAGAAACAAGTTGTTAAGTGAATGCAATACCTACAACTACAATAGTTGTTACTTCAGATAATTCTTTAAGTCTAGAATATTTTAATTGAAGAGAGGACAAACGAGCGTACGGGTCATCTGATGTTAAGTGATCACCGCCGCCCACATTCTGCTACAATACCAGGGAGATCACAAGAGCGTTGCCGGCAGTGTATGCCCTTTTTTTGAATGTACTGTTATGGGTCTCTTTTGAGTTCGCTTTTTATTACACACATTATGACAGAATTATAATATATTTTATCTACACCCATGCTTTAAATCCTCTATTAAAGATTCTGAAACAGTTAGCTTATTGTCAACATTAAAACACCCAATGTTCTAATAACCATTACATCATCCAAACGAGTGTTGCAATGTTGTACTGAATTTCATAACAACACTCCTGTTTTTTTTGCCGATCCCTCATGGGCAGTTTCAACAGACAGCCACATTCTTATTGCTCGATGCGTGGTATCTGTATGAATTTCAAAAAAAGAACATTTTCATCTACGGGCGTTCCACACTACCAGAACGTCGCGCGCCGTAAAAAAAGTAGGTTATTAGAAATCCCCGCCATTTTTCTTCGATTTTTTTATTGTTTTGTTTACAAAAAATGAGCGATTCATTTTAAACGCCGCAAAAGAACATTATATTCGAGTGAATTTTAATTATTGCACTATACAAAATGTAAATTACTACTAAAATAAATAATTGTTTCATTAATACTTAGTTTATTTGTATATAATCGGTAATGAATTATATTAGGTAACTACTAGAACAGGTGTTTTAATGTTAGCAGTAAGCTAACTGTTCCAGAATCTTTTAGAGGATTCATATTCTGGGTGTAGATAAAGTCTTGTATGCAACTGTTGATAATTAGGTATTAAAACACTCATACTATTATCACACTCGGCATCCCCTAGTGCGATCGTGTGATAAGTCCACATTCGTGTTTTAATACCCCTTATTACACTACAGTTGCATAAATAACTAATAATGAATATGAAGACTTGATTATACAATAACGTTTTTAGAGACCCTTGGGCAGAACCGTAACTTATGAAGGGCAAGCACAAACTGGCTGCCCTGACTAATGCTGGTTATGTGATGGAATAGCAATTAGGTCAGCATTAATACCTACACGACCGGCGTATAACAGTACGAACCCATGTCGTATAGTTCTGGAAACACCGCACAAGGAAGCGTCTTTTCTTCCAAGAATGAGCTCATTTCACAGCTATTTGAAAGAAAGTTTCTTAAAAACCGCACTGTGGAGGAACGCCACACATCCAGATGGTGGGGATGATATCCAAACTTTCCGTTCATACAGTAACAACTCGAGTTGATTTCTTTTGGAACCTTTTTCTGAATTGTTACTCTGTAACTGAGGTATCGAGTTGTCAAGGGTGGCCTAGACACATCACCAAGCATCTTATCAGGTCTCCTTTGGCGGTCATATACAGAAACTAATATTGCATAATAAACCTGTATCTCCAGCTATATAATATACCACTACCATATCACTATCATACAATCAACTCAGTGGTTTTATGCTTTACAGTTTTATAGAAGGTTTAAAATATTTACACAATAAAAATTACATTTTTCCTTTTTCATGTGAAAGCACGAAGACCACTGCCTAGGTTTCCTAATGGATAATCCACCTCTGAATATATGTGTTGGTGTATCTACTAAGATACATTTTAAATAATAAAAATTTGGTGTCACAGGCACCCAGCTAAGCATATGCAGAGCGTACCACAACTCACCACACAGTCTAATGTCAATGTATGTTAATATAGGAACTAATAGGTGCCGAGGACTATAAGTATTTTAACAGCTACATAAAAATCTGCACTTATTTTCTCCAAACACAACATAATATACTTAGAAATACACTTTGTATATTCGTAATAAACACTGAAAATAATTTGTAACTCAATAACGTTTTTATAAAATAATAATTATAAAGTAAAATTTTGACTTTAATCATTTTGTCGTTTCATACCTATGAAATACTGTATATATACTGTCTATGTGTATAATACCTATAACGATTGTGAACTGGCAATGTATTCTATATTAATAAAAAAAAAGTTTAAAGAAAATAAAATAAATGTTTAATTATTACATTTACAATGTTATGTTAACACTTAAGGTTAATTCAGATTGGAAATAATACCTACTAGTTCAAAATCGTTTTAACTTTCATATTACATTTAAATAACTATACAGAACATTAACTGCTAAGACACTTACGATGTGTTTTATATACAACTGTGCTGTTAAACACGTTATGCGTGTTTTAAAGCGGCTGTATGTTTATAGCCTGACTAACGCCGCATAGTTTTATTAAACATTTCTAGCTCTAGTAGTATAACTATATTTAGAACATTCAGATACAACCAATTTTAGGGTAGTAGGTATGAAGGTTATTACTAAGACTTAATTTATACCTTGTAAATGAAGAGATTCAAAAAACATAGACCGAATAACACACTTTACAGCACTAAGGACAAGTTCACACACGCAGGAACCGCGGAAATACAAAACGTGCACTTTGGAACTACAAAATTGCAGACAGAGTTAGGCCGGTTATAGTGGTATGCCGTAGACCGCAGCGGTTAACTGGCTTGTAATCTACTATATAGCAAGGCTTCAGCTATATATATAGCTCTATCACCGGCCAAAGAGATTGGCACTCACGGATAACATCACTTTAAAAATGGAAGTCGACATACTATGGTCACGGTGGTTACACATAAAAAATATTACTGTGACGTAGGAAACACGTGGTGTTAAGCTATGGAGACTGCATAGACTAAATTTTCCACCGGTTAATGTTATCCAAACTGCAAAATACCGCGTTGAACAATTTGCGACATGCTATATCAAACAACACACTCTACGTGTAAAGCCGCACAAGTGCCTCGATGATTTTTCAAACGCAGCACTTGTGTAATGAACGCACCACACCCGCGTTAGTCGATGAACCACAGCTCTTGTATTTCAGCACTCATTGTGTTAAGTTGTATTTGAGTTCAGACGTAAAGGCTCGAGTATTTTAAGATGGCTGTAATTACTTATATAAATAAGACCAATGCGATAGTTCATGCGGTTCTCGCAATGTCTCTATGTTCTATGCTTTAATAACAAAAAGTGACGACGATTAGATAGACTGTGACTGATGTGAACACGTCGATAAAATAGCGACGAACTACAAACCTCTATTTTCAGCAACGCACACACACTAAAACAATGTGACTTACATATCATGAGTGTAAAACGTAGCTGTCATCTTAACAGCAAGCTCTATCTAGAGATATAGATTATCTAAGCTCTTTAAATATATTCTTGTCAAAATATTTTCAATATAATGATTTTTACATTAAATCTTATCACTACAATTTTTTATTTAAAATAACACTCACCAGAACTCACAAATAAAGCAACAATAATACAAAAAAAATATTGGCACACAAATCTAAAATGCTTACATTTAATAAAAGGTATATAGGACTATTATTTTAACAAATAGCGAGATTTACCACATGAGAGCTTACACCAATACCGTTATTACGTTATTCAAATATTAATTCAAAAATATATAGGCATATATCGGCGTAATAATTTCCTGCCTCTTGTAGTTTTAGCATTATAGAGCTAATCACATCGCTTAAATCTATCTCACATAATGATAATATAAAAAATGTGAGTGAAATGATAAGAACAAATTGAATGTATCTCTGATAATGTCAGAATTGATAAGTGTGCCATTCAATTGATGTACTGAAACCGTATGGTATGAGACCCTCAAAGATACTCAGACATTGTTTCAAGCCCTCTTGGCAATCGCAAAGCTCCATACAAGGCGCATAGCTTTCCAATTCCATGCACAAACTACAGAGCCTGCGAAATACTTTTATCGCTGTTTCCTTGTCACCACATTGTAATTTTTCAATAATATTATGACTTAAATACTTGCTCTTACTTCTAGTTACTTTGGTGGGCAATCTTTTTGAAGGTCTCATGCTTATATATGTTGGCCATCCGTAAACACAAGCTTCACACATGCAGGCAAATTTGTATTGATATCGTAGGCATGACTGTCTCTCAACTTTGTCTGCTATAGCATGATGTGAACTGAAACATTAGAAAATTGAATTTGAGCTCAAAATTTATTCCTTTAGAATTCTTTTTGATGTCATTTCTAATATACTAGTTACTACTACATAGCATACAAAAAGGACAGACCTGCTTTCGCTAATGGTTAGTTGTTTCTAGTACTCACACATGTCCCCGATTTCCCATACAACATCAAAGGAATGTGAGTGTAATTTGTTTTTTGGCATTTTGGTAAACTAGAAATTACTTTTCTTGTTTTTGCTTTGTATGTCATATGTGGCGGGCACCAGTGGGAGACTCCTTTCAAAGGATGGCCGCTATATTTTGTTTACTACAATGGCACCTATTTCTGCTGTGTAAGCATTATTGTGTTTATGTCTGAAGGGCAACGATGCTATTGAAATTACTGGGAAAATGAGACTTCACATTGTATGTCTCAAGGCGACAAGGACAATTGCAGTGCCATCAGAATTTTTGGGTTTTTCAAGAATCCTGAGCAGTGGATCTACATTGGAGTGGGCAGGGTGTATCAATTACCATCAGCTGAACTTGCTTGTCTCATCCCTTTTTGTCATAAAGAAAGGAATTGCAGGCAGCTCAAACTCTTTAAAGCTTTAAATGACATGCCATATTCATATCACAGTGCATTTTGAACAGCTCTGTGTTGTATGTTGTTAAATGGACTTCAATTGGGATTATCTGATAAAATTTGAAGTATTACCTCACTTACACTTAGTTGGTTGTCTTTACATATTGTATATATTCTCTGTAAGAGATTAACCACCAAAATACACAAAAATTTTGATGTTTTACACTTTAAAAATTACAATATCATATTATAGTAGGAAGAATACCAATAATATTTTGTTTTTGTTATATGTTAACATAAATAATGTAACAACATTAGTCAAATAAATACATTTTCAAAAAAAATATCAGGAGAAATGTGTAAATAATTACTAACCCATAGTTATCAAATATCTGTGTTCCCTTTGCAATGGGTCGGAGTGCAAATGATGTGATTGTTGCTGTTCCTAATTTGGTAAATCGTACAATGTTTGGTGCACATGAGTGATTCAACAAGCTATGAAAAGCGTATGCAGCACTTGCAAGGCTAACAACATCTGTGTATGTGCCAGTTCTATATGTGTCACTATTAGCACTAATCCCATGCATATTAGTGGGAGTCGTCATTGCATGAAGCAGCAGTAATCCAGCAACACACTTAGTAGCCTTTGCCTCTTCCTCTACAGTATCAGCATTCAAAAAGTCCGTGTTTTCACTAAGAAAGTTTAAAAAGATTGCAGATGTCACAGCTTTCTGAAAAATATCTGATGCAGATCTCTTATCAACATTTGTTTCTAATGTATGTATTGAAGCATAATATTTAGAGTCATAAATCCATTTATCCCCTATCTTGACACATCCATGATTTTTAGTATTGATGTTTGCCTCTGCTTCTTCAATGGTCAGATATAAGCCATTCCAATCAGAATGGTCAGTACGGGCTTTGATTACAGTCCTAAGAGCTAACAGTTCAATTTTAGTAAAAGCCATGCTAATGAATGTCGCCATAAGACAGCATTCCACTTTGTGATATTCTTTCCATGCTCTTTCTCTACATTCTTCATTGCAATAGAGTGCAAAACAACAAGTATTGCATGGTATTAGATGACATTGTCGTGATAGACAGTTACTACAGCTAAATAAAATTTGTGACTTTAATAATAAAGGAAAGTATGGTTCTTCTTCTGCAACCATTTCACCAACCTTAATATTTTCCTTTGCAACAACATGTCTACCCATTTCTTTATTGTATACCACTTCAAGCTTTGAACTTGCACATAAATATCTGTCGTTTTTATCACTTGTGAATGTCAAAATATCTGAAATTTCAGGGTTTTCTTTTTCCTCTTCAACTCTTTTTAAGCCTTCTTCACAAAGTTCCTTTCTTTTAATCAACTTATCTTTCAAATTAACTGGATGCTTTAATGTAAAAAATAAGTTTATATCCTGTATGCAGTCTTTATATTTTTTTAATGCAAAAAGTACAGCTGATCTATTTGATAGTGCAGTGGCAAAACTTTCTGAATTCAATGGAGCAGTAAGCAGTGATACATTATAATATTGTAAAGCTTTGTGGTTGTCTCGTTTTGTATAGTAATGGTTGCCTTGGAGACGGTAGTGCTTAGACATTTCATCAGTTTTTGGGAACACTTTCATTTGTGGAAAATAGTCTAAATCAGTGATAATTTCAAACAGCAGTAATACTCTCTCTTCATTATTGACACATGTTGCTAGTACTTCAGAAATTTGGTTTATTTTACCATCTGATGTGAGTTTTTGTATAACATTTTCATACAATTCATCAATTATCATCTTGGAAGGATGTCTCACTTTGCAACTCCTTTAATTGTAGTAAATCTGGGATGTGAAATGTTATACGTAATTGATCAGAGACTTAAAACACAAAACATTCCTGTGGATAAATCAGTTAAAGGTTAGTAAAAGCTTTACGAATTCTTCTTGATAGGTACTTCAATAATTCAATTTAATTATGTGCAAAGCGAAATTATAGTGAGTAAGTACCTAAATTAATCATAAACAATACGAACTTATATTAATTTCAATACTATTGTAGTTAACTAGTTAATATAAAATCCGGTCCAATTTTTTTCCGGTTTATAATAATTCAGATAAGCAATCGTGAATCGTGATATTAAAAGTACTCTGTGGTAGACTGTAGTAGTAGAGTAAAATATGTGTTCTTTCTTTCTATCTATTCTATCTTTGAGCGAAGCGACCGGCTGTGGTCCTACGTTAATCCAAGGAAGATAGTATTTGCTAAATAGTAAACACTACGTACCTAATCGGTATTCACCGTTCGGTAATACGTTCATCGAGTGTAACGTACTAATAATACTGTATCTTGCAGAAAGCAGACAGAGTAAATAATGTATTCATTGATTCTTGAATCTGTATAAACCAAAGGGCAAGAAAAATATATTGTTATTATGAAGTATGAAGAAGAAACAATTTTTTTTTTTCATGAAATTATCAATAACTGAACACAACATTTTGTTGTTGCCTATCAAAATTTGGCTGCACAGTGCACGTATGTCTAACTAAAATAATCTACTTTCATAATTTAGTTACTGAAATAAATTTCAGTTCGTAGTAAACGATTCAGAGCTTAAAAATTTTGATTGCTCTCCGCAGCCCGGTGTACCTTGTTATCAGGTATATTTTTGTTATACTAATACGTTCATCATGACGTACTTAATATTCGACTATTATACATTGACAGTCATTAAATTGAAGTTAATTTTATTTGGAGCATAGATTCATAATAGAATGTATAGTACTAATGTCCACAAATAAGGGTTTCTAGCTGTTAGGTAAAGATAGATTAGAGTGAAAGAGAGTTAGCGCTTTACGGAACTCGTCAGGCAAAGACAGATAAAAGATAGTTATGTGCGGATATTTCTACAATGCCAGAGGAACTCTACCATGCTAAAATAAATTAGCTTTAATTTGATATGCCTAATAGTGAATAGTCAAATTATATTCCTATATAGTGAATAGTCAAAATATGTACATCGTGAACGTATTAGTATAAGAAAAATATTCATGTTTACACCTAGCTGCGAAATTTTGAGCATTATAAATTTCATACAATTTATTTCAGTAACAAGTAGTTATTGCGTGTAGTGTCGCACCAGAATAGCACCATTCTATCTCCTCCTGTGGGTGACGCATGAAGCGACTAAGGGATATAAAGAACGAATGATGGGCAGCACCGTCCTTTCAAGAGAGCAACACCATCTACTGTGATCGCCAACCCGCCTGCCAAGCGAGGCGATTATGGATAAACCTCCCCAGAAAAAAACATGACAGACACTGTAAGGCCGCGGCCCCCTATCCCCGGCAGCCCCGCTCGTGGTGGCCACGGTAGCAGCCACATATGCGGCGGGGCTGGAGGTGCTATAAATCCCCGGGTTCGGCAACGCTACCACCAACAAAGATCATTGGCCCTGGCTAAGACACGTCTGCAGGCCGACGATTAGTTGGAGGAACTGGAGGACTCTTTGAGAAGATTACGATGGGATGTCGTGGGGTTATCTGAGGTCCGAAGACAGGGTGAGGACCCGATAATCCTAAATACCGGACACCTGCTCTACTTTCGGGAGGGCGGCCAACTGTCCCAGGGTGGTGACGGGTTCCTCGTTCACAAGTCGCATGTCAGCTAGAGTAGCGTACCTAATACTCAGAATTACTGAACGGTATTCATTGAACGTCATTCACATTTACGCTCCGACTTTTGCACAGACGACTTTTAGACGAGGAGTTGGAGGCCATATTGTATGAGGACATCTCAACAGCCATTCGCGGTCTTAAGACCAGTTCAACGTTGTCTAGTTAAACATGACTGCAGCAAAATTTCGATATGCAACCTGGCCAAGTGTGTTTATTCATTCAAAATTTCATTAAAAACAGATTTTGTTCATACACTCGATGAACGTAGTACCTAATCTCGCAGCCGGATCTCATTATATTGATATTAAGTAAGGTGCCTACCTAGTTCCAATAAGACGTATATTAAAGTAAAATAAGATGAATAACATTATAATTGTTTAAAAATCTTATTTTCAGTACTGACAGATCTAGTTACAGTTTTGCTTCATCCAAAATTAATGGAAGAGATATTTTTACCGCAACCGGTACCTGCTCACAATGTTATAAAACAGCTGCTTTTAGATATAGCAGTCTCGTCAATAATGAGACTGGATGATTATTCCATGAACAGACTATGGGATTTAATAACGATGATTTTTAAATGGCAAATTTCGATAGCAAGAAAACAAAACGCTTTTGACATTACCCGAAGACATTTAAAAAGTGTAGCCATGCTGGTTCCGGACATTTGCTCGAAACAAGCAATTGAATCTACAATAATCAAATTCGAAACACTTGCTAAAAATATTTCAGAAGATGACTATAAATCTCTATTTGGTACTTTAGTTTTATGGTTTTCTGAATATCGTACTAAAATATCAGTTCTCCTAAGATTAGGACTTCAGTTGAAAGACGGTTTATTTAGAACACCATCCGCAATACATCCTAAGTTATTGAAAAACTTGGGAGATAACATTTACACATACGACACTAAAATGAAGTCTATTGACGACTACGATGTACAATCTTCTGATGGCATTGAAATAAATTGTCTTCTGGGACTTATCAAACAGTCTTCTTCGAAGGAAAGTTTAAATTTTATTGAGAACATTACGCTTAATGGAATACGAAAAATGGAATCGACTGGAGCGATCATAGAGGACATACAAATAAGCAGAAAAGAAAAAGGTGATCTAAATTTTATTGCTAACATACCGAAGACTACTAAAGAAGATTTACTTCAAATGCTAGATGGTGATATATTAAAAGAAATTAATTAAAATGCCTACGAATTGTATTTGCCATTGTACTTGATTATTTGACCATTACTCATTTATGTTATTGTGATAATCTGTCTTAACCTAAGATAAAGCAGATATACTATGGAGGGTAGAGGCAAGGAGAATCTTAAGAGAGAAAATTTAAGAGTGTCCCGCTTAATTATGCTGTAAATAACAGTTCAAAAAGCTTCCACAATGGCGCTGATGTAGGGCACAGGGTATTGTAGGAATGTAGCAATTGTAGATGAAGTGAAGTATGCCGAGTTAAATTTTTTATATTATTGTCGACAGTCATTGAAAAAGTAGTTAATTATTGAAAATATCAACAATTTTCGTTGAAAAATAAAAAACTACGTTTAAAAAAACCTACTTACATCAAAAACAAAAAAAATGTATCTATTAAATAACTTATTAAAAAATTTAATTTAATACACATCTTATGCAAAACTTTCCCTTTATTATTAATAAAATAGTACTATTTATATCTGCTACCTATTGGAAGGTTTAAGTCGGAAAACTCCAAAAAACAACCGTACACAAACTACAATTACATCATCCACGTAAACAAAAATTTTCATAAAACGAAAAGTACTGGGCCATACATACATACTTAGTTGTAAAACTTTTATGGGACCAAATGGATCTATCTGATTCGAACGAAGAATCACGGATCATAAATCTCTGCATAATCGGTGTACATACATAAAAAATACCGATCGAATTGGGAACCTCCTTTTTGAAGTCGCTTAACAAAATAATGTAGTAAATATAACCTTACAAAATTACTTATTTTATATTTGTTGCTTTTAAACATTTACCCTGATGCTACTGCCCTAATATTACGCATTTTGACGGACACTTGTCATATACACAGATGATTCTCCTGGCGTCTACCATCTCTCTAAGATATACTCACAGTAGCTCCGTAGATAAGACACTTTTCGCGTTCACACCTAACAAGTATGAACTATGACATACTTCATTACTACTAAGCTGTAATCATTAAATAAAAATCGTTGTTCGTGGAAAAAGTTTTTTATTTACAAACATAGACTTCCGTTCACTTTAATTGTCATGAACAATACACAAATGTACATATTTCACTGTAACTATGACGTATACTTATCACCAAACAATATTTTCTTGAATTGAAAGATTTTGATTTTGTGATAATTAATGAGACTGAGCCGTCACGACTAATAGTCGTCTCGTCCAAATACTTGAAATAATCCAATAACCCAAATACCCCTTAAAAGGGGTATTCGCTCAGTGAACACGATATTTATACTTTGTTTAAATATTACAAAATGTGATAGGTATAAAGTTAAAATATATAATAAGATCATGTCATAAATAGCTTATAGTTCTAGTAACAAAAAACTTCAATAAAGAAAAGGTCAAGAATAGTGTTACCACATTATGACAAACAATAGGCGAATTATGTGCAGCTAAATTTCAACCATTTTTTGATTTCAGAATATACAACCTAAACCAACCCTAGTAGTAAATTATCCCGAATACAAATAATATATGTTATGACCAAGTCCAACCCTATTATTATGTTGGTAAAAAAAATTCCTTTTACACAATAAATTACAAAACATTGATAAGTTTGTCAAAAGTTAGCTAAGTAGATAGATAGGCTAATAAATGAAGGTATAGGTAATGCCCCCATAACGCGGTAGTGGTTCCGCGTTATAGACATCCCCTTATTCATAATGGTCCGCTAACTTTAAACAGCCGCTTAGGAGTGTTTTTTCTCAGTCTGACTTAGGTCAATAGAAGACAGAGTGAGAATTAGCAATGCTTTAAGTTAACAGACTATTATGAATAAGGGGTTAGAGTAACTTATTATGGTTATAGACGTATTGCTTATAACGCGTTCTTACGGCGTCGTATTTCTTAATAATAATAATTAATCACAATTCGCACAACATAATTTACACACGTAAGCTAATTATGAACTGTACAAATCATTATAAATTTCACGGTATAGAAATATATATGCGGGAATTCCCGTGTTATACTGGGGATTGAAATCGCGTTATAGTTTTTGAGGGGCATTACTGTGGTTTACTATTATTTTAAATTGACCAAATTTTGACAATTAAAAACGAAATTAAGAGAAAAACATGGTCCGTTATAATATTGATGTGATCGTAGAAATGAATAATTAAGCTACTCAAACTTTCAACAGGTAAATTATTAAAGTTCTTATAGTTAAAAAAGCTATGCTCACAGTTAAGAATTATCAGACTAGAAGCGTTACATTTAACATTGTATTTTAAATTTAAAAAAATTAGTTATTTTTACAAAAACATAAATATGAGATTACTTTGCGACTGCCACTTATCAAAAGCAAGATAATAACATGAAGTAAGTATATTATAATAAAGTTATTATAGTATAAAGTACAGGCTTTATATAAAAATAAATATATAGAGCTACTTATACGAAGTCTTGAAAGAATTGTTAAAACATGTTTGTGTGGTAAATGTTACTATAACATAAATGACTTTCTTAATGACACCACAGATTGGAAATGGAGCGACCATCCTCAGGCTATTAAATAATAAGTTTAATTGTACAATGTAACTTTGTAAATGTTACTTTAATTGTAAAACATATTTTTGATGAAAAAAAAAGCCCGCTGAGATTGTTGCGCCCATTCTTCTCAAGCCTGAGGCATTCATTTTGGAATGGGTGGTAGTTTTTTTTGACTTTCAATAAGTGATGTCACATCCTATTTTTAATAAAAAATTTTGAATTTGAATCTACTGAAATTGGATAGTCTTAGAAAAACAAAATCTTCCAAAGATTAGAAAAATCTTTACTAAGTAATGAAATAATATTAATATTTAAGTTATTAAAAAATATATATAACATTATTCAATCAAAAATAAAACACAACACATTTAGAAAACACACATACAGTAGAGACTTTTATCCGGACCTCAGTTATACTGATTCGGGATTATACAGACTGCCAACTAGACCATGGGCGCAGCGAGGTATACTAATTTTATAACAAAATTTAATTAATGAAAGGAAATATTTATAATTATGTAGAGAAAAAAAAACGGGTTGCACTCTGTGAGGGCCGGCAGAAGTGAAAACTTGAACATTAATGTTGTGCATTGCTGCATATTTAGGAATGGTTGGAGAATAGTTTATCATATTGTATTTTGGTATATATATATTTAATTTGTTTTTTTTTTGTATACACACAAATAGCTTTAAATTAAATATTCATTTATCCGGATATTCGATTATCCGAACGGCTCATAGTAACAATTATTAGTCCGGTTAATCGAATCTCTATTGTAATCATACAATAATATTATGTAAGCTTATGTTAACCATACAAAGGCACAATGGCAAATTTTTTCCCACCAACATCATCACCTGTTCGCAGGTGATCACTATCACCAAAAGGTCACAGTTGAGCTTTTATACTTAAAATTCAAAACACACATATTTTACAACATTCCTCATTATTATTACACTCCCTCTCACTACAAATAATAGTTTAGGTTAATTTTATAGGAATTTTACCAAGAGGTTACCATAGGCGAAGATAGAAGAAGCATTAAAGGGCGCCGTAGCTAGTGAAATTACTGGGCAAATGAGACGTAATATCATGTCTCAAGGTTACGAGCACAATTGTATTGCCCCTCAGAATTTTTGTGTTTTTCAAGAATCCGGAGCGGCACTGCATTGAAGTAGGCAAGGCGTATTAATTACCATCAGCTACACGTCCTGCTCATCTCGTCCCTTATTCTTATTACTCTAATGGTATTGTTAAGCTGTGATAAAGTCAAATCCCCGATCCACATAAAATGAATAACGGCAAAAGAATGCTTACAAATGGAGACAGTAGTTAGTCCACTGAAAACAAGTAAAAATAAGGCAAGCCTTTAGCTGTCTTTCTACTGCCATTGTTCTTTGAATGTGGATAAGGCCTAAGATAACAACTCACTGATTATATATACAAATATTTATATACAATTTTGTTCATACTTTAATAGCCTAACATAACTTGAGAATATCAACACTTGATTCTTTAGAAGTTTAGTTTAAAACAATTATTCAAATACTTCAATAAAATAGTCAGTTGGTAGTAACACAAAATTAAACATTTCAATAGATATGTCTTAATTGACCATCACTCACAGGATTTATGATCCAATTAATAACTTCGACATCATATGTTTAAGTTCGATATCAATATGTTTAAGTGGTACAATGAATTTTATATGAGCAATGGACAATAATTAAGACATTGCCTTTCTTTTAAGATGACAAACATAGATATTTTATAAGAAGCACTTCATGTTGAACAATGTTACAAGAATATAATGACGCCTGTTGAAGATTCACTTTTAACTAACAACCGTTTATCTTTATGACTGTTTTCATATGTATTTAAACAACCTTTAAATAAATACATTCTTATGGAGTGCACCAGTGTGGCCGAACAACGGGCACAAATACTCCAATCACCAACATCTGGGCTGGTTGGAGTAAGACATTTTTAAAAAACGCACAATGGCCCAATCAAGAGGCTAAGTGTGTAAGCAGCCCAGCTAAACTAACTAACTAACTAAACCTTTAAATACAATTTAATTACTTTATAATACTAAGTACTAAGCCCCTAGACATACAATGATAAGACTATGATAATTGTGTTCATTATGTTTTGAATACAGCAATCTAATATCAATAAACTATAATTAATAAAAATTAAATATCCAACGTGTTGTTTCAATGGACACATTAAATAAACACACGGCTATAACTACTGAACCGTAATCCTAAGAAAATATTCAAAAATAAAATACATAATTCACCTAAATTAATCAATTATTCAAAATATATAATTTCGGAACATGCTGTGAGAAATCTAGTAGCCGCGCGCTAACGTAGGCACTGACACCTATTTCGTGCTGGCACCAGGATGCTAATTCCACCTTCGCACGACACGACACAAGTTAGGATATCATCCTCACCATCTGGATGTGTGGCGGTCCTCCACAGTGCGTGCTGCCTTATGAATGACCACGTAAGGATGATTAAAATTTAATTTTCCTAAATATTATGTATAATAATAATATTGGACACAATAATATAATATTGGCACACTTTGACACAAATTATCTTGCCCCAAACTAGGCATAGCCTCTACTATGGGTACAAGACAACAATATATTTAATACAATATACTTAAAAACAAGGACTCCGCACCGTGATATTAGCAAGTGAAGCACCGTTATGCTAGTGTGTGTGCGGTTACGGGGGATACTAGTAACACAATTTTTTCTCCCTTAAATAATCATATATGGCCACAAATACTTATATAGTATCGTTTTTACACTTTTTCATAACGCACGATGGCATTTTTAAAAAATTTATTGAGACGCAAACTGATCTGTTACAGACGATGACAATTCTCATAATGGCCGCCTATCGGCCTGTAGTAGTGTAACTGTGCGGCTATGTATTTACACATTAATCGGCTTGTTTTGGTGCTACACTGTTATGTAAGGTGACACGGGAGTCCTTATTTTTTACTAGTCTGTGACTTAAACATACATAAATACGTGACTTGGAAACAAACATTCATATTCATCATATAAATGATTGCGCCTACCGGGATTCGAACCCGGGACCTCTAGCTCAGCTTGAAATTTGTTTGTTTGAAAATTTCAATTATTTACTTTAAATTTTAGAATTATTTTTTTACGAATAAGGTTAGATAGCACTACCTGTGTTGATTCAATGTCACTATTATAACGCACTTACTAGTTATTCATAAGATAAAATGTCTAACATTGACCACTAATACTATAGATACATGAATGTTTGTGTTTCATATTAAAGGCACAAAGGCATTTCTTCCCGACAATATTCTACAGTTAGACCTTACAACTATAGAATATTACATATTAAGTGTATAGTATATCTTGTTTACTCATAAAATAGCTCTTTACCGGAGAAAACTTTTAATTGTCAATCTGTAATATTTTTCAATTGAAACCTAGCTGTAAGTTTTCTTAAAAATTAATAATAAAATAAAGATGTTCACATTATTATTGTGTGATAACTAACTGTCAAATATTAATTAACTTTACTGATGTGTTTGGCATTTAAATTTTATTTCTATTTTGTTATATTCTATATTCCAACTGCGCTCATGAATATTGTTTATAACTAATTGTCAATAATTCAGATATCAATTAAATATTGTTTAGTAGATTTTATAGTAAACAAGTATGTTTATTTAAACAAATATAGGTTTTATTAACATTACTATAAGGTTTTTATTGCTAAACAAAAAGTCGTCGGGTTGAAACTTGCAAGAAACTTACAAGTACAAAAACAGTTTTAATTTGATGAAACTTTTACTTTACATATTGAATACTTCTTATTCTGGTCCTTTATGAATTTAATATATTTAAGAGTTTCAATTTGAGCAATAAATAATGAATCATTAATGATCTACCAGTGGGAGGCTCCTTTGCACAGGATGTCGGCTAGCAGCCACAACGGCACCTATTTCTGCCATGAAGCAGTAATGTGTTAAGCTAGTGAAATTACTGGACAAATGAGACTTAACACTTATTTCTCAAGGTGACGAGCGCAATTGTAGTGCCGTTTACAGTTTTTGGGTTTGTCAAGAATCCGGAGCGGCACTGCAATTACCATTATCTGAACGTCCTGCTTGTCTCGTTCCTTAATGTCAAAAAAAATAATGAAAGGCATATATTCGTTTCAAGTCACAACCTACTCAACTATTATAAGAGGTATGTTTGAAGTCTGCTATTGATTGAAGTAAATTAATTCAAGAACATGACATATCTAAAGTACTTTTGATGGAAAGTGATAATTGAATAATTATCACTATGGCAACTATTTTTTTTATTATTATTATTTTAATAATTTATTGACATTGGGACAACTCAAGTGTCATTATACTCTACGTTATAATACTCAAGACCTTCGGGTCTTGTATAGTCAACACAATAATTATGAACATTAAATTAACACACCACATCCATTTGAAAAATATGTCTTGATTGTCTCTAGATCACTTCAAAAACAACACTTATCACAATTATATAAAGTTCACTTTTCACCGACAGCTACTAAAACATTCTATGCATTCTTGATGTTGGTGAGAAGCTCGAGTCGGGTGGGATACTAGTGTCGCCATAAATTGGTGCTGCCTGACCATTCGAGGCATAAGGACTTCTTGACCAACTCCTCGTACGATTTTGCGGTGTATCTGGCAACACTGTATGTGCTGGCTCCGTTGGTAACCGCATTTGCACCTTTTTCTGGAGTTTTGATTGAACTGCAAAATATTAGATAGCATGAAAATAAATAACAACATTTTACCACTATTATTTAATTTTATCTCTCTTAGATGCTATCTCAACAGATAAGAGAATCCCGGCGACAGTCTCGCTGTGCCACAAACCATTTTCACAAGGCTGCATGTATTTTAAAAATAAAATGTACTTCAAAAATATACTAGTTTTTGATGTTACACTTCTAGCGTGTTAGGGAAAAATTATCATTAGTAATTATTAGGATGCGCGCACACCGCCACGCAAATTCGAAAACCCTAACGTTAGGAGGTCAACTAGACCATTTGTATCATATTTCGGCTACCATACTAACCATTTCCGACATTCATAAGTGTCATTTTCATCTCAATGAATAAAGTGATTTTAATTTGATTTATTCATATGTCTGCGTGGTAAGACAGTTTGACTATGAAGTTATCCTCTAATAAAAGTTTTAAACACCTAAGACAATAAGGTAATACTAACCAAAAACATATCCACCCGCAATAAGAGTGAGTGTCACAATAGTTGTCAAGTATGGCTTCAGTAATGAGAACAGAGCTCCCAGGAGTGTCCCACAGGCAATGTCACACTCCTTTTCCACCTCCACTTTGATCTCCTGCGAAGTCAGCCTCGACGCAACATTCACCCACCCGTGGCCGCACGAAGCGCTATCACTTTGCACTAAAACTATCATTTCACTATCTTTTACAGTTTGCTCAACCCTCAATCCCGGAGATGTTGTGATTCTGATCTGCTTCAAGGTCCGTGGGTGCCCGAGTATAGTAAACGTAGCTGGTGGGTTTAGGAGTGAAATTTTGGTGTCCAAGATTTGAATTCTGGGTAGAAGTTGTACTTTGGTACATGTTTTAAACACACCCCATTCAGCGCACAGGTCGATTTCTTGCGGCTGGGTTATTTCTGATGATTGGATTATTGAGCAACCCAGTTGACCTGTAAAAGAGTTAATTTAACATCAGAGTTATACTTTTGGCAATAAATTTGATGATGTGATTTAGGACTCAACTAAGTAATGGTATTTTATGACCAGTGGCCTATGGCATAACAAATTATAAGCTAATATTATTGTGCACTATTGAATGAGCTATTAGTGGTTTTGGTTGTTATAATGAGAAATATTTGTAATGTAAGCGAATTTTACTAGTTTCTGTTGCAAAATGAAGCTGAAAATACAAATTATTAGAAGGAGCTTCGTTCGTTGATCAAAAATGTAGAGTTTATGGAATTCATCAATCAAGAAGAATTGCTCCTACAAACAAGGCGTCAGGGACAAATTTACAGAAGGCGAATAAATTTCACCTTTGAAAATAGTGCCTTTGAAATGTTCCGTATGACATCTATTAGAGCCGAGCGTATTCTTCAAACAATTATTTCACATGGCATTCAACATAGAAGCAATGTTGGTGCACTTTCTCCCATTCAAAACCTATATTCTTTTCTCCACTGGCTTGCTGATAATATTACCACCAATATTACCAGTTCATATAACTTTTAGTTTAGAAAAACTATTAGCAGTTTACAAGAGTAAGGGCAGTCCATAAATTACGTCACACGTTAAGGGGGAGGGAGGGGATCGACGAAGTGTGACATTTTGTGACAATGGGCGGGGATGGGTGTTAGTTCCGAATTTTGCCTTTATAACCGCTCATGTTTCTCAACGTTACCACAGTAATGACAAGAGCGTTTACAGTAAAATTCGTTATATTCATTTATAGACTCACCAGCGGGTATATCAAGTGTGGACATAGCCGTATGTGGCGGCTTAGTGCGGCAGATGTAAGGCAACTCGACCTCCAAGCCGAGGAGCGCGTATTTCTGATCCTCGCTACACAGCAGTGGGTTTGATGTTAACTCGGACCCGATCGCTATCGGCACGAAAGAGGACGGCCAATCGCCGGGCAGAAACTCCATCTACAAAATGTATTACACATTATTTCATACTATTATCATTACTTCTTCCATTCTTACAATCCATCCATAAATTACGTGAGGAAATTTTAACCATTTTTCGACCCTCCCTCACATAGGTGAGATGCCTTGAGATTTCTCTTGAAAAATTTCGCCCTCGAAATCTAATCACGCCAGATTCATGTTATGTTTAATTTAAATAAATAAGGAATGGAGCGACCGCTCTCAGGCTAACTAATTAATAAATTAATTTGTAATGCAATTTGATTAAAAGAGACCAACTGAGTTTTTTCCTCCCGCTATTCTAATCTGAGGCACAACTTTTAGTGAATAAACATCAAATAATTGAACTTGCACCGACTTCCAAAAAGCGATATAAGTAGTCATGGACAAACAAGCCACATGAGGTAAAGTGATCACCGCTACTCTCATGCATCACCAGAAGAATTACAAGAGCGTTGCCAGTCTTCCGAAGTTTGTTTGTACGTGATAGAAAGTTCCTTGAAAGAATGACTGTGGAGTAACGGATCATAAATTCAAATATATTATTCAAAATAGTATTTAAAATCAGTTATTGAACGTCAAAAACTAACACCCATTCGAAATATGGTGCCTCAGACCTGAAAAGAACGGGGTAAAAAACTCAGCGGGCTATTTTTTTAAATATTAATTGTAGTGTAATATCGTACAATAAACTTTATAATGTGAAGTATTGTCTTGCTCCATTGATGACCTCCAGTTTCTGGGAATCCAATTCGGCGTTGGGTTTCAGGTGACCGTGGAGTTGGCAATCTCTCAACATTCCGAGACAATGTATTCCGATGCTAGGCGAGGCATTAAGGGAAGTGGTAACGAAAGACTGAAACGGTTTATTTCACTCCATGCAAAAGAGGAGTCTATAGAAGATACGCTTCTCTTCTGGCACTCTTCGACGATAACCCAATTACTTCATCTCCAGTACTGTCATCTATCTGCGTTACAAAACATGGCGGCATCCAATATAATATCGGATATGATGAAACTGATCCGATCCGACATAGTATACTGCCTACATATAGACGATCGGATGCCTTCGCTATAACTAACTGCAAGGTCTTTCCCCTTGTTTTCGATAGCTGTCGCCCATCTACATTAGTTTTACAGTGCGGTTTTCAAGCTTTTTTCCACACACAGCTGTGGAATGAGCTTTCTAGTGCGGTGTTTCCGGGACGATACGACATGGGTACCTTCTTAAAAAGCGCGTATACCTTCCTCAAAGGCCGGCGACGCTCCTGTGATTTCTCTGGTGTTGCAAAAGAATGTGGGCGGCGGTGATCACTTAACACCAGGTAGCCCGTACGCTCGTTCGTCTTTTTTTCCATAAAAAAGTTATACCAGAACATCGCTAGCCGTTCGACCATGGCGAATGCCATACTGTCGGTATTAGTTCATCTAGGTATGGCACTAGCTATATAGTTGGCCGTTAACAGTCCTTTTTGGTTAATAATGTATTTTAGCTGTCACCAATTTTTTTAAAAATAGCCTTTTGGGTATGAGTGCCAGAATAAAAGAGTCAGCACCGCAGTGAGAGGCACTCGCGGTTATTAGCACGATGGGAGATATTATACCATACTTCTTAACATTTACATGACAATAAGGGACTAGACGAGCAGGACGTTCATCTGATGGTAATTGATACGCCCAGCCCATAACAAAGCAGTGCCACTCAGGATTCTGGAAAAACAAAAATTTTCAGCGTCACTACAGTTGCGCTCATCTCCTCGAGACAAAGAAGTCTCGTTTGCCCAGTAATTTCACTAGCTACGGCGCCCTTCTGACCTAATGTTGTACTACTTCACGGCAGAAATAGACGCCGTTGTGGTACCCTTAATCTAGCCGGCAACACTTGATGAGAGTATATTGATACCTTTTGCACAGGCACTTGGTGTATAGTGAATTGTATTGGAGGTCTGTCCAGCTTGAGCACGTGGCGCCCGGACGTGTCCCGAGTGAGAAGCGCGAGCGACACGCCCGCTCCCGCCAATACTTGCACCCCCGCAGACGACGGTCGCCAACCCACACCTTCCAAGCAAATTGCGAAACTACCCACACCTGCAAGTTTCAAACTCACTCACAGCTATTCGAATAAAAAAAAATACAATAAAACAATTTATTTATTTACTAATGATCCAACAGCTTTATATAACACTAGCTGACCCGACAGACGTTGGTTCTTCTGTATATAATAAATAATAATATAATAATAATAATAATATCTTTATTAAAAGGTATGCACCCAGATAAAATAATATTTTTATATGATTTTATCAATAATATATCATAACATCAAAAATTACTTCGTAAAATATGCACCCTGCTGTCGTAATGACATTGTTTCACAGCAGAACTGTCAAACCGTGCGTCAGTAAATTCTCTCATAGAAATTATGAATGGACACATCAAAGAAAAAACAAATTTGTTGTTTTTATTTAGCAGCATTTTCCTATTTATTCACCTTTTAAACCTTCTTTGGACTTCCACAAATAAATCAAGACCAAAATTAGCCAAATCCGTCCAGCCGTTCTCGAGTTTTAGCGAGACTAACGAACAGCAATTCATTTTTATATATATAGATAGATTACAATAGACATTACAAATAAGTTTACCAATATGCCAATTTAGGATTAAGAATAATAATAACAAAACATTAATAGGAATACATCTGTTTTTGAAGTGAAACTTCTTTAGAATCGTTGTGATTTCAAACCGGATGCAACGGAAATAACGACAGGTAAGAGACACAAATACAAAAATGTTTAGGATGAAGCAAAGAATGAGACAGAAATATGCATACTATTGAAGTGAAAACTTCTTTATCATCGTTGTGATTTGAAGATTTTAAGCAGTCACATCAATTCATAATATTAAACATGGGAGATAATGAGATAGGAAACATAATACAATGTTTTGGTACCAGGCGATCATAGTTAAAGAAGAGATTGTCTTAAGTATGGCGCGAGTATACCTTCCCTTAATATATTCTGACTCCAAGCGCACGACGTATTACTACATAGACACCAGTAGAACATATTATTATTAGTGGTGGTAGGTATGTCTTTCATAGCGGTTGAAATCATGTGTCATCCTAGCAACACGTACCAGGAATTCATATGCAGTTTAGAGGTTCATGCACCATGCAGGTTTCACTTCTGACAGGTGTACTTTGTACGCACGCAATGTTTTTTTTATGTTAGTATTATTACATACGTTAATAATAATAGTATTTAAGAGGTGTGTGTGTGTCTGTGTGTATGTGTAAGTGTAGGCGAGTGAGGGTGTGGGTAATTGAGTGTTTTCGTGTTTATGTTATTCAATTTTATTATCGTATGAAAATAACAACACTTCATTTATAAAATAAAGACTCACTTCTGGGATAAATTAAATTCAATTTGTAACCTGTTATATGACGGAGCCACACCCTGAGAGTTGAACAAGACATACAAGCTCGGACGGAACCCGAGAGGTCGCGAGTTCGAGTCCCGCATTGTTCATAAATTTTGGTTACAAACTTCAATTTATGTTGAGCAATCGCTCCCAAGCCTGGCGGCGAATGATATCATTGCATCAAAACATTTCAAGTTTTGAAGCATAAGTAATTATACATAGACGTATTTTGAATTCCCTTTGTCCTCATCTATATCACATAAACCTGATCATGGTGACCACTTACGAGTCTATAATTAATATTATTTTGAACTGAAACTTCTTTCCGCGCACGAGGGTATTTTTTTACAGATGAAACGCAATAATAATAATATTAGTGACAAGAAAATGTGGTACGATTTTGTCTGAGAGAGGGAGAGATTGAGACCGATTGAGGGAGAGTGACAAAGGGTGAACGCATGAAGAATAAGGCACATAGCTATGGAGCGAGAGTGGGGAGAGAGCGTAAAATAAAATAATAAATATAGAAAAATTAAATTATATAATAATATAATTTAACTTTTCAATTAAATAAAAAAATTGTGAAAAATTTGTATATAAGTCAGTTGTTCAGAGTAATATATTTCTTATCTTTTTGTTAATCTACATTTTTTTCTTAATTCATATCTTCCTTTTTCCCTCCCTCAAAGTCTCGGAAATCTAATGCTTTAGATCAGTATAAATATAAAAGAGATTTAAAAATTTGTTTGCCAAAGAAGTTTCACTTCTGACATGTGTACTTTGTACGCACGCAATTTTTATATTTTTTAAATAACACAAGCAACATACCAACAATAGAATTGCCGTCTGCTTCAGACATCTCGACCCACACTTCATCAGTGACTGTGTGTCCGAATACGGAACTCTGGAAGCCTATGAACGCACCGGCACCTTCTACGCCAGATACCAATAATTCGCTTCCATACGCACTGAAATTTAAAAATCATGTAGCAATTTTTACCAGTGGGAGGCTCCTTTGCACAGGATGCCGGCTAGATTATGGGTACCACAACAGCGCCTATTTCTACCGTGAAGCAGTCATGTGTTAGCATTACTGTGTTTCGGTCTGAAGGGCGCCGAAGCCAGTGAAATTACTGGGCAAATGAGACTTAACATCTTATGTCTCAAGGTGACGAGCGCACTTGTAGTGCCGCTCTGAATTTTTGGGGTTTTTCAATTACCATCAGCTGGACGTCTCGCTCGTGTCGTCCCTTATTTTCATAAATAAAAGCAATAAATTAAAAAAACCAAACTATTGTAGATCAACATATAACATGCAACTATCAATATTAGTGCTACACTCTCCGACTGGGTCACCAAAAATCGCGGCCGTTGCATATAAAAAACACGGGTCCATATATCATTGTGAATCCAGGCCACGAAAACCCTGAAAGAGCCACCGACCGTACAGTGTTAAATTCAGTAACAAACCGTTAACCGCTTGCCAAGTAAATTATGCCGGTACTTATGAAAACTAATGTTATTCCCATACGCTTCGCAGACTCAAAGCATGCTCTATAAATTAGAGTTAAATTCAGCCCATTAACAGGCGTCTAAACTCAAATGCCACTTCTTCTTATTAAAGCTCAACCCTTTCCGAAGTGGCGATAAATATAAAAAAGAAGAAAGAAAACTTTTGACATTCATAAGTCTCATTTCCTCGACCTACACGAATTAAGTGATTTTGTTTTAAAAGCATGGCTTATAAATTCCTTTGAGTTCATTTAGGCACTTCTATCTAGGCGAGTAAGCCAGCCCTAATGAGCCCATTAACAGGACTGTATTTCATCATACAAAGCAAATGACTTTCTGAATTTCATAGGAGATCTACACAATATAATTTTAAATGAAGAATCATTTGAAAATGTTTTACCTGTTGGAGCGACGTATGTGTGCCGAGTACGGCGGGAGAACTGATACATTAGCTTGCGGCGCGACGAGCTCTCGGCCTATGTGGTCCCGGAGTACGACCCGAATGGACGAATCCTCGTCATTGCTCGGCTCGGCGGTGCAGTACTGAGGTATTGCCACCTCCACGTGAACAACCTAAAATCCATGTTGATATTAAATATGTGAAAAAAACTATTTGAATTTTTTAGTGATTTAACCCCTACTTGGAATATGTCCCAAAATTTAGTTGCGACGTGGTGGGGCGGATCGTTAACTTGCTTTGTATATAGCGATGGCTGGCCCTTGCGTCATCGTAAACTGTGCTTTTTTGATGATATAAAGTTTAATATTGACAAAATGCGTGCATAATTACAGTTTACAGTGGATTGATGAATAGGCGGACATTCCATTACCAGGCCGGGGATGTATTAAAAGGGGCCAAATTGAAAGAAATAATATTTAGAGAGCATGTATGCAAGAGTTGGTGCTAGTCCAGGAGAAGGTGTAATGAAGTACTGTTTCATATTTGTTCTCTTTCAGAGTGAAAAAGTTGTGTTTCACATAGCCTGCTTGAATCTATGGCGTAAACGCGAACGTCAGGATGACTAAATAATGTTTGGTTACTGCAATAATTACATTTAAGATATCGTAACAGGAAATATTATGTTTTTTTTTTTTAATTTTATTACCTCCTTATAATACAATATAATATGTTGATTTTCATTAATTTTAAAATAATATTTGAAACATCGATTAAATCTGACCTGTTTCAACTCCGCCATATTTTGCCGTCCTTGTATGACGTCACAATAAATATTTATGGGAAGAAAAGTCTAGTAAATTATTACATGCATATTTCCTATTACACGGGTAACAATTCCTTTAAGACTTACAGTTTCTCGATCAATATTGTTCCTCTCGTCCCTATGTCTGGCCAGAGCGACGCCCCGTCCCGGTTTCAACGCGATCAGCTCTCCGTTGGGCCTCATATCGAAGGCTCCATCTTCATACGCCACCCAGGTACTCCGGGGCACCGAGTTCAACTTCACAGTCGCCCCCACCGCTACTGACAAGCGATCGCTAACGAATCCGGTCTTCAGTCCCTCCACAGACGGTACAATGTCTGCGATGCCGAATATTTCTATTGTACTGTCCCATGAACGACTTTCTGACATCTGAAAGATAATTGCTTCATTATTATTTCGACACTGTGATTCTTATGAGGACCGATGAGAGTATTGGCCACCTTTTAGTAAGGGGTCCTCCTTATATTACGTCACACGTTAAGGGAGCAGATTTCCAATGAAATGTGACATTTCTGGTCAAGGGACATTGGCATCAAAAGCATTGTGACGTCAAATACTAAATTCTAAAATACCAAAAAAATATAAAGAATTTCTAACTCGATCTTATTTTATAAGGGCTATGTAGGTTTAAATAGTAAAATTTTGAAAATAGCTTTACATTTTTTTACGTATAAAAACAGAATTGAAAAAAAAATTGATGTCACAGCAGTGGTGGGGTTTCACAAGTGTGTCCACCTGTGACAAGTGTGTCAAAATTACCAAAAATGATGGCTCCCGAGGACTCTTCAATCACAGTATGTAATACTCAAAATATTTAATAATAAAAAATATTGCTGGAGAACTTACCTGTCCCAAATTACGAATTTTAACGTCTATTGTAATTAAGCCTGGCTTCAACGGAACCACGCGTATCGACAATCCTTCTGCTGTGCTTCTCTCCATTATGTCTGTAACCAAAAATAAAATTTTGGTCAAATATATAATATAATTGGGAGAGGCCGTTGTTCTGCCATAGGCGACTTTCGGCTGAAATTACAATATAATATACCTTATAGGTACATTCTTCTCTTATAGGACCATTGACTGTTTACATCTTTAAATGAATACACACATTCCGATCAAGCCTTTGCACAAGGCCTTGCAATACCCATTGACACTATTGTCATTATTATAAAGATTGTTATTAAAATAGTAGTAAAATAGTCACAAAATTTAAAGAATTCAAATTAAAATCACACAATAAACTTTTGCTATCCATACTGGGTCTAACTAGTACACGTAATAAATGATACCTACAATATGTATTTATGTGCGTATGTATATTTTATATAAAATTAGATATATCTTATAGGTATGGTATGTGTATATAAATATTTGAAGAGTTTGTAGAAAGACCAATTTTACAAACAACGTTTATTTAAATATCATTAAATTATTTTTATACATATTGAAATATATTGAATTCCGTCAATTGGTTGTGGTTCAGTAGGCATATGTGTTACAAGAGTTTAGTTATAATTTTTTTTTCTTATTTTTCTAGCAATGTAATGTATCGTGTGTGTGTCAAATAAAAGATATTATTATTATTAAGGATTGGGGCAGTGCAGCCGATATTAATACCATCTTTGTTGCAAAAGAGCGCTATTTGCGCTATTTATAACCTAGGTCGAGAAGAATTATTAAGAGAAAAATTTAAAGAAATAAAAATTTTGACTGTTGCCTTTCAATATATTCTTGATAATGTTCTATATGTTCATAAGCATATTGAAGAATTTGCTAGAAACAGTGACAATCATAATGTTAATACGAGGAACAAACATAAACTTGTTCTGCCTACTACTCGGCTAAGTCGGGTTAGTAAGTCTTTTGTGGGGCGATATTTTTACAACAAGATCCCAGAAAATGTGCAAAACAAAAGTACTACGATATTCAAAAGAATTGTTAAAAAAACGTCTGTGTGGTAAAGGTTACTATAACATAAATGACTTTCTTGATGATTCAACAGATTGGGAACGGAACGACCGCCTTTAGGCTAATAAATATAAGTTTAATTATACAATATTACATTGTTAACATATTTTTGATGAAAAAAAAGCCCGCTGAGTTTGTTGCGTTGTTTCTTCTCAAGTCTGAGGCATTCTTTTTGGAAAAGGTGGTAGTTTTTAACTTTCAATAAGTGATGTCATATCTTATTTTGAATAAAAATATTTGAACATGAACGATTCGGGGCTCGAACCCACGACCTCTCTCTTCCAACTGAGCTAACCGTTCGAGTGACGTATCGTCATAGAATCTTGCCTGCTTTATTCAACTCTCAGGTTGTGGCTTCATCCACAGGATCTACTTTACAGTTGACAACCTGCTCAACCCCAATATTTGCATATTAGCTAATTGACTTGAGATGTCGCTCTTGTAAATCTAGACAATTTGTTATGTTTTTAAAGTGATAACCCTCACTCCTAGGAATTCTTCTATGAATTCACAGGTTATCTCAATTGGAAGAGAGAGGTCGTGGGCTCGAGTCCCGCATCGTTCATAAAATTTTGTTTCAAATTTTATTGGTGTATTAATCCACGAAGTGAGGGTTATCACTTTAAAAACATTACAAATTGTTCAAATAATTTTATTCAAAGTATTATATGACATCACTTATTGAAAGTCAAAAACTACCACCTATTCCAAAAAGAATGCCTCAGACTTGAGAAGAAACATCGCAACTAACTCAGCGGGCTTTTCTTTCATCAAAAATATGTTAACATACTTATATTGTACAATATATTATTTAATAGCCTAAAGGCGGTCGTACCATTCCCAATCTGTGGAATCATCAAGAAAGTCATTTATATTATAGTAACCTTTATAGGTTTAAGAGGTCGTGGGTACGAGTCCCGCATCGTTCATAAAATTTTATTTTCAAATTTTATTTGTGTAAAAATAATTAGTATTTGTCACCTGTCGCATGTGCGGCGTGTGTAGAGTGTAGCGTTGCCAGTGCGGCTTCCCGCAGCGACCACGTGGCTCGCGGTGCGGGCACCAACGCCGCGAGTGCACGTGTACTCAGTCCGCCCGCTTCTACCCACACGCGGCCCGGCCGACCCACTAGCAACGTCTGCGTCGCCGCGCGGACACGCACCTCCGATATCGACACCACCTTGTACGTACATTAATGTTATGTATAAGCACATTGAGGAATCTTCTAGAAACTGTGACATTCATAATGTGAACACGAGGAACAAACATAAACTTGTTATATCTACTACTCGGTTGGGTCGAGTTAGTAAGTCTTTTGTTGGGCGATGTATATGCTTCTACAATATGATCCCAGAAAATGTACAAAACAAATGTGTTACGAAATTTAAAATAATTGTTAAAAAACGATTGCGTGGGCAAGGTTATTATAGCATAAACGATTTTCTTAATGACACCACCTCAGGCTCTTTAATTATAAATGTTTATTGTACGATATCACATTGTTATTCATATTTTATATAAAAAAAAAGCCCGCCGAGTTTCTTGCGCCCATTCTTCTCAAGTCTGAGGCAGTCTCTTTTGAATGGGTGGTAGTTTTTGACGTTCAATAAGTGATTTTAAATCCTATTTTGAATAAAAATATTTGAATTTGAATTATAATACAAATATACTATTGAGTGAAGCTGAGCGGAGCTCCCGCTGGGTGACTCCAATTGATTTCTGTGTTCAATTGTTTCACAGCCCTTTCTGGATCGATTTTAAAATCATATCATAGAAAGCTTTCGGATTTGAATTTTGAATTTCGACTTAATTCAATTAATATAATTAAAAACAAACATGATTTACAAATTATTCTAAATTAGCACGCGCTTTTTATATTTATTTAAAAAAAAACCTCATGTGACCAAATAAGGTGCTAATTCCTCATGTTTAAATATGGCGCCAAATTCCAAAAGATTATTTTTATTGTTTGGATTAATTAATTTTGTTTTGTTTTTATACACAGACTTAGTTAACTAGTACTTTCAATATCCAGTCGGCAAATATTCGTTGTATAAGAATAATTTATTTAAATCGATCTTTCTACAAATTCGTCGTCATTAAATTACATTAAGTTGAAATATTTTACAAGCTTATATACCTATATGACTAAATTGTAATTGTCATGTCATGACTAGTCGGAGACTGTATCGTGGGGATAATCTTGCAAGTGGTGTGACTATATAATCTACAAGTTCAGAGAGTAAGCCGCTATCTATATTATGTCCAAGTCTAGGCTGACAAATCAAAATTGACCAATAAAAAGCACTGCTTCCCCGATCCAATCCGTATTCCCATTTCCCGCACTTCCCGGCTACTTAGCAAATACCAGACTGGATTAAGCAATTTATTATGTTTTAAAGTGATAGCACTCACTTCTGGGATAAATTACATAATTAAAATATGAAAACAAAATTTCGTTTTCATTATTTATCATTATTAACGATGCGGGACTCGAACCCGCGACCTCTCGTGTTCCGTGCGAGCGCTCTTTCCAACTTAGCCAACCGTTCGAGTGACGTATCGTTGATAAAATCTTGTATGCTTCGTTCAACTCTCAGTTACTCTCATAGAAGTGATAGTATTTTGTTTGGGCTGTCAAGGGTTATTACTTAAAAATTTCTGTAGTTTATTTACAAAAGATCTTATCTAATCATCGCGGAGTTTTTTTTTATCTATTGTCTAATAATTGTCAACAATTTTATAGTTAGAACGAATGACGTTATGCATATCTACGTAATGATTTATATTTAAGAAACTAAACAGTGAAACACAGCTAACACCATTTTTTGTTCCGGTTTTAGTATCCCTGTCTTAAATAAAAATATTGTTATAATCCGGTTGTTCGAGTGGAGTTGAGTTAAAACAAACAAACATTAAACTTTATAATGTTAGTGATGGAGCGTCAACGCCTTTTTCAGTATTAATATTTTTAATTAGAATTGATAAATAATAATTTTCATAAATATTACTTTATTTGTATTAAGTAAAAATTTAATTGTTAAGATAATTTAATTTATATTTTTAATTATGCCCTGTGCTGCCCCGGGGCGTAAAAAGAATAGGGTAGTCCCAGGTCCAAGATGTCGTAAGAGGCGACTACACCCGTTTAAACGCCGTCCACCACCACCTTGAGACGGTGCAGCCGGCCTTGTGTTTCCTTACGGAGACGCAGATATCTCGACCTAGCGATACGTCATATTTAACGTACCCCGGATACAAAATTGAACACAATTTTTTGCCTCATGCCGGGGTATGTGTGTACGTTAGGGAGGATATCTGCTGTCGCCATCTCGGCAATTTTGAGGGTAGGGACCTGTCCACTCTCTGGCTCCGCGTAGATTTAGAGGACCGCGTCCGCATCTATGCGTGTGTCTACAGGTCCCATAGTGGTAACGCAGAAACGGGTCACCTCATGGGCTGCGTTCAAGCGGCATTTGATGACGTGCTTGCTCAGATCCCCTCCGCTGAAATCGTAGTCTTGGGTGATTTCAACGGGCACAATGCCGAATGGCTTGGATCACGTACTACAGACTACGCAGGGCGATCTGTGCATAATTTTGCATTGGTTGAGTCGCCAACGCTGCTTCCGGATGTGGATAGCCACATGCTGTCCTTATTAGATCTTCTTCTGACTACACATCCCGATGGTTACCAGGTCTCTGTCGACGCCCCTCTCAGAACGTCCGACCATTGCCTGGTCAGGAGTGTAGTGCCTATCCGACGCCAACGTCGCAGACCACCAGCGACCCGCCGCGTTTGGCACTACAAGTCAGCAGATTGGGATAGGATGCGTTCCTTTTTTGCATCCTACCCTTGGGGCAGGGTTTGTTTCCTTTCAGATGATCCTAGTGCCTGCGCCGTTGCAGTAGCCGATGTGATACTGCAGGGCATGGATATTTTTATACCAAGCTCTGTAGTACCGATCGGTGGCAGATCACAGCCCTGGTTCGATGCGTCAGTTAAAGCAGCATCTGTCTGCAAAAAACAGGCGTATCGAACTTGGGTTGCGGCGCTGGGCTCAAAGGATCCGAACTGCAAAGTTCTGAAGAGGAAATATAACCGTGCCTCCAGATTTTTTAAGCGACAAATCGCCGGTGCGAAATCGAAGCACGTCGTCAAAATTGGCGAGCAGCTTTCCAGTTACCCGACCGGAACACGCAAGTTCTGATCGTTATCGAAAGCTGCTCTTGGTTACTTCAACCAGCCGTCCATGCCGCCGTTGCACATGAGGAATGACACCCTGGCCCATACGGCAAAATATAAAGCCGCCAGCTCTTGGTATAACTTGAGGGTCACCACTTGATCAACGACCGGCAGTACGGCTTTCGCCATGGTCGGTCGACTGGCGATCTTCTGGTATACCTAACACATAGATAGGCGGCGGCTATTAAAAGCAAGGGGGAAGGCCTGGCAGTTAGCCTGGATATAGCGAAGGCCTTTGATCGGGTGTGGCACAAGGCGCTCCTCGCAAAACTTCCATCATTTGGGCTTCCCGAGAGCTTATGCAAGTGGACCTCCAGCTTCCTCACTGGGCGAATACAGGTCGTTGTCGACGGTTATTGCTCGAATCCTAAGCCCGTGAACGCTGGAGTGCCCCAAGGCTGTGTGCTATCTCCCACGCTGTTTCTTTTGCATATCAATGATATGTTGGACACCGCCAATGTACATTGCTATGCAGACGACAGCACTGGTGATGCCGTATACACGGCCCATGCAAGTCTCTCTCGAGAAAACGTCGACCAGTGCCGGGAGAAACTTGTGTCTTCTCTCGAGTCCTCCCTCGAGAAGGTCGCGGAATGGGGTAAGTTGAACCTTGTCCAATTTAACCCCCAGAAGACTCAAGTTTGCGCGTTTACCACTAAAAACAACCCCATTTGCCATATCACCGCTCTTCGAGAACACTTCCCTTAAAGCCTCGCCTAGTATCGGAATACTGGGTCTCGAAATCTCGAGCGATTGCCAATTCCGTGGCCATCTCGAGGGCAAAGCCAAATTGGCTTCAAAGAAACTGGGCGTCATAAATAGAGCACGGCAATACTTCAAGCCGGCCCACATTCTAGCGCTCTACAAAGCGCAGGTCCGGCCTCACATGGAGTATTGGTGTCATCTCTGGTCTGGCGCACCCCAGTATCAGCTCGATCCATTTGACAGCGTGCAACGCAGAGCAGCTCGAATTGTCGGGGACCTAGCGCTCTGTGAACGGCTGGATCACTTGACGTTGCATAGAGACGTTGCTTCATTGTGTGTCTTCTACCGCATTTATCACGGGGAGTGTTCCGAAGAGCTGTTCAACCTGATTCCTGCCGCCGAATTTCACCTTCGCATGACACGCCACAAGTTACGATATGATCCTCACCATCTGGATATGTGGCGGTCCTCCACAGTGCGAAGCTGTGGAATGAGCTTCCTTGTGCGGTGTTTCCGGCACGATACGACATGGGTACCTTCAAGAAAAGCGCGTACACCTTCCTTAAAGGCCGGCAACGCTCTTGTGATTCCTCTGGTGTTGCAAGAGAGTGTGGGCGGCGGTGATCACTTAACACCAGGTGAACCATACGCTCGTTTGTCTTCCAATTCCATAAAAAAAATCAAAATTCTTGCGCCTGGATGGAGGCTTAATGAGGATTGTCTCGAAACACAGTAGATGGCAGTTGAGACTCTTCTTGCTCACTGACCGCCATCCTAATTACATTGAATACCTTAAATTTATTCCTATTTGATGAAAACTTAAAGAATCCCGTGAAATAAATACAACTGCATCTGTGCTTCAGTGGGACCCTATAGTGCAGTGTTAATGTTTGGTGATTCAATCACACCACCGGTGGATTTAATAGAATCTAAGGTTCGCCGGCCGGCAGCCACTAGAAGAACCACGTGAAAGCGAGATATCTCCCTGTCTGAGGGATTACAGCACCATCAGCCAAGATACCTGAACTTATATTGCTGTGGATAATTCTATGATATTGGTGGTTTTCGAGGATTCATCATTAGGAACATAATATAATACTTGAGCCGCCATTTCTATGCCATATAAATTTTTTGGTACTTAATTTGTTTTTAAGAACAATTGTAAAGGTGTAGGCTATTTACACGCCTGTCAGTTAGTACAAGTAATACCTCAACCACTGCTTCAGCAGTCGCTAGCTCCACGTCGGTGTTGTCCAAAGCTATCAATTTAATACGTGAGGTACCCAGTGACACGCCGTGGACGACACCAGATGGCGACACCTAGAATACAACAATCAAAGATTTAGTCAAGTTTTAAAAGTTACACAGTTGATCACCACTTCACTGTGGTTAAACTTAAACTTAAGACTCTTTAAAAAAACACTTTTTGAAGTTATACTTCTTTCGTTATGAAAAATGATGAGAGTGAAATTTTAAGATGGGCGCGCAACACTGTAGCACAAAAGTAAGTTTTGTGCTACAGTTGGTTCCTAAAATTCTCTGACGTTTGCGACATTCGTTATTTTTTTTGGTTCCTTCGGACATTATTAGGACAGGCAAAGGGTTCAAGCCCATACAGCCGTATTCGTTATTTAATAATTAATTGTCAATGCCATCTTTGTAAGATATTTACAATATTGTTCTTTCTACAAACATAGAATAGCAGGGGGAATAAATAATTTTAAAGATTTTTGCTTTGTTACACCAAAGAAGTACAACTTCTTGCGTGCATACATAAGTACACACACACTTTTTTTTAACATAGTAGACCTTAACGTAAAGGACCTAAATTAAACCGAGTGTATTTGTTACAATTGCCTCGATACAAATCATTCAGTCGACACATGTCGCCAAAATAAAAATGTCGTATTTGCGGAAAGAAAAAATCATTCCTTACTACATCCCAATAAAGCTCAATCGGTTGGCTCTTCACCGGTTTTATCTCAACCAACTGATAACAACGTTGTTAATGTTGCAACAACGTCACAGGACGAGACGATAAATGTAGTACCTCCTGTTTTGCGACCAGCCATAGCACAGTGTTGCTGGCTACGGCTCTAGTTAAGGTGCAGTCGCACAAAACAGGTGACATCTTTGCTGGATCAAGGATCACAGGCTTCGTTTATTACGGAGTTAGCGATTCAATTGCTCTCACTGCAAAGAATACCAAGTAAGAGACTTATCTCAGGACTTGGAATCGACGGAGGCACTGCAATGTCCTCACGGTGGGTGGTAAATTTGAGAATTCAATCGCTCCAAGATCCCAGTTTTTGTGTAAATGTTAGGGCTCATGTTTTAAGTAAAATTACTAGGTTTCTACCTGGTGAGAAAATTGATTTCAAGTCTTTGGCCAATTTCCCTAAATTTAAATTAGCTGACCCAGCATTCAATCAACCTAATAAGGTTGACTTACTATTAGGTGCCACAGTCTATGCTCAGATTTTATTGGATGGTTTTTACAGAGGTCCACCTGGGTGTCCAGTTGCGCAAAATTCCAAATTGGGTTGGATTTTGTCGGGTTACGTTACCTCTGATAACATTTCAAATAATTCTTGTCATACAGTTAGTGTTATTAATTTGCATACTGCTCAAAATGACGAGATGTTAAAACAGTTTTGGGAGCTGGAATCAGAGCACTCGCTTGGTAGTACAAAATCACTTCCTACCGAAGAAGAGCAACGTTATGAAGAAATCTTCTCTACTACCACAACTAGAGACGACTCCGGAAGATATGTCGTCAAAATCCCTTTTCGGAACCCCTAAAGTTGCTGTGAGGGCACCTTGAAAGATATTGCTACAAGACCATTTCATTTGTTAGAGTGACGATTCACTCTGTGATTTATGTAAGGCTTTTGATTGAGTTCAACATTCAACGATGGTCAGGAAGCTATACCACTATTGCACAAAAGGAACTGCACTCGATCTGCACTTCTGACTTCATATCTAAACAATAGAATTCAGAGGGTCGACGTGAATGGCAAGAGATCTCCTGGGACTCCTCTCAGTATGGGGGTACCACAAGGGTCTATTCTTGGACCGTTCCTCTTCCTTATCTATATAAATGAGAAAAAATCCTAATCTTTTAGAGAAAAAACATAAGGTAGTATTGTTTGCGGACGACACTTCACTGATTTTCAAAGTGAAAAGAAACCAAGCTATGTATGTACGAAGTGAACGATACTTTATCTGACACCGTGTACAACCAGTAGCGCTACTAACCTATTGTTAAATAGCAAGAAAACTAAATACATTAAATTTACCGTACCAAATGTTAAAAATAAATAAAATAAATAAATGCAAATGTTTTGTTAAACGGAGAGGTGATAGAACCGGTGGAATCTGCTATATTTATATCTTGGCATAACTCTAGATTCCAAATTACAATGGGGCCCCCATATTGAAAGATTGGCGAACAGACATAGTTCTGCAGCAGACGCGGTTAAAAAAATTAGATAATTAACTGACATAGATACGGCGCGACTAGTATACTTGAGTTATTTCCATAGTATTATGTCCTATGGTATATTGCTATGGGGCAACGCTGTCTATATTAATACAATATTTGTGCTGCAGAAGAGGGCTATTCGCGCTATTTATAACTTTGGTCCTAAATAATCATTGAGAGCAAAATTCAAAGAAATTAATATCTTGACTGTTGCTTCTCAATATATTCTTGATAATGTAATGTATGTTCATAGGCACATAAGTGAATTCGCCAGAAACTGTCATAACCATAATGTTAACACCACAGAACAACAGACAAAAACTTATGATGCCTACTTCTCGGCGAGTTAGTAAGTCTTTTGTGGGGCGATGTATATGCTTTTACAACAAGATCCCAGAACATTTTCAAAATTTTTATTTTATTTTATATATTTATTTTATTTTAATTGTACAATATTACTTTTTAAACATATTAATTCGATGAAAAAAGAAAGCCCGCCAAGTTTGTTGCGCCCATTCATCTCAGGTCTGAGGCATTCATTTTGAAATGGGTGGTAGTTTTTTGACTTTCAATAATTGATGTCACATCCTATTTTGAATAAAAATATTTGAATTTGAATACAAAATTAATGCAAATATTGTTTGTGAGATTTAAAATACAATTAGCGCCATCTCTAATCGACTAGCAAGCTAAAAGATCTACACAAATGAAAACTTAACTTATTAAATCTGACCACTAGTAAATTACGAAATGTTCTAAGTTTTAAATATATACTAGAAAACTTAAATTATGTTGTACAAAAAACTATTATTATTACTACTTACTACTATGTATTTACACAAATTGAAAATATTTATATAGCGCTTCCGCGAACACATTTGACGCTTTCAAGTTTTCACTCACAATATTTCATAATAAATTATTTGAATTTAAACAGAATCATCGAAATGCTTGTATCACTTAAAACATTGCATAAGGGTTAATTACCTCAACGTAAGAGTTTCCTTTCACAAGTTTATAGGTGAAGGTGGCTAGGTGATGAGGTGGACCACCTGTATGTCTCAAGTGGAGTTTGGCGCCGGGCGGCAGCCGCGACCGTTCTGGAACTACGCGCAGACTTGGGAAAACTGTCACCTGTAATCAATATATCTCATATCTTTAAAAGAGCAATTCTTGTATATATATTATATAATCTGAATCTCGGAAACGGCTCCATAAAATTTAGTGTACAGTGGATTTCGGGGGCGATAAATCGATATAGCTAGGTTTCAATTTAAAAAAATGTAGTTTTATTCGTGTTTTAATGAGCAACAGCTACAATAAAATTAGAATACATCGGTAAAATTTCGGCACTATATACAAGACTATAATAGCTCAGATTGGGTGATCCGGAAAGCAGAAGACCCCGGTTCGAATCCAGATGTCCTAGAAGTTTTTTTTTGTTCAAGTTTTGCACATTCTAAAAAATCCGAGCAAGGCTGGGTCGTCCGGATATTTATAATATTTAACTATACTATAACAGAGTACGAGGAGTCTTCTGAAACTATTAAAATCATATTTACTAGGAAGAATCCAATTGGTTAATGTAAATGGAAAACAATCCTTTGGTTCCTTGGTCTCAATGGGCGTGCCTCAGGGCACAATACTGGGACCTTTCCTGTTTCTGGTGTATATTAACGATCTGGCATTTTTTATAAATAACAAGTATCATGTAGTCTATGTTGCCGATGATACATCCTTGTTATTTAAAATCAAACGTCAGCAAGATCAGTGTGAAAAAGTAAATAATGCTTTGTTAGGAGTATCAAACTGGTTCAATATGAATAATTTATTATTGAATAAAATTAAAACAAAATGTTTGAAATTTACGTTGCCTAATGTAAGGCAAGTGCATACAAAAGTAAATATTGACACAGAATCGAAAATTAATGATAATGCAGTATTTTTAGGTATAACATTAGATTTTAACATTAGAATCTCTAAGGGAAAAGTTCAAAGATATTCATATTATGACGGCCAATATATGTATTTATAGCAATCTCCTGCACGTACATAAACACACACACACACACACACATACTCACGCCTTGTTCCCGTCGGGGTAGGCAGAGACAATAGAATGCCATTTGCTTCTATCCTTACAAACCTCACGCGCTTCCTCTACATTCATTACTCTTTTCATACATGCTCGCCGGTTGTGGGTGCTTCGGACCTCTCCTTTTCTCAAAACGTCCCCAATTTGATCGACGAATGTTCTACGAGGTCTCCCGCGACCGGCTTGCCCACACACACTTGCCTTATATATTTGATGCGTCATTCTTTCTTCACTCATTCGCTCCACGTGTCCAAACCATTTAAGCATTCCTTTTTCAGTCCTTGTCACAACATCCTCTTTCAAACCACAGCGCGCTCGTATTACCGCATTCGGAATTCTATCAGTCAGTCTTACCCCACACATACTACGCAGTGATTGCATCTCAACTGCGTTAATTCTGCTTTTATGCTTCTTCTGCCATACCCAACTCTCACTTCCATACATTAACGTGGCGACAAGCACTCCATTATGTACAGCCATTCGCGCTTCTATTGGCAGTCTTACCGTTTATAAAGGCATGCAGCGCTCCATTCACACAATTTCCCGCAGTCACTCTCCTTTCAATATCACCTTCATATCTTCCGTCTCTTGTAAACATGCTACCCAAATATACGAATTCTGTAACTTGTTCTACCCTTTCATCTTCAATCGTGATAGTACACTCAGTCAACCTTTCATCCTTCTCAAATACCATCACTTTCGTCTTTCTTGCATTTACTTTCAAACCTCTCTCTTTAAAGCTCCCGTTCAAACAGTCAATCATTTGTTGCAACTCATTTACCGATGATGAAAAAATGACTTGATCATCGGCGTACAAGAGGCACTTAACACACAACCCTTCCATATTGATTCCACATTGCATTTCTCTCACATCATTCATGCATCTATCCATGAATAGGTTGAACAACCAAGGCGACGCTACACAACCCTGTCTGACACCTTTGGAGATATCAAACCAGCCCGTATAGGCACCATTAACACGAACACAGGCTTGAGAATCCCTGTACAGAGATTTCAGAGCCCTTATCAGAAAATTGTCCACCCCATACATAGATAAGACCTTCCATAATTCCTTTCTATTCACCCTATCATATGCCTTTTCCAAGTCTATGAACGCGCAATATACTTTCTGGTTTTTTTCCAGACATTTTTCAGTGATGCAGCGTAAGGAAAAGACTTGATCCGTACATCCCATTCCCTTCCGAAATCCCGCTTGCACATCCCATACCTTGTCATTAGTCACATTCATTACTCTTTCAATCAATATTCATGCAATGTACATAAACATTATAATTTATACAGTAAAATAAGCGACAAACATAATTTGAACACTAGAAATAACTACAAGGTTATAGTGCCCCTTACTAGGCTCTGTAAAATAAACTATTCTTTTGAATACGATAGTATTAAATTTAACAATAAATTACCAAAAAGTGTATCTGAATTATCAATAAATAAATTTAAATCTTTTATTAAACGCAGACTTATGTCGAAGGCTTATTATAGTATTGAAGATTACGTAAATGATATTACAATATGGAATTAAATAGCATTATAGTTGGTTTTTTATAGATTATATGGTTCAGCCTTGTGTTGTTTCACTGGTTTCCATTGTTTTGAAAATATGTTTAAACTTTTTTGTAATTAATATGTATGTATCTGAATTGTATTTTTTGTGATTGACGTTGACAAGCAGTCTTTTGATTTTATGTCAATAAATATTTTGACTTTGACTTTATAACTAAACAACCTTTGCCTTTTAACACAAATGTAAATTAAATGAATTGTTGAGAAACGTTTGTGCGGTAAAGGTTATTATAACATAAATGATTTTCTTAATGATACTATAGGCTGGGAATGGAGCAAATACTCTCAGGCTATTCAATTATATATTTTTTATGTACGATATTACAATGTAATCCATACTTTTAAAACAAAAAAGTCCGCTAAGTTTCTTGCGTCTGTTCTTCTCAGGTCTGCGGCACACTATTTCGAATTGGTGGTAGTTTTTGACGTTTTATAAATGATTTTAAATCGTATTTTGAATAAAATAATTTGGATTTCTGTGATTAAATTGGACGACCTTAGAAATCCTTGGCTAATAATATAATAGTGACTCAAAGTAAAATGCAGATGCAATAAGGAACGTAATACAGATAGCGAAATCGTATATAATAAATGACTTTCTTATTGATACCACAGATTAGAATGGAGCGACCACCCTCATGCTATTAAATAATAAGTTTCATTCTACAATACTACTTTGTAAACATATTTTTTGATGAAAAAAAAAAAGCCCGCTGTGTTTGTTGTGCCCATTTTTCTCAGGTCTGAGGTATTCGTTTTGGAATGGTCGGTTGTTTTGGTGGTAGTAGGTGGACTTCAATAAGTGGAATAAGAAGAATTTGGAATTAAAATATTTGAATTTGAAAAAATAAATACTTACCTCAAGTTCCGGACTCCACATGCCGGCGATGCCTGCCCTCACGGTGGCAGCGCCCTCGCTCAAGCCACACAGCGCTTCGCCCCTCACGGCCACGTTGGGGCTGGCCCGCCAGTCGCCGCGCCGCGCCGCCAGGGGGCGCCCCGCCGACGAGCGAGCGAGCGCGCTCACGGCCACGCAGCCGCCCACGCTCACCGCTCGAGCGCTCGTAACTTCCACGCTCATCACTTCCTCTATGTTCACCTACAAACAATAGATATAATTCAAAAACAATCTAATTATTACTTATTTCATACAAATATATTGTAAAAGGCATAAATTATTTATATATATACTCAAAATTTATTGAATTAGGCGTTACTTTGCGGAAATCCATAATTATACAAATTATTTAAGTTTTCTTTAGTGTTAATTCCGCTAATATTTGTCTTTAAAACAATTCGACACGTGTTTCGCCTCTACACGAGGCATCCTCAGGACGTGTTGTCTCGCCAAAATCTGGCACGAGACTGAATCAAATGAGCCGGAAGCCGCTCCTTTAGAATTCTTTTTGATCTCATTTCAAATATACTAGATATGACTACCGCTTCGGAAACAAATGGCTCTCTGAGAGAGCAGAAGAGGCTCAAAAAACTCTCCTAGCATTGTTTTTTGCGCTCTTTTCAATAAAATAATAAAATAATCATAATCTAGTCCCAGGCTGTCGGATTACTTAGATATTCAGCTGTGGAATAGTAGGATTTACGAAAGAGTCATGTTTTAATAAAACCTTTAAAAATTTATTTATAGAAAATGCCTGAACAATGACTGGGACTTAATAATAAAAGTGTATACATTTACCCTTAAAGCTATATATATTTTATGAAGCCTACTAGAATTAGTTACAAGCAATCCCTTATTTCTAGTGTTATAATAATGAAAATCGCTGTTAAGAGCAAAAAGGTAACAATTTTTGTGAACGTATATTAAATTTTCATAAATGTACTGACAATGAACAGTCATAATATTTGTTTCTTTAACTCTAACTTGAATGTAAAGTATTAGTAAACGCAACAAGACAGGACGAATTTAGTGATAGTTAAAACATACAAATAAACAATCTTGGAGTGGAATTATAATAACAAAACTAACTATTACTTGAAATAAATAAACCTATGCGCACCAGAGACCCATTTGAAATACCAGACGCCTTTTCTTTTGTTCAAAATACAGACATACAAATTACTATTAAACTAAATTTACAAACGAATTTCATGTGAACTAAAAATTATAGTAGAACTAAAAGAAAATATTTTTTTTTTGTTTGAAAGGTTTATATATAGTATAGTTTTTTAATTTTATAGTAATTTGTATGTATCTATCTCGAACACTTAAATTTCGAATATAAATTGATATGAATATATTGTTTGTTTATATTTATATTTCGTCCATAAATTTTTTAAATAATTATTTGCCATCAACAAATATATTTTAATAAACAAATTTATATACTAAAAAGATATTGATCACAATTTCTCCACAGATTTGATCCTCGTAAAACCTCTACTATCAGTCCATTAACATAAATAGATAAAAGTTGTATACGTATCTATTACAAATGTTAAATTAGAGTAATTTGGATACAGCGTTCTCTGGCACTGAAAAGTTGAAATCGTTCGTCGTTACCCGTGATAAAAAATTATAACATTTTTAAGCGAATATGACATCTATGTCTTAATTATGACAGATATGATTAAATATAGTAATTATAAAGTTGGTAATTTAGCTACCGTACCCTACAGTGTTAAAAATTTTTAAGAAAAAAATAACCGACTTCAAAAACATTATTCCAAAACAATAGATATAATGTGCACTAAAAAGTATAAAAATAATTCTGGAACATTTAGCTTACTGCTAACATCAAAACAACAGTCCAGTAACCTAATATCATTCATTACTGATTATTTATTTTAGTAGTAATTTACATTTTGTATAGTGCAATAATTAAAATTGACTCGAATATAATGTTCTTTTGCAGCGTTTAAAATGAACGCTCATTTATTAAACAAAACAATAAAAATATCGAAGAAAAATGGCGAGGATTCGAATAACCTACTTTTTTTTTACGGCGCGCAACGTTCTGGGAGTGTGGAGCACGCGTAAACGAAAATGTTCTTTTTTTGAAATTCATACAGATACCACGCAACGAGCAATAAGAATGTGCCTGTATGTTGAAACTCTTTGCGCATGAAGGGATAAAAAAAACATAGAGGAGTGTTGTTATGAAATTCAGTACAACATTACAACACTCGTTTGGATGATGTAATGGTTATTAGAACATTGGGTGTTTTAATGTTGGCAATAAGCTAACTCTTTCAGAATTTTTAATAGAGGATTTAAAGCATGGGTGTAGATAAAGGATTTTACATAAGTACACAAACTTTTTAATTTTATGATTATTATTGCCACCTAGATAAAACAAAAAATATTACCTCGACAGTAATTCTCTCTCCGTGCACGCACATGTCACTCACTACCAGTTCGTAACAGCCCGGTGCTGGTAGTATAGCAGAGAGCGCGTTGTTCTCAATCCTCGCCGACACGCCCTTGGGAGTCTCCACCGCGTATCGGCCGCTACCTCCCATCACGACACTGATGTTTAGCGGAGATTCATTTTCCCATGCTATGTTAACCTGTGGAGTTTTATCAAGCTTACTGTTATGCGTCCAAAAACAGGACAGGGTTTTTCGAATACTAGCCCCTCTAAGCCAATGTCCATTTTTTGTTCTAATAAAAGTAAAAATTCTCTAATCGAGCGAATTGCAAACGAATTTTATGAGTATCTAAATAAAATACCAGACTTGGACATTGGTGCTGATGGGCTAAAAACATCTATATATATAAAAATGAATTGCTGTTCGTTAGTCTCGCTAAAACTCGAGAACGGCTGGACCGATTTGGCTAATTTTGGTCTTGAATTATTTGTGGAAGTCCAGGAAGGTTTAAAAGTTGAATAAATATGAAAGTGTTCGGAATTAAATAAAAACAACAATTTTGTTTTTCGTTTGATGTGTCCCCCGTCGTCCGATATTTGTTTTGTATGGACATATTTTGTATGAAAGAATTTATTGACTCACGGTTTGACATTACAACAACAGGGAGCATATTTTACGAAATAATTCTTGTTGGTATGATATATTATTCACAAATTAATAAAAAACATTATTTTATTTATTATAATATACAGAACAACGTCTGTCGAGTCAACTAGTTTTTAAATAAACTAGCTGCCCCATCAAACGTTGTATTGCCATATAAAGTAATATATAAAATACAATAATTAAAATTTTTGGGGTATAAAAAATAGATGACAACCGATTCTCAGACATACCCAATATATCATACAGAAATTTATCGTACTACAATAATCATTATATTCGGTTGCCATCTTGCAACTCTATTGCGTGTCTGTGGATGGAATAGAATAATATTAAAATCGCGATACAAAAATAGGTGTTGATCGTTGACGGTTGAAAATTAAAGTTGTATGTATTTTTTAATGCTGAATCATAATAAAAATAAAAAAAAACGTGAAAAAAAATATTTTGGGTTGGGTGACCCTTATCATTTAGGAGTATGAAAAATAGATGTTATTCGATCCTGAAATCTACCAGATATACACATAAATTTTCGAACAAATTGGTTTAGCCGTATCGGAGGAGTTCGGTAAAAAACACCGGGACACGAGAATTTTATATATAAGATGCACTAAAATAGTAAAGCATAATTTTAAATTTAACATATTTATATACACTCATATTTTACTAACATTTACTGTAACCCAAATCAATGATGTGTAACCTTGTGAGTTATCTGTACACTTAGATATAATTTTCCCTTTTATTGTAAGTATAGTTTATGTATTAGTTACAAATGTTGGGTTTCGGAATAAATAAATAAATACAAGTGAAAGCAATAAAGAAATGAAGTACTACAGAAGTTTCACGGAGTCAACATATTATACAGAAATAACTGCTTTAGCTACCCGCTAATAAGACTCATTTTAAGTTGTGCTTAGTTCGCATCTACGGTGGACTCACTACAAATAGGAAAAATTAATTTACCTACACTGCGATATAATCGTACTTACATATCGGGTATCTACGCAGGGGTGAAGCGTGCGAACAAGATAGAAGGTGACATTTTTAATCTATAGGACGACCGTTTATCTGAGTCCTCGCCTGCGGGGTACAGGGGCGCGGGGGTATGGGCGTAGGGGCCCCCGCGCCCCTGTACCCCGCAGGCGAGGACTCAGATAAACGGTCGGCCTATAATTAGTTGTTTACTTGTGGCTCTAATAAGACCGAGGACCAATGTGACAAAGTCAACGCTACCTTACAAATCCCACGATTATTTATTTCATTTATATATAGCTTTATTTCCTTATATCTATACATTAAGGTATTTACTTATGAATTGTATTTAGTACTATGTTTTAATGTTTCTTTGTTTTAAATAAAAGTATTTTGTCTGTATTGTTAGTCATTATCCTACTAATATTATAAATGTGAAAGTTTGTATGTCTGGATGTATATTTGTACTTCTTTAACGGAAAAACTACTGAATAGATTTTGATGAAACATTACATTAATATAGTTTACACACCAGAACAACACATAGGCTATAATTTATAAAAAATATTGTTGCTATGTAATATTAACCCGAAATATGAAAAGATTTCGTGGTCGTGGTTGTCGGCTTTAAAAAGTAAGTCTGATAAAAAACGGTCGAACAATAAATATAATTTATATGGAAACAACAATTGCCGGGTCAGCTAGTTTTCTATATAAGGAAGCGGTTTTCTGTAGCGGTTAAAGCTTCCTCCATTAATTTCCACTAGTTCCTATCTCTTGCAATTCTTGTCCACAACTTTCCTGTTGTTTTTCTACTATGTCATCGCTCCATATTAGGCCTGCCTCGATTTAGTTTCCTATTTATAGGATACCCAGTACATTACTACTTTGGACCATCTTTCGTCTTTTGTTCTTTGTATATGACCCAATTTCCATTTTAAACGTAGAACAGATAAGGCTCCGTCTTTTGCTTTGGTTTTCTTTCTAATTGTAATCCCACAATGGCAGAAGAAAAAACTACTTACCAACTTTGCGTAATAAAGTAATGGGGTGCAATATTTTCGTTTGTTTTATTTAAATATCTAAACATTTTTTTATAATTCTCCAAAATTGAGAAGATATTAACATCGGTCAAATAAATAACTACAGTAGTGAAAATAAAATATTAAGTAAGAAAAGCCTTCATATTTACTAGATATTTATATACAATAATTATACATATTTACAGACAACAGAACGCGACTTGCTTGTATCCTTACAAACGTCTTCCTTCTATCCTTTTTTCAATACGTCCCCAATTTGGTCGACAAATGTCCCACGAGGTCTCCCGCGACCGACTTGCCCACACACTTGCCTTTTATATTTGACTAGTCAGCTAGTCAGCCTGGCAAACTTTGTTTTGCCATATAAATTATTTTTAGAGTTAGACCGTTCCTTAATCCTTGGACATTGCAACATTACTTAATTTTTCTAAAATAAAAGAATTATTCTAAAATTAACGCAGCCCAAGTTACTCCTTATTACATCAGCTTCCTGCCAATAAAAGTCCCGTCAAAATCGGTCCAGCCATTTCAGAGACAGACAGACAAAAATTGTAAAAAATGTTATTTTGTTGTAAGTACCGTATGTATTCATATACTTGTAGTAAAAAACGGTTATTACAATATTACAAACAGAGACTCAAATTTTATTTATGTGTATAGATAAGTCATTCTTTCTTCACTCATTCGCCACCATTACATAATTCCTGATATAATCTTTTTAAATAACAAAGTTACCTTTGTGGGTTGGCAGCTGAGTGGCGCAACAACTTTAGCTTGGATGGTGGCTGTTGCATCTGGGATGCTCGCCTTCAACATGCCTGACCAACCGATGGCATTCTCTCCTGCACTCAACACCTTTAAAGAAACAAGAAAATAATTATAACACAGTCTTCAACTTAACAGAATATTAGCAAAATAAAGTGCCTGAGGAACTCAATGATAAATTATTATCACCCCACATACTCCCTTGAAATACCAAAAAATAACAAGAATAGTTATTTATTGCAAATGTTTTGTAATAGGTAGAGACCGGATTATATACAAATGCATATCGCATACTTTTTTTTTATTTAATTTTAAATTAAATAAGTAGACTTTTAACTTAATAATATATCTTGCCAAACTCTAACAGTTTGTTGGCAAGTTATTGCGCTTAAAAAACATTTAATAATGTGTACATACTTAACTACTACTTACTTTAATCTAAACTATTAGGACTTACAACTAAACATTATTAGAATTATTAATATTAGAGAAAAGAAAACATTTACTAAATCTATATTCTAAATTAGCATATAGCATTGTTGAATAACATTGAACAACATTCAGTGAGAGTTATTCAATGCTATTCAACACCGCATTTTTCATCTTAAATTAACTGCATTTTTATTTAGTTTGGGAACACTCCTCAGCCACGCTATCTCGTTGTATATGACTGGCACCACATATTCATTCAATGCTTAAAGTAATAATAATATGCTTTTGCATATTTAGTACCTTTTCAGCGGTAGTTGCATATTTTAGAAAAAAAAAATATGCATATTTATGCTCGATCTCGCAAATCGTTCGATGCTTTTCATAGTAAGCCCAAACATTGCACCCAAATTTAAATTCTGCCCAGTTATCTCAGTAGACGTAGAACGATCGTATTCCGCTTACAAAAATTTATTCAGCGATTGTAGACACGATTTGTCTGCAGAACATTTAGAACAGTACTTAGTAGTACATATTTTTAAAGGTAAATCTTAAATTTATTTGTTACCTAAGTAGGTATATCTTGTAATAGTTTTTTTCATAAATACGATTGTCAGTACAAGCCGTTATAAAATAAAATATTTAAAAATATGACTTTATTTTTTTCTGTTTAATTGTATGCATATTTTGGCTCTTTTTATGGATTTTCGTGTATATTTGACTTGCATATTTGCATGCATATTTTGGGCATTTTTGTAGCATATAATCCGGTCTCTAGTAATAAGGGCTATTAAAACACGAATGTGGGTTTATCATGTATTATGAATTTTAGTGATAATAGTATCACATGAGTGTTTTAATACCTAATTGTCGTACCTATATATGTACACCCAACCAATGAATCCTCTTTAAAAGATTTTAAAACAGTTAGCTGACTGCTAACTTTAACAAAGCCAGTCCTAGTAACCATACTATCATCCAAAGGAGTGTTACTATGAAAACGGATGATACAATGTTAAACTGAATTACATTGTACTGATTACATCATCCAAACGAGTGTTGTAATGAAAATTACAACACTAGTTGGATGATGTAATAGGTGTTTTAATGTTGGCAATAAGCTAACTGTTTTATAATCGTTAATAGAGGATTGAAAGCATGGGTGTAGATAAACAATTTGAACATATATTAACGAGTTCAGTGAAGTGAGAAGCGGTTGTCGGAGAGGAGGCGCTAGTGTAGCGGTGTGAAGTTGAGGCGAGTAGAGGAAAGTTGATGGTGTGGGGTCTATAAATGTCTTCTTTATGCAGTGTTAAATTTAATAAGCGGATGGCATTGACAAAATAAACTTATTCTTTAGATTAAGATATCTTTTATGTAAGTTATTATAATTTGTGGACCGTTATTGAATTCGTAAGCATCACCTGTACTCTCATACTCCATGTATTTCTTATAAACATAAAATGATAGGTACGAAATAATCAATAAGCTCATAAATCAAGTCATTTACCTGATAATAGCTCATTGGAACCGGCACAGGATCATATTCCGGGTTCGTTTCAACAAACAGTCTATCGGCCGATTTAAACTCTATTCCAATGTGATTAGGTTGAACTTCCCATGACATCTGCGGACCTTGTTCATCTAACAGTTCTCTACTGGCGGAATCTAATAACGTTACTTTGAGCGATACATCTTGTCCGGGTCGTAACCAAATTCTGTAAAGTTTAATAAAATTATAAATATTTACTCTTAAAAAAATTCATAATATTTTTATTTAGGATGCTGTATAGATGTGGAGAATCGCGGTTAAAAGTTCTGGTTGCGCGTTCAAAAGTTTTAGGATTATCTTGGAATATGTCTATACTAAATTGTAACTAAGTAGGTAATGAAAAACTGGCTGAACTGTAATAGTTATTTATGCAACTGTTGTGTAATAAGGGGTATTAAAACACGAAAGTGGATTGGAAAGTGATAATAGTATCACATGAGTGTTTTAATACCTAATTATCAACAGTTGCATACAAGACTATATCTACACCCAGAATATGAATCTTCTAAAAGATTCTGAAACAGTTAGCTTACTGCTAACATTATAACACCAGTCCTAGTAGTAACCTAATATCATTCATTACTGATTATATACAAATAAAATAAGTATTAATGAAACAATTATTTATTTTAGTAGTAATTTACATTTTGTATAGTGCAATAATTAAAATTCACTCGAATATTCACAGTTTAAAATGAATCGCTCATTTTTTGTAAACAAAACAATAAAAATATCGAAGAAAAATGGCGGGCATTCGAATAATCTACTTTTTTCTTTACGGCGCGCGGCGTTCTGGTAGCGTGGAACGCGCGTAAACGAAAATGTTCTTTTTTTGAAATTCATACAGATACCACGCATCGAGCAATAAGAATGTGGCTCATTGTTAAAACTCTTTGAGCATGAAGGGATTGAAAAAAATAGGAGTGTTGTTATGAAATTCAGTACAACATTACAACACTCGTTTGGATGATGTAATGGTTATTAGAACATTGGGTGTTTTAATGTTGGCAATAAGCTAACTCTTTCAGAATCTTTAATAGAGGATTTAAAGCATGGGTGTAGATAAACTCATATTCTTGATTAACAAGACGTTTCAATACATACTTTTAATGCGGGTATATATATTTTTTATTACTCACACATTTATAAAAACAATTTATTTTTGGAACTTGTACTAAAAGTATAACCGTAAAACATTTAAAAAATATAAACATAACATGAAAAAGCGGATTTTTTTTCTGCTACTATCTTTGGTGGAGGTGAGGTGTTACTAAACACACCACTAGTTTAAAAAAATATATAAAAAAGGCAGAGTAACGTAAAGCAGTTTGTGTAGTGATTTATGAACCTTAATATGAATGATCGCTTATAAATCATTTACTGCGTTATTAAACTAAAGATTGTTGAACGCTAAACAACAGAAAGACACAGATTTCTAATAGAACCTTTTTTTAAATACGTATTCAACACATGTTTATTTTTTTTGTACTAAAACAATAAATCTTTTACTGCAACATATTAGGTAATACCTGGCGGCCATAGAACAGTTTCCGGGCGTTTCGCTCGGTTCCAAGCGAATCTTGCTGACGTAGGACGCGCACGACACGCCTAGTTCGGCCGACTCAACCTCTCCTTCCATTTCAGAACTCAACTGTAGCTGTGTGTCGCCTTTCTGTGCACATAAACAGACTTTCCTTATTTTGTAGATTGCTGAAGAACTTCATAAAAGGCATTTATTTTCTCAAAATTGATTCCTTTAGAATTCTTTTTGATGTCATTTCTAATATACTAGATACTACTACCGCTTCGGAAAAAAATGGCGCATGAAACTCTTCCAGCATCTTCTTTTGCGCTCTTTTTAATAAAACATTTAAATTTATTTATAGATAATGCCTGAACAGTGGATGGGGCTTTTATTTAGAAGTGTATACATTTACCCTTAAAGCTATTATGTATCTTATGAAGCCTACTAGAATGATATACAAGCAATCCCTTATTTCTAGTGTTATAATAATAATGAAAATCACTATTAAGAGCAAAAATGTACTGACAACTCATAATATTTGTTTCCTTAAATTTCTCTTTCTTTCGTTAAATTCTTCATATGGCGCCCGAGCACTATATATACCAAAGACATACAACATACTAGCGCATATAGAAACAAACATCTCTAACGGAGATACTAGCAAGATAGGAAACGAAGCGTATCTCTTGTTACTGCAACTGATTTTAATTGACAAGTCGTAAACAGTCAGTCATACTTGCAATTAGCTCCTTAATATTTTGAATACTTTCCAACTACTTAACGCGCATAATATATTATTGACAAATCAAAATTGTTCACGCATCATCGGGCTATCAGGTAGTTTATACGCTCGTATCGTAGATAGAAGATTAACAATAGATCTCTGTCACATAAGATAGCTTGGTATTGAGAGTAAGCGATATACTACAGTATCTGCTATCCCTTTCACGTATGCGATTTTTTTGTTTGGACCCCGTTCATCGGCTCCCAACAAACAATGCCTGCCATGGTGCAATACTCATTATCTACATCATCATCATCAGCCGGAAGACGTCCACAGCTGGACAAAGGCCTCACCCAAAGATTTCCACGCCTATCGGTCCTGCGCTGCCCTCATCCACCGTATTTCAGTGCAATACCATTTAATTTACTACTAAATAAATTCTGATTGTTAATACGTAATAGAAGAATTTGTTGTGAATTTGTGAATTCAGTTATTATTAAAATATGGGACGTTGTTGTCTATTGCATTGCACAAATCATCCAGAACCTTCCATAACGAAAACATGACACAAGTCACAGACTATTGCTATCTCATTTACATACACTGACAGCGAATTAAGTGTCCATCTTCTATCTACGGCTAGTATATTCTACGGCTAGTAGTTTCTATGTCTAAGTATTGCATGACACTGAGCTGTCTCGCACGAGTATGCAGTTTTCATTCTGCTAAAGTTGGTTAAATTCTGCTAGAGTCGACTATTGTAAGTTTCTAATCCGCGGGATCAGTCAGAGCACAATAATTATACACCATAATTTACACACAAAAAAAAAGTAATAATTATAAAATGTATTTCGCATTATTGAATAAGCCGTGATGAAGTATTATTCGCTTTTTAGTGGGTGTAAATAACCGACATACAGTTTATCAAATATATCAGTCTCTAATGTAAAAGAATTAGAAGTATATTAATTTACCATAGGGAGTGACAATAACTTAATATATTGCAATAACACTTGGTAAACGTCATGAAGTTACATCAGTTCGTAAAGGGGCTATCACGTGGCAGATAAGAACTGATAAGAAACTAAACAATATGTTATGTTTTTAAAGTGATAACCCCTCACTTCTAGGATTAATACACAAATAAAATTTGAAAAACAAAACTTTATGAACGATTCGGGATTCGAACCCACGACCTCCGGCGTTCCGTGCCGGTGCTCTAAACAACTGAGCTAACCGTTCGAGTACCGCCTCGTTATAAAATTCTGTTTGCTCTGTTCAACTTTCAGGTTGTGGCTTCATCTACAGGATCTACTTTACAGTTGATAACCTGCTCAACCCCAATATTTGCATATTAGGAAATTGACAAAAACCTGAACAGAATTTTATAACGTGGCGGTACTCGTACAGTTAGCTCAGTTGGGTAGAGCAGCGCCACGGAACGCCGGAGGTCATGGGTTCGAATCCCGCATCGTTCATAAAGTTTTGTTTTTCAAATTTTATTTGTGTGATAAGAAACTCCCAGGCCATTTTTTAAATCATATTACAGCTTATCATACATTTTTAGGTGGCCTTTGCAGAGCCAGACAATAACCAAGCATCATTATCCTCGATAAAATCTACGATACTATAGTAAGCCTCCTTTGTCAAATAAGCTATATATATCTTGACTTTATCCTCAGTGAGTCATTGTACACTGTCTGGTATTTTATTGTTAAATTCAATACCTATGAAGGAACTCTTAACTCTAGCTAAATTATTAAAAGCACATACAATATCATCTTTCTACATGAATTGTATGAATTCAAACCACAATTTTCTTTTATTTATTCCTGTATAAAAACTCACCCGATTGCATTTCATGGTAAAGAGTTGCATGTCAGGATACCGGTATGGAGCCGGTCCACCTCTTACTTCTATACTTGACACTCTGGGTTCCAAAGAATGCGGCTTTAATGCTTCACCTTCTGCCAGTACCTGCGTACAAAAAGTAATAAATAAAACTTTTCTACCTTCATGTGATTTAACTCTATTCTGGGAAAACCACAATGAAATTATTTAGGCTTGAAAGAGAGATGTCTTCAATTTTCTAAACTAGATCTGGTACAATGAAATTACAACTGCAGACTTGAACAAAAATACTAACATTTATAAGTTAACATCTTTATGCCTCATAAAGATGTTTACTTTACCCGGAAGAGCGGGGTTTGAATCCTTTTGAGCTGTGTCTACAAGTTTTGGTAAAAAAATAACAATAAAAATAATTTATGATAGATAGATTTATTTATATAAAAGGGGGCAAACGAGCAAGAGGCTCACGGGATGGGGAGAGGTGAGGCAACCGCCCATGGACATCCGCAACCACAGGTGTCAATAAATGCGTTGCCGGCCTTTAAGGTCGGAGTATACTCTTTTCTTTAAGGTCCCTAAGTCGTAACGGTTCGGGAAACAGCATCCGGTACTTGATTCCACAAACTGGCTGTGCGAGGCAAGAAATTTTTTAGTTGAAATCGCACGGTTGTGGAATACCAGACGTCAACTTGACGGGTGGTATTTTGCATGTAGACTTTCCGGTGGTGGAATTCGGCCGCTGGAATCAAACCAAACAGCTCTTCTGAGCACTCCCCATGATAAATGCGGTAGAAGATGCAGAGATCCCACATCTCTACGCAACTCCAAAGAGTTTCGCCGATCGGGTATGACATCGATGATTCGAGAAACTCTTCGTTGTATGCGGTTAAATGGTACAAGGTGATAATGTTAAGTGCCCGCCAGAGGTGAGAACAGTATTACATGTGAGGCCGAATTTGCGCCTTATATAGTTGCAGGCGGTGGCTTATAGTGAAGTACTGTATCGCCTTACTGAGTATACCAAGCTTTTTAGAGGCCTGCTCTTCCAAGTGACCACGGAACTGAGCGTTGCTCGATATATCCACGCCAAGTATTTTAAGGAAATAATGCTGTCGTCGCGTGCACTTATTCCTGCACTGGCGAGATCGGGAGTATGAACGTAACAAGTAAAAATGATACAATTGTTATTAACTTATAAGTTAACAAGCAAAGCTACGCATTTACAACTTTTTTAAGCGTCGGGGGCGATTTAATATTGTTGAAATATCGACTCTCACTTCAGAGCCTCCGGTTCTATCCTCACCCGCCCTCTGGATGTGTTTTCGAATTCAGATTCACTTTCATAAGGTCGGCAACACTCTTGTGATTCCTCTGGTGTTACAAAAGAGTAATGGCTGCGGTAATTACATACTATTACGTCACCCGTGGTTGCTCGTTTGTCCTGTTCTTACATAACCAAAAGCCTAGACGGACTGCACTTAGTGGTAAAATATATGCGCGATCAATTATAGTTATTTATGCAACTGTTGTGTAATAAGGGGTACTAAAAAATGAATGTGGATTGTGCAAAGCCGAGTGTGATAATAGTATCACATGAGTGTTTTAATGCCTAATCATCAACAGTTGCATACAAGACTTTATCTACACCCAGAAAATGAATCATCTAAAAGATTCTGGAACAGAACTTACTGCTAACATTAAAACACCAGTCCTAGTAGTAACCTAATATCATTAATTGCTATATATATACAAATAAAGTAAGTACACAGTGAAACAGTTATTTATTTTAGTAGTAATTTACATTTTGTATAGTGCAATAATTAAAATTCACTCGAATATAATGTTCTTTTGCAGCGTTTAAAATGAATCGCTCATTTTTTGTAAACAAAACAATAAAAATATCGAAGAAAAATGGCGGGGATTCGAATAACCTACTTTTTTTTACGGCGCGCGACGTTCTGGTAGTGTGGAACGCCCGTAAACGAAAATGTTCTTTTTTTGAAATTCATACAGATACCACGCATCGAGCAATAAGAATGTGGCTGTCTGTTAAAACTCTTTGAACATGATGGGATAAAAAAAACATAAGAGTGTTATTATGAAATTCAGTACAACATTACAACACTCTTTTGGATGATGTAATGGTTATTAGAACATTGGGTGTTTTAATGTTGGCAATAAGCTAACTGTTTCAGAATCTTTAATAGAGGATTTAAAGCATGGGTGTAGATGTACTTTTACTGTTAAAACACAAGATATTGTAGACTTAATACCACTGTGCTGTTTAAACAAGCCATGTGTGGTTAAAATGTGTCTAAACCCCTTTTAGTGTGGCCTCACAGCTATATATAACCTTTCTGTGGCTAGCAGTGATAGTGTTAACCAGTCAAAGTGTCCTTAAATAATTCTACCGTCTATGCACTTTACACTTTACTTTGGCCATATGCATTCTCGACACTAAAAGATAATAAAGTCAAAGTTGAAGCATGGACCAGCCATGGTTCCCTTCGCACATATTCGAGGGAAGGAGACGACCCGGCACACGACGCCGCCGCAATCAATGCCATTGAGTGAGCATGATGAACCATGTTATAGCATACCAACGCATGATAACTAAAAATTACAAAATTAATGCTCACAAAGCAAGCCCACAAATGATTCTATACAATGCAATTACAGTGGATTCTATATAAACCAATATAGGCCATTTAGGCTAGGCACAAACGTTCGGAAACCGGAGTAAGTTTCCTGATCAGGAATTCAGATTAGGAAACCTGAATGCTCATATTACATAAAAAATATTGAACAAGGCGCACATTATTCTTATTATTTCCGAACGGGAAAAAACCTAACGTTCGGTTCGTAAGAACGGAAAAAACTCAATGACGTCATCCCGAACGCAGCTCTCGCGTACATTTCGGCTCAGCCGCCGCACACGCACGGAAATTTCAATTCAGATCCGCGCGAGCTTTGTAGCGAGTGGACGTCTATAGATTCATTGTAGGTAACTGTGTGAAGCTAAAAATTTAATAATTGCCGTCGAACAATATTCATGCATATGGGATCAATAATGCAGACTTCCACGTACTACAAAGCTGTGGAATGAGCTTCCTTGTGCGGTGTTTCCGGGACGATACGATATGGGTACCTTCAAATAAGCGCGTACACCTTCCTTAAAGGCCGGCAACGCTCTTGTGATTCCTCTGGTGTTGCAAGAGAGTGTAGGCGGCGGTGATCACTTAACACCAGGTGACCCGTACGCTCGTTTGTCCTCCTATTCCTTAAAGAACTACCACAATGGAGACGTAAAGGACTTGGCTTGGGAACATAACATATGCAAAATGGTTTTTAATAACTCTTAAATTTTTATTAACACTTACGTGTGCTTTCACAATAAGTGTCTCTATTCGTACTGGTTGTAAAAAAATCCGAACAAAAAAACCGGACGTTTGCGCTAGTCTCACGGAATTCCGAATCTGAATTCCTGATCAGGAAACATAATCCGGTAATAATAATAATAATATTGACACACTTTTCACACAAATTATCTTGCCCCAAGTTAAGCATATATAGACTGTGTTATGGGTTACAAGACAATGATATATTTAATACAATATACTTACTTAAACATACATAAATTTATATAAACATACATAAATACATTTAAACATCCATGACTCGGAAACAAACATCCATATTCATCATATAAATGCTTGCACCTAGAGGGATTCGAACCCGGGACCTCTAGCTTAGTAGGTGGGATCGCTAACCACTCGGCTATACAGGTCGTCCGGTATCCGAACGTTTGCGCCCAGCCTTATATTGTCTGGTTAATACGTACTGGGACAGTGGCTCCTGTCAGAAGTGCGGCGGCAGCAGGCCACACCAGCGCGGGGGCGGCCGTGACGGTGATTCGAGCAACCTCTCCCGCACGTCCCCGGGACACTCTCACTGTGGAAACCCCACGCGACTCCCACCAGCACTCCATCACGCAACAGGCTCCATCTACATCAAAATTTTATTTGTGTATTAGCTAGAAGTGAGGGTTATCACTTTAAAAACATAAAATATTGTTTAGATTTACAAGAGCGACATCTCAAATCAATTTCCTAATATGCAAATATTGGGGTTGAGCAGGTTGTCAACTGTAAAGTAGATCCTGTAGATGAAGCCACAGCCTGAGAGTTGAACAAAGCAAACGGGATTTTATAACGATACGTTACTCGAACGGTTGGCTCAGTTGGTTAGAGCAGTTGCACGGAACGCCGGTGGTCGTGGGTTCGAGACCCGCATCGTTCACAAAATTTTGTTTTTCAAATTTTATTTGTGTATTAATTCTAGAAGTGAGGGTTATCACGTTAAAAACATAAAATATTGTTTAAAATATTATTAATTTACCATTAGGAGGCGCCTTTGCACAAGATGCCGGCTAGATTATGAATACCAACAATAACAGCGCCTTTTTCTGCCATGAAGCATTAATATAATAATAAGCTTTATTTGCGAAAACTGCCACCAAATTTTTGTACAAGTACAATAGATATGAACAATTAACATTATATAAATAAAGAAAAAATAAATATAGAGATATTAATGCTTTAAAACATGAAAGGATTATTTAATAACTAGAATGATAACAAACGAGGCAGCAGCACGATTCGCAAAAAGGAAAGTTCTCAGCAAACGTTAGGACGTATATTCCTAACACTGATATCATGAACTTCCTAGATTTTTTGTTTTGATATCTAAACATTATTGTGTTTCGGTCTGAAGGTAGTAAAATTCCTGGGCAAATGAGACTCAACATCTTTTGTCTCAAAGTGACGAGCGCAATTGTAGTGAGGCTGAACAGGATTGTTTATCAGCAGCACTGCATTGTAACGGGCAGAGTGTATCAATTACCATCAGCTGAACGTCCTGCTCGTATCGGCCCTTACTTTTATAAATCAAAGCGTGCACCAATTACCAGTATGGGCAACATAGGAGCTTGAGCATGGTACGTCCTATGTATATGCCTAGAGAAAATTATTAAAGGTTTACTGCGATAAATGTTTGGTACAAATACCAAAGTAAAGCCAACGAAATCTCCATTGTTTCTTACTTGCCATTGGATACCCATACAAACACACTCACACTCTTTTGTTTATGTCATTATTGGCGTCATTCGTAACTCAGAGTCAGAATATGGACGATGATACGAGATGATACCAAAATGGTGTCAAAGGGATAAAGCCAATTTTTACTATTATCTATCGTACATTCACGTATTTCTGGTACCACACCGTTGCCAGGTTATCATGAATATTTTAACATGCAGTGTAGTTCTTATTTTTATGATGTTGCTGAGTTACTTCTTCGTGAAAATGTTAAAGAATGAAAAAAATAATTATGAACGATGCGGGACTAGAACCCGCGACCTCTCGCGTACCATGCGAGGGCTCTTCCAACTGAGCGTACCGTTCGAGTGACGTATCGTTGATAAAATGTTGTATGCTTTGTTCAACTTTCAGGTTGTGGCTCCATCTACACGATCTACTTTACTGCATCGTTCATAAAATTTTATTTTTAAATTTTATTTGTGTATTAATCCCAGAAGTGAAGGTTATCACTTTAAAAACATAACAAATTGTTCGTAAGTTTTTCCAAAATACCAATCACATAATATCATAATACAATAATCCGTTTTAACAATTAAATTAAAATTGCTAGTGTAAATACTTACCAAGTGGTTCTATCCAGGGCACAGCAGTGACGTTGAAGGGCTCCGGGCCATCAAGTAATGAAACAGCAAATGAATTGCAGTCACATCTGGAAATAATTAAAATATTTTCTATTGGAATTGTAGAAGAAACGGATCTTTGATTGAATTGTTGATGAGTGATCATACCGAAGTATCTCTTTCCTTTCAGGTGCATGCACTCTTTGAAGGTATCCATCAAAGAGAATGTAAATACTACGTAATAAGAGGCGGTACTGTCTAAGTAAAAAAATTAATTTAGTTTAGTTGAAACGTGCAGTGAGCTTTGACATATGTTTGAAATATTTATTTCAATTGGGTGACGAAGTATAATCCGGCTAACTTTGAAATCGATCAGTTGCTGAAAAAGGTAGTGGATTTCGGCTATCTCCGTTATTTTACAAGATTATAGCCGTCATCTGTCAATCTAATAATGACTGCACGTTTCATACAATCGAGTGAATCACTTTATTTTTAGAAAGTTTCGTTAGGCTGGTATCAATGTTCATTTCGAGTTGTATGTGGAAGAATATTCTCCAAGACCACGCTTTGAATGTCACAAATATTACATCTGACATACATTTGACAACCACATGTAAAAATGCAGTCAATTTTCTGTAAGTACTTATAACAATAGTTACTTGAGTCATTTGATAATGTTATTATATTCAACCCTCACCTCTGGGATAAAGAATACTAATTTAATTTGTGACAAAATTTATGACGATACGGGGTTAGAACCCACTCCTCTCGTGTTAAGTCCCAGCACTCTTTCCAACTAAGCCCTGCTTCCGGGTGATCCTTAAATCTTAGTATTAAAGTAGTTCAACTATCGGATTGTGACTGTGTTATAAAAACATTCTGTGACAAATAGTACCTGTGAAAGTTGAACAGCTCTCCAGTAGCGGGGTGAGTAGCTGAAAGCGCGATGTGCAGGTGATGAGGACGAGAGACGCGCGCGTGCCCCGAGCTGGATACCTGCACGAGCTCTGGGATTGCCGAAAGTATCCTGGAATAGGTAAATACACATAATCACACGTGTGTTTGGAAGAAGACAGAGACTAAATGGAGTGACATTTTGTCACGGTCCCGACATACTGCTTAAGCTGCATTACCCATCAAATATTCATCCAAAAAATTAGCGCTGTTTTAGGTACGTAGTCACTGCTTGCGGTCGGGGGCGTAGTGTACGAATTTGTGCATGAATTAAAAGATTCAGTTTTTTTATGACAATAACGGACGCAACTAGTAGAATGTTCAGCTGGTCGTAATTGATCCGCCCTGTACATTACAAAACAGTGCCACTCAGGGTTTTTAAAAAAACCCAAACATTCTAAGCGACAATACAATTGCGGCAAATAATTACACCAATTAAAAATACTACAGAAACATACAATAAAAACTAAACTCACAATCAAAGATCTGAAGCAAATCTCTGCCTACGCGTCTATTTGGCAGAGTTTTAGTTTAGTTGTGACCGCGCTTTGAATGCAACACCACGCAGTGACACAGTTCAGTGAAAACTGTCCAAATAGCAGCATATCCAAACTTAAAAAGGACTAAATTGAGTAACGAACTTGACGTTTTTAATAATTTTGCTAAATAATTACATTTGGATTACTAAAACAAATTGTCCTCCTCCTCGTATGACATAGGGTTACTACTTCTAATGAGCGTATACAACGGACTTTGAACATTACTGCCACGAAATAAGGCCTTAATTTGAATGAAAATTTTGTTATCCGTTTATGTTAATGTATACTTATAAATAATATAATAATATAAATAGAATGATTTTTTTAATAGGCGATTAGGAGTCTAGATGTTTATTGCACGTCAATGACTAAAACTAATTATATAATTGCTTACCTTCCAACTGCATTAATATGATGATAATTTTCTAGATAGACATTGACATCAAGTTGACCCACACCTCGTACTGTGAGTAACCCACTCGGTGACAATTTCAGTGCACTGTGGTAATTATCTCCCTCGGACCACAAAACGGGTTGGTCACCTCCACCACTATGCTTCAGCTGAATCTCTCTGAAAAAATTATATAGATTCCAAATTATTTATTTTACTCAATTTTTTTTATCTATAGGATGTTGTGATGAAGACATGTGGTAGCCGAATCGTCTCAATCTCAAAAAACTTCTAAACAAAATTACCAATTACGATTTTTTTTCCGGCTTTTTCTAAAGAAGCAGGTAGTTATTTGCTTTTTTATATGTATTTCGGAATCGAACAAAATATCGATGTAAATGAATGACAAAAAAAAATTAAATCGGTTTAGCCATTTTCGCGTTTTATATGTTGCTCCACTTTTGTCTGATACTTGTGTTTATTTTAAGGCCGTGTCACATAAAAGGAACTGTGAACAAAAGCGTGAAAGCTAGATACACTTTCTCTTTCGTGTAATAGCTTTGTATCGCCGTAGTTCTTTATAATGTATGGACATATCAATTGTTATTTATAATTCGTCAGTATAACTCCGTAGACGCCTTATAAATAACGAGTACTTTACACACGACACTGGGGATACAGATCTTACATAAATCCACATTAGCCAGTAGCAATTGTTTACGACTCTTAAAATATTATTACTACCCGACCAATTACGATATGTTGTTCTCCCGCTCACTTCAGTTGGTTGACTAAACTGTTTACATTGCAGATATGTAGGTATAAGTCTACAGGGTTCTAAGGTTGATGTATGTTGATGATACGAAAAATATTTAGACGAATTAATCGTATTACAAGACATATAATAATTAGTAGATTAATTAGTTACTATCTATATACTTACTGTTTACTATCTGTCCATGCGACATACATCTCAGGAGGCACAATTTGCAATGGGCTAATAGCAAATCCAGATGTTTGACCTTGTACCTACAATATAAATTATTAAATATATACAAATATTTCTTTTTACAAAAACAAATAAATAGATATCACCCTATGGAATTCTACATGCCAATTTCAACACATCATATACCTAAAGGCTTACAAAGCCAACTACAGATTAAAAAATAATAGTTAAAAAAAACTAAAAAGCACGCTTTATATAAAATTCAACTAAAAGATAGAATTTATTTTCTTTTTAGGTCTAGCACCTACTTTGTTGTATTTGAGTAATATAACAGGGGTGTTTCCTTTGCATAATAGTGGATATATGCTATCAAGCACTACATTTTGTGTTTTAGCCTGTAGGGTGACTAAGCAACTGAGACTTAAATCTCAAGGTGATGAGATCAAGTACAGTGCAGCATTGGATTATGGGTTCTGAATAATCCTGAGTGGCACAGCATCATAATGGGCTAGGGTTATACCACTAGGGGGTATCCCGGGTTCGAATCCCGGTAGGTGCAAGCATTTATATGATGAATATGGATGTTTGTTTCCGAGTCATGGATGTTTAGATGTATTTATGTATGTTTATATGAATTTATGTATGTTTAAGTAAGTACATTGTATTAAATATATCGTTGTCTTGTAACCCATAACACAGGCTATATATGCTTAACTTGGGGCAAGATAATTTGTGTAAAAAGTGTGTCATTACACTCACTCAGTCATCTGTCAACGCGCATCGAGATAGGATGTGCAAATTTTGCTATCGCGTCAATTGCGTGATTTTTGGTCTTATACTGTTAGTTAATTAGTATATTATATTATATTATAATTACAAAATTTTCGGTGTTTGTCGCCGCCCGCCCGCCCCCCGCTACATGAATGAAATGGGTGTGTGGGCGGGGTAAAATGAACATGAGGTGTCCAAACTTTTATAATTAGGTACGTTATTACCTTTTTTTTTCACTTTTTTTTAATGTGCTTATTTTCAGAAAATCAATATTTATATGTTCTCACTACTTGATACCAATATACGCCTTAAGATATAGTACAAGATTTTCTTAACATCCTGTATGTATATGACACATAAAAAAAAATTTTTGGAATAATAATCACTACCTTCTCTGTAATAGTTCTTCCAGCTATAGAATACAATCGAGCCACAACAGTAAATTTTCCTGAATTTTGTGCCACTGCATTCGTCAACGTTCCATTTTCTGTGGATCTCAACAATTCCACATTTGCATCTCCTTCAACTGAAAGTCTAATTAAAACATCTGGACCTGCTGTTAATGCATGCCCGTCTCCATCTAACAATAAACAATATATTGTAAATTCTTCTCCTTCTATAAGCAAGCCAGGTGGTCGTATATTTACTCTGATGGAGTACGGTTGAACAACATTTAAAATCCCGGTAGCCACTTCTGTAGATCCAGACATTAAGTGCACAGCTGTTGTACCAAGCTCTTTGCCTCTGACAATACTCAGAGCATCTTCAAGAATTGCAATTGGTGATTTGTCTACTTTTATATTATACATGGTGTCTGCAACATTTTGTACTGTCAAACGGCCTGCTTTAGCTCTTATGACCCTGCAAATAACATAATATTTATTAACTGTAAAATAAAAATGGATTTCTGTATGGGGCTCCCTAGTAACAGCTCCTTACATTTAACCACAATGAATAGTGGCTCGAAACTATTTCGATATAGAGCAAACCTACACCTTAAAGACTGACTTTTTTACTTTATTTTCTTTTTTTTTTTTAATGAAAATACGGGACGAGACAATCAGGATGTTCAGCTGATGGTAATTGATACACCCTGCCCATTACAATTCAGTGCCGCTACGGGTAAATGAAAAGCCCAAAAATTCTGAGTGGCACTACAATTACGCTCGTTACCTTGAGACAGAAGATGTTAAGTCTTATTTCACTAGCTACGGCGCCCTTCAGACCGAAACACAGTAATGCTTCATGGCAGGAATAGTTGCCGTTGTGGTACCCATAATCTAGCCGGCATCCTGTGCAAAGGAGCTTTGGTAAATTTTCTTTCATCAGGTGCAAAAAGTATTGCATGTTCAGAATACAATTTGATAAGTGGCAAATTATTTCGAAATTTAAATAAAAAATATTTGTTTGTTATAGTTTTTGTTCTACAGAGAAAAGCTTTTTCAATAAGTGTAGGCGAAGAAATCCGAATTGTGACTGTACTGTCAAAAAATATATAATGATATTTTTGTTATTTGTAATTACTGTTGAATTAATATTTTTATTTAGAATTAAAATTCTATACACACAACTTATAGTTCTTTAAATACTAAAGCTGTTAATGCTGGTGAGGTGATTCAAATTGCTTAAATGCCTAAGAAAATTAATTTAGTTTGTACTGATAGAAAAAAATTGTATATCATGTAAATTTGTTCATAAAAAAAATATGTATTTTTTACATATAAATAATATAAATAACATAAAATATAAAATAACATGATATATTAACTGTTATTCCTATTATAAGTGAGATTAAAAATAAATTACTTACTTGTATTGAAGAGCATCACCTGGAGCAATATAGGCTGTAGCTGGATTTAAAACCACACTTGCAATCACTTGTAAGGTGAAGTCTGTGCATATACTCTGTAGGCACACTGTCACCTTTGAATCTCCCATAGCCTTGCCATACAAAAGCACTGAATGGGCGTGAAGTCCTCTGGCTTCCAGCTCAGATATGCCTTTGGGTGCTTCATAGTCTGTTTTGGTCCACGGAACCAAACTGTTATAATAATAAAATCCAAATTAATTATTTTACATATGGGGTTAATTAATGTGAAAATACATCAAAAAAGACTTATACAATTCACCAATATGAATATATTAATCGCAATTTCTTATTTTTTCTCAAAATTCGGTTTAAAGAACTTTAATTTCTCATTAAGACTGTCGTCACTTACATGAGAACATAAAATCAGTGAGTGAGAGGCAAATTTACTCATGCTGCTTTCCGGTTTTTAAGCGGGTGGTCCAAGTTACAAGATATAGTTTATTGTTATTATGATAAGATGTTTTTATTCATTGCTTTGTAAATGATATAGCAGCCTTTGTTTGAAAATGATGAGCGAAGTCGCTTCTCTAACAGTTTTCGGAAGCTTATTATATAGCTATGCTCCTGCAAATGTTATATTATTTTTACCATAGTTGGTTCTAATACTAGGTAGGACAAGGTGTTTGGCGCGACATAATACATATTTGTTGGTATTGTTTTTTGTTGTTTTACTAATTACTTAATCTAAGTGTAAATGAGTAGCACTTAACACAGTATAGAAATTTAATAAAATTAAAATATAATCTTGTTCTGTAATAATAATTATTATTATTATTATTAATTACTTAAATATTTTTAATACAACTTACTCTACTATAGGATCATCATTGAGTGTGCTCCCAGTATTTTCAATCCTCCAATCGAAATCTATGCCTTCCAATGTAGAAAACTTGTTACCTATTAAAAAATATGATAATTTAGTCAATGTATTTCAGTTTATACATAATTGACTAAATTCAACCAAATTATTAAGCCCCAAACTAGAACTATAGTCTAGAAATATACCAATTATTGTATTGTCCAATATTAAGTATAGACTTTTTGGGTACACCTAGGCTGTATATTATCTGGCAATAGAATTTTGATTTGCCAAATGATCCTATTATATGTAAAATGCAAAGCATATCATTTTAAAATTCATAAATTTAATTAGCAACAAGTACCAGAAAGTTTTTTTTATGAAAAAAAGGGATAAGGCAACCAAGACAGTCAAGTCAAGATGTTAAATGATACACCATGACCATTACAGTGCAGTGCTGCTCAGGATTCGACAATGGTGATTATTGATACAAAAATGTTAAGTCTTATTAGCCCACTAATTTCACTAGCTATGGCACCCTTCAAACCAAAACACAATAATGCTTGCACATTCCTGCAGAGATAGGTGCCACTGTGGTTCCCAACTAGCTGGCATCCTGTGCAAAGAAGCCTCACCCTGGTAGTAAGCATAGTTCAATACCTTTTTTTGCTAAGGGTACCCTCAAATAAGTGGGTACACAAAACTAAAATTCTAAAAACTATAATGATTTCTCTAGCCTTGGATTGTAAATGAAAGTAACTGAAGTACACTAATCTAGCGGTCGCAACATTTGTGTACTCTCTTATCTTTCTAACAGCATATGCCACAGAGCTGATTCTATCTGCTAGTTGGGCAGTATGTGGACCCCACTTAAGCTTTTTATCTAATGTGATACCCAAGAAGACCGTAGTTGTAATCTCTGGTCTCTGTAATTTATAAGTACGCTGTTTTTTTTTTGTTTGTTTTTTAGTTTTTTTTTTTTAATAGGAGTAAGTGAACATAGTAGTACCTTGTTCATCATAAGCAATAACTTCAAATGCTTCAGGTGCTTCTTCCAAATACAACTTCCAAGTTGTACTTATTATTTTCAGAAAGCTGATTTTATCGATATCAACATCACCTCTTATGATCTGTGGATAAAAAAGGTGTTCACCTAACTTAAATAAGTACATGTCAATGTAGGTGGAAACATTTATATGGTTTCTATTTTGTCAGACACCAATATCATATTAACCCTTTATTGGATTAGTATGTCAGTAAAAACACTGACCATAACATGCATCTCATCTAATACATAGAAGAAGTATACAACATTATACATAACTAGTACATAATTACCGAAAAAGATCAGGATATGTAGAATAGTTAAGAGATTGTAAATAAGCAGTCATATTTATTGGAAAATCATGGAAGTATTACATATTAAACATTACAAAAACACTGCCTAAAATGATGGACATAATACCTTTATTTTAAAGTGTATAATTACATTCTTACATTGGTAAGAATTTTACTAGTATTGGAGAGGGGTGAGGAACTACCAATTTATGAATAAAATTTAAAAAAATATAGGTATGGAGTTTTGTGGGATCCTTTTTGACATATTTTTTTTATTCCTTAATGTGTCCAATACCAACTACCAGTTCTTACACTACCTAATGAATTTTAAATTAATTGTGCATAATTATTATTAATGTCAAAGCCTTAGATGAGATTTGAGGGATAGTTGTTTGTTTATATGAAAATACATACATAAACAATTATAAGTCAAAGAACCAACAGGCCAACATAGATAGGGACTTTAGAATGAAATATCGTAATTATCTGAATTGAACTGAAATTCCCGCCAAAAAATTTAATTTGTGTACCTCATTAGAATTTAGTTCCTCAGCTAAAATTATGACTGAACCCGGAGGTACACATGATTTGGAGACAGAAACTCGGGCACTACGGGAACAGTGACCCCATGTATCATCATAAATAGGCTCCAAATCAATGATGTCATCGCGAGACAAGCTCCTGAAATTGAAATTTGATTATATCCATGCTGAGTATTATATTTAGCATTTTAATAAATATATTTGCGATATATCAGTTTACTCACCATGTATAGCACCCTCCTTCTATAATTTCAAACGTAAAATTTACATTTCGGTTCTCAAACCACGGTAGTAAGACTCGAGGTGTATTAATTTTAGCCCCATCGCACAGAAATATAAATGTAAGAAATACACACAAGAAATAACCCCCGGTGGATGCCATAGCCAATTCAAATTTTTAAGACATTTATACTATAATACACTTATAATAGCAACTTTAATATATTTCGAAACAACCTCAAAACTTACTGTCAACAAACATTACCATTGACCGAAAGTCCAAAAACGAAATCATGAAATAATAAATATCAATCAACTGAAGTCTGAAATCTGAACCATGACTGACACATTGTCATACTCATGCTACTGTCAGTGTCATATTTATAACACTCTTTCTTTTTGCATTTATTGCTATTACTAAAACGCATAAGCTTTTTTTCGGTAGCTAACACGCGTGAGTCGAGTGTTATTACAGTTTATAATTACATTTTCTCACAGTGCCTATTAATAACTTGTGTATAGCAGTTTTTATTATCTTATTGGTGGTGGAGTATTTTTACTAGTAAGTATTTATTAACAATTTAACATAGATATCTAATTGCGTGCTTACTAACTTAGACTTACTACCAACTTATCCATTATGGATATAACCCCCCCAGAACCTCCGGATCCTCCGGATGTTCCATTACCTGGATCGAAACGTCGTTTACAGGACAGCGCAACACATAACGCAAATGCAGTCTCTAAAAAGACAATTATTGATACCGATATGGCTTCTGCATCCATACAGAATATATATAATCACCCAACTTTAGTTGTGGGGATTAAAGAATACACCTCATTAGATAAAGGTCCATTTATTATTCATGTTTCCCGCACTGAAGAAGATCCCTCTTCAGGTTTAACAATAAGACCTATAAAATTTGGTCAACTTTTATACAGACATAAAGTTGCCAATATATGCCCGGATGGTATTCAAAAAGTTGGTAGGAATAAAATAGCAGTAACCTTCAAATCAGCTTCAGATGCCAACAAATTTTTAGATAACCCACTTTTAACTGCAAACAAATATGAAGCAAATATACCTAATTATAATATTACAAAGATGGGTATTGTCCGCCAGGTTCCGGTGGACTTATCCATGAATGAGTTTGTCGAGTCAGTTGATCTTCCCACAGGTTGTGGAAAGATTTTAAAAGCTCGCAGACTCAATAGAAAAGTTATTGAGGATAATAAAGTTTCTTGGATCCCAACCCAAACTATAGTTATAACTTTCCAAGGCCAATCACTCCCTACCAGAATATTCCTATTCCATAACTCCCTTCCAGTAGAAACTTACCTCTTCCCCACCATTCAATGTCAGAACTGCAGCAGATTTGGACACATTAAAACTACATGCAGATCCAACTCAAGGTGTTATAAATGTGCCCAATCCCACTCTGGTGACTCATGTAATATACTAGAAAAAGATGCAAATTGTATTAATTGTTCTGGACAACATTTTTCCACCAATAAAGGTTGTCCTGAACATGGTAGGCAAAGAACAATTAAAATAATAATGTCACAAGAGAACATCTCTTATGTAGAGGCAGCAAAGCGTTGCCCAAAATCTACAAGGCCATTCACAGAAATTCTAAGTAATCCTTCCTCATCCCATAATGCCCCTACAACCCACACGAGCCAGACTAGTATTCCTTCTGCTCCAACTACCTCATATAGGAAAACTGTTACTTCTCTTCCACACTCTAGAGCCCCATTAAGCAAGTCCTATGATAAAGCTGCTCATCAGGCCATTATTGCTGAGGTACCTTCAGTGTTCCCCAATGGCTCAGCATTAATGCATCAGTCTATTCCCTCCTCTACAGTACAGAATGAAAACCTCCTGGAGGTTCTCCTTTCACTCATTCTAAGTCTCATATCAAGTAACACTCTTAACATACCGTCCAACGTTGCCCATAAACTATCTCACATCTTATCCCTTTGTAACAATCATGGCCCCAGTGACCATCCTTCAATGGAACACCAGAAGCCTACGTCCTAGGAAACCAAGCCTTATTCATCTTATAAATAAATACCTTCCCTCTGCCATCGCCATATCTGAGACATGGCTGGCCCCTGGATCACACTTCAGGGTCCCGGGCTATGCATGCCTCAGGGATGATCGAGCAGATGGTGTTGGTGCAGGCTGTGCCTTATTTATAAGACGCACCCTTCCCTTTTCCCCAATAATCCTTCCAAACCAACATCCTGGTATAAATATTGTTGCTGCAAAAGTTTTGAACATCTCCATGGTCTCTATATACATCCCTCAACCTCATTCAACTATGATTGCAGACATCCTCCATTTAATCTCGTCTATTCCCTCTCCTATGATTCTAATGGGAGATTTTAATGCACATCACATGTCTTGGGGCTCTAGCACTACTGATTATTTTTCTCTTTCCCTTCTTGATATTTTTGATGAATGTAATCTTTGCATAATAAATGATGGCTCTCCAACCCGCAGGGTTGCTCCTTCTCAAAATCCAAAAAGTGCAGTTGACCTGACCCTATGTTCTCCTTGTCTTGCTTCTCTTATTTCTTGGAACATCCTTCAAAATTCTAATGGCAGTGATCACTATCCTATTATCATTTCATTACCTGATAAAGTAATCCCTGCTCAAAATTTTTCCCCTTCTCTCAAATACAGATTAACAAATGCTAATTGGCAGCAATTTTCCACTTGCCTTGATGAAAAAATTTTAAGCTTTCCCAATCCTAACCATTCAAATGCTGTTGAAAATTATAATAAATTAGCAGAGGCCATGATATATAGTGCTGACCAAAATTTTCCCATAAAAAAACCATCCAATAGTAAAATTTCAACTCCTTGGTGGGATTCAGATTGCACCAAGGCTGCTAAGGATAGAAAATTAGCCGAAAAAACATATAATAGGAGCATGACTTTGACCAACTTCATTAATTATAAAAAAGCTGCTGCCAAGGCCACTAATTTATTTGCCAAAAAGAAAAAACAAGGTTGGATCAATTTTTGCCAGAGCTTATCTCCCTGTACTCCATCTACAATTGTATGGAAACAAGTTAAAAAATTTAGGGGTTCTTACAATCCTTCGGAGCATGACTCAAGTGTAGATCCATCTGTATGGCTTGAATCCTTTGCAGATAGGTTGTCTCCCCCTTCAGTTCCTAATGAAGACTATCTCCCTTCACCTCCAACCCCTCTCTCATCAACTCATAGTTTAGACTCCCCTTTCTCTTTTTCAGAACTCCTTCTGGCATTGGATGGCTTAGTTGACACTTCTCCCGGGGCCGATGGCATCCCCTATTCTTTCCTTAAACAATCTTCAATCAGATCCCAAGAATATTATCTCAAAATTATCAATAACCTATTTGATGTCGGTGCCATACCTCCATCTTGGAAAAATCAAGTGATCATTCCTATACTCAAGCCAGGTCAGAGTCCATCTAAAGCCACCAGTTATAGACCTATTGCCCTATCATCTGCTCTTGCAAAAATATGTGAACATATGATCAAACATCGACTTGAGTGGTTTGTTGAATACAATAACCTCATTTCCGATTCCCAGTTTGGATTCAGAAAGGGGAAGAGCTCATTAGATAGCTTGGGTATCCTTACCACTGATATAAGATTAGCCCTTTTCCAAAAAGAACCTCTTTTGGCAGTTTTTCTAGATATAGAATCCGCATATGATAACGTGTCTCTTCCTCTGCTCAGGAGCAAACTCATTCAGCTGAGTATTCCAGCGAAGTTAACTCGATTCATATGCAATATGCTAATGGAGCGAACAATTACCATTAAAGGCCCATCCTCATACCTACCTCCTAAAACAGTTTGGAAAGGTTTACCTCAAGGTTCTGTTCTCAGTCCTTTACTATACAACCTGTATACCTCTGATATTTCTAGCACAGTTTCCCCCTTTTGCCAAATCTTGCAATATGCAGATGATATTGTTCTATATACTTCTGATAAGTCTATACAGGCTTCTTCTAATCGTTTGTGTCATGCTCTAGAATATCTCTCATCATACCTCTTGCAACATGGGCTAACACTATCACCTTCCAAAAGTAGGGTAGTTTTATTCACCAACAAAAGACGTCTCCCTGTAATCAAAGTCAAAATTTACAATATTGAAGTTCCTTTTGTCGATAATGTTAAGTTCTTGGGTGTATGGTTGGATCAAAAATTGACAGGTGTAAAGCACTTTAACTACATCTCCCAAAAGTGTGAAAAAAATATTAATATCCTTCGCTCATTATCTGGCGTTTGGTGGGGGGCTCACCCCTTCACCCAAAGATTGCTATACAATGCCATAATTCGTAGCCACATGGATTATGGCACGTTACTTTTGGTTCCAGGCAATAAGGCAGGTTTAGATAAGTTAGACAAATTACAGACAAAATGTTTGCGCATTATATTAGGAGCTATGAAATCTAGTCCTATTAATGCTATGCAGGTCGAGTGTGTAGAACCTCCCCTCTCGCTTCGTCGACAGTTCCTCGCTAATAAACTGTTTTTTAAATTTGCGGAATTCCGGGATCACCCTTTGCTGCATAAATTAGATCAATTAGTTGGCCTATACAACAATAACCAAATTTCTCAAGATAAGAGATCATGTCTTGCCCATAGTTACCTATTGTACTCTCAACTCCCTAACCCCTTTTTTCAACTTTCGAAATTACCGCTATTCTCAATGCCTTTCAATGCACTCACCTTCCAACCCTTAATAATTTTAGATCTGGGCATTAATAAGTTCACCATAGAAGCTAACAAAACATTTTCTCATGTTATGCATTCAGATTTCCAAAATTGGCATAAGATTTTCACTGATGCTTCTAAAATACACATGAGCCCAGTTGGTGTTGCAGTATGGATCCCCTCCACAAGAATTGTATTAAGTTATAGCTGCCCAACTGTCACTTCGGTATTCACAGGGGAAGCAATTGCTATACTTGAAGCTATTTTATTTATTAAGTCCCATGGCCTAAACAATTCTATTATATTATCAGACTCCAAAAGCTGCCTTCAATCCATCCTCTCAAATCCATTTCGCTCAAAAAGTAGGTTTCCAATTATACTTAAGATAAGAGAAAACTTGAAAGAGTGCTATGATCTCAACATCAACATAGTTCTAGCATGGATACCAGGCCATGCAGGTATAATCGGCAATGAAAATGCTGATGCTTGTGCCAGGTCAGCTGCTCATACAGGCTCCCAACAACATTCTCAAATCTTCTCTCATGACTTGTGCTCCACTTTGAAAATAAATATGTTTGAGAGGTGGTCAAACATCTGGCAGGTTACCAAAACTGCTAAAGGCGTCTTTTATGGTGATATACAACCTGTAATCCCTTTAAAACCGTGGTTCTCGAAATTTAGATTCCCCAATAAATCAATAATATCAACAGTTTGCCGGTTACGCTTAAACCACTCTTGCACTCCAGTATTCCTAGCCAAATTAAGAATTAGAGACCATTCTCTATGTGAATGTGGACTTGATGAGGGAAATGTAGACCATTTATTCTTTAATTGCCCTTTAATGAAGTCTTCCTTGTACAACTTTATACCTCCTGAAATCCCCCGCCCCACCTCCATGAAATGCCTCCTCACCTTTGTTTTCACTTCTTTTGTAAATACTTTATGTAAATATATTAAACAGAATAATATTAAGTTTTAACTAACACAATAAATGTTTTATATAAGTAATATTATCAGTGTTTGTCCATTATAATCTAACAGCATGTATATTTGTTTCAGGTATAATAAGAAAATAAATCTGTATTGATTCTGGGCACCGGTCATTACTATAATCACTTATAAATTCGTTTACACCGATCAAATGACACACTCTAAGCTTGTTGGTCTACTGAAACGTGACATTGGCGAGTTGTAGTGCCCCTTCCACAGAAGCCACTAGAAAGAATAGAATAGAATAGAAAAGGCATAAAAGGCATTTATTTTCTCAAAATTGATTCCTTTAGAATTATTTTTGGTGTCATTTCACATTTCACTTTTTGATGTCACTGGAATCGCTTAGCCAAAATAATATAATATAAATAAAAAGTAAGCTGTAAACTTTGCTAAAAAAGCAATATGTAATAGGAGTTTTTTACTTCCGTATAGCCCTGAGTGTTTTTAATTAATTAATCTAATTCTTGTTACGATTATTGTAATTTTTGGAGCCGATATTAATACCATCAACCAAGGTCCTGAAGAATCAGAAAAATTTAAAGAAATGAACATTTTGACTGTTGCTTCTCAATATATTCTTGATAATGTTCTATGTGTTCATAGGCACATTGAAGCATTTGATAGAAACTATGACATTCATAATGTTAACACGAGGAACAAACATAAATATGTTATGCCTACTACTCGGTTGAGTTAGTAAGTCTTTTATTGGGCGATGTATATACTTCTACAATATTATCCCAGAAAATGTACAAAACAATTAATGTGTTACGAAATTTTAAGGAATTGTTAAAAAACGTTTGTGTGGGAAAGGTTAAATAATTTTCTTAATGACACCACAGACTGGGAATGAAGCGAACACCCTCCGGCTCTTAAATTATAACTGTTTATTGTACGATATTGCATTGTAATCCATATTTTTATATAAAAAATAGTCCGCTGAGTTTCTTGCACCCGTTCTTCTCAGGTCTAAGGCAGTCTATTTTGAATGGGTGGTAATTTTTGACGTTCAAAAAGTGATTTTGATTCCTATTTTGAATAAAAATATTTGAATTTGAATTCTATTTGTATATTGATCAACATTCAAAAGTAAAGAGTCATAGTCAAATTTGTTTTGATCAAAATCCTCAAGCAAACAAGCAGAGTAATAGTTTTTTGTGGGGATGCTGTAATCACATGTCAATTTGAAAATTTGTATCTGTTAATTAAATAATATTATTTTTTGATGCATGTTTCGGTTTGAGAAGCTAGCAATAGTTTACAAAACTCTAATTATATATTTTATGTCAAACACAAAAGTCAGTAGTCAAAGTCAACACAAAGTTATGTCAAATTTCAAAATTGAAAATTATGAAAATGGCTGTAGCCCGTGTCTATAGATTAGTTTGTTATTACAGCAAAGGTAATACGAATCTGGTGTAAAACAAAATGTTTGCTAGAGATTTTGTATTTCTAGCGACGTAATATCTCCTGAAGTGCTATAAAAAATCTAGCAATATTTAAAAATGACGGAAAAGCCATTCGATTCAAAAAGCAAAGAGATCGATAAAATGAAACGTCGTCTTAGGATTGACGACACTGCTGTATTAAATAGTGAAGACGGTGTCCGATTTGTTAAAATGGAAAATCACCCCGACAGTGCAGGAAAGCCAACGGAGTTATACCTTCAAGGTAACTCTCACTTAATATCAAGTACGACGAGTAGCTTAGCGGATACTCCTGGAGATTCTGGTGTACTGTGTTTGGACAGTGAAGCTTCCGAAGGTACCAGCCAAGCTCTAATGTCCCATAGTCTAATTGGTGCTGAGGAATTAATAAGTGATAGCTTATACGATGCCGCTCCATCAGGCTCACAAGATATGATTAAGAGCACTAACAGTAGTATTATGTCTCGTAGTGATATAGACAATCAAAACATTGGTGCTTCTGAAGACATAGTACCTGAGCTATTAGTTGAAACTCACACTAAATCAACATATGACAATTTACCTGATGTTGTTCTGAAAGCTTTAGAAAGTGAAAAAATCTCCATAGAAGAAGTGAAAAAGTCTGCGTTAAGAACAAGTGAACCGAAAAAATCCCATTCAGAAGATATTGTGTACAGAAGAAGATGTAGAAAAAAATCGCAAAGTGGGTCAAGCTCACAAAAAAAGCGTGTATCGTTTCATGAAGATATACTCAACAATACTAGAACAGACAATATACATATAGAACATGGTTTTGTATCATATGATCAAGGTGGGTCATACTGTGATAGATTTAGAAAGAAAAATAATGTTACAGAGAGGTTCTCATGGTGTGCATCAGGTGATAGATCACCTAAGTATGCTGCAGATGTGGCTCAGCAAACAATGTCTGATATCCTGGCTTATGGAGATGGCAAAGAGGATCAGAGTGGTATATTTGAGTACTGCAAGAATTTTAAAGTAAACAATAAAAGTGATAAAGACAATAATAATGAAAGTAGACCCAACAGAAAGCTATACGGATGTGACTCTAACAGTTCTGATTCTAACTTCAGTTGTGACTCCGAGTCATCTAGTAGTGAATCATCATCATCAAATTCTAACAAAACAGAGGCAATAGTACACAGGAAATGTGAAACAACTCAAAAGTCATACTCATGTGACGAATTTGATGATAATGGACATGTTACATATATGAGAAAAACATATTTCTCAGAGGCTGATATTGATCAGTCTCATGAAAGAATGAAGAAACCTCTCGAGGTCACTCAAAGTCCTGTCACTGTTAAGTCTGTTTTAAAAAAGAAAAGATATATCACAACAAACATTGTAGAAGAAAGAATGCAAAATAAAAAAGTTCTCAATATATTAGATGCTAACAATATCATTGATTCCTTAAAAAATTTCTACAATAATTTTAATTTTAACTTTGCAACAGAAAAAGGCTTGCCTGAAATAAATATTGAGCTAAATAATGTAATCGAAGCATTGCCGTGTGATGTTAATCAAAATAAGCAGCTATCTAAAAGCTTAGATTCTGGGTTTCAAAATGATGATGAAGATGACTTTGTGGAGATTAATCTGAGCTCACAATTGTCTGAGTTAAACAAACCAAAACAAACAGTTATTCCCCCTAAAAACCAAGTAAAAAATGGCGCTACCCCTGAGGGGTCTCCAAGGCATAAATTGACACTGAATATGCAAACACAAAATGATAAGAAATCTCATAGTAATTCAGAAAATTTGCCACCTTTAAGTAAATATGTTGTTAATTGTGAAAGCACTGTCTATGAGCATAAAGGGGTTTCATACAGCTATGTTCATGATACATTCCAAACTGCCTTTGAAGCCCCAAAAGAAACATTTATTCCCATCCCAGAAACAACACCTGTTAAAGAACTAATGACTAGTTCAAGTAAAATGGACCTCAAACAAGATGATAATTCCAGTAAAGGTTCAACACCAAAGAGACAATTTAATAAAAGTATTCAAGATGAAGCAGAAATGAAATCCGGAGTGCCGAAACATTTGTCATCACCAAAAAAACAAAATGTTAATAGATATAGCCGTAAATCTGCATCTACTGTGCAAAAAAATGATGAAACACAGCAACCAATTAGTGATAATTGCTCCAACACTGACAATTCAACCTTGAAGGGCGCGGATGATTTCAATGACGAATTTTTCGACAGCCCGTCCAGTCAAAAGACACAATCTAATAAATCCGCGCTACTTAATAGATATCTAAAAAATGTTTGCCAACGAAAAGACCTTGAGTTGAAAATAAGAAACAATAAATTTTACCAAACAAAAGTGAGATTAGAAAAACGTTTTCCGAGCATCATATACCCATTTAAAGATGTCTCGGAGACATTCCGTGTATCCGCGGAAAGAATGTCTCGTCTTATAAACAAAGAGGTAAATGAGAACAAAAGGCTTTCCGTGCGACTTCTAACTGCTGATGAACCTTCATACTTTGATAGTTTTGAAGATAATGTTGCGATTGAATGCAATGAGAAATTGAGGCTTCAAATTTTCTCACATCCAAATGAAACATTAAATAGGGTATGCAAATTGTTTATTTTACTAGATATTAGCACAAACCTTTTTTTTTTCATGTATCATCTTTTCTCTACTTGCATCTAGATTTTATTATATTATGGAAGTAGTTATATTTATATTTTGTGTACTTCCAATGTGTTCCACCATTAATGCAATCAATATCACAACTTAGTATATTTTTCCGCTTTAAGTCTTTAAAGTTTTGCCACACTATCACACAAATATGGTACTTATAAAAAAAATTGTAAAGAAAATAATTTCTAGCCAAAATTTCATCTTAAGTATTAATCTTAGACAAACTTCTCATAATCGTAATAATAATAATATTGACACACTTTTTACACAAATTATCTTGCCCCAAGTTAAGCATATATAGCCTGTGTTATGGGTTACAAGACAATGATATATTTAATACAATATACTTACTTAAACATACATAAATTCATATATACATACATATAAACATACATAAATACATTTAAACATCCATGACTCGGAAACAAACATCCATATTCATCATATAAATGCTTGCAGCTACCGGGATTCGAACCCGGGACCTCTAGCTTAGTAGGTAGGATCTCTGACCACTCGGCTATTATAGCCGTATAATACCTGTATAATACAGGTCATCTTATCATTTCATGGTTTGTTTGTGAGGTTACAGGGTTCATTTGGTACCAGAGCAAACAGCACTTAAGAGTGCCTGATACTGGGGTGTCATTTTATGGTGCCGCCTCACTGCTTGTGTTATACTCATTGCATAGAAATTCACAACAATATGTTTCTACAGTTTTAAATGGCTGTCTTAGAAATGATCTTATCTGAGAATCAATAGAATTTTACAATTTCAATTTTATTCAAAGCACACTAGTGCCTTGTGTCCAAATGAAATGTCTGAACACCCAGTTGATATTTATTTTATATCTAAAATAATATTAACACACATAAGATTTGTTATTTGAGTGTAGAAATTTTCAAAAGTACTAAGGGCACATAAAATTTAAAACTATGAATTGTGATTAATTATGAAATTTATTAAACAAAATCTATGCAAGGAAATTCACAGGCAGGTGCTTGTAATGCAAAATTATCTATTCCCATGTGACCTTATGTATGCATTCATGCAGATGTGGTTCAGTAGAAGTTTAAACTAATTATTTTCATTTAATTTTTAGATGATGAAAGTTCAATCCCCGTACACCATGGAAGATGGTTCATGGACCCCTCTCCTTGTCTTCATAACAGACTATGCCCTGTATGTTGCCAGTGTGAAGCCAGGTGGAACTGAATATGACATCATATGCAAACTTCCACATGATCAACTAGATGCTATTGCAGTGAGTACTTATTTAATTTAAAAAAAAAAACAGTCATGTTTTTGGTGTACCATTGAGCAAAACAAAGGAAAAAAGCCATTGTGTGAAACTCTTCACCAATTGCTTCCTCATTATCATTTCAGCCGGAAGACATCCATTGCTGGACAAAGGCCTCCCCCAAAGATCGTCATGATGATTGGCCCTGTGCTGCCCTCATCCAACCTATTCCGGCAATCTTGACCAAGTTGTTACCACCATTTGCTTAAACACTCGTAACTCTTATCTTTCACAACTAGCCCGCATCTCTCAGGATAGCATTGATGAGAACCAGGACAAACTTGTGTATGACATGAAGGGTGTACCAGCTTAATATTTTTATTTTTTTTTATTTTTCTATAAAGTTTCAGTTGCTATTTTATGACAAAGAGAATATAATAAACAATAATTGTTTATAAAAAAATCCAAAGAGCAAAAGGTGAACTGATAGTGTTAATAATTAAGGTCACTTTTATTTATTGCAGTTAATGTATAAAAATACACTATCTTTAGCTTTTGTTATGGTCTTGGTTATTGCTTAGCAGCTTATTACATAACAAAATATAATAAGCGTCATCATCATCAGCTCCAAGACGTCCACTGCTGGATAAGGGCCTCCCTTAAAGATCTCCACGACGATCGGTCGCTGCCCTCATCCAACGTATTCCGTCGATCTTGACCAGATCGTCGGTCCATTTTGTGGAGGTCTTACCAAGACTGCGTCTTCCGGTACGTGGTCGCAATTCGAGGACAATATAATAAGCATATACCTAGGTAACACTGTAGAAAGGTGCCAATACTTTTATTGTTTTTCGAAGTAATCTCCGTTCCTCTCATCGTCGCATTCGATGGAACCACTGAGAAAAGCAGTGGGCCCATTATTCCTTAGGGTTCTCTTCTATGGCATTTTCGTACGCTTTCACCACATCTTCAGGGCTCGTAAAGCGAATACCTCGAATTTTATCTTTAGTTCTCGGGAATAAATAAAACACGCAGTGTGCTAGGTCAGGGACTGTATGGCGGATGACTCATTATCTCGACACCTGCCATAGTCAAATATTCAACAGTCCGTTTTGCGGAGTGCGCTAAAGCATTGTCGTGGTGATGGAGGATCCTGTTTCGAGGGCGCTGCTGTCGAATTTTTTCCAATACAACAGGCAAACAGCGATTGACATACCAGTCTGCAGTGACTGTCCTTCCATCTTCTAGCACAACTGTCGCGAAATGACCTTTCTGACCAAAGAATGAGGCAAACATCTTTTTTCCTTGACTTTTTCCTTACTTTACCTTCGTTGGCCGATCCTCGAAAGGAGACTTTTGATTTCGGGTTCGTAGCAATATATCCAGCTTTCATCACCTGTGACGATGTCAAATACAGCACTCGAGTCACCGCCGTTGAACTTATCTAACATTTGGCGACTCCAGTCCATGCGAAGGTGTTTCTGGTCGTCGGTTAAAGTATGGGAAATCCATCTGGTACAAAGTTTCCTGACGCCTAGATGTTCGTGTAATATTTTTTGAACTTGACTCATACCAATGCCTAGGCTTGCCCGTATCTGCTGATAGGTCACTCTCTTATCTTCTTCTATCATGCGTCGCACAGCAATGATGTTATCTTCAGTAGTCGCTAAGTCCGAACGTCCCGAAGAACGTCCCTCACGCGGATCATCATTGAGATTGCTACGTCCACGCTTAAACTCGTTAAACCAATTGTAAATATTGGCACGAGATGGGGCTTCATTAGGAAAGGCTAATCGCAGCCTATCATAGCTTTGTTGTTGAGTAAGCCCACAACGAAAGGCACGAAAATTTTCTCGCGTTAGGTTCATTTTCACGTGTAACAAGAGTTTTAGATTTGCCGCCAATTCACAAAAACAAATGACAAATTAATGCATTATTCTGCATTAGATTACCAAAGAGTTCTAAAATTGAAATCCAAAAAAAGTTTTTATTAGCAATGTTTCTAACTGGCCAGTTCTAAAAACTTTCAGTGTCACCCACGTATGAACTCAATTTCTTTAGAACATATGGTATATACAGTTGGTATACCATACTCCTCACCAAACTTCAAATCGATCCGACGTTGCTGCGAAAAGTTGCGCAGTAGTAAAAATACGATCTCGGAGGGGCGAATGGATAATGTAACTGCGCAAACAGGTGCACGGGGAAACTTTATAATGAACTAGAAGTCTTCTACCGCATTTATCACGGGGAGTGTTCCGAAGAGTTGTTTAACCTGGTTATTGCCGCCGAATTCCACCTTCGCACGACTCGCCACAAGTTAGGTTATCATCCCCACCATCTGGATGTGTGGCGCTCGTCCACAGTGCGGTTTTCAAGGAGCTTTCTTCCACTTACTACAAAATAAGCACGTACACCTTCCTTAAAGGCTGGCAACGCTCCTGTGATTCCTCTGGTGTTGCAAGAGATTGTGGGCGGTGGTGATCACTTAACACCAGGTGACCTGTACGCTCGTCTGTCCACCTATTCCATAAAAAAAGAACTAGAAGTTTGGCAAAGGATACCTACCTATATTAAAAACGCATATTATATAAATAATATCTTATGTTAAATTAGCAATTGCATCTGTTTGTCCTTAATTACCAAATGCCTTTTTCTATCTGTGGTTACTCTAGGCCATGTTCACTAATTCACTCTGAAAAGCACGCTACATTAAGTTGCTGCATCACGGAATTCATTTAATGACTGATGGTAAATACCAGTATCCAATACCACGGGAGTATTATCGGGGCAATTTTGACCGCGAGATTGTCTGACTTCTTGGCAAGTTCAAGTTTAGCTGAAACTAATCATGAAAACAGTTTAAATATTCAATCCGAAAGTTTACCCTTTAAAGTTTAAAGAAAGCAAACTTCCGAATACTGATCTTTTAAAATATAAATTTTATTTCGTCCAACTTCAAAATTAAGAGTCTTTGATTCCATGGAGCTGCTATTCAGTTAAACTGTCACAGTAATAAGTGTTTTTTTTAATTCTTTTTTTTTAAGCCATACATCATATTGATTAGGCGGCTGTTAGTAAAGATTTTGATAATATATTCTTGGGTGCGAATAGACAGTTACTAATTCCTTAGTACTTACTACATTAACATTGTCAAGAAAATATTAGTAATTTTTTATTTTAAAACTAGCTGACCCGACAGACGTTGTTTTGTATATAATAAATAAAATAATTTATTTATATGAATTTGTCAATAATATATCATAACATCAAAAATTACTTCGTAAAATATGCACCCTGCTGTCGTAATGAAATTATTTCACAGCAGAACTGTCAAACCGTGCGTCAATAAATTCTCTCATAGAAATTATGTATGGACACATCAAAGGAAAAACAAATTTGTTGTTTTCGTTTAATTTAGCAGTATTTTCCTATTTATTCACCTTTTAAACCTTCTCTGGACTTCCACAAATAATTCAAGACCAAAATTAGCCAAATCGGTCAAGCCGTTCTCGAGTTTTAGCGAGACTAACGACAGCAATTCATTTTTATACATATAGATTAAATGTATGTGAAGAAATAATTAATGTCAGTTCATCTCCAAACGTCACACATTGGGGCTCACCGAAAAACAGGGTTGTGTTTAAGTATGGATAAACTGAGTAGACTCCAGTTTTGGAAGACCAGTGCCACACAGATCATTTTGACTGTTTTTTTCTTTTTCTTTTGTATTGTAGATAAAGCTTATATTTGTTTTCATTTACTTATTTTGTTTGATACGTGGTGAAGTTTTTCTTACAATATAAATTTATTTTCGCTTTTTTTTTGTTTTCATTTACAACAAAGACGCAAAACAGATGAGTACCGACACTGCATATTAAGTAAATCAATACTAATATAATAAGTGTGAATGTAAGTTTGTTTGTTATGCTTTTACGCCGCAGTTACTTAACCGATTTTGATGACATTTAGTACAGCGATAGACTAGAGTTTTGCTAAGGATATATAGGCTACATTTTATCCCGGAAAAATCCATGCTTCCCCTGGGTTTTATGAAAAACTGAAATCTACGTCGATTAGCTACAACTATACCAATAGTAGGTTTAGTTTGCCATAGAAATCTTCCTTGAAATATGATTTATATAATATGTTGGGAACGAGAGCGAAAACGGGAACCCGAACTAGAATACGACATGAGATAATCTTCAATTCCAAACTTGCTTTAAAACCCTTTATCTACGCGGACGAAGTCGTGGGTAAAAGTTAGTAACTATAAGTTCAATGTGATTAGAATATGATCAACTTACTAACCCATATATGCACGCTTCATTGGCAATCTGATATGCATTACTTCATGTGGTAATCAGGTGTTGATTCATGCGTGCGATTATGTTTCAACAAATTTGGGCATGGATAAGGTGTCATTGCAAATAATGCAGTGTTTCTTTAGATGGTTAATTGAAGTTATTAAGGCGAAGAGTAAGCAGAAAACACGCAAACATGGTGTTTTTAGACAAGTTTTGTGGTGAAAGTATAGCATTTCGAGCTATGAACACTAATTAATCCTGTTACACATATCCTTTTATCTTATTTGTAGGTTGCTAATGCTTGCTGTTTGTTATAGTTAACACTGCCGAGCCTTTTTGAACTACGACTTTTCTTTGAAGTTAACAAGTTTTTTGGCATGGCTTGACGCATTTTTTGGTACTTCTCTCAGAAAAGTTATTCTTATAGCTTGTACTTTTTTGTGTAGGTTCGTTTATTCAGATTAGTAGTGAATAACGAGGATTGTAAGAATAAAAACTGTTTTCCTACCAAGAATTTTGAAAATATTGGCTTTGTTACATAGATGGCGGGCCGGCAGCCGAGAACTCATATCGCTCAAGGTCGCTGGCATTTAGTGTCACCTTAAACAAAATCGTCACCTTTTTGCTCTTAATAGTGATTTTCATTATTGTAACACTAGAAATAAGGGATTGCTTGCATCTAATTCTAGCAAGCTTCATAAGATACATAATAGCTGTAAGGCTAAATGTATACACTTCTATAATAAAGCCCCAGCCACTGTTAAGGTATTATGAATAAATTTAAATGTTTCATAAAAAAATGGCTCTGTCGTAAATCCTATTACTCCAAAGCTAAATATCTAAATGATCGAACAGCCTGGGACTAGATTGTGATTATTTTATAGCGATAGAAATGACTGTACAATATTGTATAATTTTATTGAAAAGAGCGCAAAAAAAGAATGCTGGGAGAGTTTCTTGCGCCCCTTCTTCTCTCTTAGAGCGCCATTTGTTTCCGAAGCGGTAGTAGTATCTAGTATATTAGAAATGACATCAAAAAGAATTCTTAAGGAATCAATTTTGAGAAAATAAATGCCTTTTATGCCTTTATGCATTTTAATTGAAAAATATAAATAGCACTTAATTGATGGTATGTGTTGTAGATAAACATTATTAATGATGAAGGTTTTTACCTTTCTGAGGTCCTTTTAGTGCTGGTAAAGCCAAGAAAATTTCTTCTTACAAAGAATTGGATGAACGTAGAGAACTTCGGGATCTTCTGTTTACTCATAAACTGTTGAACGGCTTAATCAACTGACCCGAACTGCTTAATAAATTTAGTCTAAGAGTATCAGTAAGAATTCCACGTAAGCCTATTACTCCACTTTGTACTCCACTTCATCGAAGGATCCTAGGTACCAATTCCCCAGTAGCTGATATTGCCATATTTGCTGATTCCTTAGCTAAATTCCGCAAGACCATTTGCACCAACATTGGCAATCTTTAATAATGTTGTAATATGAAAATTAATGTAACTGTGTATAACTATGTAACCTACTCATTTATAAATAAAAAAAAAACTGTTTAATTCTCAACTTTAATATTTGTCGACATACATGGCTGACTTCCAAATTTGTTCATTTCTAGGCAGAATAGAAATACAGCATTAATGTTGAGTGAAAGTGAGACTTAATTGCTTACATATTCATAGCATTACATTAAATTATTAAAACTTTCGTTGAGAAATGATTAGCTTTATTTAAATCAGCTATAAGTCAGGATGCATCGGTGTTGGTACCGACTAGTTTCAGACCATTCGGAGACTTTCAACAGGAAGAGTGTAGTGGGTTCGCGGTGACGTGACTATCTGACCCAATGACCGATGAATCACGAGTAATGCTGATTTAAGTAAATAACGTTACTTTATTCATCATCACGCCTTGTGGGTCGTCTGATGTTATGTTTTCATCACCACCCATGCTCTGTTACAACAACATAGGAGTTTCAAGAACATTGCTGGACTTTTGGTGGACCAGGCGGAGGCATCTTTGCACAGGATGCCGGCTAGATTATGGGTACCACAACGGCGCCTATTTCTGCCGTGAAGCAATAATTTGTAAGCATTACTGTTTCGGTCTGAAGGGCGCCGTAACTAGTGAAATTATTGAGACTTAACATCTTATGTCTCAAGGTGACGAGCGCAGTTGTAGAGCCGCTGAGAATTTTTGGGTTTTTCAAGAATCCTGAGCGGTACTGCATGTAAAAGCTGTAATGGGTAGGGCGTATCAATTACCATCAGCTGAACGTCTTGCTCGTCACGTCCCTTATTAATATTTAAAAAAAAGAAAATTTAAGTTTCTCTATGTAATTTACAATTGGGACTTTGCTGGCAGATGTTCCGAACAAAACTAATAAAACTCATGAAGTTGTGAATAAAATACAATTTAATGGTCATATTCAAGCTCTAAAGGTTGATACATTCAATGTACGATAATTTATATTTTTACAGTTTATTCTTTATTGCTTTTTATGAAATAATTTATATTATTTAAACACGATTTATATATAAACCTTACAAACTAATTTCTTATCTATGTTACATTGCCATTGTAAAATACTCTATTTGATTGAAAGGCCGTTGAGTTTCTTGTATGTTCTTCTCTCGAGCTCTACTTTTTCCGAACATATTATGGTAACATCAGTTATTTAAAAGAAAAATTTATAGTGTCGATTCAAAAGCGATTAGTTTTAGGCAAAAGCCTATTATTAAATTCAGTTTATTTGACTTTGACTTTGAAGACGGCTTATGGAGAGGTTGTTAATTATTTAACTCATGTAGCACTTTCTTATGTTTTTAAAGTGATAACCTGCACTTCTAGGATTAATACACACATAAAATTTGAAAACCAAATTTTATTAACGATGCGGGACTCGACCTCGACCACAATCTGAGAGTTGAACACATGATTTTATGACGATACGTCACTCGAACGGTTAACTCAGTTGGAAGAGCACTCGCACAGAACGCGAGAGGTCGTGGGTTCGAGTCCCGCAACGTTCATCATAACTATCATAAAGATCCTCGTCCTTCATTCACTTTTGGCAGAAAATAGTGGCCATGTCGTAGTCCTTTCTGATAGCTGCTCTTATAGAGATTTCTTTCCATTTCTGTCGGTTAGTTACATTGCGAGAGAACTAGACGACGGCACTTTTAGTGATATCCAAACCTTGTCAATGATGTCCAAGTACTCTTAATTGCACAGTCGAAAATAGTCTTATGTTTGATGCAAAGCTGTTTTAAAGTTTATTGTTTGTACTCCAGCACCGCGTGTTAAGGGCATGTAATTTCTAGCGGTCTTTTTGGCCGCTGGTCTATGTTTCGCTGTCGTAGGTTTATTAATATTGTATAAGTCAAACGCCTTATTATACGTACCACTTTTTTGGTTATTCGGTGAACATTCTAAAACTTCCTGAGCTTGTCCACTGCGCATCTCGTCGTGGCACACCTCTTTATTTCTTCTTCGCAAGTCCTATTCGTGTAAGTATTTGTACCCTTGTAGATTACTTGACAATTCGCTGATATCTCTATTAGGTCTATTAGCAGCGTTATGATCAACTATTTTTATTTGGTATTCATCACAAAGATATCATTGCCGGAGAGCCACATAATTTACAGACATTCTCACTCACTCTCTTCTATGTGAGTTGGTGCAGATAACAATGAGAAGACATACTCTAATTATGACGAGCAGCGTGGTACTGGACATCTAATAATCAAGTTCGTCAAATCAATAAAGAAACCACTTTATTCTTCAGGTGGGCCCCGAAGCACAATACATCCAAGTCATCGATGTATCCGGGAACATAGCGTGCTCCGTCGTCACCGGGGAGTCATCGTTGGGCGCCCGACTTGCCACGTCTTTGGAATGGAGTGCCAGGACTTCGCCGCTCCGAGTTGCGCGGCCACCAGCTATAATTCCTCTAAGCTATTGTCATTTGGCGTCCGCTGTCACCAAGCAGAGGCGAGAGCGACGGGTAAGAATATTATCAAAATGATTTATGTGAACTTTCAGTATTAATTCAATATACAAATGATTTAAGTTTTCTTTAGTGTTAATTCCGCCAATATTTGTTTTTAAAACAATTCGACACGTGTTTCGCCTCTACACGAGGCATCCTCAGGACGTGTTGTCTCGCCAAAATCTGGCATGAGGATGCCTCGTATAGAGGCGAAACACGTGTCGAATTGTTTTAAAAACAAATATTAACTAAAGAAAACTTAAATTATTTGTATAATTATGGGATTTCCGCATTGTAACGCCTAATTTAATATATTTTCTTAATTCAATATCTTAAATAAGCATAGCCTATAGTGCGCCTAACTATGCGTGCAAGACATGCTTCTTTTCTCGGCGAACTGATGTTTAATGGCGCCCAGGCAGCTAGTGGAGCGGTGCAGATTTTCGTCTTTTAAGGGAGGATTTTCTTTCCTTAACTAAGCGGCTTCTAATTTTTTTTATATAAATAATACATCATTCATGTAAAAAAAATAGAATTGCTCTAATCTAAACCTTACCAAGGTTGGGCGTTATATAGATTCTTTTAATCTCTGTTCAAACTGAGGCTACTATCGCGCGGGATGCGTGACGGAAGTCCGATTGTGTCAGCTGACTTGAATGGACGTGTTCAAATTGACGCGAGTAGTCGCTCAAGTTGAAGCGAAACAAGGGTGGGACGCCCGGCGGGATTGTTTAATCTCACAATGTATGATGTTTCTCCACTGAAGAACCAAAAATGACACGCGGGAAGTCGCGTCAGTGTGAGAGGCTAAGCGAGCGAGCGAATTACTCTATCGCGTCCCGTGCGTTATTCGTCTCAGTTTGAACAGAGCTTTAATGTTCCCTTTAGTCTTTAACTACTTTAGCAATGAAACCAGACTATTAGATGAACATCTTGTAACATTTTGATAATATAAAGATATAGTGGTCAAGGTCGCTAAGAATTTTTTATTAGAAATTTTAATATGTGTGGTTTTTATTGGTAGGTCGTGATAAACTTAATGTTGTAGGTACCGCCGATATTATTCTACGGCCGGGCGTGTTCCGGCGACGCCGAAGACAGGCTCGTAGAGGCGCCCGGGGCCTTCGCCCCGCCTCTCGAGGGATACCTCATGTGTAGAACTGACAAGAGCAAGAGATTCGAACCCTGCTACTTTTTACTTCGGTAAGTTATTTGATTCAGTCAAGTAACCAGGGTAAGAATTTTATTCATTACTAGCTGACCCGACAGACGTTGTTCTGTATATAATAAATAAAATAATGTTTTTTATGAATTTGTCGATAATATAACATAAAATTAAGAATTACTTCGTAAAATATGCACCCTGCTGTCGTAATGAAATTGTTTCAGAGCAGAACTTTCAAACCGTGCGTCAATAAATTCTCTCATAGAAATTATGTAATGACACATCAAAAGAAAAACAAATTTGTTATTTTTATTTAATTCCGAGCATTTTCCTATTTATTCCTTTTAAAGCTTCCCTGCACTTCCACAAATAATTCAAGACCAAAATTAGCCAAATCGGTCCAGCCGTTCTCGACTTTAGCGAGACTAACGAACAGCAATTCATTTTTATATATATAGATTATTAAATCTTACATTACATAGAAATAAACTGGGAATTTAAATTTTTCGCAACCTGCTTAGAACAAACGCCATTTTAGCCAAAAAAAACACCAAATTTATGTTTTCTAGGTGAGTAAAAAAAAAATTACAATTCACTTGTCCTCTGCTTTTGTATTAAAAACGTTGTAAACTGCTTTTTCTCCTCATATTTCTTCCTCTTCTCTAAAAGGGACTCCCTTAAAAGAACCTTAGCGCCATTGGCTCATGCGATGGCTGACTGATGTAATGTAATGTCGCATCCAATATATAATATAATATATAACAAAGATAATATTTAATGTGTTAATTTGAGAAAATGTTGAATAATACAAATTAAATTTGTAAGCAAAGCAATGATGCAAGAGCGACATCTCTCAAGTCAATATCCAAAGTCCTGATATGCAAATATTGGGGTTGAGCAGGTTATCAACTGTAAAGTAGATCCTGTAGATGAAGCCACAACCTGAGAATTAAATAAGACATATCAAGATTAACGAATCATGCGTCGCTCGAACGGTTGGCTCAGTTAGTAAGCGCGCTCGGACGGACCCCGAGAGGTCACGACCTCGAGGTTCGAGTCCCGCATCGTTCATAAATTTTGGTAACTAATGTAATTTTTGTATAATTAATCCCAGAAGTGAGTTATATTAATTTAAAAAATAATAAATTGCTGGTGAAAATTTATTGAAGTAACCGAAATCCATAATTATCTTTTGGATAATTATGGATTTCGGATACTTTTTTGAGTATTCTTGAGTGTTAATTTGTAACACTCGTCTTCAAACAATTCGACAGATGTTTCGCCTCTACACGAGGCATCCTCAGGAGATAAGACTAATAGATTCGTGCCAGTATTGTCGTCGGAATTAACGCTCAAGAATACACAAAATAATTTGGATAAATTGGACGTAGTTCCTGAAAAACGTTCCAAGCCACAAACATCACATTTTAAGGAATTTATGTTTAAAGTTTAATTAATATTATTGTATTCCATAAATGTGGGTCAGGCTACTAAGTCATGATATCATTTAAAGAGTGACAGTAGGGCTGCCGGTATTTTTTGTCAGTCCGTTAATATGAATCACGTGACCAGTTTTGTATTATTAACTCAATTTCGACTTGATTTTCTGGAATTACGTCCAATTGTAAATGCTAAATAAGTAACGATGAACAGCGGTGGGGTGCTTCACTGGGGCCCGCACTCACCTGATGGTTCCCCGCTGCCACACAACATCGCGCTACGGCACGTGGTGGGAGTTCGGAGACACCTGGACTCCTCCCGTCGCCCGCACTGCTTCGAGATCGCGCTCAGCGACGGAACCCGCCTGCTTCTGGCAGCGCCTGATGACCCAACCGCCTCCTCCTGGCTGCAGTCGCTGCTGCTGCACGCCGCCCAGGTGAGTCCCAACAACTTCAACGAGGGAAGGAGCCTCAAATACATGCGAGGGGAGCGATGGCCGGTCCATTCGTCAATTCTTGAACGGGTGCTGCTTGTGGTGCCAGGTCGACCTGATATAGTTAATAAATCATTGTACTTCGGGTCAGCTAGTCATATAATAAATCCATTGACGTAACCACGTGTTCATACTACACACTTTTGGAATTAAATTTTCCTACGTTGGATGCAATTACTGTGGAATGAGATTCCTTGTGTGGTGTTTCCGGGACGATACGACATGGGTACTTTCAAAAAAAGCGCGGACACCTTCCTTAGAGACCGGAAACGCTCCTGTGATTCCCCTGGTGTTGCAAGAGAATGTGGGCGGCAATGATCACTTAACACCAGTTGACCCGTACGCTCGTTTCCTCCTTTTCCATATAAAAAATTCATAATTGTGACAGTAATCTCGACCATAATCTTCACGAAGCATCCTTACAATGAATTCAAGATCTTAAGGTTGATGCATCGAATATACGATAATTTATATTTAAATAGTTAATTCTTTATTACTTATTATGAAATAGTTGATATTATTTAAACACAACTCATATATTGGATGTAGCACCTTACAAACTAATTTGAAATACTCTATTTGATTAAATAAAGTGGCCGTTGAGTTTCTTATATGTTGATCTCAAGTTTTTACGAACATATGTAAACCACCACATTACCAGTGGGATTCTCCTTTGCACAGGATGCCGGCTAGATTATGGGTACCAAAACGGCGCCTATTTCTGCCGTGAAGCAGTAATGTGTAAGCATTACTGTGTTTCGGTCTGAACGGCGCCGTAGCTTGTGAAATTACTGGGCAAATGAGACTTAACATCTTGTCTCAAGGTGACGAGCGCAGTTGTAGTGCCGCTCAGAATTTTTGGGGGTTTCAAGAATCCTGAGCGGCACTGCATTGTAATGGACAGGGCGTATCAATTACCATCAGCTGAACGTCCTGCTCGTCTTGTCCCATATTTTCATTAAAAAAAAAATTGTAATTTTAAAGAAATATTTGTAGTGACGATTCAAAAGCGCTTAGTTTAAGCCTAATTGAATAAAGTTTATTTGACTTTGACTTTGACAAGTGACTCATTCGATAACAAGTGCACATCAATATGGATAGGCAAGATATCTCCAATATAAGCTGGACTGAGATTACTATGCTGTCTACTTGTAAGGCTAGGGTTACTATGGATGCGAGTTCTGACGAAAATTTGTTCTGACGAGAACGTCCGAAATCCTCGTCAGAACAAGGCGTTTACACTGTGCGCGTTTTCTGTTATTCTGATAGTCAGTTCGTTTCTGCCGTCCAGCGAAGATGGACGAATTTGATGAATTTGATTTTCTTGAAAGTCCATTATTTAAATTATTATTGTTAAATGGTTGAAAGGCAGAGCATGTCAACGAGTTATTTTCTATAAGAGACGACAAAGGATAGTCCAAAATGTAGAGTGTTGAGTTCTGTAGCAACTAACTCCCACTTTTGCTGAGATTTTTGTCTCTCATATCCCACAAACACCTGTTCTCGTCCACGAGACTGATCAATTTATCCTTATCCATGGTGGAAACCAAATCACTCGAAATTCGCAGACGCAGGTCGTGCGGTATCGAGGATAAGACCTACGGACGCAAACAGCACCATCTCCCATATAACGGAACTAAAATAACTTCAATATTTGTGGAATGTATTAATTTAGGTAATTTTTTTAGGTAGCCATTGCCTAATTGCCTATATGGAATACATACCCCTGCCAAGTCGTCTCAGTACGGGGAAAACTGTAGTAAATATAATAGAACAGAGGGTTTGAAGTTTTTTGCGAATCATATCACTGTAAACGGATTGTCGCATTATTTCCAGTGCGATAGCGCGTTCTGAGCAGGTACCGAACCCACAATCCATTGCTTGATAAGAAGTCACACTTATCAGACTTCAGCAATCTCCCCACTACTCGCAGTGATAACTCAATCAAGTAAAAGAACAAAATTATTAAAAATGTATAACACAATATTATGTACTCGACTAAACTATGGATTCAAATCAGGCTCTGGAGGAGAAAGACGGCGCTAAGAAGCCCAACGTGAAGGCTGGCCCTCCGCCCGCCTGCACCGTGCTGGTCACTCCGTACGAAGTCATCAGCCTCCGAGACACCCTCGACCTGGCCTTTGTGGTCGGCGCGGCCGCCTATCTGAAGGATAGGGGCTCCGAAGCACTTCTTAAAGGTATAAAATACTTTTACATAATATATGAAAAACAAAGTAGGAAATTGCCGTTTGTAAAACATTTTTTTTGTAAAGTAAAATAATGAAAACAAAATTTTATGAACGATGCGGGACTCGAACCCACGACCTCTCTCTTCCAACTGAGCTAACCATTCGAGTGACGTATCGTCATAAAATCTTGTATGTCTTGTTCAACTCTCAGGTTGTGGCTTCATCTACAGGATCTACTTTACAGTTGATAACCTGCCCAAGACCAATATTTGCATATTAGGGAAATTGACTTGAGATGTCGCTCTTGCAAATCTAAACAATTTGTTATGTTTTTAAAGTATACCCTCACTTCTAGGATTAATACACTAAATTTGAAAACAAAATTTTATGAATTTAATTTGTGTATTAATCCTAGAAGTGAGGGTTATCACTTTAAAAACATAACAAATTATTAAGGTAAAATAATATATTATTTATTTAGTTAAAGTATTTATCCTCTTAGGGCTATATTTCACGGGGACACCACGTTGGCGCAACCAGTAGCCGCTACTAACAAAATATACACTGCTCTATAGGGAGTTAGACTCATCTGGTGTCCGTTTGGCTGCAAAACCAAATTGGTGGCGCAAACAGCTCGGACACGTCATGACTCTGGTGTCTAGTTTGGTAGCTTACGGCTGTAGAGTCCCCGTGAAATATAGCCTGGGCCTGATTAACGCCTTACGAGGAACGCCTCGTTCATTCATCTACAAATAAATAAATTACTACCTTCTACTGTCAGTAATTAGCTCTCAGTAATCTGAAGCTGTCCCAATATACCCGATAAGTCATTCTTATCGCCAGTTCACTGTTGCAATTTCCATACAAACTTCTATCCCTGGTAATCTATACGTCGTCCCATTGACAGGCAGCGTGTACGGATAAAATGAGTTACCGTCGATAAGTTTATTGGGACATAAAAGTCAACGATAGATACGATTTTTTATCTCAAGTAGGCCATAGCCGGAGATAGACTAAATGGCCGTTAATCTATTCGTTTTTGCCATCTCACGGGACGGACCTTTATGAAGTTGGGGTAGAACTCTGAGAACTTTTGAAGATTCTACAAACTTTTTGGAAGCATTTTATATTGCTCTTGAGAAGAAATATTTTTACCGCGTAAAAATTTACAAAATTACGATGGAAGTTGGTTGGGACAAATTATTGGCTCCTAGAATTGGTGAAAAGGAACTATGTCGAAAGGTTCCTATGGTAGAGTTATGTTAGGTATAAGATATATTTGATAACAGACTACCAGGGGTACATGAGTGTGATACATTTCGGTCTTGTGTCCAGAGTATATCGAGGAGATGCGCGCTGACATCGAGATTCTGGCCTGCGGCTCCATCAGGAACCTGACCGCCTTCAAGATCCCCGACACCGATGAGAACTGGTGTTGCCTGGTGAGTGACTCTTTCCGGTAATCAAGAGATAAATGTGTATTCTTTTATTAGTGTCCCTTTTTTTGTTTGGTTTTTTATACTTACATTTAAAAAATACTGTACTTTAAAAAAAATATATAAATTGATGGGACGTTATCGCGAACCCACCACACTCACCCTGATGAAGGACCTCCGAATGGTCCGAAACTAGTCAGTGTGTCAGCCATGCTAATAAATAACGTTACAAGGTCCCACGAAATTTTTAATAATTTAGTTTATATACGCTGTGCTTATGTAAGCGAGGCAAAAAAATTGTAGAATTTTTGTTGGTTTGTGTGTTTGTTTGTGGATCCCAATTTTAGAAACTGCCTTTCCTCAGATCTGTGAAGAACGGATGCAGGAAATCCTTTTCAAGTCATTTATGGTATAGTAGTATGCTCTACTATACAACTGATAATTAGGAAATGTTTTAAATTTAGAAATAAAATTATATTTTTTGAATTCTTTCCGAAAAGCTTTTTCTGGTGTAAATATTATGATCATAATTTATTGGGAAAATTAGCTCTTGTGCTTATTTTACAGTTAAATTACCAAAAAAAGTTCGTCTAAAGTTGGAGAAAATAACAGAATAACACATTAAATGTAGGAATATACCGGCGCCGGGAATTGAGTGGGGGAGCGGGATTGAATTGGGGGGGGAAGGTGAGAAACTAGTGATTCCTTAATAAATGAGGGCTTTTACAACACAACCCCAGAAAATGTACAAAACAAACGTGTGATAATATAAAATAACATAAATGACTTCATGATGCCACAGACTGGAGCGACCTCAGTCTATTTAATAATAAACTGTTATTGTACAATATTAAAGTGTAACGAAATTTTATTTATAAAAAAAAAGAGATCCGCGCTCGTTCTTCTCAGGTCTGAGGCACTCTTTTCGAATGGGTGGTTGTTTTTAACGTTCATTATGTGATTTTAAATCTTGTTTTGTATAAAAATATTATAATTTGAAATGGTGGTGTGTCTGTAGGAGTGGAGCGTGTGCGAGGCGCGCGAGCGAGGGGCGGGGCTAGCGCTGGTGCTGCCCAGTGGGGCGGAGCTTGAGAGACTGATAGCGGCTCTGGAGGGAGCCTACCGGGCGCTCACGGTGACTACATTATGTACTGATACATATGAGGAACATATAATATTTATGCAACTGTTGTGTAATAAGGGGTATTAAAACACGAATGTGGGTTTTTAATTGTACCACATGAGTGTTTTAATACCTAATTATCAACAGTTGCATACAAGACTTTATCTATACCCATAATATGAATCCTCTATAAAAGATTCTGAAACAGTTAGCTTACTGCTAACATTAAAAAAGCCAGTCATAGTAACCATTGCATCATCAAAACGAGTGTTGTAATGTTGTACTGAATTTCATTACAACACTCATTTGGATGATGTATTGGTTATTAGAACATTGGGTGTTTTAATGTTGGCAATAAGCTAACTGTTTTAGAATCTTTAATAGAGGATTTAAAGCATGGGTGTAAATAAAGAATATATTGCCAAGAATACCAATACCCACCGCCAAACGTACCAGCCTTTTCGAAGTTCTGGATATTTTCAACCCCCTATTACTTCGCGGTGGATAAAATTAGTAACCTTTTTTTTTTCAATATGTAATTTTCAATAAGTAAGCAGACATTGTATAAAAGCGGTATATTTCAAATTTCATTCAATTTGAATAAGTAGTTTCAGAATTATAACTAGTCAGTTTCTTAATTTTTAAACTCACTGACTCACTGACTGACCAATCAATCATCAGAAATTTAAGACACTTCTAGCAGACATAGATACTTCAAAGTAAGTACGATGGCCAAGTTAATCTACTTATTTAAAACATAAAAGATTTTAATATTACATGGTCACTGTAAGATGTTGTTATGTTAGCTAAAATAGGTAATAAGTTAGGATAGAAGAACACATAAGTCCCACTAAGGAAATTGACCGACTTGGACAATTTTTTACGGTATCGACATGGATCTCACGACTGTGTATGGTAGAAGATCTAAGTTGCAAGACTTGGTATTTTAAGTTATGTTTTTTATGGTTTAATTTGAAACCGGACCTTCACTCGGAGACAAGAATATATTTTTGGTTTATGTTGTTGCATTGAGAAGAAGGACACCGCTTTGATATGTTGGAACAGTTGGGAATAAAACATAAAAAAATACGTTCTTTGTATGCGGAGAAGACTGAAGACTGACGGTGTTAGCACTGCTTCAGACGAACGCACGAATATTACTTCTACCAATATAACTTTTTTTTTGTATCAATAAGGGACGAGACGAACAGGACGTTCAGCTGATGGTTATTGCTTAGCCCTGCCCATTACAATGCACTGCCGCTCAGGATTCTTGAAAAACTCAAACATTCTGACATAAGATGTTAAGTCTCATTTGCCCAGTAATTTCACAAGCTACAGTGCCCTACAGACCGAAACATAATAAATGCTTACACATTCTGCTTCACGGCAAAAAAAGGAGCCGTTGTGGTACCCATAATCTAACCGGCATCCTGTGCAAAGAAGCCACTGGTAATAATGCCCTTAGTCGCCTCTTACGACACCTGGCCTGGGAGTTCTCTATTCTTTTTATGTCACGGAGAAATCACAGGTCAAGTTTCCCAAAATTCCTAACATATTCATGTTTATTCTGGCAGTAATAGGTTATAACTAATATTATTTTTATAATTTTATCTTTTAACAGAGCGAACCTTTCCCCCTGAGCGTAGTAGAGGCATCCAAGTCAGCGTGCAGCACCGCACACGCAAAGTATGAAGCGGCCTGGGCGCACATGCTGCCCGCGCAACAGTAGACCGTCTGGGTAGACCCTAACATGTATTATATTACTTTAAGAGACAGTAGACTTTAACACGTATAATGCTACTTTAAGGGTGTATCACACAGAACGCGTGAGATACGTGGCGTCCGATGCTCTGTTTATTAACCAATTAGTACTTTCAAAAATAGCGTAATTTATAAAACCTTAAAAGCCGATAATCTTGTGAGGTCTGAAGGATTTTTTGTTTTTTTCTATGTTTATGTCCTATTTCATTACAATAATACATAGTAGTTCATAAACAAAGAACTGTTCATTGTACTGTTGTAGCAGAGTCTAATTTGATTTTGGCGGAATATCTACGATCTACAACCATTAAGTTCTGTATAAAGGCATTACATTATTACTTATTCTTATTTGTTTTTGGATTATTAGTTTAACATACACAATTTGTGTTTTCACAAGAACGCCACTTAAAGTCGCGACGGTCATGCATTCTGTGTGTTAACGCCTTTAGATACTCCTTACGTAGTAGTAGGTTATCAGTGGTGTTAAAACTAAAAGATATAATGCTTGCATTGTGATTATGTAAATATTATAATCACAGACTGCTGTGAATCTGGTTAATACTACAGCGACAGCAGATTTAGATTTCTCTATACTGACATATTAATTATACTAGATTGAAAATTTAAAGGGACACATAATAAATATACTACCCAGATATAAATACTTGTTAATTTTATATTTGTTGCAATGAAATACTCAAAATTTAATGTAGTATTTAGTAAGCATGATCTAAACCGAATAAGGACAAATTTAGGTCCTATTTATAAGGTTTTCAAGCACAATTTAGTGTAAATAATTGTATGCTTATCAGTATATTAGTGATAGTAGTGACGTAATTTCAGTTGCTACAGTCTATTCGCCGAGAGTTGATAAATATTATGAAGCGTGTTGGAATAGTGAGTGTCGCGTAATTATCGTAAACCAGTATTGTGGTGGTCTGCATGTAGGGCGGGCAGCTGTTGTGAAGTGCAGTCGAAATCTTTATCGATATCGATATAAGTAATTAGTGGGGCCCAATTTGTAACGTCTTCAGAACTTGATTTTTTTTATATCAACTCTCGACGAATAAAGTTTAATCATTTTTTTCTATACATAGTCAGAATGCTTGAACTTTGTGGAACCTTATCTCAGTAAGTATCGAAACACAAGTGCGAATAGTAAATGAGATAATAGATGTAAAACCTTTATTGTGATATGGTTCTACAGTCGAATTAGGGCAGCATATGGATATTATGTTATGTTTTATACTGTCCTGTTCATATTATTCGATTTATGATGATTAATAAGATATTTATTTTTAATTTTATTTTGTAATGTGTTCGTTGAATTCAGCGGTCAAACATTATCTATAATAGGTAAAATATATTATTTCGTATCTATATAATTAATTTTAATCTATGGCGGAATTATTGTAACTTATAATCATTGTTGTGTATTGTATATTTAAATCCAAAGAACAGGTTTGTGCTTAAACAATTTTTGTTATAATCTTCTGATCTCTTCTTCAATATGGCACTTTAGTGTGCGAGAGTGATATGAATATATATTAATGAATTTAACTTTGAAATACGCTGGTACGTCATAAAATATGTTACTACCCCATTTTTAGGCAAAATATGTCACTGTTTCGGAATGTCCTAATTGTATATTTTAGCGGAAACTAATAACTACCAGAAATATACTGTAATAATTATGGGTTTATGATAAAATCTGCTTTTTAGGACATTAGATTCGGTATTGAATGTTAAATTCATTTTATTCTTTATCGTTACGAATTTCGTTTTTTCGTATTCGGAGAGAGAATTACAAAATTAGTTTGTTGAATAAGATGTTTGTTAAATTATATCGCGATCCTTTTCTAGCTTTATATATTTTAAAGCTTTTTTTAATGGTTTCGCCGATTTGGTTTTGAAATTAGGTCCGTGGGGTTGACGCAATGATGGTTATTAATGTATGTTTTTTTTAAATGAATTATTAAATATTTGTATTAGACCGGACAGGGGTCATGTGATATTAATGTTATGTGTAGTTTAGGATCGTAGATAGTGCCTCGTGAAAATTACAATGATTCTCTGGTTTACGTAAATATGACAATATGTTTGGTGTACAAAAAGTCTTTGGGAGTTACGCTACTCTTTGCTATATATTTTGTATCAAAGAACATATCCTCTTTGTTCATTATTAATTCGAACACAATGAGCTACATAACTAGTCCGTGCATTGTCTTTTTCATTACTGACCACTAGATGGCTCTTCAATTCTAAACTCTATGTTACAGCTAATAACGCGCTTTAGTTATGACGCGTAGTTTAGATTCTAAATCAACAGTGAGAATATATTTGTGAGGCACTTTTAGATTCAACAAAGGTATCTCAGTGAACGACATCCCAAATAATGATTTTTTTAGTTTTCTTTTTTAATTTTACATGGTGCATAGTTATTTTTGTACTGCCAACGTTTTAGTCAAATGTATAGTTATAATTTTGCTTGTGTGTACGAAGCTGTGATTAGCGCGGTGTACATTTACATTATGTTGTTGATAATTTGGCTGTTATGATATATATATATGCTGCTAAGGAATTTTAAAGTGATATTTTGATTTTTGTGTAACTATGTGAATTGTAATTAAAATGGTGTTTTATGCTTTATTTGGTACCAACTTTCGGTGTATATTGTAATAAATAATACTGATTAAAACTATTTTCAGAATGTAATTTGGTGGTACGGAAACGCAACTTAAATTTTTGTTTCTTAAGTAAACATATATTATAAATGAATAAAAATAAAATAGCCTTTATTAGTAATTTTTCTTATGAATAAAAAGTTTCATTAACTTAACTAGTAATTTGTCTCTTGGCAAAGGCCTCCTCTAAGAACTTCCACCTTATTCGGTGTCTAGCTACTCTCATCCAGTCCGGTCCTGCTATCCTTTTAAAATCATCCTCCCACCTTCTTACTGTCTACCTTTCCTTCGATTCCCCTCTTTTGGATAACATTCTGTAGCGGTTTTTATCCATTTCTCTTTCTTTTCTCTAAGAATGTATCCAGCCCATTTTCACTTTTGCTTTTGACACATCTTGTGTGCGTTTTTAGATTTTGTCTGACTCTTAATTTACTTAACTACTTTTTTATTTTTGAAAACTTATATTACGAATATAAAGTCCTATTTGTCATAAAAAGATAGAATCACGTTTAACATAGATTGAGAAAAAAAACAGTATTAAATAACTATTTAAAAAATAGCAGTTACATCACAACCAATATTAAATTATATATCTTAGTAACAAACCTATATCTATCACTTGTCGAATGGGACATCATATGTCTGGAATATGTATGAAAAGGTGTGTCTCAACCATCTAATAAATAGTAAAAATAATTAATTTAATTTAAATTATTAACACTATTAACAAATATTGTTTTTACTCAATACACCAATATTATCAAACGAAGTGGTAACTGTTTTACTACATTATCTCTTAATATTCAATTAATTATTGTATTAGATTTATAATATTGTGAATAGAAACCGCAAAAATATTTGCATGTCTGTCAAGATTAAACATGTGCCTATTCTTAAATTTTTAACAACTATACTTGTGAATGTTTCTGGCAAGTAAAGAACTTTGACTTTGATAATTTTACATCATAGTATGTTTATATAACTGTAATTTTGAGTTGCGTTTCTGTACGTATCACGTTTAATAACATAATCAAAATTACATAATCAAATGTATGATAAGTGTTAGTGCTTAGTGAAACTTATATACTTATTACAATCACGCTATATTTATCGCTGCCTGCGGCGCCATAGATCATCGGTGTACTTCGGTGAGAGGTGTGCTTATATATACCGTTTAAATATCTTTATTGCTCTTCCACCATGACAAACCTGTGTTCTCCATTAGCACCCTCTAGTGGCTGGAGGTGAAACGACTCCTCCAATGAAAGCCTTAACCCACCAACCTGTATAAATACCACTGGTCAGGATGTTCCTTATGTTTGTCATTAAATTTTTTGTGCCTATTTGAAGCGCCACCCGCGAGCGTCCAGAGCACTAATTTTGACGTATAATACAAACGGCTGCTAAGAAACGTACAACACTCTGGAATATTTTGCATTTCGAATTAATTTCGATTGTTTTCCGTGTTATTTATACTTCAAGAATCAACGTAATAAAGTACACATTTTTTTTTGTAAATAGTTTTCCTATCGATGTTTGCTGAGGTTGTCATCACTAGTTTTAGTACCGCACTCTCGCTATATGGCCAACAGCGCCAAAATGGCGAATATCAAACAGGCACAAAAGTACTTTGACAGCTGCCAGTCCAGTGGTACCTATATGTCAGTGCCTTGACCCCTTCGCTATGACAGTTATTGATTTTGTCTATTTCGAATCCAATAGTTATTCTTTGGGTCTCTTAGCAAAATTCCCTCTTTACATTGGTTATCCGGTGGACTTTTGTGTAAGTTATAGTAATTCATAAAACTATGAGTTGTATGCTCATTACCTTATATTAATTGATTAAAGAATAAAGAACATAGCGCGCTGATCTCCTGTCACATTTGCATCGGAGATTTCTGGTGCCGCGAGCACAGAACGTTTGACATTAGTATGTCGTGGGTCTATGACTACAAGTAATTCTTTATCACTCCGGTACAATAGAAGCGCTTTGTTTAAACTCGGTTGCGGCCATCTTGGCATGTGCTTCGCCGCGAGTTTGTGTGACAATATCTTCCGTACAATGTAACAAGTATTAGTTAAGAACAATAATAGGATAATGTGTTGTATTCATAGTTGTAGAGGTTAATGACATTGTATATTACATAATATTATGTGCTCCTGTGCCAGTAGTTCGGTGTAAGCAGAGTCGGACTCGCCCCTGAAGGGTTCCGTTAGCAGCAAGTAACATAACATGATTACTTAACAAACAAATGTAAAATGGTCTTACTTACATCAAGAATTTGCGCACAAAACCTGTCGTTGGTTTTTCATGTACTTAATCGAGTTTATTGAGAAATTATTTCAAGATTCTTTTTTTATTGTGTTTTGGTTTAAGCTGATGGTCTTGTAACCAATGCTCTAAATCATAGGTTCTCAACGTGGGCGATAACGCCCCCTTGTGGGCGTTTGAGACTTTCGGTGGGGCAGTAGAAGACCCAGAGAAAATTAGGGGGCATTGAGATGGCCCAGATGGGGCGTGGGTAGATTAAAAAATATAGTCTAAAAAGGCAAAAAAATACTCTAGAAAAAACCATATTCTCAAAGTGGGCGGTGAACAAAATAAGGTTGAGAAATTATGATCTAAATAAGTCAAACTAAGTAATACTAGCTCAAAAATTGTAAATAGGTGCGTCTACTCGACTCAAGATGAGTATTTTGATGTATTATTTTGTATTTTGCTATTTTCGGTGACTTCGATTTTGCTAATGTCAAAAAAATATTGGGATTCTTGATAAATATCAAAAATTTTTAACGACACTACAATTGCGCTCGTCACCTTAAGACATAAGATTCTAATTTGCCCAGTAATTTCACTAGCTACGGTGCCCTTCATACCGAAACAATAATGTTTAAACATACTGCTTCACGGCAGAAATAGGCGCCATTGTGGTACCCGTAATCTAGCCGGCATCCTGTGCAAAGGAGCCTCCCATTGGTACGGAATATACGGCTTATACAAAACGCTGAACCAAGTCCAAACCGAGCTACTGGTACAGTTGAAGAATATTCACTTTATTCATCTCAAATATTTGAATACTCTATTGGATGAGACTTAATTATCATTATATTGAAGCCATTCTGTTTTCTACTGAACATCATACAAATTAAATTTAAAAACAAGATTTACGAACGATGTGGGACTCGAACCCGTGACCTCTTTCACTCAGCCAACCGTTCGAGTGACGTAACGTTCATAAATCTTGGTATGTCTTGTTCAACTTTCAGGTTGTGGCTTCATCTACAGGACCTACTTTACTGTTCAACCCCAATATTTGCATATTAGGAAATGGACTTGCGACGTCGCTCTTTCAAATCTAAACAAACAATCGCGGGTTCGGGTCCGTTTGTTTTTGAATTTAATTTGTGTAATAAATCCCAGAAGTGATGGTTATCACTTAAAAAAAAAACAAATTGTTTACTGAACATAATATTAATCGCTTCTAGATTTCCATATATATTTTTGAGACATTCTTATTTTTTATTAAATATTTCTCAGCCAAACTGTAGTCGTACTGTTTTTATTTAAATATAAACTTTTGAAAGTTTTAGTAGAATATTCTTTTTAGTTTAGTACTGAAAATATATATAACAGAGGGTTGGCAGGATTCAGTTCGTAAATTCGATTATATGATGACCTACCATGAAAGTTTACCTAATTTTTATTTATGATTTTATAAATGTATTGTTTTGGAAATTATAAAAATTTTATTCTGCGACATATTAAATTAATTGTTTATTAGGCATAATGTGTAATGAAATTATTTATTTTGATTTATGATTTTAATGTGTCGGTTTCATAATTACTATCTAAGGCTGAGATCATTTATACGTCTAGAAAGACTGTGGCGGCTGTGAAAACGTCAAAAAAATTGAGGTTGACAGTTGAGTTCTGTTTTGAGCAATGCGCACACACTAACACTGGATAGTGACATACCGAAGAACGACGTACCTTGCCATGCACACTAAAGTAATAAATCTGGTCTGTTTTCATCAGTAATCTAGCAGCAAGAGGCTCTATCTAGATGTATAAATTATCTAGGAAATAAGGCTATAACGCAGATTATGGGTCACATAATATGTACTAATATTAACGTCAGACTGAAATGCAAAATGGTTGTCAGTTGTCACTTGGTATTTGTTCCACGCGACAGTAGCGCCACCACGCGACAGCAGCGCCACCACGCGGCGTGTTTCGTACCTACTCTGCCTCTCACCTTAGAGTACGTAATATGAAGCCGACATAAGTTTGAATAGTAATATTTGTATGTGTTTGTATCTAGTGTTGAATATTTTCAATGTACAATAAATAATAATAATCGATTTGTTCCGTGTTGTATGTTGTCGAGTCTCATTCAATGAAATTAATCCTGTACACGTTATTGTTGTTCTATAATTATTTAATCAGAATATCGCTTGACATTATATTGTTCATAAATTGCATAATAAATATCTTCGGACATATTCTTGTGTTTTAATGTATTACCTTTAAGGTTGGCCATCAAGGTATTGGTCGAGGTTCTACATGCTAATTCCAACAGAAATTCGTTTGAATGAATCGCGGACTAAATCTCCGTTGATTTTCCCTTATGCTTCTAATAGAATCAATTCTTCACAGCATTGAACAAAAATTATTCCATTTTTATGCAAATCTTGTTTGATATTTGTACATACGACTTCATTCCATTCAATATTGAACGGTACTGAATTGTAATGGGTAGGACGTATCAATTACCATCAACTGAACGTCTGCTCGTCTCGTCCCTTATTTTCATAAAAAATGTATACATAGCTTAAACGTCAGCGCTGCACCACGCAGACTTGGTGCACTAAGAATTTGGACCAATTCTATGCCAACGATCCTTCAAAAATAAAGTTTTCATTATTATTTTACATGCTTAACATTTTCGTAATAACTAAATGCATGCATGGGGGCTCTCAGGCCCATTGTTTCCGAAACGGTAAGAGTATATAGTATATTAGAAATGACATCAAAAAGAATTCTAAAGGAACAATGAGAATATAAATGCCTTTTATGGCGGGCTGACGTTGTGTACACGACAGAATAGGTAAAAGAGATACTGTTCAATAAATTATTTTGTTTATGTCCGTAGCACTCTAGAGTACTTATGCCTAACCGATCTGGTCCACATCATATGTAATTTACATAGCTCAGTTGAAGTCCATACAGCGGTCCTGTGCACGTCGCCTAAATTATTTTTATTTCCGTATTAGATAGATAACATCGGGGACCGCGTGCTCTGCGAATGGCTGGATCACTTGTCGTTGCGTAGAGACGTCGCTTCATTGTGTGTCTTCTACCGCATTTATCACGGGGAGTGTTCCGAAGAGCTGCTTAACCTGATTGCTGCCGCCGAATTCCACCTTCGCACGACACGCCACAAGTTAGGATATCATCCCCACCATCTGGATGTGTGGCGGTCCTCCACAATGCGGTTTTCAAGGAGCTTTCTTCCTCGTACTACTACGCTGTGAAATGAGCTTCCTTGTGCGGTGTTTCCGGGACGATACGACATGGGTACCTTCAAAAAAAGCGCGTACACCTTCCTTAAAGGCCGGCAACGCTCTTGTGATTCCTCTGGTGTTGAAAGAGAATGTGGGTGGCGGAGATCACTTAACACCAGGTGACCCGTACGCTCGTTTGTCCTCCTATTCCATAAAAAAAAAGATCTTTCTGTAGATCTATAAATGACAAACAATCCCACCATACATTCATTTATTATAAGTATATCAAGGGTATTAGGCAGCGTTTTCAATGAAAGCTCCCAGCCAGCTTATACTTTGCCGACATCTTCAACAATCATCGTCATATTTTAATTTTTATACACAAAACCTCATCATATTAAACACCTAAACCTTAATCTTAGTGAAAATTATTAAAATCATTTCAGCAGTTTTTTGCATGTGTCGCGAACAGACAGACGCGGCGGACTTTGTTTTATTATTTTTAGTGATACTTTCCTACTGGGGGATAGAATTCCAAGACCAACAAATTCATCAGTTAAAATCAGGTTTGATTTGATTACACATAAGATATAATGGCTTCTTTTAAACAACAACAAAGTAAAACTTATTGACAATAACGAAATACTAATCACGAAAAGGGCGCGGCAGTTGATGTTGTTATGATATTCAAGAAATGCAGGATTTCTAGTAAGTACCTATCGTTATTTACATTTATGAGTTGTTTTTGATATAAACACAAGTATAACCTGTTATCTCACTGTTGGTAAACCGGACTGATTACCATATCTACTAGAATAAGCACCGACATTTTATATTGAGAGTACTATTATACTTCATCTGATAGATTTCACACGTATCGCCATGGCAATGACGGATCTAAAGGTAAGTTTAATTATTACTATTTATTGTTTTGGTTTGGTCGCATCATCAACATTGTAACACAATTTCAGCCCTAATTGCGTGTTGGACGTTGCAAGTATATAAAATACCTCGTTAAAATTTAAAAAAATATATATAATCATAACTTTATGTCTTTATAAGTGATACGCCTCATTAAACGACTTCGTCCGCATTTACCAGTGTTACCATATTAGTTGCAATGCTGCCCACATGCATAATATACAGGGTGGTTTTTTGAGAAGGGCGGAGATGGTCAAGTCGGAAACTACGAGACTTAGAGAAAAGTCGTGATAGGAGTCATGCCCTCGATTTATAAAAAACCAACAACTACATATATAGTTTTTTTTATATTTTTTGAATTTTTGACGTATATCGACCCGAATTATTTAAAAGAAAAATACGTACTGTATAATTGAACCAATGGACTCTGTTGCTAATAAAGGTCAAACTTTAGAAAGATATGTATTACTAAAAACGAAAGCAAATAGAAAAAAATTACAAATTGCTTTACATATCTCATTTTTAACTAACTAATAATTTGCTCAAAATGGTTTCCGTTCACTGCAATGCATAAGTTTATACGTCTCTCTAATGACCTTACTGCATTTGATACCATGACAGGACTTATCCACTAAAGAATAACAACAGAAATGGTAAGATTTCTAACAACAGTTTGAATAGGAGGTGAGTTTTCTTCGGTGTAAAAATAATACAACCAAAAAAAACCACCCTGTATATACAATACAATCATAATAATATATCTCTCATCGTGAAGGTAGCGTTAAGAAACGTTTTTTCTCTGATTAACCTACTTTGCAAATCCTGTATAGTATATGCTTAACACGGAAAAGTCTTCTCATTTTTTGGGTTTATATATTATGTAGCGTATGACACTCACTAATAATACCCCATGGGCCCATGCACCGTCACAAACTCATAAAACTTTACCTCTTTATATTAATAGTATAGATTTTTTGTTTAAGTAAGTTGGCGATGACAAGCGTGTTAACTGTGCGTAATAAGTGCTCGTAGTATACCTAATACAGTCTAATTTAGCCCTACGCGAACGTATGCCTCCGAATCATGGACTTTTTTTTTAATTTTGTTGAGCGTCGGCCCGCGTAATTAGGTTTGGCATGAAACACCTATTGTTGGATATGTATAATAAATAGGCAAAATGGTATCCTGTATTTTATTTTACATGTACCTAGGTACGTAAGTAATCAATATTTTTTTACGTCATTGTATTTTCGAATCACAAATCAGCTTTTGCACATAAAGAAATTCCAGGAGTGAGTTTTCTTTCGAAAAACATCAATATTTTATTGCTTATGAATCTAGCTATCATATTATACAAATAGAATTAGTAACCTATTCAAATACGACAGAGATTAGCGGATTCATTCGAATCGGCTTTATAAGTCGATAGATACAAATGTTATTCAAGTAAATTACAAGCTGTATGATTGTTTAAAAGGCATAAAAGGCATTTATTTTCTCAAAATTGATTCCTTTAGAATTATGATGTCATTTCTAATAACTACTAGATACTACTACCGCTTCGGAAACAAATGGCGCTCTGAGAGAGAAGAACCGGCGCAAGAAACTCTTCCAGCATTCTTTTTTTGCGCTCTTTTCAATAAAAATATACAATATTGTACAGTCATTTCTATCGCTATAAAATAATCACAATCTAGTCCCAGGCTATCCGCTCATTTAGATATTCAGCAGCGGAGTAATAGGATTTACGACAGAACCATTTTTTTTATAAAACAATTAAATTTATTTATAGATAATGCCTGAACAGTGGCTGGGACTTAATTATAGAAGTGACATTTACCCTTAAAGCTATTATGTATCTTATGGAGCCTACTAGAATTAGTTACAAGCAATCCCTTGTTTCTAGTGTTATAATGATGGAATGAAATGTTTATTAAACAAATTCCGCCAGGACAACAAGCGACTGCTACAAATGTGAGGCCTCGCATACAATAAGTATAATATCCGGACGACCCTGCCTTGCTCGGATTTTTAAGAATGTACAAAACTTGAAAAAAAGACTAATAGGACATCTGGATTCGAACCAGGGTGATCTGCTTTCCGGATCACCCAATGTTCCATCTGAGCTATTACAGTCTTATTTATAGTGGCGAAATTTTACCTTTGTATTCTTATGTCCTTGTAGCTGTTTCTCATTAAAATACGGATAAAACTACGACCTATCTAGATCGATTTATCGTCCCCGAAATCCCCTGTATACTAAATTTAATGAAAATCATTGGAGCCGTTTCCCAGATTCGGATTATATATATGTATACAAGAATTGATCGTTTAAAGATACTAGTATAAGATTTTCTCTAACGAGTTTGATTGTCAGTTACTATAAAAATCCGATCGACTGCGACATTTCAGGTGGAGATGATCAACAATCTATGTGTGATGTGAACCGTTGTTCTTCTAGATACAGAATCATAGAGAGAAAATTTTAAAGAAATAAACATCTTCATTGTAGCCTCTCAATATATTCTTGATAATGTAATGTATGTACATAGGCACATAAGTGAATTTGCTAGAAACTGTCATAACCATAATGCTAACACAAGGAACAAACATAAACTTATAATGCCTACTAATCGGCTAAGTTGAGTTAGTAAGTCTTTTGTGGGGCGTTGTATATAAAAAAGCTCCCAAATAATGTTTAAAAAAATTGTATTACGAAATTCAAAAGATTTGTTACAAAACGTTTGTGTGGTAAAGATTACTATAACATAAATTACATTCTTAATTTGATTGCGAACTAAGCGACCGCCCACAGGCTATTAAATTTTATTGTATGATTTTACATTTTAACCATATTTTTATATAAAAAAAAGCGCGCTGAGTTTGTGGCGCTCGTTGTTCACAGGTCTGAGGCATACCTTTTAGAGTGGGTGGTAGTTTTTGACTTTCTATATATTATGATTTCATGTCTTATTTTGAATAAAAATAATTGAATTTGAATTTGATGAATGTCAAAATAAAAAATTATGCTTGCAATAAATTATTACCCATTAACCTGTTCCTCATCTCGCAGTATCTGTCAGGATTCGGCTCGGAGTTTGCGAGTGAGGATCCTCGCAGACCAGGCGCACTGCCCATCGGTCGTAACAGTCCGCAAAAGTGTCCTTATGGACTTTACGCTGAGCAGCTATCTGGGAGCGCCTTTACAGCTCCAAGGAATGACAACAAGCGATCGTGGCTTTACAGGTCAGTTTTAAGCCACTTTACCGACACAATCTATTCGTTGTGCTGAAAGAAGACTGTTTGAAGTTTTTTCCCCAATAATATCCCTAGAAGAAAAACCGGATATGATAGTCAAGTTCGGGTGAAGAAGGCTCCGCGCGATTAATGTTATTTCCGAACGACTAATGTTTGAGAACCTCGCAATTTATTGGTCATAACTTAGTCCATTTGAAAAACTTCCTTTAAATTTCAGATTTCCCCACGAATAGTTCCCCCTAGCAGCTTCTAAATTTATTTGGTTGACTCAAACAAATAAATGTAAAAAAATTTGAAAATAATTGAAACCATACTACCTCATTTAAGAGCCTATTTCAAAGGACTATTAAAGCTAAAAGCTGGATATCTTCAGATTCTGATTTCTAACTAACTACAGATTTCTGTCAACTTTATCTGTTCTGCTCAGGTACTAAGGTAATAAGGTACCCGTTGTGAATGCCTAGTTATTAGTAATTATTATAATATATATATATCATAATTTCTGCTCGTTTTATCCTTAGAGTTGTTGACAAGCCAACTTTTTCACAAGTAATAGGTAATGTTGTCCATTATAATATTCCACTCACATATAAAAATGAGCAAAACGAGTGTAATCAACGCAGCCCAAACACTCAGCATAGGAAATTTCCAAAACTTTTAGCCGTCTTAGACGATATACCCAAACTAATTGCTAAATTGTCTGCACCCTGGGAGGCTCCTTTGCACATGATGCCGCCTAGATTATGGGTACCTATTTCGGCCGTGAAGCAGTTATGTTTAAGCATTACTATGTTTTGGTCTGAAGGGTGCCGTAGCTAGTGAAATTACTGGACAAGATGTCTCAAAGTGACGAGCGCGCGCTGTAGTGCCGCTCAGTATTTTTGGGTTTTTCAAGAATCTTGAGCGACACTTCATTATAATCGGCAGCATCACCAGCTAATTACCATTAGCTGAACGTTCTACTCGTCTCGCCCCTTATTGTTATAAATAAAAACAATTGTCGTACGTATCGATAGAATCCGTCCTGAAATTCCAGGGTATAAAATATTTAAACATACTACATACCTGTTTCGAAATTAGCTTGGTATCACTACCTAAATTACGAAAGATACGAAATCAGATATCTCAAGTTAAATATTTTTATTCAAAGATAACTCAGAACGGTTTACAAAAACACTTTTAAATCAGATTCACAAAGCTGCTTTTGTTGAGAAGAATCTGCAAGAAATTCAATAATCTCAACAAAAATAGCCGTACTATAATTTAGGATGACCCCTATTGCCCAGTTGTTAGTGACCCTGCCTACTGAGCTAGAGGTCACGGGTTCGCATCCCGGTAGGTGCAATCATTTATATGGTGAATATGAATGTTTCTTTCCGAGTCATGAATGTTTATATGTATTTATGTATGTTTAAGTAAGTATATTGTATTAAATGTGTCGTTGTCTTGTACCCATAGTACAGGCCTAGTTTGGGGTAAGATAATTTGTGTAAGAGTGTGTCAATATTATTATTATTTCAGAATCCGTCCATCAGTTGTCCACAAGCCATTTAAACGTACCAATGTTGCCAAATACTTGACTCACAACTGGGATGAAGCTGAACCTGATCCAAACCAAGTAAGTCTATGTTTTTGTTAATATACTGATGGCAAACACTCTGTGCTCGTGGCGGCCATGTGTGGACTACACAAGTCATCTTGTCTCACCACAAAAGGTCGAAGAATATAGCAGTATTTTGTCTCGGCACTGTCCTTGAAATTAATCCCTACTGTAGAGAAATACTCCATTAAAGTTCCCACAAACTTTATTATATACTAGCTGACCCGGTAAACGTTGTTTTGCCATATAAAGTATAATTCACGCGATAGTTTTATAAGTAATAAAATATTGCCTATATTATAGCCTGTACATCATTTTGTTCTATTGTCAATAGTTTTTGCAGCGCACGCAAAAATAGGTTTTCGATTTTACACCTTGTGTTACAAAACAGCAATTTTATTACGGATCCCTAATTTTGAAAAAAAAACATAGCCATATAATCATAGCCTATAGCCTTCCTCGATAAATGGACTACCTAACACTGATAGAATCATTCAAATCGGACCAGTAGTACCAGAGATTAGCGCGTTCAAACAAACAAACACTGCAGCTTTATAATATTAGTATAGATTTAAATTGAAAAGGTTTTTATTGCAATTTATCATTCTGGCATAGAAAGGCTGTTTTATACCCGCCCTTTAAGATTTAGAAAGCTTATAAAATTCGGGATTCATTGAAACACAATATGATAATTCATTATGTGCTTCAGTCTACTGTGGTCGTATTTACAGACGTTGGGATGCATAGCTGTAAGCTAAATAGGCACACCCCAACTGCGTTGATGATAAAATATACACGCTTGTATCTATAGGTTCTAATAATTCATATCAGGGTGCTTGACATTCGTAGGGCCTTATTTCGGCTCCCTTTGTTATAACGAAAAATGGTTGAAGAAAGCTATGGGACGACAGAGTATGGGTAGGTATCTATGTTTGACGATTGAAAATGAAAGATTGGTAAATTTTCGTTAGCTGTCGGTCTTTGTGTCTGGACATGGACTAACTAAACTTCCTGAAGAGAGTTATTCTTCGCGATCTTGAAGGAAATATTTTTATAATTATATCTATATAGATTCATTGTTTAGGACTCATCATTATTCGTATTATGAAGGTAGATTAACTTGGCCATCAAATGAAATCACATGTATCCTTTTTTATATTTTTTTATTAAAACACAACGTAGTTTAGTGCGATGGCCAAGTTAATCTATTTATTTAAAACATAAATAAATAATAATATTACATGGTCACCGTAAGATGTTCTTACGTTTTCTAAAGTACGTTATAAGTTAGGATAGAAGGACCCTTAAGTTGGGACTAAATAAATTAACCGACTTGGATGTCACAACTTTTTACGGTAGTCACACTTTTTGCTAAGTTTTAATCAAAACAAGCTGAGTGAGTATCTTTTTTTATGAAAATAAGGGACGAGACGAGCAGGACGTACAGCTGATGGTAATATATACGCCCTGCCCATTACAATGCAGTGCCGCTCAGGATTCTTGAAAACCCCAAAAATTGTGAGCGGCACTACAACTGCACTCATCACCTTGAGACATAAGATGTTATGTCTCAAACGCCCAGTAATTTCACTAGCTACGGCGCCCTTCACACCGAAGCACAGTAATGCTAACACATCTGCTTCACTTCACTTCACTGCTTCACGGTAGAAATAGCCGCCGATGTGGTACCCATAATCTAGCCGGCACCCTGTGCAAAGGAGCCTCCTACTGGTAAAAACCTATTTAAACATCATTGTACTTTGCTAAAATATTAATATTTTATAGATAAGTAAGCCCATTTCCTTGCAATAAGTGTTATAGACTCATAAAATAGCAAATAAGCTAAGTGGTCTAATATTCTTTATGGATTGTGTTACTATAAGCTTGAATAGTTCAGATACGAATAGATACAATAACGTGGTATGTAAGCAAAAACATGCAAATAATGCTCATATTTGTTTTAATGTATTATTTAAGTGTAATAGTATATCTTTAAAATGTTTAATGGTCACACAAGCGTGGTAATCATTTGTTGACTCAACGTACTGATGATGGTGACCTGACTGATGGCCCACTCGCCCCCAATTTTGCTTCATGGTATCTGGAAAGCGACTATGAGGATAAGGATTTAACAGTCACAGTCAGTAGATGCTATTTTCTGCCCTCAAAGCAAAAACGCCCAGATTGTATTGTTTTGGAAAAAACATATGAAATATTACGAAACGTCTTATTGAATATCCGGAACATAACTACGCCTTCATGACCACAGTCCGTATTACAGAATGCATCTCAATACTTAATCCATGACCAAATGTATAACTTTGTTTATTTTATGCACAGATGCGAAGACAGTGACAACAAAACATTTAATCATGGATAACTGAAAGAATTAACAGATATACTATAGGTATATGATATATCTATATCTCATTGTAGATTATACAGATCAATCGCAATCAGTTCAAAATTGCTACACCATGACAGTGACATTATCTGTCCATATGACGTAGATCCAACCGCCATATTTTTTTAATAATTAGAAGTGACGAGACGAGAGTTCAGGATTCACAAAAATTCTCAATACTCTAAGCGGCACCGCGATTGCTCTCGTCATATAGAGACATAAATCCAGTAATTCCACTTGCTACATTACAGCGCCCTTCAAACTAAAGATGCAAATTACCACCTGCTTATTCCGTCATTTTATTTTAATGATGCAGATAATGCTCATCTGCCCATAACAGTGATGATACAGACTGCTGGACTGTATAATTTCCACTGGATCCTATGGACCTAGGCGTTCGAAATCATGAACTTTGCTGTTTGCAAGGAACTATATCATCTTTTATGTATTTGACAGTCCCGTTGGATGCCATTCGACATTCCTGCTGGCGATGCTGTGGACTTTGTATCAGGTCTCCACACGGTGTGCGGGGCTGGTGATCCTCGCGCGCGGAACGGCATCGCCATCCACGTTTACCTGTGCAATACATCTATGGACAAGAGTGCCTTCTACAGCAGTGATGGCGATCTACTTATTGGTAAATCAATATTGTTTTCTGCCATCATTCTCTACTACATCCAGGTATATTGTCAATTATTCCGATATGAAAAAAAATTATGAAATATAAAAATAAAAGGCGTACCTGTGTCTCCGTAAAAGGCTAACAAGTAGGTGTTTTCACGAAGAGATTATAGATATAAATTAAGTATAGGAAAATAATATTAATAAAAGTTTACCAGCATTAAAATTATCTAAGTTATCCAAGGAAACACCTTTATGGTGATCGCAAGCACCGATCGATATCAAAGCACATAAAAGGCATAAAATTGACTAGAGCTCTGAGCTTTTCCTTTTAATAAGTACTTACTCCTTATATCTTTCGTCATTCGAATATATTCTAGGGTACGTAACGATTTATCTTGTAGTAATAAATACATTAAAGGCCTACGGGCGTGGTTTGCTGCTAACTACAAATACTTGTGCACACCAAAAAGGCATAAAATGCATTTAATTTCTCAAAATTGATTCCTTTAGAACTCTTTTTGATGTCACTTCTAATACACAAGATACTCGAAACTCTCCCAGCATTCTTTTTTTTAATAAAAATATACAATATTGTACTGTCATTGCTATTGCTATAAAATAATCATAATCTGGTCCCAGGCTGTCCGATCACTTAGATATTCAGCTGTGGAATAGTAGGATTTACGACAGAGCCTTTTTAAAATGGAACATTTAAATTTATTTATACATAATGCCTGAACAGTGGTTGGGACTTTATTATAAAGTGTATACATTTACCCTTAAGGCTGATCTTATGAAGCCTACTAGAATTAGTTACAAGCAATCCCTTATTTCTAGTGTTATAATAATGAAAATCACTATTAAGAGCAAAAAGTCGATCTTTCGTTGTTGCTACGAAATTGTGATCATTTTAAGACGAAAAAGGAAAATAAGTAATAGTTTAAGAAAACTAAAAAAAACACGCTTTAATAGGCAATCAAAGAAGAAATCAATAAAAAGTAGAAAATAATTTTTAAACAAAATAATAGTAGCATAGTGTGGTTGTAAAATAAATTATTTTATTGTAAAAACTAAAGAAGCGTGTGAGTGCATTTTAAGACATGTTCTATAGTTAGCTATAAATATCTCTACTTTTACCACAATATCAGTCAAGTATTTTATTATTAAAAGACGAATATCTCGTACATTCTAAGATATTTTACCAGTGGGAGGCTCCTTTGCACGGGATGCCGGCTAGATTATGGGTACCACAACGGCGCCTATTTCTGCCGTGAAGCAGTAATGTGTAAGCATTACTGTGTTTCGGTCTGAAGGGCGCCGTAGCTAGTGTTATTACTGGGCAAATGAGACTTAACATCTTATGTCTCAAGGTGACGAGCGCAATTGTAGTGCCGCTCAGTTTTTGGGTTTTTCAAGAATCCTGAAAGGCACTGCATTGTACTGGGCAGGGCGTATCAATTACCATCATTTGAGCGTCCTGCTCGTCTCGTTCCGTATTGGCATAAAAAAAAATTTTCAAATAATTATATTGCAAATATTTTTACTACTAATATCAGTTAGTAAAATATTATACAACTGACAGCAAGCACTCCACTATTTTATATTCTGTTTTCTATTAGGTATTATAATATCCGGAAAACCGAGCCTTGCAAGAAGAATGTAATGTAAGAATGTACAAAACTTTAACAAAAAAAAACAAATAGGACATCTGTTTTCGAACCGGGGTCTTCTGCTTTCAAAATCGTTGGAGCCATTTCCGAGATTCAGATTATATATATATATATATACAATAATTGCTCGATAGATAGATAGATATAAGAATATAAGATAACATCAGACACAGTGGTATTCATTTTCTCTACTTAACCAAACCACTCAAATTCGTAAGCAATGTCATAATACTCCATAGAACAACTAATGTGAATGGAGCCTAATTTTAGTTCCACAGCTAGGTGCCCTCAGGATTACGACAGAGTTTGGAATAATGCAGGTTGCACCAAATGAGATTGCTGTTATACAAGTCGGCATGAGGTTTGCTGTTGCAATCGATGGCCCCACTAGGTATTATAATTAAGAGTTATTATGTTATACTTTACATAAAATTAATATTAATTTAATGTGGTTCTCTTTGGTCACATAATAAGGATTATTGCTCTCATCTTGGTTCAGCTGCACTTTAATATCAGCCCCAGGCTATATATTTTATTTTAGAGCACTCGAATTTAAAGACGCGAGAATATTTGCCACTAATGACAATTTGTGGCGGTTATTTCCTCATACACCCTACTTAGAGTGCCTGGAGTGTGTGTAGTATATATAGTAGGTACCCATTTTAAGATATTATCTATATTATATTATGGGTGGTAGTTTTTGACTTTCAATAAGTGATTTAATATCCTATTTTGAATGAAAAATACGCTGGTTGTCTTACTATTACATAAAAAATATTTGACTTGAGTCGCACTTTATTAGAAAAAAAAAATTATGGAAAAGGAGGACAAACGAGCGTACGGGTCACCGGGTATTAAGTGATCACCACCGCCCACATTCTCTGGCAACATCAGAGGAATCACAGCAGCGTTGCCGGCCTTTAAGGAAGGTGTACGCGTTAAGTTAATATAAATCTCTCAAGGTCTTTCTTCTACGTAACCCCGTATAGAACGGTGATATTCCACGGTGGATTAGTATAGTCAATGGTATCTTCAAGATATGCATACTCGTACCATAAACAAAAGCACTAATCCTTCACATTATATATAGAGCATTTATCCTTCTGTTTCCTAAAAAATACACAAATATAGGATGGACCAAAAGTCCGTTTATAATTGGAAAGATGATTAAAAAAAACTAATTACAGTAGATCAAAATTGTTTATTGTTTTCGATAGTAAACAAAAGGGGAATTTATTTTTTTTAAATCAAATCATCCATATGCAATCCTTCATTATTCTGGCATAGCTGCAATCTAGAGCGGAAATTTTCGATAACAGCTTTACATGTTTCTGTTGAGATGTTTTGGATTTCTGTGTTAAGATATATTCTAGAGCTAAATCAGACCTGTATTTAAAGGATCTTAATATTATTTAAGAAGGGTTTCGTTGTGGGAATTTATTTATCTCGACATCAATTTATTGGTATGGTTATACAAACATTGAGACGTCAAAAATATTTCTCTCGGATGATTTTAGTTATATATCAGCCAGATATTGCTTCAATGCATTTCTAAGAATAATTTTGCGAGTGATGCTTTGAAATAAATTACTATTTTTGTTGTAAATAACTCATAAATACTGTCACAGGGGCTATATTCTGGAAGTATTCGATGGACACTTTAAGTTGCCGGACCTGGGACCGATTGGAGCCAACGGTCTCGCCAATCCACGCGACTTCCTCACGCCTGTTGCTCATTATGACGACGTGGATATACCAGGTAAGAAATGCTGGATTCTACGTTCAAACCAAACATTAACCAATATAGGTATACTAGCGACCACATTATGTTCATCTTTCACTAACTTAGAGCTGCATTATCCTGGATTTACGATACAATCGCCTCGCTTTGAGATAAGGATAAAACGCTGAATTGTTGAAGTGACGTCCAAGGATATATATCAAAAATCACCTATTAAAAGTACGGGCTATGATTAATAATTATATCTGCTGCAGAAGAGGGCTATTTATAACCTAGGTCTTAAAGAATCATTAAGAGAAAAATTTAAAGAAATAAACATTTTGACTGTTGCTTCTCAATACATTTTTGATAATGTTTTGTAAGTTCATAAGCACATTGAGGAATTTTCTAGAAACTGTGACATTCATAATGTTAACACGATGAACAAACATAAACTTGTTATGCCTACTACTCGGTTGGGTCGAGTTAGTAAGTCTTTTGTTGGGCGATGTATATGCTTCTACAATATGATCCCAGAAAATGTAAAAAACAAATGTGTTACAAAATTTAAAAGAATTGTTAAAAAACGTTTGTGTGGGAAAGGTTATTATAGCATAAACGATTTTCTTAATGACACCACGGACTGGGAATAAAGCGAACACCCTCAGGCTCTTTAATTATAAATGTTTATTTTACGATATTACATTGTAATCCATATTTTATATTTAAAAAAGAAGCCCGCTGAGTTTCTTGCGCCCGTTCTTCTCAGGTCTGAGGCAGTCTCTTTTGAATGGGTGGTAGATTTTGACGTTCAATAAGTGATTTTAAATCCTATTTTAAATAAAAATATTTGAATTTGAATTTATAGTAGGAGATACAATTTTCGCAATAAGCGTGAGTAATTAACACCACTAAAAACTACTAGAAACCAGTTTATGACAAGTTGTTTTAAATAAGAAAATAAAATTATAAATTTATTATGCATCACGAACATAAAAAAAAATAACATAATAATCATAACATAACATCACATCATAACAATAAAAGCCTCAAAAAGTGTTGACCGTCAAAATTCTCTGAAGAACGCAGGAAACTGCGCTGCTTGGATGGGTTGGACTGCGCGAACGTTTAAAGTTGAATGAATGTCTTGAGTGCTGTAAATGGAACCCAATTAGCTTCTTATAGAGTAGGTTAATTAGCATTTAACGTAAGGTTAAGGTAAGTGTTAAAAAGAAATTTTAAACTTTAATAGTATTAAAGCGTTTTCTAAATTTTATTAATCTCTTTATTAAAACAGAAAATTATTTAAGAAGGTAAAATAGATTAATAGGCACATAACACATTACACTTTTGGATCAGTACTGTGATATACATAGATATTGTTATGTGTGCATTAATGTACGTTTGCAGGATTCGAAGGTATTCTTTCAGAGTTTTTCCTAAATCTTGCTTAATGTACGAAAAATGTCAAGGTACAATCAACTTTATCGTATTCATGTATTTATTATATTACTTATTCATTTAGTTTTCGTTTCAAATCAAATAACGACAGCACACAAAGAGCTATTAAATATTTTACATGAAAGCAAACACAACGCTGCAATCACGCAACACTTTAATTTATTTATTTTATTCAGGCTACAGACTAAATTAAAATATATAATTAATCAACGGCATATTTCCGCATAAGGAAATAATGTTTTATAATACATATTAATAATAAATATTAGAAATTTATCATTAGGGTCATCATTTGTCTCAAGTGCTGTTAGCCCTAGTCAGCCTTATTAGTGCCGAGCGTCTTATGCAAGTCATGAAACTCAAACTAGCTAGGGCTTTGTCTTAAGGCGAAGAGTAAGCAGAAAACACGCAAACATGGTGTTTTTAGACAAGTTTTGTGGTGAAAGTATAGCATTTCGAGCTATGAACACTACTTAATCCTGTTACACATATTCTTAAGTCTTATTTGTAGGTTGCTAATGCTTGCTGTTGGTTATAGTTAACACTGCCGAGCCTTTTGGAACTACCACTTTTCTTTGAAGTTAAACAAGTTTTTTGGCATGGCGTGACGCATTTTTTGGTACTTCTCTCATAATTCTTATTCTTATAGCTTGTACTTTTTTGTGTAGGGTCATTTATTCAGATTGAAGTGAATAACGAGGATTGTAAGCATATAAACTGTTTTCCACGTAAGAATTTTGAAAATATTGGCTTTATTACATAGATGGCGGGCCGGCAGCCGTGAACTCATATCGCTCAAGGTCGCTGGTCAAGGTCTCTCTCTAGTCTCTCCTCTCGCCATCTTCTAGAAACATTCGCTACCAGAGAAGCTCTCACATAAAAGGGACCTCGTCTTTAACGTGGAATACGGTGTAGAGCGAACATAAGTCTACATCTACAAGTAAAAGAAAAAAAATTTAGAACCTTGTGACATTAAGGATAAATATAACTTCACAACAAAATTACGTCTTTCATACGTTTAGTCGAAAAGTCCCTCCGTGCCTCATGCCTTTTAATTGTAGCATGGTTTTTTTTAATGATAATCTGGGACGAGACGAGCAGGCTGATGGTAATTGATACGCCATGCCAATTACAATACAGCGCCGCTCAGCATTCTTGAAAAACACAAAAATTCTAAGCGGTACTTCAATTGCGCTCGTCACCTCGAGACATAATATGTTAAGTCTCATACGCCCAGTAATTTCACTAGCTACGGCGCCCTTCAGACCGAAACACAGTAATATATACACATTACTGCTTCACGGCAGAAATAGGTGCCGTTGTGGTACCCACAATCTACCCGGCATCCTATGCAATTGAGCCTCCCACTGGTAATCCTATGTACCGCAATGTTCACTTAAAACCTGATTGTAAGTTGCTTATCCATTTGCTCCATCATATAATACGCATATTAAATCAAATCAAATCAAAATATTTTATTGCAAGTCACATTTTACAGTAGAATGGTTGGTACATTAATGGGTAGACAATATGTATTTTTACCCCCTTATTCATAATGGTCCGCTAACTTTAAACAGCCGCTTACGAGTACTTTTTCTCATTCTGACTTAGGTCAATAGAAGAAGACAGAGTGAGAAGGCAATGCTTTAAGTTAGGAGACTATTATAAGGGGGTTAATCTACACCGACGTATTTTTATAGTAGGATATGCTACTGACATTAGAAAAATCACCAAGAAAAACCTCTAACCGACGCAGAAAAGTGTACCTACTTCCTATATAAGTTGAGTTGGCTGATTAAGTCCAAGTCATATTATAAACTTTATTCAAATAGGTTTAAACTAAGCGCTTTTAAAATGTTTATATATATATATATATATATATATATATATCATTTTAATTACTGAATCCAATATAATATATACGGGAAAAGTTGAATTTGTGAGAAATACATACAAGAAACTCAACGGTCATACTTTTAAATCAATGAGTACTTTACAATAGCTGTAATACATAACAAATTAGTTGAAAACTGCATCCAATATATGAATTGTGTTCGAAGTTTTAAATATCAAATATTTTATATACTTAATAAAAATAAAGTGTATAAATATAGATTAAACACACTAATTATAAAGAGGATGTTGTGACAAGGACTGAAAAAGGAATGCTGAAATTGTTTGGACACGTGGAGCGAATGAGTGAAGAAAGAATGACGTATCAAATATATAAGGCAAGTGTGTGTGGGCAAGTCGGTCGCGGGAGACCTCGTAGAACATTCGTCGACCAAATTGGGGACGTTTTGTGAAAAGGAGAGGTCCGAAGCACCCGCAACCGGCGAGCATGTATGAAAAGAGTAATGAATGTAGAGGAAGCGCGTGAGGTTTGTAAGGATAGAACCAAATGGCATTCTATTGTCTCTGCCTACCCCGACGGGAACAAGACGTGAGTGTGTGTGTATGTATATAAATATAAATTATCGTATATGGTATATATGATGGATCAACTCTTAGAGCTTGAATTCATTGTTTGTGTAATTACGGTTCGTGAACATGATGTTTAACAGCCGTTTTCAATAACCTACATATTACTAGAGGTACACCAATATATCCTTTAATGCTTACTTACATTTCAATAACCTATCGACATAAAGCATTGGACATACGGCCGTTTTCAATAACCTATCTATCCTTAGTTTAACTTACTAGACGTAGACAAATATATCCTTTTACGCTTACTTACATTTCAATAACCTATTGACAGACAGCATTGGACCATAACTATATTGGACATAACTATGGATAGATAAGATCTTGTGATTAAACGTTGACAGCAATGTATCCGTAACTAAAGATACGTTATTGAAAACGGCCGTAAGTGAAAATGATTACTGTCATAATTAGTAATAAAAATTAAAATAAAAATTATTAACTATAACATGTCGACCAGGCACCACAAGCAGCACCCGTTCACCAGTTGACGCATGGGCCAGCCATCGTTCCCGTCGCACACCAACGAAGCTTCTTCATTCATGGCGTCTGTTTGACAAAAAATGGAAGCTGTCTTATAAATGCATATTATTATATTTACCATTATGTTCGTGATGTTGCAGGCTTCAAAATAATCAGTAAATTCCACGGAGTGTTGTTTGAAGCCGAGCAGAATCATTCGCCGTTCGACGTGGTGGCTTGGCACGGGAACTATGTGCCTTACAAATATGATCTGACCAAGTTTATGGTCATCAACTCTGTGTCATTCGACCATTGTGTAAGTACCGTAGGGAATTTATCTGTAGGTGCATCTGGATTAAAATGTTGCCTTGTAACTAATTCTAGTAGGCTTCATAAGATACATAATAGCTTTAAGGGTAAATGTATACACTTCTACAATAAAGTCCCAGCCACTGTTCAGGCATTATCTATAAATAAATTTAAATGTTTTATAAAAAAAATGGCTCTGTCGTAAATCCTATTACTCCACTGCTCAATATCTAAATGATCGGACAGCCTGGGACTAGATTGTGATTATTTTATAGCGATAGAAATGACTGTACAATATTGTATATTTTATTGAAAAGAGCGCAAAAAAAGAATGCTGGGAGAGTTTCTTGCGCCGCTTCTTCTCTCTCCGAGCGCCATTTGTTTCCGAAGCGGTAGTAGTATCTAGTAGTATAAGAAATGACATGAAAAAGAATTCTAAAGGAATCAATTTTGAGAAAATAAATGCCTTTTATGCCTTTTTATGCCATCTCAAAAACCATATGAATTTCTGATGTTATGTTATTATTTTTATGGAATACGAGGAATGTGAGTCATCACGTCAGGAAGTCTAGGACACTAACTTTATCCATCTACCTACATGAATGCGAAGCCATTGCCAGAATCAGGCTGGGGTGTCTTAAAATACCTTTTTTTTATGAAAATAAGGGACGGGACGAGCAGGACGTTCAGCTGATACACCATGCCTATTACAATGCAGTGCCGCTCAGGATTATTGAAAAACCCAAAAAATTCTGAGCGGCACTACAACTGCGCTCGTCACCTTGAGACATAAGTTTTCAAGTCTCATTTGCCCATTAATTGCACTAGCTACGGCGCCCTTCAGACCGAAACACAGTAATGCTTACACATTACTGCTTCACGGTAGAAATAAGCGTTGTGGTATCCATATACCTTCACTTAAAGTGCCCTGCCTGGACCCTCTGAGGATCCTACGCCTCTTAAAAGTAATAGGTCTTGAGGATATATTTTAAATTTGGGCACAGTAAATAGTAAAACGTTTCCTAGTAAGTAGCCTCGATGATTTTCCTAATCTCATTTTTAGACAGGCGAGTTGAGTCCAGGCGCGCTAGCTCAAGCAGCGGGCACAATAGATCCTAGGGTTCAAGGCAAAGAGTAAGCAGAAAACATGCAAACTAGGTGTTTTTAGACAAGTTTTGTGGTGAAAATATAGTATTTCGAGCTATGAACACTACTTAATCCTGTTACACATATACTTAAGTCTTATTTGTAGGTTTCTAATGCTTGCTGTTGGTTATAGTTTTCACTCCAGAGCCTTTTTGAACTACCACTTTTCCTTGCAGTTAAACAAGTTTTTTGGCGTGGCATAACGCATTTTTTTAGTACAACTCTCAGAAAAGTTATTCTTATAGCTTTACTTTTTTGTGTAGGTATATTTATTCAGATTAGTAGTGAATAAAGAGGATTGTAAGCATATAAACTGTTTTCCACGCAAAAATTTTGAAAGTATTGGCTTTGTTACGGGCCGGAAGCCGTGAACTCATATCGCTCAAGGTCGCTGGCATTTAGTGTCGCCTTAAGTGCATTTTAATTCCCAAACCATAATAATAATGATAATGTACCTATATTATATACATATCTATATACCTTCCAATTATGGGAGTGCTTTTAATGCACAAGTACATATGAATTTAAAGTTAAAATTCTGCAAGAGTTTTAAATGGTATCGTTTTTAAGTAGTGGTTTAAACCGGTAGGTAATATCTTCAAAACATCTTAAACAATGCCTCCACTTAATTTCAAGGCAATCTATAATCAATCTGTAACACTTAAAAATTTAGACCTTTACATAGTACCTTCGGTCTTACTAGGTTTTAGGTAGGGCCGCACGACAGAAGAAAATATTTTGATTTTTTTGTAATAAAAAAAATTGAGAGGTTAATGAATAATAATACGAAAAATTATATAAATTAAAATGAGTTTTTGGGTATAAAAAATAGATTACGACCTATTCTTCGACCTACCAAATATACATATAAAATCGATCAAGCCGTTTCGGAGAAGTATGGCAACTAACATTGTGTCACGAGAATATAATATGTATATAGAAAACTGTGTAAATTATTCTGATAAAATATATTATGCTCTGACAGATCACACTCTTTTAGTTGACTCAAGCAGACTTTACCCGAACCAGCGTAACATAGCCGAATGTGACATCTCATTCTAGTTCAGTAACCAAAAAAAAAGCTTTCACTTCAAAAACGCTTAAATAAATAAAAAATTAATATATTTTATTTCAGACAGACTAAACCGTCCATAACCAATTTTGTATTAAAATAGGTATGTATAAAACATTACTCTAAATAATACTAAATAATACTCTAAATAAGATAAAATTTAGGTGTATTAAGGTCTTACCGCTTTCAATATAAAATTATTATGATTATTACGTACCTATATAATCTCGTCTGGAATCCCACTCTAGCCCTACGTACTCCAATAAACCTGTGTATCGCAAAACTCAAACAAATTAACACTTAAAACAATTAACTACTACTTACACTGAAAAAGGACACCATTTGAATTGTTTGTGTTTGGCTAATATTGCTCCTGTGAACAATTGGTCAAAAGCCTTTGAACTTATTATGCATAGGTCAATAAACTAACACGCAAACGGTCGAGAGGTCAAAAACTTTCCGTAAAATTATGAAAAGGTATAAATGTAGTGGTAGTAAATAATACACGTTGCTTAATACACATTTATTTACTTAACGCGCTAAACATATTTTTGTATATTTTTAATAAGCTCTGCAGTATTTGCGATAGTTAAAAAATATTATATTATATAATATTATATTGCGGGGTGGGGCCGCAGATATTGACAACATATTTGGGAGTCGATGTCATCCAAGATAGGTTTGTAACTACATACAGAGTTATAGGTGAGATGTGCTTGAGTCGTGAGGACTCGCCTCCAGCGAAAGGCGAGAGCGGGTCGCGGCGGAAGGACACCGATTCCAAAAAGAACAAAAAATCGTAACTAGAATTAGATTAATTAAAAAAGTATTGCAAGAACAAAATTGCAATTCACGCGTCCCAATTTAAGGCGATAAGAATGACTTATCGGTTATATTGGGACAGCTTCAGATTATTGACAGCTAATTACTGACAGTAGAAGGTTGTCTTCTTGTAGGTTGAATCTGTAGATATTATATTGGGAACGGCTGAAAGACAGATACAACATGAAATTATTATGAAACTTACAAATATTTATATGATATAATCAAATTAAGTACTTATACATAATTTAAAAAACGTATTAACTTATTATCGAAAAATAATCAAATCAAATCAAAATCACTTTATTCATGTAGGTCACGGAAATGACACTTATGAATGTCAAAAAAATATTTTTTTCTATTGAATCTACCGCTACTTCGTAAAGGGTTGAGCTAATGAGAAGATGCTATAATCACAATGAAATAGTTCTAGGTCACAGGTACTTCGCTACCTTGAAATCAGTTAAATATATTTTGTTAATATTACAAACTCATATATAATAAAATAGTTAATATTAAATAAGTATTACTATATGCTAGTATATTATATGCACAGACTCAGTAATTAAACAGACTGTTTCATGTAACAGGATCCGTCTATATTCACCGTGCTGACGTGTCCTTCCACGAAGCCCGGTGTTGCTATTGCTGACTTCGTGATATTCCCACCGAGGTGGTCAGTTCAAGAAGATACATTCAGACCACCTTACTATCACAGTTAGTATATACTTTATATTATATACAGAACTGTATTATCTTCTTTTGTTATCATTGATTATAATTGCAATATAAGTTAGAAGTATTATTCATTTTTTATGGAAAAGGAGGACAAACGAGCGTACGAGTAATCTGGTGTTAAGTGATCACCGCCACCCACGATACTCTTGCAACACCAGAGGAATCACAGGAGCCCACCTTTTTTCGAAGATAGGTACCCAATTCGTATCGTCCCGGAAACACCGCACAAGGAATCTTATTCCACAGCTAGGTACTCTCTAATGATTAAAAATATATTATGATAGTAATATCGTTCCTGTGTATTGTTAAAACTTGAAACTACAAAAAAACAGGTAAGTACCTACATAAGTACGAAACTAATTTAACATAAAATAAATTAAACCTCAAGAAAATGTATTAAAAAAAATATCCAATTAAATTGCAGAGTTCACCTACCGTTTAAGCCCTTCGGCCACAAAAACTTAATTTAATCACGTGACTTAGAAACCTTGTTTTCATTTTTATTTTTCTATTATATATTATAATATTTATAGATTTTAGTTTTTAAATTGTTATAATTACTGTCTTATAAACGTAGTAAAAACTATGAATCCACAGCATTCAGTGATCAACTCTTATCCATATTATTATTATATTTTACGTTTAAGCATGTAAAGAGTGTAATTTTTTAGTTGCCGAAATAAATAAATAAAAACTAGAAGTTCCATCGTTCACAAATTATGTAAAGTACTGAAGTATTATCAAGTTACCTAAGTTATTGTTGTCAAATGAGCCCAGTATTCGCCCATAGATGAATGACATAAAAATAATTTTAACTAAATCGCAACAGGAAACTGCATGAGTGAGTTCATGGGTCTCATACTGGGATCGTACGAGGCGAAGGAAGGTGGGTTCCTGCCCGGAGGCGCGTCTCTTCACTCCATGATGACCCCACACGGCCCAGACACCCAGTGCTTCCAAGCTGCTTCTAACGCCGAGCTGGTACCTCAAAAAATTGCTGTAGGAACGCAGGTATACCTTCCTATATTCATATACCTACATATTTCACCAAGTTAGCCTTAAAACAAACATAAAACGACAACACCGAATAATTAGAGTTAATTTTAGTCTTTAGGTATATCATTTTTTTAAATTTGATTTATTAATATTATTATATTTACGGAGCGAGGACAGGAAACATAATAGATAGCTACCGAATTTTCAGACTGCATCAATATATTATACTCCTATGTTGTCTAGCTAGGGTACCAGTCAAGTTCATAAACAAACAGCACAATATACAAAACAAAAAAATACTCAGGTAGGTACCTACTCCCACCAACTAATTACTCACTACACAAGAAAACTTTGTATCTAATTGTTTTAAAGGCAAAGATGATGATTTTACGAAATATGTGCCGTTAATTAGGTAGTTGTTTATACACATACCCCCTTATTCATAATAGTCTGCTAAATTAAAGCATTGCTAGTTCTCACTCTGTCTTCTTCTATTGACCTAAGTCAGAATGAGAAAAAACACTCCTAAGCGACTGTTTAAAGTTAGCAGACTAAGGGGGATAGTAACTAGGTGGTGTAATTAGGTACAAAACTACTTTACATAAAAATTTACTTTACTTATATATAAATACCTACCTAATAAAATATAACAACTGATTTATTTTTCTAGATTACAATCCCTATTATACAGCAAAAATACTCTGTTAGTTATATATCCTTAAGTATATAACATTATAATTGTTTTTTAATGCGTCAACACGGTTTCCGTTTGAAAGTGATAATTACAAATTCAGGATAGCTCGTTAGACTAATGGGACAGACTAAGCCTGTGCCTAAATATTTGTATATCATTATCAAGCTCATTATTATTTTACAGGCGTTTATGTTCGAGTCGTCTCTAAGCATGGCTATCACAAAATGGGGCGCTGAAACATGCCAAAAGTTGGACGCGAAATATTATCAATGTTGGCAAGACTTGCCAAAACTTTTCTCGAATAAGCTAAACGTTTAACTATTTATTTGTATTTGTTTAATAAAAAGTTTTCATTATAATTATGTGTTTTATTTATAATATAGTAAAATACAAAGAGCACAATGAAATATACAAAACAGGACTCACACGGTCACTATAAGCGCGTAGAGACCGCATAGCATATTCCTGAAGCAATGCACAATCAACTCTCTTTTTCACGTATGACGAATAGCGGGAGTCGCGTATCATAAAACAGTCCATTCCTTCTGTCACTTTAAGCGACGGTCCTTTTACTTCTAATGCATTTACAACTGTCGTGTTTTGAACGGTAACTGTTTCGTTGCCCGAAATTGTCTCACTTGTGTTTACCGTTGTTATAATTTTGGAAACAGTCTCATGTTTCTCTGGTTGTACATCCCAAATGAAACTGGACATAAGTCTACAGTCGATTCGCGTTTCTTCATAATCTCCAGTGGGTTTACTTATACCCATCTTGCAAATTTCTCCCGGCGTCCCTCTGTATTCGTTGTAGTGGGAATGGTCATGGCTATGTGCCGACATTCGACCTAAATTATACAAGGCTAGTCCTGTTAATAAACTGTCGAAGCGACTTCCTGAATTCCTGTACTCGTAAACGTAAACTGGTGGCGGTCCATGGTACACGGGATGGTAGGTCGAACCGTAATTTATTTGCTGGGGCGGGTTGTAATGGTAATGGTTATGCACTTCAGTTTTATGGTGATAATTTCCCGCGGAATTTCCAGACAAACCCGTGCCTTTCGGGTATGTATGTCCCGACCCACCTGTTGATTGTTGATGGGTATACCCGGTGCCTGACAACCCATGTGTTGACGGATATTGGTGACTGCCGCCGCGTCTCCCGCCCCTACTGCCCGACACAATAAGAAAATAACTCGACAAATAAACGGCAAGCAACATGATGTCGCAGTAAAAGTCGACAGAGAACTGTTTTATTTTGCTGCGTTAGTTTCTCGCTATCCCGCTCCCAGGGGTGTGAGGCAATCCCATAATATGATGACGTAAAGAGGAGCGGTGACATAGTATTCCCCAATGGACACATGGATCAATATCCTTACTACTTGCGTGTTCATAATTTGCACACTCTGTTATCGCATGACTCATTATAATTTTATGAATTAATATTGTTATTAAAAATAATTTCACAACGATTCTACGGCTAGAAACATTTGTTCTCTCAACTGATAAGCGTGGGTGGAATACTATGTTAAATTGATTTTATTTCATGAAAAGCTAAGATACATAAATAAATTAAACGAATTAATACCTAATTATTAATATTTAGTATGAAAAGGCGGTAGGTCACCTACAATAAGAAATTAAAGGCTTATACTTAATAAATATTCAATGCGTTAATCAAAAATGATATAGTAGATCAAAATTTGATATGGTTTGGACCATATTTAATGTGGTTTCTACCTCAAATACTTACCAACGCGAACGTCTTCAAACTAATGGTCACCTCCAGCACAGTAGACATATTATGTAGGTACCAGTACGGAAACAAACGTTCGAAATGACACACTCACACAAACATGCGCATCGACGAGGCCCCTAAGCGGTTTTCGCGGTCAATATGAGTCGAGTGTTACGTTGTTATTTGTTTCCGCGATCTTTTTAAAAAAGGCCAGCGTATTGCGTGGTTTTTAGTATATTTGAACTCGGCTCGATCCAAACTCTAGTTTTCGTTATTTAAAATTGTTTATATAAAGTAGTAAAATATGTATTAGGTACTTAGTAGGTATTCGAATTATAAGTCCGGGAGATCTATTATAATAAATTCGTGAACATAATTCACAATTTACACTAAGATTGCGGCTGCAATATTTATTATAATTTTATATGAGTGTGGTTTAATGGTTTTCTAGGATGTTTTTTATATTTATTTATTTTGGACAAAAATATTTGTTTTGTCATGGTTTTTGTGAGTGTTGAAACTAATACCAGCTAGTGCTGTCAAAATGAAAATTCAAGATGGCGGCTGCAAAAAATTATCAAGTTTTTCGTCACACGTGTCGTTTTCATGGTTTTCGAGGGTGCTGAAATAGATAGTGGTGTCAGAATGTAAATACAAGATGGTGGCTGCATGAAGTTGACCATTTTTGCATCATGGGTGTCGTTTTCATGGTTTTTGAGAGTGCTCAAACTGATAGTCCTGTCAAAATCTAAGTCCAAGATGGCGTTTCCATGAAATTGACAATTTTTTCGTCATGGTTGTCATTTCCATAGTTTTTGAGAATGTTGAAACTGATAGTGCTTTCAAAATGAAAATCCAAGTTGGAGCTACTTAAAATTATCAACTTTTTTATCATGGGTCTTGTTTTCATGATTCTCGAGGGTGTTGAAACCGATAATGCTGGACTTTTGAAAATAATTGTGTGTTTGCCGACACTCCCGAAAATCTCAAAATAGATACCCATATTGATTTTATTGTAAAAGTCACATCCGCCATCTCGGATCTCAAAATAGGTGTCATATTTGTTATTGAGACTCACGAAAACAATAATTGCCCCGTCTAGAAATGTTCGTGGGATGACTGCAGGGAAGAGTTTCTAAAGACTATTATAGAAGTGAAATTTCAACGGACAAAGTTTAAAAACACATATTTCAAAGTTTCCCGTCAATATTTCCAATAAAATATCAAAGCAAATAAAAAAAAAATCCAAGAAAATAATTCAATAAAATGTAGTTTAAAAATATTACATAACAGTCATCATGTAGACTATAATATTGCATTATACACTGTATAGCTATCAAACATACACTATACATAAAAATCTTATGCTTTTTACTTTTAACGCACTGCAATTTCGTTCCAAAACTCCTTTTTTAAAGTTGGTTAGAAAAATGACCTGACAACCCTATTGCTTCAATGGATACGCACATGTAGGTAAGTATTTTATCAACAAGGCTTAGTTTCCATACTGATACATATGTCTACTGTGCCTCTAGCCTATCAAGTAGGTATACCGATGTCACTTCTCTCTTTGAGAAAACACATTCTTAGCGATACCTACTTACGTCATTTCGATTCACCCTTCGTGAAAACACATTTTTATGATACAAACATAGACATATACGTTTCAACACTATTATGCTATACTTACCTACGTCATTCTGATACACCCCTTGTGTATACAAATTTTTACGTAATAGGTACCGACGTCAATCCAATTCGCCCCTTGTGTATGAAAATTTTTACGTGATAGATACCGACGTCATTCCGATTCGCCCCTTGTGTATACAAATTTTTAGGTGATAGTTACCGAGGTTATTCCGATTCGCCCCTTGTGTTTTCTAATTTTTAGGTGATAGGTACCGACGTCATTCCGATACACCCCTTGTGTATACAAATTTTTACGTAATAGGTACCGACGTCAATCCAATTCGCCCCTTGTGTATGAAAATTTTTACGTGATAGGTACCGACGTCATTCCGATTCGCCCCTTGTGTATACAAATTTTTAGGTGATAGTTACCGAGGTTATTCCGATTCGCCCCTTGTGTTTTCAAATTTTTAGGTGATAGGTACCGACGTCATTCCGATTCGCCCCTTGTGTATACAAATTTTTACGTGATAGGTACCGACGTCAATCCAATTCGCCCCTTGTGTATACAAATTTTTACGTGATAGGTACCAACGTCATTCCGATTCGCTATTTATGAAAATAATATTTTTATGTGATAGACACCGACGTAGTTCCGATTAGCCCTTTGTGGAAACACATATTTATGTGGTAGATACAGACGTCAGTAGGTAAGCTTGAAAAGATACAAAGCGCAGAGGTTGAGAATAGTAGGCACCTATATTGTGCATTTCGTGCGACAAGTTGTCGATTGCCCGATCGAGTTGCACATACGAGTACTATTTTGTATTACAAATGCGACGGTTTATGTATTATTTCCGACTCCATATTCATTTTTAAACTTTTGTAATGTTATTTATTAAATTAAACTGTCAGACGCGTCAACCTGAATTCAGTTTTGATAATTCGATTGTATTTTTTTTTGTTATTATTTTAGCAATTTTATCTAAATTTGCGTGTGCCAAGTAAACTTTTCGCACTCAAACAACAGTTTAATTTACCAAAAAAGTCATGCGTAATTTTAAAATGGGCAAAGAGCTCTTTTTCAAGCGCAACAGCGAGCGCCGAGATACTACTTTTCCTGCATGAGTAATACCAATTACAATGACGTAGGTATTCCAAAAAACACTAGGTTTAAGAGATTATTTTCAAGTATAAACTAAGCGTAGGGTAAGGTGGGGAACAGTGTTGCATGGGGTACACTGTTACAATGCAAGTATCTATGTTTCTGACATTTTTACGCGTTTTAGAAAGAACAAACAAAAATAGAATTTATGTGATCAAAATTAGAAAAAAATCTGATCAAATTTATTATTTTGTTTCTTGATGTATAATGTAAAGGTAAGTGATTGTGATTTTCCTCTATTCCATGTATATTTAGCTTCAAATTATCGTTAAGTAGATTTTTGTAAACATTTCTGAAAAGACTCTATTAATATTTTTTTCGATTTGTCTCACCTGGGGCACTGTGTTACAATGATAACCAACTAACATTTCTTTAGGTTTTAAAAGATCAAAGTTATTATTTTGTTTCTTGATGTATAATGTAAAGGTAAGTGATCGTGATTTTCCTCTATTCCATGTATATTAAGCTTCAAATTATCGTTAAGTAGATTTTCGTAAACATATCTGAAAATAATCTATTGATATTTTTTCAATTTGTCTCACCTGGGGCACGGGCACTGTGTTACAATGATACCCAACTAACATTTCTTTAGGTTTTAAAAGAAAATGGTAAGAAATAAACATGAAAAAGTAAACAAAAAGAATATAACACAAAGAAAAGAAATTCGTTGCAAGAGAGCTGAAAAACTTCGAAAATTACTGAATTTTTTAATTATTTTTTTTTTTTTTTTTAATTTAATGATATATATAAAGTCCGCAATTTACGTAAAAGTGGAAAAGTTAACAGTCATTACGATTTTTCTTTTCTTGAAAACGTTTTATACTATTTTGATGTTGTAACATTGTACCCCTTACCCTGTAACAGAGTACTCCAGATACGGGGTTCAATCGACTGATTTGATTAAAATGTAATTTAAGTAAAGAAGTTCCTAATAAAAGTTATGTTTAAATAATTTTAAATGAAGAGACACTATTAAGGTTTATATACATGCTGGTTAGAAGTTGAATAAATAAATATTTTCGTCGCTACATTATCGTTTATTTTTTTTTTGTAGTTATGTACCCCACCTTACCCTTACTCTGTGGAGATTACGAAGTGAGTTATTGGGTTGATGAGCATGTAATAAGAGATATCATATTTGGGAGTACCGTCGTGTTGGCTTTGGTTGACACACGTGTGGTGTTTTTCGGAGTGTTTTTTTTGTTGAAAAGTGGCCGGTATTTGTGTTTTACCTATTGTTTATTGGTGGTGGTATAATTTAGTGTGTTGGGAATGGAGGTGGAACCCCCTCCGGTTCCACCAGACCACGATGGGTCTAGAAATACATCTCGACAGGCTTTTTCCTCTCGGAAGCGGCATGTCGAATCCGATGGGCCCGCTACAGAAAGCGGGAAAAAATCAGGTTTAAATCCGCCCCAAGCATCCGTACAAACTATGTACACGCATCCTTCGTTCGCTGAAGGCCCTAAAGGTTACAGTGGGGATGACAAAGGTCCATTTATAGTTCACGTTTCCAGGGAGGTCTCGGACCCATCTGCAGGCACATCTATCCGTGCATTGAAGTTTGGACTGTTCCTACACCAAAATAAATTCACGCACATTGTTAAGGACGGTGTTAAAAGTGTTGGCCGCAACAGAGTAAGTGTCGAATTTTCAAACGCTCAAGCAGCTAATGACTTTCTAAGTATCCAAATTCTGACTTTGACAAAACATAAAGCAGAAATTCCGACTTTTAATATTACTCGGATGGGCCTAGTCCGAGGTGGACTGGTCTGTGGAGGAATTTGTCGAACCCCTAGAGCTACCGATTGGCTGTGGCGAGGTTTTGAAAGCCCGCCGCTTAAACCGCAAGAACATCATTGAAGGTATTGTCGAGTGGGTGCCCACTCAATCGGTTGTTTTGACTTTTAGAGGCCAGATGCTTCCCTCCAAAATTTTTTCATTTTATACGTCCCTTCAAGTAGAAATCTATAAATTCCCGACTATTCAGTGCCTGAATTGCTGTCGTTTTGGCCACGTTAAAGCACAGTGTAGGTCTAAGCAGGTGTTACAGATGTGCTCAACTATATACAGGTGAGTCCTGCGATGTTCCAAAAGAAAAAGCTTCCTGCTTACATTGCTCAGGCAGTCATTTTGCGTCGGATAAGAACTGTCCAGAGTTTTTACGCCAAGAAAACATAAAGCGTATTATGTCTCAGGGTAATATATAGTATATAGATGCATCGGCTCGTTTCCCCCCAGTCCGCAGGTTATATGCGGAGATGACAAGGGAGTTCTTCTCCTCTCCTACATTCTCCCCTCTGCCCGTTAACTCTTCCCAACCTACCAACCTACCAACTCATCTCAACCCAGCTCCAACCCTAAAAGATCCTATCGGGAGACAATCGTTCTCCTCGCCCCCGTACCCCCTTAGCAAAGGGTTACAACAAGCAGGCCCATGACGCTATCATCAATCTCCCACCCTCCTCTCTACCCAATGGCTGTGCTCTTGGCAACAGCCAACCCGACTTCCCTCAATCCCAAGGAAAAATGTTAGAAGACCTTTCGTCATTGCTCCTCAGCATCGTTGCTCCATGCAGCGAACTTCCATTACCGCACAACGTTGCCCACAATCTAACCCGTCTTTTTAAGATCTTGAACAATGGCCCCAACAGTTCTTCTGCAATGGAACTGTAAAAGTATCCGTGCTAAGAAACAAGATCTTATATCATTAATTAACCTTCATAGCCCTGTTATAATGGTCCCTGGTTTCTTCTGTTTGCGGGATGACAGAGATGACGGCTATGCGGGTAGTGCAATTTTCATTCGGCAAAACATTTCGTTTTCTTCTATTCCTATCCCCCCTCACAGTGATCAGATTAATGCTGTTGCTGTGAGAGCTGTAAATATTTCCTTCCTCTCTTTGTATATTCCACATGCAAGCCCCTCCTTTATTCCAGAAATTGAAACTATTCTAACTTCTCTCCCCAGTCCCACTGTAATTATGGGTGATTTTAACGCCCACCACACTTTGTGGGGGAGTTACAACTGTGATGGGTTTGCTCCGTTGTTGGTTGACATCTTTGAGGATATGAATCTTTGTATCCTGAATCCTACTCTCCGACCCGCAGAGTTTACCCCAATCAGAACCAAAAATCGGCAGTAGATCTATCCCTTTCTTCAACTTCCCTTGCATCACAGCTATCCTGGCAAACTCTTCCTACTACCTATGGTAGCGACCACTTCCCTATTATCCTTACTCTAAATAATGAGGACCAACTCATCAACTTGGTAGATAAGGCAAAGTTCCTTGGAGTTATCCTTGATTACAGACTGAACGGATTGGCTCATACCGAATATGTAATTAATAAATGTGAAAAGGGCATCAATGTTCTACTCACAGTAGCGGGAGTCTGGTCCAGGCTAGAAACTAACCATATTATAAAATAACACTATACTCAAAAAAACCTGCCACTTATAAATTAAATTTATTATTATTATTAAATTCATACAAAATTTCCATAACGTGTCTCTTCAATTCCACTCGATATTAGCGAAATAATTTGCGCCCGACTGGTGCAGCCACACGCCATATCACAAAAATTGAATTGAATTATCATATTTGGAGGACACAGCAAATTTAAAATATGACGAATATTTTAGTAGTTATTACGAGTTGCAAGTTCGACCTCTGGTATTATTCCCGGCATAAGTTTATATTCATTAGTAATCAAGAAGTAATTAACAAATTCCAAAGAATCAAAAACGCAAACCACATATTATATTGCAGAGCAGTGAAGAGTCGTCCTTCGTTTGTGAATCAACCTATTTAAAGTTTAAAAATTCGAACCGCGGCGGTGCAATGTTCTATCATTTGATAGTCCGCTAAATGCTTGATATAATATTAAAATAAAAGCTGGATTTTAAAAAAATCCACTTAAAATAATAACTCAAAGGTTTACTATGGGAAACCTTTGAGTTTCGCGAGAGCGACTACGACCACATGAACCAATTGACTCAATTTAGGCGACATATCTACCTCTTTTAATATTACAATATCATTGTTTACGCAGTCGCGTAGCGTGCTTTGTCGGGGCCCTTATGAAGGGTAAAGATTTCTCACAAAAGAAAAGTTTGCATAAAATTTTAAAAAATATTTATTCAAAATAATTACCTATCTGTTACTTTTACCAAAATTTTTACTAACATTTTAAATTAAATATACACTCTCGAACTGATTTATTAAATCATTTTTAGCTGATGATGACTTTTTAGTTTTTCTAAAGTTTCTGCCTCTATGGACAATAGTGACAGGTCTGACAGGCGTTCGTGTCCCATCGAAGTTCTTAGGTAAATTTTTATTTAATAAAAATTGGTAATTTTCTGTTTAAAAATAAAATATTGTATAGTTTTTATTAATTTTTGCTTACGCAAGTCGGGGACCCCGACTACGGCATAACTACTAAACAAATATATTATATAAGTATATTGAGAAAGTATGTATCTTGAAGGTAACAAGGAAGGTAAATGTATCATAAACACAAAGAAGAAAATATTCTCACTTTATTTAATATTATCACGAGTTAATTTATTTGAAAATTATAACCTAAATTGCTATCAATCTGCATTTGCTGTTTCAATCAATTTTGAATTGTACCTACTGTAGGTAGGTATGTAATGTAATTCAGGGGCCAGGGCATACATCCTACTAATATAAATGTGAAAGTTTGTATGTCTGGATGTATGTTTGAACTTCTTTAACGCAAAATCTACTGAATAGATTTTGATGAAACTTTACAATAATATAGCTTACACACCAGAATAACAAATAGGCTATAATTTATAAAACTATTGTGTGAATTAAACAAAATATAAAAGAAGTGTGATTGTTACTAATGAATACAACTATCGCCACCTCTTATCAACTAGCAAGCACAAGATCAATACAATTTATATGGCAAAACAACGTTTGCCGGGTCAGCTAGTAATGAAACGACGAAACAATCAAATAGGATACATACCATTTTTTTTTGGAAACGGTCTTATCCATCCCCTCTCATCACAAATAAAACCACTTATAAGTTATCTTACATAGTTTTATTTCGTTTATAATAAAGCAGAACTTAAATTTATTCTCAATGCATCAACACAACTGTCAGTTTATTTTAATGACAGTTAAAATAACTTGACTTCTCAATAAATTAAACATGGAATTATCTTTTACAATGAACTTACACTAGGTTGGAACTTATATCAACAGTAAAAAGTTTTTATTGTGACTGGTTATTATTTTCCATTGTTGGATTTGTGCAGGAGATTCTATTACTATCTACAGAGCAAGACAAGGTTATTTTTAACAATTAGTGTAATAAGTGACAGTAGTATAATCATGACATTATTGTCAATTCATATTATCATTTTTTTTTTTGCAAAGTTTTAAACATTGCTCTAACATTCAGACTTTCAGTTCTTACCAAAACACTTTACAAACCACAAATAACAATATAAGTGCTATAAACTAAATGATCATATTTTAAAACGATATTTTTGTTTAAAATGAAAAAATTCAATTTTGAATTCCATATTCTACTTATTCCTGTAAGATTAATACACACATAGCCTTTACTGTCAAAAATTAACTTGTCTTGCCCGCTTCAAACAATTTTAACCACCATTTATAATAATTATTAGTAATGTAGGAGATCAAGATATTATTTAATTTTTTCAAATCAGATAAAACACTAATATACTGAAGTTTAAAATATATTCCAAAAATTTACAAATCATCAAAAATAGCACACATCTTTCACATTCAAAATTAGCAATCTCTCATTTTTCGTTCATAGTCCATTGGGCAATAACATAATGTTGATAATTTAATTTGTCACCGCATTATTGCAGCAAATTAATTCCGTGTATATATAATCAGTTCACAACAGCTTACTAATAATATTAAATTATTAATGAAAGGGAATTTGTACGGATTTTATTTTATATTTATTCGGTATTGTACATGAATATAATAGAAAATTATTGAATTCATAAAAGTACATAAAGATATTTAATAAATATACGCGGATACTTCAAACGCCTGCTGCTATTTTGGCCCGCTTGGTATGACGTCATAGTCTATGACAACAAAATATAAAATGGTAAGCTCAGTACTATGCTCGACATAATATTGACATTATTTTGCCATAAACTATTTCGTAACTCCGACCATTTGCGCTGATTTCAAATATTGAATCACAAGTAATAAAATAATCTTAGTCCAAACGAAATATATCTAACGTGCGTTCTACCAGTGTGTGTAATATAATGCGTTGGACTTAGGTACCGTCAACGGTGACAATTACTCATTTAAAAAAGGAATCTTGTTTTTTGATTATGCAATTTTATTAATTTGTCCTTAATGGATGACTCCAATTGACATCTGAATATTATAACAGCCAAAATATTCTAATTTACGCACTGTTAAAACTTTTCTGATGATGTGTACAATATATTTAATTCTCGTTTGAATCACATATATATACATACCCCATATCAGGTTGTTTTCGGTTGAGAAGTGTAATGGTTCAACTTTCTCTTTATATATTTTCATTACATTATAATTACGGTAGCAGATCAGAAAAAACTATTATTTATGGCTAATAGGAGCAGTACTGCCCCTGAAAGTACTATGGACCGGAGCTTGACAAAAATGTATATATGAAGGTAGGTAGATAAAAAGTTGGCACTGTAAAAAATAACTGGAAAATACCCTATTTTACATAAGTTTAAATTTAGAAAACATAACTGTACACTAGACCACATTTCCATAACAAGAACCTGATGCTGTCTCACTGTAGTGCTTGATGTTAGCGGAAGATGATGAGCCCACCAACTAACCGTGGTTAACATTGACTCCGGACTCCAATTCAGAAGCAGGAGTATCAGGCTCCTCATCATTGTATATATTTTCAGCCATTTGCCAGACCTGACAATAAACATATTAAGCATATTATTACATTACATAGAAGACAAAACAATTGAGTAAAAATAGCTTCTATAACCACATAAGGTGAATTGGGAAAGTCACAAAAAGTTTTGGGGAGACGTCAAAATAACTTTTCTTTTATATATATATCAGAAGTTGTTGGTGGAAATCAGCCTTAAGGTTGTATTTGATAACTTAGAACCATATAGATATTTAAACACAAGCTTTTATATTTAACTAGTTAAAGTAACAGGATAAGTGGTTAGGTGAAATGTACATAATATTATAATAATTTCACACTAACCTGCATGATATTATCCTCTGAGACAGAGCAAATCACCCAGGGTTCATTGGGGTTCCATGAGAAGTCTGATATCTTGGCAGTGTGACCTCCGTGAATGAACAGTAACTCCGGAGGCCCATCCTCAGCATCCTCTGCAGTCTGTTCCTCACCAATCTTTGATAGATCCCACACGTGAAGCCTGCCAGGTCAGATTAAAAATGTTTGTAAGAAATAACATATTATATATGGCGCTGCAATGGCGAAATTAAATAAACACATGGGACAACTATTTAACCGTAATCATAAAAATAAATGTTCAAACATAAAATACATAATTCAACTAAATAAATCAATTATACATAATATCATTTTGGAACATCTTGTAGGAAATCTAGTAGCCAAGCGCTACTTTAGGCACTGATACCTACTTCGTGCCATCTCAAGCAAACACATAAGGGTTATTTTCTATTCTTTGCTTCCCCGGGTCGTAAAAAGAATAGGGTAGTCCCAAGCCCAAGGGTGTCGTAAGAGGCGACTAAGGAATTTTTAAAAGTGGGAGTCATGCTACCGTCTTATGACGTGAGCTCTATCGGGCCAGACATGTCCGGGGTTACTTACCACACTCGCACAGTATACCAGCGTGAAACAGCGGCCTAGCGGTTAATGTCGAGGACCGGAGGCAACCCTCCTATGATTCCTCTGGTGTTGCAAGAGAATGTGGGCAGTGGTGATCACTTAACACCAGGTGACCTGTACGCTCATTTGTCCTCCTTTTCCATAAAAACAGAGTACTCCTCTTACAATTCAACTTGACAGAAAAACTTTTGAATTTCTACACTGTTGTGTTGTGTAAGTTACCTCAAGATTTTTTATTTAACAAAAAGATTGTCTGACAAATGTATATGAAAAATTGTGGGTTTGACCCAGTACCTTCATCCCCTAAGTTGACAGTTCGACTTGACAACTCATCAGCCTAAACCAACACGAAATCCGAATCAACATCTCTAAATAAGCACATTTTTACAATAGGCGTAATGGACCACTCTTAAGTACAGAGGATGTTTGGCTAAGATGAAAGGGTCACTAACTCATGTAATCCTAGAATGTGCATAGTGATCAACCAAAAGATAAAAACCTTAGAAAATATAAGGTCCCTACGAGAATTCTATGAGCATCCCTGGCATATTCTGAACTGCTGGAAGGAGCTAGGCTGGGGAGTAACTGCCCAAAACTGCATGCAAAATGGTCTCACGAACCTCCTGTCTGTTCCACTGCTGGCTAGGATTGTCTCATTGTGTGGCGACCATTGAACTTGGAATATCTCATCCTTGTGTGACTCAAACGAATGTAGTTTTAGCTTCAGATTGCGGAGATCCCAAAGTGCAACCTGAAATTATTAATTTAATTTAATATGCATTTATTTACTCTACCATATTTAATATGTAAACCAAACAAAACATAAAATCTATCTAGCATTATCTCTATGAAATGTGTCTGTATGAATTATGTCTGTAGAATATTTTAGAACAATTTTGGGATATAATTTGTTATATCTGTTGGCTGTGAACGATTGCCACTTTACAAACTAACTTTTATATACAGACAATCTGCTGGTTCCATACTTTGTTTTTTATGAAAATAAGGGATGAGACAAGCAGGATGTTGAGCTGATGGTAATTCATACTCCCTACTCAATAGTATAACATACTGGACTAATAATTCTCAAAAAAAAAAACATTTCTTTCCAAATCATATTAGAGACAACCACAATAATTCCCAGTAGAAGTAAATCCTCATCCTTAGCTGGTTGGAAATTCAAATTCAAAAACACTTTATTCATGTAGGTCACACGTCTTATGAATGTCAAAAAAGAAAAAAAATTGTTTCTTATTAAATTTACCGCTACTTCGTAAAGGGTTGAGCTAATGAGAAGAAGTAGCAAGAAACTCATTGCCACTCTTTTAAGTCCAGATTTACATTTGAATTATTTTACAAATCATTTCAATTACAATATATGCAAAGTGATGTAATAAAAATACTCAAATTTCAAAAACTGAAAGGCTTACACAAGTAAGTCAAAAAAACAAAACAAAAGTAAATTAATACTTATAAACACAAGAGTTGAGTATAGTAGATGCATCAATCCACACATACCGTAAATAAATAGAGGCATTATGTGAGCATTTCATAAAATAAAATATATAATAACTAACTTTAAAGGAAATAATAATAAAAAACACATAAAGCAGACTTCCCGGTAACAAGATCATCCAGCCACCACGAGTAGCACCCGTTCACGAGCATGACGCATGGACCAGCCATCGCCTCCCTCGACCATATTTTAGGGAACGGAACGACCCGCCCCACGTCGCCGCCACAAGCAGAGGCATTTAAGCGAGCATGACGATGAATGAAAGGTCGAAAATCTCGCAACAAGATAATAAGTATTAAGAGTTACTGAAGAGCTTATATCCGATACAAAAATGTACAAATATTGCTCCAAGCTGTATCAGTATTATTAATATTTTAAAACAATTTGAATTGGAAAGAGCCAACTTACAGTTTTGTCGGCACTGCCAGTGGCAAGGATGAATTCTGAGTATGGGTTGAAACTTAAGCAGTTTACTTCCGCTGTGTGAGCATCCACAGTGTGTGATGGCTTGGATGTGTTGTTGCATCTGTCAATAAAATATGTATATTTTAAAATCATGTTATACTAGTCACTCAAAAGGTATTAAATCATGTTTGAAAGGGTCACATTTTTAAAAATGCCAGTTGTTCACGGATTCAGAGCTGTCTTAGAACTGTCTCCAAAGAGAAACGGACTATTCCATGGACTTTGTCTTTAATTTAAAAAAAAACAAGATATACTAGTCTCCATAAGATCTAAACATTAGCTCCTGATACTCCAACCAAGTGCCAACTAGGTGCTAAGGTCAAGGCTATTTTTTATACAAAAAAAAATCTGCCAGAATTATTGTGCTACATCCACAGTTTAAAGGACACAATGGCTAGTGATATTACTGGGCAAAGTGACTTAACATCTGTGGCTCAAGGCACAAACCGCATAAAAGTTGGGTTTTACTAATCCCGGGAGATGAAGACAAACAAGAATATGGGTTACATGATGTTAAGTGACCACTGCCACCCACATACTCCTGAAACACCAGAGGTTTGCTGGTCTTTTTTTAAGTGTCAGTGGCCTTTTTGAAAGTAACCATGTCATAGTCCTGGGTCATACACCACATAAAAAGCTTATTCCAGTTTTTATACAAGACAGAAAGTGGAAAGGCAGTGAATTCAACACGTCCATCTTGAATATCATCCAATTCATGTTGGATATTCAAGTATGTGATGTGTTATGCAAAGGTGGAATTCTGTATTGAGAATCAGAGGTCAAACAGCTCTTTGAAACACTCCCCGTAATAAATGCGGTAGAAAACACATGCCTTGAACCGACATCTCTATGGTAAGCCAAGTGATTGCCTGTATTTAAAAAAAGTTAATAAATTAATATTCAAAATAACTTGTATTATGTATCACATATAAATACTCAAATACATAAAATTCCTCATTTCTATCAAACCTTACTTTTTACTGCAGGTAATTTGTTTGCACCATTTCTCCAAATTGTAGGTAGTGTTAATAGTTTCATATTATTAGAATTAAGGTTCGAGTTACTTAAACTTTCTTTTTTAAAATGTTGAATTCTAATTAGAATAAACAATGTAGTACTTGTATGTAAGTGCAAATCAATTGTTAGTGTTAAGTCGAGTTACTGTTAAATAAAAAAATAAAATGATACATGAATAGATATTTGTTTTAATAATTTAATTATTTTCAAAACAATAATTATTTGTTTCAAGATAACTCGTAATTTACTATTTAAACAATATTTTACTAGATTTTTCCTTACTCATAATTTTTATAACACAATGCATGCTGTGATTACCTTTAACTGTAGGAAAGTTAGATTTTATGATCAACTTTAATTAACGAATTTGCTAGAAACTGTCATAACCACAATGTTAACACCAGGAATAGACAACGTTCAAAATTAGTAAGTCTTTTGTGGGGAGATGTATATGCTTTTACAACAAGACCACAGAAAATGTTCGAAACAAAAGTATTACGTTATTCAATAGAAATTTAAAAAAAATATTTGTGTGGTCAAGGTAACTATAACATAAATAACTTTCTTAATGATACCACAGATTGGGAATGGAGCGACAAACCTCAGGCTATTAAATAATAAGCTTAATTGTACAATATTAATTTGTAAACATATTTTTTTGATGAAAAAAATGCCTGAGTTTTTGTCTAGTTTTTGACTTACAGTAAGTGATGTCACATCCTATTTTAAATAAATATATTTGAATTTGAAATACATTAATTATTAACACTGTGACTACTGTTTCTTATGTTAGTGATCTATTAAATAAATAAATAAATGATGATAAGATTTCATGTAACATATAACTGCACACTAACCTGGTATCCCAGATCATGAGTTTCTGGTCATCAGCCACTGATCCAAACAGTGATTCATGCAAGAGATGCCAAGCCACATCCTCGACCACAGCCGTGTGACCCGTAAACACTGATTTAGCTTCAATCACTCTCCCCTCCTTCGGTGTTGCATTTATGTCCCACAAGCAAATTGTGTGATCATCACTGTAATAAATGAGTTTAAAATTAGTTTTGCCATTTTCTTCTAATATTGCTGAATTTAATGTGTGTGATGATGAATGACAAATGCCTTTGAATAACTCACCTTGCTGACAACAGATAACCATTGAGGTTTGGATTCCATGATAATCCATATCCTTCCTTTTGGTGACCTCGCAATCTAATAAAAATAATTATTATTTATTTTTATATTAAATATAAATAAGTTTTGGATTTCTACAAAATCCAATATTAAGTACAAAAATAAAAGTTTCATTGCTAAATCACTACATGCAATATAATTTTACATCCATTATCTATATGCTATCAAACATGTGATGTGTTAAAATGTGTCTTTTGAAAAACACTTTTTATGAGTACATAGGATCAATGACTTGGAATTAATCAATCAACTTTGTTGGATGAAGAAGTAAGGAAGTGCTATTGCTGCTCTAATGACAAAAAAACTATATTAAATCATAAATGAATAAAAATAAGATTCTTATTTTATAACAGGTTCACACTGAACAATTTTGGTAGAACAGATTTTGCTGTTCAACAAGAAATTGTAAGGAAAATTAAACAAATATATTGAAATGATTCAATTAAAATTGTTTTAATTTTGGTAACACATTGCAAAATTCTGGTAGTGTAGTATTTCACAAGAATTAACTAAAACATCAGTTTATCAAAAACTTAACTTGGGAGTATATGTGGCTACCTATTGTGGATTCTGTGTAGAGCCACCACAATTCAGCCAATGTCATGTCTAACAGCCATTCCCAATATACTATCTACAGATAGAGATGAATTACTACCTTCTACTGTCCGTAATTAGCTGTCAATAATCTGAAGCTGTCCCAATATACCCAATAAGTCATTCTTATCGCCTTATATTGGGACATGTGAATTGCAATTTCCATACAAGCTTCTATCGCTGGTAAGCTATATGTTGTCCCATTGACAGACAGTGGGTACGGATAAGGTGAGTTACCGTTTGGGACAGAGAAGTCAATGATAGTTACGATTTTTATCTCAAGTAAGCGATAGACTGAATATTGGGATATATGGCCGTAAGTAGACCACCAAGCTTATAGTATTTATAGGTGTTAATGAACTTCAAAAGTTCCTCTGTTTTATCAATCTGAATTTGGTCAATGTCTGTTCAGACAGTTCTAATCTCAAGCCATTTAGCAGTCAATAAACTTAAAGCACTACAATATGTGAACCTGTTGTGATATACAAAAAAAATTATACAAATTGACTGCTAGTTCCAGGAATTATAATACTAATAATTATCATTATTACCTGAGATCTGGATGACATTCTCCAGATGGCTCTGGTTTTGAGGGATGCTTGGTGTAGTCAAATACCAAGACATCAGATGATGGGGTTTTGGTGGCGATAACACATGGATTCTGAGGCATATAGCGGGCTCTGTTCACTTCCCCTTCATGGTTTATTTTTATTTCTATGTCAATTTTACCAGAGACTGAACCAAAACCACCAAATTCTGAAAAAGTATATAGCGTTTTATTTTTACCAGCAGCTTAATGAATAATAAATAGGCATAAACTACGGACCAAAGATGAATAGTCTGTTTTATTTCCAGTGATGTATAAAGTTGTATAAAACTTATCTCAGTTAAATAGTAAAATATTCTCTTTATCACAGGTATTCTTCTTCCTATGTCACATTGTTAATGCCACAAAATGAAAAAACAATATTATAAAGAACTTTAAAATGACACATCATATACACCCTAACGCTAGGGTCTGTACATGTATGCCTATGGCCACTATGTTTAACCCCCTTATTCATAATGGTCCGCTAACTTTAAACAGCCACTAAGGAGTGTTTTTTCTCATTCTGACTTAGGTCAATAGAAGAAGACAGAGTGAGGAATAGCAATGCTTTAAGTTAGCAGACTATTATGAATAAGGGGGTTAGTCATTAACAAATCATGATACAATTTCAATCTAATTATTGTAAAACAAATAATAAAAACAATAACAAAACCTACAATTGTTTTTGATTGCCCCTGAAATTTATTGCTAGTAAAGTAATAATTTGGTATTTCCACATCTCATTACTAATTTTTCCTGCTATCTTTCATCATATCTCATTTTGTGCGCTGTCTCATTTTTTGGACCATCTAAACATAGCTTTAATATCAGTCTGCTTTAAGCAGTCTTTAATATCATGGCACATGTACACAAATCAAATTCAGCTAATTGGGTCCTAAGCTGAGTGACTGGACCTAAATTGATTTATTTGGTTCACACATCAATGCAAATAATTGCCTAATAATATTATCCAACAAATATCATAAATGTATGAACTAATAATAAGGATTTGGGCAATAGATTATTCAAATTGATCTGTAAAACAGTTTTTTATTAATAATATATTTTTATTCTCAGTTATTAAAGAGTTAACTTACCACCCTTATCATTATCATAGTGGCTGGCATCAAACTGTGCATCCTCATTTGGTAGCTGAACACTTGCTATAAGAAGATGGTTCTGTTCATCTGATGTATGGGTTCCCAATATAAGCCTAAACAAACAAACAAAAATACTTATAAATAGCCTTAGAATATTCTAACAACTGTGAAGTCAGATGCCAATCATTCTATATCTAAGAAGTAGTAATACTGTGGCCTGGTATCCCACTTTAGTATATATCTTTGTCAAATTTTAAGATCAAATATTATAGATAGATAATATGTAGGTATAACAAGGGAGTTACCTATGAACGGAGTAGTCTTTTCCTTCAGGTCTTGTCACATCTGGAAGCCACTGAGCTGTTAAAGAAGGCCATTCTAGAGCGTGTGTCATGACCAAATCGTACAGAAATGGAGTATTCTTTTTCCATATTTTATATTCTTCGTTAATAACTCTCTCTTCCACAGCATCATCAAATGTTTCTGGAATGTGAAACTTATAATCTGACAAAGACAATGATTTCCGATAACCAACAAATATTATTCACAACTCGACAAAGGGATGCTCATGAAATTCTGATAGAAACTGTTTACCTCCATCACCTTTATCACCCATTTCTAAAGCGATAGGATGATAGTTCGCTACTAAACACAAGACGCAATAACTACAAAAATCGACCGGGCGCCTTAAGGCGGCAAACAATATTCCGTGTTTCGGAAACTCAGACCTTTCGGATTTGGCGTTGCTAATACAGAATATGTAAGGTTCCGGTATTTGATTGCTGGACTTTTAGCAGTCTGTTTAAATACCAAATTGCTATATGGTTATTACAGTTTAGTTTTAACATTTAATTAAGTCAGTTTTTATTAAACTAATTATTAAAATATGAACTTAATTTACCAAAACCCGAAATAAAATATAAAAGTTGTTCAATATACAAATTTTCAAGATTATAAAAAATTTATATACTCTTTGGGACCCTAACATACAGAGTTACAGGAGGAGAATAATTATAACTAGGAGGACAATGCAAGATGTATGTATATTTTGGACATAAATATCAATCAGAGAATGAGAAAATTAATCAGTAGTTCGACATGTTATGTGCATTTGAGGGGGAAAGATGATATTAAAAGTAAAATATCTGCAATCATGGTTGAGTGGGGTTGAGACGTGGTCAGCTGATAAATACTACATTCCTGAGCAGCCAATAGGTGTCCACATTTGGGAGCCTCTTGAGTGATACAAGTATTGAGGTATATGATAAGACAACGCAAAATTATGTTTCTAGCAAATTGCTCAATGTGCTTATGAACATAGAGAATATTATCAAGTATATATTGAAAACAGTCAAAATGTTAATTTTTTTAAATTTTTCTATTAATGATTCTTTAGGACCTAGGTTATAAATAGCGCGAATAACCCTCTTATGCCGCACAAAGATGGTATTAATATAGGCTGCACTGCGAAGTGAAGTATACTAGTCGCGCCGTATTTTATTAACCGCATATGCTGCAGAACTAAGCCTATTCGCCATCCTACATTAAGGGGGGTCATTGCAATTTGGAATCAAGAGTAATGCCAAGAAATGTAGTAAATTACCCTGGTTTTACCACCTCTCCGTTTAATAAAATATTCGCATCGACAATTTTGACATTTGGCGCAGTAAATTTACTATATTTAGTTTTATGACTATTTAACAATAAATTAAACTAAACCAGTACATGATGTCAGATAGAGACTATTTTCCAATTACAGCACTAGAGTGCATTATACGGCATAATGCTCAACGTTGGTTGTTCCAACCAGCCTGGAGCAACCCTCTAATAAACTTGAAAATGTATGACATTGTACTTGAATTGCACTAAAAATAATGGCGGCAAACGCTGTCTCGCTCTAACATATATTAAACTCTTTTGATTGTTTTGGTTTGAATGTTATTTGATATGTCATTCATTCAGAATAAAAGTTGCTGTTAACTAATTTTCATTACGAATTGTCGTTTTCTTTTACTTTATTTGTGTATTATTCAAGGTAATTTGCTTAATTATTTATAGAATAATTGCGTAAGACATTTCTAAGCTAGTAGCTAAGTAATAATAAAGTAAAATATGTGTTTCAAAATCCGGCCGGTCGGATGGGAGTGAGAGAATTTTCATGGTTAAATTATTTTTGGATAAAGAAAGGTAAGCACTAAAGAACAATTAATAAGCTAATAAAGAATGCTTAAAGTGATGAAAAGTGATAGAGAATTGATTTATTATGAGGAGTACAAATTATAATATTTTAATCAATCTATAGTGTTTGACACTTTTTATCGACTGTCGATATTTTACTTTATCAAATTATGGTTTATGTATTATCAATTTATAATTTATGATTATTATCAAATTTATTTTTATGGTATATATGTTTATAAGTTTATTAACCTTTAAATTCCTTTTATTATATTATATTGTATAATATGTGCAAAAAATATTTAAAGTCTATAAATTAGGGTTAACTAATTTCTGTTAATATGCATTCTGTTATAATTTCAGATTCAGGACCCACGCCTACGTCTTCATAAACATTTATTGCAACATCTGTAAAACGAATACCAAAGACTGTCGAAACCGAAACTACTACACAACGCAAAGCAAAACTATGAAAAAATATTCATTATGTAAATTGTTTTCTTCTTTGAGATAACTTAAACGTATCCCTAGTTTAGACTCGTTAGACATGGCTTAGGTCTATCTTAAAATTAACAAAAGAAAACCTTAAAAATAGTCATTATTTGTATTAATTTATAATATTTATAGCGGATGCGGTCTGGCACCAGACCATAATCGATGGTATGTCGCATTGTCCATCGCACAAAATTGTTATTATTATTACCGTCCGACCGTACTGAGTACGACTGCGGACCAATTAGCGCGAGGCGTCCACCCATGCCCACCAGATCGTCCTATGGTCTGGCCGTACCAATCCGACCATGTGTTTAGTCTATTATATACACGTGTCAAGACACTGGCGGCTTTTCTTTTTTCGTAGTACACGTGCCGGCGCCATCTCTTTGACGGTCGCGGGAGGCGCTATTCAGAGGCAAGGTCAAACTTCGTACGGCGTAGGGTATGGACATCTTCTATCGATAATTAGCTTTCTGTAAAGGGAGTTGTAATCGATATACAATAAGTTGAAGTTTATTTTAAATTTTTTCTGTAATGATTATTAAAAATACTACGCCCTAGGTATTTTTTATAAGTATAGGTATAATTTCATAAACATTAAGGGTGTTCGGTAATCGGTTGCCGCCAATATGAAGTGTCTGTCAATGAATAACGTGATTTTTAATAATATTCTGAAGGTAATACTGAAAAATCGCACTTTATTCTTTGATGTATTTAGATCAGTATTTTACACACCTTTAGAACAGTTTACCTGCCAAAGCCACGTCTGGCAAGGGGTTGGAACTATCAAGTGGTAATGGGGAAACATTGTCTAAGTATTATATATAAAAATCAGCTTTTATACAATGACGTAAGTAAAATTATAATTTAGTGAACATTAAGGGTGTCTGGCAAGGGGGATGGTAAATATCTGGCAATGAATAACGTGATTTTTAATAATATTCTGAAGGTAATACCGAAAAATCGCACTTTATTCTTTGATGTATTAACATCGGTATTTTACACACCTTTACCGTTTACCTGCCAAACCAAATTCCATAATGGACCATCGTTCTTGCCTGTGTTGGGAGCATGCGCTGACAAACTTTCAGCTTTTATATAATGGCGTAGGTCTGGGGTCCACGGGCTCTTGCTCAACGATATTCTTCACTCTCGCACGCTTTGTTTTGCTGTTGAACACGTAAACTCAAGAAAACATGATCTACTGAACACTTTACGCCAAAAACTGCACTAAGAGAAGAAAAATAAATGTCAACCCTGTTTATTACTAATGTCAATGTCAGTTTACGGAAATACTTTATTTTGATAATATGGCTGATGCAGCTTTAGCACGTCGTGAAGCTCGTAGAAGAAAAATATTGGAAAATTCTCATAATAGACTCCAACAGATATCAGGGAAACCTAGCGATGATGCTTGCTTAGGTATATAAATGTTTGTTTACTTATTGTTGAATAACGTTTATAAAATAATGACTCTCAGTGAGACAACACATTGTATTTTCAGAATCTCCAACAAATTCGGATATACCAATCTATCGAGATTTAGTTCCTTCGGAATCCAATAGTAAGCAATCTATTAGCAATGGAACAAACACTACATATTCCGGATGTTTCCTATCTGAACCCGAAGATTATACAGGAGATCAACAAGAAATAAGTGAATTGACATGTTTGTTAACATCTACGGCCGAACCTTCACATAAAAAACAATTTTTGGAAAAAGCTATTACTAACAAGTATGACATTGTATTAATATCTATGTTTACCCAACTGTTGTATGGTTTATCCTTGGTATCATTTGAAAATATTTATTTTTTCATACCAATACTAGTGTATGTTAGTACTAAAATGTATATTTATCCTGTACAAAAGCAATCCAACATTGCCAATGTGTTAATGCTTCTGAGAGGTGTTTCATCAGGTATAATTCGTCAAGCACTAACAGTAGGTCAAGTTACTAGAGATATTATTGAGGATTTATGCATTTTTCTTTTCACTACAATATGCATTCAATCATTGTTTTGTTTTATGCAGAACAGCTTTGTGACATAGGCAGTTTAAATTGCTATAAATAATATCTGGGTAATGTTCTTATCTTGAAAGGGTGAAGGTTCTGAATTCTGATGTATGATTTATGCTTGTGCCTTTTAATGTAAGTGATATAAAATTACATGTGCATTTCGGTCACATATTGCCATCATAGTTTAAATTTTGATAATTTTGTATATACAGATAAATAGAGATAATTTTAGTGCTATATTAGCTAATGATGCAATGTACAATCTTATAAGCATTATTTTAATGCTATCCTCCCTCTTCCTTTTTTAGTACTATTTGAATAGAATTTTAATTGTTTTGAAAATTTGTAACAAGAAACTAAAACAACTAACCTTTCCATCTACTGCATTTATTGAAGAATAACTATATATTCTAAGGTTTGTTCCTTTGCATTATAAGATATATGTTATTCTGACATTAGCATTTTTTTATTGTTTGGTTTGTTCCCTTGCATTATTTGTTCACTCTGCCACATCGGACCAGGCAATTCACACGTGTTGAATCCATGGAATTGAACAATGACACTGAGACTTGGAATAGTAAACAAATTGCACACCAGTATTGGCAAGTGCTCCGACAGCTTATGAAAGAGCACAATCTCAAAAAAATATATATTTCTCAATATCAATTCCAGTTATTGAAATGTGAGAGTGAGCACAAATGATATTGCTATGCTGAACAATAGGGTACCAAGACTTCATACTATCTGTGGCTGTTTGTGTAAATTTCAATACATATTGAAAAAAAAAAAGAGGAATTTAGTTGTATTGAATATTATTTTACATGTAATGTTTTATTGGTGGAGTACTTTATCTTTTTAATATGTATTTATTAAAAAAAAGCATTTTTATCAGAATTCTTCATCCCATTTGTTAATATCCATTGAATTTTACTTACATTATAGATGATTTATACATTATCAATAAACCAATGACAAATGTTTATAACCATTGGCCATGTAAGGAGTAAAACAACAATATTTAATGATATTTATTTATTAATGTTCACAAAAAGTTGTAAAACACTAGATATATATTTTTATGTTAATAGGTATTTTCAGACCAAAGAAAATGTCAGAACTTCTTATATACATTTTTGTCACCATTAATAATTTTAAATGAATGAAATAACTATGTAACATAAATAAATTTAATTTCTTATAAGAATATATAAAATTTTGTAATTAACTTTGGAATAAAAAAGGGATTCCATGTTGAATTCATACTTTTTTTCATTTATAACCCTTAGAGAAGACAAGAAAAATGTAAGATATTTATTATTAAAAAAGCAATTGCTGAATTTCTCAATGTTTCTACTTTTGTGTACCCAATAAGCTTCTATTCTATCATGACTGTTCTTCAATGACTTGATTATAACATCTGACATCACTAAACATGAGAAACAGCTGAAATCTCACATAACATTGCTGCTCAAAGATGGTCAATGTTGATACAATGTCTTCCCATTAATAGTGGGCAAGGATGGCAGAAGAGGTCATGATCACTCAATTGGTTTATGTATTATAAGTAATAATGCTGTCACTTTTATAGTAATTCCTTTGAAAAAAGACTTGGCACTTGGGGACTGCCGCGGTGAAGCTATTGCATAGCATTTTTTATCAACTTATGCAATTATAATTATTTATTTATTTTATTTATGCAGTATTTTTTTTAATAAAATTAATAAAAAAAAAACTGGAACAGAGTAAAATTTAACTTGCAACATTTGATAACAGACGACAACAGGTGAAACTAAATAAAAATGCTGGTCATAATAATAAAAATTAAAAAAACGTGATAAAAAGGCTCGAACCTGGGACCTTCAGCACAACGAGCATATGTAATAACTGCTGTTCCACGGCAACTGTAAAAAGCGTGCCGAAATATATATACATCTAGTAAGTAAGTGTTAGGTTATTTTCGTTACGGAATTTCTGGATTCGGTCCCCACGCTCATGGCCCGCGATAGAAGCTATGCAATAGCTTAAAAAAAATTTGCTGTGCTGTCTCCTACAAAAGGTTTTTTTTTTAATTTATTTAGTGGCACGGGATGCAAGTCCATAGGCCAATCCTACAAAAGGTTAACCAACAATGTTGACAGATGCAATAATTACTACATTACTCTATACCTCTGCTCCTCAATGGAATGTGAATCTCCTTCCAGTTCCCCTTTCACCCCCTTGCGATTAACGCCCAGATATTTTCATGCTACCATTGCTTTGTTCTTGAAGTTTTATTTGTTACTTTTTGACTTCTGTTGTTAATAGTTCTGTAGTTTCTGTTGTTCTGTGTTGTTATAATCATACTGCCAGAAAAATAAATACTTTTTCACCTAACCCAGATTCTTTCAATATTTTTTCAACATTATAATAATAATAATCAGCATCACAACAGAACACATTTATATCAATATGTATATAACACTGAAAAAATAAATTGTATTTTATTAATTAATAATGATATCTTAGTAATGCTTGTTTTTCACAACAAATGACAGCGACAATGTGACATCATCAACATCAGGTCCAGAAATAATGTAATCAGGTAGTATATCTTATATCTTTAAACAAGCAATTCTTGTATATATATAATCTGAATCTCGGAAACGGCTCTAACGATTTTCATAAAATTAAGTATGCAGGGGATTTCGGGGGTGATAAATCGATCTAGCTAGGTTTCAATTTAAAAAAAATGGTTTTATCCATGTTTGAATGAGAAACAGCTACAATAACATTAGAATACAAAGGTAAATTTCGCCACTATATACAAGACTATTATAGCTCATATGAGACATTGGGTGATCCGGAAAGCAGAAGACCCCGGTTCGAATCCAGATGTCCTATTAGTTTTTTTTTTGTTCAAGTTTTGTACATTCTTAAAAATCCGAGCAAGGCTCGGTCGTCCGGATATTTATATATTTAAACGAGCAATTATTGCATTATATATCATCTGAATCCCGCAAATGGTTCCAACAATTTCCATAAAATATAGTATTCAGAGGATTTCAGAGCGATAAATCGATCTAGCTAGGTTTCAATTTTAAAAAATTTAGTTTTATTCGTGTTTTAATGAGAAACAGCTACAATGACATTAGAATGCAAAGGTAAATTGCACTACTATATACAAGACTATTACATTCTTACAGATCCGAACAAGGCTCGGTCGTCCGGATATTGTTTAATAAAATAGCAAGGATGGCAGAAGAGGTGCTGAATATGAACCTGGGTCATATATTATAGTACCTTATAATGCTTTCACATTTAAAGCAGTCATTTTGATGTTGTAAACAAATTTAATCTACTGTGCCATCCTGTAACATGATAAGCAATAATTTTGACTGATACAGTAATTATGTTTGAATAAAACATTACCACACTTAACAATCTATTAAAAAAGCCCATGATTCTGACCACGCAATTGATTCTTATTATGGAAAAATGATGTTAATAGACAATTGCCACTTACATACATGGGCACACTAAAAAGTTGGTGCTAAGCCGAATGTAATAGAAGGTACCTACACTCGCCACGCGTGACTTTGAGCGGGATATCTTGGTCTAGAACAAAACAACCCAAGCGGACAGACACACGTGTCACACGTTAATAAGTAAGCTGTTAATAATATTAAGTTTTATTTTGTTTAGGGCTTGGCGCTGACTTCAAAGCTATGAATACGAGTTACATACTCGTATTTTTCGTTTGGGTTCCGAGTTCTGGTGCTATTTTGTTCAATAAAACACTTAAGGATTATGTGCAGCCCTAAACAAAATAAAACTTAATATTATAAACAGCTTACTTATTGTAATTATTTAGGTTGGCTACATGTGTCTGTCCTATTGGTTCTAGACGAAGGTATCCCGCTCAAAGTCACACGTGGCGAATGTACCTTTTACATTTGGCTTGGCACCGACAATATGTAGCATATACAAATAATAGTATTTTGTTAAAATTAAATGTAAAGGTTTGCATAAGAGGTGTATTAAATAAAAATTTTAGTTAATTGATACTTTTCAGTTTTTGGAGTCGGTTGTTTTTAAACCTAGTTTTTTTATGAAGAGCAATAAACATAATATTTTGGTTATAATATGTTGTTTTATTAAGTTACAGAAAACTTTTAGTGTGACCTATGTATACTATTATCTTAACTTTTTAAAAGAAACCCAAAGCATTTCGACCTGGATTCTTTGGCATATATTATGTAGAGGAAAGCACCTATCAGCTGCATGAGTAGTTGATAATGTACTCTGTGATTGGCTGAATCCCTGGAAGTACAAGAGCAGTGCCTACATAATGGCACCCCACATAATTTTTAACAAACAAGATCCTTATTATCCCATGTGCTTCTAAAACTGCTACCTTCCTTTTCCATTTGATGTTGAATGAACCAGGACCTGGTGTGATAAATCTTGGTCTAGATAATCTCTAGATAGCAGAACACTAATTAGTCAGTCCATACAAAAAGGGACCTTGGAGATGAAGAGTGTGGTTTGTATATATTCATAAATATATTTATATTTTTTGTTTATTACCATGGCTTTACTCACAGTATTGATACTGTTATTAAATAAAGTTATATTATCCTATATGTGTATGTATCCAATCCAAGTGGAATATGTCCTGCTTCAAGAGTCCTTATTTGATTATAACCTCTTAAATAGCAGGATACTAATTCAATTAGTAACCACTACAATTGATATTAGCTACCTATAGCAAGCTATTAATTGAACTACAAACACCTACAAGAATGACTGGTGAACAAAATAAAATACACACAAAACAATTTGTAATAAATGGCATTTTATTCTAATGATTAAAACTACAAACTAAAACTTGAAAAAACTCTTAAATCTATTTATTAAGTTCTTACTTTCGTTATTTTCACTTGAGGTATTTTTGTCAGTCCTTTGTTCAACAATTTTAACTTCACCCGTGCTCTGAATATCTTCTAATCCTGAATTGTGTTTAATACTGTCATTTTCATTTAATTGTACTGTATTCTTCTCATTATTATTCGATTTAAATGATTGTATATCACTTTTAGCCTTATTGCTATGATCAGTTGATATATCAGAGCACCCGAATCCCTATTCTTCCTTCCCAGCTTTGGCCTTTTTCTTCTGGATTGGCTTTTGTCGTACAAGATCTGAACGTCCAATTGAAATCATCTTTAATTCCCATGCATTCAAGTCTTTCCTGCAAAATTACAAAGAATTCATAATACAAAGATTAAGAAAAGTATAATTTTAATCTTAACTTGTTTAAAATTAAAGTATTTAAACAAATTCAAGATTGACTACAATAATTGACTATTATTATGCTTCAGTTCTCAATATATCAACAAATAATGTAAATGGTTTCAATAAATATTGTATGAATATTCTCAGAGAAGGTAAAAAAACCATATGGGTCGCATGATGTTAAATTATCACCGCCATCTTCGATCTCTTATAACACTTTTAGAAAGGTGTACGGGTTTTTTAAGGTTACCACCTTAAGGTTAAAACCTTAAAAAACCCGTACACATTCTGGAAACAATGTTCAGAGGAGCTCTTTCCTCAGCTTGGTAGTATGTGAAAGGCAGTTACTCGAAAACCGCACTGTAGAAGACAGGAGACGACAGTTTTTAAAATTATTATTCTGGAATGATACACATCCGAATTGGTGGTGTGCCGTGCGAAGGTGGAATTCGGCTGCAGGAATCAGGTCAAACAGCTGCTTTTCGAAACACTCTCCATGGTAAATGTGCTAGAAGACACAATGAAGCAACATCTCTACTCAATGCCAAGTGATCTAACCATTGAAAGATCACTGGACCCCTGACAAGTCAAGCAACTCTGCATAAGGACATTAAAATCCCTAATTTTAGTTAAGTGTAATTAAATTTTAAATAACAAGAAAATACAAGCTACATTTCATCTCGAAAATTTGGAAGGGATCTCTAGTATAATCAAAATCCACAGGGATGAAGTTGTGAGGTATATATAATATTACTAGCTGACCTGACAGACGTTGTTCTGTGCATAATAAATAAAAAACCTTTTTTTCTTTTGTCAATAATATTTGATAACACCAAGAATTATTTTGTAAAATATGCTCCCTGTCAATGACGTTCTATATTATGTATATGTATGAGTCCCAAATCAAAATAAAAACTATCCTGTCTCTCAAGTTGGACTAAACTGCACTCCATTGAGTAATCCCCATTAAAATCCGTTCATTAGTTTAGGAGTCCAATGCGGACAAACAACATGTCACGTAATTTATATATATTAAGACTAGCTGACCCGGCAGACTTCATACTGCCTCAATCGAAAAATATAATACCTAAACTTTTGTATAAAATAAACTTAAAACAAAACTAAAGGAATCCTTTTCTATAAAAACAAATAAAAAAAATGCTCGGTATGAATGAAATTTTATTATTATTTTCGATTAATTACACACGATATTCCTTACTTACAAATAAGAGTTTTCCTGAAATTCTGGCTATTTATAAGGTTTCAATTTGATATTGATAGACACATACAGTCTGTTAATCAATTCAAAGGTTTCTGATAAACTTTTTGTTTTGTTTTGTTGGTAGGTACGGTTAGGTTCAGAAATTTTATTTTTGGACAAAACTTATGATTTTTCCATCTACATAATTAAAAATTCTAATTATTTATTAATTTTATTTATTTATTTTTAACTATTATTAAATTTTAAATTTATTTAATTTTTGATCTCTGAACGACGGGGGACAAAGAAAAATCAAAATCGTTGTTTCTATTTAATTCCGAGCATTTTCATATTTATTCGCCTTTTAAACCTTCTCTGGACTTCCACAAATAATTCAATATCAAAATTAGCCAAATCGGTCCAGTCGTTCTCGAGTTTTAGCGAGACTAACGAACAACAATTAATTTTTATACATATATATGTCGTAACACGGAACGCCAGCGCCATCTGTTGGCGTTCGATGGAGTCAACGTTCCCCCGGCCGAGAGGAGCGCACTTCACTTCGTGTGCAGCGGTTGGCCAGAGCGGTCGAACTTGAACCATCGTGCGTTCCATATATCCCATAGTGTGTTTATTTAAAGTGATTCTACATTATAATTTGATTGTGTGAATAAGTTTGTTCCGTGCACTGACTTTACCTATCGACGCCCACTGCTAGGAGTCTAGGACTATGGACCCTGCTAAGGACGGTGACCCTCTTCCGCCGTTTTCAGAAGTGGGATCAATGTTGGTGCAAAATGAGAAAAATAACGAAGCTAGTATTTGGCGTGCCATGTTCGAACAATAAAACCAAAACATGCGAGCGCTGATCGAAGCCCTGCAAGCGCCGAAACCTGTCTTCCGTGACAATCTACCCACATTCGACCCTGACAAGCAAGATACGGATGCAAGATCGTGGTGCGCAACAGCTGAATTGTGTTTCTCCGAAAATCCACCAAGTGGCGGTCAACTCGCGCTAGCCGTCAGCAAGGCGCTCAAAGGTGAAGCATCCACATGGCTGTCTCAAATTGCATACGAAGGAATGACGTGTACCGAATTCAAGGTACTTTTCACCGCCAGATTTATTTCGACGGAGACATTGGCAGGTACCAGCGGTGACTCATCGAATGCACTCGATTTTAAACGAGCGAAGCTAACCACTCTGAAGTGCTTCAATTGTGGAAAAACCGGCCATAAGCGAGCAGAATGTAGAAGCAAAATGATCGACATAAAAGGACGAACTATAACATCAAAAACGTCAAGCCCAGTGATGCAGCAGCCTACACCAAGGCCTTTGGTGTGTTTCAAATGTTGCAAACCGGGCCACATCGCCCTTCGGTGTACCGGCGGCGGCGGCGCGGGCGGGCCGTGCGACGGCGGCGCCGGCGCGTCACGAGGCGAGCGACGCGTAGATGTCTGCGTCGTGCAACCACCGTCGGGCACGTTACAACATAAAGGTGCACTGATTTGCAAGAAAGTTTTGCAGCCAAATTTAGTGGCAAGCGTTTTACTAATGTTGTTGCTATGACTGGTATTGGTCAAGCGCGAGTGTTCAGTACAGAACAGATTTTGTCTTGTGTAGAAATTAACGATCACCATCTCGAAGTTTTGTTGCACGTTTTGCCCGATAATTACCTACAGAGTGACGTCATGATAGGGCGCGAGATTTTAAATCAGGGTTTTGCTATGAACATGACGGCTACGAATCTTCGTTTGTCCAAAGTTGTTTCTGTCAATTCGGTGAGTAACGATAACGCGCGTAAACCAGATTTAAACGCTATTGAGAGGGATGTAGTAGGTAATGACAAGTCGAGACTTTTGCAAACGTTAGATCGGTTCTCTGATTTTTTTTATCACAGGTCTGCCTACGACTCGTGTAAATACAGGCGAGCTTAAAATTAGGTTGATAAATAGCACTCGCACGGTACAGCGTCGACCTTATAGGATGTCGGCTGACGAACGTAGTGTTATTCGTGACCGCGTAAAAGAACTTTTAGATGCGAATATTATCAGACCTAGCTGCTCCCCTTTTGCAAGCCCAGCTTTACTTGTCAAAAAGCACGATGGTTCAGACCGTATGTGTATTGATTACCGCGAACTTAACAGTAACACTGTTCCTGATCGTTATCCACTTCCTTTGATCTCCGATCAAATCTCACGGCTTCACGGTGCTAAATACTTCTCCAAATTAGACTGCGCAAGTGGCTTTCATTTAATTCCGGTCAATGAGGAGTCCATAGAGTGTACTGCTTTCATAACTAACGAAGATCAATATGAGTTTCTGACCATGCCTTTTGGCCTTAGGAATGCGATATCAGTTTTTCAACGGGCTATCATGAAAGCACTAGGTGATCTTGCCCATGATTACGTTATAGGGTTACGTTGATGACATTTTAATTGTCTCTCCCGATGTAGAATCAGGCCTAGAGCGACTTAAAGCTGTGTTGGAAGCTCTGACGAAAGCTGGTTTCTCTTTGAACCTAAAGAAATGCTCCTTCCTTAAGACGAAGGTAGAGTTCTTAGGGTTCGAGGTAGAGTCCGGTCAGATCAGACCTAACCAAAGAAAAATAGTAGCTCTCACGTCTCTACCACCTCCTGAATCTGTGACGCAGTTAAGGCAATTCATCGGACTGGCTTCGTATTTTCGTCAATTCGTGCGCGATTTTTCTAAAATAATGGCACCTTTGTATCGACTGACCTCTTTGAAAGGCGATCTAAACTGGAAGCCTGAGCATGAAGACATTCGTCGGAGAATCATCTCGATTTTGACAAACGACCATGTGTTGAAAATCTATGACCCAGAGCTCGCGGTAGAGCTCCACACGGATGCAAGTAGTTTAGGTTACGGGGCAATATTATTTCAAGTGACAGCTGAGGGCAAGCGAAGTGTGGTAGCTTACTTCAGTAAGAGGACATCGCCGGCAGAGAGCAAATACCACTCTTACGAGCTGGAAACCCTTGCGGTGGTGAACTCTATTAAACATTTTCGACAATATCTATATGGTCGTAATTTTACTGTGGTAACGGATTGTAATTCTTTGAAATCATCACAAACAAAAAAAGAGCTGACTCCCCGAGCGCATAGATGGTGGGCTTTTTTTACAGTCGTTTGACTTCGACATCGTTTACAGAGAGGGAAAGCGTATGTCGCACGTAGATTTCTTTTCACGAAACCCGATACCGTCAGTTTCTAAATCAATAATAGAGTCGCGTGTAGAGTCCAAACGAATTGACGTTACTGAGCTTTCCCCCAACTGGCTCCAAGCAGAACAACAACGCGATGTAGAAATCTCTAAAATTATCACTGACTTAGAGAATAATAAATTAGACGACAACGTAGCTAAAACCTATGTACTACGATCGGGTATTCTGTATCGTAAAATTCAACGTAATGGGAGGTCTAAATGTTTACCTTATTTACCACGCGCTATCAGATGGTCAGTAGTGAATAATTTTCACGACTCTATCGTTCACCTCGGAGCTGACAAGACAACTGAAAAGCTATTCGATTTTTACTGGTTCCCGGGAATATCACAATACGTAAGAAAGTTCGTAGATACTTGCGTTACATGTAAAGTAGCGAAATCTCACTCCGGAAAGGTTCAGGCCGAGTTGCATCCAATACCTAAGGTGACGACTCCATGGCACACAGTTCACATAGACGCGACGGGCAAGCTTAGCGGAAAAAACGATAAGAAAGAATACGTTTTTGTTTTGATTGACGCGTTTACAAAATACGTTCTTCTGTTTCATACGATGAACATTGACTCCAAAAGTAGTATTCACGCGGTGACTAAAAGCGTGGCTCTTTTTGGGGCCCCTACTCGGATTATAGCTGATCAAGGTCGTTGTTTTGCCAGTAAAGAATTTCAAGATTTTTGTGTGAGTAAGAACATAAGCTTGCATCTCATAGCGACGGGTTCGTGTCGCGCTAACGGCCAGGTAGAGCGCGTTATGTCCGTCTTAAAATCGATGTTAACCGCAGTTGAGACTAGTGATAGTAAATCGTGGCAAGACTCTTTAGACGACGTTCAATTAGCGATAAATTGTACTATGAACCGAGTAACAAAAGCTTCTCCTCTAGAGATTTTGATAGGTAAAGTGGCAAGGCCTTTGTCGATGATGTGCAGTGACGTAGAAACTAACATCGATGACATTGAAGAGATTCGCGAAAGCGCGTCTGAAAATGTCAAAGCGTGTGCGGCATATGATAAGTCTCGTTTTGACAAAACAAAGGCTAAAATTATAAATTTTTCGCTTGGTGACTTTGTGTTGTTAGCGAATGAAGAGCGTAATCAAACGAAATTTGATCCGAAGTTTAAAGTAGTTGAAGTATTGAATGGTGACCGTTATACGTTGAAATCCTTAAATCCAAAACGTACTTACAAATACGCACACGATAGACTAAGAAAAATGCCAGCAGGTCACATACCAGTCGAGGTTGATGTTAATAATGTTGATCATGTTGATGATAATGAAGAAACTCGAGTAAGGGGACTCTAACGCCGTATTGTGTTCGACCGTACCAGGGCACCTATTACGAAAATCGAAATACGTAGATTCGGTCCGAAACGAAAGAACGACGAACTTCGATTTAAATCCTATTACCAAAGTACTTCGGATCCGTATAGTGCGGACGTAATTCGTTTCGGAACCATAGACATAAAAAAAGTGTACAAAGATGATATGAATGTACATACTTATATTACCGGTAAATCGTGCCAAAACCGATAACAAATTAGAAATTTACAAATAAGTTTTTCGTTATGTTAACATGTATTTAAATAATGGAATTGCTTTATATTCCGTTTAAGTTATCTATTTAAAAAATAATCCTATTTTACTGCAAGAAATTATGCTTTATTAGTTAAATTAAATTTGACGTATCATGTCATCTACTGCATTATATTTTTATTTAGTCTGTGGTAGTTTAACATACTCTCGCGGTTTTTTAGTTTAAATTTTTTCAGAAGTAAAGTGAAAGTTATATGCGAGTAAGTATTATTTAGAATAGAATAGAATAGAAACATTTATAGTGGCTTTATTAGTATAATCTCTTCACAAAGTTTTTCAAATAAAGTATGATTATGGCGATAATTCATAACAATTTAGGGAATCAACCATCGGGAATTTGTTTATTTAATAAATATTGCCGGAGTCGACGTCGCTCTCTTGCTCTTTCGAGGTTTTCTTCGTACAAGAAGACCTCTTCGTACATTAAAAAACGTGCCATTTTATAATAAAATAAATATGTTTTATATAAAACGAAACATATAAGTCTGTCGTTAAAAGTGACGTTGTTGTTACGACCATAACAATGTCAAACAACGAAAACGTATGTGTCGAGTGAATTTAGGAATAAGCTAAACGAAAGACAAAATGTCTAATCTCGAACTTCGTTTCGATCTTCGGATTCGAAACACTTTCGTAATAGAAAAATGTACGATCCGTCAACCGAAACTTCGTATTTCGATTTTCGTAATAGGGCTCCAGAAGCCATTTCGCAGTCGTAGCCCGGTAGAAATCGGTTCTCTTCTCTTGAGGCAACTCAGGTAGTCCGTGGGTGCGCGGTGCGCGTTTGGTTCTGGCGGAGGTCGTGGTCTCAGAGACCGTATCGTGTGGTCACTGGGTGACACACGGGCGATCCACTTGATGGATATGCGAACTGATTTGGAACCACGTGCTGGTTGTGTATGAGCAATATGATTGTTGTTCGGCTGGAGAGCCGTGGCGTTAGATGTCTTACTCGGGAGTTTTATGTGATCTGATCGTAATTCCAGTAAGCCGTGCATGGTTAAACTGAGTAAATATGAGGTTTGACGAACGACTGTGGTATGTGGCTCTGTCTGTTGTATAGTCAATTTTGTATCTCCTGTGGGGTTTGGTCAACATGTTAAAATAGTTGACTTTTTTACTTTTCCCGTAAATTGTAGTCAGGAATGACCGAGTGAAACAGGTATTCTTGTGGGTGTTTCATTTGGTTGCAGGTTAACCAACACACTGGGACGTGTGCCAGCAGGATGGCCGTGTCGTGACACGGAACGCCAGCGCCATCTGTCGGTGTCGTAACACGGAACGCCAGCGCCATCTGTTGGCGTTCGATGGAGTCAACATTCCCCCGGCCGAGAGGAGCGCACTTCACTTCTTGTGCAGCGGTCGAACTTGAACCATCGTGCGTTCATATATCCCATAGTGTGTTTATTTAAAGTGATTCTACATTATAATTTGATTCTGTGAATAAGTTTGTTCCGTGCACTGACTTTACCCATTGACGCCCACTGCTAGGAGTCTAGGACTATGGACCCTGCTAAGGACGGTGACCCTCTTCCACCGTTATATAGATAATAAACATAATAACAAGTTCTATGCTTATTTATGGATAACTAATATTAAAAGATCACAGAAAGTACATTACTTACTTATATTTAATCATTTGTTCCAATGCCTGCTTTTCAAATTTTACTCTCTCACTTTCCGGTAATTTCAACCAATCAGCTTTTACCTTTTCTTGGTAGGTTTTAAAATCCTTTGCGTCTGATGTATCCTTTCTTGATGTCATGTACATAATGTAGGATGACATTGGTTTCTTTGGCCGACCTAATTCCTTGTACTCCTGCAATGATAAAATTACAAAAATTATCAATTAATTATTTATAACCTAAATATTCAACAAATATACGGTTAAAAGTCATTATGAGGTGACCCATACCTTGATTAGTCCTCCTGTAAAAAAAAACCGAGCAAGTACGATTTGGACTCCCCCAACGAGGGTTCCGTCATTTTTTTATTATTTAATTACAAATGCTTCTAGATTTTTCCCTATATTATAGATACAGTATAAGCTCTTTATTCGCTGGGTTCCGTAAATATGCCGCAAATATAGAAACCGTGAATACTGGAATGGTAATTTATATGGCATTATAGGGGATATGTGCCTAGGTGACAAAATAAAAACTATTTAATTGAAGCAGAAATCAGTCAAAAGACCATACTTATTAATTATTATCAGGCTTTGGCAAAAGAAGTTTAAAGAATTTTGTAAATTTTTCTTGCTTGACAGTTTTTAAAAGCTCCTTTAGTTCAAACAGACTCTCAGCAATGGCATCAGCAATTTGCCTCTTAAAAATAAAACTTTGCATAGACACCAAATCACAAAGCTCATTAGCCATTCTTAAACCTTCACTAAGATTTTTCAGATTAAATATCACATTTCCAGTGCTTGTTGAAGCCTCTTTTTCAATGGGATGTTAATTTAACATTTCTTCCAAATAAATTTCAGTCAAATGTTCATCTTGCGATTCAAGCAACTTCTGAATGTCACTTGATTCTATCTGTTTGAACTATCTAGTACTATTCCATTCGCAATTTCAGCTATGTTGGAATTCTTTTTATTCATATGCATGTACTATGTACCGATTACATCAGCGAATAAAGAAATCTTTAGCTGCGAATATAGGAATCAGGTCACAATATTTTAATCCCCGAATAGTGAAAACGCGAATGAAGGAAGCGCTAATAAGGAGCTTTAACTGTATATACCTATATTTATTTATTTACGGTGTGTGTGGATTGATGCATGTATGATGGCCTACTATTATTGTTGATGCAGTAATAGTCGGCCATGACTGTACTCAATAACTCTTGTTTTTGCATATAAATTTACGTTTTTTTTGAGTATTATTCTTGCATCACTTTACATATATTGTAATTGAAATTATTTGTGAGTGAGTGACTGTCACAATGAGTTTCTTGCTACTTCTTTTTATTAAAGCTCAACCCTCAAAGGCAGTGGATATAAAAAGAAAAGTCATTTCCTTGACCTGCATGAATAAAGTGATTTTGATTTGATTACCCTAAAGGATTGAGCTTTTTAATTACTGTTAGTTAAAATATAATATTAATAATTATAAATTATATCAATTATACATAATATCAATGTCATTGAATTGTCAAATTGTAAGTATAGAGGGAATTGGTGAGTATTGAATGATATGTAGATTTAGTTTTTTTTTTGTTGTTTGCTTGAGTTCTCGTAACAGGCTTCGTAATGCTCGCTTAAATGTAACTGCTGGTGGCAGTTAAATGGGACGGGTCGTCCCCTTCCCTAAAATATGGTTGAGGGAGGCGATGGCTGGCTCATGTTTCATGCTTGTGAACGGGCACTACTTGTACTTCTTAATTTATTTACGGTGTGTGTGGATGATGCAGCTACTGTACTCAATAACTTTTGTTTTGTATTAATTTATATTTACTTTTTTGACTTAATTGTGTAAGGCATTGACTATTTGATGTTTGGAGTATGTTTGTTGCATCACTTTAAACTGTAAAACGATGAAAATGTAAATATTGATTTGAAAGAGTGGCAATGAGTTTCTTGCTACTTCTTGTCATTAGCTCAACCCTTAACGAAGTAGTGGCAGATTCAATAAGAAAAAAATTTTTTTTTGACATTCATAATTAGTGTCATTTCTGTGACCTACATAAATAAAGTTATTTTGATTTGATATACTATACTATAGGTATACTTAGATTATAAATCTTTGTCAACGGAAAATACCTAAATGATTTGATTTTGATACCTTTAGTGTCGAAACATATGTCATCAACGGTGTTTACTTACATAATTTATGACTAAGACTGTAGGCCTGAGTTTAAATTTTTAGTTTCAATGTGTTCAACAGATAGACAGACGGACAACAAAGTGGTAGGGTTCTGTTTTTCCCTTTTGAGGTATGCAAAGCTTAAAAGGATTTATGTAATTAACTGGATTGGGTACTCTGGTCATAAACATTGTTACAACATAAAACAACTTTTAAATTTTATTTATTTGAATTCAAATTTTGAAAGTATTATTTTATAATATTAGAAGTTTTGATAATTTCCCATTTCACATATCTTTTTTGAAGCTATTTTTATTAGTGATTTTTGTTTTATTTTATTGAGATTTGAGATAAAAAAAAATATTTTTTTTGATGTCATTAAAGATCATTGGAACCCTGGTTTTTATCGCTATACATAACATGCTCTAAATCAATGCTTAAGTTAAAGAGACTAGCTCATTCAACATGCTTGCCGACCCTAAAATGCAGGTGAATTGTATAGAAATATAGCTCCATTGAAGCTTCACAAGATTTTTGCCCATTTATCATTTAAGATTTTAAAAACTTAAGTATCAAGCAAATAGTGTAAATTTTAAGTGGACATATAAATATTCGCTGAGCATTGGGAGTACGCGGTCGGCGAGCGTATTATATTATATTACTGGGGCGAATTAACATGACACCTCGCTCAATGATGATAGTCGCCTTGCAAGGGCTGTAGTGATAGCAGAGTTGAGTTTGACGAATTGTTAACTTTTGATGTTATTGTTGGACTGTTTATGTTTAAACTTTATAATAGCTGAAGTCTCACCCTCATCTAGCACAGATCTGATTCCTGTCTGATCTTTTTATTTATTGCTTAGACTTCAATAAATAAATTCAAAAATATGCAATTATTTAAAGTTATTTTTGTAACAGAACTTATGGCAAGGTATACACTAAAATACCCAAGTCTTACTTACAGCTTTAAGTTTCCTTTTTTCTTTTGCAGCCGCCATCTCCTCCTTTAGGTTTTTAATATCTTCTTTTTGCTGTTCTGTTAATGATGCTTCGTAGAGTTCCTTTATTTTTTTATAATCCTCCAAATCTTTCTCATATTCTTTAAGCATTTGAGACTTAGTCTGTAAAATGGATGTAAGTTTAATTATTATTTTTTTAAACAACATGTTATGTTTTTGAAGTGATAACCCTCACTTCTAGGATTAATACTCAAATAAAATTTGAAAACACAAAATTTTATGAACAATGCGGGATTCGAACCTTCAACTTCTCTAACCAACTCGAACGGTTAGCTCAATTGGTTATGTCACCGAACGCCGTAGTTCGTGCGTTCAAATCCCGCATCATTCATAAAATTTTGTGTTTTAAATTTTATTTGTATATTATTTTTTTGATTTGTTTCTTTCTATATAAATAGATTAATGAAATTTTAAATTCAAAAAAGGTTATCGAATCATTTGCAAATTAAATGTTCAATCCTCTAGCCCTTGTTATGAGAAGGTATAAATGTTGTTAATAAATAAATTCTACTTAGCATTATGTAGTCACAGTTCAATCAACAACAACACTTTTGGAGGGGTTTGTGTTTATAAAATTTAAAGCTTCTCAACAAAATACAAAGATAGATTGATAGATTTGTTTTTTATTCAGTTGAATACTGTATTTATGTGTGTGAATATTTAGTACAATGAGTGATATTATGTTTGCCTAGTACTTTTCAATAATACAAAAGGGTCTGTTTTTTTTATTACAGATATTATATGGATCATTCAGAGGAATTGTCCAGGTTAGGTTGCGGCCAAATAACACAGCCAGACATTAATAGAAATATTACTAAAATTAAAAATTATCATAAAGAAACAATTTGATGTTATATTTCACATCAAAAATATGTTATATATTAGAGTCTTTCAGATAAGCAAGTATAATTACTTCACTATCTAACTGTTGCCAATGCTTAGAAGTCCATGCTATTGCTTCCTTTGATGTTATGCTAGGGTTCTTTGCAAGGAGCGCTGGCCGCATTTGACCCATAAATTTAAAAAAGGGTGTCAATGGTCTCTTTGGTTTTTCTATTCCCAGTCTCTCTTCAGCAGATTTTTTAGTATAATTATAAGTTTGGATAGAATTGGGCCACCTGTCGAAATAAATATTACTTAATAAATGATGAAAGCAATTTTATGAAAGAGAAATCGAACACAAACAACCATAACCTTACCGAATATTTACAATATTTTTGTAACTACCAATTGTAATATTACTCAAACGATAAATATGGCCAAATGAAGCCATTTTAAAAATATTTTTTGGGGGATACACAGCACAAATATAAAAGAAAATTTAAAAATCAACAATAAACATCCATCTTTCCCATAGCACCCCGGTTTTCAACATTCACCTTTCAAGTTTCAACCACAGAGTTTTTTTTTGGTTCTGTTCGTCCATCTGGACAGGCAAAGGGGTCAAAAGCCCATACAGCCAAGTCTTATTTTTATTTTTCTATTCTTCAGTCTTCACTTTACACAGCTTGTTCAAAGTCAAGCTAAGTCTTTATATCATCTTCATCTTCAAACATAAATAGTACAATTTCACATAAAAGTAGTATTTCGTGTTCTTCATGTTTCATTTTCTTCATATACATATAGGTTCGCATGAAAGGCCGAAGCCAAGTCTTTTATAGATAATATTCTTGTTCCAATGAAGATCAAGCTCAAACCCCGGGCGGGTTTAATAATAATAAACTTTTATGATATAATACTAAAATATAAATCTTATATACGTTATAAGAAATATATTATACATGAATTATAAGTAATAATGATGAATATTAGTTGAATATAATAATTATAAGATAATATGAAACTAATTTAAGGTATAACTACAAATATACTATTTACATTTATAAATTAAAATTTATATTATAAACACAAGTCCAATAATAATTTATGGACGAATATGTTTTAAGTCTGTGTAAGGGATTATGTCAAAAGCCAAGCCGTATTTTCAAATTTCGCCTACCGTTGAAACTATAAATTTGTAAAGCGGCACGAAGCAGTCATAAGTTTTCAATAACTGCTGAAGTGAGCGCGGGATGTTTTCAGCATTCTTATAAATATCCAAGAGGCAGTCTATCAATGTAAATCTTTGAAGATTATAGAATGTCCCAGACGTAACCGACAAATTGTGGTGTAAAATTTTCTGTGTAAGTATTTTTTCTTTTTAACAAACCAGGGAGGAGAGATTTCGTTTTTAATGTCGGCTAACCATTTGCCCTTTGTTTGAACAACTTGTTGCCAATAATTCTAAAAGTCTTGCAAGAATGTACCTTTAAAATGAGACAGTGCATCTGTGTGTGGTATGGGAATGTTCAAAGCAGTCTGTATCTGATAACTATTCACAATAGATTTAGCAAGATAATCAGCTTGTTCATTTCCTTCCACGCCTATGTGTGAAGGAGTCCAGAATAAAACAATATCTTTTGTTAGGGATAAGCATTGATATTTGTCTCTAATATTGTAAATGATGAAATTAGTTGTAACATTACATTTAGGATATTGTAAAGCTTTTAAAACACTCATGCTATCCGTTATAACAATCCAATTATTATATGACTGTTCTCCAATATATTCTAGAGCAGCATATATGGCAGCACATTCTGCTGTGTATATACTGGCCAAGGTATTTAACCTATGACCAAACCCACTCCGCAGTTTTATGTCATAAACTGCCATAGAGACAGCAGTATTACTTTGGATCCATCAGTATAAAGTTGGTTATAATTTTGCCACTCAGCATACTATATACATCTTCCTTATATTTTAATGATTCATTAATAATTATTTTAATAGGTGTATATTTTGAATTATAAGAATTTAAATAACATGGCCAAAGAATACTAGAAAATAGATTATGATCACAAGAAAAATGTAACAAATCAGAGATGCCTTCTACTTGATAGTAGGAATTATTGTCAGTTCGGTTAATATAGTCCTGTATCTTTAATAGGAGTGGATGATTATTAATAGAAGTTAATTTGAGAAAGAATTTTGTTTGTAGATATTTGAATCTAAGAGCTAGTGGGGGAATATTACATTCTACTTGTAATGATATAATAGAAGTAGACCTAAAAGCGCCTGTTATGATCCTTAAGCATTTATTTTGTATTTTTTCTAATTTATTCACTAATGTAATTACTCCACCATAACAAAAGAAGGCATACTCAAAATGGCTACGGACTAATGACTTATATAGTGTTAGCAAGATGCATAGGTCTGCACCCCAATATGTATCAGCTAATGATTTCAGAATATTGCAGGCCTTTAATGCTCGATTTTCTAATATTTCAACATATTTGTGCCATCTAAAATTACTTAAAAACGTAACCCCTAAAAACTTTATTGAATTATCTATTGAATTTTCCTGAGTACCATAATATATTTTTGCATCTCTTATTCTTATAGAATGCTTTGAAAATATTACTACTTTGCTTTTGTCAATACTAACCTCAAGACTAAGATATTGAAAATAAAGCTCCAATTTTTTGAGTGCTACATTAAGATCTAACACAACATTTGATAAATTAAATCCTGAACTATACACTACTAGATCATCAGCAAATTGGAGGTTAGAAACTCTATTACCCAAAACAATATTTATTTGATTTGTGTAGATTATAAAGAGCAATGGACTCAAAATTCCGCCCTGCGATACGCCTCTATATGAATATCGAGGACCTATTAATTGGTTATTGACTCTAACATAAAGTTTACGACCATGCAAGAAATTGAATATCCAAATAACTATTTTTTCAGGGACATTTAAGGATAGAAATGGATGATAATTGTTCTAAATCAACATTATTAAATGCGCCTACAACATCCAAAAAAACACCAGCCAATATCTTATTGTCAATCTGGGCACTATGGATGTCAAGACATAAATGCCGTATACTCTCACAAGCAGAACAACCACATCGAAATCCAAATTGATTATTAGGTAAGAGGTTATTACTTTCAATATAAAATATTAATCTCTGTTTTATTAATTGTTCAAAAATTTTACCAACACACGAGCTTAGTGTGATAGGACGATATGAATCAGCTGAAATAGAATCTTTCCTATGCAATAAAATTGGAATTAGACAGTCTGTTTTCCATTCTTCTGGAATAGTGGAGTTCTTCCATAGGAGATTTAATATTTTTAGAAACTTATTTAAGTTAGAAGAGTTTAGGAGTTTAAACATTTTATAGGAGAGCCAATCCAAACCGTATGCAGAGTCCTTTCTTGATGAAAGACCAGCTTTTAATTATTCAATAGTAAAAGGGGCAATCATAAAAGAGTTGGTGCTATTTAAAGGATGATTATTGTGAATAATTGTCAAATTTGGTACTGTATCTGGAGTATATTTGTGTAAAAAGTTGGATATCCAATTATTGCTAGAGAAACAATTATTATTAGAATATAAGTTCTTAAATTTCCTCATTTTTGTCCAAATCTGTTTCATTGGTGTTAACCTATTTATGGTGGAGCAAAAATCTGTCCAGGATTTACGACATTCAAGTCTCAATATACATTTTTTCTTTGCTTGAGCTTGCTTAAAATGAATGTAGTTTTGGATATTGCAATTTGATTTGAATAACAGATAAGCCTGTTTGCAATCTTCTACCACTTTAGTACATTGCCCATTCCACCAGGGAATTTGTCGCTTTCTTTTAGGTAGATTAGTAACATTGTTACAGTGGTAGTTGGTTTTAGGTACTGAATTTTCTACCACTAAGAATTATGGAACAGAAGTTATTGTAAGACTTCTGTAGATTACAATTATTTATATCAAATTGTTTTAACAAGTCATTTACTAAGTTCTCATATTGGTCCCAATTTACTATTTTCAGATTACTGTGTGGAGGAATGTTGGATGGAATTGAAGAAGATTCAGTTTCCGACACTACCATGGAAAATTTTGTGATTGTAGGCAAGTGATAGCTGCCCAAAGAGTCCTGATGAACTTGCCATTCACAGCACAGGAATAATGAAGATGATACTATTGTTAGATCTAGTCCATTTGGTCTCCCAAGAATTAGTACCCACTGTAGTTGGTTGATCATTATTTAAGAGCATTAAGTCATTATCGTCCATTACATCCATGATGTCTCTTCCTCTAGAATTGGTTCTATTACAACCCCAAATGGTATGGTGAGCATTAAAATCACCAGCAATTATTAGTGGTTTTGGAATACTATGCAACAGTCTATTAAATTTAGATTTGTCAAAGTTAGGTACACTGTTCCCAGGACTATAAAAGCTAACAATTGAGATGTCTTTTTGTTTGTATTTAATTTTGATTGCTACATTTTGCAAGGAGTTATCAGAAAATGTTTTTAACTTTTGAAAATAAATGCCATTTCTAACAAAAATTGCTACACCATTGTGATCATTACCACAATCATTTCTTAATATTACCTCTGATAGAAAACTGTTTATTTGGTTTAAGCCAAGTTTCTGATATAAGTGCTATGTGTATGTCCTGCTCATAAAGAAGGTTTTGAAGCTCAAGTCTGTTACTCAACAGACTTTGAGCATTCCACTGTACTATGTTAAGTTTGTGACAGTTGAATGTGACACTTTATTTTTAATTTCTATGGTATCTTTAATAGCGTGTGAGCTAATGCTTTGATTCTGTGTTTTATTTAGTGTAATGACTTTGATTATTGATTCTGTGATTAGGTTGATGATGTCTTGTGTGTTCTCTGTCTTATTGAGTGATGGAAAGTTTGTTGGATGTTTAAATAAATCTGATAATGGTGTTTTACTTTTATTTTTACTATCCAATATCTTTTTTTGTTTTATAGGGCATTGACCTGATACTGCAAGATGGTTACCTCTGAAAATTTTTTTGTTGGACATATCAATGGGTACGGAGGAAATCACTCCAGACAATTCACTGGCACCAGCTGGGATGGACGCCTTAATATTTTGTTCCCTTAAAAATGTCGTGTTGTCTAGGAATGTATTAGCCAAATTGGGTCGTTCAAACACTACTCCTATCTTATATTTGTTGAGTTTCTTAAGATATTTAATGCCTTTAATGAAACGCGATAAGTAGCTACTAAGAGTAAGCATGTCACGACTACCAAGTGGCTGTTCAGTGACACTCTATGAAGACTATAAATTCATGACCGGCACCTGCGTCTTCTGGATATCGGCGACAATAGTCGGCCACCCTATAAGGCAAATAAAAGTTCTCGTGGTCTTCCAAAACTGTACGCGAATCTGAGTATTCGCTACTTTCAGAGGTGGAATCTAAAATAGACTCACCTTTATCTCGTTCCGGCTTGGTTTTTTTCCGCCTTTTCGACATATCTTAGCACAAACCTAAATCACTAAATATATAGACTTTTACTTATACTAAACAAATTAAATGATAAACATATACAAATACTTAGATACTTTTAAAAAATATGAGGATGATATACAATATAATAGAAATATTTAATTTTATAGTTAAAAAGACCGCCCTAAGCAACCAAGAGTTCCCGCGCTTTCTCAACCACAGAGTACCTTTGTGTATACTAGTATTTCAACTTCCAGAACACAGAACAATGGTGATTAGTCTATGTACAATCATTGATAGGTACATTATGTACAAACAAATGAAGCAGATCAAGCCAAAGAATATAATAAAATAGTATGTGGCAAGCACAGAGTATAAGCAAGCCAAGCAACTTTCAAAGTTACAGTTGAATTCGGTGAACGTAGGTACCATGCGTGAGTCGAGTTTAAAGTCTTGTAACTATTTTTATGGGCCTTTTCTATTTTTATGACTTGTTTTTATTCTCTTATTGGTGGCGAAGTTTTTTTTATACTAATGAATATTCATTAACAATTTAAAATAAATATTTAATTGTTTGCTTACTAATTTAACCCTACTCCTAACATATCCATTATGAATATAAACCCTCTACAACCTCCAGATCCACCGGATATTCCATTACCCAGATCGAAACTTCGTTTTGAGGACATCGCCTCACATATATCTAACGCAGTTTCTAAAAAGACATTTATTGATAGCGATATGGCTTCTCATTTATACTTTAGAGACTGAGCGTTTGGCGAAACAACTGCTTGACGGTGAGGAATATGTGGAAGATAACATTTATTTGAAAATTACATGATATATATACAAAATCCTTAAAACTAGTTACTAAAATATTTACAAGTTCAGAAAATACACACCAATACTAAAGCTTACATTTTAACCAATAGTAAAACGTTTCATTCAATAAGAATTGAGAATAATATTATGTGTTCTATCTCGCTCTAAAACTAATGCTATCGCAGTAAGCCGGCCAGAGAGCGCGGTTTGTGTAAACTCGCGTCGAACCTCGATCATACGATCTCAATGAGTATTCAGCACCTACTCTGTCGCTCATTGATTAAAATTGCATGAATAGCGATCGACCCCCGAGTCCCGACGCGTCATTCGAGGACGCTCGGCCTTGCTGTGCGGTTGTGTAACGCAGATCACGTGAGTATATCTGCGGTCGTCGAGAGAACGTGACGATGCTCGTACATCGATGAGATGACTACTGGTGATCTGTATGATTCTATAAGTTGATGTACAGCATTATGAAATGATTCTTATCAGAGCTAATATTACGTTATATAAAATAAAATGTTCTTTTCAGAACGAATCTTTCGGCATACGCTTATTACAGTTATTATGCACGATTAATATTTCTACGATTTATAATGCTACGAAGGTGTTACGTTACAAGTTAGATATAAGACATTTGTATTAATTGATATTATTGGTTGTAGGTACAGCTACAATACAAAACATATATAATCACCCAACTTTAGTTGTGGGCGTTAAAGAATACACATCATTAGACAAGGGTCCACTTTTAATTCATGTGTCCCGCACTGAAGATGATCCCTCTTCAGGCTTTACCATAAAAGTTCTTTGGAGTACTCAAGTGTGGACACTTACTCTATGGCTTAAATCCTTTTCAGACAGTCTGTCACTCTTTCACTTTCTAATGAAGACTATTTCCCATCACCTCCAATCCCACTCTCATCAACTCAAAGTTTAGACTCCCCCATCTCTCTTTCAGAACTTCTGGCATTTAATGGCTTAGATGAAACTGCTCCCGGGGTGGATGGCATCCCATACTGATTCCTTAAACAATCTACAACCAGTCCCCAAGAATAAATAATCAATATCCTTAGATAAATCAAGTTAATAAATTCAATATATATAAATCAATATCATATTAGATAAATCAAGTAATTATTCCGTTACTCAAACCAGGTTAGACTCCTCTAAAGCCACCAGTTATAGACCAATTGCCCTATCGTCTGCTCTTACGAAAATGTGTGAAGATAATATGATCAAACCCCAACTTGAGTGGTTTGTTAAATACTTTAATTTTATATAATAATATTTCCAATTGGAAATGAGGTTATATCCAATTGGAAATGCGGTGGGGGCTACCCTTCAAAAATTAGGGTAGTTCTATTTACCAAATAAAGACATCTCCCTGTAATCAAAGTCAAAATTTACATTATAAAAGTACCTGTTGTCGATAATGTTAAGTTCTTGGGTGTCTGATTGGATCAAAAATTAACAGGAGTTTAACTAAAAGGACTTTAACGAAATCTCCCAAGAGGCATAAGCAGGCAGGCAGGCAATAATGCAGGTTTAAATAATTTGAAAAATTACAGGCAAAATGGTTGCGGATTATAAGCTGTGAAATCTAGCCCTATTAACGCCATGCAAGTTGAGTGTGCCCCTTTCGCTACATCGACTGTTCCTAGCTAATAAACTGTATTTAAATTAGAGGAATTTCGTGATCCATTGCTGCAAAAATTTGATCAATTAGTTGCTTTATACAATAGTAACCAAATTTCTCAAGATAACTGATCATGTCTTCCCCATACTTACCTATTGATTTCCCACCTCTCTAACCCTTTTTGCCAACATTCGAAATTACCCCAATTCTCAATGCCTTTCGGTACACTCACCTTCCGAATTTAATGACATCAAAACGAATTCTAAAGGAATCAATTTTGAGAAATTAAATGCCTTTTATGGCTAATAATTTAAGACCTAGGCATTAATAAGTTCACCATAGAAACCAATAAAACTTTTTCTCATGTGATGCATGATATTTTGCGTAAAAGTTACATTTTTATCTTAGTTAACCCAACGTTTCGAGTTCTTTCCAGATCACTTTCAGGGGGACTGCGTTTTAATCCTTTTAAAAGTGTTTTATTTAAATGTGTAACACTCGCGTTAAACAAAGAAAATACTATACTATTACTGATGCTTCTAAAACACACACGACCCCATTTGGCGTTGCAGTATGGAGTCCCTCTACAAGAAAGAGTACTCGAAGCTACTTTATTCATTAAGTCCCATGGCCTGAACCATTCTATTATACCATCAGACTCCAAAAGCAGCCTTCAATCAATCCTCTCAAAACCATTGCATTCAAAGTCAAAGTCAAATAAACCTTATTCAAATAGGATTAAACTAAGCGCTCCTGAATCGTCACTATAAATATTTCATTTAAATTACTGAATTTACCATACGTTCGTAAAAAGTTGATCACGTGAGAAGAACATACAAGAAACTCAACGGCCACTGTTTTCAATCAAATAGAGTATTTTACAATTGTTGTAATATACATAACAAATTAATTTGTAAGGTGCTGCATCCAATATATTATGAGTCGTGTTTAATTAATATAAATTATTTCATGAAAAGTAATAAAGAATTAAATGTATAAATATAAATTATCGTTTATTAGATGCATCAACCTTTTAAAACTTAACCAAAAATATGTCCTAACGCATACCTGCACACATAAAAATCCTATCCAGCGAATACACCTTCATCATCTTTGTTTTTTTTTTTAAATAATTCTTTAACGTAAGGAATAGATAGAATAGGGGGCTAGGTCAGGAGATCATGAAAGATTTTCAAGTATTTCTCTGCCTGAGTTTGTGGATCACTTAAAGGAGTAGGCAAACATGATCCTGGCCATCAAGCAACAACATTTCTTATGCATAAATTAGCATCAGCAACCACTTGTACATTGATCGAAAAAGTACCCTTTCTATTTCTAAAATCCTCTGCATTTTCACCACCTCAACAAAAAATATATTTTATTAATTAATGTCTAAATAACATAAGTACTTAACTTATTTACAACAAATAGGTAAAATCTGAATAGGCTGAATTTACTTGGTGAAATTATTTCAATATGAGTGCAATCAATTGCACCCAACACTTAAGGGGAAACTACATATTTTGTAAAAAATCAGTAGCTCTTTATAAAAACTTTAAAAAAACTTAAATCATTTTTATAATGTTCTTTACGATCAGAAGCACATGAACGAATTTATTAGAAACTGCGACGATCATAATGTTAACACGAGAAACCAATATAAGCTAGTTATGCCTACTACTCAGTTAAGTCGAGACAGAAAGTCTTTTATTGGGCGTGATGTATGCTTTTACAACATGATCCCCGAAATTGTACAAAACAAAATAATATGTAACGAAATTCAAAACAATTGTCAAAAAACGTCTGTGTGGTAATGGTTACTTTCATAAATGGTTTTCTTAATGATGCCACAGACTAGGAATGAAGCGAACGCTCTCAGGCTATTTTATTATAAATTTTATTAAATTGTAAAGAAATTAAAAAATAATAACCCGCCGAGTTTCTAGCGGCCGATCTGCTCAGGTCTGGTTCTGGTATACTTATTATACTATTTCGAATGCGTGGTACTTTTACGTTTAAAACAAAAACACATTTTAAATCCTATTTGAATCTAAATTTAAATCTAGTGCACGTTAACTTTTTTAATCAATAGGCGTTCGTGTAAAATGCAAAGCCGATCTGCTAAAACAGTTTTCTAAGTATCATCATTATCAGCCGGAAGACGTCCACTGCTGGACAAAGGCCTCCACGGCGATCGGTCCTGCGCTGCCCTCAGTGACGGATTAAAACTACTTGATGCCCTAAGCAATCCATGCCTGTGGGCCCCCCTATCCGTATGTCAACTAGAATCGGTCTTTAGACCTTTACCGGTTCGGTGATCGCAATTCCGGGGCATTCGAATTGTCGAATGCACAAGCAGCGAGTGGGCAAGCGGGAATGGGGTTATATGTCGAACTCTATGTCAACTTAAAACGCGCGAATTTTCAAATTAGTCCTAGAAACTTTTTTTGGTGTGGTTTTTAGTGACGTGAGAGTGAGACGTGGTGCCCTAGGACGGGTTGCCGTAGGCAATTGCTTAATTTGATTAAGGGTTAATCCGTCACTGGCTGCCCTCATCCAACGTATTACGATCTTGACCAGATCGTCGGTCCATCTTGTGGGGGGCCTAGCAACACTGCTTCCTCCAGTACGTGGTCGCCATTCGAGGGCTTTAGTGCCCTAATAGATCTCTTTTATCCCTTTTTCTTTTTTTAATGTAATCAATATTAATTGAGCCAGTGTTTGCTTTTCTTGGTTCTAAAGAGAGTCGTATATGTTTTAAAAATATGAATTCATTACAGTAAATATTTCGTACTTAAATATTACAGAAACTGCCAGTTTATTATATTTGATGACAGTATTGTACCTACCTAGTAATTTCATTTGTTTTGCTTTGTTATAGACATATATGTTGTTGGGCGTATCGCTTCAATACCAAAGTACAATCGTAATTATTAATAGTAAGTTATCACCGCCAAGATCTGGTGAAGGTCGCCGGAATACGTTGGATGAGGGCAGCGCAGGACCGATTGTCGTGGAGATCTTTGGCGGAGGCCTTTGTCCAGCTGTGGACGTCTTCTAGCTGATAGTATGGTGATAATGATGAATCACCGCCACCCACACTCTCAATTTTTTTTTATGTGAATAAGGGGCGAGACGAGCAGGATGTTCAGCTGATGGTAATTGATACGTCCTGCCCATTACAATGCAGTGCCACTACAGCGGCACTACAACTGCGCTCGTCACTTTGAGACATAGGATTTTAAGTCTCATTTGACAAGTAATTTCACTAGCTACGGCGCCCTTCAGACCGAAACACAGTAATGTTTTCACGGCCGAAATAGGCACCCATGTGGTACCCATTATCTAGCCGGCATCCTGTGCAAAGGAACATCCACTGTTTGTTATAAGTCGCTTAGTAGATACATTGCCACTTAAATCATATTGTCACTGTAAGGACGGTCCATAATACATAATTTTATACCTAGGTACCATAAAAAACTGTTTATCATTTACCATTACTGAACTTACTTTAGTTACTTTTGGAAAAATGTTACTATTCTATTAATGAATACCTAGAGGAAAAATATATTTGAATGTCTGCCCCTCTGTCGTTCATTGCTATGCCTTATTACGAGGTGCATGTGATAATTATTTAGTACAACAATTTTGTTTAGTAACTAAGTCGCATGTAACGCAATTAAATTAAATAAATAAATAATTAAACTTATGAGAAAAAAAATGTCAAAACACTATCCCACGAAAATAGCAAATCATTGACAAATTCTGTAGTTAAATTCACAATCTTATTCATCAATCGCGATTACCTCGCCCCCCTTTGTCTACCCGTCACCGGTAGGTTTCCTAGGCCCACTTGTAATTTATGGTACCCTTACCGTCATGAGAACACCGCTCAAGAAAGTATGATATTCCAAAGTTTGGTAGTCTGTACTCTCTCACCCGGTCCCCTGCTAGCTTCACATTAAACAGTAGAATTAAAAGGGGAAAGAAAATACAAATTATACTCAATTCAGATTTTATTTATTTACATACCAAAATACAACCAGTAAGAAGCAACTTATAATATTATGTACAAAACTTGTACTAAAAATAATAATCAAAACGTACAATACTGACTTAAATAACATAAAAATATTCTTACTTAAAGTAACGTAAGTATGCTATATTTACACAGAAGTTGCAATATGACCGATACATTTTGTTTTTAATTATATTTACATTAATTTTAATCACTAGTTAAGTACTAGGTAGTTTATAAATAAGGTAGGTGAGGTTCGCCATTTTGTATTTTGTGTCATCTCCCTCGGTTTTACCACGGACGAGTAAAAAAAGAAGGACTCCGTGTCACCTTACATAACAGTGAAGCACCAAAACAAGCCGGTAAACGTGTAAATACATAGCCCCACGCACACACACCAATACAAGCCGATCGGCCGCCATTATGAAATTTGCCATCGTCTGTGACAGATCAGTTTGCGTCGCAATAAAATATTTTATAAATGCCGTCGTGCGTTGTGGAAAAGTGTAAAAACAATACTATAAAAGTATTTGTGGCCATATATGATTGTTTAAGGGAAAAAAATTGTTTAACTGGTACCCCCCGTAACCGCACACACACTAGCATAAAGGTTACAAAGCCCTATAGCCCTACGCACACACTTACACTAATACAAGCCAAACGGCCGCCATTATGAGATTTGCCATCGTCTGTGACAGATCAGTTTGCGTCGCAATAAAATATTTTAAAAATGCCCTTGTGCGTTGTGAAAAAGTGTAAAAACAGTACTATAAAAGTATTTGTGGCGATATATTATTGTTTAAGGGAAAAAAATAGTGTAACTGGTAGCCCCCGTAACCGCACACTAGCATAAAGGTGCTTCACTTGTTAATATAACGGCGCGGAGTCCTTTTTTTACTCGTCCGTGGGTTTTACTCTAGTATAATTAAAAATAAGTCACTGAAATATTATATTTTATAGAACAGATAATTTTGAACACATTTTTGTTACTTGTGGCAATTATTAATAATACTATAGAATGTAGGTAAATTTTAAATTATTTTCGACATAAAATGTTTTATTTCGGCTTGTTTATACAACAAATTAATATCTCTTTTAGATAGAGGACTACTATAAGGCTTTTAGAATTTGAGGAACTTTTAATTTGTTTTGTATGAACAATTATAATTATTATATTCCCATTTATAGTCAGCGCAACCGGAAAAAGGGAAAATCCGGAGGACAGCTATATAGCGCATTGCTTTGCATTTATCTTTATTTCAGTATACATAAGAGTTAAGACAGCATTTCTTGTGAATCTGGCAAATTCCTGAGATAAGCGCGTCTATGTCAAAGTGTCTGTACCTTTATAATATCAGTAAATATTCAATCATTATAACGGGATAACTTTACCATAATCTATTAAGGCACTTAAATATGCGAGGTAAAATTAATTAATACAATACTATAAAATATAAATATGATGTACATAATTTGTATCCCATAAATATATACAATCATACTTCAGTCTTTTAGGGTAAGTGGCAAGACGTTATGGACATTCACGTTATTGAAAACTCACGTAATGGCACTTTGAATTTTTTTCGACGAGTAATATAGTGAGATGTCATAGAATAGTTTCGCCGGCGGAATAATGGTAGTGTCTTGGTTTTCTGTAGGACTGTTGCTGCGGAGGTCTATACGTGGCATATTTGTGTTGATGACGTGTCAGGGTGTGAGGATGTTGAGCGTAGCAGTGCAGTGTCAATGGCGCGGGTGGCGATCCCACTGGCTTCACAAGCGGTGGCTTTGTTGGTCCACTGATTCTTCTCCACAAAGCTTTGAGACGCGGCGTCGCAATCCAAACAGCCACCATAACACCCAATACTTGCGTCGCGAAGATTCTAAACAGGAACACCCAAAACGCTGGCCTTGGTTGTGTAGAAGGTTCCAGAGACGGCACGGGAGCTGAAAGCCACTCATCTCGCCACGCGAATTCGTAAATCCACGTTGCAAGAATGCACGCAGATGGTACGGCGTATAGTGCTGTAAAGGCACCCAGTCGTAAAATACTCTGATCCGTGTGCGATTGTGGCGGGGAGTTTAGAAGTGCAACCGGTGCTGGGATTGGTGTTGGTCGTTGAAGAACAGTGCGGAGACCAGAAGCCAAGAAGACGGAGCCCAGCAGTAAACAAATAGCTTCAGGTATGATGACCAACGCGAGAAGAGACTTACTCGACTGGTTTCCCACAAAACAAGTTCCTGAAAAAGAAAGACAATGATTTAATACCATCAATGGCAGAGTCAATATACATTGAAAGGTCTAGCGGATACGGATTCTTTCTCGCGAGTTGAATAACATTCCGATTTTCAATAACGCAGCACAAGTGAACACCTACACAAACACATGACGAGAAAAAAGGGCTGTATTAATGAGAGAATGGTTAAAAGGGCCGATTTTAAATGAAATACGATCGGGCGAGGAGGAAAGGTGTCGTATTTAACGGCTCAAATAATGGTTGCGAATTTCTTTGGCAGCAATATAAATGGCAGTGAAAAATGAATATAAAACAACGGCTTGCTCGAGGCATTATTGTATCTGCAATATGAGATATGCTGCCACTTGAGATGTTGAGGCGGGATAATTTTATCGTTCTCATTTTGTATTGTTATGACCAGCAATTCTTGTTGTAAATATGACTTGTTATTTAATCATTTTGTCTATGTCGTAATCAGGCTACAATATGGCTGATATAATACAGAAAGATCAGTCGATCGAGCTTTTATTTTAACTTCTAGTAAGTAATCATTCGTCGGATTCAGATTCTTCTAAACAAACTATATGAAACGATGCAATATTCCTATTATGAGAATGCAATAGTCCTAAAGTAATTTCACTTTGACTTGATTATATAAAATACTAGCTTATACCCGCGACTTCGTTCAGCTTTAGGCATCATGTTTTTTGAATACTTTGCAAATTATATATAAACAAACTGCTGCGGTTCATTATAAATTGCTTAAATTTATACATTTTTATAAAACTAAATAATTTTGTTTATCCATCCTTTTCTAAATCATAAGAATATGATCAAATACGAATTCACAGTTAGGCGTGAAAGCGTGAGGAATTTCATACAAATTATCATCCCCTATTTCACCCCTGCACTTATCGAAATTTCAAAAACGCTAGTACAAAAGTTTATTTATTTCTAATCGAGTGCCTAAATACAAAGTTTCATGGTCTTCATCTACGATAATGACGAACTTCCATACAAACTTCCATCTCCTATTTCAATCCCTCCAAGTATCCGCTATTTGACCTTTTAATGACCTTTCCAAAGCACTAGTCTATCTCTGTACTGAATTTCATCAAAATCGGTTCAGTGGTTTAGGTGTGAAAGCGTACCAAACAAACTTACATTCACATTATTAATATTAAGTAGGAATGTACGATTTGACGCTCCATAAAAGGCCAAATAATCATTCGTCCTGTAAACGAGACTTTTTATCTGAGGATCATGCATTTATTATTTGATTTGATTTGGGAAGAAGTTGAAGAAGAAATAAAATGTCTAAACATTTAAATATTTCACCTAATACATTTAATACCTATTTAAACTTTATACCAAAACAAATATTTTATATGTAAGTAAAAAGTTAAAGTAACGAAAGTTAAATATACTGATTAAGAACAAGATAAGTAAAACTTAAGAAGTAGTTATTGTCTAACAACTATTTGAAGTTATCTTTCCCTCACCGCTTCTTTGTGGAGTTAAGTTTCGGTTTATCTAAGTCGGCACTTTACAGTACTTATGATATTAAATAATAAGTTCTGTCCTTCGCGTTATCATTCTCAAAGTAAATCAGGCGGTTGTACTCAAACGATTCTGTTTTGACCTAACAGCAGAATCGTTAAATATTAATTAAAGATAAGAAAACAATGAACAGAGAAGTATTATACTATATAAGTGTATTGAACTATATTATTATAATTAACTAGCTGTTCCCCGCGTAAACAGACGTAAGAGAAAGTTACCTACTACTTGACGCACTGTGAGTGAACTTTATTAGAACGAAGTAAGGCAAACTTAAGTCTAAAGTAATAAATAAAAATCTTTTCAAAACTAAAAAACACTCTTTGATTGCAAAGATAATGGTTGAAATTTAAAATTTACATCAATTTATGCCCTATTGACGTTAGATGAAAGTTAGTCAATAGATATTACAAAAATCTTACTTTGCAAATTGAAAAATGGAATATTTTTATCAAATCAATGTAATGTCATCGGTCCTCGCTAAATCTATGAAATTTGAACGAAATCTGACCGTTTAAAGTGGGTTAAAACCGCGCCCAAATGAGTCGCTTACAAACAAACATTCATACAAGTGAAGCTAATAAAAAGCGTGTACACCTTCCTTAAAAGCCGGCAACGCTCACTTAACACCAGGTGACCCGTACGCTCGTTTGTCCTCCTATTCCATAAAAAAAATTATACATAATGATTATACTAATGTTAAGGTTGTAGGCTTAGTAATTTCTGGATCTACTGATACGATTCAGAAAAATTATTTTACCAATAGAAAGCTACATTATTCGTGAGTATCATAGACTATGTATTAACCTTTTTTCGTGGTAGTTGGATTTGAACGAAGGAACGCTGCTTAACGATGAGAGATATACGATTGTTTTGTATAATATGGCAGAATTAGAACACCAACTTATATGGTTACAGATAAATGCATACGAAGTGGCGGGAAACAGCTTGTTTACTATGGTATAACATATAATATGTAACACCAGAAACGAAAGATCTATCTACCTCACGCCTTCGAACCACAGCAACAGACACTATGAAAAAAAAATACGAAGAGGATTACAAGGACAATAATCTCCACTATCGCCATTTTTATATTTCTAGAAAGTTCCAAAGTTTGTCGTGTTCATATTTTTGTGCTAATAGTTCTTCTTCGAAGCATAAAAAAATAATGTTAGCGGTTATGTTTATATTGAGCATGCAATTTAAAAAAAAAAACACAATTAAACGGTAGTTAAATAATAATGATCAATGAATGCCCATAATACATGCTCCTGCGCACATTCAATATAAACCCACTTTGTGCCCGCCGACAAATCATCGGTATTGAGATGCGAGTACCATTTGGCGGATATGAAACTACTCCATATTGTTTACTGAGTCAGCGTTGTAGGAAAGCTTTATATTTTCTAAACATGTCGAATATTCATTAATTATTTCAATCGTAAGTAATTGTTTAATGTAAACAGGGCTACTTCTACTCAAGGCGAGATGACAAAAAAACAAATATCGTACACCTGTTTAAATTTGAAAATGATGGATTATTTCTAATCATAATTTCTTACGTTTGTCAAGTCAAAAAAGGACGCCTTTTCATCATCTATCGCTTACACCACGCGGAGGAATCACAGACCTTATTTTCCATAATACAACTATTAGCTACAGTCGTATTGCAAACAATTCAGTCAACCAAATGAGGTGTGCGACTGATATGTTGATAAAGATTATTACTTTGAGGGAGGTCTTCGTCCAGCAGGGGATGTCTTTCAGCTGAAAACTTACCAGTCAATTCATCGGCGTCAACATCCCTGGTAACCAGAACAGCAGCAGCCAGAGCGGCCGGCACCCCCCAAGCCGCTAACTGCAGCAGCGAGGAGTGTCTGTCGTTGCGGGACACCGGCCCGGCCGCAGTCGAGGGTCGGAGCACGCTCGCTCGCCAGGCGCCTGCCACCACAACCCACCTGAAATATAAATTACAATTAAGTCAAAGTTGATCATTATCAACTGAGGAGAGGAACAAAGTTGAAGGATTAATTGGTTCGAGAAACTTCGAAAGAACTAGTTGCATCCTATTTTGAATTTAGATATAATTTTTGATACCCGAAGCTATCTTGCAAGTATATTGTTTCGCTCTTCTTTCAAATTGATATTTTTCATCCTACACCGGCGGATTTTTTATTCTTTCTTCGATTCGATAGGTTATTTCTCGAGACGTTTCGAAATTTCTGGAAAGATGTGTTACGTCACACTCATACATACACCATACTGAATGAATTAAACAAATATGTTCACATTTACTCACGGAATTCTTAGCTTAAAGTTTTTTTTTTAAATTATGCCTCGAGAAAAATTTCCTCGATAATACTATAAGACACTCATTGTCGGGTATTTCTTCGTGCCCATAGTAGATAGTTATTTAAACAGCTAATGGCACTGGAACCGGTTGTCGTTCCTGACCATACTTAACAGTAATGGGATGACCAGTGACCAGTTAACTTGCTGTTTTTGGGATAATCGCTTCTTACACCTTTTACTGTAATTATTGGTTTGTTATTTACTGTACATGTATTGTAAAGTACACACGTCGTTCTACTATTTGTGTGGGTATAATTACTTATATCTGACACTTGTGAATGTAAAGACAGACAAAATATATTTTACCAATTACCACCACATCGAAAAAGTTTGAAGTGGCAAGAAATTAATTAAATTAACTTATATAAGTACTTTTAAGTTTTATTAAATGTGACGTGGAAATAGATTTTTGACTGTTGCCTAAATCTTATTTTTAAACCAGCAATATTGTATCTTCTGAATCTCGGAAACGGCTCCAATGATTTTCATAAAATTTAGTATACAGGGGATTTCTAGTTTTTAGGTGCATTAATGAGAAACAGCTACATTAGAATACAAAGGTAAGTATGGCCACTACATACAAGACTATAATAGCTCAGATGGGACATTGGGTGACCCGGAAAGCACAGGACCCCGGTACGAATCCAGATGTCCTATTAGTTTTTTTTTGTTCAAGTTTAGTACATTCTTAAAAATCTGAGAAAGGCTCTGTGGTCCAGATATTTAAAATAATATTAGAAAAACAAAAGACTTTGTGCATTATTGTGACTATTATAATATTAAGGTGCTTTGGACATGTAGAAAGTTTAAATTAAAGCAACTTGTAGAGCAAATGTAAATGGAAGTGTTGGCAAGGGTGTACGACATTAGCCGTTCTTTTCTGTGTTTTCACGAATAATAAATAACACATTGATAGCCACCCATTTCGAAGCTCATTAGAACGAACACTATAAAGTTAAATGTATAAAGATAGTTAAAAATAAATAGGGAAGCCTAGAGGTACTATGGGATTTACTTGTGTGTATTCAATATTGACCGTGTTATAAAATCTTGATAAAGTAAAAACTGTAGGTGTATTAAAATATTTTTCAACAAAAACGATACAGAGGTTATTAATTAAACAATTTGGCATGGTGCGGCTGGCCTTAGAATTAATAATGGAAAAAATGTTACTCGAACCTGCTAGACGTTTCGGATATGGCAAAAGATTGTGGCAATTTTTTTCCTCCTCTAGAGAGCTGGAGTTTTTTGAGTTTCCATCGTTATTATTTTATACATTTTATTCATTTCATAGACGCCTGTAGTCGCTTCTACCGATGAAAGTGTGAAAATAATATCACATTATGACCTTCACTTCTTAGGCGTACTCCTACTATATATTCTACTACTAAATATTGGGCGCATTCGAATTGTACAAAGTCTTCATCTTTTATTTAAAATCTAATTCCCCACGACGCTCGAGTAACTCCCCAATCAGCATCAAGGGCTCTCCTACTAAATTGGTAAACCCTAATAAAAACAAAATGCCATCTCGTTTCTTCCGATAACGACAGAAAGAGTCCTGAGGATGCAATGTCACGTACTATAATGATGTGAAGAGAGCTACAGAGGCTTATAGGGTGCTGTTGTATAGCTTATTTTCTAAATATGTACATTAATAAACATAATATTTATCGCCTTTGTAGGTTTAGAAGTTCTCACGTCGACTTTCAGTCATTAGTAACAACCGCCCATGGGTATCCGCAACAATAGGTGACAGGAGATGCGTTTCCCGCGTTTATTTGCCAAGCTGCCCGACATTCGGAAAACTTCAGAAATATCATTGTATTGACAGTGTTGTCAGCGATAATAAAGTCAACAGTAGTCATTATTTTGCATATTCTCAGCTATAACTATATACAATGTTTATTTGTAAGGCTGTGAAAGTGTAACTGTTATTTCATAGAACACCCTACGAACGAAGTTATGGCGGCTCGACAGTTAAGATAAAATAAAAGTGGCGTGTCGTTGGCACTTGAATAAACACTGGCCTGTATTTGTAGAGAACCGAAAGTGGCGTCCAAACACTCGTGTTTGCTCGCCGCGTGTTTGATCCGGCCACCGACACCAGTGTGTTGGCTAACAATTCCTAATGTTTGTACGATTTGCATTAGGCTAATTAGAATCGCTTAGGCGGTACCTTTATGGGCTTATGTGAGTCTTCTTTTACGTTCAAATAAATGATAGTTTTATGTGGTTATAAGGTTGCAAACATTAAGGCGACATGGATTTTACTTTTTAATAAAACCAACAGATAACAATAACGCGAGCACCGTAATATGTAACGGTTCCAACTCCAAAGGGTCAAACAGGACCCAATTTCATTCTAAATCTTTGAATTTTATTAAAATTTCATTTAAATTTTAATTATAAAGGCATAAACCATATTTTATGTAATAAATACTTATAGTGAGGCAACGCAGGCACTTACAAGCATCTTACGCCGTCTGCTGTCGTACCGGTTCGTTCCATTGCGTACCAGTAGTCGTTTTTAGGCATGTTACGTACAGGAAATAAGTTGCACGTATTTGTTGTTCATACGCCACAACACGGTTTTGCTACTTATTATTATTATTATTGATATAAATATATTATTCGAAAACTTTGTACCCTTCTTTAAGCATACTGAGCGCATGGAGGAGTGTAAGATTGGAATTTTGAAAGTTTACATGGAGAAGAAGTGCACAATACTTAAAACTAATAATTTCAAATTAATGAATTTAATTTTAACAGTGCCAAACAAAGTCACTTTTTCTGCTATGAATAAAATATAACGTTATAGTTATACTAAATTTATATACATTTTGATTGTCGATTTATAACCTATCGGTGTACTAGCAATAAAAAGATATTAAATACAAAACTATATAGACACTTTTCAGAGTTAATTTAGTATTTAAATAAAATTCGGTCTATACTAAAGAGTAGTTAGCTATAATAAAAATATAAAGTAGTCCATATTACATAATATTAATTTAAAAACCTTGTTATCATTCAAAACATATTATAAAAATCCTTAAAACGGTAATTCTTGAGCTTTAAGCACTATTACTAAGAGAATTCGATTTTCGTAAACAAATGCAAATGTGATTACGTTAAGGCGCGAACGGACCAATGCTTTTAAGATTTTATATTTTTTCTTTTTTAAGATGGCGATTGGCGTCATACCGTGTCCCAAATGGCCATTAAACGATAATGTTATCTGGCGGGAAACGATTGGTTTCACGCTATAAAATTATGTTTTTTACCAGTAAGTGTTCGAATGTTTAGTTTTCTTGGAATGTTAAAAGCTATAAAGTTAAAGTCTATACTAAAGAGTAGTTAGCTAAAATAAAAATATAAAGTAGTCCACATTACATAATATTAATTTAAAAACCTTGTTATCATTCAAAACATATTATAAAAATCCTTAAAACGGTAATTCTTGAGCTTTAAGCACTATTACTAAGAGAATTCGATTTTCGTAAACAAATGCAAATGTGATTACGTTAAGGCGCGAACGGACCAATGCTTTTAAGATTTTATATTTTTTCTTTTTTAAGATGGCGTTTGGCGTCATACCGTGTCCCAAATGGCCATTAAACGATAATGTTATCTGGCGGGAAACGATTGGTTTCACGCTATAAAATTATGTTTTTACCAGTAAGTGTTCGAATGTTTAGTTTTCTTGGAATGTTAAAAGCGGTCCGTATAACGGATTTATATTAAAGATCGATAAAAACATAGTGTTATGTAACGTTTTTATTATTTTATATTGCTGTTCGGAAATTTTTGAATAATGTTAAATAGTATTTAAGTTAGTTATAATTCTTAAGCTATAATAGTTATATTTTGTTTCTGGATTTGCATGTTGTGGCACCTATATTCAGTGCACTTACAATTTTATTTAGACATTCACTTATTTTAAGATTACTTTTAGTGTACCTGTAACTGGATGTCCTTAAATAAATAAATAATAATAGTTATTTGGTTTTTAGTTGCATATTGATCACCACTAAGAGAAATATTTCCTATTGGCATAAACAATTTCACTGATAGGGAGATTGTTTGAATATATCTATATTATGGAGATATCTTAATATATATATTTCTTTGGTGCGTATGTTATAACTGAACTCCTCCTAAACGGCTGGACCGATATTGATGATTTTTTTGTGTCCCAGTGAATTTGAGATTGGTGTGTTTCTTCAGGTGGATTCGAGAATGGTTTAGATTGATATACCTCCTAAACGGCTGGGCCAATTTTTCAAATTTAAGAGTGTATACAGGACAACGTCTGTCGGGTCCACTAGTTTATATATATTATTATACTTGTATTAAAAATATATCATATAAAATAATAATAATAATGTGTTTTTATGTTCTAACGTCAAACTAGAGATTAGGGATGGGAGACAAAGAATTATAAAATATCAAATGACTAAGATTTGCCAAAGATTATACAGAAAATCCAAATAAAATAAAATTTTGGCAGAATCAATAATACCTCTTGGCAAACTTCAGTACCTGTAGTAACCCACAGTGCTTAAACCTAATGAAAGAATCTTAGATCATTTATTCGTCTAGAATCTAGATAGACTATGACAGCTGGGAAAACATCGAACAAATTTGAGTTTAGGAATTTTTCCTCATTTTTACAATAAACCCTCTGTTTTGAGGAATTCACGCACACGAACACAAATCGAAAGTGTAAGACGTAGCTTGTCACGCACACTAAACTAATATTCCTGGCCTTGTCTTTTTTTATGGAAAAGCAGGACGAACGAGCGTACGGGTCACCTGGTGTTAAGTGGCACAGGATCGTATCGACCTTATGTTCGTGTTCTTGCAACACAAATTGACGGTACAGTTCTGATTGTAAGTTACGTTCTGATTTAGGGAAATCGTATGATGTGCATTCGAGAAACAAGATTGAACGTCAATTATTGGCAGATGAGTATTCTGCAAAATGTTGACGTTTGGTTGAGTTGATAACTGAAAGCATCATTTATTAGAATATAGATAACACTTTTAATAGTAGCAGAAATCAGCCTAGCGAAACTTTCTGAGAAAAAAGCTATTCACTCGATTGTATGAAACGTGCAGTCATTTATGGATTGACAGGTGACGTCTATAATCTTGTAAAGAACGGAGTTAGCCAAAATCCACTACGTTTAAGCTACTGTTCGCTTTCAAACTTAGCCGGATTATTTCACACTTATATCAAATCACGGCACGTGTGATACTAAACTAAATTTCTCGCCTCTTCTTGCGTAGTATTTACATCCTCTTTGGTAGAAATAATTAAGTGAGACCTTGTCAGTGCAGTGTTGCCATGTGATTCAGTTAACGTTTTAGGGAAATGATAGAACACGAATCTAGATCAAAAGATTGTCTCTTCCGCGTTAGCGCAACGGTTTGCTGTTTGTGAAATTCTTAAATCTCTAAATTGAATACGGCCTCAGCTAATGTTTTGAATTACAGACTACCTTATAATCCATAAAAGTTTTCTTTTCGGGTAACTCAACGTATAAATTGTACGTCTTTGTAAACTAATACCCATTTTATATTTATCACGGTGGACTGTTTTACGAGGGCACTGGCCACACATGCTGTTATTCTTGTTCATATTTCAGCGGCCCCAGCATCTGGGCTCGTAAACGTTGACATGTGACAGGTTTGAAATATACCAACGCCAATTACTTGTCGCTTCATTAACAATGTCTGTCATATAGCGTGCAGGAATCTATGAAAAAGTAAGAGGTGTGGCATATTCTTTCCTTAGATAATTTATACGTGTCGATAGTCTCTTGCTGTTAGACAGATTTATTATTATTTATTTTTAGAGCAGCTCAAATTATCGGGGACTCAGTGTTGCGTAGAGACGTCGCTTCATTGTGTGTCTTCTACCGCATTTATCACGTAGAGTGTTCCGAAGAGCTGTTTCACCTGATTCCTGCCGCCGAATCCCACCTTTGCAAGACGTGGCGTATCGTGATACGACATGGGTACCTAAATAAAAAGTGTGTAAAACTTCCTTAAAGGCCGGCAACGCTGATCACTTAACACCAGGTGACCGTACGCTGGCTCGTCCTCCTTTTCCATAAAAAAAAGACATTCGATAAAAACAGGCCAGGAATATTAGTTTTGTGTGCGTGACAAGCTACGTCTTACACTCGCGATTTGTTTTCGTGTGCGTGAATTCCTCAAAATAGAGGGTAGTTCTAAACTCAAATTTGTTCGATGTTTTCCCAGCTGTCATAGTCTATCTAGATTCTAGACGAATAAATGTTCTAAGATTCTTTCATTAGGTTTAAGCACCGTGCTTTGCTACAGGCACTGAAGTTTATTTGTTATGTTATGCCTGAGTGACGTCAGAAGCCAATTATTACTTAGCAAACGGTACTGTTGACTCTTCTACTTGGCATTGGTGATTTTTTAAGTGTATGTCTGAACGTGAAGTAAAGGAGGCCTATCTTTTCCTCATCGCACGAGTTTGTAGCGTATCATGTGTGTTATAATCTAAGTTGCCGTTTATCAGGGGGGATTTAAGTCATTTAAGGATGCATTATGCAATAATTCAAGTTTGTAGCCCAGCTGTTTAGGTTCAGCATTGATGAATCAGTCAGTCAGTTCAGGGCAAGTAAATGTAAGCGACGGTATCGCAATAAATTCAAATTCAAATATTTTTATTCAAAATAGGATTTAAAATCACTTATTGAACGTCAAAAACTACCACCCATTCAAAAGAGACTGCCTCAGACCTGAGAAGAATGGGCGCAAGAAACTCAGCGGGCTTTTTTTTTTAATATAAGATATGAATTACAATGTGATAACGTACCATAAACATATATAATTAAAGAGCCTGAGGGTGTTCGCTTTATTCCCAGTCCATGGTGTCATTAAGAAAATCGTTTATGCTATAATAACCTTTCCCACACAAACGTTTTTTAACAATTATTTTGTACATTTTCTGGGATCATATTGTAGAAGCATATACATCGCCCAACAAAAGACTTACTAACTCGACCCAACCGAGTAGTAGGCACAACAAGTTTATGTTTGTTCCTCGTATTAACATTATGAATGTCACAGTTTTTAGAAAATTCCTCAATGTGCTTATGAACATACAGAACATTATCAAAAATGTATTGAGAAGATGTATAGAACTGTTGACTCTTACTACGATGCCCCCAGTTAAGTTTCCCGCCACGCACCAATGTGTTTTTGGTTTTAGAACTCATATGTAGGTTTATTAGACGCTTTATAACGTCGACATTGCGCATGTGATTCCTCCGGTCTACAAAGAGTAATGACAGAGTAACATACCATAAGGTGACCTATATTATGTATGCTCATTTCAACCTATCAAACATTGTACAATAAACAACTACATTCACAAAAACGCTCACAAATTATCTGAAGCCAAACTCTGCATATGCAACTATTAGGCAGAGTTTTCGTTCAGTTATGTTTCTTGCAACCGCGCTTTGTATACAACGCCCCGCAATGACAGTGTTCAGTGAATGAATTTTCAATTATTGTATGTATAAGGTACATACAACACCGCTCAGACATATTTAAATAGGCCATAGGAAATCTAGTTTCTTATTGTATGTCAATTATATCAAACCATTATTTTTTGATAACATGTCAACTTTAAATACAAGTTTAAGTAAAACCAGTCGACGAATGATCATTCCATCTTTGTATATTAGATCATTTATAAGTCTAGATAGAGCCTATTGCTAGACAGCGGTTGAAAACAAGTCAGTTTATTACTTTAGATTTGTATGTCACTTTGTGTTAGCGTGCGTGAATTGCTCAAAATAGAGGTTTTTTTCGACGTTTTCACAGCTGTCACAATCTATATAGACACATAAATGATCATTGCATATAAATTTAATTTAAGTGTTTCAGAATACCACATTTTGTGAGACTTTCTGAATATTTATTTGTTTATTTTGACGACATTTCCAGATAGCTCATGTTTTAGGCACTTTATACTTCTATTTTCTTATATGATTTAAACTCACGCATGAAATATATAAAACTTAGATAATTTATCCAACAATGAGACAACCGTTATAACTGGCCAGGAATATAAGTTTAGTGTGCGTGACAAGCTACGTCTTACACTCGCTGTATGACACGTTGTGTGCGTGAATTGCTCAAAATAGAGGGTAGTTCTAAATTCTATTTTGTTTGACGTTTTCACAGCTGTTATAGACGCATAAATGATCTAAGATCTACAACTATGGAATAGCAAACCTAGATCAAATTTAAGCATTTGTTAAGTTTAGATAATTTAATTATATAATTGATACACAGATTGACACATAGGCACACAAACACACTTTATTGTTTTTATTTTTATTTATTTTACAAGTTTACTATTATTTTTCTACCATCTCCATGCTATGTTCCCCGAGTCAAATAGAAGTAACTAACTTTAGTACCTTCTGTGTCACAAGCACCTTGCTTAAGTGCAGAGCCACCACTCACTACTAATAGCCTACACGGTACTCAATTAAGTTTAAGTGTATTGTGTTAACTTTAATTACTTTAATCTTAATTTTGGTAATAAAAAAATTAAATTAAATAGGTAGAAAAGTCTTCTATAAAGATCAGAAATCATATCTCTATTGCAGACCGAGTTCCTTGAGTCAAAATTAGACTCGAGTTTTCGCTTGAGACAATTTATCAGATCATTGCAAGTGAGTTGCTTCAGTGGCTGTTTGGAGGGACTCAGTTTATTTCTGGAGCTCATAAAATCGATTATCCGACTTGAACGCGACTTAAGACGTCTGCTGGGCGTCGAAACAGGATGCAACTATTTATTTTCGGATTCAGTTTGAACGATATTAACAATATTATGGCATTTATACGCGTTGCATCGAACTCATATCGTAAAAAGTTTATGACATTGATAATAGAAAAAGATCTTCTCCTAAATCTAATCTAATCTATACATATAAAAATGAATTGCTTTTCGTTAGTCTCGCTAAAACTCGAGAACGGCTGGACCGATTTGGCAAATTTAGGTCTTGAATTGTTTGTGGAAGTCCAGAGAAGGTTTAAAAGGTGAATAAATAGGAAAATGCTGCTAAATTCAATAAAAACAACAAATTTGTTTTTCCTTTGATGTGTCCATACATAATTTCTATGAGAGAATTTATTGACGCGCGGTTTGACAGTTCTGCTGTGAAACAATTTCATTACGACAGCAGGGTGCATATTTTACGAAGTAATTTTTGATGTTATGATACATTATTGACAAATTCATATAAAAACATTATTTTATTTATTATATACAGAACAAGGTCTGTCGGGTCAGCTAGTAACAAATAAATATTTCGGTTTAATTATTTGGTCAATCATCTTTAAGCAATAAAAAATTTATTAGGGATAAAAAATACTTTTCAGCAACTCAAAAATAATTCTCATAGCGTTCTGCGCATAATATGATAAGAATAATAATATGTTGTTATATGTTAACTAAATTTCAGGGGCGTGTTTACCATATAGGCAACGAGGCAATGCCTACCCCATTAAGACCTTAAATAAATATACTGTATAAATAATATACATATACTAGATTTCAAGATGATTCAGTTAAATTTAGTTATTTTATTCTATTACCAAACTTCTATTGAACACCCAGCCAGTGAGTTTTTCGTTATTTATAGTTATTTGATTTGAATTTTTGTTAACATTCAATTAAATTTAATTTCAAGAATAATCAATACTTTTTTTGTTTACTTTTCATAGTGAGTATGGGAAAAATAACAAATAAGTCTGGGAAATAGAAGTTGTAGCATAAATATTTACCTACAAATATATTTCGGTTTAATATACTGTTAGTAAGTTTAGCTGGACTGATTACACACTTAGCCTCTTGACTTTGACTCTTGCCTTTGTGCGTTTTTAAAATGTCTTCATACTACAATCAGCCTAGATCATTCCAGAAGTCTAGCAGTCTTTTTAAGTTTCTGCAGGCATCGGGAAGCGATGCTGGTGATTGGAGTATTTGTGCCCATTGTTCGGCCACACTGCTGCACTCCATAAGCACGTGTTCTGGCGTTTTCTCTGCCTCCATGCATCCTCTGCACAAGGGGCTGTCTGTTACACCTATGATAGACAGATGCTTGTTCAAGGAACATTGACCGGTGACTACTCCTACAATTGTGCGTATATTGTCTCCGTGTAGTCTCATCAGGTTGCGGTCGAACCTCTTTGGGGGCACTGAAACCGCATTCTTTGTTAGCCTGCAACCTTTGCTGTTTCTCTATTATGTTAGGTGGGATTGTTCCGGTTTTCTTCGTAGCCATTTTTTAATTTGGGTCCGAGGTATGGGTAGTAGTGGCTCCGGTCCACATGCTACGGCTTTGGAGCCCCTTTTTAGTTCATCTGCGGCATCATTGCCCAGTGAGTAGCTGGTTCCTTTAATCCATTGCTGTGTGACTCGGTTTAATGTACTGTATACCTGCCATAAATAAAAGCTAGCTACACGTTAACTCAATTCAGAGTATTTCTATAATGGTAAACGAGTTCACAGCAGGTGTCTAAATAAGGACCCAGTTAAACGAACCGCCAGTTTTAATGGTACAGACACAAATAACCCTCCGAGTTTTTTTTTAAATTATATGAGGTTAATGTCGAATAGATAATCTAAATCATCGATTTTAAAAAGTGACTTGACATTTGTTTAAAATTTAGATCAGTTGTCTTGAAACATTAGTAATGCCTTAAATACTTACTTAAAAAACCCTTTAGACCCTTCAGCGGTAATCGTAATAATTACATCCCTACTAATATTATAAATGTGAATGTAAGTTTGTATATTACGCTTTTACGTCGGAGCTACTGAACCGATTTTGATGAAATTTGGTACAGCGATAGACTAGAGCTTGGGAAAGAACATAGGCAACATTTTATCCCGGAAAAATGCATAGTTCCCGCGGGTTTTGTGAAAATATGAAACTCACGTCGATGACCTATAACTACACCAATAGTTTAGTTTGCCATAGTAATCTTGCTCGAAATAAGATTCATATAATATTCATATAGATTCATATAATAAATTAATTTGGAACGGAAGCGAAAACGGGAAACAGAACTGGAATAGGACTGACTGAGATAATCTTCAATTCCAAACTTGATTATTATATTAAAAAACCCATTATCTACGCGGACGAAGTCGCGGGCATCAGCTAGTATATTATAATGAAACAGATTTAATTGTAACATATTTGTTTTATCGGATTTCTACATCAGTTCTCTCTAAGGCATTGTATTTCAATCAACACACACACTAAGCTCAAATTCCATATTCTTAGGATTTCTGTTACTATGGCATACAAACGTTTGAACCCAAACTAGGGTATCTAGTAAAGATATTTTTTAATGAAAATACAACAAGACGAGCTGGACCTTCAGCTGATGGTAATTGATACGCGCTGCCCATTACAATGCAGTGCCGCTCAGAATTCTTGAAAACCCAAAAATTCTTGCGCTCGACACCTTGAGACATAAGATGTCAAGTCTAAATTGCCCAGTAATTTTTCAGAGTAATTTTTTCAGACCGAAATACAGTAATGCTTACACATTACTGCTTCACGGCAGAAAAAGGCGCCGTTGTGGTTCCCATAATCTAGCCGGCATCCGGTGCAAAGGAGTCTCATACTGGTGGCTCTTCAATGAGCTGGGTCATTTCATCATCATTAAGGACCTTTTTTTATAAAAATAAGGAACGAGACGAGCAGAACGTTCAGCTGATGGAAACTGATACGCCCCATTACAATGCAGTGCCGCTCAGGATTCTTGAAAAACCCATAACTTCTGAGCGGCACTACAATGCGCTCGACACCTTGAGACATAATATGTTAAGTCTCATTTGCCCAATAATTTCACTTGCTACGGCGCCCTTCAAACCGACTGGTCCTGAGCATCTCATTCGATTTGAGGTGGGTCAAGAGACTTTAATATAGAGACATACGGTTTGGTTACTTTATCTCTAGATCTGACGTTGATGACGTCACAGTTACACTTTGGTACGGTGTGCAAAACAAGCATCACTAGAATATTATTATTAATAAATAAACAACGATTTATTTTTTTAGTATTACAGATTGACGTAAATTTTGTGATGCTGATTATTATATTATAATGATGAAAAATCAATGAAAATATCTAGGAAAAGTAAAAAAGGCATTTATTTTTCTCTTTATATATAGTAACAACAAAAGTCAAAACGTAACAATGAAAACTTCAAAAACAAAGTAGTGATAGCACGAAAATATCACGACATGTACCTAACAGTAATGAAACTGCAAACCGTGCTGACGCAACAGGACGAGCTCAAGGGGGTGAGAGGGGAACGGGAGGGGGCTTCACGTTCCGAGGTCCAGAGATAAAGGGACCGTGTAGTTGTTAAAAAAGGTCACAAGTGGAAGAAGTCCGGACATTGGCAAAAGAGGATTATACATACTCTATCTAACCTATCTCGCAGAGAGACAGTTTTCTATACAGTACTATTTTGAAGTTATACTCCTTTAGGCGCGTTATGAAAAAAATATGAGAGTGAAATTTAAAGATGCGCGCGCATCACTGTAACACAAAAGTAACAGGGCGAAGTTGGTTCCTAAAATTTTCTGACGTTTGCGACATTCGTTATTTTTTTTTTGTTTCTTCGTCCATTATTAGGACAGGCAAAGGGTTAAAGCCCATACAGCCGTATTCATTATTTAATAATTAATTGTCAAAGCCATCGTTGCAAGATCTTACAATATTGTTCTTTCTGAAAACGAATAACACGAGGAATAGATAATTTTAAGGATTTCTGCTTTGTTAGGCCAAAGAAAATTAACTTCTTGCGTGCATGCATAAGTAGGCAACACACTTTTTTTTTAAATAAATCAACTTACTGTAAACGACCAAGTAGGAAGTGAACGATATAGTTTATTTACAGTCTACGACATGGCGACTGGCGCTTTGGTCTTGTATCATTGATCATGTAAATGACGGCCAACAGATTACTCGGAACTAGAACTGGTACTTGGAATTATAATTATACAGAATGATCAACATGCCACCTTCCGGAGGCAAAAGTAACATGCTTTTAACTACTACCAATTTTTTATGGTAATGGCGGACACATGAGCCTACGCGTTAAATGATCACCGCCGCCCACATTCTCTTGGAACACCAAAGGAATCACAAGTGCGTTGCCAACGTTTAAGGAAGATGTACCTGCCTTTTTTACGTACCCATATAGTAGGTATCGTCCGGGAAACACCGCACAAGGAAGCTTTGTAGTATGTGGAAGAAAGTTCCTTGAACGCCACACATCCAGATAGTGGAGAGGATATCTTAATTTGTGGCGTGTCGTTTTGAAATTGCATGTTTTTTTATTTAAATTTCTTTAAATTCATTAGAATATTGAATAGTCTAACTTAAAGACTCATTGATTGCGGTGAAATAAAAATAGGGTCTTACTGGGGGAAAGGCGAAGTGTGCAGATTCATTTTAAAACATTTTTTTCGCTTATTACTCTATAATCATTGCCTAAAGTTAATCATACTATTGAAGATTCACGCTCATCAGATGTATTGGACCTTTCTGGAAGTCCCTAGCATTACCGTTGATAGAGTTAGTTTCATTACTTTCAAGCGTCCCAGGTTCGGTTCTGGCTAAGTAAAAGTGCAAACAACGTTTCTTTCTTCCAAGTCTGGTTTTTTGTAATGTTATCTGAGTTTTTTTTATTTATCTATCTATATATATAAAAATGAATTGCTGTTCGTTAGTCTCGCTAATACTCGAGAACGGCTGGACCGATTAGGCTAATTTTGGTCTAAAAGTTTTAAATAAATATGAAAATGCTCGGAATTCAATAAAAACAAATTTGTTTTTCCTATGTGTCCATACATAATTTCTATGAGAGAATTTATTGACGCACGGTTTGACAGTTCTGCTGTGAAACAATTTCATTACGACAGCAGGGTGCATATTTTACGAAGTAATTCTTGATTTTATGATATATTATTGACAAATCCATAAAAAAACACTTCTTTATTTATTATTTACAGAACAACGTCTGTCGGTTCAGCTAGTATTCAATAAATAAATATTCTGACAGATGACGAGAGAATGATCCGCAAGATTATCCTTTACATGCAAAATACCAGTAACTCATCAAACTCTTCGCTAATCACTGACAAAGAAAAAAATAGATTATCCTCTGTATACAAGTAAAAAATCCAAATTTCAAACTACATTTACCTAAACGACATAAGCATAAGATGAATACCAAAACACTGTTTTCTAAAGCATTCATCTCTCGCTTCTATAGCTACATTCTCATAATTTTTGAAGTTATACTTCTTTAGCGCATTATGAAAAAATGATGAGTGTGAAATTTTAAGATGCGCGCGCATGGTTGAAGTTTTTTTTTTTTTTCTTCTTTTGGCAATAGCGTTTACTTTTTGCCAATAACGTAAATTAAAAGATTGGGAAACTAAGTTAAAAAAGGATACGGAACACGGGAAAGGATCAGATACGTAGAAAGAGGATTGAAACGGATATTAAAAATTTCATAAATATACATATATATACTTGCTACTTACACAACATTACAAATATTTAAACTTTAATATGATTCTGAAGAATGAAAGATGACAATATTTTATAAAATTTACATGGATACATAATTAGACAGGATATACAGGTAGGAAAAGGAACATTAAGCGATATTAGATCATTCAGGAATGAGGAGCGGTCGTATAGAGAACATGAAAAGAAAATGTGATCTAGATCACATTTATCGGATTCACATTCACACATGTCAGTAGATACAATGCCTAATCTATTAAGATGAACAGGAGTGCAAACATGACCCAAACGCATTCTTATGATAGAAGAACATACTAACTTATTGCATTTGGCACGGAAAAACCATGGTTTAAATGAAATAAGTGGCTGAAGGTTAAAATATTTCCTGCCTTTTGATTGACCAGTTTCAGTCCAAAGTCTATTCCAACAATCCTGAAGGTGAACTATAGGAAGAGCACCTAGATCCTGGCAAAAAACTTTATAAGGGAAAATGTCGCCATCGACCACGGCTTCATTAGCTAGTTGGTCTGCTTTTATATTACCAGGAATGTCGCTATGGCTGGGGATCCATACAAACAACACAGAAAGACAAAAGTGATTGCATTTATTTAATAGATTTCTTATTTCTATGACAACAGAAGAAATGTTTTTTGATTTAAATGGGAACCTATTGAGAGACTGTAAGGCACTTTTTGAATCAGAGAAAATTATTGTTTTTGGAAGTTTAAATAGAATAATATATTCAATAGCCTTAAAAATACCATAACATTCCCCAGTAAACACCGATGTTTCCGGAGGAAGTTTAATTTTCTGTGATATTTTAAATTGAGCGTGATAGACACCTACACCAACGGGATCCGAGGAGGAATGTTTAGACGCGTCTGTGTAAATATGATGGTAATCAACCCAAACAGTATTTTTAAGAAGATTAAACGAAAAATTTGTACTAATATCGTGCTTATTTAAATCTGAGTTAAAATTAATTTCTGGAAGCAACATTAATGCTTCAAAGCTAGTACTGAAAAGAGGATAATTAATGGATCGATGAATAGGAGCTTTTATGTTGATAAATTTCTTAAAACTATTGATTAGACAAGGTGGTTTTTTATTTGACCAATATGCAGATGAATCTATATAATGAGAAAGTTTCTGAAGTTTGTTATAAAGAGAGTGGTTAAGAAATTGAAAAGATCGGAATATAAATTTGTCTGCTAAATATTGACGACGTAGATGTAGTGGAGGATCACCACATTCTACTTGAAGAGCATTGATAGGACTTGACCGCATAGCACCAGAAACTACTCGTAAAGCTTTGGACTGTAGAGATCTAGTTTTTTAAATGCCTTAACACTACCAGGCTCCAGCAAGAATGTACCATAATCTAATATACTTCTCATAAGAGCATTATATAACAATTTCATGCAAAAAGGGTGCGCACCCCACCAAACACCTGACAGACATCTTAAAATATTAAGAGTACGCTCACATTTAGCATTTAGGTAATCACAATGTGGGATACCAGTTAGTTTCGAATCTAAGACAATTCCCAAAAACTTAACATTATCTTTAACTGGAATCTGATAACCCTCATAAAATATAGAAATAGGAGGAGGAGTTCTTGATCTCGTGAATAAAACTATTGTACTTTTTTCAGGTGATAGATCATGGCCATTTAAGTCCAACCAAGTTTTTAAATTTATCAGCGGTTGTGTTATAGAAGAACTAGCTTTTTCAATAGAAATATCACGACAGTAAATTAATAGATCATCAGCATACTGAAGAACATTTACACAATTAAGTGATGATTTTAAATCGTGTGTATAAATATTATACAATATTGGGCTAAGTACTGATCCCTGGGGGAGGCCCTTTGAAACAAGTCGAGTAATTGACTTCCTGTCATCTAGTTTCAGGATTATGTATCTTTCGGAAAGCATGTTTATGATAAAATTTGTTAATAGCAGAGGTATATTAAGTTGTAAAAGCTTACTCTTTAAAATACTTATTACGACATTATCATAGGCACAATTTATATCTAAGAACGCAGCTATTACTGATTTATTATTTGAAAATGATAATTGAATATCAGAAATGAATATACTTAAGCTATCAATAGTACTTTTCCCACGTCTGAAACCGAATTGGGATTCACATAATAGACCGTTATGCTCAACAAACCATTCTAAACGATTTTTTATAAGATGTTCTGTAATTTTCATCAAAACAGAAGAAAGTGCGATTGGGCGATAGGCAGAATGGTCTGAAGAACACCTATTAGGTTTCAGTACGGGAATTATTTCTTGACGTTTCCACGTGGAGGGGATGTTACCAGATGTCACTATGGAATTTATAAGAGATAAATAATAAAATAAAGCATCTCTTTCTTATCTTAATCTTTCTTAATCTTTCTAGACTACAAAAAGGCATTTGAAACTTTAGACCATGATGTGTTGCTGCAAGCCATGGAAGAATGCGGAGTGGGGGGTAAAATGAATCAGTGGTTCAGAAACTACCTCTCTAATCGGACAATAAACACGATGATAAATGGAACCACTGGTGAAGAGGCTAAGGTGACCCTAGGGGTGCCGACTGGCTCTGTATTTGGCGCTATTGGGTTTACAATGCTTGTCAACAGTGTAGTTAACGTCGTGCAAAAATGTAATATTTATATGTATGCTGATGACATGTGCCTATTATATGCGTCTGAAAACATAGAAAGTGCACAAATGGCAATCCAAGACGATTTCGAAAATATTATAAAATGGGCGCATGACAACAGCATCATATTGAATCTAGAAAAAACTAAGTGTTTGCATATTTTTTCCACCTACAACAGAAATGCAAAAAATATAAACTACAATAATATACCTATAATAGGACATACTTACGAATGTCTACACCGAAATAAAGCAAATTGTAACTGTTCCGCAATAGAATATGTAGAAAAATACAAATATTTAGGATTAGTAGTTGATAAGAACTATAATTTAAAATTACATATTGACGCGCTATGCATAAAATTGAGAGCTATTTTAAGCAAATATAATCAGCTAAGGTACGTAAATAATAAACAAACACTTCGCACTGTGTACTATGCGCTAGTTGATTCGCTTATCAACTACGCTGTTGGTGTGTATGGTCGTACCTACAATACATATACTAAAGAGGTAAATATCTTGCAAACCAGATTTATAAAATATTTGGTAAGCAAAAAAGATAAAAATAATTGTAAAGGTGATTATCGAAAACTATATTCACTAACTAAAATACTACCTGTTGATTTAAAAACCAAATTCCAAATAGCAATAGATTTTTATTTTAACGATAGTTTGAAAGTTCCTATAAAAAATAAATATAACTCCAGAAGCGTGAGGGAGGGAAAGTTAATGGTTCCAAAGATTAAAAATTACTACGGCAAAAGATTGAATGAATATGTGGTGCCAGTCATATACAACGAGATAGCGTGGCTGAGGAGTGTTCCCAAACTAAATAAAAATGCAGTTAAATTTAAGATGAAAAATGCGCTGTTGAATAGCATTGAATAACTCTCACTGAATGTTGTTCAATGTTATTCAACAATAACAAGATACAATAATAGATTTAGTAAATGTTTTCTTTTGTCTAATTTGAATAATTTTAATAATGTTTAGTTGTAAGTCCTAATAGTTTAGATTATAGTACGTAGTAGTTAAGTATGTACACGTGTGTTGAAGTTTGGCAAGATATATTAATAAGTTAAAGGTGTACTAATTTAATTAAAAAAAAAAAAAAAAAAAAATCATCATCTAAATGAGAGATAAAGGAATACGGAATACCGTCCAGTCCAGGAGCAGAATCCTTAACATGAGACAATACACCTTTTAGTTCAGTGAGAGAAAATATACTGTTTAAACCAAAACAGTTATCATTATTTATATTTATTACAGGGTAACCAATTATTAAGTCTTCAGGAACGAAAGGTGGAGCCAATTTATCTAAAAGCTATTAACTAAATGAAAAGGGATTGATTTTGGAGATGAATCTTTGCATGCAGATCTAAACCTTCTTATATTTTGCCATACAAGAGATGGTTTGACATCAGGTGATATTGAATAGCAGAAATTTTTCCAGCCATCAAATTTCTTTTTCTTTAGAAATTTTGAAGTTTCTGACATACTCTTTGTAAGATTTTCAAAATTCTCATCAGTGGAACATTGACAGTATGTAATTTCAGCATATTTTCTTCTCTTTACTGCCTCAGTACATTCGTTATCCCACCAAGGAGGAGAAGGAATAAAACCCAAAGAGCTATTTTTACTTGGAAATATCTCATTGGCAACCTCAATACAGATTCTTGCTAAAGAATCTGCACACTGAGATTCTGTACCTGGATTAATTTTTGGAAGTGTAATAATTTTGTTTTTTATTAGATCTTTATATAAATCCCAATCAACATCATTAAGCTTATATTTTAAACGAGGAGAATAAGTTTTATGTAATACTTTATTGTTATTATTGCAGGTTGGAAATGATAATAATAGTGGGAAGTGATCACTACCAAAAGTAGATCGTAATGGATCCCAGGACAAAGAAGAAGCAAGATTAGATGTAGTGACTGTTAAATCTGGAGCACTTGGGCCCTCGTCAGGATGAGAACGTCGTGTAGGACGACCATCATTTAATATACACAAATTCACTGAATCAAATATATCTATTAATGTGTTACCATAACTATTAGAAGATAAGTAACCCCAGGATTCATGGCGACAGTTAAAATCACCAAGGATCATAAAAGGCTTCGGAAGAATGGAAATAATATCTTTAATTTCATTTAAGATTGCAGAAGAAGGATGAGGTATATAAATAGATACATAACAGATATTTTCAACTAAAGCAGCAATAATAGAAAAATCATTACTGTGAGAAGGAATAGAGAAGAGAGAAAAGGAATAGAGAAGAGAGAAAAGGAAAGAGGGTGTTTCACAAGCATGGCTACTCCGCCATGCCCATCCACACGATCTTCTCTGAGACATGAATAACCACGAATCTTAAATAAAGATCCTGGTTTCAACCATGTCTCTTGAAGAGCACAGATATAAGGTTTATATTTATTTAATAAATAAATAAGATCACTTTTTTTAGGAGTGATGCTTTGACAATTCCATTGAAGAACTTTGTCCATTATTTGGTTTATAAATTTGAGTAATTGCAGAAACTAATAAGGCAGCATTGGACGGTGAAAATTCATTCGATTGACTAAGAGATTTTATAAGAGAAATAATTAAATCAATTACTGAGGATTCCAAAGGATTTTCATTTACTTTGTTAATTATTGCACATCCATTAGAGGGTTGGGGAATATTAAAATCCCTTAAAATTTCTTGGTGAGCAGATTTGTCATATCCTTTGCTAAGTGTAGGTGGAGGCTTTGGTTTAACAAAAACAGTTTTTTTATATGAAGTATTGTTTATAGTTTTAGGTGTTGAATGTTTATACTGGGTTGGAAAAGTATTAGAAGTGATGTTAGGTGATGAGAGTAATGTATCTGCATATGAAATTCGAGAGACAGTTGGATGTATCTTTGAAGCTTCTGAATAGGAAATACAGTTTTTAGCCATTGATTCTTTTATAGCTCTTTGTCTTTCATATTCTAAACATTTTTTATCAGTTGCAATATGGGAACCTTTACATAAACAACAAGATACAAAATCATCTTGAACAGAGCAGTTATCACCACTATGTCCTTGACCACATCTAAAACATCTTGGTTTAGATCTGCATTGAGATTTCACATGACCAAACCGACAACAATTGTAGCATTGAATAGTAGGATATATATACAAGTCTACAGTAAGAGAAGTGTAGCACATATATACTCGTTTAGGCAAAAACTGTCCATCAAAAGTAAATACCACAGACTCAGTACATTTAAGATGGTTTTGTCCATCAATCATCATCTTTCGTTTTATTCTCCTAATTTTTATGATTGGGCCACAGCCAATAGGAACAGAAACATTATCTTTTATTTCCTCTTCAGACCACTCAGCTGGTACTCCTCTGACTATTCCTATTCTACTCACAGAAAATGATGGAATAAAAGCCTTATATTTTTCATTTTCTAAATTTTTGTTTTCAACAAAGTCATTTGCATCTTGGTACTTAGAAAAAGAAATAGATAACCTATTCCGGCCTATCCTTTTTAAACTTCCATTCACAATATTTTTAATAGAATTTCTTTTGAGAAAACGACCAAATGTAACTGGATGTAAAGTAACATTATCATCGGGAGATGAATACTGTTTCTGAATGTGTACAACAAAAGGAGCAGCATCTAATGAGTTATATAACAGCCTTGCAACAGAGGGCTGTGGCTGTTGTGGAGTGTCTGTGTTATTTCTTTGTATGTTCTCTACTACTATAGAAGAATTATTGCAGGAATCGACTTTGGAAAGAATTTGTTTATCACTAATGTCTACACATTTGCAATCACTTTCCTTAATATCCTTCTTATCACCACGGTGTTTTCGTCGTCTTTTATTACAGTGTCTGCATATTCTGGGTCGAGCTGACACTCTTTTACGGCCACTAGATGTCTGAGACACAGAACCATCTGTATCCATCGTGCTACCTTCGTCATTATGAGAAATTGTCACTACATGACCTATATCAGGGGCTGTCCCCCCAGGATCATCCGGGGGGTCCATCATATAGAAAAGTGAAGAAAAGAAGACTTACCAATAGGATGAAATTTACACAAATTAACACTTTAATAAAAACTAACTACTAAAATATATACAAACTACAACTTATCTGATCAAAATATCTAAATATTTACATGAAATTTAAAAATAAAATGAAAAATTATCAAAATTACGTGCGACCGATCTTAAGTTTCCCGCCCTTTTCAGGTTGAAGTTGGTTCCTAAAATTTCCTGACGTTTGCGACATTCGTTATTTTTTTTTTTTTTTTGGTTTCTTCGTCCATTATTAGGACAGGCAAAGGGTTCAAGCCCATACAGCCGTATTAATTATTTAATAATCAATTGCCAAAGCCATCTTTGCAAGACTTTTAGAAAACTGTTCTTTCTAAAAACGTAGAATAGCACGAGGAATAAATCATATGAATTAATTTTGCTTCGTTAGGCCAAAGAAGTATAACTTCTTGCGTGCATACATAAGTACACACACACGTTTTTTAATAAAAGCACAACCGCTAAAATTAATTATTATTGATTAATGAATCAACTAAAACAAAACGGTGGCAACATTGCTAACAAGATTGCGAATGCCTCGGAATATAATAATTATTGTGACCCACACAACTGCAGAAGAATACAAACGTTAAAGCTAGGGTTGCCATCTTCTTCGGTAAGCGAGCAAGTAAGTCTGATTTCAGAGAACAAATGAACACAGTGGATAACAAAATAATCTACGTTTAAAAAAACCGACTTCAAAGACTAAAAAGTATAAAATAATTTAATAAAGATTTAATTAAATACACCTCTTATGCAGAACTTAAATTATTTTATTGCTTTAAATATTAATAAAATACTATTATTTGTATGGGCTGCCTATTGATAGGATTTCAGTCAGTGCCAAGCCCAAACAAAATAAAACATTACAAACACCGTCCTTGCTGCGCGCTTGGGTTGTTTTGTTCTAGACGAAGCTATACCGCCCAAAGTAGGACGTGGTGAGTGTAGGTACCTACTATTACATTTGGCTTGGCACTTACTTCAAACTTAGGCAGTTTTTTTTGACATTATATTATATTTTGACTATATTATATAGTGGCTATGTTCAGAAGAGAACGAGTTTTACGGCTTTGGATACACACCCGTTTATTTAGTTCAGTAAATAGCAACTTTTTGTCTTATGGCCGAGCGTCGCTTTTCCATTTCCTGAGTTGAATCACTCCGACGATGGAAAATATCGCGAGGTAACATACACACACATACGAACATATTCAAAGGTTGTGTGTGAATAACTTGCATTGAACTTACAGGGTCTCCAGGGCGTTTTCTAGAGAAATAAATAAGCAGTAGAGGTAGAGTTCCGAATAATAGCCGCTTATATCTATTTTACTATGGAAATAGCTGGCTTGTGCCAAACAAAGTCAGTTTATGTAAAAAAAAAATATTTTAGCATATTTGATATTGAAGACAATATTTAAAAGTACGGTTGACAGCCCTAGTTAAAGCAGCAATTTAAAACTTGAAGCGTACAGAATGCTGCTCATAATAGTGTCTGTCTCACCTTGTTTATTTTACACGGAGAATTATTAATGTTGATTCTTTCTTCGATCATATAAGTATGTAATTGGAAAACCGGTTTTGGTGGTAAAAATAACGTCACAGATCCATACACATCCGACACTGCTATTTTCTATAACTCTACTGTATAAATAATGGTATCGGCAATTTAAAGAACGCACAGCAAAAACAATCAAACGGCTAGTAATTATCATCCCTCGAATTAATTTTCCTTCGGCTGAACTAATAAATATTGAACGTAATACCAAGAAAAGTGACCGGTCGGCAAGAACCGGTCCGCGGGCTCGTTAGTCTGTACGCTCTTTTATGGCGATGCTTGATTGGACTCGCTTTATGATGGCCAAACGCTTAACATGCGCTATACTCCAATTAGGTCAATTATAGTTGTATTTACATTTTGTTTTTGTATATAAAATAGAATTTCCCCGTATATTAATTAAATAGAGCCAAGTCTCACCTAAACCGAAGTAAGAATGTGGGACGCGCAGGTGTGGTGGAGGAAGAGAAGTCGAGTTATATATATGTCTTAGTTTTCTAAAAATAAAATAATTTTGAACAATCTACCGATGAAGTAAGTACCATGTAGGTAACATGGGTAAAATTGAAAAGGTTAATGACTTAATAAAAAAGCAATTAAAAATTCACAGAAGTTTACGAGTGTTCTATAAATTTAATATATGCAAAACTATAAACAAAACAGATAGATAAATAAAATAAATAAATAAATTCTTAATTGCCATACAGAACATTACAAAAAATAAAATGCATAATAGGGCTAGGCGATAAATAGGCCAAAAGAGAAAGATCGAAGATTGTTGACATCACACGCGCTAAACCTGAACCGCGTTTCATCAATGCTAGTAAAGAATATGTTCTACTTACTCATTCATGTACTTTGCCCAAACGTATCCTAATAGGATTTCAATAAATGCAGAAATGTGTGTCTATGTAAAAGCTTACCCAACCAAAGTGATGAAAGGACAGTTATAACTATTTATCCGTCTTTCTCAAAATTATTACCATCAATGTTATTATTATCTAACGCTGTCATGTCTGTGTAAAATTACACAACCTAGTTTCCTGAAAATTTGTACAGACATTGCAACGGGATAAAATGCTCTTTCATAAAAAAAAAACAATAAGTTTCTCAGGGAGAAATTATAAGTTTCTTAGGGACACACTAAAAGTTTTGCACTTTTAGCTTATCGGTACTAATTGAATTTCGAATGTCATATTTTTTGAAACGTTGCATCCTTCTTAGTAATAAAAAAACGATTCCGCACAATTCCCAGAAGATCAAAAGAGTGTTAATGCCGAGTGGTATTCTACCATTTGTTTACCCAAGGTGTTAAAAAAAGTTCGCGAAAGACGACCAAAAAGCGGCGTCATACATCATGACAACGCTTCCTCACACACGGCCAACAAAACTAAGTCATTTTTAGCTTCCGAAAAAGTACAACTCGTCACCCATACCCATCATATACCCATCACCCGCACATAGACCCGAAAGATTTGATGAGAGATTTCACTTTTACCAATTCCGAAGAGGCAGTGATAGCGTTCAATTAGCGCGTAGAAAACGTGCCTTCAGATCTGTGGTCCTCCTGTTTTAAAAAATGGTTCGATCACATGAGAAATTATTTAAAATGTAAAGGAGAGTATTTTGAAAAGCAATAAACAAAATATATTGGTTTTAACATGTTGTATTTTTGGTTACGCAAAACTTTTAGTGTGACCAACATATATAGTGGCTTACACCAACACACCAAATATTATTTAAGTAGTTGTTTATTACCTACCATAATTAATAAGTTTAATAAGTAATAAAACAATCATTACTTGAATATACAGTAATTTTAAATACATTAAATCTTTTGATGCGTAAACAAACCATATGAAAATTTACATTTAATAAGCGAACGAAATAAATGAAAATGCTATAAGAAATATAATCGTTTAAAAAAATTGAAAAGTTTTTTTTTTATTTTTTACTTACTGTCAGTTAATAATTATAATATATAATCAACCTGAATGAAAACTCCTAAAAAAGCCGTACACAAAATACAATTATATGATCAAAGTAAACAAAAATTTTCTTAAAAAATGTTCATAAAATGAAAACTACTGGGCCAATCTCTGTCATCTCTCTGGTTCCATAAAAATTTTATGGGACCAAATGGCATCTATTCTGCATCGAACTAAAGAAAAATTGCGTAAACCGGATCATAAATCTCAGAGTAATCGGTGTACATAAAAAAAAATACCGATCGAATTGATAACCTCCTCCTTTTTGAAGTCGGTTAAAAATATGTTAAATTCGTAAATTACGACTAATTTAAATTTGCAAACCCGAGAAGAACCTGTAAAGAATAGAGGTACACACCGTTTGAAACAATCATAGCGAAAAGTAAAAAAAAAGAACTAATAATTAATATTATGGTTTCATCGAAAAACTTGGTAATTATGTAAATAATGACATACCCACTGTGCTTACTGAAACATGCGCGCTGCATACAAAATATTATATTTCCATTTTGTGTAATGTCCCGCGGCCTGTTAGCCGAAAAGAGCGGCCATGTTGAATTTTAAGTAACCATTCTTATCTTGTTACCAATGACTGTCCACGCTTCAGTGATTCATTACTTATGCAAAATAAATTAAGTATAATTTATTTTGATGAGCAGTTCTTTACGACTGTATATTTTTAGACGGAAATAATATAATTAATAATTAGTAGGTTATCATGTCATCGCAATTTATATTGGACGATTAATTATTAGCATTCTGATGAATAATATGCGCGCTTATCGTGTGACTCAAAAGTGTCTTAATTGGGTTGCATTTTGACAGTATGTAAGTAACGTTAGTTTGCACAAAGTTTGACAGCAATAAACACTAGGTTTTCCTTTCTTCCCATTGTTTTCATCACGCATTATCATTTTACATCTATTTATAATGTTATCGTTTTTTTAACACCTATTATAATATGTCTATATTATATATATCTTTCTGATGTGTTTTTTTTTAATTGGGAATTAAAAAAACATCCAATATAACCTAGCTCAGTTTTTTATTGTTAATATTGTATAGTGTATTGCTTTGGTCACATGGAATTATTGTGAATAACGTATAAGAGTGATTTATACCTATATATCTTATAGAAATTGGCATTTGTAGGGCTTTTTTATACCATAAGGTTTCCAACGGGAACGTTGTTAGTAACAATCAAAACATCGCACTTTGTGGCAGCAAATGCCGGCTGAAATATTCTTGAATCGATACGACTTTAACCTTCAGGGGACCTTCAAGTTTAAATCATAAACCCATCTTGAGGCGAACGCATCTCTTTGTGTTTCTGATGTCCATGGGTGGTTGTTCTTTCCTTCGTATCACGCGAGCCTGTTGTCAGTATCATAAAAAAAAAGTATGATTTGATGCTATACTACTTAAAAACAATTAAAATTATTGTGAATAGATAGAAATCAAAATAAAGTGTAAATTAATAATATTTTTAAAAGAGCCAAGAGAACCAAAATAATGACCACGATAACCATTAAACATAATATCTAAACTAATTAACTACTCATATAGCGTAACAATTGTCGAATTGTAAAACAAAAAATCAGATGAAAAACTTATTGCGAAAGTTCTACTTAGCACAATGTCCATAATAAATAGACTTAAGAAATATTGATAGGTTATTATATAGGATAGGACTATTAAATTGTCAAACACAAAATCATATTATTGGTTTGATAATTTGCGAAACACGAGAATTACTGCCGACAAACTGCTGCGCAGTTTGGCAGAATACTATGTATATATCGCTTTGTAATTTTGTATCTGACATAAATGATTAAATTTTTGTATTTTTAACAAGATAAATATGTTTAATGTAGTTAAAACATATCTGATAATATTATAAATATCATAAAAATAACTGAGATGTGAACAATCGAATATTTCGATTCATGACTGTACCGTTAGATCAAAGTGGCAGTAATTCTGTTATATCTGAAAGTAACATCGAAATTGAACTTGTCAAATCACTGGAGAACGATTGCTTCAATATAATAGAGCCTTACCTCAATAATCGTACTGTTGTGACCCTTGCACACTATCATGATGTTGTCGTGGAGTTTTAAAATTATTGTAATAAGAAGACAAATGCAAGAAAAGTCGAATCTTAAAATAAACTCTAACCTTTCTTTTTCGATATTCTACGAACATGTGTGTAATATTTTATAACGATCAATTGAAACAGTTGAATAGTTAAGCCATGAATGCAAACTCTCAATCGCATTTTTAATATTAGGATTTAGAAGGACGGAATCACCTCAGATATAGACAGTAAAAATTAATATCTAGAGTGATTTAACAAAAATATAAATTACTAATTTTGCTCCCAAATCTTCAGACACTTCGATTGTAAAAATCCTAGTTCTCGTAGAAAATCCTCTTAAAATAAACAGTTTTATTTTTTTATTTCATTTTTATTTTAAACTATTCTATTCTGAATGGGTAGTCGATTCTAAGTAGCAGTCAATTTTATCTTTAATTAGTATTTTAATTCGTGTTCAGGCGGTTTAACGGCGGTGAAAATTTGAGAAAAGAATTTTAAATAAACGAAAATAATTATATTAAATCCGCACAAATGCAAAAATAATAAATTTAAGCTTTAATGATATGATTAATATTCAGAATTATATTCGATGAAAAAAAAAGCCCGCTGAGTTTGTTACGCCCGTTCTTCTCAGGTCTGAGGCATTCATTTTGGAATGGGTGGTAGTTTTTTGACTTTCAATAAGTAATGTCACATCCTATTTTGAATAATTATATTTGAATTTGAATATAAATTAGAAATTAAAATACATACCAAAGAAATTGATTATTTTTGACTTAATGAATTAGCGGATTACGAATGATTGATTGTAATAATTGATAGTATTGTGTGTTTGATTGTAAGAGTACACCTGCTCGATATACCCTTGTATAGCGATATCTGTTTGGTGATAACATAATATTAAAGATAGCTACCGCGGCATATTACAAAGCTGTTCGTTTCGTTTTAACTCCCGACAGTGATTAAACTGATATAAATGTATTAATTCTCCAAATTTTCCTTAAAACAACTTATACTAGAATTATAATATGATTGAATGATTAATGTAACTATAATTAATGGAAATTTTTGATCAATATAAATTATTTTTTAGTTAATATTAAGCTAAACTATCAGACAGTCCGTTTATGATTATCATAATGATACCACTAATTAAAATGGGAATGGAGCGTTTCCCCCAGGGTATTTAATTTAAAAAAAGGCACTTTCGTTGGGAGGACGATTTCTTCCAGAGGTAATTTTTAGACCTGATGCATATCTTTTCAAATGGGTCCAATCTGATATTGTATTATAAGAATTAATTTAAAAACATTTAGCGATTATTTGTAAAGAATAACACAGTTTCGATTTTTTAGTAAGAGCAAAAAATAATATAAGGATAGCTGTTAATTGTCTTTTCTTTTTCTCTGAGCACGCCTTTTCTTTCATAAGCGATGGTAGAGCTTTAACTGAGGTCAAAAAGTAGTGCAGAGGAATCGATTTTGAGAAAAAATTTAAATTACTTTTAAAAAGTTTGGTCATAATACACACAGTACCGCGGGTGTATTGTGTAAGGTCCCTTAGGTATTGAACATCCAACAGATAGTTTATGTCCGCGTAGGCGCTAACCAACCAGTTTTACGAGCAATGTCCCAACGACGGGTGATTATACTCAAATAAGTGTGTACTTATCATTTGATAGATCGATTGATGCTGAGAAATAATCGAATGATGTGAAAGAACTTTGATAAAATATACGTCTAGATCATAGTTCCTCAACCTTATTTTGATCACCGCCCACTTTGAGAATATGTTTTTTTCTAGAGTATCTTCGTGTATTTTTTTGCCTTTTTAGACTATATTTTTAATCTACCCAAGCCGCATCTACGCCATCTCGATGCCCCCTAATTTTCTCTGGGTCTTCTACTGCCCCCCCGAAAGTCTCAAACGCCCACAAGGGGGCGTTATCGCCCACGTTGAGAACCTATGGTCTAGATAGTCATAAAAACAGGCCAGGTAATACTCTAGTGTGCGTGCATTGCTCAAAATAGAGGTTAGGTGTATACTCAAGTTTTTTTCGACGTTTTCACAGCTGTCATAGTCTATCTAGAGTGACGTATAAATCATATAAGTGAAAGATTCACGAGTATTTTTGAGAGGGATCTAATATAATTCTGGTCGAACTTAGAGAAACAAAGTGACAAATTAAACATAGATATTGATTTACAAACACATATAGAGCAGCTTCGTAAGTCTTGAAAAGCTTGGCAGTTTAATTTTTCGAAACAAATATAGCCTAGCTAGCACTAAGAATAAATATTTCAATGTTGATTCAAAAAAATAGCGCCAAAAACGCAAGCACTATTTTTGCTATCAACTGTCAACCATAATTAATTTATCTATCAATCAACAATTCATATACATAATTATTTCCTTAAACTAACGAGGCATATACATCGAAAGTATTAATTCAAAAAGTATTTTTTCTTCAGACCCATAAAAAGCTTTAAAGTTTCCGAAGGCTTGACCTTGCCTTGCGTGAAGAGCAAAGAGAGATAGCCTCTGCATTGTTAGGTGCAGTCGTCGAACGAACGAAGAGGAGAGGAGATCTTACGGTCAACAATGGACTTACTAACGAGATAGCTTCCCAGTTCAAAACATCTTAAACGCCAACATTACGCGTTGAATTATACAACCTATATTGTTTATCGATAACGTATATTTAAACAAACAAATAAGATTGTTATGGCACAGATTTATTGACATGACTAACGAGAATATCAGATTTGATACACTTTAGACCTTACTGCGTTGATTTTACAGTTTATTTGCCTTTATAATCGAAATGCCCCATGGTGATTCTCATAAAAGGCTTTCGAAATTTATTTAAATTGGATTTTTGTAGCCGTGTGTTCAAAGACCGCAGCAAAGAATGGATGTTTCTGATAATTTATTACATAGTTATTAGTTTACTTGGAGTCTTACATATTTTTATAGATTGCATCTGTTAGGGGTTAATATAATGAGTAAATAAATGGTATTAATAAAAATTTATATTTTGTCTGAAAATTCATTTTATTATGCTTTTTTCTTTATGGAAGACAAGGAAAAATGATTATACATCCAAGTCAACTGTAGTTGTGGGAGTGGGAGGCTCCACAACTGCGCCTATATTTGCCGTGAAGCAGTAATGTGTAAGCATTATTGTGTTTCGGTCTGAAGAGCACCGTATTTAGTGAAATTACTGGGCAAATGGGACTTAACATCGTATGTCTCAAGGTGACGCCGCTCAGAATTTTTAGGTTTCTCAAGAATCTATCCAAGTATCGATTACCATCAGCTGAACGTCCTGCTCGTCTCGTACGGTGATCACATCACCGCTGCGCTGGTCACAGCTCATATCTCTAGTTTGAGCAGAGAAATCGGAAGAACGTTTACGATCTTACAAATTCTCGAATAAACGTTAATCTGAATTCGAAAACTGAAAACACATGGGTGGAGGCGAGGATCGAAACAGTAACCCCCTTATTCATAATGGTCCCCTAACTTTAAACAGCCGCTTAGGAGTGTTTTTTCTCATTCTGACTTAGGTCAATAGAGGAAGACAGAGTGCGAATTAGCAATGCTTTAAGTTAGCAGACTATTATGAATAAGGGGGTTATAGTCAACGTTTCTACCTATTGCGCCATCGACGCAACGTAGGTCGTAGAGTAGTAACGCACGCAGAGAACACAGTCTTTTGGGAACTGTTTTTTTTTTACTAAAATGTAGCCTATGGTTTTCTCCTTTCCTCTATGTCTATTCAGTTAAGTTTCTGTATGATCCGTTTGGTAATTTACCCGTGAACGAGGAACAGGACAGTTAGAGCAACATTCACATTGATGGAAAATATAATTACTATGGATAAAGCTTTTTTTTATGGAATATGAGGACAAACGAGCGTACGGGTCACCTGGTGTTAAGTGATCATCGCCGCCCACATTCTCTTGCAACACCAGAGGAATCACAAGAGCGTTGCCGGCCTTTAAGGAAGGTGTACGCGCTTTTTTTGAAGGTACCTCCAAGCTCATTCCACAGCTTTGTAGTACGAGGGAGAAAACTCCTTGAAAACCGCACTGTGGAGGACCGCCACACATCCAGATGGTGGGGATGATATCCTAACTTGTGGCGTGTCATGCGAAGGTGGAATTCGGCGGCAGGAATCAGGTTAAACAGCTCTTCGGAACACTCCCCGTGATAAATGCGGTAGAAGACACACAATGAAGCGACTTCTCTACGCAACGCCAAGAGATCCAGCCGTTCACAGAGCAGAATATGTCTTTTCCGTGTAAAATCAAAAAGAGATATATTCTCGCCTTTTTATTTCTTAAGAATAAATTTGCTGCAAGTAGAGACTTAAATTTTTGCTTAGACTGAAGTTAACTCAATATTTTGAAATATTAAATCTACTTCCTTGGCTCCGACGGTGACTATAGGAAACTAATCGGCGATCATGACACTTACATTAGTCATGTAATATTGAGATTTCATATAAAATCTCACAATAATCAAGCATATCTCGTAAGCGCCTATTTAAGTTCCATAGTGGACTCACACATGATTCACAAAGTATTATCGTCACAGGATAACAGTAAGCAAGGATATATGTAAATACAATCTGTCAAAATTTCAGCTGTTTAACTATTATGCTTTAATATAGACTATGTTAAATGGAAACCTTTAAAAAACAATATTTACCAAGTAAACGCAAATATATTAATATAATAACGCAAATATATAAATTAATAAGATTATAAATAGAGTTTGCCCCACTTGCAGCATCTACGATTTTATTACTCTATGTTTTGTTGAAACAAAACTCGTCAAAGCGCTAACGAGGTATATATATAGGTACGATCAGAAAGTCTCGATATAGAAAGCCAATTGATGGAACGTTTGATGCGGCCGACGAACAGCGCGGGCCGCGGGGTTCAAAGTGACCGCTGCTGCCCGGGCCGTGTTAGGTGTTATTGCTCTTATAAATACGTAATTAAATACCGACTTGTTCTCCTAACGAGCTGCTGTAAAAGATGTATAAGGCAAACATTCTTGAAAATAACACAATATAGAACAAGAAGACTTTCCGAGTTATACATAGAGGTGTTGCAAGAGAATGTGAGCTTCAGTGATCACTTAACACCAGGTGACCCGTACGCTCGTTTGTCCTCCTATTCCATAAAAAAAAAACACGCAAATCGGTTCATAAATCTCGGTGTAATCTGTGTACATACATAAAATAAATACCAATCGAATTGAGAACCCCCTCCTTTTTGAAGTCGGTTAAAAACTAAATTTCAAACTCTAAAATACCGTGCCAGTATTGGTTGTTATAAGATTTCCCTCTCATACGTAGTACATATGTAGTCTGTGTTTGTTACATTAAAATGTATGATCTTAAACATGCTTTACATACAATCGGTTATTATTCCCGGATCGTAAGTCGTTACTCGTTGAAACTCGTGAGATTATAATCCCATCTCGGATTGTTCTCGCCTTATTTGAAACCCGTTTCTTGAATCTACATTTCTGTATCGATAAGTATATTCTACTCTCGGGTGAATTTAGATATCACAATGAAAAATAAACCACAGTAACCTATGAAAAGTCAATATTTTAATTTATTTAATATTATTATCTGGCACTTACTTCAAACTAGGATAAATAAGCGACGAGTTGTGGAATTACATATATACCCATACCTTGTGAAAACTGCGAAATTCGTGCGAAAATCAATTTCTAACTTCGTACTAAGTCCGCTAAGGACAGGAAAATATTACTGAACAATGTTTTTATATTGAAAATTTTGACTGAAAGCTAAATAGAACTAAGAGCTAGTTAGAACTTATACAACAAACTATGTGATAAGTTTTGAAATATTTTAAAGGTTTAAAAAACATAATTATTCTACAAAGTACCTATAAGTACTATTTCTTAGTTTTTTTTTATACGCTTTATATTAGCTTCACCTGTATGTTTGTATGTTTGTATCCGACTTATTTGGGCACGATTTTGAGCCACTTTAAACGGCTAGATTTGGTTCAAACTTTGTAGAATTATCGAGGACCGATGACATTACACTAATTTGACTAAAAAATGAAAAATAAATAATAGTTAAAAAAAACTAAAAAGTACGCTTTATATAAAATTCAACTAAAAAATAGAAAATAAATTTAAATTAAAAATAGTGTAAAAAAATATATTTTAAAATAATAATTCTTCTACACCCCACGCTTTTTTTTGCAATAAAATTTATTATTTTGTTTTTTTAACTATTATTTATTTTTACTTCGCTTGGTTCTTATAAACTACAACCCCGTAGGAATCACTAACATTCTCCGTGGATTCTCGACTTGAACTAAGTATTATAATAACTATAGCTGAGTCTAGATTTGACAAGAAGACAATGCGAGAAACCATCGTATATGGTCCGCTAGAAGACCGGACCAAATCCCATCATGTGTTCAGGCTATAAGCTGGCGCGCTTCTGGTGTTCGTACATGTTATACACAATATTATGTTTATAATAATGATCTACTTTAAATAAAAATATAATATCTTTGAAGAAACATGGTACAAGACAAAGCTTGTAAAATAATTAAATTAAACAAAAATTATTTCGTTGTTTTTTTTATAACACGCCACCCTCTTAAAATCACTTTTTTTTTCAGAATCCTATACGATTTATAAGTGGCCATGATCGTAAAAATACTGATGTAGTTTGCGACAGTAATAATAATAAATCATTTAATTTCAGGCATATCACTCATAGATCTACAAACAATCATAACTTAATTACATTAAATAGTTGAGTTTAATTTGATTATAATTAAATTACAGATAAAAATTTAATATATATGCCATAATGTTTTTATTTTAATTTTATTCGGGAAACAAACAGTACAACTTAATACACTTAAAAAATAAAACTTAAAATAGAAATCACTGACCAATAAAAGTTTCCACAATTAAATAGTACATAGAAAAATGCGAGCAAATTAATTACAATTCAAAAGTACCTATTTGTAATGAAAATATTAATTAAATATATTGAATTGAAAATATTTATAGAAATGCTGCTGAAATAATAAAATATTTATAGATATGTTGCTGTTATGGCCTTTTGTTCGTTCTCAATTAATAATAACAATGATGTTATTATTTTGTTGTTATTAAAATGTTTCATTTTAAGTAGTAAGAATTTCGTTACTTCCTAATGACCTTTGGCAATTTTGTGAATCAACACATTTTGCATTTTTATTTGAAACGAAGAAAATTCATTCGGAACAGTTAGTAAAATAACATATGATCTTTTTAACTTTGTAAGGAATCCACGAGGCACAATCCACAATCGTGTTTGTCCAGTTATACCATTTGAAGAAAAATTGTATGCCAATTACGTATCATTAAACAATAATTGTGTTATTTATAGATGACATTCAATAAGTAGATACAATGAACTTGAACTAAAACAATATAAAATTATCGCTTTACATAGCAAATAGTAATTACTCTTACAAAATAATTTACAAAAACTCGCATGACACCGAGCATAACAAGATATAACTTGGGTATGAGGTATTTAAAAACTTGTAAAAACATAAGGTAATTAATGAACAACTTTACAGAATGTTTATAGATATCTAAATAAGAAATTACTAGAAGTGACATACATAGACACGAGTGACACAGATAGGTTGACAACTTTTTAGCCCGTATATAGTACCTTTGAATTCAGTACTCAAAAATATAGTAGATAGGAAGAAATATATTTTTTAAATCATTTCTATGATTATTGATAGGTTTTTGTTTTGAAGGAACCCTTCATAACTATCATAACACACAAAATATGATAGAATATAGTAGTTTCGCCGCGTTGACTGGGGCGCTGGATCTAGAACAGGTCGATAATTTCACCTATCTGGGGTCTATTATCAGCAACAACGGGACATGCGAGCTGGAAATCAAGCTTCGCATTGGAATGGCCAAAACTGCAATGTCTCAACTCTGAAAAATATGGCGTGACTGTAACATCTCACGTAAAACTAAAATGAGGCTAGTCAATAGTCGAATATTTTCCATCTTCAGCTATGGGGTTGAGACATGAACACTAGAGAAGGCCGACGGAGATCGGATTGATGACTTTGAGATGTGGTGCTGGAGGAAGATGCGTCAAAACCCCTTGGACAGCATTCCGCACCAACCAATCCATCCTTAACACTATAGGTGTAAAAACCAGAATCTCATCCATCTGCCTCCGTAGAATCCTAGAGTTCTTTGGACATATTGCCAGAAAAGATGGCCACAACCTCGAACAACTGATGGTTACTGGGAAGGTAGACGGACGAGGCCCCGCAGCCCTACATGATGGTCTGACCAAATCCACACATCTCTGAACACCGGACTACATGACGCTCTGCATGTTGCCAAAGACAGACACAGATGGCGAACTATTGTCAAAAAGTTGAATCCTCATAGAAATCAAGACCCTCAGCAATTTCGCCTACTATATTATATTTTTAACCGACTTCAAAAAGGAGGAGGTTCTCAATTCGATTGGTATTTTTTAGTATGTACACCGATATACGTGATTCTTCTTTAGTTTGATGCGGAATCATTTGGTACCATTATAAATTTCATAAGAGTTCTGCCCCGTAGTCTTAATTTTCATTCATGTTTACGTGGATGATGTTATGACTTATGTGAAAGATGTAATTTTATTTTGTGTACAGCTTTTTTTGGAGTTTATATTTACGTTGATTATATATTAATACTAGCTGACCCAGCAAACGTTGTATTGCCGATATTAAAATCGCGAACTGTTGATCGTAGATGGGAGAAAATTTGAAGTTGTATGTATTTTTTAATGCTAACTCATAATCAAACAAATAAAAAAAATTTGGCGTGCACCACCCTTAACATTTAGGGGGATGAAAAAAAGATGTTGTCCGATTCTCAGACCTACCCAATACGCACTCAAAATTTCATGAGAATCGGTCAAGCCGTTTCGAAGGAGTTTAACTACAAACACCGCGACATGAGAATTTTATATATTAGACTAGCTGACCCAGCAAACGTTGTATTGCCGATATTAAAATCGCGATACAAAAGTAACTGTTGATCGTAGATGGGAAAATTTGAAGTTGTAAGTATGTATTTTATAATGCTGACTCATAATCAAATTTAAAAAAAATGTCAAAAAAAATTGGCGACCACCCTTAACATTTAGGGGGATGAAAAATAGATATTGTCCGACTCAATTCACGCACTCAAAATTTCATGAGAATCGGTCAAGCCGTTTCGAAGGAGTTTAACTACAAACACCGCGACATGAGTATTTTATATATTAGATAGACTAGCCCGTGTCCCGATAAGTGGCTACCTGTCACTCATAGCTAACAAACGTTCTTCACGATATTTCATTATCTCACAAGAACGTGAATTATAATAGAGTTTCGAGCAGTATTTCTTCGGAGTCGATCTATTTTTCCGTTCCTGTTAATTGGGATCTGTATTGTTTAAGGCGCGTGGCAATAATTAAAAAAAATGTTATTCATTTCTGTCTTTATTGATGCCGATTAAGAATTGCCTTTCCAAGCTTAAATGAAGCATTACTGTGTTTCGGTCTGAAGGGCGCCGTAGCTAGTGAAATTACTGGGCAAATGAGACTTAACATCTTATGTCTCACTGACGAGCGTAATTGTAGTGCCGCTCAGAATTTTTTGACTTTTCAAGAATCCGGAGCGGCACTGCAATGTAATGGGTAGCACGTAGCAATTACCGTCAGCTGAACGCCCTGCTCGTCTCGTCCCGTATTTTCATAAAAAAAGACCAGACTTAGAATACCTACTTTATAGTTTAAAAATGAAAAAGAGTTCCGCGTATAATATAATATTTATGAGTTTGTGAACAAAACCCGGCTCAATGATAAGTGATGTGAAGCCGCGGGCGACTGCTTGTTTCATTATAACGATCATAAAAAATAAAATGGTGAGACTTATTACGGACATTTAGTAACAGATATACGGCTACGTTTCTTATACTTACTTAATATCACGAGGCTTTAAAATAATTTGTAGCGTCGACATTTTGTCTCTTTCTCCCATGTGTTTCTGATTAAGGGTGAAAATGAAATAAAAAACGTCGGGTTCTCGTAACAGACATGTGCATCTGCTTAGCTGGCAAGGAAACTGGAACACAAGTGGAATGGAGTTGATATATTATAATATTTATTCTTATTATGGTTAAGCTAGTTTTTTTAATGGAATCAAAACACATTAAATAGAAGAGCAAATGAGTTTGTTGGTCACCTTATCGGAAGTAATTACTGCCGCCTTTGCACCCTTGCAACACCGGAGTAATCACCTGACGGAGGCTGTGCGCAGTTAATATTTTCAAGGTTAAATAATATGTCAGCATAGAATAGGCGAACGTTATTAAAGTGAAACTTTTATTACATCGTCTCAAACTTTTTCGTCTGTGTGTTGCATGTCGCGTGACGCTCGGGCGCGCCTATAGTTCGCAGCAGCTGTCCGTGTAGTGTATATAGTGTCTATAGACTATTACTCATATCATTCCAATTTTCCAAGTATAAAATTAAGATTGATAAAGCGATTTTTATACCCTTAATGGAATATTATTCCAAAAATTTTTAGTTAAATGTTTATTATGATATACCACACAATCCTTTTTTTCTTGCAAGTTTCTACAAACTAAGAGAGAAGGTAAGATATCACCCAATTTGCTTTAAACAGAAGATTTACAACCAGTATTTAGGTCACTTAATATGTATTTCTCTCCAAAAAAAAGTTGATAAAACATATCTATTTATTATATTTACATATATATACCTATCCGGATCTTTCCGCTTTATCATTCACGAAGTATTTAATTATGTTCACTTCTTACAGCAATATCAATAAAAAATAGTGTTTTAGATATTTCACGATGTATACATATAATAGTCACGCATTTAGATCAAAATAAATGCATAGAACTAAACAGAACAGTATATTTTTCAAAGTATGTTTTAAATTAATGATCACATTCGACGTATTCTCAGTATATTCAAGAATACACATTTAAAAATATGTTTAAATATAAATGATTACCTAAGACGTATGCGTTGGGCGTTACAAAAAACTCTAAATATAAATCATAAGCCTGTCTAAACATTTCTCTGTCCGCACCCAAATATCTTCGTGCTTTCGTGCCGTTCAAATTACGCCCGAAGATTTCTGCTTACGATCAATAAATCAATAAATATACGTGGCCGTCTGTTCGTCCGACTGACATTAATGGAAATCATTGTTTGTTTAGGACGAAATTCCGGTCCGATTACGGCGCTTTTGCTATTAAACGGGAGCCATTTTTGGATGTAGGTTCATCTTTCGCTTTCAATGCATTATTATTGTTTGTGTAGATGTACTACAACTTCAAATAACATAAAACCATTAAGTATGTTAGCAAAATACATAAAACCAATAATTGTAAAACTCTTTATGGGTTTTTAGAAAAGAAAGAAAGGAAGAAAAAAGTTTATTCATGACGATATAGTACAAAAAAACATAAAACAAAATTGAGAAATATTATTTTCTATACGTCACAAAGTGGTCCCAACTCAGCATATTTGCTGGTTTGAAAACCAGCGTTGGGCCATTTGGTGACGTCGCCTTAAATATGATTATATAGTAACTAATGCGTAGACTGAGTAAACAAGATTATGTATTAGCTTGTCAATTTCTGAAGTTCCTAAAGTTCTGACTGACAAGTTGACAACTCTGTCAAATGTCAATCTCAGTTCGAAACATTACAGTAATAATATGTGATCACACATCAGTTAACAATTTACATTATTTATTCATTATTGTTTGGTTTTGAGTGAAACAAAAAAATATACTATAAATTTTATAACATCGGGCACATTAGAAGTCGGGTGTTCGTTCAATATATTTACTCCTAAACCGACTCGAATAAAGGAATATTAGTCATCTCTTACTCAGGGGTTCTATTTATGGTATTAGATAGAAAGAGGAATGAATGGTTTCATTGCCTTTGCCCAAGATCGCTGCTTTAGAGGAATCACAAGGACTTGAATGAAATAGGAACTGGAATGTTTGTACTTTTTAATAATGGTCTTTTTTCTCGATTACCTGAATAAACGAGGACAGATGTCTTCTGTTATAATAAAATTTGGTTGTAGTAAGGTATCCATGTATTAACAACATTATCTACATCTGTCTCGGTGATATCACATTGAATTTTTTATGCATCCATCAATAATTGTTATGAAATTGAGTTGATGTTGTAAAATTGTTAAATTTATTTGCGTATTAATAAATTAACCTATGAAATTGTGAAGTAAATTCGTTTCGGATGGTGAAATATTTAAACTTTAATCATTTTATATGATGAATATGAATGTTTGTTTCCGAGTCATGGATGTTTATTTGTATTTATGTATGTTTAAGTAAGTATATTGTATTAAATATATCGTTGTCTTGCACACATAGTACAAGGCTATGCCTTTGAGGCAAGATAATTTGTGCAAGAGTGTTTTTATGAAAATAAGGGACGAGACGAGCAGGACGGTCAGCTGATGGTCATTGATACGCTCTGCCTATTACAGCCCAATGCAGTGCCGCTCAATATTATTGAAAAACCCAAAAAATCTGAGCGGCACTACAACCGAGCTCGTCACCTTGAGACATAACATGTCAAGTCTCATTTGCCCAATAATTTCATTAGCTACGGCGTCCTTCAGATCGAAACACAGTTATATTTACACATTACTGCTGCTTCACGACAGAAATAGGCGCCGTTGTGGTACCCATAATCGAGCCGGCATCCTGTTCAAAGGAGCCTCCCACTACTAGGCAGCAGGTAAGCTATTAACTATTTAAATAATAAATATATTATGTACAGCTCGTTAATTTTAAAATACAATAACGCAGCGGGATTCCATGTCCACTCGATATTCTATAGTGTCCTAAAACAAAACAATTCATCTTCACAATACTCCCGCTAAAACGACGCAATAAATTAAACTTTTTCACTACAAGTATCGGCAAATAGACAAAAAACGCTACCTGCAGACTGCTCGAGCCACAATGCCCTTATTTATAGAGGGTTCCTGCATGAATAATACCACCATTTCAACCAACAATGGTTTAACTTTGCTTTGCTTTCTTAGAAAACTAGTTCTGAGTTCTGACTGAAATAGGATGCCGAGAAACTAACTTTGACTGCTGTAATAACTTATGTATTATTATGTAGTAACAATTCAGTATAAGTTAGTGGAGTTACGAGCAATATAGCAAATATTAGCTGACCCGGCAAACGTTGTTTTGTCATATAAATTAAGGTAAACCTAGGTAAACAGTTTCGTGTACATTGCAACATTACTTTGTTTTTCTAAAATAAAATAATCCCAAAATAAACGTAGCCTAAGTTACTCCTTATTACATCAGCTACCTGCCAATAAAATTCCCGTATTTATATGTATGTATATCCCAGAAAATGTTCAAAACAAAAGTATAACGTTATTCAAAAGAATTGTTAAAAAACGTTTGTGTGGTAAAGGTTACTATAACATAAATGACTTTCTTAATTGAACACAGATTGGGAATGGAGTGATCGCCCTCAGGCTATTAAATAATAAGTTTAATTGTACAATATTACATTGTAAACATATTTATTCGATGAAAAAAAAGCCCGCTGAGTTTGTTGCGCCCATTCTTCTCAGGTCTGAGGCATTCATTTTGGAATGGGTGGTAGTTTTTGACTTTCAATAAGTGATGTCACATCCTATTTTGAATAAAAATATTTGAATTTGAAAAATTAGTTATATGTAATGAGATTAGAAATCACTTATATTACGCATTAACTAGTATTTATTCAATTTTTTTTTTAAATGATTCCAGCTTAACTACCTTATATTATGAATTAGTATATTTTCTTCATTAATAACTTATCAATTAATTTTTGTTTTGTGCTATCAATAAAGATGTGAGAGTACTAAATAAAGATTGGTCTTCATTTGATACCGCATGTTTTGAACTACATTATAAGGTTTCTTTGATCGTTCGCTATTTTAAATTATGTCACGCTACATTTCAATATGGCGTCATCTTAAAATACGAAATAATAATATAATAAAGTGATACATGACTAACACTCCCGTGTTTGCATCTATATATTGTGAACACGGTGATATTTCTTCAATGTCATCAAAATATCTACATTGTGATAAACAGATTATCTTTTATACACATGTATAACCTGTTACCTAACTAAATAACTCATAACTTATATATTACTAGCTGACTCGACAGACGTTGTTCTGTACATAATAAATAAAATACTGTATTTGTCAATAATATATCATAACATCAAGAATTATTTCGTAACATATGCTCCATGTTTTTATAATGAAATTGTTTCACAGTGGAACTGTCAAATCGTGCGTCAATAAATTCTCTCATAGAAAATATGTCCATACAAAACAAATATTGGAAATAAAAATAATTATGGGTCCCCAATCGAAATAAAAAGTATCCTATCTCTCAAGTTGGACTAAACTGCACTCCGCACACTACTAAAATCCGTTCATTAGTTTAGGAGTCCATCGCGGACAAACAAAGTGTCACGTAATTTATATATAATAAGATATGGTATTGTTCAAAAGTCAAAACACACCATATAGTGTTCAAATATTTACATAAAACAATGTTTTGATTAGATGTGTAAGTGAAAGTACATCAATAAAAAAAAACCGTTATGTGCTAGTCGATTCTATATTCTACATATTTTCAATAGTTTAGATTAAAACAAAATTTTAGTTAAGTACACATAAGTTTGTTAAGTTCAATAACTAGCCAACTCTTAAAGATTGACAATATTTATATCATTATGTAAAAAGTGTTCTTATTAAATAAAATAAAAATCACACTCTATAGGTTCTGGATCAGATTTTAAATCGCCATCTTGTTTTTTACTATCAGTTGTCATAGCGGAAATAGTAATACAAATTCTCTCTAAATTACAGCAGGCTAAATATTACAGTTTTTGAGGCAGCAGATTTTACTATTTTCGGGTTCCTTCGGGCACGGAACCATAGAACATAAATCATAATCAAATTGGCTTTTATAATAAGCTTATTAAGTCCTGCTAGATTATAACCGATTTTAAAATTCCTGCCCCAGTCTGAGGCGGGGAAACCAAGAGGAAACCGCACTTAATTATATGCCTCTCCATCACTCAAAACTAACAAACAAGGTATTTCAAGACCACCCACCATAAGAGCGGAACGAACGACCTTTGAACACGAGTTAAAAAGTGAATGAAAATATAACTTAACATGATGTGCAGTAAGAGTGTTTTTATTTTATTAGAAGAGATAAATTGGCAATGGCGGATGGTAAGATCGATAAATATCTGCAATACATGAGAAAAAACTAATGTAAGTTCCATTACATACAGTACCCAGATATATAATGCAGCCAACGCAAGACTAAACATAATATACCCACAGACTTTATTAGAATGCAAGAAAACAACCAAAAACTGGCTCCATGGGCTGAATTTCCATGAGACCGAGAATTTAATACAGTAAAATATCTTAATAATATATACAAATCTTAATAACATATCTAAACACTATCACACCCATACACACAGTACACACACACACTCGCACACGCGCGCGCACACCAATACACACACATTCTCAGAAGTTATACTTTTATTTTAATTTTATTCTCACTTTTGTATTTAGACAGTTGTTATTTTATTTTATCTGATTTTGATAATTTGATTTCACTATGTACCGTCGTATGTTTGTCGATTTGACCGAGTAGTCAATGACAGCTGAAACACAGTTCATACTAGTTTAGCTGTCTTTGCTACCTGTATTGTATGTAAATTATTAATAATATAATTTAGAAACATTTTTAACTTGTATATTAATTATTGTAATGTTTGGGAAATAAAGTTATAATTATTATTAATTCAATTAATGTAATCAAAGTATTGTACTTAAATATAGTAATAAAATATGTTCCATATTTACAGACGCATGTATGCTTTTGGGAGAAATATTTTTTTTAATGTATTTAAATAAAAAAGACGTGTATTTTTCCAAAAATCCTTTAAATTTTTTATTTCTCGTGCTATTTTACGTTTGTAGAAAGAAGTAAGAACAATATTGTAATAAAGAAGGTATTAGTTAACGTTTATTTAAATATTATTACATTATTTTATACAATGATATAGAAATGAAAATTTTATTTTGTATATTACACCTTATATTGAAATTCTTTTACTTAATTTAATGGTTAACCCATTGCCTAATACTTTGGTTGTGGATCAGTAGACATATGACTTGCGAGAGACTTGGTATATAGCTGAAGTATGATACAAATGGTCTACTTGAACAGCTAACGTCAGGTTGTTGAATTTGGTATATGTAGGTGTGCGCGCTTATCGTAAAAATACGCTGTGATAATCTATATATATATAATGAAAATGGTCTTTGTTTGAGGTTCAGTCACGCCTAAACCACAGATCGTATCGACATGAAACTAACACCATTCAATGCGAAATTTATCCTAGATGGTTTATGGCTACTTATTCTTTTATTGTATTTGTAATAAGATTAATAAAATTTAATTTATTTCATTTTAAAATTCCTCCTGCGAAGCGGGCGGGAACGGCTAGTACTACATAATATATAATTAATTACCATTGCCACGAATTGGCCACACCTCAGAATGATGCTGGTTGCTAGCACAAGAAAGGTTACCTTTTAGTAATTTGAAAAGTCCTGAAAAAAAAGCCTGACAAATCGATAAAAGTCCGGACTGTTAGCTAATCTCGTTTATATTTCGAATACTTATTTAATATAATTGATATGTAGTATAATTTCTAAATTCCATCTCATTCAAAATAAAATTCGGATAGGTTAGAGAGCCGGACAAAATCCGGACTAGAGTCGAAAAGTCCGGACATGTCCGGATTTATCCGGATGGATGGTAACCCTAAGCGAAAGCAAATTGAAGCAGACATTACTCTAATTAAAGTTTTCGACTCCGGTACAAAGCTAACATTAGAATTTAATTTAAAAAATAATTAATACAAAATAATGTGGTTTTGTCGGTAGTGGTCCAACAAAGCCAGGTACCAATAACGAGGTGGGGCCGATAGCATCTCGATTGTCGAGGAGCGGCGGTTCGTGCCCGATCTCAGACCAAGATACCGGGAATTCTCTCGGCTCTTTGTGAAGGAGAAATATGGTTTTTGGATACTGATCTAGAGGCGATATTTTAACTTGTTTTGGTGTGATGCAGTAAAGTTTTGCTGAATTTGACAGTTAAAGAAATAGTGTTAATCATTGAAAGGCTATAAATTATTATCTTCACCATTTCGATGTGTGGCGATCAATCACAGCGTAGGTACGTACGCGTGATTGATCGCCACACGCGTTTAATCGTGTACTTAGAGCGAACTTGGATGGATATGTTGTTAAAGGTAGAACTAGGCGTACGTAGAGCGAACTTGGATGGATATGTTGTTAAAGTTAGAACTAGGCGTACGTAGAGAGAACTTGGATGGATATGTTGTTAAAGTTAGAACTAGGTGTACGTAGAGAGAACTTGGATGGATATGTTGTTAAAGTTAGAACTAGGCGTACGTAGAGCGAACTTGGATGGATATGTTGTTAAAGTTAGAACTAGGCGTACGTAGAGAGAACTTGGATGGATATGTTGTTAAAGTTAGAACTAGGCGTACGTAGAGAGAACTTGGATGGATATGTTGTTAAAGTTAGAACTAGGCGTACGTAGAGAGAACTTGGATGGATATGTTGTTAAAGTTAGAACTAGGCGTACGTAGAGCGAACTTGGATGGATATGTTGTTAAAGTTAGAACTAGGCGTACGTAGAGCGAACTTGGATGGATATGTTGTTAAAGTTAGAACTAGGCGTACGTGGAGCGAACTTGGATGGAAATGTTGATAAAGTTAGAGCTAGACGTACGTAGAGCGAACTTGGATGGATATGTTGTTGGAGTTAGAACTAGGCGTACGTAGAGCGAACTTGGATGGAAATGTTGTTAAAGTTAGAACTAGGCGTACGTAGAGCGAACTTGGATGGAAATGTTGATAAAGTTAAAACTAGGCGTACGTAGAGCGAACTTGGATGGAAATGATGTTAAAGTTAGAACTAGGCGTACGTAGAGCGAACTTGGATGGAAATGATGTTAAAGTTAGAACTAGGTGTACGTAGAGCGAACTTGGATGGAAATGTTGTTAAAGTTAGAACTAGGCGTACGTAGAGCGAACTTGGATGGAAATGATGTTAAAGTTAGAACTAGGCGTACGTAGCGCGATTTGGGATGGAAATGTGGTTAAAGTTACATTCCACAAGGAAGTAGGACCAGGTCAAGAGAACCAAACTGCGTGAGAGGATGAAGCATGGAAAATATACCAGGACTGTGGCAAAATATGGCGGTCGGGATATTATTGGTATTTTGCCTGGACAAACATTCAGAAAAACAATACCAAATCTACAAACTACTTTTTTGGTGTCACTGTGGTTTGTAGAACACAAAGAAAATGTTCTTTAAAAAAAATACATAAGCATTTAAAAATTGCGATATATCTTTGAATTATGCTAGGGAATGCTTCTTTAAAATCTCGCCCTTTAACTAACCTAGGTTTTTTTTAATAGTCATAAATCCTGAACAATCCGCGTCCCCTTGTGCCACAGAAAACGTTCGACTCCAACGTCCATTAATAATCCAAAGGTATATTTTTAAAACAAAAATTATTCCCTACAACCATCGCAAACTACAGTGATTATTCGACGGAGTGCGCGGCCCTGTTGCTGCGTGATTGAAGACTTCGCTGCAATCCTTGGGCGAGCGTGACGCAAATACTACGCTCAAAGCGCTAGAAAAGGATAGCGTAAGTTCAACATCTGATTAGCATCCCAATTACTGTACGAGCACTGGAAATCGAATCTTGTCAGTAGTGATGTGCTTGTTATGATCGAGAATCGATTTATCGACATTTAAAATATTTCATTCGACTTTTTTATGCTTATGTTGTAATGTATTAATTTATGCCTGTTTATTAGGGATTACTATCTTTAATAATAATTATTACAGTTACATTTTATTGATTTAATACACAAGCAAGAATCAAAAGTTTTTTTACATTGGCTACGAAGAAACAAAGCCCGTATACACACCGCAAAAATCAAGATGAGTTGATAATGATGATGATGCCTTAATTTTTGCGGAGGTTCAAGAGAGTATCGACAGGTGACCGGCTGTTTTGGCCTCCAATTCCATTATTATACAATATTAAGCTGTATTTTTATACTTAAATGAAAAACTGAAACAAAATTAAATACTATTTAAAGTAGATTTCTTATCATATTAGTGTACCGGTTATAAAGTATGAGCTCCGTAAGCCTGATTCGAGAGGTTTAATATTTTCATGTTTTTTTTTTAAATTCATCTAGTTTTCACATACACAAAATGTGCAATTAAGGTAAATTTATTACACAAAATATATTCTTTATAAATACAAAACTGTTTTATTTTCAGTGCTGCCTTCTTAAAATAGCATATACAAATTATGTCACTACATCAGTTTGGACTGCGTGTAATTTTATTGTGTTTTAACAACCCTGGCGACCTACATAGAGATCACAAGAATAGTTTTAATAATTTACAGCTTACTTCACGATTTTCCTAGCAATATTTCTCTTTCTAGATATGTTAAATTTAAAATAGGACTTAAATCACCGATTGAACCTTAAAACCCATCTATTATTCAAAGGTCCTGCGAAGAACGGACGCAAGAAGCTTAGCGGGCAACTTATAAAATTTGGCAACAAATGTAGATATATATATATGTAAGAGCATAAGACTTACTAGCCCCCAACTTAGCCGAGTAGTATAATGGTTTTTCAGTATATTCCTGGCGGTACCATTAGTTAAAACATATACTTATTTAAAGTTTATATTTAAAGTCATAACTTTACCTCGAAATTATGATGAGTGTTCTTGGGTGCGCGATATGTTAAAATTATAACCACCACCCATTGTTAAGAAGTGTTTAAGAAATGTAATAGTATGCATCATTTACTCTTACAACGAGTCGCATTCAATTTTCTATTATAGAATGCTAAAAACGATAATATAATTAAATAAAAATAGAACTAGTACTTAGTTCATTTACAATTTAATAAATCAAAGTTTGTGTATTTTATCGATAAAAATACATATCGATACAGGCACATCCCTACTAACGAGCTTGATGCACTCAGACGGGGCGTTCATGTCGAGATTGCATCGGCAGCCACAAGAAATTTTAAAATAAACAAGAAATTATGAAGCGGCCATTGATTACATGCCTTGCAACCAGCTTGACCTGCGAAAATTTACGTTAATGCTAATTTCCATCCATTTATCGGCCTACCACTACAAATTTATATGTATTTAAATATAAAAACTTTGGTGTTTCTTGTCTTGTACGAGTTCGCTTTGTTTTTGTCGCAATTTATTATTTTAAATCTGAGTCGTTTCAACAAAAAAAAAGTTTCGTAACCCGTAGGAATATAGGAACGGCAAATATTATGTCTAAATCTAATACATTGTTTGATCTTTAATAACTTTAGCGTTTTGCTGACGTGCATCTTTATGGGTAAGTCCATCCAAAAATGCCTTTAATTTTTTTTTTCTATTTCACAATATATCGCCGGCTGATACTTTTAGTTTTTTTTATGTATTTTTTTTGACCATTTCACCATAGTGAATAATGTACAACTAAATCGTTTTTAAAAAGAGTTGTGGCCAGCTCTATTCAACTCACTTAGTCGATGCTAAGCGTTTGTAACAAAAACACGAATTTAAGTGTTGGGCTTTGTTTAAAATATGACTTAGTGGGTATTGAGATACTGTTCTAATAACTCTGAAAACACAAGTTAAAGTGAAGAAAAGAAAAAGGCCAATAGGTGTTATTTTTTAAGCAAGTTTAACTTCAACGGATCAGTCTAGCTATCCAACGCGGAAATACTGCCAGTATTCTTGGTACGCTTCCCCGTAATAAAAGTTTTGATTTTATGTAGTCATTGTATTGTAAATATAGTTATAAGATTTGTTTTGTTTTAATAAAATTTGAATTTTCAGTTTCAATAATCAGTTTAATTTGATTCTCTTTTGTCGATTTAACTCAATTTTTCATTTTGGGTTGATCTCTCATAGATTTGCAATGAATTGTTGCAATTATAAACTTTAGTTTTTCCAAATTGGTTCAAAAAAAATTCCAAACGGGTTCGACCTATTTTGACAGATCTTTCATTGGCAGATAGCTCATGTCAAAGAGAGTGGCCATGGTCATTGCAAACATTATACGCATAGTAAAATTAACAAATTAAAAATAGGATGTCATGAAAAGGACACCCACTCAGCAATTTTTGGAATTGAAATAAGGATCACCCCAATTCCAACACTGATTTTCAGTAGGTACCTACCAAGTCGACCTATTGACAGCAGCCGTAGACAAAACGGTTTTTTTGTTATAGGTCTTAAAAGTGACCGTCTAAAAATAGTACAAAAAGAGAAGAAACTAAAAATATTGAATTCTAATAGAAGTTTTATATTTTTATTATATTAAATAGGATTTTTTTATTTGGCTAAAGACCATTTATTTCAGAAAATAGGTAAAAAAATTGAACTTATCTGTCAGATAGCTCACTCGTATTAAATAAAATATGTATTGTCATAAAGTTGTTGGTATTACGAAATACGCGGTCATACCTCAATATCCACAAAAATTGGTTTCTTTGAGAGTCGATTACAATGATAACGTAATGAAAATAGTCCGACGCAAAAAATATAGTACACAAAGAAGGACTTAAAGAAAATTTAGAACCGAATAGAATATTTATATATAATTTGAAATATCCAATAATAAATTTGGAAGTTGCTTCCCAAAAATAAACTTTGGGGTCAAAAATCTCCGAATTTTCAGCTATAACAACATTCTTCTTTTAAGGAATTTAATTGAATTAGTACATCTGTAAAAACTTTAACCGATCAATTTTTCAATTTAATATGTAAATTTGGAAAAAACTAAAGAAAATCAGTAAAATAAATGCCCATTTGCAGCTTAGCCATATGATCAACACAAATATAATGTAGGGTTGGTTGTAGCATTTACAATCCTAGTCAGTCCGCGCCTTAACCACAAAAAGGAAAACAAAAGAAATAATTATCTACACAAATGTACACTAAATTATGACTATATTTACAATGATATTAGTCTAAAGTACAGATGTTCAGTAGGTATTTAAATGAATGTATGTAAATAAATCAAATATTATCCAGTATTTATTTAATAGATAAGATAACTAACATTATACGATCATAAGCTTCACTTGAGCTAAAACTTCTGTAGCTTTCTCAAAAGCCATTACTGGCGTGTCGTGAGGCGTAGTGCTCACAGAAAGCACGTTCCACCTCCAGACGACTCACAAAACCAATTTCATGAATCCATTACGAAACCACAACACGTCCCGGTAACTAGTTCTCCCGTCTGTTATTATTTTAATGGAGTAGTTTCGAACAAGCACGTTGAAAACAATTACAAAAGTGTTGCCAGCGTTTATGAATATGCTGTCTCTATACGGAACTCTTTTATCTAATATATAAAATTCTCGTGTGCCGGTGTTTATTACCAAACTCCTCCGAAACGGCTTAACCAATTTGTTTGAAAATTTGTGTGAATATCGGGTAGGTCTGTGAATCGGCCAACATCTATTTTTTCATACCCCTAAATTTTTTGACATTTTTTTATTTTTATTTTATGTTTATTTATTATGTATTTTATATTTATGATTCAGCATTAAAAATACGTACAACTTCATATTTTCAACCGTCTACGATCAACACCTATTTTAGTATCGCGATTTTAAAATTATTCTATTCCATCCACAATACGCAATAGAGTTGCAAGATGGCAATGGAATATAATAGGTTTGAGGATCTATTTTTTATACCCCAAAAATTTAATTATTAAATTGTTTGATGGGTCAGCTAGTTATTTCGTATAACCGAAAATAGTGTCTCGCGCATTGACACACTTAAATGCTTATATAATTTATACGTCTAGATAGTCTCTTGATGTTAGACTACCGATAAAAACAGGCCCGATTTATTACTTTAGTGTGTGTGACAAGCTACGTCATACACTCGCGATTTGTATGACATTTGTGTTAGTGTGCATGTATTGCTCAAAATAGAGTTTAACTCTAAACTCTATTTTTTTCGACGTTTTCACAGCGTCATAGTCTATCTAGACGTAAACGTACTGTAAATTATGTTTGTCTATACGTAAAAATGATCAAAGATTAAATGAAGTACAAAGGAAGACTTTATTAATGCTATAAGAACCAAGATCACAGCTTGTGCATGTCGCTGTCGCACTTGGTGCCAACAAATGTCAAAAAAGAGCCTTTACCATAGTAAAAATCATAAAACAGAATGGAACTTTGACTAGAGAACAACAATAATAAGAAAACTAATTAAAAGGCATAAAAGGCATTTATTTACTCAAAATTGACTACTAATTTATTTATAAATAATGCCTGAACAGTGGCTGGGACTTTAATAGTGTATACGGATTGTATAATCGAATACCTAATCCCATGCAAATAACATTACAGAAATACACAAATAAAATTTGAAAAACAAAATTTTATGAACGATGCGGGATACGAACCCACGACCTCCGGCGTTCCGTGCCGGTGCTCTAACCAACTGAGCTAACCGTTCGAGTACCGCCTCGTTATAAAATTCTGTTTGCTTTGTTCAACTCTCAGGTTGTCTCGACCTCCGGCACGGAACGCCGGAGGTCGTGGGTTCGAATCCCGCATCGTTCATAAAATTTTGTTTTTCAAATTTTATTTGTGTATTTATCCTAGAAGTGAGGGTTATCACTTTAAAAACATTACATATTATTACAGAAATAATTTTGAATTTTTCTTATCATCTAGTAACTAGGCATTTAAATCGTGTTGCTTTTATACATTTTCTTAAAAAAGTAATCTTTTGAAGATACACATTTTAAGATGCGCGCGCATCACTGTACCACAAAAGTAACAGCGTGAGGTTGGTTCCTAAAATTATCCGACGTCTTTTGGTTTCTTCGTGGATTATTAGGACAGGCAAAGGGTTCAAGCCCATACAGCCGTATTCGTATATATAATTATAAATTGTCTAAGCCATCTTTGCAAGATTTTAACAATATTTTTCTTTCTACAATTAATGTAGAATAGCAGAAGGAATAAATAATTTTAAGGATTTTTGCTTTGTTACGCCAAAGAAGTATAACTTCTTGCGTGCATACATAAGTACACACAATTAATTATTATTGTTTAATGAATCAACTAAAACAAAACGGTGGCAACATTGCTAACAAGATTGCGAATGCCTCGGAATATAATTATTGTGACCCACACAACTACAGAGGAATACAAACGTTGAAGCTAGGTTTATACACATATTCTTTTTTTAACTTTTCACCGCTGCGTAGCTTTTTTTTATGATAATAAGGGACGAGACGAGCAGGACGTTAAGCTGATGGTAATTGATACGCCATGCCCATTACAATGCAGTGCCGCTCAGGATTCTCAAAAAACCCAAAAATTCTGAGCGGCACTACAATTACGCTCGTCACCTTGAGACATAAGATGTTAAGCCTCATTTGCGCAGTAATTTCACTAGCTACGGCGCCCTTCAGACTGAAACACAGTAATGCTTACACATTACTGCTTCACGGCAGAAATAGGCGCCGTTGTGGTACCCATAATCTAGCCGGCTTCCTGTGCAAAGGAGCTTGTACAGGGCTTTTATAAGCGTACTTAACATCCAATTGGCCATTATCGTCGCCAGACCAATAAAACCTTTACAGCGTATTTGACACTTCGTTAACACCAGTTGACACGACAATGTACAAATCTGTTAACTTGAACACTTAGATAATTTATACGTCTAGAATCTAGACTCTAGATACAGCCTCTTGCTGCTAGACAACCGATGAAAACAGGCCAGGTTTATTACTTTAGTGTGGGTGACAAGCTACGTCTTACACTCGCGATTTGTATTAGTGTGCGTGCATTGTTCAAAATTGAGGTTAAGTGTCAACCAGTGGGAGGCTCCTTTGCACAGGATGCCGGCTAGATTATGTGTCCCACAACGGCGTATCTCTGCCGTGAAGCAGTAATGTGTAAACAGTACTGTGTTTCGGTCTGAAGAGCTACCTAGTACCTAAAATTACTGGGCAAATGAGACTTAAGATCTTACGTCTCAAGGTGTTGTAGTGCCGCTTAGAATTTTTGGATTTTTCAAGAATCCTGAGCGGGCTTGCATTGTAATGGACAGGGCGTATCAATTACCATTATCTGAACGTGCTACTCGCGTCGTCCTTTATTATAATAAAAAAAACCTCAATATTTTCTACGTTTGCACAGCTGTCTGTATATTACATGGTAGATTGTACGATATTTGTGGAAGTTCCTTTCTATCAGACGCGAGAGGTATCCTGCTAATTAATTATCTTGCAAGTTTTTTGTTAAGCTTTGTAAAGGTTTGTAATCGATTACAGTTTGATATTGTTCATAGATGTCGCCCTAAGCCATCAAGGACGCATTATCTAAGTTTATTATAGAACTGTGACCTTACTTATTATGTAACTGGTGAATATACGATTGGTACGACCCTATTAAGTGTTTTAAAACCTTAGTTAGTGGGATATTTTTGAGATTTGTACAGTCTTACTATCCCATAGTTATTATATTTTTGAGGGGATATAATAAATCTCTTTCAAATACCGTTGCTGAATATATTAATGAAATTTAAAATTCAATTATAATTAGGTGCTAATAATTAATTAAAGCCGTGAAACATGTTCCGGCTACAGATAGTAGGTCTCATTAGGGAATTTAATTGAATTTAGTGCAACGGCGGCTGCACATATTGGCCTCAGCATTAATCTCTACACCAAAGAATATATAAAAGTACAAGTAATGAAATAAAATTTTATGAACGATGCGGGACTCGAACCAACAACCTCTCGCGTTCTGTGCGTGTGCACTCCCAACTGAGCGAACCGTTCGAGTGACGTATCGTCTGAAGGGTCATTACTGTGTTTCGGTCTGAAGGGCGCCGTAGCTAGTGAAATTACTGGGCAAACGAGACTTAACATCTTATGTCTCAAGGTGACGAGCGCAATTGTAGTTCAGCTCAAAATTTTTGGGCTTTTCAAGAATGCTGAGCGGCACTGCATTGTAATGGGCAGAGCGTATCAATTACCATCATCTGAATGTCCTGCTCGTCTCGTCACGTATTTTCATAAATAAAAATCGTCATAAAATCTTGCATGCTTTGTTCAACTCTAAGGTTGTGGCTTCATCTACAGGATCTTTACAGTTGATAACCTGCTCAACTCCAATTTTTGGATATTAGGAAATTGACTTGAGATGTCGCTCTTGCTAATCTAAACAATTTGTTATTTGTTTTTACAAGTACTACACACGAAAAAGTCGTTTCGTGTCTTACTTATAGATAAATATTTAATAACTGATTATTGAGTATTGTTTTGTGTGTCCGTCTGTTTTTCGATAAATTTCTATTGACCTTGATAAAAGGAACAATTTGTTATGTTTTTAAGGTGAAAACCCTCAGTTTTCTAGGATTCTAGGATTAATACATAAATAAAATATGAAAATAAAATTTTATGATGCCATAGGTTGTGGCCTGTGGTTTCGTGTGCCGCATGGATCATAAAATTTTGTTTTCAATTTTTATTTATTGATAAAAGAAATACTTTGGTCTGCAGATAAATTATATGACTGGTTAATAGATAGGCTACAGTGAGGAATTTGCTAGAAACTGTCATAATCATAATGTTAATAACACCACGAACAGACATAAGCTTATAATGCCTACTACTCGGCTAAGTCGAGTTAGTAAGTTTTTTGGGGGGCGATGTATTTGCTTTGACAACAAGATCCCTGAAAATGTTCAAAACAAAAGTATTACGTTATTCAAAAGAATTGTTAAAGAAACGTTTGTGTGTGGTAAAGGTTACTATAACTTAAATGACGTTCTTAATGATACCACAGATTGGGAATGGAGCGACCGCCCTCAGGCGATTAAATAATAAGTTTAATTGTACAATATTACTTCGTAAACATATTTTTTCGATGAAAAAAAAGCCCGCTTAGTTTTTTGCGCCCATTCTTCTCAGGATTGAAGCATTCATTTTGGAACGGGTGGTAGTTTTTGACTTTCAATAAGTGATGTCACATCCTATTTTGAATAAAAATATTTTAATTTGAATGCCTCGCACTAATTAATTGGTCCATTCGCGGTACGGTCCTGACGGTTATAATAATAGCTGACCCGGCAAACGTTGTTTTGCCATATAAAGTATAATTCACGCGATAGTTTTATAAGTAATAAAATATTGCCTATATTATAGCCTGTACATCATTTTGCTCTATTGTCAATAGTTTTTGCAGCGCAAGCAAAAATAGGTTTTCGATTTTACACCTTGTGTTACAAAATAGCAATTTTATTACGGATCCCTAATTTTGAAAAATAAAAAAAAACATAGCCTTCCTCGATAAATGGACTACACAACACTGAAAGAATCATTCAAATCGAACCAGTAGTACCAGAGATTAGCGCGTTCAAACAAACACTGCAGCTTTATAATATTAAGTATAGATATAGGTTTTGTCCCATGTACAATACGACATACCATCGAATATTGAAGACAACGATATATTTAATACAATATACTTACTTAAACATACAGAAATATATATAATCATGCACATAAACATACATAAACACATATAAACATACATGACTCGGAAACAAACATCCATATTCATCATATAAATGCTTGCACCTACGGGGATTCGAACCCGGGACCTCTAGCTTAGTAGATAGGATCGATAACCACTCGGCTATTCATATAATATGTCGTCATATAACAAAACCGCGTTCGATGGTTCAACCGTACCAAATCCGATCATGTGTTTAGGTTATTATATACGTCCTAAAAGCAGCCAATTAAACTAGTGAGCCCGCGACAGCCGAAACTCGTGGTGATACAATCGGACCGGACGCTATTAATTTGTTAGAAAGCCCAAATTTTTGAAACATAACCGAGTCGGTATGATAATTTCTTGTAGATTTATGTTTAGCCGGTTCTCTTTGATAGTTCCTACTTATATCTGATGGGCCCGGCAGATATTAATGTTCCACGTATGTGCTTGTTTATCTGGACATGTCTTTATATCGTCAGGTTTTCGTATTTTTGTATACTTCACGTGATTTGAATGGAACAAATGTAAATTTTTATTGGTTGTTATTTTTGTTTTTAAGGAAGGCTAGAAGTTATATGGTTTCCTCAGTAGCACCTCTTTTTTGCCTTTAAACAGTAATAGAGTCCTCAAGCACTGAGTTTTTCAAGAAACATTGCATTGTATTGGGCAGGGTGTTTCTCTTATAATCAGATGGACGGCTTGCTAGGTGAACGACTTTTTCTCATAAAAAAAAACATTGACAGCTATCAGCTTAGTTGAAGGGACTGCCGGCGCAAAGTTTCATTATCATCAGCCGGATTGTCGTCCATTGCTGGACAAAGGCCTCCCCCAAAGATTTCCACGACCTTGACCAGATCGTCGGTCCATCTTGTGGAGGGCGTGGGGGGTTCGTGGTCGCCATTCGAAAACTTTATTGCCCCATCGGCCATCTGTCCGTCGAACTATGTGCCCTGTCCACTGCCACTTCCGTTTCGCAATCATTTGGGCTATGTCGGTGACTTAGGTTCTCCACGGATCTCCTCATTTCTGATTCAATCTCGCTGGCAAACTCTGAGAATAGCCCTCTCCATTGCCCTCTGAGCGACCATGAGCCCAAAGCTTAGTAGCCTCTAAAATCTTAATAATGACATGTTATATCAGACTTTCTATAGGTACATATGATAGCTTATACTTATTTTATAATTTAACAAATGAAATTATACCCTTTTCATTCATCTAAGCAGAATTAAATTAAAAAACGGAGTACAGTGTTTAGCCAAGCAAATATAATTCTCGAATAATGTTCTAGAATATCATATAATTGTATCATATATTTATGAAATATTTATTAAATCATTTTATCTTACCTATTGTAAATATATCTTGTTTATATCAGTGCCGCGATAAAATCTAATGATTATATATAAAATGTGTATATATACTTACTAAATTCCTAGTCGATTCTTTCATATAGCCTTAAATTGGGTAAATATAAACAATCATTTGGTACCAACAGACGCTAATTCGAGCGAGAAGTGTGAAAATTAAATGAGATAAATGCTTTATAATTTTCGCGGATTGTAAAACACGCGAGGCATGGCACTGCGCAGGGCGGACAAAAAGCTGAAATATCTGGAGTCTGCGGACGTGACTGGAAGGGTATCGTTTCCTGCGAAACATTGTAGATCCTCGTATAATTTATGTAGAAATGTAAAACGACAACTTTTTGTCGCAACATTTCTGATTTTCGAAGTTTTTGTTGTACAAAATATTCCCTAATAATGGCCGCCGAAAGTTTCTTATTATTTAATGACATTATTGTCGTCGTAAGATTCAGGAAGTTGTTTGGCTGAGTTTTATTAAAAATAAAGTTCCGGAACTTAACACTCTTTAACGGGGAATATATTACACTTATAAATTCATTACTGATAATGAAAATTGCTTCTTTCAATTGCATTTATACCTAATGCATCTCTAAAATATAGTAGTACAGTCAATCCTCTTGGTTTTATCCCTATATACTTATATTAGATCTGATATTCGTCTAGATAGACTATGACAGCTGTGAAAACGTCGAATAAATTGACTTTAGTGTGTCATTATACTAAGTACTCTATTACACTATATAGTAACTTCTATCACAGTAGACATACCTATGTAATTCTTTTTTGAGCAATTCACGCACACTAACACGAATGTCAATCGCGAGTGTAAGACGTAGCTTGTCACGCACAATAATCTAATATTCCAGGCCTGTTTTTATCGGTTGTCTAACAGCAAGAGACTATCTAGACGTATAAATTATATAAGCTTATATATTGCGGCCATCCATGCCTCCAGCTTCAGCCATATTGGTACATTTACGTCACTCTGACCTCTTTCGTCATTTCTGACGTTAAGCCTTTAATTGTCAACATATTATTATTGTCTGAATTAATAATGAGTTGCCTTTAATTAATGTCTTTTACGTTAACCGTTTCAATTCAAGCAAATAAGTAAATAATCAAAATGAATGGTTTTCATCTAGTTAATAGTCTAGGACATTCTCTGACCCCTTTGGCCTTTAATATCCAAGTCCTGGCTACTCATATAATCTTGCTTACGGCATATTAAGGTGTCCAAACCAGCGCGGGTGGTTTTCTCGAATTTTCGCAGTAGGATTTCAGCTACATTAAATTACCAATATTGAATTTTGTTTAGCCTTGTTACACCCCCTGCTTATGGTAGAATTTTCATCTAAGTGACCTGCATTTTTTACTCCTAAGTAGATACTAAGCTGAAATTTAATGTATGTATTTAAAAACAGAAGGGCAGTAAAAAAAAGACGATCTTTTAAATTTTTTAAGACTTCGCCTTACACTTGTCCGTTTCATTCAAAGTCAAAGTCAATTAAACTTTATTCAATTAGGCTTAAAATAAGCTCTTTTGTCAAATCAAATATTTCTTTTATATTACTGAGTTTACCATATATTCGTAAAAAGTTGAACTCGTGAGAAGAACAATATAAGAAACTCAATGGCCACTCTTTTCAATCAGATAGAGTAATTTACAATGGCTGTAATATACATGAAAAATTAGTTTGTATGGTGCTGCGTCCAATATATAAGTCCTCTTTAAATGATAAAAAAAAATCATAAAAAATAATAAAGAATTAACTGTATTAATATAAATTATAGTATATTGGATGCATTATAAATATCTGTTCTCAATTACGCTCGAGTAAAAAATAAGGACTCCGTGTCACCTTACATAACAGCCCCACGCTTATACTAATACAAGCCGATCGGCCGCCATTATGAGAGAACCATCGTCTGTGACAGATCAGTTTGCGTCGCAATAAAATATTTTAAAAATGCCGTCGTGGGTTGTGAAAACTTGTAAAAACAATTATATATAAGAGTATTTGTGGATATATGTTTATTTAAGGAAGAAAAAATTGTGTAACTGGTATACCCCGTAACCGCACACACACAAGCATAAAGGTGCTTCACTTGCTGATATCACGGAGTCCTTCTTTTTTTACTAATCCGTGTTCTCAGTCAGGCATAAGCTAATAGAGACTTTGTTCCATTTTATTCTAATATTCACCGGCTTTAAACGTAGAAAAATATTTTCATAAATAAAATTTACAACACGTCGTTATTCCGAAGAACTATTTTTGAATAGTTATGACGTGTGTACACGCATCTCACAACCCACATTTCGTAATCGGTTTTGACTGATGCACCAAACATAAACGACATGATTTATTGAAGAGAGTTTATTTATTCTCTATTCTTTGTGTGTTATGAACGATTTCACCATAGACATAAAGAATGAACAGTTTGTTCCCTAGCCAATTTTTAAAGTATGATAAATAGATACGAAATGTGAAACACACAGAACGCAATGAATTCAAAAATAGTCCTCGAGATGAAAGATTGTTAGCAAAATTTTGATTTACAAATTATAGATGTATTAGGTACAATCTTTTTCTTCTATAAGCTCTACAATATTCATAGTTAAGGCCAGCCTAGCCAAACTCTTTGAGTAAAAAGCATTTTTCAAAGATGACGGCTATAATTTTGTAAAAAACGGAGATAGCCGAATTCCACTACATTTTAAGCAACTGTTCGCTTTTAAACTTAGCCGGATTATATTTCGTCGCCAATTGCCATATTATGTGTAATTAAAACTCTATTAAACTTATGTCAAATCACCGCACGTTTCATAGTAAACTAAATTTAAATTTTTTCTTATTACTTAGTATTAGTAAGGCGGTAGCTTTTACCCTCAATGCAGATCTCAAAATATTTTCTGCTACCTTAATATTAATTACCTACATGTATATTGAGAGCGAAGTAATAAATACAAAATTAAATAAGAATTTAGGACAGTACGTATTAGCTAAAGTACATAATAAAATTATTTGTTTATATTCACAAATGCAGCGCTGCAAATAGCTTTCCCTAGCAATAACAATGCAATGTCTGCACATTATCTGTGTCAACAATGGTGTGGGACTTTGTACAGATTACGAGAAATGCTTTTCATAAAGTGACAAAACATAATTGATGGTGACAGAGTCTGGCTTGGCCATTCTATTCATGTTGTACCAGCAGGTACCGGGTTTACAGGATCTTTATAGGGGTGTTTGCAAATCATTGTTGAAGGTGTCCCTTTGCAGATTTTTTTTGCCTCTTTTAATCGATTGACATTTCTAGTTTCATGGTTCAGGTAAGCCTATTTTTTGCAGGCATTAACTCGGTATACTTATAGAAATATTGTTTTTTCTTTGAAGGGTTTAAATGTATACGTACTAACTTTTAGATGTTACTTTTAGACGTTTACTACTGCTAGAAATTTTCAAGAATCGAAATTTGGACACAATTTTATATTCTCAGTTTGAAAGTTTTTAAGTATAATTATTATACAAGGCAATAATAAAAAGTAAAAACGTTAGAAGGTGGGTTTTGAACTGAAATCTTTTGAAATATATTTCTGAATGTTTATCTACTACAGAAAATATAACATACATAGTACAATGTCTGTGTAATACGAATAGTGGTATGATAAGGTGATTACATATACATATTTATTACTACACACACTTACCTATTACTACACAGTACTTTGTTGAATCTTTAAGCTTTTGGGTTTAGTAATGAGGTTTAGAGCGTATTTGATCACGTGTACGCCGTAGGTACCAAAGATTAAAAAGATTACTTTCTCAATGCGCCACATTGCTATCCAAACAGTTCGTAATTTAGAAGTTTTTTATTTTCTATTTGTTGAGTTTTGTTTTAGAATGAGATGAGAGTACCTACCATAGTGGAGTTAGTCGCCTTGAGTGTGTCCAAACCCATTTTATATGGCGTAGTGACCGTCAATAAAGAGCATACTCTCACCTCAAAGATCTATTGTTGGTATTTAGCTACCATTAGATGAGCCACTTATCCGTTTGTGCAGAAGGGGAAGCAAAAGTTAAAAAACATTAAGTAGAGCTTACCAGACAGACGCAGCGAGCCCGAAGTAGTACAGAAGTAAGAAGACGACGGCGCAGTTTGGGTTTGCGAGCCCGTCGTGAGCCAGCAGCATGCGAGTGGGCGAGGTGGAGTCCTTGGCGCAGCCGGCGGCCGTGCGACCTGCTGCCGCCCGCACGCCCCACCCCGCGGCCGCTGCACACCTGCATAGCGCCACCAGCACCAGCGCCCGCTCGCCTGCTCCTCCGCGGTCTCCACACGCCAGCTGCGCCGCCACGGCTGCCAACGTACACGCGAAACTCAGAGCAGCCCACGTCGCCAGCCAAACCTCAGCCGCTTTCCTCTCGCCTCCTTCCCACAGCACTTCGGCGTCACAAAACTGCGCGCAACGGCCCGAGCTCCTCACCCAAATCCAACTACTCGGCTTAATGAGCTTCCGGCACGCGCTTCTGCTGTTGCTACTCGTGTCGAAGGGTATACTCCCGATCACCGATGTCCGTTCGCCCGGCCCTTCCATACACATGTGCTCGTGATTGTTTTCTGCCGGGAAAAGGGAACAATCGAGCTCCGCCGGCCAAGGGAAACCGAACCCTCGCAGCACGGGATAACACCTAGAGTATACACTCTCACACAGGCCCCGACACGGTCCTATAGGCAGCGCAACTTTATCTGTACACATCGGCACGTACACGGCGCACAAAAACAAATGCAACTGCGATGAACAACCGTACTGAACCAGAGGACTGAAAGTCTGAAGAGTCACATCGGCGTCAGCCTGGAGTGTGTGCCTAGCCAAGTTTGGCATTCCGGTTTGATTATATCCAATGTTTTTACACATCGCCACTTTTATTGGTTCACATGTCCGAACAGATGCCTCGGAGGCAACTTCTAGAGCTAGAGTAAGTAATAAAACGTATAAGCACTTCATTTTAAGACAATTTCAAAAATACAAGACACAATTAATATAAGGTTATCGTAATATTTCGCGCGTATTTGTTCCTTTAATGAACACGGCCATCACGAAGCGCGTCTCTTGACGTTCTGAAAGGCGCGCGGTTAGCACCTCGCGGGGGGGGCGGGAAGTAACACTGTTTGCCGGGTCGCCACAAACAAACACAAAAAGGTCTGGCAGCAAGCTAGGCAGGTATACACGTTGGTACTGGAGGGAAAGGGATGGAAATTTAGTTTAAAGTACCGCGTGCCGGTCGATGTCCAGACCTTGTTATAGGATAACAATCTTCTGTGGAAGACCTTCTCATAAATTACTTTTACTGCCGGTATTTATGGGAGCTCTCTAGCTCGCTACACGGAGTTAAAAAGTTCGATTACGTAGTAGAAAACTTGATGGGATATCGTAGTAAACTAAAATATAAAACTTGCTTACTTACTGTAAGGATTATTTATTTTTTCAAAGAAAACAAATCTTATAACTAACTAGGTATATTTACAATACTATGGTATATTAGGTACATAAAATTAAAACTATCACTACGGGGAAGCCAATTAAGTTAATTAAATAAATTAAGTTGCACAATGACGTTACAGCAAGAACGCCCCTTATTTTACTGTGGAAGTTAATGATAGTTGATATTTGATAATAATTATATTATATAGTTATACGGATACCCAGTAATTTCACTAGATACGGCGCCCTTCAGAACGAAACAATAATGCTTACACTGTACACATTTCTGCTTCACGGCAGAAATGGGCGTCGTTGTGGTACCCATAATCTAGCCGGCATCCTGTTTTTCCACCTCTTCGGCGAGATAGGATACCTAGGCTTCATACTGGATATTGATTACTGGGCTCTAATGTTTATATTATAAATAACAATATAATTATCTAGTTAGGTACATTTTGAATGAGCTACTTATATTAATGTAGGTATTAAGTTACGGACACTTCAGTAATATATTATGTTTGTGCAATATAAAAATAGTTTTTTTTTTGCTCTTTGTATAATATCTATGACGAGACGAGGAGGCCAAAAATATCTAAATTTTACCTACATCAAAGAATATTATAATAGCATACAAGTACTTACATTTTAACTTTGATCACCACGGCAAGAAACTCATTGCCACTTTTTTAATCAAAATTTACAACAATTTTACAATATTATATTGTTATCGTGTTATAGGATCGAGCAGGCACCACTAGCAGCTTCATCAGCAAGAACAGTGAGTACCTACCTACAACATGAATACGTCGATTTCAACACCGACTCACAGTTACGAAATCGATGTATTTCAGATGTCAATAAATTAGAAAAAAGCATAAAAGATTAATAAATGACACTCATAATATTATGTTATGCTCGATAGTCCGTTAAAGAAATTCTGAAAACTGCAACTTGATAGATTGATAGCTGGCATAGGTACTAGACACAGAACGTAAATTTACTTATGTGCTCCAAACAAGCATCTCAACGGCGCCCTTCTAGCGGCAATATATTATAATTACTAAATAGTGACTACCTTATGATAATAATAATATTATTTTTTGCTAGCCTATGTCCATATTTTACATTAAAAAATTAAACATTAAAGAACATAAAAAAGAGTGTGTGTACTTATGTACACGCGTTAGAAGTTATACTTCTTTGGCGTATGGAAAAATAAATAAAATTTTAACAGATAGTATAAACACTCAGCATTTAAGGTAAATATAAACAAGTATAGATTTTTTTTATTTATGCATAAAATTAGTATATATACCAGAAATAAAACAAAACGAAAAAAAAAAAATTTTTTAGATAATGTAATAATTTTTAATTAACGATGTAAATAAATTATACATACCGACAATTTAACTCAAATCTATAAATGCACTCAAAAGAGTTTATTCAAATCGGTTTTATCACTTATATTCAATATATATAGATATACTAATAAATTATTAGTAAATACTATCACCGTCGTATATGAAATTAATTTAATAAAAACACCAAAGTAATATTTATTTATTCCCATTGTTTAATTGTACTGTTACGAAACACGTGTTCTAAATATAAAAATACTAGAATATACAACTTGAACATAGGTATTGATTTTTCATGCCACCTAGAACTAACTTCACGATGTAGAATTCAGGTGTCGGTGTCCGCGCGCATCGTAAAAATTCACTCTCATCATTTTTCTCCATCGCGCCAAAAGAAGTATAACTTCAATAATATTAAAAAAATAACTTTTAAAAAAACCGACTTCAATCTTCGTATAAAATAACTTCATAGAGATTTAATTTAATACACATCTTATGCAAATCTTATTCCTTTAATATCAATAAAATACTATTATTTGTATGTGCTACCTATTAATAGGGTTTAAGTTGGTTAAATAAAAGAGATGACCCCACCCTGTCTGACACCACATGGCAGAGCATAATTGTCGTAAAGTGTATTCTCATAGTGTTTGTAACCAATAAGTAGGAAGGTCGACTCTATCAGAAGAGATGACACTATTAAGCACTTTTCCCCACAGAATGTTGTGATTCAAAGTGTCAAATGCACTGCTTAGATCTAAAAAACACGCGTATACACTAGTTTTGTGTTAATTATAGTAGTCTACAATTTCTTTTAAGGTAACTACAGCCATGCCAGTACCTACTTCAGGTCTGAACCCAAATAGGGCATCATCAAATAATATTAAAACTGGATGTCATTCTAGAATTTGCCTAATATCCTTACAATTATCTTGGCCGCGATCTCCGGTCTAATTTTTAGGAATAGGTACAACAAGAGTTTTAATGAAGTCTTTTGGTAAGAGACAATGTTGCAAGCGAAGATTATAAAGTCGCGCCAGAACTGGGTAGACATTCTGCCCCGCATAGAATATAATATGTTCAATACTTGCATTGTGACCTGGTGACTTGCCCTGTTTAATTTTTGTGACAATTTGAAAGATTTCCTTAGCTGAGAAGTAGTGTTATAGCACCATGTGAAGGATTAATAATCACACTGCGCAGTTGTGTTAGAGTTCAGACATTTATTTAAACCTTTCTTATTACAGTTTAAATCGAGTTTGAAACGTGTCTTAAAATTATTTGCTTTGAATTTTGGTTCTAGTTCACCTTCAATGTTTTTTTTTTATAATTAACTTTATTTTCTCTTGATTAATTTGTACGTATTTTAACGTGGTTTTAATCTATCTGCGAGCACTTGTCATACAGTTGTAATAGTATCCCGAGCACGGTTTACCTTATTACATCCATTCTATAAGGCTTTGTCTGGCTTTTAGATATAAACGTTTTACATGAAACTAATGCCGCATCAGATTTGTGACTTAGCTTATATGTAACAGTTTCATCAAATTTGTTTCAATAGTTTTTGCTTTACCTCTATAGAATTGAAGAATCTTATATATTATGTAAATAGGTTTGTACACAACACAAATACACTCATTAATACAGAGATTTCTTATGTGCATTGTAATAGTTGTTAGTTGCCCCCTCTTTACTATGTATCCCACCTAACATCTTAGGGAGTTGGGGAGCTGAGCCTACCACCCTTTGTCTTAATGTATGTTTATAATAAGTTGATTTTGTATATTAAAATTTTCTTCAAGGCAATAAATTTTATTAGTACTATTAATTTTAACTTTTATTTTTATAAAAATCGGCGCCCCTAGTTTTAGCTCAGGATAATCCAAATTCTGGTGCTTGTGAAACACTGAATCAAAATAAGATATTGTATTTTACTATACTTTATGAATCTACAGTACAAGTATTGATGTTACATGTGGGCATATGTTCTCAATTGTTATCAGCGTTATCTATTGATTTTCAGCTTACAATGATAACGTGCGTGTCTATATTTATATTCTACATTTACTAACCTACGCCTCGCGATGATCGGAAATAAAGAATGGATTACGTAGTAAGTACGCTATTTACCTAAGTTTAATAAACTTGACTTTAGCCTTAAATTTGTTAAGTTAACTTAGAAATAAATAAATAAATGTTAGGTTAGAGATTTGGGAGTCATTTTAGGTACAAAACGATGTACTTACACGTACTTAGATCTACTTACATATTAAAGAAAAACATTGTCACGTGAGCGTATTAGATGTAAGATTTATCACCCGATCACGTGTACAAAACTCGAATTACACACACAATTCGAAATAACTTAAGTCCCAATTAGATTATCTGTGCATATTTTGGGCCCATATACGAAAAATATAAACACGTTATAAACATTACTTTAAGAATTTTTTTGAAAATATCGCACGAAATGTCAAATTGATTGATCGTTTTATTCTCTTCCAATTTTTCGATTTCATTTTTGAATTTGTATTTTAAATATCAGTAGAGTGTATAATTATTGTACCTAGTTGATATTTAAATTTAGTGTATATGTGTAATATTAGTTTTAATATTTTCTTAGAGCCTACTAGAGTAACTAGCACCTCCAAAAGCTGTGTTGATAACATATTTACCAATTATAAACCCATTTCTCAGGCAATAATTAACAAACTGAGTTCAGACCACTTTGGTCAGTTAGCCTCTTTTAATATTGAGGTCAATAAATGTACTAAAATTAAAATGTTTACGTTTGTTCCTGTGAATAATAGGCGAATGGAGAAATATAGAGGCAATGTGTCAGTTAAACTCTCAAATTTGGATTTATTCAAATATAATATTAATCCCAATGAAATGTATGATATGTTATTTAAAATAATTAAAACAGAGTTTGCTTCTATATTTACTTCTAAGACAGTCAAATCAGGTGGTCTCCTGTCATTTAATTATTGGGCAACAGCTGGCATTCATAGGAGCAGACAAAGGCTATATGAACTATATAGTGAGAGATCATTGTATAATCATGATGCATCTTTTCTCGAGTATGTTAAAAAATACTCTAAATTATGTAGAAATGTTTGCTCTGTTGCAAAGTCTATGCATATCAGACAAATGATTAAAAATGCACCAAATAAAATAAAGATGACTTGGAATGTTATTAACTGGGAATCTGGAAGATTGAAAGATCGCAACAATCTATCAATAAACAATACAATAATTCAATCTCAGCAGGAAGTTGCTACTGCTTTTGAGAATTCTTTTTCTGAGATTCCAGTTTCTATCACAAATACTCTTGTCTCCTCCACCAGTGTTGCTGAGTCACTTCTTTTGGAAAATATTATGGAATGTCAACAAAGTTTCAATTTTAGTTTTGTTAGCCCTGAAGAAATAAATGAAACTTTTAAATCTCTAGAAATGAAAAAAACTGCTATGGGGCCATTTCTGTTAAAATACTAAGTTCAATAATTGATGTCATAGCACCATATCTTGCTATAGTCTTCAATAATTGTATTAATCATGACGTGTTTCCTGATCTTCTGAAACATAGTAAAATCACACCAATATTTAAGTCGGGATGCTCTTCTGACCCGAATAACTATCGTCCTGTATCGGTTTTGCCGACCCTTAGTAAAATTTTTGAAATAATAATTTCAAGCCAAATGCTTACTTACTTTAACTCTCATAAGTTACTTCATTTCTAACAATTTGGCTTTACTAGGGGACGTTCAACAACGGATGCTGGGAGGAATCACAGAATGCACTTGGCATTTTCTGTGCTTTATCTAAGGCTTTTGATTGTGTTCAACATTCAACGCTGGTCAGGAAGCTATGTCACTATGGAATAAAGGGAACTGCGCTCGATCTTCTGATTTCATATCTAAACAATAGATTTCAGAAGGTTGACGTGAATGGCAGGAGATCTCCTGGGACTCCTCTCAGTATGGGGGTACCACAAGGACAATTCTCGGACCGTTCCTCTTCCTTATCTATATAAATGATCTTCCTAATCTTATAGAGAAAAAACATAAGGTAGTATTGTTTGCGAACGACACTTCACTGATTTTCAAAGTGAAAAGAAACTAAGCTATGTATGACGAAGTGAACAATATTCTACCTGAAATCGTGTACTGGTTTAGCGCTAATAACCTATTGTTAAATAGCAAAAAAACGAAATATATAAAATTTACCGTACCAAATGTCAAAAATGTTGATGCAAGTGTTTTATTAAACGGAGAGGTGATAAAACCGGTGGAATCTGCTAAATTTCTTGGCATTACTCTGGATTCCAAATTACAATGGGGACCCCATACCCCCATATTGAAGGATTGGCGAACAGACTTAGTTCTGCAGCATACGCGGTTAAAAAGATTAGACAATTAACTGACATAGATAAGACGAGACTTGTATACTTTAGTTACTTCCATAGTTTTATGTCCTATGGTATATTGCTGTGGGGCAGTGCTGCCGATATTAATACAATATTTGTGCTGCAGAAGAGGCCTATTCGCGCTATTTATAACCTAGCCCCTAAGGAATCATTGAGAGCAAAATTCAAAGAAATTAACATCTTAACTGCTGCTTCTTAATATATTCTTGATAATGTAATGTATGTTCATAGGCACTACTACTTACCTACTACTCGGCTAAGTCGAGTTAGCAAGTCTTTTGTGGGGCGATGTATATGCTTTTAGAACAGGATCCCAGAAAATGTTCAAAACAAAAGTATTACGTTATTCAAAAGAATTGTTAAAAAACGTTTGTGTGGTAAAGGTACTATACCTACCATAAATGACTTTCTTAATGATACCACAGATTGGGAATAGAGTGACCGCCCTCAGGCTATTAAATAATAAGTTTAATTGTACAATGTTACTTTGTAAATGTTACTTTAATTGTAAAACATATTTTTGATGAAAAAAAAAGCCCGCTGAGTTTTTTGCGCCCATTTTTCTCAGGCCTGAGGCATTCATTTTGGAATGGGTGGTAGTTTTTTGACTTTCAATAAGTGATGTCCTATTTTCACATCCTATTTTGATATAAAATACATATTTGTTTTTGAATGTATATAGTTAGAGTCTAGGCATGAATAAGATTTTAAGTTTCATTTTAAGTTTCATAATAAGTAGGTATGTATATGAACGAGCCGTCTGACTTACGGGCTTCGGGGGTTGAGATGGTCTCCATCGCGATAAATTTTATTACAGTATGCACTAACAATATTTTATCAAAAGAATCAGAAAAATATACGGAGAGTTAGTCCGTTTCTGTTTAACTTATATACTTATGACTTGGACTCTTTACTTTCGAATTATATTGCTTAATATGTTTAAATACCAAACTATTGCTTAACTCATTATTTCATACTCATATTTAAGTTATTGGATACTCATTTTTAATGATTTCCTGTCAAAATGCAACCCATTGTATTCCTATAATAGCAGACAATTATTTGTCGGTCTCGGTTTTATAACCGAGTGTACTATAAAAGGTTTCTCTGTCAACATTTGTCTGGATACCAATAGCAACTGTGGTATATTAATTGACACTGAAAATTATTAGTCTTGAGAATGAAGCTGTGGTGTGGTGACAAATTCTCTTTTAAAATGTGAACCTATGACTTAACTGTTGACTCAAATGTCTGGGTAGAAATTAGAAACAAATTTCATATGGGTAATCCTTAGTTCTCTATCATAACATTTGATAAAATGATTAGCTACCACCATATTAATGAGAATACAACTTGGACACACCACTTGACCCGCCTAGCTTGATAGGTTTCATATACAAAAGATAATTAGATAGTCCACATTGTGAATGTACAGGTCTCCCACCTCTTTCACACACCTCTTCGAGCATACTCTTTCTCTTTCGTTCCGTAGGTTTCTTTCGCCGTTGTTTGTTCCATGTGGACCCGACCTTATATTGGCCTCTCAGGAACTGTTAGAAATTACGGGAAAATTTACCAACTCTTGTCTGTGTCTGCAGAATTTAATGATGATCGGTGCTGGTGATAGTTCAAAAACTTGAATTGTTACTAATTCATCATCATCATCACCCGCCGGAAGACGTCCACTGCTGAACAAAGGCCTCCTCCAAAGATCTTCACGACGATCGGTCCTGCGCTGCCTTCATCCAACGTATTCCGGCTATATTGACCAGAGCCGACCACTTAACACCAGGTGACCCGTACGCTAGTTTGTCCTGGTATTCCATAAAAAAAATTAAATAAATATTTTCTAAGATTTTACAGATTTCAAATACAGGGACATAGCAGTTCTGGCAGTACCGACCGGGAAAGCATTGGAATGAGTATCATGAAGTTTATAAAGTATTGCAGTTAGGCTCTTATTGTAGAGGAAAATCTTATCGGTTCGCGTCACCGACATGCTCATGACTGGCGCACGCGATAAATAAATAATAAAAATATTGCGTGCGTACAAAGTACACATATCAGAAGTGAAACCTGCAAGGTGCATGAACCTCTAAACTGCATATGAATTCCTGGTACGTGTTGATAGGATGACACATCATTTCAACCTCTATGAAAGACATTCCTACCACCACTAATATATATAATAATATGTTCTCCTGGTGTCTATGTAGTAATATGTCGTGCGCTTGGAGTCAGAATATATTAAGGTATACTCGCGCCATACTTAAGACAATCTCTTCTTTAACTATGATCGCCTGGTACCAAAACATTGTATTATGCTTCCTATCTCATTATCTCCCATGTTAAATATTATGAATTGATGTGACTGCTCTTTTTACTGTCGCGTTTTCGTTTCATCGACTTTCAAATCACAACGTTGATAAAGAAGTTTTCACTTCAATAGTATGCATATTTCTGTCTCATTCTATGCCGGCTTCATCCTACACATTTTTGTATTTGTGTCTCTTACCTGTCGGTTTTACGTTGCATCCGGTTTGAAATCACAACGATTCTAAAGAAGTTTCATTTCAAAAAATTATAATAAGAATATATAAAGTTCTACACTTTTTGGATGGATTAAATCACGTGAGTTCGCGTCACCAAAATGCTATAGCAGTATATCTGTAGCTATACAGCTGACGTATTGCGCAACATTAGTGCTGCATCTTATAAGTGAAATTGAATGAATTTAGTGAAAAGTTCAATGTGTTTATACTATGCATTGTTGTAATAGTGTATTTGTTTGATTAATATAATACTGAAAATAAGTGTTAAAAATAAATTGAGTGTTTTTAAACATTATGACATTTCAATTTTTTATACTAAATATTCTAAATTTCCACATCCATCGGCAGTCTCTAAAAATGCCATTTTATTATAATATGTAGGTTTGAATACTTTTTTATATTATTTAGGTTTCCATAGATAAAGTAAAACGATAATCCTGTTTTTCATATAATTTATTTTACATAGTTTAACTACATACAATAAGTAAAATATGCATTACTGTATAGTATACGAAAACACATAGGTACAGTAAAAGTAATGGTGAAAATTTGTACACACTAATTATTATTACAAAAATTGGACCGAAATATAAATTGTGTGAGAAAGCTTCGTGTTTACAAATCACAAATCATTTTATTATATTTACATTGATATTGTAGACAATCATTTTATACAGTGGAAATGTTTTTTTTTCAAAACAATTTCCATAGCAACCAAAGCTAATTAAATTGCCAGTTTTTTTATTTACTTTGTGTTGTCACATCTAAAAAAAAACATGATTAAACTTAAATACAATGCTCAAAGCATTGTTATTTCGTAATAATTTAATATTATGTGCATGGTTTATATTTCAAAAATAAATTAAACAATGCTTCGGTTGCAGTAAATTATAGGTTAGATAGTCGGGAAGTGTGGGGAGACTTTATACATTGTGTTGCCAGCTTAAAAAAATGAATTCTAACTATTATCATGATTCTTTACATTATATCGCAGCTATCCCAACGGGTCACATCACCTGCAATATTAACAATCCCGCATATAATTTACTTATACCAATACATTTATACAACACTTTACATTCATATAATATACAACATTCATAAAGTACAGGGAAGTCGAAATATTTTTTTAAAGATTTTTATACTTTCCACAGAGCGTTAATATAAAAAGGAATGCAATAAAAGCGACACTACCTCTTAATAAAATCAATAAATATAAAAAATATACAATATAGTATAACATTATACAGTTGTACTCTTCAATTTGATTTACATAAATGCTTCCTTTTGTTGTATTGACAGCATTCCAATTAAAATCTACTAATCAGTACTTTAAAATAATAGAATACGTAAAATTAAATATATTTAAAAACTTTTAATATTTTTTTATCAATGTTCATTACATACAGCCGGAACGTACTTAATTGTTCATGGCTAAAATTGACAACAGAGCATATACTCTGTGGTTAAAGAACTATGTATCCAGGCCTTTAAAAATTAAATATTTCACAATAATATCGAATTTTGAAGATTCCTAAAGTATATTCTAAATATATTACCATTATATCGCTTTTTAAAAAATAGAGTTTTTGACTTCCAATAAGTGATGTCACATCCTATTTTGAATAAAAATATTTGAATTAGAATTTAGAATAATTTCTATAGCAACTATCCGGATACTGGTTAAATAATTTGAGGTGTCTGAATTCGCCTTTAATTGTTAATAATAATTTTTTGAGGTAGATTTGTCGACACGTTTACCACTTTTTTAATATTACAATTGGATTTATTTTTTAATTTTGAATAAAAACGATTATGATTGTTCTGGTTAATGATAAAATAGATAAATAGCCTCTTTTTTCTTTTTTTTAACGTATTATGAGTGAACATTGACATTACGAACTAGTTATATTTGTTTATAGAACATATAGCAACCGGTTTAATGGCGGAATTTTTCCATATTTTGTCTTAAATGTATGAAATGTGCAATACGATTTCAAATAAGCTTACATTAATTTACGCACTTCAAAGCAAACATATATTTTTATGTATGTGATCTACCATCTATATTACACTAAACTAATAATAATAACATAATAATGCAAAAAATAATTTATGAGATTAAGAACTTGATAAAGGCACTTTATATAACCTTCTTTTAGTTGACAATAGCTACGATGACGAACAAACTACTGTTAGATACCAATACCTCGGGTCTAAAGTAACCTTAGCCTGAAATTCAGTAAGTTTTTAGATAAGTATGAGGAATTGTCCTATAAACGATAACCCGCCATTATCACAAAGAAACAAGTCGTTAATGGCTGTAGTTTAGTAGCAATATTTCATCATAAGTCTAGAATATTCTCGTTCCAAACAGCGAAACTCGAGTCGATGTCTTTTGGAACGCTTTTCTGGGTTGTTACTATTTTTTTTATGGAATAGGAGGACAAACGAGCATACGGGTCACCTGGTGTTAAGTGATCACCGCCGCCCACATTCTCTTGCAACAACAGAGGAATCACAGGAGGTGTACGAGCTTTTTTTGAAGGTACCGGAAACACCGCACAAGGAAGCTCATTCCACAGCTTTGTAGAACGTGGAAGAAAGCTCCTTGAAAACCGCACTATGGAGGACCGCCACACATCCAGATGGTGGGTGATCCTAACTTGTGCCGTGTCGTGCGAAGGTGGACTCCTTATGAACTGAGGTATCAATATGTTCTTCCTAAAACTAAAATAAATACAATTTCACAGTCCAGAATTTCGATCTAGATGGTACTGACATCTTTTTTGGAACAGCCCAAACAATCAAGATATCTCCAAACTATCCCATAATAGCCATTTTGACATTCCAAAAAAGTAAACGAGTTAATTTGCAGCACAAAATTGTTGTTGGCAAATAATTAGGGCAACAAACTTGGAAAGAGGGTAGAAAAATACAGGACAAAGTCCAAATACATACATACAGTTTTTAAATCAGACTCAAACTTTTTAAAGCAACACATCATCTACCTACAATCAGTTGAAACTTTGTATAATCTGAAAATATACAGACCATAGACGATCCGATTATAAATAAAAAAAAACTTATACGAGGGTAGTTCTAGATCAGTTGGCTGTTCATCACTACAGCAATTGTACAAATATATCAAAAACACCCAATAAAAAAAAACAAAAATTAACATTAGTTGAAAATCGTTATTTTCAGTATTACAGAATAAAATATAAATCTTTTGGCTCATTTAACAGTTATAAAGCTTTTATCTCATGATATAAATAATAAACTTAATATAAATGAATAATATGAGATTACCTAAACATATGGAACATCAATATCTATACATGAGGGATAATTAAAATATTATAAGGCTCTCAATTAATGATCTAATCATGTGTTTTTTCTCTCTCAGTCCTTATTTAGATAAAATCAAGAAAAAAAGAGATAAAACATTGAATAGCTTTACACTCATTCATATGTAGAATATATTGCCTAACTTCTAGATCTCTCTGAACTGGCTGGTTTTAAAATAGATGAATGACTAATTTATTATTATTTATACATAACTCATATTATGTGCAATAGTTTTAATTAATAATTAGTGGTCTGCTATGATACTTTAGAAAATAAATACTAAATTGTTTCCCCGGGATGTTGAATGCTAAGACGAACTAGGCGTTACTTCGAGGAAATCCATAATTATGCAAATGTTTTGGGTATTCTTTATTCTTAATTCGACACGTGTTTCGCCTCTACATGAGGCATTCTCAGGACATGTTGACTCGTCGAACTCTTGCACGAGACTACGACAAATATTTGCGGAATTAATACTAAAGACAGCTCAAAACATTTGGATGTCTCCATTACAAAGCCAGAATTTAGAAAAAAATACATTTCATTACAGATTTTCATAGAATAAAAACTGTAGAAAAAGATAACTGTTTGTTAACTCGTTGCAAATCACGTTTTACTCATACAAAAAAATTCATTAAATTGTTGTGGCACGTGGCGACTTGCCAAGGGCTTTGACAAAATCTTTGTAATTCAAAGTCAAGTAGTACAAAAAATCAAATCAACAGTCTCACTCCGGTCAAATCTTAACGGTGTCGCCATGACACTTAGTAAAAGGAAAAGTATGCAAACGAACTTTTTTTTTTCAGTTGCAATGTTTAGGTTGTTTTGAATTAGGTTTTTTGTATGTCAATTACTCGAGTATAAGGCGCAGATGGATCGTTTCTATAACGACGCTTATATTATTATAATTAATTTGTTACACTGGGATGTAAGTCAGTGTCGATCTAAAAGATAGGCCGTGCAAAGATGTAAGACTAGACGGGTGTGGAATGCGAGTCGAGTTGCACCCGCAACGTCTCGCGCTCTCGCTGCACGTCCGCGAGTTCGGCGCATAAGGCGCGACACACACGGTGCAACACCGCGTTCTGATCCTGCAGCGATTTGACGTCCGGGTCTGATTCGGACGACTCTCGCGATGGCTTCCTGTACACCTCGAACGCGCCGTGCATTTTCGGAGCGTCTTCTCTGTTATAACCGAAACCTTCCCCGTCGTACTCTCGCGGCGTGAACGCGTCGGGAGGAAACGCGGGCTCACCTTCGCTTCTCTGGTTGATAAGACGCTTGGATTGCGGAGATGTCGCCGATGGTGACATTCTGGGCGGAGGTTGGGGAGGAGGCGCAGCACCTTTGAATCTATTTAAGTCGAGGGAACTAGAGCGTGTGTGGTTACGAAGTGGCCTTGGAGGAGGCGGCGGAGGAGGTTCCTTTTTCGGTGCATATTGTAGGGACTGTGGACCATCATCTGCGTGAACTGATGGCTCCCTGGCGGGTGGAGGAGGGAGAACTCCGGCACTCTTCACCGGTTTCTTTGGCTGCGGTCGTTGAATTGACTTTATTTCACTACCGTTGGGTTGATCGTTCGGTTGTGGAACACGTTTAGGGCTCGTCAGTTCGAACGCATGCGAGAATTCGTCGCGACGCGGAGAGGTACTGGACCGCAAGTCGCCGTCGTGCGGTAATGTATTGCCGTCTGGTGTAACCCTTAGTGCTACAGGATGGAAAATTTTAGGATCTTTATCGAGCGCGGATTTATGGAAATCGAAATTGACCGGTTTTGGACCTGGACTCGAAACGCTCGACGTTGGGGAATCAACGAATTTAGTCCACTCTTTATTGTTGGCTTGTTGTTCAGGTTTCGGCGGGCTGAGTGACGGTTGCCTTTCCTCCGACTTCTTTAAAGGTTTACTTTCGTACGGATCGTTCACTTCTGGTTTAGGTGCGAAATTAAAATCAGCTGATGTGCCAGAATTGAACATGTCGGATCCTATATCAACTAAATCAGTCGTCACAGATTTTTGGGCGAAATGCGAATCCACTTTAGGTAGTAAACAGGCTGGCAACATTTCGGGTACTGGAATGTTATTTCTCCGAAGTATTATAAGATGCATTGCTATGCTAAATTCTTCCAGAGTAAGCATGCCGTCTTTGGTGATGTCAGCCAGTTGCCAGATTTTTCTCAGATCGGGCACGGAGAGGCGAGATTTCTCGAAAAACATCCTGAAATAGTAACATGGAATTGTATTAATGGAATGAAATGAAAGACTTCTTGGCACAATAATGTCGAATAGTTGGGTATAACAGCGTCGCCCTTTACCTCCGCGCTGTGTTTCGGTTCAACAGCGCCGTAACTAGTGAAATTAACATCTTTTATCTCATAGTGACAAGCCCAACTGTGATGCCGCTAAGACTACTACTATTATATTAACTACTATTTTTTCGATGGCTTGTGGCTTCATGCATTTAAATGCATAAGTTCAAGGTATCTTACCACGTTAACCTCACCTCTTTACCTATAGTTGGCAATCATAAAATTACCACATATTTTTTTCAACCGGTCTTCAGGAATTTTTATATTTAATTTCAGGTTAAATCTTTGCAACAACTGCTTTAGCGAAACGAATAAAATATGGCATAACCATAGGTCTTTCGTCTACGTTTATTGTTTTATATAACAAGGGGTAAACGAGCAAGAATCCAATTAGGCCTTTTTTTGACGGAACTATAGTATATGTGTAATATACAGGGTGGATTTTTGAGAAGGATGGCCAAGGCAAATAGAAAAGATTTACATCAAATTTTTTTTTCTCACTTTTTCTTAATTAATAAGTTGCTCAAAATGGTTTCTGTTGACTCCAACACATAAGTCTATACGTCAATCTAATAACCTTACTGCATTTGATACCATGACAGGATTTATCCTCGATAGAATATCAACAAAAAAAGTAAGATTTCTAACAAAAAGTTTGAATAGGAGGTGAGTTTTCTTCCGGGTAAAAATAATAAAACAGAAAATTTTCTATTTCCTCTAATTTTTAGTAACATATTTCTTTATTATCAGCAACAGAGTCCATTGGTCCAATAATACAGGCTATAATTTTTTTTTGAAAAATTATTCGGGTCGATTTCCGTCAAAAAAAACTAAATATGCAGTTATTGGTTTCTTATAAATCGAGGGCATGACTCCCGACTTTAGTCTCGTAGTTTCCGACTTGGCCATCACCACCCTTCTAAAAAAACCACCCTGTATATGTTATCATCGAGCTGTGGACGTATCATAGAATACTCCACATAAGTTAGACGGCCAAAGTGTCTAACGCAGTGGTCCTTGTCCGAATGCAGAAGAACATGGAGTTAATTAACTATCAAACTGCCGTAAGATCTCGTACCTAGGTCATATACTGCGCAACGATCGATACCGCCTGCTGCAAACAATATTGATGGGGAAAATTGCTGGGAAAAGATGTGTTGGAAGAAGTAAGAAGTCTTGGCTCAGAAATATAAGGGAGTGGACTGGCATCAAGAAGTCCAAGAACGATTCCACTAAGCCATGGATAAGGAGAAGTTTAAAAAGCTGACTGCTGACCTCCAGTATGGAGAGGAAGAGGAGGTGGAGGTGAAGAAGATATGTTGTTATGTAATAAAGTGATGGTACAGCAACTAAGCATTTTTCTCTTAGTCAACGTCTTTGCTCCAAATAATAAGTATGAATGACACCATTAATGACACTTATTAAAGCAATGACAATACAATATTGTATATTTGATTAAAAAGAGCGCAAAAAAAATGCTGGAAGAGTTTCTTGCGCCGCTTCTTCTCTCTCAGAGCGCCATTTGTTTCCGAAGCGGTAGTAGTATCTAGTATATTAGAAATGACATCAAAAAGAATTGCTTGCTCCACTATCCGATGACACAAGTCGCGGTTGGTTTGACAAGCGGACAGAGACAACTGATCTTTGCTCGGGCGTGGTCGATAGCACTACATATGTAAACCGTGTTTACCCTGAGTGATAACCAGTGGTCATCAAGTCTAGTAAATACAATATAAACTCTGCAAGCTTGCGATCGCCACCATGACGTTCACCTGGAACACCAGAGTCAGAACCGTTGGGAGCTGCTGCGCCGCCGCCACCTGAGTGACGTGGGAGTGTCCAAAGGTTAGTGGATTGCATTTTACTTCTTTCCTCATGATTCTTGGTTGATTGAAAGTGCCTACATAAATTCATTTATTTAACGAGCCAAAACCGGCGACTATAGAAAACCTTAATACAGTCCCAGATATTATTCCTGAGCCCGAACACATATAAATTATCTAAATACACCATAGCGTTCACCTAGCGGTTTGTCCGGAGAGCAGGCCTCTCTCGGGTCGGAGCTGAGCGAACTGAGATGCATAGTGACGTGCCTGGGCTTCCGTGATGGCGAACACGTCATGCCCCTCCCCTTCACCGTCTTCCTCCGACGAGTGCCGGTCTGAAGACTCCTCTTCGGTACCTGGACAAACAATAATTAATTTGACGATTCAAACTAATCGTTATTTAATAATTAAAATAATTCCACCTTCGCACGACACGCCACAAATTAGGATATCATCCTCACCATCTGGATGTGTGGCGGTCCTCCACAGTGCGGTTTTCAAGGAGCTTTCTTCCTCGTACTACTAAGCTGTGGAATGAGCTTCCTTGTGCGGTGTTTCCGGGACGATACGACATGGGTACCTTCAAAAAAAGCGCGTACACCTTACAACGCCCTTGTGATTCGTCTGGTGTTGCAAGAGAATGCGGGCGGCGGTGATCACGTAACACCAGGTGACCCGTACGCTCTCTTTGTCCTCCATTCCATAACAAAAATATCTCCCTATTAGTGCAATGCTTAAACTACCGTGGCGCTGTAGCACGTCGGGCATGTTTGCGGATAATAGGGTTGACGATTCCTATGCTGTTATTGTACGTATTTCCAGAAAAACGTTCCAAACCATAATCATGTTGATTGTGAAATGAAATTGAGTTAAGAACACAAAACTGGTCACGAGATTCACATTAACGGACTGATTCTTTATATGACATCATGATTTAGTAGCCCAACCCACATGTAATATGTATAATACACTAATATTTATTAAACTTTAAACACGAATTCCTTAAAATGTGATGGTTGTGACTTGGAACGTTTTTCAGGAACTACGTCCAATTAAGTAAAAGAGCAGCTTTATTTATGGACCCGCATTAGAAATTGCAGTAATTCAATAATTACAATTAATCAGACTATATTAATATGTATCTATAATTTATTAATTATCTTTTTAATTGTAATTACGTGAAATGTAATTTAAGATTGTTTGTAGATTTATTGGTGAAATGCCTGAAAATAAATGATTTACTATTATTATTAAGCAACAGATCCCAAGTTAGTTAAAATACAGTATTAAATTCTGGTCTAAAGTTGAATTGTATCTTCAGTTAAAAAACAATACCAACAAAAGAATACGCAGAATAGGCACGCAGCAAGCCCAATTTTTTTTATGGAAAAGTAGAACAAACGAGTGTCAAACTGATTGAAAGTGATCACCGCCACCCAAATTCTCTTGCAGCACCAAAGGAATCACCTGGGCATTAGAAAGGTATACTCGGTTTTTATGAATGTACCCATGTAGTATCGTTTTAAAACACCGTACAAGGAAACTCGTTGCACAGCTTTGCTGTACGTGGGAGGCTCCTTTGCACAGGATGTCGTCTAGATTATGGATACCACAACTGGCCTATTTCTGTCTAAGCATTGATTAATTTCGGTCTAGCTAGTGAAATTACTGGGCAAATGAGACTTAACATCTTATGTCTCAAGGCGACGAGCGCAATGATTGTAGTGCCACATAGAATTGTTGGGTTTATCAAGAATCCTGGGGACCTACCATGAACTCTTATTGCGATTCAAATGACAACCTAAAATGAACTGCTTTGCGAATGAACTATTTCGTACCACGACGTGATTAGAGCTATCTTATTTAGGTTGACGTCAAATCAACTGATTAAATCGCAATGATGTCAATTGAATGTCAAAAATGATGTCAATTGAATTGCAAACTGATTTAGTTCATTCATTCATGAGGTAATATTTCAACCTAAACTGGATAGCTTATGTGTCAAAGTGAGCGATTCGAAAAAAGTTGCTACTTCCTCAGAGGAAAGTAAATCGTGTTGTTAATAACTTTTAAAAAATAGTGAAAACATACAGAAACGGAACATTTTACTGATAAAAGATGAGATGAGAATACTTTATTCGACTTTTTTGTAAAACAATATACTGAAAATAATAGTTAAAAAAAAATAAAGAACACGCTTTATATAAAATTCAACTAAAAAATAAATTTAAATTGAAAATTGTATAAAAAATATTATATATTTCATTATAAAAAAAGCGTGGGATGTAGAAGAATTATTATTTTAATAATATCTTAAAAAGCTGTTGAAGCGCAGTGTGACGTCAGAATCTATCCCAAGCATCTATATTGTACTAATAAATGATTGGCCGGTTTTTTCCTTCGGTTATACTGCGAAAACTACTGAACCGATCAGAATAATTCTTGTACCATTAGATGCAGCGTGTTTCGGTGAACTTTAGTATATAATATGTTGGTGATTACTTATTTAGAACCTTTTTTTTTTACCCAGAAATGCCTATACATTCGCGATAAAACTAATTCAGTCCATGACATTTCATTACATGTGATAATTAGTGTCGGCTCAGCACTTGTCTTGTGTAAACAAATTTGTAGCAATTCTGGTGAAATGTATTAATTTTAATTACATGTTGTGATTTATAAAATAATGTATAGGCATTTCTAGTTAAAAAAAAATAGGTTAAAAAGTTTATTGGAAAAAACCGGCCATACATTTATTAGTAAAATATAGATTCTTGGGATAGACTCTGACGTCACAGAAACCCCGCGCAAAATGGCGCGTTTGAATGGCCGAAATATCTTGCCGGGAAATAATATTTATTTTTTAATTGAACAAGAATGTTTTTATCTATAATTTGATGTGTTTGATAATTTTTAGGATGTAAAAAGTCAAATTTAAGTATTTTTAAAATTCATGCATATGCCTTATTGTAATGGGCAGGCTGTATCAAATTCTATCAAAGAGAAATTGTCATAAAAAAAAGCGGAAAAAACTTCCTTAAAAACCGCACTGTACGGGTATGCCAGATGGTAGGGATGACATCCTAATTTGTGGCGTTTCGAGCGAAGGTGGAATTCGGCGGCAGAAATCCGGTCAAACTCAGTAGAAGACACACAATGAAACGATGTATCTACGCAAACCCAAGTGTTCTAGCTGTTCACAGAGAACTGGATACCCGACAATTCGAGCAGCTCTGTGTTGCACGCAGTCAAATGATACGAAATTTCTATGCTGTATTTATAATGCCAAGCTCCTTTAAAGACAATTTGGCAATTGACAATTTCGCCTTCCAGATAACCGCGGAATTTTTGGCTATTCCTCACCCCACAAGTCTGTGGGCATAGACAAGTGTGAGGAATAGACAACAAAAGAGTTAGTTCTGTTAGTTTTGAATACACATAATTAAGTTTTAATTACCTTGTTAGAATTTAAGCAAAATTGGAAGAAGTTGGGTAGAAAGTATGGAGGATAAAAACTAAAATTTTAAACTATTGTGGGAAATAAATTTGTAGTGAATGTTTATTTTCAAAGTTGATCAATTATTTAGATATTAATGTTTTTCCTTTGCCAGCCATTAAGTAGTAACTGGCCATCTTGATAGAAATAATAAATTTAATAGAAACCCTATCCAATATAGCAGTTATACATTGCCATTTGAGTTTATCATAACAATGAGATGTTGCAAGAGAGTATACATATTATATAAAATTAAATCCAATATTCCTATTTATCATGATATTCCATAAAAAAAATTGAGAATTCAGGATTAGTTTACACTGAAATGTGACATCAAAACTTCACAATCATGTATTTGTAAACATTGTGCATTATCATGTTGGAATTAGTAATTGATAGAATTAAAAAATAATACTTGATATTTTTGTATTAGCAACGTAATGTGCAAGCCATGGTTTGATTGTCACTGTGTGACCTCTAAAAGAACATAACTAATAACACATTAACTAATGAAATGTTTATACCAAGTAGTCTAGTATGTTCTTCTGTAGTATTTACAGGCCAGACCCCCCTGCCTGTAGCACTGTGCTCCCAAACCGGGTGAACTCTCTCTGCAACACTGTTGGTCGGAGTTGGACTCTCACTAGCTGTACTCCATGGTGAACCACTTTTTACTCGTCTCTGTAAAATATTACAAAAATGTGAGATAGTTATAATTGATTTTACAAAGTGTTGTCGGTAGAATAGATAGGGCTGCTCCTACCTCACCTACAGATATATTCAGAGCTTGTGTGTGAAGTGACCAACTGGCATTGGGCTCGAATGGCCAACAGAATATGACAAACTGAAAAGTTAAACCCAAGGCTTTCATCATCATTTCAGCCCGAAGACGTCCACTACTGGACAAAAGCCTCCCCCAAAGATCGCCATGACAATCAGTGCTGCACTGTCCTCATCCAACTTATTCAGGTGATCCTGACCAGATTGTCGTGGGGGGCCTACCAACATTATGTCTTATGGTAATGGTCGCCATTTGAGGACTTAACTGCCCCAACGGCAATCTGTGTGTCGAGCTATGTGGCCTGACCACTGCTATTTCAGTTTCACAAATATCTGGGCTATGTGTATTTGGTTCTTCTTGGGATCTCCTCATTTCTGATGATCTCACAAGTCAAATTTGAAGCATAACCGTGAGGAGTCATTTGTGGCAATTTGCAGCAAAATTAAATATAACAGTCAAAGTAATCAAAAATTATAAATAATAACCTTCCAAAAAATTGTGACTGATACAATGTATTCATTGAAAATGTTCTTGAAGCAAAAATAAATACTTGACTTCATTACAACAATGTAATAATGTAAGCAAAATGATAAGGATTGCAGATAACAATAGTTAAATGAATTTTATTCTTTGAATGTTTTTTTAATTTGATATTAAACGGTTTAAATTGGCCATGACACTATTTTCATACTTAAAGTACAATCTATGTATCAGAAGCACATTGGAAGACTGAATAGCTTGGAATAATGGATAGTGGAAGACCAACTTAAACGGTGGGAGTTAGTAGAGGAGTCTAAGTGACAACAGGTTGTAGCTGCAGAGAATGGAAATTACTCTCATGGAGTTTCTCTAGAGGTCTGAAGTAGGAGAAACTCAAAATAATGTTTTATAGTTTTATCTTACTATACTTTGAAATTATTGAATCTTTTGTCGAGGAAAAAGCTGCACTAAAACAAAGAAACCTAACAACCCATTGTTAGGAATGTCTGATTAATCTCCATCCAGTCCCACGATTATGTAAAATTTTAAATTCTTATAGCATAGCTAATATTGACATATATATATTTTTTTTTAAGAGTTAAATTCAAAAATTAGATCTATACTGCATTTATTTATTTATATTCATAGACTTATATTCATAATTATAATTTAAAAATTACTAGTCGCTGCTACTCCCAGACTCAATAATGTTGGGGCTACTGAAAACCAGTGCTACATTGGCACCACACCATTGCAGCTTTTTACTGAGTTAGCTTCATTTGGTGACATTCACTGCCGCACAGTACCTTTCTCGTTTTAAGCTATAAATTGTATTATTTAATTTGTTTTATTTGTTAGTTCTAAGAAATTATTACTTATTTTGGTTTGTATCATTTTAATAATTGTATGGTGGTGGTTTTTATTATCAATAAATTTTTATTCTATTCTATTCTACATATTTGCTGATTCCTTAGCCAAATTCCACAAGACCATTCGCAGCATCATTGGTAATCTTTAATATTGTTATAATTGGAAAATTTATGTAACTGTGTATACCTCATTTATTAATTTAAAAAAAAATCTTTGAAATAATAATAATATATTATTTAGTTCCTAGTTTTTAGTTCTACTTTTTATATATGTGTGTATTATTGTAAGTGATTGTAAATAAACCTAATAAATAAATAAAATAAACTGACATATATAGAGGATCTTGAGTTATGTAGGTTTCAAGGCTTCAAAGAAAGGGAAGGACATATATATTTCAATAAATATGTCATATATATAGTTGTGGACTTATCATAGTTCAACCTAAAGAAGTGCAACTGTATAAGATTTTCAGAATTATGTTATGTTATTATGTGATATAATTTATTTTATAGAAATACAGAAGAAAGAAACTCTGTCACCTCTTAACTGAACCAATATGTCTTATATCATAAGAAAATAGCTAATGGGCTTAACAAAATAAAATAACAAAGTTAGATCAAACTTTGTCGTCTAACTTGGGACTCAAAGCTAAAGTTCCGTAATTAGTCCCTTAAATCCTGAACAAAACAGAAAACATGGAGCACTGTTTTATACTCGAAATAGGTGTAGCAGCAATCCATGCCCAGACAAATGGTAGCAGTTCTAATGCTACATTATAATAGATGTACTAATGCTGTCTTAGAATTTTAATGATTTAATCTTATGCCAACATATTCGATAAAGATAGCCTTTATTTCTAGATTATTAGTTATGTAGTAACATGTTTATTTTTTTATTTCCTCTATTTTTTAACAATATATCTAGCTTGTCCACTGACATAGGCTTTCTCTAGGACCTAGAAAACAAGAATAAAACAACAACTTCAGAATTAAAAACAACAAAAATAAATACACATTTTGACAGGACAATAAGTAACTCAAACTTAAGTAAAAACAAACAACTGCCAACATATTAGACTATTCCAAATATTGGCAACATATAACATGCAGGTGATAATTATCCTATAGACAATTAGACACCTTTAAATTAATAAATAACCAATGAGAATAATAGCACAGATGGCATAGTAATAAAAACAGATATGTTGCCATAAAAAATGTTCATGGTTAAGCAGGAATGTATGACATGGAAGGCAAATACATCTACATTACAAAAAAAACAAATTTCTCTGAAAATATTCTATATTATATCAAGAAAACTTACTCCAATAGATCCTGATCTTTGTGACATGGTCTCCGATTCAATTTCTGAATCCGTACTCAATACTTCTGTGGCATCATGTGTCAGAGTTGGATTAACATCACTATCAGACAAGTTGGATGAAACAGTTATTGGCTCATAAGCTCCTAGAGGCCGTTCAGGATAGCTTCGCTCTCGTTTAACAATATGTTGCTCTTTTGGCGAGTTTGACAGTTGTATCAAATCGGAGTTTGTATCCGAATTCAGTGTCCATGTAAACCTTGGAAGAGGCAGATCAAGTGGTGTTATCAAAATTTCTGGTTTCAAGGTCTTATTTGTTTGATGAGCTGCTATAAGTTTTAAAGCTGAATAAAACTGTTTTCTATTCATATGACTAAGCAATGTAGAGTTGTTCGGTGCTACGCTAATGTCCAGAATCTGTAACACAGGTTCACATATTGAAATCATCACAACTAACTTTTCTTTCTAATGATACAACCATAAACCCAATTAACTTACCTGTTTTAATACATCGTTATGTATGTTTGATGATCTGAAAAGCTCAGTAGCTTTTAAAATCGGGATTTTCCCGTTTGATTCTTCATCGCAACATAAAAACAAATCACCGAAATATCTCATTTCGGTTTCTGTCAAATTGAGGTCCTCCATTTTTAAAACTAGGTAAATTTTCACTTAAATACTATAAAGCTATACAAATCACCGACGGCAACTTATCAAAAACCATTATCTGTTAATAAAAACCATATTATTAATTATTAGATGAAAAGAAAATAGGTTTACTTCTGCCAAAATTCTACACGAACACGAAGTCGTTTCAGTCAGTATGACATAAGACATTATTGGCAAATGGTTAGCTAAATAATGTGAACATGACAAATGACAACTGTGAAGTGTGAACTGTCATTAGATGTACCATAACGCTAGGCTCCAACGTGTCGAAACAGACTCAAAAATCAAAATAGTGAATAGTCCCATTTTACGTTAAATTTCTGATGCTCAAAGCTAGGAACGTTTATTATAACGTTTCTGTGAAAGAAATGCTGGCGGATTTGAAGTGGAAACTCCGTCGTTCACTCTCCAAAATTATTTTCCCTACCGAAAATGCCTTTTGTCGGATTTGAAAGTTTGTCACAATATGATCTTCTTCAGTTGACTTAAGTCGAGTTTTAGACTAAACCATGTCCTGTATAAAACTGGTCTAATTTATAAAGACGTTCTTACGAGGATCTCTTCAGTCTTGGGTCATTTTTCCTGGCATACTGTCTGAATCGCAATATCCAATTAAAGAAGCATCTATTTTAGACACCCATTAATAATGTTCTTTTTTCCACTTTGTACGCACCGAAATTGAGGGCTGACGCGTAACACATTGATAACTTAGATGACGCCAGTGCTAGCAACCTGAGGCCAGGCAGCTATCGTATCAGGCCCGTAAAATTATAGTATATTTGCGTATATGGGTCAAAATTATCGTACGCACCAGGATAATGATTATATTACAGTAAAAAAGTGTGTGTGTGTATACTTACGCAAGAAGTTATACTTCTTTAGCCTAACGAAGCAAAAATTATTAAAATGATTTATTCCATTTGCTACTGTACGTTTTTAGAAAGAACAATTTTGTAAAAATCATGCATAGATGGCTTTGACAATTAATTATTAAATAATGAATACGGCTGTATGGGCTTGAACCAGGCATAGGCCTGTCCTAATAATGGACGAAGAAACAAAAAAAATAATGAATGACGCAATTGTCAGAAAATTTTTGGAACCAACTTCAACCTGTAAATTTTGTGTTACAGTGATGCGCGCGTATCTTAAAACTCTCGTCGTTTTTTTTCATAACGCGCCTAAAGCTATATATATATACCTATAACACCAAAAAATCATATGAAACGTGACAATAATCGAAAAAAAACGATGATATATTAAAATTAAAATTTAAATATATCATCGTTTTTAATTTAAATTTAACATTACGTCCTCATTATCATTAAATGTTGTTACTTGTTAGGCTGGGTGCAAACGTTCGGATACCGCATAGGTTTCCTGATCAGGTATTCAGATTAGGAAACCTGAATGCTCTGATTATTTCAATTCAGATCGGAGTGAGCTTCGTAGCGAGTGGACGTCTATAGACTCGTCGTGGTAACAAAATGTGTGAAGCTGAAAATTTATTTTATTTTATATAATGGCGGTCGAACAATATCAATATATAAGACGTAAAGGACTTGGCTTGGGAACAGATATCTCATGCATGTGTTTTGCTTTTTAATTTTCTCTCGTATGCCATTATGAAGCTGATCAAATGATTTGATTGACATGCTGTAATATTTGAAGAATATTATATCTATCTGTTAATTCAAAAAAAAAATCGAAAAGAAAATCTCCGAGTATTCAACTGGTGTACCCAGTAACGACGATTCCTCTTCTTCTTGTTTAGCGCCAGTTACAGTGCATTAGTAATCAATTCGTCTTGGTCGTCCATGATATCACTTGCGTGTGCTTTCATAAGCATCTCTATTCGTACTGGTCGTAAAATAATCCGAACAAAAAAACCGGACGTTTGTGGTAGTCTCATGGAATTCCGAATCTAAATTCCTGATCAGGAAACCTAATCCGTTATCAGAACGTTTGCGCCCAGCCTTAGTCGTCGAGGTGTCAAAATACTATTTAGATCACAGATTAATAAATTCAAAGAAAATCGACATGGTATAGTCAGTATTGAACCGTGAACGTAATGTTTAAATTATCTTTGGTTAATATAGTACGCAACATGGTACCACCACTGATATTTGATATGTTGAATTCATTTCACCTTGATCCCCTTGAATATGGCCATATCTGATTACATAACTCATCTTATCAACTTGTGATAAGTCTGGAACATCATTTCGAAATATTAAGTTTTTAGTTCACAATGTTATTTGTCTGTGGTTGAAATTTTGTATCGTATTTATGGTACCGCCGGACCATCGGACGGACGGCGTCTCGTACCGATTGTTTCGTCGTCGTACTCCGGTCCGGACGGTGATATTAGACCCCTTATTCATAATAGTCTGCTTTCTTAAAGCATTGCTAATTCTCTCTCTGTCTTCTTCTATTGACCTAAGTCAGAATGAGAAAAAACACTCCTAAGCGGCTTTTTAAAGTTAGCGGACCATTATGAAAAAGGGGGTAGGTCTTTACCTATGAAATTGCTGTTTTGTATGAAAAAATTTAAACGAATCTTTTCTGGTATTGAATTTTTTTCCCGCCAAGAAGTTATCCAAATTCTGGAAAAAGTAGTAGTGTGTAGGCGCATGGTCTGGTGAGGAGGGCGGATGACGGAGAGCTTCCAACCCCAGTTTTTGCAACTTGGAGACCGTCTGCTGTGCAGTATGAGGTCCCACGTTGTCGTGCAAGAGCAGCGGAGACGAGCGATTGACCAATGCTGGTTAGAGATGTGTCAGCTTCTCCATCATTGTGTTCAGTTCTTCACAGTACACATCTGCAGTAATGCTCACCCCGTTTGGTAAGAAGCTGTTATGAATCACACCGGCGCTAGACCACCAAACAGTGACAATCAATTTTCTAGGGGTAAGTTTTCGTTTAGGTGCTGAACCAGGATCTAACCAACTTGCTGAGCATTGCGGTTATCAAACAGAATCAATTTTTCATCGCAGGTAACAATGCGGTTCAAAATTCCTTCATTTGTGTGTCTATTGAGCAGAGCAAGGCACGTCTCGACACGTACTTCGCGCTGGCGATCATTGAGTTCGTGGGGCACCCATTTGTCAAGCTTTTTTACCTTGCCAATTTAACGCAAATGGACCACTATTGTTTTGACGCTAACGTCGAAAGCTGCTGCTAATTCAGCCGTAGATTGTGTATCATCAGCTTCCACAATCGCCTTTAATTCGTCATTGTCGACCAAAATCTTCGGACGACCGCGAGGATAATTTTTCAGGTCGAATTTTCCAAAACGGGAGCAAACCAATAACAGGTGGTGCGTTGGTTTTTACTTTTTAGTGTTAGCTCCGTAAACGTCACGTCGTTGATGTTGCGTGCCGCTTTGCTGCCACGACGGTACGCATATTCCATTATTACTCGAATTTTTAACGTATCTTTGATGACGAAAAAGATTGAAACACTAATCTGTAAACAAATGCCTACTTTTGGAAAAAGAATTCCATGTTTTTAAAATGAAATTAGAATTCTTAGCTAGACAAAAATTATTTTGACTTGAAATGTCAGTACTGCAATTTCATAGGTAAAGACCTATTATTAATAATTCTGTGCGATGGAAAATGCAACATATCATCGAATATGTTCCGCTACCAGACCGCGTCCGATGGTTCAGCCGAACCAAATCGGATCGTGTTTAGCAAGACGGGGGAAGAGAGCAGAGAGAAGCCCCACTCACCCCAAGACTACAAGAAACCGCATGTACACACTACACCCAAAGAGAATATAATCACTACGTTTTAACTACACCCTTCAAAATGGAACAGCATAAGTGCACCATTATTAACTGGCAGATAATATGAGCTGTACACAATTCACTTTAAGTATTTCTTCCCAGTCCAAATAATTACTTATAGGGGCTGGTAATAGATAAGTTATTATCTTTCTTAACATTTACTTATATTTAATACTGGATTAGTGATAAATGTACTAAAATAACCTTGAAGTTTCAGCAGCCAGTTAATCTGGAATATATAATAATTACACAAATAAAATTGAAATTGAAAACAAAATTTTATGAACAATGCAGGACTTGAACTACCTCTTGAATTCGAATGATTTAGGTGATGTTAAGATTAAAATGGAGTACATAGAAATTTCAATAAGTACATTTTTAGGATAAATAAAACAAAATTCTGCACCTACATTGAATTTATTTCAACAGTGCAATGCAATACACAACTTTTAACTGCAAAATCATAAATAACACATACACACTACTTGTCTAAATAGTTTATTTTAAATAAAATTTAGAAGAAACACATCTATACTTAAACTTAAAATATAAGCAACATAAATCTCGACATATTAATCATATCTGGACTAAACTGTTTAATCTCTTGTTTGGATGTACTTGATGAGGTCAATGACACGGCTAGAGTATCCGTATTCATTGTCATACCAGCTGATAAGCTTTACAAAGTTGTCATTCAGAGAAATACCAGCAGCGGCATCAAAGATGGAGGAATGAGAGTCACCAACAAAGTCAGTGGACACAACTTGATCTTCAGTGTATCCAAGGATTCCCTTCAAAGGACCTTCAGCAGCTTCCTTAACCTTTTGTTTAATTGCATCGTAACTAGCAGGCTTGCCAAGACGGACAGTCAAATCAACAACAGAAACATTTGGGACTGGTACTCTGAATGCCATGCCAGTGAGCTTTCCATTGAGTGCAGGAATTACTTTTCCGACTGCCTTAGCTGCTCCAGTAGCAGCTGGGATAATGTTTTGCTGAGCACCACGGCCATCTCTCCAGAGTTTACCAGAGGGTCCATCAACAGTTTTCTGTGTAGCTGTGGTAGCATGAACTGTAGTCATGAGACCTTCGACAATTTCAAAGTTGTCATGAATGACCTTGGCGAGGGGGGCAAGGCAGTTGGTGGTACAAGAGGCATTAGAGATGACTTTGTGGGATGGGTCATAAGTCTCATGGTTAACACCGACAACAAACATGGGTGCATCTGCACTAGGAGCAGAGATGATAACTTTCTTGGCTCCACCATCCAAATGAGCAGATGCCTTATCAATAGTTGTAAATACTCCAGTAGATTCAACTACATATTCAGCACCAGCTTTGCCCCAAGGGATAGCCTTGGGGTCCCTCTCAGAGAATACTGCAATTTTATTTCCATTCACAATGAGCACCCCATCACCAGCCTCAACAGTACCCTTGAAGCGACCATGAGTTGAGTCATATTTGAACATGTATACCATGTAGTCTAGTCCAATGAAAGGATCATTAATGGCAACAACTTGGGCTCCTTTCTCAATAGAGGCACGGAGCACAAGACGTCCAATACGACCAAAACCATTGATACCAATCTTCGACATGGTGGCTGTAACAAAAATAAAAATGGTGATAAATATGAATCCTTTAATTAATAGAATACTTTACAGGAGGAAAAAAACAACATTGATGTGAATCTTAGGGTAAACTAATCTAACAGTACTGAATTGAACTTATTACACCAAGAAAGTTGCATTTTAACATGTAAAGGTTAGATTATTAATTGTTAAATGTACCTTATTTGACACGTTGGAAAACTATGCATTTTTTAATTGACTAACAATAATATTAGATACTCGAAACTAATAACAAAATATTCAAATAATTGTTTTCCAGATCTGATTTCATATTATAAAAATACATGTAAGGACAAATATATTATATTGTGTGTGAAAGTTAAGGTCAAAAAGTCATGCAAATCCGAGGGTGTAAAGTTATTAAATACATTGTAAAGATTAATTTAAGCCATTATACTAAAAAATACATATTATAGTGTAAATAATAAAACTAATCCCCTTATTCATAATAGTCTGCTAACTTAAAGCATTGCTAATTGTCACTCTGTCTTCTTCTATTGACCTGTGTAAGTGAGAATGAGAAAAAACACTCCTAAGCGGCTGTTTAAAGTTAGCAGACCATTATGAATAAGGGGGTTAGTCTCCAATAAGTATATATTTTTATTTAGTCTTTGGTATAGGTAGTTATTATTTTATTTAATGTTATGTATATTTTACATAAGTAAAGTGTTTTGTTTTGAACTTTACTAATAATTTCTAGATTAGATGAAAACGTAAGAGATTTAAATGATAGCTGATCCGCATATAGGTAAAATTATTACATCAATTTACTTATATGGGTCATCAAATACATATCCAATTGGGGATCAACCTACTTCTTACAAATCATAGCTATTATACTATATTACCGGTCCCCGGCATATAGAGGTCATCCTAAGGTCACACTGGAAAAATCATGAGAACTGAAGGAATAATGGATTAAAAAAGCTTCAATTAGAATAATTGATTGAAAGATATAATATTGGGTACTTTTATCGATTCTTTCCGTGAAAAATTTCATGAATTACAAAATACGCAGGTTGATGGTACTCGTGGAGGAATGACGCAAGTTAACATTAAAACATAGTTAAAATAAACATATTTTTCATTATTCTTACTTATTCAACGCAGTAAATGCTAATAATAATGATTTTACTTACATTTATTTTATTCAGTAAAGCTTAAAAATCTTCAGATACGTTCAATATCACCAAGATGAAGTCACGAAATGTCAGCTGAAGGACTAATAAAATCTCTTCAAGTTCGGCTTCGACGATGTGTCACTGTGTCAGTAACGCAGTGTTGCCACTAACAAAGATATATTTGGAATCCAATAATTACTTTTAATCCAGCTATACATGATTTTACATTTAGTGTACGACATAAATAATGAGACACTACAGAAGAAAGAGACTTATGTAGGTCTAGGCTGGGTCCTAAAGTTATAAAAGAACAAAAAGTATTATATAGATAGCTAAGAAGATCGCATATTTTCTCGTACAGACAAAAAAGCCGGAGGTGAACGACAGCGTACGAACGACCGGTGTGGACGTTGTCCGTTTGGGCGTGTTACGTTGTATTGTTGTTTGGGTGTTGTGTGACGTTTACCAACACGCCCTAATACTGTTGCATACTTATTGCTTAAATTCAACTCACACTTTATTATAACTTAAATATTATGTACACACCTATAATAGATCTTTCTATTGGCTCAATTTAATACCAGTTAATAATCCATCAAAAATTGCTTTAAGGAAATTATTATCCTTACGAGGCTTGCACTTAAAATAACATACATTGCTACAAAATTATAAACTTACTAATAGACTAGGGTGGAAATCGTCAACCTTAGACGGTATTCTGAGTATTTTGCTACGTTAATGTTTTAGATTGCTTAAGACGAGGTTCAAAATTACTCCTCCGGAATTTGAAATACAATTGAATTTGTATATAATGACGCGAGAGTGGGTCAGGGATTGGAAATAATAGTACTCCGCTTATAAGAACGAGTTTTTATTTGCATTCACTTTTTGAACCGACCCGGATCTGTTCTATTTTCAAAATGATTCTCCCATTCCATCTTTAATTTTGAATTGTTCTAGATATTTTTAACTATTTTTATCCTGCTTACACATTTTTCATTCTTTTTTTCTGTTCGATTTGATCCTGAACTTACTAGAAATTTCCATTATCTTTACAAAAATCCAAAAATAAAATCCATACACTGGTAGGTGTATCGAACCCGGCTCTACACAGTCTACACAGTAAACACTTTTCCGCTGAGCTACGAATATTGCTGACGGAGATATCAATGTATTGAAGTTTGACAACTCTCGTCATGTACATCGAAGTGTTGCTACGCGACAATAATATTGTCACAAGAAATAAAATCAATTAATTTACAGTCAATGTTATTTTGATAGATATTGTATGGTTGAAATTTACATCTACTTTCCACAATATAGAACGTTGGTTAAAGTCCCCTACAATATAGAAAATCATATGAATTTTCCATAACAATATTGGCACTTTCAACAAATTTATCTAAATAAACCAATCTGGCTAGCGGAAATTGGTAGACAGCACCAATAGCGAGGTTTTTTAAAAAAGTTATTATTTTTAAATTGTACCGCTACCCATAAATCCTCACATTCTCTAATTCTCTTTTGTGAAGATAATTTCGATTAAGTAGGTACTTATCTAATAAGTAAAAAGGGACAATATTAACAGAACAACCTGTAGCAGTACCTGCAACAATTCACTTCAATCAATATTAACGTCTAATATTTAACTTTAAAGTAATGCGTTGGTAGAATTATAGATCGCGGAAATATAAATCGTGCATAGTAGCCGTAATTGCGTTTGCAGACAGATTTGTTCTTAAAAGATGACAAATAAGATAAAACCTTTAGAATAATGGTTTTAATATATTTTATGAAAACTACTAAACAGATGAGGTGAGCATAAGAATAAAAGCAAAAAGGAAGAATAACAGACTTTATTCATTTTAATCAAAATTTCTATTTCTATAGATTCTTCTGAACTCTATTGTAACTATCATTCTGCACACTTATGGTGAAGGGATCTAGTTCTTTCATTAATCCCCTCGTTTTGTTCTGAACTTCAACATAAAGAATATGCTCTGTCATTGTCTTTCAATCTTCTGGTGTTATACTTTCAAAAGCAACTTTTCTGTTTTCATTTGAGCTGCTGAAATGTATGATTCATCTAGGTATATATTTTTTGTTTCCCTCCAGCCCAATTTTGAATATATCTCATAAGATCTTTATCGCCAAGCAGCGATATGAAAACGTTTAATGAGAACCTAGCGTTCATTTTTATTATCTTTGAACCATAGCCATTTGCTATTGGTATTCTGTGTAGTTTCACGGCAGTCTGGAAAATTTATGATTTCTCTTAGCTCTGCTTAGAGGTTTAGATGTAAGGTAACTTGGTGAAACACAAAAAATAAATATATTTTGAATAACGATCTGCAATCAAGTATCAAATTACACCGTACTAACCTACGAATTCATCAAGATGTCTAGACATTTACTAATTTGCCTCACTATCGTTCCTTCGTTGTAACATAACCTAACCTAACGAATTTTATAAATTATCATAGTTGATAGTGATTTGGTCCACGATTATAGTGCTACTAATCTTATTACAATTCACAGTTTTCAATAAATTATCGAAAAAAAAATAACAACCTCTAAACGGGAAAAACACGTAAATAAAACACAGAACATGGTTTGAATAGGTAATTAAAAATCAGATGAATGTGTTATGATAAGTTCTTTTATACCTAAAAAAGGAATCATAAAATTGAAAAATCCCAGAAGAAATTTAAAAGACCCAGCATCCACAGTCATGAAATAAGTAAATAAAAATTCATAAATGGGAGATGTTGATAAAGGTTTAGCGGACTATTAATTTAATTTTATTCATCCGATAATCGGACGACCAATTAATTTTATTCGTCATTCGTTAAGCCAGACTCAAACTTTTATACTCATTCAATCCTGTTTTATGACTTAATCTATGGACACCACAGAAGCGCGGTAATTTTAAAATGTCAAGTGAAAGTCAATAACATTAAAAAGTATGCCTTTTTCTACAACACTTGACGGGAAATTTACGTTGATTTAATAATAAATGCATTTACCTACATAAATATAAAATTGTGTAATGGTCAGTAGGATAGGAATAAATGGTTTCGGCCGTATTGGCAGGGTAATATTTCGTACTTGCTTTCAGAAACCAGATATACAAGTTAGCACCTCTTTTATATTTATATTAAAATCCAGAAAATAAGCTTCCATGATTTCCTAAATATTTATTAAAATTTTCACAGGTAGTTGCAATAAATGATCCGGCTATTGATATTGAATACATTTGCTATCTAATTAAATTTGATTCGACACATGGCAAGTTCAAAGGAAATGTTTCATTTAACGACAATGAAATACACATCGATGGTATGGTGTTGCTTATTTTGCTATTACATTATTAGATTGTAGAGTATTCAACAGCCAATGGCAAAGACTTCTATGCATACTACTAGACAAGCTCTGTGGCCATTCATAATTGCTGAGTTTAGGTTCCGACGCCGTAACTCATTTAGTCCACTGTGACCAAGCGAGAAGACCAGTGTACTGATTTGTAATCCGAGAACCATGTTTTCAACAAACTAACATCGATTTTATGATATACTAGCTGACCCGGCAAACGTTGTTTTGCCATATAAAGTATAATTCATGCGATAGTTTTATAAATAATAGCCTATGTGTTATTCTGGTGTGTAAGCTATATTATTGTAAAGTTTCATCAAAATCCATTCGGTAGTTTTTGCGTTAAAGAAGTTCAAACATACATCCAGACATACAAACTTTCACATTTATAATATTAATAGGATTATTACATCTTCGTTAGCAAGGTATATTCACCATGCCTGCTCCCCTCTCCGCCCGCCTGCTCTATCCGTAATTGAGACACAATAATTGTTATTCATAACTTCGTGTCCAGACATAGAAGACTTTGGCCAATGGCTAATTTGGTATTGCTTAGTACCTAAATGGTGCTTCATTATTTGTCTTCTACCTTACGGCGTCCACTGCTGTGTTCCAAACCATTTGACTTGGTTCCTGTCGCCAAGTCTAGTACACACACGCATTACAAAGGTTTGTTATAATGAAGCTTTTTACTAAAAGGCAACAAATCTGTGAAATAAACTTCTTATGCGGTGTTCCCAGATCGATGTGATATGGGTACCTTCATACTAGCGCGAACTTACAATAGGATGGCTATGTTCATTATATTCAGATTTATTTGGTGTGGCAAAAGATCATGGTTGGCGCAGATTACGTTACCCTTTTTTCCGCCTATCCCATTAATATTTTTGGACACATTTTGTAGGTACCTACAAAATCAAACTTGTGGGGTGTGCTGGAGAATGAAGCTGCACCTCACTAAAAGTGTTCTATTTTTTAAATACTAGCTGTTTAATTTTGTTCTGTTAAAATTGTATCTCTAGCTGCACTATTTGGCTATACATATTTCCTCATACTTAATACCTTACTTACCTAACACTTAATATTACTATTGTAAAGTCGAATATTCCAATAAAAAATTGACTTTTTTATTCTTCAAGTAGGAAGCCCTTAACAGAGTTTTAAAATGGGTAAAATAGTAAAACTTATTGCTTGTAGTTTTTCTGGTAGTTATTTTGGTCAAAATTCTAACACCACGATGGATATTTTTTCTGTAAGACATGATAAGGTATTGATAAATAAAAGGTAATTTAATAAAATAATATTTTATGTTTTTTGACCTAAACTGGGATAAGAGGACAGATTTTTCCGATTGCTTCATTGCCCAAAAGTGATGCTGAATTGGGTGGATGGTGCTCTCTTGGAAACATGCTGCTGTCCATCCTACGTTCCTTTTTTTTTTGATAATAAGGGACGAGACGAGCAGGACGTTCAGCTGATGGTAATTGATACAGCCATGCTCAGGATTCTCAAAAAACACAAAAATTATGAGCGGCACTACAATTGCGCTCGTCACCTTGAGACATAAGATGTTAAGCCTCATTTGCCCAGTAATTTCACTAGCTACGACGCCCTTCAGACCGAAACACAGTAATGCTTACACATTACTGCTTCACGGCAGAAATAGGCGCCGTTGTGGTACCCATAATCTAGCCGGCTTCCTGTGCAAAGGACCCTCCCACTGGTAAAACTTTGTATCCCTTAATTGCCAATTTCGACACCCGTGGGAGGAGATGGGGTGGTGCGTTTCTGGTGCGAGACCACACGCATCTACTTGATATAATAGTTTGCTGTTGTTACCCATGTGTGTATAGTGCAGTAGGTATATCAAAACCGACAAGTGTGAGTTGACTTTACATATTGTCTTAAGGATCACTACAATATTGTATTTCCTAACAGCCGTTTCCAATATACTATCTACAGATAGAGATAAATTACTACCTTCTATTGTCAGTAATTAGCTGTCAATAATTAGAAGCCTTATATTGGGACGCGTGAATTGAATTTTCCATAGAAAGTTCTATCGCTGGTTAGCTATACGTCGTCCCATTGACAGACAGCGTGCACTGATAAGGTGAGTTACCGTCGATTTGTTTATTGGGACAGAAAAGTCAGCGATAGTTACGATTATTATCTCAAGTAAGAGATTGACTGAATATTGGGAACGGCCGTAAGATTGTAACCTATTTTCTATGCATTAGGCAGATAGTCACAGATTCCTATCGATTTGGTTTCAGATAAAGTGATAAAGGTTTTCCGAGAAAAACTGCCTGCAAATATTCCCTGGAACACTGTAGGGGTGCGTTATGTCGTGGAAGCCTCTGGAATGTTCACGTGTCTCGAAAAAGCTTCGGTATATGATTACACTTTAGTACACCCATAGATAATACACTAAATACTAGAGATTGATGTGCAACTAATGTTTTTATTTTGTAAAATCAGTGTACCCAGGCTAAGAGATGGCGCTGCGTTATTTTTACGCTCTTAGCGTACCGTCGCTAGATGGCGCTAATCATGCTTAAGTATAGTTTTTACTATGGATGTACACCGTATTGAATGATGATTGTTTTGTGTGGGTGGAAATTCTTATTCGCCTATTATGTTCAGCAGTTACCTTTAAATAAGGAGAGGCATTCAATGATTACAACACGATAGTCAAGTCTTGTTTTAATAAGTAAGTTAAGTGAGTTTTTTGTCATCACTAGCTCCATCTATCATGTATGTTAAATTATTGCCATCGTGGCGAAGTAGCAGCGTACCTAATAGAATAGGTGGCAGCACTTTCAATGCAAATTTTAAATTTTTTCATGTGCCAATGTAGGGAAGTTGCACCCCCCTGAGTACACCTATATACTTTACTTATAAACTGTATGTTATGTACCAGTATGTTTTCAATATCCGTTTCAGGCAGAAGTCACACAAAATTATTAAAATATATAACATACTAGCGGACCCGGCAGCCGTTGTACACACATATTAAATTTTAAAAATTGGTCCAGACGTAGAAGCTAGAGGTCCCGGGTTCGAATCCCGGTAGGTGCAATCATTTATATGATGAATATAGATGTTTGTTTCCGACTCATGGATGTTAAAATGTATTTATGTATGTTTATATGAATTTATGTATGTTTAAGTAAGTATATTGTATTAAATATATCATTGTCTTGTAGCCCATAACACAGGCTATATATGCTTAACTTAGGGCAAGATAATTTGTGTAAAAAGTGTGTCAATATTAAAAAAAAAGACGTTAGGAGGAGATCACTAACATACGTAGGAGAATTATATGTCGACTGTATTGAGAATCAAAACCAATCTCAAATTCACTGGAACACACAAAAAAATCATCAAAATCGCTCCAGCCGTTTAGGAGGAGTTCAGTTACAACAGACGTACAAATTAAGAAATATATATATTAAGATTATATCAAACCAGATATTACGAACCATGTGTATAATATATCAAACAGCTTTACTAATTCAATTTAATACTACTTATATGTATTACTAGCTGACCCAGCAAACGTTGTATTGCCGATATTAAAATCGCGATACAAAAGTAATTGTTGACCGTAGATGGGTGAAAATTGAAGTTGTATGTATTTTTTAAGGCTGACTCATAATCAAACAAATTTAAAAAAAAATGTCAAAAAAATTTGGTGTTGACCACCCTTAACATTTAGTGGGATGAAAAATTGATGTTTTCCGATGCTCAGACCTACCCAATATGCACTCAAAAGTTCATGAGAATCGGTCAAGCCGCTTCGAAGGAGTTTAACTACAAACACCGCGACATGAGAATTTTATATATTAGATGTATTTCAATGACGGCAGGTGTAAAACATCTGTTCGCCCAATATTTTCTATGATCTTTGTCGCTTGAGATTTGAGGAAATACATAAGGTCTACCAGGTTTTACCAGTGGGAGTCTCCTTTGCACAGAATGCCGGCTAGATTACCACGCTAGGGTACCACAACGGCGGCTATTTCAGCCGTGAAGCAGAAATGTGTAAGCATTACTGTGTTTCGGTCTGATGGGCGCCGTAGCTAGTGAAATTACTGGGCAAATGAGACTTCACAAGCTATGTCTTAAGGTGACGACTGCAGTTGAAATGCCGCTCAGAAAATTTGGGTTTTTCAATCATCTTGAGCGGCACTGCATTGTAATGGACAGGGCGTATCAATTATCGCTATCAGCTGAACGTCCCGCTCGTCTCGTCCCGTATTTTCATTAAAAAAATTTTGGTTGCGGTCCGGCTTTGTTGTGCATAACGCATCATAATACGACCTACATCGTAGCGTACCGCGCCACGAGTCCAATTGACGATTACATCGCGTAATGCCTCTTCTCTGCCATGCTTCTCATTTGGCTCACTAAACGGGATACACTCTAAATATTGTATACAGCAGAAATATAAGTTAACATGTACAGGGCGAGTACCTCCTTCTGAAAGTGCATGCTTTTAAATGTGTTCTAGATTTTATATAAAACTAAAAACAATAATTTAAGCTATAGATGAACAGAATTCAACCACACAGCCCCCAAACCAATAATCCGCTTTTTCTCGCAGAAGTCTTCTGAAAGCCGTGACGGATTGAATATGTCTACCTTCTGACAGACTTCATTATACAGAAAACAATTAATGCGATATAAACAAGAATGTTGACAAAAATTTATTGAATTAGGCGTTGCTTTGCGGAAATCCATAATTATACAAATGATTTAAGTTTTCTTTAGAGTTAATTCCGCCAATATTTGTTTTTAAAACAATTCGACACGTGTTTCATTATATTATATCACATATTAGATATCACTTAAGTACTTAAAGTCAAAAACTACCATCCATTCGAAAAAGTATGCCTCAGACCTGAGAAGAACGGGCGCAACAAACTCAGCGGGCTTCTTTTTTTATGTACAAATACGTATTAATATCGTACAATAAGAATAATGTGCTGTAAACCAGAGCTGATTTTCAGCATCTGCCGGGGTAACTAACTGTTGGAGTGCCAGTAAACACAAAAATAAAAAAAAAAACATTTTATAAGAATGTTTAAATACAAATACTGTTTTTGAGTTTTCTTATAGGTGGTATATTATTCCCACACTTAGTCGCATTATATTTAAAGTGGTGCTTTGGAAAGCTTAACATGACCTGTGAAGACCTGATACCTACATTTATATACCTACAGTTATTTTGTTTGTGGAATATTTGATCAGTTATTGCTGTCATGTAGTACCAATAACAACTAATCTAAATATAATAATATTTTTGTTACAATAAAGCAATAAAGATAAGGTACAACGCCCATAAATTTGAAAACATTTGGTAAGGTCAACGAATTAGAGATAAAATGGTATGATAGGATGACCCTCAGGGCCAACACACCCATTTTTAAGATAGTTAGGTAGGTACCTAAACGATATGATTATTGTTTGACGTCATAGCAGATATTGGAATGGTGTGAAGATTACAGTCAAATCAAGAGATGGTGTTAGCTCGTGTTGTAAAATCTCTTAGCAAAACGCTTTTAAAAATCACAAGGCACGAACTACCCAAGCTTGGTTGGAAGTCAACGTTCCAAACTTTATAACTTTTGACATCAAATTAACTGACTGTAAACAACACGCCAAAAATTTTCACAGTCTGATCTAAACGGCAGAATCAACTCAAACCGAGCAAGGCTCTATCTTCCAGGTATTTTTAAGAACTAGCTGTACCCCGTGCATTTCTTCGAGTCATTATTTTCATCAGGAAGACGTCCACTGCTGGACAAAGGCCTTCCCCAACGATCGCCATAAAAAGCGGTCCTGCGCGTGCGCTGCCCTCATCCAACCTACCACCTAACACGTACATGGTCACCATTCGAGGACCTTAATGCCCAAACGGCCACCTTTCCGTAAAGCAATGTGCCCTGCCCACTGCCACTTTAGCAACCATTCGATCTATGTCAGTGACTTTTGATTCTATCTCGCAGGGAAACTCAGAACATAGCCCTCTGAGCGACCATGAGCTTCTTCATAAGGGGCCCATAGTTAGCAACCACGATTATTCGAGTATAACAAGTTTTTGTAATGTGTAATATGTACCAGAAATAGGAATTGGTGTTACTTAACCATTTTTTTTAGATACTATACAATATTTATGTAGAAAATTGTATTTACGTTTCTACCATGTCGTCGTTTACATTTCAATCATTTCACTAATAAAAACATTCCAGCGCACAGGAATAAAGCAATTCGTGAGCGCTTTTCCTTCCAAATTACTTCACTAAAATAATTAAATCTAGCTGAGAGTGTCGCTAATATGTTAGACACCTACACTTATTTCTTATGACTCTGGCTATCATGGTATGATATGACATCCTCCGCGTTTAGTTCCAGGTTTCCGCAATTAGGTTTAATTGTGTAAATAAGTGGTTACTTATTGTGGTCAGTAGGTATTAGCTAGTTTCTCCAACCAGCCCAGCTCCTTCCAGAAGTTCAGAACACTCCTGGGGTGTTCGTAGACTTCTAGGAGCGACCTCGCATTTACTACGGTTTTTGCCCGTTGGTTGGCCACCCCCGCACAGTCTAGGATTTCATGAGTGACCGTTTCTTCCTTGGCTAGACAACCTCCACAGTTAGGAATGTCGTTACGCCGATTGTAAATAGGTGCTTGTTTAGTGATGTGTGACCCGTTAGGGTGCCCACCATGATTCGGATGTCATGTCTGCTCAGGGTGATAAGTCGACGTACCAGTTTGACATCAGTACCTACACTGATATATTTAATATTTTTGGATAAATTGCAGGGACATTTATCGAGCGGTGGCGTATACAGGGTGTTCGTAACGGCACCTAGTGTGGATATACCTATGTTTATAGTTGGAGTAAACGATCACATGATTGGGGAAGGTAAGTAAATTCTTTGGTTCTTACGTGAGCGATACAAGTCTGCGTAGGGCTATTTGATAGAAGTCATCCATGAATTGCATTCATAATGTGATTAAACATTTAATAATACTTTAAGTGAACAAAGATGTTAAGTGCACTCAGACACAGTGGGAAAAAAGGCTTTTTTATATCAATACGGGACGAGATAAGCAGAACGTCCAACTGATGGCAATTGCAACGTACATTACTACACATTACTGCTTCACGGCAGAAATAGGCGCCGTTGTGGTACCCATAATCACTGGTAAAAATAAGTGGGTAATAAAGGCTAAATGGGAATTACGGCGCCTTTTTAGACACCAAAATGTGTTTAAGCACTATATTTTATGGTGTCGTAGCTACTCAATTTACTGAGACAGAGGTTAAGTACAACCCATGATCAAAAGTATCAATTTTGTCTTTTTTATGCACAGGTATAGGTCTAAAGTTTTAGGGTGATGCAAACACAATCACATCAATTCCCGGTACCGATCTGAATATATTTAGTTTTTTTTGGCAGTTCGTATAATTCCCGCACGTTGAAATATTCCCATCTTATCGTGCGGGAAAGCCGCCATGTTGGTGACGTCAGGTCACTTCTCTGGGATCGAATGTCGATTGTTTAATAATAAGATAAATCTTGCATCACATTATTTATATAATGATACGCCAAGATCCGTTTCATTTGGTATTGTTGTTAAGCAATATGTTGTTATTTAAAACACTGTTTTTTTAATGTGTTGACGTTTTGCGCCACTCCTTACACTCTTTCATTTGTGTTCCTTTAGTTCTATGATTATAGTCTCGACGTCTTAGCGCTTCTGCCTTGCTCTGTTTTTGGACTGCCTTTTCCATTCTTGCCTTCTCAATTGTACTAAGGGGCTAACCGCTAGTTGTAGAAAGCATTCTTAAAGTTCATGTTTAATTCTATCACATGCTATCTTTGACTGTCAAAATGAAAAGAAAGTGACGGTATTATATTTAATGAAACATTAACTTTAAGGATTCTATCAGCAACTAGCTTTAAATTTTTCTTTTGATCTACGGCGGAACTAGATAAATAAAAATAAAATACTATTCACATTTACTAATATATGGATATATATTATATATATATATATATTGTGGACGTGTGTGTAGGTATCGCTTTAATACTCGCTTTGGACCACTATAAAAAGCTAAAAGAAAGTAAATACTTATATTTTTGTCGAAGGCTCGCTGTAAAATATGTACCTAATGAGAAAATTTTCCCCTATTCGGATATTTTTTGTCATAAAAAGGTCTATTGTAGCATTACATGAGTAAGTAACTTGTCATATGATTAATATCTTTGTAGATTAAATAAACCAGCGCGTAACAACAGTTATGACAATTTATTTCCTTGTATAACCCACGTGCTGTGGTGTAATCCCGGACACCAAGCTTTTTTTTTATATTTCATTTTTTAACACAGTTTTTGCGCGTTAGTAATTATCCCACATACTCTCCTAGGCACGTGATTGTTTCAGATATAAAAGTGATTTCTTGCGCTTCAAGCACTCTGTACTGCTTGGCACCCATAATGAAGATACTGGAAGAAAACTATGGAATATCTGAAGGCTTCATAACGAGCATTCATTCTATGACTCCATCCTTGAAACCTCTCGACGGACTCTGTTTAAAAGGGAAGGTAGCATTTTTGTTTCAAATATTATTCTGTCATCATGTCTGAATATAAATGTTATAGAAGAACACACAGCAAGTATTCTTTTAGAAGAATATTCATTGAGTATTAAGTACAATTTTATTATACGTATGGATAATAATTTTATCTAGATATTATCTTAGTAAAAATAAACGCCTATACAGTTTAATATACTTGACACTTGTATTAACTCAACTATTATGGCAATAGCAATGACACTACAATATTGTATATTTGATTAAATAGAGAGCAAAAAAAAAGGTGGGAGAGTTTCCTGCGCCGCTTCTTCTCTTCCAGAGCGCCATTTGTTTCCGAAGCGGTAGTAGTGTATAGTATATTAGAAATGACATCAAAAATAATTCTAAATGAATCAATCTTGAGAAGATAAATGCCTTTTTAATAGCCACTTACTTACCCAACCGTAAAACTCGTTTATCCTCAGATTCTATTGAAAACGCGACCATTTGCAAAATGAATATTATAATAATTATTATACCAAGACAAATGTAAAATACTCTGTTTCACTTTGTCAGCTTACTAGAAATTGCAACTTTTAATGACATTACCAAGATATCCCCGTCTTTCAGCACTGGCGCGATCACAGAAGCATTCACCAGAACATAATACCAGCAGTAACGGGAGCTTGTAAAGCTCTCGGAAGAATAGTACCCAGCGTTAAAGACAAGCTGTCTGGTGTTGCATTCCGAGTGCCCATCGTTAACGTCTCCGTCCTTGATATATCAATCAGGTAAAGGAATTTACTTTGACTTTGGAGTTTTTAGACCTGATTCCTGGTTGCAACTTTAGGAACATCACGTTACTCGGCTCTGGCGCAATCCAAATACATACCTGGTGTTTTTCTCTCTAGGATCATCATCACCATTATCATAAGTCGGAAGACGTCCACTGCTGGACAAAGGCTTCCTCAAAAGATTTCCACGATGATCCTACCTAGGGGGCGTACCAACACTCCGGTTACTTCCGGTACGTGATCGCCTCGAATGGCGACTTTACTGCCCCAACGGCCGGCCGGCATGTTCTGCCCACTGCCACTTCAGTTTCGCAATCATTTGGACTATGTCGGTAACTTTGGTTCTCCTACGGATCTCCTCATTTCTGATTCGATCTCGCAGAAGACAGAGAAGTAAAACCAGCCACTATGCTTGGCGTTCGTGGACTATGAGAATGCCTTTGATCTGGGCGGTGCTTCAGTCTCTCCAGAGGTGCCACATTTCTGTAGGTTACTCTCGAGGAAATATCTTCCACATACCGATAAATTAGAGAATGTAATTCTTTTTCCAGGTCGCGACGAGGCATCCATGTGATGCCTTCAAAATCTTCTCTAAATTGGTTGTTAGCAGTATTGGTGGTAGTGGTCAGATAAACCGTCAAGAGTTTGACAAAAATTGTGAATTCTGAATTTATTGCTTTTTTTCCAAAAGAGAAAATATAAATATTTTTGGTTCTATTGTAAGGAACTAAGAACATTATAACTGCTCCATCTCCTGGGTTGATTGCTTATCGACTGCGTAAAATTTTAAGTTATATTACAACCAGGCAAATTTATTTACGTTGTAACGTAAACAGCCCATATACCTTAACTAATTTCGACTAGATGATATAGCTCTCTAACTATCATAATTACTAATTTTAGATTAATGCAGAACACAACATTGAAGGAAATTGTAAATACTATTGAAAATCACAGCGTTCTGAGAAAGTTGATAAAAACTTGTGATGAAGAGGCTGTCTCTTCGGACTTTCTCGGCGAGGAACATTCCTGCATTATTGACATAAACTCAAGTATACAGCTAAAGCCCAACTTCTATAAACTTATTTGTTGGTATGAAAATGAATTCTCTTATGCGTGTCGTGTTATTGATGCCATAATGTTTTCTGATAAACAGTTAAGGTACAATCTCAAGTCGCTAATTGCAAGATTTCAGCCAATTAATGCTCCGTCAGAAGCTTTTCCAACAGGAAAATGTAGTTGTGGTTTAAACCCTAAAATGTTCTCTAACACCGTTCAAAATATTGGGTTAAAAAACATATACCAGACGCAGAAGGCTGATAAAAAATGTACTACTTTGTCAACGGAACAATTGCCCCTAAGGAATTTAAAAAAAACTAATGAAGTTCTTAAAAAATGGAACGAGAATAACAAAAATGGAACATGTCACAACGAAAATCCACTGCTTCACAATTTAATTTCTTGTGAACTTAACCATTTGCAAAGTACACACTATATGAAAAGTCAAGAACGTCTGCAAAAGGTAAAAGAAAAATTTAATAGAATGTTGAATATGACTGAGGATCTACTGAAGCAATCAACGTCTAGGAAAAGTGTAAATGTGGGCGAAACTACCACGCATAAAAAGGCAATAATTGACAATGATTGCAATAGCATCAATTTAAAAAATGAAGGAATACAGAAAACTAATCCTATGAGTGGTGATTGCAATACTGATGATATGCACGAATTAAATATTTCTAATAGTATAAAAGATAAAAATGACATAGAAAGCGATATTTTTGGAGCTGCAACTGGAGATTCCATAGTAATTGAAAAGGACAATGATGCAGATATACGGAGTCAATCAATGCATGAATCATTGGTCATTAAATCAAGTGAATGCAAAAATTCAACTAACCAATTTGATAAATTGGCCATTAGTGGTGAAATTCTTGGCGACTTATCAATATCTAACGTAGCACAAGATATTTCAGTAACCGATACCATACGGTACGGGTTAGATGAAAGCAATACAACATCTAAATGCACAGAGAGTCCTAGTAGCGCTGGCAATAAAGAATCACTATTAAAAATAGATATGGTCAATGTATTAACACAATCTGAACCAAATGTCAATTCGATTGCGCGATATCAATACAGTGTAACAGAATGCAGTTTGAATAATGAAAATCTTCCGAGTTCGTATTCATCCAAATATTATTTAGAAAATACTGAATCAACTAACAATGACATTGGTTTAATTACCAATACTAGCTATGACTTGAAAGCATTTACACAAGCAAGAAATTCTGGTGTTGAAAAAAGACTTGACAAGGCAGTAGTTGAAAGTACAACTTCCGTAGAAAGCTCTACTTTTAAGAGTCTAGAGAAAGAAATGAAGAACAGCATTACATCAAAGAGGCATTCACAAGATATTTACGATAAACTGGACAGTGCAAGTGTAAGCGGTTCCGAGACATCATTTGATATGAATGGGAGAAAGTCGCAAGTTATAAACATTAACGATTTAACGAATTCATTAGAAGATTTGTCGCGTCTAGATAAAATTTGCAAGATCATGGAGATTTCCGATGAATTGTCCGATAAACTATTTTCGGCTTTGAAAAATTCTACATCAACCGATGGTGGTAAGAAAAAGTGGTCTTTTAAAGATTTGTGTGAACGAATTAATTTGGATGAGTTTTGTAACAATGTGTTTGGTAAATAACAAATAAATTCCTTGTCAATGTAAAATAATATATTTTATTTAAGGCACTTTCTATTATGCTTATCCTAATAATTATAAGGTATAGGGGCGTGGGAAAATATAAAAAGTAATACAAAAATATCACAATTAAAATATGTAAAAGGCAGGTACTTGTAGAAAACAGATTCTTGTAGCTATATGTGTTATAATAATATCAGGCTTACCCACTATGGTTGAAAGAGCGAGTATTTTTAACGAGTTTGAAATTAAGTTGAATAACAGTCTTGGAGAATACAGCATCATCCAAATCTACGAAATCAGCAATGACCACGTTAACAGGGGATGCATCGGTGGAATGGAAGTGACCAGGAGGGCCGGGCACGAAACCTGTTAGTTTCGGATAAACCTCTTTCTTTACTGGCTTTGCGCATTTCTCGCGCAATGTTGACACCCATCTAAAAACATCAAATAGTGAACTAAATGGTAACAGAATATATAATAATGTTATATTACCCAAATGTTTTCAAAATTGGTGGGATCTTTGAAATTAAAACTTTTTTAGGCGTGCCTGACACGTTATTATGTAGATTTTGAATAAGGGGGAAGCTCGTTCTAGTAAAGTCGGGTCGAGTCAAGTAAGAGTATAATTAAACATATATATTTCAAATGTTCATTCTTTATAAATATAGAAAAAAACATAAAAAATGTAACAACACAATCAAATACAGAATACGACACCAATATCTTTTTTAATAAATTTCCGTTAAAACAGAGAACAATAGCGATAAAAACACTAAAATTAAAACGCGGTACTTTTTGACAGGAGACTAACGGACACTAAATTGTTTCAAAACAGTTTTATGGTCTTGTCTCGGTTATCTCACTTTCATATATGGTTCGTCTATTACGCTAGTATACTAGTTTATGGAAAAAACCTAGTTGTATTTCGTATTTTTAGCCTCGCAATGATGAAGTTTTCACTTCTTTGCAGAAGAGAGCTATTCTTGCCATGTTACATCTTGGTCATAGACAATCATTTAAATCCTATTAATATTATAAATGTGAAATTTTGTATGTCTGGATGTATGTTTGAATTTCTTTAACGCAAAAACTACTGAATGGATTTTGATGAAACTTTACAATAATATAGCTTACACACTAGAATAACACATAGGTTATTATTTATAAAACTATCGCGTGAATTATACTTTATATGGCAAAACAACGTTTGCCGGGTCAGCTAGTAAAAAAATAAAATTTTATTACTGCTCATATTCAGTAAGTATATTTATGAACATATTAATATAAATTCACAGAAATCGTCACCTTTTTGCTATAAATACTTATTTGCATTGTTATAACACTATAATTAGGTACTGATCAGACTTTTACTGTATACAGGGGTGGATTTACACTAGGGGCAGTTGGGGCAAGTGCCCAGGGCGGCAAAATTTTGAAAGTGAAATATTTTTTTTAGTCTTATCAATGTTGCTCAATATAATTAATTAATTATGTTAATTAATAATTCCTGGTTTAATTAATAATTCAAGAAATTAAATTTATCCATTATTTGTAAATTATAATTATGGCACGGTTAGTAAAAATTAACAATTAAATCGATTTAATCAATTTATTCCCTTGGAGATTTAAAATAATAATCGATTTTTTTTTATTTTCTGGAATTACAAAAAAAATAATTAGTATTTGTTTGCATAAAAATAAAATATATAAACTATAAGTTTAAGTAAAATTATTGGGGCGGATTTTTTTCCGGTGCCCAGGGGCGGCATTAAGTTTAAATCCGGCCCTGACTGTATATCTTACTGCTCTACAGTGGAACATGTAAACGATCGGTCAGAATTGATCAGACAAGTATAATTTGTATTTTTTCAAAGAGCACAAAAAATCCGTGATAATAAAGAGCGCCATTTGTTTCCAAAGCAGTGGAAATGCTTAAATTTATATCAATTATAAAGTAATAAAAAAAATCCTTTTAACTATATTATGTTGAGTTGAAATTGTACAAGTCACCTGAATAAAATAAAAGAAGGTGTCGGCGTCAACACTGCTTGATGAACGAATCCCATGCCGGGGTGACGTTTGACATTCCTCAGAAAGTTCACGAGACCAATGACAGAGTCCTGCTGTGGCCACGGCGAGGGCAACATTTGGGGTTGCCAGAACTCATTCGTGGCGTACACCGATTGGTGACGGTACACAACTATAATCTGTAGTAAAAATTTATGAGTAAATAATGAGGAATATATGACAAGTTAATAATATTTTAGTATATTTTATTTATTCAATGCCAACAGTCTATCCACCATTACAATTTACTCAGAAAAAATATTTTAATATGTTACACTCGCATTAATAAAAGTAAATACAACATTGTAATGGAAGGCCTTGTTGTTTATGTAATGGTAAGTGACCGCCACCCAGAGTCTATTAAAATTAAAGAAGAACCTAGCGTCCGACTGGTAAGTTTACCACTACAGGAGGGATGAGCTCAGCTGGTAGGAGCGTGTACGAGTGGGAGGCTCCATTGCACAGGATGCCGGCTAGATTATGGGTACCACAACGGCGCTTATTTCTGCTGTGAAGCAGTAATGTGTAAGCATTACTGTTTCGATCTGAAGGGCGCCGTAGCTAGTGAAATTACTGGGCAAATGAGACTTAACATCGAATGTCTCAAGGTGCTGATCGGCACTGCATTGTAATGGGCAGGGCTTATCAATTACCATCAGTTGAACGTCCTGCTCGTCTTGTCCCTTATTTTCATAAAAAAGAGCGCTCGGATGGAGCCCGAGCGGTGCGGGTTCGAGTCCCGCATCGTCCATGAATTTTTGTGACAAATTTAATTTGTGTTTAATCCCAGAAGTGAGAGATATCACTTTAAAATTATAAATTCTTTAGGAGTCTTAATGTTTGTTGTTTTCTAAGCTTAATTTGTAAAGTAAAGGACGACCAAGCCTTGCTAGGATTTTTAAGAAGGTACAACTTCAACAAAAAAAATCTTAGAGGACATCTGGATTCCAACCTTTGTTTTCTAATGTTTTTCTAGCAGTTTCTCATTAAAAAACGGATAACACTACATTTTTTAAAATTGAAACCTTGCTAGAATTGATCTTCTCTCGCCCCCAATACTAAATTTCACTAAATGCGTTGGAGCCATTTCCGAGATTCAGATAATATATATACAATAATTGCTCGTTTAAAGATATAAGATAAGTCAACAATGATAACAAACCTGCTGACCAAGCCTTTGAACATAATCAAGTGTAATGCTCTCCAAATGATTTTGTCTTGGTACGAGTTTGGGACCAAACATGTTCAAGAGAAACCGAATTAGCTTTCTGTGGTCATCGGCAGTGAATCCATAGAAGTGTTGCAAGTCTAATATCACAACCTGCAATTATGTATTGATGGTGTTCATAAACATAGCATTTTAAAACGAATCCTTAAGGACGCGTTTGCGAATCCGACATTAATAAGATATTTTTCGGTAGAGTTTGTGATGAAATGAAACTAAATCTAACAAAACTAAAAATTGCCAAATTGATTACTTCTTTATCTCCAATTAAATTTTTTTCTTGGAAATTTTGATATTTTATGTCGTAAAAACGATTATCCGTTACCTCTTCACACACAATTGATGAAATGGGGCTTCATTCGGGATAATTTTTCTGCTACTACTTACATAATTTTGTCTCTTAAAAAATACGTAAGTAAAGCAGATACAATATTGTATTCAAAAACACGGGAAATAAATTAATGAATATGTTATAAATAATCTCAGAAAAAAATTAAATGTATCGTCTAAAATTCATATATTTTTCTGATAAGCATGAGCTTTAATATGTGGTATTAAAGGTTATTTTATCTTGTCACTCCGTACGCATTGAACAGAAAGATCTATCGAAACTACGTCAGTCCGCGCTCGGCCGCCGTCGTGGGTAGACCCTGTATCGGTTGTAAGCAGCAGCTCGTGCTCGGAAAGATCGCTGTACGAAAATGAATATTTTTTATAAGCTCTACAATACTGTCTTTGATACTTTACATATTTTGTACGCAGTCGGATTTTCTAAAATTATGTTTTTGCATTTTTTGAAGAATTAGTGATTAATAAGTTCATCACTAAATATAAGGTCTGTCTATGGACTGTCAACAAAAATAATATATCCAGAAATAGTTGTAATGTTTTAAATTCAAATATTTTTATTCAAAATAGGATTTAAAATCATTTATTGAACGTCAAAAACTACCACCCATTCAAAAGAGACTGCCTCAGACCTGAGAAGAATGGGCGCAAGAAACTCAGCGGGCTTTTTTTTTAAATATAAAATATGGATTACAATGTGATATTGTACAATAAACTCGGTGTTCTCTTGATTCCCAGTCCGTGGTGTCATTAAGAAAATCGTTTATGCTATAGTAACCTTTCCCACAAAAACGTTTTTTAACAATTCTTTTAAATTTCGTAACGTAACTCGACCCCACCAAGTAGTATGCATAACAAGTTTATGCTTGTTCTTCGTGTTAACATTACGAGTGTCACAGTTTCTAGAAAATTCCTCAATGTGCTTATGAACATACAGAACATTATCAAAAATGTATTGAGAAGCAACAGTCAAAATGTTTATTTCTTTAAATTTTTCTCTTAATGATTATTCAGGACCTAGGTTATAAATCGCGCGAATAGCCCTCTTCTGCAGCACAAAGATGGTATTAATATCGGCCGCACTGCCCCATAACAATATACCATAGGACATAATACTATGAAAATAACTAAAGTAAGTTACTAGTCGCTCCGTATCTATGTCAGTTAACCGTCTAATTTTCTTAACCGCATATGATGGAGAACTAAGCCTATTCGCCAATCCTTCAATATGGTGGCCCCATTGCTTTTTTGGAATCAAGAGTAATGCCAAGAAATACAGCAGATTCCACTGGTTTTACCACCTATTGTCTAGTCCCTGGAAAATCAGGTTTCCAGGTATCCCTCTCTCATTCTCATCTCATTCTTCTCATAATGCTCCATTTCACTCATTACTTTGGCACCCATACGGCAGTGGACCCATTAATCTTTTATATTCCACCTTGTTTGGTCTTTGGTGACCAATATATAAATCCCAAGTCTATATGCTATTGTTAAACATTGCGGTTGCGATCATAAATTGCGTATTAGTGTAGTAATTAGTGACATTCTATTGTATTTACTATTTTGATTCTTACCCTTCTAAACTTTGATATTGATGATATCATGACTCATTACATGTTAATTTTTATTTAGGATATCCGGTAGTTTCGGTTATGGTTTTGGAGCTACATAACCTCTAGTTATATAACTCGTTCCAAATGTGAATGAAAAAGTACGAATTTCAAGTTTTTATGTTGTAACAATATTTATGGCCAGACTAGTTCAAAATTCAGAAACATACAACAACTGTGCTTGTTAGGAAATACTTATAAAAATAATACCTCCCCAGGATGTTTGTCAACAAACTCCATAATTTGATGCAAAGGTTCTGTGATCTCACCGGCATACACTCCATGCGTGAAATAAAAACTTTCTACACCAGTTTTGGTTGCTAGCCTCAAATCAAAATATCTGAAAGTTTTTACGAATCTTGATAAGAATTTACTAAAAAATATATGCTTTTGATTTAGTATAATAGTTGAGCTTATTAAGGCAATATGCTATCTTATCACATATTATGGATATTACACAGACTGGTAAGATATAAAAGTTGAGAGCTTCGGTATAAGCAGGGGCGTGCATTTTCTAGCAAGGTAGGGACTGTAGATCTAACTAGTCATTTTGCGCTTTATTCCGACATTATGACATAAGTTGTATCAAATGCCGCTTGCTTCGTATATGCAATCTGTAGACTGTCTACCGTAGGTAGTAAATTAACTTTAACACTAGTGCTATATATACATAGATTCAAAATAAGGTAGGCCTAATTGCCTATATGATATGCACGCCCCTGGGTATAAGTAGGCATCAGGCGGATATATTGTTATGTGCAGCCCAAAAAGCCCTTATAGAGATCCATTGATTGAGATTGGTAATTACTTCCCATAAGGCGAACATAATTTTATAGTTTTTACATTAAAAAACCTACCAACCATTTTATTAAAGAACACCATGGAAAAAAAATTTTAAGTAAGCAGCTATTTCGGTCAACAGGTCAGCTTAGCTATGCAACACAGCAATGCTGCCTGTATTCTTCGTACACTTTCCCATAATGATAGTTTTAATTTAATAAATGGTATTGTAAATATAGTTATAAGATCTGTTTTGTTTGAATAAATAACTTTTTATTGTACCCTTAACCAAAAAAGAAGTAAGCAAAGTTTTGAAATAGAAATGTATACCTAATGCCAATAAGGAGTTGTTGATAAGCATCTACGGCTTGTGTGATTGTCCATCGTAATATCGTACCTTTAAACAAGGGATACAGTCTTTTGAGGATGGGTTCCGCATCTGGAGCTAAGCCACTTGATCTTGTAATACCATATGTCATAGAATCATGACTTCCTGAAACATTAAGCGGATAATGTATCATAAAATTTAATTTTTAGTGCTTTCACTGACTTCTGGAATTAAATATACTTTTTTAGTATATATACCAAAACTTATGATGAAGCTGGATTTGTGTAATTGGCTAAGTGGTTTAAGCGCTGGGGATTATCCTGAGAGGGGCAGGATCGATTCCAGCATCATCCATAAGTAATGATATACATATATCAAAAATGTAAGGAGAAATAAGTGGTCAAATTTCAATCCTGTACATATATTTTACAATACAGATATGATAGGCAATGTGTTTCCGGTGCAATAATTGTATCTATCATTGTGTGATTATGAAACTGAAGTGGCAGTGGGTAGGGCACATAGTTCAAAGGACAGATGGCCGGTGGGCAGCAAAGTCCAAAGAAAAGTTTTTGTTTGGCCCATTCAGTTGTGAGTTTGAAGAAGATTTGGTACATCTTGTGCAAGCTTGGTGGTTAAAATTGTGTATGAATTTTATGATTCCAATCCTGAAGTTCGCCAGTGTTCCACCAGTTGCATTGCCCAATTATGATCATAAAACAGTTTTAAACCATTTCTTTAAAGCTGGATTCAATAACAATCCTAATATTATAAATATTGGCAAAACTTATTAAACTCCAGGAATGTAAGAGATTTAGTGTGATGAGCTCTGTGTAATGAGAGAGATGATAATGCGATTGGGGTTGTATCTGATAATACTGAATTTTTTTTATTACTGAATGCACTAAATTATGTCGTGTTATGTATTGTTTTAACTGTTCTAACATAACCTAACCTAACCAATTTTAATGAATTGTAGTTGACAGAGCTTTGGGGATTGATGAACATGAACCCTTTTATAATTTTTTTCCTTTTATCAAAATAATTATTGATGAAGCCGTCTAATCTGTCACAGACTATTTTTTACATTTCATTTCACTGCTTTTCATACAATTTATGGCTGTATGGGCTTGAACCCTTTGCCTGTCCTAATATTTTAAGAAGAAACCAAAATAATTTCATGACAGTTTTTAGCCTCCCGCCGCGATGTCAGATGTCATGTAGTGTTTATTTACGTGATTTTCCTGTTTTAGGTTAGAATTTTTTTCGTTATTTTCTTGAAAACTGTGCATTACCTTGTAATAATAGTGGTATCATTATAATCGTGGACTAAAGCTCTATCAACTACAATATTTTTAGCCTCCACATTCGTGGCTACGGGATACTAAGTCCAACCCCATAATTGTATTATATTATTAAATATTTAAGTAATGTACCTGGAATAGCCAAATAAATTATCGGATATTGTTTTATTTCATCTGGCAATTCCGCCATCCAGTGTCTTAGGTTGAGCTTTTGCATTGTACTTTCTTCACTCATAGTTACAGTTACTGAAACTAAAAAAAAACAATTTTAATGCCACATAACAATTCAAGTTTAAACTTATATTATATTAAAAATCAAAACAGTGAAGCAACATGAAATGTTTTGTTAGAAGTATCATTGTTCTTTGTCCTAAGAAATAATAAACACACGATTGATTATGAGATAACTGAATAGCTTACCTAACTTATGTTACACCATTTAAATTTAATATATTTAATACTATATTGGTAATCAAAAAAGACAAATTTTTTTATTGTTTTTATTTTGTAAACAAAGAATTTGGATGATACTGATAAAAGGGCGAAGGCTGATATATTTGACATTTCCTAAGTCAAAAATGACGTCACTGAGAAAAAAGACATAGGATACGTCATATTGACATTTTTTTTTAATTTATCTAGTGACACGGGTCGTATTGACATTTATATCTAGTGTGACTACTGGCCAGTTTAAAAAAGTTACAGACTATTTATACATTTGACTAACGCATTTTTTTCTATCAAATATTAGTGTTATTATCAATTTATTAAATAATAAAAATAATATAGAATACAAAAAAAAATTTTTAGAAAGATATAACTAGCTCCTCCTGTAGGTAAGTTAGAACACTAGTTTAGTTAACAGTTTATAATTTCATAATCATTTGAGTAATGATTATTTTAAGTACCTATTATAGTTATAATTGCTTATCACTGCAAAGTATTTTATACAAAGGTTGACCATGACCGAAGGAAACCTACTACGAGAAAATATTTAGTTTTATCAAATTACAAACCTTAATCGCGTACCTATCCTTAGGTATGTTTATATGTTAAATGTATATTAACAAAAAAAACAACTTCTCACACATACCTCGAGACGAAATACCCCGTAATGCTAGCAATTAAATTGCTACTAATAGGAAGCTGTGCCTTATAAATATAAGGAATTATTTAATAACTTATACGTATCTACTGATTCATACTGCGTATAAATTTATTAAATTATGATATTACGGAGTCTGCAAGGCATGAATAAAATAATTAAACAGTTTGTTATGAAAAGCACTATAGTACTTCCTTACCTTTTTATTTGTGATTAAATGATAAAAACACAATGTACTTACAAAAACACAGCATAAGAAACCTTTGTCTCATGTCGCGGATTTGATATCACTTTACGAATTTAAATAACATGCGGCCGACACTTGTCACCATGGGTAATATAACGGTTATTTAAAACATACTGTAATTATTACTACCCAAGCCACAAGCACACATGAACCTGAGTTGAAATGAGAATGAACATGCAATATGTGTATAATCTCGGTAATCAATGCAAAAAGTCTAGTTGTTTGATATTGGATTGAATCTTTGTTTGACGCTAATCGTAGGCTTGTTTTATACGGAGTGTGAATTCTAATTCAGGCGAAGTGAAGGTATTATTTTGGTGACTGGTTATTTTGAAGATTTGACCAGTTGGACATTGACCTTGATGGTAAAAGTGTCTCACGCGTAATTTAGTCTTTATTGGAGACAAAAACGGCAGGTTACTACATTTTGTAAGCGAAGCGAAGATAATTAAAAAGCGTTTTAGAATAAATAAATACAACACTAATATCAAATTCAAGGATTGTGTATTTCTTTAGCGGTGTCATTGGTTTCGACGAACTTCAATATGAGGTAACAATGAAATAAGGGATGTAGGTAAAATAATTCATGCTTAGGCACCTTTGCGATTACTATGCCATGTAGCTAGTCCTAGCGTTCATGGTAAGATAATAATGGGTCAACCACTTTCATTGCAAAGATCAACAGCTTAATCTTCGTCTAAGATTAGGTATTTCCGTTAACTGGACACTGAAATACCTAATAAATACTGGCGTCTCATACATTTATCTAACCTGAAAACGAGAGCTTTACCTAATGAGAAGAATGTGGTAAAAAAAAATCATTGATACTATGTACCCATCTACAGTTTCATTTTACAGATAATTATGCATTCTACTGCAAATAAAAAAGTTAATAATTAAAAAAAAAGCTTTAATAGTAGGTATCAACCCACGGATACAGTACATAAATAAATTTATTTTGTGAATAGTGTAACGTTGCAAAGAAGGTTAATCAGCTTATTACCAAGAAAAGTAGATTTCTCAATGGTAGGTACTGAGAATACTGGGTCTCCAGCACACTAATTATTTATTAATTAAGTACTATTATAATCTTAATTCTGATTTTACATAATAACCAAGCCATTCATTTATTATATCTGGCGGTAAAATGCATAACAAATTAGTTTGTAAAGTGCTGCTTTTGATATTCGAATCGTGTTCAATATTAAAAGCGTTTTAAATATCATATATTTCATATAAAGTAATAAAGAATAAACTATATAAATATAAATTATCGTATATTTTGGGTGCATCAACCTTCAGTGCTTGAGCACGCTTGAGTTCAATGTTTGTGTAAGGATGATTTGTGTGTGTGTCCATGATGGTCGTGATTACTGTCTAAAGGGTAGTTTTTTAAAAGTAAACGGCGTGTACATCACAACACAGCATTGAAGACGGTGTTATTTATACGAATCACAACATTTTTGTTTTATATTACACAAATAAAACTGAAAACAAAATTTTATTCACGATGCGGGACTTGAACCCGCGACCTCTCGCGTTCCTTGCGAGCGCTCTTTCCAACCGAGCCAACCGTTCGAGTGATGTGTCGTTTATAAAATCTTGTATGCTTTGTTCAACTCTCAGGTTGTGGCTTCATCTACAAGATCTACTTTACAGTTAATAACCTATTTAACCAGTGGCGTAACAATAGGGTGGCAGGGCTGGCAAAATACCACGGGCCCCCGACCCAAGAGGCCGCGAGCTCAAATATATTTTTTTACATTGTATCTGAGTATTTTATTTTATTTGAAAAGTATATTATATATAATTACCTCGCGCCTAAGAGAGGAGGCCTATGGCCATTAGTGGGACATATACAACGTGTAATTGAGTACGCTGAAAATCTCGAAGCTTATTAAAATTAAACTAAGTACAACGTGATGATTTTTAATGATAGGGCCCCATCAAAAGATTTTGCCACGGGCCCCAGTTGGAATAGTTACGCCACTGTATTCAACCCCAATATTTGCATATTAGGAAATTGACTGCGTCCCGTAATCCCAGCGACGTATATCTACGTCTCTCGCTTTCACCACACCACCAAGGCCTCCGACATTGTTGAGAAGTCGGTCAGTTCTTGGTGGAGAAGACAAGGTTTCGGTTGGGGGTCGAAAAGTTGGTGACGCGTCACGCAGAAGACTTCAACTCTTTTGTTGTTCGCGTCCCGACAGAACATATATCAACCTTCCTGGACGTGCAGCTGTGGCCGAAGGGGGTCGTGTTCCGCAATTATCGCGGACGTCGCCGACCACCGGAATCTACCGAACCCACGCCTCACATCGCCGCGAAAATGTGACGTAGATTTAAGTTATATATCATATGTATGTTAGACTATAAGGTATTTATTTTATGGGCCATGTAGACAACAGTTAAACAGACAAAAGTTATATTTATTTGTATGGAAAATAACATATATTATATAATTTCGATGGCAGCGCCTCTATTGTCTTGGCGCCTGTATGCGCCGCACACTTCGCACACAGGGACGGCGCGGCCCTGGCTAAGTGTAGATTTTAAGGACCGCATCCGCATCTATGCGTGTGTCTACAGGTCCCATAGTGGTAACGCAGAAACAGAACATCTCTTGGGCTGCGTACAAGCGGCAGTTGACGACGTATTTGCACATATCACCTCCGCTGAAATCGTAGTCTTGGGTGATTTCAACGGGCACAATGCCGAATCGCTTGGGTCACGTACCACAGACTACGGAGGGCGATCTGTGCATAATTTTGCATTAGCGTATGGTCTGTCCCAATTAGTTGAGTCACCAACGCAGCTACCAGATGTGGATAGCCACATGCCGTCCTTATTAGATCTTCTGCTGACTACAGATTCCGATAGATACCAGGTCTCTGTCAACGCCTATCCAACGCCCACGTCGCAATCGGTGGCAGATCATAGCCCTGGTTCGATGCGTCAGTTATGCTTTAACTAGCATCTGCTCAAAGGATCCGAACTGCAAAATTCTAAAGAGGAAATATAACCGTGCCTCCAGATTCTCTAAGCGACAAATCGCCCGTGCGTAATCGTAGCACGTTGTCAAAATCGCCGAGCAGCTTTCCAGTTATCCGACTGGAACACGCAAGTTCGTTGTCGAAAGCTGCTTTTGGTAACTTCAACCAGCCGTCCCTGCCACCGCTGCTAATGAGGAATGACACCTTGGCCCATACGGCAAAAGAGAAAGCCGATCTTCTGTGCGCTCTCTTTACCTCCAACTCGACTCTTGACAACAATGGAAAAACACTGCCGACCATTCCGCGGTGTCAGAGCTCTATACCTGAAGTACAATTCAGACAGAAAACTGTTCAGCGAGCTCTGTTTTCGTAGGACGTCAGGAAGTCGAGCGAAATAATACTTATGCCAGCTTATGCCATAAGATGCGCGTGTTTCGGGAAGGGCTAAGTGACATCTACTATTAAATTAAATTTTTACAGTTCTATTACAGTCTAAATTTGTTTGTGGTCCGCGGTGTCAGAAAAAGATGACGATCTACAGTCGTTGCATGAGTTTGTCTATCTATGATTACATCCATCATAATAAATATTACTTATTAATATTGTTACAATTATTTACATAGTAAGTATATATTATCTACATTTTACATAATTAAATATAAAAATAAATAAATAAAATATTTGTATTAATAGCTGTTGTTATATACTGTCTTCATTATTATTGATTGGAACCCCTTCTTGGGTGTAGGCCTCATCCAGCTTGTTCCATGCCTCTCTGTCCATTCTTATCTTTTTCCATAAGTTTCCTGCTGTCGCTTGAATGTCTTCTATCCACTTTTTCCTAGGACGTGCTTTTCTCATTTTTCCTATTGGCCCTTCCCACATAGTTGCCTCTGAGGACCATCTATTGTCTCTACGTCTTGCTATAGCTGGAGATATCCAGCCCACTTCCACTTCTGTTTCAGAGCGCAATATAAGGAATCTACAATCTTTGTTTTTCATCGCATCCGTTCACTTTATATTTTTTATGTATTCTTTTTATTTTTCATTTTTCCATTGCTTTCTGACATGAGACAAGTTTTGTTTTAATTTTTGTATTAAAACTAAACGGAACCTCTATGTGCTTCATGTGGAATAATTGAGGATGTTGAACACTATCCCCCTTATTCATAATAGTCTGCGAACTTAAAGCATTGCTAATTCTCACTCTGTCTTCTTCTATTGACCTAAGTCAGAATGAGAAAAAACACTCGTTAGCGGCTGTTTAAAGTTAGCGAACCATTATGAATAAGGGGGTATACGTTTAGGAACCGCATGTGTAGAGTGTGAGTAGTTAAAACACAGATATCTAAGATGGCTTTGGATTTCCTTTAGGGATCAGAACTTTTTTCAGCTCATGTTAATACGGCGCTCAACCTCTTGTTCTTCATTTTTGTCTTCGAATGATAATTGCTTACCTAAGTACTTATATGTAGTTTATTACATATTAAAACAAATGCAGACTGATGACCACAACGCACTTGCCGTGTGTGGCGTGCCGCGGCAATGGTCAGCGAATGCCAGAAACAAATCGGCCCTTGTTCACTACTATTACAACAATAAATTCAGATGGAAAATATAATACAAGCTTCAATGTTTACTATTATTTTTTTGCAAATTGCATATGAAAATAAATTGACCAATCCGCAAGTCTCACATTGATAACTTCATTTATAAATGACTTTGATTTATTATAATATCACCAATGATATTAAAGTATTAAGAGGTAGATATGTCACTAGCGCGCCGAAAATCAATTGCCTAAATTGGGTCAATTGGTTCCTTTGGTCGTAGTCGCTCTCTCGATACGAAAACGGTACACACGCGTTTGTTGTTGACAGAATTGCTTACAATTTGATATAGGTACAACATTAAAATGCCGTCTTGTGTTATGGGATGCACTAATTACGAAAGGTAAATAAAAATCATAGAATTACATACCACAGTTAAGAAATGATGAATTATAACATTTTATTTGATTTCATTATTTATGTAACAAAATAAATATGTCGCCATGACAACGCCCATCGCCGACAAGCCGATCATAGATAAACGTACAGAAATGCCAAAATATTGATGCTGTCTGTTGCTTGATGATCGAGATAGAATATTTTAGGAAATGATGTAAAAAAGTCGTTGTTGCAGTGAATGTAATACGAAATGTAATAATTTTTAATAAACAAGTGCGTAGATAGGTAGCTGAACTATCAAACTACTAAAACAAGTTTTAGGGTAGGTTTTAGGTAGCGGATGTAGACAGTGAGTGCTATTTGTATACGTAGGAGTTTTTTCAGTAACACTGTCCAGTATATCCCTTGCTAACTGCAGAAGATCATTTTCTTCTTCTCCCATTACCTTATTGTAATAAACCCTCAACAAAAAGACATTCATAAATAATATAAGACACAAAAAATAATAATTGTAATCTTAAAACTTATTGGGAGCCGTTGTTAGTAAAATTGTAAAAATAGGACCCTTACTGTAGACACCTTTCGGTTTTGTTTTGGTGGCTGAATGTTTTTTTTATAATTTTATATATAAATAATTAATATCATCAATGTGGCTATATATTATAATCAATATTAAATTATTTCAATGCAGTTTTACTACTTTATAGCTTTTACTACATGAACTCATGAATGAATCGTAATTTAGGCATAAATCACGGTGTACGGAAAAAAATTATATCTGATGAATTAACTGTATTTTCTCTATACAAATACGAAGCAATTAGCAAATTAGAGTTATCTCTTTTACGCTTCCGATAATTGCATTTACTATCCTTCTTTGACGTGTAATTGTAATGTAGTGTGCTATTGCAATGTAAAATTATTCATGTGTGCGTACGCGTATCATTTTCAAATACCGAATGTTGTCTACGTAACATATCTATACTTTTAAATATCATTGAATATCACTAGTAAAATTATAATATCACGGCTTTGAGTTTTGACAATATACCTGCGACATACATACATATAAGTAAGATGAACCAAAGTGTAAGATACAATTATTGCAATGTATTCATCAGAAATAATTAGTATTAAAATGCAATCAAATACGTACAAGGTTTAATACAATAAGGTTTAGGCCAAGGTTGAGAAGCATCACGTAATAATATCTGTTATAAGTTATATTATAAGTAACTAATATCTAATACCTTTACTTATATGTAACATGATATTTGAATAACCATCTCAATAAAATAAACTTAACCTACTTAACTATTCTAATAACCTTAAGTGTTATATTTATTGTTAAGTGTTAAAGGACCTATATGCTTGAAGGATATTACCTCAAAATGATTTTCAAAAGCTATCAATGCCTAAAATAAACCCTCCAATGAATAAACCCTCTAAAAATTAGTTACAACAAACCACGCTTCAAATACTAAACAAGATATTTACATATGTACTTACAATATGAGATCACTTAAAAAAAGAAAATAGAATGTTACAGCTAGAATATGCCCTTGAAAGGGTCAAATGGGACGTGATAGGACTGTCCGAAGTGAAGAGAAAAGGTTTAAAAATTGAAGAACTAAATTGGTGCATATTATGCACTATGGAGAGATCGAAGGACACAGAGGTGTGGACTTCTTAGTAAAAAAAGAACACAAATTAAACATAATTGGTTTCTATGGAATATCGGAAAGAGTCGCAGTTTTGAACATAAAATTTGAAGGTACCCAATAACCTGGAGGAGGCCTTCACCCGCACGGAGGTTCCTATGGAAGAAATTAAATAAATATTACCTTAACTAATAAATACTAACAAAAATTACTTTATTTCATTATAATTACTAATCCACTAAACAAAATGTTACTTAGTTCATAGGAGCAAATAAAAAGGCTTTTTATTTTTATTTTATTAATGTTAAATTTATAAAATATACGAATGGATGTAGCTCAATTAAAGTTTAGCAGAGTGTTTGCTTGTAATATTAAAGTATGACTTTATAAGCATAATAATATATAAGCTTTATAAATATTTTTTCTTTTAAAATATTCTATATGTATACTTTCGTGTATTATAAAACAAAATCCCCCGCCCCACGGTCTGACAGCCTGAATGCTATTTTCCCAATCAGGCTACTTATGACGGAGCTTTGATTAAGGATTGGTCTCCGCTGCGCTCCAACTAGATACAGCAGGAGTAGTTGCAAAGTACGGCAATTAATACTACATTCTAGTGGGCGAACTCAGGCCAGTCTCGATCAATGTGTGACGTTGACGTGCCACATGTTCTGTTAAACTTTGCTAATAATTGAAACTAAATGGCGGGTTGCGTAGCAGAACTTTGTAAAAATAATACTACAAGAAATAAGAAAGACACTGGGATCACACAATATCATCAGTAAGTATTTTGTATTTTATTAATTTCAATATAAAATAACACGAAGCGTATGTTACAAAATTTGAAAGATGCCATTTAGTGTCAAGCATCTAACAGTTGCCGTAATAAAAAAAGCTTTTGTTCTTCGGTAGTGCGGTTCCTAGTTGGAGCGCAGCGGAGACCAATCCTTAATCTTAGTAAGGGAGTTTATCGTAGGCTTTTGGACATTGGCTGAAATTAGACGATGGCTGTGGAAGATTTCGGAAAAAATGCAAATTATATTATAAAAGAAACATTTAGAAGAAGTATCTCCTCTTACATTAAAACTACTTACAGCATTTTTTAGCATTTAATAACAACTGATAATAACAAAAATATATTGCTAAAGATATCGTTAAATTAATTGATTTATAACATGAACAAAGATTGGAATGCAGTGTCATCCATGTACCGTGGATTTTTACACGCTTTATAATATTAGCTTTTTGAAATTTTGAAATTTGAAATTTTGAAATTTTGAAATTTGAAATTTGAAATTTATTTGCAGGAAACATTGTACTTAAGGTGTTAACAATATAATGGATAATCCAATATGTTTCGTCAATTGACATGCAAAATATGTTACAAAATTGTCTAAACACTAATCGTACTGTTATATTGAAACATGTCGGATTTCACAATGATATCAATAATATTTATAAAATGAAATTTTAATACTTATATAATATTATAATATGAGACGTAAATAACTTAATAATTCATTTAGTACCTATGTATAATATTAACAAATTCAATGTCATAAAAGTATATTAATTTACATATATTATTATCAAATAGACTAATTCATTTTGTATTGAAAAATTCATTTAAACTATAGAAGCACTTATTTGTTAACCACTGATGCAGTCTTCTTTTAAAAACTTTGAACGGTAAATCTTTCAATTCATTGGGCAATTTATTATATATTTTCACAGACATGCTGAAACAATTTCTACTAAAAGATGCAGTTCTACAGAAGGGCATTATGAGTTTATTTGGATACCTTGTATTTAAAACCTTCTGGCTTTTTTTTGTATAGAAATCACACATATGTTTTTGAACAAATAGGCTTATTTCATAAATGTATAGGCATGGCAGCGATAGAATTTTCAATTTTTTAAATAGCGGTCGACAAGAATCTAGGGGGCCGGCTCCACAAACCGCCCTGATACACTTCTTCTGTCCAATAAATAAATGCCCTATGCTCACCGAGTTGCCCCATATGACCAATCCATATCTTAAAGCTGAAACCACGAATGCATGATATGCCATTAGCGCTGTTTTTTCACCTATTGTTTTTGATACGCGTTTGAGGACAAATACATGTTGGTTAATTTTTTTGCTAATTTTGTCAACATGTGACTTGAAGGACAAGTTGCTGTCTAAAGAAATACCAAGAAAATTGACAAGTTGTGCTTCTTTAATATTCTCATTATGATAATTAACATTAATATATTTTCCTTTCCCATTCTTATTATAATACTGCATATACATTGTTTTTTTTATATTTACAGTCAGGTTATTTTCAGTAAGCCATTCAATTGTGTCCTTTATTGTTTTATTAATTTCTATATCATATGTCAATTCATTGTTACATTTAATTACAATAGAGATGTCATCAGCAAAAAGAGTACAGTTATTAGTAGTAATGCTAGGTAAGTCGTTTATGTAGATTATGAATAGAAGTGGACCCAATATACTTCCTTGTGGTACACCTTTTGTTTTAAGTCTAAGTTCTGATCGATAAGGTATTACTTCTTGTTTATTATTTAATTTAGCAATTTCAACGTATTGAGTACGGTTTGAAAGATAACTTTTAAGCCAGTCATTTGCTAGACCTCGAATACCATATTGAGCGCATTTATCTAATAGTTTTTCATGACAAACATTGTCAAAAGCTTTGCTCATATCAAAAAATACTGATGTTACTGGAATTTTTGTATCCATGCATTCCGATATTTCTTTTATTAGCGAAAAACACGCTAAAGTTGTTGATTTTCCTTTTTGGAAACCATTTTGTTCCTCTAAAATGATATTATGTTTAGTTAAAAAAGATGTTAATCGCTTGTGCAGTATCTTTTCAAAAATTTTTGAGATAACAGGAATGAGTGTGATTGGTCGATAGTTGTTAATATCCTTTTTATCACCCGCTTTGAGTAAAGGTGTTACTTTTGCCTTTTTTAAATTTGATGGGAAAGTACCTTCTTCAAAAGATAGATTTATTAAGTAGGCTAGGACTTAGACTTTAGACTTAGTTCACTTGTATGTTTGTAACTGACTCCTTTAGACGCGATTTTGATCCACTTTAAACGGCCAGATTTCATTCAAACTTTGTAGATTTATCGAGGACCGATGACAATACACTAGTTTGATAAAATTATTCCATTATTCAATTTGCAATTGTATGTTTGTAACCGACTCCTTAAGGCGCGATTTTGACCCACTTTAAACGGCCAGATTTCATTCAAACTTTGTAGATTTATCGAGGACCGATGACAATACAGTAATTTGATAAGATTATTCCATTTGCAATTGTATGTTTGTAACCGACTCCTTTAGGCGCGATTTTGACCCACTTTAAACGGCCAGATTTCATTCAAACTATGTAGATTTATCGAGGACCGATGACAATACACTAATTTGATAAGATCATTCCATTATTCAATTTGCAATTGTATGTTTGTAACCGACTCCTTTAGGCGCGATTTTGACCCACTTTAAACGTCCAGATTTCATTCAAACTATGTAGATTTATCGAGGACCGATGACAATACACTAATTTGATAAGATCATTCCATTATTAAATTTGCAATTGTATGTTTGTAACCGACTCCTTTAGGCGCGATTTTGACCCACTTTAAACGGCCAGATTTCATTCAAACTTTGTAGATTTATGGAGGACCGATGACAATACATTAATTTGATAAGATCATTCCATTATTCAATTTGCAATTGTATGTTTGTAACCGACTCCTTTAGGCGCGATTTTGACCCACTTTAAACGGCCAGATTTCATTCAAACTTTGTAGATTTATGTAGGACCGATGACAATACACTAATTTGATAAGATTATTCCATTATTCAATTAGCAATTGTATGTTTGTAACCGACTCCTTTAGACGCGATTTTGACCCACTTTAAACGGCCAGATTTCATTCAAACTTTGTAGATTTATTGAGTACTGATTTAATTCAATTTGCAAGATACGATTTTTGTCAATTTATATAATTTTTAACTATAGTCGATAAGGCAAGAATTGATGTTGAAGTACTTAATAGTCTTAAAAATACTTACGCTTTTATAGAAAATTTAATATAAAATAAATAATAATTTAAAAAAACTAAAAAACATGCTTTATATTAAATTCAACAAAAAATTGAAATTAAATTTTAGTAAATTTAAATTGAAAATAGTGTAAAAAAATATATTTTATTGTAGAAAAAACGTGGGGTGCTTTTTCAAGATAGTATTAAAATAATAATTCTTCTACACCCCACGCTTTTTTTATAATGAAATATATTTTTTTTTCACAATTTCCAATTTAAATTTATTAAAATTTATTTTCTATTTTTAGTTGAATTTTATATACTTAAGGCGTGTTTTTTAGTTTTTTAAACTATTATTTTTGAGTGTAAAGATTAAAAGGTTGATTATTATTGCCCACAGACTGAGAACCGGACACATGCCTTTGAATAAGTTTAAATATTTAATGAAAAATAAGGACTCACCTCTATGTGATTCATGTAGAATAATTGAAGATGTTGAACACTCATTACATGAATGTGTCCGATTTCAGTCTAGTAGAGACGAAATTGTAGGACTTATTGGTTTGAACAGATTTGATACGGGCATGTTTTTAAATATACTTACCCGTCTTGCATCTAAGAATGCCATAAGTCTGTTTGAATCCATAAAGCTTATTTGTTGAAGACTGTATAACTTGCTTTTTTTAAAATAATTTTTATTAGTTTTTTTTATGTTTATATTATGTATTGTTTATTTTGTTTAATTAACAATTTTGTTTTTCTTTTGTTTCAGTGTTAATGTAGGTATTTAGATTATAACGGGGCTGACATGTACATAGATAAAAAAGCCCATAAGTAAACAAATAAAAAAAATTAAGTAAAATGGCTTATAAAATATTATACTTCAAACATAGCGTTCAGCGTTTTCAGGTTGTTTTCAGCCTTTCTAGCCACTTTCGTTATTTACCGGCATTCAATAAACAGGCTAGTTTTTTAATTGGCTGACTTATTTAACTTAATTGTTACGACTACCTTAATTGATAGCACTATTATTGCGATTAGTTAGTGGCACAGGTTTCTGTTTTGTATTTTTTCTTCTTACGTTTGCTACTTAACACATCCACTGCTAACTTCAGAAAGGGAAATCACTACTGTGCGGCATTTGGTAAATGTCTTACCGGTAGTGCGGACACACGCCAAGCGCGTAATTTGTGGGTTTATATTGAGGAGGGTGTTCTATTCGCGTTTTCATCTGTTCATCAATTATATACCTATTACCAGTAAAATAATTTATGCGTTTTTTTTCTTTTGTGTATCAAAACGTACATTTACAATTAATAAAAAAAATTGCAGAATTTTATACACAAAGAATTGAGGTACCTACTAAATTAGAGACACAAAGTAAAATAAATGCCATAAGGTACCTTCTACCTATTTCAATACAATGTTGAAAATCTTATATATAAAAATGAATTGCTGTTCGTTAGTCTCGCTAATTTTGGTCTTGGATTATTTGTGGAAGTCCAGAGAAGGTTTAAAATGTGAATAAATATGAAAATGCTCAGAATTGAATAAAAACAACTATTTTATTTTTCCTTTGATGGGTCCCCCGTCGTTCAGAAATCAAATTGAAAGCATAGTTTCAAATGAATAATTACTTAGAATTCGTATATCTCTCTAACTTTCTCAGGAGGGGTATTAATTTTAGTCAACTATAGTTGTTAGATTAACTACAGTAGTTAACTATCTATCAGATTATTTTTGTGTAGATCCATAAATCTTCATTTAATATAAAGTTAACAAAGTCTTAAGAAATAAAGATTTTTATAAGTACTACGTGCTTTATCATGTGTGTACGCGGTCGAAGTCGCGGGTATCAGCTAGTTTATAATAATTTTACTTGAAGCAACTGCCTTTAGGTATTCCTACGAAAATATTTTGTTTCAATAAAACAATAGACGTACGGCAGCAGGTGGTCAAAGAATTTTTTTACATATAACTCACCTTTTCTAGCATGTTTGTCTTAGTCTAGCTGAATAATTTCAAAGTAAAGGTAAGTACGTTAATATTATGTAAGGATCTCTCTTGATTTAAACCCAGAGTTAAATAAACATACCAGTTATGACTTGTTAGTTTTGATGACAGTGCAAATTCTGATATTAAACACAATATAATACACGACATGGTTCGACATAATATTGTAAGACTAGCTTCATATAAAGGAACTCTTAAGCGGTCAATAGTACCTACAGACTACAGATTCATAAAGTAAGCATTTAACTATGAAAACCGGTTTTATTTTTCCCATGACTAGGCTATCGCACGTCACTCGTTAATCAACCTGACCTGGGACGCTTCTTCAGCGTGTAACAGTACAGACATTTTGCTAAGAAGAATACTATAAAGTTAAAAAAAAAACAATATTTTATTCTATATTAATTTATTTAAAGCTTGTACAGCGAATATAAAATGGGAGTAATTGAGGTTGAGTAAATAACTACACAAACCTATGGCACAAAAACAAGAAAAAAAAAATTGTAAGGTCTGTCTGTTATTTTAGAGTAGGTTCTGTCAGAGCATTCAAACCTGCATTAAAGCCGAAACACGACTAGTCCGGAATTATTTTGGTTGACAGTAGATTGTTACTGTTTTCTCGATGGTTTTTCCTTGTTTTATACATACTTAAAATAATTGTTAAAGTTGACGGTGATGACGGTGTCTATGCGTTTGTCTTCTTATGGTCTATTTTATGCATGCAGCAGTCAGTCAAAAGTAACTGGAATATATAGGATTTTTAAAACCTCCTCCTTTTTTGAAGTCGATTAAAAATGAACAACAATAATGAAGGTAGTTGGGATAAAAATAAGTTTTCGTATTTATTTTTATAGATATAAACGTGTAATTTTAGGGGCCGTATTTGTTTGTCCCTGTTTTAAACAAGAGTAGGTATTATTTTGGGTAATTTTAAAGGGTCGCAGAATTCGCCAGATTCTATACTTTACTGATATATTTGTGGGCTAAGGAATTTGATATAATATTTTTCTATTACATACTGTACATAGTCTTAAAAATAAACGTTTGTTGCTTTGTTGAGTTTGTCAATACGTTCAATAAATAAACTCACCGCTACACTTGGACAGGAATAAAATTATTTAGCTCAAAACTTTATAGAAATCTCAGAAAAAATATTCATTTGTCTGAGCTATGTCTAATTAATTGCGTTCCATAATATATACGAATCCATATCAATAATCTTAATATATATAATTAACGTGACACGTTATTTGCCTGCGATGGACTCCTAAACTATTCAACGGATTTTAATGGGGATTACTTCATCGATTGCAGTTTAGTGAAAATTGAGAGATAGGACAGATTTTATTTCGATTTGAGACCCATAATTATTTTTAATTCCAATATTTGTTTTAAGGACATATTTTCTATGAAACAATTTCTTGGCGACCGATTTGAAAGTTCTGCTGTGAAACAATTTCAATATAACAACAGGAAGCATATTTTACGAAACAATTCTTGATGTTATGAAATATTATTAACAAATTCATAAAAAATCAGTATTTTATTTATTACTAGCTGATCCAGCAAACGTTGTATTGCCGATATTAAAATCGCGATACAAAAGTAACTGTTGATCGTAGATGGGTGAAAGTTTGAAATTGTATGTATTTTTTAATGCTGACTCATAAAAAGGCATAAAAGGCATAAAAGGCATTTATTTTCTCAAAATTGATTCCTTTAGAATTCTTTTTGATGTCATTTCTTATACTACTAGATACTACTACCGCTTCGGAAACAAATGGCGCTCTGAGAGAGAAGAAGCGGCGCAAGAAACTCTCCCAGCATTCTTTTTTTTTGCGCTCTTTTCAATAAAAATATACAATATTGTACAGTTGCTATAAAATAATCACAATCTAGTCCCAGGCTGTCCGATCATTTAGATATTCAGCAGTGGAGTAATAGGATTTACGACAGAGCCATTTTTTTATAAAACATTTAAATTTATTTATAGACAATGCCTGAACAGTGGCTGGGACTTTATTGTAGAAGTGTATACATTTACCCTTAAAGCTATTATGTATCTTCTCATAATCAAACAAATTTAAAAAAATGTAAAAAAAAAAAAAAAAAAAAAATTTGGCTTGGACCACCCTTAACATTTACAGGGATGAAAAATAGATGTTGTCCGATTCGCATACCTACCCAATATGCACTCAATATTTCATGAGAATCGGTCAAGCCGTTTCGAAGGAGTTTAACTACAAACACCGCGACATGAGAATTTTATATATTAGATAATCCCTTTTCAGAAATTTCCAAATGAACCTACATGTTGTGATCAAAAATTAAGTTATAGCTTAGATTTTTTTAAATTATGCTGTAAACAAGCTGTAACGGGTCGTGTACGTTTCTCAAGCCTGTTAATATATAGTTAAAAAGTAAATAAAACAAAAAAACAAATTATAACAAAAAACTATAACTCAAATATGTACTCGAAACATGTTTCTAAGTTTAACTCAAAATTATAATAAAAAAACTATGCAACACAACACACCACAACTTACCTTACCTTATTACAACTTACTTACCCGAAATAAGGTTCAGTAAGTAATTCACAACGATCTTAAAACTTAAACTTTATAGGTACTTCATACACTTTATTAGACTTTATACCTACCTGCTACAAAAATAAACGCCAGCTAGCTAAACATTTTTCAATATAAATATTATTAGGTATCTTATACAGGCTGTCCCAGAATGTAGCGATAACCTGGCATTGGGGTAACCAGTAAAAAATCATTTGTAATTTCGACCTTGAATAATATTACTGACCGAATATAATTATGATTATTGTCTACGGGTATTTTATAACTGATTGCAATAATTTGAATAACAATGGATGCTTATCGTAAAAATTTCGTACTGGATGGATATACCCAACTTACTCCAAATTTACTTACCTACTGCCAAAGTTTTTCAAAACATTCCCACCAAAAAACCTACTCTCTTACGTTATAATTTATATTTTAATTTAAAATACGGTTAACTACTTAGGCAGGTACTTGGGTTTATGATTGTGCTGATGTATAACAGACTTTGTTCGACTAAAGTCATCTTGAACAACAAAAAATGACATTCTTGTCCTCATTGAACTTCCTTCTTAGAAGGTAGATAAATTAATATTTATCTACCTTCTAGGTAATCCTAATCTAAATATTATAAGTATTTCAAACCAATGTTTTTGTGAATTAGCCAAAACTCCTTGGAAAGTTGTGAAACGTCATGGAACAAATCCAATTTATTTAAGTAGGTGCGCTGTACAACTGGTTAATGGCCTAGATTTATCTTCACATTAATACTGATGACCTAATTCATATTTTGTTAACTAAGATCTTCGCAAGAATTTTGTAAACAATCCCTTTGTTTTGTTGTTCATCGACCCATATGAAACGATCATGGCTCTCGACGTTTTGTTTACGTTGGAACCTTTATTATTCGCCATATTTATTAGGTTCTGTAACATGCTGGCCTGCCTGCCTGAGTCCTAAGTGTGAGCAAGATGGAGATATATTCTCAACCGCTTTCGCGCCATGCTGTACGTTCAACGATGTCAACCGAATCGAAATCGACGCTTACGAAGTTACGAATGCAGTGCCCGTTTCACATTCATACTCATTGCTTCGCTCACAGTTTGTGGATTATCTCCGGACGCGTGCGTGTGCCTTGCGTTTGCATTGTTTCTTGATTGATACTTCAAGCAAGCTTTGCTAGCTAAGATATCACGTTATCAGATATATTTGTTTTCTACCAATCAATTCGTTCGTTTGTATCGCTGACGTGTAAAAGTTTAAAATGAGCAAAATACGGTCCGGTGTGAAATAGTCTGCCAAGGAAATTCTGTATTGTAAAGCATTGAACACGCTACAAAACTGTATAATTATTGTGTTGTAACCCCTGTGCGATGTTGGGGAAGGATATTAGTTGAAAAATTGGATTTTTACGTTTGTTCGGAACTATTGCGAATGTGTATTGAAACGTTTATCGCTATACACGGGCGCACTGCTATGCGCCACGACTTGGTTCACTTTATAAGGCACACATCTTCGGACCACTACTGCGAAGGAGCCCTTTAGTTGAAACTGGTAGGTGCAGACAACTTTCTCTACAATTATACATACATTTTGGTTTCCTCTTTATTTCGGTGCTTTCTTTTTTATTTACTTAATAATAAGTATACTATGTCCAAGGTACCGTAAGTAAGGTAAGTTCGTAATAGTTATTTACGTCGTAATAAAACTATTATTTCATGCAAAGATTCATCGAGGCCATCTAATATTATTTATGATTGAAATGATTATGTTTTAATTCGATACAAAAGGAAAGGTGCAGGTGAAATTCTTAACATTCCATAACTTCATTGTAAATTACTGTCCATTATAAATAGCCAGTCACATTAGAAATCTGCGCAAATTTTAATTAAAAGTCATTAATGTATCATTTAAATAACATAAGTATAAACATGTAACTTAATCATAACAAGTTATTGGCGAGGCCACATCAACCCGGACAGTATCGCTTGATAAGCGGTTCCGATAAAGCTCGTGTCTTCGAGAAGTCATACTTTACGGTTATCGGACGTATTTGGAGGCTGGTTCCAGCTATTTTGCTGTAACTATGACACCCTATCTATATCATCATTCCCAGACACACCTCTTTTTAATTACCTACATACTACGAACAATCTGTTATAAATATAGCCTAGATTCACTTGTTATTGTTTAAAAAAAGCTTTGATCACTTCATATTGAGTCGATGATGTGCCGCCGATCTATGTAAATTTTGAGAATTTGAAGTCTGATTTTGAAACTGAAGCAGGAAAGAATACTTCTTGACCATGTCGTTTTGGAACTGTAGCCCGTTTCCTCATCCGTTTTGATTACTTTTGAAACAATTCTTCAAGCCAACCCATACTTAAGGGCTCTATACAGTGCAGGTCCGGCCATATATGGAAAAATTTCTTCTTCTCTCTTGGCTGGTGTAAACTAGTATCAGATTTAATATTTAAGCATCTTCAACGTAGAGCTGCCCGGATTGTAGGGTATGCAGTACTCTATCTACAGATTCATCACGATTGGCGTTTTGTTAAGACATCACTTCATTTAGTATCTTCTATCGCATTTATCTGCGAGTGTTACGAAGAGCTATTTCATCTGATTTCTGCCACTACAGTAAACAACCACCTTCGCACGACACGCCACAAGTAAGGATATCATCCCCACCATCTGGATGTGTGGCGGTCCTCCACAGTGCGGTTTTCAAGGAGCTTTCTTCCTCGTACTACAGAGCTGTGGAATGAACTTCCTTGTGCGGTGTTTCCGGGACGATACGACATGGGTACCTTCAAAAAAGCGCGTACATCTTCCTTAAAGGCCGGCAACGCTCTTGTGATTCCTCTGGTGTTGCAAGAGAATGTGGGCGGCGGTGATCACTTAACACCAGATCACCCGTACGCTCGTTTGTCCTCCTTTTCCATAAAAAAACATACCATTAAAATATGCCACAAACTTGACATTCTCATCGTATTCAGGATATGTGACATTTCTTCACATTGTAGTTTTCAAGAAAATTTTCCATGTACCTTCAACAAAACTTTTGAATGAATATACTTGCGCAGTATTGTCATGCGGTTAAGACTAGGGGTACAGGCTTAAGACCGGAAAGCGCCAGAACTTACTCTGGAGCTACAAAACAGCAGGGGCTGATTGTTGATCATTCAACATAAAGTGACCCATAGGCTTGCTTTTTCCCCTAATGCAATAAAAACAGTAGCGATACTTACTATATTATTTTTGCGTTTCCTGCTCGGTCGGCAACGAGGATATTCGTAGCAATAAACTGCTTTACATTTTTTACGGAATCTTCAAATACTGTTACATCCAGCTGAGAAACGACCAATCTTAAATAATACCAAAGAGAATGTAAACACTACGTTCAATAATATTGAGTATTTTTTAGACGGAGGGACGAGACATTGACATCCATCAATGTTAATTAATTGAAGGATATGATAGGATATGGTTAAGGATTATGAGGTCTTACGACAGTATATTACCCCCTTGAACTTTTTTGAAGTTATACTTCTTTAGGCGCGTTATGAAAAAGTGAAATTTTAAGATGCGCGCGGAACACAAAAGTAACAGGTTATTATACACGATATTGGTTCCTAAAATTGACGTTTGCGTCATTCGGTATTTTTTTTTTGGTTTCTTCGTCCATAATTAGGACAGGCAAAGGGTTCAAGCCCATACAGCCGTATTTATTATCTAATAATTAATTGTCAAAGCCATCATTGCAAGATTTTTAAAAAATTGTTCTTTCTATAAACGTAGAATAGCACGAGTAATAAATCATTTTAATGATGTTTGCTTCGTTAGGCCAAAGAAGTATAACTTCTTGCGTGCATACATAAGTACACACTCTTTTTTCAGAATATCTACTAAAGACTTAATATGCTTTATCATGGGCTGATATTCTGAAAATGCTGCTAAGTAAGCACTGTCATTTAGTATGGGTCGGGTAGATGTAAAACTCAACGGAATTTAAGCTATATTCTGATTGCCCTTAGCCCCCGGGCTTTGCGTTTGTGAGAATCATAAAGCTCGTAATAATAATTGGGAAACGGTTTAGAAACAATTCTACATCCGATCCAAACAAACGCCAAATGAGCTAAAGTAACCTTTTATAATATAACTATTTAGTCTGGCCAGAAACAATAATATTACGTAATACGTTTTATGTTCGTAACCTGTAGTTCTTAATGACATGAAGTAATGAAAATTCATTGTCTTTAATAATTCTCGCGCTAATTAAATAGAGGGGATGATAAAGAGAACCAAATTGCTGTGATAGCATTACACAAGGGAATGGAGCCAAAAATAATTTACGAAACTCTGCATCCGTTTGGTCGAATAATTGTGACAATAAGATGGCCGTCCACATTGTCTTTGTACTAAAAACCATCAAAGCAATGAACGAGAGAGTGAGAGAGAGAGGAAGCTAGAGATTTTATAATATTTATTAACTTGTATTCTAAAAGAGGACTTTGAGCTTATTGGTCATTATTTAACGGATAATTTAAAAGTGAATAGAGGTGGTAAAACAAAACAACTTTTTTTTGCAAAGGATGGATACGAAAAATTTAAAAATTTTGATATGATTCTTAAGAGCCTCAAAGCTTCCAAACAGTGCCATTGTCCTTAGGCAAGAATGGCCCTTTCAGCACGTCTCAGCACCGGTCCTAAACCAAACAAGTGTGGATGGAAACAAATGCGGCAATGAAAGAAACTGATGCAATATAAATAACTTTATTACTTATTAACAATATAATATTAACACATAATTTTATCAATAGAAAAAAACATACCGACGAATTGTGACCCTTTTTTGAAGTCGGTTAATAAATCATTTTAAAATACTAAATTAAAACATGAAAAAGAAATAGTTAAAATAGCACAATATTATTTAAAATAATTGAAAACACTGTGCGGTGCGTGATTCATTGCTAAAAGGAGCTACCTCAGTATTGCGTTGTGTTAATGCTTGAGACACCTACACATCACTGGTATTCAGCAGCCCCTCGTGGCATTTGGAGCAAACAGCTGCTTCCCATTGTATTAGATCTAAATGCAAAAGATGATCAGACAATCTACCCCCTTATTCATAATGGTCCGCTTACTTAAAACACAGCCGCTAAGGAGTATTTTTTCTTATTCTGCCTTAGGTCAATAGAATAAGACAGAGTGAGAATTAGCAATGCTTTACGTTAGCAGACTATTATGAATAAGGGGGCTAGTCTCGATTTTAATGCGCTTTACTAGGGTTGGTTGTGAGTTATCGATGATCTCAACGCTGTCCTAATTTGGAGTCCGTAAAACGATCCATAACATTGGCAGTGAAGATTTTTAAAGGATAGTGAAGATTATTTTGAATGAGATTCATACTTTTTAATGCTGATATATTTATGTATATAGGTACTTACGTACAATAAAGTAATAAATATTGTATGCAATAGAGAAAAGATCTTTTCATTTCTCATACTCGGATAGTAATGTTATTTTGATCTGATTATTGGGTGGAAAATGCTGCTTCCCTCCACAGGGAGGGAAAAACTCATACAAATTACTTCCCACCTAAGGGCCGGAATGAACTTTAAAAATAGAACTGCTGTCAGCTGTGAAGAGTTTTATGTAAAAAAACTAATTCAAAAAAAATGCTACGGCCATTTGACTTTCTAAACAGCCAGTGTGAACTTAGCGCAAACTTCTTTGAGCGGAATAAGCCGCAACAATTACGCGGTGAGTTCCATATTTATTTAAAAAGTCGACTTAATTGTCAAATTAGGACATTTGACAATTAACTTAAAATAGGTACTACTACTTTAGATAAACAACAGCTTTTATTTTCCTCATATTCGAAATGAAACGTAGAGTATTTAACACGGGTAAAAGAATCAATTCCTACTCGGACTATAGCCGCCCTTGCTGCGCTCGGGCGTCTAAATACCTCGGGAATTGATTCTTTCGACCCTCGGTTAACAATGTACTATTGTCTTGTACCAACATGGCTAGACTAGGTTTTCTCTCCGCAGTTCAAACTGGAATACAACGGCGACACAGTAAAATTATACTTATTAAAATTAACGATATCACAGCTTTTGTTCAAATAATAATAAATTGTATAGCTAGTGTAATTAGTTATCAGAATATTCTCTAGAATTTTCCAGTCGCGTGTTTGCTTACAATTGAAGATTTAATTTGCGTCTTATTGTTTTAATACGTAACAATAATGTATGTAATTATAATAATGTTCTATAATACTCTTACATAGATTAAATAGACTTACAATAATGTTGCTGTAACCTATTTTTATTGAAAAGTCGTAAAAAGTCAGTCCCGCTTGTAATTCGCCAACCACTAGCTAACGTACATATTGACAAAAAAATTTGATTACGCATTATGGGGACGTGGTTTATATGCTAATATGTTCCAAGTCTATGATTATGCTATACCTGTTCGGAAAAAAGTGTGTGCGTGTAAGATTGAAGTTAAACTTAATAATAATTAACTTTAGGAATAATTAACAGATACATAAATACCTACATTGGGTATAATTAAAGCCATGTTACCAACTAAGCACTCACGTATTGCTGAAGAGCTAAGAGCATTGTTAAATTTTGAAGTGAAACTTCTTTAGAATCGTGATTTCAAACCGGATGCAACGGAAAAAACGACAAGTAAGAGACACAAGTACAAAAATGTGTAGGATGAAGCAGGCAAAGAATGAGACAGAAATATGCATACTATTGAAGTGAAAACTTCTTTATCATCGTTGTGATTTGAAAGTCGATGAAACGAAAAAGCGACTGTAAAAAGAGCAGTCACATCAATTCATAATATTTAACATGGGAGATAATGAGATATTCCTAGCATAATACAATGTTTTGGTACCAGGCGATCATAGTTAAAGAAGAGATTGTCTTAAGTATGGCGCGAGTATACCTTAATATATTCTGACTCCAAGCGCACGACGTATTACTACATAGACACCAGGAGAATATATTATTATATATATTAGTGGTGGTAGGAATGTCTTTCATAGCGGTTGAAATCATGTGTCATCCTAGCAACACGTACCAGGAATTCATATGCAGTTTAGAGGTTCATGCACCATGCAGGTTTCACTTCTGACTTGTGTACTTTGAACGCACGCAATGTTTTTTTTTGCTACTTTTTTATTTCACACACATAACATTATAAAAATATTGAAAATAAGAAATAGAAGGTTAGATTATTAATTACCACTTATATGACCTTGTTATTGAATATTAACGAATATGGCTGTATGGGCTCGAACCCTTTGCCTGTCCTAATAATGGACGAAGAAACCAAAGGCCGGATGGTACAGAATAGTAGGTAATTATTATTATTAATTACCACATATCAATATCACGTTGTTATTGCATAATAACGAATATGGCTGTATGGGCTCGAACCCTTTGCCTGCTCTTATAATGGCCGTCTTAGCGTAACGGACTTCCGGTTCCGTTGCATTGTCGTCCAGTTACCTTGTAGTCGCGCCTAAAGAAATTTTACTTCAAAAAGTCTTCGTATCGACGTGACAACGGGGGCGAAAGTGCCTCATTTACATCGTAAAAATGATGCGGACAAAAAATTGCAGGAAGTTCATTACTGACGCGTCTTTTCATTTGTTTTTTTCGTTTGGCTATCCTGACCGATAACGACACTGACAAGCTACAATTGATAATATTTTAAGAGCTGTCAAACATACTTCAAAGTGATGTTTTTTTTATTTTGGGTTCAATTGAAACATTGATATTAACAATAACTTATTTTTTTTCTTCAGAGGTATATTTATAGCTAATAATAGCACTATGTATTACTTAATACGTAAGTATCCATTCCTACTCTGTGGTATCACTAAAGTGTGATTTAACTACTCGGGTGAGGCCTTTGACTTCGTTTGTGCCTACGAATTGCACCCTCGTTGGAAATCACTAATTTTCTCCCCTTTTTTGATAGAAATGAGATTGATGACAATATGGGATAAAATCATTACGTCGTTCATAGCTGTAAATTAAATTTATGATTAGATTGTTATCCCTTAACTATTGATCTATCGCCGATAACACTACAATAATCTACAGTAAAACAATAAAAGCGCAATTGAACGATAAGTTTCAGTTATTACAAAAAAAACATTTAGGTATGAATGCGTTACGAGTGTCAACAACATCTGGTGAAAAGTCATATAATTAAGTCTTTAATCTTCTATATATATTAAAATGAATTGCTGTTCGTTAGTCACGCTAAAACTCGGGAACGGCTGGAGCGATTTGGCTAATTTTGGTCTTGAATTATTTGTGGAAGTCCAGAGAAGGTTTAAAATGTGAATTAATAGAAAAATGCTGCTAAATTAAATAGAAACAACAAATTTGTTTTTCCTTTGATGTGTCCATACATAATTTCTATGAGAGAATTTATTGACGCACGGTTTGACAGTTCTGCTGTGAAACAATTTCATTACGACAGGAGGGTGGATATTTTACGAAGTAATTTTTGATGTTATGATATTTTATTGACAAATTCATATAAAACATTATTTTATTTATTATATACAGAACAACGTCTGTCGGGTCAGGTAGTAGTTTAATAATTATTGGGGTATTTTTGCTAGTAATAATAATAAGCACCTAATTTAAAATTCCAATACTATACCCCATACCTACGTCTTTGTTTTAAATGTAAATTTTGCTAGTATTCTTTTCTGATCACCTCCAATGTTTATTTGTTCTGAAGTCTCATTACAATCAGAAATTATTATATTATTACCATCATTTTGGCAATAAATACAGTTCTAATGACTCCAATATTGCATGAAAAAATCTATAATACATAACAGATACGAATTAAAATAGAAGATAGGATAATTCATAATTAATAGAAGGGCGCTGGTGTGGTACGCGACTTGCGTCGACACTCTGGCTCCTTCTCATGTCCAAGTTACGTCAGTTGGTGCTGGGGCTGCTGCTTCGACTGCCGAAGACAGCAAACGTCGCAAATATGTCGGTCTCAGTGAGTCTTATATCTTCGGGTCGTTTTGGTGTCGAGACACTTGGCCCGTGGGGCCCAAAGGCGCGGAGAATGTACAAAGTACTATTTACTCGTCTCAATAGGGCTATTGGAAGATTGGAAACCCAAGCGCAGGCAGCTCCTTCGGTCAACGGATCAGCCTACCTATCCAACGTGGAAATGCTGCCAGTATTCTTAGTACACTTCTCCATAATGATATTTTTAATTAAATACAATCATAGTATTGTAAAATATATACTTACTTGCCTGACCCTTGTTCTGTACATAATAAATAAAATACTGTTTTTTATGAATTTGTTAATAATATTTCATAATATCAGGAATGATTTCGTAAAATATGCTCTCTGGTATAATGAAATTGTTTCACAGCAGAACTGTCATACCGTGCGTCAATATAATTCTCTCATAGAAAATATGTCCATACAAAACATAAATATTGGACATAAAAATAATTATGGGTCCCAAATCGAAATAAAAACTCTCAAGTTGGACTAAATTGCACTCGATGAAGTAATCCCCATTAAAATCCGTTCATTCATTTAGGAGTTCACTGGGAACAAACATCAGGACACTGGAATTATATATAGATATGGATTATTTTGTTTGAATAAATAGAAGCAATAGATGATGTATACATACGATTATAACATGACATTATATTTTATGTCAGCAATTGTCTTTACTTCCTTGTAGGCTAACGAGAGCGTGGTACGTAAACAAAATTATCCATGAATTATGCATGTAGCTCGTAGACCAACCTACGGTATCCGATATTCAGTGCGTGTTCAGTAACGTGAGGTGCAGAATAGATATTTGTTGTACGTTATTATATTGGCAAGTTTCTCATTTTCGTCCACGTCATGTTCACTTAACACTGGTACCACATGTGTAACTAATAGAAATAGTGGAACCATTCCATTTTTTCTGCAACTAAAGACTTAGGTAATACTCTGTTTCAATACGCTATCTCACTTGTAATTTATTTGTGTTCTTGTTGGCTTCGTAATGCTCGCTTGAGGCGTCGTGGCGGGCAGTTCCTTTCCTAAAATATGGTCCATGTGTCATGCTCGTGAAAGAGAGCTACTTGGCTGTATGATCGTGTCCCTTTGTTCGCCGCCAAATACTTAAAAAGCTGTCTCGGTACACATGCTCGTTTGTTATTTGGTCGAGTTCTTATAGCAGGCTTCGTCATACTCTCTTGTCCTCGTTTTATGAGCATGACCAGGACGCAGGGTGGTACTGATAGTGGCTATTATATAGTGTCATTCAGAACTCTGTCATAGATGCATAAGATGTAAGTCTTACCAGTCCAGTAATTTCACACGAAACGGCGTAGTTTAAATCGAAACACAACAATGCTTACCCCATACTTACAGTAACAACCTACCTAATAAAATTTGAATAAACATAATTTTATGAACGATGTGGGATTCGAACCCACGATCTCCGGCTTTCCGTGCCGGTGCTCTAACCAACTGAGCTAACCGTTCGAGTACCGCCTCGTTATAAAATTCTGTTTGCTTTGTTCAACTCTCAGGTTGTGGCTTCATCTACAGGACCTACTTTACAGCTGATAACCTGCTCAAGCCCAATATTTGCATATTAGGAAATTGACTTGAGATGTCGCTCTTGTAAATCTAAACAATATGTTATGTTTTTAAAGTGATAACCCTCACTTCTAGGATTAATACACAAATAAAATATGAAAAACAAATTTTTATGAACGATTTGTATTAATCCTAGAAGTGAGGGTTATTGCTTTAAAAACATAACATATTGTTTAAATATACCTATTAGCGTAAAGACGAAGAAAGAAAGCAAAAGGGAGGAATATCTGTTACGGATAATCCCAGACCCAATTCGTAGTTTAGATAATTCTCAATTAAGTTATAATAATTTTGAATTTATTTATAGAGAACTAGAAACTTAGAATATATTACTAGAGACTTGTAGAGAGTAGACCATAGACTATGTTGGAACATAGTCTACAAAGGGAAAGAACACAGGCTGCTACTTAATGTTGCTAGAATACGTAACCTACAATTCCTCGTTTTTCGTATTTTTCTGCACTGGCCACTGCATACTTTGAGTAAGTATATCCCAAGATTGGGACATGGCCTGCATATGATTTGAAAGCAGTTAAATTAGCAATTTTTGTTTTATTTGATTCATAGCGTTAAGGAAAATCTTTTTGAATATTGGAAAATTTAAAATAATTTGAGCTAAATCCATTGCTTTATTTTAATGCGACTGGCTTGTTTTTCCTGGAAAGACGCTGTAGACATTGGCAATATGCCAGGATTGGCACTAAATTATTTCTAAACGACCAGGAATAACAAATACATATATTATATCTGTTTAAGTATAAGGCAGTATGTTCTGGCAATTCGACCAACTCGTCACCTCAATGTAGATCTTGCGGTCATATACATTGTTCATGATTGCATTCCGGCAGATTATACTAACATCTTTAGTGAGGATGTAAATTATTAATAATAGTCCTTCTTTCAACGAAGGTAGAATGTAAGCAAATCCTACTAGCGTGTAATTTATAGACACAAGAGAAGCTGAGGCCATCTATACAGACGTACTCAGTGTGAAATACAGTGCTTTATGCTATACTTACGAAGAATATAAATAAAATTATAATTATATCACGCTTTATAATTGTTTTAATTGTTTAATATTTATTTTCATGTATTGAAACTATCCTAAAAAAAAAAAAAAAAAAATTAAGTCACGTAACAAATGGGACTTCGTGCAAGTTTTTTGTCCGAATATAGACGGAGGGACTTTCCGAGAAGGTGTAGGATGAAAATAGAGAGTGGAATAATTGTGCCGGCTTACAATATTGTACGTGGATAGCATTGCTATTGCTACGAACATTTATTTTACGACATGAGACCGCTGACAATCCCTGGAGAAGTCAGATCTTGTTTTCGATTTCTGTACCTGAGATCCGTGGTGACTGGTGAGGCCAGTATGTTAATTAGGTACAGACAAGCAATTTGCACATCTGTCGTTTCATATTATTTTATTTTCTAGTAGAAATATACAATTATATAGATATTTTACGGTTTCTTGGTTTGAAAACATCTTTCTTTACCTGCACCTGTGGATATATGTCTACTGTGTGTACTCGGTTGGGTCGAGTTAGTAAGTCTTTTGTTGGGCGATGTATATGCTTCTACAATATGACCCCAGAAAATTTACAAAACAAGTGTGTTTAACAATTCTTTTAAATTTCGTAAATTTAAAAGAATTGTTAAAAAACGTTTGTGTGGGAAAGATTACTATAGCATAAACGATTTTCTTAACACGGATTTGACAACACGGACTGGGAATGAAGAGCCTGAGGGTGTTCTCCTTAATTATAAATGTTTATTGTACGATATCACGTTGTAATCCATATTTTTATATTTAAAAAAAAACCCGCTGAGTTTCTTGCGCCCATTCTTCCCAGGTCTGAGGCAGTCTCTTTTGAATGGGTGGTAGTTTTTGACGTTCCATAAGTGATTTTGAATTAAAGTATTTGAATTTGAATTTGTGCCTATGGGGGACTTATAATTTATGTAAACACGACAATTCCGAAATACGGCTATGAATGGTTTCATTTAATATTAATATATTCTATCAGTTCTAGAATTTCTTATGTACCTGCCTTATTCGAAGCCAAACAAGCTTGATTATCTCCTTTTTTGAAGTCGTTTAAAATGTTAGTTTCATCGACACCCTTGCATACCGTCATTAATGTCAACAAAAATATCTTCTCAGATATACCAAAGATATATTATTATAAAGTGGTTAGAAAGGCCATATCGAGATATAACGTATGACGGCGAAAGAAAGCTAAGATTTTAAATAAAACACTTTTAAAGGAATTAAACGCGTATAATTGTAACGGTTTATCATTAGACTAGATGACCCGGCAAACGTTGTTTTGCCATATAAAGTATAATTCACGCGATAGTTTTATAAGTAATAAAATATTGCCTATATTATAGCCTGTACATCATTTTGTTCTATTGTCAATAGTTTTTGCAGCGCACGCAAAAATAGGTTTTCGATTTTACACCTTGTGTTACAAAATAGTAATTTTATTACGGATCCCTAATTTTGAAAAAAAAAACATAGCCTATAGCCTTCCTCGATAAATGGACTACCCAACACTGAAAGAATCATTCAAATCGGACCAGTAGTACCAGAGATTAGCGCGTTCAAACAAACAAACAAACAAACAAACACTGCAGCTTTATATATTAGTATAGAGTATAGATGTTTGCGTAAAAGTCATATTTTTATTTTAGTTAACACGACGTTTGAAGACCTTTCCAAATATAAAAATGTAACTTTTACGCAAACATCTAATGTAAAACCGTTTCAATTACACGCCTTTTAATCCTTTAAAAGTGTTTTATTTAAATAAAAGCTAAGAAACTAAAGAGAAGAACGCAAGTGTGGCTAGGTGAGTGACGGATGCATGGTAAAAAAACTTCATTCTTTGGCGTTGCATCAAGATTTGGGTCACCCACCCTCTGCATCTTCTGTCGCAGATACAAGCAGCCGTATTCCACCACCGGTTCTTTCGTCAAAATGTTTAATTTCAACCGCAACATGTTGACGTCTGATATACTGCGCGTTTTACGAGAAACCTCTCGCCTGGTAGTCGCACTGCCACTTTGTGGAGTTAATTACTGACTGCAATTTTTTCGAACCGATTAGACGGCCATTCCCAATATTCAGTCTATCTCCGGATATGACCTACTTGAGATAAAAATCGTAACTATCGTTGACTTTTCTGTCCTAATAAACTCATTGACGGTAACTCACCTTATCCGTATACATTGTCTGTCAATGGGCGGACGTGTAGCTTACCAGCGATATGGTACCAGTGGTATGGAAATTGCAATTCACGCGTCCGATAAGGCGATAAGAATGACTTATCGGGTATATTCTGACAGCTTCAGATTATTGACAGCTAATTACTGACAGTAGAAGGTAGTAACTTATCTCTATCTGTCGATAGTATATTGGGAACGGCCGTAAGAGAACTCGAACCTTAGAGCTTACTGCCAAATTACAAGCCAGTAATTACGCATTTCTTGACTACTGAGTTTGCGGGTGTCTATGGGCAGATACCACTTCCCACCACGAGAGCCTCTTGCCGGTTCGCCCCCTCTTGTATAAAAAAAAAGAGAAGGGAGACCTTTGGGTGGCCTTCGTTCGCATTGTGTGGACAAGACCTAACAGGTTATTTCATCGAATAAAGAACGTAGTACCGGAAATCAAGCAATATAAGTAATAGATTATTCGAGTAATTAATTTTATTATCCTAATTTTATATTTGTACTTTGGTTTATGGACGATGAGGGATTCGTATCCGCATCCCCAGAGAAAGAGGTTCCAGCGCTCTAATCTAATGGATGTTTCCACTAAGTTACATGTTAAAACAGATTGCATAATATTTTTTAATTTGCGACTAGCGAAAACAATACAAAATTTGAAAATATTAAACTATTTTGAATAAGTCTTCTATTGAGTCCTCTGTTGTCCTCTCTCTTTTCCCAATCTCACCCGCAGAAGACTTAAGTTTTATACTAAAAGAAACCTCATTTGTCGAATCACCGCTCTTCGATAACACCTTCCTTAAAGCCTCGCCTAGACTCGGAATACTGGGTCTCGACATATCGAAGAAGCTGGGCGTCATAAATAAAGCACGGCAATACTTCAAGCCGGCCCACATTGTAGCGCTCTATAAAGCGCAGCTCTGGTCTGGCGCAGCCCAGTATCAGCTCCAACCATTAGACCGCGTGCAACCCAGAGCTGCTCGAATTATTGGAGAACCCAGTGCTCTGCGAACGGCTCGATCACTTGGCGTTGCGTAGAGACTTCGCTTCAATGTGTGTCTTCTATCGCATTTATCACGGGGAGTGTTCCGAAGAGGTGTGTAACCTGATTCCTGCCTACGAATTTCACTTTCGTGGCGGTCCTCCACAGTGCAGTTTTCAAGGAAATTTCTTCGACATACCACAAAGCTGTAGATTTAGCTTCCTTGTGCGATGTTTCCGGGACCATTGAACATGGATACCTACAAAAAAAGAGCGTACACCTCATTTAAAGGTCGGCAATTCTCCTGTGGTTCCTCTGGTGCTGCAAGAGAATGTGGGCGGCGGTGTTCACTTAACACCAGGTTTGATTAAATGATCGCAATGATCGGTACGGTATCAATCGACATAGAGGATGGATCGACATATTGGTTGTCACATGATAATATTATGGATTATTCAGAAATTTAATTTGTGACAAAACTTTAGATTTATCAATCTACATAAAAATAATCTGATAGATAGTTAACAACTGTTGTTAATCTACCAACTATAGTTAGCTAAAATTAAGTTTATTTTATGCCTCCTGAGAAAGTAACAAAGATGTAGAAATTCTAATTAGTTATTCTTTTTAAACTATTAATTTGATTTCTGAACGACGGGGGACACATCAAAGGAAAAATCAAAATCGTTGTTTTTATTTAATTCCGAGCATTTTATATTTATTCACCTTTTAAACCTACTCTGGACTTCCACAAATGATTCAAGACTAAAATTAGCCAAATCGGTCCAGCCGTTCTCGAGTTTTAGCGAGACTAACGAACAGCAATTCATTTTTATTTATATAGATTTTACAGAATACCAGACTTAACAGGCATTATATATGCCTACCACTAGTTTTTAAGGGACGCACCATCAAATTTAGCGATTTTGAACAAAATTGTGATTCATGCAAATGCATAATATAATAACAGTCATCATCGTCAAAGAAGAAGAAAGAAAGAATCCGGAAGACGCAGTGTTGGTAGGCCCCCCACAAGATGGACCAATGATCTGGTTAAGATCGCAGGAATATTCTTACGTAGATACACAAAGAAATTTATTTGCTAAATAATGCTCACATAAACAAAACACCACAAATACACCACATCGAATTAGAGAAAATGGAAATGCAACATAAAATAACGTCAATATTGCTTTGATGATAGCAATCGATTTTAACTTTGAATAAACTGTACTTAAATCAATTAACTAACAATTCATTAACTCAAGAACGGAAAAATGAGTAATACATACATTCAGGTCTAAAAATCAGTAGTATTTTTAAAACTGAAGCATTATTTTGCAAACAAATAAATAATTATCTAGGTTAACCACATAGAAGATATAGACTCAACAAATATTTGTTCTTAATTATAAATCATAGTGACTCTTGAAAAACAACAAATTTCAGAAGATTCAAACATAGCAGCCTCTATTTTATCACTCAAACAACCTTCACACTCTAGTTAACGAGACTCTAGATTCTAGTTACTAGAAGTATCGATCTTACGAGTTTATATTTTAAATAAGTTATTTAAAAATATATTCATGGGATCGTGTGGAATCGTTAATATTAGTCCCTGAGTACTATTAGTTTTTTTTTTACAAGTGAGGCTTCTTTGCACAGAATGCTAGCTAAGTTAGCACCAAGCCTACCTTAGGTGACACAATATTTATAACTATGGTGTTACAACCATTATTTCCATAATATAGTTCTGGGACTGTCCTCTCATTAATATGTTTTCTTCTAAATGCTCCTCAACTCTTCCTCTAAACTATTTTTTCACCGCATCGTCTCGGTCTGCTTTAAAGTCTTTTCGTTCATACTGAAGAGTATGTGCAACTTAACAACGTTAGGTGACCCACAAGGAACTTCTTGATAAACTAATAAACTACAATTAAACGGAATTCTATAATCTATTTATCTAGATAAAGCATTTGCTGGCCTAAAACTATAGTTGATCCATTCAGCAATCCGAATGAAATGAAGGGAAAAGAAAAGGAAAAGATGAACTTTCGGAAGAAATACTTTACAACACATTCAAACAAAATAAAATAATGAAAACAAATATCAGCTCAATCTTAAATACAAAAGAAAAAGAAAAAAAAACAATACCAAGTGATATGTGCGGCACTTCTTCCAAAACTGGGGTCTACTCACAAGAGCACAACACCGATTTTCAGTGACCCAATTGTGTGACCAATCAATGTTAATATTTTCTTGTATTGTTCCAGATCGCTTCATGGCGTTACTGTGCATCAGAGGAGACTGGTACTTGTATTTTTGGCTGATATATTGCAAAGTATATTCTGCTTTTATATGGTTTGTGGGCAATCATTGCCGCGGCAGTGATAAGGCTCGATCCGTGATAAGCGGCAGTGTCGGTAACCAGTCGCCTTCAGGCCTTCCAAGAGTGCGGACGCGTCGCCGAAAGCCGCAGCAGCACAAAGTGAAGCATATCGTTGCCTTAGCCAGGAGGCCTTCGCTGAGAAGAATCGTAATGGCACCAGGAGCTGCAGCTCACGCTATGATGGAAGATAAGGCGAAGACATTGAACGGTGCTTTGGCAAATGGTACGTCAATATTAACATTATATACAATTGTATCTGAAACTTTAACAAAATGGACAAACATGAGCTAAATAATTCTTGTGCCTGTCATTGCGCGCGTACTAATTCAATTATTACAGAAACTGTAACTGTAACTTTCGAAGTAACCGCAAATATATTATTAATATTTGTTGCCAAATTTCATTTAGAAATCAAGCGGTTTAAAAATGTTATCAACAGTTCTCTTATGCAAGACGCGGCAATTCTTTCATTGAGCCGAGATTGACCTAGACCCCGCGTCTGTTATCGCTTCTAATGAAAATCAATAAGATTTATTTATGGGTGCGGGACCAAGGCAAATCTGATTGATGAGTGGTAAAACTGAATTATTTATATGTTCAGTTGACACATTCTAAAATGATTCGTTTTCCGTATCTTTTAAATCAGGCAAGACTTCACTAGCTACGTTACTCCTAGTACAAAGTCCAATTTATCCATACAACGTCATAGTTGGTAATAGTGACTTGAGATTATCCTTATATAAACACAAAACCACAATGAATAGACGGTAATTGGAGATGGACCAAAATGTACTTGACGTCAATATTAATTCGACAACAACAATAGGTTTAACTTTGAATGAACCACGAATCATGTTAAAAACGAAACAATTCGCTTCGTGCATAAATTTTCGATACATCATAAACAGTCGTGTTTGAGGCATTGTATTGCAAACAATCGCTCGAAAATGAGATGGAAGTGAATTGGTTTAGGAAATGGAATAAGACTTATCAATGTCGTGCAATTCTCTTTTTACTGTGAAATCTGTGTACCTGAGATATAAATGAGTAATGACACAAATGTAGACGACAATGTGGCAAATAGCCAGGTGGCCTGATAGAAAATCGAAATCATTAACTGGCAAATACTGTCACGCGTGAAAATCGTGATTATTAGATTAAATTCCAAATGCTGCTGTACAATTAACTTAGCCTTCGATTGAAGTTTTGTACCAATTATAAGATATGAAAACAGTTTATTTCAATGAGATTTACAAAAAATACTTTCAATGTGAAAGTATCGACGTAGAGTAAGTTTGTCGCGTCATTTGTTTGTACCGATTCCTAACACCGCGGTTTAATTGAGCTGGGTTACTTTTTCAATGTTATTTACCTTAGACGCAGTACTAAACGGTTAATTAATGTAATATTTTTGTGTTAAATACATAATATAAATTTTGTAGAAATTTGAATTGGGTAAGATGGGGATGTTATGTAAAATCAATGTATATTTGTTGAATATCGTAATTAAACGTTCCACCTTTATCATCCTCATCTATGCAGTTCGTCCATTTTCACGCAGAACTTCCAGCCCAATCCCATTTGACTCTAAATAACAAACAATAGATATAACATAAACATGGCGATTTGCTATAATTCGTCTCTGTCGGTTATCATTTATTATATCTACAAACCTTTTTTTTAACGCGATGATTTTATAGCTGTTTTCCTAGTTTCTAACATTGCGAGTTTCTAAGTTGCATTAAACTGAGGCGGGTATCCCCATACCCCATCTTGCTATCTCAAGCCCAATTAGCTTAAAAGTTAACATTTAAAAACAACGAACAAATAAATGCTTCAGGTGAGCATTCGTTTGCTTGTGGATGGTAAAAGTGGACACATACGAATAATTTTAATTGTAACTAATAAGCATTGCAGAAGAAAACTAAAAAACTACTTAAAATACACAGATCAAATATATTCCAAATAACTTTCAGTAACTTATTCTTGTCTGTGGCAAAAAACTGTCACGGTTGACTTGTGTCATAGGCAGAAACCATAGATTTAGAATACACTACAAAAAGATCCGTGATCTCTCAGCTGATTTCTTGTCGTAGTTTCTACACCTTGTAGACCATCATGCTCATTTATACGTCTAGGTAGACTCTGACATCTGTGAAAACATCGGAAAAAATGAGGTTGACAGGTTACCTCTATTTCGAGCAATGCATGCACACTAACACAAAGTAACATACAAATCGCGTTTGTCACGCACACTAAAGTAATAAACCTGGCCTGTTTTCATCGGTAGTCTTCAAGAGGCTAATTTATCTAAGATCTTGCCCATCCAAATTTGCCTCCACGTCCTCTGCTACCTGAACCTAATATATTCGTTGTGAAATATATTCGTTGATTGCTGATTAGTTATCGTATTATTCATTAAGAAAAACTAATTCCGACAAATAAAATAGATAAGATTAAGTTGGTACTTGCCTAATATTTTTCAGCAAACATTGTTAGGATATGTGTACATTGCTTTAAGTACGTTAATATATTGCGTGATATTATAAAACGAGACGATTGATGCAATAAAAATTTATGAAAAGTTGACAACAACAATTAAACTTATTCATTGGAATTAGTTCCATCGCTAAATTGGTTAAAACGAAACCGCTGATACACTTGTATGATGACGTGTGGCCACACCCACTTATACAAGGTCGGTCGGTCACTTACACGATAAATATTATTATGCCTAAGAGTTTTTGCAAAGTAAAAAAACCTGTCTGTGTTCTTGTGTGCGTGCGCAAGGAGTTATTCTTTGGCGTATTAAGGCGAAGGGTAAACAGAAAACACGCAATCAAGGTGTTTTGAGACAAGTTCTGTGGTGAAAATATAGCATTTGGAGCTATGAACACTACTTAATCCTGTTACACATACCCTTAAGTCTTACTTGTAGGTTGCTAATGCTTGCTGTTGGTTAAAGTTAACACTCCAGAACTATTATGAACTACCAGTTTTCTTTACAGTTAAACAAGTTTTTTCTCGGCATGATGCATTTGTTTAGTATACTACTCTCATAAAAGTTGTTTTTATAGCTTTTACTTCTTTTGTGTAGGTACATTTATTCATATTAGTAATCCATAATGAGAATAATTGTAAGCAATTAAACAGTTTGCGTCTGTTAAAATGTTACATTTTCGACGCAAGAATTTTTAAAATATTGGTTTTGTTACATAGGAGCCGTGAACTCATATCGCTCAAGGTCGCCGGCTTTTAGTGTCGCCTTAAGGCAAAAATCCTTAAGAAAATTATTCCTCGTGCTATTTTTTAGAAAGTACTATATTGTAATAAAGAAGGTGTTTAATACAAGCAATGAACATATTATTATACTGCATAATTTAGTTAAAGAACGTGTAATAAAATATCATTATATTATTTGTATACAATTAGAGGGAACTTGTATATAAACTGAATTTATATATTATTGAAATTTATATAATTCTCGTCCTTTGCTTGTGCTTGAGTAGACATGCCGGCTAGATTATGGGTACCACAACGGCGCCTATTTCTGCCGTGAAGCAATAACGTGTAAACATTATTGTTTCGGTTTGAAGGTAGCTAGTGAAATTACAAGGCAAATGAGACTTTACATTTTATGTCTCAAGGTGACGAGCGCAATAATTGTAGTGCTGCAGAATTTTTGGGGCTTTTAAAGAACCCTGAGCGGCAAGGCAACCATCAGCTGAACGTCCTGCTCGTCTCGACCCTTATTTCATTCAAGAAAAATGACATAGGTAATTTACAAGACGCTTGGTAACTGATACAAATGATCTAGTTGGCCAGCTTACGTCAGGCTGGCGAATTTGCATGACGGTGTGCGCGCGTATCGAAAAAATTCACTCGGATAAGTTTTCGCTTACGCGCCAAAAAAAATATAACATCTAAAATCATTAAGGGGAACATTATAGCGATAAGTATTCCCTTGTAAGATATCAGGTTGAAAACAATTCGGTAGTCTGGTGCCCCTATTACAAAAAGTACATCACTAGGATTGAGTCAGTTCAAAAAAAAATTATTTCCAAATTGAGTTACGTCACTGATAATTACACTATTATAAGTTACAAAGACAAATTAAAATTATTTAATATGAAAACCTTAGAATTGCAAAGAAATGCGTCACAAATTCTTTTCTTATATAAATTATTAAATAATCAATTAGACTGTCCATTACTTCTGAGATTGGATTATGTGTACCACCTTATCTTTGTCGTATTAGTACATATCTGCCAGTACATGTACGATTCTTCAGAAACAATTTTGGCTCAAATTCACCTATCCAACTTATTTCAAAATTATATTATATAATTTTAAAAAATACGCCTTTGAACCCTTATAATTTGTATGTATAAAATTATAGTTTTTAGTAATAGTAAACATACATATTGTAATAGTATTACTTAACTTACAATAATAAATGAAGGCAACGCTGTGCATACCTATAAGTTAGATACATAAGTATTAAATATAAGAAATGTTACATTATAAGCCTTTTCTAATAAATAAATAAATAAAGCTGGCCGTCGAACATTACGTGACTGCCGACAGAGCAGTAAGCATATAATTTATAATGAAACAATTTTGCTTCTATCTGCCTATAATAATGAATTCTTTTTAATGTCATTGTTTTCTGCTATGTTACCTTCACGGCAGTTCATTATTATAAAATTTAATAACTTACCGACTTTAAATAAAACGTATTAAAAAGTTACAGATGTTTACGTATGTCTTATAATTGGATTTTTTTTCTATAATTGTCGACTTCCCCACACGCGTCTCGTGCTAAGACTACGGAAACCAACGCTAGTAAGGAACATGTCCTCATTATAAGTTGCTGCTGCAAGTACTTACTTTGATGTATTGCATGAATAACCCCTGAAAAGGATAATGAATGTTAATAATTTAGTTTCTATACGGAAATAGCTCTTAATAGTGTTTTTTTTTATTATAACACTAGAAATAAGGGATTGCTTGTAACTAATTCTAGTAGGCTTCATAAGATACATAATAGCTTTATGGGCAAATGTATACACTTCTATAATAAAGTCCCAGCCACTGCTCAGGCATTATCTATAAATAAATTTAAATGTTTTAAAAAATGGCTCTGTCGTAAATCCAATTACTCCCCAGCTGAATATCTAAGTGATCAGACAGCCTGGGACTAGATTATGATTATTTTATAACGATAGAAATGACTGTACAATGTCGTATATTTTTATTGAAAAGAGCGCAAAAGAAGAAGAAAAGCGGTAGTAGTATGTAGTATATTAGAAATTACATCAAAAAGAATTCTAAAGTAATCAATTTTGAGAAAATAAATGCCTTTTATGCCTTTAATAAGATATCGCTAAACCTAAAAGATAAGACAGTACCTATTTAATAAGTGTGGATTAAATAACACTAGTATTAGTCAAACAGCAGTCGTTATGACTTTTATCTAAGGAATCTGTTCTGCATTGCTGTAGCGACTTAAATGTACGTACCTAAGCTTACTTATCCCAATGTTTACAGTAAAACAAGTTCTAAAATACGTGTTGATTTGCAAACTTTTTTTTTAAATGTAAATAAGGGACGAGACGTGCAAGGCCTTCAGCTGGAGGTAATTAATACGCCCTGCCCACTATAATACAGTGCCACTCAGGGTTCTTGAAAAACCCAAAAATTCTGAGCGATACTACAATTATTGTGCTCGTCACCTTGAGACATAATATGTTACGTCTCATTTGCCCAGTAATTTCACTAGCTACGGCACCCTTCAGACCGAAACACAGTAATGTTTACACATTACTGCTTCACGGCAGAAATTGGCGCCGTTGTGGTACCCATAATCTAATATCTAATCTAAAATTGCCGGCACCATATCATCGGAGATTTCAAAAGGTAAAGAGGTGTTTATGTTTAAACTCAGCTGTTTGGTTATTCGTGTGATATAATATGTGCACCTGTGACCTGACAATATATGCTGGCTAGATTACGGGTATAACAACGGCGCTTATTTCTGCCGTGAAGCAGTAATGTGTAAGCGTTATTGTGTTTCTGTCAGAAGGGCGCCATAGCTTGTGAAATTACTGCGCATATGACACTTAACATCTTATGTCTCATGTTGACGAGCGCAATTGTAATTGCAAACTTAGAATTTTTGGGATTTCCAAGAATCCTGAGCGGCACTGCATTCTATTGGTCAGGGCGTATCAATTACCATTAGCTGATCGTCCTGCTCGACTCGTCCCTTATTGTCATAAAAAAACTATTCTAATATTTGGTCGAATGTTTCAGAAAGTTTTTCCAGAACTAATAGTGCAAAATAACGCTGTAGGTACTATCTAGAATGCTAACTACGAGCACGTCATTATGCTGTTATCAACCTGTTTTCTTTTTACGGTGACGGAACGAAACTTAATAACAAAATTGTTGCTTTCAAATAGAATTTTAAAAAGGTCTTCAAAACATTTGTGTGAAGTTTTAATAAATCACTGTTTAAAGTGTTTAAACGCGAGTGATTGATGCTTGAATTAATAAAAATATTATATTTAAACGTGTGTTTGTCGCGTAAATCAATAATTTTGTAAACAACTCTAGCATCGAATGTTTAATTCATAATAAAATAACATTTATCGTTGGGGGGTGTGTTGCTATCTGAGGTTACTACGCTCACTATCGACCATTTGTTTTTCACAGTCTTTATTTTGTTCAACAATTGGCAATAAAGATAAGTACAATCTCCTAGTACCTAATATCAAAATCGTATCATGTTTATTTCTGTTATTCGTCGTGATTAAGCCTTGAACACTAATTGTTTTAATTTCTTTGTTTATCTTCATAATTACTGAAAAAACTGGTACATTTCCCTGCTATAATACATTCTTGATATAGAATAGATCACTTAGATTAAGGATTGGGCTACGCTGAGCTCAACCTAGATACCGCAATACCTAAGAACAATTTTTAGCATTTTTATTACGGCAACTATTAGGTGCTTGTGTGCAAGGCATCTTAACACTCAATGGCACATTTAAAATTTTGTAACATACGCTTCGTGTTATTTTATATTGAATGCAATAAAATACAAAACACTTACTGATGATATGTGATCCCAGTAAGCAGTTTTTTCCTGTAGTTTCCTTTAGACAGCTGATCGTTTCCATTTTTGTTCTACCCCCCCTTTTTCCTTGTGGATTCCGTTTCAGCCCTTGGTAGCTAATAATGTTGCTTGCCTTTTTTATTTAACCCGTATCTCCTCTTTTTTATAGTCTATTAATTAATGGATACATTTGAGATGTTGTTCATAGGTCATCGTTTCAGATTCTGCCGGGAAAAATATATCTATTACTACGTCAATTTATTTTTTCGGTGACTTTTCTAAATCGCCTATGGGAATCCTTGTAAATCCTATTGATCTAAGTAGTTTTTCACTTTTAAATGCTATCTTGTTCATTTTGTCATAGGTAATGCCTGGTCCAGGTTCTCTCTCTCTAGTCGTTCCCTCATGACTGAGGATCGTGGTCATAAACAAGTAGTCCACACTTGGAGAGAACTATTTATTTCCATCGGCTTCTGTCCATCGCGGCTCTGACGATGGAGCTAAACCTCGGGGACCTGTTGTCTTTTATTTGGTCGTTCCAACTGATTAATCTGATTAATGTTTCTTGAACATTTCATACAAGTTTTCTCAAACTGCTATTTGAGTATTATCAGAGGGTTTCTAGCATTAAGAATATTTTTTGCTTCTACCTAGTTTCCTTTTACTTTAAAAGTGAAAACTTTACAACTGTTTCTCCTTCTATTACGTAACATTGAAGAACTCATAGACTTGGAATTTTCTACGCTTTATAAGACTGCGTCAATAGTTTATAAAATCATTGTCGATGCGTTATTATGACCCGTGGATTGCAGTCTTTGTATTGCTGCACGTGACAAACGCATGAACTTGTACGTCATTCATTGATGCCATTAATCTTTAAGCTGCATATAATTACAAAATGTTATAAGGAAAGTCCGAGAAATAATGGGCTTTAAATGATTTCTTCTTAAAAATTACAACTCGACGTTGAATGGTTTTGTATGCAAGCTGTTTGTGACCAGCTGAATCACTTTATTGATTATGCAATGTGTACACAGTTGGTATGTCTTCCTTTCATGCAACTCTTTCTTGCATTTCTTGTTGTTTTTAATGCCGTTTTGTTTCTGGTCTATCTTTGTTACTTTTCACAATGTTATCAACATTACAGTATTGTCGTCATTGTGCCGCGCTTCATCTTGTTTAGAGTGTCATCTTCGACGATCATCATTGTGCTTTTTTTCTGTGGATAGGGAAGGGTTGCTTTTATCAAAACTCAGGAGTAGGATTTTTCCCTAATACAACCTCCTTGGCTCCACGCTTCAATAGTCCTGGATCTTCCCTTATCATCTTCACTAATGATATTTAATCCCTGATTGGTTGTAGAAGATAATTTGTGTTTTGCTAACAGTAATAGTGTCCGAAAAATTGTAGCTTTCTTAGATAAGAATGGAAAATATAGAGATGAATTTTTTTCTATTGGAAGGTTTAATATTCTTACTTACATTGATTCTGTAAAATGTAAAATTAGAGAAAAGGTAACAGAGTGCGAGTTGAATTCCCTGCCCTATGTTCTAATACGTTAATAATAATCATTTAATTGCACAAAAATGACTTTAATACCTTGCCGTGTGGGATCGGACACGTTTTTGAGGGAAATAGTGATGAGACAAGCAATACTACACATATCGCAAGTGATACGCCCTGCCCATTACAGTGCACCTCAGGGTCTTCGATCGAACCCAACATTCTAAGCGGGATCACAATAACAATTTGCACCTGTCATATTTTTACATACACAGGCTCGTACGTGATTCTGTCGTTTTAAGGCGTCTTTCTTAAAAAAAAATCTGATAGAAATATAAATATAGATAAATTTTAATCTTATGTATCTTTCGAAGAGAAAAAACAAGTTCAATATAACCCTACAAACAACTACTTTTTTGCACAAATTTTACCTAAACTTTGGCCGTTTATGATTTACCTACTTATAAATTGTAAAAGGAAAGAAACATTGCAATAGAACCTCGCGCAATTCTATATGATAAACATTGATTTCACAAATTTGTTAGGATTACTCAAAAACACGTATTTGCTGGAAGAAGTTTTATAGAATTACTGCACACCGTATCGGTATCGCTTTCTCTTGCTTGTCGACAACAGGCGGATTTCGTTGGATGAAGTAACATGCTTTTCGACCATGAGACAAGACCGGGAAGGGCCCTAAATCTCATTAGCCCAGTAATTAGCTGCAGGGTCCTTCAAACCGAAACACATTAACGCAAGCATATTACTGCTTGACGACAGAAAACGCACGGGCACGTTACGGGAATGCGGATATTATGTGACAATTTATTTCAAGACTGCTTGTACGTCATCAACCAAAGGCACCGAGGGTTTGACATTAGTACATAAATATTATCATCCGATTACTACTCTTATCGAGGCGACCCCTTTAATTACTAACAATTCTCCATAACTTGTTTAATTTTCTTATCATATAATATAAATATTTTGAGTCAAATGTAAGTTCTTTAAATGTTGATAATATCCCATAGGTGCATTGTTTTTCCACTTATGTACTATTTGTGATATGAATAATATGATTACATTATAAATTAATGCTTGTAGTTCTTGAGTTAGTTCCAGGTATGGATGGAATCAAGGCATTTAATCTCCTTAGACGTCTTTGGATAGAACGTATTCAGAATTTAAAAAGTTATAAAAGTTACGTATTAAATATAATCTATATTATACAATTTCATGTTTTATTTGTTTGTAGATAGATCTTTTTACCAATCAGCCTAGATCTCCTCCAAACTCTTCCATCCCATCTCCAAACTGTTTCATTTGCAATTCTATTCCACATTACTCTTTCCACTTGTCTGATGTCATCATCCCATCTTTTTGTGGTATAACCCTTTTCCGTTTTCTTCTCTGATCTTTATTTCAACCGTTTTTTCAATTTATCTTGCCCTCTTATCTGTGCTCTGCCCATCTCCATCTGAGTTTTCTGATTTGAGGTTATGTCCGGAAATTTTGTTTCGCTTCTGATGACCCTTTTTTTTTCAATATTTCTGACTAGTTCATCATGTTTTGTGTTAAAGCCTAGACTGCTATACATAAGAACAGGAATATATGCAGGAGCTCAATTATTTCATGTCATATTTGTATGAAGCTCTCTTTCACATCTTCTCATTTTTCGTCTCTTCCTCTTTCAGACCCGAGTATCTTCACCAGCCATTTGTTATTCTTCTCTATGCTTCTTTACGTACATGGTCCTAAGTTTACCAGTGGGAGGCTCCTTTGCACAGGATTCCGGCTAGATTATGGGTACCACAACGGCGCCTATTTCTGCCGTGAAGCAGTAATGTGTTAGCATTACTGTGTTTCGGTCTGAAGGGCGCCGTAGCTAGTTAAATTACTGGGCAAATGAGACCTAACATCTTATGTCTCAAGGTGAGCGCAGTTGTAGTGCCACTCAAATTTTTTGGGGTTTTTCAAGAATCCTGAGCGGCACTGCATTGTAATGGGCAGGGCGTATCCATTACCATCAGCTGTACGTCCTGCTCGTCTCGTCCCTTATTTTCATATAAAAAAAATAGTAACTTTTGTAAAAAAATGTTACTGTAGTTAAATGTTGTAGAGGTTATATTAATATGCGTATTTAAGTAGATTTAATATATTAAGTGTAATACAAATAATATCTAACCCGGAATAAACAAAGCTAGTCATAACTGAAGCTCGTAAGTAATTAATAGTTATAACATTATCTATGGAATAGTTTCATAATCTTAATCATTAGGTAGGTTTATTATGTCGGTATTCTATTGATAGATTGGTTTAGATGTAGCGATTGAACAGTAATAGAACCCTTATCTAATACCCACGTTCCCATACCTATGTGATATTACCTATATTGCATAAAAAACAAATAAGACGAACTTTTTCTACGTCTAACCACAATTTTACTAAGCTGATTCAATAAACCGGTTTAGAATGGTGAAACGAAATAATAGATATCTACAGACTGTTTTAAAGTATTAAGTTTTAACAATAAATAACTAAAAAACGGTTCCATGCCTTTTTTTTTTGCTAATTAACTGCTGTTTGCTACCTTTACATAGTATAGTAGTTAGGTATTTACTGAGTTTCCGAGATCATAACAATAATTATGCTACAATTAAACATAATTACTATGAAGTATTCCTATTGTTTACAAAGTTCCGAACTTTAGAAGACAAATAGACATATTTATCTTAATATATATAAATTACGTGACACGTTGTTTGTCCGCGATGGACTCCTAAATTAATGAACGGATTTTAATGGGGATTACTTCATGGAGTGTAGTTTGGTCCAACTTGAGAGATAGGATAGTTTTTATTTCGATTTGGGACTCTTAATTATTTTTATTTTCAATATTTGTTTTGTATGGTACCTCTATGAGAGAATTTAGTGACGCACGGTTTGACAGTTCCGCTGTGAAACAATTTCATTATAACAACAGGGAGCATTTTTTACGAAATAATTCTTGATGTTTTGAAATATTATTGGCAAATTCCTAAATAAAACAGTATTTTTTTTATTATCTACAGAACAACGTCTGTCTGGGCGGCTAGTTAAACTATATGAAATCTAATATAATATAAACTATCAGAAAAATATTTTCTGTGTTGTGTGGGGTGAAATGAAAACTGGTTACGGCGGCAGAAATCACTTCAAACAGCACTTCGGAACACTCCCCGTGATAAATGCGGTAGAAGACACACAATGAAACGACATCTCTACGCAACGCCAAGTAATCCAGCCGTTCAAAGACATATTCTCGAAAATTCGAGCAACTCTGCGTTGCACACGGTCTTATGGTTCGAGCGGACACTGAGGTGCCCAATACCCAATAAGGCCGGAATTGTCATTTGTTAAGCGCTAGAATTTGGGCCGACTTGAAGTATAGCCGTGCTCTATTTATGAGGCCATCCGCGGTCATCAGGAAGCTTGGCCTTTTTCATGACCGCTGAATTGGCAATCGCTCGAGATTTATGGCTTTGGTTACTAGCAAGTATATTTTTCTCTGAGAACATCATTGTTTTGTCTTGTGGTTAGCGCATGACGTATGCCAGAAAGTAGAAAGTCAGTTTTGAGTTTATTTACGAAGAGTATTTCAGCGCATTCTATAAGAGGAGGACAGTCGTCTATTTTTGACAACGAATAGCCTAAATACTGGCTGATTATAATAACTGATTATACTTCATAAATATATTATATAAGTGGGTAGTTCTTAAATTGTTTTCAAACGCTCCGATCGAATTACATAACAATCTAAATACTATAATAGTTCGGATGTATGTATCTAAATAGAACTCCTTAACCTATATCTTGGCGTGTTGGTTACTGACTTGGACATGATCGGCTATTTCCTTGAGCGTGGGTCCAAAGTCCACTCCACGTTGGCGTCCGACGCGCACGACGCAGGCGAACGTATCTACGTCGATCGTTCACCGATCACCATTCACCACGCGTCGTTCTTTTAAATAGTTTCTATGAAGCGTGTTATTACGTCATTGTTTACGAGTTTTACGGCTATTTTCTACCTAGCTTAACCATGTCATATTAAGTTTTTATCGCTTTTAGCTAGGTACCTAGGTGATGTGGCTTGTTTCATTATTTCAATGTTATTAAGTTGAATAAAAACTTCTCTATGTAACTTATATTATAAAAACACATGGTTTGCTTTGCCACAATTAATGGTTAATTATAATATAATTTCGATCTATATTGTAACATCTATCGTGGATCGTATCGTACCAGTACACCTTTGCACAGGATGCCGGCTAGATTATGGGTACCACATCAGCGCCTATTTTTGTCGTGAAACAGTAATGTGTAAGCATTACTGTGTTTCAGTCTGAAGGACGCCGTAGCTAGTGAAATTACTGGGCAAATGAGACTTGACATCTTATGTCTCAAGGTGTCGATCGCAGTTGTGGTGCCACTCAGAATTTTTGGGTCTTTCAAGAATCCTACTACTGCAGGGCGTAACAATTACCATCAGCTGAACGTCCTGCTCGTCTCGTCCCTTATTTTCATTAAAAAAAAGTTTCTGTTATTCTGTTTACATTTATAATACATAGGTAGGTAGTAGGTCCTTCATAATAAGTATAACATAAGAATTGCAACAATTATTGTACGTTTTTAGAATTTCCTAAGCGAATCTATAGGGTTATGCTTAATTAAATATTCACTAACGGCCGTTTCCAATATTCAGTCTATCTCTTACTTGAGATAAAAATCGTAACTATCGTTTTCTGTCCCAATAAACTTATTGACGGTAACTCACCTTATCCGTACACGCTGTCTGTTAATAGGAGGACGTATAGCTTACCAGCGATAGAAGTTTGTATGGAAATTCCAATATAACGCGATAACAATAATTTATCGGGTATATTGGGAGAACTTCAGATTACTAACAGTAGATCACTGTTAGTAATTTATCTCTATCTGTAGACAGTATATTGAGAATGGCCATAAGAGTAGGTACTGTATTATGGATTTCAATAAGCAAATAGATGCCATTTAACATACCTATTTTGTAGAGAAAAACAAAGTGTTTGTAGCTGGACAGGAATAGCGTCATTGCGTAGTCTTCATGTTTGTTTTATCGGAGGAAGGCGCGGCTCTGTTAAACAAGTTTTATTGGTCGACTGTATTTGAATGTGTGACATTTTGTTTGTGTGCTCTCGTCGCAAACCAGTTGCCACCTGCCGGCCGATGACGTAATAAACCATTTGAATATATATTAGCATGTATCGTATGGCCCCAAATGAGGCGAAAATGAGAGGGTAATAATTATGATGTTGCTAGAGTTATTGTACTGAGCATAGTTATTGTACGGCCTTACAAATAAACTTAGTATGCTAGCGTAGTATACTTAGTTTATGTTTTTTTTTATATAAGTTGGGGCAAACGGGCAAGAGCCTTACGGGGTGGGGAGTGGTGAGAGAAGCGCTCATGGACATCCGCAACATCAGGTGTAGCTAGTGGTTCAATATTCAAAAAGGAGCTAATTAATGGTGAGCTAATGCCAAGCGTGGCTGACTGTTTACGACTTATCTATCAAAATCTGTCACGTCTTCTAGCTTGCTGTATCTCCGTAAGAGAGTGTTCTTCTCTCTTGCACGCTTTTAATGAAATTAGGGTAAGACGAGCAGGACGTTCAGCTGATGGTAATTGATATGCCCTGCCCATAACTATGCAGTGCCGTTCAGGATTCTTGAAATATGCAAAAAATTCTGAGTAGCACTACAATTTCACTCGTCTCCTTGAGACATAAGGTGTTAAGTCTCATTCGCCCTGTAATTTCACTAGCTACGGCGCCCTTCAGACCGTAACACATGCTTACAGATTACTGCTTCACGGTAGAAATGGACGCCGTTGTGGCACCCATAATCTAGCCGGCATCCTGTCCAAAGGAGCTTCCCACTTGTAATATATTGTAAGTTTCGTGATATCCATAATGCCTTTATTGTTTCAGTATCTATGCGTACGAGACGAATCAGCCAGTTTGCTCCGTTGCTGATCGCCTTGGTGGGACTTCCAGCTCGTGGCAAGAGTCAGTTAGCTCACCGTCTCTCCAGACATCTCAATTGGAATGGGGAGAGTACTAAAGGTACCACAATTATATTTTTATTTTGGACAGTCTTGATAATACAATGTGAAATTTAAAAGGAACACAAGCATTATCTACTTAAGATATTTTTTTTTAGATTGATCTGGAGCAATAGATGTATGGAAAATTATTGGTGAGAAAATGTTGAGGTAAAAATGAAAACAAGTGCAAGTGAAACTTTTTTTCGCAAAATAATATAATATTAACGTTTCAAAATCGGGAAGTGCCGAAAGAAAAAACTAATTTTTATATTTTATTACGTTTTACTACTTCGTAATAAAAAAAGCTTTGTTAGGTGTAGAGGTTTGAACCCCCGTGCCATCTCGGCAAACCAGAGCTTTTAGACTACTGGGATCACCTGACTTGAAAAGGTAGGTAGTTAGTCGAAATCAATGATTCAATGTCACCACTACTCCATGGCTGCCTGTTGCACGAAAAATATAGAGATTTAAAAGTTTTACTTTAAAAAAAAATCTAGGACTTTACTGCACCAACGGTTCTGTGTACTTCGAGAGTTGAGCTATGTGCTCTGCTCTGCTTCACAGTTTCTGAATAGTCTTTTCCAATTTGCAAAGACAGCATAGCTTGCAGTAACCTTAAGGTGGTCTGTTTTAAAAGAGTGCTAGGGTGTGATATTGCAATAATTAATGAAAATCCTACTAATATTATAAACGTGAAAGTTTGTATGTCTGGATGTATGTTTGAACTTCTTTAACGCAAAATCTACTGAACAGATTTTGATGAAACTTTACAATAATATAGCTTACACACCAGAATAACAAATAGGCTATAATTTATAAAACTATCGTGTGAATTATACAAAATATAAAAGAAGTGTGATTGTTACTAATGAATACAACTAGCGCCATCTCTTATCAACTAGCAAGCACAAGATCAATACAATTTATATGGCAAACCAACGTTTGCCGGGTCAGCTAGTATGATAATATTATAAAGAAACTAGCTGACCCAACAAACATTGTATTGCCATATAAAGTAATAAAAAAAAAATCAATAATTAAAATTTAAAAAGGTATAAAAATAGATGACGACCAATTCTCAAACCTACCAAATATATCGTACATAAAATTTATCGTACTACAATAATCATTATATTCGATTGCCATATTGCAACTCTATTGTGTGTCCGTGGATGGATTAGAATAATATTGAAATCGCGATACAAAAGTAAGTGAAAATTTGAAGTTGTATGTATTTTTTTATGATGAATCATAATTAAATAAAAAATAATCTGGGGTGGACTACCCTTAAAATTTTGGGGGATGAAAAATAGATGTTGTTCGATTCTCAGACCTACCCAATATACACACAAAATTTCATCAGAATCGGCCAAGCCGCTTCGGAGGAGCTTAACTACAAACACCGCGACACGAGAATTTTATTTATATATTAGATTCAGTTACTGTGTAAAATTTAGTACAACGTTCTAAAGTTTGTACAGAAAAAGCAATATGCCTTGACATCCTTTCAGTTATCTCGTATGATCTCAATACACCTAACGTAACATTAGATAGATAATCATGTTCCTAGCAGACTTCACGTTGAATATGATTATTTATAAAATTATATTTTTATCGTCGTGATAAAAGCAGGATATGTGTGTGATAATTGAATACGTTTATTGAAGCTTGTTTCAATTCGAAACTATTTATATCAAAAGGCCGGCAACGCTCTTGTGATTCCTCTGGTGTTGCAAGAGAATGTGGGCGGCGGTGATCACTTAACACAAGGTGACCCGTACGCTCGTTTGTCCTCCTATTCCATAAAAAAAATATCAATTTGTTATTCATTGACTTCCTCTCAAAGCTAAAATATATTTATAAAGTATATAATATATACTGTATAAAATTCTCGTGTCCCGGTCTGCATTTCGGGTAGGTCTGAGAATCAGCCAACATCTATTTTTAATACCCCTAATTAATATGGGTATACCCGTAAAAATTTGCTTTTATTTTTTTTTGACATTTTTTTTATTTATTTATTATGATTCAGCATTAAAATACATACAACTTCAAATTTTAACCCATCAACGATCAACACCAGTTTACCAGGCTCCTTTGCACAGGATGCCGGCTAAATTATGGGTAGGTACCACAACGGCGCCAATTTCTGCCGTGAAGCAGTAATGTGTAAACATTCCTGTGTTTCGGTCTGAAGGGCGCCGAAGTTAGTAAAATTACTGGGCAAATGAGACTTAACATCTTATGTGTCAAGGTGACGAGCGCAATTGTAGTGCCGCTCAGATTTTTTTTGTTTTTCAAGAATCCTGAGCGGCACTGCATTGTACTGGGTGGGGCGTATCAATTACCATCATCGTCTCGTCCCTAATTTTCATTAAAAAAAATACCTACACCTACTTTTAACCGACTTCAAAAAGGAGGAGGTTATTGTATCGCGATTTTTATATTATTCTGTTCCTTACACATACCCGCAATAGGGTTGCAAGATGGCAATCGAATATAATAATTATTGTAGTACGATAAATTTTATGTACGATATATTTGGTAGTTCTGAGAATCGGTCCTCATCTATTTTTAAACTCCAAACTTTTTTATTTTTTTCTTCTATTTACTTTATATGGCAATAGAACGTATACTATAGTATTATAAACTCAATAGAAAACTTTTCTAGTGCCGAATTACAAAGAAGTCTCAAGTACAGGTGTGTTTGTCCAGAAAATAGGCGCTCTCGTGTTCTTTTGCATTCGATTGGGACCGAAAATTCTGATTCTAGCTTTTTGCCATTCTTTGGTCAAGTTCTCTTCACTGATCTTATATCTTTGGTACACAGTTCTCAAAGTGGAAATAACCTATGGTTTTTTCATGTTCGTAAAGTGTTGTGTATTGTCCGAAAATAATAGCGTTATTCTTATCGTTTTTTGGTAAACTTTCTTATCACAGAGAACACTTCCAGACTAGTCAAATATTGATTTTTGTATTACTGAGAAGAAAGTCGGCAAGATCGCAGCGTATTATGTTAAATAGGTAGGTACATGAAAGTGAAGACTTACATAGATTATTTTAAATAATACAGATGTTGCAAAAAATACTTTTATTTAAAACTGTATGTCAGTTATATTTAAATAGGTATTCATCAGTACAGATACATTAGGCGTCTATTTTATTTATTAACTTAAACTTGATAAATACCTAACATATCAATACAAATTACTAAATATTTTAGCAACAAATACTTTCTTGGAAGGGAAAGGATGCCCGACAGAAGTACTAACTTAAACTAATCTAAGTTGAACTATTTAATATTGAAATTGTTTAACTTGAGAAAAGCTTGAGTTATTATTACTTAAACTTTATGTATTTTAATATGGAAATGTAAGGAAAGTTTATTTATTTATAAAATCTTTTATTGATTAGAAAATATATTTTATTCTTGAATATGTGGGTATATTAGAATTTTGTATATGTGTACATTAGCATCATTATTCCTAGTATAATAATTGGAGAGTGAGAGAGGAGAAGCCTGCCTACCGCTGCCGTATAAAGAGAAAGGGAAGCCAGACATACTGGCTCCGTAACGCGTTACGTTACGAAGCGGTGTGCCCTCCTATAAGAAGTTATCACTTCAGAAATATGTATCGATTGATTTTTTTATAGTGTTCGACTGCAGCGAGTATCGTCGCAAGCATATGGCTCTGTACGGAACCCACGATATATTCCGTGCTGACAATCAGCAGGGGTCTGCCATCCGTCGGCAGAGCGCCCGCGAGGCTGTGCAAGATGCCGTGCTGTGGCTGAAAGATGGAAACAGTGTCGCTGTAAGTAACTATCATGATTAAGATCATTTACACATCTAGATAGACTATTAAAGACGTGAAAATGTCGAAAAAAAATGAGAATGAAATCGCGAGTGTGTGACGTAGATTTTAACCAAAGAAATAGACCATTTTTTTACCAGTAGGAGGCTCCTTTACACAGGAAGCCGGCTAGATCATGGGTACCAACCCATGGCTAATAGGCGCCGTTGTGGTCAACGGCGCCTATTTTTGCCGTGAAGCAGTAATGTGTAAGCATTGATGTGTTTCGGTCTGAAGGGCGCCGTAGCTAGTGAAATTACTGGGCAGATGAGACTTGACATCTTATGTCTCAAGGTGACAAGCGCAATTGTAGTGCCGCTCAGAATTTTTTTGTTTTTCAAGAATCCTGTAATAATGGGCAGGGCGTATCAATTACCATCAGCTGAATGTCCTGCTCGTCTCGTCTCTTATATTCATAAAAAAGTCGTAGCTCTGGATTGAGTATGATGAAACACTCTCATTTTTTAGTAAGATATTGGAAAAGTGTTACTTTACGTATGTAGGTAATGAAATCATATTTATTTTACATCTGATAAAATACGAGCTTATTACTTTTATATGTTGCTTATAAGAGATTCCACATGTTGCATTTTACATTAACATCTCCTGCGATGTTTGCCAACAAAACTGAAATAGAATGTAATTCATTTATTTACAGTTCAAGTTCTGAATGACTTAGGTATCACAATTTCAAATTATTTATGTATTGTAAATTGTTTACGTCTTCCAGAAGATATAATCAGTATTGCAAATTCGAATGCTATGCCCGGCTCATATTGACAAATAACGAAGTCGAATTTTATTTAATACTAACAGCGAAACCCGGCGTTGCTCGGGTTAAATTACATCGTATGTTTAATGGTATAATGAATATTAAGGGACCCATTTTCTAAAGTAGATAGATATCATAGATTTATATTCACAGTAAGCAACAGAAATCAAATATCGGAAATAAAAAAAATTACATACCGGCCACGAAAATGTGTTGCACACTTTTCACTCCTAAATGAACCTGCCAATCGCAACCGCGTCGCGTGAGCGAAGTGGGAGGTGTCTATGGACTCTTAAAAGTGTGGTTATATCGGACTATCTAGTTCCACAAAGATTCTATTAACAGTGGCTATTGTCTCCCACCTGCAAATCTCTCCGGGACTCCCCCTACTGTATACTAAATTAGTCGCATTAGATTTGATGTGCAACACCAAATATTATTATTACCTGCTCTTATTTCTGTAAATATATACATACACACTCACACCTTGTTCCCGTCGGAGTAGGCAGAGACAATAGAATGCCATTTGCTTCTATCCTTACAAACCTCACGCGCTTCCTCTACATTCAGATGCGGGTGCTTCGGACCTCTCCTTTTCTCAAAACGTCCACAATTTGATCGACGAATGTTCTACGAGGTCTCCCGCGACCGGCTTGCCCACACACACTTGCCTTATATATTTGATGCGTCATTCTTTCTTCACTCATTCGCTCCACGTGTCCAAACCATTTCAGCATTCCTTTTTCACTCCTTGTCACAACATCCTCTTTCAAACCACAGCGCGCTCGTATTACCGTATTCTGTAAATATTAATGGATATATTGTTTTAGATATTCGACGGAACAAACATAACTCGTGAACAACGCAGAGAGCTCAACGAATACTGTCTCTCAGACATGGGCTTCAGGATCCTGTTCATCGAATGCGTTTGCGAAGACCAGGAGTTGCTCGAAAGGAACATCATTGAGATCTTACATTACTCAGCCGACTACAAGGCTATGAGCGAGGAACAGGCCGTCGACGATCTAAGGAAGAAACTGGAGCACTATATGCGCCAATATGAGCCTATTGATGGGAACCTCGAGGGCGTCAGCTTCGTCAGGGTTGAGAATATGGGGGAGACAGTGACTGCCCATAAAGTAGCTGGACAGAAGGAGTCTGGTATCCTGGGCTACTTGTCAGGCATGAGGGCTTTTCCGCAAACAATATATTTCACTCGGGTAAGTACCAATTAACTCGCGTCACAGCGGAGACAGAACTCATTAAATTATGATAAACAAACATGTTTGTCTTAGATCCGTCTCAGGGCGTTTATCATCACGGATCTACATTATAAATCATGTTTATTTATATCTAATTAGTTCTCGCAAATAGAGTTCAAACTTGAAAACATGTGTTGGGTATGTGACGAGTTTAAATCGATATAATATCACGTTTTGTTACAAAATTATCTTAGTTCTTGCCTTTGTATTTACAATAAATAACATTCAGTGTAGTAGATTCATTTTTTATTTAATTTTTATTTTATTTAAATTTTAATTTAAACTAAATACTTATCTATATATGGTTAGCACATTAATCTTATACCTTTAAACGAGCAATTCTTGTATATATATTATAATCTGATACCGGAAACGGCTCCTACGATTTTAATTAAATTTAGTATACAGGTAGTTTCGGGGGCGAGAATTCGATCTAGCTAGGTTTCAATTTCAAAAAAATGTAGTTTTATCCGTGTTTTAATGAGAAACTGTTTCAATTACATTAGAATTCAAAGGTAAATTTCGCCAATATATGCATGATATTGGGTGATCCGGAAAGCAGTAGACCCCGGTTCGAATTCCGGTGTCCTATTGGTTTTTGTTTTGTTCAAGTTTGTACATTCTTAAAAATCCGAGCAATGCTCGGTCGTCCGGATGTGAATTACCTTAAAAACTATGTTACCAATGAATCCATACATTGTCTAAATTGAATATTGAATTAAAATTAGCATATAAAAACACATAGGTATTATTTCATCAGGCAATATGCAGCCTAATGAGTCTTCCCATAGCTTCCGTTACAAGCCTATCTGCAATCTCTGCTATCCTTCTGGGAGACAAGTTTCTAATGGGACGGTTTATATGATTCAGCACGGTGAGAGCGAATACAACGTGCTGGGTCGTATTGGCGGAGACGCGAACCTCTCCCCCCGCGGACAGCGATACGCTATCGCCCTGGCCGAGCATATCAACAGCAAGGCATCCTGTGAGCCCATGGCGGTCTGGACCTCGGAAATGCGGCGCACCAAGCAGACAGCATCCGACATCATGGCGCCCAAGCGGGCACTGAGGGCTCTCAACGAACTGGATGCTGTGAGTTCCATTCTTTAATACTTTTTAACTTTCCGTGCCCAAACTAAGATATTTAAAAAAAAATTGGCAGTTGTAGAGACTGTCGATAGAAGTGAAAACTTTGAACTTTTAGTATTAATATTTTTTTATTTAATATTTCATAATGTTAAAAACAATTCAATTATTAATTTCAATTTATTTTTTAAACTTATATTCAATTATATATTAATAGAAAAGAACACTATTTCAACAATGCACAGTATATACACATTGAACTTTTCACTAAATCCATTCGATTCCACTTCCAAGACGTCAGCTGTATAGCTACAGATATACTGCTGTAAGTTTCGGTGACGCGAACTCACGAGATTTCACCCATACAAAAAGTGTTCCTAATGTGTATACATATTTCAATTTTTTTTTAATTATTTATTTATCGCGTGCGCCAGTCATGAGCAAGTCGGACAGCATCTATTTTTCATCCCCCTAAATGTGAGGGGTGGTCCACGCCAAATTTTTTTTTAAATTTCTTTGACATTTTTTTTAAATTTGTTTGATTTTGAGTCAGCAAAAAATACATACATCTTCAAATTTTCACCGATCTACGATAAACAGTTACTTTTGTATCGCGATTTTAATATCGGCAATACAACGTTTGCTGGGTCAGCTATTAAATATATATAGAAATTTACTCGTCGATGTTTCTAATATCTGCCAAAACGCGTTTATGGGTGTGAAGTCATTATATCTTCAAATGTTTTGGTCAAAACATCTTAGTATTTCTTAAGATGGACTGAGGATCTGGTCAAGATCGCCGGAATACGTTGGATGAGAGAGACCGATGGTCATGGTGATCTTTGGGGGAGGCCTTTGTCCAGCAGTGGACTTCTTCCGGCTGATATGATGAAGATGATGATCTTAATGTTAAAAAAAACATACCGACGAATTGAGAACCTCCTCCTTTTTTGAAGTAGGTTAAAAAGTGACTCAGTCTATATGTCTAAGATTTGATTGGTGTGGATTCAGCAGATTTCTATCCACTCCATTACAGTCAAAATAAATTAAAGAAATATGTAAATTTACATAAATTGATACACAATAATATTATTAAAAAAAAGAGTTATCATATGTGCAAATTATCTAACTATGCAGGAAATAATCAGTTCAAATTACAGAGTAATGAACTTTGTAGAGATTTAGAAAATTATTTAAAGATTATAAGGAAAATCTCTTCAATCTGATCTAAGCTTAAAAAAATCTGCATAATTATACAAAACAACTTAGCAACTCTTAACATAACAAACATATCTTCAAAGTTTGATTAAAAAAGTGTGTGTGTACTTTTGTTTGCACGCAAGAAGTTCTACTTCTTTGGCTTAACAAAGCAAAAATCCTTAAAACTATTTATTCCTCGTGCTATTCTACGTTTGTAGAAGGAACAATAATGTCAAAAACGAATACGGCTGTACGGGTTTGAACCATTTGCCTATCCTAATAATGGACGAAGAAATAAAAAAAAAACCTTGACCAACTTCACGCTGTTCCTTTTAAGTAACAGTGATGCGCGCGCATCTTAAAATTTCACTTCATTCATTTCATTTCACAAATATAGCTAGTTAGCTCTAGTGTTAAAGTTAATTTAGTTTAATTTGGTTCCGTTATTCAATGATCAAACTCTTATTTAACACCCACTCATAAAATATATCCTTACGCTAGATACTAAATACCTACGGTAATCAGTCTATTCATATTCTAAAGCTCAACTACGGCTAGTTAGATTTACAGTGCCTACCTTACTAGAAAACCAATGGACGCCACTGTATGTGTAACTTCAAAAAAAAAAACATAGCATCATTATAACATAAATTAAATTAAAAACAGTGACATAATTTTAGTTGCAAACGAATGACAAGAAATTATTACAATAATATTGCAGTGTGACTACGATACGGCGTTGTCACATTCATTGAAGGACCAATCCTGATAATATGACAATAACAGAACCATGTTTGCTGACGTAATATATATTTTTATCATTATAAATAGCATTTTATCGTTATTTAGTTATCGTCAAAGCTAGTGTAATGAACAGTACTGCTAATTGTAAAGTTATGATTTGTTGCTACGAGGGAGATCGTGCCTTTCTCGATTGTGCTTATTAATAACTGTTTATATAGTAACATATTTATACCTGGATGTGTGGCGGTCCTCCACAGTGCGGTTTTCAAAGAGCTTTCTTCCACGTACTACAAAGCTATGGAATGAGCTTTCTTGTGCGGTGTTTCCAGGACGATACGACATGGGTATCTTCAAAAAAAGCGCGTACACCTTCCTTAAAGGCCGGCAACGCTCTTGTGATTCCTCTAGTGTTGAGAGAATGTGGGCGGCGGTGATCACTTAACACCAGGTGACCCGTACGCTCGTTTCTCCTCCTATTCCATAAAAAAAATACCAGTTAACTCCCTAAAGCAAACTTCCCCGTAGACAAGAACAGGTGCCAAAGTGTCCCGAATGCCGTTTCGCCTATAATAATTTTCTGATCTCTTACATTTATACGTCTCCACATTTTGTTGAAAGACATAGTTTGGTCTTCTTTTATTAAAATAAGGGACGACACGAGCAAGATGTTCAGCTGATGGTCATAGATACGCCCTGCTCATTACAATGTATGATAGGTAGCTCAGGATTGTGCTCGTCACCTAGAGACATAACATTAAGTCTCATTTGCCCAGTAATTTCACTAGCTACGGCGCCCTCCATACCGAAACACAATGTTTACACATTACTGCTTCACGGCAGAAATAGGCGCCGCTCTGGTACCCACAATCCAGCCTCCCACTGGTCTACAGTTCAGATAATATTTTATAAAGATAAATAATTGTAAATTCAGTGGAGTAAACTTTAGAAAATAACTTATTACATACTTTAAATTTTACCTAGCTCTTGATAAATGAGCTGTCTCTGTTCATGAAACGACAACCACAGAGTATATAAATGATCAAAGAACATTCTAGTAAACAACTATATCATCTAATACATTATAAAATATGTTACTTTGTTCATATTCTTAAGACGAATAAATAATATTATTTTGTGCCAACTCATGATGTAATCTTAATTTATTAGCATTAATTAAAACCTAACCGGTTTTTATACATGCTAATTAAACTTCCTAATATAATTATATTATAATTATGATAAATTAATTAAAAAAAAACATGTCGGCTGTAGGATTAAAGGCTGTACGTCAGAGGTGAAACCTTCCTAAAAGAAAAAAGCTTCAGAAATATTTTATTAATATTTTTTACGAACTAATAAAGTAATAAATTTTTTGCTTGTTGCACTGTTTAGTATGAAAAACAATGTTTATTAAATATACATCCTATTTAAATACAAACAATTTAATAAATACATTTAAGTTTGATAAAATTTTAACAGTTCGGGGAACCTTCATCAATTTACATTCATATCTTTAACAGTTATCTCCTTAGACTGGCTGACCCGGCAAACGTTGTTTTTCCATATAAAGTATAATTCACGCGATAGTTTTATAAGTAATAAAATATTGCCTATATTATAGCCTGTACATCATTTTGTTCTATTGTCAATAGTTTTTGCAGCGCACGCAAAAATAGGTTTTCGATTTTACACCTTGTGTTACAAAATAGCAATTTTATTACGGATCCCTAATTTTGAAAAAAAAAAAATTAGTATAGATTAGTGATTGGTCTCCGTTGCGCTCTAACTAGATACCGCACTATCTAAGAACAATACCTTTTTTTGTTACGGCAACTATTTGATGCTTGTATGCGTGGCATCTTGACACTCAATGGCATCTTTCAAATTATGTAACATACGCTTCGTGTTATTTTACATTGAGATTAATAAAATACAAAATACTTACTGATGATATGTGATCCTAGTGTCTTTCTTAAATCTTGTAGTATTATTATGACAAAGTTTTACTACGCAACCCGACATTATAGTTTAAATTATTAGCAAAGTTTAACTGAACATGTGGCACGTCACCGTCACACATTGTTCGAGACTGGCTCGAGTACGTCCACTTGGGCGTAGTATTAGTTGCCGCACTACGCCTGCAGTTGGATATATCATTAGTTAGTTTTATTAGTTATATCATTATTTTCATCACATCGAAAAAGTGACAGCTTATGGTTACTAACAAGCTGAATCATATTTGATTCTACTCTCAAATATCTGTCGTAAGACATTGGTCGGTCATTTTCAATTTTTAAATATAAAAATAGTATGTGTTTACCACTATATAATATCAAGTATAAATCTTATTTTAATCTCTTTGGCGTGAGATCAGTGCTTTTCCCCTTGCAATTTGCCTTTAGAAGGTTTCGCTTAAAAGAAAATCATCGGCGTTGTATCTGAGCAAAACACCAATAATAAAGGCATTGTTTAACATGACGTTGTTTAAATGATTTATTTGTTTTGCATACATAAAGAGGGCACACCTATCTACAGATTAACAATCTAGATTGATAATGAGGCACGTGCGATGTGTAAACAAGACCATAATAATATACCAAAGTTATAAGAAAATTGTATTTACAGTTTAAGCCTGGTGTTCCCGCTTGCTTATATTTTAAAGATCTACGGCCTTACAAATTAATATGTTATACGTGTATATAATATTTAGTTATAAAAGTTATACCTGCGAATAAATCAATATTGACTATATCGTTGAAAACACTGTCAATACAATGATAATTCTGAAGATTTCCGAATGTGAGGCAGCCTTGCAAATAAACGCGGGAAACGTTATACGCCCGAATAAAGAAATCGTAAGCCAAATGTCTATTTTGTAAAGATTTTGCATATTCTTGGTTTATTCTCAGGTATACGTTCATATCACGTTTATTTATAAGGCCGTTTAAGTCTTGGAAATAGAAAAAAGGTAATGTAATTGCAGATACCTGCCGTATAATTTTTTTTGTAACTGTTTCTTTAAAAATCACTCGCATCTTACACTCCCAGCAAGATAATATACCTATTTATAAAACTAGCTGATCAGGCAAACTTTGTTCTGCCAAATAGAGAAATAAGTCTGATTCATCTACTTAATATACATAAGTATAATATTTCATAAAAATCATTGTGACACGAGATTTTTATAGATACAGGTGTAATCGTTAAGTGTGACCAAGCGATTATTCTGTAACTATTACAAATATCAAATAACTTTAACGTTAGAGAGTACGTTCCCTAATAAGTAAAATGACATTTATAACTTTCATGATGACTAAAAATCAAACGAGAAGTATCTCGACTCGAACCCGCGTTCCGTGCGAGCGCTCTTTCCAACTGAGCCAACCGTTCGAGTGACATATCGTTGATAAAATCTTGTTTTCAGTATTATTCGTGTATTAATCTCACACTCTCATACATTTAGTATTTGGTACACCCTCAATATCCGTCTCCATGATCATGGCATGAACACTCTACAATTCATTTTTATTTTATTTATTTACCACACATAATAATAATAATATTGACACACTTTTTACACAAATTATCTTGCCCCAAGTTAAGCATATATAGCCTGTGTTATGGGTTACAAGACAATGATATATTTAATACAATATACTTACTTAAACATACACAAATTCATATAAACATACATAAATACATTTAAATATCCATGACTCGGAAACAAACATCCATATTCATCATATAAATGCTTGCACCTACCGGGATTCGAACCCGGGACCTCTAGCTTAGTAGGTAGGATCGCTAACCACTCGGCTATACAGGTCGTTGATACACATAGCAACTGTCATTACAGGAGACCTAACTGTCGCACAGTTTCAAACAAAAGAATAATATATGCAAACAAGAAACAATTCAATCTTAAACCAATCATACAATATCATTAAATAATAAATTCCAAACCAAACACTAAATAGTTACTGGGGTATTTTTTTGTTGTACTATATTTTACACAAATAAACGAACCCACGACCTCTGGCGTTCCGTGCCAGTGCTCTCCCAACTCAGCTCGAACTCGAACGGTTAGTTCGAGCCCCGCATAGTTCATAAAATTTTGTTTTAAAATTTTATTTGTGTATTAATCCTAGAAGTGAGGGTCATCACTTTAAAAACATAACAAATTGTACTATATTTTTGTGCGATTAGATTGCCTATTGCCCCAACGTACACTGTGATCCATATTTGGACCATTTGTGTCCTTTGTCTTCCTGTCTACATCTTCACCAGACCAACTCCTTCCATGAGGCTAATGATATCTTCGGGGAGAAGTCTTTAATTACACGTTGGAGGCTTCTTTGCACAGGATGCCGGCTAGATTATGGGTACCACAGCGGCGCCTATTTTTGCCGTGAAGCAGTAATAAAATGTAATCATTACTGTGTTTCGGTCTGAAGGGCGCCGTAGCTAATGAAATTACTGGGCAAATGCGACTTAAGGCGAAAAGTAAGCAGAAAACACGCAAACATGATGTTTTTAGACAAGTTTTGTAGTGAAAGTATAGCATTTAGAGCTATGAACACTATTTAATCCTGTTACACATATCCTTAAGTCTTATTTGTAGGTTGCTAATGATTGCTATTGGTTATAGTTAACACTGCCGAGCCTTTTTGAACTACCACTTTTCTTTGAAGTTAAGCAAGTTTTTTGGCATGGCGTGACCCATTTTTTTGGTACTTCTCTCAGAAAAGTTACTCTTATAGCTTGTACTTTTTTGTGTAGGTTCATTTATTCAGATTGGTAGTGAATAACGAGGAGTGTAAGTATATAAACAGTTTTGCAAGAATTTTGAAAATATTGGCTTTGTTACATAGATGGCGGGCCGGCAGCCGTGAACTCATATCGCTCAAGGTCGCTGGCATTTAGTGTTCTTAACATCTTATGTCTCAAGTTGACGAGCGCAGTTGTAGTGCCGCTCAGAATTGTTGGGGTTTTTCAGGAATCCTGAACGGCACTGCATTGTAATGGGTAGGGCGCATCAATTACCATCAGCTGAACGTCCTGCTCGTCTCGTCCCTTATTTTCATAAAAAAAAACGTTAAAAGGGAATCCATATGCTTTAATTCCAATGGGAATTTATATCCTTGCTGGGATATCCTGGTGCTACAATCTTTAAGCAAGTGTGCTTTAGTTCGTTCATCGTTGTTACTAAGACTATGCTGTATTTCATTTTGCGTTAATTCAATCATGTCAGACAACAATAAAGTCTCACAGCATTGGCTCAGTTACAAAAACGCCCCCAAAGTCTTGAGGTATATTATGATATAGCAACACTTCAAGATCTAATTAATTATAAGGCCAATGTTCGCGTCGTCGTTTTCAACGCAGCGAAAATAAAACAATGCCACAGAATCATTTATATGGCAAGCAATAAATTGAAAATAAAACGAGGAATGATATGATTTTTAACGACCTTTACAATGGAATTAACTCCAGAAAGCTAATAATTATAAATAACGTTACTAAGGACAAGTTCAAAGAAAAGAAAGAACATAGATAACTATAGATTGACGCCGAGGAAGTTTAAGTGACGACAGTGTTATTAAGACTGCTATTAAATAAGTTTACTCATTATTGACTCAAAAGTATTAATAATGTTCAATATTTAAAATTTAATCAATTGATAGTTGATCATTGTAATAGTGTCACATCTTTTTTTTTTATATCTATCAACTCAGATTGTTGTCAGTCTTGTATAGGTACTTGTTACAGGGCGGAAGATCGCAAGGTGGTTTATATTGCTTAAGCCTCTCATGTTTTTCGATTTTTATTATTTATTTATTTAAAACATCACAAAATCCACAGAACTTAAATTAGGTTATAATAATACTATTTTGTAGGACTTACATCTTATAACGGACTAGCTGACCCGGCAAACGTTGTTTTGCCATATAAAGTATAATTCACGCGATAGTTTTATAAGTAATAAAATATTGCCTATATTATAGCCTGTACACCATTTTGTTCTATTGTCAATAGTTTTTGCAGCGCACGCAAAAATAGGTTTTCGATTTTACACCTTGTGTTACAAAATAGCAATTTTATTACGGATCCCTCATTTTGAAAAAAAAACATAGCCTATAGCCTTCCTCGATAAATGGACTACCCAACACTGAAAGAATCATTCAAATCGGACCAGTAGTACCAGAGATTAGCGCGTTCATACAAACAAACAAACACTGCAGCTTTATAATATTAGTATAGATTTACACTCCTTTTAAAGTAGCCTTTACTGTTATTAAAAAGTTCAGTACTGTTGAATTGCTTATTATAGTTGAATAGAGTGCGACAGATTACCGAATTTTCATAATAATTAGTGTGACTCAGCGGGACTTGGAATAGAGACGTGTATCTAGTGCGAACTGACGGCACTCGTAATTGTATGAATAGTTCAGTTAGCTCTGTACTGTCGATCCTACCATGAACTATGTTATGAAGGAAAGAGAGATCCAGAACCTTGCGCCTGTCCTCAAGTGTCATCATATTGTGAAACCCGCAAGATTCGGGGAAGTCCACATAATTGTGTCGTGCACGATAGTTGATATGTTTTAAAAAATTTGCTTGCATGTTCTCAATTTCTTGGACATGTGTTATGTATCGTGGATTCCATATATTTCTGCAATATTCACGAATACTTCTTACGTTCGCATAATATAGTATTTTAATACATTTTCTTTTCGTTTTTGGATTACGGTCAGTGGTTTTAATTTATGAATGTTTAAATATAATGAAAATGGTCTTTGTTTGAGGCTCTTTCACGCCTAAACCACTGATCGTATCGACATGAAACTACAACCATGCGATGCGAAATTTATCCTAGATGGTTTATGGCTATGTTTAAACCACATCAAGAATTTTTTTATTCTAATGTATAATTACTCAACAGGGTATCTGCGAAGGGCTGACCTATGAAGAGATGCAAGAACGTTTTCCACAAGAGTTCGCGTGGAGGGACCAAGACAAGTTGCGGTACAGATACCCGTGGGGGGAGTCTTACATCGACATTATGACGCGGCTGCGACCAGTTCTGTCTGCGCTGGAAGATGAGCACAACGTGGTGGTGGTGGGACACCAGGCCGTACTGCGGTGTATGCTCGGTTACTTCCTCGATGCTAAGCTTGGTAAGCCTGATCATTTTATTTTTTAAATCTTGTCTTCGGGTCGGGTCTTCCATTTTTCAATTAATTGTTGCAAATTATATTTTTTTATGAAAATAAGGGACGAGACGAGCAGGACGTTCAGCTGATGGTAATTGATACGCCCTGCCCGTTACAATGCAGTGCCGCTTAGGATTACTGAAAAACCCATATATTCTGAGCGGCACTACAACTGTGCTCATCACCTTGAGACATATTTTTTATTTATTTCTGTAAAATTAACTAAAGTGGAGAATGTTATCATTGCTTCTAAGTTCTATACCCCTCAGTTGTCAAGTCTCATTTGCCGAGTAATTTCACTAACTGCGGCGCCCTTCAGACCGAAACAGTAATGCTTACACATAACTGCTTCGCGGCAGAAATTTTCCATTGTGATCTGTCCAGAGCAGATCGTCTCCACGTTGATCCTGTCACTTTTTAAAATCATCTTCCCATCTAATGGGCTGTCTTCCTTGATTCCTTTTCCCTTGTCTTGGATACCAATTTATGATATATTTTGTCCATTTTTCTATATTGCTTCACATGGTATGACTCACAAAAGATAATGGTGTTTAGTAACTATAAGTACGATACATAGTAGAATTACGTCAGTCACGTCTATTTTAGGATTTAGATGAATGAATGAACGTTGTGTAGGCTATTTTAAAATGTAATAAAAAGTGAACATAATAGATAAGTAAACTTGTAGTTTGCAATACAAGGAAGTGCTAAATCTATTGTTTGCGTTTTGTTGAAGGTTTACCTCGTGTCGTATGGTTTTGATTGATGAATGAGTCCACAAACAATACTTCATCAATCTTTTTAAAATACGGCCTACATTTGTCGAAAGCGCCTCAACTTCCCGGAAACCATGTTGAACTGTTTTTTTATGGAAATAAGGGACGAGACGAGCAGGGTGTTCAGCTGATGGTAATTGATACGCCCTGTCCATTACAATGCATTGCCGCTCAAGATTCTTGAAAAACCCCAAAAATTCTGAGCGGCACGTACAACTGCGTTCGTCACCTTGAGACATCAGATGTTAAGAAAATTTATTGAAGTAGGCGTTACTTTGCGGAAATCCATAATTATACAAATGATTTAAGTTTTCTTTAGTGTTAATTCCGCCAATATTTGTTTTTCAACAATTCGACACGTGTTTCGCCTCTACACGAGGCATCCTCGAGACGTGTTGTCTCGCCAAAATATGGCACGAGACTTGAGTCTTTGTTTAAAAACATATATTGGCGGAATTAACACTAAAGAAAACTTTAATCATTTGTATCAGATGTTAAGTCTCATTTGCCCAGTAATTTCACTAGATACGGCGCCCTTCAGACCGAAACACAGTAATGCTTCACGGCAGAAATAGTCGCCGTTGTGGTACCCATAATCTAGCCGGTATCCTGTGCAAAGGAGTTCTACTGTTAAAACTGTTTATTTTCTTTGCAGATGAGTTGCCCTATATGACTGTGCCTCTTCACACAATCGTGAAATTGACTTCGTACGGATACAAATACAAAGTTGAGATGGTGAAGCTGCCCGTAGAATGCGTTGACACTCACCGAAAACAGCCCAAGGTAATTTATTATTAGAACTTTATTGTCACGTACTTACAGCACCATGATATGAATCATGGTATTAGCGGTAGAGTTTATCAGGTGTGGATTAACTGTTTTCTCTCCCTTTTACGAAATTGCATCAAGAATCCACCTGCCTAAGCGCCATATAACATTGTTTTGGAAGTACTTAATTAACATTAGAAATACAGGCCCGGCTATGCTAATGCTAGTGACAATGAAATAATATTAATATACTTACTTTCGATGGAAATGAGTAAACAGAAAAATATATTTAAGGGGCAAATTCGGCCTCACGTGGAGTACTGGAGGTCTATAGCAAAATCGAAAGAAATTTCGGTCCGATACGTAAGAACGACTAACTTCGAATTTAATCCTATCACCAAAGTATTTCGGATCCGAATAGTGCGGTTGGATTTCGTTTTGGAACCATAGACATAACCATAAAGAAAAATGAAAATGTAAATAAGAAGTGAATTTGGGAATAAGGTAAACGAAAGACAAAAATGTCTAATCGCGAACTTCGTATCGATCTTCGGATCCGAAACACTTTCGTGATTGAAAAATGTACCATCCGTGAAACGGAACTTCGTATTTTGATTTTGGTAATAGGTCTCCAGGAACCTTCAAGCAAAGAGCATACGCCCACCTTAAAGTAAAGTTTCGCATCTCTTGAGCCCTGGAGGTGTATTACGAAAATAGAAAGCCGAAATTTCGGTCCGATACGTAAGAACGACAAACTTCGAATTTAATCTTATTACCAAAGTATTTTGGATCCGAATAGTGCTGTTGGGATTCGTTTTGGAACCATAGATATTACCATAAAGAGTGAAGTAGTTACGATCATAATAATTTCAAACAATGAAAAAGTAAATGTCAAGTGAATTTGGGAATAAGGTAAACGAAAGACAAAATATCTAATCGCGAACTTCGTATCGATCTTCGGATCCGAAACACTTTCGTGATTGAAAAATGTACGATCCGTGAAACGGAACTTCGTATACAAAGCAAAGAACATACGCCCACCTTAAAGGCCGGTTTCGCATCTCTTGAGCCCTGGTGTAGTTGCTCTCCATTGGCGGTTGGCCCATGGAGGCATGTGGGTCTCTTGCCGGTTTGTCCCTGAATAAAATGTTTTTGATTTCAATGTACACACTGCTATCAATGTTATCTAGGCAGATAGATTTTTGTAGATAATAAAAATACTAAATAATTTGTGATAATATCTACGATACGGAATTGATGTTTGCATCGATTTCCTGCTTTTGACATTTCAATGATCGATCTATTGAACGCTTTTTGAATTCGTCTTTTATTTGACATAATAAAGGCTTTATTAGCATGTTGTTTGAATGCATTTGGAAATTAAGATTGACATATTGGTATGGATATTCAGGAACGATTGACAGATATGACGTTATATCTGATATTACGTTACTAGGTACATGGCCACATTATGCTTGGACTTCGATTGAACGTTGTCACCCCTTTTCCTTTGCCCTTTCAACCCCCTCGCGTCCTGTTGCGAAAAGCTTCTATACTTAATTTTAAATTATCTTAAACAAAGGCCACTTTACCACTCAAAGTAACTACCACCATCCGCGTAATAAACATTAAAATTTTGAATTTAATTTTGACATGGCGGAATGAATAGGGAAGCTAAATATTGCTTAACAAGAAAGGTTGCAGTCAGCCAACAAAAGATATGATGCTATTATTAGTTTAGAATTACTATTTGGATGGTTTAATGTAACAATGTGTCAATATGCCAATAAAATGATTAATCGGAGGACGTGTTACACTACTCTTTGTAGAGTGCCCCTTTCAACAGAATTAAAAGCATTTTATGTATATAATTTTAGCAGACAAGAGTAACTCTCCAAAAAATTACGCGCAAGCAGATGTCGGAACAACATCCGCCAGCACCGCTCTTCCTACATCCCCTGATGAAGGATATACCAGATCTTTAAGATGCTGGGGATCAGTCCAACCGGGCTGCCAGCAGAACTGTTATAAAATGATAATTTTGCTGTCGATCGCGTGAGACAGACTTTCAATATTGCGTACATTAATGATTATATGAACAAAAGTGAAGGTCCCGAAATAACACTATTAACTTCTGGTTGTATATTTTATAAAGACTAAAGCAAAGAGGATGTAAATATTACGTAATAAGAGGCGGGAGTGTCTCTAAAAACTGAAAGCTAGTTTAGTATGAAACGTGCAGTGATTTGATATAGGTTTGAAATAGTAGTAATTATAGTATGGTGATTGGCGACGAAGTATAATGCGGCCAATTTTGAAAGTTGAACGATGAACAGAACAATAACGTTCCATTTAAAATTTAATGAATTATTGGCGACCAATTCGAGAACTAATGAATTAGGGGCGTCAAATTAGCGATTATCTTATCGACGCCGTTCGTCAATAAAGTACAAGGAAATTTGTTAATCTCTTCCGCCTTTAAAATATGATTTGAGTGAGATAATATTTGAAGCATATTACGAGTCATGCTTTAGTGAATATTCAATATTTTGTAACTCCGTTACATTGTTATCCTCTTAAGAAGCTCTGATCGCGAATGTGTCCGCGCTAAATTCTTAACAATACTATCTATGTAATATAAATATATCGACAACAAGTAAGTTAATAGACTATGGCTAAGTTGTTAGTTTTAGGAGTAAACGCACAAATCTGTTTTTATGATTGTATAAATATTTTATAGCCACTTCTCGAACACGTGCTAATTACTGCGTTCTTTGGTGACACTTTATGGCAGGGGTGCTCAAACGGTCGATCGCGAGTGCTTTTTGAGTCGATCTCGAGAAAAAAACCCGGTATAATAAACTAAAATCGGGGATTACGTACCATCTTATGAAAAGTATGCTCAGGACATGCAGTGTCATGCAGATTCAACATCCAAAGTCGCTCTTTAGTTAAGCTTAGAACTTTAGAACGCGTTTGTTTTGTAAGAACCAATAAACTCGCAATTTTGAATAATAATTATGAGTTTTTTCATTGACATTTAAGAGCAGACCAACACTACCTTGACTAAAAAATGCATATTTTGTGCAAAACTAATATCTATGTCATCTTGACACTCTAGCTAGACGACAATCCTTCAACACACATACTTGAAGCCTCTCAGAGCCGATCAATCTAACAATTTTGAGGTAGATCGCCAGCTTGAGCACCCCTGCTTTATGGCATTTTAGAAAAAGAGACAAAATAGTCTTGTCTGTACGAATACTAGCTGACCCAACAGATGTTGTTATTTTCATAATAAAAAAAACTCTTGACCTCAATTTGGCGAATGGAATATTTTTACCTAAGTACCCCGAATTGGCATTTCGGGGTACTCAGTTCGAGCGGAGTGTATGACAATTCTTAGAAATAAACTTAATAAAAAAATAGTCTATATTAAAACGACTTACCTAAATCATTTTACAAATTATGCACGAATTACTCGTTAAGCCAATTGTTAATGGAACTCGGCTCTTATATAAGTTTGTCTACTTCCAGAACTGCTCCATCACCAGGACCACAGCTGATGCACTGGTAACCGTGCCTTCCCATTACGACACTCTACCGTCTAACCTCTGGCAGAGCTCCGAAGCACAACTTTAGGAGTCACTCGGCGCCGGACACAGTCCGCGCGAGTGCAGTACCGCAACAGCATTATTCGGGGAACACTTACGATGTTCAACAGCCCTTCGGCTTCGTTCGTGGTTGTGAAAAGCCATGGACTCGATTGTGACGTCACACGGCGCGATACTTTATAGAAACCTTTGTCAAGTATAAGTTGACGAGTGGCAAAGACACGAACTAATTATGTTTTATGATTAAATATTAATAGTAATAGTATTATATTAAACTACATAATTAAGCTACAGATTCTAGCGTTCTTAAAAGATATTAAATGACTATAGTTCTACTGTAAGAAGATTTCAATTAAATAATATATCTCGCCTGAAAGCCGCCATTTGCACGTCAACTTACACTTGACTAGGTAGGTGAGTGTGTGTGTGTGTGATGTGATCGAGATATCAAGCTATTGATTGGAGTTACTACAATAAGACTGATGAAATCATTGTGTCAATTGTCCTTTTTTACAGTGACGTGTTGCCAGATTAAAATATAAGTATTTGTGGTGAATGTTTGCACGACGCGGCATTTTAATCGACTTATTTTCTGCCAATATAAAATGTATTTTAAATTTTAATATTGTGTTCTTATTTTTTATTACTTTTACGTTTTACAATATCTCCACTCTTGTGGGTTAATAATAACGTAATTAAGTTTAATTTTAATATATTTCTGTAGTCTCTATCATTTATTTTGTCTGCCATTAGTTAAATAGGAACTGATAAATAAGTAACTATATTTAGATATTGATTATTATAATCAACATAACATACAGCAATCTAATTTATCGAATCTCATTCATATTCTTGTAACGACTTTCACATTCAGAAAAGGGAACGGAATCATGTAATGTCAGTTAAAATATAAGAATCATTTAATCTGATAATATAGACGTAAATAATTCTTAATTTTTATATTTTTACTTATTAGATGTAGCAACACTTGGTAAATCAATTACATTGTAACTATTTTTAATATTGTTTTAGTAAGTAATTGTAAGATGACACTGATTGCAGCACCCTCGGCCATATTCAGTAGAGGCAAAGCAAGTCGACGACAATAACTTTGTTTGCCAGACAAAAAAGGAGAATTTTGGAGGTAGTTTGATAATTTTGTATTAGTATAAGATCAGTGGTAGGCAATAGTATCTAGGTATGCTTTGAAGATTGTACGAACTCGTGTATTTTATAATATATGATGTTATGCAACACGCTGTTTTATTTTATTGTTAGAACCCCACGACTCCGCGGAGTTTTGCCATCGTCACGTGAAATAACATTCGGCTTAACTATAGCCGGTGCGTTGACGTCAGCAAAAGACCGACTGGTGACGTCACTAAAGCATGGGCGTAACGAGGCACGGATAATTGGGGGCAGCTACCCCTAGAGGAGAGTCTAAAAAAAGACGCAGTAACGTCATAAAAGGCTTTTATTTTCTCAAAATTTTGAATCATTTTTGATGTCATATTTAAGATACTAGATACTACTACCGCTTTTTAATGAAATGTACATAGGAGCGGGATGAAAGAAGAGGCAACAGACTCAGCCAATGTAAATTGCAATTCGCAGTGCTCCCTCCACTCGGGACGAACGCCCGGCTCGGGGAATCCATACTGTCAATTTGAGATTGAAAATTGAATAAGAAAAGAAACACAAAATTGTACGAAAAGTTTTAAATAGATTTTATAAAGAACCGCGCACATTGATCTGTAATAAAGAAATTTCTTTTTTACCTTACCTCACTATAACTAATGTGAGATAATCGTCTAGGATTGTCTTTTTTTATTTTGATTTAAAAAAAAACAAGGATTGTCCTTATCTTTCCCCTCCTATGTAGAATCCTCGCTACGCCCATGCACTCAGGACGACATTAAGGCGCGGTCATACCTCAATATCCACAAAAATTGGTTTCTTAGAGAGTCGATTACAATATAACGTAATGAAAATATTCTGACGCAAAAAATACAGTACACAAAGAAGGACTAAGGAAATTTTGAACCGAATAGAATATTTATATATAATTTGAAATATCCAATAAAAAATTTGGAAGTTGCTTCCCAAGAATGAACTTTGGAGTCAAAAAAACTCCGAATTTTCAGCTATAAAAAAATATTTATTTTGCAAAAAAAATTATAGAATTAATACTTTCCTAAAACTTAAACCGAAAAAATTTTCAATTTAATATGTAGATTTTGAATTAACGAAAGAAAATCAGTAAAATAAATGCCCATTTGCAGCTTAGCCACATGATCAACACAAATATTGTATGGTTGGTTGTAGCGTTTATAATCCTAGTCAGTCCGCGCCTTAAGGAGAAACGGTCCGCACTGGGGCAGCCCCACCCGCAACGACCGTAATGTAGCCCGTGCAGGAGTGGCACATAATATGGGTGACTGTCCTAGAGAAGTCCAGGCGTAAAGCTACTTCGATCGAAACGCTTGAGTTATCTAATAGCGCCCTTTGTTGTTTATTTGTGGCCTAGAAGAAAAAAAAAAACAATTGAGTAACAAGAACTTAGTTACTTTTTCCAAAAGACTACTCAAACGTTTCACTCCTCTCCACCATTCATGATCAGACAAATATTTCCGAGCCCATTTCGTCAGAGTTGTATTATTACGACCAAATACCGTAGCTCGTTTAATTTAAACTCGTTTCAAAAATATGCTAATATTAGTTAATTAAGTAATTATTTACAATTAAATACACTTTAGTCTCTTAACTAGAAGTCTTAAAAATAATTACCGAAGTTAGATGAAATACTAATATAATTTTAAGAAAATTGATGTAAAACGCTCATGACGGAAAAAATCCGACAACAGGGATGGGACATATGCCAAGATTTATCGATACAAAAATAAACACAATTAAATTATTTCTCTTTGTACCCATAAAACAATACAGTTATTGTTAATTAAACATTTTTTTACAAATATTTGTGTGTATTTTCTTTGTGTAAGTAATTTACTTATGAAATGTTAGCGACTGAATTGATGGTTCGCATCCCTAGCCTAAATGTGTCGAAACTTAGTCGATAGTGCTCCCTGCGCGCTGGCTGGTTAGAGTAAAAGTATTCTGTAACCCTGTGCCACGGTCGGATAAAGACGACCGCTTCTGACTTCGCCATAAATGGGTGCCGACTTCTGTTGTTTTTTTTTTTTTTTTTCATTATATGAGAGGGACTAACGGGCAAGAGGCTCACGGGATGGGGAGAGGTGAGGCAACCGCCCATGGACATCCGCAACAACAGGTGTGTCAAGAAATGCGTTGCCGGCCTTTAAGGTGGGGCGTTTTACGTGGTACGCTTTTTTCTTGAAGGTCCCTAAGTCGTATCTGTTCGGGAAGACCGTTGCCGGTAGTTGATTCCACAAAGTGGTTGTGCGAGGCAAGAAATTTCGAACAAAACGCGCGGTTGTGGAATGCCAGACGTCTACGTGATGCGGATGGTACTTTGCACGTAATGTCCGATGGTGGAATTCGGCCGCTGGAATCAACCCGAACAGCTCCTCTGAGCACTCCCCGTGATAAATGCGGTAGAAGATGCAGAGAGAACCCACATCTCTACGCAATGCTAGAGAATCAAGCCGATCGGAGATGACTTGATCGTCGATGATTCGAGCCGCTCTTCGTTGTATGCGGTCAAATGGAAGAAGCTGGTACTTGGGAGCACCCGCCCAGAGGTGAGAACAGTACTCCATGTGAAGCCAAATTTGCGCCTTATAAAGTTGCAGGCGGTGGCTTTTAGTAAAGTACTGTCTCGCCTTACTGAGTACACCAAGCTTTTTAGAGGCCAGTTTGGCCTTCTCTTCCAAGTGACCACGGAACTGAACGGCGCTCGATATATCGACGCCAAGTATGGCAATACAGGCTGTGGCAGTTAGAGGAGTGATCTCGAATCGAGGGGATACGACAAAGGGAGACTTTTTAGTGGTGAACGCACAAACTTGTGTCTTCTTGGGGTTGAATTGGACTAAATTATATCGGCCCCATTCCGAGACTTTGCAAAGCATAGTCTCGATTTCAGACACAAGTTTGTTCCGGTTCTTGTCGACGCTATCCCGGGACATGTTGGCAAGGCCGGTGTAGGAAGCATACACTGTGCTGTCGTCTGCATAGCAATGAATATTGCTGATATGCAGCATATCATTGATACGCAGAAGAAACAGCGTAGGGGATAGCACGCAGCCTTGCGGGACACCAGCGTTTATGGGTTTTAAGTCGGAGCATGCACCGTTGATAACAACCTTGATGCTCCGATCAGCCAAAAAGATAGTGACCCATTTGCACAACTTCTCGGGAAGCCCATAGGATGGCAGTTTCGCTATAATCGCCTCATACCACACCCGATCGAAGGCCTTCGCTATGTCCAAACTCACCGCCAACGCCTCTCCCTTCGACTCAACCGCTTGCGCCCATTTATGGGTGAGGTATGCAAGAAGATCACTAGCTGAGCGACCCTGACGGAAACCGTACTGGCAGTCGCTGATCAGCTGGTGCCCCTCTTGGTATCCCAATAGCTGGCGGTTGATGATCGACTCCATTACATTGGAGAAAATGGAGGTAATGGCAATGGGGCGGTAGTTGGACGGATCTGAGCGTACACCTTTCTTAGGGATCGGGTGCACTAAAGCCGCTTTCCATAATTTCGGGACTACGCCTCATGAGTAGGAGAGCCGGAAAAGACGGGTAAGGACCTGCGCCAGTTCCGGAGCACATATCCGCAGCACTATCGGGGGAATGCCATCGGGCCCGCTCGATTTGTGAATGTCCAAGGTGAGAAGCGCCTTAAGCCCAGGAGATCAGCTTTCTCTTTCGCATCATGAGCCAGCGAGTCATCATCCCTGTGCAGTGGCGGAATGGCTGGCTGGCAGAAGTTTCCTTGGACAGCCTTGGCGAGCGACCAGAACGCACGAGTTCCCGCGGGAAGGCGTGCAAGTCTCTCGCCAATTCTGCCAATGTGCTTCGACTTCGCGTCAGCAATAACTCTTTTGAAGGACCTGGAGGCATGATTGAAGTGTTTTTTAAGTTCGCTGGAATTCACATCCTTAGATACCACCGCATCGACCCAAGCCTGATAGCACTCCTGCTTTCGGCGAGAGGCTATTTTGCAGGAGCGGTCAAACCATGGTTGGGACCTGCCACCGATAGGCACAGAGGAGGATGGAATGAAGAGTTCCATACCTTGCAGTACCACATCAGCAACAGCGTCAGCAGCGGCATCTGGATCTCCCAGCGAAAAACAGATCTGCCTCCACGGGTAGGATGCAAAAAAGCACCGCATCTCGTCCCACTCTGCTGACCTATAGTGCCACACGCGGCGACAGCCTAAGAAGCGGGGCCGTGTTAGGCGCGTGATCGGCACGGTGCTCCGGATCAGGCAGTGGTCCGACGATCACAGAGGAGGGTCAACGGAAACTATGTAGCCGTCCGGATGTGAGGTTAACAGAAGGTCCAACAGTGAAGGTGTATGATCTTGCACATCTGGGATTCGCGTTGGCGAAATAACCAGTTGCGTCAGACCATATGCTAAGGTGAAGTCGTGAACAGATCTCCCTGCCATTCGGCGTGGTGGGCGTTAAAATCGCCAAGAAACACGATCTCTGCAGTGGGGAGCTCCAACACGGAATCTGTAGCCATTTGGATGTGTTCGAGGAGCCAGTCAGTCTCTGCGTTACCGCTATGGGACCTATACAGGCATGCGTAGATTCGCGGATGATCATCGCAGTCTACACGCAGCCAGATGATGAATAGGTCCTGTCCTTCAAGAAAACTCAGGCGTCGAGAACAGACATCCTCCCTGACGTAAACGCACACGCCAGCCCGTGGTATAAAGGAGTGTTCCAAATTATACCCCGGGTAGGAAAGGTAAGATGAATCAGCCAGGGAGGATATCTGTGTCTCGGTTAAATAGAGCAGGGCCGGCTTCGCCGTCTCCAGGTGAAAGTGGACGGCATTTAAATTTGATCAGAGCCCCCTGATGTTGCAAAAGTCCACAGCGAATGTGGAGGAGGGTGGTTTGAGCCTCCTGCTCTATTTGCCCCGAGTCAGCGCAGATTTGCCCCCTCCAGAATACGCGGGGCAGCCTGGGCAACCACTGTTAGGTACAGGCCCTAATTGTGGACGCCCAGGGACGGATTCTCCAGGGCTGCATAGCCTGGTACCGTCCTGGAGTAGTCTCTTTTTAGTCTGTGCTGCCATTTGTATCTGGGAGGGGGGGGTGTGCCTCCGGATACCCACTCACCGGACGAAACACAGCGGCATAGCCGCTGTTTCACGCCGGTTTCGAGTGGGGGAGTGGTATTTCTATGGGCGTGCCGGCCCAATTCGGTTGTGTCCGTGAGGACCCAACATGGCACTACGACTCCTAAAATATTCTGTCAGTGTTGTGCTTACGCGTATAGTTTAACTTTCGTGTATCGTCATATGTGTATTGAAACATGATGACATCTGAAGAATTAATACGAATTCTACAATGCGATGAAAATGAAGCATTTATATCAGATGAAGAGTTTAATATTAACTACTCTACCTTTATTACGTACCTAGTTCACCATACCAAAGTTATCGACATAGTTCTAATGATTGCGAAACTGAAGTGGCAGTGAGCAGGAGTCCTATTACGAAAATCGAAATACGAAGTTTCGGTTGACGGATCGTACATTTTCCTATTACTAAAGTGTTTCGGATCCGAAGATCGACACGAATTTCGCGATTAGACATTTTGTCTGTCGTTTTAATTATTCCCAAATTCACTTGACATTTACTTTTTCGTTGTTTGACATTATTATGATCGTAACTACAACTTCACTTTTTATGGTTATATCTATGGTTCCGATACGAAATGGAAGTACTTTGGTAATAGGATTTAATTCGAAGTTCGTCGTTCTTTCGTTTCGGACCGAAACTTCGGATTTCGATTTTGGTAATAGCCCTGCAGGGCACATAGTTCGACGGGAAGATGGCTGTTGGGGCAGTAAAGTCCTGGAATGGTGACCACGTACCGGAAGACGCAGTGTTGGTAGGACCGATGATCTGGTCAAGATCGCCGGAATACGTTGGATGACGGCAGCGCAGGATCGATCGTCGTGGAAATCTTTGGGGGAGGTCTTTGTCCAGCCGTGGACGTCTTCCGGCTGATGATGATGATGATGGTAGAGATCCAAGGTTGAAAATAATGAAACTTTATTAGAGTGAGTGAGATACGATGAGACTGCACGCACGGCCTCTCTGAGACGGTGTTTCTTATTGGTTGGAGCGCACGTAGCGTGTGTGCTGGTTCATAGTTATGGATGTGTAGGTATATTCGTTATTCAAATTTCCCAGGAGACAAAACTCTGAGTGAGTTTTCCACTTCCAGGCTGTTACTTCGAAAGGGGCCTATCAGTATTAACATTTTTAACTCTACAATTATTATTTTATGTTATAATTTCAGATATGGTATGATTCACAGATCACAGACGCTATCATTGGACAACGTAAATTACTCCCCCCAATATTACCCAGGCGAATTCGACTACTTTGTTTGTGGACTGTCGCTTGTTGTCAAATTAGAACTCAATGGAATTACAATTTTTCGAATGTTTTTGTAGCAAAAATTTATTACAGAAAATTGCAAATAATTCGTGTAGTCGATACTGAGTATAAATAATTTTTCGACTAAACATACTGTTTATGAAAAATCTTACCTCTGACAAATGATATTATATAATAGTACAAGTATAGAAGTCTCACTCTGAAAAATCATTTAATGAAATTGGAACTCTTGCGGCCATACAATAAGGTGTAATTCAGATCGCACATTTCAAAATATGCAATAATGGTTTGAGTACAGTTCGTCAAATAGAAATAAAAATAGATATCTAAAAAACTGTCCTAAGTTCAACAGGTAACCCTATGTATTAGTAGGTTATTATAAGTTATTTTTTTTTAATGAAAATAAGGGACGAGACGAGCAGGACGTTCAGTTGATGGTAACTGATAAGCCTTGCCCATTACCAAAGAGTATAATAATATATAGGGAAAAGAGAGCCCTCTCTACGCGTTCTGAGCTGTCTATTTGAAAACTAGCGCCATCTGGAGATTGTCCCGAAAATAACTATATATATAAGTATTTATCTTATTATTATTATATCTATCCTTTATGTTCTATGTTGTGGCACAATTAAATAACTAACTCAAATTTTTAATGTAGGTATTGCAATTTTTACCATGTTGAAATTGCGCGTAGAGTTAGTTATTTAATTGTGCCACAACATAGAACATAAAGGATAGATTTAGTAGTGTAAATATGCAAAATGGAACACGAGAGCTACATACATGCGCAAACGTTAGAAGTAGCCGCCATTTTGAAAGTTGAAAGGTTTCAAAGCGAGTGACAGCTGTCAAAGCTTTCATTTTCGGGCCAACTAACAGATGGCACTACAGTCTCCTGAAAACGTCACTTTAAGGCGTCTGTCCCACCCCTGCCCATTACAATGCAGTGCCACTCAGGATTCTTGAAAGTCCCAAAAATTCTGAGCGGCACTACAAATGCGCTTGTTACCTTGAGTTACTTACCTCAAGTTACCCATAGTCAAACTCCGTCTCCATATACCGTTCAAGAAACCACAACGCCTTTGGAAACAGACTCGAAACTGAGCAATATAAAGACGAAGCCCAAGAAGCTGTCCGGGGCAGCCCGGAAAAGATTTAAAAAGCTTCTCCAATCCCATATGCCTATAGAGGAAGCCAAGGCGTTAGCCAAAAAGCCTTGGCATGACCTACAGAAAGCAAGTCACAACCCCCCACCATCTGAAGCGAAAGCCGAAAAACGTGGCAGGTCAGAGGAGATTTCTCCAAAGACCCAACCCAGCAAGGTCCCCAGGTTAGCTGAACCACAGCCATCCGCGGGCAGGCCCAGCTTCAAGGAGGTGACCGGGTCCTCACGTGTGGGTATAAGGCATACTCATAACATAAGTGAGGAAGAAATGTGGAAAGTGCGCAGCGCTCTCCTCGAACTGATAACCGGGGCTGATCAAGGAACCGGGCCGACTTTCCTAGGTTTTGCCCACAACCCTGGCTGGATTTTAGTCACTTGTGAAAATGAATTCAGCCGTGAATAACTTGTGGACTTAATAAAAGACCTGAAGCCGTGGCCGGAGGCGGTGCTCTCGTGCATGTCAGAGGGACAGCTTCTCGCCTTGCCAATGGAGAGTATTTGCACAGACAAAACCAAGTAGCTAGGATTATCCATCAGCAACTTGCTCTTCGATACAATCTTGTGCATTTTGAAGTCCCATATTATAAGTATACTCCGGAGCCAGTTCTGAAAAACAGCCGTGCCAAGCTCTACTGGGACCGATCTATCATCACGGACAGAACTATCATTGCTAATAAGCCTGATATTGTGTTGGTAGATCGGTTAGAGCGTCGGGCATTTATTGTTGATATCACCGTTCCGTGTGATGATAACCTGGTGAAAGCTGAAATAGACAAATTGTCGAAGTACCTAGACTTAGCACACGAGGTTACTGACATGTGGGATGTTGATTCAACAATAATAATTTGATCCTATAGTCGTTTCCGTTAACGGTTTCCACCGGCGGAATTGACGTGAACCAACGCCGGCGGGACTCTATTTTTTATATTTATATTTGTAATATTATTTTTATAAATATGTTATATATATAAATGTAGAAAATAAGATGGAATTGTAATAAAGAGAATATAATAATAATACCCATAATCAAGAAATACCTCGCAAACGTCATTATTATAACGAATTTTGGAATTACAAAAATTTAGGCATGCACATCCCTCTTCGTTGTAGATACCTATTGAATTGTGACAATTGATATGAAGTAAGGTAACTGTCATAAGTCGAGAGAGACAACAATATACTTCATTGTCTTGTGGAATAAATAACTTAGCAGCTTTAATGGATCTAAACTCACTGTTTGGAAGATTATAATAATAAATTAAGAGCACTAGCAACGAGATGGGTGACTTTGATTCGAACGTCAACTTCTGATTGTAAATATTAAGGACGCGTTCTCAAAACAGAGAGGTATCGAATCGCACCACTACACTGACACCGCTCAAACACATACACGTACTTAAAGTTAATTGCGGGAATCAAATTAATTTGATACTTTAGCAAGTTTGAATTTTGTTTTTTTTTAAATAGCTATGTATTTTTGATAATTAGTTGATGTATTCGTTAAGTAGTAAAATATTAGAACTTTAGATGGCAATTCTGTCGCATAACGTCGTGTGCAGTAAACGCAGTTTTTTTTTAAATCCAAGATGGCCGCCGCGAAAAATTATGATTTCAGCAATATGGGTATCGTATCCGAGGTTATCGAGGGTGCAGAAAACGATTTTGGGATAATTTTTGAAATCCAAGATGGCCGCCGCGCAAAATTATGATTTCAACAATATGGGTATCGGATCCGAGGTTATCGAGGGTGCAGAGAACGATTTTGGGATCATTTTTGAAATCCAAGATGGCCGCCGCGCAAAATTATGATTTCAAAAATATGGGATTCGTATCAGAGGTTCTCGAGGGTGCAGAGAACGAATTTGGGATCACTTTTGAAATACAAGATGGCCGCCGCTCAAAATTGTGATTTGAACAATATAGATATCGTATTCGAGGTTCTCGAGGGTGCAGAGAACTAATTTGGGATCATTTTTGAAGTGAAACTTCTTTGAGGGTTCGCATGAGGGTAAATTATTTACAAATGAAACGGATTAAAGTATCACAAAAATGAAGGACGTTTTAAACCAAGAAGAGGGGAGGGAGATTGAGTCTGATTGAGATAAAGAGAGAAAATGCGAATGTAGCATGAAGCAGACGGTACCGCTATGAAGTAAAACAACTTCATTACTAGCGTTGTATCATGCAGGTTTAGCGCGCGGCCGCGAGTAACTAGAACATCTTCCCTACTAGCTTTGTATTGTGCACGTTTAATGATTTACAATAATTAGTAAACGTTAAATATTAGTAAAAGTTTACAATAAGTAGTTTAGAGAACAGATTAGGATAATTATTAATATAAACGAGATTTAAAAATTGGTTTTCACAAACAAGTTTCACTTCTGACATGTGTTCTTTGTACGCACGCCATTTTTTGTGTTGTCTGGTGCTTTGGACGTAGCTTCCCGCCTAAGGACACCTCCCCTAAAAGTGGAGTTGAAAAAAATACTGGAGACTTACCTTGTCCCTATCGTTGAATAGGTCTTTGAAAGTTAGATTCAGGTTTCATACATGAAATTTTCTGTGGTCTTTTGAAAATAATGCGGGATTAAGGAAGATACACGTTACATTTATGTAATAGCTTACACCGTATGATTACAATATCTATTGAAATTAATATTTTTGACATAATATGGTGGTAATAATTATTGATAAGAAGGGTAGAGCGTCTTGTGGTTAAAAAGAGGATGAAAAATTTTTTTGCATGTAGGGTATCATTAGATAGGTCTGTCAAAATTAAATTTTGAGATTTTTTAATTAGATTGGTAACGGAACGTGTTTTGTAAATAATGTGGGTGAAAAGTCGAAACGTAAATATTTCTATATATATGGAATGAAGAATTAATTTAGCATGTGGGATATTGTTAGATTTAGTTAGACCTTTTATAATACAATTTAAGTTTATGAATGAATTCTAATTTTAACGATGTAAATGACACCCATGAAGAAAATTTGTACTTTTCATAGGCGCCATCATGGATTTCGATTTTGACCCAATATTCGCCATTGTTGACCCCGAAAACCATGAAAATGACACCCATGAAGAGAAGTTGGTAAAATTCATAGGCGCCATCTTGGATTTCGATTTTGACCCAATATTCGTTATTGTTGACACGGAAAACCATAAAAAAGACACCCATGAAGAGAAGTTGGTAAAATTAATAGGCGCCATCATGGATTTCGATTTTGACCCGATATTCGTTATTTTTGACCCCGAAAACCATGAAAATGACACCCATGAAGAGAAATTGGTCAAATTCATAGGCGCCATCTTGGATTTAGATTTTGACCCGATATTCGTTATTGTTGACCCCGAAAACCATGAAAATGACACCCATGAAGAGAAGTTGATTAATTTCATAGGCGCCATCTTGGATGTCGATTTAATATAGACCTTATATTTAGAGATGAACTTATAAACCACTAATTCTTCAAAAAAATAGAGAAACATAATTTTTTGAAAATCTGACTGCGTACAAAATATGTAAAGTATCAAAGACAGTATTGTAGAGCTTATAAAAAATATTCATGTTCGTACAGCGATCTTTCCGAGTACGAGCTGCTGCTGACAACCGACACAGTGTCTACCCACGACGGCGGCCGAGTGCGGACTGACGTTGTTTCGATAGATCTTGCTGTGCAATGCGTACGGAGTGACAAAATAAAATAACCCTTAATACCACACTTTAAAGCTCATGCTTATCAGAAAAATATATGAATTTTAGATGATTCATTTCTATTTTTTTCTGAGATTATTTATAACATACTTATTAATTTATTTCCCGTGTTTTTGAAAATATTATATCTGCTTTCCTTTACGTAATTTTTAAGAGACAAAATTGTGTAAGTAGTAGCAGAACACTGATCCTGAATGAAGCCCCATTTCGTCAATTTTGTGTGAAGAGGTAACGGATAATCGTTTTTACGACGTAAAATTTCAAAATTTCAAAGCAAAAATTTCCCGCTAATTGGAGATTGAGAAGTAATCTATTTGTAGCAATTTTTAGTTTTGTTAGATTTAGTTTCATTATCACAAACTCTACCGATCTTATTTTTGTCGGATTCGTAAACGCGTCCTTAAATATAAAATTAAGTAAACAATAATTAAAATTTTTCTCTTACTCTGACCTTGTAAAAACATAATTGACGATATTATGCTCGGTACTGAATGCCGAGTATCCAAATAATAATAAAACTTCTTATCACAACTTCATATTTGCTAATTACCACAACTGCTCACTGTTTGAACAAGATGACGTTATCAAGACCGTAATTATGTTTGAATATTCCGACTGTGGCTAGATAATTTGTAAATATTTTTAAGCACAAAATATATTAAGATACAAATAACGATATTTGTACTCTTATTTTAGGAGTGTTCCGGAGAGCTGTTTCACCTGATTCCTGACGCCGAATTCCACCTTCGCATGACACACCAAAAATTAGAATATCATCCCCTACTACAAAGCTGTGAATACGACATGGGTATCTTCAAATAAAGCGGGTACACCTTCCTCAAAGGCCGGCAACGCTCCTGTGGATTCCTCTGGTGTTGCAAGACAATGCGGGCGGCGGTGACGACTTAACACCAGGTGACTCGTACGTTTCTACTGTCCTCCTTGTCCATAAAAAAGTAGCCTGAAAGGGCGGCTAAGTTTTAAGTGGTTTACTACTTTTCAAGATCCATGTAAACACTTAGTCCAGCAAATAAATATCTTGTAACTTGATTACATATTGTTAGCACGAGTTTAGATTAAATAAATCACTTTTTTTTATGGAATAGGAGGACAAACGAGCGTACGGGTCACCTGGTGTTAAGTGATCACCGCCGCCCACACTCTCCTGCAACACCAGAGGAATCACAAGAGCGTTGCCGGCCTTTAAGGAAGGTGTACGCGCTTTTCTTGAAGGTACCCATGTCGTATCGTCCCGGAAACACCGCACAAGGAAGCTCATTCCACAGCTTCGTGGTACGAGGAAGAAAGCTCCTTGAAAACCGCACTGTGGAGGACCGCCACACATCCAGATGGTGGGGATGAAATCCTAACTTGTGGCGTGTCGTGCGAAGGTGGAATTCGGCGGCAGGAATCAGGTTGAACAGCTCTTCGGAACACTCCCCGTGATAAATGCGGTAGAAGACACACAATGAAGCGACGTCTCTACGCAACGCCAAGTGATCCAGCCGTTCACAGAGTACTGGGCCCCCGACAATTCGAGCTGCTCTGCGTTGCACGCGGTAAATGGATCGAGCTGATACTGGGGTGCGCCAGACTAGAGATAACAGCAATAGTCCATGTGAGGCCGGACCTGCGCTTTATAGAGCGCTAGAATGTGGGCCGGCTTGAAGTATTGCCGTGCTCTATTTATGACGCCCAGTTTCTTTGAAGCCAGTTTGGCTTTGCCCTCCAGATGGCCACGGAATTGGCAATTGCTCGAGATTTCGAGACCCAGTATTCCGATACTAGGCGAGGCTTTAAGGGAAATGTTCTCGAAGAGCGGTGATACGGCAAATGGGGTTTTTTTAGTGGTAAACGCGCAAACTTGAGTCTTCTGGGGGTTAAATTGTTCTACGAAGAGTTCCTTTTATCACTTCATTACATATGTTATCCTCTCCAGGTGATATGTCGTCTTTTTGAGATCTTATAGCTTTTTCGACTTCACTCTGTAGTATAGGTGGTACTTGTTCTTCAAACTGTGCCGTTCTGTAATAAAAATCTGTTTTTTCTATTTCGTGATCTTCGTACAAGGAGCTGTAGAAGTTAGTTGCGATTTCTAATATATGTTCTCTCGATGTTTGACACGTTTCTGTTTTTGTATTCAACAATCTAGGAGTCCACTTTTTGTTACGATCCAGAGATTTTTGTGCCCTTTTCACTCCACCCGTTTTTTCTATATGGTCTATAATAGTGTCAGTAGCCACTTTCCTTTTATATTTTCTAATGATTTCGTTTATTTTTTTTACTTATGTCTTGAATTTCTTTTTTATGAGTTTTCCGATCAGCCAACAAACTTTTCTCTTATCCAATAGTGTCAACGCTTCGTTTCCAATGTTATTCCTTTTTTCTTTACGTGTAATTAACTTATCCTTGAATTCAATTAAATTCTTCTCTAGAATATCATATTTGTTTTGTATAGTTTCATCTTTATTGTTGTATATTTCTTGTTTAAGTTTCTTTTCAAAATCGTCCAATAGGTTCTCTGAAATCAGTAGCGATATTCTTCCTCTGTTTGGTTTTTTAATATACCTGGATCTTGTTTCTTTAGATTTCATAGTTACTCTTAGAATTCTATGATCAGAGCTAAAATTAAAACTATTGACGACATCCATATTCTCGAATGTTCGCGGTCTGTTTGTAAGAATAAAATCAATTTCGTTATAATCAATTGCATCAGGGGAGACCCACGTCCATTTTCTGTTTTTGTTTTTCTTAAAAAGTGTATTTGTAATAGTAAGATTGAATTCGACAGCAAAATTGATTAATCTGTTACCATTATCATTCCTCTTGCCATAGCTATACGGGCCCATGATTCCTTTTTCTCGTTCGGTATATTCTCCAATTTGACTATTGTAATCCCCCATTATTATAAGATTGTCGTATTTGATTTTCTCCAATGTAGAGGTGAGTGTTTTATAAAACAAATTTTTATCTTCTTCTGTTGCTAGTTCGTGTGGCGCATATATTTGAAATATTGTCCATTCTTTTTTGTAGCCTGGCAATTCTACGACCAATATTGCTATTCTATCAGAAATACCTATAAATTGCTTAATTCTTTCTTTCATTTCAATTTTCACTAAAAAGCCAACTCCATTCGTTCCTTTAATGAGACCCTTATTAAAATAAATATATCTATTTTCTATTTCTTGTATGTATTCTTGGTCTCTTCTAGTTTCACAAATTCCGATTATATTCCAATTTATTTGTCCCAGTGCTTGTTCAAGTTCTATAAGTCGCTCTTCGGATTTTAGGGTTCTCACGTTGAATGTAGCAATATTGAATTTGAATTTACTTTTTATAATAGTGTTTTATAGTTCTGGAGGGTAGTTGTCGTTGCCCCCACGGTGACTAGCCGGGGTGGGGAACTTTGTTTGTGCTTTTTTTAATGTATTGCTTTGTATCTGGCTGTCGTACTCCTATTCATTTTTAGAAGTTGAAGGGAGAGCAGTGAGAGAGTTACTTCTTGCTCTTAGCAAATCAAAGGCATTTGTCCTATTTGCTTTGGATCTGTTTGCATTACCCTGATGTTTGTGAAGTTGTCCTCCTTATCCATAAAAAAGTAGCCTGAAAGGGCGGCTAAGTTTTTAAGTGGTTTACTACTTTTCAAGATCCATGTAAACACTTAGTCCAGCAAATAAATATCTTGTAACTTGATTACATATTGATAGCACGAGTTTAGATTAAATAAACTTATGCAGAAGCACTTTTTTTTTTTTATGGAATAGGAGGACAAGCGAGCGTACGGGTCACCTGGTGTTAAGTGATCACCGCCGCCCACACTCTCCTGCAACACCAGAGGAATCACAAGAGCGTTGCCGGCCTTTAAGGAAGGTGTACGCGCTTTTCTTGAAGGTACCCTTGTCGTATCGTCCCGGAAACACCGCACAAGAAAGCTCATTCCACAGCTTCGTGGTACGAGGAAGAAAGCTCCTTGAAAACCGCACTGTGGAGGACCGCCACACATCCAGATGGTGGGGATGAAATCCTAACTTGTGGCGTGTGGTGCGAAGGTGGAATTCGGCGGCAGGAATCAGGTTGAACAGCTCTTCGAAACACTCCCCGTGATAAATGCGGTAGAAGACACACAATGAAGCGACGTCTCTACGCAACGCCAAGTGATCCAGCCGTTCACAGAGTACTGGGTCCCCGACAATTCGAGCTGCTCTGCGTTGCACGCGGTCAAATGGATCGAGCTGATACTGGGGTGCGCCAGACCAGAGATGACAGCAATACTCCATGTGAGGCCGGACCTGCGCTTTGTAGAGCGCTAGAATGTGGGCCAGCTTGAAGAATACTTCAAGCTGGCATAAATAGCCGTGCTCTATTTATGACGCCCAGTTTCTTTGAAGCCAGTTTGGCTTTGCCCTCCAGATGGCCACGGAATTGGCAATTGCTCGAGATTTCGTGACCCAGTATTTCGATACTAGGCGAGGCTTTAAGGGAAGTGTTCTCGAAGAGCGGTGATACGGCAAATGGGGTTTTTTTAGTGGTAAACGCGCAAACTTGAGTCTTCTGGGGGTTAAATTGGACAAGGTTCAACTTACCCCATTCCGCGACCTTCTCGAGAGAGGACTCGATAGAAGACACAAGTTTCTCCCGGCACTGGTCGACGTTTTCCCGAGAGAGACCTGCATGGCCCGTGTATACGGCATCACCAGTGCTGTCGCCTGCATAGCAATGCATGTTGGCGGTGTCTAACATATCATTGATATGCAGAAGAAACAGCGTGGGAGATAGCACACAGCCTTGGGGCACTCCAGCGTTCACGGGCTTGGGATTCGAGCAATAACCGTCGATAACGACCTGTATGCTGCGCCCAGTGAGGAAGCTGGAGGTCCACTTGCATAAGCTCTCGGGAAGCCCAAATGATGGAAGTTTTGCGAGGAGCGCCTTGTGCCATACACGATCAAAGGCCTTCGCTATATCCAGACCAACTGCCAGGCCTTCCCCCTTGCTTTCAATAGCCGCCGCCCATCTATGTGTTAGGTATACCAGAAGATCGCCAGTCGACCGACCATGGCGAAAGCCGTACTGCCGGTCGTTGACCAACTGGTGACCTTCAAGGTATACCAAGACCTGGCGGTTAATTATGCTCTCCATGATTTTGGAGAGTAGGGAGGTAATCGCAATAGGCCGTAGTTTGCCGGATCCGAACTGTCTCCTTTTTTTGGGATCGGATGGACAAGGGCTGACTTCCATGAATCAGGGACTACGCCTTTTGAATAAGAGTGCCGGAATAAACGCGTTAGCACCGGCGTCAACTCAGGGGCACACGTTCTAAGCACGATTGGAGAAATGCCATCCGGCCCGCTCGACTTTCTGACGTCCAACGAAAACAGAGCTCGCCTAACAGTCTTCTGTCGGAACTGTACTTCAGGCATGGAGCTCTGACACCGCTGGATGGTCGGCGGTGTTTTTCCGTTGTCGTCAAGAGTCGAGTTGGAGGCAAAAAGAGTGCACAGGAGATCGGCTTTCTCTTTTGCCGTATGGGCCAGGGTGTCATTCCTCATGTGCAACGGCATGGACGGCTGGTTGAAGTTACCAAGAGCAGCTTTCGACAACGACCAGAACTTGCGTGTTCCGGTCGGGTAACTGGAAAGCTGCTCGCCAATTTTGACGACGTGCTTTCGCACGGGCGATTTGCCGCTTAAAAAATCTGGAAGCACGGCTATATTTCCTCTTCAGAACTTTGCAGTTCGGATCCTTTGAGCCCAGCGCCGCAACCCAAGTTCGATACGCCTGTTTTTTGCAGTCAGATGCTGCTTTAACTGACGCATCAAACCAGGGCTGTGATCTGCCACCGATCCGTACTACAGAGCTTGGTATAAAAATATCCATGCCCTTCAGTATCACAGCAAGCACGTCATCAAATGCCGCTTGAACGCAGCCCATGAGGTGATCCGTTTCTGCGTTACCACTATGGGACCTGTAGACACACGCATAGATGCGGACGCGGTCCTCTAAATCTACGCGGAGCCAGAGAGTAGACAGGCCCCTACCCTCAAAATTGCCGAGACGGCGACAGCAGATATCCTCCCTAACGTACACACATACCCCGGCATGAGGCATTAAATTATGCTCAATTTTGTACCCGGGGTACGTTAAATATGACGTATCGCTAGGTCGAGATATCTGCGTCTCCGTAAGGAAACACAAGGCCGGCTGCGCCGTCTCAAGGTGGTGGTGGACGGCGTTTAAGTTGGAGTGAATTCCCCGGATGTTACAAAAGTCCACATTAAGCGTGGAGCGGGGTGCCGTGGTGTTGCTGCCCTGTTTGTCCTGTGACATTCGCGGTACTGTGCCCTCCCCAGAATACGAGGGGCAGCCCGAGCGCGAATGCTCGGGGAGGAATTCTCCGGCTCTACAAGAGTCGGTACCCTCCTGGGGTAATTTCTCTTTAAATACCGCTCTCATATTTTGTTGGGGGGGGGGGGGGGGAAGGGGGGGGGGAATGGCCTCCGGTCCTCGACACTAACCTATGCGAAACATAGCGGCACTAGGCCGCTTCTTCACGCCGGTATTCTGTGCGAGTGTGGTAAGTAACCCGGACGAGTCTGGCCCGATTGTGCTGACGTCATAAGACAGCAGCGTGACTCTCCCACTTTCAAAAAGCCCGTAGTCGCCTCTTACGACACCCTTGGACCTGGGACTACCCTATTCTTTTTACGCCCCGGGGCAGCACAGGGCACTAGCGCCCTCTTATGATCAAAGCACATCAAAGGCGTCTGATAAAGCGGCGAAAGGTTGCTTATAAGAAATCTTGACACGAGACGGGCAGGAAGATCATGTCATGTTTATACGAGGTAGCAGCACAGGTTCATAGCATCCTGTACAAGTGGTGACGCAGATGTATCAGTTGGCTTTCCCCAGGGAAGCGTGCTGGGGCCGATATAATTCTTTGTATATGGTACATTAACACAGCCAAGACATATTATATATGTTCCATAATTCTATACTCTTGTCAAAGTGCACAAATAAAAATAAAACCAATACAGATAATTCTAAAAAACCAGCAAAGCTCCTGCGATTCCTCTGGTGTTGCAAGAGAATGTGGCCGAGATTGCTTAACATGACGTGACCCGTACCTACGTTCGTTTATCCTCCTATTCCGTAAAAAAAGTAAAGTCTTTAATACCTAAATAATATGGAGGGTAGAGGCAAGGCAAATCAACTCATATGTTTCCACAATGGCGCTGGTGTAGGCACAGGTTATGGTATGAAGTATGGTGAATAATCCAATTGTAAACGAATTGAAGAATGCCATGTATGTATAAACGAGTTAAATAATTAATATTATTGTCGACTTAAGTAGTTATTTAGTGAAAATTTTAACAACTAACGTTGTACAAAATAATGTGATAAATATATCCTTAAAGAGTGGCGCCACAGTAGCATCAGGGTGCACGTTTCCCTATAATAAATAGGGAAACGTACACCCTGATGCTACTGTGGCGCCACCCTAATAATTTAATGCATATTGACGGCCACTTTTCACATACACAGATGATTCTCCAAATTCAAATCATATTCAAATATTTTTATTCAAAATAGGATTTAAAATCACTTATTGAACGTCAAAAACTACCACCCATTCAAAAGAGACTACCTCAGACCTGAAAAGAATGTGCGCAAGAAACTCAGCGGGCTTTTTTTTTAAATATAAAATATGGATTACAATGTGATATCGTACAATAAACAATTAATAATAATTAAAGAGCCTGAGGGTGTTCGCTTTATTCCCATTCCGTGGTGTCATTAAGAAAATCGTTTATTTTATAGTAACCTTTCCCAAACAAACGTTTTTTAACATTTTTTTTAAATTTCGTAACACATTTGTTTTGTATATTTTCTGGGATCATAGAATAGAAGATATATACCCTCCATACTAAATACATTCATGAAAACAATGGCAAGCAATTTATATGTAGATACATGTCATGTCCTACTATTAACAAAGTCTCACGGACAAAATTACTAGCTGTCATCATTGATTAAAAGCATAACAGGGATGGATATTTATTATGAATAGTGATATATTATGACGGGCCTAAAGCCCAGTGGTTAGTGACCCTGCCTACTGAACTAGAAGTCCCGGGTTCGAATCCCGGTAGGTGCAATCATTTATATGATGAATATGAATGCTTGTTTCCGAGTCATGGATGTTTATATGTATTTATGTATGTTTAAGTAAGTATATCGTATTAAATATATCGTTGTCATGCACCCATAGTACAGGCTATGCCTAGTTTGGAGCAAAGATAATTTGTGTAAGAGTGTGTCAATATTATATTATTATAAAAATAATGTCGCTCTATAAACTAAGCCCAATGAATCCATCCGTAGAACCCATCAGTAGAAATACCATAAAAAAGTCGTGCATTTTTGAATTATTTGGAATGTTTAGGGAATAAATTCGCACGTATGTATGTATATGAGCGTTTGTTTCCGCTAGTTCCATATACGGATTAATCGATTTAAATGCAGCTTCCCAAGTTGTACTGGAGTAAACTTTGTGATTAACAATTGTTATCACTAGACTATTATTAGTCTAAAAATTTGAAAGTTTTAAATCTTTTTACCTAAGAGGATACAGTGTAAAATAATCATATTTTTAATAAAAGTATTTGAATAAAATAATACGAGTTAAAAACTTATAAAATTTAATAATTATTTTTATAATAATATTACAAACTTACAAATTTTTACTATTATTTTCAACCCCACCTTCCTTCAGTCCTGTAGGTGAGTTAACAAACAATACAATAAATTATTATACTTCATAATATTATCTATGTTATAGATAGTTTTGATGATTTTAGCTACTGTTGTAGGTAGTAATAGTGATTTCTTTCTTTTGACCACTGTGAGGTATATGACTCTCCCGACATTAGCGAATACTAAATAAACATATTCAGCCACTTTCCGTAGCTCTGCATACTGTTCTTCGGAAATGCAAAGATTGAAATATTTTAGCAGCAGTTAGACACGCCGCCTGTGAGGTTCAAAATTTGAAAGAGGCGCGCGAATTTTAAAATTTAAAAACTATTCAGGACATTCCAGGACACTACAAAAACTAGGAGATATCCTGGGAGATCAGAACGATTGGCAACTCTAATACTATGTACCGTAGGTGGTAAAAATTAAGTAGGTAATTTTGGCACAAGAGAAGTTGATAGCAAAAGCTTTTTTAATAACTTAAATTTCTTTAGAATATGTTTTATATATCTTTTGGTCCATAAAAAAATAATAGTGGACTCATATTTAAGGGCAATAAAACTGTCATTATGTTTCAAGACCAGATCATGCATCTGTCCTCATCTTATCCACAGAAGCCACAGAATGAAGAAAAGAATAGACAGTATGTTTTGTAGCACCAAATAAATTGTTCAAGATACGTCATGAGCATGCTCGTCAGATATAAGATCCTCTCTAGAATAGGCGCGATGTTTATTTACTTGTATGTAAACAAGAATCAATTATTTGTACCAGATGCCTCCGGCACCTACGCAAGACTTTAGTCGTCTTTAGCCATTGAAGTGAGAGGCTTGGCAGTCGATACGACCGTGGCTTACTTAAGTTAAATAATGTGTCTACGACTTAGGAGGCACATGACGTTGCTGAGTCGTAATAATAAACCCAATTGCATTGTATTACTTATATTTCATTCGAGCACACGTGATATTTGACAAGTCTATCTTTAGCGTTGAAATGTAACGTGAGATATAATATAAAACCTCTTACATATAAACTCTTTTGTGGTAGCTGAAAGCCAGTATCAAAGTAAGTATATATTTTGCTTTAATTAATTAGTAAGTATATTAAAAAGAATCTACGTAATATCTTTTATCAGCGTGCGTATCACATTTACAAATAAAAATATAATTTATAGAACAATTAAAACGCGTGTGATAAAAACGTCCGTGACGATGCGGTCTGCAAAGCAGATGAAATAGTGGGATAAATAAAAAATAAATTTTCGTTCAAATTCAGTCGTTCAAGTTTTATCCTTTCAGAAAGTATCTAAATAATATCTAGATCTTAACCTGCTCATAAATAACTAAGGTGTTGCTATGCCTCAACTAACACCAATAAATCATAAAATTATAAGATTTAAACTCCTGTTTGCTGCCGTTGCCATATTATGGCCGCCATATGAGACCACCGTTTAATGCTCTGTTATAAAGTTAGCACACAAGACATTAAAAATTCATTTATGAATAGTCAACAACGTAGAGTAAATACACAAAAATCACTTCAATCGTCAATCATTCATCATCAGTCATCAAATTATTACATTTGTCTGTAAATATTTTCTCAATACCTAACTATTAAAAAGTAGCAGAATATACTGTGTTAATAGCAGGTGCAAATTGAAAACATTTAAGTGAACAAAGAATAAAAAACAATTAAAAAACTATCTCGGTTGTAAAGCAAATCATTGACAGCTTGTCAAAATGTCACCCCATTTCAATCGCCACCCTTAGGATTCCTATATTGATATACTTTCATTGATATGTATTATGTCCATAATTTTATACAGGATTTTGAAATGTTTAATATGTAGGTAATGTTTGGTTAATTAATTTAAGTAATGGTTAATTCTGATATTTGTTGCCGTCAGTCATCATATGTTTGTGATCCTGTCACTTCGACTTTTTTCGTTCTTTTATCGACAATAATCAATAATTCAATTATTAAGTATGCTGTTCTTATAGAATAGTGGTACAGCGTTAGTATAATATAATTATTTAATTTTGTATTTAGTTATTTTACTGTCAGAATGTACCTAATATCTGTACTACAGTAACCACACAAAAAGTTCGCTACCTACAGCGCGAAGTTGACGAAAAGTCAAATATATACCTACCTAATGAAAATATTTAAAATTAAATATCTAACGTTAATAAATTGTATGCGTTTAAAATTATTTTATTTCAAGTTTATAGGTACTTTAAGTTCTCTTCAATTTTTCTGCTACAATTGCTTGCCTAACGCTTGTTGAGATGTTAATCTATGTTAATTGCTTAGAAAACTTATAACACCGGGTTATAATTTCCTGTTATTTATTAGTAAGTGTGTTAGCTTGTACCTCCGATATGTTTGGTGTGATGAACCTAAAGCCTTGATGTGATCATATAAAAGAACTGAATCTATAAATCTATCGGCTAACAAACAAGTGCTGATCTGAAAAACGTCATTGAGTGAATTATGTATTTGTATTGCGAATAACCTATAACCTTCTCCGAAACACTCTACATCTTATGGTATAAGTAGTACTCCGATCGGTTCAGTAGTTCTAGCAGTATCACCGAAGGCATAAGGGCTCTTCATTTATAGGTAAGTATAGATTTGTCAACGTGTGGAATTTCTACCTTTGCCGTAGTTAGTGATGAACCAAATCATAATGTAAGCACATCTCATGGTTTTCAAACGAAATTTAAGATGTTACTTATAATAAAATTTATTGAAGTAGGCGTTACTTTGCGGAAATCCATAATTAAATAAATGATTTGAGTTTTCTTTAGTGTTAATTCCGCCAATATTTGTCTTTAAACAATTCGACACGTGTTTCGCCTCTACACGAGGCATCCTCAGGACGTCTTGTCTCGCCAAAATCTGGCACGAAACTCAACTTTGCGTGTCAAATTGTTTAAAGACAAATATTGGCGGAATTAACACTAAAGAAAATTCAAATCATTTATTTAATGTTTCTTATATTAAACTATTACCGCTTCTACTCATAAATAAATCTAAATACATAGTTCATATAAATTTCATTGTGACTACATTACATTCACAGACGTGTTAAAAGGTATCTCGTGTCCAGGTTTTTAACTATCCGTTTGCAAAAATCATGGGAATCCGTTCAACCCATTTTGGGTAATCTAGCAATAATACACTGGCCTTCAAAAGTAAGTATCACACTTTTAAAATTGGGATAACGTTTCAAGTTCACAAGATATACTTTCGAAATAAAAAGGACTCCAAAAAGAATTTAATTTTGTACATAAAAACTTTATAGTCGGTAACCTTCTTTTAAGAATTGGCTAAAAAAAACTTCAAAAACAAAACCATTCCTTTTTCAAAGTGGACGTTTCCGAATTACAATTTTACCATTCGCATTTTTCTTTCTGTTTTAAATTTTTTTCCAGATCGATGGGTCTTGTTTTAAAAATTTATGCTATCTGTAATATCTGTATCTATGTATTATCTGTAATTAAACTGGATCACGGATCAAGCAAATGTCGGTTTCTGGAATAGGTAGAACCTATCTACGGATCAAAAGGGCTTGAAAAGGGTTTGACTTTCATGCAAAATAGACGAAGACGATACGTGGAGAATAGCCCGGACATAATATAAATATTTAATCGATCGATTTATGAAAGCGGATGAAGCTAGGAAAGTAAATACGTACCAATTTCAGGCATTCGCAAATGGGGATTCATGTTCTTTGCAGGAGGCAGGCGTGATATTTTAGTGTTCGTAACATGTAATTTATCGGGAGAGTTTATTGTTATTTTATAATAAACGGTCTCGGATTTGAGAGCGCAGCTGCCGCCGGCATTCGTGTGAAGTCAAGGCGAACATGACTGTTATGAGAAATAAGATCAAAGATACATGTGTAGATATATATATTAATGATCTGATATTACTAGTTACGAGTTTCGTAAACATGCATAGATAAGTAATATATTATGTCGAAACTTTATTGTAAGAACACAAATTGATCTGCGAGATTTAGCTTAAAGAATTGTTTGATAATTAACAGTAGTGCCGACAGAAGTGAAAACTTGAGCAATTATGTGTGTACTTTTTGAATCTTTAAGTAATATTTTATTGTCCAGGAAATACTTTTAAATAAAGTATTTTTGGTAACGATAACGGTAACAGCGTCGCGAGTTCAAGAGTTATGCCTTTTCAATAATTTGCCAACGCGCTAAAGAAGTTTACTCTGCAAAAACTTTTTTGACCAGCCATGCTTATTGATTCCTCCGGTGTTACAAGCTTACGTTACGGCGCTGACAACTTAGCGTCAAATGTCTCAAGCTAATTTTTCCGTAATTCTAATAAAAAAGTAATACGTGCAGTCCCTTTCTAGTAACGTTGCTATTTGTGAAGTCCTCAATTGTTTATAAGCCTTCCGCGTTAGAAGACATTTTTTCTAATAGTTTTGAGGTTGCTTTTGCAATATTAAATAGCTTTTTGTTATTATAAAGCGATATTCTATGGAAAAAATATAAAACTTACCTAAATAGGGAATAAAACAATATACATAGGTTGTATTTGTATTATACATAATAATTCACTATTCCATTTTAGGCATCACCTAAGTATAAAAAATATGTTATTACTTTACGGTATATAACTAAAAAACAACCGACTTCAAAAACGCTATTCCAAAACAATAGTTACAATATGCACTAAAAAGTATAAAAATAATTGCGTATTTTTATACAATCTAATTAATCAATCTAATTCTAGTTACGATTATTGTTAGGTATTTTTGGAATGGGTGTCCTCACGACTCAAGCACATCTCACCTATAACTATGTACATGTATAGTTACAAACCTACCTTGGCTGACACCATAAATACGTAATAAGTCACTCAAACGGTTGGCTCAGTGGAAGAGCGCTCGTACGGAACGCCAGAGGTCGCGGCTTCGAGTCCCGGATCGTTCATAAAATTTTGTTTTCAAATTTTATTTGTGTATTAATCCTAGAAGTGAGGGTTATCAATTTAAAAACATAACAAATTATTTAGATTTACAAGAGCGACATCTCAAATCAATTTCCTAGTATGCAAATATTGGGGTTGATCAGGTTATCAACTGTAAAGTAAATCCTGTAGATGAAGCCACAACCTGAGAGTTGAACAAAGCATACTGTACAAGATTTTATGACGATACGTCAATCGAACGGTTAGCTCAGTTGGTTAGAGCACTGGCACGGAACGCCAGAGGTCGTGGATTCGAGTCCCGGATCGTTCATCAAATTTTGTTTTCAAATTTTATTTGTGTAATAAACAAGTAGGTTGAAATTCGCTTGAACATACATTTCCATACTAATCATAACATAGTCACTGACAGTGCACCAATTGCCATACAATCTTTTTCGTGCAAGTTTAACATAAACTGTTTTTATAATTTAAAAAAAATTATCAGCCAGCCTGCGCAACTCTCTAATAAACTCGAATATGTATGGTATTGTGCTAAAAATAATGGCGGCAAACGCTGTCTCGCTCTAACATATATTCGACTCTTTTGTTTGTTTTGGTTTGAGTGTCATGTGTTCTAAGATAGTTTAGTATGAAACATGCAGTCATATAGTCATACGAAGTATAATCCAGCTAAATTTAAAAGCGAACAGTTGCTTAAGACGTTGTGGATTTCGGTTATCTCTGTTTTTTACAAAATTATAGCCATCATCTGTCAATCTACAGAAACTATATAATATATAGTTTCTCTAGGCTGCAGCATTATTGTGTTTCAGTTTGAAGAGCTCCCTAAGTCAGTGAAATTACTATGCTATTGACACAAAACACCAAAGTGACGAGCGCAATTGCAAAGTCGTTCAGAATTATGGGTGCAATGAAGAATCCTGGGCAGCACTGCATTGTAATGGGTACTTCAGCGTATCACATAATCATCAAGTGAATGTCTTTCTCGTCTCAAATTAAAATATAATTATCCTGTCACGTGTCCTCCATATACACGTGATCAATATGGATTGTTCTGTTTTTTATTTGATTAAATTAACATACGTATTTATAATCTGTATACATAAAACATGACGTTGTATAGAGATATTGACTTACGTCAATAGTTCGACGCTTAGCCGAATTATGCAATAAAACTAGGGGAAACTGCAAATTCGAAAGTATTGATATTATAAGCGTTATTCCAAAATACTTAGCTTTGAAGTGATAACTTCTTATGGGAGGGTAAACCGCTTCGTAATGTAACTCGTTACGGCGCCAGTCTGTCTGGCTTCCCTTTCTCTCACACATATGACAGCGGTAGGCAGGCTCCTCCTTTCTCGCTCTAACCAATTGTTACTTATATAGGAATAATGATACTATTAATGTACATATTATACAAAATTGTAATATGCCATGAATTATAACTAAGAATGACATATATTTTATAATCAATAAGGTTAATTTAATAAATAACCTTCCCTCCATTATTATATTAATACCTATAAATAAAATTTAAGGAATTACCTAAGCTTTTCTCAAGTTAAACAATTTCAATGTTAAATAGTTCAACTTAGATTAGATTATCACTTCTGTCAGGTGTACCGAGACACACACTTTTTTTTTAAGAAAACTGTCCTTATGAATTGCTAAATATTTTTCGTGTTTGTTACCCCAAAACTTTACGGTTATGAACCAAGTTGGTTAAGTTTTAAATTTTTTACGATATAGGTTCCTATTTACAAAACTCCAAGTGTAGTCTAATCTCAAATATCACTGATATAGTAGGTATATTTTATTCCAGAAATATACTTATATATTTGTAATCAGCAAAGTTTAAATTAACAAAAAATAACAGACGACTTCAAAAACACTATTCCAAAACAATAGATTTAATGTGCACTAAAAAGTAGAAAAATAATTGCGTATTTTTATACAATCTAATTCTAGTTACGATTATTGTTATTTTTCGAATTGGTGCCCTTCCGCCGCGACCCGCTCTCGCCTCTCGCCTCCTCACGACTCAAGCACATCTCACCTATAGGTATGTATTTAGTAACAAACCTATCTTGGATGACAATATTTTAATTAAACGATATTTGCTCCTAAGAATTGAAGAGTTCCGTTACTTTGTCATGGATTCCGTAATCAGAACCAAACCAAACTCGCACCAAACTATCTTTGAAGTATATCCTTTCCAATAAAAAAAGAATCATCGGAATCGGTTGTCGCGATATTGAGTTATTCATATATTTATCATCCACTTTGCTATACGTATGTATCGCAAATGTAAGACTTTTATAGTTTTCTCATGGATGCCATAGTCAGATCTGGACCAAATTACAATGGGACCACACGGGAAGCACCAGCTTTTAATTATCAAAATCGGTTCACCCAGTCGAAAGTTTTGAGGTAACAAACATAAAAAAAACATACCGACGAATTGAAAACCTCCTCTTTTTTTGAAGTCGGTTAAAAAGAAAGGCCTTGCAGGTTGTCAGCATTTTGTATGTTCTATATACTTAATATATTCTAAACTTCTAGATTAGTTTCTTTGTTCTAGTCACCAAAGAGATTTTGTCTGACGTAATGCAATCGTATTTCACATCCATATCCCACATTTGCAACATGAACAAATGAAGAAATTCAATTTACCTTAGTACTCAATTATAGGTGTTAAATCTAAATCTGAACAGAATATAGGTAATGATTTCAAATAAGTGGATGACTAAAAATAATAAAATCCTATTTCATTTCCTACTAGGCATACCAAGTTACTCTTTAAAGGTAATAAACATAAATCTGAAAAAATACACTTTCTTTACTTTTTACTTTTTCCTACTTAGTTGGATACTAAGTAGGAAAAATTCCTAAAAAAATTTTCACTCGACCTACCAATTGTCATGGTTAGTAAGAATCTGAAAAAAATACTCTGTCACTCGTAAGAGGTCGCAAATTGAAAGAGATGCTTTGATATCACTTTGTGCAATGTTGTACCTTACCATCAATTTATGCTTAAAAAATTATGCCAGCAAACTTATATTTCCAGAATGCTTAACGAACAGGACCTTGTGGTGGCGAGAGCTCTGGCTGCAGAATCGAGGGAAAATTCGCCGGGAGGATCACCGGGTCCTCTGCGGAAAACCACTCTCAATAACGTTGTTGATAAGCTGAAAACATTTAGGTGAGTCAAAATATCGATTGCGCTTAATATCAATAGCCATGCATGTTCCCGCCATTTTCCAGTCCTTTATGTAGTATTCCCTATATATTATTATACTCTTTGTAGTATTGCATCAATAAAAAACGTTCATGTGTGAGACGAGTTCCTATGGAACTGTTGACTTAATTTTAATTAATGACCATAATCATAAGTGTGTCGATAAATTTAATCAATGCTTCAAGTTTACCATTTTAACCTAATAATTAAATCTCAAATTTTTGGTATGCCCTACATTATTACACACATAATATCTAAAACATTTTTCGCCATTTCTCCTGCTTGGCGATGAATAAAAACTCTATTTTTGGAACGGAACCTGATGGACTCGGAACAGTCATTATTAAAACCAAAAAAATAACACGGGATCGTAGCTTTAGTATTAGCGCGATGACACGGCAAATGACGACTACGGAACAGCACTACACTGCAGGCGTGTTCCCGCTCTTTACTCCAGGCCTCGACTGCATTCAACTGGCGCGCATTTGTACCTATTCATGAAAATAACAAAAACAAAGACTTGAGAATATATTATGTAAAAACGAAATTATTAATGTGCAATGTTTATTTTGCTATAAATATAGTAATAAGTATCAAAAATTTGTGTTATAACTGCAAGAAATTTAAATAAACAAGTTATACCGAATTTTTTCCTGCTTGTGATGTGAAACATATTTAATTACTAACTCGGTATATCTCATTCGAATATAAAAGCAAAGTAATCGGTGCAATCGAAATTTCATTTAGAATATGGATTATTATAGAGGGAACGGTAGAGTATTTAATGTTAATTTCTACACCTCCACGCGATCCTGTGAAAAACGTTCTAGAAAGTGGGGCGGCCAACGCGAACGGAGTGATTCCATAAAACTCATTTTATTCTCTTATATGTACAGAACATTAAAACAATAAATCTGCACCCACTTGGTAAAGCAGACGCCTGAAAGATTGTATGAGCAATGATGACGCCGCACCTAAACTAGAAAATATAAGAAATTAAAATAGTTTGTACCAAGTAAAAACAACAACAAGCTATAATAGTAAAGTAAATAAGAAAGCAATAGCAAGTGTCGTAGCAAGCTAAATCTTCAACTCACTTCAAATCACAACTAGAAAGAGAATTGATGATGAGAGCATTGTTGCAATAAATAATTATGAATGATTGGAGATATAAGTAATTATGCTAAAAGAAAATAGAATATTAAAATGAAATGGATTGATGTTAACTTGATTGATCAAAGGTTGTGAAACAGTGAAAGATCAACAAGCGTATATATTTCAATATTATTTTGGGTGTGGTTGACTCGGTAATTATATTGATTTTATCTGGAATAAAATTTAATTTTAATTATTACATTGAGTGTGTTGTGTATATAAATTAAGAACTAACATTAAATAGTGACCAGTGAGTCTGTCAGTTGACACTTGACATTTGACTAGAATGTCTTATCAGTTATCACTTATGTCAGCATTTTGTAATTCTCGGAAAAGTTAATAATATTACAATACATTTTGTTTTGTATTTATGAGTAGTTTATATTGAATATTTATCAAATTTGTGACACACACCTTAAATAATATCTTAATTATAAGCTGTATAATAAACTATTTGATACCTATTACCTTGTCAAATGAATTTGTATAATATTAGAATCAATGAATTAAAGAACAGCACAGTTCTGATGAGATTTATTACAATAATTATGAATTAAATAATAATTCTAAAGGACATGAGATGTAGAAGAATGGTGACATATGATTGGATTTTGTTTGTGAAGTGCTATGATGATGGATAGAAGGTGTAAATACCCAAGTACGAGTCAAGCGGCAGACGATGAAGAGGAGAGGTAATGTGCTTGAGTTCTAATTTAGACATTAAGCTGATATAATAAGCAATAAGCCATATATAATTTATGATATCACAAAGCCAATTTGATCATAGAACCATTTAATTTGAATTCGAAAATCTGTGTGTTCTAACTTCTAACCTATAACAATATCGCAATTTATATTTTACACTGTGGTTTGTGACAACATGTGAACAATTTTTTTTTTATATTTTGAAGTGTGTAAAACTGAATTATAATTATAGAATTATTCAGTCTGTCAAAAATTACCATGGTATACTTTTTTTCACAGTATTACTTGAAGTGATTACATGTACATAACCTATGATTTTCACATTACATTGTTACCAAACATTAAGATCCAAATAAACTGAGCATAGCTGACATGTTGGTGGTTGCAAATACTACAAGTATAGATAAAACAGCTATTTTCTGCAACTCAATGTCTACTGTGCACCTATTTTCTGTGGTATTCATAAACTATACTAACATGCCATTGATTGCCTCAAAGGTGTAACAGTAACAGGTCCAATCTGCCATGCTCAAGGTTTCAAGTTAAATCCCCAGATTGTGCTTATAGCTTAAAAGTTGGCACAAATTGAGACATGAATATCTACTAAAGAACTTGTGTGTCATACACTCAGTACTGACTAATAATAAATTAACTTTTGACTCATCACCATCATAATTCTGACACCATGTTTGGGTTCTGAGTTCTGGTGCAGTGTGCTGGTGCTATTTTGTTTATTAACACACTTAAGGATTCTGTGGACAACAGCTTACTTACTGTAATTATTTAGGTTGTCTGGCCACATGTGTCTGTCCTCTTGGTTCTAGATGAAGCTATCCCGCTCAAAGTCATGTGTGGGGAGTGTATGTATCTTTATTACATTTGGCTTGGCACCAACAATATGTAGCACATACAAATAATATTAAAGGTAAAGGTTTGCATAAGAGGTGTATTAAATAAAATTTTTAGTTATTTGATACTTTTCAGTTTTTTGAAGTCAGTTTTTTTAACATAGTTTAGTTTTATTTTTTATGTTTTAGTGACAGTGAATAATAATATATAATCAACCTGAATGAAAACTCCAAAAAAAAGCCGTACACAGAAAACAATTATGTCATCCACATAGACAAAAATTTTCATATAAATGTTCATAAAGTGAAAACTACTGGGCCAAACTATGTAAAATTTTTAATGGGACCAAATGGCATCTATTTCGCATCAAACAAAAGAATTACGTAAATCGGATCATAAATCTCAGAGTACATATATAAAAAAAATACTGATCGAATTGATAACCTCCTCCTTTTTGAAGTCGGTTAAAAACACTTAAGGATTCTGTGATTTTTTTTTCTGTGACAGAATGTCCATCTCTGTCATTCGACTATTTAAATTGACAGATCATTTTTATTACCTATATATATACTTTTATCAATTAATATTGTAATGATAAGAAGGCAAACTTTAGATTTGACCGGTATCAGCATTACTGCTATCTGTAGTAGGAGTGTTCAATAAGTGATATATAATACTATTTTGAATAAATATATTTTAATTTTGTTATCAATGGCCCAATTAAACTTATTATATTAAGCATTTGAGTTGGGAAATATTTTTACTTATTTTCTCAAAGAATAATAAATGTTTTAATAAGTATGATATTGTTGGAACTGGGAAACCTTTCATATTTTTTTTCCTCCACAACTCCATGCTATACTTGATAAAAAAAATTACCCTTTCAGTTACATCATTCCAATTTTTATAGAGAATTCTAATTCAATAAGCTCTTAAGTTATTATTATTATTTGTATGGCGTTGAAAGAGCGCCATCTAGTGACAGTAGAGGAAAAAGTAGTGTAAAAAATCTCACACTTTCCACTCAGATCGTTGTGGAGACGAGCGGGCCTACCATGAACTCTTATTGTGATTCAATTGACAACCTAAAATTAACTGCTTTGCTATTTCGTACCATCACGTCATTAGAGCTATCCATTTTAGGTTGATGTCAAATCAAGAAATTGAATCGCAAACTGGTTTAGTTCGTTCATTCGAACCATGAGGTAATATTGCAATCTAAACTGGATAGCTTATGTGTCAAAGTGAGCGATTCGAAAAAAGTTGCTACTTCCTTAGAGGAAAGTGAATCGCGTTGTTAATAACTTTTAAAAAATAGTGAAAACATACAGAAAAGGAAAACTTTATTGATGAAAGATGAGATGAGAATACTTTATTGGATAATGTTAACACGAGGAACAAACATAAACTTGTTAAACTTGTTATGCCTACTACTCGGTTGGGTCGAGTTAGTAAGTCTTTTGTTGGGCGATGTATATGCTTCTACAATATGATCCCAGAAAATGTACAAAACAAATGTGTTACGAAATTTAAAAGAATTGTTAAAAAACGTTTGTGTGGGAAAGGTTATTATAGCATAAACGATTTTCTTAATGACACCACGGACTGGGATTAAAGCGAACACCCTCAGGCTCTTTAATTATTAATGTTTATTGTACGATATTACATTGTAATCCATATTTTATATAAAAAAAAAGCCCGCTGAGTTTCTTGCGCCCATTCTTCGCAGGTCTGAGGCAGTCTCTTTTGAATGGGTGGTAGATTTTGACGTTCAATAAGTGATTTTAAATCCTATTTTGAATAAAAATATTTGAATTTGAATTTGGACTTTTTGTAAAACAAAATACTAAAGACGAGGCAGTAAGAGCCCGGGCTATATAAAGCCTGTTCGCAAGAACGAATTAATCAATGGAGGTGCGTTCATAACTCGTTTTTTTTACGAAGCACGCATTTAATTTGTAATTCAAAGAAAGATACATATTTATATTACTATTATTTATTAAGTACAAAAAAGGGCTTAATGGTTTATAATTTGCCGCTAGCGCAATTTTAAAATGTATTTTTAGTATTTTCTACTCAAAAAAACCGCTAAATCGGGGTTTCGAAACGTAACGCATATGGTTCGAATAAGAGACACAAACTTATGCAACGACTGTAGAGCATCATCTTTTTCTCACACCGCGGATCACAGACAATTTTATTTCGTTCATTCTTCATAAGCGATCCAAACGCCATTCAGTAAAAGGCACTTTATGGTATACTTTTAGGTACCTAAACTGAACTGCATCGGAATCGCATCGCTAATTAAAAGTTGATGGTAGGCCTTCAGGCGTATCGATATTTCCGTGTAATACTTTTTACGCTGTCACCATCTTTACGATGTACTATAATAGTACGGAACACCAGAGTGCTGTAAATATATAAATAGATTAAAATGATATCAGTTGTACTGAATCACACCAACTAGCCCACTAATTATTCATTAATTCTACCATGAATTATTCAATTATTCGAGCGGCCGGCGTCTCGCAATGTTTACTAAAATTTATTGGCTAGACGTCGCGATTAGAATCTGTGGCCACTTTCACTGACAATTATTCTAAATATTTTATACTAGTTGACCCGACAGACGTTCTTTATACAATAAATAAAATAATGTTTTTATATGAACTTGTCAATAATATATCATAACATCAAAAATTACTTCTTATATATGCACCCTGCTGTCGTAATGAAATTGTTTCACAGCAGAACTGTCAAACCGTGCGTCAATAAATTCTCTCATAGAAAATATGTATGGACACATCAAAGGAAAAACAAATTTGTTGTTTTTATTTAATTTAGCAGCATTTTCCTATGTATTTTTACCTTTTAAACCTTCTCTGGACTTCCACAAATAATTCAAGACCAAAATTAGCCAAATTGGTCCAGCCGTTCTCGAGTTTTAGCGAGACTAACGAACAGCAATTCATTTTTATATATATAGATTATAGATTTACAATATACTAGCTTATAGAAAAACAGAGCGTCCAGGAGAGAAGAACAACTCTAACACGGACCAGTAAAAAAATAATGACTCTGTGTCACCTTACATAACAGTGTAGCACCAAAACAAGCCGATTAACGTGTGAATACATAGCCTCACGCACACACTTACACTCCTACAGGCCGATAGGCGGCCATTATGAGAATTGTCATCGTCTATGACAGATCCGTTTGCGTCTCAATAAAATATTTAAAAAATGCCGTCGTGCGTTGTGATAAAGTGTAAAAACGATACTTTATAAGTATTTGTGGCCATATATGATTATTTAAGGGAGAAAAAATCGTGTAACTAGTATCCCCAGTAACCGCACACACACTAGCATAACGGTGCTTCACTTGCTAATATCACGGCGCGGAGTCCTTCTTTTTTTACTCGTCCGTGCTCTCTAATGGAGATACTGCAACATAAAAAACGTAAGTTATTGTAACCGATTTTTACTGACAAGTTGTAAACAGTCAGCTACGCTTAGCATTACCTCCTTAGTTTTTGGCATTACCATATACATATAGTAAATTACAGTCAGGCCCACATTTTTTTTAATTGGAAATAAGGGACGAGACGAGCAGGACGTTCAGCTGATGGTAATTGATACGTCCTGTCCATTGCAACGCAGTGCCGCTCAGGATTCTTGAAAAACCCAGAAATTCTGAGCGGCACTACAAATGCGCTCGTCACCTTGAGTCGTATGATGTTAAGTCTCATTTGCCCAGTGATTTCACTAGATGCGGACCCTTCAGACCGAAACACAGTAATGCTTACACGTTACTGCTTCACGGCAGAAATAGGCGCCGTTGTGGTACCCATAATCTAGCCGGCATCCTGTGCAGATGAGCCTCCCACTTTTGCCGTTAAAAAGATCAAACAGTTGAATGACCTGGCTGGGAGTTTCTTATCACTTCTTCTCCCCATGTCAAAGCACCTTTACGAACATGATGTAGCTTCATTACGTTTACCAAATGTTGTTGCAATATGTATTGTTATTGTCACTCCCTATTAGTCTAGTCAACAAGTCCCTTTTTGGTCAACTTTTTTCAGCAATCTCCGAAAATTATGATTGAGCTGTCATTCGATTCGGAATGGCATCTTGATGGTTTTCGAAAAAAAAAAATGAAGTTCCGTTTGCAAAAATGAAAATTAATAATTTTTTAATTTTTCCAACGGGTTTCTATTTTAAGACCTTTCAAAAGTTGGTAAAGAGATAAATTTCTATTTCATTGACAAATCAAAATTGATCGCATACTATCGGGCGGTGCGGTCGTCTATAATAAAATAAATAAAATAAAAAGCCATTTATTCCCATAGTAAATTACATAATTAAGATAATTATAAATAAACTTATAATTATTGTAAGTAAACTTAACTTAAGCCTAATATTGTAAGAACTTAAAAAGAGAATAGTTTTATGTTAGTATTTTTTTTTCTTTTTATTAATAATAAATGTTTAATTAGTAGTATGGCCTCTTTGGGTGAAGACCTCCTCCATTTTTTTCCACACTATTCGGTCTTTGCCCAATATTAGACAGTCTTTTCCAGCGTATTCAATCACATCATCAGCCCACCTCTTACACGGTCTTCCAACTTTGCTTAGCGGTCGTCTATACGATAGTATATTCTAAGTCTGTGGTTTATATCAATTTAAGTGAATGTTATCTTGTGAGCGGACAGGTTGCTCAATAAAACACTTTCTCGTTCTGCACGTCACCTGATCTTATCGTAGATCGAAAATATTACTCATACATTTATTTTTATAACAGACTAGCTGACCCGACAGACGTTGTTCTGTATATAATAAATAAAATAATGTTATTATATGATTTTGTCAATAACTAACTTCCTAATATATGCACCCTGCTGTCGTAATGAAATTGTTTCACAGCAGAACTGTCAAACCGTGCGTCAATAAATTCTCTCATAGAAATTATGTGTGGACACATCAAAGGAAAAACAAATTTGTTGTTTTTATTTAATTTAGCAGCATTTTCCTATTTATTCACCTTTTAAACCTTCTCTGGACTTCCACAATTCAAGATCGAACTGGACCGATTTGGCAAATTCAAGACCTAAATTTGCCAAATCGGTCCAGCCGTTCTCGAGTTTTAGCGAGACTAACGAATAGCAATTCATTTTTATATATATTGACTACAAAAAGGAGATTTTAAATTTATTTTTACTTCTCAGATGGCATCATTTATATATACACTTGTTATAGTTAATAAATCATCATATTTGTTGGATGCAATTTCTAATTGTGACAGTAATCACGACCATCATGCTCACGAAGCATCCGTAAGGAATTTTCAGATTGTGTGAACAAACAATGAATTCAGGCTCTAAAGCTTGATGCATGTTATATTATCTAATATATAAAATTCTCATGTCGCGGTGTTTGTAGTTAAACTCTTTAGAAACGGCTTGACCGATTCTCATGAAATTTTGAGTGCATATTGGGTAGGTCTGAAAATCGGACAACATGTATTTTTCATCCCCCTAAATGTTAAGGGTGGTCCACGCCATTTTTTTTTTAAATTTTCGATCAACAGTTACTATTGTATCGCGATTTTAATATCGGCAATACAACGTTTGCTGGGTCAGCTAGTAATTTATATTATAAAAACACGACTCATATATTGGATGCAGTACCTTACCTTAAACTAATTTGTTATGTATATTACAGCCATTGTAAAATACTCTATTTGATTGAAAGGTTCTATGTTCTTCTCACGAGCTCAACTATTTACGAACATATAGTAAATTCAGTAATATAAAAGAAATATTTCTAGTGACTATTCAAAAGAGCTTAGTCTAAGCCTAAATTAATTAATTTTATTTCACTTTGACTTTATACCATTATGTAGAAACCTATGCGTGTTTGTCATCCTCTTCCATAAAAAAACATTATAATAATTCGATAAACCTTATTCCATAAACTTTATTCCATAACCCTTATTTTTTTTTAAATATTGACACACTTTTTACACAAATTATCTTGACCCAAATTAGGCACATATTTAGCCTGTGTTATATGGGTGGCAAGATAACGATATATTTAATACAATATACTTACTTAAATATATATAAACATACATAAATACATGGAAACATCCATGACTCGGAAACAAACATCCATTTTCATCATATAAATGTTTGCACCTACCGGGATTCGAACCAGGGACCTCTAGCTTAGTAGGTAGGATCGCTAACCACTCCGCTATACAGGTCGTTAAAATAATATATCCCCGAACATCCTTCTATATTGACTTGGTAAATAGTTAATAAGAATATTTAACAAAAGGTCAACAAAATCAATAATAATTTCTCGCTACGGTTAATATTTTATTTATCACATATTTGTTTATATACTACATTGTATTGTGTGTAACAATAATTCTCACACGCGCTTAAAACGTGGCTGTTTATATCACACGTCGATATTAAACTGAATTAGGGTTGGCGACCACACTATTAAATATTTATTTAAGTACACGCGCTATTTATAACCTAGGTCCTAGAGAATCATTGAGAGCAAAATTCAAAGAAATTAACATCTCGACTGTTGCTTCTCAATATATTCTTGATAATGTAATGTATGTTCATAGGCACATAAGTGAATTTGACAGAAACTGTCAAGACCATAATGTTAACACCAGGAACAGACATAAACTGATGATGCCTACTACTCGGCTAAGTCGAGTTAGTAAGTTGTGGGGCGATGTATATGCTTTTACAACAAGATCCCAGAAAATGTTCAAAACAAAAGTATTACGTTATACAAAAGAATTGTTAAAAAACGTTTGTGTGGTAAAGGTTACTATAACATAAATGACTTTCTTAATGATACCACAGATTGGGAATGGAGTGACCGCCCTCAGGCTATTAAATAATAAGTTTAATTGTACAATATTACTTTGTAAACATATTTATTCGATGAAAAAAAAAAGCCCACTGAGTTTGTTGCGCCCATTCTTCTCAGGTCTGAGGCATTCATTTTGGAATGGGTGGTAGTTTTTTTGACTTTCAATAAGTGATGTCACATCCTATTTTGAATAAAAATATTTGAATTTGAACAGTATTCGTTTAAATTAAAGAAAGTACTTACTAAAAATACTGTTTTTATTTAAAGGCACGAGAATCTTTGAAAATATGCTTTTAAATCTTGAAAAAAGAAATGCTGAAGGCACTCTTTCTTTTCGTATTAATGCTGATATATGGCGAAGATTGAAAAAAAAAACATTTATTCTCTATTATAAGTATAGGTAAGTTCAAATTAATTTGTACGGAACCATCGGTGGGCTGGTCCGACTCGCACTTATACAGTTTTTTTAAACTGACTGAATTCAATATAGTGTAAAGCAGTCAGGAGAAAATTAAAACAGAATTCCAACACAAATCACTGTATTATGTACAGATTTTACAATTATAACTTAACTTTCAAATATAAACTCTAGGAATTATTTAACACTAACACTACAGAATAATCAATTTAAAAAAAATCAAATTTCTGTATTTGATAAAATATATACAAAATTACTTTTAATCTACTTATTTACTTACTTAATTTACAATTAAGCCTTATATAATTACGTAGGTATCAGAAAACTTATTTCTACAACCCTATCTACGTGTTGAGGGATAAAACTTTATTATGCTTAAAAACTAATACATAAGGTTTGTGGGGGAAAATCCAGGAAACTGGGAAAACCTGGCTATTTGCTATCGATAATCAATTTAATCCCGAGCAAGGCATTATATACCCTTCGCCACCCCTCTCCTCTCCTTACTCCCTCGCCTCACCACTCCTCACCCCTCCTCTACTCGCCTCAACTTCACACCGCTACACTAGCGCCACCACTCAGACACCCGCTGCTCACTTCACTCTTGACTCGTTACAATAGTTTATCAAAGTTGACAACCCTAAATACACAGTACAGTAGGAGCTACTATCAGTCGAACTGTGGTCTACATTATCGCGTGTGGAGTGACGACGACGAACCGAGGCGTCAGTACTCAGTTAGCTGTCGACAAGAGACGTTTACGCGTGTGCTGCAAGTGTTCCACTTATTGATAATTCGTAACCCAGCCTTGCGGTCAAACGATCCCGTCCAACGGGCTGTGGCCGCGCTAAATTTTGCAATACTAGAAGGTTGCTATTGAGCAATCCGCGCTGTAATGGACTGATAGTGTCTACAATGTTGTCAATGGAGTCGCTCTGGTGTAGCTCCGAGTCGGAGCTGTCCTCGCTGAGGATGTGCAAGAACGCGGAGAGAGAGTTCAGGTTCAAACGTAAACCCACCAAGAGTCTGATCCCTCAGGCGCTGTTGCACCTTCAACCGGAGACTGCATCACGCCATCAGCGCCAACGTCGATCTGGCACATGGCCGTAAGTAAACAAACACCTCATTTCTCATAATTAGCATATTATTGTCTTACGAGGAATCATTGCCATCAATTTTTTCCATACAAACATCAGACTGCTTTCTCCTTGATTTTAATAATGACGACGACGATATAGTCGAGTAATTAGTGAGCTGCGAACTGAGCTAGAGGCCCCGGTTTCGAATCCCGGTAGGTGCAAACAATTATATGATGAATATGGATTTATATATATATATTTATGTATGTTTAAGTTAGTATCTACACCGTTGTCTTGCAACTCATAGCACATACTGTGAATAATTTGGGATAAGACAATTTGTCTAAAAGTGTTTCAATAATAATAATAATTAATGTTTAGTTCAAGTTTTAAAATGTTTTTAAATCACATTATTTACATACAAGTCGCAAAGACAGCTAAACTAGTATGAATTACTTTGTTTCATCTGTTAGTGATTTCTCGATACCAGACGTAATTACACAGTCATATCAAATTATTAAAATGATATAAAATAAAATAAAAATACTGTCTAAATACAAAAGTGAAATAAAAATAAAAGAATGACTTCTTAGAATGGGTGTGTATATATATATTTATATTAGTAGCTGATACGTACTTAAAGGGTTTTAAAAAATCATAAGAAAGTTGGGAATTGTAGATTATCGCATGTCCAATTCCAATTCCGGTTCCCGTTTTCATTCCCGTTCCCAACATATTATATGAATCTTATTTCGAGGAAGATTGCTATAGCAAACTAAACCTACCATTGATATATTTATAGCTCATCGACGTGAATTTAGTTTTTCGCAAATCCCGCGGGAACCATGGATTTTTCCGGGATAAAATGTCTTTGTTTGAGCGTGAAAGCCTATGTCCTTTTCCAAATCTAGTCTATCGCTGTACCAAATTTCATCAAAATCGCTTCAGTAGCTCCGGAGTGAAAGCGAAACAAACAAACATTAAATGTATAATATTAGTAGGAATATATTTTTATATCGTGCTTAAAACGACTTAATCATATAGGGTCCAAAGTGAGTCTTTCATATAGTCTCTTGCTGTTAGACAACGCATAACAACAGGGTAGATTTATTACTTTCGTGTGCATGACAAGCTGCGCCTAAAACTCGCGATTTGCTAGTCACTTTATTTTAGAGGTTAACTGTTAGCCGCTATTTTGTTCGACGTGTTCACAGCTGTCCCAGTCTATCTAGACGTATAGTGATGTAATTTCGACTGGAAAGCTGTAAAGTGAACACAAAACAACTGTCTACACGGGATCGACCACAGGATCGACCTAATTGATGCTTAATTGAATGTTATTGAGAACATAGCTTACTGCCACGAGCATACCGTGACATTAAAGTAATTAAATTAATGCGTCTTTAAGAATAATATTCGTAATGCACGAATGCATTAGTGTAATGATTGTAATTAAGTAAAATGTTACATTCTAGCTTAGTAGTCAGGTTAAAAATGTTGACTATATCGTTGACAACACTGTCAATACAATGATAATTCTGAAGTTATTCGAATGACAAGCAGCCTTGCAAATAAACTCGGGAAACGTTATACGTCCGAACAAACCAATCGTAAGCAAAATGTGTGTTTGTAAACATTGAGCATATTTGTAAGGCATATGTATAAATATCAATAAAAATATATACATACATATATATAATCACGCCTCTTTCCCGTAGGGGTAGGCAGCGACCACTTTTTTCCACTTGCTACGATCCTTACATACTTTTTTGTTTCGCTTCGTCCACTTTCATTATTCCTTTCGTACATGCTCTTCGGTTTAGGATACTCTTGCCCTGGCCTTTTTTCAAGACGTCCCTGATTTGATCTTGAAACGTCCGCCTAGGTCTACCCCTTCCAACGCTTTCATTCACACTGGCCTTATACACTTTCTTCGTCAATCGTTCTTCATTCATTCTCTCGACATTTCCAAACCATCTCAGCATACGTTTCTTAATTTTTGTCACAACATCTTCTTTTAGACCACAACTTATCTCACTATTTCTTATCCACCTAACATACTTCCGTACATGAGTGTTGGAACCAACACCCCCTCATGCACAGCCAAACGAGCCTTATTAGACACCTTCTGCCTGTTCATAAAGGAGTGCAAAGTTCCATTCATCATGTTTCCAGCATTCTCTGTCAATATCACTCTTATTTCCATCTAAACGAGCATATAAATCGCATATAAACGATCTAATTTGCAGTACTAATTGTAATTCACGATAATTTTGTGTGTTCAATGCTCTCATTTGAATCGGCTCATTCTGAACGAGCCTGAAATGAATAATTGCCGAAAACACTGCATTGAACTGCTAAAAGTGGAGCAGACATATTAAACAAACCGATACTGGGACAGGAGCCTATTGACCCTAATAGTGGGTCTTAGCAAGAAGTCGGCCAACTGCAATTAGGTCTCATTAACATTGTGATAAATCACATTAGAATATGCAAGTCTCGGTTAAAATTGGCTTACGGCCGTTCCCACAAATAGAGATCAATTACTACCTTCTAGTGTAAGTAATTAGCTGTCGATAAGTCATTCTTATCGCCTTATTTTAGGACGCGTGAATTGCAATTTTCATACAAACTTCTATCCCAGGTAAGCTATACGTCGCGGTCGTCCCATTGACAGACAGCGTGTACGGATAAGATGAGTTACCGTCGATAAGTTTATTGGGACAGAAAAGTCAACGATAGTTACAATTTTTATCTCAAGTAAGAGATAGACTGAATATTGGGAACGGCTGTTAATCGGTACATTCTGAACGAGCCTGAAATGAATAATTCTCGAAAACACTCCATTGTACTGCTAAAAGTGGAGCAGACATATTAAACAAACCGATACTGGGACAGGAGGCTATTGACCGTAATAGTGGGTCTTAGCAAGAAGTCGGCCGATCGCAATTAGGTCTCATTATACATTCTGATAAATCACATTAGAATATGCAAGTCTCGGCTTAACAGTGGGCTGACTGGTTTGTCTCAATAGCCGATTAATTTCACTGGCTACGGCAAACTTCGAAACGAAACACATTCACGGCCGTTCCCAATATTCAGTCTCTCTATCTCCGGTTGTGGCCTACTTGAGATTAAAATCGTAACTATCGTTGACTTTTCTGTCTCAATAAACTTATCGACGGTAACTCACCTTAACCGTACACGCTGTCTGTCAATGGGACGTCGTATAGCTTACCAGCGATAGAAGTTTGTATGGAAATTGCAATACACGCGTCCCAATGTAAAGCGATAAGAATGATTTATCGGGTATATTGGGACAGCTTCAGATTATTGACAGCTAATTACTGACAGTAGAAGGTAGTAATTTATCTCTATCTGTAGATAGTATATTGGGAACGACCGTTAACCTACCAGTGGGCTGACTGGTTTGCATCATTAGTTTCACTGGATAAGGCAAACTTCGCAACGAAACACATTTAGTGCTTGCACGCGCTGGTGTGCACCGCTAAGATACCAATCTACCATCTGTGCCAAGAAGCCCCCATCTGGTGAAAACTTCGCTTATAACAAGTAACTTAAAGCTTTATTTTCAAATTTATTGTTCACAGTAAATATATTTACACATATAAAATCACCCACACGAAACCATGTAAGGTTTATCCGTGGGGACGAGATCGCTCTTAATTACTTACAAATTATATTAATTTCTTATAGTTTTTTATTAAAATATATTCTTTGCCTTTTCTGGTTTTTTCTCAATATTTTTCTCAAACGGTTGCAGGCAAAACATTAAGTGTGTCTAGCAATAAATACTACCATTTCTGCCTACCATATGCATTGTTAATTAAAACATACACATGGTCGAATTTGCTCCGGCCGAACCATCGAACGCGGTCTGGTAGTGGTAGTATTCGATGGTGCGTCGCATTGTCCGTAGCACAAAATTATTATTATTACAGTCCGGACTGTACTGAGCAAGACGCCCACCGGATCCTGACCAAATCCGACCATATGTTTAGGCTATTAACGAAATCTACGCAAACTCGAATTTCTCCAATTCAAATTCAAATATTTTTATTCAAAATAGGATTTAAAATCACTTATTGAACGTCAAAAACTACCACCCATTCAAAAGAGACTGCCTGAGAAGAATGGGCGCAAGAAACTCAGCGGGCTTTTTTTTTAAATATAAAATATGGATTACAATGGGATATCGTACAATAAACATTTATAATTAAAGAGCCTGAGGGTGTTCGGTTTATTCCCAGTCCGTTGTGTCATTAAGAAAATCGTTTGTGCTTTAATAAACTTTCCCACACAAACGTTTTTTAACAATTCTTTTAAATTTCGTAACACATTTGTTTTGTACATTTTCTGGGATCATATTGTAGAAGCATATACATCGCCCAACAAAAGACTTACTAACTTGACCCAACCGAGTAGTAGGCATAATAATATACCCATCACACACTCAATGTTTGTTGAAATAAACTTTGATTATGGGATTATATTTAAACTATGATGTCTCGTATGATCACAACGCTGCACTGCAGTTGGTCTACAAAGTTCTATATCTAGCAAAAACCACGTCCACGAACAAACGAAAATTCTAGACTATTCTAGACTTATACGTCAGCGTACACATAACCATTAATTACTACTTTAAAATTATATAGTATTTTATATTACCACTGTAGAAGAATATTTCAATGATATAATTATCTTTATATATATAATCCTTGTGTGCGTGTGTATGTCACTGAACTCCTCCTAGACGGCTGGACCGATTCTAATGAAACTTTCTGTGTGTATTCAAGTGGATTCGAGAACGGTTTAGATTCACAATTGAACTACCTCCTAAACGGCTGGACCGATTTTGATGATATTTTTGTGTGTTCAAGTGAATTTGAGATTGGTGTGTGTCTTCAGGTGGATTCAAAAATGGTTTAGATTCACAATTAAACTACCTCCTAAACGGCTGGACTGATTTTGATGACTTTTTTGTTTGTTTCAGTGAATTTGAGATTGGTTTAGATTCTCAATTCCGCCCATATAATATAATTCTCCTGCTCATGTGTATGTTAGTGAACTGCTCCTAACGGCTGGACCGATTTTTCAAACTTAAAACATGTGTACAGGACAACGTCTGTTGGGTCCACTAGTATTATATATGATATACAGGGTAGTTTTTTGAGAAGAGCTTTGATGGCCAAGTCGGAAACTACGAGACTTGAGGAAAGTCGTGAAAGGAGTTCCTCTTATTTGTTAGTAATACATTATCTTTGCAAAGATGGATCCGTATCAGCAACAGAGTCCATTGGCCCATTATACAGGATGTAATTTTTTTTGCGCGACATAGCGAACAAATAATGCGCCGATAGTGGGAAATCAAACGCCTGTTCAAACAATCGAGGCAGTGAATTATGATTACAGACTAGGTTCCACCCGCGACTTGTTTGGATTTGCTTAAATTCAAAAATTTCGGATAATATTATGTCCATTACCCAGTAATTTATGCGTCCATGTTTGGATGAGTTAAGGCGACAGCATATTTTTTTACATTGCCATGAAATATTTTTTTCAAAATTATTTATAAATGTGAAAATGTTTAAGGCGAAGAGTAAGCAGAAAACACGCAAACATGGTGTTTTTAGACAAGTTGTGTGGTGAAAATATAGCATTTCGAGCCATGAACACTACTTAATCCTGTTACACATATCCTTAAGTCTTATTTGTAGATTGCTAATGCTTGCTGGTGTGTGTGGTTATAGTTAACACCTTTTTGAACTACCACTTTTCTTTGAAGTTAAACAAGTTTTTGGCATGGCGTGACGCATTTATTTGGTACTTCTCTCAGAAAAGTTATTCTTATAGCTTGTACTTTTTTGTGTAGGTTCATTTCTTCAGATTAGTAGTGAATAACGAGGATTGTAAGCATATAAAGTGTTTTCCACGCAAGAATTTTGAAAATATCGGCTTTGTTACATAGATGACGGGCCGGCAGCGGTGAACTCATATCGCTCAAGGTCGCTGGCATTTAGTGTCGCCTTAAATATCGTAACAACATTTCTGATATTAGATTTATTATAAACGAAAACGGGCGAAAGGGCAAAGGCAAGTAGTCCATACAGCCCTGTCAATAGAAACTGTCAACGATCGCGTATGTCAGTCGATGACATAACGTTCCAATTCTGAAATTTTCCGGCATTATTCGGCAAGCTTGAGTTTATTGAACACGTATATTAAAAAATATCACAGCATAATATTATATACCACTTCTTGTCAATGTAAACTTAAACAATATTTTTGCTTTGTTTAACTGATAATAATTATATATTATCTACAATTAAAATTAAATGAATAGGCATTTAATTTTTTTATTGTTTTTAATTTTTAATTTATTTATTACTAGCTGACAAAGCAAACGTTGTATTGCCATCATAGTTAACAACTGAAGTTAATCTACCAAGTATAGGTAGCTAAAATTAAGTTTGTTTTTTACCTCCTGAGAAATTTAGACAGATACAATGATTCTAATTAGTTATTCATTTTAAACTATTCTTTCAATTTGATTTCTGAATGACGGGGGACACATCAAAGGAAAAACAAAATGTGTGTGTGTTTTTTTAATTCCGAACATTTTCATATTTATTCACCTTTTAAACCTTCTCTGGACTTCCACAAATAATTCAAGACCAAAATTTGCCAAATTGGTCCAGCCGTTCTCGAGTTTTAGCGAGACTAACGAACAGCAATTCATTTTTATATATATAGACTAGTGGACCCAACAGACGTTGTCCTGTACACATGTTTTAAATTTGAAAAATCGGTCCAGCCGTTAGGAGCAGTTCACTAACATACACATGAGCAGGAGAATTATATTATATGGGCGGAATTGAGAATCTAAAAATTAATCTAAATCTAAAAATCTAACCAATCTCAAATTCACTGAAACAAACAAAAATATCATCAAAATCGGTCCAGCCGTTTAGCAGGTAGTTCAATTGTGAATCTAAACCATTATCGAATCCACCTGAATACACACGGAAAGTTTCATTAGAATCGGTCCAGCCGTCTAGGAGGAGTTCAGTGACATACACACGCACACAAGAATTATATATATAAAGATATACAGAAACTTTATCGCATAATATTACACATATATAGTATTTGGTCTCTACACTAGACATAGCCTGTCCTATAGGCAACCAATTTACATTCTATGCCTCTATGGTTACCGATATGAACCGAAAGGTCAAAAGTGCACTCTGTATATCTGATTAACCAAGTTACAATGTATTAACATTATACTATGAATTCTAACCTATCACTTTAAGAATAGCTTCCATGTCTACATTAGTGAGTGTGTACAACCGTCTCTATATTTTAAATTTGACCTGATGGACAGAGGAATTTCTAATAGAACATTTTAAGTTACCTTGCTGTATATACAGGGTGCCCCAAAGTTATGGGACATGAAGGGAAAGTACCTTAAATATCGAAGATATGCTATTTTACTGAAAGAAGTCTTTATGTTATTTTTAAAAGTTAGTAATTCTGCATTCAAAGATTTTCTAAAAATTACTTGCCTCGTCTGGGAATCGAACCGACTTAAATGTTTTTTTACATTAGAATAAATCGATAGAAGAAATCTAATGGTGTAAGGTCCGGGTATCTAATCGATCCATTCGTACCAATCCAAGTAGGAAAACAGTCATTTTACGTTGTTCCTTTCTTTTGAAATACTATCTTACTTAAGAAGAGTTATTAGTTTTTGGCCATTCTTACGATTGGCATCATAAGAGTAGGGGTGTTTTTTTTTTAAATTTAAGTCGGTTCGATTACCAGACGAGGCAAGTAATTTTTAGAAAATCTTTGAATGCAGAATTACTAACTTTTAAAAATAACATAAAGTCTTCTTTCAGTAAAATAGCCTATCTTCGATTTTTAAAGTACTTTCCCTTCATTTCCCATAACTTTGGGACAACCTGTATTTGTACTAGCTGACCTGACAGACGTTGTTCTGTAGATAATAATAAAATAAAATTGCCAATAATATTTTAAAACATCTAGAATTATTACGTAACATATACTCCTTGTTGTTATAAAGAAATTGTTTCACAGCAGAACTGTCAAACCGTACGTCACTAAATTCTCTCATAGAAAATATGTCCATACAAAACAAATATTGGAAATAAAAATAATTATGGGTCCCAAATCGAAATAAAAACTATCCTATCTCTCAAGTTGGACCAAACTGCACTCCATGAAGTAATCCCCATTAAAAGCCGTTCATTAGCTTAGGAGTCCATCGCGGACAAACAACGTGTCACGTAATTTATATATATTAAGATGTAAGAAGTTTTAATAGAAGAATTATTTTAGTGCGTCCTGCGATTAGTATAGTATTGTGAATATTTGCAATCCGTTTTGCCGGCAATTATCCTTGATTCCATTGGCATATTTAATTGATGACGCTTTTAACTATTTACTGGAAATATTTATTAAGTATCTTAATTATAATATTACATACACATTAGGATTGCAACAAAGTAACAACTGTAATATGTTACTTTGTTGCAATCCTCAGCATCCAATTGAATATTATTTTTAATCGAATACTTGATGTGTGTTTTACAAAAAATACCAAAACAGAAGAGTACTTTATAGAATTTTGCTTTCAAATTCATATATTTTAATTCGAAATAGGATTTAAAATCACATATTTAACGTCAAAAAGTCAAAAACTACCACCCATTCGAAATAGTGTGCCTCAGACCTGAGAAGAACGGGCGCAAGTAACTCGGCGGGCTTTTTTTTTCATAAAACTACGGGTACAATGTAATATCGTATAATAAGCCATTTATAATTCTATAGCCTAAGTGTGTTCGCTCCATTCTCAGTATGTGGTATCATTAAGAAAATAATTTATGTTATAATAACCTTTCCCACACAAACGTTTTTTAACAATTCATTTTAATTTTGTTACACATTTGTTTTGTACATTTTGGGATCATGTTGTAACAGCATATTATATACATAGCCCAATAAAAGACTTACTAATTCGACTTAACCGAGTAGTTAAAATTTTCAATACCCATTCAAAAATAAAACGATAAATGGGTAAAGGTTTGTATGTGGAATCAAACATTTACTAAGAAAGAGATATAAAACTCTTTTTACTTTTTTGTAAGAAATAAAAACAATATTTCTGTAATTAATCAATATTTTTGACGAATCAAGTAAAATATAAGAACGGTTTCAATATTATCAGGGGCGTACATATCATATATGCAATTAAGCAGTGCCTACCTCGTTTTGAACCTAAATAAATATAGCACTAGTGTTAAAGTTAATTTGGTTCTTTTTTTATAACCAAACTTCTATTGAACACCCACTTATAAAATTTTTCCTTACGCTAGATACTAAATACCTACGGTAAGCGATCTTTGCTTATTGAGAAGCTCAACTACGAGTACAAGTTAGATCAACTGTGCCTACTTTGCTAGGAAACCAATGCACGCCCCATAATACGCCGAATTCCACCTTCGCACGACACGCCACAAGTTAGGATATCATCCCCACCATCTGGATGTGTGGCGGTCCTCCACAGTGCGGTTTTCAAGGAGCTTCCTTCCACGTACTACAAAGCTGTGGAATGTGCTTCCTTGTGCGGTGTTTCCGGGACGATACGACATGGGTTCCTTTAAAAAAAAGCTCGTACACCTTCCGTAAAGGCCGGCAACGCTCATGTGATTCCTCTGGTGTTGCAATAGAATGTAGGCGGCGTTGTTCACTTAACACCAGGTGACCCGTACGCTCGTTTGTCCTCCTATTCCATAAAAAAAAAGAATATTATACAACTAACAGCGACTCAAACAGCTGGCGAATCAGTTTTATGTGGGAAAAACCGCGCGGTGGTATACGATACAAAAAATGCGGATGAAGCCGTCGGCAGGAGCTTGTACTGTATAAGCGGCAGGTTCTCAAAGGAATGTCGTGAAACCAAATCACTTAAACAAGTCATTAAGTTACCTAACGTGTAGGTACTCTGTATTATGTAATTTTTATGGGAGTTAACGAATAGAATGTCGCGCAATGCAAATGCCTGCGCCGCGGCCGGTCTCAACCAACCCATCGAGCATAACATAACACCTCCATGATAGATGCTTACAATATCTTTATAACTCTCTGAGAAAGAATTTGTTCTAAATTCGAAAAATTCACCATTATATTTGTTGATTAAATTCAAATTCAAATATTTTTATTCAAAATAGGATGTGACATCACTTATTGAAAGTCAAAACTACCACCATTACCAAAAAGAATGCCTCAGACCTGAGAAGAATGGGCGCAACAAACTCAGCGGGCGTTTTTTTCCAGCATAAATATGTTTACAATTAAACTTACCCCCTTATTCATAATGGTCCGCTTACTTAAAACAGCCGCTAAGGAGTGTTTTTTCTCATTCTGACTTAGGTCAATGGAAGAAGACAGAGTGTGAATTAGCAATGCTTTAAGTTAGCAGCCTATTAAGGGGGAATGAATAAGGGGGTTATTATTTAATAGTCTGAGGGCGGCCATTCCTTTTTCAATCTGTGGAATCATTAAGAAAGTAATTTATGTTATAGTAACCTTTACCACACACACAATTCTTAACAATTCTTTTGAATGTCGTGATATTTTCGTTTTGAACATTATAAACAATAGATATAAATAATAGGTATAAATCTCTTTCTCCCTTTGGTGAACCATAACCATTCTATTATAACACAGTATAAAAAGCAGTAGTAGATACAGAAGATTCACATAATTAAACCTTTTAAAGAAATAGTTACTTTAGATGTCCGCTAATGGGTTTCAATTTAAATCGTATTTCATTAATAATAAGTTTGCACAATCTACGATCTACTCTTACTACCTATTTGGGTTTATATTTAGGCGTGCGAAAATCACAGCAGGCGCCATTTTACAATATTTAACAAGGGCAAAGTCTTACCTTACAAGTTACAACTCGCACGTTGCCAAATAAAAATATTACCTACTTATATTGCCTGCTTAAGTATAGAGTAAGTAAGTAGTATCTTAAGTAGTAGTAAGTAGATCTTGTAGATGACGCCACAACCTGAGAATTGCACAAAGACATATAAGGACAAGATTTATGAACTCGAACGGTTGGCTCAGTGGAAGAGCGCTAACACGGAACGCGAGAGGTCGCGGGTTCGAGTCCCGCATCGTTCATAAATTTTGTTTTCAATTTTATTTTTGTGTAATTAATCCCAGAAGTGAGGGTTGTCACTTTAAAAAATGACAAATTGTTAATGTATTCATTTGGGTCCGAGTCGGAATCTTTCCTAAATTTATTAAAGATCGGTATGTTTGCATTTTCGCTTCAACAAGTCATGGCCACGCATGCTAGTCCAGATCATTGTAATGAACATTATTCTAATGATCAAATGTTGCGCAACTATGTTCTCATATAAGGTCTATCCGCATATCAACATTAACCCCCTTATTCATAATAGTCTGCTTACTTAAAGCATTGCTAATTCGCACTCTGTCTTCTTCTATTGACTTAAGTCAGAATGAGAAAAAACACTCCTTAGCGGCTGTTTTAAGTTTAAAAGTTTGAATAAATATGAAAATGCTCGGAATTAAATAAAAACAACGATTTTGATTTTCCCTTTGTGTGTCCCCCGTCGTTCAGAAATCAAATTAAAATAGCTTAAAATGAATAACTAATTAGAATTTTTATATCTTTCTAACTTTCTCAGGAGGTAAATAATAAACTTAATTTTAGGTAGATTAACTACAGTTGTTAGCTATCAAACAGATTATTTTTATGTCGGATGATAAATCTTAAGTTTTGTCACAAATTAAATTTCTGAACGTAAACAATTTTATTTGACATTGGTCAGCAAACTTTATGTAAATATTGATAAATAATAAGTTTTATCAAAAAATTAAAATTTTGAACCTAACCGCACCACAAAACAAAACAAAAAATATAGTTCATCAGAAAGCTTTAAATTTATTAACAGTAGCCGAGTAGTAGGCAGCATTATAAGTTTATGTCTGTTCCTGTTGTTAACATTATGGTTATGACAGTTTCTAGCAAATTCACTTATGTGCCTATGAACATACATAACATTATCAAGAATATATTAAAACGTCCGACCTGTTTGTTTCATATAAGTGTGATTTAAATTTTTTACCATATATTGAAAGAAGCGTCCGCACGTTCGACTATTTACATTCGATTATTTATTATATTCGACTATCCACCCCGAGGCAGGGCCCATATGTTGGGCTCGGGTGTAAACACCCCTTACCGACTAAAAACCTCCTCTGCGCTGATAGCCCTCTTTAGGGCTTTTTAACTTTTACAGCGAAATCTGGCGGGGGCCTTGGAGGCCGTCTATCCGTACTGCTAATTCTCTGTTCCTTCGAAGTTAAGCAGGAAATATGCTTTCCGCTCACGCAGAATAATGTAGAATACAAGTGATAATCTAAGTCCAAAAAATATTTTTTATGTTAGACTGAGATATACTGTTCCGAAAAGTACGTCGAAGTAAGCTCTTTGTGTCTGTATTGATTGTATCTTGTTCGTCTGAAAATATATCTTTGTCATTCAATTAGTCGTGAATTTTGATCGTTCTATTTCCATATCTCTTTTTTGTTATAATGGGATGTGTTTCTTTAGTTCACATCGTACATCGACACGTATTTTTGGGTTCGAGAACCTACTAAGTTATTACTAAGATACAAATTCAGAATTCTCTCCAATACTTTAGGAACTCGATTGCACTTATCAACAAATATAATGTACCACAAGTTAGGGATAGACTTTAACGAAATATTTTAGTAGCCGACAACAAAAAGGATGTAAATACTACGTAATAAAGGACGGGACTGCCTAAGTAAAAATTTAAATTTAGTTAAGTATGAAACGTGCAGTGATTTGACATAAGTTTGAAATAGTAATTACAGTATGGCGATTGGCGACGAAGTATAAGTAAACGAAGTTTGAAAGCGAACAGTTGCTTAAAAAGTAGTCGATTTCGGCTAGCTTTGAAGACTGCAGACAAGATTATATCCGTCATCTGTCAATCTATCAATGACTGCACATTTCATACAATCGAGTTAATCGCTGTTTTCTTATAGAGTTTCGCTAGAATTGTAAATATATTTATGAATCAAAATTTAACACCCTTACGTGTTCGCAAGTCGTCAAGTAGGCATGACGTAGGTGTGAGTTACTACGCTTGCGCGCGACTAACGAAATTACGTTTCGAAATAATATTATAGAAAATAAATTTTTTATGATGGTATATGATAAAGTATCTCCGCACAGATAAGAATTTACCGCAGTTATTTATTCATAATTATTATATATTGGAAATAGTTATACTTTATGAGCACAGGCCAAACCAAATAATATTTCGTATTAGGTATTAACTTGTCGTAATGGAGTAAGTGACGTGACGAGCAGATTGTCCACCTGGTGTTAAGGCGAAGAGTAAGCAGAAAATGGTGTTTTTAGACAAGTTTTGTGGTGAAAGTATAGCATTTCGAGCTATGTACACTACTTAATCCTGTTACACATATCCTTAAGTCTTATTTGTAGGTTGCTAATGCTTGCTGTTGGTTATAGTTAACACTGCCGAGCCTTTTTGAACTACCGCTTTTCTTTGAAGTTAAACAAGTTTTTTGGCATGGTGTGACGCATTTTTTTGGTACTTCTCTCAGAAAAGTTATTCTTATAGCTTGTCCTTTTTTGTGTAGGTTCATTTATTCAGATTAGTAGTGAATAACGAGGATTGTGAAAATATTGGCTTTGTTACGTAGGTGGCGGGCCGGCAGCCGCTATCTCATATCGCTCAAGGTCGCTGGCATTTAGTGTCGCCTTAAGCGGCATCACCTGATCATAACAATGACAATAATAGCATGACGTACGTCCTACCCTCAACCTTGATTTTTGTACACCCGCATTCAATCTCTGTAGATTAATCAAGTAGTTTTTTTTTTAATAAAAAACAAAACAGATGTAAAAAATTCCGCTTGTTTACGTTTAAAATATAATAATAAAGCAATTATGGCTTTAAGATTTGAATTTTGATACAAAGTCACACGGCAGGTACACGTGACTGTGCGATATTAAACCGCTTATAATAATATTCTAAGGAAAATTCTATCATTAGTAAGTTCATTTAACAATTATTTATTACTTACAATGTTAATCTTCTTAAGTTTATTATAACACTAGAAATAAGGGATTGCTTGTAACTAATTCTTGTAGGCTTCATAAGATACATAATAGCTTAATGTATACACTTCTATAATAAAGTCCCAGCCACTGTTCAGGCATTATCTATAAATAAATTTAAATGTTTTATAAAAAAATGGCTCTGTCGTAAATCCTATTACTCCACAGCTGAATATCTAAATGATCCGACAGCCTGGGACTAGATTGTGATTATTTTATAGCGATAGAAATGACTGTACTGACTGTAGTTGTATATTTTTATTGAAAAGAGTGCAAAAAAAGAATGCTGGGAGAGTTTCTTGCGCCGCTTCTTCTCTCTCAGAGCGCCATTTTTTTTCCGAAGCGGTAGAAGTATCTAGTATATTAGAAGTGACATCAAAAAGAATTTTAAAGGAATCAATTTTGAGAAAATAAATGCCTCTTAATCTTAATATATATAAATTACGTGACACGTTGTTTGTCCGCGATGGACTCCTAAACTAATGAACGGATTTTAATGGGGATTAATTCATGGAGTGCAGTTTTGTGCAACTTGAGAGATAGGATAGTTTTTATACCCATAATTATTTTTATTTCCAATATTTGTTTTGTATGGACCGATTTTCTATGAGATAATAATTTATTGACGCACGGTTTGACAGTTCTGCTGTGAAACAATTTCATTATACCAACAGGGGGCATCAGTATATTACGAAATAAATCTTGATGTTATTGACAAATTCATAAAAAACAGTATTTTATTTATTATGTACAGAATAACGCCTGTCCGGTCAGCTAATTTTGATAAAAATATAACTAATTGATGGACACAAGCTTCACTCTTTGTTATAGTAGAAAACTTCGTGTGCGACCGTCCCACGGGATGACAGACGGTAGTGGGAGACGGGGTACTAAGGATGTCAGCGGGTAGCGGGTGGTATTGCGGGGAAGGGTGAGACTGCCGTAAAGGGTATGTCGCGTATGGGACTGTCGCGCACCAAGTCATGGGACTAAAGCCGTCGTCTAGTATATTATTTATTACATACTTTTTATTAGCTTCACTTGTATGTATGTTTGTTTGTAACCGATTCTCATTTGGGCGCGATTTTGACCCACTTTTCAGCGACAGATTTCGTTCAAACTTCGTAGATTTAACGAGGACCGATGACAATAGGTACATTAATTTGATAAAATTATTCCATTTTTCAATCAGCAAAATAAGATTTTTGCTAACTTATATAATTTTCATCTATCATCTATAAGGCAGGAATTGACGTTAATTTTAAAAAATAGAAATGATTTAAGTTTTGTTTAGTGTTAATTCCGCCAATATTTGTTTTTAAAACAATTCGACACGTGTTTCGCTTCTACACGAGGCATCCTCAGGACGTGTTGTCTCGCCAAAATCTGACACTAAAGAAAACTTAAATCATTTGTATAATTATGGATTTCCGCAAAGTAACGCCTAATTCAATAAATTTTCGTTAATTTTTAATTTCTTTTCTATTTTGTAGTTCTATTTTCTATAAAAAGCTTGCTTTTTAGTTTTTTTAACTAATATTTATAGTATTATAGTTGTCGGATTATAATCACTTTGATAAAATTTATGATGACGGAGTCGCTTCATTTCTCACACTTTTATTTTTCATAAAACGAGAACATCCGGCGATGTCGTGAAAGTTTTACATGTATCGGGTTACATAGCTGCTTAGTCTCTAGATTCTTCGTCAAGCCAATTTAACTTGTGTTGCAATAGTAATAAGACTTATTTTGTCATTGTAAAAACAACTAAAAGTTGAGGAGTGATAACTTGTGAACTTTATTGATTGTAAGGTTTAATTGTTGTTTCTAGAGTGCTAAAATATTGACGATAACGTTATACGTGAGTATTCAAATGATTTGAGTTTTCTTTAGTGTTAATTCCGCTAATATCTGTCTTTAAACAAATCGACACATATTTCGCACGACTCACCAAAATGTGGCACGAGACTGACAACTCAATCTAAGCTGAGTCTAAGCGAGTCACGTCCTGAGTATGCCTCGTGTAGAGGCGAAACACGAGTCGATGTGTTTATAGATAAATATTGGCGGAATTAACACTAAAGAAAACTAAAATCATTTGGATGTTTATGGATTTACGCAAAGGCGTTACTTCAATAAATTTTATTATACGTGAGGCCACCTTTTTTTCACAGACATCACGGCTTACCGATTTCGTTGAAATATCAAGATTTCGTTTTCGGCAATTTTTTCCTCCAAAAAATTACGAATCGTAATATTCTGTATCGGATTTAATTTTTGTTGTTGTCGTAATTGTTGTCAGATTTGTTAACTAAAGCCTTTGTCTGCGGCCTGTATGATAACACTAACAAAAACAATTACTATATCAAAAAAGCAAAACAGAGAGACACAGATAATGATGGTATTGATGTTAATTGAAAATAATTTTGATCTAGAGTAAAACAAAAACAGTAAAAAAAGTGGGGAAGGTTTGTATGGAAAAATGGATAGCAACTTAACAGATAGTTTAATTCTTAGATCATTTAGACGCCTAGATAGAGCCTCTTTCTGTTAGGCATGGGCACAACCAACGGGAGGCTCCTTTGCATAGGATGCCGGCTAGATTGTGGGTACCACAACGGCGCCTATTTCTGCCGTGAAGCAGTAATGTGTGGGCATTATTGTGTTTCGGTCTGAGGGGTGCCGCAGTAGTTAGTGAAATTACTTGGGAAATGAGACTTAACATATGTCTCAAGGTGACGAGCTCAAGAGTAGTGCCGCTCAGAATGTTTGGATTTTTCAAGAATCCTGAGCGGCACAGCATTGTAATGGGCATGGCGTATCAATTACCATCAACTGAACGTCCTGCTCGTCTCGTCCCTTACTGTCATAAAAAAAAGTTGACAACAGGCCAGGTTTATTACATTTATGTGTCATTTGTCAATCAGTTTGTTTATGGTTTATGTTTCACCCATGGTTTATCATATATCGAGTTCTATTTAATTATATTGTATCTCATTATCAGTAGCATGTTAAATTATGTAACGTCAAACATAACCTTTAGCACCATGATTATAATGCGTAACAGGTTAAAGATACCAGATACCATACAGAATAATGTAGAAAAATTGTTGACATTAAAAATTGCAACATATATTACTCTACAATATTGTAAGTTATATATACTTAGTCTGGCCATAAATACTGTTCCAATTAAAAATAAACAAAATATTACATTTGAATTTCGAATCTGTCATTTTTATATGATTGTTCATTGAGTTTTCTCATTTTGGCGTACAGTGTACAATATTTTGCGATATTAAAATCGAAGTAGTGGGGTGGTAAAGAGAACCGAATCGTTGTGTGCAACATTTTAACAAAGAAAATGACCGCATTTATACTCAAAGCTCTAAGGAAGCTTCCCAATTAGTCTACAGAGTGCAACGTGGGCACTATCCGACTTCAATGATGGTTTGGTGGGGTATTAGCTATGATGGAGTGACTGAGCCATATTTTTGTGAAATAGGTATCAAAACGTCGGCACAAGTGTATCAAGATACCATTCTTGAGTAGGTAGTGAAGCCCCTTAACAACACCATGTTCAATAACCAAGAATGGTACTGCCAGCATACTCGGCGCCGGGTCATAAAGCTAGGTCTACGCAGTCTTGGTTGGAAACGAACGTTTCGGACTTCATCAGAGCTGAAGACTGGCCGTCGTCTAGTCCTGATTTTAATCCGCTGGATTGTGATTTATGGTCAGTTTTTGAGAGTACGGCTTTCTCTAAACGCCATGATAATTTGGAGTCCCTAAAACAATCCGTCCGATTGGCAGTGAATAATTTTCCCATGGAAATTGTGCGTGCTTCTATTGATAACTGGTCTCAACGTTTAAAGACAGTCCTTTAATAATACAGTTATTGAAGCCAATGGAGAACACCTCGAATATGCTTTTTATATTTTTAATTGTTTTATAAATAAAAATGAATTGCTGTTCGTTAGTCTCGCTAAAACTCGAGAATGGCTGGACCGATTTGGCTAATTTTGGTCTTGAATTATTTGTGGAAGTCCAGAGAAGGTTTAAAAGGTGAAAATGCTGCTAAATTAAATAAAATCAACAAATTTGTTTTGTGGTGTCCATACATAATTTCTATGAGAGAATTTATTGACGCACGGTTTGACAGTTCTGCTGTGAAACAATTTTATTACGACAGGAGGGTGCATATTTTACGAAGTAATTTTTGATGATATGATACATTATTGACAAATTCATATAAAAACATTATTTTATTTATTATATACAGAACAACGTCTGTCGGGTCAGCTAGTTGTTTTATATTTATTTATTACACTGGCACACTGTAAATGTAATAAATGTTGTTTGCAAATAGATTTTTTTTTCTTTCTTTCAGTATTTATGGTAAGAGTAGGTACACACCGGATGTTGGTTGTGCATTGTCCAGGCCCTGTGCCTTTCGGTTTCACTGGCACCTCTCAAGATTTATACCGGGGTCACACTACTACATAAATCTTATGCTGTACGTGCCTTACAAAATTCGATACGCACTGTTTCTCATGCGTCACCTACATTGACCTCGATACTGTTTTTATTCAATTTTGCCTTCAAAAAATTTAATCGCTCCTGACCGTGTTTTCACTTAATCTCATTACAGTAAACTTTCAGATCCATACTGCTACTAGTTATATATGTATATTATACACTTTTATAAGAATTTTATTAAAAAATGGCTTTGTCGTAAATCCTACTACTGCACAGCTGAATATGTCGGATCACTTAGATCTAAGTGATCCGACAGCCTGGTACTAGATTATGTTAATTTTAATAAAATAAAAAAAAATGACATTCATAAGTGTCTGTGACCTACATGAGTAAAGTGATTTTGATTTGATTTTATTTGATGCCGGATGCCGTGATTGTCCCGTATACTTAAGTATTTTTTTTTATTTTTTTATTAGGAAGCCAACGTGCATACAACTATTCAATCTGTGGACACATTTTAAAATTCTTTTATAATAAAAGAAGGTTGAAGAACACCGCAGAAATCCATTTTCATACAAGTTTCCCATTCGTGTATTATTATGTGTACGAACAGTCAGTACGGAAAGTAAACCGTCATAATATTTGAGGCCGTAGCTTTGTTTAACTACCGTATTTGTTATTTTGACATCACTATATTGCGACTGTTACATGTTGGTACTTTGAAACTATGTTAGAATATAATGTTGTCAGATTCCGTCTTAATAATAATTTGACAGATTGCTCGGTTGGGTAGCCATATTAAAATCGTTATGTTACCCACGTCGGTTCACTTTCCGCACAAACTCTAAAACATGACGTGATTTCACTTTCAGCCTAGTTGTCACATCAATACTAACGCTGTGTCGTGAAATAGGGAATCAAAGACCAAAACGAAATAGGCGCCAAGTGGACGGATTGATGTACTATTTGTGTCAAGTGTCAATGTGTCAAGTGTTTCTCGCCGCCTCCGCAGTTCAGCCTTGATCACGATTCATGCAATTCGATCGAAGTATCGGCAACAAATTAATAAAATTTATATCGTGAGTACCCGTCATAATAATTACAATACTGACGCTGTTTTTGAAAAGGTGTAGCAGATTTTTTTAAAGAGCTGTCACATGTTTGTTTATAACTTGAGGGCGCAACTACCGCGTTTGTTATGTTGACAACACTATAGTGCGACTGTAACATGTTGATACTTTGAAACTATGTTAGTGTTCAGATTCCGTCTTAATAATAATTTGACAGATTTCTCGGTTGGGTAGCCTTATTAAAATCATAGTGATTCACTTTCCAACCAGTTGTCACATAACGCTATTTCTGAAGTTTAGCATAATTTTTTTTTAATGAGCTGTCACATGTGTGTTTAGAAATTATTGTAAGTAGGTAGCCAGTGACGTTATCGGAATATTCAATAGGCAAATATATAATCAAATGATAAACGCATTAGAAATGGATCTTCATAAAGTTTTCTCGTCCGCTGAACCACGAACAAATTAATTAACGTAATTTCGTCTCAGTTTTCACATCAATAATATCGCTGCTTTTGAGGCTTACTATTAATCGTTTTAATGAGCTGTCACATTTTTTATTAATCATTTACAGAAAGAATCTTAAAAGCTAATATAGTCCCGCAAAACTGTTTGGACAGTTTGTCTGCAGGATCAAGTCTCTTGATAAATTCTCTCAACAAATATTGATAAAAATATAATAAAAAATCTAATTTTAACATGTTTGTTTATACATTATTGTAAGTGGCCACTGACGGTATCGGTAATAATATTCAGAATTTTAATACAACTTTTTGTTCGTAAAACTGGTAAAAGAATTACACTTTTTCTTCCCAGTTGTTCCATCAATCGGATACGAAAGTGTCCAACTTTTGAAGCAGCTGAAAGGAATTCCTAAAATAACTTTGAATTGCCTTTTTTTTATGAAATTAAGGTACGATGCCAGCAAGGAGTTCAGCTGATGGTAATTGATACGCCCTGCCCATTACAATGCAGTGCCGCTCAGGATTATTAAAAAACCCAAGAAATTTCTGAGCGTCACCTTGAGTTATAAGATGTTAAGTCCTATTTGCCCAGTAATTTTACTAGCTACGGCGCTTGAACACACTAATGTTTACACATTATTGCATCACGGCAGAAATAGAAGCTGTTGTGGTACCTATAATCTAGCCGGCATCCTGTGCAAAGGAGCCTCCCACTGGTATGAATCGTACTAAATTTATTTTGTACCAAAATTCGTAGATGATGCGGGACTTGGACAAAAGCCATTCGGGTTCCGTCGCGAGTGACGCATCGACCGTAAATCTTGCTTTGTCTTGTTCCACTGTCAAACAAACAATATATGTTGATCGTTAGTATGTCCACCGCACCATGAGGTGTCTCTGAGGTGTGTTGTAACCGTCAGCCTATATCGGTCAATGCTACGTCGTCACGTGACACCGTATCGATCCGACGCGGACACGACATAATTAGCGGTTTTGTGGTGGCAAAATACATTAGTTCTATGTGAAGTACTTCGACACCGTAGATTTGTTTTACGAGTTTTATTTGAGAATTATATATTATACTAGCTGACCCAGCAAACGTTGTATTGCCGATATTAAAATCGCGATACAAAAGTAACTGTTGATCGTAGATGAGTGAAAATTTGAAGTTGTATGTAATAATGTATAATTAAAAAAAAATCGTGTGGACCACTCTTAACATTTAGGGGGATGAAAAATAGATGTTGTCCGATTCTCAGACCTACCCAATATGCACTCAAAATTTCATGAGAATCGGTCAAGCCGTTTCGGAGAAGTTCAAAGTTTAACACCATGACACGAGCATTTTATATATTAGATATATCTTTGATTTTATTTTTTGGATGAAGCGGTTGTTCATTTTCAAAGATAAAAGTTAATTAACTGCTTATGAAATATCCCACTAGATATTCGCTTCAAATCGGTCATGAAAAATAATTTGGCCGAACAATTTCCAAATTCCTGGATGTAGCAATACTCTTTTAAATGTATAGCAAACCAAATCGGTCCTTAAACTACACGACTTGATAACCGTTTCCTAAAGTTGTTTAAAAATCGACTAAAATGCAATAGCCTAGCATAGCATAGAAGCCGAAAAAAATCGAACCAGTTAATGTTTTGGTACATAGATAACTTTATATTCGGCTTTGCTCTACCTTTAAAGATATTTTTTTAATATTTTGGTTATTTAAGTTGTATATGAAGGTTTTGTTGAAAAAACCGGTTAAGAACGGTTTATTCGAACTCTCTTCATCGCCCTGTGACATTGTGACATAGTTGACCTGACCGCACGAGACGAATCGGTCGACACTCGCGGAATCGGCCGGTAAATGAGGTCTTATTAATAATAATGGATAAAAACCGGTTCTAAGTATTAATGACCCTTAATTAAAACCGTTTCCTAATATGTAAATATTGGGGTTCAGCAGGTTATCAACTGTAAAGTAGATTTTTTTTTATGATAATAAGGGACGAGACGAGCAGGACGTTCAGCTGATGGTAATTGATACGCCCTGCCCATTACAATGCAGTGCCGCTCAGGATTCTTGAAAAACTCAAAAATTCTGAGCGGCACTACAATTGCGCTCGTCACCTTGAGACATAAGATGTTAAGTCTCATTTGCCCAGTAATTTCACTAGCTACGGCGCCCTTCAGACCGAAACACAGTAATGCTTACACATTACTGCTTCACGGCAGACATAGGCGCCGTTGTGGTACCCATAATCTAGCCGGCATCCTGTGCAAAGCAGCCTCCCACTGGTGCGAAGGAGCCTCCTACTGGTATCCTGGATCCTGTAGATGAAGCCATAACCTGAGAGTTGAACAAAGCATACAAGATTTCATGACGATACGTCACTCAGTTAGATCAGTTGGAAGAGCACTCGCAAGGAACGCGAGAGGTCGTGGGTTTGAGTCCCGCATCGTTCATAAAATTTTGTTCTAAAAAAATTATTTGTGTATTAATCCTAGAAGTGACGGTTATCACTTTAAAAACATAACATATTGTTAATGACCGTTAAATTTAAAACTGGTTCCAAGCCTCGGTATCTAGGCTGTCGTATTATATTGAAGATACAAGGAAGTAACGTCAGCTGGCAATCTGCACAGTAGGTACACATGTGAACATTATTGTAAAACATTGACAAGGTCGCTATATACTTACGTAATTGTTATGTTATGCGTTCAAATGTGCTTGAAACAGGCTGTGTCACTGTAGCTAGTCACGAAAACTGCATAAGGTAGCGAGTTATCGTTTTTTTTTTTTCAATATCGTCAGATGGAATAGTGATAATATGACGTCAAAACTGTTCTTTTAGGGTTCCGTAGCCAAATGGCATAAAAGGCATTTATTTTCTCAAAATTGATTCCTTTAGAATTCTTTTTGATATCATTTCTAATGTACTAGACACTACTACCGCTTCGGGAACAAATGGCGCTCTGAGAGAGAAGAAGCAATAAATCTCCCCGCATTCTTTTTTTGGGCTCTTTGTAATAAAAATATACAATATTGTACTGTCATTGCTATTAAATAATCATAATCTAGTCCCAGGCTGTGCGATCACTTAGATATTCAGCTGTGGAGTAATAGGATTTACAACGGAGCCATTTTTTTATAAAACATTTAAATTTATTTATAGATAATGCTTAAACAGTGGCTGCGACTTTATTATAAAAGTGTATACAAGCTATCTATCTATAAGAAATATAGAAATATATAATGGCAAAAAATGGAATCTTTATAGATTCGTCATGTCTGTCTGTCTGTCTCCGTGTATGTCACAGCTATTTTTTTTCTAAAACTATAAGAACTACACTGTCGAAACTTGGTCAGTAGGTGTATTCTGTAACTCGCATTAACATTTTCACCAAAAAAATATAAAAAAAAAACAACAATAAATTTTGTGCGTTCCCCATACTTAGAACCGAAACTCAAAATTATTCAAAAATCATCAAACTCATACGTGGGGATCTATGGATAGGTCTTCAGAAATGATATTGAGGTTTCTTATACCATTTTTCTTCAGACGAGACACTTTCAAAGTGGTTAAGTGTGAGCCAAGTTGCCTCTCAAGGAGCGTCCTCTCATTTGTGTTTAATACAAAGTTAGCATACAGTTTATTCACCCGAGCAGTCCTGAGAAGTTTGGATGATAAGATCACAGGTACAATCTCTATAATCGTAAAAACCAAGGTCGCATACAGCAGTAGGCTTCATGCGATCCCACATCAGGCAGTCCGCGAGACGGCTCGTCCGATCAAACGCTGTTATTATGTTGGCGCAAATAAAATATTATAAATTAAAATCGTAATAATAAAAGAATGGCAGATTGCGGAAATGTCTGCTCGGTGCAAAGTCTTATGTGTATTAGCGAGTCGTTGTTTCGTGTGTGCTAAATAAAATGTTGCGGAGACAATTTTCTCACGAGTCCGGCAAATCTGTTGTAGAAAATAGTAAACAGGAGTATTTTAGGAGGTAAATATTTTTTATTGCACCTTTATATCGATTTATATATGGTTTTGTAAATCTAAATTAAATTTGTCTTAAAAAGTTCTCTCACGCACACAAAAAGTATAAGGGAATTCTACTCTACTCGGATAAGTCCAGTCGAATGAATCTCTGTTGGGGCGATATGATTTTACAACATGATCCACGAAAATGATCAAAACAAATGTGTTACGAAATAAAAAGGATTGTTAAAAAGTGTTCATGTGGTGACCCATACTAAAACATAACTGACTTCCTCAATGATACCCCAGATTGGGCAATGGAGCGACCACCTGTTTTAGGCTATTTAAATTATAAATTCGACTGTAATTAAATTTCATGCAAAGAATAGAAGAAGCTCGCTGAGTTTGTTGCGCCCGTTCATATCAGATTTGTGGCATACATTTTTCGAATGGGTGGTAGTTTTGAACGTTTAATAAGAGTCCAAATTGAGATTTCATATCTTATTTTAAATAAGAGTATATGCATTTGAATGATGCAGTGGGGGGGCGGTATACACTTACTATAATAAATTGCTCTAGTTCTATACAAGCTATCTCAATTAGTTGTTCTATAGAGAGATTAACAATATCTCTTCTATTTTTACATTTTAATCTATTATTAATAATAATTAGGGAACCTCCATGTATTGCCCTACTTCTACATAACGAACTGACTACTTTATGTTCTCTAAAACTAAACTGGAGCTGATGACTCTTACGCCAATGTTCTGTAATACATAATATATCTATATTACAGCAGCTCAAAAACAGTTCAATTTCTAATTCCTTACTTGAGATACCTTGTATATTCTGGTGAATAATATTTATGAGCTTTATATTATGATTATCTATAGCAGTAACATTTATATTTGGTGAATGTTGCCTATTTTGTATGATATTGCAAGAGTTGTCCTCCCTTGTCAAATAACTTAATTTAAATTCATTGAAGAGAAATCTTCATTGTTATATTTTTGTACATTAGTACTAATACATTCCCCATAATGTATGTCGATTATTTTACAATTTTGCCCAATAGAGGCATGCTATAGGGGTACTCTCTGAGCTAGAGCAGCGTCAGTGGCGCAGTGATTAGGAAAGTTGCCTCTCATGAGGGAGGTGCATGTTTGAGCATCGCCAGATACCAAATACCGTTTTAAAATTATTCAAATACTTTATTTTCTGGAACTTAAACTCATCTGCAAGGAAGTTCAAAGGTTGCATGTGAACTCGACCAATTACAGCAAGCCAAAATGGGAGTCAAAAGGATTATTTCACGCGGAAAAGACGCTGTATTTGAAAACAGCTCTGACAACCTATATTTTAATAGAAAAGTGTTCACTTACGTTCCGGTGACTGCCAAACTCGTCTACACTCCTGTAAATATCATCATCATCACCTGGAAGTTGTCTACTGCTGGACAACGGCTTCCCCCAAAGATCTCCACGACGATCGGTCCTGAGCTGCCCTCATCCAACTTAATAAAAAAAAAATCTCCTTGAGGGCAACCCTTCTCTCTATACAGGATGTAATCGTTAAGTGTGATTCACTAACTACCACAGATATCGAAGATCTTTAAACTGATACTGAAACTAGGTTACCTAATCAGTAAAATGTCATTGATAACATTTTAATAATCAAACGGGAAGTATTGAAAATGTTGATATTAAACACTAATACGTCATCCCATTGACAGACAGCGTGTACGGATAAGGTGAGTTACCATCGATAAGTTTATTGGGACAGAAAAGTCAACGATAGTTACGATTTTTCAGGAGTATTCTGGAATATGCTTGTCCAATATGGTCTCCACAATATATAATTTACAATGAACGCTTGGAACGTATACAGAAAAAATTCTTAAACCACCTAAACTACCGTAAAAAATTACACACCGACTCTTATTATGACAGTTGTAAGGCGCACAAGCTATTAACGTTGGAGCAGAGACGCATTTTACTTGATATGAGCCTACTATTTGATATTGTGAACAGCTTTGTTGACTGTGATAAATTGACCTCTAAAATATCATACTGTACACCGTCAACCCGCACGAGGCACACGAATCTACTATATGAACCACTACACTATACAAACTATTCCAAAAACACTTTCATATCACGGGCAATACATACTTACAACACAACCTTCAGTCACGTAGATCTTTTCACCATAAATAAATCTAAATTCAAATCAGAACTCATAGCTACTTTCAATGATACATCTAAGTAACTGATGCACTAACATAATATATTTTTATGTTTATTTATTTTACCACATATAGTATACATATTTATGTATTACCTTTTATGTATATATTTAGTAACAGTTTTCTTATATGTAATGAAACGACCTATATAATCTCAAAATAAATCTCATTTTTGTTTAGTAGGTATCGCACCATGTTGAAATTTTTCGGAAACCGTAATTTAATATAATATAAGGGAAACCTGTTATTGGCATTATTATTGTAAAATATTATTAGTTATTTAAGTAATCTGTAATATGCTGTTGGTTTTCTTAATAAAATAAAATAAAAAATAAAATTTTTATCTCAAGTAAGAGATAGACTGAATATAGGGAACGGCCGTTAATGAAACAGAGTTGCGCCATTCCACAAGGAAGCATTATCGGCCCATTGCTATTTCTATCATATATCAATGACCTCCCACACTCTACAATTATTAATAGATATTTGCTATTTGCCCTTGATACTACATTAATTATTAAAGAAAAAGACACAATTACACAAAAATTTACAATTGTTAATTCACTTAATGGCTAAATAATAATAACTTAAATTTAAACATATTAAAAACTAAGATTATCCATTTAGATACTAAAAGTAATTAAAAAAATAATATGAACATAAAAAGGATCGTGTGGTTTTATGAAACCACGGTAAAAGTGAAACATTTTTTCACATTATAGACATTTAACTAAAAAATTTCGAATAATATTCCATTAAGGGTACAAAAATCGCTTTTAAAACTTTGCGCTAAAAATAAACACTGACATACAACATTTACATTAAACACTGACGAAAACAAACAAAATAGGGTGGAGCACTGGCACAAATGAGTAATAGTCTATACAGTACACGGTCAGCTGCTGCGAACTATAGGCGCCGCCCGACCGACACGCGGCATGCAACACACAGACGAAAAAGTTTGAGACGGTGTAAGTAATAAAAGTTTCACTTTAAAATATAATGGTACAATGATTGAACACATAAATAATATTTACTATCTTGGCATAATAATTGATAAAATTCTTAAATGTAAAGAACATATTGAAGACATTTGTAATAAATTGGATAGGTTTATTTTTGCCATTAGGTGAATAAGACGGTATCAGAACAAGCCGCGTGGTGTGCATACCACGGATATGTGTAAATCTTCGTACGCAATTCGCGCTTTCAGAATTCAAAAAATGTATCCGTGCAATATGCAATGCACACTGGATGGACAGCTGCAAGCCACTTTTAATCAAAAAGAAAATATTAACTGCCTCTTGCACACTCGGGATATGTGTGTATTTTTGTACATTAACACCCGGAATATTTCACCAAAATGAAAGATCACTCTTCTAGGAACACTCGATACCCAAACAAATTACTTGTACCCAAATGTCAATTAATACTCTGCCACAAAAATGTTCATTACATGGCGATAAAAATATATATTAAGTTACCCGTTCATTTAAAAGACATGACATGTAATCATCTTAAGAATAGATTATCATCATGGCTAATAAAAAATTGTTGTTTTTTTCAATAAATGACTATTTAAATTTAAGGAAAATTGACATACAAATTTGACATGAATATTACTGTTTTATTAGAATTATAATTGTATTGCTTAGTCTAAAACACTTAATGCTTAGGTTCAATTTTATATAAAACCAGCTGACCCGACAGACGTTGTTCTGTATATCTATCTACTAATATATAAAGCTGCAATGTTTGTTTGTTTGAACGCGCTAATCTCTGGTACTACTGGTCCGATTTGAATGATTATTTCAGTGTTGGTTAGTCCATTTATCGAGGAAGGCTATAGGCTATGTTTTTTTTTCAAAATTAGGGATCCGAAATAAAATTGCTATTTTGTAACACAAGGTGTAAAATCGAAAACCTATTTTTGCGTGTACTGCAAAAACTATTGACAATAGAACAAAATTATGTACAGGGTATAATATAGGCAATATTTTATTACTTATAAAACTATCGCGTGAATTATACTTTATATGGCAAAACAACGTTTGCCGGGTCAGCTAGTAATAAATAAAATAATGTTTTAATATGGATTTGTCAATAATATATCATAACATCAAAAATTACTTCGTAAAATATGCACCCTGCTGTCGTAATGAAATTATTTCAAAGCAGAACTGTCAAACCGTGCGTCAATAAATTCTCTCATAGAAGTTATGTATGGACACATCAAAGGAAAATCAAATGTGTTGTTTCTATTAAATTTAGCAGCATTTTCCTATTTATTCTTTGTCCTTCTCTGGACTTCTACAAATAATTCAAGACCAAAATTAGCCAAATCGGTCTAGCCGTTCTCGAGTTTTAGCGAGACTAACGAACAGCAATTCATTTTTATATATATAGATTAACTAATTTGACACTACATATATTTGCATGCCTTGTAGGTAAAATTTGAAAAACGTCATCTGATTAAATTAGACCGACTGAAAAACTGACCTTCCTCCTCCTTGCGTCGTTTTCCTCATTACTGAGGGTCATGACTCCCCCGCTGGATCAGATTCTTCCATCTGCTGCGATCCTCAGCCTTATGAAGGGCGTCATGGAAGTTGATGTTCAGAGAAGATCGTATTTGGTCCGAACATCTCTTGGGACTGCGTCCTCTGGGACGCCTGCCATCTACCTTGCCTGTCACCATCAGCTGCTCAAGATTATGACCCTCTTTACGAGTAATATGTCCGAAGAATTCTATCATCCTACGAAGGCATATTGTGGAAAGTCTAGTTTTGACGTTAAGTGCTCTTAGAATAGACACGTTGGTGCGAAAGGCGGTAAAACTTACCTTATTGATATTCAAATAAAGATTATTATTATCATAATGATTTATAAAACTATAGTGTGAATTATACAAAATATAAAAGAAGTGTGATTGTTACTAATGAATACAACTAACGCCATCTCTTATCTTACGCCATAACTAGCAAGCAAAAGATCAATACAATTTATATGGTAAAACAACGTTTGCCGGGTCAGATAGTAACAAATAACTTTGTAAGGTTCTATTTAAATCGTGTTCAAAGTTATATGTTTGTACTAAAAATAATTGTATATAAATTATCGTATACTGAATGCATCAACCTTTAGAGCTTGAATTCATTGTTTGTGTAAGGATGCTTCGTGAATATGATTTATAAAGAAATAATATTGTAAAACTAAGGAGTTTTTTGTTTGAATGCGAAAACCTCTATGTGTTTTCGGAATTGAATAATTCTTTTTGCATATGATAATATATAGAGTCATTACGAATTTATTGTTAGGTTGGTAATACTGCTTAAGAACCGTTCATGGCAGCCCTGTTTCACTACAACCAATGTGATCTATTGTGACAGCCACTGTTAACTATACTTAGCTCATTGCTAAGATTGATTCTTTTCATGAATCTTATTGTATCTTTTGCAGTGAGCTGACGTATCTTAAACTAATTAAGAATTGGTCTTCCCTAAGAGATGCTATGTTTACCCATTAAAGACGTTTGCCAGTGGGAGACGCTTTTGCACTGGATTCCGGCTAGATTATGGGTTTATTGAAGTAGGCGTTACTTTGCGGAAATCCATAATTATGCAAATCCGAGCCTGGTGCCAAATTTTGGCGAGTCAACATGTCCTGAGGATGCCTCGTGTAGAGGCGAAACACGTGTCGAATTGTTTAATAGACAAATATTGGCGGAATTAATACTAAAGAAAACCCAAAACAATTGGATAGATTTTGGGTACCACAACGGCGCCTCTTTCTGCGGTGAAGCAGAAATGTGTAAGCATTTCTGTGTTTCGGTCTGAAGGGCGTCGTACCTAGTGAAATTACTGGGCAAATGAGACTTAACATCTTATGTCTCAAGGTGACGAGCGCAGTTGTAGTGCCGCTCAGAATATTTGGGGGTTTTCAAGAATCCTGATCCGGCACCGCATTGGAATGGGCAGGGCGTATCAATTAACATTAGCTGAACGTCCTGCTCGTCTCGTCCCTTATTTTCATAAAAAAAAAACGTTTACGCATTAAAGGGCCACATTCAGAGAGGATCTACACGCTCTACAGTGTATGAGGCCAGGATTGAGTTGTGGTCATAATCTGCAGTGCTCAGCTGCAGCGCTGCAAATCTGCACAGCGATAGTGTCCTAGTTAGAATGCATAAATTTTCCCTACTTAGCCCTTTACTACTGCCTCATGCACACCCTTTTTGTTGAAAAGGAATATAAGTAGTATATGCTATCTAGCATTAGGCTGCACCTCTCAGTCGGAGTTAAGATTAAAATTATTATTTTTTATAAGTAAGACGAAAAAACGGCTCTGAAAAACTGTTAATTATCCTCATACTGTCATCGTTAGTGATACGTAACTTAGAAATGCCCGCAACAATAGGGATTTTATGACAGAACGAATAATTAAAATATATATATGAAACTTATCATCTAAGTATAATATTACTACGGGGCACATAATTGTACTATTTATATTATACATAGGCTGCACTAAAAGTATCGGGAATGGAATATTTCCACTGTTCCTGTTTCTGAACTCCGTAAAGAGAACTGCAACCGCCGCATCATCCTCCATCACGACAATGCGAGTTCTCACACCGCGCACAGAACAAAAGAGTTTTTAGAGCAAGAAAACGCAGAATTATTAGACCATCCGCCGTACAGCCCCGACCTAAGCCCTATTTATTTCTATACTTTCCCTAAAATAAAGAATAAATTGCGTGGTCAGAGATTTTCATCACCTGAATAAGCTGTGGACGCCTACAAAACGGCCATTTTGGAGATCCCAACTTACGAATGGAATGGTTGCTTCAATGATTGGTTCCATCGTATGGAAAAATGTGTCAAATTTCGCGGAGAATACTTCGAAAAGCAATAAATACATTTTTAAATAATAATGTTGTGTCACTTCCTTGATTCCCGAAATTTTCAGTGCCGCCCTCGTATTTTCAAATTACTATATCATCCCCACCAGATACAGATGTATATCTAGAATTTCTCTACAGTGTGGTTTACGTGGAACTTTCTTCCACGTTCCGAACTATGGAATGTGCTTACACTTTTCAAAAAGGCCTTCAATTTTCCTGTTATCACTTAAGATCAGCTGATATGTACGGTCATTTGTCCTCCACTTTCGTAGAAAAATACACAATTACTTAAAAAGAAATTAAGGCAAAGTATCAAAATATTATCAGTCTTTTTAACGTGTAAGTTAACAGATACTACATATCTGATATCAGATTTACTATCGACGTGATAGTCTTTATCTATATAAGCATTAACTACTGTAGTATTGATATTATCGTCATCCGTAACTGTAATATAAACAGTGATATTTATATTTTTACTAGCCGACGTTGTTGTGTTTATGATAAATAATAATAATAATATTGTCACACTTTTTACACAAATTATCTTGCCCCAAATTAGGCATAAATAGCCTGTATTATGGGTTGCAAGACAACGATATATTTAATACAATATACTCGGACTCGAAAACAAACATCCATATTCATCACATAAATGCTTGCACCTACCGGGATTAGAACCCAGGGCGTCTAGTAGGTAGGATCGCTAACCACTCGGCTATACAGGTCGTCTATATAAATAAAATACTGTTTTAATGAATTTGTCAATAATATTTCATAATATTAAGAATTATTTCGTAAAATATGCTCCCTATTGTGTTACAGCAGAACTATCAAACCGTGCGACAATAAATTCTCTCATAGAAAGTATGTCCATACAAAACAAATATTGGAAATAAAATAATTATGGGTTCTAAATCGAAATAAAAACTATCCTATCTCTCAAGTTGGACTAATTTTCACTACATGAAGTCATCCCCATTAAAGACCGTTCATTAGTTTAGGGAGTTCACTGAGACACACATCAGGATATTGGATTTATAAATTATTAAAAACGAGGCCAAAACCACCTGGAGGGTCATGAAGTCGTCGAGGAGGTCGGTATGATCGAATGGCTTTTTCATATCCAACATCGCCGAACGGTTAACATTTTGTTTTTGTTTTTTTAATTTTCTCAGTGACGTCAGATCCAGACATACACTTCCGATATCTTTGAAAATTAGGTGAACCTTTATCAGTTACGAACATGTTGCTTATTCGCTTCTGTTGATAAAATTGGTACTATCTGGCCTTATATTATTGTTTACATAACCAAGAGGGCTGTTTTGTTTTGTCTAGCACTTTTCAGTTGTTTGATATTTAAGTGTTATTATCATTGTTTTAATAATTAAGCATAGGTTAGCTTCCTATTTCTTACAAATTCTTTCTAATGATTCTGTATTTCCAGCTATTTCTGGAAGAAAAAGTCTGTCTCATTCAGAAGGGCTAAATAAGAGTTAGGATTAATAAAATACTGTATAATATATCAAAATTAAAATATGTTATCCGATAATGAAATGTATCCACGCACACATGGTATCTGAAAAGCACAAGCCTTTATTTGATGCTGTTTTAATTCTAAAATTAAGCAGTTTGCGCCTGTTAAAATGTTACATTTTCAACCCAAGAATTTTGAAAATATTGGCTTTGTTACATAGGAGCCGTGAACTCGTATCGCTCAAGGTCGCCGGCATTTAGTGTCGCCTTAACAGGAAGAGTATATTGTAATAAAAGTGTAGAGTTAATCATTGGCTTAGATTACTGAAAATTAAAGTGACTAATTCCCACACAAAGGTGTAATTGGTTTTTCTTTAATTACAGAGGTAATTTTTTATGCGGTTTGTTCTACCTTTAGCCAAAATTTTACGGTTTCTGGTTTTTAAGGTCATCATAAAGGTGTTGCTGATTGAACCTGTTTGCAGCGCTGAGTCGCTAGCCGTTAGGCTGGGCGGAAACCAGATTAGGTTTCCTGATCAGAAATCCAGATTCGGAAACCTGAATGGTCTAATTACATAAAAAATATTGAACAAGGCGCACATCATTCTTATTGTTTCCAAACGGAAAAAAAAAACCTAACGTTCGGTTCGTAAGAACGGAAAAAACTCAATGACGTCATCCCGAACGCAGCTCTTGCGTACATTTCGGCTCAGCCGCCGCACACGCACGGAAATTTCAATTCAGATTCGCGCGAGCTTTGTAGCGAGTGGACGTCTCTAGACTCGTCGTAGGTAACTAATTTAATTTTCTCTCGTATGCCATTATAAAGCTCATCAAATGATTTCACTGACATCCTGTAATATTTGAAGAATTCATCTGTGATGGTCTCGTAATCTTGCTCTTTTGAGATAAAATTGACTATCTGTTAATCTTCGAGTATTCAACGGGTGTACCCAGTAACGACGATTCTTCTTCTCCTTGTTTAGCGCCAGTAAAAGTGCAATAGTAATTAATTCCTCTTCGTCGTCCATGATAATACTTGCGTGTGTTACTGTTACTGTTCACATGGAGAACAACAAAAAATAAATTGGACTTGTAATGAATTTTTATATTTTGGACACCACACCCCTATACAGCGATGTATTTCTAGTATTTTTTAAGTTTACTTTTAATTAGAATAAGGGATTAATGTTAATTAAGGGACATAATTGGCCTGAAATAAAAGAATATTATTATTATTATTTATCACGGAGAGTGTTCCTAAGAACTGTTTCACCTGAATCCTGCCGCCGAATTCCAGATTCGTACGACACGCCACAAATTAGGATTTTATCCCCACCATCTTGATGTGTGTTGTGACTCCACTGTGCTGTTTTTAATGAACTACCTACCACATGCAACCATGCTGTGCAATGAGTTTCCTTGTGCGGTATTTCCAGAACGAAACGACATGGGTACCTTCAAAAAAAGCGCGAACACCTTCCTAAAAGGCCGGTAACGCTCCTGTGATTAATCTGGTGTTGCAAGAGAATGTGGTCGGCGGTTGGCTCCTGTTCCAAAAAAAAACAACGCCGCCCGATATATCCGAACATATATTATTACAGATATTGGTGTATGAAAGCAAGTTGTTAAGCACCTAAATAGTATTGATAGCATAGTCAAAAGTATTCCATTCCTGTTCACTTGCCTCTCTCCACAGTTACTTTTGCACCACAACGGCGCCTATTTCTGCCGTGAAGCAGTAATGTGTAGGCATTACTGTGTTTCGGTCTGAATGGCGCCGTAGCTAGTGAAATTACTGGGCAAATGAGGCTTAACATCTTATGTCTCAAGGTAACGAGCGCAGTTGTAGTGCCGCTCAGAATTTTCGGCTCTTTCAATCATCTTGAGCGGAACTGCATTGTAAGGGGCAGGGCATATTAATTACCATCAGCTGAACATCCTGCTTGTCTTATCCCTTTTTTTTCATTAAAAAAAACTTTTTATATAAGAGGGGGGAAACGGGTATGAGGCTGATGTGGTTGTAAGTGGTAAGACAACCGCTTATGGACATACGCAACACCAGGGATCAAAAGATGCGTTGCCGGCCTTTAATTTGGGAGTATACTTTAATCTCTTTCGTTTCTTAGCTTTCTTCCATCGTTCGTTATACCTGGAGACGGCCTTTTCGCCAGCTATGAGTGCACTTGCCCACATTCTTGTTCTTCCTCCTTTTCCATCAGACATCGATATAAAGACGGTTGTGTGTAAGAGAATATTAACAATACTCCCAACTTAAAGGCCGGCAACGCATCTCTTGATCCCTGATGCTGCGGATGTCCATACCACAACTTTCCATCACGTGACATATGAGTATAAGAATAGTCGCCCTATTTCGTCGACGAAAATACCCCATATAGGGGGTCAATTCTACAACCCTACCAGACCAACATTGAGCCCCTACAAGACGTAGACCTCAAACCGACGTTATTTTACAAATTAAGGTGAATTTCGTCTCGTGCCAGATTTTGCCGAGCCAACACGTCCTTCCGGCGAAATTGTTTAAAGACAAAGTCGAATTGTTTAATGACAAATATTAGCGGAATTAACACTAAAGAAAATTCAATTTGATAATTAAGGCCTTATGGATTTCCGCAACGTAACGCCTATTACAAAAAAAAGGTGAATTTTGTTAAGATATAAATAAAAGTAGCTGTAGACTGGTAGGGTTATGGAATTGACCCCCTTATATGGGGTATTATCGTCGATAAGTTTATAGTCGAATAGTTTATACCTAGTTTACTACTCCTAAAGTTTGATAACTACATACAGGGACACATTGTATATGTATAAAAAAAACATAAGATTTATATGTATTACGTTAGTAAAATATATAACAAAATGGCTTCTCTTTTGTTCTGTTTTCAAAATGTTCTCGCACTCTCTATGTACGTTATTTTTTACGTCATCGTCATATAGAATGGGTTTTTCTGAATGAGCCGTGTATCGCATTTGCTTCTGTCTGTATCAACTCGATTGTACTTTATAATTAGCTGTTTGTATATGGACGGAAAGGTTAATAATGTGGGCAAGACGTCTGACTAATATTTACATACGATTATGTACAGGGTGTTACTATTTTAATTGTATTTATTAGCGTCAACATTTTTATTGTCTTTATTTTAATGAGTCCAGCCCATTACAATACAATGCCAGGATTCTCCAAAAGCTTATAATAAGTTTTACAAATGTTTTAATGCGACAGAAATTTATTGAGCTTTCACATATACCCCTTCTTGCCTCTTTTGTTCGCACTACAAGCTTTTATAAAGTTTCAAATATTGCCAAAAATCCAGTTAGAAAAATATTTTAATTGTCTTTTCAGCAAACCCATTCGTTTGATTCCCATATAATATCATTAATTACTATCAAAGTGCGTACATATAATTCCATATTTATACTAAATCGATAGTTGAAGAGAAACATATTATATCTATACACTAGCCGACCCGACAGACGTTGTTCTATTCATTATAAAGAAAAAAACTCTTGCGGGTGGAATTTGTTAAAAAAAAATCCACACTATGCCACTTTATATCATTGACATCGCAGCAGCAGCTCGTATATGACAAAGATAGAAACTTTAGTTGTATTGAGTATTTGTAACCCATCAGATACAAATGATTTATGACCAAAGAATTTAATTTATAGAACAGTACTTTAAACTTTATACTAGAGCCTGAATCGACGCACGCACACATACACATGATATACATGGCTTCTAAGCAATCTTGGGGAGACAAAGCTATTGAGTGCCACGCCATACGCCGCCGACACTAGTCGCTGTCTGAGTTAAAGTAGGGTAGTAATGTGTAAGCATTACTGTGTTTCGGTCTGAAGGACGCCGTAGCTAGTGAAATAACTGGCCAAATGAGACTTGATGTCACCGCACCGCCTCTTTCTATTTGTGTCGCCTGTTTGTCGCGCAGATGTTCTACTTCTTTTTTTTTATAACAATAAGGGACGAGACGAGCAGGACGTTCAGCTGATGGTAATTGATACGCCCATTACAATGCAGTGCCGCTCAGAATTCTTGAAAAACCCAAAAATTCTGAGTAGTACTACAAATGCGCTCGTCACGTTGAGACATAAGATGTTAAGTCTCATTTGCCCAGTAATTTCACTAGATACGGCGCCCTTTAGACCTAAACACAATAACGCCGTTGTGTGGTACCCATAATCTAGCCGGCATTCTGTGCAAAGGAGCCTCCCACTAGTCCTCCCCTTAGTCGCCTCTTACGAAACCCTTCACCCTTGGGCCTGGGACTTCCCTATTTTTTTTACGCCCGGGGAAGTACAAGGCAAACCGGTTTTCAAGGAGCTTTCTTCCACGTACTACAAAGCTGTGGAATGAACTTTCTTGTGCGGTGTTTCCGGGACGATGCGACATGGGTACCTTCAAAAAAAGCGCGTACACCTTCCTTAAAGGCCGGCACCGCTCCTGTAATTCCTCTGGTGTGGCGTTCCTAATGTGGGCGGCGATGATAACACCAGGTGACCCGTACGCTCGTTTGTCCTTCTTTTTCATAAAAAAAAACTTACTCTTATTTTTTTTCTTTACACACACACATACACATTAAACTGCTTCCTATTAACCATCCATCGTGATTTCCTGCGAAAGTGTGTGGAACAAAATATAAACAATAATTAATTGCGTAACGTTTAAAACAACCTGTTTATTTTTAATGTATTCGTCGTCCAATGTTCGAGCCGCGGTCATGGAATGAGTTCAGTTAATATCGTTTGTGTTACATCGTAGCGTGTGTCCAAGTATTTTGCAATGCGTTCAGGTAATTGACATTTGGAGAATATTTCGTGTTTTCGTGTGTTTGTTTAAATATATTTAATACTTTTTTATTTTCTGCGGCGTCATCGTTATAACAATATATTTAAAGGAGGTTATCAATTCGTATAGTTTTGTATTTGTTACTTTTAAGTTTGAACCTCCGCTGTTATATACATGCTGTAAAAAAAACTCTGATCTGATTACTAAATCAATAAGTAATTTATAGAATTCTTCATACAGGCGTAGAAAATGCATTGTAGTATTTTTAACCCACTTCGATGAGGAAGAGGTTCTCAATCCGATCGGTATTTTTTTATATATGTAGACCGATCACGCTGAGATTTATGATCCGATTTACATGATGCATCCATAATTAGATGTGAAATGTTTGCCATTTGGTCCCATAAAAATTTGTCATGGTTTGGCCCAGTACTTTTCATTTTATGAACATACTAGCTGACCCGGCAAACGTTGTTTTGCCATATAAAGTATAATTCACGCGATAGTTTTATAAGTAATAAAATATTGCCTATATTATAGCCTGTACATCATTTTGTTCTATTGTCAATAGTTTTTGAAGCGTACGCAAAAATAGGTTTTCGATTTTACACCTTTTTTACATAGCAATTTTATTACGGATCCCTAATATTGAAAAAAAAACATAGCCTATAGCCTTCCTCGATAAATGGACTACCTGGACACTGAAAGAATCATTCAAATCGGACCAGTAGTACCAGAAATTAGCGCGTTCAAACAAACAAACATTATTTATTAGTATAGATTTTATGAAAATTGTTGCTTACGTGGATGATATAATTATAGTTTGTGTACGGCTTTTGAACCTACGTTGTTCTATATATTATGTTATATATATATCGTAAAAAAAAATCTGACTACTGAACCAATAGGTAGATAATTTAGGGAACTCCTCATAGAAAATGCGTAGTCATTTTGAAGTGAAACTTCTTTAGCATCGTTCTGATTCAAAAGTTGATGAAACGAAAATGCGAGACAATAAAAATAGACGGACACATAAATTCATTTACGATTTAACGTGGGAGAAAATGAGATAGGAAGCATTATACACACTTGTTTTGGTACCAGGCGATCATAAGTATGGTAACGGTGATAGTAATGTCTTTCATAGCGGTTGAAATCATCTGTCATCCTAGCAACATGTACCAGGACTTCATAGGAATTAATTCACAATGCAGGTTTCACTTCTGTATGTGTAATTTGTACGCACGCATTTTTCTAGCTACAAATCAAATATATTGTGTATCCAGAAAGTATAATTTTTTATGGAAGAAGAGCTCTAAATAACGTTCAATTAAACTTTCTTGAATTTTCATATAAAATACGAAGAGACTGTTTCACCGAGCATTGTTTTTGTATTTGAACTAGCTGACCCGCCAAACGTTGTTTTGCCAAATAAATTATTTCTAGTGAATATTATATTAATTAAAACTAGCTATTATTACAAAATATTGCAGAGAATAAATTGTTTGTTACTTTGAAATAATTATTAATTAAAGTCGATATTTTTTGTTAAGTAACGTATTTTTTGTCGGATTGTTTTTACATGGCAATAATTCGATGCTATAATTTTCTTATTTTACTTGTTTTTCAAGCTTACGTTAGTAGTGACACGATAAAAATATCGCGAAAAGGTATAATTTGGTGTTGAGTTTTATTGCATCGAGATTTTTTATGATACGGTTCATTTATTTATTTGGAAACAAAAAAGAAGTTCACTTAAATAATAACATGGAATAGACATGCAATTTTTACTCTTAGATAATTTATACATATAGATATACCCTTATTCATAATAGTCTGCTAACTTAAAGCATTGCTAATTCTCACTCTGTCTTCTTCTATTGACCTGAGTCAGAATGAGAAAAAACACTCCTTAGCGGCTGTTTAAAGTTAGCGGACTATTATGAATAAGGGGCAGAGTCTCTTGCTGTAAGGCAACAGATAAAAACAGGCCAGGAATATTAGTTTAGTGTGCGTGACAAGCTACGTCTTACACTCGCGATTGTATGTGTCGCTGTGTTAGTGTCCGTGAGTTGCTCAAAATAGAGGTTAGTTCTAAAGTTAATTTTATTTATGACATTTCACAGCTCTCATAGTCTATCTTGACTCGACGTATAAATGATCTAAGTTTTAACTAAATATAAAGTCTAGTTAAAAATCTATAATATTTAAGCTAATAATATTATTTTTATTTTATTTTATTCGGAAAACAAACGGTACAACTTAATACACTTACACAATAAAATTAATGATTCCACAATTAAATAATACATAGAATAATGCGAGCAAATTAATTACAATTTAAAAGTGGGTACCTATTTGTATATTGTACCTATTGAATAAAAAAAAAATTATAGAAAATTATTAATGGTTTTAGTAATAATAAAAGACATTTTTCAAGTTATTACCAGTGGGAGGCTCTTTTGCACGGGATGCCGGCTAGATTATGGGTGTGGTACCCGGCGCCTATTTCTGCCGCGAAGCAGTAGTGTGTAAGCATTGCTTTGTTTCGGTCTGAAGGGCGCCGTAGCTAGGGAAATTACTGGGCAAATGAGATTTGACATCTTATGTCTCAAGGTGACGAGCGCAGCTGTAGTGCCGCTCAGAATATTTGGGAATTTTCAAGAATCCTGAGCGGCACTGCATTGTAATGGGCAGGGCGTATCAATTACCTTCAGCTGAACGTGCTGCTCGTCTCGCCCCTTATTTTCATAAAAAAGTTAGTATAATGATTATGATGTTTTCTCAAATAACTGAAAATTTTATAAGAACATTCGGTTCGTGTAAAAATCAGACTGTCTAAAGGTCCTGACACTTTCAGCGAGAGTGAGATTCACGCGATGACTTATTATTGTGATAACGTACGCCCTCTTGGTCACATCAATGTCTCCTCTTTGATACTGATATTAATTATAATCACCGCAAACTGTTAATTACTTCTCGAAGTAAGATATTGTCTGTCTCTTTGTTGGTAAAGGTTGGGTGCCATCGTGGAGTCTCGGGGAAATATAGCTCTCAAATACATGAAAAAATAATGAAATATTTGTTGAAATTTAGACCGTTAATTTAATTGTAGTATTCGACGTAGTAGTAATATATTTAATTTGTGTTTTTTTTATGAAACAGTAGACCAAACGATCATACGCGTCAGCTGATGGTATGTAATTACCGAGGCCTATACTCTCTTCTAACTCCAGCGGAATCACAAATACGTTGCCGACCTTATAAAGCGTATATTTTTTTTCTGGTATAGGAGGACAAACGAGCGCACGGGTCACCTGTTGTTAAGTGATCACCGCCGCCCACAATCTCTTGCAACACCAGAGGAATCACAGGAGCGCTGCCGGCCTTTAAGGAAGGTGTACGCGCTTTTTTTGAAGGTACCCATGTCGTATCGTCCCAGAAACACCGCACAATGAAGCTCATTCCACAGCTTTGTAGTGCGTGGAAGAAAGCTCCTTGAAAACCGCACTGTGGAGGACCGCCACACATCCAGATGGTGAGGATGATATCCTAACGTGTGGCGTGTCGTGCGAAGATGAATTCGGCGGCAGGAATCAGGTTAACCAGCTCTTCGGAACACTCCCCGTGATAAATGCGGTAGAAGACACACAATGAAGCGACTTCTCTACGCAACGCCAAGTGATCCAGCCGATCACAGAGCACTGGGTCCCCGACAATTCGAGCTGCTCTGCGTTGCACGCGGTCAAATGGATCGAGCTGATACTGGGGTGCGCCAGACCAGAGATGACAGCAATACTCCATGTGTGGCCGGACCTGCGCTTCGTGCCGTGCTCTATTAATGACGCCCAGTTGCTTTGAAGCCAAGATTAAACGCACATAAGTTTTTTTTAATGAGAAAATGTGACAATACGAGCAAAACCTTCAACTGATGGTAGATGGTAAGCCTTACAATGCAGTGCCGCTCAGGATTGATTGATTGAACCTAAAATTCTGAGTGGAATCGCTGTTGCGGTCGTCACTATGAGACATTAGATGTTAATAGCCCAGTAATTTATGGGCTATTAACGTGGCCTGATCGAAAATTCCTAAGACAATTTTATACAGTATTTTAGTACCAGGCAATCATAGTTAAAGAAGAGATTGTCTTATGTATGACGCGAGTATATATTACTTAATATATTCTGACTTCATTCGCACGACGTAATTACTGCATAGATACCAGAAGAACATAAATATGGTAGCGGTGAAGAGAAAGCTTTTAGGTTGAGCTCTTTTATTGTTTTTTGAAAATTTATTGATTTACGCGTTATTTTGCGGAAATCCATAATTATCCAAATGTTGTAAGTTTTATTGAATGTAAATTCCGCTTAGTTTTGTCTTTAATCAATTCGAAACTTCGCTTTTACACGAGGCGTCCTCGCCAAATTCTGGCACGAGACTGATTCTTGTTTTTTTTTTTTATTTTATGTCACCCATTTGATACAGTATCTCAAACTACTGAATCTGTACTTGTCTCTTTTTAGCATTGAAGTAAAAAACACAAACTCTACATACATATTAATATAAAATCATAATTATAAACTGGAATGTTCTGTGCTATCAACCGGATTGAATGCCTAAGACTTCATTCACGTATGGATATTATGTTATCGCTGGTCATTTTGCGGCCATTAACACGATGTTGGCGGACGTATTTAAAGTTCTTTTTATATATTTATTATTAGATTGTTACTTCAAAAATGATGACAAGTACGTATAAATCATTCCTAGTTATGTAAATTTATGTTGCTATAAAGAATAATTATTATAAATAGCAGTGGCGTGCATTGGTTTTCTAGAAAGGTAAGCACTGTAGATCTAACTAGTCGTAGAAGCGCGCTCTAGTCTGGCAGTACTAGGGTTTTGAAGTCTACATACTGGAGTTGTTTGGGTTTCGCATGTAGTGTCCGTACCATTTATGGTCAACCTGATATTTTAGTTTGTGTCATTCGAGGAACAAGTATACCTTAAACTGCTTTCTTAATTTAACTCAATAGCATGAGCATGCGTGTTTATTTAACAAAAAATATTTGTTATTAAAATTCTAAGATTACACATATTTTCATTTTTAACGCCATCTAGCGGTAAACACCCATACTGCAATCATTTACTGTTAATTTCATGCGTTTGTGATAATATTTATACCTAGCCGCCCATAAATTGCTGAATATCGTTTAACTGTGACCAATACTTTTCTAAATAAGATCTATGAAATACTCGTTGCGTCGTATAGGCATTTTTGGGACTGCCTACCGTACGAATGTAGTATGTATCTAGCGTAAGGAAATGTTGAATGAGTCTGTGTTCAATAGAAGTTTGGTTATAGAATAACGGAACCAAATTAAACTTAATCAACTTTATTATTTTATTTTTCTTATATATAGAGCAACTGTATTTATTTATTTTATTTAAAAATTTCATATTAGAGGCAATGCCTAAAGTCATATAATATGGAATGCACGCCCCTGATAAATAGTTTAAATTTAAATCCTTTTTTACTTTAATTCAATTTATTACCATATTTATTAAATATGTCGGCGCAGCTCCAAACATCACACAACTATAACTGAGTGTACTCCAGGATTGGAAGACCAGTGCCACATTTGATACCTATTGCTTTTTTTTTCTTTTGTATTAAGTAAGTTAAGTATTAAGATTAAGCATATATTTTGTTATCAATAACTTTTTTGTGTGAATGTGTCAGTTTTTTCTTCCAAAATAAATTCATTTTCATTTCATTTCAAATACACAGAGAAGAAATCGTCAATGTCAACAAAATAGTACTTATAATTTTATGATTATCAACAGATTTATAATGGAATTTTATACGCTTTTTAGCAGGGGCGTGCATATCATAGGCAATTAGGCAGTGCCTATCTCGTTATGAACCTTAATTAATATAGTGTTAAACTTAATTTAGTTTAATTATGTTCCGTTATTTTATAACCACAGTGCTTTTGAACACCTATTCATAATTTTTTTCCTTACTCTGACTAGTTATAACTAGTTCATTGCCCATTGTTAATTATAATCAGATCGAAACACTTAAGGCGACACTAAATGCCAGCGACCTTGAGCGATATGAGTTCACGGCTGCCGGCCCTATATATCTATGCATATATCATAAAATTCTTGCGTGAAAAACAGTTTATATGCTTACAATCCTCGTTATTCACTACAAATCTGAATAAATGAACCTACACAAAAACGTACAAGCTCTAAGAATAACTTTTCTGAGAGAAGTACCAAAAAAAAGCGTCACACCATGCCAAAAAACTTGTTTAACTTCAAAGAAAAGTGGTAGTTCAAAAAGGCTCGGCAATGTTAATTATAACCAACAGCAACCATTAGCAACCTACAAATAAGACTTAAGGATATGTGTAACAGGATTAAGTAGTGTTCATAGCTCGAAATGCTATACTTTCACCACAAAACTTGTCTAAAAACACCATGAATGCGTGTTTTCTGCTTACTCTTCGCCTTAATTAAATTTAATTTCTTAAAATTAATTTTAAATAAGGTAACCTTATGTAAGTTTATAAGATTTAGTTTTTATACCACGTTACTTTTAGTTTCCTACCAGTAAAAAGTTTTGCTTTTATTTTATATCAAAATATTTTTCGTGACGTCACAAAATGGCCCAACGGAAGACCAGCGTTGGTTTTCAAACCAGCAACATGCTGAGTTGGGACAATTTTTTTTAATCGTATATAATAGAAATGTTTCAGTCTTTTTATTTTTTGCTTGTTTATCAATCTTAAGTTTATATTTATTTTTTATGTTACGTCTTTGTACAAAACTACTTACTTATACGTTTCAAAATAAAAAAAATTTCTTTCTTTTAGTTAGATCTACAGTCCCTACCTCACTAGAAAACCAATGCACGCCACTGTTTTGTAGACCATAATATAAGCGAATATAAAATAGTTAGGATATCTTGTTTGGTACAGATATTTGACACACTTTTACACAAATTATCTTGCCCCAAGTTTAGCATATATAGCCTGTGTTATGGGTTACAAGACAATGATATATTTAATACAATATACTTACTTAAACATACATACATCAATTCATATAAACATACATAAATACATCCATGACTCGGAAACAAACATGCATAAATGCTTGCACCTACCGGGATTCGAACCCGGGACCTCTAGCTTAGTAGGTAGGAGGTACAGATGAAGAATTTCTTAATGTTGTTGATGGAATAATAAATGTAAACGAAATGCAATTGTTACAGGAGAACGAGGTCCCTGAACGCGCCGTCTCCGATACAACAATTTGGACCATGCGGCAGGATCATGAAGAACTCTGCTATGGTTATGTAAGTAATACTATATGTAATAAGGCCTTTCCCAATATACTATCTACAGATAGAGATAAATTACTACCTTCTACTGTCAGTAATTAGCTGTCAATAATCTGAAGCTGTCCCAATATACCCGATAAGTCATTCTTTATAAGAATCTATAAGAATTGCAATTTACATACAAACTTCTATCGTTGCTAAGCTATACGTCGTCCCATTGACAGACAGCGTGTACGGATAAGGTGAGTTACCGTCGATACGTTTATTGGGACAGAAAAGTCAACGATAGTTACGATGTTTTATCTCAAGTAGGCCACAACCGGAGATAGACTGAATATTTTATGACGATACGACACTCGTACGGTTAGCTCAGTTGGAAGAGCACTTACAAGGAACGCGAGAGGTCGTGGATTCGAGTCCTGCATCATTCATAAAATTTTGTTTTCAAATTTTATGTGTGTATTAATCCCAGAAGTGAGGGTTATCACTTTAAAAACATAACAAATTGTTTAGATTTGCAAAAGCGACATCTCAAGTCAAATTCCTAATATGCAAATATTGAAGTTGAGCAGGTTATCAGCTGTAAAGTAGATCCTGTAGATGAAGCCACAACCTGAGAGTTGAACAAAGCGTTCAAGATTTTATGACGATACGTCACTCGAACGATTAGATCAGTTGGAAGAGCACTCGCAAGGAACGCTAGAGGTGGTGGGTTCGAGTCCCGCATCGTTCATAAAATTTTGTATTCACATTTTATTTGTGTACAATGCGCTTCGATATTCTGTTACTAGCTTCTACCCGCGACTTCGCGCGCGTGCCATAGTTACTTAGGGCAGCATTTTTTATTTTTTAATATATTCACTTTGCAAATAATACAAACTGCTGTGGTGAATACATTTTTATAAGCTACCAACTATAGATTTCTCATCCCCCTTATTCATCCCCACACAGGTCTACCTTAAAAAAACCTACAATAAATATTTATTTATTTCTTATCAAGTACCTAAATACAAATTTTCATGGGGCTATCTTCGATAATGAGGTACTTTCATACAAATTTCCACCCTCTATTTCAACCCCGCCAAGCCTTTTATTCGATAAAAGGTAGGCTATGTCCTTCCCCAATAACTTATCTATCTCTGTAACAAATTTCATCAGAATCGGTTCTGTGGATAAGACGTGATAGCGTAACAAACAAACTGACATTCACATTTATAATTTTTATAAGAATTATTATAATATGTTTACTTTCGCATTATTAATAATATATTTCAAAATAAAATATGTGGTTCGCATGATGCAAGAGATTATGATAAAAAAGGCTTCTTGTGAAGATGTTTTTGTGCAATAGTACTTGAAATCATTTATATTTCATTTCGTATTTATAATACGCTTTTTTATATTTTTAATATGATCAAAAAGTTTTTTTTTTTCAATCCACGCGATTCATTGGATTTTATTTCTATTTATCGTTTTCATAATTTATATTTTTGTAAAATATATTTGGTCGCTACTAAGACAACCGCCCCTACGTGTTTTTTTTGTTTTGTTTGTTACTTTCAAGAAACTGGTACCAATTTGGTATCAATATTTAAGTAAAATCGTTTTAAAGTTTAAAAATATGCATGTTGCAGTCGATATTGTTTTAAATAATACGTATTATTATAAAAAAAAGTAATATTAATTTTGTCTATTTTTTTTAAAGTGATAACGCTCACTTCTGCGATTAATTACACAAATAAAACTGAAAACAAAATTTTATGAACGATGCGGGACTCGAACCCGCGACCTCTCGCGTTCCGTGCGAGCGCTCTTTCTAACTGAGCCAACCGTTCGAGTGACGTATCGTTGATAAAATCTTGTATGCTCAACTTTCATGTTGTGACTCACAACCTGGGTATTTAATTTTGTCATTTAATCAGAACGTAGATTATTCTAATTGTTTTTTCATTAAATAACAGGATTCCCTTTATTACTCCGCTTCACTCTATTCCCACTTTTGAGGCGTCCTGGAATGTGTGATTGCAGGCAGATCCAGGACCCGGCGTCCCAGCGGCTCACCTGGTACAAGCCGCCGCTGACCGTGCTGGTGATCAAGAAGATCCACGACGCGACCATCATCATGCCTTTTGTACAGCTCGTGCATTGGCTCGTTCATGTGAGTACATCGAGATTCTTAAAAAATATCAATTTAAAAAATTATAAAATCATCACTAGTGCGGTAGTAGATTTCGAAGAATAAGATTACGTTATTCAAAAGAATTGTTAAAAATAGTTTGTGTGGTAAGGGTTATTATGACATTAATGATTTTCTTAATGATACCACAGATTGGGAACGGAGCGACCGCCCTCAGGCTATTAAATAATAAGTTTAATTGTACGATATTACTTTGCAACCATATTTTCTATGAAAAAAATGGAAGACCGCTGAGTTTTTGCGCCTGTTCTTCTTAGGTCTGAGGCATACTTTTTGGTTTGATAGTTTTCGACTTTCAATAAGTGATATACACATCCTATTTGAAATAAAGATGTTTGAATTTGATGCACAGAGACGTTGTCTGTCTCTGCATCACCTAGCGCATATATTACGGCCAGTTTGCAGGAGTTGTTCGTGTTAATACCAGCTGCGAGTTTTTCTACTGGACAACACAGAGATTCGCGAGACCACTCTGTTGAATCAATTTCCAGACGCAGTATTACCAAACCGATCAAGGATGCCTTCAGGCTAACATCAAACTCTCATCCTGAGATCTAAGGAGCGATCTTAGACTTTGCTCAGACTTTACTAACTCAAAACTTAGCTCAGTGTTTTAATACCAGAACATGACTTTTTAACCGACTTCAAAAAAGGAGGAGGTTTTCAATTCGTTGCTTTTTTTATGTTTGTTACCTCAAAGCTTCCGACTGGGTGAACCGATTTTGATTACTCTTTTTTTATTTGAAATCTAGTGCTTCCCGTGTGGTCCCATTGTAATTGGTCCAGATCTGACAATGGCATCCATGAGAAAAACAATAAAAGTCTTAAATTTGCTATACATACGTACAGCAAAGTAGATGATAAATTTACGAACAACTCAATATCGCGCAAACCGATTTTGATAATTCTTTTTTTATTGGAAAGGATATACTTCAAATATAGTTTGGTTAGGTTCTGATTACGGAATCCATGACACAGTAACGGAACTCTTCAATTCTTAGAAGCAAATTAACGATACTCGGCCGAATCCTTTTTGGAGTCGATGTCATCCAAGATAGGTTTGTAACTACATACATAGTTATAGGTGAGATATGCTTGAGTTGTGAGGAGGCGAGAGCGGGTCGCAGCGGAAGGACAGGGATTCCAAAAATGACAATAAAACGTAACTAGAATTAGATTAATTAATTAGATTGTATAAAAATACGTAATTATTTTTATACTTTTAAGTGCATATTATATCTTTTGTTTTGAAATAGTGGTTTTGAAGTCGGTTGTTTTTTAGTTATTTTTTTTTGCATTAAGCTATCTTAGCTTATCTCAGTATAATTTTAGATGTCTATTGACTATAAAATCGTTATCGTAGATTGCTATTGCTAAGCTTACACTTACGTTCCCGCCCGCTTCGCTGGGCGAATTTTAAAAGGAAATAAATTAAATTAAAAAAATAGCCATAAACCATCTAGGATAAATTTCGCATCGAATGGTTGTAGTTTCATGTCGATACGATCAGTGGTTTAGGCGTGAAAGAGCCTCTAACAAAGACCATTTTCATCATATTTTATAGATAAACAAATATGCCGAAAGGGTAACTGAAATTATTTAAAAAAAATACAATTACAATATAACAATGACGTCAAAGTTAAAGACAACAGTCAAACAAGCACTGACATTTATCGCCGTTCGTTTCGCTTAAAATTGGCTCTGATAATGGCGTCGCATTTCAAATATTTGAATTATCCCGGAACAATAAAGGTAACGATGGCGGGTCCATGCGTCAACTCGTGAACGGATGCCGCTTGTGGTGCCAGGTCGACCTGTTATATTTTATGATTCATTGTATTTGTTGGATGCAATTACTAATTATGACAGTAATCGCGACCATCATGTTCACGAAGCATCCTTAGACAAACAATGAATTCGAGCTCTAAAGGTTGATGCATTCAATATACGATAATTTATATAAATACAGTTTATTATTAATTACTTTTTTAGAAATATTTGATATTATTTAAACACTATTCGTATATTGGATACAGAACATTACAAACTATTTTGTTATGTATATTACAGCCATTGTAAAATACTCTTTTTTGTTTCAAAAGAGTGGCCGTTGAGTTTCTTGTATGTTCTTCTCACGAGCTCTGTTTTTTCCGAACATAATATGGTAGATTCAGTAATTTAAAATTAAAATTTATAATGACGATTCAAAAGCGTTTTGTTAAAGCTTAATTGAATATAGTTTATTTGACTTTGACTTTTGACAATAGAAAAAATATTAAATAATCATTTAAATATTTAATGTTCCAGGAGAAAAGCATGGTTGTGTTCGTGGAGGCGTCGGTCCTGGAAGACAGGCTGCTCCAGGAGTACGGCAACTTCAACCTGGTGAAGGAGCGCCTCATGACCTTCCGCGCCGGCACAGACGACCTCACAGACAAGATCGACTTCATCATCTGCCTGGGAGGAGACGGAACGCTACTGCACGCCAGCTCCTTGTTTCAGGTAACTATGTCTTTCCTGGTGAATTAGGAGGGCCAACGAGAGCATCATGATAAGTGATCATCATTGCACAACAGGAGGTATCCAATGGACTTTGCCAACCTTTTAGAGTGTAAACCCTGTTTTTAAAATGCGTCCTATTGGAATATATAAAGTGGTACCTACCTTTCCATGGCAGATGGAATTCTTGATATAAATCAGCATTCGTCTGTCCGTAACAGTGACAATATAATATATTTTTAATGGAAGAAGAGGACAAACTAGCGTATACGTTACCTGGTGTTAAGTGATCAACACCGCCCATTCTCTTGCAACAACAGTGGAATCACAGGAGCGTTGCCGGCCTTTAAGGAAAAATAATAATGTAACTGAACAAGTGCGAATGAGACTCACGGAGGGCTCTCTACATTTTTTTCACAGCTTCAAGAGTCTGTAGACTCCAGTAATTAAATCGCTTTAATTTCAACCCGATACCTCCACGCGTTTTCGAGATAACAGTTTTTTACAGACGGACGCAAAACGTTTTTTTTTTCCATAATACGACCCCATTCGTATCGCACTGAAAAGACACATTTATATTTAGTGTAACTATTATACTGATAAATTGAAACAGACACATATTGTTAGTAATTAATATCGTATTATTTCCATTTCCAGCAATCAGTGCCACCCGTCATGGCGTTCCATCTGGGTTCTTTGGGTTTCCTGACACCGTTCGAGTTTAACAACTTTCAAGACCAAGTCATGAATGTTCTAGAAGGTATGCTTATTAAAGTGAAACTTTTATTACATCATCTCAAACTTTTTCGGCTGTGTGTTGCATGTCGCGTGACGGTCGGGCGGCGCCTATAGGTCGCAGCAGCTGACCGTGTACTGTATAGACTATTACTCAATTGTGCCAGTGCTGCACGCTATTTTGTTTGTTTTTATTATTTTTTATTTTATTATTATCCCATTATCATTCCAATTTTCCAAGTATAAAATTAAGATTTATAAAGCGATTTTTATACCCTTAATGGAATATTATTCCAAAATTTTTTGTAAAATGTCTATAGTGTGAAAAATAGTTTCAATTTTACCGTGGTGTCAGAAAACCATACAATCATTTTTAATTACTGAATTGTTAAAATCGTTGTTGTCAATATATATATTATATAAGTTAATGTTAAATCCCCAAGTAGGTAAATCCTAAGATTTTCGAACTCTTAATGTTAAAAGTCCAAACAAAACAAAAGTTGTTCAAAACAAAAGGGCGTTCAATAAAAAGTAGCAGTACGTATGTTGCCGGTTACTTTTATTAAATAAAAAAAAAAACAATAGAGTCTCTATTTTATTAGTTAATAAATTATAAATACAGTACGCAGACGTGGTCGCTAACTGGGGGCCTGATGAGAAAGGTCATGGTCGCTCAGGGGGCAATGGAGAGAGCTATGCTTGGAGTTTCCCTGCGAGATCGAATCAGAAATGAGGAGATCTGTAGGAGAACCAAAGTTCTCCTCATTTCTGACAGATGGCTGGTGGGGCAGTAAAGCCCTCGGATGGCGACCACGTATCGGAAGACGTAGTGTTGGGAGGCCTTTAAGATGGACCGACGATCTGGTCAAGATCGTTGACTGGGTGCAGGATGCGTTGGATGAGGGCAGCGCAGGACCGATCGTCGTGGAGATCTTTGGGGGAGGCCTTAGTCCAGCAGTGGACGTCTTCTCTGATGATTATGATGATGTTAGTCTCTTATAGCTTATAACACTTGAAATATCTTTTTACTAAACTTTATTTTAAATAACTTTTTATTATACTTATCCATTCTTGAAACACTCTTCATCATTCACATCTAAAATTTCCTGTACTGTAGCGACTTCACCTTCGTATCGCTGTCCTTTCAAATAATCCTTCAACCCTGGAATTAGATTACTGGTGTTAGGTTTAGTGAATATGGAGAATGCTTAAGTATCCCCAAAAGCAACCATTACAACTGCGGATCTGTGAGTCGCGACATTATCTTGATAGAACGAATTTTTTTCTAGTTTGCCTCGCTGTTTATTTATTTTTTTATTATTACAAGGAAACATAACAAACACATCACAACTGAAGAGATACAAAATATATATATATATAGATGCATCCTCCTTCCTAATACATGTTTCACAGATACAATAATAACAAAAAAATCACAGGTATAGTCACAAACGCAAACATTTACACAAATAACTAATTTGATTATGCACATTGATACAGAAGATCTAAGAAATTAAATAAAACTTGGGTCAACTATAACAATGATTTAAATTTAAATTTTTCTTTACTTTTCTTTATTTCTCACGTTACACAGTTTTTTTTATTTGCTCTGCATATAAAGAACTAGTAACAGTAGCTCCGTGGTCGACATTCTCAATCATAACGACCAAAAGACCGCCTCTTATCATTCCGTCCAAATGACTCGTCTTAAATCTCGTAGGTGTTGAAGATGGTGGTCTCTTCCACACTGTAATTTTTTTGTGAAGCCATGTTTCATAGCAAATAATCGAGCTAAAATTGTTCAGGATCTTTTTGGGACAATTTCAAAAAAGCTCTATAATTACACGAACGATGAAAAAAAGAAGGACTCCTCGCCGTGATATTAACAAGTGAAGCACCGTTATGCTAGTGTGTGTGCGGTTACGGGGGATACAAGTTACACAATTTTTTCTCGCTTAAATAATCATTTATGGCCACAAATACTTATATAGTATCGTTTTTACACTTTTCACAACGCACGACGGCATTTTTTAAAATATTTTATTGAGACGCAAACTGATCTGTCACAGACGATGACAATTCTCTTAATGGCCGCCTATCGGCCTGCATTAGTGTAAGTGTGTGCGTGGGGCTACGTATTTACACGTTAATCGGCTTGTTTTGGTGCTACACTGTTTTAACTAGTCCGTGTATAATTAATGTTCTCTCTTGTTCTTTAAAGAATCGGTAAGTACTTTGGGAACTCAGCGCGCAGTAACTTTTTTCATCCCTAAGCGTTTCTGTATAATGATATGCAAACTACCAGTCTAATGATTATATCTTCACCAATTGAATTTTATCCATTTTCAACAAAACGTTGACAAACTGAAAACAGAACTTTTGTATTTATTTTTCGTTCTTTTCAATGAATTTGTTTTTCCAAAGGGCATGCAGCGTTAACACTGAGATCGCGGCTTCAGTGTGTGGTGCTACGGAAGAGTAATGACGACGACGCACACAAGAAGAAACCCACCACGATACTGGTGCTCAACGAGGTGGTGGTGGACCGTGGACCCTCGCCCTACATCTCCAACATCGACCTGTTCCTGGACGGGAAGCATATCACCTCCGTGCAGGGAGACGGTGAGTTATATTATAAAAGTCCTGGCTCATTGATAAGGGGACAGGCGGCCATATTAGTGACGTCACGCACACATCAAAAATTACCAATCAAAATAAACTATGGCTTTAGTCTCGTGATCCTTGAACGCTGTATGCAGTACGTAGCGTGGCTATTTGCGGATGAGCGGTCAGTTTATTTTGCCACTATTACCGTAATACCCAAATTCATGTCGGCTCCTGATGCGCACCGCAACAAATGATTGAACAGGAGCTGCAATGAGTCGATTAACCATTCGCAACCAAAAGCTCGTTGTCGCCCCATCGGCACTATCCGTTGACGATAACTGCGACGGAATAATCGATAATTCTAGACGTTTCTAATTCGATTATGTGTGGCCGGAATCACATATCGCGGAGTGCAGCGTTGTTGGTTGGTGGTAGCTAGCCTTGTCATAGCCTAGCTTGTGATTGTGATTTCTCTTTCTATAAAAGAGTTTTTAAAGAGGCTCTTTTTGTTACACAACCGATGAAAAAGTTTTATTACTTTAATGTGCCTGATAAACTTCATCTTACACTCGCGATATGTATTTCACTTTGTGTTAGTGTGCGTGCATTGTTCAAAGTACAGGCTAACAGAGGTCTTAAAAACCCAAATATTCAGACCGAAACACAATAATGCTCAAACATTACTGCTTCAAGGCAGAAAAAGTGGATGTGCAGAATGAAAGATGCCTTCAACTAGTAATGCCCTTAGTCGCCTCTTACGACACCCTTGGGCCTGGGACTTTCCTATTCTTTTTATGCCCCGGGGAAGCACAGGGCAAGAGCAGGTTGTTTTAGTAGCCTAGATTATGATTATTTTATAGCGATAGATATGACTGTACAATATTGTATATTTTTATTGAAAAGAGCGCAAAAAAAAGAAGCTGGGGTAGTTTCTTGCGCCATTTCTTCTCTCTCAGAGCGCCATTTGTTTCCGAAGCGGTAGTAGTATCTAGTATATTAGAAATGACATCAAAAAGAATTCTAAAGGCATCAATTTTGAGAAAATAAATGCCTTTTTTATGTATTTTACGCCTTTAACTGTTAATTATAATATAATATCGACAACTTTTACACAAATTATCTTGCCCCAAACTAGGCATAGCCTGTACTATGGGTACAAGACAACGATATATTTAATACAATATACTTACTTAAAGACACATAAATACATATAAACATCCATGACTCGGAAACAAACATCCATATACATCGTATAAATGATTGCAACTACCGGGATTCGAACCCGTCCCGGGTTAGCTCTAGCTTAGTAGTCAGGGTCACTAACCATTCTATATGGGTCGTCATTTATTACAAATGAATCATCATATTACGATGGTGGTTGCAGGTCTCATCGTGTCCACCCCCACGGGTAGCACGGCGTACGCGGTCGCGGCGGGAGCCAGTATGATCCACCCGTCGGTCCCCGCCATCATGGTGACTCCCATCTGCCCACACTCGCTCTCCTTCCGGCCCATCGTGGTGCCGGCTGGCGTAGAGCTCAAGGTGAGATATTGACACAAGGCTAACGAATATAGACAAATCATTCAATGTGTCCGTTTTTATAATAAAATCCCTGAAGAAATTTGCAAACTACAATTAAAAAAGTTTAAAATATTTGTAAAAAAAGCTTATTATACAATTAAAGATTATATCTATACTAATATTATAAAGCTGCAGTGTTTGTTTGTTTGTTTGTATGAACGCGCTAATCTCTGGTACTACTGGTCCGATTTGAATGATTCTTTCAGTGTTGGGTAGTCCATTTATCGAGGAAGGCTATAGGCTATGTTTTTTTTTCAAAATTAGGGATCCGTAATAAAATTGCTATTTTGTAACACAAGGTGTAAAATCGAAAACCTATTTTTGCGTGCGCTGCAAAAACTATTGACAATAGAACAAAATGATGTACAGGCTATAATATAGGCAATATTCTATTACTTATAAAACTATCGCGTGAATTATACTTTATATGACAAAACAAAGTTTGCCGGGTCAGTTAGTAACAGATAAAAGTGCATGGGATTAAAGCAATGTAAATAATAATTTTAAGGTCTGCATACTATTTTAATTTTTAGCAGTAGGACTGTATTATTCTATTATTTGTATATTTTCTTGACATCAAAAAGTGATGCGGTTATCCTATTTTGAGAAATAAGCTATTTGAATTTGAATTTAACTTACCACCCAGTGTCGTTACTGGGCGTTTTTTTTTTATTTTTGTGTACCAGAGTCAATTCAAGTGTGTACTTAAGTCAATATTTGATGAAAAAGAATTATTGATCGCTAATTGATATTTATGGGTTTTCTTGTAATCTTAGCTGACGACCTGTATAGCCGAGTGGTTAGCGATCCTACCTAAGCTAGAGGTCCCGGGTTCGAATCTCGGTAGGTGCAAGCATTTATATGATGAATATGGATGTTTGTTTCCGAGTCATGGATGTTTAAATGTATTTATGTATGTTTAAGTAAGTATATTGTATTAAATATATCATTGTCTTGTAACCCATAACACAGGCTGTATATGCTTACATTGGGGCAAGATAATTTGTGTAAAAGTGTGTCAATATTATTATTATTATAAAAAGCAAACTGATTATTGCTTAATGTTATTAATTTGTCTCAGCTTGAGCATCTTAATATTCCACTGAGTTAATAATTCCTTTTATTTTCATAATGTTTTTTTTTACTGAGTTACGTTTTAGCCATGCGACTCTTATATATTTTACTTTAAATTGTCATCATGCAAAAGCGGTATAGAAATAGAACTAAAAATCGATGCAATGAGATCAGATTATTACTTGCTTAAAAAAAAGTACAGTGCTCCTTAAGAACACATAACGATTTTTTATATTTTCCGAATGTGAATCACTTGTCGTGAGACACCTTCGAAAAGGAGGTATTTTCAATTTAAATAATTAATTATTTCTATACAAATATAATATGTAACAGTTATTAAAGCAGTAAAATAATAAGTCGATTTCATGTTTTCTCAAACAAAAAAAATAATTTTACGTAAACATGTGTAAAAATAAATTATTAAAGGCGTAAAACAGACATAGCACAGGACAAAATTCAAGGTACAAAAAAAAATAAAAAACGCCGTACTACAGATAGCGCGCGACTTGAATGTAGTCGGGGCCTGAGGTGAAGAGCGGCAACGTCTCTCCCCCCGCGCCTACAGTGTAGTGATGTACCGTACTTGACAGTTATCGTAATATACGCGAACCGTGAAATCGCCTTAATACAAAAGTTGCGTTTATTTTATTATAATAATGACTGATGATTGCCATCAGGTACCGTTTTAAAAAAAACGAGTTTTTATTCATCGCCAAGTACGAGAAACGGCGAAAAATGTTTTCATGTGCTTTGAAGAAGGCAAAACATTAGTATAAATTTAAAAAACACGTGCCACTCGAATTTTTTGACCCTCTGTATACCACTGTTGCATTAAAAGCTATACTTATATTGCAGATCTCACTGTCCCCGGACGCTCGCAACGCGATGTGGGTGTCGTTCGACGGTCGCAACCGACAGGCGTTACAACACGGCGACAGGTATGCTAGTATCTAGTTCTACAATACAAGAAATGAATAATATTGTAGAATAAGACGTTATTTTGCTAGTTAAAATGTTATGCCAAACGCTGGAAAGAAAGTACTTCTCTCAATCTAGCTTTTGCTGACCCAACAGCTCCTGAAGGTGGTCGCTTAAGGCGAAACACGTGTCGAAGTAATTTTGTGAAGCTTTTAGCTTAGCACATTTACAACATTTAAATACTCTTATGTTATAAACTTCCGTATTAATGATAATTTTTACACTAAAACCATGAAATAATTAAAATGTTTGAATTGTTTTTTTTTTTATGGATGAGAAAGACCGGTCATCTGATAGTATGTGGTCACCGCGGTTGAAACTCTCTTGTTACTCCAGAGGAATCACCAGTGGGAGGCTCCTTTGCACAGGATGCCGGCTTGATTATGGGTACCACAACGGCGCCTATTTCTGCCGTGAAGCAGTAATGTCTAAGCATTACGTGTTTCGGTCTGAAGGGCGCCGTAGCTAGTGAAATTACTGGGCAAATAAGACTTAACATCTTATGTTATGCAGTGCCGCTCAGAATTTTTGGGGATTTTCAAGAATTCTGAGCGGTACTGCATTGTAATGAAAAGGGCGCATCAATTACCATCAGCTGAACCTTCTGCTCGTCTCGTCCCTTATTTTCATAAAAAAACAATCCTGTGTGTGTTGCCGATCTTTTAAAGCGACGAATAAAAGTACATAAAAAATTAAAAACCGAAAACACATCTAACAAGGTGCACCGTGGTGAGAGTCAACGGTTCTAATTGTTGTGCCACGGACACTTTATATGAGTGAAAGATATATATATATCACTATTATTTATTTCACATATTTCCTAGCAGACAAAATTGTCATTGCTGTCAAAATCGGTTGAGTATTACAGATTAGAAATTTAGTTGCAAGATTTGACCCGAAATACGTAATAACTAAAATAAAATGGAGAATACACTGGAATGGAATAGCAGATTTCAAATTCAAACATTTTTTTTTTATATTATCAGTCTGGCAGTGTGAAATATTTTTGTAAGCGAAACTTTCGGGCCGCTGGCCGCGCCAGCTCTATCCACGCTAAGCGTCAATTTAACGTTACACGAGAGCGTCAGATTTAGGACCGTTACACGATATATACATAATGATACACAAAGTGTCATCTCAGCTGTTTCGCTTATCCCTTCTGTTGATAAACCTGTGTCTCAACTTTTAGTTCATTATATGTAACGCTTAGTTCCTATGCTTTGTACTGTAAAGGTTCACATCTTTCGGGCGTCCCGAGACGGCACTGCAGTAACTTGTTTTATGTCCCTGTGTTCCAGTCATTTCGTACTTTTTTTTTTAAATCGACCGCACTGACCCAGTGTGAAATGATCACCTTTCACCTTATACGCATTTAATTGTACATTCAAAATGAACGTCAATTCTATATCTATCTTTCAATATTACACTTTCTTAGAAAGAGCCTTTGTAATGAATAATTCGAGAACTTAGCCGAAAGTGCGTATTAATTGTTTTTATTCTATTCGAAGGAGTATAGCAAAATCGCTCGAGAAAAGTGCAGATATACACTGCTCGTAGGAATCGCTAACTTGCTTACCTTAGTGAACAATGACGTTCTATACACTTATAAGGACATATGGGTAAAAGTGTGCATAAAGACAATGTAAGCACACTTTTCTCCTTAGTCGTGTGTTAACTGACACTGTCCGAATCAAACCTGAACGAATGAATATTTTACATTGCTGCTTAATGACCAAGAATATTTTAAACTACTGCAGTGAATACGGCAATGTATCGATAAAGCAGACGAAGCTTACTATCGTGTAATTTGTGATATGTTCTTTAATTCTGCTTTGTTTCACGTGATTTGTCTTTATGTTTAGAACGTCGTTATTAGTGAACAATGTTTTATATTTCTAGCTGACCCAGCAAACGTTGTATTACCATATAAAGTGTATAAAAAAAAATTCAATTATAAAAAATTTTGGGGTATAAAAAATAGGTGACCGATACTCAAACCTACCAAATATATCGTACTACAATAATTGTATTCGATTGCCATCTTGCAACCCTATAGCGGATTTGTGGATGGATCAGAATAATATAAAAATCGCGATACAAAAATAGTTGTAGATCGTAGAAGGGCGAAATTTTGAAGTTGTATGTATTATTCAATGCTGAATCATAATAAAAATAAAAATAATTGTCAAATATATATTAGGGGTATGAAAAATAGATGTTCGTTGATTCTCAGAACTACCCGATATGCTCACAAAATTTCATACAAATCGGTTCAGTCGATTCGCAGGAGTTTGATAACAAACACCAGGACACGAGAACTTTATATATTATGTAAGATGTCACGAAGTGTTCTCAACAAATTCCGTAATAATTTCAGTTTGTACGTAACGACGTCAGTGTACCCGGTGCCGTCGATATGCGCGCTCGACCAGATCTCGGACTGGTTCGACTCGCTGGCCGAGTGTCTCCACTGGAACGTGCGCAAGAAGCAGAAGCAGATGGACGAGCTCAGTGACGTCACGCACTCGTCCGTCGACGACGACCATCACGACGAGAGGCCGCACGACACGTGACGCTCGCGGACGCGGCTGGTGTTCGAACAACTGATAAGTTACGATACATCCACTTTGCCACGATGTTCAATCAACGCGTGTGTTAGACATTTAAATAAAATAGTTTTATAACAATTGTAGGGCTTGTAACTGTAACTCAGCGTTGTGTGATCATGTTAATTGTTTCATCATCTAAACGCCGGATTAGGGATGCAAGCTTTTTAGTAATATCGATATATACGGCGTACCGTTGATATCGATAATTTTTGGAGTCGATATATCGATTAAATCGGTTTCCCGATATAACGTTGCAAGCCTACGCCGGATTAAAAAAAAGTGTATGTGTACATCTGTCTATACGCACGCAAGAAGTTATTCTTCATTGGCGTAAAAAAAAAAATTTACCTCGTGCTATTTTACGTTTGTAAAAAGAACAATATTGTAATACAGAAGGTGTATAATACAAGCAATGAAATTTATTTAAATAACGTGTAGTTAAATATTGAATTGAATTGAAATTTAACTTAACTACCGTCCATTGGTTGTGGTTTAGACCTCTTGTAATTCATATATGAGTATACGAGGCCCAAGCCTCTCTAACAAGTACCTGAAGTATGATACAAATGGTCTAGTTGGCCAGCTTACGTCAGGGTGTCGAATTTGCGTGACGGAGTGTACGCGCATCGTAGAAATTCACTCTGATATTTTGTCCCCAACGCCCCAAAATAAGTATAACTTCAAAAGATTATATTTAAATTTGGTTACAATTACAAACTTTATAATAATCATAAAATTTATTTTATTACAATGTCACTTGTACAGTAGGTTCGCGGCGTAGTAAGAATATCGGACGATGACCTTTGCCTGTCGCCCTTTTTTATGTTACAGAAGAAATAACGACAATTATCACTTAATTATCAATCAGATCAACCAAGGCGAGCAAAATTACAAGAGTACGTATTTTTTTTAATACGCGCATATCGTTCTGGCAACACCAGTATTCGTCTCCCTTGCACAGCTGCGGACACGACTGAAGCCATAATGTGTTGCTGATAGCTTATGTAGATGTCCGAAAATATTTCTGTGTGCTATGAACATTTATTTGTCTTCTTCAAAGCAAATAATCCATCAATGCTTTGCGCTCGTGGATTTTGAATAAACATCTTGACTTTCGAATGATAAATGTATGAAGGCTTTGAAACGTGAAGCTCAAACGTTGGTTGATGTCAGATATGACGGATCACTCTTTTATTATTATTTTCTGCTCAAAAATATCCAAAATACAGTGTTTAATTAATATATTATTATTAGTGTTCTGTGGTATCCATGTGTATGGTTGAATTTTTGTATAAAATATATATTTTATGTAAAATAAATTATTATTATTTTCGTTATTGAATATCATTAAGGTAAATACTAAAAAATATGTGCACAGCTTTAATAAAATCAAAGCGGTAATGCCAATGTCTCTCTCTCTCTCTTGCACTTAAAGGATATATATAGTGCATATGGTTCTATAAGTAGGCACTATATAAACTTCCCCAAGGCCTCAATAATTATGATTTAATTAACTAGTATTTTATACAATAAAATACCAATGTGTTTCACTTAGTATTGGATGTAATTTATTTATAGTGTAACTTTTTGTACTGTGACAATATAAATACATAATTTATATACACCTTATGTACATTTGCCCCCTTATTCATAATAGTCTGCTAACTTAAAGCATTGCTAATTCTCACTCTGTCTTCTTCTATTGACCTAAGTCAGAATGAGAAAAAACAGTCCTTAGCGGCTGTTTAGTTAGCGGACCATTATGAATAAGGGGGTAATTGTTTTAATTAAATTTGTAATCATAATTAATATTATACAGTAATAGTGATTATGTGTATCACACTGTATAAATCTTTGATACTTTTTAAATCGGTCATCAGTCATGGTAAATCTCTTTAATACCCATAGTTCAATTGAAGATGTCTGACATGGTAAATCAATTGCTTAAGTTTTATATTTTTGACATGTGATATCTGTTGTTTGATTATTATCAGTCTGTTTTATAATAAATAGCCACTATACTGCCCCTATAATTAATTGTAATTCATTAAAACTTTCGTGAGTCATTATTAAATTATCTATTAATACGGCTTTACTCACGCATCAGGGTGATTGTGGTGGGTTCGCGATAACGTCCCACCTCTTACACACACTCAACCTGATGAAGGACCTCCGAATGGTCCAAAACTAGTCGGTACCGTCACCGACTAAAACGTGAGTAAAGCCGTATCAATAGATAATTTAATTGTAATTCATATTCCAGAGCCAGCCCCACCTCATAACTGAACTAGATTTATTCCTTAAAATTCAAGACTCCAATTATTGTTGGCTATGGTCCGAAATGTGAATCCCCATGGGGAACTTTAAAAGTTCTTTTAATGAGAAAAAACGCACTAACGTGACTTTCTGGCCGTCAGACTGCTAAATCTAATTTATTTATATTATAAATGCGCAGACGGTGCTTAAAACATATAACACCTAATAAATAGCGAATGTTTTCAGCTACTGGATACAATAGCCAGTAGCGATTGTTTTCAATATTTTATGATTATAACCTGACCAATGACAAATATTTTGTAATCGAAAATTCAGTCTGCTGCGCCCGCTCATTTCAGTTGTTTGACTGAATTGTTTGCATTACGAATATACCAAATTAATATATAAGTACTCGCTGACCCAGCAAACGTCGTATTGCCGATATTAAAATCGCGATACAAAAGTAACTGTTGATCGTAGATGGGTGAAAATTTAAAGTTGTATGTATTTTTTAATGCTGACTCATAATCAACAAATTTAAAAAAAAATGTCAAAAAAATAAATAAAAAATCCTGTGGATCACCACCCTTAACATTTAGGGGGATGAAAAATAGATGTTGTCCAATTCTCAGACCTTCCCAATATGCACTCAAAATTTCATGAGAATTGGTCAAGCCGTTTCGGAGTTCAATGTTTAACACCATGACACGAGAGAGATGACCATGACTCTGAGAATCGTATCTAAATCAGATTTCGAGTATTTAAATCTGATATGAAAACTGTGTGTAATATTATAGTGCGTACGAATATATTCGTTGTTACTCTAATATCATGTTACTGTATTCTGTGGTGTGTGCGGTACGCGAATTGCCACCATACCACCATTTTACCATGGATTTCGAACGAGTCAGTAAGCGGACTTTCGATATTGAAGCAATATATAGATTTTGTAACTATATACGTTTTGTATCGCCCATATGTATAATGTAGCGATATTGTCACGAGCAAACGCGAAATGTCGTGATATAATAGATATTATAAAATAATGAATGGATACCCAAAAGCAAATACATACAGATACGTTAGGAACACGGGTCTTATATAAATCTACTAGCCGTTCCCGCCCGCTTCGCTGGCCGAATTTTAAAAAGAAATAAATTAAACAATAAAAAAGTAAGTAGCCATTAACCTACATAATTTTATAACTAACATAAATTTAGCATCGAATGGTGGTAGTTTCGTGTCGATACGATCAGTGGTTTAGGCGTGAAAGAGCCTCAAACAAAGACCATTTTAATTATCTTAATATATATAAATTACGTGACACGTTGTTTGTCCTCGATGGACTCCTGAACTAATGAACGGATTTTAATGGGGATTACTTCATGGAATGCAGTTTGGTCCAACTTGAGAGATGGGATAGTTTTTATTTCGATTTGGGACCCATAATTATTTTTATTTTCAATATTTGTTTTGTATGGACATATTTTCTATGACAAAATTTATTGACGTACGCTTTGACAGTTCTGCTGTGAATCAATTTCATTATAAGAATAGGGAGCATATTTTATGAAATAATTCTTGATGTTATGCAATATTATTGACAAATTCATAAAAAAAACTGTTTTTAATTTGTTATGTACAGAACAACGTCCTTCGGGTCAGCAAGTATATATATATATAGATAGGAGCGATTATTTTCAATATGTTGTGATCAACTGACCAATGAAATTCAATACCCAGCGTCTGGTCACGCCCCTTGGTTAATATTTGCATTGCATTATTATTATTTGGTTTGAAGGTCGAATGTTGGATTAGAGTAATTTATAATTCTGCCACGGTGCATTATTATTATGTGATAGTTATTTTGATATATTGTGTTATCTATTGTTGTAAGATACATTCCTGTAAAATATTTTGGGTTTGATGAGGTTTATAGATAAACTTGCATTTCAATTTTGCATATTGTATAAATATTGTTTAACATGACATCTGTATTTAAGCTTAGTTTTAAAATTTTAATGATTTACCATTCATTCTGTAGTCAGGATTGGTGCTGTGTGAAATTGGAGTGCCAAGCTAGGTACTATTGAAAATGAAATATATATATATATTTATTGTAGGTTTTGTAAAATAAGGTGTCTCATATTAACACAAGTTGTAAGACTGTTATAGATACAACAAAATATTTGTGTGATCCATTTAAAAGTTTATAAAGCTGTACTGTAAATTATAATGCGCATATACATAATATGCGCATTATAATTTGGCCTCTCATGTAGTACTGTTCTCACCTCTGGGCGGGTGCTCCTCAGTACCAGCTACTTCCATTTGACTGCATACAACGAAGAGCGGCTCGAATCATCGACGATCAAGTAATCTCCGATCGGCTTGATTCTTTGGCGTTGCGTAGAGATGTGGGTTCTCTCTTCTACCGCATTTATCGCGCGGAGTGCTCAGAAGAGCTGTTCGAGTTGATTCCAGCAGCCGCAAAGTACCACCTGCATCACGTTGACGTCTGGCATTCCACAACCGCGCGTTTTGCAAGAAATTTCTAGCGTCGCACAGCCACTTTGTGGAATCAACTACCGGCTGTGGTTTTCCCGAACCGATATAACTTAGGGACCTTCAAGAAAACAGCATAAACCCACCTTAAAGGCCGGCAACGCATCTCTTGACACCTGTTGTTGCGGATATCCATGGGCGGTTGCCTCACCTCTCCCCATCCCGAGAGCCACTTGCCCCTTTGCCCCCCTCTTATATAAAAAAAATGTGTACCTATTATATACGAGGTATACCTCTCGCCAGACTTCTCGTTCGCTGCTGCCAATAGTTGCGCAATAACAAAATAATACAGTTTGGCTGTGGGTATACTTATTTGAGCTTTGTCAAGTATTATTTTGGTACTAAGTGGGGCTAAGTTAAAAAATGATTACTTCACAGAATGGCAATTTTTAGCATTTCATTTTATTTGTTGATAATATTATTGTTTTTTTCAAGAATGTGAATAATTTTAATGGAATCTTCAAATAACATAGAATTATTTGTTTATTTTAGTCATAGATCATTTATACGTCTAGAATCTAGATAGACTGTTACAGCTCTGAAAACGTTGAAAAAAATAGATGTTGACTGTTAACCTATATTTTTGGACTCTATCTAAGCGTATAAACTATCTAAGATTTTAGTATTGATCATAAGATGGCCGATGAAGAGTATGCATTACGGCTTGACAAATTATATGAATATTTTGTACGGATTTGTGATACCTATTCACCTTATCGTCGTCATTTTAATTTACAAAATCATATACTATTTGTGAAAATAACTCACATCAGTTTGTATTATTTTTGTAATAAACAAAATCTTGGAATTGAAATGTACAAATTTTAATAAGAATCCATTTATAAAACAAGAAACGAATGTGTTTTATTTTTCTCTAAGGAGTAACATTTCCTAACCTAATATATTCTAATACAAAGTTTTTGGCTATGCAAATTTTTTAGCTTTTTATGGGAAATTTTAAGTAAATGAAAGTGAGTCAATAACCTACCGGGGTGGGACAGACGCCTTAAAGTGACGTTTTCTGAAGACTGTAGTGCCATCTGTTAGTTGGCCCGAAAATGAAAGCTTTGTCAGCTGTCACTCGCTTTGAAACCTTTCACCTTTTCTTTAATTGTGTCACTGGTCCCACTGGTCATAAAATGGCGGCTAGTTCTAGCGTTTGCGCATGCATGTAGCTCTCGTGTTCCATTTTGCATATTTGCACTACTAAATCTATCCTTTATGTTCTTAGAGTATATTCTTTAAAATACATTAATCTACAGCGCTCCGATATCAATTAAAGTGTTCCCGAAATAACTCCAAAATATGGTTAGGTACTCTAATGATCAATCCAAGTAATACTCACTCCATTCATTCTATTTCACTCTAAATAATGAGAAAGGGCGAGTGTGCAAAAAAAAAATATTTTAAATTTCTTTTTTCTGATCGACTGAATTTGACATTTCTGATCGCATGATTCGCACCGTTAAAGGCAAGACCGTTACTGAAAATTTCGTGGAGAAAGACTTGAGAGGTAAGCATGATAAGACACATTAAAGTTCACGCAAATATTATTCAAGATATGGGAGACCACATTTATTCTATTCCTCGGATCGAGTCTCATTATTTAAGAGCACAGACAACACGAGAGTTTCGTGGTATCATCGACGGTTCAAGAACTATCACAGAAATTATACAAAGATTATGTAAATAATCAAAAACAAAATGATAAGACCTACGGAACGTTTAATTCAGTGCGAATTATATGAGTTAGTAATATGATATGTACTCTGTCACTGTTGGGGGGAGCGTGTACAACAATGTAATAAATCAGTCACAAAGAAATACTCTAGCGCTTCAGATATTAATAGTGTAGGCGCCCCACATGTTTCTGTTTACGGAAAAATATTAATCTGCTGGTTTGCATGGTGGCGGCAATACGAAGGGGTAGAAAATAGGAAGAAAATCTTACACAGCGCTTCTTTGAGACGAGTTAAGTTTAAATTAAGTATAAATAGGAGCTATAATAGGGTTATTATAGCTCCTATTCAAAAGACTGACGATTTAGACGTGACCAAAAGGTATGAACGATTTAAAAAATGTAAAACAAAAGGTGACGATTAAATACTAAGCGTTCGGTTCATCTTAACGTGCTTGTCGTCCTGACCCATAATCTGACAATTCTGTGGCGGAATTCCCTGACGGTTTGAAATTTGCAATTTATATGAAGTCGATTTTTCTTTGTAAAATATATTTAATTAATCAAACTATATACCAGTGTTATGTCGATACGTTTGCCATCGCATGAGTAGTTCATTAATCTCATTACTAAAAGAATTGTGGAGGGTGATAATCAATAAACTGTCTAAAGGCGGTTTTGCTTGCCACAGCACATTATAGTTTATCATGACAGCAACACCTCATCAGACCAAACAAAAAACAGCAAAGTGACGCAGGCCCTTTAAACATGTGGTGCTTAAGTCAGAGTAGCCATGAAAATTCAAATTACCACAGTATGAAATGTGATCCCATCCTGCTTTCTTTCGATGATTATTTCTTATACCCTATTCACAACACAATTCGGCATTTTTACTTTCAATGTATGAAGCTTGAATTTTTGATTTGTACATATATCGATAGTAAGTATAGTAAAAAGTTCTAATAATTGAATAATAAAATTATATACGTCAAGCGTTTGTTGGTTCTGGAGCGATTTTGACGATCTCCACTGATTTCATATAGAGATAAATTTAAATAAGTGACCCGTGCCATTAACAAAATATTTTAATACAAACATACATTTCAAATGTCTCATTATATTGTTAATAAGAAATATCGATAATTATTCTTAGCAATACCGTAACATTTAACATTTTGTACCTTTGTACATAAATTTGAATGACTCCCTTGAGTCATAGAAGCTATATATGGCAACAAAGCGCTTAGTTTAGCTAACCTAACAGCTAGACATATGAACTTTCTGCGAACGGACTCTGCCTCTTTAGCAATCAGCATAGATGATAAACTTGTTTTTTTAGCTATCTAAATGTTGCATTCATGGTCACACACCACACAGTAAATTAAAAAAGTAAATTGATGACATGCGTGTCTATATTCAATTTCTATTATGACTTGCTTGACGTTGACAATGTACAAATTTATAATTTTGACATAATTTCTAAACTAGTCTGCTCACTCTGCTGTCTGTGTTTATATAACTTAACCCAGACGCCAGAACCAGAAGTCGAATTTGAAAGTAAATTATATTACTTCGATTTAAATTTTTAATTAATATATTTACTGTGAAAAAGATTATTAATAATGTCAAAAACCATAGCACTAGTGAGTTTAATCAGCAAGCGAACCATTTCATTATCTGCTCCTAGAGAGGGGAAAAGAAACTTCCGAAAATTCGTAATGCCAAATAAAAGAGGGTCCCGGTTACACAAACAACAACAAGCTAGTAAAAATCCTTTACTACCGATCGATACAAGAGGAGTACGTGACACAGGATATATGCTTAATGGAAAATTTGTACCAGTACCAGAAATGATCCCAGAATTGATTGTTCCTGATCTAACTGGTTGCACCTTGAAACCATATGTGTCTTATAAAACTGAGGATGTAATACAAAGTGAATTTACTGCACAACAATTATTTGATGCAGTATATAGCAAAAAAATAGTATTAGATTTTAAACAAGGAAAGTTAGATGAACACGGTCAGCCAATTGAACCCTCAGAAGAGGAAAAACTGCAACCCGAGGAAGCCATAGGTCATGCTAAAAGAACTGGTTCTGATATATTTTAATACTGGTATTGATTTATTGGATAAGTTTACTCTAATTATAAATAAGATAGAATTATATTGTAATATCACTTAGTTGAATAAAATGATTAGTGTTGTTATGTTTTTACTTTATTTATTCCATAATTTGGCTTATTGTAGTGGTGAAATTAAAAATTATAGTAAGTAGTTAGTACATCTTAACATAAAAAATATTAATATTAATGGCAGTTTTATATTGACACACACTTTTTACACAAATTATCTTGCCCCAAGTTAAGCATATATAGCCTGTGTTATGGGTTACAAGACAATGATATATTTAATACAATATACTTACTTAAACATACATAAATTCATATAAACATACATAAATACTTTTAAACATCCATGACTCGGAAACAAACATCCATATTCATCATATAAATGCTTGCACCTACCGGGATTCGAACCTGGGACCTCTAGCTTTGTAGGTAGGATTGCTAACCACTCGGCTATACAGGTCGTCAAAAAAATAATAAATAAAAATGTAAAATAGCATACAAATATGTTAAGTTGTGTGTAAGACATGATTATGTGATTAATTTGTTAACAGATCATACATAAATTATTAATTCTTGAAAGTTATAATTAACAAATCATAATTAATTTAAAGGAGGACATAAGAGATTATTGGTCACTCTAAGTGATCACTTGTGCTCACCTGGAGCACTAAAATGAATTTGAAGAACTATGCGGGTGTTGAGAAAGTCTCACACACAAACTCAAAGTACACACAACACTCCAAAAATTAATTTTTTGTACTTTGTCAAGCGCAATACTATATTACAGTAGAAAAAGACAATTATTTTTCTTTCCATAAACATGTGTTATTAAGTAGTAAAATTATGTCATGCATTTTCTGGTAAGTAATAATTTAAAATACAAAGAGTAAATTTTCAACAGAGAAAATATAATGTGAATTATATTTTCAGTTATTTTAGTTTTAGTTTATTTTAGTTATTCATATTATGTTAAATGTAGTGTTAAAGTTAATTTAGTTTAATTAGGTTCTGTTATTTTATAACCAAACTTCTAAACTCATAAATTTTCCTAAATACCTATGTTAAACAATCCCGAGGCTCAACTACAACTAGTTAGACCTACAGTTCCTATGTTGCTAGAATACCAATGCACATCCCTGTAAATAATATAAGGTTGATTATGATAGGGCCACTAGTACTATATGTATTTAATAGTTTACACCAAAACAAATTCATGCTTTTACTTAGCATAAAATTGACATATCAACTTAGTAAGTAGCTTATGTTAAACAATCCCGAGGCTCAACTACAACTAGTTAGACCTACAGTTCCTATGTTGCTAGAATACCAATGCACATCCCTGTAAATAATATAAGGTTGATTATGATAGGGCCACTAGTACTATATGTATTTAATAGTTTACACCAAAACAAATTCATGCTTTTACTTAGCATAAAATTGACATATCAACTTAGTAAGTAGCTTATGTTTCTGATTGACTGATTTCTATACGAATCGCAATGCATTTGAAAGAAGTCTCATGATCTTAATTAGCCAACTTTATGCCAATATTCGAAAAAAAAATGTAAACCTAGAAATGGAACTTTAGAAGGTGGTACATAAAAATATTATATGCATGTAGGTAGTCGTTTTCATTCATAAATTTAATTCTTCCCATTTATCTTCTTATCTTATATTATTATTTGTCAGAACATTTATATTTCACTCATGAAAGGTGAACAGTTTATACCTAAATAAATCTGATTTAACCTTTTGTCACCAGTTATCAGTAAAATAAAGTTTCGTCTATCATTACTTAACTGACACACATGCTGGAAAACAGTGTTAAAGCATAGACACGCCGGTAAACAACAATAATTGCATAGACTATTCACCGCACATAAATATAATAATAAAATCTATACCTATAGAATGGGAGGTAATTATTCAGCAATGGACCCGATGGACGTTCCTGTGCCTAACATCGATAAATTAATTGAACGAGATGGTTACCTGAAGCCATACGAGAGAGAAATACGTCGCCGGTAAGTTGATCTACTTTCGAATGTGTTTTTAAATTAAAAATGTAATATTATAACGTAAAATCAGCTACGAATGTGTTATAAAATATGATTGTAGATTTTAGGTTATGTTGATACTTTTATGAATATACAAGCGTTACAGCGCTTTATTCTAGTTTTCAAAGAGATAAGAGTTTGTTCTACAATTTTTTTTATTATATAAAGCTATTATTTTGTATATATTATTTGCATTAGGTTTCCAAAAATATTTGATTTATACTCGTGCCAATACTAATACTTTTGTTAAAATTTATAAAGGAAAGCGGTGTCGAAGTTTTTGAAGCGGCTTTAATGCTAAATTGTACAATATTTGTACTACTTCTTATCTAAAGCTGACATTTCAATGTCAAAGGGTCAATTTCAAGTGCAAAGATTTGTAAATAATATTTTTCGCTTTTAACTTTCAGATTTAAAAGTCATAAATCTATACTTTGTAATTATGGCGACTAATATAACAACTACAAAAAGTGTAGACTGCATTTCTCAAAGCTGATTTTTTCGAATTAGAGTAGGTAGATAAAAATATAATTTTGTGGCACATAATTAGTTAGGTACTTTAACAATTATAACTTACCTATATTACAAGAGAATTAGGTATTTTAGAATCGGAAGACCTAAAATCATAAAAATTTAGCCATCATCTATAGGTAGATAGATCACATTATTTTTTTGCACAAGTTTCCTTAGATCAAATTGTAGGTACCTATAAATAAATAAAGAACCTACCCATCTAGATGTGTCCGTAGGTACTTAGGTAAGCACTTTACTACATTTTGCAATCGCCTATAACCTAAGCTATGTAAAGATCTTTAGCCTACCTAGATATTGTCCTATACCATGGAATAGAAAGGTGTGACACATTGATGAAATTTATGACATACCTACTTATTTATATCATAAAGTGAAAGTAAGTATGCAACCAATTTTAAATCAATTAAGTATAGGCATAGTTAAAGTAATTAATATTAGGACTAAATTTATTGTAGGACCTATCCCGAATTGTTGAAGGGTTCGCTGTCACTTATTATTTTAATAAGTAGGTAGGTATGTACTATGTAGGTAGGTACAGTAGTTGTCGAATGACATAATGAAAGCCTACCGAATTACTTATTTGCAGCGTACCTAATTATTAATAAATTAGTGCATGAGTTCATAAGCGGTGGGGCCAGTGCGATTATTAATAATTAAGTATATATAAATAGGTCGAGTAGAATGCAATAACTATGACCTATGTCAACAAAGATAGTATTATCACGTGTTTCAAGTATAGTAAATTATTCTGCACTATTGGCCGCGTGTTCGACGACGAGTAGGTACAGTCAACAAAAGATGGTTTGTATAACATAACATGAGTTAAGCGTACTTTAGCCCCACTGGAAAAACCGCAAAATTTTATTTCATATATCGACATATTATTTTGTTTAATTTAGAAATTAGTTCAAATGTTTTGAAGACTCCAGTATTGGAATTAATTTTGAAACTTCGTTTCTAGATATGCCTGCTTCAAAGACATATGGGATAAAATGGAGAAGTGGGAAGGTGGAATCAGTGGTTTCACTTCCGCTTACAATTACTACGGTCCTCAATTTGGTGCTGACGGCTCCGTGATTTGGCGAGAATGGGCACCTGGGGCACATTCCTTGCATCTACAGGGCGACTTTAGTAAGCGTTCCCTATCATTAATTCAATGTCCTACATATCTCTATTAAAGGTCCCAATACAAGTGTCTTAAGACAACTTACTGGGAAGTCTCAACCACTAAAAAATGTATGTGTAATCTTTGAAATAAACGAAATTTAAAGGTGTTACTAAACAAAGCAAAGTATATATTTTGAATACTGCTAACTCTAACATGAGTGTGTGGATCCAGTTCTTAAAAAAGGTTGTGGTTTCAGTAGCCCTAAACTTCGCCATGTACAAATTCAAAGGTGTGAACGTAGGTATTGTTACCTGAGTGCAAAAGACGACCGTACTGAAGTAGATGACAGTTTTGTAGCTTAAATGAAGTGTTTCATATAATAATAGTATCAAAAACATCCGTGTTTTTTATTTTCATCCAAATGGTAACAGCTCTTTTCGAGATAAATTAAAGCAATTTTTACAAGTTGCTAGATTCAAAAAGGCTGGAAGGCTACATTTCTGGATGTTCTTTTGGAATAATAATAATTGACCAGAAATATATTATGTTTAATTAACTGTTAAATTCTTTTCTTTTTCATTGGTTTTGGAAGAATTTATCTGTACGTGTTTTGGCTGTCGAAAAGGAAGTTTTGACGAATTGCGCTTTCAGTGTTAGTCTAATCTAAAGAATATCTTTCCATCGAAGCTAAAATCCCACATTTAATTGATATTATCATTTGTACCTAGAAACTATGAGTTTCTGAAAAAAATTTGGACAGGTTTTCCGCTGATGCTTTTCACTTACAGTGCCATTTTAATGAAAGTCTGTACATTTTAGTAAGAATAATGGTTCATTGGTTACAACGATTTTGTCAGCGACCTTGTCTGTATGGAATTTTGTTACTATACTTTGAGCTTGAGTTTTTAGAGCGCTTTTGTTTTGATCCTACGATCAAGGAGCCATACCGTGTCTTGAATTGTTTTGCCTAGAGCCGCAGCCCTTAGTCTACCCTAAGCCGGCATCTATTCTTCTTCTTAATTTGGACATTTCATCTTCACCCCAAACTGTGTCCATACTAAATTTAATCCAAATAGAATCTGTAGTTTAGACATGAAATGCCGATCCACATTACAAACTACGGCGACATAGATGCGTAAAATGAACCAATTATCGGGACCGTGTATAGTTCATCGATAATTTTGTTTTGCAATCCTTTGCTGCTAAATAAAGAATTTTTTACTTATATATACTATCAAAATTAAGCTGAACGATGTCACTAATATATGTATTACTTATACATATATAGTATATAACGTTTTATCTAAATGCTTAATTATATTTACTTCAGCGCTTCCCTTTCCCTTCCTTTGTAGATAGCATGCCTCTTCAGCAATTCGCTTTCATATCGTTCCCTCATTGAACTCCCTACCTCCCTCTTCAGTCTTCGTAGACACAGTCTACTTTCGTAGTTGCATTTCAATGTTTTCTTTTTGTATGTTTTTTGCCTCATATCTCCACGTTTATAGATCAAGTTAAAAAATAGTTTTATTCGTTTGGTACGACAATATTATATTTATAATCTTTTTTCAGATGGATGGAATTCTAAGAGTCATCCGTTCAAAAAGCTGGAGTACGGCAAATGGGAGTTATACATTCCAGCAAATGCTGATGGCTCTTGCCCAATGAAGCATCAAACTCGCGTGCAAATTATTGTCAACGACCATTTGTATAGAGTGTCGCCATGGGCCAGTTATGTCAAGCCTTTTGAAGGGTTCACATACCAACAATTCATTTATAAGCCGGATAATGTAAGTAAAAAATTATTAACTTATTTATTTTTAAGAAAGTAGTCAAATCAAACACTAAAAATTCACTAAAAAGAGCGTTTAACTATCTATCTACATTACAAAACTCATCAAAGTCTGCCACTGCTCGTGGTGAATAAAACAAGAAATCATTCAGCGATGGAGGTATTCGGAATATTGCGTTCTCCGCTCAGACCTGCACCTACTTAATCTCGAAAGCATGATCTTCCAAATCAATAACAACTTACGAAACCACCAAGTGTGTCTCAGCGGAAAGTTTACGTTCAAAACCCCACAACCTTTAATGTTTTTTTTTGGATTATAATGCATGTAGGGTGCCAATAGTTTACAATATTTGAGGACATTCATTATAACGTTGCAGAAATATGTTTTTAAAAACAAGAAAGTTGAAAAGCCAGCTTCTCCCCGCATTTATGAATGCCACGTTGGGATTGCAACTTCAGAAGGGCGCGTCGGGACATACACAGAATTTAAAGATAATGTATTACCGAGAATAAAAGATTTAGGTAACTTATATGACTTTATTACGGCATTAACTGTGGAGGCACTTAACGATTGTATTACTAAAGCGCATTGTTTTTTTTTAGGATACAATACAATTCAACTCATGGCTATTATGGAACACGCGTATTATGCATCTTTTGGTTATCAAGTGACCAGTTTCTTTGCTGCGAGCAGGTTGGTATATTTTTACATTATTCTTAGAGAGACAAAGAACATTTCATTGACTGTTCTCAGAGTAGGTCAATATGATATCGTATTATTTTGCTTAAGCTGCTTGATTGTTTTATTTACTATAACAGAATTCATTGCATCTCCGGGTAACTAGTGTTGTTCTCAAATGAAAGTACTTCCCATGTTAATGAACAAAGAAAATGCAACATTAACGGTCTAGTTTCCTGCTTCAGTTTTATTTTTTATTGCTTGCCTTTTTCTATTAATTTATAAGAAATCTGTTTTTATTTGACGTATAATAAAATTAAAATTTAAACTTGCTTCGCCAACAAGCCTAGTAAACCATGAGCATATGAAAATCTTCGAAAAAGATTTACAGACAGGTGCACTGCAATGCTACGTTTTGGTAGCTATAGTTAGGTATTGATGTTTTGCAGTAGCAAATACGTATTATGTTGAAGAAATATTACAAAATAATTTTCTTGTCTTTTTAGTCGTTACGGTACCCCTTGTGAGTTAAAAGCGCTGGTTGACAAAGCTCATGAAATGGGTATATACGTACTCCTAGATATTGTACACTCCCACGCATCTAAGAACACTTTGGATGGTCTCAACGAATTCGATGGCACAACGTCATGCTTCTTCCACGATGGACCGCGAGGAACACATTCTCTGTGGGACAGTAGACTATTCAACTACTCGGAGTAAGTAATTTTACCAAGCTTAATGACTGTCTTATTTTTTTGGATTCAGATTGTTTTTCAAGCCTACAAACAGAGTTGCGATAACTTAATATTAAAAACGGCCCTAACTGGGCATGGTCTTTTTAATAAACATATATTTAATATAGGCATAACTGACACCATCCTGTGCAGGGCTTGTATGGTGGTGAAGGAAGCTGCGCATGTACTCATTGCATTGTTCAGGTGTAGCAACTTACCGGGCTCAACATCTTGGCACCCCAAACACACTCCCGGAAGGTCTTAGGAAGGAGAGGAGGTTGCTAAGGTTTCTGGAGGAATTGGAGTGGCAGGAATAATAAATATATTCCCACACCATAACCTAATAATAACTGTAGTAAATTTATGAAACAGCGGTTATAATATTTTCAGAACGGAGGTGTTAAGATTTTTACTGTCAAATTTACGATGGTATCAAGAGGAGTATCAGTTCGACGGTTTCAGGTACAGACAGTTTTAATATTATAATTCATTTAAGTGTTAAATGAAGACATTTTGATTTAATGAAAAAAAGTATTAAAATATATCAGATTATTAAATAATAATAGAAGCGTCAGTAAACTTTCTTATATATTCTTTTCTATAAATATTTGTATGATAAATGTACCAGAACTTTCTTACCCTTAAAAATTAAATCTCTTCTGGTCGAAAATTTATGATTGCTATTGATTTTATTGTTTTTTCTCAACCTCAAGTGAAACTCTCAACCATAGTTTTTGCTGGATTAGGAAAATTTATTGCATTAGGCGTTACTTTGCGGAAATCCATAATTATACAAATGATTCAAGTTTTCTTTAGTGTTAATTCCGCCAATATTTGTTTTTAAAAACAATTCCACACGTGTTTCCCCTCTACACGAGGCATCCTCAGGACGTGTTGTCTTGCCAAAATCTCTTGTCTGTCAACTCAAGTTGAGTCTCGTGCCCATCTCGTGATTTTGGCACTAAAGAAAACTTGAATCATTTGTATATTTGCTGGATTAATTATACAAATTTAATTTGTACCAAAAGATTTTATCACTCTTTACCTATTATTTAGTGTTGTTTATTCTTAATTTATTAAGTAAATATTGCAATTTATTTAAAATAATTACTTTACATTAAAGTGATTATCATTTCTTAATTAGATTCGACGGTGTGACATCTATGTTGTACCACAGCCGTGGCATCGGTGAAGGGTTCTCGGGACATTACGATGAATACTATGGTCTCAACGTGGACACAGAAGCGCTCGTTTATCTCATGTTAGCTAACGAAATAGTGCACAATAACGATCAACGCGCCATTACTATAGCTGAGGTAAGATGTAAATGTTATTTCATCATCATACAATCGTCTCCTAGAGGTTTGGAAGAGATGATGGACCACGTTTTCCATACAATCTTCCTGGTACCTCTTCCTTCCTTCTTGATTGCGATAAATACTTTTTTTTTATAAATAAGCAGTTAAGAGATGCGTTGGTGCCTTTAAGTTGGGAGTGTGATCCATGCCATCCAATGAAGGTCCCTAAGTCGTATTGGTTTGGAAAAACCCAAAGTATCTGTGCAAATAAAGTTTATGATGCAATAACTGGATGTACGCTTTTTCTAACATATGTGGACGGAACCAAATTTGTGTTATAATTATTTTATAACATGATACCTAATCATGTATTTTACAATCACCTTTGTATCTCAACTAACCTCGGATTATGTTAATTTTGGTGTTAGGTAAGTATTTCGCTTTTGTTAATAAACGAGGGCGTAAAATTATGGTTACTGTTAATATACTGTTGTACTTTAATTAGATATATTTAGCATGAGTTTATACTCATACAGTTATCTGTATATAAATAAGAACGCAAATTATAGTTTTCTGCTGATACCATCAGGATACCGATATGGGGTTGCGCAGCTCATACTCTCTCGTAAAATCAGAAAAATCACTAGAGCCAATGCTTATAAATCGTCGAATATGCGCATATATGAACTTGAAAACCGAAAACACATTAGTACATGGCGGGCGAGGATCGAACTGGGGCGTAGTGGTGAGAGTCAACAGTTCAACATTTTGCACCATCGACGCTTCAATATAAATAACTAAAATCCCAAACAATAAGCCCTTTTTTTTAATTTAAGTAGGTGTTACTTATGTTATTTAACCAAAGTTTCCATACCATTTGGCGCTTCTTCATAATCGAAAATTGTTCAAGGATGTATCTGGTATGCCTGCTTCATGCCGGCCCGTCAACGAAGGTGGGACTGGGTTCGACTACCGCCTGGGCATGGCGATACCTGATATGTGGATAAAACTGCTGAAAGAGGAGCGAGACGAAGACTGGAAGATGGGACACATCGTCCACACACTCACCAACAGACGGTGGATGGAGGGAACTGTTGCCTACGCTGAAAGCCATGATCAGGTAGATATAGTTTTATATATACTTGTAGGATTCATCATCATCAGTCGGAAGACGTCCACTGCTGGACAAATGCTTTCCCTAAAGATCTCCACGACGATCCTGCGCTGCCCTTATCATACAGGAGTTTTCAAAAGTGTAATTACTTCAAGAACTCGATCTCAACAGAACGCAGACCAGCCCATCAAGTATCTCATTTGGCAGGATCACCTAAAGAGGGGACATGTTTTGAGTAATCTATATATAAAAAAAATTAATTGCTGTTCGTTACTCTCAATAAAACTCGAGAAAGGCTGGACCGGTTTGGCTTATTTTGGTCTTGAATTATTTGTGGAAGTCCAGAGAAGGTTTAAAAGGTTGAATAAATATGAAAATACTCGGAATTAAATAAAAACAACAGTTTTGATTTTCCTTTGATGTGTCGTTCAGAAATCAAATAAAAATAATAGTATAATATTCATTTAATCAAATTAGAATTTTTATATCTTTATAACTTTCTCAGGAGGTATAAAATAAACTTCCTTAAAACACGGGTAAATAACACTTAAAAAAGGATTCCTTTTGTTTGTTTTAAGTTTATTTTATACAAAAGTTTAGTTCTTTTATTTATCGATTGAGGAATTACGAATGCTGCCAGGTCAGCTAGTCATATATATTATTCTACGGACTTCACATGTCCCAATACTTCTACAACTCTGCATGAACATCAGTTATGTGCTCAATAGAGTATGGACACTGTAACTGAGTAGATTCCAATTTTGGAAGACCAGTGCCACACAGATCATTTTGTATTGTTTTTTTTTTCTTTTTGCTTTTGTATTTAAGATAAAGCTAATTTTTGTTTTTATTAACTTATTTAATGTGTGGTAGAGTTTTCTTCCGAAATAAATTCATTTCAATTTGTATGAATACAATGAAATCTATTAAGATGTTGTCTACATAACATATATGTAATTATACACTGCCTACATTACTAACAATCTAAATGAATAAGCCTAGCCCTATTAAATTAAATTTATTACCATTATTCTATGATCAAACATTTAAAGATGACCCACTCAGTAAGATTTCCTTGCGCTAAAAACCAACGGTAGTGTCGTAGATAGTATTATTAAAAAGTAAAATTTTGTTTTCTTTTTATTTGTGTATTAATCCTAGTCGTGAAGGGGTTGAGCAGGTTATCAACTGTAAGTTAGATCCTGTAGACGAAACCACAACCTGAGCGTTGAACAAAGCATACAAGATTTTATGAAGATACGTCACTCAAACGGTTATATCAGTTAGAACAGCACTCGCACGGAACGCGAGAGGTTGTGGGTTCGAGTCCCACATCGTTCATTACGTTTTAATTTGAAATTTGATGTGTGTATTAATCCTAGAAGTGAGGGTTATCACTTTAAAAGCATAACAAATTGTTTAGATCTACAAGAGCGACATCTCAAGTCAATTTCCTAATGTGCAAATACTGGGGTTGAGCAGGTTATCAACTGTAAAGTAATCCTGTAGATGAAGCCACAACCTGAGAGTTGAACAAAGCATACAAGATTTTATGACGATACGTCACTCGAACGGTTAGCTCAGTTGGCAGAGCACTCGCACGGAACGCGAGAGGTCGTGGGTTCGTTCTCGCATCATTCATAAAGTTTTGATTTCATATTTTATTTGTGTAGATAATATATTATTTAATGCAACTTGCGTTTCAAACAATTTTTTATAGAAAAAGCATGGGATTTATATCCTTATTAACTAATCAATTTTAAAATATATGCGTGACTAGTAAGATCTTCTTAGAAATAAGGGTTTGCTTGTAACTAATTCTAGTAGGCTTCATAATATACATAATAGCTTTAAGGGTAAATGTATACACTTCTATAATAAAGTCCCAGCCACTGTTCAGGCATTATCTATAAATAAATTTAAATGTTTTATAAAAAAAAATGGCTCTGTCGTAAATCCTATTAATCCACTGCTGAATATCTAAATGATCGGACAGCCTGGGACTAGATTGTGATTATTTTATAGCGATAGAAATGATTGTACAATATTGTATATTTTTATTGAAAAGAGCGCAAAAAAAGAATGCTGGGAGAGTTTCTTGCGCCGCTTCTTCTCTCTCAGAGCGCCATTTGTTTCCGAAGCGTTAGTAGTATCTAGTAGTTATTAGAAATGACATCAAAAAGAATTCTAAAGGACACCGAAGCACCGGAAAAACAATTCACGCCCCTGGTTACAGGCCCTGGTGGGAGATAAGACCATAGCGTTCTGGTTGATGGACAAAGAGATGTACACCCACATGAGCACGTTGAGTGACTCCAACCCTGTGATCGAGCGCGGCATGGCTCTGCACTGCATGATACGTCTCATCACTCACGCACTTGGCGGAGAAGCTTACCTGAACTTTATCGGTGAGTTAGATAAATTATACGTCTAGATAGAGCCTCTTGATGCTAGACGACCCATGAAAACAGGACAGGTTTATTACTTTAGTGTGCGTCTTACACTCGCGATTTGTATGACTCTATGTTTTTATTTTATTTTTTTATTTACATATATCTACTTACATTTAACTTATATTATTTACTGGCCAAACGTTACGTTTATCGGGGAGATGCGCTCATTAATTTCATACGTAACCTACTACTAGCCTAATGGTATACAAACATAGCATAAAATGGTTCTTTAATTAAAGTATTATAAATTAAACTGCGAATAACTATATTAATGATTGACGTCATGTAGTCCTTTCTTAGTTATTTATGCAACTGTTGTGTAATAAGGGATATTAAAACTCGAATGTGGGTTTATCACACGAGGCGAAGCCGAGTGTGATAATAGTATCACATGAGTGTTTTAATACCTAATTATCAACAGTTGCATACAAGACTTTATCTACACCCAGAATATGAATCCTCTAAAAGATTCTGAAACAGTTAGCTTACTGCTAACATTAAAACAGTCAGTCCTAGTAGTAACCTAATATCATCCATTACTGATTATATACAAATAAACTAATGAATTATTTATTTTAGTAGTATTTATAAAATTCACTTGAATATTATGTTCTTTTACAGCGTTTAAAATATCGGGCAGTGTGCTGTCAAAACTTGAATCGCTCATTTTTTCAAGAAAAATGGCGGAGTTTCTAATAACCTACTTTTTTTTGACGGCGCGCCACGTTCTGGTAGTGTGGAACGCGCGTAAACGAAAATGTTCTTATTTTGAAATTCATACAGATACCACTCATCGAGCAATAAGAATGTGGCTGTTTGTTGAAACTCTTTGCGCATGCAGGGATCGAAAACAAAACCAAGGAGTGTTGTTATGAAATTCAGTACAACATTACAACACTCGTTTGGATGATGTAATGGTTCTTACGACATTGGGTGTTTTAATGTTGGTAATTAGCTAACTGTTTCAGAATCTTTAATAGAGGATTTAAAGCCTGGTTGTAGATAAATACTTTTTACCTAATATTATCTAATAATACATTTTTAAACTTTTTCTTAAGTAATCCTATCTTTATCTTAGGGGTCTGCCTTAATATGTCTATCTTATTAAATACGTAGGGTACCGTATATCTATCTATACGTTTACTGTAATAATTTGATATTTTATTATTAATTAGCTTTTGTTCCCAAACCCTTCTAGTATTGTATTTATTAAGCAGAGTCTCTTTATACTATTGTAGTATTCTATGCCTATTAAATATTCGACATTCTTTTCTATCGGTAGTATGTCACATATAGGAAATAACCTATGATATTCTTTTTGAATGCTATTTTTACTTTATTAGTTAGTTGTGTGTGCATTGCTCAAAATAGAGGTTAGCTCTAAACTTAAATTTTTCGACGTTTTCACAGCTGTCATAGTCTATTTAGACGTATAAATGATCTAAGATTAATACCTTTTTAACATTCAGGTAATGAATTCGGTCACCCCGAGTGGCTTGACTTCCCTCGTGCCGGCAACAACTCGTCGTACCACTACGCGAGACGACAATGGAACTTGGTCGACGACGCGCTGCTCAAATATAGATTCCTCAACGATTTTGATAGAGATATGCAAACCCTTGAGAATAAATATGGCTGGCTTCGATCAAACCCAGTAAGTGAATATTTTACTGGAATAGATTCAACTTGCAAAAGAATACACTCATGACTCTCTTAGGCTGGGAGCCGCCGAATTTCACCTTCGTACGACACGCCACAAGTTAGGATATCATCCCCACCACCTGGATGTGTGGAGGTCCTCCACAGTGCGGTTTTCAAGGAGCTTTCTTCCACGTATTACAAAGCTGTGGAATGAACTTCCTTATGCGGTGTTTCCGGGACGATACGACATACCTTCAAAAAAAGCGCGTACACCTTCCTTAAAGGCTGGCAACGCTCTTGTGATTCCCCTGGTGTTGCAGAGAGAATGTAGGCGGTGGTGATCACTTAACACCAGGTGACCCATACTCTGGTTTGTCCTCCTTTTCCATAAAAAAAATCTATACAGCGTACTTAGACTTTTCTCAGACTTTACTTACGATAAACTTAGCTGAGTATAAGCTAGCATAATATTTGATTTGGTTTCTATAGTCATTTGACATCTGAAATTATGCTGAACTTAAGCTAATACAGCCCAATGCAATCGTTACGTATGCATTTTATCGCCCTCAGGCTATTAAATAATAAGTTTAATTGTACAATATTACCTACTTTATAAACATATTTTTTGGTGTAAAAAAAAGCCCGCTGTGTTTGTTGCCCTATTCTTCACAGATCTGAGGCATTCTCTTTGGAAATCTTTCTTTTCTCGACTATTAATAAGTGAGTAACATCCTATTCTGAATAAAAATATTTGAATTTGACTATCACACTTAGCTAAGTTTTATGGAAGTAGAGTCTAAGTACAGATTTCAGTCTTAGAGTGGACTAAGTTTAATCATTACAAGGTACAATTTTAAAGTCCATGTGATAATAATGTTTATTTAGATAGACCAACAACGGCGAAAGTAAGAGAGCAATAGATACCCTTCTCACCTCGACATACACACTCGTTAATAGTTATTTATGCAACTGTTGTCTAATAAAAACAATATTGGGGTATAAAAACACAAATGTGGATTTATACGAACGCGTCTTCGCCTCGTGTGATATAATAGTATCACATGCGTATTTTAATACCAAATTAATTATCAACAGTTGCATACAAGACTTTATCTACACCCATAATATGAATCACCCAATGTCCTAATAACCATTACATCAACGAGTGTTGTAATGAAATTCAGTACAACCTTACAACACTCGTTTGGATGATGTAATGGTTACTAGGACTGCCTTTTTTAATGTTAGCAGTAAGCTAACTGTTTCAGAATCTTTTATAGAGGATTTAAAGCATGGGTGTAGATAAAATTAAATACATTGCGTCGTTTCAGCATGTGTCATTCCTTTGCTTGCTTTAAGGGCTTCGTGTCGTGCAAACACGACGGTGACAAGGTGATAGCTTTCGAGCGGGCAGGCCTTCTGTTTGTGTTCAACTTCCATCCGAACCAAAGCTTCACAGACTACAGAGTGGGTGTTGATGTGCCCGGCAAGTATCAGGTGAAATGAATGATGTTTATTAAGTACCTATTATCCGTTCCCGCCCGCTTCGCTGGGTGAATTTCAAAAGGAAATAAATTAAATTTTATTCATCTTATTACAAATACAATAAAAAAAATAAGAAGCCATAAACCATCTAGGATAAATTTACGGATACGATTAGTGGTTTAGGCATGATTGACCCTCAAACAAAGATCATTTTCATTATATATATATATACATAATACTTTTCTAGGATTATCTTATTAATTTTATAATCGATTTATCATCGATGTTCAAGCTTGGTCCGCTGTTAGCACTTGATCGCCCGGAATATTAATTTTATTTCTAGTAATTTTAAATATTCACAAGCTAAGGGTGATAATATGCTATCCGAGGTATTCGCAGGTCGTTATTATAAGAATTTACATTTTTTTATGAAAATAAGGAACGAGACGAGTAGGACGTTCAGCTGTTGGTAATTGACACGCCCTACCCATTACAATGTAGTGCCGCTCAGGATTCTCGAAAAACACAAAAATTCTGAGCCGCTCTACAATTGCGATCGTCTTCTTGAGACATAAGATGTTAAGTCTGATTTGCTCAGTAACTATTTAGTTCACTAGCTACGGCGCCCTTCAGACCGAAACACAATAATGTTTACACATTACTGCTTTACGGCAAATAGGCGCCGTTGTGGTACCCATAATCTAGCCGCCATCCTGTGCAAAGGAGCCACTGGTGTTTATTCTTTGTAGGTCTTTATTATAAGAATTCACATAATATATTTTTAATCCTAAACAATTATCTCTCAGTCGCTAGTGTTATCTGTAATCGTCGGGGTTAAAAAAAATTTACCCGTGTCGAGCTGCATTTGTATGTGTTATCTAATCATCATAAAACTTAAGTGTTACTGCATCGATAAAATATGTACGTACTAGCTAATTAATAAATGATAAAATAGTGGCCTAGTGGGCTTAGTATAGTCTGTGGTATGGTCATTGAACGAAACAGTCCACACAGCCTATTGGCTGTGGTAACTGTGGCTGTGGTAACTGTGGCTGCGGACGTGCCCTCTAGGTATAATTTACCTACTGGTTATTATACCTAAATGAACAAGAAATGTTTCTTATTTTGCGGGAAATAATAAGTATTTTTTTGATATCACTATTATGGTAGAAGAAATTATTGTACCTTTAATATTTTTTGTACTTATTTATAATGAAGAGCGCGAATTTAATAATATGAAGTATATAGTAGCACACGGACGAGTAAAAAAAGAAGGACTCCGCGCCGTGATATCAGCAAGTGAAGCACCGTTATGCTAGTGTGTGTGCGGTTACGGGGGATACTAGTAACACAATTTTTTCTCCCTTAAATAATCATATATGGCCACAAATACTTATATAGTAACGTTTTAACACTTTTTCACAACGCACGACGGCATTTTTAAAATATTTTATTGAGACGCAAACTGATCTGTCACAGACGATGACAATTCTCTTAATGGCCGCCTATCGGCCTGTAGTAGTGTAAGTGTGTGCGTGGGGCTATGTATTTATACATTAATCGGCTTGTTTGGGTGCTACACTGTTATGTAAGGTGACACGGAGTCCTCCTTTTTTTACTCGTCCGTGTACTACAATAGGTTTATGGAACTTGTCTCGTAAGAATTTACACGTTACTCATAAATGTTTTATTGTTTTTTTAGAAAGCTCTGTCGGTAGGTAAGGGTTATTCTATTGCATATTCTGTTCTTTCTTAACTAATATATGAAAATGTGTACTTATTTGTATACAATTTCTTATTTAGGTATTAGAATTTATCAAAATGTGTTAGAATTAGACTGATTTAGGACAAGTAGCTATAACCTAATCGCCAAACATGTTAGGCTTCTACAAAGTAGGTAGCACAACAAAAGTTATTCTTTCATCATTAAAAAAAAAACGTTAATTATATAAATTTTAACATCGTGAAATCGTCATGAATGAAGGAAAAGAATTCGTTATAGTCGTTATTTGTTAATCTGTGTAACATAGGTACTTTTCCAAGACTTTTATTCAAGAGCCTGAATCTTTTCTTATAAAACTTTAACCCACTTATTCATAATAGTCTGCTAACTTAAAGCATTGCTGATTCGCACTCTGTCTTCTTCTATTGACCTAAGTCAGAATGAGAAAAAACACTCCTTAGCGGCTGTTTAAAGTTAGCGGACCATTATGAATAAGGGGGTATATGTAGTACTAAATGAAAAACGACAATATTATATTAATAATTTTCCATATTACAAAAAGCTCCTTCATTTCAGGCAATATTATGCACGGACAGTAAGAAGTACTGTGGTTTTGGCCGTGTGGAGCCCAACAATGAATGTCATTTAACGCAGAACATGCCGTGGGGTAATAGAAGTGATTCTATCCAAGTAAGTAAACAGAAGTTTAGCAGAGCCTATTTTTGAAAGCGGTACGTAATTGAAGCGGTCATGCCACATGATGGCGTGAATATTCCATATCTAGTAATCTCCCAACTTTGAGAGTTTTCTGTTGCATCTATCACGAACACTTTCTTATGAAGTGTTCGTTCGTTGCGCCGTTTCTTCTCTCTAGAGTTATAATAATATTAATAAACTATATACAGATAGAGATAAATTACTACCTTCTACTGTCAGTAATTAGCTGTCAATAATCTGAAGCTGTCCCGTTATAACCGATAAGTCATTCTTATCGCCTTATATTGGGACGCGTGAATTGCAATTTCCATACAAACTTCTATCGCTGGTAAGCTATGCGTCCTCCCATTGACAGACAGCGAGTACGGATAAGGTGAGTTAACGTCGATAAGTTTATTGGGACAGAAAAGTCAACGATAATTACGATTTTTATCTCAATTAGGACACAGCCGGAGATCGACTGAAATTGGGAACGGCCGTAAGAGCGTACCTATTCAAACCTGTCATATTATATTATAAGTCCTGGAGTTGTAACGAAAGATTCTGTCCGACTTCTTCACTTATTGTTGGAAGGCATAGTAGATAATCTCAAAACTTATAGGTAAACCAACTCCAAATAGCGGGTAACCTATTGTTTGAGATTTCTATGTACCTACCTACTAATTCTGTTGGTATAGATTATGTTGAATAGGTCAGTTGAGGATAATGCTGGCAAAAAATATACTCAGTACCTAATACCCAGTGTCGGTAAGCAAGTGTGGAGCCCGTAGCATTTTCTGTTGAGGTCTTGGCCCTTGGTTTGTTATGAGATTAAAGTGATAAAATCTTAATACTAAGTACTTCATGGCTTTTCATTATAAATGTGTCATTTGCCTTTTTGGATTACTTTTTTAGTTATTTATAGACAAGTTTTAAGTAGGCAAGACAATTACTATAAGCCCTTTTTATACCTACACTGTGTATTATTATGCCTCAGATGGAAGTGATTGCGACATTGTTAATCCAGCACTGCTGATAAGTAAAAGTAATGAATCTTACAATATACTTATTACATTAATAAATATTATTGTTTTCAGATCTATATACCATGCCGCACTGCAATTGTGTACGCAAAATGTGATTGATTAGAAGGCTGTGTTTCTAAATGTAGCTACTCCTTTGTGTATTGGATTCTTACAACTTTAATATGTTATCATACCTGTACATACTAAGAGATTTCTCAAATTATTGTGCTCAATGCCTTAAACTTATTAAGCCTGGTCTTTGCATGTTGAACCTAAACCTATCAAAATGATTAAATAATTCTAAGAATATATATATAATATTGTCTTAGATATTTTTACATTATATATTGCATACATATATTAATATTGTATGCTTTTCCTTCTATACAGACTTTAAGAATGTAACTAGGGTGCCATATATCTTTAAGCAGTTTCTTAATAAAAAGACTAGACAAAACTATTCAGCTCTTAGTGAGAAGAAATTATTTAGTCCTTAGTAATATATATATTTTGGTATTTTTGAAACTGTTATAAATAGAGCATATAATATATATATCCATAAAAACTATTGTATTTGTTTTTAAAATAAAACAATGTTGATTTGTCATATTTTTATTAAATAAAAAACTATAAACACATGATTTCTTTCTTTTATGCTGGCACCCCAATCAGCAAATTGTTTTTGGGTGTGCAGGATAGTGGTTTTAGACGAGACAGAGTTACTTTATATCCATGCTCTTCTGCAAGTCTTCCACGATCAGAATCTATTATTGTCATACATCTTGCGCCTCTTATGCTCAAAGGGTGCTCTTTGTGTGTTTGATCAGCTGTATGGCCAATACACAAATATTGGTCAATATCAATATTACTGAATTTATAGCTTCGAGGATATGTCAAACGATCTGTTACATGTAGTGAACCGTAACAACATGGACAAAGCACAAACTTTGCATTAGCCCTCAAACATTTATCTAAAACCAAGTCAGTTGCAACACCACATGCATGTAAAGCAACACCTATATCAAATGTACCAATAAAGAAGTCTAAATTGCACTGAAAGAAATAAACATTCTTCAATCCCATCTCATGAACTCTGTTTCTAGCTCTCAGCAAAGACTGTTCTTTATTTTCTAATAATATAACTTTGCAATTAGGTAGCAAATATGCTATTAATATACCTAAATGACCACTTCCACTACAGAAATCAACAATGAGGTTTCTATCCTCGGCCATTGAAGTTACAGATAATGCTAAGTTTTCTAGTTGTTGAGATTTTCTTATTATTCTTTCATCAGGTAAATGCCCAGCTGCTGGGTTGGCACCATTAGGTATACCTGCCCAATCAATACTCTCGCTCGCCTCATTATCAAACATTTCTAGTTCTAAATCATCTGTCAATATCTGCAATGCTTTTTCAATGTCTCCTGGCTTTGTAAATAGTCTTTTTTTGGGGTTATGTCTCTTTGGATCACATTTGTACATACTAACATCATCAATTGAAGGTAAAGTTAAATCAATAAACAACAATGGTTCTATATTTAAAGAATTGAGTGTATTTTTTAAACAATCTTTATTTTCTTTTATATTTATAAAATTTACAAACCATTTATTAGTTAGTGGTAAGTATTTTTCAAAGATACAGTTTCCAAGTAATTTGAAGAGGATATAATATGATGGTATCAACAGTACATCAGCTAAGGTTAGAAAAGGGCCTTCAGCAAATTGATGTTGTATGGGTAGATCTTTGATCTTTGTAAATTTATTGTAGTCTGGAGCTCTATTGGCATTAGACTTCCACTTTCTTTGCTTAGGAATTCTATTTTCATTACCCTTAGAGTATTCTGAACTCTGTTTATCTAAATTTTCATTCTTATCTTGTACAGTTATTTTGTCCAGATCCCTTGCCAATTTATATACATTGTGAACACGTACAGGCTTATTTAAATGGTTTTCAAACCTAACAAGATTTAAAGGAATTTCTTTTAAGTTCTGTGCCGTTATTGTTTCTAACACAGTTTTAACAATGTCAACTTCACAGAATTTGGTCCATATCGATACTTCATTAGGTGCTTGAAGACAACTTTTTCTAAAGCCTAGCAATCCTTCCTCATGTTCATAACTTGTTTGTTTCGAATTTCTATGTTTACAAATATAACGAGCCACTGCACATAGTCCAGTAATAACTGTATCTCCTGAAAGAGCTGCTGGATATATACATGAAATTATTTGCCATGGTAGGTCTCTCTGGTTAAAAAACGTCGCATTTTGTAGCTTAACCTCAATGTTTACTTCATGGTCTTTATTAGTATTGTGAACAACGTATAACTTTATATCATCAGAACTGCAATATTTGTACACATAATAGGTTATAATAGATTCTAATGGAAAACTGAGGACTGAAGATTTTTGATATTCACTAATTGTACTATACGTGCCTATAAAAACACTAGTGGACATTTTAAACTTTACTTTTTAACACTAAGACTCAGTTTCATTCGGTTGCCATAAACCTACATAAATATGGTCACGACTCACGACATGCTAAAATGAAGTGAACAATATTAACTTATTAAACAACTCAAAGAGGATGTAATTACTACGTAGTTAATATTTAGTGGCTCCACAATAATATTATGTGTTATTGTTAATGTTCTTATCAAACAAAAAAAACAATTAATGTTCTTTAGCACGGGATGAATCAAATCTATTAGTATTTTAGACATTTATGGTTAAAGTTTTGAAAACTTGTCAATGACATAAAAGTTTTAATAAAAATGCTATGCACTTATGCAGTATACACTACTACGAAGTCATTTCGAAATTCGAGGAGGAAAATCTGTACACTTCTACTCCTGCACAGCACTAATCTGTGTCGTTGATACTTTTAAAGTGAAACTTTTATTACATCGTCTCAAACTTTTTCGTCTGTGGCGTTACATGTCGCGTGACGGTCGGGCAGCGCCTATATTTCGCAGCAGCTGACCATGTAGTATATAGACTATTACTCATTTGTGCCAGTGCTCCACCCTATTTTGTTTGTTTTCGTCAGTGTTTAATGTAAATGTTGTATGTCAGTGTTTATTTTTAGCGCAAAGTTTTAAAAGCGATTTTTGTACCCTTAATGGAATATTATTCGAAATTTTTTAGTTAAATGTCTATAATGTGAAAAAAAGTTTCACTTTTACCGTGGTTTCATAAAACCAACAATTCTTTTTAAGTGAAACTTTAATTACATCGTCTCAAACTTTTTCGTCTGTGTGTTGCATGTCGCGTGACGGTCGGGCGGCGCCTATAGTTCGCAGCAGCTGACCGTGTAGTATATAGACTATTACTCATTTCTGCCAGTGCTCCACGCTATTTTGTTTGTTTTTTTATGTTACTTACTATAATACTATATTAGACACGGCCGTGTGTTTTACGTGAATACGTACATAAATTTATATTTTCTTTGAGCGATTCGTGACATATTCATTTTGAACCGTCTAATTTTATAAACTAGGATGCCGCAATCGCTCGTCATACCGCTTCGCTGCGGCAAAAATATTTGAGCGAAGCGAGGTAAGCTAAGTCTGTATACAAAAACAAAATAAAATTAATCCAAATAAAAACATTAAAAAGAAACTTGGAATTTGGCGCCATATTTAAACATCAGGAATTAGTGCCTTATTTGGTCACATGAGAAACTTGTGCTGTTTTTCAAATTCAATAACTAAGAACCTGGCAGTTGAATCACCCTCGAAAGTATAAACAGCGTGTGTAAAAATTCTGTCTCGACAGTAACCTAGAAAATTTTGCAAGCTTTCTATGAGTTCAAAATTTTCTAAAATCCGTCCAGAAATGGCCGAGAAACAATTTAACACAGAAATCAATTGGGTATATTGCATGTAACTTATATTTAGTTGACAATTATTTATTATATCTTAAATAATTTTTTTTTTATTAAATTTGTGCTGAATAATAAATATTAAATATACAAAAGTGCAATAAATACGCGCGAAATATAAAACATCGAAACGCAATGCTATTGGTTGAAGCGCAATATCACGTCAAAATCTAGATAAACATAAGCAGTGGTATGGTTCCTAGATATTATTTTCGGTGGTAAGCGATATATTAATATATAAATGTAGAAAATACAATTCAATTGCAATTTCCATATCAATTGTTTTTTTTCTGTTATTGAAGATCATTAACATATGATTATCGTTGAGATCAACGTTAAGATTCTATTTTAAGTTTTTCCATTTTTAAAATAAAAAACAATCAAACTATAAACTAAATAAATAATTACATATTCATTAAACTCACTTCCTCAACTCCTTACCTTGAATATATACCACAGCAATATACGCAAGTTGTTGGAGTTACTTTCCTTTACCTTTTACCTCTTCTCATTGATTTTTTGTATGGAAGAGAGGACAAACGAGAGAACGGGTCATCTGATGTTAAATAATCACTACCACCCACATTCTCCTGTAATACCAGAAAAACCGCAAGAGTGCTGCCGGCCCTTTAAAAACGTGTACGCGCTTTTTTTTAAGGTACCCTTGTCGCATCGTCCTGGAAACACCGCTAAGGAATCGCTAAAAGGAAGCTAATTCCACAGCTTGGTTGTACGAAAGTCCCGTGAAGAAAGTTCCTTGAAAACCGCACTGTGGAGGAAGGCCACACTCAAACAGCTCTTCGGAATACTCCCGTGATTAATGGGGTCGAAAACTCACAATGAAGTGAGCGACGTCCCTACGCAAGTTACGAGCGGTTCACAGAGCAGTGCGACCCCCATTCTGTTTGTACCACTTTGCACGAATAGTTGAGTCTCTTGAAACTCTTATTATACCTAGTGCTCTTTTCTAAGTATCTTTGGCACCAGAAAATACTTTTAAGTAAGTCTTTGCCTTTGGTCATTTATTTTATAAATCACAAAATATAATTAAATTTAATATATTTCACCAGAATTGTTACAAATTTGTTTACACAAGACAATACCTCGCGCCCGCTCATTATATGAATTATCTATATGTAATGAAATGTCATGGACTAATTCTAGGTAAAAAAATAGGTTCTAAATAAGTAATTACCAACATACAATATGTTATGTTTTTTTTAAAGCGATAACCCTCACTTCTAGGATTAAAACACAAATAAAGTTTGATTAACAAAATGTTATGAACGATGCGGGATTCGAACCTACGACCTCCGGCGTTCCGTGCCGGTGCTCTAACCAACTGAGCTAACCGTTCAAGTACCGCCTCGTTATAAAATTCTGTTTGTTTTGTTCAACTCTCAGGTTGTGGCTTCATCTACAGGATCTACTTTACAGTTGATAACCTGCTCAACCCTAATATTTGCATATTAGGAAATTGACTTGAGATATCGCTCTTGTAAATATATACAATATGTTATGTTTTTTTTAAAAGTGATAACCCTCACTTCTAGGATTAATACACAAAACAAAATATTATGAACAATGCGGCATTCGAACCCACGACCTCCGGCGTTCCGTGCCGGTGCTCTAACCAACTGAACTAACCGTTCGAGTACCGCCTCGTTATAAAATTCTGTTTCTTATTCTATTATTTTTAGTTTAGTTAAAAAACAGTTAGCCTGGTGGTCGTGTTGCCAATGCTAGAAATGACAAAAAAAAATTAAAATCTGTCTCTTTGGTGTTGCTCACTGTCAACGTCAAGCAAAAATTAATTTAATTTTTTAGTGAAAAATAAATGATCTGAATTCTGAAATATTCGTAATAAAATGTTCAAATTTCAATCAATCGAATGAAATTATACTATATATTTAATATTTGAGGTTTTTTTGAATTTAAGAAGTGCTTATTTCTATATACTTGATACAATGTTGGAAATAATAAACGGATTTCTTTTAGTTTATTTTCTTGTTTTATGCACACTTAGTGCTTTAGTTCCTATTATTGTAAAGCCTGTAAGTGTCCTTAGTTTGTTATAATAACGTGACTTTAGAAATTATATCAGAGAACATAATATAGTAGAATCAGTGCTGTCCAAATATTTTAAAACCTTTTTGTTATATTTTAGATATCAGCTTGTTTTACAAGACCTACCAAAGAAGAACGTAAAATTTGGGACGATGTTCTAGCTCTAAAGAATGAACAAAAGCTAATTTCAATGAAAGACGAATTTGCTGCATATTCCAGACTGCAGAGAAAGATTAATAAACTTGAAAGCGAGTTAAAAGACAATTCTCAAAAGCGTCTCAGTAAAAGCCTTACAATCAAAGGAACAGTGCACATTGTTCTCCATGTTGTAATTGGTTTAGTAATAATAATATCAATGATATTTTATAGACATGAACCTATTGTTGCATTGAAAGCAAATCTATTCCCTATTAGCTCATTTCTTAAATACCCGAGTGATATTCCTAATGCTATTTCCACACATGTGTGGGTTGTTATTTCTAATGTATCCATCAGAACACTAATTAGGCCAATTGTTAGTTAGCTTGATAAAATTAAGGTTGTTTTATGTATAATGACTGACTGTCACTATCTAGCAAAATCAGAGGAATGAAAAAAATGGTGCTAGCTCTTGAGAAAGGTGTATACAATATTGAATATTCTGGAATGCCATATTATCCTTGTCGACTAACCTGGGAATAGAGGAAGGATTTTTTTTTATTTATGTAAGGTTTTTAAGGTAATTATTCCAAATAAAGCTGGATATACATGTTAGTAAATGCAATCGTTTAAGGACAAAAAAGTGCAGCTTGCAACATAAAACTGATGTGGTGACTTAGCAATTAATGTGTTAAAAGGAATGTATTGAATTGTAATATTGTGTAATTTTTTTATAATGACCCAGTAAACTAATTTTGATAAATATAATATGTATTTTATTTATTCAGATATGTGGCATTTTACACACACTGGAAGTACATACAGTTATATTATATCAATATACCAAATAAATGTCTCATTGAACCCTATAATTCTGTGTAAAACAGTCATTACTGCAGACTGGATGGCAAAGCCAAGCTGGTTTTGTAAAACTAGGTGTCATCACAGCACATAAGGGTTGCTAACTATCCGTAATTCCACGGATTTGTCCAAGTGAAGAAGGCGTCCAGGGAGCATCCTGGCACAGTCTCCGTTGTAGTCTGGATTTAAAAGTAGCAGTCATCACCGCGCCAGACCGCACGCGCGAACAACCGACTCTCCAACACCACAAAAGAGTGGACTTAAGAAAGAAATATTTTATTGAAGACAAAAACAGTCTCATCAGTTATAAAAAAAAATCTATTTCATAGATTATAACTATTGTATTTTATCAATTTCTTTTAAGATAAGCAGATATTAATTAAAAAACCAGAAAAGTTAAACAGGAAATAGCATGATAAATAAATGCTTTAATTAATAAAAATTAAGAATTGCTACATAGTTTCTTAACACTTTAAATCTATTTTATTTTGTTAATAGTTAATAATACAAGACTGCTGATAGTTTCAAAAAATTCTAAGATTTTATTTTATGAAAAAAATGTTAGACTAAAGTTACTGATAGTTTTAAGATTTATTTTAATTAAAACACATAAAATATTGGTTAATTCATAAAAAATTTAAACTTGAAACATTAAATCAAAAAGAATTTGCTCTAGATCATACGTTTAGATAGACTATGACAGACGTGAAAACGTCGACAAAAATTCAGTTTAGAACTAATCTCTATTTTGAGCGTGTGCGTGACACTAACAAAAAGTGTCGTAGAAAACACGAGCATAAGACGTAGCTTGTCAACCACACTAAAGTATTAAACCTGACCTGCGGGCCTACCATGAACTCTTATTGCGATTCAATTGACTACCTAAAATGAACTGCTTTGCTTTTTCGTACCACGACGTGATTAGAGAGAGCTATATATTTTAGGTTGACGTCAAATCAACTGATTAAATCGCAATGATGTCAGTTGAATGCCAAAAATGATGTCAATTGAATTGCAAACTGATTTAGTTCGTTTATTAATTCGTACCATGAGGTAATATTTGAACCTAAACTGGATAGCATATGTGTCAAGTGAGCGATTAGAAAAAAGTTGCTACTTCCTCAGGGGAAAGTGAATCGCGTTGTTAATAACTTTTAAAAAATACTGAAAATACAGAAAAGGAAAATTTTATTGATTAAAGATGAGCTGAGAATACTTTTTTGGACTTGTTTGTAAAACAAAGTACTGAAAATAAATACCGAACATGAAAATACCAAAGACGAGGCAGTAAGGGCCCGAGCTATAGCCTGTTCGCAAGAACGAATTAAAAAAAATGTACTCTGTGCTCCTTACAAATCGAACATCAATGAAGGGGCGTTCATAAATCGTTTTTTTTACGAAAACACCTAAGCAAACATTTAATTTGTAATTCAAAGAACTGTATTTATTTATATTACTATTATTTAATAAGTACGAAAATGGGCTTAATGGTTTATAATTTGACGCTATAAAGCGCCATTTTAAAATGTATTTCTCTATGAAAAAAAAAACCGTTAAAATCATATAATTTTAGGTTTCGAAACGCAACGGATATGGTTCGAGTTAGAGAGACAAACTTATGCAACGACTGTAGAGCATCATCTCTTTCTCACACCGCGGACCACAGACAAATTTATTTCGTTCATTCTTCATAAGCGATCCAAACGCCATACAGTAAAAGGCACTTCATGGTACGAATTTAAGCGATTCAGATTACGTACCTAAACTGAACTGCAACGAAATCGCATCGCTTATTAAAAGTTGATGGTAGGCCCTCTGTTCTTATCGGTTGTCTATTTCTTTTTCTCTTTTGACAGTTACTCTGTCGGAGACTATAGTATAATAATTATTGATTTAATTAAAGATTTTTTTTTTAATTTAACTTAAAAAAAAAATTGTTGAGTTGTATCACCTGCTTTAAATATTGACACCACATTTGCTATTTTTAATTCATCAGGAACTATTCCTGTAGATAGGCTTAGATTACAAATAAATTTAGGAGGAGCAAACATACTTAGCTGCTTTTAGAATATTGTTGCCAATATTACCATAGCTAAAAGAAGCACTATTTTTTAAGGTATTAATTAATGTAATTATTTGAAAATCATCACATGTTGAAGAAATATAGATTGTGAGAATAAAACTTCTTTACTTTTACAATTGTTTACCAATTCTATCTCAGTTTTTCCAAGATTTTCAAGCATTGAGGAAAATTATAAAAATTGTTTTACTTTTAAAAGTAAATTAGAAAGATATGGAAAGTAAATAAAACATTGTATAATTTTATAATTATTTATTTGTTAAACAATTTTAATGTATCTTATACTCAGTCTGAATGTCCGATTAAACCTTTACAATATACTCTAACAACCTGAAGACTCGCCCTTAACATACAAATATAAATCAACATTAACTCCTACTACAAAACTGGAAACACAAGAAAAAATGATTAAAATTAAAATCAGTTTAAAAATAACACTTAATTGATCATACCATATGTGATCAGGAGCCCATCCGAATGTTTACAAAACTAATAAGCGCTATATCACAGCTAACAACTACATTTAGGGAATTTCAAACATTCGGTACTCAATGTATACACAGGGGCAAAAGTTGCCTTTTGATAACACTATTTTGTGCTACTTGTTGCAATTTATACATAAATATAAGTGATAAATTTAATATTTGTTGTATCTTACTTACTCATCATATCGTTTAAAATTATGTTGCACATTTTCAAAAGCACACATAGACAGGTAGTTGCAGATAGATCTCTGGACTTCAAGCATAGCCCAATTTTTAATCACGGACTAGTAAAAAAAGAAGGACTCCACGCCGTGATATTAGCAAGTGAAGCACCTTTATGCTAGTATGTATGCGGATACGGGGTAAACCAGTTACACAATTTTTTCTCCATTAAATTATAATTATTATTGTAAAATTATATATATATCCACAAATACTTTTATAGTATTGTTATTACACTTTTTCACAACGCACGACGGCATATTTAAAATATTTGATTGCGACGCAGACTGCTGTCACAGACGATGGCATATCTCATAATGGTGGCCGATCGGCTTGTATTAGTGTAAGTGCAAGCGTGGGGCTATGTATTTACACGTTTACCGGCTTGTTTTGGTGCCTCACTGTTATGTAAGGTGACACGGAGTCCTTATTTTTTTACTCATCCGTGTCTTTAATTTGGTAAATGAAGTCATGCTGAGCTTGAGTTAAGACCAATAGGTATTATAAGTAAACAAACTTTTACAATAGAAAGTATACTAAATTATAACAGAATCCGAAACTTGTTTGATTATTAGTTTTAGTGAAAATATACGCATGATTTATGCGAAATGCGGACTTGTTAACTTATTGGTAATCATGAGAAACGGAACGCATTTTTAAGCAAAAAAGCAGCAAACGCAAGAATGACGCAAGGACTTGATGATCTCCTTTTTGTTCGGATCAAAGTCTGAGTTTTTCCTAAGTCGCCATAACGATATGGTGGACTTAAGCTTAGCGCGCACTCAAAGCGATGTTTATAAATACGGACTTTGACTCAACTCGCTAGATAAGTCTCAGCATCTCTTAGTCTATAATCAAATTTTTATTTATATCAGAATAAATAGGTACGCCAGAAACAGCCAAACAAACACATTTACTAGAAGAATTTTAAGATATACCTAATAACATAATCAAGTTGGTCTCGCAAATGACAACATAAAAATATTGAAAATTTTAACAAAACATTGAAATAATTTATTCTTAATTAAGATTCATCATATAAAATATATTGAATATTTGTTATAGTATACTTATATAGGTATATATAGGATATAAATTATGTAGGCGATACCAAAATTTCTATGCAAGACTAGAAAACTGACTACCTCAAAAAATTGCTAAATTACTTGTGTGCACATAAATAATAAATAGAATTTATTTTATTAACTTTTAGTGTAAGCAATATGTCCGTATTAAGGACCTACTTTAAAAAATACGGTTTTATTTTGTTACAAATTAAAAAAAAAATATTATACGGCGGAGATGATCTTGGCGCTTTTGTGCACTATCCCTTTTCTTTTATTTCACCACCTGCGGGGGTAAGCGACATTGATACCGTGCTATTTCTTAAAGTACGCCTTAAAACAAAATCTGATGTTATAAACTAATTAATATAGCTTTAAATATTTTCGAATTACATATCGCCCCATTAGTTGCCCCCAATGTATATAACGCATTTTCAAAATATATGGGTATATATATTTATTTATTTACAATTGGAGATCCATTTCGGACACCCTTCTTATGCGGCCATTTTTCTTTGCTATAAAAAACAACATACAATAGCCACTCTTAACAAATCTTTCTAAAAATACCACATCTACTACAAAATGTTGCCAGTTTAAAATCACAATTACATGCTATGATTATGAGTAGGTTTGAAAATTGTATATTCTTATTGTAATACTTGTGAAATTTCTTATTTATAGATTGTATTTTTTCTTAAAACATGATTCACCAATGTATGCTATATGGCAACATTTCTGACAGCTGAACTAATTTTTTTCAAGGGTCAAGGCTCTATGCTAGTCGGTAAAACAGCTAAGTCTTCTCGTAGAAGGAACTGTTGAAGTGTGTAGTCAGTATATACACAACTGCTTCATATGTGGACATCATGATAGCCGTATTTGGTATCTGACGTACCAGTTGGGTGCCAAGTCCCCTGAAATATTTAAACATACGCATGTTAACCAAACCAAATTCAAATACAGATTTCAATATTTGATGATTGTCATTTATAGAAATTCGAAAAATAGAATCAACAACGCATTAGTAATGATATTATGCGTAAGAGAGGAATCTCAATGCACCATCCAACTTATGAACGAGTAGTAATCTAATATATTGGCAATGCATCCAATCCTGTCAAAACCAACTGAGGTTAGCTAGCGCGCGGTGATGAATGCTCATTGGTCAGGTAATGATCTCAACACATCATAAACAATTACTTTCTCTTTCATTTTTTTTATGCGTACTGTATTGTGCATAAAAAAAGATCTGTCAAACTAATGTGGTATCTGAATTATGCATCTAGGGTACTAAGGTCGATACAGTGGGCTTTCTTTTAAATATAAAATTGATTTAGGTATATACAATATTTATATTATCAAAAAGGCGTTGCGTACGGGAGATAGATTTCCATCTAGTTTCTATCCAGTCATGTATATACGGTCCGAGTCAGGTTTATACAGAAGAATATGAATTTGATTTCGGCTAGACAGATTTACGGTGAAGGTACAGGTGAAAGTACGTTCGAGACAAGAACGGAAATAGTTGTCCCCTGGAGGCAGATTGGTGCGCCAGCTGATGTGGACAAAAAAGGCAGTGGTTTCGTGAACAGGGGCGTGCATTGGTTTTTCTAGCAAGGTAGGCACTGGTGATCTATCTAGTCGTAGTTTAGCTTTGAAATAAGCAAAGATTGCTTACCGTAGGTATCTAATATCTAGCGTAAGGAAAAATTTTATGAGTGGGTGTTCAACAGAAGTTTGGTTATAAAATAACGGAACCAAATTAAACTAAATTAACTTTTACACTAGTGCTTAATTTATTTAAGTACATAACGAGGTAGGCACCGCCTAATTGTCTATATCATATGCACGCCCCTGTTCGTGAAGTAATGATAACGCGGTCTCGTGACTTCAGATTCGGAGGAAAAAATCGCATACCTACATTATAGTATGGGAGTACTATTAAGACTAAGAGTCTACCTCACCGAGACGTCATGGCGACGTCTCTAGCTGTGTATCAAAACAATTCATATTAAAATTATTGTTATTGGCGAGCTGTTAACGTCACCTGCAAAATGTACACGAGCAAGCTGCGTCTCACTCAGTCAGTGTCCAACCAGCCACCAAGACAGACGCACGCGTGTTTATTTACCATAAATGAGATTCAATACTACATTTGGCAACCGAATGTAGTCATGCCTATATAGCCGGTAGGGCTCTAAGTTTTAAGTATATATTAACTAGTATGGTAGCCATTTTGGTATTCGCCATCTTGGTTTTTATAGCGGCAATAGTACCTAATGTACACTCTGTGCAAAATTGATTTACTAACAGTTGTGGTTTATATAATACAGACAACCAGACGGATGTATAACGGACTTACTTGAAAGAGTCCTGTCAGAAGGTAGAGGGTATGTTCCATTAGTTGTATGTTACAATGGGTAAGGGTACTAATACTCACCTATAGACCCCGCGGTAACCTTCCTCTACCCAGACGGTGTGCAGCGTTTGCCAAAACTTGCGATACTTGTCACCCTCCTCACGCAGTCGAGTTCTTGCCACTTCTGTTTAGTACAAGTATTTATTAATAAACATGCTTTCATACCATTTAATCGGACCTTAATTACAACTATGAAAGTCCTGTTAAGGCAAAGAGTAAGCAGAAAACACACAAACATGGTGTTTTTAGACAAGTTTTGTGGTGAAAATATAGCATTTCGAGCTATGAACACTACTTAATCCTATTACACATATCCTTAAGTCTTATTCGTAGGTTGCTAATGCTTGCTATTCGTTATAGTTAACACTGCCGAGCCTTTTTGAACTACCACTTTTCTTTGAAGCTAAACAAGTTTTTTGGCATGTCGTGATGCATTTTTTGGTACTTCTCTCACAAAAGTTATTCTTATAGCTTGTACTTTTTTTGTGTAGGTTCATTTATTCAGATTAGTAGTGAATAACGAGGATTGTAAGCATATAAACTGTTTTCCACGCAGGAATTTTGAAAATATTGGCTTTGTTACATAGATGGCGGGCCGGCAGCGGTGAACTCATATCGCTCAAGGTCGCTGGCATTTAGTGTCACCTTAAATAAGTGGACCAGGATAAGTCAATCACCGAAAGGATACAAACCGTAACAGACAGAATGAAAAGAATTCTGTTTCTATAATACGTAGGCTTTATAAGAAGATATCTTGGCTATCAGCTAAAGTTCCACCGATACGATACCAATCTACTATGAGATTGAATAATGAATATTCATAAGTAGATTCGAAGTATTATAAGAACCATACTATTATTACATACTAGCACCGGACTGTTGTTTCGTCTGCGTGGAATTCAGTTCCATCACAATCCTATGGAGCGTGCACAGAGGGCTGTCTTGAAGGTATGTTGTTTTAAGCCTCGCCTGTATCCCACAACAAAACTTTATGAATACTGCCAAGTTCTGACAGTCAGGCAACTCCATATTGGCTATTGTTATCAAACAACACCCTTTAACAGAGTTTAGGCCAGAGTCTACCCTATAAACCGAGAACACCCTATCGTACGCATGCTTGCACATACACCCTCTCTCTCTCTCTCTCACACACACACACACATACATACCTCTCATGCATACACACAAACACATTTACCTCTATCCTTTTGAATTTCAAGCTTTTTTAGTCACTGTGTAAAAGTGGAATCCTGGTGACCAGTAATACAGGTATTTTATTACCTACCACAGGCACCAGCGATCCACGACCAAAACTAATGTATCGCGTATATTTCTATTCTACTTGACTATTCTCGGTACCCTGACAATGCGTGTGCAAAGTATCGTTTCAATCGGATTAGTCTTTTACGACTTGAAAGCGACACGTATGACATTCACTAAATAAACAACAAACAATCAATAATCTTGTATTGCATACGACTCACCTCCACAAAATAAGTCATTCTTATACGGGACAATTGTATACAATTCTATAATAAACTCCCATTTTATATTAGACAATTGTCTATCAATAAGTTTAAAACAATTATAAAAGCCAAATTGTGTAGCTTATTATGAAATTTCGGATTACGTTGATGACTTAAAAGCCTGGGATTAAAAGGCATAAAAGGCATTTATTTTCTCAAAATTGATTCCTTTAGAATTCTTTTTGATGTCATTTCTTATACTACTAGATACTACTACCGCTTCGGAAACAAATGGCGCTCTGAGAGAGAAGAAGCGGCGCAAGAAACTCTCCCAGCATTCATTTTTTATGCGCTCTTTTCAATAAAAATATACAATATTGTACAGTCGCTATAAAATAATCACAATCTAGTCCCAGGCTGTCCGATCATTTAGATATTCAGCAGTGGAGTAATAGGATTTACGACAGAGCCATTTTTTTTTATTAGTCTTATACTACTAGATTAAGTCTTAAATGTGCAAAAGATTGACATTTCCACATACATTTATTAATTTTTAAGAAAATATTTGATTATTATTATTAAAATTGCTATTGCCTATTCAATTTTGTCTATTTATTCATTGTCCGATTAGCGCGGCAGTGCCGCTTACACTAATTAGACGGAACACAAAAATGAAAAATTACAAAGAAAAAGGGGAATATTAAAGAATAATTGAATTGAATTATACAATTTCAATGTTCTCCGCGTACCTTAGTAGTTCAGAAACAAGGGAATTAGTGTTATTCAATGTGACCTCGATTCATCAAACTTATCATTCCACAATATATGTCAAGAACTTTGCCAAAGATTGCCAATGATAAATATTGATTTGTGACAATTTATCTAGTGCATTTATGGAAGAGACGGAGACAAACGATCGTACGGATCACCAGAGGAATCGCAGGAGCGTTGCCGGCCTTTAAGGACGGTGTACGCGTTTTTTTTTGAGGGTACCCATGTCGTATCGTCTCGGAAACACTGCACGAGGAAGCTCATTCCACAGCTTTGTAGTACGTGAAAGAAAGATCCTTGAAAACCGCACTTTTTTTTTATGTAATTGTAGGACAAACGAGCGTACGGATCACTTGGTGTTAAGTGATCACCGCCGCCCACATTCTTTTGCAACACCAGTGGAGCGTTGCCGGCCTTTAAGGAAGGTGTACGCGCTTTTTTGAAGGTACCCATGTCGTATCGTCTCGGAAACACTTGCACGAGGAAGCTCATTCCACAGCTTTGTAGTACGTGGAAGAAAGATCCTTGAAAACCGCACTGTGGTTCTGCCACACATTCGGTTGAGGGGATGATATCATAACTTTTGGCGTGTCGTGCGAAGGTGGAGTTCGGCGGCCGGAATCAGGTGAAACAGCTCATCGGAACACTGCCGTGATAACAGCGATAGAAGGCACACAATGAAGCGACGTCTCTACTTAACGCCAAGTGATCTAGCCTATATTTGGGGTGTATATAAATGCACTAGATAAATAGAAATATACTATACAACTACTAGATCAATACTTTTAAGAACTAGAAGCGAGCCAGCTCTGACTACCCCGTAGCCCGCTGAGTTTCTTGTGTCCATCCAATTCTCAGAACTGAAGCATATTATATCTTCTAATCGGTGGTAGGTTTTAATGTTCAATAAGTGATTTAAAATGCCTATTTTCAATAAAACATCTGAATTTTAATTAACGGCCCTGTATCTAAATCTGATTTAACAACTGAAAGACTGGCAGGACAGCGTCTTATAATTGAATTTATTTTCCATAATTTATCATCATTTACAACGCAATAATTTAGTAAATTTTTTCATGTGTGACGATATTATATTCTTTCAACAGTTTTGCAAACAATTTTGATTTTCGAAGTGTCTTAATAAATCTGACGTCAGCAAGATGGCTGCCTGTCCTTCTATCATTTGCAGTTATTATAACAACTGGTTGCCTTTTATAAAAATATTTCAACATCAAGTTACAACTAATAATTAAACTTAAGTTAAATGAACAAAAACATAGACCAAGTAAGAATTTAAATTTTGGGACTTCACACCGGAAAATAGGTTAAGTACACAAATGTGGGTAGATGTGTTAGGTAAAGGTTAGACTGACCAGGAGGATAAGGGAGCTTGTATTACAATAATATTTAATTTGAAGACGACAGAGAATATTTAAGGACCATGGCAAACAATGGTTCGTTTTAAACATAGTTATCCTTAAACACATTTATTTACGATTCGATGATTTTATAAAGTATGGGAGTTTAATCGTTTTTTATATTGAATTTGAAATGTTTGTATAGGAAGTTACATTCTGACTGAGATAATTTATACGTATAGACAGGGCCTCTTACTGTTAGACAACCAATGAAAACAGGCCAGGTTTATTACTTTACTGTGCGTGACAAGCTACGTCTTACACTCGCGATTTGTATCACTCTGTGATAGTGTGCGTGCATTGCTCTAAATCGAGGTTAACTGTCAACATCTATTTTTGTCGACGTTTTCACAGTTGTCACAGTCTATCTAAGCGTATAAATGATCTAAGCATTTCGATCTTTACATAATTACTGAAAAATGAAAATTCACACCGTCTTTATCATTATTATTGGTTGGAAAGAAAGGCTATAAAAATGATTGCAGATAAAGTGTTTACCGTGTGGATAAGCGATGCAGGAGGCGACTGTCTTGGAGAAGGCCCCGGCTCCCATGAACTCCAGGAAGTCCCTCGGGGAGCGCGTGTCATTGGCAGCTCCATCGCGGCCGCGTGCGGCCATGAGGCGCGCCTTCACACCCTCGTACAGCACGAAGTGGACCACGGTCTCGCTGATGCCCATGTACGAAGCTGTTATGCCCTTGTAGAAGCCTCTGATACCCTGGTGGCAGAAGGAGCCGTCTTGTTCATCATATTACTGCTGCAGGGTGTTTTATGGACGGTGGATGATACTAGGTTGAGTGCATGAATAAATAGAGCAAAATATGTGTAAATATTTAGAAAATAACAATAGTTTTAGGATTTTATTATCCATTTATCGCAGTGAACGTTATAAAACAGTAACAAGATTATGTCTGTATCTACTGTGAGAATTTGTACGCTATATGGTAATCCGACCTCTTTGACAAACAGACAAAAATTCTATAAAGTAATTTATTGTTTGTAGAAACTACAGAAAGTATATTATAAAAAGATACTTAATGTACAATTTTCTATATTTGTCACTTTTCTTATTTGATTTGATTTATCAATTCATTTACTCAGTTATTTAAGAAGTATAGTGACTAAATTTACATAAAACTGGAAACCATTAAGCAAGAAATAGAAAAGTACAGTAAGAGCTACCAGTTTAGACTTAACAGTCATAGAAACAAACTTGCTTTCCAACTTCAGGGTCCTAGGAGCCTAAAATTCACCAGGCTGAAGCGCCACTGAATTCAGAGACAAACAGAAAGATTTGTGGACAAGGATTGAGGGACTTCTCACCGGAAAAGCCTCTTCTAAACACAACACCAAAGCATAATCATTTTCAGACAGCATACTGTATATATATATACTAGCTGACACAGACGTTGTTCTGTGGATAATAAAAAAACTGACAAACAACGTGTCACGTAATTTATACATGTTACGAAGATATATAAGAGATTTCCACCTATATATGGACTCATCACGATATGTCTGGAACCATAAAAGGCGTAGAGACTTGAAGTTTGTTAGAAATATTCCTTTCGCCGAGTAGAGGTTGATAAAGAACGGATTTTACGAAATTCGACCCGCAAGAGTTTTTTTTTTTATTTTGAACACAACAACTTCGGTCGGGTCACCTAGTAATAGTATAAATGGGTGTCGTCATGTTTTCACGCCATAACTACACAACCAATTACGAAATTTAGCTCAAAATTAAAAAAAAAACAAACTATTGTGCTAAATTTCGTAATTGGAAGGTACAGGGGTGGACAAATTTTGGTATAAACTATACCCCACATTTTGAGAGTGCCCCTTGTTAGAAGTCGAGGGCTTCGGCCGGGTGTCTCTCGTGACCATGTTAATTGGAAAATCAACAAAATATCGAGTAAAATTAATATTTTATTTCGAAATAATGTCAAAAGTCTTTCCGCCATTTAAAAGTTTTTTTTAATGTAGGTATATTGTGTTACACTCGCACTCATCGAGAAAAGTACTAGCGCACGTAGTGCCCTTAGATATGGAAATTAAAACAACATTATTATTCGAGGAAAATTGACTTATTTATAGTACAATAATAATAATAATTAGAGGTGATTACGCGACCTTGTGTCGTATCATTCCTTCGTGACGAGTAAATATAGTAGTAAATTAGTGCATTATAAATTGCACAATAATAAGTTGTTGTTTTGTTATGACAGTCTCAAGCAGGGTTGCCAAGTGTATCTTGACGAAGTAGAGTATTTCTGTTTCCAGAGACGAATGTAATAAATAATGTTTAAAAAACTAAAACACACGCGTTTTATAGAAAACCGAACAAAAACAAATAGAAAAGAAATTTAAAATTAACACCAATTCCTCTGCCTTATAGAAGATAGATGGAAATTATATAAATTAACAAAAATCTTATTTTACAAATTGAAAAATGGAATAATTTTATCAAATTAATGTAATGTCATCGGTCCTCGGTAAATCTACGAAGTTTGAACGAAATCTGGCCGTTTAAAGCGGGTCAAATGAGTCGGTTACAAACAAACACACATACACGTGAAGCTAATAAAAAGCGTATAAAAAATTACAGTTTAATAAACAAAGCCGTTCCCAATATTCAATCTATCTCTTACTTGAGATAAAAATCGTAACTATCGTTGACTTTTCTGTCCCAATAAACTTATCGACGGTAACTCACCGTATCCGTGCACGCTGTCTGTCAATGGGACGACGTATAGCTTACCAGCGATATAAAGTTTGTATGGAAATTGCAATTTGCACGCGTCCCAATATAAGGCGATAAGAATGACTTATCGGGTATATTGGGACAGCTTCAGATTATTGACAGTAGAAGGTAGTAATTTATCTCTATCTGTAGATAGTATATTGGGAACGGCCGTAAAACGAGTTAATCCTACAACAAATTGTCACTAACACAAAATATAATATGTATTTTGATGTGAATGATTATGGCTTCGTTCATAAACGACCGAGTTTAATTGTTTTCGGTACCAGTATGTTAAATATAGTAAATAGACAGACAATGAGTATAGCTGGCATACGTAAAAACAGTATATTAGAATAAAATATACTCTATTAGTGTTATAGATATATTTTTAAGTACGGTAGGCAACCCTAGTCTCAAGGCCATACGGCCATGCTTCTTGATATTGTAATAAAATTTGAACAATATTATTCAAATGCATCAGTAAATACTACCTACCCCCTTTGCGGTGCCCGTCAAATTCGCCATTTTTTTTTGGCAAATTTTTCGCAAACAATTGTTTAATGTGACATAAATGACTATTTACACATAAATACACGCACAGATTTAAATTATCTACGATTTACCATAAAATGTTAAGACAAATTGTGCTTTGAGTGTATGCAGTCCTGAACCATAGTTAGGGTACCTATCAAAACGCATAATTCTTTGAATTGTAAATAAATAAAAGCACAGACAGACGGCTTTGATAAGTTGTTTTATTTACAATATGAACTAACTTAAAAAAATATACAATAATAAAAAACAAATGCTTGGAACATTTTTTTTTTCACCAAGCCTGTTTGAAGCAAAGATCAAAATTGACCGGTCTCCAGTCAAATGTGAAAAAATGTATTGTATGCCTAACGGTTTTTGTATTGGAGGCCATCTCGCTCTATTTACAATCAAATATTGCTAAGTGGAAGTAGGATAGTACAATAAAACCGTTGGATTTAACGCGACCTTCCGAAATTCGGAAGGCGCACCATTGCGGTACCTCAGTGACAGTCCGAAATCCGGACGATTCACCATCAAGGGGCTACTTACTGTGTACCAATAACTAAATAATACTGACCACTTATAACACTTTAGTATTGCTTGTTCTAGGTACCAGTGGGAGGCTCCTTTGTATTGGAAGCCGGCTAGATTATGGGTACCACAACGGCGTCTATTTCTGCCGAAAAGCAGTAATGTGTAAGCATTACTGTGTTTCGGTGTGAAGGGCGCCGTAGCTAGTGAAATTACTGGGTAAATGACACTTAGCATCATGTGGACACAAGGTGACGAGCACAATTGTAGTGCCGCTCAGAATATTTGAGTGTTTCAAGAATCCTGAGCGGCACTCTGCATTGTAATGGGCAGTGCGTATCAATAACCATCAGCTGAACGTCCTGCTCGTCTCAAACCTTATTTTATAAAAAAAAGGTATCGCCCAGAATGTTAGCTTTATGAATGAATAATGCTCAACCCCTTGGATATACCAGTAAGGATCATTACACAATAATGTCAAACAGTAAGTAGTAACAAGAAAAACATGTTTTTGAAAAGCAAGTTCGTCAAGGTCAAGGTTCCTGAACGCCGGTAAGTACATATCGAGTTCTTGCGAACATACGACGTAACAATACCGTTTTATAGAAGTACCGACAGCTACTTGCTGTCAGTACTTCCGTCCACACAGGAATCCTGTTGAAAGTATAATTTATATAAAGGAAGTTATAATATATACAAAGTAGTAATTAATATTAAATGATGAATACATTTATTAAATATGAATACATTATTAAAAGGACTATTAAATAATAAATACGGCTGTATGGGCTTGAATCCTTTGCCTGTCCCAATAATGGACAACGAAGAAACCAAAAAAAAAAAACGAATGACGCAAACGTCACAAAGTTTTAGTAACCAACTTCACCCTGTAACTCTTGTGATGCGCGCGCATCTTAAAATTTCACTCTCATCATTTTTTCATGACGCGCCTAAAGAAGTATCGTATATAACTTCAAAAATTTAATTCGTTGCGAAAAAATTAGCTTACATGTCTCGCGTATATTCTCTTAATGCACTCCAGGGCTGTCACGTTCTGTCCGTCGAGCTGCAGCCGGGTCTTCACGAACCAGATGGGATTGGTCATTGTGCAGGACACGAACCCTGCAACCAAAAGTTACTTTATCAGGTTTATTGATTTCTAAACTCTGCTTTTACTAAGACTGAAGTCTTTAAGTTTACTCACGTAAAACATGTGACAACCACCCCTATAGCCCAGTTATTGACCCTGCCTACTAAGTTAGGAGGTGCCGGTTTCGAATCCCGGTAGGTGCACTAATTTATATGATGTATATGTATGTTTAACTATATTGTATTAAATATATCGTCGTCTTGTACTTATAGTACAGGCTATGCCTATTTTGAGGCAAGATAATTTCTGTAAGAGTGTGTCAATATTATTATTATTATGTAAGATTACAATAATCTTTTATTTCGTTTTTATTGTCTTATGATAGCTGAAATTATACTGAGGATAAGCTAAGACAGCCGAATAGAACAGTCAAGTTCGCGTCTGAACAAAGTCTATCGCCGGTCCTACATTGCAAGCGGAGTCGGTCTGGCCAGCAGGGACGTCCAGACCCGACCAGACCAGACCAGTCCAGTCTAGTCCAGACTCGGCGCTCCTGCACTGCAGCTGGACAGGAGCAGACGAACCAGTCACAATCCAGAGTCAGTACAGTGTGCGACGTGTCACTCAACAAAGCTTCCATGCAACTGGAGTCTGGACTAGACGAAAAACAAACGTGTCGTGGAGGGGTGAGGAGAGGAGAGAATGCCTCGCTCGGGATTAAATTAATAATTCTGCAGTGTTAGAGACCCCGCAAACTGCAGACTTTTGATCGGCCGATAGTTTGGTCGGTTTCTTAATCAGTATGAAGATGTATGAGAGTGCGCACATTATAACGATTCGGTATTGGCCGACAAAAAAAGTTTGATGGGCTACACGATTGCCTTCAAACTGAACCGTCAGCAAACTATCGGCCGACTGTTAAATCAGTACAGCGCTCTTCTAGGCGCGCACCCCACCGATTGTTTAGTCGGCCAGATTTATCAATAGCCGATTTAAAACTAATAGCGAATCGTCCCTAAAACTCTCGGCCGATAGTTGTCTAGTGTGCGCACTCATCACAGACCCAACTGTTTAGTCGGGCCAGTGTGCGCACTTAACAGCCGAACTCAACCAAACTATCGGCCGATCGAAAGTCTGTAGTTTGCGGGTCTCTTAAAGTGCTGTTAAATAATTCCGAGAGTGTATATTTGAAAATTAACAGTTATGATTGTAAAATCTGCACATAATACAGTGGTTTGTGTTGGAATTCTGTTTTTATTTTCACTGACTGCTTAACATCTTGTCAAACTTCATCTAAATGCGTATATGTGTTAAAAGGTAACAGAGGCAAATGCAATAGGATTTCTTTAGCATTCTGGATGCTGACACACCCCTCCATTGCTACGCAGATATTATTAATTCCAAATTAATGGGCGCAACATGTGACTAAACCTGATAGACTTGTTTGTTCGCCAATATTTTGATACGAGGTCGATTTTTTTTCACTTATTTACTGTTATGGACACTTCACACTAAATATTACGATTATGTTATAAATATCCTCTGGTTTCACATAATAAGTTTGGTACTGGTAGTGCCCACATCGACCATAAATTTGGGTACAAATTAAATTTATGTACTTAATCCCAGAAGTGAGGAATACTACTTAAATATTAACAAACTGTTTAGATATGTTTCTATTAAGTACGAAATGTTTTATCTTGCCGTGCGAGGATTCGATTTTTTTTAATTATATATATTTATCATGCTTAATATTAAACCACACAAAAGTGTACGGATTACAGTATAGTACCTACAGATGAATAAAGTGTTTGTTCGAATCGCGAATAGTGCGAAGTACATAATATTATATTTCAACTAGCTGACCCGGCAAACGTTGTTTTGCCATATCAATTATTTTTACAGTTAGACCGTTCTTGGTCTTGGAAATTGCAAAATTACGTTATTTTTCTAAAATAAACGTAGCCTAAGTTACTCTTTATTACATCAGCTACTTGCCAGTTAAAGTCCCGACAATATAGGTCCAGCCATTTAAGAGATTAGCCGGAACAAACAGACAGTCAAAAATTTAAAAAAATGTTATTTTGGTGTATTTGGTGTATATATTCCAAACAGACACTCCAATTTTATTTATATGTATATGTATAGAGATGTATATCGATAGATGATTCCTAATTTGACATAATTTCATTATATAATATCAAAAATACTTGAAATTGAAAGACTTGATTTCTTCACATAACACTATATGTGGTGTGGATAATTGGTAATTCTGGCTACAAAAATTATGAGAATACAGTGAATGGAAATACTATAATAAATACATACATACATACGTGTATAAACATATTAATCTCTACAAGTTATGTTGGTATCAAGCGTTTGAAAAATAAATGGAGGTCTTTTGACGATCTTTATCTTTACAAACATTCAAAATTGATACTTATTTATAATTCCGCATTGTAGACAATAATTATTATCAATAATTTCATAATCCTCTAGATATTATCGGCTTTGGAAGATATTTAAGCCCACGTGACATAAATATACCACGCGAAATCGTGGTTATAATGTATACAGTGTGTAAACGAAAACAATGTTATATTCATAGACTTGGAATATATTATAAGCGTAGAGACGATTTGACAACTAACGTGAACGTGCGAAATGCGTGACTAATTTGTCAATGTGTATGTTACACTGACCTCTACTACGAGGGCTGCACTAAAAGTATCAGGAATGGAATATTTCCACTGTTCCTATCATATTAAAATCTTTTTAATTGAAAACTTCTTGGTTTTAAAAATCGAATACCATTTATTTATTTAAAAAAAGGTTTGTTTGCCACAGGTCGTTTCTGAACTCCGTAAAGAGAACTGCAAACGCCGCATCATCCTCCATCACGACAATGCGAGTTATCACACCGCGCACAGAACAAAAGAGTTTTTAGAGCAAGAAAACATAGAATTATTAGACCATCCGCCGTACAGCCCCGACCTAAGCCCTAATGATTTTTATACTTTCCCTAAAATAAAGAATAAATTGCGTGGGCAGAGATTTTCATCACCTGAAGAAGCTGTGGACGCCTACAAAACGGCCATTTTGGAGATCTCAACTTCCGAATGGAATGGTTGCTTCAATGATTGGGTCCATCGTATGGAAAAATGTGTCAAATTTCGCGGAGAATACTTCGAAAAGCAACAAATACATATTTTTTAAATAGTTATGTTGTGTCACTTCCTTGATTCCCGATACTTTTAGTGCAGCCCTCGTATTATCCAATGGACTGGCGGCTGTCAAAGTGCTTTTGTGCCTGTTTGATATCCGCCATTTTGGCGCTGTTGGCCATGTAGCGAGAGTCTGCGGTACTAAAACTAGCGATGACAACCTAGTGGACAACATAGATGGTGGGAAACTATTTACAAAAAATTATTGTGTACTTTATTACGTTGAATGTTGAAGTATAAATAACACGGAAAACGAACGAAATTAATTCAATATGCAAAAATACTTCAGAGTAATTGTACGTTCCTTCGCAGCCTTATTAGTATTAAAGGTCAAAATTAGTTCTCCGGACGCTCGCGGGTGGCGCTTCTAACAGGCACAAAAAAAATTGCTGCCAAACATATAGATCAGCCTGTCCAGTGGTATTTATACAGGTCAGTGGTACGTCAGCTAGTGGTTTAATAATCAAACTACTATCGAGTTAATGTCAAGCGTGGCTGACTATTGACGACTTGTCAATCATAATCGGTTACAATTACAATAGGGTCGATGTTATTCTCTATCGCAAGCGTCGTTTATTTATACGCTAGTATTGTAAGTCAAATTAAATCAAAATCACTTTATTCATGTTGGTCACGAAAATTACACTGACACACCAGTGGGAAGCTCCTTTGCACAGGAATCCGACTAGATCATGGGTACCACAACGGCGCCTATTTCTGCCGTGAAGCAGTAATGTGTAAACATTACTGTGTTTCGGTCAGAAGGGCGGCGTAGCTAGTGAAATTACTGGGCAAATGAGACTTAACATCTTATGTCTCAAGGTGACGAGCGCAGTTGTAGTGCCGTTCAGAATTTTTGGGTTTTTCAAGAATCCTGACCGGCACTGCATTGTTATGGGCAGGACGTATCAATTACCATCAGCTGAACGTCCTGCTCGTCTCGTCCCTTATTTCATAAAAAACATAATAAGCAATCAAATCGTCAAAAAAATCGATTGCCATCTTGCAACTCTATTGAATCTCTGTGGATGTATGTGTGAAAAATAGGTGTTGATCGTAGAACGGTGAAAATTTGAAGTTGTGTGTATTTTTTAATGCTGAATCATAATAAATTGAAAAAAATAAAAAAATTTGGGGTGGGCGACCCACCACAAGGGTTGAGCTAATGAGAAGAAGTCGCAAAAAACTCGTTGCCACATGTTACATTACTAGTTTTAAAAATCATTTCAAATATAATATGTAAAGTGATGCAAAAAAATACTCAAACACCAAATAGTCTATCCAATCCAATCTGGATATATCTGACTTGGCAGTCAGATAAATCCGGTTATGTATGCGTCGCATTTCCAAAGAATAATAATTTATCAATACTGTGACCGGTTGATAACGACTGGACAAATATTCGGTTAAGTTGGGGTTCTGTTTTATACTTTAAATGAGTCTGCATACAATACTATACTAATATTTTTACGTCTAGATAAACTGTGACAGCCGGGAAAACGTCGAAAATAAATTTGGGGTTGATAGTTAACCTCTATTTTGAGCAATGCACGCAGCACACTAAGACAATGTGACAGACAAATCGCGAGTGTAAGACGTAACGTAGCTTCTGACACGCACTAAAGTAACAATCCTTACGTTTTTTTTATGAAAATAAGGGACGAGTCGAGCAGGAAGTTCAGCTGTTGGTAATTGATACGCCTTGCCCATTACAATGCAGTGCGGCTCAGGTTTACTGAAAAATCCAAAAATTCTGAGCGGTACTACAACTGCGCTCGTCACCTTGAGACAGAAGTTGTCAAGTCTCATTTGCCCCAGTAATTTCACTAGCTACGGCACCCTTACACATTACTGCTTCACGGCAGAAATAGGCGCCGTTGTGGTACCCATAATCTAGCCGGCATCCGGTGCAAAGGAGCCTCTCACTGCTGTTACTTACTTGTTGGTTCTAGCAGCAAGAAACGTATAACTTATCTAAGGGTAAAATGTATAAGGTTTGATATTCATTCATATAAACACTTTGTCATAATAATTTTTAACCGAATTCAAAAAAGGAGGAGGTTCTCGAATCATCGGTATTTTTTATGTTTGTTACTTCAGAACTTTTCACTGGGTGAATCGATTATGATCATTATTTTTTTATTTGATTATTAGATTAATTAATTAGTCAGGTCCACTTACCGGCAGCACTAGCCGCGGAGATATGGACGATAGGTGTGTCTGGCGAGATGTGCTGGTTGAGGATCGCCTTCGCTTGAGAGTATGTGCAGAAGTAAATAGCCCTGGAGGGAGCTACCCCCACAATGTTCGGCCCAAGACCCTTGAACAAGGCGCGGGCACCTTCATTCTTCACTATGTACCTGAAATAATAGCAGTGGTCATTACTAAGCCTTCGATATGCGTGACGCGCAAAAGCAGGGGTGGTCTCATCTCATCCAAGGCGCCTTGTCGACCCCAACCGAGTGCTTACCATTTACGAATTACTATATACGTTTATTCGACACCTCTACGTTTAAAAAGTTAGGGAACACAAACACACCTGTGACTAAATATATTTTTTTTGTGAAGTTAATAATTTTGCAGTGTGGCTGTCTAAAACTCCAGGCTCCAAAGACCTTGAGTGAATTTAATGACTTATTTTCACGCAAAATAGGCGAACAGTAGACATGTTGCGGAAAATAACCACTGAATAGCCGAAAAACAGTGGTGGGACTCTTGCATAGAGCATAGTTTCCTAAGTAGGTGAATACTAACATGAACGTTAGGGATACCAGTACAATAAAATTATGAAAAGTCCATCGATCCCATCCGAAAAAATATTCAAGGTCAGTTCGCAAAAATGGATAATTGGGATTTTTTTTCCGAACGGTGTGTGCATGAAAAAAAGTCCGACATAAATTATTGAAGATCATGCAATATTCTACAAAATTGTCCTTGTATATTCTCCTCTAAGATTCAATATTTCGGAGAAAAAGCGATTTTATGATTTACTAAAGTTGTATTCTCCAAAATATGCATGTATGTTACAAAATTGGAAAGATGCCATTGAGTGTCAAGATGCAACGCACACAAGCATCTGATAGTTGCCGTAATAAAAAAAAAGCTATAGTTCTTAGGGACTACGGTATCTAGTTGAAGCGAAGCGGAGGCCAATTCTTAATCTAAGTTATTATGCTTAATTATTAAAATGCACTGCTGGGTATAAATCTAGCGACGACTGTCTGTTTACATTGAAAGAATTAAAAAAAGAATGTACAAATTCAAATATAGATAACAGAACTATCAAACTCCGATTAAAACTAAATTACAGTGATAAACAAGAATTAAAATTTATATTTTATTGACAATCATCATGATTGTTATATTTTTTTGTTAAATAATATCCCTTCCCTTAATCATAATGATATTTTAATTTCTCATAAATTTAATTGTTGGGCAATTAAAATTTATGATTTATTGACAATCACCGTGAAGGTTGCCTTTTTGTAAAGTGATATCTTTCAATCATCATGATATTTGAAATCAATTTTGGAGTGAAATAGCAAAAAAGAGCGATTTAAGAAGATTGATCATAGAAGAGCCTATAACTACGAATGAATTATTCTGCTAGTAAATTAAACAAATTGACCGTGGAGTAGGCCTACTGTGGAAACCACCTTAAAACAGCGTGAAGAAAACTAGCTAACAACTTCCAGGTCGTGTGGAAACGTGTGCTATGGGGAATTCAACTTTAGTAAATTCTAGAATCGCATTTTCTTCGAGTTAGTGAATCTTAGGAGATAGAGTGTGATGACAATTTTTGTAGCTAATTGCATGATCTACAATTGTTGTCGGAGCTTTTTTGTTAGTCTCTTCAAACATAGAGTCCATTGGACTAACAGATATATTAGATCGTTAGTGATCATCTCTCCATCCAGCCTAGTGAGCAGGCGGTCCGAGATTCGAGCCTCCTTCCGAGACACCCCGCGCCTGTGAGCTACTTTTTCGGCCTCCAAGGCCCCCGCCCGGCTTCGCTGTAAAAGCCTTTATTTAGGGCTATCAGCACAGAGGAGGTTTTTACACCTGAGCCCAACATATGGGCCCCGCTATCGGGTCTTCAATACGTAAATGTTTTTTCCTCCTCTCGAAAAAAGAAAAAAAGAAAAACGGATCTTTTTTTTATCATAAAACTAATTGTTTCGCAAAATAATCCAATAAAACCTACTTTTGCGAACTTCAACTGTGAATAAAATTTTTAGCACACCTGGGATCGATGAGGACATTTCACAATTTTATTATATTGTATCCCTTAACGTTCGTGTTATTTTTCAGCTTCTTTAGGGAATTTATGTAACGCTGAATGTCTATTTTGACCGGACTATTACCTACCTTACCAAGAATTTAATTACGCGATGGTAAAGACCTGTAGGGCATTATTGGAGAAGGGAAGACCAAAAGTGATAGAAGGAAAGACAGAGTGATATGGAAGAGAATAGACTGAGTCTTGGCTAGATCATAAACTTACTTCGCCAAGCTAAAGTTATTTAATAACGCACTTTTGAGTTAGTTTTAAAGGCTGTTTTAATCTTATATAAACTTAACTAAAACTTAAACGAGCAATTCTTGTAAATATATAATATGAATCTTGGAAACGGCTCCAATGAATTTAATGAAATGTATACAGATAGTTTCGGGGGTAAGAAATCGATCTAGCTTGGTTTCAATTTTAAAAAATGTAGTTTTATCCGTGTTTTAATGAGAAACAGCTACAATAACATTAAAATACAAAGGTAAATTTCACCAGTATATACAAGACTATGGGGACATTGGGTGATCCGGAAACAGAAGACCCCGGTTCGAATCCAGATGTTCTATTAGTTTTTTTATTGTTGAAGTATTGTACATTCTAAAAAATCCGAGCAATTTTTATTTTTTATTTGTATTTATTTATTTAACCAATAAAGCAGGCAAGGCTCAGTCGGATATTTTTTTATTTTATTTATTAATAATAAAGATTAATAAACTTTATTTATATGAAATATTAATAATATTATTGTATACTGCTGCTGACTCTGTCGTACTTAGATATTTCATAATTATCTACTGGTGCACTTGTTATTGTTGTTTTTTTTTATGAAAATAAGGGACCAGACAAGCAGAACGTTCAGCTCATGGTAATTGATACGCTATGCCCATTACAATGCAGTGCCGCTCAGGATTATTGAAAAACCCCGAAAATTCCGAACGGCACTACACCTTGAGTCATAAGATGTTAAGTCTCATTTGCCCAGTAATTTCACTAGCTACGGCGCCCTTCAGACTGAAACACAGTAATGCTTACACATTACTGCTGCACGGCAGAAATAGGCGCCGATGTGGTACCCATAATCTAGCCGGCATCGTGTGCAAAGGAGCTTCCACTGTTTGTTATAAGTCGATTAGTAGATACATTGCCACTTAAATCATATTGTCACTGTAAGGGCGCTCCACATACTAATACATAATTTTATACCTACGTACCATAAAAACTGTTTATCATTTACCATTACTGAACTTATGAGAAAAGAAAAATGTCAAAACACTATCCCACGAAAATAGCAAATCATTGACAAATTCTGTTGTTAAATTCACAATCTTATTCATCAATCGCGATTACCTCGCCCCCCTTTGTCTACCCGTCACCGGTAGGATTCCTACATAAGTATGATGTAGGATGTTTTGAAAGGGGAAAAATAATTTAAATATTATTTATTTATTTATTTAAAGGTGCTCCAATACACAATACACTCTTAAACTTAAATATTGCACGAAAATAGTACCAGTGTAAGAGTCAACTACAGGTACAACTTAAACGAGAATCATTTCTATTGGGCACTTATATATAACACAAAGACTAACTGTCTTATTCATAATGACTTAGCGGAGATTTAAAACATCGCTAATATACACTTGTTAAAAAATGGTATTCATAATCGCATATTATAGCCAAAACGCTCATTATCTCTTCTATAAAGCTGAGATGACTTATAGTAGCTAGGACCCTTCTATAAACCTATGTTAAGCACTCGAACGCAAAAAAATATGGCCGACATAATAGCTTAATGATAAATAGCTTCCTGCTCAAAGTTGTTGGATATCCGTCATAGATTGACTTCAAAACTTTGAGTTTTGAAGTAGAGAGACGTATTAGTTATGGGAGATTTATCTAACGAATATGAATAAGGAATTTTATCGAACGTTCGATAGGCTTAAAACACGTTTTAACTAATGTAGCTTAATACCTTCGAAAAGCGTTTTATTATGAATAAGGCAGTAACAGTATATTAAGAAAAAATTGGATAATAAGTAATTAAAGAATCGTTATACTATAGTTGCAATACTTTACGTTTTAATACTATGAGGCTATGGCAAAATGGATTAGCCCCCGATGTCTTCAAAATATTATTTAATGAATGACAGACACGATATAGTGGGCGCGTTGCTGCCAACGTTAGTTCTTACGGTGGGTAGATAGAAAAGTTTGTGTTTGCTTCTTGCCCCTAATCTCGGTATGTTTAATATTATTTTGCTCATGATCTTGGGTGTATCTAGCATGTTGTTTAAATTATTATTAATAAACTAAGAATAAACTATGTATATACCTACCTATTATCATCAATATTAGTTACATAATAATACAATCCACTCAATACAATGTAACGGAATACATTCCTAAGATAAGCAAACCTATTATGAATCTAGGTTATCGGCAACAGTCTCAACGTCCATACAATTCTTTCTCTGTTTATCGTATCTATAATGTTGTTTGATAACAAGTTCTTAGTTCCCTCAAGTTCCGAGTCAGAAGATTGGACATCAATTTTTTCAGCGTTTCGTATTAATCTGAAACAGACCGACGCCGATGGAAACGACCACGCAGTGCGTATATGAGGTTTCTATTTTATTTAACTGCCATATTTCAGGATTCGAGTGTAGTTGATTTGACACCGGCCGGCCACTGTTAAGGCGAAGAGTAAGCAGAAAACACGCAAACATGGTGTTTTTAGACAAGTTTTGTGGTGAAAATATAGCATTTCGAGCAATCAACATTACTTAATCCTGTTACACATATCCTGAAGTCTTGTTTGTAGGTTGCTAATGCTTGCTGTTGGTTATAGTTAACACTGAACTGATGCCTTTTTGAACTACCACTTTTCTTTGCAGTTAAACAAGTTTTTTGGCATGGCAGGACGCATTTTTTTAGTACTACTCTACTTTTTGTGTAGGTAAATTTATTCAAATTAGTAGTGAATAACGAGGATTGTAAACATATAAACTGTTTTCCACGCAAGAATTTTGAAAATATTGGCTTTGTTACATAGATGGCAAGCCGGCAGCCTTGAACTCGTATCGCTCAAGGTCGCTAGCATTTAGTGTCGCCTTACACAGCGCAACCCTAACACTCAAAGGCAGTCCGACTTCGAGTAGTAAGTAGTTGATGTAGTTTGTTCATGTAGCGAATGTGAACTAAGTGCTCCAGGAAGTTAACCTAAAATACATTCTACGATCAGATCGAATGCAATTAAAAGTCTTAGGCAAATAGAATATTATTGTCTAAGATACGTGTCGAAACGACCTTTACTCATCTGTTTCATTCAATGGATACTTATTTTTTTTTTAATTAAGTGCACAACTTTATTTAGTTTATTTACCAAACAGATTATGTCAAATGAATTGTACTGACTTGCCTGTTATTATGCCTTATACGACGGGAAAAAACTAAATTTTACGTTACCTTCAATTGGTGATTGAAATGTTATTTGTCACACATACATGTTAAAAAAACGTTTTTATGTATTATTCGTAAACAACAAATTTTTATTCAATTATGTAAAGTCTTATCAGATTTTTTTTTAAAGATTCTGGTCAAATCGTTCGGAATCCAATATTTTGTGAACGACTCGATCACTTGGCGTTGTGTAGAACCGTTGCTTCATAGTGCGTCTTCTATATCGAGTTTATCAAGGGGAGTGTTCCTGAATGAGAGCTATTTACCTTGATTCTTGCCGCCGAATTGAAACTTTACAAGACACGCCACAATCTCGGCTATCATTCTCAGCATCTGGATATGTGGCGTTCCTCCATAGTACCTACTGTTTTAAATTTGTGCATAAACGTGCGTGGAATGAGTTCGAATAAGAATCGGGTAAACGTCCTCCTCGCGTCGTATTTCTCTCAGAGGATTCAATTTTTTGACGATATTTCGCCATCTGTGTGTCTTTGGCTACGTGCAGTGAAGTCCGGAGAGGTGCAGATTTGGTCATACCATCTTATAGGGCTGCGACCTCTGGGGCGTACCTTCCCAGTAACCATCAGTTTTTCGAGGTCGTGATCATCTTTTCTAAGATTCTACAGAGGCAGATGGACGAGAGTCTGGTTTTTACAACTAGAGTGGGAAGGGTAAACATTGGTACCCTTAAAAATTGCGTACCTTCGTTAAAGGCCGACAATGCTCTTGTGATTCCTTTGGTCACTTAACATCGGTTCAGTTTCAGTCTCTTCAATAAAAAGAATACTCGAACAGAAAAGCTATGGTCGATACGAACTCAGTCAAACCAATCTATCTAACGGGTCAGCCAATCAAATTAAAAATATCTAAAAATAAACGCGATATTCTCCTTGAACCTGTGCAAATTAAAACAATGACTGTCACCTTCCAATTAAGATATTTTAACAACTTTATCAATGGCGCTGTGTAAACAAACTCATGACGTAAATAGTGTCGACTTTTATGTGATAACATTGGCACATCTGACCCCGCACTATCGTTCCCCTTCGAAACTGGATTCTTTATGCAAACTACTTATTTCCAGATTTTATGGACAAAAAACAGCAATTTACGTTTAACCAAATCTACTGTCAAAAATCCTAGTCACATACATCGAAAGAACCTTGACATTATAAATAAAACGAGCGTAAGGGTCTCCTGATGTTAAGTGATCATCGCCGCCCACATTCTCATGCAACACCAGTAGAATGACAGGAGCGTTGCTGGCCTTTAAGGAAAGTGTACGCGCTTTTTTTTAAGGTACCCATGGCATATCGTTCCGGAAACAACGCACAAGGAAGCTCATTCCACAGCTTTGTAGTACGTGGAAGAAACCTCCTTGAAAACCGCACTGTGGAGGACCGCCCCACATCCAGATGGTGGGCATGATATCCTAATTTGTGGCGTGTCGTGCGAAGGTGGAATCCTTGGCGAGCACGAATAACGTAGTTTTTTAGTCATTTTACAAAAAATACCAGTTAACTTTTAACCAAATATACCGAGTCCTTGTCACATACATCGAAAGAGCCGTTACATTGTTGAGAAAGCACTGTGTTACACATGGTACGCGTACCTAGTAGGTATCCTTGGCGAACACGAATAACGGAGTTGTCATTTAACAAAAAAAACAGTTAGCGTTAAACATATTTTTGGTTAAACGTAAACGTTAACCACAGCTTGTGGTTCATCTGATGTTAAGTGGACACCACCATCTATGCCCCATGCTACACAGTACACAAAGGAAGCTCAGTAACAAAATTGGCGTACCGGTATGAAATCAGATCAATTATCGCCCCGAGCTTCAAAATATTGATCGTTTTTTGTGGAAAAGTAAACAGATTAGCCGCCGCAAGTCACGATGCTAATATCTGCTAAGATATAATTTGACGTCCGACAACATAGTGATACGCGAACACCGCGCGGTCTCCACGCATGCCTTGCGTGCCCACTTATCACCGCGACTCACGAACTATCTTTTATCAGGGGCTGAGACGATAGACGGAGCGTCTCCTAACGCCTTGTCCACATGCAAAGAATGAGAGCGAAACGAAAGCCATCGGAACGTCCTCCGTCACTTTTCCTCCCCTTTCTACACGTGCTTCCTTTTTAATTCGCCGTCGTTCGTTACATGTGAACCCCGATCTCAGAAAGAATAAGATTTCGTTTATGATCACATCAAAAAGTGACTCACATGAGCTCTTCTATAACATACACAAAAGTATTATTTATGATCATTAATCATTAAGAGTTTTTGAATAGAAAATCACCTTTTAATCTATAAGATAGCCAGTTTTACTTTAAGTAAAAAACACAGACATTGATCCAGATAGATGCCGCGAGTGTATGTACTTCGCGTGTCAAAATGGGGACAAAAAGAGGAGCAATGCTCTTCCTTTGCCGCTTTTATTTTATTTTTATTATGATTTATAATAATAAAAATACATTGCTGATTTTTGTAATAAGCAATACCGACTATTATACCGACGTACTGAAAACGTCAACTAATAATGAGGTGAGTGGCTAAACGTTAGGCTCGATGCACTGGCATTTTTAACGACGTCACAGTAGGTACAAAAAATGGGCACGATTGGTTTTCATACAGACAGAGGAGGGATTTGCGTTATCTACTTGGATCTATGTCTGTCGTAAAAATGCATGACTGAATTATATCAACATCGTCATCATCTTTCTCCCAGATATTCCAGATTAGCCACAATCCTGATACCAGATCTAGTTGAATTAAAAATGCGTGCATGGATTATATCACTCATTAATTTTTTATCTTCTTCAATATGCGAACCACCTTATATTAAACTATATTTAATTCGGTATTGTACATACATACCGCCACCTACGCTTACATGCACCACCACAGAAGCCAGCAAAAAGCTGGGTTTCTCGTGAGGTGTTCACGTTGCACTCAATTGCACTCCCCAGAATACGATGGGCGACCAAAGCACGAACGCTCGGTGATGAGAATATGTTACAACTCAACCATAGTGGGTATGCGTTTGTGATGGGTCAAAACTTTAAAAAGAACGCAAAAAAAGAATGCTGGGAGAGTATCTTGCGCCGCCTCTTCTCTCTCAGAGCGCCATTTGTTTCCGAAGCGGTACTAGTATCTAGTATAATAGAAATGACATCAAAAATAATTCTAAAGGAATCAATTTTGAGAAAATAAATGCCTTTTATTGCCGCTCAAAAAAATAACAACATATTTTACACCTCTGTGCAATAATTTTCGTTGGCTCCGTCTATGCGTATATTAGCTTGTATATTGCATATTAGCGCAAGTGTGATAACAGTCCGCTGGAGTCAGATAAATCTACAAGTGAGCTGATTCAACAATGTAAATGATAATAAACAATAATTATCAAGTCCGCACCTAACGTACTTATTCCGGAAAACTTGACGCTCTCGTCTGCTTTTGGCAGTATTATTTTCAAGATCTATCTGCTTAATACACACCAATACCTAGCCGTGATTTTTCGTCTTGTATTTTTTTTTATGACAATAAGGGACGAGACGAGCAGGACGTTCAGCTGATGGTTATTGATACTCCCTGCCCATTACAATGCAATGCCGCTTAGGATTCTTGAAAACACCAAAAATTCTGAGCGGCACTACAATTGCGCTCACAATGCTTACACATTATTTCCTATTTCTGCCGTGAAGCAGTAATGTGTAACATGTTGCTATGCTTCGGTCTGAAGAGCGCCGTAGCTAGTGAAATTACTCGGCAAATGAGACTGTGCCGCTCAGAATTTTTGGGTTTCTCAAGAATTGCACTGCATTGTAACGGGCAAGGCGTATCAGTTACTATCAACTGAGCGTCCTGCTCGTCTCGTCCCTGATTTTCATAAAAAATAATTGCGCATTGTATAACTAATGAAAAATATGTTCTCATCTAAAAAAAAAACAAGTGTACATACAACGCGACATAAATAGTGATAACACGTTGTCCTACTATGTTATGTAACGTTTTTCTTTAATGCCATTGACCGAGTAGCATTCAGCAACAATGAAGAATGAAGTGGATAAACTTGTATGTTTATTCTTTATTTTCTTTCTCTTTACATTTATGAGAGTCGCTTGCCATCTGTTCATTAGTACAATTTATAGTAGTTATTACAATATTAATTATAATTGGTAGACACTATCTTACTTTATCTATTACTCGCATATTTCCTTTATTTTATTTAAGGTAGTGTCGATTGATGCATCTACTCGTATACAGCATTTGAGGATCCTGCGTGGAATCTTTCGAGAGTTCTGACGCACCAAGTAACGCGAGCCGCTTTTTGCTCTTCACAGAGCAAATGCGGTATCCATCGGGAAAACAACTTTTTTACACCTAATTGTTCATTCAAGATTATTTGTATTTGACTCATGCCAATGTCTAAAGTTGGCTGAATTTCGCGGTATGTCACATGTCGATCTTCTTCAATCAGCTTACGCACAGCATCAACGTTTTCTTTGGTGACTGCAGTTTTTGGACGACCTTGACAGGGATCATCACGGAGCTTGACACGTCCACGTTGAAATTCAGCAAACCAGCAATAAATTGTGGTTTTGGATGGGGCTTCATCACCAAATGCAGAAATCATCCGGTCAACACACTGTTTTTGTGTTAAACCACTTCGAAAGTCATAATAAATCATCGCTCTAGAATTTTCTCGAGTCAATTCCATTTTCTCAACGACTAAACAAGTTTGACAAGACCTTGTGACAAGACCGAGAATCTTTTTTTAAATAAATAAATGGTATTCGATTTTTAAAAAGAAGAAGTTTTCGATTAAAAAGATTTTAATATGACAGGAACAGTGGAAATATTCCATTCCCGATACTTTTAGTGCAGCCTATGTACTGTATTGTACTTTAAGTAAGAATGTAGGTACTCAATAACTATAACGTTGTTTGGCAACTGTCAAAAGTATTGAAAAGCGGAAAATATGAGTTAATACATACTTAAGTATAGATTGAGAACGATTTAAGAATTATCATAATTTGGCATGCTCAAAGTATACTCAATTCAGAAACCGGCTGTTTTTACTCATTAATTTACATTTTTTTGACCTACTCGTGTAAGGCATTTAGTAATTGACGTTTGTGTATTTTGTTGCACCACTTTGCATATATTGTAATTGAAATGATTTGTAAATAAAATTGAAAATAAGAACCTGGAATACCATTCTGTTTTGAAAAGAGCAACCTTAGAATTTCTTGCTCGCTCTTCTCTAAGGAAATCTGCCTTCCGAACGAGCTGTATCAAAAAATGACATATTTCAAGTGTAATGCAATTTACCTACGAAATACAATATTTTTATTTGATTTGACTCTTTACTATACTTATACTATACTTTCAGAGATAGCAGGTGTAGTGTATTGACATCTAGTCTGAACAATGTGTAAACAATTAATCTGTCGATGTCAAGACGTGTGACGTTGAGTACTATTTAAGGAATGCACAATAGTTAGTACAGCGAAAGGCCAGTTTCAATCGACTATCGGTTGGGAGCGGACGTCCCCGGGTACAGTGCTACATAGTAAAGATTAGTTATTTCACTCGTGAGCAAACGAGGAACATTACAGCAGGGTTACGAGGTGCAGGTACCTCTATAGGTTAAATATCATCCGGAATAATTGCCTAGACAAGAAGACACCTCATAGCAAAATTAGTGTTGAGAGAAAAGGGCTATTCGACAACAACGCGGCGTTATAGTAAGAGTATATCATAAGGAGAGTAATATAGATGTCAAAAGTGACGTTTTACAAGTCGGCATACGCGTCCTACAGTTTTTAATTTTGTTTTCCGGATTACTTAACTAAAATTGATCGGTTTTTATAATGCCAGAACCCGTCTTACGAAATAATGTCTTCAGTCTTGTTAAAAACCGTGAAGTCCAAACAAAATAACGGACAGATACGAAAATCATTTTGTTGTAGAAAAAAAATAACGAGGAATGGACTCGTAAGAACCCATAATATTATAAGCTAATACGGTAAACAAATTTTTGATAACGAAACTGCACTTTGAATAAAGCTATATAAGGTTTAAAGTAAAAAATACGATCATAATTTTTTTTACCAGTTAGAGGCTCCTTTGCACATGATGCCGGCTAGATTATGGGTACCCCAACGGCGGCTATTTCTGCCGTGAAGCAGTATTGTATAAAGATTATTGTATTTCGGACTGAGGGGCGCCGTAGCTAATGAAATTACTGGGCAAACGAGACTTAACATCTTATGTATCAAGGAGACGGGCGCAATTGTAGTGCCCACTCAGAATTTTTGGATTTTTCAAGAATCCTAGGCGGCACTGCATTGTAATAGGCAACGCGTATCAATTACCATCAGCTGAACGTCGTGCTCGTCTTGTCCCATATTGCCATAAAAAAAAAATCATCATCTATATACATTAGGAAAAGATTAACCTAATAATCAATTTTGAATCACGCTCACAACAGAATGAGAGCTCCGCTCAAGCACGCGATGGCTCTGCGCCAGAATGCCTACTTATAATACATTTACTAAGCATCGTATGTTGAAATTTGTTGTTTGCAAATCAAAATTATTGACTGGATGTAAATAGAACTGATGAAATATTATGAGGAGAAAGCTGGCGTTTTGTTCCGTAGCACTTACATATTTTCGACTTATTCACCACGAAATATTTGCACGACACTGATACTATAAAAATAACGGGCAAAATGGCCCCTTGAGCTCATACTATACTTATAGGTTTGAAGAGGTTTAAATGCTCCACGTCACACGTCAGGGACTTCCAACATCATAGTCAGATTCTTCGTTTTTTACAATGCTTTTCAAAGACCTCATTAGTTGCGAGGATGGCGGTTATCACATACGTCAGGTGACTGGAAAGTTGGTCATCTTTATAAATAAAAATATGATGGATGCTCAACGTCTAAAGGCAAGATTAAAGACCGGCAACGCTTCTGTGATTCCTCTGGCGTTGCAAGAGAATGTGGGCGGCAGTGATTACTTAAGGCGACACTAAATGCCAGCGACTTTGAGCGATATGAGTTCACGGCTGCCGGCCCGCCATCTATGTAACAAAGCCAATATTTTCAAAATTCTTGCGTGGAAAACAGATTATATGTTTACAATCCTCGTTATTCACTACTAATCTGAATAAATGAACCTACACAAAAAGTACAAGCTATAAGCATAACTTTTCTGAGAGAAGTACCGAAAAAATGCGTCACGCCATGCCAAAAAACTTGTTTAACTTAAAAGAAATGTGGTAGTCCAAAAAGGCTCGGCAGTGTTAAGTATAACCAACAGCAAGCATTAGCAACCTACAAATAAGACTAAAGGATGTGTGTAACAGGATTAAATAGTGTTCATAGCTCGAAATGCTATACTTTCACCACAAAACTTGTCTAAAAATACCATGTTAGCGTGTTTTCTGCTTACTCTTCGCCTTAACATCAGGTGACCTGTACGCTCATTTGTCCCCCTTTTCCATAAAAAAAATGTTCTGAATGGCGTTTGTATATAGTAGATTGAAACTAAACCCGAAACCGTGTTATTAATAAACGTAGTGTAAAGTTACTTCAAGTTTAAAATTATTTCGCACTGTCATATTCAGTAGTGACAAAGGTAAGATAAAGACAAAAAGTTTTAAATTTGGAATAACTTTACTTCGCGTTTATTAATAACACAGAAAAAGTTATTCCATTGGAATACATTTAGTTTGTGTTTATTAAAGTAGTTACCTAGTTGGCATTGCGTAATTCTTGCTTGTCAAAATGACTACTTTAGTGCAAATACAAAAGAGTAAAATGTACCAGGTACAGACCATAGTAGTTATGACAACGAATCAAAAAAGAAAACGACGGATGAAAAAACTGAGCAAATTCATAACACGAATATAACATAAGCAGCAGTTAAAACAGCGTTAAAACGAATAACAAGCAAAGATGGCCGTCGTTTGTGCGCCAACGATACAAGTTTGTCTATATTTAGCCGACCGGCGCAGCGGCGGCCCACATCCACGCAAAATGACAACACAACACTGCGCTTGTTTGATAACAACTTGCGCAATTCTAAGATAAACTATCACAATCATGTAGGACTGGATTGACGGCAGAGTTTACCTGAGACAACAAATTGGAAAAAGAAATAAAGAGTAGTTAAAAAAAACTACTTTTTGGGCTCTTCAATGCCTTGTACATAGTAATTAATAACCAACTTGTCACAATTTAAAGGGCTAGATAAGAAAAAAGCATGTACTGATAAACTGTATATTAAACATTCGTCCGTCGTACAAGGTGCCATGCGGCTAAGAGAAGTGTTCCCCGCACGTCCGACACAGTGGCGCCAAACAACTGAATTTTACTGATCACGTGATCTAAGTACTGCGAGTACCTTACCTCGAAATCGCCAGTGCTCACAGTAGAATATGGCGGCGATTTATGACGTCATATATTTCCCTAGGGTACTGCGGCAGTATACTGGCAGTCCACAACGGAACGAATTTTTCTACAGTGATAGTACTGTGCAATGCATATCGGAACATACCCTATATTTGAAAAACGTGGGAACATGGGAGGTATCATCGCATAGTCCTTATGAACGCCTGTAGTTCGTTGAACAGTTAAATTTTAACTGTTTCTGTAAAATTAGGAAATCAATTCACTGGACTGCACGAACAATTTCAAGATACGGGTAAATGATATTCAGACATAAATATCTACACTGATGGTTATTACGGATGATCACAACATTGCATTTCTTAATTCATTCGAAATAGTATGAATTTAAGTCTTCATTTCGCTTTCTATACAAAAAGATTTAAATAGAATAGATATGTCAATAACATAACATATTGCAACGACACTTAGTAAACTTTATGAAGCTACATCAGTTCGTAAAGGGGCATAGGGAGAAACATTGTTTCGAAACTCCCAGACCAAATTACAATTGTTATACGTAGCTCAATAAAATGGATCTATTGCATCATTATCAGCATAGCAGGGCCTTTCAGTGTTTGTCAGTCCGTTCTTATCCTATTTTACCGTCACGCAAAATTTTTATTATATTTAATTTGTGCCGAAATTAATTAACTATTCAGGTTTCGAATAAGCCCCTCCGGAACACAAGTAATATAACCGTTACGGTAACTAACCGTCCGAAAGCGTATCGTTCATAGATCATGGTATACTTTTTTAATTCTCTGGTTGGGACTAAGCGATCTTCGTTAAAGTTGACAGTCTGCTCGACCCCAATAATTGAAATTGTCTTGAGTTTGTCGGTCTTTCAAATCTAAACAACTTGTCAAAAGTAACAGGGTGAACTTAGTTCCTAAAATTTTGTGACGTTTGCATCATTCGTTATTTTTTTATTAGTTTTTTCGTCCATTATTAGGACAGGCAAAGGGTTCAAGCCCATACAGCCGTAATCATTATTAAAATATTAACTGTCAAAGCCGTCTTTGCAAGTTTTGTACAAAATTGTTCTTTCTAAAAACGTAGAAGAGCACGAGGAATAAATCATTTTAATGATTTTTGATTCGCTAGGTCAAAGAAGTATAACTTCTTGCGTGCATACATAAGTACACATCCAACTTAATTTTAAGTGATATCCCTCTCAGATTATATAATATACAATTTTTATTTGTGCCAAAAATATAAGACGACATTTTTGGCCACAAATGATGGCATTAATAAATGTTTGTAAATTTTTATTCAAAATGTTACGAACGATAGCTACACTTTTAATACAATAGGCTTTAATTACATAGTATTTGTCCATAGAGACAACAAAGCTATAATTAAGTAACGCACTTCTTCATTATCTATAGAAGAGAGTATGCAGTATATTATGTACAAATGCCGTATTTATTTTCGTTTTATAATGAATTAGTGTCACACGAGATACGGTTCAGTTGCCAGCTTAAAACTATACATTACTTTATTTGTTATCAACAATCTCATACTACATTGTCCTAAAAGCCTTTCGTAGATTAAGATGAATTCAATGTACTGATTGATAGAGCGTGCTCTTAATTCTAATTCTATAAAGATACTATTATAGCGATAAATACACATGTAATAATCATCAGGCGATATTCGAGAAATGTACACGAGTTCAAATGCCAGGCTTCAAATTGATTAAAAACAAAGCAATTTCACCAATACCTTATGAGCGTGTTGGCGTAAACAGAGTTTACATGTCATAAACAATAGAATATAATATCAAATATCTGTCAAAACTGTCATCGATAAGTATGAACGAAATCAAAAGTGTTAAATGTCAATGTTTCTATTTCATTTAGACTATAAATGTGTTTAGTTTGTGTTGGTGAAGTCAGAATGGAATCTGTAAACTCATTTACAGGCGTAAGTTTAGTAATCACGTTCTACTTCAATGGTAAAATCAGGCCTAATTTTGGTACAAATTAAATTTATTTATTCGCAGTGAGTTAGATCATTTAACAAATAACAAATTGGCTTATTTTATTTAATAATAACACAGCATACAAGGGTAGCATGTTTACAAGAGACGAAAGATATGAAGGAGATATTGAAAGGAGAGTGACTGCGGGAAACTGTGTGAATGAAGCGCTGTATGCCTTTATGAACGGCCAGCCTGTGCCAAAAGAGGCGCGAATGGCTGTCCATAATGGAGTGCTTATCGCCAAGTTAATATACGGAAGGGAGAGTTGGGTACGGCAGAAGAAGAATAAAAGCAGAATTAACGCAGTTAAGATGCGATCACTGCGTAGTATGTGTGGGATAAGACTGATTGACATAATTTCGAATGCGGTAATAGGATCGCGCTTTGTTCTGAAAGACTTGAAGATGACTTATCCAATATATAAGGCAAGTGTGTTTAGGCAAGTCGGTCGCAGTAGATCCCGTAGAACATTCGTCGACCAAAAATTGGAGACGTTTTGAGAAAAGGAAAGGTCTGAAGCACCCGCAACCGGCGAGCATGTATGAAAAGAGTAATGAATGTAGAACGCGTGAGGTTTGTAAGGATAGAAGCAAGTGGCGCTCTATTATCTTTGCCAACCCCGACGGGAACATGGCGTGAGTATGTGTGTGTATAATAAGATAGTACTCACCGCCGCAGCAATGCTCACCTGATGCACTGTATGAGGGACATCCTCGACTGCGCCCTGGCGTGTCCGGCGTGCGCGCACTGCTGCACCTGGTAATTGTGGGACATCAGCATTCGGTCAGCCTGCTTGTGGTACGCGAACATTGCGCCCATGGTTCGCCTGTAGCCCCATTTGGCCTCCTGCATTATACGCCCGGTTCATTATTCTCATTTTGATCATTTAACGGCTGTTTTCTCGACAAGATTTTATTTATCCATAGTTATATTATTAGTTATAGTCCAATGCTATTTGTCGATAGGTTATTGATATGTAAGTAAGCGTAAAAGGATAGATGTGTCTATCCTCTAGTAAGTTAAACTAAGGATAGATAGGTTATTGAAAACTGCTGTAAGCCAATGACGTTCTATACAAATTTAAGGACATATCATTCGCAGTCTGATATCGGAACGGCAAAAGCCTATAGCCCAGTGGTTGGTGACAGGGCCACCTACTACGCCAGGGTCGCCAATTGATCTACAGGTCCCGGGTCCGAATCCCGGTAGGTGCAATCATTTATATGATGAATATGAATGTTTGTTTCCGAGTCATGGATGTTTATTTGTATTTATGTATGTATAAGTAAGTATATTATACATAGTAAAGGCTATGCCTTTGAGGCAAGATAATTTGTGTAAGAGTGTGTCAATATTATTAAAAGTATGCTTAAAGACAATGGAAGCACACTTTTCTCCTTGGTCGTGTGTCAACTGTCACTGTCCAAATCAGCTTCTAAGTTCAACATACGTACACTGAACTGAATAAATGTTTTACATTGCTGCGTATTGACAAAGAATATTGTAACATACATACATACATAAAATCACGCCTCTTTCCCGTAGGGGTAGGCAGAGACCACTTCTTTCCACTTGCTATGATCCTTACATACTTGTTTCGCTTCGTCCACTTTCATTATTCCTTTCGTACATGCTCTTCGGTTTAGGATACTCTTGACCTGGCCTTTTTTCAAGACGTACCTGATTTGATCTTGAAACGTCCGCCTAGGTCTACCCCTTCCAACACTTTCATTCACACTGGCCTTATACACTTTCTTCGTCAATCGTTCTTCATTCATTCTCTCGACATGTCCAAACCAATTGTATTATTGTAGCAGACTAAGCTTACTATAGTGTAATTTGTGACAAGTGTCGTATTTCCGTTTGGTTTTTTTTTATATGACATGATTTGTCTATATGTATAGAATGTCATTGATTTAAGCCAATATCAAACAAACCAATTACCAACATTTATTATAAATGCATTAATTTTATCGAAACTGTTTGATTTCAGTTAGGACACCCAACAGCTTCGGAGAGAGCAGAACTGCTTCTGCTCTCTCCGAACGCCATTCAAGAAACTAGTAAAAATATATAAAATATTGTACAATATCAATGCTATTGCTATAAATGAATGTAAATCAAGCCACTGTTCGGAGTAAGCAAGTAATAATTAAAACAGGTCCATATTGGCTCACCTAAAGTTCTTTACCCGAAATTGTTCTTCATAACTATTTGTAATCAGAATGATCATTCTTCTTCTCCCCATGTCAAAACCCCTTTGCGAACTGATGTAGCTTCATGACGTAAGTGTTGTTCCAATATGTTATGTTATTATCACTCCCTATGGTAAATTAATATATTTCTATTTTACAAGCTAGGTTCTTTATATCGTTTTGAGCCATTCTTACTTGAAATCGAAAGAAACGTTATCCATTAAAAAAATGTCATCAAAACCACCCGATACAAATAGTACAACCAAAGAGATTTTAATATATATATAGTATGTATATGCGAAAAGACCCGACCAATGACAGAGTACAATACTCACTGACCTGTATAAATACCACTGGACAGGCTGTTCCATATGTTTGACAGCAAAACTTTTTGTGCCTATTTGAAGCGCCACTCGCAAGCGTCCAGAGAACTAATTTTGAAGTTTATTAGAAATTGCTGCGAAGGAACGTACAATACACTGAAATATTTTTGCATTTTGAATTAATTTCGTTCTCCGTTCGTTTTCCGTGTTATACTTCAAGAATCAACGTAATAAAGTACACAATTTTTTTTTGTCAATAATTTTCCACCATCTATCGATGTTTGCTGAGGTTGTCATCACTAGTTTTAGTACCGCAGACTCTCGCTACATGGCCAACAGCGCCAAAATGGCGAATATCAAATAGGCACAATACCACTTTGACAGTCGCCAGTCCAGTGGTATATAGAAGAGGTCAGTGACAATACTTATGTATAAAACTGAAAATTCTTCAAAAAAGCACGTATTTTTAAAAGTCCGGCGAAGTTCGTGGCATACCTCGAGTCATTCAAGAGGTTATGGGCTTCGGTGATAACTTACCATTAGGTGACCCGTACGTTCGTTTGTCGGCCTCTTCCAGCTGCTCTTCATTTGTTTTTGTTTCTGTAAAATGAGTGAATCTAGTGAAGCAGTTCAAGAAGACCTGGATTTATTTGCAAATTTTATTTTAAAAATGAAAAAAATGCAAGCCTTAAAGATATTACGTTTATGGACTCCAGTGCACTCTGGTCATTCTTATAAAAGCCAGGTACACAAACTCAATACTTGAGTGCCACATGGGCACACGGAAATAAATCTAATGAACTCAATACTCATGTGTGATTCTTTATTACAATGAAACCGAACCGTTTTGTTGATAAGAGATGATGATGAAAAGAGGATCACGTATGACGAGAACGTTCGAAAGGTCGGTCAGGCTTCTGGCGTCAGGCACATTATCTAACACATGTTTAGCCACTGTTTAAGGAGGTGTTAAACTTTAAAGCATCCACCATAATATAGCCGTGCCATTACACCTTTAGATTTCCATCGGTCAGATTAACATCCAAGACGCGCAAAACTACCTGTCATGTTTTTCTTTATAAAAAGTCCCAACATCCGATGTCACTACCTAGCTAAGATAGCAAAATAGCACATAAATTGTTATTGTAATCAAATGTTAATAATCAGTGAACAAAAATGTCTTGAGTTTTGATATAAAATTCGAAATACTCTTTCCCGACCATATTATATATCTGTCCTTTAGTTGTGATTCGAGATCAAACGATGGCAAATACCCTTCAAGATGTAATTCTTCAATTAAGATATAAGGTTTCAATTCGTGTTAAATAATACGGTTTCAATAGCCGTATCTTTAGATTGGGTTGACTTACGAGCGCTTTCAGAATCCCATCTCTAATTTAAGATTATTTAGAATCCAGATTTTATGACATCAATTTCAATATGCCAATCTTTCATTCAAACGCGTACTTGTTCACATTGATACAAATACTAAGCTTAAAATACCAAAAAGACACGTTGATTGGAATGCCAAAATCAGAAAATATATTATTCAAATATTAATCTTGATTCGCCAATCTAAGGATTAGGATTGCGATTCAAAATATACCCACATCGACCGTTCGAAGTATGACTTAAGGTTCCCAATATTCGGTCTATCTTTTACTTGAGATAAAAATCGTAACACCGTAAAAATCGTTAGCACACCAATGTGATCACATCTTAATATATATAAATAACGTGACACGTTGTTTGTCCGCGATGGACTCCTAAACTAATGAACGGATTTTAGAATGATAAAAAATATAGATCAGTTTAAGGGTAAATATAAAATGGCATTGTTAAAAAAACAACAGGAAGCTGAAAATTTCAACTATTGTGTATGGAAAGAACGTCCCTTAAATAAATATTTTTCATGATTTAACCATAACATTTGAAACTCGTTTCCTATTACATTTAAACTGACACATTGACACACACTCATATATTTATACAACACACACACACTCACACTCACGAATACACTCATAATTTATACAGAGGTTGATATATTTAGAAAAGGTTTAGATCTGCATTTTAATCGTTATTAGTTTGCCCTCTTTACTATGTATCCCACCTTACACCTTAGGGAGATGGGAATGGCTGAAAACCAGTGCTGCATGAAAATATTATTTCAAGCAGAGTAAGCTGAGCCTACTCCCTTTTGGCTTAATGTATGTTTGTAATAAGCTGATATTGTATACTTGAATTAAGTTCAAGGCAATATTAATACATAATTTTATTATTATTATTATCGTTGACTTTTCTGTCCCAATAAACTTATCGACGGTAACTAACCTAATCCGTACACGCTGTCTGTCAATGGGACGACAGAATATAACTTACCAGCGATAGAAGTTTGTATGAAAATTTCAATCACGCGTCCCAATATAAGGCGATAAGAATGACTTATCGGGTATATTGGGTCAGCTTCAGATTATTCACTGCTAATTACTGACAGTAGAAGATAGTAATTTATCTCTATCTGTATATAGTATATTGGGAACAGACGTTATTCTCCCCACATAATATCTGAGAACAGGCGCCATGACAAACGGACAAGAAAAAATGATAGAGGGTTGCTATTTCTTAGAGGTACACAGCCCTAAAAAGGAGACAAATCTTGAATCTACAATAAGATAATAAATAACACTCTTCCTGACACTTTTTTTGGTTTCTCATGTTTGAAGACAACTCTACTAACATGTATATTTCTTATGTGTGTGTGTACAAATACGAGATAGAAAAGGGTAATATTTTTTTTTATGGAATAGAAGGACAAACGAGCGTACGGGTCACCGCCGCCCACATTCTCTTGCAACACCAGAGGAATCACAAGAGCGTTGCCGGCCTTTAAGGAAGGTGTACGCGCTTTTTTTGAAGGTACCCATGTCGTATCGTCCCGGAAACACCGCACAAGGAAGCTCATTCCACAGCTCTGTAGTACGTGGAAGAAAGCTCCTTGAAAACCGCACTGTGGAGGACCACCACACATCCAGATGGTGGGGATGATATCCTAATTTGTGGCGTGTCGTGCGAAGGTGGTTATTGGTGGTGAATTTATTGATTAATTATAAATTTACCTCCTTAAATGTACTTAATTGTAAATGGTTATTGCTACACCTATTAAAATAATATTACTTAGAAATTTGAATTTTCTAGCATGCATTACCTATTATATACTTATTGTGAATTCTTATCGAAAACTCTACCTAAATTGTGAATGAGTCGGTGATTATTGAAATTATTAGTGGAAACTGTAAAATACAGATATTTCAATTGTATCATCTGCGTTTAAATCACCAACCCGTCCTACATAATATTATGTACTGCATTAAATGTATGTAGTCGTAATTTCATTCCAAGTTTAAAATTGTTTAAAATTACAATAACATTGCGCAATTAAGTATTGCACAATAACTACAATATTTAGCACACCAATGTGCTTATCACATCTTAATATATATAAATTGCGTGACACGTTGTTTGTCCGCGATGGACTCCTAAACTAATGAACGGATTTGAATGGGAATTACTTCATGGAGTGCAGTTTAGTCCAACTTAAGAGATAGGATAGTTTTTATTTCGATTTGAGATTCATAATTATTTTTATTTCCAATATTTGTTTTGACGGTGTGACAGTTCTGCTGTGAAACAATTTCATTATAACAACAAAAGGGTATACGTTAAGGCGACGGGTAAACAGAAAACATGTAAACAAGGTGTTTTTAGACAAGTTTTGTGGTGAAAATATAGGATTTGGAGCTATGAACACTACTTTATCCTATTACACATACCCTTTAGTCTTACTTGTAAGTTGCTAATGCTTATTGTTGGTTAAAGTTGGCACTCGAAAGCTATTATGAACTACCAGTTTGGTTTGCAGTTAAACAAGTTTTTTCTCGGCATCATGCATTTGTTTAGTATACTACTATCATAAAAGTTGTTCTTATAGATTTTACTTTTTTATGTAGGTACATTTATTCAGATTAGTCTATACTAATATTATAAAGCTGCAGTGTTTGTTTGTTTGTTTGTTTGAACGCGCTAATCTCTAGTACTATTGGTCCGATTTGAATGATTCTTTCAGTGTTGGGTAGTCCATTTATCGAGGAAGGCTATAGGCTATGTTTTTTTTTCAAAATTAGGGATCCGTAATAAGATTGCTATTTTGTAACACAAGGTGTAAAATCGAAAACCTATTTTTGCGTGCGCTGCAAAAACTATTGACAATAGGCAATATTTTATTATTTATAAAACTATCGCATGAATTATACTTTATATGGCAAAACAACGTTTGCCGGGTCAGCTAGTAGTATAATGTGGATAGTAAGCAATTAAGCAGTTTGCGCCTGTTAAAATGTTACATTTTCGACCCAAGAATTTTGAAAATATTTTCTTTGTTACATAGGAGCCGTGAACTCATATCGCTCAAGGTCGCCGGCATTAAGTGTCGCCTTAAGAAAAAATTGATGCTATAAAAAATTATTGACAAATTCATAAAAAACAATATTTTGTTTATTATTATGTACAGAACAACGTCTGTAGGGTCAGCTAGTATTATATAAGTAACTCTTATTTACTTATTAGTGAACATACAATCACAATTTAAGTTACCAATAAAATAATAATCATTTTTTTAAATAATGTCGGTAGAATTATAATACTGAGACTCTGCAACATATAAATTACACTATTTCTTTCCAAAATAAAAAAAAAATAATATTATATAAATACATCTATGTAAAAATGTAAAAATTATAAGGCTCTTTAATTTCAATATCATTAAGTTAACACAATTAATAAAAATTGGACAGAAATCTAGTGCTTTTCAACTTTACAGTCTAAGATAAATTATTCGCCTAGGAAGAGCCTGCTGCTGCTAGACAACCGATGAAAACAGGCCAAGTATATTACTTTAATGTGCGTGACCAGCTACATCTTACACTCGGGATTTGTATAACACTTTGTGTTAGTGTGCGTGCATTGCTCAAAATAGAGGTTTACTGTCAATCTCAATTTTTTTCGACGTTTTCACAGCTGTCACAGTCTATCTAGGCGTATAAATGATCTAAGTTTACAGTACGCCTAGCAACATCGTGTTGATAAATCGGAAGATAGTATTATCGCATGACTGGTTTAACGATACAATGGAAAAGTTCACAGACACGAAGAATGCCTACAAGTTAAGAATTCAGCACACGGACTAATTAAAGAAGCAATATACCTACCAATAGTATTTGTAATCTTAATCATATTTTTATATACATATCATTCTTATGAATAATGAATATTTCTGTTATTTGATTTGAACTCCCGTGGCACGTCAACTAGTCGTGAAATGGCATTGCTCGCGTTGGCGTTACCTTCCCTAAAATATGACGAGAGAAGCGATGTTAGGTCTTTTCGTCATGCTCGTGAACGGCGCCGCTTGTGATGTGTGGTGGACTAACCAGCTGTGCCGCAGTAATCAAGAGCGGGGCACGCGTCAATTTCTTTCAAAAAGCCCTCTATTTTTATTGGAATTAATAAGTTACCGAGTGTCTAACGTTGATTGTCTTACGGCCGTTTTCAATAACCTATCTATCCTTAGTTTAACTTACAAGAGGTAAACAAATCTATCCTTTTACGCTTACTTACATTTCAATAACCTATTGTCAGATAGCATTTGACTATAACTATATTGGACATAACTATGGATAGATAATATCTTGTCATTAAACGGTGACAGCAATGTATCCGTAAGTTAAACTAAGGGTAGATAGGTTATTGAAAACGGCCGTTAGTAGGAAAACTTGTAACGATTCATTTTTTTTGTGACATCAAGTAAATTTAACCACCACTTTAATATAACACATCTTAATAAGTTTCACTTAAACAATTACGCTCAGGCAGAGAGAGAGAGAGATAAGGCAAGTGATATTTGTGTATGTTATGGACCATACAAATCCATATAAAATGAAATATTGTAAGCGCTAATTCCTTGCGGGTGAATGTTATATTTATATTGGTATAGCTGCAGGTTGTGGAAAAGTTCCCAGAGTTAGGTATAAGTACAAGAAATACACCATATTTACGCGTTATTACAATCCCATCACTAAACAGGTAACAAACATAAAAAACATAACGACGAATTGAGAACCTCCACCTTTTTTGAAGTCGGTTAAAAAGGCATTTATTTACACAAAATTGATTCCTTTAGAATTCTTTTTGATGTCATTTCTATTATACTAGATTCTACTACCGCTTCGGAAACTAAACTATTGTTTTTTAATAATAAAATATATGGACATTTTTACAAACAAAATACATGAAATGGAATTCTTAATTTATTCGTATTGTCGTCATTTTACACACCATTACTGCACACCAATACTCAATATCCTGAGCGTTGCAAACGTACATAGCAAACAATAGCAATGCTTATTAATAACTAGCTGACCCGACAGACGTTGTTCTGTACATAACAAATTAAAAACAGTTTTTTTATGAATTTGTCAATAATATTGCATAACATCAAGAATTATTTCATAAAATATGCTCTATCTATTCTTATAATGAAATTGATTCACATCAGAAAGTTGTCAAAGCGTAGGTCAATTAATTTTCTCTATTAAAATATTGAAAATAATTATGGGTCCCAAATCGAAATAAAAACTATCCTATCTCTCAAGTTGGACCAAACTGCACTCCATGAAGTAATCCCCATTAAAATCCGTTCATTAGTTTAGGAGTCCATCGAGGACAAACAACGTGTCACGTAATTTTTATATGTTAAGATTATGCTCGCAAATCTTGCATGGCCGCAGTTTCAAGAGCACCGATTTCTTACTGTCAATAGCGAGTTAGTCATAAAATTTATCGAATATTTACTTTAAATTAAGGAAACAAAAATAAATCAGACTGATTTCTATTAATATGTAGGTAATTTCCTTTTTTGGATACTTATTTACCACACAACTCGGCAATAATGTATTTTCCAATTCAAAAAAAATAAATCGAAAACAATCCTCAGATATAGGATCGCTGGCCAGCGCAACTACTACGTCTGGTAAACTCGCGTCAAAGCTCAATGCATTAACAAGGCAGTTGTTCATATGCACATAAGTGAATTTTCTAGAAACTGTCTTAACCATAATGTTAACACCAGGAACAGACATAAGCTTATAATGCGTACTACTCGGCTAAGTCGAGTTAATAAGTCATTTGTGGGGCGATGTATATGCGTTTACAACAAGATCCCAGAAAATGTTCAAAACAAAAGTATAACTTCATTCAAAAGAATTGTTAGAAAACGTTTGTGTGGTAAAGGTTACTATAACATAAATGACTTTCTTAATGATACCACAGCTATCATTTTCTATAGAATGGAGCGAGCGCCTTAAGGCTATTAAATAATAAGTTTTATTGTACAATATTACTTTGTAAACATATTTTTTGATAAAAAAATAAAGTCCGCTGAGTTTTTTGCGCCCATTCTTCTCAGGCCTGAGGCATTCATTTTGGAATGGGTGGTAGTTTTTTTTAACTTCAATAAGTGATGTCACATCCTATTTTGAATAAAAATATTTATTTATGAAAAGTATGCTCATGGCACGCAGTGTCACGCTTCAACATCCAAAGTCACCCTTTAGTTAAGCTTAGAACTTTAGAATGCGTTTGTTTTGTAAGAACCAATAAACTCGCAATTTTGAATAATAATTATGAGTTTTTTCACTGAGATTTAAGAGCAGACCTACACTTACCTTGACTAAAAAAATGCATATTTTGTGCAAAACTAATATCTATGTCATCGTGACACTCTACCTAGACGACAATCCATCATCACACATACTTGAAGCCTCTCAGAGCCGAGCGATCGTAGTCTAACAATTTTGAGGTAGATCGCCCGCAGTTCAAGCTTGAGCACCCCTGCTATAGGACATAATACTATGGAAATAACTAAAGTATACATAACAATATGTGTAATATGAATTACTTGACCCATCCATGACTAGAATATACAGTCCACATCTACGTTACAGAGTTATTTAAAGGAGGCATGACCTTGATGTTCTGTTAGTACTATTGATGGATAAGTGACATTGCACAAGGTTATCCATTAGAGCTTCACTTTTAATTACTAGTCTATCTTTGTCATACAGCAATATAAAATACTTGGACTAAGTAAATAAAATTTGATCCATTCATGACCATTTCTCAATTTTTAGTTACGAATAGTTTTTCGTATGATAAAGATTTGTTTCTGGTAATATATACATATATACCTACTTAACAAGAAAAACACGATATACCTACTTATTTTAAATTGTAGCTGTACATATTGAACGTAAGTATAGATTTTTTTAACAGCTAGTTACCTATTTTTTTTATTTTTTTTTCTGCTAAAAAACTTAATTTTTCTATATTATATGACTTTTGGAATGAAAATTAACATAATATAAAAAGGCTTTCAAAATGGTACTTATATAGAATTTCTGTATGTTCTACGGTTTATCCGTTTGTCTTTTTTTTATGGAAAAGGAGGACAAACGAGCGTGATAGCTTTAAGTGATTACCGCCGCCCACATTCTCTTGCAACACCAGAGGACAACAACATCACAGGAGCGATGCTGGCCTTTAAGGAAGGTGTACCCATGTCGTATCGTGCCGGAAACTCCACAGCTTTGTTGTGCGTTGAAGAAAGACCCTTGAAAACCGCACTGTGGAGGAACGCCACACATCCAGATGGTGAATTGTTTTCTGTATATATACCAATCTTGGAAACGCAATTGTATTTATGCTACTTTATAGTTCCCACTCGGAAAAAGTCGCGGGCAGCAGCTTGTGTACTTACAAAGAAAACATTATAGTTAAAAATGTCTACAGTCTAACCTGACATCAGTCTCTGGACATTTTGATGAATTACTACGCGGCCTTATCTCGAAACAAACTAAATATTGGTTGCTTTATCGTCTTTTTACGATGAATAATTTTGAAGTTAGAATAATGTTTGTGATACCGAATATTAACACCTGGAAGGTTCTGGAAACACGGAGCAGAAAAAACTAGTGGAAGTGGCATGTGGGCTTACCCTGTCGCCACTATTGTGTACAAATGTACCTACTCGAGGCTCAAGTGAGACCAGTCATTTGATGTCAAGTGACGCATAATTACTAGAGATGAAACGGATAGCAGTTTGGCCGGATACCGGATATTCGGCCAACCATGTGGCCGAATAGCCGAATATCCGGCCGCCGGATATCTGGCGGAACTTAGCCGTTTGGTGTATCGCACACACAAACACAGACTTGCCTAGGCGGCGCGCGAACGATCGAATAGACTCGGTTAGATTCGGTTGAGAGAAGCGAAACCGCTTGCTACCTCTCAATGCAGAGAAATTAGTATTTATCCACCATAATTTGCCTTTAGTGCAGTATGAGTACCTACTAATTAATTAATTTTTTTCTATTACATTCATTTACTACGGTCTGATTAAAAATTTACAACTCAAACTAATTATGTTTCTTTAGTGATACTAAAACTAACTAAATAAAGCAAATAATTACTTAAAAATATATTTTTTATACAGTTTTTTTAATTCGGCCTGATGTCTATCCGGCCGAACAGTAGGTAGTTATCCGGTATTCGGCCGGATAGTATTAAGGCCGCCGGATAGGCCGGATACCGGATAGTTACCGGATATCCGTTTCATCTCTAATAATTACCTTTAAAAAATACAAATATGCCTTATTGTGCCGTATTTGACTGTAGAAATCATAGCAGCAATAAAAATACGTCCAACAAAGGGATTTCCTATCATCGGAAATCATAATTTTCCGATTTGAAGTAAAAAATAGATCGAAAACCATGAATTCTGGGAATGTTTGCCATTATTGTAGCCGTGTTTTCACGGATACGGATCGGACTCTGATCACTTAGTTTAGTAGTATTTTAGTAAAAAATGTTTGTAACAAACTAAAAACAACTTCCAATCTTGACAAATAAAACAAGTATTCATAAATTTAATTACGCCTAAATATGCTGTCGGTACTTGGGTAAAATTGAGGAGCACCGCGCAGGGTTGAAGGTGAGGGGCAGAATTCCTACGAAGTGCACACTAAAGTTGCCCGTGTACATTAATATGAATTTCGACAAAGTTACCTAAACATCTTTCGACAAAATATAATATTTAATCTATATTTTTCTTCAAGTGCTCACATCCATCTTTTCCTATTATAAATTTTACTGTATAGAAAAGTAATATACGCGATATAAAGACAAAAAAAGACAAAAGTACCTCAAATCTCTTATGAAAGACTACAAGAATAGAGAATATACGGAATATATAATAATTAATTCTTTTTTAGGAACCACTTGAATACCTTTTTGCTCTGAATAGTGATTTTCATTATTATAACACTAGAAATAAGGGATTTCTTGTAACTAATTCTAGTAGGCTTCATAAGATACATAATGGCTTTAAGGGTAAATGTATACACTTCTATAATAAAGTCCCAGCCACTGTTCAGGCATTATCTATAAATAAATTTAAACGTTTTATAAAAAAAATGGCTCTGTTGTATATCCTATTACTCTACTGCTGAATATCTAAATGATCGGACAGCCTGGGACTAGATTGTGATTATTTTATAGCGATAGAAATGACTGTACAGTATTGTATATTTTTATTGAAAAGAGCGCAAAAATAGAATGCTGGGAGAGTTTCTTGCGCCGCTTCTTCTCTCTCAGAGCGCCATTTGTTTCCGAAGCGAAAGAATTCTAAAGGAATCAATTTTGAGAAAATAAATGCCTTTTTACAATATATATATTCAATTATTTCACTATAATGACAACTATATACAAGTAACATTAAATGATTTAAAACAATTGGGCAGTCGGGTGACCAGCAGCCAGCACGTCCGATACTTTCTACTGCCCCAACAAGAAGTGCCCAACAGCCGAGAGCAATTTGTAACAGTTACCCTACTACCAACCTTAGTAATACGAAAATACCAACATCATAATAAAGTGACATCACTAAGATATTGCATGTGATTATATAATATTACAATTACTTACTAAAAATATACTAACTATAATTACTAAAAAAATATAATATTAATAGGTTACAAATGATTCTATTAATATGATCATAACTGAATGTTGGTACTAATTGGAATGTCGAATAACCATTACAATATATCGTTGCTCCGTTAACATTCAATATTGTAGGTTGCACCTTGACACATCTTTTGCAGCTCTAATAATAGTCGGATAGGTATTTGTAACAGCTTTTGTTCAGTTCTACATCATTTTTATATTTAGTTACGAGCTACTGGGGTAGCCGCTTGTTTTATGATAGGCAATGATGGTCTCTTCACGCCATACAAAAACAAAGCCGAAATATGGCACAGGCCACAAATGGCACCATAATAAGCTTCGACTGCCATATCCTATTCATTTCTGCGTTTACTCCAGTTGTTTAAATATTATTGGTCAATAGGCAACAATGTTAACATTTTTTCAGTTAAAGCTACGTTGTGTTGAATTTAAAACCGGAATTGGACAGTGAAATCAGTGGAGTAGCAGTATTTTTTTAAACCGTGACGAAAAAGAGGGTTACTATAAATTTGCGTTTGTCAGTGTGTGCCTATTATCTGATCAAGATCTGCTCAGTCGGAGGTATTTTAAGTTTTTTATCAAAACTCACACTCAATATATAAGCGAAAGTTTGTATGTTTATTTATTAGTTTGTCTCTATATTTGTTAATATTTAACACTGTAACTAAATGGAGTTAGATCTAATAAGTTAAGAACCTATAAGGAGAGAGACAAACACTCAAATATAATAATTTTTATTTACATAAAATAATTCGGGAAACTGGTTATTAAAATGTTAAGTTCCCTGAAATAAATTTAAATTATTAAATTTTGTCTTTAAGACATAAACATCTTTTCCGGGGTTTCTTTTCGGCATTTGAAGTGTAAGCGGACACCAACATATCTAGGTATGACAGCTTTTGTCAAATTATAAATATGGCAAATTCGACTTTTGTGTGTGCATCAATTTGACTAAAATGACAAAATATATTGACTTTCGAAAGAGATTTCAATACTTTTAATGTTAAAAAGTTTTATCATACTTTATGAGCATAAATTTTTATACGCTTAAATTAAAGTGGTGATATATAAATCAATCTCGAGGAAATGATTCGAGCAAATGCCATTCGACTTATTTGGTTTATAAAATGCTTTACATCTCTCTCTAGCGGGTTGGACTTAGTATCCCTTAGCACGAATTTGGATATAAAAAATATTGTAGTTGATAGAGCTTTAGTCCACGATTACAATGATACCACTCTTATTACAAGGTAATGCACCGTTTTCAAGAAAATCACAAAAAAACATCTTACCTAAAACAGGTAAATCACGTAAATAAATATCCCATAGCACAAATTTGGTTGTAAAAAATATTGTAGTTGATAGAGCTTTAGTCCACGATTATAATGATACCTCTCTTATTACAAGGTAATGCACCGTTTCCAAAAAAATAACGAAAAAAATTCTAACCTAAAACAGATAAATCACGTAAATAAACACTAGATGAGCGCTGCCATCGCGGCGGGAGGCTATAAACTGTCATAAAATGATTTTGGTTTCTTAGTAAAATATAAGTACAGGCAAAGGGTTCAAGCTCATACAGCCATAAATTAGTAAAAGTAATAAATCCCCAAAGCTCTATCAACTGTAATTCAGTAAAATTGGTTAGGTTAGGTTATGTTAGAACAGTTGAAACAACGCACGAGCCCAGCGTAGCGTGCCGCGGCAGCGGCCGGCGAGTGCCAGAACCAAATTGTAGGCGTTTCCCCTCATTATCAAATTAGGGAGGGGGGAGGGTAGACTTTTATTTTGGTTTTTCTTGAAAACTGTGTATTACGTTGTAATAAGAGTGGTAGCACTATAATCGTGGACCAAAGCTCTATCATATACAATTCATTAAAATTGGTTAGGTTAGGTTATGTTAGAACAGTTAAAACAACGCACGAGCCGAGCGTAGCGTGCCGCGGCAGCGGCCAGCGAGTGCCAGAACCAAATAGTAGCTGGCACCAATTATCTTTACTATCTCGTGTACTGAAACGCTGAAAAGATAAGCTTTTACAGATTTGCGGTGTAAATAAATATCAATTATCACCAGGTTACAATACCTATATATACTGTAATACCATGTAAATAGTACTAGTTTTTAATTGTTCACGTTATTGTAAGCCGTTCATATTCACTAGCAACATTCTGTGCACAAAATACAATATTATTCTAAGGGCCTTTAAAAAACGCGACTCTATTGGCAGAGACTTTCCGTACACAAAATACAATATTTCTAATCATTGATCACTGGGTCTTTAAAAAATAGCAACTCTATGGTTTTCATTTCTGACTGTGTGCTTGTTGCGTCCTTTCATCTGTCTCATTCTGACAAGCGGGAGAGAAAGGGATGTGAATACTTGTCAATAATTGTACCATATTTCATGAAAAAATATTCGTTTGGTCATTACGCTTTTTGCCAACCCGTCTTATATATGTGATAAATCACACCATCTTTTTTTTTTGCGCCTTGAACATATTATTTGGGCACTTTTTTATAGCACATTTAGACTTGGCGATTGACACACGACTAAGGAGAAAATAGTGCTTACATTGTGTTTAAGCACACTTTTGCTGTTCCGCTTTCATACTGTGATATAGAACATCATTGAGATTGTGGCACATTTTACCCATCTCCTTGAAAATCTTCACCTTCCACACTATTTACAAACTGTTTAATGATTGTATATACTAGTACTAAATGTAAACAAGCAGTACATAATATGCTAACATGACAGATAAATCTTTGAAAGTGAAAATGTTTATAGTAAAATATTAAGTTGTAACTACATTACTTAATAAACTTTTATGATAATTATATGTATAGCCGAGTGGTTAGCGATCCTACCTACTAAGCTAGAGGTCCCGGGTTCTAATCCCGGTAGGTGCAAGCATTTATATGATGAATATGGATGTTTGTTTCCGAGTCATGGATGTTTAAATGTATTTATGTATGTTTATATGAATTTATGTATGTTTAAGTAAGTATGTTGTATTAAATATATTGTTGTCTTGTAACCCATAACACAGGCTATATATGCTTAACTTGGGGCAAGATAATTTGTGTAAAAAGTGTGTCAATATTATTATTATTATGTATTGTACATATGGATTTTTATTTAATATTCACAAATAAATAGTATGTATTCATACATACATATATAAAATAGTATGTGTTCAGTGGATAGATAAAAATAAATTTATATTAACTTTGTAGATAATGTTTGGTTCTTTTATAGTCAAAGTATTTTAATCACATCACACCTTTTTTTATTCACAAACATTATATAGTTTCACATAGTAGTACTTCTTAGTTTATATCATGGTTGTAGAAAAATGCTGCAATGAGATATGCAAATCCTTATGCAAAATTTGTCTTATGATAATAGTTTGGACAAACAGTTTTTTTCAAGACAAACAGGATATTCAGCTGATGGTAATTGATACGCCCTGCCCATAACAATACAGTGCCGCCCAGGATTCTTGAAAAACCCCAAAAATTCTGAGCGGCACTACAACAGCACTAGCCACCTTGAGACATAAGATGTTAAGTCTCATTTGCCCAGTAATTTCACTAGCTACAGCGCCTTTTAGACCGAAACACAGTAATGCTTACACATTACTGCTTCGCGACAGAAATAAGCGCCGTTGTGGTATCCATAATCTAGCCGGCATCCTGTACAATGGAGCCTCCCACAGTTGAAACTGTTAGAGCAAGAAACTCACTATAATGGTTTGTCATGGGGTACCTTAATGGTTTGCAATTTAGTATTTTACTAATAGAAGGGCAGAGCACATTGAAATTTAATCAACACAGTCTTGCTCCAGCTCAGGCTCTAATACTTAAAGGCTAAAAGCACACATAAAAAAGTATGGAGCGTTATGTAATATATTATCTATATCAACTGTCAACAGTGGAACTTGTGCTTAGAGTTTTTTTAATTATTTTTTAGTGTCTAACTTGAACTAAATTGCAGACTTTGTGATCTATTTGTAGTATAAAGTGTTGTGAATCTTGGGAAATGTTATATTGTTAAAGTGTATAGTATTTAAAGTGAAAAACTTTGATCAAACTAGCAAACACATAGTGAAACAAAAAAAATTTCATATACCCTCATATTTTTCTCGAAAAATCATTAAAAAAATGGCATCTTGTTATAAATGCAATGTTCAAATTAAAAAATATGATGAGAAAAACCCTAAAATCCAGTGTAAAGGTTGCACTCGCGAAATATGCGGCAAATGCAGTGAGTTGTCTGCGACAGAGCTGCGGGTGTTTTGTTTACAAAACCCCAAACTTTCGTATTTGTGTGCGGATTGCCAAGAGGGCCTAAAACAAGTGCCTGCTCTGCGTAAACTTGTATCGGAGTTAGAGGAGCAAGTGATGGAATTAAAAGAAAATCAGTCGTCTTCTTTAAATATTGATGCAATCATTCAGGAAATGGTTGAGCGTGAGAACCGAAGCTGCAATGTGATAATGTTTGGTATCGAGGAAGCGAGCTCAGGTGGTAAAGAGGAAGCTAAAAATCATGACAAATCTGGAGTTTTGGAAGCACTCGCTCAAGTCCCGCTCCAATCCTCGGAGCTCATAACAACCATTCGTCTTGGGAAGCCCACTGCTAACAAACCCAGGCCAATCAAAGTCATACTCCGCAACAAACACAATGCTATTAAAATCTTGAAGAATAAAAATAAACTGCCTTCATCTACCTCTGTTAAATCAGACATGACACCCTATCAAAGGGATCAGTTAAAAAAACTGAGATTAGAGCTTGCAGAAAGAACTAATAATGGGGAAAAAGATCTCACAATTAAGTACATAAACAAACAACCCAAAATTATAAAAAGTACAAAAAACTACCCACAGTAAACTCTCCAATAACAAACCTCAAAATTTTATATACAAACCTGGCATCATTAACGGCTAAATTTGATCTTTTTTCATTGGAAATCAAAACTTTGAATCCAACAATTATACTAGTAACCGAAACACACCTGCACACTGGGATAAGTGACAGCTTAATAAATCTTCCTAACTACACACTCTTTCGTCTAGATAGGAAAAATAAAAAAGGTGGTGGAGTAGCAATTTATACTCTCTATACACTAAATAATCAACCCTTGATTGCTAAGCCCAATATAATGTTGCATGAGGATTCAGTGGAAGCATTATGGCTTGATATTCAGTACCAAAATTTTAACCTCTTACTAGCTTGTGTATACAGATCCACTCACTACAACATGGAAAAATCTGATGAATGTCTTTTCAACAATATTAAAAAAGCTGCAAATTCAAACTCAAACCTGTTGATAATTGGTGATTTTAACTTGCCAGACATAAAGTGGCCTATTGAAAAAACCTCAGGCTATAATAAATTACACGAAAATTTTATTGATCTTATAATTGATAATAATCTTTCACAAATGGTAAATCAAAATACCAGGAAACGGAACAAGCAAGAATCTCTTCTGGATCTTATTATTTGCAATGATGAGTCCCTCATTAGTGAAATCAATTATCACCCTCCAATAGGAAAAAGTGATCATGTGATTCTGTTGGCTGAGATACAACTGGTGGGTCAAGTTGTAAAAGAATTCGCGTCCTATAAACGAGCTTTCAAATATGGTGATTATGATGCAATTAATAAATACTTGCTCACATCTGATATTCCAGAAAATGACTCTATAGATAATACATACATGGAGGATGATCAAAGAAAATATCTCTATTACTATTGATAAGTTTATACCAAAAATAAAAAGTCGTAAGGGTTACAGTAAAACCAAACCATGGATTACTAAGGAGATATGTATATTAACGGACAGGAAAAAGAAGCAATGGAATATATATTTACTTGACCGAGATAATGAATCTTATAAAAAATATCATGCCATAAATAATAAAATAGTACAGTTAACACGTCAAAATAGGATCAATTTTGAATCAAACATTGCTGATAGTGGAGAAAAAGCCTTTTATGCATATGTCAGAAAACAAATATCAACAAGAGTTGACATACCGCCAGCTCTTATGAATCCAAAAACATTTGAAATCACAACAAAGTCAGTAGAGGTAGCTGAAATATTTGCTGATCAATTTGAACACGCATATGTGTGTGAGCCACCTGGGAAATTACCAGATGTGAACATAGAGAGAGTACAGGCATCATTAGAAAACATTGTATTTACACCAGAGAAAGTTCTAAAGGCTTTAAAAACTTTTGATGAATCGACAGCTAGTGGTCCGGATAATATTCCTGCTATTATGCTCCAACAATGCAGCGCCATCATTAACCAAGTAACCTTAATAATGGATCTGTCTTTTGCAATGGGAAGACTCCCAACAGACTGGAAAGAAGCAGTGGTTACGCCTATTTTCAAAAAAGGCAATAAGTTAAATGCTGAAAACTACAGACCAATCAGCTTGATGTGCATATTGTGTAAAGCTATGGAGAAAATCATAGTTGACAGCTTAAGAGAATTCATAACAAGAGAAAATATAATTATTCAAGAACAACATGGTTTTACACAGAAGCGATCAACTGTCACTAACCTTCTCAGCTGTCTTAGACAGTGGATATTAAATTGGGACAAACGTCAACCAACTGATATTATCTATCTGGATTACGAGAAAGCGTTTGACAGAGTTCCAATTAGTCGGCTACTTCATAAATTAGAACACCTTGGCATACGTGGTAAACTGCTAGTCTGGATTAGTGACTTCCTAAATGATCGAAAATTTCGTGTGAGGGTTGGGAATGAAATGTCAAGTAATCGTCCTGTTCGCAGCGGTGTACCACAAGGCTCTGTACTGGGACCAATATTATTCACATTATTCTTAACTGACTTGTAAAATGTTATAAGTCTCCCATTTTCATTATTCGCGGATGACACCAAGTTCTTTGGGAACCCTATACATCAACAGGGTGATATACAACAAAATTTAAAAGCTATTGAACACTGGACAAAGGAATGGTTACTTTCACTGAATGTCAACAAAACCACTGTTCTACATATTGGAAAAAATAATCCCCGAGTATCATATTGGTTAGACAATAAGCAACTAAAAGCGGTTGATACACAAAAAGACCTAGGAGTGATCTTAAGCAATGATCTCAAATGGGAAGCACACATTGTGGCTACTGTGAAGAAAGCCAACTCAATCCTGTACCTAATCAGAAAAGCATTCTTCAACATTACCAAGAAAACATTTCTAAAAATCTATAAAACTTATATCAGACCATTACTGGAGTATTCATTTCAGGTCTGGAATCCATATTTTGTTAAGGATATAGAATTGTTGGAAAGGGTACAGAGGCGAGCCACTAAGTTGCCTAGGCAACTGAAAAATCTTACATATGAACAAAGACTTGCACAGCTTGGACTCAGCACCCTCAAAAGCAGACGAGAAAGAGGCGATCTAATTGAAACATACAAAATACTAAATAATTATTATAATGTCCCAAATTTTGAGAGCATGTTTCCAAGGAAGAGCAATCCTAGACTAAGGGGACATGATATGAAGCTAGAATATCAATTAGCATCATCAAATCCATTGAAACACTTTCTGACCAACAGAGTCGTTCATATATGGAATAGATTGCCCAAGGATGTGGTTAAATCAAAATCTGTTAATCAGTTTAAGAATAGACTGGACAAACATTTGGATAGATATGGCAAATGATATAGACGCATCAGCGAAAGCTGCTTAGTCTATTATAAATAATAATAATAATAATAATTCTCAGCAAATTTTGGCTAGGTGGAGTGTGCAACACTAGTAGTATAGTTATTGCTAATGTACATTTTAATGTGACCCAGGAACTGAGTCACAAGTCTTGGGCACTGTTTCTTGTTTCTTGCTCTGCCACAAAGCTCAACCACACAGTGAATACATCAATCAGTCCGCCAAGGAGACATGTGTACCCCTTTTTACCTTCAATAAATTATATTACTCACATTTATATGCACTTGTACCTATCAAAAGCACCTACTTTCTTCTATATCCATTGATCCTCTTTTTGTCTTTAAATTAATATATTTAAAATTTTTGCATTATCATATCAGAAAGTACTACTAGTATTTCATTTTAGCACTCCTTGCCTAATTTTTAATTATAATATGACAAAGAACAAACCTGATGTTTAGGGATTTTGGAGCAGACTCTATTTGAATTAGCAGCGTTTGAGGGTGGTGTCGTTGGCGGAATACCGACACCCTTTGATGACTGCAGTCTTGTTTTCACCACTTCAAGGGGACATGTCACGACTGCTCCAGCTGTACCAGCTATCCTATTTGTTCAATAAGTAATATTAATTAAATAACAATGTATTTAAAATAAGATCTTCAGACTTTTTTATCCAAAATAGTTCAGAAGAGAAACTGTTCCACAATTTTTTTAAGGTAACATAATAAGTAATTGATCTTATATTTATTCTGTGTAATATAAATATATTAACTTATGTTAGATAGTATAATATGTGTATCTAACATAAGCTCTCAGGGTTACATGGGAGCCAATGGAAAGGGGGGAAGAAACTCCATAAAATAAAACACCAACCCAAAATTTCAAAATTTGGAATGTAATTATGATGATGTATTGATGTAATTTCTAATTGCAACCTACCAACCAATTTGATATAGTATATTTATATATTATTTATATTTTTACTGTAAGTAATAATGCAATTAGGAATACTCATAGCTGCTTTTAAATTGATTCTTGTTATACAACAGAAAAAATTAATGAAGTCATGCCCACCGTTGATACATCAATTTATGTCAATAAAATGTTTTGAGAGTATATAATCAGTTTCCAGGATACTGCTGGAAGTTCATATGAGTATTATTCCTTTCTCCATCCATTCCATGTTGTAAGTTTACCACAGATTTAAATTTTGTTAGATTTATAAAGCCTGAATAATTGTAATATATACAAATAGTATTCCAATTTACTTCTTTTCAAAACATAATTGCTATTCAGTAAGGCAAAATAATTTGTGTCCTTGAATCTTCAAAATATTATTTTAAATAATATTAGTTCTCATCAATCAAAAGTTCATTTCAAAGATTGTTATGTAAACTCTGTTACAGTAAACTTATAAACGGAAAAAATTATGAAGTATAATTTTCATAAACAGGTGTCGTTAAACACACATGAGGCAAATCGTAGAAAATTTGTAAGTAACAACTGAAACCAATCCTAAAAATGGACATAAAACAAAGTTTTAACGACCAAGACAGGTAATTATTATTGTAAGCGATAAAATTATATAATATGTACTAATATTACACACCCTCCAGCTAGAAGATGAATAGCCGTATCGCGTTGAGACATTTTAGCGCCACCGGCAAAACAACATGACTGATATAGAATCTATAAATAACAAATGCACCACTTCCACAAATATAGCAAATTGTACACAAAATTTATAAATCTTCCAGGCTTCACATTACACAATCACAACGGTATGATTTTAAAACTTGTACAACTAATAATAATATTAGAAGTAAGAAATTTCGTCAATGCGTACATAAACACTAGTCCCTGTGGACAGTAAATATAAACGTGCAACTTGCACTACTGCGCAACAATTTTACAATTCACGTGCACGACCTACGACGTTCATAAACTTTCTTAAAGTTCAACTGACAAGTGTCAACATCAACGTTGACGGTTGTTGACGAATGACAGTTGGAATTCGCACTTCAAGTCAACGAAACTTAGAATAATGACACTTTAAAAGTACATAGTAGTCGCGTGCCCCTTATAGACATGTGTGAATGTAAGTGGGAATATGTGCCTAATAGAAGCGAAGAAAGTATGGAGGATAGAAATTACAATTTAATATTATTGCGGGAGATAAATTTGTAAAGAATCTTTATGAAAGGGGAATGGCATAAAGTAAGAAGAAAAGGGAAGTTGATGGGGCGAGGGATATCCTTCGGTAGAAGGTCATATAAAGGAATTGACAATTTAGGGCAATAGAAAAAAATATGTTCAAGAGTAGAATGGTAGGTAGATAGAATGGTCCCTTACCCGGATCTTGGCCAAAAATACTGGGGAACAGACAAATCCCAAGCGAAGTCGTAGGATGACAGAAGTGAAAAGTTTATTTTGTTTTTTTTGAGGAAAGAACCAGGGCTTAGAGGGGATAAATGGTTGGATAGAACCATAGAATTTCCCTTTAGTTTGTTTTGTGATTTGCCATAAAGCATTTCATGAATCAACCAGAAAGTGTTTAGACATAGCGCGTAGATCTCGAGGAAAACAGTAATTAAATTTTAATGTTGCAGACTGAATCGCGTCTTTAGCGCACGAGTCTGCAATTTCATTGCCAGTTATCCATAGATGACTAGGTATCCAAGCTAATGCAACTTCTATTCCCATTATGTGACATCTGTACAGGGATGCATTTGTTCTTAAATTAATTGTGAAGTTGTTTGAAGATTTGAAAGGATTTTTTGTTAGGTCCAACAAGCAGCTTAATGAGTCAGACAAGATTAAAGCCTTGTTGATCTTATGTGATTCAACATATGACACCACCTCTGACAGGGCAATTGATTCGCCAGTAAAGATGGAATTCTGCGAGGGACTTTTGTAATTTAAAATTATACGGAATTTAGGGATCCAAACTGCAGACCCCGACCCATATCTTAGAATATTAACGCTACAGAATAAGCGTCGGTAACTTCATTGCAAATAGAAAGAAAAAGCAATATATAACTAAGGCTGAGATCGAACGGGATAAAGCTATTGATCTTGCACTCTATCGCGTAACCCATTTATTTGTTTGATCAAAAGACAACTTTTGGGACCAAAAACAAAGATCTATCATGTCATCGGTTGGCGAATAGTTTTTTTTGTTATTTTATTGTTTCGAAACATATTTGCTGTGTTAAACGTATTTCTATATGGTTTTAAAACTTAACAATATGGTTAAGTGTATTGTGAAAAATCCAGGAATTTGCTTCCACGCGTATGTATTACTTTTCACCTAACGTTTTCAATATAATGTGCAACAAGCTCCACATAAATACATTTTATATGAAACATTCTTACCAAAAGTATTGATTTTTTATCCATAGGCATTTTCAGTATATTTATCGTAATCAAAATAAACATAACATAACAGTGACAACGAGAATGTTGCCATAACATAGTGCCATAGTTTTACCCATGATATAGGGTTTTTGTTTAGCATACAGGAGGTATTTATAATAAGTGTTTATATACAACAGTATTTATATGGAGTAAGGAAATTAGGACGACATTTGGACGTGTTCCTGTTCCTATAATAAAATAAAGGGCATGATAATTATGTGTCATAAAATAATAAATAAAAATATTCTATTTCAGGTTTCCATTAGATGCAAAAATAAAATACAGTGGATAAATGCAACAGGATGAACTGATTTATGGGTGCCAAGTAAATATGCAATAATTTGTTCAATCCACTTTTGTGCGACACAAGTAGTCAGAAAAGATAAATACAAATGGGTCGTTGAAGTTACTGTTCCGTTGGAATGTATTCATGTAAGTGCTGTATTGTTGCTTACATTAATATAATTTTTATAGTGACATCAAGGTGGTCCTATCACTTGTAAATTCGTAGTTACTAAGAATTCCTTCAGCCATTACATTACTTTATCTTTAAATTACATAGCTTTATCTGCAACCCTGCCATCGCTGCTAGCGGCACTCTTTCATACACATACACTCATGTTTAAGTTTTTATAATATTTTGTCATTGACGTACAGTAAACAACAATCATGCTACTAGTTGTCTGAAGCAAAGCTCAGCCTACGCGTCCGTTAGGCAGAGTTTTCGTTCAGTTGTTTTGACAGCCCTTGAAATACAACGCCACAAGTTATGTTCGTTTAATTTTAGAGATCCGGGTCGATTTGAATACTGATCAGTCGCCAAAATGACTCGGTTGCGGGACTCGTTCGATCAATTGATTGGTTCAGGTTCAGTTCCGCTTCCGGACAATGGTTCACGGCTCACGTCTCAGAACCAGAACCATTGCCACTTGCCTTCGTACAATAGTAGTATGATATTGCTAAGTATCTACTAACTAATAGCTAGTAGTTACTAAGTAGCGGTTGACGAATCACGCATGCCTTCTTATTTTAATATTCTATATGTGTATTAATTATTATCTAATAATAATAATAATAATTACTAATTATCCAATAAACCTTTTTTTTTTACATATACATAGATTTTGTTGTGTGAATTCAAGGTAATAAAAGTACACCCATGAAAAGAAAAAACACAAGTTATTTAAGAAATAATATATTATGTAGTAAATGAATTCACAATGGAAATAATTTAATAAAAGTTGTGTACAACTCAGATGGATGCTTTTGATCTCACGGCCGGGTCACGCGCCGGTCGCGGCTCAATCATTAGCGGGGGAGAGACCGACCTACTGCGAGAGATCGAATCACTTTTGCCGCTCGATCACGAGGGTCTTGCGCCCGACTTTTGATTCGATGATTCACGATCGACACATATTTAAACGCCGCTCAATGACAAAGTGTTCAGTGATATAGAGGGTATTATTCTTATAAGGGTATACAATAAATAGACTGTGAACATTGCCACCAAGTAAGGTGCTAATTTAAATGAATGTTGTAATGTTATCTGTATAATTTAATGTATACGTATATTCAACGCCGGTTGGACATTTTTGACGACCCTTTGTTATGCGATTGTGGATCGATCTAGGTTTTCAAAGTATTCATTTATGTAGTATACATTTTGTTTTTATTATAAAAATTATATTACATAAATGAAATACTACATAGTTTTTAATATATATTAAAAAACTTAGATTTAAGGAAGAAACATGTGAATAGAAATAAAAAATAAGATAATATATTTCCTGATCATTATTAGAGTTCTGACCGTAGTTTTCACATAATATTATTGAAATTACTTTTGTAATCTCTTACTGGTATCTTGAAACAATATGGCATCAAACTTTACTTTCATAAGGGTATAATAATATGTATGTATGTGACCAATCGTCGAATCATAATAATATGACAACATCTATGATTACTCCTGTCAAAACTATTGCTGTCCAAAAGGGGCACGCGTAGACCACTTCTATAGTGTCATTATTCTAAATGTCATGTCAAATTTGTACAAGTTAAAAAATCTTTGCTCAATCGACGCAGCCTTTAATAAAAAAGTAAATTTAATTATTGCATAATTGTCGGCAAATTTTCCAACATTTTAATTTAAGGTGAAATAATAATATTTCAATCAATATTTAGACGTGTAACAATAATATGATGATTGCCGTACGCCATTTGAAAAACCTGTAAGTATAAATAGCATGTTTTGGGACTATTTAGAAATGACATAGATAATTCCAAAACAAACATAGAACAAAGGTAGAATTACTACCACTTTCATCCTTTTTTATTTTCAGGCGACCTGTAATCTCTTGCAGACAAAAACACACGCTCCCTGAATTACCGTATGAATATAATGCCTTGGAGCCCATAATTAGCCGCGATATTATGAGCCTTCACCATAGCAAACATCACGCAACTTACGTTAATAATTTGAATGCGGCTGAAGAAAAGCTAGCTCAGGCACAAGCTAAAGGTTGTACTATCTAGTCAATTATATTACGCCAGGCAAATATATCTAATTAACATTTCGTTTCTATTATCACTTATTCAAAATTCTTAGGTTCTTTATGAGTTAATAAATAGAACCTACCCCTTACAATATTGCTATAAATGTAATTTTTATTTGACAGTAGCAGATATGAATACAACACTTTCATTGCTAAGTGCTGTAAAGTTTAATGGTGGAGGCCATGTGAACCATACAATATTATGGCAAAATCTGTCACCAAGCTGTAGTCAACCAACATGTCCATTCCTCAAGGCTGTTGAGCAGTAAATAGAACACTTGCTTTAAAAGTATTTCTATATTATGTATAGGCAAATTTGTAAGCCCTTAAATAGGAAGTTTTGTATTGTATAATAAATAATTTGTTTATTTTGTTATTATCTAGTATGTTTCCTTGTATTGGGATGATAAACATTAGTATTTGGTATTTTATATTATTACTTACATATTATTAAGTAATAGTATTTTTGTAATTATTTAAAAGTATAGATTTAGTACAGGTAAGTTATTTTTTTTAATGATAAAAATAGTTCTGAAATGAGTAACCATTTAATCTGGTAATTGTTCACTTTAAAGTTAATGTTATTTGTAAATTATCTTCAGGAGACATACAAACTATCATCAGCCTCGCACCAGCTCTGAAGTTCAACGGGGGTGGTCACATTAACCATACCATATTCTGGCAGAATCTCTCAGCCAATGGTGGTAAACCTGCAGATGCTCTCACTAAAGCTGTTGAGAAGTAAACAATATCTTATACTTAAAATGCTTGTGCTTCTGTCATAACTATTAATTGCATGACTGCTTACTGTGTGTTTTTATATTGGAGTGTCAGTCTCTCTGGTAATAATTAAATCCTGAAGCTTATAGAATTAGTTCTAACCAAATATGTTACAGGTCTTTGCGGTGCTAGTAAGTTTGAAAAATCTGTGTTGAATTTTGGTTGACATAATTTTGGTTTACATAATTTTGGTTTAATAAATTAAAGTGTTTTTAACAAAATTGTCACACAATGTACTTGCTATATATATTTTGGCTTATTAAGTTCACTTGCTATATACTATACAAGGTCTTTTAACAATAATAATGCAACTCTTGTTTCTTCAAAGTTTCAATGGATGATAATATATTTTTTCAGTGTTTTTTTTTACTCTGTTCAGTTTACCAAAATAACTGTTGAAACAATTTGCTATGAAGGTTACAATTGCTAGAGTTATAGAATTTAAAAGGTACCTACCGGCATAAAGGAACCTCAACTCTCTCTTTGAATAACTAGCTTTTTTGTGAAGTTGTTCTATTTGATAGTCTTTTTTGTTATTACCTAGACTGTTTAAGAACATTGGAGAATAATCCTTGATTGTATCACTGCGACATGTAATAATTTATTTTTGGAATTATACTAGTGTTTTTCAACACTTTGCATTGACACAACAATATTTACTTACTGCAATATTAAACTTATACTGTAAGATTATATTTTATAATCTGAATTTCTATGTCATTAGTCAATTGTTCCTTAATGTACATTCAATATAACCTTAATTTCCAAATCATATGGTATTGAAGACACTTTTGTCATATACATATCATACAAATAACAAGCTACAACCACACAAATAAAAATCATGGATCCCAAATTAAGGACTAGCTGTTGAATATTGAAATTGGCAGTAACTTGATCAGTCTTTCCTTATCCTAATTTATAAAATGGATTCAAAAATTAATCTAGATACTTTTGAACAGAAAGGTAAGTCTTATTGAATTGCTGAAATAAGATATGTATATATTATGTGAGTTTATTTTGTATCATTTAGATAATTTAGTCAGATAATAAAAATTTTTAATTTTATACTTGGTAGTTAGCTAAGTATACTATATTTTTTCTTCTTCAATGATCAAATATTTTGTTTCTAGTAATATGTTAAAGGTTTATAATAGTAAATTGTGATTGCTTATATGTATAAAATTGTTTCTGCTAAAAATATCTTGTATACAGTTTGAATATTGGTTGTGGTGCCGAACATACTAACAATATATCCTACAATGTACAATAGTTGTGGGTAAAATAGCGAGTTGTGATTTTCTTGTATAAATGTTGTTCTACTTTTTCACTACATAGTGTTTAAATGAATGATTTAATGACTACCAGAATGGATTAATTGAAGCTAATAATAATTTCAGCTTTTAGTTTAAACTTTTACAAGCCAATTTCCCTAATTAAATAATACCCATGATCTGTATTGATCTTAATATATATAAATTACGTGACACATTGTTTGTCCACGATGGACTCCTAAACTAATGAACGGATTTTAATGGGGATAACTTCATGGAGTACAGTTTGGTCCAATTTGAGAGATAGGATAGTTTTTATTTCGATTTGGGAGCCATAATTATTTTTATTTCCAATATTTGTTTTATATGGACATATTTTCTATGAGAGAATTTAGTGACGCACGGTTTGACAGTTCCGCTGTGAAACAATTTAATTACAACAACACGGATCATTTTTGCGAAATAATTCTTGATTTTTATTATCTTTGAAATATTATTGACATTTTCCTATAAAACAGTATCTACAGAACAACATCTGTCGGGGCAGCTAGTTTAATATATAAATTCAGTGTTTGACTAATAGCTGTGACACTGCTATTTTTAAAAAATATAATGGGCAACATTGAGAGTCTAATATATATATTGATAGCCTTCTTTAGTCACCACCACCAAAGAGCTTATTCTTAAAAATTATTAAATCACATAAGTGTTTCATTCTCAGTGATTCAATATAACATTTTAAATTTAACAGAGACTTTGGCTCATGGGAGAATATGAAGAATCAATTATCTGCTGCTTCTGTGGGTGTACAGGGCTCAGGATGGGGTTGGCTTGGTTACAATAAACTGATGAAGAAATTACAGATTGCTACATGTCAAAATCAGGATCCTCTTGAGGCCACAACAGGTAATAACTGGTGTTTTAAATTTCTCATAATTTACAATTTAGTTATATTTAGCAGTTTTTGTCACATTTGAAGTGTTTCTACAGAATGGGTGGGTTCTCGCAGGATGTTTCAAAAGTGTCCCTTTGAACATAGTAATTTGGTAAAATATGCTTCTAATGTACTTAATACTGAGGCATTTTTATACCAATTTTAATTAAATTAAAATGCCCATAAAAGTAGACAATTACTTTGTTTTCAATGTTTTTCGTAAATAAGAATGCCCATGGCGCCCAACTTCCTCCTCAAAATACTGTTAAGTACACATGGAAATTGAGAATTAATCTGGTCTCCAGAATCACCTGGAAGAAGCATGTACAAACAAAAAAGATTGTATCAACCTTAAGACCAAAGACTCTATTTGTTAAGAGAGGAACTTAAAACTATCAATGGATGAAAAGATACTCTTATATAGTGATGGCACAATATAATGTCTATATGAATAGACACTATATTTTGGAATTGAACTGTGGGGCTTAAAAAAATTTGAAAATTTCAGCTGCCTAGCTAAGAAGGTTCATGAGGTACAGCAGACCTGGCGCCAGATGGACAGCGGAGTCTTAGTAATAGATACGGTTCCGTTTTTTTCTTAAATAAGGCATTATGCACTAAAAAAAACATTTAAAATCTAAATGAGCAATTCGTTATTTTATTTTATTTATAAAAGGTCACATCTTGGGGAAGACGCTTCATTCCATGTTCGCCCGTTTACTCACACAGGTTCTAGTGCTTGTTTGTGTAAACATTTCCCCACTTGCATTTAAATTAAATTAGTAATTATTTTATCGCTTTTCAGGCTTAGTACCACTCTTTGGTATCGATGTTTGGGAGCACGCCTACTATCTGCAGTACAAGAATGTCAGGGCAGATTACGTGAAGGCAATATTTGAAGTTGCGAACTGGCAAGATGTTTCTGCGCGATATGAGAAAGCTGTCTGCTAAAATATCAGTGAAATTCAGCATCTTAGCCTTTCAATGCAGGGGCAGTAAAATTTAATCACTCAGTGATTTAGTGCATGAAATTAAATCTGATAGCTATTGTGATTATATTATCTATAAGTTATTTCGTTATGTTGCTTAATATATAGAAACTTTGTAAATCCAATTCTTGTTTTAATATCGAAATTCAAATGAGATAAGGGATTTTTAATTCAACTATGTCTTTACGCCGAATAAGACTATAGTTGTCACGATTACGAAATATGTTTCAGCTAGTTCACCAGACCAGAGCCTCAATAATGTAGAAGGGGTTGATTGGTTACCGACAGTCACAATTTGGGCAGAGCTTCCCCTTACAATTCACAATAAGTAATGAATACTCGAACTTTTTTTTTTTTTTTTTTTGCGCCCAAGCAAGGGAATGGGCTACCCTCCGGGATAACGACGGGAGGGAGGTGGTGAAAGCTGATTATTACCAAAATAAAAAAGAATTTGTAGTAGTCGTTATATGATGGGTACTGTCTTGGAAAAACTATGTTTTATTAGGTCAATACTGATTCAAGTGTTCTTTAAAGTAAAGTGATAGTTTTGTAAAATAACATTTCAGACAAAGTAATCAATAACAGAAGTTATATAAATGTAATACTTAATTGGGATATCTTATGGCGCTCCATGATATTTATAGTGCTTGTTAATTGTGGTGGATTGCTGAAAATAATACTAATGAGCTAGTTCGTACAGATTTTTTATATATTTTATTAAGAAAAGCACATAAAGGTACATATAAGATTAATAAAATTGTAGTCAGATATGCTATCCAGATCTTACCAAGTAAAACTTTGAGGTATACAATGCTAAGTACATACATAGAAAAAGTTTATACAATACTAATTGAAATTAAAGAGAAATAAAAAATGTTCTAAATTATGGCTAGGTGGAGTTTTGTTTTGGTTAACTGTTAATGCTGATGATGGCAGATTTCATAGAACTTTAATATGGAAGGGAGGACAAATGAGCGTACCTACTGGTCACCTGATATTAAGTGATCACCGCCGCCGACATTTACCTGTGGTAGTAGTTCCCAGATATATCACAGGAGCGTTGCCGGCTTTTCAGACGCACTTCTTAACATACTCTAATTACTTACTTATTTTAATTAATTATTAGAAGCGCTACTTATGTAAAACTATAATGACTTTCGTCTTACGCTTATTTCTTGTGATAACATTCATATAACGTCTTCACAGATATAATATTATGTTTTATTTTTATATTTGTATTATTCAGCTGTTCGTATTAAATTTGCAAAATTTTTATTGTTTAAATTTAGAATAATTAATAAATGATTAGTGTATGATTAATTGTGTATCTAATGTTACTTACCTACTCATACATCGTCCTGGACACTGTCCACGCAGGAATCTGGTCAAACAGGTCTTCTGTACACTCCTCTGATAAATGCGGTCTCTACGCTAAGTGAAGTGCTCAAGCCGTTCACAGAGCACTGGATCCCGACAATTCGAGCAGCTTCGCGATGGGCGCGGTGAAATGGTTCGAGCTCATAATGGGGGCGCCTGATCGGAGATACTACTGACGAAGCAAATCATGTTGGAGGCGTTCAAGTTATAATGCAGAAGAAACAGTGTAGGAGATAGCACACAACCTTGTGGTGGGATCAAGCAATCTTGCTTTCGATAGCCACCACCTATTTGTTTGATACACGGTACATATATATCAGAATATCGTCAACCTATCAACCATGGTGAAAGGCGTACTCTCGTTCGTTTATTAACTGGTGACCCTCGGTCTGGCGCTTAGTTATGCTTTCTATAATTTTGGAGAGCGGGAAGATAATAGCAATAGCCATGTAGTTCGCCGGATTCGAGCAGTTACCTTTTTTTGGTATCGTATGGACAAGGGCTGACTTCCAAGAGTCGCTTTCGAAAACGCCGAAAATTTGCGTGTTCCAGACGGGTAGCTTAATTTTTATTTTGTAGCCGGGGTAGGCCGTAGGTATGTTGAATACACTGTAGCGCTCGGTCGAGCTACTTGCGTTATCGTAAAGAATAACAAGACACACTGCGGCCTGCGCCGTCTCAAGGTGGTGTTGGACGGTGTTTTAGTTGAAGTGGATTCCGCTGTTGCAAAAGTCCGCAATAAGCGTGGAACTGCGTTCCGAGTAGTTGTTGTCTCATATGTCCTCTGTAATACGTGGTAATTTGACCTTCTTAATTCTACTAATTCTTATTATTAAGAATATTTATTATTTTCACCTACCATAATATTGCAGTGTTACATAAAATTATTGAGCTCATATATTTGGATCATCTGTATAAAAGGAATGTTTTTATCGAATAAGACACTTGACAGGTGTCAAACAGAATGTCAAAGCCAAAAATTTTGGTGTTGAGTTGAATTTGAATAACACTTTGTATGATTGTGGTGCTTTGTGCTTATTAAAAATTTAAATCGTACTATCAAATAAAGTCTGTTAAATTATTATATAAAGGTGTTTAAATATAAATTATCTACTCCTGTTTTTCGACCCGTAAGTATGTTTTTATTGTGTTCAATGTGTAAAGATTAAGTCAAAGTGCGATGTTATTGATTTTTCTACGAGTCTTCGCTTATCTACTTTTCTAGAAAAAAGATATGTTTTTATTGATATAAAATGATAATTAAACAGACAATGACTAAAATATGCATATTAAAAATTATAAATACAGAGTATCGTTACAAGATTTTTTTAATAGCTGCTTTTGGATTTTTAAGTAAATATAGATACATTTAGTATATTTCCTTTTGAGCAATTGCAAAATTAATACTTATTGCCTAGTAATGTTTAAATTAATATTGGTTCGAGGGTCATAAACATTAATTATGTCCTAAAACAATAAAATTTTTCAGTAAACCCTGATAAAGAAAGTGCATTTGTTGTTTAATGGCAGTGTTAGTTATCTAGTACATATTATTATTTATTGGTATAAATAATTTAAAACTCGGGGTAGGTACTACTCTGTGAACGGCTGGATCACTTGGCGTTGCGTAGAGAAGTCGCTTCATTGTGTGTCTTCTACCTCATTTATCATGGGGAGTGTTCCGAAGAGCTGTTTAACCTGATTCCTGCCGCCGAATTCCACATTCGCAAGACACGCCACAAGTTAGGATATCATCCTCACCATCTGGATGTGTGGTGGTCCTCCACAGTGCGGTTTTCAAGGAGCTTTCTGCCACATACTACAAAGCTGTGGAATGAGCTTCCTTGTGCAGTGTTTCCGGGATAATATGACATGGGTACCTTCAAAAAAAGGGTGTACACCTTCCTTAAAGGCCGGCAACACTCCTGTGATTCCTCTGGTGTTGCGGGAGATTGTGGGTGGCGGTGATCACTTAACAACAGGTGACCCGTACACTTGTTTGTCCTCCTATTCCATAAAAAAAAAAGGTATAAGTCTCCTCAGTAGGTACTACCATATTGTCCAGCTGAAGTTAATGTATAGGAGCTGTGTGCCTCAGACCATGTGACATAATGTAGATTTCATCAAGGAGATCTTAATAAATTATATAAAATACAACTATTTCTATTACAACTATTATTATTACAGAAAATGTACAAAACAAATATGTTACAAAATTTAAAAGAATTGTTAAAAAATGTTTGTGTGGGAGAGGATTATTATAGCATAAACGATTTTCTTAATGACACCATGGACTGGGAATAAAGCGAACACCCCGAAGCTTTTTAATTATAAATGTTTATTGTACCATATCACATTGTAATCCATATTTTATATTTAAAAAAACCAGTGAGTTTCTTGCGCTCATTCTTCTCAGGTCTGAGGCAGTCTCCTTTGAATGGGTGGTAGTTTTTGACGTTCAATAAGTGATTTTAAATCCTATTTTGAATAAAAATATTTGAATTTGAATGAATCAGTGAAATGTATTGAAATGTTTTTCAATAAGTATATTTCATTGATTAATTTTAGTCGAAAAATCTTGTAATAAGCTTAGCATAAGCCTTTGTAATAAATAATATGAAACCCTGGTACATTTCCTCAGGATGGCAATATGATTTCTATTGGTGTTATTAAGCATATTTATCACCACTAAAATGTTTATGCTGGTCTAGTACTAACAAAGTATACATTGATACATAGTATATGTATGAGCATAATATCAAGAAAAAGGTAGACATATTAGATTATATCAACCATTATACTCTTCAAATATTTACTATCTTCTTCACTTCTGTTTGCCCGGTACCAATAAAATGAGTATTACAAAGCTGAGTGAGATGGCTCTGTCCACTATCACACTATCCATAAGATAAAGTGCTCAGCAAATCTAAAGAGGAATTCTCTTCAAGAAACAGGGAGTCATATGGACTGCCAATAGGAGTGGAGATATAAATATAAACTTCAAATTTTTTATATAAAATAACTTATATATGTTCATTGCTAGCCAAGGAATATTATATAGCAGATATAAATACATTGCAGAGCATGATAGCTCAGTCTCATTCAATATCCACAGTAAAATCAAGCTGCTTTCTCTCCTTTGCTTACTTTAATCTCATTGTATGTTTGCAGTAGATATCCGATCAATCCGTTACCAATCTCTTCAGAAACCTTTCGACTTGCATTATGACTCAAATAAAGAATCAATAATTTCATGAATCAATGAAGAAATAATAATAAGTGTGTGGCTCTAGGATATTGAACTTTTTTGTGAGACTAGGTTTTTTTTAAAATGGGTCAAGACCTTATGGTCAATTTGCAGTTCATCAGCTATGTAGTAACTTCCTATAATATGGATATATACCAAAAATGGTGTCCATTTTATTTGTAATGGGGCAATCAGAGCCAGATGAATCAAAATTCCCGGATTGAAAACGCTTAAATCAAATTTGTGCGTACTTATTGCCACTGCATTTAGACTGGTAAACTATTTTCGCAATAAAATTTTAAAAAATTGAGTTTTTTCATTGGATTCACTCATTTCGACAGAAAAAAGCAATTGAAAAATGGCTGGATGGATTTAACTACCTTAAAAAAGAAACAATTATTTTATGCCGGCCAAAATAAAATAAAGGTAGTTTGGTGACAATTTGGTTAGGTTCTGATTATGGGATCCATGACCTATGTCAACGATACTATTATCGGTACTTTTCAATTCTTAGGAGCAAATTAACGATACTCGGCCGAATCTTTTATATGATATCCGAATATTTGAGTCACGTACCATAACGTCGTTATGGTTAAATAATTGTCGTAGTCGAATATGATGATCGATGGAACTCGTTAACGACTTACAGTAAGGGTGCGATCTATGGCAGAATTTTTAACAGTCTCGCAAAATTTCTACTCATATTCAGACAAATTATTAGCAAGTATACTTCATTTCAATTCGATTTCGATTCACCAAAAAAAAAAAAATGTAACAAAGAGAAACAACCGACTTCAAAAAAAATATTCCAAAACAGTGCCTTGGCTGACACCGACTCCAAAAATTACAATAGTTGTTACAAGAATTAGATTGTATATTTTTTTTTTACTTTTTGATGCATATAATATCTATTTTTTGGAGTAGTTGTTTTTTGAAGTAGGTTGTGTTTTTGTTATTTTTTTTATTTATTGCGATATACCATTCAATCTTGAAAACTCATCATACACCGCCACAAATATATGATACTTGGTAGCCTACCTCAACCTCACATTAGCTAAATTGTGGTGGCACTTCCACAAAAGCAACAATAAAAAGAATAGTATAGCTATATAGTGACTAATTTATATTATGTGTATAAAGCGGGGGTGGGACAGAATGTTTACAAATGAATTTTATATAATTTCGAGCGTATATATAGTTATTTTCGGGGCCAATCTCCAGATGGCGCTAGTTTTCAAATAGACAGCTCATAATGCGTAGAGAGGGCTCTTTTTTATATAATATATATCCCTATATATTATTATACTCTTTGGTATAAAGTTTAACAAGTCGATTTTGCTATGCATTTGGCATTATGATTTCCTTGTTATCTCGTTGTTCTACTTAGAACCGTAATGCGTTTATTATACATATTATATTATCATTTGTTTTTGGAAACAAAATGAAACTATTCTTAAAGGACAATAATAACACAAACGCACGACACGCCACAAGATAGGATATCATCCCCACCATTTGGATGAGTGGTGGTCCTCCACAGTGCGGTTTTCAAGGAGCTTTCTTACTCGTACTACTAAGCTGTGGAATGAGCTTCCTTGTGCGGTGTTTCTGGGACGATACGACATGGGTACCTTCAAAAAAAGCGCGTATACCTTCCTTAAAGGCCGGCAACGCTCTTGTGATTCCTCTGGTGTTCCAAGAGATTGTGGGCGGCGGTGATCACTTAACACCAGGTGACCCGTTCGCTCGTTTGTCCTCCTATTCCATAAAAAAAAAAACAATGAGCAATAGAAGTAAAAAATTAGAAGCGAAACTATAAGGAAAAAACAAGCTGTCAGCAGATACTCTGTAATAAGTAATCAAATATGGCAGTGGCGGGACATATCTGCTGCATAAAACACAAAATGGAAGGGACGGACAGGACAGACTAAGTCGGAAGACGCAAGAGACGATAGGTTGATGACATACTGGCGATAACGAGAAAGGAATGGATGAGAAGATGCCAGCACAGAGAAAGATGGAGGGGGCTTAACCCGAAAGGGATCCATATTAAATCAATAAGAATTAAGTGCACTAACTTAGTTATAAGTAGCAAGTTTAAAAAAAAAATGTAAAAACTGTTTCGGAATACATGAAGCTATCTCATTACTATTTGTAATTATGCGTTGATTACTATACCCAATATAAGTGTGTATGTATCGCGTGTTTTGTTGTTATACCCAATTCACATGAATGACGATGAGTACGTCCGTGACTGGCGCCACACGCAATACCTTTGAATGCACTTAGCTTTAGTGGCTGCAGCTACTGTGAATTATCCTGGCTTTACTTAATGCTGTCTGAAACTAAGTCCAATTAACATTTTTACAACTACTTACCCCTGTCTTCGCGTAAAACTTTCATATAAGCAGTCTTCATTGTATTATTTTGTCATTGTTAATTGCTAGGTTTTGAGACTAATGTTGTAAGCAAGTTATTATGACGTATTTGTTGTTTAACACGCCTCGTAATTTACCCTTGACAGACTCTACCTACCTACGTACACTTCAAGCGAAAGGTAGAATTCATTTACGACTGTTCCCAAAATTCAGTCTATCTCTTACCTGAGATAAAAATCGTAACTGTAGTTGACTTTTATGTCCCAATAAACTAATCGATGGTAACTCACCTTATCCGTACACGCTGTCTGTCAATGCGACGACGTATAGCTTACCAGCGATAGAAGTTTGTATGGAAATTTAAATTCACGCGTCCCAATGTAATGCGATAAGAATGACTTATCGGGTGTATTGAGACAGCTTCAGATTATTGACAGCTAATTACTGACAGTAGAAGGTAGTAATTTATCTCTATCTTTAGATAGTATATTGGGATCGGCCTTTAAAGAGAAATGTTTTCATAACGTACTTCAAAGCTGTGGTATGAGCTTCCTTGTGCGGTGTTTCCAGGATAATACGGGTACCTTCAAAAAAAGCGCGTCCACATTATTTAATGGCCGGCAACGCTCCTGTGATTCCTCTGTTGTTGCAAGAGAATGTGGGTGGCGGTGATCACTTAACACCAGGTGACCCGTACGGTCGTTTGTTCGTTCCTCCTTCTCCATAAAAAAAAAACTGAAGATTTTGAATTATGGTATTAGTATGTATTTGATAAATTTACTGTAGTGTTTATAAAAATGCATTTAAATATTAATATTAAGTGACCACCGTAATTTATACGTGTCTATATTAACGACGATTTAGAAAAACATACGCAAAGGATTGAGAAAAATCTTTTTGAAATTTGCTATTGCTGTTTGTTTTAGTTTTCGCAACCGCTTCAATTCAAGATGTCAATAAAAGGTGATGGATTTCCTAGACACCATTAGACGTTCCTCCATACCTTCTGCCAGGTAGAGCCCTAATGAATCATATTTGGTGGATGCTATTACTAATTATGACAGTAATCACGACCATCATGTTCACGAAGCATCCTTACACAAACAATGTTCAAGCTCTAAAGGTTGATGCATCTATTATACGATAAATTATATTGATACAGTTTATACTTTATATAAAAATAATTTATATCATTTAAACACGACTCATATATTGTATGCAGCACCTTACAAACTAATTTGTTATGTATATTACAGCCATTATAAATAATCTATTAGATTGAAAATGGCACTATTTTCGTTGAGTTTCTTGTATGTTCTTCTCACGAGCTCATCTTTTTACGAACATAGGGAAAATTCAGTAATTCAAAAGAAAGGTAGGTAGGTAGGTCTCTGTAGGTAAACAGGTATGTGTAAAATTTAAAATTATATTGTTGAAGTAGAACTAACACAACAAATCAAAATTTAATATTGGTTTCACCGAATAAATATCCGATGCAGAAAATTTTCAACTTTTCATAAACAAGGACAAGATTTTAATAAAAGTTCCCTGTATAAGTCCAAAGAATATTTGGGTTTGCAGACAGAATACCGAATATGAACATTGTTCGTTTGGGATAAGGTTACATTTGCTTCTCCAAATTTTGACAGTAATAAATATTGGAGTAGCATAACTTCGGCGCTAAGTAAAACAAGAATATTATTTATTCGTAATTTTCTTATTGGAATACACAAGGGTACAATATGTATTGCGCAGAGTTAATTTAGTTGTTTGTTTTGTTTTGGTGTCATGTCAAAGATGATTATTGTTACGTAAGCATTAATTTTTCGAATTTGCAAAAGTGCAAAACTTTTTCCTAAATCTACAGCAAACAAAAATTACTAACCCAAAGTCGATCTATATAGATGGAGATAGAATATTCTATTTAGTGATAACAATATTAACGATATTCAAACCATGATAAAACATATCCATAATTTTCATAATCCATAATTTTACAAATGATTTGAGTTTTCTTTAGTGTTTATTCCGCCAATATTTGTCTATAAACAATTCGACACGTGTTTCGCCTCTACACGAGGCATCCTCAGGACGCGAGATTTTGGCGTGTAGAGGCGAAGCACGTGTCGAATTGTTTAAAGACAAATATTGGCGGAATTAACACTAAAGAAAACTCAAATCATTTGTATAAAAGTGTAGTTACTTACTTATATGGTAACTGTAAAAGAAGTATGACTGAAAGCTTAATATGATTATAGAGAAAGTTTATGAGAAGATAAGAAAATTAAAATACAGAATTTTTCGTAGGGCTCTGGCGGATTCCTTTTAGTCTGTTTTTCTAGTGTATACAATGACGTTCTATACATATGGAAATATCATTCGCAGTCTGAAAGCGGAATGGCAAAAGTGTGCTAAAAGATAATATAAGCACACTTTTCTCCTTAGTCGTATATCAAGTGTCAACTGTGTGTCAATCACTAAGCCTAAGTGTGCTATAGAAGAGTGCTAAAATAATACTTTAATAACGCAAAAAAAAAGATGGTGTGACGTATCACTGGTATGACAGATGAAAGGACGTGACAAGCACACAGTCAGAAATGAAATTTTTTTAAAGGCCAAGTGAACAATGATTAGCATATATTGTATTTTTTGTACGGAAAGTCATTGTCAGTGAATATGAAAAATTACAAACTAGTGTTGTTTACACGGTATCACAGACGTATCGTAATCTAGTTATAATTGATATTAACAACGCAAATCTGGAAAAGCTAATCTTTTTCAGCTTTTCCGTACACGAAATAGTGAAGGGGAATTAGCAAGAGCGAGTTGTGAAGAATTTTACTCGAATCATTTCCTCGAGGTTGATTTATATATCACCCCTAAAAGATTTAAGCGTTTGAAAATTCATACTCATAAAAACTTTTATAACATTAAAAGTATTGAAATCTCTTTCGAAAGTCGATACATTTTGTCAATTTAGTCAAATTGACGCACACACAAAAGTCCAATTATCAATATTTATAATTTGACAAATGCTGTCATACCAAGACATGTTGGTGTCCGCTTACATTACAAATGCCAAAAATGATACCCTGTCTATGTCTCAAAGACAAAATTTAACAATTTAAAAAATAAACATACAAACTTTCGCCTTTATCATATGAGTGTGATTTTTGATTAAAAACGTAAAAACCTCCGACTGAACAGATCTTGATCAGAAAATAGGGACAGACTGACAAACGTTAAACTTATAGCTACCCTCTCTTTCGTCTGGGTTAAAAAATACCTAACTGCTACTCCACTGACGTCTCTGTCGAAATTGGGTTCTAAATTCAAAATACTTAGCTTAAATTTTTTTTTATGAAAATAAGGAACGAGAAAAAGAAATAAGGGGCGAGCAGGACGTTCAGCTGATGGTAATAGATACGCCCTGCCCATTACAATGCAGTGCCGAATAGGATTCTTGAAAAACCCCAAATATTCTGAGCGGCACTACAACTGCGCTCGTAACCTAGAAACATAAGATCTTAGGTCTCATTTGCCCAGTAATTTCACTAGCTACGGCGCCCTTCAGGCTCAAACACAGTAATGCTATCACATTACTGCTTCACGGCAGAAATAGGCGCCGTTGTGGTACTCATAATCTAGCCAGCATCCTGTGCAAAAGAGCCTCCCACTGGTAACTGGTAAACTGAAGAAGTGTTTACATTGCTGCCTATTGACCAATAATATTTTAAGCAACTAGAGTAAACGCAGAAATGTATAGACATAGCAGTCCAAGCTTATTATGGTGTCATTTGTGGCATGCCGCACATATTTCGGCTTTGATTTTGTATGACGTGCATTGTATATACAGAACGTCATTGGGTATATATTATAACTAAGATTTGATTTGTTTAATTTACCACCAAAGCTTTTGCATATTATGTTTTGTTTTCGACTCTTTATTCACAGTTTTTTGTTTTGTTTCAGATGTATGACAATCTGCAAGCAGTTCCTGAATAGGTAAGTTGTCCTGTAAATAGAAAAAAAACTATTGTTTTACTACTCGTGTACAAATTTTTACATTTTTTTTTAATTTAAAGCAAATAATATATCTACTGATAAAGACTGAAAAAGGAATGCTGAAATGGTTTGGACACGTGGAGCGAATGAGTGAAGAAATAATGACGCATCAAATATATAAGGCAAGTGTGTGTGGGCAAGTTGGTGGCGGGAGACCTCGTAGAACATTCGTCGACCAAATTGGGGACGTTTTGAGAAAAGGAAAGGTCCGAAGCACCCGCAACTGGCGAGCATATATGAAGAGTAGAGGAAGTGCGTGAGGTTTGTAAGGACTGGAACAAGGTGTGAGTGTATGAATGAATGAATATATCGACTACTAACTGACCCGACACACGTTGCACTGTTTGATTTTGTAAAATCCGTTCATAGCTGAGAGGAATATTCCTACCAAATTTCAAGTTTCTATCGCCTTATGGTTACAGTGATATCGTGATTAGTCAATATCTAGGTGGAAATCTCTTATATACTAGCTGACCCAGCAAACGTTGTATTGTGATATAAAGTAATAAAAATAAAATTCAATAATTAAAATTTTTGGGGTTAGTATAAAAATAGATGACGATTCTTAGACCTACCAAAGCAATATGAAAACGGCCGTAAACGGTGATAGCAATATATCCGTAACTAGAGCTACGTTATTGAAAACGACCGTAAACGGTAATAGCAATATATCCGTAACTAGAGATACGTTATTGAAAACGACCGTAAACGGTAATAGCAATGTATCCGTAACTAGAGATACGTTATTGAAAACGACCGTAAACGGTAATAGCAATATATCCGTAACTAGAGATACGTTATTGAAAACGACCGTAAACGGTAATAGCACTATATCCGTAACTAGAGATACGTTATTGAAAACGACCGTAAACGGTAATAGCAATATATCCGTATTTAGAGATACGTTATTGAAAACGACCGTAAACGGTAATAGCAATATATCCGTAACTAGAGATACGTTATTGAAAACGACCGTAAACGGTAATAGCAATATATCCGTAACTAGAGATACGTTATTGAAAACGGCCGTAAACGGTAATAGCACTATATCCGTAACTAGAGATACGTTATTGAAAACGACCGTAAACGGTAATAGCAATATATCCGTATTTAGAGATACGTTATTGAAAACGACCGTAAACGGTAATAGCAATGTATCCGTAACTAGAGATACGTTATTGAAAACGACCGTAAACGGTAATAGCAATATATCCGTAACTAGAGATACGTTATTGAAAACGACCGTAAACGGTAATAGCAATATATCCGTAACTAGAGATACGTTATTGAAAACGACCGTAAACGGTAATAGCAATATATCCGTAACTAGAGATACGTTATTGAAAACGACCGTAAACGGTAATAGCAATATATCCGTAACTAGAGATACGTTATTGAAAACGACCGTAAACGGTAATAGCAATGTATCCGTAACTAGAGATACGTTATTGAAAACGACCGTAAACGGTAATAGCAATATATCCGTAACTAGAGATACGTTATTGAAAACGACCGTAAACGGTAATAGCAATATATCCGTAACTAGAGATACGTTATTGAAAACGACCGTAAACGGTAATAGCAATATATCCGTAACTAGAGATACGTTATTGAAAACGACCGTAAACGGTAATAGCAATATATCCGTAACTAGAGATACGTTATTGAAAACGACCGTAAACGGTAATAGCAATATATCCGTAACTAGAGATACGTTATTGAAAACGACCGTAAACGGTAATAGCAATATATCCGTAACTAGAGATACGTTATTGAAAACGGCCGTAAACGGTAATAGCACTATATCCGTAACTAGAGATACGTTATTGAAAACGGTCGTAAACGGTAGAAGCAATATATCCGTAACTAGAGATATGTTATTGAAAACGTCCGTAAACGGTGATAGCAATGTATCCGTAACTAGAGATAGGTTATTGAAAACGGCCGTAAACGCTGATAGCAATATATCCGTAACTAGAGATACGTTATTGAAAACGGCAATAAAGCAAACAATAAAAAACCAAAATGGCGGGTTGCAAAAGTACTTCGTATTTTATCTTGTACGATGGCGCGATTCCCTAAAGCTGGTTTTATTACGTAGATTATAGATGTATACATATTGAACCAATATAATATTAATCATTGAGATAAACTTGAGACAACCTTGTGTTAACAGGACATTATTGCGCACTTGGGAGCCACTCAGATGTAGTTCAATGTTCATAATTATGTATCTGAAAGTAGATTTAGATGAATGCGTTCATACTGTATGTTTACAGGGTGTAAAAATGTCTTTTAATAAAAAACTTACAACATGATCCCACGAAATAAATGTGTTACGAAATTCAAAGAAAAGAATTGTTAAAAAAGTTTGTGGTTTAAAGGTTACTATAACATAATGTTATTGAGGGAATGGAGCGAATGCCCTCAGGCTATACATTTATTAATGTTATTGTACAATATTACATATATTTTAACGAAATAAAAAAAGCCGGCTGAGTTTTTCTTAGGCTGACGTTCGAAGTTATTTTAAATCCTACTTTGAAGAAAAATATTTTAATTTTAATATGCCCCACACTAGTTACAGCTTAACACTAGCAAAGGCCAGAATGACAAATTAAGAACCTTTCAAGTTGACACAGACAAGTGGGCGTCCGGATTACAACGCGCCACCAAGTATTGGACTAGCATCAAGTGCGTGGGCCGGGAGTCGGGACGCCTGTTTTATGGCTAGACATTGTATGACGTCAATACAAATTTAAATTTAACCCTACACTTGTGAAGGGGTAACATTTGTAACTATGTAGGTGTACACTTTATTTTATGTGATTGAATGAGACTGAGTAATGCTGAATTATGTAACGAGCCGGGTAAAGTTAGCTCGAGACTTCTAATAGAGCTTCCATCTTATTCCTGTGATCTTGGTCTTAAACTCTCACTTTTTGAAGTGAAGCCTGTTTAGGCGCGCTGTGTACCTAATTTTACCTGATTGAATGAGACAGAGCTATGCTCAATTATGTAACGAGCCGGGTAAAGTTAGCTCGAGACTACTAATAGAGCTGCCATCTTTATTTATTTATTTCAAGGAATATCAACAGCTATTTACACAAAATAAAAATACAATAGAAACTTAGAGCTAATTATAGATATTCACTAATAGACAATAGAAGTAGTAAGAAGCAAAATGATAAAGAGTAAACATGTAAAATTATAATCTAATAATAAGCACACTTGATATTTACAGGTTAGGATTCAAAAAATGTTTTCATGTTACATTGTTTCATTGCTTTGACAGTTGTACTAAAAATATCCATATTAATTATTTCACTGCTTAGTTTATTACAGGTGGTGCTAGCTCGCAAGATATAACTATTGCTCCGGTAGTTAGTAGATGATTGAGGTATATACAATAAACGGCTATAGCGTAGTGCAGTTGACGAAGTTATCAATGAAATTGTCGAAAGAAGATCTGGACAATCAAATCTTAGTCCTGTGGTCTTGGTCTTAAACTCTCACTTTTTGAAGTGAAGCCTTGCTTAGGCGCGCTGTGCACTTAATTTTACGTGATTGAATGAGACTGAGTAATGCGCAATTATGTAACGAGCCGGGTAAAGTTAGCTTGCGACTACTAATAGAGCTTCCATCTCAGTCCTGTGGTCTTGGTCTTAAACTCTCACTTTTAGAAGTGAAGCCTTGTTTAGACGCGCTGTGTACTTCATTTTACGTGATTGAATGAGACGGAGCTATGCTTAATTATGTAACGAGCCGGGTAAAGTTAGCTCGAGACTACTAATAGAGCTTCCATCTCAGTCATGTGGTCTTAAACTACCCGTTTTTTGAGGTGAAGACTGTCTTGTCGTCCTGTTGTCTTGGTCTTAAACTAACACGGTTGTTTGAAGTGAAGACTAGTCAGGCTCGCTGTGCACTTTATTTTATTGGGTTAAATGATACTTAGCTATGCTTAATTATGTAATGCTCGTTTGGGTAATGTTATTACGAGACGTCTTATAGAGCTTCCATCTCAGTCCTATGGTCTTGGTCTTATTCTTTATTCTAATTCATTCCATGGAGACTCGTGTACGCCCTCTAGAGTGACTACTGGAACCCACACATCCAAGTGATTTTAAATAAATCTGTCTGTCAGTCGATACACTTCGTTGATAGTGCTTAAACAATCGAGTGATACTTCGCAGCTCTGCGGGGTTCGGATGAATACGACAACAACTATTGTGTTACATTTGGCCATATTTTATTCTAGAAATAATTTTTGACGCAATTTAACACCGTTAAATACCACCGTTAGCTAGAAAAATAATTACGTAATATTTGCCAAGAGCCCCCCTCCCTCTAAGTGAGATTTGGATAGATTTAGCTTGATCCCCTCCCCTGATGATGAATTGCAAAATGAGTGAAAAATTTAAAACAGACGAACACAGAATATTTCCTTCGAATTCAGTTTCCAAAACCTTCCAAATGTTGTGAGTTTTCTTGATTATTACGCTTCGACACGTGTTTCGCCTCTACACGAGGCATTCTCAGAAGATGACTCGCCCAATTCTGGCCCGAGACGATGGCATTGATGATTCATCTTAGCGCGACGGTATGTTATTTTTCAATTCTTAAATTTAAAAAATAAAACAAAAAAACAACGGACTTCAAAAACTCTATTCCAAAACAATAGATTTAATATGCACTTAAAATAATTGCGTATTTTTATACAATCTAATTAATTAATCTAATTCTAGTAACGATTATTGTTATTTTTGGATCGGTGTAGAATTAGAGTAATTAATTGGATTGTATAAAAATACGCAATATTTTATACTTTGTAGTGCATATTACGAGTATATCTATTGTATTTGAAGTTGGTTGTTTTTTTTTAAATTTTGAATGAATCTGATGTACACTAACTATTATTTTGTCTAAATATGTGTTGATGCACTAAATTTTGCTATGCAGCAATGAACGCAAGCGCATTGCAATTTGATTAAAGACAATTAGAAATTCTTCCACAGATCGCACCCTTACTTTGTTACTTACTCTTACCGCAGTCTTTAAGGAGATCCATTGATTATCATATTCGACTACGACAATTACTTGACCATAACGACGTTACGGTAGGTGACCAGAACCTAACCAAATTCTCACCAAACTACCTTTAAAGTATATCCTTTCCTAAAAAAAAGAATCATCAAAATCGTTTGGCGCGATATTGAGTTATACGTAAATTTGTCGCCCACATACTTATAGCAAATTTAAGATTTTTATGGTTTTCTCATGGATACCATTGTCGGATGCATGGGACCACACGGGAAGCACCAGCTTTCAAATAAACAAAGAATTATCAAAATCGGATCACCCAGTCGAAAGTTCTGAGGTAACAAACATAAAAATAAATACCGACGAATTGACAACCTCATTTTTTGGAGTCGGTTAAAAAGGGTGTCAGCAGTAATGTTTTCTCTTGAAGCCAAATCGTTGTATCGCGTGTCAGCCACAGTTGGTTCTGCCGAACTGCAATAATTGCACTGTACTTGCTACGAACGCTGTGTGTTCATACAACAACAATTTTTGATTAACGATACTCAATCTGACCTACATGCTCACTGAATGTTATGACTCGTTGTATATTTATTACATTATTTAGTTCTCTGTGTTAAGCATAAGAAGCCACACATGCCCGTGAATGGCGGCAACGATTTACGCTCAACTTATCATCGCTGAAGATATTTATTTGCACCACCCGGCCACACGGTATAGGTAAGGGCTTACATGCCTCACCCACGGAAGAATCGACTCCCGCCGAACTCTCGACTGGACGGCCGGTGAAACTGCTGAAAACAATTCCAAACATGCTTCGTCTCTACCCGAGGCATCCACACGCGAAACACGTGTAAATTGGTTTCAACAGGATATCACGTTAACAGCATATATAATATTATATAATCGTAAGAAAGTAAAAACTGAACATTGCATATTTAAAAGAATACTTGGTGTCTGTTCTACAAACAATACGAATCCAAACATGTACTCTTAGAATTTTGGTGTTCTTTAATGAAAATAGCAGAGCAAGACGTTCAGCTGATGGAAATTGGTACGCTCTGCCAATTACAATGCAGTGCTGCTCAGGATTCTTGATAAACCCAAACCAGTAATTTCACTTGCTACGGTGCCCTTCAGACCGAAACACAATAATGCTTACTTAGTACTGCTTCACGGCAGAAATAGCTTAGCTATGTATGCTGTATGCTGTAGACTGTGCAAAGGAGCCTCCCACTGGTGAAATGTCCGCGCAAAACGCAATAACTACTGGCAGGCATAGTATTTTTTTGCTTGTTGAGTCCACGCGTACGACGGCGCATCTAATTTTAAATAATTATTGATTCCATAACATAATGCTTACTCAATATTTTTTTAATCCCTGAAAAATCTCATTCCCATGTCTCATATAAATTTGTGCACTGAAATATTGTTTTGTGAGGTGAAGATGATATTTAAGCTTTTATGAATATGGAATGTCTACCAATATCTATCACCTAGTACTTAGACTTGGGAAAATATTGGATCCCGTAATTTCATTTACTCTTTGCACAGACTTACGCCAAAATCGGGGTCGACAAAACTCTCACCTACTTGTAGGTAGGCGAACGAAACCATTTCATAGAGTTGAATAATCGTCCTTCTAAATATTAAATGATAATAAGGCATTATATTACTTTAAGAATACAGCCGTCAATATTTTTTATCGGCAGTCATTCTTGGTACTAGGAACTCATAAATAAATTTAAACCATATAGCGTATTAATACGATAAGTTATCGTTGCACTTCTATAAAAGAATTTTATTTAAACAAATATACATGTCGCATTCATTATAATACATTAAGGAAAGTCAAAGCAATCTTAACTTATGATAATAATCTCCGGTCCACTGTAAAGGACATAAAAATCAAAATTATTCATGTAGGTCACGGAAATGACACTTTATATAATAATATAAAATATTTTTTTATTGAATCTATCGCGACATCGTAAAGGGTTGAGCTAATGAGAAGAAGTAGCAAGAATCTCATTGCCACACTTTTATATCAAGATTTACATTTCCATCGATTTACAAATTACTTCAATTACAATATAATACGTAAAATGATGCAACAAACATACTCAAACGTCAAATAGTAAATGCCTTATATCAATGCCAATGTCAATGCCATAGTAAATGGATTCTATAATAAAAAATAGAAAGATGGATTAATACAACATTATTTTAATCTCTCTCAATTTGTCAGTTTTCATTTCAAAATATATTTTAATAAATGCAACGATATATACTCGCCAAATACCGCCATAATGCACCAAAGAAAAACTTAAAAGATATAAATAGCGGATCTTCTCATCACTCATTAGGTATACTACATTTGAGTATAGGATACTACAGTAGACATATTGGGATTTAAATGACATGTGCTCATTTTAGGATCATTATAAACACTGACCTGTATAAATACAACTGGACAGGTTGTTGCATATGTTTGACAGCAAATTTTTTGTGCCTATTTGGAGCGCCACTCGTGAGTGTCCAGAGAACTAATTTTGACGTACTTATAATACAAATGGCTGCGAAGGAACGTACAAGACTCTGAAGTATTTTTACATTTTGAACAAATTTCGTTCGTTTTCTGCGTTAGTTATGCTTCAAGAATTACCGTAATAAAGTACACAATTTTTTTGTAAATAGTTTCCCACCATCTATCGATGTTTTCTGAGGTTATCATCACTAGTTTTGGTACCGCAGACACTCGCTACATGGCCAACAGCGACAAAATGGCGAATATCAAACAGGCACAAAATCGCTTTGACAGACGCCAGTCCAGTGGTATATAGCAGAGGTCAGTGATTAAAACAAGACAAAAGTTTTTATTATTTCACTCAAAAACTTTTTACGTGTTTACTTGTTTGACACTGTGTCAAATGTCAATGTAATATGATATTAATTGTCAATGTTATATATTATGTCAAATGCAATAATAATTCACGACTGTTCGCTATTTAACGGCGCTTATTGGCTTTTATAGCGCAATCATACTTTCTATAAATAGTTTATGCGTTTTTTATTTATAGCAATTTAAAAAGCTAATATTTACAAAAATAAAACTACAAAAATAATTCGCGTACAAGAGATTCGATGGCTATGCTGACCTCTATAGTGATTTTTGCTATGCCCTTTTGGTAATGTAACAGCCATTTCGAAGGATCGCGTGTTATTGCTATAATTAGGGTTATGTTACGGGTCGACTCTCTGGCGCCCTTACCGGTACCTTGTGACGTGGTAACATGACGATTAGGCCATTTAACTTCCAATGCCCGAAATTGGAGATATTTTACATTAATTTAGGCCACCTTTCTGAAGGCTGAGAAGGGTTAATGACAATGCTGATATTCTGTGTCCAGCGACGTGTAAGATGATGATGATGAGAATAATCACTCATCTTAAGGCTGGGGAGCGAGTGGAGCTAGGTTACCTCTCTCGCACAAGATCGACATTGTTTTAATTCGTAATTAATTAGCATTTTTAATTTATTACAAACATATAATTGTCTTTACAAGAATAACAAAACTTTATCATGTTAAATAGTAATATCCGGACGACCGAGCCTTGCTCGGATTTTTAAGAATGTACAAAACTTGAACAAAAAAAAAACTAATAGGACATCTGGATTCGAACCGGGGTCTTCTGCTTTCCGGATCACCCAATGTCCCATCTGAGCTATAATAGTCTTGTATATAGTGGCGAAATTTACCTTTTTATTCTAATGTTATTGTAGCTGTTTCTCATTCAAACATGGATAAAACAATTTTTTTTAAATTGAAACCTAGCTAGATCGATTTATCACCCCCGAAATCCCCCTGCATACTTAATTTTATGAAAATCGTTGGAGCCGTTTCCGAGATTCAGATTATATATATATATATATATATATATATATATATATATACAAGAATTGCTCGTTTAAAGATATAAGATTAGTAAATAATTTTTCATACAATTTTTATCTTCATTGAATGATTAACATGGCTCCAACTGTAAAAGTTACTTTGGTGATTTTTTTTAAACAATGTAACCCGATTCCTGCCGCCGAATTCCACCTTCGTAGGTCACGCAACAAGTTAGGATATCATCCCCACCATCTGGATATGTGGCGGTCCTCCACAGTGCGGTTTGCAAGGAGCTTTCTTCCACGTACTACTAAGCGGTGGAATGAACTTCCTTGTGCGGTGTTTCCGGGACGATACGACATGGGTACCTTCAAAAAAAGCGCGTACACCTTCCTTTAAGGCCGGCAACGCTCCTGTGATTCCTCTGGTGTTGCAAGAGAATGTGGGCGGCGGTGATCACTTAACACCAGGTGACCAGGTACGCTCGTTTGTCCTCCTTTTCCATAAAAAAAGCTGCATCTTTTTGTATATTTTTGGATTTCATTGTTTTGAAATTTATATTTGTATGTAATTTTTTCTATCAATTATAAGAATAAGTTGGAGCAAATTAGTATCGTTGGGTTCAGGTAGAACTCGTATAAATGCGGTTATATAGAAGGGGCAACCACAAATTGTAATAAACTGACAATAAATTGTGTGTAACGCGTCCCGAGAGAGTTACACCGAGTACAGGCAGATCTAAACCCGAAGAAAACGTATTTATGAGGGATGGCTTGAAAGAGTAAAACATATTAATACATCTATGTGTGTAGAATATCGATTCATTTATAGGACGATCGTTTTTAAATAACTTTTATTTATTACTGATTATTCTTCGGTTAAGTAATTAAATTTGTATTATAAGTAAAAGTGTCGTATTGGAAAATATCTCAGAATATAGCTATTTGCGGTCTTATTTAACGGTTACTAAGAATGTAATCAAAATAGATTTAGATAGGGAAAATAATACCTAACATCTATACTTACCAGTGGGAGGCTCCTTTGCACAAGATACCGGCTAAATTATGGGTACCACAACGGCACCTGTTTCTGCCGTGAGGCAGTACTGTGTTTCGGTCTGAAGGGCGCCGTAGCTAGTGAAATTACTGGGCAAATGATACATAACATCCTATGTCTCAAGGTGACATGCGTAGTTGTTCTGCCGCTCAGAATTTTAGGGTTTTTCAAGAATCCCGAGCGGCACTGCATTATAATGAGCAGGGCGTATCAATAACCATCAGCTGAACGTCCTGCTCGTCTCGTCCCTTACTGTCATAAAAAAATATAACATTAGTTGCCATTTCCTGGATACAAACGTTCTTGCCTCTGTTTTTCTTGGTTTTTAAGATCCATTTTTTTTTCAAATAAGATCAAGAAGCATCATTATCTGTATCTTTCTGTTTTGCTTTTTATAGTAGGTACTTCAAATAGTGCTTAAAAAGGCTCAATGATATAATAGGTCGCAAACAGAAAATAAGTATACAAATTTAACAACAATAAGCGAAAAAATTCAAACAGTCCGTTTCTCAATATTTCCCTCCTTTTCAGTTTCCAAAATATCCTTACGATTGGTTTATTTTTGGAGGAGGAAATTTTCGAGAAAGAAACCCCGTTTTTTGAGTTTTTTCCTCATTATATTTAGTCGAAGCTGGCAGTTGTCTTTATCGTATTGATTATTGTCTCGACGGTATGTTGTTTTAGAATTCTTAAATCTGATAAAAGCCTCACCCAATGTAACTTTTTAATATTAAGAATTAAAAATAAAAATGCTTTTATTCTAGCTTTTTTTACTCCTTCATTGATTTTGTGAGCTGTTTTTTTTATTCACAAAAATGTTAATCGCTCACGCTATGGACGCTAGTATGAAACAAATCGAATGTTAATTTAATCACGTTATTCAAAAGAATTGTTAAAAAACGTTTGTGTGGTAAAGGTTAACTATAACATAAATGACTTTCTTAATGAAACTACAAATTGGGAATGGAGTGACCGCCCTCAGGCTATTAAATAATAAGTTTAATTGTACAATATTACTTTGTAAACATATTTTTTCGATGAAAAGAAAAAAGCCCGCTGAGTTGTTGCGCCCGTTCTTCTCAGGTCTGAGGCATTCATTTTGGAATGGGTGGTAAGTTTTTGACTTTCAATAAGTGATGTCACATCCTATTTTGAATAAAAATATTTCGATTTTTAATTAATCGAGTAGGTACCTCAAGATTTTCAAATTTCAACAAAAATTTTTCCGCCAGCTCAACAAGGGATTTGTCGTTGCTTTTAAGCAGTAGTTAGTAAATGCGGTTTATCGCAGTATAACAGTAAAGGTCAACTGAAGGTCTGAGTTGAAATCGGAAAGCGCCCGTATCTGGAAGCAACCTTCATTAAGGCAACACTGCAGGAATGTTAATGGTACGATCCAAGGATTAACCCTCGATGCTAATCTATTCTTTGTTTTCATTCCGAATAGAATTCCAATCCATTTACTCCGCAAAATTAAAGCTGCTGTACATACAGCGTTATTGCCAAAAAGCATTTTAAGTTTGTCTGTACGTATCAATTTTAATAATTGATTGAATAGCTTTCAAGGAAATTCCTTTATAAGTACAAAACTTCCTCCAACCGGTTAAAACGTTTTCGAGATACATCGAAATAAATTTAAATACAGTTTATTAATAATTATGCATTATTTGCCAAGAGTTGTATGTTACGACATTTAATATCATAACTTCAAATTCAAAGTTAAATAAACTTTATTCAAGTAGGCAGAATCGTCATTCTAAATATTTCTTTTAGATTAGTAAATCTACCATATGTTAGGAAATAGTAGGGCTCGTGAGAAAAGCATACACGAAACTCAACAGCGACTGTTTTTAACTTTTCATCAGAATAATATTCGTTTTGAGTTTTAAAACCTTGCGACTGAAATATAGCATCACTATTGTTGCGTAGCACACAGGCAACAAAGGCTTGCGATGAGTTACTGACCTTACCCAACCCCTCGACGTGACATCCATGGCGGAGTGAACCTTGTGCCTCCGTTCCTGAGTTCTATATTCGCTTTCTAATTACGAACGCTGTTTGTGGATGAAATAAGGCACAGCACGATCGTACACCATCTATATTTTATATTGAATAGCGACTTCAAGTCTCGTCACGCGATATTGTAATCAAGTACTGCTATTGAAATGCCTTTAGAAGCCAGGAAATCTACGTGACTTTGAAGGCATATTATATGGTAGTAAGGTATTGATAGTTTTTAAATAAATACTTTACTTCCTTACTCTGTTAACTTTAATCCCAGTATTTTATATAGTGAAGTAACTTTTTTTTGTAACGCTCGCTTGCTGTGCCTGCAACTTCGTTATTGTAGAATAGGGTTCAACCATGCCAACAAAAACATAATCTTTTTCTCCGTGCACCTATTTTGATTAACATACATGATACAGCCTTAATGCTACTCAAGGCTACGCTGAAGGCATTCGTGAAAGTTTAATGAAAGACTGTCCAGAGAGTAGCGTGTACAGAAAAAGTGACAAACAGAAAGACGGTTATATTTTTATATTTTTTTTTCTTTTGTTCAGCTGCACACTCCTTTTATCACCTACAATCGCTGTTAAGAAAAAAATATCTAATGTACAGACACGTCGACTCTAGTTTTATGATAGCATAGATATTGTAAATGTTACTACTGTATGAGAGCACATTTTTTTAAATGTATTTCGTATTATTAGGGTTGTCTTGGTAAAGCTTTCACTGCTTTTTCAAACACTATTTTTTCTTCTTAGATAACTGAAGCTATTTACAACGGCTATTACTGACTGCTAAAGTTTTGGCATAAACCTTTACCAAACCCTATGGTCTATTGACACCCTGGGCTATATTGCCCCTACTCCACTTTTATATTAACTTCCCATAATATCTTTCTCCCATATATGTTTCTTTCTTCCCATAATTTTTAATAACGAAATAATCTGCTTCTAAGGCAACGTATGTACTCGTATATTTGCTTCTTTGTAGCGCTATTGAGATCTAACGAAAGGGGAGATGTTTCATATTCATAAGAGCTTTCTAGTTTGGGATCATGCGATCTGTACATCTCAATTGTATTTTCAAATGTAACGTCTTAAATCTCTGTAAACATAGCAACCAATGTTTCCACTGTTGGAACAAAGATTGGATAGTTAATAATTGTTTGAATTATTTTGCTCCTCAGACATATACTGTGTCATTCTAAGCAAAAATATTCAATATGAAAATTCCTTAGAAATGGATTTTCATATATTTTTCCGACAACGTGGGTCACCATGTTAGAGATGGATTTATTCCGAAATATGATCAAGTCTCGTCAATACGTACTACTTTTCGAGCATGTATAAAATTGTCTTTAGTGGACAATGATTTTTCTCTCAGGTTTTAAACTATCTTCGTTCATAGTCTCAATAATATCTGTCTAGCCAGACTTTACGCCGGTCGTTACATTTTCAGGGTGATGAAAATAGTCTGGTTTTTTTATGGTATAGGTCACTACATACTAGCTGGCGGATCATCTGTTGCTTAGTGATCACCACCATATACTATTTTGTGATTTCAGAAATAGGTACCAGTGGGAGGCTCCTTCGCACAGGATGTCGGCTAGATTATGGGTACCTCAACGGCGTCTATTTCTGCCGTGAAGCGGTAATGTGTAAGCATTACTGTGTTTCGGTCTGAAGGGCGCCGTAGCTAGTTATAAATTACTGGGCATATGAGACTTAAAATCTTATGTCTCAAGGTGACGAGTCGACTCAGTTATAGTGCCGCTCAGAATTTTTGGGGATTTTCAAGAATCCTGAGCGGCACTGCATTGTAATGGGCAGGGCGTATCAATTACCATCAGCTGAACGTATTATTTTCTGCTCGTCGTCCCTTATTTTCATAAAAAATACATGCTTTTCTTTCGATACAATATGTCAATGTAATGATTCAAATAGGAGTTGAGTCGTTTGTCTCTTTGTTTTCCAACGATTCATTTCAAAACAAACTCCATACTGTGTTCTGTGTATTGCTATCTCATACAGGTGTATAGGGATATGGACCAATAGAATAACAGATTTGATTCTCGCGCATGCGCGCACGTGGGTGTTCGGTCGATACTGTCGTGACGTCACTCGCCCTGTCCAATGGCGCCGAGCCGTCGCGCATCCATCGATCTAAGTAGGTACGCTGTAAGTTCTCGGTATGTAGGTACTTTATACCTTAGCTATATACAGGATGTTGAATGCACTGAATCCTTGATTGTATCGTCTTTTGTAAAGACATACATTTGAGGTTTGGACACAGTTTCTGTACAGGTTTATTATATAGATAGACACTTATAGAATAGGAATTGAAATAATTGTATTTATTCTTTTTATTTTATATTATTGTATGCATAAAATATTGCAACAACACTTGGTAAACGTCATGAAGAACTGATAAAAACTCCCAGCCCATCTTATAAATCATATATTTTCAACTTAGCCTATTAGTATTACGTATACAATTTCGCTTTCCATGTAATACTGATCTGCAAAAGGTATGCTAGTAACTCTTTGCCATTATTCTCTTTTTTTATGTAACATACGTTTTTATGCACTGTGCTTAGGCATGACTAAGACTTAATAAAAAAAACTACGTTTAAAAAAACCGACTTCAAAAACTGAAAAGTATCAAATAACTAAAAATTTTATTTAAAACACCTTTATCTTTAATATTAATTATTATATAATAGGTCTTAAGTCGGTGCCAAGCCCTAAACAAAATAAAACTTAATATTATAAACAGCTTACTTACTGTAATTATTAAGGTTGCTGGCCATGAGTGTCTGTCCGCTTGGGTTGTTTTGTTCTAGACGAAGCTATAAGTCAACGCGTGGCGAGTGTAGCTACTTACTATTACATTTGGCTTACTATTTCAGAGTAATCGGTGTACATACATAAAAAAAATACCGATCGAATTGATAACCTCCTCCTTTTTGAAGTCGGTGAAAAAGAACAATACTGAAAATTTCATACGGTTGTCAAACAATTTCATTAAGATGAGTATTCATTAAGTTGCATAATAATTATACCGCTCCTACCCTCACAATTCCCTATTATTTATTGATTGACTTGTAGTAGTATTATACATTATTCATAGTATTGTTAGTTGTTTCTTAGCCAGGCAAGAAAAGGCGTATGTCAGGTCAAAATAAATCTAATATATTTTGCGTAATGTGTTGTTGTCTGGTTGTTGCATTGTTTACTTTGTTGAAGTCATTGTAAAAAAGAATATCTTTGAAGCCCGAATGATAGCACACTTATTATATGCGGAAGCACAGATCTAAGGCTCAGAGAACCACATGTTCTCAAATTCATCAAAAGCGCGTTTAACGACCAAAGTGATGTCCCTCACTGGTTTGTCTTTAATTGAGTACCAGATGGAACCCAGCTCTCCCTCCTTGAACATTGTTAATAAGGCGCTCACTGCTGATTCAACTCTGAAACAAATAATGAATGAAAACAAATAATATTAAAACACAACAATACAGTAATTGAAATAAACACAATAAAATAATTGAGTGTGGAGTACGTTGTAATGAGACGGAAAACGGAATTAGTACCGTAAGGAATTTACCAAAATCCAAAACGGCTGCCGCGCAAAATTGTATTTGCAACAGTAAGGTTACCGACAACGAATTTCGGATTGGGAGAGTACAAATTACAGAGAACGAATTTCGGATCATTTTTGAAATCCAAGAAGACCACACAATAAAGTTATCGTTTTTGAAAACGATAAATAGATAAACTATAGATTGATCCTCGATAACCTCAAGGTTTGCAGGTATCGATTAATTTATGTTCACTTTCGAAATTCAAGATGGCCGCCGCATAAAATAATCATATCCCAAAATAGATATCGTTTCTAAGGTTAATGGTGGCTTGGTTCGAATTCGAATTTTGAGCAAAGGGCATTTTTAATTCCAAAAGCATAATAATGATAGGTATGGGTAAAAGTTTCTTCAGGTTTTATATTATGAAAGCTCAAAACATTTATTTCAAATTTCATTCACAATTAGTTACTATATAAATATATTTTGTTCGGTGACTTTATTCTATCTTGTAGATAATGCAGTTCTGATCGAAAAAACATTATAAGTAGTTCTCTATTGATACTGATACTGTTTAAAGAATTCAAAAGAGACCAGGTAAGGTCAAAATTAGGTAAGGCGGGTGCATTAGTACCTCCTAGCCACAGTCTCTTAATTTTTACTGAATGGCTAAATATGTGTGTTTTGTCATCGTCATGAAAGAGCACATCCTTTCTATTGGTAGATTCCGGCCGCTTTATTTCAACTTCTTTCTTTAATCTGATTAGTTATTGACAGCTAATCGATGATTCTGCCCGGCGGTAAAAGCTCAAAATGAAGAATGCCCTTCCAATCCCACCATACTTACAGCACCACCTTTTTGCGAGTTAACCTGGGTTATGCCACAGTCTGAGAAGTCTGACCGACCTTTGACCACCGCCTTCTTCGGACGTCCTTGACGTACGTAATTGACTTTTCAACACCAGCTATGAATCTCTTCAAAAACGGTTCGGTTTCATTAGACCACAATATATAATCCCAAATGAGTGAGTGCACGGTTCATTAGGATTCTTTCAGTAAGCTCATGAAACACTCAGATATCGAGCTTTTGTGTGTACTTAGATTTTTTCTAGGAGGTCAATTCTCAGTTCGTCAGTCATCTCGTATATTACTGATATGCTCATCTTTCTCAATTTTTTAAAAAATGGCGTCCATTTCATACGTATCAGGGCGATCACAGCGAGGCGTCCTCTTACTAACACTGCTTTAGGTCCATATACGTCACAATTTCTTTTCGCGTCTTGCGTTGCATTTCTTATTTTTAACTTTTAAATGGCTTTAAAAACCAGCCATTTCTAAACAGTACATCAAAGAGATTTTATTAAAAGTTTATATATACAATATGCGAAAAGGCATTTAATCCGATGTATTTTTTTTTATTGTATTTCTTCTAAGCACACTTACTTCTGAAATTTGGAATTTTCTGTATCTGCTAAAACTATTTCTGATGCTTTAGGATCAATAGCCCGTTCCAAAACATTTTGCATCAAGGGTGTATTAGTTGATCCAAAGCAGATGGTCAAGATACGTACTCCAGTATTATCCATGACTGGGGACATCTGAAATTGTTCATTAAATTAAATTTTAAGGATTTTGGCTTTCTTTTCTTGGGGTTTTTTATGCTATTCTGTTTATTTGCTGAATATTTTAATTATTATAAATTTATAGAAAATGTGATTGTTTTATTATGGGTATATATACTTTTACGTGTTTATCGTACGCGTACATGTGCCGAATCTTGTGCGCACAGAGGTAACCTAAGCCTATCCGATTCCTGCAGGCCGCTGACTTTGTGTCAAGTCTTACTAATAATTGTCTCCATCCCGTAGCTGTTGTAAAGTTTTTGCCCAATAAGATTTAAAGAACGCTACTTCGAGGTAAGCACCCACCTTCAAACAAACTCCTTAAAGTCATACAAAATAATATAATTTTGCATATAATTTTATGTAATGTTAAATTAATTCGTTAAAAAAATTGGTACTGAGTATGATTTATGTCAAGGATATTTTGTTTTACTTACCGCAAGACATTGGCTAAAGTGTAAAACAGCGATTTTAGATCCGCAGTAAATTGGTATATATGGGATTCTGAATATTGCAGCTATAGATGATATGTTAATGATAGTACCACCTGCTCCACCTTTGTCTTTTCGCATATGGTCCAAACCCTTCAGCGTGAAAGAAACCACACCTTGCTAAAACAATTATCGTTTTAACGGAATCCATATGACGTAATATAACTTGAAAATAAACTTACAGACGGCCAGACTTTCATAACGACCCTCTAAACCGTTGTTATTAATACACTAAAAAGTCTTGTTTGGAGATTGATAATTTTATCGATGTTAATTAAACTTATATTTTTGAGATATACGCATTTTTATTTACCCTTAAGGTGGGCGTTACACGTCTAATATAAACAATGCTTACCCAATTAACATCACACGATGTTCTCCAGACATTGGGTGAATCGTTCATGATTCCTGCGTTATTAATTATGACATCTATATTCTTGTATGCATCGAGAACTTGTTGGAAGGCAGTTTTTATATTTTCCTCTTTACTGACATCACATTTGAAGAAAGCCGCCTTCCCGGGATATTTTTCATTGAGTGATGCAACTAAGGTTTTGCCAACATCTTCAGCGATGTCCAGCACAGCGATATTCTAAGAGAAATGCTGGACTATATTGTTGAGTTACTCCTTAAGAATCGATTTTTAGACATATATATTTTTACTCCTGAATATTTACTAGCTCAAAATTAATATATATTATTTATATTTAATTTGTGCTTAGTAATCTTGCCACATTGCTCAAATATAATTATTGTCGGTAACGTGTAATAAAATAATAAATTTTTGCAATCGTTTAATAACATACTAGTCAATAAATACCTTAGCTCCATGTTCCAAAAATAGTTTTGTATATTCTGCACCCAGGCCTGACGCACCTCCAGTGATTAAAAATACCTTGTCTTGAGCCTCCCATTGGGTTGTCATATTAGATAAATACGACAGTGGTATTTGATTAAAAGAATTGTCACTGTGTGCATTATTATCGCATATTGCTGTTTTTATAGTATTCTTCATAAAGATAAATTAATCGATAAAAGACTATATTACCTATTATACTGCACATTTTAGGATTCCTTAATATTTCTAGAAAAGTACTTTAGTCTCTTAGAGTACGTCGTAGCTTAAAACTAATTTAAACTACGGTTTCTTATATGTTGTCCATGCTTTCAACTTCTAAAAATCATGATGCTTTTGAAATGAGGTGAAAACCTTAGGTAGTTCCACTTAGTTATCTTTGGTTGTCGTTATTTTACAATGATCTTATTTACGTGTGTTTGTAAAGTCGATTTAGGACTCCGAGTTGGACAACTTGTGTGTCTCCAAACTAAAAAGCTTTTGGAGAATGTGCTAGAACATGAGTTGTTCTACATATCGTCTCCATTTGTATTAGTAGTCCATTGAAAAAAGTTATGATAGATTCGATGTGTGTATGTAATAAAAAAATAATAGATCATTTTATTTAAAGCAATATCGTAGTAAATATACTACGGTGGTATTTTTTTTGTTTTCAATAAGTTAAAAATTAAACGTCTTTTTGCCGTCATAAAATTTTGATTTCTACCAAGGCAGCTATGTACCTATACTTATATCCATATTGTATACGTGGATGATCAACGATTAAAAAATTTCCAAGTGAGCTTGAGAGTGTCGCTTTTGAGACTTTGCATACCTTGGAGCCCACAGCAGATTTTTTTATCGGTGACATTATTGTTGATCAGGTATGTAAAATGTACCTACATGTTTCGTTCATATTCGATTATAATCCCTATTTCAAGATTTGATCCTCCTTAGTTGGGCATACTTATTCTTTTAACAAAGAGTGAAAAAAGGTGTAGTTTTATAATTTCTGTTAAGGACGGATTACGACTTAAATAACTTACAAATGAATGGAATGACTAAATGAATGAGTGGTAGTGCTATGTTGCATTCGGAAAGACTAAATTTGTCCGTCACGACCGGTGAAACACCTCTCTGTCGCTTAACTTCCTCTCTTTTTATATATAAAAGGTGGCTAACAGGCAAGAGAGTCATGTTATGGGAAGTGGTAAGGCAAATGCTTATGGACAAACCAGGCTTCAAGAGAGTCGCTGCCGGCTTTTAAGGTGGGAGTGTGCTATATGCTTAAAGGTCCCTGAGTCGTATCGGTTCACGAAATCTGCAGCCGGTAATCCACTAAGTGGCTGTGCGAGGCAAGCTCCCCACAAAACACATGTTTGTACAAGGCCAGATATTAACACACTTCTTACATGAATTATCTTGCCCCAAATTAAGCATATAGTCTGTGTTATGGGTTGCAAGACAACGATATAATATAAACATCCATGACTCGGAAACAAACATCAATATTCGTCATATAAATGCTTGCACCTACCGGGATTCGAACCCGGGACCTCTAGCTTAGTAGGTAGGATCGGTAACCACTCGGCTATACAGATATTACCATGATGCTGGTGTTGTTTCGGTAGTGCACCGTTCCCCAATAAAGGTGTACGCTCGGATTCATTACTCGGATCAACTACCGACCCATTGGCATTTTTTGCCTCCATTTTCTTCAAAGTTAAGGTTTAGATTATCAACCGCCATTTCTTGAGATACCTAGAGGAGTATGATCTTGTATATTACCAATAAATGGGCGCAAGCGAGAGGCGTTAGCGGTGAGGGTGGACGTAAAGAAAGCCTTCTATCGAGCGTGATACAAAGCGCTTATAGCGAAACTGCCATCCTATGTGGTCCAGGGAGCTTATGCAAATGGGTCACTAGCTTTTTGGCTGATCGGAGTATCAAGGTTATAGACGATGCATGCTCCGACTTAAAACCCATAAATGCTATCTAATCTAATCTATGCAAAACTTAGTAATGCGGCCGGCAAAATTTTGTCTAATTTAATACAAGTTCACCGGTGAAAAAATATGTTTTGTCGTATCTCTATCTATCTTCTCTAACTCAATTTATATTCATTTTAGTTCACTACTTGTATTTGTGTCTTTGTATGTTTCTGAAACGTTTGTAACACCTGTAACTAAGCCAAGTACTTAGAATCTATAACTTATTATAATTGAGCGAAGCGAAGCAAAGCTGAGCGGAGCTCACACCGGGTGACTCCAATTGATTTCTGTGTTAAATTGTTTCTGGGCCATTTATGGACCGATTATAAAAAATTTTGTACACATTCTATGAGTTCTTGAAATTTTCTAGGTTATTGTCGAGGCAGAATTTTGAATTTCGACTTAGACAGACTTAGTTTACCTCGCTTCGCTCAAATAAACGCCGCAGCGAAGAGGCACGACGAGCGACTGCAGCATCCTAGTAAAATTATTATGCTTTTGTGTGACCATTGGTCGTATCGCTGCTCTTAGAGAACATCACTCTTAATGCCCGCCTAGTATCGGAATTCTGGGTCTCGAAAACTCAAGCGATTTGCAAATTCTACGGTCATTTGGAAGACAAAGCCATTTGTCCGGCCACATGTGGAGTATTGCTGTCATGTCTGGTGTGGCGAACTCAGTATCAGTTCTGACCATTTGGCCGCGTCCAACGCAGAGCTGCTTGAATTGTCGAGGATCCACTGCTCTGTGAACGGCTAGATCACTTGGCGTTGCGTAGAGACGTCGCTTCATTGTCTATCTTCTACCGTATTTATCACGGGGAGTGTTCCGAAGAGCTGTTTGACCTGATTCCTGCCACCTTCGCACGACACGCCACAAATAAGGATATTATCCCTCACAATCTGTACCAGTAGGAGGCTCCTTTGCGCAGGATGCTGGCTACATTATGGGTACCACAGCGGCGCCTATTTCTGCCGTGAAGCAGTAATGTGTAAGCATTTTTGTGTTTCGGTCTGAAGGGTGCCGTATCTTTTGAAATTACTTGGCAAATGAGACTTAACATCTTATGTCTCAAGGTGACGACACTTGTAGTGCCGCTCAGAATTTTTGGGGTTTTTCAGGAACGCACTGGCACTGCATTGTAATGGGCAGGGCGTATCAATTACCATCAGCTAAACGTCCTACTCGTCTCGTCCCTTATTTTCATAAAAATAATCTCGATGTGTAGGGTTCGTCCTCTGTCTGGTTTTGAATTAACTTTGTTCCACGTAAACTAAGCTTCCTTGTGCGGTGTCTCTAGGACGACCTTCAAAGAAAGCCCGTACACCTTTGTACGCTCCAGTGATTCTTTGCAAGATAATGTGGGCGGCGGTGATAACTTAACATTAAGTGACCTCTCGTCAAGTACGCTCGCTTGGCGTCCTCTTCCATAAAAAATTAACATGTTTTATTTAAAAATGTCATATTTTTATAATTCGTATCAATTCCGCTTCTTAGTAGCACCAAAATACAGAACATCCTGTATACATTGTAGTTCGAAAGAATTATATTTAGCTTAAACTTAGTCTTCTACCGCATTTCGAATTCTTAGGCATTCATAGGCATTCATTTTGGAATTGGTGGCAGTTTTTGACTTTCAATAAGTGATGTTACATCGTATTTTGAATAAAAATATTTGAATTTGGTTGTGGTTTAGTAGGCACTAGATATACGAGTTACAAGAAACTTGGTTGCTGAAGTATGATACAAATGGTCTAGTTGACCAGCTAACGTCAGGGTGTCGATATTGCGTGACGGTGTGCGCACGCATCGTAATAATTCACTCTGATAAATTTTTCCTTACGCGCCTAAAGATGTATAAGTTCAAAAATACAATCTAGGAGGGGCCGGCACTTCAGTACAAACAGATGCGCGTGTCAACTAGCACTAGTACCAGTAACCAGAAGTTAGGCGAGGGGATTACAAGTTTTCAACAGCCTGAAAGGTATTCCTGTAATTTAACTGATGTTGCAAGAGACCACAGACTGTGGTCTCTGTCGACGCACCTCTCGGAACGTCCGACCATTGCCTGGTCAGAAGTGTAGTGGCTATCCGACGCCCACGTCGCAGACCACCAGCGGCCCGCCGCATTTGGCACTACACGTCAGCAGATTGAGATAGGATGTGTTCCTTTTTTGCATCCTACCCTTGGGGCAAGGTTTTTTCCCTTCGGATGATGCCAGTGCCTGCGCCGTTGCAGTAGCCGACGTGATACTGCAGGGCATGGATATTTTCATACCAAGTTCTGTAGTACCGATCGGTGTCAGATCACAGCCCCGGTTCGATGCGTCAGTTGAAGAATCATTTGACTTCAAAAAACAGGCATATCGCCGCTTGGCTCAAAGGATCCAAACTTTACAGTTGCATTTCCTCTTTAGAACCTTACGTTCTAAAGAGGAAATGCAACCGTTTCTTTTAGCAGCTAATCGCCCGTGCGAAATCAAAGCACGTTGTCAAAATCGGCGAGCAGCTTAACAGTTTCCCGACTGGAACACGCAAGTTCTGGTTGTTGTTGTCGAAAGCTGCTCTTGGTAACCTCTATCAGCCGTCCCTGCCGCACATGAGGGATAATGCCCTGGTCCCTACGGCAAAAGAGAAAGCAGATCTTCTGTGCGATCTTTTTGCCTCTAACTCACCTCCTGACAACGGAAAAACACCGCCGACCATTCAGCGCTGTCAGAGCTCTATGTATGAAGTAGAGTTCAGACAGAAAACTGACGTCCGGAAGTCGAGCGGGCCGGATGGTATTTCTCTAATCGTGCTTAAAACGTGTATCCCTCAGTTGACGCCGGTGCTAACGCGTTTATGCCGGCACTCTTATTCAAAAGGCGTAGTCCCTGATTCATGGAAATGAACCCTTGTCCATCCGATTCAAAAAAAGGAGACAGTTCGGATCCGGCAAACTACAGGCCTATTGCTATTACCTCCATGCTCTACAAAATCATGAAGAGCATAATTAACTTGGGGTTGATCAACCAGTTGATCAACGATCTTCTGGTATACCTAACACATAGATGGGCTGCGGCAATCGAAAGCAAGGGGAAGGCCTGGCAGTTAGCCTGGATATTGCGAAGGCCTTTGATCGTGTATGGCACAAGGCGCTTCTCGCAAAACTTCCATCATTCGGGCTTACAGTTAAGTATTCCCAAATGATAGTCTTCCCATTCAGGCGTGAACTTTACTAACCACGAGCATTAATTTTTCACTTTTACACGTTTAATATATTATTATCTATATTATATAATTTTCAGTATGTACGGAATCTAAAACTGAACTCAATATTCAACTACACTTCACATCATATTAGATAAACTGATAAAGTTTATAATGATAAGATGTTTTGCAGCATATACAATTTCGCACTCTATGAAATAGTGATGAGCAAAACGTATGCTTGTAATTCGTTGCCATTATTTGCAGGCATGGCTAAGACTAATAAATAAAAAAGAACAAGACAGAAAATTACCTGCGGTTGTCAAACATGTGTGCAGTAAAGTAAAGAAAAAGGTATGCAGTCATGTGCGTTAGTGTGCTGCAGAATAATGATACCGCTCTTCCCATCAAGATTCCCTATTATTTAATGTTTGAGTTGGATATTATACATCTATATATATGAAGCCCAAAGAAGGCGTTGAAAATTTTATCCCTCAGCAACCACAATAGGTACAGACCTCCATAATATATCGTCGGTAAGGGCTTGATGAGAAAAGCTTTAAAATCACTCAACGTCACACACTTAATGTCAGTGTCGATGTCATGACAGTGACAATGATTGTTAACACATACTCAGTTCAGACTAGATTTCAGAACACTACACAAGGTGATTTTAATTTATAATATTGTGACACATTTACACAAATTATCTTGCCCCAAACTAGGCATAGCCTGTACTATGACAAGACAACGATAATATCTTTAATACAATATACTTACTTGAACATACATATTTATGTATTTACATATAAACATTCAAGACTCGGAAACAAACTCGGATACATATGTATGTATTTACATATAAACATCCATGACTCGGAAACAAATATCCATATTCATCATATAAATGATTGCACCTACCGGGACCTCTAAGCTTAGTAGTCAGGGTCACTTACCATTCGGCTATATGGTAGGTGCCAGGAGGCGAGAGACCATTGGGTCGTTACTAGTTATTCATGTAATTGTTAGTTGTTTATTAGCCAGGCAAGAGAAGGTGCATGTCAGGTCAATATAAATAAAATATAGTTGGTATAATGTCTTGTTGTCCTTGGTTTGTTAAACGTCATTGTAAATTATATAATTTTTTAAATATTTTTTTATTTTTGAAGGCCGAATCGTATCACACTTATTATTTGCGAATCAGGTAGACTCAGAGAACCACATGTTCTCAAATTCATCAAAAGCGCGTTTAACGACCAAAGTAATGTCTTTCACTGGTTTGTCGTTTATTGCGTACCAGATGGAACCAGACTCTCCCTCCTTGAACATTTTTAACAACGCGCTCACTGCTGATCCAACTCTGAAACAAATAATAAATTTATTTATTGTAAGTCCCGCGCGTTAGGAATGTGACAGGCCGCCATCTTATTGTAGTAAAAGTTATGATGGTTTAATAGCACATATCATATACTATTTTTCCTATTAGGGTGCGCAAAGTTCGACAACTATAATTATTTTCACACATTCCCGAACGCTCACCACATTCCCCCACGCTCGTGTCAACGTGTGGGAAAGTGGTACTTTGGGAACGCAAATGCATGCGCAAAATTGAACTTCGCGCACGCTAGTAGGAAAAAGTACGTTATTATTTTTTACTCATGTATTAGAATTGATATAGGTGTGGCGGTAGGTTTTGTAATGCTCGCTTTAATGTCACTGCTTGAGGTGTTGTCGAGTGGTGTGGCCGGTGGTTGCCTTCCCTAAAATGTGATCGGAGGAGACAGTACGTCGGTTGGCTACGATACACTTACACATTTAGGCCTATATTTCACCGGGTCACCATGGTGGCGCAACCAGTCGTCGCCACAAAAAAAAATATGTACAGCTCTATAGAGAATTACTCATGGTCTAGTTGGGTAGCTTATGGACACCATGGTGGCGCGAAGGGTTGCAGTTTTTCGGTGAAATATAGCCCAAAGGCTACGACCGTACAGATGGGCGGCTTGATTAGCGCACAGAGCCTAGTAAATCACCAAGTGAATAGCTAAGTAATACGAACGTTTGCTAATGTCCCGAACGGCCGCATTGCGCGCCAGGCACCTAGCTAGTCGCTTGGCGATTATCGAAGTAAACAAATCGTGTCAGGTTTGGAAAGAGAACCTCTGTGAAATCCACCTTATAAACTCCATAAAAATACACTTTTGTTAAAGAAACTATGAGAAGAGTTAGGTATATTTTAAAGACGAATTTTCTGTGAGAAGCAGTATTAAAGCTTTTGAAACCTTGTCAACGTGCCGACTATAATTGTTTCTTTGTCGTTTTTTTTTCTCGCTCGTTTGTCCTCCTATTCCAAAAAAAAATATGATCAAGGTACCTAGCGACCCACCGCGCACCGTCTGTTGCGGCCACCGTGTATCCTAGAATTTTGCCAGGATACAAGTCTCTAGAAAGGAAAGGAAAGGAAAGGCTCTAGGTGCTAAGCACGCCGCCTGTCTGTGCGGATGTAGCCTTAGTTATACATTCATAATGTTTATTAAATGCTCGCAATTATACTTTTATTTATTTACTGTATTAAAGTAGGCTTTTTATCACCATAAATGATTTAATTTTGTTATCTTTTAACGTCCATAATACTTTATAATGTAACCGTCACCGGTACGATACACGCACCAGCTGTTACCCAAAATTGCACCATGGGCATACCTCAAACATGGGGAGATAACTACTACCTAATCTGATTTAGTTATTTTTTTTGAGATAACAGAGGCTAGAATCCCCTCGTAAAGAAATGCCTTGCGGCGGTTCCATTGTCAAGTATAACATGAAAATTTGCTGGAAACAAAAAGTTACAACTAATTACTGTTTTCAAATGAAATATTTTTAATGCTATCAAAACCAGTCATATAGAAATAGTACAGGCAAAGAGAAATATTACAAGTTTAAGCATAATATATGCGCAATGACTGTCCCCGTCCTTTTCTATACATACCCATGTTTAAGAGTTACGCCTCAGTGAAAGATCCGGAGCCCTTGTCGGATCTCTCGTTTGTCGGCCTTTCTGTCCTTTTCTCAAGGTACAAGGCTAATCGTACCAGTGACGTATTAATATATTTTTTTTTTTCATTTTTATTTATATTAATACCTAACGTTAATAATTTATACGTCTAGATAGAGCCTCTTGCTGTTAGGCATCGTATAAAATCGGGCCAGATTTATTACTTTAGTGTGCGTGCGTTGCTGAAAATAGAGGTAAACAGTTTGCCGCTATTTTTTCGACGTTTTCATAGCTGTCTAAGCCTATCTGGAGGTAAAAAATATCTAAGATTAATAATTAGAAATGATAATATACGCCTAGCGTACCGTTACAAGTAATTTTTAAACGACTTCGTAAAAAAACAATAAAAAGGAGGAGGTTCTCAATTCGTCCTCAAAACTTTCGACTGGGTGAACCGATTTTGATAATTCTTTTTTTCTTTGAAAGCTGGTGCTTCCCGTGTGGTCCCATTGTAATTTGGTCCAGATCTGACAGTGGCATCCATAAGAAAAATCATAAGTCTTAAATTTGCTATACATCCGTATAGTAAATTGGATGATAAATTTACGAATAAGTCAATATCGCGCCAACCGATTTCGATGATTCTTTTTTTATTGGAAAGGATATACTTCAAAGATAGTTTGGTTAGGTTCTGATTACGGAATCCATGGCAAAGTAACGAAATTCTTCAATTAAGCGCTTACGTTCATTGCTGCATTGAAATTTTTTGTATATCTGCATATATTTAGACAAGTTATTAGTTAGTGTACTACAAATTCAGTAAAAATCATAAAATAAAAAAAATTAACAAATAAACAACCGACTTCAAAAACACTATAACAAAACAATAGATATAATGTGCACTAAAAAGTATAAACATAATTGCGTACTTTTATACAATCTAATTGTAGTTAAGATTATTGTAATTTTTGGAGTCGGTGTCATCCAAGATAGGCTTGTAACTGCATACATAGTTGTAGGTGAGATGTGCTTGAGTCGTGAGGAGGCGAGAGGCGAGAGCGGGTCGCGGCGGAAGGACACCGATTCCAAAAATTACAATAATCGTAACAAGAATTATATTGTATAAAAATACGCAATTATTTTTATACTTTTTAGTGCATATTATCTATTGTTTTGGAATAGTGTTTTTGAAGTCGGTTGTTTTTTTGTTAATGTTAAGGTTAAGGTTTTAAGGAGTGCCATAGTTATGATGTTAACGCGTATGAAACCGCGGGCAATAGTTTTTTTTTATAATTCCGTTAATAACTAACACGACTTACTTCTGAAATTTGGGTTCTATTGCTGCTAAAATTATTTCTGCTGCTTTACGATCAACAGACCGTTCCAAACCATCTTCCATCAAGGGTGTATCAGTTGGTCCAAAGCATATGGTCAAGATACGTACACCAGTCTTATCCATGACTGGGGACATCTGAAATAATTATTGTTAAATCAATTTTAAAACGTTTGGCTTTTAGCCTTATTTGAATTTCCATTAAATTGTCAACCCTTAGGTTAAATCTATTATGATTAATTTATAGAAAATATTTGCTATTTTATAATGGGTATGTTCATTACTATGGGACTTTTGTCGACGCGGACGATTCGGTGCGACCTTACATAGCGATCTTGCGCGGGCAGAGACACCTAGCTCCGCCCGATTCCTGAACACCACTGGCTCGGTCCCAACCCTTAAAAATTGTCTCCACCCGCAGCCATTGTAAAGTTATTGATGTATAAAAACTAAAGCCGTTAATTGCAAACGTCTTAAAAAAAGAACCGCAGTAATCAGAACTCTTTAAAATCATCAAAAATACTTTTTGTTTTACTCACCGCGAGACATTGGCTAAAGTGTAAAACAGCTATTTTGGTTCCGCAGTAGATTGGTAAATGTGGGATTCTGAATATTGCAGCTACAGATGATATGTTAATGATAGTACCACCTGCTCCACCTTCGTCTTTTCGCATATGGTCCAAACCTTTCAGCGTGAAGGAAACAACACCTTGCTAAAACAGTGATCGTATTAACGAAATCCATATGACGTAATACAATTTGAAAAGAAACTTACAGACGGCCAGACTTTCATAACGACCCTCTAAACCGTTGTTATTATTACACTAAAAAGTCTTGTTTGGAGGCTGAAAATTTTATCGATGTTAATTAAACTTATATTTTTAAAATATGCGCACACGACAAAAAATGTTTCTACTAAATCTGTTACATTAAATCAATTTTATGCGTTGCATACGTTATCTCTTCCCATTAGGTGAGGCTTTCCCGTTTGATCACCTCTAATATAAAAAAAACTTACCCAATTAACATCACACGATATTCTCCAGACATTGGGTGAATCGTTCATGATTCCTGCGTTATTAATTATGACATCTATCTTCTTGTACGCATCCAGCACTTGTTGGAAGGCAGTTTTTATATTTTCCTCTTTACTGACATCACATTTGAAGAAAGCCGCCTTCCCGGGATATTTTTCATTGAGTGATGCAACTAAGGTTTTGCCAACATCTTCAGCGATGTCCAGCACAGCGATATTCTAAGAGAAATGCTGGACTATATTGTTGAGTTACTCCTTAAGAATCGATTTTTAGACATATATATTTTTACTCCTGAATATTTACTAGCTCAAAATTAATATATATTATTTATATTTAATTTGTGCTTAGTAATCTTGCCACATTGCTCAAATATAATTATTGTCGGTAACGTGTAATAAAATAATAAATTTTTGCAATCGTTTAATAACATACTAGTCAATAAATACCTTAGCTCCTTGTTCCAAAAATAGTTTTGTATATTCTGCACCCAAGCCTGACGCACCTCCAGTGATTAAAAATACCTTATCTTGAGCCTCCCACTGGGTTGTCATATTAGATAAATTCGATAGTTACTTAAATAATTGTGACTGGTGGTGGTGTGAGTATTATTATCGGAATGAACTGTTTTTATATTATATTTCATAAAGATAAATTCATCGATAAAGATCTGTTTTTGAGGACATGTTTTAGGATTCCTTTGTTTTTTTAGAAATGTGCTGGTCGTACAATATGACGCAACTTCTAAAAATGATTATTATGATACTTTGTAATGACGCAGTTTTTTTCTTTTAGATTGTAATCTTGCACGTCAATTTAATTTATTGTTGGGACCACAGAAACTGTCAATCCGAATAACGTGATCCACGCCATTAAGGCGCACTCAAACGATTTGCGAGTCACATAAGAGGAAGCATGAGCACACGAATAAAACATATTTTTCATGTGACATTAGAGATCATTTTTTCAAACAAACTTTCTCGCCACTTTTCTCCTTCGTATATAACCCTAGATCAAAATCATTTTTTAATAAGATCAAAAGATATCATGTTAACGTGTCTCTCTTTTATTCTTTTTGTTAGTGCTTACTTCAAAAAGTGCTTCAAACGGCTTATAAAGACCGCAAACAGAGGCCTAGTATACAAATACGATATCCGACATAGAATATTTGCCTCCAATTCAGTTTCCAAAATTTTGTTAATGATTGTTTAATTTTTGGAGAAGGAAATTGTCGAGAACGTATTTTATTAAACTAAGTGCCTATTCGTATTCCTTTTAAGGCCTTTTTTACGCCAGTATATTCCGCTGAAATCATGATACTAAAATAGCAGCGATAAGCACATATATGCTAATCTGTGTCATGCGAAACATGACCTTAATGGTTGACATTGCCAAAAGGCGTAAAAATTATAACTTGATATTTGGTTACAGGCTGGCATGATAGTAATATCACAAATAAATCGCTCACCATTTATGTTTAACATGAATAAAAATTTTGTCAACTATTTAGATCAGAAATTGAGAACACAAATTTGAAAAATATATAGGTCTTAGGACTACTTTCCGAATTCATGCACCTATGTCCTTGTTTTACCAAGCGTAACAGCTGTCTCATTCAAATTACTCAAAATAATGCTCAATGCTGTATTTTTTTTCTAAATAAATATTACGTAAAAATTATAGTACAAGGCCCCAATAAAGATAGCCATCAAAACAAAGATAAGAATCGTAACTACGGTATGTTGATATCTTCTTTGTCATATTTTGCAACTGATAAATTTCATGCAAAAAGTGTGCGCATGTAATCTTTACGCGCTGTTGGAGTAAAACTTTTTAATTATTTCACTATTACACCAAAAGTTTCTCAAAATTTCAACAAACAATCAATAACTATTAAGGAAGTGATAATGAGAATATTCGTCATCATCATCAGCCGGAAGACGTCCACTGCTGGACAAAGGCTTCCCTCAAAGATCTCCACGATGATTGGTCCGGCCCTGCCCTCATCCCAATATATTCCGGCGATATTGACCAGATCGTCGGTCCACATTGTGGGGGTACGTGGTCGCTATTAGAGGACTATTCTGCCCCAACAGACATCTGTCCATCAAGCTATGTGCCCTGCCCACTGCCTCTTCAGTTTCGCAACCAAATGGGCTATGTAGGTAATTTTGGTTCTCCTACGGATCTCCTCCTTTCTGATTCGATCTCGAAGGGAAACTGCGCGAGCATGGCCCTCTCCATTGCCCACTGAATGACCATGAGATTTCTGATCAGGCTCATAGTTAACGACCACGTCTCCGTAACGTAAATCATCACTGTCAACACACATTGGTTAAAAACATTTGTCTTCAGACACTGTGGTATTTGGGACGAGAAGATTTTACAGAGCTTCCCGAACGCTGCCCATCCGTGTTGGATTCGAGGAGTTACCTCTTTCGCGAAATTGGACTTGCCGAACTGGCTTGTTTATCTAAGTTAGACGAACTCGTCAAGAATTTCGAGAGTACAGTTTCCAATTGCTACGGGAGAAGGGGCGACATGCACATTGGACATGATATTTTTCTTGTTCATATTCATTTTCAGACCTACTCCTTGGGAAGCTGTATTGAGACCATCGAGCATATGGTTTATTCTATCTATTATTTCTATTTATTCTTCCTATAGTGTGGAAAACAATAAATTAAATAAATTTCGAGATTAAATAGAAATAATAACTGTGTTATGTATAGTAAATTAGAACAACTTATTTCTTATTTACAGAATACGTAAAACTTGTTTAATTCACAATCTTTCAGGCTGTAATAATAAGCATCACATAATCATCTATACTTGAACTTGAGCATACTAGGCTAACCACTTCATCTTAAATTCATCAAAGGCCTGATTAATGTCGGATGTAATATCAATTCCTGGTTTATTTTTTATTGATAGCCAAATAGAGCCAGGCTCTCCTTCTTTAAACATTTTTACAAAAGCCGTGACAACCGGCTCAATCCTGAAATAATAAATATAAAATTAAACAACTCTTTTAAGAGCTTTGTTTTCGCACTCCAATCATTTACTGAATATTTCTATTTGATAGAACTGGCTATTACCCTTGACATTGTCCACGTTCAATAGTATGACGCACCCTCGGGAACTCTCAAAAATACATAAAATTTATCAATATTCATAGCATTGATATGAACAAAATAAATATATATATATATAAAAGAATATCAATAGCTCACTATTATAATTGTCTTTAAATTAGATGTGCATCAATAGGCGAACATACAGCCAGATACGTAAGTGATCCTCTAATAAAATTATAAATGTTACCTTTGGTATAACCCCGGATCATCTATAGTTTTCAAGTAGGTTTCCCCTAATTTAATATCTAACGATCGCTCATGAAGATTTTCCATTATTGGAGTGCACGTCGGTCCAATGCAGATTGTTAAGATGCGAATACCAGTGCGATCGAAAAATGGGGGCACCTGTTAACATTTTATAGTTATTTTCATTGATCTTTCTATAATGTTTAAATACTTATTTTATCTACCTATAATCCACCCGCGCGTTTTCTTGCCCACATTTCGTTTACTGATCATAAATTCGTATTATTTTCACAATTTACATTTATATACGTTTTATTAATTCGTATCTTAATTTCCTACAATAAAATGAAGCCTTTAAAGGTTTGCTTAAGCTCCGTGAAATAAGTCCAGCTTTTTCTGACATTAGCAGGAATAAAAAAGACATAGAGGTACCTAAATAATATAAAAGTCTCTGGTATGTATTGGATCCTTGTAAATATTGATATTTTGCATCTTGTAAAAGTTACTATTAAAACAAACAAACAAACAGACACCTTTTAACTTGTCATACGTATAATTAATTTACTTACAGAAAGAGTTTGACTGAAATGTAACACAGCCAATTTGGCAGCGCAGTACATTGGAAAAGAAGGGCTCTTGAGGAGTGCAGCAGCAGATGAAATGTTAATAATAGTGCCACCAGCCCCTCCTTTATCTTTGCGCATATGTTCCATACCTTTGAGTGTGAATGATACTGAACCTTGCTGAAAAATAAAGATTTGATGATTTTGACATCTATAATATTTCAGGCCAACCGATACACCGTCACGGGAATAGTCCTGATTTGTTAAAAATTAAGTCGCGAATCTTCAAAGCAGCTTAAATGCTCGAGTTCATTGCCAATGGAATAACTACAAAAGTAATAAAAGGTGTGAAATAATATTAACTATGAAATTATTTAAGTACCCAATTGACATCGCACGCGGTTCTCCATAGGTGTGGAGAGTCATTCAACATTCCTGCGTTGTTAATGATTACATCTATTCTCTTGTTCGCGTCCAGTACTTGTTGGAAAGCGGACTTAATTTCATCTTCCTTACTAACGTCACATTTGATGAACATAGCCTTCCCTGGATATGTTTCGTTGAGTGATGCAACATAGGTTTTGCCGACTGCTTCAGCAATGTCCAACACGGCCACATTCTGTAGCATTATAATAGTATATTAGATAAATAATGTAAGTAAAAGTAATTGGAAGCACTACCTATCATAATTGAACCTGTTTAAAGTTGGAGAAGCTAAACACTTTTCGGGGTTCTCTTTGTGGTGACCGTAATATTTTGATCCTTATGAGTTATAAGTTTTATACATTATATCTGCTATGGCAACAAAATCATTTTTCGTTTTCTTCGACTAACGTACAAATGATTATTATAAAATATTGTTGCAGTAACCTAGTAAATAACTCCTTATTACATCACCGTGTATTATTGAATACCTATATATGATTAGCTTATAGTAATTTTGACTGTTTGGTTTTATGTGTCAATATAATTAAATAGCTTTATGAAATTCCTTAAAATTAAAGTTATTGTTATAATTTGAAGTGAAAATATAGATTTTCTTAATACCTTAGCTCCAAGCTGCAGAAATATCTTGGCATATTCCGCTCCTAGGCCAGATGCACCTCCGGTTATCAAAAAAATTTTATCTTGAGCTTCCGATTGCGACGTCATTCTTGTAATATTATACTTTTAAATTGCTTTTACGATTTATTTATGTCTGGACGTTCTTAGTAATTGTCGTGTACTGTTTTCACTCCGCTACACATAATAATTACAATCTTTATTAATGTATTCTGCCGTTCTTATCGAAATGATAATGCAGTAGATAAATCCCTGCTATACAGCATGTTGTGTTAAAAATGAAAATGTTTTATTTAGGGATTAAGATCATGAGCATATTAGGATCATACTGTTCTGCTCTTTATACTAACTTGACAAGGGATGCGTCAATAGAGTATACAAAAGGTGTCATTTAGTTATTATTTTTCCAGTTTTTATACTAGCAGCATTTGGGAGTGAAGCCACGACTTAGTTACGATTAGCCAGAAAGTGAAGTCTGGTATTGCTTGTACGTAGAGTGCATAAAAGTTTTTTGTTGTGTTTCCTGTTTGCAAGGTGTTCCTCATATTCCAAGGCATGGAACCATTTTATTTACTCTTTTGTCCCGCTTTCTAGAAGGTTGGTTTCATTTTGAAGTTAAGGACTACTTCAAATTTGAAACTCATACTTCAGTAACAGGCGATCATACGTCACGATAATATTTAAAACCAGCGCCTGGGCTATGCTATAGATGTCATTAAGCTATTGTTATTCTATTATTTTTTAATTCTTTCTTAGATCTTCCCATTTTAAATTGTGGGTTACGGTCATGTCCACGTAATTTTGGTTAGTAATTCTTTTGAGCTGTTTGAAGTTAAGAATACAAGATTTCTTTGGTATGTTGTTTCCTATATTTAGAAAAATGAACTCTTCAACATTCAGGGTTAATAGTCACTCTTTGATCCATTCGATGATACGGTCAAGATCGTCTTGTTACTATTTGATAAGTTTGAGCTGTTTTGCCAATATTTTGGTATCACCTGCGAAGAAAGATTGGTTTTATATTATTATTTAATGTTAAGCTATGTGGGCAGATTGCTTAACAGGAGTGGTCCCAGAACTGAACCTTGCGGCATATTGCCGAGAATATTATGACTTTGAGAGCAGGTGTCTCCGACTATTCTTCAAAATATCCACATAAACCCTTCAGTGCTCAAGCCTTCTTATTAATCTTTTCAAAGCAACACGTTCAAATACTTTCTCATAAGCTGAGTAAATAATGGCATGGCCCATGAGCATCATGATGATTCTGGTTTTATGTATTACATATAGTTTTGGATATAATGGATATTTGGATAAATGTTCTGTTTGGTCACTTTTGAACCCCATAGTGTCTTAATTTTTAAATAATGCTTGCACATTTTTGTCTTTCTTTGTTAACGTTAATAAGCATGTTTTTTTCATATTTGTCGCTTGTTTGTTAAGCCAGTCTCACAATTTTGTTATTTTGTTATCGTGGTTGGTTGATGATTGGTATATTTAGAAGGACATAAAAAAAAATTATAGTGGCAATCGTCAGAAATGGTTTTGTCTGAGGGGTGGATCTTTAATGAGCTATTTTATATTGTAATATATTTTGGTGGACTGTATATTAATTAGGAGCTAACTCAGCTCAGATCCACACTACGGTATTTGCTTCTAATCTGAAAAACCCTTTCTATTTCATACAAAAATTATACACATTGGAATATAGCTGTCCGCGCACTGCCAGGAGAATGGCATATATCAGGAAAATTAAAAGACTCACTTCATGTTTCTTCTTGAGGTATTTAACGTACACGATGAAGCCCAATCGTACACGTCAGTGCACTGTTTTTCTCACGTTTCACAAAAACACTTTACACAGCAGTCCTGCTGAATTTTCACGTTATCTCTCACAATTTATAATGTCTTAAGTTAGAATCGCACTATATTTAAGCCTATACACAAGGATCAGCGGGATGAATTAGGATAGATTATATGTATCGCGTCACACAAGGGCGTCCATTAAGGTTTTTACAGACACCAAATACAGGTGTTTCTTAATAAGCGGCGAGCGGCATTCTGACTGTCAATAGGAAGGTTAAATGCACGGAAGCGATACACAGACAGCTTATTCACTCGATATTTCGATATCGATATGATTCGCGCCATATTGGAATGAAACTCAACAGTGGTTTCTTTTAATATAATTATGTATTCCATAAAGTTGCTAATACCTGTGGCATTTTATTAATTATGGTCCAATGGTTTGTTCAGATTATATGCAAAAAAACAGCCTTTCCAATCAAAATTTTAAATCCGTCAAAGCAACTATGATATTGCGGATGATGGAGTATCACTTCAAAAGATTTCGGAATTTCCTTAGTCCAGTTTAAAAAAAGTTTATTCAAATTTGTGTACAGGTTTTTCATCGTTATACAGTATTAAGGCCAGGACAGATTCTTGATCATTTATTTTTCGTCTTATGTCCGTTATTACTTCATAAAAGTATCTTTTAGTTGTCAGTTGTGTGTAGTGTATTGTATCCGTCTAGTTTTTTTAATGGCTCGTCAATATCCGGCAAGTCCCCAACAATAAAGATGGTTGTATCACATAAGAAAGTGTTTCTAAAATTGTCAAATAGTATTTTATTTGATTTGTCAAATATGTACAGATATCGCGCCAGTTGAATGCAGTCGGGGGCTGCGGTAAAGGGCGGGAGCACTCCAACCGCTGTCCGCACACCTCGCCTCGCGCGCCTGCAGTGTAGTGCTGTTCCGTCGTTTACAGTTACCGTACGCTTATCATCGTGTTATCGCGTTAATACCAAAGCTGCGATCCCATGTTATTTTTTTTATTTAAATAATGACTGATTACAGTCCATCACGTTTCGTTCCAAAAAAACGAGTATTTATTCATCGCCAAGCACGAGAAATTTCGCAAAATGTTTTAGATAAACTTTTTTTAGAAAATGATAAACTTTAAGCATTGTTTATATTTATCGATACACTGCATTCAACTTCGCGATATCTGTAGTATGTAGGGCAATAAACTCTATTGATATGTGAATGTTTTTTTTATTGTATGATAGAATGTGGGTTCGTTGATATAAAACGAACCTTATGTTATTTATGTTTTTTCTGATGATTAAATCCAATTTATTAATCAAAATATAACGACGGTGATGACCAGTATGGTGCTTCAGTATATCAACTTCTATGTTGGTTAACTGACCTTTATAAAAAATGGTATTTTCCTTTTTTCAACATGGATAAATTTGCCCAAAACGTTACATAATTAAAAGCCAAAATCAGGAATTACATTCAACTATGTTATAGTAGGTGTAGGGCCGTGGCACTCTTGCAAAACGCTATTTAAAAAACATAATCTGCTAAATCTACCATGTATGTACATTGTCGAGGCTTGCGAATTTGTGAGTAACCACGCCAGCTGTTGTGGTGAATGCTAGAGCAACAAGACAGCTGCATAGACTGGTTCTGAAACATTGCCCTAAAACAACACTTTTTCTTCAAAATAGCCATAACGTGTGTATAAAATTATATAACAAATTCCCTGCGGACTGTAAAATACTGTCAAAGCAAATGTATTTTATAATATTATTGAATATTTAAATAAGTGTTAAATTTTTGCATGCTTTGAATATAATCTAGATAGAGAACACATTATAATATTAAGATCTGGACATACCCTATTCCAAAGCGAAATAAATAATTTCATTTCATTTGAATATAGAATGGCACTTGAATATAGTAATCTTCCATTAGCATTAGCATTATGGTAAAACTCAAGAGCTTGGGTATAAAACGCAGCCTAGTCAAATTTTAGATTCTCCTTGGATGGCATCTTACTTAAAAAGCCGCAGAATATTTTATGGATAGTATAATAGTAATTATTTATTTTTCAAACTTTATGATATAGCATATAAGTTTTAATTCTATAAATTTTATTCAACAAATTGAATTTGTACAAAAATTACGCACCATTTCAGTCGTCTGGCATTCCACAACCGCGCGTTTTGTTAGAAATTTCTTGCCTCGCACAGCCACTTTGTGGAATCAATTACCGGCTGCGGTTTTCTCGAACAGATTACTGAAGACTGAGGAACAGACGACTGAGGGACCTCCAAGAAACAAGCATACTCCCACCTTAAAGGCTGGCAACGCATTTCTTGACACACCTGTTGTTGCGGATGTCCATGGGCGGTTGCCTCACCTCTCCCCATCCCGTGAGCCTCTTGCCCGTTTGCCCCCTCTTATATATATAAAAAAAAATTGTCGATGCGAGACTCGAACCCCCTCGGGCTACGTCACAGCGCTCGTAAATCACTATTAAAGATAGAAACAGTAAGAAGAATAATAATAGTATGAAAAACAACAAATTAAATAATTTTCGAGATTATATATAAATAATAACTGTATTATGTATAGTAAATTAGAACAATGTTATATAGGTATGACATTCATACCACATAATTATTTCTTATTTACAGAATACGTAATAAATCTATACTTGAACTTGAGCATACTAGGCTAACCACTTCATCTTAAATTCATCAAAGGCCTGATTAATGTCGGATGTAATATCAATTCCTGGTTTATTGTTTATTGAGAGCCAAATAGAGCCGGGCTCTCCTTCTTGAAACATTTTTACAAAAGCCGTGACAGCAGAGTCAATTCTGAAATAGTAAATATAAAATTAACAACCCTTTTAAGGGCTTTATTTTCGCAGTCATAACATAATAAAAGTTGATTTATATGGGTATCTAAACATTGTGCGCTGTGAGTGAGTGTGTGTGTATGTGTGTGTTTTAACTTTAACTTTCTAACTGTCAATAAGTATTTTCTTTGAATAACGCGAGTGTTACACATTAAAATAAAACACTTTTAAAGGATTAAAACGCGTGTAATTGAACTGTTTTTACATTAGATTTTTGCGTAAAAGTTACATTTTAGTTAATATTTTAGCTAACCCGACGTTTTAAGACTTTTCTAGATCTCGTTTACAGGTTACTTTAGATGAAATGAGTCAAAGATAGTATTTTTCATATTTGTCATTATGAAGTTTTATTGCCTCGGAGGTGGTATTTGCTGTAGACAGATGGTTTTTGGCAAAAGACACTGAGTAAATATAATCCTTTAAGAGTGTTTTATTTAACTGTCAATAAGTTACTATCAGAATAGAGGCCCAAGTCCGCAGCATGAAAAGGGACGTTATCGCGAACCCACTACACTCACCCTAATGAAGGTCCTGCGAATGGTTGAAACTAGTCGCTTATAACGTTTTAATGTTAAAATTACAACAATGTAAAGGGATAACGTGTCTTAAACATCTGTAAATACAGGTAAGACTCAGAATTCTCTCAATAAGTTGTTTAATATGTGAGTACCAAGATAATCGCTGATCTATTATGATATCTAAATATTTGGTGCTTGCAACATTCTTTATAGTGGGGCATTCACACGTTTAAGCATATATGCTATTATTATACATTATATACTATTAGATATTTTATTATAGCCTTTACTGTATTCAGCGTTCATAAATTCATATCAAACCATTAGCAACATCTATTATTCCTGATACAACTTCATTCATTCAATTTGCAGAGGTCATTTATAAAAATTAAAAAGAGTGTAGGACTCAAAACACTCCCCTGTGGCACCCATATTAGTAAGATTAGCAATGATTATCTATTCAATTTATAAATAAAACATTTTTTGATGACGAAAATACTTGAAAAGTATTACAAATACGACGACCCGACGAAATATGTGTAATGCATCATAACAAGCAGTTTTTCCCATTAGGGGTGGAGACTGCCGGCACTTGTTCAAGATACCCAAAGGACTTATCAAATCATCTAAACGTTATCGTCTAAATAGTCATACAAAATCATAATTTTTACCTTTGGTATAACCTTGGATCGTCTATAGTTTTCAAGTAGGTTTCCACTAATGTCGTATCTAACGATCGCTCATGAAGGTTGTCCACTATTGGAGTTAACGTCGGTCCAATACAGATTGTCAAGATTCGTATACCAGTGCGATCGAAAAATGGGGGCACCTGAAAGCTTTTATAGTTATTTTGCTTGATCAATTTTTGATATCGCTTTTTTAATTTTTAACTGTAGAGGACTCTTTCTTTCTTGTATCTGCACATTATAATGTTTAAATATTCATTTTATCCACCTATATTCCACCCATCACTTTACTCACCCATATTTAGTTTACCACTGAGTCGTAATATAATCACAATTTAATATTTATTATTCATTAGTCTCTTTATTTTCTAAAATAAAATGAAGCCTAAGTTACTATAAACGTGAGCTGAAGCTCCGTCATTATAATTGAATAATTTCAGCTATTTCTTGCATTACCGGGAACAAAAAAAAAACAGATAGACGTACCTAAATATTATTAAAAATCTCTGGTAAGTATTGGATCCTTATAAATATTGATATTATGCAACGTGTAAAAAGTTACTAATAAACCAAACAAACAGACACCTTTTTACTTGTCATACGCTTAGGTTTAATTAATTTACTTACAGAAAGAGTTTGACCGAAATGTAACACGGCTAATTTAGCACCGCAGTACATTGGAAAAGAAGGGCACTTGAGGAGTGCAGCAGCAGATGAAATGTTAATAATAGTGCCACCAGTCCCTCCTTTATCTTTGCGCATATGTTCCATACCTTTGAGTGTGAATGATACTACACCTTGCTGAAAAATAATGAGTTGATTATTTTGATATCTGTAATATATCATCCCAACCGATACTCCGTCACGGGAATAGTCCTGATTTGTTTAAATAACACTATTAAACAGTCGCGAATCTTCAAAGCATCTTGAATGCCAATTGTATTACAGTTAAAGTGTGAAATAGCAAATAAATATGAAATAATTTAAGTACCCAATTGACATCGGACGCGGTTCTCCATAGATGTGGAGAGTCATTAAAAATTCCTGCGTTGTTAATGATGACATCTATTCTCTTGTTCGCGTCCAGTACTTGTTGGAAAGCGGTCTTTATTTCATCTTCTTTGCTAACATCACATTTGATGAACATAGCCTTCACTGGATATTTTTCGTTGAGTGATGCAACGAAGGTTTTGCCGACTGCTTCAGCAATGTCCAAGACGGCCACATTCTGTAGCAATATAATATTATATTACGCAAATAACATTTGTGTTATTCGAAATGGAACCTTTTCTATTTTCTATGTGGTGACTGTAATACTTTGAACCTTATGAAACATAAGTTTTATACTTTATTTTTATATCAGCTATCGCAACAAAATAATTTTTCGTTTTCTTAGACTAACATACGAATGATTATTATAAATTATTGATGTAGTAACCTAGTAAATACCTTCTTATTACTTCAATGTGTATTTTTGAATACATTTGAGTAGCTCTTAGTAATTTAGTGTGTTTGATTTTATGTGGCAATATAATTACAAAGCCTTGTGACATTCCTTGAAATTAAAAGAAATTTTTGCTATTTGAAGTGAAAGTATAAATTTATCTTAATACTGAATTACCTTAGCTCCCAGCTGTAGAAAAATCTTGGCGTATTTCGCTCCTAGACCAGATGCACCTCCGGTTACCAAAAAAACTTTATCTTGAGCTACCCATTGCGCCGTCATTCTTGAAATATTATAGTTTTTATGTTTTTTAACGATTAGGTCTAGACGTTCTTACTAATTGTCGTGTACTGTTTTGAATACGCTTAGCATAATTATTACAATTTCTTTTAATGTGTTTTGCAGTTGTTATCTAAATGATAATGCAGTAGATAAATCCATGTTATACAGCATGTTGTATTAAGAACGAATATGTTTCATTGATTAATTAAATGTTTGCCATTTTTATCCATGAATCAATTAGGATCATAGGCAAAACCGCTCCGCTTTATATGAACTTGACAAGGGTTAGTTACGCCAATAGAGTATTCAAATGGTGTCATTGAGTTATTTATTTTTTCAAGTTATACCTATATACTATCAGCATTTGGTTCTGATGCATGTATATGCACTGCACTTGTGTTAAAGCTAAATGTTTGTGCAGTCTTTTTTTAAAGGATTTTACTTGTACTCTTCTCACTCTTTGTGGTAGAGGATGAAATAAACAAAGAGGATGTTAATACAACGTAATAAGAGGCGGACTACCTCAGTAAATTGATATTTATTTTAGTATGAAACGTGCAGTGAGTATTGACATGAGTTTAAAATAGTTATTACAATCGGGTGACGAAGCATACATCTGGCTAAGTTTAAAAGTGAACAGTTGTTTAAAACGTACTGGATTTCGGCTATCTACGTTTTTTACAAGATTATAGCCGTTATCTGTCAATCTATCAATGACTGCACGTTTCATACAATCGAGTGAATCGCTTTTTTCTTAGAGAATTTTGCTAGGCTGGTAATCTGTTCCTCGCTTCCACTTCCACAATTAGCCAGAAAGTGACGTCTGGTATTGCTTGTACGTAGAGTGCGTAAATGTTTTGTCGTGTTTAATGTTTTACAAGGTGTTCCTCGTATTCCTTGCTTTTCAGGCATGAAGCCATTTTTACTCTTTTGTCACCCTTTCCAGAAGAATGGTTTCTTTTTGAAATTAAGGACTATTCCATATTTGAAACTCATACTTCAGTAACAGGCGATCATATATTTCGTTAATATTAAAAAACCAGCCCGGCTATAGAATCGTGAGTCTTCTTATGACGTCATGTAAGATGTCATTAAGTTAATATTATTCCAGTTTTTTTTATTCTTAATTTGATAGTCCTATTTTAGGTTGTAGTTGTGAGTTACGGCCATGTCCAGGTCTTTTCGGTTGGTAATGCTTTTGAGCTGTTTTAAGTTGATATATTTGGTATGTTGTTGCCTATATTTAGAAAAGTGAACTCTTGCACTTTCAGCGTTTCTAGTCACTCTTTGATGCATTCGATGATACGATCAAGACCGTCTTGTATAACACTGTTTGGTAAGTTTGAGCGGTTTTCCCAATATTTTGTATCCAAATTTTGGATTGGTCCCAAAACTGAACCCTGCGGCACATCGCCGAGAACATCATGACTGTGCGAGCAGGTGTCTCCGACTCGAATATTTACGAACTTTTTGACTGGTCGAATATTTACAAAGAATATTCGACCAGTCAAAAAGTTTTCGTACCAGTATAGATTCATACTAGAACCCCAAGTGCTCAAGCCTTCTCATTAATGTTATCAAAGCAGCGCGTTCAAATGCCTTCTCATTGTCATTTATATCTTTTTAATTTGTATTTTTATTTTACTACATCATCCTAGGGGAATGAGAAGAAACATATTGGGTTATATGAAAAGATAAGATGTTTCTTTTAAAACATTTAACTGAAACCTACCTAAATCAGGCATAGTATAAAATACAATTGTTAAATAAAAAAATACACCACAGTGCTCAAGCCTTCTTATTAATGTTTTCAAAGCAACGCGTTCAAAAGTTTTCCTGCAAGCCGAGAAAAAAAATATTTTTTAACAAAAAAACAACCGTCTTCAAAAACACTATTCCAAAGCAAAATATATAATGTGCACTAATAAGTATTAAAATAGTTGCGTATTTTTATACAATATAATTGATTAATCTAGTTCTAGTTACGATTAATGTTTATTTTTGAAATCGGTGTCCTTCCGCCGCAACCCGCTATCGCCTGAGAGGGTCGCGGTCCTCACGACTCAAGCACATCTCACCTATAACTTATGTATGTACAAACCTATCTTGGATGACACCGACTCCAAAAAATTACAATAATTGTAACTAGAATTAGATTAATTACTTAGATTGTATAAAAATACGCAATTATTTTTATATTTTTTAGTGCACATTATATCCTTTGTTTTGGAATAGTGTTTTTAAAGTCGGTTGTTTTTTTGTCAAAATATTTTTTATTTTATGATTTTAGTGAATTTGAATAACACTAACTAACAATTTGTCTAAATATTTTTATTTATTTTTATTTATTACACTTTTTTGACACCACATTAACAAAATATAACTTAATTACTAACATACATAATTACATGATATGGTGCAAATGGCGGCCTTATCACTATATAGTGATCTCTTCCAGGCAACCATTTGTAATACAATAAAAGAGAAAGGCAGTACATTAAAACGGTAAGAAGTGTCAAAAATATAGACACACATAATATATACTATACTAAAATATAGATAAATTAATAAGAAAGTAAATTATGTAAAAAGTAGGAACAATAATTATCATTTCAGAATTGTTGAATTATGTTGGTGGATACATACAGATAGATTCTATCAAATAGAGGACAGATAATGTTTTTTTAGTTGATTTTTAAAGGATGCTAATGATTGTGCTTGACGGATAGTAAGCGGCAGTTGATTCCAAAGAGTGATGGCATTAATGGTGAAAGAAGAGTGATAGCTATCAGATTTATGGAAAGGAACATTTAGTATTTGTTTCGCAGCAGAGCGCAACGAAAGCTCATGCTGAGACCCTAGTAGCTCAAATCTGTCTTTAAGGTAAAGAGGAGTGTTTTGGTGAAAAATTATGGAGTAAAGAAGGTGTAGAATGTGGGAATTGCGACGTAGACGTATAGGAAGCCAGTTAAGTTTTTTTCGCTAGGAGGAGACATGATCGTATTTACGTAGGTTAAAAATGAAGCGAATACATAAATTTTGTAGGCGTTCGAGTTTATCCAGCTGAGCCTCGGTAAGGTCGGGATAGCAAATGTCTGCATAATCAAGAATGGAGAGCAGGCAAGTCTGCGCAAGACATATTTTACTAGGTACTGGGAGAAGATTACGTAACCGGCGCAGGGATCCATGTGCGGAGAAAACTTTTTTACTTAATTCATTCAGTTGCGTCTGCCAAGAAAAATTTGAATCTATATGTAAGCCTAGATTTTTGACATTACTACTAAAAGGGATTAAAACATCGTTGACACGAGGTCTAGGCAGTACATCCCAGTCAATCTTAGAGATCAGATGTTGCCTGCCTATGATAATTGCCTGCGTTTTTCCTGGATTTATCATTACACCATAATTTTTACACCACTCGCATATGGTAGCGAGATCCTTATTAAGACTATGAACTGTAGTCGTAATTCAGATAACGTGGAGTGCCTATAAATTTGAACATCATCAGCATATAAGTGGAAAGAAGAATTTAGATTGCTAGTGATAGAGTTTATAAATATTGAAAAAAGCTAGGGAGAAAGGACACCTCCCTGTGGAACACCGGCAGAAACATGAACCCAGGATGATTGTATATCCGCAACTTTAATACGCTGTCGTCACCCTATCAAATAGCTATGGAACCAACTCTCGGCATCTGCTGATAAATTTAAAGAAGATAATGATTTCACTAAGATGTCGAAATCGACAGAACCAAATGCGTTACTAAAATCAAGTAAGGTTAAGATAGTAAGCTTGTTGGTTATCCATAGCGAGACGAATATCGTCCGTAACTTTGACCAAAGCGGTCTCGGTGCTGTGTCCAGGACGAAAACCTGACTGCACGGGGCTTAGAAGATAAATATGTGTAGATATACTAAATTTTTCGATACAGCAATGAACGTAAGTGCTTTGCAATTTGATTACAGACAGTTAGAAATTCTGCTATAGATGCACCCTTACTGTAAGTCGTTAAGGAGTCCAATTGATCATCATATTCGACTTCGATAAATACTTGACTATGTTATTGTAGATGACTTATATCTGGATACCATAATAAACATTCGGCCGAGTATCGTTAATTTGCTCCTAAGAATTGAAGAGTTCCGGTACTTTATCATGGATTCTGTAATCAGAACCTAATCAAACTCTCACCAAACTATCTTTGAAGTACCTTTCCAATAAAAAAAAATATCAAAATCGGTTGGCGCGATATTGAGTTATTCGTAAATTTATCATCCACGTTGTCAGATCTGTACCAAATTACAATGAGACCGCGGGAAGCACCAGCTTTCAAATAAAACAAGAATTATCAAAATCGGTTCACGCAGTCGAAAGTTTTGAGGTAACAAACATAAAAAAGAACATACCGACGAATTGAGAACCTCCTCCTTTTTTGAAGTCGGTTAAAAAAGGCTTGGCTCATAATATTTGGATAAATGAAGTATTTGTATTTGAAATTGGTACTGTAACATGTGAACTCTCTAAAGAGTCATAGCTTCTCATGTCTTTTCAACACCTCTCCATCAATCAGATCAAAAAACAATCAAAAAACAATCAAAACAACATTTATTTCTTACCATTTTGTATATTTATTAAATACTAGCTGATTCCGCATTGTTTTGCCATATAATTAATTTTTAATGTTGGACAGTTTTTTCTCCGACGTATGTTACAAATACAACTACTATAAAAAAGTATTTTAATTTTTTGGTTAATGTAATATAGTGTATATATGACATTCACAAAAATTTGAATTTCTATTGGTAACAGAATTTTCAAAATCGGCTTAGTACATCCAGAGATAAAAGCCGGCAATGCTCTTGTGATTCCTCTGGTGTTGCATGAGAATGTGGGCGGCGGTGATCACTTAACACAAGGTGTCCGTACGCTCTTTAGTCCTCTTTTTCCATAAAAAAGATTACCCTCTAGAAAATTGTGATTTTATATTATTCTGCGATTCGAGACAAATTCAACAAATTAAAAACCATGAAAATCAGTCCAGCTGTTTTTCAGATATAAGTACTCAAACAACTTTATTGTGTAATATATATAAATTTGTATAAATTTGTAATATTTGTAATATATATAAATTTGTAGTATTAGTTATATTGGTAGTAAAGTAAAGTAAAAATATGATGATTTCACCAATAAGTATTATAAACGCTATAGTTTGTAAAGATATATATGTTGTATGTATATGATGGTTGATAGTAATGCAGAAGTTACAGGTAGTTACTGCAATGTCTTCCATGTAGATTTTGCGGTTTAAAAACGCGTGACCAAGTCACGTAGGGTTGGCCGTAGGAAAAACATGGCATACCCAAATGTATGCTTCTTTTAAGATTTGACCCTGCGATTAGTTGATAGTCATTGAAAATGCAAATTAAAAGGAAGTGCTGGCGTTTAAAATTAATAACCCCTCCACCCGCAGGCTTCCGGTCGCCCGCAAGCCCCTCCCACCGCCTGCCTCCGGATCGCATCACAATATCGCGCACTCGGTTGTTTATCGTCATTGTCATGACTATTGAAATATTTTTTAAAATAATGCAGTATAGTCAGAGACTATCTAGTTTAAATATGTGAATGTAAGCTATATTATTGTAAGTGTCAATAAAATCCATTTAGTAGATTAGAGCAACAAACATACATCCATACATCCAGACCCATTCTTCTATTCTTACAAACTTTCGTATTTACAATAATAAATTAGCAGATACTTCTTTGGAAAGCCAGAAGGTAGGGTTGAGATTTTCGCAGGTCCATACATCCAGACATCGATACATTCTTACATACTTTCGTATTTAAAATATTAGTAGGTACTTCTCTGGAAAGCCAGAAGGTAGGGTTGAGATTTTCACAGGTCCATACATCCAGACATCCATACATTCTTACTAACTTTCATATTTTTAATATGAGTAGATACTTCTTTGGAAAGCTAGAAAGTAGGGCTGAGATTTTCACAGTATTGTAAGATTAAGTTTAGTCAAATTCAAATTTTTTTATTCAAAATAGGATTTAAAATCACTTATTGAACGTCCAAAACTACCACCCATTCTAAAGAGACTGCCTCAGACCTGAGAAGAATGGGCGCAAGAAATTCAGCGGGCTTGTTTTTTTATATATAAAATATGGATTACAATGTGATATCGTACAATAAACATTTATAATTAAAGAGCCTGAGGGTGTTCGCTTTATTCCCACTCCGTGGTGTCATTAAGAAAATCGTTTATGCTATAATAACCTTTCCCACACAAACGTTTTTTAACAATTCTTTTAAATTTCGTAACACATTTGTTTTTTGTACATTTTCTGGGATCATATTGTAGAAGCATATACATCGCCCAACAAAAGACTTACTAACTCGACCCAACCTAGTAGTAGGCATAACAAGTTTATGTTTGTTCCTCGTGTTAACATAATGAATGTCACAGTTTCTAGAGAATTCCTCAGTGTGCTTATGAACATACAGAACATTATCAAATATATAAAGCAACAGTCAAAATGTTTATTTCTTTAAACAAAGTATGTATCGATGTATCTATTTATTATGTCTGACCATTTAGGTCGTTCTCACTCTTTGCCTCGGGTGGAAATGACGTCCGTCACACACAATTGATTTAATATGAATAACGCTATGCTGGGATATGTTTTTGTAGTGTTTTACTTTCCTGCGGAAACCCGTCACTTTTGTGGGATTTTTAAATTTTATAATACTTACACATTGTTTTCCCGGCAATATAAGGTATCAACTTGGCAAAGAACAATGGCGATGTTTCATACTACAAAATATTTGAAATTGAATGGTAGCGTCTCAAGAACTGACCTGTACTAATTAATTCTCTATAATTTTCTGAATCTACTAATATTACACATTTTTAATTTGGAACCGGGATAATGGAGAAATAAATGTTTTTTTTTTGAGTTTTTACAGTTTTGAATAACACCTATTCCAAAAATCTCATAAGCAAAATAAATCAAATCATAGGCAAATAGTTAATATTAATTAATACCTAATTACTAAACTGTCTACGGTCAACAACTCTGAGTAAGTATTATATTATGATAAAATGTAAACTTGATGCAATGTTAATAACAGTTTATTTGCAACAAACCAGAGTTGGTTGTCCATAAGCTTTATAAGAAATTCTATAAGAAGGAAGTCAAATGCGCAATCCATAGTCGTAGGTAGGTACTTCTAAAGTGAACCTAATCTACCCCCGATTTTAAGGCACCCGAGACTTAGAAACTATGTAGTTACTTCCATTTATATAATCTTAAAAATCTGGTAAAATAAGTACCTAGTTTTCTAATATCATTTTCTCAATCCAATATCTTATTTTGTAGAAGTAGGTAGTAGTAAATGAAACAAGCAAAAGATTTTATTATGTTTATAATTATATAAACAGCGTACGTTAGACCAATTCGTGGGAAAAATCATGGTCCGGTAATGGAGAGCAGAAGTAGTTCAAAATAAGGTTCAGAGTTTAAAACGAGATATTATTCAAGTCAAAAAACAAGCCAGGTAAAATATAAACTACCTATTAAAATAAAGAAAGCACAAAACAACACAACCGCGGTAACTATAATTGATAGGTATTATTAGTATTAGGTAGATCATAGGTGACAGGTATAGAAACTCATTGATCATTCGATCATCGCTGTCAGTCATATTGATAGCTTTCCTTGATGTAACCTAAAATGGATGCGATTTCATAGTTGTGACAGCATATAATGTCACAATGAAATAAATATTTTATTTATTTCCCCGGTTCCTTTTGCAATACAATTTTATTTATCAAGTCAATCTATCTGCGAAGTTTTTTTTTGTAACTATCCTAACCTTCGACGGTTATTCCTATAGTCAGGTAAAATTTCGCCATTGTTCTTTTACTAAATTAGCTACATAAGTTGTTGTATAGCTATATAAGGTACAATAGTTTTTTATATTTCCAACGGGAACTCGTTAATTTTCCAGGATGAAAGATATCCAAGATGTTGCAATATAATTATCAAAATGGCAAATTTCATTAAATCATGTGCATAAGTTATTGTGCACTAAGCAATATAAGTTACTTAATTTATTTAACTATCCCACAGAAATTCTTTAATTTACTGTCATGAAAAGTATAATTTAAAGTGTTGACCAGCAATATAAGGTATCAACATCGTAAATTTTACTTGGTTAGGTGCATAAGTTATTGTATACTACGCTATGTACAGAAACTCTTTAATTTTCCGAAATGTAGTGTTTATATATAGAGGTTGACCGGCAATAAAGGTATCAACATGCCAAATTTTATTAAATTACTTGTGTTTTACAGACTTGCAATTCCTAATAGCCTAAACATATAGTCTTAGATTTGGTACGGTAGGACCATCAGACGGTCCGGTAGGCGACTCGCGCCAGTTTTTCCGGCGTTGTACTCGGTACGGTCCGAACGGTAATCTCCTTATATATAAAAATGAATTGCTGTTCGTTAGTCTCGCTAAAACTCATTCGACGTTCGATCCTTGTTGAGAAAGGTACTCTGTGTTAAATTTTAGTAAATTATTTGAAAATCTATCAGCTGAAAATAGTTCTTATGTTAGTAATTTTAAGTGTTGTATCCGTGTGCTGTGACAGTGATTGTGCTCATATCGAGTTAGATTAAATTATTTTACATCTCTTTCTCGCATCGCTTGTGCCGGCCGTAACTGAGGGGCTACCTCACCCCTTATTACTCACAGAAAAGAACATAACTATATCGCTATCTCTGTATTCTTGAAGCAATGGCCACTCAGCGAACTCCACCAAAAAGTGACGTCAACAAATACCCGTCAAACCCGGAGATACCTACAGCTGTTGCGAAAGAATATGCGAATATCAACACACGCAAACGAAAACAATTTGACGAATGCAACCCAATGTCTCAATTAGAGATAAGATTCGAGCAACAACTAACTACTTGGGATAATAAAATAACTGAAACGATAAATAGAAGTATAACAACAGCTATAAATTCGGCCTTAACTCAGGAATTATCAAAAATAACAACTGCACTATCTGATCTAAATTCAAATGTATCAAAATTAAACAAAGAAACTTTAAATATAAAAAACTCTGTATCTGAAATGGGAACTCGGATCCAAGAGATTGAAAACTCCTTAGATTTCACTTCGGAAAAACAAGCAAGTTTAGAGAATAAGATTAAAGAAATTGAATACAAAATATCCCCTATTAATACCTTGTCCACGGATTTCGAAGGAGTTAAACAGAAATTATTAGTGATGGAACAACAGGCAAGATCATGCAATATTGAAATATCAAATCTTCCTGAAAGGCGTGGCGAAAATTTACTTACCCAGTTAGAAAAACTATTTAACGCGATCAAGCACCCACTTAATGCGTCGGACATTGTATCAGTCCACCGTGTTCCACATGCTGATCAAAAAAGCTCATCCCCGAAGAACATCATTGTGAAGTTACCGACACGCATAATGCGAGACAACCTAATCGCAGCCTATCGAGCAGCCAAGGGCTTAACTTCTACACAACTATCAATTACGGGCCCCGCTCATAGAATATACATAAATGAGCATTTAACGCTTAACAACAAGCATTTATTTCGCCAAACTCGGGAAAATGCCAAAAAACATAACTTTAAGTATGTTTGGGTTAAAAATGGAACCATATTTGCTCGTAAAACAGATACAACACCCATTATTGTTATTCGTTCACAACAAGATATCGGTAAGATTAATTAATCTGGTGTTATTTAACAACAAGTACATTGTAATTGTATTAAAAATAATTACACTACATGAATTTATGCGATTAAACCTTAAGTATAGAATAAGCCTTAACTATAGTCAGCTATATAACTATTTCATAAAGTCTAATAACTATAAATTAAAAACAATAATTATAAAAGTTACCCATAAATGCATTTCAAAACTATCCATATCAATATTATGTTTATCTGTTAATATGTATCATAATGATTGTCAAAGTGGATATAGTAAATATTTATTAGTTACTTATTTTAATGAAATATTTCTGTCTATTGTAAAACATATTCTGATTCCATGTGTGCAAGGCATAATTACATTTGATGAAGCATATTATGACATGCCCATCATATATATTATTCAATATCTTGCAACTACCGTATTTTTGATGTGTCTATTAATTATCAATAATATATATATATATTAGTACTACAATTAATTTCAAAAAGATGTACAATGGATAAATACAATCTGTGTCTATTCTATCAGAATTGTCAACTTAAATTAAATCCTGTTTGTCCAAACATAATGACTAGGATAATTACTTTAATATTTGGGGTCTTGGAACTTATTGGTAGGTGGTATTTAATAAATTTTGGAATATGCTTTATATCCTTATTATCTCGTTATGTGTTTATAAAAAAATTAGCAGTAGATTTTCAAATGACTCTTTATTATAATCTCTCAATTTTAATTTGCATATTTCAGAAAGGGATAATGAAAAGATTTGACTCAATCATGTTTCAATGTGCTATACATATTATGTCTATTAATTCTATAGTTAAAACCTCTATTATTATTTTCATAATATCCAATGGCTAATAAAAGCACACTTAGTATTTATTATCAGAACTGCAGGGGCATTCGTACAAAGTTACACACACTTTACACTAACATATTGACTAACTGCTATGACATTATCTTACTTACAGAGACATGGCTTATACCTGATATAAATAATTCTGAATTTATTGACTCCCGTTACTGTGTGTTCAGACATGACAGAGACCGCTCCATAACTAACAAAAAAGATGGTGGAGGAGTTCTAATAGCAGTGCTTGAACACCTCCATTCCATTCCAATGCATCCATCTATGGTAAGTGCTTATCCAATTGAGTGTGTTGCTTTACAACTACCAAGTGCTAACCCCCATGTATTTAACATTATTATAGCTATTTATATCCCGCCAAATGTATCTGACGATGTCTATGTCAATTTTCTTGACACATTAGCAAACCAAATGAACAAGAGTTCCGTTAATAAGTTCATTATTGTTGGTGACTTCAATCTGCCATCTATTGACTGGATTAGGTGTCAGGATCACATAGATATATCCGATAAATGCCCACTAACGACACCCAGAATTCATTTGCAACAGTTTATGTCATTAACTAATAGCTTTCAGTACAACCCATTTAAAAATCACTTGAACAAATTACTTGACGTAGTCATTAGCAGTGTGAACTGTCAAATATTGCAACCCAGTAAATCTCTAGTTAATATTGATGCACACCATCCACCCATATATATTTTAACATTTTTTGATATATTTACTCCACTACTAAAGAAAAAGGTTATGAGGTATAATTTTAATAAAGCTGACTATATATCAATTAACAAGGAGATTGACAATACTGACTGGGACTCGTTACTAAAAGATACATCCTGCGAGCTATCCGTAGCAAAGTTTTATTAAATCATTAATACTACTATTAAAAATAACATACCGCTTTCAAATCTTAAAAATATGCAATTTCCCATTTGGTTTTCACCGTCTCTAATACACATTTTAAAAATAAATCCCGAGCATGGAGTAGGTGGAAGAAATATAATAATATCTCGGATTATGAAACTTTCTCCATGTTTAGAAGACGTTTCAAGAAAGAATGCGGATTATGTTACAAAAGGTACATTAATTCTGTAGAGGATAGTGTTCACTCTAATATTAAATATTTTTGGAACTATGTAGCCAACAGTAAAAAAAAAGATTGGTATTCCACATCATATGACATACAAGGACTTCTCCTCTAGTAATCCTGAAACTATTTGCGATATGTTTTCTTCTTTTTTTGAATCTTCTTATGAGCCCTCAAGTCTTAATTTAGATAACTGGGCCCCCCCTTTATGCACAAACACTAATAACACTAATGTAAGTAATCTGAGTGTCACATTATCAGATATAAAAATTAAACTGAAATCTCTGGACCCTTCAAAAGGTCCGGGACCTGACGGAATTCCAGCTAGGTTTCTTAAAAATACATGGGAAACCATCTCCTATCCAATACAAATAATATTTAATAAATGTCTGAATGAAGGAATATTCCCTAGCGTTTGGAAGCATGCAAATTTAGTTCCGATTCATAAAAACGGACCTAGAAGTAATGTTGAAAAATACCGCCCTATCTCAATAATGTCATCTTTGTCAAAGGTCTTTGAGAGTCTTGTACATGATAAAATTTACCCCCTACTTCACAACAGTATATTAGAACAACAGCATGGCTTTGTCAAGGGAAGATCAACCACAACAAATTTAATTTTATTCACGACCTCTTTTTTCCATAACATTGATCAAAATATTCAAACCGATACTGTTTACACAGATTTTCAAAAGGCGTTTGACAAAGTTGACCACAAAATATTATTGGATAAAATCTCCTACAATGGTATAAAAGGCAACCTACTTCGTTGGTTTGCATCCTATCTTACTAAACGTACCCAGAAAATCGTCATTAGTGGTTATGAGTCTCGACCTGTTAATGTAACATCCGGTGTTCCTCAGGGATCTATTTTAGGACCTTTTTTATTCGTTCTATTTATTAATGATATTCACACATGTTTCCTAAATTCAAAATTCTTACTTTATGCAGACGACCTGAAGATATATAAAACCATATCAAATCCCTCTGACACTATTCTCTTGCAACAGGACTTAAATAGACTCACCGACTATTGCAACGCTAATAAATTGTTCCTGAGCATTCCCAAGTGCCACTCTATAACGTTTTCTAAAAAAAGAAATATTATTACCTCCCAATATTCCCTTTGCAGTTCAAATCTAGCTAAAATGTGCAGTGTCCGTGATCTTGGCATACAGCTTGACTCTAAACTACATTTAGACAAGCACATCAACAACATTGTAAACAATGCATATAAGATGTTTGGATTTGTCATGCGCGTATCCCGCCAGTTTACATACAACATACATAACACTTTACAAATCACTAATACGTCCTCAACTTGAATACGCTGTACAGGTCTGGGATCCTCTGTACAGTAAATATACCGATATGATTGAGACTTTACAGCGTAAATTTCTAAAATCGACTCATTATAGATGTTACCGATCTAAATTATCATACCCCGATCTGCTACAAAAATATAATTTACAGACCCTAAAGACCAGAAGGAAACTTCTTGGGGCTAAAACATTATATGGATTATGTAACAACAAATATGACTGCAGTGATTTAGTACACAATCTAAACTTCCAGGTCCAAGAGTTGTATGTCAGCGCAGTGTACGTAAGCGTCCCCTTTTTGCAGTTAGCCCAATTCGAACCAACTCCGGCAAACGCGCGCCTCTGCAACGCCTATTTAGCACATACAATGAAATCTTTTCAGATATTGACATATTAGGTATATCGGAACGACAATTCAAATCAGCAATTAATAGCACATTGAAACAGCATCAACTTAATTAATGTTATTTAATTAAATTTAAAATTAAATCTCATTGTTATGAAATTAAATATTCTCATTGGAGACTTATATGTATAATCATAATAATATTGTTAGCTACATCTGTTTGTAATAACTACTTTTCTTTCTTGTTACCTAACACTTAAATAGTAACCCGTGGACACTGTCGTTGGTTATGCACTCAGTACTATTTATGTTATTTCTTCCTCTAATGTAATCATCTAGTGTGTAATTGTTTTGTGTCCCAAATAAAATAAAATAAAATAAAAAACTCGAGAACGTCTGGACCGATTTGGCTAATTTTGGTCTTGAATTATTTGTGGAAGTCCAGAGAAGGTTTAAAAGGTTGAATAAATAGGAAAATGCTGCTAAATTAAATAAAATCAACAAATTTGTTTTTCCTTTGATGTCCATACATAATATCTATGAGAGAATTTATTGACGCACGGTTTGACAGTTCTGCTGTGAAACAATTTCATTACGACAGCAGAGTGCATATTTTACGAAGTAATATTTGATGTTATGATATATTATTGACAAATTCATATAAAAACATTATTTTATTTATTATACACAGAACGTCTGTCAGGTCAACTAGTATATAATAATAATAATTTAGTCCGATGGACAATGCCACATACGATCGAATATGGCCCTCTATCAGACCGAGTCCGATGGTTCAGCTGTACCTAATCTGATCATATGCTCGGCTTTAAGAACAGATTCCACCAAAGAATATAAAATTAAAAAATTAAAGTTTTAATACATCCAAGAGAGATTAATGCATTATTTATCACTAAAATAAGAGCCTCTGTGGGGCCTAAAAATTCGGCTGTTGTTGCAAACACTTCATTTCTCCACGTGTCGAAAAATGTGATATAATAGATAATTATAGCATTTATACGCACAGATAGACTGTGGCAGCTGTGAAAACGTCGATTAAAGTTGAGGTAGACAGTTAAGCTCTATTTTGAGTAATGCACGCATACCTACTAACACAACGTGAAATACAATTAGCTGTTTTCATCGGTTGTACAGTGGCAAGAGGCTCTATGTAGACATTTAAATTATCTAATATAATATATTAAATATATAATAACTATGTTGCAGACAAGCCGCTATTGACAGACATCGCTAACGACACCATGAGGGAAATCAGTAATAACTTGCACCCCCAAGAGATCACATCTTAGCAAAAGTACTATATTCATGTCTCGAGGCGCCTAATGAAAGTAACCCAGAGAGCCAGTCCCCGTCCGAAGATACAAGACCTGCGTATCTAGCTTGGCTCCTAGAGGAGCCTATAATTAAGCCCATAACATCCTGCCGATATCTAAAACCAGATCTCAGAAGGAACAGAAGAATAAGAAAGCCATGTAATATTTGTTCGTAGACTTATCGGTTCTATAAATAGCTCTATCTATAAACTGGAATTTTATTTTAAACTTTACCTACTGGTTTTATATTTCTATTGATATTTACCAAATTACCAGCTCTCCTAAATTAAATTTACTTTTTATATATATTAAAATTGCATAGTATTGCTTAAACATGTATTGAATTTGCTTATATCTAATATCTTTAACAATAATCTTCATATTGTTTTCTATTTGTAAAGACTATTTTCACTCTATCTCTTGGTGCATACCAAATTTGAAAATTAGTAGTACAATTCGAAAGCTAGTAGTACCAGCTTGTAGTATTTTTTCCAAAAATCTATTTTATATATTACTAGCTGACCCGACAGACGTTGTTCTGTATATAATAAATAAAATAATGTTATTATATGGATTTGTCAATAATATATCATAACATCAAAAATTACTTCGTAAAATATACACCATGCTGTCGTAATGAAATTGTTTCACAGCAGAACTGTCAAACCGTGCGTCAATAAATTCTCTCATAGAAATTATGTATGGACACATCAAAGGAAAAACAAATTTATTGTTTTTATTTAATTTAGCAGCATTTTCCAATTTATTCACCTTTTAAACCTTCTCTGGACTTCCACAAATAATTCAAGACCCAAATTAGCCAAATCGGTCCAGCCGATCTCGAGTTTTAGCGAGACTAACGAACAGCAATTCATTTTTATATATATAGACTAGCTGACCCGGCAGACTTCGTACTGCCTCAATGGATAAATAAAAAACCTTAACTTTTGTTTAAAATAAACAAAAGGAATCCTTTTTTTATTAAAACAAATAAAAAAAATGCTCGGTATGAATGAAATTTTATAATTATTTTAGATTAATTACACATGATATTACTTGCTTACAAAACAGAGTTTTCCTATAATACTGGCTATTTATAAGGTTTCAATTTGATATTTACAGACACACACAGTTATGATACAGTCTGTTAATCAATTTAAAGCTTTCTGATATATTTTTGAGTTGTTTCGTGGTAATTCTCTCTCATAGAAATTATGTATGGACACATCAAAGGAAAAACAAATTTGTTGTTTTTATTTAATTTAGCAGCATTTTCCTATTTATTCACCTTTTAAACCTTCTCTGGACTTCCACAAACAATTCAAGACCAAAATTAGCCAAATCAGTCCAGCCGTTCTCGAGTTTTAGCGAGACTAACGAACAGCAATTCATTTTTATATATATAGATAACTAGCTGACCCGGCAAACGTTGTTTTGCCATATAAAGTATTATTCACGCGATAGTTTTATAAGCAATAAAATATTGCCTATATTATAGCCTGTACATAATTTTGTTCTATTGTCAATAGTTTTTGCAGCGCACGCAAAAATAGGTTTTCGATTTTACACCTTGTGTTACAAAATAGCTATTTTATTACGGATCCCTAATTTTGAAAAAAAAATAGCCTTCCTCGATAAATGGACTACCCAACACTGAAAGAATCATTCAAATCGGACCAGTAGTACCAGAGATTAGCGCGTTCAAACAAACAAACAAACAAACACTGCAGCTTTATAATATTAGTATAGATTACTAACTACTATGACAGTTGACGAAGCATCCTTACACAAAAAATTAATTCAAGCTCTAAAGGTTGAGGCATCAAAAATACGATACTTTCTATATAATTAATTATATTCTTATTCTAAATTACTTTTATCAAATAAAATATTTGATATTTAATACGTTATTAACTTTGATCACGAATGCAGCACATTACAAACTAATTTGTTAAGTATATTACAGCCATTTTAAAATACTCAATTTTTGAAAACCTAAATATAATACCTGACTTCGGCATTGGTGCAGATGGATTTTCAACATTTATAACTAAATGTACTGTTGTTTTGTATTAACATTGACTTTATTTTAAATTTAACATATTTTAATAAACTGTAAGGCATATCGCAGATGATACACTTTTTGTGCTACAAAATGTCTTTGGCAGATATTACACAGACTGAACGCACTAGCTGTACACTTTCGGCCATTTTGTCGGCGGAACTGTAGGGAAGGCAATGGAAGTACAGAGATTGTGGTGTATTATTTTGTACTTATAATATAAAAATCCCATTCTTTCAGAAAGATTATTAAGGAGGCTGTTTCATATTAAACATTCACTTCTAAAACTATATCCGAATAAATTTGCACATGTGGGATGAACCCACAATTTGCTTGTTAAATTTCTGTCATGATACTCTGCCAAAGATGTAGTGCTGGTCTGTTTTCTATTCTTGTATCAACATCGATACATCGATGTCTAGCGCCACGATACACGTCAATCACTAGCAGGTGCAGACTACAGACTAAAGAGAGCGTTGTCTGCGTTAGCGCGTGTAGTGTGTAGACGCGAACGTTATATTTTTTTAGGATATTTTGTGTGTCAGACTGCATTACTGCATATGATTATATATACAACGTGAATCAAAAAGGGTATAACATCCCTTCAATGCTAAGTTATATTAGGCATATGCAATAGTATTGTGATGTTTAAATTTGAATAAATAAAATAAATAAGAATAAAAAAAGCCCCTACAAAATAAAAATATTATTTTTCAATTTCTTTTTCAGACAACCCTAACTTTTAAAGAGACCGCCGTTTAATATGGGCGGAGACGTTGTTTGTAAACAAAATTAGGTAACCTACCTACGGACTTTTAACATAAACATTAGGTATTCGATAATAATAGTACATACCAATCTTGCTGCGCAGCTTTTTAACACTCCTTGAGTTTCACAATAAATACACAGAAAACACCACATCACGTCATGTTGATTGTTTTAGGTAGTTAGGTACCTAAGTAGATACCTAGTTATTTCATCAATAGTACATTCAAAACAGCCCAGGTACATCACACATGATACAGTTATAAGGAGGTACGTAGGTTTTGCAGCAACACCACTAAAGGAAAGGTTCAATGTTCCTTCCTTCCCTTTCAATACATAATTCGGCCCGGCGAACTACTAATCCGGTACCGATGGTGGTACAATTCGCGAGCTACGACCAGATTGTTATTTGTCACCGCACCAACACACAATATCATGTCGTAATATTCATTGTTCCCATAATCTGCCATGATTATCATACGAAAATACTGCAATCCAAAAGTCCAACGCGACGATCTAACAAACATGAATGTCGGAACATAACTAAAGTATAAAAATTATTAAATAAAATGTCCATTGAATTTGGTATTATGAATTATGATTAAGGGGTATGCACACTCGCCGAAATAACACGTGGCTTGTATTTTTTATGGAAAGGGAAGACAAACGAACGTACGGGTCACCTCTTGTTAAGTGATCACCGTCGCTCACATTCTCTTGCAACAACAGAGGAATCACAGGAGCGTTGCCGGCCTTTAATTAAGGTGTATGCGCTTTTTAAAACTGCACTGTGGTGGACCGAATTCGGCGGCAGAAATCAGGTGAAACAGCTCTTCGGAACACTCCCCATGATAAATGCGGTAGAAGACACACAATGAGGCGATGTCTCTACGCAACGTCAAGTGATCCAGTCGTTCACAGAGCACTGGGTCCCCGACAATTCCAGCTGTTCTGCGTTGCGCGCGGACAAATGGATCGAGCTTATACTGGGGTGCGCCAGACCAGATGACAAGCCAATTTGGGTTTGCTCTCCAGATGGCCTCGAAATGACAATCACTCAAGATTTCGAGACCCAGTATTCCGATACTAGGCGAGGATGTAAAGGAAGTGTTGTCAAAGAGCGGTGATACGACAAATGGGGTTTTATTTGTGGTATACGCGCAAACTTGAGTCTTCTGGGAGTTAAATTGGACAAGGTTCATATTTACCCACATAATAGGGGCAAGCCTCCACATTTCTAAACTCTGGGCTGCTACTCAGAAATTTCTTACTAAAAACCCAACGCTTTGCAAATGCCCGGCCCGGGAATTAAATACCTACCTATCTATTATTAAAACATTTTTAACTTAAGTTATCCGTGAAGAACAATTTCTTTATAGGAGCCTATTAGGATTATCTTTATTGGATAATACATTTTTTGTGTTAAGAAGTGACAAGACGAGCTGCACATTCAGCGAATGGTAATTGATACGCCCAGCCCATTACAATGCAGTGCCGATCAAGAAATAAGAAAAACCCAAAAACGCGTGCGGAACTACAATTGCGCTCGTCACCTTGAGACATCAATCATTCAAATAATCCTACATTAAAGTGCTTAGGTAATAACTTATCAAAAATGAGAACTCATTTAATTTCCAACACATCAAAAGAATCTTGAATTAAAAATGGTCCGGTGTGTAGGTTCCCTTACAATCGGCAATCCCTTTGATTTTACAAACACATAAACATTCTCCAATCACAGAGCAGTAAATATTTGAATCGTGATATTCACATTCACACAATTCAAAGAGTAAAAATGCCGATAGGCCGAACTTTTTAACCTAAAAATATGCATTACAGAGTTTCATAATTGGATTAGAATTACCTATCTTTATTGGTAATTAAAGTAAATACAAATTTAGAATGATTTTCAATGTCAGCTAAAGAAAATGCACATACAAAATAACTTCGTCTTCGCACTTATATATATATATATATATATATATATATATATAAGTGCGTCACGGATAGTCTGTCGTCTATGATTGGCCTAATTTAACTAACATATTTACTACTGTAATCCAAGTTATATATATGTAAGGAAGGTAACATCTAATGAATGATGTATAACCCTGAAAGTTATCTGTACACTTACATATTTTTGTATTAGTGTGCAATTGTTGGGTTTCCGAATAAATAAATAAATGAGTGGCTGTTGAGTTTCTTGTTTGTTCTCCTCACGAGCTCTACTTTTTCCGACCATATGGCAGCTTTAGTAATTTAAAAGAAATTTTTATAGTGACGATTTATAAGAACGATGTCTAGGGCCGGGCAAGCAATGTGTGTAGAGAAAATCACTCGCTTTTGTGTTCAATTTCGTAGCAAGCATTTCTATCATTTCACCTGTGTCTTTCTTATTATCATAGATGCTTTCCACAAATAGTTCATTTGATACTCATTTTTATGCTCTTCCTTTTCGATTCAGAGGTTTCCAAAATATAAATTTAATTTAATTATTATTATCAAGGATATTTTTATTACCAAGGATGTAACGGTAGGAATACAACAACACAAATTAAAGAATTTCCTTCATTGTATAGAAATAAAATGTGTATTATAATAGTAAATTCAAACAATGTTATGTCATATACATTATTTCTTATTTAAATCATACATTACAAACATTTTTAAGTCACAAACATTCATTACGAAATACTCTAGGCTAACCATTTCATCTTAAATTCATCAAAGGCCTGATTAATATCGGATGTAATATCAATTCCTGGTTGATTGTTTATTGATAGCCAAATAGAGCCGGGCTCTCCTTCTTGAAACATTTTTACAAAGGCCGTGACAGCGGAGTCAATTCTGAAAAAAGTAAATATGAAGATATTAAACAAGTCTTTTCATACCGTGAATATTTCAATATGAAATAATATTGTTTATGAATGTGATGTTAGAAATATGTAAAAGTAAGTTTTATAATAGAAGTACTTAAAAAGAATGACAAATAACCAGACGAGACGAAAAAGGTATTCAAATTCAAATATTTTTATTCAAAGTAGGATGTGAAATCACTTATTGAAAGTCAAAAAAACTGCCACCCATTCCAAAATGAATGCATCAGGCCTGAGAGGAATGGGCGCAACAAACTCAGCGGGCTTTTTTTCATCAAAAAATATGTTTTACAATTAAAGTAACATTTACAAAGTAACAAAGTAACATTGTACAATTAAACTTATTATTTAATAGCCTGAGGGCGGTCGCTCCATTCCCAATCTGTGGTATCATTAAGAAAGTCATTTATGTTATAGTAACCTTTACTACACAAACTTTTTTAACATTTCTTTTGAATAACGTAATACGTTTGTTTTGAACACTTTCTGGGATCGTGTTGTAAAAGCATATACATCGCCCCACAAAAGACTTACCAACTCGACTTAGCCGAGTAGGAGGCATCATCAGTTTATGTCTGTTCCTGGTGTTAACATTATGGTTATGACAGTTTCTGGCAAATTCACTTATGTGCCTATGAACATACATTACATTATCAAGAATATATTGAGAAGCAACAGTCAAGATGTTAATTTCTTTGAACTTGCTCTCAATGATTCTCCAGGACCTAGGTTATAAATAGCGCGAATAGCCCTCTTCTGCAGCACAAATATTGTATTAATATCGGCAGCGTTGACCCATAGCAATATACCATAGGACATAATACTATGGAAATAACTAAAGTATACTAGTCGCGCCGTATCTATGTCAGTTAATTGTCTAATCATTTTAACCGCGTATGCTGCAGAACTAAGTCTGTTCGCCAATCCTTCATATCATTTATATAACACGCAGCTGTCCCCATTTCAGGATTGAAAAATGCCAACAATATCTTGTAAGGTTAGAAGACAAATACCAGATACTAATCTCGAATAGATTTAACTTTTTTTTTTCAGATTAACATACAAAATTATAACATTTTACCTTTGGCAGGACCTTACATCTTCTTCAGTTTTAAAGGTTTCATCAAATGACCTATCGAGCATTCGTTCATGAACATTTTCCACTAAAGGAGTGACAGTCGGTCCAAAGCAGATGGTCAAAATGCGCACACCAGTGCTATCGAAAAATGGAGGCACCTGAAATCATTTTTTAGTTAATTCTAAACTAATTTTGTTTGGTAAATCTTGGATATCAGGAGAACGCTACATGTTGCCATCATCTTCACATATTATAATAATAATAATAGCGTGTGCTATCGATATGGTTTTCGTAAAAATGTAACGTATCTTTTTTGTATCTAAACTGTAGAGTGCAAGATTTCTAGATTGAGTTTCGTCACTATCGCTGAATGCTGCATCATAGATAGCTCATTTTCCTTAGACGTGTTTACGTGCGCTTGTGTCTGTACACGTATCACAGAAACGTGTACAGACACAAGCGTAAATGATACCATATTTATACTGATCATCCTGATTATTGGTGAAAATTTGTGTAAAAAATCTTATGAAGTGCGTGTGATGTGCATTTAAAAGGATTGTGATTGCATTTGAAGGCGCTGAATTCAATTGTGATGTCGATCTTGAACCCAAATTAGGGCATGTATTTTCTTGAAAATTATTTATGTATATGGTCTAGTCGGTTTTGTTAGGGTTTTTGATTAATCCCAAAACTTTGTTAAATTAGGGCCTTATTGACTTGGCAACAGGCCTCGACGAAAGTTGTAAAATCATAGCATCAGGCATACATGTTTTACCAGTCGCTTTTAACATGCCCTGGAAATTAGTAGTTTGGTATTTGAATGAATGAATGTATGAAAACAGTTTATTGCACTAAAAACGTTAAGATTTGTACATAAAAATTATATTATCACAATTAGGCGATTGGTATTTTTTGATACATGAAATGTTAGGAGAGCAAAAGGTTTGTACATTATAGCTGTGTTTTCAGATTTCTATCGTATGTTTAAACTAACTAGAAATCACTTCGAGTCAAAAGAAATATTTAAATTCAAAGAAGATAGGATAAAGGTGGCGTTTGTAAAAAAACTGACATAAATTAAGAAAAAATCGTTTAGAACTTGCAAATCACTTAACTAAGAATCATAATGTAAAGAAACGCTACTATAATTAATAAGTTGGCAACACAACTTCTTAGCATGAGCGTGTCGAAAGCAAGAATATTTTGCAGAGAAGAGCTAAAGATTATTTTGATAGTGAATTATACATTTGTCATGTTGAATTCTCGAAATTTGATAGCACGTAGTTAGAAACATCCATTATTTATAGGGAAGAAAGATGATATTTTGCAGCACTAATACTCCTCGTATGATGATGTGCTCTTCATCACTAAAATGTAGTTATGTAGCTTGGCTGACACCGACTCCAAAAATAACAATAATTCGTCGATTTCGATTCGTCGCGCACATACTTAATTCAAATTTAAGACTTTTATTGTTTTCACAAGGATGCCAATTTCAGAATTGGACCAAATTGCAATACACACGGACCGGAATAAACACCAGTTTAAAATATAAAAAGATACATCAAAAAATTTAAACAAAAAACCAACGGACTTAAAAACACTATTTCGAAACAATAGATATAATATGCACTAAAAAGTAAAAAAAATACTTGAGTATTTCATACTATCTATATAATTAATCTAATTCTAGTTAAGATTATTGTTATTTTTGGACTCGGTGTCCTCCCGCCGCGGCCCCGCTCCCTCACGTCGCGCGTGCCACTCAAGCACATCACTAATTTCTCACACAACATTTTGCGTGTCCACCTGAATTTTCGGAAGGTTTGCACTCAATAGATTCAATAGATTCAATACATACAATTTACAAGAAAAATAATGACAAATAGGATGAGAAATCGCCAATCGACGGAATGCTTTTCCGTTTTGAAGATTTGCTTACGAAAGTTAAAAAAAGTCGAAGCATTGGTAAGCAAATGCTTGGCTTATTTTTTGTTTGGCTTATTGTCCGCCAAATTATATAGCTACGTTACAAAACCAATGGACAGTCACAGCATATAAGAACGTCAATATGTGATTGGCCTGTTTTCGAAATTTTTTGCGTAAAATGTGCTCGCAGATAGTAAGTAAGTCCTTTTCGTTCTTCACGATAACGCGTCCTCATAAAAGACGCTCACGCGATGAAGAGTTCTTGAACATCTCAGATGTAGATGACGTATGAAGTAAGGAAAATGTAGATCATTAATACAGTCCGGCCCTTACACCTTTTTTTCCGAAATTTTATTTTGTTTTGTAAATAGTGTCAGAGCGAGAATTACTTAGTTAAATTATAAATATAACATAAAAGTTATGTGTGGAATTATTTACGAGAATCCAGAATCTAAGAGTATGACCTACGTATTATTAGTCTTATGGATGTATCTTATGGATATATTCAATTAATTTACTTACGGATAGAGTTTGACCGAAATGTAACACGGCTATCTTGGAACCACAGTACGTTGGAAAAGCAGAGTACTTGCAGAGTGCAGAAATAGATGAAATGTTAATAATAGTACCACCAGTCCCTCCTTTATCTTTGCGCATATGTTCCATACCTTTGAGTGTGAATGATACTACACCTTGCTGAAAAATAAAGATTTGATAATTTTGACATCTATAATATTTCGGTTCAACATATCCGTTTACGCTAACGGTAGTCCGTCACGGGAATATAGGCTTTTGTGGTTTTAAAATAACAGTCGTGAATATTTTAAAGCAGCTAGAATGTCGAGGTAATATACAGCTGATTGAAATATGTTCTTCATATGGTAAAGAAGCTTGAAATAACAAATAAATATAAAAATATATACCCAATTGACTTCGCTCGCAGTTCTCCATTGATCTAGAGAATCATTCACTACTCCTGCGTTGTTAATTATTACATCTATTTGTTTGTTCTCGTCCAGTACTTGTTGGAAAGCGGTCTTTATTACATCTTCTTTACTAACGTCACATTTGATGAAAACAGCTTTCCCTGGAAATTTTTCGTTGAGTGATTCAACAAAGGTTTTGCTGGCTGCTTCAGCAATATCCAGGACGGTCACGCTCTGTAACATTATATTATAACATAAGTAACATTAGTCTGCTTAATTCACATAAATGTATTGTTTTTTCGACTTCTCATTAGTATCTTTATTATAATGTAAGATAGAATTCATGTAATGTGTTTTTCAATTCTTATTTATTTTGCTGTTGTTTTTAGTACATGTTTAAAATTGAAGTACATTTATTGGAACTTTGTTACAAGGCAAACTATTTAGCATTTTAGGATTGCAAGAAAGAATACAATTTACTTTGTAATATATTCCATATTGTTTGTTAGTTATTTTCAATCTTTTAATCATCTATCTAGCACTTTCTGTTGAACTTTTGTAAAACGTGAAAACTTCTTATTGACCCTCTAGTTCGATAATTTGAAAATAATTTTTAGCTATAAACAAGTTATCAAAAAAACATAAAATTGCAAAAATAAAAAAATTAACAGTTCACATTATTTGCAGTTGAGAAATCTAAACACTACCGGCCTCACACATAAAATTGGCATAAAGTTATAACTAATCATAAACCAAGAAAATGCAAAATGTTTATAAATAGACATATCTTGTGATTGTTTTTTTTTTTTTTTTTTTTTTTTTTTTTTTTAAGGAAGGTGTACGCGCTTTTCTTGAAGGTACCCATGTCGTATCGTCCCGGAAACACCGCACAAGGAAGCTCATTCCACAGCTTCGTGGTACGAGGAAGAAAGCTTCTTGAAAACCGCACTGTGGAGGACCGCCACACATCCAGATGGTGGGGATGATATCGTAACTTGTGGCGTGTCGTGCGAAGGTGAAATTCGGCGGCAGGTTTATTCGGACGTATAACGTTTCCCGCGTTTATGTGCAAGGCTGCTTGTCATTCAGAAAACTTCAGAATTATCATTGTATTGACAGTGTTGTCATCGATATCGTAAACATTTTGCATATTCTTTGTTTATGCTTATTTATTACTTTATACCAAGTTTATTTGTAAGCCCGTAAAGGTTTGTTTTTGGTGACTTTAATATTCTGATGTTTCATATACCTACAAATCTCATCAAATCATTTTTCGATTCCGTGGAATAGTTATAAATTACCACTTAGCTGAGTATTATTAAATAAATTTGATAAACTCTTAGTTATTTAGTTTTTTTGTGGAAATGTGTTAAAAAGTGTCAACGATCTTACTGAAATACCTTAGCTCCAAGCTGCAGAAATATCTTGACGTATTCTGCTCCTAGACCAGATGCTCCCCCGGTTATCAAAAAAACTTTATCTTGAGCCTCCCATTGTGACGTCATTCTTGAAATATTATACTCTCTGTTTCATTAATTTTATCTGGATGGACTTCGTAACTTTCGTTTTCTATGCCTAACAGTCTCAATATGATTAATACACTAATTTATATAATGTATTGTGCAGTTTTTATCTGTATGATAATTTCGAAGATAAATATTATGCAGTTATTACCGAAATGATAATGTTGTAGATAAATCCTTATTATACAGTATGTTGTCATGTGTTGTGATTTACTAAAATAGTATATCACAACATATGCAATGGTTTATGATCTTGGTAAGGTCTATGTCCATAAAGTAACAGATAGGTGTCCTTAAGTTATTTTTATTCAAGGGTATACGATCTTGGTAAGGTCTGTGTCCATAAAGTAACAGATAGGTGTCATTAAGTTAGTTTTATTCAATGGTATATGATCTTGGTAAGGTCTATGTCCATCAAGTAACAGATAGGTGTCATTAAGTTATTTTTATTCAAGGGTATATGATCTTGGTAAGGTCTATGTCCATCAAGTAACAGATAGGTTTCATTAAGTTATTTTTATTCAAGGGTATATGATCTTGGTAAGGTCTATGTCCATAAAGTAACAGATAGGTGTCATTAGGTTATTTTTATTCAAGGGTATATGATCTTGGTTAAGGTCTGTGGCCATAAAGTAACACATAGGTGTCATTAAGTTAGTTTTATTCAATGGTATATGATCTTGGTAAGGTCTATGTCCATAAAGTAACACATAAGTAGGTGTCATTAAGTTATTTTTATTCAATGGTATATGATCTTGGTAAGGTCTATGTCCATAAAGTAACCCATAAGTAGGTGTCATTAAGTTATTTTTATTCAAGGGTATATGATCTTAGTAAGGTTTATGTCTATAAAGTAACATATATAGACCCATTAAGTAATTTTTATTCAAGGGTACATACTATCTTAACTTGGTGCCGATACATTTGTGAAGCGTTCAAAATATACACGACCGGTCGCATCAATGGTCTGACTAGTTCGATTGCTTTTTTTAATATTGTTACATTTTTTTAGCTTTCATTATTTTTTAAACAATAGACATAGACATGGACCTATGTCGTTTATAACTTAGAGGTTGTCCAGAAAATCCAGACATTTTATTTTAAAAATGATTTATTACTAAGGATTTTTCGGCAAGAATCCACCATTTCTTTAACAATTCGCATTATTCAATTAAAATAAAAATCATATTATGTTAATCGTAATAAATTGTAATAATTGATATAGAGTAATGTTATATACCATACCCAACTTCTTATTTACTGAAAAACGTAACTTTTTATATGGAAGAGGAGGAAAAACGAGCATAAGGGTCACCTGATGGTAAGTGATCACCGCAGCCCATACTCTCTCGTAACACCAGAGGAAGCACAAGAGTGTTGCCCACCTTATTAAGTGTTGAATATACGTTCATATGAATTCGAAAACCAAAAACTTATAGGTAGGTACGTGGCAAGCAAATTACAACATTACTGTGTTTCGGTCTGACGGGCGCCCAAGCTAGTGAAATTAGTGGGCAAATGAGACTTATCATCTTATGTGTATGTCTCAAGGTGACGGGCGCAATTGTAGTGCCGCTCAGAATTATTGAGTTTTTCAAGATCCTGAGTGGCACTGCATTGTATTGGGGAGGGCGTATGAATTACCATCAGCTGAACGTACTGCTCGCCTCGTCCTTTATTTTCATAAAAAAAAGCGATAATAGAACCGGGGTCTCCGTGGTGAAAGTCAACCGTTCAACCTATAGGCCACTGACGCTTATTTGGTCCCAGTCGAAGACCAGCTAGGCATAAAGAGTTATTTAGGATCGTATTGCAAATTTAAGATTTTCCCAAAATTGTACGACGTGGCAGTACATCTCTATAGAATTAAGTAAGGTTTTATTTTCTGATGATCTCTTTATTTGGTGAGAACGGACGTCGTATAGTGCTATGAAGACCAGAAGAGCGTTAAGCATAGGTATGTTTTGAAGAAATTGCGCCGTACGGTGTCTGTGCCTAGGTTAGCTTAGGCTCTGTTATGTTTTTTTCTTTGTTTTGTTCACAGAACATCCGAGATCTTAATATTGCTATTACGGCCGAATGGGAGCGGAGGATTCCTCATGTACTCATAAAAACCTCGTCGAAAAGCCACGAAGAATTGCAGCAGTTATTTCAGCCAGCGTAAGCCATAAAAGCTATAATTAAAGGAGTAACTCAGATGAAGTTCAACCTCATGTTTTTTGTCAAATAGAGTTATATCCTAATAATCAAAATAAAACAAATTAAGATCGACTTAATCACCAAACAAAAGTGTTATTACATCAGTATATAAAATTTATTTTAATATTTTTATTAATAAAATCCATTTAACAACTGTTAATACTAAAAGTACTCGAATAAATCAAGCGCACGTTTTCTACAAAGGAGTTTATATTATGATGCATGTATTTTTATGTGAGAAAATTGTAAATTTTACTAACACTTACCTCGGCGATCTCACACCAAATAAACTGCTCACTTCTACATGGTTGGGTCGTTCGTTCCTCAACAATTGATATTGACAATGAGTCCTCATTTCGAGTTAAGTTTTAAGGGATTTGGACTCGGGGACTGAGCACAGGTTTTTATTATGCCAATTACTTTCTAAGTAATTTTGTGAGCTGAAAACAGCAATTGGCAAATACCAGCCGGCAACCTCTTGATAGTCCACTGACTTTGTTTAAGGGGGTAAGTGTGAGTTTGTATTCTTTCAAATCGACTTCGATTCTTATTTCTATTTTGACTTTGATTATTAACCTGTTTAGATACTGAGTTCGAACATCTCATCCCTGTCTAGCCTTCCGCAAAAATTACAGCCTTGTGGGCTTATTAGTTAGACGCAGTGTTGGTAGGCCCCCACAAGATGGATCAAGATTGCCGGAATACGTTGGATGAGGGCAGCGCAGGACCGATCGTCGTGGAAATCTTTGGGGGAGGCCTTTGTCCAGCAGTGGAAGTCTTCCGGCTGATGAAGAAGAAGGGAGAGAAGGGCTTATTAGTTTGTCTCGCCCGCTATTGTTATTGCTAATGTTGAAATTGTTAATGTACGGCATACATTCTGTGGCATATAAAAATGAGGTTTGAGCTATAAAAGGGTGCAACAAAAAATTTATTGCTGTCTTGCTTGTTAAATATAATTTTTTTTTGTTCAAGTTTTGTACCATCTTAAAAAGCCGAACAAGGCTCGGTCGTCCAGGTACTAAATATTTAATTTTAGGTTCAGATATTACGTGCACTCTAAGGCAATGTTTACTGGGTGGCCTATTCTTTATTCAAAAAAAATGTACGACAACTAATTCTATATTATGTTCCGAATTTTCTTATTTCACATATTTTTGTTTGAGCTAAAGCATACTAGAGTATCCACTTCATCTTAAATTCATCAAAGGCCTGATTAATGTCAGATGTAATATCAATTCCTGGTTTATTGTGTATTGATAGCCAAATAGAGCCTGGCTCTCCTTCTTGAAACATTTTTACAAAGGCCTTGACAGCAGAGTCAATTCTGAAATGGTAAATATGAAGATATTAAACAAGTCTTTTCATATCCTATTTCAATATGAAATAATATTGTTTATGAATGTATTTATGATAAAAGTACTTAAAAAGGATGAAAAATACCCAGATGAGACGAAATAGGTATCACTTATATAACATGCAGCTTTACCCAATTCAGCATTAAAAATTGCCAACAATATCTCTTAAGGTTAGAAGACAAATACCAGATACTAATCTCGAATAGATTTTACTTTTTTTTTCAGATATACATACAAACTTTTAAAATTTTACCTTTGGTAGGAGCTTACATCAACTTCAGTTGTAAAGGGTTCATATAATGTCCTATCGAACATTCGTTCACGAAGATTTTCCAACAATGGAGTGACAGTCGCTCCAAAGCAGATGGTCAAAATGCGCACACCAGTGCTATCGAAAAATGGAGGCATCTGAAATCATATTTTAGTTACATCAAAACTAATTTTGCTTGGTAAATCTTGGATATCACTTTTTAGAAGAACGCTACATGTTGCATCATCTCCACATACTGATAGCATGTGCTATCGATATGGTTTTCGTAAAACTGTAACATATACTTTTTTGTATCTACACTATAATGTGCAAGATTTCTAGATTGAGTTTCGTCACTATCACCGAATGACTGCATCATAGCCAGTTGATTTTCCATTGACGTGTTTACGTGCGCTTTTGCCTGTACACGTATCTGTGTGTGCGTAAATGATACCATATTTATACTGATCATCCTGAATATTGGTGAAAATTTGTGTAAAAATTATCCATCACGATATTACATTTGGCTTGGCACCGTTTAAAACCTATCAATAGGTAGCACATATAAATAATAGTATTTTATTGATATTAAAGGTAAAGGTTTGCATAAGAGGTGTATTAAATTAAATTTTTAGTTATTTGATACTTTTCATGTTTTGAAGTCGGTTTTTTTAAACGAAGTTTATCTTTATTTTTATACAATCTAATTAATTAATCTAATTCTGGTTACGTTTATTGTTATTTTTGGAATCGGTGAATCTTCACGCCGCGGCCCCGCTCTCATTTTTTGAAGATCTCAGATGTAGATAACGTATTAAGTAAGGAAGATGTAGATCATTTATACAGTCCGGACCTTACACCTTTTTTTCCCGAAAATTTAAGATAAGCTAATAGTTTCTGATTTTTGATAGATGAAGAAAATTAATAAATAACTGGACAAGGCCTTGACCAAGAAAATCATAGATTATTAGCAAAACTTAATAAAAAAAATGAAAATATGAAGAAGGATAGGAAAAACTAACGACTACAAACTTAAGAAAGATTTATTCAAAATACAGGAGGTGTCAAAAAAGCTCTAAAAGAATTACGCGAACAAGGTAAAGAGTTGATTGCCAAACTAAAGAGTAAGCACACTAACATAAAAAGGCGAAAAGAAATCCAAAAACTAGCAACAGATTTCTACAAAACTCTTTACTCTAATAGTGGTACTATTAAACTGGAAAAGTTAAGTAAAATATCAGCAAAACAAAAGCAAAACAGCACAGAATGGGAACCCGAGATACTAATTTCAGAAGTTGTGAAAACTCACATAAAATGGAGAAAGCCCCGGGACCCGATACAAAATGAACTGATGAGAGGCACCATCAATGAAATAAGCTCATTGTTAACAAAAATATTCAACGACATACTCTATTCAGGGTTTATACCAAGTCAATGGGGAAGTTCATATATTTTTCTTATTCACAAGAAAGGAGCGAAAGATGAGATAGGCAACTATAGGCCAATTAGTTTGATGTCAATCGTCTACAAAGAGAATTTCTAAAAAATTAGATGAAAACCAACCAATTGAGCAAGCCGGATTTAGGAAAAACTTTAGCACTATCGATCATATCCATACAGTAAAACAACTACTACAGAAACATAATGAATACAAAAAATCTATTTATCTTGCATTCATTGATTACTGCAAAGCTTTTGACAGCCTCATTCATAAATTTATTTGGTCAAGTCTGGAGGGACAGGGTATCAGCAAATTGTACATCAACATTATAAGAAACATCTATAACAAAAGCACAAGCTGCATAAAGTTAGAATCTGTAGGAAGTCCTTTTCCAATAAACAGAGGAGTCAGTCAGGAAGATCATTTGTCCCCAAAGCTATTTACAGCGGTACTCGAAAGCATCTTTCGAAAATTAGACTGGGATGAGTTTGGCTTAAATATTAATGGTCGACGGCTTAATAATCTCAGGTTTGCTGATGATATTTTTCTGTTAGAAGAAGATCCCCGAAAACTCGAAACTATTATACAACAGCTTGCGCACGAGAGCCAAAATATCGGCCTTAAGATGAACCTAGAAAAGACAAAATTGATGACCAACTCAGAACAGATAGAAATCAAATGTGACGAGATACTAACCGAGTATGTCAATGAATATGGTTTATCTTGGACAAATAATTTCTCCTTCTTATCAAATGACCAAGGAAATCGACAAAAGAGTAGCTGTGGATAGAGAAAGTACTGGGCATTAAAGGAGATTTTAAAAAAGCAAAGACCTAAGCATAAACATCAAAACAAAGACCTACAACACGTGCATCCTACCATACATAACATTTGGCTGCGAAACCTGGGCTCTGACCCAACAACACAGAGAGAAACTTGCAGTGTGTCAACGGGCAATGGAAAGGAGCATGTTGGGAATAAAAATTAAGGACTTAATAATAACAATTAAGGACAAAATTAAGGTCCATAATACATTCATACGACAAAAAACAAAAGTGAAGGACATCTTAACGCGAATTGATCAGCAAAAATGCAGATGGACTGGTCATTTGCTGCGCTGCAACCTAGAGAAATGGTCCAAGCTGGTTACTCTCTGGAACCCAAGAGAAGATAAACGGCTCAGAGGACGGCCACCAAAAAGATGGGAAGATGAAATATCTCAGACATTATTGGACCAGGGTTGCTCGCGACCGAAAGTTCTGGAGAGAATTGGAGGAGGCCTTTGCCAATATGCACTTCGAAGTCAGAGATATCATATAAATGTTTATGTTGAATTTGGAACCTCTAGCTACCGAAGTTGCATCTTTTAATACTTTAATTGTTTAATACTGTTTTTTATAAGCTAGTTTAATTCGAAACAGACTTCGAAAGAAATAAATTCTTTTTTTATTTTATAATAGTTTTGATTTAGAAGCCCTTTAGCGATGAACGTGTTCCAAGTGGTACCTCAAGAAGACTAGAACAACTGTTTTTTGCTTTATAAATAGTGATAGAGCGAGAATTACTTTGTAAATTATAAATCTTAATATATATATTTCTTTTGTGTGTAAGTAACAAGTGTCTGTTGTAACTGAACTTCTAAACGGCTGGACCGATTTCAACGAAACTTTCTGTGTGTCTTCAAGTGGATTCGAGAATGGTTTAGATTCACAATTGAACTACCTCCTATACGGCTGCTCCGATTTTGATGACTTTTTTGTGTGTTCCAGTGAAATTGAGATTGGTGTGTGTCTGCAGGTGGATTCGAGAATGGTTTAGATTTACAATTGAACAACCTACTAAACGGCTGGACCGATTTTGATGATATTTTTGTGAGTTCCAGTGAATTTGAGATTGGTTTAGATTCTCAATTCCGTCCATATGATATAATTGTCCTGGTCATGTGTATGTTAGTGAACCCCTCCTAACGGCTGGACCGATTTTTTCAAATTTAAGACGTGTGTACAGGACTACGTCTGTCGGGTCACTAGTATAACATAAAAATTATGTGTGGCATTATTAATGAGAATTACGTACTAGTAGTTATCTTATGGATAAATACAATTAATTTACTTACGGATAGAGTTTGACCGAAATGTAATACGGCGATTTTGGAACCACAGTACGTTGGATAAATAGGGTACTTGCAGAGTGCAGCAATAGATGAAATGTTAATAATAGTACCACCAGTCCCTCCTTTATCTTTGCGCATATGTTCCATACCTTTGAGTGTGAATGATACTACACCTTGCTGAAAAATAATGAGTTGATGATTTTGACATCTATACTATTTCATTTCAACATCCGTCACGGGAATTTGGGAAATTTGTGGTTTTATATTAAACAGTCGTGAATTTCTTAAAGCAGCTAGAATGTCGAGGTAAAATACTGCCGTTTAAAATATATGCTTACACTTCACATGATAAAGAAGCTTGAAAAAACAAATAAATGTGAAAATATATACCCAATTGACTTCGCTCGCAGTTCTCCATTGATCGAGGGACTCATTAATTACTCCTGCGTTGTTAATTATGACATCTATTTGTTTGTTCTCGTACAGCACTTGTTGGAAAGCGGTCTTTATTTCATCTTCTTTACTAACGTCACATTTGATGAAAACAGCTTTCCCTGGAAATTTTTCGTTGAGTGATGCAACAAAGGTTTTGCTGGCTGCTTCAGCAATATCCAGGACGGCCACGCTCTGTAGAATTATATTATAACATAAGTAACATTAGTCTGCTTAATTCACATAAATGTATTGTTTTTTCGACTTCTAATTAGTATATTTATTATAATGTAAGATAGAATTCATGTAATGTGTTTTTCAATTCTTATCTATTTTTCTGTTGTTTTTTAGTACATGTTTAAAATTGCAAAAAATAATACAATTTACTTTGTAATATATTCCATATATTTTGTTTGTTAGTTATTTGCAATCGTTCAATCGTGAAAACTTCTTACTGACCCTCTAGTTCGATAATTTGAAAATAATTTTTTGGCTATAAACATTTTTTCAAAAAATTATTAAAATAAACATAAAATTGCTAAATAAAAAAATTTACAGCTCACATTATTTGCAGTTGAGAAATCTAAACACTACCGGCCTCACAAATAAAATTGGCATAAAGTTATAACTAATCATAAACCAAGAAAATGCAAAATGTTTATAAACAGACATTTCTTATGATTGGTTTATTCGGGCGTATAACGTTTCCCGCGTTTATTTGCAAGGCTGCTTGTCACTCAGAAAACTTCATAATTATCATTGTATTGACAGTGTTGTCAACGATATCGTAAACATTTTGCATATTTTTTTATGCTTAGGTATAACTTTATACCAAGTTTATTTGTAAGCCCGTATGGGTTTTTTATGGTGACTTTAATATTCTGTGGTTTCATATACTATAAAAAAACTCATCAAATCATTTTTCCATTCCGTGGAATAAGTTATAAATTACCACTAAGCTGAGTAATATTAAATAAATTTGATAAACTCTTAGTTATTTAGTTTTTTTGTGGAAATGTGTTAAAAAGTGTCAACGTTCTTACTGAAATACCTTAGCTCCAAGCTGCAGAAATATCTTGACGTATTCTGCTCCTAGACCAGATGCTCCCCCGGTTATCAAAAAAACTTTATCTTGAGCCTCCCATTGTGACGTCATTCTTGAAATATTATACTCTCTGTTTCATTAATTTTATCTGGATCGACTTCGTAACTTTCGTGTTCTATTCTTAACTCAATATGATTAATAAACTCATTTATATAATATATTGTGCAGTTTTTATCTGTATGATAATTTCGAAGATAAATATTATGCACTTACTACCGAAATGATAATGTTGTAGATAAAATGTATATTATACAGTATGTTGTCTTTGAAATTATTTTTTTTATGTTGTGATTTAATAAAATAGCAGTAATGAACTTGGATGATGAGCAATAACACTCAGATTCCTATGATCTTGGTTAGGTCTATGTCCATAAAGTAACAGATAGGTGTCATTAAGTTATTTTTATTCAAGGGTATATCATCTTGGTAAGGTCTAATGTCCATAAAGTAACAGATAGGTGTCATTAAGTTATTTTTATTCAAGGGTATATAATCTTGGTAAGGTCTATGTCCATAACATAACAGACAGGTGTCATTAAGTTATTTTGATTCAAGGGTATATGATCTTGGTAAGGTCTATGTCCATCAAGTAACAGATAGGTGTCATTAAGTTATTTTTATTCAAGGGTATATGATTTTGGTAAGGTCTATGTCCATCAAGTAACAGATAGGTGTCATTAAGTTATTTTTATTCAAGGGTTTATGATCTTGGCCTATGTGCATAAAGTAACAGATAGGTGTCATTAAGTTATCTTTATTCAAGGTTATATCTTGAATAAAGATAACTTCTTAATGCGGTTTACAGAATACATCTACTTACCAAGTTTCAACAGTATAGTTCTTATAGTTACGGAAAAAAGTGGCTGTGACATACGGACGCACAGACAGACATGATGAATCTACAAGGGTTCAGTTTTTCGCCATTTGGCTACTGAACCCTAAAAACCCTGATGTATAATAAATTATAATAATTGTTATAAAGTAATGTTATATACCATACCCAACTTCTTAGTTACAGAAAAACGTAACTTTTTTTATGGAAGAGGAGGAAAAACGAGCATAAGGGTCACCTGATGGTATGTGATCATCGCATACTCTCTCGTAACACCAGAGGAAGCTCAAGAGTGTTGCCCACCTTATTAAGTGTTGAATATACGTTCATATGAATTCGAAAACCAAAAACTTATTGGTAGATACGTGGCAAGCAAATTACAACATTACTGTGTTTCGGTCTGACGGGCGCCGAAGCTAGTGACATTACTGGGCAAATGAGACTTATCATCTTATGTGTATGTCTCAAGGTGACGGGCGCAATTGTAGTGCCGCTCAGAATTATTGAGTTTTTCAAGATCCTGAGTGGCACTGCATTGTATTGGGGAGGGCGTATGAATTACCATCAGCTGAACGTTCTGCTCGCCTCGTCCTTTATTTTCATAAAAAAACGTCTCCGTGGTGAAAGTTAAGGAGGAAGAGAATAAGGAGTTATTTAGGACCGTACTGCAAATTTAAGATTTTCCCAAAATATTGCGACGTGGCTGTGTACATCTGCTTGTACAATTTAGTAAGGTTTTATTTTCTGATGATGCCAAAATCTTATTTGGTGAAATCTGACGTCGTATAGTGCTATGAAGACCAGAAGAGCGTTAAGCAGACGTATGTTTTGAAGAAATTACGACGTACGGTGTCTGCACCGGTCTTGGGCTGGCATAACTTCTGAATATGTTAGTTTTCGTAGAAAATGGCTCTCTAAATGCACAATGTTACATCACGAATCTCCTAATTACTCATGTACAACCAGTGTTAGCTGTTACAGGAAGTGCTGCTGTCCTTATGGACGACAATGCTCGAGCACACCGAGCTGATGACGTAGACGCGAATTAATTTTTTTTTGCACTAAATACTTTTTACCACTGTTAATACTAAAATAACTTGAATAAACCAAGCGCACGTTTTCTGCAAAGGTGTTTATATTATGATGCATGGCTTATCCTGTGAGAAAATAATAAATTTTACTGACACTTATCTTGGCGATCTCACATCAAATAAACTGCACACTTCTACATGGTTGGGTCGTTCGTTCCTCAACCATTGATATTGACAATGAGTCCTCATTTCGAGGTAAGTAAGTAATAAGTCCTCAGTTCGAGTTGTTTAAGGGGGTAATTGTGAATTTGCATTCTCTCAAATCGACTAACAATATAAATGTTACAAATTGGTTGTGTTTGTTCCTATTACTATGTTGACTTTGATTATTAATCTGTCCAGATGGAGAGTTCAAACATGTAAGTCCAAAAATTACAGCCCTTGTGGGATTATTAGTTAGACGCAGTGTTGGTAGGCACCCCAAAAGATGGACCGACGATCTGGTCAAGATTGTCGGAATACGTCGGATGAGGGAAGCGCAGGACCGATCGTCGTGGAAATCTTTGGGGGAGGCCTTTGTCCAGCAGTGGAAGTCTTTCGGCTGATGAGGAAGAAGAGAAGAGACGGGCTTATTAGTTTGTCTCGCCCGCTAAATGTTGAAATTGTTAATGTACGGCATACATTCTGTGGCATATAAAAATGAGGTTTTGAGCTATAAAAGGGTGCAACCAAAAATTTCTTGCTGTCTTGCTTGTTAGGTTAACTATGTAATAAAGAAAATTAAGAAAGAAACATTTAATTAATCTTATATCTTTAAACGAGCAATTTTTGTAAGTATATATATATATATATATATATGTATACAGGTACTTTCCATAAATCTCTAGCTAGGTTTCAATTTTAAAAACTGTAGTTTTATCCGTGTTTTAATGAGAAACAGCTACAATAACATTAGAATACAAAGGTAAATTTCGCCAATATATATAATTCTATAGCTCAGATGGGATATTGGGTGATCCGGATAGCAGAAGAATCCGCTTCGAGTCACTACTTAAAAGTCCGAACAAGGCCAATGATATTATAGTTTATTATCATTGAGCAAGGCTCGGTATTCCAGGTACTAAATATTTAATTTTAGTTTCAGATATTACATACACTCTAACACAATGTTTTCTGGGTGGCCTATTCTTTGAATTTCAATTTCTCATTATTAACAAAAATGTGCGACAGCTAATTCAATTCAATGTTCCGAAATTTCTAGCCACCTTTTAACCGAAGTATGGCCTGTTTGTCCCCAAATAAGTATTGGATAAAATGGAACCGTATACATTACCGAATCGAACTTACTAAATATATATACATATGATTTTCTGGCGCAGAATAAGAAGTACTACTTGTTATAATTTTAATGTTACATTTACAAGTTCGTGCTATCAATCCATTGATATAATCCAGTTCAATGCATTCAGTTTTAAGTAATATGTTCTGTTATGATATAGCTCCGTTGATGTAGACGCGATTTTCAGCTGCTTGGTTTACTGCTTCTGGCAAAGCATCAATATGTCTTTGAGGTGCTTTGGATTTCATTTTTACAAGAATACTATGATCGGCATAGAAGCGGGCAAGCGTTGTGAGTATAGAATATCATTCACGTTGGTGTTGAATTTCATAGTCTTTTCACTAGCGTTTTCAAACATTTCTATCTTTTTACCTGTGTTTATTGTTCGTCATAAATGCTTTCCTCAAATAGTTCCTATTTTTAGCCTATTATTGTGTTATTTACTCTGTTATTATAATTATTCAAAGAACAATCATAGAAAAATTTTGCTGCTACATGATTCAGAGGTTTTCAAAATGTCAACATTTAATTATTGCTATTGATGTAACAGTAAGAATACAATAACACATATTTAACAATTTCCTTAAATGAATAGAAATAAAAACTGTATTGTAAATAGTAAATTAGATTATCGTTCAAAGAAATGTTATATAATACTCTTAATTTCTTATTTACTTTAATTCACAAAATAATTCTATGCACATATTTAGCTAAAGCATACTAGAGTATCCACTTCATCTTAAATTCATCAAAAGCCTGATTAATGTCGGATGTAATATCAATTCCTGGTTTATTGTTTATTGATAGCCAAATAGAGCCGGGCTCTCCTTCTTGAAACATTTTCACAAAGGCCGTGACAGCAGAGTCAACCCTAAAATAGTAATAATGAAATTAAACAAGTCTTTTAAAGGTTTTCTTCGTTTCATACCCTGAATATTTCTATATGAAGTAATATTGTTTATGATTGTGATGTTATAGGTAAAATATTTTTTATGATAAAAATACAAGAAAAGTATTACAAATACCCAGACGAGAAGAAAAATATATCATTCATCATAACATGCATTTCTCGCCATCAGGATTGGAAACTGCCAACAATATCTTGTAAGGCTCATAACATCTACTCATCTCAAATCATTTTAACTTTCTTTTTCAGATAAACATACAGAATATTATTTTGGCCTGTGCTTTCCCGGGGCGTAAAAAGAATAGGGAAGACCCAGGCCAAGGGTGTTTTTAGAGGCGACTACATACCACTACTAGGGCATTTACATGTGAGAGGCTTCTTTGCCCAGGATGCCGGCTAGATTATGGGTACTTCAAAGGCAAGGGGCCTTCTTTTCTGGAGTGAAGCAGTAATGTGTAAGCATAATTGCGTTGCTGGCGCCGTATTTAGTGAGATTTCTGGGCAAATGAGATTTAACGTGACGAGCGCAATTGTGGTACCGTTCATAATTTTTTTGGGTTTTTCAAGAACCCTGAGCGGCACTGCATTGTAATGGACTGGTCATATCACTTACCTTCAGCTCAACGTCCTACTCGTCTCGTCCCTTATTTTCATAAAAAACATTATAATTTTACCTTTGGAAGGCCGTTAGCTCAACTGCAGTTTTTAAGAAGGTTTCCCCTAATTTCTTTTCCATCGATTGCTCAAGAATATTTTCCACCATTGGAGTTAGAGTTCCTCCAAAGCAGATGGTCAAAATGCGCACGCCAGTGTTATCGAAAAACGGGGGTAACTGAAAGCATTCGTTAGTCACTTCAAAAGTAATTTTGCTTGATAAATCTTGGATATCATTTTTCTGGAGCATACTGTATTTTGCATCATCTTCTTAAAATAATAGATTGCGCTATCGATATGATTTTCAAGTGTAACGTATTCTTACTTCGTTTCTTTAATCATAAAAATATTGTATGACAATCCAGAAGCTTAGAGTATGACTTACAAACAAAACAGGCTCATTTTTAGTTATCTTATGGATAGATACAATAATTAATTTACTTACGGAAATAGTTTGTCCGAAATGTAACACAGCTAGTTTGGCACCACCGTAAATTGGAAAAGGAGCGCACTTGCAGAGTGCAGCAATAGATGATACGTTAATAATAGTGCCACCAGCTCCTCCTTTATCTTTGCGCATATGTTCCATACCTTTGAGTGTGAATGATACTACACCTTGCTGAAAAATAATGATTTGATGATTTTGTAATCTATAATATTTCAGGCCATTTGTATCCGTTTGCACATTTTGTGGTTTCAACAAACGGTAGTTCGTCACGGTAATATAGTCTTAACTGGTTTTAAATTAAACTGTCGTGAATTTTTTAAAGCAGCTTGAATGTCGAGGTAACATACTGCCGATAGAAATAAGTGAATCTGAAATAGCAAATAAATGTGAAAATATATACCCAATTGACTTCGCTCGCAGTCCTCCATTGATGGAGAGAATCATTCCCTACTCCTGCGTTGTTAATGATGACATCTATTCTCTTGTTCGCGTCCAGTACTTGTTGGAAAGCGGTCTTTATTTCATCTTCTTTACTAACGTCACATTTGATGAACATAGCCTTCCCTGGATATTTTTCGTTGAGTGATGCAACAAAGGTTTTGCCGACCGCTTCAGCAATATCCAAGATTGCCACATTCTGTATCAAGATATTATATTATATATCTGCTTGTACTTTACCCTACTCAATTGAATAAAAGTTCTCAGAAATTTATAATAAGACAATATATTATGATTATCTTCTCTTAGTATCTTTATTAGTATGTAAATTGATATCACTAAGTAAAAAAATTAATAGGTTGGCAGTTAGCAAAGTTAAACTCGTAATGGGACTAACTTTTTGTTTATAATTGATATCGCAACCAATCCATTATCAATAAATCATTTCTGATTGTGTATTATAAAGTATATTTAGCTTAGATTAACTCTTATTTATTCAGTCTACTTGGATTTATGCGATAGTTGCTGTTGATATTCCTTGAAAAAAAAAAAAATACAAATTGAAGTACAATTGTAAATGTTCTTAATACTAAAATACCTTAGCTCCAAGCTGCAGAAATATCTTGGCGTATTCCGCTCCTAGACCAGATGCACCTCCGGTTATCAAAAAAACTTTATATTGAGCTTCCGATTGCGACGTCATTTTTTTTTATTGTCGTCTCAATTTCACTAACTTTATCTGGATGGACTTCTTAACTGTCGTGTTTACTTTTAAGTCTTAATATGATTATTGCACTCATTTATATAATGTGTTGTGCAGTTATTATCGTTATGATAATTTAGAAGATAATATATCATGCAGTTTTATCTGTATTGATAATGAAGTAGCTAATTATAATTTTGTTGTTGTTATTTATTAAATAGCAGTAATAATCCGGGTCATGAGCAATAACACTCAGCTTCATATAAACTTCGCCATATCTATGTTCATAAAGTAATAGGTAGGTGTACACACTATCAGCACTTGGTATGTATCTGACAAAAATGTATTGGACATTTGTGAATATTTAAAAAAAAATATACACTACCGGTTGGATCAATTTTCTGAATAGTTCGATTGCTATTTTGAACCTTTCATTATTCTTTTAAACAATATAGATAGATATGTATGTTCTTCATGGCATACGGCCGTTCCCATTTTACTATCTACATATATAGATAAATTACTACCTTCTAATGTCAGTAATTAACTGTCAATAATCTGAAGCTGTACCAATATACCCGATAAGTCATTCTTATCGTCTTATATTGGGACGCGTTATTGCAAATTCCATACAAACTGCTATCCCTGGTAAGCTATACGTCGTCTCATTTGACAGACAGCGTGTACGGATAAGGTGAGTTACCGTCGATAAGTTTATTGGGACAGAAAAGTCGACGATAGTTACGATTTTTATCTCAAGTAAGAGATAGACTGAATATTAGGAACGGCCGTTAGAAGTTTTCCAGAAATTACAAAAATTTTAACATGAAATCATTACTGAGGATATTTCGGCAAGAATACAATAACACAAATTAATTAAATTCGCTTTATTGAATTGAAATAAAACTGTATTATTTATAATAAATTATAAAAATTGTTGTAAATGAATATTATATAACAGACCCAACTTCTTATTTACAGATTACAGAAAACGTAACAAACATTTTTAATACGCATCTATTGAGACTAGTTAGCCTATTCTACCGGTGTTTACTAAAATATGTGAAGAACTAATACTAAATCAACTGCTAAAAAGTAAAATGGCTAAAGTGTGAAACTTTACGGTCACTCATCTATTACAACCCAAGCAATTTGGTTTTATCAGAGGCTAGTCAACCATGGATGATGGAATGGCACTTGTTAAACATGACGAGTTTGACTGCTGGTAGGACGATGACGCAATTGCAAATTTTGGTGATCTTTCGAATGCATTTGATTGCGTGGATTTTACTACTCTGTCAATCAAGCTCAAGTTTAAGTCTTTGTGAAAATTCTTTAAAATTAATGACTTCTTATTTAGTCCTAAACAATTTGTAGACATTTCCGGAATATAATCAAAAGGTTCCGATGTAGAGACAGGCGGACCACAGAGTTTTATCTGTTGCATAAAAAGTAATAAATTGGTTCACAAAAAATTATAACCTATAGTTAAATAGTAAATAACCAATTGTATTATTACAACTACTGAATGTGCAGCAAACATAGGTAATGCTAGATTTCAAAACTTTGGAATTTGTGAATTCGATTGCTTTCTTGGCATTATCATAGACAGTAAAGTACAGTGGCGATTATTTACCAGAATTTTTTCAAATAGATTGAGTTCTGCAGCTTTTGCCGATTTTGCGGATTTTCATAGTATTTTAGTGCTCCAAAATTGTAGGCTATGCAATTTTGTTATTTAAAAGATGGACTGGGAGCTTCTTTTTCAGTTCTTCTCTCCACATAATAGCACTTTTATTAACTATTGATGCTTCGTGACGTTCCCTGACTGTTGTTCCAATTTGTTATGTTATTGTCACTCTCTATAGTAAATAAAGATATTTATATTTTATTCTTTTCATACTTAAGCTCGACCATACTAGGCTAACCACTTCATTTTAAATTCATCAAAGGTTTTGTTAATGTCGGATGTAATATCCATGCCTGGTTTATTTTTTACTGATAGCCAAATAGAGCCAGGCTCTCCTTCCTTAAACATTTTAACGAAGGCCGTCACAGCTGATTCGATTCTGAAATAGTAAATATAAATTAAAAAAAAAGACCAGGTGCGATAATTTTTGACACCAAAAAAAATGTAGGAGGAAACCCATTGGAATAGGAAGATAATATTACAAAAATGAAAGGAAAAACAAATTACGGGCGATCTGAGGACGGGAAGTGGAAAAGCAAGTGGAAGGGGTGTTTAAGGGTAAATCGGTTTACATCGATTTCCGGCGATACTACAAGCCTAAATAAATATGGAATAAAGTTAAATAGTAGGTTATAAAAAGATCCACATCTTTTGTTTTTACACTCTGTATGTGAAAAATTAAAATAACCAAGTCATTGGATTCTTATTTTCATCTCTTCCAAAAAAAAATTTTCCACGAGATTTAGTGAAAAGTTACCTTTTTACATCCTTTTTTGATTTGAAATATTTATTTTTTCACCTTATTTTGACTCAATATACAAAACAAACATATTTTCAATGGAACAATCTCAGGTCAAAATATCAGCATTTTCAAAAAAGTCGGTGGGCTTTTTATTCGTTGAAATCTCTTCTTTTTGATGATGTAAAAGATATACAGTACTATAGTAAATGTTTTCAGAAAATACAAAGAAGCGAAAATAACTCGAATCTGATTTTTTTTTACTTGTACAATTTTGTGCTATTTATTAAAATTTACACATTACACTACGAAAAACGTAAGATTCCATTTTACATTGAGAAACAAAAAAAATGGAAAACAAGCATATAATTAACAACCAAATAATTTATTTTTCCTTTAATATTTTATTATATTCTCTCCCTTTCCCAATGGGTTTCATCCTACTATTATTTGTTTTTAATTTTTATCATTTTCAAAGGCTTCATCAATGGTCAATGGTCATCGGAATATTTAAATATCATATATTATTTTTTTCACACCTTGATATTTTCATCGCTTTTAGTCCCTGGTATGAGGGACAAAAGTCGTCTTGCCGAGAGATAATCGGCCACTTTTGTCCCTCGTACTAGGGACTAAAAGCGAGCTTTCATCCAGGTGGGAAGAAAAGTCGTATACATCAGACATTGCCGCCCGCGATTGTCGACAATATTCCGCAGATGAGAATGGCCTGCTTTTTTCCCTAGGTGCGTAATATACTATTATGAATGTAATGTAAGAAGTAAAGTATTTTTGACTATAAAAGTACTTGAATCGGATGATACATGACACAAACAAGACGAAAACATCATTCATCTGAACATGCAATTTCCTCTATAAGGACTGCCAACAAGATCTCGTTAGGTTGCAAAACGCATACCTATACTCACCTCATATCATTTTAACTTTCCTTTTCAGATAAACATACAAAACCATAAACATTTTACCTTTGGATGGCGCTTAGATCAATTACTGATTTCAAGTATGCTTCCCCAAATTCCCTATCTACTGAACGCTCAGTAAGATTATCCATCAATGGTGTTAGAGTCGGTCCAAAGCAGATAGTCAAAACACGCACACCAGTGCTATCGAAGAACGGAGGCACCTGGAAACATTTTTTTAGTTATTTATGCTTTGATATCATTTTTCAGGAGCACGCTATATTTTGCACGATGTTTACAAAATAATAGCATGTGCTATTATCGATATGATTTACCTAACATTGTAACGCATTTATTATCTATCTTTGCTTTTCTTATATTCCATGCGCAAATTCACCCCACATTATGTTTTCTGAACTTGAAATTGTATATTTTTTACAATCTATAGTATTAAATAGGTACCTTTTTTGTTTTCATGCTCATCACAATGAATTTTCTAGAATAAACTTAAGCTAAATAATTTTACAAAAATGGGCTACCTGCTATTGTAAGCCCTGTAAAATTATTCCGGCTGTTACCGATATTAGCGGAAATAAAGATACAGATCATACAGACAGAGCGAAAATATAAAAAAACTGGTGTAAGTTCCTTGTACATATTCATAATATTTTTGTATTCTAATGCTACTAATTGTAGAGTGTGTATAACCTTTATAGATATAGCACACACTCATCTCTCAACCACTGTATAAACTCTTGCAGAGAAAATAAGCGGGCCTATAATTGCAGTCAACCCCGAAAATCGCATGGCGACCCTGCCAAAGCTGCCTGTCGGCGGCGCTGCGCAGATGTTTTTTTTTTGTAGTTATTGTTGAATTGAGCTAAATAATAATTAATCTAAGATCAATTAATGTAAATGAAGCAAAACATCCAGACAACACATTAGTTATCACATTAACTACTATAGATACAATTAATTTACTCACGGAAAGAGTTTGACCGAAATGTAATACTGCCATTTTGGCACCACAGTAAATTGGCAAATTAGGGTACTTGTAGAGTGCAGCAATAGATGAAATGTTAATAATAGTGCCACCAGCCCCTCCTTTATCTTTGCGCATATGTTCCATACCTTTGAGTGTGAATGAAACCAAACCTTGCTGAAAAATAATGATTTTACGATTTTGAAATCAATAATATTTTCAGTTTAACATTTCTGTTTGCACATTTAATTGAGTACAGCTAATTGAGTATGCTACATACACACACACGTCACTCACCCAAGCAAACACATACACACACAAATACAAATTTCCCTTCTAAGCTCAGCTAATTACAGTCCTGACCATATCCTACTAAATTCCCATCTCTGAATCATGTCTTCCTTTGTGTCAAAAAAAGACATTCTGTGGTATATACAAAAGGGAGTCCGGTATACGCATATCGTGTGTACTCCACGGTGAAGTAAATGTAATAAATAGTCTAATATTAAACAGTCTTGAATCTTCGAAGCAGCTTGAATGATTGACTTAACTTACTGCCGAGTGAATTATGTACTATTTAATATTGTAAAATAAAGGTATTTTAGTACCCAATTGACATCGCTCGCGGTTCTCCATTGATTTGGAGCATCATTCATGATTCCTGCGTTGTTAATGATGACATCTATTCTCTTGTTCGCGTCCAGTACTTGTTGGAAAGCGGTCTTTATTTCATCTTCTTTACTAACGTCACATTTGATGAACATAGCCTTCCCTGGATATGTTTCGTTGAGTGATGCAACAAAGGTTTTGCCGACTGCTTCAGCAATATCTAGGACGGCCATGCTCTGTAGCATTATATTTTTACATTAGTAATATTTGTGTGCTTTATTGTAAATAATATATACATAAATGTTATTCTCACAACTTAATTGACATAAAAGTATCGTTTATTCGACTTTTCATAATATCTAAATTGGAACATAAGATAGAATTCATGAGCAATATTTTTAAATACCTTTAAATTAACAAATTTCACTCCAAATTAGGCGCACAGTTGTTGACATACTTTGCAGTTGAGAAATTTAAACAATTTACAGATTTTTTTTGTTGGCTTTAATATTCTGATGTTTCATAATATACAATGTGTTAAAATAATCACATTAGTACATTATCAAATCTTTTTTCGATTCCGTGGACTCGGTTATAAGTTACTACTAAGCTGAGCATTATTGAATATATTTTAATTGATTATAAGTTGCTTAGTGTTTTTGGAAATGTGTTAAAAAAGTGTCAACGTTCTTACTGAAATACCTTAGCTCCAAGCTGCAAAAATATCTTGACGTATTCTGCTCCTAGACCAGATGCTCCCCCGGTTATCAAAAAAACTTTATCTTGAGTCTTCCATTGTGACGTCATTCTTGAAATATTTTACTTTCTAATTTCTTTAACGATTTAGTTATGTATGGACGACTTAGTAATATCGTGTTCTCACTCCACCTAACATAATAATCACTGTCTTTTATAATGTATTTTGCAGTTGTTATCGAAATGATAATATTGTAGATTAATTCCTAGCGGTAATGTAATAGTATTATGAGCAGAACTTTTATATCATTTGTTATATTAGGTTTATGCCTATTGAGTATACAAAGTCTGTGAAACGCAATGAAGCCTTTAATATAATGTTTTAAATATACTTTGTAGTAAATATAATATAAGTTTGTATAAAATACTTTTAAAGGTAAACGCGTGTAATTGTAAGTGTGTTATTACATTAGATTTTTGCGTAAAAGTAAGGTACACACTTATTTTTATATTAGCTAAGACCTTTCCAGATCTCGTTTCCAGTGGGACTGAAAACTGACTGAAAACGAGATCCTTTAAGAGTGTTTTATTTAAATGTGTAACACACGCCTTAGAATAGAATAGAATAGAAACATTTTATTAACAATAAAAACACACACCTTCAATTTACAGAATAAATTAAATTAAATGTAACAAAAACTATTAAAATATAAAAAAAAAATGAACTGTGCGGCGCGTGATTCCCTGCTAAAAGGGGCTGACTCAGTATATTGTTGGTCAGTGCAGAAGACACCAACACAACACTGGTTTACAGCAGCCCCTCGTGACATTTGGAGTAAACAGCTATTGTAGTCAATTAAGGAAAATACTGTATAAGTTTGTTTTAATGAATAAATATGTTATTTTATAAATAAAACAATCCCAATCTTGGTTAGGGTAGCAGATCAAATCAAATAAAAATTATTCTATTCATTTCGTCAAATGTGATGGTGATGGTGATGATGATATAGTGCGCTGTAATATATCAACCACTGTTCTGTTCTACTAATCATCTTGGAAATTTGCATGTATACCATGTATTGTTTCATGGATTTTATTGTAGCTATTCACTTTGTTACAGCTCCCAATGAGTTTGTGTTACAGCATTCTAACTGCTATAACCTGACCCTTATGAAAACTGGAATTATGCTATATCTAAACATGCGTGAATTTAAATACATTTCTCAAAACTGACAAGGACAATGTCATACAAATCGCGAGTGTAAGACGTAGCTTATCACTCAAACTAAAGTATTAAACATGGATAGTTTTTATCGGTTGTTTAACTGCAAGATCTAGACTTATAAATTATCTAAGATAAAGACTTTCCAATCCCATTTTGTATAGAAACTGTATTTTAACAACACAATCTTAATTTCCAAATATTGTGTAGAAAACGCTTGAATGTCACATGTCGGAATCAGGAAATGCATCAAAATATCAATATTGATAATCGCCAATAGTGTAGTGTTTTGTGGCTTATTAGAAACACAACAATTGGCTTATTACATTAAATAACTTAACACTATCCGTAGATTTTTCTCTCTCCACGAAGCAGAGAACAGTTAATAGTTTAAATATTTCTTCTTTGTCCAAGTATATTGATTCTCTTATAACATATCATACGATTATGAGCGATTACTGCTATTTCTTAATATATATAAATTACGGGACACGTTGTTTGTCCGCGATGGACTCCTAATCTAATGAACGGATTTTAATGGGAATTACATCATCGAGTGCAGTTTAGTCCAACTCGAGAGGTAGGATAGTTTTTATTTCGATTTCAGACCCATAATTATTTTTAATTCCAATATTTGTTTTGTATATACATATTTTCTAGGAGAGAACTTATTGACGCACGGTTTGACAGTTCTGCTGTGAAACAATTAACAACAGGGAGCAATGACGTTCTATACATAATATTTTACATTATTGTCATTGACAGGGAGCACATTAAATAATTCTTGGTGTTATGAAATATTATTGACAACATAAAAAAACAGTATTATTTTAACTATGCACCGAACAACGTCTGTCGGGTCGACTAGTATTACTATATTATGAAGGATGTAATAGTTAAGTGTGACCAGGCCATTATTCCGTAACTATTACAGATATCAAACATCTTTAAATTGATATTGAAACTAGGTTACCTTATCAGTAAAATGACATCGATAACTTTTTAATAATCAAACGAGAAATCTTTATATAAATCACTTAAGGCGAAGAGTAAGCAGAAAACACGCAAACATGGTGTTTTTAGACAAGTTTTGTGGTGAAAGTATAGCATTTCGAGCTATGAACACTACTTAATTCTGTTACACATATCCTTAAGTCTTATTTGTAGCTTGCTAATGCTTGCTGTTGGTTATAGTTAACACTGCCGAGCCTCTTTGAACTACCACATTTCTTTGAAGTTAAACAAGTTTTTTGGCATGGCGTGACGCTTTTTTTTGGTACTTCTCTCAGAAAAGTTATTCTTATAGCTTGTACTTTTTTGTGTAGTTTCATTTATTCAGATTATTAGTGAATAACGAGGATTGTAAGCATATAAACTGTTTTCCACGCAAGAATTTTGAAAATATTGGCTTTGTTACATAGATGACGGGCCGGCAGCCGTGAACTCATATCGCTCAAGGTCGCTGGCATTTATTGTCGCCTTAATACACGTAGTAGTAGAGCTTCTATACATGTCAACTTTGGGTGAAGTACACCAGGCGTACCATCAACAACATCAGGGCGCAATACAATGATGCGTATCGTATCCTGATGAAGTTGCCTCGGTACTGTAGCACGTCGGCCATGTTCGCCGAGGCTAGAGTACCGGATTTCTTTGCGATCCTAAGATCGTGTATCGCAACATTCTGGAACCGATTGCGAGAATCCAAGAATGAGATCCTGAGCACGCTGGCCGGGTGTCTGGATTGCTCAATTAACAAGCATTGGCGTTCAGTTGTTACCAGGAGGCTAATAGGAAATAAATATAGAAAACCTGAATATAGAATTGTTTTTTAATTTATTTAATTTTAAATTTAATTGTATTATGTTTAACTGGGTGGATACCTTTTATTTAGTAGAGAGATTTTAGTTTCCCTATTTTAAAAGGTATAAATATAAGGGAGTGTTTAATATCAAAATTTTCGATACTTCTCGTTTGATTTGTAAAAAGTTATCGATGTCATTTTACTGATCAGGTAATGTACTTTCGATATCAGTTTCGAAGATTTTTGATATCTCTAAAAGGTACCGAATAATCGCTTGGTCACACTTAACGATTATAGTAACTATTGTTAATTTATTGAAGTAGGCGTTACTTTTACGGAAATCCATAATTATGCAAATGTTTTGAGTTTTCTTTAGTGTTAATTCCGCCAATATCTGTCTTTTAAACAATTCTTCAATTAGTTTAATTCAATTAGTCTCGTGCCAGATTTTGCCGAGTCAACATGTCGAATTGTTTAAAAGACAAATATTGGCGGAATGAACACTAAAGAAAACTGAAAAAATTTGGTTACTACTACTGTATATATATTATCGTCTACGTGATGCAATATGACAGGTTCATATTACAATCCGAAATAATATATAACTTTATCTGAACAACAGAGTCTAGAATTTAGGTCACTGATTGTGTTATCAGTATAATTAATGCTTACGGGAAAACGGCAGAATTTACTCGAATGCAATCATAAAACATAAATGAGGTTATAACTACGTAGCGGTTTGTCGATTTTCTTGGCAAAGAAGGTCCAAAGAACATAAGGCGAAGATACATAATAGCTTTAAGGGTAAATATACACTTTCATAATAAGGTCCCAGCTGTTCAGGCATTATCTATAAATAAATTATTTTTTTTTATTAAAAATGGCTGTATCGTAAATCCTATTACTCCACAGCTGAATATCTAAGTGATCGGACAGCCGGACAGCAATGACAGTACAATATGGTATATTTTTATTAAAAAGAGCGCAAATAAAGAATGCTGGGTGAGTTTCTTGCGCCACTTCTTCTCTCTCAAAGCGCCATTTGTTTCCGAAGCGGTAGTAGTATCTATTATATTAGAAATGACATCAAAAAGAATTCTAAAGGAATCAATTTTGAGAAAATAAATGCCTTTTATGCCTTTTTATGCCTGCCTATCGAACTTCATCTGATGGTCAGTGTGCACGTAGACGAATCTTATGAAGGTATTCGATCTTTCAGAAATGTTGGAATAGTTTTTTTACTTTATATTGTTTAAGTTTATGCCCTTTAAGTTTAAATTGTCCCCTTAAAGCATTAGCTGTTCATTTTGGATAGGTGCCACCCTATTTGTTTTCATCCCATCCGCATGTTTTATTCTCCTTATAATTTCTTCTTGTCTCTCATCTACAATGTACCGAAAAACAACTCTGCCTTTCGTCATTGCCTTTTTATTTTCTGTATTAAAAACAAAAACGCTATTTTATTCCTTTTCATCACAGAGAACAATTCTATGAATATTATTTTTGATCGGAATGATTGAGTTCTTCTTTCATAATATGCGTAAGAGCGGGAATTTTTCCAATATTGAAAAAAAAAGTACGATTTTAATTTATAACAATATTTATAACTTACAAACTTGTTAATTTATAGATATTTTTAAGATTTTAGTAACTAAATTCCCGCAATTAATCATAAATCCCATTTGAATTAGAGTTGAAATTTATTTACAACAAGAAGAAATTTAAAACAAAATTTTTATATATGCTTATAAACGAGGAGGAGGTATGAGGTAATGATACCCACGAATTGATAAGCTCCTTCGTTTAAAAGTCGGTTTAAAAGTAGTTCAGAGTGATTTGGAACTAACGATTGTGTGTTGTGATGGCTGTTCTTATCAAGGTAATATGCGAATTGCAAGCAGCAAGTATTTATATTTTCGTATAAAATGTAAGGGTTCCTAGAAGCTGTATAAATGATCTTATATTTAGGTCGACCTTTGAAGCAAACTCGATGTAATTTTCCAACAAATATTGCTATGAAATTGAAGTTCGAGATTATTGGGCGCGCGCTCCGTGGGGAATCGGAGCTACTTGAGTTACAAAGTTTTACAGAAAAGGAACAACAATTCGAGTGTATTCTATTTGATCCATTTTAATCTCCTTTTTATGTCTGTCAAATTAAATGCAGTCCGAATAATCAATATCTTAATGCTGTGATGTTTCTGTAAAGTCGGAATATAGTTAATTGTTCAACAAGGGGCAACTAGATGAAGTCGAGGGCCACCATACTCCCGAGTAGTGAAATCGCACTTTTACCGGAGTGCTGAAATGTCAAAAGGGCAAAGTTTTAATGAAAGTTATATAATCAACAAACAAATTACTATGATTATAAATTATCTAAAATTTTATTATTTTTTTTTATTTTAAAATTTATTTGAGCAAATTGTATTGAACAGATTGTACGTTATGACGAGACGAGCAGGACGTTTAGCTGATGGTAAATGATACGCTCTGCCCATTACTATAATGTGCCGCTCAGAATTTTCAAAAACTCGGAAACTGAGCACCACTATAATTGCGCTTGTCACCTTGATACACCAGATGTTACGTCTCATTTGACCAGTAATTTCACTAGCTGCGGCGCCCTTCCGGCCGAAACACAATAATGGTTACACATTACCGCTTCACGGCAGAAATAGACGCCGTTGTGGTACCGATAATCTAGCCGGCATCCTGTGCGAAGGAACCTCCCACTGGTACCTATTTCTGAAATCACAAAAGAGTATATGGCGGTGATCACTAAGGAACACATGATCCGCCAGCTAGTATGTAGTGTCCTATACCATAAAAAACCAGACTATTTTCATGATCCTGAAAGTGTAACGAGCGGCGTAAAGTCTGGCTAGACAGATATTATTGAGGCTATGAAGGCAGAAATAGGCGCCGTTGTGGTACCCATAACCTAGCTGGCATCCTGTGCAAAGCAGACTCTTGTAATCTTGAAGTTCGGCTCGAGCCTCCGCCATGTTGAACGCAGAGGTGCAGACAACCTTGAACGATTGATAGTGACGGGGAAATTAGATGGAGAGAGGGTAAAAGACCTACCGTAGTCGGCCATAGTCCGAAACGGTAGTCGGATCAAATTTCTGAAAACATGAAGATATCCATACGCACTCCACCAGGCGACGGAGCGAAACCGGTGGAGACAGCTCGTTGACCGATTGAATACAATTCTTATCAGTGAGGGAACGACTTAGAAGAGAAGAGAAAACTATGTTAGGTTCATCCCTAATAAAGAGCAGGTTAAAATTCAATAAAGAAGATAAAAATCGCAAGCCACCAAGAGTTACAGTGTCCGTTATTCTTGAGTATTACTCCTGGAACCCGCGCTCCTCTTTTTAAAATTATGCCACAGCTTTCATTTCTCGCAAATATTTGCACAAATTTATACGCTTTATAGGTATTAGCTTCGCTTGTATCTATATCTAAAATATTTTCATTAATTTGGCCGTGTATCCCCACGGGGATAATTAAAAATATAGTAAAGTATATAATTATTTGGATCACGACTAATAATAAGTTTATACTCTTCTCTTAAAGAACTTAATGCATTTGATACCATGACAGGATTTCTCCTCGATAGAATATCGAACAATGAGCTTTGTAAGCTCCCAACAGTTTCGTAAAGAGTTTTGTGAAGTTCGTTCTTGATGTAATGAAATAGTCATATAGGAAATAATCAAGTGGTGTAAGATCGGGAGATCTTGCCGGCCATCTCATTGGACCATGAGTGCCAATCCATCCATACTCAAAATGTTCGTTCAGCATCTCTCTCACTACGCGGCTGTTATGAGCTAGGGCCCCATCTTGCTGGAAGTACAGGTTCCGTATCCCGGCTAATGGCAAATTCTTCATTTCTTCAAACACGTTGTTATAAATTTCGACATAAATCGTATTTATAATGCCGTTGAAAATTTTTATAAAAAAGCCTTTCTTCCTAAAATTCCACACCAGCAATTAAACGAAAATTTAATCTGGGGATGTCCTTCACGTGTTCGCAATGGATTCTCTTGAAAGTAATAATGTCTATTTTTCCGATTGCACATTCCACTATTCGTGTATTGGTTTCGTCGTAAAATAAGATGTTAAACAAAAAATTGCGATACCTATCCATTTCTTCCCTAAACCAGTGGCAAAACCCCAGGCGGTTGAAGGTTCGTTTCAGCTTCACGAGTTGAAGCACTCGGATATGCTTCGGAAAACGGCAGTTCTAAATCTTCGATGACGATTCGTGGATTTCGTGTCAATTGGGTTTAATAACTTTCAACTGCTTTTAAATCACTCTCCATAGTTCTAAACACCTTTTTCGAAGGTAAATAGCGTTGTGGGTATTTCTTTTGCTTCTCCTACTTAAAAAATAGCTTCCACTTAATGAAATCATTCATTATTTGGAATTTCCATTCATAGAAGTTCTTTCAATGTGCATAAACCAACACACAACTCAATACTGAATTCCAAAAAATTTCAAATCTGTTATATCGTTTTTTTTTTTATTTGTAGCTATTCCCATAGTAAGATTTCTAACAAAAAATTTGAATAGGAGGTGAATTTTCTTCCGTGTAAAAATGATAAAATAGAAAATTGGCTATTTCCTTTCTTTAGTTATAATTTCATTGCAAAGATTGATCCTTATCAGCAACAGAGTCATGGAGACATTGCTTCAATAATACAGGATGTTAATTAAAAAAACAATAATTTTTCTTTTTAAATCGATTTCGGTCAAAATTTAAAGAAATTTCAAAAGACCAAATAATATGATTCTTGTTTGTTTATTGGTTTCTTATAAATTGAAGGCATGACTCCTTTCACGACTTTTCTCTGAGTCTCGTAGTATCCGACTTGGCTATCACCGCCATTCTCAAAAAAACAACCTCTATATACCACCTGCGTTGGTGAACGCATCTCAACGGAAGCATGGTGATGCTTCCTATGAGATGTCGTCATAATATGGATGCATAAGTAAAATAAATACTTTTTAACAAAATCTTTAAAATCGTGGCTACGACGATACAGAAAACGTTCTTAAAATTAAAACCTTAGCATCAATTACTAACACTTATTTAATCTTGTGCACAGTTTGACATACTAACATAGACTTAATAAAAAAAAACATACAAACACACATACACGCAAACACACACATGCACATACATTCCCACATACACACACACACACGCACACACACATAACTCTTTTTAGTGAGTTTGCTTATTATGTATAATAATGCCTTTCGGAAGGACCTAGCCTCTGCAGCTTAGGGTATCCTACCGCAGAGGGTAGGATACCCTGGTACCACAAAACATTCTGTACCACTTACTATTAGTATTGAATAAATTATTAAATGATTATTATAAGTACCCGAGCCCTAAAGTAGCCGCAGAATTCGAATAATAAAATTGTTTTTATTATAAAGCTTGTGGTAAACTGTGATGTCATCAGGCTGTTATATTCTGTTCACTTCGATAAATCTGGGGAACTGTGATTTATTCACAGCAAGAGAGTACTCGACCCTGTTATGTTATTCAACGTGCGCCACTTTAAGCCAAGGTTGACTTCGAACTTTGTTTTAAATTTCAACGTTTAATGTACCATCTCATGGAACAGAATCAACCAGAGCTTAGTCTTGGTTTAAGGGACTCTTTTATAAATAAAAAACATTAATCAACGTTATATCTTTATGATTTTTTTATTTAAAAACATTACACAAAAACTCAAGATCTCCTCAAGATATGTAACTTTTAAAACTAAAAAAAATATTAATGAGTACATACTGTTTACAACATAGTAATATTCTACATATATTATGAATTATTGTAAAAGTTGTAAATTACCTAAATGTATGCTTGCTCCTTCATTTTCAATATTATTATTATCTTAAACCAATATAAATTGATTTACGCGAACACTAGTACCCATAACACAAGTTAGATCTTATCATGGGTATCAAAGTTTCAATTCAACACGGCATTTTATTTAAGTACTAGCTGACCCAGCAAACGCTGTACTGCCATATAAAGTAATAAGAAAAAAAATATTAGGGGTAAATGAGACATAGATGACGTCTTGAGATTAAACATCTACATAAAAATAATCTGATAGATAGTTAATAACTGTAGTTAATCTACCTACTATGGTTTGTTAAAATTAAGTTATTTTTTACCTCCTCAGATAGACAGAAAGATATAAAGATTCTAATTAGTTATTAATTTTAAACAATTCTTTCAATTTGATTTCTGAACGACGGGGGACACATCAAAGAAAATACTTGATATTGTTGTTTTTATTTAATTCTGAGCATTTTTATATTTATTCACCTTTTAAACCTTCTCTGGACTCCCACAAATAATTCAAGACCAAAATTGGCCAAATCGGTCCAGCTGTTCTCGAGTTTTAGCGAGATTAGAGAACAGTAATTCATTTTTATACTACAGACTAGCTGACCCGACAGACGTTGTTCTGTATATAATAAATAAAATAATGTTTTTATATGAATTTGTCAATAATATATCATAACATCAAAAATTACTTCGGAAAATATGCACCCTGCTGTCGTAATGAAATTGTTTCACAGCAGAACTGTCAAACCGTGCGTCAATAAATTCTCTCATAGAAATTATGTATGGACAAATCAAAGGAAAAAAAAATTGTTGTTTTTGTTTAATTTAGCAGAATTTTCCTATTTATTACCTTTTAAACCTTCCCTGGACTCCCACAAATAATTCAAGACCAAAATTAGCCAAATCGGTCCATCTGTTCTCGAGTTTTAGCGAGACTAACGAACAGCAATTAATTATTATATATATAGATAGATAAGATATTTTTTAAGACGTAGTACATATATATTTAAGTGTTGTGAACATCTGTTTAGTGAAATAAAGTTTATGATTATTATTATTATTCACGACCTGTGGGTTACCTCTATTAAATACTTCTGGAAGTTTCACCTTTGCGCGTATAGTTGCATGTCTAGTGCAAAACAGAAATGGCGTCTTAATCTTTTCTCATTATTACGAAGTTCCCGTTAATTCAAACATTTTTCGTTTTGTCCATATTTAGCTTTGAGTGTGTACAGTACCTCTTCATGTACTGACAAAAATGTTAATCTTTTTTATCCCTTAGTTTTTCTTTTACATAGCTTAAAAAATAGATGTAAACCTTTTATTTGTGTATCTATAGTTTATTTTCCTTCGACTAGAGGTTATGACTAGTACTAGCATATACCGTGGGCTGTTAATCGATATATTGTCATTACGTCATCGTCTTCGTACTGTCAACGATCAAGCAAAGTTCCTTGAACCGAGCCCCCTTCTTGACCACGTCACTCGTTTTACGAGGGCGACAATCCGCACGATGTTACTAGAATTTTAGTGGGATTTAAATGATGATCTGTCATTTTCTGACTTATTGTTATAGGACGAAGAATTTCTTCTAAATGTGAATTATACAACAGTGAATGGTCTTATTTAATTATATTACTAGCTGATGCCCGCGACTTCGTCCGCGTAGATAAAGGGTTTTTAAAATAATAAGCAAGTTTTGAATTGAAGATTATCTCATGTCCTATTCCAGTTCCGGTTCCCGTTTTCGCTCCTGTTCCCAACATATTATATTATGAATCTTATTCAGAGGAAGATTTCTATAGCTCATCGACGTGAATTTCATTTATTCACAAATCCCACGGGAGGCATAATTTTTCCGGGATAATATGTAGCCTATGTCCTTTCCCAAGCTGTAGTCTATTGCTGTAACAAATTTCATAAATAGGTTCTGTAGTACCGGCGTGAAAGCGTAACAAACAAACTCATAGAGTACTTCGCTATATATTCCTTCTGTTATTATATTTTAGTAAGTAGGTAAGGTAAGTCTTTTTTATGAGGTTGTATTGAGGCCTTTAAAGTATTAAATTCACTCATCGGTCTTATAATATTTATGAATATCATTTATTATAGTTATAATATATGACTGAATTTATGGTCCTAAATGGCTGCATCAGATATCAATACTGATTTGGATTAAACAGTCCTCTTAGCAGTACACTTATGGGTGTTGAATGTTAACACCAGGAACAGACATAAGCTTACAATGCTGACTACTCGGCTAAGTCAAGTTAGTAAGTCTTTTGTGGGGCGATGTATATGTTTTTACAACAAGATCCCAGAAAATGTTCAAAACAAAAGTATTGCGTTATTCAAAAGAATTGTTAAAAAACGATTGTGTGGTAAAGGTTACTATAACATAAATGATTTTCTTAATGATACCACAAATTGGGGATGCAGCGACCGCCCTCAGGCTATTAAATAATAAGTTTATTTGTACAATATTACTTTGTAAACATATTTTTTCGATGAAAAAAAAGCCCGCTGAGTTTGTTGCGCCCGTTCTTCTCAGGTCTGAGGCATTCTCTTTGGAATCGGTGGTAGTTTTTTTTGACTTTCAATAAGTGATGTCACATCCTATTTTGAATAAAAATATTTGTATTTGAATTTGTTATATGTAACTAAGAAATAACGATAAAATTTCTCGAACCTTCCCAAACCTTCGCTAGTAGAAAGTCAACAATGTCTATTGTTTAATTTGACCAAACAATCAGGTCAAGGGCATACCCTACTTGATCACATTAAACACGAACGTTCTCCTGTTTGGGTTAGTGTAGAAATTCGATAGTAAAAAGATTTCACCATATTAGGGTAGAAAATAATATGGTATTTCAATACGTATGTGTTTTACTTCGTTTGCGGTCGGGGCTGCGCGGAGAGATTCCGCGCACTACGGGCTGAAATCGAAGAACCTGGAAGGGTACCGCGCATGCGCCATTCGAACTCCGCCATTGCCTTCTACTAATCGACAGTCGCATCGCGAATGTTTCGGCGACGCCATGCCGGCTGAAACTACTACTTGACTTGAGCAGCTCGCTCTCAACATCCACGAAAACAAAACAGTTGCAAGAGCATCATATCAACACCCTCGTCCAGGGTAAGTTGTAGCTGGTACATCATTCTTAAGCAGTTGTCGAGGTCTCTGATGCGTGTGAGGGATAGGGTTGTAGAGGGCGCTAGTGAGTGTGGTGAGTCATCTTAACTGCGACACGTTGATGGCTGCCTCTTCGATTTTCTGAATTGCAGACGGTTCGGATTGAAAGATTGGGTTGCAGTGTGTTACGTAATTGCGTGACGATTGCAGCGGTTCGATCATACTTTCATATTTCGGCCATACTGTGCCGGGCCGACAGATCGCGAACACAGCACGCTTAAGGAAACGATTGGCCTGTCTATTTAGCGTTTCGTTAGTGATCTATGTTGTGTAATATTTTGTGATGATTTTGGTGTTAATTTTTTAAGTGAAGTGTTGTTTTGATAGTGTATGTTCCATTATTACGTAGCGACGTACAGGTAGATATTTATATAATTGATTTTATGAAATCTGTTAAAATCACGGAATTTTTACTTATTTTCTGATCAATTCTTTTGAATTATAAGCCTTAAGTTACTTCTTTTAAGATGAGCCATCTGCCAGAACGGATAGACAGACAAAAAGGGTCTGTGTTTCTGGCATGTATTTATATCGTTCAAATGTATAAATTTGATACAAGACTGTTTTTATCATAATAACTTCGCTTCGATTTTCAAAATTAAGTAAGGCCTATTTTATGTATCATAATAATGTGCTGCATTGAAACATTATCTGTATTTTTTTCAAACTTTAGCGTATATATAATTATTCTGGCTTTAATATACTATGTGAACAATGAACATATGGTTCCAAATATCTTTAATACAAACGCTTAGCAAACGTAAGCCAAATCTAGTATATAAAATTCTCGTGTCATGGTGTTAAACTTTCAACTCCTCCGAAACGGCTTGACCGATTCTCATGAAATTTTGAGTGCATATTGGGTAGGTCTGATAATCGGAAAACATCTATTGTTCACCCATCTACGATCAACAGTAACTTTTGTATCGCGATTTTAATATCGGCAATACAACGTTTGCTGGGTCAGCTAGTATATATATAATAAATATATATTTGCCGTTTCCGCCCGCTTCGCTGGGCGAATTTGAAAAGGAAATAAATTAGTGCAGGAATGTTGAAAAATAAGTAGCCATAAACCATCTAGGATAAATTTCGTATCGAATGGTGGTAGTTTCATGGCGATACGATCAGTGGTATAGGCGTGAAAGAGCCACAAAGACTATTTTCATTATTTATATATCTCATATAAAACAGCTACAGTCTTCTCTGACTGGCTTTGCTAAAACTAACATTTACTAATGAATTTTGTATATTTTTTAGCCCATAGTAATCAGTGATAATGTAGCTTTCTAGTAGTGAAAGAATATCGAATTCGGTTCAGTAATTTCGGAGCTTACTAAAAACACCTCTTTATAATGTTAGTACCTAAAGACTATTGATGCACCTTTTAGATCTCACAAATCGGCTCCAGTATTTATATTGATTAGACTGACTTAGAATCCGTCGGATGTACGTTTACCTACTCTCTAATAATCAGTTTCCCTTACACTACAAATACTTGAGTTGAAACAAACAAAATGTATAATGTATTGGTATTAAAACTTGTTTCACATTTCAAACTTGTACCTACGTAAGTAAACATTAATAAGTAGAACATCCTCCCAACTAGCGTTGATTCACTTGGGTTAGGCATGAAACAACGCCTCTACGAACAAATCTTCGATCGATCTCTCTTGTTCGCAAGTGTAGACCCGACTGCCGGCACATAACATAGTGGGTAATATGAAAAAAGGTAACTAAATAAGTTGATGTTATTATGTAGATAATAAACAAAACCCGCTCTCGAAACATCGTTTCGGGAGTTAGGACTACCTCGTAAAATAATCTAGACATCCCGGTAAAAAATTTTACTAAATCGTATCATCATCATCAGCCGGAAGACGTCCACTGCTGGACAAAGCCCTCTCCCAAAGCACACCATGACGATCGGTTCTGCGCTGATCTCATCAATTTCCTCAATAGGAAAACAAAGTTGTTTTTTCGGAATATGAGATAGATTATTTAAAGTGCTTAACATTTATATTATAATATTTAAGATTTAAAATATGCTGGACCTTGACGTTCTGAGAGTATAGCACAACCTTAAAGATGAGGTATGCAGAACTATGTGTAGATACTCTAAGTTAACTGCACCAAGGGAAGCTTAATAATACTAAATACAACTACTAAATATATTATTTGTTCCTTATGCATAAACCAGTAACATATACTATATCTAAAATTATAATTGTTTGTCAATTACTCCGGCTGATCGGGTTAGTCGACTTTGTTTTATTAAACAATGGCTCTGTCGTAAATCCTCACCTGAATATCTAAGTGATCGGACAGCCTGGGACTAGATTATGATGCTTTTATAGCAACAGCAATGATAGTACAATATTGTATATTTTTATTGAAAAGAGCGCAAAAAAGGAATGCTCGGAGAGTTTCTTGCGCCGCTTTATCTCTCTGAGCGCCATTTGTTTCCGAAACGGTAGTAGTATCTAGTATATTAGAAATGACATCAAAAATAATTTTAAAGGAATGGATTTAGAGAAATAAAACCGAACGAGCGTTACATTTCCGAGCGTGACCGCCGGCCGATGCACCAAATAATCAATGACCTTTGCTTTCAAGTAGTCGAAATGACGTGCGCGTATTTGTTACAGTTACCAGACAGACCGTGACGCGACCGTTGTAGTGCCGGACAACCGCTACTTTTGAATCGTCTTACTTTATAACATACGTTTCATTATTTCTGTTTGGCTACGCTTATTTTCATTCACCGAGGTTTAAGTTAACATCAACGCTGACTGTAACATAGACTGCAGAATGTATTTCACCTTAGTATAGTTAAAGTTAAACAGTGAAATATCAAGTAGTGTTTTCTTTGAATAACGCGATTTAATACTATCTTTGTGCTGCAGAAGAGGGCTATTCGCGCGATTTATAACCTAGGTCCTAAAGAATCGTTAAGAGAAAAATTTAAAGAAATAAACATTTTGACTGTTGCTTCTCAATACATTTTTGATAATGTTTTGTATGTTCATAAGCACATTGAGGAATTTTCTAGAAACTGTGACATTCATAATGTTAACACGAGGAACAAACATAAACTTGTGATGCCTACTACTCGGTTGGGTCGAGTTAGTAAGTCTTTTGTTGGGCGATGTATATGCTTCTACAATATGATCCCAGAAAATGTACAAAACAAATGTGTTACGAAATTTAAAAGAATTGTTAAAAAACGTTTGTGTGGGAAAGGTTATTATAGCATAAACGATTTTCTTAATGACACCACGGACTGGGATTAAAGCGAACACCCTCAGGCTCTTTAATTATTAATGTTTATTGTACGATATTACATTGTAATCCATATTTTATATAAAAAAAAAGCCCGCTGAGTTTCTTGCGCCCATTCTTCTCAGGTCTGAGGCAGTCTCTTTTGAATGGGTGGTAGATTTTGACGTTCAATAAGTGATTATAAATCCTATTTTGAATAAAAATATTTGAATTTGAATTTCAGGGGGACTGCAGTCTCCCTGAAAACGAGATCTGGAAAGGTCTTAAAACGGCTTAGCTAAAATAAAAAAGTAACTTTTACGCAAAAATCTAATGTAAAAACAGTTACAATTACACGCGTTTTAATCCTTTAAAAATGTTTTGTTTAAATGTGAAATATCAAATAAATATGTAATATTTATTTGAGACTTTTGACAGGTCGCTATTTAGCTATTTAACATTAACAATCGTTTTGACCGGCGAAAATTGGATGTTTACGGTTAAAGTTATGACGTCATCTAAAAATTTGTCAAATGGTGCAACTGGTTTTTGATTAACAGGTACTTTAACATGTTTGTTATTGCTAAAGTTAGTTGATTGAACCCAGCCTTAATATAACAATTGATCAAAGATTATTTTACATATTTAAAAATTGTTGCTGACATATAACATTTTAAAATTTTCTGGAGACTTTACCAGTGAGAGCCACCTTTTGCACAGGATGCCGGCTAGATTATGGGTACTACAACGGCGCCTAATTCTGCCGTGAAGCAGTAATATGCAAACATTACTGTGTTTCGGTCTGAAGGGCGCCGTAGATAGTGAAATTACTGCGCAAATGAGACTTAACATCCTATGTCTCAAGGTGACGAGCACAATTGTAGTGCCGCTCAGAATTATTGGGTTTTTCAAGAATCCCAAGCGGCACTGCATTGTAATGGGAAGAGCGTATTACAATGCAGTGCCATCAGCAATACGTCCTGCTTGTGTCATCTCTTATTGTCATAAAAAAAAACTTCAGTAAATTAATTATATTTAGACGCATTTATATATCACACTTCTTTCATATTTCATTGAAAATAAACGATTAACCGACATAACCGGTCATACTTCACGGTATATCATCAATTTATCAGCCGGAAGACGTCCACTACTGGACAGAGGGCTCCCCCACAGATCTAACGGTATATAAGGGTGATATTACCAAAAATCCTTTGTCAGTGCTCAATGTGAATTATGTAATGTTTGTACAAAATTTCAAGTTTCTAGTCCTAGGCGGCTTGGTCTCCGCATGATAAATCAGACAGTCAAAACAAATAATATATGTAACCATTGTGTCAAACATTGCTGTTTTGACACGGACCTCTATTATACCACTGGACTGGCAGCTGTCAAAGTGCCTTTGTGCTTGTTTGATATTCGCCATTTTGGCGCTGTTGTCCATCCAGCGAGAGTCTGCGGTACTAAAACTAGTGATGACAACCACAGTAAACATCGATAGATGGTGGGAAACCAATAACAAAAAAAAATCCGTACTTTATTACGTTCAGTCCTGAAGTATATAAAACACGGAAAACGAACGAAATTTATTCAAAATGCAAAAATACTTTAGAGTATTGTACGTTCCTTCGTAGCCATTTGTATTATACGTCAAAATTAGTTCTCTGGACGCTCGCGAGTGGCGCTTCAAACAGGCATTAAAAATTTGCTGTCAAACATATGTCAAATATATAACAGCCTGTCCAGTGTTATTTATACAGGTCAATTTTGAGGTTCTACTAACTTTTTGTGATTATAGGCGTACATTATTCAATAATGAAATGCATTTACTTTCAGTAAATTTACAAATATTTTTTACGCCAGAGAAACAACAAACAAAAAGGGCGAGATATACTTAAATACTTTCAATAAACAAAGTAAATCATAAAAATTATTATTATAAACTTAGAAATAATATTGTAGCTTTCATTAGATCACATATGTCCGCTTGATGTGTTTACAAGCGCTACCAACGTCATGAACTGTCATAAGTAAATTTTGACATTATCTGACATTTTTAAGGTTCACAATATATGATTGATTAGATTAGACATCCCAATTAATTATAACATTTCTTTAACTACTTACTGTGTTGGTATTGTTTTATATAATTATTACTATAATTTTAGAAATAACTATAATAGCAAATTGTATCAATTCTTTGGTTAACTTGATTCGTGTAAGTTAGTTGTCACTGCAGTAGTGCCAACTAACAGTTGGTAGCATCATCACTGTGCCGGTCGTGGCCTATATAAGCCAGAGCGCTTAGTTCGAGAGAACATTAATTATTGTGAATTTTAAGGGGTAACGCTGCCCAAATTGAGTCATTTATTATAATAATTATTATTATTGGAAACAGAAAAATACAGATTTTCTATTTTAAGTGCGTTTATATTACCAACCCCTTCTACACATATATATAAAAATGAATTGCTGTTCGTTAATCTCGCTAAAACTCGAGAACGATTGAACCGATTTGGCTAATTTTGGTCTTGAATTATTTGTGGAAGTCCAGGGAAGGTTTAAAAGGTTCGAATTAACATGAAAATTCTCGAATTTAAATAAAAACAACAATTTTGATTTTCCTCCCTCTCGTTCAGATATCAAATAAAAATAATAGTTTAAAATGAACTTATTAGAATTTTTATATCTTTCTAAATTTCTAAGGTTGTAAAAAATAAACTTCCTTAAAACACCTAAAAAAAGGATTCTTTTTGTTTGTTTTAAGTTTATTTTATAGCAACGTTTAGGTCTTTTATTTATCGATTGAGGCAGTATGAAGTCTGCCGGGTCAGCTAGTAATGGATAAAGAAATATTGTATTCGGTAGGTTAGTGCGGCCGTAATATATATTACTTATCGTGGTCCATTATATTATATAGTTAGTAAGTACAATAAGGCCTCCGCATGAAGCTTTGGCCTTAAATTGCAGTAAACGGGTCCACACTCCCGATCCTCTTTCGAACTGGGTCAAGGAGACACGTTAACAAGATTAAAAGTCGAGTGTAATAGAATAATGTTACTACTTGAACGATTTACTGATATTGAACTCAATAATTACCGTACACTAGTGATATGAAAATTACAATTTATTCATTTACTAGCTGACCCAGCAAACGTTGTGTTCATTTTAAACTATTCTTTCTTTTTTCTTTAAACGGGGGACACATCGAAGGATAAACAAAATTGTTGTTTTTATTTAATTCCGAGCATTTTCAGATTTATTCACCTTTTAAACCTTCTCTGGACTTTTGCCAAATCGGTCCAGCCGTTCTCGAGTTTTAGCGAGACTAACGAACAGCAATTCATTTTTATATATATAGATTTGGTTTTCCGTCTACAGATAGTTATTATTGTAATAAAACTGATAAGAAAGATACAAGAGTATACAACAGTGACTAACGGCCTTTTTCAATAACCTATCTACCCTTAGTTTAACTTACGCATACATTGCTGCCACCGTTTAATGACAAGATCTTATCTGTCCATAGTTATGACCAATATAGTTACGATCGTTCCCAATATTCTATCTATAGATAGAGATTTACTACCTATTACTGTGAGTAATTAGCTGTCAATAATCTGAAGCTGTCCCAATATACCCGATAAGTCATTCTTTTCGCCTTAAATTGGGACGCGTGAATTGAAATTTCCATACAAACTTCTATCGCTAGTAAGCTTTACGTCGTCCCTTTGACAGACAGCGTGTACGGATAAGGTGAGTTACATTCGATAAGTTTATTGGGACCGTAAAGTCAACGATAGTTACGATTTTTATCTCAAGTATGAGATAGACTGAATATTGAGAACGGCCGTAAATGGTAAACAATTGTAGATAACCACCATATGCATTGATACTGAAGGTAATAATGGTCCCTGGTTACTATTAATGGTAATAACGGCCGTTCCCAATATTCAGTCTATCTCTGGTTGTGGTTGAGATAAAAAATTCTAACTATCGTTGACTTTTCTGTCCCAATAAAGTTATCGACGGTAACTCATCTTATCCGTACCTCAATGTCTGTCAATGGGATGACGTATAGCTTACCAGCGATATAAACTTTGTATGGAAATTGCAATTCACGCGTCCCAATATAAGGCGAAAAGAATGACTTATCGGGTATATTGGGACAGCTTCAGATTATTGACAGCTAATTACTGACAGTAGAAGGTAGTAATTTATCTCTATCTGTAGATAGTATATTGGGAATGGCCGTAAGACATTATAGATTTCTATAGCGATCTACCATAATGATTACATTATTAAGTTATGTTACTTTTGATTGAATTAATTCGGTTATGTGCTCTAAAATTTTCGTTCTCATACTTTTTCTTTGCGGCCGTTTTGAATTTTTGGAATTTTTCAAATTTGCTTGCAACGATATTACAATACATAGGCGTAGGCCTAGGATGATCCTAAACACTTCCTTCTGGAATGTGAGACCATCCCACCAATGAGGGCAGGTTGCCTCAGGGCCTTCAATATTCGGGCAGAGGACCTACCCCACTTGTGTGCACTGAGGATACTGCGTGTTATAGGTCATAGGCCTGAAGGATATGATTAAGATACAATTTAGAACTCTGATTATGCAAGAGAAAAAATCTCTAAACGTTGCCCAACTACCTCATCACAACGTGCATAGTCATCACCAGGGCGTGCGTCCGAGCACACGTAGCCACCTACGGTAATCTACAGATTTATTTATTTATTAAGGCTCACCAACTAGGTACTTAATTTTACGTATACGAATTAGATAAAAATTAATAAGAGTTACTATTTACATATCTTCATGAAAGGCATGCACAACGTTACTAAACTAGAGAATAGATTTCTTATCAGAGCTTGCAGAACACACAATGACTGTTATAACCACATAGACATATTTCGATGTAATAAGTACGATTTTGTATCTTTTGTTAAAAAAATTGGTATCTAAAGGTTATATTTGTATCAGTGAATTTATTGGCTCTTTAAACTTTTGTATTTTTTTGTAATTATTTTTAATAAGTCTTAAAACTTCACTATGTAATAAGCATCGTTAGGAACTATTTTGGCTAGTGTAATATTTATCGGTTATCATACCTTTATGTAATATAAATAGCTGTAAGTTTCTTTATACAAATAAATAAACTAACAAATGCTTAAAAAAATAAAAGTAATGAATGTACTACTAATTATTTACTTACTAATCTATATTTATGCTTTTTAATGACATAAATTTGAAAAAATATCGATATTAATAACGAATATAATTGAACATTTCCCCAACAATAGTAACAACACATAAGTAATGTTTTTTTTTTGTTTTGTCGTAGGTGCTAACAGCAGTCAGCACCGATGCTTTAGTGCGGCGGCAAGAGTAACCAGTTGCGATGTCGTCCGTCAAGGTGGCGGTGAGGGTGCGTCCCTTCAACTCGCGGGAGATCGCCCGCGAGTGCAAGTGTATCATCGAGATGTCGGGGAACACGACAGGTGAGTCCTACTATATCATAGTGTTATAATAATTATAATAAACACACTGGGCAACTATTTCTGCCGTGAAGAAGTAATGTGTAAGCAGTGTGTTTCGATCTGAAGGGCGCCGTAACTAGTGAAATTACTGGGCAAATGAGACTTGATATCTTATGTCTCAAGGTGATGAGTGCCGTTAAGAATTTTTGGGTTTTTAAATATTCCTGAGTGGCACTGCATTGTAATGGGCAGGGCGTATCAATTGCCATCAGCTGAACGTCCTGCTCGTCTCGTCCCTTATTTTCATAAAAAAGAACGTGAGTCAACTCCGAGGCTAGACTGAGCAACGACGGGTACGGTATAATAATAATGCTTTATTAGAATTTTTTACACTTACTGCAAATAACTTATTATTACTAAATTTACAATGTTTATTATATTATACTAATTATTTACATGTATTCATTGTTAATTGTAATAAAATTCTAAAACAGTTTTGCTGTGACATGATTGTGAAAAGGGGTGGACCTCTGACCCCTAAACCAGTTAAAACTCTATACGGTATGAAGGCGAGCGGCGTCCCCTTACTACCCGCGACGTCCTCGGTTGTACCGGCTCGCTGTATTGCGTATCGGTAGTCTTAGGGCGCGCGGAGCCCCTTGTTTGACCCGAGTCGACGTTCATTTCCTGCGCGAGCCAATTTTCACCTATATTCATATCTCCACTCGCATGTCACACCGTTGAAATAAGTTCTTAATCTATACTGAAATATGAACCATCAATGGTTAGCTTACTTACTGCCCCATATGAAAAAATTGTGTTATTAAAACCTAAAGCAAGAAATACCATAACGTTCAACATAAGCTATTGATACCAGAAACAAAAATAAACTGTTTTTACCCACTTTTAGGCTCAACTCGACAAATTATTTATCGGCAATTGCGTTAGATTTTATAATAAGCTACCTGAAAACTTAATGGAAATGTCGCTCAACACGTTCAAAGCCTATATTAAACATAAACTTATAGAAAAATCATATTATTATTTAAATGATTAGAAATCGTGTGTGTGGATTGATGCATCTACTGTACTCAATAATTCTTGTGTTTTTAATGAGTGATTTACATTTTATTTTTTGGTTTACTAGTGTAACGGCCGTTCCCAATATTCAGTCTTAAACCTAAATTTTCTGTCCCAATAAACTTATCCGTACACGCTGTCTGTCATTGGGACGACGTATAGCTTACCAGCGATAGAAGTTTGTATGAAAATTGCAATTCACGCGTCCCCATATAAGGCGATAAGAATCAATTATCGGGTATATTCAGCTGCAGATTATTGACAGCTAAGTACTAACAGTAGAAGGTAGTAATTTATCTCTATCTGTAGATAGTATATTGGGAACGGCCGTATCGTACGGCATTCAGTATTTGACGTTTGAGTAAAATCACTTTACATAAATATTGTATTTGAAATGATTTGTAAAACCATGAAACTTGATGTTGATTTAAAAATGAGTTTCTTCTACCACTTTTCATGAAACCTTTTCCGAAGGTGGTAAATGTAAAAATAAAAGAAAACTTTGACATTCATAAAGAGATTTTGGTTTGATTAAGCAAAAGGAAAAGAAAATCGAATTCGAAGTTTTACGTAAATGCCCCTGTTAAATATAAAACTTTATGATGGCAGCCATGTCCTATTTGGTCTTATTTTAACTTGCTGGCGACGATCCTGTAATGAAGAGTGGCGTTTATAGCGCCGTAAAACTTGGGAATATTTCAACCCTTATGAATAATTTACAAACATTTCCTTTCAGTCGACAGTCTCTTTAAGCTTCGCTGATTATATCTGTATCAAAAGTATTTTAATTAATCGAGTAAAATAGATAGATAGATGTGGGTTTTTTTAATGAAAATAAGGAACGAGACAAGCAGGACGTTCAGGTAATAGTTATTAATACGCCGTGCCCATTACAATGAAGCGCCGCTCAGGATTCTTGAAACACCCAAAAATTCTGAGCGGCACTACAATTGCGCTCGTCACCTTGAGGCATAAGATGTTAAGTCTCATTTGCCCAGTAATTTCACTAGCTATGGCGCACTTCAGATCGAAACACAGTAATGTTTACACATTACTGCTTCACGGCAGAAATAGGCGCCGTTGTGGTACTCATAAACTAGCCGGCATCCTGCACAAAGGAGCCTCCCATTTGTATTTTGGTGGTGGAGCTTTATTGGTTTTTAACCAACTGCGCAACGAAAATAAGGGTTATGCTAGGGTATCCGTTAATCTATCTGTGTTCGTACTCTGGGTTTTAAAGCCATTGTTTGGATCTTTATCATCTACGTGGGTCGAATTTGATAATTCTTACTAAAATATACAACACGTACGGTATTTTCTGTTGTCGAATTCAGATTTTTCTTACTGGAGTTCCTCAAGGGTGTAATGGCTGTGGTGTTCACTAGCCATCTACATTATCTGTATGAATACTCTTGAATTTAGACTAAAAAAATGATGTTAATTTAAGTTTGGTATACTAAAAAATACTAAATATTAAAACTTTCAACGTATATGTGAACGCTATAAGATGTTAAGTCTCATTTGCCCAGTAATTTCACTAGTACGGCGTCTTTCAGACCGAAACACAGTAATGCTTTAACATGACTGCTTCACGGCAGAAATAGGCGCCGTTGTTGTACCCATAATCTAGTCGGCATCCTGTGCAAAGGAGCCTCCCACTGGTAGGTCTAGCCTATACACATTTTTTGTGTAATAAATTGTATCACTTCCGTTGTTTTTTATTTTGATTAAATCTTTTTATCTATTCTGTTTTGTTGTATTATCATGATGCGGTGGTAGTTTATTATCAATATTTTAAACAGTATCTCACCCCCCATCAGCGTCAACCAAACGTTAGCTTCTGCGGAACATGGTTGTAATATTAACATTACTAGCTCCAATCGCCCCATTAATAGCGTTGGTTCAAATACGTGAATGGTGCGTTTATGAATCATTCAATCTGTTTTTATTAAACTTGAAAGGGGAACTGACTATGAATCACAGACCGTGACGAATGTTCTAGTATACCACTGCTGTGATAGTTATCTGTAAATTTTAGAAGACCATGGTTTGACCGCTTCTGCGAAATGATAGAAGGGTTTTCAGGCTTGGGTCAATGCGGTGGTATGTAAGGATGAAAATTCCAGCGAACTTAAGAAACACTACATTCATGTCACTACTAAAATCATAACAGGTTAAATCATTCAGGTTGTGGCTTCATCTACAGGATCTACTATATAGTTGATAACCTGCTCAACCCCAATAATTGAATATAAGGAAATTGACTTGAGATGTCGCTCTTTCAAATCACACAATTTGTTATTTTTAAAGTTACAACCCTCGCTTCTGGCATTGAAAAAATAGACAAATTAGCTACCCTCAGTTATTATTATTATGAGTAGGGATAGCATCTATTGAGCCCTCTGCTTGCGCTAACGCGCCTACCCTCGGCATCCTATATCTAAATATGAGCTGTGGAAAATTCGCCGCTACTGATTAGGAACGTGTGCCCTTACTGTGCCGGGACTTAAATTATATTCTCAAGATCTATTACTTTTAAGAAGTTTAGGATCCTCATAGGGTCCAGGCAGGGTACGTCCTATGCTTTGAGTGAAGGTATTTTAAGACTCCCCAGCCTGATTCTGGCAATGGCTTCGCATTCTAGAAGGATGTGTATGGGGTTTTCAGCGGCTTCACAACAGAATCTACACCGGTTTGATTCACTGAGACTCATTCTGGCTAGGTGCCCATTCAGCTTGCAGTGGCCTGAGAGGAACCCCGTGAGGGCTATCAGTTGTCTCCTGTTAACTTATCAAGCTTATGCATTGTTTGGCGCGCAGCTACTCAGTTACTCACTTGTGAACAACAAAACGTTGCTAATCCTCATTCATCAAAGTTATTTGTAAACACAATTCACAGGCTCTTAAGCCTATAAAGGCATAACGCCGTAACAGTTTCATTACAAAATTGCTTAGCTTCAGGAGGGCTATTACCAAAATCGAAATCCGAAGTTTCGGTCCGACACGAAAGAACGACGAACTTCGAATTAAATCCTATTACCAAAGTACTTCCATTTCGTATCGGAACCATATATAACCATAAAAAGTGAAGTTGTAGTTACGATCATAATAATGTGAAACAACGAAAAAGTAAATGTCAAGTGAATTTGGGAATAATTAAAACGACAGGCAAAATATTATCTAATCGCGAAATTCGTGTCGATCTTCGGATTCGAAACACTTTCGTAATAGGAAAATGTACGATCCGTCAACCGAAACTTCGTATTTCGATTTTCGTAATAGGGCTCCAGTTGGTTACTTATAAACGTAACGTCCCAGTCACACAATACCTTGCCCCATTTGGGGCAGTTGATTAAAATCCTTCCATTTTTTGTGAGTGGAAAAGTACTTATAGGGAAATGTGCTCACGATAATTCATATGTAAAGAGCCTCATTCGTTTTCTTTTCAAAGACTTGTTTCATAGAACACACGAGAACTTTTTAATTAATACGAGCTAAGTTGTTTTTCAAATTTAATTTGATTCGTTCGGCTGGGTTTGTGTTGCTCTTTTAACTACGTGACGCGACGTTAACGAGCCCACAGAGTTGAACGACTTTTATAAATGAACTAACTGCTGCCCGCGACGTCGTCTGTAAGGCAGCGAAAATAATATACCTGCATGTAGCGTGATATTTATGTAGACTATATATTTAGTTAATGTTCAAGCAAAATTTTAATGTACTTTTTTGGATTCGGTTTGTAGAACACATAGCAAATATTCTTTAAATAATATAGTCAATCAACACTTACTTACCAAACAACACTACTTTACTACGATTTTATTATATGTATAGATTAGAATTAGAAATTTATTTATTTACCACTAGCTGACCCAGCAAACGTTGTATTGCCATATAAAGTAATAAGAAAAACATCAATAATTAAAATTTTTGGGGTACAAAAAATAAATGACGACCAAATCTCAGACGTACCAAATATTAAATCGTACATAAAATCTACCAACTATAAGTAGCTAAAATTAAGTTTGTTTCTTACCTCCGTAGAAAGATATAAGGATTCTAAATAGTTATTCATTTTAAACTATTCTTTCGATTTGATTTCTGAACGACGGGGACACATCAAAGGAAAAACACTATTGTTGTTTTTATTTAATTCCGTGCATTTTCATATTTATTTACCTTTTAGACCTTCTCTGGACTTCCACAAATAATTCAACACCAAAATAAGCCCAATGGATCCAGCCGTTCTCGAGTTTTAGCGAGACTAACGAACAGCAATTCATTTTTATATATATAGATAGGGACTGACAATAACATAACATATTGCAACAACACTTGGTAAACGTCATGAAACTAGGGAGTATGCCGGTCCTATTTGCTTCAGTGCCAATGTTTGACAACTGCGACTAATGTTACTTATTGTTCTTTATTTTTTTAAAAGCTATAGTCAATATTATACTCAGTAGACCGCCTTTGCAGGTTTGGTTCTCCAATTATAACAACAATTGTTAGTAAAGACTGGAATAAAGATATGCTTGATGTTTTTATTTAAAAAAAACTGCTTATACTTATTCTTCATCGACATGATCGGACAGCCTGGTACTAGTTTATAATCCCAGCATTTTATTTTTGTGCACTTTTTAATATAAATTGTATATTATATTAAAAAGTGCACAAAAATAAAATGCTGGGAGAGTTTCTTGCGCCATTTCTTCAATCTCAGAGTGCCATTAGTTTTCGAAGCGGTGGCAGTGTATGAAGTGACGTCAAAAATAATTCTAAAGGAATCATTTTTGAGAAAATAAATGACTTTTATGTCTTTTAATTTAACTTTTATAGCATAACTGCGTTATTTTTACTGGTTTCCCGCCCACACGCCAGTTAACTTGGAAAGGATAACTAGAGGCCACTAGAACGTCTTGTGGGACCATCCTATTTATTTATTCATTTGTAGTGGTTCAAGGTAATAAAAGTACTATTTGTATGCATTGAGCTCACTCAACGAATAGCCAAATTGAAAATTTTCACGGGAATAACCTTATTTGGGGATAACTGCACACTAAAATATTATATGTTTACCGGAAATCATTACCTGCAAACATTTCCAATTACGTGGCTTATAAATAAAAATTGCCCCGGTTTCCTGTTTCTTTCCCGTTTTGATTGTCCTATATTATAATTCTATGAGTAAATGAGGAAATCATAATGCTATGGCGTGTTTTCGGTTTAATAAACCACCAGTAGTACAGCTCCTCCTCTTCCTCGTGTCGTTTTCCTCATTACTGAGGGTCGTGACTCCCCCGCTGCATCAGTTTCTCCCGTACTTTTCCCCTCCATCTGCTGCGGTTCTTAGCTTTATGAAGAACATTATAGAAGTTGATGTTCTTTAAGTTCTCCGTATTAATTTTCTCCAGCACCACATTTCAAAGGCGTCTATTCGGTCTCTGTCAGCCTTTTTCAGTGTCCACGTCTCCTCTCCATAACTGAATATGGAGAAAGCTAGCGAAGTAGTACAGCTAGGAATATTAAAAAAAAACAATGTAAGTTTTTTTAGTTTTTGTAAAAATTGGCGCTGAGACTCCTTTTATGTTTCTCATCGTGTAGAATTTGGGCAGTAATCGAGGTAACTTTAGCAAATATTAACGAAGTAATTCCTTCACAAAATATGAGAGTCCGATAGTCTCCGACATCTATGTAGGTACGTGTCTGCGGTCTGGGCTTGTGGTAAAATGCATTAAAACTTTACCGTTTCCAACTTACGGAACATTTAATGGCTATAAATTTATTCTTAATACGTCGTTGGGTTCTATTACTACTTCTGCTGTAGTTTTATCTGTGTGTCACAACTGTTCTCCTTCAGGGGTCGATTTCTTCCCATATCTTGTATCTATAATAATAGTTTATTATTTGTGAGTATAATAGACAGTATCATTTCAACTTAAAATAATACACCAATATAAAAAATTGACATATCCTAGTTCAACACGTCTAAAAGTAATAGTTATTTATGCAACTGTTGTGTAATAAGGGGTATTAAAACCCGAATGTGGGCTTATCACATGAATGTTTTAATACCTAATTATCAACAATTGTATGCATCAAGACTTTATCTATACCCATAATATGAATCCATGCTAACATTAAAAAACCCAGTCTTAGTAACCATAATATCATCCAAAGGAGTGTTATTATGAAAACGGATGATATAATGTTGTACTGAATTTTTTTTTTTTTTTTTTTTTTTTTTATAAATAGGGGATGCGTTTGAAAGAGTATATTCTCTGAAAGCTCTTGTCGATATGGAACAATGGCAAACAAATAGTTTTCCTTCTCTGTCACTCACCGAGCCACACATTCTCTCTCTCTCACATACTTTCTCTCTCGTTCCAAAGCTTTTTGCCCTGAATTCGTTAAATTAGGTCCCGGCCTAAGGTGATGCATTATTTGACAGCTATAAATTTTACTGTTTGATGTATCAATGATGAATTTTTAAACGGATGCCTTAAATGCTTACATACACTTGCAAGGGTAATCAGAATATTGTTTTTTTCTAATATTACATTTTATAAAAAAAAGATAGCTTAAGTAGGTAATCGGGGAGCCACAATACATCCACTCCCGTTCAACACCTTAGGGAGGAGGGGATGGCTGAAAAACAGCGCTGCATGGAAACATAAATCCATGATTCCATGTCAGGTGAATCTGAGCCTTTTCCTTTTGCCTTTTGTTTCATCGCGTATCCTAATTGTTTATTTTATATTTGTAATGATTTGTATGGCAATAAAGAATTTATTATTATTATTATTATTATTAAATAGTCCATAAGAAGCTGATTTATGATTCGCTGTAACCGAAGTTCCTCGTCATGGTTTAGTAATGGTAGTGTAGGTAGAAAAAATGTATCAAAAAAATTATTAAGAACAAAATTTATAATATATAATAACTTGTCATTAAAAGATATTGAATGATTTTTACATCTATTAGAGTGTTTTGGTAGAACTAGTGTGGATTTAAATAGTTTTCTTTGAATGTTTCATTTGACGACTCTTTCTAAATACTTAATTTTCCATCATTTTAACAATAACGTCAACACAGTAATTGTTTCCCATATTGAAGGTGGCGGTGTTTGTGAATATATTTTCTTGATTACGGTGAGTGACATTAATTCCAAGTAAGATGTATCGCTCCAACATTTATATTGTGGTGAAAAGCCCCGTGAACCGAACAGTGACTACGAGGTCAGTGAACGTAAACGTGGATAAAGCTTATCGTAGGGTTGTCACGTGGAAGAAACTTGTGTGATTGACATTGATATAACCTTTTACAAATAATTTACGATAAGACTGGCTAATAAATGAATTTGTGGTTCATATTGTTACACTCAAAATATTTGATAAACCTAAATTTATATCATAATATAATTCTATCAAAGTTAGTGGTAACATTGTTCGGAGAAAAAATAAGTTAATAATAAATAGTTACTCTTGTGTAACACTCTATAATATACTCTATGGCGCTTGCAAGTTTGGCGCCACTGAGTCGGACGTGCGGGGAACACTTCTCTTAGCCGCATGGCACTTTGTACGACGGACGAACCCTTAATATATAGTTTAACAGCACATACTCTTTTTTTACCCAGCCCTTTAAATTGTGACAAGTTAGTTATTAATTATTATAACGCCACAAGATAGGATATCATCCCCACCATCTGGATGTGTGGCGGTCCTCCACAGTGCGGTCTTCAAGGAGCTTTCTTCCACGTACTACAAAGCTGTGGAATGCGCTTCCTTGTGCGGTGTTTCCGGGACGATACGGCATGGGTACCTTCAAAAAAAGCGCATTCACCTTCCTTAAAGGCCGTCAACGCTCCTGTGATTCCTCTGGTGTTGCAAGAGATTTTGGGCGGCGGTGATCACTTAACAACATGTGACCCGTACGCTCGTTTGTCCTCCTATTCCATAGAAAAAATATACAAAGCATTGAAGAGCCCAAACAAACATAAAACCTAGCATTGTGCTTCTATGTAATGTTCCGCCAGGAATAAAAAAAAATTGTGCGCAACAAAATTTTCTGTATGTCTGTTTGTAACCATACAACGGCTTTGAATTAATTTGCTGTGTACACCCAACAGCCATCCTGGACTCCACAGTTATTGTTAAGTTATTTCTGAAACATAGATTAAATCCTTCGAATAATTAGGTAACATAAGAGTGGCAAAAGAAATAACGCCACAAATATTTGGCGCTATTTGTAATTATGAATATTTAGTTAATTATGACAAAATATTTTTTGCATTATGCATAATGAAAAGAGTGTTATATATTATATCATTTTGCTTGTATAGTTTTTAAGACATCTTTGTCAATTGATCGTTGAGGAGGTGAGGTTCAATTTCATGCAAATTATTATAAAAAAAATGAGGTTGAATTGTAACTATTGTATAGAATTGTCTTAGATAATTTATACGTCTAGATAGAGCCAGGAGAGAGAGCCAGAGGGAAAACAGGTCAGGTTTTTTACTTTAGTGTGCGTGACAAGCTACTGCTTACATTCGCGATTTATATGTAACTTAGCGTGTATAGCTCAAATAGAGGCTAAGTACACAAATAAAATTTGAAAAACAAAGTTTTATGAAATGTTTCGTGCCGGTTCTGTAAACCAACTGAGCTAACCGATCGAGTGACGCATCGTCACAAAATCTTTTATGCTTTGTTCAACTCTCAGGTTGTGGCTGTGGCAACCGGCACGGAACGCCGGAGGTCGTGAGTTCGAGTCCCGCATCGTTCATAAAATTTTGTTTTTCAAATTTTATTTGTGTATTAATCCTAGAAGTGAGGATTGTCACTTTGACATAACTTTTAAATTTTAAACATAACAAATTGTTTAGAGGTTAAGTGTCAACCTCAATTTTTCGACGATTTCACAGCTGTCACAGTCTGTCTAAACCATAGTTTCTCAACCTTATTTTGCTCACCGCCCACTTCGAGAATATGGTTTTTTCTAGAGTATTTTCGTGTATTTTTTTTTAGACTATATTTTTTAATCTACGCCATCTCAATGCCCCCTAATTTTCTCTGGGTCTTCTACTGCGCCCCCGAAAGAAAACAAAAACACGTTGAGAACCTGTGAATTCTATGTTTATCTTGGGTTCATGTTATGACCTGACGCCATACTTGTTGTCATTCACAAAACGATTGACAACCCTACGATAAGTTCATTCTGCCTATTGTGTAGTGATGGGGCGGAAAATTTACGAAGTGCCTACTGCAACTATTTGTCTCTTTCACTGCCTAATTAGGATCTGTTGCGAGGAGTAATTAAAATAAATGTACCGTGTAGCTTTACTTCTGATCTTTCTTTTGTAATATGAGGGTAGGTAAGTTTTAAATACAATGCTATTATTATATTCGGTTTCGATGTTTCTAAATTAAGTAAAAACATATCTTTTTGAAGTGAGACTGTTTATCTGCTTGCTACCTTGCTCAAAATTCTGACCCTCAAAGGTTTAAAATCAAACTTTTTATATTTGTTAAAAAAAATCCATTTACTATGCTCCGTAAAATTGCTAAATCTTTTCAAGCGGATTGATCTATATTTTACAATAAACTCCCAAATTATATTGGATGTCGGCTAGATTATGGGTACCACAACGGCGCCTATTTCTGCCGTGAAGCAGTAATGTGTAAACATTACCGTGTTTCGGTCTGAAGGGCACCGTAGCTAGTGAAATTACTGGGAAAATGAGACTTAACAGCTTATGTCTCAAGGTGACGAGTGCAATTCTAGTGCCACCTTGGATTTTTGAGTTTTTCAATAATCCTGAGCGGCACTGCATTGTAATGGGCAGGGCGTATCAATTACTATCAGCTGAACGTCCTGCTCGTCTCGTCCCTTATTTTCATTTAAAAAAGTGAAAAAAAATTTTTTTTGAAGTGAAACTGTTTATTTGCTTGCTATATTGCTTTAAATTCTGACCCGCAAAGGGTTTAAAATCAAATTTTAAATGGGAGGTCTTTGAAATTCCGTTGCTACCCTTTTGTGTGACACTCGTTCGGGTAAAGTAGGCCTTACAATATACCAGCGTATAACCAAAACTATCGAAAGAGATGGAATATCTAACGCAGTTACAATAAAATAGAAAAGGTAGGCGATCCTATTGTAACCGAGTTTGATTGACACGTCGTAAACAGTCAGCCACGCTTAGTATTACCTCCTTAGTATTGTGAATATTAAACTAAATACTAGCTAGTATTTAGTTTAATATTCGCACACATAGACAAATAATAAATACAAAGTTTCATGGGTTTATCTTCGCTGATGACGAATTTCCATCTGCCACTCCCTATTGCAACCACTCCTTTTATTTTTTTTCCAAAAAAAAGATGTCTTTTTTCAAGCTCTTATCTATCTCTGTACTAAATTTTATCAAAATCAGTCAGGTGGCTTAAGCGTGCAAACGTAACAAACTAACTTACATTCACATTTATATAATACTAGCTGACCCAGCAAACGTTGTTTTGCCATATAAAGTATAATTCACGCGATAGTTTTATAAGTAATAAAATATTGCCTATATTATAGCCTGTACATCATTTTGTTCTATTGTGAATAGTTTTTGCAGCGCACGCAAAAATAGGTTTTCGATTTTACACCTTGTGTTACAAAATAGCAATTTTATTACGGATCCCTAATTTTGAAAAAAAAAAAAAACATAAGCTTATAGCCTTCAGAAAGAATCATTCAAATCGGACCAGTAGTACCAGAGATTAGCGCGTTCAAACAAACAAACAAACACTGCAGCTTTATAATATTATTATAGTTAGATAATATGATAAGGGATTAATTCATAATCTATAATGCTTAGTTCTGAATTTCTTTGTTAAATTATGAAACAGTGTTTGAAGTTTCAATAATTACATTTTGCCAATACTCGTATTGCATTCTGCTGGACAGGCTGAAAGCCTTTCCTCTAGAATTTTAGACAACTTAAATGAAATTCTTGTAAAGTTTTCTTCGTACAAACTAATTACATTCCTGTAAGATCATAAATTCTTCAATGCTTCAAAGAACTTTCTTGGGTTTAATAAACTCTAATATTACAAGCAGCCGTAAAACATGTGTCGTAACTTTTAGAATTGATGCAAGACGGTGTACAGTACACTGCAGGCGCACTAAACCGCTCGCGAGATGTACGTGTCTCTAGGTTTATTTGCACTCGTAAATGGAGTATAGCTTTGAATTATTGAAGTTATGAAACTGTGCAGTTGAAATGCAGACTTGTACTGTTTGTTCGTTTTGGTTATTATGTACGGTCTGATGAAGAAGGAAGTGGTAAGGTTGTTCATAAAATACAACATAATTCTATTTAAATATAATATATAACAGGAAAATTCTTCCTGTAACATACCTATTAGGCTACCAGGCTTAGGAAAGAGTTTGAACTCATAAAACTCGTTTAATTTTTAGGTTTGCGTAGCCAAATGGCAAAAAATGGAACCGGTCATGTATTCCTGTCTGTCCGTGTATGTCACAGCCACTTTTTCCAAAACTATAAGAACTATACTGTTGAAACTTGGTTAGTATGTAGTAGTAGATGTATTCTGTGACCGCATTAACATTTTCACACAAAACTAGAAAAAATACAATAAATTTTGGGGGATACCATACTTAGAACTGAAACTCAAAAATTTTTTTTTATCAAACCCATGCGTGTTAGTGTCTATAGATTGGTTTTCAAAAATGTATCATTTTTTCTAAACTCTTGCCCGAGAGACACTTCCAAAGTGGTAAAATGTATGCCCACCCCCTGTAACTTCTAAAATAAGAGAAAGATAAAAATAAAAAAAATATATTTTTTAATACGTAGGTATAAATGATGAGAGCTTACATGCACTATAATATTAATTTGAGCAAAGATTTTTCTTGCCTTTTCTATTTTGATAATTTAATATCATTTTCCTTTCTATATAAATTTTATATTATGTTACTTGCTGCTACGGAACCCTTTATGGGCGAGTCTGACTCACACTTGGCCGCTTTTTTAATTTTAATTGAATCACTACCACCGCTTCGTAAACAAATGTTGCTGTTCAACTCATTAAACAATAAGAACTGTATTATTATTAATTATTACTTATTATAATACTAGCTGACCCAGAAAACGTTGTATTGCCGATATTAAAATCGCGATACAAAAGTAACTGTTGATCGTGATGGGTGAAAATTTGAAGTTGTATGTATTTTTTAATGCTGACTCATAATCAACCTCAAATTTAAAAAAAAATGTAAAAAAATTTCGTGTGGACCACCCTTAACATTTAGGGGGATGTAAAATATGTTGTCTGATTCTCATACCTACCCAATATGCACTCAAAATTTTATGAGAATCGGTCAAGCCGTTTCGGAGGAGTTCAAAGCTTAACACCATGACACGAGAATTTTATATATTAGATATAATGTATAAATAGGATAAATACATAGGATTCATCGTAATTACAATTGTTAAAAATATATTACGTGGACAAAATACTCATTCTCATCTGATTCTCTTATCTGAGAGGAATTATTATTTTGGAAGGAATTGTTACTGTAATTTAATTTGGTAGGATTTGAAGTAATCTCAAAAATATGCTTTTATTTCTCTCTATTTTTGGGTACCTGCCATGTCATTCTCTTTATTCTCGGCTGCTTTATATGCAGTAGCGAGTGGGCTGGCTGAGTGTGTTCGTCGTAAAAAGCGGAGCCATTGTTGTTCAACACAAGTTTAAGATCTAAACCGCTCATGGATCATACTTGTAAAAACTTCTTTATATTTTTACAATTACGTAAGATATACGTGAGATATACAAGATCATTAGCTGAGTGACCTTGATGGAAATTATACTGACAATTGCTGGTCCCCTGGTGCTTCTTAAAGCATCCTAAGAGCCAGCAGTTGAAGATTGACTACTGGCAATGGGAGATTAGTTGGACTGATTCAAATGTTCACCTTTCTTATGTATTAGTTGTGTATGGTAAAACTAAACAGATGCTTCCTTATTTCGTCTTTCTGAAGTTAAGATCCATAGTTTCAACCAAATTATGAATAAATGTCTTTATGGTAGAATAGTGGCTCTATCAAAAAAACTCTACATTATTATAGAGATTTGGATATCCCTCAAGTAGAAGACGACAAACATTTTTTTTATGAAATAAGGGACGAGACGAGCAGGACGTTCAGCTGATGGTAATTGATATGCCCTGCCCAATACAATGCAGTACCGCTCAGGATTCTTGAAAAACCCCAAAAATTCTGAGCGGCACTACAACTGCGCTCGTCACCTTGAGACATAAGATGTTGAGTCTCATTTGCCCAGTAATTTCACGGCTACGGCGCCATTCAGACCGAAACACAGTGACTGTACACATTACTGCTTCACGGCAGAAATGGACGCCGTTGTGTACCCATAATCTAGCTGCATCGGCATCCTGTGCAATGGAGCCTTCCACTGGTAAAAGAACATCCCATATTGTTGAAAAACATCCTGGAAACCAGACAAAATATATCTGGACCAAGTGTACATGACCAAAAATGTCTTCAACACTATCTCTGCCTCAAAACTATTAAATTATTAATGATGACATAGGATTTCCATGTTAGTGAATTGAAGCTCTATCTCTGCCAAGACATGTAAATAAATCTGGTTTTGTATGCGTGTGCAAAAGTTGCGTAGTGTTTCTTAGTTGAAACAGTAACCGTAGCTCGGTGTCTCGTAGCTCGGGTCGATACGTCTCGACGTCTGACAAGGAAGGCTCCCTAACAAAGCCCCCGTGTGCACTTGTTCTGCAGCGCTCCTCTCACTGACAACTGAGTGGATTTAAGGCTTCGTCACGGTACTTACGTCAGCACTTCTCTATTACAAACACGGCCTATCTTTATAAGAGAAAGCTTTGAGACTGTAAAGCTTCTTGTATGGCATGTGGTCGGGGATATGAAGCATTTCTTAACTATATATGTATATACTATATAGATAGTTTTCAACGTTCAGTATCTTTATAAGAAAGATAAGTCTTTTTTATTTATTTATTTCTCATTAAGAAATTACATATTATAAATATCAAAATTCTTGTACATAAATAAAGTCATTCGAGTTTTACCGTGTACAACGTAAAAGGTCGGGATACATAATATTGATTAAATTTGAAGTGTTATACTTAATTAATTATAAAAGAAAAAGGAAACAACTGAAAACAACACACAAATATTAATTATGCAGAAAAAACAAAACAAAAGCGTAAATATCTAGGTGCTTAGGCAGTATATGAACAACATTACTAACAAAATAAGTTACAAATACCCTCAATATTAACACTAATTAATTAATTATTTTTTGTGCTTCTCTGTGAAGAACGCGTCGAAGAACCATTTAAAAATCAAGTTTGTTAACGATATATGCGGCCATTGAGGCTTATATTTTAACACGCATTTAAATCAGAACCTTATGGATACTTGCTCTCCAATCCCGTGGGACACGAAAAGAAAAATTCAAATATTGAAATTTGTTGTTATACATATGTTAAATATACAAGCTGACCCGACAGATTTTGTTCTGTTGAAAATAAAAAAGCTATTTTTATTAATTTGTCAAAAGCCAATGTGAAAATCTAATGAACGAATGGAGTTCATTAAAAAAGAAAATATCATCAGCATAGCTCCAACTGTAACAGTTAAGGGTATTTTGGTTATTTTTCTTTCGAACTGTCTGTAAAAAGTAGAAATGTAAAGAAAAAATGAAATTTCGTCGCATATTTTGTAGATATACAATTATTTTTTGTAAAAATAAAACCCTTTTTACAAAACCAATGGTTTTAACTATGCGCTATTTTGGCGATTTCTTTGGATAGCAGCCTTAATGTATATAATTAATTAATATTGATAATATAGTTGTGTCTGGTAATTTCTTCTCCTGAACCAACGCCAAACGGTGATGTGTGACGGCTTAAATAAATTCGTCGAGAAGAAAATAGATTTTATTATTTTCAAAAATATCTTTAAATAAATTTCAGTGCATATTGTATATTATGTTTATTAATATGGCGTTATTTTGTTACAGTTATCCAGAATCCAAAAGCTCTGCCAGGCAACAAGGAGCCTCCTAAAAGCTTCAACTTTGACTTTTCATATTGGTCGCACAATGTAAGTACCTGATTATTAATAAATAAGAACTTTGTTATTTCTCTGTACACTTAATTTCTAATGAAGTAGGGGTTGTCCCTGGGATGATCTAACCACTGGACATGAAACCCAACAAGAATATATCAATCAATCAGCATCAATCGATTTTCCGGGTGGAGAGTCCAAAAGACTAACAAGATCGTAGAGGGCCCTTTAGAAAAGTGTACGCGCTGTTTTTGTAGGTACCCATGTCATATCGTTCTGGAAACACCGCACAAGGAAGCTCATTCCACAGCTTAGTCGTACGTTGAAGAAAGTTCCTTGAAAACAGCAGTGTGGAGTAACGCCACACAACCACATGGTGAGGATGATATCCTAACTTGTGGCGTGTGGAGGAATGATGTCAAAAAGGTGATTCAATAAGTGATACATATGAGTTAAGTAAGGATTGCACGTTTCGGTCAGCTTTTGGAGTTTTCTAGTATAAAAATTTAATATAAATAGATAATGAACGGCGCATTGTATCCGCGCGCGTCGCTATAGGGACAGACCTCCATCTTACTGACGTCAGCTCCAGGCACACACTTCAACTAACCACTAATAGCGTATCTATAAAAGAATGCTGATGTCACGCAGATATTGATAAGTCCTCTTCCAACGCGGGAGTTTGCTTTTGGTTTAAAAGCGCTGGGTTTATGTAAAGTCTAAGTTGTATGGGTTTTATGTTATGTTATATAATCATCTCTGTGGGTGTATGTTTCAACTCATTGCGTGTCTTTCTCTCAAGCGATATCTACGCACTTCTTAGAATAGCTACTAGAAATAGAGTACAGGGAATAGAAATTAAAAGTAAAGCGAATATGGATATCTAATAACCTTTGTATTCAAGTAAACCACCATAATTCTTTATATATATTTATTACGTCATGACGCTACATCGGTTCGTAAAGGAGCTTTGACATGGGGAGAACCCATAAGAAACTCCAAGCTCATCTTTTAAATCATATTACAAAATATACATACACATATAATCTATGTACAACATTCATCCAACAAGTTGAGGAATCTTTAATAAATTGTACTTATGATAATATTCTAAAATAAGACTTACTAGCCTCATTTAAAATTCATAAGGGGGAGACGCTATTAGATTATTAATAGATATTTTAAGGGATAATAATATCAGAACTGAAAATAGAAGAAAATAATGAATAATAATCATTAGAAGTGCTCAACTCTGACGTGTCCGTTCGGTGCAGCAGCTACGAGCCAAATGTGACTAATCACCACTGCGCTGCACCAACGAAACCTTAGTAGACTTAGGTTGGCACCCCTAGCTCTATCAGCCAATCAGGAACAAGCTTCTATTGCCTGTATTGATTTTAAAATACAAATGAGCTACTTTTTAGTTTTAAGATGTCAGAACATTACTGTTTTAACTTTGAATTATTTACATTAGGTTTTATTCAGTGTTATTTACTTCTTTAACATAAAAGCTTGAAAGCTTATTAATCTAACACACTCGGTGGCTCACCATGACGTACGGTATATTGCTGTGGGGTCATGCTGCTGACATTGATATAGTGTAGTATATACATATAGTAAAGTGCGACGGAGAGATGTTTGTGCTATACAGTGTGGCTTTACAACGACGACATCAAATGAACACACAGGTATATTTAACCTAAATCATAAAAAAATAAATTTAAGAATAAAATAAAATAATTGAAACTTTTGAAATTTTCAAACAAACTAATTATTCATTTACAAAACAAAACTTTAATCATCCTTACGTGGGCGCTATTCACCTACGAGTTCTGACGGTTACGGCGCCGTGGCGTAGAAGATTTAGATGTCAGTGCCTACGCTAGCTCGCGGCTACTAGATTAATTACTACAGGATGTTCCGAAATGATTATATAGAAAATTGATTAAATTAGGTAAATTATGGATTTTTTTATAATTTATTTTATTTATTATTACGGTTAAGTAGTACTAGCCGTGTGTTCATTTAATGCCGCCATTGTAGCACCACGCTATATATCTGCATGGTTATAGACAGTCATTCAAAGAAAAATTTAAAGAAATAAATATTATGACTGTTCATTGTCAGTAAATTTATGAAAATTTAATGTACGTTCACAAATATCGTCACCTTATTGCTCTAAATAGTGACTTTCATTATTATAACACTAGAAATAAGGGATTGCTTGTAACTAATTCTAGTAGGCTTCATAAGATACATAATAGCTTTAAGGGTAAATATATACACTTTTATAATAAAATCCCAGCTCCTGCTCAGGTATTATCTAGAAATAAAACTAAATGTTTTATTAAAAATGGCTCTGTCGTAAATCCTACTACTCCACAGCTGAATATCTAAGTGATCGGACAGCCTGAGACTAGAATAGCAATAACAATACTATATTCTATATTTTATTAAAATGAGTGCAAAAAAAGAATGCTGGGAGAGTTTCTTGCGCCTCTTATTCTCTTATAGAGTGTTGGATATAGAAACATTTATTTTAACATCTTTAATTAAAATCCAACACCTCAACATGGCCCACCGCAGCCAAGCGTTAAATTATTCATTTGCATAAAGAATGAAGTGAATCTATACTAATAAGTATTATATATGTTATTTATCTCTATGATATTTGACACACACACACATAGATAAATAGCTGGATTAACACATGGGATATGTTTTATAAGTGTCATGTAAACGCAAGCGAAATCGCGGTAATAAGCTAGTTAATACAGGTACATATATGAGTAGTTGCTGACAAGTCTTCTTGTTTGATTTATCTTTCTTGATTGTATTATTCAAAATATAACATTGGAGACTTCTTTATACATGTATTTTTTTAGTGTTATATTAATATATATATATTTATACATAAAAGAGAATGTATGTTTGTATGTTCCCTAATAACTCCTAAATTATTCGACCGATCTCAATTAAATCTTTTGTAATAGATTCGTTGAGGCTCAAGGAAGGTTTACATGTATAATTTATATGGCAAAACAACGTTTGCCAGGTCAGCTAGTTTTATATAATCAACACATTGAAGTTGAAATTTACTTGTACATCATAGCAGATAGGGGTGTGTATATCATATAGGCAATTAGGCAGTGCCTACCTCGCTATGACCCTAATTAAATATAGCACTAGTGTTAAAGTTAATTTACTACCTGCGGTAGGCAGTCTACAGATTGCATACTATACGAAGCAAGGAGCGTTTCATACAACTTTTGTCGTACTGTCGGAGTAAAAAGCTCAACTACGACTAGCTATCTCTACAGTGCCTACTATGTTAAATGATAGCTCAGTTTGAACTTTTACTAGAATAACTCAACTATTGATATATGAAACTTCACGTATTCACTTGTACTAATATTACAATATCTTATATCACCAATTACAATAATGATATTCTAGTTTCTAGCTTCCGGCTTATTACTACTAGTTTAATATAGTCATAATATCTAAACAAATACTTAAGGTGCGTGTTAAGTACATACATTATGGTACTAGCGCCATCTATCGGCAAACAATGTAGACATTCATAGTGCTTATATTGATTCTGCGTGTTCTATCTCGAACAGCCTACCTTGCTAGAAAACCAATACAAGCCCCTGCATCATAGTATAAAAATCTAATAATAACAATCAAATTGAATTAATTTTATTGTACGCTTACATAAGTTCTTGATTTCGTACTAGCTTACTTATTTGTACTGTTAGGTTATTCATAATAGAACGTTCCATTGTCTCACTCTACCATTCATTTTCAAATCTTACCACGATTCACAGAGCCTCCATCTTTTATAAATAATAATTAATCCTATAACGAGTAACCTATAATAATAACCTTGAGCTTGTTAACTCTAAATCAAAGCTTTTAAGACCGTTGTATGTATTTACCATATATATCAACAATATACCTAGTATAGTCGAGTCTATTTCAACGGCAGCCAATCGATAAGGCAGCCTGCTCGCCCACGAATCAAATTTCCAGCGCAAATGTTGTATAGATTGGAAACTTAATGGATCGACGTCATATTGCTTTTCCAATGTTCCTTGTATACAATATTGTATTGATTATGTTATGTTCAATATCGTTTAAGTGCGTGCGTGTTATTTATAGACGTGCTGATGGTTTCAATACGACTTAATGCTATGTTTTAGCACAGAATTAAGATTAACAGTACAGAAGTTTCACTAATTAACACCTTTTAAAGAAATAGCTAATTTACACTATCAAAGTTCAAATTCAAATCCAAATATTTTTTATTCAAAATAGGATGTGACATCACATATTGAAAGTGAAAAAAACTACCACCCATTCCAAAATTAATGCCTCAGGCCTGAGAAGAATGGGCGCAACAAACTCAGCGGACTTTTTTTTTTCATCAAACACTGTTCCTGTCATATTAAAATCTTTTTAATTGAAAACTCCTTGGTTTTAAAAATCGAATACTATTTATTTATTTAAAAAAAAATCTCGGTCTTGTCACAAGGTCTTGTGAAACTTGTTTAGTCGTTGAGAAAATGGAATTAACTCGAGAAAATTCTAGAGCGATAATTTATTATGACTTTCGAAGTGGTTTAACACAAAAACAGTATGTTAACCGGATAATTTCTGCATTTGGTGATGAAGCCCCATACAAAACTACAATTTATCGCTGGTTTGCTGAATTTCAACGTGGACGTGTCAAGCTCAGTGATGATCCCCGTCAAGGTCGTCCAAAAACTGCAGTGACCAAAGAAAACGTTGATGTTGTGCGTAAGCTGATTGAGGAAGATCGACATGTGACATACCGCGAAATTCAGCCAACTTTAGACATTGGCATGAATCAAATACAATTAATCTTGAATGAACAATTAGGTGTAAAAAAGTTGTTTTCCCGATGGATACCGCATTTACTCTGTGAAGAGCAAAAAGCGGCTCGCGTTACTTGGTGCGTCAGAACTCTTTAAAGATTCCACGCAGGATCCTCAAATGCTGTATACAACATCGTATCAGGTGACGAATCCTGGATATATGCGTACGAACCCGAAACAAAAAACCAGTCACGAGTTTGGGTGTTCGAAAATGAGTTAAAGCCAACAAAAATTGTTCATTCACGGAGTGTTGCAAAAAACGTTGCGACTATACCTCTTGAATGACAAAGAACGGTTAATGCAGAATGGTATGCTAGCATTTGTTTGCCACAGGTCGTTTCTGAACTCCGTAAAGAGAACTGCAACCGCCGCATCATATCATCCTCCATCACGACAATGCGAGTTCTGACACCACGCACAGAACTAAAGAGTTTTTAGAACAAGAAAACATAGAATTATTAGACCATCCGCCGTACAGCCCCGACCTAAGCCCTAATGATTTCTATACTTTCCCTAAAGTAAAGAATAAATTACGTGGTCAGAGATTTTCATCACCTGAAGAAGCTGTGGACGCCTACAAAACGGCCACTTTGCAGACCCCAACTTCCGATTGATTCAATGATTGGTTCCATCGTATGGAAAAATCTGTCAAATTTCGCGGAGAATACTTCGAAAAGCAATAAATACATTTTTAAATAGTAATGTTGTGTCACTTCCTTGATTCCCGAAATTTTCAGTACCGCCCTCGTACAAAGTAATATTGTACAATTAAACTTATTATTTAATAGCCTGAGGGCGGTCGCTCCATTCCCAATTTGTGGTATCATCAAGAAAGTCATTTATATTATAGTAACCTATACCACACAAACGTTTTTTAGCAATTCTTTTGAATAACGTAATACGTTTGTTTTGAACATTTTCTGGGATCTTGTTGTAAAAGCATATACATCGCCCCACAAAAGACTGACTAACTCGACTTAGCCGAGTAGTAGCCATTATTGGTAACCGCGTTGGATTCGTAACACATTGATGAAATATTTTACGCACACTGCGATCTACCGGTACTTGTTTATTCAGTACAGAAAGCGCTATTTTCACGCTATTTTCTTGTAGCTCGTTGTAAGGTCAAGGACTACGTTAGAGTATCATGGCCACTTTACTACTCACTCGTTGAAGAGAATTGAACTACCTTCTTGCCTAATTTTGGTAACGAGGTGTAATATTTTGTTTGTTTTGTTTATCTAAAACTTTTGTTATGCTTTTCCATCAATCAACACATAAAGAAAGGAAAATATGTACCATCGACAAATTTCACTTTGCTGATAATTCTCTTAAAAACAGGTAGGTTTATATTTGCACAAAAAAGATTGTATGACAATTGGTGGACTGTCATGGGTGTATAATATTGGCCGTTTTCAGTAACCTATCTGTCCTTAGTTTAACTTACTAGATGTAAACAAATCTATCCTTTTACGCATACTTAAATTCAATAACCTACCGACAGATAGCATTGGACTATAACTAATAACATAACTATATTGGACAAAACTATGAAAAGATAAGATCTTGTCATTAAACGGTGATAGCAATGTATCCGTAACTAGAGATACATAATTGAAAACGGCCGTAAAATGATAACAGTTACTTATGAAATGTATGTTCAAGCTAATTTCGACATTCTTGTTTATTATGACTATACGAAAAAGATACTAAAATGGGTCACGATTCAATCTAGTTGATAGAACCTACGACTAGAATAAAAGCGACACGACTGCATATCTGAACCTCGGTGATTCTGTTCGCACGTAGGTATAAATCGTATCTGCGAGCCTACCATGAACTCTTATTGCGATTCAATTGACGACCTAAAATTAACTGCTTTGTTATTTCATACCACGACGTCATTAGAGCTATCCGATTCAGGTTGACGTCAAATCAAGTCGGAAATTTAATCGCAAACTGTTTTAGTTAGTACATTCATTCGTACCATGAGGTAATATTTCAACCTAAACTGGATAGCTTATGTGTCAAAGTGAGCGATTTAAAAAAAGTTGCTTCTTAGCGGAAAGTCAATCTTTTTATTAATAACTTAAAAAAAAAAGCGGAAACATACATAAATAATACAGAAATGGACAATGGAGTTAATAAAAGATGAGATGAAAAGTAAACTTTATTGGACTTTTTTGTAAAACAAAATACTGAAAATAAATACCGAAAATTAAAATACTAAAGACAAGGCCGTAAGGCCCCTAGCTATAGCCTGTTCGCAAGAACGAATTAAAAATAATGTACTTTAGACTCCTATCAAATCAAACATGAATGGAGGTGCGTTCATAACTCGTTTTAATCAGTTTATTTTTTATTTAAAGAACAATATTTATATATATATATATATATATATATATATATATATATATATATATAAATATTGTTCTAACTACTTAACTGCATCGGAATTGAATCGCTAATAAAAAATTGTGAGCCGTCACGGGACTCCTGGCAGATGTGAAACATCGAAATTATTTTGTACAAGTAATAGGCACAATACAATATTACGAATTTTTTCCAGAAAATGATGACAGTTTATTTAATATACATTTATTTTCTTCTAACTCAATTATTTTCATTTGTTACTTCGGTAATAGTTACATTGGATGTTGCCTCTGACGGTATTACTGTGACAATTGGTCGATGATAGCTGAAATATGTTATAAAAATTGTGTATATGAAGAAAATAAATGTATATTAAATAAGCATTTACTCAACAAATTAAAGTATAATAATTATTATATTGTTAAAATAATTAATTTTGTAAGATCTGTTTTACCACAATAAACAGAACTTTTGAAATTCTAAGTTACCACAAGAGAAAGTACTACGTAATACGTATAGATGTCGATAACAACGATATAGCGTGGCGAAGCGTCGCCACGGCCTGTATCGCCACGCCAACAATCAGGCTTACCCTCCGCCTATAGATGTTTCACATCAAAAGTTGATGGTAGGCCTTCTGAAGCGCGGAGTGACGTTGATCTTTCATTCTGAGTTTTGCCGAGCAACTTATACATGTACTATGTAGGTACATGTACAGTAGTATAGTTTCGAATCCAATAATACAATCGTATTACGCGCTCGCTCGGATGGAAGTGAAGCATGATTTGCAATTTTCTGTAATCGTTGCATAATAATGGCTGCGAAATACTACGAATAACTTATGAATAATTATACTTAATTGATGTAGTTATAATAATAGAATTTATATGAGTAAGTATGTTAGTATTAATTGTTTGCTTAATACTTTAATAGTTATTTAATAAGCCAGTGGCTCGTATTACACTACCTTTCGGGGCGACTTCTCTTTATGCCTATAAAACGTGACCTTACAATAATACTTTGCAATAGCCGAACACTTGCTTAAAGCCGGTACCAACCATTGGATCGAGCTGCACAACCTACTAGTGATTTCTATTGAACGCCAATACATCCCACGGCTTGTAAGAGTAGAAATTAAAAATAATCCTAACAATTTTAATAGGGAGGATGGATAGCAAACATGGAATCCCGTGGTCTCTCTCTGCAGTACTAATGCAACAAAAAGATCCGAAAGTATGGAATCAAAGACCAAAACGAACTAGGCGCCAAGTGGACAGATTGATGTACTATTAGTGTCAAGTGTCAATGTGTCAATTGTTTCTCGCCGCCTCCACAGTTCCGCCGTGACCACGATTCATGCTATCGGATCGGAATATTGGCATCATATCAATAAAATATATATCGTGAGTACCCGTCATAATAATTACAATGTTAAAGTTCCGCGATGATACAATTTTAAAAACATATATAAAGAAGTCGTAACACAACACTTAAGTTACTAATTATATTGAGGCGGTTCTGCCAATGCCAATCTAATCCTGGGCATTCGTGTCGACAGGAGTTTCTAGCGATGACTGGCGATTTTGTTTTTTTAATATATCTGACGCAAAGTGGTTCCCATTCTTCCCCCAGGTGGAGCGCCGTCATGCTTAAGATTAGGCATTTTAAGTAAATGGCGCGAACAAAAGGCATAATTTCCTCAAAATTGATTCCTTTAGTATTATTTTTGATGTCGTTTCTAATATGCTAGATTACCATTTCGGAAACAAATGGCGCTCTGAGAAAGAAGAAGCGGCACAAGAAACTCTCCCAGCATTCCTTTTATTAACATTTATTGTTAGTCCGAGGGGCGCAGAACTAGGTCAGCTGAAGTCGTATGGTGGTAGTACTAAAATTTATTTTATTATTAGTAACTTGAAGTAAATTATAGAGCGAGACATATTTCAAGCCAATCCACAGTGGCGCTATATAGGAGCAGGTACAGCACATAATATGGAGTATGCTCTGTATCTTTTGGCCAGTTCGGAGGCTCTTTTGCACAGGAAGCCGGCTAGATTATGGGTACCACAACGGTGCCTATTTCTGCCGTGAAGCAGTTATGTGTAAACATTACTGTGTTTCGGTCTGAAGGTCGCCGTAGCTAGTAAAATTACTGGGCAAATGAGACTTAACATCTCTTTGTCTAAAGGAGACGAGCGCAATAGTAGTGCCGCTTAGAATTTTTGGGTTTTTCAAGAATCCTGAGCGGTGCTGTAATGGGTTGGGCGTATCAATTTCCATCAGCTGAACGTCTTGCTCGTCTCGTCCCTTATTTTCATAAAAAAAATCTTCTGGTCTAGTGCATCGCAGTAACAGCCCGAACCGTTTGACCAGAGCTGCTAGAATCCTCAAGGAAATAGAACTCTGTGAACAACTTGACATCGTGTAGAGATGTCGCGTGTTCTGTGTGCCAATTAATTAGATTTCGTATATATTGTGTAGTTGGCTTTCGGTACAAATGGATTACGGGATTACCTATAGTGATACTGTAATGTTGTAAGGTTGTTGGGCTTCTGTAGTGACACAACTCAAGAACGTTACTTTGTTTAATACGTACGTAGCTGTGCATACGATTCTCACTTGGAACATATTTTATACAATATGTTATTATAATATGCTATAACATGCTATGGATACTGCATGCTAAGGATACCATGGACGGCTTACCGCACTAACGCCTCGATCCTTACACAGCTAAAAATAGTGAGCAGTCCACGTCTATCCACTACATGTCTGCAGCCGATCATGAGATACTTTGGACACATTGCACGACGCGGTGCTGATAACCTAGAACGTTTGATGGTCATCGGGAAAATTGAGGGGAAGAGACCAAGAGGCCGGAGCCCACGACGCTGGTCTGATCAAATATCCGAGCAGACTAACCAACCCATCAGCATCGCACTCCACCATGCGACAGACCGAAACAGATGGAGGAAAGCTGTAGACGAACTTAAGCGGAGTCACGATCCTCAGCAATGAGGGAACGACTGTGAAGAAGAGAAGAGAGTTATTATAATTAATAAATAGATTGAATTAATAAAAAATAGATGACAACACTTTAAATTTTCATCTCTTGAGGAACGCTGTTACGCATCGGACAAAATCTGGTTGATTAAAATTCTAAGAGGCTTCATAGATTGCCCTTGCTTGCACAGATATCCTTGGTTGTCTCCAGGCCTTCTTATAGATTAAGTAATTATTGGTCCTTTTATTTTATAAATTCCAGGACCAATTTGTTTTCAATCATCTATTAATACAGCTTTACTCACGTTTTTGTCGGTGTCGGTACCGACTAGTTTCGGACTATTCGGAGGTCCTTCATCAGGGTGAGAGTGGTTGGGTAGAACGTCCCACTGACTTTAAAAGGTGGGACGTTATCGCGTATTAATAGATTGAATAATGACTCACGAAAGTTTAAATAATTCAATTTGTTTTCCTTTAAAAACAAACTGAAATCTTTTCTATTAGAGAAACAAAAGTGTTCAGAGGCGTAAAATCAAAAAATAAACAGCATAAATAAAAAAAAATCAAAATATGACCTATTTAGTAATCTTTTTAAACTCGCTTTCGAATTCAATATTTTTAGTTTCTTCTCTTATTCTACTATTTTTAGATGGTCACTTTTAAGATCTATAACAAAAGGAACCGTGTTGTCTACAGCTGCTGTCAACAGGTCGACTTGGTAAGTGACCTACTGAAAATCAGTGAATCAAAAATGCTGAGTGGGTGTCCTTTTCATGACGTCGTATTTTTTATTTGTTAAGTTTACAATGTATATATGTTTTGTGTTGTCATGAATAAATGCATACTTTACCAATTTGGGTCAAAACGGCTTGATGTCCAAGATGTGTCGCGCACACAACAACTGTCACACTTCTAGTATAGATATTTATTCTGATTCTTTAACTAAATTGAAAAGTGATTTGTATTCAAAATTTTCGTAATAATTATTAGTCTTCCATATTTTTATTAATATTTAATCCGTATCCATAACGAGCGATATTGTTTTAACGCAAGCTGTGTTTGCCTGTGATTGGGTCTGCATCCCTATTTATAATATGAATAGGAATTCGGGTCGCAACTAAGATGTAAACCTGTTGGCAAACCTTATAATTAAATAAATAAATAAATCAGTCGCGCATGATTAAATAAAAATTGGTCAAGTAAGTGTTGGTCTGTTATATATAATTAATACAATGTTTATAAAGAGGGTATCATCCAAAACTAGTCTTAATACAAATCGACGGCGCGTCAGAAATCGTTGAATATTAACAACTTGATAATTACTTGCTTATATTAACCTCGATGGAACAATTTGTCACGTCTATTTTTGCTTCTCCTTCTTCTTTGGCCGTTCTCGACCTCTAACCTACACCTTAGTGTAGGCCTCCTTCAGTTTATCATCATCTTACCATCTTTTCCGGTCTTGAGCAGTTTCCAACCACTTTATTCCCGCCAGTCTTTTGATATCGTCGTACCGGTCTTCTTCTCGAGCCATGCTTGCGGGCGACATGGCCAGCCCACTCCCATTTCAATTTCTATTTTTGCATGAGCCCAGTAATAAGTATTTTGAATGAAACCATTAGAAAGCTATCAGTTACTAGGATTTACTTACGATATTCTTCCGTTATAATTATCGGTTATTAAAACTACAAATAAATATTTAAAAAAGCGATGCATGAAAATGATGACGTTTTATAGTCTGAGTTCCTAAACCGTCGTTATTGTGGACCTAAGCTTTAGATTAACTCGAAATCAAAGCGATGTTTATAAATACGGACTTCCACTTAACTCTCTAGATTTGTCTGCGCAAAGTCTTACGCTCTATAAATCTCAGAGTTTTTAGAGTTAAAATTTAATATTTCAGATTTATTACAATTATTTTACATAAAAATGTTAATCTCTCAGAAAAATCAACTTCCAGCCATATCAACTTCAACACGTAAATACTAATACGTAAGACAGTCGTCTTACGAGTTTTCGATCAGGGCACTGATCTGACGCGAGTTTAACATTTTATACCCATCTCAAGAAAAGTGCTCGACGCCGCTATAGAAGTTTTCACTACAAATATCTATATCTCGCCGACGTCTGCTAGCTCTGAGAAACGTATATAGGCGTCGATATTTCATCATGATTCCATACAGTATTGATCGTAAATTCTGAGATATATTTATTTAACGGCGAAGTCATAACTCTTATTTACAATAATACAATAGAAAATGAGAACAAAGAAATACAAGTTCATCTTAGGGAAAGTCTTCGCTGAGATTCGATCCCTCGCGGTGTTTCTGCTTCGCAATCACCATGATACAACCACTGCTCCAATGACCGTATGATCATTAAGTTGAAATAGCCGAACTATAAATAGTTAAATCATTCATCCGTAATTTCAGCGACGAATTTTCGATCAGGTCACGTGTCCTGACGCGAGTTTAACATTTATACTCAATAAAAATGTTCAACGCCGCTAAAGAAGATTTCACTTCAAAAATGGATACCCGGAATAGTTCTCTCGTATTTATTACTTCCGGCATAAGTCTGTTCGATTGATATTACAAACAGATGCTTCAATTATATTTACATGTATAGATTAATTAATTATAATAATCATTTAGCCATATAAACCTTCTCAGTGTCCCACGTAGCCGCTCCAATTACGGAGCTAATGCATTTGTCCGCCGCACTTCAAATATTTTCAATAAATTAAAACACTAGGATAATATTGACCTATTCTGACGTGCAATCAGCTACAAGAATTTTGGCTAATTGAAACTTAGGGCTAGATACTAAATAGAATTGTATTGTATATAATCTAGTTCATAAGTCTTAAATCTCGCAAATGTTATACCTAGACTTAAGCATTGTAATTTTTAGTTGATTTTTTACTTTTGGAGGCTCATAAATAATATAAGGAGGGTCCGTAGCAACTACGTAAGTCGGTACTGGCAAGGAGCCGATCTAATTCCTAGCCAACAGATATGTTTGAAGCGTTTAAGCAAAAAGCAATCATATATATATATTCACTATAATGTCAATTAGTTACTTAACGGCCCTTACTTATTAACATTTACATTTATCTCTGTATTATGGCTGTCAGCCCCTAATATAAATAAATATTTGCCATAGTACATCCTCGCATAAGCGGCACTCACGCATGTTTAAATAAATTATTTGTTAAGTATATATTATAAAATTACTTTTTTTTTGTCCAAAACCATATAACACTTAAGAATCAAAATTAGAAATGGAACACAACCGGCCCCATTGTGTTGTCTGTGGTCTGTGTTGATTGTGCCGCAGATTGTAATTCTCTCGTGTCCGGCTTCAAATGTCGGCGATAATCTTGCATTCTATGTGGTTTGTCCTTGCCTGACGCAATCCACTCTATGGTTGTTAGAAAATAACGCCCTTCACCTTTAAAGCAATGTTTGAATTGCATATTCATAACGAGAATGTAACCGCCCATTTAATTTCATGCTGAATTATGGTAATAGTGTTTTTCCAACAATATTACAACAATTGAAATATTTATGCATTTAAATGCTCGCATAATACCTTTATTTTTCTACAGTGAGTGTAGATTGATGCATCTAGTTTAACTCAATAACTCTTGTGTTTATACTTATTAATTTACATTTACTTTTTTGATTTACTCGTGTATTAGGCATTTAGTATTTGACGTTTGAGTGTTATTGTTGCATCACTTCAAATCGATGAAGTTGTAAATGTTAATTTTAAAGAGTTGCAATGTGTTCCTTGCCACTTCTTCTCATTACAGCTCAACCATTTCCGAAGTGGTGTTAAATGTAAAAACAAAAGAAAAGTTTTGACATTCATAAGTACCATTTCCTTGAACTACATGAATAAAGTGATTTTGATTTATGTTTATTTAGGTACATTAGTGAATTTTCTAGAAATAGTAATAATGTTTAGTCGTTAAAGAGTAACAGACAGACAGGCGTACTTTATATATTTTTAATTTTCGTATGTTATTTTTATTTCCCAATAAATCATTAATTTATATATTTTGTTATCAGCAAAGCGACCCGGAGTTCTCATCTCAAGTGATGGTGTACAAAGACATCGGAGAAGAAATGCTGCAGCATGCTTTCGATGGTAAACTCATTTTTTCATCATTAAATTATACAATTCAAAGGCAACATATTAAATGTAGCTGTGTTCTATAACGCCCAAGTATTATGGTTTTAGCTACTAGATATATTTCCTGGGAAAGTCTCGTGTGGGTGCTATATTAATTGGCATGGCAAGCATGTCTCAAAAAGACAGTTTATCTATCTATTTAGATATTAAGATGAATTGCTGTTCGTTAGTCTCGCTAAACCTCGAGAACGGCTGGACCGATTTGGCTAATTTTGGTCTTGAATTATTCGTGGAAGTCCAGAGAAGGTTTAAAAGGTAAAAAAGTCGTTTTAAATTAATAACAAAATACAATTTTTATATCTTTCTACCTTTCTCAGGAGGTAAAAAAGAAACTTAATTTTAACTAACTACAGTTAGTAGGTTACTTACAATTTCTAACTATCTATCAGATTATTTTTATGTAAATTGATAAAATATGGCGATACCTTCATTTAATCTAAAGTTAATAAAGTTTTCAGAAATAAATATTTTTATGAGTCGATATTTATCAGATAGTTACTCAATACATTTTAGTCAAACAAAGATAACATATATTGAGTATATTTTTCAGGTTACAATATATGCATATTCGCATACGGTCAGACGGGCGCAGGCAAGTCGTACACGATGATGGGTCGCGGGGAGGAGGGGCAGGAGGGAATCATACCGCAGATCTGCAAGGACCTCTTTAGACGTATCCGTCAGACAACCTCCGAGGACCTCACCTACTCGGTATGATACTGGAGTACTCTGTCTGCATGTGCCCTTATTTTTTTAACTTTTCAAATACTTTAAGGAATTTCAGTTCAATGTTCATACATTATGTATGAATCAGAATTATGTATTAAGTACTTGTCAGGTATTACTTAATTCTTATCAGCCTCTCAAAATGTTAATAATTGCGAGTGAGTGAGATACATTAGAATAGCATAGTAACTCCTTCCCTTATTTATTTTATGTCTATTCACTTACCGCTAGTTGCAGAAAGCATCCTTAAAGTTAATGTTTCATTAAATATAATACCGTCACTGTTTTTTCACTTTGACATTCAAAGATTTATTTATTTATTATTATGGTACACTCACTTATAAATATTCATGTGATATAATGAAACTTTAACCTTAAGGATTCTTTCTGCAACTAGTGGTTAGAGTTTAAGTTATAAATATAGCAGAATTATTGAAAAAAAAAATACTAATTAATAGAATGGTATTTTTTGAACCTCAGTGCTGTTTGGTTACCATAACTAATAATGTTTGAGCTTTAACGATATCAGGAAATGTTTTAAATTTAAATTATAATGATTTCACAAATAAAATATATATCCAAGAATATATTTACGTGATTTTCAGCATACATTTCTGCCTATAAAGTATTAAAGCGAGCACAAAAGTTTATTCTTTTTAATAAAAAACTTTCCCTGTTAGTATCGTAGCCGCGTAGGCTGTGGCACTATACGTAGCATTCGTAGAAGTAGCTCTACAGTATTGCGTAGTTCTGCGCGCGCCTACCTATAATTAGTGGAGTCTTATTGAAAGCTGTTTTAATTATACCTTTTAGACATAAGTTTGTAGTATGTATGAAAGGCGACGTTTAAGCATTTTTATATGTACATATTTTAAGTATAGATCTACTATTTAGTAAATCAATTTATATCTTTAAACGGGCTATATATAATCTGAATCTCGGAAACGGCTCAAACCATTTTAATGAAATTTAGTGTACAGGTAGTTTCAGGGGCGAGAAATCGATCTAGCTGGGATTCAATTTTAAAAAATGTTGTTTTATCCGTGTTTTAATGAGAAACAGCTACAATAACATTAGAATACAAAGGTAAATTTCGCCACTATATACAAGACTATAATAGCTCAGATGGGACATTGGGTGATCCGGAAGCCCCCGGTTCGAATTCAAATGTCCTATTAGTTCTTTTTGTTCAAGTTGTGTACATTCTTAAAAATCCGAGCAAGGCTCTGTCGTCCAGGTACTGTTATTGAAACATGAGCGAGGAGTAATGCTTTAAGAATGGAGAATACTATCACAACTCCGTAAAATCGAGTGTATAGCTTATATGCCTAGGACTAACGAGGAATAACGAGAGCAGTTTTAAAGTTAGAATATTTTCGTTTCCGCATAATTTAATTATTTCATATGACGCATAATGCACGCGCAAAGTCATACCAACGAGCGCCGCTTTGGATGACTATACTCTGTGTTGTATCCAAAAAAAAACAACTTATATTTTGAGACAAAATTGTCGTATACCTCAAGGTACAAGAGTTATTGAACCTTAATGAGTGTCCAATTAAATATGGTTTCTTTTTCTCAATATTTCATTTAATAAAATACTTTTTAAAGCATTTAGTTGCATATGAAGGCGCTGTATTTTAAAATTGGTGAAACGTCGGGTTAATTAAATAATAGTATTTCCTTTGAACAAATTTCGTTACACATATTTGATTTGACTTGCTGAAGATGCACCTTATTAGATTTCCAAATTGATAGATGATGAGATGAGAATTATGATTTCCCATATACATAATATAATAAACTATTCTTTTTTGCATTTCATTCAAAAAAGCAATCTTCAAAAATCTGGTTTAAAATGCCTTCTCATCTTTATATATATAATTCTTGTGTGCGTGTGTATGTCACTGAACTCCTCCTAGACGGCTGGACCGATTCTAATGAAACTTTCTGTGTGTTTTCAGGTGGATTCGAGAATGGTTTAGTTTCACAATTGAACTACCTCCTAAACGGCTGGACCGATTTTGATGATATTTTTGTGTGTTCCAGTAAATTTGAGATTGGTGTGTGTCTTCAGGTGGATTCGAAAATGGTTTAGATTCACACTTAAACAACCTCCTAAACGGCTGGACTGATTTTGATGACTTTTTTGTTTGTTTCAGTGAATTTGAGATTGGTTTAGATTCTCAATTCCGCCCATATAATATAATTCTCCTGCTCATGTGTATGTTAGTGAACTGCTCCGTTAGGAAAAATCGATTTTTCAAATTTAAAACATGTGTACAGGACAACGTCTGTTGGGTCCACTAGTATTTATATATAAAGCGTATTTTAGAACCTAATTCAAAAATTTAAACAGTTCTAATTAAGATAAGTTAGATATATTTAAATGAAACACTTTACGATTAAACGCTTGTAATCAAATTTTAGACATTGGATATTTCCGTAAAAGTTATATTTCCATTATAAGGAAAATATCTATGTATTGTAAAACACACTTGAATTCTGTAAAACTTATTTTTACTTAAACTTGCTTTATTCTAAATATAATGGATAAAGATAATAAACTTGCTTAGTTGTTTAGGTTTCTCTTGAATTTTATTTTTTTGAGGAATAGGAAGACAGGTGAGCTTACATACACCTGTCACCTGATGGTAAGTGATCACCGCGGCCCATGCTCTTTTGTAACATCACAAGAGTGTTGCGACCTTGTCGCATAAATGTACACATTAATTCAAAACCCGAAAACACATTGTTACGTGGCGGGATAGACCTGAGGGGTTCCGTGGTGAGAGTATGATAATACAAATGACTGCTTATAATAATGATGAACTGATTTAACCAGTGGGAGTGTCCTTTGCACGGGATGCCGGCTATGGGTACCACAACGGCGCCTCTTCCTGCCGTGAAGCAGTAAAGTATAATCATTACTGTTTTTCGGTCTGAAGGGTGGCGCAGCTAGTGAAATTACTGAACAAATGAGACTTAATATCGTATGTCTCAAGGTGATGAGCGCAATTGTAGTGCCGCTAAGATTTTTTGGGCTTTTCAAGAATCTTGAGCGGCACTGCATTGTAATGAGCAAGGCGTATCAAATACCATCAGCTGAACGTCTTGATCGTCGCGTTCATTATTTTCATGAAAAAAAATGTATGGAACTGAAAAGTTCGTGTGTTTGCGTTTTAAAAACTAAGCGAGGTCCGTTAATTTTAGTATAAGATAGCACTTAGGTACAGTGATTAACATTCGAATATGTTAAATGAATAACAGTTTTTCAACAAAATACAGATAATTTTACCACAGTAAAAGTATTTCTCGTTGTCCCCCATAACTTTAAAAAGAGTTATTTTAAAGCAGTACTTGAGACAATACTGTCCTTTTAATGCAGGTCAAATCTATACTGAAATTAAAATGATTTAAACCGTCCCGAAAATAGGTGGAGGTTTCGTACATGGAAATCTACTGCGAGAGAGTTCGTGATCTTCTTAACCCAAAGAACAAGGGAAACCTCCGGGTCCGAGAGCATCCTGCCCTGGGACCGTACGTCGAGGATCTCAGCAAGCTGGCTGTTATGTCGTACCAGGATATTTATGATCTTATTGATGAGGGGAATAAAGCGAGGTAAGAGATTTTAACCAAGTAAGCATTTATTGAAATAGGCGTTACTTTGCGGAAATCCTTAACTATCCAAATGTTTTGAGTTTTCTTTAGTGTTAATTCCGCAAATCTTTGACTTTAAACAATTCGACACGTGTTTCAACTCTACACGAGGCATCCTCAGGAGATGTTGATTCGCCAAACTCTGACACGAGACTCAGTCAGTCTCGTGTCGAATTGTTTAAAGACAAAGATTTACAGAATTGACACTAAATAAAACTCAAAACATTTGGATAAAGTAAGCATTTTTTATGAAAAGGCTGTATCCAGCTTGCATAAAATACGAAGAGAAACGTGAATCGTGTATACTTAAAACGTTTAACAACGTTATTAAAAACAATGTGTGTGTACTTATGTATGCACGCAAGAAGTGATACTTCTTTGGCTTAACAAAGCAAAAATACTTAAAATTATTTATCCCTCGTGCTGTTCTACGTTTGAAGAAAGAACAATATTGTAAAAATCTTGCAACGATGGCTTTGACAATTAATTATTAAATAACGAATACGGCTGTATAGGCTTGAACCTGAAAAAAACAACCTGTTACGTTTGTGTTGCAGTGATGCGCGCGCATCTTTAACATTTCACTCTCAATCATATTTTCATAACGCGCCTAACAAGTATAACTTCAAAAATATAGAACTCCTACCCCCAAGTCATTGACCACCTAACACTCATTTTGTCCTGTTAGTTTTGGCCTTAAAGCCAAGTGAAAAGTTAAACTTAGTTGAATAAAAATAACGGAGCATCTATGTTGACAGAAAATAAAAGCTTTACGCTGGTTTCTGGCAACTTAAACAATCTAATTATATTAATAGTAATCTGATAGAAAGCATTCATGGACACCCGTGCCGTTTGTTTGAGATATACAGGGTTATTGGTAATTCGACATATTATTCCCCTTAGATAGGGGACTATTAGCGATAATTATAACTCCCATATGCATAATGCAGAAGTGAACCATTTTAGAGTTATGAAGTTTTTTGGCTTCATTTAAAAAAATCAAAATTGGAACTTCAAAAATTTTGTATCAATTTAAATCATTTCTTTTATATATAATTAAACGCTGGTTATTTATCTATGTTAAAACAACAATTATCCGTCCGAATTTAGAAATGCGAAAAAAAATTATATTATTTAAAAAAAAATCCGAAAAACAAAATAAAACTTTTGAAACTTGGGTGCAGATTATTTTATAAACAAGACCGTTTTCTTAGCTCTCCTAAATTGTACACCAATTAGGAACTAATTTCAAAGAAAAATAAATGTTAAAAATCTGATGACTCAATAATGGTTTACTTTTGCATAATGTATATGGGGGTTAAAATTATCACAAATGCTTAGACACCGCTATCACCTCGTAACAGAAATTCGTCGAATTACCAATAAACCCTGTATTATAACAAGCACTTCTATGTTGATGTTCTAGTTAGTTCGATTCCAATCCAATGCATTCTTTTTCTGCAACTATTTTTAAGGGTTGTACTCCGCTGCGCTCCAATTAAATACCGCACTACCTAAGAACAATAGCATTCTTATTATGGCAACTATTAGATGTGTGCGTGGTATCTTGACACTCAATGGCATCTTTCAATACGATTCGTGTTATTTTACAATGAAATTAATAAAATACACAATACTTACTGATGATATGTGATTCCAGTGTCTTTCTTATTTCCTATAGTATTATTTTTACAAAGTTCTACTACGCAACCCGGCATTTTAGTTTCAATTATTAGCAAAGTTTAACAAAACATGTGGCACGTCAACGTCACACATTTAAATAATATAAATAACATTTATTGAGCACTGGTTCTACAATATTTACAATTAAACATAACCTTATTCTAGATACCTATATTAATATATGAGCAGCAGGGTAAACGTAAAAAGCAAAATAATATATAAAAAGGAATGTAACATTATAAAACTTCATTGTTCGAGACTTGCTCGAGTACGCCCACTTGGGCGTAGGAATAGTTGCCGCACCTTGCGACCACGCCTCTGGTATCTTGTTGGAGTGCAGCGGAGACCAATCCTTAATCTAAGAATCCAGCTATCATCGTATGACTGTTTTGTTGACCAGGACGGTGGCAGCCACTAACATGAACGAGACGTCGTCTCGCTCGCACGCCGTGTTCACAATATTCTTCACTCAGCAGCGATACGACAAGACGACCAACTTGGTCTCAGAAAAGGTATCGTGTTCATTTATACATTCATCATATTTATATTATAAGAATTAAACCTACTGTCAATGCCAACGTAGAGGAATTACTACATAAATAATGCCTTTGGATGACTCTATATTGATACGTGTATATGTTGTTTCTGCAGGTATATTGTTTAACTACCTTCAGAATTTAAAAATTAATCGACAATTATATTATATAATTGGGAGGATCCTTTGCACAGGATGCCGGCCATAAACTATTGGTACGCGTACAACGCCGCGTTTTCCTGCAGTGAAGCAGTAATGTGTAAACATTACTGGTGTTTCGGTCTGAACGTCGCCGTAGCTAGTGAAATTACTAGGCAAATGAGACTTAACATCTTATGTCTCAAGGCGACGAGCGCAATTGCAGTGCTGCTGATTCGGGTTTTCCAAGAATCCTGAGCGGCACTGCATTGTAATGGGCAGGGCGTATCAATTACCATCAGCTGAACGTCCTTATTTTCATTTAAAAAAAAAAATTTGTTGTGATTCCTTTCAAATTTTTTAAAATTGCGGATATTTGAGGGATTCGGGTAATTTTTTCTCACTTAAACTAGACTAGCTTTTTAATACATTTTTCAATCATCTATATGAAAGTGTGCCGTGTGAGTTAGTTATGCATTTAGACTGAAATGAGATTAATTTACAAGTAGTGACGGAAAATACTTGACAAAATTACAAATTGTTAAGATTTGAAAGAGCCACACCTCAATTCAAATTCCTGATATGTAATAAGTGAGAGTCGAGCAAGTTATCAACTGTAATGCGACCTAAATATTTTTTGAACAAATATACCAGGACTTATGAATGCTAAAGACTTAGACAATTTATCCGCCTAGATAGAGCCACTTGCTGCTAGACAACTGATGAAAACAGGCCAAGTTTATTACTTTAGTGCGTATGCTATGTCTAACTCTCACAATTTGTATGTCACTTTGTGTTAGTGTGCGTGCATTGCTCAAAATAGAGGTTAACAGTCAACCTTAATTTTTATTTGTCTATCTAGACGTACAAATCATCTAAGACTGTAGAGCATCGGAGGTTAGCTCAGCGGTAACATCCGTTGGGTTTTTCAGCGCTGGAGGTAATAATTGTGTGCCCAGTAACTTTTTTACAAATAACTATATATTTCCAGGTCTCGAAGATATCACTGGTAGATCTGGCAGGGTCAGAGCGCGCGGACTCCACCGGCGCTAAGGGGACACGCCTCAAGGAAGGCGCTAATATCAACAAGTCACTCACTACGCTCGGGAAAGTCATCTCGGCGCTCGCGGAAATTGTAAGATTCGCATCATTTGATTTTTATTTATTTTATTTTTACAATTTTAGGAAAACTTACAGCTTACAAATATTACTAATTACTTCACTACATTATGTAGACAAATTATAAGTTTCCATGTTTAACAACAGTTCAAAAGAAAATACTTGTTTTAAAAGGGTAAATTAAAATATAATTTAAAAATTGCAAACACACACATTATAAACATATTGTCAATAAAAAAAATGGTGAAATATATTTAAGCTAAATAGTTGGCTTCATTACAACATTACAAATCTACAATGATTTCATTCCATTTCAAGTTTGTATATTTTAAAAAATATTACAAAGAAACTAAGAAGAAATTAAAAGTTACACACATCACATGGATAATCGATATTTATGACTACATATTATATTATGTAATATATTTAATATAACTATATCACTATATCTTTGGAAATAACCTGAAGTTAATTTTAAACGAAATGTTGAATTCATAGAATATTTTTTCTACGTTTTCAATCTACATGAATGAGAATCTCTCTCTAAATGCATTTTGCTTTATTTCCTAATAATGCGTTTTCTTAAAATATTACAGTGTCAAAGATATTAACAGCACTTTAACACAAATTATCTACTAGTACTATGGATGCTAGATATCGTTTTGATAATAAAACTAAAGTATTTGGAGGGTGTGGCTCCAAGTAAGTAGAACATCTTCCCTACTAGTGTGTTGGGTGCCGACTGTCGACATCGCATCTATGAACAAATCTTCGTTCGATCGTTTTTCTTAGCTTCGCAAACATCAAATCGATAGGCTTGCGGAAACTTTTGTAACTTTTGTTTTTGTTTATACATTTTTATTAAAAAGTAAATAACCTATTAAATTTTAATATGCATCTACTAACAAAACAGAGAAATACCATATTTAAAAATAAATTTGACAATTGACTAACCTATTTGAAAATTATTTATGAATATTTGATTCGCAATTTTTTGTCATTATTACAATTTAGTACGTCATCAGTGCTAACCCAGACTGCTCTGCTGGTAGTCACATGGCAAGCGTCTTCTGATTTTCCAATTGAGTCGCCTTTATATCGGGAAGATGTTTTACTCACAGATTTTTACCTGCTTGAAACACACGTAATACATTCATTAATGAGCTCATTCATATTCATGACTCGGAAACAAACATTCATGTTCATCATACATACAAACGTATGCACCACTACTACAAGAAGGCGTCTTAAATATAATAAATTAAACCACAAATTCTAATCGAGATGAATTAGTATTTATTTAAATTAAAAATGTAATAATTTTGGTTTCGTTTTTGTTGTGCATACAAATATAATAATTAGTTTACTTATTAATTCTCACTCTAGTACATGTAGGATGATAATAAGTCAATTATAACCTAGGTTCTAAAGAAACATTAAGAGAAAAATTTAAAGAAATACACATTTCGACTGTTGCTTCTCAATATATTCTTGATTATGTTCTATATGTTAGTAAGTCTTTAATTGGGCGATGTATATGCTTCTACAATATGGTCCCAGAAAATAAACAAAACAAATATGTTACGAAATTTAAAAGGATTGTTAAAAACCTTTTGTGTGAGATATAATATAGCATAAATGAATTTCTTAATGATACCACAGACTATTGCTATATACACAGTATATTGCTATGGGGCAACGCTACCGATATTAATACAATGTTTGTGCTGCAGAAGAGGGCTATTCGCGCTATTTATAACCTAGGTCCTAAAGAATCATTGAGAGCAAAATTTAAAGAAATTAACATCTTGACTGTTGCTTCTCAATATATTCTTGATAATGTATTGTATGTTCATAGGCACATAAGTGAATTTGCCAGAAACTATCATAACCATAATGTTAACACCAGGAACACACATAAACTTATGATGCCTACTACTCGGCTAAGTCGAGTTAGTAGATCTTTTGTGGGGCGATGTATATGTTTTTACAACAAGATCCCAGAAAATGTTCAAAACAAAAGTATAACGTTATTCAAAAGAATTGTTAAAGAAGGTTTGTGTGGTAAAGGTTACTATAACATAAATGACTTTCTTAATGATACCACAGATTGGGAATGGAGTGACCGCCCTCAGGCTATTAAATAATAAGTTTTATTGTACAATATTACTTTGTTAACATATTTATTCGATGAAAAAAAAAAGCCCGCTGAGTTTGTTGCGCCCATTCTTCTCAGGTCTGAGGCATTCATTTTGGAATGGGTGGTAGTTTTTGACTTTCAGTAAGTGATGTCACATCCTATTTTGAATAAAAATATTTGAATTTGAAACTGGGAATGAATCGAACACCCTCAGGCTCTTTAATTATAAATGTTTATTCCACGATACTACATTGTAATCCATATTTTATAAAAAAAGCCCGCTGAATTTCTTGCCCTTCGCCCGTTCTTCTCAGGTCTGAGGCAGTCTATTTGGAATGAATTTGAATCCTATTTTGAATAATTAATATTTCAATTTGAATATTATTATAAGACGCCAGTTAAAAGGCTCAGTAGTCGCCACTGTCTATCGTTTAATAAACATTATAGACTATTCGCCGGTTCGGAACGGTTCGCCTTCTTTTAGCAATGTATTGACTCATATATATTTATAATATTCATTGTAATGTGTCATTATGACTTATTATTATGATGGACCGTGGTGGCTCTCGTATATGAAGTAAGCTAAACTTGTTTGAATGTTTGTTGCGTCTTTTTAATGGGAAAACAGTCGGTAAGTGACAAGTTTAAACTTAAAGTTTGATGCTTTTGCTTTGTCGATCAAATTCTTAAAGTTTTTCATCAACCCGAACGTATTGGTAACCTCAAACAATAATAGCTTAGTGGGAATGTTATCTTACTATTAAAAAAAACTATGTGCCTTACGGCCGTTCCCAATATACTATCTACAGATAGAGTTAAATTACTACCTTCTACTATCATTAATTATTAGCTGTAAATAATCTGAAGCTGTCCCAATATACCTTAAGTCATTCTTATGGCCTTATATTGGGTCGCGTGAATTGCAATTTCCATACAAACTTCTATCGCTGGTACGCTATACGTTGTCCCATTGACAGACAGCGCGTACGGATAAGGTGATTTACCGTCGATAAGTTTATTGGGACAGAAAAGTCATCGATAGTTACGATTTTTATCTCAAGTAAGAGATAGACTGAATTTTGTGAACGGCCGTAAGACTACACACAGAAGTGAACACTTCATCGAGCCGAGCCTAGTAATACGTAATGCAACTATTTATAGTGAAATAATATTTATAATACATACAGCGTGGTACTGCAGTGGCGACATTATATGAACACAAAGGTAGAGCTAGTTAACCGTAAAGTAAAAAAAAAGAAAATAATTGAAGTTTTCAAACAAACAACTTATACATTTAGCAAGCAAGAGTTCTGAACGGCTACAGTGCGGTGTGGGACAAGTAGGCTCTACAGATTGCTCCAAAATTATATGTTGGAAAATTAATTTATTTAGGTGATGATTATTTTTTATTCATTTTAACTGTTATCGGTTAAGTAGCTCTACTCTCCTAACAGCTGGGAACTGCAGTCTTGAAATTATTGACGAGTACGTCTACCTTGGACAAACAATCCAGTTAGGCCAATCTCGCGAAAGATGTCACTCGTCGAATCCAACTCGGATGGGATTGGGGAAGCTCCGTAAAATCTTCTCGTCCCAAATACCACCAGTGTGTGAAGACGAAGGTTTTTAACCAGTGTGTGTTGGCAGTGATGACCCTTATGGTCGCACGGAGGTCAATCAATAAGGCTTTACTCGGAGTTTCCCTGCGAGATTGAATCAGAAATGAGGAGAATCGTAGGAGAAGCAAAGTCACCGACATAGACCGAACGATTGTGAAACGGAAGTGGCAGCGGGCTATTGTTTGCCTCGACGGAAATATGGCCGTTAGGGCAGTAAATTTTTCGAATGGCGAACACACACTGGAACACGCAGTGGTGGTAGACCTCCCCTAAAGATGGACTGACGATCTCGTCAAGATCACCGGAACAGCTTGGATGATATCAGCGCAGGACCTTTCGTCTGGAGATCTATAGGGGTGTGAGTGAGAGAGGTCTACCCAATTCATTTAATTTCACCATTGTATCTCCACGTTGTATGATGATACCGTCAGTCGAATGGAGTCGGCTTTACCCGAAGGGGCCGCGAGTAACATAGCCTAGTGTGACAGCCCAGTCTCATACAGTAATATTAGTATTTCAATTAATTTATTTTATTACAAAATACTTTAGCAGTAGTGCCACTTACTGTATGTGCATTGATCTAAGTAACCACGCCCATTTCTAGGGTAAAATAGCAGAATACAGTTATTTGATTAAGTAACACACATTTAAACAATATACTATTTTAAAAGATTAAAAATCGTGTAATTAGAACTGAATTTTTACTTCAGTTGTTGATATAAATATTAATCTTTATTTAACCCAAAGTTTCTTTGTCTTTTGAGATAAAAGTCTTCTGGGATGTGAGTTAGGCGGGATTTTTCTATCGACTTTCGTATAAATCTTTTATAATTACACGCGTTTTAAATCTTAATCATTCTATGTTATATCGGTACAGTTTTACTATTAACTTATGATTTGAATGGTGTGAGTGGCAGTGTAAGTACCGGTACAAATTAAGACGTATTACATACAACCTAGGTGATATTATGACTGTTACGGGCAGATGACGCTAAAAAGGCCAAATGATTGGTAACTTTTCCTCTTTGAATAATAATATTCAATAAGGTAAGTGCGAGCGAGAACACAAATCGGCAATACCGTTCCCTCTGTAAATGACGTTGCACTAATAGACATAATAATTTGATTGTTTTAAAAAACAAACGTTTAAAGATGGAACTGGAGGAATTAAACCAAAATAAACCTTTTTATTAAGAGATCCTTTGAAATTTACACAGCTTTGCGCTTCGGAAATCTTTGCGTTTGCTATACAATACTTTTAATAGTACAATTCCCAAATTTTGGCGTTGACAAATTGCATCAGAATATATTATTGCGTACACACAAAAAAGCTTCTGGGCACCTTTGCTTTGCCGACATAATGCGCCCTGTTGGTTTCATTGCTGTGTTCTGTGTTGCCACAAATCAAGCGTTTTCGTGCTTCATATGCCATTAAAAAGATATTGTTATAATTAGGCGCAAGGAAGAGGGCATTTGCCAAAAACTATTGTTGTTTTGAATCCAGTTATGTATATCAAGTATCGCTTAAGCATTTTTATAGTGTATTGTTATACATTGCAGTCATACATTGCACCATAGAATATATTCTGTAGTTTGAATACTTTTATTAATTTTTTAATTAATTTATTATACCATAATAGTGTTATAACTCGACGTATACTATCACATTGTTTTATGTAGTATAATAATTGCAAAAGAAATAGTAGATCTTTAATAAAGTACTTTCAATTAATTAAAACGCGTGTGTAGAAATAACCGAATTTTAATTTTTTATTCAATATTAAGTAAATTCGACTCAGTCGTAGTAGTCACGAGAATAGCGAAGAATTTGAAGTGTTTTTTTTAAAGATAGTATTTATCTCAGTAAAAAGGAAAAATAGCAAGTAGACGGATTTTATATCAATAAAGGCAGTTTTTGGACTTATGTCCATATTACAATGTCAATATGTCATTATTATTTACACTAAATTTTACAAAAAAAATATTACGTAATCATTAGCGAATATTTTATAGAAAATCTTGAAACATACGGACTGACTGAATGGTTTCCCTTGTGGCAATACTTATGTATACTTCGTATATAATAATAACAAGTATTTAGGCATGAAACAGAATGAAAAGGCCTTTAATTTTAATTTTTAAAGTTCGAACTACGGTCTATAATGGGTAAATTATGTTTGGTCAGGCGTCCAAGAGCAAGAAGTCGAAGAAGGCGGATTTCATTCCGTACCGCGATTCTGTTCTGACTTGGCTGCTGCGAGAGAACCTGGGCGGTAACTCGAAGACCGCTATGATCGCCGCCATATCGCCGGCAGATATCAACTACGACGAGACGCTCAGTACTCTCAGGTTTGTGTAAAGCCATTAATATCTGTCTTGTACTAGATGTCCAGCCGATAATTGAGTAGCTGGAAGGCATGTAAAAGTCAAATAAACTTTATTTATTTACGGCTGTTCCCAATATACTATCTACAGATAGAGATAAATTACTACCTTCTACTGACCGTACTTAGCTGTCAATAATCTGAAGCTGTCCCAATATACCCGATAAGTCATTCTTATCGCCTTATATTGGGACGCGTGAATTGCATGTTCCATACAAACTTTGTATCGCTGGTAAGCTATACGTCGTCCCATTGACAGACAGCGTGCACGGATAAGGTAAGTTACCGTCGATAAGTTTATTGGGACAGAAAAGTCAACGATAGTCAAGATTTTTATCTTGGGAACGGCCGTTAGGCTTCAACTATAAATATTTCTTTTAAGTTACTGATCTGCCATATGTTTGAAAAAAGTAGAGCTAGCATACAAAAAATCAACGGCCACTCTTTTCAATCAAATAGAGTATTTTACAATGGCTGTAATATACACTACAAATTAGTTTAAAAGATGCTGCCATCCATTATATGAATCGTGTTTAAATAATATCAAATATTTCATAAAAAGTAATAAACAATAACCCCCTTTTCATAATAGTCTGCTAACTTAAAACATTGCTAATTCTCACTCTGTCTTCTTCTATTGACCTAAGTCGGAATGAGAAAAAACACTCCTTAACGGCTATTTTAAGTTAGCGGACCATTATGAATAAGGGGGTAACTCTATAAATATAAATTATCATATGTTGGATACATCAACTTTTAGTGATTGAATTCATTGTTTGTGTTAGGATGCTTCGTGAGCATGATGGTCGTGATCACTGTTATAATTAGTAATCGCATGTGTTGCGGCATCAGAACAATCCCTTATACTTGTCCTGAAAGCCATAAATTCAATCCCATTTCAAACTTTCCCTCCTTACATGCACATCCGTGATGTGCGCCATCTGGCGAACTGTCAAAAAAAAAAACTCTTAATGGCCCCGTGCGTAACCGCATCGACGCTCACGAAAAGTATAGAAATCTAAGGTCTAAGATCGATCAATCGCCTGGACAACAGTGTACGTTCAAGTTACAGTGCTAAGTTTACCAGTAGTTATATTTGATTACCAAAACATTAAGTATTAGTGACGTGTGAATTGGCAAAAGAGGTGTGCTCCTGAACAGTGAGTATTCCTTCCAAAACTTCCAGTTTTGTAGTCACTATATTTTTTCTTATTTGAAGCCAACTAGGTTTTGATATTCTTTGTTTCGGTGACTTAGGTAATCTGAAATATATCTAACATATGCACATGAGTGTATTCTAAGGATAGAAAAATGAAATATAGAGTGCTCTAATGTGTAATTTTTGCCTCAGATATGCCGACCGCGCCAAACAAATAGTTTGCAAAGCCGTGGTCAACGAAGATGCTAATGCGAAACTCATTCGCGAGCTCAAGGAAGAGATCTTCAAACTTCGCGAACTGCTTAAAGCCGAAGGCATCGACGTCGAAGAAGGTAAGCAACCGCTAAGAGGTGTCATGTGTTCAGTTAGCTTAGGAGTCACGTGGGTATAGACCGTCTTGTGATTGTGATAGACCGATATAAATATAATGAAGCCACAAAGTAATGAATAATTAATTTGTAATTTTCTTTTCAAACTCAAAGGACCAGATGGTCGAGTCGTTTATGAAAAGAAAGAACAGACTGCGAGTAAGTAAAGAGGCTTACGCATTCGTACACCCGATACCCTGTACCGCTTCGCCTCATAATGGGTCGTCGCACGCGAAAACATCGCACGCGCAAACCCGACACGACCGATTATTGCACCTTGTTGCTTGTGGCGTTAGATTCATTTTACAATAACATGATATCGCTCGCTTTATATCGGTGTTGGTTATGTGTGAGTGTAGTTGTAGTTACGTATCGAATGATGTGTGTGGGTATATATATATATATATATGTTATAATTGTATTAATGGCATAAATTATTTATTGCTTCACTTTTATTATATTAATAACCTGATTGATTATAAAATCATTTTTAATATATTATTAAAATAATTAAAAATACAAATGCGCTCCGAATGAAATCATCACACATTAATAGTAATTAAATGCATTTCAATTATGCTTAGAACGACTAAATAATAATTAAACTCAACCATTTAAAAAATAATAACAACTCTTCCATGTTCAATGATATTACAAGGTAAGGTGATAGAACAATAGGTGATCACCTTTTCTAGTATGAATACTATGTAGACGGCCGGATTTTTTTCTGTCGCATTCAGGAAAAAGTTCATTGTCATCAGTAGCCCACTGCACAAACATTCGACTTTACCAAATTCGGTTATACCAAACGAATGAAGAGTTTCAATTTTTTTTTTGACCCTTTCTTTTTTTTAATTTGTAATACTTTTGCAGTTCTCTTTAATACCCCATTCGATTTTAATATCACAAGAATACTAAACACAGATTACCGTAACAATGAGAATACATCTAATATTAAAATTCTCGTGCCCCGGTGTTTACCAAACTCCTCCGAAACGCCAAACCAATGTGTTTAAAAATTTGTCTGTATATAGGGTAGGTGCGAGAATCGGACACCATCTATTTTTCATACCACAATTTTTTTTTTTGACAATTTACTTTATTATGATTCATCATTAAAAATACACACAACTTCAAATTTTCACCCGTCTACCATCAACACCTTTTTTGTATCGCGATTTTAATATCCGTCCACAGATACGCAATAGAGTTCTTACTCTATATGGCAATACAACTTCTTCTGGGTCAGCTACTATTTATATAAAAATGACAGGGTCCAATTCTAGCGATATATTTTTTAAAAATGCATAACACATCAGACTATTAAAAATGTTAAAATTTCTAGAACTAGATCGAGTAAGTTTACCGAACAAAATTTTTAACTCCAATTGCATTGTTTTGCGCTAAAATGGTAAAAAAACCTTGATAAAGTGGTGTAGACTAGCGTATCTTCTTTCGAGAAAATAAATTTTAATCGAAAATTATTTAATAACTCAAAAATGATATTATGTTGAGAGACCTCCAGTGGGAGGCTCTTTTGCATAGGATACCGGCTAGATTATGGCGATTAAAGGCGCCTATTTCTGTCGTGAAGCAGTAATGTGTGAACATTATTGTGTTTCGGTATGAAGGGCGCCGTAGCTAGTGAAATTACTGGGCAAATGAGACTTAACATCTTATGTATATTAGCGAATTGTAGTGCCCCTCAGAATTGTTGGGTTATTCAAGAATCCTGAGCGGCACTGCATTGTTATGGTAGGGTCGTATCAATTATCATCAGCTGAATGTCCTGCTCGTGTCGTCCCTTATTTTCATAAAATAAAAAAAGAATAAAAATTGTTGGAAGACCATATCTGTAAGATGAAACATATATGAAGAGAGATGGAGAAAAATAATTGACATTTGTTTTTAATTTTGCCCTTCAAAGCATCAAGCTTGGCAGATGGCGAAGTTGTACAAAATCACGTCTCTTGCTTCAGCTTTGATGAATATTTGCAATTTTTATAGCATGACCATGTGTAGCTATAGATAAGTACTATAATATATATTTTGTGATGTTATTATTATATATACGTAATATATTGCTTGATTATTACATGTTTCTTAATAAATACTTTAACAATAGGTATTTTGTTAAATATATTTAATTTTTTATTATTAATAAGAATATAAAGCGGTTACCGTTGCAACCAGCCTTTTCATTAAACCTTTTTTAAATTACTGAAATGAGTTTAAAATTAATTTAATAGTTTTTCCACACTGGACAGTATACGTAAATCTTACTTTAAAAGATTGTGAAATAACCCATGCAACTGTATTTCTGGATCACAAATTAGCCATTCCTTTGAACCTTTCAACTCATTTTATTGACTATAGTCTCATTTCAAGTGAACCAACCTTTGTAGAATTGATGTCTGTGTGACGTCAGCAGACACTTTTGATTGGTGATTTTCTGCCTAGACGTGACGTCCTAACATGGAGGCCTGTCCCCATTTTAACGCGCGGGGATTATACTTTTGAGAACTATACTTCAGTTAACTTAATATTGAATCGTAAATTTTAATAGGCTGAGCTTACTTCAGTTTATTATAACTAACTGATCTGACAAAATAATTGCTCTGTACAATATGTGCTACCAGCCAGTGAAACTCCCTTCATAGATCCAGAAGATTCCGATATTAGCAGAACAAAGAGAAAAAAAAGTGGTTTTTATATAAAAAAAAATTTATTGAAAACTATCGTTTATAATTGCTAAAAAGCTGAACACTTCATATTTAAAAGCAGTTTAATATAAATAAGACTATTTGGTGTTTATTGTTACTCAGTAAGTAACTAATGATGTATAAATCTTGTTACAAAGCAGGGGAACCGTCGCCGATGCGCAAGAAGAGTGAAGAGGAAGTGTTGTCTCCAAAGCTGTCCCGAGCTGCGACCACCATCGCCGAAGAAGCGGTGGATCAGCTGCAGGCTTCTGAGAAGCTCATTGCTGGTTTGATATGCTTATTATTTTGTTAGTCTTGCAACTAGAAAATAATAAAAAAAATATTCTATAAATTTCAGTTTATTCGTTCTTGAAGTGAAAAACTTGTATAGCGGCGTTGAGCACTTTTCTTGGGATGGATATAAAATATTAAACTCGGGTCGGGACACGTGACCTGATCGAAAATTATCAAGTCAGTTGTTAAAAATTAATTTTATACAGTGTTTCGGTACCAGGCGATCATAATTGAAGAAGAGATTGTCTTATACTTCAATATATTCTAATGTCATGCGCACGATGTATTACTACAAAGACACTAAGAGAACATAAATATGGAAGCGATGATAGTAATATCTTTCATAGCGGTTGAAATTATGTGTCATGCTAGCAATATGTACCAGGACTTCATATGCAGTTTAGAGGTTCATACACAATGCACATCTTAAAATTATTATACAAGTGCAAAGACCCGTTGTTGTTGTTCGTGGTTATCTTTGCGCTCTGCTTCGTACATAAATAGATATTGTGTTTAACCACAAAAAAGCGAAATTATTCCCTAACCATTCCAAAATATTCAAAAATGCACAACGTTAATGTTCAAGTTTTCACTTCTGCCGGCACTCCCGGAGTGCAACCCGTTATTTTTTATATCTTAATTGAATACCCACCATTCACCTTTTCCATTTGCCGTAAATCGATTATAATATTATTATTACTTCTAATTAATAAAATAGGTGTTGCTATTTTAGTTCATCAATTATTTCTTTTATGGAAACTTAATATAACGCTTTCCATTTTACCCTTAAGGTTTTAACTACACCGGCACCTAAAAGTGTAATAAAAATACAAGTGCAGTAGATTTCCTGCTGATAATATTATGATTTCATTTCCTAGAATTGAATGAGACTTGGGAGGAGAAGTTGAAACGTACTGAACAGATCCGGGTTCAACGCGAAGCGGTGTTTGCCGAGATGGGTCTAGCGGTGAAGGAGGGTATCACCGTCGGCGTGTACTCGCCAAAGAAGACCCCTCATCTGGTGAACCTTAATGAGGACCCTAATCTGTCTGAATGTCTCATCTATTACATAAAAGATGGTAAGTCCTCAACATAACGGTATAGACCTTTGAACTTATTATAAATTGGAGCTGATACCGCCATCTTGTGAAACACTTTATGAAAACATTCGTTATTTATTTGCTCATATTAATTTAACATTGCGGATGCGTAATAATTCCGGCAAAGTGTATCAGAGTGCCGATTTAATACTCTCACAGCAATATCTCCAAAATACTTCGCAAGGTAGAGCAATCAACCAACCCATTCGAACAAATCCGTATTGTATTTTCTTGTATCAAATCCAAAATAGACATTTGAGGTCAGTAGCGTTATACTTTAGATACTCTGTTAAGACTGGGAGTTCCGCAAGGATCAATTCTCGGTCCTTTCTTTCTCTTTTTTAAGGGTTATTTTGATTTTAGACTACAATATGAAGTTACAAATTTCTGCTCTTTTTGGAAAACTTTTAGGATAAAATGTTCTTATCATAATTATACACTAGCATCAATTATCTATCTTTTTAACCATAGTGTGGTATCTTGGGAACTACATGGAATGTTTTTGGTGAGGCATGTTTCTTTTCTTAAAGAGTTACTTTATCCAGGTATTACCCGTGTGGGCACGGCCGAAGCCAACGTCCCGCAAGACATACAGCTGTCGGGCGCCCACATCGTGAGCGAGCATTGCATCTTCGAGAATACGGACGGCGTTATTTGCTTGATCCCTCACCGTGGCGCACTCGTCTATGTCAATGGGCGTGAGGTAAACTATTCTTTATTTACATTGAATTACAGTATGAATTTGCATGCACTTAAATGTATATCATTTTACCCAACTCAAGGCAACAGCTCAGTTGTATTGTATAGTCAATACTCCCGGTATGCAGCGTAATGAATTATCGTTTAGACATAAAGTGACGATAGACAGAGTCATCGTACTTATGGCAACGTCGTATGTAAGCGTCGTGTTTGCTCACGCAAATCGCGCGCTTAAGCCAACTCTCACCGAATCGTTCCCTAGACGTGGTTTAGCTAGATATTCGTTCGTAGAGTTTCGTAGCTCGTCAGATAGATTTTTATATCTGTTCTTCCCTTCCCTTTAGCGTGACTACAGCTAAGCCGAGGCTTGAGGAACACAAGACGACTTTGGCCCCCCTACACCCGGATACATAGGAATAGCTATCTTTATCTTCTCTATCTTTGTTTCCAGAAGGGTAGATAGAGATAACAGATCTCTATATGCTGCAGTCCTTAATTTTTCTTGAATTCTTCTACTCTTACTAAAGTCTTGTTCTTGGTACTGTGCAACAGTCTGGTTAGGTAGTGTATGCATAGAACCTTTTCAACTCTTCATCCACACTTTCACGCAATAAGAAGGTTCTGTAGCAAATTTCATTTCTTTTATTATTTCTACAAGACCATATCTCTCCATCATTTTCTTCTCAAGAACTGCTATTATCTTTTCTTTTACCCCATGTTACAATCAAATTAAGTACAGTTTCTCAATTGCTCATACAAAACTAACAAATAGTAACTGTACCACGGATAACAAATACTCATGTGCCACCAGGTTACGGAGCCGATCATACTGAAGACGGGATCCCGGGTCATCCTGGGCAAGAACCATGTGTTCCGCTTTACTCACCCCGGGCAGCCGCGCGAGGAACGTGTCTCCAACAAGGAGATCACAGGCCCCGCCCTCAACAATGAGAGTGAGAGTGAGTTATCCAATAACTTCACATTTTTCTATACATAACTAGTTCTAGTGTAGGTAATGTGTTAAACATTTTACAGGATTTTTTTTAAATTAATGTATTGTCTAGAAAGAGTATTTGACGGATAGACAGTTACTCTTCCATAATATGTAATATTGGTATCGATTTATATAATTAATATCGCAAAAAAAAATCGCGTAAAAATGTGTTCACAAATACATTGACATATTGTAGAAGACAGTGACACGGAAACCGTGGACTGGGATTACGCCCAAGTGGAACTTCTGGAGAAGCAGGGGATAGATCTGAAGGTAGAGATGCGCAAGAGGCTGGTGGCGCTCGAGGAGCAATTCCGCAAGGACAAGGAGCATGCCGACCAGCAGTTCGAGGAACAGAGGAAGGTGAGCAACTATTTCCTTTATAACCACATACATACATTTTGCTACATACTTAGTTGTCAAACTGACTATATAGCGGCTTTACAAATAAACGTGGTATAAAGTTATACCTGGTAATAAACCAATAATATGCAAAATGTTTACAAACAGACATTTTGCTTATGATTGGTTTATTTGGACCTATTATACTATACGTACTATACGTTTCCCGCGTTTATTTGCAAGGCTGCTTGACATTCGGCAAACTTCAGAATTATCATTGTATTGACAGTTTTACTTTAAAGACAATAATATTGTTGATAGGGATACAGTCACCATTTTGCCTATTCTTGCCTCTGATTGGGTGTTTTTTTTGCACAACTGCAACTTAAGATGTAGAAAATTGTATTCTATAACGTGATGTGGTGCACTTTAATAAATGAATAAAAATAAAATGAGTCATAAATGTAATTGTTGTACAGAACTACGAGGCTCGCATCGACGCCCTGCAGCGCCAGGTGGAGGAGCAGAGCGTTACAATGTCCATGTACAGCTCCTACACCCCCGAGGACTTCCACAACGATGAGGACATATTCGGTGAGCACACCAGTACTATAAGTATTAATTGTAATACAAGGTCAAACAAAAAGTCTGCGAGCACAACAGGAGTGGTGTTAACTTCTGGAAGGAGCTAGGCTGGTTGGAATGACTGGCCAACACTGCAAGCTAAATGGAATTGAAATGCGGAAACAGCAGCCATCCTCTACCAATACTTTAAGGGTATGTTCCGATATGCACTGCGACCACTGTACAGTGTGACGTCAATTTAGTATACTGTGAAGCCGTTCCTTTATAGTTAGTTGTACTGGTTACTATTTAAAACGAAACGCAATCCCGTCATTTTTTTAAAGCAGCATTCAAATAAGTGTTTTAAAGTTTTATAGTTCATTAAAAAAACCCTTTTGTTGGAGTACTGTCAAATTAAAAATATTTTAATTAATATTTTAGGCACTCTAGAGGTTTTGATTCACGTAATCAAAGTACTGCGAGTACCTTACCTCGAAAACGCCAGTGCTCACAGTAGAATATGGCGGCGATTTATGACATCATATATTTCCCTAAGGTACTGCGGCAGTATACTGGCGGAACGAATTTTTCTACAGTGATAGCACTGTGCAGTGCTCGCAGTGCATATTGGAACATACCCTAAGTATTTTAATATATACGAAAAGAAGTTATCCTACATCATAACACTTCGGCAAACTGTTAGTTTGCTCCGATATTGCTGCGAATAGTCAGGCAGCAATAATAAATAGAATCTTGGATGGACGAATGCGGAATGTATCTGCGCAAACGGATAGGCGTATCTACTTCAGAGCGAACGAAAAGTTTGGCGAAGGGTGTATATTATATTAATAAATAAATAAATTTGCTCTTTATCCTAAACTCGTGACTAGCATTTTCCATTGAACCATGTCCATGGAAATTTTCATGTTGCATCATAAATCTAGGTTAACAAATAATATATTGAGCAAATTACTTACTGTTTCTTGTCATTTACGTAGCCTATTGAAATGAAATGGAATGAAATTGTCTTTTCGCAAGGCTCATTACAATGTCTCAAGATACTAACGGAGTTATTATTATAACTCCGTTAATATCTCGGAGTTTCCTTCCGAGATCGAATCAGAAATAAGAAGATCCGTAGGAGAACCAAATCACCGAAATAGTAGGATGATTGTGAAACTGGACATGTCCGAAGCACATATGGTCGATGGGGCCGTAAAGTTCTTGAATGGTCACCACGTACTGGAAGACGCAGATTTGGTAGCCCAAAGATGGACCTATGATCTGGTCAGGATTGCCAGAATAGGTTGGATGAGGGTCGGATCGTCTTGGAGATCTTTGCGGGAGGCTTTTGTCTAGAAGTGGAAATCTTTCGGCTGAAGTGATGAAGATGTTAAAACATGCTATTGTTTTGCTATACGTTTCTTAGAGTTGAAAGCGTGCCTTATACTGGATGCCTGAGAAGTTGACGTCCAAAGCTAAAATTTGAATTTGGCTCATTTTATTTGCCAATGTTCTGGGAAGTTTTTAAAAATAGTTAGAGGCCTAGGCTCCCCATTTTATTTTATTTTTGATACCTTGAACATTTTCATGAATTTAGTTGGAGCAGTTATCTTGAACTTACGACTCAATTCTAAACTAGTTCCGCATTGTCTAAACTATTCATAGTTTCTTATGTGGTTATTGCAACTGCAGTTAATAATTATCAACAATAAAATTAACTAAAAGTGTTCAAAAAAATTAGAAAAAAGTCCTAAACCACAATTAGGTGAAAAAAACGAATAAAAGGGAAAATAAATATTATCTCCTAAACTACGCAAAATCGTAGAACATACATAGGGGGATTCGGATAGTCATCACCATGAGGCTTTTAAATTTTAGCTTTGGACATCAATTCTCGGCCAGCCTGTATATATAATTTTGGACGCTAACAAGGCCTTAAAAATTTAAGAAGAACATAGTCATGAAGCAATGCAACCGCTGCCGCATCACTAAGAAGAGAAACAAGATAACCGGTGACCTGGGCATATCCAGGACCATCTTAAGACACTTGAAATAAGAGGGGAGACTAGCCCTGAACATAGAATAGACCTAGCATATTATATATTTTTCTTATATTAGAGATACATACTGGCAAGTTGCTCTTTTAGGAAGAGAGAAGAAGACGAAGAGTCCATGGCCAACTGCAAGACATTAGAGATGCGTAGCCGGCCTATAAAGTGGGAGTACATTATAAGCTTGAAGGTCTTCTAAGTTCCATTTCGGGAATAATGATGCCGGTTTTTTTTTTATGGAATAGGAGGACAAACGAGCGTACGGGTCACCTGTTGTTAAGTGATCACCGCCGCCCACAATCTCTTGCAACACCAGAGGAATCACAGGAGCGTTGCCGGCCTTTAAGGATGATGATTCCACAAACTGGGTGTGTGGGGCAAGAGGCTACTAGCTACTATTTACCATATTGGGAGGCTCCTTTGCACAGGAAGCCGGCTAGATTATTGGTACCACAACGGCGCCTATTTCTGCCGTGAAGCAGTAATGTGTAAACGTTACTGTTTCGATCTAACGGGTGCCGTAGCTAATGAAATTACTGGGCAAATGAGGACTTAACATCGTATGTCTCGAGGTGACGAGCGCAATTGAAGTGCCGCTTAAAATTTTTGAGTTTTTCAAGAATCCTGAGCGGCACTGCGTGGTAATGGGTAGAGCGTATTACCATCAGCTGAACGTCCTGCTCGTCTCTTCCCTTATTTTCATAAAAAAATATAGAATATTAAGACTTATTGATAATTTTGTCATTGCGCAGTCAACCCGCTGTTTGAGACGGAGTGCTGGTCTACGCGTGAGGTGGGTCTGGCCGCGTGGGCTTTCCGCAAGTGGAAGTACCACCAGTTCACGTCGCTGCGGGACGATCTGTGGGGGAACGCCATATTCCTCAAGGTACACTCATATTTTACTTTTATGTTCGTTTCTTTTATTATTTTCGAGTTAGATAGACTTCTATTCTTCTACAAAAAAATATTTTCACTCAGAAATAGGTGTAGATTGATACTATCTTGTTATGCCTACTACTCGGTTGGGTCAAGTTAGTAAGTTTTTTGTTGGGCGATGTATATGCTTCTACAATATGATCCCAGAAAATGTACAAAACAAATGTGTTACGAAATTTAAAAGAATTGTTAAAAAACGTTTATGTGGGAAAGGTTATTATAGCATAAACGATTTACTTAATGACACCACGGACTGGGAATAAAGCGAACACCCTCAGGCTCTTTAATTATAAATGTTCGGAATGTAATCCATAGTTTATATTAAAAAAAAAACCCGCTGAGTTTCTTGAGCCCATTCTTCTCAGGTCTGAGGCAGTCTCTTTTGAATGGGTGGTAGTTTTTGACTTTCAATAAGTGATTTTAATCCAATTTTGAATAAAAATATTTGAATTTGAATTTATCACAAAAATTTTTGAAAAATGTCTACTTAAGTAAATTGCTTTTGGTCTGTTTTACGAAAGTGCTATGTCTTTTACCTGGTAATGGAGCGAAAGTTAATTAAAGTTATTATTTCATTAAAAAGAGCGCAAAAAAATGAATGCTGAGAGAGTTTCTTGCGCAGCTCTCTCAGAGCGCCATTTGTTTTCTAAGCGATAGTAGTATCTAGTATATTAGAAATGACATGAAAAAGATTTCTAAAGTAAACAATTTTGAGAAATAAATGCATTTTATGCCGTTTTATGCCTAAAGGGTCTACCACTCGGCATAGCCAGGCCCAACGCATTCCAATCCTTGGTATAATAATAAACTCCGCCTGGTATTATTTTCCCACGATAGCCTTAGGCTAGGGTTACTATGGATGCGAGTTCTGACAAAAATTTGTTCTGACGAGTACGTCCGAAATCCTCGTCAGAACAAGGCGTTTACACTGTGCGCGTTTTCTGTTATTCTGATAGTCAGTTCGTTTCTGCCGTCCAGCGAAAATGGACGAATTTGATGAATTTGTCAGAGCATGTCAACGAGTAATTTTCTATAAGAGACGTTATCCATGGTGGAAACCAAATCACTCGAAATTCACAGACGTAGGTCGTGCGAAAAAATCAAACTCGTTTGAGCGCTCGAGTGCTTCTGACGACGTCGTGCATGTTCTGACGCGTTCGTTGTTGCCAGTGTAAACACTGTCATTGGATACAAAGCGTTTGTTTCTTCTAACGAATCTGTCAGAACTCGTCAGGACAAATTTTCGTCAGAACTCGCATCCATAGTAACCCTAGCCTAAGACTACGTTACGATAAGTTTCACGATTGATTGTCCTTTTAAGTAACTTTAGGTACCTTTTCAATGAAAATAAAATTAATTAGTAACAATCTTAACTAATTAGTAGCCCGTGTGACTCGATCTGTTTAGATTTAAATTAATTAATTTATTAACTTATTAGGTCACAATTGCTACCGCTTTATTAAGTTAAAAAAACATATTTTGCTCGGGTAATTCTGTCACACACAGTGGCAAGAAACCGCATTGACATGTGTCATACTGACAGCTCACACAGACACATCTATAGCGTTGTCTCACTAGAAATTGAGAACAGCATCGCAACTGATGACGTATTCTTAGGAAAATCTCCTGACCCAGCTATCACCATGTCTCAATCTAGTTTAAACGTAAATGTCTGGTGTTTCTGTTGCTTTTTAAGGACAGTAAGGGAAGAAACGAGCAGGACGTTCAGCTGATGGTAATTGATACGCCCTGCCCATTACAATATAAGTGCCGCACAGGATTTCTAAAAAACCCAAAAATCTGAGCGGCACTACAACTGCGCTCGTCACCATTTGACATAAGTCGTTAAGTCTCATTTGCCCAGTAGTTTCACTAGCTACGGCGCCCTTCAGACCGAAACACAGTAATGCTTACACATTACTGATTCACAGCAGAAATAGGCGCCGTTGTGGTACTCATAATCTAGCCGGCATCCTGTGCAAAGCCTCCCACAGGTATATCACAACAATTAACTTATCTATCCTTCGGCGAAATAGGAAGCGAACGCGATATCGGTGGAGCTACGCAAGAAGGTGCAGTTCCAATTTACACTGCTGACCGACACGCCGTATTCACCGCTTCCCGCCGAACTGGCGCCGCGCGACGACGCCGACGACGAGTTCCGACTGAGCGCGCCCACAGTGGTCGCTGTCGAAGTCACCGACACCAAGAACGGAGCCACTCATTACTGGACGCTCGAGAAGTTGAGGTGAGACCCACGTGACGTCACACACTGATACATAAAGATTGGTTGATTGATTTTGAGCCGAGATAATTTATACGTCTACATATAGTATCTTGCTGTTAGACAACCGATAAGAACAGGCCAGGCAACTTTAGTTGGGTCTTACACTCGCGGTTTGTATGACACTTTGTGTTAGTGTGCGTGCATTACTCAAAATAGAGGTTGATTTAAAACTCTTTTTTTTTGAGGTTTTCAAAGCTGTCATAGTCTATTTAGACGTATAAATGATCTAATATTTTAGATTGTGGGTAGTTCTATATTTATGGAAGGTTTGTTCTTTTTAGGAATAGTTTAGAGCTATAAATATCCGCATTTATGGGTATGTTCCGATATGCACTGCGAGCACTGCACAGTGTTATCACTGTATCACTGAAAATTCGTTCCGTTATGGACTGCCAGTATACTGGCGCAGTACCCTAGGGAAATATATGACGTTATAAATCGCCGCCATATTCTATTGTGCGCACTGGCGTTTCGAGGTAAGGTACTCGCATTACTTTGATCACGTGATCAGTCAAAACCACTCGAGTGCCTAACGTTTAATAAACAATACCTACAGTTTAATCCCAAATATATTTAATTTGACAGTACTCCAACAACATTTATTTTTTAATGAACTAGAAAACATTAATACACTCATTTGAATGCTGCGTCAAAAAATGCGGCTGACAGTATACGGGGTTGCGTTTGGTATTAAATAGTAACCAGTATAACTGGCTATAAAGGAACGGCTTCACAGTATACTAAATTGACGTCACACTGTACAGTGGTCGCAGTGCATATCGGAACATATCCTATATAAGTAATTACGTACTAACGTGTGATGTGACTAGCTGAATGAACAAACCTTCTGTAGGCATTTTATGAAAAAAATATTATAAGTCATGGCAAGTCTTATGCTCTCTAGCAAGGCGATGCAGACTCAATTATTACAATATAGAAATTTTATACTATTTATAAATAATATTATTGTTTGTAACGTAATAGATACGCTAAGCTACAGTAGCCTTCTAAATTGCCAACTTATAATACCTATAGTCTTAGAAAATACTTTAAAACATATGTTAATAGTTGTTTTTATACAAAACTTAGAAAAATAGATCCATTTGAATTGTGTATTTTTATTTTATAAATTTCATTATGTTTTTATGTATTCATTTTAGTTAATTTATTATTTTTAATCAATATGCAATAATCTTTTTTACCCGTTTTATTTTACGTTATTTTTTGTGTGATTACTTTTATTTGCATTTTATTTATATATGTGTGTCAAAAAAATCTCCGTTACTATTTATATAAATATTTATGCCTAGCTCTATACATTTTTAAAAATAGTATATTATGATATATTTTATTATGGATGTATGATAAGGTGTGTATATAAGTGAGTATTTTGTATAATCTAGTTGGTCATGTTCCAATTACGCCGCTTTGTTTATTTGCTGCTTGTTTATATTACTTTATAACAGCTTAATAATCCGAAAAAATGCCCGTTACAAAATGGTCCTTCGAGCCGCCTCCTATTGACATAAGCTGGGGGGGGGGGTTGTACGTCGGTAGTGTAAGAGGGTTTGCAAGGCGGATATTTTCCTTAGACATCGTCTGGAGCTGATGCGACAGATATACAATATGAACGAGACTTCGCACTCGGAGGAGGAAGAGTCGCCGTCCGCACAGGAACCGACCGCATTTCCGTTTCCGTCGGAAAAGTCCGATGATATACTGCAGTGCATATCAGCGTGCGCGCAACAAACACGCCTCTCACTTGCCAATCTGCTGCCTTCGAGGTTGGTACCTCGAGGGAGAAACAAACCAGTGTATTTTCACATAACATCCACGACCTAGAAACTATAATCGTATTGAGCTGTGTACAATTGCACCTACAAAACATAGGGCGTGCTCCTTAACATGAGACTTCCGCCACCTCTTCTCCTTTTGATGAACGGGGTAGAGCGAGATTTGAGATTTTTTCATCATCAACCTTTATTACATCTTTATCACTCAGTGATAATAACTACCAATCGAATTCATCGTTCGTCATTTTGTCGCTGTACATTCTAGTTCTCCCTCTACCCTTTTCTGCTCACTGTCTCTCGCTTCATTTGTACATGGCTGCCGCAGTGACGTCATCCATGTCTCATGTTCTGAGCTCGAACTAAAAGTACGCGATCTGTTTTGTTTCTGCCTCATTTTAAGTGAGTCGATAAGATCGACGATTGAACGATGAAATTATACACGATAGCGTAAATTCGCTCAACGACACGCTGTGCTTCTGACTTAAAGTAAAAATATTTCATCACTGGCAGTGTATCTTCAATGTGTGCTCAACTGTGTTGACCAATAGCTTTGCAAACATTGTATAAGTATCGACAATCCACGTATTCATAAACTGTATGCAGATGTATCAGTAAATCTTAATTGGCTTAGAAATTATGTTATTTTAGTGCGCATGAGCTTAAGCCTTTTTAGAAAAGCATGTAACTTGTCAAAATTGAAATAGTGAATAGTAGCTCCGTACGCTAGATCTAACGTGTTTTTGTAGCTTTGTTTAGATGAGTTTTAATAGAGTGATTGTGTCAATCTTAAACTATGGTTTAATTTTAACACATCGGTTGCATGTCACATTATAAGTTGTAGCTAAGTCGATCATAATATTTTTATATTAGTTACATTGAATTGTTTGCAGTACGTAGATTAGGGACCGAAGCTTATATATAAGTATAAATAATACGTACTGGACATTTTTTTTCGACACACGATTCCCTCCCTCTTTTTGAGCGGTCTTATTTAGGGTGCAGAAGACAAAAATGACTTTTTTATGGAAAGGTAAAAGAGTAGCGCTATATACCAAGAAATAGTTCATGTTGCGTTGTTGAGCAGGAAACAACGACTGAATACCCGGAATTTATTTTGTATACTTCTCAAGATACGTGCCTCATAATTGTATAAATTATTATCAGTAATGTTAGGTATTGTATTAGAATCTGTGTTCAAAATTATAATTTAGAATTTATGAGACAATTTGATTTCCCTATTCTCAAAGTTAGGCGTAAATTAATTTTTCACTTCTCATGCTCTGAAATTGCTTATTTGTGCACGATATAGGCTGCTCAAAATCGATTTTCGTGCACAAGTCCACAAAAGTATCTACTCATAAATGTGTCTATATTAAGGCAAAGAAAATGAGCCATACAGCCAAATACAATAAAAAGTTCAGAGATAGAATTTGTTATTTTATAATATTTTAATTTATTTGCCTCATGTGTTTTTAAGACATAAAAAATATTAAAATTTTAATTAAAATACAGTAGGTTAATTAAAAAATTAAATAATATATATATTGCAAAATTAATTTAATAGTAGGCTGTATAGGTCTGGAGCCCAAGCCTTAATATCAATATCGTAAGATCAAAAAAAAGGGGCGTGAAACAGGTCTTGTTTTTCGTATGTTTATTAATTTCTTCAAATTTGCTAAAATTGTTAAACATGTTATACTACTGTTTTATTTCCTCGCAATCGAAATGAAAAGCAGAGTTTAAAACTCGTCCACAAAACCATTTTATCCTCGACATTAGGTACTATCAGTGCTAAAAGTCTCGGATAAAAATGGTTCGTTTTGTGCACTCGTTGTAAAATCTACTATTTAATAATTTATTTTATACATAGCTCCAAATAAATATGATTAATGAAGATCCTCTTCGTTGTTGTCTATTAATCACGTGATGTTTTTGTAACTGCTTAACCTCCTGGTGATTTTATAGGCTTACCTCCCCTTCTACCCAAAATTTTGTGTATGTTTAGTTACAAACTAAAACAAGCGTTGATAAAAAGGTCCAGACAGTCAAATAAAGTAGTAACTTGCTTCTGACATACTAATATTAATAAAATAAAGGGAGAATCATGAGAAAAACAAATATAATTCACTCTGTGTGCTTAAAAGAATGTGTATTTTTTATAAAGTTGTGGTTTGCGAGTATGAGTGAATAGTGCGATTAATGAGTATATCACATTTAGCGCGTTCAGCAAAAAAATTAAAAGATTATTATGCGTGATATTTCACTATGCCCTCTTGTGACTGGTCGTGATTTTCTTCAATCCATCTCCACCGTTGTCACGTGATTACTGTACAATCACATATTATACAATAACGCCATTCGCTTAATAAACCTTAGATTGGCTATCGAAGTTTTTTATCCGCTTCTGTCAAATGTCACAATGAAGTTTGACAGCAAGAGACAAAGACGATAGTTCCATAGATAAAATAGTTTTATTGGGTCTTGTCCATCTATGTACGGAGGTAAACGATTGCAATCAAAATTTCTCTTTCACTCGCCTCGCCTTACACACTCTTTCTTTTTAGTTTGTAAGCTTTCTCTCGCCTGGCGTATGACACTATGCGCTTTAAGTACAAAATCATACCTTCGTGTGCACGGAATCACCGAATACGTCAATCGCTCAGCGCGATATACTCGCCGCCTTTATTTTAGTTATATGAACAATTATTTTTCTTTTTTATTTGATTGGAGAATAAAAAGGATTGGGTGGTTTTATGAAACCACGGTAAAAGTGAAACTTTTTTTCTCATTATAGACATTTAACTAAAAGTTTTTGGAATAATATTAAAATTAAAATCGCTTTATCAATCTTAACTTTATGCTTGGAAAATTGGAATGATAGTTGGAAATAATAAAAGTAGACTAAGTCTCCAACTATAATTTTTATTGAACCCTGTGTCTTAGCCCTGGTTAAAATATTGATTGAAAAGGATTACATTATTGAAATTTGAATACTTTTGAATACTTTCAATTCTTTTTCATGTATATATAGATATACAGTTTACATGGGGTGACTGATTCCCAATACTATTCCATCAATATTTTTAATCAGGGAGAGTACGACATACATAATAATTAACAATTATTTAGATTATATACACATATTAAAAACAAACAAAATAGCGTGGAGCACTGGCACAAATGAGTAATAGTCTATACACTACACGGTCAGCTGCTGCGAACTATAGGCGCCGCCCGACCGTCTCGCGACATGCAACACACAGGAATAATAATAAGAATAAATTATTATTTTTCAAGCGTAAAATATTATGAATAGCAAAATTTTTCTTATGTCGTCGTGATAGTTGTAAATCTTTGTCAGATTGATCATCAACTTTACATTCCTAAGTAAATATAATGTCTCGTAGTCAAACTTATATTACTATCATTATTTATTCTGTGCTTTCGTTGTCATTCTATATATTATGTAGATCCGACCGTAGGCGAATGGCGTTATTATTAATAAGCCAGTAATTATTTATGAGTAGAAATTTACTTATAAGAATGCATATATTTGAGAATTGAATAGGGTATTGTAGCGGTTAATATTTTCAGACAACGGCTGGAGTTAATGCGTGAGATGTACCACAACGAGGCTGAACTGTCGCCCACGTCGCCAGACCACAACATTGAGTCGGTGACAGGAGGGGATCCCTTCTACGACAGGTTCCCCTGGTTCCGTCTTGTTGGAAGGTAATAAATAAATTAAATTAAAAAATACAATAAAAAAACTGAGAAAATGAAATAGAATATGCAGCGACAACCCTAATAAATATAGGCATATATAACCCTAATAAATATAGGCATATAGAACAACACATTAACAATATCAATGTATTATTGATTCATTGGTAGAAATGATGATGAAATTAACCTTATTTACTGAATTTTGATTAATATTAACCACTAATCTTAAAATATATAAATCCAGTATCCCGATGTTTGTTTCCAGTGAACTCCTGAACTAATGAACGGATTTTAATGGGGTTTACTTCATGGATTACATTTTGGTCCAACTTGAGTCCAACTAGTTTTTATATCGATTTGGAACCCATAATTATTTATAAAAATATAAATTATTATGCGTGATAATTCACTATGCCCTCTTGTGATTCGTGATTTTCTTCAATTTATTAACGCACGGCTTGACAGTTCAGCTGTGAAAGAATTTCATTATAACAACAGGGAGCATATTTTACGAAGTAAATCTTGGTGCTATGAAATATTAGTGAAAAATACTTAAAAAAAGAGTATTTCATTTATTATGTACAGAATACTGTCTGTTGGGTCAGCTAGTGTTAGTATAAATTAAAATTTGCGGGTAGTTATAAAATAAATGTCTTTTCTGATGATGATTGTCGTGTTTGTTTGTGTAGGAGCTTCGTGTACCTTTCGAATCTCCTCTACCCCGTGCCGCTGATCCACAAGGTGGCCATCGTAAATGAGAAGGGAGACGTGAAGGGGTACCTCAGGGTCGCAGTGCAAGCCGTGCTCGATGCTGAGAAAAGTTTGTATAGATTATTATTAGATAGACTATGACAGCTGTGAAAACATCGAAAAAATTTACTTTTGAACTAATCAATGCACGCACACTTACACAAAGTGTCATACAAATCGCGAGTGTAAGACGTAGCTTGTTACGCACACTAAACTAATATTCCTGGCCTGTTTTAATCGGTTGTCTAACAACAGGAGACTCTATGTAGGTGTATAAACTATCTAAGAGTTCATTGTTTAAAGTGATAGCAAATAGATTATTCTTTAAATAGCAAAGGTTAATTAATTACAAAATATAGTATTTGGAGCTATGAACACTACTTTATCCTAATAACCAAACCCTTAAGTCTTACTTGTAGGTTGCTAATGCTTGCTGTTGGTTAAAGTTAATACTCCGGAGCTATTATGAAATACCAGTTTACTTTGCAGTTAAACAAGTTTTTACTCGGAATGATGCATTTGTTTAGTACCCATACTACTCTCAAAAATGTTGTTCTTATAGCTTTTACATTTTTTGTGTTGGTACATTTATTCAGATTAGTAATCAATAATGAGGATTGTAAGCAATTAAGCAGTTTGCGCCTGTTAAAATGTTACATTTTCGACGCAAGAGTTTTGAAAATATTGGCTTTGTTACATAGGAGCCGTGAACTCATATCGCTCAAGGTCGCCGGCATTTAGTGTCGCCTTAAGAAGTGCGTTGCGGCACGTGTGTATAAGCAGTCCGTAAATAAATTGTAAAAGTTGCTTTGTTTTGCTATGGCCAAAGAAAAAAACTTGGATAACTTATAACTTATTTGCGTATATAAGTACATATTATTTTTGTATGTAGGCATATATTTCTTTTCTAGAATAGGGGTTACAAATGTGTTACTTTATGTTAAGTAATCCACCGGGGACCGTGTTCTGTTGCAACACCAGATAAATGGTTGAAGTGTTGACGGACTTTCAGAGCGGTTTTCTTGTTTTAATGGTACCAGGTGTGATACAAACATGGAAATACAGCGGTAGGGCGTACACGGAAATAGTTTGCGACTCTTATTAAACTAAAAAAGTGTGTTTTTTTTTACTAATTTATAGTCCAAATATAAATATTAAACATCATATTTTTTATATCGAAAAGAAAGCAAACGAGCGTACGGGTCACCTGCGGTGAAGCGATCGCCGCCGCCCACATTCTCTTGCAACACAAGAGGAATCACAGGAGCATTGCTGGCCTTTAAGGAAGGTGTACGTGCTTTTTTGAAGGTGCCCATGTCGTATTGTCCCGGAAACACCGCACAAGGAAGTTCATTCCACAGCTTTGTAGTACGAAGAAGTACGGAAGAAAGCTCCTTGAAAACCGCACTGTGGAGGACCACCACACATCCAGATGGTGGGGATGATATCTTAACTTGTGGCGTGTCGTGCGAAGGTGGAATTCGGCGACAGGATCGACAATCAGGTGAAACAGCTCTTCGGAACACTCCCCGTGATAAATGCAGTAGAAGACACACATTGCAGCGATGTCTCTACGCAACGCCAAGTGATCCAGCCGTTCACAGAGCACTGGGTCATCGATAATTTGAGCTGCTCGTTGAACGCGGTCAAATGGATCGAGCTGATACTGGGGTGCGCCAGACCAGAGATGATAGCAATACTCTATGTGTGGCCGGACCTGCGCTTTGTAGAGCGCTAGATTAGCTACTAGCGATATTTTACATATATATTGTGACCTCTTATGGCACGATCATGTATATATTTTATTTTTATACTACAGATAATGCGGACTTCGTAGCGGGCGTGAAGCAATCTGCGAAGATATCGTTCGACGACGACATAGTGCCGTCTCGCTCGCGCCTCAAGACCCTGTCCAACGTTGAGAAGAACAACGCACTCAATCTCGAGGACAGATCCGATCAGGATTCTAACATTAAGATTGAAGGTGCGTTCATGTTTAGTAGCACTAACTGTATATTTACCAGTTTACACAGGATGCCGGCTAGATTATGGGTACCACAACCGCGCTCTTTTCTGCCTTGAAGCTGAAACCTGTAAGCATTATTGTGTTTCGATCTGAAGGGCCGTAGCTACTGAAATTACTGGCCAAATGAGACTTAACATGTGTCTCTAGTTGACAAGCGCAATTGAATTAGAATCAGAATTTTTGGATTTTCGAATAATCCTGTGTGCATTGTAATGGGCAAGGCGTATGAAATACCATCAGCTGAACGTCCTGCTAGTCTCGTTCCTTATTATCATAAAATAATATAGCGTTCGTTTGGGGCAGTATTGCCACCACATTCCAATTTCTGCCTTAAACATTGGCATACTTGTAAATATTTTTATACGACGACGACCTGTATAGCCGAGTGGTTAGCGATCCTACCTACTTAACTAGCGGTTCGAATCCCGGTAAGTGGAAGTATTACTTGATGAATATGAATGTTTGTTTCCGAGTCATGAATGTTTATGTGTATCTATGTATGTTTATATGTATCTTTAAGTAAGTATATTGTATTAAATATATCGTTGTATTGCAACCCATAACACAGGCTATATATGCCTAATTTAGGGCAAGATAGTAAAAACTGTGTCAATAATATTATTATTATTATACTTTCTATATAAGTTTAAGTATTGTAATCATGTGTCAGAGCTGGCCAACGCGGATTGTGACAACGACAGCGGCCGCGGCGACAGTTCGCTGGCGTCCGAGCTCAAGGACGAGGAGCTGCCGGAGCACCTCACTCTGGGCAAGGAGTTCACCTTCCGTGTGACAGTGTTGCACGCGCACGGGGTGTCGGCAGACTACGCGGACGTGTTCTGCCAGTTCAAGTAAGAATCAAAAAGGAATATTCTGGGGTTAATTTTGATGAAATTGGCGTTTTATGCTACAAAAAAGAAAAGGACCTAGGAAATTCCGCCTTTTGGCTGGGAATCACGCTCACACTGTTATTTTTATTTATTTAAGATTTTAATTAATATTGTAAATTGTTGTGTTTTTGTGTGAGTGTTTTTTTTATTGCTAATAAAGTATTTCTATGCTATTCTAAATTCTTAACATTTTTAAGAATCTCAGATCATCTTAGTACTGCTATGAGAAAAAGTTATAAATTTTATTTTATTAAATATGCTATTCATCTTATAGGTATCTAATAGATGCCGTTGCTAAAGAAATCGTATGAGAAAGAGTCAGCCACTTCTGTGGAACTCAATTCGGACTGTCCCATTGAAATAGAATTTTGTTTCTTGCCGTCGTAAAGGTCGTAGCTCTTCTACCGTTGTCCTACAGACATTTGACTAACCTGGGTGGTTTAGCCTAAATTTTCTTTATTTATTGTTGTCAAAAAATACAGTGCCGTAATTTTCTGGCCTGATCTTAAGAAGCGGTCCTGGGTGACTAATGTACCACACATTCACCTTTTTTTTTTTAAATAAATTTCTTTCATAGTATTTGATTGGTTTTCTGACAAATTACTTACAGTTTCGTTTACAGCGATCCTTTAAACAAAAGTTTGGCTATTCGAAGTGTATGCCGCGGTTTCAATATGGGTTAAAAATATTTATCTGCCTTGAAGTCTTTAAAAATCTGTTTACAAACTCAAATACCTAACTATCTTGCATTTCTTCAGATCATTCAATTATTTTGTTGACCATTTTGCTTACACTGGATAATGAATAAACGTCTAATTACCATGGCCTTCATCAAGTTCCCCAAGTTTACATTCTGTTGCGGAGAGGGCTCTCTACGCTAGAAGAAGTCAGCATCTGGGAGGACACGAATTCCCTCCAGTTACGTAGGCACATACCTACGACCAAATTACTTGCATTATAGAATTATTATAGTACTTATCACTTATCAATTAACTACCACTTTACACACATATGCAAAGTTACATCTAATTTATTCATACGTGCGTACGCGCCTTAAACAACTCATGAAAACCAAACCCACGTTATTGAAAGTCATCCTCTGATATTAAGAGAGAGAGAGAGAGTTAGGCGACGGTGAACACTGAACATCAGCTAATCCGTTACCTTCCTCCGCTTCCGTGAAAAAATTCTAAGTCTATTCTACTGCTACTAATCTTTTGTTAAATTGATATTATTTTATCTAATGATTTTGAAATGTATTTTGTAAAATTTTCACGTCATAAATGCGACAAACATGTACTTTATAATATTTATGTAACATCAATCTAACATGTTTATGCAAATAAAAACTTTGACTTTGACTCTGGCGGATGTGGCATAGCACGAATGGACAAAGAATTCATAAGATCCTTCAAGAAAAGAGCATTAAGGGCGGCAACACATCTTTTGACACCTGTTGTTGCGGATGTCCATGGGCGCTTGCCTCACCGCTCCCTCATTTATTTATTGAATAAAAACAAACGGTCACATTCATAATTTTTTTACATAAAACAGGATATTAAATCTAGACCGAAAGTTCCCTAATTTTTATAACAGCTAATACAGATATGAAAATTAGTAAGGTAGGAACAACTAACAATATTTTTCTAAATTTGGTTTCAAGTTTTTATTAAATGTATTGTTACAGCATTTTTAAATGACGCTTATGATTTAAACATGAAAAGGTCTAAGTTTGCCACTTAGACCTTTCCATGTTCAGTATCCAATTACCTACACACTCTTCTGATAAAACAATTTTTAACGTTAACGGTCCCATCCCATTAACCTCTTGCCCGCTTGCCTCCTCTTATAAAAAAAACTTACAAAGTTTATATTATAATTCTGGATAAATTATTTAATTGATCTGTTATTAATGAATGTTGTATACTTTTTGTAGTTTCCTGCATCGAAATGAAGACGCGTTCTCAACGGAGCCCGTGAAAAATGCAGGCAAAAATACTCATCTCGGATTCTACCACGTTCAAAATGTAAGTAACAAGTTTTGTTCTTGATACGCCTTCTCGGTAACTGCTTTCTTATTGGTCAACTGGTCCAACATCGTGTTAATTATAGTGAATGAAAATAAATTACGAACGTAGTAAATTATTCGTATTTGTTTTTTTGTTTGGCAACTGAATATTTTTACGTTAAACTATAATGGACGGTTACGATATATATACAAACTATTTAATATAAATTAAAAATAATTCAAATAACTTCATTTAATAAAGAAAACTGCATTTTTATGTTCATCTATGTGACAGAATCTTTGAATAGTCTGTCCCACTTTTATTAGGACAAACGAGCACACGGGTCACCTTGTGTTAAGTGATCACCGCCGCCCACACTCTTTTGCAACACTAGAGGAATCACAGTACCTATGTTTATATGTAATATATCTTTGAACGTAGCTTTCGACTCGTTAAAATCTTCGGATTAATTTAGAAGTCTGCACATTTATTTATCAAGGCTTACTTGTGCTTGATATCATAAGAATTTTGTAGACTAGATATTGGTAAAAGTAGTCATTTATGACTTTTCTTATAGAGCAGCGCAATCTCTGTACTCGACTTCATCTCGAGCTTTACGAAATTATTTTAATATTTTTTTGTTTCACAGATTTTTTGTGTAATGTAATATTGTTTGTTTCAGATTACAGTGCCGGTGACCAAGTCATTTGTTGACTATATCAAAACTCAGCCGATCGTGTTTGAAGTATTTGGACATTATCAACAGCATCCACTCCATAAGGTAGATTATATGTCAATATTTTTGACAAAAGTAAATCAAATCAAATCAAAATCACTTTATTCATGTAGGTCAAGTAAATGACACTTATGAATATCAAAAAAATATTTTTCTTATTGAATCTACCGCTACTTCGTAAAGGGTTGAACTAATGAGAAGAAGTAGCAAGAAAATCATTGCCACTCTTTTAAATCCAGATATACAATTGCATTGTTTTACAAATCATTTAAATTACGATATAATATGTAAGGAGATGAAACAAACATACTCAAACGTTAAAAATAGTCAATGCCTTACACGAGTTAGTCAAAAGAGTAAATGTAGATTAATAGAAAACAAAAGTTATTGAGTACAGTAGCTGCATCATCCACACACACTGTAACAAGTAACTTTTGTAATCCATTATTTATAAAATAGTAACTCTTTAATTATTTTTAGCTTGTGTTTTTTTAGATGTAAATAATTTATGTTTGGGAATTTGATGTAGGACGCTAAACAAGACGGCCTGTTAGCACACGCGGGCCGCACCCCACCGCGTCGTATGCTGCCTCCATCGATCCCGATCTCTGCGCCCGTCCGCAGCCCCAAGTGGGGCGCTGCTAGCGTGGCCCCGCCCTGCTGCTCCTCCCACCTTCACTCCAAGCACGACCTGCTCATCTGGTTCGAGATATGCGAGTTGGCGCCCAACGGGGAGTACGTGCCAGCGGTCAGTATCACAGAGTTTCATTGATATTTGATATCAAATAATTATTATGTTATATTATTAAGTACACGAAATAAAATATGCCATTTCGTACTGAAATATTGAAACGTTAATTATATTTTATTGATTTAACATTCTAATGGTGTAAGGAACCTAGACTACACCGACTGTTATATTATACCGAGAAAAAAACCATGCAATTCGATAAGTGGGTAGCAAGGAGATCTTATTTGCATCTGAGATTGTTACACCGTTGGCCGTAAAGGTTAAGAATAATATCATTTAAAACCGTTAGAGACAGGTGATGAGTTGAAGTGATAACAGTCGGCCATCGGCCATATTTAATATAATACAAGATATAAATTATATGTAAAAACAATTGAATAAATAATATGACGAAATACAAGATTTTGTGTTACGATCGCATGTGTGAGAGAAAGGCTCACACGTAACCGAAATAATTCTTCATTTTATGAAATATTATTGATCAATTCACTAACAACAGCATTTCATTTATTATGTACAGAACAACTACTGTCGGGTCAACTAGAAAATTATAATTGAAAAAGTAACACTTGGATCAATACACGGTTTAAATCAAATCAAAATCACTTTATTCATGTAAGTAGGTCAAGAAAATGACACTTATAAAGTTTTTCATTTCTTTTTACATTTAGCACCACTCGGGTAAGGCGTAATGAGAAGAAGTGGCAAGAAACTCATTGCAGCTCTTTTAAATTAATATTTACAACATCATCGATTTACAAATCATTTCAATAACAATATAATATGTATAAGTAAACAAAAGTAAAATTTGTAATTTAATAAATAAATAAATACAAGAATTATTAAGTACCTACAGTAGGATGCATACATCCACGTCTGTGACCTCTTCATATCTTCTGGTGGTGCACCATCCAGGTGGTGGAGCACAGCGACGAGCTGCCGTGTCGAGGACTGTTCCTGCTGCACCAGGGCATCCAGCGCCGCATTCGCATCACCATCCTGCACGAGCCCTCCTCCGACCTGGCCTGGACTGACGTCCGCGAGCTCGTCATTGGTCAGTACTATTCACATCATCAGACAGAAAACGTCCACTGCTGGACAAAGGCCTCCCCCAAAGATCTCCATGACGCAATCGCTCCTGCGCTGCCCTCATCCAACGTATTCCGGCGATCTTGACCAGATCGTCGGTCCATCTTGTGGGGGGCCTACCAACATTGCGTCTTCCGGTACGTGGTCGTCATTCGGGGACTTTGTCAAACTTTTGTCGAACTGATCGATGAAAATAAACCAGTTTTAATATTTTTTTTGCATGACAAGCTACGTCTTACACTCGCGATTTGTATGTCAATTGGCGTTAGTGTGCGTGCATTGCTCAAAATAGAGGTTAGCTGTCAACCTAAATATTTTTCATATAAATATATAAATGATCTAAGGAACTAACTATGCAACTGAAAATAACTGAACATATTCGTCCGGGGCAATAGTGCCACCACACATGCATACAATAAAATTAAATAGTACAAAATAGTTTAAATTGTTTTTTTTAAGCAGACCACAAATAGCGGGAGATTTTGATGGGTGTGGGTCCGGTTATAATGACAGGCTCAGATGAGACAGTCCATTTTCTACGCTCGGGGTATTATATAAACTAAGCCCTACTATAGATTTAAGTTTTAAGTATTTCCTGTAAAACTTGTAACGAAGTTAAATGACAGTGTCACTTTCTATTTTACGTTTAATTTTGCGTTGAAATATGTACACTGGCCTGCAAAAGTAAGTATCACACTTTTCAAATTAAATTTTTTTCTTAACTATAGAAGGTAGAGATTTAAGATTAAAAACGTTTTGTTGCAAATTTTATAGGCTTAGAAACTAAAATTATACATTAGTAACATTTTTAACTTAAAAAAGATAAAACAATGAAAATAGACATTTTTAGTTTAGTGTAAAAAAATTCAACTAAAATGTATTACATATTATTTAATTTTTAATAACTGGTATTGCCTCCTCGAGCTCTGATTACAGCTTCGAGCCGGTTTGGCATACTTAACACTAGGTTTCGGAGCCGATGTTGGGGAATATTCTCCCATTCTTCTACCAGGGCCTGCTTTAGTGCCCTGAGGGTAGTAGGTGGTGGTCTGCGATTTCTGACTAGTCTCCCAAGCTCATCCCAGGCGTGTTCAATCGGGTTGAGATCAGGACTTCTTGATGGCCAAGCCATCACGCTGAAACCGACCTCCTGAATATAATACTCTTGTACGATATGAGCCGTGTGTGGCCGGGCATTATCATGCATCAGCATCGATCCATCACCCATATTTGCTAAATACGGCCCTGCATACTCATTGAGAATCTCTTGAGCATATCTTTGCCCAGTGAGGGTGACATTTTCTATGGCTACTAGCTCTGTGCGACCTTCTGAAGATATGCCAGCCCATACATGTACACTGCCTCCACCGTATTGGACTATTTCTGAGATGCAGGCTTGAAGGTATCGCACACCAGGTTGCCTGTAAACACTTCGCCTTCCATCAGAAGTGTAAAGGGAGAATCGAGACTCATCTGCAAACAAAATTCTTGATCATTCTTCTTCATCCCACTGCATGTGTTCACGGGCATATCGCAGTCTCGCTACTCGATGCTGTCTCTGGCTGGCCTTTGGGGTTTCAAATTTGCTTCAGCAAGTCTTCTTCTCACTGTACTGTCACTAATGTAGTCCCTCCGGGTCTGAAGGAGCTGTTGCTGGACTTCAACTGCATTTTGGTGGCGATTTCTTAACACAGTGGAAATAATATATCGATCTTCTCGGACACTGGTACACCTGGGTCTGCCATTACAAGGTCTCTTCGTACCTTCGCTTTACCTTCTGGACCGTTCGTACCGTCACACCCACCATTCTTGCAGAGCGACGCATACTGATGCCTAGTTCCAGAAAAGCCATGATCCTAGCACATTCTTCAACTAAAAGAGGCATGATAAATAAATGTTATGTGCTTTTTAGCATAAATTTTTAAACAAAACCCATCGATCTTGGATAAAATTTAAAACAGAAAGAAAAATGTGAATGGTAAAATTGTAATTCGGAAACGTCCACTTTGAAAAAGGAATGGTTTTGTTTTTGATGTTTTTTTTCAGCCAATTCTTAAATGAAGGTTACCGACTATAAAGTTTTTACGTACAAAATTAAATTCTCTTTGGAGTCCTTTTTATTTCGAAAGTATATCTTGTGAACTTAAAATGTTATCCCAATTTTAAAAGTGTGATACCTACTTTTGAAGGCCAGTGTATATTGTAGGATTCAACAATCAATATAATTCATGTAAGGTTTATTTATAAGTAAACGCGTATAAATTCTTTAAAAGTGTCTATTTAAATACAGGAAACTAAAGCTTGAACGATCGCTATTACCTTAATATTAAATAAATGAGAGATCATGCAAGTCGGTTTCAGGAAGTGTCGTTTCAGGTCGCATCCGCAACACGCCGGAAGCGAGCGAGGAAACTGACGGAGAGGAGGATGGGGCGCTGTCGCTAGGACTGTTCCCTGGAGAACGACCGACCCTTGATGACCGCGCTGTCTTCAGGTAACCTATATATTTAAGGGCAGATTACCAACATTTTATTTTTCCTGGGTATATAGATTTGGCCCGTAAATATCCGAATTTCCGCACCTCCCAAACCACTTGAGGGGGGCGTAACAGATCAAGCGATTTAAACTTTTTTAAGTTAAGTGGTTCTTATTGCTTTAAAACCGTTATGTAAAATTTGTATTTTATTAATGAATAATATAAAAAAATGCAACATATCGGAATGTAGAAGAAATCCATTAGTAGATCTTCTATTATAAATTTTGTTGAACTTTTTAAGATATTTTATGCCATACACTCAGGCTGGTCGTCTGGCTATTATCTGTCGTGTCGTTAGAGAGTATAGGTGGCCGCTATATCTTAACATCGACCCGTACGCTCCTTTGTCCTCTCATTCCAGTAAAAAATGATTTAAGAACCAGAAGAGACAACCCCTAATTTTTTTAAGGTATCCATGAAATATTACGAAAGGAAACTTTCACACTTGGGTTGATCGTGGAAGAAATTTCCTTCGAAACCGCACTAGTTCGTCTAGACCATAGGTTCTCAACGTGGGCGATAACGCCCCCTTGTGGGCGTTTGAGACTTTCGGGGGGGCAGTAGAAGACCCAGAGAAAATTAGGGGGCATTGAGATGGCGCAGATGGGGCGTGGGTAGATTAAAAAATACAGTCTAAATAGGCAAAAAAAATACACGAAAATGCTCTAGAAAAAAACATATTCTCAAAGTGGGCGGTGAGCAAAATAAGGTTGAGAAACTATGGTCTAGACGAACGCCATACGGATTTGATGCGTGTGGTGCGATTTGACATTTCGGCGGCAGGAATCAGGTCTTACACCTTTTCGGAAAACTTCCTGGTAATTTTATCCGTTGTATGAATTCTTCCTCCTAAATCTTCCTTTCTTGTTCTTTTTTTCCATTCGGCACGATTTTGCGCCATGTTAGCTAAAAATGAGGTTTGGACAAAGTTTCAAGTCATTTTGGACCTTCGTCAATCAGGTGGCGCATGGTCTTCCACACGTACGCTTCGAAATTGGCATGTCTAGGGCAATCTTTACCATACGATCGTCTGGGCGCCTTTGAATGTAACCGAACCACCTTACGCGTTTCTCTTGGAACTTCTCGACTATTGGGGCAACTTTAAAACTTCCTCTGATGCACTCATTGTGAATTTGTCTAGAAATGTGACTCCCACAGACCAGCACAGTGTTTGATATGAATAATAACATTTGTTGAACGTTCTTAACGTTGCAGGTTCGAAGCGGCTTGGGACAGCAGTCTGCACGGCTCGCCGCTGCTTAACAGAGTCAGTGCTAATGGGGAAGTCGTCTATATAACGCTCAGCGCGTATCTAGAGGTTGATTTATTTATTTAATTGGTTATTTAATCGGTTTTTAAATTATTCTTAATATTTATCAAAACAAATTTCCAATACTTAAGAGTTCAATGATCAATGAATTAACAGAAAGTAATACGTTAGTCCTTAGATTCGAAATGTAATTTAAGTTACTTACTTAAAGAGTCATCCTTGATCTCTTTCTTATTTTACATATTAGAAATTGAACCCAAACACGGTTTTCAATTTATGGGATTACAAGAATAAAACCTCTTTCAACAATCTCTATCTCTTCCTTGTCAAATAAATAATATAGTCATTTATGTTCACCTACCAAAACCTATAAAAGATACTAAAATATTAATTATTATCTATTTTAAAACTTTTATCTCTCATATAACTGTAGGATAACTATAAACTTTACGTCCACTAAAACTGACAACTTTTATCATCAGTGTTTGGGGTTTCGTGCCAGGTGAATATTAAACGAGATCCAACAACAACGTGCAAAGGAAACCAAAAACAACTAAGACTAACTAAGTCCGCTCTCCGTCCGTTTGTATCTTAGTGGGTTGTATCATAAAAATGGCTGATGTTTTGACAGTATCTGCATTACTATCGCTGTAACAGCAAATAATAAAAACCAAGATGGCGAATTACAAAATAGCCAGCATATAGCTTAAAAACGTGTTATTTACAAAGTTTTATGCTGTATTACTATTGGTTAATAGATCGAGAATTGCGGCCGACCCGCCATTATAACGAAGGATCTATCCGTGGTGGTGGTGGGACGCGAGGCACGCACCGGTCGCTCGCTCAAGCGTGCGCTGTTCGGATCCAAGATGGCGCGCGCCGACCGACTCACCGGCGTCTACGAGCTCAGTCTACACCGGGCGCTTGAACCTGGTTGGTATTATCTCTATACTTAAATAAAACTAGCTTTGCCCACTACACCTTCTCATACCCGAATCAACTCAAATGCAAAAATCTAAAATGCAGAACCTTTGTTATTCAGAGTTTTATGAATAACTAGCTGCTACCCGCGACGTCGTCCGCGTAGATTTGTCTTTAAATCAGCAAAAACATATGTTTGCCCTAATATTTTTCCTAAGTTTCCCGAACTTTAGATAATATTGCGAATTTGAATTAATTTTATACCTTAGTTCGCCTCCCACCGGACCTTACCATAGTATCGCGCACTCGGTTGGTCATCGTCGTTACTATTAAAATATTTGTCCAAATGATGTAGCGTGAAAGACAAAGTTCATCATGATATAAGTGTTTATATTACAAGAATCAATTTTAAACTTTGTTAATTACATTTTATTGCATTTCATAATATATTGTTAATGTAACTAATATATTAACACAGGCGTACAAAGGCGACAGCGTCGTGTCTTGGACACCAGCGGCACGTACGTTCGCGGAGAGGAGAACCTCCACGGCTGGCGGCCCCGAGGCGACTCACTCATTTTCGATCATCAGGTAACTTTATACACTACACTACTTCCATTCGAAATGTTGGGTCGATGTGAAACTTTTTAAACATTACTAAGTTTCCTCTCAAACAGTCAGCTTAAACAATCTAAATTGTAATACAATTTAACTTGCTTTTTTTAAAGAGTTATTATTAAGTGGTTATAGAATGACCATTCAAAGCTATTTACCTAAATAAGATTATTTGAGTTTATAATCTATGTTTAATGCATTTATGCTTTGAAATGACAAAATTAGATATACTAGTAATTGTGTGCAAAATGTATGTTATATTATACAAAGTGCATGTATGTTTGTGTGACACAAGTGTGAATATAACACTCTATACTTGTTTAGTTAGTCGGAACGTCGAACACTGGCCTGAGTGTGGTCTCCATATGTCGCGTTAGCCTGTCGATTTGGCTTTTTGGGCTTGGCCCACGAGTGTCACCAACGAATATGTTAGGTTACAATGAATATTCTAATAACTTGATAAAATTATGTAGCGCCATCATTGACTTACAATAAACATCTAGACTCACAATCACGCTCAAAAATTGTCAAAGTTTTCGTTCAGTTATGTTTCGACCGCGCTTTGAATACAACGCCACGCAATGACAAACAGTTCATTGAAAAACTGTCCAAATAACAACATATCCAAATTTAAAAACGATGGAGTGTCGTATTTCAGGCAAGTGTCCCCTTAAATTAATAAATTCTAAAACTAATTTGACGTTTTTAATTATTTTCCTAAATTCATTTCAATCAAACATTTCAATTGCCTCGTGTTCGCGTCTGAGCTTCTAATTACTGACTGACTTTTATCATTACTGCCACGAAATAAGGTGTTAATTTAAATGAATTGTTATCTGTATAAGTTAATGCATATCTATATGCAACGCCGCTTGGACATTTTTTGACGACCCTTTAGCGCCACTGGTGATTTCTATGCAGAACTATTATAAATATATCGTTGTCACTAGCGATTCTCACCAATTCTCAGAGAGAATAATATTTAATTACTATTATAACTAGATTTGATTCTATATCTGTATATTAAATTTGAATACAATTTTGTTGATGTAATATTATGACGGCTATTACATCTGTTTGGGCTAGTAGTTAGCATTATTGGTTGCAATGCTTTATCTGTAGTACAAGATGTTGTAAAACGTATGGAACTTGTGAATATAAATGATGATTCGATAGTAATTGTAATCGAGATTTCATTATGAATAGCAATATATATACGAAAAAACAAAAAATGTCATTATAACAGTAAACACTGAACATGTCAAGAGTACCGAAAATAACAAGAGCTTTATTGAAAGTCTCTATTGAATGATAAATCGAAGAAGATTTATCGGTTCAGTTAGTTTAAAATAATCTATATATAGGTTGATAAATAAATGTTTTTGGAATAATATTAAATTGCAAGAATTAAACAAAATTTGCAACTATTTTCAGTCAGATCGTTTGATTATCAAAATAATTGTATGATATCGCTATTCATAGTAATATAACAGCACTCTTGATAGCCATTAACAATATTTTTTCCACTCATACAGAAACGCATTTGGCGCAAAGTGATGTATGATTGGCCGCTCGTCGTTATCGATAGACTTCAGGTCCACAAATGTTTTCTTAGCTATTTAGTATGTACGCAATCATTCATTCGATGTAACTCTTTCACTTATACTAAATAGCTATTGAATATTTGTGTACTGGTCCACGACTCATCTGTCACGATCTTCATCTGCCATCACCGCCACGCTTTCAGTTGTATTACTTACAACATATTCGCTTTGAGAATTATTTGTTTTGTGAGTCGTATCGTTTGCGCCTTTCATTGGCTGAGCTATTGCTGTAACTGTTGCTTTTAAATTAACCATATCGCTTTGTTTTAGTTTCGCTTCAACGCTTACTTTAGAGTTTACTGCGTTATTTTCATTACCGCTTTTGTATTTGCTATCATTTGCTGTAGGTACTCTAGTATTATCACAATTATGTATTTCTATATCGACATGTTTACAAATGCATTGCTTTCGAGTGATTGAAATTCATAGCATCGTAAAAGAATTAATATTTCCTAAAAACAATTAAAAACAACATAGTTTAAGCAAAAATATATGTGAAGCAAGAGGTGACCCCGTAGGTCGTATTACGTACCGTAAATACAATACTATATGTAACACAAATAACATAAGAATGAGTCCGTAGTGTATGATATCCGAATCAGCCACGCATGTATAAGCTTTATGTGTATAGTAATTCTGTGTAATGTTTGTGTTATTTTTGGTTCAAATTGTTTTTATACATATGAATTTACAGGTAGTTTTATAAGTAGAATAAAACTTCCAAAATAAGAAATTCTATCTACCTGTTAGGCTTGAAATATAATTAAGAATATTATGGAGTAATTGAGATTGCACGTTAATATTTCAGTGGGAGCTGGAGAAGATGACACGCCTCGAGCAAGTTGGTCGCACTCGACATTATCTGGCACTGCGCGACAGACTTCGGCACGGACATGAGAACACGGTGGCGCCCAACGACTTTACTAAGACCGAAAAGGTATAGATAAATATATCTTCTTCTTGATCGCGTTCTTCATTTCTGAATGTCGTGTCCGTAAGTCAAGGATTTCGTTCACTAAAGCCTTCTACTCCTTTCGGTCCTCGGCCTTCTTTTTTGCGGTCGTAAGTGGTAGGTTAGTGAGTGTCTTGATCTGGTCCAACCAGCCGCTAGGCGATCGTCCGCGTGGTCTTTTGCCCTTCAACTTGTTCTTTTCTTGTGACTATCAGTTTGTCTATATATATAATCATCTATCTACAATCCATACTTAATATTGCCCTTTCTTTACTTTTCGAATACAAAGTACCTTTTTACTCGAGACGAAGGCATGAATGGGTAGATATGCATTATCAGCAATTGAAACACGTCTATTTTGAAAAGGTTTTTGAAGTATCTCTTTTGCATCTTCAATTCCGTCGCTTAAACATGATACTATTTACTCTAATAAACTATAAAGATTCGTTAAGGCCATATAACTTTTAATTGGTTAAATAATTACTGTTGTTACATGTCACCTCAAGATCATGAAGCTTGAAATATTGTAAAAAAATATTTTAGTAGCAGATTGGTACAGACTTTCATCCTTATCATAGAATGGTCCTGTGTGACGTCATCAATCATTCGTTCTGTTATCATTATCATACAATTAGATCAGTATAATGTAACTCTTACTTTCGTAAATGCATTTTTTTTGAGTTCCAAATTTTGAACAAAGCGTTGGAGTTACCCAAGGATCAACTCTTGGTCGCCTATGTTATTTTATGTCTATTATAATGGTAAGCTTGATTAGTTGAAGTAATTATTACTTAATTGATGCAGGAGGTGTCGAACAAAGCTGCTAAAGCTGCGTCCGATTGCGCGCAGCACCGCGAAGAGAGCATATACGAGCCGTGGGACATGACGCCCAAAGAGAAAGAACTCGCCACCAAGTTTATCAAAATTATGCAGGGTAACTATACATTGATGAATATTTCATGGAGAAGTTATCAGTCAATATTTTATGAATGAATTAATATTTAACCATTCGATTATTGCATGACACTCAAATATTATATAGTTGTAGTTGTAACAAATAAGTATACCTACATACTCTTTATGTTAATTAATTTTTTGCTAAAACTTTGGACATCCTTAAATTATCTAAACGTCCAAACATCGCTAACTAATCGTCAAACGATGAATGTTGAAGAATATGGCGGACGCTATCTGGCCAAATGATATACATCATGTCATAACATGATATATCTTTATATTCCAAAGAAATTTCATAATCTGATATGGTCAGACGATGACGCACAATTAGTTGCATTTGACCAGTTTGTTTTTATCGCAATCTTGTCGTCGAATCAAATCGCGGTTTTCAAGGAAATTTCGTTTAGGTATGTAAAACTTTTAAGAATAGCGCGTAAGATACTTCTAACATTCATTCAAATCTCAGTGTGATGGTAACGCTAATCATCAGATGGAACTGTTGGGTCCCTAATTCAATGAATCTTGAAACCTGTTTCAACATCCAGGTCGGATAGCTTCCGGGAGTGACAACCAGACCGCGGCGGGTGTCGCCGTGTCGCCCGCGACTCCGGTCGACGAGGGCGTGTCCGCAGACATCTCCACACCGAGCCTGCTCTCTTCTATCCACAGCGCTAGCAGCTTCGAGTGAGTACATCGTATTTATGTGGCCTTTAAAGGACTTGAGGACACTCTAGAGATGAATTGTCTATCATATCAAATCATGTTACTGACATCGTTTACAACCGAGCATCACTAGTAACTCAGAAACGACTAGATTTAACATACGGAACGGTCTTGCATAATCCGTATCCAGTGTTTCATTATACAAACGAAATATGTAAACATATTGTACATGCCAGCTTTAGATAACTGACTTATAATAGCTTTAAAATTATTAAAACCCGTGTATTTAGTTACAATTTTAACATTAATTATTTGGTAAAAATCTACATTATCTATTTATCTCAAACGCCTGTGACGGGTCAAAAAATTAAATTCTAGATATACTGTCTTATTCATAATGACTTAGCGGAGATTTATATTGTTAATATACGCTAGTTAAAAAATGGTATTCATAACTGCATATTAGAGCTAAAACGCTCATTATCTCTTCAATAAAGCTGATGTGACTTATAGTAGCTAGTAGCTAAGAAGGGTTCTTTAAACGTATTTTAAGCACTAACGCAAAAAAACATGGACGACATCGATCAGCTGTTCGTTAAATAATGTGATAAATAGCTTCCCGCTCAAAGTTGTTGGATATCCGTCATAGATTGACAATCTACGGTTTACACTCGCGATTTGCATGATACTTTGTGTTAGTGTGCGTGCATTGCTCAAAATAGAGGTTAACTGTCCACCTTAATTTTTTGTCATAGCTATCCAAATGTTTGAGTTTTCTTTAGTGTTAATTCCGCCAATATTTGCATTTAAACAATTCGACAGTCCGACTGTCAGTCTTGTGCCAGAGTTTGGCAAGTCAATATCTCCTGAGGATGCCTCGTGTAGAGGCGTAACACGTCGAATTGTTTAAATCATTTTATTCATGTAGGTCAAGGAAATGACACTTATAAATGTAAAAAAAAAATCTTATTGTTTTTTACCGCTAATTCGTAAAGGGTTGAGGTTATGAAGAGAAGTAGTAAGAAACTCATTGCCACTCTTTTAAATCCAGATTTAGTCTATAGTCTATCTAGGCGTATAAGTGTTCTAAGGGATACACCATATAATTGGACATAGTTCCTGAAAAACGTCCCAAGCCACGAACATCACATTTTAAGGAATTCGTGTTTAAAGTTTAATAAATATCAGTGTATTCCATACATGTGGGTTGGGCTACTAAGTGAAGATGTCATTTAAAGAGTGACAGTAGGGCTGCTATTTTTTGTCAGTCTCTTAATATGAATCATGTGACCAGTTTTGTGTTCTTAACTCAATTTCGACATGATTGTGGTTTGGAACGTTTTTCTGGAATTACGTCCAATGAATGTAATGCCTGTCAGACTGTGCTCGCCGGAGCGCGCGCTGCTGGAGAAGTCGATGGCGGGATGGTGCTGGGGCCCCGGCGGCGGGCCCGGCAGCGGGGCCCCCGGCGGCGGGGCCCTGTACGTGCCCGAGTGCGAGGAGGTGCGGGTGTCGGCGGCCGTGGCGCGGCGCGGACACCTCAACGTGTTGCAGCACGGCACGCACGGCTGGAAGAAGCGGTGGCTGGTCAGTACTGGACGGACTAGTTAATTATTGTATAAGGACTCCGTGTCACCTTACATAACAGTGTAGCACCAAAACAAGCCGATTAACGTGTAAATACATAGCCCCACGCACACACTTACACTACTACAGGCCGATAGGCGGCCATTATGAGAATTGTCATCGTCTGTGACAGATCAGTTTGCGTCTCAATAAAATATTTTAAAAATGCCGTCGTGCGTTGTGAAAAAATGTAAAAACGATGCTATATAAGTATTTGCGATATATGATTATTAGGAGAAAATATTGTCAACAAATTACAACCGCACACACACTAGAATAACGGTGCTTCACTTGCTTATATCACGGCGCGGAGTTCTTCTTTTTTACTCGTCCGTGATTTACTTAATTAATAGTTTATATTGCATGGTCTTATAACTTGTTTCAATAGTCTTCTTATATATTGTCTCATATAATCCTAATTATAAGCAATCTATAAATACGCTCAAATAGACACTGCGCGCGCGCCAATATGGCGCCGATCTATGGCGCGGGAGCACTTGCCGATCGTGGAAGGTTAAACATCATACAATTTGTTATTTTTAATGTAATATCGCTCACTTCTGGGATTATTTAAATTAAATTTGAAACAAAGATTTATTAACGATTCATGACTCAAACCCGTGCCTTCTCGAGTTCCGTCCGAGCGCTCTTCCACTGCAATTTCCTAATATGCAATTTATTGGGGTTGAGCAGGTTTACAACTGTAAAGTAGATTCTGTAGATGGAGCCACAACCTGAGAGTTGAACAAGACATACCAATATTTACAAATGATGAACGGATGGTTCAGTGGAATAGCGCTTTTGTACATAAAAGTGTTATTGGTCTGCGGAACGTGATGACACATAAAAGGCCATGTTTTATTTTGATAAAGAAGAGACGACGGAAGTTTACTTCTCATTATTATTATTATTCTACCAGTGGGAACATTTTCTGTCTCCAAACACTACTTGAATTTCTGTTTTGTACCAAGACGTATCTAGTTACATAACTGGGCTACTGAGGTTTAACTTTGTATATCGGCCCAAAAATTTAGGTGTCCAGGAAACCTGAGCGGCGCTCGTAGTGGGCGGAACCTATATCAATTACCATCAGGTGGAACGAATCTGTGGAATGAGCTTCCTTGTGCGGTGTTTCCGGGATGTTACGACATGGGTACTTAAAAAAACCGCTTTAAAGGTCGGCAACGCTCCTGTGATTCCTCTGGTGTTGCAAGAGAACGTGGGGGGCGTCGATCACTTACCAGGTGCTACGTACGCCCGTTTGTCCTCTTTTTTCATAAAAAAAATTGCCACTAATAAAGTCTGTATGATTCAGTAAGGGACCATTGGAGTAAGAATCTTCACTTGGTCCTTTTAAATTAAGCGAACTTATAGTAAACTGGTATTCTTTATACGTAATTTATAAGCCTAGATATAGTCTCTTGCTGCTAGACAACCGATGAGAACAGGCCAGGTGTATTACTTTAGTGCGTGTGATAAGCTACTTCTTACACTCGCGATTTGTGTGTCACTTTGTGTTAGTGTGCGTGCAATGCTCAAAATAGTCAACTGTCAACCTCAATTTTTTTTGACGTTTTCACAGCTGTCACATTGTATTTAAATCTATAAATGGTCTAAGTTGGTGTTATTATAGTGTGGATATAGCTTCCTGTTCCAGTTCTTCAAACAAATTAAAATTATTTTATTGAAATTCTCATAGGATTTGTATGATTTGTATTTTTATAAGTTTGTATAATTCGGGAAACTATAGGTCTGGTATTTGTTATTTAATTTAGTAATTCATTTGTAAGACTGTCTGTTTCTGAAAAATATAATATTAAGGTTGATTGTTGTGGGCAGGTCGTGCGGCGTCCGTACGTGTTCATGTACCGCGATGAACGAGACCCCATCGAGCGAGCTCTCATCAACCTCGCCAACGCGCACGTGGAGTACTCCGAGGACCAGGAGCAGATGGTCCGCATGCCCAACACATTCAGGTGATCACCTAATAATGAAAATATTCGGAAGTCCCAATTTTATTCGGCGACTGTTGATTTCTATGACGAGATATGTACGGTGCAACCGCACATTTCTCAAGTCAGCATTTTTACGCGACACGCGCGTTTCAATAATTACTTTAAATTTACTTTAGTATGCATCGATCCGCCAAGGGACTCGTTCGTGCTCATAATCCTTAATTCTCCATCAAGGGAGTCGCGATTAGCCATAAATCAGGCCATAAATTAATTAATATCAACCTATAGTTTTGCCACCAAGGGCCGCGTGTGCTCGTTACCTTTCATTTCATACATTCACAGTCACTAGCTCATTAGAATAAGTATTTCGGACAATATACTATTTTCCTTACTGACTATCGTAGTTTCACTCATCTTCAACATTCAAAAGAGCCCGTATGGTCAGCAACAGACCATACAAGATAGATAAGATTCAAAAAATTAATATAATCTCTAATAGATATAGTACAGATTTACCACTAACTGCCTTACGGGCTTTTTAATAACCTATCTATCCTTAGTTCCACTTACTAGACAAATCTATCCTTTTTCGCTTACTTACTTTTCAATAACCTAACCTCATTTCAAGATAGCATCTTCATTCTTCTACCGAAGTTGTCTATCTGTCGTTATCAGGACAGATAGTTTTCTAGGGATAGACCTCACATACTGATTGTTCTTACTTGCATTTCAATAAAAGTTTGATAATATGTTTCAATTTATATAGCACCTTGCCCTTGATTGTGAAACGAAAACCATTGATAGATAACAATTTGCCATTAACGGCCGTTCCCTGTCAGTAATAATCTGAAGCTGTCCCAATATACCCGATATGTCGTTTTTATCGCCTTATATTGGGACGCGTGAATTGAAATTTTCATACAAACTTCTATCGCTGGTAAGCTATACGTCCTCCCATTGACAGACAGCGTGTACGGATAAGGTGAGTTACCGTCGACAGAAAAGTCAGCGATGGTTACTATTTTTATCTCAAGTAGGCCACAACCGGAGATAGACTGAATATTGGGAACGGCCGTAAACGGGGATAGCAGTCTATCCGTAACTAGTGATAATTTATTGAAAACGGCCGTTAATTAATAAACGCAATGAAAAGTAACTGCAACTTTAAAATTACTTCTCCCTGTCATGTAATTCTGTAGTGACAAAGGTAAGATAAAGATAAATGGTTTTAAAGAACACAAGCACTGATTAGATTTTAGTGTAAATTCGCGTTTAAAAATCTATGGGGTAGATGAAAAGCAAAGCCTAAAAGCAAAAATATTTTTTTATCGATTATAATAATAAATAAAATTTAGTAAAATTTTATAGTACCAACTAGTGTAAATTAATTTTTGTCTTGGTTCTTCAATTCCTTGAACATCAATACTTTGTTGATTTGTTTTCTGGAGTACTTCAATTCTGTTCTTTTACATTGCAGTGTGGTAAGCAAAGAACGCGGTTACTTACTCCAGACGCTGGTGGATAAGGAAGTCCACGATTGGCTGTACGCCATCAACCCTTTGCTCGCTGGACAGATAAGGTGAGCATCATTGTATAACTGTCTCTTCTAAGCTTATCTAGTACAGATCTCTTGTCACAAGTAATAAAAGTTAATAACATTCGCTAGAATCATTATGGCAATGCATCTATTTAATTTAAATTTTCAGCTGTCCAATAATAATTGAAGTCAATTGTTAAAATAAAACAAATTGTTTCGATTTGAAATAGCGACATCTCATGTCATTTTATTAATATGCAAATTTTGGGGTTGAGCAGGTGATCAACTGTAAAGTAGATCCTGTAGATGGAGCCACAACCTGAGAGTTGAACAAAGCATACACGATTTATGAACGTTACGCCACTCGAACGGTTGGTTCAGTGGAAGAGCGTTCGTAGGAAACGCTAGAGGTCGCGGGTTCGAGTCCTGCGTCGTTCATAAATTTATTAATTTAATTTGTGTAATTAATCCCAGAAGTGAGGGTTATCACTTTAAAAAATAACAAATTGTTGATGTCAATGTAAATTACCTTGTGTGTCCTTTTAAAAATCTATTATTTTGAGCCAATAAATATTCAAAGTAATTTCGTCATGTTTCAGTATATAAGTCATAATATTATTTCCATAGTTGAAAATATGATGTCCTGTCGCTGTCGTAGACATTGTAATTAAATTTATTTTCTAAAAATACTTATTAATATCCATTAAAAATCGTCTAAAATTTATTTTTAATACTTTTTGTGACATTAGTTCTGTTAATTTCCGCTTATTGAAAAGTTCCGTTATAGATCTTATAGAAGTTGCTTATTTCTACTGGCAACACATTGTATTTCTGTTAGAAATAATATTATTTTATTGTATAAATAAAACAATATTGTTTTAAACATGATTCACTTCAACATTAATAAAACAATTTAATGGTTTTTTGGTAATCATTAACGATGTAGTGCCAGTAGATCACATATCTTGCTTTTTTTCTATCATTTTAATATAATGTTGTGAGCAAGTCGGCTCGGTCCAAATCAATATACACGTATAAAGGTGTACGCGCACAGGTCGCGGTCCGCCCGACGCGGGGCAAACGCCGCGACAACAGGGCTTGGGGGCAACGCGGGCAACAGTGAGGGCAACGGTGAGTACCACACCGGGGGCAACATTGAGAGCGACGTCGGGGGAAATTCGGGGGAAAAGACGTCCGCTTTGCTCCCACAACTCACCGCATGAGACATCCTCACAATGGAGTCTATACTCGTTTTTTAAAAGCGTCGCCGACAGTAGAGTCTACGCGCACAGACCACTCAGGGCCGTGCGCTCCGCTAGGTACTAGCGCCCCCATCGCGAGCATTCGACGCGGTTCGGTGGCACGCCGCAGGATACTGCTCGCCCATCGCACGAAAGAGACGGAGAATGTATACTTTCATTAATGTCGATTTAGAGGATTAAAATCAAATGATATAACCTCCTTAAAATCGATGTTAAATGTAAGTAACGGGCTGGATTTATTTCGCAAACAGTACTGATACTTTTTAAATCAAAGTGTCATACAACTTTCAGTTGAAAGGAACTGTTGCGAATGACGTTAGCAATATTATCGAATCGCGTCGAACGAAATTCCGTGCGTTGACGTTACGTGACTGGTTTGGTAGAAAGAATATGCCAAAGATTTAGCCTTTAAGTTTAACAAGTTTAAACCAATCGAATTGTAGAATTCAATTATTAATTTGATTGTTGTATTCAGAGACATCTAGCGGAAGATGTTGAAATTAGTTTACAATTCAGAAAAGTTTGTATAAATATTTATATCTTTTAAGTATGACAATTCATTGGCAGTATTAATTGAAATGCATTTAATGCGATATATAATTTTTGTTGACTGTTGATGGTCAAGTGTGTGTTGGGACCAAACCGGTGCACTCAGAAATTGTGACGGGGTATGAAAGGTATCTAAGTGGACGAAATAAGAACAATAATCATAATGTATCTTTATATGTAATACCATATTAGATTGGGCGCGCATTATCTAGCGGGACGCACATTTATATATAGTTTTTATTATATTGTGTATTTGTATAACATTTTAGACGAATATTATAACCGTTATTGTCTTTGCATCATTGTTATTTAATCGCCAAATTTTCCCCTATGTTGTTCTTGTAATAGAGATTTACATTATTTTTACTGATGTATTTTAACTTTTACTTATGCTCGATACATAGTTTGTTTGTATTTTAGCGTGTTAGCTATGTAGTAGTTTGACGTGCAAAGACTATAATGCTATAATTATAACTATCTCTTTACTGACTGTGATAACGTTGGGCAATATCGTCAGGAAATAAGGAAAGTTTAATTGACATTGACTGTTTATGCGATCTGTATTGACATCACTGATTGGTCAAGCTGCGTCTATTGACGACGCTGATTGGTCAAGCTGTGTGTATTGACGACGCTGATTGGTCAAGTTGCGTGTATTGACTACGCTGATTGGTGTCATTGAATATTGTAGTTCTGACGTTATTGCTACGGTTACAGAATATTACGTGCAATATGTTAACGTAGTAGGTCTTGATGCTGCGCACAAAAATATGTAGTCGGCGATCATGTATGGACTCCATTATTGTGAGGAAAAATATCGTGAATGTTAGCATAAAAAATATCTATAGATTTTCTTCTAATGTTGCTATGTTATTAAATGTAATTAACCCTGTATATACGTATGACCCGGATCTTAAATATTCGAGGGTCACACCAGTTGATTCAATATAGCTACTGTCTCCGTGATGTCATACGTAAAACTTTATTTCTCTCTTAGTAATTATTGTAAATAAATTATATTGTAGTTAAAATGTAGTTTATGCGTTTCAATCGAATATCATTTTATCATAATATGTCCATTTATATTGTTTTTGACAGTGTATATTTTTTCTTAATTTATTTTATTGAATTTGATTGTATAAAGTAGGTTAATGTAACGTTATTTGTGTAGAAGGTTATCATCCGTTTTGTTTGGAAGTGTCCAACGTCACAAATGATTCCGGAGTTCTCTAGTCAAGTACGCCGCGTAGGTACTGTGTGATAGTTAGTGTTAACTTGAACAAGCTGTGTATACAATCATCTTGTAGTTGGTTTATATCTCGACGTTTCATTTCCCCACGCTTAACAAGCCTGAAGATATCTTGACAAAATCATAATATTATATATTTTATTCTTAATTTTCTTCTGTCTCAGTGATTACAAGCAAATTCTTGCTAAATAAATTAGTTTTTGGTTTTCTGTAGGCTATCATTTCAATACTTAAATCGTTAACAATATGTATGTATATAAATTTTGAGAATTGTAATATGATAAGTAGAACACAGTGAATGCATAATTTAATTTAATTCAACATCCGAAGATTTTAAAATGTCGTTATAGCAAATATACGACATGCATTAGCCACTGTCCTGTCGCTTTTAGAAATGGTCTTTGTATTTTAATCAATATCAAATAATTTTATTGCAGTAGCTCTAAGTAATGTTTCAAGGAGGATTTATAAGCTTAAGTGATTCTGGTCGTTGTAAATAACTTAATTCGTTTTATTACAAATTGTTCATGTTCATAATGCTTTTGTTGTGTTGAAATCTTTTGGACTTGACTTGGGAGCCGTAGAAGTAACAGCTTAAATTATTAAAAATAATAAAATAAATGTTATAGACGTTAATCTTAAAGTTTCATATTTCTGTGTTATTTCTGAATATATTCTTACCGGAACTATTCGATTTCGAATGCTTATCGGCGAATTTGATAATACTAATAATTGTAATACGACATGTTAGTGTTTTATGTTATTAGATTATTGAAGTTTGTACATTTATTTTTGGTTCTTTTAATGTTTTCGTACCTCATTAATTTATTGATCTCAAATAAACGTTCTCTATATTATTATGGTTTAGTTATTGACATAACATTCCGGTTGTATTTTCGTGTCGAATATTTTAGGGTTAATTGTATTTTGCAAAGCAAAAGTACGTAGTAAATGTTGACGGGAGTACGTTGGGTGTTATATTTCCGTTGTAATTTCTTTCCGTGGAACTTATTTATCTATAACAATGATCTTTCTAAAAACATTTTCGACTTAGATATAACAGCTTAAGCTGAAGTATATATATTTTTATAGATTATACTCGAAAGCTATACTGTTATTTTTTATAGAACTAGAGGTTTACGTTCATTCTTGTATCGTTTGTGATCACAGAGGCTTACGTTTAGTGCTTTATATCTCGTAGACGTAGACGGAGTGGTGTGATTCGATAGCAATTGTTGTTTGATGGACGTGAACGATATTGGAAAATTATATAATACATAATAATATATAATTTATGAATTTCATTCAAATTATGAGATTAAGAACAATGTAATAATTGGTAATATTACTACTAATTGCTCTAAATGTACTATCAAATATATTATACACAGTGTTAAAGATCATAAATAAAATGCTTTGAAAATTTCCATATTGTTGTTTGTTTTTATATTCCCACCCTTTTAATGTAAGAAAATCTGATTAATGGCATGATAATTCATATTCCTAAACATTTTATACAAAATGCCCTAAGTTTTTACAAGATCGGGATTTACCATTCAAAAAAAATTCCTGACGTGTGTGTAGCTTGCGTCAGATATTTAGAATCAGAAAAAAAAAACTAATCAAAGTCCGAACGCATTTTTTCATAAAATTCTTTGTATTGTCGCACACGTCCGGAATCCATTCGGAGAAAACCGAATCGAATTCTTCGAAAGTATTATGATAATTTATTTAAATCGATCTTTTTACAAATGCATTGTCATTAAATAACATTAAATATTTTACAAGCTTATATATTATATGACTAAATTGTGATTGTCATTGAATCGCCACACTAGTTGGAGACTGTATCGTGGGATCAAATAGAGTTATGATTAATAGTAAACCTTCTTGGTAGTCATCATTGGTATTACTATGACAAATTTTGAAGATACTATACTGTAAAATAATAATTTAATAAAATAACTACAAAATTATCAATACTGAATTTAAAAGAAAATAAAATAAAAATAAAGTAATATTAATTAAATTAAATTTCGTATTGTTGAATAGATGATGTTTATCGCTAGTGTCTGTAAAGGACTAAAGTTTCTTAATAGATTTTAAAACTACTATTGCGATTATGAATTCATAAACCATCAGTGTGTTTACTACGAAGGCAAGGATCGTACTGAACAACGATTTTATTCCGAATATAAATATTTCGAGTTTGGTTACGGTCGTACGGAATTCCTATTCGTTTTTATAATGTAGAGTTTAAAAATGAAATAGACATTTAATTATATATGATTTTATTAACAATATCACAATGATTACAACTTACTTTACTAATATTTTTATATTACATATACATATACACACACATTAAACATTTACATCTATTATTATATAAGGTTTAATTATAAATGATTATATATGGACATTCTGTTATATAATCTATTCACCTAAAAACTCATTTTATTTTTGTTCGATCTTTCATTATAAATAATTTACGTTTGTAAATAAATTACGTTTAAGAGTACATGAGCTAGTTAAACATCTGGTTTTTTAAAACCAACTTGAAATTAAAAAGTAAATAATATTATATTTCATAATATTTATCTCGCAAGATTGACTAATAGGAAATAGAACCATTTACCTACTCCTCACACACACAAAATCAAATTTATCAAAACGCTAGCAGCTCAAATAACGGTTGAAAACATGGCTTGTAGCTGTTATTAATATTGGAGGAGGTTAAGTGACTAAAAGAGTACCAAGGAAGGATGGCACGGCCAGAATGTGATAACTTGAAACTCTACAACGCGATAAAACGAGACAAAGGTATTTGTATTAGAGAAAACTTACTTAGAATATTTTTAATTATTTTTACAATTTATTTTACAACTAGGAAAATTCCAACCAATAGTATTTCCCTTAACCACACTTTAGGCCAAACCATCTAAATTATTGAATACTTTACGCGATGCTGGGAAAAAGTAAATACTGTTGCGGAAATCTTTGTAAGTATATTAAATTATTTTTTTTTTATGACAATCAAGGACGAGGCGAGGTGATGGTTATTGATACGCCCTGCGCTACAATGCAGTGCCTCTCAGGATTATTGAAAATCCCAAAAATTCGAACGGCTACAACAACTGCGCTCGTCACCTTGAGACATAAGATGTTAAGTCTCATTTGCCCAGTAATCTCACTAGCTATGGCGCCCTTCAGATCGAAACACAAAGCTGTGGTACCCATAATCTAGCCGGCTTCCTGTGCAAAGGAGCTTTCTACTGGTAAATGCCCTTAGTTGCCTCTTATATAATTATGAAACAAATGTGATATATTCGAATACGTCATAAAGCTCAATATGGTATATGTATCATCTATACTTATAGTATGCTATACACATGATAAGGAAGCCGCAAGTGTCATGAAAAACATATGTTCGTTGTACTATGTACACTACCATAATCAAGGAGTAGCAATTTTTATTTCATAACAAGCAGTACTGATGCATTTTTTATATGGGCGCATTAAGAACTCTTTGTTGGTGCCTAAAAAATAACTATTTAATTGTTCTTATCATTACGACCCAACACTTTAATTTAATATAAGCAAACAAAGATTATCACTTACTTAAGAAGCGGTAATATATACTTCATATTAAGCGACTGAAGATCAATCTTAGATTATGACCGTTTCTTCACATAGTAAAAGTAATTAAATAGTGAACAGTACTTTGAAAAAACAAAACAGAGTCTCCTTGTTTTGAGTACAAATAACACACACACATATCTTTTTTAATTGTATGAAAAATTTATTTATGGGTATATATCACTTTATAATGCAGGTGTTTTAAGCTGAAATGTAACAGGTGAAGGCGAGTTAAAAAAAATAGGCGGGAGACTGAAGGTTTTGCCGCCAAAAAAGTACAACACGTGCGTACAAAGAACACACACACTTTTGAAGTTATACTTCTTTAGGTGCGTTATTAAAAAATTATGAGAGTGAAATTTTAAATGAGCGCGCATCACTGTAAAACAAAAGTTTGTTAGAAAAATTTTCTGACGTTTGCGTCATTCGTCATTATTTTTTTGGTTTCTTCATCCATTATTAGGACAGGCAAAGGGTTCAAGCCCATACAGCCTTATTCATTATTTAATAATTAATTATCAAAGCCATCTTTGCAAGATTTTTACAAAATTGTTCTTTCTTAAATCGTAGACTAGCACGAGGAATAAATCATTTTAATGATTTTTGACTCGTTAGGCCAAAGCAGTATAACTTCTTGCGTACATACATAAGTACACATACATTTTTTTTTAAATATAAATGTGCTTCAGGTAAAGGCGGGTCCTGTTACTAAGGTAGACTCTGAAGTTATGCTCTGACTCATGGCGGACACTTTACCCGACGATCATCATACAGTCGAGAGTGGCATTTGTTTGATTTACTTTGACCAGTAATTGAACCACAAAATATAGTGAAATTTCCACTTCATAGTTTTCCCTAATTGTTATACCCGGTTACGTTATCTGTAGACCTTACGTCGATGACGTCACACCCTCGCTTTGTTACGGTGTGCAAAATAAGCATCACTGGGATCATATTAATAATAAATATACAACGATTTATTTTGACAGTATTACACCTAGATTATAATGATGAAAAATCTGGGTTAGGTAAAAAAAGATTTTATTTTTCTGGTAGGACTGTTATAGCGACACAAAACAACAGAAACTACAGAACTATTTACAACAAAAGTCGAAACGTAACAATGAAAACTTCGAAAGAAACCAGTGATAGCACGAAAATATCACAAAATGTACTTAACGGTAAGTAATGAAACTGCAAACCGTACTGACGCAACAGGATGATCGGGGTGAAAGGGGAACTGGAGGGGGCTTCACATTCCAGCGAAGTCCAGAGATAATGCGCCGAGAAGTATTTATTACAAACTGATACTCTCCTTCACAGGGTTGTCTAACGTTATTCTATCATTTCAATACTTAAATCGTTAACAATATGTATGTATATAAATTTTGAGGATTGTAATATTATAAGTAGAACACAGTGAATGCATAATTTAATTTTATTCAACATCCGAAGATTTTAAAATGTCGTTATAGCAAATATACGACATGCATTAGCCACTGTCCTGTTGCTTTTAGAAATGGTCTTTGTATTTTAATCAATATCAAATAATTTCATTGCAGTAGCTCTAAGTAATGTTTCAAGGAGGATTTATAAGCTTAAGTGATTCTGGTCGTTGTAAATAACTTAATTCGTTTTATTACAAATTGTTCATGTTCATAATGCTTTTGTTGTGTTGAAATCTTTTGGACTTGCCTTGGGAGCCGTAGAAATAACAGCTTAAATTATTAAAAATAATAAAATAAATGTTATAGACGTTAATCTTAAAGTTTCATATTTCTGTGTTATTTCTGAATATATTCTTACCGGAACTATTCGATTTCGAATGCTTATCGGCGAATTTGATAATACTAATAATTGTAATACGACATGTTAGTGTTTTATGTTATTAGATTATTGAAGTTTGTACATTTATTTTTGGTTCTTTTAATGTTTTCGTACCTCATTAATTTATTGATCTCAAATAAACGTTCTCTATATTATTATGGTTTAGTTATTGACATAACATTCCGGTTGTATTTTCGTGTCGAATATTTTAGGGTTAATTGTATTTTGCAAAGCAAAAGTACGTAGTAAATGTTGACGGGAGTACGTTGGGTGTTATATTTCCGTTGTAATTTCTTTCCGTGGAACTTATTTATCTATAACAATGATCTTTCTAAAAACATTTTCGACTTAGATATAACAGCTTAAGCTGAAGTATATATATTTTTATAGATTATACTCGAAAGCTATACTGTTATTTTTTATAGAACTAGAGGTTTACGTTCATTCTTGTATCGTTTGTGATCACAGAGGCTTACGTTTAGTGCTTTATATCTCGTAGACGTAGACGGAGTGGTGTGATTCGATAGCAATTGTTGTTTGATGGACGTGAACGATATTGGAAAATTATATAATACATAATAATATATAATTTATGAATTTCATTCAAATTATGAGATTAAGAACAATGTAATAATTGGTAATATTACTACTAATTGCTCTAAATGTACTATCAAATATATTATACACAGTGTTAAAGATCATAAATAAAATGCTTTGAAAATTTCCATATTGTTGTTTGTTTTTATATTCCCACCCTTTTAATGTAAGAAAATCTGATTAATGGCATGATAATTCATATTCCTAAACATTTTATACAAAATGCCCTAAGTTTTTACAAGATCGGGATTTACCATTAAAAAAAAATTCCTGACGTGTGTGTAGCTTGCGTCAGATATTTAGAATCAGAAAAAAAAACTAATCAAAGTCCGAACGCATTTTTTCATAAAATTCTTTGTATTGTCACACACGTCCGGAATCCATTCGGAGAAAACCGAATCGAATTCTTCGAAAGTATTATGATAATTTATTTAAATCGATCTTTTTACAAATGCATTGTCATTAAATAACATTAAATATTTTACAAGCTTATATATTATATGACTAAATTGTGATTGTCATTGAATCGCCACACTAGTTGGAGACTGTATCGTGGGATCAAATAGAGTTATGATTAATAGTAAACCTTCTTGGTAGTCATCATTGGTATTACTATGACAAATTTTGAAGATACTATACTGTAAAATAATAATTTAATAAAATAACTACAAAATTATCAATACTGAATTTAAAAGAAAATAAAATAAAAATAAAGTAATATTAATTAAATTAAATTTCGTATTGTTGAATAGATGATGTTTATCGCTAGTGTCTGTAAAGGACTAAAGTTTCTTAATAGATTTTAAAACTACTATTGCGATTATGAATTCATAAACCATCAGTGTGTTTACTACGAAGGCAAGGATCGTACTGAACAACGATTTTATTCCGAATATAAATATTTCGAGTTTGGTTACGGTCGTACGGAATTCCTATTCGTTTTTATAATGTAGAGTTTAAAAATGAAATGGACATTTAAATATATATGATTTTATTAACAATATCACAATGATTACAACTTACTTTACTAATATTTTTATATTACATATACATATACACACACATTAAACATTTACATCTATTATTATATAAGGTTTAATTATAAATGATTATATATGGACATTCTGTTATATAATCTATTCACCTAAAAACTCATTTTATTTTTGTTCGATCTTTCATTATAAATAATTTACGTTTGTAAATAAATTACGTTTAAGAGTACATGAGCTAGTTAAACATCGGGTTTTTTAAAACCAACTTGAAATTAAAAAGTAAATAATATTATATTTCATAATATTTATCTCGCAAGATTGACTAATAGGAAATAAAAACATTTACCTATTCCTCACACACACAAAATCAAATTTATCAAAACGCTAGCAGCTCAAATAACGGTTAAAAACATGGCTTGTAACTGTTATTAATATTGGAGGAGGTTAAGTGACCACAAGTGTACCAACGAAAGGTGGCACGGCCAGAATGTGATAACTTGAAACTCTACAACGCGATAAAACGAGACAACGGTAGCAACTGTTTGTGTTAGAGAAAACTTTAAACTAAGAATATTTTCCAACTTTTTTACAAATTATTTTAAGACTATACGCTAAGAAAATTCCAACCAATAGTATTTCCTTAAACCACACTAGGCCAAACCATCACGTGATTTCTTTGGTATTGCAAGAGCAGATCCGTACACCCATTGTCCTCCTATTCCATAAAAAAAGTGGAGCTCAATCTTGGATTATGAGCGTTTTTTCACATAGAAATAGAATAGTAATTTAATAGTACACAGTACTTTGGCACATCAAAACAAAGAGCCAGCCTCCTTGTTTTGAGTACAAAATCAGTTTTTTTTAAATTGAAGAAAATTTATTATGGGGTTCGAGAATCTTATTTTGCAGGTACTAAAACTAACAACAACTAAAACAAATCTAGACTTTCCATAATATGTCTACGTAGGTTGCTGGAATTCTTCGGACATATTGCTCGTAAAGAGGTCACAATCTTGAACAGCTGATGGTGACAGGCAAGGTAGATGGCATACGTCCCACGAGGTGGTCGGACCAAATACAATCTTCTATGAAAATTCCGCAATGCCCTTCATGAAGCTAAGAATCGCAGCAGATGGAGGGAAATCGAACGGGAGAAACTGATGCAGCGGGAGAGTCACGACCCTCAGTAATCAGGAAAACGACGCGAGGAGGAGGAATAAAACTAAATCGTAGTTAAGTACCCGGTCGTTCAGGTAAAGGTGGGTCAGGTCGTGTAAGGGATGCAAAGTTTTGCTGTCATAAAATTAAAACTTACGTGCGTACAAAGAACACACAAACTTTTTGAAGTTATACAGGGTGGTCCAAAAGTCCGTTAACATTTGAATCGGTTGCCGCGTCTAGCAGCGGCGGCGGAGGGGAGTGGAGGGGTTACGCATTGCAAGAGCGGCCAATGGGAATTTAGTACCATGGCATCGTTCGGCGGTAGTCAACGTGCGTTTTGTGTACGCGAGTACTATCGAAACAACGATTCTGCGACCTTAGCTCAACGAACGTTTTGCAATCATTACAAGATACGACACAAAAATCAAGCTCCATCAGGTGTGTTAATTAAAAAATGGGTGCTCAAGTTTGAGAAGACGGGTTCAACAATGGATTTACCTCGATCTGGCCGGCCTAGAACGTCGAGGGACCCCGAAAACGTGGAGCGAGAAAAATCATATGTTCGTGACCAACCTGGACCTAGTCTGCTGTCCTTAACGTGCCAAGATAATGATGTATTAAACCGCATTCTCAAGAAAGATTTAAGTCTACATTCCTATAAAATCCAAATGGTGCAGGAATTAAGGCCTCAGGACCATGCCACTAGGTTGCAGTTTGCGAACGAAATGGTAGAGCGATTCACCAGTTTTACAAACATTTTTTTCTCAACGAGGCACACTTCCACCTAAATGGGCATGTTAATAGACAAAACTTTCGTTATTGGAGTGACACTATGTCATGGTGATCAAAAACCCCTGCATTCCAGCCAACCAACCCAGTAACTCTTGACGAATTAAAGGATCGTATTCGCACAGAAATCCAAAACATCTCAACAGAAACATGTAAAGCTGTTATCGAAAATTTCCACTCTAGATTGCAGCAATGCCAGAATAATGAAGGATTGCATATGGATGATGTGATTTTTAAGAAATAAATTGCCCTTTTGTTTACTATCGAAAACAATAAACAATTTTTATCTACTGTAATTAGTTTTTTTTAAATCATAATTTCAATTATAAACGGACTTTTGGTCCACCCTGTACTTCACTAGCCGCGTTATGAAAAAAATATGAGAGTGAAATTTTAAGATGCGCGCGCATCACTGTAACACAAAAGTTGATTCAAGTTTGTTCCTAAAATTTTCTGAAGTTTTTTTGGTTTCTTCGTAGGACAGGCAAAGGTTTCAAGCCCATACAGCCTTATTCATTAATTAATAATTAATTGTCAAAGCAATCTTAGCAAGATTTTTACAAAATTGTTCTTTCTAAAAACGTAGAATAGCACAAGGAATAAATCATTTTAATGATTTTTGCTTCGTTAGGCCAAAGAAGTACACACACACACTTTTTTTTAATTTAAATATTTTGCTAAATGTAAACGTTACAGTCGAGACATTTGTCTGATTTACTTCGACAAGTCATGGAACCACAAAATAAAGTGAAATTTCTACTTCATAGCATATCCCGCAGGCTAGTTTACCAAGGAGGCTTTTTTCACAATTGTATTACCCAGTTACATTATCTCTGGATCTTACGTCACATCGTCGCTTTGTTACGGTGTGAAAAAAGAGCATCACTGGGATCAAAACGTAACAATGAAAACTTCGAAAGAAAACAGTGATAGCACGAAAATGTCACAACATGTACCTAACGGTAGGTAATGAAACTGCAAACCGTACTGACGCAACAGGATGATCGGGGTGAAAGGGGAACTGGAGGGGGCTTCACATTCCAGCGAAGTCCAGAGATAATGCGCCGAGAAGTATTTATTACAAACTGATACTCTCCTTCACAGGGTTGTCTAACGTTATTCGCATCTCGAATAAACTCGAAATATTCAAAGTAAAAATAAAAAATATATACTTGGAACGTCCGTTTATCGTAGGAACATACTTATTTATAAACAAAAGCTTACGTGAACGGATTCATGTTCTTATCATAATCGTCATCATCCGAGAAGGGGTTTGTGGGGTCGTTCTGTTCGTCTGCAAAGGGGTTCTTACTCTCGTCGTATGTATCCTCGAAGGGGTTCGAGTTGGTGATGGCAGAGGAGATGTTAGGTGATAACCTCGGCGAGGGCTGCCTGCAAGGGGGAATGTGGGTCGCGGGTTCGATGCTCTTGATGTTGGCTTCGAGGCTGGAGCTGTACTGCTGCCGCTCCATGAGTCTCATGCGACCTTCGGGTACCGGAACTACTGAGCTCTTGTTTGGGCCGAACACTGAAACACAAAAACATTTAATTTATAATAATATATTGAAAGACGGTGCAGTGAATTCGGGACGATACGACATGGTCCTTAAAGGCTGGCATCATCAGCATCATATCGGCCAGAAGACGTCCACTGCTGGTCAAAGGCCTCCCCCAAAGATCTCCATGAGGACCGGTCCTGTGCTACCCTCATACAACCTACTCTGTCGATCTTGATCACATCGTCAAATTCAAATATTTTTATTCAAAATAGAATATGACATCACTTATTGAAAGTCAAAAATTCTAATCGAAACCCATTCCAAAAAGAATGCCTCAGACCTGAGAAGAACGGGCGCAACTAACAAAGCGGGCTTTTTTTCATACAAAAATTTTGGCTACAAAGTAATATCGTACAATTAAACTTATTATTTAATAGCCTGAGGGCGGTCGCTCCATTCCCAATCTGTGGTATCACTAAGAAAGTCATAGTAACCTTTACCACACAATTCTTTTGAATATCGTAATACTTTTGCTTTGAACATTTTCTACGAACATGTTATAAAAGCATATACATCGCCCCATAAAAGAGTTACTAACTCGTAGGTCCATCTTGTGGGGGGTCTACCAACACTACGTCTTCCGGTACGTGGTCGCCTTTTCAGGACTTTACTGCCCCAACGCCATTTGTCCTTTAAGCTATGTGCCCTGCCCACTGCCACTTTAGTTTCGCAACCATCTGGGCTATATCAGTGACTTTGGTTCTTCTGAGGATCTCGTCATTTCTGATTCGATCTCGCAAGGAAACTCCGGCAACGCTATTGGTCTGTTGTTGCAAGAGAATGTGGACGGCGGTCAAAACTTAACACCAGGTGACAGGTGTGGTGAAATTACGAATGATCACATTTTCTTCTTCTTCGTCGTATTACTCTTGACAGAGCAGTCGTGGTCACGTCAAACGACGAATGATTCTACGCCAGTTATCGCTGGCTATTGCTTCTCTGGCACGTGTGTTGAGGGGAGTGTTGGTACTTGCTTTGATCTTCTTTCTTGACCTACTACCGTTGACCCTAGCGTGACCTAGTGAAGAATCACATAATACACATAAATATACCTTGCTTGCTCTGTCCTTCTTGCAGCCTCAGTTTAGCTTCTGCCCCGGGCCCGTACGTCTTCCCCTTATCCTGCGCGGGCTCGCTGGGAGTGTCCCGCTCGCTCAGGGCATCTCTATCACTCGCGTCACGCGGTGCGGGCGCGTCCGTCACCACCGTCACCTTGTTGAACAGACCGCGCCCGAAGTACTCCGACACCACCGCAAAACTGAAATACACAGATATATGATACTTTAGAACCACGTCCAGATAGACTGTGACAACTGTGAAAACGTCGAAACATTTTTACAGTTAACATATATGTCAAGCAATGCACGTGTTAGATTTTTGTATTTTAACATAAGTACATTTTATTCAAGATTCCTCAACTTGTTGGATGTATGTGTACAGTATACGAGGGGCGGTCAAAAAGTTCGCGGAATGGCGGGGTTGGCGGGGGTGAGGTCGCTCCTCCAGGTAGCCGCTACTTGAGTAACTCATAATTACTATATATGCCAATTTCTAGCCTAATTGGGTCATTAGCTTTCGAGTTACAAACGAGTGAACAAGTAAATCGGGAACAAACTAGCCACTATGGAGAAAATTGAACATCGCGCCGTCGTAAAGTTCCTCACCAAACAAGGAAAAACGCCTCAAACTATTTTGCAAGAGATGTTAGCTGTTTACGGAGACTCTGCTCCTGGTAAAACCATGATTTACAAATGGCACGGCCTTTTCAAGCAAGGAAGGGAGTCAATTGAAGATGATCCTCGACCTGGACGGCCCATTGAGGCCACTACGCCGGAAATCATTGAAAAAGTTGAAAAACTTGTATTGGAAGACGGAAGGTTGAAGAAGAAACAACTTGCAGCATCAGTTGGAGTATCAGAAACCACAATTTTAAATATTCTTCATCAACATCTTGGCATGAGTAAAGTGTGTTCAAGGTGGGTCCCGAGAATGCTCACGCCGCTGCAAAAACGTGAGCGCGTCAACTGTTCCCGCGAGTATTTGGACCGCTGTGGAGAAGTTAGGGAAGAAATTATGGCCCGAATTGTAACCGGTGATGAAACTTGGGTTCACCACTATGAGCCTGAGTCAAAGCAGGAGTCGATGCAGTGGCACAAAAAAGGCACACCACCCCCAAAAAAATTTAAAGTGTCGCAATCGGCCGGAAAGATCATGGCGACTATTTTTTGGGATACTGAAGGTATTCTTTTGATCGATTATAAAGAACGTGGTGTTTCTATAACGGGAGAGTACTACGCTTCCCTATTGGACCGATTAAAAGAAGCTATTAAAGAAAAAAGAAGAGGAAAACTGACAAAAGGTGTACTCCTTTTGCACGACAACGCGCCCGTTCACACGAGTCATGTTGCGACGGCTGCCATTCATCGATGCGGTTTTGAACAACTACGCCATCCACCCTACAGTCCAGACCTGGCCCCTAGCGATTTTTATTTATTCCCAAAGATGAAGAAAGAGCTGCGTGGAAAAAAATTTAGAGACGATGATGAAGTCAAGTCGGCGATTTCGGCGTATTTTGACGCCCAAGACAAAACCTATTTTTTCGACGGTATTAATAAGTTATATGCCAGATCCCAAAAATGTATTCGTGTTAAGGGGGAATATATTGAAAAGGAAAAATAACATAATGTATCATTTCATCTTTTTTCCCAGTCATTCCGCGAACTTTTTGACCTCCCCTCGTATTTTGTAATATTACTAGCTGACCCGACAGACGTTGTTCTGTACATAATAAGTAAATTACTATTTTTTATTAATTTGTCAATAATATTTCATAACATCAAGAATTATTTCGTAAAATATGCTCCGGCCTGTTGTTATAATGAAATTGTTTTACAGCAGAACTGTCAAACCGTGCGTCAATAAATTCTCTCAAAGAAAATATGTCCATACAAAACAAATATTGAAAATAAAAATAATTATGAGTCCCAAATCGAAATAAAAACTATCCTATCTCTCAAGTTGGAGCAACCTGCACTCCATGAAGTAATTCCCATTTAAATCCGTTCATTAGTTTAGGAGTCCATTGAGGACAAACATTGTGACACGAGATTTATATATCTCCTCCCCATGTCAAAGCTCCTTTACGAACCGATGTAGCTTTATGACTTAATAAATATATTTATAAAGGTGACGGTACTTAAATATAAGGGTTATAAGATTTTCATATTCGTTTTACTTGTTATTTCTATACCCTACACTATATTTCTCGTAGCCATTCTAACACACTTTTACCAATGGGAGGCTTTGCACAGGATGCCGGCTAGATTATGGGTACCACAAAGGTGCCTATTTCTGCCGTGAAGTAGTAATGTGTAAACATTATTGTGTTTCGGTCTGTAGGGCGCCGTAGCTAGTTAAATTACTGGGCGAATGAGACTTGACATCTTATGTATCAAGGTGACGAGCGCAATTGCAGTGCTCAGCTGCTCAGAATTTTTGCTTTTTTCAAGAATCCTGAGCGGTAACGCATGATAATGGGAAGGGCGTATCAATTACCATCAGCGGAACGTCCTGCTCATCTCGTCCCTTATTTTCATAAAAAAAAGACGAAGAACAAGAGACTGTGACAGCCGTGAAAACGTCTCAAAAAAATTGACAGTTAACCTCTACTTTGAGCAAAGCACGCACACTAACACAAATTGACATACAAATAGTGAGTGTAAGACGTAGCTTGTAACGCACACTAATCTAATAAACCCGGCCTGTTTTCATCGGCGGTCTAGCAGCAAGAGGCTCTATCTAGACGTATAATTTATCTAAGTATGACACTTTGTATACCAGCGAAACACTAACATACCAACTAACATTTTTCTGGATACTACTGGGAGTACTAAGTAAATTGTGATGATTTATTAAATAGACACGAATAGTACAATTTACATATTTTTGTGTATACTTTTGTACATTTTTGGGAGGATTTTAAATTTCATTTCTGGGAAAAGGCATGTTTTTACGCCGAGCAAAGTAAAATATTTTATTTAAGTACGTTAGTAAAAACACTATTGACTGCCATTTATCATTTTTAAATTACCACATTTACAAAGCTGAAAAGTTCTTCTCTCACAAACTCAACGAATTCCTCTTTTAAAATCATTACACACAATACAAATAGCTGAGCACCATGTTATAATTATTAATATTATAACAATAATATATACATTAAGTACAGCTGAAAACAATTAGACGTTATTTCAGAATGACGTTCCAAACCAAAATCATGTCGAAATTGAGTAAAGAACACAAAACTGGTCACGTGGTTCATATTAACGGACTGACAAAAAATAGCAGCCCTACTGTCACTCTTTGAATGACATCATCACTTAGTAGCCCAACCCACATGTATGGAATACACTAAAATTTATTAAACTTTAAACACGAATTCCTTAAAATGAGATGTTTGTGACTTGGAACGTTTTTCAGTATTTACGTCCAATTATTATTTGCAGTTTCATTATCTAATATATAAAATTCTCATGTCACGGTGTTTGTAGTTATACTCCTTTGAAACGGCTTGACCGATTCTCATAAAATTTTTAGTGCATATTGGGTAGATCTGAGAATCGGACAACATCTATTTTTCATCCCCCTAAATGTTAAGGGTGGTCCACGCCAAATTTTATTTTTAATTTTGTTTGTTTATGAGTCAGCATTAAAAATACATACTACTTCAAATTTTCACCCATCTACGATCAATAGTTACTTTTGTATCGCGATTTTAATATCGGCCGCTGGTTCAGCTAGTATCTTATAAAAGAAAAATAGTTATCTCCTAGGACTTTGTATTTATTTATTTATTATAACTTCAATTTTACACTAACCTTATAAGGTAAACCTAATGCGTTAGTATAGTTATTAACGGCCGTTCCCAATATACTATCTACAGAGAGAGATAAATTACTACCTTCTACTGTCAATAATCTGAAGCTGTCCCAATATACCCGATTAGTCATTCTTATCGCCTTATATAGGGACGCGTGAATTGCAATTTCCATACAAACTTCTATCGCTGGTAAGCTTACCGTCGTCCCATGGACAGACAGCGTGTACGGATAAGGTTAGTTACCGTCGATAAGTTTAATGGGACAGAAAAGTCAACGATAGTTACGATTTTTATCTCAAGTAAGAGATTGACTGAATATTGGGAACGGCCGTAAGTACCTTCACAACTAAAGCTTATATTTCATAGTGGATTTATAGTAATATATTAACATTCATGACGCGGAACCAAACGTTCCTTAATCCCTTGTCGAAGAAGTCACATTTCCTCACCACCAGACTAAATGGCCATTATAGATATCAGCCGTTTTCGATAACCTATCTATCCTTTGTTTAACTTACGGATATATTGCTGACACCGTTTAATGACAAGATCTTATCTATACATTGTTATGTCCAATATAGTTATAGTCCAATGCTATCTGTCAATAGATTATTGAAATGTAAGTAAGTGTTAAAGGATAGGATATTTTTGTCTACCTCTAGCAAGTTAAACAAAGGATAGATGGGTTATTGAACCATACTTTAGAATTACTACAGTGAGTTACAATAGGTATAACACTTCCAAAATCATTTAATTTCCGATAACCGAAAGCGCTTATCGGAAACAATTACAAATTTAAATTTCCAAAAGAACAAAAAACATACGTATGTAAACATACGAACACTACCAAATGAATAGCACGTTAGTATTAACTAAAAATATTAATAAATATTGAAATAAACTGGCTTTAATGCAACATTATTAAGCAGATTCGGATTAAAATGAGTTGGAAGGTATTTTTTTTTTGAGGATAAAAAAGCGTACAGGTCATCTCATTTTAAGTGATCACCGCCGCCCACAATCTCTTGGTGGTTGTTCTGGTGAATGGTCACATTCTCATGCAACACCAGAGGAATCACAGGAGCGTTGCCGGCTTTATAGAAAGATGTACGGACTTTTTTTGAATGTATTCGCTTTAACTGGCGAAGATTGGACGGTTATGGTTTGCAGTTAAAGTTATGACGTCATCCAAAAATTGTTCAATGGTGCAACACATTTTGTCGTATCGTCCTAGAGACACCGCACAAGGAAGCTAATCCACAGCTTAGTTGTACGTGGCAGAAACTATATTATAATTCAATATTTTAACAGAGAACAAAAACGTAACATTTTAAACATTTTATAAAAAAAAAACAGCTAGGCAACGCACTGATTACATAACAAGAATAAACTCTAAACCTGATATAAGTTCTAAAGATCTAGAGATGTACCCCCCTTATTCATAATAGTCTGCTAACTTAAAGCATTTCTAATTCTCACTCTGTCTTCTTCTATTGACCTAAGTCAGACTGAGAAAAAACACTCCTTAGCGGCTGTTTTAAGTTGCGGACCATTATGAATAAGGGGAATACTTTATCAAAATTATTTAGGCGCTTAAGCTTTGATTGTTTTTCTATGGAACCAAATTGTAGACCATCTCAAGCAGAGCGAAATAACGAATTAATGCTTTAGAGACAATATTTTTTACATCGAATATTTCTTTAACATTAACATTGGCTTTAACTGGCGAAGATTGGACTCTTATGGTTTACAGTTAAAGTTATGACGACATGCAAAAATTTTCAAATGGTGCAACACATTTTTTAACCGCTTAACCGGTACTTTCACATGTTTGTTACAGCTAAAGTAAGTTGGCAACCCTGCCTTAATGACGTTTCCTTTACCAATGAAACAGTCAAAGCGACTACAGCTGATAAAATCAATAAATATAATAGATAGCGTATTAACATATTCTGGTCGGCTAACAAGTGAATCTATATTGAAACAAGTATTAGTAAATCGTTAAAAATACCAGACATACAAGTCAACAAATTATTAACTTGCTTCACGTTTGACCTTCACCGGCGGAAAAACTCAAATTGGAATGTAAAACGTATATTTTCCGATACAGTTTTAATTGTAGTACCAAATTACAACCTGGTAGTTTTATTTATTCGTTAATCATGTATTAATCAATCAATCCACAATTTATTTGAGAATTGTAATCGCGTTTCGACAATCCATATGGAAGACTATGAACATAACTTTTACATAAATATTAAAATAGATCAGATATATTATTCAGATTCTAATATAAGAAATATTGAACACATTAATTATTAGTATATATTAGCAATGAAAAAGGCGAAAATAATTACTTTAAACTTACATTTCATAAAAATAATAATAATTTCAAAGGGTTTCAATGTAGGTATCTGATTACCATATATTTCTTCCATTATCGTAAAATTTTGTGAGGCTTAAGTGGACAACTCCGGTTATATAGAAAACAATAAATAGTAGTTAAAAAAAATGAAAAACACGCTTTTATATAGAAAACCGAACTAATAAATTTAATTTTTTTTGAAATTATAATTAATGTAACCAATTCCTGCCTTACAGACAGACATCTTATTTTGCAATTTGAAAAATGGATTAATTTTATCAAATTAATGTATTGTCATCGGTCCTCGATAAATCTACGAAGTTTGAAAGAAATCTGGCTGTTTAAAGTTGGTCAAAATCGCGCCCAAATGAGTCGGTTACAAACAAACAAACATACATACAGGTAAAGCTAATAAAAAGCGAATAAAAACAATGTTACCCATCGTCGCCATAATTGTTTCTCAAGCAGCACACAAACGGCGGAAACATATTCGCTTGACGATTCATAAACATTATAATAAAATATTATCGATATAATTTACGATGTTATGATAACACGCGGCTGTAGATGGTAGATGCGCCCGCGCACCTCCGACAATGCGACTACAGTGGCATTGGCGAATGGCCGTGTCTAATGAGCGTAAAATTTGCATCGTTCTATATATTATTATTATGTTTATTTCAATACGTGGTAGTATAAATTATATTAAAGGTTGCTGTATCAGGTGATACATACGTGGCTGGTTTGGGTCCTGATTTCTTTCTGTTTTTGGATGATATATTGACTTGGTTAGAGCACCGGAACGGAATGCCGGAGGTTGTGGGTTCGAATCCCGCATCGTTCATAAAATTTTGTTTTTCAAATTTTATTTGTGTATTAATCCTAGAAGTGATCACTTTAAAAACATAACATATTGTTTCTATTTTTTTTTGGTAATTTAATTTATTAGAATACAATAATATAGGTAAAGTGAGTTTAAAATTATAATGATAAATGTATTCTAGAACTGCTATTAGAAGGTATTATCAACAAGTACCTACCAGACGACCCATATAGCCGAATGGTTAGTGACCCTGACTACTAAGCTAGAGGTTCTAGGTTCGAATCCCGGTAGGTGCAATCATTTATATGATGAATATGGATGTTTGTGTCCGAGTCACGGATATTTATATGTATGTTTAAGTAAGTATATTGTATTAAATATATGCGTTGTCTTGCACCCATAGTACAGGCTATAGGCTGAGTTTGGGGCAAGATAATTTGTGTAAAAGTGTGTCAAAAAAAAAGATTTTAATTATATATGCTAACGTATAATAGACTAACAGAACGTGCGAGAGGGAAGAACATATCCGACGAAGATACTCAAAATAAAAAATGTAAGCGGATCTATTGTTACTGTAACCGATTATTGCTGACAAGTCGGAAATAGTCAGCCGTTCGAGTGATATAACGAACATAAATCTTGTATGCTTTGTTCAACTCTTAGGTTGTGGCTTCATCTACAGGATCTACTTTACAGTTGATAACCTGCTCAACCCCAATATTTGCATATTAGGAAATTGACTTGACCGCATCGTTCATATTAAATTTGTATTCAAATTTAATTTGTGTAATTAATCCCAGAAGTGAGGGTTATCACTTTAAAAAATAACAAAAAGGTAGCGCTCGTTTGCATGATCTTTACTGCCTATGGTGGGTACGTAGATTTATTCTGTACCATTATTTATAGAATGGTGTAAGAGCCACGTATCGTTTTAAATAGATAACTAATCGCTTAATATTTAGGTACAATACTTCGTACTACGTAGTTAATTTAAAATACACTCACTATAATAATCTGAGCATATATATACATACATACATGAAATCACGCCTCTTTCCCGCAGGGGTAGGCAGAGACCACTTCTATCCACTTGCTACAATCCTTACATACTTGTTTCGCTTCATCCACTTTCATTATTCCTTTCATACATGCTCTTCGGTTTAGGGTACTCTTGACCTGGCCTTTTTTCAAGACGTCCCTGATGTGATCTTGAAACGTCCGCCTAGGTCTACCCCTTCCAACACTTTCATTCACACTGGCCTTATACACTTTCTTCGTGAATCGTTTCTTCATTCATTCTCTCGACATGTCCAAACCATCTCAGCATAGTATATACGGAGGAAATAAAATTAGGATCTCGATTCGACGTAAAAAAACACAAAACAACGGCATGGGATTGAAATAAATTCAAATATTCTTTGCTAAAAAAGTACTCAAAAACTAATACCACATATTTAGTACGAAAAAAATGATACTGATTCAAACCGGAAACCATAGATACAACACATGACGATTCTAATAGGTTTGATTATAAAAAAAACGATCTTTTTAAATCTACTATGTAGATGTCACTCTTTATCGATTATAACTCGATTAATAGCGATCGATTTTATTATTTCAATAATATGAAGTACTTTTAAATTAAAAAAAAAAATACTCGGGATAGGAAGTACTTTATTTTTAGTCCCAAATAGAATGGAAAAATGTAACTTAAATTATCAAATATATTATTGTCTGACACATGCACTCGTATTATAAATAATTACATTTTTTATTTAAATATACTGTTTGAAGGTTTTACTCCTACTTTATTTATTATATAATTCTATTTATATCCTTTTTTGCCTCACAGACGAAGGTCCAACATACATTTATTATATTAAATGTTTGATTTGTTTTTTTTTTATGAAAATACGGGACGAGACGAGCAGGACGTTCAGATGATGGTATTTGATACGCCCTGCCCATTACAATGCAGTGCCGCTCAGGATTCTTGAAAAGCCCAAAAATTTTGAGCGGCACTACAATTGCGCTCGTCACCTTGAGACATAAGATGTTAGGTCTCGATTGCCCAGTAATTTCACTAGCTACGGCGCCCTTCAGACCGAAACACAGTAATGTTTACACATTACTGCTTCACGGCAGAAATAGGCGCCGTTGTGGTACCCATAATCTAGCCGGCATCCTGTGCACAGGAGCCTCCCACTGGTAATTATGACATAAATGCATAATGATAGTACCCATACGCAGAACTAAACCTGCATTTGTGGTAAATTAAATGAGCACACAGCGAGAAAATGATTTAAAAACATAATAACGTAGATACTATCTCTAAATTTACATAAACATTGATAAACCCCAATCGCTAAATTTACAACACTATTTGAGACATTAAAAGCAATTTTAAGGCGATAAAGATAACGACCATAGATACATTAACGTTATAGATATAGGGCGTCGCTATTATTAAGTATCGAGTATTTTTTAATTTAAATTAAATGGTAATAATTTTTATTTATAATTGTTTCTGTCTGATTTGTAATTAAAGTTCAGTAAAACATTAGTAACATATGGCAGTAAAACCTGGGCGCTCGATAAAAACCAAGCGAAGAGACTAAAAGTGTCGCAAAGAAATATAGAAAGAAACTTATTAAATATCAGACTAAAAGACAAAATAACAAAGAACGAAATACGGAAAAAAAAGTAAACTAAAAGACATAATAAGAATTGCAAAAACTGCAAATGGAATTGGGCAGGCCATATAGCAAGGGCCAGTAACGAAAGATGGAGGAGTTTAGCAACAAACTGGCACCCATTAGATGCCAAAAGAAGAAGAGGTAGACCTGGTACTAGATGGAGAGACGATCTAGTAAATTACGAAGGAGTGCAATGGTCCCGCACAGCAAACAATAGACGAAAGGAAGAAGAAGGGAAAGGCCTTTGCCCAGCAGGGGAATGATATATAAAATATTGTAAATTAATTAGTAATAGTTTTATATTGTAATAGACTTTAATAAATAAATAAATGAAACACTAGTACCATATAAAATTTTCCTGGTGTTATGTAATTAGTGGTTTCATTATTTTATAACCAGTATACTCGTATTTTTAATTATTCACTTATTATATATGTATTTATATAGTAGTTTTATAAATAATCCTTATTTATAAAACTACTATATAAATATACTTAATATTAAACTACTTTATTTATAAAACTACTTAAATAGTAGTTTTATAAATAAGGATTATTAAAAAAAAATAGTCCAGCAATAGTCCTAGTACAAGGAGTGATTTTTTTTTCTTAACTATAATGTTTTATTTAGATTGTTTACCTGCTTTATTTAATTTTCTAAAGAGTCACCAATAATTTAGTAAAAATGGGAGTGAACAAAATACATCCTTCATTTGAAAAAAGCAAAATTGTGGATACAGCATTATTACTAAATAAAAAAATAACAATTTATTTATTACACAAGTGTTGGTCCAATGAATGTTCGTGAACATCCTCGTCATGTGGTCTGTCTATATGTTCATATGTGAGTGACCACGGTTAAAACGACGATAAAAGTATACAAAAACACACTAGCGCTATTTATATTATATATACTCAGGTACCTACTATTTATTCAAGTGATCATTGAATCTATTCATATTATATTCACATTTGAAATTTACTATTAAGTATTAGAATATATTCGAGGGAGTTGATTAATTTAAAGAAAGAAATTAAGATAACCGGAATAGTGGGACATTTTTTCAAAATGTCCCACTATTCCGGTGACAAGGACACAATATCGTAAAATTATATAGTTTCCCCCTTATTCATAATGGTCCGCTAACTTTAAACAGCCACTTAGGAGTGTTTTTTCTCATTCTGACTTAGGTCAATAGAAGAAGACATAGTGAGCATTAGCAATGCTTTAAGTTAGCAGGCTATTATGAATAAGGGGGTTCGTGTAAAGAAGGTTTTTCTACAAGTTATGTTTTTTATGGCATCTCATTTCTTTTTGTAGATAATCCATCGATTATACCTTTCCGGTACCTTCTACTTCTCGAATAATAACAACAAGATTTACATAAAGCCCACTGTCCGTCTTATGAGCTATACTTATTTTTGTAGGTACTATTCCTCTTTTTCTTTTCCGGTACTACTTCCTGTGCTTCAGCTACAGTTTTCCTCAAAGCCCATCAATGTCTCTATGGGTTTTTCTCGGAGGATGTGATGTTAAAATTTTTCACGAATCTGGACGGTAAATGCTTCCTAATCTATTGCATTCAAAAATTGAGAATTCCTGAACCTTAATACTTCCAAAGTCGACATCAGTTACGACTCTGAGTATCACGTAAACTTGCAACATAAACTCTAACTACATAAATAACTTTGTAATCTTATAAATGGGATTACAAAGTTATTTAAAAGAAAACTGGTCTAAAATTGCAAAGTATTTTAGTTTTTGTCAGCTAGAAGTGCCTTAAACTTTTGATGATCGGTCAGTCAGTCAGTGACAAAATTAGGAAACAGTGCCAGACCCCATTTCGGAATAGCCTGTATAAATTTTCAATTATAAATTCTCTCAGCAAATCTAACTGCCTCTACTTCAAGTAGTTGTATGTATTAATTCTTTTGGAGGTGCCTGTGGCTAACTTAAGAATGGTTTCCAGGGCGGAATAGCTTTAGTTTGTTTTGTTTGATCGCAAACTCTGTCCAGGGCCACCAAGTTATCGGTTATGACTGCTATAAAGCTTTCTACTTTTCTTTTTTTCCCCTAGATTTTCTCTATGCGTCTTTTGCGCTATCAAAATATGATACACGCTTTTTCCAGCGTGGGTTCAATTTGCTTGTTCCAGAACAAATTATCGTCTAGTATAACTCCCAGGTAATTTCAATGGGATTTACCCCAACGTCGTTATTAAGGCCCAGTTTTGAACACCTACAAAGAGCCAGAGTATCAGTACGGGATCAGCCCTTGCATCCTCCTCTCCCTCCCACCGACATTCGGGAGTGAGAATACCACCCCTATGACAAGACAAGACTTGATATGTTTTAAATGTTCATATTTGTTAGTAAGGCGGTCAAGGAAAATTTTTTAAATTATTTCTTCACACTTTTAATTAACATGGTGGACTTTGCTTACACAGAGTTCGCAGGCAGAGCGTTGTGGCTAGAGACAACAGAGTACATTTCCTTTCCATAGACACACATCATACAACAAAGAGTATATCACACCAAATATATTTAACAATAAGAAACAGGTATACGTACGGTACTAACTAGCTAACGATAATCTCAACAAACTAAAAACATGTCAACAAAACATAGAAAGAAGTTATTAGTAAACTCAAATAGACCAGTGTCGATAATTTTTGGAACCAAAAAAATTAATAGTAGGATGAAACCCATTGAAAATGGAAGAGAATATAACAAAAATATTTTGTAAAAGATAAAAATAAAAAACCAAAAACTTGGTTTTTTGAATATTTCATATAAATTTTGAGGTTAAGTGAAAAAATTGTAAATATACTTGCAGTTTTACCGGATATCGAGATAAACGTTGACCTCACATCGCCCGTAATTTATTTTTCCTTTCATTTTTGTAATATTCTCTTCCGTTTCCAATGGGTTTCATCCGACTATTTTTTTTCATTTTTTATCATTTTCAAAGGCTTCAGCACTGAGCGACGATTTAAAAGATGACGTGGAGCAGATCATGTCATGACCGAGAACACTAGAAGAGCCTGGGGGAGGCCTGTGCGAAATCAAAACAATCTGTGCCGATGTCTACTGCAAACTAATTGTAAATCTAAATAGTGTTATTAAAGGTTATTATCATTATTATGTATACATACGGGTCATGTTGTTGTTGTAGTCGCGAGTGCAGCGCCTCAGCCGAGCGTGCGTGTGTGTGCGTCAGTGCGTGTACGTCGAGCCGCTCGGCGCCGCAACACGACGGACACTCGCGCTCCGACTCGCTGTAGTTCTTGAAACAGCTACAACAAAACAGAATTTATTTATTTATTTTAATTCTTATTAACAAATTACATATTATAAAAAATTTTTGTACATACGTACTGAGTACAAAATGGTCGTCGGAATACATAATGTTATTTAAATTTGTAGTGATATACTTAATTAATTGTTAAAGAGAAAGAAAGCAACTTAAAACAACATACAAATATTAATTATGTAGAAAAATAACAAAACAAAGGCATAAACATTTAGGTGCTAAGACATTATATGAACAACATTACAAACTAAATAATTTACAAGTACCCTCAATATTAACAATAAATTACATATATACTATTAAAGAACTATAGTGTTATATGTAATAGAAGTAGTTAGTTAACATTCTAAAGAGAAATGTTTCTGGTCGGAGAAGAACGGGCGAAAAAAACTCCAATAGTTTTTATGAATAAGCTTGACCTTATAAGTGACTGACTAATATTATGTTACCATTTACTACTCCTATATTAAAACGATCGGTATTTATTTTTATGTATGTACACCGATTACTCTGAGATTTATAATTCGATTTACGTAATTCTTCTTTAGTTCGGAATAGATGACATTTGGACCCATAAAATTTTTACATAGTTTGGCCCAGTAGTTTTCATTATATAAAAATTTTTGTCTACGTGGATGATATAATCGTTTTTTGTGTACGGCTTTTTTAGGAGTTTTCATTCCGGTTGATTTTATATTATTGATATTATTAACTGACACTAAAAAGTAAGAAATAAAAAACTACATTTAAAAAAACCGACTTCAAAAACAGAAAAGTATCAAATAATTAAAAATTTAATTTAATACACCTCTTATGCAAACCTTTACCTTTAATATTAACAAAATACTATTATTTGTGTTATGTGTGATAGCTTTGAAGTCGGTGCTAACCCAAATGTAATAGTAGGTACCTACACTCGCCACGCGTAACTTTGAGCGGGATACTTTTGTCTAGATTTACTCTAGAACAAAACAACCCAAGCGGACAGACACGCGTGGCCAGACAACCTTAATAATTACAGTAAGTAAGCTGTTCATAATATTAAGTTTTATATTGTTTAGGGCTTGGCAAAAACTTGGCTTGACTTAAAACCTATCAATATGTAGCACATATAAATATAGTATATTTTACAACGAGTGCACACAACGAACCATTTTTATCCGAGACTTTTAGCATGATTAGCTGATAGTAATGTCGAGGATAAATGGTTTTGTTGACGAGTTATAAACTCTGCTTTTCACTTCGATTGCGAGGAAATAAAATAATAGTATAACATGGACATTTTTAAAATTTTTAGCAAATTTGAAGAAATTAATAAAGGCACGAAAAAACATAACGTAAATCCAGCCGATTTTTTTTAATCTTACGACATTGAGGCTTGGGCTCCAGACCTATACAGCCTATTATTTAATTAATTTCGAAATATATATTTTTTTAATTAATTAAATAACCTACCGTATTTTAATTGAAATTTGAATATCTTTTATGTCTTAAAAAACACACGAGGCAAATAAATTAAAGTAAATATTATAAAATAACAAATTATATCTCTGAACTTTTTATTGTTTTTTTTTTTTTATTTTTTATTGAATAGGAGGACAAACGAGCGTACGGGTCACCTGTTGTTAAGTGATAACCGCCGCCCACAATCTCTTGCAACACCAGAGGAATCACAGGAGCGTTGCCGGCCTTTAAGGAAGGTGTACGCGCTTTTTTGGAAGGTACCCATGTCGTATCGTCCCTGAAACACCGCACAAGGAAGCTCATTCCACAGCTTTGTAGTACGTGGAAGAAAGCTCCTTGAAAACCGCACTGTGGAGGACCACCACACATCCAGATGGTGAGGATGATATCCTAACTTGTGGCGTGTCGTGCGAAGGTGGAATTCGGCGGCAGGAATCAGGTTAAACAGCTTTTCGGAACACTCCCCGTGATAAATGCGGTAGAAGACACACAATGAAGCGACGTCTCTACGCAACGCCAAGTGATCCAGCCGTTCACAGAGCACTGGGTCCCCGACAATTCGAGCTGCTCTGCGTTGCACGCGGTCAAATGGATCTAGCTGATACTGGGGTGCGCCAGACCAGAGATGACAGCAATACTCCATGTGTGGCCAGACCTGCGCTTTGTAGAGCGCTAGTATGTGGGCCGGCTTGAAGTATTGCCGTGCTCTATTAATGACGCCCAGTTTCTTTGAAGCCAATTTGGCTTTGCCTTCCAGATGACCACGAAATTGGCAATCGTTTGAGATTTCGAGACCCAGTATTCCGATACTAGGCGAGGCTTTGAGGGAAGTGTTGTCGAAGAACGGTGATACGACGAATGGGGTTTTTTAGTGGTAAACGCGCAAACTTGAGTCTTCTGGGGGTTAAATTGGACAAGGTTAAATTTTCCCCATTCCGCGACCTTCTCAAGAGAGGACTCGATAGAAGACGCAAGTTTCTCCCGGCACTGGTCGACGATTTCCCGAGAGAGACCTGCATGGCCCGTGTATATGGCATCACCAGTGCTGTCGTCTGCATAGCAATGAATGTTGGAGGTGTCCAACATATCATTGATATGCAGAAGAAAAAGCGTGGGAGACACCACACAGCCTTGGGGCACTTCAGCATTCACGGGCTTCGGGTTCGAGCAATATCAGTCGACAACGACCTGTATGCTACGCCCAGTGAGGAAGCTGGAGGTCCACTTGCACAAGCTCTCGGGAAGCCCAAATGATGGAAGTTTGGAGAGGAGCGCCTTGTGCCATACACGATCAAAGGCCTTCGCTATATCCAGGCTAACTGCCAGGCCTTCCCCCTTGCTTTCAATAGCCGCAGCCCATCTATGTGTCAGGTATACCAGTAGATCACCTGCCGACCGACCATGGCGAAACCCGTATTGTCGGTCGTTGATCAACTGGTGACCCTCTAGGTATACTAAGAGCTGACGCCTAATTATGCTCTCCATGATTTTGGAGAGCAGGGACGTAATAGCAATAGGCCTGTAGTTTGCCGGATCCGAACTGTCTCCTTTTTTTTGGATCGGATGGACAAGGGCAGACTTCCATGAGTCAGGGACTACGCCTTTAGAATAAGAGTGCCGGAATAAACGCGTTAGCACCGGCGTCAACTCAGGAGCACACGTTCTAAGCACGATTGGAGAAATGCCATCCGGCCCGCTCTACTTCCTGACGTCCAACGAAAACAGAGCTCGCCTAACAGTTTTCTGTCTGAACTGTACATCAGGCATAGAGCTCTGACACCGCGGGATGGTCGGCGGTGTTTTTCCGTTGTCGTCAAGAGTCGAGTTGGAGGCGAAAAGAGTACACAAGAGATCGGCTTTCTCTTTTGCCGTATGGGTCAGGGTGTCATTCCTCATGTGCAACGGCGGCATGGACGGCTGGCTGAAGTTACCAAGAGCAGCTTTCGACAACGACCAGAACTTGCGTGTTCCGGTCGGGTAACTGGAAAGCTGCTCGCCGATTTTGACGACGTGTTTTGATTTGGCACGGGCGGTTTGCCGCTTAAAAAATCTGGAGGCACGGTTGTATTTCCTCTTAAGAACTATGCAGTTCGGATCCTTTGTGCCCAGCGCCGCAACCCAAGCTCGATACGCCTGTTTTTGTGTTTGGCTGTTTGTGTTTGGCTGTATGGCTCATTTTCTTTGCCTTAATCTAGATACATTTATGAGTAGATACTTTAATGCACTTGTGCACAAAAATCGATTTTGTGCAGCCTATATCGTGCACAAATAAGCAATTTCAGAGCATGAGAAGTGAAAATAGTATTTTATTAATATTAAAGGTAAAGGTTTGCATAAGAGGTGTATTAAATTAAATTAGTAGTTATTTGATACTTTTCAGTTTTTTTAAACGTAGTTTTTCTTGTAAGTCAGTATTATCTCAGGACTCATCCTGTGTTTAATATGTCAATCGTTGAGTTGGTAATACTCACTCCTGATGGAAAGAATGTTGGCAAAGAAAGTGAACGGTGGGCATCTCCAGCTGTCTGTTGCAGAGGGCGCACTTGGAGCTCTGGAAGGTGAGCGGCTCATGCAGGATCACGTCGATTTGTGACTTCATTCGCTCTATCTCGCTCTTGTATTTGTTGGCCAGCTCATGTTCCCGAGTTATGACCTCGTCCTCGGATTTCAGAACGTCCGTTAGATATCTGTTTGATAAATATAACATGATTTAATTATAATCTATACATATAAATAAAATTGGGGTGTCTGTTTGTAATATTGAAATAACCGTTTTTTTGCTACATGAATTTGAATATATATACGGAACATACACCAAAATAACATTTTTTACAATTTTTGTTTTACAAGTCTGTCTGTCTGTTTGTTCCAGCTAACCATTGAAATGTCTGGCCCGATTTTGACGGGACCTTTATTGGAGTAACTTAGGCTCTTATTTAAGATTCTTTGGATATTTTAGAATAATAAAGAAATGTTGCTATGTCCAAGAAACGGTCTAACTCTAAAAATAATTAATATGACAAAACAACGTTTGCCGCGTCAGCTAGGTATATCATATAATTTATTTAAAAACATTTATTTATAACGTTCACAGTAACATATATAACAGTACTTTTTAAATATTATGTAATTTAATTTTAAGCGGCTCCACACACAGATAAGCTTCCTAAAGTTTAAGTGTGTGTTATTATATTGTAAGCTATAACTACTTATATTGTATTTTTAATAAATATTATAAAAAAATATTAAAATTAAACCATTAACAAAAAAGGAAATAGGAACAAAATTATTTTGCATTCGAATATTTTTTAATTATTTATGTTATTAATAAATTTTCATAGACATAAGCAGTTATGGATTAGTAAATAGTAACAATGTGTAATCACCTTCGTACATCACCCAGTGTATATGTAGGAGTACTAGCTAGGCAGTCTATTACTAGAATCGGTGACATAAGCTTCTCCGAAGCTGAAACAATCATCACATCGTTAGTTTAAGGCTGCTACACACATCACTGACCTGTATAAATACCACTGGACATACGTTTGACAGCAAATTTTATGTGCCTATTTGAAGCGCCACTCGCGAGCGTCCACAGATCTAATTTTGACGTATAATAAAAATGGCTGCGAATTAACGTACGATACTCTAAAGTATTTTTACATTTTGAATAAATTTCGTTCGTTTTCCGTGTTATTTATACTTCAAGAATCAACGAAATAAAGTACACATTTTTTTTTGTAAATAGTTTCCCACCATCTATCGATGTTTGCTGAGGTTGTCATCACTAGTTTTAGTACCGCAGACTCTCGCTACATGGCCAACAGCGCCAAAATGGCGAATATCAAACAGGCACAAAAGCACTCTGACAGCCGCCAGTCCAGTGGTATATAGTAGAAGTCAGTGGCAAGAACACAGAGATACAAGTTCACGCAATAGCACACATGTCCACGCCAACACAGGAGCTCAAGTACACACAAGATCACACAACACACTCACCCACAACACGCAGCAGGTCTGGAAGACAGGTGGCCGGCGGTGGAGTCCACAGCACGTCGAGCCACAGCCGAGGACACACATCACCGCGCCGTCGGCACACCGCTAAAGCCTTCTCCGCTTCGCCTTCACGCATGTACAAAGCGACCTGAGCACGCCATCTGCAAAAGTATCGTCACTATACGGCCAATTGATAACAGACTGGCCCTGCTTGGAAAGTGCAATAAATTGTTAAAGATTAGTCACTTGCTCATAAAATAATTGCATTTGACATATATTTATGGGTATCACAACGGCGCCTATTTCTGCCATGAAGAAGTAATGTGTAAAGATTACTGTGTTTCGGCCTGAAGGGAGCCGTAGATAGTGAAATTGCCGGGCAAATGAGACTTAACCTCTTATGTCTCAAGGTGAGAAGCGAAATTTTTGTGCCGCTCAGAATTATTGGGTTTTTCAAGGCGCTGCATTGTAATGGGTAGGGCGTATCAATTACCATCAGCTGAACGTCCTTTTTGTCTCGTCCCTTATTTTCAAAAAAAAATATATTGTGTATAAATTGATGCATCTCTACTGTACTTATAACACATAAGAAATGTGATTTTCTGATATTTTATAATAAAATTTCTGAAAAGCTCAACTTTTCTTATTTTTGTGCCGGTAAGACTTAAATGGTGAAATGTAGCTTGCTATTCGCGATTGTATTTTTACCTAAATGATTAAATGAATTGATTTGATCAGTGAAAGTATATTTACCTGTAAATGTAAAAACCGGCTTCCGTTCCTATGTTATCTCTATTATGTATTGTCAGCGGCTAAAGCTGATGATAATCTGATTGAAAGTGCTTTACACTTAAATACATTTTCCCCTACTTACATTCCTCGTTCGCTATCAAATATTTCTTGGAGACTTATTTTAGAATGAAGAAGTTTCATCTTCTGTTTAAATCTACTCACAACTGGGTCTTAGCACTCGAACAGGACAAAAAGGGCGAAGTTCGCATCTCTCAATGAAGACGCACATGGAGATATATACACACCGGCACAATTAGCGGAACACAAAAAAAGCAGGATTTTAAAATCTTTTACTTGAGGAACTGGCCAGTTATGATATTTTTTTAATTTATTGTCAAATTTGAAAATAGAATATTAGATGACATACACTTTTTTCATTCATTTGTTTTATTTTCCCGAACAATACGTGTTGTCAACTTGTTCGAGTAATAACTAATAAATTAGTAATTGTAATTTTTTTGAAAAATTGCACTTAATGGTTTTTTATAAATTTGTTATTCTATAGGCAATTTTGTATATTAAAAGCTCTTTATTATGCCTGACTTAACATCACTGGAAATCATTAGGGCTCATGAAATGAGAAGAAATGGCCATACCTACAGATCGATTTCCTCAAGGCTTCGTCGACCAGTATCAACGATTCATCGCAGCATCCAGCGGTACAGATCGTCTAATTCTCTTGTGAGGAGGAGGGGTCAAGGTAGAAAAAGATGTACATCGAGGCGAGATGACAATTTTTTACAACTTGGAGTTCGTAGGAATACGCGATTAACGGCTGTACAAGCTCGAAATGAACTGGAAGACGTTCGAGGAGTACGAGTAAGTGAGCGTACAGTTCACAGGAGATTTGAAGAAGTTGGTTTAGGGTCGTATATACCTGCCAAAGGCCCAAAACTTGAGAGACGTCACCGCGTAAACCGATTAAGCTATGCGCGAGAAGATCGTCATTGGGATTTGAACGAATGGCAGCAGGTTCTCTTTACTGATGAGTGCAGAGTTCTTTTAAAACAGATCTATGGGAGACAGCGAATATGGAGACGCAAAGGAGAACGCCACATACAGTCTAATTTTGAACACACAGTGGCTTATGGTGGCGGCTCGATTATGGTTTGGGGAGGGATATGTTTGGGTGCTCGCACGGAGTTAGTGATAGTCACAGGAGGGACCATGACAGCAGATCGATACATCAGAGACATTTTAGAAGAACATGTTGTACCATTTGCGCCATTTATTGGTGACGACTTTATTCTAATGCAAGATAATGCTCGTGCTCATAGTGCACAATCGGTACAGGCATATCTGAGCCACGTAGGTATACCGGTGATGCAGTGGCCAGCAAATTCCCCCGATATGAATCCGATAGAGCATGTCTGGGACTTGCTAAAAAGAAGGGTTAAATCCAGAATGCCACCCCCCAATAATCTGAATGAACTTGGAAACACATTACTTGAGGAGTGGGAGCGGTTGCCTCAAGAAATCATCGATAACATAATCTGTAGCATGCCCAGACGAATGGAAACCGTAATCAGAGCAAGAGGGGGAAACACTCGTTATTAATTTTGTTTTAATTTTATTGTAAAATCATTTAATGCTTACTTTTTTTTATTTTTTGTGATGGTTCATAATCATTTAAAAATTTCACTTATTTCAAATTTCTTTATATTTCAATAAAAAATTACGAAGACTTTTCAAAGTCGTTGTTAAAAGATGTTAATCAATTTGTTATTTTGTGTCTAATTACATTTTCGTCAAATATATGCGTTATTATCTCATAGTCTCACTTTTTTTTCTGTTCCGCAAATTGTGCCGATGTGTGTATATATATATATATATATATATATATATATATATGAGAGGGAACGCAAAAGGTAAAAGCCATTTATGATTTTTTATGAAAATACGGAACGAGACAACAAGACGTTCAGCTGATGGTAATTGAGACGCCCTGTAAATAACAATGCAGTGCCGCTCAGGATTCATGAAAAGCCCAAAAATTCTGAGCGGCACTACAATTGTGCTCGTCACCTTGAGACATAAGATGTTAAGTCTCATTTAACCAGTACTTTCACTAGCTACGGGGCCCTTCAGACCGAAACACAATAATACTTACACATTACTGATTCACGGCAGAAATAGGCGCCGTTGTGATACCCATAATCAAGCCGACATCCTGTGCAAGGGAGCCTCCCACTGGTAAATTGATCGATTATTTTTTTAGTGAAGTGAATAGTGTTAAACTTGACCACAATATAGTTTTAACTCATTTGGAAAAAGATACGTACACAAAATAGCTCGACTACCTAAATGATATTAAAGCCAGAAGTTGAGAGAATGTGGCCGGAATTGATCAATAGAAAAGTCGTAGTATTTCATCAAGCTAACACTAGACCACACACATCTTCAGCCACTTAGCACATATTAAGAGACTCATTTGTCATCCATCTCTTCAGAATTCTTCAGGAACTTAACGTAAAGAGAGAATTCCTTTTTATTAAATAAATATTTAGGCTACCGAATTATAAACAGCTGTTTTACTCGTTTAATATATATTTTATTTCGGTCTACGGTCATAAGGATAGAAGACGGCAAATACTATTGGCTTTTTAAAGTGAAACTTTTATTACATTGTATGCAAAAGAACTGTTTATTTTACAGAGCCTAGCAGGGGGCACTATAAGCTTGTAATTATTTCTAGTGTTAAAATTATGGTTGTTTATAGTTATTTATGCAACTGTTGTGTAATGAGGGGTATTAAAACACGAATGTGGGTTTTAATAGCTAATTATCAACAGTTGCATACAAGACTTTATCTACACCCAGAATATGAATCCTCAAAAAGATTCTGAAAAAGTTAGCTTACTGCTAACATTAAAACAGCCAGCCCTAGTAGTATCCTAATATCATCCATTACTGATTATATACAAATAAACTAAATAAAAATAAACTTATTAATGATAGAATTATTTATTTTAGTAAGAATTTACATTTTATATAGTGCAATTATTAAAATTCACTTGAATATTATGTTCTTTTGCAGCGTTTAAAATATCCGGCGGTGTGCTGTCAAAACTTGAATCGCTCATATATTCAAGAAAAATGGCGGGGTTTCGAATAACCTTTTTTTTTACGGCGCGCCACGTTCTGGTAGAGTGAAACGCGCGTAAACGAAAGTGTTCTTTTTTTGAAATTCATACAGATATCATGCATCGAGCAATAAGAAAGTGGCTGTTTGTTAAAACTCTTTGCGCATGAAGGGATCGAAAAAAAAAAACCAAGGACTGTTGTTATGAAATTCAGTACAACACTACAACACTCGTTTGGATGATGTAATGGTTATTACGACATTGGGTGTTTTAATGTTGGTAATAAGCCAACTGTTTCAGAATCTTTAATGGAGGATTTAAAGCATTGGTGTAGATAAAATCATGTAACTTACAGTTTCTTCTCCTCATATAAGTGCAGGATGCCCGCTTTGAATCCCAACATCTGACATATAATAAGCATCTGATCCTTATCATAGTTGGCATCAGGGTCTTTGAGGACGCTCAGTATCTTCTCTTCGTATTTCTGCTTCTCGCTCTCTTCTGCTTTAGCCCTGAAGCAAGATTTGACGGTACATATAAAAGGGTCATAGTCAATCATTAATAAATATATAAGAAGTTGGCACAGGTTAAACAAAACTGGTTCTTAAAGTTCTCGAATTATTAGAAAGTGAGGGAAACCCAACCGTCTCTAGTTTTGTCAGTTATATCTTACGTATATCCTAAGTGTGATAGTATGCGACAAAAAAAATGTAAAACGTGACATTTTTCAAATTTATTGAATTAGGCGTTACTTTGCGGAAATTCATAATTATACAAATTATTTAAGTTTTCTTTAGTGTTAATTCCGCCAATATTTGTCTTTAAAACAATTCGACACGTGTTTCGCCTCTACACGAGTAGCGCCTCTCACTCCAACTCCGTTTAGTCTTGTGCCAGATTTTGGCGAGACAACACGTCCTGAGGATGCCTCGTGTAGAGGCGAAACACGTGTCGAATTGTTTTAAAGACAAATATTGGCGGAATTAACACTAAAGAAAACTTAAATAATTTGTATTTTTCAAATTATTGTTATGTATATTTTTTATGACAGTAAGGGACAAGACGAGAATATAAGATATAATCTAATATGTAAAATTCTCATGTCGCGGTGTTTGTAGTTAAACTCCTTCGAAACGGCTTGATCGATTCTCATGAAATATTGAGTGCATATTGGGTAGGTCTGAGAATCGGACAACATCTATTTTTCATCCCCCTAAATGTTAAGGGTGGTCCACGCGAATTTTTTTTTAATTTTTTTTACATTTTTTTAAATTTGTTTGATTATGAGTCAGCATTAAAAATACATACAACTTCAAATTTTTACCCATCTACGATCAACAGTTACTTTTGTATCGCGATTTTAATATCGGCAATACAACGTTTGCTGGGTACAGCTAGTAATATATATAATACTAGCGGATCCGACAGACGTTGTCCTATACACAAGTCTCAAATTTGAAAAATCGGTCCAGCCGTTTTGTGGAGTTCACTAACATACACATGGGCACATAACATACAGAAATTATAAATGGACTGAATTGAGAAACTAAACCATTCTCAAATTCAATAAAACATACAAAAAAAATCATCAAAATCCAGTCCAGCCGTTCAGGAGGTAGTTCAATTGTGAATCTAAATCATCCTCAAATCCACCTGAAGTCTCACAGAAACTTTCATTCAAATCGGTCCAGCTGTTTAGGAGGAGTCCACTGTCAACACACGTACAGACGAATTATATATATAAAGATAAGACAGTTTATGGATCAAAAAGATCGCATATTGTATATAGAATATGTTGCTGTATTTATTTGATTGTTATTTTACTTAAAATTTATAACCCAATTTAAGTTTGAAAATGTTTATTACCACACCTCCACGAAAGTTGCACTTTTCCGCCCTTTGAATTTGTTGACGAAAATTTTAATATTCCTAGCTTAAGCTAAGACCCACAGTGCCGATGATCACGTAGTGGACATTCTGTGCGCCCGTGGACACCAATAGTGATACAGTGTCAGTGATAAAGTGCTCGTCATCACCGGCGCACCCCAGGCCCCCATACTGTCCAGCCGCGCACTACGAGCCCAAGTCCGCAGTAAGAGGTGGGACGTTATGGCGAACTCACCACAATCACCCTGATGAAGGACCTCCGAATGGTCAGAAACTAGTCAGTACCGACACCGATAGAAACGTGAGTAAAGCCGTATTGATAAATAAATAATTCCTATCTTACTAATGAATTATGATAGGATTCTTCTGTGTTCAATAACCTTTACAATAAGGTAAACAAAGTGCTGTCAATTTACCACCTCAACAGAACTAAATGCAAGCGTATCAAGATACGCTCTCTCTCTGTCAAGACAGAGTGGTTACAGAAATTTAACTATACCTCTACTGAAAACCTTCTACACTCATAGTTACTGAGAATAGAGTACGCCCACACAGACACACACACGAACACACACGCATTATATTACTATTGTTCATGTCATCTATTGTTATTATCTATTGTTGCTCTTCTAGCTACTAGTACAGATGTATACTATTTTAATCATTGTGATCCTTATATCTAGGGGTGAGGTCCTGGTGATCTGTAATCCAGGGTCAACCTACTTCAGACACCAGCTCCTCACAAAATACTATCTGTTAAAAAATGTAACACTACTGTACTGTTTTAGCTTTAAGATCTTTCTGAGGAGAAAATAAATAGATATTTATTATTATTATTTATTATAGGATCTATACGCAAATTCGCGAGTGCGCCCTCTGCTGTAAAATAAAGTTAACTTACCACACATGAATATAATGCTCAATTAAAGCATCGTATACAAGAGTTGAGCATTTAACATCGGTCGATATCATGTGCTCCAAGAACTCTATCAGTCTCTCAGAGTTACTCAGGAACATGTGTACAAAGTCGTCGGGTATCGACCTGTCTGGCTCCCTGTGTCTACCGGATAACGATGATTCGTCCACTAGTAGGCCACTCCGAGGTTTGTAGTCTGTGCATAGTACTAGAAATAAAAAAGTAAAATCTTTTATTTTTATCGAAAAGCAGGAGAAACGAGCGTACGCGGTGTTAAGTGATCACCGCCGCCCACATTCTCTTGCAACACCAGAGAAACACCGCACAAGGAAGCTCATTCCACAGGTTAGAAAATCGCAACGTGGACTACCTAGTGAAATAAGTCGGCAAATGAGACTTGACATGTTATGTCTCAAGGTGACGAGCGCAGTTGTAGTGCGCAGAATTTTTGGGTTTTTCTATAATCCTGAGCAGCACTGCATTGTAATGGGCAGGGCATATCAATTACCATCAGCTGAACGTCCGGCTCGTGTCGTTCCTTATTTTCATAAATAAAAAAAAATCGTTCAATTCTTTGGCAAATTCGTTCGTTACACTGTCGGCGACTAATAGGAGTCTTACAAGAGGTCAAAGCCCCTATACGATCTGATTTGAAATAGCTTCATAACGTTTACCAAGTGTCGTTGCAATATGTTATGTTATTGTCACTCCCTATGGTAAATAAATATATATCTATTCTATTCTTCTTCTAAGAGGTGCCATACTAAATGGCCTAGAAGAAAAGTTATCAGTAAAAAAGTAATTTGAATAAAATGACCCAAACTGATGTCGTAGCTATTGATATAACCTTAAATAATTTATACGTCTATATAGAGCCTGTTGCTGCTAGACAATTGATAAAAACAGACCAGGTTTATTACTTTACTACCGCTACTCGCGATTTGTATGTCATTTTGTGTTAGTGTGCTTGCATTGCTCAAAATAGAGGTTGACTACCTTAATTTTTTTCGACGTTTTCACACCTGTCACAGTCTATCGACGTATAAACACTAAACAGGTAATTTGTATGGGAACAACTGTCGCCACTCGATGCTATACTACACGCCCTAGTCAAATAAACAAGCATTCGCACACATACGTAACCACTAGCGCAGCCCTATAATTGGTCAACACATAGATAATTGGCATACACACGCCCATATTATGGACTTACGAGTGAATAGTAGATTGTTAACCTAGGGTCGAAGAATCAATTCCCGAGGTATTTAGACGGCTATAGTCCGAGTAGGTATTGATTATTTTACCCGTGTTAAGCACTTTACTTTTCATTTCGAATATGAGGAAAATAAAACTAGTTGTTAATCTAAACTATTTCTTGATATTAAATCATAATATTAGTAGTACCTATTTAAAATTAATTGTCAAATTAGGACAATTTATGACGACTTTTTAAATTTTAAATATGGAACGCTCCGCGTAATTGTTGCGGCCTATTCCGCTCAAAGAAGTTTGCATTAAGTTCACACTGGCTGTTTAGAAAGTCACATGGCCGCAGCTTTTTTTTAATTAGTTTTTTTTACACAAAACTCTTCACAGCTGAAAGTAGTTCTATTTTTGAAGTTCATTCCGGCCCTTAGGTGGAAAGCAATTTGTATGAGTTTTTCCCTCTCTATGGAGGGAAGCAGCATTTTCCACCCAATAATCAGATCAAGACAACATTACTTTCTCAGGCTACGGTACAGACCAGGCTTCTTTTTTGACAAGTTACTATAGAAACTTGCTCTATAGGGCAAGGCGGCCAAATTCATAATTTTCGCGGCGTTTCATACGTTATTACAATAAGAGCGCGACTGTCAGCCGGTGAATCTATTTCCGGTGGAATAAGATCCCACAACGCCATTCTAATCTCTTTAAACTGGACGAAGTTCCTGAAATACTTACTAAGCCACAAACATCCCATTTTTAAGAAATTCGTGTTTAAAGTTTTATAAATATTAGTGTATTCCATACATGTGGGTTGGGCTACTAAGTCATGAAGTCATTTAAAGAGTGATAGTAGGGCAGCCATTTTTTGTCAGTCCGTTAATATGAATCACGTAACCAGTTTTGTGTTCTTATCTCAATTTCAACATGATTGTGGTTTGGAAAGTTTTTCTGGAATTACGTCCAACTGTTCTGTGCGTATAAATGATCTAAGGCAGGGGTGCTCAAACGGTCGATCGCGAGTGCTTTTTGGGTCGATCTCGAGGATAAAATCCGGTATGATAAACTAAAATTGGTAATTACGTGCCATCTTATGAAAAGTATGCTCAGGACATGCAGTGTCACGCTTCAACATCCAAAGTCACTATTTAGTTAAGCTTAGAACTTTAGAACGCGTTTGTTTTGTAAGAACCAATTAACTCACAATTTTGAATAATAATCATGAGTTTTTTCATTGTAAAAAAATTCATATCTTGCGCAAAACTAATATCTATGTCATCGTGACACTCTACCTAGACGACAATCCTTCATCACACATACTTGAAGCCTCTCATAGCCGATCGTTCGTAGTCTAACGATTTTGAGGTAGATCGCCAGCAATTCAAGCTTGAGCATCCCTGATCTAAGGCAATAATAAAACCTTAAAGTTAGTAAGACTCACATATTAACAGCTTGGTGCTCTCTTCAGGTTGGTGCTGTATCATCTTATACCCGTACTTCTTCATATACAAGTCAGCTGAGTCAAAGTCCAGCTCAGCGATATAGTCCAGCGCTTTGCTGAAATCCTTCTTGTCTTCTATAATCATCTTCAGATACCAATCGTGACGCTTGTGGTTCGCTGCAAGAGATAAAGCGTCGTCCACACTCACTTGACGTACCACCTGAAACATTTTCATTATTGAACTGAAAACCCATCACGCCACGTTGGGTAATTTTTGGTAGGGTAAGATCATATGGGATCATAGGGTAGTATCAAATGAATATCAATATAGTCAGACACTTTTTGGATGGGTGAAATCTCGTCTCTGTAATGCTTAAAGCAGCTGACGTATTCTGCAGCATTAATGCTGTGTTTATCATATAAATAGATTTAGTGAAAAGTTCAATGTGCATAAACCGTGCATTGTTTAAATAGTATTTTTGTTTAATTAATATATTATTGAAAATAAGTTTTAAAATTAATTGAAATTAATAATTTAATTTATTTTAACTCTATAAAATGTCTCATTTTGATACCAAAAGTTTTAAATCTTCAATTCTATCGGCATTCTCTACAACTGCCAATTTTTTTTATTATTTCGAAGGAATTTAGAAGGATATCCGTAACGACTCGTCGTAGTCACACCACGGCTCCGTATCGTCGAATCACGAACAATCGTAGTCTCGTGGAGATAATCCGAAGCTGATACTCGCTCGTGGAAGTGGAGCCTTAAGAAAGTATTTGGATCATTAATTGCCTAAGACAGCATTCTCTACCTACTAAACGGAAACACATGTTTGACAACACAACAGTGGGTAATTGAGATTAGACTTTTACGGCCGTTTTCAATAACCTATCTGTAGTTACGGATACATTGCTGTCACCGTTTACGGCCGCTCCCAATATACTATCTACAGATAGAGATAAATTACTACCTTCTACTGTCAATAATTAGCTGTCAATAATCTGAAGCTGTCCCAATATACCCGATAAGTCATTCTTATCGCCTTATATTGGGATTGATTGATTAATTGCAATTTCCACACAAACTTCTATATGGTAAGCTATATGTCGTCCCATTGACAGACAGCGTGCACGGATAAGGTGAGTTACCGTCGATAAGTTTATTGGGACAGTTAGGATTTTTATCTCAAGTAAGAGATATACAGAATATTGGGAACGGCCGTTAATGACAAGATATTATCTATCAATACTCATGTCCAATATAGTTATAGTCCAATGCTTTATAGCAATAGGCTATTGCATAGAAGTAAGCGTACAAGGATAGATTTGTCTTACCTCTAGTAAGTTAAACTAAGGCTATATAGGTTATTGGAAACGGCCGTAAGGCTACATGTATCCTTTCCATTCCATTCCATTTCCAATACAGTCTAGAATAAGCGATGACGGGAATTTCCTTTTATTCACGACAAGAGTTGTAGACATAGCCCAAGCGGCTAAGATTTCCGGAACAGATTCTGCAATATTGCAACTGATACTGTTCTGTCATAGTTCTCTGAAGGGGGCACACGCCATTACTTCACGTCGGAATAAATACTGCTATTTCTTCAAATAACACACACAGGGTGATACTACAACTCCAAAATTTCGGGGCATCAATTCTCTTTATACCCCGCAATTTTTAGGGAAGTCCCAGGCCCCAGAGTGTCGTAAGAAGCGATTAAGGACATTTACTCGCGGGTGGCTCCTTTGCACAGGACGCTAGCTACATTATGGGTACCACACACATTTTTCTGCCGTGAAGCAGTAATATGTAAGCATTATTGCGTTTCGGTCTGAAGGGCGCCGTAGCTAGTGAAATTACTGGACAAATGAGACTTAACATCTTATGTCTCAAGATGACGAGCGCAATTGTAGTGAAGCTCTCAATTTTTTTTGTTCCAATCAGGTACCATCAGCTGAACGTCCTGCTCGTTTCGTATACAAAAAGAGCAAACTCTCACCTCAGTAGTCTACAACGACATATCTCGAAGACTCCTATTTCAAAATTCCATAAAAAAGTCGTTCGATATACCTATAATGTGGACCCGGCCTAAATCCAGTAATACTTACCTTGATTGCAACATCAACATCAAAATCGATAGCCTTATCCTTGGAATTGATGAATTGCTTCAGTTTCCCCTGCTGGTCGTGTTGGTCTATCTTCACGTAGCAGGTCAGGAGAAGCGTGGTGTGGTCTTCTGTGGCGAACCGCTTCTTGTGGAGCTCCTCCAGATATTGTACCAGGGGCTCCAGATGCCTGCACTCGAGGTATTTCCGTATCACGTACGATGTTTCAAGCCAGCCGATCGTTTTTACGTACTGATCAATAGCACCTTTTAGGTCTCCCTGAAAATACAGCAACAAAATAATATAGTACGAGGGCGGCACTGAAAATTTCGGGAATCAAGGAATTGACACAACATTACTATTTAAAAATGTATTTATTGCTTTTCGAAGTATTCTCCGCGAAATTTGACACATTTTTCCATAAGATGGAACAAATCATTGAAGCAACCATTCCATTCGGAAGTTGGGGTCTCCAAAATGGCCGTTTTGTAGACAGCTTTTTCAGGTGATGAAAATCTCTGACAACGCAATTTATTCTTTATTTTAGGGAAAGTATAGAAATCATTAGGACTTAGGTCGGGGCTGTACGGCGGATGGTCTAATAATTCCATGTTTTCTTGCTCTTAAAACTCTTTTGTTCTGTGCGCGGTGTGAGAACTCGCATTGTCGTGATGGAGGATGATGCGGCGGTCGCAGAATCAGATTTTAATATGACAGGAACTGGAAATATTCCATTCCCGATACTTTTAGTGCAGCCCTCGTAAATTCCAACTGCCTGAATAGGTCGAGTGGTACAGGGATTAAAGCGATTAGCTGCATTTTCATTGAAAACCCAGAGAGTTCGAACTAAAAAAAATGGGATTAGAAATCAGTCAATCTAATATAACGATAGTTAACATTTGGCTTGGTATCTGCCTACTTGGAAATTTATTCTATTTAGTACCTACAGTTTAGAATAATATTTACGCTGCTTATGTAGTTTATTTTTTGACGCGCAATGCGCATTAGTTTTTGTAAAAAATCCTGACAATTTACAAATACTTTTATAAGTTTACGTAAATAAAAATTTTTCATCTTCATCAGGGCGGTTTCGCTCTGCGCATTAGGTACGAAAACATACCTATGACATACAGAGCCGCGATGTATATAAGCGGACGATTGTCAAAAACTTCTTCTTCTTGGTGTAAGTTTTCTCAAACACGGAGAAGCATAAAGAAATGTGAGATGAATAAAGCAAACGTTAATATTACTAGGTATATGCTGAATACCTGAATACTATAATATCCATTCAGTTTGACTTCGTGTATTTAAATCTATATACTTTTATTGTAATACTTCTTGATTTTTTTTTGTATTTTTGTTAATTATTTGTAACACAATAATTAACTGTAAAGTAGATCCTGTAGTTAAATCACAACCTGAGAGTTGAACAAAGCAAACAGAATTTTATAACGAGGCGAGACTCGAACGGTTAGCTCAGTTGGTTAGAGCACCGGCGCGGAACGCCGGAGGTCGTGGGTTCGAATCCCGCATCGTTCATAAAATGTTGATTTTCAAATTTAATTTGTGTATCTGTTGTATTATTCTTGCGGCTCAGCGCTAAATAGGTATCTAATAAATAAGTACGAGCATACTGTAGTGTGTGTAATCTTATTTATCAATGTGTTATGAATCCACCGCATTTACGAACAGAGTACGATTAAAAAGAACCTTATTAGCTGGTGTATAAAGCAGCTATTTATTTAAAGCGAAATTTATGTTACTCTTTATTTTGTGGTGGAAAAGTCGATTATAATTTTCGTTAAATGTCTGAGCATTTTGGTTTTAATACTTTTTAAAGTATGAAAATACATGTAATGGTAAGTTTTAATGTCGGGGAATTGATAGCATGGTCACAGTAGCCACTTGACTGTAGTCGAGAGGGTATTTGACCAAGTTGATGCTTCCCTAGCGCTATTTATTTTATGGACTTCACTAACAACATTCTTTTTTCTTTCTTTTTAGCGTGGTTTTAATGATCTTCTGGATGTTTGTTCTGGTTTTTAAGTAGTTTAAGACTGGTTGAATTTTTTATAATAATTTCCACGCAACAACCGTTAAGTGCAAATGCACGTTACGGCCTCAATTTGTTAATTTTATAAGGGAAACAAGTGACGAAACGGTTACCCAACTGTTATGGAGCGGCCTGAAACTTCTGAGTAATTTCGCATTACAATGCCGTCCAAATGTAACATACCGCGGTTCAAATACTATGACTGTCTACAGACAGTATGTACGGTATGTATTTGAGATACATCTCTCGAAGGGCTATATTTCACTGGGACACCATGGCGGCGCAACCAGTCACCGCTATCAACAAAATATATTATATAGCTCTATAGAGAACAACTCACATGGTGTCCGTTTGGTTGCGCAACCAATTTGGTGGCGTGACCAGTTCGGAAGCGTTCACGGAATGTTACTGGTCGCGCCACCACTATTTACTATAAAGCTGTATGGTGTCTCACTCACTCGGCCGCCAGTGACGCTCCCACCCCTTTGCATGCAACACGTGCGCACTATTGTGTTTTTTTTATTGCGTTTGTTACTTGTATACTATGGATAGACCATCAATTTAGAATAATTCCATATCAGATTATTCCGATAACGATTTAAAAATGAAACGCTAAGGCTAAATAAGGATGAACCCACCACTGTCTCTTTTCTCTCTTAAACTTTCTTTTCCTTCTTATATACAGCAGTAGTTTCTCTTCGAGGTACGTATTGATACTGTCTCAGTGTGGTGTGGCGACTCTGGTGTCTAGTTTGGTATCTTACAGACGCCACGGTGACAAGTCTGGTTGCGCCGCCATGGTGTCACGGTGAAATATCGCCGTAAAGCTTACAGATGTCTCAATCGTCTTATTAATTAAGAACAAAAAGAATTAGAATATGAAAGTATACCTTAGCATATAAGTGATCACCATACTGCTTGTAGATCTCAGTCAAACCCACAGCATCATAATGCTGACTGCCAGCGATCCTGATAGCGACATCATACTGGTTCTTCTTGAACAGCAATGATAGCTTCGACTGCAGATCCATTTCATCCAAATAGATCATCTCCTTACTCTTGGTCAGTATATAGAAGGAGCCCCATTCGGTGATGACAGCCACTATCTCTTCAAAACTCTTCGAAAAGACGATGAATTTATTCTGAATGTCTAGTATGGTGACGTGGTGGGATTTGGGTGAGGTGGAAGTTGTTGATCTGTTCAGGGTTTCGTTGGTGGTGAAGACCAGGTAGCTACGGAACCAGTTGAGACGTATTTTCTCGCCTTCGAGGACATAACAGGGACCTCTGCCTTCAGCTGTGTAGCAATAAATAGCCTACAAATAAAAATAAACTTAAGTATTACTTACCACTATTTTTTTTTATTTATATTGTGAAAACCAATGCTCATATAAGATATTTTATCAGTGCATATCTATACTAATAAATGGAGGATTTTCTAATAAATGGACGTTTTTTCCTTCAGTTATAGTGCGAAAACTACTAAACCGATACCATAAGGGACGAGACGAGCAGGACGTTCAGCTGATGGTAATTGATAAATGATATGCCTTGCCCATTACAATGCAGTTCTTGTAAAACGCAAGAAAATTCTGAGCGGCACTACAATTGCGCTTGCCACCTTGAGACATAAGATGTTAAGTTGCCCAGTAATTTCACTAGCTACGGCGCCCTTCAGATCGAAACACAGTAATGTTTAGACATTACTGCTTCACTGCAGAAATAGGCGCCGTTGTGGATCCATAATCAAGCCGGCATCCTGTGCAAAGGAGCCTCCCACTGGTGTGTCTAGTCGGTAGGGCTAAATAATTAAGCACAATTAACAACTTGATGCCATACTTACTATATGGATGCCAGACATGGGCGCTAACAGAATTACAAGAAAATAAATTAAAAGTTTGTCAAAATGGAATCGAAAGGAGTATTTTAGGTATAAAAAGAATTGATAAAGTAAAAATACAAGAAATAAAAACGAAAACTAAATTCAAAAATGCACACACTACATACAGACAGCTTAAATGGCGTTGGACGGGACATATGTTACGAGACAGTAAAGAAAAATTGACTAAGTTAATAACAGAATGGTACCCAAGAGATGGCAAAAGAAATAGAGGCAGACAAAGCAAAAGATGGGAAGATGACTTCAAGAAAGTGGCTGGTCCGGTATGGACCCGTTAAGCGAGAGACAGGAATACGTGGAAATCTTTAGAGGAGGCCTTTGTCGATAGACAAGCTGTCTTACACAAACATACAGTTGCCGATAGATCAAATAATAGAATAGATTAAATCAATTAAGTGTTTAGTAAGTAGGCATGTATATACTAATTGTAAGGAAAAGCAGCAATAAAGGCTATTTTTTATTTTATCTAAGACAACCTGAACTTCGCCACGGGTTCCGTACATTAATACACAAGCTCAGGTAAGTACATACATCAGTTGTAGCGACAGCAAGTCGTTGTCTGTCAGCAAGGACACTGCAGCCCACCGGAGCCCCCTTGTTGTCCAAGACGGTACTTCGGTCACCGCTAATGTTGCACACCATCACACTATTTCTTGACACAACAAACAACTGCTCAGCATCTCTGTAATTTATATATATGCGTGTAATTATCATTCACTATATTGTATCTATTGTTTTTTATTAGGGAGATAGATATTCAATAACATAAATTTTTGCCAACAAAAGTTTTACAAGTAAAACAATTTTTACAAGTAAAACAATTAATTTTACCATTTACCATCAACTTGTGGGAGGCTCCTTTGCACAGGATGCCGGCTAGATTACGGGTACCACAACGGCGCCTATTTTTACCGAAAAGCAGTAATGTGTAAGCATTATTGTGTTTCGGTCTGAAGGTACCTAGTGAGCTTGTTGGGCAAATGATACTTAGCATCTTATGTCTCAAGGTGACGAGCTCAATTGTAGATAGTGTCGCTCAGAATATTTAAACTTTTCAAGAACCCTGTGCGGCACTGCATTGTAATGGGTAGGGCGTATCAATAACCATCAGCTGCTCGTCTCATCCCTTATTGTCATTAAAAAATCGTGTTCTAATTTCATGATCTGTCGTCTGCCCTTTTTCCATCTTGCGGTTGACATCTGTTTTAATCCATTTTTTCCTGCTGTCTCTCGTCATATATCCTGTGCATCGCCATTCGAGCTGTTTTTTTGTAGTATATCTTCCACTTCTGTTGTGTCAACTTATTTCATCTGCTCTTTTGCGGTCTTGCAATGTGATGCTTCTTCTTCTATCATGCTTCGTTCTATTGTCTTGTGGTATCTACTTTTAATAATGTTTTTAGTCAAAGCCCAGATTTGACAGACATATGTTAGATATGGTAGGTTACATGAGAGTCTGGATTGTCTTAGGTTCGTCACTTTGAGATATTAGATGTTAGGTCTCATTTGCCAGTAATTTTACTAGCTACGGCGCCGTTCACACCGAAATACAGTAATGTCTACATATTACTGCTTCACGGCAGAAATAGGCACCGTTGTGGTACCCACATTCTGCGCAAAGGTGCCTCCTACTGGTAAAACACGATATATATGTTTAAAGATATACATAAAAATATGTTATAAGTTTTTATAAATAGTAGCAAAAAAGGCTGTAAGAATAATAATAATGATTGAATGTTTCGTCTTTTCTTCCTTTCTTTTCCACTTTGACCAAAGATTGATCTATTAAATCTGCTCTACTTTCGACTACTTGCTGTTGCTGTAATGAGTTGTATCTCTTCTGGTTGCAGTAGGAGATTCCCCAAGTGGTATGCACGAGCACTGAGCAGAGAAATTTGCTGTTACCTCAACTTCTTGACAGAACTTTCACGTTTCTGAGTATTTTAGTCTTCAAAAAACTGTTCGCAAATCTAGCATGGAAGATGATAAGCGCTTACGGAAATTAAATTTATTTAAATATTTAAGGAAAACCAACAGCTAATACAATTTCTGTAGAAACTTAAATAGTAACAGATAGCCAATTACAGGTTTTCACTAATAGAAGTAAAATAAAATATGTACGTGAACACTATTTTTCGGCTCAAATTCCTGACAATAAAGAAACTTTTAAACAGATAACAAAAAACAATACTTAAATAAAAAAGTTGAGGGTTATGCACTGCTTTGCCTTAGAAATGCTAGTAGCAAATATGTCAATATCTAATAATCTACTAACATCACTCACTGTTCTACACGCTCGCACCATATATGAGTTTTGCCTATAGTTGCTACCAACAGCAGGAACACAAAGTGGAGGGCTATATCTAAGAGTTTTTTGGGGTACATTAAAATTAACTTTATGCAGCAGATCTGGGCAATCGAATTTTTATTTTTTTAATGAAAGCTTTAGGGATTTTATGAGATTCAGAGGACAAGTTTAGGTTTCAAAAATAAGTAAGGATCGCTATCATTATTATAATCAATCAGTAAAAATTCACTTCATACATTTAGGTCACAGAAATGATATGAATGTCAAAAGTTTATACCATTTACCCTTTACCAGCACTGTGGAAAAGGTTAAGCATTTAATGAGAAGTGACAAGGAAACTATTGCCACTCTTTTAAATCAATATTTATAGCTTCATCGTTATACAAATTTTATTTACAATCTATCAGGACATAGCACAGGCAAATGCCATGACACACAAGGTAAAAATTAATTAACAAAAAAACAAGATTTGAAAAACAAAATTTTATGAACGATGCGGGATGCGAACCCACGACCTCCGGCGTTCCGTGCCGGTGCTCTATCCAACTGAGCTAACCGTTCGAGCACCGCTTCGTTATAAAATTCTGTTTTTCAAATTTTATTTGTGGATTAATCCTAGAAGTGAGGGTTATCACTTTAAAAACATAACATATTGTTTAAAAAAACAAGAGTGCAGTAGATACAACGATTGTATGGATGTGTATTTTAAATTTAATAAAGTTAATTTGGTGTGTCAACAAGTCTAAACTACTATTTCATTCATTGGGTTATTAATAAACGCAAAGTTACTACAAGTGACTTTGTGCCATTTGGTGTAGAGACACTTGGCCCATTGGGCCTAGAGGCGCGGAGAATGTACAAAGTACTATCTTCTCGCCTCAATAGGGCTAATGGCAACCCAAGTGCTGGCAGTTATTTCGGTCAACAGATCAGCCTAGCTATCCAAAGCGGAAATGCTGCCAGTATTCTTGGTACCCTTCCTCGTAATGATAGTTTTAATTGAATGTAATCCATAGTATTAGATACAGTTATAAAAAAGAAAGAAAATTTTATTGGGTACCATATTAGTTACATAGTTTTTATTTATTTATTTACATTAAAGTTTACAAAAGAAAATACTTAAAGCTAGCATCAGAAAACCACACGGGTTTGTAATATATGCTAACATAGAGTTAAATCTAGCTAAAAAAATTAGTGCCAGTTAAATAAATTGTGTATATATATTTATCTTAAATGACTTAAAAAGTATGATTTCAATTTTTTCTTGATATTACGAGGATTAATACATTTCCGTACATCAGTGGGTAATTAATTAATTAGGCGAGGAACTAGGTAGTCATTCGTTCGCCACATGTTGTTACAAAGTAACTTTAATTTTACAAGTATTCTGCCCTCACACCAGGGTTCCCTATGTCGTGATAACCAGTCCCCTTCATTAATACAAAATAAAAGAATCCGCGCGCGTATGTATGTGTGTGTGAGTGAGTGATTGAATGTGTGTATGTGTTTACGTGTGTGTGTGTGTCTGTGACAGTGTGTGCTAAGTTATAAGATTTGTTTTGTTTGAATATATATCTAAATTTCATTTTTAAATAACATGTGTACTTTAAATATTACTCACTTGAAAGCCAGTCCCGTTATTGGATTATTCCCTGTATCTGACAATGTTTTCATCTTCCCACTTCTTTGTCGCATTATATCACCTCGGAATATTGTCACTGAACCATCTTGGAAGCCAACCGCTATCATATTCTATAACAGATTATAATATAATATCAAGCAATTGTCAAATGTTGATCAAATAATTGGATCAAAATTCTTATACTTTTTACAAGTAATTTATCTAATAGCTGTAATTGGTAAAATGTACAAGGGCACATAATCTCTGGACCGCGAAACGTGGAGCCCTTCCCTCTTTAGCCCCCTCGCGCTCGTCCTGTTGCTTCAGTACGGTTCCAGTTTCATTACCGTTAGGTACATGTAGAAATTGAGCGAAGCGAAGCTAAGCAAACTCCCACCGGGTGACTCCAATTGATTTCAGTGTTAAATTGTTTCTCGGCCATTTATGGAGCGATTTTAAAAAATTTTGAACTCATAGAAAGCTTTCGAAATTTTCTAGGTAATTGTCGAGACAGAATTTTGAATTTCGCCTTGATTCAATTATTATAATTAAAAACAAACAAGATTTACAAATCATTCTAAATTAACACGCGCTATTTATATTTATTTAAAAATTGAGCCCATTGATCAAATCACAATAAGTTTTAATTGTAACACTGCTATTCTTTGATCATTTACGAATGTTCATGATCTATAAGCATCAATTAGTAAATAAAATAAGGTTTTAAGCAGAATATGAATTAAAAAAATTGCAAAACAAAAATCAACTTAAATTAACCTTTACTGCAGTAATTAAAAAATATCAGATTAGGATTAATTTTCTTGATTCGAATTAAATTTTGTATTTAAATTCTATTTGTTTATTTGATTTAGACTTAGTTTACCTCGCTTCGCTTAAATAAACGCCGCAGCATAGCGGTACGAGTGATTGCGGTATCCTAGTATTTTTATGCTATCACTGGTTCATTTTTAAAGTGTTCATTGTTACGTTTTGACTTTTGTTGGCAATAGTGTAGTTTCTGTTGTCGCAATTATAATACTGTAAGATGCACAAACTGACTGATAGGAGGAATATATTGGATTGTCTCTTTTTATATAAAATTGTTAACAGTGGAATTGACTGCCCCGAAATTCTCTCGTTAATTAATGTATCCGCTCCTGTGACTCCCGAGAATCAGCGAACACGATACAATTTCAACAAATACTGCAAAGTCTAACCTAGGTCACTTTCGTACTCTTAATAGAATTGTTCGCACTTATAATAGCCTTCCGAAAATTAATCGAAGTATAGACATTTTTAATGATAGGCTCTCTGCTTTTCGGTATAAACTTCGTAAATTGATATGTTGCTAGACAGGAATATCATTTGCTGCTCAACAAAAACTATTCATTTAAATGTAATATTTTAGTTCTGCCGTAACTATTTAAGTATTTAAGTTTTGTTAATTTTTATTTATAATTGTAATGTGACTTATTATATAATTATATTATATTGTATCTTAGTATTAGTTCTTATGTTGTTAAAATTCAAAAATTATGTATGCTTTACTTGCATGTGGTCTAAGTGTTATTGCACTTACAGGCCGTTGCCTTAGACTTGTTTAGAATTATATTTAATGTAATTGGTTGGTGATTATTGTGTTGGCGATGCTAATAAATAAATAAATAATACTGCTAGAATAATAAATACATTTTTCTTCAACCAGATTCTTTCATTGATCTTTCATCATTATTATAATAATCATCACAATACTGTTATATCAATACTATCAGTATTAATATAACAGTGTCAATATTGATTTATCAAAATAAATCGTTGTTTATTTATTAATAACAATATTATTATTTAAGGGATAGGATATCCGAGTGATGCTTCTTTTGAACACCGTAACAAAGCGATTTGGTGCCATAGTAGCTAAAGTTAAGGACAATATTGTTAATAGTTTGAAAATGTTTTTTTTTTCGTAGTACAGCATTTTAGGTTTTGGTTTTTTGGCCCAAATTAATGCTCACTTTTGGCATAAAAGACATTTATTTTCTCAAAATTGATTCCTTTAGAATTTTTTTTGGTGTCATTTCTAATATACTAGACAGTACTAACGATTCGGAAACAAATGGCGCTCTGAGAGAGAAAAAGCGCAAGAAACTCTCCCAGCATTCTTTTTTGAGCTTTTTTTAATAAAATATATAATATTGCACTGTCATTGCTATTGCTATAAAATAATAATAGTAATCTAGTCCCAGGAAGGGCAAGGGAAGTACTCTATACACACTTCAGAATAAGGGATACAAAAGTATAAGTACCTTATTATCATGTACAGCTAAAGCAGTAGCAGGTATTGGGAACATATGAGAAGGTACTGCTCTCGACTGTTTCACACACTGCGGGTTGCCATGTCGGTCAACCCTGGACCAATCCCATACTTTGATAATGGGTGTGACTCCCGCTTCATCTTCCTAAAACATAAAGTAATAAGTATTTTATAGAGGATGGTATAGGGGCTCCTGCTTCCGCAATTAAACCACTAAGTGGGGTTCATTTTGCGTGCAGTGCTAGCCAGTCACTCCATGCATGCATGCATCCCGCTTCTTCAAGAAGTACTGAACACTCCTAGGGTGTTCGTAGCTCGTAAGTACTATGATAAGAGGCGGCTATATCGAAAAAGCGACAAGACTGAGCTAATGCTGCTGATCAAATAATTATTGTGTAACTCACTATTATTGCACTTCCACTTTTCTGTGATAATAAAAAGCGACCAGGTACCAGAAGACGCAGTGTTGGTAGGCCCCGCTAGATGGACCGACAATCTAGTCCAAATCGCCGGAATACGTTGGATGAGGGCAGCGCAGGACCCATCGTCATGGAGATCTTTGTGGGAGACTTTTGTCCACCAGTGGTCGTCTCGGAAGATGGCCGGAACTGATGAACATTGATGAAATGGGCGAGGACTACAGCAAAAGGCTTGTTCATCTAAATAAAATAAAAAAACTTACACCAATTGTGACAAGGAGTGGATCATGTGGCAGTTGCTGAGCATGTGTGACAATCAATTCATAGGCTTTGAAAGATGTTATTTCCCAAGAGCGAGAGATCACATGCACCCAGCCCGTCAAGTCACAGAGAATCACATGATTATTTCCGCTTGTTGCTACCGTTATATGAGTATCCTGGAATAATTATTAATTAAAAACAACTCATTACAATTAAACAGAAATTTTAATATATGACCAATGATAATAGGCTTGAGACTAAGTTTGTAGAAACACATAGTTTGAAGAAGTAGCTAAGCCTATTAATTCATGAGCAGCTGCATTCACAATGAATTTCAGACTTCAATATTTGTACTGGTCACATTCAACTTGTTTGAAACCATTTCAATACAGTAAATGCTTCATAACAATTCAATTTTAAAATATCTTTATAATAAAATAAATAAAATGTACAAAAGCCAGTGTATATTAAGTCATAGCGGTACAACATCATAAGATCATGTTTTACGAACAAGAAGTCCATCACAAAAGTTTTAACATACAGGTACTTAAATTAGAATATTATATAAACATACACACAGGGAAATATAAATAATAAATGAATGTTATATACTTGTAAATGTGTTGCATAGTTAATAACACATTTTATATTGATATTTAACAAAGTTTTTAAGTATTGACGTGTTATTACCTTCTTGTCTAAGCTTGTAAATAAATAGTGCTGCTGGGGATTTTTGCTTTACCAAACATGAGGTCTAAAAGTTCACAATCCTGTATAGGTTGGTGCAGTTGGTTACACAATATCAATCCATTTTTAAAGGTCTTATTCATAATTTTTCATCAGCAAGTACGTGAAATCTTAACAGGGATTGAGTTGACACTAATGAGATAGAGGTTCAACAGTAGTGGGTTACTACAACTAAATACTGCTGAACTATTGCAACCTATACAAATGATGAGTCTCATGCCAGTTTGGTGAGACAACACGTCCTGAGGATGCCTTGTGTAAAGGCGAAACATGTGTTGAATTATTTTAAAAACAAATATTGGCGGAATTAACACAAAAGTAAGTAAAAAAAATTCTCATACTCGGAAAGTATTGTTGTTTTGATCTGATTATTGGGTAGAAAATGTTGCTTCCCTCAACAGAGAGGGAAAAACTCATACAAATTACTTCCCACCCAAGGGCCGGAATGAACTTTAAAAATAGAATTGCTGTCAGCTGTAAAGTTTTATGTAAAAGAAAAACTAATAAAAAAAAATGCTGCGACCAAGTGACTTTCTAAACAGCCAGTGTGAACTCAGCACAAACTTCTTTGAGCGGAATAAGCCGCAACAATTACATGGTGAGTTCCATATTTAAAATTCAAAAAGCCCACATAAATTGTCCTAATTTGACAATTAATTGTAAATAGGTACTACTAATATTATTACATATTATCTATGAATAGTTTAAATAAACAAATAGTTTTATTTTCCTTATATTCAAAATGAAAAGTAGAGTATTTAACATGGGTAAAAAAATCAATTCCTACTCGGACTATAGCAGCAGTCTAAAAACCTCGGGAATTGATTCTTTTGACTCTCGGTTAACAATCTACTATTGTATTCCCATATTATAACACAGTGTTGAATATGTAGCAAAGAAAAAATAAATACTTACTTGTAGACATTCTGCAATCTTTCCGTCATCTATTTTTCTATGAACGTCGAAAAATGTAAAGCGACGCCACTGAAACCGAAAAGCATCAGTAAGGATTATAAATCTGTATAATTAAAACACTTAAATATAGTAAAAACAATGGGATATGTAAGTGATAACATAATATTTAATGTCTTGACATATCAACATAAAAACAAATAGGTAGTTACTTATTAATTATGAAGAAAAATGCTTCAATCTTTTTTTAAATAGATTTCTAATATTGCAGTGGAAATACAGAAAGTTACTGATTTCTGAATAATAAAATAAACTTACTTCTAGGAATGCCATTGTTGTTTTTTTAGATTGGAAACTGCATTTAAGTGTTTGCAGAAATTTTGGTTAGTATACTTAACAAAAAGCAAAATATTATGATAATATCATTTGATAAATAAAATTATTCAGAATTAATATGTACTAATTTAGATGAGAAAGTAGGTAGTTAGGTACCATGAAAATTGTTTGTTTATGTATAGATGACAATGACGGATATACCTACGTAAAAAGTAGACGTTTAACTGACATTGACATTTGATCGAATTCTATCTCCAGTCCAGTGTCCTTGAATTTGTGTGTGCATTCTAAGCCCAACCCTCTCCAGTCTAATAGGGTGAGTGTGAATTAATATTTATGGATGTAATATGTGTGAATGATTATTTACGTCCCGTAAATTCACTTGTCATTATGTACGGACAGATCCTTGAGTCCCTTTCGAATTAATCATTTAATCTTGAAAATGGTAACTTGTTTTTGTGGAAGAGGAGGACAGGCGAGCGTACATGTCACCTGATGTTAAGTGATTACCGCGACCCACATTCTCTTGCAACAGCAGAGGAATCACAGGAGCGTTGCCAGCATTTTAGAAATGTGTTCGCGCTTTTTGGAGTGATATCTCATTATATGAGGGTAAACCGCTTCGTTACGTAACGCAATACTTCCGTCAGAAAAAAATCAATTGAAACAATTTCTAACCGTTATAATTTGATGGCTTTAAAATGAAAGGTGATAAGGAACGCCACACATCGGTGGGTAGATATCCTAATTTGTAGTGTGTAGGTGTAGTGCGAAGGTGTATTAGAATATACAAAATGAAGCGACGTCCCTACGCAACGCCAAGTGATCCAGCCGTTCACAGTGCACTGGGTCTCCGACAATTCGGGCTGCTCTGCGTTGCACGCGGTCAAATGGATCGAGCTGATACTGGGGTGCACCAGACCAGAGATGACAGCAATACTCCATATGTGGCCGGACCTTTGTAGAGCGCTAGAATGTGGGCCGGCTTGAAGTATTGCCGTGCTCTATTAATGACACCCAGCTTCTTTAAAGCCAATTTGGCTTTGCTCTCCAGATGGCCGCGGATTGGCAACGCTCGAGATTTCTAAACCCAGAATTTCGATACTAGGCAAGGCTGTAAGGGAAGTGTTGTCGAAGAGGGGTTATACGACAAATTGAGTTTTTTTTTGTGGTAAACGCGCAAACTTGATCGTACACTCCGTAATCCTGTTGCAGACAATGCTTTCTATGTATAGGTTATATATAGTATCTAAATGTTAAATCATGAAGTTCCCAATATTTTAATTGTTTTGTCTTTCCAATATTCTGATACTTTTATTATTTAACAAAAGTGCTGTGAACAGCTTTCCTTACATCTCTATTAAATTCTTGTACTGGATTATAAGACACTATATTCGATTTTACTCTTATTTCAGCTAGTCCTTCAATTATGCTTTTACATTTTTCGCCTGGCGGGACAGCCAATAATGAATGATCTCTATAATATTTGATAAAAAAAAATGTTTTTGCACATTTGGCATGTTCTGAATAATTTGAATCTAGAACAACATAACCTTAAATATTTCTTTCAGTGCTTGCAGAAGTTTCATAAAAATTATCACATTATTCACTTCACCATGAAAGTACCTACTATATTTTATGTAGATTATGTGCCACTTTTCATAAAGGTATGCAAAAACGAAACAAAATTCAAAATTGCAACTGATCCAGAGTACTATAGGGTTCACAAAGTGAATAATGTGCAATGCGACAAATCTAACAGCTTTTATAAGTAACTTTTCTAGCAGGTAGTAGGTACCCACTGCGGATCGTTTATACAACTATAAGCAAATATATTCCAAACCAAGAGTGTTTTAAATATTATACATGTATTATATAGATATACATATATACAATGTGAACCAGAAAGGGTATAACATCCCTTCAATGGTACGTTATTTGGGTCATATGCAATAGTATGGTGATGTTTAAGATTTAATAAAAAAAGAAAAAAAAGAAAAAGACTTCCCTACGAAATAAAAATATTATTTTTCAATCATTTCATTTTCTTTTATTAGACAACCCTAAATTTAAAGAGACTGCGAGTTTTAGGCGGGGCATTTGTTTATAAACAGAATGAGGTCACCTACCTATGGACTTAAACATAAACAATAATCTATGATTAAGGAGTATGCACACTACATGAAATGTGGCTTGTGTCTATGTTATTATTCATTATTTTTTACTTCCTGTTATTGAAACAAATAAACAAAATAAGAAATAATATAACATTACACAGTTTCACGTCTGTATTCCTGAAGGGTTAGAGGTGTATTTTTTCCACCCACGTTTCACTATGTTTAATTCCCACGTAATAGGGGGCGAGCATCTACATTTCTGAACTATGGGCTGCTAGTGAGAAATTTCCTACGAAAAACTCAATAACTGCCCCATTCCATACCCAGGCCGGGTACAAAACCCGGTCCGGGAATGGAGTATATATTATTAATACGAGGATGGTCAAAGATATTCATATTTGACAAAAAAAACCGTGAAGATCAATTTCTTAATAGGAGTCTATTAGAATTATCTTTATTGGATAAAACATTTTTGAATTAAAATGTCAAGACTCATTTGTCCAGTAATAAGAGCAGCTACAGTGCCATTCAGACCAAAACATATTAATGCTTACACATTTTTGCTTCACGGCAGAAAAAGGTGCCGTTGTGGTACCCATAATCTACAATTACAAATTTGGAATTATTTTCATTGTAACTTGAAGAAAACTTCAAATAATTCTACATTGAAGTATGTTTATATGCCTTTAGAATAGACATTTACACACACACAGAGCAGTAAATATCGTGTTTCAAAGCACAATTCAAAGAGTATTAACGCAGACAGGCCGATCTTTTCAACCTAACATATTTAAAAAAACAGTTACAATTACACTAGTTTTTATCTTTTAAACGTGTTTTATTTAAATTTGTAACACTCGCGGAAATCAGAGTAACTACTAACATAACATAGTTTCATAATAAGATAAGAATTAAAAAAAATCTTTATTGGGTAATACATAACTACAGTAAATACAAATTTAGAAGTATTTTCAATGTCAGCTAAAGCAAATGCACATACAAAATAACTTTGTCCTCATGGCAAAATGAGAACACTAATTGCTTCACAGCTGCAATAAATAGTAGGCATTTTACTATTATCTGATATTATGTCACATCTACGTTTTTCATCTGTTTTAGGTCAAAGAGAGTTCAAAAAACAGCTGATTAGGGTTGAGGGAATCATACTTTTTGCGAAAACTTAGCACTTTAAATATGGTATTAAATTATAATGCTAATTCATTTCTGACTTCACATAGTCATTAGAGATGACCTAAGGAATGTCTGGTTCAAAGCATAGTATACCCTTTTAATTTCACCTTGTACATATCCACTAAATAAAATAAAAATTTAATTGTGTAAGTACCTATTTAATCTGGAAAAGTTTGGTCTTATATATGCGATCGAGCGAACGAGCGTTACATATGTAACGAGCGTTACATATGTAACGCTCGTATATATGCGAGCATTTTAAAACCTTAGAATAAAAACCATACGAGTAGATAAGTCCTGATCTGTATGGAAACATACATTATATTTAACAAGTAATCAACACTCAAATGAAATTCCCTCTGACGGGCAAAGAACTTTTCTGAAAATTTTCAAGAGTCCAACAGTCTATTAATTTTAATTGGAAATTCTGTTGTTACGAACCTTTTAGAGTAAAAGCGTTTGAAAGATTTTAATAAAGTTCATTCAATATACATTTTTGAGCTTTATGTTTTAATTAATAATGTAATGTTTTTCAATTTGAAGGACTTGTTATAATATTTTGTTTGACGGGGACGAGATGGTTTGGTAGTAGATTTTTACTTTTATTTAAAAAAAAATTTAAAGTGACATAAAAACATAGAATATTATGTTATTAGTCTTTATATACCAGGGTTTACGCGTTTTTTAAGTTCCTTTATTATATTAAATTGCTAAGCGTTCAAATGGGAGTAGGTATGACAAATAATTTGGTTTTGTATTGATAAAAGTTCCGAGAGAATAGCATTATTTGAACGTCCATATTATCATCTATCAAGGCAAACACTACCTGCCAAAAAAAAGGTTGAGCATGGAGCAGGGTAAAAAAGAGCTACGGGCTCGATGGAGAATTAATTTAGAACCGAATTGATAAATCACGATATTTGTACGTGACACAGACCGATCAGGACAATTTTTTGTCAATTGTGTCACACGTGCCACATTTTCCAACAAAGATAAATATGTTTTGTGATGATAAAAATGAGTAATTGATAACACAGCTACTATTAAATAATAGTGTTAATTATTACGTTTGTGAATAAGCACCTGTTTGGATGTAGGTGGGTACATTGTTTTTAGAGGTTATTTTTTAATTAAATGAGGGGGAAAGCTTAGTATGGATAATCCTTCCTTGCTAATTAGGTATATAATATTAAGTTCTCGCGCTGTTGGAAATCATAAGTTCCAGCTCTTGTAATTTCATCCTCTTATTGAAAAGAGTTGTCAAAGTTAATATTAATAGCCGGAATAGGCAAATCACTGTGCTTTTGAATAAAACGTTGTTCTTTGGAGTCATTGAAGGCTGAGCTGTAAATCCTGAAAAAAGTTACACTATGATAGCATAAATTACGAAGATGTAGATCTAACGATTAATAATATTGTGAATAAAAAAATTATTAATATAAATGAATATTTGAAGGTCCATTTTACTCGAACGCGACTTCGGGCTTTTCGTACGTTTTGTTAAATTTGTATTGAATAACGTAACATAATATGTTGTTAATTAGACTTAATAATTGCATATATGAACATCAGTCATAAATAATGAATTATACTTACCTATAAAGACACGAAAATGTTTGATCTAAACAAAATTAACCAGCATTTTTTTATTTGCGGTCTTATCAATAAAAATATACAATATAGTACAGTCATTTCTATCGCTATAAAATAATCATAATCTAGTCCCAGGCTATGCGATCACTTAGATATTGAGCTGTGGAGATTGAGTGATTTACGACAGAGCCATTTTTTAATAAAACATTTAAATTTATTTATAGATAATGCCTGAACAGTGGCTGGGACTTTATAATAAAGTTGTATACATTTACCCTTAAAGCTATTATGTATCTTCTGAATATTGATTTAAGATTGAAATCAATTTAAAGAATAATACATCAAATAGGGTGGTGTGCAAACACTACATCAAGCAAGCTGCAATCACGTGAGACAAAACAGAAATCTTAAGAATATTACCAAATGGTTTTATTATTTTTGCACGGACAAATTATTTTCATAAAAAACATTTCACATAATTTTTTTGAAAAGAACTGATGATGGGAATATTGTGTGCACAGTCGGCTTGACTGTAAAAAAAAATCATTCGGTTTGATATTTTAAAATAAGATTTCGATTCCTAGAGCTACTTGTCGGCGATAAAATACTTAGTAGCATAATTACAACTCTGCATATTATCACCATTTATTGATTAATAAAATATATAAAGAAGGTAAAAATAAAAAGACTTATTTCTTACAAAATATCTTAAAACACAAAAACATTTTTTGATGTTCTTGTTAATAGTATATAAGTTAAAAAATATTATTTCTAAGTTAGTTTCTTATTATAATTTTAAGATTTTTTCCTAAATTATTTTAATTTATTAAATGTTAATTTTGTAAGAACCCCTTCACAGGTGAAGGCCTCTTCCAAAGATATAATAAATAATAATAATATTATAATATTAGACACACTTTTACACAAATTATCTTGCACCAAACTAGGCATAGCCTGTACTATGGGTACAAGACAACGATATATTTAATACAATGCACTTACTTAAACATACATAAATACATAAAAAAATCCATGACTCAGAAACAAACATCTATACTCATCATATAAATAACCGGTATTCGAACCCGGGACCTCTAGCTTTGTAATCAGGGTCACTAACCATTCGGCTATATGGGGCGTCAAGAAAGCCAATTATATCTCTTTTGAGCTTTTTTCCTCCAGTGTTGACTTTGGCTATTTCGTCCTCCCATCTCATTTGGGGTCTCCCTCTGGATCGTTTGCCTTTGGGTCCTTTCCATGAAGTCACCCTTGCCGCCCATCTTTCCTCTTGTAGGCGTGCTATGTGGCCTGCCCACTTCCATTTTAGTTTTTGAGCATAATGCAGAGAATTTTATCTATTAATAGTCGCATTGCAATTTAGATAGAAAAAAGTTCAAAGGAGTTTCGATTTCTTCCTTCAAGCACCATCATATGATCAGTTAGATGCGATGGATGGTTTAGTATTATGGCATAACAACCCAATCATCACTCAACTTAAAGATAACATTCATTTTGGAAAATCGTATCTGGTTGTAGTGATGTCCCGTAGAACATGCTAAGGAGATAAATTAAGTTTTTTGGAGTAAATAAAAAAAATTATATGTGTGAGTGCACCGTTATAAGGCAAGTAATTATCTGCATAAGATACAAATATTTATTTATTTATGCGGCTTTAAGAGTTCGCAGTAAGAGGTGGGACGTTATCGCGAACCCACCAACCACACTCACCCTGATGAAGGACCTCCGAATGGTCCGAAACTAGTCGGTACCGACACCGATAGAAACGTGAGTAAAGCCGTATTATTAAATAAGTTAATAGTGACTCACGAAAGTTTTAATAATTTAAGATACAAATACTTACATAATATATATTTGTCATTACATTAAGAAACTGGCAAGTTTTCATTAAAAACATAACACAACAACGTCAAATTTGTCTGATATAAGTCATGACACCAATTAACTAAAGAAAATATTTTTATTTTGGTTGAATTTTGTATTATTTTTGCTTTTATATTTTTTTTTTACAAAATTTACAATGCCGAAGTATTATAGGTTCAGAGCGACCACGCCAACGCGAAAGCCAAAACGGAAAGAAAAGGAAAGAGATCGTGATATAGAAAAGTGAGATATTTTTTTTACTATATATTCTACTTTAGACATCTGTAGGTTGTGTCTGCATTTAGATGTTATTGTGAAACTTTCTGATAAATATTAGTTTTACGAAACATTGAAACTAATAGTATGATTTTTGATCTGTCCGTCTGTCTGTGTGTAATTGTGTATTTTTTGACTCCAGAACGGCTTGTTTTACATTAGGACATTAGGCGGCTTCATCTACGCAAAAGTCAAATAACTTTATTCAATTAGGCTTTAGAACTTAGCGCGTTTGAATCGTCAAAAAAAATCCATCCCAGGTTCTTTAGAAATTATGGGCATTAAACAAAAAAGCAGATTTCCTCCACTTTTAACCATTTATTGGTGATTGTATCTTTAATCTTAACAAACGAGTAACACAATTGCCCCAAATTTTTCATCAAAATAACTCAATTTACCGAACAATGAAATCCACATTTTCAATATATCTCGAGTTTGATAGAGACTCCTGAAAAAAGAAGTGCATTGGCAAGTCAAATATATTTTAGCTAATTAAACTGGATTCGTATAAAATCGGATTACTTCAAGTTTTTTATTTGTTACCCATCCTTTTTTAGTACCTATTGACCCAACAAATTTGGACCATTTTGAAATTCTTATTAAAGGCGCCAACTTTTAATGGCACTTGCAAAGGCATTCTACTACATTTTTTTTCAGGAGACTGTGTCAGAGTCGAGATATTTTGAAAATGTTGAATTCATTGTTATGCAGTGATATTTCAAAAAAAATAAATTACAAAAAAACAACCGACTTCAAAAACACTATTCCAAAACAATAGATATAATATGCACTAAAAAGTATAAAAATAATTGCGTATTTTTATACAATCTAATTCTAGTTACGATTATTGTAATTTTTGGAATCGGTTTCCTTTCGACGCGACCCGCTCTCGCATCTCACCTCCTCACGACTCAATCACATCTCACCTATAACTATGTATGTAGTTACAAGCCTATCTTGGATGACACCGACTCCAAAAAATACAAAAATCGTAACTAGAATTAGATTGTATAAAAATACGCAATTATTTTTATACTTTTTAGTGCATATTATATTTATTGTTTTGGAATAGTGTTTTTGAAGTCCTTATTTTTTTGTTATTTTTTATTTTTAGTGAATTTGAAGAACACTAACTAACAACTTGTCTAAATATGTGCAGATATACTAAATTTTTCTATGCAGCAATGAACGTTAGCGCTTAATTTAAGAGTTCCGTTACTTTGCCATGGATTCCGTCATCAGAACCTAACCAACCTAACTAACCACTCTCACTAAACTATCTTTGAAGTATATCCTTTCCAATAAAAAAAGAATCATCGAAATCCAATCCAATTTGCTATACGTATGTATAGCAAATTTAAGACTTTTATGATTTTTCTGATGGATGCCATTGTCAGATCTGGCCAAATTACAACGGGACCACACGGGAAGCACCAGCTTTCAAATAAAAAAAGAACTATCAAAATCAGTTCCTCCAGTCGAAGGTTTTCATGTAACAAACATAAAAAAAAATACCGACGAATTGAGAACCTCCTCCTTTTTTGAAGTCGGTTAAAAATGGGACAATTCTATTATAATTCTTTATTGTGATTAAAGATATGTTACTTAGGGTTAAGGCAACAAAAATAACCAACAATTACCACAATCACCAAGACAACGAAAATCTACTTTTTTCGTTAAATGCCCATAGTTTCTAATGAACATGGTGTTTTATTCTGATTCTTCTGATGATGTTTACCACCTATTGTATCGTCCTATTTCAGCTTGACGTTGAGTTTTGTTACAGCCTGTATACCTAAGGTACATGTTTATGAGAAATATCTATAATATACAGCATGGGAGGCAATACACTATATTTTTTTTAGAGAAAGCATTTGGTACACGTTCTAGTAATATATATTAAGTTAGATATATTATATTTTGAATAAATCGTCAAATCACCGATAAAGCGCAACTATTTCGTTAGTTGAGCGATTTCGTTACTTGAGCGTCATGTATGTTATTAGCCTTCCCGTGTCCTACTTGTGCACCTCACAATTAGAGTGTAGTCCATGCGTGCAAGCGTTGCGCATTACTTAACTTTCTGTTAAGTTTACGAAGTTTTTAATGTTAGTTTCTTCATTTAATGTCCTAAGATTTCTCTAAATTACAGAAACAGCAAGTTTGAAGTTGAAAATAACTGGCTGGATTTGACGCTAGCTTGCTCACCGGCGCCATCTTGGTACCTTCGTCGAATATCTTGGCGGGAAACACCGCCAACGATGGGCTTACCAAGACAAATAGCATCGAGTTTGCGATCGTCTTTGCAGCTCAACAATAGGCCTGTTTTTGTTTTTAAATTTATTCAGCGGTTCGCGCCGAAAATATGAGTATGCAATAATATGTTGTTAGGCGTTTAAATTTACAAGTTATTTTGTATTGAAATTACACTGATCATATTATATATAGCTAAATATGGTCTATATCTCGAAAACTAGAAAAACGGATGGAAAAAATTTGTATTCACGACAATATCTAATATTTTTACGTGGCTCAAGTATATTCTTGTACTGTATTCGTAATTGTTCTATACGTGACCTGTGTATCTATATTTTGTACTACTTTGTGTTCTGTTATACCGAAAATGTATTTGTGATATAAGCTAGGCGTCTTTTTTAACAATGGAAATATGTTGAATAGGTATACTACTTACATATAATAATATATTTGTCCCATTTCATAAGACTTTGTAATCTTTTGTATGTTTTATAATGACGTTATTATATTGTGTATTGGTTTTATACAAAATTGTATGTAATAAATTTGGTTAGTAATATAACCAAATATTATTTCTGAATTTATTAATTCACAACCAATCTTCTGCTTTTAAACTGTCTATAGTGGCATATTTTTTTGTTATACGGCCTAAAAATGTTTTTTTATTAATTTCCGTCCACTTGCACTGGGTTCCGGGTCTTTCCTACTCTTCCCGTGCTATGTGTGGCGAATAAGTTATTGTTAAAATGTTATTACAAGTATCCACTTGTCTCATATACATTGCTTGCTTCGTAGTCGGAATTTTAAATGAAGATAATATAAAACAGATATTATTATTTTTAAGCTTTTTATTTCTACACCTGATTGACGTACTCATTTAGTTTCAGTATCAGTGGGAAGCCTTTCCACAGGATGCCGGCTAGATTATGGGTACAACAACGGCCCCTATTTCTGCCGTGAAGCAGTAATGTGTAAACATTATTGTGTTTCGGACTTAATATCTCTCTCTCTCAAGGTGACGAGTGCAATTGTACTGAGCGTCACTTCATTGTAATGGACAGGGCGTAAAAATTACCATCAGCTGATCGTCCTGCTCGTCTCGTCCCTCCTTTTTCATAAAATAAAACTTTGCCTTTAATATCCAATGTCTACAAAGGTTGTGAATAGTTTGGAATTTACACACGATTTTGTTTTCACCGTTTTACCTTTCAGTGCAATGTTTTACCATTCTATGTAATCTAATCGTAAAGTAATGGAAAATCTGGTTGAGGTAAAATACCCTAAATTAAACGAGAAATAACGTTATTACAAACTAGCACAGCAATTGACATAAATTTTCATGTTCTAACGAACTGTGAACACGGCTGAAGTGGTCATTGTAAGCCGGATAACTATCGAGCTATTTCAGCAGTAAAAATTTACATTTTTATGTAATATATTGTGTATGAGTTCACAGGACACATATAACACATTATAATTCAATAATGTGTTGGTAATGATGTAGAATAATGGCCGTTTTCAGTAACCTATCTGTCCTTAGTTAAACTTACTAGAGGTAGACAAATCTATCCTTTTACTCTTATTTACATTTCAATAACCTATTGACAGATAGCAGACTATAACTATATTGGACATAACTATGGATAGATAAGATTTTGTCATTAAACGGTCACAGCAATGTATCCGTAACTAGAGATACGGTATTGAAAACGGCCGTTAATTCTTATTTATTGTAGTATAAGATCCCACTGCTCAATCTGCAGGTATATCTGGTTTTTTGATAAAAACTAATTTTAAATAAACGTTGAGAGAGTATGTGATGTATTAGCAATAGGTTATAAAAAATTGGCCGCAATTACTTGAACTATTTCTGCTAATAATTCTGAATAATCTCTTGGGATTACCAACACATTTCAAATAATACTTTAATTTTTGGGCACTGCGAAGCTTAATGTTTACTTAAAATTAATTTTATCAAAAAAACAGATGCCTACAGAATCGAGCAGTGGAATCTTAGGCTATTAGGTCTAAAACTTAAACAGTTAAACTTATGCATATTATTCAGCAATTAATTTGGTAGGTTCGATTTTTCTGCCGTGTAGTATCTGGGTTTCTTTTTTATTTTATTATTTATCTTAATCTATAACAATAATATAAAATATCATACACTTTTCAAATTATTTTATTTTATAGAATTAGTACCGTAAAGTGTCTAATTGAAATTTCTTCTTTACTATTTCAGTGTTTTAAAATTCACTTCATTTTGAATTCAGGTCAACCTGAAATGATGACGCAAACTTTACGACGGATTTGAACGACTCGCCTCGAGCGGTACTTTGTAACGTGTCAAAGTATTTAACGTTGACGTTGGCAGGTTATTATTTAGTTATGCTTGTTAAAATGTTATGTAAATATTTTAGAATATTTATTTGACCTCGCTTGGTTGTAGTTTCCCTGCCAATATAGAAAAACCTTACAAAGTTTTTTTTATATATAAGAGGTTGCAAAGAGGCTAGAGCCTCACTGGATGAGCCTCAGTGGTGAGGCAACCACCTATGGACATACGCCACAACAGGTGTTAATAGATGCGTTGCTGGCCTTTAAGGTCGTATCGGTTCGGGAAAACAGTAGCCAGTAATTTAAACACAAAGTGGCTGTGCGAGAAAAAGTTCGATTCAGGCAGGCAACGCGAGCACACGTGCCGCGTTATCTGTCCTCCTTCGAATACTTATTACCTGCGTTATCGCACTATCTGCTCAGGCGCTATTGTTCGGGACTCTTTGAGTCTCGCATCTGCTACGTTCCTTCGCAGAACGAAGCTTAGTTATTATCAGTGTTAATTACCCGGTTTACGATCGTGTTAGTTAGCACCTGTGCTGTGTTTCGCGATTCTGCACGCTAATCGTGTATGTTTGTGAGTTGCAGTTCGTGCCGTGTGTGTCTTCTCCGCGGGGGCCTGCACAGCGTGCATCGGGGTTCCGGCCCAGCCAGTCTACATCGAGTAAAGCTAAGTCTTAGGCTTAATTACCATTATTAATTTCTTTAAATTTTGCTATATTATATTATTATTAATATTATTTTATTAATGTACAAGTGTCCAACTAAACTATAGTTGTCCACTTAATCATTATATTCCCCCTTTGCCTGACTCGGGCAGCGGGGGTTGTTACCTTTAAATTAACATAAACCAACATTATATGAACCATGGCTTCACCAATGGTTCTTGACGAGGGTTCCCTCAAGGCCCTCATGGCTCAACTGGCACCGCTCATAGCGGATCAGATAAATAAGGTGGCAGCCGCCACTAAAACCAAAAATTACGCCTCGGCATCTGATAAGTCGTCGGATGACGAATCGGAAATGGAAGTCGGAAGCATTTCTGACGCGAGCTCCGCGGCCTCGGTTAAACCGAGGAAAATGATTTTAAGGTCAGCTCGTCCGCCTGTTCTACAGGCATATTTTAACGCCCAGGCGACCCCTAAGGTCCCGGTAGGTACTCTCGACCGCACGGAAGCCCCTCAGGCCTCGAGTGCTTCACCGGCCCAGCCGGATACCGCTCTTCCGTCGAGAGCAGAGAGTGTCGCGTCATACACGGATGGCTTCACCACCGTGAGCCGTAAAAAGAAGCGGACAAAGGAAGCGTCTAGCGCTCCTTCCTCCCCGCCGCCCGCAAAACGCGCTCCGCGCGACCATCCGCGAGCCGTGCGGCCCCCGCCTCTTTTCATAAGCGACAGGGCCCAGTGGCTTGCAGTACGCAGAGCGATACCCTCATCGCTTCAATACACAGCCAAGGCCTATACCAGCTCTATTAAGATAGAGCTGAAGACAATTGCGGACCACCGCTCTTTAACATCTATACTCAGTGAGCTACGTGTTGGCTTCCTGTCCCTGAGGACAAAAAACTGCGGGTCGTTCTTAGGAACATCCCAAAGGAACTCGACATTAAAGAGATCCACGCTGACCTCAAAGAGCAGGGCTACCCTGTGAATGAAGTCCATCGCACAAACGAATTGATAGGTCACCGCTGAACCTGGTGCTGGTCGTTCTCGACCTCACTAAGGAGGGCAAGGCGATATTCAATCTGAAGGCCGTGTGCTCTCTACACGGCATCAAAGTGGAGGCTCCGGACAAAAGCGGCGGTCCAGGGCAGTGCCATCGCTGCCAGTTATACGGCCACTCTGCCCGCAACTGCGAGGAGAAACCTCGCTGCGTCAAGTGTCTTGGCAACCATGGAACTCCTGAGTGCACCCGCCCTACAGTGTGCGCGGAGCCTCCGGCATGCGTGCTCTGTGGTGCCGAAGGACACCCTGCAAACTACCGCGGGTGTCCCAAGACACCCAAACCGAAGCGCAAGGGTCCGCCTAGACTGCGTCAGGCCCAGGGGCCGAACAAGAAGCCAGAGGCCTTCATTCCGGCCCCACCGCCCAAGACGAACGCCTGGGAAAAGTCTCCTATCAAGGAGACAGCACCAGCGCCTACCACGGCCCCCGCGCCCCTCCGGCCACCACTAGCGTCCCGCCCGGCGGCGTCGGTCCCGCGACCGAGGCCACCCGCGCCCGCGTCCGCGGCAACAGGTAACAAAGGCGGCAGCACCTTTGCCTTCATGTTCGAACTGTCAGAGCTGTTCGACATTGATGAAATCACAGCCCTGGCCAGCAGGCTCGATGCTGTCCGGGACGACCCGCCGTCGCTCCTGCAAGTTATGGCAGACAACGGCAAAATATTCCGTGCCCTCACTGATATAGGGCGAAAGTATAAAAACATTCGCGATGCCTAATTACGTAAGCGGACGGGTTAAACCACATACGCTCCGTATAGCGTATTTTAACGCCCAAGGCCTTAAGCCTCAACTAGACTTGGTGAAGGAGTTCGCTCACGAACATCAATTAGACCTATTCTTAGTGCAAGAGACATTTCTAAAACCACGTATACGCGATCCGCGTATCGCTAATTATGACTTAGTCAGGAATGATCGCACCACCCGTATGGGCGGCACCCTCATTTATTTTAAAAGGTTTCTCTACACTGTATACCTATAGATCCTCCGGTCCTCACTAACATCGAGGCCTCTGCCATCCGGGTCAGTATGGCGAATCACCAGCCGATCACTGTTATTTCAGCTTATCTTCCGCCCAACAAAAAAGTATTATACACAGATATAGAAGCATTACTCGGCCACGGGGCTGCAGTCATAGTGGGTGGCGATCTTAACGCCAAACACTCCAGCTGGAACAGAAGAGCCACAAATAGAAACGGAATCTTATTAGATTCGCTGACAGACACGCTGAACTTTTCAGTAATAGCACCCGACGAACCAACACATTATCCGGATAACGTCGCGCACCGACCCGACACACTAGACGTTGCGTTACTTAAGAATGTAACGCTCAATGTAAATTCAATCGAGGTTTTTCACGAATTAGAGTCAGACCACCGGCCCGTCGTCCTAAATCTAGGCCCACCGGTTAACTTTCAACCACCGACGAAAACAGTGATCGACTGGCAACGGCTGGAAAAGGATCTCGAGTCTATCAAGTCCGACGACCTTGACCTTATACCGGACGTCATCGACTCGGTCGACACGGCTCACAGTGCTATCTCTCATGTGACGTCACATATACAGAATAGGATCAAGGCCTGCTCCAGGCAGGTTCCGACGATGCAACCGCATCGCCTAAACCTGCCTCCAGAGGTCAGGAACTTACTCACACAGAAGCACAGAGCCACTAGACCATACGACAGGTATCCGTCGGTCGAGAGTAGGCGCCACCTCCGCTACCTACAGACATTCCCAAGTTTCCGAGTGTCCAGCTCGCTCAGTACGCTGACGATACGGCACTCTACTTTGGCTCCGCTCTATTGAACCGCTCAACCTTGAGCAGGAACATTAAAGTACTTCAAGCCGCCGTCGATGAACTAGGCAACTGGTTCAGAAAAGTTTGCTAGAAAGGATTGAAGTTAACCCCACCAAGAGTGCAGCGGTACTCTTCGGTAACGCGAATAGCATCCGCGCTAAAAAACGACCGACCGACGTCATTAAATTGTATGAAACACCCATACCGTGGGTGAAGGATTACAAATACTTAGGAGTCACGTTCAACAGCAATATGAACGAACTTCAAGAAACATATTGATACGGTATGCAATAGAGCCCGATTTGTCCTCAGTCGCCTTTATCCACTTGTGTGTGGGCGAAGCAAACTTCCGCTCAAACACAAAGTGACGCTGTACAAAACCATCGTACGGCCCATACTGTCATACGCAAGCGTCGTTTTCGCGCACACCCGACCGAGCTACTTACGTCATTTGCAAGTAGTTCAAAATAAATTCACGCGCATGGCAACCGGAGCCCCGTGGTTCATCCGAAACGTTGACCTTCACCGCGACCTAGAGCTTCCGACGATAGCTCAACACTTTAAAGAGATCTCGCGACGCTTCTTTGACAAGGCGCCTAACCATCCCAACATCTTGGTTAGGAAGGCATGCGGGTACACCCCCCTTCACCATAGTCTCAACCCAATAAGACGTCCCAGACACGTAACGGTAGACCCGGATGACGACATCACCATCGCGAACGCGACACCCACACAAACACCGACATTTTTCTTCATTTCATCTTCATTTTCATTCTCTCTCCTTCCCACAAGCACACAGCCGGTCTGAGGTTCGAGTCTCCTTAGGAGACGCCCCGCGACTGTTGTTGCGTAGTCTTTGCGGCCTCCACGGCCCACGTCCTACTTCGCTGTGAAAGCCAGGGCTGCTAACAGCACAGAGGAGGTTTTAGTCGGTATGGGGTGTCCGCTTACGCGGACACTCGAGTCCGACATATTACGCCCCGTTTCGGGGCGTAAATACGTAATCGTATTTCCTCCTCTCAAAAAAAAAAAAAAAATGTGCGAGAAATTTCTTGCAAAACACGCAGTTGTAGAGTGCCAGACGTCAACGTGATGCGGTTGGTATATGGGCTTTTGGACGTAATGTCCGGTGGTGGAATTCAGCCGCTGGAATCCACCCGAACAGCTCCTCTGAGCACTCTCCGTTATACCAGTGGGAGACTCCTTTGCACAGGATGCCGGCTAGATTATGTGTACCACAACGTCGCCTATTTCTACCGTGAAGCAGTAATATGCAAGTATTACTGTGTTTCGGTCTGATGGGCGCCGTAGCTAGTGAAATTACTGGGCAAATGCGACTTAACATCTTATGTCTCAAGAAGACGAGCGCAGTGTAGTGCTGCTCAGAATTTTGGGGTTTTTCAAGAATCCTGAGCGGCACTGCATTGTAATGGGCAGGGCGTATCAATTACCATCTCGTCCCTTATTTTCATAAAAAAATATAAATGCGGTAGAAGATCCAGAGAGAACCCACATCTCGACGCAACTTGTTTTTACTGTCACAAAGTTAGTGCTTCAATGAGACCTTGGTTTATCACTGAAGCGAGACAATAATTCAAGCCGGTCCAGATTCAAGTGCTCTGTTAGGTGCAAATCCGGCAACATATGGAGTATTTCTCCCCTATATTTGCACTCTGATATCAGCTCGAACCATTTGAATGCGCAACGCAAAGGTAAAGCTATAGTTTTAAAGGAAAATTTCAATTGATAAAGCCTTCAAAAAAATTACGAGTTAAGAGAGAAGTTATTATATACACAGCTCATTGAATTCGCACTTTTCATTATGAATTAAATAAAATAATATGAATTGAAAATATTAACAATTACGTTAAACTGATAAAAAATCATTTTTATTTTTGTTATAGATGTTTTTTTGTTTATGGAATAGGAGGACAAACGAGCGTACGGGTCACCAGGTGTTAAGTGATCACCGCCGCCCACATTCTCTTGCAACACCACAGGAACCACAAGAGCGTTGCCGGCCTTTAAGGAAGGTGTACGCGCTTTTTTTGAAGGTACCCATGTCGTATCGTCCCGGAAACACCGCACAAGGAAGCTCATTCCACAGCTTTGTAGGACGTGGAAGAAAGCTCCTTGAAAACCGCACTGTGGAGGACCGCCACACATCCAGATGGTGGGGATGATATCCTAACTTGTGGCGTGTCGTGCGAAGGTGGAATTCGGGGGCAGGAATCAGGTTAAACAGCTCTTCTGAACACTCCCCATGATAAATGCGGTAGAAGACACACAATGAAGCGACGTCTCTACGCAACGAATAATGAATAAGTAAATAAGAAACTTTGACCTTTATTATGCCCTAGAAGTGTGATTTTCACGATACTTAAAAGTGGCACTGGTTCGACCGTACCATATTAAGTATTCTTTGATCGTACTTTATACGTAAGTATCCACTATCCATCCTAACTCTGTGACTGTTATTCGATCATAGATTAGGGTCATTATGTGCATTGTTCTTCATGTCCCTTCATTTTTAACGGTGAATTTAATTTAATTAACATTCCTACTATACATATTAATAACACACTCATATACACAAGTTGTCACGTATACGAGATTGACTCAATTGATGAGTTTGAACAATAGATTGACAATAATATTCTATATAGACCATTTATGGGAAAAACCATACAACGAAATTTTTTAATCAAAAGTAAATCTTTATAGATTAACGGCCGTTTTCAATTACCTATCTATAAAGCATTGGACTATAACCATATTGGACATAACTATGGATATGATCTTGTCATTAAACGGTGACAGCAATATATCCAATATAACTAGTGACACGTTATTGAAAACGGCCGTAAATATTTCATAGAAGTGTTCGTAATGCATAACCTCAAAAGCTGATATTAAATTGTATTCATAATTGCATTTAGGGGAGGAATGCCAAATAGTTGATTGTGTTTACTAATTAAATTCCTTCACCTCTTGTTGAAACTAAAGCGTATGTTAGCCTTGTAGTTAGCATATCTAATCGTTAATATATATAATCAACAATTATTAATCTCTTTAACCTTATAAACGCAGTTATTAGAGTCGGGTTTTGAATAAGCCGTGCTTTGTTGACTGAGGCGAAATCTGTAATTGAAAAACTTTTAACAGAACCCGTAACTTTGACAAGCTCGCATGACAAATAACGGTTTGATCTTAGATTAAGGATTGGTCTCCGCTGCACTCGAACGAGATACCGCAGGCGTAATCGCTAAGTGCGGCGACTAATACTACGCCTAAGTGGGCGTGCTCGAGTCAGTCTCGAATCAATGTGCGATGTGTAGTAAAACTTTATAAATATAATACTAAAAGAAATAAGAAAGACACTGGGATCACATATCATCAGTAAGTATTTTGTATTTTATTAATTTCAATGTGAAATATGTTACAAAATTTTAAAGATGCCATTGAGTGTCAAGATGCCACGCACAAAAGCTATAATAGTTGCCGTAATAAAAAAGCTCTCAGGTAGTGCGGTATCTAGTTGGAGACCTTTAAATCTAAGATTTCGTTGGGATATTACGAAGGTAACGTCGAATTTTCGCGAAGATCATAGGATTCAGTTATTAGAGTCGGGTTTTGAATAAGCCGTGCTTTGTTGACTGAGGCGAAATCTGTAATTGAAAAACTTTTAACAGAACCCGTAACTTTGACAAGCTCGCATGACAAATAACGGTTTGATCTTAGATTAAGGATTGGTCTCCGCTGCACTCGAACGAGATACCGCAGGCGTAATCGCTAAGTGCGGCGACTAATACTACGCCTAAGTGGGCGTGCTCGAGTCAGTCTCGAATCAATGTGCGATGTGTAGTAAAACTTTATAAATATAATACTAAAAGAAATAAGAAAGACACTGGGATCACATATCATCAGTAAGTATTTTGTATTTTATTAATTTCAATGTGAAATATGTTACAAAATTTTAAAGATGCCATTGAGTGTCAAGATGCCACGCACAAAAGCTATAATAGTTGCCGTAATAAAAAAGCTCTCAGGTAGTGCGGTATCTAGTTGGAGACCTTTAAATCTAAGATTTCGTTGGGATATTACGAAGGTAACGTCGAATTTTCGCGAAGATCATAGGATTCGGTAAGTACTCACCGACGTAAGGGAATCTCGCACTTACACACTAAGGTGGTAAGGTGACGAGCGCAGTTGTAGCGGCACTACAACAGAATTTTTGGATATTTCAAGAATCCTGAGCGGCACTGCATTGTAATAGGTAGGGCGTATCAAATACCATCAGCTGAACGTCCTGCTCGTCTCGTCCCTTAATTTCAAAATAATTAATTAATAAAAGCTCCAGCAGACGTAAAATACTTCTTATTAGGTACCAATTACTCGTTACACACTAATACTGACCAATGACACATCAAGGATTATTCTCAAATGATATCGAACGGTATCTTAAATAATTAAGAAAATGAACTTGTAACCAAGTTGTTTATGTCACAGAAAATTCTTATTCGACCTTAGTGTGTAAGTGCGAGATTCCCTTACGTCGGTGAGTACTTACCGAATCCTATGATCTTCGCGAAAATTCGACGTTACCTTCGTAATATCCCAACGAAATCTTAGATTTAAAGGTCTCCAACTAGATACCGCACTACCTGAGAGCTTTTTTATTACGGCAACTATTATAGCTTTTGTGCGTGGCATCTTGACACTCAATGGCATCTTTAAAATTTTGTAACATATTTCACATTGAAATTAATAAAATACAAAATACTTACTGATGATATGTGATCCCAGTGTCTTTCTTATTTCTTTTAGTATTATATTTATAAAGTTTTACTACACATCGCACATTGATTCGAGACTGACTCGAGCACGCCCACTTAGGCGTAGTATTAGTCGCCGCACTTAGCGATTACGCCTGCTGTATCTCGTTCGAGTGCAGCGGAGACCAATCCTTAATCTAAGATCAAACCGTTATTTGTCATGCGAGCTTGTCAAAGTTACGGGTTCTGTTAAAAGTTTTTCAATTACAGATTTCGCCTCAGTCAACAAAGCACGGCTTATTCAAAACCCGACTCTAATAACTGCGTTTATAAGGTTAAAGAGATTAATAATTGTTGATTATATATATTAACGATTAGATATGCTAACTACAAGGCTAACATACGCTTTAGTTTCAACAAGAGGTGAAGGAATTTAATTAGTAAACACAATCAACTATTTGGCATTCCTCCCCTAAATGCAATTATGAATACAATTTAATATCAGCTTTTGAGGTTATGCATTACGAACACTTCTATGAAATATTTACGGCCGTTTTCAATAACGTGTCACTAGTTATATTGGATATATTGCTGTCACCGTTTAATGACAAGATCATATCCATAGTTATGTCCAATATGGTTATAGTCCAATGCTTTATAGATAGGTAATTGAAAACGGCCGTTAATCTATAAAGATTTACTTTTGATTAAAAAATTTCGTTGTATGGTTTTTCCCATAAATGGTCTATATAGAATATTATTGTCAATCTATTGTTCAAACTCATCAATTGAGTCAATCTCGTATACGTGACAACTTGTGTATATGAGTGTGTTATTAATATGTATAGTAGGAATGTTAATTAAATTAAATTCACCGTTAAAAATGAAGGGACATGAAGAACAATGCACATAATGACCCTAATCTATGATCGAATAACAGTCACAGAGTTAGGATGGATAGTGGATACTTACGTATAAAGTACGATCAAAGAATACTTAATATGGTACGGTCGAACCAGTGCCACTTTTAAGTATCGTGAAAATCACACTTCTAGGGCATAATAAAGGTCAAAGTTTCTTATTTACTTATTCATTATTCGTTGCGTAGAGACGTCGCTTCATTGTGTGTCTTCTACCGCATTTATCATGGGGAGTGTTCAGAAGAGCTGTTTAACCTGATTCCTGCCCCCGAATTCCACCTTCGCACGACACGCCACAAGTTAGGATATCATCCCCACCATCTGGATGTGTGGCGGTCCTCCACAGTGCGGTTTTCAAGGAGCTTTCTTCCACGTCCTACAAAGCTGTGGAATGAGCTTCCTTGTGCGGTGTTTCCGGGACGATACGACATGGGTACCTTCAAAAAAAGCGCGTACACCTTCCTTAAAGGCCGGCAACGCTCTTGTGGTTCCTGTGGTGTTGCAAGAGAATGTGGGCGGCGGTGATCACTTAACACCTGGTGACCCGTACGCTCGTTTGTCCTCCTATTCCATAAACAAAAAAACATCTATAACAAAAATAAAAATGATTTTTTATCAGTTTAACGTAATTGTTAATATTTTCAATTCATATTATTTTATTTAATTCATAATGAAAAGTGCGAATTCAATGAGCTGTGTATATAATAACTTCTCTCTTAACTCGTAATTTTTTTGAAGGCTTTATCAATTGAAATTTTCCTTTAAAACTATAGCTTTACCTTTGCGTTGCGCATTCAAATGGTTCGAGCTGATATCAGAGTGCAAATATAGGGGAGAAATACTCCATATGTTGCCGGATTTGCACCTAACAGAGCACTTGAATCTGGACCGGCTTGAATTATTGTCTCGCTTCAGTGATAAACCAAGGTCTCATTGAAGCACTAACTTTGTGACAGTAAAAACAAGTTGCGTCGAGATGTGGGTTCTCTCTGGATCTTCTACCGCATTTATATTTTTTTATGAAAATAAGGGACGAGATGGTAATTGATACGCCCTGCCCATTACAATGCAGTGCCGCTCAGGATTCTTGAAAAACCCCAAAATTCTGAGCAGCACTACACTGCGCTCGTCTTCTTGAGACATAAGATGTTAAGTCGCATTTGCCCAGTAATTTCACTAGCTACGGCGCCCATCAGACCGAAACACAGTAATACTTGCATATTACTGCTTCACGGTAGAAATAGGCGACGTTGTGGTACACATAATCTAGCCGGCATCCTGTGCAAAGGAGTCTCCCACTGGTATAACGGAGAGTGCTCAGAGGAGCTGTTCAGGTGGATTCCAGCGGCTGAATTCCACCACCGGACATTACGTCCAAATGCCATATACCAACCGCATCACGTTGACGTCTGGCACTCTACAACTGCGTGTTTTGCAAGAAATTTCTCGCACATTTTTTTTTTTTTTTGAGAGGAGGAAATACGATTACGTATTTACGCCCCGAAACGGGGCGTAATATGTCGGACTCGAGTGTCCGCGTAAGCGGACACCCCATACCGACTAAAACCTCCTCTGTGCTGTTAGCAGCCCTGGCTTTCACAGCGAAGTAGGACGTGGGCCGTGGACGCCGCAAAGACTACGCAACAACAGTCGCGGGGCGTCTCCTAAGGAGACTCGAACCTCAGACCGGCTGTGTGCTTGTGGGAAGGAGAGAGAATGAAAATGAAGATGAAATATGAAAAGGTGATAAGAACACACTCGCCGGCGAGTGTGGTGATGTTTTGTGTAATGTATGTAAGTGTGTATGTATGTGTTTATGATTGTATGTATGTGTGTTTGTATGTATGTACGTAGTGTAAATGTTTGTGTGCATGTATGTTTGTGTCTGTTTGTGGAGTGTGTTTGTGATTGTGTAAGTGGTGTATGTCAGTCCGTCAGTCAGTCCGTGTGTGAGTGAGTGTAGTGAAGCGATTACAGGACGAGGACTAACGTCTCGTCGGGTATCAAAAGAATGTGTGGTGTATCTTGGGTGCGGGCCGCTGGCCATCGTCAGAGCGACGAGTGCCAGTGGTTTGCGGTGGTTGACCGCGCCTACGCCTGCGAAGGCGGTGTGTGCGTGTCTGTGTTTGTGTGGGTGTCGCGTTCGCGATGGTGATGTCGTCATCCGGGTCTACCGTTACGTGTCTGGGACGTCTTATTGGGTTGAGACTATGGTGATAAAAATTTACACTCTCTTTAAAAATACATCATATCTTAGGATACATGTTTTTCTGAACGGCCATAAGTTCTGCTGTAAGATTATTCATTACTGGACGGCAAAGGTTATCCATTTCAAGGTTATCCATTACTGGACATTCTGTATAGGTGCGGAATATTATGAGTGGTGGTTAACCTCGCCTAGGTATTCCAGAATGACGCCTGATGCAATTTTAGAGTATTGTTTAGTATATATATAGAAAATACGTATAGTTGTACAAAATAATAATGAAGATAGCTAACAAAAAATACTATTTACAAATAAAAGCCAACAAGCTGAAGTAATACAGTATCTAATAAAAATATCTCTTACAAGGTACAACCTTGCTAAAAATGTATTTTATTATTAAGTCTCTTTTATCGTCTTATTTTCGTCGCTGTAGCCAACCTGCTACGAGTCCCATGCGCTACGACTTTATCGTAGCTCTTCTTTTTTAGCTTTTATTTTAACTTTTAACAGTGTTAAGCATTTATATTTCTACAAACAAACTGATAAGATGTTGATTAAAAACTTTTACAATAAACTTACAATTATTTATACACTATAGTAAAATTGTTAAGGCAGCAATTCTATTTATGAAATAATAAAAACAATTACACACCAAGACCAAATATGTTTATGTATATTTGCAGAACCATCCGTATGTTTATCTTTTTATCTGTGCATGAATAAGCCAGTGGATCGTATCTTTCTTTCTGGGACTATTTTGATTAGTAATTTAAATATGTGAAGGCAGGGGCGTATTATCTTTATGCGAATAAAAACATGACCTTACCACTTAGGGGACTTACTTGATATTGCGGTGCTCAGCTTGTTGTGCTCCAACTAGTTCATACAACGAACTCTGGGTTATAAAGAAGTCATAACACAAAATTTATATAACTAATCATATTAAGGCGGTTCTGCCAAAACCAATCTAATGAAGACGACAGAAGTCGTTTTTTAAAACAGCTGACACGAAGTGGTTCCCATTATTCACCCCAGGTGGAGCTCGGTCACTATTAGTATTAGGCATTTTAAATGGCGCGAACAGTGCGTTTGTACAAGATAATTTCAGAAACGGTCAGTGGGATGCTCTTTTGCACAGGATGCCGGCTAGATTATGGGTACCACAACGGCGCCTATTTCTGCCGTGAAGCAGTAATGTGTGTGTGTTTCGGCCTAAAAGGCAGGAAATTACTGGGCAAATGAGACTTAACATCTTATGTCTCACGTTCAGAATTTTTGGGGTTTTCAAAAATCCTGAACGGCACTGCATTGTAATGGGCAGGGCGTATCAATTACTATCAGCTGAACGTCCTACTCCTGTCGTCGCATATTTTCATAAAAAAAAGAATAGATTTGCATGATCATTTAGTGTTTATTTCATCCCAACTAGTTCACTAACATAAAGGTTAATTTACATAAACGACGAAGTTCCAAACTCATAATAAATCAAATAGCAAATGCCGGTCATGCAAGTTTAGTGAAGACAAGAGTGGAAGCAGTTTTTAAATATTTCCCAACTAAGTGTCCCTTCTGACGGATAACGCCTTTGAGTTCAGCTGTTGTTTCGATCTTATGTTTACAGATGTAACAGATTTAACAGTTATACTGTTTTTATTATGATGCAATACTAAATATCACTCTTATAACATCAGAAGAATTAAAAGATCTTAGATTGCCTTTCACGAAAATTCTTCTCAGGGTAACCATATCATATCATTTTAAGTAGGAAAAACTTACGCCAACTTGGGAAGTCCAATTCTTAAACAACTACATCAGCTCAACTCTAATTCATGAAAAGAATCAATGTCAACAGTGAGCTATAGTTAACAGTGGTTATCACAATAGATCATATTGGTCGCAGTGTAACAGGGCTGCACTGTACTGTACTAGAGCTGCTCTTAGAAACCATAATTATAACTATATCATGCAGACCTGAAAACACCACTGAAGGAAGTTCTTTCTTATGCTTTGTGGGAGAAGAAAAAAACGTTAACAACTGCAACAATGAAATGATACATAAGTATTTTTTTTGATTAACGCGAGTGTTACACATTTAAATAAAACACTTTTAAAGGATTGAAACGCGTGTGATTGGAACTGTTTTCACTTTAGAATTTAACGTAAAAGTTTTGTAAGTTTTATTAACGTGATCTGGAAAGTTCTTGAAACGTCGGGTTAACTAAAATAAATATGTAACTTTTACGCAATAATATATAAGCTTAGGAGGGCAGGGAAATCGAAAGCAAATAAGATACATACGAACGGAATATCCTATTTGTAAGATAATTATAACAATACCTGTATTTTAGTTAAGGATTAACATTATGATTTCCCCAGGGTTCGTACGTGAACATTTTCTAGATTTGGCGGCAACCCAATTTGATTGTGAGCTATGCGGCGGGATCGATAGTTTTACTACCAACTTGTTCTGTGAGATATGTTTTTGAATTGGATCTGACAAAATAAATTACATCTAAAATAAGCAAGCTAATGTAAGTTTATATTGTTTTTACTGACTTCTCCACTCTTTGGAACATTACTTTCCAAAGTCCAGGTCAAGTTTAAGTTTTAACTAAATGATTACATTAAAAATATTGCATAAAGAAAAATGTTCGTTATTTCGTTGTTCGTATGTTTGTGAAGAGTTTACTCAAACACTACTTAAACCATTTGAAGTTTAGTTCCTCTGTACTAAATAGTCATCAATTGTTGTCTTGTCCTCGATTTGGAAACAATAGTCTAAGAGCTCAGTAAGGCTAGATAGAACGTTATTCAAACCATTGCCACAGGCAGCTGTGATAGCATATATAGATATGACATTTTGATTACTATTCTCACCTCGAATGGCCTCCAGTATCAGCTCCTTCCATCAGAGGAACAAGCCATCTCTCATGGGGTTGATTCTTTGACGTTCATCGTAGGATCTGGGGTGAATTCGTATGTTTTCGGAGGAATAGTTTGGATAAATATATAACAGATATATAAAAGATAGATAGCAGCTGAATTCTATCACCAGACATCAAGTGAAAATGCAAATTTCACGATCATCGTGATGATGTATGGCATTTCACAACCGCGACTTTTGCAAGAAACTTTTTCCCGTGTACAATCATTTTGTGGAATTATTCGCCCGCTGCTGTTTTCTCCGACCTGATAAGACTCAGGCAGTTGAGAGTTTACTTCCACCTAAATGGCCAGCAATATATGTCTTGACCTCTGGTTCAGTAAATATCCTTTGGCGACTGTTTTTTACTTTCCATTAGTAAAAATTTTTCTCTTTAAATTTAAAAAATAGAAACGTAGACTGTATTATAATAATAATCAAGCCTTTATAACAATTAGCACAACATAATATTTACTTACTAACTAATACACATACTATTATAATACATTTTAACAAATTAACTTAGCTTACATAACTATATTAACTTAAATATTATAAATAATATGATGTAACGCTTAAACAGACTGTGTTGACTTTCTGGTAACTGATTGTCCTCCAAACAACAAAGGCCTCCTCCAAGGTTTCCATTCTTTACTGTTCCTTGAAAATCTTGTCCATATTGGTCCTCCTATCTGTTTCAGTTCATTTCCCCATCGTATGACCTGCCTCCCTCTATTCCTCTTATCTCCTCTGGGGTACCATTAAAAATTGCTCTAGTTCATTTTGGTGCTTCATCCCTCATAAAGAGGGCTATCCATCTCCATTTAAAAGTGCGTATTGACTGTATTTCCATAAATATTTGAAATCCATACAAAAATAAAATTTACTCAAACAAAAAAAAACCTATAAAAAATAACAATTTTTATGATTATATATAATACTATATATATATATATATATATATATATATGATATATATGAATGAATAGATATGAATATATGATTTATTACATTAAATCTATCATTACGGGGAAGTGTACCTAACATACAGGCTGATCCGTTGGCCGAAATAGCTGCCAGCGCTTGGGATACATTACAAAAACTGTAATTTAACCCAACATTACATAAATTTGCTTATATTGGGCATGCGAAAACCTTTGATTATATAAAAAAGACGTAACAGATACTTACATGCATGTATAAAAGCTTTTTATAATATTTTATCGATAGAATTGTACCCGGATGTTAATCAATTCTGTATAAAGCCCTAACCTACACGAGTTCATTGTAGGAAATTATTAAATTATACAACCAATTTAAGGAAAATTTATAAAAATATAAAATAAATGTCTGTCGAAACTCAACTCATTTCACAGTTCATACATAGTTCAGAGGCAGGGAAGATTTTATGAAGGTTTATTGTCTCGCCTAATTGAGACTTGAGGGAATTCAATGCCGCATATTCAGTCAATGAACCCTGCAGTACTTACTTTACTTCTAGGGTATTGTTATATTATTAAAAAACATGAATTTGCTCGTCTGTACACTTCTGTATAATGGTTTGAATATTTTTGGGGTAGCAAGGCTATGCTGTTATGTCTATTGTTTTGTAGTATAATAAATGAGATATTTGTTTTTATATGTTTTTCAAATTCAAATATTTTTTTCAAAATATGAATAAAATAAAATATTATGAAGGAAGTCCTTTACCATTTAAACGTTTTTTAACAATCCATTTGAATTTCGTGATACATTTGTGTTGAAAGCATATACATCGCTCCACAAAAAACTTACACGACTTAGCCGCGTAGTAGGCCTAAGTTTATGTTTGTGTCATTATAAAAATGGATACCAACCATGAGAATCAACACTGAAATTCGTATAAAATAGGATTCATCCATTATTAATTTACTTATATATTATATAAACTTGAAACCTTACAGTTTTACCCAAAGCGTTTATATAGCTAGTCCCAGAAATACAATTAAAATAACAAAATTAGATTTTGAATCAAAGGTTAAAAAAACAATAATAAAATAATGCAAAAACTGTCAAGTTATATAAAATCAAATAATGTCCAAAGCGCCAAATAATCAAATAAAATAAGTCCAAAGTTTTAAGTCAATAAAAAGAACTTTACATATAATTAATAAATAATTCAAGTATCATCTAACATAATATGCATGTCTTTAACAGTCCTTTGAGATTTGTTAGAAAATAAATCAATTTGAAGCAATTTTAAAGCAGGCAAATTGATGTTGGTTTATTAATAGTGCGAAGTAAATGTTTATTACATATATTGTTGTAAAAGCTACGTATAGCGTATTTATAGATGTTTCTATGCATCTCTGTATCTATATTGTATGCAATGAAGTACGTAGGTATGTATGTATCATCAAACGTGATTTTTTCCATTTCAGTACATAATATCACGGACGAGTAAAAAAAGAAGGATTTCGCGCCGTGATATTAGCAAGTGAAGCACCGTTATGCTAGTGTGTGTGCGGTTACGGGGGATACTAGTTATACAATTTTTTCTCCCTTAAATAATCATATATGGCCACAAATACTTATATTGCATCGCTTTACACTTTTTCACAACGCACGACGGCATTTTTAAAATATTTTATTGAGACGCAAACTGATCTGTCACAGACGATGACAATTCTCATAATGGCCGCCTATGGGCCTGAAGTAGTGTAAGTGTGTGCGTGGGGCATGTATTTACACATTAATCGGCTTGTTTTGGTGCTACACTGTTATGTAAGGTGACACGGAGTCCTTATTTTTTTACCAGTGCGTGCGTAATATTATTTCTGTGGAATTTCGTTCATTTCTTTGAACACTTTCTTTTTCAGATTTTATATATTATTTTGTCTACCATCAAGCAATTTTGTTAGAATATAAAATTGACACAAAATACATTCACATCAATATCGAAAAACAAATCGAATTCTTATTAATTACATTAAATTTATAGCAAACCCTGCAAGTACTTCGTTTGTGAAGTTAGTATTTCATTTCGTACTGTTGCCCGTAAAGTTTGCTGCGAGTGTGTTTTTAGTAACAATATTGAATCTTTTGCAATTGAGTCGTATTGAAAGGAATGGAGTAATTTATTTTGTAAAGTACAATCATTTTGAAAAATAATAATCAAATGTGAAAATAATAAAAAAGAAAATATTTATACTTACTTATATATAAGACTAGCAGGAGGTTCAGCTGATGGTAATTGATACGCCCTGTCCATTACAATGCAGTGCCACGAAGAACCACGAAGCTGTGGAATGAGCTTCCTTGTGCGGTGTTTCCGGGACGATACGACATGGGTAAGGTACCCATGTCGTATCGTCCCGGAAACCGTCCAAGAAAAGCACGTACACCTTCCTTAAAGGCCGGCAACGCTCTTGTGATTCCTCTGGTGTTGCAGGAGAGTGTGGGCGGCGGTGATCACTTAACACCAGGTGACCCGTACGCTCGTTTGTCCTCCTATTCCATAAAAAAAAAAAAAGTGCCGCTCAGGATTATTGAAAAACCCACAATTTCTGAAATAGGCGCCGTTATGGTACCCATAATCAAGCCGGCATCCGGTGCAAAGGAGCCTCCACTGGTAGGTAGGTTTTTGTACAATAGATGATAGTAATACTAGGCATCAAGAGAAAAACTTAATTTACTTAATTTTCAATAACAATTACCAAAGGTTAAAGTGTACTATATAAATGAAATGAAGGACCAATCTAATTAACTTAAATAGTGTATTAAACAGAATTTGGCAGAATATAAGGTATTTATTTACAAAACACTGTAATTTTGTTTATGTTAAAAAAAATAAAAAAGATTGAATATATTTTTACATGTACATAATATTTTTTTTTTTATATAAAAATAACATTTTGATATGAAAATAACATGATTTATTTTATATAACATGGATATGAACGTCATAAAATTATTATTCATTTTCTTTCTTTCTTAAAAGATAGTAATCGACTAAGTATTCGCGTTCACACCTATAGCGGACTTTCAATGTGTCTGGCAAGATGTAAAAACCATTAAAACTGTCCGGCTATTTAGGTAACATTTTTTATAGGTCCCAAGCTGTTATACTATAACAAAAGTATAAATATAGTTTATTAAAGTTAATCAAGTCTATCAAGGAGTAGCAAATGTCATACGTGTCCGGCAATGGATGACGAGATTTCTAAAGTTATCCCGAAAAAAATATAAAAAAATTGAGCTTTATACTTTAACGAAGTTTATGTTACTATTTATCCACCTTTACTTCTTGCTACCTGTCCAAGTAACCACAACCCAAACTCTATAGTCGCTGATCGTTCTTACATCTCTCATCTGGATATGGGACATGCACAATTAAACTTTCAGCTCAACGAAGGTCTGGCCATCGTGGGCTCTTCCTCTATAAGTATTATACCTCCTTAATATAATTTAACTCATACTGTGGTACTTTTTCGGGAATTTTATCATTGATTGCGTAATTACAATTATATCAAAAACTCAAACATACTCATCTTTAAAAAACCGGATAGTGCGGGTCGGACTAGCGCATGAAGATACCAGGGGCGTAGCTACCGCCGTATCTGCCTTATCAATTTTACAGGGCCCCTGAAGTGCATAAGCAAAAATTTATAAAAACTTTTGCTGCTTGCCAAAAAAAAGGCAAGGGGAATGTATATTTTAGGAATACGAATAATCGAAAATTTAAATTGTGTAACTATCACGGTTGATAAGATACAGCCTGGTGACAAAAGGACAGACAGACAGACGTACAGCGGAGTCTTATTAATAACACATGAGTAAATTATAGAGTTCCGTTGCTACCCTTTGGGTACGGTACCCTAAAAAGCAACTCTTCAAACTTATACTTAAATAATAAAATTAGCGCAGAATTGCTTGAGTGGCGCTTCGCTTAATAAGATCTGTGAATGAGACGGACTTGGCGAAGTTATAACAAAATCAAGTTAAGCCGAGACGAGTTTCAAACTGCTTGCTCGGGCCTTCTGATAAATAACTCTCAAAATTAATATAACTCTAACTTTCTTAATTCAAAGTTACTAACAGATGCTGGGTCAGTTACTGAGTTCTTAGAGAATATTTCTGTTAGTACTTTAGGAAAATTTTTCGATACGAAATTTTCGTCATACTATTTGCTATTTTTAACACAAAGGAAATAAGGTTTATATCATTATATATCTAATTTTTATCAGTTATATTTTCAATATCAATAAACAAATGTAATATAGCATATTCTATAGTCTTGAGAATTCCAGAATTTTAAGCCAACCCATTTGTAATATATTACATACAATGTTCTACGTATTCAATATAATAATGTATAGAGAATGTTACTGTTTCGTTTGTGAGTGCCTCAGCAATGTTCGCGAAAGCAAGGCTGGATGATTTCTATGCCATCTAGCGGAAGCGGTCGGCCTCGTTGACGCGTAGATTTTGCGACAGTCTTACCACATAGACCTTGGCAGAGATGCTAAGATGCGCGTAGTGGTATTTATACCCTACCATAGCAGACATTAGTTTTAATTATTGTTATATAAGTGTATACTAACATAGATTTAATTTATTTTACTAACATATTTTATGTATTCAATTCATATATATTACGGTGTAGTGTGTGACTGGTTTTATAATTTTGAGCATGGAGTAAAGAGTGGTGGTACAACTCCAAAGAGGATGTAAATACTACGTAAGAGCGGCGGGACTGACCAAGTTATTATTTAAATTTAGTTTAGTATGAAACATGCAGTGAAATTTGACATAGTAATTACAATATGGCGAAGAAGTATCATCCGGCTAAGTTTGAAAGCGAACAGTTGCTTAAAACGTAGTGGATTTTGGCTATCTCCATTTTTTACAAGATTATAGCCGTCATCTGTCAATCTATCAATGACTGCACGTTTCATACAATCGAGTGAATCGCTTTTTTCTTAGAAGAGTTTCGCTAGACTGATTGGTGGTACTACTCTTTGATCAATCGGCAAGCTGTGGGCATTGTAAAAAGACTGTATTAATTAATTTTGTGTAAAAATGAAGCAAGAACATTTAGCCCAAGTTATAATTTTATTTCAAAGCGAGGCGCGGAGAATGTTTAAAATACTATCTTCGCGCCTCAATAAGGCTACTGGAAACCCAAGCGCTGGCAGCTATCTCGGTCAACGGATCAGCCTAGCTATCCAACGCGGAAATGCTGCCAGTATTTTAGGTACGCTTCCACGTAATGATAGTTTTAATTTTATGCAGTCATTCAAACTCTTTCAAAACCATCCCATCCCAGCCTGAGAAAACACTCCGAGTATTAAAAATATCTTGTATTTTGTATGGATCTCTGTCTGAAATAAAAAAATACTATTTTAGCACATATAATTTGTTATAAAATACTTCTCATGCATTAAACAGATTAGTGAGGATCATTTCTTATTCGGATCCTCTAATATAAAATTATATTATATTCTCTTGATCTCCTCATTAATGACGAGCTTTTGTTTGTTACTTCACCTGCACGGAGTATCTGTTTATATTATATCTTTAATTTGTAAATCGATTGCAATATACAATGAAATAACAAATACACCCTTTACGTCAGTGAAAAAAACATTAAATTTAGTTCGTCCGTTTCTAAGATTGCGGAAATAACGTTATGTTAAAAAAATCTGAAATATTTGTCATGTACAAACACTCACCACTTCCAATATCATTGTAACAGATTTATCCATGATCTCCACTTGCGGCCATTCCCACTATTCAGTCTATCTACGGTTCTATCAACTACGGTTGTGGGCTACTTGAGAAAAAAAATCTTAACTATCGTTGACTTTTCTGTCCGAATAAACTTATCGACGGTAACTCACCTTATCCGTACACGCTGTCTGTCAATGGGACCACGTATAGCTTACCAGCAATAGAAGTTTGTATGGAAATTGCAATTCACGCGTCCCAATATAAGGCGATAAGGATGACTTATCGGGTATAGGACAGCTTCAAATGTTTGACAGCTAATTACTGATAGTAGGAGGTAGTAATTTATCTCTATCTGTAGGTAGTATATTAGGAAAAGCCGTTAGATACAACAACCGTTGTCACTTTTTTTTCTTTTTGATTAGTTGGTACTTTACATTTTATGATATGATTTGAAAATGTATAAATATATTATATCTTGTAGGCTTATGAATTGCTGAGATTTGCTGCATAAATATCTCAACCGTTTTCATAATTTTACTTTTCGTTTCATTGGGAATTTACATTTTACGTAATTATTTGACAAAGCTTACTATATTTTATAATATAAAAATAATATAATTCTGCATAAGCAGATCAATCCAGAAACTATCCTGCACAGATCTTCTACGGTTTTCATTATTTTACTTTTTCTTTTATAGCAACTCTTTATTTTATGTTATACTAGCTGATCCGACAGACGTTGTTCTATAGATAATATAGAAAAAATACTGTATTATAGGAATTTGCCAATAATATTTCAAAACATGAAGAATTATTTCGTAAAAAAAGCTCCCTGTCGTTATAATGAAATTGTTTCACAGAACTGTCAAACCGTGCGTCGCAAAATTCTCTCAAAGAAAATGTGTCCATACAAAACAAATATTGAAATTAAAAATAATTATGGGTCCCAAATCGTTTAGCGGACCGCGGACAAATCCATCGCGGACAAACAACGTGTCACGTAATTTATATATATTAAGATTGTGATAAAGTTTATTAGTTTATTTACTTTGAGTTTATTATTTTAACATGTCAATAAATAAAAATGAGTCCGACTAGATTTTACTGTCTGTAAATACATATTATAATAAACGAAAATAATAATTTATTATTTTTAAAGTGATATGCCTCACTTTTAGGATTAATTAAATTAAATTTGTAACCATAATTTATGAACAATACGGGACTCGAACCCGTGACCTCGCGCGTTCCGTGCAAGTACTAATCCACTGGGCCAACCGTTAGAGTGACGTAACATTCATAAATTTTGATATGTCTTGTTCAACTCTCAGGTTGTGGCTTCATCTACAGGATCTACTTTACAGTTGATAACCTGCTCAACCCCAATATTTGCATATTAGGAAATTGACTTGAGATTTCGCTCTTTCTAATCTAAGCAAGAAGACATACCAAGATTTACGAACAAAACGTCACTCGAATCCTGCATCGTTCTGTAGCTGCAGCTCTCTCAATCTGCAGCTTAATGTTAATTAAGGTTAATTAATTAATCTTAATCTTAAGGTTCAAATCCTGGTAGGTGCAAGCATTTATATGATGAATATAGATGTTTGTATCCGAGTCATGGATGTTTATATGTATTTATGTATGTTTATGTATATGTTTATATGTATTTATGTATGTTTATGTATATGTTTATATGAATTTATGTATATTTAAGTAAGTATATTGTATTAAATATATCATTGTATTGTAACACAGGCTATAAATGCTTAACTTGGGGCAAGATAATTTGTGTAAAAAAGTGTGTCAATATTATTATTATATTATAAGCTGTAGAGATTAATGGTCGCAACAATAATCAAACAGATTGCTTTAAAGTAATTGAAAAAAAAATATTGCAATCCTAATAATCTCAGGATGTTCTTGATTCGATATAAAGAGAGACACATATTTCGCATTGCATTTGGTTATGATGTAAAAAAGTTGAAGAATTTCTCGAAACAATCGTCGTAATTAACGACCAACTTCAAAATGTTGTAGAGAAGAATATGTTTTTATTAGATTTGTTTTAAAACCTTGATTTGAAACGAAAAATACATAATTTTGAAGTAAAAATGTTATTGTAAAATGATTTTACGTAATAAGTGATTATTTAAAGTTAATTCTGATAATTTTAAAAGATTACTAAATTTTGGTCCTCTTTATATATTTTTATGATTCAGCAAGGTTAAAATATGAACAGAGAAAATTGTCAGAAGTCAAGTCAAGTTCACGTTATATGAAGCTCACATTTAATAATTCTCTTTTAAAGTTTATCGATCAAGTGAGCAATATTGAAACCGGCTTTCGCTCCGTCACTAACAATTTCCTTTCTATCGATCAACTCGAGCAAAATTTAATTTTTTCTGTTGACAAACTGTAGGTGGAGTTTATAACTTTTGAGTACTACTTTATATATACTAGGTGCTTTCAAATATGTTGGCGTTATGTATTTGAAAATAATTGGAAATTTGGAATTCGTCTTTTTGGTTTTTCTAAGGAAAAGGAGCACAAACCACCTAACGGGTCACTTGATGTTGAGTGATCAACGCCGCCCACATTCTTTTGCTACAACAGAGGGACCACAGGAGCGTTGCGTGGATTTTAGAAAAGTGTACGCGCTTTTTTTGAAGGCATTCCACAGCTTGGTTGCAGGTGGAAGAAAGTTCCTTGAAAACCGCACTGTGGAGGAACGCCACACATCCAGATGGTGGGGATGACACCTAATTTGTGGCGTGTCGTGCGTAGGTGAAATCAGGTCAGACAGCTTTTCACAACAAACAGCGGAATACTTCCCGTGATAAATGCGGTAGAAGACACACAATGCAGGTTTTTTTAAGAAACAAGGGGGAGTAAATATTTCCTCTTAAAACAATATGTACAAATTTATAAATCTAGAATTCACCATCTTGTTTTTTTTTTCAAATTCAACTCGAGCAAAGCAGGCCGTTCCCCTTAGTGTTATGATAAACCGAAACATTTTTTTATATGAGAGGGGGCAAACGGGCAAGAGGCTCACGGGATGGGGAGAGGTGAGGCAACCGCCCATGGACATCCGCAACAACAGGTGTGTCAAGAAATGCGTTGCTGGCCTTTAAGGTGGGAGTATGCTTTTTTCTTGAAGGTCCCTAAGTCGTATCTGTTCGGGAAGACCGCTGCCGGTAGTTGATTCCACAAAGTTGCTGTGCGAGGCAAGAAATTTCGAACAAAACGCGTGGTTGTGGAATTCCAGACGTCTACGTGATGCGGATGGTACTTTGCACGTAATGTCCGGTGGTGGAATTCGGCCACTGGAATCAACCCAAACAGCTCCTCTCCCCGTGATAAATGCGGTAGAAGATGCAGAGAGAACCCACATCTCTACGCAATGGTAGAGAATCAAGCCGATCGGAGATGATTTGATCGTCGATGATTCGAATCGCTCTTCGTTGTATGCGGTCAAATGGAAGAAGCTGGTACTGGGGAGCACCCATCCAGAGGTGAGAACAGTACTCCATGTGAGGCCGAATTTGCGCCTTATAAAGTTGCAGGCGGTTGCTGTTAGTGAAGTACTGTCTCGCCTTACTGAGTACACCAAGCTTCTTAGAGGCTAGTTTGGCTTCCAAGTCACCACGGAACTGAACGTCGCTCGATATATCGACGCCAAGTATGCCAGGATATGGCAGTTAGAGGAGTGATCTCGAATCGAGGGCATCAAAAAAAAAACATAAAAGTTTTAATGACATTAAAAATGTAACATTTAAAAATGAGAAACAAATTAGTGAAATGTTGATTCCAGCTATTATTAATTTATTTTTCTTTTTGACAAAATGAATCTAATGAATGAATAATAATAAAAAAATGCAACGCAAGTCTCGAAAAAAGATGTAACGTTTTTGGACCTAATAATAATAAATCTAAGAGCAGCAGAAAGTTGGTTTGAATGTTTTTAATTCAGGTATTTTGATGTCAAGGATAAAATAATAATTATTAACTTTCAAAAATTAAGTCTCAAGTTTTCATCGAAAATGAGAAGAAAGAGTCTTAAAGAAAGAACTTATTATGACGCACAAGAAGACCACGTATATCTGTCCGCGGGAAAAATCTATCTTAAGCTACACTAACAAGTTATAACCGTTTTTGGGTAGGCAGATAGAGTAAAAATGCATCTGCTTATGTACATTGTAAATGGGAACTCATAGACGAACACCCGAGCCACAAGTCTGCAAGACTGTACGGAGTTGCCCGATCTGAGAGAAGTGGAACCCACACGTGGAAAGATGAAACTTAGTAAAAAGTAATGAGATATAATTTACTGATCTATTGTTCAATAACAAACATTTTTCGTAGACTTCACACACATAATAAATAACAAAACTTGAATATCGAAAACTCATTAGCTCTAAAGTATTGTTGGAGTTAAAATGTCATGTGATCCAGTTATATATAGAATAGCTTTTATTCTTACATTTAAAAACAAAATAATTTAAATGCAAGGGAATTATATAATACTAATCTACATAGAAAAATAATAGATTTTATTCATACGGTTTCGAACTTATTGGCAGCGAGCATTCAGTTTCAAATATATGGACTGAAACTAGTGAAATCACGTAGGCACGAGTAAAATAGCACAGACTTATAAATTGAACCAATTTGTGTTGTACAGGAGTTATATTGCTAGTGCAGACTGAAATTCAAATTCGTTGCTGCCATTCAATCATTAAAATTTCATAAAAATACTGATATACTTAGTTAGATTTTCACTGTATTGGGATAGTTGAGAAAAATATGAGATTCCGATTTCCGATTTTGATGCGGTTTTCAAATTAAGTTTTTATGTAGATATTTACTTTTCTTTTTTATGGAATTGGAGGACAAACGAGCGTACGGGTCACCTGGTATTAAGTGATCACCGCCGCCCACATTCTCTTGCAACACCAGAGGAATCACAAGAGCGTTGCCGGCCTTAAATATTATGTAGATAATAACAATGTTATTAAAACTATATAATTCTTCTGTACGTGTGTTGACAGTGAACTCCTCCTTAGCCGCTGGAACGATTTGAATGAAATTTTCTATGTGTTTTCAAGTGCATTCGAGGATGGTTTAGATTCACAATTATTGAACTACCTCCTGGACCTTAGCTGGACCTATTTTGATGATTATTTTTGAGTGTTCCAGTGAATTTGAGAATGGTTTAGATTCTCAATTCAGTCCAAATATTATTCTCATGTGTATGGTAGTGAAATGGCTGGATTTTTCAAATTTAAGATGTGTGTACAGGACAACGTATGTCCGCTAGTATATATATAAAAATGATGTACTAGAGAATTGTAGTTCTTTCATTATTATTTCTGTTAATCCTAATTATGCTAATTATGACAGTATTATTTGGCATTAAATAATATAATAAAAGTTTATTTTGGAACAATAGCACAAGACTAAGAAGGGCTAAGGACCTTCTCCAGATACAGAATTAAGTTCATTAAGATTTTGTTAATTGATATAATAAAAAAAACAGTACAATAGATATGATTTGGACAGCATGCGTCACTGGATTTGGGATGTATTTAAGGTATTTTATCGGCGCTGTCTCATATTATGAGCAGCACATTAGTAGGTCAAAAAAATCTATTTCAAAACGATATTATATATATTCCTAATATTTGCATATTAGGAAATTGACTTGAGATGTCGCTCTTGTAAATCTAAACAATATGTTATGTTTTTAAAGTGATAACCCTCACTTCTAGGATTAATACACAACTATGATGAAGCCACAACCTGAGAGTTGAACAAAGCAAACAAGATTTTATAACGATACGCTATTCGAACGGTTAGCTCAGTTGGTAGAGAGCGACATCTCAAGTCAATTTCCTAATATACAAATATTGGTGTTGAGCAGGTTATCAACTGTAAAGTAGATCCTGTAGATGAAGCCATAACCTGAGAGTTGATCAAAGCAAACAAGATTTTATAACGATACGCTATTCGAACGGTTAGCTCAGTTGGTTAGAGCACCGGCACGGAACGTCGGAGGTCGTGGGTTCATGTCCCGCATCGATCAGAAAATTTTGTTTTTGGAGTTTATTGGAGTTTACTCTTTAAGAATCGATTTTCATATAAGGCGCCCGGTATGAGAAAAATATGGACAGTAAAATCTACTCATCAAAGCTCATAGTAACGTTTTTGGTGCGCATCATTTCTCGCGCACCTTTCACTTTCTTGTATTTTGAAGCTTCGTTATAATATTATAATTGATTTATTATTATACTTTCATAAAGTTAAGTGAAAATTCTATAAATTATGGAAGAATGTGGTGTATATTATAATAGTGAAATCTGATAAGCACGTAGGTACTAAGTAAGTTACAATTCATACATTACAACACATGTATTGTATATACAATAAACATGTATGCTTCGTATTTATTAAATATTGAATTATTCTATATAGTTCATACAAATTTAAACAGGGGTAAGCGAATTAATATCATTATTACCTACTTAATATTAGACCTACTTACAATATGTAGAAGAATATATTAATTTTGAATGATAAGCAGACCGATTGTACTGAGTAATTTGTATTACAATAATTAGAGTTCACATTGGATCATGGATGAGAGACATCTACTGCCTCTACTAGTGACTTTAGACATATGAAAGTACACAATACAATATCACGTCATTATAATATTATTTAGTGATCGTGAAATCGATGTTAAATTTATGCAACATCATAAATGCATGGAAAATGTACACAGTGATTGCAATTTGTGTCTTTACCGCTAGAGGGCGGTAAAAACTAAAATATCTATATCAATTAATTTTAATAACAAAATCATTAAAAAAACACTACGCGTTCCTATTATGGTTATGGAGCTACAATAAGAAAACTAATTAAGATATTCTGAAGCTAATAAAAAAGCAGACTCTATGTCATTTTTGAAGAGTTTAATTAATTAAATCAATATAAAATTATTTTGTAGAAAATATACGATGAATAGTAAATTAAATTTAAATTGTGTTGTGCAATACCTAAATTTTTAACTACATAATTTCATATTATTAGGTACTTGTACCTACCTAGAGTGATTAAAACTTAAATAAATGGTCCCGAAACTATATGCGTAACACAAACAACTTCAATATTTTGATCTCAAAACCTAGTGCTGTCAAACTAAGCCCAACTACAACTAGTTTGATCTTCATGCCTACCTTGCTGGAAAACCAATGCACGCCCCTGGTCTGTTTGTTACCGACTCCATTGGACTTGATTTTGTTTAGTACCTGTTCAAAGGCAATAGTTCTTGAGGAGTAAACTCCAGTCGTGCGTCGGAGCTGACACACACACTTTCTTTTTTCAAATTTTATTTGTGAATTATTGTTATTTTTGGAATCAATCATACATAAAGGTCATCTGATGGTATGTGGTCAAAGCGGCCCATATCTTTCTTGTACCAAAAGAATCATAAAACCGAGTGTTACCAACCAGAGGCATCAAATAAATGTATATAATATGAATTAGAAAACATATTCTTTTTATGGAAAAAGGAGGACAAACGAGCGTACGGGTCACCTGGTGTTAAGTGATCACCGCCGCCCACATTCTCTTGCAACACCAGAGGAATCACAAGAGCGTTGCCGGCCTTTAAGGAAGGTGTACGCGCTTTTTTTCAAGGTACCCATGTCGTATCGTCCCGGAAACACCGCACAAGGAAGCTCATTCCACAGCTTTGTAGTACGAGGGAGAAAGCTTCTTGAAAACCGCACTGTGGAGGACCGCCACACATCCAGATGGTGGGGATGATATCCTAACTTGTGGCGTGTCGTCCTATTTTGAAGTCTGTTAAAAAGGCCTTTAAAACTTTTAGGCCCTTACAGTTTTACTTATAAATAGCAATTTTTACGAAATAAGACAGGATGGAATGTTTAAATCGGCTTAAAACAGATTTGTCAGTTACGAGTTGACAGATTAATATCCATCAAAGCCGTAAAAATGAACAAGTTTTTTTGAATTTAACAGACGTAGATAACTTAACTAACAAATTTTTATATGGAATGGATGTTATGACTTGATTGTTAATAATACTAATAAGCGATATATTCCATAACCCTTATTTTACCATCAAATGTTAGTAATTTAAAGTTCTTAAAATACTAGATTTTAGTAGTAATATAATAGTAGTCATGACTTAGTAGCCCAACCCACATGTATGGAATACACTAATATTTATTAAACTTTAAACACGGATTCCTTAAAATGTGATGTTTGTCGCTTGGAATTTTTTTCAGGAACTACGTCCATATAATAATAGTAGTAATCTTTATTTAAAGTGACAAATTTAATTATATTTTCTTTATATAATTTTGGTTATGGACCCCATTTTGGGTATCGGCCTCCCCCAACTTTTTCCATTTTTCCCTATCCTTGCCCTGATCGATCCAGTTTCTCCCCACTGCCTGCACGATGTCAACTGCCCATCGCTGCTTTGGTCTACCAGTGCTTCTTTTACCTGGTGGACCTTTCCATCTGGTGGTCTCTATTGTCCACCTTCTGTCTTAGTGCATGACTTGAACTTATGTATAAAAATTTATATTAAATAAATGTTCTTATCGAATCGTAAACTTATAATATTAACTTTAAATTAAATGTGTTAATTCCAAGTAGAAAAAGATATCTCTATAGTAATTACTCCCCTTAACGAGCAATCTATAACTAATCTGTGATCGCTCGTATATCATTGTCACAGGGGTGTTTTTTCTTTTTCAGGTGACAGTTTTCTCAATGCGAGTTCAATGTGAATCTGGCAATAAACCGCTTAAAGAATTATTGCTGATTTTATCACTAAAGGTTTTTTGTGATAGGTTTTTAGATTTGCTCAAGCCTCGTAAAATAAGATTTATAGCAGGCCTCTCTGAAAGTTTTGCGAATAAAAGTTTTTATGTATGAAGCCTTGGCTACTTATAATTATTAAAAAATATGTGATATTGTTTACGAGTAAGAATACCATCGTTCAAATTTCAAATATATTTTTTTTTGAGTGGGTTCGAGTACCGCATCGTTCATTCATAAAATTTTGTTTTTCAAATTAAATTGACATAGTACCAAAATTATTTATCTGAACTATATTCCCGCCCCTAGTTGACAGTGTGATTTGGAATCGTGTCAATGGAGTGACTCTGTACCTACATTAGTATTTTATAGGGCGACTGACTTTAAAGTACTCCAATCATGCAACAATTACTTATACGAGTATATGCAATAATAACTAAGAATAGTCAGTGGGAACATTGCAGTTGGTTGCATAAGGACTCGAGTGTAAGAAGAGTAAAATTAGCCACATTCTAGGTTGGCCGAGCGCCAACGACCTAGAACAACTGTAGAGTCTCTAGACTCGCCCTTACATAAAGTACTGTTCCACGTCGTGGATTAAGGCTAACCCACACAGAATTAGCGCACACCAATTAAATAAAATAATCTAGATTTTTTCTTCTCAACTTTAATTTAAGTTATTCTAGTTTTACATTGAATTATATCAGCAACTTAGTTTTCTAATCAAGATTTATAAATAATAATTTTAAGCTATTTTCATTATTTGCCTTCCACATATGATCTGTCGAATCAATATTATTTTAATAAGGCATTAAAAAGTATTTAGCCGTACTTATGAAATACACAAGATACAACACTAGTTTACATATAACTAATATTTTAGAGCATGAAATTACATTAAAGAGTTGTTCCATACATACATATTGAATAGCCTTTAAATTCAATGTTGGTAGAAGCGAAATACCACTAGGATACAATTAATATGAAAGAGGAGAACGCCTTATAGAATAAGCAATAAAAATATATCAAATAAATACTCTTTTGGAACCATTAGCGGTAGTAGATCAAGTTCCCTGAGGAGTTCCTCAGTTGTTTGCTCAGTTCTATCGTATAGAATCCTACCAATATTATAAATGTGAAAGTTTGTATGTCTGGATGTATGTTTGTACTCCTTTAAAGCAAAAACTACTGACTGGATTTTGATGAAACTTAATTGAATAACACATAGGCTATAGTTTTTAAAACTATAATGTTCCATTCCGAATAGCATGAAATGAACTGAAATGATTTTAAAATTTTTCTTACACCTAGAGTGCCACATTTTTTGTGAATGTCTTATGCTATATTATATTAACCCGAAAAATGAAAAGACTTTTTCGTGGTCGTGGTTGTCGGCTTAAAGTAAGTCTGAGAATAAACGGTCAAACACTGAAAACAATTTATATGGCAAAAATAATGTTTGCCGGGTCAACTAGTGATAGATAATTGTACGATTATTCCGCGCGGTGGTATCACCTCCGTATGAAACAGCCATTACAACCTTCACTTAGATCTAGATGTCCACTTACACGGAACGCGAAAATATTCTTTGATCATACTTTCTTTCTCCTTTCTGTGGTTACTTTGTACGCGTGATGAGTTCTCTCGTCTTAGAAGTAGAATCATAATGAAAACGCGTGTTGCAAGGTAAGTGCTGTGTTATGTGTTTGTGTAATATTTTCATAGAAAGTTCGTGTGTAATATTATGTGTCTCTTAGTTTGCCGTCTTGAATTAAATTTAATATAAATTAATAGGTAAGCAATTGGACTAATGGTATTAGTAATGGAAATAGAAATATATTTATTTAACATAGGGAGCGACAATATTCAAATTCAAATATTTTTATTCAAAATAGGATGTGACATCACTTATTGACTTACTCAAAAACCACCACAAGTTTACAAAAAGAATGCCTCAGACATGAGAACAACGGGCGCAACAACTCAGCGGGTTTTTTTTTTCACAAAATATGGTTACAAAGTAATATCGTACAATTAAAGTTATTATTTAATTGTATATAAAACTTATTATTTTAAAGCGGTAGTGACCGCCCTCAGACTATTAATAATAATAAGCCAATTCTTCAACATGGGGGAATTGCAATTTGGAATCCAGAGTAATGCCAAGAAAAGGCATAAGGCATAAAAGGCATTTATTGTCTCAAAATTAATTCCTTTATAATTCTTTTTGATGACATTTCTTATACTACTAGATACTACTACCGCTTCGGAAACTAATGGCGCTCTGAGATAGAAGAAGTGGCGCAAGAAACTCTTCCAGCATTCTTTTTTTTGCGCTCTTTTCAATAAAAATATACAATATTGTACAGTCATTTCTATCGCTATAAAATAATCACAATCTAGTCCCAGAAATATAGCAGACTCTACCGGTTTTATCACTTTTCCGTTTAAAAAACACTTGCATCTACATTTTTTCTTGCTTTAACAAAAGGTTATTAGCGGTAAACCAGTATCGGATGTCAGATAGAATATCGTTTACTTCGTCATACATAATTTGGTTTCTTTTCACTTTGAATATCAGTGAAGTGTCGTCCCCAACCAATACTACATTATGTTTTATCTATAAGATTAGGAAGATCATTTATATAGATAAGGAAGAGGAACGTTCCATGATTATAATAGACGATATAAAACATAGTATATTGCAACAACAATTGGTAAACGGCGTGAGGCTACATCAGTTCGTAAAGCGATAATGAAAGCAGCTCTGCATTACTCGCTGTCACATGCCAAGTAATCCTTTAAGTAGGATCACTCAGTCAGAACTCTTTGGTTCAATTTTTCCTTTTAAGATACGGAACCCTTAAAACCAATAATACATCGATATCCAGTCAGGCAAGAAGAAGAATGGAAGAAAACTTTTAAATTCTAAGTTAGACTTTATCAAGCGAATGATTATATTTTATCGTAAAAATTGAGTAATTTGGGCTTAACTTTATTTGGTTTGGTCATAATTTCTACTCTGTGATCATATTGTATTGGAAAATGATGTAATTAAGATTAACTTTCTTAGGTTCAGCGACAAAGTTTTGAAAATTTATCTGAAATATTATGAGACCGTTACTTACTGGCTTATTTTGATTCATCAGATGATGTGGTTATTATAACATTTAAAAAAGAAACACTTATTTTAGAATCTATCTTTTCAACATAGAGAACATAATATAGTCTTTAGTTTGTCTACCCTGACTGGAATATATGTTTTCATCGTTTGAAAGCCTGGTAACGGTTATCAGTTTTTATTATTCTAATAAATAGATATATGCTATTTCATTCTCTGTCTCGCTCTTCTTCGTTCCTGGTCATTGAATAAGCTAGACGTGTTTTGTGGTGCTCTATTTGTATTATTAATTATGAAGTTATTACAATCAACTATGTGTCCAGAACCAGTGTATTTTCAATCAGACAATATTCCCCAGTGTATTAAAGCAAGTAGATTCAATATTAAACATAATTGTAATATTGTCGTCACCAACACCGCTTCGGGGCGCACACGTCAACTACAGTGACTGCTACCTACAACAACCACGCAGCCCATACGCCATCCTACCTACAATACTTTTCTGCGATCCTACTGGCATATTTCTCGGCGCACGCGCCAATTTGCAATATTGACTACTTCGCGGTGCATACGCCATCTATTGACAACAGTGTGCAACTGTTCCAATCAGATTTAAAGAGCAGTCACCATTACGTGGGAGAAAGAAGTAACCCGCTATGTATGTGTGATTTCCCTGTGATTTATGGTACAAAAAGCAATTCTTAGATTACAAACTTATTTGTTTGGATTCAAATATTCCACGATTTTTTTTATTAGGTTTCATCTGCCTGGAGGTAGCCAGCAGCTAACAGCTATATGCAAAGTTGTCAGAGGAGATATAGATGCGCCGAGTTTACATGATGAATGTGGAGAAATCTTGGCACTGGCTAATTCTTGTTCAAGACGCAGTTATAGGTTGATCGCGCGTCCGGCGTGTCGTACGCGGTTAAGGTGAGTTGAGTAAAGTGTGTTTGTGATGTATTTCTCGGATAGATGGAAGATGTTTACGTTTTTGTGAAAGGGATATAAAAATATTCTTTATTGATTTTAACAAATTCTCATAGCAAGAAGTGGCAAGATCCTCCTTTTAAGCACATAAAAATGCTTGTGCCAGGAGGCTCCGCTCTTTCTTAGCCTTAAAATAACATACTTAGAGAACTTTAAGAAATATGATACAACGTGTGTGGGTGTGTGTGTGTGTGTATGTGTGTGTTTTAGCGTATATGTCGTAAGAGCAACTCAGTATTATCATAATTTAGCGGTAGTATCCAGGCGATCAATACAATTTTACATTCATGGCCGAATATATGAATGGTTTTTAAATGTTTATAATTATATTAGGTTATAAAGGTATCTTTCGTCCTTAATTAGTTTTGTTTGTGTACGAAGTAACGTTGATTTAAAAAATTGATTGGCTTACGCTGTTATATATTAGAATAAAAAAATATAAGTCTCATACTTACACTGGCTCGAACTGGGCAAATATCACACTCACAACCCAAATCATCGCTGAATACAAAAATAATGATGAAACAAAAAATAAAAATAATAAAAACAAAAATAACATCACAAATTATTGCCTGAACTGACAAAAATATCTCCCGACAACCTTCATGAACTTTGCTCACAAAACATTCACTAATACAAAAAATACCTTGAACAATTCCATTTCCGTTTGTAAATAATATAAAAGTAATAACATCGTAAACTTGAAGATGTAACGAAGTTAAACACGATGTTAACTTTTAACGAGCTCACTTAAATTGAATGGGCGCTCTTCCTATGTGTGTATAAAGTAAAATAAGATAATATAAATTTAGTGACAAATGGCCTTATTTTACGAACACTCACATAGCAGTGAGAGGCTCTTTTGCACAGGAAGCCGGCTAGATTATGGGTACCATAATGGCACCTATTTTTGCCGTTAAGCAGTAATGTGTAGATATTTCTGTGTTTTGATCTGAAGGGCGCTGTAGCTAGTGAAATTACTGGGCAAACGGGACTTAACATCTTATGTCTCAAGGAGACGAGCGCAAGTATGGCGCCGATCAGAATTTTTGGTATTTTCAAGAATCCTGAGCTGTACTACATTGTGATGGAAAGGGTGTATTAATTAGCATCAGATGAACGTCCTGCTCGTCTCGTCCCTTATTGTCATAAAAAAAGAACAGGATGCGGCTGAATGGGAGTCACAGCCACACTTCCTGCTGCCGCAGTGTGTTGTATTTCGTTTTAAAGAGCGTCCTGGTTGAATTATTATGTTAAGTGTGTTTTATGGAAAACGAGGACATACGAGCGTACAGGTCTCCTGGTGTAAAGTGATCACCGCCGCCCTCATTCTCTTGTAACACGGGAGGAATCAGAGGAGCGTTACCGGCATTTAATATCGTATCGTTTCGTCCCGGAAACAACGCACAAGGGACCTCATTCCACAGCTTTGTTGGACGTGGAGGTAAGTATCTGGAAAAGCGCACTCTAGAGAAACGCAACACATCCAATTGGTGCGGATGATATCGCAATTTATGGCGTGTCGAGTGAAGGTGGAATTCGGCGGCAGGAATCAGATGAAACAGCTTTCTAGAACACTCCCCGTGATAAGCCCCGACAATTCGAGCAGCTATGCAGTTACGCAGTCAAATGAAGCAATTATAACTTCAAAATTTATACAACAATATAACAATTTTTTAACTTCAAAATTTATAGTTCATAAATTAACTATAATCCTTATTCAAAACAAAATAATTCTTATAACTATATTTACGATACTAAATATGATTTCACAAAGTAAAAACTATCATTACGGGGAACTGTACCAAGAATACTGGCAGCATACCCGTTGGATTGCTAGGCTGATCCGTTGACCGAAATAACTGTTTCCAGTAGCCCTATTGAAGCGAGAAGATAGTACTTTGTACATCCCATCTCTGGATCCAACGGGCCAAGTGTCTCGACACCAAACGGCGCAAAGATGTAATTTACTGTCTTCGGCTGTCTAAGCAGCAGCCCCAGCATGAACTGCAGTAGCTTAACTTGTAACTTAAATTATATTTTTATTACAATTATATATTGAAAGCTAAGGAGAACTTTTCATTCTATACTATAATGAACCTTAGCATCTATGACGCAACAAGTTTTCATTTAAATCATATCAGCGGCACACCGCACATGTGAAATAGTAGGTGGAGTATCTTCTTTAATTGACCAAATGTTATGAGTTTTACTTTCATTCACCAATTCGACACGTGTTTCACCTCTACACGAGGCATCTTCAGGATATGTTAACTCGCTGAATTCTGAAACAACAGTCAAGTCTCGTCATTATGAATTTCCGCAAAGTAACGCCTACTTCAATAAAAATCCTTTAATCGACTTGAGACGTCTTTACCAGAACGAGCGTTATAAAGCCGAGCGTAACGGTTCAGTATTATTTTATCTGCACAAAACCTAAAGAAATAAATAACAATAAAAAATAATTAACAAAAAACAACCGACTTAAAAACCACTATTCCAAAAATTGTTTTGGTGGCCCCGGTCTCGCCTCTCGCCTCCTCACGTAGCACGTGCGACTCAAGCACATCTCACCTATGTATGCAGTTACAAACCTAACATGGCTGACACCGACTCCAAAAATAACAATAATCGTAACTAGAATTAGATTAAATTATTAATTAGATTGTATAAAAATACGCAATTATTTTTATACTTTTAGTGAATATTATCTCTCAATATAACATAATATTATAACGATATAATATGCAGTAAAATAATTGCAAAACAAATTTTGAAATAGTGTTTCCGAAGTCAGTTGTTTTTTTATTTTTTTATTTTTAGTGAATCTGAAGTAAACGAACTAATTATTTGCGTCATTATGTGTTGATCTACTTTATTTTTTATATGCAGCAATGAACGTATTCGCATCGCAATTTGAATTTAGACAGTTAAAAATTATGTTACTAATCGCATCCTTACTGTAAGTCATTAAGGAGTTCCATTTATCATAATATTCACCTACGACAATTACATAACAACATTACGATAGTGACCCAAAAATACCCGAATAGCATAAAAAAGATTCAGCCGAGTATCATTAATTTGCTCCTAATAATTGAAGAGTTTCTTGTTTGTCATGGATTAGGATCTAACCAAACTCTCACCAAACTACCTTTGAAGTGTATCCTTTCAAATAAAAAAATAACCACCGAAATCGGTTGGCGCGATATTAAGTTATTCGTAAATTTATCGCGCACATACTTATAGCAAATTTAAGATTTTTATGGTATTTCATGGATACCATTGTGAGATCTGGATGATTGTAATGGGAAACCGGGCTTTCAAATAAAAAGAGATTTAACAAAATCGATTCATCCACTCGAAAGTTCTGAGGTAACAAAAATAAAAAGACAACATACCGACGAATTGAGAACCTCCTCCTTTTTTGAAGCCCGTAAAAAATTATATACTTACAAAGTACATCTATTTACAGTTTTAATATATACTAGCTGACCCGGCAAACGTTGTTTGGCCATATAATATATTTTTAGTTTGACGGTTTTTTCTCTGACGTGTTTTACAAATACCACTTCTATGAAAAAGTCTTTTCATTTTTTGAGTTAATATAGCATATGTGTATGACACTCACAAAAATTTGGCTTTCTATTGGTAACAGATTTTTTCCAAAATCGGTTCAGTAGAACCAGAGATAAAGGCCGGCAATGCTCTTGTGATTACTCTGATGTTGCAAGAGAATGTGGGCGGCATCACTTACAGATCACCATGTGGCCCAAATCCCTTCCTTTTCCATAAAAAAAGGTAGCCCTTTAGAAAATTGTGAAAATGATTTTAAATGAAAGAAAGTATTATCTTTTTTCGTAAATTTTTCAATAATTTTATTCTGCTATTCGGGACGGACGCAAATCAAACAAATAAAAAATCATGAAAATCAGCCCAGCAGTTCTCCAGATGTATGTGTTCGAACAACTATACTTTGTAAGGATAGATAGGTACGGTTGTATGTATATGATGTAAAAGTTATAGATAGGTATTGCAATATACCGCTATGTCCTCCTAAATTATGTTTAACGATGTTTTTCAGTCCGCATAAACATGAAGATTTTGCTATTTAGAAACGCGTGAGCAACTAGAGTTGGCCGTAGGAAAAACATGGCATGCCCAAATGTATGCCTGCTTCTTTTAGGGTTTGATCCTGCGATTTGTTGATAATCATTCAAAATGCTAATTAATTGGAACTTCAGGCGTTTAAAATAATAACTCCACCCACAGTCCTCCGATCACCCGCATGCCAGTCCAACCGCCTGCCACCGGGCCGCACTACAATATCGCGCACTCGGTTGTTTATTGTCATCGTCATAACTATTCAAATATTTGTTCAAATGATGTAGTATAGGCAAGATTTATCTACTATAAATATCTGATATTTAAGTGTTTTTCTGATATGTAAGCTACATTATTGTATCAACATGCAATTTTTTTACTATGTGCATAAGTAATTGTGTGCACAATATAAGTTACTTTAGTTTTTTAACTATTCCACTCTTTAATTTTCTGGGATGAAAAGTATTTAAAGTGTTGACCGGCAATATAAGGTATGATACCTTATTTTATTAAATTATTTATATAAGTTGTTGTGTACTACGCTATATAAGTAACTATAGGTATTTAACTTTCCCACAGGAACTCGTTAATTTTCTGGGATGAACAGAATCTAAGATGTTGACCGGGGATGTAAGGTATCATCATACAAAATTTCAATAAAATCCGTCCAATAGTTTCAGAGATTAGCCCGTACAAACAGACAAACGACAGAGAAATAAGAAATTCCAAAAAAATTGGGACTTGTTCTATTTTTCTTCTTACATCCCTCTGACTCGCTTTTGATCATTTTTTTTTCTTTGTACATAAATTTGATCTCTACAGAATTATTATAAGTATAGATTAAGTAATGTCTTCGAATGAATGCCGAACAAAGTAGTGCAAACACATTTGAAGCCCGCTGATGTCTGGGGAAAAGATTACTTTCAGTTGGCAATATTAAGTTTTCAGGATCTGTCGTATACTTATTGGAATCTTGGTTTTTGTTTCCCTAAAGTCCTCTTTGTAATGTCAAACTATACAGAACCTATATTACCTCTATAAATATAGAAGTTAACAACAGATAATAGAACTGGGTTAAACCATTCGAAATAGCACTTTGTAGCAGAATAACTTTGTAATATCGAAACTTAGTTGTTAGATTGAACACTTGGCTTCCGTTGATATTATGAATCCGATATTACGTAGCAATACTCGATGGGTAGATAGATATTGAATATTTAAACGTAACTTAAATATGTATTGGATCCTATCGCGACCCTCATAACTGTTAGAGGCGTTACTACATATAACTGATATTTACATATCATATTGACAGATTTAAAGATTTCATGAATTTTAAAGAAGTACAAAATAAGAAAATATTTAATATTTAATTTGATGTAACGGAAATAATTTGTTCTTTAGGCTGTTTAATGTTCTAATTTATGTTGTATACAACATTCAGGCTAATTTGGCGTTTAAATGATGGTGATAAGCCCCACGAGCGCCCCTCAGTATGCATGGAAACTTAAAAGCACCATTAATTTTTCTTACCTATTTATTATCTCAGAATACAACACAAACTAGAAGTAGTGTTCCATCACATTTCTACGCACATTGTGTCTAAAATACTCCCCGCCCGCACCTCACCTCCCCGCGTAGTCCTCCCAACGGTCCATACATTACCGCTTTAAGAGCTTATTCTAATAAATTGAATATTTCAATTAAATAAATTTAAAATGTGCTTCTTACAGATGAAATGTTAATGCTTACATTGGGGTGATTTTATGCATACAGGGGGGTAAATTTTTCAGACTAATTCTCATTGCATTCCAGCTCTCGTCTCTCTAAAATTGCCTCCTAGCTTGACAGCAGAACAAGTAAACGCTGTGGTGTCTTGACATCCAACTGGCATCATGCACCAAAAAGCCTCCCACCGATATATCTGTAGCAATAAAAATGAAAAAATATACGTATGTGATGCTTTTTGAGTCTGTGTTTTATACAATGAACATATAATATCAATTAAGTCTCAATAAGAAGTACATTGTGTCAAAACTTAGATAATGTAAACATCTAGATGGAGTCTTTTGTTGTTAGGCAACGCATGACAACAGGGCAGGCTTATTACAAAAATGCTGACTTTTGTTAACTTACGACCGTTCCCAATATTCAATCTGTCTCTTGAGATAAAAATCGTAACTATTGTTGACTTTTCTGTCCCAATAAACTTATCGATGGTAACTCACCTTATCCGTACACGCTGTCTGTCAATGGGACGACGTATAGCTTACCAGCGATATAAATTTTGTATGGAAATTGCAATTCACGCGTCCCAATATAAGGCGATAAGAATGACTTATCGGGTATATTGAGACAGAAACACGATCTTCGATTTAGATTATTGACAGCTAATTACTAACAGAAAAAGGTAGTAATTTACCTCTACCTGTAAATAGTATATTGGGAACGGCCGTTAAAAGAGCCTGTTTTGTCAACGTGTTCTAAGACAAACGAAACTGAATAAAAACGTTTAAAATATAAAAGTAAGTAACCAACCAAGTGCCACAACTCATCTCCATTCTCATTCTTTATGCATAGAGTTCTGCCTTCGGCTGTTCAATTGTGTTTACTTCTAAGAACCGATCGTCTTCGAATATATGTATTATGAAAAGTATGGTAAAATTTACATCTTTCACAACATGCTATTCAAATATATTTTGTTCAAATAATAAAGTATAAAAGGCAAAGATTATCTACTTTAAATACCAGATGCGAAAAAGTATATATTTTTATATTATATGGATCAATTTTTTACCAACAAAATATGTGCGTTAGAAATAATTTAGAATTTTTTATTGTATTTCTTTTTGTAGGACTATTTAGAAGAAACATTTCCACTATACATTAAATATACATGTAACTCGAACGGTTTTTGCGGACCACGCCAGAATAGCTTTTTTTCCAACTCATTTGACACTTATCGTTATTTTTTGGATAATTCACAATTTATCTTTATAAATGATGTGTTATTCTGATGTTTAAGCTATATTAGTAGTTTAATTAAAATCCATTCAGTAGTTTGGATTTTAATGAAACTACAATACGGACGTTCCTTATCTTTCTATGTCTTATTAGTATAAATAGGTATGTTAAAATTAATCGTAATTATTAAAATTAATTTTATTGCAGTTGATATTAGATTTTAAATAATAGTTGTATAGTAGGTACTCGCATCAGATCGCGAGTGTTTGGACGGACGGACTGCGTATACAGAGAAGAGCAGATTCGAATCCCGAATTTTCTAAGCATTTTCGTACAAATTAAATTTGCATTTGCAAATAAACAAAGGGGTAAAATGCATCTCTTTTAACGAAAACAAGTTCTAACCTTTATATATGTAATACCTACTAACTCTTGAGTTATATAGAAGGACATATAAAGGGAAAAATTCAAAAATATCAGAGCGTCTCCGCCAGAAAAAAACAAATTTGACATATTGAATAAATTGTAATCCAAACTTTATGTACACACGCGTATAATGAATTCTGTCATGAAGTACATTTTGTGGCTTATGTATATATGCATTGGCATAGTGCATCGAGTGTGCTTGTTTCAGATTAACTAAGGATCTAGGATGAAGCATCAACTGGAATTGCTATTCGTGTACACCCAAAAAGGGATAAGCAATCCTGGTGAATAAACTTGGCCTTTGTTCAAAGAATGATAATTTGAAATTACTATTTTCAATAATAATTAAAAATTTTACGCATTGTATCCAATATTGTGGAAATATTTATATTGCGGCTAATATGATTTTATCAATTTTGTAAAAATTTAACTAAAAATGGTACTTATTTTTATGTTTTATGATCTCCGCTCAATATGGCTTTTGCAGTCGAATTATGTCTAAAACTCGAATAATGTATTCCTCTCATCGGTCTAGATTCCCCATATTCGTAGGTAAAAAAAAAGTTACCCACTCTTTATGATACACACAATTTAAAACATATCACTATGTATTCTTAAGATGAGTTATATTCAACACTCAATTACCACTTAACTTCAGCACTTAAATAACTGCTACTAACGCAAAACTTACAAACTATGTTTTATGATCACAACCGTGATTCACGAAATTTAAATCTTGCAACCAACCATAGTTTGACGGGTTAGTTTAGTGAAGGTTGTGATTACCAAACAAAACAGATACTCTGACACTCGCAAAAAATTATTTAGTTCCTTTTTATTCCTAACAGTTTATGGATTTTGTGATCTCGGTAATGCACAGTATTAGTATTTGCTTGTTACATCCAGGTACGTACTTCATCCTAAATCTAGGATCTTTACTCAATAATGCTCTGCAATAATGATATACAAAGACGAAACCTTGATTAAGGATTTAGTTGTAACAACAAAAACCAAGAATGAGTATTCCAATCTGGCTGCCCTACTATTATAAAATTTTTAAATATTTTGAGCTCTTTCAACTTCCAATCCCAATCCGATCTGTACCCGTTAAAATACGGTTCGGTGTAATCGCAGAACAATTTCAAACGGCTGACGGAAAGAAATCGGATGACGGAAGCCGGATCTAGTGCGTAAACTACATTAGAAATAGTTCTACGACTACTTCGGATCGGACGTAGTGCGAATACGCTCTAAGTGTTGCATTCAAAAGAACATAGATACATTTTGTGTGATTTTGTTTTTGACTTAGTATTTCAGTAACTAAACCCTAAAAAATATATATTTTTACATACTGACATAATACAAAGTAAGTGCTTCCTACTGTATTGACACAGTGTTCAAACTTCAGCAAACTGTGATCTGCGGTTTCCTCTGAATTGCGATCTGCATTGTTCTATACAACCTTAATTTAACTTTATTCGATTTTTAAATGAATATTTTGAACAACTTATTTTGAATTTCCATTCTTATTAAAATGTTGTCCTGTAAATGTACATAGAAATTATTTTACAAAGATATTGCGATAATTGATGTATACAAATGTTTTAAGTGTTAATTCCGCCAATATTTAACGTCTTTAAAGAACTCGGAACGTGTTTCGCATCCACACGAGGCATCCTCAGGATATGTTGACTCACCAAACTCTGGCATGAGACTGCAACACATAAGAAAACTTAAAACATTTGGATAATTATGGATTTCCGCAAAGTAACGCTTACTTCAATAAATAATTGATTTAATCTTTTAATTTAATATATTTCACACTGGTAGTAACCTAGTTCAGTAATTTGTGGCCTTTATATTGGACTGTTGTTGTGAAGTTGCGATATTAAGTTAAGGAGTGAACAAAAGGGATAGATTTAAGGAACAAGCGCACTAACCTCGAATATCACAGGTGTTGCAGATATGCTCGTGCGCTGCTGAAGTCTCAATCGTCTCTTGTCCGGCAACTATTCTTTCACTACACTTTACAATTGGTATTTATTAGGTACCGGAATACGCAGTGTTGGTAGGCCTCCTACAAGATGGACCGACAATCTGCTCAAGATCGCCGGAATACGTTTGATGAGGGCAGCGCAGGACCGATCGTAGTGGAGATCTTTGGGGGAGGCCTTGGACGTCTTTCGGCTGATGATGAGGTACCTATATATTAGTCGAATCACTACTACTATAATCTCATACGATCACTTTAGTAGATAGTAAATGCGGGATTCGGCCAGATTAACAACGCGGTTGGTGATTGAGTTGATTTGCGCTACGGTGAGCAAGCGGTCAGCGGTTTATTAATTAATGCACCTGCGTATGTAACAACGGCCGGAAAGTAACTGACTGTATTAGTGATCACCCCACTCGATCGGGCGAGTTACGTCGTTATAAATTTATACAATATATATAATAACTAGCTGACCCGATAGACCCTGTTCTGTCAATAGAAAAATATATGATGTAAGTTATTTAATTAGTGAATAATGTATGTCTAAATGATCATACTCTTCAACTACCGTTCCTTCTTTGTAGAAGGCAATACGATGCGGGGGGGGGGGGGGTTGTATCTCATTAAACATTTATATGGTGTAAAAGAGTAAAATATCTAACTTGTTCAAAATGATAAGGAATAATATCGTATGTATGTAGGCAGCTTTTACCTTACCCGCTTTATAATTGTCAATTTTCTTACTGTATTAAAATGGACATCGTTTGCTATCCTTAAGAGATAGACATATTCCATCGTATACTTATCTATAGTCCTATAAAAGATACGTACAATCCACCATACATTATTTTGCTATATCTCAAAGGGCTTAGACAGCAGCGTTTTTATTTAAAGCTCCCAGACGGCTTACTTTTTTCCGACACCTCCAACAAATATTGTTAATATATACGAAAATGTATACAAAGGTTAACAAATTATATACTAAAACCTTCCTCGAGAAGCACGCTATCAATTGGTGAAAGCAGATGGAAAATCGGCGCAGTAGTATCTGAGTTTATCGCGAACAGACAGACAGACAGACACGTCACAGGACATTGTTTTTAACCGACTTCAAAAAAGGGGGAGGTTCTCAATTCGTCGGTATGTTTTTTTTTATGTTTGTTACCTAAGAACTTTCGACTGTGTGAACCAATTTTGATTCTTTCTTTATTTTAATACTGGTGCTTCCCGTGTTGTGCCATTGCAATTTAGTCTAGATCTGACAATGGCATCCATGAGAAAATCACAAAAGTCTTAAATTTGCTACAAGTATGTGCACGACAAATTAACGAATAACTCAATATCGCCAACCGATTTCGATGATTCTATTTTTATTGCAAATAATAAACTTCAAAGGTAGTTTGGTGAGAATTTGGTTAGGTTCTGATTATGGGATGAATGACATATACTCTTCAATTCAAAGGAGCAAATTAACGATACTCGGCCGAATCTTCTTTATTCTAACCGGATATTTGAGTCACCTACTGCAACGTCGTTATGGTCAAGTAATTTTCGTAGTCGAGTGTGATCAATCGAACTCCATAACGACTTACAGTAAGGGTTGGGATCTGTGGCAGAATTTCTGTAATCAAATTGCAATTGGGCTTACGTTCATTGTTGCATTGCAAAATTTAGTAGATCTACACATATTTAGACAAATTATTAGTTAGTGTACTCCAGATTCACTAAAAATAAAAATAATAAAATTAACAAAAAACAACTGACTTCAAAAACACTATTCCAAAACAATAGATATAATAGGCACTAAAAAAATATAAAAACAATTCCGTAATTTTATATAATCTTATTAATTAATCTAATTCTAGTTAAGATTATTGTTATTTTTAGAGTCCCATTTTTTTTCAATAAATATAGACTCTGTAATTATAGCCCCGTGGTTTGCAACCCTGCCCTAGAGCTAGAGGTCCAGGGTTAGAATCCCGGTTGGTGCAAAAATTTATATGATAATTATGGCGGTTTGTTTCAGTGTCATGGATGTTTATATTTTTTTACCCATAGTACAGACTAATTCTAGCTTGAGGCTAGATACCTTCACAAAAATACCTTGAAGATATTCTGCAGTCTATTCATCACCTTTTTTTTCTGTGAACGTCGAAAACTATGAAGCGACGCCACTGAAGCCCAAAAGCATCAGTGAGGATTATAAATCAGGATAATTAAAATCAATATAGTAAAAACAAGCTTTCTTCCACGTATTACGAAGCTGTGGAATGAGCTTCCTTGAGCGGTGTTTCCGGGATCATACCACATGGGTACCTTCAAAAAAATGCGCGTACACCTTCCTTAAAGGCCAGTAACGCTCCTGTGATTCCTCTGGTCTTGCACGAGAATGTGGGTGACGGTATACACTTAATACCAGGTAACCTGTACGCGTGTTTGTCTTCCCTTTTTCTATATAAAAAAAGATAAAAAATAATATTATGATGTATATCTTAGCATATTAAATATAAATTGACAGTCAAAAGGCTTGCGGCACGTCGTGTGCCGGTTCGTCTCGTTTCCTCAATCATATGCGAGGGGAACGATGGCTGGTCCATGCGTCATCTCGTTGACGCGTGCTGCTTGTGGTGCCAGGTCAACCCGTTATAGTTAATAAATCATTGTATTTGTTGGATGCAATAACTAATTGTGATAGTAATTACGGCCATCATGTTCACGAATGCATCTAATATACCATAATTTATAGTCAAACGTTAATTCTTAATTACTTTTTATAAAACAGTTTACATTAATTAAATATGACTCATATATTGGATGCAGCACCTAACAAACTATTTTGTTATGTATATTACTGCCATTGTAAAATACTTTATTTGATTGAAGAGACTGGCCGTTAAGTTTCTTATATGTTCTTCTCACGAACTTAACTTTTTTCGAATAAATGGTAAATTCAGTAAGTTACAAGAATTATTTGTAGCGACGATTCTAAGGCGCTTAGTTGAAGCCTAATTGAATAAAATTTATTTGACAAACTTTGAATAGAAATTAACATGCTTATTTTTTTTATTTATGAGGGTCAAGTGTAACGGATTATGGATATCCGCAACACCAGGGACACGAGATGCGTTGCCAGCCTTTAAGTTGGGAGTATACTTTGTTGGTAGGCCCCCCACAAGATGGACCTAAGATCTCGTCAAGATCGCCGGATGACGTTTGTTTGATGAGGGCAGCGCAAGACCGATCTTCTTGGAGATCTTTGGTGGAGGCCTTTGTCCAGCATTGGACGTCTTCGATAGAGAAAATACACTTTTAGATCGGTTCTAAGGTAACAAACTAATATAACGTTCGCTTTGAAGTTGGTTGTAAATAATAACTTGAAAAATAGCTTACGACATCAATTGTTAATACTTTCATCAAAATGGAATGTTCTGTGTAATACAAGCCTCTTTTGCTTCAATTTAAGTGAAGGCTCTGACCTGAATAATAATATATTGGAATATTTTAGGGAAAATCTGGCCGCAGTCCAGAATATTCTGAAAGCGAATTAGGAACACTAGCTTTAAGATATAGTGGATTATTGTTGTTATTATTTTCTATCAAAGTCTTTCTAGGAAAAATCGTGGTATGGGCTAAATTGAATAATGATGACTTTAACCCTGTGCTGGATCTCCGCTGTTCGGCAATTCAATTTAAAATATTTTTATTTAACACATGATTTGAAATCGCTTATTGAACAACAAAAAACTACCACTCATTCGAAATAGTATTTCTCAGACTTGAAAAGAACGGACGCAAGAAACTCAGCGTTTTATTTCTTTATTTAGTTATTATTTATATGACGTAGTATCGCATAATAAAATTTCGTGGTATAGTTAAGAAAATCATTTATGTTATAGTAAACTTTACCACACAAATGTTTTTTAACAATTCTTTTGATTTTGGCAATACATTTGTTTTGTACATTTCCTGGTATCGTGTTATAAAAGCATAATACCCCTCTTACGACCTTGCCTAGTTTTCAAACAATGAGTCTATAGACTCAAGTCTATAGACTCATTTCAACCATCGTGGTTGCCTAGGAGACAGAGCCCAATTGGAGACTCTTGAAAGTGAACAAATATGATGTCTATAAGTCGGCGGTCAGCATTTAATCGCGTATAGACTAAAATTTAGTCTATACGCGATTTAATGCGAGTATTTAATACTCGTATAATTTATATTAACCTTCCAATAAACTCACTGGTATTGCAGAAAGATTTTCGTTTAAAATTCTTTTATCCTCATATTCAATCAAAATATTAATCTATTATTAAAAAGACCTTTTGTAGCATTTTAGAATTTAAAGGATTTCAGATAATAAACGTTAAATTTTCTTGTTTTTATCAGATTCAACCGGAAACTCATTTCGGCAAAACTTTGTATAAAATTACTTTTCTGTAAACTCTCTAATTCTGAGATCTTATTAAATGATGCGCTACGGGAGTCGTTCCATTCTGATATCTTAACTGAAATATGTGGTTTAACTTAGCCTTATTAAAATAAAGGGAAAAATACTGCTTCTTTATTAAAGTGAAACTTTTATTACATCGTCTCAAACTTTTTCGTCTGGGTGTTGCATGTCGCGTGACGGTCGGCGCCTATAGCTCGCAGCACCTGACCGTTTAGTGAATAGATTATTACTCCTTTGTGCCAGTGCTCCACGCTATTTTGTTGGTATTTGTCAGTGTTTAATGAAAATGATGTTATTTATTATTATAAAATTAAGATTGATAAAGCGATTTTCATACCCTTTATGGAATATTATTCCAAAAATTTTTAGTTAAATGTGAAAAAATGTTTCACTTTTTCCGTCGTTTCATAAAACCACACAATCCTTTTATTATAAATAAATATTGACACACTTTTTACACATATAGCCTGTGTTATGGGTTGCAAGACAACGGTATATTTAATACAATATACTTACTTAAACATACATAAATACATTTAAACATCCATGACTCGGAAACAAACATCGATATTCATCATATAATGCTTACACCTACCGGGATTAGAACCCGGGACCTCTAGCTTAGTAGGACTTTAGATAGGAGATTTAAGACATTAGATGTTGTTAAGTCTTATTAGTACAGCAATTTCAATAGCTACGGAGTCCTTCCAAGCGAAACATATGAAATTTGCACACAACTTTGCTTGCAGAATTAGTTGCCGCTTTTTCATTCCCGAAGTTTTGTTATGGATGATAGAAAAGATCTCTTGTTAAATGGGAATATTTTTTTTAAATTAGATACAGTTATTACCCATCGTTTCATTGGTTTTATGTAACATTCAAAGGAGTCATAAAATTAGGGCAGCACATGCAATCTGTATGTCATGTATGGAGGCGGTACTCAAATTCTACGCCGGAGAGTAGACAGGTTAAAACTTAATTTGGACGGCGAATTATTCGTTAAATGACACAAAATCTTTATATCTCGCATTTAAAATAAATTTCAATCTTTTTTAAAAATATATTTTATGCAAATACAATGGCACGGTAGTTGTGAGAAATCCTATTAGGAAGGAAAATTTAGGAAAATTTAGGTTTAGATTTTATAACATAAATGTTTAATTATGTGTTTTTGTGAGTATAAACATAAACTTCTAAATTATTTTTTAATGTAAATGTATCAATACCTCGGGTCCAAAGTGTAATGAGCCTCAAATGCAGTAAGTTTGAGATAAGTATGAGAAATCGTTCCATCAACGATAACCCACCATTCCCACAGATAAACAACTTGATAAGTGAATGCAGTTACGTTGTTAATTCCAATATTTCTTGATGTCTCAAATATTTTCATTACAAACAGTTACAACTCGAGGTATTTTCTTTTGAAACCCTTTTTTTTTATGAAAATAAGGGACGAGACGAGCAGGACGTTCAGCTGACGGTAATTGATGCGCCCTGCCCATTATTGTAATGGCACCAATTTCTGCCGTGAAGCAATAATGTATAAGCATTATTGTGTTTCGGTCTGAAGGGCGCCGTAGCTAATGTAATTACTAGGCAAATTAGACTTAACATCTGATGTCTCAAGCGAGCGCAATTGTGGTTCCGCTCAGTTTTATTTGGTATATGGTAGTTTGGTTTCATAAAAAAAAAGTTCATTCTGACATGATTTGCAATTGAAAAATTAGATATTCGCCAGATTCAGGTCAGCTTCACATAAAGAGAAGTAAAAGTGACAAACTTAATCAATTTTGTTACAAACTAGGGACTCACATTAAATATTATAACATTATATATCTTTGAGATATCTTGTTAGACTCGATTTTCTAGTCTTTTAATAATAATTTAAATAACATTAAAATCAAATTTCTATCTATTAATAATATGCTATTATTTTAATATTTATGTACCTATATTCTGAACAGTAGTAACAAATTTCAAATCATCGTACTAAAAAAAATGTAACCTTTAATATAACAAAAAATATTAAACAATAGTAGTTACTCAATGGATCACCAGGGGGCTGCTGAAAATCAGCGCTGTGTTGGTATTATACCAACGTAGCATGACGCTGAGTCAACTCCTTTTAATAAGAATACATGCTATATTTGTTTTTTGTTTGTCATTTGTTTTTTTTTTATGTTATTAGTTCTTAATTATTTTACCTCTGTAAGTCTTTTTTAGTTATATTATTCTATGTGGTTTGTTTTTGTTATTAATCAAGTTTTCATTGATTTATTTATTCAAAATATCTAAAAGACAAACACTAAAAATTTGTATCAATTGGATACTCAGCAATGACAAGGAAAAAAGTAAAAAGAGAAAATTTTTAACACTACACCAGCAAAAGTTTCTTGAAGTGTACCTACATCTGTGAAAGTTTTATTTCACTTTACGAGACAATTTAATCTAAAACTTACAATTGATATAGCTCTATGCAAACGGAATTAATGTGGAAATGGTGTACTTTACAGTTGCTCAGTTTGATAATTTCCACTTTACCTCAACATGCATTAGTGGCATATATTATGAACTTTGCTAATATCTATGAAGCTCCAACTTACTGTAGAAGTGTGTTACTTTTCGTTGAGCAAATTATTCATCTATCCTATTACTAGGTACAGAAGTATCATTTGAAGCTATTATGTATAATTTTTGTAAGACAAAGGATATCTGTAAATAAATATAATTAAAGTAAGGGAAAAATCCTGTACTACCATGAAGCGTATATTGGTAACAAGTAGTGAAAAACAATTAAATATTGATTTTTCAGGAAATAAGCTCATTAACAAAAAGTAAAAAATAAAGATTATTAACGTACCCAATTTTAAAAGTTAGGATTGCGGCAATTATTTTTTTTTCCCACCCACACACCTATTTCATTCATGTAACCTGCAGAAGGCGCGCGGGCGGCGGCAAACGTAAGTTTTGTAATAATAATAAACATCCCCCGCCTTATTCGTTTGAGCCGCCGTTTTTGAACATACTAATAAGATGTCATTTTATATAAAAAATAGGTTTGTGCACTTCTTCTCCATGTAAACTTTAACATTGTTAAATGTTCATCCATTCGCATAATTTTTTTAAAAATGTTTTCGCTTTACTTATTAATTTAGAGATGACGTAATATATCATCATCACAAAATATCAATTACATTTATTCGTTGTTTCGTAGTTGTTTCACATTTATTACTCTTTAGCCACAAATTTTAGACCTTTATATTTTTATGAAGTCATGAAGATTTAGGAAATGACTGTACGGTTACTTGAAATGTTCTTGTTACTTCACTTGCCAGCGGCAGACTTGAAGTTATAAAATATGGACTAGTCTACTAATGGCTTTGTATTCCGTACCAAGTTGTTTGTTTCAAACATTTTCGACTTGAATCGTACGAAAAATGATTTTAAACAGCACGATGCTACACTTTAATTTGATAATTTATTATTATACATAATGTTGTTCATTACTTTCAGCCTTACAAATAAACTGGAAATAAAGTTATTTATTTATTTTATATTATTCGGAAAAGTTACATTTTACACCAATACAGTTTTCACTTATATATATTAACAATTATAATAGCAATTACTGAAATATACGATAAGTAAAATACAGTAACTTAGAAGTAAAACACAACCTATGATGTATATACTTGATAATAAACCAAAAATATACAAAATGTTGACTTTATTCGCTGACATCACTGTCAATACAATTATAATTCTGAAGTTTTCCAAATATCATGCAGCCTTGAAAATAAACTGGGGAAAAATTATATGTCCGCAAAATCTAACTAAAGCAAAAATATGTATAATTTTGTTTTGTTTTCAGGTATAAAGTTATACCAATTTTATTTGTAAGGTCGTTTATGTTTTGTTAAAACCTTGAATAAATAAAGAATTAAAAGCGTGACATACCTCAAAACAATGAATGTATTAAAACTATAAAATTAAATTTCAGATACAGAAATGATATTTCTGGTGCTGCATACAATATCGAATGTATTTGAATAATTGAAAATTATTCACGTGCCTTCGTCGCTGACTGTTTCAATTTCATACATATTAAGCATTGGTTTTGGACAAAGAACCATTGTTAAAACTTTGAATAAATTTGGTTACGCTGTTCAGTTGAGTTTCAGTTTACAAGATAGCTTTCCAAGCAAGGTTCAATTCATAGGATCTACTAAGAGTACTTATTTGATAGTATACGTGTCTGTCAAACAAACTTTTGCAGGTTCGATCCCAGCTGGGAACATTTTTCCACGTCTGGGTATGTGTGCATTCACAAATGAAGTAGGTACACAATAGTTACAGATACAAAAACAATGCCGAAATATTGCACATTCCACAAATGACACCATATTAAGCTTCGTCTGCTATATGAATGAATGAATGAATGAAAACTTTATTAATAACAAACACAAACCACACTGAATAATACAAGTAAAAAAGACTTACAAAGGAAAAAAAATAATTAAGTGTAAATCACATACAAAAAGCAAAAATACAAATAATAAATGTATAATATAATAGTGATTATTCTAATTTAAAAGTACTGTGTGGCAGTTATTGCTATCAAAAGGAGCTAACTCAGCGTAATGCTACGTTGGTATAATACCAACACAGAGCTGATTTTCAGCAGCCCCCTATATCTATACATTTCTGCATTAACTCCAGTTGATTAAAATATTATTGGTGCTCTCTCTTGCTAATTTTCTTTCATTATCTCGTGTATGGAAAATCTGAAAAGATAAGCTTTTACAGATTTGCGGTGTATCAATTACCACTAGGTACCGATACGTCTGTGATACCGTGTAAATGGCACTAGTTTGTAATTGTTCACGTTCCTGAAAGCCGTTCACATTTACCGGCAATCAGTTTCTGTGCACAAAATACAATACAATCATCTTACATTATTTTAAAATTGTTCTGTACTTTACTTTTAGTACTTACAAAAACAAGTCTATCCTTTGTATAATATTAGTGTAGAATAAAGAGAAATACTATAATGTTAATCAGAATTTTTTAAATTAATAAAACATTCAAATAGCATTACATTAATATAACTGAGTAAAATATTTTGGCAGACTCTGGATGTGATCGTGAATGCTGCATTGCGCTTGTTTTGCACAAAAGACGACAATATCAACAATTTCACTCGTGAAAATAGATGATTGTCACGGTTACATTTGTGATTAAAACTTGACTCTGTACAATTGATGTTTTAAATTGTTTTACACAACTGGAATACAGACTAGTTCAATATGGTCGGTTGAAACTGTCCCCGATCTTTCTTCACAGTCGTTCCCTCATTGCTGAGGATCGTGACTCTGCTTAAGTTCGTCTACAGCTTTCCTCCATCTTTTTTGGTCTGTCGCATGGTGGAGTGCGATGCTGATGGGTTGGTTAGTCTGCTCGGATATTTGATCAGACCAGCGTCGTGGGCGCGAGAGACCAAGAGGCCGGTCCTCTTGGGCTCTTCCCTTCAATTTTCCCGAATTTAAGTTGCGTGATACAACAGCTTTATTTTTATACATTTTCCTTTAAAATTATTTCTGACAGAATTAATTTCAAAAGAATATAGTCAATCATGGATTGCTTCAAGTACATTGAATGTCTAATTGTATAATTTAGTAAGACACTGATTATGTTGTTTTGGGAGGTATTCATTGACTGATAGTGTAGTTGTAGGAGTATACCCAAAATCTCGGATTTTAATTGTGAGCGCCAATTCAAGTTTTGGGAGTTCTTGCGAGAACATGAAATTTTTTGTTTCCAAATCATTATACGAATGTTTCATTAGCGTAAGATTGTTAGAAAAACTCTCAATTCCTTTACTTTACTCCTTTAGTGATATACCGGCATATATTGTATACGGCATATATAGGTACCAATATAAACTCGTGTTAAGTTAAATTAGCAAGGCTTTTGTCAGGGAAAATACCTATTTATTTGTTTACAACAGTATCCCAGACAATGTACAAAATAAATCTGTTTTGAAATTGGAACGAACTGTTATGAAACTTCTGGTTTAAGTTCCTAAAAATAAAAAGTAATGTTATATAATATAGCGCTACCAGGTTAAGATGCTCTTTAAAGAAGTAGAGAGCTCTTCTACTGATATTTCCAATCATTTCACAACATTTGTTAGAAATCCAAACTTACTTCTTCCAGTGTTCATGAAAAAAGTTATGAGGAAATTAAGTAATATATCATAAGCAAGATTACTCAATAGACATTTAGTTCAACATTTTGAAGTTGTTATTCTTTTTTGACAAATTTACAGTTTGCTTTAGTATCACTAGAGAAAAACTCAATATAAGCGTTTTAAATTATCATTTTAACATTTTAGATGAAGAAGCGAAACATGCACGCGTATTTTTATTCATGAATATTTAATTGAAATGAAAAACTTTTAAGTGATAAGAATTACTTAAATGTAAATCTTCCATACATAGTTTTAAATTAAAAATATTAAAGTTATTTACTAAAATACCAAAAAGATTTATTTGCCAATAAGTGGCAAAATTGTTTCCAGTTATCTTCGATTATGAAACTGTGAAGTTCTGTATTATCTGGCTAGTTTTATATGAATTTGTTTGTTCATTTCATATTTTATTTATAATTTTTGTATATTTCCATTTGAACGCTGTTTTTATTTGCTATCTGTGAGTGATTGTATGTGTTTTATCGGAGCCACGTGGCAAGCTGTGTTGAATAATCTATATATATAAAAATGAATTGCAGTTCGTTAGTCTCGCTAAAACTCGAGAACGGCTGGATCGATTTGGCTAATTTTGGTCTTGAATTATTTGTGGAAGTCCAGAGAAGGTTTGAAAGGTGAATAAATAAGAAAATGCGGCTAAATTAAATAAAAACAACAAATTTGTTTTTGCTGTGATGTGTCCATACATAATTTCTATGAGAGAATTTATTGACGCACGGTTTGACAGTTCTGCTGTGAAACAATTTCATTACAACAACAGGGAGCATATTTTACGAAATAATTCTTGATGTTTTGAAATATTATTGGCAAATTTATAAAAAACAGTATTTTATTTGTTATATACAGAACAACGTCTGTCGGGTCAACTAGTAATAAATAAACTAGTTAAGTTTTTATAAGCGTTTTTGCTGTGTAATATTTTATATATATAGGGTTAGGTTAGGTTAGGTTTTTTTTTTTTTTTTTATTCTTACACCTCCGGCATGGTGGCCGCAGTCCTTAACGAACTAAACAACATTCATTCCAGTTCTCGCGTTTGCTACTGCTCGTACTTTCATTCCTCATCCCATTTCTACTTTCATCTTTCTCTTTCTTTCTTTCTTCGGGTTGGATTTCCCGGTCCCTACTTTGCTTTCTAACTTATTTTATTTATTTATTTTAATTTTGTGGGGTTCAATGACTTGGTATCTGCTGTCCCATTCTTTCGTTGTCTCCGCTCTTATTTCTTTCTTAATACTAGCTAAAGGGTACCTGTTATACTCAGGCTTGACTTTTAATAACAGCGCAGCATCCTTAGCCAGCTCGTCAGCTCTCTCGTTTCCCTCCAACCCCGCATGCGCTTTGACTCAAAATAGATTTACTATTTTGTTCTGAATTCCGATGTTTTTCAAATTCTCGCGCGTTTTTACGGCCAGGGGATGAAGGGAAACTCCACCCACCACCGTTTCCAATGCGGAGCGGGAGTCGCTGTAAACGTTTGCGGTGGCCGCCTTACTTTTTTGAATCTGCTCTGTAGCCTTAAAAAGTGCCAATAATTCGGCCTGGTCCATACTGCAAAAGTTATCTAGCTTAAATTTTTTGTTACAGGTCTCCACACCGTTCTCCCACTGTGATAATGCAGCTCCAACTCTCCCTTGGATTTTTCTGCCGTCAGTATAAATTTTTAGTCCGGGGTGTTGGAGGATTTCCGCATCATCCACCAGACATTGGAACGATATTTGTAGTTGGTCTGCTGGGTGTGGCGCTTCAACGCTGGGCATAGGTCTCTCAACCTCACGGTCTCCTATCACGCTGCGAGAGTAACCTTTCTTTACTTCGTATAGGATGGCTGCTTCTTGGAGCCGTAAGTCCAGTGGAAGCAGCCCAGCAAGCATCAGCGCTGAGTTTAAAGATATCGTCCTATATCCTTTGAAGACTTTTTGAGCAAATCCTCTCTGTACGGCATACAACTTCCGCTTCACACACACCTATTGTGCCGCTGGTCCCCATGCGCATGCAGCATATAATATGATGGGCTCTACTGCTGCTGTGTAAATGTTTCTTATTATTTCGGGTTCAAGTCCCCAATAGACTTTAGCAGTTCTGGACAGATGTTTATAAATATTCAGCGCTCTGCGGCATACACTTGCTACGTGTCCATTGAACGTTAACTTATTGTCCACCAGAAGACCCAGAACCTTGATTGATCTCTATGCCATTGTTGCCCATGTTCAAGATTGGGGTGTCATATTTCATTTTCTTAGTTATTATCATAGCCTTCGTTTTCTGAGCCGCAAATTTTAGTTTATTTCTAACGCCCCAATCCTGAACACGTTCCAGTGCTTCATTTGCCTTCCTCTGCACTTCTAGTGTCGTTCTACCCGACAAACTAAAAAATAAGAACCACATCGTCGGCAAAATCCTGACAGTGCGCGCCCTATTTCTCTTTTTTATTCAACAATGGGTCCAGCAGCACATCCCAAAAGGTTGATCCCCCTACGGAGCCCTGTACACACCCTTTTTCAGTTGTCTTCGTATATTCTGCCCCGGCGTATCGCACTGTCACCCTCCTATCCGAGAGGTAACTGTTAACCAGGCGTCTCAAGTTTAAGGGGCATTTGTGTTCTGCTAATCGGCATTTAATGGCAGGCCACCACGCGCTGTCAAAGGCTCCCTCTATGTCCAAGGATATGACCAATACAATCTTTTTATTATCCTGCTCTCTTTTGATATGTTGGATCATATCATAGAGGGAGTCTTCGCTGCTACGCTGGGGCGTAAACCCATATTGCCGGGTGTTCATTTTTGGCTGAGTGTGCCACCTTATTCGCTGGATCACTACCTTTTCGAATATTTTACCAAGTACAGGCAGTAGGCCTATTGGCCTGTACGACTTCGGTTAAGTGTAGCGCTCCTTTCCTGGTTTCCGCAGGGCCACCACAATAGCAAGCTTCCAGAGTTCAGGGAAATATGCAAGTTGCAGGCATTTGTTTATAAGAGCCAAAAATATGGCGGTATCCAGCTTGATTGCAGCCTTGCATATATCGGGTGTCAATCCATCTACTCCTGGTGCCTTTTTAGGGTTGAAACTATCGACAGAGCACCTCAGCTCTACCTCTGTGAATAGGGGATCGTATGATTCAACATACGTATCCTCATTCGCTCGTTTTGCTTTTTCTCTAATTTGCTGGTGCTCTGTCGAATCCTCTCCAAGATCGTCGGCTGGGTAAAAGGTGTCTGCTAGGAGTTTTGCAGAATCACTGCCTGTAAGGCTTTTTCCTTGAAGTTCGAGTGGAATGTCTTCATGTCTAACCGTCATCCTGTTTATAACTCTATAAACGCCGTCCCACATACTTTCTCTGTCCTGCCTTCCGCAGAAGCTTTTCCAGCTCGTGGTTTGTACATTTTGAACCTCCTTCAAGTATTTTTCTTTTTCCTCGAGATAGTGCTTCACTACCCATGGTCGACGTAAGGGGCACGCGTTTTTAATTCTTAGTTTTTTCCTGGTGACTTCTTTTTTGAGCGTTGTTAGTTCATCGTTCCACCAGGGCAATCCCTTTGGTTTTTTGTCCTTAATTTTAGGTATGTTTTCGTTACAGGCTTCTACTATACTATTACTATACTTTTCTATTGTTTCTTCTAAAAGGTCTGTATTCGAGATGTCGTCAATTTCCGGTTTACTTATTTTATTATTCTGCCAAATTTGGGTCAATTTTAAACTAAATTCATTCCACTTTGCCTTTATGGTGTTAAATTTTCTAGTAGTTCGCTTTATGTCTACCCCTTCTGATTTTTCTAATTTAATTGTAAAAAGGATCGCCCTGTGGTCCGAGGTGGTGACGTCATCTGCCACTCTCCAGTTTTCTATTTTTCCAATCATATCTGGTGTGCATGTAGTTATATATACTACATAACATAAGCATAACTACGATGATCTTAATAAAGAGCTAGAACTGCTTGACTGGTCTTCAGTTATTCAAGCAAACTCTGTTGACGATGCGGTGTCTATTTTCACGACTGCTGTATCAGCTGCGATAGCTAAAAACACCAAAACTATTAAGGTAAGTCGTTCAAAATTTTGCATCCACCCCTGGATGACTCCTGGCCTCATTAGGTGCTCCAAACAAAGAGATAAACTCCACCAAATATCAAAAAAATTTCCTCATAATGAAACTAAAAAACTAATCTATTCAAGATATCGTAACTTCTACATTAAACTCTTAAGAAATATTAAAGCTTAACACGAAAAAAAGGAACTAGTAGCTCACAAAAAAGATCCAAGAAAGCTCTGGCAAACAATCAATAAAATAACACATCGCAATTGCACAGCTCCTCCGGCGCAAGATTTAAAATACATAAGAAACAATGAGACAGAGGCCTTAAACATTTGTAATGAGTATTTTACTTCAGCTGGTCAAAACCTTGCAAATACAATACTTGGTCAAGAAAATGAAACCGAAGAATCGCTTGCAGCCAAGGTCAAAATTAACTCATCAGCACTAAGCTCAATATTTATAGCGCCTACAGATAAACATGAAGTTCTCGGTCTCATTCAGAAATTAGACCCTTATAGCTCCCCAGGTCTTGATTACCTGAATAATAAAGTCCTAAAGTCAATTGGCCCTGCAATTGCTGAACCGCTAGCGGCGATTTTTAATCAAAGCATCGAAAGTGGTACATTCCCTAAGGCATGGAAAGTTGCGGCAGTTGTACCGATCCATAAAGGTCAATCAAAGATGGAACCCAGTAATTACAGGCCGATATCACTATTAGGGTCTGTCTCAAAACTATTGGAGCGCATTGTGAACAAAAGAGTAGTCGCTTACCTTGAATCTAACTCCCTTATAGCGAATCGGCAGTTTGGATTTAGAAGGGGCAAGTCAACAGAAGATGCAGTGACTCTTCTCACAAAAGTTGTTGCCGCCCATTTAGACGAAGGAAGGGCCTGTGTAGGAGTTTTCCTAGATTTATCGAAAGCCTTTGATACAGTTTCAATTCCCATCCTACTGCGAAAACTCGAAGCATACGGGTTCCGAGGAATTATACTGGATTGGTTTACCAGCTATTTGACGGATAGAAGCCAATGTGTTAAAGTTGGTGATAAACTTAGTGACCTGAGACCAATATCCTTCGGGGTACCACAGGGCAGCATTTTAGGTCCTACTCTGTTTCTATTATATATTAATGACATAATGTTTATCCCATTACAAAATGCTGAGATCCTGTGTTACGCTGATGACACAGCTATTGTTTTTCACGGACTCTCTTGGGATACCGTTTACGAATATGTCGAGCAAGGTATGTCACTGGTATCATACTGGCTGAAACAAAATATTCTAACTTTAAATTCTTCTAAAACTAGATTTCAATGCTTTTATAAGACTTCTGCTTCATCACCAAGCCAACAGCAAAATCTTAAAATTCACAGTACAAACTGTACAAGACGTCCAGCTCAAAAGTGCACTTGTGACCACATTAAAAGAGTTAACGCAATGAGATATCTTGGAATAGTCGCAGACGAAACATTAAGTTTCAGAGATCACGTTGCTGCTGTCTCAACTCGTTTACGAAAATTGGTATACACCATTAAATTGCTTCGAGAGTCCGCTGAGCTTTCATTATTAAAAAGCATCTATTTAGCCCTCGGACAATCAATCATAAATTACTGCATTCTAGCCTGGGGAGGTACAAATTCCACCAACCTCATAAAATTGGAAAGAGCGCAAAGAGTTGTGTTAAAAGTCGCTTTGAGGAAACCGATTAGATACCCAACGAATGATTTGTACAGCGACGCTCAGGTACTCAGTGTTCGAAAGCTGTACCTGATAAGAGTGGCGATGCATGTCCACAAAACAGCTCTGAACTCAAAAGAATACAACACATTGCTTAAAAACCGAGTTTACAAATTGCCTGTTACTAATGTCAAAACTGCATTTGCATGTCGCTTTCCAACCTTTTTGTACCCCCGGATTTATAATAAACTGGTCCAGCTATGTAAATTTAAAGAACACTCCATCTTCAAGGCTAAAGAGCTTCTATCAAAATATTTAATACAACTATCCTATATGGAAACTGAAAATCTTCTTAAGGTACAATCCTAAAAAAATACACACAATACATATACACAATACACACACTTTTATACACACAACACATATACACACAATTAATACTTGTATAGTTATTACTGTTACTTTATTTCTTTATATGATTAGTAAAATTTTAGTAATCAGCTTGTTGTCACTAGCCGCTTGTATATCTTTATTTTCTGTTAATTCTACTATTTCCCCCACGAGACAGGCAATGCCTAGTGTGGGGGTCAGTATAAAATGTTAATTTGTATATGAAAAGTGCGAAATAAATGATTTTATTTTTATTTTTTATTTTTTTATATCTACGTTGCTTGTGTATCTGCGCCCTCCTCGTATCGTATCAAAAGTGGGCTTGTCCCCATAATTTATAACGTGCATATCTAGTTCTCCCAATAGATTTGCAACATCTACCCCTCTTTTGTCCACATCCTTGCTCCCCCACCACAAATTCCACGCATTTACATCGCCACCGAGTATCACGCATCTGTTCCTTAATCCATTTATTGCTCTCTTAATTTGGTCGCAGAAGGGATCTAATGGTCTATCCGGTTCTAAGTAGACTGACACCACCCCAACTTCCCAGGAGCTGGTTCTGAGCTTTGCGACTGCGATGTTGTGCGTCGTTAACTGTGGGTAGTGGGTGATGTCAATTGTCGAGTCGAACAGCACAATAGCTGCCTTGACGACCTCCTCACCCCTGTTGCAGCATTGTACTACTCTGACTCCAGGGTAGTTCTTCATCTCCCCAGTCCGACCAATATACGGCTCTTGGAGCATTGCAAAGACCGCACCTGTCCTGACTGCAGCCATGACCAGTTCGGCCGTTGCCGTAGCGCTCCTTTGTAGGTTTGCTTGGATTACGTGATACCCGGTGCGATTTCGTCCATTTGTTGTAACCTGGTCTCCAGAGGTCATTTTAGCAATATGCTACAACTGACCTTGCAAGGGCTTCCCATTTCGCTCTTACCGGACATTCTGTGCTGAAGGCGTTGTGGTCTGTCCTTTCCATCTTACTGTTTTGGCAGTTTGGGCAATTTGGTGTTTGTCCACTTCTCCAGCTCTCACATTCAAATCGCAAATGATGACCACCACAATGACTACACTTATCACTTGTGTTAGTGCAAAACCGTTTTGTATGACCATACCCGAGACACCTTGTGCACTGTACAAGCGGGGAATGGTCCTCCACTCTGACCCTCTATAGTATAATATGAGCTACCCCTGCATCTGTCAGTCGCTACCATATCAGCGGGGATACGCGCAACACTACGTGGCTAGTAAGTGGATATCTTGCCTTTCTTCTATACAGGATGGTCATTCTATTTTCTCCTTCACTACGCCTTGGAAAATTTTGGCATTCTGGGTTCGAATGGCCTCCAGAATCTCCCCGTCAGTATTTACGGCCATGACCCGCCGCAAAATAATTTGTGGGTCCTTGTTTTTAATCTCCTCGACTATTAGCCCTGCCCCTTTCTCTCCTATACTTTAACTTACCTTTTTTAACTCTAATTTATCTTCACACCCAATTATTATTTTCCTATCTTTAGCTTTCCTAATCCTATCTATTTTTATTCCATCTGTTTTTGTCCTTATCATTTGTCTTATTTTCTCAATAACCTTCTCCCCTGTATCAAGCTCATCTTTTGATGTTACCATCAGGGAGTGCGTGCATACTGGTTTTCGCTGCCAATCTTTTTTGTCTCCGGCTACTACACTTGCGTAGGTTGTTGTCTTCTCAAGTGCAGCTTTATGATCTGCCATTTTTTCCTTGAGGTCTGTGATTTGGGCCATACTCTCCTTGATCAGTTTATTATGTATAGTGAGGAGAGCAGGTATCGTTGCTTCCACCTCCCTGCTTTCTACGTTCTCAGGTGATGGTGCCGGCTGTGATGTTGTTGTTCCTCCCATTTCTTTCCTCATGGCCGCTGAATCCGTAACCAGCTGCTAATATACCTTGTTTCAAGTCAGACTTAAGGTTTCGCGATTGGTTAATATACGATTTCGCCCTTTGGACCCAAATTCGCGCCTGCGAAACCTTGTCGCCCGACTTTGACATCCCTGGGGGATCCGTGGCTCTCTGTGTGTCTTTTTGAGCCTCGGTATGTTGTGTTGTCTGTCTTTTAGAAGTGTGGATAGCGTCGGTCGAATGTGCAGCCTCATCGCTCGTTGCAGTGCTTGTACCCTCCCATTTGCCAATGCTTCTTCTGACATTTGTCGATATTCCAGCCCTAGGGGATGGTTTGTCACTTTTTGGGGGGTTCTAATACCAAACATGTCGAAGGTGCGTGTCAATACAATAATAAAAGTAAAATATAATTAAAATTAATATACAGTTGTAAATGTAATAGGTAATTGTACGTATGTGATTACGTACGTACTTGGCCCGTTACCTCATTTATAGTTAAACTGAGTCAACTATAAAATCTGTTTCCAAAAAGAATCGTCAATATATCTTACAAATAAATAACAAGTCTAAAAATTTTGAATAGAGTCCGTTCACCCTCTTTTATTACCAGTTGACATTTAAATTTAACACAATTTTGCAATCTCTATTAACAACAATATAATTAAGAACGATTTTTATAATTTTTAAAATTTGACTCTATGTAGAGTTGCTTTCTATATTTACTTATAGAGCTCGTCAGCCTGGTATTATTGAAGAAAACCGCATTGCTCTACGACATCTGTTTGCGGAATTATTTACAATTGAAATTTTCCAATATGGCGGCCAATATGGCCGACCAAGTCTAGAATTTTCCTAATTTCTGTCCCCGTTAAGCTAAACTACCCTTGTTTGGGCTTATTCTAAAGGATTTTTAATATTATTTATGATTATATACAAATTAATAAATTTTTCCCTTTCCCCGATTTTTAATTTTATAAAAACACTTATTTTAAGACTAAAAATATGATAAAATAGGTAAAAATTTTAACAAAAAATCTGAAAAAATTTTTGTTAGATCTATTGAATTTACACTAATTTATCCTATTATTTTTATTTACAAAAGCTTTCCCTAACTACCCCCACGTGCACACCCTTAAATTTCAAAAATTCAAAACTTTGGAATTACTGATAGCAAAATTTTGAATTTTGGTATATAGATAGAAATAATTTAGATATATTTAAAACTATTTTTAAAACTAGGGGTCACCCATCTTATTTATTTGTTATGAATTTTTGAAAATTTAACAAATTTTTGAAATTTAATCACTTATTAACTACTTATGTTTTTCCAGATTTTCAAATTGCGGTGTCTTCTTTTCCTTGGGTCCTTCTTATAGTGTCATTAGAACCAGTCTGGCACACGTGGTTCTGTGACCTCGTGGCCACGTGGAAGTTGTTTTTTTGGCTATATTACCTCCGTTTATGGCCGAAAAAATCAAATTTTTGCTGTCAGAGGTAGAGATCAATGGTAGGAAGCCGAAATCTTTTAAAAAAGTACACCTCACCGATCTCGTTTAAGCAGCGTATTTTTTCTAAAATAATTTTTTTTGAATTTTTCCACTTTTTCGTTCACTCTACTTTCAAACTTTCACTAATCTAAACCATTGTGTAGAGCGCATTTTTCTGCGTCTTCCGATACGTCTATCTACGCTAACTTTTTCCGACACTTAAGATTTTTGGCAATTATTTTCTAACACTTAGAAATGCGGAGTAACTTTGCGTATGTGTTTTCGCTTCAGAGGGCTTCAGCGAACGGTTGGTTAGGTTAGGTTAGGTTAGGTTAGGTTAGGTTAGGTTAGTTAGGTGACGCAGGTGATTTCTGGGCATGGTTGCTTCGGAAGGTATCTGCATTCGGTCGCTAGGAGGGAACCGAGCCCCGCCTGTCACCACTGCGACTGCTGTGAGGACTCGGCTCAGCATACGCTGGCAGCATGCCCAGCTTGGGCAATGCAACGCCGGGCCCTCACTGCAGTCATTGGAGAGTATCTCTCGCTGCCGGCCGTCATACGCTCCATGGCTGGCAGCGAAAGGCATTTTACCGCGGTCGCGACCTTCTGCGAGGATGTCATCTCGCAGAAGGAGGTGGCGGAGCGGGCTCGGGAGGACGATGTCCACTCGGACCGTATCCGTCGCCGGCGAACCGGGCGGCGGAGGGGCGCTTATATACGCCTCATGCCACCCTGAGTGTGGCCGCAGGTGGACGGGACGGGTTTACCCATCGACCCGCCTTAATGGTCAGCCGCGAAGGGGCGACGTCCACGTGTACCTGGACGCCGCCTAATTGAGAGTTATATAGAAGATGGTGCCCGCACCCACGCGGGCACGCGCCAGGAGGAGTACCGGATGTGTTAATAAGGCCGTTCCCAGACTCCTCCTATCAAGGCGTGGTATGGTACACCGTGTGGTTTTAGTCGGTTCGATTCCGACACACCACCCTACCGAAAACCCTGGTGGGGGACGGCCCGAGGGGGTTGCCACACGTATAAAAAAAAAGGTTAGTTTAGGTTAGGATGCGGGAAGGGGAGGTTGTGGAAGAGGCGACAGGGGAGGTCCAGGGCGTGACAGATGTGGAACTGGGCCTCTGCCTTGATCGCCTCAAGACAAGGAAGAAGGCTCCGGGTTCGGCGTAATTGCTGAGGCACTCAACTTCTTCGAGGTGCCCTGGTACTTGCGCCGAATAGTGAAGGACTACCTGGTTGGGCGCCCGGAGTGCGGAGTCCCGCAGGGGTCGGTGCTGGCTACGACTGGGTGTTGCGAGGTGCGCTTCTACCCAAGATACGCATCTTCTGCTATGCAGACGACACCCTGGTAGTAGCCCAGGGGGGGTCCTTTGGGGAGGCAGCCTTACTGGCCTCGGTCGGGACCTCCCTTGTTGTCGAGCGGATCAGGCTGTTGGGGCTCAGGGTGGCGTTAAGTAAAACGGACGCCATCCTGTTCCACGGCCCAAGGAGGGGCCCACCTCCTGGCGCTTTCATCGAGGTGAACGGAGTGCGTGTCCCCGTGGCCCCCTGCATGAGGTACCTAGGCCTTGTGCTGGATGGCCGCTGGGGCTTTGAGGCGCACTTCAGGCACCTCGGAGAGAGATTGGTTGGGGTGGCTGGAGCTCTCGCGCGTTTATTACCAAATGCGGGGGGGCCGTCCCAAAGCGTCAGGAGGCTGTATAGCGGGGTCCTGGAGAGCATGGCTCTGTATGGGGCCCCCATCTGGGCAGATGCCTTAAACAAAAAAGGCAATGGGTCACTCCTCCGCAGGCCGCAGCGAGTGATAGCGAACCGCATAGCCAGGTGCTATTTATTTTTATTTTTTTTATTTTACAACTTTAGAAAACTTACAGCTAGATACATATTAAAAATTAATCTATTATACAGCAGATAGCTATTTACAAGTTTTCACAAATAATAACAATTTATTGTGTATAATCGTTTACCTACATTAAATATAATATTATATAACCTACCTTGCTTTATATAAAAAAAAGTTTTTATTTACTTGACTTCTAAATTGAAATGGTGTCGTCTTGAATAAATCAAGATCGTATTCACTATTAACTTCATTATAAAGTTTGCATGCTCTTATAAGAAAACTGTTCTGTCTATAATTACATTTTGCTGATTGTATTTAGTAGGTTGCCCCGCCTTTGGGAGCAGTGGTTCGTAAGCCAATCTGCTCTAGCAGTTCTGCACAGTTAACTCTACCGTTTGCTATATTTAGTATATAAGTAATGTCTGCAACACGTCGTCTTTCTTGGAGAGGCAAAAAATGAAATTTTTGACAGCGTGACATGTAATTATGGCAATAGTTTTTTGTATCGGACGGTATCATTTGATGCGGCTTGCGTTATTGCGGGCACTCCGCCCTGGGCCTTGGAGGCTCGTATGAGCGCCGCCCTATATCACCTTAAGGCGGAAATGGGCGGCTAAATGTGAAGGGAGCGCGAGGCGTCTATAAGGCGCGCGGCTGACGCTGCCATTATGCGGCAGTGGCGGGAGGAACTTGAGTCCTCCCCAGTGGGCGCGCGCACTATATTCAAATTCAAATTCAAAATTCAAATTCAAATATTTTTTTTTTCAAAATAGGATTTATAATCACTTATTGAGCGTCAAAATCTACCACCCATTCAAAAGAGACTGCCTCAGACCTGAGAAGAATGGGCGCAAGAAACTCAGCGGGCTTTTTTTTTTTTATATAAAATATGGATTACAATGTAATATCGTACAATAAACATTAATAATTAAAGAGCCTGAGGGTGTTCGCTTTAATCCCAGTCCGTGGTGTCATTAAGAAAATCGAATAGGCGCCATTCTTCCAGTCCTAAGCGACTGGAAGAAAAGACGAAAAGGAGATATCTCCTTCCGCCTGGCACAGCTGTTGTCGGACCATGGCTGCTTTGGACGATATCTGTGCCGGGTTGTGAGGAAGGAAGTATCGCCTCGGTGTCATCACTTTGATGACACCGAGGAGGATACGGCCGATCACACCCTCCGGGATTGCGTCGCGTGGGAAACGAGGCGTCAAGACCTAAGGTCAGTGATCGGCCAGGACCTCTCGCTGCCTGGCATGGTCAACAGAATGCTGGGCAGTGAAGAGGCTTGGAAGGCGGCTTCTTCCTTCTGCGAGCACGTAATGCTAGAGAAGGAGGAAGCCGAAAGAAACAGAGAGAGGGCGTCAGTTGCCCTCCAGAGGGCAGCAGGGCGGGGCAGGAGGGGGAGAGGTGTCCAAGAAGACCTCTCAACCCCAGCCCCTAGCAGCCAGTAGAGGGCCACTGATGGCCTCTTCCCCGGGGTTCTCCGGTGAAATGCCCTGCAAAGATCCCGGAGAACCTCTCAAAAAGGGGAACTCTCTGCTTTCGAAGAGGTTTTAGTGGGTATTACCAAACTTGGCCAACTTCTAGCTATGTAGAAGATGGTCTAAGTGGTTGAGTCCCACACTCCCTGTGCCACATAGTGCACGGGGGTAGTACGTAAAAGTATTTCCTCCTCGTAAAAAAAAAAGGTTAGGTTAGGTTAGGTTAGGTTCCCTTCCACCAGTGGCTGTCCATTCCCACGGGGTTCAGGCCTTGTCGTGGCGGAACCCAGTGCAACCCAGCACCTTGAGGAAGCCAACTGGACTTAGGGAGGCTGCTTAGGAAGTAGTTCTTGCTTTAAGAACTCTGTGCGATGCGGCCTGACTTGAGGGGGTTGCTCATAGCTGAGCAACGAGGACGGGCTCGGTGTGCATTTACATTGCCTCCGAGCAGGTGAGAAAGCCTTGTTTTCCTCCCACCGTCAGGAAGTCGTCTTGGCTTAGCCGCCCGGACGATGAGGAAAAAAACCTCTTTAAAAAGTTACCCCGAATCCCGTGCTCTGGTGCGTGGCCAGGGGATGCATGGCTGATGGGTAGTTCAGTCGCAAGCGCACTCCCAGCCGAGGTACCTGCGGACCCCTCGGTTGGGCACAAATATACGCTTGCCCGGGTACTGGGGGATCTCTGCCCGGGTTGACCTCTATTTCTACCCCACTCGTGGGTACAAAAATGGACAAAATAAAAAACAAAAACCAAAACAAAAATAAATTAGTGGAGAGGAAGAACTTGACCGAAAAGAGCGCAAGTTCGTCTTCTGACGACGACATTCATATACTGGAGTAGTCGGTCCGACTGCTGGGGGTAACAGAAAAGCAGAACGCCTTCGATCGAAGGTGGACGTTCCTTCGAGAGGACGGCCTCAAGCCCCTTTAACATCAAACCCCGTGGGCGGAAATGTGGAGCTCGAGCCCAAAATTCGGGAAGCCGAGAACCGCAAGCGCGGCCACTCCAAGGAAGAGGAGTTCGACGTGCCCCAAGGCGTACTGCCTGCTAAAGTAGCAAGTAGCCAGAGAGGCAGGTCGCGCACACCAGTGCCGGCCCCAGCGGGCTCAGCATTTATGAGAGCAGGGGCTTATACCAGGGCTCGTGCAGAAGGCGAGATCGTCGCCGAGGAAGAAATTGCGGAACTTCTCCAGAAGTTTCTTCGCTACAGAGGCGGAGATAGGGGCGGCTATTCTAAGAACTCGTTCGAAGAACACCGCCCCTGGGCCGGACGGGATTCCTGCCCGAGTGCTGGCCTTAGCCCTCAACCACATGACCGACCACCTCAGGGAACTGTTCGACGCGAGCCTGGTGTTCGGACGGTTTCCTGACTGTTGGAAGAGTGGGAAGCTGGTTCTCTTGTCGAAGCCGGGTCGGCTTGCAGACTCGGTCACGGCCTACAGGCCCATAGTGTTGCTGGACGAGGCGGGTAAATTGTTTGAGAGGGTGATATTTACCCGCATCGTCCGACATCTGGGCGAGGTTGGCCCCGATTTGTCGGACGCCCAATTTGGCTTCCGAGCCGGGCGTTCGACGATCGACGCTCTAATGCGCCTGAGGGCTGTGACCGAAGAGGCAGTGAGCTGCGGAGGCGTGCTGTTGGCGGTGTCGTTGGACATCGCCAACGCATTCAATAGTCTGCCGTTCAGCTGCATTAGGAAAGCACTCCATTATCACGGAGTGCCGCAGCACCTGAGGCGGCTGGTGGTAGACTATTTAGAGGAGCGTACCGTCATGGACAGAACCGTACAAGGACCGAGATGGATTGCTCAGACGTCGGCCCATGTCGTGCGGTGTGCCACAGGGGTCTGTTCTAGGACCACTCCTGTGGAACATGGGGTACGACTGGGTCCTTCGAGGGGATTTTCCCCCGGGGCTGGGGGTCATCTGCTATGCAGATGACACCTTGGTCACGGCTCGGGGGAAAAAAATTCAGGAGGCGGCGTTCCTGGCTACCAGAGGCGTCTCTCAGGTGGTCGGGCGCATCGAGGCGTTGGGCTTACGGGTGGCTTTGGATAAACTTGAGGTCCTTTTATTCCACGGGCCTCGTCGTGGTCCGCCACCCGGGGCCTCAATAGAGGTGAACTCGGTCCTCGTACCGGTTCAGGCCCACATAAGATATCTGGGCCTGATCCTTGACGGTAGATGGCTCTTCGACGAGCACTTCCGCCAGCTTTCACCAAGGTTGGTTGACGCTGCGTCCGCCCTTGGGCAGCTTCTGTCCAATTTGGGCGGACCCAGCGTCGCTACGAGATGGCTATACACGGGGGTTGTTCGGTCAATGGCACTGTACGGTGCACCGGTGTGGGCGGCGGCTCTAACCGCCCTCAGCGGGTAATGGCAGTTAGAGTCATACGCGGTTACCGCACCGTGTCGACGGAGGCAGCGTGCGCGTTGGCCGGAACGCCCCCGTGGGACTTGGAAGCGGAGGTGCTCGCCGAAGTTTATCGGCGGATGGCTGAGTTTCGAGCGGGTAGTGGTAGTCGGCCCCCGCCCGAAGAGGTACGCGAGTGGCGAAAAGCCGCCCGCCGAGCCATCCTAGTTCGATGGTGGAGGCGCTCCAGCCGGTCATTGTCGAGTGGGCAGGGCGACAGCACGAGGCTTTTTCCTTCCGACTGACGCAGGTGATTTCTGGGCACGGTTGCTTCGGGAAGTACCTGCACTCAGTCGCCAGGAAGGAACTGAGTTCCGCCTGTCACCACTGCGACTGCAGTGAGGACTCGGCTCAGCATACGCTGGCAGTATGCCCGGCCTGGGTAATTCAGCGCCGGGTCCTCACTGCAGTCATTGGAGAGGATCTTTCGCTGCCGGCCGTCATACTCTCCATGGCCGGCAGCGAAAGGCATTTTACCGCGGTCGCGACCTTCTGCGAGGATGTCATATCGCAGAAGGAGGTGGCGGAGCGGGCTCGGGAGGACGATGTCCACTCGGACCGTATCCGTCGCCGGCGAACCGGGCGGTGGAGGGGCGCTTACATGCGCCTTATGCCGCCCTGAGTGTGGCCGCGGGTGGACGGGCCGGGTTTACCCATCCACCCGCCTTAGTGGTCAGCCGCGAAGGGGCGACGTCCGCGTGTACCTGGACGCCGCCTAATTGAGAGTTTATATAGAAGATGGTGCCCGCACTCACGCGGGCACGCGCCAGGAGGAGTACCGGATGTGTTAATAACGCCGTTCCCGGACTCCTCCTACCAAGGCGTGGTATGGTACACCGTGTGGTTTTAGTCGGTTCGATTCCGACACACCACCCTACCGAAAACCCCGGTGGGGTGACGGCCCGTGGGGGTTTCCACACGTATAAAAAAAAAAGGTTAGGTTAGGTTAGATTAGGTTAGTATTTTGTAAAAAATATAATCTTGTAAAAAATTACAATTAAAATCTTAACGTAACAATTACATATCAGGTCTGAGGCATTCTTTTTGGTATGGGTGGTAGTTTTTTGACTTTCAATAAGTGATTTCACATCCTACTTTGAATAAAAATATTTGAATTTGAATTGGAATTTGAATTGTGTGGTTTAATGAAACCACGGTAAAAGTGAAACTTTTTTTCACATTATAGACATTTAACTAAAATGTTTGGAATAATATTCCATAAAGGGTATCGAAATAGCTTTATCAATCTTAATTTTATAATAATAAATAACAACATTTACATTAAACACTGACAAAAACAAACAAAATAGCGTGGAGCACTGGCACAAAGGAGTAATAATCTATTCACTAAACGGTCAGGTGCTGCGAGCTATAGGCGCCGCCCGTCACGCGACATGCAACACACAGACGAAAAAGTTTGAGACGATGTAATAAAAGTTTCAGTTCAATAAAGAAGCAGTATTTTTCTCTTTATTTTAATAAGGCTAAGTTAAACCACATTTTTCAGTTAAGATATCAGAATGGAACGACTCCCGTAGCGCATCATTTAATAAGATCTCAGAATTAGAGGGTTTACAGAAAAGTAATTTTATACAAAGTTTTGCCGAAATGAGTTTCCGCTTGAATCTGATAAAAACAAGAAAATTTAACGTTTATAATCTGAAATCCTTTAAAATCTAAAATGCTACAAAAGGTCTTTTTAATAATAGATTACTATTTTGATTGAATATGAGGATAAAAGAATCTTAAACGAAAATCTTTCTGCAATACCAGTGAGTTTATTGGAAGGTTAATATAAATTATACGAGTATTTAGTCTATACGCGATTAAATGCTGACTGCCAACTTGTGGACATCATATTTAATCACTTTCAAGACTCTCCAATTTGGCTCTATCTCCTAGGCAACCACGATGGTCAAGTCTATGGACTCATTGTTTGAAAACTAAGCAAGGTAGTAAGAGGGGTATTATGATTTTAAAACATGATCCCAGGAAATGTACAAAAAAAATGTATTGCCAAAATCAAAAGAATTGTTAAAAAACATTTGTGTGGTAAAGGTTTACTATAACATATATGATTTTCTTAACTATACTACAGATTTTGGTATAGTTAATAAAATACATATTTTAAATATCTGTATGCCTGGGGCCTGCCTATAATTCTGTCTAAAATATTATTCCAATATTTTAGACAGAATTATAACTTCTAAATTCAATTTAAATACAACAATAATAATTCTAATTGGTAGAAGAGGAAGAACTTATAATAAGGATATTGCTAATTATTTCAAATTGCTTAGCAACTTAGATAATGTTAATAAAATAATTTTGTTTGGGTTACCATTCAGTCGGAGCTTGCCAGAACGAGAAAATAATCATAGACATAAGTTAAATTTATATATGCATACCTTGACATGTCGTCATGGTCTTTTCCATTTTATGGACACCAATAAGTTTATTGGAAAGTATTTTTATTTGACTAAAGAAAATTATTATCTTTCTAAATATTGTACTCGACAATTAGCACATGTGCTAAATTATTATTTTATTAACTTATCCTGTTCGGTGGACAGACAGTCACCTGCTTCTATTGAGCAGGTTAGTAGTACCTTTGGTATTAAAACTGTGGAATATTTTCCAAACCATTTAAACTAGTTTATAAGACAACTGAGAACAACTCCGGCAGAAATTTGAAATCTAATACAACAAAAAATAATAACTTGAATATAAAGCATAGCACACCCGTATTAGATAAATTTAATAATAAAAGTTTTATTAACCTGGTGCACCAAAATATCCAGGGCTTGTCTGGGAAACACTTGGAAATTGAGTTGTTTTTAAATAATAATGATATTGATGTACTTTGTTTAACAGAACATTGGTTAAAAATTCATCACCTTATGTTTAATTTTGGTAAGCACCAGGTTGCTAGTTCGTTCAACAGACAAAATGCAATACACGGAGGCTCTCTAATACTGATTCATAACAGTTTAAAATATAAAGAACGTTCTGATATTGTGAGCCTGTCAGTTGAACAAACTATTGAGATAGCCTGTATAGAGCTTGAGCAGCTTGTTGATTACAACAAGAACAACGAGTGTATACAGACCACCAGCTGCATCATATGACATTTTTGAAAAAATTATGGATGAAGTTTTATTTAAAATTAGTAATAAAAATATTCTTGTTTGTGGAGATTTTAATGTCAATTTATTAGTTGAATCCGGCCTGAGCACTAAGCTAATATCTCTATTTCGATGCTATAATCTAGTAAATTTATTTTTAGAGCCAACTATAATTACAGTGACTACATCAACCTGTCTTGATAATATATTTACCAATATTGTTCCACAGTCAAAGTCAATTATAAATAAATTAGAATCAGACCACTGTGGCCTACTAACCACCTTTAATTTTAATTATAGTAAACCTAAGTACAGTGTTAAATATGTACCTGTGAACATTAGTCGCCTAAATAATTTTAGATCAAATACTTTAATGACGTTACCTAATTTAAATTATTATGAGGACCCAAATGAACTATATGATTCTGTTATTAATGTTATCAAAGGTGAATATAATGTTATATTTAAGCCAAAGTATATACAGAAAAATAATTCATTGTCTTTCAGTGATTGGGCAACGGTGGGAATTCATATTAGCAGGAGGAAAATATACTCACTTTATGAAGAAAAATTGTATAATCACTCAGAAAGATTTGCTAACTATGTAAAAAATTATTCAAAGATATTTTAAAGCTCATGTACCTTAGCAAAATCAATGTATATAAGTAATAAAATTAAAAATAGTTCAGATAAAATAAAATCAACATGGCAAGTAATAAACAGTGAGACTGGAAGAAACAAACCTCGCAACTTAAATTTTAGTTTAAAAATAAATGATAAAATCTTGGATACAGACCAAGATGTTGCGGATGCTTTTGAAAGATTTTTTGCTGATATTCCAGTTTCCACCACCAAGGCCCTAAAGTCATCTGCCATTCTTGCTGAATCTATAATTATGTCTAATGTAAATGAATGTAAAATAGAGTTCAAATTCACTCATGTTACTTACAATGATGTAATAAAAGCCTTTAAATCAGTAGAATTGAAAAAGGTTGCTGATCTTGATGGCTTATCCGTTAAAATAATTCACTCCATAGCTGATTGTATTGCTCCATACTTGGTTGTCATATTTAACTTATGTGTTGACAATGGTGTGTTTCCTGATTTGATGAAACAGAGTAAAGTCATTCCATTATTCAAAGCCGGTAGTTCTTCTGACCCCACAAATTTTAGACCAATATCTATTCTACCGACGCTAAGTAAAATATTTGAAAAGCTTATTTTACAACAATTGCTTAATCATTTTTATGGTAACAATTTAATGAGCACTAAACAATTTGGTTTTTCAAGGGGTCGCTCAACAACAGATGCTGGTGTTGAGCTTATTCAGCAAATTTTTGAAGCCTGGGAAAATTGTCAGGATGCCGATGGCATTTTCTGTGATTTATCCAAGGCATTTAACTGTGTTCATCATGAAATCTTAATGAGGAAACTACATCATTATGGTATCAAGGGAGAAGCACTTGGCCTTCTGAAGTCTTATTTGGGCAACAGGTTTCAGATGATTGAAGAGAACAGTAAGAGGTCAGCTGGATCTCCCATTACCATGGGCGTTCCACAGGGTTCGATTCTTGGGCCATTCCTATTCCTTGTATATGTAAATGATTTACCATAATTTGTACAAAATAAACATGAGATAGTATTGTTTGCAGATGATACTTCTTTACTTTTTAAACTACATAGACAGCATACTGCTTTTGATGACGTGAACAATGCTATCTCCAAAGTAGTGGAATGGTTCACTACGAATAATCTCCTTCTTAATGAAAAAAAAACCAAATGTATTAAATTTTCCCTGCCTAATGTTAGACAGGTTGACACAAATTTTGTAGTAAAAGACGATGGGTTGAAACCTGCATACATCCGTATTTTTAGGGATTACCTTAGATACCAAACTTCAGTGGGGTCTTCATATTATGAATTTGGCGAAAAAGCTTAGTTCTGCAGCATACGCAGTTAAAAAAATTCGGCAACTTACGGATGAAAATACCGCGAGGTTGGTCTACTTCAGCTATTTTCATAGTCTGATGACATACGGTATTTTACTTTGGGGACATGCTGCCGATGTTAACACCATTTTCACACTGTAGAAGCGAGCTATTCGTGCCATCTATAAATTAAGACCAAGAGTGTCACTAAGGGAAAAATTTAAGGAAATAAAAGTTTTGACTTTGACATCGCAATACATATATGAAAACCTTGTTTATGTAAAAAAAAATATAAATTCGTTTAAAAAAATTAGTGACACTCATAATGTCAATACTAGAAATAGGGATAGGCTTGCTGTTCATGTAAGTCGACTCCAAAAAGTCACAACTTCATTCAGAGGTCTGTGTATACGTTTTTATAATAAGGTCCCTATTGACATTCAGAACTTACCTTTAAAATTAAATTAAATTTAAAATATCTGAATATCTGGATCTAAAGAACCCTTGGGACTGAGCTGCTGGGCTGTTACATGTCTGTCTTAGTTTGATAAATGTCATTATAGTTATATAATTTAAATATTAATATTGTTTCTGTTGTTTAACCATTTTTAATAATCATTATCATGAGTTATGTAATTTGAAACAAAATTGTAAGTAGAGGCATTTAGTAAGTATTGCATAATATATAGATGAACTTGAATTGTTTTGTTATTCGGTAGATTTCTCGTGGCAGGTATCGTCATGCTCGCTTAAATGCCTCTGCTTGTGGTGGCGACGTGAGGCGGGTCGTTCCCTTCCCTAAAATATGGTCGAGGGAGGCGATGGCTGGTCCATGCGTCATGCTCGTGAACGGGTGCTGCTCGTGGGGGCTGGATGATCTTGTTAGCGGGAGGTCTGCTTGATGTGTTTTTTTTATTATTATTATTTCCTTTAAAGTTAAAGTTATTGTATATTTTATTTTATGAAATGCTCACATAATGCCTCTATTTATTCACGCTATGTGTGGATTGATGCATCTACTATACTCAATAACTCTTGTGTTTATAAGTATTAATTTACTTTTTTTTTCTTTTTTTGACTTACTCATGTAAGCCTTTCAGTTTTTGACTTTTGAGTATTTTTGTTGCGTCACTTTGCATATATTGTAATTGAAATGATTTGTAAAACAACTAAAATGTAAATCTTGACCTAAAAGAGTGGCAATGAGTTTCTTGCTACTTCTTCTCATTAGCTCAACCCTTTACGAAATAGCGGTAAATTCAATAAGAAACAATATTTATATATATTTTTTGACATTCATAAGTGTCATTTTTGTGACCTACATGAATAAAGTGTTTTTGAATTTGAATTTGAATTTGATGTATCAACCGATCTAAAAGTCTTTTCTCTTTCGAAGACGTCCACTGCTGGACTAAAGCCTCCCCCAAAGATCTCCACGACGATCGGTTCTGCGCTACCCTCATCAAACGTTTTAAGGCGATCTTCACCAGATCTTCGGTCCATCTTGTGTGGGGGACTTTGAAGAAGAGACACTTCCAAATTGCTTAATTGGGTGCCCCCCCTGTAACTTCTAAAATAAGAAAATTATAAAACTAAAAAAAATCTATGATGTACATTATGATGCAAACTTCCACCGACAATTGGTTTGAACGAGATCTAGTAAATAGTTTTTTTAATACACATAAATTATGAAAGCTCATTTGCACTGTATGATTTTGAGCAAAGATTTCTTGACTTTTCCATTTAAACACTGCATCTTCCGGTACCTAATAAATACTAATTCTAAAATGTAGTGAAAAAACAGTTCCCGGACAAGAGACGATTGAGACTTCATCAGCGCACGAGTATGCCATCAGCAACACCTGTGATATTCGAGGTTAGTGCGCATGGTCTTTAAATCTATCCTTTGTTCACGCCTTAATACCACAACTTACAGTCTAAATCCCACAAATCATTGAACCAGGTTAACTACCAGTGTGGAATAGATTAAATAAACAGATTACATAAATTATTGCAATATTGTGAATAATTTCTATGTTTATTTACAGGACATCTTAATGAAGATGGAAAAGTCAAAATAATGGGTCAAAATATTCATTTAAAACAACTATGTATCGAATAAAGTTAAATTAAGGTTGTATAGAACAATGCAGATCTCAATTCAAAGGAAACCGCAGACCACAGATTGCAGAAGTTTGAACACTGTGTCAACACAGTAGGAAGTACTTACTTTGTATTATGTCAGTTTGTATATATCTTTTAGGTATTAGTTACTGAAATACTAAGTCAAAAACAAAATCACACAAGATGTATATACTATGTTCTTTTGACTGCAATGCTTAGAGTGCATTCGCACTACGTCCGATCCGAAGTAGTCGTAGAACTATTTCTAATGTAGTTTACGCACTAGGTCCGGCTTCCGTCATCCGATTTCTTTCCGTCAACCGTTTGAAATAGTTCTGCGATTACACCGAACTGTATTTTAACGGGTACGGATCGGATTGGGATCGGACATTGTGCGAAAGCGCTCAAAATATTTAAAACATTTATAATAGTAGGGCAGCCAGTTTGGAATACTCATTCTTGGTTTTTGTTGTTACAACTAAATCCTTAATCAAGGTTTCGTCTTTGTATATCATTATTGCAGAGCATTATTGAGTAAAGATCCTAGATTTAGGATGAAGTACGTACCTGGATGTAACAAGCAAATACTAATACTGTGCATTACCGAGATCACAAAATCCACAAACTGTTAGGAATAAAAAGGAACTAAATAATTTTTTGCGAGTGTCAGAGTATCTGTTTTGTTTGATAATCACAACCTTCACTAAACTAACCCGTCAAACGATGGTTGGTTGCAAGATTTAAATTTCGTGAATCACGGTTGTGATCATAAAACATAGTTTGTAAGTTTTGCGTTAGTAGCAGTTATTTAAGTGCTGAAGTTAAGTGGTAATTGAGTGTTGAATATAACTCATCTTAAGAATACATAGTGATATGTTTTAAATTGTGTGTATCATAAAGAGTGGGTAACTTTTTTTTACCTACGAATATGGGGAATCTAGACCGATGGGAGGAACACATTTTTCGAGTTTTAGACATAATTCGACTGCAAAAGCCATATTGAGCGGAGATCATAAAACATAAAAATAAGTACCATTTTTAGTTAAATTATTCCTAAATTTTTACAAAATTGATAAAATCATATTAGCCGCAATATAAATATTTCCACAATATTGGATACAATGCGTAAAATTTTTAATTATTATTGAAAATAGTAATTTCAAATTATCATTCTTTGAACAAAGGCCAAGTTTATTCACCATGTTGTACTGCTTTTCAAATTGCCCGCGTAATAGGATTGCTTATCCCTTTTCGGGTGTTCACGAATAGCAAATCCAGTTGATGCTTCATCCTAGATCCTTAGTTGATCTGAAACAAGCACGCTCGATGCACTATGCCAATGCATATATACATAAGCCACAAAATGTACTTCATGACAAAATTCATTATACGCGTGTGTACATAAAGTTTGGATTACAATTTTATCAATATGTCAAATTTGTTTTTTATGACGGAGACGCTCTGACATTTTTGAATTTCCCCTCTATATGTCCTTCTATATAACTCAAGAGTTAGTAGGAATTGCATATATAAAGGTTAGAACTTGTTTTCGTTAAAAGAGATGCATTTTACCCCTTTGTTTATTTGCAAATGCAAATTTAATTTGTACGAAAATGCTTAGAAAATTCGGGATTCGAATCTGCCCTTCTCTGTATACGCAGTCCGTCCGTCCACACACTCGCGATCTGATGCGAGTACCTACTATACAACTATTATTTAAAATCTAATATCAACTGCAATAAAATTAATTTTAATTATTACGATTCACTTTAACATACCTATTTATACTAATAAGACATAGAAAGATAAGGAACGTCCGAATTGTAGTTTCATTAAAATCCAAACTACTGAATGGATTTTAATGAAACTACTAATATAGCTTAAACATCAGAATAACACATCATTTATAAGGATAAATTGTGAATTATCCAAAAAATTACGATAAGTGTCAAATGAGTTGGAAAAAAAGCTATTCTGGCGTGGTCCGCAAAAACCGTTCGAGTTACATGTATATTTAATGTAAAGTGGAAATGTTTCTTCTACAAAAAGAAATACAATAAAAAATTCTAAATTATTTCTAACGCACATATTTTGTTGGTAAGAAATTGATCCTTATAATATAAAAATATATACTTTTTCGCATCTGGTATTTAAAGTAGATAATCTTTGCCTTTTATACTTTATTATTTGAACAAAATATATTTGAATAGCATGTTGTGAAAGATGTAAATTTAAACATACTTTTCATAATACATATATTCGAAGACGATCGGTTCTTAGAAGTAAACACAATTTAACAGCCGAAGGCAGAACTCTATGCATAAAGAATGAGAATGGAGATGAGTTGTGGCACTTACTTACTTTAAATGTTTATGTTATTTTAAACGTTTTTATTCAGTTTCGTTTGTCTTAGAACACGTTGACAAAACAGGCTCTTTTAACGGCCGTTCCCAATATACTATTTACAGGTAGAGATAAATTACTACCTTTTTCTGTTAGTAATTAGCTGTCAATAATCTAAATCGAAGATCGTGTTTCTGTCTCAATATACCCGATAAGTCATTCTTATCGCATTATATTGGGACGCGTGAATTGCAATTTCCATACAAAATTTATATTGCTGGTAAGCTATACGTCGTCGCATTGACAGACAGGATAATAAATACGGATAAGGTGAGTTACCATCGATAAGTTTATTGGGACAGAAAAGTCAGCAATAGTTACGATTTTTATCTCAAGTAAGAGACATATTGAATATTGGGAACGGTCGTAAGTTAACAAAAGTCAGCATTTTTGTAATAAGCCTGCCCTGTTGTCATGCGTTGCCTAACAACAAAAGGCTCCATCTAGATGTTTACATTATCTAAGTTTTGACACAATGTACTTCTTATTGAGACTTAATTGATATTATATATTCATTGTATGAAACACAGACTCAAAAAGCATCACATACGTATATTTTTCCATTTTTATTGCTACAGATATATCGGTGGGAGGCTTTTTGGTGCATGATGCCAGTTGGATGTTTATTATATATTGTATATTGTAGTTAGATTTTGTAAGATTTTTATTGTATTGATTAAAACCTGGTGTTAATTGTTAAGATTAATAACGTACCCAATTATAAAAGTTTGGACTGGACACCTCTGCCTGCGGCAATTATATTTTTTTCCCGCCCACACATCTATTTCATTCATGTAACCTGCATAAGGCGCGCGGGCGGCGGGCGGCAGGTGGGCGTCGCCAATACGTAAGTTTTGTAATAAGAATAATAATCACCCGCCTTACTCGTTTGAGCCGCCGTTTTTGAACATATTGTATAAGATGTCATTTTATATAAAAAAAAATAGGTTTATGCACTTCTTCTCCATGTAAACTTTAACATTGTTAAATTTATTGCGATTTATTACAAGAAGATCTTAATGCAATATACAAATGGTGTACTAGTAATAAAATGATATTGAACACAAGTAAATGTTACTCTATCACATTCACTCGCAACCGCGATATACTCAGAACTCAATATAGCATTAATGGTTTAATTCTAGAGGATAAAACTGATATTAGAGACTTAGGGTTTTTTTTTGATAACAAATTAACGTTTCTGCCTCATATTGATAATGTTATTAATAAATCTTCCAAAATGCTAGGCTTCATCATCCGTAACTGTAAAAAATTCCGCAATCCAACAACTAAAATAACCCTGTATAATGATTATGTGCGCAGTAATCTAGAATACTGTAGCATCGTTTGGTCTCCTCAATACAACATTCACCAATTAAGAGTTGAACGCATTCAAAAACGGTTCTTATGGCACCTTGCTTTTTCTTGTGGGGTACATAAGCAATTGCCATCGTACTGCGATAAGTTGAGACACTTTAACTTGAAAAGTCTTTCTGTTCGACGACAAATGCTAGATCTAATATTTTTATACAAAATAATTAGAAATCAGTTCGACAGTCCATCACTCGTGCACTCCATCAGCTTACGAGTTCCCCGCCGAGTACCAAGGCGTGCGCAGGTAGGAGCTGGCCTGTTCCATCAGCCATTTGCCAAAACTAACCTTAAGCAATTTTCTCCCATACCACGTCTATCAAGAACTTATAACTCCATCTGTGGTGAAGTAGATATTTTTAAAGATTCTTTACCTGCTTTTAAAAAAAATATTACGAGATTGTTAGGCGCCAAAATATGATTAATATTCTTTTTCTTCTTTTTTTTCCTTCTTTTCAAATTCATATCTTGATTTTATAATTTTTGCTTTATTTTATATAATTGTTTTCTGTGCATGTTGTGACACCTTAATTTGTTGTACATTCAACTCATTATTTGTTAATATTTGATATATTTTAAGCATATTAGAATGTAACAACTACTGGTTGTCCTATAAATAAATAAATAAATAAATAAATAAATTTTCATCCATTTTTTTAAAAAAGTTTACAAAGTCTTCGCTTTACTTATTAATGTAGAGATGACGTATTATAATATCATCGCCACAAAATAGCGATTACATTTATTCGTTGTTTCCTAGTTGTTACACATTTATTACTCTTTAGTCACATATTTTAGACCTTTATATTTTTCTGAAGTCATGAAGATTTAGGAAATGACTGTACGGTTACTTGAAATGTTCTTGTTACTTAACTTGCCAGCGGCAGACTTGAAGTTATAAAATATGGAGAAGTCTACTAATGGCTTTGTATTCCGTTCCAAGTTGTTTGTTTCAAACATTTTCATTTCAAACTTGAATCGTACGAAAAAAGATTTTAAACAGACAGTTTATCACTCTCGGCCGTACAAATAAACTAAGTATAAAGTTATAACTGAGAATAAAACAAAAATATATTCGCTGAGAACACTGTCACTACAATAACTATAGTTCTGAAGTTTTCCGAATGTCAGGCAGCCTTGCAAATAAACAAGGGAAAAATTATACGTCCGAATAAGCAAATTAGACGACCCATAAAGCCGAATGGTTAGTGACCCTGACTGCTAAGCTACAGGTCCCTAAGAGAGAGTATGATGAATATGGATGTTTGTTTCCAAGTCATGGATGTTTATATGTATTTATGTATGTTTAAGTAAGTATATTGTATAAAATATATCGTTGCCTTGCAACCACAGTACAGGCTATGCCTAGTTTGGGGCAAGATAATTTGTGTAAAAGTGTGTCAATATTATATTATTAAAATTAAATCAAAAATATGTCAATTTGTAAACATTTTGCATATTTTTGGTTTGATCTCAGGTATAACCTTATACTACCTTTAAACCTTGAATAAATAAAGAATTAAAAGCGTGACATGCCTCAAAACAATGAATGTATTAAAACTATAGCATTAAATTTCAGATACAGAAATTATATTTATAATACTGCACACAATATCGAATGTATTTGAATAATTGAAAATAGCTCACGTGCCTTCGTCGCTGGCTGTTTCAATTTCATACATATTAAGCATTGGTTTTGGACAAAAGGAACCATTGTTGAAACTTTGAATGAATTAAGTGATGCCATTCATTTGAACTTCAGTTTACAAGATAGCTTTCCAAACAAGGTTCAATTCATAGGATCTACTAAGAGTACTTATTTGATAGTATACGTGTCTGTCAAAAAAGTGTTGCAGGTTCGATCCCAGCTGGGAACATTTTTCCACGTCTGGGTATGTGTGCATTCACAAATGAAGTAGGCACACAATAGTTACAGATACAAAAACAATGCCGAAATATTGCACATTCTACAAATGACACCATATTAAGCTTCGTCTGCTATATGAATGAATGAATGAAAACTTTATTAATAACAAACACAAACCACACTGAATAATACAAGTAAAAAAGACTTACAAAGGAAAAAAAATAGTTAAGTGTAAATCACATACAAAAAACAAAAATACAAATAATAAATGTATAATATAATAGTGAATATTCTAATTTAAAAGTACTGTGTGGCAGTTATTGCTATCAAAAGGAGCTGACTCAGCGTCAGCTACGTTGGTATAATAGCAACACAGCGCTGATTTTCAGCAGCCCCTTATATCTATAGATTTCTGCATTAACTCCAGTTGATAAAAATATTATTGGTGCTCTCTCTTGTTACCAACTGGCCCCAATTTTCTTTCAATATCTCGTGTATGGAAAAGCTGAAAAAGATGAGCTTTTACAGATTTGCGGTGTATCAATTACCACTAGATAACGATACGTCTGTGATATCGTATAAATAGCACTAGTTTGTAATTGTTCACGTTCCTGAAAGCCGTTCACATTTACCGGCAATCAGTTTCTGTGCACAAAATACAATACAATCATCTTACATCATTTTAAAATTGTTCTGTACTTTACTGTTAGTACTTACAAAAACAAGTCTATCCTTTGTATAATATTAGTGTAGAATAAAGAGAAATAGTATAATGTTAATCAGAATTTTTTAAATTAATAACACATTCAAATAGCATTACATTAATATAACTGAGTAAAATATTTTGCCAGACTCTGGATGTGATCGTGAATGCTGCATTGCGCTTTTTTTGCACAAAAGACGACAATATCAACAATTTCATTCGTGAAAAAAGATGATTATCACGGTTACGTTTGTGATAAAAACTTGACTCTGTACAATTGATGTTTTAAATTGTTTTACACAACTGGAATAAAGACTAGTTCAATATGGTCGGTTGACACTGTCCCCGATCTTTCTTCACAGTCGTTCCTGAAGTTCCTGTTTCATTGCTGAAGATCGTGACCGCTTAAGTTCGTCTACAGCTTTCCTCCATCTGTTTCGGTCCGTCGCATGGTGGAGTGCGATGCTGATGGGTTGGTTAGTCTGCTCGGAAATTTAATCAGACCAGCGTCGTGGGCGCGAGAGACCAAGAGGCCGGTCCTCTTGGGCTCTTCCCTTCAATTTTCCCGAAACTAAGTTGCGTGGTACAACAGCTTTATTTTTATACATTTTCCTTTAAAATATTCCTTTAAAATTATTTCTGAAAGGATTGATTTCGAAAGAATATAGTCAATCATGGATTGCTTTAAGAACATTGAATGTCTCATTGTATAATTTAGTAGGTAGTTTTGGGAGGTAATCATTCACTGATAGTGTAGTTGTAGGAGTTCACCCAAAATCTCGGTTTTTAATTGTGAGCGCCAATTCAAGTTTTGGGAGTTCTTGCGAGAACATGAAAATTTTTGTTTCCAAATCATTATACGAATGTGTCATTAGCGTAAGATTGTTAGAAATACTCTCAATTCCTTTACTTTACTCCTTTAGTGATATAACGGCATATATTGTATACGGCATATATAGGTACCAATATAAACTCGTGTTAAGTTGAATTAGCAAGGCTTTTGTCAGGGAAAATACCTATTTATGTGTGTAAACAAACTTACTGTGTTACTGTTGTAAAACAGTATCCCAGACAATGTACAAAATAAATCTGTTTAGAAATTGGAACGAACTGTTATGAAACTTCTGGCTTAAGTTACTAAAAATAAAAAGTAATGTTATATAATATAGCCCTACCAGGTTAAGATGCCCTTAAAAGAAGTAGAGACCTCTTCTACTGATATTTCCAATAATACTGGTGCACCCCAGTATCTGCTCGATCCATTTAACCTCGTGCAACGTAGAGCAGCTCGAATTTTCGGGGACTCCGAAGAGGAGTGTTCCGAAGAGCTGTTTAACCTGATTCCTGCCACCGAATTTCACCTTCGCACGACACGCCACAAGTTAGGATATGTCCCCACCATCTGGATGTGTGGCGGTCCTCCACAGTGCGGTTTTCAAGAAGCTTTCTCCCTCGTACTACAAAGCTGTGGAATGAGCTTCCTTGTGCGGTGTTTCCGGGACGATACGACATGGGCACCTTCAAAAAAAGCGCGGAAAAAAGGAAGGTGTACTTCCTTAAAGGCCGGCAACGCTCTTGTGATTCCTCTAGTGTTGCAAGAGAATGTGGGCGGCGGTGATCACTTAAAACCAGGTGACCCGTACGCTCGTTTGTCCTCCTATTCCATAAAAAAAAACAAAAAAAAAAATTCACAACATTTGTTAGAAATCCAAACTTACTTTTTCCAGTGTTCCTGAAAAGTTATGAGGAAATTAAGTAATATATCATTAGCAAGATTACTCAATAGACATTTATTTCGACATTTTGAAGTTGTTATTCTTTTTTGACAAATTTACAGTTTGCTTTAGTATCACTAGAGAAAAACTCAAGATAAGCGTTTTTAATTATCATTTTAACATTTTAGATGAAGAAGCGAAACATGCACGCGTATTTTTATTCATGAATATTTAATTGAAATGAAAAACTTTTAAGTGATAAGAATTACTTAAATGTAAATCTTCCATACATAGTTTTAAATTTAAAATATAAAAGTTATTTACCAAAATACCAAAAAGATTTATTTACCAATAAGTGGCAAAATTGTATCCAGTTATCTTAGATTATGAAACAATGAAATTCTGTATTATGTGGCTAGTTTATATGAATTTGTTCGTTCATTTCATATTTTGTTTATAATTTTTGTATATTTCCTTTCTAGCGCTGTTTGTATACGCTATTTGTGAGTGATATTATGTGAGTTTTGTTGTAACATATTTCTTAAATTTTAAAGCAACAATATGGAGTGGTCCCACAGGTAACAGAATCCGAGGTAGACCCAAAATAATCCAGAGGTGGAGTGATGACCTTCTCACAGTGGCAGGTAAAAACTGGCTGGAAAAAGGAAAAATAGAGAGTTGTGGAAGAAGATAGAGGAGGCATATACCCGGATGAAATCAAGATTATAATATAAGTTTAAGATATAATTATTAAAGTTACTAATACATTAAAATATGTAATCTATACTCTTGAATAAATATACTTACAATTATTATTATTTCTTAAATTATATTCAAACGTCTCAAAACCACGTCACAAGATGTGTCGAATAATTATAAATAAATTAGTTTAGTTTTTAGACCAGTGGGAGGCTCCTTTGCACAGGATGTCGGCTAGATTATGGGTACCACAACGGCGCCTATTTCTGCCGTGATGCGTAAGCATATAATGCAAGTAATGTGTAAGCATTACTGTGTTTCGGTCTGAAGGCAGTTGTAGTTAGTTGCAGGCTGACGAGCGCAGTTGTAATGCCGCTCAGAATTTTTGAGTTTTTTCAAGAATCTTGAGGGGATTTGTAATGTAATGCGTGAATTGCTCAACATAGAGGTTAGTTCTAAATTCAATTTTTTCGACGTTTTCACATCTGTCATAGTCTATTTATACGTATAATAATGATCTAAGCTAATGAGTATATGAACTAAATATTACTCACCATTATCAACACTAACCAAATAATTAATATAATAACGTACTTCTAGCAAATCTTGATATGAAAGCCACAAAGCTTTGCTATATTGTAACTACTTCGTAATTTGGTCGGCTGTTAATTGTTCGGTTCATTAATCTCAAGTAGACCGTGTCAAACATCAAAGAGTACATTAAATTATTATTTAACATGTCTTTAACAGTTAATTACTGGCCTTGGGCATATTTAACCCTGTGGGGTTTTGAAGTGCTATAACAACGGTAATGCGTTGATGATAAATTAATTTTAATTTGAAAAATGATATTTATTATATATTTGCCCAAGATCAAAAGGTGTGTGTGAAATTTGAACAGCCCTTTTGTCATGACCTGACCCATGGCAATCATAACATAATATTATGTATGCAGATCTAAAGTTCATCATCAGTGGACGTCACTGATGGACCAAAGCTTCCCCTAAAAGATCTCATGACTCGTAAATTGTCATTATTATCTTATATGATTGTTTCTAAAGTTTAGTTAATAATAATAATAATAAATCAAAAAGCAATAATTATAGATAATTGCTCTAGAGCAAAATCTGTTGTTAAAAAAAATAATAAATATGAAAGTCTTTATTCACTGACCATGCATTGTAACTTATATACTACTTATTAAACATGTTTTCTTAAATCTATTAAAAAGTTAGATTAAATAAAATTATGTTAATTAATATAATAATTAAATAACAGCAACCACTTTATTGGACAGGTTGTCTTTCGACATAGGCCTCCTCCAGTTTCTTCCACTTATCTCTATCTCGAGCTAAACTTCTCCATTCTGTTGGTAAATCATCCTCACATCTTTTAGTTTGACGTCGACGAAAGTTTAGAATAAAAAGATACAAATGTGCTACACATCTTTTATTTCATCATACAGTTGAGCTTAAATATTCCCAACTAGAGCGTTAGTGTAGCTTTAAAAAAAATTGAAGATTTTTAGACCTATTTGAATAAAATATTTTACTTTTACTTTGAGTTTTATTTTTATTTAATAAATTAAATAAACAGCCGCGTATAATCTGCAATCTGTAACAGCTGGGCCCAAAAATGGTCAGTCCTCTTTATGTTTTTAACAACGCTTTGGTCACAGTAGAGATATGGAACTTCAGTGCCCTTCAAAATGTTCACTAGGTATTTGTAGCAAGCTGTGATATTGAAGAACTCTATACTACGACGTAGCTCGTAGCAATAACGTAGTATCGTGTAATTTACTCTTATTATTAGCTCAACCTTTTACGAAGTAGCGGTAGATTCAATATGAAAAATATTTTGACATTCATAAGTGTCATTTCCGTGACCTACGTGAAATAACTGATTTTTGATTTGATTTGATTTGATGGAGACGACCCGGCATCCGATGCCGCCGCAAGCAAGAGTATAATAAGCAATATATATAGATAAGTAATGCTTTGTTGATTGGCTTCAAGAAAACATTAAAATCAAAGAGCTGGTAGTTTTATTTTTAACAGAATTCAAAAGGCAAGTTATTAAGTCGTGTGTATTATTTATTAGTGGGAGGCTTTGTTGCACAGGAAGCCAGCTAGATTATGGGTACCACAACGGCGGCTATTTCTGTCGTGAAGCACTAATGTGTAAAGATAATTGTGTTTCGGTCTGAAGGGCGCCGTAGCTAGTGAAATTACTGGGCAAATGAGACTTAACATCTTATTTCTCAAGGTGACGAGCGCAGTTGTAGTGCCGCTCAGAATTTTTGGGTTTTCCAAGAATCCTGAGTGGCACTGCATTGTAATCGGCAGGGCGTATCAATTACCATAAGCTGAACGTCCTGCTCGTCTCGTCCCTTTTTATTTTATGTAATAGGAGGACAAACGACCGTACGGGTCACCTGGTGTTAAGTGATCACCACCGCCCACAATCTCTTGCAACACCAGAGGAATCACAGGAGCGTTGCCGGCCTTTAAGGAAGGATCACGCGCTTTTTTGAAGGTACCCATGTCGTATCGTCCCGCAAACAACCGCACAAGGAAGCTCTACAGCTTAGTAGTACGTGGAGAAATGCTTGTTTGTGTTGGATTTGGGATTCTCACTCTTTTCTTTCATTTTAAGTAAGAATATAATGAGTTTCATTGCTTACAGGTTGCGTTGAAATTTTATGGGCATGAAGAAAATTTTTTAGCTTTGAACACACGCTTTACACAAGAACAATTATCGTCTCCTATCTCCTAATCTCTCTTAATTACCGCGTGTGTAAATAAATCCTAGCCACCTTACAAATAAAAATATCTTTTATAACAACTCTATTCCACCGTTATACTGAGTATGGTTATTCTTGGTATAATATGAAAATAGAACAAGAAAGTTGTTGACAATTAAACCAAATATTGCCTTCTCTCTTGTATTAAGTCAAAATACGGTCGAAATCATGTCTTAGTCTCTGTACTTTTTTTTACTCATGAGGCGATATAGTCGGTAAAATACTATTTTCATTTTATTTGTAATCATTTTGCATATGCTCGTTTTAATCTCAAGTATTACTTTATAACACATTTATTTGTAAGGCCGTAGGAGTTTGGACATTCGATTTTCGAAAGTATATTTGCACCGATGCATTTTAAACGTGTCTGTGGTGGCGCAAGACGTTAGTACTTTGTGCTGCAGAAGAGGGTTATTCGCGCGATTTATAACCTAGCTCCTAAAGAATCATTAAGAGAAAAATTTAAAGAAATAAACATTTTGACTGTTGCTTCTCAATACATTTTTGATAATGTTCTGTATGTTCATAAGCACATTGAGGAATTTTCTAGAAACTGTGACACTCATAATGTTAACACGAGGAACATACATAAACTTGTTATGCATACTACTCGGTTGGGTCGAGTTAGTAAGTCTTTTGTTGGGCGATGTATAGGCTTCTACAATATGATCCCAGAAAATGTACAAAACAAATGTATTACGAAATTTAAAAGAATTGTTAAAAAACGTTTGTGTGGGAAAGGTTATTATAGCATAAACGATTTTCTTAATGACACTACGGACTGGGAATAAAGCGAACACCCTTATAAATGTTTATTGTACGATATCACAATGTAATCCATATTTAATATTTAAAAAAAATTTTTGCCCGCTGAGTTTCTTGCGCCCATTCTTCTCAGGTCTGAGGCAGTCTCTTTTGAATGGGTGGTAGTTTTTGACGTTCAATAAGTGATTTTAAATCCTATTTTGAATAAAAGTATTTGAATTTGAATTCTGGTTACAGCTCTTCTTAAATATAAGATTTTACATTAAAAAAGGAAAGGGTAGTGTTAGAGCAGAAGGTGGATTCATCGATGAATTTTATAACATTTTCACCGTTACTGTAAAAAATATAGGTCACGTATAACGAGACTCGTTACAAAATCAGAACAGAGCTTTTTTTTTATGGAATAGGAGGACAAACGAGCGTACGGGTCACCTGGTGTTAAGTGATCACCGCCGCCCACATTCTCTTGAGATAATATAGAGAGATATAGATAATATATAATAGAGAGCTAACATAGATTTTAAATCGAAAAATCAAAATCAAAAATGTTTTTATTTACCATTTTAATAAAAAGATATTGAAGGACTTCCCTTTTAAGTTCGCAGAACCTGTGTAAGAGAAAACCGCGCTTTCCAACGGATATTAATGCTAACATATTTAACAAAACCATAAATACTTAAATATACTAATCCTATGCATACAATAAACGAATTAAAATTGTTTATATTATTTCTATACATTTGAAGGTAGTTTAATATTTGCGTGGCTCGTACTAAACTTGTAAACAATATACATAGTTATATAGTTATTATGTAGTATCTCTATATATAATAGACAATCGCGGCGAGCGACTTCATGTTATAAAAATTTGTATTTATTATTCGGCAGTGTATAAAAGTAGTTTCTAGATCTTATCTCTGAACAAGCACTACAAGCTACTCAATTTCAGTGTTGATGGCTGACATAAAATATTACTCAACACAACTATTATAATTTTTATCTAGACTAGGTTGCATTTATCAGATTGTCTGAGCAAGCAGTTCGAAACTCATCTCGCCGTAACTCGATTTACCAAGTCTCTTATAACATAACTTTGCCAAGTCGAGCCAATTCCGAGATTTCATTAAACGTAACGAAACCACAACAGTTCCGCGTTCATATTATAACTGAGTCATATATTTACGAACTATTTCAAGTGTTGAGACAAAGTTATTAATAAAAAATTATTAGCTACCCTCTCATAAATAATTTTGGATTTGCAGCCCGTTTTAACCTTACTAGCTAACATTGTTAATTTTGGTTTAAATAATTGAAAACCAAAGCACAAATTCAATGTTTTTCGTTCAACACACGTGGGAAAATCAATACAAATTAGTATGATTGTCTGTATCTTAAGATCAATCAATCAATCAAAAATATTTATTTCGTAGGTAAATTGCACTGAAATATTATATCATTTTTTCATACAGCTCGTACGGAAGGCAGATTTCCTTAGAGAATAACGAGCAAGAAACTCTAAGGTTGCTCTTTTCAAAACAGAATGGTATTACAGGTTCTTATTTTCAATTTAATTTACAAATTATTTCAATTACAATATATGCAAAGTGATGATGATGATGTGATACACAAACGTCAATTACTAAATGCCTTACACGAGTTAGTCAAAAAAATTTAAAATTAATAAGTAAAAACATAGTTATACAATAGATACATCAATCCACACATACCGTAAATAAAATTACCGTAATTAAATTAAATACGGCATTATGCGAGCATTTTATTAGCTATTATATAAAAAAATGTATTACCTTTAATTAAAAAAATATAAATCAGATTTTCGAGTGAGAGGATCATCCAGCCACCACAAGCATCGCCCGTTTACTAGCATCACGCATGGACCAGCCATCGCCTCCCTCGACCATATTTTAGGGAAGGGAATGGCCCGCCCCACGTCGCCGCCACAAGCAATGGCATTAAGCGAGCAAGACGATGCCTGTCACGAGAACTCTACCAAATAACAAAAGATAATGTTCATCTACGATGCGATTGCTTTTCAATCAGTCAAAAAGAAACAATGATTTATAATCCGTGGTTTGGGATTATTGGGGCTAAATGCCTAATGCTTCATTTTAATCTGTTAGCTATATTTTATTTATTTAGTTGGAAGCCCAAGTTGTATATTAAGAACTTATTATTGTGTAAATTAATAGCCTAGCCTACTTAATTATTAAAACATTATTAAAATAAGACAATTTCCTTGCTTACTTACTGTATAAATTAAAGTACGGACATAAAAATATAAAAATATGGAAAAACTATGGAAATTGAGAAAATAAAGCAACTATTATTACTAACTACACTTATATAAAAAAAGACGAATGATGTAATTTTATTAAATTATTTTTAATTTTGGGCTTGTATTGTCAAATTAAATTTATAAACACTTTCTTTACTCACAGCACTTCTACTATAAGATATACGTAAGCTCATTAAAATTTAATATTGTGAAGGTAAACGTGAGATGTCTTTGACTAGGATTAACAGAGTGAGGTCTTTAACGAGGGCACGCAATGTATTTACAATTTGACACACGGATTTCAAACAATCACCTTAGATTAGTAAGTTTGATGGGATTGTGGGTTTAATTGTATGGATATATTATACATCCCCATCAAATAAAGTAATATTTGTGACATTTAAAATAGATATTTTGTTGAATGAATGATTGATGCGGCGATGAACCATGGCCTAGATCTGATGATTCTTTTTTTTATTATTAAGCATCGAAATGGGTTGGCCTGATATAGAGATATTCGTTAATTTGTCGCGCACATTCTTATAGCAAATTTAAGACTTTTATGGATGCCATTGTCATATCTGGACCAAATTGCAATACAACAATACAAGGGAAACCAGGAACTAGCTTTCAAATAATGAAAGAATTATCAAAATCGGTGATCCCAGTCGAAAGTTCTGAGGTAGCAAACTTAAAAAAAACCGACGAATTGAGAATCTCCCTTTTTTGAAATCGGTTAAAAGTTCTCATTCTCGGGATAGCCTAATTCCCTAGAGAACGCGTACCCTGGTGGCAGATAGGGATCCCCCTATCTGCTTACCTACAACTACTACAGACACGGAGATATATAAAATAGCTAAACACAGGCATAATAACGCAAAGGATTTTAGGACTACAAAATACACCAAGGACAGCAAAGGCAAGGTACTCATATCTGAGAAAGACATTTGTAAAAAGTGGTACGTGTACTATCATATACTGCTACGAGTACTACCATATACCGCTGAATGAGGAATTTCCCAGACAGGCTGAAATCGAAGAACCAAGAACAGGGACCCGTATTCTGAAAATGAAAAACCACAAAGCCTACGGGCCTGACGCCATACCAGCCGAACTGTGGAGGTCCCTGAAGGCAGGTGGGGAAGTCTGGCTACCTAATTTGTTTAATGATATCCTAACAACTGAGGAAATGCCAGATGCATGGAGAAAAAGCATATTTGTTCCCTTCTACAAAAATGAGGGAGACGTTAAAGAGTGCGGAAGCTTTTGTGGAATAAAACCCACTCCACACACCCTGAAAATTTTGGAACGAGTGCTCAGAGAATGTCTAGCATCTATAATATATCTAACGGAAAACCAGTTTGTTTTCATAACTGGAAAGAGAACCATGGACGCAATTCATACTGTAAGACTGATTATGGAAAATTTAAGTTTTACCTCGAATGCAGTTCACCAAGCATGTTTCCGCTGTTGTCCTGTCATTTACTAACAGTATATTGTGTGTTATCCACCTTACCCTGGCAGTATATACAGTAAGACAATCTATACAGCGTACTTAGACTTTGCTGACACTTTACTTACATAAAACTTAGCTTACTTAAGTCTTTGTACGCTATGTAGATCTCTGCCTAAGTGTATCGTATATAAACTTAGTAGCTACTCCATATACAAAGGGAATTGTAGGTAAAAGATCAAAACTTGAACTCAAGCCAATTTTAAATTGATGAAGAAAAGTAGGCCGTATTTTTTTCTTTACTTAAGCCTATAACAGTATAAAACTATTACTAACTAATTAAGTTACTTAATATATTACACTGTTCCAGTTTTCGTTACTTGCCCTAAAAGTATTTTTTTTTAATTCTATTCGGAAAACTTACAGCTAGGTTATTAACAAGTAGGTAAGTATATAATTAAGTACTGAAGGCATTAATTACAAATTTTCACTTATAGTTATATAAATAAGATTAAAAATTAAAACAAAGGAATTTAATTAAAGAGGTCAGGAAAGTAACACTTAAAATAAATTAGGTTAATCACGCGTATGTTATTAAATAATTGATTATAATTAAAGAAAGGTATTGCTTCGCTTGGTTATTTATGCACGTTTAAAAAAAATTATCATTTAAAAGTTTCTTAAGGCCATGCATCTCTAATAAAAGGTATACTTGTAGAATATTTTTAACAATCAGTAAAATTATTTTTATACTTATCAATATTGTATAGAAGTTTGTCGCTAAAAGCTCAACTTATTACGAATTACCTCATTTTCATGTGAAATTTACATGCGAAATTAAGAGAAATCAAGTTTGCAACTCGATGTAAACCTAGTTTTAATTGGGTGTCATGGCGTCATTGGCCATCATGGCGAAGCGTATGTAGTGTCTGCTTAAGATTGGATATACCAAAATTTACGACCCATCCGTACTCGAACGGTTGGCTCAGTTGGAATGACCATTTACCAGTGGGAGGCTCCTTTTCACAGGACGCCGGCTAGATTATGGGTACTACAACGGCGCCTATTTCTGCCGTGAAGCAGTAATATGTAAGCATTAATGTGTTACGGTCTGAAGGGTGCCGTAGCTCTTGAAATTACAGGGCAAATGAGACTTAACATTAAGTCTCATGCGCAGTTGTAGTGCCATTCAGAATTTTTGGGGTTTTTTAAGAATCCTGAGCGGCACTGCATTGTAATATGCAGAGCGTATCAATTACCATCAGCTGAACGTCCTGCTCGTCTTGTCCCTTATTTTCATAAAAAAGGAGTTCTCGGACGGAACCCGAGAGCCCGCGGGATCGAGACAGATAAATTTTGGTCACAAATTTGTTGAATGAAATTTGTTCTATGTTAAGCTTAAAATACAATACGGCTACACAGAATCGCGACGGAAGCTTCAAATAATTATACCCGTTTGTTGGCAATCGGCCAAGCTAAGAAGGACATAAATTTCATTATTCTTGGACTTAAAATTATATGTCAAATAATTGAAACTATTTCCACACAGCTGCAGAGTAGGATGAATGGAGAAAGTCTACAGAAACAATAACAACAGGTCACAGATTTCATTCTATGTTTAATATTTTTTTCTTTATGGATTATGAGGACAACCGAACGAACGACTCATCTGATGTAAAGAGAACACCAGCGCCAACACTTTCCCGCAAATGCAGAGGAATCACAGGAGCTATAGACAGTTTCCCAAAGAAAAATTTAAAGAAATAAATATTATGACTGTTCATTGTCAGTATATTTATGAAAATTTAATATACGTTCACAAAAATTTATAATTTAAATTTTCATTTTTATAACACTAGAAATAAGGGATAGCTTGTAACTAATTCTAGAAGGCTTCATAAGATACATAATAGCTTTAAGGGTAAATATATACACTTTCATAAAAAGTCCCAGCCACTGTTCAGGCATTATCTATAAATAAATTTAAAGTCCCAGCCACTGTTCAGGCATTATCTATAATCTAAATTTATTTTTTTTATTAAAAAATGGCTCAGTCGTAAATCCTCTTACTCCACAGCTGAATATCTAAGTGATCGGACGGCGTGGGACTAGATTATGATTATTTTATAGCGATAGAAATGACTGTACAATATTGTATATTATTATTGAAAAGAGCGCATAAAAAGAATGCTGAGAGAGTTTCTTGCGCCGCTTCTTCTCTCTCAGAGCACCATTTATTTCCGAAGCGGTGATAGTATCTAGTATATTAGAAATGACATCAAAAAGATTTCTAAAGGAATCAATTTTGAGAAAATGAATGCCTTTTATGCCTTTTGCCAGCCTTTAAGGAAAGTGCATGCGCCTCATATCGTCCTCACAAGGAACCGCGCAAGGAAGCTTATTCTACAATTTGGTTGTACGGGGCAGAAAAATCCTTTGAAACTGCACTACAAAGGCACACACTTCCAGATGGTGGAGGTGATATTATATGTGAAGATTTTTTTAATATGTTTAAAGTAACAGTCAAAATCTGTTTGAACATCATCGAAGGAATTAAATTTGATAATATATCAGTCGCTTAAGTATTCAAATAGTTTGTAATTATTATGTAGCTGCTAATAAGCAGTCTTCCAGGCCATCCAAGCCAGGACCACCTCCAGCCACCGAATCTCAATCTCACTTTCCTCAACTGAGGACAAGAACAACAGGGCCGTTACTCTCCAGCTGCCTGTCACCTTCCCGCCCCGGACATCTCTAGTGGCCTACGCTGGGTGGTCTCTCCCCAGCCTCAATCAGAAGAGCGTAGCTCTCTGAATGACCTGGAAGACGTTTAATCCGTATTAATATCTCAAGCGCTTAACGCAAACCACATTACGCGGTTCGAGTGAAGCCTATCACTGGTCTAATATAAAACGCTCTACCTCCTCTATCAAACTTTTGTCCAACCTGGATTGCCAGCTACCAGAGACTCACCTCCCATTTGTGATCATCCTTTTGATGTCACTAAGTCCCAATTAGATAGCAAGCACATTATACACCAGCGGGTACTCGCAAAGGAGAACCGCTCGCGCCTCTCTTCCCAAAGAAAGGTCGCCTCAAATGAAACCTTAGAGGGCACATGCCCGAAGACAACCTCAGGTGGTGTTTAATGGGTAGGTACGTAGGTTCTTGTGAGTCCCACATAATCGACGCAGCCGGCTGCTTTGGTATGCATTAGCGTTCACCACCTCCCTCCCACTGTTATCCCGGAGGGTAGCCCTTTCTTCTTTATCTGGGCGCAATAAAAAATAATCGGTAATTCTGCAGTGTAAAATTGTTGTTAAGTAATTACCAGTGTATACATTTGAAAGTTAAAAGTTATAATTATAAAATCTGTAATATAATATAGTGATTTGTTAAATAACAGTATTTTTATTTTCCATTACTGCTTTTCATTTTTGGCTCATTTTTATTATTTCTTATTATAATGATTTTCTTTGCTCTTAAATATCTCGCATTTTTATAACTCATAATATATGAAAAAAGAAATACGAACAAGATTTGGAAGCGTTTATTAGAAAAATAAAATCCTTCACTAAATCCTTTGTAATAAACCAAGCCATAAATCTTCCACCAATTTTATTGGAGTGTTCAGGATGAAGCTCGAATCGAGAAAACTGTCACCTGAAAAAGAAAAATCACCCTTGTGACAATGACGTACGATCTATTATGGATTTATTGTGAATTATGGATAGCTCGTTACTTAAGCATAATCATTCTAAAATTTAAATGATAGAACCAAATATAAGTTTTTCATTTATATTATCACTATAAAGTTATATCTATTTAGTATCCATACATACATACATAATAATAAGTAGTAATGTGTGAACATTATTGTGTTTCGGTCTGAAGGGGGCCATAGATTTACTGGGAAAATGAGACTTAACATCTTATGTCTTAAGGTGACGAGCGCAATTGTAATGCCGATTAGATTTTTTGGGTTTTTCAAGAATCCTGAGCCGCACTGCATTGCAGGCCGTATCAATTACCACCAGCTAAACGTCCTAAACGTCTCGTCCCTTATTTTCATTTAAAAAAAAGCCCTTACTCGATTATGATAGACAGTTCTTTTTGTGAAAGATTTCTTTATCTATTAGTTTCAGTTCGTTTATGAGTTTTTAGCGGATTACAAATCTTAAAAATCAATACATAATAGTACCTATTATAATAAGGTGGAGACCTTATAATAATGCTACGAGAGTTACATAAAAATATATCACGTAGCAAACAAGAATATAATAATCGAATGAAAAAGTCTACACAAATAATTTAACGGCACTGGCATGAACAGCTGACTGCTGTAAAAAGAGTCGACCCTAGTTGTTCAATTAGCAAATTAAAAAGAACTAAACCCTCTTTTTATACCTTGCGTGTAAAGAAAAACTAGTGAATAGCTCTCCAGATTCTTTCAAATAACTTACACCTGTCAAGAGAAAATGAAAATTCTGTAGTACCCTTAACTACATTCTTTACAAGAATAAAAATCTGATTAAATATTTTCTGTTATATTTCTTCAGTATTTCTTAAATCTATTATTCTTCTCTGAATGTCTTAAATATGTAGTAGTAACACTTATATAACTAGTATACATAATAATAATTCTTTATTTGCATAATGTGTGTATAAAAGTTAAGAAAAATACTATACGAATCGACACATTAGCCAAAAAGGGCATGAAAATTACATCAGCTTTACGTCATTATGTAATAATAAAATTCTAACATTACAAGCACATAATATTTCATTGTTACATCATATTAAAATCTACAAAAAATCTACAGTAGGTAGTCAAAGTTAAACACAAGAATAAAAAAAATCACAAATTTAAAAAGTCAGATACAGCATAGAAACTGTAAGTAATTAGCCATTGATATAGTTGAGTTTTAAAAGGACCGATATTCAACATTTTAATAGCATCGGGAAGTTTATTAAATATTTGAATACACATGGCATGACAATTTTTAGTATATAAAGTAGTCCTGGGTGCTTTTTTGTAAACAAATCTATTTGGATGTCGTTAGTCGCGGCCATACATTTCCTTGGCAATGATGAAAATATATTTATGTCTCTTTACAATTTACTAATTTCGTAATGTATAGGCACGGCAAGGTTAACAATTTTATTTAATAATTGAGTGTGATAAAGAATAGATTGTATTATTAGTAGATCTATCTAATCAAGAGTAATTACACAGATCACGAGACAGGAAAATACAGTAAATAATCTATAACCAGAGTAGTATAAATTATCAAAAATAAAAACAAAACAATCGCAACAGGGTTTAAAATAATAATATAAAATTGACACACCTTTACATAAATTATTTTACCCTAAACTGGGCATAAGACAACGGTATAATTAATAAAATATACTTTAACATATGTAAAAACAAATAAACATCCATGACCCGGAAACAAACATCCATACTCATCATAAATAAATGCTTGCACCTACCGGGATTCGAACCCGGGAGTAAGTTTAGTAGGTAGGGTCACTAACAACTGGGTCGTCTAACTATATAATTACAAAAATAAAAACTAAAAAGTTCCCCACAAAAATTGGGTATTGGGTATGAATTTGTAAATACGAGTCATTAATTGAACTAAATGGAATGAAAAATATTAAGTAACAAAATTAAAACGAGAACTAACAGAAATTTTTTAATACTCATCCTGTGCTTGTTTACTAATTGTCTGGTCTGTAAAATGCAGATATATTGAATTATACGCTATTTAGAGATAATCCATGATTATCTAAATGATATGTCATCTTAAGTGTCTCTGAAGAACTCTGGATCAAGGTCAACTTAACTTTAGGCTCGATTTATTTATGTTCGACCGACGGTGAGCGCTGACGACGCGTCGGTCGAGCGTATCTAGTACACGTACACTACGCGCTTACCATGGTGTGTTTAGTGCTCCGCTGACAGCAAACTTGATTGCACCTTTTCATGTGCACAATTTCGAAGAAAAATGAAAACAATTTTAACCTCTTCCATATATATATACTAGTTAAGGAGAAGTTTGTATAATACATTCAAAATTGCGAAAGCACGCATTTTGTTTACGATTATTGAATATAATATCGCCCATAACGCTACAGTGGACCAACTTACGATGGACGGACAAGCTCGATCGACTCTCGTCAGGCTGACGTAGCTGTACGCACGTAGCAATTCATCAATGCTGGACTGGCTGTTATAGCTACGCCTGACCGACGTCAGCGCTCACCGGCTTAAGGTGCATTCTCTTAACATAACTCAAAACATATTGTCTATGCGCACGATTGTCCGTACACTTTTGATATTTCCCTTGTTCGCATTTGGCGAACCTTTATTGACGGATGCCTTTTTTATGAAAATCAAGAATGAGACGAACAGGACGTTCAGCTGACGGTAATTGATACACCCTGCCCATTACAATGCAGTGCCGCTCAGGATTCTTGAAAAACCCAAAAATTCTGAGCGGCATTACAATTGCACTCGTCACCTTGAGACATAAGATGTTAAGTCTGAATTGCCCAGTAATTTCACTAGCTACGGTGTCCTTCAGACCGAAACACAGGAATGCTTACACATTACTGCTTCTCAGCGGAAATAGACGCCGTTGTGGCACCCATAATCTAGCCGGCATCCTGTACAAAGGAGCTTCCCACTGGTAAAACTTATGGTAAAACTGGTGAGACTTAAAATCTTATGTCTCAAGGTGACGAGTGCAATTGTAGTACTGCTCAGAATTTTTCGGTTTTTCAAGAATCCTGAGCGGCACTGCATTGGGCAGGGCGCATCAATTACCAGCAGCTGAACGTCCTGCTCATCTCGTCCCTTACTTTCATTAAAAAAATCAGTGTAGAATGTACACTGTAAGTTTTTTATGGAAAGGAGGACAAACGAGCGTACGGGTCACCTCGTGTTAGGTTATAAATTTTGTGTAACTTTGGGTAATATATCATTATGCCGAAATAAATGCCTTTTATTTATTTAAGTGATCACCGCTGCCCAAATTGTGTTTCAACACTGTGAATCACAGGAGCGTTGCCGACGTTTACATATTATATACATTGCATTACCAACCATAAACTTAGTATAATAGACATACACTCTCCTCATTACGGCGAGACTAAATTCAAAATGTTCATGTGTGCAAGTTTTACAGATGTGTTAGTGAGTTGGTGAAGTGTGTAGTTGGTGTTTGCTTCTGTTCAATCTCTATGACAAATATTGATAAACGGCGTCATATTCACGTATACAATATTTTATTTTCTAACACATTTTTTTAATAAATATAATATTTAGTTTTGCATGAGTGTTTACTGACAAAATATTTTAGTGAATATGTTCTACGAAAATAGGCACCACGACAGCAGTATAAGAGAATCAGTATTTATCTGTGAAATGTTGTTGTGAAATTGTGAAACACAATCTAACACAGAACACGATACAATTATATACTTTAATTAATATCCGTTAAAACACAGAACAATTACAATAAAAACACTTAAATTAAAATGCGGTCCAATTTGACAGGAGACTAATGGACACTAAATTACTTCAAAACGGTTTCATTCTCCATCTATTCCGTCTCTTTCTCACACCTAGGTTTTTCTGTAAGGATATATACACAGGGTTCATCTATTAAGCTAGTTTGCTAAGTTTATGATTACAACATAATATCCTGTGTTGTATTTTCTACCACCTCTGTAATGGTCAATTAACATACCTATGTAGCTGCCTTAGATTATTTATACATGAGACGAGACAGCTGTGAAAACGTCGAAAAAAATAGAATTGAGAACTAACCTCTATTTTGAACAATGCACACACACTAACACAAAATGTCATACAAATCGCGAGTGTAAGATGTAGCTTGTCACGCACACACTAAACTAATATATCTCGCCTGTTTTTATCCGTTGTCTAATAGCAAGAGACTCTATCTAAAATAAAATGAAATTTATTTACTGTCTCGAATACAGTATACATTTTAGATCTTAAATTTATTCTAGTGTCTTCCATTCGGCTAATTTAAATTAGCATGCAAAAAATTTACTCAAAATTTAAAAAATTCTTAACACAATTTTTTTTTCGATTAACGATGTTAAGTCTGAATTGCCCAGTAATTTCACTAGCTACGGTGTCCTTCAGACCGAAACACAGGAATGCTTACACATTACTGCTTCTCAGCGGAAATAGACGCCGTTGTGGCACCCATAATCTAGCCGGCATCCTGTTCAAAGGAGCTTCCCACTGGTAAAACTTATGGTAAAACTGGTGAGACTTAAAATCTTATGTCTCAAGGTGACGAGTGCAATTGTAGTACTGCTCAGAATTTTTCGGTTTTTCAAGAATCCTGAGCGGCACTGCATTGGGCAGGGCGCATCAATTACCAGCAGCTGAACGTCCTGCTCATCTCGTCCCTTACTTTCATTAAAAAAATCAGTGTAGAATGTACACTGTAAGTTTTTTATGGAAAGGAGGACAAACGAGCGTACGGGTCACCTCGTGTTAGGTTATAAATTTTGTGTAACTTTGGGTAATATATCATTATGCCGAAATAAATGCCTTTTATTTATTTAAGTGATCACCGCTGCCCAAATTGTGTTTCAACACTGTGAATCACAGGAGCGTTGCCGACGTTTACATATTATATACATTGCATTACCAACCATAAACTTAGTATAATAGACATACACTCTCCTCATTACGGCGAGACTAAATTCAAAATGTTCATGTGTGCAAGTTTTACAGATGTGTTAGTGAGTTGGTGAAGTGTGTAGTTGGTGTTTGCTTCTGTTCAATCTCTATGACAAATATTGATAAACGGCGTCATATTCACGTATACAATATTTTATTTTCTAACACATTTTTTTAATAAATATAATATTTAGTTTTGCATGAGTGTTTACTGACAAAATATTTTAGTGAATATGTTCTACGAAAATAGGCACCACGACAGCAGTATAAGAGAATCAGTATTTATCTGTGAAATGTTGTTGTGAAATTGTGAAACACAATCTAACACAGAACACGATACAATTATATACTTTAATTAATATCCGTTAAAACACAGAACAATTACAATAAAAACACTTAAATTAAAATGCGGTCCAATTTGACAGGAGACTAATGGACACTAAATTACTTCAAAACGGTTTCATTCTCCATCTATTCCGTCTCTTTCTCACACCTAGGTTTTTCTGTAAGGATATATACACAGGGTTCATCTATTAAGCTAGTTTGCTAAGTTTATGATTACAACATAATATCCTGTGTTGTATTTTCTACCACCTCTGTAATGGTCAATTAACATACCTATGTAGCTGCCTTAGATTATTTATACATGAGACGAGACAGCTGTGAAAACGTCGAAAAAAATAGAATTGAGAACTAACCTCTATTTTGAGCAATGCACGCACACTAACACAAAATGTCATACAAATCGCGAGTGTAAGATGTAGCTTGTCACGCACACACTAAACTAATATATCTCGCCTGTTTTTATCCGTTGTCTAATAGCAAGAGACTCTATCTAAAATGAAATGAAATTTATTTACTGTCTCGAATACAGTATACATTTTAGATCTTAAATTTATTCTAGTGTCTTCCATTCGGCCAATTTAAATTAGCATGCAAAAAGTTTACTCAAAATTTAAAAAACTCTTAACACAATTTTTTTTTTCGATTAACCATTTAAACAGAAGTCCAGTAAGTCATTTCTGTGGTAAGTTCTTTTATTTCTAGAAGTAGATGATTAAATATTTTTTTACACATTGCGAAGCTACTGGTTAGTTATTATATGTTATTCTGGGACAGTGGCCACAAACCAGTCTATCCGGTACACGTCTCAATAATCTAAGGATATATAAATAACAACACCAGATGACCATACGGTCATCGCTCCTTTGTCCTGCTTTTCCATAAAAATAAAAGATTTGCATTGAAGAGATGAGCATATCAACACAAACAAATTATTACCAGAACTAAATTAATATATGTCCCACCATAAGATACACAGCAACCAACGTATAATATCATCATATAACGAACGTACTTACCGCTCTTATCCACCTCGCAGCCTTCAGCTTATATGAAATATAAATCAATGTTTTCAAGAAAGGTTTCCACAGGATGCGTCCAATAAATATTATGGAAGTTGGTTTGCTATTTATCGGTAAACCGAGGCTTTTGCTAAGGCGTACATCATAGGCGTTTTATCATAGGCGTACATCTCAAAGTTGATTTTTCGTCGTTATCATTATTATTATCACTATAAGATTAAGAAAGCAAAATAAAAATAACTAAAATACACGCATTCATAGAAGACTAAACTAAAAAGTAGAAAATAATTTGCAATAAGTGATTAGGAAAGGTTTGATTAAAAAGAGCGCAAAAAAGAGAGAGCGCTTCTTTTCTCTCAGAAGGCCGTTTGGTTACGAAGCGGTAGTAGTATCTACTATATCAGAAAAGACATCAAAAAGAATTCTAAAGGAATCAATTTTAAGAAAATAAATGCCTTTTATGCCTTTTTAACAAAAAAAAAAGTTGTTTTTGTTAGGAGGTTGAGAATCCTGTATAGTATTCTGACGAACTAAAAATGCTGAGTACAATTTGTTTATACATATACTGAATATGTGATCCTTGAAAACAAGTTTTTTGAGAAACTGTTTTGAATAACCTCGTCAATTCCATTTCAGTAAAAAAAATTGAACTATTTAAATACGTGAAATCTGAATTACAACATTGATAATAAGAATTTATATAATATTAATCTAATAATAATAATATAATTATATAGAGATACACTTACAGAAAATTATCTTGCCCCAAACTAGGCATAGCCTATAGCCTATATATAGGCTATGCCTAGTTTGGGGCAAGATATATACAGCATAGTTATAACTATGGGAACAAGACAGCGATATTTAATACATTATACGAACTTAAACATACATAAATACAAATAAACATCCATGACTCGGAAACAAACATTCATATTCATCATATAAATGATTGCACCTACCGGGATTCGAACCCGGGATCTATGCGCTTCTGTATATTTTTATTTTTCTATTACTTCACACGCGTTCAATACTTTGATTAAATATTAAAGACCAAATTGAACGTAGCTAGTTGATAATTAGTAACTGTGCGATATTTATAGATATTTCACCCAGATTGTACAAATATAAGGTAAACAAACTGTAATAAAATTGAACTTTTTTATTTAAGAAGGCTTTGGTTGAGAAGGCTTTAAGCCGTCAGCTGAAGGACACTCATCTGTGTTGAGTCGCATTTGAACGTCCAATAAAGTCCTAAATCGTACAAATTGTTGTTTAAGATAAATCTGTTAGAGCTTAAAAGCTTTGAGAAGCTGTTTTGTAAGATAAAATCATGATATTTTAATTTTTAACAAGTGTATTTTTTGGTAAGATGTTTATGATGCAGACTTAGCTTACACAGTTTATTAACTTTTTTTTCAGAAATTGCTGGAAAAACAAGTTAACGCGTCATCTGATGGTAGGTGTGGTGATGGTAGGTATATTGTCTTTCAACTCCTGATGAATCACGAGAGCTCTGCGGCTTTTTAGGTATCCGTCCGTCTGTCTGTCAAGACGCTTTATCTTGAAAACGCGTGGGGGTATCGAGTTGAAATCAAAACGATATGCTGAAGTCTACAGTCTCTTAAGGTTGTGAAGAATCTCTAAGACAGCGAAAAAAAAAGATTAAACGGTTTATGACGCAAAAAACGTATATTTTGACACTCTCAAGGGAATTGAAGCTTATAGGATTGTTTCCGTTGACATAGGACTATAAAATTTGGAAAGTAATACCGTGTTATGATACAAGTATAGAGAAAAGTCTGATAAGAAACGACGGTCCAAATGTTGAATTAAGTTAACCGTCTCATGAGGGTAGTAGTATAAAAAGGGCTTCATTGGCACAAGCTTAAACAAATTTATAATTATTTATACTATGATGTATTATAGTTTTCGATTTATGACAAAGAATTAAGAAAATCCTTTTCCCTTTTTTATAAGTATAAGTAATATGTAAGAAACCTACTGTGGTGGTTTTTTAATATTATTTTGTTTTGTTTTAATATAGCTATTGTAAACAACCAACTTGTAAACAGTTATAAAATCTAAACTCATTCCAACAAATTGTACTTGGAAATAATGTTATGTGGCAAATGTTTAGTTTTATGATGCAAACAATATGGCTGTGGTTTTGTGCAAAACAAAACGTTATGTTTCTGTTACATATACGGTTATGATTTGTTTATTATTGCTGTTATTATTTTAAATTATTTTCAAAATATTTTGATCTTTTGGCGACATAAGTAACAAGACTTATGTTGTTTCTTTATTGTTTAACTAGCTGACCCGGCAAACGTTGTTTTGCCATATAAAGTATAATTCACGCGATAGTTTTATAAGTAATAAAATATTGCCTATATTATAGCCTGTAAATCATTTTGTTCTATTGTCAATAGTTTTTGCAGCGCACGCAAAAGTAGGTTTTCTATTTTACACCTTGTGTTACAAAATAGCAATTTTATTACGGATCCCTAATTTTGAAAAAAAAACAGCCTATAGCCTTCCTCGATAAATGGACTACCCAACACTGAAAGAATCATTCAAATCGGACCAGTAGTACCAGAGATTAGCGCGTTCAAACAAACAAACAAACAAACAAACACTGCAGCTTTATAATATTAGTATAGATATTATTGATAATCAGTTAATCATATATTAAATGGACGAGCATAATATCGAATATTTTCCGACTTTTCTATATTTTACAACCCACAACCGCATAAGCTTACTGATTCAAAGCTTTGGGTGAAAAAGATTCGCCTTTTTTAGTGATTAAAATAGTGCCTTAGTTACGTAAACTTGTAAAATGGGAATATGTTATTAAAGTAAAAATATTGTTTGATTATAATTTTTTAAGTATTAAAAGCCCTGCTATAATAGATTTTAGCCACATTCTACAATTTAGGTATTAGTACCATTAAAATACCTGAAAAACTTTTGTATCGCCTATAGCAGAGACCGATCACTCATACTGTATAGCCGAGTGGTTAGCGATCCTACCTACTAAGCTAGAGGTCCCGGGTTCGAAACCCGGTAGGTGCAAGCATTGATATGATGAATATTGATGTTTGTTTCCGATTCATGGATGTTTACACGTATTTATGTATGTTTATGTGAATGTATATATGTATTTATGTATGTTTAAGTAAGTATATTGTATTAAATATATCGTTGTCTTGTAACCCATAACACAGGCTATATGCATAATTTGGGGCAAGATAATTTATGTAAAGGTGTGTCAATATTATTTTCATTTCTCATACTCGGAAAGTAATGTTGTTTTGATCTGATTATTGGGTGGAAAATGCTGCTTCACTCCATAGAGAGTGAAAAACTCATACAAATTACTTCCCACCTAAGGGCCGGAATGAACTTTGAAAATAGAACTGTTGTCAGCTGTGAAGAGTTTTATGTAAAAACAAACTAATTAAAAAATATGCTGCGGCAATGTGACTTTCTAAGCAGCCAGTGTGAACATAGCGTAAACTTCTTTGAGCGGAATAAGCCGCAACAAATACGCGGTGAATTCCATATTTAAAATTTAAAAAGTCGACATAAATTGTCCTAATTTGACAATTTATTTCATTCATTTGTTTTTTCATCTGTTTCAAAACTCGAGAACGGCTGGACCGATTTGGCAAATTTAGGTCTTGCATTATTCGTGGAAGTCCAGAGAAGGTTTTAAAGGTGAATAAATACTGTGTGATACTACTGTGAAATAATATCATTACGACAGCAGGGTGCATATTTAACGAAGTAATTTTTGATGTTATGGTATATTATTGACAAATTCATATAAAAACATTATTTTATTTATTATATACAGAACAACGTCTGTCGGGTCAGCTAGTATTATTATATATTATCAGATAAACAACTACTTTTATCTTCCTCATATTCGAAATGAAAAGTAAAGTGCTTAACACGGGTATAAAAGAATCAATTCCTACTCGGACTATAGCCGCCCTTGCTGCACTCGGGCGTCTAAATAGGTACCTCGGGAATTGATTCTTTCGACCCTAGGTTAAAAATCTACTATATTATTATTATATACTGGTCCCGAAAAAGAGGCGATAAGAAATATAGCAAAAGCAGCTTATGTAGCAAGGGACAGTAATATGGGAAATCATAAAAATCAGTGTCCTGTTTATAGTTTTAAATATAAAAATAAAATGTTATTCAACAGACAAACATCAATACAAAAACAAAAGCCGACAAAAGGCTCTGATGAAACAAAGCTATTGTTTATTTAAAAAATATATCCTGCGTTTCATCAAAGTGAAGTTTTATCCGTCTCCATTCACAATAAAATAATTATTATCAATGTTGGTACAAATACGTTTCGTTATTGTGATTATTAATTTTATATCGAATGCAGTTGCGGTTAACGGCCTTTCCCAATATTCAGTCTATTTCTTACTTGAGATATATAGTTGACTTTTCTGTCCCAACAAACTTATCGACGGTAACTCACTTTATCCGTACACGCTGTCTGTCAATGTGACGACGTATAGCTTACCAGCGATAGAAGATTGTATCGAAATTGCAATTCACGCGTCCCAATATCAGGCGATAAGAATGACTTATCGGTTATATTGGGACAGCTTCAGATTATTGAAAACTAAATACTGACAGTAGAAGGTAATAATTTATCTGTAGATAGTATATTGGGAACGGCCGTAAGTTATATAGGTTGGTAAAAATAAAAAAAAATAAAAAAATATTTTCTTTGAAAAGCAATTCAATGTGCACAATTATGAATCAATGGTCGCTCAGTCTTAATGTACTCTGCTTTCAGCTGATATAAAATCTTGACACCATTTTCTATTTTATCCGAGGAATAAATAAGTCAGCTATTCCTTAAAAATGGTTGTAAAACATTAAAAGTAGTTGGCGAAATGAAGACATGGTTATCTGAGACTAAAAAACAGCTTTATACTATGAATAAAACTTATTCTACTCTAGTGAAATCTAGCGTTATAGATAAACTCCCTCCTCATTAAGGCGAGAGATTTACAGATGTGTTAGTGAGTCTGTGAAGTGTGTAGTATTTTGCTTTTGGTCAATACCTATGACAAATATCGATAAACGGCGTCATATTCCTGTATACAATATTTTATTTTGTCAACCATATTTATAAAGTGAAACTTTTATAACATCGTCTCAAACTTTTTCGTCTGTGTGTTGCATGTGGCGTGACGGTCGGGCAGCGCCTATAGTTCGCAGCAGCTGACCGTGTAGTGTATAGACTATTACTCATTTGTGCCAGTGCTCCACGATATTTTCTTTGTTTTAGTCAGTGTTTAATGTAAATGTTGTTATTTATTAAAGTGAAGCTTTTATTCAATATTTTAACCAGGGCTAAGACACAGAGTTCAATAAAATTCTTAGTTGGAGACTTAGTCTACTTTTATTATTTCCCATTATCATTCCAATTTTCAACGTATAAAATTAAGATTGAAAAAGCGATTTTTATACCCTTAATGGAGTATTATTCGAAAAATATCGTTATTGTCTATAATGTGAAAAAAAATTTCATAAAACCACACAATTTCTTTTTAATTAACATAATCTTTAGGAAATAGAGTGTTAGCTGCGTATATAAAATGAAAAACAAAATATTTTAGTGATTATATTTCTTTATTTGGATTGATCCTGTAGGTAACAATATAATCTAACACAGAACACGACACCATTATATTTTTTATAAATATCCGTTAAAACACAGCACAATTATGATAAAAACACTAAAATTAAAATGCGGTTAACTTTGACAGGAGACTAATGGACACTAAATTGTTTCAAAATGGTTTCATGGTCCATCTATTCCGTCTCTTTCTCACATTTAGGTTTTTGGGTAAGGATAGTTATCTCACTCTCACACAGGGTTTGTCTAGTACGCTAGTATTATGTTTATGGGTGAAATTCAATCTTAATGTCATAAATCTATTGAATTATTATTATTTTTCAAAATTATAGACAAGAGTGTATGCAACTAACATTATAAGATCAATAAAATATTAGGTAATAGTATTAAAAATAAATCTTATAACTATATTTACAAATACTACGATTACATAAAATTAAATCTATCATTACGTGGAAGCGTACCAAGAATACTGGCAGCATTACCGCGTTGGATAGCAAGGCTGATCCGTTGACCGAAATAGCTGCCAGCGCTTGGGTTTCCAGTAGCCTTATTGAGGCGCGAAGATAGTATTTTGAACATTCTCCGCGCCTCTGGGCCCCAAGGGCCAAGTGTCTCGACACCAAACGGCACAAAGATGTATGACTCACTGAGGCCAACATATTTGCGACGCTTGCTGTCTTTAGCAGTCGAAGCAGCAGCCCCAGCACCAACTGACGTAACTTGGACATGAGAAGGAGCCAGAGTGTCGACGCAAGTAGCGTCCCACACCAGCGCCCTTCCCCGTGCCCAAGCCACCAGCGTCATTCCATCAGGACGCCTGCCATTAAAAATAAAATATAATTAGTTGTATTGGGGTTAATTGTTAATATGAAAACGGTAACAAAGTAAGGACCTCTCGTGCATTAAGTTGAAATAAGGTTGAGAGCTCAAGTGGTCGTTGGCATTATTAACCATTAGTATGATTTTCAATTATAATTATTAGTAGGCACGCAATAATTATTCAGTGTGTTGACTTCTACAATTATTATTTACGACTTTATGCCTGCAACTTCAAACTTTCAAAACTTGGTTCACTGCGTATAATATTATCCTTTGTTTTAATCTAGGTTAAACTAGGGCTCTGACCGACATGAATATAATCTTTGTGCTGCAGAAAGGAGCTATTTATGACCTACGTCCGTTAAATAATCATTAGGAAACCATTTAGAAGAAGTATTCTTATCAAATGTTCATAGACACAGATTGTAAATGCGTAAACGTTTTTGATTGCGATATGACTGGCCATATGCGAACATATGAATATGTATCCAAAGGGAAAACGCTCCTCAATGCAAGAACATAAGCATAAACTTAACTACTTGATTGAAATCCTACAATAGGTGACTGCTATTTCACATGCATATATATAATTATTGAAACAAGACCCGTTATAAAATCATATCCATAGTTATAACGCATATTAGACGCGGCTACAGTATCTAAATATTGATATTTATTTTTAAATAACCCGCAGTCACCGCTTTTGTGATGCTAGTGTTCAGTGTTGCAAGAGAATATGGGCTTTGGTTATGACATTAATTTATTTATTAATTCAAACAATGAAGCCTTTACCCTGACAGAGTAACCTTTTTTTATGATAATAAGAGACGAGACGAGCAGGACATTCAGCCGATGGTAATTGATATCGGCAGTAATTGTAATGACAATCCAGGGTCGCTCAGGATTCTTGAAAAACCCAAATATTTTGAGCAGCACTACACTTGCGCTCGTCACCTTGAGACATAAGATGTTAAGTCTCATTTGCCCATTAATTTCACTAGGTACGCCTTCAGGCCCAAACAAAAACAACAAATTACTGTTTCACGCAGAAATAGGCGCCGTTGTGGCTAGCAGACTAGCCGGAATCCTGTGCAAAGGAGTCTCCCACTGTTTAGATATTTAGAAACACAAATTTAGACATTTTTTATTTGAAAAATTGACTGAACGAGTAAGACTTTCACCTGGTAACTGATACACTCTGCCTTTTATAATGCAGTGTAAGTGAGCTGATCATTGTGAGAAATAAGATGTTAAGTCTCTTTAGCTAAGTAATACAAATATTATAATTTACTAAAATAGTTTATAAGATCTCTGTTTCTACTATGGATGATAACTACTTATCTGAAATAAACTTTATTATATTTTTTTAATTTACAAATATAGATTACCGGGAAGTAAGCTTCATGTTTTTTATTTCTGTTCTATTTTTTCTCAATTAAAGTTATTATATATTTTTATGTAATAGCTAATAAATTGCTCGAAAATGGCTGTATTTTATTTACGGTATGTGTGGATTAATGCATGTACTGTACTGTACTATATATATGACTATGTTTTTACTTATTAATTTACATTTTTTTTACTTACTAGTGTAAGGCATTTAGTAATTGACGTTTCAGTATTTTTGCGGCATCACTTTGCATTTATTTGAGTGTATATATAAACAAGTGTTATTGTGTATTAATTTGTATAACTTAAGTTTTTGTGCGTCTCCCGTGATCCGTCAGCTGTTTTAAAAATGATGACCCGAGGAAACAAAGCCCGCCAAACTGAGGAACAGCTCCAACTAACCCTCGTGGAGCTAAGAAAGTACAAGGGACAATACGAACAGCTTCTTAAAGAAAGGGACGACAATGAAATTGAGGTTATTGAGATTGTTAATAAAAATAAAAATTTAAAAACTGAAATGTGTCAATTGCACACAGTAAACTCGAAGTTATTAGAAGAAAACAAACACTTGCGTGCAATGGGTTTGAGCAGTATAGAGGAGAATACGAGGAAACTTTAGATCCAGTGGTAAAACTAAAATCCCAGCTTTATGAAGCTGAGGTTGTTATTAACTCTCTTAAAACATCAGATAAAAGTTCCAAGACTTCTCAAACCCAGTGCCTATTTAATGAGTTGGTTGGAAAGGCCCCTGATTTAGTGTCACCAGCCCAAATATCCAATAATAAAGCAACTAATGTTAGTGTGGGCTCTGTGGCTTTCCACCCAATTCATATAAGTAAAAATAAATTCAAGAAATATATAAAAAACACAATAAGATTGTAAACAAAAAAAAAATCTCAAGTGCAAAATTTTCTAAACTATACCGGGAAAGAAATCAGCTAAAATTACAGACTGAAGAACTCTGTGTAGATTTGGAAAACATTAGAAGGGATTATAAGGAAAGTGTGAGCTCTCTTCAGTCTGAGCTATTAACATTACAAAAAAATCTGGATCATGTATCTCAACAATATGAGATTTCTCAAAAAGACATACAAGATCACATAACGGCTATGGATGAATTGATTGAGTTAAGTACCTATAACACAGAGTGTTTTAATTCAATCTCTAAAACTGCTGATATATGGGGCATTTCTGTTAAAATAATAAGTTCAATAATTGATGTCATAGCACCATATCTTGCATCATCAAATACTATTTATTTAATAATTGTATTAATTGTGACGTGTTTCCTGACCTTCTGAAACATAGTAAAATTACACCAATATTTAAGTCGGGATGCTCTTCTGACCCGAACAACTATCGTCATGTGTCGGTTTTGCCGACCCTTAGTAAAATTTTTGAAAAAATAATTTTAAGCCAAATGCTTACTTACTTTAACTCTCATAAGTTCCTTCATTTGAAACAATTTGGCTTTACTAGGGGACGTTCAACAACGGATGCAGGTGTTGAGCTGATCAAGAATATTCTTGATGCCTGGGAGGAATCGCAGAATGCACTTGGCATCTTCTGTGATTTATCTAAGGCTTTTGATTGTGTTCAACATTCAACGCTGGTCAGGAAGCTATACCACTATGGCATAAAAGGAACTTCGCTCGATCTTCTGACTTCATATCTTAACAATAGAATTCAGAGGGTCGACGTGAATGGCAGGAGATCCCCTGGGACTCCTCTCAGTATTGGGGTACTACAAGGGTCTATTCTTGGACAACGGTCCAAGAATAGACCCTTGTAGGAACACATCTAAGAATATCATTTATATAGATAAGGAAGAGGAACGCCTCTTCCTTATCTATATAAATGATCTTCCTAATCTTATAAAGAAAAAACAATACTATTGTTTGCGGACGACACTTCACTGATTTTCAAAGTGAAAAGAAACCAAGCTATGTATGACGAAGTGAACGATATTTTATCTGACATCGTGTACTGGTTATGCGCTAATACCCTATTGTTAAATAGCAAGAAAACTAAATTCATTAAATTTACCGTACCAAATGTCAAAAATGTAAATGCAAATGTTTTGTTAAACGGAGAGGTGATAGAACCGGTGGAATCTGCTATATTTCTTGGCATAACTCTAGATTTCAAATTACAATGGGGCCCCCATATTGAAGGATTGGCGGACAGACTTAGTTCTGCAGCATACGCGGTTAAAAAAATTAGACAATTAACTGACATAGATACGGCGCGACTAGTATACTTTAGTTATTTCCATAGTATTATGTCCTATGGTATATTGCTATGGGGCAACGCTGCTGATATTAATACAATATTTGTGCTGCAGAAGAGGGCTATTCGCGCTATTTATAACCTAGGTCCTAGAGAATCATTGAGAGCAAAATTCAAACAAAATTAACATCTTGACTGTTGCTTCTCAATATATTCTTGATAATGTAATGTATGTTCATAGGCACATAAGTGAATTTGCCCGAAACTGTCATAACCATAATGTTAGCACCAGGAACAGACATAAACTGATGATGTCTACTACTCGGCTTAGTCGAGTTAGTAAGTCTTTTGTGGGGCGATGTATATGCTTTTACAACAAGATCCCAGAAAATGTTCAAAACAAAGGTGTTACGTTATTCAAAAGAATTCTTAAGAAACGTTTGTGTGGTAAAGGTTACTATAACATAAATGACTTTCTTAATGATACCACAGATTGGGAATGGAGCGACCGCCCTCAGGCTATTAAATAATAAGTTTAATTGTACAATGCTACTTTGTAAATGTTACTTTAATTGTAAAACATATTTTTGATGAAAAAAAAAAAGCCCGCTGAGTTTGTTGCGCCCATTCTTCTCAGGCCTGAGGCATTCACTTTGGAATGGGTGGTAGTTTTTTTTGACTTTCAATAAGTGATTTCACATCCTATTTTGAATAAAAATATTTGATTTTGAATTTGAAGTTTGAATTGTAATTGAAATTATTTGTAAATTTAATTGAAAATGAGAACTTGTAATACCTCATCTGTTTTGAAAAGAGCAACCTTAGAGTTTCTTGCTCTTCTGCTCTGAGGAAATCTGCCTTCCGTATGAGCTGTATGAAAATATGACACATTTCAAATGTAATGTTACTTACCTACGAAATAAAATATTTCTGATTTGATTTGATTTACTGCTTAACAGTTGAAAAGGCACCGCAGAGGTATTCATTTAGCAAAGAATCCTGGTGTTACATAAAACATAGAAAGCATGTCTTACAATGAAGACCCCATACACATCGCCAATTGCAATAATCAGGCTGGAGTGTCTTAAAACACCCTCACTCAAAGCAGAGGACGTGCCCTGCCTGCCCTCTGAGGATCCTACGCTTCTTAAAAGGAATAGGTCTAGAGAATACAATTCAAATCCCGGCACACGTTTCCTAGTCAGTAGCCTCGACTTTTCCACAGCTCATTGTTTTTAGACATAAGAAGTCGAGGGTTGAGCACGCTAGCGCAAACCGGGTGACAAATAGATCCTAGGATTTAAGTGCATCTAAATCCCCTACTCATAATAATAATATGTCTTACAATAGCTATGAACAACTATCGACTTATTTGTAGTTAATTAATACATACAATGCAGACTCCAATCACCCCAATTTTAATTGCAAGCGAGCAACCAATTCCATCCTATGTGAGAGTTTGTATTTCGCTTCTCCAATTTGAAATGCGAGCCTCGCAATAGATTAGTATCCACAGCCGTATAGAGCTGTATCACTCATCATACCACACGCCAAACCAGAAGAACATCTCTCTTATTTTCTAGTTTCAACAACAGGTAAGGGTTTAGAAGTGAAAGTCCTGGATATAACTTGTACAGTATTAATAGTTTCAACGTAATTTTATAATGTTGATGTACCGTTATAATCCGTGAAGCCATCTCGGAGATTAAGCAAACAAACAGACAAAAAAAATTAGTTCTAGTGAGCAGCATATAAACATGTATTAATAATAAATATTAATAATTTGTTATGTTTTTAAAGCTATAACCCTCACTTCTAGGATTAAGACACAAATAAAAACAATGCGGGACTCAAACTCACGACCTCTCGCGTTCCGTGCGAGTGCTCTCCTGACTGAGCCAACCGTACGAGTGACGTATCGTTCATAAGATCTTACAAGACTTTATGAACGATACGTCACAAAGAAAGCATACATGCTTTGTTCAACTCTCAGGTTGTGGCTTCATCTACAGGATCCACTTTACAGTTGATAACCTGCTCAACCCCAATATTTGCATATTAGGAAATTTATTTGAGATTTCTCTCGCTCTTTGCAAATCTAAATAATTTGTTATGTTCTAAAATGACAACTCTAACTTCTGCCATTAATACACAAATAAAATTTTGAAAACAAAATATTTTTTTTTATCTAGTGAAGACATGCTTTTTTGACTAACATTCCTAACGAAAAATTTAATATGCCAAATGCAATTTACTTTGATTAGCGTACAAAATACTTATTATTTAAAATCTGTTAATTTAGTAGGCTTTGAGCAAGCTTTACTACGTCAGTTGAAAGGCTTATCTGTGTTAAGCCGGATTAGGATTTCAAACAAACAACAATGTTTTATTTTGTACAAATTGGTTGAAAATAAAGAATTCTACTAAAAGCCGAATGGGGTTTAGTAGAATAAAATATTAAGGGACTACGCGCACTTATTTAGCTCCATTCGCGTTTCGCTGAACGATTTTGGTCACACTTATACAGCTCTGCTTCTATCAGCCGCGTACGGAACATTAAATCACGTCTGCACTCTTTAATCTTTGCGTGGATAATGATTACGTCAAATCAATGCAGGAACAATTCAGGTCGCAACTTATCGACAAGGAGTCGCGAACCATCCTTGTAAAGAGCTGTTCCGCCACTTTCGACGGCGAACAGCGCTGTACGCGGCGAGAAGGCCAAACGCTCTCTATAGCATTCGCATAATAAAAACACATTTATCCTCATTTTATGCTGGTTTGCCGCGAAAGCAGAATGGACGCGGAAAGCTGAATCGACGCGTACACGTCTCCATACAAAATTGTTGTTTTCTATGGACAAAAGCTGAAAAGAGCTGAATAAGAGCGCGTAGTCCCTAATTTACTTGGTTTCCGAAAGGCTTGCAACTACTAATATTCAACGCAAATACTAATAATCAACCGTCAAATTTAATATTAAGTATTGAAATGTGCAAGCTGCACACAAGATATTAAGCCACTTACGACCGTTCACAATATACTATATACAGATAGAGATAAATTACTACCTTCTACTTCAGTCCTTCGTCAGTAATTAGCTGTCAATAATCTGAGGCTGTCCCAATATACCCGATAAGTCATTCTTATCGCCTTATATTGGGACGCGTGAATTGCAATTTCCATACAAACTTCTATCGCTGGTAAGCTATACGTCGTCCCATTGACATGCAGCGTATACGGATAAGGTGATTTATCGTCGATAAGTTTATTGGGACATAAAAGTCAACGATAGTTACGATTTTTATCTCAAGTAAGAGATAGACTGAATATTGGGAACGGCCGTTAGACCAAGGAAGATAATATTTAAAGCAAAAAATTAATAGTAGGATATAACCCATTGGAAAAGGAAGATAATATAGCATAAATGAAAGGATAAATAAATTACGGTTGATCTGAGGTCGGAAAGTGGAACACAAAAACGATTTACACTGGCCTGCAAAAGTAAGTATCACACTTTTCAAATTAATTTTTTTCTTAACTATAGAAGGTAGAGATTTAAGATTAAAAACGTTTTGTTGCAAATTTTATAGGCTTTAATTCTTAGAAACTAAAATTATACAATAGTAACATTTTCAACTTAAAAAAGATAAAACAATGAAAATAGACATTTTTAGTTTAGTGTAAAAAAAATCAACTAAAATGTATTACATGTTATTTAATTTTTAATAACTGGTATTGCCTCCTCGAGCTCTGATTACAGCTTCGAGCCGGTTTGGCATACTGAACACTAGGTTTCGGAGCCGATGTTGGGGAATATTCTCCCATTGTTCTACCAGGGCCTGCTTTAGTGCCCTGAGGGTAGTAGGTGGTGGTCTGCGATCTCTGACTGGCCTCCCAAGCTCATCCAAGGCGTGTTCAATCGGGTTGAGATCAGGACTTCTTAATGGCCAAGCCATCAAGCTGATACCGACCTCCTGAATATACTCTTGTACGATATGAGCCGTGTGTGGCCGGGCATTATCATGCATCAGCATCGATCCATCACCCATATTTGCTAAATACGGCCCTGCATACTCATTGAGAATCTCTTGACCATATCTTTGCCCAGTGAGGGTGCCATTTTCTATGGCTACTAGCTCTGTGCGACCTTCTGAAGATATGCCAGCCCATACATGTACACTGCCTCCACCGTATTGGACTCTTTCTGAGATGCAGGCTTGAAGGTATCGCTCACCAGGTCGCCTGTAAACACTTCGCCTTCCATCAGAAGTGTAAAGGGAGAATCGAGACTCATCTGCAAACAAAATTCTTGACCATTCTTCTTCATCCCACTGCATCTGTTCACGGGCGCATCGCAGTCTCGCTACTCGATGCTGTCTCTCGAGTTTTGGGCCACTCGCTGTCGAGTTTTGGGCCACAGTGGAAATAATATAACGATCTTCTCGGGCACTGGTATACCTGGGTCTGCCATTACAAGGTCTCCTCAAAACCATGATCCTAGCACATTCTTCAACTGAAAGAGGCATGATAAATAAATGTTATGTGCTTTTTAGCATAAATTTTTAAAACAAGACCCATCGATCTTGAAAAATATTTTAAAAATTGTAATTCGGAAACGTCCACTTTAAAAAAGGAAAGGTTTTTTTTTTGAAGTTTTTTTTCAGCCAATTCTTAAAAGAAGGTTACCGAGTATAAAGTTTTAATGTACAAAATTAAATTCTCTTTGGAGTCCTTTTTATTTCGAAAGTATATCTTGAAACGTTATCCTAATTTTAAAAGTGTGATACTTACTTTTGAAGGCCAGTGTATATCGATTTCCGGCGAAAATACAAGTCCTATTGAAAAAAAGGTAATAGCAAAGTTGTAGGTAACAAAGAATTTTTGTTTTTGCACTCTTTTCCTTCCTTTTCCAATGGGTTTCATCCAAGGTAGGTTTGTCACTAAATACTTAGTTATAGGTGAGATGTGCTTGAGTCGCACGCGCGACGTGAAGAGGCGAGAGGCGAGAGCGGGGCCGCGGCCGGAGGACACCGATTCCAAAACTAACAATAATCGTTACTAGAATTAGATTAATTAATTAGATTGTCTAAGAAAAGTTTTGTAATTTATTTTTATATTTTTTTTTTGTAAAATTCATCAAATTACTTTAAACATTCTTTCATTACTTGAACAGAACAACATCAATCGCGTCCATTAATCTTTTAAACTTACAACAGTTTTAATTCAACAACTCTTAAACTCTCTGTAGCTTTAAACAACATCTAATATAAAAAAATCTCGTGTCCCGGTGTTTGTTACCAAACTCCTCCGAAAGAGCTAAACTGGTTTGTATGAAATTTTGTGTGCATATCGGGTAGGTCTGAGAATCGACCAAAATCTATTTTTCATACCCCTAAAATGATAAGCGTGACACCCCTTAGTTAGTATATTTTTTTAACAATTTTTATTTCTATTTTATTATGATTCAGCATTGAAAAATACATATAACTTCAAATTGTCGCCCTTCTACGTTTTTTGTGTCGCGATTTTTATATTATTCTGTTCCATCCGCAATAGGGTTGCAAAATGGCAGTCGAATTCAATAATTGTAGTAGATTATATTAGGTAGGTCTGAAAGCGGTTGTATTTTTTTTATACAACATTTTTTTTTATTACATTATAATACGGTAAAACAACGTATGCTGGGTCAACTAGTGATCTTATAAATATTACGTCATTTGCATGTTACGGTTGGTACCTTTTCCACAGTAGACACAACCACCTACAAACGCTCGAAATGACACACTCACACAAACATGCGTATCGACGAGGCCCCTTAGCAGTTTTCGCGGTCAATACGAGTCAAGTGTCACGTTGTTATTTGTTTCCGCGATCTTTTTAAAAATGCCAGCGTATTGCGTGGTATACGGCTATTTGAACTGGGCTCCATCAAAACTCCAGTTTCCGTTTTTAAAACTATAATGTAGTATACTATATGATTTATTACAATGGTATTATTATTATTAGTAGGTATTCGAATTATAAGTCCGTGAGATTGATTATAATAAATTCGTGAACATAATTCACAATGTACACTAAGATGGCGGCAGTTTTAATGGTTTTCTAGGATGTTTATTTATATTTATTTATTTTGGACTAAAATACTTACATTACTTACGTGTTGAAACCAATACCAGCTAGTGCTGTCAAAATGAAAATTCAAGATGGCGGCTGCAAATAATAATCAACTTTTTCATCACGCGTGTCGTTTTCATGGTTTTTGAGGGTGCTGAAATAGATAGTGCTGTCAGAATGTAAATCCAAGATGGTGTCTGCATGAAATTGTCAATTTTTGCATCATGGGTGTCGTTGAGATGGTTTTCGAGGGAGCTGAAAAAGTGCTGTCAAAATGTAAATTCAAGATGGTGGCCGCATGAAATTGACAATTTTTGTACCATGGGTGTCGTTTCCATGGTTTTTGAGGGTGCTCAAACTGATAGTGCTAAAATAGATAGTGCTGTCAAAATGTAATTCCAAGATGGTGGCCGCATGAAATTGATAATTTTTGTATCATGGGTGTGGTTTCCTTGGTTTTTGAGGGTGCTCAAACTGATAGTACTGTCAAAATGTAAATCCAAGTTGGAGCTCATGAAATTATCAACCTTTTTATCATAGAAGCTGTTTTCATGATTATTCATGTATTGAAGCTGATAATGCGTGACTTTTGAAATAAAATTGTGTGTTTACCGACACTCCCGAAAATCTCAAAAATGATGCCTATATTGGAAAAATTTCAAAAAAAAATTTCCAAGAAAAACATTCAATAAATTGTTGTTTAAAAATAGTACATAACAGTCAGTGTAGACTATAATATTGCATTATACACTGTATAGCTATCATACATACAACATAAAAATCTTACGCTTTTTACTTTTTTACGCTCCACAACGCCCCATAAGGAACTTCGTTCCAAAACTCCCCTGACAACCCTATTGAAGCACAGTGGAGTGTACGCACATGTAGGTAAGTATTTTATCAACAAGGCTTAGTTTCCATACTGACATACGTCTACTGTGCCTTTACTCAGTGCACTGACAGTTGTTTAGATAATATTTACTTAAATAAAGAGTAGATTTAGTGTAATAACTTATTGTCTTTAAAAAAAAATAGTTTTTCGCGAATTAAAAATATTGTTTTTGTATTTAAGTAAGCTAATATATCTAACAGTTGGAAATGAACATTTGTGACTATTTAATATTATGTCTATAATTATTATTAGGTAGTGATGTGGTCCTTTTTAATAGGAGATTAAAGGCTAATTGCCAGCTAATTGGTGCAAATTAAGACTTTATTAGAATGGCATTGGTAACAAACAAGATATTGATTGATTTCAATTAATGCATTCACATTGCAATCCTCTTATATTCAATGAGAAATGTCGAGTAATTATTATTATATTATATACAGCATACTTTGTATTGCCATATAAAGTAAAAAAAAAATCAATAATTAAAATTTTTGGGGTATAAAAAATAGATATGGCGGCGCCACAGTGACACTGATGACATCGTGCGCGTATTTAAATTAATTTTTAATATAACCAAGCGTTAAAAAGAGTGTAAAAAGTGCAAATACATATAAAACTAATATTAACATCCTTGGATAATATAAAAACTAAGTGTTAAACCTACGAAACTAGTATTAAAAAGTATAAAATTCGATACATCAAAAGTGACTCATAAGCCGTTCAGAAGTGGGCATCAAGTCGTGAACAGTGAAATATACTACTGTTGTGTGCGAATATTCATCAAAACTAAGATAAGTACCTATTTTCAAAAGTAGAACTACCAATTCTATTCAAAATCCAATGTTAATGGTCCATATGCCATTGTCTTAAAACCATAATTGTCAACTATAAACTAATGACAAAACTACATGAAGTTTCACAAGTTGTATGATTTAATTTGAAATAAGCATATTTGTACTCACCGAGCATTAAATATCATACATATATATATATCATATATCTGCAGTTATAGTATGTGAAAACAGGAGCTGAGAAGTGAGTTTTTACAATATTCAATACGTGATAATAATATGAAGGTAGATACGAATTCACACTTGTGACAAAACTCATTATATATCCGTCATCACTATCCGTTCTTAAACTACCTTAATTACCTTAATATCGACATTTGCAACTATACTACAGTAAATTCAACGTAATTAATAACAAATCATTGGTTAAATGGTTGCAAGTGGTTTATTAACACTGAGCGGGCAGCAGTTCTAATCTTGCACAATAAAGTTCTTCTGATTATACTCCTATATTGTTATTTTTTTTCTTATATATATTTTAATTAAAAAACAATAATATTCATTATTGATATATTAATAATATTAGTACAATGCTAACTCGGAAAACAACAAACACCAGTGGGAGGCTCCTTTGCACCGGATGCCGGCTAGATTATGGGTACCACAACGGCGCCTATTTCTGCCGTGAAGCAGTAATGTGTAAGCATTACTGTGTTTCTGTCTGAAGGGCACCGTAGCTAGTGAAATTACTGGGCAAATGACACTTAACATCTTATGTCTCAAGGTGACGAGCGCAATTGTGGTGCCGCTCAGAATTTTTGAGTTTTTTAACAATCTTGAGCGGCACTGCATTGTAAGGGGCAGGGCGCATCAATTACTATCAGCTGAACCCTTCCGTCCCTTATTATCATAAAAAAAAAACATTAGCTCGAAAAGAAGAAGCAAAACTACAAACGGCATTACTAGAGTTACAAAAAAGCCAAGACCTATGTGCCAAATTAATTACTGAAAGGGATGACAACGAAAGGGAATTTATGAATGTTCTTGATACAAATCAAAAATTAAAAAATGAATTGTCATCATTACACAAAGAATATACGAATATTATTGACGATCGGGACAGACTACAAAAATTACTTCACAATAATCAGGAGTGTATGATGGAGTATGAACAAGCGCTTAAAATAATAGTTACTTTGGAGAAGGAACTTAACATTGCTAACACATTTATATCTAAATTCGAGGAGGATTCTCAGAACACGACATCTCAACAGACACAAAGTTTATACGACAAACTTATTAATAACAATCGACAGCCACTCACAATTTACGAGGAGACTACGCCAAATAATTTATTAGCTACATGTAGCAGTAACAAAAAAAATATGTTAAAATAAATAAGTGTATTCGAAAAACTAAAAAAATAATTAGTCAGAATAAACAATCGGTAAGGAAATTATACAAACAAACTAATATTAAATTAAAAAATAAAGTGGAGAAATTAATTACAAAACTAGAGAGCGATAGATTAAAATAATATATAAATGACTAGCTGACCCGGCAAACGTTGTTTTGCCATATAAAGTATATATCACGCGATAGTTTTATAAGTAATAAAATATTGCCTATATTATAGCCTGTACATCATTTTGTTCTATTGTCAATAGTTTTTGCAGCGCACGCAAAAATACGTTTTCGATTTTACTCCTTGTGTTACAATATAGCAATTTTATTACGGATCCCTAATTTTGAAAAAAAAACATAGCTTTTAGCCTTCCTCGATAAATGGACTACCCAACACTGAAAGAATCATTCAAATCGGACCAGTAGTACCAGAGATTAGCGCGTTCAAACAAACAAACACTGCAGCTTTATAATATTAGTATAGATACACAGTCACTGCAATCTATTATATCAAATTTACAAAAATCGATACAATATTAATTAACGAATATTCACACAACATGGACGAAATTATAAAACTCTCCTCTTACAATGCTGAGCGATTTGAATCTCTTACCAATAACCAGATACTGTGTAATTGTAACAAATCCAGTAATAGTATTAAAGTGTGAATTAATTCTGAACTTCATGATGAAACAATTCACAGCCAAAAAAATATAAAATCGCCAATCGCTTGCGATCAACGTTCAAAACAGAAAGTAATCATGTATAGTAATGATATAGGGAAAAAAATGGGACCCTTACTTAACACTTACATGAAGGGATATGAAATAATTAATTCCCTCTTGTAACTTTGACTACATAATGAAAAAAATTATTCTAGACCGAAACATTACTAACAGCTCTACTTTAATAATATTTATTGGGGAACCTAAAGACTTGAAAAGAGATTATTTGGTAAAATATCTTGATACTCTATCTAACTTAAACGTCAAAAAAATTATCATATATTCGTTTCCATATAGTCATCAGGTGTCTCACGTAGAAAATGAATTGAGGTACAAACTAAACATGACATTATATAATTTATCTACCTATAATAATAAATTTAAAATTATTGATTTAAACAATTTTAGTAACAGCAAAGGTGGTTGTTATATATATAAATCACACACTCAAGTTACATATAATTATAAAAACCAAATTGCTATTTCTCTATAATATTACTTAGAAGTTTCAGAAAAAAACTTGAGTAGTAAAGACTCTTTAAGCCTTTTACAAAGACAATAGAGATTTCCTCTAGCAATCCGATAAATGTGCTTAATATTATAAATAATAATATTGAATGTAATAGTTCTAGTTGTATTGGAAAATCAGTCGAACAAGTTACTGCCGCAAAATTAATTACTAATTTAGTTCACCAGAATATTCAGTCTATTAGAGGTAAGAACTTAGAAATTGATTTGTTCTTGAATAGTGAAAATATTCACAATTTTTGTGTTTCTGAACACTGGCTGAAAGCTGAGGAACACAATATGTTTAATTTTAGTAACTATATAATAGGAAGTTCCTTCATTAGATTAAATTCTATTCATGGTGGTTCATTAATAATAATAAAAAAAGATTTAACTTTTATAAATTGGAAAGATATTGTTGGGCTTTCAATTGAAAAAACAATAGAGATATCCGCAGTAGAATTGAAGCAACTAGTAGTAGTATGTGTGTATAGACCACCCGTATCGAACTTTGAAACATTTGTCACAAATATGGAAGTTGTATTAGCGAAATTAACTCGTTTGAATTAATAATAATTGTGTGTGGAGATATTAATGTGAATATTTTGGAAAAGTGCGCAATGAGCCAAAGCATAATTAACCTTTTTCAATCTTATAATCTTAAACATTTATTTATGGAGCCTACTAGGTTGACAGCTTCTAACGCAACTTGTATCGACAACATTCTTACAGATATAATACCAAAAACAAAACAGGTTATCCATAAACTTCACTCAGATCATTTAGGACAGCTAATAACATTCGAACATAGTATGAGTAAAAAAATAAAATATGGAAATATAAAAATGATACCCATAACTAAAAATAGATTAAAATTGATGCAAGAATCTTTATTACTTAAACTTCCGTTTTTATCGAACAACCTGACTTCAAACGAAAAGTATAATTTATTTTTTCATTCTTTTATCGATCTTTTTAAAGAAATATTTACACCTAGATCGATAAGGGTATGGAATTTATTAACGTTCAGCGAATGGGCAACACCTGACTTACATAAACGGAGGAAAACAATGTATGGATTATACAGAGAAAAACAATTCAACAGAAGCGATACATTTAAGGAATATGTTAAACAGTACTCAAAGCAGTTTAGAAAAGACTGTCTCTTAGCTAAATCCAAATTTCTATGTTCGAAAATCCAAAATAGCACAAATAGAATAAAAACTATATGGGAAGTTATTATTAATGAAACAGGACGGGCAAGTCGAGTAAGTAATAAGCACAAATTACAAATAAAAGGCAAACTTTTAAGCGAAGACACTGAAGTAGCCAACGCTTTTGAATTATTTTTTACCGATATTCCACTCTCCACAACAAAGGAATTGATATCCTCAATGACCTCCGCTGTTGCCATAATGAAGAAAAGTGTACCAGAATGTAAAATTAATTTAAATTTTTTTCATATAACTCCCTCTTATATTATTAAAGTATTTAACTTACTTAAAGTCAAAAGAGCTACTGACCTATGGGGTATCTCAGTTCACATTGTTAAAACATTAATTGAAACTATTGCTCCTGACTTGGCCTTAATTTATAACAGCTGTATTGATGAGGGTGTTTTTCCTGATTTACTTAAATATAGCAAAATAAGTCCACTTTTTAAATCTGGCAGTGTAACTGATCCTAATAATTATAGACCTATATCAGTGTTACCTACTAAGCAAAATAATCAAAATTTTTGAAAAAAATATTTTACTACAGTTGACGACACATTTTTATTTTATTTTATTTTATTTTTATTTTATTTTATTAAGAAAACCAACAGCATATTACAGATTAGATAAATAACTAATAATATTTTACAATAATAATGCCAATAACAGGTTTCCCTTATATTATATTATATTAAATTACGGTTTCCGAAAAATTTCAACATGGTGCGATACCTACTAAACAAAAATGAGATTTATCTTGAGATTATATAGGTCGTTTCTTTACATAAAAAAAAACTGTTACTAAATATATACATAAAAGGTAATACATAAATATGTATTACCTTTTATGTGGTAAAATAAATAAACATATTAATATATTATGTTAGTGCATCAGTTACTTAGATGTATCATTGAAAGTAGCTATGAGTTCTGATTTGAATTTAGATTTATTTATGCTGAAAAGATCTACGTGACTGAAGGTTGTGTTGTAAGTATGTATTGCCCGTGATATGAAAGTGTTTTTGGAATAGTTTGTATAGTGTAGTGGTTCATATAGTAGATTCGTGTGCCTCGTGCGGGTTGACGGTGTACAGTATGATATTTTAGAGGTCAATTTATCACAGTCAACAAAGCTGTTCACAATATCAAATAGTAGGCTCATATCAAGTAAAATGCGTCTCTGCTCCAACGTTAATAGTTTGTGCGCCTTACAACTGTCATAATAAGAGCCGGTGTATAATTTTTTAAGGTAGTTTAGGTGGTTTAAGAATTTTTTCTGTATACGTTCCAAGCGTTCATTGTAAATTATATATTGTGGAGACCATATTGGACAAGCATATTCCAGAATACTCCTGACATATGCATAGTAGATAACTTTAATAGGTTCTATATCAGAAAATGGTTTGCACGTGCGCAAGACAAAGCCCAGATTTCTTATGCTTTTTTTTGCTATGTTGTTAATGTGGTCGCAGAGTAACATTTTGTGATCAAAATATACTCCGAGGTCGCGAACAAGTTTGGATTTCTGTAAAAGTGTGCCATTTAAGGTGTAGTTATAGACAAAGGGCTTTGATTTACGCGTATAACTGATTTGCACGCATTTGAGTATGTTGACTGTAATGTTGTTTCTTTTATAATATTCAAAAAGACAGTCGAGATCCTTTTGCATCAACTGACAATCATTTATAGATTTTATACTACGATATATCTTCTTATCGTCAGCATACATAAGATATTTAGAGTTAGCTAAGCAGGAACCGATATCATAGAGATATGCATTATAAAACAATGGCCCTAAATGCGAACCCTGTGGTACACCGCAGGGAATATCAACGAGATCAGACCTGTAACCACCAATTACAACCGCTTGAGATCTATTTGAAAGATACGACTGTACCCAACGAAGTAAATCTCCATGAATTCCAAGGAGCTGCAGTTTGTGGAGAAGGATGACATGATCCACACGATCGAAAGCTTTTTCAAAATCAGTGTAGATCACGTCAACCTGACCACCACGTTGCATGCTAACATGAAATAAAATAAAGTACATAATCGGTGAAGCACGCCAGGTTCGTGGAAGTCGATCGCCTCCTGAGAAAACCGTGCTGTTCATGAGGAATGGATTTAGCAATTATATGATAAATTGAATTGTATACGATAAGTTCGAGTAACTTAGCTACAGTGCATAGCATTGAGATACCCCTATAGTTCTCAATCATTGTCCTGCTACCTTTTTTGTGAACAGGCACGATGTATGCTGTTTTCCATCTGTGTGGAAAGATACCTTCACTTAGAGAGCGATTGAATATGATTGATAAGGGCAGGGCAAGACTTTTTGCACACAAGTGCCAGAATGTGGAAGGAATACCGTCGCAACCAACGCCTTTCCTAGTGTTAAGGTTTTGGAGCATCTTAAGAATAATGGTGGGATTTGTTCGTACACATGAGTATGCGTCTAGCCCATGAGAGACGTTTTCTGGAAACTGATCCGTCTTATGGTGATTAACGAAAGCGTTTTTAAAAAATGAGTTAAAACCATCGCAAATCTCTTTCCCATCCACAAATTTGTCGTTGCCCATACTTAAAGACTTAGGGTAACTGGAACCCCCTCGAAGAGCTTTAGCAAAAGTCCAAAATAATTTAGGATTCGATTTGATATTGACCTGGCAGTTTGAAGTAAAGTTATTGAAACATTGTTTTTGTACACGTCGCTCCCTACAGCGAAGCAATGTGAATTCGTCATAGCCTGTTGGGTTACCGTATTTCTTCCATCTTTGGTGAGCTTTGTACTTCTCCCTGACAATTTTTATAAGAGAAGAACTGTACCACTTTGGGTACGATCTACTCGGTTTTAATTTACGTAAAGGGACGTACTTATCTACACAAATATACAAAATATCATAAAAAACATCAACCGCCTCATCGATAGTGCCTGTTCGTAATAAGCTAGGCCAGTCATGTGCACTTAAATTTTCACTAATACTGGCGTAATCAGCTTTATAAAAATTTCTCATAGGAATAAAAGATTCACGTAGTGGCTGTATGTTTAAATCTGTTATGTTAATTGTAAAAGGAGGATGAGCACGATCTACGTTAACCAGCGGAGTATGGTTATGACATATTAGAAGTGGTAGGTTTGAAAAACATAAATCTAAAGTATTGCCTGCGTAGTTTTTAAGAAAGTTAAATTGTTTTAAATTTATAAATTCAAACTCCTCCAGTAAGTGCATGCCAGCAGCCTGCACTTCTTTGGGGCCTTTTTTTAAGAATAAAGGACAATCGTTTTCCCAGGAAATACAGCTTAAATTAAAATCTCCAATGACTAGATAATTAGAATTAGTATGTAAATTATTAACAAACAAGACTTGTTCTACTAAAGCATTTATATTATCGGACATTAATCGTGGTTCAGGTGGTATATAAACAGCGCAAATAATTAAATCCGAATGAGAACCGCAAACACGCATAGACAACGAAACCCATATTAACTCGACAGCGATAGGCTTAATAGACGCGCTCGAGTCGAGTTCCAACAGTGTGACACCTAAAGTTCTTCGCGTTAATATCATGACGCCGCCCCCAGTGCTCTTGCCAGTAGAAGCTAGGTCGCGGTCCGCTCGGAACACGTCGTACTGGTCGTCGCATATCTCGGCGTCAAATATTCCGTCATGCAGCCATGTCTCTGTAACTATGATAATGTCGAAATCGTTACATAAAATACTTTGCCGCAGTTCTAAGCACTTCGTCCTAAGTCCGCGTACGTTTTGGTAGTACACGGTTAAGTCCTTATTGTTCATTATGACGACGTAAAACGACTAAATTGTATAACTATTACAATTTTTGAAAACGTTAAAGGATAGACGTGTCTGTAAAAAGCATATATACCGATTTCTAAAATATATCTATGAATCATGTTTCCGTTTTGGTTAATGTTAATAAACAATTTCATATATTTTTTTAACATACGCTTAAGTGAGAGATTTTTCATAATTTGATCTGCAACAGATTCATAAAATAAAGTCAGATAGCTTTGTAATATTAGGCAGTTTTTCAAGATAAACATAATTAATATAGTAATAATTATATGTAATATTTGGTCTTGCATAATACCAAATTCTATAATTATTAATGTTAATGCATTCATAGTAACTTCAACCAGGCCCGGAAACAACAGGAGTGTGTAATTTACTACATACAATAAAGTCAAGTTCATTAAACTTTTTAAACAGTACATACTCAAATAATTCTCCACAATATACGCAAGTGGTATGCGACAAAAATTCGAAATACCTACAAAGATATATACAAAGGCACGTAAACGATAATAGTATTTACGTGTGTTACTATAATAATCAAAAGAGTATACAGATGATCGCAATGTTATGTTATGAACAAAATAGTCAGAAATACATTCAGTGAATAAATTAATAGTATTATACTCCGCTCACTAAATAATGGTGCGAGATTGTTATGTGTTGTAGGTAGTAATTTGTGTTTAAAAATATTTAATGTATTTTTTAAGTAGTTATAAATAGTTGATTTCATAAAAATAGACTTTGATAAACAGTTCAATTGAAAATTTTGTTGCATATTAAGAAGGAGAAAATAAAAAATATAAACTATATTCCAAATAATTATCCTATGTACCAATATAACCATGTGAGAAATATGCCATGTCACAAGAAATCTGGTGCTGCAATAATTATTGTGTAAAATCAAAGATCGCACCAATACAAAGCGCGTGAACCATAACTTGTTTATGCACTTAATACAATACCTTTTGGTCAGTGGCGTCAAAGAGTAGTAATTATAAATAGAGAGGCGACAGAATTTTGAGTGGTTAGTTGTACATCGAAACAGATAAATTGTATAAAGGTGTATGGATAATAGAGAGATAAGTTTGATAACATATAAATGTATAAAATAAAGGTATATGTTTGAATTATAAAAACTGAGATAATTTAATAATTTCTGAGATTTTTTTGTATTTCCTGCTTGAAGACTTTGAAATTATTCATTAATTCCACACTGAACTGCTTGAAAATTACTGTGAAGTCATCCCCGTGTTTTCGCTTTCTCATTAAACTGCACACAGGATCATCCGTTTTCACTTTCGACAGATCTGAATCTGAGTTATAATGATGAGGCGGTGATCGCATCGTCTAGAAATAACTATAAGCTTATAAGCTTATAGTTATTTCTAGTGTTAACAGAGCCTAGTAGGGGGTACTACAGTACCCCCTACTAGGCTCTGTAAAATAAACAATTCTTTTGCATGCGATAGTATTAAATTTTACAATAAATTACCAAAAAGTGTATCTGAAATCAATAAATAAATTTAAATCATTTATTAAACGCAGACTTATGTCGAAGGCTTATTACAGTATTGAAGATTATGTAAACGATATTACAATATGGAATTAAATAGTATTATAGTTGTTTTTTATGGATTATATGGTTCAGCCTTGTGTTGTTTCACTGGTTTGCATTGTTTTGAAAATATGTTTAAACTTTTATGTAACTGAATTGTATTTTTTTGTGATTGACGTTGATGAGCAGTTTTTTGATTTTATGTCAATAAAATATTTTGACTTTGACCTTGATAATGACCGATTCTCAGTCCTACAAAATATATCGTACATAAAACTTGTTGTACTACACTAATCATTATATTCGTTTGCCATCTTGCAACTCTATCGCGTATCTGTGGAATATTATAATAATATTAAAATCGCGATACAAAAATAGGTGTTGATCGTAGACGGGTGAAAATTTGAAGTTGTATGTATTTTTAATGCCGAATCATAATAAAATTAAAAAATTGTCAATAAGAATAATAAAATAATTTTGGGGTGTGTGACCCTTATCATATAGGGATATGAAAAATAGATGATGGCCGATTCTCAGAACTACTCGATATACACACAAATTTTCAAACAAATTGGTTTAGCCGTTTCGGAGGAGTATTGGAAACAAAGACCGGGACACGAGAATTTTATATATAAAATAATCACACGCCACAGTCTTGTTTTAAGTTCCTTCACAGGGCTGTTTTCAATGAACCCTCTTCCGTGGTACCTTAAAACCATGGCGTGCATAAAAAGCAACGCTCGTGTAACTACTCTGATTGGAGTATGAGCGGCGGTAATCACAAACTATCAGGTGTGTCTCGCAAGTTGGTCATGTGATACAATATATATATATATATATATAAAAATGAATTGCTGTTCGTTAGTCTCGCTAAAACTCGAGAACGGCTGGACCGATTTGGCAAATTTAGGTCTTGAATTATTTGTTGAAGTCCAGAGAAGGTTTAAAAGGTGAATAAATAGGAAAATGCTGCTAAATTAAATAAAAACAACAAATTTGTTTTTCCTTTGATGTGTCCATACATAATTTCTATGAGAGAATTTATTGACGCACGGTTTGACAGTTCTGCTGTGAAACAATTTCATAACGACAGCAGGGTGCATATTTTACGAAGTAATTTTTGATGTTATGATATATTATTGACAAATTCATATAAAAACATTATGTGTATTATAAACAGAACAACGTCTGTCGGGTCACCAAGTTTAAAATAAAAATCGAAATCAACTATCGATATCGATGAAATAATTGGCAGTTGTAGAGATTGCTAATAGAAGTGAAAACTTAGAACTTTTAATATTAAAATTAAATTATTAATTTCATTTTATTAAAAAAAAACTTATACTCAATTATACACTAACCAAATAAAAACAATATTTCAACAATATACTAATGTTGCACAATACGTCAGCTGTATAACTACAGATATACTGCTATAAGCATTTCGGTGACGCGAACTCACGAGATTTCACCCATTGAAAAAGTGTCTAACAAAATTTTTTATATATTTTTATTATTATTTATTTATCACGTGCGCGTCATGAGCATGTCGGTGACGCTAAGCTATAATATCTTCTCCTTCCAAAAAGTGCTTTACGCGGCTAAGGAAGTTTTCACTTCAAAAAATTTGATTTATAATTAATGTTTGTAAGAAAAGAGCTATATTATTACTAATGGAGTATGTAAAATCATTTTTAACCGACCTCAAAATGGAAGAGGTTATCAATTCGATCGGTATATTTTTTTATGTATGTACACCGATTACTCTGAGATTTATCATCCGATTTACGTAATTCTTATCGTCCCATAAAAATTTAACATAGTTTAAACCAGTAGTTTTCATTTTATAAACTTTTATATGAAAATTTTCGTCTACTTGGATGACATAATTGTTTCTGTGTAGGCTTTTTTTTGGAGTTTTCATTCAGGTTGATTATATACTATTATTAACTGACACTAATACGTAAAAAATAAACTACGTTTGAAAAAACCGACTCCAAAAACTGAAAAGTATCAAATAACTAAAATTTAATTTAATACACCTTTATGCAGACCTTTACCTTTAATATTAATAAAATACTATAATTAGGGTGTGATACATATTATATCAGCTTTGAAGTTGGTGCCAAGCCAAATATAATAAAGGTACCTAAACTCGCCACGCGTGACTTTGAGCGGGATAGCTTCGTCTAGAACAAAACAACCCAAGCGGGCAGACACGCGTGGCCAGATAGCCTAAATAATTACATCAAGTAAGCTGTTTATAATATTAAGTTTTATTTTGTTTAGGCACTGACTTAAAGCCTATCAATAGGTAGCACATACAAATAATAGTATTTTATTAATATTAAAGGTAAAGGTTTGCATAAGAGGTGTATTAAGTTAAATTTTTAGTTATTTGACACTTTTCAGTTTTTGGAGTCGGTTTTTTCAAACGTAGTTTTTTTTATTAGTTTTTACTATTGTATTAATTTTTTTATAAGATTGAGCAACAGTTAATATGTATAGCTAAAGCTAGTAGCGCTATAATACGTATATAAGGGAGACTACACAACAACGTGTTGGCCGTGCGGCAAACACAAAACTAATACAGAGTATAACTGTGTCCAGTTTCAGAGTTATCTCGCATTTAACGTCAGGCGCTTATTTGTATAATAGTTTATCTTTGTTTTAGAATTGGATATGTTTGCAATAGCTTTGTAAGTATTGTAATTTATCTAATTCGTTCTGTTTGGAAGTTGCTTAGAACGTTGTTCTGATTATTATCTACGATAATATCGTCGTATTTTCACTGACGTGATTTATTATCGATTGTTCGTTGAAATTTCTACTTTTTGATGCTGTGAAAAAATATACATGTTCGGAAAATTTTAACCTATCACTTTATTTTATAAAGAAACCATATCTGTTATTTCGTAGCAGTTAAAATATGGATTAAAATTAATCAAATCTATTTGTAAACGTAAAAAAAGGATAAAATAACACTGAATCATTAATCCATATTTCAAATAAAAAAATGACAGTGTATTTGTTATAAAAAAAGAAACTTCTTACCCAATTTCGTGAAAAATTTTATTTCATTAGAAAAGATAAAAATAAAAAACCAAAAAAAAATTATTAGATTGTTTGACATAAATTTTGAGGTTATGTGAAAAAATTATAAAAACAGTCATAGATCTTTATATTACCTACAATTTTGCCATTTTACTTTTTTCCATAGGACTTGTAGTTTCGCCGGAAATCGAGATATACCGTATTTAAGCACCTCCCCCTGCGAACTCTGAATACCCGTAAATTATTTTTCCTTTCATCATTGTAATGATAATTCAATGTGAATAAGAAGAAATAATGGCAAAACAAACAAGCCATTAAATCGATATGTTATGGATACCTACAAAAAAGCGCGTACAAAATTTATGATTTTGCAAAGAACAATGGATTGAGGTGATCACTTACTTTTAGGTGTCCCCAAGCTCGTCTACTATCCTATAATACCATAAATTAAAGTTTGTCTAAAAATTCTCAAAAGAGACGAAATATTTTGTATAATATTTACACAAAATGTACATTGTACTTGTACAATAATGTTATGAATTCAAACAAAAGGTTTAGTGTATTGTTTTATGATGAGGAACGATTTTGTTATGTTTATGATTGTTATGTTATGTTACAAGAATACATCATAACATTATTAATGTTATCTAAATAATAATTAATGTTATCTCTATAAATATAATCATCAGTTAAACTTTATGCTAGAACTGTTAAAAAGATTGAATAACGGTAGGCATTAAACAAACGTGGCATTTCATAATGTTTAAAAACAATTAAATTATTAATGTCAATTTATTTTAAAAACTTATCTTCAAAAATATATTTATGAAACAAAAACACTATTTTAACAATACGCAGATTATACACGTTGAACTTTTCACTAAATCCATTCAATTATACTTATAAGATATACAGCACTAATGTTGCACAATACGTCAGCTGTATAGCTACAGATATACTGCTATAATCATGTCGGTGACGTGAACTCCCTACATTTCACCCATTCAAAAAGTGTCAAACTATACATATTTATAAATTAACTAGCTGACCCGGCAAACGTTGTTTTGCCATATAAAGTAAAATTCACGCGATAGTTTTATAAGTAATAAAATATTGCCTATATTATAGCCTGTACATCATTTTGTTCTATTGTCAATAGTATTTGCAGCGCACGCAAAAATAGGTTTTCGATTTTACACCTTGTATTACAAAATAGCAATTTTATTACGGATCCCTAATTTTGAAAAAAAAAAACATAGCCTATAGCCTTCCTCGATAAATGGACTACCCAACACTGAAAGAATCATTCAAATCGGACCAGTAGTACCAGAGATTAGCGCGTTCAAACAAACAAACAAACACTGCAGCTTTATAATATTAGTATAGATATTAATTTTTGTAATTATTTATTTATCGTGTACGCTAGTCATGAGCATGTCAGTGACGCGAAACCATAAGATTTTCCCCTACCAAAAATGCCTTCGTGGCTAAAGAATTTTTCTCTTCAAAGATGAGCGCAAAAAAGGATACTGGCAGAGTATATTGCATTTTTTTTTTTAAATAAAACCGACTTCAGAGAAACATTAGAACTTCATTTATTATTAATAGAGGTTATAATATTATACACATTCACACACACACACATATACTTAATGTTAATTAGGTACCTGTCTATTGATTATAGATATGGAAGAGCGATGATGAATTTTCTGGCTGTCTTGTCACCAAAAAGAAGTTCCGATCCAATTATATAACGTAATAATAATAATACTTTGATTTTTTTATGATTATGAGGGACGAGACGAGCAGGACGTTCAGCTGATGGTAATTGATACGCCATGCCCATTACAATGCAGTGCCGCTCAAGATTCTCAAAAAACACAAAAATTCTGAGCGGCACTAAAATTGCGCTCGTCACCTTGAGACATAAGATGTTAAGCCTCATTTGCCCAGTAATTTCACTAGCTACGGCGCCCTTCAGACCGAAACACAGTAATGCTTACACATTACTGCTTCATGGCACAAATAGGCGCCGTTGTGGTACCCATAATCTAGCCGGCTTCCTGTGCAAAGGAGCCTCCCACTGGTATCAATTATCAATAAAGAAATAAAATATATATTGTATATTATTAAGTATAAAGTATTCAAATGTAAATTAAATAAAAAAGCCCACAGAGTTTCTTGCGCGTCTTCCCAGGTCTGAGGCATACTATTTCGAATGAGTGGTAGTTTTTTTGACATTCATTAAGTGTTTTTTTATTTATTTACTTAATAGGTACACAGCAGAATTACAACAAATACATAATTAACAAAAAACTATCAGTTAAATACAAGATAGGCTGCAACTCCACGAGGGTGTGTACACAGCATGTTTTTAAATCCATATCCATAATTTAAATTGTTTTTTCTCTCTCAGACCGCCATTTACTTCCGATGTGGTAGCAGCATATTAATTTATATCAAAAGGAATTCTAAGGGAATCTGTTTAAACAAAATATAAATGATATTCTGACATATACAATAGTTGAAAGTATTTTTTCCAATGCTTTCAATGCTCTATGGAACAGTCGCAAAGGACTTTTGCACAAAGCTTTGAGTAGAATCTGATTGGTTATATCCCTGATGAAAGTGAATGGTGTCCTATCTGTACTCTGTTGATTTTTAATTATTTTAATAAAAATTAAATTAAATATATACAGTGTGCCGCTACAGTGGCGAAATTAAAAAAAACACACAGAGAGAAAAACTTAACCGAAATAATAAAAAAATACATAATTCACCTAATTAATTGAATTTTCCAAATGTTTTGAGTTTTTTTTAGTGTTAATTCCGCCAATATTTGTCTTTAAACGTTTCGAAACGTGTTTCGCCTCTTCACGAGGCATCCTCAGGAGATGTTCACTCGCCAAACTACTAAATAACAAAACATTTGAATAATGATTATGGATTTCCGCAAAGTACGCCTAATTCAATATTTTTTTTTTAATTGAATTTTCCAAAACATCAGTTAGGAACATCCTGTAAGAAATCTAGTAGCCGCGACCTAGCTTAGGCACTGACACCTACGTTGTGCCGTCTTACGGCCGTTACCAATATTCAGTCTATCTCTTACTTGAGATAAAAATCGTAACTATCGTTGACTTTTCTGTCCCAATAAACTTATCGACGGTAACTCACCTTATCCGTACACGCTGTCTGTCAATGGGACGACGTATAGCTTACCAGCGATAGAAGTTTGTATGGAAATTGCAATCGAATATAAGGCGATAAGATTGACTTATCGGGTATATTGGGACAGCTTCCGATTATTGACAGCTAATTACTGACAGTAGAAGGTAGTAATTTATCTCTATCTGTCCGTAGTATATTGGGAACGGTCGTTATGCGACCACGGGTGATTATTTTTTTTTGAAAATTTTGAAATTTAAATTATTTACTTTAAATTTTATAATTATAATTTTACGGTTAACGTAAAATAGCTCTACCCGTGACTATGTTCATTTAATGTCACTTTGATTATTATATCACCACTCTGTATAATTTATATTACCGCGACTATGAGACACTGATGACTAAACGTAAGACACTTATGACTGATAAATAAAAAAAAATTATTTGGAGGTGAACCGAACTTATAGTTCCGCAATTATTGATCTCACGCAATACACAGCAATCAGTTTAATGTCTTTTCACATCTCGTCGATATTAATATTGAAAATATTTCTGACAGTTTGTATATTTGTTACTCGATCACGTCAAAACGGCTGAAAAGATCAAGATCAATAGAAAGACTTACGAATGTTAAATTTCTACTGTATTTAGCACTTTTTCCAAGAAACGCGTAGAATAAAACAATTTCGCTGATAATTTATCTTATCTTACTTTACAGCGCTATTCCCATACGATTTACGTGAGCTCGTTAAAAGTTAATATCGTGAACTGTGGAGCGCACTGCCTTTAATTAACTGAGTTATACCTGCAAGGTGTCGGTACGAGTTTTAATTTATCCATTGTACAAAGGTATATGTATAAAACCCTATCTTATGATCAATTCGAAAAAAATTGCGTGTTGCAGACCTTCTAGAAATATATTTAGCAATTTTTTGCCTAAGTGTTTTCGACTGAATTAATTCAAAATACATTTTCAGTTTCAAGTATTTTTAATTAGGCATTTTTATCAATAATTATTTTATAGACACCTTTTTACCACTATTTCTGTACCTAAAATTTCAAACGATATACAAATTAATTTGGAAGTATACATAAATATTAAGGTATTTATTTAGTAATTCATAACAATAGTAATTTGCTCCACCATTCTTTGTAGGCCTTTTGGTTTTGTTTATTATGTTATTTAACTACCTATATGCGATATTTAAAAAATAATGTCTGTTATGACCTGTAACAATCGAGTGTTTCTCAATTATTTATCTTGAGTACTTGTAATCTATCGTTAGAACATGTTTACTATTACATATAGGTACCATGTTTAGCGAGTTTTTTTTTTAAATGAAAATAAGGGACGAGACGAGCAGGACGTTCAGCTGATGGTAATTAATCGCCCTACCCATTACAATGCAATGCTGCTCAGGATTCTTGAAAAACCCAAAAATTCTGAGCGGCTCTACAATTGCGCTCCTCACATTGAGGCAAGATGTACTACAATTTCACTAGCTACGGCGCCCTTCAGACCGAAACACAGTAACGTTGACATTACTGACACACAGCAGAAATAGGCGCCGTTGTGGCACCTATAATCTAGCCGGCTTCCTGTGCAAAGAAGCCTCCCACTGGTTCAGATTTTTTGAAAATCTAAATGGACTCATACTATTACAATGAAATCAGAAAATCATTGTATTTGTTGGATGCAATTAATAACTGTGACAGTAATCACGACCATCATGTTCACGAAACATCCTTACACAAACAATGAGTTCAAGCTCTAAAGGCTGATGCATCCAATATACGATAAATTATATTGATGCGTTTAATTCTTTATTAGTTTTCGTGAAATAGTTTATATTATTTAAACACGACTCATACTGCAGAACAAACTAATTTGTTATGTATATTACAGCCATTGTAAAATACTCTACAAGATTGAAAAGAGTGGTCGTTGAGTTTCTTAAGTGTTCTACTCACGAGCTCAACTTTTTAATGGTAATAATAATAATTTACCTATGGTAAATACAGTAATTTAAAAGAAATACTTGTAGTGACTAATCAAAAGCGCTGAGTTTAAGCCTATTTGAATAAAGTTTATTTGACTTTGACGTTAAACGACTCATATTTGTTACACAAATTAACCGTAGGACAAGAGAAACGCGATGCTGTTGGCTTGTGTCTGTGGACTGGGCCCACTGCTTTTCTCAGGGCTTCCATCGAATGCGACGATGGAGAACGGAGATTACTTCGAAAATCAATAAAAGTATTGGTAACTTTCTACATTAGGCCGTTTTTCATTTTCTAAACATTTTCAGTGTTATGTGTTAGATCTAGGATTTTTGAATTCATTTATTACTCAACACTATTAAGGCTCTCAATGCTCTTGTGATTCTACTGCTGTTACAAGAGTCAAGAGTGATCGGATACCATCAGATCGCCCGTGTGTGTGTTCGTTGCATAAGATATCGCCCCGTACACTTAGTTGACTTAACTATGATATATTATATGAAACGATAGTGATATTTCTCCGGCATAATGTGTTTTCCATCCCGGTAAAGTTTCCGTAATATCTGACCTGACCCCGAGTATTTGTGTGCTAACGACGTCAATAAAACGAAACCGTTGGATAATCAGTTTTCATGGTTTCCCTTCTCAGTTATTGTTGCCGAACTCAAACGAAACAATCGTAGTACAAAATATGCTTACAAAAATTTTCTTTTAGCATTTATTATAGTTTTATATATAAAAAACAAACGTTGCGAAAGCAAACGTTGTCTAGCCACAATCTTAATATATATAAATTACGTGACACGTTGTTTGTCTGCGATGGACTCCTAAACTAATGAACGGATTTTAATGGGGATTACTTCATGGAGTGCAGTATGGTTCAGCTTGAGAGATAGGATAGTTTTTATTTCGATTTGGGGCCCAAAACTATTTTTATTTTCAATATTAGTTTTGTATGACATATTTTCTATGAGAGAATTTAGTGACGCACGGATTGACAGTTCCGCTGTGAAACAATTTCATTAATAACAATAGGGAGCATTTTTTTACGAAATAATTCTTTATGTTTTGAAATGTTAAATTCCTATAAAACAGTATTCTTTTATTATCTACAGAACAACGTCTGTCGGGGCAGCTAGTATAATATAATAAGAACCACGCGCCCGTTCATTCTATGAATTGTCGTATGTAATGATATGTCATCAAGATGTAGCGAACCGTTCGTGAGTATAAAAGGAAATACGGACAGACAGACAATGATATCAATAATAGTAGATTCAGTGTAAGTCAGCCATGACACGTTTATTTATCACAAAATTCGACAAATTTAATGTAATTATGGACACAGGCTACAGATTTAAAATATCGTAGTAGAGATAAAGATAATACGAAATGGCTACATGCTACGCCGTAGGCCCAAATTCTTAATAATTCCAAAGACTTAATAAATGACTAGCTAACTTTGTAATTGTCGTATTATTTTTGAAAATAAAAATATTGGAAAAGTCACAAATGATCTGTAATTTGATATTTCTCAGACAAAAGTACACTATGTAAAGTTACGGTCAAAACTTAGATTATTTATACGTCTAGATAGAGCCTCTCAGCTGTTAGGCAACGCCTGACAATAGGCCGGGTTTATTTCTTTACCATGACTAGCTACGTCTTACACTCGCGATACATGTTTAAGTGTGCGTGCGTGCTGAAAATATGGGCTAACAGTTCACCGCTATTTTTCAACATGTTCACAGCTGTCACAGTTAATCTAGATTTTTTTTTTTTTTGATAAAAAAAAGTACACTGACCTGAAGTAAGGTACAGATAATATACATGACGAACTTTTGCTGTTAAGTCAATTTAGACGTAAAATTGATAACATACAGTAATATTTTTGTAAAAATAATATTGACTAGGTATTTTAGGTTAAGCCGGGGAACTATTAGCCGGGCGAATAAATAATATATGGATGACTGGTAACGAGATACTTGAATACTAAAGAGAGCGAAGTTAAACTGTGTGCGCGGAAAATTAATTGCACTTGCGAAAATAATAATAGTGGGAAAGAGTTAATGTAAGCTTACATTTAGCTCAGTAAAATCTTCTCGTCCTAAATACATATGTCTGAAGATGAACGTTTTCAACCAGTGTGTGTCGCCATCAATGCCGTAAGTCATCAATAACTTACGGTATGCAGACGTGGTCGCTTACTATGTGCCTGATGAGAAAGCTCATGGTCGCTCAAAGGGTAATGGACAGGGCTATGCTCGAAGTTTCCCAGCGAGATCGAAACAGGAATCAGGAATGAGGAGATCCGTAGGAGAACCAAAGTCAGCAACATAGCCCAAATGATTGGGAAACTGAAGTGGCAGTGGGGAGGGCACATAGTTCGACGGACAGATGGCCGTTGGGGCAGTAAAGTCCTCGAATGGCGACCACATACCGGAATACGTAGTGTTGGTAGGCGCGCAAGATAGATCTGGTCAAGATCGCCGGAATACGTTGGATGAGGGTAGCATCGAATACGGAGTACCGAACATCGTTGGAGGAGGCCTTAGTCGAACAGTGGACGTCTTCCGGCTGATATAATGAAGCATTTAAAACTCCAAGTATCTGAATTATACTAAATCTGGTAAAGAAAATACTCAGCTGAAAGAACTCGGGAGTTTTGCCACAACCCGACTGGCCGACAACATTTCTTTTTTACATAAATTAATGGGTTTTTTTTTCGCTTTTTATGCAGCTTCAAAGTATCAACATAGATTATGAAACCTATTTTAGGCTATAACTTATGCTACGTCTGGGAATAAAATTTTGGCAGACGTTTTATATAGTGTGTTATATTATTTAAATTATGTCGCCATTTATAATATATTTTTAGGCTTTCAGTCATTTGCTGACTTAGTACTGACAGTAGGCCCTAATCAGTGTTTTGAGACCTTAGATATTCATTAAAATACTATTTGAAAATAATATAATGTGAGTATAATATTTAAAAAGGTATACTATTACGTGACGCATTGTCACTCACGACGAATCGACGACCCGTTCCAGAATAACCTTTTACCTAAGTAATCGTCACATACACTAAATATTAGACTTCAATCAACACTATTTCTTTCAGGCTGAGATCTATGCAGCGTTCTTTGACTTGGTCAAACTTTTTTTTTAAACAATAATGGACTAGACGATCAGGTCCATCAGCTGATGATAATTGATACGCCCTGCTCATTACAATGCAGTGCCACTCAGGATTCTTGAAAAATCCAAAAATTCTGAATGGCATTACAATTGCACTCGTCTCCTTGAGACATAAGATGTTAATTTTTCGTTTGCCCAGTAATTTCACTAGATACGGCGCCCTTCAGACCGAAACACTATAATGCTTACACATTACTGCTTCACGGCAGAAATAGGCGCCGTTGTGGTACCCATAATCTAGCCGACATCCTGTGCAAAGGAGCCTCCCACTTACGTAAAACTTAGTTGAGTTTAGCTTGATTACGTTCTGATAGTCAATCTGAAATTATACTGAGCTTAAGTTAAGACAGCCCAATACAAAAGCCAAGTTCTCGTTTTATCACACTCACCTGAAATTTAAATTAAACCAATATTTTCTGGCAAAACTCAACTAATGTTTTAATTAATATAGCATAATATCACCCGCCTCGTCGTTCTTGTACTATTATATTGTTTGTTAATAAAATAATCACTCTGTATAAAAAGCAACAATACTTTTAGTGTTAATATTGAGGGTATTTGTAAATTATTTAGTTTGTAATGTTGTTCATAAAATTTTCTTAGCACATAAATGTTTATGCTTTTGTTTTGTTTTTTTTTTTTTTTGTATAATTAATATTTGTACGTAGTTTTAAGTTGTTCCCTTTTTCTTTGAAAAATAATAAAGTATTAAACTTTAAATTGAAATAATATTATATGTATTCCGACGACCTATGAAAAACACGAATGAGTTTATGTATGTACAATAATTTTGTTATCCATAATATGTAATTTGTTAGTGAGAAATAAATAATTACGCTAAGTTGTACGTAAGTAAAAACTGAGCAAAGTCTAAGTAACCTCTATAGATGTCAGCCTCACCCTCCCATTTTGTAAAGCCGGAAAAACTCATTAACGATTGTTCATTCAGCCTATTATGTCTGTCAGGACAAATCTTAAACACATTAAATTCTGATTTCATGTTCTCTTTGAAGTTTGACGCGAACTGTCGAGGTTAATGATGCAAACAATTAGTAGACGACCAAATTACTTTGAAGTAATTACAATATCATACCACAGAGTGTTGTGAATTTCATATCAAGATTGAAGATGGGGCTCACAAGGCACTTTGCTTACAAGGCATAATTACATTTAGAAGATGATTAATATGTATGTGGCTTTCAGTGAGTAATGTGTTTCTCAGATAATTATGAGTTAAGAATCATTATAATGTTATTTTATTATATAATTTGATATTTTTTAAAGTGGTAACCCTCACTTCTAGGATTAATACACAAATAAAATTTTGAAAAACTAAATTTTATTAACGATGCTGGATTCGAACCGTCGACCTCCGGCGTTCCGTGCCGGTGCTCTAACCAACTGAGCTAACAAATTGTTTAGATTTACAAGAGTGACATCTCAAGTCAATTTCCTAATATGCAAATATTGGGGTTGAGCAGGTTGTCAACTGTAAAGTAGATCCTGTAGATGAAGCCATAACCTGAGAGTTGAACAAAGCATATAAGATTTAATGACGATAACGACGATTGATACGTCACTGGTTGGAGGAGGTCGTGGGTTCAAGTCCCGCATCATTCATAAATTTTGTTTTTCTTATTTTATTTATTATATAATATTAATATTTTACTCGTGCTTAAATCCTATTTGTTTGTCATTGTTTGTGTTTATTAACCTATTTTTATGTTCTAATTTTTTTAAGTGAAAATTTCTTTAGCCGCGTTGGGCACTTTATGGTAGGGGAAAATCTTATGGGTTCGCGTTACTGATATGCTTAAAGCAGTATATCTGTAGCTATACAACTGACGTATTGTGCAACGTTAGTGTTGTAAATATCTTATAAGTGAAATTGAGTGGATGTTGTGAGAAGTTCAATGTGCATGTATACTGTGCATTGTTGAAAAAGTGTTTTTGTTTGACTGATATATTATTGAAAATAAGTTTTAATAAATAGTAGTTAAAAAGAAACTAAAAAGCACGCTTTTTATAGAAAACCGGACTAAAAAATAGAAAATTTATCCTACTTTTTAGTTTGATTTATTTATAATAGCGTGTTATTTTAGTTTTATTAAATTATTATTTGTGCATTGTCGAATTCAAAATTCTCTTTGGTATCTGAAAATTTCGACAAGTCCGCTAAACTGCGGCTGTATTGCTCAGCCGATAGTTTTGTTTTATGAAAATAGTCCCTAGATGATTAGGACTTTTAGCTGATAGTTATTGATACGCCATGCCCATTACAATGCAGTGCCGCTCAGGATCCTTGAAAAAACCAAAAATTCTGAGCGGTACTATAAATGCGCTCGTCACCTTCAGACATAAAATGTTAAGTCTCATTTGCCCAGTAATATCACTAGCTACGACGTCCTTCAGACCGAAACACAGTAATGTTTACACATTACTGATTCACGGCAGATATAGGCAGTGTTCTGGTAACCATAATCTAGCCGGCTTCCTGTAAAAGGCAAAGGTGCCTCCCACTGGTAAATCTAATCTTATCTTATAGCTCTTATCTTAACATAGACACTTATAATAAAGTAAAAAGGACATTTAAAAAAATTGGAATTCCTTTACATTCATAAACAAATCAGATACAAGTCAACTTATAATATAAAGCATGTAATAAGCATCTTTCATTAAATTTACTCTTCGAGAAATTGTTTGGTGCTACTATTTCATTGGCAATTTTTTTAACCTGATTCCTGCCACCGAATTCCACCTTCGCACGACACGCCACAAGTTAGGATATCATCCCCACCATCTAGATGTGTGGCGGTCCTCCACAGTGCGGTTTTCAAGGAGCTTTCTTCCTCGTACTACGAAGCTGTGGAATGAGCTTCCTTGTGCGGTGTTTCCGGGACTATACGACATGGGTACCTTCAAAAAAAGCGCGTACACCTACCTTACAGGCCGGCAACGCTCTTGTGATTCCTCTGGTGTTGCAAGAGAATGTGGGCAGCGGTGATCACTTAACACCAGGTGACCCGTACGCTAATTTGTCCTCCTATTCCATAAAAAAAAGCAATATTATATTTTAGGTGCAAACAAAACAATAGCTTACTACCTCATAGTGTTTTATTTAATATGCAGAATGAACGCGAGCATAAAATTTTAATTAGCACCTGCCGTTATAATTAAAAGCGTAAAGCGTAATATTAATTAAAATAAATAATGATATATTTAACTAATAGAGTATAGTTTGTGGTTTTCATTGTGGTGTATTGTTTTTTTTTAAAACGAACGTGTGTAGTCCGTGATGTGATGTAGTCAGTCATGTTAAGTGTGGGTCCGGCTTAATTCAAATTCAAATATTTTTATTCAAAATAGGATGTGACATCACTTATTGAAAGTCAAAAAACTACCACCCATTCCAAAATGAATGCCTCAGGCCTGAGAAGAACGGGCGCAACAAACTCAGCGGGCTTTTTTTTTCATCATAAATTATGTTTACAAAGTAACATTGTACAATTAAACTTATTATTTAATAGCCTGAGGGCGGTCGCTCCATTCCCAATTTGTGGTATCATTAAAAAAGTAGTCTCAATGTTTAACAGACCGCCTAACGGCTGTTCCCAATATACTATCTACAGATAGAGATAAATTACTACGTTCTACTACCAGTAATTAGCTGTCAATAATCTGAAGCTGTCCCAATATACCCGATAAGTCATTATTATCGCCTTACGGCCGTTCCCAATATTCAGTCTATCTCTTACTTACTGATAAAAACTAAAAATATCGTTGACCCTTCTGTCCCAATAAACTTATCGACGGTAGCTCCCCTTATCCGTACACGCTGTCTGTCAATGGGACGACGTATAGCTTACCAGTGATAGAAGTTTGTATGGAAATTTCTATTCACGAGTCCAACGATAGTTACGATTTTTATCTCTTATTCAAGCATATTATATTAGCAATAGAATTCTGAATGTTATCACAAATGACCTTATGCGTAATATAACAAAATAAAGATATGATAATATTGAATTATTGTTCAAAAAATGCATCCGACTCAATCGTGTCAACCCATATTTAAAAAACTAGGAATGTTATCTTTGCCGTCGTTTATGTTTCGAGATATGTATGTTTGTAAAAAAAAAAAAATCGTTTAAAACAGCTAATGATCTAAATCCGCGGAACCGACGTGATCCACAAAGACTCGTTCTACATGATGCTCTCAAAATTACTAAATATAATAAAAGTTGTATATGTAATTTTGTCCGTGTTTATAATAAGTTACCGAGTAGCATTAAAAGTTTAAATTCTAGATTATTTAAGAATAAGTTATATAGTTGGCTAAATGCATATAATTTTTATAGTGTTAAGGAATTCATGGATACGAAATTCTGATATTCATTGTATTAAGTTAAATATTTGCATGCTAGGAATAGTGCTAGCAAAACATATAAGCTCATTATTACAATATTTTAACACCATTACTATATTTTTTGCAAATAAATATATTATTATTAATAATTTTTCGAATAAAAATAGCAAAAATTTAGCTCATGAGAATACCAATAATGATTATTAATATTATTGTTGATTCAACAATAATTATTATTAAGGTTTCAATCGCTTTTTTGGACGAACGCGTCTCCTATTTTCGTGTCACTTTATTATGTTACATCCGTTAATTTTTTTTTTATATTATTTGATTTTCCAGTTCAATTTGAACAAAGTCCGAAGGAACAACTCATTCATAAATATGAATCAGATCTCACATTAAAATCGTCGTAATATCACCAGTATACTAACAATTTTCACGTAAAATTCATTACTAAAAGTTCACGAATGTGTGTCTATTAAAGGTGACATTGTCGTCTTTTGTGCAAATCTAGCGCAATGCAGCATTCACTATCACATCCAGTCTGCCAAAATATTTACTAGTTTATATTATCCAAATACACTGCAGACCGAATGAGTTATTATTAACAATATATTTTTGAATAATGTTCTGCATTTATAATTTTATGTCATCATATAGGTTCTCATAATATAAATCAAATTATTCTTGTTTCACGATGTTCATCTTAAGAAATATATGACATTTACACTTAATTAAGGCTCTGCATTATATAAAACACTTTTTCAATGTTTTACAAAACGCCTTGTGTTAATATATTTAACAGCCAGCCACGTACGCAGTAAAAAAATATTTAATAATTTATGACTTTTAGTTATTTATTATATTTTAATCTAGGTTTATTCTTTAAACATCAACCCTGGTGGATGTATTTTAAGAAGAACTAAGTTGTGTTCTATAACCTCACTTTTTAAAATATGAAGATAGTTAATATATAATGTTGTCTGTTTGTATGTATGTACGGGTGAAATGAGAATACTGAATTGGTTTAATTCAAATTTCGCGTGAATATTAAGAACATTAGTGGGACAACGTAGAAGCTACATAATATCGCACTAGATGCTGCCTTGGTATTTCGATGCTTTGTTGACTACATAGCGGACTACGTCACGTGCTACATCGCCGGCTACTGCTCGGGCTACGTCACGGGCTACGTCGCTGACTATGTCGCGGTTTACATCGCGGGCTGAATGAAGCTAGTTTAAAATATTACAATTGGAGTCGGTGTCATGCAAGATAGGTTTGTTACTACATACATAGTTATAGGTGAGATGTGCTTGAGTCGTGAGGAGGCGAGAGGCGAGAGCGGGTTGCGGCGGATGGACACCGATTCCAAAAACAACAATAATCGTAACTAGAATAAGATTAATTAATTAGATTGTATAAAAATACGCAATTATTTTTATACTTTTTAGTGAAAATTATATCTATTGTTTTGGAATAGTGTTCTTGAAGGCGGTTTATTTTTTGTCAAAAAAAAATTTTTACCGTTTCAAATCATCACGGTATTTGATGTTCAAATTAAGCTTGCAGATATATTGTACAAAAAATTTACAAGAAAATATTTTCACTCAATTAATTATGATTATTGTAAATTTAAAAATGTTTAATTTCGGTTACATAATTTGCTTTTATGCTGTCAAGGCTCTCTCGCTTACCTGATATTGAGGTCAAAAAGCTTTATGAGCTAGCCCATGCGGTTTCAATTAGTTTCGAAAGTATGCCCCTAATCTTGATGTGGTATTGTTTCTTGAACCTTTTATTAAGGGTAACGACGACCAGTTAAACATTCGAAGAAGAAATTATTGGGAAAGAGAAAATGTGTTGCCGAAAAAGATGTTTAGAGTACCTTGACTGGACTTAGGCACAACAGTCTCGATACTCTGAATTTGAAGCAGTTTCTAAGTCATTATAGTACCGAAAATTCGCTTTCTTAAGATATTCTTCTTAAGATGATAATTATATTTGTAATCCAAGGGAAATCTGCCTTGAATCAGTTTTAATAGGGATGATGCTCTACTTACTTGGGGCCACGCTCGAGGTACTTTGCCTCCCCACCAATAAATCTACACACGTTGAATATTTTCCCATTCTTAACATTAGGACTTTCAAACATTAAAACAATGCTTCATAGCACAATGTCTTCTATTAAAAAGTTTAAATCATTTACAAGTTAACATGATTATAAACTCTATTGTTTACAAGATATTATAGTTATACGTTCATATTGTTGGTGTTTATATTTTATTTAAATAGACCGTTTTCTAACACTTATAGATAACCCTTATTTAGTAATTTCTTTTTCTGTCATTGTTTTGGACGGTAAATATAGGGTTTTTTCCAAAGAAACTGTGAAGATATTAGTCTAATTTTTTAATGCAAAACACATTTTATATAAATTGGTACCTAACTGACTTCAAAAGCTTATGGTACTGGCTTTATCGAATGTACTAAATTATATTTTATCTGTTGCCTCGTTCTACTGTCTGCATCTGTCGTTCTATATCTGTCTCTCATTCAATGATCAGTCTGCCAAAGTATTTTTAATAAATCTAATAAAAACGAAATATTATCGATATGAGTATAAACAGTATCGATATCATTTGTCCTGCAACCCTTCACTAGTGTATCTAAACCACATTATCAATAGTATTGCAACAGCATCTGTAGATGTTTGATTTGGGTGAAACAGTTTCCAGTAACATTGTAATATTAACAAGATTCAACTAACTTGTTTTATCGAGCGACGTTCCCTGCAATTTGAACAGCAAATGATATTTGTAACGTACAGAGCTGATTCCAGTGTAGTTTGTTGAATGTGTATTTAGTACGAAATGGTTAATTGACATGACGTATTACTCTATAGGTAAATCAAATCACAATCAATTTGTTCATTTACGTCATGGAAATGACACTAATTAATGTCAAGTTTTCTGTTCTTTTTACATTTACCGTCACTTCTCAAAAGGTTTTAATGAGAAGGAGTGGCAAGAAAGTCATTGCCACTCTTGAAAATTTTAAATCAATGTTTACAGCTTAATCGTTTTACAAATCATTTTATATACAACAACATAAAAATACTCCAACGTAAAATATTTAACAGTAATGCCTTACACGAGTAAGTCAAAAATGTAAATGTTAATTAATACGTAAAAACTAGAGTACAGTAAACGCATCAATCCACATACACCGTAAGAAAATAAAGGTATTTTTGAGCATTTTATTTGCAATTTAAAAAAATATAATAACTTTAGTTATTAAAACATGAAGCACAGGTTCCAGTAACAGGATCATCCTGCCACCACAAGTAGCCTGTTCACGAGCTGCATGGCTAGTATAATTACCACATCGGCGCCATTTTCTGTCGCTATGCAAGCATTATCGTGTTTTGGTTTGTATGGCACCGTCGCTAGTGAAAATACTGGGAATGAGACTTAACAGCTTGTCTCAAAGTAGTATGACGATCCTTATAGCCCAGAGGTTTGTGGCCCTGCGTGCGCTAGAAGTTCCGGGTTCAATTCCCGGTATATGCAAACATTTATATGATGAATATGAATGGTTGTTTGAGAGTAATGAATGTTTATATGTATTAATGTATGTTGAAGTATGATGTATTAAATATATCGTTGTCTTGTACCCATAGTACCCTCCTCTCACTCCTGCGATTAGTGTAGCTTTTCTTTTTTTCACCATAATAATAAGCATAGACAAAACGTATCCGTTGCCATCAGGGCAAAAGATAATAATATGTTTAAAATAAGTAATTAATTGAATCAAAAAAAAGTTGTTTAAAGTAATCGTTTATATATTTGTCTTTTTTTATGAAATCAAGGGACTAGACGAGCAGGACGTTTAGTTGATGGTACTTGATACGCCCTGCCCATTACAATGCAGTGCCGTACAGGATTATTATAAAACACAAAAATTCTGAGCGGCAATACAATAGCGCTCGTCAACTCGAGACATAAGATGTTAAGTCTCATTTGCCCAGTAATTTCACTAACTACGGCGCCCTTCAGATCGAAACACAGTAATGTTTATACATTACTGCTTCACGGCAGAAATAGGCGCCGTTGTGGTACCCATTATCTAACGGGCATCCTGTGCAAAGGAGCCTCCCACTGTCTATCAATAATCAAGTTTTTAGTAGAACCATCACAAACAGTTTGAATAGAACCTTGATTAGTAAAATCCAAACGAACTTTACAAACTGCATTTCATATGCGCCGCGTACCCTCTCATTCAGAGTTGCAACAGTTGTTGAAAACCAATGCTTAATATGTATGAAATTGAAACAGTCGGCGACGATGGCACGTGAAGTAAACAATTTAAATGTATTCGTGCGACCACCGAACGTGTGCTATGCATCCAGTTTTATCTTTACGTACATCTTCAAAACTCCAGTTCAACATCTTGATCAATTTAATTTTATGGAATAGGAGGACAAACGAGCGTACGGGTCACCTGGTGTGATCACCGCCGCCCACATTCTCTTGTAACGCCAGAAGAAACACAGGAGTGTTGCCAGCCTTTGAGGAAGGTATACGCGCTTTTTTTGAAGCTACCCGTGTCGTTTCGTCCCGGAAACACCGCACAAGGAAGCTCGTTCCACAGCTTTGTGGTACGTGGAAGAAAGCTCCTTGAAAACTGCTCTGTGGATTACCACACATTACTTTATGTTCATTTTTTTTTATATGAGAGGGAGCAAACGGGCAAGAGGCTCACGGGATGGGGAGAGGTGAGGCAACCGCCCATGGACATCCACAACAACAGGTGTGTCAAGAAATGCGTTGCTGGCCTTTAAGGTGGGAGTATACTTTTTTCTTGTAGGTCCCTCAGTCGTATCTGTTCGGGAAGACCGCTGCCGGTAGTTGATTCCACAAAGTGGCTGTGCGAGGCAAGAAATTTCGAACAAAACGCGCGGTTGTGGAATGCCAGACGTCTACGTGATGCGGATGGTACTTTGCACGTAATGTCCGATGGTGGAATTCGGCCGCTGGAATCAACCCGAACAGCTGACACAACATCTCTCCCGAACATCTCTGAGCACTCCCCGTGATAAATGCGGTAGAAGATGCAGAGAGAACCCACATCTCTACGCAATGCTAGAGAATCAAGCCGATCAGAGATGACTTGATCGTCGATGATTCGAGCCGCTCTTCGTTGTATGCGGTCAAATGGAAGAAGCTGGTACTGGGGAGCACTCGCCCAGAGGTGAGAACAGTACTCTATGTAAGGCCGAATTTGCGCCTTATAAAATTGCAGGCGGTGGGTTTTAGTGAAGTACTGTCTCGCCTTACTGAGTACACCAAGCTTTTTAGAGGCCAGTTTGGCCTTCTCTTCCAAGTGACCACGGAACTGATCGTCGCTCGATATATAGACGCCAAGTATGCCAATACAGGCTGTGGCAGTTAGAGTGAGTTGTGATCTCGAATCGAGGGGATACGACAAAGGGAGACTTTTTAGTGGTGAACGCACAAACTTGTGTCTTCTTGGGGTTGAATTGGACTAAATTATGTCGGCCCCATTCCGAGACTTTGCAAACCATAGTCTCGATTTCAGACACAAGTTTGTTCCGGTTCTCGTCGACGCTATCCCGGGACATGTTGGCACGGCTGGTGTAGGAAGCATACCCTGTGCTGTCGTCTGCATAGCAATGAATATTGCTGATTTGCAGCATATCATTGATATGCAGAAGAAACAGCGTAGGGGATAGCACGCAGCCTTGAGGGACACCAGCGTTTATGGGTTTTAAGTCGGAGCATGCACTGTTGATAACAACCTTGATGCACCGATCAGCCAAAAAGCTAGTGACCCATTTGCACAACTTCTCGGGAAGCTTGCTTCTGCGGTCAAGATTAGAACACACTTAACGGTGATACCCTTATCTGTGTTGTTTCTATAAATTTAAGTATAGATAAATATATTTATGTATTGTTAATCAAAAGAGTTACAGTATTTATATTATTATTGTTTATATGAACAATTATATAAAACATAATTCATAAGACCATAATAGATTACACATATTGTTTTAGAATTGTTTTACAACAAACTGAATTCCAGAACAACAGCTGCCTCGTGTGTTTCTATTTATCTGTGTGTATGTTTGTGTGTGGGTGTGAATGTGTTAGTGTCATATACAAAACAGCTGAAAGCTTTATACATCGTGTAGGTGTTTTACTATTGCCACGCCAATATGTAGCATAATTCAAAAATTATCAATTTTTATTGGATTTATTTAGTATTAAGTTCTTATTGCTAAAGTCGGATCGTGATAATTAATCACGACACAATGATAAACTGCTCCTATCATTGCTTGTCTCTGTGTTGTATGTCTGTACGGAGTAAATTAAGTGCTCAGTTGACTTTGCTGCAGTAGAAATGTTTTGTTTAATGTTTAACATTTTCTATAAGATAATTTACTTTACCAAAACACCACAAAAACTGTCGATGCAATCAATACTAAGATTCACACGATTACGGGCCGAGCTAATCTGTGATAAATGTACATAATACTTATATTATAGGTAGCACAAGGTACATTTGTTTAAAAAATTAGATATAGATAATATATTGGTAAACATTAAATATACATAATAAAGATACAGAATTGTGTTAGTCAATAAAATACATTGCATTTCAAGGTTAATTATTATATAATGAATCTAAAATAGTTTTTTATATTTTAATCTAAAATTTTCAATATTTATCAGTTGTCTAATTGGTGGCGGTAAATTGTTCCAACACTTGTTTGGTGGCGGTAAATTGTTCCAATACTTTAATTTCTATTATATCTTTCAAGATATTGTATTGACCAAACCTGAACATACAGTTTGAATGTGGAAATGCCGTACTTCACGGTGAAGTGAGCACTTTGATAATTTCCACTTTATCTCAACGTACATTAGCTGATACTTTGCTAATATCCATGAAGTTTCAACTTACATTAGAAAAGTGTGTTACTTGACGGTGAACGAACAATTCAATTGTTATTTATCTACAGATAATATTAGTTTCAATTTCAAATGATAGAATAATAATGATTTAAATTATGTCTTGTCATGAAAAGTAAAAGGCTACGATCGTAATTACAGAGTCCCGTGGCTTGCGCTTTTTGTAGTAATGAATTGACCGACGACGATTTGAATAAGTGTTTTTAGCTATTAACAAAATACTTATTGATGATATGTGATCCCAGTCTTTCTTATTTCTTGTAGTATTATTTTTACAAAGTTTTACTATGCCACCCGGCATTTTAATTTCAATTATTAGCAAAGCTTAACAGCACATGTGGTACACGTCACACATTGTTCGAGACTTGCTCGAGTTCGCCCACTTGGGCGTAGTATTCCTTGTCGCACTTCACGACTACGCCTGCGGTATCTAGTTGGAGCGCAGCGGAGACGAATTCTAAATCTAAGGTTACAAGTCCAGTTTCTGAAAGTGGCAATCAGAAATAATACGAGTATTAAGCCGAAATATTTTATGTCCAAGTACTTTACAAATAAATCAACTTTTAAAGCGTATGTTATCTTTATTTATTAACTTCTAGCTCCTTCCTAGCGTCCTCACGAAGTCGTCTGCTTGGCCGCTATAAGTCAGCAAAAATATTAGACCTGCAACTAACGTAGTAATATATTAAAGAAGCACAACTTGTCAATTTTCTTGGCATTACTTAAGACAGCAACTTGTCCTTCAAGTCACATGTTGACAAAATTAGCAAAAAAACTTAACCAACATGTATTTGTCCTCAGACGCGTATCAAAAACAATATAGGTGAAAAAACAGCTCTAATGGCATATCATGCATTCGTGGTTTCAGCTTTACGATATGGATTGTTCATATGGGGCAAATCGGTGAGCATAGGGTATTTATTTATTGGACAGAAGAAGTGTATCAGGGCGGTTTGTGGAGCCAGCCCCGTAGATTCTTGTCGACCTCTTTTTAAAAAATTGAAAATTCTATCGCTGCCATGCCTGTACATTTATGAGATAAGCCTATTTGTTCAAAAACATATGTGTGATTTCTATACAAAAAAAAGTCAGAAGGTTTTAAACACAAGGTATCCAAATAGATTCATAATTTCCTTCTGTAGAACTACATCTTTTAGTAGAAATTGTTACAGCATGTCTATGAAAATAAATAATAAATTGCCTAATGAATTGAAAGATTTACCTTTCAAAGTTTTTAAAATAAGACTGCATTAGTAGTTAATAATTAAGTGCTTCTATAGTTTAAATGAATTTATCAGTACAAAATGAATTATTAGTGCATTATGAATTAGTTTATAATTTAATAGTTATATAATTAATTAGTTTGAAAATAAAATAATGTAATCTATTTACCTTTATGCCATTGAATTTGTTAACATTATACACAGGTACTAAATGGATTATTAAATTACTTACATCTTATATTATAATATCATTAAATTTTAATTTTATAAATATCAATGGTAGCATTGTAAAATCCGACAGGTTTCAGTATAACAGTAGTGTGTTGGTATTTAGACAATTTTATAACATACTAGTGGACCCAACAGACGTTGTCCTGTACACACGTCTTAAATTTGCAAAATCTGTCCAGCCGTTAGGAGGAGTTCACTAACATACACATGAGCAGGAGAGTTATATTATATGGACGGAATCGAGAATCTAAACCAATCTCAAATTCACTGAAACAAACAAAAAATCATCAAAATCAGTCCAGCCGTTTAGGAGGTAGTTTAATTGTGAATCTAAACCATTCTCGAATCCATCTGAAGACACACACCAATCTCAAATTCACTGGAACACACAAAAATATCATCAAAATCGGTCCAGCCGTTTAGGAGGTAGTTCAGTTGTGAATCTAAACCATTCTCGAATCCACCTGAATACACACAGAAAGTTTCATTAGAATCGGTCCAGCCGTCTAGGAGGAGTTCAGTGACATACACACGCACACAAGAATTATATATATAAAGATTTTCCATGTCAATTGACGAAACATAATGGATTATCAATAATATTATTTTAACATCTTATACAGTACAATGTTTCTTGCAAAAAAAAATTCATTTCATTTCAATGTTGTACCAACCTCTTGCTATATATATATATATATATATATATATATATATATATATCTTCACTCAACTGTGTTACTATTATTAAACAAAATTACATAAATACTCAAACTTTTACGATTTTTACCTACTTACTTAATATTCTATTATATTCTATGAAATACAAGTTGGATATAAGCGGGCGTCATACAGTGTCATTTAAACTTACTATAGTTTGCCAACTTTGTAGTAATAATATGCATGCAAAATTAACTCTTATGTCTTATTCTCAACCTGTTACATTATTAGAAGTTATATATATCTTGAAATTATATTTTGTCATTATTTTATTTTGCGGATTAGAATCATTATACATGAGTCTTTATAAAACTCTAATAAGACCATATCTTGAATATGCATCTGTGATTTGGAATCCTTATAACTCTATTTATGGTGATAAAATAGAAATAATTCAAAAAAGTTTTTGCGTGCTATAGATTTTCGACTAAATAAAAGTAGATAAAGTTCTCATGAACTTTTAAATCATTATAATTTTACAACATTATCTGACAGGAGACTAGTATTTGACATGACTGCGTTATATAAAATCATTTGTAATTTGCTCAACACTTCAGAACTGTTGCAAGATATTCATTTTAGAATACCTTGGTACTAGATCGCAAGAACCATTCATAGTTAACAGATGTCGCACAAATGCAGGTTTCCGCGCTCCAATTAATAGACTTATGAATTCATTCAATAAAAACTTTGTCTCTGTTGATATTGATATAGATTTTAATATAATTAAATAAGAACAATTTAAAAATGTAATTTATAAATGACTTAATCAAATTAAATTTGTAACAAAATTTATGAACGACGCAGGACTCGAACCCGCGCCCCTCGAGAGCTACAACCTGAGTATTGAACAAGACATTCCAGAATTAACAATCCATACGACACGTTTGGGTCAGTTGGTAAGAGTACTCGAACGAAAACCGAGGGCCGTGGGTTCGAGTCCCGCATCGTTCATAAATTTTGGTTACAAATTTAATTTATTTTCACCTCTCCAGCACGAAAAGGGCCCTAATGCTACGTGAAAACTCGCAGCAAAAACGCTATTTGCTGCGAGCGTGAGGCAAAGTGATTTTAAATTTTGAACCCCACGTGACCATTCATCCGGGATTTACTCCGCGTAAAAAAATAAACAATGCGATCCGGTACCTTCCCAAACTCATTTTAACCTAGCGTATTATCTCATTGTCACAATGATATTTTTAATAAACATTGTTAAATATTTTCTTAATAGTAGGTATATTTATTATTCAAACAAAACTAATCTTATAACTATATTTACAATACTACGACTACATAAAATTAAAACTAACTTTTCTTAATTGTTTCTTTTACTTATAACACTTTTCTCGCTAGTCGAGGTGAACAGTTGTATGTTTCACACGAGAGCAATTTTTTTTGTCTCTCTCTCTTTACCTACTGACTACTGAGTCTACATTAGAATCACTCGCTACGCTCGTGCTTTAACTCTAGACTACTTCGCCAATTCGTGATTTAAAGTCAGCACTCGCAGCAAAAAATAACTTTGCTCACTTATTGAACAAATAACTATTAATTAATCCCAGAAGTGTGGGATCTCACTTTCAAATAACATATTGTTTTTTAACTACTATTTTTGAGTTCGTTATTGATTATTATTATACTATAATATACAGTATTTACTTTGTTACAATTTTATAATATGTAGATATTTTCTAATTCAATTCATGAACCCATTTCTAGTTAGCTTTTACAATTTTGTAATTAGCTAAAAAACACTTATTCAAATCGGATTCAGTCGATTTATTACAACAAAAAACGCAAGCCACTGGACTGTAATTACGGGCTTAGCCATTTAATTTTCATGACAAGACATAATTTAAATCATTATTATTCTGTCATTCGAAATAATAGTAATAGTGCTTTAATAATAATAATAATAATATAGACACACTATTACACAAATTATCATGCCCCAAACTAGGCATAGCCTGTACTATGGGTTGCAAGACAACGATATATTATTTAATACAATATACTTACTTAAACATCCATAAATACATATAAAAATCCATGACTCGAAAACAAACATCCATATTCATCATATAAATGTTTGCACCTACCGGGGACTCGAACCCGGGACCTCTAGCTCAGTAGGCAGGATCACTATCCACTGGGCAATATGGGTGTCGTATACTTAACATATATATAATAAAAAGTATATTTACATTTCTATGATTACATTGTATTAAAACGATCATTACGAGGATATTTGAAGTTGAAACTAATTTTAATTATCTGTAGATAAATAACAATTGAATTGTTTGTTCACCGTCAAGTTACACACTTGTCTAATGTAAGTTGAAGTTTCATGGATATTAGCAAAGTTTCAGCTAATGTGGGTACGTTGAGATAAAATGGACATTATCAAAGTGCTCACTTTACCGTGAAGTATTGCATTTCCACATTCATACTGTATGTGTAGGCTCCGTCAATACTGTCTTTTTTCATGAAAGTAAGACCCAAGACGAGCATGACATTCAGCTGATGGAAATTGATACGCCTTCCCCATTACAATGGAGTGCCACTCAGGATTCTTGAAAAACCCAAAAATTCTGAGCGGCTCTACAATTTCGCTCGTCACCTTGAGATATAAGATGTTAAGTCTCATTTGCCCAGTAATTTGACCAGCTACGGCGACCAAAACACAGTAATGTTAAAACGCATAACTGCTTCACGGTAGAAATAGGCGCCGTTGTATACCCAAACTCGTCGGCATCCTGTGCAAAGGAGCCTTCCTCTGGTAAAAATTTTAGACTGAATTGTAGATTTACGTACATAAACAAGTAGACTCCTACATTAAGGTATACATTAACTTAAACAGATAACATTAAATCATTCATTCAAGTTAACACGTTATTTCATGGCAGTAATGTTCCGTCATTAATTCAAAGTACACGCTCATTAGAAGACGCGAACACGAGGCAAGAACATTTTATTTTAGCAATTTAAATGTAATTATTTAGCAAAATGATTAAAAACGTCATGTTTGTTACACAATTGTGTTAATTTAAAGGGGCACTTACCTGAAATACAATACTCCATCCTTTTTAAGTTTTGGATATGCAATTATTTGGGCATTTTTTCATTGAACCCTTTGTTTGCGTGGGGTTGTCAAAGCGCGGTCGAATCACAACTGAACGTAAACTCTGCCTAATAGATGCGTAGGCAGAGTTTTGCTTCACACAATTTTTAAGCGTGATTGTAAGTCTAACATTGTACGTCAATGAATTGTGTCGTGAAGTGAAATAGATAGTCAAACAGATCTCTCGCTCGTACAGTCATTTCAGCATCTTCAATTTTTTTTTCCTTTTTCAATTGTTTTCTTACCAAACATATAAACATATTATTCAAAAAATAACTTTTGATACTATATCATATAACAAAATTCCCGCCCGCGAATTTCTGTCTGAACTCTGAACGCTATAAAGTTAAAGCCAAAAACTTCCGAACAGACTTTAAGGCAGAGTTTCAACAGGAAGGATTTCGTGTATAAATTATCACGGAACACCCAAAGGAACTGCTGAATAATCACCAAATTTAAATTGGTAATTGTGGGCGTTTGAGCATTTTTCTACGTTCAGCTCAAAAATCAAAATTATCAACTTATTTCTTTGTTTATATATATTTACAATGCCTTATAATTCAATGAATCGTCATTATTTATTTTGTAAGACAGCTGGTTTTTTATGTAAAAGGAAGGACAACCGAGAGGAGGGTTACTTGATGGTATGTGATCTTCGCAGTCCATACTCTCTCATAACACCAGAGAAATCACACGAGTGTTGCCCACCTTATAAAGCATTGATAAACGTACATATGAATTCGTGGCGGACGATAATTGAACCTGGCGCTCCGTGGTGAGAGTCAACGGCTCAATCTACTGTGCCACCGATGCTTTTATAAACATTTATGTACATATTATACAAAAGATAAAGACAAATTAATTAAATATAAAAGAAATGCATAAGTTTATGAACGAAGACATGGTAATTTTACCAACCAGCCGTATAAATATTAGTACCTATAGTCGGAAATATAATTCGAGATCAAAAATGTAAGTAATGGTGTTAACCAACAACAAATAGTAACCTATTCCATTGCGCCTGTTGAAATATACTAAAATATTATTTTAAAATTATAAATGTAGTCTATACACATATAATTAAATATTGCACAACGTATTCTCTTTGTAATATAGCATAAAGAACATCCAAAAATTAAAATGTAATTTATTGTGCAAACTTTGCTTTGACACTGGCAATAAGATAGAAGCTCTAAACATTTGGCTCGTCTACAGAAGAAAAACGTAAATAATGTTACAAAAAATCTTGGTCGTAGTAACAGATATGACTGGTCGCCATATTGTTTTGTTCATTAATTTTTTGACGTTCTGATTGAATGTGTTAATACAGATTATTGTACCTTCCCCCCTTCACACAAGGTCTATTTGACAAACCTACCTGCTGAGACATGTAAAGAATACGCCAAGTATGATGTAATACTCTATGATGACTATGATGAATGACAATAATAAAAAATACATAGGTATGATTATTTCTAGAATTCCAAATTACAATATAGTGTTTAAAAATTATTATTATTTACCGAAAATAAGAATTTACGATCTTTTTTGTGTCGTAGAAGTGGGATTTTTACCAAGCTGAAAAGATCTTTATCATCCGACCAGAACTGTGGTTCGATCATACGACACACAAATATTTATTGTATTATCTTTAAAAAAGATCGTGATGAAGTCGTTCTTTATTTAAAGCAGGGTGAAATCAAGGCGGGGGAAACGCTGCGGCTCATGGAGGTAAGTTTCTTTTTTATTATTTAAAGCAATTATTTTTAAATGTAAAATGTAAACGTGTTGATAAACATGTAGTTCGGTTATTAATTAAAAATGATGACCGTTCGTGAAGTACTTACGCCTTAAAAAGATCTTTTTGTTTTTTAGTTATAACCTCAGATATTTTTATTAGCAAGGAACTATATATACTCATGTTTCCAATCTGCATGATTTATAGAATGAATCTTTAAATATACTGTTCATTAATTACATAACCAAAGCTATAATAATGACTATTTAAAAAGGAAACCAACAACTAACATTTATTTCACAATAACATAGCACTGCCTCGGCGTGGCCTGAATCTTGTACATCAAAGAAGTTCTCGTTAATATACATGGAATATCGATTGGAGAGAAGTAGATATTATATCGCCTGCAAACAGCTGTTGCACTTCACAAGTTCTGTCTGCCGTTGATATTTAAATCACGTAGTTCAATCGTGATATTATACAATATTACAAAGTGGTAACATTAATATAAACTGTTATATCTCAAATTAACATTTAATTAACATCCTTCATATTTGTTCCCTTTGGGGTGGAGACGATGGGTCCTTGGGTTTCATCGGCGTAAAAACTCATAAAAGAGTTATCCCGGCGTGTAACCGATTTAACAGGTGACCCAAGATCTGGTACGTACTTCTGTCACAGGATAAGTTTGGCCATACAAAGAGGTAACGTTGCCAGGTTCATGGGCACCTTACCTGCCGACAGCGTTCTTAATGATATTTGTAATTAATTAATTTTATTCGATTATTTAAGTTTTATTTTGTTATTTTTTATGTAAACAGTGTTATTAATTATTAAGTCATATGTAAATAATTTGAAATAAAATACATCGTCAGTCGAATTATCTTATCTCGGGATGGGCATTAAATTTAAACAAATCCTTTTTAATTTGAGTAGCCTTAACAAAATAATAATTTATATATTCAAATCAAATCAAAATCACTTAATTCATCTAGGTCAGGGAAATAACACTTATGAATGTCGTAAGTTTTTTTTTGTTACTTTTTACATTTACAACCACTTCGAGCTTTAATGTAAGAAAGAAGTGGCAAGAAACTCATAGCCACTCTTTTAAATCAATCAAAATTAAATCAATCACTGAATGCCTTACACGAGAAAGTCAATAAAATTAAGTCAAGTTAGGATATTATCCCAACAATCTGGATGTATGGCGTTCCTCCACAGTGCGGTTTTCAAGGAGCTTTCTTCCACGTCCTACAAAGCTGTGGAATGAGCTTCCTTGTGCGGTGTTTCCGTGACGATACGACATGTGTACCTTAAAAAAAGCGCGCACCTTCCTTAAAGGCCGGCAACGCTCCTGTGATTCCTCTGGTGTTGCAAGAGGATGTGAGCGCCGGTGATCACTTAAAACCAGGTATACGTACGCTCGTTTGTCCTCCTATTCCATAAAAAAAGTAAACATCAATTATTAATTGAAACACCAAAGTTATTGAGTACAGTAGATGCATCAATCCACATATACCGTAATTAAATAAAAGAATTTTGCTAGCATTTTGTAACGATTATAGAAATATATATATATATGAAACTATAAATATATTAATAAACTTTAATAATATTAATATCTATCCATTAATCTAATATCTTTAAATGAGCAATTCTTGTATATATATATATATATATATATATATATAGAGAATATAAACCGAGATTCAGAATATATATATATATATATTCTGAATCTCGGAAACGGCTCCAACGATTTTAATAAAATTTAGTATACAGGTAGTTTCGGGGGCGAGAATTCGACCTAGCTAGGTTTCAATATTAAAAAATGTAATTTATCCGTGTTTTATATATATATATTATATACACAAGACTATAATAGCTCAGATGGGACATTGGGTGATCTGGAAAGCAGAAGACCCTGGTTCGAATCCAGATGTCCTATAGTATTTTTATTTTCAAGTTTTGTACATTCTTAAAAATCCGAGCAAGGCTCGGTCGTCCAGATATTGTTTATTAAATCAAACGTTACGTAACCTGAATAACACTAATAATAATTTCACTCATGACTCCTTGGTTTTCTCCGTTTCCTCATATAGTTCTGTGTCATGTTCAAATAAAAGACGAATTGATGAGATTTGAAAATCGCGTTTATCTGGATTATCTTGATGCTAAACGGTCGCTTTCTATTTTCCATCTCAATCCTAAAAAGGCGATCGGAGATTATTGTTTTAATCCAATACATGTTTTATGAGGATTTAAAAACTGATAATAGAGCGTTTTAGTTCTTTTTTCAAACCATTTATGGCATTGTATAGTAGAGGAAATAATTTTTAAACAAATTCTTATACTACCTACCGAAATAAATTTAAAAACAAGCTAATACCTAATAATTATAACTAAGTATAATAAACTTAACTTAAATTATGAAACTTAAGTAAATCAGTATGTTTCTTAATGATTAACTAAATATATGATTATTTAAGACTCAAACAGTAATCTGACACTAACTGGACAACAGTTGAAACGCAAAAGAGGTCGATGCAAAAAAAATCGAATTCAAAATTCTTTTTTTACTTATAAATTTTAACAAAAATACATATAATCTTACTAAGTAAGCCTTATATGTAAGTCTTGCAAAACTTTTTACGATAACCCTATATGCGAAACTGAAGTGGCAGTGAGCAGGGCACATAGCTCAACGGACAGATAGCCGTTGGGGCAGTATAGTCGTCGAAAGGCGGCTACGTACCGGAAGTCATGGCATTGGCAGGCCTCCCACAAGATGAACCGACGATCTGGTCAAGATCGCTGAAAAAGGTTGGTTGAGGGCAGCGCAGGACCGATCGTCATGGCGATAGTTGGGCGCGTCCATTGTCCAGTGGTGGACGTATTCCGGCGGAAATGATGATAGCCCTATATACGTGTTTGGGGATAAAACTTTATTATGATCATCATCATCAGCCAGAAGACGGTCACTGCTGGACAAAGGCCTCCCCCAAGATTTACACGATGATCGGTCCTGTGCTGCCCTCACCCACATTATTCTGGCGATCTTGACCAGATCGTCGGTCCATCTTGTGTGGGGCCTACCAACACTGCGTCTTCCGGTGCGTTGTCGCCATTCGAGATCTTTTCTTTCCCAACGGTCATCTATTCGTCAAACTATGTGGCTTGCCCACTGCCACTACAGTTTCGAAATCATTTGGGCTATATCGGTGACTGTGGTTCTCCTACAGATATCACCATGTTTGATTGGACCTCGCAGGGAATCTCCGAGCATAGCCCTCCATTGCGAGCGGAGCGACCATGAGCTTTCTCATCAATCCCATAGTTAGCGACCACGTCTGCGTACCGTAAGTCATCACTGGCACACTGGTTGAAAACCTTCATCTTCAGACACTGTGGTATTTGGGACAAGAAGATTTTACGGATCTTCCAGAACGCTACCCATAGTTGGATTCGACGAGTTTTCTCTTTCGCGAAATTGGACCTGCCTAACTGGATTGTTTGTCCAAGGTAGACGTACTCATCAACAATTTCGAGAGTACAGTTCCCAATTGTTAAGGGAGTAGGTGCGACATGAACATTTGACATTATCTTCCGTCTTGTCCATGTTCATTTTAAGACCTACTCTTTGGGAAGCTGTATTGAGGCCAACGAGCATATGGCTTCAGTCTTCCATGGTCTCTGCCATGATTACGATATCATCTGCGAACCGAAGGTGAGTGATGTATTCGCTGTTGATATTGAGGCCTAGTCCGTTCCAGTCCAGAAGTTTAAAGACATCTTCCAACGCGGCGGTAAAGAGCTTTGGCGATGTGATATCGCCTTGTCTGACTCCACACTGCAGTCGGATACGCTTCGAAATCTGATCTTAGAGACGGATTGACATGTTGTTTCCATACAAAACACTTCAACGCTTCTATATATCGATAATCAATGTGGCACCTCTGGAGAGACTGAAGCACCGCCCAGGTCTCGATCAAAGGCTTTCTCAAAGTCCACGAACGCTAGCCATACTCTTCCGTCATCTGTATGTAGTACCTGCCGCAGGGTATGTGGTATATGGTGCTAAAGCCTTTTCGGAATCCGGCTTGTTCGGGAGGCTGGATGTCGTCGAACCTGCGCAAAACTTTATTGACTAATTTCAAAACGTTTTTGGGAGGGAAATCTAGGAAACTAGGAAACCCTCGCTATGCATAAGCCCTCCTGTGAATAAGGACGACGCAAAAAAAAAATTCAAATTCCAAATTTCTATATTTGATATTAAAATATATATACAAAATTACTTAAATCTACTTATTAAAGCAATTTACAATTAAGCCTTATATATGTAGTTACCAGAAAACTTATTTCTACAACCCTATCTACGTGTTGGGGGATAATACTTTATTATGCTTAAAAACTAATACATGAGGTTTGTGGGGGGGGAAATCCAGGAAACTGGAAAAACCTGGCAATTTGCTATTGCCTGCTATTATAAGGACGACGCCAATGAGACATCGACTTTTATAGATTTCCCCCCCCCCCCCCCCTCACTCTTCTCCTCTCATTCTGGCTTCATTTTAGATATTGAAGTGTAGATTAGGATCGATTTACGAAATACAAATATTTGGATTGTAAATTATATTAAACCAGAGTTTATATATTCAAATCAACCGTAAGTCGGGGTATTAAGGAAAATTACAATGTTAGTACAGACTTATATTGTAATTTTATCGTCGGGTCCGCGGTTCCTTCCAATAAGCTTTCCACTTAGCGGCTACGCAAGCAAATATATTTTATATTGTATGAATAATAGAACATCAAACTATACGTACTATCTTAAAGTATAGATTTTTTAATTGTAAATATTTTATTTATAGTATTTTTTTATCAAAACAACGGACGAGACGAGGAGGACGTCCAGCTTATGGTAATTGATACGCCCTGCCCATTACAATGCAGTGCCGCTCAGGATTCTAGAAAAACCCCAAAAATTCTGAGCGGCACTACAACCGTGCTCGTCACATTGGGACATAAGATTTAAAGTCTCATTTACCCAGTAATTTCACTAGCTACGGCGCCCTTCAGGCCGAAACACAGTAATGTTAACACATTACTGCTTCACGGTAGAAATAGGCGCGCGTAAGTATAGATATATACATTCTGTCAAAATTTTAAATATTTCAAGTATTGCATATGATATAATATATAGAAATCGTTAATAGAACAACAGACAGCGATATCTTAATCGGATTACATTGAGTAACTCTTCGAATACGCAAACATAAATAAAGGGTAAGTTGAAAATGTTTCCCCGAAATGAAAGCTCTTTTTGTTATTTTATAACTCAAATTGCGGCATGAACGCTTGCATGAATGATAGAATCCAAAGACTCTGCATAGAATGAAAGAAAAGCAATAAAAAACAAAGGCGGTGACTAAAACAGAGCAATAGAACACACATCTGTGATTTTTAATTTTCATCTGGATCTGTTTTTAACGTGTATTTCCATCACGTTATAAGTGGTTAGAAGCTTTAAAACACGCACGGCGCGTTTATCAGCACAATTGAGAAAAATCATTATTTTATGACAATAAGAGATGAGAAAGTTCAGCTGATGGTAATTGACATGCAGAATTAAAAAATTCAAAACCTCGGCCCTATAATTGCAATCGTCACCTTGAGACATCAGAATATGTTCAGTCTCGTTTTCTCAGTAATTCCACTAGCTACGGCGCTCTTCAGACGCAAATAACGACGAAACGCAATAATGCTTATACATTACTGCTTCATGTGCAAAGGAGCCTCCCACTGGTAAAATATGTATTCTAGAATTAAATGTGTTGTTTCGTCTCGATATCAAAAAATATCTAATTTTTAATATATTTGCAGTTTTTACTTCGAAACAACATTGAAACTCATAAAAGACAAACATACAAATTATTGCTTGTAAGTTTCTATTTTTTGGTGATTCATAAATTTGTTTTTATTTGCATATAAACCGTTTTTTGTTGCTTGGCTGCTCGACACACAAACTCAACTCTTAGAACAGCGAAATTATTGTACTTCTAGTTTGGCCCAGATCCAACGAACTTGCTCTATCTCGAGCACACTCTGACATCTCCCGGGATCACAATATGCGAAATACAGATTAAAGTTACAGAGAAGCTATACACGGCGACACAACGCAAAAAAATCATCGTATTTGGTATCGTTTGAGAAAACCCTTACCATACCTTAGTTATTAGTTTTTCTTCTGGAAATAGCATATGTTAATGGAATTAATGATATGAGGTGACTTGTTATATTTATAATACTATGACTACATAAAATTAAAACTATCATTACGTGGAAGCCTACCAAGAATACTGGCAGCATTTCCGTGTTGGATAGCTAGGCTGATCCGTTGACCGAAATAGCTGCCAGCGCTTGGGTTTCCAGTAGCCTTGTTGAGGCGCGACGATAGTATTTTAACATTCTCCGCGCCTCTGGGCCCCACGGGCCAAGTGCCTCGACACCAAATGGCACAAAGATGTATGACTCACTGAGACCAACATATTTGCGACGCTTGCTGTCTTCGGCAGTCAAAGCAGCAGCCCCAGCACCAACTGACGTAACTTGGACATGAGAAGGAGCCAGAGTGTCAATGCAAATCGCGTCCCACACCAGCGCCCTTCCCCGTGCCCAAGCCACCAGCGTCATTCCATCAGGACGCTTGCCATCGCGGCGAATACCATTTGGCTGTAAAACAGTTGGCGCTTAAGAGCGGCAAATTCCCTGCGAATGAATTCATTAATAGAATCAATGGAACTAAACTAAGATAATCGATATCGTAATTAATTATCTCGTAGTTCCATAGGCAAATTACCTGCTATATCGAAATAACTGAATAGTAGCATCATATTGCAGTATAATTACGCTATGGCAAGAGTTTTCAATTTTTTCTGGAAGAAGTAGACGGTATAAAGGTATAATTACAAAACTAGGATGAAGTACTCGTACATATCAACTGGATTTGCCATGTGTGTTCTCACCCAAGAAAGACAAACAATCTTATAATCCGTTTTAAAGTTAAAAAGCAATAGAATATTGTTGATAAGCCAATAAGGACAATAAATGGCTACTTTTGCTTCGAGTATAATAAGAACTTACTACTGATTTTTATGAATACTTCAATGATTATGGTAATTATAATCAACATTTTAACACATAATTTCGAATGTTGTGGAATTCTTTATCACGAATTAATATATCAATCTTTTTAAAAAGTTAAAAATATTACACTAATAATTTTACCTACGCATGAAAAGTTATGTTTCATGATTTACGCTCAGTACGGCGTTTATAGCCTTATATATCACCATGTTTTTTAAGATGAGTTAAATGCAGCACTCGATTACCACTTGAATTACTCTCAATCACGCAATATTTACAAAGAAATAACCTGTCAGTCACAACCTTTCCCACCCACCCACTCAAACAAAACAGAAAGTCTGAAAAAATAACAAAATATTGTTTTCGTCCGTTTTATTTCTAACAGTTTTTTGTATGGCGTGATCTCGTTTACGTACGGTATTATTATTTCCAGGTATATACTTTATCCTAGTTTCAGAGAGGGTATAAAGAAAGTAGAAAAGTAGAGATTTACAAAAAGAGTACCATATAATAAAATAAAAACAATGTCTTATTAAAATACTTGTTATATTGACATTAATAAATCTAGAAGTGTGGAGATTGTGGTTTCATTCAGAAACTTTGAATAGCTTTAGGAACCAACAAAGAAATTCTAAGAATGTCTAATTATTAAGTGTATGCGCGGCGTGTTAATGCGAGTGGCTAGCAATATATGAATAAAGCCAGTAAATGCAGAGAGAGTATTTAAATGAACTCCATTATCGGTTATATTATGTAAGTATACCAACATGAAAAACTCGTGCAATACCAGAAAACACTGATCATGGAATAATTCTAATTAAAAAAAATTGAACAGATTAGTAATCGGACTAAAAAACTCCTGGTTCGCATGAACATAATATTTTGTCTTCTCCAACGCTCTATACGGCGCAGAAACATGGATTTTCAAAGCCGCAGATACACAGAGAATTAAAATTAAAAAGTTTGTGTTGGCGCCGTATGCTCCGAATAACATGGACGGTCTATCACATAAACATCTGCATCTTAAAGCTCATTGCGAAATGCCACACAAGCCATATCCCGACGAGCGAGGTTGTGTATTGAACAGGGCGGAGCACACTTTGGGCCGTTTCTGAAAATTTGACGTTTAATATGAAAAAGTGAGTGTTCATTTAGGTTGTTTCGTTAGATTAAGTCTTTTAAAATGTATGTTGTTCCGCGAAGTAGGTACATTCTCCGAAGTTTACTATTTAATTTTACTGAAATAGGGTTTGCACATCAGTGAAAATTATTATTTTTTTGTTTTGTTATACAGCGTTACTACTGTTCTTAAATATTGTGAATGGTCTCGTTATAAGGCCCTAAAAAACCTCCTTTCAGATTTGGGGTAGTTTTGTAACACCCTGCATATTAAATTAATAAGTATGTTTCAATTAAAAATTGTCAGATTAACTATGTTGAACAATTAAAATTAATTCATGAATTTTTCAAACAAGCGGATACCCAGTAAAAGAACACTTTTAACATATGTAGCGACACTTTTTTTTAATAATAATGTGTTCTGCAAAGTAGTACATTATTTTATTCTTCATTCAATACTTTTCGCAGCAAACGCGCTTTAAATAATATTTTGGGTAACTTTTGTACATCTTGGAGGTTTAGTAAAGATCCAAAATTAATTTAAAAATATAATATAATAATAATATAATATTGACACACTTTTCACACAAATTATCTTGCCTCAAGTTAAGCATATAAAGCCTGTGTTACAAGACAATGATATATTTATTACAATATACTTACTTAAACATACATAAATTCATATAAACACACATAAATACATTTAAACATCCATGACTCGGAAACATCATATAAATGCTTGCACCGATAGTGTAGCTTACCAACGGTGAAAGTAATTTTAAATCAGTTCAGTAGTTTCGGAGCCTATTCAATACAAACAAACAATCAAATATTTGCTCTTTATAATATTAGTATAGGTAAGGAATCTATTCATATCGTTAAATGCGTTTGTACTGCAGACGTAGGTACGTATTTACACACTAAACTTGCTTGTCATTTTTATCCGTCTGAACTTAACAATGTAAAATATCACACTCTCTATCCGGTTTAATATCGTAGGCAACACTCGCTGGAAATGTGGCTTTCAAGTTCCCTGCAGTCTCAATTTAGCGAGACAATAGACCTTCATAAAATTTTCATCGCAATACATTGCTGTTCTGGCTTCGTCGAAAATATTTTTGATGTTTTGAATTTTTGCTTGTACAATGACTGAATAAATATTACCTACTCTCTTTTGATGTAAGACTATTGTTATTTCACTGGCCTACCTATGATAAGTACTCTTTCCTCTTACGACCGTTCCCAATATTCAATCTATCTCTTGCTTCAGATAAAAATCGTAACTATCGTTGACTTTTCTGTCCCAAAAATCTTTCGACTTGTATGGAAATTTCAATTCACGCGTCCCAATATAAGGCGATAAGAATGACTTATCGGATATATTGGGACAGCTTCAGATTTTTGACAGCTAATTACTGATAGTTGCAGGTACTAATTTATCTCTATCTATAGATAGTATATTGGGAACGGCCGTTAAAGACATTAAGTGTTCTGTAAGTCACTTTATAATACTCAATGCTCCGCTATTAAAAATGCCCACATTCTAGCGTTCTATAAGGTACGTCCGGACACTTAACAATATGGAGTATTTATAACTTTTATCTCAGATCTGGTGTATCTTTGTATCAGCTCGAACCATTTAACTGTATGCAATGCAGAGCTAACTCGAATTATCGAAGATAAGTTGGCTTGGTGTACCGTAGAAAAATCGATTATATGTCTTCTACCGTATTTGCGACAAGATGTATTGCCAAGGACTGTTAAATCTGACTCCTCATTTCGAATTTCAACATCACATTACACGCCACAAATTTGACTATCATCCAGCTCATCAGGTATAAAAAGGCATAAAAGACATTTATTTTTAACCAACTTCAAAAATCAATTCGTCGGTATGTTTTATTTATTTTTTATGTTTGCTACCTCAGAACTTACAGTTGGGTGAACCGATTTTGATATTTTATTTTTAATGGAAGCTGGTTTCCCGTGTGGTTCCATTGTTATTTGGTCTAGGCCTGACAATGCCATCTGGAGTTATTTATAAATCATAAAGATATACATATTTTATGTTTAACAGAGCACTGGCTCAGAAAATATGAGCTCATCTTTAACTTCAGTGGTCATCAGGTGGCAAGTGCGTTTAGCAGAGAAAAAGCTACACGTGGCGGCTCTCTTATTCTTGTAAGTAAATTATTTAAATTCAAAGAACGAGAAGATATTGTCGGCCTCTCTGTTGAACGTACAATTGAAATAGCCTGTGCAGAGCTCGAGCGCGCCATTGTTGTTAGTATATACAGAGGTTTTATTAAAATTATCTGAGTCTAAGAAGTATATCATGATATGTGGTGATTTTAATATTAATTTATTAGAAAAATCCTCAACCAGTATTAGATTCAGATCTTTATTCAAATCATATGATTTAATCAATATTTTCTTAGAGCCTACTAGAGTAACTGGCACCTCCAAAAGCTGTATTGATAACATATTTACCAATTATAAACCCATTTCTCAGGCAATAATTAACAAACTGAGTTCAGACCACTTTGGTCAGTTAGCCTCTTTTAATATTGAGGTCAATAAATGTACTAAACTTAAAAAGTTTACGTTTGTTCCTGTGAATAATAGGCGAATGGAGAAATATAGAGGCAATGTGTCAGTTAAACTCTCAAATTTGGATTTATTCAAATATAATATTAATCCAAATGAAATGTATGATATGTTATTTAAAATAATTAAAACAGAGTTTGCTTCTATATTTACTTCTAAGACAGTCAAATCAGGTGGTCTCCTGTCATTTAATGATTGGGCAACAGCTAGCATTCATAGGAGCAGACAAAGGCTATATGAACTGTATGGTGAGAGATCATTGTATAATCATGATGCATCTTTTCTCGAGTATGTTAAAAAATACTCTAAATTATTTAAAAGTGTTTGTTCTATTGCAAAGTCTATGCATATCAGACAAATAATTAAAAATGCACCAAATAAAATAAAGATGACTTGGAATGTTATTAACTGGGGATCTGGAAGATTGAAAGACCGCAACATTGAATATAATCTATCAATAAACAATACAATAATTCAATCTCAGCAGGAAGTTGCTACTGCTTTTGAGAATTTTTTTTCTGAGATTCCAGTTTCTATCACAAACACTCTTGTCTCCTCCACCAGTGTTGCTGAGTCACTTCTTCTGGAAAATGTTATAGGATGTCAACAAAGTTTCAATTTTAGTTTTGTTAGCCCTGGAGAAATAATTAAAACTTTTAAATCTCTAGACATGAAAAAAACTGCTGATATATGGGGCATTTCTGTTAAAATAATAAGTTCAATAATTGATGTCATAGCACCATATCTTTCAATAGTATTTAGTTTCCTGACCTTCTGAAACATAGTAAAATTACACCAATATTTAAGTCGGGGTGCTCTTCTGACCCGAACAACTATCGTCCTGTGTCGGTTTTGCCGACCCTTAGTAAAATTTTTGAAAAAATAATTTTAAGCCAAATGCTTACTTACTTTAACTCTCATAAGTTACTTCATTTGAAACAATTTAGCTTTACTAGGGGACGTTCAACAACGGATGCAGGTGTTGAGCTGATCAAGAATATTTTTAATGCCTGGGAGGAATCGCAGAATGCACTTGGCATCTTCTGTGATTTATCTAAGGCTTTTGATTGTGTTCAACATTCAAAGCTGGTCAGGAAGCTATACCACTATGGCATAAAAGGAACTGCGCTCGATCTTCTGACTTCATATCTAAACAATAGAATTCAGAGGGTCGACGTGAATGGCAGGAGATCTCCTGGGACTCCTCTCAGTATGGGGGTACCACAAGGGTCTATTCTTGGACCGTTCCTCTTCCTTATCTATATAAATGATCTTCCTAATCTTATAGAGAAAAAACATAAGGTAGTATTGTTTGCGGACGACACTTCACTGATTTTCAAAGTGAAAAGAAACCGAGCTATGTATGACGAAGTGAATGATATTTTATCTGACATCGTGTACTGGTTTAGCGCTAATAACCTATTGTTAAATAGCAAGAAAACTAAATTCATTAAATTTACCGTACCAAATGTCACAAATGTAAATGCAAATGTTTTGTTAAATTGAGAGGTGATAGAACCGGTGGAATCTGCTATATTTCTTGGCATAACTCTAGATTCCAAATTACAATGGGGCCCCCATATTAAAGGATTGGCGAACAGACTTAGTTCTGCAGCATACGCGGTTAAAAAAATTAGACAATTAACTGACATAGATACGGCGCGACTAGTATACTTTAGTTATTTCCATAGTATTATGTCCTATGTTATATTGCTATGGGGCAACGCTGCCGATATTAATACAATATTTTTGCTGCAGAAGAGGGCTATTCGTGCTTTTATAACCTAGGTCCTAGGGAATCATTGAGAGTAAAATTCAAAGAAATTAACATCTTGACTGTTGCTTCTCAATATATTCTTGATAATGTAATGTATGTTCATAGGCACATAAGTGAATTTGCCAGAAACTGTCATAACCATAATGTTAACACGAGGAACAGACATAAACTGATGATGCCTACTACTCGGCTAAGTCGAGTTAGTAAGTCTTTTGTGGGGCGATGTATATGCTTTTACAACAAGATCCCAGAAAATGTTCAAAGCAAAGGTGTTACGTTATTCAAAAGAATTGTTAAAAAACGTTTGTGTGGTAAAGGTTACTATAACATAAATGACTTTCTTAATGATACCACAGATTGGGAATGGAGCGACCGCCCTCAGGCTATTAAATAATAAATTTAATTGTACAATGTTACTTTGTAAATGTTACTTTAATTGTAAAACATATTTTTGATGAAAAAAAAAAGCCCGCTGAGTTTGTTGCGCCCATTCTTCTCAGGCCTGAGGCATTCACTTTGGAATGGGTGGTAGTTTTTTTGACTTTCAATAAGTGATTTCACATCCTATTTTGAATAAAAATATTTGAATTTGAATTTGAATTTGAACATCCATACACAAAAATGTATGTGCGTGATAATTTACGAATAATTCAATACCGCGCCAACTGATTTCGATGATTTTTTTTATTGGAAAAGATATACTTCAAAGGTAGTTTGGTGAGAGATTGGTTAGGTTCTGATTATAGGATCCATGACAAAGAAACTAAACTTAAATTGAATTTCGTTAATTTGCTCCTAAGAATTGATCTTATTATTTGGGATAGGCCTTTGTCCAGCAGTGGACGTCTTCTGGCTGAAAATTCTTTAAAGATAATCGTGGATGGGCTCAAACTGTAAATTCTGAGCGTTATTTCCATATGATAGATATTTCAGAGACACCCTTAACTGTAAATAATAGCAACTTGCAGCTTGGTGACCTTTATCTGGTTATAAGAATAACCAGTTAAGACATTGATCTATATGTAAAGGGCATAGACTAATTAATTAACTGACTATATTTAGACTACTAGCTTTCAATATACCTAAAAAAAGAGTGTGTGTGTACTTATGTATGCACGCAAGAAGTTATACTTCTTTGGCCTGACGAAGCAAAAATCATTAAAATGATTTATTTCTCTTGCTGATCTACGTTCTTAGAACAATTGGGTAAAAATATTGCAAAGATGGCTTCAACAATTAATTATTAAATAATGAATACGGCTGTATGGGCTTGAACCCTTTGTCTGTCCTAATAATGGACGAAAAAACCAAAAAAAAACGATTGACGCAAAAGTTAGAAAACTTTAGGAACCAACTTCAACCTGTCAATTTTTGTGTTACAGTGATGCGCACGCATCTTAAAATTTCACTCTCATCATTTTTTCATAAAGCGCCTAAAGAAGTTATTTAACTTCAATTATTTTTAAAGTTTATTTTCATTTATACATTATATAATATGTAATGTAACATTTACCCTATTTCGAGCGTTTGTATATGATAGTTAAACACGGAACTTAAACAACCTTTTGAAGCGAGAACAAAATAAAGTGTAGCTGATTTTACTGGCATTTAAATTCAGTCGCTTATTTGTTTTGTAAATGTAACTTCCGAACTACACCGTTGAGTTAATTTGCATTTCAGAAGTGGGATATGCTTAATTATCCACTCAACCGTTTTCAGTTTATGTCAACTTGTTTGAAACAGTTATCACTTTAAAATTTACTGATAATTTAACTCCTCTAGTTTGTAATCAGAGAGACCTGCATTGGGAGACGAATGTCTTTAAAGCTTACACCGAATATTAAAATGTTTTAGTTTGAATTTACCATTATTATTTCATACATTACAAAATTGTATTTCCGGTATAATTATTTTGTTTTCTAATATACTTAACCTGGCCATAAATACTATTACAATTAAAAATAAACAAAATATTACATTTGAATTTGGAATCTGTAATTTTTATATGATTGTCCATTGAATTTTCTCATTTTGGCGCCAACACATTGTACAATATTTTAATATTTTAAAATAAAGTGGGGTGAGAAAGAGAACCAAATCGTGTCTGTGTTTCATTATAATATCGCTAATCTGTGATTAATTACACTAAGTAAGTATGGAGCCAAATGCAATTTTTAAAACTCTCCATACGCTTGTTATTAGTAAAATTTTTGTGTGCTGCGCTATTAATAGATACAATGAGACCTCCTTGCTCTGTTTGTGACAGAAAAAGATCTGACTGTCCACGTAGTGTTCATACAAAAGAGGTGGTCAAAACAGTAAGGGAAAGAATTCGTAGAAATCATGTCCGAAAGCCAAATATTATCTCGGCATATGAGCTAGAACCTAGAACCATGTCGCGTATTTTAAAAGATGACTTAGGACTTGCAGCCTATAAAACACGTGCTGGTCATTTCTTAACTGATAATTTAAAAAAGAATAGGGTTGTAAAATCGAAACAACTACGAAAGCGAAGCGGTACGCAAAGTCAGAAATATTTTGTTTACGGATGAGATTTTTTTTATAACTGAACAACATCTTAACAAACAAAATGACCGTATGCTCAAAGGTCTAGGGAAGCTTCCCAATTAGTCGACAGAGTATAACGTAGGCACCACCCGAATTCAGTGATGGTTTGGTGGGGTAGCTATGAAGGAGTGACTGAAAAATTAAACATTGTGGAAAGGGTATCAAAACATCGACACAGGTGTATCAAGATACCATTCTTGAGATGGTAGTGACGCGTCATAACGACACCATGTTCAATAACCAAGAATGGTCCTTCCAGCAAGACTCGGCGCCGGGTCATAAAGCTCGGTCTACGCAGTCTTAGTTGGAAACGAACGTTTCGGACTTTATCAGAGCTGAAGACTGGCCTCGTCTAGTCCCGATCATAATCCACTAGATTATGATTTATGGTCAGTTTGGAGAGTAGGTAGCCGTACCTGTCAAGTAAACGCCATGGCAGTAATTGTCATGGCGTTTAGAGCTAGCCGTAGCTCTAAACGCCATGACAATAAATTTTGAGTCCCTAAAATAATCCGCACAATTGCCAGAGAAGAATTTTCCCATGGAAACAGTAGGTACGTGCTTCAATTGACAACTGGCCTCAACGTTTAAAGTATAACTGTATAGCAGCCAATGGAGACCACTTCGAATGAGCTTCATATAAATTAAATTTTTATGTTTTTTAATGTTTTATATTTATGTATTAAACTAACACACTGTAAATTTGCAATATATTTTTTTTTCTTTGTTTTAGTATTTATGGCAAGACTACGGTATAGAATGACAGCGGAAAGCTAATGTGTGAAATCAATGACGTTCTATATGTATATGTGTATATGTATATAGAGTAAAATTTTAAAAACAAAATTTTATGAACGATGCGGGATTCAAAATTTTTCAAATTTTATTTGTGTATTAATCCTAGAAGTGAGGATTATCACTTTAAAAACATAACATATTTAGATTTTTACAAGAGCGACATCTCAAGTCAATTTCCTAATATGCAAATATTGGGGTTGAGCAGGTTATCAACTGTAAAGTAGATCCTGTAGATGAAGCCACAACCTGAGAGTTGAACAAAGCAAACAGAATTTTATAACGAGGCGGTACTCGAACGGTTAGCTCAGTTAGTTAGAGCAACGGCACGGAACGCCGGAGGTCGTGGGTTCGAATCCCGCATCGTTCATAAAATTTAGTTTTTCAAATTTTATTTGTGTATTAATCCTAGAAGTGAGGGTTATCATTTTAAAAACATAACATATTGTATATATAGAGTGGGAAATGATCAAAAACCCGATATCTAATCTATGACTCACAAGCCAGGCAAACATTTGACCTATTTCTATTGTTATTTTTCTTGTAATTACTCGAAACTCACTTTAGGCAGATTAAACTGAATCCAATATTATCGAATGTAAGATTCGAAAAACCTAACAAGTATTTAATTAGCACATAAATAAACTTATTTTTATAACCAGAAAACTGGGTAAATATTAATAATTCAATGTGAATCAATTAGCACGCAGACAGATAAAAAGCAGCTGTCACAACATCTGGATAACATCAGCTCACATATCGCAGTAAATGGGCGTAATAATTTATTCTATCGCGCATTAAAATTGACTTTTACTGTTACTTTTGCTATTTCAACGGCTCTGTCAAAAATAATGTCTCCATTTTATTTTCCGAACGTGAGTTTTGAATATTATGACGGTTTTCTTTTCATTTATTGCAAATGAGAATCTAAAAAATTTCTTTTTTCTTAAACGTTTCGGTTTTGAGAAGAATTTTATTTTATACTGTAGGTAGGTCTTGAAGATTTATTTGAATTTTGATTGTTACAAAGGTGACGAAAGCCATCGTATTTTTGGTAGAGTTATAGAATTCGATGTCGATCGGTGTAAAGTAATCGTGACCTTAAATTTCAAGCATGACACCAGTTTGCAGTCTTTGCACAGGATACCGGCTAGATTATGGGTACCACAACGGCGCCTATTTCTGCCGTGAAGCAGTAATGTGTAAACATTTCTGGGTTTCGGTCTGAAGGGCTAATGAAATTACTGGGCAAATGAGACTTAACATCTTATGTCTCAAGGTGACGAGCGCAGTTGTTGTGCCGCTCAGAATTTTTGGGGTTTTTCATCATAGTGAATCCTGAGCAGCACTGCATTGAGATGGGCAGGGCGCATCAATTACCATCAGCTGAACGTCCTGCTCGTCTCGTCCCTTATTTTCATAAAAAAGAAACATACCAAAATATTTTGAAAACAAGTTATTGTTTGGTGTTATAACTACGCTGTTCGAGAATAATTTTTTGGGGTTCATGTTGTAGAGGCGCACTTGATTCATTGATTTATTGAGTAACTGAGCGATTACGTGAACATTCAGTTCGACAAGCAATAGAACTTCTAGTGTGTTATTGGTGAACAGTGTTAGTACCTACGTGTTGAGTTTTTGGTGCCTCCCACTCAAACCTCAACTTAATCTCAAATCTCAACACCTTACTACGACTGATCTGATTGTAACGAACCAGGTTGTCCAAAGAGTCCACTCTTACCTACCTAGGTAACTTGGATGCATCGTAAACGACCAGTGTGACCACAGCGTTGAAATCAAGTGCCGGATAGAGCAGGCACGTAATGTTTTTCTGAAGCTAAGCCATCTTCTCTGCAATCGATCGTTGAAGATATCTACCAGAGTGCGGTTGGCACGTTGCTATGTGTTTCGGTTCTTTTGTACGGTGTACAATCATGGACCTTAACCCAAAATATGAGCAACCGCTTAGAGGCCTTTGAAATATGGGTCTACAGAAGAATTCTGAAGATATCGTGGACGGATAGAATATCGAATGAAAGAGTTTTGCAGATGATGAACAAAAAGGTAGAGATTTTGAATACTGTCAAGAAACGCAGCAGTACTTTGGTCACATAATGCGTAATGATAAATACGACCTGCTCCAACTCATCATGCAAGGGAAAATCCAGGGAAAGCGTCCGGGAAGATGGCGTACTTCGTGGCTTAAGAATCTCCGGACATGGTTCAACCTTAGCACAAGATCCTTGCTCCGAGCTGCTGTGTCAAAGATAAAAATAGCACTATAATAGCCCTTTATCGTCAGGGTTTAAAATAATACTTAACTGCTACTCCACTGATATCACTGTCCAAATTGGGTTCTAAATTCAAAATGTGCAGCCTAAACTGAAAAATTGTTTACATTTATTTATTTTCATTTACATTACTGCCTATTGACCAATAACATTTTAAACAAGTGGAGTAAACGCAGTAATGTATAGACATAGCAGTCGAAGCTTATTATGGTGTCATTTGTGGCATATGCCATATTTCGGCTTTCCTTTGTGTGACGCGAATTGTCTATATGTACAGAACGGCATTAGTTTTTGTACAATGTCTGCAGCTTGCTTACTGTAATCAGGCTCTTAAATTTATCTACAACGATGTTATAGGGGGTCGAAAATAGCCTGAACTGCTTCGAGAAAAGGATGGTAAGGCCGTGCCGCCTGTTGTTTGCTCGACTTGGCGGGAGCACTGCTATGATCCCAAATGAATACCTCGAAATAAATGCTAGAAGTTTAAAGGTTTAAACCAAGAAAGTAATTTTTAAATTATCAATTTTGAACAAGTACAGAATTGTAGAGCCCATGCCAAATAATTTTAGATTTTAGTATTCTAGGATTCTACTATATATTATATTTGAGGCCCACTCATTAGGAGCGACCACTAATACGTTTTGAATCCAGAAGTCTTTTATAGATTAATTTGCATTTAATTCACGTAATACTCATAAAATAAACCGTAAAGTCGTAAATATGTGTACTAAGTAATAATAAATAATGAGTTAACTGTATAATGCCATAAAATCAACCCAACAGCAACGCTGTGACGGCAGAATCACATGTAACGAACACGAGTTACAGTTAGCATTTTCTCGACTTTTCTAGAACTTTTTAGGCCGTTCTAACAGAGGCTCTAAGACATACTAGAAAATTTTACATATATATGTATGTTATAGAATATAGTTGCCCTGTTTTCAGGAGGCTGCAACTGTTCTTTGGCGGCTTGAATCCCTCGACTACATAACTCGCCCACGTGGTGTTGTATTCCATTATATTACATTCTTCATATTCATATTACATTCTTCGCTTATTGAGAGTAATTGTACTCTCAATAAGCGAAGAATGTATTCTTATTCTGCTTTTGGGCAAAGATAAACGTCTGAGTATTTGTTAGTACTAATACTAACCTTAGATTTCCGTGGCCATCTGGAGGGCAAAGCCAAATTGGCTTCGAAGAAGCTGGGCGTCATTAATAGAGCACGGCAATACTTCAAGACGGCACACATTCTAGCGCTCTACAAAGCGCAGGTCCAGCCACACATGGAGTATTGCTGTCATCTCTGGTCTGGCGTACCCCAGTATCAGCTCGATCCATTTGACCACGTGCAACGAAGAGCAGCACGAATTATCGGGGACCCAGTGCTCTGTGAACGGCTGCGGCATGCGTAGAGACATCGCTTCATTGTGTGTCTTCTGCCGCATTTATCACGGAGAGTGTTCCGAAGAGCTGTTTAACCTGATTCCTGCCGCCGAATTCCACCTTCGCACGACACGCCACAAGTTAGGATGTCATCCCCACCATCTGGATGTGTGGCGGTCCCCAATAGTTCGGTTTTTAAGGAGCTTTCTTCCTCGTACTACAAAGCTGTGGAACGAGCTTCCTTGTGCGGTGTTTCCGGGACGATACGACATGGGTTACTTCAAAAAAAGCGCGTACACCTTCCTTAAAGGCCGGCTGCGCTCCTGTGATTCTTCTGGTGTTGCAAGAGAATGTGGGCGGCGGTGATCACTTAACACCCGGTTGATAGTACGCTCGTTTGTCCTCCTATTCCATTCTCCTCCTCCTATCCAAAAAAAAAGATTCTTCGCCTTATCCGGTTTCTTATCCAAGCCCTCAGCCTGCACTTTGATATACGGCACTCGTAGCCTAGTAGAAAGTTGGTCCGGAACGAAAAATGATATTTTAAAAATCGCTTAAAGTTATCTAATTTTCGAAAGCGTGAAGGACAGGTTACCAGGTGGGAGGCTCCTTTGCACAGAATGCCAGCTAGATTATGGGTACCACAACGACGCCTTTTTCTGCCGTGAAGCAGTAATGTGTAAACATTACTGTGTATCGGTCCGAAGAGCGCTTTAGCTAGTGAAATTACTGGACAAATGAGACTTAACATCTTATATCTCAAGGTGACGAGCGCAATTGTAATACCACGCAGAATTATTGGGATTTCAAGAATCCTGAGCGGCACTGCATTATAATGGGCAGGGCGTATCATCATCAGCTGAACGCCTCGCTCGTATCTTCTCGTATTATCGTAAAAAAAATGTCGTACAACAACTTTTCATAAGTGAAATAATCACAAAATAAAACACCATATCTCCGAAACAAACAATATATTAAAAAAAGAAACATGTTACAATATATTTTCAACATCTAAATTAACACTGTGACTTTTTTATGACATATTTATAACATAGTTCATCGCACTAAATTAAATTAAAGTTAGTTATGTAAAGGAACATTTTCACACACTATCATAAACATTTACCCCCTTATTCATAATGGTCCGCTAACTTTAAACAGCCACTTAGGGACTGTTTTTTCTCATTCTGACTTAGGTCTATAGAAGAAGACAGAGTGAGAATTAGCAATGCTTTTAGTTAGCAGACTAATATGAATAAGGGGGTTAAAATACATTATTCCAATTGGACGTAGTTCCTGAAAAACGTTCCAAGCCACAAACATCATATTTTAAGGAATTCGTGTTTAAAATTTAATAAATATTAGTGTATTCCATACATGTGGGTTGGGCTACTAAGTAATATCATTATTAAAGAGTGACAGTAGGGCTGCCATTTATTGTCAGTCCGTTAATATGAATCACATGACCAGTTTTGTGTTCTTAACTCAATTTCGACATGATTGTGTTCTGGAATTACGTCCAATTCTACTGCAGATTAAAATAAGTATATTATTCTGAAGTTAGACAGTAGTATGCAACGATCTAAGCTCAAAGTTTTCAAATACATTACGCAGATTAATAACAAATTATTTGAGACACGACTTTACCAGTGGCCGTAACTTCTAAGATCTGTATGTAGGTAAATGAGTAGATAATTGTTAAGCCAATTATAATAATAATATACACTTGAATGCACGAATCACCTCGTATTTTTAGAAACCGGCTTGCGTAAATATTATAAATGCGTGCGAACGAACAATCTAGAATTAATATAAAACAAAATATCGTTGCAAATAAGTGATAAAAAATGATTTCTAAAATGCCTACTTAAATTAAAACTAAATCTTGTTTTCATAATCCAAAAGAAATTATAGCCATAAGTAATTATATTTCTTGTGTAGTAAAGTTATGTGGGAATGTTTACTATTCAAGTCAGTATTGCATATCGGAATTATTAAACATGTACCTACTCATAATATTTTAAAGTTTTTAAACGAATTCGGACTTTATTTTTAAACATATCGTCTAAGCTATGTATCAACACATATTGGGCTAAATAGTCATACACAAAATTACACGAATTTCGCTCTAATTAACATTAAATGAAAATTTCAAGAGCAATTCTGATTTGTAGAATTTATGGGCTCATAGAGGATAGTTACAATTTTTCAATAATATTGTCAAAATCACTATATTGGCCACACAGAATAAGTACATGAATATCTTAGATCATTTATACGTCTTGATAGACAGTGATAGCTGTGAGAACGTCGAAAAACATTGAGGTTGACAGTTAACCTCTATTCCGAGCAATGCACGCATACTAACACAAAGTGATATACAAATCGCGAGTGTATGACGTAGCTTGTCACGTAAAGTAATAAAGCTGGCCTGTTTTCACCGGTTGTCTAGCTAGAGGCTCAATCTTGATGTATAAATTATCTAAGATTAAGATTATTCTCACGGCCGTTCTCAATATACCATTTACAGATAGAGATAAATTACTACCTTCTAATGTCAGTAATTAGCTGTCAATAATCTGAAGCTATCCCAATATACCCGATAAGTCATTCTTATCGCCTTATATCAGGAAAGCGTGAATTGCAATTTCCATACAAACTTCTATCGCTGGTAAGCTATACGTCGTTCCATTGATAGACAGCGTGTACGGATAAGGTGAGTTACCGTCGATAAATTTATTGGGATAGAAAAGTCAACGAAAGTAACGATTTTTATCTCAAGTAAGAGATAGACTGAATATTAGAAACGGCCGTTAGAGTGCTAACAAAAGAGACACTATATTGTAGAACAGTTACATTTACAATCTTTAATGTAAATAATAAAGTCGACCTCTAAAAGAATATCCATTTTCAAAAATATTTAATCATAATTAGATTTCCAAATGTATTTAAGGAAAATAATGTTTCCAATACAAACCGGTTTGGCAAAGATAATATTCAGAATTTTATTCCGTGAGTAAATTTTGCAGCAGTTAAGCAGAAAATACCGCGGAAATCATGACATAAATCAGATCACGACACCACACAGCGAGTAACAATTTATAGCAAAATTCTTAAAGGAGGTTGAGTTTGAATACATTTATTAATACTCGAGAAATATGAGCTTGTAATGTGGTTTACTGTATTATTACAAAGTATTATTTGTAATTCTGCAGGCGCCAATATAATGATTAATGAAAAATAAGAATTTAGATAAAATTTGAGCAACTGTACAAGGTTTGTTCGAACAGCCGTTGTCAGTTTCTCATGAAGTTTTACATTATTTAGGTACCAATTATTAGAAGTTGGACTTTTAGCAGAACTGTAAAAATCTAGGTTAGGGACAATGATAAAGAAGTAGACAGCACGGAAAACGAGAACAGAATTATTTATGTAGAAATTGGTACAGCTCGTGGACTTTTTACAGTTTGTTTAGCCACAGGTGGTTTTGTGTGTGTCGTTGCCGATGCTGCTGCGACCAAAGAGATGGTAGAATAATAGAAAATATATATTTATGAATAGAAAAGGTCCTTAGGCGCACCTAACTCTGTATTCTGTGGGTATGTAACGCCATTGAGCTATCACTCGGCTTTCTAATGCCCGTGCGAGTCAAGTTGAGAGCAAAATTTACCAATTATAATGATACATACTGTAAATGTTATTATTTTAGAAATATATTATGAAGTTTTCACTTGTGTTGAGTGGTCTTTAAGCACACACCGTTATTTGAATTGTTACTTTGTGTAAAGTTAAGAAATGCTTTAGTAAGATATGAGAAGGCCAAATTGTATTACACTTGAATTCATTTCACCAAGAGGCTATGAATATGGACTGTATAATGTAACACAGGCATCAAAATCTTTCAAACTACAATAACATCAGTATAAACAGATGCACAAATACTTTTCAACTGATATAGATACAGTGCAGAGCTGTCTCAGACGAGCTTCATTTACAGTTAGAAATACTGCTATATCAAGCTGCGGTTGTATTTTCAGACTATTTAATATCGAGCGACTCCTTCCCGGATCATTGCAGGTACATATCCAAATTTTTATCCATTTCGATCTTTTCTATTATTTAATAATTAAAATTAGGCCAATCAGTATAAAATTTTAAATTTCTGCACTAATACCATTGATTGCAGAAGTACTACATCGTCTAATGAATTCATACTTAGCTAACAAACAAACCGTTATGTACACATAAAAATAATCTCACTGAATCACAAAAGCTTAACTTAAACTTAATAAGCACAAGTTATGGAATATGATTATTATTCTATTATAGCTATTTACACATAAGTACATGATCACAATAGACACAATAGTATACAATTATTACGGTGGTCGTATTATTGACTACACTTGCGGACTGTGTGCAAGGCAATGTTCTAATAATGTCCGGACGCGAACCAGGAGGAATTTCGTACGTTAACCTTTTATTACCTGTCCCTGTCACTCCCGCGTACGAGTAAATATAATGCATCTCGCTCACTTCAAAAGAATTACAATCGATGAGTACGACAGCCATTGCATCTGTGCGAGATAGGTTTATGCGAAATATCGCCAAATTTGATTAAATTATGGACGTAAATTGCTTACAACGAATCATTTAATGTAGAATTTATCATAAGAATTATTCCGTTTAAAAACTATATTTAAGCGACTTTGATTGGGAGAAATTAAAAATCTTGATTAATATTTGCACGTAAATGTAATTATTGGTCTAACTCTATGGTTCTACGATATTAAACTTTATTAGAACATTCCTAGCGAGCCGTTATACTTCTATAATTAAGAATTTTTCAAGAGTATTTTAGGCCGATATTTTATATTTTACGATGCAATCTCATAAGGAGTATAGTTCAACAGTAAACTTATGATTATTTATTGTCAAGTAATTTACGATTCAAATCAAAACAGATGATAGAAAATTTTAATAATGCATTTCACTAAACATACAAAATGTAAAGCACAATAGAATGTTATCTATCATTTTAATATATATACATACAAAACATGATTATTTAAGGATATACCTAAAATATATTGTAATTGTTGTGGCAACTCCTAATGAAATCATGAAAATGATGAGCCATGAACTAAATAATTCATTCGGTTATGATGTCTATTTTATCAACATCCACGATATTCTAAAATTGTAAAATTACTGAATTATACATTGCTGATCTTTGCTTTGTTGCCCCGAAAAAACTAATGTATCGCTCTGATAATCGACAGTATGAAGGCCCCCTTCTTCCTCAAGAAATGCACAATCGATATATGACCGAGCCTCAGAATGCAGGACAAGGTCAGAAACGCGCTCTAAAGGTAGCAACAACTAATATTTAATAATTTGATTACAACTAGCATTTGATAGTTTCTAATTAATAACGCCGTAGTGTACTAATAGTTGCACAAATGGAACCAGGCATGCATAAGTCGAAAGGGATTACATTTGATGTGTAAGAAATATAAATAAATATAAGTAAATAAAAAAGGCATTTATTCTAGTATTATTATTAATTAAATCAAGCTAAAATTAACAAGGAAAAACATATCTAAGTGCAGACGGACTAGTAAAAAAAGAAGGACTCCGCGCCGTGATATTACCAAGTGAAGCAGCTTTATAGGTATAAGGTAGTGTGTGTGAGGTTACGGGGTATACCAGTTACACAATTTTTTCTCCCTTAGATAATCATATATCCACAAATACTATTATATTATTGTTTTGACACTTTTTCACAACGCACGACGGCATTTTTAAAATATTTTATTGCGACGCAAACTGATCTGACACAGACGATGGAAAATCTCATAATGGCGGCCAATCGGCTTGTGTATTTGCAAATTTACCGACTTGTTATGGAGCCTCACTTTTATGTAAGGTGACACGGAGTCTTACTCGTCCGTGCTAAGTGCAGTTAAAATGATATCTAATAAAATAAAATTAAAATCAATGTCAAATTGCATTTAAATTAAAAAAGTTATTAATATCGTAACTACATAAAAAATAATTTATAACGTGTTAGTAACACATTTTAAATAAATTTAATTCAAAGATTGAATTTATTTAATAACCCCTAAAAGCGGTAATGTATGGAGCGTTGTTAGCACTACGCGGGGAGGTGAGGCGCGGGCGGGGAATTATTTAGGACACAATGTGCGTAGAAATGTGATTGAAAACTCATTCTGGTTTGATCTGTATTCTGAGGACTGCGCGTGCGATGTATATATTTGGCGACTAATATAAAACATAATCTAACATGTGGAATAGTTGCAACTGAAACATACATTACTCCCATTTCTGGGATTAAACATACAAATTTAATTTACATGCCTAAAATGACGGACGAGGTGGGAATCGAACCCACACCTCCAAGAATACGCCCATCTCTTTTACCACTTAGTCAACCGTCTGAATGACGCATTTTCCATAAAAACTTGTTGACAACTAGATAATTCATATATTTTTGGCATGTTAACAATGTCCATAAATTTTGGTATTTCTATTTAATTACTTTAAATTGTTAAATTTCGGTACCTTAATTAACCGGAAATAAATTAAAAGCCTATTTTGACAAAGTCTTCTACAATACATGATAAGCAGCATATTATTCATTTTACTTGTTTATTTATTTTTGTCGGAATTCACTAATTATATTATTACCCAAAATTATGTTCGAAAAAAACACCTTTTAAAAACATTTTAATAACATTAGTTAAGAAATATAAACAGGTTACAATAAAACTCAAATTATTAAAATTGTAAAATAATGGAATCCTTTGAAATTTCAAAGACATGTAAATTTAGGCAGCTTTCCTTAAATATAACGCACACACAAAAATCGTGTACTATATCTTGAGCATGTATCAAGTAGTGAGAATAAATAAATATTGATTTTTAGGAAATAAGCACATTTAAAAAAAGTAAAACAAAAAAGATTATCAACCTACCCAATTATAAAAGTTTGGACTTCTCTGCCTGCGGCCATTTTTATTTTTCCCCGCCCACACATCCATTTCATTCATGTGCCCTGCAAAGCGGGCGGCGGGCGGAAGGCGGCAAAAAAATCAGGGCGATGACCTTAGTTTACTGATAGAATAAATAAGTCAGGGGTTCTCAAGATTAACGGAAACATTTAATATGAAATGTTCTTTTTAACCGACTTCAAAAAAGGAGGAGGTTCTCAATTCGTCGGTATGTTTTTTTTACTGTAGGATTTAATCTGTGGGTTTTTTATTTTATTTTTAAGGGTGTCTCCGCATTCAACTTCATATCAGTGTCAATTATCGTACAGGGTTTTTTAACATTATATAAAAAAGGAAAAACCAGAACGGAATTAATTATGTTAGTTTTGTCTCTTATACGATATATTTTTCTGAAAAAAAAATACTGTGTTATGATGCAACCACAGATAATTTATACGTCTAGATAGAGCTTTAAAAACGTCGCAAAAATAGCGACGAACTGTTAATATTATCTACTTTGACTGACGTATCGCGAGTGTAAGACGTAGCTGTCACGCACACTAAAGTAATACACCTGGCCTGTTGTTATGCGTAGCCTAACAGCAAGAGGCTCTATCTAGACGTATAAAATAGCTTGCAGGCTTTGGGTATATAACCTTCGATATTTTATCCTAATTATATACAATTTATCCACTTATAACTAGATATGTAGGTAGCTAAATAAATGTAAAATATCTAAAATATTGAAATCATAAAAATTCAGCTTTTGTATAAAAAAATGACTTATTCTTATGAATGATAGTTGAGATTCACTTCTATACTGTTAGTTTACAAAGTAACGTCAAATCTCTCTCTCTAAAATATGTTTTATGAGTCATACAACAGCGACGTCTTTCTGCCGCTAAGCAGTATTTTGGAGACATTTGCCGCTCAGAATTCGGTCGGAGCAAATCACTTTTACGACATACGATTAAGTTTCAAATCTCTCTCTCTCTCTAAAATATCTTTTATGAGTCATACAACAGCGGCGTCTTACTGCTTTTCGTCAGTATTTTGGAGACATTTGCCGCACAGAATTCGGTCGGAGCAAATCACTTTTACGACATACGATTAAGTTTTGGACGGTGACGTATGTTTTAGAACCATTAGCATTAAGACATAATGAAAATATCGAAGATTAGAAACATCTTCCCGTTCAGATACAAACAACTTATGTCTACGCTATTTATGGCTATTCTACTGTATATATTTTACAATTTATAAAGCTGCATTATTCGATCAACTGCGAATGATTGCGATATGAGAAATACATTTGAGATTCTAAGCCAAAGATTCCGTTTAATGTTAATCTTATTATTATGTTTGATTATAAATATCAACATCTAAGTCAAACAGGACTATTTTGTACTTATTTGTAATAATAATAATTGATTCAGCTATTACATTATATATTTATTTCGAACTATGCCTCGAATGCAGACAGGCAGCTGTCATATTGACAGTACAATTTTTGACAGCTGTCAGAGTCCGGTCGTGTCTAAATATATTGTTTGTGAATAAGTATTTTGGCTGTATGGATGAAACCTTTGCCTTGTTTTTCTGTATAATTAGTTTTTTGAAACCATAGATATATCGCGGTCGGTATACCCGTCACCTAAAATCGCCAAACAACAGCTTGGCGAGATACGTCCGTCAGCTACGTTCGTCTATATTCACTAATATATGAGTGTAGAGGTGGTATTGTACAACTTCCACGACCTCATACTCTAGACTGGACAGTCCATCTGCATGGAATGTTTTACTGGTCTGTGACAGTAATTGGTACCTGAAAAAGAAACTATTTGTGTATTTCACGCAAAACTGAGTCAAGTGGCCCTGTCCTAACATAGCTTAAGGAACACGCACAAAACATTCAGATCATTTCATTTTATTGTAAAATTTAAGATAGTCTTTATGATTGACTAACAATATACTAGCGTATAAACAAGGAGATACAGAAAGATACAAAAGTTATATATATTGTTTCTGTAACAGATTTTAAATAACAGGTCGTAAATGGTCTGCCACCCTTATTATTACCTCCTTAGTATTTTTAATATTAAACCAATAGCTAACGCACACATTGACACGCATTATAAGGCCATCAGGTGTTTATACGCATGTATATTCCTCCTAAATCCTAAAAGTAATTAAAAGTCATCATCATCATCAGCCGGAAGACGTCCACTGCTGGACAAATGCCTCCCCCAAAGATTTCAAAGACGATCGGCCCTGCGCTGCCCTCATCCAACGTATGCCGGCGGTCTTGACCAGATCGTCGGTCCATCTTGCGAGGGGCCGACCAACACTGCGTCTTCCGGTACGTGGTCGCTATTCAAGGACTTTACTGCCCCAGTGGCCATCTGTCCGTCGAACTATGTGCCCTGCCCACTGCGACTTCAGTTTCGCAATAGTTTCGACTGTGTCGGTTACTTTGGTTCTCCTACGGATCTCCTCATTTCTGATTCGATTTTGCAGGGAAACTGGGAGCATAGCCCTCTCCATTGCCTTCTGAGCGACCACGAGCTTTCTCATAAGGCGCATAGTTAGCGACCACTTCTGCGTACCGTAAGTCATCACTGGCAACACACACTGGTTGAAAACCTTCGTCTTCAGACACTGCGGTATTTGGAACGGGAAGATTTTACGGAGCTTTCCGAACGCTGCCCATCCGCGTTGGATTCTACGAGTGACCTCTTTCTCGAAATTGGACCTGCCTAACTGGATTGTTTGTCCGACGTACTCGTCGACAATTTCGAGAGTACAATTCCCAATTGCTATAAATTGGGAATTGGAAGTAATAAAAGTCTAGTCATAAAGTTACAAACGACAATAAATGTTACCTTTTAGGGTTCGGCGGACACTTCTTATGATCTAACATCGCGTAGCGAGCTATTGACATCTTGTACCTCGCTATGTGGTAGTTACTCTTCTTAATCCTGAATAAAAATGTCATTTATTTAATAAACAGATCGATTGGCAATCACTAACGGCCATTCCCAATATTCAGTCTATCTCCGGTTGTTGCCTACTTGAGATAAAAAATCGTTGACTTATATGACCCAATAAACTTATCGACGTTAACTCACCTTAACCATACATGCTGTCAATGGGACGACGTACAGATTACCAGGGATAGAAGTTTGTGTGTAAGTATTACTGACTACCGTTAGTACTGACAGTAGAAGGTAGTAATTTATCTCTATTTGTAGATAGTATATTGGGAACGGCCCCTAGACAGTATAGGCCGTGAGATCATGTGTGTCTTGAAACTATGTCTGACAGTTGCCTAGGTATTTTTTACTCGAGGAAAGACAGGAAAATATGATGTTTTTTGAAACTCTATGATATATATATTTTCAAGTATATATCTCTCGCCATTTTTCCTTTGCAGTTTTAAAGGATCTTACTCCAACCGAGACATTATTTTAATATGTTTCTAAACTTGCTGTTTGATCTAAAAGTGATGATTACAACACATGGGTAAAAAGTTTGGTATTGCAGCTATATCCATCATCCATGTCCAAAATTTAACTATCCACTCAAAGATTATGAATCAAAGACATCAATATGCTGAGTAAATTGTATTATTGCTAATGGTGGAGGGGGGAGCACCCCCATTTTGAGGTATTTTTGCTTCCTCAGACAATTTCCATTACGAATATCGACTTACGGATTACGACTCTCCTCTATCAAATTATTGAGACTTTACTAGACTACGACGAGTGACCGGAAAGTCTATATTCCGAGCCGTAACACATTACAATTTGGCAGTTGGACAGTGATAAGTTTCAATAGAAGGTATCATAAATAGGGCTTTTAAAGTTAAAAAAAACTATGTCTTACCTATAAAACATATCATCATCTTCGCCACCCCAGCCCCAGTACTTGTTTGAGAAGCCGTTGACTTTCGTAAACTGCTCTAAAGTCATGGCCGACACTCCACCAAAAATGTCCTCGTAAGGTAACCTACAATTATTACTTATAATCAGTTTTAAATACATTTTGTAAATAAAGGAGTTGAATAACTAATTTAAAGTCGTTCTCGTGCCAGGCAAACCCAATTACTGAGTCCCTATTATGTCTAGATAAAGCCTCTTGCTGTTAGGCAAAGCATGACAACAGGCCAGGTTTATTACTTCAGTGTATATAACAGCTACGTCTTAATCTCACTTTATATATACAATACGTCAGTAACTTTGTTTTAGTGTGCATATGTTGCTGGAATAGAGGGTAACAGTTCGCCGTTCATTCTAGCTTTTTGACGTGTTCAAGTCTGCTGTCTCAGCCTATCTAGACGTATAAATTATCTAAGAAAAATGCAAAGGTTTTGTTGAATCATCTTAAAGTTGAATCATTTGGTAAAAAAAAACGTAAGACGCATGCCTAGTTATATCTTTATCTATGACCAAAGAGGATATAAATACTATGTAATAAGAGGCGAGACTACCGAAGTAAAAATTGAAATTTATTTTAGTATGAAACGTGCAGTGAGATTTGACATAAGTTTGAAATAGTAATTACAATATGATGACAAATAATTATTTGCCATATACAGGTGTCCCAAAGTTATGGGACATGAAAGGAAAGTACCTTAAATATCGTAAATAGGGTATTTTACTGAAAAAAGACTTTATGTTATTTTTAAAAGTTAGTAATTCTGCATTCAAAGATTTTCTTAAAATTACTTGCCTCGTCTGGGACTCGAACTGACTTAAATGTAAAAAAAATACCCCTACTTTTATGATGCCAATCGTAAGAATGGCTAAGAACTAATAACTAGTCTTAAGTAACATAGTATTTTAAAAGAAAGGAGCAACGTAAAATGTTTGAGTCTAATTTCAAGAAAGTTATTTATTGCCATCGACGACGTTCGAAAAGTAGAGATATTATCATTCCATACATAGCATTATTATTCGTAAATAAGTACCCACTTCATAATTAAGATAATAAAGTATTTTAGCATAGTTTTTTTAAAGTTCAAAAGCGATACGAGAATGTGGGCGAGTTACAAACAGAATTGTGCCATATCATATCGAGTATTCACCATAAAATGATAAGAAAATCAAAAGGCAGGCATTTTTTTTACATTTAAGTAGGTTCGATTCCCAGACGAGGCAAGTAATTTTTAGAAAATCATTTAATGCAGAATTACTAACTTTTAAAAATAACATAAAGTCTTCTTTCAGTAAAATACCCTATCTACGATATTTAAGGTACTTTCCCTTCATGTCCCATAACTTTGGGACATCCTGTATATCGGATTATAATCCGGCTAAGTTTGTAAACGAACAGTTGATTAAAACGTAGGGTAGTTATTATTAATTTATCTATCTCCGTTTATCAAGTTTATAGCCGTCATCTGTCATTATATCGATTACATTCCTGTTCGCTCTTTTCTGTCATGTTTCTTTTTTATTATTATTTCATTTATTTAAAGCATTCGTAACAAGACCATCAACTCAAGCTAAAATATAATATAAGAAAAATATTTTTCAATATACAAGAAAAACCCCAGTTAGGTTTAAGGGCCAAACTTATTCGGAATGATTCTTTTTTTGTGTGAAATTACAGATATTTAGTTTAATAATGTAATATTTACACTTTACTATAGACAGACCTTCGAAAAAGTCATATCTTTGTTATTGTAGCCGAGAGTGGGAGAAACAATTTTAACCAAAGCCAAAACTTTTAAAACTAAATCCGTGTTGCCAAGTGACCCGTTTTGTTCGAAGCGTTCCCATTTTCACGGGTCCTTACTATTCGAATCGAATTTCACCTTTTGTGTTTCAAATTTGTTTCAATCTCCAACTCTACTGTGTTGGCCAATATAATATAAAAAAATTGGCTGTTATTCTATAAAAACAATACAATACTGTTGGTACAAGCAGTCAATCTTTAAATAGACATGATGACGTTTTTATGTTCATCATCATGTGTAACGCGCTTTAATGCATTTTTTAAGAATTTGTTTTGAATTACGCGCTAAAACGCTTCTAGGTGTAATGGCGGCCGAACATGACGTCCCATGACGACCCCTCAAAAATAAATCATTAAGGGTACTTGAAGTATAAGAACTAAATCTTCAAGCAACGAAGTGATGGTTATAATTAGATTATTATTGAATATCTAATTAATCGTAATACTTAAATCAAAACTATTATATTCGCAATCCTTTCATCATATATTTTTGTCTTAAAACCATTTATTGTTGGCACGGACTAGTAAAAAAATAATGACTCCGAGTCACCTTACATACCAGTGTAGCACAAAAACAAGCCGATTAACGTGTAAATACATAGCCCCACGCACACACTTACACTACTTCAGGCCGATCGGCGGCCATTATGAGAAATGTAATCGTCTGTGACAGATCATCGTCTCAATAAAATATTTTAAAAATGCCGTCGTGCGTTGTGAAAAAGTGTAAGAACGATACTTTATAAGTATTTGTGGCCATATAAGATTATTTAAGGGAGAAAAAATTGTGTAACTAGTATCCCCCGTAACCGCACACACACTAGCATAACGGTGCTTCACTTGCTAGTATCACTGCGCGGAGTCCTTCTTTTTTTACTCGTCCGTGATTGTTGGAATATTTAATGCCATTATTGGTAACCCTAAATGTGAAGAAATTTAATTCTAACACTTAGTTTAATGTTTTGGTTATTCTAATTCAGCATGAAGTGCCAACACACAAATAGATATTAACTATCGTGTAGTTACTTACTTGAAATTGAGCTTGTCTATGGAAGCAGACATATGCCGAGGCTGCTTCGGACAAGAGTAGAGGTTTCTGGAGTCTAGAGGCAGAAGATCAATGTCATGGAAGATAAAACACTGCCAGCCACCGGCCTTCTGTTTCTGACTCTCTGCGAAGCCCACATTCATGAGCTTGGCACGGTTAAACTCACTGTTTCCTGCACAAATTTGAGAGATTTTTAGGACATTTAAAAGAATGTATAAATAGATAATATAGGCTCCCTTAGGACTGCTTCTTTTAAAGGGAATGTTGTACGCTTCTGCATCATTTTTAATTATTAATTAATTAATTTTACTGACCAGAACATTACGGTTCTTTCTTCAGCATAGAATGTATCTATACATTCTACTATAGAAAACTAATTACGCCAGCAATTGTTTTGTAATATAGCTTGCAATGCTCACTATAATAATTATTAAAGTAACAAATACATTTTCAGTGAGTTATCAGAAAGTTATCGGAATTTTGCTGAAAATCTAAACATCCATCCATAACCCTGTATGTAATTCTTTTTGCTTTTATAAATACTTTTGTTCCAGAAAGAACAAAAATTTAATAATGCTATCCTCTTAGATAATTTATTGTCTAGATAGAGCCTCTTGCTGCCAAGCAACCGATGAAGATAGGACAGGTTTATTACTTTAGTGTGCGTGACAAGCTACGTCTTACACTTGCGATTTGTATGTCACTTTGTGTTAGTGTGCATTGCTCATAAAAGACGTCAAGTCAACCTCATTTTTTTTCTATGTTATGACAGCTCTCACAGTCTATCTAGATGTATAAATGATCTAAAGCTACCCTCATATTTTTAAACTTTATATAAAGGGGATAAACGGGCAAGAGGGTCACAAAATGGGAAGTGAAAAACCAGCTGCCCACGGGATTATGCAATATAAGAGGTCGAGATGCGTTACCGGCATTTAATGTGGGAGTATGCTCTAATCGTGTTATTGCTTTGTCCCTAAGCCGTATCGGTGGTGCAAGCTAAGTAACAAAGTGGACATAAAAGTAAGTTTAGTGGTTAGTTCTAAAATGATACACAATTATTAGAATTTATATTAAATGCTAGATAATAAAGTAATTATGAAATTTATGGGAATTATCTATTCACATCTGAAATTGGGGCCGATTAATAAAAGAATACGTATTTTTATAGTACGAATACAAGCTTGCGTGTCAGGGCTAGTTAACACGAACCGAATGAAGTTGTGAAAAACGCGTTAGACCAAAAATTGGCTACGATCTATGTAGGTGGAATTGAAACCAATGTGTGGTGAAGTAGTACGGTTTCATATCGAATCCAAGCTTGCACTCAAAATTGAACCAAATCCTTTTTGTAATAAACAAAAACAATTAATGGAGTTAATTTTGTTAGGCAGTTTTTAATGATATTGACAGAAGTGGTATCGTAGACATTTAAGATGACCAATACACAATACGAGAACAATAAGCTGAAGTGTTTAAAACAAAGTCATAAGGGAAAATTGTTACGTCAGCAAAAATCGCCTTATTATTGTAGAAAGGGTTGGTAATTTAAAGTAATAATTATTAAAATAAATGACTTAATACAATTTGGGCAGCGTTAGCCCTTACAATTCACAATAATTAATGTACTCTCCAACTGAGCGCTCTGTCATATAATATATATATAATAGGGCACCACCTTCACCGTGATGATGCTACCAACTGTTATAACTAACTGAATCAAGTTAACCAAAGAATTGAATACAATTTGCTATTATAGTTATTTCTACAATTCTAGTTATAATTATATAAAACAATACTAAAACAGTAAGTAGTTAAAGAAATGTTATAATTAATTGGGATGTCTAATCAAATTAATCATATATCGTGAACTTAAAAATGTCAAATAATGTCAAAAATCTGAAATGTCTTATGACAGTTCATGAGGTTGGTAGCGCTTGTAAACACATCAAGCTGACATTACCTATGCATATTTTACCCATGAAATGTATAACTATAGTCATTGCTAAGTGAACAAATAAAGGAATGAATATAGGCTTTCTATTAAACTGATCTGCACTAATAAACGAAGAACTGTTTTTTTCCGTCTGTTATACTGCGAAAACTACTGAACCAATCGGAATAATAATAACCATAAGACGCATCGTGTTTCGGAGAAGGTTTTAGTCTTAGATAATTTATAGGACTAGATAGTCTCTTGCTGTTAGACAGCCGATAAAAACAGGCCAGGAATACAAGTTAAGTATGCGTGACAAACTACGTCTTACAATCGCGATTTGTATGACATTTTGTGTTAGTGTGCATGAATTGCTCAACATAGAGGTTAGTTCTTAGGTCTATTTTTATCGACGTTTTCACAGCTGTCATAATCTATCTAGATGTATTTTTTTATGCCAATAAGAAACGAGACGAGCAGGACGTTCAACTGATGGTAATTGATAAGCCCTGCTCATAACAATGCAGTGCCGCTCAAGATTTTTAAAAAAACCTAAAATTTCTGAGCAGCACTACAATTGCGCTCGTCACCCTGAGACATAAGATGTTAAGTCTCATTTGGCCAGTAATTTGACTAGCTACGGCGCCCTCCAGACCGAAACACAGTAATGCTTACACATAACTGCTTCACGGCGCGGTTGTGGTACCCATAATCTAGCCGGCATTTTGTACAAAGGAGCCTCCCACTGGTATCAATAATCTAAGGTTTTAGTATATATGTTAGTGATTACTTATCCGCATCTATATAATCCAAATACAAATAATTCAGTCAATCACATTTCATTACATAATGTCACAAATCATATAATGAGCGAGCGCGAGATTATTATTTTAAATCGCAAAAAAACTGTCCTTTAATAAAAACAGTAAACTCACTCAAAACAATTGTATTTTTATAGTAAGAGAAGTTGATTCCCGACTCGTGGTCACACCAGTTTGTCACACCAGTGTGACTACAAGTAATTTTTTTTTCTCGTCGTCACAGCAAGGGTTTTACTACACCCTGTTGGTAATTGATATTATAAGTTATGTGTCAATTTCTATTCTACTAACCGAAAATGTTTTTTTCCTCGTCTTCACATCGATTTTACGGAAATACTACTTTAATTAAGGTGCAGTAAAACCCGCGGTGTGAAGACGAGGAAAAATACATTTTTACTCGTAGTCACACTGGTGTGACCACGAGTCGAGAATCGAGAAGGATTATACCTCATGGGTAACGATTAGCACCGCTCAAATTTTAATTTTAAATCCAAATCATCCTACCTTCTTGTTCTACTATGAATATTCCATATTCTATTTGTTGTTTCATCAGAAACGGATGCATATGTCTGAGAAATATAGCCAAGTGCTGCGGTCGATCTCTGAAACAAAAAAAAAATAAGCATACTGTGGGTGTTCAGATTTTAGATGACAAAATATTTTCCGTGATTTTTGAAGTTATACTTCTTTAGGCGCGTTATGAAAAAATAATAAGAGTGAAATTTTAAGATGCGCGCGCATCACAAAAGTACATGGTGAAGCAGGGACGAATAAAAAAAGAAGGACTCGACGCCGTGATATTAGCAAGTGAAGCACCGTTATGCTAGTGTGTGTGTGGTTACGGGAGATACTAGTTACACAATTTTTTCTCCCTTAAATAATCATATATGGCCACAAATACTTATATAGTATCGTTTTTATACTTTTTCACAACGCACGACGGCAATTTTAAAATATTTTATTGAGATGTAAACTGATCTGTCACAGAGATGAAAATTCTCATAATAGCCGCCTATCAGCCTGTAGTAGTGTAAGTGTTGTGTGCGTGGGGCTATGTATTTACACGTTAATGGACTTGTTTTGGTGCTACACTGTTATGTTAGGTGACACGGAGTACTTATTTTTTTACTAGTCCGTGGGGGTGAAGTTGGTTCCTAAAATTTTCTGACGTTTGCGACATTCGTTATGTTTTTTTGGTTTCTTCGTCCATTATAAGGACAGGCAAAGGATTCAAGCCCGTACAGCCGTATTCGTTATTTAATAATTAATTGTCAAAGCCATCGTTGCAAGATTTTTACAATATTGTTCTTGCATACGTAGAATAGCACGACGAATAAATAACTTTAAGGATTTCCTTTGTTACGCCAAAGAAGTATAATTTCTTGCGTGCATGCATTAGTACACACACTTTTTTCGATATTTCGTCGCTGTTGTCGTTTCCTGGAGGATAAGGGAGGATGATAGGATTGTTTTGTCTATACACTAGTGTATTTTATGTCTACTAGTGGTCCCAATACACGTCTTAAATTTGAAAAATCGGTCCAGCCGTTAGGAGGAGTTCACTAATGTACACATGAGCAGGGGAATTATATTATATGGACGGAATTGAGAGTGTAAACCAATCTCAAATTCACTGGAACACACAAAAAAATCATCAAAGTCGGTCCAGCCGTTTAGGAGGAGTTCAGTTACAACAGACGCACCAAAAGAAATATATATATTAAGATGGTGGGTGTGGGGGTGCATATCACAACACCTATTTTCATTATCTGTCATGATGCAGACGTATAAGATAAAAGTCTTTTCTTTGAAATTTTCAAATAATATATTATTTTTATTTACTAGATGATTAAAATCTAATGATTTTGTTTGGTTAATAAGAAACAGCCTGTGGCATACGGACAGACGGATAGAGGATCATCAGTTTCCCCTTGTTTTCTCTTCAGTTCCGTAACCCTAAAATGCTCAAGTCCTATTCCACACTCAGCCACAATTCTCATAATATATCTCGTTAAATTTTCGAGCACATAAACACACGATTTTATAAATGTTTCACCTCTGCGTAATTTTATTAAAATTTTTAATAAATGTCACATGGCTCGATTTACGATCAAGTTTCTCAACATAAAATACGTTAAGGAAAAGGGGAAGTTTTAATAAAACACCTTGAATTTTTGACATCCGCTCACGCGATCTTGTAGGAAATTTATCACATCGCCGTAAATCTGATCGTACCAGCGATAACCCCACACTTTAGGTCGATGTACTTACAGGAAATTTTGGAAGATTTGAAGTGTAACCTTCTTTAGCAGCGTTGGGTACTTTTTGGTAGGGGAAAATCTTAGGGGTTCGCTTCACCGACACGTTCATGACAGGTGCACGCGATAAATAAATAATAATAAAAATAAATATATACATAAGAATGTATAACTTGCCAAATTACATAGTTGTAGATCAACAGAAAATAGAAACACTATAAATTTTGAATACCTGCTGAGTTTCGAAATATACCTTTTTTGCGACATACACGGCCGTGTCTTTTTACGTCAAATTTGAAGTTTTATTTTTTAATATCAACTCGATACCACGCATTCCCGACATAAAGGGTTGTTTATGTGATGCAGTCGTATAAGGTAAAAATAATTTCTTCGAAATTTTTAAATAAAGTACATTATTTACAAGATATCTGATATATTTACAAGATAAGACATTGTTTAAAAACACATGATAAAATTTTTATTTATGAGAACAGTTGCTGACATACGGACAGACAAACAGATAGAATAAGACATATAGACATATCGGACGGGAGGACAAAAATAGCATTTAATATAACATTTGTATAGCCGAGTGGTTAGCGATCCTACCTACTAAGCTAGAGGTCCCGGGTTCGAATCCCGGTAGGTGCAAGCATTTATATGATGAATATGGATGCTTGTTTCCGAGTCATGGATGTTTAAATGTATTCATGTATGTTTATGTGTATGTTTATATGAATTTATGTATGTTTAAGTAAGTATACTGTATTAAATATATCGTTGTCTTGTAACCCATAACACAGGCTATATATATGCTTAACTTGGGGCAAGATAATTTGCGTAAAAAGTGTGTCAATATTATTATATTATAAGGGTTCCTTCTGTTTCCATTTGAGGTACGAAACCGTAAAAAACCCTTAAAAAGCAGCTGAAAATGTGTCCTAGTTTTAAAAATATATTGAAATTTGAAAGGTACTGAGTTGAAGACGAGTCTTTTGAAGGATACTAACCTGTATGGCACTATGATGGCCACCTTATGCCTAGCGGTGCAGTTGGGTGGTGAATATCGACCACCTCGGTGAACTTCAGGATATTTCTGCTCCACCCAGTCCAGTTCCACCTCAGTCTTGTTTACAAATGTTGGACCTGCTTAGTCAATTATAATTTTATAACCAGTTGAGACGAAGTCAAAATAATATTATGTTTAAAAAAATATTTGACTGTTATTTCTTTTATTATATTACATCTTTCTATTACTTTGTTTAAGTATTGGTCTCCGCTGCGCTCCAGCTAGATACCGCACTACTTAAGAGCGATAGCTTTTTTTATTGCTGCAACTATTAGATGCTTGTGTGCGTTGCATCTTGACACTCAATGGCATCTTTAAAATTTTGTAACTTATAGACGCTTCGAGTTATTTTACATTGAAATTAATAAAATACAAAATACTTACTACTGATATGTGATCCCAGTGTCTTTTTTATTTCTTGTAGTATTATTTATACAAAGTTTTACTATGCAACCCAGCAGTTGTTTCAATTATTAGCAAAGTTTAACAGAACATTTGGCATGTCAACGTCACACGTTGATCGAGACAGGCTTGAGTACGCCCATTTGGGCGTAGTAAAAGTTGCCACACTTTGCGACTACGACTGCGGTATCTAGTTGGAGCGCAGCGGAGACTAATCCTTAATCCAAGTTCTATTATGATTATTTCTTGATCTAGTTTTGCCTGTTGTGAAAACTCGTTAAATAGAGTTTTCCCGAAGATGAGGTCTAGGTAGTCTTTCCGCCTTTTCACCTATGTTTTTTTTATGAAAATAATGGAGGAGACGAGCAGGACGTTGAGCTGATGGTAATTGATACGACCTGCCCATTGCAATATAGTGCTGCTCAGGATTCTTGAAAAACCCAAAAATTCTGAGCCGCACTACATTTGCGCTCGTCACCTTGAGACATAAGATAGGTACGGCGCCCTTTAGATCGAAACAAAGTAATGTATAGACATTACTGCTTCACGGCAGAAATAGGCACCGTTGTGGTACCCATAATCTATCTGGCATCCTGTGCAATGGAGCCCCCACTGGTAGTAAATTTCATCAAATAACAAGTCAAATATTTCTATGCAAGTAGTTTTATAAAAACACTTTTGAATTAAGTGTCGAATATTATTTATACTATCAGCGATTCGTAAAACTCCTTATTATAAAGAAAATTAGCAATTAACTCTATAATTGCTATTTAAAAACCATTTTATAACACAAATAGTACAATTATTATCATAAATTTACATTATAAAACCATTTACATAAAGGCCAAAATATTTAAAAACTAAACAATAATTAAAATATAATTATTAAAAATATATTATAAAATAAATTAAAAATGACATGAGTATATCATTATTCATATTTCACCTGATTAAACAGTTTTATAATTGTGCACCAATTTACAGCATAATTTTTTTTTTATATACGAGTATATAAAGGGTGTCTCAGCGCCGATTTTAAACTTTAAACACGAATTTCTCGGCAACCTGCGGGGTTAGCTGGAGGGGAGTGGTAGCGTTCGATAGGTGACGAGTGCGGATTTTTTAGTCGCCATGGCGCACTGGTCTGGTGCGCACCGCGCGTACGCAGTAGAAGCGTACTTATGCAATGGGTTTTTGTTGAGTGAAGCACGGCGTAAATTTTGTAGTCGCTATGAAATCCGCCGTTTGAGTGATGCCCCGAGTACTCAATTAATTAAGTCGTGGATAGAGAAGTTTAGAGCGACAGGATGTTTACTAAATCATTCAATTGGACCACGAAATAGACCTGTGCGATCGATTGAAAACATCGACCGCGTCGCTGCTGCGGTCGCGTAGCATCCAAGACGCTCACTTAGAAAACATGCTGCCTCTTTAAGCCTCCATCGGTCAAGCATTCAAAGAATTTTGCCTTTAGATTTAAAATTACATCCGTATAAAATCCAAATTGTGCAAAAAATTAAAGAAGAAGACTACAACAAGCGAAAAATTTACTGTCAGAAGATGTTTAAGATTTTTTCGGAGGAAAACGGGATGGACAACGTTTATTTTAGTGATGAGTCACATTTTCACCTCGAAGGGTACGTCAATCGTCAAAATTGCCGTTACTGGTCATCCAGCAATCCAAAACAAAAACAACAAAAAGCATTGCACAGCCCCAAAGTCACTGTATGGTGTGCAATATCGGCGAAGAAAATCATCGGGCCGTTTTTCTTCGAGAATGACCGAGGTGCGACGGTTACAGTGACGAGTGAGCGGTATATTGACATGATTAATAACTTTTTGTACCTCAGCTGCAAGGATTATGACAAGTAAATTGACAAGTCTGATGTATGGTTTCAGCAAGATGGGGCCACAGCCCACACTGCTAGGGTCTCCATGGACACACTAAATGCGTTATTTCCGCGAAAAATCATAAGCCGCTTTGGAGACATATTATGGCCACCCAGATCTCCCGACTTAACCCCCTTGCTGACTTTTTTTTATGGGGTTATCTCAAAGCAAGAGTTTTTGATACCCCTCTTACAAATTTGGAGCAGCTGAAGACTAAAATAACGACAGAAGTGAGAGCCATATCAGCGGACATCCTTCGGCGCGTCGCGGCAATATCGCGTGCCCGATTTGAAGAGTGCATTCGCCGTGATGGAAGACATCTTGACGGTGTAATATTCCGTACATAAAATCCGCACTAATACACTTAAATTTACTACAATAAAAATATTATGAATGCAATATGTTTTTTTTATACAAATTTTCAAAGTTTAAAATCGGCGTTGAGACACGCTTTATTATACTCAAACCGAACTCGTTACGTCGTACCTTAACAATAAAATTACATCAATAGCATTTTAAATATCAAAGGAAAGTGTCAAAAAAATTTGATAATAACCTTTGGAGTTCCACAGGTCCATATGTACCAATTAAGGTAAGGCCTGGTATCCACCAAAGCGGAGACGAGAGGAGATAAGCCGCGAAATTATGTGAGCAGTGTTTATAGCAACGCTTTCGGGTGTGCGAGGCGCGGGGAGAATGCATCAGATAGAATTGTCTCACACTCTTACCGAGAAATATCTCTGTTGTGATCATTTTTGTCTCTCATATCCCACAAACACCTGTTCTCGTACACGAGACTGATCAATTTATCGTTATCCATGGTGGAAACCAGATCACTCGAAATTCGCAGACGCAGGTCGTGCGAAAAAATCAAACTCGTTTTAACGCTCGAGTGGTTCTGACGACGTCGTGCATGTTCTGACGCGTTCGTCGTTGCCATTGGATACCGTGGCGTTGTTTTGGCGTTTGTTTCTTCTAACGAATCCGTCAGAACTCGTCAGAACAAATTTTCGTCAGAACTCGCATCCATAGTAACCCTAGCCTAAGGCGGGCGCGGCGAGCGAGTCTTGCGGTGGCCACAGTGGGCCGCGAGCTCTCGTAGCGGTCCGAAATATGTCAGGTATTGCAAACTACGGACGAGGTTTAATAGTTTTACTTGACAGTCTGATTCCGAGAGTGTGTTAAGCAATAGAGATGGTGTACATGAAATAAATAAAAACAGAGAACAATATGGTGATGTTTTTAATTTGTATGAAGAATTGAGGTCATACCCTAACAATTACTGTGCTGTGGATGTTTACTTTGCCAAATAGGTGGTTTAGATTAATTTGCACTGATAAACAATTCAGTATTTACCGCCAGTTTGCAACAAACAATATGCAGCCGCGCATACGCCGAGCGATAAGACCGAACTGGTTTGTTATCCCCGCCATCCGCGCGCTAGGTCGCTCGCTGACTAGGCTCGGAGTGAAGCCATAACGCGCGGATGGGAACGTTTGAAACCTCCGCACGCTAACTCGCTCGAACCCGTCGCGCTAGGCTTCCGCCTTAGGGACAGCGCGCACTTATTCAGCTTTTGTCCATAGAAAACAACAATTTTGTATGGAGACGTGTACGCGTCGATTCAGCTATCCGCGTCCATTCTGCTTTCGCGGCAAACCAGCATAAAATGAGGATAAATGTGTTTTTATTATGCAAATCGTTCGGCGCTGTTCCGCTGCGTACAGCGCTGTTCACCGTCGAATGCGGCGCAACATCTCTTTACAGGGATGATTCGCGACTCCTTGTCGACAAGTTGCGACCTGTATTGTTCCTGCATTGATTTGACGTAATCACTATGCACGCAAAGATTAAAGAGTGCAGAAGTGATTTAAAGTTATTATTCTCATTCTTACGATGCCGTACGGCTGATAGAAGCAGAGCTGTATAAGTGTGACCAAAATCGTTCAGCGAAACGCGAATGGAGCTGAATAAGTGCGCGTAGTCCCTTAGTCACTTCAGTAAGGACGCAAAGGCGCGTTTCATATGTTTGATATTTCGCGCCCGTCGTCGCATCCACGCTAGGCTCGCACTATGGACTCATGCATCTACGCTCGGCCGCGCCTCCTAATTGGTCGACGCGGCACCAAATTCTATACACAAATGAGACATCTCCTCTCCTCTCCACTTGATCCATTTCCACCGAAGCTAAGCGTAGAAATGTGATCTTTGGTGGGTACCGGACCTTAAATATGGCTCCATGGATATTCAATTTCTCGCCTTATTTTAGCACCGACTAGTATTTTTTTAAATTATAGTTATGAATATAATTGAACAGAAATTAAAATCAGGAAATAAAGGCAGTACTTATAGATATATTTTTTTTAAATTTAACTCTAAAAAATTATAAAAATAAATTAAACAAAATGAACGTAAGAAGAAAATCTGAATGTATGGTTGAAAAATCTAAAAATATGTGGCAATTAATAATAAATAAATGTTAATAAAAATTTGGTATAAGATTTAAAAGAGGTATAAGCTGTTACACGGGTTTATAATTAATGTCACTAAGTATGTAATTTTTAGTTTTTATTTTGAAATTTTGAATTGTATTACTAAGTTGAAGTTATATTCCACGACATCTTAAAATGCTTGTGGTTGTTACTAATAAGGATTTAGGATTTTTATTTTAATTACTTAGATTGGTATTTGATTTTAATAGATATTACTACTTATAATAAGACCACGAAAGCGAATTGTTTGTGCTGAATAGTTAATTATAAGGGATTGTACTTCGTTTTTATTTTAATTACATAGGTTAGTATTTGGTTTTCTCTTTGATATTTATATGATAAATTTCGTTGTGGTGAATAGTTAAACAAGAATGCGCAAGATTGTGAGTGTGTGTGTATGTTTGTAACGTCTTCACGCTCAAACTACTGAATGGATTTAAATGGTTATTCGTGCTCGGGCTCTCGTACGGTACAGGCCCCTCGGGGTCGTTATAACTTTTCCTGTAGAATATACGAAGGTGCTCAAACTCTTGTAGTTTTCTTTCGATGATCCAATTATGAGTGATTACCAGCAAGTTGACAATTGTGACGTCACCTTTAAAAAACACCTTTGAAGGTAGTTTTAAAACAAAAAAAAAGAGTTTCATAGGTAGTGTTTATAAAGTCGTTTGATAGCAATTATATAGCTAAATAAAATAAGATTAATAATTTTACTCTAAAATCCTACTAATATAATAAATAGGAATGTTTATGAGTGTGTGTGTGTGTGTGTGTGTTTATTACTTCTTCACGCAAAAACTACGGCAATCTGCGAGCAATTCATGTTTACATATTATAATGTATAGATGCGCAAATACTACAGCACAGCTATTATAAAAACGAGAAAAATAATATTAATAATTTTTCGATAAAATTAAATCATAAATCATCATTTCATTACATTGCGATGTAAAATTATTTTTACAAAGAATCAATCAAAAATACGTGCACATGCGCCGAGCCCTATAAATACGGCCACATTATCGATACTCGAGGTTTGTTCGTGCTCGGGCTGTCGTACGGTACAGGCCTCTCTGGGTCGTCATAACTTTTCCTGTAGAATATACGAAGGTGGTCAAATACTCTTGCAGTTTCTTTCGATGATAATAATAATACTTTATTTCATCTTTTTCTTACACTCACTGCAAGTAGCTTAATTTACTAAATGTACAATATTTATTGTATAATACTAATTATTAACATATTTTTATCGTTAATTGAAATAATAATAACATTGGAAAAAGGTTTTGCAGTGATATTAAAATGGATGGACCTCTGACCCCGAAACTAGTTAAAACTGTATCTTCGGGGTCAGATCGATGATCCAATTATGAGTGATTACCAGCAAGTTGGCAATTGTGACGTCACACCTTTGAAGGTAGTTTTAAAACAAAAAAGAGTTTCATAGGTAGTGCTTATAAAGTAGTTTGATAGCAAAAAATATTTTTCACCACCCGCAATACGTATAAGTTGAAATAAATGTTTGAATTTATATGAAATTCATTTTTGAGAAAATAAGTTCACGTTACCGTCAATAGTTAAGACTTGCTTTTGCGTTAGTAATTTAAAGGGAGTTGTTATTTTGTGATTTAATTTTCTGTAAATCATAGTAGTAAATTTACTAAAGTGTTGATCCTTAGGATCCATGTCATAACTTGTGAGTTTTCCGAAACCGACGAGTAATAAGTCAAGTTATGCTGAGCATGAGAGAAACTTTAATTATGATGTTTACAGTTGTACTTTGTAATGAATTTTGGTAACATACAGGAACGAGTGTAGAACAGCGTGTGATGTCTTGTGATGCTTTGCACAGTATTCACATGATATAGCCAGGCTCAAGCGATGGAAGACCACTGTCCCTTGGCTATGAATCTGTGTATCGGTGACATAGTTGGTGAGATTTGATCAGGTTCGACCGAAAGCGAACATAGCGGAACATGACACGATGTTAAACTACAAAGTGTTTACGTTTTAATTGCATTTCATGAAATAATCTTTAATGATTTTTTTTCTCGTTTAATGGATGAAACGGTGTGCCACTGGCTCGGAGCGCTACAAAGTGAAAACTGTATTTCCTGCTTAGCCTGATGTGATGCGTAGCGTCTACGGAAGAGGCGTGGAGTTCCAATTAACATATATTACACAGTTGTTCGAAAACTTATATCTGGAGAATGGCTCGACTGATTTTTCCGAATAGCAAAATAATATAAAAACATTGAAATGTTGACGAATAAATAAAATACTTTCTTATATTGATAATCTCTGGATCTATTGAAATGATTTTAAACTTTTTCTTACCAATAGAAAGCCACATTTTTGTGAGTGTCTAATGCTATAATAATATTAACCCGAAAAATGAAAAGACTTTTTCGTGGTCGTGGTTGTCGACTTTAAAAAGTAAGTCTGAGAATAAACAGTCGAACGTTAAAAATAATTTATGTCGCAAAACAACGTTTGCCGGGTCAGCTAGTGTTAAAATATCTTTACTTCATTTGAAAAAAATTGTAAATTACGCATAGATACACTATTCCGTTTCAAAATTATTGATGTCATTTTAATGCTGAGGTTACGTACTTTCGATACCAGTTAAAAGTTTTTTGATATCTGTAATAGTTAAGGAATAATCGTCTGGTCACATTTAACTATTACACCATGTATAATTTATATTAATAATTCTAGTTTATTCGAGCAACAGCTGCTGGACGCTACCCGATCTCTTAATATTCAAACAAAATCTATTATTCAGTAGTTTTTTCGCTTTACACGAGAATACATAATAAACAAAATTCCATTACTTAACCACTTTTTTGTGTTCGAATTGTTTATGGAATACATAGCAAGTATTCATTAATAAATACTTAATTAATTTTTTTGCAATATTATAAGTAAGAAAATTAAAAAATAGCACAAACCTAAATCTGGCGGCATTTCATCACAAAGCGGCAATGGTTCATTGAACTTCACACCGCCCTCAGTCGTTACAAAACTCTTAATACCCTCCATTATTTTGGTGAGCAAAAGTGGGGTAGTTGAGTATTCCGTCTCGTTCCTACGAGTTATGTTTAGGTAATGATGCGAAGAGTTGTGATATGAGGTTTTGTTTTGTGTTGTGTTTTGTAGAGCTGCCGGTAGTTTGTGCCAGGGGTGCAAAACCTTGTCGCTGGTTCTGAAATAAAATGGTTTCTTTAACATGATGTAAACAAAACAAATCTTATAACTATATTTAAAATACAATGAATACATAAGGTTAAAACTATCATGTCAGCTTGATGTGTTTACAAGCGCTACCAACGTCATGAACTGTCATAAGACATTTGACATTTTTGACATTTTTAATTTCACGATACATGATTTATTAGATTAGACATCACAAGCAATTATAACATTTATTTATTTAACAACTTACTGTGTTAGTATTGTTTTATATAATTATAACTATAATTTTAGGACTAACTACAGTAGTGCCAACAAACAGTTAGTAGCATCATCACTGTGACGGTCGTGCCCTATATAAGCCAGAGCGCTCAGTTCGAGAGAAGGTTAATTATTGTAAATTGTAAGGGGTAACGCTGCCCAAATTGTATTGAGTCATTTATTATAATAATTATTCTTAGTGGAAACAGTAAAATATAGATTTCTTATTTTAAGTGAGTTTATATTACCAACCCCTTCTACAATCATTACTGGGAAGCGTACCAAAAATACTGGCAGCGTAAGATAGCTAAGACATAGAGAAGACAGTACTTTGTACATTCTCCGGGCCTTTGTCTTCGGCAGTCGAAGCCGCAGACCCAGCACCAACTGACGTAAATTGGAAATGAGAAGGAGCTAGTGTGTCGACGCAAGTCCCACGTCCTTCCACGTGCCCTGGGTCATTCTATGAGCTTGGAAGGTAGGTTATTGCAAACGACCTGTCATTAACAAGCCCAAGCCGAAGGCGAGGGTTTTTAATGTCACGAGCCCACAGGAGAAACTATTATTTTTTTTTATTTAAACAGCTGTGTCCGGTTTTATCCGTGTATAATATTGTTATCAAAAAATACCTATTGAGTATATATAAATTTGCGAGCGCTTTTTCTCCCCACTTCGATCTCGTGAGTAATGCTATCATACACAACAAAATCTATTGAAATCCAACTGCTAGAATATACATGTAACCGTGATGGATTTCGCCCAAAACAAAAATCCTGAAGGTATTTATAATATTATTATATCTATATAAAAGGTTCACGAACCTGGTATTGATCTGTGTAGCGTTGTATATCGGTGTGTAGATATAGGTGCGAAGTGGAGACGCGTCGAGGATGGTGCCGAAGAGATACTCGACAGCGGCCAGGGCTAGCACCAACAGGAGCAGCAGACGCAGGGCTCTGGCCGCCCGACCGCCTGGCGCCCCGCCCATCAACGCATTCGAAGCAGACCGTTTAGCCCTGAATATACACTATGTTTTAAAGATAATTTTTCATAACTAATAACTGCATATTCATGTATACTTCAAAAATCACCTGATTGGTGATACATACTGGGTATGTTCCGATATGCACTGCGGCCACTGTATAGTGTGACGTCAATTTAGTATACTGTGAAGCCGTTCCTTTATAGTTAGTTATACTGGTTACTATTTAAAACGGAACGCAGTCCGTATACTGTCAGCCGCATTTTTTGACGCAGCATTCAAATGAGTGTATTAATGTTTTCTAGTTCATTAAAAAATAAATGTTGTTGGAGTACTGTCAAATTAAAATTATTTGGGATTAAACTGTAGGTATTGTTTATAAAACGTTAGGCACTCGAATGGTTTTGACTGATCACTTGATCAAAGTACTGCGAGTATCTTACCTCGAAAACGCCAGTGCTCACAGTAGAATATGGTGGCGATTTATGACGTCATATATTTTGGCTAGGGTACTGCGGCAGTATAATGGCAGTCCATAACGGAACGAATTCTCAGTGATACAGTGATAGCACTGTGCAGTGCTCGCAGTGCATATCGGAACATACCCACTGACGTATATATGACACGTTACTATAAAAAGGTTCCATTCCTGTACCAACGCGCGGACAATTTTTTTAACAGTTTTTATCAAGCTACTATTACGATTGTTTGTTCTCCAATTCCAATAGATTCTTCTAAATCATAATGAATGAAAACTTTGAAAATAGACAAATATAAAACACTATATAAAAAATAACACAAAAACAAAAAAGAAACGTATTTATTCGAACATAACAAATCTTACAATACTATGACTACATAATATTAAAACTATAGTTACGTGGAAGCGTACCTTAAAACCTGGCAGCATTTCCGCGTTGGATAGCTATGTGACGTTCTTAATTTAAAAGTACTATGTAGCAGTTATTGTTATTAAAAGGAGCTGACTCAGCGCCATGCTCATTTTCAGCAGCCCCCTGGTAACGCATTGAGTAACTACTATCATAATTTTTTTTAAACGTAATAGGTAATTGTAGTTACGAAAAACTAGATATAGTAATATACCGTCTCACAATCCACCAACAATGATATTATGATTAAATTATAAACGTCGAACAAACATACCAAAACTTACAAAGGGACGTTATAATTACGGTTAGCTTGGCTGCAACACCTTTTGTAATCGAACACCAGAGACTTCAACTCCAGGAGCATAATCCACAAACTTTGAAACCAATATAAAATTTGATATGATCTTTATTAGACATGAATATTATCAACAATGACAATTAATATGTACCCACGGATTAGTTAAAAAAAAGGACTCCGTGAGACCTTACATAACAGTGTAGCACCAAAACAAGCCGATTAACGTGTAAATATATGTACATAGCCCCACGTACACACTACTACAGGCCGATAGGCGGCCATTATGAGAATTGTCATCGTCTTTGACTGATCAGTTTGCGTCTCAATAAAACATTTCAAGAAATCCGTTGTGCGTTGTGAAAAAGTGTAAAAACGATATTATACAAGTTTTGAGGCCATATATGATTATTTAAGGGAGAAAAAATTGTGTAACTAGTATCCCCCGTAACCGCACACACTAGCATAACGGTGCTTTACTTGCTAATATGCTGGCGCGGAGTCCTTCTTGTTTTACTCGTCCGTGTATGTACCGTAGCAAATTTAATAACAAAACTTATATTTGAAATAAGAATCAGCAAAACTAGAGAATAAGTTATTACGACACATAAATACTAAAATCTGACGGAATGTTTTAAAAAACTAAAAAACACGCTTTGGTTGAAAAGATTATGGTTGAATTAACATCAATTCCTGCCTTATTGATGATAGATGAAAAAAAATATAAATTAACAAAAATCTTATGTTGCAAATTGGAAAATAGACTAATTATAACAAATTAATGTATTGTCATCAGTCCTCGATAAATCTACGAAGTTTGAACGAAATCTGACCGTTTAAATTGGGTTAAAATCGCGCCCAAATGAGTCGGTTACAAGCAAACACACATACAGGTGAAGCTAATAAAATGCGTGTAAAAAGCATAATCTTTCTAAACTACGTAAAAATATGCCAATAAATTAAATTATGACATTTTAACACACGCAATATCGTTCTTAATAATAAGTAATATAAGAACTGATTTCTAGATTTTCCTGTAAATTCGTGAACAATTTATCCAAAACGCTTTAGCAAATAGCAAGGGGAAAAGCCACAAGCATTTTATTAAAAAAAAAAACAATAATGATCCTCTGAAAAATCGAACACTTATTTTAGTGATGCACCATGACAATAGAAACTGTAAAATTAAGGATTACCGAATCTTGTAAAAGCACGAGGGTAGTTTTGTTTCATACGATCCAAGTGAAAATTCGTATCGTTTCTTACGAGGTTAAAGTTTCGTTTATAGAGTAGGATTGATAATTTGTACTATTTTTTAATAACAATTCTTTAATAGAAACTGTAAAACACTATATAAACTGCACACAAACTTGTCCAAGTAATCACAATCTACAGTAAATAAGGTTTAATGAAATATTTCTATCGCTATCGTTACTGGAAATTCAATTACCGTACTGGATTGGAAATACTAATAATCATAAATATGCAACATTAAGTCTCCATTACTAGGTAAGTGCTTTTCTTTGTCATAAAACGGTTTTACTACAAAAATCTAAATAAATTCTCGTTAGTATTCCAGTGTTTCGAGAGGTTCAATTTCTATGTATTTTATATTTATATGTTTCCATTCAATGTGGAGTATGTTTAGAAATGATGTGAGTTTTTTTTTTATAAAATAGAAGAATGAATATGTCTGAGGATAACTGACGATAAGTGTTCATCGATGTTCATATTTTTGAAGAGTTTACTCCTTAAGAATCGATTTTCATATAAGGCGCCCGGTATGAGAAAAATATGGAGAGTAAAACCTACTCATCAAATGGCATAGTAACGTTTTTAGTGCGCATCATTTCTCGCGCACCTTTCACTTTCTTGTATTTTGAAGCTTTATTATATTATTGAAATTCATTTATTATTATACTTTCATAAAGTTAAGTGAAAATTCTAAAGTGGTGTAAATAATAGTGCCGGAAAATCTGATAAGCACGTGGGTAGTAAGTTACAATTCATACATTAATATGACATGTATTGTATATATAAACATGTGTGCTTTGTATTTATTTAATATTGAATTATCCATATAGTTAATACAAATTTATATGAGTGTGCACATAATTAAATGTTCAATTTAATATGGAGAGTATATATAGCGCATTTCACGCCAAATAGAAAATTTTAAACCTAACCTATTATTTTATTTATTCATTAATTCGCTTTTATAAGCTTCTGCTGTATGTCTGTGTGTAACCGACTCCATTGGACTTGATTTTGTTTAGTACCTGTTCAAAGACAATCGTTCTTGAGGAGTAAACTCCAGTCGTGCGTCGGAGCTGACATACAGACTTATTTTACTATATTATTATTTTTATATCAGTAATTTAAACCTATAGCTCTTTAAAGTTTTGTGTTTTTTTTTTATTATTATAAATTAACTTTTAATAAATCTAACAACTTCACTAAGTAATAAGTATCGTTAGGGACTATTATTACTAGTGTTATTATATTTATTATTTACCATAGCTATAAGTTTACAGATAAATAAATATTTAATTCATTTTAATAGTTTTGCGATATTTTAATTCTACAATTGGATAGATTTGAGTTACAAACTCTAATTGCCATTGTCTGTTGGGCGTTATCTGTGATAATTAAAGAGCGCAGTTGGTTTGTTGTCTGTAGCCTGTATTGCAACTACCAATGGAAAGTATCGAATATCCTGATAGAGAACTATCAATCAAGCTCATGTTAATATATAAAGTAATTTATTATACCAATACAAATGTTCATTATTTATGGCTAACCCGTCAAAGCGTTGCATGAACGTAGTGATTAAATTCTCTTTGGCTTTGCAGGGGAACTCATAAAACAAACATCATGCTGCAGGCGATACCTTTATGATTTTTTTTTTGTTTTTGAAGTGAAAATTCTTTAGAATCGTTGTGATTTCAAACTGGATGCAACGGAAAAAACGACAGGTAAGAGACACAAATACAAATGGGAGATATGAAATAGGAAGCATAATACAATGTTATGGTACCAGGCGATCATAGTTAAAGAAGAGATTGTCTTAAGTATGGCGCGAGTATACCTTAATATATTCTGACTCCAAGCGCACGACGTATTACTACATAGACACCAGGAGTACATATTATTATTATTTATATTAGTGGTGGTAGGAATGTCTTTCATAGCAGTTGAAATCATGTGTCATCCTAGCAACAAGTACCAGAAATTCATATGCAGTTTAGAGGTTCATGCTCCATGCAGGTTTTACTTCTGAGTTTGTACGCACGCAATGTTTTTTTTTATTTATCAAGAAAGCGAAATAGATGCTGTCCTATACTATATTAAAAAAGGGTGTGTTTACTTATGTACATACATAATGTACGCAAGAAGTTATACTTCTGGCCCTTAGGAGCTTCCTTAGAAGCAAAAATCATTAAAATGATTTATTCCTCGTGCTATTCTACGTTTTTATAAAGAACAATTTTGTAAAAATCTTGCAAAGATGGCTTTGACAATTAATTATTAAATAACGAATTCGGCTGTATGGGCTTGAACTCTTTGCCTGTCCTAATAATGGACGAAGAAACCAAAAAAAAAATAACGAATGACGCAATCGGCAGAAAATTTTAATAACCAACTTGAACCTGTTACTTTTGTGTTACATTGATGCGCGCGCATCTTAAAATTTCACTCTCATAATTTTTTCATAACGCGCCTAAAGAAGTATTACTTCATTAACATTTTTTGTTACATTAAATTAAAACTATCATTACGGGGAAGTGTACTAAGGATACTGGCAGCATTTCCACGTTCGATAGCTAGGCTGATCCGTTGACCGAAATAGCTGCCAGCGGTTGGGTTACCAGTAACCCTATTGAGGCACGCAGATAGTATTTTGTACATTCTCTGCGCTTATTAGCCCCACGGGCCAAGTGCGTCGACACCAAACGGCATAAAGATGTAAGACTCACTGAGACTGACATATTTGCGAGGTTTGCTGTCTTCGGCAGTCGAAGCAGCAGCCCCAGAGCATCAACTGACGTAACTTGGACATGAGAAGGAACCAAAGAGCCCTCTTATAATCTGGAATTTTGGGGCTTCAATACTGCAGAGTACTCTACAAAGGTACAGTGGTTAAAAACTAAAACAATATCTTATGTACCTATAGATTTTTGCTATAATTTTTTTTTTTTTGTTTTTATTATGTAAAATAGAATTACAATTTATTATTATATAACAGGCCAAAAACCACAGAGGTTTGTCCGGCATGTTAGAAGAAATACTATTATCGATTACAATTACAATAAATATTAATATTAACTTATAAATACACAATTTAATAATATAGGTACAATACAAACGAAAAAATTAATGTAGGTACAACAACAGTACTTATTGTAGCACGGGTGAGTCGCATGGCCTGCCACCGCAATGTATTGAATTTTTGAATGACCGTCTGTTTAGATATATTAATTAGTAAACAATACTCAACTTTATAACGAATAGTTAAGTACTCAATTGCGGATAGCACATCACGCTACGCACTAATCATGGCTTCAACAACGAAAGGCAACTCAAGACAAAGTTATGACCAATATACAGGTTGTTTAAAAAGAATAACTTTAATTTAGTTTTAATAATTTTTGTATTTATCTTGTTTCTTATTTCAGGATTGATTGTATTCAGTAGGCGGGGTACTAAGTATGCTGTAGTTCTCTCACCGTATACCACCTGTCACATATATATCACCATTTCTGGCTTTCACCGTTTTATAAAATTTATTTGTTTGATTGCGTGTAATGGTTTCATGATTATATTTTTGTATAATGTTCTCATTGAACATTTGTTCTTTTAATATATTGTGGTAAAATTTAGATTGTACTGGTAGCACCTTACAGTGTTTGAATAAATTGAACTCATCATTTTGGTTAGTTTCTTTTATTAATTCTATGGTACAATAAAAAATCACTAAAAGGCTATTCTTTCCAAATAGATTTTTCCTCTTGTTAAACAGAGCCTATGTATTTGTAAAAGCTGCGCAGATGATTTTAAAAATTCATATACAGCCCGATATAGACCCAAAAAGGAAAAAACTGTAAATTTAAAACAAATTAAGGATTGATGAGACAGCTTATTTGTTTAAGTATATAAAGGATCTGAATTATGAAATAATTTTACCTGAGATTTGTTTAAAGATGGCGGACGATGAAAGTGGCCCATAGTGGTTACAAGAAGCCAAGGTGGGTGTTGTATCTTACGGCATCCATCTGCAAAAAGAAATGTTTTTTTTTTTTTAATTTTACCTCTGTAATAGATGATACACCAATGCATATATTTTTGTAGAAAGTGAAAGGAAGACAGGGTGGGGATAACTATAAAACGCGATGACTCGCTGGCATGGGCTCACTCCACATCACAACTGGTTAGAGCTCAAAGAACACTAGCGTACACACACACACACACACACGCACACAGAGCTCTAGCTAGGTCTGAATAAATGTAAAACCAATATTTTGTAAATTGGTTTAGTATTAAATAACGGCGAAAACTGGCCTCCTATTTCCTCTCCCTCCTTTCCTTTCCCAAGATCCCCCCCCCACCCCTCTTATATTTATATATTATATATCTATGTATACATGTATATATTTATTTAACTTAGTTTTTAAGTTTTAGTCATTAGTCTTAAGTTAGGTTAAGTGATATGTTACGATAAATATTACGTTATATCATAGCAAATAGCCAGGTTTTCCCAGTTTCCTGGATTTTCCCCCCCACAAACCTGATGTATTAGTTTTTTTAAGCATAATAAAGTATTATCCCCCAACACGTAGATAGGGTTGTAGAAATAAGTTTTCTGATACCTACATATATAAGGCTTAATTGTAAACTGCTTTAATAAGTAGATTTAAGTAATTCTGTATATATATATTAATATCAAATATAGAAATTTGGAATTTGATTTTGTTTTTTTACGTCGGCTCACTTCCACTTCAATCTTTGACGAGAGAGCGACACTACGTGCGATTACTGTTTGAATCTTATTCATTGTGTCATTAATCTAAGAAGCTATATATTGGTATAGAATTATTTCTCTATTTAGTTCTTCAGATTTTTTAGATATTACATTGATTGTGAACTTTTGGTAGGTAGTATTAAAATTTGTTTTTCAAAATTCACTTTTGGTCTTATTTCCTAAATTATATTTAGCAATAAATAACAATTCTAGTATATTTAGAGCCTCTCAGGCAAGGAATCCCAGGTTGGACTTTTCTTGTTGATAAATATTAATGTTTGATTCCAAAACGTATATAATATGGTACAAAGTTATAATCAAAGGCGTTTGTTTCGTCTATTGTTTACTGATCCTAAAAGAAAAATCATTTTATAAGGGCAACTCAACCTGTTCAAGTTGATATTAGTAGTTATATCTATGTATACTTATAAATAGACAGCCATTTTTTCCTTTCGTTATACTGCAAAAACTACTGAACTGATCGGAATAAAACTTATACAACTAGATGCAGCGTGATTCGAGGACGGTTTCAGTACAACTTTGTTGGTGATTACTTATTCGCAACCTATATTTTTTTGACTTATTTTATTTTATTTGGGACACAAAACAATTACACACTAGATTACATTAGATAAAGAAATAATATAATTAGTACAAAGTGCATAACCTACGACAATATCCACAGGTTACTATATGTGTTAGATTACAAGAAAGAAAAGAAGACTCTAATAACGCCATAATCAAGAGATTATTACAAATATGATGCTTACAATATTATTATTAGGTTAATGAGAATACTTAATTTAATAACAATGAGATTTAAGTTTAAATTAAATTTAACCTATATTTTTTTACTTAGAAATACCTATATATTCGCAAAATAAATAATTCAGTGAAAGACATTTTATTACATAATGTGACAATTCATTCAATGAGTCAGCACTTTACCATTTTATCAAGTCAAAGAAGTTAACTTTAGAATTTATAGTTTGTTTGTGGTCGCTCTGAAACGCCTAAAGCCGATTTGAAAGCGATTGATGTGTTGTGGCAAACTTGCCGTAACATGCGTAACATTTAGTTCTTGTATAATTACAAATTTATTTGAAAAAGTAATCAAAGTCAAAGTCAAAATATTTTATTGACATAAAATCAAAAGACTGCTCGTCAACGTGAATCACAAAAAATACAATTCAGTTACATACATATTAATTACATAAAAGTTTAAACATATTTTCAAAACAATGCAAACCAGTGAAACAACACAAGGCTGAACCATATAATCCATAAAAAACAACTATAATACTATTTAATTCCATATTGTAATATCATTTACGTAATCTTCAATACTATAATAAGCCTTCGACATAAGTCTGCGTTTAGTAAAAGATTTAAATTTATTTATTGATAATTCAGATACACTTTTTGATAATTTATTGTAAAAAACACTATCGCATGCAAAAGAATTGTTTATTTTACAGAGCCTAGTAGGGGGCACTATAAGCTTGTAGTTATTTCTAGTGTTCAAATTATGTTTGTCGCTTATTTTACTGTATAAATTATAATGTTTATGTACGTGTACGTATTAAAATTCAAATTATTTTCATCCTTCATTGCAACAATAAAAAAAAAGATAGTTAAAACATATAAAAAAATAAATGACATAGTGAAGTCACTAATATGCCGCGTGTCGCTCTTTAAATTTGCTGAGTTTTGTTGTGGAAGTTTTGTCATAATATTTAGTAGACGAATATCATTGCATTAGTTAATACATATAACGTATAAATATGTATAAAATTATCATAATAACGGTTTTTACCAAAACTGTCTGTCTGTTCCTGCTGTTAAACTTATTACTGACTTGGAACCTATTTTGACGATATTTTACTAACAGATAGGTAAACTCAGTTTGTATTAATTGACTTAGTTTATTTAAGAAGAAAAATATCGGCTAGAATTATTGTAATAAAAGTACATCAATCTTATGGTTTTATAATAAGAGGCTGAGTGTTATATGTGTTTGTACGTAGATGCATTTCTATTTGTGTGTATAGGTGTATGTAGATATGTATAATTTTAGTTGTTGTTTGTCCGTGATGGACTCCTAACCTATTGAACGGATTTTAATGGGGATTAATTTAAGGGGGACGTCGCTTGTCACGCACACTAAACTATTATTTCTGGCTTGTTTTTATCGGTTGTCTAATAGCAACAGATTCTATCTAGAAGCATACATTATCTAAGATTATGATAATAATATTACTCGACTCAACGCTCGAAACGCCAGTTAACTTTATGCGGTGTCAAACCTGCTACAAACATATTATATAATTGCAGGAGCTGTCTCCTAGGGGGATAATATTACGGACCTGACATAGCTACGCTTCTGTTCAGTGTCTTTTTCCACTTACATACAATTACCGAATATTATTACTTAGTCATTTAAGGCTGTGATTTGAAAAAATGGCATGGCAATCTTTTAAATCATACTTTACCACAATTCCAACATTTTATCAAAATATTTATGCAGTTATAACTTATATAAAGTAAAATAAGGTTATATAATATTATATTAAATGTAGGTAAGCGACTATCTTAATATATATAAATTACGCGACACGTTGTTTGTCCGCAATGGACTCCTAAACTAATGAACGGATTTAAATGGCGATTACTTCATGGAGTGCAGTTTAGTCCAACTTGAGAGATAGGATAGTTTTTATTTTGATTTGGGACTCATAATTATTTTTATTTCCAATATTTGTTTTGTATGTGAATATTTTCTGTGAGAGAATTTATTGACGCACGGTTTGACAGTTCTGCTGTGAAACAATTTCATTATAACAACAGGAAGCATTTTTTACGAAATAATTCTGGATGTTTTGAAATATTATTGGCAAATACCTATAAAACAGTATTTTTTTTATTATCTACAGAACAACGTCTGTTGGATCAGCTAGTATATTATAATATTTTATCGTCGTATTGTTTTTTGTAGTAGAATATTATTAAGGCCACATCTGAATGGCACATACTTTTATCTGAAGTATATGATTCTAATCTTACAAAAGCTGCAGTAATAATGTAGGTGGTAATATACACTAAACTGATTCTTATCTTTCAAAAGATGTAGTAATACACTATATAATAAACTTAAATGTTTTCAACTGGAGATTAGCCTTCATATAAAAGAAGGAATAAAATAAGCACATTTCTAAAATGCTTCTAAGCCACCAACCACACAACAAACAACCCGGATAGTTTCTCTGTTTGTCGTCTTTGGTCCCTTTAACAGACGGTTTAATGTCAAACTACGGCTAAACAACAAGTCAGTCAAAGCGAAAACCAGTCCGCAATAATTCGAAAAGGCCAAAATAGATTAGTGAGGTCGTCACGATAATTCGTTGATTCCGAAAACAGTGACGGTATAACGCTCCGCCAAACCCTCCTCTGAATGCCTGTAATTAATACGGATTATGCAGGCCTGGCTTTTATCGACGGGCAACACTCATTATTTATCTCCCCAAGCTTCAACATGGGTCATGTCCCGATGTTTAGGTAATTAATCGTAGTAAGGTAATGCATTACGCAGTAAATGCCAATTTGCCGCTCGACTCGATGATATAGCACACATCATAGACTAACAACGTACAAGCGATAGAAAATCTCTAGCCAAAAAAAGGAAACCGTAGAAAATTTATTGAAGTAGGCGTTACTTTGCGGAAATCCATAGGTAATTATACAAATGATTTATGGTTTCTTTAGTGATAATTCCGCCAATATTTGTTTTTCAACAATTCGACACGTGGACCAGTCTCATGCCAGATTTTGGCGAGACAACACGTCCTGAGCGAAGCACGTGTCGAATTGTTTAAAAACAAATATTGGCGGAATTAACACTATAGAAAACTTAAATCATTTGTATAACGAAACTGTAAACAATTGTTATTTTTAAAGTGATATCCCTAATCCCTAATGATTAATTGTACAAATTGTAACCAAAATTTATGAACGATGCGTGCCACAACCTGACAGTTGAACAAGATTTGTTAAACGGAGTTGTGATAAGACCAGGGGAATCTGGTATATTTCTTGGCATTACTCTGGATTCCAAATTACAATGGGGCCCCATATTGAAAGATTGGCGAACGGACTTAGTTCTGCAGCATACGCGGTTAAAATTATTTCCATAGTATTATGCCCTATGGTATATTGCTATGGGGCAACGCTGCCGATATTCATACAATATTTGAGCTGCAGAAGAGGGCTATTCGCACTATTTATAACTTAGGTACTAAAGAATAATTGAGAGCAAAATTCAACAAAATTAACATCTTGATTGTTGCTTTTCAATATATTCTTGATAATGTAATGTATGTACATAGGCACATAAGTGAAATTGCTTGAAAAACTTTCATAACCATAATGTTAACACCAGGAACAGACATAAAGTTTTAAGCCTACTACTCGGCTAAGTCGAGTTAGTAAGTCTTTTGTGGGGCGATGTATATGCTTTTACAACGAGATCCCAGAAAATCAGTTTGTTGCGCCCATTCTTCTCAGGTCTGGGGCATTCTTTTTGGAATGGGTGGTACTTTTCGACTTTCAATAAGTGATGTCACATCCTATTTTGAATATAATCCTTACGATCAATACGGTTGGTTCAAGTCTCGCATCGTTCATAAATTTTGGTTACAAATTTAATTTGTGATTTTGAATCACAAGTCGTTTAGTATTCTGTATATTAAACTAGCAACCGCACACAATGACAAATCAAAATTGGCTATCACACAACACACACACACACATCCAGTAAATACGAATTTACTCTAATCTTAAAGATATCGTGCTCAGGATAGAGGCATCAGAAGATTGTAAATTTTTTTCAAATATGCACAAAATGTATTGGCTTTGATAATTACCACAGGGCAACATTTAAATGCAATCTAAGTAATTAAGGTCGTAAAAATGTAGTTAAAGGAAACATCTGTGTACACTTTGTAATGGAACAAAATTGGAATCGAAAACGAAATGAAATAACGAAAAATCCCTATACTTTTATGGCATCAATAGATAATACTTCAAGCAGGCCCACATTCTAGCGCTCTACAAAGCGCAGGTCCGGCCACACATGGAGTATAGCTGTCATCTCTGGTCTGGCGCACCCCAGTATCAGCTCGATCCATTTGACCGCGTGCAACGCAGAGCAGCTCGAATTGTCGGGGACCCAGTGCTCTGTGAATGGCTGGATCACTTGGCGTTGCGTAGAGATGTCGCTTCATTGTGTGTCTTCTATCACATTTATCACGGGGAGTGTTCCGAAGAACTGTTTTAACCTGATTCCTGTCGCCGAATTCCACCTGCGCACGACTCGCCACAAGTTAGGTTATCATCCCCACCATCTGGATGTGTGGCGGTCCATGTGCTACAAAGCTGTGGAATGAGCTTCCTTGTGCAGTGTTTCCGGGACGACGTGGGTACCTTCAAAAAAAGCGCGTACACCTTCCGTAAAGGCCGGCAACGCTCTTGTGATTCCTCTGGTGTTGCAAGAGAATGTGGGCGGCGGTGATCACTCAACACCAGGTGACCCGTACGCTCGTTTGTCCTCCTATTCCATAAAAAAAAATAGGTTCAGCCTACATCGCTAGGACGTAGTCTTGCTTAGCTGGTGTCGGGATACGAAAACTCCAATAGCCATCCCGGAGTCCGGATCTAAATCCTAATGAGCATTTCTGGGACATGCTAAAAAGTAAAGTAAACCTCCGCCTCAAAGACACCAGAAGCTTTGAGGGCCTCAAAATTGTTATATTGGCTGTGTGGGACGGGATGTTCCAAATTGATATCAAAAATATAATTTAGAGCAAGCCTAATTGCAATCGGTGATTCGAACAAGAGGTTTTAGTTTCGTACAACTTATTAAATATTCAATTAGGTTTTTTGTAAAATCCTGTTGTTTTTAATTCCTTTATTAATTTTAGATCTACTATAAATAATACGTACCCTTTAATTATCACACTTACGAATACAAATACCCTTACAGAAAAAACAAAGATATTTTTTTTTTAATCTATGCCAAACATTTGGGCTGCTGAAAATATAACATAGCAATCAGAACTTTCAAATACTTTTGTAAAATAAACATTTTTAAGAAGCTTTTGCTAAAAAAATTTAAAACTTTCAAAATTCCGGGAAGTTATTGAGCCTCGAAGTGCTCAAAATAGTCATAATTATAATATGTAGTGTTAAGTTATGGAATTAGCGGGAAGATGCACGGATGGCCTTTAGGGTCAACCGATTTCCTAATTTTTTTTTATTTAAAATCGGTCATTAATCTTTGATCTGAGGTACTGTGGATAACACACAGATTAACCCGGGATTTACACTAGTGTCGCATTGCGTCATCATGCGACGAGATGCATATGAACAGTCAGTCTTGATTAGATAGTTTAAAGTTTAGATAATTTTTACGTCTAGATAGAGCCTCTTGCTGCTAAACAATCAATGAAAACAGGCCAGGTTTTTTAGTTTTGTGTGCGTGACAAGCTACGTCTTACACTCGCGATTTGTATGACACTTTGTGTTAGTGTGCGTGCATTGCTCAAACTAGAGTTTAACTGTCAAACTCAATTATTTTCGGCGTTTTCACAGCTGTCACAGTATATCTAGACGTATAAATAATCTGAGGTTTAAAACATAAAAAAATACTCTAATTGCATTTTACGTAAGATTATCCAATTTTATTTTATACAGCCCTTGTTACTTTCAAATTCAAATTCAAATACACTTTATTCATTTAGGTCACGGAAATGACACTTATGAATGTCAAAAAATATTGTTTCTTATTGAATTTACCGCTACTTCGTAAAGGGTTGAGCTAATGAGAAGAAGTAGCAAGAAACTCATTGCCACTCTTTTAACTCAAGATTTACATTTAACTGTTTTACAAATCATTTCAATTACAATATATGCTTTGTGAGAAAACTCGCTTTTATATACTTTTCATATTATTTAGGTAGTACTCAAATTCTTCCTGTAGTAGATACTCCTTTTATGATAGGAATTAGGAATATTATTTGCTTTTTTATGATAATAAGGGACGGGACAAGTAGGACATAATCCACATCAGTTGATGGTAAATGATACGCCCGGCCCATTAAAATGCAGTGCCGCTATAATGACGCTCGTCAGCTTGAGTCATAAGATGTTAAGTCTCATTTGCCCAGTAATTTCAATAGCTACGGCGCCCTTCAGACCGAAACACAGTAATGTTTACACATTACTGCTTCACGGTAGAAATAGGCGCTTATTTGATTATTGTCGAAACAATCCCAAACGTGGTCCGCAAATTGCCCCGGAAACTAGTAGGTACTGAACTGTTCAATTAGTTTCAAATGAATATTAATTAATTTAAATGCAATAATTCCTTTAAAATTTAAATACGTAAGTATCCATCTCTACTCTGTGCTTAAACGTGTTGTTTAAACTTTGGACAAAGTTCATTTTACACATGATTAAATATTGTTATCCGTTTATCCGAAAGGGTCAAACGTGACCCGATTAAAAGCCATGATGTCTTCATTTTTCTCAATAAGGGCACCTACTATTTTGTACGTAGGTGATTCAAATATTATTTTATCATAGTATATTATGATTAACGCGAGTGTAACACATTTAAATAAAACGCTCTTAAAGGATTAAAACGCGTGTTTTTTCAATAGAGAAGATGGTCTAAAATTATCTAACACCTGGGATCGAATAGTCTCTAAATTAAGACATACCAAAAAAGAAGAGGACACTGTCAGTAAATTTTTACCAAAAACCATCTGTGTACAGCAAATACCACCTCCGAGGAAATAAATGGCGCTAAACTTCGTTGTGACAAATACTCAATCTTTGACTTACTTCATCTGCAGTCCCCCTGAAAACGAGATCTGGAAAGGTCTTGAAACGTCAGCTTAACTAAAATAAAAATGTAACTTTTACGCAAACATCTAATGTAAAACAGTTGCAATTACACGCGTTTTAATCCTTTAAAAGTGTTTTATTTAAATTATGTCATCATACTACGTGCTAAGGTAATAAAATTATTCTTAAATTTATTAATAGCGAGCGGCTTAACCTACTATTATACAGGGTGTCCCAAAGTTATGGGACATGAAGGGAAAGTAGGGTGGTACCTTAAATATCGTATATAGGGTATTTTACTGAAAGAAGACTTTATGTTATTTTTAAAAGTTAGTAATTCTGCATTCAAAGATTTTCTAAAAATTACTTGCCTCGTCTGGGACTCGAACCGACTTAAATGTAATAAAAAAACACCCCTACTTCATCTACGATATTTAAGGTATTTTATTGTCCCAAAGTTATGGGACATGAAGGGAATTTGCATGTAATCGCAACTAACGCATTAAGCCTTAGATATAGGATATAGGCAATCATGGACTTTTTTTTTAAATTGAATACTTGATTTTGGCAACTATGGCCCACTCAAATGTTATACAGTCAGAAATAATTATAAGTACATTAATTATTTACTGAATTTTACAATATAAATAACAGAAGCCCCATATTCCTCAGTCTCTGTTTGTAACGTGCAGTTCACAACAGCGGTTTATATAAACACAGTCGAGACGATCTCCCAGTGCAGCCAGCTTGCTGTTGCTCCCTCGAACTCGGCACACCAGTGACGTGCCTCTTTTTCGCATTATTGCGTAAAAACAGTCAACACGGGCTTCGGCAAACACCTCTGAGCGCTGCATGGGAGCCTCAACAGCATCCTGAAAGCATTGTTGTACTGGACCCGAAGGGCGCTGTACGATCTTTGCGCATACAGGTGGCACAGGTTGCAGGTGTAGAATTGTAATAATAATAATAACATTGGAAAACGGTTTTGCAACCCCGAAACTAGTTAAAACTGTATCTTCGGGGTCAGTGATTCCTCGACAAATGACAATGACCAATGAAATAATAAATAAAAATAAAATGTGTGTGTGTGTGTGTGTGTGAGAGAGTAGGTTACAGTAGACTTTCCGTTTCTGAATATGATAATTGTTTAAGATAGGCGGTGGTGGTTTTCTTTTTTATCTCGAAATTGCTTAGTGTGTAGATAAAAGTCTTCTCATGAATCTTATTGTATAGCTTAGAGGAGAGAGCATCATACATTTGTCCGAAGTCGGTTAAAATTAGACTGTCTGGGATCACCTCCTCCACACGCAACAAATTATCATCTGTAAGAATATAACAAAATTATTAATATTAGTTGGCTAAATATATTTTACGTCAAAAGCTGCAAAACTATGTTTTAAAATGGCGTTACAGTATTAAGATTGGATGAAGTATTATGAGAGTAATTTTCCATAATTCATGATTTTATCTTTCCGACAAGAAAACAATTTTTGGTAATAATATATTATAGAAATTATTCAGCAAGGGTTATATTTTATTCATATTATCTTATTTATTTTCGCATATTTATGTAATACAATTTGAAGTACTTCCCTTATAAATGTGTGAGGGAAGACCGGAGGCTAGTTCGACCGGATAGGAATGCTAACAATATGCGAATACTATTAAATGGTGTAAAATGTTCACACTATTATTTAGTAATTAAGTTATTGTAACACTGTAAGTTTTCCAAATAAAATAAAATAAAAATAAAAATAAAAAAAATATTATTATCAAAACATTAATGTCTAATGGCCGTTCCCAATATACTATCTACAGATTGCGATAAATTACTACTTTCTACTGTCAGTAATTAGCTGTCAGTAATCTGAAGCTGTCCCATTATACCCGCGTGAATAGCAATTTCCATACAACTTATATCGCTGGTAAGCTATACGTCATCTCATTGACAGACAGTGTGTACGGATAAGGTGAATTACCGTCGATAAGTTTATTGGGACAGAAAAATCAACGATAGTTTCGATTTTCTATCTCAGGTACGCAACAACCGGGGATAGACTGAATATTGGGAACGGCCGTAAATAAACAATTCTAAACAAATTTCAAGTTTTTCGCACCCATTGCGCGTCACGTAAGAAAATTTCGCAAGAAAACGCAAGAAAAAAAAAACTTCTAATCAATTTTGCATAAATATATATGGCAATAGATCATATCATTTCTATCCGAAAAAGTGCTGAACGTGAGTAGTAGATATATAATATAATAGACACGTTTAAGTCATTTAGAAATAAAGTTTTAGAAAAAATAACGACCACGGTAGATAATAGTTTGTATGAGATTGTTAATGACTTATTAATTCTTACTTTTATTTTTTGTACTTCCACACTTACCACTTTATAATTATTTACATTGTATAGTTTCTAGAATTAAGATTTACTACAAGTTACTTAATTTTTTCATAATTAAAATGTTGAATGTACCTAATAGAATAACCAACCTAGAATTAGTATGTAAGTGCAAATCAATTGTTAATGTTAAGTTGAGTTATTGTTGGTACATCTTAAATAAATAAATAAATATATACCCGGAACAAAACAACCTTAACTCCTGTTCTGAAATATTAAGAAACAACAGATCATTTGATAGGAAAATTCAAAACCAGACACTTATTAAATTTAACACATAAATTCTCATCGTATATCATGCTTTGTTTACTCTAAAAAAGAGCAAACAGATTTTAATTTGAGCGTAACAAAGGGGTTTTACTGCCGAGTGTAACAGAACGTAAAGCTGTATCATATAAATAAAGTAGACACGTGCACTTGGCGTTACCAAAATGTATACGAGAATGTTACGTAAATTTATTGTTACAGAAGTTTAGAAGCGCCCAACGCTCGGACGTGATTATGGCGTTTTAACGCAGCTTTCAATCTTAAATTTGCATTGCATTAATTTGCACTGCAAATATTTACTTTTTTGCAAACATTTCATCTGAACTTTGGACGTTCATAATGTGCTCATAAATTGTAATAAAGAAAACATTGAAAGAAACCTAGAATGCCGGCCAGATTATGGGTAGGTACCACAACGGCGCCTTTTTCTGCCGTGAAGCAGTAATGTATAAGCATTACGAGTATTTTGTTTCGGTCTGAAGGGCGCTGTAGCTAGTGAAATTGCTGGGCAAATGAGACTAAGCATCTTATGTCTCAAGGTCAAGAGGGCATTAACATATATTTTACAAAGAAAGGATTAAATTAAATTTTTTAACAAAATTTATGATCGATGCGGAACTCGAACCCGCGACCTCTCAAGATCACTTAAAAAATAAAAAATTGTTTAATTTAAGGATTTCTCAAAAAACGTATTTCCTGGAATTCCACAAAACTTTGATATTTCTGCACACTATTTTTGGTTCAATGTGATCGCTTTGTCTTGCTTGTCGTCAACAGGCGGTATGCGTTGGATCAAACAACATGCTTTTCGACCACTTTCGCGTTGACGATACACACGACCTGGAAGGGCCCTCTTTAAAGGAGACTTCGCTAAATAATGTTGCAATGCTAAAGAGGATTGTGGAAATATTACAATCAACAATTAAGTCACTGTGTGTCTTCTATCGCATTTATCACGGGGAGTGTTCCGAAGAGCTGTTTCACCTGATTCCTGCCGCCGAATTCCACCTTCGCACGACACGCCACTAATTAGGATACCATCCCCACCATCTGGATGTATGGCGTTCCTCCACAGTGCGGTTTTCACGGAACCTTCTTCCACGTACTTACTACAAAGCTGTGGAATGAGTCTTCTTGTGTGGTGTGGCCGGGACGCTACGACATGGATACCTTCAAAAGAAGCGTGTAAACCTGTTTGATTCCTCTGGTGTTGCAAGAGAATGTGGGCAGCGGAGATCACTTAACACCAGGTGAACCTTACGCTTGGTTGTCTTCCTTTACCATAAAAAAAGTCATAATGATATACTACTCTGAGCAGTGAACAGATCTATCACTATTTTTTATAAAAGAGGGGACAAACGGGAAAGCGGTGCACTTGATGGCATGTGATGAGACACCCGCCAACGTACATCCGCAACACCAAGGGGTCAAGGCATGCGTTACCGGCCATTAATTTGACAGTCCGCTCTAAGCTTGGTGGGCCCTTAGTCTTATAGGATCAGGAGAAATGCGGCTGGTAATTGATTCCGCAAAAGTGCTGCATAGAGGCTTTGTTGTGTCTTCCACCGGTTTTATCGCATAGTAGGTATTCCGAAGATCTTTTTTTATGAAATTAAGGGAAGAGACGAGTAGGACGTTCAGTTGATGGTATTTGATACGCGCTGCGCTTTACAATAGAGTGCCGCTCAGGATTCTGTAAAAGCACAAAAATTCTGAGCTGCAATACAATAGCGCTCGTCACCTCGAGACATAAAATGTTAAGTCTCATTTGCCCAGTTATTTCACTAGCTACGGAGCTGTTTAACTTGATCCCTGCCACCAAATTAAACCTTCGCATGATACCCAACAAACTTGATGATCATCCTCACCAGCTGGATGTGTTACGTTTCTTCCCAGTGAGGTTTTCAGGGAACTTGTTACCATTTACGATGAAACTGGAGTTAACTAACTAAGTTATCACTTTCTCATTTGGAAATATAGAAGGTTCTCAAAATGGATACTCCCAAACGGTCAGCTTCTAAAATATTTCTAAAGAACCCCGTTCAAGAAACCGCATTTCTCGCCTAGAAACGGATTGCTTGGTTTCAAAATCTCGAGCGATTAACAATGCCATGGTCGTTTGGAAGGCAAAGCCAAGTTGGCCTCGAAGAAGCTAAATATAGTAGGGCAATACTTCAAGCCGACACACATTCTAGCGCTCTACAAAGCGCAGATCCGGCCACAGATGGAGTATTATTCTGCGAACACCACACAGTTGTCTCCAGGATGATACCACGTGGGTTTCTTCAAAAAAAGCGAGTACACCTTTTAAAGGCTGACGCTAAAGTGATTATTCTGATGTTGCCAGAGAATGTGGGCGGCAGTGATCACTTAACAACAGGTGCGTTTGTTTTCCTCTTCTACTAAAAAAATAGTTACGCTAAGCCGTTACGTAACAATAATATTACTCCTATTATCTATATATCCCTCCACTTCCATTTGGATATCTTTAAAATTTTCATTAAATATCAACTTGAAGGAAAACAAAGGGTAATATATTGAAAATGCTCTTCATATAGCAGTATATTATCCATTCGAAATTCAATTCATTCAACAGCGTAGCGGTTCTATAATGATGGTACGTAGGCCGCCATATTATAAAAAATCCTTTATCACTGTTAAGTAGGACGTAAAGAATATTTCGTATAGACACACAAAACGGTTTTTATCTGCTTGAAATTCATGGAGTCATGAATAAAAACGGTCTCTTGAATTATTTAACAGGTGAGATGCTTTGAAAAAATCTCTGGATAGGCTTTGTTAAGGCTTTCATGAGTAACGGGGATGTGCTTTAGAAATAAATTAAATATCATAATATTTTGATGATTGAAGGCTGTGAGAGTACTCAGGTTTATTGAAATGCATCTAACACAGCATCCGATCTGAATTGATGGCATTTGCTTTTATCATAAATGAATGGATTGATTTAGTATAATATCATGTATTTGGGAACTTGTCAACTTCACTTATTTTCAAAGTGAAAGAAGCCGAAGTTTTATATGACGAAGTAAACAATGCTCTATCTGACATCGTGTACTGGTTTAGCGCCAATAACTTATTGTTAAATAGTCATAAAACCAAATATATTAAATATACCGCGCCAAATGTCAAAAATGTAGATGCGAATATTTTATTAAATGGAGAGTTGGTAAAACCAGTGGAATCTGCTGTATTTCTTGGCATTACTCTTGATTCCAATTTGCAGTGGGGCAGTGTGCGATGTATATGCTTCTACAATATGATCCCAGAAAAATAATCATTTATTTAAGCAAAACAAATCTTATAACTATATTTACAATACTACGACTACATAAAATTAAAACTATCATTACGTGGAAGCGTACCAAGAATACTGGCAGCATTACCGCGTTGGATAGCAAGGCTGATCCGTTGACCGAAATAGCTGCCAGCGCTTGGGTTTCCAGTAGCCTTATTGAGGCGCGAAGATAGTATTTTGAACATTCTCCGCGCCTCTGGGCCCCACGGGCCAAGTGTCTCGACACCAAACGCAAAGATGTATGACTCACTGAGACCAACATATTAGCGACGCTTGCCGTCTTCGGCAGTCGAAGCAGCAGCCCCAGCACCAACTGACGTAACTTGGACATGAGAAGGAGGCAGAGTGTCGACGCAAGTAGCGTCCCACACCAGTGCCCTTCCCCGTGCCCAAGCCACCAGCGTCATTCCATCAGGACGCTTGCCATCGCGGCGGGTAATACCATTTGGCTCTAAAACAGCTGGTATATTAAGAGCGGCAAATGCCCTGCGGATGACTTCATTAATGCTGGCGTGACGACTGAACTGTCCCAGAAAATGTACAAAACAAATGTGTTACGAAATTTAAAAGAATTGTTAAAAGACGTTTGTATGGGAAAGGTTACTATAGTATAAACGATTTTTGATTGAGTTTCTTGCGACAATTCTTCTCAGGTCTGAGGCAGTCTCTTTTTAATGGGTGGTAGATTTTGACGTTCAATAAGTAATTTTAAATCCTATTTTGAATAAAAATATTTGAATTTGAATTTGTCATTCAAAATCGGTTACAATAACAAAAGACGCGCCTATCTATCTTGCAGTATCTCCGTTAGTGTTCTCTCCTGTACGCTCTGTTGGTCTATGCACTAGTATTTGTAAGTCTATGGAGAATACCAGAGCGCATGTCAGATATGAATGAATGTGCTTAGTCTGGACACGAATCTACAATTACCTATATCGTAACCGTTATTTCGTATTGATTGGTGCATGTCGACAGCCTGTTATGTTGTAAGTAATATGTTGCACTAAGTCGAGCTTTACTATTAAATTACAATCGAGCTTTACGTGTGACTATTCCCAACTAGATTTATCGCATTACAGCAAATACTGAATTGGCTGACACTAGCACAAAAGTGATAACTGTTTGGTGGCCATTTTATGGTGTAATTCACTAATTCAAATATTTTTATTCAAATCAGGATAAGATATCACTTATTGACAGTTAAAAACTACCATTAATTCTAAAAAGAATGCCTTAGACCTGAGAAGAACGGCCGCAACAAACTAAGCTCTTTTTGTATTATAAAAAATGTGGAAATTTATTGAATTAGGCGTTACGGAAATCCATAATCATACAAATGATTTGAATCTAATTAGACATATTGAGTCTCGTGCCACATTTTGGCGAGACAACACGTCCTGAGGATGCCTCGTGTAGAGGCGAAACACGCGTCGAATTATTTTAAAAACAAATATTGGCGGAATTAACACTAAAGAAAACATAAATCATTTGTATAAAAAATGTGATAACAATGTAATATCGTACAATAAAACTTATTACTTATTAGCCTGAGGGCGGTTGCTTCATTCCCAATTTGTGGTATCGTTAAGAAAGTCATTTTGTTATAGTAACAATTACCACACAATTTTCATCTCTTTCATCATTAATGGCTATCACAGTTTATCACAGGTTTCTAGAAATTTCACTTATGTGCCTAGATACATCATTATCAAGAGTGTGTATACAGCCTCCTTATTATTGTGTTACGGTCTGAGAGGCGTCGTAGCTAGTGAAATTACTGGGCAAATGAGGCATAACATCTTATGTCTCAAGTTGACGAGCGCAGTTGTAGAGCCGCTCAGAATTTTTTGGTTTTTCAATTATCCTGAGAGTCCGCAGATAGTTTCGACATGGTCCAAACTATCTGCGTACCGTGGGTGAGAATTTATTTAATATATTTTGTCCTGATGTGGATTTGAAAGACCGGCCTTCATTAGACGTTAACGAATTATATTGAAGGTCAACAGACTATATTGTATCTGATAAGCTACGCCAATATTCCACACTGAATAATATTATACAGCCTCGAACAAAATCGGCGCCGTTTTGTCGGAACGGAGATTAAGGCCACTGGTTGAAAGCGCATAGACTTAATACATCGCAACGATATCATATTATAAAAGGCACACTGGAAGATTTTTACTCTTAAATGTTTGAATTTCGAATTTTACATTGTGTAGAACAAGGTTATATAATAAATAACGGTAATTCGCTTGTCAGAATAATTAGAAGTATTTATAAATAACTGTGATTCGCCGTCAGTATTGGAAGATAATTGTCGGCAGAGAAAAAAAAATAGGGTGATGATTTAAAAAAGTCCTCATTTTGCATTATATTTTTTTTTTATGGAAAAGAAGGACAAACGAGCGCACGGGTCACCTGGTGTTAAGTGATCACCGCCGCCCACATTTTCTTGCAATACTAGAAGAATCACAGGAGCGTTGCCGGCCTTTAAAGAAGGTACCCATGTCGTATCGTCCCGGAAATACCGCGGAAGCTCATTCCACAGCTTTGTAGACGTGGAAGAAAGCTCCTTGAAAACCGCGCTGTGAAGGACCACCATACATCCAGATAGTGGAGAAGATATCCTAATTTCTGACGTGTCGTGCGATGGTGGAATTCGACGGCAGGAATGAGGTAAAACAGCTCTTCGGAACACTTTTGCTTTTTGGTAGGGAGGCAATTTTATTTGAGCACTGAAAGAAGTTGGAAACATACTGATATGTCATAATGTCCTTGTTTTATGACGAGAATTTTCTGGATGGCAAGAATGTTTAATTGCCCGGCTTCATTTTGTAATTCTCCTCAGAGTAATTGTTGTAATATTGTTGTGCGGAGGTTATATAATCTACCAAAGATCTACCATTAGGTAAACCAGAATCCAAGTAAGGAATCTTACTTACGGCCGTTCCCAATATTCAGTCTATCTCTTACTTGAGATAAAAATCGTAACTATCGTTGAATTTTTTGTCCCAATAAAATTATCGACGGTAACTCACCTTATCCATACACGTTGTCTGTCAATGGGACGACGTATAGCATACCAGCGATAGAAATTTGTATGGAAATTTCAATTCACGCGTCCCAATATAAGGCGATAAGGATGACTTATCGGTTATATAGGGAGAGCTTAAGATTATTGACAGCTAATTACTGACAGTAGAAGGTAGTAATTTATCTCTATCTGTAGAAAGTATATTGTGAACGGCCGTTAGTGCTGTGTCCTTTAACGTCAGTAGACGTAAAAATTGCCAGTCAATATTCTGTAAGCGTACAGTAAAATATGTGAATAATAAGATAATTTTATTCAAACGTTTACGAAACCTGATTTCAGATTCAGCTTATGTTCAATGTTAACGAATTGTATGACGTAAGCGGTAAGACAGACAAAGGCTGTTCAAAGGGAAATGGATTTTCCATTTACGTCCATAGGATTGTGGGGATTAAGAGATCTTGGTACAGTCATGAGATAAGCGGCTTAATGTTTATTTATATAAATTGTTCTTATTTGTTTCAGGCATGTGTCGCTGATAGCTACAAAAACCATACCTACGGGACGAGCAGGACGTTCAGCTGATGTACTTGATACGCCCTGTCCATTACAATGCAATGCCGCTCAGGATTATTGAAAAACCCAAAAACTCTGAGCGGCACTACAACTGCGCTCGTCATCTTGAGACATAAGATCTTAAGTCTCATTTGCCCAGTAATTTCAGTAGCTACGGCGCTCTTCAGACCGAAACACAGTAATGCTTACACATTACTGCTTCACGACAGAAATAGACGCCGTTGTGGTACCCATAATCTAGCCGGCATCCTGAGCCTCTTGAAGCAAAGGAGCCTCCCACTGGTACTCCCCAAGTATGCCTCAGACCTGAGAATAAAGAAACTCAGCGGGTTTCTTTATTAAAGTGGCCTGGGTGTCAATCCTGGTTACAATTTTTTATAAATAAAAATTAAGCCTACCTGTTTCAGGCATGAGGCACTATGTGTTAGCTATAAAACAATACCAATGGGCACAAAACAAGTATAATAACAGTAGCGTAACATAGCAGTCTCCTTGAAATTTATACATACGCCGGGACGGAGCGCTAGGGTTGGTACATACGCATATAACTCGGACAGCGACCAGTCTCAGCAAATCATAATAGTTTTGTCTTTCCAAGATTGCTTAGCGGCCGTATAAGTCGTTTGTATGTGTGCGTGTATCGTTCAGGCACTCTAGTATTTTTTTATGCCAATACGGGACGAGATGAGCAGGACGTTCAATTGATACGCCCTGCCCATTACGCTGCAGTGACGCTCAGGATTCTTGAAAAACCCAAAAGCTCTGAGCGGCACTACAATTGCGCTCGTCACATTGAGACAGAAGATGTTAAGTCTCATTTGCCTAGTAATTTCACTAGCTGCGGCGCCCTTCAGACCGAAACACAGTAATGCTTACACATACGCTTCATGGCAGAAATAGGCGCCGTTGCGGGGCTCATATTCTAGCCGACATCCTGTGCAAACGAGCCTCCCACTGGTGAATAGTACTATAACAGAAACGACGTTCAGCAGTCTCCTTGAAATTTATACCTACGTCTGGACGGAGCGCTAGGGTTGGTACGTATAAAAATAACTTGGACAGCGACCAGTCACGGCAATAGACAAGTCTCAATAGTTTTCTCTTCCCAAGATTGCTTTGCGGCCGTATAAATGGTTTGCATGTGTCTCGATTCAGGCGCTATAGTACTAAGTAAAAGTACTACTATTCTATTACTGTTTTGTACCACAGGCGCATAGGAAACCTCGAGGTAGTAATTCAATCGGTTGTCTATCACTCACCGCGACGCAAGCGCCGTGTTTTTTAATCAATTGAAAAAAAGTCCCCAATCTTATATCAGGAAGTCTATTACCAAAATCGAAATCCGAAGTTTCGGTCCGAAACGAATGAACTTCGAATTAAATCCTATTACCAAAGTACTTCCGATCCGAATAGTGCGCTTGGAATTCGTATCTGAACCATAGATTTAACCATAAAAAGTGAAGTTGCAGTTACGATCTTAATGTTAAACAGCGAAAAAGTAAATGTCTAATCGCGAACTTCGTATCGATCTTCGGATCCGAAACACTTTCGTAATAGGAAAATGTATGATCCGTCAACCGAAACTTCGTATTTGATTTTGGTAATAGAGCTCCTGAAAGGCATATTCGATAAATGCTTGAAATTCAATATTACATGTACATTAAAGTAGTTTCGAAGTTAGTAATTTTTATGTTGTCTGTACTCCAGAAATTATCATCCAACAGTATGAAGCTGGCAAATTAATATCAGTTCGTTTAACTCAAGGGAAGGCGTTCGTCTCAAATTTGATTAAATAGATTCGGGAAATAGACTGAAGATATTGTGAATTATCAGAATACCATAACTAACTTCCACATTATTCAACAATTTATTTCCGATCTATTAAACTTATTAGATTATAATTGTAATTCCTAATTTTCATCGTGTTAACACTGACGAGTAAAAAAATAAGGACTCCGTGTCACCTTACATAACAGTGAGGCACCATAACAAGCCGGTAAACGTGTAAATACATAGCCCCACGCATACACTTACACTAATACAAGTCGATCGGCCGCCATTATGTGATTTGCCATCGTCTGTGACAGATTAGTTTGCGTCACAATAAAATATTTTAAAAATGCCATTGTGCGATGTGTAAAAGTGTAAAAGAATAATATAAACGTATTTGTGGATATATGATTATCTAAGGGAGAAAAAATTGTGTAACTGGTATTCCCCGTAACCGCACACACACTAGCATAAAGGTGCTTCACTTGCTAATATCACAGCGTGGAGTCCTTCTTTTTTTACGCACAATTAACACGCACTGACTAGCCGTGTGTGTTAATTGTATACATTTTATTTCTTTAAATGTTCTCTTTGTAATTATTACATTGAATTACAACCGTTGTTTGTTCTTTGTCTTATAACTGTTTTTCAATTACAATAGTATATTTTACAATCTATATTATTACAGTATTTTACATCGTATCAATCAACAGCAGTACATATAATACCAAAGAGAATATAAATTCTATATAATAAGGGGCGGGACTGCCTAACGGCCGTTCCCAATATACTATCTACAGATAGAGATAAATTACTACCTTCTACTGTCAGTAATTAACTGTCAATAATATGAAGCTGTCCCAATATACCCGATACTCTCTACTAGTCATTCTTATTGCCTTATATTGGGACGCGTGAATTGCAATTTCCATACACTTTTATCGCTGGTAAGCTATACGTCGTCCCATTGACAGACAGCGTGTACGGATAAGGTGAGTTACTGTCGATAAGTTTATTGGGACAGAAAAGTCAACGATAGTTACGATTTTTATCTTAAGTAAGAGATAGACTGAATATTGGGAATGGCCGTAAGTGAAAATTGATATGAAGTATAGTATGGAACATGGAGTGAGATTTTGTCATAAGTTTAAAACAGTATGACAGTATGGCAATTGGCGACGAAGTATAATCCGGCTCAGTTTGAAAGCGATTAGTTAAAACATAATGGATTTCACTATGTGGCTATCTCCGTTTTTTACATGATTATAGCTGTCATCTGTCAATCCATCAATAACTGCACGTTACATATAATCGAGTGAATCGCTATTTAAAGTGAAACTTTTATTATCGACTCAAACTTTTTCGTCTGTGTGTTGCATGTCGCGTGACGGTCGGGCGGCGCCTATAGTTCGCAGCAGCTGACCGTGTAGTGTATGGACTATAATTACTCATTTGTGCTAGTGCTCCACGCTATTTTGTTTGTTTTTGTTAGTGTTTAATGTAAATGTTGTTTATCAGTGTTTAATGTAATATTTTTCAATCAATATTGTTAACCAGGACTAAGACACAGAGTTCAATAAAAATAAGTTGGAGACTTAGTCTACTTTTATTATTTCCTATTATCATTCCAATTTTCCAAGTATGAAATTAAGATTGATAAAGCGATTTTTATACCCTGAAAGGTATATTATTCCAAAAATTTTTAGTAAAATGTCCATAATGTGAAAAAAAAAGTTCACTTTTACCGTGGTTTCATAAAACCACACAATCCTTTTTTCTTAGAGAGTTTCGCTAGGTTGATAATACAAGACATTTGTGTTTGTTTGTGTGTATATGATAGAAGATCTATGAGGAATAATAAATTATTTGGATTTAGACAACGCCAGCTGTCAAATGTCTGTGCGCTTAAATATTGATTTTTGATAAGCAAGTCCGAAGAAAATCGACTGCTTGGTCGAATACTTTATCGTAGTTGTTATAACAATATTCAACAAAAATATTGAACCAAGTCTGAATGTCAATTAGTTTAATTTAAAAAAAAGAATTGTGTGGTTTTATGAAACCACGGTAAAAGTGAACTTTTCACATTATAGACATTTAACTAAAAATAGCGTGGAGCACTGGCACTAATGAGTAATAGACTATACACTACACGGTCAGCTGCTGCGAACTATAGGCGCCGCCCGACCGTCACGCGACATGCAACACACAGACGAAAAAGGTTGAGACGATGTAATAAAAGTTTCACTTTAAAAGAGTCAGCTATACCATAACGCCTGTGTTTTCAGCATAGAAGACAAAGACAAAAAATATTAAATTAAATGTTTATTTAAATAGTTACATTACAGAGATAAAATTAGAATTTGATTTAACATAGAATCATCTTTGGTATAGTATTATTTTTGTATTTTCAAATTTAGTTACAAATGCTTCATTAGCTTACTTACATAAAACTTGAAAGTGGACTAGGGTGGGGCACACATAGTCTAAACGAGATAATATTATCATAAATCGCGAATGCAGTAAAGAATGTGCGTTTTAATATATATAGGATTACTAGTGGACTCGACAGATGTTGTCCTTTACACACGTCTTAAATTTGAAAAATCGGTCCAGCCGTTAGGAGGAGTTCACTAACATACACATGAGCAGGAGAATAGTATTATATGGTCGGAATTGAGAATCTTAACCAATCTCGAATCCACCTGAAGACACACAGAAAGTTTCATTAAAATCGGTCCAGCCGCTTAGGAGGAGTTCAGTTACAACAGACGCAGAAAATATATATATATAGTAAGATATATGGACGGAATTGAGAATCTAAACCAATCACAAATTCACTGGAACACACATAAAAATCATTAAAATCGGTCCAGCCGTTTAGGAGGTAGTTCAATAGTGAATCTAAACCATTCTCGAATCCACCTGAAGACACACAAAAAATCATTAAAATCGTTCCAGTAGTTTAGGAGGAGTTCAGTTACAACAGACGCACAAAAGAAATATATATATTAAGATTAGTCTGTTCCACTTTTAGTTTCATTTAGCCCCGCTACTCACCAGCCAGGTCAACAGCTCCGACTTGGGGTATAATAGGAGAGGTATGGAACAAGTTTTCAGCTTTCCTCTACCTACCCAAAAATTGGTGCGAGCTGTCGGACCATTTACAAGAAAATTTAAACGTAGAAAATTATTACTTATACAAACACGACACGCCGCAAGTTAGGATATCATCCCCACCATCTGGATGTGTGGTGGTCCTCCACAGTGCGGTTTTCAAGGAGCTTTCTTCCACGTACTACAAAGCTGTGGAATGAGCTTCCTTGTGCGGTGTTTCTGGGACGTTACGACATGGGTACCTTCAAAAAAAGCACGTACCCTTCCTTAAACGCCGGCAACGCTCCTGTGATTCATCTGGTGATGCAAGAGATTGTGGGCGGCGGTGATCACTTAACACCAGATGACGAATCTACGAATGTTCGTAGAAATGAAGTTATTCATTGCTCCGACAACGTTATTATTAAATTGATTCTACTAGCATAATTTATATTCTTTGACGATGAATTCCAAATTGAAAGACATAAGTCTTTCATGGGGCGAACTACTCGACTTAGCTAAGCATAGAATTAATCTGGTGTTCGTACGAGGAGGTATTCAAATACAGAGATAATATTGATACGATCTTGCCACACGGTTATATTTGTATAGTTTAACTATTATATAAATATGTATATACTTTTTATCTTCGTCAGATTCGGAATTTCTAAGGTTATATTAGTATCCTTTAACTATTATATAAATTATGTATATTTTTTTTACTTAAATTTTTATAGTTGTTAAATCCACATGTTTTTCTCTACTTCTGTGCGTATATTTAACTGTTTAATTGTATTTAAATGTATATATATGTAAATGTATGTATATGTAAATGTATGTTTTTCCTATAATATGTTGATTTATTACCTTTGTCAAGCTATAAATAAAATCTCCTTAGGTTACCTGGAAGAGATTGCTAAATCGCCGATAAGATCGCCTAATTATGCTACCATAACTCTAATATTTATGTACAAATTGTAATATTATTTTACCGCAATATATAGGTAATTACAATTCATTCCCACGGACTAGTAAAAACATAAGGACTCCGTGTCACCTTACAAAATAGTGTAGCACCAAAACAAGCCCATTAACGTGTAAATACATAAGCCCCACTCACACACTTACACTACTACAGGCCGACAGGCAGTCATTATGAGAAATGTCATCGTCTGTGATAGATCAGTTTGCGTCTCAATAAAATATTTAAAAAATGCAGTCGTGCGTTGTGAAAAAGTGTAAAAACGTTACTATATAAGTATTTGTGGAAGGCCATAATATATGATTATTTAAGGGAGAAAAAATTGTGTAACTAGTATCCCCAGTAACCGCACACACACTAGCATAACGGTGCTTCACTTGCTAATATCACGGCGCGGAGTCCTTCTTTTTTTACTTGTCCGTGTTCATTTCTGTGTGTGTAGATATATGGATTTAAGAAGATAAGAACGATCAAAAGTTATAAGTTTCGAGTTTAGCTCTTCATCATCATTTATTTATTCTTAATTTGTTCTATTATGATGAAAGACATTAGTGGCAGACACCTTGCTAAGCTTTCTACAGAAATTATGTTAAGAGCACTCCATTTCAGGGCCGTCGAGCTAAGAGTCGCCACATCTCAAGTGTTTCATACTTCTCAAACATTTTATTCGTGTTTTATGATCTAGCGAACGACCAAACAGATTTCGTTGAGTGATTTTTAATGATTCTGCTTTTTGAAATTTAAATGCACTTGTGCTACATTTTCTACGGTAACAAACTTAAGAGCAGCCAAAGCGTCATATTTTTCAGCAAACGCTTGTAATGTTTCTTAAAAAAAATAATTACTGATAAGTATCATGTGCATTATTAAAAAATTATATTGTAATTTAAAACATTGTTAATCTTATAACTATATTTACAAAACTATGACTACATAATGTTAAAACTATCATTACCTGGAAGCGTACCAAAAATACTGGCAGCATTTCCCCATTGGATAGCTAGGCTGATCCGTTGACTGAAATAGCTGCTAGCGGTTAGGTTTCCAAGATAGTACTACAGACAAGATAGTACATCCTCCCCGCCTCTGGGCCAAGTGTCTCGACACCACACGACATAAAGATATATGACTCACTAAGACAACTTTTACCAGTGGGAGGCACAGGATTCCGGCTAGATTATGGGTACCACAACGACGCCTATTTCTGCCGTGAAGCAGTAATGTGTAAGCGTTACTGTGTTTCGATTTGAAGGGCACCGTAGCTCGAAAAATTACTGGGCAAACGAGACTTAACATCTTATGTCTCAAGGTGACTAACGCAATTGCAGTGCCGCTCAGAATTTTTGAGTTTTTTCAGGGCGTATCAATTACCATCAGCTGAACATCCTGCTCGTCTTGTCTCTTACTTTCATAAAAAAAAAACATATTAGCGACGTTTGCTGTCTTCGGCAGTCGAAGCAGCAGCCCCAGCACCAACTGACGTAACTTGGACATGAGAAGGAGCCAGAGTGTCGACTAATAATAATGCCAAATCCTGTGCATTGTATTTAGGTTTCAATTAAAGCAGCAAATACAAATTTCAAGAAACAAATTCAGTATATCGCTTCAAATATCTACATTTTTGCACAAATCTCACCTGAACTTGGCCGTTCATAATGAGCTCATAATTGTAAAAGTAAAGAAAACATTGCGATACAAATCTCGCGCATGTAATTGAGATTCTAAATGATTCCTTAAAAACACTGTTTATTTCCTGGAAGAAGTTTTATCGAGTTTCTGTACACTATTTTTCGTTCAATGGTATCGCTTTCTCTTGCTTGTCGTCAACAGGCGGTGTACGTTGGATGACACAACACACTTGGTTGGCTTTTGGACCATGTTTGGGTTGACCATAGACAGGACTTGAAAAATTCCTTAAGGAAGAAGGATTATGTTATTATGGATTAGAAGAACCAACGAGGGTTTGGGTCACGTCACGTCTTTTGCAACATCAGAAAAATCACTTTTACGTTCGCCGCTTTGAATTGGATCCACACGATATTTTTAATCTTCACGTCGTATCGGCTTGAAAACTGCTCAAGAATATTCATGCCACAGTTTGGTGGGCGTGGAAGAAAGTAAGAAACTTTTCAAAATAAAATCACACTGTGGCCGTACGCCACACATTAGAATGATATTTTAGTGTGTTGCGTGTGGAGCGATGGTGAAATACAAATTTAAATTTAAAAACTTCACTTATTGAACATCAAAAACTATCACTCATTGGAAATAGTATGCCTCAGATCTGAGAACGGCCGAAATAAAATCAGTGGGATTCTGCCTTTTTTTTATTTTATTTTTTTAAATAATATTTCCTCACAAAATATAAAAAAAATGATAGAGGTTTTTATTTGTGCGCGCAACACGGAAATACTACCTACTGGATATATTTCCATTTATTATTTAAGTGATTAAGTTACATTAGTTAGACACAGGGCATCTTAAAAAAAATATTGCAATATGTTCATTTAATATTACAAAAGTTATTAAAGTTTTAAGAAACAACGGTTTTGTAAGCACTACATGGTCAGTCACGTGTGTAGGCGGACGAAGTCGCGGGTATCAGCTAATTGGTTATTATACAATAAAATGTATTATTTAATAGCCTGTCGGGCGGTCACTCCATTCACAATCTGTGGTTCCATTAAAATAGTCATGTTATAGTAACCTTTACCACATCATTAACAATTTTTTGAATTTCGTAAGACATTTGTGTTGTAAAAGTAAATATATCCTCCAACAAGTTGATTATCACAGTTTGTGAAAAATTTGCTAATGGGCTTATATAGAGACATAACGTTATCTTATTTATTGAGATGCAATAGTTAAAATGTTTATTTCATAGATATTACACTTATATAGCAAGAGAGTCTATTTCTTTAAAATTTCTATAAATAAATATGGTCAAATGACATTTAGTCTGAACTAAATGTGTTAATAATCATTGTCACTGACACGAAATGGACAGCGACATTAAGTGTAATGCACAGCACATAACGCCGAAGCCATGGCTGTATGGGCTTGAACCCTTTGCCTGTCCTAATATTGGATGAAGAAACCAAAAAAACGGAAACCCCTCACGGCAGTTGCAAAGTATAGATAAAGCATTTTTTTATTTATGCTAGATGTGAACAAAGATCTTTACCATCTCATTAGTGTTCAAAAGAATGAGGGCGCGTGGCAAAATCTAGATACTTTTAAATTGTAGATTTTTCGTCGCTCGAGGCCGCTGCGGTGATTACTAATTAGAGAGGTCTCGTTAACTGTTTAGTGGGACATAATTAGCGGTCTCGGTTTTATAGAATGTACAGCGTGCAATGGCGACATATAATGTAAAATTGAGGGTAGTCATAAAAATTAAAAATAAGGACTCCGTGTCACCTTACATAACAGTGAGGCACCAAAACAAGCCCGTAAACGTGTAAATGCATAGCCCCACGCACACACTTACACTAATACAAGCCGATAGGCCGCCATTATAAGATTTGCCATTGTCTGAGACAGATCAGTTTGCGTCGCAATAAAATATTTTAAAAATGCCGTCGTGGGTTGTGAAAAAGTGTAAAAACAATAATATAAAAGTATTTGTGGATATATGATTATTTAAAGTAGAAAAAATTGTGTAACTGGTATACCCCGTAACCGCACACACACTAGCTTAAAGGTAACTTGCTAAAATCACGGTGCGGAGTCCTTCTTTTTTTACTAGTCCTTGCTATAATGATATTATTTTGATATTTCATACAAAGGAAATATTTTATCTTTTCCATAAACAAACACTAAAGAAGTAGAAATAAACACGAAACGTGACGTAGACTCAATGCCGAGGTTGTATTGAACGATGTTCAAACATGTTATGCTGAGTACAGACCAAGAGTAAATAAAGTTCGCTATGTTGCAACAAGCGAAAATAATATATTATAGCAAAAAATGATTACAGTGTTTCAAATTTAATTTAAATCATTTGGTGATGCAAAAACGTGGGTTCACCCTTATGTATCCATTTAAATAATGAATAAGATATATTAAGTACGTGCTAATAAAAATGAAGTCGGTGTTGCCAACGCGTAGTAATTAAAAAATTAAGAGATTGCCGATATATATGAAAACTTAAACTAGTAGAACTTTAGTATAAAAATATGAAATTTCATAATGTTTAAAACTAAATTTAAAAACAATTAAATTTAATTATATATTAATCAAACAATAACACTATTTAGATAATGCACTGTTTGTACACATTGAACTTTTCTATAAATCCATTCAATTTCACTACTAAGATATACACAGCACTTATGTTGCACAGCTGTATAGCTACAGATATACTACTATAAACATTTTGGTGTTAAGTTTTCAATTAAAAATGTTGTATTCGCTCAACTAAACCTTAAAGTTAATTTGGAGAATAAGTTTTTTTGCTTTAATATGTGAATTTGACAAAAAAAATGTAATCAACAGAACTAATTTTATTTTATCATAGTGCAGTCAAGATTTGTATAATTTCGACCTACTTGTCTCGTTATTCTCTCACCTTCCAATATCAAGCACAAAAAAAAATACCAAAAATATATATTAGATCTACTTAATTTATATTTTTATTTACCTATTTAATGATGTAAAGCTGAAATCATCACATTTTAAATTGTTTAACAATACTTTTTGTTTATTTTTATTATAATGGTAACTGGTATAAAATTTCAACGAACAACGAAAGTGAACGCGGTGATATCAGGACGATACGACATGGGTACCTCCAATAGAAGCGCGTACACTTTCCTTTTTAATTCCAGAACCACTCCTATGATTCCCCTGGTCCCTGGTCCCAGACTTGTACGCTCAATTATCTTCCTGTTCCATAAAAACTTAAAAGTATTTAGTTCGGAATCAGTTCAACTTAATTTTTTAATAAAAATAATGCAAGGCTTGTTTAGTCTGTACTAAGCATAACAAACGCCTGGCTCTTACAAATGCACACGCAGAACATTTCTACACAATAGAGCGATGCTTGAGAATGGATAACTCCGAATGAGCACCATTTATCTTTGAAACAGACGATGGCTCTGAAATTAGTTCCTGTTGAAATGAATTTTAGTCGAAACTGTTAGATGAACTACAAACTCTAGAATATTCTAAATTCGAATGCTTGGCTATTTGCCGCTGTTTGGAATCGGTTTTTCAAATGTCAAAGAACATTAATTTATTTATGAAATTCCATCACTGTCACTTATGAAGGTCATACAATTTATTACCTAGCACAACTTCTGGAACTTTGAACTGCATTGTAATGGGCAGAGCGTATCAATAACCAATCAGCTGAACGTCCTGCTCGTTCTCTTATTATCATAAAAATACGAGATATTACGAGACACGTTGTTTGTCCGCGATGGACTCCTTAACTAATGAACGGATTTTAATGGGGATTACTTCATGGAGTTCAGTTTAGTTCAACTTGAGAGATAGGATAGTTTTTATTTCGATTTGGGACCCATAATTATTTTTATTTTCAATATTTGTTTTGTATGGACATATTTTCTATGAGAGAATTTAGTGACGTACGGTTTGACAGTTCCGCTGTGAAACAACTTCATTATAACAACAGGGAGCATTTTTTTCGAAATAATTCGTGATGTTTTGAAATATTATCGGCAAATTCTCATAAAACAGTATTTTTTTTATTATCTACAGAACAACGTCTGTCGGGTCAGCTAGTATATGATGTGCAGTTCTACACTTTTAGCGGTCAAGACCGCTAAAAGTGTAGAACTACACATCCACACACTACACATCCAGTTGGTGGTGATAATGCCTGATAGATGAGGTAAAAGAAACATAATCTTGCAAAATATCTACTCACAGCAAGGGATGAAATAGAACGAAAAGGATAGATGAATGTAAATAATGAGAAAAGTAAATCGGGCATATTTGATGAGGCTCACCAAATAGTTACTGAAAATAATAAAATATCCAAAAGTATGGTCACAATTAGGCTTTTGAAAAGAAATGTACTCTCTGTACTCTAGAAGTAATTAAAATCATTCAATAGCGTCAATGTAGAAAAGACTTTGAATGTAGCCTTTATGTCAATGTAAAGAGCTGTACGCGAGGCGCTTTTACTTACTTGTGAACGGAAAACGTACCTTTGATATTAATATAATAATATTCAATATTTACTAATGAATTGAATATTTTACTGTAGCTGTTGTTTTTGTTAATTTTAACAAATTATAATCAGTCCGAAGTGAAACTCCGTTGAAGTTTTCGGCGTTTTGAAAATATTACATTATTGACAATTTGTCTGTTTGACAACTTTTTGACATTGTGAGTTGTTTGTCCAGTTCCAGACACAAAACCTCGACAAACAGATTGAATCCAAATGTTTTGAGTTTTCTTTAGTGTTAATTCCGCCAATATTTGTCTTTTAAATAATTCGACACGTGTTTCGCCTCTACACGAGGCATCCTCAGAACATGTTGACTCGTCAAGTCTCGTGCCAGATTCTGGCAGACAAATATTGGCGGAATTAACACTAAAGAAAACTCAAATCATTTGGATAATTATGGATTTCCGCAAAGTAACGCCTACTTCAATAAATTTTCTTAAACAGATTGAAATCACGTTGGTTCACCAAAATGGTCTCATTTTATACGATAAAACCGTATTAGTTAAAGCGAATAAAGCGCTATATATTAAATACACGTTTGGAAGCTATTTCATTTTTCGATCACAAAGTTCGTAATAACATTCGATCGATCGTTTATAATAAGTCGAGCCACATAATATCGTATAAATGTTTGCCTTAGAATCTAAAGAGCCTCCACTGTTTACGTAATTAATTGGGTTTGGGTTTGAGCTAGCTTCAATATTTATTGAGTACTTATGTGGTTGAACAATAAAGTCCCTTTTCAAGCTCTCCGCTTCTTAAGCGATAACACAATGATTTATATTATATTTTATAACCGTTGGACAGTTTATTTTCTGTGTATTCGTTATTGTTAACAATAGCTATGTGATTCTAAATACTATAGTTGGTTCTTAGTTAAATATTATTGAGAGAAGCTGAGCGGAGCTCCCACCGGTTTCTCCTCTCCAATAGATTTCTGTGTTAAATTGTTTATCGGCCATTTCTGGACCGATTTTAAAAAAAATTGAACTCCTAGAAAGCTTTCGAAATTTTCTAGAATTTTGTATATCGAATATTATGATTAAAAACAAACATGATTTACAAATTATTCAAAATTAGCACGCGCTATTTATATTTATTTAAAAATTAAGCCGATTGATCAAATCACAATAAGTTTTAATTGTAACACTGCTATCAATTCGAGAGTAATTCGACTGCCAGGTTCTTAGTTATTGAGTTTGCAAATCAGCACAAGTTTCTCATGTGACCAAATATGGCGCTAATTCCTCATGTTTAAATATGGCGCCAAATTTCAAAAGATTATTTTTATTGTTTTGTTTGGATTAATTTTGTTTTGTTTTTGTACACAGACTTAGTTTACCTCGCTTCCCTCAAATATACACCCCAGAGAAGCAGTACGACGAGTGATTGCGGCATCATAGTATTCTTAAGTATTTCTTAAGGTTTAAGAGTTGTTTAATTTGTTTGTTTAAGGGTGCAATACAGATTTAATCAATTCTTAATACATTAATAGCCGTAATCAAAAATGAAACAAAAATAAAAGAATGAAAGAATGAAAGTATAGTAACGTATAGTAAGTAGGTAACTACACATAAATACAAAAGACTTAAAATAAACTTAAGACAGAAACAAACAGCAAACAAAGAAAAACTGAAACATTTATATCTAATATATAAAATTCTCATGTCGCGGTGTTTGTAGTTAAACTCCTTCGAAACGACTTGATCGATTCTCATGAAATTTTGAGTGCATATTGGGTAGGTCTGAAAATCGGACAACATCTATTTTTCATCCCTCTAAATGTTAAGGGTGGTCCACACGATATTTTTTTTATTTATTTTTTTAAATTTGATTATGAGTCAGCATTAAAAAATACACACAACTTCAAATTTTCACCCATCTACGATCAACAGTTACTTTTGTATCGCGATTTTAATATCGGCAATACAACGTTTGCTGGGTCAGCTATAATATATAAATTACGTGACACGTTGTTTGTGCGCGATGGCCTCCTAAACTAATGAACGGATTTTAATGGGGATTACTTCATGGAGTGCAGTTTAGTCCTACGTGAGAGATAGGATAGTTTTTATTTCGATTTGAGACCCATAATTATTTTTATTTTCAATATTTGTTTTGTATGGACATATTTTCTATGAGAGAATTTATTGACGCACGATTTGACAATTCTGCTGTGAAACAATTACATTACAGTTAACAACAGGGAGCAATGACGTTCTATAGATAATATAGAAAGTCATTGACAGGGAGCATATTTTACAAAATAATTCTTGGTGTTATGAAATACTATCTGACCCGACAGACGTTGTTCTGTTCATAATAAAAAAAACTCTTGCGGATGGAATTTTGGAAAATCCGTTCTTAGCTGACCTCTACTCGGTGAAAAGAATATTCCTACCAAATTTCAAGTCTTTAGCTCTAATGGTTCCAGAGATATCATGTTGAGTGACTATATAGGTACGTGGAAATCTCTTATATATACAGATTATTCACAAATACATAAAAAAATAGTATTTTTTTTATTATGCACAGAACAACGTCTGTCGGGTCAGCTAGTATATAAATTATACGTAAGATATACATAAAATAAAAGAGGTATAACTTATAAGTTAGTCAAAAAACACAAGTTGCCAATTATAAATAGGATTGGTGTAACATTAAATATATTTTTTTTTATGAAAATAAAGACAATACGAGTAGGACGTTCAGCTGATGGTAATTGATACGCACTGCCCATTACAATACAGTGCCGCTAAGGATTCTTGAAAAACCCCAAAAATTCTGAACTACAACTGTGCTCGTCACCTTGAGACATAAGATGTTAAGTCTCATTTGCCCAGTAATTTCACTAGCTACGCGCCCTTCAGACTGAAACACAGTACCTAATGCTTACACATTACTGCTTCACGGCAGAAATAGGCGCCGTTGTGGTACCCATAATCTAGCCGGCCCCCTGGTAAATAAATAAAATACTAAATTGGCGAATTCTAATGTGAATTACATAAGAATGTTTCTAAACAAAATACATACCTATTATATATTCTACGTTCGTACGGAACTTTTGCGGTTAAATAATATAGTTATATAAATATATATTATATCAATCTAATTTGTGGATTAAATATTTAAACATTACTAGGCGGGTGCGGTAATAACTTTTTTGTCAGTCATGAAATTTCTAGGTGGTAGGTAGGTGTACACCTCCCTCATATAAATCCGTGAATTGAAAAACATCCATATTCACAATGTCTAGTTATCTAGTTTGACCCTTCATTCGAACCCGGACAGTCAGCTCAGTAGACAGGGGTAATGTATAACCCACACTTGACAGCTCTTAAATTTGTAAACGTTCGTTGCCCCATCGATTTTTTTTACATTTTAGATTCTGACAGGCTCAATACAAGAAGTATATTAATGAGGAAGATTATGCAATGTAACCAGCGAGGGGATCTAGGAATGGACCGATATCGACAAAGTGGAAGACCAGCTTAACAGAAGATAGGTGTCGAGGTTCAATCAGCTGACGAATAACATCCAGTAGTGGAAAGGCACATGAAGAAGGAGACCAGCGAGCATCGAACCTGGAACCCGTTGCTACATATACAAACCCGCAAACCAATCGGGGTTTCTTTATTTGCACTGAAGAGTTCAAATAATAAAATCCCAATACTATATAATATAAACCCTCTATATACCTACTAACAACAACTGCTGCATAGAAATTTGTGTGATGCCATACAAAAAATAAAGAAATAAATCAAAATTTATCACAATACGCGGCCCTCGAAATATAACGCACAAAAGAGCCGAACTAAGCACAATAATTTTATCTATTCATATTTCTCACAGAAGTGTGCCATATATCTCGGTTTTCTTTCCCTTTGAAAGTTATAAAAAGTAATATGGCTACACAACAGGGAAAGTAAATATATCAGCTATTTGTTGTTGGTCCATAAAGTTTGCCGTAAACTTTATCCGTATCTATATAAGATTCCTGTGTTATTTACTGGAAATAAGGGATTTCAACGAAGTAAATCTCCACTTTTTAGGGTTATGTAGCAGAAGCTAGGTAAGCTACATCTTTCCCAACTCTGTGCTTTTATTATCGAGATTGGCGTATTTTAAAATTGGCCGCTATTACAAATAGATATCTGTCACAATATGCTTTCATGTGTGATGTGACTTCGTCAACGTGGCCATCATAATAAAAAAAAATAATCTTTATCCAATAAGGCTGAGTATTTTCATCAATTATCGAAGTCATTTTTATGGAAGAAGGAACAAACGAGCGTACGGGTTACCTGATGTTAAGTAATCACCACCGCCTACATTCTCTTGCAACACCAGAGGACTTTTAAAAAAGTGTACGCGCTTTTTTTGAAGGACCTATGCCGACCCGTCCTGTAAACACCGCACAAGGAAGCTCATTCCACAGCTTTGTTGTACGTGGAAAAAAATATTAGATCGTTTGAAAAGCATTTTTGAAAGTTGTTTTGAGTTCGCAAACATATTTTTTATCATTACAATTATTCGGAAAGCTGCACATGATAAGAATTGAGAAGGTTGGCCGAGAAGAAGACAAGAACGACTCGACAAGATATATTAATAAAGTTTTTCGTATTTAAAGACCGGGGGTCTCGTTCTGAAAGGGGCTACTTCAAGTGTAAGTAGGTACTAAGAATGCATAAAAACGTAAATACCAGTGGAAAAATCCAAGAGTGTAACAAATCCCGAAGATATGATAAAAAAGTCACGCTTGTATTACTCAGCTAATCCAAAAAAGACGTGCTTCTTGCGACGATAAGCCAATTGTCAGAGATCGCGTATCTAAATAGAATACAGCCTTATTGTTCCACTTGAGAGACGAGGACGTAACGAATCTATTTAGTATTTAGAAGGCTTCACGTTATTTTCCTACGGCATACCTACCCTTGACATATGCGACAGTCAGTATATAGAAATTGCTATAGGCCAGGCTATAGGCATGGAAAATCTACTCATTAGCGAGTACCTACAAAATTGACACAGGTAATCTCTATACAATAATAAATTGTACCATATTACCAATTGTACCATATTATCAATAACAAGTGGGTTTATATAAGTACTTATCAAAATTTGTAATTTATTATTACATGAAAAACGCACCGAGATATTCGCGTAAATGAAGTAGTATGAGGCTTCGATCAGTTTCACCGTTTCGGAGATTAGCCTGCACAAACAATCCAATAAAAGAATTCTAAAAACTGTATTTTAGACTTCAGTTACATAAGTTCAGATATTTACATCGTTTTGTACGTCTTCTTCAAATGAAATTTTAGTAACGTTCTTTCTTTTGATTTTATGTTTTTCTATACAGCAATTGCTTTAAACTCAATGCCTAATATAAGCCCGAGCACGAACTACTGAAGTAGCTTCTGGTTTGCGTACAGAAATATCTTTGACTTTTCAGAAATCCTGTTCGTACTTTTATCCAACTTATTTACTTTCGACGTGAAAACGTAGACCTCCAAACAACCAAAGTCCAAAGCCCTTAGAAGCGGACTCCAAAGTTTTGTTGCCACTCTCAGCATCCCTCCGGAGCGTTGTTTGTGAAACACCTGATGTTTTCAATGCCAACAAATCATCGCATTTTATTATCTCTAACTGCAATATTGGCGGTCAATGGTTGGCTTATAATTACGTTGAATTTTGGTATATCCGTAAAGAAAACAATATTTCAGGTAAACTTACAGAAAGCTACTTTACTAAGTTTTAATTAATAAAGTGTACGTTTGTTGTTTTGTCCATTATAAAAACCATAACTTTAAAATAAATTGGGACTTTTTTATGATACGGAATTAAAAAAAGAATTATTAAAAACGATGGTGTGGTAAAGGCTATTAAAACATAAATGATTTTCTTAATGATACAACAGATTGGGAATGGAACGAACACTCCCAGGCTATTTTATTATAAATGTTTATTGTACGATAGATAATACATTGTACCCATGTTTTCATGAAAAAAAAGCCCGCTGAGTTTCTTGCGCCCGTTCTTCTCAGATCTGAGATTAAATAAGTGATTATAAATAAAAAAAAAATTGAATTTGAATATAAAGTTCTTTTTTGAAGGGTAAAATAAAAGCACCACATACACTGGAAACATATCACCGCTAATGCCTCGCATGTCGCCTGCCATTGTTGGTATGTTCTAGTGAACAAAACGCATTTTCAATGTTACTAATTAGAAAACGTTTGAACTTGAATAGCTTTTGATCCCGACCACCAAGCAACCAAAAACCCAAATTTTAAGCGTTTCTTATCAAGACCTTTCCAACGGATTATAAGGGTATATTATCTGTACCTTTTGAAATGAAATGAAATGATTTATTTGTATGAATCGTGGTAACATAGTTGTTAACATTTAATTAGTGTACAGCACAATTCGCCAATATATCGGCATACAAATATTTGATTGTCAATATTGGAATATCATATTTAATTACCTATATACTTATACGTTCTTAATACACATTACATAGCTTTAATTCAATTATATAATATAAAATAAACATTAGTATGTAGGTACCACTCAAAAATTAAATTTGAATATTATTATTTTTGGCTAAATAATTCTTTTAAACTATAAAAGCATTTATCTATTAGCCATAATTTTAATTTTTTATGCATTAATGTTTTAGGCATCTCTCTAATATTCTTTGGAAGGTGGTTAAATACCCTAATACACATAACATTTGCGTTATTTTGATGAAGCGCTGTTCTACAGTATGGCATCAGAAGGCGAGTTGGATCTCTTAATCCTAATATGGAATAGTCCTTTGCTGGTTTAAAAAGTTCACCATGTTTTTTAATGAACATACAAATTTCTAATATATATAGACCAGTAAGCGTTAATAGACGGTGCTTTTTGAATAATGGTCTACACGATTCTAGAGGACTGACATTGCATAAAGCTCTTTTTACATTTTTTTGTGCCAGAAAAACATTTGAAATATTAGTGGAGTTTCCCCATAGTATTAACCCGTACCATAAAACTGACGCAATATAACCGTGGTATGCAGTAAGTGCAGCATTAAAGGATACAGCCTTTAAGAAGGCTCAGACAAACTGTAAACTGTAGACGATAATTTCCCGCGGATTGAAAGAAAAAAAATATGTTTTCACAGCAGTATTGCTTACTTGCTTAATCCAGCCAAATTTAAATTATTACATGATCAATGTCATTTCGTCCGTATATATCAAAAAATAACTAAATAAGATGGTACTATAAGTTCGTGCGTTAAACGCTGTAGAAAAGGGCTATTCGCGCTATTTATAACCTAGCTTCTGAAGAATAATTGAGAGCAAAATTCAAAGAAATTAACATCTTGACTGTTGCTTCTCAATATATTCTTGATAATGTAATGTATGTTCATAGGCACATAAGTGAATTTGCCAGAATCTGTCATAACCATAATGTTAACACCAGGAACAGACATAAACTGATGATGCCTACTACTCGGCTAAGTCGAGTTAGTAAGTCTTTTGTGGGGCGATGTATATGCTTTTACAATAAGATCCCAGAAAATGTTCAAAACAAAAGTATTACGTTATTCAAAAGAATTGTTAAAAAACGTTTGTGTGGTAAAGGTTACTATAAAATAAATGGGTTTCCTAATGATACCATAGATTGGGAGTGGAGCGAGAGCCCTCAGGCTATTAAATAATAAGTTTAATTGTACAGTATTACATTGTAAACATATTTTTTGATGAGAAAAAAAGCCTGCTGAGTTTGTTGCGCCCATTATTCTCAGGCCTGAGGCATTCATTTTGGAATGGGTGGTAGTGAAATTAAAACAGTAAGGTACTCAAATCTATTGAAGCTGTGAAAAAATTAATATTTATGCCCCATATTTCAACACTTTATAGGTTATTTCTGTTCACTTAGAACTAAGAAATAATTTGTCAAGTAATATCGTGTTATACTACATAATTCTATAGCAAAAAAACTCAAAACTATACATTTAATCATAGTAAAACTGTACGGAACCGTCGGTGGTTGAGTCCGACTCGCACCTGTCCGGTGTATTAAATAAATTATGTGGCGTTTTTTTTCACAATGAGATTCGTAATTTATTCGTTTAACCGTATTTCTTTAACCATTGCTGTACAAGACCCCCTCAATATCCGGAGCGTTGCAAACATACGTAGCAATATATAATGTATATACAGGTGACAGTCCTCCCACAAGGAATTAGCTTTTTTTATAACAATAGGGAACAAGACGAGCAGGACGTTCAGCTGATGCTTACTGATACGCCCTGCCCATTACAATGCAGTGCCGTTCAGGATTCTTTGAAAAACTCAAAAATCCGGAGTGGCACTACAATGATTGTGCTCGTCACCTAGAGGCATAAGATGTTAAGTCTCATTTGCCCAGTAAATTCACTTGTCACGGCGCCCTTCAGACCGAAACAATAATGTTTACACATAACTGCTTCATGGCAAAAATAGGTGCTGTTTTGGTACCCATAATCTAGCCAGCATCCTGTGCAAAGGAACCTCAAACAGGTATTTACCAGTTTGAGGTTCCTCTAAGGGCATTTGCCCTTAGTCACCTTTTACAACACCCTTGGGAAAGGGACTTCCCTATATTTTTTTATGCCCAAGGGAAGCACATATAACGTTTCTATTACCTTCTTGATTAGATTTTTATGTTATGTACGTATTTCTCCTACAAGCATTTCGTGTCAGTTAGCTATAAGTCGTTCAATTTTGAAACAATAAATACCTCGGACTAACTATACCCAGGACTGACCTTTGCGTGTCAAACGTCAAAATGGGCACATTGATGGATCTGTTCCTTCATTATGTGCACAAGAAATAGATGTTTATAAATAAACTAGCTGACCCAGCAAACGTTGTATTGCCGATATTAAAATCGCGATACAAAAGTAACTGTTGATCGTAGATGGGTGAAAATTTGAAGTTGTATGTATTTTTTAATGTTAACTCATAATCAAACAAATTTAAAAATAAATGTCAAAAACATTAAAAAAAACATTAGTGTGGACCACCCTTAACATTTAGGGTTATGAAAAATAGATGTTGGCCGATTCTCAGACCTACTCAATATGCTCACAAAATTTCATGAGAATCGGTCAAGCCGTTTCGGAGGAGTACGGGAACGAACATTGTGACACGAGAATTTTATATATAAGATGATGTTTTGACAATGAATTAAGAGCCTTTTATAAAAAGTATTTATCAAGTGAAAACCTCTTTAGATACAGTGACCACTTTATTTGTAAGTATATTGACTTAATATTGACTTAATAATATGACTGACTAGTCAGGGAGGCTTTCACAATTGTTTAAAAACTTGTTTGTGATATAAAATGTTGTGTAGTGGGTATTATATGTGGAATGAATAGTAATTTGTACATTATTTTGTTGTAAGAGTAAATGTTTACTGCTTGACTTTTCGCTGTAGCGTTGGGTACATTATCAACAAATTTTACCAGTGGGAAGCTCCTCTGCACAGGATGCCGGCTAGATTATGGATACCACAACGGCACAATTTCTGTAGCAGTAATGTGTAAGCATTACTGTGTTTCGGTCTGAAGGGCATTGTAGTTAGTGATATTACTGGGCAAATGAGACCTATCTTACGTCTGAAGGTGACGAGCGAAACTGTAGTGTAATGTCGTTCATAATTTTTGTGTTTTTTAAGAATTCTGAGCGGCACTGTATTGTGATAGGCAGGGCGTATCAATCACCATCAGCTGAACGTCCTGCTCGTATCGTCCCTTATTTTCATTTAAAAAAATATTGTTTGACGCGCCTGTATTATAAACCTATTATTTTTTCTAAAGAATTTATTAGAAAGATATTTATTATCTAAAGTTAAACCCAAGAATACAGACTTATTAGAATAAGAATTAACAGTAAATAGGGTCACAAGTTTTAATTAAAGAAATTGTGATAGAGACGACCGCGATACATAGAGGTATTATGCTAATAGGATTGCAGGGAAAGCAGTATTATCCCATAATACCTTATGCAAATATACTAGATGTGTCACGTAGTAATGCATCTTTGTAAGGATTATCCCGGAAAGATGACATCCGCCTTGGAATATATACGACACCAGTTTGTCCCTGTTATGTTCAGGGCGGATTTTTAAAACTATAGTTTCTTATATTTATTTTTGCATTCAATATATGATATCATCATGGTTCAAAAAAAGTCCTAAACCACAATTAGGTGAAAAAAGCGGATAAAAGATAGGCACTACGCAAAATCGTAGAACATACATAGGGGTGATTCGGATACTCATCACCATGAGGCTTTCAAATTTTAGCTTTGGACGTCAACTTCTCGGCCATCCTGTATATTTAACAGTCTATTCTTTATTACTTTTTATGACATATTTGATATTTAAAACACTTTTAACTATAAACATGATTTTATTGTATGCAGAACCTTTTTCAGGCAAACAATGACGAGACGAGCAACACGTCATTTGATGGTTAGTAATACGACCATTGCAATGAAGTGCCGATCAGGATTTTTGGTTGAACCCAAATTCTGAATGGCTTCACTATCGCACTTCTCACTCTGCGACAAAAGTTGTGAAGTCTCAATCCCAGTAACTTCATTATTATAATTTTGCATAGAATTATTTATCTAAGAGTTCCCAATCAGTCTTCAAGACATGAACAGCCTTTTATCATTCCGTTCTGCAATAATAACGTGTCCTTCCATAACCCTATCTATAGAATTTGTCGTCAATACAATGCACTACTCGAAATCAGTGAAGTACATGACATCCACAGTTTCATCTGTTTGTAAATGGAAATCTAGTTTATATAAATTCCTAAATTAGTTTAAATTTAAAAAAAAATCTTAATATTATTGCCATAATTATTCATTTCTATTTGTCCAAATATATATTTTCTCTGTCTTTTTCTTTAATAATACTAATAGTTTTAAAATCGCTATTATTGTTGTATTTTCATAGTTATTAATTTATGCTAAGCATGCTGTGTACACACCCTCGTGGAGTTGCAGCCTATCTTGTATTTAGCTGATATTTTTTTTTTTGTTTATTATGTATTTGTTGTAATTCTGTTGTGTGTACCTATTAAATAAATAAAAATAAAATAAAATAAATCTAGGTCTACTTCATTTAACAAGTCTTTGTAACTTCTGCAGGATCTAGTAATGTAGTTATCTGCATAATAGTTACACCTTGCCATGGGAGTATGCAAAAGACTAGAAGGCATAAAAGGCATTTATTTTCTCAAAATTGATTCCTTTAGAATTCTTTTTGATGTCATATAATATACTAGACATTACTACCGCTACGAAAACAAATGGCGCTCTGAGAGAGAAACGGCACAAAAATCTCTCCCAGATTTTTTTTTTCGCTCCTTTTAATCAATGCTATTGCTATAAAATAATCATAATCTAGTCCTAGGCTGTCGGATCTGTTAGATATTCAGCTGTGTAGTAGTAGGATTTGCGATAGAGCAATTTTTTATTAATATATTTCAATATATTTATAGATAATGCCTGAACAGTGGCTGGGACTTTATTTATAAAATTGTATACATTTACCCTTAAAGCTATTATGTATCTTATGAAGTCTACTTCTGTGGAACTGCAACTTTTAGTAGAAATTGTTACAGCATGTCTATGAATATATATAATACTAGCTGACCCAGCAAACGTTGTATTGCCGATATTAAAATCGCGATACAAAAGTAACTGTTGATCGTAGATGGGTGAAAATTTGAAGTTGTATGTATTTTTTAATGCTGACTCATAATCAAAAAAATTATAAAAAAAATGCCAAAAAAAATTTGGCGTGAACCACCCTTAACATTTATGGGGATGAAAAATAGATGTTGTCCGATTCTCAGACCTACCCAATATGCACTCAAAATTTCATGAGAATCAACGGTCAAGCCGTTTCGGAGGAGTTCAATGTTTAACACCATGACACGAGAATTTTATATATTAGATTTTGCATGTCAATTGACGAAACATATTGGATTATCAATAATATTATGTTAACATCTTATGCACAATGTTTCTTGCAAAAAAAATTTCATTTCATTTCATTACTGGAGATAGTTACAAGCAATCCCTTAATTCTTGTGTTATGCTAGGATAGTAATATATGAGATTAGGATTGCGTAATGGAAAGGCATGCGCCACTAGTCCAATCATGCTAAGTAACTCTGGACAGTCGATCTTACTGTTCGACCCGACCTTACCTTACACTTGATTCGATTATTGAATTAGCTTGCAACTGCATAATAGGATTATGTGATATAAATAGAACGATACAGAGACACGACAATTTATTAATAAACGGACAACGAAAACGGATTCAGTGTCGGCGTGCGGCGGGCTTAATAATTGACTTGTGACCTCATCCGACGGATATTGGACCTGGACGTCGGAAGTCAGCTGTCAGCTGACTCAAATACCTGGATTATCTACTTAATGCAGCATTTTTAGAAGGACACTACAAAAGGAATTCATGGATAAGTCCGAATTAACTCTAAAGTGCTGCTAATTTAACAATACGAGTACTAATGGGCAAGGATAAAAAAGTTATAAAAATCTTTATAAAATAAAGACATATCTTTCGAACTACAATAAGCGCCAGTACCGAACTACAGTAAGCTACCAGTGGGAGACTCCTTTGCACAGGGTGCCGGCTAGATTATGGGTACCACAACGGCGCCTATTTCTGCCGTGATGCAGTAATGTCTAAGCATTATTGTGTTTCGGTTTGAAAGGCGCCGTAGCTAGTGAAATTACTGGGCAAATGAGCCTTAACATCTTGTCTCAAGGTTTGCGCAGTTGTAGTGCCGCTCAGAATTTGGGGTTTTTCAAGAATCCTGAGCGGCACTTCATTGTAGATCAGCTGAACGTCCTGCTCGTCTCGTCGCTTATTTTCATAAAAAAAAAGCGCTGTCAAAAATTCCATATTCTATAATAATGAAAAGGATAATATAATCTATAATATATAATATGAATCACATTTCCTTTTTACAATTATAAATAGATTTGATTAATTGATAAATATTTTTGCTGCTACGAAATAACAGGCATGAATTCTCTGTGAAATGGGCTTAAATTTCCGAACATTTACCATAGTAATGTATATATTTTTTTAAACCATCGGAAAGTAGATTTTAACGAACAGAAAGCACACCATTTTTTTGAAAATAGCTGATATTTTCACGGGTGAATTTTCGTTTGAAAATAAGGGTTCTTTTTCGATATTTGAGTGAAAATATGGTGAAAAAATAAATATTTCAGTTTAAATAAATTACAGTGTATTTGGAATTGGGATTTACAGTTATTTTGTGTGTGCGTTGCTGAATATAGAGGCTAACAGTTCGCCGCTCTTTATTTCGAAGTATTCACATCTGTCACAGTCTAGTCTTATAAAATATCTAAGAATATAACATTGGTCTGTTAGTGTTATACAACAAACGTACAGAGACTACTTTATGACTATTTATTACCTGTCTCCCTCTACGAGTATGCACAACTGTCTCGCTTATAATATTTGTTTTGATTACTTAATGTTCTTTACTCGATCATAATAAAGGCCACCAGGAAGCATTAGTAGGGGTTTGAATAAATAAATGGCTGGAGTATTTGTGTTGGCCAAACAAACCACCCCATGAAGCCACCACATTCGAAGAACAAAGCGTTCTAAAATTAAATGTTATTAAAAAATAACAAACTTAAATGTCATGTCCATCAATGTCAATGGCAGAATATATTAGTTTTACATCAAAGAGCTTTTATTACTAACATCTTAAGCCATATATACGTCTAGATAGACTATGACAGCTGTGAAGGCGACAGTTTAGAACTAACCTGTAAGGTTACGTTCCGAGATGCATTGCGACCACTGTACAGTGTTACGTCAATTTAGTATACTGTGAAGCCGTTCCTTTATAGCCAACTGGCTGACTGCAATATAACTACTGCAGTATAACTATACTGGTTACTATTTAATACGGAACGCAATCCCGTATGTCAGCCGCATTTTTTGACGCAGCAGTCAAATGAGTGTATTAAAAAATAACTGTTGTTGGAGTACTGTCAAATTAAAAATATTTGGGATTAAACTGTAGGTATTGTTTATAAAACTTAAGCACTCTAGTGGTTTTGCCTGATCACGTGATCAAAGTACTGCGAGTACCTTACCTCGACAACGCCAGTGCTCACAGTAGAATATGGCGGCGATTTATGACGTCATATATTTCCCTAGGGTACTGCGGCAGTATACTGCCAGTCCATAACGGATCGAATCTTTTTACAGTGATAGCACTGTGCAGTGCTCTCAGTGCATATCGGAACATACCCTAAGTATTTTGAGCAACGCACGCACACTAACACAAAGTGTCATACAAATCGCGAGTGTAAGACGTAGCTTGTCACGCACACTAATATTCCAGGCCTATTTTTATCGGTTGACTAACAGCAAGAGACTAAGGCAAAGCAGCGCTGGAAAAGTAGTATAGTATAACATCAAAAACCTTTTTTTTTAAATGTTTTGCAAAACAGCTAGGTATGTCAAAGAAAATTCGTTAAAACGTTAGAAATGACGTTCATAACAATAACATCATTTAAGTATGTCTCCCAGTAGACGGGTAGATTACGGATTACCATTTGCCATGGTCGTGACAAGGATAACAGGTTGCAGTTACGTTTTCTGGAAGAAATAGAGTATTGTGGATGATAGCTTCCAACTCAGATCTTAGACTACTGCATTACTTCAGTTGATCGAATTTAATTTAACCTCGTAGGCACTGTATTCCGCGTTCCACAGCCCTTTCGTTTGCGAACGGAACGAGTAACCCCTTCGTAATTATTTATCTAAGCATTCCGTCGGACCGGGACATGCTCGTAATACTAACATTTAATCACAGTTACACGCGCCCGGAAAAATTAATGGGTTAGATACAATAATGTATACCTATTATGTTGTGCCTGAAAGCATTTGTATTTACACTTTATTCCTATAAAGTAAATACTTTAGTAGGAATGAAGCTGATCTGGATTTTTAGTAAAAAGAATATTATTTATGTTCTTATTTTTTATAATATCAAAGAAATGCAGGTGGCTCTTTAAGACCTCGGCTAGAGCTAAGAAGGGAGTTTTTTATTAAATAGCTTTAATTATCCTGGTATCCTGGATGTTTCTTATATACGTTCGGAACACTGACGCCATTTTGAACATATGATTTAATTAATCTCGCGAATGGATACAAAAAAATAACAACTCTCTCTTGACGACAACGGAAAACACTGCCCACCAACCCGCGATGCCAGAGATCTATTCCTGATCTATAGTTCAGACAGAAATCTGTTCGGCGAGCTCTGTTTTCGTTGGACGTCAGAAGTTGAGCGGGCCGGATGGCATTTCTACAATCGTGCTTAGAACGTGTGCCCTTGAGTTGACGCCGGTGCTAACGCGTTTATTCCAGTACTCATGCTCAAAAGACGTAGTCCTTAACTCATGGGGGTCAGCCCTTGTACATCTTGCCCACATTCTAGCGCTCTACAAAGCACAGGTCCAGCCAAATATGGAGTATTGCTCCCATACCATAAACATACATATGGACATGGTATGGCCGCGTGCAACGCAGAGCAGTTCAAATTGTCGGGGACCCAGAGCTCTGTGAACCGCTGGATCACTTGGCGTTGCGTAGAGACGTCGCTTCATTGTGTGTCTTCTACCGCATTTATCACGGGGAGTGTTCTGAAAAGCTGTTTCGACTGATTCCTGTGCCACGACACGCCACAAATTAGGATATCATCCCTACCATCTGGATTTGGGGCGGTTCTCTTCAGTGCGGTTTTCAAGGATCTTTCTTCCACGTACTACAAAGCTGTGGAATGAGCTTCTTTGTGCGGTGTTTCCGGGACGACGTGGGTACCTTCAAAAAAAGCAACGCGGCAACGCTCTTGTGATTCCTCTGGTGTTGCAAGAGAATGTGGGCGGCGGTGATCACTTTAAACCAGGCGACCCTTACGCTCATTTGTCCTCTTTTTGCATAAAAAAACTCTCAGTAACAGCAATTTAGTGCAATTTAGAATGCATGTCCCTTGGTTGTAATTAAGGTTGTAGTTAAGCGGCTTTTTCAAGATAGGAGTGCATATTCTGTAGGTACTTTAGTATTAGTATTTATTCTGAGGCCGTACTCACCTCGGGATGATCACCTCACAGCAATAATAATTGAATACCATGCTTGGCCGAGCATAATATATTTCGTAGAAAAACACAAATGAAATGCAAGAACTACAAAGAAAGACCTTTGCAACCGCTTGAACGAATTCTTCCTAGTCGTAGACGAATTCAATCGATTTGTTAACGCTTCAGAACAAAGAGGATGTAAAGACTACGTAATAAGAGGCAGAACTGTCTAAGTAAAGATTGAAATTTAGTTTAGTATGAAACGTGCAGTGATTTGACATAAATTTGACATAGTATGACGACGAAGTATAATCCGGCTAAGTTTGAATGCGAACAGTTGCTTAAAACGTAGTGGATTTCGGTAGATCTACGTTGTACAATCGCTTTTTTTTAGAGTTTCGCTAGGCTATTTCAAAACTTCCCACCTGCAGATGTGCAGTTTCTCATTCATCGTGAGTGGTACAATCGTTATTATGGTATCGTAAGATTTAATATCGCTTGGCTCAATTTAAATTGTAACTTCCGTGCAAATGAGGGATCGAGGATTTAAAACTGCGAGAAATTAAGTTGGAAATAACGGGACTGAAACATCTGGCTGCGCGGATTTTGTAGACACTTTCTCTATATTGTTAGAATATATATTTTACCCGTAATATTATTTATTGATTCTCCAGTTTATCAAATGAGCAAACTCTTAAACAATTGTAGCTCATAAAATAAATATATTGTTGACAGTGACAGGTAGTGAAGATGTCTATAAAAGGCAATGAATTTATTCTTAGAAGCTTAACAAATTGATATATTTGATTTAAACGTTAATTTCATTGGCTAATTATTAAGATGTGATGATATTATGTAGAAAAAGTTGTATATAGACAGCCATCAAAAACATAACTTGTGAAAAACCCAAGCCTCGCAACTCAGTTTGTCTACCATAAAAAGTTGTGAGACCAATTTGTTTGTTTTAAAACAAATATTGGCGGAATTAACACTAAAGAAAACTTAAATCATTTGAATACTAATTCATTTTTTTTTTTTGTGAGACCAAGTCGGCAGCAATTTATTTAATCTCTGTTTAAGTTATTACATAATTAGCTAACCTAACAACATCTCATAGTCCCATATCAATATTGAAAACATTTTATGTTATATACATATAAATAGATCAATTTGGAAAGCGCATGAAAACGTAGTGTATTTTTTTAAACAACAATTAATATTTATTACATTAAATTAGATTGTTTAGTGTAATGTAAAAGATATATTTTTAAATTTTATATTTAGGAAATTGTAACACTAAATTTCAGCTGTAAAAATTATTGCGGTTTTCAAGATATAACCGACAGACGGTGGGAGGCTACTTTGTACATGATGCCGGCTAGATTATAGGTACCACAACGGCGCCTATTTCTGCCGTGAAGCACTAATGTGTATGCATTAATGTGTTTCGGTCTGAAGGGCGCCGTAGCTAGTGAAATTACTGGGCAAATGAGAATTAGCACCTCATGTCCTGCTCGTCCCATATTATCATTTAAAAAAACATTGCGAGCGTACAAAGTACACATCTCAGAAGTGAAACCTGCATGGTGCATGAACCTCTAAACTGCATATGAATTCCTGGTACGTGTTGCTAAGATGACACATGATTTCAACCGCTATGAAAGACATTCCTACCACCACTAATATATATAATAATATGTTCTCCTGGTGTCTAAGTAGTAATACGTCGTGCACTTGGAGTCAGAATATATTAAGGTATACACGCGCCATACTTAAGACAATCTCTTCTTTAACTATGATCGCCTTGTACCAAAACATTGTTTTATGCTTGCTATCTCATTATCTTCCATGTTAAATATTATGAATTAATGTGACTGCTCTTTTTACTAACGCTTTTTCGTTTCATCGACTTTCAAATCACAACGATGATAAAGAAGTTTTCACTTCAATAGTATGCATATTTCTGTCTCATTCTTTGCCGGCTTCATCCTACACATTTGTGTATTTGTGTCTCTTACCTGTCGTTTTTTCCGTTGCATCCGGTTTGAAATCACAACGATTCTAAAGAAGTTTCACTTCAAAAAAAAGACGTACGTACGGACATCGGAGCATTAACTTACTAAGTTTCCAATTAGTTTAACTACCGACAAACAATACTATAAACTAACTCTTTGGTACTGTGTTAGTCTATTAGTATGGTTTCTAACGTTAGGTTGTTATTACTTAACGGAAAACAGGTTTTTAGGTTAAGCCGCCGGGAAACTCGAGAAAATTTTCTTATTCCGCGACTATAAAGTACTTCGTAGAACCAGCTATATGTGCCAAATATATCTCTGTGTCATCGTTTTAAGGCACCCTTATATTGCTGTAGTGATATTTAAGTGTAGTCATTTGCACCGATGGGTGATATTTGATACTATTTTAAGTTGCAGTAATGTATTTTACCTAGTCTGTACGTTTTGTTGCAAATAAAAAAAACGGCCAAGTGCGAGTCGCACTAGCGCTCAATATTGTATTTTACATTAAAAAGAGTACAAAAAAATAATAGTGGGAGAGTTTCTTGCGCCGCTTCTTCTCTCTCAGAGCGCCATTTGTTTCCGAAGCGGTAGGGGTATCTAGTATATTAGAAATGACATCAGTGAATTGTAAAGGAATCAATTAGGAGAAAATAAATGCCTTTTATGCCTTTAACAGTTCCGTACCATTATCTATAAAAACATCTTTTAAATCATGTTTGTTGTATGGGAGCTCCCTTAAATATTTATTTTATTCTATTCTTTGGTATATGTTGTTATAGCGGTAACAGAAAAATATCATCTGTAAAATTTCACTGGCCCGACAAAATCCGATCATCTTTGGCAACGCTCTCATGAAGTCCCAATCGACCAACAGATAAAACGCCGCAAATGGTGCTGGATAGGCCACACACTCCTGAGGGAACCCAACCATATCCGAGGCAAGTCTTAGACTGGAACCCTCAAGGAAAACGCAAACGTGACCGTCCAAAGCCCACCTGACTATCATTGATGAAGCGAAAGATATCGGAAAGACCTGGAGTGAAATCAAGAGAGATACTCAGGACTGATCGCAATGGAGATGCACTGTGGATGCCCTCAGTTCATGAGATACAACTTGGTAACAGACAGCGGAGTCTAGTACCCAAAGGGTCCTAGCACCCTTTGGGTACGGAACTCTAAAAAGCATTTATGACGTAATGGAATCTTAATAAAACTTAGTTTTTAATTTATTAAAGTCTTACCAACTTTTGGCTTGAATGCAGGCCTTTAATCTGTCTATCTCAAAGTCAAAGTCAAATAAACTTTATTCAATCAGGCTTATAAACTAAGCGTTTTTGAATCGTCACTATGAATATTTATTTTAAGTTACCATATGTTGGGAAAAAGTAGAGCTCGTGAGAAGAACATATAAGAAACTCAACGGCCACTCTTTTCAATCAATAGAGTATTTTACAATGGCTATAATATACATAACAAATTAGTTTGTAAGGTGCTGCATCCAATATATGAGTCGTGTTTAAATTATGTAAATTATTTCAAGAAAAGTAATAAAGAATAAACTGTTTAAATATAAATTATTGTATATTGGATGCACATCTCAGCGGATACTCCACAGGGAGTGCCGCTTGCGCCTCTCTCTCCCCAAGAGAAGGACGCCTTCGATGAAGGCTTAGAGGGCACCTGCCCAAAGCCAACTGCAGTGGTGTTTAGTGGGAGGCACCTAGATTTTCACATAAGTCCCACATAACCAACGCAGACTGAGGCTGCGTTGGTATGCATGAGTATTCCCCACCTCCCTCCCGTCGTTATCCCGGAGGGTAGCCCTTTCCCTTGTTTGGGCGCATTTGGGGCAAAAATTAGATGCATCAACCTTTAGAGCTTGAAGTCATTGTTTGTGTAAGGATGCTCGTGAACATGATGGTCGTGATTACTGTCACAATTGGTAATCACATCCAACAAATACGATGTTTTATTAACTAAAACACGAGTGTTGAATTTATTTATCTGTAGTAGGTACCCGCGTTATTCAAATAACATATACAAGGTAACAAAGTAATTATTGATAAACAGCGCGTAAATACAATGAGGAAAATACGAATAGTGCTAGCTTTGTTAGTAATAAGGTACACATAATATCTTATAAGTGACCCACATAGAGCCTCCTGCTGTTAGGCAACACATGAAAACAGGCCAGGTTTATTATGTTAGTATGCATGACAGCTGCGTCTTATACTCGCGATACGCCAGTCACATTGTTTTAGTGTGCGTGCGTTGCTGAAAATAGAGGCTTACAGTTAGCCGCTATTTTTTTCGACGTGTTCACAGACTTTTATATTATCTATCATAAGAAAGGGCAAATGAGATGAATGTGTTCTAAGATAAAGTGATATACATATATAACCTACCAAACCAAACAACTAAGCAAATTTTACCAGTGGGAGGCTCCTTTGCACAGGATGCCGGCTAGATTATGGGTACCACAACGGCGCCTATTTCTGCCGTGAAGCAGTAATGTGCAAGCATTACTGTGTTTCGGTCTGAAGGTCGCGGTAGCTAGTGAAATTACTGGGCAAATGAGACTTAACAACTTATGTCTCAAGTTGACGAGCGCAGTTGTAGAGCCGCTCAGAATTTTTGGGTCTTTCAAGAATCCTGAGCGGCACTGCATTGTAATGGGCAGGGCGTACCAATTACCATCAGCTGAACGTCTGGCTCGTCTCGTCTCTTTTTCATTAAAATTTTCATTAAAAAAACGATGCATCCAGCACAATTAATTAATAATAATTACATAAGAGGTCCCATATATATCACACCATAACTAAAATCTTCTTAGAGTATTCGTAGTCATGCTTTGATCTGGTTAAAGAGCACCCTGTACCCCCCTCCCTAGTGATTAGTAACTTCTCCTCGCTATTGGTTTTAGTCCCAAACGCGAAGTTGACGTGCCAATTTAAATCTATTTACTGGATGGTGTCTTGCAAGTGTTCCCTCTTGGGCACATACGAACCTATGACCACTTCTTCAAATCTTCTGACAACTCCAACAGCCACTACCCGACTGTTTCTACAAGCTTGAACTTACAGAAAACGGTCATCACAGATAGAAGTATAGCTTCTTCTGTCTTTGCCCAATGCCTTTTAAAAAGAAGCAGTAAACCTGTAGGCTGTATCATCGAATACTCCCATTAATTGTTGAAATTTAATCCTGGCGGCAATATATTGCGTGTGACTATTTTTTTTAATGGAATAGGAGGACAAACGAGCGTACGGGTCACCTGGTGTTAAGTGATCACCGCCGCCCACAAACTCTTGCAACACCGAAGAATCACAGGAACGTTGACGGCCTTTTAAGGAAGGTGTACGCGTGTGTGTATTTCTTCGCCTTTACGCGGACTTGTGAAATATATTATGCCAAAATAAGCTCTTGTGGTGTTAAACCAGGTGTCATAGATGTTTTCAATCGAGGTGCCCTAAAGATTGACAAGAAAACAATCTGTAATAAAATTTTGTAGGTATCTTATCTTCTTAATATATATAAATTACGTGACACGTTGTTTGTCCGCGATGGACTCCTAAACTAATGAACGGATTTTAATAGGGATTAACTTCATGGAGTGCAGTTTGGTCCAACTTGAGAGATAGGATAGTTTTTATTTCGATTTGCGACCCGTAATTATTTTTATTTTCAATATTTGTTTTGTATGGACATATTTTCTATGAGAGAATTTAGTGACGCACGATTTGACAGTTCCGCTGTGAAACAATTTCGTTATAACAACAGGGAGCATTTTTTACGAAATAATTATTTATGTTATTGTTGATGTTTTGAAATATTATTGGCAAATTCCAATAAAACAGTTTTTTTATTATCTACAGAACAACGTCTGTCCGGTCAGCTAGTAAGTATATAAAATTCTCGTGTCGCGGTGTTTGTTACCAAACTCATCCAAAACGGCTAAAATTTTGTGTGCATATCGGGTAGCTCTGAGAATCGGCCAACATCTATTTTTCATACCCATACATGATAAGGGTGACCTACACATGAATATATTTTTAATTTTTTTGACAACATTTTTTATTTTAATTTTGTATCACGATTTTTAGATTATTCTGTTCCATCTGCAGATCCGTAATAGGGTTGCAAGATGGCAATCGAATACAATATTATAGTACAATAAATTTAATGTACGATATATTTGGTAGGTCTGAGAATCGGTCGTCTATAAAATATTGAAATTCAACTCAGAATTAGGTCGTACATATCGGTTAGTGCAGAAAACAAAAAATAAATCAACTCTAGAGAATTCTAGACTTCAAGATAAAAACAAAAAAACATACCGACCTCCTTTTTTAAGTCGGTTAAAAATAACGATAGAAAATTTATTGAATTAGGCGTTAGTTTGCGGAAATCCATAATTATACAAATGATTTAAGTTTTCTTTAGTGTAAATTCCGCCAATATTTGTTTTTAAAACAATTCGACACGTGTTTCGCCTCTACACGAGGCATCCTCAGGACTTGTTGTCTCGCCAAAATCTGGCACGAGACTTTGAGTCTCGAATTGTTTTAAAAACAAATATTGGCGGAATTAACACTAAAGAAAACTTAAATCATTTGTATAAAATAATGATAATAAATGCCTTACTCTGTTCCGCTAATTGTTCCGGTTATTGTGTAAAATATTATGTAATTCTGTTATAATGAACAACGTATTGTTTCAAACGTTTTCGAGGTCGTAGTTAAGTTATTGGCATTAAGAATCGACAGCTGTGTTTATATTATTATGTAGCCATTTTACAATATACATAGTTAAAGTAATTAGTTAAGGTATGTATGATAATATAGAAGCGATATCCCTCGACTATGCCCGCATAAATTGCGTTTACATGACAATATAACATATGAATATACAAGTTGTTTATGGTAAATTCCCATAACTCTTAAGGTATTAACGAGACCGTTTTTGGATTCGAACAAATGTGTATGATTTTTTAATTTATGTTTTTTTTTGCGTTTCTTACCCTTCATTTGAAATACATGGGGCACACTAAAAGATTTGCACTTCTAGCTAATCGGAACTATTTGAATTTCGAATGTTATATTTTTTGAATCGTGCAACCTTCTTAGAAAAAAATCAATTGGCGGGAAATCATTTGTCAATTGTTTCTTTTATCACATATCAATGTTCTAGGTACGCAACGAAAATGGAATTAATTCGAAAAGAGAGCGAAGACTGTGCCGCTCGTCTTCAAAATGCTTTTGGGAGAGAAGCACCTTGCTTGAGCACTGTGAGGCGATGGTTTGCTGTATTTGAGAGAGGTCAGGTTTCTTTACGTGACGAATTTCGTGAAGGACGGCCTTCAACTGCCGTCAACGAAAATAATGTGGCTACTGTTAAGCGGCTAATTGAAGAAAACCCGCGGATTACCTATGAGACAATTCGAGGACTATTGGGGATTGGTATGAAGCAATTTCAGAAAAATTTACACAAAGAACTGAACGTTCGGAAATTTGTTGTCGTTGGATCCCTCATGAACTGACAGCGGAGCAGAGGCAGGCTATCGTGGAATGGCGCTAACTATGCTAATGAAGTACGACCACGGACATTCTAATGCTGTTTAGGTATTTAGGTATGACATTGTCACAGGAGACGAAACGTGGATTTCTTGTTTTGAACCCGAAAATAAACAGCAATCTTGTGAATCGGTGTTTGAAAATGAGAACAGGCCAACGAAAGTGAGGCAGGCGAGAAACGTTGGTAAAAAAATTATCGCATTTTTTTCTCGGCTACGGGTCACATCTCCTTTTAACTTCCAAAAAAGTACAACTCGTCGCCCATCCTGCACATAGCCCCGACCTAGCACCCTGTAATTTCTGGATTTTCCCCAAAATCAAAGATTTGATGAGAGGTTTCACTTTTACCAATTCCGAAGAGGCAGTGATAGCGTTCAATCAGCACGTAAAAAATATTACTTCAGATCTGTGGTTCGAACGCATGAAAAAATGTTTAAAATGTAATGGAGAGTATTTTGAAAAGCAATAAACATAATATTTTGGTTATAACATGTTGTTTTTTTTAAGTTACGCAAAACTTTTAGTGTGGTGTGACCTACGTAATTATCAAATATCACACACCTTCACGGGAATTTTGGCAATGCTGCATACTAAGATCTTCTAATTTTGAATGATAGTACTTCCATACTTATCTATGATAAATATGTCACTATCTTACTTTCATTGATTAGTCCTTTATTATGAAGTTGTAAGTTTGGCAACGTCGCGTAGATTAGGAGTTCGCATACTGGTTACAATCAAGACACAATGTTTATTTACACTCACAATACGCATTTTAGAACACAATGTGTTTCTTTGACATTTCTTCTTCTTTTAGTTACATAGTATGACCCTTAAGTTAGGAGAATTCAACATAAACACGTATAAAAATTATATTCGTAGGTTTTAATATTTAATAAACATTATATCATAAACTGCCTTTGAAACTCTCGTCAAAGGTCAAAATATATTCTACCGTTTAGGAGGTTTTTTTTATTCAAGCATTGTCAAAATAATTTACTTCAAAAACAATATATATTTGACAACAAGACAAACCCTCTTAAGATTTATAGAAAACTAGCTGACCTGGCAAACGTTGTTTTGCCATATAAAGTATAATTCACGCGATAGTTTTATTAATAATAAAATATTGCCTATATTATAGCCTGTACATCATTTTGTTCTATTGTCTATAGTTTTTGCAGCGCACGCAAAAATAGGTTATCGATTTTACACCTTGTGTTACAAAATAGCAATTTTATTACGGATCCCTAATTTTGAAAAAAAAAACATAGCCTATAGCCTTCCTCGATAAATGGACTACCCAACACTGAAAGAATCATTCAAATCGGACCAGTAGTACCAGAGATTAGCGCGTTCAAACAAACAAACAAACACTGCAGCTTTATATATTAGTATAGATTTATAGAAAATAATAATCCGTAATGTAGATAACACCTCCATTTTAATTCAAAATATCTGTGGTTACCCCAGAATTAAGTGTATGCCTGGATGTCACCATGGATGCACGAGATCAAATCATTCAAAAACTATTGAGAATAAAAAGGACGAATTTTGTGTCTTTGTCACAGTTACTGATAAGTTTCGTTGACCACCACATCGGTTGTGATCATAATACATTTGCGTTACTGCTACTAATTTTAATTACTCTGAGTAATTTGTGTGGTAATTGCGTGTTGCATATATCTCGTTATATATTATGCCGCAAAAACCGTACTGAACGGAAATTATAAAACATAATAGGTACCTATTACTTGATTTGTAAAAAGATTTTATATTATAAAATTCTTCAAGATAAAAATTTTCAATTTAAAATTAAGATTTTATATTTAAAAAAAAACGTGACAATTAATTCCAAAATATTAGATTGAATGTGTAAAAATGTTAATTTTTATCACCAATAACAGTTATTCAACCAATTCATTAGTGAGCTCAAATTATCATTTTCTTTTTTAGATTTTGGGGTGTAGGCACGTTTGGTGAATCCATTATCCATTTGATCCTTCTAAAGAGTATATATATACTACGATCCTTCATCCTAGGTGTAACCAATGCGCTGTCCGTGAAAATTTTTTTTTACAAAAAATCAACCGACTACAAAAACATTATTTCAAAACAATAGATATAATATGCACTAAAAAGTATAAAAATAATTGCGTGTAAAATTTTATACAATCTAATTCTGGTTACAATTATTGTCATTTTAAGAATTATCAACTCATTTTACAACAGTAAATTGTTAACATAAAATAAAAAATATACCGACGAATTGAGAACCTCTTCCTTTTTTAAGTCGGTTAAAAACAATGTCCGCTGTCACAGCGGTATAACCATTGACAAAGAGAATGGAGAGTAGTACTTGTGTTACCTTCAGCTGTAAATACGGGCAAAAACACAAACGTATAGTCATTAATTTTCTCTTTCTAGAATACGGATTGGCATCTGCAACACGCCTTCTCAATGTACTGGATAAAATGAATGAGCAATCAATACAGGGTTCAGCTTTGTAAATACATAGTTCAGTTAATAGTTGGGAATGACATTTATGCATCGAGATCTGTAAAATAATCTAATGTTTGATAACGTCAAACATCTGTGGCAACAAATATGTTTTAAGGCCAGCAATGCTCATGATTTTTCTGGTGTTGCCAGTAAGAATTTCATAAAAAAAAGTAACAGGCTCGTTCGGCCGTACAAGATCAAATAAAAGTATTAAGACTTAGCTTTCCATCAGTAGGCTAAAGACATAGAATCTACATAGAAACACAAAAGTTATTTTAATAAAAAAAAGAAACTTCCTTAGTAAATAAATATTCTTTATTAAACAAAGAGAAGTCTTATTACGCAATTTGACCCTTTCGCCTGTAAGTTCACCATTAACATAAATTCGCACAAACACCTATTTCCACAAATATATTAGTACAATTTATATTCTAGTCAGCGTTCTAATTACAGCGGCTTTATAGCATTGTCCTTTCTCACTCTTTCGCAATGAAAAATAGCGCAACACAACTGCTGGCTCATTTTCATTAGTGGCAACACTAATCAAGCCGTTTATACATAGTCTGTGTTATTTAAATGCATACTAATCGATGTTAGTGTTAGCCTTAGGTGAAGGGCATAGAGCCATGAATATTAAGTTTGCTTTTCAGAGCAATTATTCGTTGATAGAAATGTAAAAATAGATTGTAATTTAATATACCGCTTGTTTTTGCTCGACTTGACAGGGACACTAATGTGCCCCCAGATTTTCTCACAAATTGAAAAAAAAAAGGTTTAAAAGGCGTCTATGCTCTTAAATAGACCTGATTTATCTGTTGGTGGGGAGTTCGACAGTTGATCCCGACCTAGAGATGTATTTGTTTCAAGATAAAATATTGTCTGTCTATAGGTGTTTTTAATGTTGTTAATTTAACATCATTTACAACTGCAAGTGGCTGTGCAATGCGATTTGCGTTTTGGGTTATTGTTCATAAAAACAATATCTGAATCATTGATAGGCAGGTCACCTTAAATCAAAAATATAACACGCACATTGATGGCTGAAATTCAAAATAAACATGTATTCCATATTATGATAATATATCGCATTGTAACAAATTACTTTACAAAAATAACACTAATTTTACGAATTTTTTACAAACTCCCTTCATCTCTCGATGTTATCATTCAAAATGTCACAACAATTTCGTATCGAATAAAACACAATAAATCCTCGGCAATTGTTAATTTTCCACTTGAATGGACGCATTCGTTTAGACTTTCAGTCGAAAGCTAAATAGCCAGCAGTAAAAAAATATTGGAAAATTTTACATCGCGAAGTTATTATACCACAGAGTATCAATAGAATTATATTGATACATAGGTCGGATAGTTGAATAATGCTTACTCACAATACTGTTGTTTTTATTTCACCTCCAATTTCAACAATCAATCGAATAAGTATCGTATAACTATTAACTAGCTTATCACCTTAAACTGGGTTGATGGTGATCTAGGATAAAGTATAATACACCTGGATATGACAAGTAAAAAATTATTACCGTGTAGTAACGATATCACGACACACAAATACTATTAGGAATAAAAAGGACGAAAACAATATTGTGTCTTTGACAAAGTATCCACATTCACTTGGGACCAACAAAGAAAACATAAACTTTATTGATTGCCACAAGTGACAGTAAGTGTTGAAGTCAATTGGTGATTGAGTGTTGCATGTAACTCATCTTAAGAAACATGATGATATGTTATATATAAGGTACATTAGCCTGCAAATACGTATTGAATATACATTTAAGTATATAACATTTTTAGTCATAATAAACAATATTACTTCCTTTGTAAAAAGATCGATAGAATAAGAGCATATAAGCATATATTCAGACCTGATAAAGAATTCCATAATATTAGAGATAATGTATAAAAACTTTAACTATTCTCATCATGGTCAGTTTAACATTCAACAAAGTCAGAAGTTAATTAAAACTATACTTCTCGGAACAAAGGCCAAGCTTGACCGTGTAAATTCTTTTTAATATGTCCGGGATATATGATTGTTTATCCTTTTCGGGTCTACGCGCATGGCAAATCCAATTTATACTTCATCCATCACCATTTAGGTGATAAATATAGTGAATCCATTTCTTACTCTCAAATTTCTGCCTTTGTGTATGTGTCTATATAAATTATTCAGCAAAATCTATTTAGGCTATCTATCTAAGTTATAGACTGGTATGACTTGCTAACGCTTCTATCAAATGTACCTATTTGTGTTGTGTTCCTGCCATACAGTATAAAAAAATAGTTTCAATATTATTTTACAAATACCCTCCACAATTTTTTAATGATTAATTCATGTTCACGAGACTAGCAATACATTCTGCTGACTGTAAAGGATATGTCCAGCCCACTAATAGGTACAATGACGATGAATGCTCTGGATGCTTGAAGATGAAAAATGCTGAGTTGGACTGAGATTGCGCTCATGACCTTGAGACGCGAACTTATCAAACCCACTAGACTCCTGATACTTCATATTAGCAATGCAAATATTGGTCAGATAAGTAATTACAAATAATTACTATTGGATAGTGTGCATATTTTTCATGTAGTATCTGCAAGCGTTCGCCCTTCATTAGTTGTCTGCGAGTTATATAGTCAAAGTTGAGACGTTTAGTAATAGCACAAGAGTAGGGATGGATACTTACGGTAATTACAGTAGTTCAGTAATTTCACTAGCTACGGCGCAATTCAAACCGAAATACTAATTTGTTTGCGCACGAATGTTTGGTGGCAGATAAAGTAGCCAACAACTATCGTCTTCTCGAACATTCGTCTCATTATCTTGAAGCCAAAATTTTTGAAGGTTTTTACTTCTACCAAATTGCACACATGTTTTTTTTTTTTCTATTATAAGTGACGATACAAACATATCGTTCATTCATATTTATAATTTTTTATCGTTTAGAGTCGACTATTGAATAAAATAGCTTAAAAAATATTTAAGATAGGACGCAGTTTGACAAATGTTAATTTGTTTAGCTAGGTGCTGGGTACTGAGTGCGGGGTGGCTCACCGTTGTGACGTCAATACACTCACTAAGTGTATGTTCCGATATGCTCTGCGACCACTGTACAGTGTGACGTCAATTTAGTATACTGTGAAGCCGTTCCTTTATAGCCAGTTATATTGGTTACTATTTAAAACGGAACGCAATCCAACATCCAAATGAGTGTATTAAAGTTTTCTTGTTCATTAAAAAAACTACTACTGTCAAATTAAAAATATTATAATTAATATTTTAGGCACTCGAGTGGTTTTGACTGATCACGTGGTCAAAGTACTGCGAGTAACTTACCTCGAAAACGCCAGTGCTCACAGTAGAGAATATGGCGGCGATTTATGACGTCATATATTTCCCTAGGGTACTGCGGCACTATACTGGCAGTTCATAACGGAACGAATTTTTATCTACAGTGATAGCACTATGCAGTGCATATCGGAACATACCCTGAATGTGAGATTGGCGGACGATGTAATGACGTTACGCGGGTATTTTGCGCCTGAAATATTTAAATAATACGAAAACTATCGTTACGAAAAATCTACTGTGCAAAACCAGTCAAGAACCATGAATTATACATTCGATTTCTATACCATAGTAAGCCTTACTTTATTTTATGGAATAGGAGGACAAACGAGCGTACGGGTCACCTGTTGTTAAGTGATCACCGCCGCCCACAATCTCTTGCAACACCAGAGGAATCATAGGAGCGTTGCCGGCCTTTAAGGAAGGTGTACGCGCTTTTTTTGAAAGTTCCCATATCGTATCGTCCCGGAAACACCGCACAAGGAAGTTCATTCCACAGCTTTGTAGTACGTGGCAGAAAGCTCCTTGAAAACCGCACTGTGGAGGACCGCCACACATCCAGATGGTGGGGATGATATCCTAGCTTGTCGCGTGTCGTGCGAAGGTGGAATTCGGCGGCAGGAATCAAGTTGAACAGCTCTTCGGAACACTCCCCATGATAAATACGGTAGAAGACACACAATGAAGCGACGTCACTACGCAACGCCAAGTGATCCAGCCGTTCACAGAGCACTTGACAAGAAATTTTAATATATACATATATTGCACGCCTCGAACGCGAAGCGGCGAGGTTGTGCTTTATAACCGACCTGTCAAGGTAACACGATTTCCACTCTTTAAACTGCATATTTTTTTTTCTATTACTCTTACACATTATAAAAAGCACATCAATAAAAAGCTGAGACACTAATGAATAATCCTAATACTTTTTTTAAGTTGTCAAATAAGTATTAATATAAAAAAGTTCATTAAAAATAAATTATCGTGGACGTCCATGTAGTTCAAAAAACGGCGTGGTACAGATAACGACCTGACGAAACGACTTAATTTTTTTCACAATTTTCAGAATTAAGAGAGTTCCTTTCGAAAATCAGAACTATAAATCTTCTCGTTTTTAAAAAAAAACGCAGGTGATTCGATTTTATTTAAAATAAATAACTTATTGCAAATGTTAATAACAGGTATTTTAACAGAGCATAAAATACTGGGAATTTCAGAAGAAACTCTCAAAGCGCCATTTCTTTCCGAAGCACTAAAGTAATCAATTTTCCGAATGCATTATTACTTTCACAAGATTAGGACCGGACATATTTTGTACGCCATCTCCTTTTTTTATGAAAATAAGGGACGAGCAGGACGTTCAGCTGATGGTAATTGATACGCCCTGCCCATTACAATGCAGTGCCGCTCAGGATTCTTGAAAAACCCAAAAAATGCTATAACTGCGCTCGTCATAAGATGTTAAGTCTCATTTGCCCAGTAATTTCACTAGCAACGACGCCCTTCAAACCGAAACACAGTTATGCTTACACATTACTGCTTCTAATCTAGCCGGGCAAAGGAGCCTCCCACTGGTACTTCTCCTTCCCACTTCCTGGTCCCACTCCTTCTTGGATTGCAACGGTTGGATTGGTGTTTCATATAACTTCCAGCTTCTTCTAAGAACAGACATACGTGATGACGAAATGAGCTTTTAATAGAACAAACAGCAGGAAGGAAAATCTTTAATTATGAGGAAAATTTTATGAGGAAAGAGTATGTTCGTTTTGTTATAATCAATCTGGATTGAAGGACAGGACGCAGTACGGATCACGGGAAACGGGAATCTGGAACATTAGAATAGAAAGTTATTATTTAGTAAAATGCGATGTAGGTACAACACGATTACCTGTATTATGTGAAAACAGGTTTTCATTATTATCATATACAAGAATATCTAACATGAAATATTTGATAGTAATGAATTAAGGTGATAAGTTTTCTTAGGCTTTCATTTTTTGAATTGGAAAACGTATTTAATTTCGATTGCTAAAAAATATATATATAATATACTAGCTGACCCAGCAAACGTTGTATTGCCGATATTAAAATCGCGATACAAAAGTAACTGTTGATCGTAGATGGGTGAAAATTTGAAGTTGTGTGTATTTTTTAATGCTGACACATAATCAAACAAATTAAAAAAAAAAAGTCAAAATAATTTAAAAAAAATTCGTGTTGACCACCCTTAACATTATAAGGGTGATGAAAAATAGATGTTGTCCGATTCTCAGACCTACCCAATATGCACTCAAAATTTCATGAGAATCGGTCAAGCCGTTTCGGAGGAGTTCAAAGTTTAACACCATGACACGATAATTTTATATATTAGATATACTAGCTGACCCAGCAGACGTTGTATTGCCATATAAAGTAATTAAAAAAAAATAATAACAAATTTTTTGAGGTATAATGAAAATCAAATCAAAACCAGTTTATTCACGTAGGTCACGGAAATGACACTTATGAATGTAAAAAAAAAATCTTATTGAATCTACCGCTACTTCGTAAAGGGTTGAGCTAATGAGAAGAAGTAGCAAGAAACTCATTGCCACTCTTTTATATCAAGATTTACATTTCCATCGATTTACAAATCATTTCAATTACAATATAATATGTAAAATGATGCAACAAACATACTCAAACGTCAAATAGTCAATGCCTTACACGAGTAAGTCAAAAAAGTAAATGTAAATTAATACAAAAGTTATTGAATACAGTAGCTGCATCCATCCACATACACCATAAATCAATAAAGGTATTCTGTGAGCAATTAAAAAATCGATGCAACCGATTCTCAGACCTATCATATATATCGTACTACAATTATTGTATTCGATTGCTAACTTGCAACCCTATAGCGGTTTTGTGAATGGAACAGAATAATCTAAAAATAGCGATACAAAAATAGTAGAGCTAGTTTCGATTCGATTTATCGATCGTAGAAGGGCGAAAATTTGAAGTTGTATGTATTTTTCAATGTTGAACCAAACTTAAATAAAAACAAAAATTTTGTCCAAAAATTAAAAAAATATGTTAAGGGTGAACAACCCTTATTACTTAGAAGTATGAAAAATAGATAGTAGCCGATTCTCAGACGTACTGAATATGCATATAAAATTTGGTAAAAATCAGTAAAGCCGTTTCGGAGGAGTAAGGTTACTAACATTGTGACACGAGAATTTTATATATTATTATAAGACTAGCTGACCCAGCAAACGTTGTATTGCCGATATTGAAATCGCGATACAAAAGTAACTGTTGATCGTAGATGGGTGAAAATTTGAAGTTGTATGTATTTTTAATGCTGAATCATAATCAAACAAAATTAAAAAAAATATCATTAAAATTAAAAAAAAATGCCGTGGACCACCCTTAACATTTAGGGGGATGAAAAATAGATGTTGTCCGATTCTCAGACCTACCCAATATGCACTCCAAATTTCATGAGAATCGGTCAAGCCGTTTCGGAGGAGTTCAATGTTTAACACCATGACACGAGAATTTAATATATTAGATATTAAAATACATTTAATACAAATAGTATTTATCAAATTAAATGAAAATAAAAATAATTAAGAATTCTCATTACAAAGTAATTCTCGCACACAGGATTTGAATATTCAAAAGGCAAGGGAATAAACCGTTCCAACCATGGCCTCACTTAAACAACTACATAATATTTAATGTTTTCCGGACTAGTTTTTGCCGAGCCCACGTCCCTAAGCTCAGCGAATACCAAAACAATTCTTAATCATTTTAAATCCTTTTCCGTTACTACGAGGGCGGCACTGAAAATTTCGGGAATCACAAAAACAGTGTGTTAAACTCCTTCGAAAGTCATAATAAATCATCGCTCTAGAATTTTCTCGAGTCTTAACAACTTACAACTTCAAATTTTCGCCCTTCTACGATCGATAAATCGAATCGAAAATAGCTCTACTATTTTTGTATCGCTATTTTTAGATTATTCTGATTGCCCTATAGGGCAAAAACAAAAATAATAGAGCCAAGTATGTTTTATTTTATGAAAATAAGGGACGACACAAGCAGGACATTCAGCTGATGGTAATTGATACGCCCTGCCCATTACAATGTAGTGCCGCTCAGGATTCTTGAAAAACCCCAAAAACTCTGAGCGGCGATATTAAGTCTCATTTGCCCAGTAATTTCACTAGCTACGGCGCCCTTCAGACCGAAACACAGTAATGCTTACACATTACTGCTTCACGGCAGAAATAGGCGCGTTGTGGTACCCATAATCTAGCCGGCATCCTGTGCAAAGGAGTCTCCCACTGGTAAATTGTATGGATTATTAAAACATGTTCCTCAATTTTTTTTCTCAAAACACACTCTTTTAATAGGTAAAATATTATGTACAAAGGAAGCCTTAAGACGGCCACACATCATAAATATTTTGGCCTTCAATACCAATATTTATTCAAATAATTCTATTGTCATGCAACAGCCGACCACTTGCTTGACAAAAACTTGTTTGATCTGACAGTTCAAACATATTCAAAAGATAGGATAATAATTATTCAGGAAAGGTAATGTTGCGAGAGGCATACCGAGCAAATATTTAATTTAAATACGGGCTACACAGGTTAAATAAATGAACACAGCTCCCGTGCCACTAAATTAAAAAAAAATACAGCCCTATTTTTAATTATAATGTTTTCAATGACGCATGATACGAGTAATTTTTTCGGGTGTTCTTAGGGCTAGGCTCAGGTGTGGTTAATTAATTCATTATTTTTCAAATCGTTGCTATGTTCCACAGTTTTCTGAGTAGGAGTGGAACAGTCGATAGGTAAGAGTAACTAGTAGGAAGCTCCTTTGCAGAGTATGCCGGCTTAATTATGGGTACCACAACAGCGTCTTTTTCTGTCGTGTTGTTTTTCGGTCTGAAAGGCGCCGTACCTAGTGAAATTATTGGGCAAATGAGAGGTAACATCTTATGTCTCAAGGTGACGAGCGCAATTGTAGTGGCTCAGAATTTTTGTGTTCTTCAAGAATCCTGAGCGGCACTGCATTGTAATGGGCAGGACGTATCAATTACCATCCTGCTCGACCCATCCCATATTAAAAATTATTTATCCAGTATCCAAGTATCAAAAATAAAAATTAAAGTGAAGGAATACCGTGATAGCACCAGTCCAAATATTATTTAGTGTGTGTTTTATAACTACAGATTGAAGTTATAAGAAGTTGAAACTCTCCGGGGAATGAGCAAGTTGTGTCAAAGGTTGCATGTATTATAGTGAAAATTAAACAATTTTATTTATAGAAGAATGATAATATAATACCTACCTGCTTAATTTTTTATTTTAGCTGTTTAGTTGACATGCTTATTAAAAAAATCCTTTATTTCACAAAATAATACAATTATAATATTTCCATCATCCATTATCTTAACATTAATCAGCAATCTCTGTACTAATTTGAAAAGTCCTGACAAATAGCCTGATATTTTGATAAAAGTCTGGACTTTTTAGTTGATCTTGTTAAGAAATAGTTCCTTGTAAAGATAAAAGACTTATTTGATATTAGTTAATAGTAAGTAGTGGTTATTACTATATTCCATCTAAATAAAAATAAAATCCGGACAAATTAGCTAGTGGGAAAATTCGGACAAGAGTCTAAAAGGCTGGACATCTCCGGATTAATCCAGATGGGTGAATACCACCAGGTAACTAACTAACAGAAAATAAATGAATGTAAATAAACATATCGGATATCGTAAATTTAATATGTATACATATATAACATTGTTAGATTTCATATGATTTTACTATAATAACTTATATATTAACAAATGCTAAATTGTCCAGGCCTAATAATGTCATAAAAAACATTCTGTATGTACAAAAACCACTTCATTCACCTGAAAACCGCACTGTGGAGGACTGCCACACATCCAGATGGTGGGGCTGATATCCTAATTTGTGGCGTGTCGTGCGAAGGTGGAATTTGGCGGCATGAAGTGGGGTGCCGTGGTGTTCCTGCCCAGTTTGTCCCGTGAAACGCGTGGTACTGTGCCCTCCCCAGAAAACGAGGGGCAGATATAGCGCGAATGCTCGGGGAGGGATTCTCCAGCTCTGGCAGAGCCGGTACCCTCCTGGGGTAATACCTTTTTTAGGACCGCTCTCACATATACTACTAAATAATAATAACAAAAGGTGGCCATATAAAAAGGCAGATGAATTTTGCACAGTGAACTACAAATCAGGAGCTAAATCTGCATAGCATATTGCTTCCATTGAATTGTTATTCAAATAATCATGGTAGGTTAGTACCTACCATGATTATTGTGTAAGTATCAAATGTTCAATAGTACATCAACCGTTTATTTTTTTGCACGAATCATCCATCGCTAATATGGCACCTTAAAATCCTGCACCAATTAAACTTATATAATTGTCTAGAAGTGATCACTTCAAGTGATAAGAAAATACATTGTATAATTATAACTGTAATTAGCTAAAGAGCTAATTATAAATTTTTATTTTTTAAATCTATGGAATGGTATGGAATGCAATAAAATGTCTTACTATCTAGCTATATTTTTAACTTATCATTATAATCAGAACATATTTAATCGAGTGTGAGGAAGGGAAAACATATTAATTAGAAAATAATTATCTTAACACTCTAATATTAGATTTATAAATAATTATGGAGATGTAATTAATTAATTATTGTAGTGGTCACAATTTTGTGGTCAGCTTTTTTATCTACCAACAATTTTAACTTATTTGAATCAGAACATATTTAATTAATGATGAGCAAGGAAAACATATAGCTCAAATGTATTTATTATTTCATTATCAACGCTCCAGATTAGAAATGATTATGGAGATAATGTATTTTTATAATTGTTTATTATTTTAATTTGTCGAATACACTTTAACTTTTATTTTGATTTACTTATTTTAACAGTAAGCCAGTTAATACTGTATAATACCAGGAGGAAACTTAGGACTTGCAGGATCGGCATTTACGCAAAATAAAAAATTTATAGAAAATATGCAAACATACTGTGCAGTTCACATATTAAGTTATTGTATGTCTCAGCTTTAAGGCAAAAATTTGAATTTCATTTGCACAACAATAGGAATAAATTGTTTTATTATTATTTTAAATAATATTGAACAGTTCTCCCCCAAGTAAGGCTAAAATTAGAACACTTTACAAACAAGTTAACGTTAGCTGTTTACTTGCGTCACACGATAAATAAAATGGAAAAAAATTTACTAACCTTATTAAATAAATCGTAGATGAATTTCCAATAGTTCAGGCCGATTTATTACGATTCCTAATTTGCACAAAAAACCAGCTTGCGAAAAACAGCACTGCCTAATTCATGTATCCAGATAAACACATTAACACTTTCGATAGTAATCTCAATAAATTGAAAATATTGTATAACACGATATTGTTTGCCGATAAAGTGAAAGTGCGAAAATATAAATTAAATTTTACACAAGTCTCACGACCGTTCACCTTCCTCTGCAAACCACAATATTCAACTGACAATTGACATTTCGTTTGACAGCTTCCTAGACGACAGTACAGCCTTTATGTAAGGGTTGCTAGATAGCAATATAGGAGATAATAATAATAGATTAAAATTGGATAATTTTTAAGGTTTGCGCTGTCAAGCTTATTTATGAGACATCAAGAATCATACAAAGCGATTTAATTTTACAGTTTTATCATTTTATGGCCATGAATCTCTGACTGGTTTTTACAGCATTCACAGCTAAGACTATTTATGATCTACGTAGATCCAAATTAGCCATTTATAATATACTTAAACGAACATTTTTTTCCTGCAATCATAGGATGGAAACGTTGTATGTAGATTGGATATAGTAGCTATATCCATCGTTTAAATAATTGCGTGAGGAGTCGCTCCGTTCCTTGGACAGTGGCGCATTTATTGTTTCATCAGAAAACAATGTGTTACATAGGTGATATACATAAATATATATAATGATTTTAATAGTCATTTTCATTATTATAACACTAGAAATAAGGGATTGCTTGTAACTAATTCTAGTAGGCTTCATAAGATACATAATAGCTTTAAGGGTAAATGTATACAATAAAGTCCCAGCCACTGTTCAGGCATTATCTATAATTAAATTTAAATGTTTTATAAAAAAATGGCTCTGTCGTAAATCCTATTACTCCACTGCTGAATATCTAAATGATCGGACAGCCTGGGACTAGATTGTGATTATTTTATAGCGATAGAAATGACTGTACAATATTGTATATTTTTATTGAAAAGAGCGCAAAAAAAAGAATGCTGGGAAAGTTTCTTGCGCCGCTTCTTCTCTCCCAGAGCGCCATTTGTTTCCGAAGCGGTAGTAGTATCTAGTAGTATAAGAAATGACATCAAAAAGAATTCTAAAGGAATCAATTTTGAGAAAATAAATGCCTTTTATGCCTTTTATACGTAGGTTATCAACCATTGTGTTATTTCCTGATCAACAAAAAGAATAAGCCCGCTGAGTTTCTTGTGCACGTTTTTCTCAGATCTTAGGCATACATTTCCGAACGGATGGGAGCTTTTGACTTTCAATTAGTGATTTCATAAACTATTTTGAATAAAACCAAGTATTGGAATTTGTCAAATGAATGGAACGAACGTCAAAATAAGAAATTGATTAGGTAATCAGAACTAAAAACAAATGGTGTTTATTTCTATATTATTCTCTATCTAGGTCAATATTAATAGTAAAATGAGTGTAAAGATGTCGAATTTTAATAGAAACCAAATAATACTGAAGTGTCTTCAATCCTTGACTTTTGAAATCACGATGTTGAGCATTTGTGGGCCTTGGATATCTGAAAAAATAATATTTCTGTAACATTAAAAATTTAGCAAATATTTCTAACTGACAACTAAAAACGGTTTCTGTCGCTCTAACCTAAGTTCAACCTAAGGAAACAAGCCAGCAAAAGGCTCGCGTTATAGAAAGTGGTGAGTCAATCTCCCATGGACTTAAGCCATGGAATCCTCCCCTTGACAAATGCGGTAGAAGACGCAGAAAGAATGGGTTCTTTCTGCGTCATCTCTACTCAAGTACTCCATGTGAGGCTGAATTTGCGCCTCATATAGTTGCAGGCGTGACTACGGCCAGTGTAAGAAGCTTACCCTGTGCTGTCGTCTGCATAACAATGAATACTGCTAATTTGCAATATATCATTGATATGCAGAAGAAGCAGTGTAGGGGATAACTTGCAGCTTTGCACGCTCATTTATAGGTGAGAATATACCAGGAGATCACCAGCTGAGCGACTGGACGGAAAACGTTCTAGCGATCACTGTTCAGGTAATGGCAATAGGGCGGTAGTTGGACGGATCCGAACATAAACCTTCCTTAGGGACCGGGTGCACTAAGGCCGCCTTCCATAATTTTGGGACTTGGCCTGATGAGTAGGAGAGCCGGAAAAGATAGGCAAGGAGCAGCGCCAGTTTCAGAGCACATGTCCGCAGCACTATCGGGGAATGCCATTTTTGTGCTTGTTATTTCACGAGCGAGCGATAATTTATAACCCCCCTATGTGTCTATGCATACTCACTTTCCATACAAAAAGCTTTAATATCGCAAAAAACCTTTTAATTTACAATAATCTCGATACCTAATACATAAATAAGAAAAACCTCCTGTGATTACTCTGGTATTGCAAGAGAATGTGGGCGGCAGTGATCGCTTAACACCAGGTGACCTGTACGCTCGTTTGTCCTCCTTTTCTTTAATCTCCATTATATAATCTTATCTCACCGTATATAATTTTCTCCTTGATGCCACGCCTACACAATCTTAACGGCAATTACGATAGCATTATCGATTTTCTTCAGTATTTCATGTTGATAAAACATTATTGGTGAACCAGAGGCATTGATAACGTTATCTGTGTATTGTGATTGGTCGGCAGTTGATATTAATATATCTAATAATATTGATACATATGACATAATATTATATAGGTGTAGAATATTATATAGGTGTAGAATACTATATACGCTATGGAAGTGTCAAGTAGATATTATGTAGGTACCTATAGTTTACAGTTGCTTTGAGAATTTTATGATTCACTTTGACCAATATGGTTTCATATTGCTGGAAGAAAATACTATTTAGAATGAATACCGACATTGAACATTATCAAAGAAGGTAATTTAAAATGTAGGAAAAAATATATACTTATGTGTCTATTTTAAGCATATAAATTATACAATATATTATAGATAGGTATAAACAATAACCCCGTTATTCATAATAGTCTGCTAACTTAAAGCATTGCTAATTCTCACTCAGCTTCTTCTATTGACCTAAGTCAGAATGAGAAAAAGCACTCCTTAGCGGCTGTTTAAAGTTAGCGCACCATTATGAATAAGGGGGTTAATATATTATTTCTATGTTTAGCTACCTGCTTGACTTGTTATAATTCAAAATGGTTACACAATTAATTACTATTTTTAGATATTACTTTATAAACTTATTACAGTAAAATGCGGATTGATGCATCTACTGCACTCATTTCTCTTTTGACTTTTTTATGCTTAATCACTTCTTTTTCTTTTAATTTAACTTACACGAGTAAGTTAACGTCAGAATATTTTTAGTGCGCTTTACATACATTGTATAAAGAATAATCACGGACTAGTAAAAAAATAAGGACTCCGTGTCACCTTACATAACAGTTTAGAACCAAAACAAGCCGATTAACGTGTAAATACATAGCCCCACGCACACACTTACACTACTACAGGCCGGTAGGCGGCCATTATGAGAATTGTCATCGTCTGTGACAGATCAGTTTAGCGTCTCAATAAAATCCGGACGACTGTGCGGTTACGGGGTATACCAGTTACACAATTTTTTCTCCCTTTAATAATATATCCACAAATACTTTTATAGTATTGTTTTAACACTTTTTCACAACGCTCGACGGCATTTTTAAAATATTTTATTGCGACGAAAACTGATCTGTCACAGACGATGGCAAATCTCATAATGGCGGCGGATCGGCTTGTATTATTGTAAGTGTATTCGTGGGGGTATGTATTTACACGTTTACCGGCTTGTTTTGATGCCTCACGGTTATGTAAATGACACGGAGTCCTTCTTTTTTTACTCATGCGTGCTTTGAGTAGATAATTATAACTAACTATAATAGCACATAATATTCAGGTCTTTATTTAATCCACAGTGCTAAGTTAGTGTATTCATTACTTATTGTGATCTCTAAGTGAAACTCTGCCCAAATACAGTGATAACAATAATGTTGTGTGTTTAAATAAAAACCCCTCTTACAATAGTTAATTGTAATGTTTGTGGCAGTAAGGAATCGGTGAATACCTTACCTCTTGTGCCGGTTGTCGTTCAGACCTGGTAGTGATGTATACCGGCCTATATTTTCGTCATAATCATTTATTGGGAATCCGGAGCGCTGAAATCTTAAGACCGATTGGTACTTACATAAATATTATAAATCAAATTGCTTTTATATAGTATACTAGCTGACCCAGCAAACGTTGTATTGAAGATATTAAAATCGCGATACAAAAGTAACTGTTGATCGTAGATGGGTGAAAATTTGAAATTGTATGTATTTTTTAATGCGTCATCATAATCAAACAAATTAAAATAAATCAAAAAAATTAAAAAAAAAATGGCGTGGACCACACTTTTTTATTTATTTATGAAAAATAAATGTTGTCCGATTCTCAGACCTAACCAATATGCACTCAAAATCTGTCAAGCCGTTTCGAAGGAGTTTAACTACAAACACTGCGACATGAGAATTTTATATTTTAGATTATGAAAAGACATAGTATGTTAGCATCCAAACTAGAAAGTTAACTGACGTTTAACTTTTACCCTCGACTACACCCGCGTTAAATGTGTATCGTGCTCTCTCTGCAACTTATGTCACGTTGTGTTTAATGTGTATTTAAAACGTCTGCATGAATATTAAAACTATATAAACCTATATTTTAGGTGATCCTCTAAAGCAGGGTTTTTTAATCTAATTTATTTCGCGACTCCATAGCTTAAAAAATTCCGCCGACCCTCTTGCCAGTCAGATGGTAAATTTGATTTTAACAGACTACCTACCATAATAATTTTATGCACAAAGTGTCGACGTGTTTTATTAAAAGAAGACAAGAAAATCCAGGGCTAGCAAGATCTATAGCTGTTTTAATTTGTTCAATGTGTTTCCGGAACCTACTAGAATCACTTCTACTGGAGCAACCTGCTTAGATAATATTTTTACAATATTATTACTAGTAAACTTACGATTAATTATCTTCAGTCCGACCATCGTGGGTGACTTATAAAAGTAAATAAAAGATTGGACAATGTCAAAATCAACAACCTGACAGAACGAACTTGCTATACCTTGCAAATAATTCCTCCTCTTCACCATAAAAACCCCATAAGTGGTTCGGATATCCATTAGCTTTGATGAAGTGTTGTACGTCTGCCGAAGATATGTTACTAGCTAGAGGAGGTTCACCTGGACTGTAATATAGTTAAATAACATTTTTAATCATCATCATCTCAGCTGGAAGACGTCCACTGCTGGACATAGGTCTTCCCCAAAGATCTCAACGACGATTGGTCCTACGCTGCCCTCATACAACGTATTCCGGCGATCTTTACCAGATCGTCGGTCCATCTTGTGGGGGGCCTACCATTCGAGGACTCTACTGACCCAAGGGCCATCTGTTCGTCCAGCTATGTGCTCTGTTCACTGCCACTTCAGTTTCTCAAACATTTTTAATAATAAATCAAAAAAATGGTAATGGCATAAGAAAATAAATGTTTGTAAGTTTGTTCCCACTGAGACATCATGTTACTATCTGAAGATGCACAGATGGACTAGGTACTCATGATCACTAAGGATGTTTGTAGATGTATGGAACACTAATCTCATTCGACAGCTTGGCTGTACGTGGAAGAAAGTTCCTTGAAAACCGAACTGAATTTACATTACCCCGAAGATACAGTTTTAACTAGTTTCGGGGTCAGAGGTCAACCTCTTTGAATATCACTGCAAAACCGTTTTTCAATGTTCACAATATTGTTACAAATTATATTTGTATATTTAAGGAGGGATATCACTAAAGAATAAGAATCTCTTTTTATAAATCTCTTAACTTACTCATATACGTCTATTACAGAAGCACACATCTTCCTCGGCCACATGGAGCAAGCGTACAGATTACGCTCGTCCAGAGGTAGCAGCAGATCGTGGAAGATGACGCAGTTCCAATCTCCCAGCTTCATCATCTCTTGGAAACCAGCATTCAATAGTTTCCCTCTGTTGTACAACTGGGTACCTGCAAATTGTTGATGTTAAGTACAAATAACTTAAATATCGGATTTAGAAGCCCGAAGTTATCTTGAATAAATGAAAATTCTTTATTGCTCTAAACACTTCTGTGTTCTGTGGCTCTTAATATATAAAATAAAGTTACAATATTATGTACATAATAGTTATGGTAGCACAATACACGATAAGCCGACCTTATTACTATTCAGCGATCACAGGTATAAGAGATTTTATTTATAACTTGACATAAGGCAAGAAATTAAAATAATATATAGGATATATATATACATACATAAACAAACACTTATAATAATAATAATATTGACATGCTGTTACACAAATTATCTTGAAGAGAAAGAATATGAGTGTTTAATTGAGCTTTGTACGAAATTCAGATCAGCATCGTATTTGCGTAACCAAAATATGAACCCAATTGCAAAATTTATGAAAACGCTCAATTAAGTTAATGATAAGTAAGATTTGCCATTGGGGCAGTAAAGTCTTCGAATGGCGACCACGTACCGGAAGACGCAGTGTTGGTAGGCCCCCCACAAGACGGACCGACAATCTGGTCAAGATCGCCGGAATAAGTTGGATGAGGGCAGCGCAGGAAAGATCGTCGTGGAAATCTTTGGAGGAGGCCTTTGTCCAGCAGTTGACGTCTTCCGGTTGACGATGACAATGATGATGAAGTAAGATTTAGATACCTCCTAGTATCTCTATAGAAAGTAAATGAGATTGAAGTAGCAAAATTTTGGTGTGAATTAAATTACGAAGTATACGTAAGTTTCTGCTGTAAAAAAAAATTTACTGACACTCTCAACTTGTGTGTTCCATGATAACGTCTAATCAATGTGTATTCTCATTTTTTTACCGACTTACTGAAGGGTACAATGACGTTATTTAGATAAATTGGAGTAAGATTCAAGCAATCTTCTTCTTCATAGAAATCAATTTTTAATAGAAAGAGGAGTTCATTTGCAGAAACTGTCAAGAACAAACAAAGTATAAGTTCATGATAAATTAATATTACTTAAAGTTAAGAAGGTTCCAAAAGAAAACTTAGCGGAATTGGTCGAGCCGTCCTCAAGTTGTGCGCTTAGCAACATTCATTCAAGATGTATGATAAATATATTATATAAGGTATGTATGTATAGTAAGAAGATGGGCCTGGTGCTGGTATGGGATGCAACCTGTTCAGACCCGCTGGCCCCTTCCCATCTACATGGAACCAACAACAGAGCTGGTGCGGCTTGTGAAGCGGCTGAAAAAGCTAAATCATGCAAATACAAGGATCTAGGCTCCGAATATGATTTTGTCCATTTCGGTGTCGAGACCCTTGGTCCATGGGGTCCTAGCGCTATAAGGCTTTTTAAGGAAATAGCAAAAAGGCTAGTCGACATCACAGGAGACCTAAGAGCTGGGATCTACCTCGGACAAAGAATCTGTCTGGCTATTCAAAGATGGAACGCTGTCAGTATCTCCGGAAAGAAAGGGACTCCTTTTTATAATAAATTCTAGTTATTATATTTTTTAAGGTTTTTAGTTTTAGGTTCATTGTTCTAGTACCTTTTTTTATTTCTGAATAAATAATATATTTCATCTATTAGTATTTTATAGTGAAATATTCATTAAACGAACTTCTTTACCGCCTCGTCACTTCTGCGTAGAAAGAAATTCCAACGGCCTAACTCTGATTTGTTAAATACCCACACGTAACTACCCCATTCACTCATTTTATTGCTGAATATATTTTTCATTACTTATTTAAGTACTTGTAAACACTCGTTTTCACTAGCCTTAATAAACATTCATTTCGTAATTTTTAACTTAACAGAACAAGAGTTTTATCAAAGCATTATATCACTGTATGATATCAGATAATGTTGCTTATTCGTTGTGTAGAAGGTTTGTCCAGTAAATGGTTATCCATCTTAATTATTACTGAACTGTAATAAAAATTTTATTTATTTAGGGGAATATCTGCCAGTTTAACCTAGTAGCTACCAAAATATAACCAAGTTTTTCAAAAGAAATGTAAGTAAATGGCGGCTCAAAAACGCTATACGAGAGTGTCAAAAATAGATCTGCATGTAGAGTGATAATATGGAGCTCATGTGTTTTGCCCGAACTCTTGTCAATATTCATGCAAAATTAAAATTAAATCTGTTCAGTAGTTTTTGCATTTTGCCCGGACAACATTAAAAATTTCTATAAAGTTGGATTCCGTACTTTTTGAATACACAAAGATTATTCTTTAAAGAAAAATATACAGTAGAGTTTTCACTGTGTTAATATTTTATTAAAAAATATTGAGTTTGCGCAACTGTTAGATACTTAGTTACTTACCACTTTGCTCAACCACAAAAATCCTGTACTCCAACTTTTGTTTCTTCAAAAAGGGATGGATATTATACACAAATACCATAAGAGAATGATACTCTTTTCTGAAATTAAGAGTTTTTTATATACTTTTGCTCTGCATTCAGGATGCAGTATACTACCCTAAAGGTCGGACTGCATTAGAGTGACGCTGCGCGGCGCATCGCTTCACATCGCTGGACGTCATCTATTGCATTACAACTGCAGTGAGCGGCACCTCGCGGCATTCATATACCAGTTGGCGTGCGAGCAACATTACAAGATGAGCGATAGTGACGAGAATTCGGTCATTATTTCTTTGTTGTGTGCTAAAGAATAACGAATTATAGAAGAAAAAAGAAATATGAAGAAATAGATTTCATATATACCAAGGTCACGCTATAGAGAAGGCGAATATCATATCTGTTTCCTCGCCCTCGGAATGACTCTTCGAATTTACACTCACTTCAGAACGTCGAAGACAAAATTCTATATAGTTAAACAATAATAACTGTATGTATACTGAAGCGACGCGCCGTGATGCTGGGTCGCACTGAGCGTCGCTGCACTGTGGTCGCGGCGATGCACGTCAAAATATTCTCTCGGAGGCAACTCAGCCGCGGCGTGCATTGTAGTGCAGCACCGCTCTAGTGCGACATGCACCATACGAAATGATTGCAATAATATTTCGTCGCTTTCTGCCGCGCTGTGCAATGCCGCGCAGTGCCGCTGTAATGCTGTCCGGCCTTAAATATATTATCATTGATATCAACAGGCTTTCATGATGGTAATTACTGTCCTTGTCAAACTGACCCGGAAACACCAAATGTAAAGTCAAAGGCCAATTTTTCAGTAAGGTCTATCGATGACACTTTTGAATGACAAAATTATCCATTTTTAACCGACTTCAAAAAGAAAGAGGTTATCAATTCAATCGGTTTTTTTTATGTATGTACACCGATTACTCTGAGATTTATGATCCGATTACGTGACGTAATTTTTAACCGACTTCAAAAATGGAGGAGGTTCTCAATTCGTCGGGTTTTTTTTATGTTTGTTATCTCAAAACTTTCGACTGGGTGAACCAAATTTGATAATTCTTTTTTTATTTGAAAGCTGATGCTTCCCGTGTGGTCCCATTGTAATTTGGTCCAGATCTGACAGTGGCATCCATGAGAAAACCATAAAAGTATTAAATTTGCTATACATACGTATAGCAAAGTGGATGATAAATTTACGAATAACTCAATATCGCGCCAACCGATTTCGATGATTCTTTTTTTATTGGAAAGGATATACTTCAAAGATAGTTTGGTTAGGTTCTGATTACGGAATCCATGACAAAGTAACGGAACTCTTCAATACTTAGGAGCATATTAACGATACTTGGCCGAATCTTTTTTATGGTATCTGGATATTTAAGTCACCATAACATAGTTACGTAATTGTCGTAGTCGAATATGATGTTCAATGTCACTCCTTAACGACTTACAGTAAGGGTGCGATCTGTGGCAGAATTTCTTACTGTCTGTAATCAAATTGCGAAGCGCTTACGTTCATTGCTGCATTGATAAATTTAGTATATCTAAACAAATTTAGCCAAATTGTTAGTTGTTGTTCTTCAAATTCACTAAAAATCATAAAATAAAAAAAAATTAACAAAAAACAACCAACTTCAGAAACACTATTTCAAAACAATAGATATAATATGCACTAAAAAGTATAAAAATAATTGCGTATTTTTATACAATCTAATTAATTAATCTAATTCTAGTTACGATTATTGTAATTTTTGGAGTCTTTAGTTCGATGCAGAATAGATGCCATTTGGTCCCATAAAAATTTTACATAGCTTAGCCCAGTAGTTTTCATTGTACAAACATTTTTATGAAAATTTTTGTTTACCTCGATTATATAATTGTTTTTTGTGTAAGGCTTTTTAGGAGTTTTCATTCAGATTGATTACATATTATAATTATTAACTGACACTAAAAAGTAAAAAAAAACTAGGTTTAAAAAAACCGACTGCAAGAACTGAAATGTATGAAATAACTAAAAATTTACTTATTAATTACAGTAAGGAAGCCGTTTATAATAATAAGTTTTATTGTGTTTAAGGCTTGGCACCGACTTAAAACCTATCAATAGGTAACACATATAAATAAAAGCATTTTATTAATATTAAAGTTAAAAATTCAATTTTTGGTTATTTGATACTTTTCAGTTTCTGAAGTCAGTTTTTTAAACGTAGTTTTTATTTATATTATCTACCATCATATCGGAAATGTTGAGATTTAAAGAGAAGAAGGAGCAACATACTCAGGAAACAAACTTGTGCATCTGCAGGGATTCCAAATTCAATTCGGGTCCCGGCCCAATAGCTTAGTAGTCAGGAACACAATCTAACAGGTTATTTATTTGAGTAAACTTTTACTCTAAGTTCTAAAGTGAAAAAATGCCTTACTCATCTGTACCTAAGTATTTATTGAAACAAATCTTATAACTAAATTTAAAATACTATGACTACATAAAATTAAAACTATCATTACGTGGAAGAATACCAAAAATACTGGCAGCATTTCCGCGTTGGATACTAGGCTGATCCGTTGACCGAAATAGCTGCCAGCGCTTGGGCTTCCAGTAGTCTTATTGAGGCGTGAATACAGTATTTACGGGCCAAGTGTCTCGACACCAAACGGCACAAAGATGTTTGGATCACTGAGACCGACATGTTTGCGACGCTTGCTTTCTTTGGCAGTCGCAGCAGCAGCCCCAGCACCAACTGACGTAACTTGGACATATTATACATATTATATTACACATCTGTACCTGTATGGAACTAGTATGCCAACTTTGTGCTTCGATCTACAGTCTTTTGGATAATAGTACCCACCGTCATCAACACTTGGGTAAGAAGTTTCCAGATCACCATCCTTTGCAAACCTCGTCAGTACCATATCTCCTGAAAAATTGTTATGAAGACAGAGATTTTCTTTTTAAAGAAGTCACTTATCATGCTACAAAAGACAGTTAATCTCAAGCTATGAAACATTTGATGATAATGAACCTAATTAATATAGGTCCCGAAATAATGGTCATTGCGTTCATGAAAATATAGCAGCTGTAAGGAAGGAAATGAAAAAACAACTTGATGTGCTTAAGGGCTTTCGTTCTATGTTTATAAAGTAATAAAATTTACAATATTTATAGAGATAACTGAGTATTAATTACTCTAGTAAATTTTTCTCTGATAGATCTTCCTCTGACGAGAAAAAGCGTTACATAGCCAAATGTGACGGCTCAGTCTCATTCAATATCCACACATTAAGGGTAAACCTAAAAAGTTAGGTGCGTAAGGCTTTCACTTCAAAAGGCAAAGCTGGGGATTCTTCAATGGCTTAAAAATATTCGTAGATGAAATAACTAAAAATGAGTTCTTTATGAAATTAAGGGACGAGCGGAGCAGGACGTTCAGCTGATGGTAATTGATACACCCTGCCTATTACAATGCAGTGCCACCCAAGATTATTGAAAAGCCCAAAACCACAACTGCACTCGTCACCTTGAGACATCAGATGTCAAAATCATCACAATAAATACTATATAGCTGCGCTTCATTGTACCTATAAATATCTCGTATATTATATACATAGACATGCATATTGTGATAAATTCAAATTCAAATATTTTTAATCAAAATAGGATGTGACATCACTTATTGAAAGTCAAAAAACTACCACCCATTCCAAAATGAATGCCTCAGACCTGAGAAGAATGGGCGCAACAAACTCAGCAGGCTTTTTTTATTTCATCGAATAAATATGTTTACAAAATAAAATTGTAAAATTAAACTTATTATTTAATAGCCTGAGGGCGGTCGCACCATTCCCAATCTGTGGTATCATTAAGAAAGTCATTTATATCATAGTAACCTTTACCACACAAATGTTTTTTAACAATTCTTTTGAATAACGTAATGCTTTTGTTTTGAACATTTTCTGGGATCTTGTTGTAAAAGCATATACATCGCCCCACAAAAGACTTACTATCTCGACTTAGCCGAGTAGTAGGCATCATCAGCTTATGTCTGTTCCTGGTGATAAATTTTCAAAACGTACATGAATTTGCTTTACATGTGCTGTGAACATTTGATGATTGCAGTATTTCTTGATTCTTATTTTTATATACCTAATACTAGCTGATACCCACAACTTCCTCCGCGTACAGACACGAATAAGCACGTAGTACTTATAAATATCTTTATTTCATAAAACTTTATTAACTTTATATTAAACTAGCTGACCCAGCAAACGTTGTATTGCCGATATTAAAATCGCGATACAAAAGTAACTGTTGATCGTATATGGGTGAAAATTTGAAGTTGTATGTATTTTTTAATGCTGACTCATAATCAAACAAATTTAAAAAAAAATCAAAAAAATTAAAAAAAAATTTGGCCTGGACCATGATGCGGCGGGGAACCTTAACATTTTGGAACGTATAAAGATTGAGTGGGGTATCAGGGTGATAGTCTAAGTCCTTTGTGGTTTTGCCTAGCTCTGAATCCCTTAGGTGTTCTACTGCGGAATACTAGGTTAGGGTTTCAGTTTCGTAAGCGAGGAGAAACAATTTTTCACCTCTTATATTATATGGATGATCTAAAGTTATATGCACGGAATAAACAGGACTTGATATCGTTATTAAATGTCACGCAAATATTTAATCATGACATCGGAATGGAATTCGGTGTGGATAAATGTGCGACCATACATGTACTCAGAGGCAGGGTTGTAAATAGCGAACATATACAACTCTCAGAGTCATTATTTCTCAAATCACTTAGTGCGACTGAAACCTACAAATACCTTGGTATATCAGAATGCCTCGGATATTTAGATAGGGACATTAAACAGCTAGTGACGGTACGTTTGTTTAACCGACTTACTAAAGTTTTAAAAAGTCTGTCTGGTGGAAACAAGGTACGTGCTTTCAACAGCTGGGTAATGCCCCTATTAATATACACTTTCGGCATTCTAAAATGGACTCAGACCGAGCTAGACGCTCTAGATAGAAAGGTCCGTAAACTACTGACGACATACCGGATGCACCATCCACGCTCATCTTTGATGAGATTATACATCCCACGGAAATGTGGAGGCCGCGGGTTTCTAAGTGCCAAAAACCTGCATAATCGTGAGCTGTATAATCTCAGGGAATGTTTCCTACGTAAAGAATGGGCAGTGCATCGAGAAATTGTGGCAGTAGACAATGGACTTACTCCGCTCTCTTTATCCAAAGAGAATTGGCGAAAACCGGTGATACTCAGTACTCAAGATCGCATGAATGTATGGAGGGGAAAAGAGCTTCATGGACGGTTTTACCGGGCTCTCTACGGACCTGATGTAGACACGATTTAGTCTGTGACCTGGCTACGATTTGGTGACCTCTTTGGGGAAACTGAAGGTTTTACCTGTGCAATTGCTGATGAAGTTATATACGAATAACTACCGGAAATACATCATGAAGGATGGCACAATAGACATATGTCGGGCGTGCCATCATCCTGGTGAGTCTATCAGACATATTATTTCCGGTTGTTCTCGTCTTGCCAATGGAGAGTATTTGCACAGACACAACCAAGTAGCAAGGATTATCCATCAGCAACTTGCTCTTCGATACAATCTTGTGCATTTTGAAGTCCCATATTATAAGTATACCCCGGAGCCAGTTCTGGAAAACAGCCGTGCCAAGCTCTACTGGGACCGATCTATCATCACGGACAGAACTATCATTGCTAATAAGCCTGATATTCTGTTGGTAGATCGGTTAGAGCGTCGGGCATTTATTGTTGATATCACTGTTCCATGTGATATTAACCTTAGGAAAGCTGAAATAGACAAATTGTCGAAGTACCTAGACTTAGCACACGAGGGACTTAGCATACTGACATGTGGGATGTTGATTCAACTATAATTGTCGCAATAGTCGTTTCCGTAAACGGTCTTATAGCAAAAAGCTTCAACCATCATCTCAAGAGGCTCTCACTTAATAACTGGATAAAGCCTAAAGAATCAGTTACAGAAAGCAGCTTTTGGGAACGGCACGCATCGTGCGGAAGTTCCTCAGTCTGTCGCCCTGACCACCGGCGGAATTGTCGTGAACCAACGCCGGCGGGACTCTATTTTTTATATTTATCTTTGTAATATTGTGTTTTATATATATAGAAATGTAGAAAATACGATGAAATTGTAATAAAGAGAATAATAATAAGCCTTTTATTTCATGCAAAAAGTAAGATACATGCATAGTTTTGAGAAGAAAAAAATAAATAAAAGAAAGTTTGTGAACCATTTATAGTTACCAAAAATTAAGTTTATTTTTTAACTCCTGAGAAAGTTAGAAAGATATAAAAATTCTAATTAGTTATTCATTTTAAACTATTATTTTTCTGAACGACGGGGAACACATCAAATGAAAATCAAAATTGTTGTTTTTATTTAATTCCGAGGATTTTTAATCAATTTAAGATTACAATTAATTAAAGACCAAAATTAGCCAAATCGGTCTAGCCATTCTCGAGTTTTAGCGAGACTAACGAACAGCAATTCATTTATATATATATATATATATATATAGATTATGTATTCTTATTGGTTTGATTTAATACGTAAGTACCCATCGTTACTTTGTGATTTTATCTATGTTAATTATCATTAATTAATCAACATTATGTTACAATTATGTACTTAGAAAAGCAGTACAAACATTTATTAATAAATGGCGGTAAATTTTAAAATGTTTAATAACTAGTTTAAATTTTTAATACTTACCTAAAATACTAGTATTGAGATGACACATTGGAACTTCCTTGGAATACTCAGCTTTCGAATCTGTAAAAGAGGAAAATTTTAATGTCTTTAAATTCGCTTGTTTGACGTTACCGTTACGTTACGTGAAATCGTCAGAAAACACTATGAACGGTCATCAATATAGTAAATGTATAATATTATTACATTGATACATTAAACAGACTACCTCGGACAAACAATCCAGTTAGGCAAGTCCAATTATGCGCTAATATCTGCTATCTTTTCGACGACTGACCTCTTGGTCAGTCGTCGAATCCAACTCGAATGGGCAGCGTTCGGGAAGCTCCGTAAAATCTTCTTGTCTCAAATACCACAGTGTCTAAAGACGAAGGTTTTCAACCAGTGACTGTTGCTAGTGATGGCTTACGGTACGCAGCCTTGGTCGCTAACTATGGGCCTTATGAGAAAGCTCATGGTCTCTCATAGGGCAATGGAGAGGGCTCTGCTCGGAGTTACCTTGCGAGATCGAATGAGAAAAAAAAAAGAAATGAGGTGATCCGTAGAACCAAAGTTACCAACACAGCCCAAATGATTGCGAAACTGAAGTGGCAGTGGGCAGGGCACATAGTAAGACGAACAGATGGCCGTTGGGGCATTGAAGTCCTCGAATGGCGACCACGTACCGGAAGACGCAGTGTTGGTAGGCCTCCCACAAGATGGACCGACGATCTGGTCTAGATCGCCGGAATACGTTGGATGAGGGCAGCGCAGGACCGATCGTCGTGGAAATCTTTCGGAGAGGCCTTTGTCCAGCAGTGGACGACTTCCAACTGATGATGACATGAAAGGAACGCTCTTTAAAACTTAGTTTTACTTTTACTGTAACTCATTTCTTGTGCCACATTGTTCAACGAGCGTACGGGCCCGCACATAACAAATATTCACCGCCGCCCACATTCTCTTGCAACATCAGAGAAAACACAGAAACTTTCCTGGTCTTTTAGGAAGGTGTACGCGTTTTATTGAACGTAACCATTTTGTATTTTCGTGGAAACACTGTGTGAGAAGCCAACTCCATAGTTCAGTTGTGCGATAAGCTGCTAGAAAACCGTTCTTTAAAGGAACGCCACGCATCTAGATTAAGAAAATAATATTCAAATTTGTCAAGTTTGCTGATTACGCGTATACGTGATTTGATTTGATTTATCGTCCTGGCAAAACCGCGCAAAGAACTTATTCAACAGTTTAATTGCACATGGCAGAAAGCTCTTAGTAAACCGCACTTTGGAGGAACGCCACACAGACCAGGAGGCTTCTTTGCACAGGATGCATTATTTCTGCCGTAAAGCAGTAATGTATAAACATTACTGTTTCGGTCTAAAGGGCGCCGCAGCTAGTGAAATGACTGGGCTAATGAGCCTTTACATCTTACGTCTCAAGGTGACGAGCACAATTGTAGTACCGCTCAGAAATTTTGGGTTATTCAAGAATTCTGAACGGCACTGCATTGTAATAGGCAGAGCGAATCAATTACCATCAGCTGAACATCATGCTCGTCTCACCCCTTATTTAAAAAAAACACAGATAGTGAGAATCATATCCAAGTTTATCAAGTTTGCGGATGCGGCGGATACATGAAATAGAAATATATTTATTTACCATGCGGTAATACGAGCGCGCTGTGGTTTGAAAGAGGATTTTGTGATAAGGACTGAAAAAGGAATGCTGAAATGGTTTGGACATGTGGAGCGAATGAGTGAAGAAAGAATGACGCATCAAATATATAAGGCCTCGTAGAACATTCGTCGACCAAATTGGGGACGTTATGAGAAAAGGAGAGGTCCGAAGCACCCGCAACCGGCGAGCATGTATGAAAAGAGTAATGAATGTAGAGGAAGCGCGTGAGGTTTGTGAGGATAGAACCAAATGGTATTCTATTGTCTCTGCCTACCCCGACGGGAACAAGGCGTGAGTGTGTGTATGTATGTATCTTATTTACCATAGGGAATGACAATAACATAGCATATTGCAAAAATAATTGGTAAGCGTCATGAAGCTTCATCAGTTCGTGAAGGGGCTTTGACATCGGGAGAAGAACTGATAAGAAAGAATGATTTGATTTGATTTATCGGCCTGGTAACATTGAAGTCGTTCGGCGCATGGAAGTCATTCCACAATTTGGTTGTACATGGCTGAAAGCTCCTAGAAAACCGCACTTTGGAGGAACTCCACACAGCCTAATGGTAAGTAATAATATCCAAGTTTGTCAAGATATCAAAATTGCCAATATAGCGAATACACGTGTTCTGAGTATTATGAATATATTTTCTATATAATATACTGAAGGATTTTAAATTTATTGATTATAACAACTTTCGGTCTAATATTTTTACTTTTTTAAAGGGATGAGACTAGTAGGACGTTCAGCTGATGGTAATTGATACGCCATGCCCATTACAATGCAGTGCTTCTCAGATTTATTGAAAAACCCAAAAATTCTGAGCGACACTATAACTGCGCTTGTCACCTTGAGACATAAGATGGTACGTCTCATTTGCTCAGTAATTTCACCAGCTACGGCGCCCTTCAGACCGAAATACAGTAATGCTTACACTTTACTGCTTCATGGCAGAAATAGGCGCCGTTGTGGTACCCATAATCTAGACGGCATCCTGTATAAAGGAGCCTCCCACTGGTAACTGCCCGACCATACCAACCTTGTAAATGATAACTTACAGTATCTTTCATAATAGTTGCTGTTCATCCAAACATAATACAGGGTGCCCAAACAGCTGCAAGTGAAGCATATTGTGAAAACTATAGCCATGAATATCCAATGACTCTGAGGTTCACTCCATTGGCTGTCTTTCAGGAAACATTCAGTGAGGCTTGCTGCGTGAGGGTCATGTTCTGGAAAGGAGTTCGTGGTCAGGTTTTTATAAAGGTATACAAATGGCAACATTTTATCAACAAGTGTGTTTCATAAGGAAGGTTTTATGTATACACCTACATTATACAGTGTGTTAAATATTTGGTGTTTACTGTTATAAAAGGCATAAAAGGCATTTATTTTCTCAAAATTGATTCCTTTAGAATTCTTTTTGATGTCATTTCTTATACTACTAGATACTACTACCGCTTCGGAAACAAATGGCGCTCTGAGAGAGAAGAAGCGGCGCAAGAAACTCTCCCAGCATTCTTTTTTTTGCGCTCTTTTCAATAAAAATATACAATATTGTACAGTCGCTATAAAATAATCACAATCTAGTCCCAGGCTGTCCGATCATTTAGATATTCAGCAGTGGAGTAATAGGATTCAGGACAGAGCCATTTTTTTATAAAACATTTAAATTTATTTATAGATAATGCCTGAACAGTGGCTGGGACTTTATTGTAAAAGTGTATACATTTACCCTTAAAGCTATTATGTATCTTATATAACGTATATATCTTTTGAATGTTAGGTTGCTAGAATATAATCTGTAAAGGGTCTGATTTAATAAACTCATGATTCAAACCACTGTCGCTTGACGAAATTTTCGTTTGAACGCAACGAGAAAATATTTGAAAATAATATTAACAATGTTCTTTACAATTTCGCTGGTCAGTTCAATATTCAATGCTAAGTTGATAACTACATTCGCTTTTGAATTAAAATCTCAGGCTTCGCTCAGTAGTTCTTCATTCTCTTATTCCGGCTATGACGTGAGACAATCCTTTATTCCCTATTATTATATTTGTCTGAAGACGAAGGTTTTCAACCATTGTGTTTTGCCATTGAGGACTTACGGTACGCAGACGTGGTCGCTAACTATGGGCTTGATGAGAAAACTCATGGTCGCTCAGAGGGCAATGGAGAGGGCTATGCTCGGAGTTTCCCTGCGAGATCAATCCAGAAAGGATCCATAGGAGAACCAAAGTCACCGACACAGCCCAAATTCCCCTACAAACAAGATGGACTGATGATCTGGTGGTCAAAATGACTGGAATGCATTGATACGGGGAGGACAGCAGTGGACGTTTTCCGGCTGATTTTAATTATTATTGATAATCCGAATCCATATAAAAACGAATGATATATAATATATATAAACAATACATAATAAAAGTTAATAAATGAAATATTTCACTTACTCAGCGCATACCTCCTACGAATTCGTTTAATAATCTTTTTAAGCTTCAATTGAATGAAAGTACACATTTGGACTAGTATTGTCAGACAATACCTCAAGGAGACTGAATTAATAACACATTCATAAAATTGGATGTTGTTCTATCATGTTTCATAAACAAATATTATATTACAATACTTATATAGTGCCTTGCTAGCTCCTGCCCGCGACCTCGTCCGCGTGGACGGTGTACCGTGTAAGTAGCAATACTATGTCTGCATCTAGCGTAATAATATATATTTTTTATATGAAAATAAGGGACGAGACGAGCGAGGCGTTCAGTTGATGGTAATTGATACGCCCTGCCCATTAGTGCCCCTCAGGATTCTTGAAAGATCAAAAAATTCTGAGCGGCACTACAACTGCGCTCGTCACCTTGAGACATAAGTTATTAAGTCTTATTTGCCCAGTAATTTCACTAGCTACGGCGCCCTTAAGAACTAAACACAGTAATGCTTACACATTACTGCTTCACGGCAGAAATAGGCGCCGTTGTACCCATAATCTAGCCGGCATCCTGTGCAAAGGAGCCTCCCACTGGTAAATATATATATAGCATGCGTTCACTAATTGTAGTCTGTAATATGTTGCTCTGACCTCTTGATAATATTCATGCCACATTTTGCAAGTTATTTATTCAAACAAAACAAATCTTATAACTATATTTAAAATGCAACATTAGAATTAAATCTACTGTAGTTTTATGTTTTGTCTGGACATAATATAGATACGGACATACAGGAAAAAAAAATATAAAGTACTTTTTTGGTTTCGGTATTGTTTATAAAACACACAGCAAGTATTTTTTATAAAATTATTTTATATAGTTTTTAGTTTGTTACAATACTAGCCGTTCCCGCTCGATTCGCTGGGCGAATTTTAAAAGGAAGGAACCTTGGAATTCATAAAGTAACCATAAACCATCTAGGATAAATTTCACATCGAATAGTGGTAGTTTCATGTCGATACGATCAATGGTTTAGGCGTGATTGAGCCACAAACAAAGACATTTTCATTATATATATATATATACTAGCTGACCCGACAGACGTTCTTCTGTAGATAATAAAAAAAATACTGTTTTATAGGAATTTGCCAATAATATTTCAAAACATCAAGAATTATTTCGTAAAAAATGCTCCCTATTATTATAATGAAATTGTTTTACAGTGGAACTGTCAAACTGTGCCTCACTATTATCTCCTAGAAAATATGTCCATACAAAACAAAAATGGTGTTTTTAGACAAGTTTTGTGGTGAAAGTATAGCATTTCGAGCTATGAACACTATTTAATCCTGTTACACATATCCTTAAGTCTTATTTGTAGGTTTCTAATGCTTGCTGTTGGTTATAGTTAACACTGCCGAGCCTTTTTGAACTACTACTTTTCTTTGAAGTTCAACAAGTTTTTTGGCATGGCGTGACGCATTTTTTGGTACTTTTTTCAGAAAAGTTATTCTTATAGCTTGTACTTTTTTGTGTAGGTTCATTTATTCAGATTAATAGTGAATAACGAGGATTGTAAGCATATAAACTGTTTTCCACCCAATAATTTTGAAAATATTGGCTTTGTTACATAGATGACGGGCCGGCAGCTGCGAACTCATATCGCTCAAGGTCGCTGGCATTTAGTGTCGCCTTAAGATATATATAGATTATGTATAGATAATCCTACTATCTATTACTTCTGGCAGATGTAATTGTTTATATGTATTAATGATATATATAATAAGTCACCTATTTATATTTTATAAAAACCACCACAGGTACCACCTTTTTGGAAAAAATGGCGCCCTATTAAATAGGAATATAAGCGAGAACTCTCCCATAGCTCTTTTCTGAGGTTTTTTTTTTATAAATTTATTTAATCATAAATATATGCACAGTTGGTACTTAAATTTTACATCTCGCCAAACTGTTGCAACAGTTTGTTGGCGAGTTTACGCTCTTAGACTATATTATACTATTGAGCATCTATAATAAATTATACCTAATTTGTTCGTTATATACACTATTACTTATACACATATAACATTACACACATATCATTACTTAGTTATCAATTCATAATATTCCTAAAAACATATTAAAATCTTACCTGTATACATATAACTAAACTATACTACTTTAAATATTAAGGCTTATGTGGAGACGTTAAGAAAGTGCTCTTTTAATGTTTTTCTTAAGTACTACTTTACAGTCTTTTTTATCCTCTCTTAACTACTCTACTATACTATAAAAAATTTTTGGCACAACATATTCCCTTAATCTTTCCCCATATAATACTATTTTTAAAGATATACAAAGTTAATGCTCTAAACTTTCTCTAAACAATTTATACTTAGTCTGGCCCTAAATACTGTTGTCTGTTACAATAAAAAAAAATACATTTGAATTTGGAATCTGTTATTGTTATATGATTGGACGGGAAAATATAACTAGAGACTTGGCTTCGGCCTGATAAACTGATATACTTCTGAATTTCAAAACAAGAGACTTGGCTACGGCCTTTAAAAAAATATGATCGGACTTGACATAATATTGCGAAGAAATTATAAGAAAAAAAAAGCATTAAAAACGACGACGAAATGGCTGTATGGGCTTGAACCCTTTGCCTGTCCTAATATTGGACGAAAAAAACAAAAAAAAAATGTTATATGATTGATCATTTTTCTCATTTGGATGCCAATACATTGTGCAATATTTTACGATATTAAAATGGAGTCGGGTGATATAGAGAACCGAATCGCTGTGATTGCATAACACAAAGTAGGTATGGAGCCAAATGCAATTTTTAAAACTCTCCATACACTTGGTATTAGAAAAATATTTGAGTACCGGGCTATTAATAGGTACAATGAGACCTCCTTTGTGTGTGACAGAAGATCTGGCCGTCCACGTAGTGTTCGTACGAAAAAGGTGGTCAAAGCAGTAAGGGAAAGAATTCGAAGAAATCCTGTACAAAAGCTAAAGATTTTATCTCGGCAGATAAAGATAGCACCTAGAACCATGTCGCGTATCTTAAAAAATGACATAGGACTTGCAGCCTATAAGAGACGTACAGGTAATTTCTTAACTGATAATTTAAATAAGAATAGGGTGGTAAAATCGAAACTGCCTGCCCCACGTGGGATGGGTTGATGTGGATGATGGAATCAGAGAGGATACATCTCACAGACTAATTCACACTTAACTTGTAAGTCAAATTCCAAGTTCCACTTAACAGATTCCTATTCCATCTCATATTCGTACAAAGTCACAATTTTATATTATTACTACTACTTACTAGCGAACCCGACAGACGTTGTACTATTAAAAATCGGTACAGCCGTTAGGTGGAGTTCACTAACATACACATGGGGCAGGAGAATTATGTATGGACTGAATTGAGAATCTAAAATAATCTGTAATTCACTGGAACACATAAAAAAATCATCAGAATCGGTCCAGCCGTTTTGGTGGTAGTTCAATTGTAAATCTTAACCATCCTCGAATCCACTTGAACACACACAAAAAAATTCATTCAAATTGGTCCAGCCGTTTAGGAGGAGTTCACTGTCAACACACGTAATTCTTCTGAATTGACTTAAGGAATGTCTGGTTCAAAGCATAGTATACCCATAAAGTTACACCATGTATAAAAAAAAAATTAACAAAGAAACAACCGACTTCAATAACACTATTCAAAACAATAGATATAATATGCTCTAAAAAGTATAAAAATAATTGCGTATTTTTATACAATCTAATTAATTAATCTGACCCTAGTTACGCCGCGACTCGCTCTCGCCTCTCGCCTCCTCACAACTCAAGCACATCTCACCTATAACTATGTATGTAGTTACAAACCTATCTTGGATGACATCGACTCCAAAAATACGAAATCATTTTTATACATTTTAGTGCATATTACCCATATCTATTGTTTTGACAGTGTTTTTGAAGTCAGTTGATTTTTCGTTAATTTTTTTTTTATTTTATGATTTTTAGTGAATTTGAAATACACTAACTAACAATTTGGCTAAATATGTGTAGATATACTAAATTTTTCAATGCAGCAATGAACGTAAGCGCTTCGCAATTTGATTACAGACAGTAAGAAATTCTGCCACAGATTGCACCCTTACTGTAAGTCGTTAAGGAGTGACATTGATCACCATATTCTATCATTCATCATATTATATCGGACATAGCGTTTCTAATGTCTTTATTTAATGGTGCAACTGAGTTGCCAGAACTGGTATCTAAGGTGGGCCTACACGCACCATCATTGTTTCTGCGCAGGCCAAATTTATTGTGCGTCCCTATAGCAAGAACTATATATAGACAAAATTCATACCTATTGCGAGCATGTCGTTCTTTCAATGTGGCATGCCGGGAGGTTGATTTGGATTTATTCTGCACTAGTGTTGCTAGAATGAAGAGAGCCCTATGTGGTCGGTACTTTGAGTGATTTGGATTTTAATGTAGTTTCTTAATTTCTTGCCTTGAGTTTTTTGAGCATTGGAGTGTGGAGATGTAGTGATACCTGAATGTGGAAGCTGATAATTGGCCTTCATCATGTTAATTATATAATATTGAGAGTTTTTTAGCTGTAAGTTTCCCTAAAATTGTAAAATAAAAATAAAATAAAATATTCGACTACGACAATAATTACTTGGCCATAACTATGTTATGGTGACTTAAATATTCGGATAGCTTAAAAAAGATTCGGCCGAGTATCGTTAATTTGCTCCTAAGAATTGAAGAGTTTCGTTACTTTGTCATGGATTCCGTAATCAGAACCTAACCAAACTATCTTTGAAGTATATCCTTTCCAATAAAAAAAGAATTATCGGAATCAGTTAGCGCGATATTGAGTTAATCGTAAATTTATCATCCACTTTGCTATACGGACGTATAGCAAATTTAAGACTTTTATGGTTTTCTTATGTCAAATCTGGACCAAATTACAATAGAACCACACGGGAAGCACCAGCTCTCAAATAATAAAAAAACATCAAAGTCGGATCACCCAGTCGAAAGTTTTGAGGTAACAAACATAAAAAATTAAAAAAAAAACATACAGACGAATTGAGAACCTCCTCCTTTTTGAAGTCGGTTAAAAATATGTGTGAACATCGATTTCAATGAGATGTATATATAGTTTTTTATTAACTTGAATGTTTTATAATTACTATATAAGCATTCAGAAAGCAATTAATATTTCATCAAATTATATTGTACTGTCACGAATTCTACAGGGGCTGTTACTAAAATAACTTTGCCTCTAATCACTGTAATTAGTTGTGTTATAACCCGGAGTGAGTCAGTCATTTGTTATTTAAATTAGTTTGATGTTATTATTATAGATTGTTGATATTTATACATTACTAGCTGACCCGGCAAACGTTGTTTTGCCATATAAAGTATAATTCACGCGATAGTTTTATAAGTAATAAAATATTGCCTATATTATAGCCTGTGCATCATTTTGTTCTATTGTCAATAGTTTTTGCAGCGCACGCAAAAATAGGTTTTCGATTTTACACCTTGTGTTACAAAATAGCAATTTTATTACGGATCCCTAATTTTGAAAAAAAAAACATAGCCTATAGCCTTCCTCGATAAATGGACTACCCAACACTGAAAGAATCATTCAAATCGGACCAGTAGTACCAGAGATTAGCGTGTTCAAACAAACAAACAAACAAACAAACAAACAAACACTGCAGCTTTATATATTATTATAGAAGTATAGATTACCAAGAGCTCATTTATGGTGTTTCAAAAAATAAGTACCTGGAACCTGTTGTACCTCGGACAGTTTTTAGATATCTATTTATTTTTATTTGACAAACTGTACTTAAACGTATTTTCCATATTTTGAAAGGTCTCAAAAGAGCGCTGACTTCATTGTTTTCGAGTTACTTTGGCAAATCTAAGGGGTGACGTCACATAATATTATGGCTATCTCCTGGTCTAATCAGAAATATTAAGATCCTCACAATTTTTGTAATTTGATCGATGAAATTAGTTTTTCATCATATTATTTTTTGTTACGTCTAGATTCAAGAATGAGTTAAAAAACCTATTTGCAATCCCGCATTCGCGCCTTCGTTGCACACGAATAGAGACGAGGCAGTCAGTCCATAGAACGCCTTATCGTTCAGGGTTAGGTCTGGCATTAGACCGTGTGTCCATTTTCGTCCAAAGTTTTATTTGTATACTAGCTGACTCGTCAAACGTTGTTTTGCCATATAAAGTATAATTTACGCGATAGTTTTATAAGTAATAAAATATTGCCTATATTATAGCCTGTACATCATTTTGTTCTATTGTCAATAGTTTTTACAGCGCACGCAAAAATAGGTTTTCGATTTTACACCTTGTGTTACAAAATAGCAATTTTATTACGGATCCCTAATTTTGAAAAACATAGCCTTCCTCGATAAATGGACTACCCAACACTGAAAGAATCATTCAAATCGGACCAGTAGTACCAGAGATTAGCGCGTTCAAACAAACAAACAAACAAACAAACAAACAAACACTGCAGCTTTATAATATTAGTATAGATTAACCCTAGAAGTGAGGGTTATCACTTTAAAAACATAACACATTGTTTAGATTTACAAGAGCGACATCTCAAGTCAATTTCCTAATATGCAAATATTGGGGTTGAGCAGGTTATCAACTGTAAAGTAGTTAACTCAGTTGGTTAGAGCACCGGCACGGAACGCCGGAGGTCGTGGGTTCGAATCCCGCAGCGTTCATAAAATGTTGTTTTTCAAATTTTATTTGTGTAATGATGTGCTGTAAAATACGTTACAGTCATTTAAAACTGCGAAAGGTGATAAATCCTGATTACAGAAAACTGAGAAAACGTAAGTAAAATTGTTTTTTTTTACATATTTTTATTCTCTTTGTATTGCTTTGTATTACAGCCATTGTAAGATACTCTATTGATTGAACAGAGTGGCCTGTGAGTTTCTTGTATGTTCTTCTCACGAACTCTACTTTTTCCGAACATATGGTAGAATGACTAATTTAAAAGAAATATTTATAGTAGTGACTATTCAAAAGCGCTAAGCTTAAACCTAATTGGATATTATTTGATTTTGTACTTTTGTTTCAAATTTATATCAGAAATATTCTTATTTTAATATTTATATTGATTTTGTGTGTCTGTTGTAACTGAACTCCTCCTAAACGGCTGGACCAATTTTGATGAAACGATTCTGGAAAACCCAAAAATTCTCAGCGGTACTACAATTGCGCTCGTCACCTTGAGACATAAGATGTTAAGTCTCATTTGCCCAGTAATTTCACTCGCTACGGCGCCCTTCAGACCGAAAGACAGTAATGTTTACACATTACTGCTTCACGGCAGAAACAGGCGCCGTTTTGTTACCCATAATCTAGCCGGCTTCCTGTGCAAAGGAGCCTCCCACTGGTATTCTTTCTTTTTGTTAAATTTTTTTTCTTAACTATAGAAATATAGGTAGAGATTTAAGATTAAAAACGTTTTCTTGCAAATTTTATAGGCTTTAATTCTTAGAAACTTAAATTATACATTAGTAACATTTTTAACTTAAAAAAGATAAAACAATGAAAATAGACATTTTTAGTTTAGTGTAAAAAAGTTCAACTAAAATGTATTACATGTTATTTAATTTTTAATAACTGGCATTGCCTCCTCGAGCTCTGATGACAGCTTCGAGCCGGTTTGGCATACTGAACACTAGAAATCGGAGCCGATGTTGGGGAATATTCTCCCATTCTTCTACCAGGGCCTGCTTTAGTGCCCCGAGGGTAGTAGGTGGTGGTCTGCGATTTCTGACTAGCCTCCCAAGCTCATCCCAGGCGTGTTCAATCGGGTTGAGATCAGGACTTCTTGATGGCCAAGCCATCACGCTGATACCGACCTCCTGAATATACTCTTGTACGATATGAGCCGTGTGTGGCCGGGCATTATCATGCATCAGCATCGATCCATCACCCATATTTGCTAAATACGGCCCTGCATACTCATTGAGAATCTCTTGAGCATATCTTTGCCCTGTGAGGGTGCCATTTTCTATGGGTACTAGCTCTGTGCGACCTTCTGAAGATATGCCAGCCCATAAATGTACACTGCCTCCACCGTATTGGACTCTTTCTGAGATGCAGGCTTGAAGGTATCGCTCACCAGGTCGCCTGTAAACACTTCGCCTTCCATCAGAAGTGTAAAGGGAAAATCGAAACTCATCTGCAAACAAAATTCTTGACCATTCTTCTTCATCCCACTGCATGTGTTCATGGGCGTATCGCAGTCTCGCTACTCGATGCTGTCTCTCGAGTTTTGGGCCACTCGCTGGTCTTCGGGGTTTCAAATTTGCTTCAGCAAGTCTTGTTCTCACTGTACTGTCACTAATGTAGTCCCTCCGGGTCTGAAGTAGCTGTTGCTGGACTTCAACTGCATTTTGGTGGCGATTTCTTATCACAGTGGAAATAATATAACGATCTTCTCGGGCACTGGTACACCTGGGTCTGCCAATACAAGGTCTCCTAAGATGGAGTCCAGTCTCTTCGTACCTTCGCTTTACCCTCTGGACCGTCCGTACCGTCACACCCACCATTCTTGCAGTGCGACGCATGCTGATGCCTAGTTCCAGAAAAGCCATGATCCTAGCACATTCTTCAACTGAAAGAGGCATGATAAATAAATGTTATGTGCTTTTTAGCATAAATTTTTAAAACAAGACCCATCGATCTTGAAAAAAATTTAAAACAGAAAGAAAAATGTGAGTGGTAAAATTGTAATTCGGAAACGTCCACTTTGAAAAAGGAATGGTTTTGTTTTTGAAGTTTTTTTTTCAGCAAATTCTTACCGACTATTAAGTTTTTATGTACAAAATTAAATTCTCTTTGGAGTCCTTTTTATTTCGAAAGTATATCTTGTGAACTTAAAACGTTATCCCAATTTTAAAAGTGTGATACTTACTTTTGAAGGCCAGTGTATTTATTTATTGAATTCTTATACTTACACGTAATGATGTTAGTCACTTTAACTTTTGCACTTCCTCACAATTTAAAGTTTTTAAGAATATCGCCATTTTTAAAACGGCATTCAAATCTATGGCATCACATTTTGCCGTCGAACGATAATAAAATGCTTCACTCTAGATTCTTCTTTCTTTCTGACATTGTAAGTAGTTATAACTAAAACAATCTTCTATACATATAAATAAAATTGGAGTGTCTGTTTGTAATATTGAAATAACCGTTTTATACTACATGTACGGAACATACACCAAAATAACATTTTTTACAATTTTTGTCTGTCTGTCTGTCTGTCTGTTTATTCCGGCTTATCTCTGAAATGGCTAGACCGATTTTAACGGGACTTTTATTGGCAGGTAGCTGATGTAATAAGGAGTAACTTAGGCTACGTTTATTTTAGAAAATAATGTTGCAATATCTAAGAAACGGTTTAACTCTAAAAATAATTTATATGGCAAAACAACGTTTGCCGGGTCAGCTAGTCTTAAATATATATATTCTATTAGAGTTGTATCGCTAATCTAACACTAATCTATTTTTATGATTTATTATGAATAAGATTTTTTCCGCAAGCAAAAACTCGAGCTCAACTCAAAAGCTCGCTATACGAATGCAAATTATGAACAAACCAATAATTGGAAATGTATTTACACAAGAAATACAAACACTGATAGATACTCCTAATCAAATCGTATTAATCCTCTCAAAATACACAAACTCAAATGTAGCCTTATTGCTGTGCTATAGAGTTTGAGTTTGTTTAAAAGCAATTTTCTCGTTACCTAGGACCAATTCTGGCAAATAAAACGGAGTTAAAATTGGAACGGGTGGAAAGCAATATCCAGATATACCGGCAGGGGGAATCTACTCACCCGTTCACTGTCGGGCCAGACATAGAGTTGCAATTTTAGTACCTTTCTGGTAATTAGATTCTGATGTTAATACGATGGATCAATTACTTAGATTCTAAAAACATATTATAACTAAATATAACTTAATGGTATCAAATTATTTAACGTTTATACGTTGGATGACGGCCGCGCAGGACCTATCGTCGTGAAAATCTTTGGGAGAAGGCGTTGTCCAGTTTATCGAAATGAAATCGAAAATGTTTCACGCATAGCTTATCTGAGTTTCTTCTTTCTGAGTTTCATTCAATATAAGTTTGATGTCCAAAATTGTTGCGCCGCTCACGCGTCAATTTCCTTTTATGTGTACCAGTGACAGGTTTATTTGTACAAGACTCCGAGGTGGATGGGGTTGGTAGGTGGGTACCACAGTGCCATTTTTTTCTGCCATCAAGCAGTAGTGGACAACCATTGTTTGTATTTCAGTTTGAAGGGCACCGTAGCTTAGCATTACAGGGCTAGCGAGACTTACCAGTGGGAGGCTCCTTTGTACAGGATGCCGGCTAGATTATGGTTAAAACGGCGCCTATTTCTGCCATAAAGCAGTAATGTGTAAACATTACTGTGTTTCGGTCTGAAGGGCACTGTAACTAGTGAAATTTCTGGACAAATTAGACTTAACATCTAATGTTTCAATGTGACGAGCGCAATTGTAGTGCGGCTCCGAATTTTTGGGGTTTTTTAGGAATCCTGAGCGGTATTGCATTGTAATAGGCAGTGCGTATCACTTACCATCAACTGAACGTTCTGCTCGTCTTTTCTCTTATTTTCAAAAAAAAACCTAACTTCGAATGTCTTAAAGTGACGAGTGTAATCGCAGTGCTACCCAGAAATTTCGGTTTTTCTAAAACCCTGATGGCACTGCGATCGTTATGTACAAATCGTATTACTTACCATGAGATACAAGTCTTGCTTATCTCGACACTTCTCAAAGTAATTTGTACCCACGATTTTTGATGGAATAACTCGTGCCAATTATGAAGCGAACTTAAAGGTCGCTTTTACAGTGAAATAGGGATGGGAGATAGTTGATGTTACATGCGCGAGTGGGTGCGAGTCGTAAGTGGCCATTTTGAATTTGTTTCTTTACTGGCACGGGTTATAACTATGTTGTATCGTCCCGCAAACATGGTACCAATGTGTTCATGTATACTAAGGGCAGTGACACCTTTTTTGAAATACCTCTTTTAGCACGTTAGGGAAATATTATCAGAGTGAATTTTTACGATGTGGGCGCACACCGACTCCCAAATTCGACACCCTCACGTTAGTTGGTCCATTTTTGTCAAACTTCAGCTTCCATAAGCCTCTTGTAACTCATTTGTCTAGTGAACCACAAGCAATGGACGATAGTTAAATAAATTTCAATTTATAAACAAGTTCTAAAATAAAAAATTAAATTTCTCACTAATTGTATAAAAATAATTTAATGATATTAAATTCTATTCTATTCTATTATATTCTTCCTACTATGGCTCCTGTGGAAGGTGTACCACAAATTTGCCAATGTCACGTTAAGGTAGACCACCAAGATTAGAGTATTGTTTTACTAATTTTAATGGTAGTGATCGGTGCTTAAGATTGAAACAAGTTTTATTTTCTTATACCTAAACCAATATACATGCTGTTAGGACTATAAAGGACATACACAAATATAATTACTTAAATTATTTAATATAAGTACTTAGTGCTATTTACAACTTAATCTTATTTATTTTAATATATTTACACAAAATATATACAAAAGGAGTGAAAACTAGGGAGAGGAGACATTTAAAGGAAGTTGGGCGGGGTACTTCAGCAGGTATAAAATTGTACAAAGAAGGTTGTGTTAAGGGACACTTGAAGAATAGATGACATTAAATTATACGTTATTTAACTAAATAATGCGGTATATTAATATTATCATTGGTTGTATTTAATATCTTCTATAAATACAATATTGTTTTTTCTACAAACACAAAATAGCACGAGGCATATTTTTTTTAAGGATTTTTGTTTTGTTACCCCAGAGAAGAATAACTTTTTGCGTGAGTATTTATAAGTACACACAAACTTTTGGAATGAAGTTCCTTATCGCGCGTTGCGAATGGGACTTAACTTATACGGAAAAAATTAAGACCAAAAGTTGTAACGACTCTTTTTTGACACGTTATTGAATATATTATAATTATAAATTACAGGACAATCCAGATGTCCTATTAGTTTTTTTTGTTTGTTCAAGTTTTGCACATTCTGAAAAATCCGAGCAAGGCTCGGTCGTCCGGATATTTATATATAATACAAGCAGTCCCGACAGACGTTGTTCTGTGCATACTTAATAAATAAAACAATAACTAAACTAATTTTTCAATAATATTTCATAACATCAAGGATTATTTCGTAACGTAGGTATGCTCCTTTTGTTATAATGAATTTGTGTCACATCAGAACTGTCAAACCGTGCGTCAATAAATTCTCTCACAGAAAATATGTCCACACAAATCAAATATTGGGATTAAAAAAAATAATGGGTCCCAAATCGAAATAAAAACTATCATCTCTCAAGTTGGACTAAACTGCACTCGATAATGTATTAAAATCCGTTCATTAGTTCCAGGAGTCCATCGCGGACAAACAACGTGTCACGTAATTTATATATATTAAGATTAAATGTATATTACAATTCCTTCAATAATTAATCAAAAGGAATTCGTTCCATTCGGATGTCCCTTGACACCTGTCAAGTTTTTTTTTTAAATCTGTAACACGTTGTAATTACAAGAACCTTATCGTACAATATCAATCTGGAAATATGGAAGTAGAATATGCATTAATGATCCATTGTAATCACTGTGGATGGACGCACCACAGCCAGCCGTTTAAGGATGGAATCCCACTTCACTTTTACCAGTAGGAGGCTCCTTAGCACATTAAGCCGGCTAGATTATGGGTACCACAACTGCGCCTATTTCTGCCGTGAAGCAGTAATGTTTAAACATTACTGTGTTACGGTCTGAAGGGTGCCGTAGCTAGTGAAATTACTGGGTAAATGAGACTTTACATCGTATGTCTCAAGGTGATGAGCGCAATTGTAGTGCCGCTCAGAATTTTTGGGTTTTTCAATAAACCTGAGCGGCACTGCATTGTAATGGGTAGGGAGTAGCATAGCCGGTAGGTAGTGGCTGTAAGAATTATACGGAGCTGTTTACATTTAAATTGCAAAATTAATCATTGGCAGAACGTCCAGACTAGCGTAATGCCATCGAATTCGCGCTTGTATCGATTCTTCTACTCGCCCAAACGCCCATCCCTTTATTTCAGTGTTCGCAATCCCTCATTGTGTATAGTTCAAATTCAAGTCCATAATATATATATATTATACGCTTTATATTAGCTTCACCTGTATGTTTGTATGTTTGTAACCGACTTCTTTGGGCGCTATTTTGACTCACTTTAAACGGCTAGATTTCGTTCAAACTTTGTAGACTTATCGAGGACCGATGACATTACACTAATTTGACTAAAAAATTAAAAATAAATAATAGTTAAAAAAAACTAAGAAGCACGCTTTAAAATTATAAAATTCAACTAAAAAATAGAAAATAAATTTAAATTGAAAATAGTGTAAAAAAAATATATTTTATTGTAAAAAAAGCGTGGGGTGCTTTTTAAGATATTATTAAAATAATAATTCTTCTTACACCCCACGCTTTTTTACAATAAAATATATTCTTTTTACACTATTTTCAATTTAAATTTATATTCTAGTTTTTAGTTGAATTTTATATAAAGCGTGCTTTTTAGTTTTTTTTAACTATTATTTTTTTTAAATATTAAATCACTTGTTGAACATCAAATTCGACAACTCATTCGAAAAAAAGTGCCACAGAAGTTCGGCGGGCATTTTTCCTCAGTAGGTACAGACATACATGAGCTCGTAAATTCGTAATATCTACAAACTCTAAAGTGAAATCTAAAGAAGTATACAACATTGGAGGATCCGTAGCTACTACGTAAGTCGGTACTGGCTAGAAGCCGATCTAATTCCTAGCCAACAAGATATGTTCAAAGCGTTTAAGCAAAAAGCAATCATATATCGTGAACTCATAATGTCAAATAATGTCAAAATAAATGAAAGGTATTTGTAAAACAATGCAACTATATTTACAATACTTAATATTTATATAGATACTTACATTAACATCATGTACTAGGAAATGTACCAAATGATACTGGAAGCATTTACGCGTTGGATTTTTTTTTATGAAAATAAGGGACGAGACGGCAGGACGTCCAGCTGATGATAATTGATACGCCCTGCCCATTGCAATGCAGTGCCGCTCAGGATTCTTGAAAAACCCTAAATATTCTGAGCGGCACTACAACTGCGCTCGTCACCTTGAGACATAAGATGTTAAGTCCAATTGCCCAGTAATTTCACTAGCTACGGCCCCTTCAGACCGAAACACAGTAATGCTTCACGGTAGAAATAGGTGCCGTTGTGGTACCCATATTCTAGCCGGCATCCTGTGCAAAGGAGCCTCCCACTGGTAAACTAGGCTGATCCGTTAACCGAAGTAGTTACCAGTGGTTAGATTTCCAGTAGCCCTATTGAGGCGCAGAGATAGTGCTTTGTTTTAAAAAGAAACTATTTAATCTTAAATCGTACTATTCTATAAAAGACTTCTTTTCAGATGCTTCACTCAATTTACATTTTAAAATATCATTTTACTTAATTTAATTACATTTTACCAATTTGTATTATTTACATATCACTTGACTGACATTGTGTATATCTATCTATGTATATATATATAAAAATGAATTGCTGTTCGTTAGTCTCGCTAAAACTCGAGAACGGCTGGACCGATTTGGCTAATTTTGGTCTTGAGTTATTTGTGGAAGTCCAGAGAAGGTTTAAAAGGTGAATAAATAGGAAAATGCTGGTAAATTAAAAAAAAACAACAAATTTGTTTTTCCTTTGATGTGTCCATACATAATTTCTATGAGAGAATTTATTGACGCACGGTTTGACAGTTCTGCTGTGAAACAATTTCATTGCGACAGCAGGGTGCATATTTTACGAAGTAATTTTTGATGTTATGATATTATATTATTGACAAATTCACATAAAAACATTATTTTATTTATTATATACAGAACAAAGTCTGTCGGGTCAGCTAGTAGTATATATTTGTTTGACTTGTTATTAATTATTATTTGTACGCCACAGCATGCGGGCAAGGAATGGAGAACTTTTATTGTGATACAAATCACAATAAAAGTACAAAACACATAAACATCTTATGTATACCCATCAGTACAAATAAATGATCTTATCTTACATTCTCTGCGCAAAATTCACGACAAAACAATTTTCAGATTACCATACTCAGAATTATTTAGTGGAGTGCTTGCAATGCCCACCTCCCAGTACATTAGAGTGAACGGCTATTCAAATAACTACTGGAGCTAAGGTGATCACATATTTATGAGGTATTTCTTTATCTTATGACAATATTTTAGTCCAGTCATTTAAGCTTAAATTAGGTAAGAATCTCGGAATTCGAGATACCCAGCTGTAAGTCTGTAAATACTTGTATATTGACACCCTACAAGTTGTCTCAAAACCTACATATGGTAGGGCGTAAGCAACTATTAAATTTTAAGGTCAAAGGTCACCAAAATCGGTTTTTGGCGCTTTTTTTGGAAATATCTCATTTCCTATGGGTTTTTTGCTATTTGTATTTATTATCAATATTGTAGATTACAAAATTCTCTACAAATTTAGTTAAAAAAAAATTTTATACCGTGAACCGTTTTCGAGATAGAGGGCGGAGAGCACACGGTCACAGCATCACTTCAGGTCAACCGGTGCCTTCGGTCGAAAACGCGCCATATGAACTATCGATAAATCAATTATTATAAATATTTGTTAATTTTTATTAACTATTATATTATATTTTATCATTTTCTTTCGCATTTGAGGAAGAAAATTGTTCGGCCCAGAGATTAGAGAGAGTGGAACTCAAACCTTATTGACAGTCTATAATGCTCCGAAATCTGTGAAAAATCTCGATCATCTTAGTTATATGCATTAAGTCAAGTCTACAAAACTTAATAAACCTGTGCAGCTTTCAAATATTCCACCAACAAGTGCAGCTGCTCATCAACATTTCAACCGTGTATATTATCTAGTTCAAACTGGGTAGGGATATATATATAATTTGGAACCTTAGGTATGGGGTTGGGCAATGCGAAACGATTTTATGGAGCCTATCATGACAATTTTACCACCTGCTCCAGAAGATTTGCTAAATACAATTTTCTGCAACTGCAAGAGTGGTTGTGGTTCGCGATGCGGATGCAGGAAAGCGGGCTTGCAATGCTCTTTAGCTTGTGGCCAATGTAATGGGCAAGCTTGTCTCAATGCTCTACCATATCAGAGCGACATTAACGAAGATGGAACCTTTGACCCCGAAATCATGGAAGAACTTGAGACAAATATCGTTGAAGACGATAATGAAGACCAGTTTGAAATTTACCAGCAGCCAGAAGACGACGATGAAGAGGAAGAAGATGATTAAAATTATAAATTGTAGTTTTTGTACCCTTTATTCCGTTTTTTTACTTTCAATAAATATAAATGTATTGAATGATATTTTGTAATAAAAAGATTAATTCATAATTTATTTGTTTTTTTTTTTCATCGTGTAAGAAGTTATTAACATTAATTATGTTAAAATTCAAATATATTTCCTATATTTTCATTAACAATTCTGCAATAAAATGGGCAGGTAATGTTGTTAAATAAATTAATACTGAATAAAAAGTGGATAGGTTAGGAAAAAAATGATAAAATAATAGTTAATAAAAATTGACAAATCAATCAATCAATAATCATTGATTTATCGATAGTTCATTAGCTATATATGGCGCGTTTTCGACCGGAGGCACCGCTTGACCTGAAGTGATGCTGTGACCGCGCGCTCTCCGCCCTCTATCTCGAAAACGGTTCACCATATAAAAAATTTTTTTAAGCAAAATTTGTAGAGAATTTTGTATTCTACAATATTGATAAAATTACAAATAACAAAAAAACCCATAGGAAATGAGATATTTCCAAAAAAGGCGCAATAAACCGATTTTTGTGACCTTTGACCTTGAAATTTAATAGTTGCTTACACCCTACCATATTCCAACGGCTGGCCTGCACACCATAACTGGTTGCATGCGCACTACGCCAACATCTGCCCTAGAAACCATTCTAGGGCTCACACCGCTTGACATACATATCCAACATGAGGCGACAATGTCGGTTCTCCGCCTGAAGCTGATGGGTGTATGCAAGAATGATGACTGCCTCACAGGAAACCTCTGGAACAGAGTAAGGAAGGATTTCCCACTCTGTGAGGCACCCTGTGATAGAATACCCAAAACACACATCTTTCAAAAGAATTACCGTATTCGACTGTTCGAAGTGGGAGCAGACCAGTCAGGTGTAAATGAAGTCAGAATTTACACAGACGGTTCCAAAATGGCAGCTGGAACTGGAGCTGGCATCTTCTCACAGGAACTGAATATACACACCTCTATACCCTTAGGCATACACAGCTCCATATTCCAATGCGAATCCATAACCAGCAAGGAAGCTGCAGACGCGATACTAAGAAGGAAAATACACGGATATTATATCCGTATTCTATCCGACAGTATGGCAGTACTGACTGCGCTGGGGAGCAACACCTATAACTCAGCGCTGATATACGAGTGTCACCGATCCTTAGAACGAGCTGCCTCTAACAACTGGGTAACTCTGCAATGGATCAAAGGACACAGCAGTTCGTTGGGGAACGATGCAGCGGATGAACTTGCAAGGCGGGGGTCGGCAACGTAAGTGGCTGCCCCAGGGCCAGTCCTGCCGCTACCCTTCAGCCAAATGCGGTCATGGATACGCTCTCTCACCAACAGCCTACATGGAACCCGATGGACAAATGTCTCAGGCTGCAGACAGTCGAAAGAGGCGATTCCTGCACTATCGCCCAAACTGACACGTCGACTTCTTAGCCTAAACAGACATGACATCCGAATTATGGTCGGCACCCTAACGGGTCACACATCACTGAACAAACACCTATTTACAATCGGCGTTACGGACAGTCCTAAGTGCAGGGGCTGTCTAACCGAAGATGAAACGGTCACTCACGTAATCCTGGAATGTGCTGGGGTGGCCAACCAACGGGCATAAACCTTAGTAAATACAAGGTCGCTCCAGGAAGTCTGCGAACACCCCAGGAGTGTTCTGAACTTCTGGAAGGAGCTGGGCTGGTTGGAATGACTGGCCAACACTGCACGCAAAATGGACCCAATTAAGCGGTCTAATTGCGGAAACAGGAGCCCTTTACCAATACCAACCAATACCAATACACCCTACCATATGTAGGTTTTGAGACAACTTTTAGGGTGTCAATATACAAGTATTTACAGACTTACAGCTGGGTATCTCGAATTTCGAGGTGAACTTACTATAATGACTGGACTATTAGTTTACCTTGACGATTCCATGCTCTGAGTAGCTCAGGCGATTGAAAACTCTCGGAGGCATTTATATCCCCATTGGGTGTTTGTCGGTATTCGAGTATATTTCTGTAGAAATAAAATTTGAAAACAAAATTTTATGAACGATGCACGACTCGAATCCACGACCTCGGGCATCTAATCGATCTAGGGCACCGAATTATTGCTCATATTTGAAGGTGATATTAAATATAAATAATTTAGTACCTAAACAATTTGTTAAGTTTTTAAAGTGATTCTAATATGCAAATATTGGGGTTGAGCAGGTTATCAACTGTAAAGTAGATCCTGTAGATGAAGCCACAACCTGAGAGTTGAACTAAGCATACAAGATTTTATGACGATACGTCACTCGATCGGTTAGCTCAGTTGGTTAGAGCACTGGCACGGAACGCCAGAGGCCGTGGGTTCGAGTCCCACATCGTTCAAAAAAAAATTATTTTTCAAAATTTAGTACCTATCTACCATCTAGTGAGGTTCATGCGTTTCTCTAGATAACGGATATTTAAATTTGAAATTGGAGTTTAGAAAAATAATTTGTTATGATTTTAAAGTGATAACCCACACTTCTGGGTTTAATTACACAAATAAATATGAAAACAAAATTTTATAAACGATGTGGGACTCGAACCCGCGACCTCCCGCGTTTCCTGCAAGCGCTCTTTCCAACTTAGCCAACCATTCGAGTGACGTATCGTTATAAGATCTTGTATTCTTTGTTCAACTCTCAGGTTGTGGCTTAATCTAGTTGAACAAAGCATAAAACATTTTATGATGATACGTCACTCGAACGGTTGGCTCAGTTATAAAAACATTTACCGTCAAAGTTGTGTGAAACAAATTAATAAAGAAGTTTTATTCCTAAAACTGGACAAACGACCTTCAGGTTCCTTAATGGTAAGTAAATATTCTTGTAACTCTTATTTAGACATATGTTGTCGTTTGTTCATGTTATTTCAGATGGAATACACTAAGTACGTCTAAAGCTCTAAACGAACATTCGGTAGGGAAAGCTTGAATACATTACGATACAATTTAGTCAAAATGAGAGTAAATAAACTGTTTACCTATGTTTTGGTACATATCCATCCAAACGTAGAAATAAAATGAAAAATATTGAAAAATCTGGTTTTATTTCATAATCATCAATAATATCTTCTATTATTAATTACATGCAATAATCAATATTGAAAAATTTGGACATAACGTTTACTAAGCAATACTTACAGAAACACCTTCTGAATCTCTTCATTTATATTGATGGCGTAAAATTTCTTAGTTTTATGTAATATTTTGCAAATTGCGGGCTCAGTGACGAGTTTGGCTACGTAAATATCTTTATTATCAGTGTCAACTTCAAGCTTTAACAATATTTCACGTAATTCTCTAACATACTGTGTAACTCTCTCTTCAGGTAGCAGTTCAAAATGCCAAGGCAGACAAACTCTGAGTATATTCCAAATAGTTTGTTGACTAACAGCATATACCAAATTGGGATCTGGCCGTGGTACCTCTCTCTTTTCCTCCTGTACCTCTTCCTTTTCTGGTGGTTTTTCCTCAACCGTTTCCACTTCTGCCTCACAAGGTGGGCAAATAAATGTCGTCTTTACATCTGTCACTGATTGCGCCATTTTACTACGACTAACAAGGCTCTTCTGTGATTTTGGTATTCGAGCACTTTGGGGGCTATCGAGTTTCTTCGCTTTTTTACCCTTTTTTCCTTTCTTTTCCGTATCTGGCAAAGGCTCTGTATATTCTAACTCAATCAAAGTAGTGCCTTCGCATGTGTTGATAACATTCGTTAGCACTGTTTCAATAAATTGATTCGTAGATTCTAATGCGCGTGCTAAGCATTCGTCTTTGTACATTTTAACTTTTATAAGTTCACAAATAACATCTTTGCATTCCTCCCAGCAGAAACAAACTTTTTTACCAACTGCCATACTTAGAGCCTTTGCAAATCCTTCAATAGGATTATTACTCTTACAGAATGCTAGTAAGAATGCAGAATAGTTCATTACGTCTTCAGCGGTTTCAAAGAGTTCAAACAAAAAATGTTTTATGAGATTGATTCGCAAGCCTAAATTGTCGATGCAATCCAGTTCTTTTTCAAACCAAAGTGTTTCAGCCAAAAAGTCATTCCTAGATATTAGTTCTGTAGATTCAAGGTCGTAGCACCGGAAACGCTTACGCAAACGTAATAGTTCATCCACTGAAGGAAACCTAACATTTAGGCAATAAATTAGGAAATCTCTCCAGTCCACATATGCTGTCTCCCCAAATAACAAATATGTAAGTTTTAAAACCTGTTCAGGGTCAATTTGTTTCCAAGCTTGAGGAAACAATGGTCCATCGCACGATTCCTTTCCAAATATTATAAAATCTTGTAATACATATACAAACGCCTGTTGTAGGGCAATACCTACGGGTGCTACTATTTTAAGTTGCGATCTTAATCTACCCAACTGCCCTATTTTAAACTCTGTTTCACTTATTACATCATTTTTAATGTTATCTCCAACACTTTCAGGCTCAAATTGTAGTAAGTTAGGGTCTATAACAAATGTGTCATGTTCTAATATAAGACTTTCTGGAATTCTTTTACCTCCTTCGACGGCCATCTGCATGTATTTACAAAGACGATCAACAGACTTTATTTCATTGGCGTAATAATTATTAATTTCATTTTGAATGTCCATAAATGCCTTGTAAATGCAATCATTGAATAATTTCATATCTTGGAAACATTTATATTGTAGTGCTAAAATACGTCTATTCAGCCGGAACATTTCTCCATTAATAGCCATTGACCATTCTTCAATGCATTTCAGAGCATTTTGCTTAAATATTTCCTCTTCATTAACCGATTCGTTCGATGAAATTTCGTCTCTTTTCTTTGGAGCTGTTACATTCCTTGAAACCTCACTATATTCTCGAGCAATTAGAGAACGATACGAATCATTTGTATCTTTGATCACCTTAAGAGCAAACTTTGCATTGTTTTCCAACACCATATTAAAGGGGTTATTACTGTAATCAATTTCTATATTTTTTAATTGTAACTCCTGAAATGCATTCTTTAAATGTCTGTACAATTTATCTTCACCTCCCTTCTTACTTCCAGAAGTTTCATCAGAGTCTCTGAATATTTTAGAAAGTTCCTTTGATGACAAGCGGTCGTTTGGGGGCAAGCGTTTTATCATTGCGAAATAAAAATCGTGAAAGACTTGAAAGATGAGAAAAGAACTGAAAACATTAACTCATATTATTATTTTAATCTTATCAACTCAATCTTAAATAATTGTTAAGAATAATGATAAAATGAGATAGGATTCTAATAAATTATGCACTCACTGATTAACTTCCGTTTGCATACATGAAATGTAGGTATTCGCTAATGTAGTTAATTCTTCCACAGCCCAATTTTCACAAATAAGAGATTGTCTTTGTTTTTCTGCGTATATTTTTCTTTCATCGCAAATTTTATATAATTTGTCTTGTAATTCTTTAATTCGGCAATGCCATTCATTTTTTGTTAGATTGACATCACGCCAATCATTTTCAAAGTCGTTATAATCCTTCTGAAATTGATATACCATATCTTGTTTTTCTGATGGAAGTGTTATAATTTGTGTCATTTTATCCTTAATAAATCGTGTATAGGGTACAACCAAATTCATCTGCAAGCGTTTTGCATAAAACAATTGTTGTAGGTCATTGATATATATTTTCTCTATCTCTTCCCAGCATGTGGCTAATGCAGTTCCAATAATTTCAGCTATCGGTATCACACCGTAATTCCAATTCTCCTCACCTGCTAGAAGTTTAATCTCATCTACGCTGAGTGATGTCTTTGAAGATTTATTCTCAAATTCTTCATTAATCATTTTTATTGATGGCTCTTCATCTGCTGTATTTTCTGACTTTGAATCAGTGGATTTCACTAGTTTGAGCTCAGTGGTAACGGATAAACGACTTTTCGATCCACGAGGAATTTTTTCTTTAGACTTACCATTCATTATTTCTGATTTAACTAGTTTTGACCTCATTTTCCTAACATCTGATGATGGAAAATCTAAAGTACTCATGACATTCTCTCCAAAAAGATTTTCGTAAGACTTCATCGGCATTGAATGATCTCCTATTATGTACTTACAAATCAAACCTAATTGTTCCTTTTCGATAACTTCATAGTACATACTATAATTGATTCCTAGTGCAGCATAAAATCTATCAATGAAGTCAGAATTTTCTTCATTTAGCTCCCATATTACAAACTCTCTAAGAATATCTTCACTCTCCTTTAAATTTAAATAACATGTAAAATAACATTCAAATGGTTGATCCCTTATTTTCTTATGTGGGTCATTAACCAATTTCGAAACTCTTAATTCTTTAAAAGGGTCATTTTCTACTTTTCGATGTTTAACTATGCTTTCTTCTAGATAAACATCGTCACTATCATCTAATTCTTTTTCATCCGGCGGATATCTACCTGAAAATGTTTCCTCTAATATTTGTGCTTCGTGATAAGAATTCGGATAGTTTATTATTACAAATCCATTAATGTCATGTTGGTCCTTGAGATATTCCACAATCATAGCTGCAATCAGATAATCAGTTAACGAATCTCCTGCTTCTAAAGAATTGTATGCATATCTGCCGAGATCTGCAGCATGTGATAAAACAATTTCTTCTTCAGGAATAGTTTTTGGTGTTTGAGTTTGTTTTACATTTGGGGGTTGAGGCCCTGTTATAGCCGCCATAATTGCTTCACTACTCTTACTTATAATTTCATCTTCAGCTTTTAATAACTTAATTAACTCTTTGTCTTCTTCTTCCTGCGCTGCCATTAAAAATTTATCAAAAGATAGTTCTATGTCAGTGCAACCTATCATTTCTACTTTAAACTTGCGTAAACTGAAATTAACAGCAGCCTCTATTCGTACAACATGAATTTTCCGTGCTTTCAATAAAATTTGCATTGCTACCGTTATAGACTTATCTGGAACACCTCGGACTAGAGCTTTGGATACGAAATTGGGTAACTCAGCCGGAGGACGTTGTGGAGGGTATGGATATTTAATTTCAAGTAGAGTATATACCACATGTCCAAGTATTCTTGATCCTAAATTTTCAAATTTCCTCTCTTCAGAATCTGGATCGTAATTAGGAATCAAAGTGCTAAGTATCCACGGATACATATAGTTATGATATTCTATAAATTCAGAATCGTTCATAGCTTGCTGTCGAACAAGTTCAAGTCTTATTATTTCCTCTTCAGTATTTGTCTCCTCATATAAATTATCCTTTAAAATATTTTCTGTGGGCTCAAAAATGTCAAATATAGGCTGTTTTTTGAAAAATAAATTTTTCCATTCATGTATAAAATGATCGGGAATGTCGTTTTCAAGTAACAGTTTAAAATAAGCAAATTTTGTGGCATAGTCCACTATAGCTAGGACTGTATCATAACAAATCTCATAATAATGCTGACGCTTTCTTTTCATTTTCTCTGCATATAACCTTTTATGAAGCATTTTCTGTCTTTGTTCCTCGAAATCAATTTCTTGATGACCTAGTGCAATTTCTTCCTTAAGGTTATCAAAATACTGATTGAATTGGTTAGTTCTTTGATCAGTAAACTCCGCTTCACCTGTTATTCTGTTCTTGACCAAATTACGAGCTTGTTGTCTTGTTTCCATTATTTGTGTGACCATTTGTTTTTCAAATTGGGACAATTTCATTACTTTTTTTGCAAGCTCCGTGTCATGATTTGACTCTTCTTCTGCTACCGTCATATCCCATAAGGTACCACTTATAACGTTTCTGATTTGCTTATGAAATTCTTCCGAATCAGAGTTTTTATTTATTTTAGTGTGCATATTTTCCATATATTTTTGTGCCCATTCCGAATCAATAAAAGTTTTCTTTCGCTCATTAGCTTTTTGTTCTAAATCAATCAATTTTTCGTACGTCATATTTTCAAACTTACACGGATTCTTAAGACCAAATTTTGTCATATCCTTTTTGTCCTTATCTGAAATACGTTTTGGTCTCTCACCGGATTGTTGTACGGGTATGGACTTCTTTTTAATTTCATTTAACATCTTAGAATATTTATGCCTGATAAAATCATACGTATCTTTAACTTGCTGGGATTTTATTTTTTGCCACTCTATTAACTTTTTTTCGTTTAATAATGGTCGAGACAAATCGTCTACAAAAGGTTCTGGTTCTTCGAATACACTACTGATAGTAAATCGATGATCAATTTTCTCAACGAGATTCGATGCCATTTTTCTTTCTCTTTTGACAAAGTTTGTCCGATCCTTTTTATCTAGGTGGAGAAATAATTGATAAAACAAACGTAATAGCGTAGAGCCTCTACCTTCTATCATACTTTTAATATCAGCATCGGAAGGAGTAATATCGATCGTCTTCAGCCAATCCTTTAAGAGTTTCCAATTGTTCTTAATTTCTTCAACATTGTCACCATCTCTAATAAAATAATGTTTATCATCATCTATGATGTGGTAGCTACGTAGTACACAAGAGATAATGTAGCCGTTTTTCATTTTGTTACCAAATTCCTCAGCTTCCCAATTGATAGGTCTTTGTAATCGTTGTGAAAGCCATTCCTTTAATACTTCTGCCATATTATTCAACCTTTAAACTAGGTAATGAATTGTTGAAAAATATTTTTGTATAAAATCTAATACTGACGTATCGATGCGTCCGCAATATTATGTCATCACTCATCACACATATACAACACAGTTAAAACCTGCAAAGAGATATTAAACACTACGTTCAGATTGAATATACAAACTACTTACAAAATTTATTTGACATACCTAATTGTTTTTTCAATTAAATATTCCAGACCCTGTGTTTGAGAACGAGATTACATCAAGCCATATTTACATAAAATAATATATATATTTATGGAATAGGAGGACAAACGAGCGTACGGGTCACCTGGTGTTAAGTGATCTCCGCCACCCACATTCTCTTGCAACACCAGAGGAATCACAAGAGCGTTGCCGGCCTTTAAGGAAGGTGTACGCGCTTTTTTGAAGGTACCCATGTCGTATCGTCCCGGAAACACCGCACAAGGAAGCTCATTCCACAGCTTTGTAGTACGAGGGAGAAAGCTCCTTGAAAACCGCACTGTGGAGGACCGCCACACATCCAGATGGTGGGGATGATATCCTAACTTGTGGCGTGTCGTGCGAAAGTGGAATTCGGCGGCAGGAATCAGGTTAAACAGCTCTTCGGAACACTCCCCGTGATAAATGCGGTAGAAGACACACAATGAAGCGACGTCTCTACGCAACGCCAAGAGATATATATATATATTTTTTTTTAATAGATTTACAATTGACCTGCGTAATTAACGCACAAACAAAGAGTGCGAAAGGGAAGAACATGACGTGTAACGGAGATACAGCAAGACAGAAAAGGAAAGCGAATCATCATTAAACCATAAACTTACGCGCATATTGACAATTAATATCACTTAACGGTGGACCGCTTACGCATACTTTGTTTGCCATGCCCGTGTCTATGCGTACCAATCGAATCTTATAGATATAGGATCAAGCAATTTTGAGCCTGAGTGTTGGGAAAACCTCGCCTTAAAGTCTATGTATAACTATTGGTATAACTTGATTATTAATGTTAATGTAATGTAATATTCAAACACTAGTTACACTAGCAAAATGTAAAAGACTCGTCAAACATTATTTCGACCGATTGTACCTGCATTTTGTTGAATAAAAATAAATCAATCAATCAAATACTTCGCGACTGGGAGCAGTTAATTTAGTTGGTTAGTGAACCAACTTGCAGCGAGCGCTCCAGATAGTAGTAAACCTTGGGTAATTAATACGTCTAGGTAGATAGAGTCTCTAGTTGTTAAGAAACCGATGAAAAAAGGCCAGGAATAACACTTTACTATGCTTGACAAGTTACGTCTTACACTCGCGGTTTGTATGACACTTCGTGTTCGTGTGCGTGAATTTCTCTAAATAGAGGTTAGTTCTAAAACCTCTTTTTTTCGACGTTTTCACAGCTGTATATTTCACAGATGTATAAATAATCTTAGTCTAAGATCTAAGTCTTACTAAGAAATAAACTATTAGTTAATGTAGTTTGCGAAGTACGTGACAGATGGCAGTCTGTAAATTCGAAAAAGGATCCGTAGAACTAATTATTAGTATGTAGAGTCCGTTTTTTTTTTTTATATGTAAGATTTTTTTTTATTTTAATGGAAAATGGGGACAAGCGAGCGTACGGGTCAAGTGATCACCGTCGCCATCATTCTCTTGCAAAACCGGAGGAATAACAGGAGCGTTGCTGGCCTTGAAGCTCATTCCGGGGATGATATCCTAATTTATGGCGTGTCATGTGAAGGTGAAATTTAGCGGCAGAAATCAGGTGAAACAGCTCTTCGGAACACTCCCCGTGATAAATGATGTAGAAGACACACAATGAAGCGACCGACGTCGCAACGCCAAGTGATCCAGCCGTTCATAGAGCACTGGGTCCCCGACAATTCGAGCTGCTCTGCTTTGCACGCGGTCAAATGGATCGAGCTGATACTAGGGCGCGCCAGACCAGAGATGACGCCAGAATGTGGGCCGGCTTGAAGTATTGCCGTACTCAATTTATGACGCCCAGTTTCTTCGAAGCCAATTTGGCTTTGCCCTGCAGATGACCGCGGATGATTCCATAAGTCAGGGACTACGCCTTTCGAGTAAGAGTACCGGAATAAACGCGTCACCTCAGGCATCAACTCAGGGGCGCTCGTTCTAAGCACAGTTGGAGAAATGCCATCCGGCCCACTCGACCTCCTAACGTCCAACGAAAATAGAGCTCCCCAAACAGTTTTCTGTCGGAACTGTACTTCAGGCATAGAGCTCTGACACCGTAGTGGTTGATGGTCGGCGGTGTTTTTCCGTTGTCGTCAAGAGTCAAGATGGAGGCAAAAGGAGCGCACAGAAGATAGGCTTTCTGTTTTGCCGTAAGGGCCAGGGTGTTATGACTTATGTGCAGCGGCGGCAGGGACGGTTGGTATGAAATTGCCAAAGTCAAATTCAAATAAACTTTATTCAATTAGTCTTACACTAAGCGCTTTTGAATCGTCACTACAAATTTTTGTTTTAAATTACTGAATTTATTATAATATGTTCGTAAAAATTTGAGCTCTTGAGAAGAACATACAAGAAACTCCACAGCCACTCTTTTGAATCAAATCGAGTATATTACAATGACTGTAATATACATAACAAATTAGTTTGTAAGGTACTGCTGCATTCAATATATGAATCGTGTTTATATAATATAAATTATTTCATAAAAAGTAATGAAGAATTTAATGTATAATAATATAATTATATTTATAAATTATCGTTTATTGAATACATTCACCTTTACAGCTTGAATTCATTGACTGCCAGAATTAGTTATTTTATTCAACAAATAAAATGATTTATTAACTATTAAAGTCAACTTGGCACCACAAGCACCAGTATATGAGTTAACGCATGGACCAGCCATCGTTCCCTTCGCACATATTTGAGGGAAGGAGACGATATCGGCACACGACGCGTCGCGACGCCACCACAAGCAATACCGTGCCTTAGATTAAGGATTGGTCTCCGCTGCGCTCCAACTAGATATCGCAGGCGTAGTTGCAAAGTGTGGCAACTAACATTACGCCAAAGTGGGCGTACTTGAGTCAGTCTCAAACAATGTGTGACGTTGACGTGCCACATGTTCTGTTAAACTTTGTTGATAATTGAAACTAAAATGCCGGGTTGCGTAGGACCTACCTTAAACTTTATAAAAATAATACTACACGAAATAAGAAAGACGCTGGGATCACATATTATATTTATATTTTATTAATTTCAATGTAACACGAAGCGTATGTTACAAAATTTGCATCTAATAGATGCCGTTATAAAAAAGCTGTTGTGCTTAGGTAGTGCGGTATCTAGTTGGAGCGCAGCGAAGTCGGATTGCCTTAATCGAAGGCTCTAGCATACCGACGCATGATGCTCACAAATCAAGAGCAGCTTTCGACAATAACCAAAACTTGCGGGTTCCAGTCGGGTAACTGGAAATCTGATTTCGGTGACGTGCTTCGATTTAGCACTGCATTAACCCTTTTCTTAACTTGTACTTACTCGTTGCATTTGCAACTAAAGGTTTTATCTCAATAAAATGTTTAAATGGATATAACAGAGAGAGTTGTCATACTCTTAACTCCAGTGCAGAAAAAAGTTTTCTTTAGAGAGCCAAAGATTTATTTATGAGCAGACTATACAAAATATTATATTGTTGGAAAGTGTTTTAACGTAATTTCTTTACTCTTTTAATGTTATAATATAATTTATTAAATGTAAACGACTACCGCGATATTCGGTCTGTAAAAAATACTACGATAGAATTTATATATATTTATATTTATATCCAATACATAATATTTATGAGAACATTGAGAATATTTGTATCCATACTGTCAAGAGTATCACGTGTGTCAAAATAATATTATTTCGATATGTTCTCTCTTCTCTGAGCTGTCAAATGTCAATAGACTTATTGAGACTTATTGTTTGTCTGATTATTATGACTTTTAGAAGCTAATGTTTATTTTCATTTTTCACGCGATTTTCTAAGATATTTTTTTCAAATCCTAAATTAAATCAGAATGAAATGCGATGAATTTGAAAAAAGTGTATGCTCCTCTTTTTCTTAACATTTTGGGTTTTGAAAAGAACTATTACGTAGTGTTATGTATATAGCTATATTTACGTTTATAATTTCAGAATCCACACCATCACAAGAATTTAGAAAACTTAGATAAAGCTTTACACGACTTGGGCATGCTTAGTGCAATAACTGAAGCACGTAGAGAATACCTCAAAGAAACGAAAACAAACATCGGGGTAGTGCGTCTTAATACAAGGTTCGTATCCAACGTTACTGTTGGGTATTGTATGAAAAAAACAACTATTAAAAACAGGCTGTGTCCCTATTTAGTGCCCGTTCGACACAGGACTAAAAGTGAGAACTCGGATTCGATTTGTAATAATGATTTTGAAAGTGAGCCGAAGTATAGCATTTTTGAACCTTCTACCAGTGGTATAGGAGATATAGATATAAGAAATTCAACAAAACGATGTCAATCTCTAGAGAATATAAATCTGTTAATAGAACAACAGCCTGCATTTGAAACATCACCGGAGATGGATTGTGTATCTAATCAAATAGAAAAACTGCAAGTAGATGAATGACACAAACAACTTTAATAAATTCTTATTTGTGGTATAAATGTTAGCATGAATAGCTGTTAGTATAGGTTAAGTGTCTGTGTGCAAATAACATGAAAATGTATAAGTGTAAATTATTTGTTGCTAATTAATGATATTTTAGGTTTGTGTTTAAACACTTTTGTGTTCATATTAGATACCTATTTTGTAGGCAAATTAAAAAGTAATAAATGTGAGAATAAATTAGTAAGAGTCTATGAAGTCTGCTTTCCCAAAACAAGTCAATTCACAAGGAATTTCACAAAATAATAAACTGTTACAGTTATGTAGCATGATTACTTTTTAAAGAGTTTCATATTTGGTTTAATTTTTAAACATCTTTCACTTTTTTAAACCATAGAGAAGTAAGAGTTTCTGATAGAGATGTGAACCATGTTCATTCAACTTATCTATTTTTTTAAGGAGTATTAACACATTCAATGCTATATCCAGAAAGTTTTAGTGTAGCTGTGTGACATCAATCATAATATATATCTTTTAAATTACTTCGTAATTGGTCACATAAATACTATGCCGGAGGCTTGGACATATTAAATGTGAATTTGCAATGAATGTGTTAATAATTCGGCTATATTCATAAATATTTATGGCCTGTATTTATTTTTCTGGATATGCATTTAGACTAAGTTAGATCTGTTTATACTGAAAGTAAATAATGTTTCACAATACATTGCCATACCTAACCCAAAAAGAAACTAAAATAATACCAAATTTACAAGTGAGTCCATGTATTAAATAAAACCTAATTCAGTTAAATATAAAATAGTCAATCATTCTACTTTAATTCATCTTAAATATTCAATAGACCCCAGTTACCAAATAAGCAGTAAAGGCAGATAAACAAAGAAAAAGCTTTGTAACCTACTTCAATCAGAAGTTTTTGTGGTCTCTAGTCTATGAGTTCAATTGTATTTTCCTATAAAACTTTCTTAGACATTCACATCAACTATTTCAATTAGCATACACTTTAAAATATAATATTTATTAACATTTTAGACTATTTTACAACATTGTAACATGTGCAAAATATTTCTTCCACTTTTATTATTTGAGAATATGTTCCTTATTTGATTGATGTCTTAAAATATCCTCAACTTTCGGTTTAAACTCATTCTTCCTATCAGGTTTGATTCATTCTTTTTGCTCCACACTGTTCCTACCTCAGTTGTTCTTTTATCATTGCTTTGTACTATGTCTTTTGTCTACACACAGACTTCTGTTGTACAACATTATTTAGTCTGTCTCACCACTCATTAATATTTCACACTCTGATTGACCTCACATATCTAAATGCTACATATGTACATACACATCCTCATTGTGCTATGCAGCCTTTTCTAATTTACTTATCTAAGTAATTATGTTTTCAAGTAATGGTATAACTAAATAAATGTATGGTATGCCATGATATAACTAAATAAATGTATTTTTTTATATGTATAAAAAGACAACTTTCTTTATTATAAAAATTTTATTTGTACCAAAATTTATGGATGTTGCTGGACTCGAAGCCGCGCCTCTGGGGTTACATCCAAAAGCACTCTTACCAACTGAGCCAACCATCATAAATAAGTGGGGGCTTTTTTCAATAAATCAAACATAAAATTGGTCCAGTTCTTTTTAGTCCATAGCAAACATACACACAGTTTGTATATAGATAATATACATGACTCTCTTCTGTCATAACTTAGAAGTAATAAAGCATAATATTAGGAAAATCTATAAAATTTAAGAAAATCGCAAGTGTCCCGTAGACAGATAGACAAACATACATAATTGTAATGCAAGTATTTATTTAGGACATACTATTGTTATATGCCCTACCTGATTTACAGGTAAGAGTATCTTCTTCAAGTACCACTCTTACAATGGAAATAGCCTCCCATTCTAGCAGGATGTGTTTAAAGTCTTCAGTGGATTCACGGTACACTGACTGGATTCATCATCAGATTACTTTAGTCCTAGAAAGTTTTTGCACAGTTGGGACTTCACCTACGAGATCTCTTTGCTCTTTCTAGTCCAGAGTTTTGTTGATTTTCTATAGCATAGAATTTATAATATGATGCAAAGGTTACCATGGAAAAAATTATTGGATACCCACACAACAGATGTGAACCACTGAATGTAATTTTGCTAGTTTTAATAAACTGTAACATTAATCAATTGTAAATTACATGATATTAAGCTTACAATACCCAACATGGGTTGTTTGTGGTAATATTTTAGTGACAGTTAAAAGATCTCGACAACCATAAAATTGTGTGGACACCGTTATTATGAGTGAGAACACAGTGCAATTAGTTTAAAGTGGTTATTAACATTTTTGTTATTTTATTTGGAAATAAATATTGCTTTTCAATGTTTACTTATAATTTTCTTTTACCATACATACCAATTAAATTTCCTAAGAAATTTCTACTTTCCTAATTTGTTCAGCTTTAAATTGCTGACATTTTAAAAATAATTAATAGAATTATTATTGCTACTTATAAGTATGGTAAGTAGTTCGCTAAGGATCCAGCGAGTCAACAGCTCCTGAATATGCTTCGTGAAGAGGTGAAATACTTCGTATTGAAGTGACTTCAATGGAACTTTGTGGAATGAACACAAAAGATCAGTTTTTAATGTTTTAAATAAATATAGGTATATTATGTAACCGAAGAGGATAGGAATAAGGGACGAATTTGTTTAACCCACCCCTGGATTCCTGTGCTTTAATGTATCTATCGTTTATAGTATCTTCATACCCTTAATAACCTAGTCTGTCTTGCCGGTTTCAATATCAATAAATTTTGAGACAAACCTACAAATGCAATACAGTAGAAACTCGAAAACCTAAGGAGAACCTTATCCCGAAAAAATATTTATTTCCCTTCCCTTCAAACATCAAGTTTGTATGGAAATTTCAATTCACGCGTCCCAATATAAGGCGATAAGAATGACTCGGTCTATGAATATCGGGGATATATTGGGACAGCTTCAGATTATTAACAGCTAATTACTGACAGTAGAAGATAGTTATTTAACTCTATCTGTAGATAGTATATTGGGAACGGCCGTTATATTGGGACGCGTGAATTGCAATTTCCATACAAACTTCTATCGCTGGTAAGCTATACGTCCTCCCATTGTCAGACAGCGTGTACGAATAAGGTGAGTTACCGTCGATAAGTTTATTGCGACAGAAAAGTCAACGATAGTTACGATTTTTATCTCAAGTAACAGATAGACTGAATGTTGGGAACGGCCGTAAGAGGCTTTGTAGTCTTATCTTTAAAGTCCTTGATGCCGGAGTACAGCAAATGACTACAGAGAAACTGTGCGAGGCAATGAGTTTCATTGGAAATATGCGGGTGTAGAATACAAAACAATGTATTGCGGGTGAAACTTCGTATTTTGACGTGATGTCCGGTTGTGAAATTCGGGTGCTGGTAAAATGTCACCGATCACGATATTACTTGCAGTTAGTAGATGCAATGAGACCCCTCTCTAGACAATATTAATGAATCACAAACCGATCGCAGACGACTTGATTGTCGATGATTTGAGAGGCTCATTCTGTGTGCAGTCAAATGTAAAAACTGTGTGTTTAAAGTAAAAACTCTAGATATTTTTATGTATGTATTTGTAAAAGTTATCTATAATAATTATGAATAAGTAGCTCATTATGTTGAGAGAAGAACTGCAGTAGTATTTATGCTGCATTAAGGGTGTGTTCCGATATGCACTGCGACCACTGTACAGTGTGACGTCAATTTAGAATACTGTGAAGCCGTTCCTTTATAGCCATATTGGTTACTATTTAAAACGGAACGCAATCCCGTATACTGTCAGCCGCATTTTTTGACACAGCATTCAAATGAGTGTATTAAAGTTTTCTAGTTCATTAAAAAAACTGTTGTTGCAGTACTGTCAAATAAAAAATATTTTAATGAATATTTTAGGCACTCGAGTTGTTTTGACGGATCACGTGATCAAAGTACTGCGAGTACCTTACATCGAAAACGTAAGTGCTCACAGTAGAATATGGCGGCGATTTATGACGTCATATATTTCCCTAGGGTACTGCGGCAGTATACTGGCAGTCCATAAAGAAACGAATTTTTCTACAGTGATAGCACTGTGCAGTGCATATCGGAACATACCCTATGTATCTAATTTCTTTTTTTAAGACTAAGGCAATAAAGCAATTGTCACAGCTAGCTAGTTTTTGTGAGATTTATGTTTTATCTACTTTAAAAAATGCCAAGACAACTGTATTTTTACAATGCTCAATTATTTTTGTAACAAAGTTGATATTGAATTTATTAAGTTCAGTTCAGTTATCGCAACATAAAAACGTACTTAGTGGTTAAAATGAATTGAAATTTCACTTTTTAAATTTAATCAAGTGAACTATGACAGGTTCGTTCTATGATATCACCACTCTTTCAGAGTTGTACGAGAAATTGGGACTATTTTGCTAAACGCGTCAAAATTAAAATATTGCAAATGAATTCTTTGTATTATTTTAAGTAACGTAGACACGTTATATGATCTTAATATTTCTTTCAAAAAAATAATTTAGTTTCAAAAAAATTCCCGTTGTATGCTAAACAAAAATGGCCGCCGCAAGCTAAATCCAAATAAATACTTAAATATTTCATCTTATAAGGCGTTTCGCTTTATTTTATGGCTCTTAGAATCAAGAGCAATTAATAATACACCCGTTAAAAAATTCTGTCTGGTGTTTTTGTCTAGGGATACACAGATATTGGCAGTTTTTGACAGCTGTCTTGCCGTGTACGCTTGTGAACTGGAGCGTAAAATAGGTATTGCTTATAAGTGAAATGCATACGATGTATATTGTAAATGTTATTTTCTCTATGAATAAATACCAAAACCTGAGGTTAAACCAAGAATATTTACAAATAGACATTTTGCTTACGATTGGTATATTCGGACGTATAACGTTTCCCGCGTTTATTTGCGAGGTTGTCGAACATTCAGAAAACTTCAAATTTTTTTTTTATGGAATAGGAGGACAAACGAGCGTACGGGTCACCTGTTGTTAAGTGATCACCGCCGCCCACAATATCTTGCAACACCAGAGGAATCACAGGAGCGTTGCCGGCCTTTAAGGAAGGTGTACGCGTTTTTTTTGAAGGTACCCATGTCTTATCGTATTATCATTGTATTGAGTGTTGTCAGCGATATAGTCAACATTTTGCATATTCTTGGTTTATTCTCAGGTATAACTTTATATCAAGTTTATATGTAAGGCCTGTATTGTACGTATTAACTAGATTTCTGAATAAATCAAAGAACACATTATATTAAATCCATTTATTCATATGCTCTGAGTAACTCTTAAATAATAAATCAACAAACCCACTGTAAACTATTGCATTAAATACTGAGGTAATCAATTACATTGCTTTCACTTTCAACTGCTTCATCTTGGGGGCGTTGCGCCGCTGCTGACGCTTCTGTTCCTTCAGCTCCCACCGGCGTTGCTTCTCCGGATCGTTTTCCTGGAATACGACGTATTATATTATATTAGACGACCCATATAGCCCCGTGGTTAGTGACCCTGCCCACTGAGCTAGAGGTCCCGGATTCAAACCCCGGTATGAACAATTTTGTAAAAATCTTGCAAAAATAGCTTTGACAATTAATTATTAAATAATGAATACGGCTGTATGGGCTTAAAGCCTTTGCCTGTCCTAATAATGGACGAAGAAACCAAAAAAAAACGAATGACACAAACGTCACTTTTGTGTTACATAACGCGCCTAAAGAAGTATAACTTCAAAAACTGGGCAAGTAATAGAGGCAATTTTTATTTATTACAAAATATAGAAATAGTAAGCCCCACACGTATAGTCAGTCTCATTTGGTTCATACTGGTACACTTACCGCCAGAATTTTCTCCTTTTCCTGTTTGCGCTTCTCTTCTCTTCTGAGCACGGCCTGCTCCTGTCGCGCCGCGTGAGCTCCTCTCAGCCACACTTCAGCCACTTTCTGACGACGCTTTTCACACTTCGCCAGAGCCTGATAATAATAAACATACCACATTGATTAAGTGTAAGCTCTATTATGTGTGGAAAATGATTTCCATATTAACTTGAGTTAGAAAATTAATTTGTTTTGATTTTGTTTATTTTAAATTTGTTAAGAATGCACTTTTCACTATCCCAAAATTGTATTATAAAAAAACTGATGTAATTTATAAGGAAACTAGCTGACCCGACAGACGTTGTTCTGTATATTATAATAAATAAAATAATGTTTTATATGAATTTGTCAATAATATATAATAATATCAAGAATTACTTCGTAAAATATGCACCCTGCTGTGGTAATGAAATTGTTTCACAGCAGAACTGTCAAACCGTGCGTCAATAAATTCTCTCATAGAAATTATGTATGGACACATCAAAGGAAAAACAAATTTTTTGTTTTTATTTAATTTAGCAGCATTTTCTTATTTATTCACCTTTTAAACCTTCCCTGGACTTCCACAAATAATTCAAGACCAAAATTAGCCAAATCGGTCCAGCCGTTCTCGAGTGTTAGTGCGACTAACGAACAGCAATTCATTTTTATGTATATAGATAAAATATTTTCATAAACTTTCAATGTATGAGATGATTATTTGACATAAATTTCATGACTTTACTGCAATAAATATAAAACTTCAATCAATTTATAACTGAAAACTTAACATAAGATACCTCTTTACTAAGTCTTAGACGCTTGAGCTTGTCCAGTAGATAGAAGACCAGAAGAAGCAGCGGCCTCACTTCGCTGTCACCACCATTCGGACCAAGTGCAAAACTCACGAGCATCACCTTCTCAGTTTCTGGTGGTTTTGTCACATTAGTTTCTCTGTAAATCCAAGAATATTGATTTAATCAAGATTAATAATTTGCTTAAGGGTCACAGATTAAATATTGAGATAAAGACAAAATATCATAGTATTAATCAATGAATAATGGCAATGTGTCTTATTCACAATAGGAATAACGAATTACTGAATATTTTAACGAGCTTGCAGTTAAGATTAATTTGCCCAACATGCATGCAAGTTCAACATGACTTATGTAGATGTTTTTTTTTAAATATTCATGTACATACACGGTTGTCAACAATATTATTATAGTATTAAATACAGATTAAGACTAACGGCATTCCCAATATTCAGTCTATCTCTTACTTGAGATAAAAATCGTAACTATCGCTGACTTTTCCGTACACGCTGTCTGTCAATGTGATGACGTGTAGCTTACCAGCGATAGAAGTTTGTATGGAAATTGCAATTCACGCGTCCCAATATAAGGCGATAAGAATGACTTATCGGGTATATTGGGATAAGCCGTAAGCCATATGCTTGATGGCCTCAATACAGCTTCCATGAAGTCGATCTTAAAATTAACATAGGCAAGACGAAGATCATGTCTAATGCCCATGTCACACCTACTCCCATAACAAATGGGAACTGTACTCTCGAAATTCTTGACGACTATGTCTACCTTGGACAAATAATCCAGTTAGGCAGGTCCATTTTCGGGAAAGAGGTCGCTCGTTGTATCCAACACGGATGGGAAGCTTCGCGATTTTCTAGTACAAATTACCACAGTGTCTAAAAACAAAGGTTTTCAACCAGTATGTGTTGCCAGTGATTACATGCGGAACACAGAAGTGGTCGCTAGCTTTGGGTCTTATGAGGAAGCTTATTATCACTCAGAGGGCAATGGAGAGGGCTATTATGCTCGTAGTTTCCCTGAGAGATCGAATCAGAAATGAGATCCGTTTGAGAACTAAAGTAACCAACATAGCTCAGATGGTTGCAACACTGAAGTGACAGTGTTGGGGCAGTAAAGTCCTCGAATGTCGACCGCATACCAGAACACGTAGTGTTAGTAGGCCCCTCACAAGATGGACCAACATTCTGGTCAAACCGCCGGAGTACATTTGATAAGGGCAACGCAGGACCGATCGACATGGTGATCTTTGAAGGAGGCCTTTGTTCAGCAGTGGACGTCTTCCGGCTGATGATGATGAACAGATTAAAATTATCTTATTGTAATAGTCTAATCATATATTCTTTCCATCTCTCAAACCTACACTGGACCCATTCTCATTCCTAGCCAAACTAAGAATTAGAGGCCATTCTCTATGTGACTGTGGACTTGATGAGGGAAATGTTGACCATTTATTCTTTAATTGCCCTTTAATGAAGTCTTCCTTGCACAACTTTATACCTCCTGAAATCCCCCGCCCCACCTCCATGAAATGCCTCCTCACCTTTGTTTTCACTCCTTTTGTAAATACTTTATGTAAATATATTAAACAAAATAATATTAAGTTATAACTAACACAATAAATGTTTTATATAAGTAATATTATCAGTGTTTGTCCATTATAATCTAACAGCATGTATATTTGTTTCAGGTATAATAAGAAAATAAATCTTATTTGATTCTGGGCACCGGTCAGTACTATAATCACTTGTAAATTCGTTTATACCGATCAAATGACACACTCTAAGCTTGTTGGTCTACTGAAACATGACATTGGCGAGTTGTGGTGCCCCTTCCACAGAAGCCACTAGAAAGAATAGAATAGAATAGAACTATCATAATTCAGTTTCGAACCATGACTGAACAGAAGGAATCAAGTTATACTCACTCTAGTTGTTTTGGCCCGCAGAATCTGTCGGATATGTGTATGTATTGTATGTGCTGATGATACAGATTCAGCGCTGCTGTGACCCGAGAGTCAAGCACTGCGCCCGTCGCCTCCGCACACTCGGACAGCACACTGAGCGAGCCGGGCAAGCCGTGTTTGTCACCGGGGCGACGTTCTCCGCAGAACAAACTCTGAAACCAATTAATACGCAAAATGAATTGAATTATAGAAATAATAAGCATATTGATTTTTTTTTATGAAAATAAGGGACGAGACGAGCAGGACGTTCAGCTGATGGCAATTGATACGCCCTGCCTATTACAATGCAGTGCCGCTCGGGATTCTTGAAAAACCAAAAAATTGTGAGCGGCACTACACTTGCGCTCGTCACCTTCAGACATAAGATGTTAAGTCTCATTTGCCCAGTAATTTCACTAGCTACGGCGCCCTTCAGACCGAAACACAATAATGTTTACACATTACTGCTTCACTTGTCTAAAATGTCTTTAGGCTTAAGAAACTTATTTTATTTTGTAAGTATTGAATGAGTAAATTCAAGTATTGGGAAGACTCATAAACTACACTTTGTCCATTTTATTAATAGATTTTTGACAGCTCACGCCTATGAAGTTTCGTATTGTTTAAGTTAAAATATCATACAAATAATATTGTACTTTACGGACGGGAACCTGAGTATAGTGATTTTACACACAACGATTGTGTCACAGATTACTATATAAATAAGGTGTAATATATTATTTAATTAGGAAGATACAACATTTTAAGGTTAAAACCACTAGCCAGTTGTAGAGAACTGTCAAAAACCTATTAATAAAATGGGCCGAAAATTGCAAACCGTATTTCACCGCCTACACCTTTGTGAACAGTGGTTCATTGACTTATAGGAATTTTTAAACTAAACATTAAGACCAAATACACCCAAAAGTAATAACTTCAAACATTGGGAAGATCCACATACTAAGACCGAATCATGCAATCCACATTTAACGGCTTTCACATACATGAAAGGCGGTGAAACAATTTATTAATTAAACAAATACTATCATAGTTGAAACTATAAAAAAATGAAACCATTTTATATAGTTTTATACCTACAATGTTAGATGCAGTGTTGGTAGGCCCCCAAGATACAAATATTTTATTTTGTCTCAAAAGAAAACATATTATACAGAAAGCCATGTACAAGTTACTACAAAGTAACATACAGATAATACCTACTACACAACATTATACATCACAACTATTAGGTACATACATTAACAAGAAGTTTACATAGGTACTTATGTTTGATAAATAAATGTATACAAGTAGTTGTTACTGCTAGTAATTCTTAAATAAACTAGGTACATACAGATAGTAGGTTTATGTAAAACAGACATAAAAGCTTGTGCCTTTTTCCACAAAATAGCTATTTTGCTGGAGATTAGGTATGTAGTTTACATTATGACTCACCAATCCAACTAATTTTCCCTGTGTCTAGGATATTAGTACTCCCCGTGTATCGGTCGCTTATTGCATAGTTCAAGAATGCGTAAAAGATAAACCGATGATGTGGTCAAGATCGCCGGAATAGGTTGGATGAGGGCAGTGCAGGACCGATCGCTGTGGAGATCTTTGGAGGAGAATTTGTGAAGCAGTTAACATCTTCCGGCTGATATGATGATGATAAAATGGTCCCCGTGGACACCAAATGATAATTTAATAAATGAACCATACCAAGTCCTGCATCTCCTTGCCTAGTTTTGTGGCAAGCTTCTTCTGTGCCACACACAGCACAAATGGATCGCTGTCATCTTTGCCAAGCTCTATCCGCAGTTGTAAAGTGTCTGGATTGGGTCTTGCCAGACCCAGGAGCACGTGGATTAGGTCTTGACGCTGAAACGAATACATTATCTTATCTTACGTCTTATGAGATTAAGACGGAGATCTATAGAGCTTACGTAGACATTGCTTTCGTAAAACTTAGCCGAGTATAATAAAATGCAAACTAGCGCTCTACAAAGCGCAGGTCCGGCCACACATGGAGTATTGCTGTCATCTCTAGTCTGGCGCACCCCAGTATCAGCTCGATCCATTTGACCGCGTGCAACGCAGACCAGCTCGAATTGTCGAGGACCCAGTGCTCTGCGAACGGCTGGATCACTTGGCGTTGCGTAGAGACGTCGCTTCATTGTGTGTCTTCACCGCATTTATCACGGGGAGTGTTCCGAAGAGCTGTTTAACCTGATTCCTGCCGCCGAATTCCACCTTCGCACGACACGCCACAAGTTAGGATATCATCCCCACCATCTGGATGTGTGGCGGTCCTCCACAATGCGGTTTTCAAGGAGCTTTCTTCCTCGTACTACAACGCTGTGGAATGAGCTTCCTTGTGCGGTGTTTCCGGGACGATACGACATGGGTATCTTCAAAAAAAGCGCGTACACCTTCCTTAAAGGCCTGCAACGCTCTTGTGATTCCTCTGGTGTTGCAAGAGAATGTGGGCGGCGGTGATCACTTAAGACCAGGTGACCCGTACACTCGTTTGTACTCCTATTCCATAAAAAAAAAGTAGACTTTTGCATTGGGCTATGTCAGCTTAACCTCAGATTTTTTTAGCTGTCAAATGATTATAAAAACGAAATCAAAGATTATGCTAAGCTTTCATGCAGCTAAGTATTATGTAAGTAAAGTCTAAGTATTCTCTATAGATCTCAGTCGAAGTCATATTAAAAAAATATTGTTATATGTTAATGTCAATATTTTCAATGATCATTTTATTTTGTGCAATACACCTTTAAAATACCTAAAAACTTAACAGTGCAAAAAATTTGGGAAGGTCAAAATAATATAAAAAGTGAGGCCATTGGTCAGTGTTAATTTAGCACAACAAAATAATGTCAATTTTCAAGTTATAATATAAGTAATAGTGCATGTGAACCAAACACGCCAAAGGATTTATGCACGGATGGCTTAACGTTTTCAAATAGTTTTTGAGTTTCATTTGTCCGTAATATATTTTTATTTGTTATAAGCGGTGTAAACTGCTGCATGTCTGTTTGTAACCGACTCCATTGGACTTGATTTTGTTTAGTACGTGTTCAAAGACAATCGTTCTTGAGGAGTAAACTCCAGTCGTGCGTCGGAGCTGACACACACACTTTTTTTATTGATAGAACAGCGTCTGTCCGGACAGCTAGTCTACAATATTTAAGGCATAAAGGCATTTATTTTCTCAAAAAATAATTTCCTTTAGAATTATTTTTGATGTCATTTCTAATAACTACTAGATACTACTACCGCTTCGGAAACAAATGGCGCTCTGAGAGAGAAGAAGCGGCACAAACAACTCTCCCAGGATTCTTTTTTTGCGCTCTTTTCAATAAAAATATATATTATTGTACAGTAATTTCTATCGCTATAAAATAATCACAATCTAGTCCCCGGCTCTCCGATCATTTAGATATTCAGCAGTGGAGTAATAGGATTTACGACGGAGCCATTTTTTTTATAAAACATTTAAAATTTATTTATAGATAATGCCTGAACAGTGGCTGGGAACTTTATTATAGAAGTGTATACATTTACCCTTAAAGCTATTATGTATCTTATGAAGCCTACTTGAATTAGTTACAAGCAATCCCTTATTTCTAGTGTTATAATAATGAAAATCACTATTAAGAGCAAAAAGGTGACGATTTTCAAGGTACTTCCCCTCCATGTCGCATAGCCGACGTCCTGCATATTTCAATTAGATCATTTCTATAATTATTGCGTACCTTTATAAGTTTGAGTGTCAGCAACATTCCCTCACAACACTGTCGACCGCTACACCACATGGTGAAGCAGTGCTCCGCCTCTCGCTTCCAGCCGCGCTGGTCCCCCACAGCCACTACGTCTAAGCCTGTCTCTCCTACAACACAAACACTCATTTGTTACAACACAGTCTAAAACAATTACTTGTAATATATATATAAGAGACTAGCTGACCCGACAGACGTTGTTCTGTATATAATAAATAAAATAATGTTTTTTTATGAGTTTGTCAATAATATTTCATAACATCAAGAATTGCTTCGTAAAAATGCATCCTGTTGTTGTAATGAATTTGTTTGACAGCATAACTGTCAAAGCGTTGCGTCAATAAATTCGACGGGGTACGCATCAAAGGAAAAACAAATTTGCTGTTTTTATTTAATTCTGAGCATTTTTCTATTTATTTACCTTTTAAACCTTCCCTGTACTTCCACAAATAATTCAAGACCAAAATTAGCCAAATCGGTCCAGCCGTTCTCGAGTTTTAGCGAGACTAACGAACAGCAATTCATTTTTATATATATAGATTTCCATGTATATAGTCACTCATCATGATATCTCTGGAACCATAAGCCGTAGAGACTTGAAATTTGGTAGGAATATTCCTTTCGCCGAGTAGAGGTCAGCTAAGACTTTACGAAAAAAAGATTATGACGTAAGATTTTACGAAATTCCACTCGCAGTTTTTTAATATTATTAACAGAACAACATCTGTCGGGTCAGCTAGTTATTAATATGGGGAAACAGAACACTACTATGTTTTGTAATCCGTAGAATTAGAGAGACTAGATTAGTCATAAAAAAATTAGATTTTATTTTATCCAAAAAAACTTTCTTCAATTAGGCTTAAACTTTTTTGAATCACTTTTGAATCGTCGCTATAAATATTTCTTCTAAATTACTGAATTTACCATATGTTCGCAAAAAGTTGACCTCGCGAGAACATAAAAGAAACTCAACGGCCATTCTTTTCAATCAAATAGAGTATTTTACAATGGCTGTAATATACAAAACAAATTAGTTTGTAAGGTGCCCGCATCCAAAATATGAATTGTGTTTAAATAGTATTAGTTACTAGCTGATACCCGCGACTTCGTCCGCGTACACACATGACAAAACTTAAGATTTGTCGTTCATAAAATTTAATTTTCAAATTTCATTTGAGCTAAAATTAAGTTTATATTTTACCTCCTGAGAAAGTTAGAAAGATATAAAAATTCTAATTAGTTATTAATTTTAAACTATTCTTTGTGATTTGTGAACGTTCATTTTTCATCATTTCTGAACACATCAAAGGAAAAACAAAATTGTTGTTTTAATTTAATTCCGATCATTTTCATATATAATCACCTTTTAAACCTTCTCTGGACTTCCACAAATAATTCAAGACCAAAATTAGCCACATCGGTCCAGCCGTTTTCGTGTTTTAGCGGGACTAACGAACAGAAATTCATTTATATATATATATATATATAGATTTCATAAAGAATAAACTGTATAAATATAAATTATCGTATATTGGATGCATCAACCTTTAGAGCTTGAAGTCGTTGTTTGTGTAAGGATGCTTCGTGAACATAATAGTCTGGTATTCCCGTGGTGTGATTCAAGAAAGTTATTTATGCTACAGTAACCTAAACCTTATTAATGATCAAAATCAACATTTGAGTTTGTTTCCTAGAGTATCACAAAAGAACAAATCTTTTATACAATGTAACAATGAATCATGTGGTATATCTTAAGAAAATAATATTATTTCAGATTATAAGGCGTGAGAACATTTATGAGGTATGGTTGAAATATGTAACAATAAATCAAAAAGTAAAACAAAATTCAGATTTTTTTTATGGAAATAAGGGACGAGACGAGCAGGACGTTCAGCTGATGGTAATTGATACGCCCTGCCCATTACAATTCAGTGCTGCTCAGGATTCTTAAAAAACCCAAAAATTATGAACGGCACTACAATTGCGTTCGTCACCTTGAGACATAAGATGTTAAGTCTCATTTGCCCAGTAATTTCACTAGCTACGGCGCCCTTCAGACTGTAACACAGTAATGTTTACACTAAGCTAGAGGTCCCGGGTTCGAATCCCGGTAGGTGTATAGATGTTTGTTACCGAGTCATGGATGTTTAAATGTATTTATGTATGTTTATATGAATTTATGTATGTTTAAGTAAGTATATTGTTTTAAATATATCATAGTCTTGTAACCCATAACACAGGCTATATATTATGCTTAAGTTGGGGCAAGATAATTTGTGTGAAAAGTGTGTCGATATTATTATTATTTCTATATATTATTACTGTTTCACGGTAGAAATAGTCACCGATGTGTATTTAATGTAGAACAATAATAGTACATTATTGCAAAGGCCGGGTAATAGGCAATTGCAGATCGAGTAACGGCGAGGACTTCACTAAACACAGGCAATTGCCAATTCCCACCGAGGCATATACAGGTGTCCCAAAGTTATGGGACATATTATTTTTAAAAGTTAGTAATTCTGCATTAAAAGATTTTCTGAAAATTACTTGCCTCGTCTGGGACTCGAACCGACTTAAATGTAAAAAAAACACCCGTACTTTTATAATGCCAATCGAAAGAATGGCCAAAAACTAATAACTATTCGTAAGTAACATAGTATTTTAAAAGAAAGGAGCAACGTAAAATGTTTGAGTTAAAATTTCAAGAAAGTTATTTATTGCCGACGACGACGTTCGAAAAGTAGAGATATTATCATTCTGTATAGGGTTTTCTCAAAAGAATGCAGGGAAATAAAATACACTTTTTATATCATACATTAAATTAAATTTACCTTTGACTTCGCTGGAAGCAGGTTTTCCATTGCCAATTTGGGTTCTGATCTTAAATCTGGTGGAGTACAATCAATCTCCATTTCACTCTCTGGACCATTGGAACTCATTTTGAATTATTATTAAATTTATAATTATTAAGTAGGTATGTTATAACAAATCAAGACGAATTTTCAGCTTTGCCGCCATTTTGTTTAATTTTCTTTGTCCGAAAATTTTATACGTCGCGTGTTCTTTTTTCGAAAATAATGAAAATATTTCCATGCATGTTGAGAAAAGATTATTTATTAATATTATATAAGAAACATACCAACAAGTGTGAAATTATCATCCAGTAATGGTTTGTGGAGCTTGAGGAAGTTGGTAGCAATGGAGGTGTTCTTAGCTCTTCCTATCATGTAGGAGATCGCATATGCAGTCAAGAAGAAACATAGGATGCCTTCCAGCCAATATGCATCCCATTTTGGACGGGCAGTTATAGGAACCTGAAATAATAGTAAAAAAAATATTTAAGAACATTCACAAATTTAAACACTTTTTTGTTTTTAAACTGATAACTCTCACTTCTAGGATTAAAACACAAAAACAAAATTTTATGAACGATGCGGGGCTCGAACCCACGTGCTCTGCCAGTTCCACCGTTCGAGTGACGTATCGTCATAAAATCTTGTATGCTTTGTTCAACTCTCAGGTTGTGGCTTCATCTACAGGATCTACTATACAGTTGATACCTGCTCAACCCCAATATTTGCTTATCAGGAAATTGACTTAAGATGTCGCTCTTGTAAATCTAAACAATTTGTTATGTTTTTTTTAAGTTATCCTCATTTCTAGGATTAATACACAAATAAAATTTGAATAACCAAATTTTTTCAACGATTCGGTACTCGAACCCACGGCCTCTGGCGTTCCGTGCCAGTGCTCTAACCAACCGAGCTAACCGTTCGAGTGACGTATAGTCATAAAATCTTGTATACTTTATTCAACTCTTAAATAAAATTAAAATCTGATCACATGTTATTTTTGTTTGCTATACTGCCACTACGTCACGTTTTTTTACACGCTTTATATTAGCTTCACTTGTATGTTTGTATGTATATTTGTAACCGACTTCTTTTTTGTATAAAAGTTCTTACCTTGTGTAATGTGCATCGATATTAAAATAAAGTAGATTTATTATCAAAAATAAAGTGCTCCATCAGTGAACGCATATTAAACATGAAAGCAGTCTTGTCAATACTATCTACCCGTTGATTATTAGGGCGAAAATTTCACACAGTTAACGGCCGTTCCCACTATACTACAGATAGAGATAAATTACTACCTTCTATTGTCAGTAATTAGCTGTCCCAATATACCCGATAGGTCATTCTTATCGCCTTATATTGGGACGCGTGAATTGCAATTTCCATACAAACTTCTATCGCTGGTGAGCTATAGGTCGTCCCATTGACTGACAGCGTGTACGTATAAGGTGAGATACCGTCGATAAGTTTATTGGGACAGGAAAGTCAACGATAGTTACGATTTTTATCTCAAATAAGAGATAGACTAAATAATGGTAACGGCCGTAATACGTCTAGATAACTATGACAGCTGTGAAAGTACGCACACTAACACAAAGTGTCAGACAAATCGCGAGTGTAAGACGTAGCTTGTCACGCAAACGAACACACGCAAACTAATATTCTGGCCTGTTTTTATCGGTTCTCTAACAGCAAGAGAAACTATCTAGAGGTATAGTCAGATTATTGGGACAGAAAGGTCAACGATAGTTACGATTTTTATCACAAGTAAGAGATTGACTGAATATTGAGAACGGCCGTAAGTCACAAACTATCACTGCATATAATAAAGAGTGTTATTGATGTTGAATCTAGGCCGATATTAGAATGTACTTTGTCATGCGCCCAACGCGATCTACGTGATTGGCTCTCGGCACGACATGATATGGGCCCCTCATGAGGATAAGTACAGGTTGATGTTAGAGCGTGTCCAAAACAAATTCAAGTTATATGGAGTATACCCATTTTACCCACTTCTGTACCGTACACTGTTCGTGCTGGGTATGGTAGGGTATACTGAGTTGAGCGTCCGTAGGGATTTTTTTCTAGCAGCGTATGTGGTGAAGTTGTTGCGCGGGAAGGAGCACAACCCGGGAGTCCTGTAACTAGAGCCCTTCGCCATATAAATGACCTCCACAACAACTCTGCGAACGGCTGGATTACTTGGCGTTGCGTAGAGATGTCGCTTCATTGTGTGTCTTCTACCGCATTTATCACGGGGAGTGTTCCGAAGAGCTGTTTAACCTGATTCCTGCCGCCGAATTCCACCTTCGCTCGACACGCCAGGATATCATCCCCACCATCTGAATGTGTGGCGGTCCTCCACAGTGCGGTTTTCAAGGAGCTTTCTTCCTCGTACTACAACGCTGTGGAATCTTCCTTGTGCGGTGTTTCCGGGACGATATGACATGGGCGACGGTGATCACTTAACACCAGGTGACCCGTACGCTCTTTTGTCCTCCTATTCCATAAAAAAATAATTAAATAAGTTAATTAAAAAAGTGGAAATTTTTGAGTGTACGTGGAGTGAACTGGCAAGGGTATTGTTATATGTAGTATGTTATGGTAAATAGTTGTATGTTCAACTTTTTTGTATTTTCTGGTGTTATGTATTATTTGTAATGTAATGTTTGATTTTATGATTAGTTTTAGATTGATTTGTTTGTTATTCTTGTTTGTTTGTAATTGTCGCATTAGGTAATACCTGTAATGATAGTTGCTATGTGTGGTAAATAAAAAAAAATGCGTGTGTACAAAGTACACAATATGTCAGAAGTGAAACCTGCATTGTGCATGAACCTCTAAACTGCATATGAAGTCCTGGTACATGTTGCCAGGATGACACATGATTTCAACCGCTATGAAAGACATTACTAGCACCGCTACCATATTTATGTTCTCCTGGTGTCTATGCAGTTATAAGTCGTGCGTATGACATACGATTATATTAAGGTATACCTACTCGCGTCATACATTAAAATAAAATAGTATGCATATTTCTGTCTCATTCTTTGCCGGCATCATCCTAAACATTTTTGTATTTGTGTCTCTTACCTGTCGTTTTTTCCGTTGCATCCGGTTTGAAATCACAACGACTCTAAAGAAGTTTCACTTCAATAAAATAAATAAAATGATTACGGTAACCAACGATAACTGGTTCGCGTGCTTAACATATTGTCGACGATGTATGACGGGATCAGTCATAATCAAATAAATGGATTTTTGAACTATACATATTAGCTAGATCTTTGTATACCTTGAGATGAGTATATCATGCAGTCTCTTCTTGCAAACTCTTGAAAAACTAATGCTGTGTATTTTTTTAAGGAAATAAATATGTCATTGAACAAAATTGTATTGCCATCGAGCCAATCGCTATTAGAAAGTATAGTGAATTTCTTATTGGATAAATAGAAATTTTCATTTTTATATTGAAGTGATCACATTTGAGATGTCTTGTTAGGTATCAGTTGGTAATCATTTCCATGTCTCTAATTGAACAGCTTTTATCCATAATCTTTACGAGCCCCTGTCTTACAGGAAACTAAATTAAAAATAACTCATATAAAAAAGGCACTAGCACGTACACACTCTTTTTTTAAAGAGTCGAGAAAAATTGAACATTACCGAAATACAAAAAAAATACAGTAGAATATATACCTCAAAAATCATATCTCAATCGATGGACAAGCAAATCGCTGTATCATTTATAGATAAAAATTTTGAAGTTAACTTTGTTTTGCTATATATGCTAATGAATATCTAAATAAATGATCGGACAGCCTGGGACTAGATTGTAATTATTTTATAGCGATAGAAATGACTGTACAATATTGTATACTTCTATTGAAAAGAGCGCAAAAAAAGTTTGCTGGAAGAGCTTCTTGCGCCGCTTCTTCTCTCTCAGAGCGCCATTCGTTTCCGAAGCGGTAGTAGTATCTAGTAGTTATTAGAAATGACATCAAAAAGAATTCTACAGGAATCAATCAATTTTTGAGAAAATAAATGCCTTTTAATAAACTTTAAAATGTTACATGCATTGCATGAGTTCAAAAGTATTTATGCTTTTATAAAAAGGAAAAAACTGAATTATTATATAGTATACGCACATTTGATATGGTTATCTTCGGTTGTTCTGATGATTTTGGTGGAGTCTCATGGAATCCCTCAAACTCTTCAGGGTCTTGAAAATGCTCGAATTCACTATCTTCATCCTGAAAATGAAATTACACCTTAAATTTCATCGTATAAGAGCAATTAACATGCCTCGCAACTCGAGAATGGGACAGGCGGCCATCTTAGTGACGTCACGTGCAAACTGACGACTGGCGGCCTACGTCACGCAAACGTAAATACGAAGTTTCAAGATTCTTAATTAAAAAAGTTTGAATCAGGAAAAGATAAAAAAATATATAGATATAGTATACTATATCTAATACATAAAATTCTCGTGTCATGGTGTTAAATATTGAACTCCTCCGAAGCGGCTTGACCGATTCTCATGAAATTTTGAGTGCATATTGGGTAGGTCTGAGAATCGGACAACATCTATTTTTCATCCCCCTTAATGTTAAGGGTGACCACCCTTAACATTAAGGGGGTTGAAAACACGATTATTTTTTTTTTAATTTGTGTGATTATGAGTCAGCATTAAAAAAAAACACAACTTCAAATTTTCACCCATCTACGATCAACAGTTACTTTTGTATGGCGATTTTAATATCGGCAAAAAAACGTTTGCTGGGTCAGCTAGTAGTATATATGAAGATACTAGATGACCCGGCAAACGTTGTTTTGCCATATAAATTGTATTGATCTTTTTCTTGCTAGTTGATAAGAGATGGCGCTAGTTGTATTAATTAGTAACAATCACACTTCTTTTATATTTTGTATAATTCACACTATAGTTTTATAAATTATAGCCTATTTGTTATTCTGGTGTGTAAGCTACATTATTGTAAAGTTTCATCAAAATCTATTCAGTAGATTTTGCGTTAAAGAATTTCAAACATTCATCCAGACATACAAACTTTCACATTTATAATACTAGTAGGATGCAGAGTTAGACTAGCACAAGAACTGATAAGTAGGACCTCACCTCAACAATCATATCATCTTCAATCTCCACAAAATCATCAGGAGGTGATTCTTTGGCTTTTACTTTCACCGGTACAACTTCTTCAGCTACACCTGGATATTTAATGAAATATCTTACAATATAATATTTGTATGTACTATTTCCTACAAAACCATAAAATACAACCAGGGGTTACACTACAAACTCTATAATACTAACAATTACATAACGACATAAAGACTAGTCCACATATAACAAACAAAGATAAATAAAGCTAAAAAACAAAACAGGAAGAGTGTGTGTTGCCAGGCTACTGAAAGAGTAGGGAAAGGTTAAGTTGATGTGTTTTAAAAAGAAACTATTTAATGTGCTTGTGACAAAATCGTACTATTCCATAAAAGACTTCTTTTCAGATACAACACTCAATTAACATTTTTTAAATATCATTTTACTTAATTTAATTTCTTTTTACCAATTTCACTTGTTATATGTTATTTCAAAATATTCAATTATTGATATGTACATCAATCAACTGTCATTGTGTATAAATATATTTGTTTGACTTGTTATTAATTACTATTTGTACGCCACAGCATGCGGGCAAGGAATGGAGAACTTTTATTGTGATTTGAAACATCTATGTATACCCATGACTACAAATAAATGATCTTATCTTAAGGGTTTTCATTCACTGTATGTTATTTGTTTATTTAATTAAATTGTGTTACATGCGACTTAGTTACTAAACAAAATTGTAGTACTAAATAATTATCACACACACCTCGTAAGGCATGGCAATGAACGACAGAGGGGCAGACATTCAAATATATTTTTCCTCTAGGTATTCATTAATAGAATAGTAAAATTTTTCCAAAAGTAACTTTTTCAGAGCGCTTATGAATTTTTTAATATTGGTTTCAGATTTTACTAATGGTATGGGCTACTACATATTATAATATGGGTAAATTTAAATATTGTTGATAATTGTTAAAGATTGGGCTCATTTGCCCATTTTAAGCAATGTATTAAATAATTGAAAGATAGATTACCGTCAACAATTGCATCATCATCAGCGTCAAACTGCTCAAATTCAGCAAAATCATCATCTTCCAATGTGGTATCTTCATATCCTTGTGTTAAACAGATACCACATATCAGTAGCACTACTGGAAGCAGTGCTAAACGCATTTTATCTGTTAACAGATTCAAATTCAAATATTTTTATTCAAAATAGGATGTAATATCACTTATTGAAAGTCAAAAACGACTACCACCCATTCCAAAATGAATGCCTCCGACCTGAGAAGAATGGCCGCAACAAACTCAGCGGGCTTCTTTTTTTTCATGGAATAAATATGTTAACAAAGTAATACGGTACAATTAAACTTATTATTTAATAGCCTGAGGGCGGTCACTCCATTCCCAATCTGTGGTATCATTAAGAATGTCATTTATGTTATAGTAACCTTTACCACACAAATGTTTTTTAACAATTCTTTTGAATAAGTAATACTTTTGTTTTGAACATTTTCTGGGATCTTGTTGTAAAAGCAAATACATCGCCCTACAAAAGACTTAGTAACTCAACTTAGCCGAGTAGTAGGCATCATCAGTTTATGTCTGTTCCTGGTGTTAACATTATGGTGATGACAGTTTCTCACAAATTCACTTACACTTGACAGAGATATCAATCCCAATTTAAGTAATGGATAGTTGATCTAAGCATCTCCAAAAATACAAAAATAAAACAGATTTCCAAAACTGGCAACATGCTCTGATTAGTCATATTTAAATATATCCTTTGCACAGAATCCCGGCTAGATTATGGGTACCACAACGGCGCCTATTTCTGCTGTGAAGCAGTAATGAGTAAGCATTACTGTGTTTCGGTATGAAGGACGCCATAGCTAGTGAAATTACTGGGCAAATGAGACTTAACATCTTGTGGTGACAAGCGCAATTGTAGTGCCACTCTTAATTTTTTCGAGAATTCTAAGCGGCACTGCATTGTATTGGCCAGGGCGTATCAATTACCATAAGCTGAACGTCCTGCTCGTCTCTTATTATCATAAAAAAATAAGTAAGTACATAGTCTCTCCCAGATTTGTGTCTACTTATATTATTTAATTTATTTAGAAACACAATTTATTTTTTATTATAAAAATTTCCTTATTCATTACTATTATTGTGTTATTTGTTTTGAATATATGGAATGTAATAATACATTTCCAAATTGTCAGTATAAAATGTAAGGTTATATTGAAAGAAAAGTATATTGAAGTAATTTACACTTCTTTTCTTATCAATCTTGGCTACATCTTGTGTAAATAATTCATAAAAACCTTGAGATACAAAACAGTTATCAAGATATGAGAGAGAATGAATATTGAAATGTTACTTTACTACTATTTATTATTGTTAAGTAATGTACTCAATGAGACCTTGGCTATACAATTTAATTGTATTCCTTATTTCTATAAGAGAGTAAGGGCACATTCTTTTTAAGTATCTATATTATATATATGGATGTGTGGAGTACTTAAATTTAAACTATACCTATATAATTATTTTAAATTTCCAAGAAAACTTAACCTATCATCAAATGTGATGTTTGTGGCTTGAAACGTTTTTCTGGAATTATGTTCAATTACAATAATGAAACACATACATATAAATGACAATAGAAACTCATTACTTATAGGTTCCAGTTAATATTAACTGCAAAGTAACTAATTGAAACTTTACTTGGACATAGTGAACAAGTTCTTGAATATTATTCTTTTATTCTAAGTTGTACTGTGACCTCAATTCAAATCTTCAGACCATGAAGGTTATATTCTCGCTTATAAAATAATTTGTTTATTTTTAAGTTAAAAACCACAATCTATAATTAATAGTAGTAATAGGGAAACCTTAGATATGTAATGTAAGGATTCTAAATGTTCATGGCCATTTAATTAACTAAATAGGTAATCAGTTGGTCAGCCCCACACGATATAATTTATAATAATAGTATCCAAAACAACAATAAATAATAAAACTAAAAATACGCATCGTCACGAGATAATATTCATAATGCTGATGCCCTAGAAATAATTCTTTAGTAATTGGCGCAGAATATAGCTAGGAGGTAATTTAATATGAACACGAAAACTAAAGTAAACAGAGGTTACTTAATACTCACTATTTATGACTAGATATTTCCTATTTCTTGATAATATTTGAGCAACACATTTAACTTATCACATAAATGCTTTTTACAAAATTTCTCAACTTCCACTGACGAAAATCTAAATTGATAAATTCAATTTGAGTCTCAAAAGAAAACTGTCAAATCCCAAATGTCAAATTAGGAGGATGACGACAATTGATTCAAGTTGACAGGTACTATGATGATTGTATTCCTTAGAATATTGACACCATGGTAGGTAGTAGTCTCAGTGTGCCCCTTTTAGATAGCTATATATAACTCCAACCTGAAATCCCTCAAAAACATTGGTTCTGTAAATTCAGGGGTTCCCAATAAAACAGTTATATCAACTATTTGTCGTTTACGCCTTAACCACGCGTGTACCCCAGTTTTCTTCGCTAAACTTAGGATTAGCGACAATTCCCTTTGTGAATGTGGCCTAGATGACGGTAACGTGGATCATCTATTCTTCAATTGTCCCTTAACACAACCTTCTTTGTACAATTTAATACCTGCTGAAGTACCCCGCCCAACTTCCTTTAAATGTCTCCTCTCCCTAGTTTTCACTCCTTTTGTATATTATATTTTGTGTAAATATATTAAAATAAATAAGATTAAGTTGTAAATAGCGCTAAGTACTTATATTAAATAATTTAAGTAATTATATTTGTGTATGTCCTTTATAGTCCTAACAGCATGTATATTTGTTTCAGGTATAAGAAAATAAAACTTGTTTCAATCTTAAGCACCGATCACTACCATTAAAATTAGTAAAAGAATACTCTAAGCTTGGTGGTCTACCTTAACGTGACACTGGCAAAATTGTGGTATACCTTCCACAGGAGCCATAGTAGGAAGAATAGAATAGATAGCAATAGTTTTGACAGGAGTAGTCTTAGGTTCATTTATTTATTTATGACAAGACGAGCAGGACGTTCAGCTGATGGTAGTTGTAACGCCCTGCCCATTACAATGCAATGCCGCTCAGTATTCTTGGAAAACCCAAAAAATATAGGTAATAACAATACTTATATTATTATTAGGTGTTGTCATAACTATTATTATTATGACTAAAATTATCCCTCACGGAATTAAATCGATATCATAATTTCACATACTCAACATACGATTATTAATATTATAATTTCATAAAATCACTTAGCCGTTTAAAATATACTACAGTCAGAACTATAATAATGATACAGGAAATAAATTGTTTTATTTGTTACTAGGTTACTCGACAGACGTCAGTCTGTCAATAAACGGTTCGAGAGATATGGTAAATGCGTGGGTGGGATCGTGACACAACAAACTATATATGTATACCTTCCTTGAGTTTCAACGAATCTATTACAAAAGATTTCATTGAGATCGGTCGAATAGTTTAGGAGTTATTAGGGAACATACAAAGATACATTCTCTTTTATATAGATTTCTATTCGCAAGTATTTATTTTCTTTCATAAATCTAGCTTATAGTCTCACCGCCAATGTAAAAATAAAATATATAGGATACAAATTAAAAATGAAGTGCAAACCAATTTAATATACAGTATGAAACTTGGTTTAAACTAATGGGACTTGAGTATACAGGTGTCCCAATATTCAATGTCAAGCCGAAACGGGACGATAGAATAAAAACAATCAATCCCATGTTCTCTAGAAATTATGGGCGTTAAATAAAAAAAGCAGATTTTCTCCATTCATTTTTGGTGATTGTGGTTAATGTTGGTTATTTTTGTCCATTTGAAATATGTCGTCATAATCTTAAACAACACATCTTTAATCACAATAACAAATAATTACAGAATTGCCCCAAATTACTATGTGCCGAACTATGAATTCAACATTTTCAAAATATCTCGACTTTGACAGAACCTCCTGAAAAAAAATGAACCTTGGCAAGTGTCATAAAAAGTTGGCGCCTTTAAACGGAATTCCAAAATTGTACAATTATTGTTGGCTTAATACTTAAAAAATAAGGGTAAAAAAAAACTTGAAGTAAACCGATTTTATACGAACCCAGTTTACTTAGCTAAAATGTTTTTGATTCGCATAAACTCTTTGGTTGTCGTTATACATAAGTAATTTTACGCGTATCCCCCTATACGTAAATAATTAATTTACTTGTTTGCATTATTCTCAGCATTTAAATCTGTGGGTGAACCATTAATCGCCCCTATTTTCCTACCCTTAGGGTAGGTTTTTATTCCAATTCCAATTTTTTGTGGGACCAATTTCGTGCGATACTCTTTCCATTAAAAAAAAGAATTATTAAAATCGGACTACTGCTACTTCTACTATTATATATTCTTTGCTACTGCGTAAAAACTAATGCATGGTCATACATAAAATGAAACACGGTATCGACTTGAGAACCTATTCCGTTTTTTTGTCGGTATAAAAGACTAACAGTGTATATTTTTTAGCATAACAAGAAATCCTGTTATAAAGTATTTATTACCCTAACGATATCATGTGGATTCTAAATTAGTTTATTATTCTTTCTTTAGTAACGGCTTATGCAAAAACTGGTTCAGTATAGCTTAAGCTGGTTTAAATTATTTGTGACTTAGAACGGATATTAAATTACATACAGTTTATCCTTTTATTAGTATTTATTTTTATTCATATCGATCGATTTCTTATACTTTTGACCTTCCTTCGAAACACCTTGCAATAATTCTTGGATTTTATTACAATTCATTTGGTAATTCCTAATTATATTCTCATTATAAAAAAAAAAACAAAAAATATAAATATACATTAGAAGTGAAATTCTTTGGTGTGTTGAATGAAGCTAAGCCATCACGCTCATGTTGCGATTATTCGGATAAATTCGGCTCAAGTCTATTTCAATTTGTTGATAACAAAGTGTGGTATGGCGCTTGATGGAGTTTTTAGATATTTAGCTCATCAATCGAAATAAATATTTTATACTAGGTAACTAGATACTTATTTTAGTTACCCACCACAAAACGAATGTTGCATTTTTAGAGCAAGTAGTTTAGTTGCATTTCGTTGGTAATATTGATAAACCTCATCTTGATGTAGTTTTCACTTCTTGGTCCACAGTTTTGTTACTTAAGGTTGATTATAACTGTTCAATCATAGTTATATCTTTTTATTAAATAAATAAAATAACAATAAAACAACCGACTTCAAAAAAACTATTCCAAAACAAATAGATATAATATGCACTACAAAGTATAAAAATAATTGCGTATTTTTATACAATGTAATTAATTAATCAAATGCTAGTTACGATTATTGCTATTTTTGGAATCGGTGTCCTCCCGCCGCGGCACAGCTCGCGCCTCCTCACGACCCAAGCACATCTCACCTATAACTTTTTTTTTTATTCATATTAAAAAAAAGAGTACAATGAAAACTTAAGACTAAGATGCGCCACAGAAACCTGTGTAGGTTTATGCGTGGTGCAAATGCATCACTTCGCTCACACACACTGTACTTAAGAAGTATTTATATCAAATTTTTTTTATACATAAGAAGGTATACTGTTAAATAACAAAAGACGAAATAAAAATATAAAAAAAAATAACGTATTAACACAAATATTAAGAACAGTTAACACCAGCCATTACATCCCCTTTTCCTCTTAGTGTATATATACTACGAGTATGTATGTAGTTACAAATCTACCTTGGCTGACACCGACTCCAAAAATTACAAAGTCGTAATTTTTATATAATACGTTAATTTTGCTCCTAAGAATTGAAGAGTTCCGTTACTTTGTCATGGATCCCATAGTCAGAATATAACTCATAAAACTACCCTTGCAGTACAGGATTCCAATAAAACAAGTATAATCGATTTCGGTTGGCGTGATTCGTCCATTCGTCGCGCACTTACTTAATGAACATTTCAGACTTTGATGATCTTCTCAGGGATATGGATGCCATTGTCAGATGGCAGATGGACCAAATTTGGGGAAGGTGAAGCACCAGTTGTCAAACGAAAAAGAATCATCAAGATCGGTTCACTCAAAGTCGAAAGTTCTGAGCTAGCAAATATAAAAAAAATACAGTCGAATTGAGAACCTCCTCCTAAATTAACAAAAGCATTTAAAAAGTACTTGTATCAAACCAAAAGAAATAGCAATAGTAAGTACCTACACTCGCCACGCGTGACTTTGAGCGGGATATTTCGTCTAGAACAAAACAACCCAAGGAAACAGACACGCGTAGCTAGACAACCTTAATAATAGCAGTAAGTATTCAAGTAGTCCAATTTAAACGCCATCCACCACCACCTTGAGACGGCGCAGCCGGCCTTGTGTTTCCTTACGGAGACGCAGATATCTCGACCTAGCGATACGTCATATTTAACATACCCCGGGTACAAAATTGAGCACAATTTTTTGCCTCATGCCGGGGTATGTGTGTACGTTAGGGAGGATATCTGCTGTCGCCGTCTCGGCTATTTTGAGGGTAGGGACCTTTCTACTCTCTGGCTCCGCGTAGATTTAGAGGACCACGTCCGTATCTATGCGTGTGTCTACAGGTCCCATAGTGGTAACGCAGAAACCGATCACCTCACGGGCTGCGTTCAAGCGGCAATTGACGACGTGCTTGCACAGATCCCCTCCGCTGAAATCGTAGTCTTGGGTGATTTCAACGGGCACAATGCCGAATGGCTTGGATCACGTACCACAGACTACGCAGGGCGATCTGTGCATAATTTTGCATTGGCGTATGGTCTGTCCCAATTGGTTGAGTCGCCAACGCGGCTCCCGGATGTGGATAGCCACATGCCGTCCTTATTAGATCTTCTGCTGACTACACATTCCGATGGTTACCAGGTCTTTGTCGACGCCCCTCTCGGAACGTCCGACCATTGCCTGGTCAGGAGTGTAGTGCCTATCCGACGCCAACGTCACAAACCACCAGCGACCCGCCGTGTTTGGCACTACAAGTCAGCAGATTGGGATAGGATGCGTTCCTTTTTTGCATCCTACTATTGGGGCAAGGTTTGTTTCCCTTCGGATGATCCTAGTGCCTGCGCCGTTGCCGTAGCCGATGTGATACTGCAGGGCATGGATATTTTTATACCAAGCTCTGTAGCACCGATCGGTGGCTGATCACAGCCCTGGTTCGATGCGTCAGTTAAAGCAGCATCTGACTACAAAAAACAGGCGTATCGAACTTGGGTTGCGGCGCTGGGCACAAAGGATCCGAACTGCAAAGTTCTTAAGAGGAAATATAATCGTGCATCCAGATTTTTTAAGCGGCAAATCGCCCGTGCGAAGTCTAAGCACGTCGTCAAAATCGGTGAGCAGCTTTCCAGTTACCCGACCGGAACACGCAAGTTTTGGTGGTTGTCGAAAGCTGCTCTTGGTAACTTCAACCAGCCGTCCATGCCGCCGTTGCACATGAGGAATGACACCCTGGCCCATACGGCAAAAGAGAAAGCCGAGCTCCTGTGCGCTCTTTTCGCCTCCAACTCGACTCTTGACGACAACGGAAAAACACTGCCGACCATCCCGCGGTGTCAGAGCTCTATGCCTGAAGTACAGTTCAGACAGAAAACTGTTAGAAGAGCTCTGTTTTCGTTGGACGTCAGGAAGTCGAGAGGGCTGGATGGCATTTCTCCAATCGTGCTTAGAACGTGTGCCCCTGAGTTGACACCGGTGCTAACGCGTTTATTCCGGCACTCTTATTCCAAAGGCGTAGTCCCTGACTCATGGAAGTCAGCCCTTGTCCATCCGATCCAAAAAAAAAAGGAGACAGTTCGGATCCGGCGAACTACAGGCCTATTGCTATCACCTCCCTGCTCTCTAAAATCATGGAGAGCATAATTAGCCGCCAGCTTTTAGTATACCTAGAGGGTCACCAGTTGATCAACGACCGACAGTACGGCTTTCGCCATGGACGGTCGGCAGGTGATCTTCTGGTATACCTAACACATAGATGGGCGGCGGCTATTGAAAGCAAGGGGGAAGGCCTGGCAGTTAGCCTGGATATAGCGAAGGCCTTTGATCGTGTATGGCACAAGGCGCTCCTCTCAAAACTTCCATCATTTGGGCTTCCCGAGAGTTTGTGCAAGTGGACCTCCAGCTTCCTCACTGGGCGTAGCATACAGGTCGTTGTCGACGGATATTGCTCGAACCCGAAGCCCGTGAATGCTGGAGTGCCCCAAGGCTGTGTGCTATCTCCTACACTGTTTCTTCTGCATATCAATGATATGTTGGACACCTCCAACATACATTGCTATGCGGACGACAGCACTGGTGATGCCGTATACACGGGCCATGCAGGTCCCTCTCGGGAAATCGTCGACCAGTGCCGGGAGAAACTTGTGTCTTCTATCGATGTGTGGCGGTCCTCCACAGTGCGGTTTTCAAGGAGCTTTCTCCCTCGTACTACAAAGCTATGGAATGAGCTTCCTTGTGCGGTGTTTCCGGGACAATACGACATGGGTACCTTCAAAAAAAGCGCGTACACCTTCCTTAAAGGCCGGCAACGCTCTTGTGATTCCTCTGGTGTTGCAAGAGAATGTGAGCGGCGGTTATCATGAAGTCTGTTTATAATATAAAGTTTTATTTTGTTTAGAGCTTCGCACCGACTTAAAACCTATCAATAGGTAGCACATATAAATAATAGCATGATATTAAAATTAAAGGTAAAGGTGTATTAAAATAAATTTTTAGTTATTTGTAACTTTTCAGTTTTTGAAGACGGTTTTTTTTAAACGTAGTTTTTTTTATTAAGCTTTGGTTTTCTTTAAGTATATTATTATATAATACCTATTAAAGATAAAACAAGTACTAGAAAATTCATAACGGTTAAGTACATAATTGTGTCCACTTCAATTTCTTTAAATTTTATTATAATCAATCATCAGTTGTGAATTGAACCAATCCTCTGCAGCACATAATCGTATTAACATCGACCTTATTATGCCTGTCGTTTTAAAAAAGGTCATTTAGTATTATATTATGCCTTAATTGCTTTTTGATCGTGTGATACTTAGCATATTCATTTAAAGATTACATTAATATGTACTTAGACCTAATATGAAAATGTATTAAGGTTATGCACGTGGGAAAACGCTGCGATAAATTTGGATTAATTAGCGATTACCAAAAACGCATTTGGTGACGTATACAGTTGTGTACAATATAAACAGAACATTATAGATATCTTTTGTAACATACTTTTTCACTTGTCATGCTCTGAAACAGCTTATTTAAGCACGATATAGGCTGCACAAAATCTATTTTTGTGCACAAGTGCATAAACGTATCTACTCATAAATGTATCTATATTAAGGCAAAGAAAATGAGCCATACAGCCAAACACAATAAAAAGTTCAGAGATAGAATTTGTTATTTTATAATATTTACTTTAATTTATTTGCCTCATGTCATTCAAGACATAAAAAATATAAAAAATTTAATTAAAATACGGTAGGTTATTTAATTAATTTAAAAAATATATATATTACAAAATAAATTTTATAGTAGGCTGTATAGGTCCGGAGCCCAAGCCTATCAATGTGGTAAGATTAAAAAAAACGGCGGGAAACAGGTCTTGTTTTTTCGTGCGTTTATTAATTTCTTCAAGTTTGCTAAAATTTTTAAAAATGTCCATGTTTATACTACTGTTTTATTTCCTCGCATCCCATCGAAATGAAAAGCAGAGTTTATAACTCGTCCACAAAACCTTTTTATCCTTGATATTATTATAGTCTCTAGTCTCGGATAAAAATGGTTCGTTTTGTGCACTCATTGTATAATCTACTATTTCTATTTCCTATTATCGCGCGCAAAGTTCGATTTTGCGTATGCATTTGCGTTCGCAAAGTACCACTTTCCCACACGTTGACAAGAGCGTGCGGGAATGTAGCTGAGCGTGTGGGAATGTTTGAAAATATTATAGTGGTCGCAACTTAATAGGAAAAATAGTATACGATACTCGTGCGCACGTAGGCAATCTGCACTCGCTTCGCTCGTGCGGGAACAACCTTCTTTGCGCACTTGTATCGTAATGCACTATAATGGGATAGGCAGTAAAATTGTTTTCGTACAGACGTCACTTCACTGTGCGTCGCCAGTGTTTTTCAAGGTTAAGTATCGAAGGGCTATTTAACCTAATTTCTGCTGAATCCACGCGCACGTTCCTTCACACTACTGTTTATCTAGGTACCAAGGTTTCTGGTTTCATAGGTCAACAAATTACCGTGAGCATTGTCCATTCTAACTAAAAAGAGCGTCAACACTCCTATTATTTATCTGGCGAGAGAGATAAGGCGGGGGCGTAATGACTAAGCGGCAACCGTAGGATGTAACAAGAAAAAGTTACACCAAGGTACATTAAACTGAGCAAAGCTTTGTGTACTCAGTAAGGTGAGACAGACTTCACTATAAGCACCGCCTGCAACTTATATAGGGCGCAAATTCGGCCTAACATTGAGTACTGTTCTCACCTCTGGGCGGGTGCTCCCCAGCACCAGCTTCTTCCATTTGACCGCATAAAACGAAGAGCGGCTTGGATCATCGACGATCAAGTCATCTCCGATCGGGCTTGATTCTTTGGCGTTGCGTAGAGATGTGGGTTCTCTCTGCATCTTCTACCGCATTTATCACGGGGAGTGTTCAGAGAAGCTGTTCGGGTTGATTCTAGCGGCCGAATTCCACCACCGGACATTACGAGCTAAGTACCACCCGCACCACGTTGACGTCTGGCATTCCACAACCGTGCGTTTTGAAAGAAATTTCTTGCCTCACACAGCCTTTTTGTGGAATCAATTACTTACTGACTTAGTGACCTTAAGGAAAAAAGCATACTACCACCTTAAAGGCCGGCAACTCATCTCATGACACCTGATGTTGCGGATGTCCATGGGCGGTTGCCTCACCTCTCCCCATCCCATGAGCCTCATCCCCGTTTGACCGATAAGAGTTTATATAAAAAAAACCTTCATAACCATTTATGTTGGCATAGATAATTTATAAATCTAGATGAGTGCGACAGCTGTTAACACGTCGAAAAAACTGCGTGATCTTTGCTGAAAAAAGCGGCGAACTTTATCCTCTATTTTCAGCAAAGGCACGCACACTAATACAAAGTGAATGACGTATCGCGAGTGTAAGCGTACCTGTCATGCACACCACCACACTAAAACAATAAACATGGCATGTTGTCATGCATTGCCTACCAGCAAGAGGCTCTATCTAAAGTCTAAACGTATATTTTTTTTTTCATGGAATAGGAGGACAAACGAGCGTACGGGTCACCTGGTGTTAAGTGATCACCGCCGCCCACGTTCTCTTGCAACACCAGAGGAATCACAAGAGCGTTGCCGGCCTTTAAGGAAGGTATACTCGCTTTTTTTAAGGTACCCATGTAGTATCGTCCCGGAAACACCGCACAAGGAAGCTCATTCCACAGCTTTGTAGTACGTGGAAGAAAGCTCCTTGAAAACCGCACTTTGGAGGACCGCCACACATCCAGATGGTGTGGATGATATCCTAACTTATTACTTTTAGGTTAAACAGCTCTTCGGAACACTCCCCGTGATAAATGCGGTAGAAGACACACAATGAAGCGACGAAATTCTCTAAGTCTGTTGGTAATATATAGATAACTAACTAAAATAATTACAATTGTTCCCTTAGAACGTCTCACTGAATATAGATGTTAAAGATACCTAGGTAACACTGCAAATTTTTAGAAAATTTAAATCGGCTTACTGTAGAAAGTTGCCAATACATTTATTGTTTTTCGAAGTCATCTCGGTTCCTCTATACACATCGTCGCATTCGATGGAACCACTGAGAAAAGCAGTGGGCCCATTCTTCCTTTGGGGTCTCTTCTATGGCATTTTCGTACGCTTTCATCGCATCTTTAGGGCTCGTAAAGCGAATACCTCGAATTTTATCGTTAGTTATTTGGAATTAATAAAAGTCGCAGGGCGCCAGGTCAGGACTATATGGCGGATGACTCATTATATCGACACCTGCCTTAGTCAAATATTCAACAGTACGTTTTGCGGAGTGCGCTGAAGCACTGTCGTGATGAAGGAGGATCCTGCTTCGAGGGCGCTGCTGCCGAATTTTTTCCAAGACAACAGGCAAACAGCGATTGACATACCAGTCTGCAGTAACTGTCTTTCCATCTTCTAGCACAACTGTCGCGAAATGACCTTTCCGACCAAAGAATGAAGCAATTAACTTTTTTCCTTGACTTCTTCCTTTCTTTACCTTCGTTGGCCGATCCTCGAAAGGAAACACCCACTGAGCTGATTGTCTTTTGGTTTCGGGTTCGTAGCAATATATTCTATATCAATATAGCTTTCATCACCTGTGACGATGTCAAATACAGCATTTGAGTCACCGCTGTTGAACTTATCTAACATTTGGCGACACCAGTCTATGCGAAGGTGTTTCTGGTCGTCGGTTAAAGTATGGGGAATCCATCTGGTACAAGGTTTCCTGGCGCCTAAATGTTCGTGTAATAATTTTTGACGTTGACTCATACTAATGCCTAGGATTTCCCGTATCTGCTGATAGGTCTCTTATCTTCCTCTATCATGCGTCGCACAGCACTGATGTTATCTTCAGTAGTCGCTGTTAAAGGACGTCCCTCACGCGGATCATCTTTGAGATTGCTACGTCCACGCTTTTAACTTTTAAACTCGTTAAACTAATTGTCAATAGTGGCACGAGATGGGGCTTCATTAAGAAATGCTAATCGCAGCTTTATTGTTGAGTAAGCCCACAACGAAAGTCATAATAAATCATTGACCGAAAATTTTCTCGCGTTAGGTTCATTTTCACGTGTTTAACAGTGTTCAACAGCTTTTAGATTTGCCGCTAATTCACAAAAACAAATGACAAATTAATGCAATATACTACATTAGGTTACCAAAGAGTTCTAAAATTGAAATTCAAATAAAGTTTTCCTTAACAATGTTTCTAACTGGCTAGTTCTGAACATTTTCAGGGTTACCCACGTAAAAGCGACATCTGCTTAAGTGCAAGCGTGCCCGTACAATTTACAATAAAATTTAATCTCAGCAAAGGTAAGTAAAACTTGAAAGTAAAATTGTAAAACTAGAATATAGAAAACAAAAATAATAAGATTTAAGTTTGATTAGAACTGAATATTTTATTTAATTGACATTGACAACTCAAAGTGCGCGTGGTGTCGCACCAGAAAAGCACCACTCCTCCCGTAGGTGTAGTAAGAGGCGACTAAGGGGTACAAGGGGTACAAACAACGGAGAATGGGCAGCAGCATCTTTAGTTAAGGACGACCTCTCAAAACTGAGAGGTACCGAATCGCACCACTACACTGACACCGCTCAAACACACACACGTACTTAAAGTTAATAGCGGGAATCAAATGAATTTGATACTTTGGCAAGTTTGAATTTTGTTGTTTTTAATACCTATATATTTTTGATAATTGGTTGACGTATTCGTTTAGTAGTTAAATATTAGAACTTTAGATGGCAATTATGTCGCATAATGTCGTGTGCAATAAACTAAGTTTTTTTTTAAATCCGCACTATTTACTGCGATCGCCAACCCGCCTGCCAATCATGGGATTATGGCAAAAAATCTCCCAAAAAAAAAAATGACAGACACTATCGTCGTGGAAATTTTTGCGAAAGGCCTTTGTCTAGCAAAGGACGTCTTCCGGCTGATGATGATGACAACTCAAAATTGATCGCACATTATCGGGCTGTGAGGTCGTCTATATAATACGCTATAATATTATATCTATGTAAGCTTTCGTATGATAATAATAATATTGACACACTTTTACACAAATTATCTTGGACCAGACTAGGCATAGCCTGTACTATGGCTACAAGACGACGATATATTTAATACAATATACTTACTTAAACATACATAAATACATATAAACATCCATGACTCGGAAACAAACATCCATATGCATCATATAAAATGATTGCACCTACCGGGATTCGAACCCGGGACCTCTAGTTTAGAAGTCAGGTCTAGCCATTCGGCTATGTGGTCGTATGACGGTATCATTTATATACGATGTTTATGAAACATGAACCATCACCAAACAGAACTAACGCGAACAATTTGTCCAATTTCAACTAAGTGTTCCAATAAGCTTTTTGAAGTAATTCCTACTGTCTTCTATATACAATAAAACTTTATAAGAACAAACAGTCCTATACATACTATATTTTTTTATGAAAATAAGGGACGAGACGAGCAGCACGAATTCATAAGCCCTGCCTATTATAATGCATTGCCGCTCAGGATTCTTGACAAACCCCAAAAATTCTGAGCGGCACTACAACTGCGCTCTTCACCTTCAGACATAAGATATTAAGTCTCATTTGCCCAGTAATTTCACTAGCTATGGCGCCCTTCAGACCGAAACACAGTAATGCTTACACATTACTGCTTCACGGCAAATAGGCGCCGTTGTGGAACCCATAGTGTAGCTGGCATCCTGTACAAAGGAGTAGTCATAATTATCATTATATTAATAATTATTTTATTAATCATATTATTTATGCGGTGTTTCCGGGACGATACGACATGGCTACCTTCAAAAAAAGCGCGTACACCTTCCTTAAAGGCCGGCAACGCTCTTGTGATTCCGCTGGTGTTGCAAGAGATTGTGGGCGGCGGTGATCACTTAACAACAGGTGACCTGTACGCTCGTTTGTCCTCCTATTCCATAAAAAAAAGTCATAGTATTGTAAATATAGTTATAAGATTTGTTTTGTTTGAATAAATAAATGTATTTACTTAGAAAACAAGGTTAAATAAAATACATCTACGTCACAAAGAGTGTTATTGTAATAACTGCATAAATGATTTACAAATGAGTTCCTAGCATAAGTTGTACGAGAATATTTTATATAGAAACATTTTTTTGGAACATTAAGGTTCTGGGATCAAAAAAGTTTATTTTTGATGGGATGCAAAAAAAGGAACGCATCCTATCCCAATCTGCTGACTTGTAGTGCCAAACGCGGCGGGTCGCTGGTGGTCTGCGACGGGGCGTCGGATAGGCACTACACTCCTGACCAGGCAATGGTCGGACAGTGGCGTCGACAGAGACCTGGTGGTCAGTAGAAGATCTAATAAGGACGGCATGTGGCTATCCAGTCCACACAGTCCAGGGAGCCGCGTTGGTGACTCAACCAATTGGGACAGACCATACGCCAATGCAAAATTATGCACAGATCGCCCTGCGTAGTCTGTGGTACGTGGTCCAAGCCATTCGGCATTGTGCCCGTTGAAATCACCCAAGACTACGATTTCAGCGGAAGGGATCTGTGCAAGAACGTCATCAAATGCCGCTTGAACGCAGCCCATGATCCGTTTCTGCGTTACCACTATGGGACCTGTAGACATACGCATAGATGCGGACGCGGTCCTCTAAATATACGCGGAGCCAGAGAGTAGACAGGTCCCTACCCTCAAAATTGCCGAGACGGTGACAGCAGATATCCTCCCTAACGTACACACATGCATTGTGCGTTAAATATGACGCATTGCTGGGTCGAGATATCTGCGTCTCCGTAAGGAAACACAAGGCCGGCTGCGCCGTCTCAAGGTGGTGGTCAATATTTTTTGTTTATGGCCTCCGGTCCTCGACACTAACCTTTGCGAAACATTGCGGCACTAGGCCGCTTGTGCTTGTTGAGTCTGGCCCGATTGTGCTGACGTCATAAGACGTCATAAGCCCGTAGTCGCCTCTTACGACACCCTTGGGCCTGGGTAGTCCCAGGTTAGTCCAAGAATAGGGTAGTCCCTATTCTTTTCACGCCCCGGGGAAGCACAGGACACAATTCAATTTCTCTGCATATATTAACTTTTACTGTGTTTTATGTGTAAACCTGGCTCTGAGAGAGTGACAGAGTAAAAAGATCAATTGAAACGACCAGTTTTGCTACTTAATTACTTAATAATAATTTTCGGACATTTTCCTTAAATTTTGCTTTGAGACCTTGTTACTCGCCCAATTTCATAATTTGAGATGAATGGGAAGTACGCTAGAGGTTTTTAACCTACGTGTTAAGTAATTGGTTTTTTTTTAGAAGAGGAGGACAAACAAACGTACCAGATGTGAAGTGATCACCTTCTCTTGTAACACCAGAGGAATCACAGTAGCGTTGCAGGTCTTTTAGTAAAGTGTACCCGCTTTTTTTAAGGTTCCCATGTCGTTTCATCCTGGAAACACCGCAACAAGAAAGCTCATTTCACAGGAAGAAAGTTCCTTGAAAACCGCACTGTGGATGAACAACACACTTTCAGATGGTGGGGATGATATCCTTGCTTGTGGTGTGTTGTGCGAAGGTGGATTCGGCTATATGCAGAAGACACACAATAATTAAAGGCTTATAATATAAGGCTTTAATGCCAAACGTAGTCATTTCATTTTTTTATTTTATTTTTTCATATGTTTTAATATATAAACACATATAATATGTAATATTAAGATTTCATTCATCATCATCAGCCGGAAGACGTCCACTGCTGGACAAAGGCCTCCCCAAAGATCTCCACGACGATCGGTCCTGCTCTGCCCTCATCCAACGTATTCCGGTGAACTTGACCAGATCGTCGGTCCATCTTGTCCGATGATCTACCGACAATGCGTCCTCCGATTTGTGGTCGCCATTCGGGGACTTCAGTTTCGCAATCATTTGGGCTATGTCGGTGACTTTGATTCTCCTACGGATCTCTACATTTCTGATTCGATGTCGCAGGGAAATTCCGAGCAAAGCCCTCTCTATTGCCCTTTGAGCGACCATGAGCTTTCTCATTAAGCCCATAGTTAGCGACCACGTCTGCGTACCGTAAGTCATCACTGGCAACACACACTGGTTGAAAACCTTCGTCTTCAGACACTGCGGTATTTGGAACGAGAAGATTTTACAGAGATTTCCGAATGCTGCCCATCCGAGTTGGATTCGACGAGTGACCTCTTTTGCGATTAGATAACATTACGTGAAAAAAATTCATGTTTATTTACCTACTAACAGAACTTATGTTCAGACTGGGTGTAGATATATTATCGTGGGTAAGATAGCTGAGATCTTTAATGATTTAGGCATAAATTAAGCGTCCCTTTAGTCGCCATTATATTCTTTACTTAATTAAAAGTTCTAAGAAATAAAGTTCATCATAAATGTCACTTGCTGAAATAAAACTATGTAGATATATCCTGGGTGTTAAACCTGTTTGTAAACAAAGTACTGATCCGTTTTCCATATTAAAACCAAAGCCGATAAGTCGATTATGCGTGACTGATTAAAACCAAACAAATAGGTATACGAATATAATGGTCGAAAATATGATCGAGGGAGGCGATGGCTGGCCCATGCGTCATGGTTGTGAACGGGCGCTTCTTGCGGTGGCAGGATGAACCTGTTGCCAGAAACTATGCTTCATATTTTTAAAGTTAAGGTTGTTATAATTTTTATAATCTATATCTATAGATCTTAATATATATAAATTACGTGACACGTTGTTTGTCCGCGATGGACTCCTAAACTAATGAACGGAATTCAATGGGAATTACTTCATGGAGTGCAGTTTGGTCCAACTTGAGAGATAGTTTTTATTTCGATTTGGGACCCATAATTATTTTTATTTTCAATATTTGTTTTGTATGGACATATTTTCCATGAGATATTTCAGTGACGCACGGTTTGACAGTTCCGCCGTGAGACAATTTCATTAGAACAACAGAGAGCATTTCTTACGAAACAATTCTTGGTGATTTTAAATATTATTGGCAAATTCCTATGAAACAGTATTATTTTTATTATCTACAGAGCAACGTCTGTCGGGTCAGCTAGTATATATATAAAAATGAATTGCTGTTCGTTAGTCTCGTTAAAACTCGAGAACGGCTGGACCGATTCGGCTAATTTTAGTCTTGAATTATTTGTGGAAGTACAGAGAAGGTTTCAAAGGTGAATAAATATAAAAATGCTCAGAATTAAATAAAAACAATGATTTTGATTTTCCTTTGATGTGGCCCCCGTCGTTCAGAAAAAAATTAGAATAGTAGTTTAAAATTAATAACCAATTAGAATTTTAATTAAAAACAGATTACTTTTGTTTGTTTTAAGTTTATTTTATACTAAAGTTTAGGTCTTTTATTTATCCATTGAGGCAGTACGAAGTCTGCCAGGTTAGCTAGTCGCTAATAAAATGCCCGCAAAATACCATTAATTATTTACGATATATGTGAACTGTACTCTATTGAGTATATATTATATATATACTAGCTGACCCAGCAAACGTTGTATTGCCGATATTAAAATCGCGATACAAAAGTAACTGTTGATCGTAGATGGGTGAAAATTTTAAGTTGTATGTAGTTTTTGATGCTGACTCATAATCAAAAAAATTAAAAAAAAGGTGGCGTGGATCACCCTTAACATTTAAGGGGATGAAAAATAGATGTTGTCCGATTCTCAGACCTACCCAATATGCACTTGTTGAGTTTGTTTTTGGCTTTTGAGAGAGAAATTTTCATGAGAATCGGTCTAGCCGTTTCGTAGGAGTTCAAAGTTTAACAACATGACACGAGAATTTTATATATTAGAAGATTAATTAATATTTTTTTGACTTACTCGTGTAAGGCATTGACTATTTGACGTTTGAGTATTTTTATTGCATCACTTTACATATATTGTAATTGAAATGATTTGCAAAACGATGAAGCTGTAAATTTAAACGAGTAGGCAATGAGTTAATTGCCACTTCTTCTCATTACATAATATAATAACACAATAATACTGACACACTTTTTACACATATTATCTTGCCCCAAGTTAAGCATATATAGCCTGTGTTATGGGTTACAAGACAATGATATATTTAATACAATATACTTACTTAAACATACATATATTCATATAAACATACATAAATACATTTAAACATCCATGACTCGGAAACAAACATCTATTTTCATCATATAAATGCTTGCACCTACCGGGATTCGAACCCAACTCATTACATTACAGCTCAACCTTTTCCGAAGTGGTGACAAATGTATAAAGAAAATAAAAATTTTGTCATTCGTAAGTGTGATTTCTTTGACCTTCATGAATAAAGTGATTTTGATTTGATTATGATACAAGTTAAGCAGCTTTACAAAAGGCATCCTATACTTCTTAACCAATAAAAAAATCATACTATAAAAAAAATATTGAATTAGGCGTTTCTTTGCGGAAATCCTTAATTATACAAATGATTTAAGTTTTCTTTAGTGTTAATTTGCACGAGACTCGTGCCAGTTTTTGGCGAGACAGCACGTCCTGAGGATGCCTCGTGTAGAGGCGAAACATGTGTCGAATTGTTTTTGGAGACAAATATTGGCGGAATTAACACTAAAGAAAACTTAAATCATTTATATACATACTATAAAACGCAAATTCATTTACAATTATTAAAAAAAAGTATGGACGATTTATAACGGTTTTAAGTAATCGTAAATTAACTCCAGTTTACAAAAGATTTATTTGTGAAATAAATGAACGCGGGCCTGATCATGAAACACTTAAATCCAAAATTTATTTCTTTACTCAGAGTCGATGAGTCAATGTGCTAACGACCATATAAGAAGAGTTAAGGCCGTGCCAATGCCAGTCAAAGGAAGTGCGCACGCGCATACAACGTACCATTAATATTTAATAATTATTTTAACAATCATTCTCAAAATGAAATCGGCGGTGATTAAGTTAAGTGCCTTATTGATGCTGGCTTCCTGCTGCGTAGCCGATGTTGGTATGTATTTGTATTGTAAAAAAATAAGGAAGAACTTAATATACATATATTTTGATATATTAATAATTATAATAGGCTAAGACTTCGTATGTCCGTGAAAAAGTTCTATTAGATATTTTAAAAACGATCCAATGAGAGGTTATTGGTATATTTTTTCTGTTATGATATTCCAATAGTCTTAAACTTATCTTACTATACATCTAATATATAAAATTCTCATGTCGCGGTGTTTGTAGTTAAACTCCTTCGAAACGGCTTGACCGATTCTCATGAAATTTTGAGTGCATATTGGGTAGTTCTGAGAACCGGACAACAACTATTTTTCATCCCCTTAAATGTTAGGGGTGGTCCACGCCAAATTTGTTTTTATTTTTTATTTTTTTGACATTTTTTTTTAAATTTGTCTGATTATGAGTCAGCATTAAAAATTACATACAACTTCAAATTTTCACCCATCTACAGTTACTTTTGTATCGCGATTTAAATATCGGCAATACAACGTTTGCTGGGTCAGCTAGTCTTAATACATATATTTCTTTTGATGAAACTTTCTGTGTGTCTTCAGGTGGATTCAAGAATGGTTTAGATTGAAATACCTCGTAAACAGCTGAACCGATTTTGATGATTTTTTGTGTGTTCCAGTGAATTTGAGATTGGTTTAGATTCTCAATTCCGTCCATATAATATAATTCTCCTGCTCATGTGTATGTTAGTGAACTCCTCCTATCGGCTGGACCGATTTTTCAAATTTAAGACGTGACAAAGTCTGTCGGGTCCACTTGTATTTTGTATAATTCTTTTGACTTCCTCGACGAACATCATCATAAGCACTTATTGCTCTGTTTAAATTAATCGTTGATTGGTTGGCGGTCTTCCAATGATTTGTAAGCAAAACAAAACGAATACCTATAATGTTAGTTATAAAATATATTTCACCATCGAACTTTGATGATTCATCGCTCATCGTTCATTTCCATATAACGAACCTTCATATTTTCTTCTCATATATTATTTCTTTCTACAACGTTATACCTCTTTGTTTATTCCATTTAACGCTTAATTAAATATTTATTCTTAAATATTTAAGCTTATACAGCATACTATTAAAAATACTGTACTAATTAAAAAAAATGTTGATATACCTTTATTTTAGTAATTGGTTATCGTCACTTAAAATATAACTTGTTTATAAAAAAAAAAATCTTTCCCAATTTATTGTCTCATTTATTTTATAATTTTTGTCACAAAATTTATTTGAAAGTCGGGTCAAAATGTAACTTGATTTATCGAAACTCGATCACATTTCTCGACGCTCCTGCTTCAATAAATTATTCATAAGCTCAGATTATGAATTTAGAATAACTTTGACCGTTGGAGTATTAGTTAATTTGAATTCTTTTGTAAGGGCGCAGTCACATTGAAAGCTATAAACTATTACAATTTAAATAATATACCTACTACAATTGACACAACGACTCTCTGGAGTAGAATATGCTGTAGATGGCATATTAAAATATTCAAATTATACTAAAGAATTATAATAATGCAAAATAAACTGTCACGCAACTCGAAAGAAACGGAAAATACAGAATTCTGATTTGAAAAATGACAGATGCACTGATCACAGAAATATAGATTTTGTCTATGATACTTTTTTCCATTGCACGGTAATATTAAACTATGTACATAATGCTAAAGAAGTTTAACCTCTAAAAAAATAATTAAAACGAGGTTCATGGACCCAATAGATATTTGTAATCACTGTTAGCACCACGTTTTGCAGTAATATTTTTAATTTCTCGAATGAATGATACAAATGTTTCATTATACCTGCATTTGTTGCCATGCTGACCATAACTGGATACAGGAAATGTATCAAGTGTTTGCCTTTTTATTATAATTTCATGAACCCGGTTAGATTTTACAATAAAATATAGCCTGTTGACAATAATTACATTTTTACTAGCACAATACGATTAATAAACATAGCAAACTTGACAATCATAACTTTGACCTTATATGCTAAAGAGATTTATGAGATTACAAAAAAATATCGACACACATATGATACATGAAGGACTTTTTTTTAATTATACGTTATTGTACTTTTGCTGTCCTGAGACTAATAAAGAATGAGTACAAATAAATAGGTAGGAAGGAAAAAAATATTTAGTTAAGGAGAGTTCGTTCTACAGCGATATAAAGTACACGGGTTTGAAACGATTATAAAAAAATCACTTAATCATATCTTTTGTCAGACTTTATTACAATAATGCTAAAATTTATAAAATGGACCAAACAGTTTTGATATAGAAGGCATATCGGTGATTAAATTAATAAGACCCAATTATTCGGGTAGATACTTTATAGCTCTCAATGGAAATGCGCCCTAACGTCAACTTTAAATAATTATTAGGCCAAGCTATTTGCATTATGTGATAATAAATCAACTGCATAAAATAAGTGTTTGTTGATTCGTTTGGTCGAACTCACAAATCATGTTTTAGTACTTTTTATAGAGAATGTTTAAATATAGTATCCATGCGGTCCCAACTTACCACCAGCTTATATTTCTGTAACAAAGTGAGCCTTTATATCGTTCAAAAAATTTCATGAATACTGGCTTGTACCTGTGGATTTAATCTCGAAAATATTTTCGCGTTATGTAGTCTTTTTCTAATGGTCTCAACGTAGTTCTACTGTAAAAATTAGCCACCACAAAAGGTGGCTGTGCTAAGCTATTTAGTAGGTTAGGTATATGTATTAGCAAGAAGTAGGTATCGAAGGTCAGGTCAGATCATGTCAATATGCGATATATTCTGTGTAGCTCTGAGAATTGTTATCTCAAAGACATAAATAAAACAGTAATTTAATAACACACTATTATCTTACATATTCCAAGGGTACAAATAAAATATGGCCACATTCTCAGAAGTATGTAGATAGGTATGAAGTATGTTTGTATATATCATGCTTTGAAAAAACCAGATTTAGTGTGAAATATTAAGTAACATAATATTATAACTATAGCCTAAATGATTCCGAAACTGAAGTGGCAGTGGGCAGGGCACATAGCTCGACGGACAGATGGCCGTTGGGGCTGTAAGGTCCTTGAATGGCGAAGTAGTGGTGGCAGGCCCCCCACAAGATGAACCGACGATCTGGTCAAGATGAGGGCTTCGCAGGACAGATCATCGTTCAAATCTTTGGCGGAGGCTTTTGTCCAGCAGTGGACGTCTTCCAGCTGATGATGATGATGATTAAGTAATTCGAAGTAAGAATTAAAGACAGTATGATGGTATGAGTTAAACATAGGATATAAATTCGTGGATCTGCGGGCAGTACAGTGGCCCCGCCAAGTGAAGTAAAAACAAGAGGCTCGACCGTACCATCCTTTTCCACAAGGCGTATCAATTACCATCAGCTGAACGTCCTGCTGAAAGTCGGTCAATTTATTAAGTCCCTACGTAAGGGTCCTTCTGGCTTAAGTTTTAACGTAATAATAATAATAATGGCAAGCGTCCTGATGGAATGATGCTGGTGGCTTGGGCATGGGGAAGGGCGCTGGTGTGGGACCCGACTTGCGTCGACACTCTGGCTCCTTCTTATGTCCAAGTTACGTCAGTTGGTGCTGGGGCTGCTGCTTCGACTGCCGAAGACAGCAAGCGTCGCAAATATGTCGGTCTCAGTGAGTCATACATCTTTGTGCGGTTTGGTCTAGAGACACTTGGCCCGTGGGGCCCAATGGCGGGGAGAATGTATAAAGTACTATCTTCACGCCTCAATAAGGCTACTGGAAACCCAACCGCTGGCAGCTATTTCAGTCAACGGATCAGCATAACTATCCAACGTGGAAATGCTGCCAGTATTCTTGGTACGCTTCCCCGTAATGATAGTTTTTATTTAATGCAATCATAGTATTGTAAATATCATTATAAGATTTATTCTGTTTAAATATAAATATAACATATCACGAAAAGGGATATAAATGTACCATGCCCGTTTACCGCCTCTTATTTTTATAAAAAAAAAAAAAAAACATTTTTATCACATACATAAGTACATGATTTATTAAATGGCGGCTCTTTCCCGCGCAAAATAATCTCGGGAATGTAAGAATATAATTATAACAATATACCGTATTTATGATGTTTATATATAGCAAGACAAGTCAAACTATTTAATGAGTAAACAGCTTGCTATTTAAGATCCGTATAGGACCATGGACCGGTCTCACGCCTTCACAATTCACATTTGAACCTGTCTTGTCAGACGAGTTGCCATTCCACAGACGATACGACACGATTGATATTGTAAAACGGTAACTGTACCCTGGAAATATTAATACCATGATTTATTACGTTAAAAGATGTCATCAAATCATGTTGTGATGTTCGTTTCAGGATTTCATAAAATGATCATGATGAAGCCACAACCTGAGAGTTGAACAAAGTATACAAGATTTTATGACGATACGGCACTCGAACGGTTAGCTCAGTTGGGAGAGCACTCGAACGGAACGCGAGAGGTCGTTGGGTTCAAGTCCCGCATCGTTAATTAATTTTTTTTTCAAATTTTATTTGTGTATAATTTAAATATGATTTAACGCGTATATATAGGTTTATGAAAATCTTTTAAAAGTGAAACTTTTATTGCATTGCCTCAAACTATCGAAAATGTAACATTATTCAGCTGTTGCAAGTTGATTTTAATAAAAAAAACACTAAAGTACAAAAAATAAATTTTAGAACAATAATTGTATAATAAATAGGTTTTATTATTATTAGTAATAATACTAATACCATAAATAATTATGGGTACCATAATAAGGGCTTCGTTTCCATCATAAAATTTGGTAAAGTTAAAAATCACGCGCCATTTTAAATTTAAGAGACAAAAAAAAAGTAGTCTGGCCACAAAACATTGAACAAAAGTTGAGCTACAAATCTCCCCCGATCTTTTCTGGTCTTCGACAGAAGATGTAGTTGGTACATCTAAGACTGATAACTAGCTTACAAGTTTCTTGAAAAAGACGGACGTCTCCATCCCACTTTTTGCGAGGTAATTACTGCAGTTCTCTTTTGACATTGGTATTGGTATTGGTAAAGGGCTCCTGTTTCCGCAATTAGACCGCTTAGTTGGGTCCATTTTGCGTGCAGTGTTGGCCAGTCATTCCAACCAGCCCAGCTCCTTGCAGAAGTTCAGAACACTAATGGGGTGTTCGCAGACTTCCTGAAGCGATTTATATTTACTAAGGTTTTTTCCCGTTGGTTGGCCACCCCAGCTCATTCCAGGATTACATGAGTGACCGTTTCGTCTTCGGTTAGACAGCCCCTGCACCTAGGACTGTCCGTAACGCCGATTGTAAATAGGTGCTTGTTCAGTAATGTGTGACCCGTTAGGGTGCCGAACATGATTCGGATGTCGTATCTGTTTAGGCTAATAAGTCGACGTGTCAGTTTGGGCGATAGTGCAGGAATCGCCTCTTTCGACTGTCTACAACCTGAGACATTTGTCCATCGGGTTAGTGTTAATTTTTTCTGACATAATAAACGCGTTCCAAATTTGAATGAAAAAAATAAAAATTAGAAGTTCTTAAGTTGTTTATTCTACATGAGGTTTTATATTGTGTTATTGGCCATTATGTTTAATTCTTTGTTGCTTGATCTATTGAGGTTAAGGTATTTCTTATATTTAATGTCATCGTGTAGGTATAGTCTCTCGTAAGCCAAGAGGGACATACTTTCAATGAACATGGACTTAGCTTAGCTGTATGTAATGTCCACACTTGTAATGTTGACTCAACTATAATTGTGGTGATTGCAAATAATTTCTCAATGCCTTGGCCACACATTACACGCCAGCTTCTCAGGCCTTTACCTAACTTTTTTTTTATGGATTAGTAGGACAAACGAGCGTACGGGTCACCTGGTGTTAAGTGATCACCGCCGCCCACATTCTCTTGCAACACCACAGGAATCACAAGAGCGTTGCCGGCCTTTAAGGAAGGTGTACGCGCTTTTTTTGAAGGTACCCATGTCGTATCGTCCCGGAAACACCGCACAAGGAAGCTCATTCCACAGCTTAGTAGTACGAGGAAGAAAGCTCCTTGAATACCGCACTGTGGAGGACCGCCACACATCCAGATGGTGGGGATGATATCCTAATTTGTGGCGTGTCGTGCGAAGGTGGAATAATCTAACTCTAAAATTGAACTATTACTAAATTGATATCTACAATAATATACTTTTACTTAAGTATATGTAATGAAATGTAATGCTTAAATAAAATAGCGGAGAATCTGAACCACGGCCATTGGATTTCTTTCTCTAAAAGATTTTTTATGCGAACATAAACACACGCCCACACTCACACATACACTTGCAAGGGTTAAAAAAAGATAGCTTAAGTAGGTTTTTTTTTGTAATGAAAATAATGGACGAGACGAGCAGTACGTTCAGCTGATAGTTACTGATACGCCCCGCCAATTACAATGCAGCTCAGGATTCTTGAAAAATTAAAAAATTCAGAGTGGTACTATAACTGCGCTCGTCACCTTGAGACAAAAGATGTTAAGTCTAATTTACCCAGTAATTTCACTAGCTACGGCGCCCTTCAGACCGAAACACATTAATGCATACGCATTACTGCTTCACGGCAGAAATAAGCGCCGTTGTGGTATCCATATTCTATGTATCTACCGGCATCCTGTTAAAAGGAGCCTCCCACTGGTGAATTAACGCTAGTAGCGAATAAGTACTACTTACTCAAGAAAATGAACACCAAGAACGTTGCCATAACTATGAACTTGCTAAATAATTAGTTGAAATAAGGCAATTTGTTTTTATTGAAAACTAGCTGACTTGGCAAACGTTGTATTGCCATATAAATTATATATGTAAACCTTCCTTGAGCTTCAACGAATCTATTACAAAAGATTTCATTGAGATCGGTCGAATAGTTTAGGAGTTATTAGGGAACATACAAACATACAATCTCTTTTATATATATCTAATATATAAAATTCTCGTGTCGCGGTGTTTGTAGTTAAAATCAATTTCAAATGTCCACCCCATTTTTTTTTTAATTTTTAGATAAATTATTTATTTTTTATTTTTTTATGATACAACTTTAAAAAATACATACAACTTCAGATTTTCACCCGTCTACGATAAACACCTATTTTTCTATCGCGATTTTTATATTATTCTGTTACATCCACAGATCCACAATAGGGTTGCGAGATGGCAATGGATTTTTTATTTATTACTTTATATGGCAATACAACGTTTGCTGGGTCAGTTAGTATATATATATATATATATGTATATATATATATATATATATATAAGATAGATTGATACAAATATTATTTTAAAATTTGTATTGGAGTTTTGCGAGAACTTCGGAACAGGAAGTTACGAAACAGTTAATTGTTCAAATTATCTAATTCTAGAAACGTGATGTTTCACAATTGTAGAACAATTACTAAACCATTACGGAACTTGGTCTCCGAGCAAATTATTCCTTGCTAATGGCTTCTATCGACATTTCTAAGATTTATTGTTTCCGACGACTGAGATCACAATATACTACGTAATTACATCATTATAACACGCGAAGACCTTTTAAAATCTATAGGTAGACAAGCTGACCCGACAGACGTTGTTCTGTATATAATAAATAAAATAATGTTTTTATATGAATTTGTGAAAAAATAATATATCATAACATCAAAAATTACTTGGTAAAATATGCACCCTGCTGTCGTAATGAAATTGTTTCACAGCAGAACTGTCAAACGGTGCGTCAATAAATTCTCTCATAGAGATTATGTATGGACACATCAAGGAAAAACAAAATTGTTGTTTTTATTTAATTTAGCAGCCTTTTTCTATTTATTCACCTTTTGAACCTTCTCTGGACTTCCACAAATAATTCAAGACCAAAATTCGCGAGTTTTAGCGAGACTAACGAACAGCAATTCATTTTTATATATATATAGATATACAAAGGAGTTTGCTCTTTTAAATGGCTTAAAATTTTTCAACAAATAAACTTTTTTTACTATAAATCTTCTATAATCTATAAATAATAAAAAAAGAAGCTTTTATCCGCGCCGTCGTTCGCGTTCAATGATTGAAAACAGCGCAAAAAATGCTTGGAGAGTTTCATGCGGCGCTTCTTAGAGAAGTTTTTGTTTCCGAAGCGGTAGTAGTATCTAGTATATTAGAAATGATATCAAAAAGAATTGTAAAGGAATCAATTTTGAGAAAATAAATGCCTTTTATGCATTTTAATGTGTACCGTGCTTTTATTGAAGTAGGCGTTACTTTGCTGAAATCCATAATTATACAAATGATGACTGAAGACTTAGTCCCGTGCCAGATTTTGGCGAGACAACACGTCCTGAGGATGCCTCGTGTAGAGGCGAAACACGTGTCAAATTGTTTAAAGACAAATATTGGTGGAATTAACACTAAAGAAAACTCAAATCATTTGTATGTGTATCTTGCTCCGTTGGGAACCTTTGGATAAATGTAAAAATTTGGGATAAAAGATAAAAAACATATAGGGTACCTACATGTATGTGTATACAAGAATTCACGATGACGCTTTAACAGTTGTCTTAACTACACAGTCGTGAAAAAAAAAACAAATAAGCAAACAACCTCATCTAAACTTACCATTAACAATCCGAATTGTTGTGTTATACGACAGTTATTAAATTAAATATAAATAAAAATACACCTTTTTATTTCTATAAGAACACCATACGTTATTGTGAGAGGAGCTTTTAATTATTATCTGGCAACAGTGATAGTTTGAATCTATGTTTTGGTTGTTGGTGTACCTACTCCTTTGCTCACTTCAAGCTTGTAAAGGAATAAAAGAGTAACTCCAGTCTTTCAACAATGCAAATTGAAAACATCGTTAACTTGTTCAATGCTTACGCCTACTTAAGTTACACTTCAACAAGGAAAGTGTGTAGGCCACGGGCTGTTGTTAACCAATAAGTAAACCTATTACAAAATAGCACAAGTTACACAGCATAGATTAACTTGACCTAGGTGTGATTTGAGATAACATATCGTCACCAAATGTACTGTAATAGGTAACACATAGATAACGGCGGCCCTAACTGGTCACGGTCCTTATAATAAACATCTCTTTAATATAGGCAAAACTGACCCTCTAATAGACCCCTGCATGGTGGCAGACAAAACTGCTGTGTGTACTTCTGCATTGTCGGGTGTAGCAACCTACTGAGCTCAACTTCTTGGCGCCACAAACACACTCCCGGAAGTCTTTAGAAAGGGAGATTGCTAAGGTTTCTGGAGGAATTGGGGTGGAAGGAATAACAAATATAATATTCCCACACACGCAATATAATAGACGCGAAAATATGAAATTAGCCCGATCATACCATACTATAATAGGTACTTTTGTCTTTTGTCGTTAAATATATATGCTATATGCCTTCGCACGACACGCCACAAGTTAGGATATCATCCCCACCATCTGGATGTGTGGCGGTCCTCCACAGTGCGGTTTTCAAGGAGCTTTCTTCCTCGTACTACAAAGCTGTGGAATGAGCTTCCTTGTGCGGTGTTTCCGGGACGATACGACATGGGTACCTTCAAAAAAAGCCCGTACACCTTCCTTAAAGGCCGGCAACGCTCTTGTGATTCCTCTCGTGTTGCAAGAGAATGTGGGCGGCGGTGATCACATAACACCAGGTGACCCGTACGCTCGTTTGTCCTCCTTTTCATAAAAAAAAGTAGAATTAGCGAGGAATTTTAATTAATTTAACAGAGAAAGGAATGTTATCTCAAAAGGCTGTTCCACAATAGTTCAAGTTTTTTTAATTTGCTGGCAGAAGGTAATGTAAGCCGCTATATCGTTTTAATAGTAATGGATTCGATATGCTCGATGAATCCCAAGACGATGATACAGGACCATTTCTGGACCAGGAAATTGAAATCCCGAAAATCTGATAGTACTTTCATGATCGAGCCTATTCCTTCCTATTTTCAGAAAAGAGATTAGAATTTTTAATAAAAAAACTGATCCTAAAGACTTTGATTCGTGTATGATTTTTGGATTGTATCAACATCTCTGTACATTTAAATTTTTCTTATTAGTTTTGACGTTGCTTAAATTTTATTGTTAATTGGATTATATGTTATTTTTAATTTTATTTGTAAACAATATTATATTCTGTGTTAATAAGTGTAATTGGTTACAGGCCGGTCTTGTTAACAATAAATAAATAAATATGATGTCTTAGCATCATCACTAATGATCTCCTAAGCCCATGTTCTCTTGCAACACCAGACGAACCGCAGGATCGTTGCCATGTCGTATCGTCCTGGAAACACCACCACACGATGTAATTTGAGTTCAGTTAGAATGTATAGAATAAATAGTTGTTTCTGCGATTAGCACATAGGCTATCTGTAACCTCAAATTTGGATTTATAATATTAATCATAAGCTTAACAAACAAAAACAATCAATAGGTAGTTAGTAAAAATAGTTTAAAAAAACTAAAAAAATACGCTTTTATAGAAAATTCCACTTAAAAATAGTTATTTTCTATTTTATTATTATCTTAATAAATTTGAATTGAAAATAGTGTAAGAAAAAATGATTTATAGGTAAAAAAGCGCGGGGTGAAAAAACGTTTTGAAGGGGGTCAAAATCTTGTTCAAAGATACCGTTACATACTAACATACGTAGAGAATAAATTACAATGTAACGTAATAGACCAGGATCGATAATTTTTGAAACCAAAAATAATTATTATTTGAAAAAAAAATAATAATAGGATGAAACCCATTGGAAAAGGAAGAGAATATAAAGACAAAGATAAGATATACATTATAAACATTTCAACAAACATTTTGACGAGTGAATTTTCGATTGAAAATAAGAGTTCGTTTTGATGAGATATTTGAGGCAAAATAAGGGGAAAACATAAATATTTCAATTGAAATAAATTAGGATATATTTGGGACATAAAAAGGTAACTTTCACCAAATTTCGTGAAAAATAAAATTCATTTTTGTAAAAGATAAAACAATAACTTGGTTTTTTGAATTTTTCACATAAATTATGAGGTTATGTGAAAAAAGTGTGAAAACAAAAATTGTAGATCTTTCTATAACCTACAACTTTGGTATTTAACTTTTTTCCATAGAACTTGTAGTTTTGCCGGAAATCGAGATAAACTAAGGGGTTTTTCAAGAATCCTGAACGGCACTGCATTGTCATGGGCAAGACGCATCAATTATCATCAGCTGAACGTCCTGCTCGTTTCGTCCCTTATTTTCATAAAAAATAATAAAAATACAGATATTAAAGTTCAAGTTAATATAAGACGTAGAAGAACAGGATATAAATACGTATCAGTAATCTGGAACATAACTAGTTTCATAAAACAAAATACAAGGCTATGTTTGTATTGTAACTTAAATTCCTCGAACTATCAAATATCACAGTAACATTGAGATGTCCAAAGCCTCAGATTTACCACTGACTCATAATATACTGATATTAAAAATGCCATTATTAGGACGGACTTAATGACGTACACAATTTAATAACCGGAAGCTGGTAATGTACGTTAATCCTAAGTCCGGTTAATCTTAAATTTACATAATGTTATATATTTAACTATTTTTTATCTAGTAGAGTTCTACAGTTATTATTCATGTTATACATCTATAGTGTGAAGATGTATATGATCTCACAGATGCATTTTTAGGCATATTTTGAGATTATTTTTTTTTACATGAAAATAAGGGACGAGACGAGCAGGACGTTCAGCTGATGGTAATAATTTAGTTGATACATGCCCATTACAATGCAGTGCCGCTCAGGAATCTTGAAAAACCCCAAAAATTCTGAGCGGCACTACAACTGCGCTCATCACCTTGAGACATAAGATGTTAAGTATCATTTGCACAGTAATTTCATTAGCTACGGCGTCTTTCAGATCGAAACACAGTAATGCTTACACATTACTGCTTCACGGCAGAAATAGGCGCCGTTGTGGTACCAATAATCTAGCCGGCATCCTGTGCAACGGATCCTCCCACTGGTAGAATGTAGATGGTCTTTAAAGCGCCTCGTTATCCAGGGATAAATAGAAGGCCTTGATCGGGAGATCATATACGCGTTGGTCATTTATAACATGAACACTCTTTCGAATAGAAGGTAGGCCTCCGTACAGTGTGTGAATTCTAATACCAATTTGAACGATAGTTACCTTTAAGGAAAATGACATTTTAATTAGAAATTATAGAGATTCAAAAAGACCTGTCACGCACTTAACTTATTATTTACGAGCTGATACCCCGCGACTTCGTCCGCGTACACACAGGCCTAAGAATGTAGTAGTGACATTTAATTAAATTTTAAAATCAAAGAAAACTGATAACATAATATGCTGTTGCGAAACTTTTTGTAAATAATGATGTGTTCTTCAAAGTCGTAAAGAATGTTTTAGGTTTTTTTTTCACAACTTGGGTATATTGGAGTTTTAGTAAGGATCCCTAATTTTTTGTTGAAAATATAAACTAGGCTATGTCACCCGGGGATATTGTAGCTTAACAACTAATAATTTTTCAATAGATTAGGCTGCGAAACTGGTGAACATCAGTTCACCAGTTTCGCAGCCTATTCAATGCAAACAAACAAACGATGCAATCCTTCCTCGTTCTAAATTATTATTATTTATGATTTATGTATATGTAAAAAAAAAATTATGTATAAAAAGAATGCTCATAAAACGCATGAAAACAGGCCAGGTTTATTACTTTAGTATGCGTGCCAACGACAATCTACGTCTTACACTCGCAACACTCTTTTTAGTTTGAGATATTAATTAGTTAGGCCTTCATCTATCTAATATCTACACTCAATTTACCAATATATCATTCCAGGTGAAGCAATTCAGAACAACCAGGTTGCAAATCCAGTGACAGAAGTGTGTCTTGGTTGCCTGTGTCAAGCAGTGTCAGGCTGCAAACAAGGCCAGCAATGCGACGGTGATGCCTGTGGACTCTTCAAGATAACCTGGGCTTATTGGGCTGATGCTGGAAAGCCCACTTTACTTGGCTATTCGCCTGATGCCCCTGAAGGTACGTCGTAAAATCCTCGTCATGTAAATTTACAGTAAGTAGTATGTTTTGTCGTATCACCGCTCTCAGACAACACTTCCCTTAACGAGTATCGAAATACTGGGTCTCGAAATCTAGAGCGATTCCCAATTCCGCGGTCATCTGGAGGGCAAATTGGCTTCGAAGAAGCTGGGGATATGGAGTATTGCTGTCATCTCTGGACTCGCGCACCCCAGTATAAGTTCGATCTATATGACCGCTTGCACCGCAAAGCAGCTGGAATTTTCGGGGACCCAGTGCTCTGTGAACGTCTGGATCACTTGGTGTTGCGTAGACGTCTCTTCATTGTGTGTCTTCTACCGCATTTATCATGGAGAGTGTCCCGAAGAGCTGTTTCACCTGATTCGTGCCGCCGAATTCCACCTTCGCACGATTCGACACAAATTTGGGATATTATCCCCACCATCTGGATGTGTGGCGTTCCGACACAATGCGGTTTTCAAGGAACTTTCTTCCATGTACTACAAAGCTGTCGAATGAGCTTCCTAAAAAAAGCGCGTATACCTTCCTTAAAAGCCGGCAACGCTCCTGTAATTCTTCTGGTGTTACAAGAGAATGTGGACGGTGGTGATCACACAACACCAGGTGAGCTCGTTTTCCTCCTTTTCCATAAAAAAAGTAGAATTAGCGAGGAATTTTAATTAATTTTTTTTTTTTTTTTTTTTATGGAATAGGAGGACAAACGAGCGTACGGGTCACCTGGTGTTAAGTGATCATCGCCGCCCACACTCTCCTGCAACACCAGAGGAATCACAAGAGCGTTGCCGGCCTTTAAGGAAGGTGTACGCGCTTTTCTTGAAGATACCCATGTCGTATCGTCCCGGAAACACCGCACAAGGAAGCTCATTCCACAGCTTCGTGGTACGAGGAAGAAAGCTCCTTGAAAACCGCACTGTGGAGGACCGCCACACATCCAGATGGTGGGGATGATATCGTTACTTGTGGCGTGTCGTGCGAAGGTGAAATTCGGCGGCAGGAATCAGGTTGAACAGCTCTTCGGAACACTCCCCGTGATAAATGCGGTAGAAGACACACAATGAAGCGACGTCTCTACGCAACGCCAAGTGATCCAGCCGTTCACAGAGTACTGGGTCCCCGACAATTCGAGCTGCTCTGCGTTGCACGCGGTCAAATGGATCGAGCTGATACTGGGGTGCGCCAGACCAGAGATGACAGCAATACTCCATGTGAGGCCGGACCTGCGCTTTGTAGAGCGCTAGAATGTGGGCCGGCTTGAAGTATTGCCGTGCTCTATTTATGACGCCCAGTTTCTTTGAAGCCAGTTTGGCTTTGCCCTCCAGATGGCCACGGAATTGGCAATTGCTCGAGATTTCGAGACCCAGTATTCCGATACTAGGCGAGGCTTTAAGGGAAGTGTTCTCGAAGAGCGGTGATAAGGCAAATGGGGTTTTTTTAGTGGTAAACGCGCAAACTTGAGTCGAATTCGACAGACAAAGGAATGTTATCTCAAAAGGCTGTTTCACAACAGCTCACATTTTTTTAATTTGATTCGATATGCTCGATCAATCCCAAGACGATGATACAGGAGCATTTCTGGACCAGGAAATTGAAATCCCGAAAAGCTGATAGTACTTTCATGATCGGGCCTATTCCTTCCTATTTTTAGAAAAGAGATTAGAATTTTGCTAGTGCATAATTTAGCAATAATATAAAAATATCTTATATGTAACTTATTTTTATTTTATATTAAATAACATGCGCAAACTATATTACATATGTATTTACGTATTTATACATGTCATTCGATTACAATTTTATTGTTCTTGTGACATTGAACTTTAGAAATTCCTCTTAAGTATAACTTACTAGAAGTCATACCACGACTATTTTCAAATGAGTCACCGAATTATATTCGCAGTACCAGGAAGTTCAGGATTATTATAAATGCAATAAAGACAGCCTTGTTATTTTAAAATATCACAGGGCATTATTGATTCATACACATTAGGATGACCAAATTAAAGGTCTTTTGTCATACATCGGATAACTGGCAATGGTTTGAAGGCAATCGGGATTTTTTGAACCGGATTCGTATTTTAATGAAGACTTAACAATGGACTCTTATAATATTTTCATTATACAGTATTCTAGGATGGAGCTAACTTGTTTTTTATGGAAGAGGAGAACAAACGAGAATACGGGTCACCAGACGGTAAGCGATCACCGCAGATCGTACTCTCTTGTAACACCAGAGGAATCACAGGAGCGTTGCAGACCTTATAAAGAGTCGAAAAAACGTACATATGAATTAGAAAACCGAAACACATTAGTACAATGTCGGCGAGGATCGAACCGGAGGCTCTGGTGTGAGAGACAAATCGGTTCTAAATTAAATTATATTCAAATCCTCGCTTTAGATGCTTCTTATGAGTGGACGCTGGCAGAGTTATTCCATACAAACGTATTCCCCTTTTTTCTCTCTGGATAATGCTTCTAGAGAGGAGATTTTTTGTCACAAAATCTAGATATGCTAAAGCTTTGTCTGTACGTTTTGTTTTTTTTCAATTAACTAACGTAGTATCGTAGAAAATGCCATTTTAATACCGCCCTGTTCAGACGAATAGGTAACAATTTTAAAAGGTTTTTAAGAAAAAGGAAAACGTACGGACATAGACTCGTTCTTCCTGAAAATATTGTATCAAAAAATTGAAACTGATTTAATTATAGGATATTTTTTAGAAAATGTTATAAATTAAAGTTATTTATATAATTTTTCCAGTTTATTCACCATGCATTTCCACAAAAGTTTATGGAAAAATATATAACTTGTTGCAGATTTTTGGAGTACTGTGTGTTTTGCTGTGAACGAAATAATTGTTTTTCCATTCAAACTTCGAATAGGCTTCGACCTATCCATATTAAGAAAACACATTTTTACGTTAAGCCTTTTGACAATAAACATAACCTTAAATGTTCCAAGAACAATTATTTTTAGATCAAGTTAGATTAGATAAAAAATAGGTTTAACTATGTAAGTTTTAAATATTTTTTCATTTACTTATTTTAAGGCCTTTATTAGACATAAATGTTATCAAAGTAACTAATTTTGATTAATTCTTAAGACAATATGATACGATAGAACTATTTTTTAATTCCAGCATACTCAAGCTGTGCGAACGACCCACACTGCGCTGCTCAGACTGTTCAAGGCTATATGAGGCGGTTCGGTCAGGTAATATATTTATTTATAACTTAACAACTTATATATTTAGCTTGGAGTCCGTTTTATTGGACGTTCAAAATGGCCAAAAAAATAATAGAATTGATTTATCCAATATTTTTATTTTATCCATTGGATAAATCAATAAAACAATTTTTTTAAATCATAGTTTATTTAAAAAGACAGAGCCTCGGTAGAAGTAAAATTATATCTATGTAAAAGATTTTTTTAAATTTTGTCTGTGGTTACTCATGTGTAGCAGCGGCATGACTACATCCATAGACATCTTAACAAAAAAGGCAATATAAATCTTATAATATAAGTGCTAATTCCTTGCGGGTCGTCCCGCATATACATATGTGGGTAACACTGAAAATGTTTAGAAATGGCTGGAAAAAAAAAGGTTAGAAACATTGCTAATGAAAACTTTTTTTGAATTTCAATTTTAGAACTCTTTGGTAAGCTAATGTAGTATATTGCATTCATTTGTCATTTGTTTTTGTGAATTGGCGGCAAATCTAAAACTCTTGTTACACGTGAAGATGAACCTAACTCGAGAAAATTTTCGGTCAATGATTTATTATGACTTTCGTTGTGGGCTTACTCAACAACAAAGCTATGATAGGCTGCGATAATCATTTCTTAATGAAGCCCCATCTCGTGCCACTATTTACAATTGGTTTAACGAATTTAAGCGTGGACATAGCAATCTCAATGATGATCCGCGTGAGGGACGTCCTTTAACAGCGACTACTGAAGATAACATCAGTGCTGTGTGACGCATGATAGAGGAAGATAAGAGAGTGACCTATTAGCAGATACGGACAAGCCTAGGCATTGGTATGAGTCAAGTTCAAAAAATATTACACGAACATTTAAGCGTCAGGAAGCTTTGTACCAGATGGATTCCCCATACTTTAACCGACGACCAGAAACACCTTCGCATGGACTGGACCAAATGTTAGATAAGTTCAACGGCGGTGATTCAAATGCTGTATTTGACATCGTCACAGGTGATGAAAGCTGGATATATTGCTACGAACCCGAAACCAAAAGACACACGGCTCAGTGAGAGTTTCCTTTCGAGGATCGGCCAACTAAGGTAAAGAAAGGAAGAAGTGAAGGAAAAAAGATGATTGCCTCAGTATTTGGTCGGAAAGGTCATTTCGCGACAGTTGTGCTAGAAGATGGAAAGATAGTTACTGCAGACTGGTATGTCAATCGCTGTTTGCCAGTTGTCTTGGAAAAAATTCGACAGCAGCGCCCTCGAAGCAGGATCCTCTTTCACCACGACAATGCTTCAGCGCACATTCGAGGTATTCGCTTCACGAGCCCTGAAGATGCGGTGGAAGCGTACGAAAATGCTATAGATGAGATCCCTGAGGAAGAATGGGCCCACTGCTTTTCTCAGTGGTTCCATCGAATACGACGATGTGAAGAGAACAATAAAAGTATTGGTATCTTCCTACATTAAGCCGTTTTTCATTTTCTAAACATTTTCAGTGTTACCTAGGTACATACAATATGTTGATACGTACGCTTGTAACGCTCTGGGTATTGAAGGTCTTGTGTGTGCAATAAAATAAAAACCTCATAGTTGAAACCGATACATTTTATAAAAATAAAACCAGCTGTTTAGCTTAAAAATACATAACGATGAAATGTAATAATTTGCCTGTTGCAGTTTTTGGAAGAGTATCCGCATCTAGATAACATGCTGAAATGCATTATAACGTTGTTCCACGTCCGCCGTTTCTATTAATACTAAATCACTACTTACTCGCTGCTAGTCTTTTAATGACCTATGAGGCGAAGTGTTTATCGCGGCTATCTCACCTCTAATATCTTCTTATTTAGATTTCAATAATTGGAACATGAATCCAATCCATCATGAATCAATCCATGTGATTTACAATAAAATTACGTGACATTTGCCCAATGTGAGATTGAGTGAGTTTAAACTTGTCGGGGCCAATTAATAACTTAACGTGAATAAATAAATGCATCCTGGCCGTACTTGGGCATGTCAGATCATTTAACATAATAAAATTAAGATATAAATGTTTATAATTTGAAAAAACCCAAACTTAGTTGAAATAGTCATATTTTAAATATATAAAAATACCAGTCTAGGTTTTGGACACGTAAATCCCTGAACAGTACATCCGTGAAGCAACGATAGGCCGCTTCGATTCATTGGAATAATTAACAACTTATTAACATAATGTCGTGGCATTGTCATTGAGATTTGCATATAAGTCGATCTATGACATCACCGGTCAATACCAAGGAATGTAAATAAAAACATGATTATGGGCGCGTCTTATTGTCATATGTTTAAATCTTGTTTGAGTTTTTGTAAACAACACGACTTTTCATCTAGCCCTGACAGTTTCTGACAAAATTTAAGAAAGACAGACAGAAAAAGAAGAAACAGACATTTAACAGACCGATAATCTAAATAGTTTTGTAAAGTGCGAGGAAAAAAAAAAAACAAAATTAGATTTGTTATCATTGCTTTTTAATGGTATTATAATAGAATATACGAGTACCTGTATAGCCGAGTGGTTAGCGATCCTACCTACTAAGCTAGAGGTCCCGGGTTCGAATTCCGGTAGGTGCAAGCATTTATATGATGAATATGGAAGTTTGTTTCCGAGTCATGGATGTTTATATGTATTAATGTTTGTTTATATGTATTTATGTAGGTTTCTTCCACGACGCCCACGATCTAATATGACACCCTGACAAAAACCAGTGCTTTTCTTCCGTGGGGTATATAATAATAATAATAATATTGACACACTTTTTACACAAATTATCTTGCCCCAAATTAGGCATTAGGCTGTGTTATGGGTTGCAAGACAACGATATATTATTTAATACAATATACTTACTTAAACATACATAGATACATATAAACATCCATGACTCGGAAACAAACATCCATATTCATCATATAAATGATTGCACCAACCGGGATTCGAACCGGGGACCACTAGCTTAGTAGTCAGGGTCTCTAACCATTCGGCTATATCGTCGTCTAATTTTTACAGTCATATTAAAATACAACTATTGACAGACTATTAAAGTCCATGCTTTTTTTGTTATCCTCATTTGATTAAAATCATCATTAGCAGTACCTAGGTACCTAACTTATGTTTATTTTGGTAGTACAATGAATATTATATGCATCTGAATTCATAAGCGCAGGTTACCAAGCACATAAGGACATTTTCGTATCAACAAATTCTTTGCAACGACGCCTTTTTTAGTGTTCTACTTATGGTGCTGGCTGTATGGGCTTGAAGCCTTTGCATGTCCTAGTAATGAAACATTTAAAAACTCTTTAGGCTGAGGACAATGTTTTTTCTATTATTATAGTAGTAATTATATAAAATACATAAATAGTAATGGCCATACGGCTCACTCTCATACTGTCTATTTGTCTTTACAGCTAGCAGCCTAAATAAATTATTAAATGAATATTTAGTGTTTTTCAAGAGCATGCAACCGAATTATTAGACTTTGTGCAACGCAGAGTTCCGAGATAGATACTCTGTGAATAGTTCGATCTCTGGACATTGCGTAGAGACATCTATTTCTGGGACGAAATGATATTATTTCTCAAAATGTTTCCAAGATTTACTCAATAATCCTAATTCTATTATGGTCACTGGTCTGAAAATGGTTTAAAATAGCAATGTAGTGTACATTGCTATTTTAAACCATTTTTCACTTATATTTTTTTTTTGGTGCTTACTCCTTAAGAATCGATTTTCATATAAGGCGCCCGTTATGAGAAAAATATGGAGAGGAAAACCTACTCATCAAATGGGATAGTAACGTTTTTGGTCCGCATCATTTCTCGCGCACCTTTCAGTTTTCAGTTGTGTGCGTGTATATATATATATATATATATATATATATATATACATATATATATATATATATACTTCTGTGTAGCCAGCATACACAGTATAATGCTATAATACGCTTTTATTCGCTTCTGCTGTTTGTCTGTTTGTAACCGACGTAGGTAGATAACTTATATTTTGAACATAAAATAAATAAATATTTTTTTACAGGACTGCAACGGAGATGGCGTGGTCAACTGTTACGATTATATAGCGATACACAAACTTGGAGGCTACGGCTGCAAGGGTGAACTTCCCTACCAATATGTGAACGTGTTCAACCAATGCGTCGCCGCTGTAGTGCAACACCAGGGACCGAACTAAATTTAAAAAGATGCTGATTTAAAAATAGAACTTTTCAGCACGAAGGACATGGACTAGTTATACGCAAAATTTACTTTATTCCAATTTGAACATAATGCAATGAAATGTGTACAAACCACGGACTAGTATAAATTATAAGGATTTCGTGTCACTTACATAACAGTGTAGCATCAAAACAAGCCGATTAACGTGTAAATACATAGCCACACGCACACAATTACACTACTACAGGCCGATAGGCGGCCATTATGAGAATTGTCATCGTCTGTGACCTTTGCGTCGCAATAAAATATTTTAAAAATGTCGTCGTGCGTTGTGAAAAAGTGTAAAAATGATACTTTATAAATATTTGTGGCCATATATGATTATTTAAGGGAGAAAAGATTGTGTAACTAGTATCTCCCGTAACCGCACACACACTAGCATATCTAATCTTGCTAATATCCCGGCGCGGAGTCCTTATTTTTTTACTCGTCCGTGGTACAAACTAATAAATTCTACAACCCGTTTTATTATTGCAGTTTTCTTAAAATTATTGCATTTAAACAATTATTTTCAAACAAATCAATATTTCATTGTCTTTAATTAGTTGCCTTCTTCTTATAATGTGATGTAAAAATAAAACTAATTTTAAGATTTTATTATAATATCTATTTAAAGCAATATTTTTCTAAATAAAATATATTAAATCTATTTCGTTTTTATATACAATCTCACTAGTTAGTAAGTACTAAGTGCATTCTCTCTATAATGTAAACGAATAAATGGTGAGCCATATTTTTTTTGTTCGGTTATACTGCGAAAACTACTGAACCGATTTGAATAATACTTATACTATAAGATACCAGTGGGAGGCTCCTTTGCACAGGAAGCCGGCTAGATTATGGGTACCACAACGGCGTCTATTTCTGCCGTGAAGCAGTAATGTGTAAACATTACTGTGTATCGCCGTAGCTAGTAAATTACTGGGCAAATGAGATTTAACATCTTATGTCACAAGGTGACGAGCGCAATTGTGGTGCCGCTCAGAATTTATGAGAATTCGGATTTTTCAAGAATCCTGAGCGGCACTGCATTGTACTGGGTGGGGCGTATCAATTACCATCAGCTGAGCGTCCTGCTCGTCTCGTCCCTAATTTTCATTAAAAAAAATGCAGCGTCTTATGGAGAAGGTTTTAGTATATGATATGTTGTTGATTACTTATCTGGAACCTATATTTTTTGACTTAGAAAAACTTATATATTCACAATACAAACAATACAGTCAGTGACATTATTTTCATAACATATGAGAGTACAATGAGTGGACGAGTACCCCTCGTACTTTCGTACTAAATTTATATGGCAAATCAAAGTTTGCCGAGTCAGCAGTTATATATTTATATATTATACTGTATTTATATACTAATCTACCAGTGGGAGGCTCCTTTGCACAGGATGCCGGCTAGATTATGGGTATCACATCGGCGCCTATTTCTGCCGTGAAGCAGTAGTGTGTAAGCATTACTGTGTTTCAGTCTGAAGGGCGCCGTAGCTAGTGAAATTACTGGGCAAATTAGACTTAACAACTTATGTCCCAAAGTGACGACGGCAGTTGTAGTGCCGCTCAGAATTTTTGGGTCTTTCAAGAATCTTGAGCGGCACTACATTGTAATGGGCAGGGTGTATCAATTACCATCAGCTGAACGTCTGGCTCGTCTCGTCCCTTATTTTCATTAAAAAAAAACTATTTTTTATAGTGTACCTACCCGATACGCTTTGTTAAATTTAATTACGACTTTGTAGCTTCTGTGGTTTTAGAAAAGAGCTTTGGTAGCTTAGATTAAGGATTGGTCTTCGCTGCGCTCCAACTAGATACCGAGTGTAGTTGAAGTGCGGTAACTAATACTACGCCCAAGTGAGTGTACTCGAGCCAGGAGGTCTACTCGTAAAATCGACAACGATACATTCGGAACAGTACGACAATTCTCCGAATATATCGCAACTATCCTACTCTGACAAATGTTCGAATTCCTTATCGTTTATCCTAACCATAGACTAATATTTTGATTTTTTACGATGTTAGAGTGAATGAATTATTCGCAAACTTTGAAACACTAAATATTATCTGTGCTATGTCGCTGTTAAGTGTCAAAAGTCAAAACACAGTTTAGGCGCTAAGGACCATGCCAGACTCTGCACCACCAATTTGATATCATTTACACAAAATGTAAATATTTAAAAATTATGTAATGAATATAATATGACCACTTAAAATTGAATAAATAATACAGAACTTGCGGATAATTAAATGTAAAAAAAAGTAACTCAACCCTTCTCGTCGACTTCCTATTTCTCAGGCGGCCATTTGCATTACTTTCTACGCATAAACGATCGACAAAATGACTTAAATTACTTGGTAGTAAAAAAATCCTGTTGAATAGTAAATCACATATAATTATTTTAATAATATTTATTAAGTTAGTATATTGTATGGCAAGTATATCTATACGACTTGAAACGATAATAGCAACGACAGCCTAGGAGGTGTCGTTGAGATTATCGTAAAAGTGACGTTTGATTATTTGTGAAATTCGAATATTCGTCTCTGACATTTTCAACTAAGAGTAGGGTTAGGACCGATAATACCGAATAATGTTTCGTTCGTTCAATTATCGTTTCGACATTGAATACGATGTAACTAAGATTAGGATTCGACACGACTAATACCACGATATATCGAATATCGATTCTAGGAGTAGGCCCCCAGTCTCGAACAATGCGTGACGTTGACGTGCCACATGTTCTGTTAAACTTTGCTAATAATTGAAACTAAAATGCAGGCTTGCGTAGTAAAACGTAGTAAGTATTTGTATTTTATTAATTTCAATGTAAAATAACACGAAGCGAATGCTAGAAAATTTGAAAGATGCCATTGAGTGTCAAGATGCCACACACACATGCATCTTTACAAATAGCCAGAACACACTACAATATAAAGTTGCCGTAATAAAAAAGGTATTGTTCTTGGGTAGTGCGGTTTCTAGTTGGAGCACAGCGGAGATCAATCAAGTTAACCATATACTCAACCTTCCTCAGAAATCTTCAAAAACTCAACGTTTTCTTCAACACTGAATGTGATTTGATTTGGATATTTTGATTGTTTATATTTATAAAATACTAGCTGACCCAGCATACGTTGTATTGCCGATATTAAAATCGCGATACAAAAGTAACTGTTGATCGTAGATGGGTGAAAAGTTTAAAAAAAAAATTTTATGAAGTTGTATGTATTTTTTAATGCTGACTCATAATCAAACAAATTTGAAAAAAATGTCAAAAAATTAAATAAAAAAATTCGTGTGGACCACCCTTAATATTTAGAGGGATGAAAAATTCTCAGACCTACCCAATATGCACTCAAAATTTCATGAGAATCGGTCAAGCCGTTTCGGAAGAGTTCGGTCCCGCACACCGTGGCACGAGAATTTTATATATTAGATTTAAACTTAAGGAATGCATGGAAGGGACAACGTCTAGTCCCTTCCATGCAACGTTTTCTCACTCTCACTCTGTTTCCCTGTAATCTGTATTTTTTAATGCCAGCGGAAAAACCATGTAATGACATCAAAAAAAAAAGGAATCAATTTTAAGGAAAAAAAATGCCTTTTATGCCTAATGAATATTTTAGGAAAAAAAAATGTTAATAAAAAGTTGTATTGTCAGCTCTAAATCCGACTTTGCTTACGAAGGTGCTACTAATGATTTTTATGATATCCATCTATGATATGAATGTAGGATCTCATAAATGATTCCAAATTCCTTTCGAAAAAATACCTCGAGAACCTAGAACATTAATAACATATTACTGAATCGATAATTTTACGAAATTACTATCTTGTATCTATGAAATGAATCTATATGCGTTTCCAAATTTTTTAATTTTAAAATGATCTTAAATTTGTTATCTACGACCCCGAGAATATTGAAAGGATATTATGAATTATATATTTAAAACTATATATTTTATATATTGTAACTGCCTAACATTAGCTTTTGCGTACAAGATACATTTTTGCCCCCTAAAAAAACGTGCTCTGAAAAGGTCACGAGCATCAGGTTAGCTAAAATAATTGAGCGAAGCTGAGCAGATCTCCTACCGGGTGATTCCAATTGATTTCTGTGTTAAATTGTTTCTCGGCCATTTCTGGACTGGTTTTAAAAAATTTTTAACTCATAGAAAGCAGATGAACTGACAGAATTATGAATTTCGACTTAATTCAATTATTATTATTAAAAACAGACATGATTTACATACTATTCTAAATTAGCACGCGCTAATTGGAGACTCAAGGTCAACGTAAGTTTTAATTGTAACACTGCAATCCTTTGGTCATTTTCGAATGTCGTCATGATCTATAATAGAGGTGTGTCATTGAAGATTTTTAAATTGATTTAATTTAACTGTTTTTTGTAAATGGTCAACTGGTTGAAAAAACTGTTAAATGGACAACGGGTTTCGAAACATCGTTTAATGCATTTATTAATAATTTAGATTTTATTAGGTTTTTATTTCGTCAATACAATATCAAGTCAACGTTTTCGTTCGCAAATTCGTCAACTGTTTTGAATTAAACTGTTTTCGTGAGGCATTAAATTTCTCATTTATTGCGAGTTACGGGCGAAGACGTTAATTCGTTAACGAATATAAAACTGTTAATAAAAACAGTTTTTTTATTTAACGACCACCTCTAATCTATAAGCATCAGTTTTTGTACACAGAAAATGTAACTTTTTCGTAAAATCTAATGTAAAAACACAGTTACAATTTCTGACGTTTTAATCCATTGAAAACTGTTTTATTTCAATGTTCATTCACTCAAACAAAATTATATACTGTTCCAATATATCCTGATTGTTCCAATGATAATTTTGAGCGGTGACATTCAAAAATGATGGTAACTCGTTTTCAGCCACGCCGAGAAACCTTAATCTACATAATAGACCTGTATAATAAATTGTATTTTGAATATTTTTCCTAAAATATTAAATGAAACTCCTTGAATCAATTCGTTTGCAATGTTTACATAAGGAAAATTATAGAATAGTTTACAGAGAGGGAGAATATTAAATGGATAGAACCTAACATTACTTGAGTTAAGAAAATTTATAAATATAATATTTTTTAAGCCTTTCAATGGTCATTAAAAATATTTAAGAAAATTGAATTACTAAATCTACTATATGCTCGTAAGAAGAACATACAAGAATCTCAACGGAACCTCTTTTCAATCAATGTAATATTTTACAATTACTGTATATATATATATATACAAAACAAATTAACGTGCTGCATCCAATATAGGAATTGTGTTAAAAGCGTTGGAAATACCAAATATTTCATAAAAAGTAATAAAGAATAAACTGTAAGTATAATAATAATAGACTATCTTTATATGTTATTGTAGTTTGTTAATTAGTTATCACAAATAGTATAGTATCGTAGTTGTTATGATACCACAAAGCTCACTTCTATCAGCAGTTTTTTTTATTTGCATGGAACACGGACTAGTAAAAAAATATGGATTCCGTGTCACCTTACATAACAGTGTAGCACCAAAACGAGCCGATTAACATGTAAATACATAGCCCCACGCACACACTTACACTACGACATGCCGATAGGCGGCCATTATGAGAATTGTCATCATCTGTGACAGATCAGTTTGCGTCGCAATAAAATATTTTAAGAATGCCGTCGTGCGTTGTGAAACTCTCCCAGCATTATTTTTTGCGATTTTGAGATATTCAATTGTGGAGTAGTAGGATTAAGGAAAGAACCATTTTTTTAATAAAAATTGGAATAACTGGCTAGAACCTCAGTTCCATCAGCCCTCAGTTTCATGCAGCCAATATTTTAATCTGAGCTAATACTTAATATCTCATGGCTGAAAGTGACGAGCGCAATTGCGATGCTGTTCACAATGTTGGATAAGTTGCTTGGGGCCAGCGGTAGGTGAACATATTACTCATCACATTTTCCTATAAAAAAAAATTTGAAGAACGCTGATTTACCAGGGGGTACATTCATTTGTATCCACAAGCAGGTATAATAATTATTTTGGTGTAAAGAGAAAACAAAGTAAATAAAACAAATTGTAAAAAGTAAATTGTACAAAGACCCAGTGGAAGGCTCCTTTGCACAGGATGCCATTTAGATTATGGTCAATGGCGCCTATTTTTGCTGTGAAGCAGTAATTTGTTAGCGTTATTGTGTTTCGGTCTGAAGGGCGCCGTAGCTAGTGAAATTACTGGGCAAATAAAACTTGACATCATATGTCTCAATGTGACGAGCGCAGTTGTAGTGCCGCTCAGAATTTTAGTAACGTCCGGTGTGACCTTAAAATAAACAGGGGCTTTACCTGAAAAATAGGGTAATCCATTTAATGGTGTTCAAAGTACATAAATCATTATGTGTTTCAAGATACAATGATTTATGATAACAGGTCCGTCTTTACCAACATTTTTTTTAAAGTAGTGTGGAACACTACTTCAATACAAGTATCGCTCTCATCTTTGATCTGGTACATCTTAGTATCAGTTCTAAACATGCATGCAACACAGAGCTACTCAAATTGTCGGGCCAGAACTTGTAAAAATTCCTATCACATATGTATTTTTATTTGTTCTCTAAAAATGTACTTATTTGATACCATGTCAGTGACAAATCAACGAATTTAAGAATGAATTTTGTGTAGGTATTCTTAAAATAAGAAATGTTACGTAAAGTATGTACGTCATTTTTATATGAGTTAAAACAAATATACCTACTACAATCAAGACATGGGCACAGGAACCAAAGCCCCAATCCTTACTTTCAAGGTGTCACTTTTTTTTATGTAATTTATTTATTTACTCATGCTATGCCTGCGATATTTATTTATATTTTAGGAAACAATCTGACTAACAGAATTTCAAAAATCGGAGTTACAAGTAATGTGGCTATATAATAAATACTATGACTAAAAACGGGAAATAGGTAATTTGTGTTAACTAGTATCCCCCGTAACTGCACACACACTAGCATAAAGCTGCTTCACTTGATAATATCACGGCGCAGAGTCCTTATTTTTTTTTTTCTCATCCGTGTATTAAAGAAACATTAACATTTTATGCTTATAGTGTGCTTATAGCCCCAGCGGTGTAGGATCTGTGTTGGTGAAACTGTTAATAACCAGTTAGGACAAATAATTATATGTAAGATTTAGGTTAGTGAAGTTTGTTTAACGGAGATGTGATAAAACCAACTACCTAATCTTGATTGCAAATTACAATGTGGCCCCAATATTGAACGATTGGCTAATAGATTTAGTTCTCCAGCATACGCGGTTAAAAAGATAAGACAATTAACCGACGTAGATACGGGGCGACTAGTTTACTGTAGTTATTTTCAGAGAATTATGACCATAGGACATAATACTATGAAAATAGCTACATATGTGGTACAAAATATGTGGGACAATTCTGCAGATCATCGTCATCATCAGTCGGAAGACGGCCACTCCTGGACAAAGGCCTCCCCCGAAGATTTCCAACCGGTCCTGCGCTACCCTCATCCAACGTATTCCGACGATCTTGACCAGATTGTCGGTCTTCTTGTGGGGGCCTACCAACACTGTCTTCCGGCACATGGTCGCCATTCGAGGACTTTACTGCTCCAACGGCCATCCGTCCGTCGAACTATGTGCCCTGTCCACTGCCACTTCTGTTTCGCAATATTTTGTGCTATGTCGGTTAACTTTGATTCTCCTACGGATAACTTTGATTCTCCTACGGATCTCCTCATTTGTAATTCGATCTCGCTGGGAAAATCCAAGCAGAGCCCTCTCCATTGCCCTCTGAGCAACCATGAGCTTTCTCATAAGGCCCAGTAAGCGACCACGTCTGCGTTCTGTAAGTCATTATTATTCTGCAGATAATTAATACCAAATTTGTGCTGCAGAAGAGGGCTATTCACGCTATTTATAATCCAGGTCCTAAAGAATCAATAAGAGAAAATTTAAAGAAATTAACATTTTAAGCGTTGCCTCACAATTTTATCCTCCGAATTCCACTTTCCACGACACGCCACAAGTTAGGATATCATCCTCACCATATGAATGTATGGCGGTCCTCCACAGTGCGGTTTTCAAAGAGCTTTCTTCCACGTACTACAAAGCTGTGGAAAGTATTGCTGTCATCTCTGGTGAACGGCTGGATTACTTGGCGTTGCGTAGAGACGTCGCATCATTGTGTGCTTCTACCGCATTTATCACGAGGAGTGTTCCGAAGAGCTGTTTAACCTGATTCCTGTCGCCGAATTCCACCTTCGCATGAAACGCCACAAGTTAGTATATCATCCCCACCATCTGGATGTGTGACGGTCTTCCACAGTGCGGTTTTCAAGGAGCTTTCTTCCATGTACTACAAAGCTGTGGAATGAGCTTCCTTGTGCAGTGTTTCTGGGACGATACGACATGGGTACTTTCAAAAAAAGCACGTACACCTTCCTTAAAGGCCGGCAGCGCTGCTGTGATTCCTCTGGTGTGAAGGGATTGTGGGCGGCGGTTATCACTTAACCCGTACGCTCGTTTGTCCTCCTATTCCATAAAAAAATATTTTTGATAGTGTAAATGTATGTACATAGGCACATAAGTGAATTTTCTAGAAACTGCCATAACCATAATGTTAACAACACTAGGAACACATAAACTTATTATGCTTACTACTCGGCTAACTACTAAGTCTACTACTACAAGAAGATCCCAGAAAATGTTCAAAAGTAATGTATTACGAAATCCAAAGAATTGTTAAAAACGTTTTGTGTGTTGACGACTTTCTTCATAATACCACATATTGGCAATGGAGCGACCGCTGTCAGGCTATTTAAATAATAAATTTGATTGTATCGAAAACTTACATATAAAAAAAGAAGAAGCCCGTTCTTTTGCCCTTTCTTCTCAAGTCTGAACCATTAATTTCCCACTCCTATATTGAACAAAAATATTTGAATTTGAATACAAATTTAATTTGAAGTACCTATTAAATCTTGCAGCTGGGGCCACTTCCCGAACTGGCGGTCTTTCATTGAATAGTTATATCATATTTTGCCGTGTAATCTCATGTCCCAACTCATAAATTTGTTCCTTGGGTCTAAAGGCTCGTAGAAGTACGTAAGATAAAAAATCAAAATCACTTTATTCATGTAGGTCACGGAAATGACACTTATGAACGTCAAAAAAAAAGTTTTCTTATTAAATCTACCGCAACTTCGTAAAGGGTTGAGCTAATGAGAAGAAGTAGCAAGAAACTCATTGACACTCTTTTAAATCAAAATTTACATAAATTTTCATCGTTTTACAAATCATTTCAACTACAATTTAATATGTAAAGTCATGCAACAAACATACTCAAACGTCAAATAGTCAATGCCTTACACGAGTAAGTCAAAAAGGGAAAGTTAATTAATACAAATCAAAAGTTATTGAGTACAGTAGCTGCATCATCCACACACACCGTAAATAAATAATGGTATTCTGTGAGCATTTTATAAGGGATTATATATAATAACTTGTAAGACTCTGCAGCCGAGCCCCCGGTAACAGGATCATGCTGCCACCACAAGTAGCACCCGTTCACGAGCATGAGCCAGTCATCGCCTCCCTCAACCATATTTTAGGGAAGGGGACGACCCTTCCCATGTCTCCGCCACAAGCAGTGACATTAAAACGAGAAACTTCGATGACTTATCATTGCTGATTACTAACGGCACACATATGTATTTGCAATCAAAATACTTAGAATGTAACCACAGTTTAGAATATTTCAATTTTAATTAAGTTCACGACATTATTAATCATATCCTTTAAGACGCGGATGTACTCACGTTTAACGAATATGCATTAGAATGACATTACTTATTATATTCCAATCAACTTTATAAATCAGTAGCAATCCGAACTTGAACAATAGATCACTGTTTTTTTACTCGTTCTTAGAAACTACGTTGAGGTTTTTTGTTTGTGTATTCAGAACCTTATTATGTCATCGATTTTCGATGGAAACAGTGCCGTCTTAAACCATTGAGAAGTAATTGAATATTGAATAGAATTAATTGAAATAAAATATAAACTTAATGTTCAAAAAATGGTCTTACATAAAGTGGCTGTGTCTTTTGTGTGTTTAATACTAGCTGTTAATGTGGTTGTTGGTAAGAAGCTCTCATGAATTTATAATAAAAAGTAAAAAGGAATTACTAATTTAATATTAAAAATAAACAGTTACGTAGTTAAAGAGACGTCTTGTAGGTATAATGGTGTATATAACTTATAAACATATGTAATATGTTGTATTAAAGAATGGCAAAGTTCCTTTGATTCCTTTGTCTCTTATGTGCAAGTCTTTAAGAGTGATCACTTATCGCCAGATATCTTTTACGGTCTTTTCACGAGGACAAAAGATAGATAGAATCAGCCTAGTACTTGTCCGGTTGTTAAAACAATTGGTGGGAATTCCTAACTGAGACAACTGATGGCATTTATATTCAACTAGCTTTTACCCGCGACGCTGTCCGCGCTAACATTACATTAATAAAACATATCCTACTCGTATGTGTAAATCCAGCAAATATCCGATTTTTCTTCATGATCACGCAGCGGTATTTTAGTTTATTATTTCATTATGAGCAATTTACTTTTCGTTTATTACTCGTTATTAATGTAAGTTATTTGGTGGAACATGGTAGTTGTGACATCCGGTCCGTATCTGGATGGATAAATATTTGCATCATTATTTCAACTCAGAAGTCTATTTAAAAACATATTTTGACTACAACTCAAGAAGAACGGTCACAAGAAACTCATCCGGTCTATTTTACAGAATAAGATGGATTATTGTGTGACTTAAATCATAACCACACAAATTAATATTATCTCGGTCAAACGCTTGTTAGCAGTCCATAATATTAATTGAGAAATTCTTTCTCAAACTAGATTTCGTTCTGTGATACCGACCTAATAATTAACTATTTTCAACCGACTTCAAAAAAGGAGGAGGTTCTCAATTCGTCGGTATTTTTTTTTGTTTGCTACCTCAAAACTTTCGACTGGGTGAACCGATTTTGATAATTCTTTTTTTATTTTAAAGCTGGTGCTTCCCGTGTGGTCCCATTTGGCAATGGCACCCAGATCTGACAATGGCATCAATGAGAAAAATCATAAAAGTTTTAAATTTGCTATACATACGTATAGCAAATTGGATGATAAATTTACGAATAACTCAATATCGCGCCAACCGATTTCGATGATTCCTTTTTTTATTGGAAAGGATATACTTCAAAGATAGTTTGGTGAGAGTTTAGTTAGGTTCTGATTACGGAGTTCATGGCAATTAAGTGTTCATTGCTGCATTGAAAAATTTAGCATATCTGCACATATTTAGACAAGTTGTTAGTTAGTGTACTTCAAACTCACTAAAAAACAAAAAATAAAAAAAAAATAACAAAAAAACAACCGGCTTCAAAAACACTATTCCAAAACAATAGATATAATATGCAATAAAAAGTATAAAAATAATTGCGTATTTTTGTACAATCTAATTCAAGTTCAGATTTTTGTATTTTTTGGAGTCGGTGTCATCCAAGATAGGCTTGTAACTACATACATAGGTGAGATGTGCTTGAGTCGTGAGGAGTTGAGAGGCGAGAGCGGATCGCGGCGGAAGAACACCGATTCCAAAAATTACAATAATCGTGACTAGAATTATATTGTATAAAAATACACAATTATTTTTATACTTTTAAGTGCATATTAAATTATCTATTGTTTTGGAATAGTATCTTTGAAGTCGATTGTTTTTTTGTTAAAAAAATTTTTTAACTTATGACTTTGTATATTATTTTATGGAAAAGGGTGACAAACGAGCGTACGGATTTCCTGGTGTTAAGTTATCACCACATTCTCTTGCAACACCAGAGGAATCACAGGAGCGGATGGAAGAAAGGTGTACGCGCTTTTTTTAATGATGTCGTATCGGTGTTTCTGCCGCACAAGGAATGTAAAACATACATAAAATTATTTATTCAACTCTCATACCGTTAGATACATCATTGAAAACAAATTTTGAAAACAGCTATTCAGCGACGATTTTCTAAAGTGAAAAATGAACGAGACTTCCTGTCGATTTATATATTCCTTCGTAGTCCTTAAAATACCGTCGGAGATTATTTTATTAATCCTCTAGATTCTATTCTAATTCCCCTAGAATATTGAACCTACCAAAAAAATTTTTACATACAATATTTTCAGGAAGAACGAGTCTATGTCCCTACGTTTTCCTTTTTTCTTAAAAACTTTTCAAAATTGTTACGTATTCGTCTGAACAGGGCGGTATAAAAATGGCATGTTCTACGATATTTGAAGAGTCATATTTTCTTATGTCGTTAGTTGTTTGAAAAAACAAACGTACAGATAAAGCTTTAGCTCTACAAGCATTATCCAGACAGAAAAAAAGGGAATGCGTTTGTATGGAATAACTCTGCTAGCGTCTCTTCTTAATACATTTTCTACGTTAAGTGCTAGTACTACTACTACTCAATAGCTTTTGACATCTCAATTACCGATCACCTTAGTGAATCTATCTATGTATTGGAAATCTAAACGAGACTTTTGTCTAAATACATACATAGGCTTAGACTGAGATCTAAAGAGCTTACTTAGACTTTACTTAAGTAAAGCATAGCTGAGTGTAAACTTAGCATAATCTTTAATTTGGTTTTTATAATCATCTGAGAGCTGAAGTTTTACATAAGTCTGAGCATTGAGCATGGTCCAATAAAAGAGAAATAACCCCAATTTATATATTTTTTTTTTGTTATGTTTCAAAGGTATTTATTAGGGTGCGTTTCCGACGTAACCCGGCTTGATATACACCTAAATTTTAAATTTCCATTATATATCTAAACCCCTCCTCATGAATCACTCAATGGTTTTTGAGTTTCTCGCGAGCAAATAGACATACAGACGCGGCAGTGGACTTTATTTTATAATATGTAGGGAAAAAGAATGGACATCTTAGGCTGTCTGGGTTCACCGTCGTGCTGTGTGGACGAGCCATTATATTACGTTTTAGGTGGTTCTATATTACGAATTAAACATCCCTCCACAATCAGCTCCATCAATGTATTCCTCGCATACAATATATATAAAATATAGACAGTTTAATCTTATTTTTTTTATGACAATTAGGGACGAGACGAGCAGGACGTTCAGCTGATGGTAATTGATACGCCTATAGGACTAATACCTATTTATGTATTATCTTAGATTATAGTGAGACTGAAGAAACGAACAAGACATTTATCTAATGGTATTTGATGAATGCATTACCGCTCAGGTTTCTTGAAAAACACAAAAGTAAACATTACAATTGCGCTCGTCACCTTGAGACATAAGATGTTAAGTCTCATTTGCCCAGTATTTCATTAGCTTCGGCGCCCTTCAGACCGAAACACAATTATGATTACACATTACTGCTTCACGGCAGGGTGTCTTTAATTATTAGGCTATAGCTCCTGTATACGATGTCATTTCAGGGATATTCGTAAGCAATCTTAACGGCTCCTGCATCAGATGTCTCTGCCATGTGGCTGGGTGTGATCTGTCTCACACGTGCTCTGGGGGCTACTGTGGACCGTTCTACATATCAAAGGTCTACTGGGTGGATGCAGGGAAGCCCACTCTTCCGGATGATAGCCCTGACAGGGATGAAGGTAATTTACAAACGAAACTAAAATATTATCTAATATATAAAATTCTCATGTCGGCTTGACCAATTCTCATGAAATTTTGAGTGCATATTGGGTAGGTCTGAGAATCAGACAACATCTATTTTTCATCCCCCTAAATGTTAAGGGTGGTCCACGGCAATTTTTTTTATTTATTTTTTAAATTTTTTTGATTATGAGTCAGCATTAAAAAATACATTCAACTTCAAATTTTTACCCATCTGCGATCAACAGTTACTTTTGTATCGCGATTTTAATATAGGCAATACAACGTTTGCTGGGTCAGCTAGTAATATATATATATTTCTTTTGTGCGCCTGTTGTAACTGAACTCCTCCTAAACGGCTGGACCGATTTTAATGAAACTTTCTGTGTGGCTTCAGGTGGATTCGAGAATGGTTTAGATTCACAATTGAACTCCTAAGCGGCTGGACCGATTTTGATGATTTTTTTGTGTGTCCATATAATATAATTCTCCTGCTCATGTGTATGTGAGTGAACTCCTCCTAACGGCTGGACCGATTTTTCAAATTTAAGACGTGTGTACAGGACAATATATATTATTTAACTATAATATTCAGCTATATTTATAGGTATTTTATTAAGGGTGCGCACAAGCAGCGTTTCTTGCATTTGTACAGTAAAGACGAGTCAATAGAGAATCAATGGCGATTGATATGCTATTTTGGTCTTTAATTGTTATAACGATTTACTGTCGATAATTCATTCTGATGTTTTTTGCAGCGAGTGTGAGTCTAGATAGCAATATGGTATGAGTGAAAACAAATGAGACCATTTGAAATTCTTTTCTTTAATGACTCAACTTATATCAAATTTTTTGTGGCTACTTAAGGCCAGGTTATCCCGTTTATGCCACTTTTAGAATTCATTTTTGATAGGTAAATAATAACATTCAGAAACTGAAATAAATATAGATTTTAGGATCCACTCTTTCTTCTTACCATGTACCCGTTTAATACACGATACAATACAATTTTCTCGATCGAAAAAAATCCCGAACGCACTTCGATTTACAGTTTTTTTTTCAAAACAAATTCCATTTTAAACATGTTATAAAACTCCATTTCTCCTATAATTAATATCACTTTATAGGTTATTAATGTTGGAATCGATTCTACCTGATCGTTTTTATTTCATTACATTTATACATTTTTTATTGATTATCCAAGTGATTTTTGATCCGTTTGTCGTTCGCCAGTGTCTCGCGGGACGTTACCGAGGTGAGACTTGTGTCAAATTATTGCGCGCGCGCTTCTTTTCTGTTCCGTAAATGGTATACGATATAAAATAGATTGTGAATTTATTATTTTGCGTTATTGTATTTGTAAGGATAAAGTTAATGTGAATATTTCTTATTAGTTATTGTGTAAATATTTTGTATGGGTACTTACAACTTTTAAGACAGTATATTTGTGATTGTTTTTTAGAATGGCAAATAAAATTAGGTGTAAATCACATTTGAAGGCGAAAAGAATTGCGAAAGAAATATGGTGAGTTATACTTTTTATTCATTTATTGGTATTCACCACAGTAACAGTATTAAAAAAAATATTTCCCTCCAGTAGTGAAACGCATTCGATGTGGGTTCCAATCTTTTATAATACTATATTTTATTGTTTCAGTTGAAAAATGAGTCGAAATAAAAAAGGTTTATTTGTTGGAAAAAAAAAACAAGGAGGAACAGTAAGTGCTCTCTTTATTTTCTCACTCACTCTCGCTCCCTCAGAATATATAGTAGAAAGCACCTACTAGAAAACGCACAAGATACCTAACTCTGCGCCCGTGTTTGAACTTCAAGAATATATCCCTGAAAGTATTTGTAATTACATTCATCAATGATAGCGAATATTTACTTTGGAAACACTGAACTCATCAACACTCATGATATATATTGATATGGCAACAGACGTAGTCAGAGAGTTCTCGACGAATTTTGGGATGGTTCTTTAGGCAAGTTGAAATTGTGATAAAAAAAAATTTCGCCGTTCGCTGAAACTAGCCCCGCAAGTCTTTTAGCGACTCATGCAAAAATTAATTGAATATTTTTTAGCAACTTCATTTTTTTTATACGGCATTATAATGAAGTGTTTTATTTCAGAAAACCGTGTAACGATACGTCTAATAAGACTCACACATCTTATATAACATTAGAGCCTGTTGATTTGCAACCCTCTGCGAATAAGTAAGTTTTTTTCTGTTGTAGTTCAGAGGCATAAAAAAATTAAATTAGTTTTACGCAGTATCTAATAAACATTAATATTAAACAAATAATTATTATTCCAGGACATCGAAAACACCGAATTATGATACTATACAAGATGTACTCCTACCAATGTCTTCGTTATCTGCGCAAGGACCAATAGTACATTCTGAAACTACTCAGTAAGTTATCAGTACTGACAACAAATACACACGTTTTTACGATTATTATTTTTATATTATTATTATTATTCATGATCAACGTATATAAACTTTATCTTGTATGACTTGTCTATTTAAAATTGTGTTTTATACCTAATTATAATAACGACGGAGTGAGTCCATGACATTTTTTATAAAATTGTTTTTCAACATCAGTTCTGTAGGTTCCACGTTATACTATCTAAAAACTTATTTTATATTGTTACAGAGAAAATGATGGAAATGAAGGCGCATTCATAACTGAAATGTATAACAAGGAAAGCCATTTCCAACCCTTATCAGGACGGCGAATAATTGATATAAATTATTTTTTACAAAAATTCCAAGAAAAAGCACGCCACAATGATCTATTTGATTGTAAATCAAGCAACTTCTGCTTAATTGGTGTAAGAAGACATGGACTGATTTCAATCTTTAAATTTAAATGTAATATGTGTAAAGAAATTTGTTCTATTTCATCTGAAACCACCAAAGATACCGAGCATGTAGATGCTAATATAGCTGCTACCACTGGAGTTGTAGCCTGTGGTATAGGTTTTTCTCAGATTGAAGAGTTATTTTCAGCAATAAACATTCCTATATTTTCTACAAAATTCTTTAACCAAATGCAAAATAAACTTTATAAGAAATGGGAAGAAACTGCATGTGAAACAATGGAAGCCGCTGCCATTAAAGAAAAAGAAATTGCTATAGCAGATGGCCGGACCAAAAACGGGTATGCTGTCATAGATGTCTATGTGGATGGAGCATGGTGTGCCAGGTCATATGGTTCAAACTATAAAGCTTCATCAGGTGCAGCAGCCATAATTGGCAGAAATACGGGTGAAGTTATGTACTTCGGTGTCAGAAATAAATATTGTCTCGTATGTGCCCGAGCCGAAAATAAAAAAACTGCATCACAAGACCACTTGTGTTTCAATAATTTTCAGGGATCATCTAGTTCAATGGAAGCCGACATAATCGTTGAAGGTTTCAAAAGCTCAATTTCCATGTATGGTATAATATATGGCAGAATGGTAGGAGATGGTGATTCTTCGACCTACTCTAAAATATTTATCTCAAATCCTTATGAAAGTCAAAATTTGACGGTTGAAAAATTAGAGTGCCGCAATCATATATTGCGCCATTTTTGCAAAAAGCTAAGAGCAGTCACCACAGAAACTAAATACATATTAGCGCACCGAAAAACCCTCACAAATCAAAAAATTATGACAATGCGAAAGGCAATAGTGAAATCTATTACACATCACAAGGCCTCGCACAGTCCTAAAAATGTAGCAATATCCATTTTGCACAACGATATTATTAACTCTTTATCTCATGCTTATGGGAATCTGTCATGAAAAATGTCAAAATTACTTTTGTGATAAAGATAAAAACTGTGGCGGCGAACTGCTAAAGATTGAAAATTCCACATTTATATTTAGAATAAACGCTATTGTGTCCAACGTGGCTTCAAAGTCACGTAGTTTGATTGAAGACGTGAACACAAATACCGTAGAGTGCTTCAACAGCATTATAGCAAAACATACTGGAGGTAAACGTATAAATTTTGCTTTAAAAGGGGGCTATCAAGGATGATGCGCGGCAGCCGTTGTTTCCTTTAACACAAAATCTACAGTATCAACAATACAAAAAGCTATAACAAGTAACGCTCCCGGAGGTTTAGCTGAAGAAATTGAGAAGAGACGTGCGAAAAAACGAAAATTAAACATGGAACACCCAGTAAAGAAACGTAGAGTTCTAAAAGATTTAAATAAAATGCAACATGACTATGGTCCAGCTTGTTCATTGCCCGATATGTCGCAAAAAGAATATGACAAATCAAAAGAACATTTTCTCAAAAATCTGGAAACACTAACATCTGATCGACACAAAGTAGAGAGGTCTACAATATTACAAAGAGACAGTAGCGAGTGGCTCGAAATAAGAAAAAATATAATAACTGCTTCCAACTTTGGACCAATCTGTAAAAGAAAAGACACATTAGATACAGCTCCCCTCGTTAAAAACCTATTGTACAAAAAAAAATTGGCCCATCTCACATCTATCGCGCATGGAGTTGAGCATGAGCAGCAAGCTTTGCTGCAGTTGCAGCAGCAGGAAAATATTATCATTGAGCCTGTGGTTTATTTATAGATAAAGAATACCCTTTTATTGGGGCAACGCCTGATGGTTTAATTGGAGAGGATACTATAGTCGAAGTCAAGTGTCCAATTACAGCACACAAAAAAGGACTTTCTAATCGTATACAAGAAAACAAAATAGAAATTTTAAAATATAATATAAATACTAAAACTGCAACGGTAAATAAAAACTCAAACTGGTACTATCAGATACAAGTGTCAGAACGACAACAGTGTCTTTTGGCTATATGGGCAGGCGAGAATGAAAATGTATACACAAAATTAAAAGAAAAAGATGATTTATTTTGGGAAACTAAAATGAAACCGAAATTGATAAAATTTTACATGAAATGCTTGCTACCCGAAATCATAGACAGCACGATAAAATTTTACATGAAATGCTTGCTACCCGAAATCATAGACAGCACAAATGTACGTGGTATGCCCATTAGAAACTTATCCATGCAAGATAATAACGAAAACATTCCCCCTGATGATCAAGATGAAAACGAAAATGTTGACCCTGATGAATCACAACCGAGACAAAGCACACGCCAATTGAATGTGAACGATTTTTAAAGTAAACTGATTATGTTGGGAACTTCAAACTATTTCATACAAGTAAGAAAATTGTAGAAATTTTTTAGACCTAAAGTGTTTTTGACAAAATTATGCACATAAATCATTTTTGTTCACAATATTGTATTATTTTTAACGATCCCTATTTTTAGGCCTGATACTGTTTAGCTTAGACTGTGAGACGCGAATAATCAGGCTTTACGTCCGACTCGAATTTGAGACGTAGCCGGGAAGTTCGCGACAATTTTTGGAGAGTTGTTCTAGTAAGTTGAAATTATTAAAAAAATATAATTTTAGCTAGTTAACGATTATTTCGCTACTGTGCAGCATATTACTTTTGCTAAAAAAATGTTTGCCAACTTGGTTTTCTTTATCTTTTAGTCTAGGATTTATTGAATTCGAAAAAAATCCAAGACCTCTCAAAAAGTTTTTTTGGATTTAATCTTTGCATAAGTAGTATGCTGTGAATTATCAAAATAACCGCTAACTCGCTAAACGAGTTGCGTAGCTGGATTAGGTGTTTGTCGAAATTGTATTTTTCACTAAAACACATAATTTCAACACGCCTATAGCACCTTCCCAAAATTCATCGCGAGCTCTTAGACTAGTGGAGACCTAGCACTTGGAACACCCGGCCAACAAACTACAATTTCAATAAATTGATTCATAAATATTTTTTAGGGTTTATTGTATAATATATCTATTCAAATTGAATGTCTTAGGTTTATTCGATTACTACGAATTATTACAAAACAAACTTACAATTAGTCAAATCTCATATTTTATTTTTAAAAGAAATTATGATATTAAATTTAGTTGACCTACAGCTGCCTGATTACACGAAATATTGTGATTTGTGAGACGCTAGCGACGTTAGCGCACGACTCGCTTCGCGGGAATCGCGGGCAACTCTTGTAAGCGTTAAATGCCTACTTCGCTGGGTCTACCCGGCCTTAAAGCGCCACTCGCGAGCGTCCAGAGAACTAATTTTGACGTATAATACAAATGGATGCGAGGGAACGTACAATAGTCGGAAGTATTTTTGCATTTTGAATTAATTTCGTGTTATTTATACTTCAAGATTTTTTTTTAAATAGTTTCCAACCCATCTATCGATGTTAGCTGTGGTTGTCATCACTAGTTTAAGTACCGCAGACTCTCGCTACATGGCCATCAGCGCCAAAATGGCGAATATCAAACAGCCACAAAATCACTTTGACAGCCGCCAGTCCAGCGGTATATAGTAGAGGTCAGTGTTGCAACGACATAATATATCGTTCAACATTCAAGATTCGCGCCACTTGTTTTTTATAGTTAAGAATCAAAATCACAATATCCATGTAACATGACAAATCTTTTGAAGTATTTTTGACTCTGTATTCAACTGTTTTTATTATACATACATACATAAAATCACGCCCCTTTCCGTAGGGGTAGGCAGAGACCACTCCTTTACACTTGCTACGATCCTTGCATTCTTGCTTCGTCCACTTTCATTATTCCTTTCATACATGCTTTCCGGTTTAGGGTAAGTACTTTTCACCTGGCCTTTTTTCAAGACGTCCCTGATTTGATCTTGAAACGACCGCCTAGGTCTACCCCTTCCAACACTTTCATTCACACTGGCCTTATACACTTTCTTCGTCAATCGTTCTTCATTCATTGTCTCTTCATCCTTTATGAAGAAGATAATATAGTAGTAGATGTGATGAGATGTAGTAGATGTGTTAGTTCCTGCGTCTCGGAACTATTTTAAAGGATGACATTATTAATTTTCATTATTTTTTTTATTTTAAATGAGACATAGGATAATCTAAATAAATATTTATCATTGTTTTCAGCCTTTGAAGATTGCGCCAGAGATTTCTACTGCTCAGTGAAAATAATTGAAAGCTACATGGCAAGATTTGGAAAGGTAAGAAAAATATCGAAAATGATATGGAGTTGAAATACCTTCATTCGCAAATAATCAATTCTGTTATTACACTCCTTGAATTAATTAATTAATGAATTACTCCTTTATCGTAAACTTTTGAATCTATTATGTGTTATTGTTAGTTTTATGCAATTTTTACACAGTTTGTTACTTTTTTTAAGTGATATTCCTCACTTTAGAAAATTTATAGATTCGGGCGCTATCAGTACCAACTAAAACAGCCGTCCGCATGCCGCATGATTCGTAAATCCTGGTATATCTTGTTTAATCCTCAGGTTGTGGCTCCATCTACAGGATCTACTTTACAGATGGTAACTTACTAACCAATCATAATTGCATAATAGGAAATTTACTTGAGATGTCGCTCGCATGCGGATGATTGGCGAATTGGTAGAGCGCTGGTACGTTACCCGAGGACGTAATCCGGCATCGTTCATAAATTTTGGTACAAATTAAATTTGTACATAGAATTTTTCCACGTCCTATATACATCTTAGCAAAGGCCCTAAAACTCTAACATGGAATCCTGTCCAAGAGTCGTCTCTAGTTTCAATCAACTGTGAGCTTGACTCTGTCGTCCCTCCGGTTATGTTCCTACCTCTCCTACTTCTACGGTTTCAGGGGATATGATCCCGTCACCACCTCCACTTCTCCTATTTTTTTATGATAATAAGGGACGAGACGAGCAGTACGTTTAGCTGATGGTAATTGATACGCCCTGCCGCTTATAACGCCGCTGATACGCCCTGCCGATTATTACAACATGCCGCTTAGAATTCAGGAAAAACCCAAAAATTCTGAGTGGCACTTCAATTGCGCTCGTCACCTTGAAACAAGATGTTAAGTCTCTAATAATTTAAGTAATTCTTACTCATTACTGCTTCACGGCAGAAATAGGCGCCGTTGTGGTACCCATAATCTAGCCGGCATCATGTGGCATAAAAGGCATAAAAGGCATTTATTTTCTCAAAATTCATTCCTTTAGAATTCTTTTTGATGTCATTTCTAATAACTACTAGATACTACTACCGCTTCGGAAACATATGGCGCTCTGAGAGAGAAGAAGCGGCGCAAGAAACTCTCCAAGCATTCTTTTTTTGCGCTCTTTTCAATAAAAATATACAATATTGTTCAATCATTTCTATGTCTATAAAATAATCACAATCTAGTCCCAGGCTGTCCGATCATTTAGATATTCAGCAGTGGAGTAATAGGATTTTTTTTATTTATAGATAATGTCTGAACAGTGGCTGGGACTTTATTATAGAAGTGTATACATTTACCCTTAAAGCTATTATGTATCTTATGAAGCCTACTAGAATTAGTTACAAGCAATCCCTTATTTCTAGTGTTATAATAATGAAAATCACTATTAAGAGCAAAAAGGTGACGATTTTTGTGAACGTATATTAAATTTTCATAAATGTAGTGACAATGAACAGTCATATTTATTTCTTTAAATTTTTCTTTGAGAGACTGTCTATAACCAAGCTGATATATAGCACGGAACGGATATGTGCAAAGGAGCCTCCCACTCCTATATGCCCTGTCTCGTCTATCTCCACTAAAGCTGGTCTCAATTTTCACACATTCTATTCTTCAACCCTACATGTTCTTAGAGCATAGAAACCTACGGGCGGAGTTCACAGACTTTCATTGAAACGGTGTTTAACAATCAGTCAATGAATTCAATTCTTAAACATCGCAGCCGGTTTAGAAAAAGTTTTTTAGACTCCAAGATACAAGGATGCTACGAAATTATTATAATAAGAACTAGTTGTGACGAAAAAGAATGGGTTTATAAATGGCCTGTATTATCGGAAAAAACTTAGATCATTCATACGTCTAGATAGACTGTGACAGCTGTGAAAACGTCGAAATAAATTGAGGTTGACTATTAACCTCTCTTTTTAGCTCTACACGCACACTTATTCAAAGTGACATACAAATCGCGAGTGTAAGACGTAGTTAGTCACGCACACTAAAGTAATAAACCTGGCCTGTTTTCATAGGTTGTTTAACAGCAAGAGGCTCTATCTAGACATATAAATTATCTAAGGCAAAATTGACGAAATTTATGATGCAATGATAAATAGTACTTAAATACATAAATCTTAAACATTAAACTGCAATATTGCTAACTGAACAGTATGCTTGTCTTTGTCTCTACAAGTTAGATCACTAAAAACGTCAGAACTTACAATTGACAGTTTGATATAACCATGAGCATTTACAATCCCATTATTTATCGGTATCAATTCAAATTCATATATTTTTATTCAAAATAGGATGTCACATCACTTATTGAAAGTCAAAAACTACCACCCCTTCCAAAAAAGAATGCTTTAGAACTGTGAAGAATGGGCGCAACAAACTCAGCGGGCCTTATTTTCCATCAAAAAATATGTTTACAAAGTAATTTTGTACAATTAAACTTTTTTTAATAGCCTGAGGGCGGTCGCTCCATTCCATCTGTGGGATCACTAAGAAAGTCATTTCTGTTATAGTAACCTTTACAATATCTACCCTTTTAATATCGTAATACTTTTGTTTTGAAAATTTTCTGTTGTACAAGCATATACAACGACCCACAAAAGACTTACTAACTCGACTTAGCCGAGCAATACGCATAACAAGTATATGTTTGTTCCTCGTGTTAACACTATGATTGTCACAGTTTCCTGCAAATTCCTCTATGTACTTATGAACATATAGAACAATATCAACCCCCTTATTCATAATAGTCTGCTAACTTAAAGCATTGCTAATTCTCACTCTGTCTTCTTCTATTGACCTAAGTCAGAATGAGAAATAACACTCCTTAGCGTCTGTTTAAAGTTAGCGGAACATTATGAATAAGGGGACAAGAATATATTGAGAAGCAACAGTCAATATGTTTATTTCTTTAAATTTTTCTCTTAATGGTTCTATAACATTATTTTTATTAATTTACAATTAAGAGATGATGTTTTTCCCAGGACTGCAACGGTGATGGAGTGACTGACTGCTTCGATTATATGATGATCAATCACAATGGTGGGAGAGCATGTTCCTCACCACTGTTCCTATCCGAGCTGGGCTTGCGGAGATTGAAGCTCTTCAGACAATGTCGCTTCCAGTAGACTAAGACACCCCAATACAGTGCCGGATTCAGCAACCTCGGGGCCCCTAGCAAATTCTTCCAAGGAGCCCTTGATCTGTATTCATCTTTTTTTTTAAGTTCTTTAAGTAAAAAATATATAGAAAGTACATTATTCAACACAGTCAAAGAAATAACAATCTTAAATTTAATACATTTCAATGGCGACATTGCATTATAGAAATGGTTTGGTCAATGATTATGTTTTAACATCAGAGATTTACAAAGCTTATAATAATAACAGATACTTGATATTTTAGTGTTGTACCTTTGGAGAGGTAACACTTGTTTAGTTAAATATTTAAAATGTTTAGCTTAGTATTAAACAATCATTAATTTGTTATTAATGGCATAGGTAATAACTTAATTTATCTAATTATTTATTAGTACGGTACGGTACGGTAGTGTTTATTAGTACGTAACTCACGTTTTATCGGTGAGGGTACCGAATAGTTTCGGACCATTCGGAGGTCAAATTCAAATTCAAATAATTTATTCAAAATAGGATGTGACATCACTTATTGTAAGTCAAAAAAAACTACCACCCATTCCAAAATGAATGCCTCAGGCCTGATAAGAATGGGCGCAACAAACTCAGCAGGCTTTTTTTTTTTCATCAAAAATATGTTTTACAATTATTAAAGTACCATTTGCAAAGTAACAAAGTAACATTGTACAATTAAACTTATTATTTAATAGCCTGAGGGCGGTCGCTCCATTTCCAATATGTGGTATCATTAAGAAAGTCATTTATGTTATAGTAACCTTTACCACACGAACGTTTTTTAACAATTCTTTTGAATAACGTAATACTCTTGTTTTGAACATTTTCTGGGATCCTGTTGTAAAAGCATATACATCGCCCCACAAAAGACTTGCTAACTCGACTTAGCCGAGTAGAAGGCAATATAAGCTTATGTCTGTTCCTGGTGTTAACATTATGGTTATGACAGTCCTTCATCAGGGACCAGGGTGAGTGTACCACTACACTACGGGATAACGTTCGGGATAACGTCCCTAATGGTTCGAAAATAGTCGGTACCCACACCGATATAACGTGAGTAAAGCCGTAAATAAATAAGTAGATAATGTCTCACGAAAGTTTTAATAAATTAATTTATCTATATTGCAAATAGTCGGTTACCGAGTGTCGAACTTGGATTGTCTTAGTTGGAAAAGTTATAACGTTTTTGGGACATGTAGTAAATTCAATGTACCATCACTTTTATAAGTTTCACTCATAAAACTATGCTCACGCAGTGATGAATGGGTTTAAATATGCGGGGCCCCATTTAACGCGGGGCCCGTAGCAATACTCTTGCTCCGTGGTAATCCGGCACTGCCTCAATACTGTACTGATTAATGTAATCTATTAATTTAACGTTTACTCCAATAAATTAATATTATAATTGTCTGCGTGTTAATTTTTTATCGAATAGAGTAAATAATGGATATATTTAAACTTGTACCGCTCCTTACTTCTACATTATGATCTATGTTAGGAATTTTCGGAATGATATTGATCAGTCTTTGGGTCAATATCTTAGGCAGAGATCCTTAGAGCGTACTCAGACTCCACTCATACTTTACTTACGTAAAACTTAGTTGAGTGTGATAAAACGCGAACTTGACTTTTGCATTGGGCTGTCTTAGCTTAAGCTCAGCATAATTTCTGCTTTTTTTTTTACGAAAATAAGGGACGAGACGAGTAGGACGTTCAGCTGATGGTAATTGCCCTACCCATTACAATGCAGTGCCACTCAGGATTCTTGAAAAACTTAAAAATTCTGAGTGGCACTACAATTACGCTCGTAACCTTGAGACATAAGGTGTTAAGTCTCATTTGCCCAGTAATTTCACTAGCTACGGCGCCCTTCAGACCGTAACACAGTAATGTTTACACATTACTGCTTCACGGCAGAAATAGCCGCCGTTGTGGTACCCATAATCTAGCCGGCTTCCTGTGCAAAGGAGCCTCCCACTGGTAATGCTGACAAATTACTATAAAAAAGAAATCAAAGATTATGCTAAGAACTGTATAAATTATTAATATTAATTATTGTCTGTATTTCCCCCCCCCCCCCCCCCCCCCTGAGAACTGTATAAATGTCATTTAAAAACCGAAGCTGTAAGATTTGATTTCACAATTCACCTCAAGCCTTTTGTTTCGGTTTATTATTGCAATACCTAAGTAGAACATGTTTGCGGTGAATACACGGTGAAAATACAGTGCGGGGGTGGCGGGGAATTCGGACCAGTCGGGGTTTGCGCTTTTCACTTATTAAATGATATTTTTTGAAGTTATACTTTTTTCTAGCGTTAGAGAAATATCATCAGAGTGAATTACAACGATGCGCGCGTACACCGTCATGCGAATTCGACACCCTGACGTTAGCTGCTCAGCTAGACTATTAAATGGTTGCAGACGTCGAACGTTTTCAATCACATAACTAAGCAATTTTTCATATCAGATGTTTCTATAAGACTTTATGCGTCAGGGGTATCTAATTTAGTATCATACTTCAACTACCAAGCCTCTCTCCTCAACTCATATGTCTAATGAACCATATTCAATGGACGAGAATCAAATAAATTTCAATTAATATAAAAGTTTTAATACACAAAAAAATCCTCTCCAATTGCATAAAAATAATTTAATGATATTTATTTACACAGTATTCAATTTCAATAGCAATTATTTTTATTTGATATTAGATGTGACATCACTCAGTCCTAAGAAGAACGGGCGCAACAAACTCTGCGGAAAAAAAACATTGCCCCCCCCCCCCCCTTGCACAGATTGCCAGCTAGATTATGGGTACCACAATAGCGCCTCTTTCTGCCGTGAAACAATAATGTGTAAAAATTTGTGTGTTTCAGTCTGAAGGGCGCCGTAGCTAGTGAAATTACTGGGCAAATGAGACTTAACTATCTATCTTATGTCTCAAGGTGACGAACGCATTTGTAGTGCCGCACAGAATTTTTGAGGTTTTACAAGAATCCTGAGTGGCATTGCATTGTAATGGGCAGGGCGTATCAATTACCATCAGCTGAACGTACTGCTCGTCTCGTCCCTCATTTAATATAACTAGGTTTCGACTAAGCACTTTTGTATCGTCATAACAAATATTTAATTTCTATTTTAATGAAGTTTGTTTGACTTTGACTTTGAGTTGTTTCTGTTTGTGCCATTGTCAAAGTACTTGTCAAATCAAATCAAATCATCTTTATTTCTTTGATTGATTTATTTGTCCCTAGTAAGTAGAACATATTTCCTACTAGAGTTGATTCATATCATTCATGAATCTATCCGGAATCTATCATAACATGTCCGGAAAAAGTAGAGCTCGTGAGAAGAACATTCAAGAAACTCAACGGCCGTTCTTGTAAATCAAATAGATCTGTAATATACATTACGAATTAGTTTGTAAAGTGCTGCGTCAAATGTATTAATCATATTCAAAGTTAAAAAGCGTTCTAATTGTAATATGCTCTGACTTGTGAGTGACTTGACTATGTGGTCGCTAACTATGGGGCTTATGAGTAAGCTCATGGTCACTCAGAGGGCAATGGAGAGGGTTCGGAGATTCCCTGCGAGATCAAATCAGAAATGAGGAGGTCCGTAGGAGAACCAAAGTCACCTTCATATCCTAAATAATTGCGAAACTGAAGTAGAAGTGGGCAGTGCACATAGCTCGACGGACAGATGGCCGTTGGGGCAGTAAAGTCCTCGAATGGCGACCACGTACCGGAAGACGAAGTGTTGGTAGGCCCCCCACAAGATGAACCGATGATCTAGACAAGATCGCCGTTATACGTTGGATGACGACAGCGCAGGACCGATCGTCGTGGAATCTCTCTTGATGATCTCGTTATGATCTTTGGGGGAGGCCTTTGTCCAGCTGTGGACGTCTTCCGGCTGGTGATGATGATGTTCTGACTTTAACCCGACCGACACAAAGTAAATGAGCTTTCCTTCTGCCGTTTTATCGATTTTAAACTCGTTAGGTACTCAATATTTTGCTGATAAACTCAATAGGTACTTCTATTAATTCATCATCAAATCAAACAACAATATTGTTCATTTATATTTATTATAACATAGGTTTATATTGCATAGGTACCAGCTACACACATGTGCTTAATTAAAGTGTTATAAAATAACAAAAATTTACTGACAAGTTCTAATATTTCATGAATTATCTTATCAAAATATATCGCCGAACATTCTAAGTGAGACTTCATTAAAATATTCTTAAGTGATTCGTTGATCACCAGATTGTTCACAAACCAAATGCAATGAAAGTATTAGGTTGGAAACTTACATCATTTATACGTCTAGATAGACTGTGACAGCTGTGAAATCGTCAAAAAAAATTGAGGTTAACAGTTAACCTCTATTTTGAATAATGCACGTACACTAACACAGAGTGACATACAAATTGTGAGTACGTATAAGATGTAGCTTGTCACGCACACTAAAGTAAATAAACCTGGCCTGGTTTCATCGGTTGTCTAGCAGCGAAAGGCTCTATCTAGATGTATAAATTATCTAAGGTTGGAAACAGGAAGAGATAGATATTACATTAGAGGAACAGATAGATATTATTATTATGACATAACATTGTCAAAAATATTTATAATTTCTAAATTTCTCTAGTTCCTCCCTAGTTTTCACTCCTTTTATAAATATTTTATATAAATTATAAATACAATATTAAAAACAATTAAATTATAAATATCACTAAGTTCTTATATTTAATAATTGAAGTTGTTTTATCTGTGTATGTCCTTTGCAGTCTAACAGCAGGTTTTATGAGAAAATAAATCTGTTTAGTTTTAGCACCGATCATTACCGTTACAGTCCATAGACACACACTCAAATCTTAGTAGTCTACTGTGACAAGACATTGGCTTAATTGTGGTTTGTATTCCACAGAAGCCACATAAAAATAGAATAGAATAAAAAGGCCAGAGAAGTCTGAAGCGTAGGGTCAGAAACGAGATTCTCAGATTTTTTCGAGAAAAGAGTTTTTTCTGAATAAAAAAAAATCAGAAAAGCGGAAGAAACGGTTAAAAAAATATAAGCATTCATTCCCCTGGAAATGATTGTTTAGAGAAACATTAACTTGATTATTTTACAACACTATTGTAAGTTGTGTCTTTTTTCTAACCATAAAAAAACCTTTTCACGTAAGTATTATAATAGTATAATATTAACATATATAACTTCATATAACGCATAATAATATCATATCAACCCACGGAACTAGAAAATATATGTATAAAATAGAATAATTATCCTGAGGGAGTACATTTTCATTTCAGTCCATTTACTTGATAGTGATAATAAGTAATAAAAAATAACGACGATAAGGACAAACAAATTAGAACTTATCTTAACTTAGCCTAGCTTAACTTAGATACATTAAGAATAAAGTATATTTCTAAATAATATTGTACGCGTATCTTTTATATAAACATAAAGCTTAGGACCGGTATTGTTTCAGATACATCTCAAGATTGACGAACGGATTGAAGACGGCCGTTTTCAATAACGTATCTCTAGTTACGGATAGACTGTTATCACCGTTTAATGACAAGGTCTAATCAATCCATAGTTATGTCCAATATACTTTATTAGTTAAAGTCCAATGCTATCTGTCGATAGGTTATTGAAATGTAAGTAAGTGTAAAAGGATATTTTTGTCTACCTCTAGTAAGTTAAACTTAGGATAGATAGGTTATTGTAAACGGCCGTAGATGTAGACAATAACTTTATAATTAAATATTCGACTTTCGAAAATATCGAAAATAAACAAATATGGCGGCAGAGTAATATGCCGCTAATAATAAAATATTTTATTGTCTATGAATGGCAAATTAATTGGCAAAACTAAATGATTCTTGAATATTGCCAGTGTCGTCGATAAAACTATTAGTAAGTTAGTGCTGCCAATAATATCAAAAGTTTTTTGTTGTCTTTATCAAATCCAGGATTATACCACGGACTAGTAAAAAACTAAGAACTCCGTGTCACCTTACATAACAGTATAGCACCAAAACAAGCCGATTAATGTGTAAATACATAGCCACACGCACACACTTACACTACTACATGCCGATAGGCGGCCATTATGAGAATTGTCATCGTCTGTGACAGATTAGTTTGCGTCTCAATAAAATATTTTAAGAATGCCGTCGTGCGTTGTGTAAAAGTGTAAAAACGATACTTTATAAGTATTTGTGGCCATATATGATTATTTAAGGGAGAAAATTGTGTAACTTGTATCCCCCGTAACCGCAGACACACTAGAATAACGGTGCTTCACTTGCAAATATCACAGCGCGGAGTACTTCTTTTTTTACTCGTCCGTGGATTACATACGCATTTTACCCACGGACAAAATATCTATCGATACATTATGATACATAAATTCAGCCAAAGCAAATAAGAATAATTTAATGTAATATAACTAACATGAGAAGTAGTGTTTAGTAATAGATAGTAAATTAAAAATTTGTTACTCCCGATAGTTACGAATATCCCAAAAAGGACACTAAAAGAAAAGAAATTATTAATCTTGTCTTTTTCGGAAAACTGCCAATTACTTTTGGTATATGGTGACGGGTAATGAGATCTTCAGTTTGTGAATCTTCAAAATGTAACCAACGGCAATGGTTCTGGAGACGAGGTCGGTTCACTGTCGCTTTCTTCATCAGACTCACTGGCGAACTCCACCTGGATATATTATGCCCAATATAGTCGGATACTTGTCGGATGACAATAATATCTATGCGTAGGTAAATTGGAACTGATGGTATAGTTTTGTTACGTCAACTGCAGCTGGTTACAAAGAGTATATAACTTAAATCTCTGGAAGTAGAATATTTAATTTAATGAAGTAAGTATATAACTTAAATCTCTTTGTAAGAGGAGCCTAAGCGAGAGAGAGAGAGACTATTTTCCATACAACACTTTTGATCCCAATTCAAATTAAAATGCAAATATTTTTATTCAAACTAGGATTTAAAATCACTTATTGAACGTCAAAAACTACCACCCATTCGAAATAGTATTCCTCAAACTTGAGAAGAACGGGTGGTAGTTTTTTACGTTCAATAAGGCAAAATCAAAAAACTTTATCCAATTAAGCTTAAACAAAGCGCTTTTGAAACGTCACTGTGTCACTACATGTTTCTTTTAAATTACTGACTCTACTCGTGAGAAGTGATTTTATATCCTATTTAGAATAAAAATAGTTATACAATTGATTTAAGTTTTCTTCAAAATATAACTAACATTCGAGTCTCGTGCCAGATTTTGGCGAGACAACACGTCCTGAGGATGCCTCGTGTAGAGGCGAAACACGTGTCGAATTGTTTCAAAAACAAATATTGGCAGAATTAACACTAAAGAAAACTTAAATCATTTGTATAATTATGGATTTCCGCAAACTAACGCCTAATTCATTTTTTATAATATTTAATATTTTTTTTTTTCATAAAAATAGTTGTATTTTGCTTATGTTCTTATATATATGGGCGAAATAAAACATAGCTTCTTACCCACGGAGTCACTCGACGTCTTCCTCCTGCCTGCAGGGACCTGGCTTCATTAGCCTGCCAAGCCTGCCAATAAATAAATGCATTACTTTTACTAATTCGATAGATTTATTGGTATTACACAAATTAAATTAACTAAAATTTATGAACGATGCGGGACTCAAACCGGGTTCCGTCCGAGCGCTTTTAGTACCTAACTGAAACAACCGTTCGTGTGACGCATGGTTCGTAAATCTTGGTATGTTTTGTTCAACTTTCAGGTTGTGGCTCCACAGGATACTTTACAGTTGATAACCTGCTCAACCCCAATAGTTGCATATTAGAGAATCGACTTGAAATGTCGCTCTTTACAACAAAAACAAGCTGTTATTTTTAAGTGTAAAAAAAAGTACAGCTAAGTGAATCACTACCGAAAGTTAATTTTTAATTAATTTATTTTTGTATTACATAAAATCTACAGCAGAATACATCAGTTATTAGATTTATACATAGGTACTTATTACAAAACGTTTCCAACGTAAATTTTATATTATTTAAGTTGAGTTAGATTCTTAAATAACCTACATACTCAAAATAGACGCCACAATCCTGGCAAACTATTATTAATCATCATCATCATCAGCCGGAAGACGCCAACTGCTGGACAAAGGCCTCCGCCAAAGATCTCCACGACCTGCCCTACCTTCCTAACCTAATTAACCTACCTAACCCAATACCTACCTACCAACAATGCGTGTTCCGGTACGTGGTCGACTTAGTATTATGAGTCTTGAAATATTTTAGATAGCAATTAACATTCATCTGAAGTCAACTTAGTGATATTTTTCTATCGAGGAAATTCTGTGACATCATGTTTACACATAAGACAGTTGCTTATATATTATGATCTATCATAATATACTGAGTTTTAACATACTTAATATATTCATTTCAACATGATTGATTTTGATACTTATATACACAGTTCATTATATTGCTAAGCAATTAGAGGTAGGGAACGCCTTTGAAAAATACATATGGTGTGTATTCTTATGAATTTTAAATTTATTAAAATATTAACTTATTAAATTTAGATTTATAACTTGACTAAATTACGCCGTGATTTAATTTTCTTATCATATGTACTTTACGGCGTTTTTTATTAAGATATTATGAAACAAAGACCTAGAGCTATTTGTCAAAACTGTACCTATGTTGCACCTAATGTCACAATAAGTTAGCTTAAATATAAATAAGATATTCCAGAATTAAATTTGTTATTCAAAAATTATTAAATTACAAAATAAAAATTAAATACCAAAGTCTTGCTTAAAAGCTATTTAACACTGTGCCTAAACTAGGCTATCCTGTATTATGGCGTACGAACATAAAGGTAAATTGAAGATTTCTTAATTTCAGAGCCTTTTTTATGGCGATAAGTCATAAACATAGCTGGTTCTGTTGATCTCTTTAAGTTCGATCAAGTTATCTTTTATCTAGTACATAATATTTGATAGATAGACTCTAAAACGTAATAATAAAAACCATCATTATATTCACCTGGTAGGCATCATTGAAGGCGTGTGCGAGTGAGAGGGCTAGAGCGCGCGCTTGTCTCCTTCTAGCGCACACAAACACATGCACCACGTGAGTGTCGTTACTCCCTCCCGCCGTTTTCCCCTCCACCACTGCAAACACCCTGGCATTCGCGGCGTCCGCCGAACAATAGGAAATCCTGAAAATATCGTATTAAATGCCAATGTAACACCAAAACAGTAATAATATATTATAGGAAAATAAGTTATTGGGAGATCCTTCAAAGTTTACTTTCAACTCTCCACAAGGTGGCGCTGTAACACAACAAACTAATATATTTTCTACGAAATGAGCCACAATGAAGCCTAAGCTAGTCAACCTCATATTATAAAGGTGAATGTGAGTTTGTTATGTTTTTGCGTCTTTCGTTATTAACAGAATAGCATGAAATTTGGCATAAACACGTATGAGTAGAGATATGGTTATATTGTTATATATGGTTATATATTGGGTAAAATTGTATGCTTTGAGCTGTCAAACGATTATAAAAACGAAGTCAAAAGTCGAGTTTTACGTAAAGTTTGAGTAAAGTCTAAGTACGCACTATAGATGTCAGCCAAGTCCTGTGCTCTACAATTGTATATGCTCACGTTCTCAGTTTTTGCACGCCTCGAACGCTAAGCGGCGAGGTTGTGCTTTATAACCGACCTGTCAAGGTCACACGATTTCCACACTTTAAACTGCATATTTTTTTTCTATTACTCTTAGACATTATAAAAAGCACATCAATATACAGCTGATACATTAATGAATAATCCTGATACTTTTTTTAAGTTGTCGAATACGTATTAATATAAAAAAAAGTTCATTAAAAAAAATTATCATGGACGTCCATTAGTCAGTCTGTGGTTCAAAAAACGGCGTGGTACGGACATCTCGAGAACGACTTGACGAAACGACTTAATTTTTTTTTTTTCACAATTTTTCAGAATTAAGCAGAGAAGGTTCCTTTTGAAAATCACTGCTGTATGCCTTCTCGTTTTTTTCTTAATATAGCGTGAGCGTTCGAGGTGTGCATTTTTGAATTTTCAAATTTTTTCTACTCTAGCACTAATTGTGGATAGCTGTAATTGACTCTCTGTCATTATCTTAAGTATCATTTAAGTTTTTTAAGCTCTTGGTTTTCCTAATAAATTTTCATTTATTAGGAAATATTAATGAATAAAGATACGAGGTTAAAGGTAAGGACAGAAATTGTGGTTTTAACTTATCTTAAATGACGCAGTAGAGGAGTGTGAAAACAGGTCGACATTAATGTGAGAATCCAATGAAGAGCACATTCTGTGAAGAGGCGCGCGAAACACAATATTGGTTCTAGGAGTCGGTAGATTGAAAGTTCTGTGCGTGCGTAGAGACCTGATATGAACATTGAATGGCACAAGCTCGAGGAGTATGATGGATAACGCATCATAAATTGTCCATACCTACAGGTTACTGTTATAATTAGAATTAGGTCTTAGGCTGATATTTCAATAGAGCGTACTTACACTTTGCTCAGACTTTACTCACGTAATACTTTGCTGACCAACTGTACCGGACTGTTGCAGTGGTTGATGCAATTAAGACCAGATCACCTAAGATCACTTAAGACCAGTAAACCAAATAAATAAGTTATGATCCATACCTGTATATGGAGACACTCATCACATTCTCTTGAGAGTCTGCATCAGACACGATGATGCCCTTGGAGCTGATGTCCAGGTTCACCTTCTGAAGCTTCTTATTTGATGCTGAAAAATTTATAATTGTATCTTAATATATACGGAATTCACTAGCGTATTCACAAAAAAAATATATAATTCCGTCGTGTCAACGAGTTGATGAAGTTGTTAAAATAAAGATACATGGGTTGTACTACAAGTTTATTTATTTATTGGAGAAAAAACAATTACAACTGATTATAAAAATATTTAAAAATAAATAATAAAAATTAAAAATATGCAATCACAGACCTAAAAATTTCTCACTAAGCGCTAAATGTTAAACTAATTACTAAAATTGTGAAAAAAAAACGTCTGTTCAAATGAATATCTACCCCCTTAATAATAATAGTCTAGCAGACTATTATAAATAAATTAGCAACTTAAAGCATTGCTAATTCTCACTCTGTCTTCTTCTATTGACCTATTCAGAATGAGAAAAAACACTCCTAAGCGGCTGTTTAAAGTTAGCGGACCATTATGAATAAGGGGGCTAATGTTTAAACTAGTTTTATATATATAAATAATCACAGAGAACACAAACTATTGTAGAAAAAAAAAACAATACAAAATGAACAACAAGTTGCCGGAATTAAAAAAAAATACTATAAAATATGTTCAAAAATGAATTTGTTGTTTTACATTTTTTAAGGTAATTTAAAAAAAAATCCCATTCCGAGGTAGTGAAATCGGACACACCTTATTCAATACTTATTGCCAGCCTCTTCTGGTAATGAAAACCGTTGACCGCGTCTACCTTAGACTCTACCAATGAATATAATGGGTTTGAACCGCTCTAGCTCTAACGACAAGAGCCCTACGAGTTTTACGAAAATCAGTAGTGCTGTGAAATGCTGGCTTTGAAAGCCACGGCCGTGTCACAGGTAATCCTGAGGCGGTGACGAATTTCGTGCACTGCACAGGAACTCTCCAGTGGGAGGCTCCTTTGCACAGGAAGCCGGCTAGATTATGGGTACCACAACGGCGCCTATTTCTCCCGTGAAGCAGTAATGTGTAAATATTACTGTGTTTCGGTCTGAAGGGCGCCGTAGCTAGTGAATTTATTGGGCAAATGAGACTAAACATTTTAGAATTCAGAATTTTTGGGTTTTTCAAGAATCCTAAGCGGCACTGCATTGTAATGGGTAGGGCGTATCAATTACCATCAGCTGAACGTCCTACTCGTCTCGTCCCTTATTTGTATAAAAAAAATTAGGCCAATCACAATTTAAATACGTTCTTTCTCGGTTTGTTTTTCTATTAAATTCTGGGAGTGTTTTGTGTACTAAATGTTTTTCTATCTTATTTAACTTTCAACTTAAGTAGAGTTGAGTACCTATTACGAGAGCACATACCTTCGCATATATTTTTGTACTTTGGTGAAGATACCGTGGTTATATTAATTCATTATTTTCGTGATATCAAGATTATTACCATATGTAGGTATTTATTTACTCGCCAACTTACTCAAGTACCTAAGTGTAAACTATTCAGTTGCTTGTTGCATTACTGCATAAATTGAAGGGGCACCTATTGTTAAGTGATCACCACCACCAACATTCTCCTGCACTCCAGTAGCGCCTCTAAGAAAGGTAGACGTGCTTTTTATGCAGAAATTAATGTCGCATCGTCCTTGAAACATCTCACAAGGGATTTGATTCCATAATGTGGTTAACGTTGAAGAAATTTCCTAGAAAACTGTACACATCGCGACATATCGATGCATCGAAATGATGATTATACGTTAACCCGCTTACTCTTAGCTGTGTGCAGAGCGGAGCGGACAGCGAGTGCGGTGGCGGGCGCGGAGGCGGCTCGTTCGACGGGCGCAGCACCCGCGTAGCGCACGTCACTCTGACCCCGCCCTCCGTGAGCCTCTCGCCACCAGCCTTCTCCCTCACACTCAGCCAGCGCCCATTCCTCACTCAACTCTGTCAAAATATATGATAAGAAAAGAAATTTAAAATAATTTACATATTTTCGCATTACCTAGCCTCAAACTAGACAAAACTTGTACCAAAGTGTATATACTTAAACAATTTGTTAAGCAGTTGGCAGAGCACTGGCACGGAACGCCAGAGGTCGTGGGTTCCAGTCCCGCATCGTTCACAAAATTTTATTTTCAATATTTATTTGTGTATTAATCCTAGAAGTGAGGGTTATCACTTTAAAAACATAACAAATTGTTCTGATTTACAAGAGCGACATCTCAAGTCAATTTCCTAATATGCAAATATTGGGGTTGAGCAGGTTATCAACTGTAAAGTAGATCCTGTAGATGAAGCCACAACCTGAGAGATGAACAAAGCAGAGCACTGACACGGATCGCCTGAGGTCGTAGGTTCGAGTCCCACATCGTTCATAAAATTTTGTTTTCAAATCTTATTTGTCTGGCCATAAATACTGTTACAGTTAAAAATAAACAAAATATTACATTTGAATTTGGAATCTGTAATTTTTATATGATTGTTCATTGAGTTTTCTCATTTTGGCGCCAATACATTGTACAATATTTTGCGATATTAAAATGGAGTGGAGTGATTAAGAGAACCAAATCGTTGTGATTACATTATACAAAGTAGGTATGGAGTATATTGACTTAAATATCTAAAAAGAACTATAATTTTTAATCGAACATTCTTATGTCAAAATATAAGCTTTATAAAAAAAGTCGGTGGGCTTTTAGTTCGTTGAAATGTCTTCTTTTAGATAATGTATAAAAAAATACATTACTGTCACGGACTAGTAAAAAAATAAGGACTCCGTGTCACCTTACATAACAGTGTAGCGCCAAAACAAGCCGATTAACGTGTAAATACATAGCCCCACACACACACTTTCACTACTACAGGCCGATAGGCGGCCAATATGAGAATTGTCATTGTCTGTGACATATCAGTTTGCGTCTCAATAAAATATTTTCAAAATGCCGTCGTGCGTTGTGGTAAAGTGTAAAAACAATACTATAAAAGTATTTGTGGATATACGATTATTTAAGGGACATAAAATTGTGTAACTAGTATCCCCCGTAACCGCACACACACTAGCATAACGGTGCTTCGCTTGCTAATATCAAGGCGCGGAGTCCTTCTTTTTTTACTAGTCCGTGTACTGTGGCAAATGTTCGGAAAATGTGTAAGAAAAACACGCAATAAATGAATCAATTACGTAGATATTGAACACTGCAGTATTGAACATCGTTGACACGCGTTGATAAGCTAATCACAGCAGCTACACTCATATTATTTCCCTCGCTGACATTTATTGCGATCATCTTGCTATTAATTATTATTTATTATCAATACAATTACGCATTTTCAACATTTCTTGCGACTACTCTAGAAATATTATTAACGGCCATAGCTTCGCTTTTATTTCTTAGGGGTAGGATAGTGTGGCAGCTGTGAAAACGTCGAAAAAAGTTGAGGTTGACTGTTAGCCTCTATTTTAAGCAATGCACGCACACTAACACTAAACGACATATAAATCGCGTGTGTAATACGTAGCTTGTCACGCACACTAAAGTAATAAACCTTGCCTGTTTTCATCGGTTATCTAGCAGTAATAGACTATCTAGACGTTTAGGTAAATCATCTAAGAGTAATAATTTCATTATCATGTTTTACTAGTGAACCCGACAGATGTTGTACTGTCGTCTTAAATAATAATATGAAAAATAATTTGAATAATCGGTCCAGCCGATTAGAGGAGTACACTAGCATACACATGAGCAGGAGAATTATATTATATAGACGGAATTGAAAATCTAAACCAATCTGAAATTCACTGGAACACACAAAAAAATCATCGAAATCATTCTAGCCATTTAGGAGGTAGTTCTATACCATTCTCGAATCCACCTGACACACAGAAGGTTTCATTAAAATCGGTCCAGCCGTTTAGTTCAGTTACAACAGACGCACAAAAGAAATATATATATTAAGGCGCGGACTGACTAGGATTGTAAATCCTACAACCAACCCTACAATATTTGTGTTGATCATGTGGTTAAGCTGAAAATGGGGATTTGTTTTTTTTTTTATTCAAAATTTACGAATTAAATTGAAAAATTGTTCGGTTTAAGTTTTAGAAAAGTACTAATTCTATTAAATTCTTTAAAATAAGAATGTTGTTATAGCTGAAAATTCGGAGATTTTTGACCCCAAAGTTTATTTTTGGGAAGCAACTTCAAAATTTTTTATTGAATAATCCAAATTATATATAAATATTCTATTCGATTGAAAATTTCCTTTAAGTCCTTCTTTGTGTACTGCATTTTTTGCGTCGGAACATTTTCATTGCGTTATGTTGTAATCGACTCTCTAAGAAACCAAGTTTTGTGGATATTGAGATATGATAAACACGACTTGACGGGCAGACAAAATATAAATCTAATTTCTCGTCGCGTGTGCTTTTCAAAGTAAGTCAAGTGCCAATACTTATTACAGAGCTAATGGGTTGTTTCGTAAAAGCTGCGTAAGACGTGGAAATCGATCACAGTAATTGTAGGCCTGTACGATAATATAGCTTTCTAAATAATATGCAGTGTTGACAAATGTCTCCAGAAGATAACCAAATTTAATATCTCAATACACATTTCGGATTCAGTTTCTCTACTTGGTGGTGGTAAACATCTTACTAAAACTTATCCGGATCATGCTCAAATTCTGGTTGGGCCTTTTTGTAATTTCTTCCTCTTTTATGTACCTAAACAATTACCCCCTTATTCATAATGGTCCGCTAACTTAAAACAGCCGCTAAGGAGTGTTTTTTCTCATTCTGACTTAGGTCAATAGAAGAAGACAGAGTGAGAATTAGCAATGCTTTAAGTTAGCAGACTATTATGAATAAGGGGGTTAAAAATTCAAATATTATGATATATGATTTTTTATTCAAAATACGATATAATATCACTTATTGAAAGTCAGAAAGGTTAAATGTTGAGGAAGACTTGAAAAGAACGGGCTCTACAAACACACGGGGCTTCTTTTTCCAATAAAAATATGGTTACAATGTAAAATCGAACAATAAAATTTATTATTAGTCTGAGGGCGGTCGCTCCATCCCCAATATGTGGTATCATTAAGTAAGTATTTTATGTTATAGTAACCTTTACCACACAAATATTTTTTAATAATTCTTTTGAATTTCATAATACATTTGTTTTTAAAATTTCTGGTATCTTGTTCTTAAAGCACATACAACGCCCCACAAAAGACTTACTTACTCAACTAAGCCGAGTAGTGGGCATGATAAGTTTATGTTTTTCCAGGTGTTAACATTATAGTTATGGCAGTTTCTAGCCAATTTTTAGTTATGAGCCTATATACATATATAACATTATCAAGAATATATTGAGAGGCAACAGTCAAAATGTTTATTTCTTTAAATTTTTCTCTCAATTATTCATTATACGATCTAGTACTTGCCCGTTTATTCTTTAGGACCTAGTTTATAAATAGCGCGAATAGCCTTCTTCTGCAACACAAAGATGGTATTGATATCGGCAGCATTGCCCCATAGCAATATATCACACGACATAATACTATGAAAATAACTAATGCTAACTAGTCGCGCCGTGTCTATGTCGGTTCATCGTATATTTTTTAACTGCGTATGCTGCAGCACTAAGTCTATTAGCCAAGCCTTCAATATGTGAGCCCCATTGTAATTTGGAATCCAGTAATGCCAAGAAATACAGCAGATTCCACCGATTTTATCACCTCTCCATTTAGCAAAACACTCGCATTTTCATTTTTGACGTTTGGTACGGTAAATTATATATATTTCGTTTTCTTGCTATTTAATATTAGGCTAAACCAGTACACGATATCAGATAGAATATCGTTTACTACGCCATGCATTACCTGGTTTCTTTTCACTTCAAATATCAGTAAAGTGTTATGTTTTAATTCAATAAGGTTAGGAAGATTTATGTAGATAAGTAAGAGGAACGGTCCAAGAATAGACCCTTGTAGTACCCCCATACTGAGAGGAGTCCCAGGACGCCTAAGCCATTCCTCCTGCCATTCACGTCGACCTTCTGAATTCTATTGTTTATGCCATATTGACGTATCTTCCTGACCAACGTTGAAAGTTGAACACAATCGAGGCCTTACATAAATTACAGAAGATACCAAGTGCATTCTGCGATTCTACCCAGGCATCAAAAATATTCTTGATTAGATTAGACACTTGCATTCGTTGTTGAACGTCGCCTAGTAAAGCCGAATTGTTTCATATGAAGTAACTTATGAGAGTTAAAGTAAGTAACTATTTCACCTAATCTTATGTTTTTCAAAAATTTTACAAAGGATCGGCATAAAAAAAGACACAGGATGATAGTTATTCGGGTCAGAAGTGCATCTCGACTTATACATTGGTGTAATTTTTACTATATTTCGGAAGGTCAGGAAACACGCCATGTTTAATACAATTATAAAAATCTCGGCAGCATAGTAATCACGCTCGTCACCTTAAGACGTAAGAATTTAAGTCTCTTAACTTGGGCTTCCCGAGAGTTTATGCAAGTGGACCTCCAGCTTCCTCACTGGGTGCAGCATAAAGGACAGGACGATACAACATGGGTACCTTCAAAAAAAGTGCGTACACTCTTATAAAAGGCCGGCAACGCTCCTGTGATTGCTCTGGTGTTGGAAGAGAATGTAGGCGGCTGTAATCACTAAACATCAGGTGACCCGTACGCCCATTTGTTCTCCCCTTCATAAAAAAAGTCTCATCATGGTAGTTGCAATCAACAAGGCACCAATGAGGTACCACGGTGGTACTGGTATGTAATAAATGGAATTCCACCTGTAAAATGAAAATCGGAGCTATTTATGGGGAAAAAAATACCGTACGGCTACAGCAAAATACTTAAAGACACAAATCGTTTGTTTGCCAATAAGATTATACCAACGACTCGAAAATACACACCCTCTGAATACAGCGAAATTTGCAAATTTTATTGGTGATAATTATTGTTTGTGTGAATATTATGAGGAAAATCCCTTTCCGAATTGCAAATTTATTGTCCCTTGATATTATCTAAGAGTCAGTCAAAGCAAAACACAAATAATGAAACCACACTCTTATAAAAAAGAAACTTCATTTAAAACGATACAACTAATTAGTAACTGCGTAAAAAGCGCTATTAAAATATTTGCGAAGTAACACAACATAACCGATAAATCTAGGCCAGACATGTTGATAGTATAATTGGGTCAAAAGTCGGATATTAGGCGCGCGCTGAAAGATCACACCAATTTGAACTTGTAATCTCATTTATTTGTTTGTTTACAATCTTATAGATTAGTTTCAACACGCAGCATCACATTACATTTAACAAATATATTTATTTTGGTTTTTATATGTATATAACTGATTTACTGCTTATTTACCCTTCTAACGAGGGCGACATACTGTGGGGCAACAGTGTAGATAGACACGAACTCTTTATGTTACAGAATAAATGTATTTGTGTGCTTGAAAATATTAAACAAAGACTAAGCTGCAAACCTTATTTTCAAAAACTAAATATTCCAACATTACCGTGCACATATTATATTACACTCGAAATAAGTAAGTTTGTAAGGAAACACCCAAATGTTTACACTAAAATCATAAACGTGCCCCGGCACAACACACCTCGCTATAAAAATAATCTTTTGCAAACTAAAACATTTCCGGTCCCAACCCAATGTCAGTTAAAATTTATAATAAGTTACCAGAACACTTAAAAGCCGAAAGCAATATTAAAAAATTCATAAGCTCTTTGAAGAAGTTACTTTTGGAAAAATGTTACTATTCTATTAATGAATACCTAGAGGAAAAGTTATATTTGAATGTCTGCCCCTCTGTCGTTCATTGCTATGCCTTATTACGAGGTGCATGTGATAATTATTTAGTACTACAATTTTGTTTCGTATCTAAGTCGCATGCAAATATATTTAATTAAATAAATCAATTTGATGGACGATTTTGCGCAAAACATTTTTTTTATGTAGGCTTCCCTTTATTGTAGTCGTCACGTGAAGTAATGCATTTTTGTTATTTATATATCTGTTTTCTCAATCTATATTTGCCATTTAGATTTGTGGTGTCTACTATTTACTCACAGTTTACTACGAATCTTTTTTTACGCGTATCACCAAAGTATGTTTAACTTGCAATACAATATCTAGTCTAAGTCTAAGGGAACGCGCCCGTGGTTCCTTTGGTGTTGTAATAACATAAAATAGTATTTTAATGGGCTTTAGGCTTTGGAAATAATAATAATTAAAAAAAACACGCTAAAGAGCAAAAAAATCTCTTTGGTATTCGAAAATATCCTAATATTAGATAAATCGGTTAAAGGTAATGGTTGAAATTAACATCAATTCCTGCCTTATAGATGATAGATGAAAATTATATAAATTAACAAAAATCTTATTTTGCAAATTGAACAATGGAATAATTTTATCAAATTAATGTATTGTCATCGGTCCTCGATACGAAGTTTGAACGAAATCTGGCCGTTTAAAGTGGATCAAAATCGCGCCCAAAATAGTCGGTTACTAACGAACATGCATACAGGTGAAGCTAATAAAAAACGTGTAAAAAAGATATAATCACGTATTGAGACGCCTTCTAAAACAAGACGTCTTGTGTGTGAGTTCCATGGAAGTTAAACACATCTCAGTGTTAACAGATTTTTTGCCTGCTAGATTATGGGTACCACCACGGCCCCCATTTCTACCGTGTAGCAGTAATGTGTAAGCATTACTGTGTTTCGCTCTGAAGGGCGCCGTAGCTAGTGAACTGAAACTTAACATCTTATGTCTTAAGGTGACGAGCGCAATTATGGTGCCGATCAGAATATTTGGGTTTTTCAAGAATCCTGAGTGGCACAGCATGGGCGGGTCGTATGAATTACCATCAGCTGTCTGTCAACGTCCTGCTCGTCTCGTCCCTTATTGCAAAAAAGGCAAAGTATTGCAAAAAACGGGAGAAACCACCAAAAGTAAGTACCTACTCGCTTCTTTGTTTTCCATTGTTGTATTATTATATTATTTTCAATGTCAGTCTTGTATCGTATCATTCATATCACAACTTCCGTATATCAAGGCCCTTGATTTTGTTGTGTTGAAAACTTTTGTTCTGGATATTATTATAATTTTAGATATTTTTTGTTCCACAAAGATAAGAGACGAGTTGTCCACTCGAATCGGGACTTAAATTCTATAGATCTAGTTAGCTTAGTTTACAGATTTTCGGCAGTTTTCAATAACCTATCTATCCTTAGTTTAACTTACTAGAGGTAGACAAATCTATCCTTTTACGCTTACTTACATTTTAATAACCTATTGACAGATAGCCTTGGACTATAACTATATTGGACATAACTATGGATTGATAAGATCTTGTCATTAAACGATGACAGCAATGTATCCGTAAGTTAAACTAAGGATATTTAGGTTATTGAAAACGGCTGATAATGGAGTAGGATATCGGAGGTTTACTTATTGAAAGTGCTGTTGAGTTAAAACATTTTCTCGAGCGCGTCATGTCATCAATAGTTTGGGGTCAATTCGAAGCGATCAAACCACAGAACAGTTTAAAGAGTTTAAACTTTTACCTATTCTGTGGATCAAACATGGAACGCACGGTGCTTTCAATAGCCGTATTTTCTGCAAACCCAGCATTGATATTGGTATTTCTGTCGCGTTTACTCCACGCTGGAACTCGTGAAATAATATTCGAAATAACTCTAATCTTGAATCTACATCCTTACTTTTACATTGCAAATCAAATCAAAATAACTTTATTCATGTAGGTCCTTATGAATGTCAAAAAATTACTGTTCTTATTAAATTTACCGCCGCTTCGTAGTGTTGAGCTAATGAGAAGATGCAGGAAGAAACTCATTGCCATACTTTTAAATCAACATTTACATCTTCATCTTTTTACCAATAATTTCAGGTACAATATATGTGAGGCATATTTGCATCAGCAACAAAAATACTCAAACATCAAAAACTCAACGCCTTACACGAGTAAGTAAAAAAAAGTAAATTAATACGTAAAAACAAGAGTTTTTGGTAAGGTAAATGCAAATCTATTAATTAATATTATAGATCAATCCACACACACCATAAATAAATAAAACAAAACAATTGAAATTCCAACAATCCAATATTGTTTCTTTAAATTTAGGATGTTTTTCTAGCTAAAAGCTTCTAGACAAGAGATGATCCAAATATTCTACTTTCCTTCGTTAAAGTTCCCGGTCTCCGCCGACGCGCTACAGTACTTTGACATTAACATTTTCTGGGTCTAGCTGATGCAATTCATTCTCCAGTTGAACCATATCTCGAAACCTTTGGACACATTAAAAGTCAGCCCCGCTCTCGGACTGTTTTCGTGCTCTCTGTCTAGTAATTTCCGTAGTTCTTTGTCAGTTGAGGCTATCAGTAAGGTATTGTCGGCATATCTTAGGCTATTAATAACTTTGCCGTTTACTTTTACTCCGACTTCCAACCTCTTCAGTGCTTTAAATATTATTGTTTCTCTTCCAATATATAATTCATGATTTTAATACATGATTACTGATGATTGGAATGTCTCTATCATCTAGCCCAACGTTTTTTAGACTTTCCAAAATATTGTAATTTTTAACGCGATCAAACGCTTATTCATAATTAATAAACTTATAATGAGGTGGATCTGGATTTCTGTCCATTTAGGCATCAAAACATTTAGAGAAACCAGTGCTTTCCCATTCCTGACTGGAATCCAAACTGGCTCTTCCATAGATGTCTCTCACAATGAGGACTTGTTCTCTTAAAGACGATTGCGAGAAATACTTTAAGTATCTACATAGCTCAGACTAATCGTACGATATTCAGCACAATTTTTTGCTTTTGGTTTTTTCAGCAATGTCGTAAGCGTAATCTACTAACTCACCTAAATTGGGGAGATTTATTATAATCACGTAAAAAGAGTTAATGTTGCGTTTAAATATTCTTGTGTTTTCGTTTCAGCTGGTCTCGTTGTCAATGCTCTAATTAAAAAAAATACTACTTACTAAAATCCTAGAAATAAAAAAGCTTTTAATCTTACTGAGAGTATAGATAATATCACACAGGTTTTAATTCCAGTTAGATGTACAACTAAGATCCTAAAAAAGTGGCTTCGCGTCCGTCTACCATTCGGAGAGGCACGCGTCCTCATAGCCTCGATCGCACCGGACATACACTAACAGGGAACATAAAAACATAAACATTACTGTAAATCGTTCAAACACCTCTTGATAAACGACTATTGGCTTGTTATTCTTTCCGGGTATCATAAAAATATTGATAAGTAGAGAGCAAGAACATCAATTTAATGCAAGTTTATTGATAACAACTTGAAAAAAGACAGCGTGCAAAATAGCAGTTGAGTTAGACGAAAATAATGTAAAGTTGCATTGATTCTAATTGCAAGAAAGAAATCATGTTAGAAATAATCTCTAAATGCAATTAAGCAGATTAGATAATTGGTGATGAATTTAACGGTAATTTTTATACTTAATTCTATATAATTAATTCGGAAATTTAGTTATTTAAATCAGTCTAGTAAGGCTTAGATGCCTATTGAAGCTTTTTATCTGTTATGTCTATATAGGGTCCAGTTTTATGTACTTTTTATTCGTAGTGACGAAAGACCCAGTCGTTTAAGTAGGTATAATTAAGTAGATTGAAATGGTTGTAAAGATGCAATTCGAGGCAAACTTACATCAGCCACATTCCCGGGTCTTTTAATAGGACTTACTTCAAGGACGAATCAAGTTGTTAAGGATTTCTTAGACAACAAAGGCATCTTATGTGGCTACTTATCGGGTCGTTTTCTTTACCATATCTATTTTCTTTTGTACACAAAACAGGAGTATATCAAGCCGTGTGTATTGTTCTTTTTTACCTCAGATCTCCGACACTCTACAGGTTTGAAACTATTTTCAATCGTAATTTAGATTGATTTTGATAACTTTTGATTTTTTGAGCTAATCAAATCAAGTTTGTTTATGTACATATTTGGTATTATTTGGTGAAGAGGACCAAAGGTAAATGACCACCGGTCATATTTAATGACTAGTATTTTATTGGCGATGTAATTAAGTGACTATAACTAACAAAATATTAAATACCAAAGATAGATCTATTGAAATGATTTGGCGATGAAGAAAATTTAAACATGGGAATTCCTAAAACACTGTATGCTCGCCGCGTATTGGAATTGGCATCTCTCCTTTTTTAAATCTGTTTTGTGGAGATTCTAAATGATCTAATATCTCTAGTTATTTATTCGTACTTGATCCATTTAATTATGTTCTGTATTGTACTTATTCTGTTGCCCTACTAAGTCTACATCTTATACTAATTTAAATTTTTCACAAAAACTTGTTTCAAGAAATGTTAGAAAAAGTCAAACATAAAAACTACTGACTTAAAACATAACAATGAAACTACAAATAAAAAGTAAAATTCTCAAAAAATTTCAATTTAATTAAAATCAGTCGGTGCCAATTTTGCCTGAGAAAAATTTATTAATAATTACGCATATATAAATTTATGTACGTAAAAAAGTAAGTATAGGATGTCCCAGTTATGTTTTCTTTGCCACCAAAATCGAAATACTGAACAGTTTTAAAATATGTGAGTTTTAAAGTTTTTAATTTTTAATGATATAATAAAAATAAGTAATAATATTTAAATCATTTTAACATATGAAAGAAGAAATCATACTATACATTATATTCAGTATATTATATTACTTCCAATTGTCATTAATTTAACAGCAGACAAAACTTTCATAAACTTTTAAATATGGTTCCAGGTTATAATTGTGACAAGTCGTGCTCATATACAGAAAAAACAAGCTTTTTCTATGAACCACTTGTTAAGGCGTGGCGTTTGGAGAGATCTAACTCCTAAGTAATTTAGTGAAATCTGTATACGAGCTATGACCAACTTGACTTGATAATTGTATAAAAAATGTCACGGCGATTAAAAATTTTCACAGGGATTTAAATTTAATTCAAATTCTTGATTAAATTAATACCTACTACTAACCATAATATTAATATAAGGATAAACTAACAATATATATATTATCCTCTTATTATTTTGCATTACTCAATATTATATTCGAACATCTTTAAAAGTACAGCAAATATTCGAAGTTGAATTTAAATATTTTGACTAACGGCAGCTCAACATAAGTGTGGACTTTAAGGCATGCGCAATTGGATGTCCCATTTTATTAATATATGTTTATATTAAGAATTAATCTAAAAGTATTATTTAATGCAATTATTAATAAAATATAGAAACAATTGACTCACTTTTGTGCTTAGAGTTACTCTTCCACATTCTTCTTAAAAGTGTTGTCATTTTATTATTAATAATTATTTGCTGTTTAATAATTCAAACTGGCGGGCTACTTTTCCCGCTCGCGGTCTCAAGTTAACTGCACAGTAGCTTGATACAACCCTTGTATGTAACAAGATTTACAACATCGCTTTTACGTATTAAAACACTATTGATACAACGATACGGTTAAATACTCTACATTTATGTTCATAGAAAATATCTGATTGTATCGGTACAGTAGTATGTCTAATTTGTAAAAATATTATCAAATATGAACGAGTTGTTAGTAGGTGATCACCTCGATAATGATATCATTAACATTGCAAACCGTTACCGAGCCCTATTAATAAGACTCTACTGTTTGTCTGTGAGTCTGTCAGCGGGATGCATATAATAAATCGTTATAGTTATAAATGTAAAATTTTATGAGAGTGTGTACTATGTTTTAAAAGTAAACTATTATGCGATAATTCACACTATTTAGGGTACACAACATTTATTCCTTTCATTTAAAATAAGTAAAAAGTTAAAATAGTTAAAAAAAACTAAAAAGCACGCTTTATATAAAATTCAAATAAAAAATAGGAAGTAAATCTAAATTGATAATAGTGTAAAAAAAAATATATTTTATTGTAAAATATATTTTATTGTAAAAAAAGGGTGGGGTGTAGAAGAATTATTATTTTAATAATATCTTAAAAAGCACCCCACGCTTTTTTTACAATAAAATATATTTTTTTTACATTATTTTCAATTTAAATTTATTTTCTATTTTTTAGTTGAATGTTGAAGCGTGCTTTTTAGTTTTTTTTTTTACTATTATTTATTTTTCATTTTTTAGTTAAATTTTCTATAAAAACGTATTTTTAAAACTATTAAGTACTTTAACATCAATTCCTGCCTTATTGACTATAGATGAAAATTATATAAATTAACAAAAATCATATTTTACAAATTGAAATATTGAATAATTTTATCAAATTAGTGTAATGTCATCGGTGCTCGATAAATCTACAAAGTTTGAACGAAATCTAGCCGTTTAAAGTGGGTCAAAATCGCGCCCAAAGAAGTCGGTTACAAACATACAAACATACAAGTGAAGCTAATATTAAGCGTATAAAAATTGTGTTGTGGCTATGTGTGTATCTGCGTAGGTCTTAAGTAATTAAAAACTACCCACTCGATTACGAATTTTCAAACGCTTTTTGAAAGAGTTTTTAGTATAGTCGAATATATGTTGCTGAGATTTTTTTTATTATAGCTACTATACCCTATAAAAGGGTATAGTAGCTATAATAATATAATAAGTTGGGTGCTATAAAAACAAACAATAATCACCACGATGGAAAATCTCAAAAAGGCCGCCATAAATAAAAAAAATGATTATTTTACCGTCTTATTAATTATATACTACATAGTGGGCTTTTTTATGAAAATAAGGGACAAGACGAGCAGGACGTTCAGCTGATGGTAATTGATACGCACTGCCCATTACAATGCAGTGCCACTTCTTGAAAATGCTGCTAATACTCCAAAAATTCTGAATGGCACTAAAACTGCGCTCGTCACCTTGACATAAGATGTTAAGTCTCATTTGCCCAGTAATTTCACTAGCTACGGCGCCCTGTAAAGGAAACGTTACGTTCGAAATGGCTGTTCTACAGTAAGTATCCCAATTCGTAGACAGATGCCGCTATTGTTTGTTTTTTAATTAAGGCGAAGGGTAAGCAGAAAACACGCAAACAAGGCATTTTTAGACAAGTTTATTGGTGAAATTACACCATTTGGAGCTATGAACACTATTTTATCATATAACACATACCCTTAAGGCTTATTTGTAGGTTTCTAATGTTTGCTGTTGGTTATAAGTTAACACTCCAGAGCTATTTTGAACTACCACTTTTCATTGCAGTTAAACAACTTTTTTTCTCGGCATGACGCATTTGTTTAGTACTATTCTTAGAAAAGGTATTTATTTAGCTTGTACTTTTTTTATGTAGGTACATTTATTCAGATTAGTAATCAATCAATCGTAAGCATATAAAGTGTTTGCGCCTGTTAAAATATTACGATTTCCACGCAAGAATTTTGAAATTGTTGTCTTTGATACATAAATCGCGGGCCGGCATCCGTGAACTCATATCTCTCAAGGTCGCTAGCATTTAGTGTCGCCTTAAGTTTTAATACTTTTAATTATAACTTCATTTGAATTTTGAGTACTAGGCTCTATAGGCGAGACTCCCAGTCCCGGACGAAGAAGGAAAATGTACGATGGAGGCATACTCTAGAGGCTGCATTGAAGAGAAGGACAGAATAATCCATGACAAAGAACAGACGAAGCTACTAGCTGGCTGCTGGGACACAACGAGGAAAAAATATATAGTTAAAAAAACAGCAGTTTTTACCCCAGCGAAACAGCAACGAAATATAAAAAACCAATGACTCTTCAAACGTATTGGGAGAAGAAGTGCCTGGCATTTAGTATAGGGCTCAGCACACACTCCTTCAGATACAAAGAGACATGGTTTCTTCTCATTAAAACTCAACTTTTGAATTTGTGGTAAATGACAAAATGATACTAGTTCAAAACTTTGACATTGATAAATTATTGCTTTTAGTTTTGATTATAGGAATCATGGAAGCGTTCGTTTTTGGAAGTCGTATTACGACTCTGAATAATAAACGGTCGCGGCTAGAACTGGTATATTTATTTATTTATTTATTCTAAATGATACATCAACAGTACACACATATAACAATTACATAGTTAATATAACACTATCTAGGAAATGACATTACTGATGCGAGTACCAATAACAGATGTACACAACATTCACAGTTGCTGCTGTGACTATTATTAACTATTACATACTTATTATTACTAACTATTAACTAATTACCAATATAATTTAAAATAAAATTTAATAACAATTTAAAGTTGATTATAGACTTTAAGTTACATAAGTTTAATTATTACATATAAAAGGAAAAAAGATATTTATTTATTTATTTATTTCTATAAATACCGAGTGTTTTTTATTTATTGTAATGTTTCCGAAGATTACTTTTAAATTCCTATAGTCCTATTCCTATATATATGGTATAGGTTTCTTTGCCAACATAATATCTACTTCCAATCCACATTTCATTTTTCCTCGTTCTTGTCTATCCATTACTTTTTGTTAAGTACTTACTTTAATTCATCTTTAAAACTTCTGCTATTTTCTTCATTCGCCCCAACACAGATACAATTTTATTTTCTTCCCTCTAGAGACCAGAACTATCGTCCATAACATTCTCCTATAGGAGGTTTATTCAAAACCTTTCGATATGTGAATATAGTGGATAGTATTTTTTCTATATATCCCTTAGAGTGGGCAGACGGGCAAGAGGCTCTTTGGATGGAAAGAAAGACAACCTCCCATGGACATGGTCAAGAGATGCGTCGCCGGCCTTTAAGTTGGAAGTATGTTCTAATCTCAAAATTCAAACCTCTCTCAAGTTGTATCGGTTCGGGCAAACTGCAGCCGATATTTGATTCTAAAAAATGTACGTGCGACGCAAGAAGTCCCTCGCAAAACTTATAAAATGTGGATGGGATTTCACATTTTGACGAAATATCGGTAATGGAATTCGGCTGGTAGCTGCATCAACACAATTAACCTAAGTCCCGAAGAGTTAGTAACGAGAATGTCATGGGGAAAGTTCTAGAGAGAACAAAATATTCATATATAAATAAAAGTGAATAAATAATAATTTAATTCAAAGCTTGTGAGTACTTTTTAATATTTGGTAGTTACGTATAATAATGTCAAGGTAAATAAATGAATTTTGTTGCCTATTCTGACAATAAATTAAAAACGGCAAGGCCTAGAAGTAAATCAATCAAAATCATTTTTCTTAAGAAATACTATATTCCAACATCAAGTAATGGACGAAAGCCTTAATGTTAATAAGAGTAGGTAATCGAGTGCGCCGCAACAATATTATTATCAACTTCCATTTCCGAACACAGAACTACATTAAGTGGTAATTATTTGGCGGCAAAAAGCGAGGTGGGGTCAGGTTTGGCTGGGTTTGTGTTCACACTCTTCAATGTTGCGTCAGATCTCAGTAATGATGGCTGACTGGAGAAACTTGCATCAGTCAAGCTTGTTAATTTAATATGATTATTAAAGTCGTATCGTAATAGTAAGAGTATTTTAAATAATTTGCGTTTAATAAAAATCCGACTATTTTTTTTATGACAATAAGGGATGAGACGAGCAGAACGTTCAGCTGATAGTAATTAATACGCCCTGCCCATTACAATGCAGTGCCGCTCAGGATTCTTGAAAATCCAATCATTCTGAGCGGCACTGCAACTTTGAGACGTAAGATGTTAAGTCTCATTTGCCCAGTAATTTCACTAGCTACGGCGCCCTTCTGACCGAAACACAATAATGCTTACACATTACTGTTTCACGGCAGAAATAGGCGCCGTTGTGGTACCCATAATCTAGCCCTATATTACAACATTTACTACAATAAGCGTCACGAAAATCATTGTTTAAATCACTGCTTTAACCATTACAAAATATGACATAACTATTTTAAATTTTACTAGAAGAATGGAATAATGTAAAATAATTGTAATTTTTTACATTTTTAAATTCTTTTGTTAAAGTTTTACGCCTTGTGATATTTTAACATGAAAGTTTTGTTTGTGAAGATTGCTTGACGTATTTTAGTAGCTACTTACTGAGTATATTACATAAGCGTCCATTTTTAAAGTTTAGTTAAAGTAGTCTTTATCGAATTTGAAGTGCCATTTCATTTTTTCATAATTTCTTGGCACAGCAAAAAAAAATATATTTTGTAGTAGAGGGGCACAAGAGGCACAACTTTTTCATTGATGTTATCTCCGATATCATTACAGCAAAAATTCAAATACTTAATGTTAAATTCTTACGCCTTGTGATATTTTAACATGAAAGTTTTGTTTATGAAGATTGCTTGAGTTATTTGAGATATTTATTCTGATTTTTTGTCGACATAAAAAGAACAACGACAAACGAAAAGTATTCCTTCTCTTTCCTTGACCTTACTTAGTAATACCAAATCGTTATATGTTCTATCGTTATATATATATATGTTCGTTTCGCGCGAGGTCGGAATCAAGGCGTCGAATATGCTTATCGACCAATTCATATGTTTGTATTGCAAGTTGTACTTTATCATCGCCGTACTCTTTAGCTTTATTAAATAATCCCTGTATCGTATTGACTTTTTCCTTTTTTGTTTCGTCGTCCATTTTCGGGATATTTGGTAATAATTCATCAGCCATAAGATCTATAGTTCTCATTAGTCCGTGGGCTGTATCATCAAGGTCCCGCATCAATTTAAAATTTCTTTGTAATTCTATAGGTAAATGTTGAAAACTATCTAGATAATGCTCCAAATAAAGCGCTGAAGTCATTTTGAAAAAGGTTTTTTTAACTTTTCCTTTGAAAAACTAAAAATTCTTATTATTAAACTTTGATACTCACTCCTCGCGGTTATTCTAGTTTCGGTCAAAGAGTTACACTTTCGAAAGTCAAATTTATACATTTTTACCGTTTACCATCACATCGGAAAATGGTGAGCTTTAACGCCGCCTTATTTTACCTAATTATTTTAATTAAATCATATGTTAAGCAATGCAACATAAATAATCAATCCATACATACTGTAAATAACTAAACATACTTAGGCATTTTATCAAGAAATTATAACGTTAAATTTAACAACATGAATTATGAAACATAATTATAATATAGTATCGGACTACTCAGATTTTTTGTCCGATGATTTTAACCCTGAGTAGGTACTTACTGAGTATAAGTATTACTTAGGTGTCCATTATTAAATTTTAGTTAAAGTCGTCTTCATCAAAGTTGAAGTGCAAAAAATATATATTTTGTAGTAGAGGAGCACAATCATATTATGAAATATTTATAACACTTTTTCATTGATGTTATCGCCGATATCAATACAGCATCAAAGTGACTTGGGGAGTCGCTACGAAAATAGGGATAATCATGTATAGATTCCTTTAGAATATAACCTACAGCTATGTTCATAGTTTATACCCTACACGAATAAAAAAAAATATGTTAAATTTCGTTTAGATCGATGAAATTGCAGCTTCCAGAGGGGGAAAATAAACATAGTTATATTGACATTTTCATTTGAACTTTGGAAAATCTACCATGACAGCGTTATTAAATATTAATTACTTATTAAAACCTTAGATCATTGATACGTCTAGACTGTGACAGCTGTGAAACGTTGAAAAATTGAGGTTGGCCACTATTTTTAGCAATAGCACGCTAACACAAAGTGACATACAATTCGCGAGTGTAAGACTAAGCTTACACTAAAGTAATAAGCCTGGCTTGTCTAGCAGCAAGAGGCTCTATCTAGACATATAAAGTATCTAAGATCTCACTAACCTAAAAGTTAAGACTCTTTCTTACTTTTCTCCGCCGATAACTGGAGTGTCGTCTTTGATGCCAATCCTTAATCCCAATCTGATTTTAATACTTTTAAAAAGTGCCTAAATATGGTCTAACGCTTAATGGCGTATAATAGCACATAAGAAGGCATTTTTGCTATAGGCGCCTTGTGCCACACTCGATCGAAAGCTTTCGCCTCTCCCTTTTACGTGACCGCTTCCGCCCATCTATAATTGAGATATATCTCCAGCTAGTGACCTTGACGGAAACCGTAACGGCAACCGCTGATCAGCTGGTGCTCTTCTTAGTATGCCAAGAGCTGACAGTTGATAATCGATACGAAAATGAGGGCGGTGGTGATCACTTAACACCAGGTGACCCGTACGCTCGTTTGTCCTCCTTTTCCATAAAAAATCGATAACATTGGAGAAAAGGGATGTAATGGCTGTGGGGCTATAGTTGGACGGACCTTAGCGTACCTTTCTAAGGGATCACGTGCACCAAAGCCGACTTCCATAATTGGAACTATGCCTGACGAGTAGGAGAGCCGGGAAAGACAGGCAGAGTCAAGTGATACGCGAAAAGAGAGCCCAGGAGAACAGCTCTCCCTTTCGCGTTACAGGCAACCGAGGCAAGACGCACAGTTCTCTCAGCAATTTAGACAATGTGCTTCGACATTGCCTTAGCAGTAAATCTTTTGAGGGATCTGGAGGCATGATTGTGCTACTTTTAATTTCGCAGATTTTTTCAAACATGAATACCTAGGTACCACCGCATTAATCCAAGCCTGATAGCAATACTGCTTTCGCTGGGAGGCGCGGTCAAACTATAAAAAAGAAAGCTACCGAATAGAAGGAAAGAAATAGTTCCATACTCCTCAGTACCACACCAACAGCAGACTCAAAAGCACCATCTGGTTCATCCGTCGAAAAAGGGACAAACGGAAACCAGATAGTTGTCCAGTGAACGAGTATGAACTTTCATGTCTGGCATTCGTGTCGACGGTAACCAGCTGTGTTCGACCATATTATACTTATATGTAGAAGTCATCAACAGATATCCCGGTGGAACGGAACCGCGGTGGGCACTGAAATCCACCAAGATTCCCGATTTCTGAACTGAAGATATGCTCCAACACAGAATCAAAGCATCCCGGCATTAGGTAAAGGTCATAATACATTCTGGAAAGGATTCCCCACAACTGCTTAGTCTCATAACATATTCAAATAGTCTTTTGGAAACCGGTGCAGTCATTTCTCTTGGACTAGGTGGGTTTAGGCCTCCTGATAACCCACATATCCAACTATACACAGCAGCAAAGCTATTTGACGTCCATAGGAGCTTCCGAAGTCATTGAAAAAATAATTTTTCAATAATTATAAGTTCATTCCACATTAGAGTACTGTATCAGAAGTATTTATTGCATTTGTACTATAAGTATTAAATATTGCATTTAATTTTAAAAATATATGGGCAAAGAAGTTGGGCCTTACAACCTTTTAATTCTTATTACTATCCAATTCACATTCCACTTAGATATGTCAATGTTATATTACAAAGATCTTCATCAAATAAAACTCATTGTCATATAAAAATATGAATATAATAATATAGTATGGAAAGAAATACATGTTTTATTATAATAGGTATATAATATATACATTTCATATTAACACATAGTTGGTCAGTGTAGATTTGGCTTTTTTTTTAATGTTGTTGACCAATTGCATGTAACTCATTGCACTTATCTATTTCATATTATGAAAGCTAGGCCGATAAAGAATATTGCAACACATTATATTGTATGAAACAATAAATTTAAGTTACATATTATTGCTATGGACTCTTCTATATTTGTAAAATTATCAAAGAGTACATAAAAATAATAAAGGTGATGAATATTGATCACAGCCTACCCACGCTCTTGCAACACCTGAGATATTGCAGGTGCTGTCAGCCTTTTCAATAGGCGGACTTGCTGGAATATAAATATGTCCTAAGTTAATTTCATAAAGTGTCAATAAACATTCATACATGCTCAAAATAATGGCTGGTGATGTTAACATTGTTTCCGTAAAAATGCAAGTCTGCAAATTTAAAAAAATCAAATTGTTTGTATGATGTCCCAAATAAATATTACCACTAATGAAAAATGACATCATGGCAAGAACCAAACTTAATATTTCCTTTCATCTGTAGAATCATAATCATACATACACATATTGCATACAATTTGTTTGTAGTTCTTTATATACATTGCTATAATATTTCAAAATACATTTTTTTAAATAGCACAGAAAATGCTTAAATTTTTACTTAAGATTTAACACAATACATCCCAAATAAGTTTTTATAAATAAACAAAAAAGTTATATAAGATATATAATACAAAATGTATTAATTGTATTATATAATTTATATTTTGTATAATATAATTTTCAAAATTAATTAAAATTATCACAAGTGTGACTCAATTTCAACCCAACAATAATATTGATGCAACAGGGTTCGGAATTACAAGTGTGACAATTTAAGAAATTTTAATTTTGCATTTGTACATTCATATATTAATTTTCCACATATAATAACACACTTTGGAATTGTTTTCACAATATGTCATCTAACATTAATATTTATTTCAGGTGATTATTGAATAATTGAAATAAACACTAACAACTTATCGATTCAATATTGACATAGGTATTGTGATGTGTAGATAACTAAGAAACCTGATGTTATTAATTTTAAGAAATATATTTTATCTTATTTATAAATAATTGACAAATTTTTGGTTAAAGTAATAATATTTAGCTTGGATTCACTTCATAGTAATTGAAAGGCAGCACCAGACAGCCAGAATGCCCTAACTAATTGTTAACACAAATTAATTAAATCACATGAAGGTACATGAAACCTTTCATCTTTAAGGTTGCAATCTAATCTGCCTGTTGAATTTATTATTCCCGTATTAAAACATAACACTTAAACAAAAATCATATCATGTGTAATGATAACACCTTTTTACACACATGTTTTAAACTTACAAAAGTATTTTATTTAAATAGGTGATAAAAAAATTATAACAATGTGCAACAGCACCAACTGGAGAACATAAAACCATAATTTTACTGTTGAGAACTAATCCATGTCAGACATAATTCTACTTTATTTGAAGACACCATGTAAAACCATACTTATTGCGAAAGTTAACAGGAGACATAATTTCTATGTATCTATATTACTAAACAAAATTTGCACCAATTTAATTAATATATTATCTCAATTTGATTTTTGACAGAGGAAAAACATTGTTAAATTTTGATTTTGAGATATCAGGTTCATAAAAATTTCAATGTTAGTTTCAATAAGTAATGTAGATGTAGTGATATGGCAATGGCAATGACAATAGTGTAGTTTCTCTTCATCATCTTTAATCATTGAGTTACTGCTACTTCTGTAGATCCTAGACTTTGAAATGTTTAAAATCTTATTAATTTAAATCATAAATTACAAGAAAAATTAGAATAAAAAAACTTAAAATATATTATATTGCCAATCAAATTCATGTCAGTGAGTGTATCCTTTAACACACTATTATATGATCCTAAAATATTTTAAATTAGTACTTAAATGAATGTAATAATAAACATTTTTAGTACATAGTCTAAAAACTGTACAGTCAAAATTCTTAATACAATTCAATAAGTCCATGTAAGAAAATATTCTTTTTTAGAATACTCAACAGAAATTTTACAATATTGCACAAAAAATGATATTTTAAATAATGTTGCTTTTAACTTGGTGCTTGAAGACAAGCATATATGAAATTATTAAGTTACATAATAATGTAACTGAGAAGGTTAAATTATTAAGTCATTTTTGATTCATTGAATAATATTAAGATGCATCAACGCAACATAATATATTATATTTTAGTAATGATAATTAAATAGGTCCTAAATTAATTAGTAACTATACAACATCACTTTTAATATTAACAGTCATTTCTGTTGGTTTTGTTGGAGATTTGGCTGCAGCATTACCTTGAGGTTTTGCTGTTAATCATTTCTTTTTCCTATCCTGGGTACACTTAGGACAATACCATTTACCTTTTGGCTTGATTTTTAGATCCACACACGCAAAGTGGAACCACTCAATGGGGCAGTCAGGGTTGTCACACCCAATCATTTCCCCGTAAGATACTTGATGACACAAGCAGTAGGTGGGTTCGTTGGGGTCCACTGGCATATCTAACACATCACTGGGATGTGTCATGCCACCAACAGAGTCTAAATCGGCTGACTCTTCCTCGACCTCCTTCACTGGATTGCTTGTAGTTGTTGCACCCTTTTTCTGAGCTTTCTTTTTAGCTGCAGACCTTCCACTAGCGACAGCATCTTCTTCACTCGAAGCACCTGCACGCTTTTTCTTACCTGTCGACGCAACCGATTTTTCGGTATTCTTGTTCTTTTTCCTACCCTTCTTTACAGTGGTAGGGGTCACTTCCTGTTCGCTAGCTGCCTGTTGAGCGGCGCGAGAGCTCATTACTTTCTCTTGAATTTCGGACTCGAATCGCGCGAGGTCGGAATCAAGGCGTCGAATGTGCTTATCGACCAATTCATATGTTTGTATTGCAAGTTGTACTTTATCATCGCCGTACTCTTTAGCTTTATTAAATAATCCCTGTATCGTATTGACTTTTTCCTTTTTTGTTTCGTCGTCCATTTTCGGGATATTTGGTAATAATTCATCAGCCATAAGATCTATAGTTCTCATTAGTCCGTGGGCTCTATCATCAAGGTCCCGCATCAATTTAAAATTTCTTTGTAATTCTATAGGTAAATGTTGAAGACTATCTAGATAATGCTCCAAATAAAGCGCTGAAGTCATTTTGAATAAGGTTTTTTTAACTTTTCCTTTGAAAAACTAAAAATTCTTATTATTAAACTTTGATACTCACTCCTCGCGGTTATTCTACTAAACACAAATAAAAGACGGTCTTTCACACAACTTAATATTTTAACTGAACTGACTCAAGTTTTTGAAATTAAAAAAACCAGCTTACAATCTTGAATGCAGTCGCCAATCAAAGACACATAGAGTAGACTAAACTTTTTGTTTGTGGCGGTAAGGTAAGGTAAGACTACGACCACAGAATAAATAAGATGACCTATGTCTATGACCTGTCTTGTTTTTTTAAGGTAAAGGTAGAGTATCACTACCAAATAGAAGGATTGCGTACTGAAAAAAAAACTGTTTTAAATAATAATTATTTAATTAATTACTAACCACGCCAACTCTTACTCTTTATAAACCTCCGAGCAGCAGGAAATCTTCATAGTATAATTTCCATAGTCCAAAAATAATTGTTGTATTATATTGCAACTATAGACTTAGACTATACTAGCGTATAGATCACAGCCCAATAGAATTTTAATGTCATGAGAATGTGTGCACGCATATAAAACATGGAAACATTTCTGCCGATTTTATATTCGCGCGATATTGTATTATAAAAAAAAAACTATAAAATAATCTTACAATCACACAGATTACTTCGGTTAGGCGAGTGAGCACGGTCGGATGATGGTCAGACTGGATATATTTAAGACGGGTAAAACAAGAAATAAAATGCATTCATGTGTAAAAAAGTGGGGCAGAAATCAGACGGATCGTCATCCCAAGGGTAGTTATATTCCAATGCTCAATTCTGTACGCACGTGTTTTTTTTATTGATAAAACTAATAAATAAACTGTAAAATTACGATAAATTAAAACATATACTTGCTCACATTTAACTGGAGTGAGAATCGTTTATTAAAATCATGGCAGCCTCTGCATCCGGCCATTTTTTAACTGGCAACCATGGTTTATCATAATAAAAAACTTCAATTTGTTTTAATAAAATTTAAAAAAACAGATGACTACAAATTATCAACAAAAATGTACCTGTTTACACATATTTTTCAATTCTTGTCATAATTTCCTTTAAAACAAAGAATAGACTACTCTCTAACGAGAACTTTAAAATGACGTACGATTTATTAAAAAAACGTCTAGGCAATTTATTCAGAAAAATAATTATAACTTCTAAAATATTTTTTTTATACGCAACCTATCGCCAATACATTGCATACTCCCTAAACGTTCATATTAATTAGTTTCATCAAAAAAACACGTATCTGCAAAATCGAGCGAAGGGATCTTAGGATATTAAAGCTTAAGACATACTATCAAAACGCGACGCCACTCTACGCCATCCGACGCGTGTCAGTACTAATCAATCCCATACACTTAAAACGTTCAGAAACATATATGCAACACGCCATGTGATCACACGCCCCCACACGCGGTAAAATACAGATCGGCGTGTTGCCAGAGTGGGGGAACACACGCTACCCGAAGCGTGTTAAGAAGTGTGTTTCTAGTGATACAATTTTACCTATATTTTTAATTTAAATGAAAAATAAAACCAACGCTCGCTTTTAATAGCATAGTTAATTTGATAATAATAATCTATAACAAGTCTTCCTTGAAATCTTCATCTAGCTCGTCTTGTAATAGTAAATCCATGGCTACGTCGCTACACTATCGCCTTTCACATGATACTGGCAAAGCTAATGTAGATTGCAGCGTGGGGTGGGGAGTTGTGTGTGTGTGTGCACGTTTTCACCTTAAATCACTATTCACGTGTAAGTCGAGAAGTATTAACTTTGTATTTATAGAACTAAAATATATATTTAGTTACAAAAAGATTTTAGAAAGAAAAAATATTCTTATTATCAAAGGTAGGTAGGTATTGTGGTGGGTTTTTTTGATTTCGGTAATATTCAACTTACTTCGACTTTTTTCAACTCTTCCATAAAAAAATGTGTTCGTGCCTTTCTTATTTCACGTTATTATTAATTTGAATATCCACAAGACAAGAATCATAAAGATTTATGGAAAAAATTGTACAATTAGAGACGAGGAAATGATCGATTTCCTAAAGAAGATTTCTGTTTATCCTAGAAAAAACTGAAGATGCTATATTAAAAGCACTGTACTGATTTGTACCGTGAATATGTATTTGTCTCGATGACTATACGATTTTCTTCAATGACATAGACTTCAAGGTACTTAATTCCTTAAATAACATACCTACATCAAGTCTTAACAATATATTGATAAGACATGATGTAAAATAGATACGCCATCCTAAACATTTTAAGTTTGCATATACAGGTTTTAGTATTCGGAGGTTTTCAGTGGACACTTTGTTACTGCGTGGCGTTGTACTCAAAGCGCGGTCGAAACTTAACTGAACGAATACTCTTTCTAATAGGCAGAGTTTTGCTTCTGACAATTGGTGAGCTAGATTGTGAGTCTAGTTGTTTATTGTACGTCAATGCTATCAATCCTATGGTTGACAAAGTTTTTAGGCGATATATAGTAATTTAGATTCAGTTAAATACAGTAGTTAGGCAATTAATTAAAAATATAAATTTTTTCTACAACGAATATTTTACTCTGATTGCGATTTCAGGTTCTAGGTTAATACTTAATAGGTTTTTATTTTTATTCTGTGCACGCGTCCGAGCTGGTCGCGCCGCCAAATTGGTTGCGCATCCAAACGGACACCATGTGAGTAGTTCTATAGAGCTGTATATATTTTGTTGGTAGCGGCGACTGGTTGCGCCGCCATAGTATCCCTTAGAAACATGGTACATGTGCCATTGACCCTTATTACGTAGGTACATTACAATGCTGGCTAAAAAAGTGTACTTACAAAAATTTTAGATTTTTTTCTACAACAATTTTCATGCTAAATGCCATTAACTACGATTCAGTTATAGGGAGCTCTACGGAACCCTCCGGTATTCGAAGCTTGTCTGATTACACCCGGTATACTAGGGTTACCAACTTTAAGTACATTCCTGCCATTAAAATTTAAATTGGTTTTTGTAATTAAATAGTATTTACTTGTTGAACTTACGTTATTAAAATGTATAATTTTAATTATGTTATGTCCGTATTCATTTATATTTTATTAATAAAAATAACAAAAAATACCACTATTTTTTATCACTGAATAATTTAGAGTTAGAGCTCAGACGCGACGGAGCATAACTGACGTTATATATTTAAAAAATAATAATTGTTTCAGGTCTAGGAATCATTAAAAACGCAACACATGCATACATACTTGTAATCATTTTATTATAATTAGCAAATAAACAAGTTATAAAATATTTACTTAATAGAAACGACATTATTTTGGGATGAGTGGCGACATTGTTTTGCACAATTTAAAATTGTAACATTCACTTAAATTAATGGAACTTTTTATTCACAACATGAAATAAATATAAGAGATATATTTATTCACAAAATGGAACAACTTAAAATACAGTACCTAATATTTTTCAAATCTAAAATTGACTTTCTATCACTGTACTAAACTGTAAATATTGGATTACATATTTGTTAAAAATTAGTTTTGAAAATTAGATACCAACATTATAGATATCTAGAAATGGCTGTTTACTTATTCCAATTTCTTTCTGATATCGCATTATTAGAAACACAAGTGTGATTGGCCTTTTAGTCTTAACCACACTTGTAGTTGTTAGTTCACATACAAATAACAACGGCCAACACACACCAGATAAAAGTCCTACTTCGCTTTACTCACCCAGTGAATTGAACATAAAGTTTAGTTGTCTCTGAAACTATAGTAGTAGTAAATAAAGGCGATCAGATCTATGTGTACCTTTTAATCACAAAGGATCTATATCTAGTGATATTTTTTGTATGTTTCATAAGTGAGGTATCTCATTGTTGGTGGGACAAGTGCCTACGGCTTACCAAATACAAGTGAACGGTCTGGGCTTTGATTCGCCGTTAATGTATGTATGAGTAACAGGACTGATACAAACACTATTCTTATTCTTCATTCCAAAATGTCTGATGTAACAATTATAAATGTAAAAAATCAAAACAATATCCCCGCACCCCCCGTGACAATGTCATTACATAAACATTAAAAAAAATTATAAACATTTCAAGGTAAAAAACTGCAAATAAATAATTAGCGACACCATGGCGGCGTTTAGATGCGTTTACATAATCTACATTATACAAAACATGCTTTATCGTTCTCCCTTACGTTATACTTTACATCACTTACGGCTAACAGTGATATCATGATAAACTCGTATGCTACTATCCTACAACACTCCGTACATATTCATTCGTGTCAGGCGTTGTCTCGGAAATATATTTAATACAGTTAAACTACTATGAATGTTAAAAACCGTGCATGATCTCAACATTAGTATCATTGGGTATATCCAACATGACATATGCTGCTATGGAGATATCTTGCATACAACCATCCATCCAACAGGCCATAATATGTTGATGCTAAAGCTCTGATCTGTCTTCGAAACATCATACATTTTATCAACAGGTTGATACAATGTAATTCTGATAATGATGCATAATCATTATATGAACACAAAAAAACTTGTTTATCAGTTACAATATTACAAAACACATTTATGAGAAAAAAAAACAGTGTCAAAAAATTATCCGACAAAAACTGAAAATCATTGGCTCAACAGCTAATTGTGTATGTATGGATATACACACCGCAAAGAACCGAGTATTGACAATATTTTTCATATATTGTCAAGTAAACTTCCAAACAAAATTTCCATAAAAAACATAGTATATTTATGTTTTAAGTAAAGAGTATTATTAACATGATTTTATGCAGGATCTTTAAGTTTCATAATATGAAAATTAAAGATTATTCTGTAATAATTATCAAATGCAAAAAAAAAATTGATTGCTACATTACTCGATTTTTGTGGTGGTAATTAAAAAATAAAATGATTTGACACATCATTCAGTAAGTATTTTTGCTACATAACAACATTTACATTAACTTTATAGTCAAGAATTTTATAAACTGGACTAAAATTAATGTGCTTAGATTTCGAAATCCCAAAAATCAACAGGTTATTTTGGCCAATATTATATAGTTTTCCAAAATAATCTACTCGTATCAATCTTCATTATATGAAGATTATTCAAGGTATTTAGTAGATATTATTTAAGCAATAAAAAAATCACCTATTCTTCTCAGCAAATTGCAAATATTTCGTGTCGGCATGTAACATAGATACGGCGATTGTCACTTAATTGAACTTAATTCTAACTACAATACAATACTACATTATAAAATTTGGTACACATTCGTTGCTTCTGTTACCATCGAATACAGACCATAACAGGCTGTGACGACAACCCAAAATACTGTGGAATGCATAAATATAATTTCATTACTTTATTCTAATCTATTAGTCCTTAAATATCAAGTCTAGGGTATCTGTGTGATGTATCCTGATTGGTTTGAATAAGGAATATTGGCACTAAGCCCATGGCAAAATAATTTTAAAAAATTATGAGACAACATGATCAGTTAGAAAATATACAAATACAAAAGATGAGACAAAAGAAAAATCTGAAATCCACATCAACATTGGAACACATCAAAAACACGATATAAATTAAAATATATTAAAATCTCAAACATGATTTCACAACCGCTAATAAAAAGATTTACGACAAACACTTTAACAAGCAAAGCACCATTTGTTCGGATTGTGCTTGAGGTGGGAGTTTCATGGAGACATATGGAAGGAGCCACAGAAACGAGTCTGTGATATCAACAATATATCAGTCAACACTTTGTCATATAAAACAGTAATAATATTATATCATACACCAACATATCGGTACAAAGGAAGTATGAGGCTACATTCGTAATATTTTTGGTTTAAACTATAAAACAATACACATACACTACGTAATTGCTTACATAATTATTACCCCCATATTCTACATAAATACATACAAGCCAATCATATGTATTGTGAACTTTAAACTCATAAAAATTTCACAATACATAAGATCCAATGTCGATAGCCGACTATCACAAATCTTACACATGGAATACAGGAGTGATCTTAAACAAGAGTTTCATATTTATCTAGAACTTGACCTTGCTTGCTTTCGTCACCATGCGATCTGGACCTCTGGCGGACTACAGCTTCAGATCCAGATCCGGAACTCTTGGATCGAGTCTTTTTATCATGGCCACAAGTACATGCAACAGATGTCTGACGTTTTAATGTCTGAGATCGATTTCCAGCCCACTGCGGGTCCAGAGACTCGCTCCTGCTATACATCTGTCTCTTATTACGACCCATTGTTGCATGAGTAAATGAAGCACCTTGACCACTATCAGATGACGGCCGCATAGACTCGCTTCGCATACACATATTACCACCAGCTCGGCGAAACGAATCTAAGACACGTTCTTCAATTTCTTCTATGTCCTTTTTCTTCACAAGCCAAATTTCCTCAGAGCCTCTTGTGAAATAACTGGATCCCTTGCTTACACTAGCTAAATACTTATCTTTATTTTTAACTTTACATGTTTTGAATTGTGAATTTGGGTCATCATTTTGCTTATGATTGCGTGCCGTGTCTGGTGTGGCAACATTACGGAAAGCTGTACACTGTGATGGGAATTGATCTGGTATTTTACCTACGAGGCTTGGAGAACGAATTGTTAAATCAATAGGTGATGTGATTGGTTTAAATTCTGGTTTGATTATTTTCTGTGGTTCTGGTTTTATGATCTTATCATCAAGGGAATTGCTATTGTTTCGTTGCCATTTCGCCGCTGCCGTGTTTACAGTACCTTTGGACAAACTTACTTGTTTTTCTAAAGTTTTGCTTTGAGTTGGGTTTTCGGGAGCGGTTTTATCTGCATTGCCTATCTCAAAGAAAATGTTATCTTTGAAGGGGGTAGCAGGAGGTGGAAATTCCTCTTTACTATCAGACCCCAGTCTTTCCACACGTGATCGGCGCATGGATCCTGTTCTGGATAATTTTCCTGCGTTAGCACTGGCATCTTCAGCTGCTCTCTCAAATATTTTAATTTTATCTCCAACTCCATTTGTCTCTTCATTCTTAGAATCATCTTTACCATCATCTACCTTATTGATAATATGTGATTCACTATTGCTAATATTTTCATTTAAATAATTTGGCAGAGATAATTTATCAGCTTTTGGTAAGTCCCTAGCAGTTATGGAGTCTCGTTTTACTTTCAGAGGAAATACATTTTCTTCAACTTGGGAATCAGTTTTGTTTAATTTTACTGATGTGCTAGGGGGTGAATTATTGGGATTAATTGTTGGAGGTGAAGTTACTTCTTTTTTCAATGGTGAAATGGTTCGACTCCATGGTGGAGAGACAACATTGTTTTTCATTGGTGGAGACATAATCTCTTTCCTAATAGGTGAGTTTTCTTTTATTGAGTTGTCAACTATTTTAGTTGCAACAGGTTTAGGAGGAGATGGCAGTGGTTCTTCGGGAGGGGAATCATCACATTTAATTAGTTGTTTCTTCAAACTACTTTTTCGTAGTGGAACGGCAACTTCATTTCTAGGAGACTTAGAGGTCAGTTCACTCACTTCACTGACTTCGTTTTTAAATAAATCCACTTTGGGATTGTACACGTTGTTGGACTGAACCAACTGTGGTGATTCAATCGCTTCACTCTTAGCTTCATTTTTAAACGAATTCACTTTCAAATCACTTTTAGTTTCACACTGAATTAAATTTTGCACTACAATCTTTTGGGTTTCTATGACACTTTCACTGTTTTCCGTTTGCTTGGTTTCAGTATCATTGGTCTCGTCTTGGTAGCTCGCCTTTTGGGGCGGGGTGGCGCAACGTCACGCACGACTGTCAGTAGTCCACTGATCCCAATTATCGGAATCGGATTCATCTTCGGAATCTGTATCGCTTTGTTCGACGGCGACTCGCCTGGCTAGTATGGAGGCCACATCGTGCAGCGCCGGGGCTCCGCGCAACGTATCATACTTACCTACATTATCTTCACAACGTTTCTCAACTTTACGTAGTTTTATGCCTGTGAAGAAGTATATTAAGTTTAGTTATGGGAGAAACATAAATGCAAAAACGTTTAAAGGGCGTTCAATTTTAATATAAGACCAAAGCTTAAATTTTAAACACCGACCGAATATCTTCTCCGTCATTTAATTCTGTAGTGACAAAGGTGAGAAAAAAACTTAAAATTTGGAATAACTTTACTTCGCGTTTATTAATAACACAGTGTATGTTTGTAAAATATTCGAATTGATGGACATTATTTTAAGATTCAACTGTGATAATGTATGTTAAAACTTCAATTTGTTGAATGAGAAAATAATAAAGTGATACTAATGTCTCTTTATTTAAATTAAGGTCAATAGATTATTGGGCGATTGCTAGTCAACAGCCAGATGGAAACACTGCCGATGGAAGTGAGGTGAAATCAAATTAAGTAGACATTTTCGTTTCTTGCGCCGCTTCTTTTCTCTCGGAGCGCCATTTGTTTCCGAAGCAGTAGTAGTGTCTAGTTACTAGTATATTAGTAATGACATCAAAAATAAATCTAAAGGAATCAATTTTGAGAAAACAAATGCCTTTTATTAAATTACGTCGCGCCAGTCACTTTGTACTAGAACCAACTATGGTGAAAATAATCTAACATTTGCAGGAGCACAGCTATACAATAGGCATACGAAAACTGTCAGGGAAGCGAAAATCTTTAATAATAGGCTGCTTTATCATATACAAACCAATGAATAAAAAATTCTTATATTATATACCTACAACCTTATCTTTTAACTTGGACCACCGCCATAAAACCAGAATGCAACAATGAGCAAGCTCGCCTGTTCTCGTGTGGCCTATCGCAGAAGACACAATTTTTGTGCGATTGAGTATGCGGCACAGAAACAGTGCATTGCGCGCAAAATGTCTTTGGCAGATATTACATAGACTCAACGCACACGGCGTACACTTTCGCCCATTTTGTCGGCAGAACTACAGTTCTACCCCACAGGGATGTACATGCAATGGAAGTACAAGTGTATTATTTCGTACTTGAGATATAAAAAAGAAGAAAAAGAGAATTTTGGGTTCATCTTATTCTTTCATAACTATTATTAAAGGGACTGTTTCATATTAAACATTCAGTTCTAAAACTATATCCAAATAAATTTGCACATTTTATCTCACAATTTTCATTTTAAATAATACTCTGCCAAAGATGTATCATACAGTGGTGGTCTGTTTTCTATTTCTTGAATCAACATCGATACATCGATGTCTAGCGCCATGACACACGTCAATCACTAGGAAATGCAGACTACAGACTAAAGTGAGCGTCGTCTGCGTTAGCGCGAGTAGTGGCGAACGTTATATTTTTTAGCGCACTTTTTGTACGGCGCGGTCTGTCAGATCTACGAGGATATTTTGTGTGTTAGACTTTTTGTGCGTCGTCTGCGCTACTGCATATATTTCTATATGTTATATTATCACAGTCTAAAAAGTGCGTCACGGATAGTCTGTCGTCTGCGATAGGCCTTAAAACCAGAATGCAGCAGTGAGTAAACTCGCCTGATTTTATGTTCTCATGTAAGTGACGGCTGTCATTAGAAAAGAAAGAAAAAAATTTTTGAAGTTTCTAAAGTTCTGACTGACAAGTTGACAACTCTGTCAAATGTCAATCTGAGTTCGAAACATTACAGTTCAGATCAGTTTACAATTTACATTATTTATTCATTATTGTTTGTTTTTGAGTGAAACAAAAAAATATACATAAAAATATTAACTAATTAAAAGTAACCAGATATATATAAGTAAAAACTACTAAAGTACGGTACCTACTCTACTTAAATATGGTTTACGTTAATGGACATGTAAAAAAAAACTTTACCTGACATAGATAATGGAGAAGACACTCTTGGTGAGTATGCTCGCACCTTGTATTATATTATTAAATAGAAAATACTAAGCGATATACTTTTAAAAAATATTGGTTTCATGTCTCAGTGTTTCCTGCTTTTTTGATGATCTATCATAAACTGTTAGATTTTTTATTTAAAAACTGTATTTCTTGCATTTCAGGCTCCTCAGTGGCGGTGGAATATTGTTCCAACACTTGGAAGCAGCATAGCTAAAACTTCCTCGAAAGGCTGGTGATCTGTGTTGTGGTATTGCGATTTGCATCACAGCCTTTCGAGGATCACAGGACCTATGACTGGAAAACCAGGAGAGCTTTTTAAATAAATAAGTAAACGGATTACCTTCACGTATAGCCTTGAGTAGATCAGAGCGCGGATCAGGCGGGGGCTGGCGGTCTACCGCAGCGGGCTTCAGGGCCGAGGCCCCCCGCAGCAGGGTGGCGGGCGACGGCGGCCGGGGGCGCTGCTCCTCGGGCGGAGGGGGCGCGGGGGGCGCGGGCGGCGGACTGGGGGCGCGGCCGCCCTCCTCCGACGACATCATACCTGCCGCGGTCGAGTGATATAATGATATTGACAGACATTTTACACAAAATATCTTGCCCCAAGTTAAGCATATATAGCCTGTGTTATGGGTTACAAGACGATATATTTAATACAATTTACTTACTTAACATACATATATTCATATAAACATACATAAATACATTAAAACATCCCTGACTCGGAAACAAACATCTATATTCATCATATAAATGCTTAAATGCCTACCGGGATTCGAACCCGGGACCTCTAGCTTAGCCTACTAAGCTAACCACTCGGCTATACAGGTTGTCAGATATATGTATATATACTCGGATATATGACAGCTTGAAGTGTTTTGAAGCGCTACCAACGTCAAGAACTGTCATATTGACATTTGACATTATTGACATTATTTGACATTTCAAGTTCACGATGTATGATTGATTAGATTAGGCATCCCAATTAATTATAACATTTATTCAAAGTCAAAGTCAAAAAATCTATATTCACTGAAAAATTTTATAAGTTATTTAGTGCAAGTCAGGATGAAGTACAAAAGTAACAATAGCATTCAAATGAGTGTAACAATATTCATTAACAAAATTTAGAACATTAATTCCAACTATCTTTATCATTCAAATAATCTTTCACGCTATAATAGGCCTTAGATGTTAATTTATTTTTTACGATAGGTACATTTAAATTTTTTAATAGGTAACATTTTAATTTCGTTTGGGAGTTTATTATAAAATACAACACAATCCACTTTAAAAGATTTAGCAATTTTACGGAGCCTAGTAGATGGAATTGCTAGTTTATGTTTGTTTCGAGTATTGACACTGTGTACATCCCTATTCTTTTTAAATTGGCTAATATTTTTATTGGCGTATAGGAGGTTCTCGTATATGTACTGGCAGTGTACTGTCATAATATTTATTTCACTAAACTTTTCTCTCAATGAATCCCTTGAACGCATTGTATAGACTGCTCGAATTGCTCTTTTCTGCAGCACAAATATGTTTTTAATATCTGCAGCCCTACCCCACATTCATAAGACATGACACTATGAAAGTAGCTGAAATATACAAGTCTAGCCGTTTGAACATCTGTCAGCTGCCTAATTTTTTTAATCGCAAATACTGCAGAGCTAAGTCGATTACATAAGTTTTTTATGTGAGCACCCCATTGTAGCTTTACGTCTAATGTAATGCCTAGGAATGTTGTCGTTTCTACTACATCAAGATTTTCATTATTAATTTTTATAGGTGTTGGTTGGTGCTTTATATTTGGAAGTGTAAGCCTTACACATTTTGTTTTCCTTTCGTTTAAAAGTAAGTTATTAACATTAAACCAATTAACTACTTCAGCAATGTCGTCGTCAACCTGACAGAAAGTTTTTTGCTGGCGTTTTATTTTAAAAAAAACAAAGATGTAACGTCAGCAAACAGTATAATATCATGTTTATTTTGAATAAGGTATGGTAAATCATTGACGTAAACCAGGAACAAAAAAGGACCCAAGATTGAGCCCTGCGGTACACCCATCGATATGATAGAGCCAGTTGATCTTTTTCCATTAACGTCTACTCTTTGAATCCTATCATACAAGTATGATTTTATTAAATCTAGTGAAACATCCCTAACACCATAGTGGTGAAATTTTTGAAGTAAGGTTTCATGATGAACGCAGTCGAATGCCTTGGATAAATCACAAAACACTCCTAACGCATCACATGAATCCTCCCAAGCATCCAAAATATTTCTAATTAACTCGATACTAGCATCTGTGGTTGAAAGACCTTGAGTAAAACCATATTGTATATTATGCATGAGGTTATTATTGTAAAAATGGTTAATTAATTGCGTTAACATAATTTTTTCGAAAATCTTGCTAAAGGTTGGTAGTACTGATATGGGTCTAAAATTGGTGGGGTCAGCTTTAGCTCCCGACTTAAATAGAGGAGTGATCTTGCTCTGTTTCATTTGGTTTGGAAATATACCGCAATCTACACACTTATTGAAAATAAAAGCTAAGTCTTTGGCTACAATTTCTATTACAGATTTCACTACGTTAACAGAGATTCCCCAGAGATCTTTAGTTTTCTTAACGCTAATTAGTCTAAACGTTTTAATAATCTCTATGCGATCAACATGCTTAAATTTAAAGTTTGTATTACATAAAGATACGTTTTTCTGTAGCAGTTTCATTGCAGATATAGGTGAGGAATTTAGATATTTTGTCGTAGAGACCGGTATATCAGTAAAAAACTTTTCAAATGTATCTGCAATCTCAGAATCTGGTTTTATGTTTCTGTTACCAATCTTTAATTTGAATTCATTATTTCTCTTATTAGTTTTACCGATCTCCTCATTTATAATTTTCCAATTTTAATATTTAACAATATTTAACTACTTACTGTTTTATATAATTATAATTTTAGAAATAACTATAATAGCATATTGTATTCAGATCTTTGTATAACTTGATTCGTGTAAATTAGTTGGCACTAGTGTAGTGCCAACTAACAGTTGGTAGCATCATCACTGTGACGGTCGTGCCCTATATAAACCAGAGCATTCAACATTACACATTGTGAATTGCAAGGGTAACGCTGCCCAACTTGTATAAATATTATAATAGTTATTAGTTGAAAGTGTAAAATACAGATATTTCAATTTTAAATGCGTTTAAATTACCAACCCCTTCTACATATATGACAGCTTTATATTATTGTAGTCACCTTTCTAAAGATAACTAGCATAACTAAAACTGCGGTCAGGTTCAGATCAGAAAGTCTATTACCAAAATCGAAAGCTGAAGTTTCGGTCCCAAAAGAACTTCGAATTAAATTTCGATGCTCGCCAGAGAATGAGACGCATCATTTGACGCACCACTTGTTCATCTCACCTTTGACTTTTCAGTGGAACAGAAGTACCTCGGATCCGAATTGTACGTACGGATTTCATATTGAAACCATATAAAACGAAGTTGTAGTTACGATTATAATAATGTCAAAAAAGAAAAAATGTCTAATCGCGACCTTCGTATCGATATTCGGATCCGAAATACTTTCATAATAGGAAAATGTATGATCCGTCAACCGATACTTCCTATTTCGATTTTGGTAATAGGGCTCCAAGGGCGCGCATCGGCATTCGTAGATGCGCTTTAGTCCGAAAGCGCTAACTTTTTGGGGTCTAAATATTCAAAGTTGATTGTGTTTCCCATATACAGGATGGTTTTTTGAGAAGGGCGGTGATGGCCACGTCGGAAACTACGTGACTTAGGGAAAAGTCGTTAAAGGAGTCATGCCCTCAATTTAATATAAACCAACAACTGCATATTTAGTTTCATAAAATTTCTTGAAATTTTGACGGAAATCGATCCGAATGTTTTATAAAAAAAACATTCTGTATTATTGAACCAATGGATTCTGTTGCTGATAAGAATCAAACTTTGCAAAGATATGTATTACTAAAAATTAAAGCAAATAGAAAAAAATTACAAATTACTTTTTTTATTATACTAAATTTACTTTTTTGACTTACTCGTGTAAGGCATTGACTATTTGACGTTTGTGTGTGTTTGTTGCATCACTTTCCATATATTATTGTGATTAAAATGATAGGAAAAAAAAATTATGAAAATGTAAATATTGATTTAAAAGAGCACCAATGAGTTTCTTGCCATTCTTATCATTAACCCTAAAGGGTAAATTCAATAAGAAGAATAATTTTTTGACATTCATAAGTGTCATTTTCGCGATCTACATGAATAAAATGATGTTGATTAGATTTTGAATAAATAGTCTCTCTAAATGCTTTATAATTACTTATTCGGTAAACGGATCTCATTAAATTCAACTACAATCTTAAAGAATCTATATAATACTAGCTGACCCAGCAAACGTTGTATTGCCGATATTAAAATCGCGATACAAAAGTAAATGTTGATCGTAGATGGGTGAAAATTTGAAGTTGTTATATTTTTAATGCTGACTCATAAAAAAAATTAAAAAAAAATGTCAAAAAAATTAAAAAAAAATCGTGGGGACCACCCTTAATATTTAGGGGGATGAAAAATAGATGTTGTCCGATTCTCAGACCTACCCAACATGCACTCAAAATTTCATGAGAATCGATCAAGCCGTTTCGGAGGTGTTCAAAGTTAAACACCATGACACGAGAATTTTAAATATTAGTAATGAAAATGGTCTTTGTTTGTGGCTCAATCACGCCTAAACCACTGATCCTATCGACATGAAACTACCACCATTCGCTGTGAAATTTATCCTAGATGGTTTATGGCTACTTTTTTTTCATATTCCATCGTTCATTCCTTTTATAATTCACCCAGCGAAGCGGGCGGCAACGGCTAGTCAAATTATATATCAAAAACTACTGAATGGCTTTTTGTTATAGTAATAGATGTCAATATTGTTATAAATATCTGTAAGTTTAAATACAATAAAATAGCATGGACATACCAATAACAGCATGCATGTGGTCTAGATGAGCATCAAGCGCGGTGCGGTGATGAGGTGGAGACACACCGTTCATGGGCGGCGGAGACGAACTATCCGGCGGCGGCGGAGGCGGCGGTAGTGACGATCTGAAAAACCAATGTTGTTGTTACGAGGTTTCTAGTATATCAACTTATTATCAAAACTTTTAAATCGACAGGTAGGGTGTGAAAAGAAAAATAAATAAAAAAAAAAAACATTTTTTTATCAAAGTAATATTAATCGTCAGTCTTAATAATAACTACCACCCATTCCAAAATGAATGCCTCAGACCTGAGAAGAATGGAGGCAACAAACTCAGCGGGCTTTTTTTTTTCATCGAATAAATATGTTTACAAAGTAATATTGTACGATTAAACTTAAAAATTATTTAATAGCCTAATATAATGAGGGCTATATGGCACGGACTGCCCCCTTCTGAATACAAACGCGCAGCCTATATGTGTGACATTATGACATGACACTGTAAAAACAACTAATTTTAACGAGACGTGCAGTTTCCATGTCGGTCAGGCGACGACTTTTTTGCAGAATCAAGTCTGCCTGACAACCACGGAAGACCAGCGCTGTGGATTCTTTCGAAACCACAACTATGCTGATTTGGGGGCCCATTGGCGTCATTAGATCATAATTAGATTAGTATAACTTTAAGAACTATTATCAGAATGTATAATGACGTCAATAAACATTTTTTCTTTCTTTCCACAAAAATTGTCAGTGTTATTACAAAAGAAAAAACCATGGCTTAGACGCGTATTTTGTTAGACAGTGACCTAATTATAACAACGTTAGTGACCAAACAATAACGATGTTTAAAATAGAATTTATATTTTTCAATTACAATACAATGTTTAGCTTGTGTTTAACTAAACAGTCATTAAGGACGACATAAACACAAGTGTACAGGAACAATTAAAGGAACGGAACGCAATTATTGTCAGCTGTCATCATATAATCTAAATTTTCCATATGAATGTGATCAATCCTTTAGACAAGCTTGGACACATGTGTAAATATCAGCAATGTCTACATATTCCTTAAATTTACAAGTGAAGCTTAAAAAACTTTTTAAGATTGAAAAGAGTGGCAATGAATTTTAATAATATGTATATATTTGTAATTTTGTATCTGAAATAATTGATTAAAAAATCAAAAAAATATTTTATTGCAAGTCACATATTACGTAGGTTAATGGGTAGACAATATGTGACGGCCTGCAAGGGCACAGCAATGATATACATAAAATAAATAAGTCTTATACATTTTATACATTCTTATACTATATTGTAACTAATTCTCACACTTGGCGTAATTAAAAAATTCGGGTAAATTGTAGAAACATTTTGAAACTAAAAAATTTTTAAGATGTCTTTTAAATAGGGAAGGCTTCTCTTTATTTTTAATACGTGGTGAGGGCTCGATGACACTAATGACATACTTGTTTGGTGAATTTTTAATTTGTTTAAATTTCTATTATTTCGCTTGTTATTTGGTAGTGTTGAGTATAAGTCCGAATGTTTTTTAACAAATTTACATGCTTCTAGGATGTAAATTGAAGTAAGTGTAAAATGCGAAGGGATAATTTGATATTCATTTATATAGTTTTAACATACATGAATTTTTATTTCAAATGTTACATAATATAATGCTCAAGATCCCTGTACATCTGTAAATTATATTTTGGTTTAATTAATAAAATAGAGAAAGGATCAAGAAAAAAGACCGAGTTAGGTTAGAAGACATCAGGATAAGTACAAAGGAACTGAAATGGAAATTGTCTGCGCATATGAGTAGAGGAAAGGAGAAGTGGAATAAAAAGGTCACAGAATGGTATCCTAGGAATGGCATAAATAACAGGGGAAGACCCCGCCAAAGATGGGAGGACGATCTGGCCAAATTTGCAGGAGTGTCCTGGAGCCGGGTTGCCAAGGACAGAAGGCAGTGGAAAAGGTTGGAGGATTCCTGTGTCAATTAGCAAACAGCTGAAGATTATCTGGATTTTATATAAGTTAGATATAAGAAATTGTATTGTTTTCTTTAGTTGAATAGAAGGCTTTATTATTATTAATAAAACAGAGGAAATAGTGTTGGGAGGCCCGCACAAGATGGACCAATGAACTCTTCAGTGGGAGGCTCCTTTGCAGCGGATGCCGGCTAGATTATGGGTACCACAACAGCGCCTATTTCTGCCGTGAAGTAGTAATGTGTAAGCATTACTGTGTTTCGGTCTGAAGGGCGCCGTAGCTAGTGAAATTACTGGGCAAATGAGACTTAACATCTTATGTCTCAAGGTGACGAGCGCAGTTCTAGTGCCGCTCAGAATATTTGGGGTTTTTCAAGAATCCTGAGCGGCACTGCATTGTAATGGGCAGGGCGCATCAATTACCATCAGCTGAACGTCCTGCTCGTCTCGTCCCTTATTTTCATAAAATAAAATAAAAAAATTCAAGATCGCCGGAATAGGTTGGATGAGGGCAGCACAAGACCGATCGTTGTGAAGATCTTTGAGGGAGGCATTTGTCCAGCAGTGGATTTCTGCCGGCTGAGATGATGATGATTTAAACAATTTGTTATGTTTTAATGTTATAACCCTCACTTGTGGGATTATATTTATTTATGCAAATGTTGATAATTAGGTATTAAAACACGAATGTGGATTTATAATATTATCACATGAGTGTTTTAATACCTAATTATCAACAGTTGCATACAAGACTTTATCTACACACAGAATATGAATTCTCTAAAAGATTCTGAAACAGTTAGCTTACTGCTGACATTAAAACAGTTAGTCCTAGTAGTAACCTAATATCATCCATTACTGATTATATTCAAATAAACTAAAGAATTATTTATTTTAGTAGTAATTTACATTTTGTATAGTGAAATTATTAAAATTCACTTGAATATTTTGTTCTTTTGCAGCGTTTAAAATATCCGGCGATGTGCTGTCAAAACTTGAATCGCTCATTTTTCAAGAAAAATGGCGGGGTTTCCAATAGCCTACTTTCTTTTACGGCGCGCCACGTTCTTGTAGTGTGGAACGCACATAAACGAAAATGTTTTTTTTTTAAATTCATACAGATACCACGCATCGAGCAATAAGAATGTGGCTGTTTATTGAAACTCTTTGCGCATGCAGGGATCGAAAAAAAAACCAAGGAGTTTTGTTATAAAATTTAGTACAACATTACAACAATTTCGATGATGGTTATTACGACATTGGGTGTTTTAATATTGGTAATAAGCTGTTTCAGAATCTTTAATAGAGGATTTAAAACATGGGTGTAGATAAAATTTATTACACAAATGATGATTTAATAATAAGGCTTACCTGGGGGGTGTGTGGTGAGGCGAGACAGGTGCGGGAGGCGCGGGGGGCGGTACCGAGGGACGAGCCCGCCGGGGCGTACCCGCCAAGCTGCCGCCGTAGATGGGCTCTACTGCGCCGTACGGACTCTCATCGTTCACCACTGATAACAAACAATAGTTGACATATTAACGGCCGTTCCCAATATTCAGTCTATCTCTTACTTGAGATAAAAATCGTGACTATCGTTGACTTTTCTGTCCCAATACGACGGTAACTCAACTTATCCGTACACGCTGTCTGTAAATGGGACGACGTATAGCTTACCAGCGATAGAATTTTGTATGGAAATTTCAATTCACGCGTCCCAATATAAGGCTTATTATTATTAAAGGATTATTGACAACTAGTTACTGACAGTAGAAGATAGTAATTTATTTCTATCTTTAGATAGTGTATTGGGAGCAGCCGTAAAACACTTCACTATACGAGTATACGATCTAACGTTTAGCAGGGGGAGGCTTCTTAGCACATGATGCCGGCTATATAACGGCTTCTTCCCCTGTGAAACAGAAACGTGAAAGCAATATTGTGTTTCGGTCTGAAGGGCACCGCAGCTAGTGAAATTACTGGGCAAATGAGACTTAACATCTTATGTCTCAATTGACGAGCGCAATTGTAGTGCCCACTGACCTGTATTAATACACATGGACAGGCTGTTCCATATGTTTGACAGCAAATTTTTTGTGCCTATTTGAAGCCCCACTCGCAAGCGTCCAGTGAACTAATTTTGACGGATAATACAAGTGGCTGCGGAGGAACGTACAATAATCTGAAGTATTTTTACATTTTGAATTAATTTCGATCGTTTTCCGTGTTATTTATACCTTAAGAATCAACGTTATAAGTACACAACTTTGTTTTGTAAATAGTTTCCCACCATCTATGTTGTCCACTATATTGTCACCTAGTTTTAGTACCGCACTGTAATGGGCAGAGCATATAAATTACTAACAGCTGAATGAATCATTGTGTCTATGGTACAAATATTATGCAACACATAACTTGTCTTATTTTACCGTTTTATTGATATCATCATGATAGTTCAATCTATACTTAGATAATTTATACGTCTATATAGAGCCTCTTGCTGTTAGACAACTGATGAGAAGAGGCTTGGTTTATCACTTTAGTATGCGTGACAGCAGTTAACTACACAACACTCGTGATTTTTATGACACTTACATTGCCTAAATAAACACCTCAGTGTGGTCGGAATAAAAAACGAAAGAACTTGCAGATTTTGCCTTGAGGCCGATAAAACGCCTTTTCATCTCCTCTGCAATTTCTGCCCACTAATGCATAAGCTTAACACTATCCTTGGCGACTCTACCCTACTCCAAGGAGTATAATTATATATAGGGAAAAGAGAGCCCTCTCTACGCATTAAGAGCTGTCTATTTGAAAACTAGCGCCATCTGGAGATTGGCCCCGAAAATAACTATATATAAGCTCGAAATTATAAAATTCATTTTTAATGTTGTGAAGCAATTAAATAACTAACTTTACTTTAAAAAAAAGGATAGATTTAGTAGTGTAAATATGCAAAATGGAACACGAGAGCTACATACACGCGCAAAGTAAACGCTAGAAGTAGCCGCCATTTTATGACCAGTGGGCAGTGACAGCTGACAAAGCTTTCATTTTCGGGCCAACTAACAGATGGCACTACAGTCTTCTGAAAACGTCACTGTAAGGCGTGTGTCCCACCCCTACCCTACTCCTAGATGCTGTTTGCAATACTCACGTCAAGAAGATACTGCGGTTCGTAAAGTGAGCAGGGCTTGACAACGAGCTATAGCTCTAAGCTAAATACTTATAAGTATGAGTGACCCAATCAGTACCAGCCATATAGCCATCCTCTGCAAATAATAATAATAATACATTGCTCAAAATAAAGGTGAGTCTTATTTTTTTTCGACGTCTTCACAGCTGTCGGAGTCTATCCGGACGTATAAATGATATAAGAATGTACAATGTACAGTATACTAACAGTGTCCGTTGCCGGTAAGCCGCGGCTGCCGGTGCTGGTTGTCAATCTCGATGGAGCTGGGTCGCGTGGGCTGCGAGGGCGCACGTGTGAGCGCAGTGCGGAACCCGCCCGTGTTGTTGGCGGGAACTGCACCATCCGGGACAGTCGTCGCTGCAGACACACATATTGGGATTTTTAGAGAATAAGATAATAAAATAAACAATATGTTATGTTTTTAAAATGATAACCCTCACTTCTAGGATTAATACACAAATATAATTTGAAAAACAAAATTTTATGGACGTGGGTTCGAATCCGGCATCGTTCATAAAATTTTGTTTTTCAAATTTTATTTGCAAAATAAGATGTCACATCACTTATTGAAAGTCAAAAACTTCCACTCATTCCAAAAAGAATGCACCAGACCTGAGAAGAATTGGCAACAAACTCAGCGGGCTTTTTTTTATCGAAAAAAGTGATATTGTACAATTAAACTTTTTATTTTATAGACAGAGGGCGGTCACTCCATTCCCAATCTGTGTAACATGTGTAAATAACGTAATACTTTTGTATTAAACATTTTCTGGAATCTTGTTGTAAAAGCATATCCATCGCCCCACAAAAGACTTACTAACTCGACTTAGTTGAGTAGTAGGCATTATAAGTTTTATCTGTTCCTGGTGATAACATTATGGTTATGACAATTTCTAGCAAATTCACTTATGTGCCTATGTACATACATTACATTATCAAGAATATATTGAGAAGCAATAGTCAAGATGTTAATTTCTTTGAATTTTGCTCTCAAAATTCATTATACATAATAGTAGTTCCCCGTTGCATTTGCAACTAAAGGTTTTATCTCAATTAATAATAGTAATAATATTGACACACTTTTACACAAATTATCTTGCCCCAAACTAGGCACAGCCTGTACTATAAGTACAAAGAGAACGATATATTATTTAATACAATATACTTAATTAAACATACATAAATACATATAAACATCCATGACTCGGAAACAAACATCCATACTCATCATATAAATGATTGCACCTACCGGGATTTGAACCCTTGACCTCTAGCTTAATAGTCAGCGTCACTAAACATCGTTACTAATAAACTCTAACTAATACGTTAATATTGCGTGTCAGCCATTAAGATGGAATAGCGATGAGATATATATAAGATGTTGTGAGCCCTCGTGACTGAAGTGAATTGCCTGATTTTGCCTCGCCACAATTTGGAAAATAAGGGACGAGACGAGCAGGACGTTCAGCTGATGGTAATTGATACGCCCTGCCCATTACAATGCAGTGGCGCTCAGGATTCTTGAAAAACCCAAAAGTTCTGAGCGGCACTACAATTGCGCTCGTCACCTTGAGATAGATGTTAAGTCTCATTTGCCCAGTAATTTCACTAGCCCTTCAGACCGAAACACAGTAATGTCAACATTACTGCTTCACGACTGAAATAGGTGCCGTTGTAGTACCCATAATCTAGCCGGCAGCCTGTGGATAGGCGCCTCCCACTGGTACTCCCCAAGTCTCAGACCTGAGAATAAAGAAACTCAGCGGTTTTCTTTATTAAAGTGGCCTGGGTGTTCGGCAATATGATCGGTCCTCACCCGCCTGCAGCCCCGAGCTGCGGTAGACGGCGTCGGGCCGGGGCTCCACGTTGTACCGCCGCAGCTGCGTGGGCGCCATGATGTGTTCGCCGCGGTTCACGGCCTCCGCCTTCTGTCGGTCGCGAGTCGAGTGAGGCACTCGGACACGTCTCGCGCCGCGGCCCTCCGCACCCCCGCTGCGTGGTTGGCGCACCTGGATTACCAGTCATTTTAAGATAAAATTAAAAAGTTCTTCAGTAAGACTTTAGATTTTACATCATCATCCAATCAAAACCCACTGTCGAGTGACAATACCTAGGTAACACTGAAAATGTTTAGAAAATTAAAAACGGCTTAATGTAGAAAGTTGCCAATACTTTTATTATTTTTCGAAGTTATCTCCGTTCCTACACATCGTCTCATTCGATGGCACCACTGAAAGAAGCAGTCGGCCCATTCTTCCGAAGGGGTCATTCTATGGCATTTTCGTACGCTTTCACCGCATCCTCAGGGCTCGTAAAGGGAATACCTCGAATTTTATTAATTGGCCAGTTCTAAACATTTTCATTGTTACCCACCTATTAGTTTTAAGTATGATTTGACTTTGTTAGTGCAAATTATTGTTCCCCCCACCCCCTTTCCTCTACGGTAATAGTCTCCTATTTAGCGCCGCACGCTGCGTCACAATGCTTGCTTTATAAATGTACTGTTGTGGTCTCTTTCACATGTCGACGCTGGCGTGGTGACGCTGTACGCGGCATCCGTGAGAATTTTAACGGAGAGACACCATCATGCCGTTTTAACCTGATTCCTGCCGCCGAATTCCACCTTCGCACGGCACGCCACAAGTTAGGATATCATCCCCACCATCTGGATGTGTGGCGGTCCTCCACAGTGCGGTTTTCAAGGACCTTTCTTCCTCGTACTACGAAGCTGTGGAATGAGTTTCCTTGTGCGGTATTTCCGGGACAATACGACATGGGTACCTTCAAAAAAAGCGCGTACACCTTCCTTAAGGGCCGGCAGCGCTCCTGTGATTCCTCTGGCTTTGCAAGAGATTATGGGCGGCAGTGATCACTTAACAGGTGACCCGTACGCCGTTTGTCCTCCTATTCCATAAAAAAAATATCACACATAAAACCTCAACCACGCACTCAGGCTACCTAAGTAGAAAATTAATAAAGTTAATCATCCAAGTCCCCAACACCCACCTTCTTCCCCCTGTCGTGCTGAATCCTCTCAGTGTCCTGCAGCATCTCCCTTCGCCACAGCTCGAAGAAGTAGTCCGGGTCGGTGTAGAACTTCCTTGCGTCCCGGCCGTCGTCCCGGAACTCGTTCAATTTCTCGAGCGGCGGCGGTCGGTCGCATCGTGCGTAAGTCGCCAGCATGGCCGACGGCATCGACGTGCGAGAGAACAATTGCTGCTGGAACGTTCTGGACGACCGGAAGGCTTTGCGCATCTGAATATCTTGCAGTGATACTGTAATATATTAAACGAGTTCAAAATTATATTTTTATTATATTGTGGATTATGCCCACAAAAAACTATAAAAACCTAAAGTCCTAATACTGCGGGACACCAGCTAGGCATTCTTAAATAACCAATAATAGAATTTTTAACTCTGATACCAATATATATATATTATACAATGATATATTCTGGCATACTCAATCTTCTCGAAGACCCACCGAATGGTGAATAACGTCAAAGGTGCGGAAGAAACACTGCGAAGTAAAAGGCAATAAATAACCTCGGAAAGGTGCAGAAAGGCTGGACCCTAAACAAAACAAACAACACTGGAAGAAATCAGTGGGCAAAAAAGGCTTCGATAGTAATTACTCTGAGAATGTGTTTTCTGTGATTCGGGACCAGTTAAGAATTCCCCCAGAAAAATAACTGGACATTATACTAAAGAAAAATCTGCATAGGATAGGACTCATTGATGTGTAGATCATATCGCGAAATGGGGGTGAAACATCGCCGTTTGACGTCACTAAGGACTCCTCTCACGAGGACATTGTTACGTTATTTTGATGGAAGGATATTTTGACACTTTTCCCCTTGGATTGATACCGTGAGATTTTACTCTCCTTTCGTAAGAGTTGGCCTTGAGCCTCAGTAACGCCAGCGCTTCTTACTAACTATACTGCCGATTATACAAATGATTTAAGTTTTCTTTAGTGTTATTTCCGCCAATATTTATTTTTAAACAATTCGACACGTGTTTCGCCTCTACACGAGGCATCCTCAGGACGTGTTCTCTCGCCAAAATCTGGCACGAGACTCATAGCCTTCCACTGCTATGTTCACAGATTAATGTCAGTCCCACTGTCCCGTGACAACTTCGCAAAAGAACTTAATACAATATACCAAATCGCGGTTACCAACGGCTACAAAAAACAGTTAGTGAACAAATTAATTAAAAATAAACAAAAACATTTAATTAATTCAGAACTTTATCCCGTCCCACCACAATCAAATACCAAATATGTGGGTAGTTTGACATATATTGTGGTCCAATATCAGATAAAATAGCTAAAATATTTAGGAAAAATAATATATAAGTGTCCATCCGAACGAATAACAATGTCAATACATGTCTCGTGCCAGATTTTGGCGAGACAACACGTCCTGAGGATGTCTCGTGTAGAGGCGAAACACGTGTCGAATTGTTTAAAAACAAATATTGGCGGAATTAACACTAAAGAAAACTTAAATCATTTGTATAATTATGGATTTCCGAAAAGTAACGCCAACTTCAATAAATTTTCTATACTGCCAATGCTTACTAACCTTCTTCGACACCTGAGTCGAGCTGCGTGACCTTGATGGCCAACCTGTCGATTCTGGCTTGAAGCACATTAGTTCGCTCGGCCAGACCACTCGCCTCGCGGGTCAACTCGCCGAACATATCCTCCGCGTGCTTCGACAGCGACGACAGTTGTCTATCAAATGATATGGACTTTAAGTTTAAACTCTCAAACATCTCCACCTTCGCAAGACACGCCACAAATTAGGATATCATCCCCACCATCTGGATGTGTGGCGGTCGTCCACAGTGCGGTTTTCAAGGAGCTTTCTTCCTCGTACTGCTAAGCTGTGGAATGACGTTCCTTGTGCGGTGTTTCCGGGACGATACGACATGGGTACCGTCAAAAAAAGCGCGTACACCTTCCTTAAAGGCCGGCAACGCTCTTGTGTTTCCTCTGGTGTTGCAAGAGAATCGTCGCAACATATCATACAAATTAAAATGTATTTTTATAATACACTGAAAAAAAAATTGGCTACAAATTATAAATGTTACCGTGGCGAAAAGCTTTTTAAAATTAAGTTGTTCAAAAGTAAGTTTTAAAGTGAAACTTTTATTACATCGTCTCAAACTTTTTCGTCTGTGTGTTGCATGTCGCATGACGGTTGGTCGGCGCCTATAGTTCGCAACAGCTGGTCAGCTGTAGTGTATGGACTATTACTCATTTGTGCCAGTGCTCCACGCTATTTTGTTAGTTTGTAAATGTTGTCATTAGTTAAATGTGTGTGTCTATAATGTGAAAAAAAGTTTCACTTTTACCGTGGTTTCATAAAACCACACAATCCTTTTTATTAAAACTCATGAATGTACCTAATTATTATTTCAAAATCAGTTAAGATATTTTTCCATATAGGTTAAATAGATGTTACATTCGTATGAAATTGTTATCAGTTACTCGAGTAGTAAACAATTTGACAAAACCAATTTACTCTACAAATAGCACTCTTAAAACATTGAAATAGCTGTCATATTGGCATGCAACCGTTATAAATTTATGTCACGAGTACCTAATGAAGAATGAATCCAATGTCACAGGAAGCTATAATCAAATTACTCCGATGTAGTATGCTAGGAAATAGAGGTCATATTCGCATGCCACTTTTATCTATTTTTCTAATAATAGAAATAATGACTGTAATATTTTTCGTAACGATCGAGACGTCATGTCAAAGTTAAAAAAAAAAGGTGATAGCGACTTAGCCAAAGCCAGTGTTGCGGAGCTCAGAATATATGTGCACTTATATCACCGATTCCACTTATTTTATGGATTGTGGAGTGCCGCTAATATGAGGTATGAAAGGTCTCATTTATAACTTGCTTCAGCTTCATTTGGCGTGTTGCCTGAGCATGCATACATAGGCCTTTGATGGTCACCGCCGCCCATTATCTTTTGCAACATCACAAGTATTCACCATTACTAGCATTTAAGGTGGGTGGGGTGGGTTTATTAAGCACGATACCGCAAGATCATCCCACAGTTTAGTTGCCATTAGAAGGTGGACACGATTGAAGACATAATAATGATATAATACACAAATAAAATTTGAAAAACAAAACTTTATGAACGATGCGTGCCAGTGCTTCTAACCAACTAAACTAATCGATCGAGTGACGTATCGTCATAAAATCTTGTATGCTTTGTTCAACTCTCAGGTTGTGGCTTCATCTACAGGATCTACTTTACAGTTGATAACCTGCTCAACCCCAATATTTGCATATTAGGAAATTGACTTAAGATGTCGCTCTTGTAAATCTTAACAATTTGTTATGTTTTTAAAGTGATAACTTTACATTTGAATAACAAAATTTTAGAGACCTGCATCATTCATAAGTTTTTCAAAAATTTTATTTGTGTATTAATCCTAGAAGTGAGGGTTATCACTTTAAAACATAACTAATTGTTAATGATATAATGATGGAAGTCAACTCACCGGACCGTGTTGGCCAGGGTGCCATTGGTGACAGCTTCCAGCTCGGAGGGCACCGCCAGCCGCTCGGGCACGGTGCCGCGAGACACGTGCACCGGCTCCACGCAGCGCTTCGGAAGCGGCATCGCGACCGCTCTCGCCGCTACCTGCTGATCATCACTGCAAATACATCAATCAAATTACGACTGGTACGCGAAACTTGACACCACACCACTACCGAACCCACTTCATTGTTTGTTGGATGAAGTAACCGATGTTTAGTAAACGATGAGCGATTTTAGTCTTTAAAAAAAAACGAAAAAGATTGCTCTACAGTCTAAAATGTTTATTTTTAGAACTAGCCTATAACGAACAAGAATTATTATGACCCTAAGGATCATGAAGGCATAAGAGACATTTATTTTCTCAAAATTGATTCCTTTAGAATTCTTTTTGATGTCATTTCTAGTATACTAGACACAGTGGTGTCTACTAGTACACCGCTTTGGAAACAAATGGCGCTCCAAAAGAGAAGATGCGGCGCAAGAAACTCTCCCAGCATTTTTTTTGCCCTGTTTTGAATCAAATATACAATATAGAATTGTCATTGCTATTGCTATAAAATATATCATAATCTAGTCCCAGACTGTCGGACCACTTAGATATTCAGCTGTGGAGTAGTAGGATTTACGACAGAGCCATTTTTTAATAAAACATTTAAATTTATTTATAGATAATGCTGAACAGTGATTGGGGCTTTATTATAAAAGTGTATACATTTACCCTTAAAGCTATTATGTATATTATGAAGCCTACCAGAATTAGTTACAAACAATCCCTTATTTCTAGTGTTATAATGTTGATTTTACGTGTTTGATTCAATGACGTTCTATACATATGGACATATCATTCGCACTCTGATAACGGAACGGCAAAAGTGTGCTTAAAGACAATGTAAGCACACTTTTCTCCTTAGTCGTGTGTCAACTGTGAGTCAATCAACAAGCCTAAATGTGCTATAAAAAGTGCTTAAATAATGCATTAACGAATGAAAAAAAAGATGGTGTGACTTATCATCGGTAAGGTTATTTTATTTATTAAAGATTAATATGCAAAAAGCGGAAGTAATTTAATAAAACGAATATTTTTTCATTAAATATGGTACAATATTATTGACAAGCCCCAGACAAGACCCGCTTGTCAGAATGGGACAGATGAAAGGACACAATGATCACAATGTTATATAAGACAAGAACAAGCTTACATCGGCACCCGATACGCGGCAACCGGGACGTGTCAAGGCACACTTTACGGTCCTCACTTTTTGCAAATTATCAGTCTTCGATGCGTTCGCTAGGATAGGTATCCTATTGCTATAAGTTTCCAAATTGCTTAGTTAATCCTCGAATGCGAGCCAAAGTAATACTTGTTGTCTGTTTTAGAGCGAAAATAAGTAAGGTACTTAACGAGATATACTACATAATCAGAGATTAAATTGCATTTTCAAGCACACATGACTCTTTCTCCTTGATTAACAAGATGAAACTTTGTGGTCAACGTGACAAGTCCGACCACTTTTTTATCTATGTTAATTGAAATGGCGCCATTCCTGGCGTAGTCGTTAGATATAGTGATTCCGCGGTGTAATTACTATTTAATCGTTCAATTAATTATTGAAGTAAAAGTATTGGCTAGTTGGGAGATGATAACATGTAATTGTTTATAATCTATACATATACATATAAATAAAATTGGAGTGTCTATTTGTAATATTGAAATAACCGTTTTTTACAACATGTATTATAATATAAATATATACGGTACATATAATATGAATATATACGGTACATACAGCAAAATTTTTTTTTTCCAATTTTTGTCTGTCTATCTGTTTGTTCCGGCTAATCTCTGAAATGGCTGGACCGATTTTGACGGGACTTTTATTGGCAGGTAGCTGATGTAATAAGGAGTTACTTAGGCTGCTTTATTTTAGAAAAAATCTTTTATTTCAGAAAAATAAAGAAATGTGTTGCAATGTCCAAGAAACGGTCTAACTCTTAAAATAATTTATATGGCAAGACCACGTTTGCCGGGTCAGCTAAGTAATAAATATTCTGACGATATTATACATAATTATGTATTATAATATGAACTTTCGGCGGGTTACGGAACATTTATACCTCTGGAACGACGTTAGCTGATCAACTAAAGCTAGACCATTTGTATTATACTTCAGGCACCAAGCCTCTTGTGAACTCTCTACTGAACCACAACCAATGGACGAAAATTAGATAAATTGCAATCTATATATTTTAAATTTATATTTAATTACAAACAAGTTTTAAAATAAATTAAATAAATTCTCTCCAATTGTATAAAAATAATTTAATGATATTTAATTACAAGTTATTTAACTAAATTATGCGGTATAATAATATTTTTATTGATTGTACGTTCTTTATTATAATACTAGCTGACCCGGCAAACGTTGTGTGGCCATACTTTATTTTTCTAAAATAAACGTAGCCTAAGTTACTTCTTACTACATCAGCTACCTGCCAATGAATGTCCCGTCAAAATCGGTCCAGCCATTTCAAAGATTAGCCGGAACAAACAGACAGACAGAACGACAAAAATTGTAAAAAAAAAATTATATTATGTTCCGTATATATATTCATATAGATACATGTAGTAAAAAACGGTTATTGCCATATTACAAACAGACACTCCAATTTTATTTATATGGGTATAGATTGTTTTTCTACAAACGTAAAATAGCAAGAGGAATAATTTTTTTTAAAGGATTTTTGTTTTATTACGTTACAAAGAAGTTATTGCGTGCATACATAAGTACACAAACCCTTTTTTTTTTGTTATTAATAAACTTTTAACAACAGGTCACCGGTGTTACGTATAAAGCTAGTAAACAAATAAGGCTTCATCCCTCGCAGTTACTTTGTGGAAAAATCTGCCAATGCAGCATTCCAGAACTGACTTGGGAGAGGTTGCTTCCCCTCACTGGCATAGGCTCTGAAGGAAGTCTAACATAAGTCACACGAGACACTTCACATATAATTTGATTACACGCGATATTACATTCCGTAATGATATTATCTAATATATAAAATTCTCGTGTCACGGTGTGCGCGACCGAACTCCTCCGAAACGGCTTGACCGATTCTCATCAAATTTTGAGTGCATATTGTGTAGGTCTGAGAATCGGACATCTATTTTTCATCCCCCTAAATGTTAAGGGTGGTCCACACGATTTTTTTTTAAATTTGTTTGATTACGAGTCAGCATTAAAAAATACATTCAATTTCAAATTTTCACCCATCTACGATCAACAGTTACTTTTGTTTCGCGATTTTAATATTATTCTAATCCATCCACAGACACGCAATAGAGTTGCAATATGGCAATCGAATATAATGATTATTGTAGTAGGTACCATAAATTTTATGTACGATATATTTGGTAGGTCTGAGAATCGGTCATCTATTTTTATACCCTAAAAATATTAATTATTTAATTTTTTTATTACTTTATATGGCAATACAACGTTTGCTGGGCCAGCTAGTATATATATAAGAGATTTCCACGTATATAGTCACTCATAACGATATCTCTGGAACCATTACAGCTAAAGACTTGAAATTTGGTAAGAATATTCTTTCACCGAGTAGCGGCGGTCAGCTAAGAACGGATTTTTACGAAATTCCACCCGCAAGAGTTTTTATTTAATATGAACAGAACAACGTCTGTCGGGTCAACTAGTGTTTTATAAACGTGTCAACATTTTATGATACACACACAGATAATAAAACCTAATACATACATTTTTGTGACGCTTAACACATTCTGGTCGTTTGAATATTTTAGCAATAAGTGAAAGTGTTTAGATAATTCGATTAGTCACACATTTTAATTATCTTAAGTTGATGTAATATATTACACATAATAGTATTTGAGACTTAAAAAGCAAAACCACTACTTATTGATGTGTAGTTTTACTCTTAGCGAAAGCCGTTTCCAAGATACACGTAATATCATATTGTTACGAATAGATACACAAGTATATTGCTTGTTTAATAATTAAGACACGGTTTAAATTCAAAATGAGACAGAGAAAAACCTAAGCCTTCAGATTTTTAACCAAAAATATTTCTATTATATTATTATTTAACCGACAATTCAAATAAAAAGCATGCATCTATGTTAGATAATAACAAGCTAAACCCAGGAGCGTTATTGTGTGGCTAATGTTGACAAAATCCATAACACGTATATATTCTCCAAGTTCATTTACATACTAGGTTGTTTTAATGAAATTTATAGTAATGCCGCGCCATCTGGCGGTGATTGGCAACAACGTGGAAGCATCCGAAACTCCATGAACTAATTGTTCATAGTAGAATGGTAGATACAGATTTTTTTATGGAAAAGGAGGGCAAACGAGCGTACGGGTTATTGTAACCTATTGTTAAGTGAAGGAATCACAGGGGAGTTGCCGGCCTTAAGGCGACACTAAATGCCAGCGACCTTGAGCGATATGAGTTCACGGCTGCCGGCCCACCATCTATGTAACAAAGCCAATATTTTCAAAATTCTTGCGTGGAAAACCTAATATTTTATCAGGCGCAAACAGTTTATATGCTTACAATTCTCATTATTCATTATTAATCTGAATAAATGTACCTACACAAAAAAAGTACAAGCATCAGGAATAACTTTTCTGAGATGAGTACTAAACAAATGCGTCATGCCGGTGAAAGGCGGTAGTTCAAAATAGCTCTGGAGTGTTAACTATAACCAACAGCAAACTTTAGCAGCAACCTACAAATAAGACTTAAGGGTATGTGTAATATTATAATAAAGTTCATAGCTCCAAATACTGTATTTTCACCATTAAACTTGTCTAAAAAAACCTTGTTTTCGTGTTTTCTGCTTACCCTTCGCCTTAAAGGAAGGTGTACGCGCTTTATTTGAAAGTGGTATCGTTCCGGAATCGCACAAGGAAACTAATTCCACGGCTTTGTTGTGCGTTGAAGAAAGTTCCTTGAAAACTGTTCAGTAGAGGAACTATATTCTTATATATATTTAAATAAGGTAACTACAGTTAATTTATAAACCTAACTGGACAATTATTTTTTGCCTTTTTGCATAGTCAAAGTTAAATGGCTTGTTGAAAAAGATGCCCTCGCACATTTGTGTGGGAAAGACCATTGCCAACAGGATGAAAGGCGGGTGTGTTATCACATTACATACGAACAAACAGATATTAGTTTGTATTATATTATTTATTATAATAAATCATAAATCGATTGTTTACCACATCGTTAGCCAGTCACTGTCCGACTCCAGACCCAACCTAATGTTTTGTTTACGATATTATAATATTCTTGGAATGCGCAGCGAATTGCATTCGTGTATTTTAACTGTACAAGATACTAGTACACATATTGTTATCGATGGAATTAGCTTCATTTATTTTATATGACAATGTACAATTATATAGCTATATTATATAATAAAATTAAAAACATTTATTTCAGGCTATATGGCCATATATATGGCCAATATAATAATAATATTGACACACACAGGACAAACAAGCGTACGGGTCACCTAGTGTTAAGTGATCACCGCCGCCCACATTCTCTTGTAACAGAGGAATCACAGGAGCGTTGCCGGCCTTTTAGAAAGTGGACCTGGATACACCGCTAAAGAAAGAAGCAGAAAGTGAAAGGAAGATAATTTTCATGACATCCGCACCGCACCTGCTTTAGTACAACATTATATTTTTTTTTATGAAATAGGAGGACAAACGAGCGTACGGGTCACCTGGTGTTAAGTGATCACCGCCGCCCACAATCTCTTGCAATCACAGGGGCGTTGCCGGCCTTTATTATAATGACTAAAACGTAATTTCAAGTTTTAGTCAAATGTAACATCGAAACTAGAGAACTAGCGGCAGCGACGTCCACGCTCAAGTTAAATAACATTGCGCGGAAGAATTTCTAAATAAATTATTATAAAAAATTGATAAACTTTCGCCGAGCCACGTCTGGCAAGCGTCACTTATTAACATAATTTACGTACACGATCGAGTGACTACCGTAACACGGCACAATTATAAAATAATCCATTGCGATCGCGACACGGAACTCCCGCCTCTTGAGAGGATAAGTGGCGCGAACAATATACCTAGCTTCCTGACCTAATTACCGGGGGATATAGCCCGCGGGAAAAACTGTTCACTGTGCAAACTAAATTGACACATAGTATTTTCTTTGATTAACGCGAGTGTTATGGTGCTCCCACATTGCCGTTAGAAAATGTTTAATAACGTTAGTAAACATTTGTTAGCAAACATTTAATCACAAATAAATTTTCATGTTAGAAAATGTTTAGTAATGTTAGTAAAATGTGTTATCTTTTGTTTGTAAACATTTTATAAGGGTGATGGCGGGATAGGCGGTGCGGTGCGGTGGGGGTTAGAGTACGCAGGTCGCTGCGCGTGGTGTCTCGCTTGTCAGTTCCTTTGTGTCAGCGTGCATCGCTGTGCGTGTGTATTAGTGGTTGCGCGTGCGCCAAGCAATAAAATATGTCCGGTAATTGGAATAACGATGATGTTTACAAACTGATTGAAATGTTTCAAGCAAGAGAAGTACTATGGAACACGATGTCAGAGAGCTACAAAGACCGAAATAAAAAACACGATGCTTGGATGGAAATTGCCAGTGAATTTAATATGGATAAAAAAGTAATTGAAAAAAAGATTCGATCACTCGTAGGTCAATTTAACCGAGAATGTAAATCTAATAAATCTGGTGCAGGAGCTAATGAGTCAAGTAAATGGTTTGCATTTAAAAAACTCATGTTCCTTAAAGGCAAAAATATTCCAAGTTTAACTGTCGATGGAGGGTTGCAGGTGAGTTTTATTTTAACGTCTTTTAATAATATTTAGATGCCCAGTCCAAAAACCCTTCATTTGAAAAATATTCTGCGAATTCTTTTCTTATTTCTTTCCCATCATCTGTCAGGGATTCACATGCTTCAAGTGGTGTTAATTGCTGCTGTTCTAATCTCCATTGTCCATCGATACGTGTACCAGTTACTATGTCATCTCCATCATAGTATTGAGATGGAGCGTAAATCATGCTCGATTCAGTTTTTCTTATAAAATTATGCAGTAGCACGCATGTCATAATTAAAGTAGTAGTTTTTTCTGGATCTAATAATATTGTAGTTCGTAAAACTCTAAATCTGGCTGACAAAATCCCAAATGCGTTCTCTACTGTTCTCCTCGCACGACTCAGTCTATAACTGAAGATTCTTTCCTTAGAATTGCTATCCTGTGGTCCTGGAAAAGGTTTTAATAAGTGTTTTTGTAAAGGGAACGCATCATCTGTTACGAACACATAAGGAAGAGGTTTGTTTCTGCCTGGTAGTGAGCTGTCACTGGGTATTTTTAAACTATTGTCGTTAATTTTATTTCGAAATTTTGTGTTTGCGAAAACTCCGCCATCACTTATGCGTCCTTGGCAGCCAATATTCACGTACAGAAAGTTGTATTCTGCGTCCACTATCGCTAAAAGTACAACGCTGTAAAATCCTTTATAGTTGTAATATTCACTGCCGCTATCAATTGGCTTTTGTATGGCTACGTGCTTTCCATCGATACTTCCTAAGCAATTTGGGAAATTCCATTTTTCTTCAAATGAATTTGCCACGTGTAGCCACTCTTGAGGTGTTGTTGGTATCTGGAACAAAAATAGAAGATTAAGAAATAGGCGCGAAAAATAAATTTATAACTCGTTATTCTAACAAATTTTATTGGATATTTTTATTAAGTATGAAATATTAATAGAATACACTATAAAAAAATATGATTTCAGTTAAGGGTTGTTAAGTAATAGAAAAAGAAAATCGCGGTTATAGATTTTTTTACAATTTTAGCTAATTTGACGCGCCTATAACTTGAAATTATCGTTTAGTTCTATTCTTTCAGGGTAACGAAGAAAACAGAATTGCTTCAGAAAACACTCTCAGTTTGAACGAAACAGGAAATACTGTCACTGATGAAACTACGGGCACGCCTTTCGCCACCCCAAAACCATTTCGGAAAAGAAGACGGCCTGAAGTAGAACAAGATCCAACACAACAAGAAGCTGTAAATATTTTACAAAGAATGTACGAATCTAGAAAAAGCAGGGATGAAAATGACGCATTTGGAGAGTATGTCTCGATGAAACTGAAACAAATAAAAAACAGTCATGCTAAGAATACTGCTCAACATCACATTAACAATATTTTGTACAATGCGACAATGGGACAATATGATTTTCCAACAACCTTTACAGACCCAACCGCTAGTAGTTCCTGGGGATACAACTCTGAACCAAATCTATCCACTTTTTCGGAAAATAATGCTGACTGTAGCTCGAGAGGATACTACACCGCACCGAGTCCCTCGGCTTCATTTGAAACCAGTTCTTCGGATAACTCCAGGACACATACTCGTACCAGCGCAAGAACACAGAGTCCGTCTAATTTATCGGAATCAAGCCAAGATTCGACCCAATCATTAAACGATTTGTTGGAATCAATCAAAAATTAAAAAATACATGTTTGGTTTGTTAAGTATTAAAAAAATTATTAGTAAGGTAAGATAGGTACCTACCTAAAGTATGATTAGATTAGATCATATTAAAAGTAAATAAAAAAATAATTAAAAATGTTGTTTGACTTACCTGTATGTATTCCTTTAAAACCTCATTGAGAGCCTCGCACACTTCTGGTACGATAATAGATATCACTTGGTCTGACAACTTGAACACATTTCCAAGACTTTTATAACTGCTACCAGTTGCCAAAAATCTTAACGTTACCGCAAGTCTTTCCGTCACACTTACAGATTTTCTAAATGTAGTGTCTCGTTTGCCTATTTTTGCCCCAATTAAATTTTGTAGATATTCAAATTCGGAACTGTTCATTCTTATAAAATCTTTTAAGCAACCATCAATACCTAAATCCTTGAGATAGTCTGTGGCACTATATTTTCCTCTAGCTTTTAGCGTTTGGCGCATCCAATAAGAGCGCTTTTTCTTCTTTTTTAAACAAAAAATAAAAGCTATTCCAATGAGCAAATCTTCTTCCATTTTCGTGTAGACGTCCTCAGCCCTCAGAAGGCGAAACCAAACTGCGAGCCAATACTAGATGTTATAAAATGTTTAAACATTTTCCATCAATGTAGGAGCACTTATAACATGTAACAGTTTCTAACAAAGTGCAACAATTGTTAACATTTGTTAGTAAATGTTTTGGTGTTATAAAATGTTTACAAACATTTTATAACGGCAATGTGGGAGCACCATTACACATTTAAATAAAACAGGGGGACTGCAGATGTTTTACATCGAAAACGAGATCTGGAAAGGTCTTGAAACGTCGCGTCGGGTTAACTAAAATAAAAATGTAACTTTTACGGAAACACCTAATGTAAAACAGTTACAATTACACGCGTTTTAATCCTTTAAAAGTGTTTTATTTAAATAAATTGATACAGTTTTCAAACATAGACGTATCATACGAATTTTTATCTTTTTATATTATTACTAGCTGACCCAGCAAACGTTGTATTGCCATATGAAGTAATTAAAAATAATTTTAGGGATGCAACCGATTCTCAGACCTACCAAATATATCGTACTACAATTACTGTATTCGATTGCCATTTTGCAACCCCGGATCTGTGGATGGAATAGAATATTATAAAAATCGCGATACAAAAATAGTTGTTGATCGTAGAGGGTTGAAAACAAAAAGATTTGTCCGAAAAAATAGAAAATAAATTTTGGTGTTTACCCTAAAAATTTAGGGGGATGAAAAATAGATGTTGTCCGATTCTCCACCCTAGCCGATATGCACGCTAAGATTCACGAAAATCGGTGCAGCTGTTTCGGAGGAGTTCAATTACGTACACCGTGACACGAGAATTTTATATATTAGAAGATGACTAACAACAATAGAAATATTGATATGGTTAGGTAAAGAGTCGATGCAGGGTGAAATATTGAGCTATAAGGTAATTCAGTGTTGAGAAAAGACAAATCCCCTTATTCATAATGGTCCGCTAACTTAAAACAGCCACTAAGAAGTGTTATTTCTCATTCTGACTTAGGTCAATAGAAAAAGACAGAGTGAGAATTAGCAATGCTTTAAGTTAGCAGACTATTATGAGCATTATTATAAGGGGGCTAGTAGGTAGAAACAGGGGCGTGCGTTGGTTTTCTAATAAGGTAGGCACTGTGGATCTAACTAGTCGTAGTTGAGCTTTGGAATAAGCAAAGATTGCTTACCGTAGGTATTTAGTATCTAGCGTAAGAAAATTTTTTATAAGTGGTCGATCAATAGAAATTTGGTAATAAAATAACGGAACCAAATTAAACTAAATTAACTTTAACACTAGTGCTATATTTATTTAGGTTCATAACTAGATAGGCACTGCCTAATTGCCTATATGATATGCACGCCCCTGGGTACAAGGCACGATTACCAGCCGATATTTATATTGATTCACAAACCTACATTGGCGATCAGAGATATTAATTATTTTAATCCAGCTTTTGTCATTTCAATTCGTCAAAAGGCATAAAAGGCAGTTATTTTCTCAAAATTGATTCTTTTAGAATTCTTTTTGATGTCATTTCTTATACTACTAGATACTACTACCGCTTCGGAAACAAATGGCGCTCTGAGAGGGAAGAAGCGGCGCAAGAAACTCTCCCAGCATTCTTTTTTTTGCGCTCTTTTCAATAAAAATATACAATATTGTACAGTCATTTCTATCGCTATAAAATAATCACAATCTAGTCCCAGGCTGTCCGATCATTTAGATATTCAGCAGTGGAGTAATAGGATTTACGATAGAGCAATTTTTTTATAAAACATTTAAATTTATTTATAGACAATGTCTGAACAGTGGCTGGGACTTCATAATAGAAGTGTATACATTTACCCTTAAAGCTATTATGTATCTTATGAATTCCAATCCGTCTTCGAAGAGATGAAACATTTCAAAAATGAATGCTGCAACTTACGACACCTTTCTGACATATCATATACTAGCAAGACGGATGTCCTGCACATTTTGGTATTAATGTTTATTCATTTATTTATTTAGATAGTTACACCAACAACACATCAATATAAAATTAAAATTTTAGCAAGTACACAAGGGATAGTACAATATGACATGTCTTTACAGGTGTAAACAACATTTACAATAGTGCGAAAAAAATAACAAAGTTGAACAATTAAACATAACAAAATTAAAGAAATGAAGAGTTAAACAAAAATGTAGATATTAAATGACTTAAATACATTTCTACTTTAAAAAAAGAGATTTATAAAATTTATAACTATACAACAATACATTAATTTACTTCTTATATTTAACTTACATAACTAAGATCTTATTATTATTGAAAAACTAAGTATATGGGCATGAAATTAAACAAAAGAATTTCTGTAATTACTGATTTTAATCACTTCTATCACTAGGAAGTATTACGTCCGCTCTGTACAACAAGCTACAGAGTAATGCACTGCAAGCAAAAAAAAAATCAAATTCCAAATTTCTATATTTGATCTTAAAGTATATATACAAAATAACTTAAATCTACTTATTAAAGCAATTTACAATTAAGCCTTATATATGTAGGTATCAGAAAACTTATTTCTACAACCCTATCTACGTATTGAGGGATAAAACTTTATTATGCTTAAAAAACTAATACATGAGGTTTGTGGGGGGGGAATCCAGGAAACTGGGAAAACCTGGATATTTGCTTTTGATGCACTGCAAGCAACTAAGTAAGCTACTTTTATAGCGGTGGCGTGAGGTAGGTAAAATAAAAATGATAGTTATCACTCTTACTGTACGTTGACATTTGACACATATGTTTTCACATTCTTACTGTATATATATTCTCTTGAAGATTAATTTTTGCATATTAAAATAAAATAAACCAACAATTATTATGTTAGGCGATTTTAGGAAAATAGCCTGCTGGAAAATGGAATATCGAGCATAGCCATTTTCCTAATCATTGGATAGGGCGAGGAAGACCCATTGCGTAGCCTGCGAAGATTCCTAACTTAGTGACGGTTGATTCCTATGTCTGGGGTCGCATAAAATCCCTAGTGTACGACCGCGACGTCACGCCAGTGTCATCCGCAGAAGAACTCAAAACAGGAATTATAAACGCAGGAAATGCGATGCGGAATTGTCAATTCCAGCTACAACTTTAATTAGACTAAATTAGAAAATGTCTTGTTACTTATTATTAATTTGCTAATACATACAAATAAACTGTTACCGGTGCAATATATACAGATACAATTCAGTATTTTACATTTGTAGTTTTTGTTTTATTTACATTGGGTATGTGTTTAATTAATAATTTTATGGACATTTTAAATTCCACCTACTTCCTTTGTGATCTTTTTTTTTTCAGATCTTTAAAATAACTTCCTAGTTGCGATGTACTTTAGGAGAACTAAGAAAACGATCATAATTTTAAAATAATTTTCTAGCCAAGTTCCATAACGTTATTTTTCGTTTTTCAGGCATTTTATATATATTAATATTGTAATAATATATCGTTTTTGTCTTACTAAATTTTGTTAATTTTTGTTTTAATATTGATAAATAACCAGTGTTAAATGGTTCTAATAAAATTAGAAGAAACAATAAGATCTAAATTTTGACCTTTTTTTAAATAAATTTTTGATGGTGCAAATTTGTTTTTTTTTTCAATGCTAAATAACCTGATCACTTAAAATGGTTCACTTTTGCACTATGCATATGGGGGTTAAATTATCGCAAACAGTCACCTTATCACCTGACAGGAATACGTACCAATAATCCTGTATACTATAGTATATACAAAGAGGCACCTTTAATAAATAAAATTTCTCTGGATGTCTCACTAGGAAGCCCTATGCAGAACCAACCAGTGATTTGCGTTTGCTTTATAATTTAATTTGAAGTTAATGTTAATAATATAAAGAATTACCCCCTTATTCATAATAGTCTGCTAACTTAAAGCATTGCTAATTCTCACTCTGTCTTCTTCTATTCCATTCTTCTCAGGTCTGAGGCAGTTTTTTTACTGGGTGGTAGTTTTTGACGTTCAATAAGTGATTTTAAATCCTATTTTGAATAAAAATATTTGAATTTGAATTGACCTAAGTCAGAATGAGAAAAAACACTCCTTAGCGGCTGTCTTAAGTTAGCGGACCATTATGAATAAGGGGGTTAAACTATACAATATTTATCTCTATCTTACAAAATGAATCTTTATAAATTTATAAGAGTTACAGATACAGCAAATAGTTATTAATATAATTTTGTTTTCATGATTGACTGTTTTATCATAGCTTAATTGTAAAAGGTACTCTCGTACTACTTTCAAAGAACAGGTAGATGTGCAAGTCTTAGTACCTACGTTTTGAAGTGTCATCATACTGATATTACAGTACTTAATAAAGGCATAAAAGGCGTTTATTTTCTCACAATTGATTCCTTTAGAATTCTTTTCGGTGTATACTAGATACTACAAACATTTAAATTTATTTATACATAATGCCTGAACAGTGGCTGGGACCTTATTATAAAAGTGTATACTACCTATAAATATTTACCCTTAAAGCTATTATGTATCTTATGAAGCCTACGAGATTTAGTTACAAGCAATCCCTTATTTCTAGTGTTATAATAATGAATATCACCATTAAGAGCAAAAAAGTTACGAATTTTTGTGAACGTACATTAAATTTTTTATAAATGTTTCTGACAATGAATTCATAACATTTATTTCTTTAAATTTTTCTTTGAGAGACTGTCTATAACCAAGCTGATATATAACACGAACAGCTCTCATAAGCATTTACGAATATTCTCAATAAGTAGTATTTTATTTTTCAATTTAGTATTACTACGCAATACTTTATAGTTATAAATAATGTTGGAATGGAAATGTATGTGCACAAGGGGAGTAACCCTCACTTTCTTGACTCTCCAACCACGAGGGCACCGCCCTATAACTGAATGTTGAGGTGAGTCGGACAAACAATTATTAACATATAACGCCATATTTCTACAAAAGCTACCAGCAGGTTTGTACGCTATAAATTTGCTGACGAGAATCTATTTCAAATAATCGAATACCTTAAAAAGGTGCCCTACAGTAATGATCACTAGTGGGAGGCTCCTTGCGCACAGGAAGCCGACTAGATTATGAGTACCACAACGGCGCCTATTTCTGCCGTGAAGCAGTAATGTGTAAACATTTCTGTGTTTCGGTCTGAATGGCGCCGTAGCTAGTGAAATTACTGGGCAAATGAGACTTCACATCTTATGTCTCAAGGTGGCGAGCGCAATTGTAGTGCCGCTTAGAGTTTTTGGGTTTTTTCACGAATCATTGCATTGCATTGTAATGGGTAGGGCGTATCAATTACCATCAGCTGAACGTCCTGATCATCTCGTCCCTTATTTTCATAAAAAAAATGTTGTCATATCGTTATGGTGCTCCGTACCAGTTTCAATTTAGAATAGTTTGATGACATGAAAATCTTACTTCTCTCTCCGTTTACATTACATTTTCTCTTTCGTGCGGTACCTTTCTTTCACCGTCGTTCGTTTAACGTTGACCGAGCGTTCGATATTAAACAAAAATGATTCCTTTACTCTTATTTTATCATACATTGAGTTCGTCCATAACTACAATAATTTTATGGTTCTTAAAGTGCTCTTTTTCTCCAAAATTGCGCTGATCGCAAATAATATGATGTTTTACGATGTCATAAGAAGCACTCAGCAAATGGAAAACATAATATTATTGATTTTGTACTACCAAAAATTATTTAATAAATTATTATTTTAATTAATTTAAATGAAAGGAGACTATTTTGAAAACAAACAAATAAAATAAATATTTTCCGAAACCTTGAGGGCAAAAGACCGCCAATAAAAAATACTTAGTCTGTAACTGTAAATACAGCAATAAAAGGCAATTATTTTCTCAAAATGGATTCCTTTAGAATTCTTTTTGATGTCATTTCTATATACCTACTAGATACTACTACCGCTTCGGAAACAAATGGCGCTCTGAGGGAGAAGAAACAATACGGCCTATATAGATTTATGAACGCTATTTTAGTCAATAATGCGATATAAATAAATGAAATAAAAAAATTATAAATACTAAATACAAATCACTTCATGCTTCTAAGAAAACTTATATATACATTTACATGAAAAAGAAAAAAGACAACTTTTCTTATAGGTACAGTCAGCAAAATCGAGATCGACGTACGTACTTACGCCAAACTGCTACTTTCCAGTGTATAATTAAGATTATTCGACTAGTATTACTATACAATAATTCGCTACATGTGACCTTGTTATAGGCGAGTGATTGTACCAAGTTGGGGCAACAAATGTTTACTATGTTGGTTGAATTAGTATCAATTACGAAATTGAGGGACAAACTAAAGAAGAATTCCTCAATATATGTTCGTCTTTATGGAAAAAGAAGACAAACAAACGTATGGGTCATATTATGTTGCACGTTGTCACGGGCTGTAGTTGTCATGAAACGATATGACTCGACGAACCTTCAATCATTGAGTATACTCCCATTTCAAAGGCCGGCAATGTATCTCTTGACCCCTGGAGGTCTATTACCAAAATCGAAAGCCGAACTTTCGCCCGAAACGAAAGAACGACAAACTTCAAATTAAATCATATTACCGAAAGTGCGAACGAATTTCGTTTCGGAACCATAGACATAATCATAATAAAAAGTGAAGTAGTAACGACCTTATTAATCTCAAACAACGAAAAAGTTAATGTCAAGTCAATTTGGGAATAAGGTAAACGAAAGACAAAATGTCTAATCGCGGATTTCGTATCGGTCTTCGGATCCGAAACACTCTCATACTAGGAAAAGGCGTACCTTTTATTTAAAATTTTTTTTACGGATTACGATTCGTCAACCGAAACTTCGCATTTAGTAATAGGGCTCCTGGTGTTGCGAATGTCCATGGGCGGCTGTCTCGCCTCTTCCTAGTATGCGAGTCTCTTGCCCGGTCGCCTACTCTTATATAAAAAAAAATATCATCATATCACCACCTCCAACCCTATGTATGTATGTTGAAACAGAGGCATCATAGGAGCAGGGTTGCCAACCGTACTCTAAAATATATTTAATTTTTTATTTCGTGAATGTTTACATAACAAACTACAACACTAATAAAGTACACTATACTACTCTTTTTACATGAACTGGCTTTTGGCACATGCTATCAATGCCAACGAAAAGAACACAAGAAACATATTTTGATTACTGTACTCAATATTACTGATTTGTACACAAAACAAAGACAAAACTTAGCGGAAGTTACACTCAATAAAGATCACAACATTTGGATAAGTATGTAAAGATTATCTGACGGACTTGAATGTCTCTAATTGATTGCATTTGTAATTCTATACATAAAAATACGAATGACAGATATTGGATTCACTATTTATTTACTTCCTATTTATCACACGGACAGCATCTACTAATATTTTAGATTATGCTAGGAAATCCGCATTAAATTGAATAACCGAAAGTATGTGACGCAATGCACCACTTATGCAACTTGACGATGAGACTGAGAAAGTATTCGGATAGAATCAATCAAACAGTGGCAACAAGCAATTATTAGAGGACATGACTTGTGATACTGGACCCAAGAGTATCGCATCGGTAGTTTTACGATCGCGTAATATACTAATTGATATTGATAACGGACTGATAAAAGTCATATCCATGTAGGGCTAACATTTACGACCGTTCCCAATATTCAGTCTATCTCTTACTTGAGATAAAAATCGTAACTATCGTTGACTTCTCTGTCCCAATAAACTTATAGGCGGTAACTCACCTTATCCGTACACGCTGTCTGTCAATGGGACGTACGTATAGCTTACCAGCGATAGAAGTTTGTATGGAAATTGCAATTTACGCGTCCCAATATAAGGCGATAAGAATGACTTATCGGGTATATTGAGACAGCTTCAGATTCAATAAGCTGTCAATACAGCTAATTACTGACTGAAGAAGGTAGTAATTAATCTATTTCTGTAGATAGTATACCTATTGGGAACGGCCTTTAGTAATTTGAAAAGTCTTGCCATTTCGATGAAATTCTGGACGTTTTAGTTGATATCGTTTAGATTTCTTTTCTCGTAGACTTATTTGATATTAGTTAATATGTAGTATTATAACAACACTGGACAGCAAATAAACCGGGTCACCAACTTCTTAGGATGTTTGACTCGATTTTCTCCAAAAGTATAAGACTTACAACTGTCTTAGGCTAGGGTTACTATGGATGCGAGTTCTGACGGATTCGTCAGAAGAAACAAACGCCTGGTATTCAATGACGGTGTTTACACTGGCAACGACGAACGCGTCAGAACATGCACGACGCATGTTCTGGATACTGTCATTGGATACCAGGCGTTTGTTTCTTCTGACGAATCCGTCAGAACAAATTATCTTCAGAACTCGCATCCATAGTACCCCTAGCCTTAATTATACTTACAGAAAGTACGTTTCATGTTGATTTAAATGATTAATATATTTATTATAAAGTACCGTCAACTCAGATTACAACCGAGCAACTAACACGATGGTAACGATTTTCTCTATTTTGACTAGAGATCGCATTTGCGTTCGTTTTACCACAATGAGGGTAATCGGATATTTCTTATAATTTCCTTAGTTCTTGTCAACCGTTTGACCTGACGCGCGTAATTTTGCTACTTTTTGCGCGCAACTTTGATAGTTGTAAGTTTTATACTTTACGAGAAAATCAAATCAGAGTTCCAAAGTAGCGGGTTGCCCGGTTTATTTGCTGTCCAATGTATATTCAATTAAAAATAAAATACGGACCAGAGTGTAAAAGTCTAAGACTAATCCGGACGGATTGTAACCCTTAACCATGTCACATACAATGAGTTTTGTCTTTCGGAGGGTAGTTTATATATATAGGGTTTACTTACTATACTTTGAATTATTGGAAAAGAAAGTCATTTTCGTTGGCGGCCTAAACTTTACTTCTCTTTCAGGTTATTGTTTGTTTGTAAACATTTACGGATGTGTTACGGTATTTTTTTTATGAAAATAAGGGACGAGACGAGCAGGACGATCAGCTGATGGTAAGTGATACGCCCTACCAGTGCCGCTCAGGATTCTTGAAAAACTCAAAAATTCTGAACAGCACTACAACTGCGCTCGTTACCTTGAGACATAAGACGTCAAGTCTCATTTGCCCAGTAATGCCACCACCTACGGCGCCCTTCAGACCGAAATACAGTAGTGTTTACACATTACTGCTTCACGACAGAAATAGGCGCCATTGTGGTACCCATAGTCTAGCCGGCATCCTGTGCAAAGGAGCCTTCCACTGGTACAAAGACATACAAACTAGTATAAAGAACACTGACTTCTACATCGTAAAATTTTTTGAGTTTGGACTTTCGTTTCCACCAGGCGAACATGACCCACGAACTATTATTGTCAATAGCTGTGCAACAAATGCTGCGGAATTATCAACGCATCCGTCGCGCTCACGCATTAACTGTTTAGTACAATGAGGGTCTTATTACATAAGTCTGTTAACAGATCATTGGATTGGTCAAATATTTTGGGCTAAAAGCAAACAATTGCTTGCGGATTGCTTGTAACTAATTCTAGTAGGCTTCCAAAGATATATAATAGCTTTAAGAGTAAATGTAGTAGTATACACTTCTACAATAAAGTCCCAGCCACTGTTCAGGCATTATCTATAAATAAATTTAAATGTTTTATAAAAAAATGGCTCTGTAGTAAATCCTATTACTCCACTGCTGAATATCTAAATGATCGGACAGCCTGGGACTAGATTGTGATTATTTTATAGCGATAGAAATGACTGTGCAATATTGTATATTCTTATTGAAAAGAGCGCAAAAAAAGAATGCTGGAAGAGTTTCTTGCGCCGCTTCTTCTCTCTCAGAGCGCCATTTGTTTCCGAAGCGGTAGTAGTATCTAGTATTTATTAGAAATGACATCAAAAAGAATTCTAAAGGAATCAATTTTGAGAAAATAAATGCCTTTTATGCCTTTTAATGCCAATATACCTATTATAGAAGCTTTTGAAATGTGGGCATATAGACATATGTTGGCTATTAGTTGGACTCACAAGGTCAAGAATGTGGAAGTTCAGTGCCGCACCAATCAAAAACGCGAGCTCATGCAAACCATCAAGATGAGGAAAGTCGCATATTTGGGACAACTCATCATAATAGGAAAAGTTGCCAGAAGAAGAGGTGTTGGTCGCAGAACAAAGTCTTGGCCGACCAACATCCGAGAGTGGACAGGAATCCCGGAGTGTGGCAGAACTATTACGCCTCGCGAAGGCCAAAAAGTTAAAATTACAAAGCTGACTGCCAACCTTTGCTAGTCGGAGAGGCACGCTAAGAAGCTACCAACTTATGCTACTTATACTTATCAATTCTTAAGGGTTCTATAATCTCTTGAAGAAAAAAGGAACTTTGATTGGAACACTCAGTTGCCTTGAGTAGCATAACAAGGAGGAAATAATAATATTTAACAAGTACTTGATTGAAACTGTAAAAAAATCAAGCTATTCAATGAATCCAATCATAATAAAACACTTCAGGCAAATATTTGTACATGCAGGTAAATCAAAAACTAATAGGGTTACATATAAACAATTAATTATCCTTTAAAGTGAGGGTTATCACTCTTAGGATTAATTAAACAAATGAAATTTAATTTAAAAACAAAATTAACAAACGATACGGGACTCTAACCCATAACCTCTCGCGTTCCGTGCAAGCACTCTGTCCAGTCGAGTGACATATAGTTGATAAATCTTGTACGTTTAGTTCAACTCTCTAATCTCTATATGTCAAAGTCAAAAAATCTTTATTCACTGTAAAACTTTATAAGTTATTTAGTCAAGTCAGGATGAAGTACAAAAGTTACAATAGCATTTGAATGAGTATAACAATATTCATTAACAAAACTTAGAACATTAATTCCAACTATCTTTATCATTCAAATAATCTTTCACATTATAATAGGCCTAGATATTAATTTATTTTTTAAGACACATTTAAATTTTTTAATAGGTTATATTTTAATTTCATTTGGGAGTTTATTATAAAATATAACACAATCCACTTTAAAAGATTTAGCAATTTTACGGAGCAAAGTAGATGGAATTGCGAGTTTATGTTTGTTTCGAGTATTGACACTGTGTACATCACTATTCTTTTTAAATTGGCTTATGTTTCAATGTGTGGTATTTTGTGTTTTTTTTTATATTATAACCTCATGAGCTGTAACATATTATTTATTTTTTCATTTGGGTCTACATGAAGAAACACCCACATCCTGTCAAGCGACCAGACATTAAGGTTAAGCACTGCTAATCCAGGAAAAACACTGAATCCTGTTATTTTTTCATTTTTTACTGTCCCGTAAATACACTCAGGAGAATATGTTATACATACCAGCTTCCTGTTTTATTTCTACAATTCCTTGCCTGTTCACCTGAGCAAACTTTTATAATTTAATATTATTATTCAATAAGTGATTTCATATCCTATTTTGAATTAAAAATATTTGAATTTAAATTCAATACAGTCTTCTAAAAACTACCCGGTGAAACCAAATTTGTAGTTCTGATATTATATTCAGCAAAAGATACAGTTTAGACACAACTTATGGGGAAAACTATACAATGAATCAGATATTGGTAAAAAAAATATATAATAAGCTTAAGCCCTTTCAGAGATTAGCTCGAACAGTCATCAAATATTATAAGAATTAATATTTAGTTTTATGTATGGTGTAAAGCATATCAATATAAGTACTAAAAAGTTGTTCAAAAAAAAGATATTACAAATTATTATACATTTAAATATTTAATGTGTAATACTTAAAAATTGCAAAGACTCACCGAGTACTAACACGGCAAGACACACCGAGCTAAGAGACATATTATAAATAGTAACCCAAATATTAACAAGTTCAACATATATATAAAAGCTCGGAATAAAAGGCTATATTATTGTTATAGTTAAAAATTGCCAATCTTGTAAAGTTCTCCACCATTCATTTTTAAAGTTTTCCACAGTGTTATATTCATAATGGATATATCACAGATTTGTTTTTAATAACCAATATAATTTAAATTTAATGTATGTTTCATAAAAATTTCAAATCACGTAAAGTTTTCTACCATTTTGAAAGGTTTATATTATAGTGTTGTTAATTAATGTTAAGAAGTGTTGTATTCATATAAAGGCATATTTACTTACCAGTATAAATTTAATGTCTGTGTGTTCAAAATTGCAAATCTCCTATAGTTTTCAGTTTTGTAATAAATTGAAGTGATGTTTTTATAGACAAACTACAGTGAACCACAGCCAGTAATAGAGGGTTTTTAGTTTAGTTTTATGTATACAAAATGTAATCTTCCTAGTTTTAATTGGATCTCTAGTGCCCTTTCCTCTTTGAAATAGATATTTTAAAAAATTATACTAAATACGAATATAAAGATACTTATTATAGATTTAGTATTGTTTTAAACTAATAAAATAAATTGGTACATAGTTAAGACAAATTGTATCCATCACTTAGTAGTGATTTAGTAATCAATAAATATTGAATTCCATCAAGAGAACGAAGTAAATGTTTTATTATGTATTTCCTGCTAGGAGGTAGAGGTACGTTGGTATGAAATAATTATCTTATAACAAATTTTTGTTTACACTATTTAACCTTATCAGGAAACCCGTCGTAGTTTTAGTTGCAAATATGACATTAGACTTGTATGATACGTGACGAATGTTATACTAATCGAGTGATGATATGATCGTTCCCTTCATTAACTACGCCCATTTTAAAACGTTTTGAAAAGGCATCAAGGTATTACTGAAATTAAAAACAGAAGCGGCTTAAAAACGAAGTGAAAAGACCACTTTTACGTTACAAAATGAAAAAAGGCAAATATTGAGGAGCTAAAATCTGTAAAATATTGGCCAAAGGCGTACTCACCCGTTCCACCCAAGAAGTCAACAAAACCCTTGTAGTGAACTCAAAAAAATATCAGTACATTGTAAACTTTAGCACTTACAATTATCACATTAAAAAGAGGTTGACATAATTTAAAAACATTTAATTTATTAAATATCAAATCTTTTACAATTTCAACAACGACCACCGCTTACTGTGCCACAAAACGAAAATGGCAGCGTTGATTTTGAGATTTGATTTACCCCACAGACTCGTTATGTATTAGTTTTTTTTTTATTAACGGCTTTGGACATAAGTTTTTTTAGAAGTAAAAAGTAATTTCAGAAAGAACACTATTAGAACAATATTAGGAGTAAATTATTGTATTGTTGTATAGTTATATATTTTATACATCTCTTTTTTTTTATAATAGAAATGTATTTAAGTCATTTTTTATCATCATTTTTGCTAAATCTCTTCATTTCTTTAATTTTATTATGTTTAATTGTTCAACTTTGTTATTATTTTCACACTATTGTTAATGTTGTTTGCACCTGTAAAGACATGTCGTATTGTACTCTCTTGTGTACTTGCAAAAATTTTAATTGTATTATGATGTGTTGTTGGTGTAATTATCTAAATAAATAAATAAATAAAAATAAAAACAGGCTACCTGCATAATTTAATAATGCAGTTATTGCATTATTAAATTATACTAACTACCAATTAGTCTACCATAAAAATAAAATAATAATTTTTGAAACGAATCTACTTTGTCACCTAAGGCGTAGCTAACCCCGGTTTCCGATAGGCTTATTTAACTTAAAAATCAACTTATCAAGCACCAAATTTCATCTTATGAATTGAGTTTTCAAAACGATGATATTTTTTGATTTAAGAACATAATCTAACATGTTTGCTATTGGCTGTCAAATTAAATTCGATAATTTTATGAACCTATCATAAATGATCTAGACCAATGATATTTAAAAGTATATATAGGTTACCTAACAACGTAACCTAACATTCGGTGTTTGAAAATGATATACTAACGCACACATGAATAATTTAACATTCCAATAGCACACTACATTACGATACCACGTCAAAACAGGATAGTAAATGCAATTATCGCAAGCGATAAAGAGATAAATCTAATTTGCTAATTGCTTCGTATTTGTATAGAAAAAAAATACAGTTAATTTATCAGATATGATTTTTTACGGTACACCCTAATTTATGCCTAAATTACGATTCATTCATGAGTTCATGTAGAAAAAGCTATAAAGTAGTAAAACTGCATTGAAATGATTAGGTTAATAAAGTGTCATTGATTTTATAAAAAAAAAGAGTGTGTGTACTTATGTACACGCGTTAGAAGTTATACTTCTTTGGCGTATGGAAAAATAAATCACCTTTTAAACCTCTGGACTTCCACAATTAATTTAAGACCAAAATTAGCCAAATGTCCTGTCCAGCCGTTCTCAAGTTTAAGCGAGACTAACGAACAGCAATTCATTTATATATATATATATATAGATATTCAATATATATATATATATATATATATATACTAATAAATTATTAGTACATACCATCACCGTCGTATATGAAATTGATTTAATAAAAACACCAAAATAATATTTATTTATTCACACTGTTTAATTTTACCGTTACGAAACACGTGTTTTAAATATAAAAATACTAGAATATACAACTTGAACATAGTTATCGATTTTCATGCCACCTAGAACTTACTTCACGATGTAGAATTCAGGTTTCAGTGTGCGCGCACATCGTAAAAATTCACTCTCATAATTTTTAAGAAGTATAACTTCAATAATATAATATTGATTATAAAAAATAGCCACATTAATGATATCAATTATTTGTACATAAAATAATAAACAACATACAGCAACTTTTCTTTATATTCATTCAGAAACATAGAATCATTGACTCTTCCGTTACTTTGAAAAGAAACCCCTATACAGTCCTAAAACACAAAATCGTAAAAACAGAATTTGCCTTAAAGCAATTTGTCGCACAATCCACCAATATATAAAATAAAATTAACAGATCCCTTAATATTTATTCACTTACATTTAGGGAATGTAAAATGGAATGGCTAAAAACACTCAACTATGAAGATACGGAAAAAATACTTAAAAATTAATTAGATTAAAAATTTGTAATCGATTTCTAACTATAAGATATTATTTAAAAAAATGTATTATAATAAAACATAAAAATAAAAGATTTATAGCCCGTTCACAAAATTTGCTCCTATGTATAAATTTATTTATCTACTTATAGTACCGTATATATATTTTTAATAGTTTTAATATATATATTATATTGTTAAAATGTTATATTTATGTAAGTTCCTATGTTTACGTGCATACCTATATATATATATATATATATATATATATATATATATATATATATATATATATATGTGTGTGTGTGTGTGTGTGTGTGTGTGTGTGTATCATAATATGTTTCAAAATCATTAATAATAAGTAACTACAATGTTTGATATATTGTACATTTTTACTACTAATAATGTTTGTACATGATCCTAACTCTCATGTTTATGTGGTCGTCCGGCTGCGTACCTGCAACTAGCATGATGCTAATATAACCTGATCCACATTGAAATTAATGACTTATTTCGCGTGCGATCGCCCGAGCCGCCAGGCCGACTACATAGCTGGTTCTGTTTGTTTGTACCTAATCCAATTCACTAGAGACAATTACTTCCTTACTTTTAGTTTTTAATATTGTTTTGCATAACTTGCAATGAGCGATTCTCTCCTAACACAGATTATCTTAATCTACAAGGAGAGTTTCATATGTGATTGTAAATGACTGTGTACAAATAAAGAAATTTTGAATTTTTTTTTGAACAAAACAAAACCGAAAGGTATCTACAGTAAGGGCCCCATTTTTACAATTTTACTAACGACGGCTTCCAAAAACTTTTAAGTTTACAATTATTATTTTTTGTATCTTATATTATTTATGAATGTCTTTTTGTTGAGGGTTTATTACAATAAGGTAATGGGAAAAGAAGAAAATGATCCATTGATTCTTCTGCACTTAGCAAGGGATATACCGAAAGGGACAGTGTTACTGAAAAAACTCCTACGTAAGCAATTAGCACTCACTATCTACGTCCGCTACCTATACTAAAACTTGTTTTAGTAGTTTGATAGTTCAAGCTGCCTTTATTATACGCACTTGTTTATTAAAAATTATTACATTTCGTATTACATTCACTGCAACAACGACTTTTTTACATCATTTCCTAAAATATTCTACCTCGATCATTCCGCATCTAACAGCATCAATATTTCATCATTTCTGTAAGTTAATCTATGATCGGCTTGGCGGCGATCAGCGTTGTCATGTCGACCGTAGTGTTTAAATTCTCTTTGATGGCGACATATTTATTTTGTTAGAGAAATAATGAAATAAAATAAAATGTTATAATTCATGATTTCTTTACTGTGGTGTGTAATTCTATGATTTTTTTTTACTTTCGTAATTAGTGCATCTTCCCATAACACAAGGCGGCATTTTAATGTTGTACCTATATCAAATTGTAAGCAATTATGTCAACAACAAACGCATGCGTACCGTTTTCGTATCGAAACTCGAAAGAAATACTACGACTAAAGGGACCAAGGCAATTAATTTTTGGCGCGCTAGAGACATATCTACCTCTTTTAATACTATAATATCATTGATCTAGACCAGGCCTACCATTAATTTTAAATTATATACATTTATTTTGCATAATATTGACACAAAATTGAGTGTTTAAAGCTTGCTGTATTCGATTAAAAAAAAACAGCTTACTGATGAAATGTTATGTTTAGTTCCTGTCCTTAACTATGACATTTACAAATTACAGCCATTTATACATTTGCTTTTAGTATTACCATGTCAAAACGTTATTTTTCTAGGTATGTAATAATAAAGCAATAATACGCACATACTTGTACAATGTATCAAAACAAAAATCTAAGAACTAAGTAGCAAGAAATCGCAATATTGTTTGTCAAATTTTCCTTTACGTTGCATTAGAGATATCAACAGTTTGTAAATAAGAGGAAGTAAGGAGAACCATATCAACAGTTTGTAAATAATTCCGGTGCCATATTTCGTTAGCCACTCTAATTTTAAGAACATTCACAGCCACCCCAAAAACCTTGATAACGTTATACAAACTGTGGTAATTCAATTCAAATTCACATTCAAATATTTTTATTCAAAATAGGAATTAAAATCACTTATTGAATGTCAAAATCTACCACCCATTCAAGGAGACTGCCTCAGACCTGAGAAGAATGGGCGCAAGAAACTCAGCGGGCTTTTTTTTTTAATATAAAATATGGATTACAATGTAATATCGTACAATAAACATTTATAATTAAAGAGCCTGAGGGTGTTCGCTTCATTCCCAGTCCGTGGTGTCATTAAGAAAATCGTTTATGCTATAATAACCTTTCCCACACAAACGTTTTTTAACAATTCTTTTAAATTTCTCACATAACAGGTTATGGGCCCAGAAACGGAAATAAAAGAGAAAAATGAGTAATCACGTGCACATAGAACAATTGAAAAGAGAAAACTACGATACATGGAGGATCCATGCAAAAGCCGTACTATTAAAACTTGGCCTTTGGAGCTATGTTTCAAATAAAATTAAGAGACCAACGCGAGAAGGTGATGCATTGAATGACTATATGGAAAAAGATGAGTTAGCATTAGCCGAGCTATTTCTCATAATATCACCGGGCGAATTAAAACAAGTTAAAAATTGTCAAACAAGTAAAGATGTCTGGGATACGCTAGAAAGCATATATTATAGCAAAGGTCCTGCAAGAAAAGCAAGCCTATTAAAAGAGTTGATATTGAAGAAGATGAAAGATGGTGATAATATTGTCAATCACTTGAATAAATTTATGGATATCGTCGATAAACTAGCAGATATGGACATACCAATTAATAAAGATCTTCTTAGTATTATGATGCTTTACAGCTTACCTCAAGCTTTTGAAAATTTTAGAATTGCAACAGAATCCAGGGATGATCTACCAGATCCAGACAACTTGAAAATAAAGATAATTGAAGAAGCTGAGGCAAGAAAAAATGTAGCTAGTACGAAGAACAAAACTCTGAACAAGATGCGCTGTACAGTGGACAACGTGGCAAAAATAAAAACTTTATTGTTAAATGTTTTAAATGCAAAAAGAAAGGACACAAAGCTCATGAATGCTGGTCAAAAGTGGACCGAGTTAATAAAAATAATGCAAGTCTATGTTGCTTAGAAGAAACATGCCTAAATACGTCTGACAATAAAGAAAAAATTAAGAAATGGTGTCTTGACAGCGGATGTACGTCACATATGAGTCATGAATTGAAAAGATTCATTAATATGGACAAAGCTGATAACAAAACGTTAAGGCTAGCATCAGAAAACTGTCTTGCACAAATCGAAGGACGAGGTCCAGCAAAACTTTACACCTATAAAATACCAAATCTGAAACTAACTGAAGCCTTGTACGTACCATCGCTGACTACAAATCTAATATCAGTTGGAAAAATAACAGACAAAGGTGGAACAGTTTTATTTAAACAAAAAAATGCTATCGTGATGCGAAACAATAAAATTCTGTTAAAAGCAGAGAGACATTCAGACAGTTTGTACTACGTTAAAGAAAACATAGAAGATAAAGCTAATAACTGCGAAGCAAGCAAAATGCAGCAATGGCATAGAAAGTTAGCACATCTAAATGAAGGACAAATGAGAATAGCACTTGATAAGAAAATTATGGAAGGCTTAGAATTCAATAAAAGTGACACAGTTAAAGACTGTGAAGTCTGTGCTAAAGGCAAAGCAACAAAACTACCGTTTAATGCACCTAAAAATGAGCAACGTACAAATGAAAGATTAGAAATTGTGCATACTGATGTATGTGGTCTCATGAGGCAGCCATCGAAAGGGGGTTCCAAATACTTCATCACATTTACAGATGATTATTCAAGATATACAAGAGTATATACAATGAAAACTAAGGATGAAACTCTATCAAAATTTAAGGAATTCAAAAATGAGGCTGAAAGATTTACCAAAAAGAAGATAGTATGCTTACAAAGTGACAATGGGACAGAATATATTAATAATAATTTTGACAAATATTTGAAGGAGAATGGCATCAAAAGGAGACTTTCCGCACCATACACGCCAGAACAGAATGACTTAGCAGAAAGAAAAAATAGGACATTGCTTGATAAAGCTAGATGTATGTTGATAGACGCCAATATGAAAGAAGTTTTTTGGGCTGAAGCTATTAATACAGCTAACTACTTGGCAAACCGTAGTCCTTGCACAAGTATTGGTAACGCGACTCCATTTGAAAAATGGGTAAAGAGAGTTCCGTCAGTAAGACATTTTCACATATTCGGAACTAAGGCGTTTGTACATAAAAATGGAAAGAAAAATGGAAAATTTGAAGCCAGAGCGACACCTGGAATTTTTGTAGAATATTCGGAAAATCACAAGGCATACCGGATTTTCAACCCAAAAACAGACCAGGTAATGATTAGCAGAGATGTCAAAATACGGGACAAAATGTTTTATGAAAACGAGATCAAAGGAGAACAAAAACAAGATGTAGTTAATAAAAAGGAAATAGAAATTATATTTTCTCCTGAAAAAGAAAATGTAGAAGATAATAAAGATTTGAAAGAACATGAAATTGATGAAACTGACCAGGAATTGAACAATGATGAAATATTTGTTGACGCAAATACAGAAACAGATGAAATAGATCTGACTAGTTCTACTGATAAAATACAGAGAAAACCACCAGCATGGCATCAAGATTATGAGATGGATGCTGAACAATCATTCCTCTGTGAAATAGACGAGAACATGGATGAATGGGAAGATGCAATAATAAGCGAGATTGAATCTCATCTTAAAAATAATACTATGAAAATTGTACACAGGAACGAAAGCAAAAATTTGATTGATAGTAAAATTATTTTAAAATATAAATATAATGCAATGGGAGAAATAGATAGACGAAAAGCACGACTTGTGGCGCGTGGGTTTAATCATAAAGAAGGAATTGATTACACTGAAACATTTGCACCTGTTGCAAAAATGAGTACTCTTAGAATACTTATTGAACATGCAATTGAAAATAAATTTAAGTTATCCCAACTAGACGTGTGTACTGCATTTTTAAACGGCGATTTAGATGAATAAATTTATATGAAGAAGCCGAAAAATCTGGATAAATATTTAAAATACATAATTACACATGGAAAAGACATAGAGTTGATTAAAAAAGCAAAAGAAATGCTTTTAGATATAAATAGATATAAAAATAATGGTATATGTCAACTAAACAAAGCCATATATGGTTTGAAACAAGCAGGAAGACAATGGTTCTTAAAGTTACATGAGAAATTGTTGGAAATCGGATTTAAGAATTCTTCAGCGGATCCTTGCTTGTATATATTAGAAAAAGGAGGAGAAAAGCTGTTTGCAAACATTTATGTGGATGACTTAATACTAGCATATAAATCAGAAATGTTGTTACGAGAAGTCAAATCAAAACTGCAAAAAGTTTTTGAGTTACGAGATATGGGTTCACTCCATCATTGCCTGGGCATACAATTCACCCATGTAGGGGGAGAAATAACATTGTCACAGGAGAATTATATTGAAAATTTAATAAATAAGTTCAACATGGCTGAATGTAAGCCAGTGTCAACGCCCATGGAGACTGGTCTGAAACTGGAGAAGGGTAATGGACTCACAGAGATGGAGAATATACCATACCAAATGTTAATTGGATCTCTAATGTACCTCGCTGTAGCCACAAGACCAGATATAATGTTTGCTGTTAGTTATTTGAGCCAATATATTACGTTTTGATAATACACATTGGCAAGCTGCAAAAAGGGTGATTCGTTATTTAAAAGGAACGAAGAATGTAACCATCAGATATAAACAATCAGGAATGGCACTAACAGGCATGGCTGACGCTGACTGGGCGGCATGTACCATTGACCGTCGTTCATATACCGGTTATATTTTTAAGTATGGTGGTGGCCTTATCAGTTATGCATCAAAGAAACAAAGAACAGTGGCTTTGTCAACAGCAGAAGCCGAATATATGGCGATGACAGAAGCAACGAAGGAAGCTTTACACTTAAAATATCTGTTGGAAGATATTGGAGTTTTTCAACAAACTGTTACGATCTAGAATGATAATTTGGCTGCACAGATGTTAGCAAACAATCAAATGACTGGTAAGAGATCGAAACATATCAGCATAAAGGAACATTTTATACGATTGAGTCCAGAAGAAATTAGTGACCATCCGTTACAAGGACACAGAGCATATGGAGGCAGACCTTTTTACAAAGGCATTACCACAACCAAGATTGTTAAAGCTTCTAAAGATGATAGGCGTCACTCAGACCTGAAGGTCATCGTGAGGGGGAGTATCATAGAGGTCTTACTCATAGAAGAAGAAATTAGTGACTTTTGGTTACTATGACTACAAAGCAGTTATTACGTTGTCATGCTTATAAAAGGTAATTAATTTATAAAATTGTTTTCTTATATTAAATAATGGTGAATGCACTGATTTGCTCATAGTCTACTGCTGATACTCTGCTCTATCTCATATAACAGTAACACATTTGTTTTGTACATTTTTTGGGATCATATTGTAGAAGCATATACATCGCCCAACAAAAGGCTTACTAACTCGACCCAACCGAGTAGTAGGCATAACAAGTTTATGTTTGTTCCTCGTGTTAACATTATGAATGTCACAGTTTCTAGAAAATTCCTCAATGTGCGTATGAACATACAAAACATTATCAAAAATGTATTGAGAAGCAACAGTCAAAATGTTTATTTCTTTAAATTATTCTCTTAGTGATTCTTTAGGACCTAGGTTATAAATCGCGCGAATAGCCCTCTTCTGCAGCACAAAGATAGTATTAATATCGGCCGCACTGCCCCATAACAATATACCATAGGACATAATACTATGAAAATAACTAAAGTATACTAATCTCGCCGTATCTATGTCAGTTAACCGTCCAATTTTCTTAACCGCATATGCTGCAGAACTAAGCCTATTCGCCAATCCTTCAATATGGGGGCCCCACTGCAATTTGGAATCAAGAGTAATGCCAAGAAATATAGCAGATTCCACTGGTTTTACCACCTCTCCATTTAATAAAATATTCGCATCTACATTTTTGACATTTGGCGCGGTAAATGAATTGGAAATTAGATATTTACCATGTGACACAACGCCCATACTCGAGTATAAAAATGATCCAGAATATCCTTTACTACCCCAAGAGCCTTGAATAGAATATCAGATATTTGAGGAGCAGCCACCTTGAATTTTTATACACCGAGAACCTTCAAACAGTACGACAGTACTCCTACAACAGTTTTTTAATGAACTAGAAAACTTTAATACACTCATTTGAATGCTGCGTCAAAAATGCGACAGTATACAGAATTGCGTTCCGTTTTTAAACAGTAACCAGTATAACTAACTATAAAGGAACGGCATTTAATATATTTATTAGTTGTTCATTCATACATGACGTGAACATGACGTTATATTAGTATCACATCCCTCTGGAAATCTTAAAATATTTAGAGATAAAAATAAAAATACGTCAATTTTTTGTTACGTGTGTAATGATGTCATGATAATCGTTGGAGTAGTGTATAGCGCGAAAATTTAATGAACAAAATAAGACACATTCGCATTTAGTTTGCGAGTGATGGCCCCACTTCTACTGCTAAGTGCCAACTGCCAATACTCCAACTAAAGCCGGCTGTACACATGGGGCCAAGGTGTTGGGCCAATGTGTTGGGCAAAAATGATGGAAACCAAGATTCCTGTTCACACATTGGCTTACTGATCATTCTGCATTGGCGCTTCAAAGATGGACGTAGAAGTTCTTGCAGCCGCGGCAATTTATTTATACAGTGCGTTTAATTATTACGTACATGTGCACCAAAGTAGAGTGACTAAAAAGAAATGGCGCAAAAGAAGGTGGTGGATGGTGACTATTCATCGGAATAGAACGAGGTACATATATGTGTTATTAGTTATTATTGATATACAGGCTGATAATAATTTTGCAAAAAGTTAGAAGGTCAGTGTCACATTTACAATAGGTAACTTTCTCTATGGAGTCCATGTATGTACCACATAGAGAAATTAAACAAAATTAAAAAAAATTGACTTCCTAAAATTTTGCTATGGGGTAATTATCACTGTATAATTATATGCAACTAATTAATACTATGTCCATACTAACTTTGTTAATATTTCTTTGTTTTTAGAGAGACTATGAATCAACAGCTTGCCGAGCTTCTTGCAGAACCATCTGGGTAGTTCGATAATTTCGTTCGAATGTCATGCACTGATTTTGAATACCTGCTTCAAAAAATTTCTCCGATGGTTTCTAAGCAAGATACTACTTGGAGGGAAGCTGTACCAACAAAAATACGACTTGCATTGACATTGAAATTTTTAGCTACTGGAGATGACTACAGAAGCTTACACTATCTATTCAAAATATCAAGTTCACTTATCTCACGCATAATAATCGAAGTCTGTTTGGCACTCAATGATGTTTTGCAAGATATAATTAAAGTAAGTAAAACTTCATGTTATTAATGTTTATAAGAAAGAGTTACAAAATAGTTCTAGAGTTTCAAAATACAACAGTCTTTATTTTACCATGTAGAGATCAATTACTTGAATCATCATGAAACAATGTTTAGCATCACATGAACTTTTCATTTGTGTGTTTTATGCATCTTCATATGCCTGATATATTATTTTTTGAGTCTCTAAAGACTGAGACTGGTCGTACGTTCTATCAGATAATTCTGGTAAATGAAGTTCAACAGGTAGTTCTGGAGATGCTGTTTGTAGCCTTTGAGCAGATGAAGACTGCATTAGTTGTGATTGTGAATATATTTTATCATTAGACAATATCCGAATACGTTGAGTTTGGGGTTCATTAAAAACATACTGCAGTGAATGGAATGGGTTATGCGGAGATTGATTGGGAATAGTAACGTAAGTTGGAAGGATGGACTGTGCTGAGTTGGGTCGGTAGTGTGGTGAAGGAGATGAGCGAGACCAGTTTGAGCGATAAGAACTTTGTGAGGAGGATGAACGATTCATATTAGTGGAATCAGTAATAGTATTTTGGCTACCTCGACGTCTTTTTATCAACATGCTATCAATCTCTAACATAATTTCTTCTCTTTCATATTCTAGAAATTTTCTTAATTTTGTGGCAAGAAGTTTAGCATATAGATCACAATCATCATCATGTCTTGCAGTTTTATTATCAAGCACTCTGTTTAATGTGCCAAAAGCATTTGCCACCTCCTTGCTGGCCTCTGATAACTCTGGTGGATTTTTCGAACGGCGCTTTTGAGTTGGAAGAGCAGTAACTTTTGATTTAGTACTCGTATTCCCATCTTGAGATGTGTCACTTTCAATAACGGGACGATTGAAGTCGGTTTCTGCCTCTGTTTCGTAGTCACGTGTCGATGACGAATCCTGTAGTAAAAAAGTGATATCAGTTTATTTTTTATTTATTTCAGATGCCTGAATCTGCGAGCGAATGGATGTCCGTTTCAGAACGATTCAGCTTCCCGCATTGTTTGGGCGCTATAGATGGGAAGCATATCAATATACAATCACCTTTACACTCGGGAACTGAATACTTTAACTATAAAGGCCACTTTAACATTGTTTTACTAGCACTAGTAGATAGTAATTATTGTTTTTTGTTTGCCGATGTAGGTTCTCAAGGACGGATTAGTGATGGGGGAGTTTTCAATCAAAGTATCTTATATCAAAAACTATCGTCTAACAGTATGAATTTACCCCGTCCTATTCCACTTCCTAATAGTGACATAGTCATGCCTTACGTATTTTTAGGCGATGGTGCATTTGCTCTCAGTACCCATTTAATGAAACCGTTTCCCAGTAATCAAGAATTATCCCGTTCTCGAGTAAAAGTAGAAAAAACTTTCGGAATATTAACCGCCAGGTTCAGGATCTTTAAAAAAAATATACCCTTGGAACCTACCAAAGCTTCTATTGTTACAATGACATGTCTATATCTACATAATTTTTTGAGAAAAAAATTATGTAGATATAGTATATATATAGTATATATATATATATATGTATTATTCACCTCCTGGTTCATTCGATATTTATCAAAATGAAGATCTAGTGCGGCCAGGTTCATGGAGAAATAATGGAGATAGTTCGTTTTTACCATTATTAAGTGTACCGCGTAGACCGCCGCATACTGCGACACAAATAAGATTGGATTTTATGAATTACTTTTTTAGAAATAGAGACCACTAAGATTTTGTGAAATTAAAATATTGTTTACCTGTATAATCTTTTCCTCAGTTTTAATCACACTGGAGCATACATTGACATCCTTTAAAAAAGCTTCGAGAGGCTCTTAATACGGCCAAATAGGATCATATCGTTCATCTTCACCCATTCCTGATTTTATTGATTGAGTTTTCTTTTTGTGATGCATTCTGAATGTTGTCATTAATGACTCTTTTTTCTTTTTCAATTAATTAACAGGTATATTAATTTTATCCGCTATGCGAATCCACGCATCATTAACCTGAAATATAAAATAGTTCATTATGAATAATAGAAATTGTTTAAATGACCTGCCCCTGGGGCCCTTCCAGAAGCGAGTTGATATACAAATACAAGAAATTGCCTACAAAAAACCGAGTAACAACGAACTGAACAAGACACCAACGTGTGAACGCTGTTTGCGGAGCGCGCCAAGATCCTTTGAAGTGTGCACTAAAAACCGACACTATTCGGATGGCGTGCCAATGTTGGCGCCAACTAGACCAATTAAGCCAACATACCGCCAAGTAGCTCTCTACACGTTGGCCCAACACCGTGGCCCCATGTGTACAGCCGGCTTAAGAATAAACCATCAACGTCAGCTGTCACAACCAGTTGAATTGCAATTGACAATTGACATTTCACAACATTCACGATTACCTATCAAATTATCAATTCTGAATTCACCATGCAGAAGTTCTCGTTTGAATTTTGAATTAGTAAAATTAAATATACGGCTCTGGTAAGACGTACGTAGATTGTACAACTTGCTGATCCTCTAAAGTACGTACCGCGCGAATTTAAATTTTTTATTTAGCACTGAATTCACTTGTATAGAAGAATGAGTGACGTAGTGACTGTTATCGCACCAATAAATATAGCAGTAATTAAATATTGGGGAAAACGTGATGAGAAATTAAAGTTACCGTTAAACGATTCAATAAGTGGAACATTAGATGCGAATGTTATGTGCTCGAAAACTTCGGTTTGTGCTCGGCCAGAATTTAAAGAAGATAGAATTTGGTTGAATGGTGCTGAGCAGTCAAAAACTATACTACAAAACTGTTTACAAAAAATTAAAGACATTGCGTGCGATCAACAAAGTGTTGAAAAGGAGTTTTTGAGTTGGAATGTGCACATATGCTCCGAAAACAATTTTCCAACGGCAGCGGGCTTGGCATCTTCGGCATCAGGATATGCTTGCTTAGTAACAGCACTGGCGAAACTGTACAAAATCAAGGCTGATCTCAGTGCCCTAGCGAGGATAGGTTCTGGTAGTGCTTGTCGCAGTATTTATGGTGGTTTTGTTCACTGGCATGCTGGGATAAAACCAGATGGCAGTGATTCTTTTGCTACTCAGGTTGTTAACACAGATCACTGGCCAGAAATGAGAGTACTAGTACTTGTTGTTGGTGATTCAAAAAAACATACTAGCTCGTCAATTGGCATGAAAATAACTGCTCAAACATCAGCATTAATGAAGTATCGTACTGAAATTAATGTTCCATTGAGGGTAACAAGTATGTGTGATGCAATAAAGCAAAAAGATTTTGCCTCATTTGCAGAAATAACAATGAAAGATAGTAATGAGTTTCATGCTGTGTGCCTGTCTGCATACCCACCCTGTGTCTACCTCAATGATATTTCACATAAAATTATAAATTTAATACACAAATATAATGATCTGTTTGACTCTCCCAAGGTCGCTTATACTTTTGATGCAGGACCAAATGCATGTTTGTATCTTCTTGAACAAGATGTTCCTAATGTTGTATCTATGATAAAACATGTCTTTCCTTCAACAAATCCTGATTTCATCAAAGGTTTGCCATGTAACGAAGCAAAAAATGTGGAGTTTCTCAACAATATTAATTTTAAACAAGAGAATATTGACCTATTAAAATATATGATATACACAAAGATTGGTGATGGTCCTAAAGTAATTGATAATGGAAAACATCTTCTCAATGTGAATGGATATCCACTTGAAAAATAATTTAAGCTTGAATAATATTTAAATTTAGAATAGTAGGAAAAACTGTATTATTTAATTATCATGGCTGTATGGTTTAACAATAGGGTTATTATTTATAATTATATTATTGTTTGTGTTGGATCTTTTATATTTATCATATATTAAATATAAATATTTTTTTAAACTAAGATTTTTTTTATTAAACTTTGTATTTATTTAATAATATCATGGACAATGAGTTATGGACCTTCTTCCTTATACTTAGGTCTTTTTTTTTGTAAGAGTATGAGTAAGGTACTGAACAAGCAAAATTCACTTATAATAATATGATTAGATCTTAGTAGAACTAGACACAGTGTGGATAGTGCTGTAGTATTTATGCACTGAAACCACTGCTCTCCATACCTCATTCACTAATTAAAATGTCGCTGAACATAACTAAAACCCACTTAAAAAATAGAGAAACAGTGACGAATGCAAGCAAAAAAAAATACAGATCACATGGCATAAGAGGTTTGAACACACAATGATTAAATTTAATCACTTATTGAATGTAAAAAAACTACCACCCATTTGAAAATTTATGCCTCTGACCTGAGAAGAACAGGCACTAGAAACTTGGTGTGCATCTTTATTATATACAATTTCGTTTGAATCGAATTTGTGATTCAAATGCCCGCGGGATGAAAGGGACCACCTTTGATTCCCAATCTGTAGTCTCATTATGAAAGTCATCTATGTTATAGTAAATTCTACCACATAAACGTCTTTTACAGTTATGAATTTCGTTATAGATTTGTTTTGAACATCTTCTCGGATACTGTAAAAAAAATTTTTTTTTTACGGAAAAGGAAAAACGAGCGAACGGGTCACCTGGTGTTAAGTGATCACCGCGCGCCGTCCACATTCTCTTGCAACACCAGAAGAATCACAGGAGCGTTGCCGGCCTTTAAGGAAGGTGAACAATTTTTTGAAGGTGCATGGCGTATCGTCCCGGAAACACCGCACAAGGAAGCTCGTTCCACAGCTTTGTTGGACATGGAAGAAAGTTCATTGAAAACCGCACTGTGGACGACCGCCACACATCCAGATGGTGGGGATGATATCCTAACTTGTGGCGTGTCGTGCGAAGGTAGAATTCGGCGGCAGGAATCAGGTGAAACAGCTCTTCGGAACACTCCCCGTGATAAATGCGGTAGAAGACACACAATGAAGCGGCGTCAGGTGATCGAGCCGTTCACAGAGCACTGGTTACATGCAAGCATACACCAATAAAAGATTTATTAACTCGACTCAGCCGAGTAGTAGGCATAAGAAGTTTATGTTTGTTCCTCGTGTTACCATTATGATTGTCGCAATCCGTAGCAAATTCGTTAATGTACTTAAGAACATATAGAACATCATCATGAATATATTGAGATGTAAGTTGCAACACTCAAAATGTTTATTTCTTTAAAATTTTCTCTTAATGATTCTACAAGACCTAGGTTATAAATAGCGCGAACACCCATTTTCTGCAGCACAATGATGGTATTAATATCGACTGCACTGTCCCATAACAATATACCATATACTGTGAAAATAACTAAAGTTAACTACTTAGTTGCGCCGTATCAGTGACTATTTGACAAGCCTTCAATATGGGGGCCCAACTGCAATTTAGAATCTAGAGTTATGCCAAAAAATATAGCAGATTCCACCGGTGTTACTACCTCTACGTATAATAAAACAATCGCATCTACATTTTTGACATTTGGCGCGGTAAATTTTTAGATTTATAAGTATTTAACAATAGGTTATTTGCGCTAAACCAGTACACGATGTGAGATAGGCCATTGTTTACTTACGGCCGTTCCCAATATACTATTTACAATAGAGATAAATTACTACCTTCTACTGTCAGTAATTAGCTGTCAATAATCTGAAGCTGTCCATATATATATATGGACAGCCGATAAGTCATTCGTATCGCCAGTTCATTGTTGTAATTTCCATACAAATTTCCGTCCCATTGACAGACAGCGTGAACGAATAAGATGAGTTACCGTCGATAAGTTTATTGAGACAGAAAAGTCAACAATAGTTACGTTATTTATATATCAAGTAGGCCACAACCGGAGATAGAATGAACATTGGGAATGGCCGTTAGTCATATAATACTTGGCTTAATTTCGTTTTGAGTATGAGTGAAATGTCAACCGCAAACAATACTACCTTGAGTTTTTTTTTCTACAAGGTTACCTAGATCATTTCTGTAAATTAGGAAGAGGAACGGCCCAAGAATAGACCCTTGTGGTACCCTCATACCGAGAGGAGTCCCATGAGATCTCTCACGTCATGTGAATACATCGACCTTCTGATTATATTATTTAAATATGAGATCAGAACCATATAACTACCATACCATATTTTATACCATAGTGACATCCTGACCTGCGTAGAATGTGGAAGACAATCGAAAACCTTACATAAATCACAGAAGATACCAAGGGCATTCTCTGATTCCTCCCAGGCCTCAAAAATATTCTTCATTAGCTCAACACTTGCATCCGCAATCGAGCGTCCCCTAGTAAAGCCAAGTTGTTTTATTTGAAGTAGCATAAGGCCCAGAACACACGGTGAAACGCAAATGCAACGAAACTGCAAGTACTAGTTACTTTTGAGTTGCATTTAAGTTTCTGCTATAGATTCTGCTGAGAGACCACACATGACGCGACCAGTTTGAAACCGGTTTGACGGCGTTGCAAATCAGTTGCATTGAAACTGTCGTGCAGGAAACTCGCGCGTTGCGTTTCAATCACCGGGTGGCTTCTTTTGTACAAAATGGCTGACGACGAACAAAAAAACATTGCATTTGTGTTAGAAGTGGAAAAGTATCCTTGTTTGTATAATACCACACTATCAAGCTACTCTCGCAGGACTGAGACTGATAAAGCATGGGCAGAAATTGGAAAAAAAATGAAAATGACAGGTGAGAGCTGATTATTCTCTTTATTTAATAAAATAATTCTACACACAATAAGCCCATTGCCACGGCAATGCTGCCTGTGATGTCAAAAAGTAATTATTTAAATATTTTCTTAAAGATAAAGGAGAAGGATTCGGGCCTAGGTTCAGATCATGTGGCATTAGATCAGCAGGGCGTTGACTAATTCCTTCACCGACGTTAGTTGTGCGATACGGTATTCCTTCCTTGGATCTCACAAAATTGTGCAATACACAAGCACTTTTTATTGACCACCTCAGGGGTTCGGCAACGTATTGGTGATTCGAATATCATATTTTTTTCCGTTAACATGCCAAAAGCACACTCGACACTTTTTCTAGCACGGGATAATCTATAATTAAAGATGCGTGAGATGTTGGTGGCAGTTCTTCCTGGAAAAGGTCTCATTAAATATTTTTCCAAAGGAAAGGCTTCATCTCTAACAAAGTAAAATAGAAATGAGTAATTATTTTCATCCATTGTCCTGGTGCAGGAATATTTAGTGCATCTTCCTCAATAAGGCGCTTCATAGATGAAACTCTGAAAATACCTGCGTCACTATTTCTACCTGCATATCCCACTTCTATCATTGTAAACAGACCATCAGCATCGGCACATGCTATTAAGATTACAGAATGATAATTTTTGTAATTAAAATTAGTAGATCCCGTATTTGGGATTTTTTTTATTTTAAAATGTTTTCCGTCAATCGAGCCTAGACAATTAGGCATATTCCACAAAGTATAGTATCGTTCAGCAATTCGCTTCCACTTATCATGGTCTGGAACTGGCATAAATCTATTCTTTAAAGAATCCCATATTTTTTTTTTGTAGTATCAGCCACAATCGTTGCAATTGTGAATTCTCCTCTAGCGAAGTATAAGCCCAAAGCCACATATGTACTAGATGTACCTCCTAAATACCTGTAAACAAATAAAGCTAAGTATCGGTAAAACCAATAAACACAAAAAAAAAACAGTGGCAGACAACATATAAAATAAATTATTTTAATAGAATTTTTTTCACACGTGCTGCTTGCAAAGAAAAATGGCGAAATCTACGTGTTATTTATATAAGACATCTGAAACCTTTGCCAAGTGGTTCTAGAAGAAAACGGAAAAAACCGTAGGTACTATTTACTTGATCATATGCATTTTTAACGCCATATGTAAAACCGACGAATCCACCTGAAGCAGAGAACTTTCCATCCACTTTTAGATATTAGACATTTGTATTAATTGATATTATTGGTTGTAGGTACAGCTACAACTTCATTAGAGAATACATCTGAAATGTCAAACGATCTGCCAGACGACGTGCCTGCCGAGCCCGAGCAACCTACTGAGCGCTGTGATATAGAACCTGCACCTTCCAGTACACAAGATAATCTAACCCAAAACGGAAGAACTATTTATTGCACGAGACTGATAAACATTCTATTAATTACTAGCTGACCCGGCAAACGTTGTTTAGCCATATAAAGTATAATTCACGCGATAGATTTATAAATGCCTATGTGTTATTCTGGTGTGTAAGCTATATTATTATAAAGTTTCATGAAAATCCATTCAGTAGTTTTTGCGTTAAAGAAGTTCAAACATACATCCAGACATACAAACTTTCACATTTATAATATTATTAATAGGATTTAAAAAAGAAATCTGATAAATTGACTGTATCTCAGACTTCCACTTTCAGACTCTGTTATGTCGTTTTTGAATAGTCTCGCACCAGAGTTAAGAGAAATGAATCTCCAACAATTCAAAATGTTCAAGAGACGTGTGCTAAGCCTTATTGATGACATACTGAATCCATCTTCTACTACGCCTGAAAGTGCAGGAACGAGTCAATTTATTACGTTACGTAATAAAACGTCCCATCAAACAGTATATTCTCCAATATCGCAGTATACAGAATATGGTAGTCCATATGTGCAACCAGAACAAACACCCAAGGATTTCAGCGGAACATCCTCTACAGAATATACTCCTGTGAACCAAGATGTGAATTTCAGAAACTTCGATGAATGCTGTGTTTACAAACCTAAAATGTTTAAGCTTTTTTATTATTTAATAGTAAAATTTAATTTTCAATAAATATGGTAATAATAAATCTTTAAAAATACTTACATAAGTGTTATTTCTTGAGGACTCACACATTCTCTCATATTAGTATTCTGTTTCTGCAACTGAGGTGTCATTATTTCAACAAGCTCAAGATATGTAGTTTTGCTCATACGATAACAATCCAAAAAAATTCTATCAGTTTCTTGTAATTCTTAAGCAGCCACAAACATACGACAGTTGATATTTTTCTCGATGTAGGGATGTATCCACATAGTTCTTCTTTTGCGCCTTCTTCTTTGTCGAAGATACAAATACATAACCACAATTTCTTCGTCACTCGAAGAACTCATTTTGCAGACGTCTGTTCTCAAAGAAAACCAAAATGATTGTGGTTGCTCCGTGTGATGAAAACGGTTGAAATTGGTTTCAAACCAATAATTTCAAGAGGGTTTCTTTGCAGTTGCGTTTCACCGTGTGTTCTGGGCCTAAGTGTTAATGTAAGTAAGCATTTTGCTTAAAATATGTTTTTCAAATATTTAACTAAGAGTCGGCAACACCGTATCAGGACGATAGTTATTCGGGTCCGAAGTGTGTCCCGATTTAAATATTGGTGTAATTTTACTATAAATATTTAGACACGCCATGTTCAATACATTTATTAAAAACTTGCTAGATACGGTGCTATGACCTCAATTACTGAACAAATTATTTTACAGATATCCCCCATATATCAGCTGTACTATGATAGTTCTGAAATTTTATTACCTTACAGACTACATTACCAAGTTTTCCAAGTGTTTTTAAGTCAATAGTTTTCGGTTGAACATTAAAATTTGGGCTAGGGTTAGACTGCAACCTGAGTCATTTTAAGGTTGAACTGGACTAAAATAAGTCAGACCAAATCAGAGACTGCATGGCATTGTCTCGATTTGAGAGACAAGTTTTCTTGTGCTTGTCAACGACATAGGTACCGAGAGATGTTGACTCAGCCGGTAGAAGAAAATGCCGCTGTTTTGTAGCACATAGGTAGTTGACATTTATTTATTAGCAAACGATATGCAGAAGAAACAGCGTAGGGAATAGAACACAGCCATGCGGTTCACCAGCGATTGTGGGATTTATGTCGGAACATGCGCCGTCGATAACAACCTTGATGCTCCGATCAGACAAAAGCCATTGACCCATTGGGATAACTTCTCGGGAAGCTCATAGAAAGGCAGCTTCGCTATAAGCAGCCACACCCTCATATCGATTATCGAAGTTTTCGCTCTGTCTAGACTCACTACCTACTAACGTCTCCTCCTTCGACTCAACCACTTTCAAATTCTATCTATGTGTGAAATACGAGAGTATAGTCAGATAAGCCTGGACACATACCGTTATATTATTATTATTATCAATAATCAGGGGGTGTTCTTCAAAGTAATCCAAAAGCTGGCGGTTGATGAACGACGGAAATGGGGTACTAGTTCCGAAAGTAGATATTATTCTACAACTTCTATGTTTAAAGTCACTGCCATAAACCGAGGAAAATGATAGTACAATTTTTAAAACTGCATGCCGTTAACAAACATTCGGAACTTATATCTAATAAATGTATCTTCCATTCCAGTTTTTCCACATTCACTGCTAAACTCAGAAGGGAAAATCATGATTACAGTGCAGCATTTCGTAAACGTCTTGCCGGTACGGCGTACACACACCTGGCGCGTAATTTTTGGAATATATACTAGTCAAAACAAAATAAGGGCCACTTGATTTTTTTGGCCTCGCTAGCGATAATTTATTTTTTATGCATTCTCAAGTAGCTGATACTTTATTGTGGTGTTACCTTATTTGTTTACACACATTTTTTGAGCATTCCACCCGCATAATTGTTTAAAGTGGGTAGTTTTAGATAATTTATTGTAACTACTTGATTCTACCCGATTTTAAGACGGATTTCAACTCAGTAAAATTGACGATTCTCTCAGGAACACTGTAAGTTTTGTTTGACTAGTGGCTGAATTAACATTTAAAAAAGAGTTATGCCGAGAATTCTAAGTCATATGGACTTGCCAACCGTAACTAGGGCCGTAACATTGCTTCAAGAAGGCCATTCGCAGCGTTCTGTGGCGTTGCATCTGGGGTTCAAGAGACTGGGAGACTAACCAGGAGACGGGGATCTGGCAGAGTTCGAGCAACTACAGCACAGGAGGACCGCTACGTGCGCTTGACTGCGCGTAGAGAACGCTGTATAACAGCCCGTTCCTTACAAAACCGTTTGCGGCAGGCGACCGGTACACGTTTTAGTGATCAAACTATTAGAAATCGTTTACACGAGAACCAGCAGTTCTCCAGGAGACGCGTAGTGCGGATACCATTAACAAGTGCTCATCGTGCAAACCGATTATCATTCGCAAGGCAGCATCTGGCGTGGGATATAAATGATTGGACAGTATTGTTTACGGATGAGTGCAAAGTTAAATTTTTTAGTGATGACCGTCGCATTAGGGTCTGGAGGCGTAAAGGTGGACGATTTTCGGATGCTTGCATCCATGAAAGTGATAGATTTGGGGGCCCCAATGTTATGGTATGGGGAGGAATCTCTATTTCAGGCAGAACCGAGCTGGTAATTCTAAACGAAGGCACAATAACAGCTCAACGTTACATCGAGGAGGTCATAAGACCCTATGTGGTCTCATATGCATACAGAATCAGCGCAAGATTCCACCTGATGCACGATAATGCTGGCGCTCATACAGCTAGGGCCACCAGAGAAGCCCTAGAGGAGGCTGGTATACAGGTGTTGGACTGGCCTGCAAACAGTCCGGATCTAAATCCCATTGTACACATGTCGGACTTACTGAAACGCAGTGTTCGAAGCACAAACCAACCCGTGCATAATGAATGACAGCTAATAAACGTTCTGATATCAGCTTGAAACAAATTCCTCAAGAAACAGTGGTACACCTGGTGGAGAGTGTACCTTCTAGGCTTCAAGAGTGCATTAATAACCGAGGACGGCATACTAGATATTGAGGAAAGTCATAAATCAACCAAAATTGTAGGTTTTTATTTTTTCAGAATTTTTTTTCCTGACTAATTATTTTTGCAAAAATGTTTATTTTTAGAAAAAGTGGAGAAAATTTCTTTTTTTAATGGAATGCATCATTACTTTATGCTGTCTACAATAAAAATCAATCAATTTATCTAATTGAATCATTGATCAACCTTTAAACCTCAAGAATTCATGAGAATACTGTAAAAACGTGATGGCCCTTATTTTGTTTTGACTAGTATATTATATTATAGAGGTGCTCCTCGTTTCCGAGACGATACATGGGTACCTTCACAAAAGCGCGTACACCTTTGTTAAAGGCCGGCAACGCTCCTGTGATTCCTCTGGTGTTGCAAGAGAATGTGGGCGGCGGTGATCACTTAACATCAGGTGACCCATACACTCGTACGCTCATTTGTCCTCCTTTTCCATGAAAAAAAATACTTCAAAAAAAGCGCGTACACCTCCCTTCAAGGCCGGCAACGCTCCTGTGAATCCTCTGGTGTTGCAAGAGAATGTGGGCGGTCACTTAACACCAGGTGACCTTTCTCGTTTGTCCTTTTGCATACAAAAAAAAAACCTACACAAATATAATTCTATGAACTTTTCAAAAATGTAAGTTACTGATATAAATTATAACTAGGTACTCGCTCTGTAATTTTCTTAAACTAGACTAATCTGTAAGAGACCTAAGACAATATTTTGGATAGTGTATATTACATTTATATCTTCACATCAATAAAATTGTAAGCACTACTTTCAAAATGTATGGATTCATCATCAGATTATCCATTGACTTTAACATCAGATGACCCATACGCGTCTTCCTCTTCCAAAAAAAAAAAATATTGATGTCCCTTTCGGGTGTACCTACCTACGCGCAAATCAACAAAATCAAATTTAACCATATTACGTAGGAAGTAGTTGGGACACAGACTTTTTATTTTATAGCTAATAAAATGCTCGCTTGATTTTCGGTATGTGCGGATTTATGTAAATAGGTAGGTACTCATAGTTTAGCAGGAAGTTGCTACTGCTTTTGAGAATTTTTTTTCTGAGATTCCAGTTTCTATCACAAACACTCTTGTCTCCTCCACCAGTGTTGCTGAGTCACTTCTTCTGGAAAATGTTAAAGGATGTCAACAAAGTTTCAATTTTAGTTTTGTTAGCCCTGGAGAAATAATTAAAACTTTTAAATCTCTAGACATGAAAAAAACTGCTGATATATGGGGCAGTTCTGTTAAAATAATAAGTTCAATAATTGATGTCATAGCACCATATCTTGCAATATTATTTAATAATTGTATTAATCGTGGCGTGTTTCCTGACCTTCTGAAACATAGTAAAATTATACCAATATTTAAGTCGGGATGCTCTTCTGACCCGAACAACTATCGTCCTGTGTCGGTTTTGCCGACCTTTAGTAAAATTTTTGAAAAAAAAATTTTAAGCCAAATGCTTACTTACTTTAACTCTCATAAGTTACTTCATTTGAAACAATTTGGCTTTACTAGGGGACGTTCAACAACGGATGCAGGTGTTGGGCTGATCAAGAATATTTTTGATGCCTGGGAGGAATCGCAGAATGCACTTGGCATCTTCTGTAATTTATCTAAGGCTTTTGATTGTGTTCAACATTCAACGCTGGTCAGGAAGCTATACCACTATGGCATAAGGAACTTCGCTCGATCTTCTGACTTCATATCTAAACAATAGAATTCAGAGGGTCGACGTGAATGGCAGGAGATCTCCTGGGACTCCTCTCAGTATGGGGGTACCACAAGGGTCTATTCTTGGACCGTTCCTCTTCCTTATCTATATAAATGATCTTCCTAATCTTATAGAGAAAAAACATGAGGTAGTATTGTTTGCGGACGACACTTCACTGATTTTCAAAGTGAAAAGAAACCAAACTATGTATGACGAAGTGAACGATATTTTATTTGACATCGTGTACTGGTTTAGCGCTAATGACCTATTGTTAAATAGCAAGGAAACTAAATTCATTAAATTTACCGTACCAAATGTCAAAAATGTAAATGCAAATGTTTTGGTAAACGGAGAGGTGATAGAACCGGTGGAATCTGCTATATTTCTTGGCATAACTCTAGATTCCAAATTACAATGGGGCCCCCATATTGAAGGATTGGCGAACAGACTTAGTTCTGCAGCATACGCGGTTAAAAAAATTAGACAATTAACTGACATAGATACGGCGCGACTAGTATACTTTAGTTATTTCCATAGTATTATGTCCTATGGTATATTGCTATGGGGCAACGCTGCTGATATTAATACAATATTTGTGCAGCAGAAGAGGGCTATTCGCGCTATTTATAACCTAGGTCCTAGAGAATCATTGAGAGCAAAATTCAAAGAAATTAACATCTTGACTGTTGCTTCTCAATATATTCTTGATAATGTAATGTTCATAAGCCGCGTACCCACCTAGGTGTGCGTCCAGACTGCGAGCCTAGCGCGGTTGCGACGACGGGTGCGAATTATCAAACACAAGAAACGCGCCTTTGTGTCCATAGTGCAGTGACTTAGGCGGAAGCCTAGCGCGATGGGCTCGAGCGAGACAGCGCGCGTTGTTTTCAAACGTTCGTGTCCGCGCTTTCTGGCCACACTACGGGCCTAGCCAACATGCGATTTAAAGCGCGGGTGGCGGGGATATCAAACCAGTCCGGTCTTGTCGCTCGGCGTTTGCGCGTCTGCTTATTATTTGGTTTCATTTAATTACACGTTTTTGTAAAATGGCGTTGAATACTGAACTGTTTATAAGTGCAAGTCAATCTAAACCACCTATATGGCAAAGTAAACATGTACACCACAATAACCGCAGTATTACAAGAAAGTTGTGGAAAGAAATAAAAGAACAATTTCCTGAAAGTGAAGGTAAGTTTAATATTATATATTTATTACATTCTTAAAAACTGTTCCCAGAAATAATTTGTGAATTTTATCCTAACATTTTTTGCTCTTCGTGATGGATTATTATTTACACCGAGGTTTCTCTGATAATTTTGATTTTCATTTATTGGCGGGTTATACAGCACATGATCAATATCCAGATTGACATCGACGTTTAAATCCATTACAACATTGTGCAATATACACGCAGCTTTTATTATAGACAAGGCATTTTTCCTGTTAGTTTCGATAGGTTTTAGTAATATTCTCCATTTACATGTTAAAATACCAAATGCGCACTCGATTGTTTGTCTAGCGGTAGACAATCTTATATTAAAATTTTTTCTTTCGTTATTAAGTACTCGCTCGGGATAAGGACGCAATAAATAATGTTTCAACGGATATGCTTCATCACCCACTAGGACGAAGGGTGCAACGACATCAGAATTTGCAAGTCTCTTTGGCATAGGAACTTTGTATTTATTTTGTTCTATAAGTTTGTATAGTTTTGATGCAACGAAAGTACCACCATCACTTTGCTTGCCTCGACCGCCAACTTCAACTGCTATAAATCTCCTTTTTGCGTCAGCTACAGCTTGCATAACAATTGTATTTCTTTTTTTATAGCTCCAATGTGCCGAACCACTTTTAGGTGGTTTTTTATCTCGCAATGTTTCCCATCAATTGCTCCGATGCAGTGGGGGAAATTCCAGGTAGCTTCAAAATCTTCTGCAATAGCTTTCAGACGTTGTTCAGTAGGTGTCGGCATGTGAATAGGAACTAACTCAGTCCATAAAACACGGCATGTTTCGTGAACTATTGATGCAAGGGTACTTTTCCCCATACGAAAACTGTAAGCCAGTGCTCTAAACGGAGTTCCAGTGGACAGAAACCTGAAAAATAAACGTGAATTAAACATATTATTATTGTTACAGAAAAACAACTGCGCAAGAAGTGGAAAAATCTTCGTGATCAGTTTCGAAAAGAAAAAAAGAAATTCCCTACTCCGCGATCTGGTGACGGTGGTGACGATATAGAGAGTACCTGGCCATACTTTCAACTTATGCAATTTATAAACGATGACATAACACCCGAACCCATGACGGGAAATCTGCACGATAGCGATTCGGAATCCATTAACGAGTCCTCTCATAATACTGAGGAGACATTCACTAATGTGACTAGTCCAGGTTCATCAACCAACAGTCGCTCAAATGCGCCAAAGCGCAAAACTGCCTCAGATTATAGAGATGAGCTTATAGAATGCGAACGTAAAAAAATTTATCTAATAGAACAGAAAATGAGCTCTACTCATGAGCAGCTGGAGAAATGTGACGATTATCATTTTTTCATGAGTCTCCTGCCTCAAATGAAGCAATTTAGTGAATTACAGAAGTTACGAATTCGAAATAAAATGTCCCAAGTCATAATAAATGAGACAGAAAGGATGCAGTTTTCTTCTCATCAGGGGTTCGAGGACAATTATAGAGGAGGGTATTCTACCGGAAACTACAATAATTATTAACTTTATGATTACCAACAGCTTTTAACACAACTGACAGAATTAATTTCTAGATAAATAAAAAATTATAATTATTTAAATCTTGTTTTATTCTTACCTTAGAGTTATGAACAATTTCTCCTTAGGACTAATACTTTTGCGAAAGTTTGTATCTTCTTTGGTTATTTTATCTGATATTTTACTTAAAATGTAGTCAAATGTCGATATGGGCATTCTAGTGTACTCAAAAAATTTTGTAGGATATAATCTCATTTTTTCATACAAATTATAAAATTCACCACATTGTTCTCTGTTTTTATTTATTTCGTGCACACCATCTCTCATGTTGAGCACCTCACATCGTAGGATAGGATTAGTATCTAGTAAAAATACCAAATCGTCGTCCATGGTTTGCAACACCTGATAAAACGTCTAGCCGCTTCGAAAGGTCGCGCGTCAATGCGGCCACCTCACGCCCCCGCATGTCGCACCCGCCTAGGCCTCAGTCACCGCGCATTCAGTGTGGACGCACACTTAGGTGGGGACGGTTATGTTTTGGCTCGCGCGCGAAGCTACTTCAAGTTTTGTCTCTTGCCGTGTTTGTAATTTTGATATCATGGGCAGTCAGGAGGAGTCCATTCGCTTAATACAACTGTACAGCACGTACAATGCGCTTTGGGACCCCAAAGATCCAAAATATTTAAACAAAAATCAGCGGGAAGATAGTTGGCGGCAAATATCTGCTCAAATTAATATGCCTGTCAAGGAAGTGAAAAACAAAATGGTGTCCTTGTGTGGTTCTTATCGTCGAGAGAAAAGCAGGGAGAAAAAAAGTCGCATAACAGGTTCAGGTATGCATTTTTATACTTAAAAATATGAACTTACAAATTATTTGATAAAATAATTACTTAATATATACTAATTAAATTGAAGAAAATTTATTTATACAATTAAAATATTTTAAATTATGGAAATATAAATTTTATTTTTTGTTCTGTTTCAGGCGCTGCAGATGTTTATAATTCGAAGTGGTTTGGATATCCTTATTTCCATTTTCTTAAGGATAAAAATGAAACTGGTGACACTCGGGAAACGATGCCGAATGTAAGAATTTTTAACTATGCATAATGATTTTGAAATGGTATAGAACCATTAGTTATAAAATGTTCTGCCAAGTGCAACCGTATTTCTTTTGCGTTATTAGAACTACGCCTTGGAAACGCTGCAATTAGTGCGAATGTAACTTCATTTATTTCATTTCTCCATTGGCCAGGAATCAGTGCGCCATCAAGTTCTCTGTCATCAGCCCTTGAATGCTTGCAAAAGTCTTCGACCGACATCATCGATCCATACTCTCCATTTGGAAGATACATAGCCAACGAGCTAAGGAAATATGATCCGCACACATTAGCGTATGTTAAGAACGCTATCAATAATATAATTTTTGAAGCCGATATAGGGAAATACACACAACAACAAATTAATACAGGATACTATACACAGCAGTACAGTAATTCCCCTACAATGGACTCATCTGGCACTTCATCATCAGCATCACATACCGCTACGTCTTCTCATGCCATTACACCATCACCTAATGCCAATGATGGATTCGAAACTATCACTGAATTGTAGTTAAAATAAACAATTGATTTTTAAATTTGTCAAATTATTTTTATTTACCTTTACATAATCACTTAAGGCTTCAATAATAGCGTCACAAACTTCTGGAACTATTCTTGAGATACTCTGCTTCGATACTCGAAATAATATTGCAACCTGCTATAAGAATCTCCGGTTGCTAAAAATCTTAAAGTTATTAAAACTCGTTCATTCACAGTGATTGCTTCTCTATATTTTGTATCGCACTTTTTTATTTTATCAGACAACAATGAGCACAAATTTTCGAACTCTTGTACGGACATTCGTGTAAAATTATGTACAGTCTGATCATATACTAAATCTCCAAGTAATCTATTTCCATATTGGTGGCGACGCTCATACATTTTTCTAATCCAGAAGCGTCTAGGTTTTTTCTTGATACGTGACTGTTTTCGTTTCTTTAAACAATAAGCAGCTAGGAAAATAGCTGCAGCTGAAAATACAAGACTGTCCATTACGAATACTCGCGGACTTATGATGGCTCAGCCTGCCTCGCGAGGCGGCCTCGTGTAAATTGAACAAAACTACTGAGGCTGCCGCGGGAGCCATCGCTCGCGATCCGGACACCGAGGCTGCCGCGCGAGCCTGTGCGCTAGGTGGGTACGCGGCTATAGGCACATAAGTGAATTTGCCAGAAACTGTCATAACCATAATGTTAACACCAAGAACAGACATAAACTGATGATGCCTACTACTCGGCTTAGTCGAGTTAGTGTCTTGTGGGGCGATGTATATGCTTTTACAACAAGATCCCAGAAAATGTTCAAAACAAAGGTGTTAAGTTATTCAAAAGAATTGTTAAAAAACGTTTGTGTGGTAAAGGTTACTATAACATAAATGACTTTCTTAATGATACCACAGATTGGGAATGGAGCGACCGCCCTCAGGCTATTAAATAATAAGTTTAATTGTACAATGTTACTTTAATTGTAAAACATATTTTTGATAAAAAAAAAAAAAGCCCGCTGAGTTTGTTGCGCCCATTCTTCTCAGGCCCGAGGCATTCACTTTGGAATGGGTGGTAGTTTTTTTTATTGACTTTCAATAAGTGATTTCACATCCTATTTTGAATAAAAATATTTGAATTTGAATTTAACTATATTTTTACTTATAAATTTACATTTTTTTTTTTAATTACTCGTCTAAATTTAGTAAATGACGTTTGAGTATTTTGTTGCATCACTTTGCATATATTGTAATTGAAATGAATTGTAAATTAATTAAAGATTGTAATAATATTGTTTTGAAAAGAACAACCTTACGTTTCATGCTCATTCTTCTCTAAGGAAATCTGCGATGAGCTGTCAAAAATTACATATTTCAATTGTAATCTAATTTACGTACGAAATATTTTTGATTTGATTGATAGGTATAAGAAAACGAGTGTTCTTGAACAATTGATGAACTCTAGATAATATACAAAGATGTAGATATACTGAACTCAGGGTCATAGAATATAAAATCACCACTTAGTACCTTTACTTTTATTTGAATAATATATACAAGATTCAATAGAATCTAATCTTACATCTAATCTTAGACAAGGAGATCACAATAAAAACGAAACAACATATTGAATTTCATTTATTTTTATGCTCTGTGTGTTTAAAGGACAAAAATAAATGAAACTGATTTTTTCGACAGATTATCGCGCAACGGAAACCTGCCATACTCTAATAATGTTGTCACTGTAGCCAGCGAATAGTGTTTGACCATCAGTTGACCAGGCGAGAGACAAGCATTGCGGAGGATCTGACTTAGAGTTCTGTGTCTGGTTGATGATTTCTGGTTTCAGTTCTTCAACCATTTCCTTGCTTTCAAGATCCTGTACATAAAAGAAAAATACCAATTAAACCACCACATCTTCAACAAAATTATATAAAACTACCAAATATTTGTTTTGTGTTTTAAAAGCAAGGGCTCATAACAAAGATATCAAGTTACTATTTGGATGTCAAATCGGAAAATAATGTATTTCTTGCAATTATTGAATTACATTTTCTTATTGCCACAAGTTACCACTAAATTGATGTTTGGTGACACAGATAAAAACTTGTCACTTGTACAGATTAAATGAAGTAAATTAATCCAAATAATCTACCTAGGTATTCTATATCAATTCTCAATCATTATTTAAATTCTTATACAATTTAATGGGAAAATCAACCCTGAATCAGAGCAAGACCTTTAGTTTCTTTCAATTTAAACATGAGTGTTTTTACAGAAATTGATAGTGACAAACTAGCATGCAAGTCCATCCAGTTTAAGCAGTATTATCTGTGTGTTAGAGTGACAATATGAGACCGGGGATAGTTGTAAAAGTGTGTAATTTTACAATTTTGTATATAATTCTATAAATTATAACATATTATATATAATCCCCCATCATCAATGCAAGCAAAGACTGTAATTCCTGAAAAAATACATATGGGATTATTTGTAATCATAGCTTACCCAGATCTTGATGGAAGGTCCGAAAGCAGCACAGAGCCAGTATCTGTTTGGTGAGAAGCACAGTGATGTAATGATGTCATTGTGATCCAGGGTATGCAAGTGTTTGCCGTCATTCAAGTCCCATAGCATGGCCTTCATGTCCTTGCCACCAGATGCACATAGAGATCCATCCGGAGAAACAGTCACCGTGTTCAAGTACCCAGAGTGACCTTTGTGGTTGGTCTTCAATTTGCAGTTTGTCAAATGCCAAACCTAGAAAACAATACAGGAGTTAGAAAAATATAGTAGAGTACAATAATATTGTACATGTAAATATTACAAAAGGTTTTCAATTTATAAAAATAATAAATTATGATATATATTTTAAGTGTAACTAACCTTAACAGTTCTGTCCCATCCAGCAGACACGATGATGGGATTGGCATGGTTAGGTGAGAATCGGACACAAGATACCCAGTCAGAATGGCCATCATCTTGAATGGTGTACTTGCACTCAGCAAGTGTATTCCACAACTTGATAGTCTTGTCCCGAGACCCTGATACTATTTGACGGTTGTCAACAGAGAAAGCCACCGAGAGGACATCCTAAACAGAGAAATTATAATTAATGATAATTAATCTCAACAGATTACAACAAATAAATTCCTAGCAGCTTTCTACTTACGCAACCCCAAAATTCACAAGTAATTTTAATAAAGCTTTAGTAACTCTTCTGCCTCGCATAGGCACAAACTCACTTTTATCTTCTGCCGCGCATCGGCACTTATCCTAACAAATTAAAAGTTCTTTCACACCTTTGTATGGTCTTCGAATCTCCTGGTTGTTTTTCCAGCGGCAAGATCCCAGAGACGCAGGGTCTTGTCCCATGACCCAGAGAGAGCATAGTTTCCATCACTCGAAAGAACTACATCAGAGATGAAATGGGAGTGACCATACAGACGCTTCTGTGGCACGCCATAGTTTGTTTCGTCCCTGGTTAATTTCCACACGATTAAGGTTTTGTCTGAAAAATATATAGGTATGCTTTAGAATTCCTCCAGGCCGAAGCGTTGCAATTAAATAATCAAATATAATGTCAGCCCCATATCCGCTTGCCGCTCAGAAATCGCGTGGCAAAATTTGATTCATCATATAAATTTGATAGAATGTAAATATACAGTACATGATAATCTCTTATGTTAAGAGAAAGATATCGAGCATTAATTTATAAGAAAAGTTGAGACACGAAGGAGATTAAAACGGATTTAAGAAATTTAACAGCTGAAAAATCTCTCACCTCGGGAAGAAGACAAAATCATATCCGGATATTTGGGATTAGTAGCAATTTGCGTAACCCATCCATTGTGGCCACAAAGAGTTCCTCTAAGTTTCAAAGTTTCAGACATTTTCTTCAAGGATAATATCGACACCTTCGCAACGCTGTTCACGCCACTATCGCCGCCGACAATTCGACATTAAAAGAACAAAAAACGCACTTTCCTCTTCCTGTCAAATGTCTATTTTATCTTTTTACTATAGCTTTTGCGGAAGGGACACCAAAATTTAGCCTCGTTAGTAAAAACAGACAGATAAACAAACCTTGAACCTACTCAACGTACATTGTGTCATAACTACAGACTTACAATTTTAAGAGTAATCTACTAATGACTTTGAATATATTCAAATTGCTTTTGTTGATGACGCTACTTAATATTTTAATTATTAAATTACGAGCTAACGTACAAATTGACAAATATACGCAAGCATATTTCTGTGGTTATATTAGTTATTATTATGAGTTATTTTGACTGAATAAAACAAACAAAACTGTTTACAATAATAGATGCATTTTTATTTAGCATAATAGATGAACTGACAGCCCTAAAATGCGTGACTAATTTTGATATGTCAATGGGTGTTGTGGTTTGGCAGCTTAATATTCTAAGTACTAAGAAGCTCATTCCAAACGTGGCTGCCTTGTTACGACTTGTCAAAGAAAACTGGTTACAGCAACAATTGATTCGATTCCTTTTTCATTTTTTATTGTAACTTGGTTAAAGAAGCTCGACCATGCATTGTTTTTCTTTAGATTAGTATATTGTTAGTATATGACAGTACCAACAGATTCGCTTACCTTTTCTATCTTGCTGTATCTCCGTTGGAAATGTTCTTCAGTCTCGCACGCTCTTTTTGTCTATGCTCTAGTATATAGTAAGTAAGTCTATGGTCAGAATAGTGTAATGCAATGACGCATCTTGGACGCAACTATACTGATGAGCTGCGTACAACCGTATACACGGCATGATGAGGTATGGGCCAGCTATCGCCTCCCTCGACCATATTTTACGGAAGGGGACGACCCGTCTCATGTCGCCGCCTCAAGTAGTGGCATTTGATCGAGCATGATGAGCACAAGTACAACAACATATCCAAGTAATAGGCGAAACAAGCTTATATTTGCTCCCACTGATGTCTTTATGATTATCACGGTTTCTAGAAAAATTGCTAATGTGCATGCATATCACGGATGCATATAATCTATAAAAAAAAATTAACATTACATTTTCAAGAATAAATTGAGAATAAACAGTTGATTTCATTCAATTTTTATGTAAATGATTATTTAGGATCTAAGCTACAATAATTCATAACACAAAAAGCCCTGTACTGCAGCACAAAGATGGTATTAATACCCAATTAAATTAATAGTCTAATGTTTTAAGCCTGTACTGCAGAACTGGGTTAGTGTAAAGTCTATATTTTTTATTACTATAGTAAAATGTGTCTGTGAATGGGATATTCTTTGTAAAAGTAAAAGAAATTATTTCTAATGTAGATGATAAAGGGAGTGTTAGCTGATCACAAAGTACAAATTAAAAAAAAATATCCATACGTCTTTCTGTATTTATGAACACGTATATCTCTACTTAACAGAGTTTCATGTAACTTTCACCGATGCCTTCACCGTAGACTGGAGCAACATTAAATGCGCTTTCGCACTACGTCCGATTCGTATCAGACAAAATACAGGTATAGAAATCTCGGACCCAATTCGGATATTATTTACGCACTAGTCCGATCTCTGATATAATTCCAAGCAATTCAGGGGCCTTTTAGGGACATTTTAGCATACGCATTTTACGCGAAGCCACACCAGAGCATTCACGTCTATGATTATGAATCCTTTCAATTGGCTTCAGCCTTCAACTTCTGACAATGCACGTACGAAGGCGCAGAACAAGTAAAGAATTCTGGGTGCGATCTCTCTTGGCAACTGACGTTTAAAGGAAGCTTATTACAATCACCACGCAGTGTTACGTCGATACGACAAGTTTTATAATTATACCGAATGAGTGTGTCCACTTTCGATTTTATTTTACATCACATAAAGCATAATACACTGGCCTGCAAAAGTAAGTATCACACTTTTCAAATTAATTTTTTTTCTTAACTATAGAAGGTAGAGATTTAAGATTAAAAACGTTTTGTTGCAAATTTTATAGGCTTTAATTCTTAGAAACTAAAATTATACGTTAGTAAAATTTTTAACTTAAAAAAGATAAAACAAATGAAAATATACATTTTTAGTTAAGTGTAAAAAATTCAACTAAAATGTATTACATGTTATTTAATTTTTAATAGATGGTATTGCCTCCTCGAGCTCTGATTACAGCATCGAGCCGGTTTGGCATACTGAATACTAGGTTTCGGAGCCGATGTTGAGGAATATTCTCACATTCTTCTACCAGGGCCTGCTTTAGTGCCCTGAGGGTAGTAGGTGGTGGTCTGCGATTTCTGACTAGCCTCGCAAGCTCATCCCAGGCGTGTTCAATCGGGTTGAGATCAGGACTTCTTGATGGCCAAGCCATCACGCTGATACCGACCTCCTGAATATACTCTTGTACGATATGAGCCGTGTGTGGCCGGGCATTATCATGCATCAGCATCGATCCATAACCTATATTTGCCAAATACGGCCCTGCATACTCATTGAGAATCTCTTGAGCATATCTTTGCCCAGTGAGGGTGCCATTTTCTATGGCTACTAGCTCTGTGCGACCTTCTGCAGATATGCCAGCCTATACATGTACACTGCCTACACCGTATTGGACTCTTTCTGAGATGCAGGCTTGAAGGTATCGCTCACCAGGTCGCCTGTAAACACTTCGCCTTCCATCAGAAGTGTAAAGGGAGAATCGAGACTCATCTGCAAACAAAATTCTTGACCATTCTTCTTCATCCCACTGCATGTGTTCACGGGCGTATCGCAGTCTCGCTACTCGATGCTATCTCTCGAGTTTTGGGCCACTCGCTGGTCTTCGGGGTTTCAAATTTGCTTCAGCAAGTCTTCTTCTCACTGTACTGTCACTAATGTAGTCCCTCCGGGTCTGAAGTAGCTGTTGCTGGACTTCAACTGCATTTTGGTGGCGATTTCTTAACACAGTGGAAATAATATAACGATCTTCTCGGGCACTGGTACACCTGGGTCTGCCATTACAAGGTCTCCTCAGATGGTGTCCAGTCTCTTCTTCGCTTTACCTTCTGGACCGTTTGTACCGTCACACCCACCATTCTTGCAGTGCGACGCATACTGATGCCTAGTTCCAGAAAAGCCATGATCCGAGCACATTCTTCAACTGAAAGAGGCATGATAAATAAATGTTATGTGCTTTTTAGCATAAATTTTTAAAACAAGATCTTGAAAAAAAATTAAAACAGAAAGAAAAATGTGAATGGTAAAATTGTAATTCGATAACGTCCACTTTGAAAAAGGAATGGTTTTGTTTTTGAAGTTTTTTTTCAGCCAATTCTTAAAAGAAGGTTACCGACTATAAAGTTTTTATGTACAAAATTAAATTCTCTTTGGAGTCCTTTTTATTTCGAAAGTATAACTTGTGAACATAAAACGTTATCCCAATTTTAAAAGTGTGATACTTACTTTTGAAGGCCAGTGTATTTTGCGACAAGACACAAAATTTAGACAATGAATACCGCCAGAAGAAATGCTTACAAAGTAAAACTCAATTCTTAATCAGACAATATTTATTATTGTTTGCTCATAAGTACCTATGAAGGATACTACACATCCCTGTAATTCGTATTTAGATCGGAAGCAGTGCGAGAGATCACAAAAATATCTATAAATTTGAATGTTTTGTATTGATTTGTAATTTACATTTTTTTTTTGTTTGATAAATAGGCTGACCTCTCTATATGTGCACCATATAGTATTGAAACATAAATTGATTGATTGAAATATACAGGTTGGCCGAGAAGTTGATGTCCAAGGCTAAAATTTGAAAGCCTCATGGTGATGAGTAGAGACCGGATTATATGCAAATGCATATTGCATATGCTTTTGCATATTTAGTACCTTTTCAGCGGTAGTTGCATATTTTAAATCAGATCGCATAGCGCCACTAACCTACATTTTTATTTACCTAGAAGTTGCCTCTCTTTCTATCGCTTGACTCTTGCCTCTTCTGACGACATTAGGGTTGACTTCTTTACCTAAAACTGTACCTTATCTAGTACAAGGTCATCTTATAAGAATGCCCAGTTTTTCTACAATATAAATAGGTATGTAATCGTAACTTAAAATCAATATTTTTTCGCTGTCAAACCTACATTAGTTGCAGATAGTAATGTATGCGTTGGAAGACCACGACATAGTGAAACCTACTTAGTTCAAAGGAAATAAATAGGTAGCTATCATGAATGGTAATTAAGCTATTATAATAATCACTTTAAATTTGATTGTTTCAGCGTCTATAGGAAACCTTTAATATTATGCTTTGATTTATTCATCTTTCTGCATATTTTAAATATCGGTCGTATCTGTGAAGTAGTCCCTATTTACTGGCTTCCGATTTCGATACCTACATGGGGAGTGAGACATCAGACAGGCCTCCCATAGGCTAACGAGGAACTAGTAAAATCTAAGCAATATGCATGCATAATGCATCCCTTAATAAGCGCGAAAGAATTTGTATTTGTGGTGCATACCCTAAATAAAAAAAACTAGTAACTAGTGTATGCACACTAGTTACTAGTTTACTTACTTGTTATTAGTATGCACACTAGTTACTAGTTTTTTTTATTTAGGGAATATTATTAATGTACAATTATTGTTCTAATAAAATTTATATAAAATTATTTTTTATGTTATTTATTCTTTAAAAATGAACGCAACCCTAAATAAGCGTCACAATAATAGTTCCGATATGAAGCGCTTGGTGGCGAATGTCGTTTTTTGAAAGAAATTGACGTCACGCAATTTCTACGCCATTTTGTAAGTGTCTAATAAAGTCAGTATTTCTAGACACAGTGTAAATTAGAAAATTCGCATGGTTTTGTGTAAATTAAGTAGTTAAATTTATCTTAATTCTAAGTTAACGTTTATAACGTTAATTTCACAATCTCAAAATATGGAAGACAAAGCGTCGCTAAAGGAACTGGATCAATGGATAGAACAGCTAAATGATTGCAAGCAATTGACAGAAAACCAAGTGAAAACGTTATGCGATAAGGTAATGTTCTAGTATAAGTTTTATTACGTTTCGTTTTTTACTTCGAAAAATGATTTTCCCATTGGGTAGATAGTTACTGAGGTTGTACATTATGAATCATGTACTACAGGTACTTGCTAGACTCGTTCGTAGAAAAGCGTCTGCAGAGCGAGAACCTGTACCATTATTCATTTCATAAGTTGTAAATGACTATGATACAGGATATTTTTGCAGTTTATAAACATAAGCTTTGCTCTTATATGGTTTCAAAACACTAAATTCACCACACCCTATCATCAGTTTCGAATTTACTTGTTATTAGGCAGCTAAATTGAATGGGATATTTATAGACGAGGTGCGGAAACGATGCTAACAATTAATGTTTTACTGTTCATTTCACCATAGCTTTAATTTATTAATCTTATTGTAAACAAAATCAGATATCCCTAAACAGTATTAAATAATAATGTTTATACTGTATTTCTTAACAAAATTCACAAAGTTGAAAACATGTTTATTTTCATATTAAATTATTTTATTGTGAAGCACTTATTTCACTGCATTTACTTTAATAATAAATATTTCTGGTAATTTTATAGTTTTGTTGTTAAATCATTTAATATAATATATGTTATGGCTTTTACAATGTGTCAAAGTAATGTATGTATGTCTTTTATTTAATAATTAGTATTCAACTTCTGATTATCATAATAATTATACTTGAAAACCTATAATTCTCAAAACCTTACCAATGTAACAATTAAAATATACAGTTACATAGCAAAATATAAATGTATATGTGGGTAGAAAACAATTTGATATATTTCTTAAATTGAAGTTATCTGGTTTTCATTTTAATAATATTACAAGATTAGCAGCTTTTAATAAGTTCTTGAACTTGTTGATTTTTATCTACAGCATTTATTTAAAAAAACCATAACTAATCTGCTAAAAGTAGTTTGAATCAGATCAAAGAATCAAGTACTTAGTAAAACTATATGTAACTTGATAAACCTTAATATTAAACCGGATGTAAACATTATAACATTAATACTGCACCACATAACATTGGAGTGACGATTGGTTATTTTTTATTAATTATGTTGTCCCTACGTTACGTACAAAGACCTATTTAAGTTTTATATTTCTATTGTTTACATTAGTATAATAATTTGCCTTTTCCACTATTCAGTTAAAAAAACATGAATTCAGCTTAACAAACAGAAAATACTATATCATAAATATTTGTATTAATTTTTTTTTGGTTATTGTCAGAAGTTAGTTAATGTTAGGTTATTCTTTCATCTATACATGTAAGTAAAATGTGTGGTCATTTTAAAATAAGCCTTTTTTTACTGAATATGTTCGAATTTTCTCTATGTATTAATACCTAAAAAACAAATAAAAGTGTGTCACACTGTTTGTTCTATCTAATCTCTGAAAAGCCAGTATAAATATTTAGCAGAGAGAGAGAGACATAGATAATGGCGTTTCATAGTAACATAGACTACTTTGATTTAAGAAGTTTTTATTTGTGTATCACAAAAATATCTATAAATTTGTATGTTTTGTATTAATTTGTAATCTACAATTATGTCTTTGAAAAATAGGCCAACCTCTCTATATGTGCACCACATAGTATTGAAACATAAATTGATTGATTGAAATAATATATATTCCTTATAATCTCTAGATTACGACAATATATTTAGAAATGGTCTGACAGAAATACTGAGAAATGCAACATGAATGTGAACATCAAAATAACCTAAAAACCATAATATAATTTCAAAGTTGTGTCTTAAAATATGTATTTCATATAAATACTAGTGAGGTCTTGTAACACTGTTTGTCATAGGAAGAAAAAAACACATTGTTTATATAGTATAAATATTTATTAGTCATCATCATTTCCGTAATCATCACTTATCAATAGAATCTCATACAGAAACAATGCAGATGGCTCAAAAATCCACTCATGGATCTGTTGGTGTAAGTCTCCAGCTATTTCAGACACATATTATGTTGAAATCATACTGGACGACTTACAGCTCTCTAGAGTATAATATGCTGTAGAAGCCATATTAATATCTTTGAAACTTTTAAAAACTTTCACACAACTCGAAAGAAACTATTTAATAATTATTAATTAACCAAACCGTAAGCTTGAACATGTTTTATATTATTTTTTTACAGTACATATGTTGCGGGTTGCAAGGGTATTGTCTACATTTATGTTCATAGTAGTTCATTGACTTGTTTGCTGATTAAAAATAAAAGTGCTTTAATCAGTTTTAATAAATATTGATAACTGGAACCTTCGATTGGATTTCTTTAGTAGGTTGAAAGGATTTAACTCTAATTGGTATACAGTTTTTATTTTGTGGGTTTTGAAGCAAGTGGTTATAAAACAGTTAATATTGGTTGTTAATTTGTCATGTGTGATAACTAAATGGCATCTGATATATGTATAAAATTCTTATGTCATGGTGTTAAACATTGAACTCCTCCGAAACGGCTTGACCGATTATCATGAAATTTTGAGTGCATATAGGGTAGGTCTGAGAACATCTTTTTCATCCCCTTAAATGTACACGAATTATTTTTTTTTATTTTTTTTTAAATTTGTTTGATTATTAGTCAGCATTAAAAAATACATACAACTTCAAATTTTCACCCATGTACGATTAACAGTTACTTTTGTATCGCGATTTTAATATCGGCAATATTGTATTGCCGATATTAAAATCGTTGTTTGCTGGGTCAGCTAGTAATTATATATTATGATTGATATTTATGTTTGGAGCTGATAGATTAGAAGTTATTATAGAATTTTATATTTCTTTTCTTATTAGTGTACTGCCATTTCAAATTCTGGTGGCACATCTCTTGATTCCGGTTTTACTATTGTCCACGGGTCACTATGGTTATTTTTTAACTTTCATGATACTAAACATCTTCCAGAGTTCCCCTACCAATAATTTTCAAGGCTTACAGGATACACTATACAATGACATCATAGTCCACACTCACTCTCTTTCGTATCTTTTTTTTTATGGAATAGGAGGACAAACGAGCGTACGGGTCACCTGGTGTTAAGTGATCACCGCCGCCCACACTCTCCTGCAACACCAGAGGAATCACAAGAGCGTTGCCGGCCTTTAAGGAAGGTGTACGCGCTTTTCTTGATTTGTTTCTGTTGGGCAATTCTAAAACACCCTTGTCAAATTCAAATATTTTTATTTACAATAAGATAAATCACTTATTGAACATCAAAGACTATCATCTATTCAAACATTTATGCCTCTGAACTTAGACCTAAGAAGAATAGGTGCATGAAACTCATGGGGCTTTTTTTTAAAATAATGTTTCATCACAACATAATTTTGTACAATAATATTTTTTATTACATTGTGTGAGGTTTGTCACTCGCATTTCTAATATTACATAAACATTTTTTAACAATTATTTTGAAATTCGCAACAAATTTGTTTTGTACATTTTCTGGGATTTGTAATTTGGAGTCGAGAGTAATGCCAAGAAATATAGCAAAAAGTATTGGTTTTACCACCTCTCTGTTGGAAAAAAATACCCATATTTGACATTTTGAGGTGGAAAATTTTGATATTTTGTTTCTTGCTATTAATTTTCATGTCAGTATAGGTGATAATGAGACAGATATTTGTCCTTTATTCATGTGGAAGGAGAAGTTGGAGTTGTGTTTAGAAACATGCTAGGGCTGGGATTTTGAGTCTGCCAAGAGATTAATTTATCTAAAGTATTGGTATGTACCCCTCTGTTGCTAATGATCAGTATTTTGTTGATTAATTGAATGAAACATATCAAACTCTCTCATGACATTTTGTTTATATAATTTGGCTGGCATTGTGTGACCTTGACGTAATGAGCTTAAGCATTTCCTAATGTTAGTAAACATTCTTTTCTCCATGGCCACAAAGTAATGACTTGTGCTAACTCAGTTAACATATGAGGTGCTATTTACTTTGCCTTTGTTATGTTTTTGTCCACTTTGATGATGTCATAGAGTTTGCTATGACTTACATTGTTATTAGCATTTCAATATTGCAACTGAATTAGACATTTGGCCCCAAACATTACATACAGTATAGCAACTTTTAGACAGCATAAAGCTAACAGCTAATTCCTAAATGGCACCAGTACTCCCTACCTTTCTTTTCCAGGGTTGGTAGTTCCTGCTCCACTGTTTTCTTCACAACAACTTGTGCCCAATTGTAATTCATATTAAACATGTATATTAGGCTTTAAATTATTATGATATGGGTTATTGAATTATGTGTGCATGTATAATATGTTTACCTTTCCTTTATTATAAACTAGCTGATACACGTGACTTCTTCCGCATAAACACATGACAAAACACATAGTACTTATAAAGATCTTTATTTCTTAAAACTTTATTAACTTTATATTAAATGAAGATATCGCAATATTTTATCAATTTATATAAATATAATCTGATAGATAGTTAACAGCTGTAAGTAATCTACCAACTATTACTATAGTAAGCTTACTAGCTTTAATTTTCTTTTTTACCTCCTGAGAAAGTTGGCAAGATATAAAAATTCTAATTAGCTTATTCATTTTCAACTATTCTTTCAATTTGATTTCTGAACGACGCGATGGGGGTACACATCAAAGGAATAATGAAATTGTTATTTTTATTTAATTCTGAGCATTTTCATATTTATTCACCTTTTAAACTTTCGCTGGACTTCCACATATAATTCAAGACCTAAATTAGCCAAATCGGTCCAGCCGTTCTTAAGTTTTAGCGAGACTAACGAACAGCAATTCATTTTTATATATATATATATATAGATAAAAATGTTGATATAATAATTATTTGTAGGTAAAATTTCAAAATTACTTCATCAATCAATAACGGTATAACTCTATAGATAGCAAGAAGACATAAAATCATATCAGAATTATTCAACATAATGCTTTTTATTACAATAAAGATGATGGATTTCCGAAAATTTAAACTATGTTCCTGTTATTTATATTATTTTCCTATTGCAATATTTCAAATTCAAATATTTTTATTCAAAATAGGATGTGACATCACTTATTGAAAGTCAAAAAACTACCACCCATTCCAAAATGAATGCCTCAGACCTGAGTAGAACGGGCGCAACAAACTCAGCGGTTTTTTTTTCCTTTTTATCTTCTTTTTCTCTTTTTTTTTCTCTGTAATGTACCTAAAACCTCTAAAAGTACCATAAATGTAACTGTTGGATAATCTTCTCAATTGACACACTCTTCACAGTGTGGTCATGATTGACAAGAAGTGTCAATAGAGGCAGATGTAATATGCCTCATAATTTTTCAATATCTGTGGTGAATATTCTATCACAACTTAAATATAAGATTCGTCATTTCCTGAGATATTAATAAGTTATATTATGACGAAGCTGTGTTTAGTACTAGTTAAGTTTTCATGTTCAGGCAGTTCTATCATTACAGTATTTAAATTGAGAGACCCTTTACTAAGAGACTGTGTTAGCCTCAAAAAGTTACACTATACGAACTTGATAACGTTTTAGATAAAAATGCGCGGGAAACCGGATATCCCGTCCTATCTTGCACACTTGGTATTGATTGGTCATGTAACCTAATCTAGGTTGATGATCTTAATTCATCTTCATGATTTTGGATTGACGTAAACAATCGCCGAGATTGTTTTGAAATATGAATATAATATGAGGTTAAGTTTTACTTTCGTTAGTAATTTTTTTTAACGTAGAAAGATGCTATTTGGCAACAGTTTTGGCGGTTTAACAGCGTTCTGGCATATTGTTATTATATAAATGAGACATTTTTTTTTGCATATTATCAAAATACTGATATACCAAAATTAAAGATTTATATGGTAGTTTATACTTATTCACACCACGTCAAACGACCTCAAATTAGGAGGAGATTTTGACTTGTACTCGTGTTTTTTTTTGGAATTTTCGTTATATGAGCTTGAGCAGAATCTCGATGGAAAATTGTTATGAGAAACAGGTTTCACAACGTATTTTGATACTCAACCTAATTCGTTATAACTCTCCTCCATGGTAAAAATATTTTTCGAAAAAGGAATTTTACGGTTTTTTTACCGCTCACCGCTTCAACAAAACGCGCTGACAAAAAAACAAAGCGGCCTGAGAATGAAGAGTTTCTTCATTCTCAGGTCCAATAAGGACACATCCCAACTATATCCCGTCTTTTTTTGATAAACTTTCACATGACACACAAACAACCACATCTCTGTTTACTTTATTTATTAGTATTAGTTTACTTTAGTAATTTTCACTCTTATTATTGTTATGGGGCAGTGCAGCCGATATTAAGACCACCTTTGTGCTTGCTGCAGAAGTGGGCTATTAGCGCTCTTTATAACCTCGGTCCTATAGAAAAATTTAAAGAAATCAACATTTTGACTGTTGCATCTGATAATGTTCTGTATGTTCATAAGCACTTTTAAGGAATTTGCTAGAAACTGCGATGCTATGCCTACTATTCGGCCTTAAGTCGAGTTAGTAAGTCTTACAATGGGCGTTGTGTATGCTTTTACAACATGATCCCAGATAATGTACAAAACAAATGTGTTACGAAATTTAAAAGATTATAGTATAATATAAATGCTTTTCATAACGATACCACGGACTGGGAATGAAGCGAACACCCTCAGGTTCTTTAAATATAAATGTTTATTGTACGATATTACATTGTCATCCATATTTTTATGAAAAAAAAAAGCCTGCCGAGTTTCTTGTGCCCGTTCTTCTCAGGTCTGACGCGTACTATTTCGAATGGGTGGGAGTTTATGACGTTCAATAAGTGATTTTGAATAAAAATATTTGAATTTGAAGAGCTAAATTTCGGAGTGCTAGACTGGAGGCGAGTTGCTAGTTTATTACTAAGCTGGGTCAGCTGCGCTGTACTTGTTAACACACTAACATGTTTTATAAACCAATTAGGGACGTGGCTTAATAGTTTTGTTAAATAAAATATTTTCGCGTTCGCCTGCGGGAAGGGAAATGAACGCATAATATGTTATCGTTCACTGAGCTAAAGACTGGTTCTTTGGGATGTTATATTGGTAGCGCTTAGATAGTTCTATTTGTTACAAAACATTTGTGTGGTAAAGGTTACTATAACATAAATGACTTCCTTAATGATACCACAGATTGGAAATGGAGGGACAAATTTTTTGATGAAAAAAAAGCCCGCTGTGTTTGTTGCGCCCGTTCTTCTCAGGCCTGAGGCAATAATTTTGAAATGGGTGGTAGTTTTTTTTACTTTCAATAAGTGATGTCACATCCTATTTTGAATATTCACATCACATCATATTTTCTCCACATCATTTTTTCATATCCTGTGAGACTGTATATGATAACAACTCTTGAAAATCACTTTCTGATCAACGAAAAAAGTTTTTCATACCGAACCTAACATCAATTTCAAGCTATGGTCGGACCCGGAATCTATTGCTGTTTCTTCTTTTGAGAACTAAATCTACTTTTGCCTGAACAGCATCCACGTCTTCTTCGTCGGAACTCACATTTGAAATGAAACAAAAACAGTTGCAGCGGACGGACTGCTTTGCCAAATTGTTTTTTTTTTAATGTTTTATTCAAAAATTGGCTCATATGGCTTTATATCAAATGAGTAAAATAACGTCGGTGCTCTATTCAAACGGATGTTACCTCGACCCGTATGTTGTAGGACGCGGGCCTTGATTAAGTATGAGTGGGAAGTTCGTACTAGTATATATATCGTCTGGGGTTCCACGCGGTAATATGTTTCTGAATACTAAACCTACTCTGGCGTTTTGGTTACCAATAGCAACCACAATAAACAACCGCCACTCGTAACACCACAATAACAAGTTAACTGTGGTAACAATTACACTGAGTATGTCTGAATATAAGTATGACGTCACGTCCTTCCTTCATGTTCTTGAATAATTGACAAAAATATTTTTTTACCCCCTTATTCATAATAGTCCGCTAACTTTAAACAGCCGCTTAGGAATGTTTTTACTCATTCTGACTTAGGTCAAAAGAGGAAGACAGAGTGAGAATTAGCAATGCTTTAAGTTTTTTTTTTTAAATGTAAATAAGGGACAAGACGAGCAGGACGTTCAGATGATGGTAATTGATACGCCCTGCCCATTACAATGCAGTGCCGCTCAGGATTCTTGAAAAACCCCAAAAATTATGAGCGGCACTACAACTGCGCCTGTCACCTTGAGGCAAGATATTAAGTCTCATTTGCCCAGTAATTTCACTAGCTACGGCGCCCTTCAGACCGAAACACAGTAATGCTTACACATTACTGCTTACTTACGACAGAAATAGGCGCCGTTGTGGTACCCATAATCTAGCCGGCATCCTGTGCAAAGGAGCCTCCCACTGGCAAAGTTAGCAGACTATTATGAATAAGGGGGTTAATATTTATTGAAGTACTACTCCGAGAGCTAGATGGTGTTGAATTCGTAATTATAAATAATAATAAAAACAAATTAACCCTAAAATGGTTATTGTTATTGTTGAATTATCGCTTATTTATCCAGTTTATTTCAAAATACATGTAAAAATCAGCTGTTACTTTACTCAATAATGAAAATAAACAGAAATAGATACAAGTACCTCTTTTCATAAATGTTATTTATAGGAATGTTGCATGGCACATAAGATGGAGTTGAAGCACAATATAAATATAGTTAGTGAACTGAGATCAATTTTATTATTCTAAAATTTTTGTCCGATTTTTCGTGTACGCAATTGGGTGCTGACACGTGGGAAATCGCGGGAAATCGCTTGTGTATCATTCTAATTGGTTCACAAACAAAAAAAAAAGTGTGTGTACTTATGTATGCACGCAAGAAGTTATACTTCTTTGGCCTAACGAAGCAAAAGTCATTAGAATCATTTATTCCTCGTGCTATTCTACGTTTTTAGAAAGAACGATTTTGTAAAAATCTTGCAAAGATGGCTTTGACAAGTAATTATTAAATAATGAATACGGCTGTATGGGCTTGAACCCTTTGCCTGCCCTAAAAATGGACGGAGAATCCAAAAAAAAAAAAAACGAATGACGTAAACGCCAGAAAATTTTAGAAACCAACTTCAACCTGTTTCTTTTGTGTTACAGTGGTGCGCGCATCTTAAAATTTCACTCACATTTTATTTCATAACGCGCCTAAAAAAGTATAACTTCAAAAGTAAAATAATACACTCAAATATACGTGTGCGAAGTGGCGGGCGTACCCTAGTATAGTATATTTATCCACAATTTTTGGTACCACTGCTATTACCCTTAAAATATTTACCACTTGTGCAAAAAGCATTCATAATAATATTTTCTTTGATTGACGCGAGTGTTACACATTAAAATAAAACACCTTTAAAGGATTAAAACGCGTGTAATTGTAACGGTTTTACATTAGATGTTTGCGTAAAAGTTACATTTTTATAGTTAACCCGACATTTCAAGACCTTTCCAGATCCGCAGTCCACCTGAAAACGAGATCTGGAAAGGTCTTGAAACGTCGGGTTAACTAAAATAAAAATGTAACTTTTACGCAAACATCTAATGTAAAACCGTTGTAATTACACGCGTTTTAATCCTTTAATAGTGTTTTATTTAAGCATTCATAATATTTCGTATTCGTACACTGCAATTTCGGGGTAGGTTTATTATTAAACCGAGCTCTCGGCAAAGGAAAGTCTCATAAATGAACTGTTGAGTGCTCTTGACAACAATGCAGGTCGTATACGGAGCGAAATTCCGCAGTGGAAAGAGGCCTTTTGGGAATTTATACTGAACGACATTTCTTCGTTATTGTACCTTGTTATTTATATCAAGTATCATGGGAGGGTTATTGATAAAAGTTAGTGAAGAAAAGTTTATAGACTGATTGTGGATTTTAAGAAAAACCGATTTTTTTTAAATGAAAATAAGGGACCAGACGAACAGGACGTTCAGCTGATGGTAATTGATACGCGTTGCTCATTACAAGGCAGTGTCGCTCAGGGTTCTTGTGAAACCCAAAAATTCTGAGCAGCACTACAATTGCGCTCGTCACCTTCAGACATACGATGTTAAGTCTCATTTTCCAGTAATTTCACTAGCTACGGCACCCTTTAAGCTGGAACACAATAATGCTTACACATTACTGTTTCACGGCAGAAATAGGCGCCGTTATGGTACCCATATTCTAGCAGGCATCCGTGCAAAGGAGCCTTCCATTGTTAAAACACCTCCCACTGGTGCTCTGATATTGGTTTTGATTTCCAATTTCACCAAACAAGAACGGTTACGTGCTGTTGATATTTAAAAATTGAACGGCGCCTATTTCTGATGTGAAGCACTAATATGTAAATATTATTGTGTTTCGGTCCGAAGGGCGCCGTAACTAGTGAAATTACAGGGCAAATGAGAATTAACATCTTATGTCTCAAGGTGACGAGTGCAAGTAGTGCCGCTCAGAAATTTAGTCAGCTGAACGTCCTATTTGCCTCGGCCCTTATTTTCATTAAAAAAAAGTGACCTGAACACGTGGGTATTCCACTTGGAGGGACATCAAAGGCATTGATTGGCACGAGCTGATAGACAGATCACAAGGTTGACTGCATCTACTATTACGATTATGTTTTATGTTATACGTATGTAAGGCAATTTCCTCTCTAACATCAGACGATGCGATATCTAGCATTATATTATTAGAATTTAAAAATTAAACTCATATGTGCTTTGATTTTGTGTGGATATGGTCTGATTTATAAGGTTAGAACGTAGGCTAATTTTTGCGCGGACTCCTACGTACCAGGGGACAGAATCGCGGGTGGATGCTGGTATTAGGAATAAGTCTCGTATAATAATATAAATTTTAATATAATGGGACTCTTGAATTTATACTTAAAATTTCATAGTAGCATATCATGCATGTAAGCAATTTTTCTTATAATTAATGCCAAATGATTTGCTATTTTAATGCCAATTGTTTCAACAATAATTATGTTAATTGGTAGTAGATATTTTACGAAATTAGCTCATGAGAGCTTGAAAGAAGTCATTACGAAGGCTACATTTAATGAAGAGAAAAATTATACTTATTTTAATTTTCCTTCATAATAACTTACCTAAAGTACTTCCTCTATAAGATAATGAGTTGAAATAGTAATAGTATGTACATAGGCACATAAGTGAATTTGCTAGAAACTGTCATAACCATAATGTTAACACCAGGAACAGACAAACTTATAATGCCTACTACTCGGCTAAGTCGAGTTGGCAAGTCTTCTGTGGGGCGACGTATATGATTTTACAACAGGATCCAAGAAAATGTTCAAAACAAAAGTATTACGTTATTCAAAAGAATTGTTAAAAAACGTTTGTGTGGTAAAGGTTACTATAACATAAATGACTTTCTTAGTGATACCACAAATTGGGAATGGAGCGACCGTCCTCAGGCTATTAAATAATAAGTTTAATGGTACAATGTTACTTTGTAAACATATTTTTTGATGAAAAAAAAAGTCCGCTAAGTTTGTTGCGCTCGTTCTTCTCAGGCCTGAGTCATTCATTTTGGAATGGGTGGTAGTTTTTTTGACTTTCAATAAGTGATGTCACATCCTATTTTGAAAAAAAATATTTGAATTTGAATGGATATTTTAAAAACATGAAATGGTGAAAAATGGTGGTTGCATCCTAATTTGTATTTTGGCAATAATGACTAATGTAAAGTTCTAAATTTGAATGACAAAAATAAACTTTTGGGCACCGCGCTTGAAACGTAATTGCGGGTATTTAACAAAAGTTCTTGAACATAGTGTAATGGTATCTTTTGAATATTCTCAATAATATGAACAACAATAGCGTGAAAAAAATGTAAATTTATTCATATCGGTTTTATTGTCAGTATTAAGATTTTCCTTGATTAAATTTTAACAAATTATTTTACTGTTCTAGGGGTTAAATAGTACAATGCAAAGTGACTTACAGCTGCTTACACATAACACATGAGTGTAGACATGATTCTCTTGAGATTCTGTATGAAGTTGTCATTAGACAAAGTACTTTATAGAGAATAACTATTACGGCAGTTCCCAACATACTATCTACAGATAGAGATAAATTACTGCCTTGTACTGTTAGTAAGTAGCTTTCAATAATCTAAAGATGTCCCAATATACCCGATTATTCATTCTTATCGCTTTATATTGGGAGGCGTGAATTGCAATTTCCATACAAACTTTTATCGCTGGTAAGCTATACGTCCTCCCATTGACAGACAGCGTGTATGGATAAGATGAGTTACCGTCGATAAGTTTATTGGTACAGAAAATTCAACGATAGTTACGATTTTTATTTCAAGTAGGCCGCAACCGGAGATAGGCTGATTATTGGGACATATTTAGACATATTTATTGTTATGTATTGAGTCCATTTCATATATATCGAGGAAATATGAAAATGGACTCTGAAAATTCCTACAAAGATATAAATATTTTCACACTATACAGTAATTAGGTTTTTAAATATACTATCACACGTTCGAATCAATTAGAAACAGGTTTACTTTAATAAAATTATTTAAATGGGAGCCTTAAATGTTGACAGGCAATGAGGCGTTTTGTAATTTCAAATCACATGTTTCCGTTTTAATATAAATGTAAAAGTTGTAGGGATGTACGAATAAAGATTAGCCTATAGGCAGTACGTATTTAAATCATCATCTTAGCCGGAAGACGTCCCCCAAAGATTGCCATGACGATCGGTCCTGCGCTGCCCTCATCCAACGTATTCCGGATCAGAATTTGACCAGATCGTCGGTGGGGGCGCCACCTTGTGGGGGGCCTACCATCACTACGACTTCCGGTACGTGGTCGCCATTCGAGGACTTTATTGCCCTAACGGAAATCTGCCCATCGAGCTACGTGCCCTCCCTCCCTCCAATTCAGTTACGCAACCATCTGGGATATGTCGGTGACTTTGATTCTCCTATGGATCCTATGATTCGATCTCGCAGGGAAACTACGAGCTCTCTCCATTGCGCAGAGCGACCACGAGCTGATGCCCATCCCAGTTGGATTCAACAAGTGACCTCTTTCCCGAAATTGGCCCTGCCCAACTAGATATTTAAATAATGAAACTCAATTTTACTTCCAGGCAAAGGAGATTCTAACAAAAGAGTCAAATGTGCAAGAAGTGAAATGCCCCGTGACAGTATGCGGGGACGTTCACGGCCAGTTCCACGACCTGATGGAGCTGTTCCGCATCGGAGGCCGGTCGCCCGACACCAACTACCTGTTCATGGGGGACTACGTGGACCGCGGCTACTACAGCGTGGAGACCGTCACACTGCTCGTCGCGCTGAAGGTGAGCAGCAGCCAACGGTACAGGGCACCAGGGATAGAGATGGGAGACCATCGAACGAATGAACGCACAGGATGCAGGCTAGATTATGGGTACCACAACAGCTCCTAAGTCTGCCATGAAGCAGTAAGTGTAAGCAATATTTTGTTTCGGTCTGAAGGGCGCCGTAGTGAAATTACTGAGCAAATGAGACTTAACATCTTATGTCTCAAAGTGACGAGCGCAAATGTAGTGCCGCTCAGAATTTTTGGGTTTTTCAAGAACCTTGAGTGGCACTGCATTGTAATAGCTAAGGCGTATCAATAACCATCAGCACGTCGTGCTCGTCTCGTCGCTTATTGTCATTAACAACACACGTATATTTTTAATATTACGTGTCCTAAATGATAAACAAATATGACGGTACAGGTAACCAGAGATAATTCATAAAGGTGGGCGACCATGGAACGACTGAACGAAAAGTATTGGGTACAAATAATACGACTAGGTATTTTAATCTAATATGTAAAATTCTCGTGTCATGGTGTTAAACTTTGAACCCCTCCGAAGCGGCTTGACCGATCCGACATGAAATTTTGAGTGCATATTGGATAGGTCTGAGAATCGGACAACATCTATTTTTCATCCCCCTTAATGTTAAGGATGGTCCACATGAATTTTTTTTTTAAATTTCTTTGATTATGAGTCAACATTAAAAATAAAACTTCAAATTTTCACCCGTCTACCATCAACAATTACTTTGGTATCGCGATTTTAATATCGGCAATACAACGTTTGCTGGGTCAGCTAGTAATTTTATAAGATGCACGATTCCGATGATAATCATCCTTTCCGACTCATGTGCTGTAATATAAGAGAAGCGCTCGGTTGTCGGGCTACAGATATATAGATACAGTCTCTCTGTTTCAGCATCTGTGAGCCAGCCTAGCTGTAACATTTTGTCTTCTTTTTTTTAACATGTTCGTGATATAAGACGTCATGTAATTTTTTTTCTAGTTCCATGACTTCATCAATTTTAAAACTCATTATGTTGCCAACACGTGACTTGAATTGTGCCCATATTCATTGTGTAAGGTTTATTTCATAATGATAAGGCGGAAGTGTGTTTAAAATTAATATTGTAATGTTTAATATAATAATGTTAAGTTAATATTTAGTCCTCATTGAAACAAATACGGGTAGAATAAAATTTAAAACATGCTTTCATGAATTTATTAACTATAACTATTGTGCCGTTTTATGCCTTTTTTTTAAATAAAAACATTATATAATTATAAATATTACCTCGGTGTTTGTTCTGGATAAACGTTGATTTTTCTGAGAGATAAACTTTTTAATGTAATATAAATTGTCATTTTTGTTTACGATAGCGCAATAAATGAATATTGTATTTAACCACATAAATGCTAGTAATTTTATACTTATAAATAAAGCAATTCTTGCGAAATTATTCCCAAACCATTCCAATACCGTTTTCATTTCTTCCGGCACTCCCGGAGTGCAAAGCCGTTATTTTTATTTTTATAATGAACAGTTCAAAGTTCAAGTTTAATAAAAGAAAATCTTATAATTACTTACCGTATAAAAATTTAAATAATACTTTGTACTTTTGTTAGTTATAGATATTTAGATTCGCCTTCTCCAAGTTTTAACAATACCTAACCCTTATAAAACAATGAAAATCAAACAATTTTATGAGCCATTTTTATAGAGTAATAAATGAATCCGCTTCAAGTACCTTTGACGAGTACGGCTTCTAAAAATAATATGATTAAACGCGTTACTTAATACTCACTCTAAGAGAAACTGTAACATCAGAATGATTTGTTCTAATGCTGTTTCATATTATGGGTATGTTCCGATATGCACTGCGACCACTGTACAGTGTGATGTCAATTTAGTATACTGTGAAGCCGTTCCTTTATAGCCAGTTATATTGGTTACTATTTAAAACGGAACGCAATCCCGTATACTGTCAGCCTCATATTTTGACGCAGCATTCAAATGAGTGTATTAAAGTTTTCTAGTTCACTAAAAAAAAACTGTTGTTGGAGTACTGTTAAATTAAAATTATTTGGGATTAAAGTGAAGGTATTCAAATTCAAATATTTTTATTCAAAATCACTTATTGAACGTCAAAAACTACCATATTGTTTGAAAAACGTTAGGCACTCAAGTGGTTTTGACTGATGAAAGTACTGCGAGTACCTTACCTCGAAAACTCCAGTGTTCACAGTAGAATATGGCGGCGAATTATGACGTCATATATTTCTCTAGGGTACTGCGGCAGTATACTGGCAGTTCATAACGGAAATAATTTTTTGCAGTGATAGTACTGTGCAGTGCTCGCAGTGCATATCGGAACATACCCAATATTAAGTATGTTTTGACATTTTCCTACTAGCCTAGGGAAAACGATAATGCCAAATGTAAGTCATGCGAAGTGCGCGTGTCAAAGCGCCGTTACTAAATACCAAGTATATCTAAATGTCCTTTTTATGATTATTTTATTGCAACACATATTGTGGAGCCTTACACAGGGGTCACTTGATGGTAATGATCATAAAAATCTTAATAAGAGAAGGTAATAGAAATGGTATTAGTGCAAATTCCTTGCGAGACGACTATCACGTACATAATATATTGGCTTCCTTAGATAATTTATACGTTTAGATTTACCCCCTTATTCATAATGGTCCGCTAACTTTAAATAGCCGCTAAGGAGTGATTTTTCTCATTCTGACTTAGGTCAATAGAAGAAGACAGAGTGAGAATTTGCAATGCTTTAAGTTAGCAGACTATTATGAATAAGGGGGAGAGTCTCTTGCTGTTAGACAATCGATAAAAACAGGCCAGGAATATTAGTTTAGTGTGCGTGACAAGCTACGTCTTACACTCGCGATTTGTATGACACTTTGTGTTAGTGTGCGTGAATTGCTCTAAATAGGAGTTCTAAATTAAATTTTTTTGACGTTTTCACAGCTGTCGTAGTCTATCTAGACGAGTAACGGCCGTTTTCAATAAAGTATCTCTAGTTACGGATACATTGCTGTCACCGTTTAATGACGAGATCTATCCATAGTGATGTCCAATATAGTTATATGTCGATAGGTAATTGTAATGTTAGTAAGCGTAAAAGGATAGATTTGTCTACCTCTAGTAACTTAAACTAAAGATAGATAGGTTATACAAATGATTTAAGTTTTCTTTAGTGTTAATTCCGCCAATTTGTGTCTTTAAACAATTCGACACGTGTTTCGCCTTTACACGAGGCATCCTCAGGACGTGTTGTCTCGCCAAAATCTGCAGTCTCGTGACAGATTTATAATTATGGATTTCCGCAAAGTAACGCCTACTTCAATAAATTTTCTGATAGATAGGTTATTGAAAACAGCCGTAAATGATATAAGATTGCTACGTACTACTTACTACGTTATCGCGCCAACTGAATGCAGTCGGGGCCGGAGGTGAAAGCGGCAACATCTCCCCCCGCTTTCCGCACGACTCGCCTCGCGCGCCTGCATTGTAGTGCTGTGACGTCATTGTCAGTTATCGTACGCTTACCGTGCTATCGCGAATACTGAAGCTGCGTTCTCGTGTTATTTTATTTAATTAATGACTGATCCGAGTTCATCAGGTTCCGTTCCAAAAAAAAACCTAAGCCCTTGATTATATATATTATTTGATTATAAAGATAAATGTATACACTTTTATAATAAAGTTCCGGCCACTGTTCCTCTGTCGTAAATCCTGCTAAGAGTAGCAGGTAATCAGAGGATTATCTAAGTGATCGGACAGCTAACAATGACAGTATTACATTGTATATTTTATTAAAAACAGCTCAAAAAAAAGAATGCTGGGAGCGTTTCTTGCGACGCTTCTTCTCCGTCGGAGTGCCATTTGTTTCCGAAGCGGCGGTAGTGTTAGAAGTGACATCAAAACTAATTCTAAAGGAATCTATTTTGAGAAAATAAATGCCTTTTAAGATTTCCACCTATCATGCTCATTCTAAGTTCTTCGCGTTATAAATAACATTTAATTACCACCGCAATCTGTATTTTTTTAGTCTCAAGCAGCGATAAAGTCTAGGAATCAATCCCGCCAACGATCCCGTCATGGCATACGGTAATTCAGAAGAACATAATAATATGATGCTTTCAGGAGCGTGTATTGTTTTTCAAGCAATGTAGGCACTGAAGATCTACATAGTAGTTGAGCTTTGGAATATGCAAAGATTGCTAGGACTCTAGTATCTAGTACTACTTCGAAGTAAATCCATCGAACAGCATTATATTACAAATATTGCTTAGTAGATAAAATTATTTTTTTATAATCATGTGTTGCCTTCAGTAAGGAAGTACACGGGGTTACCATTGATCGGGCCGGTCCTAGTTACCATTAACCATTCGTCTATAACCATTACAGGACCGGCCCGAGTTACCATTTTAACCATTATTACCAATTAATAGTAGAGATCCGCGTACTCACAAGTAGATCCATTAGTTATAGTTATTTAGCAAGTGTCATAGATTAATTTAGTACCTTAAGTTAATTAATATATGACATAGCGTAAGGAATATATTTAGCAGTGGGTGTTCAATAGAAGTTGGGTTATTAATATTATATTAGTATATAATATTGACACACTTTTTACACAAATTATCTTGCCCCAAGCATTTAATATAGCCTGTGTTATGGGTTACAAGACTATGATATATTTAAAACAATATACTTACTTAAACATACATAAATTCATATAAACATACATAAATACATTTAAACATCCATGAATCGGTAACAAACATCCATATTCATCATATAAATACTTGCACCTACCGGGATTCGAACCCGGGACCTCTAGCTTAGTAGGTAGGATCGCTAATCACTCGGCTATACAGGTCGTCAATAAATAATGGAACCAAATGAAACTAAATTATCTTTAACACTAATGCTATATTTATGTAGGATTTTTACGAGGTAGGCACTGCCTGATTGCCTATATGATATGCACCCCCCTGGTCATACTTTCATCTTAATCGCTAGCTGACGAGTTCGTTTGCAGGCCTGATAAAGTTGCCTGTAATATCGTATCTCTTATATTATTATCACACTCTATATACTTTCATCGTGTGCTATCATCACTGATATCTCATTATTTAGAAAACAAGATTAAAATTATTTATTTTGGTGTTGTTAGACCAACTTTGTGCTTTAACGTAACTTTAACTATTTACCGGAAATAGCGTTTTGATTTTTATATATAACCCAAAGTGGACCCGGCAGACGTTGTGCTGTACACACGTCTTAAATTTGAACAATCGGTCCAGCCGTTAGGAGGAGTTCACCAACATACACATGAGCAGGAGAATAATATATTAACCAATCTCAAATTCACTGGAACATACAAAAAAAAACATCAAAATCGGTCCAGCCGTTTAGGAGGAGTTCAGTTATAACAGACGCACAAAAGAAATATATATTTTAAGATAACAATGGAAACAAGTATTATTACTTAATAAATGACCTAACTAACAATCTGGTTAATTTATCTGTCGTAGAAGTGGTTGCCAGAGGTTTGCCATCAAACTTTAACTAGTAAACATTTCTGGCATGTCGACATATTCTCCTATAAATGTGTCCTTGTGTCCTGTTCTTAACTATACAGTTATAACTGTTTAAAAGTTTCGTTTGTAATTGTGTAGTTTTCACTTTTGGTTTAAGATATCTTTGTTGTTTTTTCGTTTTGCATTATTGTCCATTGTAAACATAATTGGTATTTAATTTATGGAATTGTTTTCTCTTCATTGTAATAGACTCTTTTGTTCCTGAATAAATAAATTACTTGCTTACTTACTTCACTGCTTCCATACGTAATGCGCGTGCGAAAAGAAAATTTCCAAAACAAGCAACGACAGCATCATGACGTACGGTATATTACTATGGGGTCATACTGCTGACATTGATATAGTGTTTGCACTGCAAAAGAGAGCTGTTCGTGCTATATATCAGCTTGGTTATAGACAGTCTCTCAAAGAAAAATTTAAAGAAATAAATATTATGACTGTTCATTGTCAGTACATTTATGAAAATTTAATATATTTTCACAAAAATCGTCACCTTTTTGCTCTTAATTGTGATTTTCATTATTATAACATTAGAAATAAGGGATTGCTTGTAACTAATTCTAGTAGGCTTCAAAAGATACATAATAGCTTTAAGGGTAAATGTATACACTTCTACAATAAAGTCCCAGCCACTGTTCAGGCATTCTATAAATAAATTTAAATGTTTTATAAAAAAATAGCTCTGTCATATATCCTATTACTCCACTGCTGAATATCTAAATGATTGGACAGCCTGGGACTAGATAGTGATTATTTTATAGCGATAGAAATGACTGTACAATATTGTATATTTTTATTGAAAAGAGCGCCAAAAAAAAAAAGAATGCTGGGAGAGTTTCTTGCGCCGCTTCTTCTCTCTCAGAGCGCCATTTGTTTCCGAAGCGGTAGTAGTATCCAGTAGTATAAGAAATGACATCAAAAAGAATTCTAAAGGAATCAATTTTGAGAAAATAAATGCCTTTTATGCCTTTAATGATAGCAAACATTCCCAGAATTCATGGTTTTCGATCTATTTTTTAACAATTCTATGACGTATTTCCTCAACTCCATGATGTGATGTGGTTTTTCTTCGAATTACTTGCTCGAACGAACATGTAAAGCTGCACTAACAGATTCTACATTTGATTTACTCGAGCAGTAAAGATGAATCCGGACGATGATTACACCAGAGTCGCAGGTCATTAATAAATTGTTGTACATTTCAGGTTAGGTATCGTGAGAGAATAACAATACTCCGCGGCAACCACGAGTCGCGTCAGATCACTCAGGTGTACGGGTTCTACGACGAGTGCCTCCGCAAGTACGGCAACGCGTCCGTGTGGAAACACTTCACCGACCTGTTCGACTACCTGCCGCTCACCGCGCTCGTCGACGGACAGATCTTCTGTCTGCACGGCGGGCTCAGCCCCTCCATCGACACCTTGGACCACATCCGAGCGCTGGACCGCGTGCAGGAGGTGCCCCACGAGGGACCCATGTGCGATCTGTTGTGGAGCGACCCCGACGATAGGTGAGGCACACCTTCAAATTATATATCATAGCACAATCTGAGTGACGAAACGAGCAGAACGTTCAGCTGATGGTAATTAATATACCCAGCCCACAATGCAGTGCCGCTCAGGATTCTTGAAAAACCCTAAAATTTTGAGTGGCACTACAATTGCGATCGTCACCTTGACGCATAAGATGTTAAGTCTTATTTGCCTAGTAATTTCACTAGTTACGGCGCCCTACAGACCGAAAACAATAATGTTTACACATTACTGCTTCGCGGCAGAAATAGGCACCTTTTTGATACCCATAATCTTGCCAGCATTCTGTGCAAATGAGCCTCCCACTGGTAAATCTTCAGTTTGCATAATTAAAAGTTTTCCATAATCACTTTTTGTAATCTTTGTACTGGTCATAAAACTTCCTTCTTTAATATTTAATTTACTTTGCAAGCTGAAAACCTATGGAATTCTCTTCCCACTGGAATCAGAAAGGCAAAACTCACCAATCTTTTAAACCACTGCTCCTTAAATATTATTTATCACTGTGACAAATTTATTAGTAATTTTCTTGTTATTTATTTTTAAATCACTGTATATTTATTTTTAAATTATATGTATATCTATAGTACCACCTACTCTTATCTTATCAATTAAAACTATTTCAGTTTAGCCAGTACAGTTTGCCGGGAAGAAATTTGTCTTAAGTGATAAGGCCACCTATTGTTTGTCATGCATATCAGCTTGACATGTGTGTATTTTCTTGTTTTCCCAGTGAAAACAAAAAAGAAATCTCTTCCAACTTGTGTTTACTTGTCAGTCCTTCCATTTTGAAGTGAAAGGTATTTCAATGGCTTTTTGAGTCAAAGTCAAAGTTGTTTATTTGCCAAAAACATTCACAAGTAAAGTTGTTACAAATTTAAGACCAGGCACATGTTTCGTCTTGACAGACATGCAAATATTTTTGTGGTTTCATTTCGCAATATTATAAACCTAACACAATCAATAATTACTTCTACATTTAATTTGACCAACGTAAAGCCTACTAAAAGACCCTACAATACACATTTACAATAATAAATGAAATGCTATGAGATAATGTAGTAAAAATAATCACAACAAATTGTAATATTTTTGGTAAAAATAGTATTGGTGCCAGTTACCACTTCGTTTGATAATATTCATTTATTGAGTAAAAACATTTTTTTTTAATAGTGTTAATAATTTAAATTTATTTAACATTGTCTCCTCTCTTATCTCTTTTGGTAATTTATTAAATATTTCTACACACATAGCATGGAGCAAACCATAACACTGTCAGGATAACTATTTCTTTACTCTTACTTACGGAAGACATCTAAACTGTGGAAACCCTTGTAATATATTCTCAAATACATCACTGAAAAATATGTGACATCTATGGCTAGCACATCTATTTTTATCAACAGCTCCATTGAAATGAAATAAGGTCATTGATAATGTGAGGTTGAGGACTCTTTCATGTTCCCGAAATACACATCCTATTTATTGCTTGAATTATTTTAAACAACTGCTTTGGGTCTTCTGTATAATGTGAGGTACATTATTATGTAAAGCAGTTGTTTTTAGCGTCCCTTACCGGAAGGACAGCCAATGGGAACCCTGTTTGTTACTAGGACTGCTGTTTCATCTGGCCAGCATTCTATGCAAAGTAGCTTTTCACTGGTTACTTACGTACTTTTCTTTGGTCTTTGAAATTAACTTACTTAAATATCTTTCATATTTTAAATAGGGTGGGTAGTTGGATCATAATTCATAATAGCTTTAATGGTAAATATATACACTTTTATAATAAAGTTCCAGCCACTGTGCACACATTATCTATAAATACATTTACATGTTTTATTAAAACGTGGCTTTGTCGTAAATCTTACATAATAATACATAATAAAGTAATATCTAAGTAATTGCACAGCCTGGGACTAGATTGTGATTATTTTATAGAAATAACAATGACGGTACAATATTGTATATTAAAAAGAGCCCAAAAAAAGAATGATGGGAGAGTTTCTTGCGCCGCTTCTCCTCTCTCAAGAGTGCCATTCGTTTTCGAAGCGCTGGTAGTGTTAGAACTGTCATCAAAAAGATGTATGAAAGAATCAATTTTGAGAGAAAAAAAAGTGTGTGCGTGTAATCTTTACGTGCGATTGAAGTAAAACTTAATTATAATTAACTTTAGGAATAATAATTAACAGAAACAAATATATACTTTTTTGTTATTGAATTGTTTCTTTGTTGTAATTGAATATTAACGAATATGGCTCTATGTGCTCGGATCTTTTGTCTGTCCGATGGACGAAGAAAAATTAACGAATGTCGCAAACGTCAGACTGAGAACTCACAACACTTGGAGATTTTCAGAAAATAATACTGAGCAATTTGAAACAATTTTTTTAAATCATTAATTTATAATGGTTGAAAATTGTTTCAATTGACTTTTTTCTGCCGGAAGTAGTAACGTTACGTCAAAATCAAAAGTATGTTCAATAATGTGAGTGTTATGTTGACAGAGGTGGATGGGGTATATCCCCTCGCGGCGCGGGCTACACGTTCGGGCAGGACATCTCGGAGACGTTCAACCACAGCAACGGCCTGACGCTGGTGTCGCGCGCGCACCAGCTGGTGATGGAGGGCTACAACTGGTGCCACGACCGGAACGTCGTCACTATCTTCTCAGCGCCCAACTACTGCTACAGGTATCAACAACTACACCGGCTGCTGTATTGTCAAATCATGTTTATACCACACCTGCTTTTTGGCCAGAGGATTACTATAGAAAACCTTTACCGTGGGTCAATGGCCAGAGAAAATTTCAAATCTTCAACACAGACTTCTGACACGATTCAGTTTCTAACAATTGACAGCTTTTAAAGTTTAAAATTATTTATAATAACTGTCAAACAGACATTTTAAAATTTTCCTGTTGAAATAAAATAATTTTCATCGTGGGTGTAGTATCTTAGAGCATTATTTGTCACTCGGTCATTTATCTGTGATTCCATTACTCATAAGGAATCACTATTACCAATATGAGTAAGAAATTTAATCAATAATTTAATTCAACTCTGCTCTCAGATTAATAGGTAATCCTGCACGCTACCTACCTAGTTTAGCGACCTATTAGATATGGAATATCCTTATTTATGAGCATAACTAGACTAGTTTATTTCTTTAATGCGCAGATTGTATTTTTTTATAGATTTTTAAGGATAGATTTCCAAAAAAAATAAAAAAATATTAAATCAGGCGAGAATCACAAATTCAATTAGTTGAATGTTGGTAGAGTTGGATTGTTTTTAGTTGTTAAACTGAGGATTGTTTTGTTAGTCTGAGCCCCATTTTTATCAATCTAATATATAAAATTCTCGTGTCATGGTGTCATGGTGACATTGAACTCCTCCGAAATGGCTTAACCGATTCTCATGAAATTTTGAGTGCATGTTGGGTAGGTCTGAGAATCGGACAACATCTATTTTTCATCCCCCTAATTGTTAAGGGTGGTCTACACCAATTTTTTTGACATTTTTTTTTAATTTGTTTGATTATGAGTCAGTCTGATTTTCACCCATCTACGATCAACAGTTACTTTTGTATTGCGATTTTAATATCGGCAATACAACGTTTGCTGGGTGAGCTAGTAATATTATAAATTTACTGTTTAATGATGTTATCTCATCACAATAATTTGTGTCCTTGTTAAGTAAGTTAGTAGTTATTCATTTTACTATTAAAATTCATGGGTTACCATAGCAACCACATTGATCCAATGGTGTGGATTGTTTTGTTAGTCTGAGCTCCATTTTTATCAATAATACTATAAATTCATCCATATGAAGTGTAAGTAACTGGACCTAATGTAAGTTCGGACTAAGGCAAAAATAGAATGTAGTTATAAAAAAAACTTAACTTTCAGTATTGATTTTAGATTTAATTTTAAATTAATTTGTTACAGATGTGGTAATCAAGCGGCTATTATGGAATTGGATGATGCACTAAAGTATTCATTGTAAGTACAACTTATTAACGCTGAGAGAAGAAAAAAAATAGAACGGTTATAGAAAGTGAACTTTATAAATATGAAAGATGATAATATTCTCTCACGTTATAAATATATAAATTTTATTAACTTAAATACCAAACTGCATTGGAAACTTATGAATTTAATATTTAAGAAGCTCCGCTATAAATAACGTAACACATGATGGCCAGACTGGCCGGTGACGTCGGTCATATACAAACATTAGACACAGTTTACAAGCGGAATGATTATAAGCGCAAAGTGATGACCTCATATTTGATGTATATCAAATTGAGATACGGCTGGTGTCGTACTCACTGTGGATACTAAAGTTTATGACCGCTTGTACTGTGTTACACTAGATTTATATTATACTAGCTGATACCCCGCGACTTTGTCCACGTACGCACAGGACACAGCACGAACTAACGGCATTTCATTTAAGTTTTAAAATAACAGAACACTTCTGACATAATATACTGTCGCGATACTTTTTGTAAATAATGATGTGTTCTTCAAAGTCGTAGTAAATTGTTTTATTCTATCATCAATACTTTTGCAGTACACACAGGATGTTAAGAATATTTTAGATTAATTTTTTTATACCTTGGGTAACATTATTAGTCTTTATTTAGGATCCCTAATTTATTTTAAACTATAATATAGCCAAAGTCAACTGAAGATAATTAAGCTTCCCAACAGTGAAATAATGTTTGAATCAAAACCCGGCAGCATGGACATGTTTTGTCAAACAACTTACAACATATTGCTTACACCCGTTCTCAATATTCAGTCTACCTCTTACTAGAGATAAAAATCGTAACTATCGTTGACTTTTCTGTCCCAATAACCTTATCGACGGTGGCTTACCTTATCCGTACACGCTGTCTGTCAATGGGACGACGTATAGCTTACCAGCGATACAAGTTTATATGGAAATTGCAATTCCCGCGATGCGATAAGGCGATAAGAATGACTTATCGGGTGTATTGGAACAGCTTCACATTATTGACTGCTAATTACTGACAGTAGAAGGCAGTAATTTATCTCTTATCTGTAGATAGTATTTTGGGTACGGCCGTTATTGATCTATAAAATAATTACTGTACATATTGTAGGTATTGTTGCAATTACTTTTTTGGGCTTTTACATATTGACATATCGCCGATACGTCGTTTTTCGGACTTTACAAGGAGTTTTATTTATTCTCTTTATATAAAGAATACTTAAAATGTTAGGAATACGATCTGCATGCAATGTTTTTTTATAGACAGCTAATCGACAAAGAACAAAATAGGTATAAACCAAGTTAAAGAGTATTGTTAATAAAGCTAATAGCGCACATATTAAAGCGTGTATTATTTGTTTCAGCCTACAGTTCGACCCGGCGCCACGACGCGGTGAACCTCACGTCACACGGCGGACACCTGATTACTTCATGTAGGCACCGACGAGGTAAACACTTTCTACAATTTATTAAGGTTAAGTTACAGTTAATGAAATCAATTAACCCATGGATGCATTTTTAATATTTACAAGTTTATGAAACACAAGTACAGCTTTACAATAACAGAACGTTTGACATAGCTGTGCTTAAAATAAACAAAGTAAATTAATAGAAGTTTACATCAATCTACCTAAATAAAAGTAGTATGTACTTTTGTATTGATCACTAGCCTGAAGGAGAATCTGTTATATACATATTTAGAGTCTGGTAGTTCAGTTCACCTGTTACTATAACATGTTTATTTACTTTTTATATTAGTCAGTTAATATAAAAGCCTTATAAATCGCCATTTTTTTACTTTATTAGTAATTTTTTAATGTAATATAATTTTTAATTTGTGAGGAATTGGTGTGAAACTCAACAATTACTCCTTCAATTAATGTTATAGTGTTTAAATGAAACACCTTTTTAAAGGATTAAAACGCGTGTAATTGTGACTTTGTTTTGACATTAGATTTTTGCGTAAATGTTCGCAGTCCCCATGAAAACGGGACAATTAATTTAAAAAGTGTTTTATTTAAATGTTTAACACTCGAGTTAATCAAAGAAAATAATAATATTACAGTGTGTGATATCCAAGCAAGATATATGTTATTATTGTTGTTCTATTATGTGTTGTGTTTATTCATTTTGTCTTAATAAGCTAAATATTTCAGCGGAAACGCATTACGTGCAGCGGCGGCGACCCAGGCTACGCTAGACCCCGCCCCCCACATGTATAACCTGCTCTATTGGTTCCTGGTCAGACACACACACACACACACCACAACATTACACAGAACACATCGTGCTTTAGGGCCACTACCAACGTATCTACGCAAATCGGCTAGAAACATTATTGTATATTTACGGATCGGCTAGGAACATTAATGTACCTATAGGAGTTTCTAGGGATATTAATGTATCTATGAGGATCGGCTACGTACATTAATATTCCTATATGGATTCAGCTAGGAACGTTAATGTACCTATACGAATTGCTAGGGATAATAATGTATCTATAACTGGATTGGCTAGGAACATCAATATGCCTATACGGTTTGGCTAGGAACATTAATGTATCTATATTGATTGGCAATGAACATTAATATACTTACTTATATGAATATGAATTGCTTGTCTAGGGTTGTTAATATATCTATGCAAAAAAAAAATCAAAACAAATGTATATATTATGCAGAACTACTAGGGACACCATAAGAAGTGGCTTGTAACAATAATGTCGCTATCTGAGACAGTGCGGAACACATTGCTATGAGAATTAGCTGTGATTGGACTCTGGCACCGTGGTTGTGGATTTAGCATTACTGATGATTGATACTCTATCCACAAAGAAGGTCGTTTATGTTTTTTCCTCCTTATAAAGTTATAACAGCTTCATGTGGAGCTGTTTTAGTAGTTTAGCTGATAGATTTCTTCTAAACCACCTGGACAGACTTAAGACAAAATCAAAGTGACAAAAATCATTTTGATGAAACTTTACCAAATAAGATTTTAATCGAACTGTCTGTGTTCATCCGTTTTTTTGTTTTTATCAACAGAAGCTGCTTAACTAAAATAGCTCCATGTGAATTGTTACACTTTTTCACTGACAATTTAGTGAATTTATGAAAGGCTATTTGTAATAATGATAATGTCACATAATATTGTCTCTCACTACACACGCCTCAGCTCGCTTTGTTCTCAAGTCATTAATAATATGTCGTCGTCCCTGACGTTTGAACGATAGTTCGTACCGCCGCCTTAATTTAGTCAGTGTATTAATTACGTATAGACCACAAAAAGTGTAAAATAATTTGTTAAATAAAACTGGTTTCTTTATAATTATGATTTAAAAATAATTTATAATTACTATCATTTTTTATCTTAAACTCTGAGATTAGTTGTATTTAAATTGACTAAGGAGATCTTGTTAACCCTTTAAATTTTATATGAATAGACTATGCTTTCTTTGAACTATATTTAGAGTAAAATCAAATAGTTCGGTTACTAATTAATTATTGAGGTAAGTTATTGTGTTGTAAATTAGTTGAAGTGTCATTTCCTTAACTGGCAGCAATTGGACGTAGTTCCTGAAAAACGTTCCAAGCCACAAACATCACATTTTAAAGAATTAGTGTTAAAGTTTTATAAATATTAGTGTATTCCGTTTATATGGTTTGGAATATTCAGACATGGTGTCATTTAAAGAGTGACAGTAGTGCTGTCATTTTTTGTCAGTCAGTCAATATGAATCACGTGACCAGTTTTGTGTTCTTAACTCAATTTCGACATGATTGTGGTTTGGAACGTTTTTCTGGAATTATGTCAAATTTAGTGTCAAATATTTTCTTGTATGTGTATTGTGATTTTTTTAATGTTTGCATTATATGGACATGTATAAGGTTTTATTATAAATGCGGCATTTATGTACGGGCCAATGAGGCGGCGGTACAATGCATGCTGATGATGGTATGTTCATTGTAGACGACTTCGAAGCATCTGTAATACAATATATATTTGTTAACAAGTAGACAACATTAAATAACGTGCATTTCGCCAAACTTGGTTTTATTTCGCACCATTTGGGCGACGATTTAATGGACATACCACCATAACAATGATCTGGTTCACAAAATGGGGAGATTTTGAACATCAAATGTAGCTTGTTTGTTTTAGTTCGCGGGGTCACTTTATTAAAATGAATAGTGTAAATGTCTTTTTTATTTTATTCCACTATAACAAAGGCATTTTCACTAGAATTAATTTTATTGAAAAATTTAAGATGTGCAGTGTTGTCTTAAAAAAAGATTGTCATATGTTATACATTATTTTTTTTATTTTTAACATTATTCGTAAAAACTAATCAATTTCATGTCGAAATTTGATTTTTATCGTCTATTTCCGCATTTAAAGTAGTGAGGAGACCAGTTTTTATGGAATAAAGTAATTTAAATGTGCGGAGCTTTCGTATTTTTTTATCTTCATCAATTTTAGATTAATGTGTAGATACCGAACAAGACCACGCGGTTCGTTGTTAAATCTGTAGCGTGTACGTTGAATGAATACTAAATGTGTAATGAACAAAATATGTACAGCTTTTTATATGAAAATGATGGGTTGAGGGGAGAGCGGGGCTAGTCGTCACCGAGCCGGCGAAACAAACGCTGTTTCATTTACAGTAACTTGTTCTTGATGCATTTTTGTTTACTGACGGGAATAATTCCGCGGGAATCGCTCCGAAGGGACCATTCCAAGAGTCAGTGCCATTTTCTAGACGAGCCGAGGGCTTCGGTTGACGTTTTTACATTTCCAAATTTGCACTTCTATATGAAAGAGCGTGTGTACAAAGATAGTCACCCACCAAACACGTCGGATGCCACACGTTCTTGGTATAAGTATTAAGTATGTAAGTTATAGGCAAAATAAATACTAAAAAGAACAAAAAAATATGCCGAGCTTCATTTGTATGAAATATTGTTTTTAACTTGTGACGCCGTTGCAATAAGTTGGATTGCTTCCGCTAGCGTTTCATATGCCTGAAGCTCGCTCTGTAATATAAGGCTTTTCTGGCAAATAGCAATGGCAGACCTAGCAATGGATATATCTTGTATGAATGTGTGCGAGAGAGGCGTGCGAGCGTGCGAGGCTGGATATGATAGTTATATTATATGTATACTTGTTAATAAAATTAGACAGTTGACCCTGTCAACCGAGTGTCGAGAGACCGGCAAACATATTCTTACAGCTCTGTACTTTGCCCGTGAATAGGAATTAGATAATAAATACAATTAATTATACATGATCTTTTATTGTTCCCGCCGCCCACGTGACCCCTGGTGTGTAATCACTCTTACCTGAGTATATCATAAGGGTGCAAAATAATTTTTTTTACCGAGAATGCGCTTTTTTGAATACAGAACAAAGTGAGGGATTCTTTAGTAGAATCCTGAACGTATCGAGGGATTCAAAGTACGTCGCCCGAGCCAAAAATATATTTTATTGCGCCCGAGACTTTTCATCACATCTCATATTTTATTGTAAATTATTTAATAAAATAGTAACAACTAAATTGAAATAAAATATCATCTATTAATAAAACTACTTAAAACTTATATTTACATTTGAGACATATTCGCAATTATGAAAGTTATTTCTTAGATTTTTTTAATCCTTATCTAACGTGGTAATTTTTTGTCACACAACATAGTTGGGTAATAAGTTACTCCATTTTTGTTCTGGGATATCTTGCTTATTATGTTCCATATCATTATTTTATTATTATTTATTGATCTGTTCATCTATATTATTTAAATAAATTCAATAATAAACACAGTTTTAATGGAATATCTTTAATTTGTACGAAAATACAGACTCTCAAAAATAATATTTATTACAAAAATAATAAGAAAAACCTTTAGGAATTGAATCAACAAAAGATAAACTTATAGAAAAATTAAAGTTAGAGTTACTTAACGAAAAAAATTGCATCTTGACATGTAAACAAAAAAATAGTAATTTTTTAACAAAATTTTTCAATCAATTTGGTTTTACATCCACATATTTGGTATAAATTTTTAATTAATTACTAGAAAGTTTGAGACATGCACGACAAACATTCAGTTTTGTATGTGGAATGAGATTGCAAACAAATTTCTGACATTGGTAACAATATTTCGTGCATTTCCGGTCATCTTAAGTGGATAGAAAGCGCAGCGTTTAGATTTCGCTCTTTTAGCTTCAGGCTCGCCATGAACTTCTGGATTAGAATAAGAATACTGAATATCTGGTCTCTAAGCTCCTTAGGATATCTTTGAGCTTTTTCTGTTTTCCACGCAAAAGCTGAACCTTTTAAACCCGGTAAGTGGCGCACAATGTTTTGTGCTCTAATTCGACCTTGAAGTGAGATATTGCTTGTGTGTGATCTAAAATGTAACTATGCTATATTTGGACAAAACAACTACTAAAATAATCAAACCTTGGACGGGATGTGTGCCTGTAGGAAGGAGAGGAGATCGCTGTAGGTACATCATAATATCTACTATTATAATTATGATATTTAATTATATTAGAAATTTACCGAATATTGGGTATAATTCCAATAAAACTCCAAAAACTGCGCACTCAAAGAAACAACCGCTCAATACAGCTTACGACAAGCACCACTACGTTCCCGCGCAATTTTTTGTAACCCTTTGCATGGAGTGTTCTAAACTGTCTGTCCAAAGTTACACCTACATTATTTGTCAACAAATTCAAAGGGAAATAGAATAGAGAAACATCTTTACAGATGGTTTTTATGCTCCATCACCATAAATTTTGACTAAGGAGGAGTCTAAGCAAGCAATTGTAATATTCAGACAATCAGCAGAGGTAGCTTCTACAGTCTCAAGATCTGGATATCCAGAATAGTCAAATGACATCGTTTGATTCGATTTTGATTCATGTGTTCGGCGAAGTCAGGGACATGAGAATTTGTGCTTTTTGTGTCAAATATGACTATGAAATTTGCGTTCGAGTCTCCAAAGGTGATAAGGAGCAGTTTATTTGTCCTATTGCTCCAATTAAAAAAAGGAGGTGATGTAGATTTAATTTTTGTTTCATTATTTTACTTATTTTTAAAACCGGGTAAAGGCTCCCTACTTGGGGGGTAGTCCACCCAGGCGGGACATATTAGCCGAATGTCACTTTGGTATAAACCGTTAATTACTCTTAAACTATTAATGATGCGTCAAACTTTATTAAGATAAAATGTAGCTAAATAATGCAGCTTAATATAAAACTTATGGAAAATAGCGATTTGTAAGTAAAAAAAGAATTATGAGTATTTTAGTCGTAGGCGGGTATACTCTCCCGGACTCCCCCTAAGTCACAGCGGGAAGTCGTTCGTCACCTGTTTTTGTATAAATGTTAATCCAACAAATAATTATTCTAGTCGACAAAAAATTGTTATTTTAGTGGTTGATATTACACGAAACAATAATTATAACAACAATGATTACACGATATGATTGATTTTGAGAGATGAGATTTCCCGCGCATTTTTAATAGAAGAAAAGGGAGTAAGAAAAACAAGAAACATTGTAATAATAATTTTATTGTAATACCTTGATATATATAGCCTTTACCATCCCATTTATAAAAATATTAATTGACTTAGAATTAGTTTACAAAAATAAATATTGTTACACATTTTTGCATCAGAATATTATAAGATATTATTTTGGTTGATTACTTACAATGTGGATTCAATAAATAAATAAAAATATAAAGAGAGTACCTACCTACAGATTTTATTCATAAACAATCACTCCGCGGTCCTTCACATGTTGTCTTACTACATGTGTAGTCCGGTTAAATACTTTACATTTCTAACAAAAAACGACGACATGGAAAAATAGCACATAATATGTATCGTTATTGTACCTATATGATGTTATTTATCTGAGACGGACACTGAATTGTTTTTTTATTCTGTATCTATTGATCGTAAGCAAAGCAATATGTAGCGTTTTTACAGAAAGTGTCATAAAATAAATTAATCTTCTACCTATTTATACTATTTACAAATACCCACAAAATATACCTATAAGATATTAAATGTTATTTTCGAAAGACATATTGTTCATGTATACCTCAATATATTATGTAAATTTTAAATATTATTTATTAAAATAATTCTAAGTTCTCTCTCGAATAATTATTGTAAATCTGACAGACACCATAGTGTTAATTCTAAGGTCTAAACCAGATGGTGGCACGACACTACATTAAATATTATGATGAATGGGCCACCATAATGTACATCACCAAATATTATATCAGAGTTAGTGCTGTGAAATAAACAATGACCTGGATGGAATGAACAATACCCGCACAAATTACTAATGTACAAAAAATAATAACTAAATAGTTGATAAAAATTCCATGTCGCGGGTAACAGGGTAACCCTCATCACCATATTCACATATTATTTATTATTTGTTAATACCGTTGATCTTCATCCAAGGCTGTATACTTACTTCATCTCGCTGAAATAATTTTCTCGCTTAAAAAAATACAATCCATTCTCTTTCAAAATATAGGTACTACTGCATCAGCAAGACGTTTCAAAAAGATGGCCATACACTGATCAGCAGTTACAGAAACAGCGCAACAAATCTGAACTAATAAAACCCTTGAGTATAATAACCACAACCTCTGTCAAAATACTAGCTAAGGAAAATAAAATAAATAACATTTATGTGATAAATGCATTCCAGCTCCCAAGTCATTAACATTCCTATATCCTATTAAATGTGTAAAAAGATAATTTTAATGTCATGACTTCAACGATGTGATGACAAACTATAATTACTGTGCTGTACTCGGACAATAACAATCGACGTTGGCTGAATGCGCACAATGCGTAGTGCCGATAAAAAAAAGACAATCGAAGCAGCTGTCACAAATTTTGACATATTTGATCATAAAAAAAAAAACATATTAGTTCGTGCGCCGTTATGTCAGGCAATTAGATAAGTGCAATTGCTACGATTCTCATTTGAGTCGTGCAGTGCTAGTCGACGTATTCTGCTAAATTTCGCTGCATATCAACTGCACGAATTGATACCATATTAAAAAAAATCCCTAATAATGCACGAAAATATGAATCAATGAAGTATTTGGATAGTCAACGTTGAAAATATTTAGAATGGTAATTATAGAAATCGCGTAGATTGACAATTATTGTTTTTACACAATATTCTTGTTTGATCAAATGTTTTGGTGCAGCTGATGGCATCGTTGCCAATGTTAAAATATGTAAATTAATTTAAAAGACGATGGCGATGGACCCACATAATTTAAATTTAAGTAAGGATCGTACAAGTACAAATTTATATTAATTATAAAGATAAGCATAAAGAAATTATTAAAATTTATTAATAAATAAGTCATCTTGCTCTAACGGAACATTTTGCACAATTATTGACATCTACATTTTTTTGTCATGACAGCTCTTGTCATTATTTGTTTGGATTTTCCGACTTCTGGCACCATCTACCTATTGGTACCTACTCAAATCAGTAGTAATTTACAATAGAATTCAATAAGATTATTATCGTTTTTTGATATTAAAATGAGTAGGTAACTTCTTTAACAGTATCAATACCAGCTTGAAAAAAAAAAATGAAATGTGAATCCACAATTATTAGCATTTTTTAATAATAACCTTTAATATCCTACTGCTGGCCACCTATTCTTCTGCCATCCTACCATCCACATATTATATATATTATCTTTTAGCAGACAGTAATTAGGCATAGATAGACATAAGATACAAAGTATTGTTTAATAATTTTAGGTTATATTTTACTTGTGGATATATCTTTTTTCTCACACTTTTTTAGGCTTACTTGATTTTTGGTTTTTTCTTAGTTTTGTTACGTACAACAATTATTAATAAGTTTTCATGATGTACGCCACTTCTTTCAGTGGGTTCCAAAATACCCATCCTCCTTTCTAAAAAGTAAGTGATCATACTGGGCTTGAGCTGATGGACCCAAGTTGCCAATACTGTAAATAAATAAATACACTTAAAATGAGAATTGGATAATAAAATTTAAAACTGTGTATGCCGAGGCGATACTATGTATCTGATAAAAATAAACAATGACGAATATCTATTAAAACGTACTAGCTGATACATTAAAATAGTATTTGTCAATGAAAGTACCGTAAATATTATGTATGTGAAAGACAAGTTGGGATCTCTTTTTTTTAATGATAACACACAGTAATGCTTACACATTACTGCTTCACGGCAGAAATAGGCGTTGTTGTGGTACCCATAATCTAGCCGGCTTCCTGTGCAAAGGAGCCTCCCACTGGTCTTCATAACAATATATATTTTGGTGTTTTCATCTAATTGCACTACAATATATTAACAATTAATGTGTTTTAATTTACACAGTTTATTTGAAGTTTCTTACTTTGCCTCTTATTCTTACGTTATTAAGACATCTAAATATTTGTAATTTTAGGAGACACAATTAAATAAATATAAAATATGGTGTCAATTCCATTGTGATCAATCTTGTTCAGAACACATTTCTTAATATTTGCACTTATTCATATATCTTTTATATTTTTATATTAATTAAATAAGGCCTGCCATATCAAACCAAATATTTTATATTATTGACTTGAAACTTTCAAAAACCTGCAGAATAAATGCTCAAAAACTGCATTAGTTAGTCACATCAGTCAAAATATTTATGAGAAAACAATTATTTTGCAGTGAACGTGCAGTTTTGTTAGTGGAATAGCTATTCTTTCACCGCAGCTTTCCTGCAAAATTACTGCAACAAGTATGTTTGGATCAATCAATATTTTATATAGATCAGTCAAAGTTTGATCCTTTTGTCAGACTTCACTTAGACGCAGAGCAAATGCAGTTTTTTTTAAGTAGAATTTTACGTAGTTCCCGAAAAATGTTCCAAGCCACAAACATCACATTTTAAGGAATTCGTGTTTAAAGTTGAATAAATATGACTGTATTTCATACATGTGGGTTACCAAGTCATGATGTCATTTAAAGAGTGACAGTAGGGCTGCCATTTTTATCAGTCCGTTAAGGGGCCGTTCATAAAATACGTCACACAAAAATCAGCTTTTTTTGACCACCTCCCCCACTATTGTCACGCTGTGTCATACTTTCTGTGACCCCCCCTAGAAATATTTCGTCACAAAAACTAAACCCCTGCTGAGTATAATAAATCCTAAATGATAGTACACACATTCTGAAAATTAAAAATATTTATTTAGTTATTATAATAAAAATTAAATAAATATCTTTCATAACGAACATATAAATAATAAATAGTTATTTATTATTTATATTTCCAAGGATTTACACTGCTAAATGGTGAATGAATGAATAAAATAATAATAAATACATGAGAAACAGTATTTTCATTTGTTACTGAATCGAGAGCGCAAAATAAAGAAACCAGTTGTGACGAATCCCAACGCCGCTAGAGTCGCGTCACAGAGCTAGCGCTCATGTCAAAAAATAATAAACCGCGAACGTCACGTTGCCGTATACCCCCCGTCCCCTCTTGTCACACTCAGCCAGACACCTCCCCCCACCCTTGTATGCGAACGTATTTTATGAACGGCCCCTAATATAAATTGGGTTTTTCAAGAATCCTGAGCGGCATTGCATAGCAATAGGCAAGGCGTATCAATTACCATCACCTGTACGCCCTGCTCGTCTCGTCCCTTATTTTCATAAAAAAAAACCTGTTTCAACTCTAATCAAAACTGAAATAATAACAACCAAAAAATACTGTTACGTGGAGACTAGAATGGCAAAATCAATGGTGACAGAATAACCTAATGACTGAATGGAGCCGGTCGACTGCAGTGTTAGAAGAGGTATGGAATATTAGCACCCGTCTCTTTCGTATATAATATCGGAATGTCACAGTTGAAATAAAGACACAATACAGTAACGGCCGTTCCCAATATACTATCTACAGATAGAGATAAATGACTACCTTCTACTGTCAGTAATTAGCTGTCAATAATCTGAAGCTGTCCCAATATACCCGATAAGTCATTCTTATCGCGTTATATTGGGACGCGTGAATTGCTATTTCCATACAAACTTCTATCGCTGGTAAGCTATACGTCGTCCCATTGACAGACAGCGTGTACGGATAAGGTGAGTTACCGTCGATAAGTTTATTGGGACAGAAAAGTCAACGATATTTACGATTTTTATCTCAACTAAGAGATAGACTGAATATTGGGAACGGCCGTTTATTTAGAACATACGATACAATGATCACAAAATTCGGACTACTTAAATATTACACATATCGAAATGACCCTTATCGACATTTGACAAATAATTTATATGTTCCCAGTAGTATTAACCATTTTTAGGTTTATCATATCTTCATTCCCGTGTCGAGATCCAGCAGTTGCTTCATCATCTCGTAGGTGGAGAATGAGGTCGCGACCATGGGAATGGCGCGGATGTAGTTGACACTCATACCGCGGTACAGACCCTTCACGACGCCGTTTTCCTTGTAGATGTGCTTCAGGGTCTTCACCATACCCACGCTGGAATGTGGAATACACTCTTAAATTGGATCCAATTATTGAATACATTACTTAAATATTTTATTCTATATCATACAAGGTGTCCAAAAAGAGTATCGGGTATTTGTTTTGGCGCCACATTTGAAACTGAGCGGCGGAGGGGTTGGGGAGGGGATCGTGGCGTCCGCCATTTTGTGGAGTGTAAGTCAAGATGGCGCCGTACCCGGGAACGCACCGCGCTTTTTGCGTACGAGCGTATTATCGCAATGGTGATTCAATTGTGGCTTCTCAACGTTTATATCGTGCGAAATATCGTACACGCCATGCACCAAGTGACGATAGCACTAGAAAATGGATCCGTTTGTACAAGAATACAGGTGCGACGGTAAAAATTCAACATATTATAGTGTTTGACTATCAACATAGAATAATTTTTCACTTTATATTGTAATCATTAACAATAAATTTCTTGGTTGATTAGAAGTAGTTTTTGTTTTATAGAAATAACAAAAACCCGATACTCTTTATGGACACCTTATATAAAGTGTAAAGTGTAAACTATATCGCAACCCGTAACTATACCAAACAAATATACATATATAAGTCTTTATTTAGGGAAAATTTATAGCGATGACATTTTCACAAGTCCATCAATATCCGGAGCGTTGTAAGCGTACGTAGCAATGTAATGTATGTATCATGTAGGCGACAGTCACCCCGAAAGCAATTACCAACTCCGATTGATTTACTACAGGCTGGTTTTTTGAGAAGGGCGGTGATGGTCAAGTCGGAATCTGCGAGACTTAGAGACAAGTCGTGAAAGGAGTCACGCCCTCGATTTATAAGAAACCAATAACGCATATTAAGTTTTTTAAAATTTCTTGTAATTTAGACAGAAATCGACCCGGAAGTTTTTTTTTACCAAAAAATTACAACCTTGAACCAATAGACTCTGTTGCTGATGAGGATCAACCTTTACAAAGATATGTATTACTAAAAATGAAAGGAAATAGAAAAAAATTACAATTTTTTTTCATATCTCACTTTAAACTTACTAATAAGTTGCTCAAAATGGTTTCCTTTGACTTCAATGTAAAAGTTTAAAAGTTTTCTTTTGTGTAAAAAAAAAAATGGTATTTCCTTTCATTTTTAGTGATACATTTCATTGCAAAGATTGATGCTTATCAGCAACAGAGTACATTGGTATAATAAAACAAGATGTATTTTTTTTATAAAATCATTCGTATAGATTTCCGCCAAAATATCAAGAAATTAAAAAAAAACTAAATATGCAGTTATTGGTTTCTTATAAATAAAGGGCATGACTCCTTAAACGACTTTTCTCTAAGTCTCGTAGTTTCCGACTTGGCCATCACCGCCCTTCTCAAAATAACACCCTGTATTCTGTAATGTCACATTTTATGTGAAACTGTAAATCAGCACATATATAGATCGGTATTTTATATTATTTGTGTAAAAGTGTGTTAATATTATTATTATTTGTATATGTAATGGAAACACTTACACTTTACAAACGAGTAGGTAATATTTTTAAAAGGTTTAATGTATAGTTAACTTATTGATTATATTAATATACCAATCATTTCGTATTACGTGCTTATATTATTGGTAAGGCTTTTTTGCGATGTATATACTTTTACAACAAAATCCCAGAAAATGTTCAAAACAAAAGTATTACGTTATTACAAAAGAAATGATAAAGCCGTTTGTGTGGTAAAGGTTACTATAACATAAATGACTTTCTCAATGATACCACAGATTGGGAATGGTGCGACCGATTAAAATAAAAATATAATAAATAAATATTAATTTAATATAAAACTAAAAGTTTGAACTGAAACAGATAAAGACAAATAAAAATAAATACAAACCTTCTGTATTAGTGTGACCCAACACCGGTGCAAGATATGTAAGAAGAAGATATGAAAGAAAATACAATATTATACATAGTGTTAAATATTACGATATCTACATAACATGAAATATTGTTACATACAAATTAACAAAACATTTTACATGAATACTTAGTGCGTAAACTATGACTTTATATAATATCATATTATATATATCGGGGCAAATACTAGGTACAGATAATAATTTAGTTTAACAATTGATTACTCTAAAAATAGTTCATAAGTAATCATTTGATTGAATTGTGTTGTGAAGTTATTGTTAAAAAGCATGACATTTGCTTCTCATAGTAATTTCAATACTTAATCCAAAACATGTGCAGTAGCACGTGCGCCGGGTCCTATAAGTCCTAAGGTATCGCCGCACTGTCGACACTAGGGGGCATTCGTGCTCGGGCTTTCGTACAGTCCAGACCTCTCTTGGATGTTGTTAAACTGCCCGTTGAATAAATGAAAGCGATAAAATACTCGTGTAGTTTTCTTTAGAAGAACATGAAGAATGAGTAATCTTCAGCAAGATAGCAATTGTGACGTCAGCAATGTTGACGCACTTTTTAAAAGCAATACAGAGGGTTCTTTCCTCATCATATATTTTTAGTTATTTATGCAACTGTTGTGTAATAAGGGGTATTAAAACACGAATTTGGATTACTCGGAACGAATGTGGACTCGGCTTCGCCTCGTGTGATAATAGTATCACATGAGTGTTTTAATACCTAATTATCAACAGTTGCATACAAGACTTTATCTACACCCAGAATATGAATCCTCTAAAAGATTCTGGAACAGTTAGCTTACACACCACACACAGCTAAAACACCAGTCCTAGTAGTAACCTAATATCATTCATTACTGATAATATACAAATAAAATAAGTATTAATGAAACAATTATTTATTTTAGTAGTAATTTACATTTTGTATAGTGAAATAATTAAAATTCACTCGTATATAAAGTTCTTTTGCAGCGATGAGTCGCTTATTTTTTGTAAACAAAACAATAAAAATTTCGAAGAAAAATGGCGGAGATTTAAATAACCTACTTTTTTTTTACGGCGCGCGACGTTCTGGGAGTGTGGTTGAACGCGTAAAAGAAAATGTTCTTTTTTTGAAATTCATACAGATACCACACATCGAGCAATAAGAATGCTGCTGTATGTTGAAACTCTTTGCGCATGAAGGGATAAAAAAAACAGAGGAGTGTTGTTATGAAATTCAGTACAACATTACAACACTTTTTTGGGTTATGTAATGGTTATTAGAACATTGGGTGTTTTAATGTTGGCAATAAGCTAACTGTTTCAGAATCTTTAATAGAGGATTTAAAGCATGGGTGTAGATAAACAAATTAAATTGTGGCATAAATGCCAGAAGTAAGTGTTATCACTTTTAAAAAAATCAAATATATATTTACCGATAGTTTGTATAGGAGGTTTAATGGTATATATCTATACAACACAAATGTTCATAAAATAATATTATTTTATACTTTGCCTAGGTATTTTTACAAAGCTGGTAATGTGTACAGAGAAACTAATTAAACTGATTATTTAAATCTGTTAGAGGTTAAGAAAAAAATGTTCGTGGTGTAGAAATAATCTATATATATACATATTATTTTATATATATATATATATATATATATATATATATATATATAAAAGAGAATGTATGTCTGTATGTTCCCTAATAACTTCTAAACTACTCGACCGATCTCAATGAAATCTTTTGTAATAGATTCGTTGAAGCTCAAGGAAGGTTTACACAATTATATAGTTTGTCGTGTCACGATCCCCCACCCACGCATTTACCATATCTCTCGAACCGTTTATTAACAGAACAACGTCTGTCGGGTCAGCTAGTGTTTAATATATTATATACAGTTACGTACAGATTATAGTATGATTTAATATTTATTATTATTACAATTATTTATTTATTTTTATTACACTATAAATTAAGAAAAACGAAAAAAAATCAAGAAAATATAATATTTAGTCATTCCCTTTGATACCTACACAAATTAATTATAATGGGAAGACTACTGCAACTGTCAACTTCAAATGTCACGAGGGGCTGCTGAAAACCAGTGTTGTGTTGGTGTCTTCTGTACTGACCAACAATATACTGAGTAAGCTCCTTTTAGCAAGGAATCACGCACACACTGTTATTTTTATTTATTTATTTTTAATTTTTATAATATTATTACGTTTTTTTTATGGAATAGGAGGACAACGGAAACACTGCACAAGGAAGCTCATTCCACAGCTTAGTAGTACGAGGAAGAAAGCTGTGTGGCTGTGTGTGGCGGTCATCCACAGTGCGGTGTGCACTGTGGATGACCGCCACACATCCAGATGGTGGGGATGATATCCTAATTTGTGGCGTGTCATGCGAAGGTGGAATTCGGCGGCAGGAATCCGGTTAAACAGCTCTTCGGAACACTCCCCGTGATAAATGCGGTAGAAGACACACAATGAAGCGACGTCTCTACGCAACGCTAAGTGATCGTCTCGCCCGCAATCGTCCCGCATCGTTCATAAAATTTTGTTTTTCAAATTTTATTTGTGTATAGTTCTATGGTCACGGAGGCATTTGAGGTTATAACGATGATTATTAGTTAGCTGTTAAGAACATGTAAATGTGTGTGTGATATTCTCACCCAAAATGTCTGGTAGTGGGGTCCATCGCAGCCAACTGCATTCTCCTCCTGGTGACGTCCAGGGGATACGAGACTGACTGAGCTACTGCTCCAGCAAATCCACCACACAGAAGCTTACCAGGCACCGACAGGACCAGACCACCTTGAAATACAAATTTTTTTTTTTTTTTCATGACAATAGATATTATTAGACATAACTAAGTATTTATTTAATCTTATATCTTTCAAATTCAAAATCACTTTATTCATGTAGGTCACGGAAATGACACTTAAGAATGTCAAAAAATAAAAATATTGTTTTCTTATTGAATCTACCGCTACTTCGTAAAGGGTTGAGCTAATGACAAAAAGTGGCAAGAAACTCATTACCACTCTTTTAAATCAAGATTTACATTTTAATTGTTTTACAAATCATTTCAATTACAATATGTGCAAAGTGACACTACAAAAATACTCAAATGTCAAAAACTGAAAGGCAGACACATACTTTGTTAGATAATCCCGTTAATAGCACACCCTGGTTTTGTAAGTTTAAAAATAACGCTCACAGAAAGTTCATCTTCATCGCAAAAAAATTGTCTCCTCTCCTTTTTGTGACCATTGTAATAAGCAACAAGATCAGTCTCTGGATCACATCTTTTTTGATTGTTCGTCCTTTGGCATACAGCGCCTTGTGCTGATGGATGAGCTACTGGAAATATATGGTGCACCCAATATAATCCCGCTCTCAGTAATAGATCTATTAAAGGACACATCAACTTATATGTCCTTGTATAAATTTGTATGTAGTACTGTAAATACATTGTAATTTGTAGATACATACGTTGTAAATTTGTTTATAATTATGTAAATACGTTATAACTTGTACATATACAACTAGTAATAGCATAGCGCAATTCGCGAACTGAACAGATAATGTAAATAGGTAGGTATTATTCTAAAAAGTTATGCAAATTACACTGGATTTGACTTTAAGAAAAGGGGAAAATTATTAGAGACTATATTACTGGATTTGGACTTACTAAAAGGAAAATATGGAAAATATTCTTTAGAGAATTATACATTAACGGAAATGGTAAAATAACTGATGACTTTAAGACTGGATTGGATTTGATGAAAGAAACTACTATAAATATTCGCTATCGAATATACATAATTGGAAAAGGAAAATGGAAATAATGTAAGATGAAATGAGAAAACTGGATTGGACTTTTTGTAAAACAAAATAGTGAAAATAATAAATACCAAAGAAATGAAAATACTAACGACAAGGCAGTAAGGCCCCTGGCTATAGCCTGTTCGAAAGAACGAATTAATAAAAAAAAAAAAATGAAAGGCAGACACGAGTAAGAAAAAAAAAGAAAATTAATACTTATAAACACAAGAGTTATTGAGTACCGTAGATGCATCAATCCTCACATACCGTAAATAAATAGAGGCATTATGTGAGCATTTCATAAAATAAAATATATAATAACTTTAACTTTAAGATAACTTAATAAAGGAAATAATAATAATAATAAAAAAAAACACATCAAGCAGACCTCCCGGTAACAAGAACTTCCAGCCATTGCTTTAAATGAGCAATTCTTGTATCAATATATATAATCTGAATCTCGGAAACGGCTCCATCGATTTTCATAAAATTTAGTACACAGGGGATTACAGGGGCGATAAATCGATCTAACTAGGTTCCAATTTTAAAAATGTAGTTTTATCCGTGTTTTAATGAGAAACAGCTACAATAACATTAGAATACAAAGGTAAATTTCGCCACTATATACAAGACTATAATAGCTCAGATGGGACATTGGGTGATCCGGAAAGCAGAAAACCCCGGTTCGAATCCAGGTGTCCTAGTAGCTTGTTTTTGTTCAAGTTTTGTACATTCTTAAAAATCTGAGCAAGGCTCGGTCGCCCGGATATTAAGGCGAAGAGTAAGCAGAAAACACGCAAACATGGTGTTTTTAGACAAGTTTTGTGGTGAAAGTATAGCATTTGGAGCTATGAACACTACTTAATCCTGTTACACATATCCTTAAGTCTTATTTGTAGGTTGCTAATGCTTGCTGTTGGTTATAGTTAATACTGCCGAGCCTTTTTGAACTACCACTTTTCTTTCAAGTTAAACAAGTTTTTTGGCATGGCGTGGCGCATTTTTTTGGTACTTCTCTCGGAAAAGTTATTCTTATAGCTTGTACTTTTTGTGTAGGTTCATTTATTCAGATTAGTAGTGAATAACGAGGATTGTAAGCATATAAACTGTTTTCCACCCAAGGATTTTGAAAATATTGGCTTTGTTACATAGATGGCGGGCCAGCAGCCGTGAACTCATATCGCTCAAGGTTGCTGGCATTTAGTGTCGCCTTAAGAATTAAGGTTTCAAGCTCAAATCAAAATTCTTTAGCTATCGTGTTCAGTTCAACAATATTTTTTACGCTTTAGAAGGAATATGTTATGTTACAATCAAGGACATCAAACATAAAAAAATAAAATTATTCAGTATCTCGTATTCCTCGTCCGGACTCCAGTTTAAAATGATTCCACTGATAATAGTCAAAATCTTGTGTTGTCTGATGTTATCACAGTCTTCTTGTATAGCTGTCTCAAGGGGATTCATATCCGGGCTTCTTACGTCCATAACCGTAACACAGCTTCGTTCAGGTATTCTCTTACAATACCTTTTTTTACGAAATAGGAGGACAAACGAGCGTACGGGTCACCTGGTGTTAAGTGATCACCGCCGCCCACATTCTCTTGCAACACCAGAGGAATCACAAGAGCGTTGCCGGCCTTTAAGGAAGGTGTACGCGGTTTTTTTGAAGGTACCCATGTCGTATCGTCCCGGAAACACCGCACAAGGAAGCTCATTCCACAGCTTTGTAGTACGTGGAAGAAAGCTCCTTGAAAACCGCACTGTGGAGGACCGCCACACATCCAGATGGTGGGGATGATATCCTAAATTGTGGCGTGTCGTGCGAAGGTGGAATTCGGCGGCAGGAATCAGGTTAAAATCGGTATGATCAGCCCTGGCGATGTACTTCATAAAAATGAACTCTTCGCCGCTAAACTGTGCGTACGATACCACCATCAGGAGGTCTATTACCACAATCGATAGCCGAAGTTTCGGTCCGAAACGAAAAGACGACGAACTTAGAATTAAATCCTATTACCAAAGTACTTCGGATGCAGAACCGAATAGTGCGGACGGTTTTCGTTTCGGAACAATAGACATCAAAAGTGACATTGGACTTAGTTATGATAATAATAATGTCAAACAACGCAAAAGTAAATATCAAGTGAATTTGGGAATAAGAAAAACGAAAGACAAATTGTCTAATCGCGAACTTCGTATCGATCTTCGGATCCGAAACTTTTGTAATAGGAAAACTTACGATCCGTCAACCGATACTTCGTATTTCGATTTTGGTAATAGGGCTCCTGGCTCGAGAAAGTCTTTGATATGACGTGACCCATGTAGTGACGGTCCAGGTACAAAGCAAGCTCAGTTATTCATCAGTACTTATGACTTATGGCTAATCTGATGATAATTGATACGCCCTGCCCATTACAATAAAGTACCGCTCAGGATTCTTGAAAACACCAAAAATTCTGATAGGCACCACAATTGCGCTCGTCAACTTGAGACATAAGATGTTAATTCTCATTTGCCCAGTAATCTCACTAGCTACGGCGCCCTTCAGACCTAAACACAATAATGCTAACACATGACTGCTTCACGGCAGAAATAGGCGCCGTTGTGGTACCCACAATCTAATCGGCATCCTGTGCAAAGGAGCCTCCCACTGGTAACACTGATAAAAATACTCTCCTCTTCGATCAACTACTCCTCGACCTTCTTTCTTCCTCGCTTCCATTCAGCATGACCTAACTCTCGTCACAAATGAGAACTTGCTTGTATGATGTCTTTTTAAAGACTTTGGCGATATAACTTTAAATAAAAGAATACCATATCTGTTAAATAGTATGCCGGAGAGCACCCGACGGGAACCAAACAAAAATAAATATAAAAAAAACTACTGAAGAATTGGATATATATTGTTGCAGTAACACTTTTTAAATTAGTTTCAAGACTTATTGTATGAGACCAACCATGTAAACAGTTTTACAGGACATTGTATTAGTTTAAGTAGAAAGTATTTGTTTATATTTAATTCATAAATACTAAGACTAAAAATAATTACTCACATACTTTAGCTTGAGCCTTCCCAATACCAAAAACCAGTCGGAGGCTCATTTGCACAGGATGCCGGCTAGATTATGGGTACCACAATGGCGAATATTTCTGCCGTGATGCAGTAATGTGTAAGCATTACTGTGTTTCGGTCTGAAGGGCGCCGTAGCTAGTGAAATTACTGGGCAAATGAGACTTAACATCTTACGTCTCAAGGTGACGAGCGCATTTGTAGTGCCATTCAGTATTTTTGGGGGTTTTCAAGAATCTTGAGCGGCACTGCAATATAATGGGCAGGGCGTATCAATTACTATCAGCTAAATGTCCTGCTCGTTTTGGTCCTTATTTCCCTAAAAAAAAACAAAAATCCTTTTTGCGGTAGTATATGGGCATTATAACATAAATACCTGTATTTCGATCGCACTTCCGGCAGAGTGTGGTGGGGAAATACTTCATGCAGAAGAACTTGAGCGACTCGAAGCAGTAGAAGCTGAAGCCGGCGTACGGAACCATTCCCACCAACGTGGGCACGAAGCCGCGGTACAGAGCACGTATACCACCTTCCTGTTCAAATTATAATGTCGTTACAAAATTGACAATTTTTTTTTATATATTGTAACAAGGTGTTGTTAGTTGTGAATTCGCGTATAACAACTCATTGTTATACGGTAGACCGTCACGTTGGAATATAAGATGCCAAAGAAAAACAATGGAGTCATGGGTAGATCAAAGAGGGTGAAAATACTACGTAATCAGGGGCGGGACTGCCTTAGTAAAAATTTAGTTTAGTATGTAACGTGTAGTGATTTGACATAAGTTTAATACTAATAATTACAGTATGGCGATTAGCGACGAAGTATAATCCGGCTAGGTTTGAAAGCGAACAATTGCTTAAAATAGTCAACCACATCGGGTAAATCATTCAAATAAATTAAAAATAGTAAGGGTCCCATAAGACTACCTTGAGGAACTCCAAATTTACTTATTAAATAGGGCGACTTGTTTGTAGTTACAACGTAGGGGATTTCGGCTATCTCCGTCTTTTACAACATTATAGTCGTCATCTGTCAATCTATCAATGACTGCACGTTTCATACAATCGAGTGAATCGCTTTTTTCTTAAAGAGTTTCGCTAGGCTGGGACTGATCATGTGACGTGAACTAAACAAATGACGTAAAATAATGTTCAATAATAATATAGTTTTTTTTTTACGGAATAGGAGGACAAACGAGCGTACGGGTCATCTGGTGTTAAGTCATCACCGCCGCCCACATTCTCTTGCAACACCAGAGGAATCACAAGAGCGTTGCCGGCCTTTAAGGAAGGTGTACGCGCTTTTTTTGAAGGTACCCATGTCGTATCGTCCCGGAAACACCGCACAAGGAAGCTCATTCCACAGCTTTGTAGTACGTGGAAGAAAGCTCCTTGAAAATCGCACTGTGGACCATCGCCACACATCCAGATGGTGGGGATGATATCCTAACTTGTGGCGTAATGTATTGAAAGAAAATAAAGGGAAAAGGGAAATGTGAAACGATCCCATGTGTGAGTGAAGGGCTCATACATTACATTATCAATCATCATCGGTAGAGCCTCATTCACTCGATGGTTGCTATAGAACTATACATTGAATTTATCTTTTAAAAACTGTTGGTCTTTGCAAATTGGTAGTAACATTATAATAGATCAAACCACTGGATTTTGACAGCCTGCATGATTATAACATGACAAAAAATTATTCGACTTTCCGGTCCTTAAAATTGCTAACGGAAATTTGTTGGCCCATCAGTATCTATTATTTGAAGTTTAATTGAAGTGGCTCGCTGTCTTACGAATAAAATATGAGAGATAATGCACTTTTAATGCAAATTAGCATGTTTGCAGACGGCGGCATCAATGATTTCTTCACAATTATTACATTACGAATGGCATCCTTTTAGTTCACGCTTCTCTAACAACAAAATTATTGCTAATTGAACAATCCCATTCTTAAATATTGGTTAAGTGTGCATCATTGTAAGGACCATAAATAGAAGATTATTGAATGTTTTTTCAAATCAATTATATATTTTAATATTCTTACATTTTTAAATAGTTGTAATTGTGACTTTGTAAGGCTATGCAATATGGATGTGTGTCTGAAATATTATCGTATTTATTATTATTCTTTCTTTCTTATATATTTACACACATACGTTTTTTATTGTTTTTGTTATTGTCATTATTTATTTTTAGTAACATTTTTTTTTGTTAATCATATTTTTTTTCTCATAATAATTATTTTAGTGCCACAATTAATTATATTTTACTTTTAAAAATATGTCAGTTCAGCTTCAAACTTCACACAATGGGGTCACTGAAAATCAGTGTTGTGCTCATAATGTATGGACACAACTATAAATGTGGACTCCAGTTTTGGAAGACCACTGCCACATCAAGTTTTGCTTTTGTTTCTTTTGTATTAAGTTAAGTATTAGATTAAGCATATACTTTGTTCTCATTAACTTTTTTGGGTGAGTGTCAGTTTTTCTTCCGAAATAAATTCATTTTCATTTTCAAATGAACATTATTCTCTTTATTACAATTTCATCTTATTTTCTACATTTATATATATAACATATTTATAAAAAAACAATATAACAAATATAAATTTAAAAAATAGAGTCCCCCCGGCGTTGGTTCACGACAATTCCGCCGGTGGTTAGGGCGACAGACTGAGGAACTTCCGCACAATGCGCGCCGTTCCCAATCTAGGTACTTCAAAAAAACAATATTATTATTATAATGAATTATTTCGCGCGTTACGATTTTGCGACACCATGAAGTTATTCGCTTGTTTAGTGTGAAATGATTATATTTACCTACTTAATTCAAGTAGGTTCATTAAACACTTTTAAATCGCATTTTTTACGCTTAATATGTATGTATGAGATGATTAAGAAAAAAAATTACATTTTCTCTCAAAAATCATATAAAACCTGGTCACACGAAGAAACTTGAAATTGGGGTTCTCAGAGGAGTCCTAATTTATTACGACGATTTCTAACTAACAATGGTTAATAATTTAAGACTACATGTTACATTAAATACTTTAATGATATTAAAATCTAATAGGATTAGCTTAAATAAAACCAAATGGTAACTTTTAAAAATGTATCTAAAAATCTTGGCTAAAATTAAACTTTTTATGTGATCGAAATAATTATTATTCTTACAAATTAACAGAATCACTCTTATCACAATTTTGACATTACAATAGAGTGGTCATTACATACAAATTGTATGAATGTGGTCCATTGACTTTAACTCATGGCCAACTAAAACAAATCGGCTTATGATCGATAAAATTGGGATCTGATTCTCATACCATTCTTACTTCTGGCGTCTGTACTCTGGAAGTCTCAATTACCTCGATGAAAATATTTGTATACTTTACAAGCAAATCTATGATTTAATTAGTAAGAATATACCAAATTCAATAAGACTACTTGCCCATCGCTTGATATTGAATGCAAGGGATCACTCAAGTCTGACATATACCAAAATATATATAAATAATTTATTTTACAAAAGAAATACAGAACAATATTATTGAAAATTACAACACACACGCACACGAGGTTACTGACATGAGGGATGTTGCTTCAACAATAATTGTCCCAATAGTCGTTTCCGTAAACTGTCTTATAGCAAAGAGCCTCGACCATCATCTCAAGAGGCTCTTGCTTAATAATTGGATAAAGGGTCAGTTACAGAAAGCAGCTGTTTTGGGAACGGCACGCATCGTGCGGAAGTTCCTCAGTCTGTCGCCCTAACTACCGGCGGAATTGTCGTGAACCAACGCCGGGGGGACTCTATTTATAATATGTTATATATATAAATGTAGAAAATAAGATGAAATTATAATAAAGAGAATTATAATAATAAAAGATTTACTAACCGTGGACGAAAAAGTCACGCACTAACAGTAGGTACATTTCGACGTTCTGTGTGTCACTAAAATGTCACCTTTATGGGTTAGGAAGATACATTTGTCGGGAGTGATCGTTCCGACCAATCAAAGTATAAGAAGCGATGAGCCATGCGCCTAGTTATTATCAATTATATTAATATAAAGTCAAGGTTAAAACAATTATAACATACTTACACAAATAACGGAAATAAATTGGACGTAGTTCCCGAAAAACGTTCCAAGCCACAAACATCATCACATGTTAAGGAATTCGTGTTTAAAGTTGAATAAATATTAGTGTATTCCGTACACGTGGGTTGGGCTACTAAGTCATTATGTCACTTAAGTTAATATGAATCACGTGACCAGTTTTGTGTTCTTAACTCAATTTCGACATGATTGTGGTTTGGAACGTTTTTCTGGAATTACGTCCAATTATGAAAATAATTTAGTTGTACCACTAAATGTTTATTAATTTACAATACAATATGTTATTATGAGTAATATTTGCTTGATATAAGGTTTAAATTTATTTAAACAGAAGTACGTAATGTGTTTTAGAAGGTCATTGTTAAACTTCACACAGCCAGCCATTCAAGACTGTTTGATTTACATCTATTTAATTTATAAATACAATGAAGACCTTATTGTCTGTTTATTTTAAGCGTTGTCTTAATTATTTCGTAAATTAAATTAATCGCTTTTATAAAATATAATAAATTACATAGCAAAAAACTAAAAAAAGCCTTGAAATTAAGAAAATTATTTAGTTATTTTGTTATTATTTTATTTAGTTATTATAGTTAGTTATTTTGTATATTTATAACTTATTTTATAGTTAAAAAAACTCCGTTTAAAAAAACCGACTTCAAAAACACAAATTTTAATAACTTTATAGAGATTAATTTAATACACCTCTTATGCGAATCTTATACCTTTAATAATAATAAAATTCTATAATTTGTATGTGCTACCTATTGATAAGGTTTAAGTCGGTGCTGCCCGCTTGGGTTGTTTGGTTCTAGACGAAGCTATCCTGCTCAAAGTCACACGTTGCGAGTGTATTTATCTGCGGTGACATTTGGCTTGGCACCGACTTAAAACCTATCAATAGGTAGCACTTATAAATAATAGTATTTTATTAATATTAAAGGTATAAGATTCGCATAAGAGGTGTATTAAGGTATTTTATACTTTTGAGATTTTGAAGTCGGTTTTTTAAACGTAGTTTTTTTTTACTTTTTAGAGTTATTAGCATTAATCAGGTAAACTATAAGATTTTGTTGCTTCTAGTTGTCATATATAAATAGTAATTTTTTTAAAGTAGATATGGGTAGGCCTTTACGTAGGAAAGGTTCCGCGTGCTTTGCATAATAGAGATATTTCACATTCTTGTGAGAGACTGAAATATCGTGAAGAACGATTGTTAGTTTTAAATGACAGGTAGATACCCACTCATCGGCAAACGGGTTTATACAAACTAAATGAAAACTCCCAAAAGAAGCTGTACACAAAATATGTATAATAACATATACACGTAAACAAAAAAATTAAAAAAAAAAAAGTTCATAAAGTGAAAACTATTGGGCCAAACTATGTCAAATTTTTATAGGACCTATAGAATATAGGCAAACATTCCGCATCAAACTAAAGGAATCACGAAAATCGGATCATAAATCTCAGCGTAATCGGTGTACATACATAAAAAATACCGATCTAATTGAGAACCTCCTCCTTTTCGAAGTCGGTTAAAAATGGCACCAAAAGAACTAATAATTAAATATCTGATTGTTTCGTATATCGTACGTGCATCGTCATTTTTTATTATAGTAATCAAATTATTACATTTTGTCATCGGTCCTTCACTTACTAACTGTCAATCTCAATTTTTTTGACGTACTCACAGCTGTCACAGTCTATCTAGACGTATAAATGATATAAGCATTAGCTAACTCGTCTAGTCACCAGGACTACAATTGACTTGGTTTACTTACGGCCGTTTTCAATAACGTATCTCGAGTTACGGATACAATGCTGTCACCGTTTAATGACAAGATCGTATCTATCCATAGTTATGTCCAGTATAGTTATAGTCCAATGCTTTATGTCGATAGGTTATTGAAGTTAAACTAATGGTAGATAGGTTATTGAAAACGGCCGCTAAGCATTAGCTAACACTGGTGTCTACAATTGACTAAGTTTATTTAATAAATATAAATATGAAAACGTAACGTACGAGTAACTAACGAAATATGAGAGTTGCTGTTTTTGGACATTTAGACACAACAATTATAATATAACCTAGTCATATCTATTAATATATAGTTTATACCGCTTTTGGCGGGAAGCGATGTGATTGGTTAATTTGGACCACTTCATGGACGCCACGCCCATATCCCAGCAAAAATTGGTTGACGCGGACTTCATAGTAAGTTTGTATTGCCGGTAAAGTTTTTCTATTCTTTTAAAATATCTTTGATACAGACAAAGAGGATGTAAATACTAATTAATAAGAGGCGGGATTTCCAACTGATTTGAAATGGTATAATCCGGCTAAGTTTGAAAGCGAACAGTTGCTTATTTTTTTTTTATGAATACAAGGGACGAGACGAGTAGGACGTTCAGCTCAGATGGTAATTGATACGCCCTACCCATTAGAATGCAGTGCCGCTTTAAATTCTTGAAAAAACCCAAAAATTCTGAGCGGCACTACAATTGCGCTCGTCACCTTGAGACATAAGATGTTAAGTCTCATTTGCCCAGTAATTTCACTAGCTACGGCGACCTTCAGACCGAAACACAGTAATGTTTACACATACTTCACGGCAGAAATAGGCGCCGTTGTGGTACTTATAATCTAGCAGGCTTCCTGTGCAAAGGAGACTCCCACTGGTAGGCAATGTCGTGGATTTCGGCTATCTCCGTTTTTAAGCAAGATTATAACCATCATTTGTCAAGTACTGCACGTTTCATACAATTTTACATACAATCGTTTTTTTTTGGGTTTCGCTAGGCTGTATATAAAGTAAAAAGTACGTACAGTTTTAAACATAGAGGAGGCGGCGTGCACGATGCCAGTGTATCGATGCTCCCCGCTGATCTGGAAGGCCAGACGAGCCCGGATGGTGTCCAGTGGGTATGTGAGCGTTACGGAGGTGACTCCGGCGCCCGCACCAGCTACGAACTTGTCTCCGTGCTGCACCATCGGCACGTTCAGACCGCCAAGGTACTGGAAACAGTAGGATACATCTATACAGAAAATAAACAGCTTCAATAATGATATATATATAATATACCCTATTTATTTTGATAAAAAAAAATCTTTTAAAACTCCCATTAAATTCAATCTAGCTAAATTTAGTTTCTTCTCTTTTTGTAATATTTGTAGACGATCACTTTTAAGACATTTAAATAAAAGAACCGTGTTGTCTACGGCTGCTGTCAACAGTTCGACTTCGAAAATCAGTGTTGGAATTGGGGTGATCCTTATTTCAATTCCAAAAAATGCTGAGTAGGGAATCCTTTTCGTGACGGCGTATTTTTAAATTTGTTAATTTTACTATGTATATGTTTTGTGTCGTCATAAATAAATGAATACTTTACTTTACATATAAATAAAATTGGAGTGTCTGTTTGTAATATTGAAATAACCGTTACTTACTACATGTATATGAATATATATAAGGAACATACACAAAAATAATATTTTTTTACAATTTTTGTCTGTCTGTCTGTTTGTTCCGGCTAATCTCTTAAACGACTGGACCGATTTTCACGGGACCTTTATTGGGAGGTAGCTGATGTAATAAGGAGTAACTTAAGCTACGTTCGTCTCAGGAAAATTCTTTTATTTTAGAAAAATAAAGTAATGTTGGAATGTCCAAGAAACGGTCTAAGTATTAAAATAATGTATATGGCAAAACGACGTTTGCCGGGTCAGCTCAGCAAATATATTTATTTACCAACCTACTTTACTCAGAATGCAAAGTTTTAACGGTCCAGCAACTGTTCCTCGAAGTATATTAAGAAAACATGCCACCCTACCCGTCACTGTGACAGTTCTTGGACAACGCCGCACCCAAATATGTCCCATAATAAAATGTAAAACGGCCTTCGCGAAACGTCAATATGGTACGGGTTGCAGACCAAGAGCTAAGTTAGTTTTGCTTAGCTCGCATAGCTGACGCAGTTTTCCATACTTGTGTGAAGACCGCAAACAATGCGAACTAACCTATGTGAGCTAACTAAAATATGAGCTAAGATAAGCCCCTCCCGCTACCCCGCACACCCTTTGCACATCCTTCGCCAGTGCTGTCCACTGTCCAGTGTTCATTGTTGTACGCACGGTCGTTTAGTAGACACTGACTGATCTTTGGCTTAGCTGTTGGTGTGCACGGCTATTTATTTCTAGCTTGCTCGGCATAGCTTAGTTTTCGGTCTGCAACACTGATTCATGAGAAGACTTTTATCTACGCACTAAGCAATTTTGAGGTAAAATAGAAAACAACGGCCTATCTTAAACAATTATCATACTTACCGTACCGTAAATTAATATACGGCATGAAGAACAGTGTATGTAACTATAATCTATATATATAAAAATGAATTGCTGTTCGTTAGTCTCGCTAAAACTCGAGAACGGCTGGACCGATTTGGCTTATTTTGGTCTTGAATTATTTGTGGAAGTCCAGAGAAGTGAATAAATAGGAAAATGCTGATAAATTAAATAAAAACAACAAATTTGTTTTTCCTTTGATGTGTCCATACATAATTTCAATGAGAGAATTTATTGACGCACGGTTTGACAGTTCTGCTGTAAAACAATGTCATTACGACAGCAGGGTGCATATTTTACGAAGTAATTTTTGATGTTATGATATATTATTGACAAATTCATATAAAAACATTATTTTATTTATTATATTCAGAACAACGTCTGTCGGGTCAGCTAGCTAGTAATAAAAAATCTTCTTTTTATTTATTCTTTGGTTGACTTAGTGTCCTCGACCTCGTCTCTCGCTACAAATAACACCACCGCATGACTCGTTAACTTTATGCCCTTGGTGAAAATCTACTATTTTATGGAAGTATCGGGCTATCAACTGCCCATAAAAATAACAACGCAGAGCGTATCAATTACCACCAGCTGAAAATCCCGCTCGTCTTGTCTCTTATTATTATTAAAAATAACATCTTCATCAAAAAATATACCTAATTTCCATCAGGCCTTGATATTTATACTTCGTCTCCTACTTATCTACAATTATATAATTAAATAATATATAAAACCAAGTAAATTGCATTAGGTCTCATTAACCACCAGCTTCGTTTAATAATTTAATTGCTATAAGTTAATGTTTATTCTGTCCATTGTTTAGAAAAATCCCGTCTTCCGTCACGTCAGTAAAAAATTGTAAGAATATAAATAATACTAATAAAAATAATAATAATTTATTATTGATATCACCGTTCCGTGTGATGATAACCTTGTGAAAGCTGAAATAGACAAATTGTCGAAGTACCTAGACTTAGCACACGAGGTTACTGACATGTGGGATGTTGGTTCAACAATAATTGTCCCAATAGTCGTTTCCGTAAACGGTCTTATAGCAAAGAGCCTCGACCATCATCTCAAGAGGCTCTCGCTTAATAATTGGATAAAGGGTCAGTTACAGAAAGCAGCTGTTTTGTGAACGGCACGCATCGTGCGGAAGTTCCTCAGTCTGTCGCCCTAACTACCGGCGGAATTGTCGTGAACCAACGCCGGCGGGACTCTATTTTTTATATTTATATTTGTAATATTGTTTTTTTTTATAAATATGTTAAATATATATAAATAATCTGATGACCTGTATAGCAGAGTGGTTAGCGATCCTACCTACTAAGCAAGAGGTCCCGGGTTCGGTCGGTGCAAGCATTTATATGATGAATATGGATGTTTGTTTCCGAGTCATGGATGTTTAAATGTATTTATGTATGTTTAAGTAAGTATATTGTATTCAATATATCGTTGTCTTGCAACCCATAACACAGGCTATATATGCTTAATTTGGGGAAAGATAATTTGTGTAAAAAGTGTGTCAAATAAAAAATAAAATGTAGAAAATAAGATGAAATTATAATAAAGAGAATAATAATAAAATATTAAATTTGTATCACTGAGTTCAAAATAGAAAAAAAAAAATTAATTAAAACATACCATACATGATAAATGTGGGATGTTATTGCAACATTTGAATGACGAGTAACGAAAGCTACCCAACCCTAAAAACCCCTAAATGACTACGATCGATGCTTCTCAATGAACAGAACATTACTGTGACCCACAGGACCTAAGACTAGCCGTTTTTGATCTTTAATATATAAAATTCTCGTGTCATGGTGTTAAACATTGAACTCCTCCGAAACGGCTTGACCGTTGATTCTCATGAAATTTTGAGTGCATATTGGGTAGCACATCTATTTTTCATCCCCCTAAATGTTAAGGGTCCACACGATTTTTTTTTTTAATTTTTTGACATTTTTTTTTAAATTTGTTTGATTATAAGTCAGCATTAAAAAATACATACAACTTCAAATTTTCACCCATCTACGATGAACAGTTACTTTTGTATCGCGATTTTAATATCGGCAATACAACGTTTGCTGGGTCAGCTACTAGTTTTTATAAAAGTATTTTGGCATCTCGAATTTTAACACACCAAATAGAAGGCAAGCTAAATCAAGTTTTCGTCGGTGTTTCATTTTTAACATTTAATGCTCATTAAAGAAAGGGTTTACGTGGTCTCTATTGTAGTATATTGAAACAAAAACGGGCATATTCTGTACAACGATGTTATAATTAACAGGCTTTTTCCTGCAAAACTGTCTGCATAAATTATAAAAATGATTTGATAATAATTGTCATTCCACACAAATAATGTAGCACCCGATACATTAATTAATACAATAATATGTACAGACACATAACATGAACATCCATGACACACAGATACCTACTATCGGGATTCGACCCCGGCACCCCTAGATCACATGAGTAACTAAAGGGTACAGAGGGTAATGAACAACCACGCAAAATGGTTACACTACTACGATGATCGGGGGCATGTGTGAGTGTCGGAAAGAACAGTATGACAATGGCACAGACAGTTGAAAATCTCTACAGGAAGCTTCAGGAGCTGTTTTCGCCAAAAGCTGGAATGAGACTTTGATTTCGGTCGCCAAACATTATCTTCACCATGGACTACAGCTGCAGATAGGACTCTCTCCTCACGAGGGAACTCCTTAATGGCTAGTATGATGAACTTGAAACTATTAAGATTTATTTAACTTAAAAAAGCATTTTTAATGAAATACTCCCATCAATATATGGTTCTAAAATTTGTTATAATATGAAATAAATATTTAAGAACCTAAACTAGACGGTATAATAGATGTGTATTATGTTAAAGTGGACACTTTCAATTGTGACTTATGTATGAAATCTTGAACCTAGGGTTATTTAATATCGATTACCAAACCCAATAAAAAGCTAATGAAAAGTGCTTTGTTTGATTTATCTTAACATTTTGTGACAACCAAACCACAATAGGCAACAATTTTGCCCGCTCTTAAGGAGCTTAATCTCTGTACCCTTTAGTTACTCATGTGCCTAGATTGTCAGTGTCACTGGGATAATACGTAATTCATTCTCATTTCTGCGTTTCACGAGTCAACAAGTCCTCTTCACCACACTTGAATTCATTAAAATTATAAATGCTGTCCCAAGCAGTAGCGTCGCAATATCAAAAGAAGTTTAAACTTTGGATTTCGTAATCCAAGTTAAAAAGAATCAATTTAATCTACCGTCGTAAGATCTAACAGAAAATGTGGACGGATAACTAAACTTCGATTAGCCTTTTTCACATGGCAGCATTAATTTATTCTAATTTCGTTCATTCAAATAATGGCATTAAATAGCTTAGTTTGACAATTTGACATTGACATCTTGACAATGACACTTTGCGATTATATTCAAACGTATAGATAAGTAATTTTAATTCGTGGTATTTATTTGATGTATTGCTCGTAAAGCTAAATTATTAATTGAGTCTTATTGTGTTGTCTGTATCAATTGTTTTGTGATCCGAGATGGAATTATTGACTGCTCTTGTATAAAGGCACGCATTTTGGAGAATAAACAAACATGGTGCAAGCTCGTAAAAGAATTCTACTGTACATCGGGTATCTATCCAAGAAATGCCAAGACATTGCGGACGAAATATGAAACTATAAAAAAAGCTTTAGAACGGAAAGTACGGCGAACACCGAACAAGTATGTAAGGACATAAAAAGCCATTTATTCTCTCAGAATTAATTACTTTTTTATGTCATTTCGAATATACCAACATTTTGCGCGGTATCGTACAGGACCGCCTCAACATTTGAATTAAACTAACGAAGAAGAAACCATTATGGAGCACGTCAATCATCATATATCAATTCGCTTTTGACATCTAGACAGTTTGACGCTGAGAAGAGTTTAAACGGACCTCTGGTTTGGTTTACTCTAATCGATAGTTTAACCTACCTTATTGGATTAGTTACCATTGGTCTTACGAAGTAATCGATGTGAAGAGATTAAACTATCTCGCGTGTTTTAAACTACTAATGATCTTACGGCCCTCAGTGTTTTAAAATAACCAAAATTTGTATAATATATAGGTACGTGCTATAGTTTCACTGTTGACCTCCAGCGTATCCAGTTTGCAAAGGTTACTCGCCATCCGGAGGTTTTTATTACATTTTAAAAATGTGGGACACATGCAAGCTGAGCATTAGTGCTCTTCGTAGTAAAAACCTGCGGTATGTTTCGTAACAGAAGTAGCGACATTCCATTCTACGCACCCATATGCCACATGCTGAAACCTGCCCGATTTATATGTGTGAGTACTTTACGTACACACATCAGAAGTTATACTTTGTTGGCAGAGCAATAAAGGCATAAAAGGCATTTATTTTCTCAAAAATTGATTCCTTTAGAATTCTTTTTGATGTCATTTCTAATATACTAGATATTACTACCGCTTCGGAAACAAATGGCGCTTTGAGAGAGTAGAAGCGGCGCAAGAAACTCTCTGAGCATTCTTTTTTTGAGCTCTTTTCAATAAAAATATAAAATATTGTATAGTCCTTTCTATAGCTATAAAACAATCATAATCTAGTCCCAGGCAGTCCGATCACTTAGATATTCAGCTGTATATAACATAAGACATTTAAATTTATTTATAGATAATGCCTGAACAGTAGCTGGGACTTTATTGTAGAAGTGTATACATTTACCCTTACAGCTATTTATGTATGTAAGAAAAAAACTAACTTCAAAACTATTACCATTTTTTGATTACTTATTATCTAAATATTATGAGTTGAGAATCCTACTCTTAGTTACATCGTATTCAATGTCGAAACGATGATTGAACGAACGAACCATTATTCGATATTATCGGTCCTAACCCTACTCTTAGTTGAAAATGTCAGAGACGAATATTCGAATTTGACAAATAATCAAACGTCACTTTTACGATAATCGTAATAATAAAAAAATTAAGGCTGTCGTTGCTATTATCGTTTCAAGTTGTAGTTGTGCTTTTAATGTGATTGTGGAGTCAATTTATTGAGAATTTTGGTGTATATTAACAAAATAAGAGTTTTTTAAAATCTACGTTGAAGTTTCAAAATCATCGTTAGGACTAAGGTTAAGGGTCTGTATTAATCCGGGCTTTTAGACTCTAGTCCGGATCTCTAACTTGTCCGGATTTTATGATTAATTGGATGGAATATAATACTAAAACAACATAATTATCTATACTAATATTATTAAGCTGCAGTGTTTGTTTCTTTGTTTGTTTGAACGCGCTAATCTCTGGTACTACTGGTCCGATTTGAATGATTCTTTCAGTGTTGGGTAGTCCATTTATCGAGGAAGGCTATAGGCTATGTTTTTTTTTCAAAATTAGGGATCCGTAATAAAATTGCTATTTTGTAACACAAGGTGTAAAATCGAAAACCTATTTTTGCGTGCGCTGCCAAAACTATTGACAATAGAACAAAATGATGTACAGGCTATAATATAGGCAATATTTTATTACTTATAAAACTATCGCGTTAATTATACTTTTTATGGCAAAACAACGTTTGCCGGGTCAGCTAGTATCAAATAAGTCTTCAATTTTTACGAGAAACGAAATCTACACGAGATTAACTAAAAAGTCCGCACATCTAACTAAATGCCACAGAAAACATAAATCACTGTGTACCTAACAAAGATGATAAATGATGGTATAGACATTTATGACGTTTGCTGTCACAATTGCGCGAAGCGAAGTTACATTTGCGATACCAATATAATTAATTGATTTACGACACATAATAATTAATTTCAACAAATAGCATTATTTTAATAACATATTCAACAAGATTTTCTTTTACTTCTAAGTAATTGAAGTCGTTTTATTGATCGCTTATGCGTAAAAAAGTAATGCGAATGGCCGCCTGAGAAATAGGAAGTCGACGAGAAGGGTTGAGTTACTTTTTTCTACATTTTTTTATCCTTAATGATAATTTTTGAATATTAACATTTTGTGAAAATGATGTAAATTGGTGGGGCAGAGCCTGGCATGGTCGTTTTCGCCTACACTATGTTTTGACTTTGACACTTATCAGTGACATAGCACAGATAATGGGCCTCCTTTTTGTATTTTTGTATCCCCGGGATCTGTGAGCTCTACCATTAATCTTACTAGCCTGCCTGAAATGACGATTAGCGCCACCCTCTTTTTTTTATGAAAATACGGGACCGGACGAGCAGGACGTTCAGCTGATGGTAATTGATACGGTTGATACAGATGATTATTGAGTATTCTTGAAAAGCCCAAAAATTCTGAGCGGCACTACAATAATTGCGCTCGTCACCTTAAGACATAAGAAGTTACGTCTCATTTGCCCAGTAATTTCACAAACTACGGCACCCTTCAGACCGAAACACAGTAAAGTTTACACATTACTGCTTCATGGCAGAAATAGGCGCCGTTGTGGTACCCATAATCTAGCCGGCATCCGGTGCAAAGGAAACTCTGAGAAACACCAAAGGAAACATTGAGTTGCCGAAATAATTCTTTCCAAGTTATAACGACCTGAAAGAAGCGCGAGAAAGGAGTTCATTCTAAAGCTTTTAATAACCAAAACGTGGTATATACAGACAAGTTGGTCAGCAATGATATAATTTCTCACGAGTTTTCTTATCATTTTCACGAAAATTCGTGCCGCGCTAAAGTCTTAACGTTTTACTATCACGGAGAAAATACATATTATAAACAATCCGTTTGTCTTTGTGAGTACGTTGCAAATCATAATATAAAAAGCGAACCCAAAAATAAAAGGCGGTGAATTATAACAGTCTGAAAAATATATCTGCTAAAAGTATTTGAAGGATTTTTTTATAAAAATTTACTTATGAGACAATAGTAACAATTAATTAGTAATATTTTTGGCAACAATTAAGTGACATTATTGCGTCGAATTCCCACGCTATTTCATTTTCAAATTCTTCATCAAATCTTATAATTAGGACAGCATTTTAACGGTTTGAAGCGTTAGCTACAATACAATAAATAGCTCTTTATTCTCGGCACTTCTTTTCATGACCAAATAGAATCATAATAAGCTGTGAATTGATTTGATCAAGCTAAGAAGTTCAAAGTACATTTAAATAAGTTAATCTCGGGACGCCCGACAGTAGAGATATCTTAAACTAATCTAAGTTGAACTATTTAATATTGAAATTGTTTAACTTAAGGAAAACTTAGGTTATTACTTAAATTTTATGCATAGTTTTCTACTCCTCTACTGTTATGTGTCATTTATTCAGCCACGATCAGTAATATAAATACATACTTTATTGAGTCTTTGAAAAAGTTTATACTCTATGGCCAAAGAAAGCATTGTTTACCGTACTATAATGTCGCCAGGCATGGTAGGTTCATAGAAATATTAGGTAATACCATAGAGTAGGGATGGATAGGTACTTATGTATCTAATATGTAGTACATACTACATTACATTCATAATATTTTCATGTTTAAATCATAAGACTAAACATTTTAATGTCAACTTAAGAAAAAACTTTTTAATATAATTTGCCAAGATGCTGCTAGGTATATTTTGTAATTTTAAATTTTCCCGCGTTGGCTGTATGGGTGTACCTTTGCCTTGAAGGAGAAATGAAACCACTCATCAGAGATTCCCGCCCATTTAAGCGGCAACTCGAAAACTTGTGATATTTGTTTGTTTTATTTAAAATTACCTAGTCGTAGAAAAATATTGTAGGTTAACTGGTTAAAAATATCTCATGGCGTCATTAATTGGGATGTTCTCCTGAGGCTCCCCATCGCAACTTATTATACAACTGTTGCATAAGACACCATAAAATGATAACATAAAAGAACGTTACATATTAATAAAACTTTGATTGATAATAAAATATATTTTACACATTAGAACTTTGTGTATGTACATTATTAGTACTTTAACACGTGTATATGATTGAAAGTCACCCGAGAAATACATAGCAACACGTGTTTCCATTGACACGTCAGCGAGCAGACCCTACTCTGACTCCATGACATTGCTATCAAGTGTCGTGATGTCAACATCTCGTTTAACATTATTAACGCGAGCACGACTATTGTCGTCCAATGATTGAATGCTAATAGAATATTCAATAAGCTGGTTCACACAATAGATGTTTAACATTTATCTAGCCAGCGATACAGCCGTTCTCGACTTTTTTTTTTTTATGAAAATAAGGGACGAGACAAGCAGGACGTTCAGCTGATGGTAATTGATGCACCCTGCCCATTACAATGCAGTGCCACTCAGGGTTCTTGACAAACCCCAAAAATTCTGAGCAGCACTACAACTGCGCTCGTCACCTTGAGACATAAGATATTAAGTCTCATTTGCCCAGTAATTTCACTAGCTACGGCGTCCTTCACACCGAAACAATAATGCTTATACATTACTGCTTCACGGCAGAAATAGGCGCCGTTGTGGTACCCATAATCTAGCCGGCATCCTGTGTAAAGGAGCCTCCCACTGGTGGTGGACTGATTTATACTTTGATCCTAAATCAATACCATTAAATTTTTTTTAAGTGCTAGATTCCTTCAAGCCTTAGATATTGGAAGGTGTAGATAGAGCCACTTGCTGCTAAACAACCGATGAAAACAGGCCAGGTTTATTATTTTAGTGTGCATGACAAGCTGTAGCTTACGTAGCTGGTAAGATGTGCTTACCCTCGCGATTTATTTGACACATTGTGTTAGTATGCGTGCATTGCTCAAAATAGAGGTTTACTATATTTTTTTCATCATTTTCACAGCCGTCACTGTCTATGAAGACGTATAAATTACTTCCGTAAAATCATCAAAACCGACTTTACTTCTAAGCTGAATGAAAAAATGATTTAAACTCAAACAATTGAATGTTCAACATTTTTTAAATTGAGAATGTTCTAGCTGTCATGTGAATCAAGTTTCACTCTGACATATCACAGAAGGTTTTATTTTAATCCAAAGTAGCAATGACACCAAACAGCAATTTCATAACAGACCACTATTACAATAAATATCTTTTAACTGTCAAAGAACTATTGGTTAAAACTTAGTATCTCTTAGCACGAGGGGGCGAATGAGAATGGGGGCACCTAACCTAACCAATTTCTATAAATAGAGCTTTGGTCCAAGATAATGGTGCTATTACTCTATAATTTTGGACTAAAGCTCCATCAACTACAATATTTTTTACATCCAAAGTCATGCTAAGAGATACTAAGTCCAACCCAAACTATTTGAGGCAGAGTTAAGAGCCACCAATAATAATCAAAAATGTATAATTACATCAACAAGTTTTACTCATAAGCTAACCGGTCTCAATTCTTTCAACACAAAAAAAAAATTAATTTAATAAAAAAGTGATCAAACTTACTTTTTTATAAATTTCAAAGCTCGTAAACTGTGTTGCAGCATACGGGAATATCCTGACCATTTGGGCTCCATTACCCTTGTATAACGCTATAAATGATTCCTGTTTAACTATTGCCATGAGGCCACCAAACACTCCATGGTGTTTGTAATGGGATGACTGAGCCTGCAACAGTATCTTTATCCTGTCCAATGGAGCAACTGTAGTCTTAGCACACATGCCAGCAATACCTACAAAAATATAACGTACTATACAGTTTGTTATTTTTAAGTGATATCACTCATGTCTGGGAGTAAATATACAAATTTAATTTATACCAAAATTTACGAACAATGCGGGACTTGAATCCGCACCTCTCGGGTTCTGTCGTAGAGCTCTTACCAACTGAGCCAAAACTTCAAGTGATGCATGGTTCGTAAACTTTGGTGTGTAATGTTCAACTCTCAGGTGAAAGCACCTTCACTGAGTGATGGTGCTTTCTGCTGAAAGAATTTTTGAAATCGGTCCAGTAGTTTTAGTGTTAAAACATTACAAAAATAGATACAAAAACACAAATGTATCCTCTTTATAATATTAGTTAGCATATAAGACCTTTACAAGAATATTTACAGATAAAACATCACTATAAGTCACATTATATAAAATAAATTATTGATAAGTACTATATTATTACCTATTACTATTTATATCTTCTTTGTTTAGCACATAAGGTAAGTACCTCATTAATTACTAATCTGGATATATATTACAGAAAATCTTTTTTGAAATATACATTATAATTATGCATATATATACCTAAATATCTCTTTTCTTAAATAGAGCAGAATTTAATAATATGAATATAAATAGTAAAATTATAAATAAAAAGAAATACATAAATACCTCCAGCTAAAAGGTTCCTTGCTATGAAGTTCAGGTCGTTCGTCTGTTCTACTTTGAGGGCCATTTTTAAGAAAAACTTCTAAAGTAAACGAAAAATGAAATCGACAATCGTAACAATTTATTATGCAGAGACGCTCATTCAAACACATTAATTATTGACCAATGAAGAGGGACATATCTTCATGATTTGGCACGCGCATTTTAACTTTCACTTAGTAAAACAGACACCACATTTCAAGAACCAATTACGGCTAAAGTTTAGGATACGTAACTCTGTTTTTAATATTATTTTAAGCTAATTATTAACTTAGAAGTGACGACAACAAGCGAACAGTATCGCTTTATTTCATATTATATTTATAACAAGTCTCTGAGCCAACGACATCCGCTGCAAAATAGTAAATACTGTAACTGTTATTAAATTAAATATATGCAAATGAAACAGAAAAATAAAAGCGGAACAGCTGCAGCGGAGCTTCAGCCGTCATTTCAAATTTCAAACTGACACAGTCAACTGTCAATGTGAATGTCATTGGGGCATATTGAGTATTGACAACTTTGAATATTGAATTGACGATCAATATTACTGCCAATGACATTTCGGAACATCTGTCTATTATTTTATTTACTTTAATTCATTGGTAACGAGACGATCAGCTTATAACAAAACAATATTAAATAAGAATATTTAAAAACATTCTTCAATTTACGTGATAAAAAGAATAAGCCCAATTGGCCTTAGTATAAATAAACTTCGTAAATTTGGCTAACCTTCTGCCACTATCTGTATTCAATAGCACCCACAGTATAACAATCATTTAGTAGGTGCTTTTGCCAAAACCACCAAAGCCGTAATTTTTTTATGACAATAAGGGACAAGACGAGCAGGACGTTCAGCTGAAGGGAGTTGTAACGCGCTGCCCATTACAATGCAGTGCCGCTCAAGATTCTTGAAAAACCTTGAGATATAAGATGGGAAGTCTCATTTGCCCCGCAATTTCACTAGCTACGGCGCCCTTCAGACCGAAATACATGTAATGTACATTACTGCTTCACGGCAGAAATAGGCGCCGTTTTAGTACCCATAATTTATCCGGCATCCTGTGCAAAAGAGCCTCCCACTGGTAAAGAAATACTGCATTAATTTTAATTCATTTTCATATCATTTATTAAGGCGCACTTATATGAGACTCTTTTTATGTTTAGAAAGTACTTACTTACTGGCCATCAAGAGTTATGCTCTGATGCAGTCAGAAACGTTCATTTTTAAGCTCGCTAGTGTGGATCAAGCTTTATGAACTGGTACTGAGTGTTGCTAAATGCTTAGTTAACTTATACGTCAAGATACTGTCTGGCTGTTATACAATCGATAAAAACAGGCCAGGTTTAATATTTTTGTGGGCGTGACAAGCTGCGTCTTACACTCGGGATTGGTATGACACTTTGTTTTGGTGTACGTGCATTGCTAAAAGTATAGGTTAACTCTAAACTTAATTTTTTTTCAAGGTTTTCACAGTTGTATGTACATATATATTTCAGACTCAAAGGACTGTTCATGGTTATGGAACTGCTCCAGGTTAGTGTTGACTTGACTTAAGTTCCTGTAATCCCTAACCGGGGCAAAGGGAATCCACAATGCATTTTCATCGTGATCGTTCCTATACATCTCTCTTTCACTCCATGTCTTTTGCTTCGTTTATGTTTGCGTTTACCTTGGCCTAGGGATTAGATTGGTGTTGGATATTAACAATTACATTACACTTTTTATTTAAAATTTAAAAACAGGAAAAATGGTCAACATTTTTAAAAATAATTAAATACAATTTGTTATGTTTTTAAAGTAATAACCCTCACTTCTAGGATTAATACACAAATAAAATTTGAAAAACAAAATTTTATGAACGGTGCGGGAACAATAAATAAATAGTAAAAAACTATAAACGTCACGCCATTTATAGCAGCTCCTTTACCCTGTTAAAGCTTTAGCTGTTAGATCTTGAAAAGAATTATGCAAACTATTTTGTGAGAAATCCAATTGCAATTATTATAATGCAAATATTGATAGCAATACATAATTACAACATAATTGCTATAGTTTTAAAGGAGGTGCTTATATTTTATTACAATCACGTGTCTAAGGACTGATGATATATTATGTGTATGGATATATACATATTTATTTATTTATAATCGCTTATAAAATGCTCACATAATACCTTTATTTATTTATGGTGTATATGGATGATGCAGCTACTGTACTCTTAACTTTTGTATTAATTTACATTTACTTTTTTGACTTACTCGTGTAAGACATTGAGTATTTGACGTTTGCGTGTGTCTGTTGCATCATTTTACATTTTACATATTATATTGTAATTTGAAATGATTTGTAAATCGATGTACTTAAATGTAAATCTTGATATAAAAGAGTGGCAATGAGTTTCTTGCTACTTGTTCTCATTAGCTCAACCCTTTACGAAGTAGCGGTAGATTCAATAAGAAAAAATTTTTTTTTGACATTCATAAGTGTCATTTCCGTGACCTACGTGAATGAACTGATTTTGATTTGATTTGATGACAATTTTTTTTTAATGTTATACCGGATCTAGGACACTAAAAATATCAACAAAAGGGAATGGCCCTTGGAACGGAAGAAATGGAGCCTTTAAATTATTATAAGTAGGTACTTACCTACTTCATTACTTTTGATGTTGTTAGATGAATTTGCCTACTACTCGGGTAAGTCAAGTTAGTAATTCTTTTGTGGGGCGATGTATATGCTTTTACAACAAGATCCCAGAAAATATTCAAAACAAAAGTATTACGTTATTCAAAAGAATTGTTAAAAAACGTTTGTGTGGTAAAGGTTACTATAACATAAATGACTTTCTTATTGATACCGCAGATTGGGAATGGAGTGACCGCCCTCAGGCTTTTAAATAATAAATTTAATTGTACAATATTACTTTGTAGACATATTTTTTCGATGAAAAAAAAGCCCGCTGAGTTTGTTGCGCCCGTTCTTCTCAGGTCTGAGGCATTCATTTTGGAATGGGTGGTAATTTTTGACTTTCAATAAGTGATGTCACATCCTATTTTGAATAAAAATATTTGAATTTGAATTTGACGAAAAAAGAAGAAAATGAGTGAGTAATAGCTTACAAAAGAAATGATAGAAACAGGTTTTTATAACAAGTCCCACTAAAAATTAGAACGTAGTTTTATAATAATTCCTTCACTATTCATTTTTTGTTCTATAGCGTCTCGATTGCGGTAACTATCCTAGTGATAACAGAAATGTTTAGCTTTTATTATTATTATACCGATCACAGATTACACTGTTAATATTTCACGATTTTCTGTAAGATATATATTTTTTTTACATTGAACAAACAACGAACATAAGCTTAAATATGGTTTTTGAATCAGATCAAGTATAAAACACCTTTGACAAATTTTGTATGAGACATGTAATTATTGTAACACGAAATATATTGGTCTCGGGTAGTTAATGATTACCACTAACATCAAAAGGTGGTGGAAAAACTTGTGATTATTATTATTTTTATTTACCGATTTTGATGACAATAATCCCTATCATTCGTCATCCTTCCTACCATATTTTCAATCACCTACATAGTTTTTTTTTATGGAAAAGGAGGACAAACGAGGGTATGGGTCACCTGGTGTTAAGTGATCATCGCCGCCCACATTCTCTTGCAACACTAGAGTAATCACAGGAGCGTTGCCGGCCTTTAAGGAAGGTGTACGCGCTTTTTGAATCGCTATGTCCCGGAAATACCGCATAAGAAAGTTTTGTAGAACGTGGAAGAAAGCTCCTTGAAAACCGCACTGTGGAGGACCGCCACACATCCAGATGGAGGGGTGCACACGCCACGCCGCGCCACACATCCAGATGTGCTTTTAAATGTAAAGCATTCCAACCGTGGAATGCTTTACATTTAAAAGTTCCGAAAGCTGTTTGTGGTCTTCATAATCAGTTCCACTTCATTAAGTAATACTAATTGTGAACAAATGCTTGATTTGATGATGAAAAATCCTAAAACGCTATATTCAAAAAAAATAACGGGTTGCACTCCGGGAGAGCCGGCAGAAGTGAATATTTAACATTTTTGAATAATTTGGAACGGTTAGGGAATAATTTCGCATGAATTGCTTTATTTATTAGTATATAGGTATAGGTATAGGTATAGGGCTCCTGTTTCCGCAATTAAACCACTAGCATGGGTCCATTTTGCGTGCAGTAATGGCCGGTTACTCCAACCAGCCCAGCTCCTTCCAGAAGTTCAGAACATTCCTGGGGTGTTCACAGACTTCTTGGAGCGACCTTGTATTGGTTAAGGTTTTTGCCCGTTGGTTGGCCACCCCCGCGCATTCCAGGATTACGTGAGCGACCGTTTCGTCTTCGGTCAGACAACCTCTGCACTTAGGGCTGTCCGTTACGCCGATTGTGAAAAGGTGTTTGTTTAGTGATGTGTGACCCGTTAGGGTGCCCACCATTATACGGATGTCATGTCTGTTGAGGCTCATAAGTCTACGTGTCAGTTTGGGCGATAGTGCAGGTATCGCCACCTTCGACTGTCTACAGCTTGAGACATTCATCCATCGGGTGTTGTGTAGGTCGTTGGTGAGAGAGCGTATCCATGAGCGCATTTGGCTGAAGGGCAGTGGCAGAAGTGGCAATGGACCAGACACTGTATTTGCCGATGCCCGCCTTGCAAGCTCATCCGCTGCATCATTACCCAACGAACCACTATGTCCCTTGATCCATTGCAGAGTTACCTGGTTATAAGAGGCAACTTGCTCCAGGGTTTGGTGACATTCGTGTATTAGTGCTGAGTTGTGTGTGGTACCCTTCAGCGCTGTTAGTACCGCCATACTGTCAGAAAGAAATCTGATGTTGTGGCCATGTACCTTTCTTCTTAATATAGCGCTGGCGGCTTCCTTGATGGCTACGCACTCACATTGGAAGATGGAGCTGTGTGTGCCCAAGGGTATGGAAATGTGTATGTTTAGTTCCTGTGAGAATATGCCGGCACCAGTTCCAGTAGCCATTTTCGAGCCGTCTGTGTAAATTCTTAGTTCGTTTACACCTGACTGGTCAGCATCTTTCTCATATAGCTGTATGTGATAGTTTTTATGGAAGGTATTTGTTTTAGTTATCTTATCACATGGTGCCTCACAGAGTGGATAATCCTTTGTTACCCTATTCCAGAGCTTATCTGTTAGGCCGTCTTCATTCTTCCATACACCCAACAGCTTTAGACGTAGAGTCGCCATTGTCGCTTCTTGTTGAAGGTGTATGTCGAGTGGTGTTAGCCCTAGAATAGTTTCAAGGGCCGAGGAAGGCGTGGTGCGCATGCATCCTGTTATGGCTGTGCAGGCCAGCCGCTGGAAACGCTGCAGCTTGGTTTGCACTGTCACAAGCTCTGTCCTGGGCCACCACGCTATTGCTCCGTAGGAGATAATTGGTCTGATGACTGCTGTATAGAGCCATCTGCTTATCTTTGGAGCAAGACCCCAGGTTCTGCCTATGAGTCTTCTGCACTGCCAAAAGATGATGCATGCTTTTTCCAGCTTGTTTTCAAGGTGTTTGTTCCAAAGCAACTTACTATCCAGTATAACCCCCAGGTATTTAACTTCTTTAGTAAGGCTTAGTTCGGTGTTGAACAGCTTTGGTAATGTTAGATTACCAAGGCTGCGTTTGTTAGTGAATAGTATTAGTTCCGTCTTTGACGGATTAGCTGTGAGTTTGTGTTGCGCGCACCATTCTTCCAAAATCTTAAAAGCAGATCTCATGAGGCTACATAAGACGTTCTCGACTGGTCCTGTTATTAGAATGGCGAGGTCGTCAGCATAGCCCACTGTGTACAGTTTCTTTTTGTTTAGCCTTGTGATGAGCTCATCTACCACAAGGTTCCAGAGTAGCGGCGAGAGTACCCCTCCTTGTGGGCAGCCCGTTGCCACCACACATCTAGTACTGGTGTTCACAGTAAATCGTATCGCCCTATGCCTCAACATGCTGTCTATCCACCCGGCAATTGTAGGATCTACATCATGAGCGGCTAGCGCTCGGCCTATGCTAGTGAAAGGGGTTTTGTCGAAGGCGCCTTCGATATCAATAAAAGCACCTAAGGTTGATTGTTTACGTGATAATCCTTTCAATGCGAGAGATGTTACGCAATAGAGTGCGGATTCGGTTGATCTGCCCTGAGTATAGGCGTGTTGGTTGTCATGTAGCGGTTTTTGTATGAGGGCATTTTCCCTAATATCCCTATCGCAGAGTCTCTCTAGAGTCTTCAACAAAAATGATGTGAGACTGATTGGCCTGTACGATTTGGGATTTGTGTAATCACTTTTGCCGGGCTTAGGGATAAATACCACTTTTACCTCCCTCCACTGGAGCGGTATGTATTTGTAGGCCAGGCATGCCCTATAGATTGCAGTTAAATGCGCTACTAGCGGCCCCATACCGCTCCATTGTAGCAGTCCTGGGAAGATCCCGTCCAGGCCTCCTGATTTAAATGGAAGAAAGCTTTAGAAAGCTTCTTTTATTTATTAGTATAAAAGTAAGTATTAAATTTATATTACATAATTCAACTAACAAATTACATATTTGTTATTATATTATAATTACATCGTTTATACTTGGCACAAAAGTCCCTCCGTCTTACGATTTTTCGATAAGGCGCCGCGAGTTTAACATTTTATATGTATAAAAAAAATGTGCTCAACGCCACTAAAGAATCTTTCTCTTCAAAAACTCATATATTCTATCATCAGATCTGATTTTTAATTAGGCTTTTTTATGCCTTTCATTGAAAAAAATTAGGAAAACGGTTGTCCCTAAAGGCCATCCCTGCATCTTCAAGCTCTTCGAGCTCAAAAATATAATTAGTGTTGATTTGAGCTCTTCGAGCTAAAAGAGTTAGCTATTGTATGTTTTTGAACTCAGAACATGCATTTGATCGGATATTAAATGTCGGAGAAATTTGATAAAATCAAAAATTTTTTTAATTTTCAAACGGCAATAAGTTTTGAATGAATCAACCGATTTTCACATGTTTGGCGGTATTTGACGCAGTTTTTTGAGCCACATAAAGAATCCTTGAGTATAAATTAATAGGATAAGGAATTTCGAAGTAATTCCAAAAAAACAACATTTTTTCCGGTTTTCTTTCATCAATGATACCACACGAACGAATGAATCGATTTTGACCGGCTTGGTGGCGATCGACGTGGTTTCTTGATGTTAAGAGCTGATTAGTTTTAGGAATCAATCGATAAAGCCGTTTAATAGTTTTTCCAAAACAAACTATTGAAAAAAAATATCTCGTGGTTTTTTTGAGATTTCTTCAAAATTAACAGGTCCAAATTGGTCCGAATTGTATTCATAATCCAAGTTTGGAATGGCGCCAACCACGATGAAATCGGTCGAGTTGTTCTAAAGTTATAAGAGGCTTTAATACATCCACACACACACCGACTTGACTTTACTTTTTGATAGAAGCTATGTTTTCATCGGAGGCAGCATGGCAGGCGACAACTTGCCCTGTACTTTCCCCGGGGCGTAAAAAGAATAGGGGAGTCCCAGACCCATGGGTGTCATAAGAGGCGACTTATGGCTTTTTAGGAGTGGGAGAGTCACGCTGCCGTCTTTTGACGTCAGCACAATCGGACCAGCCTCGTCCGGGCTAATTACCACACTCGCACGGAACACCGGCGTGAAGTAGCGGCCTAGTGCCGCTATGTTTCGCATAGGTTAGTGTCAAGGACCGGTGGCCATTCTCTCCCCCCCCCCCCCCCATTCGAATATGACAGCGGATCTAAAAAAGATTTTAACCCAGGAGGGTACCGGCTCTACCAGAGGCGCGAGAATCCCTCCCCGAGCACGCTAGCCCGGGCTGCCCTTCGTATTCTGGGGAGGGCACAGAACCACGCATGACCAAGGACAAACGAGGCAGTAACAGCACGGTATCCCACTTCACGCCCAACGTGGACTTTTGCAATGTCAGGGAAATACACTCCAATTTAAACGCCGTCCACCACCACCTTGAGACGGCGCAGCCGGCCTTGTGTTTCCATACGGAGACGCAGATATCTCGACCTAGCGATACATCATATTTAACGTACCCCGGGTACAAAATTGAGCACAATTTTTTGCCTCATGCCGGGGTATGTGTGTACGTTAGGGAGGATATCTGCTATCGCCGTCTCGACAATTTTGAGGGTAGGGACCTGTCTACTCTCTGGCTCCGCGTAGATTTAGAGGACCGCGTCCGCATCTATGCGTGTGTCTACAGGTCCCACAGTGGTAACGCAAACCAATCATCTCATGGGCTGCGTTCAAGCGCCAATTGACGACGTGCTTGCACAGATCACCTCCGCTGAAATCGTAGTCTTGGGTGATTGCAACGGGCACAATGCCGAATGGCTTGGATCACGTACCACAGACTACGCAGGGCTATCTGTGCATAATTTTGCATTGGCGTATGGTCTGTCCCAATTGGTTGAGTCGGCAACGCGGTTCCCGGATGTGGATAGCCACATGCCGTCCCTATTAGATCTTCTGCTGACTACAAATCCCGATGGTTACCAGGTCTTTGTCGACACCCCTCTCGGAACGTCCGACCATTGCCTGGTCAGGAGCGTAGTGCCTATCCGACGCCAACGTCGCAGACCACCAGCGACCCACCGCGTTTGGCACTACAAGTCAGCAGATTGGGATAGGATGCCTTCCTATTTTGCATCCTACACTTGGGGTGGGGCTTGTTTCCCTTCAGATGATCCTAGTGCCTGCGCCGTTGCAGTAGCCGATGTGATACTGCAGGGCATGGATATTTTTATATCAAGCTCTGTAGTACCGACCGGTGGGAGATCACAGCCCTGGTTCGATGCGTCAGTTAAAGCAGCATCTGACTGCAAAAAATAGGCGTATCGAACTTGGGTTGCGGCGCTGGGCGCAAAAGATCCGAACTGCAAAGTTCTTAAGAGGATATATAAACGTGCCTCCAGATTTTTCAAGCGGCAAATCGCCCGTGCGAAGTCAAAGCACGTCGTCAAAATCGGCGAGCAGCTTTCCAGTTACCCGACCGGAACACGCAAGTTCTGGTCGTTTTCGAAAGCTGCTCTTGGTCACTGCTCTCTTCAACCAGACGTTCATGCCGCCTTTGCACATCAGGAATGACACCCTGGCCCATACGGCAAAATAGAAAGCCGACCTCCTGTGCGCTCTTTTCACCTCCAACTCGACTCTTGACGACAACGGAAAATCACCGCCGACCATCTCGTGCTTAGAACGTATGCTCCTGAGTTGACGCCGGTGCTAACGTATTTATTCCGGCACTCTTATTCACAAGGCGTAGTCCCTGACTGATGGAAGTCAGCCCTTGTCCATCCGATCCAAAAAGAAGGAGACAGTTCGGATCCGGCAAACTACAGGCCTATTGTTATTACCTCCTTGCTCTCCAAAATCATGGAGAGTATAATTAGCCGCCAGCTCTTGGTATACTTAGAGGGTCACCAGTTGATCAACGACCGACAATACGGCTTTCGCCATCGTCGGTCGGCAGGTGATCTGGTATACCTGACACATAGATGGGCGGCGGCAATTGAAAGCCCTTGCTTTCAATAGCCGCAGCCCATCCAGGCTAACTGCCAGAAGGCCTGGCAGTTAGCCTCGACTCGACTCGTCGACGGATATTGCTCGAACCCGAAGCCCGTGAATGCTGGAGTACCCCAAGGCTGTGTGCTATCTCCCACGCTGTTTCTTCTGCATACCAATGATATGTTGCACACCTCCAGCGTACATTGCTATGCATCAGCACTGGTGATGCCGTATACACGGGCCATGCAGGTCTCTCTCGAGAAATCGTCGACCAGTGCCGGGAGAAACGTGTGTCCTCTATCGAGTCCTTTCTTGAGACAGTCGCGGAATGGGGTAAATTGAACCTATTTAAGCCCCAGAAGACTCAAGTTTGCGCGTTTACCACTAAAAAAACCCATTTGTCGTATCACCGCTCTTCGACAACACTTCCCTTAAAGCCTTGTCTAGTATCGGAATACTGGGTCTCGAAATCTCGGGAGATTCCCAATTTCGTGGCCACCTGGATGGCAAAGCCAAATTGGCTTCGAAGAAACTGGGCGTCATTAATAGAGCACGGCAATACTTCAAGCCGGCCCACATTCTAGCACCCTACAAAGCACAGGTCCGGCCACACATGGAGTATTGCTGTCATCTCTGGTCTGACGCACCCCAGTATCAGCTCGATCCATTTGACCGCGTGCAACGTAGAGCAGCTCGCATTGTCGGGGACCCAGTTCTCTGTGAACGGCTGCATCACTTGGCGTTGCGTAGAGATGTCGCTTCATAGTGTTCCGAAGAAATGTTTAGCCTGATTCCTGCCGCCGAATTCCACCTTCACACGACACGCCATAAGTTAGGATATCATCCCCACCATCTGGATGTTTGGCGGTCCTCCACACTACGGTTTTCAAGGACCTTTCTACACAAATACTACAAAGCTCTGGAATGAACTTCCTTGTGCGGTGTTTCCGGGACGATACGACATGGGTACCTTCAAAATGTAGTAACAGTTATAGAAATAACGCCTAGCGGTGGTTGCGTGGGAGAAGAAGAGGTGGACGTCAGAGGAGATTTTTTAGTCGATATGGGTGTAGTCATACCATTGAGATTCCGACATACCCAGGCTAGGCCCTGATGTTACGTAAGAGAATTTTTTGTGTACCTTTGGAGAAAAAAAACAATAACACAGATATACTCAGACACACACACACTCACATACATACATGCAGATGTACGGACACCATCGCAGGAATAGTCAGGGAAAACTTACTTCCCGATGTTTTGAAAATATTAATTTTCTAAGCGTGAAGTTTAAAATATTTTGGTTTTTTTAAATGAAAAGCATACAAATTACAGTAGATCTGAATATATTAATTTCTCATTAAAATATTTATATGACAATTTGAATTTGAGTTAATTTCCTCATATTATGTAAGTAGTTTAAATAAGTATTTTGTTTAACGTGTATTGAAGATATTTTGTAATAACAATGTAAAACAACTAATATTTTATTCACATCAAAAGCTTAAGTACTTAGATATTACATAAATAATAAAGAAAATTGTAATAAACTCCGTGACGCGTCGACCTATTTCAACAGGTGACATCAGACGCTTCATTGATCCTTCGTAGCTTTGAAGGGCACCTTGAAAGAGCGGGAAAGCTTGCATCGCGCAGTATTTTGTACCCAGACTGTAGTAATTCAAGGCATTTTGTTATCACATGTGACGATATGCACGTCCGCCAGAGGCAATTACAAAAGAAAGCACAAAATAACAGTTAATACATATTGTGCAGTACTAGTCTCGCAGCGTCGTACTCGTCTGCATTCGTAAAGCTTCTTTTGAATACGACACACGTTTTTTCTCGTTATGATAAAGTAAAATTTTAGTGTTTTTTTTTAAAGTTTGATTGCAACAGTGCGATGGATGTTCCAGCCAAGGGAAACGTACTGGGCCGTAAGTTTTTATTATGTACTATTTTATTATTTTCAAATTACATTCAAATGTCTTGAAATTTATGATTGTTAATGGTTTGGCATGGTTATTGCTTTTAGTGTTTTTTTAATTATATGTTTACTTATTACGTTTGTATAAATAATATTTATGATTATATTATATATTAACAGACACAGGGTTTAACTTATCGGTATTGCTCTTCAATACTTTTTTTTGTAGACCCTGTATTTTTATTACCTATAATTTTTATATTTATCTTTTAAAATATAATCAATCTAAGATCGTTTATTTACGTCTAGTTAGACTACGACAACTGTGAAAACGTCGAAAAAATAGAGTTTGACTGTTAACCTCTATTTTGAGCAAACCAACACAGAGTTAGCTACAAATCGCGTATGTAAGACGTAGCTTGTCACGCACACTAAAGTCATTAACCTGGCCTGTTTTCATCGGTTGTCTAGCAGCAAAAGGCTCAATCTAGACGTATAAATTATCTAAGCAATCAATAATACCTATATTATTTACTTTTGCCATAAAGTAAATAATGTAAATTGTAAATATTTTAATGTTTGATAACGACAGGCGTTTGAGTATAATATTATGTGCTTGCTTATTACAACAACTAACTGATAACAAAATACTAACCGTTGCAACATTTTACATTTTACATATTATATTGTAATTTGAAATGATTTGTAAATCGATGTACTTTAATGTAAATCTTGATACAAAAGAGTGGCAATGATATTCTTGCTACTTCTTCTCATTAGCTCAACCCTTTACGAAGTAGCGGTAGATTCAATAAGATTTTTTTTTTAATTCATAAGTGTCATTTCCGTGACCTACGTGAATAAACTGATTTTGATTTGATTGATTTGATATAACAGAACTCTTGAATAGAAAACTCTAGGAGATTACCTACTGTTAGAAATTAAGTTACTATGTAATTTTTGTTTTTAATAACTACATAGCTCTAAGGTGTCTGTTTGAAGTAAGAATTCCTGGAGGATATTTGAACCTGCATACTATTGGGGTCATCTGGTCATGCATCAGACTACACATCTTTTTTTAATGATAATAAGGGACGAGACGAGCAGGACGTTCAGCTGATGGTAATTGACACGCCCTGCCCATTACAATGCAGTACCGCTTCGAATTTTCGAAAAACACAAAAATTCTGAGCGGCACTACAATTGCGCTCGTCACCTCGAGACATAAGATCTTAAGTCTCATTTGCCCAGTAATTTCAGTAGCTGCGGCACCCTTCAGACCGAAACACAGTTATGTTTACACATTACTGCTTCACGGTAGAAATAGGCGCCGTTGTGGTACCCATAATCTAGCCGGCATCCTGTGCAAAGGAGCCTCCCACTGGTAATGCCGGGTTACATAGCCGAACGTGACAGCTTCTTCTCAACTAGTCACTCTTATCAGAGTGGTCGTCGTCGTTGGTCTTCTTAGTTTTGGATCGCAATGCCTCCCGCGCGATGCTCCTGGCTTGTAGCATTGCGGGAGCACTCCACCACAGTCAGTGTCCGGGTCACTGCTTCGATAAGATCCGTCCATCGCGTGGGTGAGAGTCCTCTCGATCTTTTCCCCTCCACCTGGTCCTGCACTATCAACCGCTCAATCGATCATTCATTTCTGGAGATGGAACCAATAAACCAGTTAGTCTTGCAGTCTAGGGGATCAAGTTTCAGCCCCGTAGATTAGAAACACAAAGCACCTCATAAGTCGAGCTTTGGTGCTTTTGGTGATCCAGAAGGATCCTTCCAGATCTTATTGAGCATCACTACCGCACCTTAGTCTCATTTAATACTCAGCAAGTGCTCAGAGAGCTGTAAGAATATTTCAATGTATAAAATAATAATAATAATATTGACACACTTTTACACAAATTATCTTGCCCCAAACTAGGCATAGCCTGTGCTATGGATACAAGACAACGATATATTTAATACAATATACATACTTAAACATACATAAATACATATAAACATCCATTTCTCGGTAACAAACATCCATATTCATCATATAAATGATTGCACCAACCGGGATTCGAACCAGGGACCTCTAATCAGGTCAATACTTACTTATACATTACTAGCTGATACCCCGCAACTTCGTCTGCGTACACACAGGACAAAAGAAAAAATAAAAGAACACTCGTAACATAATACGCTGTCGCAACACTTTTTGTAAATAATTATGTGTTCTGCAAAGCCATTAATACTTTTCGCAGCACACGCGATGTAAAAAATATAGAAATATAGAATTTTAGAAAGGATCCTTAATTAAAAAAAAATATAGTACAGCCTATGTCACGCGGGGTTAGTGCAGCTTTCCAACAGTGAAAGAATTTTTCAAATCGGTTCAGTAGTTTCTGAGTCTATGCAATGCAAACAAAAAAAACAATCAAATCTTTCCTCTTTATAATATTAATATAGATAATAACCCTACATAATGCCAGTAACTGTCCCAATGCAGTTAATTACAGATACAAAGAGTGTCGTTTTTCGCCCTGTGCCTGTGTTGAGGACACAGGCACAGGGCGAAAAACGACAACGTAAATGCAATATTACATCACACTTTACAGTAGGTACCTATATCATAATATTAACTACGCCGGTAGGAAACTTATGAGTCATGCGTTGTCAAACCGATATGAAGTAATGTTGTGCAAACTTTTATGTAACAAAATTATTATGATAATTATACTATAGTTAATACTTGTTAATTTATATTATGAATGGCTACGCCCGCGTACATTTGATCTATGCATTTATTTTGTTAATAACCGACTTCGGAGGAGGAGGTTATCAATTCGATCGGTATTTTTTTATGTATTATATTTATATATGTACACCGATTACTCTGAGATTCATGATCCGATTTACGTAATTCTTCTTTTGTTCGATGCGAAATAGATGCCATTTGGTCCCATAAAAATTACTTACTTACATAGTTTGGCTAAGTAGTTTTCATTTTAATAACATATAAATAACAGTGTTTTATTAAAGGTTTTCATAAGAGGTGTATTAAATTAAATTTTTAATATTAGTATTAAAGTGAAAGAAATTAATGTTAAAAATTACTACCTAATTAATACTTTATTAAATTTTTCCTCCATGAAAGATATTATAATGTCTAAGTATATTATTATTATATCTGTTAAATAATTTTTGTATCAACACAAAATCTAAATATCAATATGTATTAATATCATTAATATTAAATTTAAATATAATAAACGCATATTTCACTTACTTAATAAGATTTAATTACACAATAAGAAAATTTATTCATTAATTAATACCTACTTTAGTCTTTTGCTTTCTGTTTTTCGTGCATGTGCTCGAAAATGAATAAAATTGAATTGTGTGCGTTTAATAAGTATCTGTTCTTGAAAAAATATTCTAGAGTTGCACGTTGGTGTGCAGAATTAAAACGATGACCCTTGCACAGGTCGCTCAACAGTCGTAATGACCGATCAAATGGTAAAAAATGTTAAAAACACAGATTGTCGTGTTACTTTTTGATGTTATTGATGTTTTACAGACGAACAAACAAAGTTTACAACTGATAGTGTGCGTTCTGCATTTTACACGATCGATTAAGCCCGTCCATATTCTCGCCAGATCCTCGCCTATAATGTCAGCGACAGCTTCTTTGGGTACACTCGCAAGGTTCTCAATACAGTTCTCATGCTCGGTGACGATGGACGCAGAAGTAACTGCTGCGACAAGTTTATTTTTTGTTTGTTTTTCAATTCATCAATGGGTAACTCTATCAAGGTGCTAATACGTTTTCACGCATTGTGGATTTTTAGTTTACTTTTAAACGTATATTCACCAAAACTGTTTCTAATTCAGAATATTCTAGGAATGCCAATTCTAATTCGGTTGCGTAAATACAGCTCATATTGATGTTCAGTAAATATCACGCAAACTGTTAGGCCGCGTTTCCATCTGCAAGATAAGTTCCGCGAGAAATGTCCGACAGTCTGTCTGACAGCAGCTTGCAAGTGTAAACCCAATTGCAAGTGCTGTCGCGACAGTTTCTCAAGCACCTCCGCGATATGTTGCGATAGTATGATCCGCGAGCTTCTCGAAAGACATTTAAAGCAGAAATAAATTGCAGGAATTAGTACAACATGTAAACACAAATGCAAGAACTCATGCAAGACTTCGGCGAGTTTGCTTGCAGGTGGAAACGCGGCCTTATGGGCGACGAGTCTCTCGCTTCCGAGAAACATGCGAGTGTGGAGTCAGTAGAAGTTCTCGCATTCTTAGCTCTTTTGTCCACATTCGCGTTTCCTGTGTATTTCTCGCTTTAAATTTTCGCTCGTCAATATGGAACCGGTTTTAGAAAATTAATTTAAATTTGTAAATTTAAGGTGACCGTTAGTTAGTCTTTGATAGTTAAGGGGCGGTCAAGGTTGAATATCTGGAATTACACTTTATACGCAGGACAATTAATAAAATTTGCTTCAGGAAATTCGTAAGAAATTTCGATCCAGAACCTCCAGCCAAAAATAGCTTAAACTATTTAATTAGACAACAGAGCGATCCTTTAAAAATTCCTCTCCTAAAATAAGCACCTCCAGCTGCTAAATCGTAATAGTCCTATTATGAATATTCGTTACAGCAGGCTCAATTAATTTAAAAATATATTAATAACAAACAGATGTGCAGTTTTCAGCGTCCTTCCTGAGCGTAGAGGTCAAATGATCTACGCCTCGGTAACCATGGCAACCAGAGTCAGAGCCCAGAGGGCATTGGCCGCGATCTTGTAATTGCGTGAAATCAATACAAACTTCTTAGGTCTTCGAGTGGTGTGATCGCTGACTTCCTGGTGCCTGTTATTCTAAAGTACAGCGCACATTTTTTTGAATGGGATTCCGGACTAGAATCTAACTTACAAAAACGTGTACGTCTCGGGACGCCTGACAGTAGTGATAGCTTAAACTAATCCAAGTTGAACAATCTAATATTGAAATTGTTGAACTTGAGAAAAGCTTAGGTTATTAGGTACTTAAATTTTATGGTTATTAATATGATAATGTAAGGAAATGTTATTTATTAATAAAATCATTCATTTAATATAAAATATATTTTTCGTACATTAGAATTTTGTGTATGTAGGTACATTATTAATATAATTTTTTAATCCTCTATGAGTAACAATTTAATAACACTTAATAAGTTTAAAAATTCATTGTACCTACTAAGAGAACCGAATAAAAGGCTTTATTATATTATTATATTAGTTATTATATTATATAACCTAAAATATATAATTCTATTTGTCAAAAGAGAATTACAATAGATTAGATAAATAACTATATTTATAAAGTTATTCTTACTTGAGTGAGAACTTAACTATTCAACCCATCCCTATAGTCTAGTCTAGCCGGCTAGGCAAGGTACTAGCCTTTTAGTGGACCCATTGCCAGGTGGCACAATAAAGGCGTCGTTGCGTTGTCATCTAGTCGGGCACCAAGGACTCACTAATTATGTATTCCTTAGATATAGTATTCATAAGTATTTTCCATCATATACATTTATGCTCAATCTTTATAAAAGAGATAATGGACTGCCTTGTCCAACAGCATACTTTATAATTTTTGGTATTAAGAAAATTTATTGTATTAGGCGTTACTTTGCGGAAATCCATAATTATATAAATGATTTAAGTTTTCTTTAGTGTTAATTCCGCCAATATTTGTTTTTAAAACAATTCGACACGTGCTTCGCCTCTACACGAGGCATCCTCAGGACTTGTTGCTTTTTTTTCACATAAAATTTATAGCTATCTTAGTTACCTATATAACATTTTTAATACTATCTTAAAACGTAGTTTTATATTAAGATTGCAGTGGAAACTTTTCATACTTTTACATACTATTTATATAAGTGTGCGTGTACGTGACATTATCTTATCAATAATTCATGTTATTTTGCATTAATTAAGCCATTTTTCGTTAAGGGGTAGTTCCGGCCCGATACATACTCGCTATCCTGGGCTCTGTGGGGATGGCCATCGTTTACGGGTTGAAGGTGAACCTGTCAGTAGCCATGGTGGGGATGCTGAACCACACTGCTATCAAGATGTCGGCCCATGGGTCGTTGGAGCAGCATCAGCAAGTCGCACCTACGGCGGAAGTTGAATGTCAACCTACGAGCAATGCTACGGACTCCAAGGTATATAGATTTCTCAATAAGTTTAAAAATAAGAATTTTTCTCGTCGGTTCATAAATTGCTGAGGTCTCGAAGGAAATCTAAAATGAAGAAAACTTCAAAAAATTAAGTAAAATAAATTCCAATTTTAACTTCCCGCTAAGAAAATAGAAAATTTTCAAAAATTCGGGGTGTTATTGATTATATCCCGTTTTTCGTCTTAAGGTCCTAGGAAGCTTCCCTGACTCTTCCCGCGATGGTGTCCGTACGTCTGTATGTGTGTGTGTGTGTGTGTGTATGTATGGATGTATGTGCACCTCTTATAAAGATTCTGAAGTGTTAAATTTTTTGTGTAATATAAAATGACATTTTTGTGTACGATTGCGCAATAATAAAGATTGGGCTTGGACAAGCAAACATAGAACTCTTATAAATATAACATCACATATTGTATGCTGACAAATAATTCACTTAAACACAGTAAAAAAGTATGTGTAATTATGTACCTACGCACGCAAGAATTTATACTTGTTTGGCGTAATAAAATAAAAACCTTTTAATAATTTAAAACAAAAACCCTTAATCTAATACAGATTAAGCCTTGTACTATTTAAAGTTAAAAGGACCAATAATGTAGGTAATAAAAAAGGTATTAAATAAAACCAATGTAGATATTATTATTGGTCATAATTTAGATATATAAATTTAATTTAAAAATCATTTTTAATTTATTTTTACAATTGGAAAGAAATTAATTTTTTTTAATGTACAACTTACACATATTGAAATGTAATTAATTCTCTTCTATTGGTTGTGGTTCAGCAGACATATTATGAGTTACAAGAGGCATACAGTAGCTGAAGTTTGAAATGGTCTAGTTGACTGTGACTATTGACAATGAAACAACTCAAACTTTGAAGTTAACATTTTTCATTTTCGTAGACTTTTATTGTTCAAAATCTGCACATTATATTTTATTTTTTTTTTAATTATTTGAAAACAATGGTATCCTTGGTGGTTACTTCTTGAATCTCGTGCACTTGTACATACTTACGTATTGGGGCCACAATTACATTAAATCAAAATGTATGCCCATTAATAAGTGTTATCTGTGTAGATCATATTTGTCATATGCCAAATATTGTTCATTTGGAGAAGTGATTATTGTCATCCGATTTCATTCCGGTAACCGCTGACATCCGTTCCGGACAAGATTATTGACGGACCGAATTAGCCATAGTATTATTTGTATGTACACTCGCGCACTGCTTCCGAACCCAATCCCAGATTCGGAGCTGCGTCCGAGCACAGAGACAGCGGGGCAGTAGGAAAAGTAGCCGGGGGGCGCAGCTGGCATCCAGTATAGCTCAGAGGCTTGTTCAGCTATCTGTTTTTCTGCCAACATAAACAGCCAGCTAAACGTTTAACATTAGCCAGCTATATAACGTAGAGACATCGCTTCATTGTGTGTCTTCTATCGCATTTATGACGCCGAATTCGGCCTTCGCACGACACACCACAAGTTAGGATATCATCCTCACCATCTGGATGTGTGGCGGTTCTCCACAGTGCGGTTTTCAAGGCGCTTTCTTCCACGTACTACAAAGCTGTGGAATGAGCTTCCTTGTGAGGTGTTTCCGGGACGATACGACATGGGTACCTTCAAAAACAGCGCGTACACCTTCCTTAAAGGCCGGCAACGCTCCTGTGATTCCGATTCTGGTGTTGCAAGAGAATGTGGGCGGCGGTGATCACTTAACACCAGGTGACCTATACGCTCGTTTGTCCTCTTAATCCATAAAAAAAAAAAACAAAAAAACGGCTGATTGGTTAAATCGGCTAAGAGATATAATTATTAAGTGTCTCGAGAATATAAAGCAGCAAAAATAGAATTTCTGCGAATTCTAGCACGATAATATGTAGCATGTTATATTCTGTTTAACAACCTGTAAGAAATCTAGTAGCCGCGCGTTATCGTAGGCACTGACACCTTGTTGTCTTATGCGACCACGTAAGGGTTACTAAAATTATGTTTCCTTAATATAAAATATGTTTGTTTGAAAATTTAAAAAATTAAATTATTAATTTAAAAAATATATATATTTTTACGATTAAGGTTAGATAGCTCTACCCGTGACTGTGTTCATTTAACAGCCGTTCCCAATATTCAGTCTATCTCCGGTTGCGGCCTACTTAAGATAAAAATCGTACCTTAAGTATATTGGAACAGACAAGTCAATGATGACTTGTCTGTTCCAATATACTTATCGACGGTACATCACCTTATCCATACACGCTGTCTGTCAATGGAAGGACGTATAGCTTACCAGCGATAGAAGTTCGTATGGAAATTGCAGTTCACGCGTCTCAATATAAGGCGATAAGAATGACTTATCGGGTAATTGGGACAGCTTCAGATTATTGACAGCTAATTGCTGACAGTATATGGTAGAAACCTATTCTTTATCTGTAGATAGTATAGTATATCAACAATGAGGCCAATCGTAATTCAAAGTAATTTATGTTTATATTATTATTATTGTGTCCCGAACGAGAGAAAGTATTAAATGGAATGTCTATTTAAAGAATGATACCAGTATTTAACCTTCGAACAGGTCAATATAATCTACAAGATGACGTGTTATTGGGTTTGTTCCAACTAGGTATTCGCAATCTGGTTGGGCACGTGTATTGTTGACTTTCAGAAAACATGTAGTTAAGGCGAAGAGTAAGCAGAAAACACGCAAACAAGGTGTTTTTAGACAAGTTTTGTGGTGAAAATATAGCATTTGAAGCGAAGAACACTAGTGTATCCTGTTACACATACCCTTAACTCTTGCTTGTAGGTTGCTAATGCTTGCTGTTAGTTAAACTTAACACTCCAGAGCTATTATGAATTACCAGTTGTGTTTGCAGTTAAACAAGTTTTTTCTCACTCATAAAAGTTGTTCTTATAGCTTTTACTTTTTTGTGTTGGTACATTTATTAAGATTAGTAATCAATAATGAGGATTGTAAGCAATTGAACTGTTTGCGCCTGTTAAAATGTTAAATTTTCGACACAAGAATTTTGAAAATATTGGCTTTGTTACATGGGAGCCGTGAACACATATCGCTCAAGGTCGCCAGCATTTAGTGTCGCCTTAACTTACATTGTAATTGAGATTATTGCAATTTGTGATAAATTGTTTCAACCCACTTAAGAATTACTTGTACTACTCAATTTTCTTGAGCCATTATTTCATATACGCAATAATTTAAGTATACAAAGAACTGCATTGAGTAGGTATCCCTGTAGGCATTCCATTTTATTTACCTATAGTCTGTCTAATAATGCATAATAAATAATACATAAACTTAAAAAAAAATATTGAATTAGGCGTTACTTTACGGAAATCCATAATTATACAAATGATTTAAGTTTTCTTTAGTGTGAATTCCGCCAATATTTGTTTTTAAAACAATTCGACACGTGTTGCACGAGACTCGTGCCAGATTTTGGCGAGACAACACGTCCTGAGGATGCCTCGTGTAGAGGCGAAACACGTGTCGAATTGTTTTAAAAACAAATATTGGCGGAATTAACACAAAAGAAAACTTAAATCATTTGTACATATATATATATTTACCAGTGGGAGGCTCCATTGCACAGGATACCGACTTGATTATGGGAACCACAACGGCGCCTATTTCAGCCGTGAAGCAGTATTAGTGGTTTTGGTGTGAAGGGCGCCGTAGCTATTGAAATTACTGGGCAAATGAGACTTAACATCTTATGTCTCAAGGTGACGAGCGCAGTTGTAGTGCCGCTCAGAATTTTTGGAGTTTTTCAAGAATCCTGAGCGGCACTACATTGTAATGGGCAGGGCGCATCGATTACCATTAGCTGAACGTCCTGCTCGTCTCGTCTCTTATTTTCATAAAAAAATATAGGTAGATCTTTTATATAAAATTCTCGTGTCACAATGTTCGTTCACGTACTCCTCCAAAAAGGCTTGACCGATTTTCATGAAATTTTGTGAGCATATTGAGTAGGTCTGAGAATCGGCCAACATCTATTTTTCATACCCCTAAATGTTAAGGGTGGTCCACACGAAACTTTTTTTTTTAATTTTTTTTGACATTTCTTTTAAATTGATTTGATTATGAGTCAACATTAAAAAATACATACAACTTCAAATTTTCACCCATCTACGATCAACAGTTACTTTTGTATCGCGATTTTAATATCGGCAATACAACGTTTGCTGGGTCAGCTAGAATAATATATAATTCGGTTGGTATAGTATGTAACTCATTAATAAGTTATATTGTTCGAAAATGAGGGTATTATTATATTTTATTTATTTGTTTGGTATAACATCCTCAAGTATAAAACACATTGTATAGAGATTACTTACTTTTTAATATTTAAAATATGACGACTTATACATACAGGTTGGTCGAGTACATACGATGGGCGCGCTTAATATTTCCGTAATGAATATAACAATATGTACGGTCATAAATAAATAAATTGTTTCTTAAAATATTTTCCGTACATTACAATACAAAAACTATTTTGTGGCCTTTTTATACGAATAAACCGATTTTTAAAATATGTAGCCGTTGTGAACTCTGAACAGTTTGGCTGCAAGCTGTTCAGAGTTCGAATAATAGAAGCTCATATCATCGAGTTTAATCCATGGTGACGTATACGCGATTTAATGCGCTTTCTAAAATTACGCCTCATTGTCAAAACATGTTTTTTTTTATGAAAATAAGGGACGAGACGAGCAGGACGTTCAGCGGGTGGTAATTGATACGCCCTCCTTATTACAATGCAGTGTTGCTCAGGATTCTTGAAAAAGCCAAAAATTCTGAGCGGCACTACATTTGCGTTCGTTACCTTGAGACATAAGATGTTAAGTCTCATTTGCCCAGTAATTTCACTAGCTACGGCGCCCTTCAGACCGAAACAGCGTAATGTTTTAACATTACTGCTTCACGGCAGAAATAGGCGCCGTTGCCCTGTGCCAAGGAGCCTCCCACTGGTATGTGGTAGTCAAACTAAATGAAATAAGCTGTGTTTTACAACCAGGGGTCCAGTTGCAAATGTAGTTATTACCTACCTTGTAGATAATATTTACGTGGATAGTCCCAGAAAAATGTGCCCAATGTTCTACAAAGTATCACTACCAAAATATCTTGTTTTGTACAATGACTTATATATACTTAATTTGTCAAATCACCTACCTATAAGTAGGCACTAGAAATGTATATATACGATGTTATAACTTGCCATATTTACTCTGTTTATTTTACAGGATGCAGACGGACCGTTTCTCTGGTCGTCGGAGGTGCAGGGCATCGTACTCAGCTGCTATTTTTGGGGATATTTCGTCTCTCAAATCCCTGGTTTGTATAACATCACTTACGTCGAGACAGACATCGTAAAGATTATTATTGGAATTCTCTGTAGGACACTCGAGCATAAAAATAATTTGGAATTTAATGCTGTTCTCTGCAGTCACCGGACTTCCAAATTCTTAATATGCGCCTTTAACTTTGTAACTGCCTTAGTTGCGTAGCGGTAAATGTGACCTGTTGTGAAGGTTTTTTTTTTATGAAAATAAGGGACGAGACGAGTAGGACGTTCAGCGATGGTAATTGATACGCCCTACCCATTACAATGCAGTGCCGCTCAGGATTCTTAAAAAACCCAAAATTATGAGCGGCACTACAATTGCGCTCGTCACCTTGAGACATAAGGTGTTAAGTCCCATTTTCCCAGTAATTTCAATAGCTACGGCGTCCTTCAGACAGAAACACAGAAATGTTTGCACATTACTGCTTCACGGCAGAAATAGGCGCCGTTGTGGTGCCCATAATCTAGCCGGCTTCCTGGGCAAAGGTGCCTCCCACTGGTAAGGTCTCAGGAAATCGGGTTTTTCTGAGAGTAAATTCCCAAAGTCTGGAACTGTGCTCGCTTTACGGCAATAGATTCGCAGTTGTGTGGAATTTAACAATTTAGCCGGCGATATTTGGGTGTAATACACCTCTGCCTAGTCCTTACTTACCATCGACATGAGCTGGATATGTATGTGGTTTTTCGTCAATTGTAAGTTTCTCATGAACATACATACATACGACCTGCTTCTGCACGATCTTGCTGGATGATCATCATACCGCGATTTTATGTGATATAAACTCACATGACATAAAAACATTTACAAACTCCTCGTTTCTAGAGAGCGTGGCCATCGCTCATTGGTTCTAGTGAACCTAGCTTTAGTATCATTAGGAAAAACCGAAAGAATGTAACCTTATCCGATTCTAATAAAAAAAAACCTGATGAGAGTATCAAACACAAAGCATAAAACCTTATCCGATTTTAATATGAATGAAAACTCCCAAAAAAGCCGTACACAAAAAACAATGATATCATCGAGGTAAACAAAAATTTTCATAAAATGAAAACTACTGGGCCAAACTATGTAAAATTTTTATGGGACCAAATAAGATCTATTCTGCATCAAACTAAAGAAAAATTACCGATTGAATTGATAACCTCCTCCTTTTTGAAATTAAAAATCATTTTGATGTCACTTTCTTACGAGCTTGTGAACGCAGCTTAAATTCCAGTGATTATATTATATAAAATTGTCGTAAACCATTTCATCTGCAGTCTCCCAGAAAACGAGATCAAATTCAAATATTTTTATTCAAAATAGGATATAAAATCACTTATTGAAAGTCAAAAAACAATACCGATTAAATTGATAACCTCCTCCTTTTGGAAGCCGGTTAAAAACTACCACCCATTCCAAAAGTAATTCAAACTCAGCGGGATTTTATTTTTTTTTTATATAAAAATATGGTTTCAATGTAAAATCGTACAATAAAATTTATTATTTAATAGCCTGTGGGCAGTCGCTCAATTAATAATCAGTGGTATCATTAAGAAAGTCATTTATGTTCCTTTACCAGACTAACGTTTTTTAACAATTCTTTTGAATTTCATCAAATCAAATACATTGGTTTTGAACATTATCTGGGAGCTTGTTGTATAAGCATATACAGCCACAAAAGACTTACTAACTCGACTTAGCCGAGTAGTAGGCATTATAAGTTTATGTTTGTTCCTGGTGCTAACATTATGGTTATGACAGTTTCTAGAAAATAGATTATGTGCCTATGAACAAACATTACATTATCAAGAATATATTGAGAGGTAACAGTCAAGATGTTTATTTCTTTAAATTTTTCTCTCAATGATTCTTTAAAGGCATAAAAGGCATTTATTTTCTCAAAATTGATTCCCTTTGAATTATTTTTTAGGACCTAGGTTATAAATAGCGCGAATAGCCCTCTTCTGCAGCACAATGATGGTATTGATATCGGCAGCATTGCCACATAGCGATATACCATAGGACATAATACTACGAAAATAACTAAAGTAATTCAGATTCATTTTTATTCATTCTATGTCAATGATATTTAAAAGTATAGATAGGTTACGTAGACAAAATTCGGTGTTTGAAAATGATACACTAACGCACACATGAATAATTTAAAATTGCAATAGCACATTACGATTACACGTCAAAGAAGGATAGTAAATATAATTATCGCAAGCGAAAAAGATATAAATCTATTTTGCTAATTGCTTCGTATTTGTATAGGAAGAATACAGTTAATTCCTCAGATATAATTTTTTACCGTACACCGTGATTTATGCCTAAGTAGACAATGTGTCATTGATTTAATAAAAAATATTTTAATATAGATTATAATATAGCCATATATTATATTGATGATATTAATTATTTATACATAAAATAATAAGAAACATACAGGCACCAAAACAAAACCGAAAGGTATCTACAGTAAGGGACCCTTTTTACAATTGTACTAACGAATTTATTTGTTTGGAAGTCTTTTTGTTGAGGGCTTATTACAATAAGGTAATGGGAGAAGAAGAAAATTAGCACTCACTGTCTACGTCCGCTACCTACCCTAATACTTGTTTTAGTAGTTTGATAGTTCAGCTACCTATATACGCACTTGTTTATTAAAAATTATTACATATCATATACATTCACTAGAACAACGACTTTTTTACATCATTTCCTAAAATATTCTACCTCGATCATCCCGCAACAGACAGCATCAATATTTCGTCACTTCTGTACGTTAAACTATGATCGGCTTGGTGACGATCGGCGTTGTCATGGCGACGTATTTATTTTGTTAGATAAATAATGAAATCAAATAAAATGTTAAAAATCATTATTTCTTAACTGTGGTATGTATTTCTATGATTTTTTTTTACTTTCATAATTAGTAAGATGCACCCATAACACAAGACAGCATTTTAATGTTTTACCTATATCAAATTGTAAGCAATTCTGTCAACAACAAACGCGTGTGTACCGTTTTCGTATCGAGAGAGCGACTACACCAAAGGAACCAATTGACTCAATTTAGGCGATTGATTTTCGGCGCGCTAATGACATATCTACCTCTTTTAATACTATAATATCATTGTTCTATGTCAGTTAATTTTCTAATCTTTTTTTGTCGCGCATGCTGCAGAACTAAGTTTATCTTGATCTGGATAGATTTTAGGTAAAACACATAACAAATATTTAAAAAAAAATCAAAACATTGTTTTATCTTCGGTGCGATTTAATTATATTATGTAAGATGTATAAAAATATAAAAACATAGGTATGTATATCCATGCATTCATAATAGGTATACTGAATCAATTAAATATTATCTAAGTACTTATTTAAGTTACAAAAATGTGCTCTAAAGTATGTATCTAGAATTTATTAGAATTAAAGGATTTTTTTTATGTTTGAGATTGACGATCTCTTTGGTTTTCTGATCTACCTACATACTACCTCAGAATACATAATAATATGCTACTATGAACTTGCCTAAGTTTGATTGAAACATCATTTGTTCACAATATAAAGTACCTAATAGCCATGTACCTAACTGGTAATTATTCTTATTTAAGAGAGGCAGCCCTTACGTCTTCAGAAGAGGTAAGAGCTCCACGATGGGAAAAGAGGCAACTTCTAGATGTATATAATTGTATTGTAAATGTGCGATCTGAATTGCACCTAATTGCATCTTAGCAAGAGTTCCTATTACTTTAATTTATTTTGCGGAGGGAATCTTCCGTACCTGTACTATTATGTATTCTGTGCCTTACAACTCAACATATTAACTATTGTCTTTTATTTTCAGGGGGAAGAGTAGCAGAATTATTCTCAGCCAAATGGGTGATGTTCTTTAGTGTGTGCATCAACGTGGTGTGCACTCTGCTCACTCCGGTAATGGCGGAGGCGCATTATGTGGCTGTCGTCCTCATGAGAGTTGGGGAAGGTATCGGTGGGGTAAGTAGCTCATATAACATTCATCTTAAAACCAGCTTACAAGTACTTATTTATACAACTTATTTTATGTACATAAGTATTGCTTTTGTTTAAAAAATCCGCGCCTCTTTGTAACCCCGCGCCCCTTGGCACATGCCTAGTTTGCTTTAGGAATAAAACGCCTTTGTATGGTGGAATCCCAAATACTAGACATTTTTTTACACTCCCGTACTATGCTTTTCAAATTAAAGGGGTTTCCTTTTCTATTTAACCGACTTCAAAAAGCAGGAGGTTCTCAATTCGATCGGTATTTTTTTATGTATGTACACCGATTACTTTGAGATTTATGATCCGATCTACGTAATTCAACGTTCAATGCGGAATAGATGAAATTTGGTCCCATAAAAATTTAACATAGTTTGGCCCAGTAGTTTTACTTTTATTAACATTTTTTATGAAAAGTTGTGTCTACGTGGATGATATTATTCTTTTTTTTATCGGATTTTGTTACGTAGGCGCACAGACCTATAAGAATCTACTTAGAAATCCTACTAAGCTATCATCAAATTTCAGGGCGTCACATTCCCAGCGATGCACGTGTTGCTGTCAAAGTGGGCCCCGCCAGTCGAGCGCAGTGTCATGGCGGCACTTGTTTACGCGGGAACTTCGCTCGGCACTGTCATGTCTATGTTGATGGCGGGAGTCCTTACTGCTACACTTGGTAAATTTTCATAGGATTAATGGGCTGTCAAGTCACCTAACGCCGCCGTCCATGCTCTAATGGAAGAATTTGAAGTATCTCGCCGGCAACTTTGAAGCGGAAATGTGCCCTACAATAGGTAGAATGGCAAGCCCAATGGAAAACGCTGTGGTCATGTACTCTCTGCCTCTGATAGAGTTCGTACCTTCCTCTCCTTCCGATTCGATATTTGCTGGACTCGAGTTCCAATCATAATCGATATATTATTATTGTTTTTCTTTTAAGCATTTTAAGAACTTATATTAGTTCGACGAATAATTATATTTAGTGTTCACGTAATGACTTACACCAGTTTGAATTCTTAGAACTTTTTTTGTTATTTCCCACAATACAAGATAAAAGCAATGATCAACAATCGCACATAGAAATTAAATTATAAAACTACGAGTACAAAGAAGTGTCCTTTCGACTACTAAGTGAACGTTGTGTCTACTTGTAAACGTTGTAACGATGTACTTGTTGACGTACGGTATTTTACTATGGGGTCATGCTGCTGACATTGATATAGTGTTTGCTCTGCAAAAGAGAGCTGTTCGTGCTATATATCAGCTTGGTTATAGACAGTCTCTCAAAGAACAATTTAAAGGAATAAATATTATGACTGTTCATTGTCAGTACATTTATGAAAATTTAATATACGTTCACAAAAATCGTCACCATTTTGCTCTTAATAGTGATTTTCATTATTATAACACTAGAAATAAGGGATTGCTTGTAACTAATTCTAGTAGGCTTCATAAGATACATAATAGCTTTAAGGGTAAATGTATACACTTCTATAATAAAGTCCCAGCCACTGTTCAGGCATTATCTATAAGTAAATTTAAATGTTTTATAAAAAAATGGCTCTGTCGTAAATCGTATTACTCCACTGCTGAATATCTAAATGATCGGACAGCCTGGGACTAGATGGTGATTATTTTATAGCGATGGAAATGACTGTATAATATTGTATATTTTTATTGAAAAGAGCGGAAAAAAAGAATGCTGGGAGAGTTTCTTGCGCCGCTTCTTCTCTCTCAGAGCGCCATTTGTTTCCGAAGCGGTAGTAGTATCTAGTAGTTATTAGAAATGACATCAAAAAGTAAAGAAAATAAATGCCTTTTAAACACTGCGGAAGTATAGTTTGATACTCTGTTACGTCCAGGCTGTCCACTGTTATAAGCGTTTCACTTACTTCTGTATCGTCCTAAGGACTTGGATAATATTTACTAAACGGGGTATTTTGGGTCGAAAAACCGACCTAGCGTCATCTCTGTAGAAGCGTGATGTACCAAATTCATATAAATATATGAAATTATATTCAATCGAATATTTAATGATTTTGGAAATATTATTTTTTTCCTAAAATGTTCTTCTCATCTTTGTCTTCTATGAGTGAAATACTGTTTTCATTGAAGTTGCAATGAAATATATTTGCCTGGAGATTAGAAAACATCTTCGAAGTCAAAAAGAACAACTATCTCCAGCAACTCCCAATTCTTCATCTTTAATTTAGGGAATTTCCACTTTTGAACAGGTTGGGAGAGTGTGTTCTACGTAATGGGTGGCTTGTCCTGTCTCTGGTGTGTGCTGTGGGTGTTCCTGGTTCAAGACTCGCCGGGGCAGCAGCCACTCATCAGCAAAGAGGAGCGGGACTTCATCGTAACCTCACTGGGCGGCAACAACGATAAATCCCACAAGGTACAAAATTTGAGAGCTCTCGCCATATAAACGTAAACAAATACCAGTCACCTTACAGTAAAAACCACGCACGCATCTTCCAAGAGGTTGGGAAATATCCCAACGTAGAGATAATATTCAATTATCAAACGAAGACCGAAGACCGAAGAATGTTTGGACCTTTTCACTATAAGTATTGCTCATGAAACAAAATATTGTGTAAAGAGACCGAATTTCAAATTCTAATCTGGAAACAGAATAATTTAGGCCAGCATTCTTATTCTCAAGAAGTGATAAGCACCGACGAACAAAGTAATGTATTTTTTAAGTGATCACCGCCGCCGACATTCTCCTGCATCACACGAGCGTTACCAGATTTTTTTTTAACTTTTTTTAATGTGTACTGTATAATGATTTTCACACCTAACGATTTATATGTTTAAATACGCATTTAAAAATATGCAGTATACACTAAGAGAAAAAGGGGATGTAATGGCTGGTGTAAACTGTTCTCAATATTTATATTTATTAGGTATTTTTTTTTTATCTTTTGTTATTTAAAAGTATACCTTCTTATGTATAAAAAAAATATTAATATAAATATAAAGTACAGTCGTTGTGTGCGAAGTAATGCATTTGCACCACGAATAAACCTACACAGGTTTCTGTGGCGCATTTTAATCTTAAGTTTTCATTGTACTCTTTGTTTTTATTTGAATAAAAAAAAATATAAGAAGATAAGTTTTATAATATTTATACTATGTTATGATCTCATTTGACAGAACATGTCAGTACCCTGGAAGCAGGTGTTTACATCCGGTCCGTTCCTGGCGATCGTCGTTGCACACGCGTGTTCCAACTGGGGCTGGTACATGTTGCTAATAGAGCTGCCGTTCTACATGAAACAGGTCCTCAAGTTTAACATGACAGAGGTGAGTTGTGAAAAGGATTTAAATAGTAACATTGATAATTGAAAGCGCTGCTAATTACCGTCGCTGGGCGATGATACGACAGAAGCTCAATAACTAGGGAGGCTTAGGTGCAAACTCTTTGGAACGTAAAAAATTGTTTGTCTGTAAAGTCGTATAACGGTTGATAATTTTATGTAAAAACTTTTTATGGAAACATGTTTTATACGATAGCTTATATGAGTCATAATAGTTTTTAGTGAACATAGAGTTAGGCATTTCATGTGACCCCAGATATAGAAATCAAACGGCGTTAAATCCGGACTCCTCGCAGGCCACGCAATGGGTCCCATTCGCCTTATCCAATGATTGGGGAAATGGCCATCCATCGCCTAACATTGACCCCAAAATGTGCAGGATATCCGTCTTGCTGGCAAAGGCATGTCTTCGAGATGATAAAACATATAATTTGTCAAAAAAATTTCGCTTTTTTCATGCGTTTGTGTTAAATGCCATGTATGAACTAGCAGTTTAGATTGTTGCTTCTTCGACTATAAAACGTGCTATACACGACGCGTGACGGTCAGGTAAATCAACTTTTTCAACTTTTTAACCATTTGTTCGACAGCTACGATATAGAATAATTTTTGGTGGTTATTCTTCACGTTTAGTTTAGCGCACGAACGTGCAAGTGTAGATTACGGTGGAACACGTGAACCTAAAGTATCTTGTAAATGTTGATTAACATATATACATGATCGCATAATTTAGAATTGTTGAAGCTACACTTTTTCGTCTTTGAAAAAAATATGAGTAAATTTTTACGAAGCGTGCGTACAGCGTCATGTTTTCGACATCATAATGATATCTGGTATAGTGTGAAGTGGTCCATATTCAAGATTTAGTAAGTTAACAGAGTATCCTTTCAAATGGGAGTTATATTTAATGTGTCTGTAGCTTTGGTAAACAAGACCTCAGAGTATAACAGACATTTGCAGTCAAAATGTTAAAACTTATGCTGCAGCCACATTGTAGCGACAAGTTCAGACGACTTTTTATCAATCATCAACATATCGTATAAAAGTATTAGAGTTACTTTTTGAATATTTTTTTTTAAATTCCTAACTAAACCTCAAATATTTAAAGCAAAAATTGGCCAATTTTACAAAATGTCCAATTAAAATTTTTGTATCTAAATTTTAAAAATTGTTTACTCACAGAACGCTGTTACTACAGCACTCCCGTTCCTCTCTCTGTGGTTCTTCAGCATGGGTCTCAGCAAAACCTTGGACACACTCAGGGAAAAGAATATCATCACCACCACAACAGCTCGGAAGATTGGTACTTTGTTTGGTAAGTTTGGTACATATATCCGCGAGGGAAGCCTTTTTTGGCGGTAAAATAATTAAGGAACCAATAGCGCTGATCCCATGTCGCCTTTTTGCACTTTCTTACTTTTTAATGGCTTTCTATATTATGTTTCTTAAATAATTTGTAAGAGTATAATACAAATATATATATTGAGTAACATTAAGTACATTTCTATTTCTTGTTGAAATGTAATAATATTATCAATGTTGTTTTTTATATTAACATCAAGATTGTAGGATAGAATAACTATACTAGTAGCGTATAGACGAACCGACAGTCCGATAAAGCGTGAACTATATTGATTTGTGAACGTCTACGTCTGTAAGCTAATTCGAAGCGTGGCTGACTGTTTACGACTTGTCAATTGAAATCAGTTACAGTAACAATAGATTCATCTTCCTTTTCTATCTTGCTCTATCTGTTAGCGACTCTGTCCGATTCTTCTCTCTTACACGCAAATAATCTTTATACGCTAGTAGTAGAGTTAAGTTTTGTTTCTTTGCTAGCTGCAGAATGAAGTTTTGCTCCCTTGCACAGGATGACGGCTAGATTATGGGTACCACAACGGCGCCTATTTCTGCTGTGAAGCAGTAATGAATAAGCATTATTTTGTTTCGGTCTGAAGGGTGCCGTAGCTAGTGAAATTACTGGGCAAATGAGACTTAACATCTTATGCCTCAAGGTGACGAGTGCAATTGTAGTGCCGCTCAGAATTTTTGGGTTTTTCAAGAATACTGAGCGGCACTGCATTGTAATGGGCAGGGCGTATCAATGACCATCTGCTGAACGTCCTTTTCGTCTCGTACCTAATTGTCATAAAAAAATCTGAGCTTGAGGAACTACAATTATTTGATGTTTATTTTTAGCGTCAGCCGTCCCAGCAGTGTGCCTAGTGGCGCTGTGCTACATCGGGTGTAACCGAGCTGGTGCCGTGGCGCTCATGGCTCTGGGTGTCACCTGCATCGGTGGAATGTTCTGCGGCTTCCTGTCCAACCACATCGATATCGCGCCCAACTTCGCAGGTGACATAATAATAATAATAAGCCTTTTTATTTCTTGTCAACAATAGATTTTTTTTTACAGTAAGTGGTTATTTTTTAGTAATGTGTAAGATTAAATTAAAATTCAATATAAACAATTTATGGGTTAACAAGAACCCCTGTATGAGTAAAGGCCTCCTCCAAAGATGCCCATTCTTGTCGGTCTTGTGCTATGGAGCACCAGTCAATGCCAGCTAATCTTTTCAGATCATCTTCCCAGCGGGCTAAGGGTTTTCCCCTTCTCCTCTTGCCTGAAGGACTTTTCCACTGGGTAACTCTTATGGTCCACCTTCTATCAGCCATTCTCGCTACATGTCAAGCCCATTGCCATTTCCGCTTTTGGGCGAAGGTCAAAGCGTTTGTAGCTTTGGTGATGCCTCTTATCTTATCTATATAGCAGGTGACATAGAATCAGTTAATTAATAATAGTACATCTGTTACCATGCTCTGCTCGGTGTATAATAATAATAATCATCATCATCATCTCAGCTGGAAGACGTCCACTGCTGGACAAAGGCCTCATCCAACGTATTCCGGCGATCTTGACCAGATCGTCGGTCCATCTTGTGGGTACCAACTCTACGCCTTCCGTTACGTGGTCGCCATTCGAGGACCTTACTGCCCCAACGGCCATTTTTCCGCCGAGCTATGTGCCCTACATACTGCCACTTCAGTTTCGCAATCATTTGGGCTATGAATATGGTTCTCCTACGGATCTCCTCATTTCTGATTCGATCTCACAGGGAAACTCCGAGAATATCCCTCTCCATTGCAGGGGGTGCTAAGAAGCCCCGGGTTCGGAAACGCTAATAATAATAATAAGTCATTTATTTTCATGACAGCATAATATTTACAATAGCAAATAGAATTATGAATATTATCCACCCTCTTCTTCTTCTTAGTACAGACCTTCTCCAGCTGTGTGTTATGTTCAATTTTGTGTAAAATAAAATGTTATACACACTAGATATATATTTGCATGCCTTGCAGGTAGGATAAGAGAAACTAAGATTAATCAAATTAAGACCGATTGTCAAACTGACCAACCTGACCGGGTTCGTATCCCGGTAGATGCAATCATTTATATGATGAATATTAATGTTTGTTTCCGAGTCATGGATGTTTATATGTGTTTATGTATGTTTAAGTATATTGTATTAAATATATCGTTGTCTTGCACCCATAGTACAGGCTATGCCTAGTTTGGGGCTCTACTTCCAGGCCCTGTCATTACCATTTTTTAATCAACTATTAATTATATTCCAGGAACGCTAGTTGCCATCACAAACACGATTGCAACGGTCCCGGGTATTGTAGTGCCTATTTTCGTCGGAGTTTTAACTCATGGAAATGTAAGTATTTATATAATACTTCATATTTTACTAGTAGTGGCATGTTGCTTTCGCAACTAAAGATTTTATCTCAATGTTTAAGTAGAGATAACAGAGACAGTTGTCATACTGAAACATGCAGGGCAAGCCTGTCAGCCATTAAGTTGGCATAGCGACAAACCATTCCGTACGGACGCACGCCATGAAAGGGAAGATATTAGTAGGATAATATAATACGGGATAATTTTTAAAGTAGAAATGTATTTAAGTCATTTAATATCATCATTTTTGTATAACTCTTCATTTCTTTAATTTTAATTGTTCAACTTTGTTACTCTTTTCGCACTATTGTGAATGTTGTTTACACCTGTAAAGACATGTCATATTGTACTATCCCTTGTGTACTTGCTGAAATTTTAATTTTATAATGATGTGTTGTTGGTGTAACTATCTAAATAAATAAAATAAAAAAAATAAAAATAAGACTCTGTAATGTAATTTTGTATCAACAATTCTTAATTCAAGGACTCTTTGAAGAGGTTTTTAGGCCCACCAGCTTGGAATATAGGATGAGTATGAATATCTTCTTAGTTTTCCATCACACCTGAAGAGAATATTAATAATTATTAATCTATATAAATAATAATCAATGTTACGTTTGCCCCTATGCTGTCCAATACAATATGGTTGGTCACCTCATAAAGCATTTAATAATTCGAATAGCTAACCAGAGGCGAAATAAAGTGTCGCGAAATATGAAATAAATAAACAGGATGTTAAAAAAACACCGATCACAAATGGTAACAAACACAGCGATTCGAGGATTTTATATATTAGAAGTTACACTAACAATACTATTTATTAATATATAGGTACTCTTTAAATATAATTCTTAGTAATTGTTGTCTGTGGTCTCTGTACCTACTCTTCAGTTAGGTGTAAGTGTGATATGTTGCAGTTTTGTGGCGCGCTATTTTAAATGTATTATTAGATTGCTTACAATAAGGATGATATGAGAGAATATATAATAAAACTATTGAAACAAGCCATAAGACCATGCGAAATAAACTATCTTATAAAGAAAATGAGAGTCAGAACTTGGTCAGGGCGTAGTGTGCCAAACGGCACTTCCGATCTTGGTGTATATGAAAGATCTAGTGCCAAATGGCACTGGTCGATTTTGAAAGGACACGTCAATAATATATTCTTAATTATTACAGCAAACAATATCAGCCTGGCGTATCATTTTCTTCGTGACAGTCGGTCTGTATATAATAGAGATAGTGGTCTACACTATCTTTGGTTCTGGTGAGCAGCAGCCCTGGAACAACTTGCCAGAAGAAAAAACAGACAACTCTGAGGACAAGCCGCTTAACAATGAAGCAGAGAAGACACAAGTATAGATTTGTACGGTCTGCGTATTAAATAGATATTTAATGACTTTATTTGCTTAGATAATTTATACGTCTAGGAAGTCTCTTGCCGTTAGACAACCGATAAGAACAGGCCAGGTTCAATACTCTAGTGTGCGTGACAAGCTACGTCTTACACTTGCGATTTGTATGACACTTTGAGTTAGTGCAAGAATAGTAACTAGACATCGGTTTGACGTGACCAACATGAGACAGATAATAATATCCTATATAATATATAGGTACATAATAAAAGACAAGTGTTCTTTAATTATCACTTTTACGTCGTAAAACACAACATCATAGCATATTTCCTTCGATTCTACTTAAAATTGTCACAGATGTTGAATAAATAGTCAATATTTCACACGTTTCACAAGTTTTCTGTGCAGCGCTGTCAAGTTTGTTTAGTACACCGTGTGTGCTGACCTTAAAAAAACTGGCACGCATGGCGAAACAAAAATCTAATCACTCTATCTCATTTCTTTACTTAACACTCGCATAAGTTTTTCTTTTTCTCGTGTGAGTAAGACGGAAGCTAACAATTAGTCTAGTTACTATTGGTCTATGGTGTGCGTGCATTGCTCAAAATAAACTCAATTTTTTTTTGACATTTTCACAACTGTCATAGTCGGTCTAGACGTATAAATGATCTATTTTTGAAAGCGATTATGTTTCTTTATTGTTTTGTATTGTATAGTTATTTATAAATAAGCGAGCTCTTTATGATGTAACCGCGTAGGATATTATATTTTTAATGAATTTCTTTTTAAATCCCAAAGTAATACATACCTACTATTGATATCTAAATAAGAAGGTAATAGATATATTTTAAATGCTAATTCCTTGCGGGATGACTGTCATATTATATATAAAAATTACATTCCTCCAACGCTCCGGATATTGACGGATTTGTGTATTAATGGTGTTGAAAAGGACGGCAAAACGAGTAAATTAAATCTCATAGTGGAAAATACTTACTAGCTGGCGGTAAAACTCACGTGTGACTAGGGTTACCATTAATTAATTTGAAAAGCCCTGACAAAAGTCTGTTATTTAGATAAAAGTCCGGACTTTTTAGTTGATCTCGTGTTTTTTTTTGGAATAGGAGGACAAACCAGCGTACGGGTCACCTGGTGTCAAGTGATCACCGCCGCCCACATTCTCTTGCAACACCAGAGGAATCACAAGGGCGTTGCCGGCCTTTAAGGAAGGTGCGCGCTTTTTTTGATAAGGTACCCATGTCGTATCGTCCCGGAAACACCGCACAAGGAAGCTCATTCCACAGCTTTTTAGTACGAGGAAGAAAGCTCCTTGAAAACCGCACTGCGGAGGACCACCAAACATCCAGATGGTGAGGATGATATCCTAACTTGTGGCGTTGTAGTATTATGACTATATTTCATGTAATTAAAAATAAAATCCGGACATAGTTAAAGATCCGGACTAGAGTCTAAAAGTCCGAACATGTCCGGATTAATCCGGACGTAACCCTACGTATGAGGCGACGTGTTCACCGCGGCTATTAGGTAATTTAAGTACCTTCTTATTTAGATTTCTATGGTAGGTATCTACCTAGGACTTAAAAAACCGGTGAAGTGATTTATTAATGGAATTACTTGTGGAAATTATTCTAGTATAATACATCCACGATACATACAAATAATTATTCAAAGATTTTTGAGTTTCCTGATGTTTCTACGTTGGGAACACGGGATCATTGGCCAGTAGTAAGACCTGAAGATTTATCAGAAAACTCATAGGTATAAAAATAGTCCAAACTATGGATATATTTAGGCTGCTTTCAGGGCATAAAATATAGGTATCAAAATAGCTAAGTACCTAAAGTAAGAATTTAGGATTAAGTGATTAAAAAACCACCAAAGAATAATACCTAATAATTATTAATTCATTTGAAGAGAGGAATTGAATTTAAAACATAATAATTCCTTTTTTAATGAAGTTTAACTTTTTGAGAAAAGATTTTAAAACGTATATGTTTTGAAAGTCCACTCATATTTTAACTGAATTTAAGATAAGACCATACAGTTGTCAATCGCCACTGTTTTTAATAATTCCTCTCTTCATATGATCGAATTATACCAGTGTTAGTATACATATAATATGTTTATAATGATAAGTAATGACTTATAAATAATATATAATTTACAAATAATTTCGGCAATGCATCTCTTCGCAAGACGTCTGGAATTGGAGGTTTTGGCAATGATTTTATCATGCATTTAATCCGTTTGCATTGTGATAAATTACTTATAAAAAGTAAGTAGGTATATTTTATAACAACTTACATTGATTCATTTTCATTAATTATTTGATAATGTGTATGGAACAATAATGTACTTAAAGTGAATATATTATGTATATCAATGTTTCGATAAAATTTTTAAGTTACTTGAACTATCTTGAAGATCGTTCGTCCTTTTTTTCAAAAATAAATATTAAATAAATTAACCGTGCGTTGGAACCTTGTCATAATTACGTCTAAGTGACCTTAGTCGTCAGTTTACAAGCATTTAAAATTTATAAGTATAAAATTATTTCAAAGACCCCTTGATCTGTATTGAAAATAGTCGGATACTAACTGAAGTGGATTGTCTTAGTAGGAAATGTTGTAACGTTTCACGTTTTTGTGAACATCAAGTTCAAATAGACCACATCTTAAGAAGTTTCACTCAAAAAATTACGCTCAGGCAGAGATGAGTAGACTTATAAGTGCGGGGGCCCCTTTCGCGCGGGGCCCGGAGCGATTGATACTCTCGCTACGTTGTTAATCCAGCACTGAGCGGACATCAGTAAGATGGCGGCTGGTCCCTTAATCAACTCGCGGGGACAATAGCCAAAATAATGACTGTTACTTTGTAATATTATAGTACTTACCACATTTATGATATTAAAAATGTATAAATACTGTTAAGTATTTTATTTTGCATTAAAAGCTTTATAACTAAAACGTCTTTTTATCAATAGTATTTACCTAGGTACTATGCTGAAAAGTTTAAAGATTAGAAAGTAAGTGAATAAATAAGAAATGAACATTGAAGTCAAGAAAGACAATTAACCTTCTTTGGACTCCCCACGTTGAGATGTACATCGTATCTATGTCAGTTATTACATCATTGATCCCGAAAAAAGGTGTTCCATGCAGCACGGACACTGATCACTTACCTTACATTTCACTACATGGCTAAATGACACTTTAGAGACTGAGCGTTTGGCGATTAAATAAAACAACTGCTTGACTGTGAGGAATAAGTGGAAGATATATGGAAGATATAGTTTATTTTTTTTTTTTTTGCGCCCAAGCAAATGAATGGGCTACCCTCCGGGATAATGACGGGAGGGAGGTGGTGAATGCTCATGCATACCAACGCAGACTTAGGCTGCTCACGTCACTCACGTGAAAACCTAGGTTCCTACCCACTAAACACCACCTGCAGTTGGCTTTGGGCAGGTGCCCTCTAAGCCTACATCGAAGGCGACCTTCTCTTGGGGAGAGAGAGGCGCAAGCGGCACTGCCTATGGAGTTTCCGCTGCCTCCTTAATCAGGGGATTTGGGTGATTGTCTGAGGACTTAAAGAAAGTTTCAGACAAGCACTTTAGGTGTTGTTGGATGGTGGGGAGCTCTAAGTCCCGGTGAAGGTCTGCGTTTCTAACGCACCAGTGGGCATTGACAGCCTTACGGCAGAAAATGGATTGGACTGTTTGGAGTTTATCTATAATATTGGGTTCCGCATGATCGAAAATTGGAGCGGCGTAAGTCATAACCGGTCGAATGCAAACCTTGAAGAGTGTTCGCTTGTTCCTAAAAGACATTTTACTGTGCCTACCTAACATACTGTTTAGGCGGTACAGATAGAAGCGGGCGGTTCCGGTCACTTTCTGGACGTGAGGCCTGAAGGTGAGTTGGGAGTCGAGGGTCACACCCAAGTACTTGGCTGTGGACCTGAAGGGGATAGGGGAGCCTAATAGATGAATGGGTCGATCCCGGCAGAAGCGTCTGCGCTTAAAATCAAAACGGACTGCGGAGCTTTTATCCGGGTTGACCTCAATACGCCATTTCTTAAACCAGTCACCTAGCTCATTAACTGAGCGTTGGAGCCTGGAGAGGACTGAAGATATCTGTTGGGACTGGACGTAGAGAGCGGTATCGTCAGCGAAGAGAGAGTGTTGGACTCCATTTCTAGGGATGGGAATATCGTTGGTATACGATATGTATAGAAGTGGTGAGCCCTGTGATACCCCAGCCGTGAGCAGGCGATGGGAGGAGAGGACACCTTCGTGTCTGAAACGAAAGGTATGTTTGTGAAGATAAGAAGCCACTATGCGGACTAATCGGGATGGGAGGCCTAGAGCGTGGAGTTTATATATTAGGCCTTCGTGCCAGACTTTGTCAAAAGCCTTGGCGACGTCGAAGAAGACAGCGATTGTCCTTTTACGTTTGGGATAGAATCCGCTGTAGATGTACTCTACAATGCGGTGGACTTGTTGAGGACAAGAGTGTTTAGCACGAAAGCCGAATTATTGATGTATTATTAAGGGAGGGCCGTCCGTTGGAAAGAGATGCTTTCTCATACGGAACAGAATAACCCGTTCAAAGACTTTCCCCATAGCCTTGAGGAGGCTGATGGGGCGATGCTTGGAGGGGATATTGAGGGGTTTCCCTGGTTTAGGAATCCCTATAACTATGGCCAAGCGGTTGGAAAGAAGCAGTGGTCGAGGCAGGCGTTGAAGAGTAGGACAAGAAAGAAGATCACCTGCTCGGGGAAGTGTTTGAGCGCCAGGTTGGAAATACCGTCGGCTCCTGGAGCTTTGCGAGGTTTTAATCCACGGATGATGGATTTAACCTCCTCTACAGTAGTTGGAATGGGATCGTCGGTGAGAGGCATTGAGTTCAGACGGCTGACCTCATTCTCCACCGACGCTACGTGGAGAGGTTCAAAAGAAGATGTGCTGGGTGAGCATTGTGAAGCAATGCTTTCAGCAAAACACTCCACTTTACCCCTGTCCTCGAAAGCTGTACTGCTGTCGGGGCGTATCAAAGGCGGAGTGTGGAATATTGCGTCAGTACGAAGGGCTTTCGCCACTTTGTAATACGCCTGGTGTGAAGGGGAAATGTTCTCCATGAGTGAATCCCAATTGGAATTCCTCAATTCGGAGAGACGTAACCTAACTTGGAAGTTAGCGCGTGACATATAGTTGGGCGTTGGGTACTTGGCGGCTCTTCTGAGAGCTGCATTCTTGGCTCTAATGAGGTTCATGACATCAAGCGGGAGCTTATGGTTGTTAACCTTAACCACCCGCTCGTTGTCATGGAGAGCGGACTGCACTGTTTGGATAAGTGCTTTTACCGTGATGTCAATCTTATCCGTACTATCGAAATAGTTGGACGAGATTGCATATGGTGAATTGGGGGCATCAAAAGTTGATGCAAGAGACTCCCTATAACCCTCCCAGTTGGTGAGGGTTTTAGGGTGAGTGGTGGTAGGGGTGGGGGCATGGGGCCCGAGCTTGAGGGAGACTGGACGATGGTCGGAGCCCAGGTCATCGAGTGGTTCCATCGCCCTTAAATTAAGAGCGATACCCTTGACCAAGGCGATGTCTAAAATATCGGGAGAGTGTGCTACGTTATCCGGGTAGTGTGTTGGAGAGGTGGGACTTAGGACGTCTAAGTCCATAGACCTAATTAGACGGCGGAGCTTGATGCCATTCCCGTTTGTGGATAGGCACTTCCAGTCAGTGCGTTTGGAGTTGAAATCTCCAAACAAGATGACTGAGTCACCTAGTGAGAGAAGAGTCTCAAGGTCGCTCTGGAGAGGGATCTTGAGAGTAGGGAGGTAGATTGAGGCTATGATCAGAGACGGATGTCCTGACATGCCCAACTGACAAACGGTTGCTTCCATGTTGGTAAGCACTGGAGTAGCGATTTGCGAGCAATGAGCGTCGGCTCTGCCATTGTGTACAAGAGAGTAGGAAGGGATCGATAATCCCTTTGAAGCGTCGGGTTTAAGGAATGTTTCTTGGATAAGGTCGATGTCCTTATTGCGAACAAATTCCTTAATCTCTGGGAGGTTGGTGTGCAGGCCGCGCGTATTGAATGAGACAAGTGATACACCCTGCGGCTTCACTCGCCCCATGTTCTGTGATGAAGCGTTACGCGATTGGGACATTAGTACATAGAATTCACCAAGTCTTGGTGCTCTATCATCGCAATAAGGCGCTAATGTGGAGACCTAGCTGTTTTGAATCTGTTGGCTAGAATGTTGAATTCTTTAATGTCGAATTCTCCATTCGTCAAGAAACTCAGGGGGTTATGCACTCCTGAGTCTGGTTGAGGAGGTGTTGCCCATCTGCGGCCACTGGGAATTGACATTAGATGTCTGGGAGACCGGGGCTGCTTGTCTCCAAGAAGTGGAGAGTAAAGGCCCGGTTGTCCTGTTCCTCAGTTGAGGAAAGTTCGCGCCAGTGGCCGGAGGTGGCCCTGGTTTTGAAGACTGCTTCTTAGCAGTCTTCGTTGTTGAGGGACGAGGGGCGCGGGGACATCCGCGGTAGTTCGCGGGATGTCCTTCCTGCCCACAAAGGACGCAAGCGGGAGGAGTCTCCGCATCGCGGGTGCGTTTGCACTCCTTGGTTGTGTGAGGCTCTAGGCACTTGACGCACCTAGGCAGGGCTGAGCAGTTTGCAGCTGCGTGGCCATAAAGCTGGCAGCGATGGCACTGCCCTGGGAAGCCCCGTCTGTGTGGAGCTTCTACTCGGATGTTTGAGAGCCCACATACGATGCGCTCTCTCTTGAAAATTTCCCTCGACTCGGGGACATTGGTTAGGATAACTAGAGCCAGAGGGTATTTCTTGCCGGATCAGCTGTACATTTTGTGTACAGCCTCGGCCTTGAACCCTTGCATGGTCAGGTCCTCCAGGATGACCTCACTGGGGAGCTCATAAGGGACGCCACGTAGAATGGCTTTCACTTTGCGCTCTTCCGGGAGCGCATAAGTGTGGTATGCGACACTCTTATGAGTGAGGAGGCGAGTGAGGACTCGGAAGTCCTCCGTAGTCGGGACGACTACGCGGATAGCTTCACCCGTGTTGGTAGCTCGGGTGTATTGCACCTTTTTGTCGGCGCAGAGCTGTGCAACATAAGTCCACTTTGCCTTGTCTCGGGAGAAGATAGGCAGTGGGGGCTTATTTGCAGGGAGGACAGGCGTGCAGCGCGTGGCTGGCTTCATAGATGAGGTGATAGAGACCTCGGGCAAGCTAATGTCGAGAGAACTTAGAGGGACAGGGGTTGGGGCGGAGAGTACGTTATCCGTGGAGGTGGCTGAGCGCTTGGACTGGCGCTTCTTCCTGGATTGAACCAGTTGGAAAGGTTCTCCAGAGGGACGTCGGGATGTGTTGACAACGGAGCCAGTGACAGTTCCGTTGTCAGAGTCAGAGGAGCACTGGACTGGCCGCTTTCGGCCGCAGGAGGCGGAGTCGGAGAACTCCATGTCCTCGGGAGTAGTTTTGTGAGCGGAGGGCTCATCGGGGGACACGGGGGAGTCAGCAAGGGGCCGACTTGGAGTGTTGAATATGGAGGAGAGGCTATAGACTAGTGACTGGTCGAAATGGAGATTTGCGGCTTTAAGCAAAGCCACAATCTAGACTACAACGGCGTTGACATGGTCAGCTGATGAAGCCTCCCCGCCGAGGGCAGGGAGCAACGGGGGTTGGAAGTGGCGCGGCTATCCCTAATGGTTATAGCCGCGAACCGTCACCCTTGGGAAAGCCCAAGTGCAATGGGATTGGGTCGTCCGGTTTCTCTCAGGTCAGGAGGCCTGAGAAACGCACCGGGTCAACGTTAGCCGAGTTACCTATTGCTCATTGATTAAAATTGCATGAATAGCGATCGACGCCCGAGTCCCGACGCGTCATTCGAGGACGCTCGGCCTTGCTGTGCGGTTGTGTAACGCGGAGCATATGACTGATCACGTGAGTATGTCTGCGATCGTCGAGAGAAAGTACGATGCTTGAAACTTCACTGAGATGACTACTGGTGATCTGTATGATTCTATGAGTTGTTGTACAGCATTATGAAATGGTTCTTATCAGAGCTAATATTACGTTATATAAAATAAAATGTTCTTGTCAGAGCTAATATTACGTTATATAAAATAAAATGTTCTTATCAGAACGAATCTTTCGGCATACGCTTATTACAGTTATTATGCACGATTACTATTTCTACGATCTATAATGCTACGTTACGCGTTAGGTATTAGACGTTTGTATTTATTGATATTATTGGTTGTAGGTACAGCTACAACACAAAAAGAACAGCTTATTGACCGGAACCAGAAATTTATTTTATTTTTCATGAAAAATGTGACAAGGTAGTGAAGATATGCCGCGACCTGACACGCCTTATAGCGGCGGCGTCTTTGGGTAATGATATCCTCATTAAAGTCACTACTTGTAAATGTTTGTAAGGTAATCTCGTTTTAATGTATTTTTTTTACATTTTTATTTTTAACGCTACCAAGAAAAGCGGGGTGGGCGGGTTTTTTTTTTGGTGAAACAGAAAACCTCTTATTAACCTCACTTATGAAAACAGACAGAAAAAAGCTTTTTGAAGTTTGAGAGGTCTAGTTGAAAATCTATCTATTTGTTTTTTTATTAATTTATTAACGCCTTTGGACACAAGTCCTTTAGCCAAACATTAAAAAAACAACATTTATTAATATAGAATTATGATTAAAATTATAAATATTTACAATGTTCGTTACAGTTTCTCTAAGTGCTACAAATAAAATTATAAATAGGTTTATAAAAAATTTGGGCTCTGCCCAAATTTTTGACGATATTGACACAGATGAAAAAATAAATTAAAACACAATAAAATATTCAGAAATGTATATTATATTTCATTGTTATTTTATAATCTTATCGATATCAACAACGCACATCATTTTACAGCTTCATAAGCCTATGAGTGCGAGCGAGATAGACTGATTACAATGATTTAAAGCGTTTATAACTCTACGACTCAGTTCATGACGCGGGCACTTGAGTTTCTATCACATCAATAAATAATATGTGGCCTAAATGACCACGTGATGGGCCACAAGTAACTATATATAATATTTGTCACACAATCTTAAGCATGTTGCCTTTAGACTACGTACTTAATACATAGAATAAGACTTACATTGAAGTCACCCCTTGTTCATACGATCCAAAAAAAGGAGACAGTTCGGATCCAGCAAACTACAGGCCTATTGCTATTACCTCCCTGCTCTCCAAAATCATGGAGAGCATAATCAACCGCCAGCTCTTGGTATACCTAGAGGGTCATCAGTTGATCAACGACCGACAGTACGGCTTTTGCCATGGTCGGTCGGCAGGTGATCTTCTGGTATACCTAACACATAGATGGGCGGCGGCTATTGAAAGCAAGGGGGAAGGCCTGGCAGTTAGCCTGGATATAGCGGAGGCCTTTGATCGTGTATGGCACAAGGCGCTCCTCTTACAACTTCCATCATTTGGGCTTCCCGAGAGCTTGTGCAAGTGGACCTCCAGCTTCCTCACTGGTCGTAGGATACAGGTAGTTGTCGACGGATATTGCTCGAACCCGAAGCCCGTGAATGCTGGAGTGCCCCAAGGCTGTGTGCTATCTCCTACGCTGTTTATTCTGCATATCAATGATATGTTGGACACCTCCAACATACATTGCTATGAAGATGACAGCACTGGTGATGCCGTATACACGAGCCATGCAGGTCTCTCTCGGGAAATCGTCAACCAGTGCCGGGAGAAACTTGTGTCTTCTATCGAGTCCTCTCTTGAGAAGGTCGCGGAATGGGGTAAATTGAACCTTGTCCAATTTAACCCCCAGAAGACTCAAGTTTGCGCGTTTACCACTAAAAAAACCCCATTAGTCGTATCACCGCTCTTCGATATCACTTCTCTTAAAGCCTCGCCTAGTATCGGAATACTGGGTCTCGAAATCTCGAGCGATTGCCAATTCCGTGGTCATCTGGAGGGCAACGCCAAATTGGCTTCGAAGAAGCTGGGCGTCATCAATAGAGCACGGCAATACTTTAAGCCGGCCCACATTCTAGCGCTGTACAAAGCGCAGGTCCGGCCACAAATGTAGTATTGCTATCATCTCTGGTCTGGCGCACCCCAGTATCTGCTCGATCCATTTGACCGCGTGCACCGTAGAGCAGCTCGAATCGTCGGGGACTCAGTGCTCTGTGAACGGCTGGATCACTTGGCGTTGCGTAGAGACGTCGCTTCATTGTGTGTCTTCTACCGCATTTATCACGGGGAGTGTTCCGAAGAGCTGTTTAACCTGATTCCTGCCGCCGAATTCCACCTTCGCATGACACGCCACAAGCTAGGATATCATCCCCACCATCTGGATGTGTGGCGGTACTCCACAGTGCGGTTTTCAAGGAGCTTTCTCCCTCGTACTACAAAGCTGTGGAATGAGCTTCCTTGTGCGGTGTTTCCGGGACGATACGAAATGGGTACCTTCAAAAAAAGCGCGTACACCTTCCTTAAAGGCCGGCAACGCTCTTGTGATTCCTCTGGTGTTGCAAGAGAATGTGGGCGGCGGTGATCACTTAACACCAGGTGACCTCGTTTGTCCTCCTGTTTCATAAAAAAAATTGAGTCAAGTTATGCAAGCGCGAATAATTTATAGAAAAAAACAGGACCTTTTAAGAACGTTCCCAAAGCCATATAAATAACGTATACTTGTTGTAACTCGTTGCGAAAGCCGCTGAAAAAATTGAATATTTTCCTTTGGTTTTTATACGAAAATATTCCATGTGGTGGGAATGTTGAAATAATAAATTGTTTGGAGCGACACATCACTGTTCACAACTGTATAAAAGCCCGCTGAGTTTCTTGCGCCCATTCTTCTCAGGTCTGAGGCAGTCTCTTTTGAATGGGTGGTAGATTTTGACGTTCAATAAGTGATTATAAATCCTATTTGGAATAAAAATATTTGAATTTGAATTTATAGAAAAAATATGCAAACACGCGTCGGTCGAACAATATAATGGTGTATTATTGTTACTACGTCTCTAAATCTTTGGTACATGCCAGTTTTTAATATTTTTGCTGTTTACTTTTAAAAATATTTTTTTACATTTATGCATGAATATTGTCCGCTTGTCAAATAAATAAATTCAAAAATATCTCACTTTTTAAACGGACGAAGAATAGGCATTTTGGGGCATTTATTGATTAAAACTTCTCAAAAAACATAAACATAATTTATTTTGTACAGTTACTTAACACTAACAACATAATACAGAGGCAAGGAAAATAAAGGGAATTGGTACAAACATCTACCAGTTTACAAACTATATACCTACATGAGTGAAGACATTCATTGATGTTATTCATTTTATTTTCATCGTAGACGAAATGAGACGAAAAGGAGGAAGGAGATACTGTCAAAAAGTGCTTAAAGGCGCCATTTTCCAATATGGCGGTGATAATGTCAAAGAAGAAACTCGTAAAGAGCGCGTTGAAATCTATGAAACTGCAAATTTTAGATACAATATATTTGAAATTCAAAATTATTATTTAGTCCGAACTAGTCTCGCGATATACGAAGGACCAAAATTAGCTGACACGCTGGGGAGCACCAGTTGGCCGTATTTAGGTAAGGCCTTGCCTTTTCCCAGCACCATCGTGCTGCTAAGACATTGAAACGCCGATGACATATCTCTGAAAATAATAGTTTCATTCGTTTACTCGGTTTGCTAACACCATTAACAAAATATGATATAATCTTTTGCTACACCATGAAAGATGCGAATTTTTTTAAAACGGCGAATCTGGTATCGATTTTATAAAACAAAAAAAAATCGTTTTAATGTGTTATCGTGCGTGGAAGTACAGTTTTTACAGTACTGCACTGCAATTGAAAGCCACAAAACCTCCTTTAACTGCATTTAATGAAAAGCGACTCGAGTCATCGACGATCAGATTCCCCCTATATGATATTGTGTAAGTATGCAGGGCTCTATGTATATGTAGACTAACACCCCTACGCTTTTTAAGTTTGTATTGGTTGATACCGGATTTAAAATTCCACTTTGATGTCTGGCGTAATGCAACGGCCCGATTTGAAAGAAATCTTCTGCCTCGCTAGCCACATTGTGTTATTAGCTGCTGAGTGCAGTATTCTCTCAGTGATACTACTTAGAAGTCTCTAAGTATATTCTATCCAAAGGCCGGTACCGCATCATCATGACCTCTGAAGTGGTAATGGTATATGGGCAGAGGTTTTCGTTTAAGGAGAGCAGGTATTTTTTGCCACTTCCAATTTAGAATAATGTAACGAGGGAAGTGAGGAGCGGGTATCGGCGAGGAGGCGCTAGTGTATCGTTGTGAACTGTGAGGCAAGGGGCGAATAGAGAAGAGGGAATGGTGGATTGATTTAATTATTCTGCAGTGTTAAAGAGTTGTTAAATAATTACCAGAGTATAGATTTCAAAGTTAAAAAATATGATTGTAAGATCTGTGATATAAAGTCATTTGTGAAAAATACTATTTTTATTTTCTCTAACTGCTTTACAATTCTCCATTACTGCCTATATAGACACGGCATCAAAACACCCCGGCGTGCTACGAGTAAACAGGGTAAAGGTTTACAAAAAAATAATTATGAATATAATTCTGTGTTGACAGCAGTCAGCCAGCATGTTACACGCTCACCTGACAGAGGCCAGTATCCCGTCCGCGGTGAACACCTGTTTGAGCGCCATGTGCACCACGCCGTCGTTCTGCGTTGACAGCAGTCAGCCAGCATGTTACACGCTCACCTGACAGAGGCCAGTATCCCGTCCGCGGTGAACACCTGTTTGAGCGCCATGTGCACCACGCCGTCGTTCTGTGTTGACAGCAGTCAGCCAGCATGTTACACGCTCACCTGACAGAGGCCAGTATCCCGTCCGCGGTGAACACCTGTTTGAGCGCCATGTGCACCACGCCGTCGTTCTGCGTTGACAGCAGTCAGCCAGCATGTTACACGCTCACCTGACAGAGGCCAGTATCCCGTCCGCGGTGAACACCTGTTTGAGCGCCATGTGCACCACGCCGTCGTTCTGTGTTGACAGCAGTCAGCCAGCATGTTACACGCTCACCTGACAGAGGCCAGTATCCCGTCCGCGGTGAACACCTGTTTGAGCGCCATGTGCACCACGCCGTCGTTCTGTGTTGACAGCAGTCAGCCAGCATGTTACACGCTCACCTGACAGAGGCCAGTATCCCGTCCGCGGTGAACACCTGTTTGAGCGCCATGTGCACCACGCCGTCGTTCTGTGTTGACAGCAGTCAGCCAGCATGTTACACGCTCACCTGACAGAGGCCAGTATCCCGTCCGCGGTGAACACCTGTTTGAGCGCCATGTGCACCACGCCGTCGTTCTGTGTTGACAGCAGTCAGCCAGCATGTTACACGCTCACCTGACAGAGGCCAGTATCCCGTCCGCGGTGAACACCTGTTTGAGCGCCATGTGCACCACGCCGTCGTTCTGTGTTGACAGCAGTCAGCCAGCATGTTACACGCTCACCTGACAGAGGCCAGTATCCCGTCCGCGGTGAACACCTGTTTAAGCGCCATGTGCACCACGCCGTCGTTCTGTGTTGACAGCAGTCAGCCAGCATGTTACACGCTCACCTGACAGAGGCCAGTATCCCGTCCGCGGTGAACACCTGTTTGAGCGCCATGTGCACCACGCCGTCGTTCTGTGTTGACAGCAGTCAGCCAGCATGTTACACGCTCACCTGACAGAGGCCAGTATCCCGTCCGCGGTGAACACCTGTTTTAGCGCCATGTGCACCACGCCGTCGTTCTGTGTTGACAGCAGTCAGCCAGCATGTTACACGCTCACCTGACAGAGGCCAGTATCCCGTCCGCGGTGAACACCTGTTTGAGCGCCATGTGCACCACGCCGTCGTTCTGTGTTGACAGCAGTCAGCCAGCATGTTACACGCTCACCTGACAGAGGCCAGTATCCCGTCCGCGGTGAACACCTGTTTGAGCGCCATGTGCACCACGCCGTCGTTCTGTGTTGACAGCAGTCAGCCAGCATGTTACACGCTCACCTGACAGAGGCCAGTATCCCGTCCGCGGTGAACACCTGTTTGAGCGCCATGTGCACCACGCCGTCGTTCTGTGTTGACAGCAGTCAGCCAGCATGTTACACGCTCACCTGACAGAGGCCAGTATCCCGTCCGCGGTGAACACCTGTTTGAGCGCCATGTGCACCACGCCGTCGTTCTGTGTTGACAGCAGTCAGCCAGCATGTTACACGCTCACCTGACAGAGGCCAGTATCCCGTCCGCGGTGAACACCTGTTTGAGCGCCATGTGCACCACGCCGTCGTTCTGTGTTGACAGCAGTCAGCCAGCATGTTACACGCTCACCTGACAGAGGCCAGTATCCCGTCCGCGGTGAACACCTGTTTGAGCGCCATGTGCACCACGCCGTCGTTCTGCACCGGACTCAGCGAGCACGTGCTGTATACCACAGCCCCGCCCACCCTCGTCACCCGCAGCGCATTGCTAAAATAATATGAAATTTATTTATTGCGTCGAATACATTATATATCTTAAATTGTAGTGTCTTCTATTCTGCTAACTTAAATTAGCAAGCAAAAAAGGTTAGGTTTCGAAAATAAAAAAAATTAACACTATAATTTTTTTGTCCATTAACCATTTAAACAGGAGTCCAGAAAATCGTTTCCTTGGTTAGTTACTTAATTCTAGTCGTAGATGATTGAATAATTTTATACACATTGCCTAATTTGAAGCAATAGAAGAGGCAAAAATTTATCATTTTTGCGCAAACTTTGCAAATATTATTTATTAATTTGCCGATATTTCTTAGCTGTGCTGTAAGCTATAGGAGCTTCTACTACAACAAATTGACTGCTAAAACGGGAGGTCAGGTGCTTGTTGCGTCACAAAACTAATTGTAAATACAATTACTGTCATGGCAACATTAAGATTGTTCGTACAAGTAACCTCATACTCCAAAAGACGTCTTTTTACGCTTATTATTATTATTATTTTTATGGAAAAGGAGGACAAACGAGTGTGCGGGTCACCTGGTGTTAAGTGATAACCGCCGCCCACATTCTCTTGCAACACCAGAGGAATCACAAGAGCGTTGCCGGCCTTTAAGGAAGGTGCGCGCTTTTTTTGAAGGTACCCATGTCGTATCGTCCCGGAAACACCGTACATGGAAGTTCATTCCACACCTTGTAGTACGTGGAAGAAAGCTCCTTGAAAAGCGTACTTTGGAGGACCAGACCACATCCAGATGGTGGGGATGATATCCTAACTTGTGGCATGTCGTGCGAAGGTGGAATTCGGCAGCAGGAATCAGGAGAAACAGCTCATCGGAACACTCCCCATGATAAATTCGGTAGAGGACACACAATGAAGCGATGTCTCTACGCAACGCCAAGTGATCCAGCCGTTCACAGATCACTGGGTCCCCGACAATTCGAGCTGCTCTGCGTTGCACGCGGTCAAATGGATCGAGCTAATACTGTGGTGCGCCAGACCAGAGATGACAGCAATACTCCATATGTGGCCGGACCTGCACTTTGTACAGCGCTAGAATGAGGGCCGGCTTGAAGTATTGCCTTGCTCTATTTATGACGCCCAGTTTCTTCGAAGCCAATTTGGCATTGCTCTCCAGATAGCCACAGAATTGGCAATCGTTCGAGATATCGAGATCCAGCATTCCCATACTAGGCGAGGCTGTTAGGGAAGTGCTGTCGAAGAGCGGTAATACGCCAAATGGGGTTTTTTAGAGTCTTATGGGGGTTAAATTGGCCAAGGATTTTTTTTGACAATTTTCCCCATTCCGCGACCTTCTCAAGAGAGGACTCGATAGAAGACACAAGTTTCTCCCGGCACTGGTCGATGTATTCCATAGAGAGACCTGCATGCCCCGTGTATATGGCATCGCCCGTACTGTCGTCTGCATAGCAATGCATGTTAGAGGTGTCCAACATATCATTGATATGCAGAAGAAACAGTGTGGGAGATAGCATACAGCCTTGGGGCACTCCAGCGTTCACGGGCTTCGGGTTGGAGCAATAACCGTCGACAACTCTCCATAGTTTTGGCGAGCAGGGAGGTAGTAGCAGGTAGTTTTTTTGATCGGATGGACAAGGGCTGACTTCTATGAGTCAGAGACTACGCCTTTTGAATTTGTGCTCAATTTTGTACCCGGGGTACGTTAAATACGACGTATCGCTAGGTCGAGATATCTGCGTCTCCGTAAGGAAACACAAGGCCGACTACGCCGTCTCAAGGTGGTGGTGGACGGCGTTTAAATTGGAGTGATTTCCCCTGATATTGCAGAAGTCCACGTTGAGCGTGGAAAGGGATGCCGTGGTGTTACTGGCTCGTTTATCTTCGGAAATGCGCGGTTCTGTGCCCTCCCCAAAATATGACAGCCAGCCCGAGCGAGAATGTTCGGGAAGGGATTCTCCGACTCTGGTAGAGCCGGTACCCTCCTGGGGTAAAATCTCTTTAAGCACCGCTTGGCACACCCTTGGGCCTGGGACTCCCCTATTCTTTTTATGCCCCGGGGAAAGTACAGGGCAACTTTGAATGACAGTCTACTTAAGAGGTGCGACAATTCATTTAACTGTTAAAACCATTATAGAACTTACGCCAATAATTGCGACTGTAGCTCCGGTATCCTCAGTCTCTCTCTGACTCTGTCAGCTCTGAATATGTTGTTCTCATTCTCCATCACTGCATGCCTGTCTGTCGTGCATGGTACGTCCACTAACACCTGAATATTATAACAATTTAAAATCCTTTATAATATTAATTATACGACAGTCCCACACCGAAAGCTTGGAAACCGAAAAAAGTTTCTAACGGATTAACGTTTAAGTACATAGAGAACTTTTTATTCGGTTTTTTCTGCCTTAAGGCCGGTGATAGAGCTATGCAGTAGACAGCAGCGGTTAAGTCAGTCCGGTTGGCTGGAGATCAGTTAGTATTATTGTATACTAAAATCTTAATATATATATTTCTTTTGTGTGTCTGTTGTAAATGAACTCCTCCTAAATGGCTGGACCGATTTTAATGAAACTTTCTGTGTGTCTTCAGGTGGATTCGAGAATGGTTTAGATTTACAATTGAACCACCTCCTAAACAGCTGGACCGATTTTGATGATTTTTTTTGTGAATTTGAGATTGGTGTGTCTTCAGGTGGATTCGAGAATGGTTTAGATTCACAATTGAACAACCTCTTAAACGGCTGGACCGTTTTTAATGACGTTTTGTGTGTTCCAGTGAATTTGAGATTGGTTTAGACTTTAGATTCTCAATTCCGTCCATTATATATAATTCTCCTGCTCATTTGTATATTAGTGAACTCCTACTAACGGCTGGACCGATTTTTCAAATTTAAGACGTGTGTACAGAACAATGCCTGTCGGGTCTACTAGTACCAATATAAAAGCTAAGTCTCCGGTAAATTACTTTTGGATGATCTTTTGAGTAAAGGTAAATGTTTACCGCTATTTGACGTGATCCCTACCCAATTTCACCTTCACTTTACACGCCGTAAACTTATGAATATTATATTTCTAGACCAACCTTATCAAATCCATAATCATCCACAATATTCCTGCCATCTTTCCTGTTAAGCACAACACGTTCTTGCCACTTGTTGCTAGTCTCAAAGTCTATTAGATAGTTACGGAAGATATTTTTAATTCTGAAACGAACATTGCCACAAATTTAAATCTTATTATACATTATTTATCAATTACTATCAAGAAAGAAAAAATCATTTATTCACTTAGGTCAAAATGGTTTATTGAATATGAATACCACCACTTTGGGAAAGTTGAGCTTTGATCAGAAAAGTGGCATGAAACTTGGGAATGAGTTTCATGCCACTCTTTTAAATCTATTTACAGTTTTAGCGTTTTAAATTAAGAAGTGATTAATAATAATAAAAAACTATAAAGTGTAGTGATTTTAGTAGATATATCAATTCGCATAAACTGTAAATAAGTAAAGGTATTAATGCGAGCAAAATTATATATCAAGTGCCGGTTTCACAGTGTTCAAGTAAAATTACGAATAGGCTACTTGCTACTAATCTATCGAATAAAGATATAATTTGCGTTTCACAATGTACCAATCGTGTTATCTAGTAGGTAAGCGCCATTTAAATTATAGGTTGCATGTAGTAGCAGATATCAAAGTTATCTGATGAATCGCTTGACAGAGTGACAAGCATTTGACAAAATAATATCAATTTATATAATGGTAGGGGAGCCCAAGAGCTAGATAGAGATTTACTCGAGCGTCGTAGGTGCTTATTGGATGGTAAGGATCAGATGCCTAAGAGAAAAAATAGTTTATATGATGTGTACACTGTTACTGGTGGGGGAGTGTGTACAGGAACGTAAAAGACGGTCACAAAAAATACTCAAGCGCTTCAGATATTAACAGTGTTTGCGCCTCACGTGTTAGAGCGCCTTTTCACTAGTCGCAAGTCGCGCTGTAGCCGCGCGACAGTAGCTGATGCCTTTTCATTACAACTGCAGCCGCGCGACTTGTTTAGATTGGGGTGGCGCACTTCTTCATAGTTCATTACAAAAATGGATTCCAAAGAGGAAACGTCGTTGTTGCTCCTGCTTTTGTTGGCTATCCTTCGAAGCCATCGACGTCGCGTACATAATAAAAAATGCTAATTCATTATGCTAAACGTGCGCTTGCAACATTGACTCGAATGAGACTGATCGCACGCGACTGCCGCGCTGCTGTTCGCTATACAAAAAAAAGCCGCGCGATTGTCGCGCTGCTACAGTCGCACCGCTTGCGACCTAGTAAAAAGGCGCCCTTACTGATAGCGGAAAAATATTAATCAGTGGGTTTGCATGGCGGGGGTGGCAATCCGAATGAGTAGAAAATAGGAAAACAATTCTTATATAGCGCGTCATTCAGAAGAGATATTAAGTGAACCTTATTGTAGCTAATGGTCAAAAGACTCTGCCCCACGACGGACGCATCACAAATCTTGGGCACTTTTCAGAGTAACTTCTTCTGCCATGTGATATCTAATACATAAAATTCTCGTGTCACGGTGTGCGGGACCGAACTCCTCCGAAACGGCTTGACCGATTCTCATGAAATTTTGAGTGCATATTGGGTAGGTTTGAGAATCGGACAACATCTATTTTACACCACCCCGTTAAGGGTGGTCCACACGATGTTTTTTTTTTATTTTTTTTTACATTTTTTTTAATTGTTTGATTATGAGTCAGCTATTAAAAATACATACAAATTCAAATTTTCACCCATCTACGATCAACAGTTACTTTTTTATCGCGATTTTAATATCGGCAATACAACGTTTGCTGGGTCAGCTAGTAATAATATCATATTTACGAACATTAAAATCCGCTGCTGAGATTATGGAATTCCCAGGGCATGGTCACTTGCATTTATAATTGGACGTAATTCCTGAAAAACTAAAATTATTATATCACATGGCAGAAGAAGTTACTATGAAAAGTGCCCAAGACTTGTGACTGGGGTCAAGTTCATTCCATTCTACTTATCCATTGATCATGTGATATTTTTGAACAAATTTTTGAAGTTAGTTAATAAGAGGTGTAAAAGTATTGTTAAATATTTATGTTGTAATACTCTTAGTTCTATGATGTGTGTCTATGGAAAGGAAATGTACTTTATTGTCTCTTGCCACCACACCTTCTGCCTGCGAACTTTGGGTAAGTAACATCCATCAATGTAATGTTAATTAAAGATGAAGTACTTAATAATTTAAGTAGGTTTTCTTTGCTCGCATCAATCACATTAAAAAGTATGTACACCTGATAAGAATGTTTGAAACAGCGTGCTTGAGTGTGTGAGACGCCCAGTGTATTTATATGTTCACCTCTCTACCCTCCTTTTACCCTGTGATATTTATTTATTAGGTATGGAATAGTAGAACGAATAAAGATGTGTGTTAATGTCTCACCTATTAGACCTGGATATGGACACATCGTTACACACAAGCACATCCGGTAGCAAGGTCTGCAGAGCGATGAGGGACTTTCCTCCGGGAGCGGCGCACATATCCAGCACCCTGTCACCTGGCTGAAGGCACAGAGCCAACACTGCCAGAACACTACCCCCGTCCAATGGGTAATAGTTGAACACACCTGAAATTTATAAACATCTTATACTTACGGTGCGCACAAATTACTCGCTGCAAACTATCTAACGCATTGTACGCGCGGGTCGATCCGCTCGCTGTCGATGATTGGGACCGCCTCAAAGGAGCTTCTGTTGTTCGTTCGCGCGCAGTTTGATGGTTGGATTGACAATGAAATTGATGGTTTTCATACTCGAAAAGGGTATTGCACGCTAGTATATGAGTCGCCAGGTTCTAAAAATCTTAAGTTTTTCTAATCTAAAATAAGGGACGAGATTTGCAGGACGTTCAGCTGATGGTAATTGATACGCCCTGCCCATTGCAATGCAGTGCCGCTTAGGATTCTTGGAAACCCAAAATTTCTGTGCGGAACTACAATTGCGCTCGTCACCTTGAGTCATAAGATGTTAAGTCTCATTTGTCTAGTAATATCAATAGCTACGGCACCCTTCAGACCGAAACACAATAATGCTTATACATTACTGCTTCGCCGCAGAAATAGGCGCCGTTGTGGTACCAATAATCTAGCCAGCATCCTGTACAAAAGAGCCTCCCTCTGGTAAATAATTAATAGTAGTTATTGCTAATTTGGTTAACAAACATGAACTGGTCTGCCTAATTGCCGGGGGCTGGATCTACTAAATACTACTACTCGCGCGGCAAACGAAGGTCAATTCGACTCGGGCGGCTGCCGCGCGTAATTTGAACGCAACCTAATTAAACATTATTATGTTGGGATATTCAATTTTTTGTTTGAAATGTGGTTTTGTTTAGTGTCATGTATTATAACAAACCTGTTTGAGATCTCTTTGGTTCCGGGAACATATGAAGCTCACTATCTCGTTCGTAAGTCATTAACTTTAAGTGCTCTGGGTATGAATACTCTGTTTCCGGTTCTATTACTAAGGGAAAATCACTCGTATCTGAAGACAAAATATATTTATACATTAATAATGTTTATACATATCCGCATCACTTCTGAGTGGGTCAGTGTGGTTGTAAAAGTATTTTGAATTGACAAATCTCACTATGTATCTATCTATGAGGGCAGCACTGAAAATTTCGGGAATCAAGGAAGCGACACAACATTACTATTTAAAAATGTATTTATTGCTTTTCGAAGTATTCTCCGCGAAATTTGACACATTTTTCCATACGATGGAACCAATCATTGAAGCAATCATTCCATTCGGAATTTGGGGTCTCCAAAATGGCCGTTTTGTAGGCGTCCACAGCTTCTTCAGGTGATGAACATCTCTGACCACGCAATTTATTCTTTATTTTAGGGAAAGTATAGAAATCATCAGGTCGGGGCTGTACGGCGAATGGTCTAGTAATTCTATATTTTCTTGTTCTAAAAACTCTTTTGTTCTGTGCGCGGTGTGAGAACTCGAATTGTCGTGATGGAGGATGATGCGGCGGTTGCAGTTCTCTTTACAAAGTTCAGAAACGACCTGTGGCAAACAAATGCTAGCATACCATTCTGCATTAACCGTTCTTTGTCCCTCAAGAGGAATAGTCGCAACATGGCCACTCCGCGAACGAACAATTTTTGTTGGGTTTAACTCATTTTCGAACACCCAAACTCGTGGCTGGTTTTTTGTATCGGGTTCATACGCGTATATCCAGGATTCGTCACCTGATACGATGTTGTATACAGCATTTGAGGATCCTGCGTGGAATCATTCAAGAGTTCTGACGCACCAAGTAACGCGAGCCGCTTTTTGCTCTTCACAGAGCAAATGCGGTATCCATCGGGAAAACAACTTTTTTACACCTAATTGTTCATGCAAGATTATTTGTATTTGACTCATGCCAATGTCTAAAGTTGCCTGAATTTCGCGGTATGTCACATGTCGATCTTCCTCAATCAGCTTACGCACAGCATCAACGTTTTCTTTGGTGACTGCAGTTTTTGGACGACCTTGACGGGGATCATCACTGAGCTTGACACGTCCACGTTGAAACTCAGCAAACCAGCGATAAATTGTGGTTTTGGATGGGGCTTCATCACCAAATGCATAAATCATCCGGACAACACATGTTTTTGTGTTAAACCACTTCGAAAGTCATAATAAATCATCGCTCTAGAATTTTCTCGAATCAATTCCATTTTCTCAACGACTAAACAAGTTTGAAAAGACCTTGTGTCAAGACCGAGAATCTTTTTTTAAATAAATAAATGGTATTCGATTTTTAAAACAAAGGAGTTTTCAATTAAAAAGATTTTAATATGACAGGAACAATGGAAATATTCCATTCCCGATACTTTTAGTGCAGCCCTCGTACATTATGCAAACTTTTGCACATTTGACACTTATAAATATTCTTTTATGCGACCTAAGATTTATATACAGTATGGAACTAGCATAAATGAAATAAATGTAGGTACATACTTGTTAGCATATTTGCTGACGACATACCAAAAAATAACAAAATATGTGCATTGGTGTTGTCAAAAAGTAGACTTTTCATTTTGAGCAAATTTAAACGTACTTTTAAAGTAACGTAACGTGTAGCATTAGGTAACTGGGTCAATGATTCAATGAACTTGAATATTTCAATATATTAGGCGGCGTTGCCGCTTTACCGTGCAAAAGTTGAATAGCGCTACTGGTTGCGCTACCAAAGAAAAGCCGCCTCAGTGTCTTGACACGTGTATTTTATAGCCTGTGCTTAACATGGTCGGATTTGGTCCGGCCGAACCATCTGACGTGGTATGGTACCGGACCGTCCTATGCTCCGGCCGTACCAAATCCGACCATGTATTTAGGCTGTTATACACATGTCGGCGGTATCTCTTTGACGGTCGCGGTAGCGCTATTCAAAGTCAAGGTCGAACTTCGTACGGCGTAGGGTAAGGACATCTTCTATCGATAATTAACTTTCTTTAAAGGGAGTTGTAATCGATAAACAAAGAGCTGTTTAAATTTAATTTGAAATTGTTCTGTAATGATTATTGTAAAAGTACTACACTAGGGTGTATAGTATTTAAAACTAAACAGCTTCGTAAGTTTGTTTTTATAAATTATGAAGTAGTTTAGAGATCATGATTGTGAATAAGGAAGAACTAAATAATAACAATTTATTACTTGTTTGTAATTACATGTTCGCTGCTTAGGAAAACACTCGGAAAACAGTGGATTAAGTATTGAATCCTGTAATTAATTCATTAATTGTAAAAAATATTGAAACATTCGAATGACACAAAAATACAAGTTTTTAATGCCTTGTTTAGGTTGTCGGTAAGTAATTGTAAATAAAGTATCTATAAATTAGAATTGTGGAGTATATGTGTCCAATTTACGCCTTTATTCTTTTCGCCATTTTAGTGTTTGTTGATTCAGTAATCAGTTTTCCACTAGCTTCCAGGATATGTGTCCGATCTGTCAAAGGGTCCGTGAATCCAAGTGGGTGCCTTACACAGAGCTTTCACTTTTATAATTTAGGGATTTTAATCTAATAATTAATTTAACTATATTTCTGTGGACCAATATGACTTGTATTTTCATTTATTTCATATATATGCAATCCATACTGTATATATTTATATTATTAATATTATCCCAATTTGTTGAATATAAAAATATAGCAATAATGTTTTAGTTACACCACACATCCACAAGTTAGGATATCATCCTCACTATCTGGATGTGTGGTGGTCCCCCCACAGTGCGGTTTTCAAGGAGCTTTCTTCCACGTACTACAAAGCTGTGGAATGAGCTTCCTTGTGCGGTGTTTCCGGGACGATACGACATGGGTACCTTCAATAAAAGCGCGTACACCTTACTTAAAGGCCGGCAACGCTCCTGTGATTCCTCTGGTATTGCAAGACATTGTGGGCGGCGGTGATCACTTAACAACAGGTGACCTGTACGCTCATTTGTCCTCCTATTCCATAAAAAAAAGTATAGTTATAACACAGATTTGCTTTTCTTCTTTAAATTAAGCTATATATGACAGAGGACGTACTTGTAGAGTAAAAGGAGTAATGCAATGATTCAGAAACATAATCGTCCATTCCCTTCAGTTTAGTTGCTGGTATGTATTGATAGAGGGCCTCTGATGTAGTTCCCATCCCTGGCTCAATGATCCGTGTCTGGTCTATATCAGCTTCAGCTATTGCATCATCGAGGGTTTGTGCTGAGGTTCTACATTTAAAGACAAGTACAGTTTTTGTAATGTGAAAGCAGCAATAAATAAAATATAACAACTATGGAATAAGATAAAATGTTACCAACTTATGTATAAGTAAATAAATAAAAAGGCATAAAAGGCATTTATTTTCTCAAAATTGATTCCTTTAGAATTCTTTTTGATGTCATTTCTTATACTACTACCGCTTCGGAAACAAATGGCGCTCTGAGAGAGATGAAGCGGCGCAAGAAACTCTCCCAGCATTCTTTTTTTGCGCTCTTTACAATAAAAATATACAATATTGTACAGTCATTTCTATCCCTATAAAATAATCACAATCTAGTCCCAGGCTGTCCGATCATTTAGATATTCAGCAGTGGAGTAAAAGGATTTACAACAGAGTCATTTTTTTTATAAAACATTTAAATTTATTTATAGATAATGCCTGAACAGTGGCTGGGACTTTATTATAGAAGTGTATACATTTACCCTTAAAGCTATTATGTATCTTATGAAGCCTACTAGAAATAAAACACTATCCACCTTACAAATAAAATTTGCATAAAGACATTATACCTGAGAATAAACCAAGAATATTCAAAATGTATAAGTAGACATTTTGCTTATAATTGGTTTTTTCAGATGTATAATTTTTCCGCATTTGGAATACTTCAGAATAACACTTTATTGACAGTGTTATCAGGAATATTCAACATTTTAAAGTGAACCTTTTATTACATCGTCTCAAACTTTTTTGTCTGTGTGTTGCATGTCGCGTGACGGTCGGGTGTCGCCTATAGTTCGCAGCAGCTGGCTGTGTAGTGTATAGACTATTACTCATTTGTGCCAGTGCTCCACGCTATTTTGTTTGTTTTTGTCAGAGTTTAATGTAAATGTTGTTACTTTTATTATTTCCCATTATCATTCCATTTATCCAACTATAAAATTAAAATTGATAAAGCGATTTTTAATCCCTTAATGGAATAGTTTTCCAAAAATTTTTAGTTAAATGTCTATAATGTGAATAAAAGTTTCATTTTTACCGTGGTTTCATAATAGCAAACATTCCTTACTTGCATATTCTTGGTTTATTTTTAGATATAACTTTATGCCAAGTTTATTTGTAAGGACATAAAGGTTTTTTGTATTCAAATTCAGCTAATTTGCATAATACAGTACACAAACACACACACACTCACGCCTTGTTCCCGTCGGGGTAGGCAGAGACAATAGAATGCCATTTGCTTCTATCCTTACAAACCTCACGCACTTCCTCTACATTCATTACTCTTTTCATACATGCTCGCCGGTTGCGGGTGCTTCGGACCTCTCCTTTTCTCACAATGTCCCCAATTTGGTCGACGAATGTTCTATGAGGTCTCCCGCGACCAACTTGCCCACACACACTTGCCTTATATATTTGATGTGTCATTCTTTCTTCATAATACAGTAGTAATTTATTTATAGTAATATATAATTGTCACCTCTCAATTTCCACTTCATTTTCATGGAATCTCTTTAATGTTGTGTCTTTAAGTTCTAACTTTTCTGGCAGTGCTTGGTTTGTAGGATAAATATTACTTATCTCATTTTGCTCCATTTTTGATACATAATTACTAACAACATTACTCTCTTGTTTGACGTCTTTTGTTAAATCTTTGTTGATTTTGTGATATGTATTGGAAAAATCTTGCTGTATTGACATTAACTTATTAAGACAATGTGCACCTAGAAAATAACAATATTTAATCATAATTTAAAAAACTGTTTCATCAATGTATTGCCGAAATCAAGATATTCACAATTACTTCAATTAACTTTGATTAATTTATTTTTCTTATTGAAACTGTTTCTATGTTTAAAAAATTACAGTATTACTAGCTGACCCGACAGACGTTGTTCTGTAGATAATGAAAAAATACTGTTTTATAGGAATTTGCCAATAATATTTCAAAACATCAAGAATTATTTCGTAAAAAATGCTCCCTGTTGTTATAATGAAATTGTTTCACAGCGGAACTGTCAAACCGTGTGTCACTAAATTCTCTCATAGAAAATATTTCCATACAAAACAAATATTGAAAATAAAACAAATTATGGGTCCCAAATCGAAATAAAAACTATCCTATCTCTCAAGTTGGACCAAACTGTACTCCATGAAGTAATCCCCATTAAAATCCGTTCATTAGTTGAGGAGTCCATCGGGGACAAACAATGTGTCATGTAATTTATATATATTAAGATTATTTTTATTTATTTTTATTTTTTATTTTATTTTAAACAGTACTACTTAATATACTTAAAAAATAAAACTTAAATTATAAATCACTGACCAATAAAAGTTTCCACAATTAAATAGTACATAGAAAAATGCGAGCAAATTAATTACAATTTAAAAGTACCTATTTGTAATGAAAATAATAAATATTAATTAAATATATTGAATTGAAAATAACAAAATATTTATAGAAAATTATATATGATTTTAGTAATAATATTAATAATAACATATATACATTTTTTTTATTTTAAGTTAATAAAGAGATGCAATATTTATTATATATAATACTAATGAGAATTAATTAAAACTAAGACATTTTCTTAATTTGTTCAATCAACTTCTGTATCGACCCTGAAAAGTAATCAATTGAACAGAATTATTTGTTGTATACTAAACAAGAACGATGAGTGAAGGCATTTTGTGCATAGTTAGTGCGTGTAGTATGTAAATTAAATAAAGATTTAATTCGCGAAGATTGTCTTGGACATCGGAAATTAAGGCAATTAAGAAGAAGTGGAGAGTCAATCATATTATGAAGTAATTTTAGCAGAAATGTTTGATCTTTTACCTTACGACGTTTTTCCAGAGAGATTAAGTTAGGAACATATTGATCGATAGCGGAACACCTAAATTTTAAATGCTTTAAGAATTTCGTTTGAATTTTCTCTATTTCTTGAATATGGACAATTATTACCACTTATTGTCATTATGACCAAAATACACTATATTTGTAACGTTTATTATTTTAATTGAAAACATTTAGTAGTTATGGTTTTGTAGGACCAATCTCTTTGTTAAAATTAATATTCTAATTACTGTTACAATCTTACACTTGCCTTTGCCTATACACTGTATTCATAAAACAATGTTGTCTGTTCTATCATTTTAGTTTAATCTATGTTTACCTTTATTAGACAGTAACTCCATAGTTTCCTCAAAGTCTCCATAGTTATTTATAACAGCAACATATTTTGGGCGACGTAACAAACCTTCTCTAATAGACTCCCACTGATTTCCAAAAACTGAACCATAAAAATCATCAAAATGATTCAAGGCTGTATATTTTGGTCCTGTTTTTCTTTTCAACTTTGCCTGAAAATTTATTTTTATATTTAAATTTGCTACCAAAAGCAAAATTTGTTGATAATACTTATGAATTACGAACCCAGTGAGTTTTTGATTTATGCCTCAGCTTCAATGCTGAGGAAAAGTAAATTGAAGATGTTTTAGGGATTTTCGTAACAGAAAACATATTATTAACTGTTTGGGTGTTAAACTGATAAAGATTGTACTTAATGGAAAATGTGTTTCTCGAGTATATTTTTTATATTAGTTAAACTGTTTTTCAAGCAAAGTTCTCAATAAGAGTAAAATCATACTTTCATTACATATACTCCGTTTTTGTTTATTATTTTTTATTTTATAGGTTAGGAATTAGATTAGGATTTAAGACATATGTCAAATATGAAAGAGTACGACAATAATTGACGAAGCATGGCACTTGACTTGACAGTGATTTTAACAAAGAGTATAATAATATATAGGGAAAAGAGAGCCCTCTCTACGCTTTATGAGCTGTCTATTTGAAAGCTAGCGCCATCTGGAGATTGGCCCCGAAAATAACTATATATAAGCTCGAAATTATAAAATTCATTTGTAATGTTGTGACGCAATCCAATAACTAACTCTACTTTTTAATGTAGGTATTGCAATTTTTACCATGTTGGAATTTCGCGTAGAGTTAGTTATTTAATTTTGTCACAACATAGAACATAAAGGATAGATTTAGTAGTGTAAATATGCAAAATGGAACACGAGAGCTACATACATGCGCATACGCTAGAAGTAGCCGCCATTTTATGACCAGTGGGCAGTGACACAATTAAAGAAAAATTGAAAGGTTTCAAAGCGAGTGACAGCTGACAAAGCTTTCATTTTCGGACCAACTAACAGATGGCACTACAGTCTTTTGAAAACGTCACTTTAAAGGCATAAAGTCATTAAATGCATTTATTTTCTCAAAATTGATTCCTCTAGAATTCTTTTTGATGTCATTTCTAATAACAACTAGATACTACTACCGCTTTGGAAACAAATGGCGCTCTGAGAGAGAAGAAGCGGCGCAAGAATCTCTCCCAGCATTCTGTTTTTTACGCTCTTTTCAATAAATATATACAATATTGTACAATTATTTCTATCGCTATAAAATAATCACAATCTAGTCCCAGGCTGTCCGATCATTTAGATATTCAGCAGTGGAGTAATAGGATTTATGACAGAGCCATTTTTTTGTAAAACATTTAAATTTATTTATAGATAATGCCTGAACAGTGGCTGGGACTTTATTATAGAAGTGTATATACATTTACCCTTAAAGCTTTTATGTATCTTATGAAGCCTACTAGAATGAGTTACAAGCAATCCCTTATTTCTAGTGTTATAATAATGAAAATCACTATTAAGAGCAAAAAGATGACGATTTTTGTGAACGTATATTAAATTTTCATAAATGTAGTGACAATGAACAGTCATAATATTTATTTCTTTAAATTTTTCTTTGAGAGACTGTCTATAACCAAGCTGATATATAGCACGAGCAGCTCTCTTTTGCAGAGCAAACACTATATCAATGTCAGCAGCATGACCCCATAGTAAGGCGTCTGTCCCACCCCTAGATTTAAATCATGTTTGACCTTAATAAGACATGATCGCTCTAGGTTAGAGGTACCTCAATACTTCGCTCATAACACGGGCCTCGAATTATTATTGACAGACTATTCATGGTAGATTGTGCAAGTGGACCTCCAGCTTCCTCACTGGGCGAAGCATACAGGTCGTTGTCGACGGATATAGCTCGAACCCGCAGCCCGTGAATGCTGGAGTGCCCCAAGGCTGTGTGCTATCTCCCACGCTGTTTCTTCTGCATATCAATGATATGTTGGACACCTCCAACATTCATTGCTATGCAGACGACAGCACTGGTGATGCCGTATACATGGGCCATGCAGGTCTCTCTCGGGAAATCGTCGACCAGTGCCGGAAGAAACTTGTGTCTTCTATTGAGTCCTCTCTTGAGAAGGTCGTGGAATGGGGTAAATTGAACCTTGTGCAATTTAACCCCCAGGAGACTGAAGTTTGCGCGTTTACCACTAAAAAAACCCCATTTGTCGTATCACCGCTCTTCGACAACACTTCCCTTAAAGCCTCGCCTAGTATCGGAATACTGGGCCTCAAAATCTCGAGCGATTGCCAATTTCGTGGTCATCTGGAGGGCAAAGCCAAATTGGCTTCAAAGAAACTGGGCGTCGTTAATAGAGCACGACAATACTTCAAGCCAGCCCACATACTAGCGCTCTACAAAGCGCAGGTCCGGCCACACATGGAGTATTGCTGTCATCTCTGGTCTGGCGCACCCCAGTATCAGCTCGATCCATTTGACCGCGTACAACGTAGAGCAGCTCGAATTGTGGGGGACCCAGTGCTCTGTGAACGGCTGGATCACTTGGCGTTGCGTAGGGAAGTCGCTTCATTGTGTGTCTTCTACCGCATTTATCACGGGGTGTTCCGAAGAGCTATTTAACCTGAATCCTGCATTCTGAATTCCACCTTCGCACGACACGCCACAAGTTAGGATATCATCCTCACCATCTGGATGTGTAGCGGTCCTCAACAGTGCGGTTTTCAAGGAGCTTTCTTCCACGTACTACGAAGCTGTGGAATGAGCTTCCTGGTGCGGTGTTTCAGGGACGATACGACATGGGTACCTTCAAAAAAAGCGCGTACACCTTCCTTAAAGGCCGGCAACGCTTCTGTGATTCCTCTGGTGTTGCAAAAGATTGTGGGCGGCGGTGATCACTTAACATCAGGTGTTTGTCCTCCTACTCCATAAAAAAAAGGAGTGTACCCGTGACAATACAATGTGACTAAAACCAGGCCGTTAAATTGTAAGTTATCAATCGATTGACAATCTACCGTTTTATTATAATTTATCCAGTTAAATTCTAATATCACGGCTTTGACAATATACATAGGACATTGAAATAATAAATAATGTCAATGTTGTTTACATAAGCAGAGATTTGCTTCACACAATTATTCTTAGCGTGATTGTTGTTTATTGTACATAAATAACAAAATTTTATAAAAACTTTAACATATTTTAAACCAGTGGGAGGATCTTTGCATGGATGCTGGCTAGATTATGGGAACTACAACGGCGCTTATTTCTGCCGTAAACAGTAATGTGTAAACGCATTACTATGTTTCGGTCTGAAGGGTGTCATAGCTAGTGAAATTACTGGGCAAATATATTGAGCAAGGCTCTTTGCCTCGCCTTTGAGACCATTCGCCCTAAGGACTATCCGGACTTTTGTCGTCAAGGCAACGTCTTGTATGTTGATTATCTCGTTAGCCAAGTCATTGTAGATGTCGTTTGGTGATACACATCATTGAAGGCTGACTTGTGCCTTCTAATGTTTATGGAAGTATCCAAAAATAAATATATAAAGTAAGTGCTGGAACAAGAACTTATAAAATGGAAAAACCAAAAACATAGCTTGTAAAACAAAGTGTAGCAATTCAGTTCTTCTAACTTAAAAAGTTGTGAGATCTGTGTAATGTCAAGTCAGTCTTTATAAGTACAGTTGTTAATTAAATACTAATAATAAATACCTGCTGCATGCCATAAAATTTACAAAAAACAACATCGTAACCAAGCATATACATAAAACCTATAACATGGGTAAAACTGGTGTAGTTTTTTTATGGCATTTATGGAAAATAGGTGACTACGGATCAAAAATCAATTTATTTTTAGCCGACTTCAAAAAAGGAGGAGGTTCTCAATTCGTCGGTATGTTCTTTTTTTTATGTTTGTTACCTCAAAACTTTCGAATGGGTGAACCGATTTTGATAATTCTTTTTTTATTTAAAAGCTGGTGCTTCTATATAGTCCCAATGTAGTTATAGATCTGACAATGCCCATGAGAAAACCATAAAAGTCTTAAATTTGTTAGACATACGTATAGCAAACTGTATGATAAATTTACGAATAACTCAATATCGCGCCAACCGATTTCGATGATTCTTTTTTTATTCAAATTCAAATTCAAAAACACTTTATTCATGTAGGTCACAGAAATGACACTTATGAATGACAAAAAAAATATAAAAATATTGTTTCTTATTGAATTTACCGCTACTTCGTAAAGGGTTGAGCTATTGAGAAGAAGGAGCAAGAAACTCATTGCCACTCTTTTAAGTCAAGATTTACATTTTAGTTTTTTTACAAATCATTTCAAACAACATATTACTACCTTATCTTGCAAATAAAGATGATTTGATTTGATTTTATTCAATTACAATATATGCAAAGTGACGCAACAAAAATACTCAAATGTCAAAAACTTAAAGGCTTACATGAGTAAGTCAAAAAAATAAAAATAAAGTAAATTAATACTTATAAACACAAGAGTTATTGAGTACCGTAGATGCAGCAATCCACACATACCGTAAATAAATAGAGGCGTTATGTGAGCATTTCATAAAATAAAATATATCATAACTTTAACTTTAAAGGAAATAATAATAATAAAAAAACACATCAAGCAGACCTCCCGGTAACAAGATCATCCAGCCCCCACGAGTAGCACCCGTTCACGAGCATGACGCATGGACCAGCCATCGCCTCCCTCGACCATATTTTAGGGAAGGGAATGACCCGCCCCACGTCGCCGCCACAAGCAGAGGCATTTAAGCGAGCATGACGATACCTGTCAGGAGAAATCTACCAAATAACAAAACAATTCAAGTTCATCTACATATTATGCAATACTTACTAAATGCCTCTACTTACAATTTTGTTTCAAAATATTGGAAAGGATATCCTTCAAAGATAGTTTGGTGAGAGTTTGGCTAGGTTTTGATTACGGAATCCATAAGAAAGTAACGGAACTCTTCAATTCTTAGGAGCAAATTAACGATACTCGGCCAAATCTTTTTTATGCTATCCGAATATTTAAGTCATCTTCCATACCATAGTTATGGTCAAGTAATTGTCGTAGTCGAATATGATGATCAATGGGACTCCTTAAAGACTTACAGTAAGGGTGCGATTCGGTGGCAGAATTTCTAACTGTCTGTAATCAAATTGCAAAGCACTTACGTTCATTGCTGCATTGAAAAATTTAGTATATTTACACATATTTAGACAATTTTTTAGTGTACTTCAAATTCACTTAAAATCATAAAATAAAAAAAATTAACAAAAAAACAACCGACTTCAAAAACACTATTCCAAAACAATAGATATAATGTGCACTAAAAAGTATAGAAATAATTGCGTATTTTTATACAATCTAATTAATTAATCTAATTCTAGTTACGATTATTGTAATTATTGGAGTCGATGTCATCCAGATAGGTTTGTTACTACATATATAGTTATACTATAGTTATATAGGTGAGATGTGCTTGAGTCGTGAGGAGGTGAGAGCGAGTCACGGCGGAAGGACACCGATTCGTATCTAGAATAATTAAAACTTTCAGATCTTTTAAAATGAAAAAAAAACTGCTGGTATATGGGGATACAGATATGCTGTAAAAATATTAAGTTCAGTTATTGACATACCACATACCACATCTAGCACAAGTTTAGCCGTATTGAACATGGCGTGTTACATATATTTTTGATAATGTTCTATATGTTCATAAGCACATTGAGGATACATTTTCTAGATACTGTGACATTCATAATGTTAATACGATGAACAATCATATACTTGTTATGCCTACTACTCAGTTAAGTCGAGTTAGTAAGTCTTTTATAGGGCGATGGATATGCTTCTACAATATGATCACAGAAAATTTACAAAACAAATGTGTTACGAAATTTAAAAGTATTGTTAAAAAACGCTTGTGTGTGAAAGATTACTATAGCATAAACGATTTTCTTAATGACACCACAGACTGGGAATGAAGCGAACACCCTCAGGCTCTTTAATAATTATAAATGTTTATTGTACGATATCACATTGTAATCCATATTTTTATATAAAAAAGCCCGCTGAGTTTGCGCCCTTTCTTCTCGGGGCTGAGGCAGTCTTTTTTGAATGGGTTGTAGTTTTTGACGTTCAATAAGTGATTTTGAATCCTATTTTAAATAAAAATATTTTAATTTATGATTGTTGTGACCACCGCTTATGATTCAAAAAGATACAGATATTGACTATTTTTCAATTACAGCACAAGAGCGCATTATGCGTCATAATTCTCAACCTTGAGTGTTCCAGATACAGCAACGCTTCACAATCGAGCACTCTCAAAAGTACTGCTTTCGCGTGATGCGTAGAATAGATACCAACTCAGGGGCAGAAAATTAACGTGTGTTTTTTCTATATGTTGGCATTGATCCAAATATTTACTAGCGGTAGTAATACTATGTTTATTGTTGAAAAACTTTTGAAAGCTTTCGTTTCGTCCTAGTTTTTTAGAAATAATAAAACTTAATACAGACTGTGTTAAAAACATTGTAAGTATGGATAAAGGTACAAATATAGCGAAAAATGATTCAAATATTCTTTGTTTAATGTATTTTGGTTTGAGCGCTTGGTCTTGTTACTAATGTTCTAAATAAATAAAACTAAAACTAATGAAGGTACAAACATAAACATAAAACTATTTAATTTTATATACCACATTTAAAATGTAAACACAATTTCATTTTAGCATTCTAAAGTATACACAAATTTATTGAACAGAATAATACGTTTGTCAACATTGCAATGGCTTGAACGAATCATATAATGAAGCAGACATCATAAATGTTTTCGTGGAAATGAACATATTTATAAAAATGAAGAAGACACCCATCTTATTTTCTTATTAGATTGCTAACTATGAATATTTTTTTTCAACACTGAACTTAGTACACACGCACTCTCCTAGTTCATTTTAAAACTAATTCATGTTCCAATTAAGCACGAGCACAATTCGGCATTGTGCGGCACGGAGTCGCATTATGCTCTGTAATTGGAAAACTATCATTCTTCTCTCTTGCATGCTATATTTGTTAATCGAACATACCCCATTCAAAGATACTATAGTATTAAAAGAGGTAGATATGTCACTAGCGCGCCGAAAATCAATCGCCTGAATAGAGTCAATTGGTTCCTTTGGTCGTAGTCGCTCTCTTGATACGAAAACAGTACACACGCGTTTGTTGTTGACAGAATTGCTTACAATTTGATATAGGTACAACATTAAAATGCCGTCTTGTGTTATGGGAAGATGCACTAATTACGAAAGTAAAAAAATCATACAACTACACACCATAGTTAACAAATCATGAATTATAACATTTTATTTGATTTAATTATTTATCTAACAAAATGAATATGTTGCCATGACAACGCCGATCGCCGCCAAGCCGATCATAGATTAACGTAGGTACAGAAATGACGAAATATTGATGCTGTCTGTTGCGGGATGATCGAGATAGAATATTTTTGGGAAATGATGTAAAAAAGTCGTTGTTGCAGTGAAGGTAATACGAAATGTAATAAGTTTTAATAAACAAGTGCGTATATAGGTAGCTGAACTATCAAACTACAAACCAAGTTTTAAGGTAGGTAGCGGATGTAGACATTGAGTGCTATGTTTACGTAAGAGGTTTTTCAGTAAAACTGTCCCTTTCAGTATATCCCTTGCTAACTGCAGAAGAATCAATGGATCATTTTCTTCTTCTCCCATTACCTTATTGTAATTAACCCTCAACAAAAAGATATTCATAAATAATATAAGATACAAAAAATAATCTTAAAACTTTTTGGGAGCCGTCGTTAGAAAAATTGCAAAATTGGGACCCTTACTGTAGATACCTTTCGGTTTTGTTTTGGTGTCTGTATGTTTTTTATTATTTTATGCATAAATAATTGATCATCAATGTGGTTATATATTATTATCAATATTAAATTATTTTTTTATAAAATCAATGACACATTATCTACCTAATTTCAATGCAGTTTTATTACTTTATAGCTTTTATTAAATGAACTCATGAATGAATCGCAATTTAGGCATAAATCACGGTGTACGGTAAAAAATAATATCTGATGAATTAACTGTATTTTTTCTGCACAAATACGAAGCAAATTAGTTTTATCTTTTTTTCGCTTGCGATAATTGCATTTACTAACCTTCTTTGACGTGTAATCGTTATGTAGTGTGCTATTGCAAAGTTAAATTATTCATGTGTGCGTTAGTGTATCATTTTCAAACACCGAATGTTGTCTACGTAACCTATCTATACTTTTAAATATCATTGACCCCATTGGGGAAAACAAAGTCAAAATGATAGTACCTATCAAAAGTGAAGATGTTAATTCTTGTAATTGATACCTACAGTCTAAGTGGCAGACACTGACTGCTGACAGTGACAGAATGCGCGAAGAGCGAAGGCGATGTAAAATTGTAAACATCACGGACTGGATTTTATTGATTTGTTTACGCGGACCGCATAAGGCTTTCGGGGCATGTATTTGAGGCTTCTATACATAAGACGTACATAGTAGAGATAAGAATTAGAGCAACCTTGTCAAAACGATTAAAAGATAATACTCCAGCCTAATTGCCGCCTTTCGTGTTCGTGTTTTATCAATCGTGCCAGCTAAGGGAGCTTTGGAGGGCCCAAAAACTTTAGTTTAACCATAAAGTGAAACGTATCGATTTCATTAACTTCCGCGACGTAGTAAAATTCTCTAAAATGTCTAGTGAATATTTAAACATTCGTGATTATGGTGTTAAATGGAGGTGAGTATACAATATTAAATTATTATGATTAAATTTTTACCTTTTAAATGAAATTAATAAAATATGTGAATTTTACAGTAATAAATTAAATCTCACCGTTGGGATAGTGTGAGTAATTTTGATTGTTTTGATATTGAAAGAGAGACAGTCATGAATGGAATGCTGTATTTTGGATGGCTGGTGGGTAAAACGGAATGGACTCTGGTAAAGTGGAGGCGATGCCTCCTGGATTGGCGCACTTGGACACAGTGAGATCTTTGCATCAAACTGTAGTGTCTCTCAGGACTGCTTTGGAGGTATCCAAGAATGAACTCAAGGAATTGAAAGAGAAATATCTGGAGCATTCCCGTTGTTTGCAGCATGCGGATATTATAGAAAAATTATCCATTGAGAATCATATTTTAAGGAGAAAAATTATTGAATCTTGTGTTGAGAGTCAACCTGATCATCTTCTAGAAGTTCCCCTCAGTGTGGAGAAAGGTGATAGTGACATATGCAGTGATATTGTTATAGAAACTGCTACAACTAATAATGATAAAGCTAGGGCATTTGAAAGTGATTTTAGGTCAGATACTGAGTATAACAATAATATAGTGGCTGCAGACATTGATGAAGGCAACAGTCAAAATATTTTAACAGAAATTATTGAGGATAATTTTTCTGAGAGTAGTCAAGAAAATGAAAGTATTGATTCTGTTAAGACTGAAGCTCATGAAGACAAATATCAAATAGGTGACAAGGAGAGTTGGTTTTCTCAAGAAAATAGATTAGAAAAGCTTAATTTTAAGAAGAAACTTGAATTGCTCTCAAAATTTGATGTTAAAATTAAAGTTAGAACTTTAAAAGAAAATAGTGCAATATCAAGTACTACAGACACCGAGTCTTCTGAAGACAGGCAAGACAAAAAACAAAATACAGAATCACAAACTACAAAGACTAGAGAATTTGAATTTAAAGAGAAAAAACATCATTTTGAGACATTTAATAGGCAGAAAGGTCATACAATTGATTTAAAACAAACATCCAGTGAAAACATAAAAATGGCAGTTCCAAGTTCAGATGAAGCTGAGATAAAATCTAAAGTGGACAAATTTGATGTGCAGGTTAAAATTACATCCGAAGATAGTTTAGTTGTTAGAGAGACTATAGAAAGAGCAAGACAGAAGGCAACATTTAATTTAGATGTGGATGAATTGAGCTTTAGGTATGTTCTACTTCTTCTTCCAACTAATAGTGACATAACTATATTTTATTACATGCTTATTAAGATATTTTTTAATTACAATATTGATAACTAGAGGTTCCCTAACAGCATCATGGACAAATGCTTTATACAATGTGGCCGAGAAGTTGACATCCAAAGCTAAAATTTGAAAGCCTCATGGTGATGAGTATCCGAATCACCCCTATGTATGTTCTATGATTTTGCGTAGTTTAAGAGATAATAATTTTTTTCCCCTTTTTCACCTAATTGTGGTTTTGGACTTTTTTCAAATTTTTTTGAACACTTTTAGTTAATTTTATTGTTGATAATTATAAACTACAGTTGCAATAACCACATAAGAAACTATGAATAGGTTAGACAATGCAGAACTAGTTTAGAATTGAGTCGTAATTTCGAGATAACTGCTCCAGGTAAATTCATGAAAATATCCAAGGTATCAAAAAATAAATTGGGGAGCCTATGGCTTTCAACTATTTTTAAAAACTTCCCAGAACATTGGCCGATAAAATGAGCCAAATTCAAATTTAAGCTTTGGACGTCAACTTCTCGGCCACCCAGTTGCCGACCATACATTTGGACACTCAGGTGTAGCTTATAAGTTATTATGAGTGTCTGCATTTTTAACAATATGTTGCTGTTTCTCTCAGTTGTATCTTATTGTTAATTATTCTTCAGTTTAGATCAATTTATTATTTTTAAGTATTTTTATATAATTTATTATTTGTGTGAAACAGAATTCAAAGCCTGCATCCCTAGAGATGTATAAGTTTTAATTAATTAGACACATGGTGATGCAGTTGGGTTTATCTTTAAGTACTTTTCCATCAATAGCTAATAAAACCATTGTCTTAACAGTAACTAAAATAAAATCATGTTAAGGTCCATGTCAGAAGGTGACAACTCTGTGTTCTCGGAAGCAAATACCCCGCTAGAGCCAAATATAAACATTGGTGACAAACAAGAGGAGAACGCTAGCGGTAATGAGTCGGAGGAGGTTGATGATATAGAGCTGATATTTACCACAGATGAGTCTAAGGATATGAGTAACTTGCAGGTACATTTATTATTACAATAGTATGTTGTTCAAGGGGTGAATGTTAGTGACTGAGGCTTCTCTCACACTTTAAAATACATTGTATAATATTTGCTATTAGTGTAATATATATTAAATGTAATGGTTAATTCAACTTAAATACAACAAATAAATTACAGACAATCACGAATACCATGTTCAACAGGGTAATACATCTATACACATAAATAAAATTGGAGTGTCTGTTTCTGTCTGTCAGAAACAAACATAAACTTGTTGTGCCTACTACTCGGTTGGGTCGAGTTAGTAAGTCTTTTGTTGGGCGATGTATATGCTTCTACAATATGATCCCAGAAAATGTACAAAACAAATGTGTTACGAAATTTAAAAGAATTGTTAAAAAACGTTTGTGTGGGAAAGGTTATTATAGCATAAACGATTTTCTTAATGACACCACGGACTGGGAATAAAGCGAACACCCTCAGGCTCTTTAATTATAAATGTTTATTGTACGATATTACATTGTAATCCATATTTTATATTTAAAAAAAAGCCCGCTGAGTTTCTTGCGCCCATTCTTCTCAGGTCTGAGGCAGTCTCTTTTAAATGGGTGGTAGATTTTGACGTTCAATAAGTGATTTTAAATCCTATTTTGAATAAAAATATTTGAATTTGTAATATTGAAATAACCGACATAGACAAGCGTGACAGCTTACAGCGAGTCAGAGTTATTACTACAAATCATAGACCTAGATAATTAAAATAATATCTTTGCTTCAAACATATCTTTTTCTTTAATTGAATATTATGAGAATCAAAATACGTAACATAACATACTATTATTGTTTGCATGTTTGAAAAAATTCTTATTAACTGTAATTTTGTTGAAAGCTTGTAGCTGTATTGCTAACATATTGTATTTAGTTTAAACTGTTGCATGTCAAGTTGAGTAGAAGTGGGTTAATTGCTGGTAAATAAATGTAATTTCATTTCGATAAATGTAGATTTATTTAAATACAATTTCGAATACGTAACAAGTTTTAAAAGCTTGCTGCAACAGTGTTGTAAATATCATTTAATGATGTATCGCTAGCTTGTGCCCGTGACGTCATCCGCGCGGTTTTTATAAAGTAGTAAAAATACTATGTCTGCATCCGGCTTCATAATAATATGTAACCTAAAATATGCTTCCCACGGACTAGTAAAAAAAGAAGGACTCCGCGACGTGATATAATCTTTTTATAGTATTGTTTTTACACTTTATCACAACGCACGACGGCATTTTTAAAATATTTTATTGCGACACAAACTGATCTGTCACAGACGATGGCAAATCTCATAATGGCGGCCGATCGGCTTGTATTAGTGTAAGTGTATGCGTGGGGCTGTGTATTTACACGTATACCGGCTTGTTTTGGTGCCTCACTGTTATGTAAGGTGACATGGAGTCCTTATTTTTTACTCGTCTGTGTATGCTACCCTGATCTTTTGTTATTATTCATGCAAAATAAGATTCAAATATATTCAGTAGATTTGCGGTTTGCCAGGATACAAACAGACAAATATTGTATAAAGCACATTTTTGGTTTCATTATTATTCGTAGATCACACAGCAAGAGCTTTTTGAAAAAAAATATTCAATGTGCAGTTTTTTTTGTAAACTACAAGTTACGATTTTATTATATAACATAGATAATTATAGATATAGATTATCCCCCTTATTCATAATGGTCCGCTAACTTTAAACAGCCACTAAGGAGTGTTTTTCTCATTCTGACTTAGGTCAATAGAAGAAGACAGAGTGAGAATTAGCAATGCTTTAAGTTAGCAGACTATTATGAAAAAGGGGGTATGTCTTTGATTTATTTTATCCTCAACCAGTGAGAGGTACCGTTGCACAAAATGCCGGCTCCATTATGGGTACCACAACGGCGCCTATTTCTGCTGTCAACCAGTAATGTGCATTACTGTGTTTCCGTCTGAAGTACTCTTAACATGTTAAGTCTCATTTGCCCAGTAATTTTACTAGCTCCGGCGCCCTTCAGACCAAAACACAATGCTGCCGTGATATATCTATATTGCCGATATCTATCAAAACAATTCATCGAATAACGAGTCAAAAACGCGATTTAAAACTTAAAACGTTGCTACTAATTAATGGCTACACCTTATTGTGTCGTAAACGTATCAAAAAATCAGCAGAATATTTGTTAGCCGCAATCTAGAGAAAAAACCTAACGAAAATTTTTAAGGAAAAATATGAGATATAGAATTAGCGGCTGTGTAGACTCCCAAAGTTACTTAACGGTGTTCTTGTTTAGTACATGTATGAAAATAGCCTAATTTATCGGCATTTTTAGCATAACTATTTCAAAAACGAATAAAGTTATAGAAATCCTGCAAATACAGATGGATAGAGATTTTTTCTCTCATTAGTTTGGACTCATAAAGTAAAAATCTTCCTTATGTGGGATAACGGCATTTTAGTTATACCACGGCAGAATGATGCTTACACATTTCTGCTTCACGGCGGAAAAAGGCGCCGTTGTGGCACCCATCTAGCCAGTCCTGGCCAAAGAAGCCTCCCGTTGGTTGATTAGATGTTTACGAGTGTTCACAATCTTTCAAATAATACCAATTGATTTCACAACATGCCACTTTGCAGCCTTCAGCCACATATTTCAATCGTTGAGCTCTCTAGTGGCGTGTGTAGACGCCATCATTCTCCGCGGGTCGTATGTAGTATGTAGGAGGGTTCATAAATGAAATACTTGCATTGCATGTACCGCTCTTGAATCCTATTATTTGTTGATTTATCGTTGAAATGCAAGTAGTAGGTCATGCGATCATCAAATGTAATGTTATAGTTATTTGATAAACTACCAAGTAATTATTGCTAGGTAGGTAGGCATATTCAAATTCAAATTAAAATATTTTTATTCAAAATAGGATGTGAAATCACTTATTGAAAGTCAAAAAAAAAAACTACCACCCATTCCAAAATGAATGCCTCAGGCCTGAGAAGAATGGGCGCAACGAACTCAGCGGGCTTTTTTTTCATCAAAAATATGTTTTACAATTAAAGTAACATTTACAAAGTAACATTGTACAATTAAACTTATTATTTAATAGCCTGAGGGCGGTCGCTCCATTCCCAATCTGTGGTTTCATTAAGAAAGTCATTGATGTTATAGTAACCTTTACCACATAAACGTTTTTTAACAATTCTTTTGAATAACTTAATACTTTTTTTTAACGTTTTTTGGGATCTTATTGTAAAAGCATATACATCGCCCCACAAAATACTTACTAACTCGACTTACCCGAGTAGTAGGCATCATCAGTTTATGTCTGTTCCTGGTGTTAACATTATGGTTATGACAGATTCTGGCAAATTCACTTATGTGCCTATGAACATACATTACATTATCAAGAATATATTGAGAAGCAACAGTCAAGATGTTAATTTCTTTGAATTTTGCTCTTAATGATTCTCTAGGACCTAGGTTATAAATAGCGCGAACAGCGTTGCCCCACAACAATATACCATAGGACATAATACTATGGAAATAACTAAAGTATACTAGTCGCGCCGTATCTATGTCAGTTAATTGTCTAATGTCATAGCGCACTATACAGCACGACTGTTACATTGGCTAATTACGTGGACGCAGTTCTTTGCACCGTAGTATTTTTCACAATAATGTTGTCGTAACATTTTAAACTGTCCCTATATTTTCGAAAGCAACCAGATTACAAAAAAATACTTATGGCTGGGCGCTTAAAAGTGCATGGTTTCCACCTGGATTGCTAATTGAGAGTAGAAGAACAGGTAGTAATTACAGTCCTAGTACGTACTATCTGTCCTTACAGCTTAAGTAAAGTGTGCTGTGAACAAACTGGACACACTATTAGATGTATTTTCGCAATTTTTTGAAGGGACACGTCATGTTATGGCAACTTGAAAACACTGCCCAATGAAGTTCATTTCACAGTTTTAGTATTTTACCCATTGTTTTTTAACCTTCTAGGAGGACCTCGTATCTATAAAGGAAACAGAGGCATGGACGCCGAGTTCCACCACGACCCACTCCACACCAGTCCTAATTAAATTCCACACCCTTGACCCAGATTACCAATCGGATCACACAGACCCCGCGCCAATTAGAAGCACCGAACACATAGATCATATCAATGACCCAGCATTAAAAGTTAAAAGAGTTTCGCTGCCGAACGATAATGAGATAGAGCGAGGCGCGAAAGGAAATTTAGACATACCAGGGCGTGGGATATTGAAGAGTTTCTCGAATAAGTCCGATAATATGTTGTATAGAAGGAGCCATGACTCCCGAAGGATGGATAGCGTTGACAGTCTGAGTTACGACTGCAAGCGAGGCCTGAGTTTTGATACAAAGTCATCAAGTTATGAGCTGGGCTCGAGTATGGATATTCTCAATAGAGATCCCAGTATGGACAACTTTAATAGGTGTCGCCTAAGTCATAGATTTTCCGTGTTCCCTGAATCGGATATGTCGAAATGTGGGGTTTCCGAAGAGGATTTGTTGACCAATTTGAATACGAGACGCAATACTTGCCCGAACCCGTTCCAGTATAGGTGAGTTAATAATTTGTGTCGTTTTTATTTGATTTGGACTTTTTTATCATTATTCATACTAGTCGTAACTACCTGTCTCCCAGAGAACGTAGCGGCCGCGACTTATGACGGTCCTAATGTACTTCCTTGCCTTCTTCTAAGAATGTAAAACCTTCAATACAAGTTCTCTTCTTAATACATCCCCGATCTTTGTGTGGAATGTTGACATTTTCCGACACTTAACATTATCTCTATAAACTAGTTAAGTTATTCTACTTTCATTGCATTTTTTTATGAAAATAAAGGAAGAGACGAGGACGTTCAGCTGATGGTAATTGACACCCATTACAAAGCAGTGCCGCTCAGGATTCCTGAAAAACCCAAAAATTCTGAGCGGCACTACAATAGCGCTCGTCAACCTTGAGACATAAGGTGTTAAGTCTCATTTGCCGAGTAATTTCACTAGTTACGGCGCCCTTCAGACCGAAACACAGTAATGTTCACACATTACTGTTTCACGGCAGAAATAGGCGCCGTTGTGGTACCCATAATCTAGCCGGCATCCTGTGCAACGGAGCCTCCCACTAAGGTGAAATTACCCTATTAATTACAATGGGTTTTAAAATATAACCCCGCGCGTTGCGAAAGAGGACAGAACCATGTCATATTAACGGCTGCGTGACGTCAGCTGGCATCGTCGGTTTACAATCCCGACAGCATTGAGAGTTATATCTGAAATATCGCGCGTACAATTTTTATCGATTTTCGAAGATTCGGTAGACTAGTAGTTCATTATTAGGCAGATAGACGACAATGTGAACCTATAATAAGGTTTCCGTCTCACTGACCGAATGTGAATCTCAAAATACAGTGACCGAACTTTGAAATTATATGTAATAAATGGCGAGTCGTTTATTTCCTTCGGTTATACTGCGAAAACTACTGAACCGACTGAATAATACATTTAAGATGCAGCGTGTTTCGGAGAAGGTTTTAATACATAATTGATGATTACTTATCCGGAACCTATATTTTTTGACTTAGAAATACCTATACATATAGCCGCATATAACAAATATTTCAGTCAATGACATTACATTTCAAATGACAATTTTACAATGAGCGATGTACTTAATGTACATGACATAACAATGTTTTCCGGGTCAGCCCTTGTACATCATCTGGGTACATGGCAGGGCTCCCGCCAAGTCGAGCAAACAACAAGCGACACGGCCGTACCGTTTTTTCGAAGCAGTTCAGGCCATTTTCGACCCCATATTTTCTATAACTTTGTTGTGAATAAAATAAGAAGAATGACATAAATATAAAATATTTTTACAATTGTCACTATACCATGTTGTTACTTGTTAGGTTCGCCAATGAAAGAGATCCCTTAAGGACTAAATAAATTGAAGGACTCGGTATTAACATGAATCTCACAACTTTTACGGTAGAAGAACTGAGTTGAGAGATTTGTTTTTTTTTTACAAGTTATTTTTTGATGGCATAAAATATTCCAGGCCTCCGCCCCGTGTAGGGCTCCTAAACAAGCCTGTAAGTAGCGCAGTGCGTCCCATTTTGCGGGAGTTTTGCGGCGCGCGGCGAGAGGGCTCCGCGCAGACCGACATGTCGGCGCTTCCTCCGCGGTGGACTTCCGACGGATACCTGGCTTATAAGGTAGGAAATGGAAATCTTATATCTTTAAACGAGTAATTCTTGTATATAATATATTCTGAATCTCGGAAAGGGCTCCAACGATTTTCGTAAAATTTTAGTATACATGGGATTTCAGGGTCGATAAATCGATCTAGCTAGGTTTCATTTTAAAAAAATGTAGATTTATCCGTGTTTTAATGAGAAATAGCTACAATAAAATTAGAATACAAAGGTAAATTTCGCCACGGTAAGCAGAAGACCCCGGTTCGAATCCAGATGTCCGATTAGTTTTTTTTGTTCAAGTTTTGTACCTTCTTAAAAATCCGAGCAAGGCTCGGTCGCCCGGATATTATATTTAAAACAATAACATAACATGTTGCAACAACATGCGGTAACCGTCATGAAGCAACTTCAGTTCGTATATAGGCTTTGCCATGGGGAGAAGAACTGATAAGGAACTCCCAGCCCATATTTTAAATCATGTAAATTTGAGGTGGCCTGCTCAGAACCAGACAAGAACTATGCATCATTACCCTCTATATAATCTCCTATAGTATAGTGAACCTTCTTTGTCAAAGAAGGTTTATTATATTTTTTTAATTTGTGCTCAGTAAGTCCTAGTATACTGTCTGGTATTTTATTGTCAAATTGAATATCACGACTTATGAAGGAGCTCTTAACTCTACCTAACTTATTAAATGAAACGAACAGATTATTCGTTCTTCTTGAATTGATGAATTCAAATCATTTTTTCTTGAATTCGGTAATCCTTTTTCTAACATAAATTATTCATTTCATTCATTCAGGATATTGCACTTGCGAATAATCCATGCACAGTGATATATCTATCGTACTTCGTTCATTCTATAGGTTTTGCTTGTAATTTAAATTGTTGTTATAAATATTTGTTTTATTACTCATTACACACAAATTCAACCCACCTCCATAACTACTTGATGGTTTTGGATGTTGTACTAGAACAGTAAAGATATTGTAAATATATAATATCGGTCCTTATCACAATCAAAACATTCAATAGCTATGACTTATTTTTTCAAACAACTCTAAAGTTATTTATTAGTGTAGGTCAAATCAATGACACTTATGAATGTTAAAGTTAAAAAACCCACATATACCAATAGAAGGCAAAAAGAAAATATTTAATACTTGTGTTCTACCCAGTACGACCTACGGGTGCCAGACTTGGAGTTGCACAAACAAAAGTATCAAAGCGCTGGAAACCTGCCAACACAGAATGGAACGAAGTATACTTAACATAAAACTTAAAGATAAAATTAGGCTAGCAATAATAAGAAAACGAACCAATGTCATAGATATAAAATATCATATCCAACAACTGAAATGGAAATGGGCTGGACACATGATACGAAGTAACACTGAGAAATGGACTAAAGAAGTGACAGAATGGAATGAATCATCGAAGATGGGAAGATGATATTTTAAAGGTGGCAGGTCCGACTTGGATGAGGACATCAAGAGATAGATCTTTGTGGAGAAAACTTGGGGAGGCCTATGCTGAAAAGCAAAACAATCTAGAATCCGGTGTCTAATATAGTAAATTATTACATAAGTACTTTTATATAATCAAATTAAAATAGTAGATTTAAGATTAGAAATGTAACTGCACTTATTTATACATTGTTAATAAAGGCTTTTATTTTTATTATAATCCCTTTATTACAATTTCATCTTATTTTCTACATTTATATATATAACATATTTATAAAAAACAATATTACAAATATAAATATAAAAAATAGAGTCCCCCCGGCGTTGGTTCACGACAATTCCGCCGGTAGTTAGGGCGACAGACTGAGGAACTTCCGCACGATGCGTGCCGTTCCCAAAACAGCTGCTTTCTGTAACTGACCCTTTATCTAGTTATTAAGTGAGAACCTCTTAAGATGATGGTCGAGGCTCTTTGCTATAAGACCGTTAACGGAAACGACTATTGGGACAATTATTGTTGAATCAACATCCCACATGTCAGTTACCTCGTGTACTAAGTCTAGGTACTTCGACAATTTGTCTATTTCAGCTTTCACAAGGTTATTATTATTAAATGTAGAAGCGACAATAAACTCATTACTACTCTATTAAATCAATATTAACACTCTCATAATTATAATTCAATTGTCCATCTGTAATGTAAATTAAATTTGTAAGGCAGAAGTTTTTCGTACCGCTTCGCTGCTATAGCGAAGCGAGGTAAACTAAGTTTGCGTACAAAAACTAAACAAAATTAATCCAAACAAAAACCAAAAAAAATAATCGTTTGGAATTTGGCGCCATATTTAAACATGAGGAATTAGCGCCTTATTTGGTCACATGAGAAACTTGTGCTGATTTACAAATTCAATAACTAAGAACCTGGCTGTCGCATCACTCTGGATTTTTGCCATACATCTGGCCATACTTAACATTTTGAGCAATATCAACATTATAAGAAAATCAGGCAAACGCGAGACATTTTGTATCTAACATTACATATGAGAAAGATATGCTAATTCATTTTTAAAATTCTGTCTCGAAAATAACCTAGAAAATTTCAAAAGCTTTCTATGAGTTCAAAATTTTTTAAAATCGGTTCTGAAATGGCCGAGAAACAATTGAACACAGAAATCAATTGGAGTCACCCGGTGGGAGCTCCGCTCACCTTCGCTTCGCTTCCTTCAATTAATACTTAAATTTTATATACAATCTATGCAGTAAGTTAATAAAATAACTCACGCATTTCAATATATTTAATTGAAAAAATAAAAATCATGTAAATAAGTTATAAATATAAATGGTATGTACCATAGAGCAAGTATAGTAACTAGACTAATTGATAGCTTCCGTCTCACTTACACGAGGAAAAGAAAAATAGAGTGACTAGATTTTTTGTTTCGCCATGCGTGCCGGTTTTTTCAAGGTCAGCACACCCGGTGTGCTAAACAAACTTGACAGCGCTGCACAACAATAATTTGTTTACTTTTATTTGCGTTATATAAAAATAGCTATTATTGTTGTAAAACGTGTGAAATATCCACTTCGTAAAATATGCACCCTGCTGTCGTAATGAAATTGTTTCACAGCAGAACTGTCAAACCGTGCGTCAATAAATTCTCTCATAGAAATTATGTATGGACACATCAAAGGAAAAACAAATTTGTTGTTTTTATTTAATTTAGCAGCATTTTCCTATTTATTCACCTTTTAAACCTTCCCTGGACTTCCACAAATAATTCAATACCAAAATTAGTCAAATCGGTCCAGCCGTTCTCGAGTATTAGCGAGACTAACGACAAGCAATTGATTTTTATATAATATATAGATTATCTGTCTCATGTTGGCCACGCCAAACCGATGTCTAGTTACTATACTTGGTCTATGGTATGTAGTAGGTATTGACTTTAGTCAGTTTTAATTGAATGTCTGTAGATGTCGGTCCCGGGTGGTCGCGGCACGGTGACTCTGCCCCAGCGCGCTAGTCCGGTCCGCGCTTCGCCCCAGGTGCGTCGCCCCCCCGCGCCGGAGCCCCTTCACCGCCACGAAGCGAAGCGAGCTCTGCTCAGCGATATTGGTACTTATATTATTGGACAGGCATTTATTTTTATTTTTCCTAGCTGATACCTGACTTGATCCGAGAACACACAAGGCTGAGATCGTACCTAGAGCTTATTAAAATCATTGTTTCTTAAGACTTTAACAACCTAGAAAATTTCGAAAGCTTTCTATGAGTTCAAACATTTTTAGAATCGGTCCAGAGATGGCAGAGAAGTAAGTTAACACAGAAATCAAATGGTGGGAGCTCCGCTCAGCTTCGCTCAATTAAATCAAAGATCACACCTCTATCTGAACATTACAGTCAGCTGTCAACACTCACACAGAGAAAACGTTTGCGCGTCGTCGCCAAACGATATTACCAATTATAAAGTATTCAGAGGTGCCAAACATTATTTTTAAATAAAGTGCAATGTGCAAGGTCAGTTTTAGTGAAGGTGTTCATAGTGTCAGGTGCAATATTAACTTCGACCTCAAGTACGAGATGATCACAAAACCAAGCTTCAAAAAAATGTCTAATGAAAAGAAGGCAGTTTGGAGATGTTATGGCTACAAGTCAGAAGATTCATCGTCGTCAGGTAGAGTTAGAGTAGACGAGAAGAGATGCTATTTTGAATGAGTTAAGCAAGTAAGGCAAAGTATATGCGGCAATGTATATCAGTAATAAAGTAGGAATTCTAATCAATTAAAATGACATCAATTATTCGTACAGGTTTTACTTCCATGGTGCCCGAGCTGTCTCGCTCGGCAGAACCCTTGTGGACGCTATGGAAGTCCCAACACCCCACGGAGACATCGCCCAAACACAGGTTTAAATAATAAATAAAACTGTTTAGCCTACGTCATTCGCGTACAATTAAATACTAGACTAAATATCACACTCAAACATTGTCTGAAGTAAAAATGTGCTTACGTAGATAAGGCAGAGTTTGCGTTCAGTTATGTTTCGACCGCGCTTTAAATGGATAGCCACGCAATGACAAAACGTTCAGTGAAAAACTGTCCAAATAACATCATATCCCAACTTAAAGTGTGTTGTATTTCAGGTAAGTGCCGCTTAGAATGTTTTAATGAAGCATGTGTCAACGTGTACGTATATACAACGGCGCTCGGACATTTTTGACGACTTTTTAATAGGCGATTGGGAGTCTAGTTGCTTATAGTACATAAATGGCCTTAGTATTCTAATTTGAAGAATGAACTCTGTGCGCGGGTTAATATAATGCAGTATAACAATCTGTATAGACGCACAATATAGTAGCTTATAGACAAACCAAACGTGCGAGACAGAAGAGCATCTGTCACGGAGATGTAGCAAGATACACGAAGTAATCTTTTGTTATTGTAACTGATTTTTATTGAGAAGTCGTAAACAGCGACGCTTGGCATTAGCTCATTGGTATTATAAATATTAAACCTAACACTATTAAACTATTAAAGCTAATACTCACATTGACAAATAGAAATTGGTCACGCATTAGAGGTGAAGAACAAAATTTCTTAGCCTACTTAATATAATATTAGTCAATTTTAGGTGGCCTGCGTAGATCCAGACAAGAACTATATATTCCAATTATACGATTCTTGAGCAGAGTAAGGAAAATGTTATGGAACGCTGAATCTAGTACATGCCTATTTGATGAAACTATTTAATTCTTGTGACGTCACGGTCTACAAAATGTCGTACTTGATTTTCATTAATAGCTGTATCCTATCAGGACTGAACGAACCGTTGATGATTTATTAATACAGCTTTACTCACGTTTCATCGGTGTCTGTACCGACTAGTTTCGGACCATTCGGAAGTCCTTCATAAGGGTGAGTGTTCGCGATAAGATGAGTAAGAGGTGGGACGTTATCGCGAACCCACCACACTCACCCTGATGAAGGACCTCCGAATGGTCCGTAAATAGTCGGTACCGACACCGATAAAAGGTGAGTAAAGCTGTTTTAATAAATAATTTGATATTGACTCACGAAAGTTCTAGTAATTAACCGTTGATTTATTGTCGTAGTTGCAGTGAATCTTAATGCTAACCCGCAGTTTTTTTAAGTTAAGATTTAAGTAATTAGACATAAACGGAGATAACCAATAAATTATATTGAACCTACTCGCAACCTATATTACTCTTACTAGCAGATCAGCAGAGGTAATGACTATTACTAATTATTTAACTATTTATTAATCTGATGACCTAACTCGTATATAGGATAAAGAAAACATAACGTCAATATTTTGAATTTACATGGAAATAATACGTAGGGGTTGTTGATTTACTCTTCTTTTTAATAATACAATTCTGAATACGAAAAAATGAGAAAATAATTTCAATATTTTTGTTATATTTTCATATTGCAATATGAAACATTGCTAGAAAATATTTGGTAAATCTCCTTTAATGATTTATTATATATTAAAATGAATAATAATCAGAGTTCAATTATATTAAAAAAAACTAACTAACTAAAATGATTACAATTGACAGATATACGCGCAGTTCATATCGTTCGCCGTCAGTGAGCGTAGATCGCAGCAACGACTGGACACATAGCTATCTGGCTACACGAGGTATGTTCATATTACTGGAGATGACTACATACAAGTCACCCTATTTTATTAGTAAATTTGGAGTTCCTCAAGGAAGTCTTATGGGACCCTTACTGTTTTTTAATTTATTTGAATGATTTACCCGATGTGGTTGACTATAACTGTGTATTATTTGCAGATGACATATCCATAATTATTCCTGACGAGCATAAAGCGATAAATTATTATAATATGACTATTAATAAAAATTTAGAAACTATGTTGACATGGTTCAATGAGAATAATTTATTCGCTAATATGACAAAAACTAAATATATACAATTTTCTAGTTATAAAACAATAAATAAATCTCTAAATATAACACACAGTGACCAAGCGATTAAAGAAACAAACACAATAAAATTTTTAGGCCTTATATTAGATTGCAATTGTAACTGGAAAGCTCAATGTGATACAGTGGCAGGCAAAATAAATTAGTTCGTTTTCGCTTTATGAAGGCTCCGACAAACTGTATCCTTTAATGCTGCACTTACTGCATACCACGGTTATATTGCGTCAGTTTTACGGTACGGGTTAATACTATGGGGAAACTCCACTAATATTTCAAATGTTTTTCTGGCACAAAAAAAAATGTATAAGAGCTTAAGCAATGTCAGTCCTCTAGAATCGTGTAGACCATTATTCAAAAAGCACCGTCTACTGCAACGCTTACTGGTCTATATATATATTAGAAATTTGTATGTTCATTAAAAAACATGGTGAACTTTTTAAACCAGCAAAGGACTATTCCATATTAGGATTAAGAGATCCATGAAAGATAAGGATGATAAGGATGAAGAACAGCTTCATCAAAATAACGCAAATGTTATGTGTATTAGGGTCTTTAACCACCTTCCAAAGAATATTAGAGAGATGCCTAAAACATTAATGCATAAAAAATTAAAATTATGGTTAATAGATAAATGCTTTTATAGTTTAAAATAATTCTTTAGCCAAAAATAATAGTATTTAAATGTAATTTTTTGAGAGGTTCCTACAAACTTATGTTTATTTTATATTATATTATTGAATTAAAGCTATGTAATGTGTATTAATGACGTATAAATATAAAAATTCCAATATTGACAATCAAATATTTGTATGCCGATATATTGGCGAATTGTGCTGTACACCAATTAATTCTTAACAACTATGTTACCACGATTCATACAATCATTTCATTTCATTTCATTAATCGTGATTGGTAATGCGCAGGGCCTTGTAGTATGATAATTTTATGAGAAAAAGTACTCATTACGTCATGTAAGTAAGGCTAATCTCCAGCTTCACTTGCCCATAACAGTGACAGTTGCCTCGAGATGAAGCTCGTTAAGCTGGGACATCTCATGTGTCTATAATTACACCTAAACATCACATTTCTCCACAACAACACGGCTTCTTTCGAGGTAGGAGTATGGATACCAATTTAGTGTGGTGCATAGATTTTATTCTAAACGCATTTGACGCTGGATGTCAAGTTGACGCCGTATATACAGACTTTTCCAAAGCATTTGACAAAATAAATCGTAACCTACTCATAACAAAATTAGCTTTATTCGATATACACGGCGACTTTCTAAGGTGGATGAAATCATACATTAATAATTGAAGTCAGGCAGTTGCATTAAGAGGCTACTTTTCAAATATTTAATGTTACCTCCGGAGTTCCTCAGGGTTCCCATTTGGGTCATTTACTTTTCTCGTAATATATAAACGATGTTGATCACGTTTTTAATGAATCTTATCATTTGCTTTACGCTGATGACACAAAGAGTTTTAAAATGATTTCAAACTTAATAATGGTTTTTTTTATAATGATATTATAATGATTGGGGCATGGGAAAGTTTCTGGCGCCATTTCTTCACTCTCAGAGCGCCATTTGTTTCCGAAGCGGTGGTAGTGTTTGAACTGACATCAAAAAATTCTTAACGAGTCAATTTTGAGAAAATAAATGCCTTTTATGTCTTTTAATTCTTTTATTTGGGTGCAGGTTCAGGTAGTGCGAGCGGGTGGCGTGGGTGGCGCGGGTCGCTGCCTGACGTGCGCGCCGACGACACGGACTCGTTGTTACACGAGGCCGACATGTTCGTGCGACGCTCCACCGACAACTTGCTGGACGCTTACACTGAGCGTGAGTCTTACACTGTCATTAACAATGTCACCGACGACACGGACTCGTTGTTACACGAGGCCGACATGTTCGTGCGACGCTCCACCGACAACTTGCTGGACGCTTACACTGAACGTGAGTCTTACACTGTCATTAACAATGTCACCGACGACACGGACTCGTTGTTACACGAGGCCGACATGTTCGTGCGACGCTCCACCGACAACTTGCTGGACGCTTACACTGAACGTGAGTCTTACACTGTCATTAACAATGTCACCGACGACACGGACTCGTTGTTACACGAGGCCGACATGTTCGTGCGACGCTCCACCGACAACTTGCTGGACGCTTACACTGAGCGTGAGTCTTACACTGTCATTAACAATGTCACCGACGACACGGACTCGTTGTTACACGAGGCCGACATGTTCGTGCGACGCTCCACCGACAACTTGCTGGACGCTTACACTGAACGTGAGTCTTACACTGTCATTAACAATGTCACCGACGACACGGACTCGTTGTTACACGAGGCCGACATGTTCGTGCGACGCTCCACCGACAACTTGCTAGACGCTTACACTGAACGTGAGTCTTACACTGTCATTAACAATGTCACCGGCTGCAACGCACAGCTACTCGAATTGTCTGAGATCAATCTCTCTCTGCATCTTCCACCGCATTTATCACGGGGAGTCCACAGAGGAGTTGTTCGGGTTGATACCAGCAGCTCAATTCCACCAACGTGAAAATGCTAAATTCCCTCCGCATCCGTTTGGCGGTTGGTGTTCTACAACTGCGCGTTTTGCAAGATATTTCTTGCCTCGCACAGCCACATTGTGGGATCAAATACCGGCTGCTGTCTTCCCGAATTGTAACGACTTGGGAACCTTCAAGAATAGAGCATTCTTCCACTTTAAAGGTCGGCAATGCATCTCTTGACCCCTGGTGGTGTTGGTGGACTTATCACGTGAGCCTCGTGCCCCTCTTATAAAAGGGTTGCATCGCTTGTTGATGTTTAGGACCGCTTTTAATACTTGATCTCTATCGTAGATTATTTAGAATACAGATTATATATCATCTGTCAATGTAAGCTTGACATTACTATGATATCACTTACATGGTGGACTGTTCCTGTATGAACGCGAGGGGGTTATAGTGGCTGATAATAGATTCTGTTGTTTTTCAGTCGACACACCTTTGTCTCGTTCCGGTCAGCCATACATACCAGCTGAGGCGCGTCAGTTGCGACTCGGGCACGCTGTCAAACTGATCACCCCACAAGGAAGGTTGGCAGTCGGTCGAGTGAGGTGAGAGTACAATTCATTGAAATAAATTTATTACAGTCACAGAGTTCTGTTCACTTGAGAACAACTTATTACAAACCAGAATATTCGCCATAATATGTAAGGAATAATCTAAAATCCTATTAACGATACCTCTACCTATCTATATAGGTTATCAGGTTAGCTATTGTAATATTATATTTATCCTTAACTAAACTCATTTAGTTTGCAACTATTTTATTATCAGGGTGTTACAATATTTCATTTCTTCGCTCGTCTTTTAAATATAATAACAGGAAAGGATAAGCACCCGAATATCTAGCCTAAGCATTTTTGTAAATATTTATGGAAAACATAAAACAAGGAAAAGGGGATAATTGAAAAATAATTTAATCCTACGACAAGCTATAACTACAGATTGAACAATTGTTGAGGATAAAGGAAAAAACAAACCCCAATTCAATTGAGCAAAAGGAACTAGTGCGGAAAAGAATCACTTTCCTGAACTTTTTTGAAGTCCTGACTGTTCCAGGGTTGATTACAGTAATACATTATTAAACATATTTATTGAATCACAGTAAAACAAGTGAAGTACTGTGTAAGCAGTATATAGATTATTTATGAGTTATCAACGGTGCGGTGCAACTCTGGAAATCTGGATGCGACTGTCGCTTACGTTACTTAAACAATTTGTTATTTTTAAAGTGCTATCTCTGACTTCTGGGATAAATTATACAAATTAAATTTGTAACCACAACGAGATCTATAGAGGCTTAGAATTTGCTCAGACTTTACTCACGTAATACTTAACTGAGTCTGATGAAACGCGTACTTTACTTTTAAATTCGGATGTCTTAGCTTAAGCTCAGTATAATTTTAGCTGTCGAATAACAATAAAAACGGAATCAAAGATAATGCTATGCTTACCCTCAGCTATGTTTTACATCAGTCAGAGCAAAATCTAAGTATAGATCTCACCCTGAGAGTTAAAAACGATGTACCAAAATTCACGACCCATGCGTACTCTAAGGGTTGGTTGAGTTGGAAAGAGCTCTCGGATGGAACCCAAGAGGTCGCGGGTACGTTTCCCGCATCTTTTTTTATGGAAAAGGGGGACAAATAAACGTACGACCACCTGGTGTTAAATAATCACCGCCGCCCACAATCTTCAACATCTTTCATAAATATTGGTTAGAAATTTAATTTTTTTACTTTGCAATTTTCACATTGGGTGTTCGATAACCTGAGTGGACTGTAGATATCGTTAATAATAAGAAAAATGTGATTCGAATGAGAACCTGTCGGTCAATGCTAGGCAATGGTAAATAGAAATTTTCATCCACTAACCTTGAACTCCCACTTGTTGCTCTCCTTTGGTTTCCTCGGAGGTGCACGGCACGCAATTGTCACGAACAAGAGTAACACGAAGGGTATTGGCGCGAGATATTCAGAACGTCTGGTTGACAAGCTTCTCGAATCACGGTCTAACGTGGACTGCTAGGGGCAACCAGTGCGCGCGGGGCCGCGGTCGCCATTACATTGCAAAAACGATGAGGGTAGTCAGAAGGATGAATTTAAATCTACCCACCAACCTTGCAATGACCGAACATTGGGAATGCAAATGATGATGAGAATGGAGAACCCGCTGACTCTGAGATATGGCGGTCTTTGACATGTCGTATCGGTTCGGGGATATAACAACCGGCTGATGATTTCACAAAGTGGGTGTGGGTGGCGGTGTACGCGTTAAGCATAGTGCGGGCAAGCAGGTTAAAGTTTTTTTTTATGAAAATAAGGGGCAAGACGAGCAGGACGTTCAGCTGATGGTAATTATGGCCTACCCATTACAATGCAGTGCAGCTCAGGATTCTTGAAAAACCCCAAAAATTCTGAGCGGCATTACAACTGCGCTCGTCACCTTGAGACATTAGATGTTAAGTCTCATTTGCCCAGTAATTTCACCAGCTACGGCGCCCTTCAGACCGAAACACACTTTTCTTACACATGACAAAGAAATAGGAGCCGTTGTGGTACCCATAATCTAGCCGGCATCCTGTTCAAAGGAGCCTCCCACTGGTAAAGTATATATAAGATCGAAAATATACATTATGAAATTGGAAATCAATATTTTAGTTAGTCTTTATTCAATTGAGAGCTCTGTAATAATAAGTTTGACTAACTAAATCGATCAAAATAATTATTATCTGAAAAATTTGCCAATGACCGCTGTATGTACGCATTTAAATCTCTGTGAGTGCAGATAACATTTCGTATTTAGCATAAACGTACAATAACTAACTAGATTCACAATCACGCAAAAGATTGTCTCAAGCAAAAGTCTGCCTACGCGTCTATAAAGCAGAGTTTTCGTTCAGTTGTGTTTCGACCGCGCTTTGAATACAACCCCACGCAATGATGAATGTTCAGTGAAAAACTGTCCAAATAACATCATATACAAACTTTCAAAGGATGCAGTGTCGTATTTCTGGTAAGTGCGCCTTTAAATTAACAAAATTATATAACTAACTTGACGTTTTCAATCATTTTGCCAAATAATTACATTTCAGATGGTATAACGAAATGTTCTTGCCTCGTGTTCGCGTCCGAGCAGCTTCTAATAAACGTTTACAATAGAATGGACTTTGAACGTTACTGCTTCAAAATAAGGTGTTCATTTGAATAGATGTTTTAGTTTTATCTATATAAGTTAATGTACGTATATACAACGCCTCTCCGACATTGTTTGACGATCTTTTGATAGGTGATTTCGACTCTAGTTGCTTATTGTACGTCAATGGTATTAAGTAGTGACCTCTGGTGGTGAATCAAGTTAAATTGATTCAATTATAAGTGTTATTAGCATGTATTTTTAATCTGTAGGTATGTCGGAATAGCTGGCGGTAGTGCCGCTCAGAGTGGCATCGTGGTTGGAGCGGAGTTCTCTACCACCGAGTACCCTGGACTTCCCCTCAACGACGGCACATACAGAGGCCGCAGGTATTTCCTTACTCCCCCCCACTACACGGCTGTCTTTGTGCCGTTCTCCAAGGTGGTGATGGCCTGGGCTACTTAACTTAATTCGACTCACAAACTTTTATACTGAAATAGCCTGGACTTAAAGCATGTTTGAACTATCGATCGTAAAGTGTGTTTTGACATTAACTATCTCAATCTTTCTGATAAATAAACGCGGTGTAAAGTTACTCCAAGTTTATAATTGGCTAGCGCTTAGCAGAATGGAACCAGTCCACATGCAAACTAAGCCGAGTATTTGAGGTCCAAAGTCAAAAGATAGTTATTGTTTTGTTTGGTGACTTTTAGTATATTTCTTGTGGATGTGTTCAATATCTTTACTACAAATACGAGAAGTGAACTGGGTTCTTTTTAAATTAGAAATATCGGATATGTTTTGTTCGGTATGTCAAACAGTAATATTTTTATGATTGGACTGGTTCGGGGTTCCGTTCTGCTAAGCGCTAGCCAATTACTCCTCCCTGTCATGTTATTCTGTAGTGACAAAGGTAAGATAAAGACAAAGAGTTTTAAATTTTGTAATAACATTACTTCGCAATTATTAATAACACTGTACCTATGTGTTTACTATTTTGTAGAACTTAGAAATATTTAATTAAAGGACAGTTTATATTTTAAACATAAGAATGTTAAGATTGGTAACCTATTATAAATATATCTGTATTGTATTAAGATAACAAGATATATTCCTTGACTATTTAACTATAAAAGAGGTACTTACTAATACAATGTGAAATTCGTTGGCGAAAAAACTGATGTGAATGAAGAGCCAAATCATGAAAATATTTAATTAGTTGAAATTATTTCTTCTAGTATTTTTTTTTATTAACGCGAGTGTTACACATTTAAATAAAACACTTTTAAAAAGATTAAAACGCTTGTAATTGTAACAGTTTTAGATTACCCCCATTATTCATAATAGTCTGCTAACTTAAAGCATTGCTAATTCTCACTCTGTCTTTTTCTATTGACCTAAGTCAGAATGAGAAGAAACACTCCTTAGCGGCTGTTTAAAGTTAGCGGACCATTATGAATAAGGGGGTAAATGTTTATGTAAAGGGGACTGCAGACGGACTTCATCTGCAGTCCCCCTGAAAACGAGATTTGGAAACGTCGGGTTAGTTAAAATAAAAATGTAACTTTTACGCAAACATCTAATGTAAAACTTTTTAATCCTTTAAAAGTGTTTTATTTAAATTATTTCTTCTTCAAAATTTAAAAAAATTAAAAAGTTTCTTTTTGATTAAAATATACTAAGTTGAAGACTGTTACAATGATACAAGTGTTTGAAAATTATTATATTATTTTCGAAGTATTTTTTTCGACGTTTTTCCGTGGTGAAGATGTTTGTTTTGAGAATAATACCTATTTTGTATATCAATTTAAGCTGAAACGTTTTTCTTTTACTGTGGCCTGTGTCCTATTTTGTATATCCTGTGACCTATTTTGTATATCAATTTAAGCTGAAACTTTTTTCTTTTACTGTGGCCTGTATTTATGTCAGGCAGCATAAAATTTTAAATGTTCAAATTTATTTTCTAACAATAAATAGAAATTAGTATTAAAATATGTCATATGTTGTACCTAATCTAAAGTATTAAGGATTTGTGTATTTTGTGAAATCTGTAAGTAGGCTAGGTGTTTGGAGCTGTTTTACTTAACATTGTATCTTTGTGACTTCATACAGACTTTTATGTAGTAAAGGAATTGTTAAATACTATCACTAAAATAGTCTAATATATATTTTTCTAATAGAAATACTTGAGATAATACGTGTTGTCTGTACGTACTTAATATATCAAGTTTCCTGTATGAATATATGTCTGTCTTTATATCGATATAACAAGGCTTTTAAGGAATTAAATCGTTATTAATATATGTATGTAGTATTTGTAGGTTGTCGTGAATATTTAACAATTATTGTCAATACGTATATATGTATTTTTAATATTCTACAGTAGGGATTCCCAAAAGTGGTCGATAAAAAAATGAAAACGGATTTTGAAGGTCATCGAGGTCAAAGAATCGACCCAAGTATTGATATTGATCTTTTATGGTCGTTTTATGGCAATAATCTATCTATCCTTAGTTTACCTTACTAGAGGTAGACAAATCTATCCTTTTACGCTTAATTACATTTTAATAACCTATCGACATAAATCATTGCACTACAACTATATTGTTCAGTACTTGGTGGAGAAGACAAGGTTCCGGTTGGGGGTCGAAAAGTTGGTGACGCGTCACGCAGTAGACTTCCATTCTTTTGTTGTTCGCGTCCCGACAGAACATATATCAACCTTCCTGGACGTGCAGCTGTGGCCGAAGGGGGTCGTGTTCCGCAAGTATCGCGGACGTCGCCGACCGCCGGAAGCTACCGAACCCGCGCCTCACATCGCCGCGAAAATGTGACGTAGATTTAAGTTATGTATGTTAGACTATAAGGTATTTATTTTATGGGCCTTGTAGCCTGAAATAAAGGAATAATTATTATTATATTGGACATAACTATGGATAGATACGATCTTGTCATTAAACGGTGACAGCAATGTATCCGTAACTAGAGATACGTTATTGAAAACGGCCGTTAAAGAGCTGAACAAGTTGAGTGCACAAGTTGGTGCTAGATGAAAATATCTACAAGTAAATAAAATAGGAATAAAACTAGAAAGATGACTTTTAAAGAAATTTGGCAATAGGGTCTGCCGTATAGTTAAAAAAAAAGATGTCTTTTGCCCAAAATTGTTCGGGAATCCCTGTTCTATACTTTAGCTGAGTAACTGATTAAAATAGGTAAGGCTAATTATATGCATTACGTTATGTATATAAAACTATGCCTCGATATAAAACTATAGATGGGCTCGTGGAATATTTCATGATATATTTAATATAGGGCTCATCCAATGCTGTTTGTGCCCTACGCTTTCGCTCTCACATTAGGTGCCTGGGGTTTTTTTTTGGGGCCGGTCATAATAACGTCACATGAATTACATGATTGATTGACCCCTCCCACGTCCTTGTCACAACTGTTCACAATTGTCACCTAGTGTGATGACACATATTTCGCAATTGCATTTAAAATTTATCATGTTAAAACAGCAGTGTTACGAAATTGGATTGGATGGATTGGCAAATGGGACTAAACAGTTCCATTTAAATTCTTTTTATTTTTTTTTTATTATTTAAAACAAAAAAAAAATAAATTAATGAAAATTAAAAAACATAAAAAATATTAGATAATATGCAAGTTTATTAGTTATTTGGTTTAATTCTAGTGTTGCAATACTTAGATATAAAATATTATATTTTGAAAAAATATGATGTCACACTTGGTGGACCCCCCTCCTTCCCGCATAAGGTGTGACGTAATTGAGACGTATGAGAGACAAAACGTATAATATGTATATATCGAGCCCATCCTGACCTCCTTTCCTTCGTATTTAAATCATACGAAGTCAAAATGGACGCCATGTTTAACATCACTGTTAGTTGATTCATAAGTACATACGTAATGTTACACATATGTTACTACGACCTACTGTTGCTCATTCTTCTAAAATATTTGGTGCTGTGTAAAATATTTAGTTAATTTTGTATTTCAAAAAGATTTTCTAATATTTTTTTGGAAATATTTTAGTAATTTTCTGGCCTAATCTTGTACTCTCTAATAATTAGTAACTGAATATTAAAAAATTCTGTGTGTGAAGTTCATAGACCAATTATAGTAACTAGGCTAATTGATAGCTTCCGTCTCACTCACACGAGAAAAAGAAAAACTTATGCGAGTATTATGTAAAGAAATGAGATAGAGTGATTAGATTTTTTGTTTCGTCATGAGTGCTGGTTTTTTCAAGGTCAGCACACCCGGTGTGCTAAACAAATTTGACAGCGCTGCACAGATATTTTGTTTATTTTTATTTGCTTTGTACAAAAATAGCTATTATTGTTGTGAAACGTGTGAAATATCCACTATTTATTCAACGTCAGTGACAAATTTAAGTAGAATCGAAGGAAATATGGCGTGATGTTGTGTTTTACGATGTAAAAGTGATAGTGAAAGAACACTTGTGTTATATTATGTACCTATATGTATAGGATATTGTCTGTCTCATGTTGGTCACGCAAAACCGATGTCTAGTTACTATGCTTGGTCTATGGTGGAGTTAGAAGAGTGTTGTTATTGCTTCGTACGCTGGTGTAGTGTTTTTTAGATTAGCAAACAACAGTATTGCATTAGTAGCTCAAGTAAGCATATCACTTAATATAGACACGTATATATATATATAGATACTAGCTGACCCAGCAAACGTTGTATTGCCATATAAAGTAATAAAAAATTTTTTTTTTGGTGTAAAAATTAGATGCAACCGATTCTCAGACCTACCAAATTTATTGTACTACAATTATTGTAAGTATTGATCCATTGCCATCTTGCAACCCTATAGCGGATTTGTGGATGGAACAGAATAATATAAAAATTGCGATACAAAAATAGGGGTATAGATCGTAGAGTGTTGAAAATTTAGGGTTGCATGTATTTTTTTATGTTGTACCTTCGATTCTAGTCATTGCCGTTAAGTATTATTATTTATATAAAACAGTTTAAACTTGTTTGTGTTTTTCATTTGATGATTTTATTAAGACTTATATTTATTTGTTCAAATAATGAAATAATGTACTTATACATATTCTACTGTATATTCTTATATCGCTAGTTTTTGCTAGAGCGACGTTGCGGACGATGGGAATACAACATTTGTACGCCATATTGACCGATGGGCGTGGCTTTATGTGTGGCGCCATATCACTCGCACCGTAGTTAAATATTTTGTGAGAAGCAACACTGCACATTTTTACATTGAATTATTTTTATTTTTTATTAGATCAATTAAATTAGATGTTTCCTATTTTATTTTCGTGAATTTATTTTGCCTTTTCATACATTATATTCAAACTATGAGATATGTTCTCGCAGTGTTTGTCACAATTATTGTTAATATAAAAATACTTTTAGTACAAAACTTTTCAACCGTGTTCAATCGTGCCAAAATTGGTATTTATCTGAATTTTAATTGTCGAAATCACTAGTTTGGTAAACTGTCGCTTATGTTGGAAAAATTCGGCAATCGATTGCATAAATTGCATTTTTCTCATTTGAATTAGGTATACATATAAACTAAATAATCAAAATTATATATATTTTTTATTTAAGGCGAGTATTATGTCGGAATAAATATTGTTAATTTAATTAATGATTATTGTTATCTTTTAAAAATAATTTTAGTTAATAATAACTAATACATAGGTAGGTACGTACAGTTTATTTAAAAAGTTATTTTGTATGGCCACTCCTAATGAAGTAATAAATATTGTGCAAGACTGCAGTTGAAAACGGGTTTACGTTACATTCCGCGTTATATCAACTATATCTTGTTGATAATAAGTAACGTAAAAGGGTTTGTATAAATTCTTCATAACTAGTGGTCCGCCCTGACCACACCTCGCTACGCCATGATAATGTTTATGGTGTGTGTGTGGCAATCTGTTAAAAAATCGTCTAAATCTATCACAATCTACTTAATAACTTCTTTTATAAATCCTTAAGTCCGAAAAATATGACTAGGCCAAAGGCCGATAAATCCTCTGAGTTTGCAGAGAGACATAATGGTGACAATGATTTACCTTTGTTTTTATAAATAATCCGGTCATTAAAATTTTATTTATTGTTTTTTACGTCACTGTGTTTGAATTAGTAGCTGGTATAAGATACATGGAATGTAGATATACTTTATATAAAACAATGTGTAGACTCCGTAGTTGACTTGAACTATTTCCAAACTGTTATGCAAATATAAAATCTATTTTAAATATTGTATGTTAAATGTATCATAATAAAGTATAAAACACGTACTTGCCTTTTATACTTTTTGTACTTTCCTCTTTATCATGGCACCCTATGTTATTTCAACGCATTTGTGTTACTGAGGTAAACAGGTAAAATAAACAAATAAAACAAATTTATGAAAACAAGAAACAATTTAATAACAATATTAACAATAAATGTGAATAACGATTAAAATAACGCCTGGTGAGTTCGTGTTAATAAAAGTAGAAGAAAGAAAAGAAATAAATAAATTGTAAAGACAAGATATAAATAAACAGTAAAGAGGAAAATAATATAAAATAAAGAAGCAGAAAAGAATAAAAGAGAATAGTTGAAATTAAAAGATAGCTAAGAGTAGATTAACTTAACTGCTTGCAGCTTAAGGAAAACTTTATAGATAAGGAAGTAAGTTTAATTCATGAATATTTAATGGCGTTGTACGAAAAATAAAATATATAAATAAATAGTGACAGAAGTAATAAATAGTAAAAAAGATTTAAAGAAGAGACAGTGAGAGATTGATCGGAATACAGAGAAAGACAGAAATAAATAAGATATATCTGACATTCATAAAACAAACAGAAATAGACAGTTACAAAGATGTTACAAAAATTGGAAAGGAAAGGGAATAAAAATATGTAATATTTAATAAAATTATAAAAGTACATAGATTGGTACATTATGTTAAAAAAGGTGTATATTTGATGATTAGAAATAGTTTCATAGTGGATAGTATAAGAAAACATAGAAAAAAACAAGAATAAGTAATAACTGTAATAGATAAACTAAGAAATAGAGAATATTTATAGTCACCAAAAAAATGTACTAATAAAAAAAAGTATGTTTGCACATAATGTGTAATTATAAAATGCAGTTGTATGTTGAAATTAGACAGCTTCGAGGATAAAAGCACACTAAATTCATTATGTACGTACATCTAGGGTGAAAATAAGATAATGTACACCTTAAAAGATAGAGCAGAGATTGAAAGATATAAAGAAGAGAAGAGAGAGGAAGTAAGGGCCGTCGTTCAAAAACGTTCATAACTCATAAGGGTAAAGCAATAAAGGAAGAATAAAGAAGTGTAAAAAATATATAGCAGATAATATATTAATAGTGAAGAATAGTAAAAAGTGATACAACAAGAATATATATAAGACCAGGGTAAGTTATAAAATAGGCAATAGATATAAAAGAAAAAAGGATACATATGTCGTAAATAAAGGATTAGAAGGGTTAATTAATGAAGGATTGATTGAGAAAAAAAATTAATTTGTTTGAAGAAAAGGTGTATTTTTTAAAATAAGTAGATGTGTATTGAAAATAGAGACTTTGAAGTACCTATAAGAGCGCACTCAATTTATTATTTTGTGGACAAAGGGTGAAAATAGAAGAGAGAGAAAAAGATCACAGATAAATAAAAATGTCATAAATCGGAGTTATAATCATATAAAATGTGTTATAAATGTATAAAAGTTCAGATTTTGATACTGCCTTGATATTTGATAGATGAGAAAGTATAAAAACGAGACAAGGGTAAGTAATGAATAAAATAGTAAAAAAAAATGAAAAATATGCTAGTTTATGTAAAAGAAAATACTAATAATACTAAAAAACTATTTCAAGACTGTTTACAGATGAAGAAGATGTATCATTATAAAAATTAGTTTTGTATTGAAATAATAAAAACTGGAGTATAAGAGAGCATTCAAGTAATTATTAAGTGTGGAAGTGAAGGATGAAAAGGAAAAATAAACAGTATAGGTATATTAAAGGATCAATAACAAAATAGGAAGATAAAGCAAAGTGTTTTGAATATATATAAAAATAACAATATAGGTACATAAAATATTGGCTAATATAATAATAAGAAGAGAAATAGAAAATATAGTAATTACTACATCGGAAATACGATTATGTGAATGAGTTTTGAATAAAAGAAAAGCAAAAATAGTAATTAAGTATGTTTTAAAAATTCTATTTGTATATAAGGGCTATATCCATATATATAAAGAGATAAGAAGTTTAAGAATGTAGAATAGATAGATAGTTTTAAGTACAAACTGGGTTGGTAATGGTGTTTGGACATATTATTATAAAGATGAGCAATAGAGAATTTTATGAAGTAAATAATGTTGTTTGTATGAAAATTCAGGTTAAAAGTACAGTAGAAATTATAATAGTAGACTATATAGGCTGGTAGAATATGATATTTTAGAAACAAAAATTTAGAAGTGAAGTAAAGAAATAAGCACTTACAAGGAATTGTACATAAATAAAAATAAGAACGCATGTACCTAAATGAGCTATAGAAGCATTTATGTAGTTATGAATAAATGAATATGATAATTAAGGTAAAAATAAAAGAAGAAAATAGAGTAGAAGATACGATAGTTGTGATATTTACGTTAAATGTGAACTTACAAAGTGAAATGATGAATTGAGAACTCGTTACGAATTGCGTGATATGTTCGAATTTTTCAATGAACGCTTATAGGGAGGTGAACAATGGTAAGTTAATGTAGTAGGAATTTTGTGATATAAGAAATAATGAGAAATTAGAAATTTGAAAATAGATAAAGAAAAAATGGAGTAATAGAAACAATATGATTCAAATGAGTAAAGTGGAGTGACGAAGTAAGCACACATGAGAAAATGCGTGAATTGTAGATTTGAAGCAAGTTAAAATGTAACATAGAATGAAAATGAGCAATGGAAACATGTAGTTAGTATGTGGTGTGGTAATGTGCAATATGAAACCGACGTTAAAATAAAAAAGAAGTTGTAGAAAGAATATATAAATGAATTATCAAGTAAATCACGCGTTGCCTAATTTGTATGAAGTTTTGATGCTCGTCGAAATACAGCTTAAGATAGTAAAAGAAACGTTTATGTAGAAGGGAATAGGATAGTTAATACAATATGATATTCTATATGATCTACGAAGAGAAGTGAAAAAGTAAGCATTCATGAGAAGAATTATATAGTAAATAAAGATTTGATAAATCACACGAACTACGAGAAGCGAAGGAAATATGTAGGGATTCATGTGAAGTAGAATGTGATATGTGTGAAGATTTGAGGATCGTTAAAATGAAGCATACGATAGTGTAGATAATCAGTACGTTATGTAAAACGTGTGATGTGAATAATAATAAATTAAAAGTAAAGAAGGAAAGAGATTAGGAAGTGCACAATGGTATTTAATCATTTGAATTATGAGAAGAAGTGAATAATTAAGCATTTACAGTTCATGAAGAAAAGCATTAGAAACGTATTCTAAAAGGCGAATTGAAGAATATGATAAAACTTATCTTAAATGTAAAAATATAAGAGCAGATGATACAATTAAATATTGAATTAAGAGAAAGGGTGAGCATTGATGAAGAGTTGAAGTTGAAATACAGGATAGTGAAGTACATGATGATGAGCAATAGAAAGAAAATTTTTAAAATAAAATAAAGTTATAAACTAAAAAATAAATTAAAGTAATGGATATAATATACTATCTTATGAATCATAGATCTGTGATTTAAAAAGAAGAAGTTAGCATTTAATGCATGTTGAAAAACAGGATAGTGAAGCACAGAAAGATAAGCAGTAGAATGAAAAATTAATAAAGAATAGAAGATAGAAATATTTATGAAGTAAATGACCTTTAAAGTTAATTGAAAAAGTGAGCATTCATAAATAGCAGCCTGATTGTTTAATGTTTGATGCACGATGGAATAATGGATAGTGAAATACAGGAAGATGAGCAATATAATGGGAATTGATAGTTTTAAACTAAAACATGAATAAGAGTCGTGTCCAATATAATATCTTATTAATAATGATCGAAGAGAAGAAGTGAGCATTTCAAATTTCTTTGCAGTTATGATGATCTTTTTATTCAAAAAGATGCTGTTGCACAGGATAGTACACAATTTATTTAGGCTTTAAGAAGGAAAATATTGATGTTATGGTGTCTGATGGTAAAATAAATAATGGTAGGTAATGTAAATGAAATAGAACTTGGAAATGAACGAGAATGCAGGCAAGATAAAAAAGTATTAGGAAAGGAAAAAGGCAAGTCCGGAAATTAAATATATATATAAAGATTTTATACTAAAATAATAGAATTATTATAAACAGATATATAGAGAGAGAAAAATATTGAAGAAGTAAAAGAGAAATGAGTAAAGTAGAAAGATAAGGCAAAGATGAAACATTTCAAACACGGCAGTAATTAAACTTGAGTGGAAGATACATATACCTACATATAAATATGTAAAATAATAGATGTGGATAGTACGTATGTTGTGATACAAACATAAACTAAATTATGTATTCAATACAGTCTTTTCAGTCCTTTTAAAATGAGATATACAATTTTACAGAACTACTTTTTTTACTTTACTATAGTTTAATAAAAGATATAGAAATAGTATTAGATAGTTAAAGATGAAAAATATAGAAAAAATAAGTAAGAATAGATTTAAAAAATAGTATAGAATAGAAAGAAACGTAAAGATGAAGAAAGAAGTAATGAACAGAAATAGTAAAAGGCAAGGAATTAAGACATGATAATGTTAATATTATGGAGTTTAAATAATGTTTATATTTATGAGATATGAAATATAAATATTACATGAAATATAATTATATAAGACGTACAGCGAATACAATAATTTATAGCGGATAGCTATAAATTGTAATATTCTAATCTAACTTCCAACAAAGTAATTTGAAAGTGTGTTTGTAGCAAAACGAAAAACAGTAAATAAGAAAGAGAGTAAGGAAGAATAGAGAAATATACAGAAAGACATAATAAAAGTATAATATATTTAATAAGTTATTAGGAACTGTAATAAGAAAGAAAGAAAGTAAGTGAAGAAGAGAGGAGAAAGAAAGTGTGGAAGAATATAGAAATATTCAGAAAAATATATTAGAGGAAGGTAAACTAATATATTTAATAATTTATTGAGCACTGTAAGTTGTTTATAATCCCAAATACGAAGGTAATAATTTTATTTAAGTTAAACAAGTTAAGTATTACAATGTCGTAGTTAATTGAATTTATTTTTTAATGTATGTTATTAGCGAAACGAAAAAGTGTAAATAAGAAAGAAAGTAATAAAGAATATATAAGGAAAGGCAAGAGAAAAAAGAAAGCATTGAAATATAAAAGAAAACGAACTACCAAGGCGCCTATCACAGTATTCTTTATAATACTAATCTTTCGTAGGAACTTGATTCTAACCAGTGCATCGCGGAATTCACCGTCTTAAACAAATGTGCGGTAATTCTGCTTCAAACCTTAACTAATGTTAACTAGTGTCTTTGGTTACATGCCGAAGGCACGGTTTGTTTATTTATTGTAACCAGATCCTTGGTTACTGATGGGATAGTCCGCGTACCATCCGAATGCGCCGTTATCTCCAGTATGAGCCCCAAAATCTACGTATTCTCCAAAGTCTTGGGGTCGTTCATCGTACTTAGCTAATGTGGCTCCTGCTTGACTACTTTCAGCTTCTTGCTGTGCTTGAATCCTTGCGGGTTCTGGTGGTGGAGCTAGAGCAACCGCTGAAATTTAAGTTATGGTTAATATCAAAAAATATTCGTAAGAAAATTGTTAATAAGGATGATTTTTTTTATAAGCGAGGGTAAACGCGCAATAGGCTGTTGGAAGTATGCTCTTTTCTTGAAGGTCCCTAAGTCGTATCGGTTCGGGAAAACAGCAGCCGGTAATTTATTGCACAAAGTCGCTGTACACGGCAAGAAATTTCTTGCAAACCGCGTGGTTGTGGAATGTCAGACGTCAACGTGATGCTGGTGGTATTTATCTTGACGTTGTTTGTTGGTGGATTTCGGCCACTGGTATCAACCCGAAAAACTCCTCTGAGCACTCCCCGTGATAAATGCGGTAGAAGATGAAGAGGGAATCCACATCTCTATGCAACGCCAAAGAATCAAGCCGATCGGAGATGACTTGATCGTCGATGATTCGAGCCGCTCTTCGTTGTATGCGGTCAAATGGAAGAAGCTGGTACTGGGGAGCACCCGCCCAAAGGTGAGAACAGTACTCCATGTGAGGCCGGGTGATATTTAAATTCTTTGGTTTCGGAGGGAGTACATTCAATAAAAGCTATTTAAAATAATTATGATGAATCACGCAGACGTGATACACAGTTTTGGTTCGATATAGAACTAAACTTGTGTTTGTACACATAATTTAAAGTCATCAAATATTAACAATTACTTGTTTGTATTTCTTTTCTATTTATTTATGTGAGAGGAGGATAGACGAGCGGACGGGTCACCTGTTTATATTTTAATAGAATGATTTGTTTTGATTACACAATTTGGCACATTGCTTTCATTTAAATAAATAAAAATATAGTAAATTAAAAAGATACTCTTTAGTGTAAATGTAAGACGAAGATATTTACAATAATTTGTTATAGTTATCTAACAAGTTATAATATTTTACGTTTGAAGTATACATTGTTAATTAATTAAAACATTACATCACATAATATCACAGTGTTTATTTCTTGCGCAACGCTGAACAATGAACGAAAGTAATTTGGTTTTGGTTGTATTGAATGTAAAGTGGTCGTTATTGAAAGTCCTTTGTGCGAAAAGTGAAAGGAAATGCGGGCTTTGATTGATAATGGCGTGTGTATCACGATTTAACTGTGGTTTTACAATCTGTATTTTCTCCCACATTCTTTCTGTTACTGGAAATGTCATATATTTTTTTTTATATAATTAGAAAGCCTCGGTAGAAGAACTCCAGTGTAGACATTTCCGCGACGTGATTTACTGTTAAAAATAGTTTTATGTACTCGAATTGTTTTTTATTAACACTTACAGAAATATATTATTGCTCAGTTGTTTTTATTATTATTATAATCTATACTAATATTATAAAGCTGCAGTGTTTGTTTGTTTGTTTGTTTGTTTGAACGCGCTAATCTCTGGTACTACTGGTCCGATTTGAATGATTCTTTCAGTGTTGGGTAGTCCATTTATCGAGGAAGGCTATAGGCTATGTTTTCAAAATTTTTTTCAAAATTAGGGATCCGTAATAAAATTGCTATTTTGTAACACAAGGTGTAAAATCGAAAACCTATTTTTGCGTGCGCTGCAACTATTGACAATAGAACAAAATGATGTACAGGCTATAATATAGGCAATATTTTATTACTTATAAAACTATCGCGTGAATTATACTTTATATGGCAAAACAACGTTTGCCGGTTCAGCTAGTTTAAAAAATATACAGCGTTTACACAAAATTCCTTTTTCTTTTTTTCGTCTCGAGTCTTGGTTTTATCTCTTTTCCTTACTTATATCTGAAATTGTGGTGTAAAAGATTACCACGTGGTTAACACGCCTGCACGGTTTCAATCTGTTTTGATTGCATGCTCTTAAAGTACTTATTTTGTATGCACGTTATTAACTAAAACTTTAGCTGACGAAAGTAAACATAATATACTAACTCGGCTGACGATATTGTTCTATGGGTATCGGCTGATAATCATCTTCGTAGAGTGCTTGAGGTAGCGAGGGAGGCTGTGGCGGCTGCAGGGTCTGTCGGGGAACTCTTCGGGAGCGTAGTGCTCGGAGGTCCAGGAATGCTATCTGATCTGAGGGCACCGCGATGTATGAGGGCATTGCTACCGCACCTCCAAGGACTGCCGCGAAAATCAGCAAATCCTGCCAACAATAACGAAATCTATGTTAAAATAACATTACAACTTACTAAATAAATATAAATGATCACAAATGTTTAAAAAAAATATGTGGTGTAGTACGTTGTATGCGGTGAAGCCCTTTTGACTTGAATTTTTCTACATTTAAGTATACTTTTACCTTTATATATAAGATAAATATTAATTTCCCTTGTAAGGCTAATATGGTGATTTTAATCATGGGCTAAATATGAAACAACTTTTATTCCTATCATAGGTTATTGTTTAAAACGTACAGCCAATGTAGGTTTGTAGGTACGTGCTTTAGTCGAGTGTCCGACCCAGTTTCTTAGTATTTTATAAATGGTTTATGCAATGTTAGTTGGATATTTACTTATCTACATAATATCTGGGTTGAATACGTGACTCGGTGTAACAATACAGTCATTTATAACACCAAGTCACGTACATAGTAAAGGGTATTAGTTTACACACATACCACACGCTAGTGTGTGATTTGATTTGATTTATGTACTTATTTTATCTATCTTTAAATATATAAATCTTCTGTACGTGTGTTGACAGTGAACTCCCCCTAAACGGCTGGACGGATTTGAATGATATTTTCTCTGTGTTTTCAAGTTGATTCGAGTATGGTTTAGATTCACAATTGAACTAACTCCTTAATGGCTGGACCGATTTTGATGTTTTTTCAGAGGGTTCCAGTGAATTTGAGATTGGTTTAGATTCTCAATACACGACATATAATTTTCCTACGTATGTTAGTGATCTCCTCCTAACGTCTAGACCGATTTTTCAAATTTATACGTTTTTCAAAATTATTATATAAATTAAGTTACTTTTTTATTTGGTACCAAAAAAAAATATAAATGAGTGGGAACATTATTAGAGTGGTATTCTACTTAATTATTAGTTTCATATGGTCGTACCATATGAAACGTTTCTCAAAACTGAGCATAGAGACAGAATGCCTTTGATCACGGATTACGTATAAGACGCCCTCTACAATACGGACAGTACCCTAAACCAAAGAGCATGTATGAAAGGAATAATGAAAGTGGACGAAGCGAAACAAGTATGTAAGGATCGTAGCAAGTGGGAAGGAGTGGTCTCTGCGTACCCCTACGGGAAAGAGGCTTGATATATGTATGTGCAATACGGACCTTAGAGACAAGCAAAGTTTTGTCCCACGTCATAATACACCACATGCATCCAGATACTGAGAATAGCTGGTAAGTAGTTAATTTAGTCTAAGGCGTCAAGTGGAACTCAGAAAAGTTTGTGCAGTAAAGGAACAACTCAGTTGAATATTATCTATAGTAAAAGATCCCACGCTCGGTTCTGAAGGTAGGCGTGTTTCTTTTGATAAAACTAATTTTAAATTAACGTTTATGGAATATGCAATGTATTAGCGATATGTTGCCTATAAAAAATTGCATCTATTACCTGTAATAAATTTTATTATAATTAAATTTCTGATGTCAATTGCAACTTTATGTGTTTTAATCAATTTTACGTTATTTTAAAGAAAATTATGTAAGGAATTGAAAAAAAATCTGCTTGCCAGCTATTAGTTAGCCGCAACGTTAGGGTTGCCAGGTGAAAACAGGAATATTTTTGTTTATAGTCATCTGTTTTTTTTTTAATAATTATCGCTTATACATTGCATACTCCCTAAACGTTCATGTAATTAGTTTTATCAAAAAAACAAAACATCTTTGGCTATTACCTCATTTATCTAAATCAGTTATTATGCCAATGAGCGTAGGCGATTTTAACCAGGGCTGTAGGCGTAAGCCGTGAAAATATACTCGAAACGCCCACGATAATTTAAAAATAAAGCTACACACAAAGTCAACTTTCAAATTTACGAAACTAGATACGCACTTGTGGTAATAATTGAGTAATTATATTATAATTATAGCCTTGATAATATTGTCACGGAAATGTCACTTTGTTATCTTGCGAGTGAATGTCATTGGCGGGAGTACCTTTCACCCTTCTTGTGAAGGTGAACTGGCCGTAGTCCGGACTGCGAGCCGCTTACTGCTTTATATAAATACTTATTACTTCCTAATTGAACCGATATACATGCTACTTTATCTAATATATAAAATTCTGGTGTCAAAAAACAGTTGACAAATGATTTCCCGCCAATTTTTTTTTTTTCATTAATAAGAAGGTTGCAACTTTCAAAAAATATAACATTCGAAATTCAAATAATTCCGATTAGCACACTAGAAGTGCAAAACTTTTAGTGTGCCCCATGTAGGTATATATAAATGAAAAATAAATACATTTTGTACTTAACCCAGATTCTTTCATTGATTTTTCATCATTATAAACAGCTGAACCAATTTGTTTGAAAATTTGTGTGAGGGTAGGTCTGAGAATATACCAACATCTATTTTTATAGCCCAAAATTCTTTTTTCATCTTTTTTTATTAATTTATTTGGCAATTCAACGTTTCTAAAATTCACGAGTCTCGTTCCAGAGTTTGGAGAGTCAACATCTCCAGAGGATGTCTCGTGTAGAGGCGAAACACGTGTCGAATTGTCTAAAAGACAAATATTGGCGGAATAAACACAAAAGAAAACTCAAAACATTTGGATAATTATGGCTTTCCGCGAAGTAACGCCTACTTCAATAAATTCAACGTTTGCTGGGTCAGCTAGTCATTATTATATAATATATGCCTTCGCTTTATACATATTTTTCTCTTTTTTATTGGAGTGATCACCTCCCGTGCTCTTCTTATCTAACTCATTGCAAAATTACCGGAAGCAATCTATTTTTATAAATATTACTAGAATACATGGTAGAAATTATCAGACATAAAAATCCAAAAATTTTCAAGATATCTTTGGTTATTTTAATTCCGTCTTATCTTTAATTATTATAAAAGTACCATCTAAGATTTGATTTCGTTTCAGTTTCCACTAGTTTAAATCAGACTTTTAGTTGTGTATGATTATTAGAATAGAAAATAATAAAAATGGGTGCATTAATTAAAATATTTTAAAAATGCCGTCGTGCCTTATGAAAAAGTGTAAAAACAATACTATAAAAAGTATTTGTGGATATATGATTATTTAAGGGAGAAAAAATTGTGTAACTAGTATCCCCGCAACCGCACACACACTAGCATAACGGTGCTTCACTTGCTAATATCTCGGCGCGGAGTCCTTCTTTTTACTAGTCCGTGGATATAAGTTGAAATTAGAAAAATGAATTTATTTTGTAATAATAAATAATATACCAACGTATGACTGTATGATATCAACATCCCTCTGTTTGATATATAGAAAATAATAAAATATGTTGTTGTTAACATCCAAATGCTATTTATATTTTCTTAATATAAACGTACTTACCTAATTATCTTAATAATAAAAGCTATAAACAAAACATAATTAGTCCTCGTTTAAATTTAACTGTTATCGTTTATCACTCGATCGACCTCAGTACAATTTCACTTTCTAGTGATTGTTACTTGACTAGCATACAAAGCGATTTCAAAAACGTAACCGTGAAGTAACATGGCGGATCGGATTTGGCGGGAAAAGGCGCGGACGCGGGTAAGTTAAACGGAGAGATAGTTTGGTTACGTAAGTTTGTGTTGTAGAAAGGTGAAATATTTACAAGGTATATTACGATAATTTACGTGTTCAAATACGTTGTACGTACACTTTACATAGCTGTTATGGACGGAAATGTGTGTAGGTATTATGTTTGTTAAATATGTGATACAAACAGATTACAGAACTGTTTAAAATAGTTATTGGTACTAACTACTAATTAATGTTTTTTTTAAATATATTTGCTAATGAAGTGAAAACTTTAAAAGTGTGTGAAACACGCGCTGGTCACTATTTAGTGGGAAGATACGTTCGCGCTCGGTGAATATGACATGAGATCAACGATCAATCAGTATCAATGTTTGTGCCAACTTACCTACATGATACTTGAAAAAAAAATGGTCTCCGCTGCGCTCCAACTAGATACTGCACTACCTAAGAACAACAGCTTTCTTATAACCTACGGCAACTATTAGATGCTTGGGTGCATGGCATCTTGACACTCAATGGCATCTTTTAAATTGTGTAACATATGCTTCGTGTTACTTTACATTGAAATTAATAAAATACTTACTGATGATAGTATGTGATCTCAGTGTCTTTCTTATTTCTAGTAGTATTATTTTTTACAAAGTTTTACTACGCAACCCGGCATTTTAGTTTCAATTATTAACAAAGTTTAATAGAACATGTGGCAAGTCAACGTCGCACATTGTTCGAGACTGGCTCGAGTACGCCCACTTGGACTTGGTTGGAGCGCAGCGAAGAACAATCCTTAATCTAAAAAGTAGTAAGTGTAAAAAAAATCGTTGTGTGTTTATGAAAATTATATACATTATAGTTGAAATTATCACTTGTGATGTGCGCTCTTGGCTTAGATACACCGTATTTGTTATTTCAAAATGACTTTTAAAAACTAAAAGCTTTTTAAATTAAGATTACAGTTCTCGGTTCGGTATTCAAAAGTGGTGTAATATTATATTTGAAAGATTAATTATTTTGATTAAGTTTAATTAGGTAGTATTGTCTTTTCATAAATTGTATTGTCTTTTAGGAGAAGCATATCCTGTAGTGTGAGGTAATTAACTTACTGATATATGGCTTAAAGGTCTCGTTATCAGGCCATAAAATCAAAAAAAAAACTTACTGATATTTTTTATATTCTGTGGCCCTGGTCAGTTGTAATATCTTGCAATACCTCTTATAGGCCCTAATTATTTTAATTACCTATTTTCATTTAACCTCGATGCGATAAATTTCGTTACCGACAAATTGCAATATTTTACGCTCGAGGTTAACCAAGTCAATTGGCGTGAAAACAGTTTTGTGTAGCATTATGCATATTTCTATTTTAAAAATTATATTATTTACAATATTTATTTTTGTGTACGATGATACTTATAATTTTATTTTAAACTTAATATTATGTATTCATTATTACAGGCTTCTATCGAAAATATTCTTTCGAAAATGAAAAAAAAACTTATTATAATAATATGCCCTTAGTCACCCCAATTAGATTCAATACAAGACATATTTTCTCTATAAAACTCTAAAAGCAATAAAAACCATAAAGGCCTTACTCGGTACTAAGAATTATTTATGAAAATGTATCATAAATATTACACCCGAATAAAAATGTTGGAAATTGGTGCACTATCACATTTATATCTTTGAAAAAAGTAACTTTTAATTGATAGATTATTTTTTTATTCAGCTCTTTATTATTTAATTTTTTTCGTAAATTAACACAAATTAAATACGGCATCTTAGTAAAATATTTTAAATTAAAATGTATCTTTCAAAAGCATTGAATGAAAAGCAAATAAAAATGTCTGTGATATACATAACAAAATGATTTAAATAGATAATGGAAAGGTATAAAATTTGAAAAAGTTTTTTACAAAAGGTTCATGATATAAATACGATATACTTAAGTAAATAATATTCAAAATATATTATAATGTAAATTATAAAAGTTATGCAAAATATAAGCTTTAAAAGAGGAAACAGTACTTACAGGAAAAGAAGAAAAAGTATGAGATGAAAAGAGTGTGAGACAAGAGATAGAGTTACACAGACATAAACCACATCACAGACATCACTAATAATGTATCAACTGACCATATTGTCTTCGGTGCTCGGTACACTGTGCCGTCCTCTGTACTCGTCAGCTCTGGGCCGCAGCTCGGTGGCTACTGGAGCGAGGGCCACCTTCCAACTAATTTTATATCAGGCTCTGTACTAAGTTTCACTTTCTCTCGCCACTTCGGACGTGCTCTACTTTTTTAAGTTACCTTTAATTGCGAACAAATGCGTAGTACCGATATAGAACGAGCTTACTAACCATGGCTGCTCAGTGCTAATCCAGAATTAATTAATTAATTTATTTATTTTCATGACAAAAGGTTTTACTTTCATCTGATCACCGCTGACTCCACAAAAAATGAGGAATCCTAGCAGCGTTCCCGTCCTGGGATGAGATATGGGACCAGGGAACCGGAAGGACATTAATTGTACAATTGCCGAACTCACAGGTCTGTGGCCACCCTTAAGTTCTGTAATTCCTCTGGTATTGCAATAAATTTAAATTTTTAAAAAATAATATTGTTTCAGGGACGATACGACATGGATACCTTCAAAAAAAGCGCGTACACCTTCCTTAAAGGCCGGCAACGCTCCTGTGATTCCTCTGGTGTCGCAAGAGATTGTGGGCGGCGGTGATCACTTAACAACAGGTGACCCGTACGCTCGTTTGTCCTCCTATTCCATAAAAAAAAACATGGACGACAACCATTAAGTTAGCCGTATTGATTATTTTCTTAGCATTATAATTAAACCGTGGATGCTATGACCGTATATGCGAGGTTAATATTATAAAATAATAGTATAAGTAATAATTGTGTTACCAGAGTTGGCGATTGGTCGGAGTAAAATTACCAGAGTTATCTCTGGTAGGTACATTGTACTCTGATATCGATCTCCCTTAGTCGATTCGAGCTAGGTTTACTCAGCGAAGGTTACATAGCCGAGCATGACGGCTCGATCTCATATAACACACATACAATAAATAGCACGCCTAAATAATTGCACTTCAAAAACAAGCGACAATCATAGATCTCATTCTCCATACAAATTATCACAACTATTTGATGTGATGATTGAGGCACGTCATAATTTACAATAGTTTATTAGTCAGTTGATGATTGAATGAATGTAGAGTTAATTCATTAAGGATTCCTGATGGTAGGGGTGTGTAGGGCAGTGAGCACGACACACCGGGTAACCGCCAGCACATAAATAATATCTAAATTTAAATAAAAGAGCATTATATTTCTAAAATATTAAATTATTTATAGATATTTTTTAAATATTAACATCCTAAATACAATTTACCAGTGGGAGGCTCCTTTGCACCGGAAACCGCCTAAATTATGGGTACCACAATGACGCCTATTTCTGCTGTGAAGCAGTAATGTGCAACCATTACTGTGTTTCGGTCTGAAGGGTGCCGTAGCTAGTGAAATTACTGGGCATATGAGACAACATCTTATGTCTCAATTGTAGTAGTAAATTGTAGTGCCGTAATTTTTGGGATTTTCAAGAATCCTGAGCGGCATTACATTGTAATGGGTAGGGCATATCAATTACCATCAGCTTAACGTCCTGTTCGTCTCGTCCCTTATTTTCACAAATAAAAATCTTATTCCTACAACTTTTATTTTAAAATTTTATGATAGTTAGAACCCCTCGTTCTCAAAAGTAAAGGCCTGCTCTAGAGATTTCCAATTTTTTCCTATCCCTATTCTTTGCAGTCTCCATCTATTGTTCACCACCACTTGTATGATATCCTCAAACCACCAGGTCGATGGTCGACGTCAACTTCTAGTGCCTTATGACCCCAAACACATTTGTCTGATATTCCACAAAATAATATTGCATTCGAATTTATGCTCCACTCTACATAAATCTGCACATTTTAAGGTTATTTTCGCAACATTGTCAAGTTACGTACTTGCTTAAAGGAAGGATATAAAACTTAAGCCGCCAACAACCAAGGTTATTTGGAACAAATAAGTAAATATATTAAATACTTCACTTGGAGTTGATATACAAGACCATATTTAGACCATGGTCAAAACGATACAAAACTTTGAAATGATTTTAATGAGGACAAAATTATTTATATTCTCTCTCTATATCTATACTCGTTTGAGTTTTTCAAAAATATTTTTAAAATATATTTCGTCTGTTGGATTATTGCAGTGCTGTAGAATTCTTTGTTTATATCTTCCGTTAATTTCGATTTCATAGCAACTCAGAAAATTACATTTTGTTTATGCGTAAATACTTTAAAACTAACATTATACGCGCATAGTCCAAAATTGTTGCAATGGCCACATTGACGCACAATTAAGAACTAGACATCACAATCACGCCCAGAAATAATTAACTGAAGCAAATTCTGGGTACTCGTCTATTAGGCAGAGTTTTCGTTCAGTTGTGTTTCGACCGCGCTTTGAATGCAAAGCCACGCAATGACAAAGTATTCTGTCAAAAACTGTCCAAATAACTTTAACAAACTTTAAAAGGATAGAGTGTCGTATTTCAGGTAAGTGCCCTTTAAATAAGCAAAATTGTGTAACCAACTTGACTTTTTTAATAATTTTGCTAAATATTTACATTTCTGTTGCCAAAATAAAATTTTCTTGCTTGTTGTTCGCGTCCGAGCCATGAAAAAGGTGTAATTTGAATGAATATTTTAATATTATCTGTATAAGCTAATGTATACGATTATATAACGCCGCTCAGACATTTTGTATCAACCTTTTTTGGGAGTCTAGCTAGTTATAGTATATCAATGAATTGTTTAGGTTTAGTCCAAAAGCTTCTGTTAGATACAGCTCAATGTTACAATAACTCTATGTTGGCTGCAGAAGACACGATCAGACATAATCATGACATTAATGGTGAAAAGAGAGCGAAATGTACCATCAATCTAACATGGTCACTACAAGTTTTGCCCCTGATCAAGAGACTTAAAAATTTGTCTGTTTAGCGTACTTAGTTCGTTATTTGAAGTCACAAGTACATGTGGATAATCACTCACTCAAAAAAAATGTCCTTTACCTTATATGACCACCCATATAGTCCAGTGACCCAGCTACTGTGCTAGAGGTCACAGGTTCACGGTAGGTGTAAACATTTATACGATGAGTTTGGTTGTTTTTATGTCTTTATGTATGTTTAAATAAGTATATTGTATTAAATATATCGTCATCTTGCAACTCATAGCACAGGCTATGCCAATTTTGGGGCAAAATAATTTCTGTAAACCGTGTGTACCGGAAAAGTATTTTATGCCTCCTTATTTCAGCAATTTTATTGAAATTGAAACAAATTCCAAAAATTACAATAAAATTTATTCCTTTTTATACAGTTTACCCGTATACTGGAGTCATTGCAACGCGTCAATGAGAGACATGTATTATAAATCGGAATCCAAATAAAAGGGTTTGCTAATGAGAATACGAAAAAAGGAAACTTTAGAAACTTCCGCCGCTCTGCGAGATGTTATAAGTATTGGACTATTAAATATAACTTTTTTTTTTGTAAATTCCGCTAACACGCCCCAACCACATACCTTGAGACTGCTGCGTTCATGAAAAGGTCACGGTTACCTTGAAATGGTCAGGAAATCATACTTTAACTTTATTACTCCCAAATCTGTAGATTTGTAAACCTGTTAATTCTGCAGATATATTTTTTATTCCAGCTATGAACTAACAGCATGAACCTCAGTTGATAGCAGGTGATAACCTCCTCCACTTTGTCTTAAGTTCAATATTTCCTCACTTCATACGGGGCTTATACTCTAGAGGTACGTTTGTGTGTCGTGCTTTACGGAATTTGGAAGAATTGAGAAGTTTTTTGACGAATATGACATATTTAAAAAAGTAAATCCAAGTTTTAAGACTATTTCAATTAAGATTAATGAAAATGAAATACTGGAATGTAACTACTTACTTAATCTACTATTCAACGCACACTTTGTATTAACTAGTGCAAAATAAAGTAATTAAAAATCAAACATCTTGACTGTTGCTTCTCAATATATATTTTTCAAGAATCCTGAGCGGCACTGCATTGTTATGGGGAGGGCGTATCAATTACCATCAGCTGAACGTCCTGTTCGTATCATCCCTTATTGTCCTATAAAAAATATTATCTTAATAATGTAATGTATGTTCATCATAGGCACATAAGTGAATTTGCTAGAAACTGTCATAACCATAATGTTAACACGAGGAACAAACATAAACTATAGGTATAATGCCTACTACTCGGATAAGTCGCTGCTATATATCCTATACTTTTACAACAAGATCCCAGAAAATGTTCAAAACAAATGTACCTAGTAGGTTCTAAATTCAAAGGAATTGTTAAAAAACATTTGTGTGGTAATGGTTACTATAAGATAAATGACTTTCTTAATGATACCACAGATTGGGAATGCAGCGACAATCATATTAAAGAAAAGTAAAACACTATTATATTGCTGAATATATTTATTACTAAAATCAAGTGAATTTTCTTCTTAAATATTAACAAGCCATAATTTAAAAAAAATATAAAGTTAATGAATTCTTGCCATTGGGCCTTTGATCGAGGTTTGAATTAGGAATTTCTTGAAATAGAGTACTATTTTTAAAAGTAGGAACGTAGTATTTGAATATAAATAATATTTTTTTTGTGGAAAAAGAGGGCAAACGGGCATGAGGTTTACCGTAATAGGTTGGAAAGTGATCACTGCCGCCCATGGAAAACTGCACCACCGGAGGGCTTTCTCGCTTTTCAGGGAAGGATGTGGGGAAGTAAAGCAGAAAGGGCCTACGGGGCTCTGGGGGAGGAAAAGGGAGTAGACCTACGGGGCTGGGCGGCGGGGAAAGGGAGTGGTCCTCCGGGACTTTCACTGACCTTACCCTCGGAGGTCTTTCTTTCCATTAGAAAATAGAAAATAGTCGCAGGGAGCTAGGAGAGTATTTAAAATTTCTTCATACCCTGTTTAATCTAGAGCACACTTTGCAACTCGCGCTGCGTGAACAGATCCGTTGTCCTTCAAAATCACCTTTCGCTAGTTTGCCTTCCTTTTCTCGACAACCACTTCACACACTTTAGTCAGCAATGAGGCATCATCATTCACCATTCATCGTAGTTTTTTTAGGAATATACTCGATAGGCAAAATCCCTTCACAATTCCAAAAAACAGTAGCCATGAGCTTGGATCCCGTTTTTTCTACTTTGAACATTCGTGGCGGTATTTTCCCCATTTCTATCCACTCCTGTTTTGACTCAAAGTCATATTGTTGGCTCCATGTTACATTAGCTGTGACAATATGAATAAAATATCATCAGAATTTTCGTTACAGATGTCAAAAATTCTTGCGAAGTTTTGGGCACCCATATGGCGGACACCTTTTGCTTTCGGCAATTCTTTCCTTACTAATCCATATAGGTTCAGCTATCTGCCACAACTCAATAGAGTGATTAATTTAGTTTAGTATAATTTAGTGACCGACTACCGAGCGAGTCGGCCCGTTGAATCGGCTCACCCCGCGCGTCATCCCCCGTTTGCACTTATCTCACCCTGCGTTTCCCTTCCGAGCTATTACACCAATATTTATCTTTTCTAAAGTAAACAAAATTCACAAAATAATAATAGAGGGACAATGAATTGCATCATAAGTTACTTTCAATTAGGTAATTTCGTTTGCTTTTAGTTTTCAATGTCAATTCGTACCTATCTCAAATCTACAAATTCGAGTATCTAACTCTGTAAAATGACCTAATCCAAAATATTGCCTCTGTAATCAAAATATGTAGGTGCTTTATTGTTAATTAAAACATCTAAGTAGGTATGTGTGTATTTTTGGGGTTTATGTGGAATAAACTCCCAAATACATCAAGATATACTGTCGCAGACTATACTTTGATATATTTTAATAAAGATTTAGATAAATTCTCATTTAATTAGCATAAAAACCAAGACCAATCTTGTGCGATCACTGATGTTTTCCATTTGCATATATGGCGCTGAAAGAAAGCCGACCGAAAATGAATCGATGCCTTCGAAATGTGGTGCTGGAGAAGGATGTTGAGCATACCTTGGACAGCACACCGGAATAATGTGTCGATCCTGAAACGGCTGGGCATTGTGACTAGGCTCTCTACCATCTGCTTGCGTAGGGTCCTGGAATACTTCGGCCACATCGCCAGAAGGGATAAAGACAACCTGGAGAGACTTATGGTAACAGGGAAGATGGAGGGAAGAAGACCAAGAGGAAGGAGCCCCATGCGATGGTCCAATCAGATTCGCACTGCCCTTGAAACCACTGGAGGTCTACTCGCAAAATCGACAACGATACATTCGGAACGAAACGATAATACTCCGAATATATCGCAACTATCCTACTATAACAAATGTTCAAATTCCTTATCGTATATCGTTACCATAGACTAATATTTTGATTTTTTAACGATGTTAGTGTGAATGAAATATGTTCAAACCTAAGTATTATCTGTGCTATGTCGCTGTTAAGGGTCAAAAGTCAAAACATGGTTTAGGCGCTAAGGACCATGCAAGACTCTGCACCACCAATTTGGTATCATTTACACATAATGTAAATGTTAAAAAAATATGTAATGAATATAATATGACCATTAATATTATTATTATTAATATTGAATAAATAATACAAAACTTGAAGATGATAAAAAGTAAAAAAAAGTCACTCAACCCATCTCGTCGACTTCCTATTTCTCAGGCGGCCATTTGCATTATTTCTACGCATAAACGATCAACAAAATGACTTAGTAGTTAAAAAATCCTGTTGAATAGTAAATCACATATAATTATTTCAATAATATTTATTAAGTTAGTATATTGTATGGCAAATATATCTATACAACGTGAAACGATAATAGCATCGACAGCCTAGAAGGTGTCGTTGAGATTATCGTAAAAGTGACGTTTGATTATTTGTGATATTCGAATATTCGTTTCTGACATTTTCAACTAAGAGTAGGGTTACGACGTTCGTTCAATCATCGTTTCGACATTGATTACGATGTAACTAAGAGTAGGATTCGACACGACTAATGCGACGATTTATCGAATATCGATTTTAGGAGTAAGACCCCAGTCTACGACGCTTTATACTCTGCTTCCGATAGGGCAGATGGCGGCAAATAATATGCAACAAAGTACTCTTTCGAGATGATCACGACCCTAAGCACTGAGGAAACCGACGCGAGGAGGAGGAGATAAATTTTGAAATAACAGTACATGTAAGTTGGTGGTGAAGGCCCATTATACCGTGAACGAACGCAAGGCATAAAGTAGTAGGTAAATTAGAGTTTCCCAGGAATATGGCGTCATGTCTCGCCACTCAAATAAACATTACGTAGTCTGTATTATATTGTGCACCGTCGGAAAGTGACCTCTGTCAAATCTAATTACATCCAAACAATAGTTTATACTTATTCGAATCTCAGCTGCAATATATTATGGGAACTGTGCCGAATATAGGTATTTCACTTTATTGCTACGGTTGCGAAACTGCTAACTTATATAATTTATTTACCTAAAACTAGCTGACCCGGCAAACGTTGTTTTGCCATATAAATTATTTTTAAAGTTAGACCGTTTCTTGGATATTGCAACATTAAAAGATTTTTTCTAAAAATAAACGTAGCCTAAGTTAAAAATCCCGTCCAAAGTCAGAGATTACCCGGAACAAACAGACAGACAGACAAAAATTGTAAAAAAATGTTATATTTTAAAAAACGGTTATTACAATATTAAAAACAGACTCTCCAATCTTATTTAGGTATAATAAATAATGATAAACGTACCTAGTTACGACAAACAATAATAATTATTTTATAAGAAATATAATAAGTAGTTAGTATTTTACTTTACTAAATACAAATCCAAAAAGGCATGAGTACGTACTTATTAAGCCTAGCTCTGTTTTACCTGCTGTTTTTATGTATATTATTATTCAATCGAGGGGTCTTAACATGGTATGTTTCAAATCAAATCAAAACAACTGGTGCTGGGGCTGCTGCTTCGACTGCCGAAGACAGCAAGCGTCGCAAATATGTTGGTCTCAGTGAGTCATACATCTTTGTGCCGTTTGGTGTCGAGACACTTGGCCCGTGGGGCCCAGAGGCGAGGAGAATGTTCGAAATACTATCTTCGCGCCTCAATCAGGCTACTGGAAACCCAAGCGCTGGCAGCTATTTCGGTCAACGGATCAGCCTTGCTATCCAACGCGGTAATGCTGCCAGTATTCTTGGTACCCTTCCACGTAATGATAGTTTTAATTTTATGTAGTCGTAGTATTGTAAATATAGTTATAAGATTTGTTTTGATTAAATAAGCAACATGTAAAAAAATCAAAACAAAAATATTTTATTTCGTAGATAAATTGCATTACACTTGAAATATGTCATTTTTACACACAGCTCGTTCGGAAGGCAGATTTTCTTAGAAGAACAAGCAAGAAACTCTTTTCAAATCAGAATGGTATTTATTACAAGTTCATATTTTGCAATTAAATTTACAAATCATTTCAATTACAGTAAGTATATGCAATGTGATGCAACAAAAATATTCAAATTACTAAATGCCTTACATGAGTAAGTCAAAAAGTGTAAATTAATTAGTACTTAAAAACATAGTTATAGTTATTGAGTAGGTACATACTTAGAGTACAATACTGTAGATGCATTAATCCACACATACCGTAAATAAAATAAGGGCATAATGCGACCATTTTATTAGCTATTAAATGTATAATAACTTTCATTTAAAAATATAAGGAAAATAAAAAAAACATGAAGCAGATTTCCCGGTGAGAGGTTCATCTAGCCACCACAAGTAGCGTGCGTTCACGAGCATTACGCATGGACCAGCCATCGCCTCCCTCGACCCTATTTTAGGGAAGGGTACCTACATTAAGCGAGCATGACGTTGCCTGTAACGAGAACTCTACCAAATAACAAAAGAATGTTCATCTACATATAGCAATACTCACTTTAATTTACATAAAATAACACATAGATAATTATTATTAATATTATCTTTATTAATTATAAGCTCAAACCCTGTTGTATCTATGATGGCTTGACACTCCGTTCCAAATGTCAGTGAAATTTTTTTAATAATTGACTAAACAGTACGTATAGAACTATATCTACCACCCAAATTCAAATACATATAGATATGAATCTACATCTAATGTTCTAAACGAATTTCATAAAAGAGTTAGGTTAGTATCAGGCCTGGCTTGTGTTTTGGGTAGTGTAGGAATCCAACACGCAGACATGTGTCATGAAGTAAAATGACAGCACATCATAGACCGAATGTAGAAGTACATATTAGGAAAACCCAGCATAAGTGTATATAACACGATTAAATACTCGGTCTATGAGCTGTGTACATAAAAGAGGAAAGATTGAGAGCATCTAAAATAGGGGAGTTTACAATTTGGTATCAGTATTCAAATGCGTGGCCAACACTTGGGTATAAAGTAGTTTACGTTACAATAATATCTCTGGTACCAGGAAGTGTTCACAGTTGATTAGTTTCAACTGTTGACAATTATATATTTTCTCTAGTTTTAGTTTTGTTTAGTTGCATAACGCTTTCGCTTTGCAAGAGTGAAAAGATGAATAATTGTTACGCGTTGTTATTAGTTGGGAGTTGGGATGGATAAAGAATTATTGTTTTTATCTTATGCTGATCGCTCGACCCGAAGTTAGGTGAAATTTGATAGAATAGATGTAAAATGTGGAAATATGGAATGCCTTGCAGTTTGTAATAACTGTGCAAACCATAAACCATTATAGTAATCTAAATATGAAAGTAGGGGGAGACAAGGCATGAATGTTATAAATGATATTTTTAACGAAATATGTTGACTTCATTGATATGAATTCACCGATTCTTTTGGATATGCCGTCAGGTTGTAGACGTAACGAGTAAGCTCGTTAAGAATACCACCAAAGTAAGTATTAACCGTTTTTTTCAACTGTGTTTGTCTTAATTATGTTAGGTTCCATCTTGTATTATAAGTGCCACTAAAGTAGCATAATATTATGTTATGGTATGTAGGTTACGATTAATTTTAAATGTGGAATTCTAAAAATTGTTTATTTGAATAATACCAACAACATGGTATCCTTCGTAAACTCCCACGACAAAGATTATGTAGACATCTGTTAAGTATAGGTGTCACCGACAGCCCGCTGTGCAGAGCCTGCATGGAGGAGAAGAGACGGCCGCACACATCATTCTGGAGTGTAGGAGTGTGGCCACATACCGGGCCAAACACCTAACACCTGGGGTAACCGAGGTCATGGCTGACATCAGAGGATTGATACACTACCTTGAGACCTGGGTTACGGTGCAGCGGGTGACCTTGCAAGGCGGCTCGGTGATGCAGGTGGCTGGTGGTTGGCTCAATGCCAATCTTGTCACTGCCCTTCAGGGACATGGGATTACGGATACGCTCTGTTACCACGGCCTAAAACAGGGGAGCTGAAACGGTTGATCTCGAGAAAAAAATCCGATATCCAGCTATCCACACATTTTGTTTTAGGTAACTAAAACAAAACGTAATGATTAAGTTACTTACGTTTATTGGATCCACAATTAGTCTTCAATCGTAATAATCTCCTGCTAGCGGCAAAAGGCGGCTATATCACAGGAACGCGCGGTACTTGTCAAAGAAAAGCCGCGAAACCAATAAACTCGCAATTTCGAATAATTATGAGATTTTTCGTTGACACTTTAGAACAGACCTACACTTACCTTGACTAAAAAAATGCATATTGTGCGCAAAACTAATATGTATGTCACGATGCGCCCTACCTAGACGACAATCCTTCATCACACATACCTGCAGCCTCTAAGAGTCGTTCTATCGTAGTGTAACAATTTTGAGGTAGATCGCCAGCAGTTCAAGCTTGAGCACCCCTAGCCTACAGAATACCCGATAAGCACACCTCACAAGCTGCTGAAAGTCGGAATGAGTGATATGTGCAATATAGCCTGAACAGTTATGTGGCTGCTCACCAGGCTTCCGATGTTTCACGTTGGCAGTTGGCACGTACAGAGTATGTCTGGTCGATGATGCAACGGTCACTCATATAATCTTGGAGTGTAAAGTAGTGGCCAACCCAGGGGCATAAACCTCCGAAAATACGAGGTCGCTCAGAAACGTCTGCGGATATCCCAGGAATATTCTGAGCTTCTACAAGGAGCTGGGTTAGTTGGAGTAACTGGCCAACACCGCACGCAAAATGGTCTCTTGTCTATACCAACAACATTAGGTACGGCTAACGGGCTTACTTACAAATAAGTAATCTAATGGACAGACATAAAAATACTTTTTATGCCGACTACGTCACTACATTAAGTGCAAAAAAGATTGTAATGCAATCTTATATTAAAACTTTTGATATGTAACCCTGGAAATGGAAGGGTAGGTACACACACATGAGTGAATATTACAAGTTACAACACCACGTTAGTCAGGCAGGTATCTGTGGCTCCGATGATGTTACACCACTTACTAGATAAGCTATTGTTTTGCAAAAATTAACAACATTCATAAATCTTAATAGGTAGGTACATAATACAAACTGCAGATCTAATTAAAAACGTTTCATAATAATTGTAGCAATAGAATCTCTTCTACATGTTTTACTATAAAACCTTCTGTACCTTATATATTAAAAACTTATCGTTTAAGTGAAAACATTTTTAAGGGCGTCGATCACTTTTTGGTGAACAAAAATGTTTGAAATTGCGTCATCGTTTCCGTAAGAATTTATTTACTTTAAAAATTAATAAAACTATCTTTTAATTGAATAATATTTATATTGTTAGCAGAAAATTTTGTATTTGATGCAGTTTTCCGAAGTGACGACCTTGTTGTGCGATACAATGACCTTTGTCAATGTGTTTAATGTCAAAATTTTGGATACTTCTCGTTTGATTTAAAAAAAAGTTATTGATGTCATTTTACTAATTAGATAACGAACTTTCTATATCAGTTTATAGTGATATCTGTAATAGTTACGGAAATATAAGTCTGGACATACCTACTTAACGATCGCAACGTGTAAGTAAGACTTTTGTGGGCGATGTAAGTATATGCTTTTACAACAAGATCCCAGAAAATGTTCAAAACAAAAGTATTACGTTATTCACAAGAATTGTTAAAAAGCGTTTGTGTGGTAAAGGTTACAATAACATAAATGACTTTCTTAATGATTCTACAGATTGGGAATGGAACGACCGCTTTCAAGCTATTAAATAATAAGTTTAATTGTACAATATTACTTTGTAAACATATTTTCTGATGAAATAAAAAGCCCGCTGAGTTTCTTGCGCCCCTTCTTCTCAGGTCTGAGGTTTTTTAGAATGGGGGTAGTTTTATTTATTTATTCGATCCACCGGTGATAATTGCCTACATTAATTCAAGCAACAATACAATATTTCATCTAAAGTTAATTCTAAATGCATTATCTTTTAAGGCAGATACAGCATGCTTGCTTACAGTTTTTGACTTTCAATAAGTGATGCAACTTTAGTATTTGACGTCACATTAATTCGGAAGTCGGAAGAATTTTAAATAACAACTGCGGAGAGCTTGTCAGTTACAATCAGAGCCGTGACGGGCATTTATGAAACCACAGATTATACAATAGATGGACATGAAAATTTTATTAGGTTTGTGTTTTGAAATGCTTTCGAGCAACGAACCCGGAACCACAGACAATACAAAAATATTCAATAATCAGTCAAGTATGGAATTGGAGAAATATCGTCAAATATACTTTTATATTTAAAATAAACTTTACAGTTCTTTTACACAAAGAATTACATAAATTCTGATTTCCAAATATATGAAACTCCATAATTGTGTGAAAACAAATAAATTAAACTGAATGGTTATATTTTATTGTGACAATATCCGAAGTCCATTCTGTCAGTGTTTTCAATTGTGATTGTTTTTATTTTGTAGTAGCTGTCCCGACAGACGTTGTTTTGTATATAAAAAATAAAATAATGTTTTTTATGAATTTGTCAATAATATATCACATCAAGAATTACTTCGTAAAATATGCACCCTGTTGTTATACTGAAATTGTTTCACAGCAGAACTGTCAAACCGTGCGTCAATTTATTAGATTATCAATTATCTCTAATAGAAATTATGTATCACATCACATCAAAGAAAAAACAAAATTTTTGTTATTTTTATTTAATTCCGAGCATTTTCATATTTATTAACCTTTTAAACCTTCGCTGGACTATAGATAGATTAGGAATATGTTTTTCCTAAAATTCATTACAAAAGATAAGTTACGTTTATGAAGCTCGAGCAAATGAACGTGGCAGCGTGTTTAACAGGTGGTGGACCTTCTTCTGTACCACCACAGAGAGCGATGGAAGCCTTCTCACTTTAGTTAAGGACGTATCTACCATACAGCCTTATCATATAGAAAATGACTAAACTATCAATAACTTTTACAAACGAAATGTGTTCTTTATGGCTGTTGCTAGTCATACGATAGTCGTATGAATAATAAATAATTATTTGTCCGACAATTTTTATATTGATGAAAATAGAGTCAATTTTATATTAAACTATTAAAGCAACAAAGAAAATATAATTCATAAATTTTTAAACTATTATATTAGTTATTATTTAATGTGCGAATTAATTTTAAAAATTGTCGTACAAATGGTATAAACTTAGTATTCCGTAGCACGAATTATGAAGTAAAAAATATTGTAATTGAATAATTGATAGAGCTTTAGTCCACGATCATAATACCACTATCACTCTAATTAAAAGGTAATACAGAGAAACCCAGAGAAAAAAGCATTATAACCTAACCTCAAATTGGGACATTGCCGCTACCGCGGCCCGCTACGCCCGGCTCGAGCATTGTTTTAACTGTTCTAACATAACCTAACTTAACCAATTTTTATTAATTATAGTTGATAGATACTTTGGTCCACGATTATAGTGCTACTAATCTTATTACAAGGTACTTAATGCACCGTATTTACTTTGAAAATTGTCGGACAAATAAATAATAGTTATTCATACGATAGTCGTATGATTTAAAAAAAAGAATCATCCGACAATCGGATGTATAGACACTTAATTGTAACTAATCACTTATTAATTATTTAAATTAAATTATAATAATAATGCAAATTTTATTATCACAGAAATAGACATGTTAATCTCAATATTTACACGTCAAAACCATTTAAGTATCTATAGGATCGACGATAGTTATCTAAAGTATTCCTTAGGGAATAAAGGAATCCTTAAGCGACTATAGGAATGAACATTTTCAATGCTACACTAATTCCTACAACTACTGTGAGTACGGCGGCTAATATAATAATAATATTGAGACATTGTTACACAAATTATCATTTCCCAGCGACATATATAACGACACAAAATGGACCGAGAGTAAAACCTTGCGAAATACCCATTCCTATAAGTTTTCCTGAAGATAGGGTTTCTATTCACGTCGCCTACCAAAATTCTTCCATTGAATAACTCTATGAGAAATTTATAGCTGTATTTTTGCACAAAGTCTAGCAAATGACAAGACACAAAAATACCCAATGCATCTTGCGACTCTATGAGCTTAATACTTGCAGTGGTTTACTCCTTTTTCAATATATGTTAAATTTATTTATTAAATTGAATTATTTCCGTCAAATAAAATATTTGTACTAGTAGTTACCTGACTCGGGAACACACTCTTCACATAGGCCTACCCGCTCATGTAGTTCAAGCCCACCAGCAGGCACACATTGAACAGGCCTCTCTCCCGCGGCACGAACGGCAGCTCAATGTCGACACATCCCGCCTTTTCATGGACACTCACATTATCACTAACGTCCTCGCTATCAATCACCTGTAGTACCTGTACACTCATCAGGCGTCGTAAAGTCCTCCATTGTGAAGGTAATGTAAAATGAAACAATTGTTCTATCTAACATTTAATTATTACAAAGTTTACAAAACTACGTTCTCAACCATTCTTAAAAATACTCAAAAATGACACAAAACAAAACATTCATCGATTGATTGTATCGTTTGTGATTTATATAAACAAGGCCACATATATCTAATGCCGACTTTCGTGTACAAAAGTAGACTAGAATGTAAGATGAATGATAGATAGCCTTCTTTCAATGATAGTTTAAAACACGGACGAGTAAAAAAAGAAGGACTCCGCGCCGTGATATTAGCAAGTGAAGCACCGTTATGCTAGTGTGTTGGCGGTTACGGGGGATACTAGTTACACAATTTTTTCTCCCATAAATAGTCATATATGGCCACAAATACTTATAGTATCTTTTTTACACTTTTTCACAACGCACGACGGCATTTTTAAAATATTTTATTGAGACGCAAACTGATCTGTCACAGACGATAACAATTCTCATAATTGCCGCCTATCGGCCTGTAGCAGTGTAAGTGTGTGCGTGGGGCTATGCATTTACACGTTAATCGGCTTGTTTTGTTGCTACACTGTTATGTAAGGTGACACGGAGTCCTTATTTTTTTACTAGTCCGTGGTTTAAAATAGTTTTTTGCACAACAAGCCTGTAATTGCAAAAAAAGTGTATTTAAGTTTCAATTAAAAATGCAACTGTATCTATTTTGTAAGATGTTTTGAGATTCAAATAGACTGGGTGATTTATGTTAACTAAGATTATCAGAATAGAAAAAAAAACAGGCAAAAAACGTCAAAAAAATCGATACTTTACTGAAATTAATAAGATCGTTGTTATTTAAGTATTTTTGATTCGGTTCTATGTCCGCGTGTTGGATTGTAACTTCTGTCTCCTTGTAATATTAACGTTGCATGACGTCACAAGCCATCCCTTTGCAAACTGTTATTAATTAGATGTATCCTTTTATTAGTAAAAGACCGGAAATACCAGTAAAATAAATGTTGATGTAAGTGTGTGCTTCTTTGTACGAGATGCCGGGGCTACATTATGGGTTTCACAACGGCGCTTTTTTAAAATACTATGATGCCGCAGTCGCTCGTCGTACCCCTTCGCTGCGGTGTATATTTGAGCGAAACGAGGTAAACTAAGTCTGTTTACAAAAAGTGATGCTTATAGATCATCAGCATAGTGTTACAATTAAAACTTATTGTGATTTGAGCAATCGGCTCAATTTTTTAAATAAATATAAATAGCGCGTGCTAATTTTGAATAATTTGTAAATCATGTTTGTTTTTAATTATAATAATTGAATCAAGTCGAAATTCAAAATTCTGTCTCACAATAACCAAGAAAATTTCGAAAGCTTTCTATGAGTTCAAACATTTTTAAAATCGCTCCAGAAATGGGCGAGAAACAATTTAACACAGAAATCAATAATTGATTGACTACAATTATTGTAGTCACCCGGTGGGAGCACCGCTAAATTATTATGCTTATAGTAAAATGGCAACAAACGAAAATAACTTTAGTTTCAAAAACTAACTTAATACGGCCAATTTCATCAACTATAAGTACTTATAACAATTATATTCAAGCAACATCACAGAAATAACTTCACTTAGGAGCTGTTTCACAATGTACAGGAAAAGTTGCAGGTTGTCATAGGTTAGATAAATTAATGGCTACATAAAAATTCTGGAATAAGAGATTGGGTTTCACAATCACTATATTAATATTCTAGATGAATTATTCACACACTTTTTTTCTAAAGGTTCAATTTTTATTGACATTTGACAATCACAGATTATGTATGCATAAAACTGATCGACAACTGGTTATTTAGGGTATGATCCGATATGCACTGCGAGCACTACACAGTGCTATCACTGTTGAAAAATTCGTTCCGTTATGAACTGCCAGTATAGTGTCGCAGTACCCTAGGGAAATATATGACGTCATAAATCGACGCCATATTCTACTGTGAGCACTGGCGTTTTCGAGGTAAGGTACTCGCAGTACTTTGATTACGTGATCAGTCAAAACCACTCGAGTGCCTAACGTTTTATAAAGAATACCTACAGTTTAATCCCAAATATTTTTAATTTGACAGTACTCCACAGTTTTTTTTAATGAACTAGAAAACTTTAATTCACTCATTTGAATGCTGCGTCAAAATATGCGGCAGACAGTATACGGGATTGCGTTCCGTTTTAAATAGTAACCAATATAACTGGCTATAAAGGAACGGCTTCACAGTATACTTAGTAAATTGACGTCACACTGTACAGTGGTCGCAGTGCATATCGGAACATACCCATAGAGACGTTATCTTTAATAAAGTATTTATTTGTACTGTAGTATTTATATTATAACAGATATTTTTTATTTATTACGCTAAAATACTTATTACTTTAAAAAATTAACTGGAGTTGTCTATCAATAAGTTATGTTACACGTTTATCTCTCAGAGAGGTAGGAACTGTGTCGCAACCATACAAGTTCGGCAAGGAAGTTTCCTTGGCTTTTAAATATACAATTTGTTATATTTTTAAAGTGATAACCCTCACTTCTAGGATTAATACACAAATAAAATTTGAAAAACTAAATTTTATGAACATTTCGGGACTCGAACCCACGACCTTCGGCGTTCCGTGCCGGATTTAGAAAGCATACAAGATTTTATATCGATACATCATATATGGTAAAGTAGATCCTGTAGATGAAGCCACAACCTCAGAGTTGAACAAAGCAAACAGAATTTTATAACGAGGCGGTACTCCAACGGTTAGAGCACCGGCACTGAACGCCGGAGGTCGTGGGTTCGAGTCTCGTATCGTCACAAAATTTTGTTTTTCAAATTTTATTTGTGTTTTAAATATGAATCAACTCTTAATATACACATAATATCAAATTACTATATATATAACATATTAGTAAACACTCAAATTTATAAGGCAACGTCGTTCATGAAAATCAGTAATATCGCTTCTTCATCGCAAATTTAACGTTTTTTTTTATTTTGAATACAAATGACGTACAGCAAATATGATTCTGTCCCTGTATTCCGAATACTGTTTAAGGTTTTATATAAAATAACTAGCTGACCCAGCAAACGTTGTATTGCCGATATTAAAATCGCGATACAAAAGTAACTGTTGATCGTAGATGGGTGAAAATTTGAAGTTGTATGTATTTTTTAATGCTGACTCACAATCAAACAAATTAAAAAAAAAATTCGTGTGGACCACCCTTAACATTTAGGGGGATGAAAAATAGATTTTGTCCGATTCTCAGACCTACCCAATATGCACTCAAAATTTCATGAGAATCGGTCAAGCCGTTTCAGAGGAGTTCAAAGTTTAACACCTTGACGAGAGAATTTTATATATTAGATAATATATTTTATTAATGTAGGCAATATTACGTAGGGGATGTACAAGTTATATATCCAAGTATTATTAACAGGGAGCGTACAAGTCATGCCGATGACAGGCGTATGACGCCAAGCTACATACAGGCTGGAAAAAAAAACGAATTGTTGGTTTTCATGACTATCTCTTCATTAAATTATGCGTGTTATTTAGAGATAAATTAATTAGTTTTAACGTGGTAGTTTCTGAAAAAAAAAAAAAATTATTTAATGGGTTGGAAACAAAATGCTTCATTGTATAATATGACATTAAGTACACTCAGTTTCGTCTTCTCTGTAGTCAACAAGTTTTATAATATAATAATAATATTGACACACTTTTTACACAAATTATCTTGCCCCAAGTTAAGCATATATATAGCCTGTGTTATGGGTTACAAGACAATGATATATTTAATACAATGTACTTACTTAAACATACATAAATTCATATAAACATACATAAATACATTTAAACATCCATGACTCGGAAACAAACATCCATATTCATCATATAAATGCATGCTCCTACCAGGATTCGAACCCGGGACCTCTAGCTTAGTAGGTAGGATCGCTAACCACTCGGCTATACAGGTCGTCAGTTTGAAAAGAGCAAGGGAATAACGAACGTTTATTTATCCGTACCTAATAATGGAAAATATGATTAATCATTATTCAAATTCAAAAATACTTTATTCATGTAGATCACGGAAATGACACTTATGAATGTCAAAAAAAAAATATTTTTTCTTATTGAATTTACCGCTACTTCATAAAGGGTTGAGCTAATGAGAAGAAGTAGCAAGAATATCATTGCCACTCTTTCAAGTCAGGATTTACATTTTAATTGTTTTACAAATCATTTCAATTATAATATATGCAAAGTGACGCAACAAAAATACTCAAATGTCAAAAACTGAAAGGCTTACACGAGTAAGTCAAAAAAAGAAAAAAAAGTAAATTAATACTTATAAACACAAGAGTTCTTGAGTATAGTCGATGCATCAAAAAATTCAAAAATTCAAAATTCAAATATTTTTATTCAAAATAGGATTTAAAATCACTTATTGAACGTCAAAAACTACCACCCATTCAAAAGAGACTGCCTCAGACCTGAGAAGAATGGGAGCAAGAAACTCAGCGGGCTTTTTTTTAAAATATAAAATATGGATTACAATGTAATATCGTACAATAAACATTTATAATTAAAGAGCATGAGGGTGTTCGCTTTATTCCCAGTCCGTGGTGTCATTAAGAAAATCGTTTATGCTATAATAACCTTTCCCACACAAACGTTTTTTAACAATTCTTTTAAATTTCGTAACTCATTTGTTTTGTACATTTTCTGTGATCATATTGTAGAAGCATATACATCAATGCACACGTACCGTAAATAAATTATTAATCACTGTCATCTAATCAACCTCTTCCGTTGATGGACTATCTGTCACTACGTTTTTTGAGACATCCGGTGTGTTTATATTAAAACGTCATCATGAGTACTTCAAGCTTCAGTCACTCTCGAATCGAATCGAAGACAGCTCCTCGATCTTACTTTCTTATATAAGTTGGTGAATGGCGTCATTGATAGTACCTATTTATTAGCTCAATTAAATATTCTTGCCCCCACTAAAGACAATAAGGCCGTCGTCTTTTATGCGTTTCGTAGAAAAAATCACACGCTCACGTCAAAGACGCTATTCTCCAATTAATAGATTGATGTCGAGTTATACAAATGATTTAAGTTTTCTTTAGTGTTAATTCCGCCAATATTTGTTTTTAAAACAATTCGACACGTGTTTCGGGCCAGTCTCGTGCCAGATTTTGGCGAGACAACACGTCCTGAGGATGCCTCGTGTAGAGGCGAAACACGCGTCGAATTGTTTTAAAAACAAATATTGGCGGAATTAACACTAAAGAAAACTTAAATAATTTGTATATTTATGGATTCCCGCAAAGTAACGCCTAATTCAATAAATTTTGATGTTGAGTTATAATGCTATATATAAATTATCATTAAGAAATGTATTGGTGTCATAACAACTACTGTTAATAAAGAAAAGGATAAAGAAAAAGAGAAAAAAGTTGATATTGATATTTTTTCGGACAATATTTCGTCATTTAAACGGAATTTATTTCATTTCTATTCATAAAATATTTTTTTTTTGTAAATTATAGGCAAAAAGTATATTTTATTCAAATAATTTATAAATACTGATAAGTTTAAGTCTGTTTTATATAATTGTGAAATGATGCATGTTTTAATTATTCCATAATATTATTGATTTCTTATTAATTTACGTTTAATTCAATTTGTAAATATTCCGATAATTTTTGCATTCATTTGAATTAAATATGTTTGTGTCTATTTTTTTGAAATTTGTGTAACACCTGTAATTAAGCCAACACTTAGACTTTATTATTTATTGTAATAATATTATTATACTTTTGTTAGTGTTTGTCTTGTTGGTGTAAAATAAATAAATAAATAATGACGAAACGTACGCTCCCTGATTATCAAGTACGTAACTAGAGTATGAAAAGCACCACAATATCTTACAAGTTCGAGGCAGTAATAATTCATACAAAAAATATACTATTCACAAAATCTCTCATAAATTAAATATACTCTTAATATGCAATAAACTCTTAATTACAATTTGTACTCATGTGTTTGTTTAAGAAGCGGCATTAAATATTTATATTACGTTTATTAGTAGATATTTTATGGATTTAACTTTAGAAATTAAATTGACCAATAGCGTGCAATGTAAATACACCCGCGTTAGTGTATTGTCCAATCAGAACGCGTCATTTCACTTCACTTGACGGATGCAAATAATAATAGTTTACAAATAGGATCTACTATGCATTAAGTTCATTTCTTAAATATTAATTTATGACACTAAAACATTTTTGTGTTTTGTTAATCAATAAACATATTAGATATGTATTTTTTTATTTGTCAACATTTAAATGTTACCATGTCTTCACTAGAGCCATCCATCAATTACGTCACACGTTATGGGGGAGGGAGAGGGTCCCACAATTTTGTGACATCACCATTTTTCAAAATATAATATTTTATATCTAAGTATTACAACACTCCATTTAAACCAAATACCTACTAAACTTGCATCTATAATATATTTTTTTATGTTTTGTTAGTTTTCATGTCATTGTTTTATCTAATGTTGATTTTATTGAAAAAGAAATATATGTCATCACAATAGGTGGAGGGGGGTATCACAATTGTGACCAGCTGTTACAAGGATGGGGGAGTAATATATACGATATCATATACCGTTGTAGAGACAAACACTAAAATATTATAAAAACTTTCTCGTGCCTGTCTTTCATACGTACGTTGTAAATACTACACAATATGTTGTTTTTAAAGTGATAACCCTCACTTCTAGGATTAATACACAAATAAAATTTGACAAACAGAATTTTATAGAGAGGCGGTACTCGAACGGTTAGCTCAGTTGGTTAGAGCACCGGCATGGAACGCCGGAGGTCGTGGCTTCGAATCCCGCATCGTTCATAAAATTTTGTTTTTCAAATTTTATTTGTGTTGTAAATATTCCCAATTTAATTGCACTTATTGATATATTTACTGCCGCTTCTTAAGTAAACCATATTTCACTTGTCACGACCCAGGGCTTCTAGGTTACTATGGTGCGAGTCTATTCTGTTCATGTTCGCTTTGAACTCGTCTCTGTTGGGTTTCAGCGTCGGTGAGTTCGCTCGTTCGTTGTCGATATTCTGCCGCTCGGCCGCGACAAAGTCGTGCGACCCGTTGACGGGCGTCGTCGTGTCGTACGACAGATCGAAGTTCGAGATGGATTTTATTTTGTCGGTGCTCTCTAAACCTCCCGAGAGTGATATTGATGTCAGGTTATCTGTAATGAAAAAGCTATTTAGCAAACTGTTACACGGTTGTTAACTCGTCGTTAACTTGTTAATTTAACTCGAGTTTCGTTGACGACGGCGACGGCTTGAGTTCTATAATAATGTTGTTCCCATTTTTGTATATTTTTTTTTATTGCCGAATTATGGATGTTTATAATTTATATTATGTAATTATTTATATTAAATTTATCGTTATCTGGCATTCTAAATTCGTATGCGTGGATTGCAGCTAGATAAGTTGACAGCACTGAAGTTGAAATAACATTTAGGGTACAGCAGCTGGATTCAAGAAAATTCCTTCTTACAAAGAAAGGGTGGCCTTCTTTAAAATGACCACTTTGGATGAACGTAGAGAACTTCTACTTCTAGATCTTCTGTTTACTCATAAACTATTGAACTGCTTTATCGGCTGCCCCGAATTGCTAAATAAATTTAGTCTAACAGTACCACGTAAACCTATTACTCCACTTTGTCCTCCACTTCGTCGGACGATCCTAGGTACCAATTCCCCAGTCCCACGGTTATGTAAAATTTTAAATTCTTATATCGTAGCTTATTTGCTTGTACATATTTGCTGATTCCTTAGCCAAATTCCGCAAAACCTCCACCTTCCTTTACATTCCACCTTCGCAAGACACGCCACAAGTTAGGATATCATCCCCACCATCTGGATGTGTGGCGGTCCTCCATAGAGCAGTTTTCAAGGAGCTTTCTTCCACGTACTACGAAGCTGTGGAATGAGCTTCCTTGTGCGGTGTTTCCGGGACGATACGACATGGGTACCTTCAAAAAAAGCGCGTACACCTTCCTTAAAGGCCGGCAACGCTCTTGTGATTCCTCTGGTGTTGCAAGAGAATGTGGGCGGCGGTGATCACTTAACACCTGGTGACCAGTACGCTCGTTTGTCCTCCTATTCCATAAAAAAAAAACCATTTGCAGCAACATTGGTAATTTTTAATAATGTTATAATTGGAAAATTAATGTAACTGTTTATAACTATATAACCTACTCATTTAGTCATTAAAAAAAATGTTTAATTCTTAACTTATTCTATATAATACCTAAAATTAATTATTTCTGTGCATGCTGTGTTTATTTCTAAGTAATCACTACATTTAGTTCCTAGTTTTTAGTTCTACTTTTTATATTTGTGTGTATTATTGTAAGTGATTGTAAATAAACTTAATAAATAAATAAAAAAATTACAATTCAATTATTTATACTGCAGTGGCAAATGTGAATAGTCATTGCCCGCTGTCAAGATGGCGAAGAAAAGATTTTTTATGACAAAAAATGACGAACTGGACGTTCACCTCGTGATAAGTGATCCTCTCACTACATGCCGGTGCCGCTCAGGTTTCTTGAAAAATCACTAATTCTGAGCGACATCGCGCTTAAGTCTGAGACAGTTAAGTCTCTTTTAACTAATTAATATCAGCAGCGGCGAATCTTTGAAACCGAAACACAATAAAGCCCCGTATTCATGTTGGTGAGCGGCGAGAATGTTGCTGTTTAAATCAATACAGGTTGTGCACTTGCCAGTCTGCGTTAAAATGTTGCCCGAGGAGGTAGTGTTGTTGTGTTCTCTGTATCTGATGTATACGATTTCTAATAAAAAAAACGCAGTACATGTATTTTAGTTTCCACATATTTTGGGTATATTTAGGGCTTGAGAAATTTCTTCGAATGCATCGTTCTTTTTGTTTCTATTTTTGTATTCTTTTATAGAAGAATCACATTATAAAGGTTTTGATTGAAATAATTCTATTATTTGCATTATTTTATCATTGCTCCACACTACTGCCATGTTTATAAACTGTTGCAAATACGTTCACACGCGTCAACAATTGTCGCTAAACTGATGTTTACGCTTGTCGGGCGAGAGCTTGTCAACATGACGCTATCAACTCTGTTTTTTTTTTAATTTATTTAGTGGCACGGGATGCAAGTCCATAGGCCAAAAGCCAGTATCAACTCTGCAACACGCAGTGTTGCCAGTAACAGTTGACAGCAATTCCGCAACACATTAATTCAACTTTGTTGCTAAACAAATGTTTACCATGAATACGGGGCTTAATGCTTGCAGGCTTCAGCTTCCCGGCACAGCCACCACAGAGCAGGCTTACATTAAGTTATAATATAATTGTGGCACGTGAGCTTCAGACGACAATGTATGTTAGATTAATATAGTGAGAGTTTAATAATATAATAATAATATAATAAATTGTTTATTTCTTTAACAAAAAGTACTTAAAAACTAGGGGCAGGTGTTTCCCGTTAAGCTTATCGCCTGTGTTGGGAGTCACCGCTCTTTAACCTTTATTTATAACACACAAAATTACATTATACTTAAGAGTTATTCATACATGTAAAAATTAACTAATAAAAATATAATTTTGACCTTTTTTTTTACAATGCAAATTACACAAATGAAATAATATGTACTTTAAAACTATTTATGAAAGTTCTACCATTATACGTTACGTTACTACTATATATAAAATAGACATGATCAGAGAAAGGGGAAAGAAGGGAAATGAGTGTTTAGTGTGCAAGTGTGTGTGTGTGTGTGTGTGTGTGCGCGTGTGTGTGTGTATTTATATAAATATAATTGTAGCATACACAACTAGCTACTCAGCAACTGTTCTACCCAGTCATAGGATTTGGGTTCTAACCAGTTAGATGTAAGTTTTTTACATTCATATACGTTTTTTGAATATATCTGTAATTCTTTATTTATTAAATTATATAATTTGGCAGACCGCTTATTGAACTGTCTATCAGCAAAAGTTGAGTTTGACTTAGGAACTACTGCCACAATGTCTTTTCTTCTTTTTTGCAGGATTTTAGGGTCATAAGCGAGGGATTTATGCTTTCTTGTAATAGTGTTTGTAATATATAGTTTTCTAATTGTTGGTATTTTAGTTTCTTTATATAAGCTATCCGTGGGAAATCTGCGTTTTTTAAAGTACATTGTTTTAATAAGATTACGTTGTGTTCGTTCAAGTTCAAGGAATTTTGTTTTAGTGTTTACCTCTGAGAGTGTCCGGCGTGACTGGAGACAGTTCCCTTTCGTCTTTATGATCCTTCGGCATGGAGGCCGCGCGGGGCCCGATCATGCCCAACACTCTACAACCAATTACATTATTACTAAACACTTTTTTAATAATAATAATAATAATAATAATAATAATAATAATAATAATGATAAAAATAATAATAATAATAAAGTCTTTATTGCCATACAAAACATTACAAATATTAAATGAATAATTATGCTACGCGATGAAACAATAGGCAAAAGGAAAAGGCTCAGCTTCACCTGACATGGAATCATGGATTTCATTGGTTTCCATGCAGCGCTGATTTTCAGCCATCCCCTCCTCCCTAAGGTGTTGGGTTGGGAGTGGATGTTTTTTTTTATAAAGTGATATCCCTCACTCGAGCGCTCTTACCAACTGAGCCAAACGTCCGAGTGACGTATCGTATGTAAATCTTAGAATCCATTGTTCAACTCAATATAAAAACCTGGTTTTTCAGGACATCCCCAATCTGGATATATAAAAAGGTTGTCATATCGTAAAATTTTACTCTTGAATTAATACACAAATAAAATTTGAAAAACAAAATTTTATGAACAATGCGGGTCTCGAAACCACGACCTCTGACGTTCCGTGCCAGTGCTCTAACCAACTGAGCCAAACGTCCGAGTGACGTACCGTATGAAAATCTTAGTATCCTTTGATCAACTCTCAGGTTGTGGCTTCATCTACAGGATCTACTTTACAGTTGATAACTTGCTTAACCCCATTTGCATATTAAGAAATTGAGTTGAGATGTCGCTCTTTCAAATGTAAGCAGTTTGTTATTTAGACATTAATACTGTTATATCATTAAAGATTACAATAATAATATTGTTACGTATCAATACTATAGGGCTTGGATAACACCAGTATTATACCGCAAATAATGTATAACACGTTTCGCTTGAAGGTACCAATAACTCGCACACTAATGCATATTACCAATTCAATTTCAAATATATTAATTCAAACTGGGATATAAAATCACTTATTGAAAGTCAAAAACTACCAGCCATTACAAAAGGTTTGTAAATAACAGACCCACAGGTGTATCGCTTGCAATAATAGCTGAGAGACTTATGAATAAGAGAGGTGGCCCGAAGAGTGCGCGTCAGGTGGTTACTTAAAACACGTGCTGTACCAATGTGGGAAGCTCTCAACTGACAATATGTCCCAATTGTCTCACCCGCACCGGCCACTCAAAGAGACAACTTAATAAGAGGCACCTAAGTAAAAATTGAAATTCGTTTAGTATGAAACGTGCAGTGACATTTGACATAAGTTTGAAATAGTAATTACAATATGGCGACGAATTATAATCCGGCTAAGTTTGAAAGCGTATAGTTTTTTTTGTTTAAAACGTACTGGATTTCGGCTTCCTCGGTTTTGTATAAGATTAAAGCCGTCAGCTATCAATCTATCAATCACTGCACGTTTCATACAATCGGGCTGCGGGCACTTCATATAGACGTACGTATATACCTAAGTAACGCGAGGTTATTGTTTCCTTACTTATTAATATTTGACGAATATAATTGTGTGATGTAAATATGTGATTTCTCTTCACCTATCACCACAGCACTATGAATGCCGTCCTTTATATGACCATGGTTCACCGGGTGAGGGCCCGTCTGCCATTAATACAGGTGGCAGGTGGTGGTGGTGAGACAGGCGGGTGCTTTCTTTAGCTGGGTATGAACATCGTACGCGGACTAACTACTGGTGGTAGCCTTGTGACGAATGACGGAAGCCCCGACAGATGTGACACTGTGTCAGGGCTGCCAACTTTTTGGAGTGAAACTTCTTTATCGACGTATGAGAGAAATTTTATAGCAAATCGTCACGTTTTTCGGTTACGCACCATTTTGTTTCTTTTTATCAAAGATGGCCGCCGCGCAAAATTATGATTTCAACAATATGGATATCGTATCCGAGGTACTTGAGGGTTCAGCGCGTGGCCGCGAAAATGTAGAACATCTTCCCTGCTAGCGTTGTATCGTGCAGGTTTAGCGCGTGGCCGCGAGTAAGTAGAACATCTACTGTGTTATTCATAATAAAACACTTTTCGAAGGTATAAAGCTATATTAGTTAAAATGTGTTTTAAGCCTATCGAACGTTCAATAAAATGCCTTATTCATATTCGTTAGATAAATCTCCCATAGCTAATACGCAATGTTGCCATTCGTACAAAAAAACATGATTTTAACTAATTTAATGAGGAACTGTCAATGGAAACAGACATCTTTTCAATGTCAATGGTTTGTCAGTTGTCAAAAGTCGATGTTAAAATAATTTTAAACTTCAAAAATCAAAGTTTTGAAGTCTGAAGTCGGTTGTCAATCTATGACGGATATCCAACAACTTTGAGCGGGAAGCTATTTTACCACATTATTCAACGAACAGCTGATCGATGTCGGCCATGTTTTTTCGCGTTCGAGTGCATAAAATAGGTTTATAGAAGGGTCCTAGCTACTATAAGTCACGTCAGCTTTATCGAAGAGATAATGAGCGTTTTAGCTCTAATATGCGATTATGAATACAATTCTTTAACAAGCGTATACTAGCGATGTTTTAAATCTCCGCTAAGTCATTATGAATAAGACAGCTAATAATTACTAATATTGAAAAAATAAAACATTTAGTTTAGAGAACAGATTAGGATAATTAACATAAACGAGAATTAAGTTGGTTTTCCAAAGATGTTTCACTTCTGACATGTGTACTTTGTACACACAACATTTTTTTTTAGACCGAATTTAGTATTTTTGGATTCTGAATCCAATAACCTATTATATGTCAAATATATAATATAGTAGGCGAAACTAAAATATATATTAGCGGGCATGGCCTCTAATACTAAGTTCTTTAAAACATAGTTCGTGATTTGATCAAATTACTTAGGGAATTGACCAAATCTCTGTTAGTATCATTTCCCTACGACTTATAATATAGCCGAGTGGTTAGCGATCCTACCTACTATGCTAGAGGTCCCGGGTTCGAATCCCGGTAGGTGCAAGCATTTATATGATGAATATTGATGTTTGTTTCCGAGTCATGAATGTTTATATGTATTAATGTATGTTCAGAATGTATTCATGTATGTTTATATATATTTATGTATGTTTAAGTAAGTATATTGTATTAAATATATCGTTGTCTTGCAACCCATAACACAGCCTATATGCTTAATTTGGGGCAAGATAATTTGTGTAAAAAGTGTGTCAATATTATTATTATATATATAGATAATGATAAAAATGCTTAAGGCGGGGTTAATTTTAAAAGAGAAAGTATCAAAAACATAATCAAATACTGAAAACACGACTCGACCTACAGTTTTCTATATCTCCGTTAATTAAGAGACTTTTCGGAGTTCAAATTTGGCTAGAGGTTATATTACCAGCTATTCTTACCTAGAGTTATAGAGGTCACCGAAGGGAGTGTTGGGTGAGGTAGTGTTGCGCGGCGGAGAGTTGGACGGAGAGTTGGAAGCGAGAGCCCAGCCCTCTGCTATCAAACGTTCTCCAATATCCGTCGAGCCCTCTGTAAGATTCATCATAATAATGTGCTTAAAAAGTACATCAAACGAACGAGAACAACTTAGAAATTGTAGTTTTTCGATGAGAATTTAAATTCTGGTTGTCATCAAAGGATGTGCTGTATTTAATTTGTTTTATCAAATGTCCCCAGTTTCAAATTCCATAACAAAAACAATGTTCTATAAACCCGCAGGCAGAGAGTGTTTGATATTCGTCGTAACTTCAATGTGCATCACCTGAGAGCGGAGTTTTGAATTATAACTCTAAGCCATACATTTTTTGAAAATGAAAATAAGGGACGAGACGAGCAGGACGTTCAGCTGATGGTAATTGATACGCCCTACCCATTACAATGCAGTGCCGCTCTGGATTCTTGAAAAACCCAAAAATTCTGAGCGGCACTACAATTGCGTTCGTCACCTTGAGACATAAGATGTTAAGTCTCATTTGCCCAGTAATTTCACTAGCTACGGCGCCGTTCAGACCGAAACACAGTAATGTTTACACATTACTGCTTCACGGCAGAAATAGGCGCCGTTGGAGCCTCCCACTAGTCATCATAACACCTACCATACCTATGAATTACATGACAGGGAGAATTTTAAACTTGGAGTACCAACTTTACATCGCGTTTATGAATGAAACAGTGTTATTTTAACTAAAGCGAATTTCCGAACATCTATGACAGGCATATACAAGTTACTTGCACTCATCAAATACCTCAATACTCAATACCTAAGACGACTTTTATGAGCTTTCCAACTTATATTACGTTAATACACACAAATAAAATTAACAATAATTGTTTAGATTTACGAGCGACATCTCAAGTCAATTTCCTAATATGTAAATATTGGGGTTGAGCAGGTTATCAACTGTAAAGTAGATCCTGTAGATGAAGCCGCAACCTGAGAGTTGAACAAAGCATACAAGATTTTATGACGATACGTCACTCGAACGGTTAGCTCAGTTGAGCACTGGCACGGAACGCCAGAGGTCGTGGGTTCGAGGCCCGCATCGTTCATAAAATTTTGTTTTTCAAATTTTATTTGTGTATTAATCTTAGTCACTTCTAATTACCGGTTATCACTTTAAAAACATAACGAATTGTTACGTTAATATGTATGTATGTTATGTAACTTATCTGAAAGTAGATTTCAACCCCTTCTTAACGTCGGATTAACTTTCGTGTGCTTGCAAATATTAAACAAAGAGAAACAAACCTCATTTTCAAAAACTAAATATTCTTACATTACCGTGCACATATATATTCGAAATATGTAAGTTTGTAAGAAAACACCCAAATCTATACACAAAAATCATAGACGTGCCCCGCCACAACACACCTCCCTATAAAAATAATTTTATGCAAACTAAATCTTAATTAACATGACACAGTTCCGGTCCCTATCCAATGTCAGTTAAAGTTTATACTTAACTAGCTGACCCGGCAAACGTTGTTTTGCCACATAAAGTAAAATTCACGCGATAGTTTTATAAGTAATAAAATATTGCCTATATTATAGCCTGTACATCATTTTGTTCTATTGTCAATTGTTTTTGCAGCGCACGCAAAAATATGTTTACGATTTTACACCTTGTGTTACAAAATAGCAATTTTATTACGGATCCCTAATTTTGTAAAAAAATAAAAAAAAAACATAGCCTATAGCCTTCCTCGATAAATGGACTACCCAACACTGAAAGAATCATTCAAATCGGACCAGTAGTACCAGAGATTAGCGCGTTCAAACAAACAAACAAACACACAAACACTGCAGCTTATATATTAGTATAGATAAGTTACCAGAACACTTAAAAGCCGAAACCAATATTAAAAAATTCATAAGCTCTTTGAAAAAGTTACTTTTGGCAAAATGTTAGAGGAAAATATATTTGAATGTCTGCCCCTCTGTCGTTCAGTGCTATGCCTTATTACGAGGTGCATGTGATAATTATTTAGTAACTAAGTCGCATGTAACGCAATTTAATTAAATAAATAAATAAACTTGGAACTTTGCATACTTATCAAGACCGATATAATTGCAACAGTCTATATTATCTGTTCCATTATCATTACCTTATATTCAGGCTTAGCGATAGTTCATATCCGATACCAACTAATAACCTTGTGGCACAGAGCAAGTAGCGAGTTAAGCGCATACAAAAGAGTCGATTATTAGTTTAAGATATTATTTAGTAAAAAAGTAAATAATAGTTAAATAAAAACTAAAAAAAACAACCAAACTAAAAAATAGAAAATAATTTTCAAATTTAAATTACGAAAAGTCTAAAAAGACAAAGTTTCTCAACCTTATTTTTCTCACCTCACCACTTTGAGAATATGTTTTTAGAGTCACGACAGCTTTGGAGGACAATATACAGTGTGGTTTTTTGAGAAGGGCGGTGATGGCTAAGTCGGAAACTACGAGACTTAGAGGAAAGTCGTGAAAGGAGTCATGCCAGCGATTTATAAGACACCAATAACTGCATATTTAGTTTTTTAATTTGTTTTTTGTAATTTTGACGGAAATCAACCCGAATGATTTTTCAAAAAAAATACACCTGTATTATTGGACCAATGGACTTTGTTGCTGATAAGGATCAATCTTTGTAAAGATACGTAATACTAAAAATGAAATAAACTACCAAATTTTCTGCGTCATTATTTTTAAACGAAAGAAAACTCACTTCCTATTCAAACTTATTGTTCGATATCATATTTTATATATTCTATCGAGGATAAATCCTGTCATGGTATCAAAATATGCAGTAAGGTCATTAGAGAGACATAAACTTATGCATTGGAGTCTACGGTAACTATTTTGAGCAACTTATTAGTTAGGTAAATTTGAAATATGAAAAGTAACTTGAAGAATTTTTCTATTTGCTTTCATTTTTAATGATACATATTATCTTTGCAAAGATTGATCCTTATCAGCAACAGAGTCCATTGGTCCAATAATACAGGATATATAATTTTTTGGAAAAATCATTCGGGTCGATTTCCGTCAACAGTTCAAGAAAATTAAAAATTTAAATATGCAGTTGTTAGTTTCTTATAAATCGAGGGCATGACTCCTTTCACAACTTTTCTCTAAGACTGGTAGTTTCCGACTTGGCCATCACCGCCCTTCCAAAAAACCATCCTGTATATTTATTAAAATGTGTATAATATTGTCAGTAAATAAATAAACTCACCATCGCTCACGTCATACAGCTTGATGCCCGGCACCTCCTTGTCGGCGTCCCCGCGGGGCGAAGCCCTACTCTTGTAAGAACACGTGCGGGACAACAGAGGCTTCCAGCGGGCCACCTGCTCACAGACACACAACATTTTTTTTTATGAAAATAAGGGACAAGGATTACGCGCCAAAATAAATATTTTTTCCCAAGCAAATTCAATCAGTGCATTTATTACGGGGAGTGTTCCAAAGTTCCTGTTTCACCTAATTCCTGCCGCCGAATTCCACCTTCTAACGCCACAAGTTAGGATATCATCCCCACCATCTGGATGTGTGGCGGTCCTCCACAGTGCGGTTTTCAAGGAGCTTTCTTCCACGTACTAATAAGCTGTGGAATGAGCTTCCTTGTGCGGTGTTTCCGGGACGATACGATATGGGTGCCTTCAAAAAGCCGGCAACGCTCCTGTGTCTGATGTTGCAGGAGAGTGTGAGCGGCGGTGATCACTTAACACCAGGTGACCCGTACGCTCGTTTGTGCTCTTCCATGATAAAAAATCAGTCCGGTGACAACGAGCAAATGTGCTGATATATCTCATACAGAGATGGTTATTTATTTCATTTATTCAGGATACAAACGGTCACAATTCAAAAACTTTACACCATGTTATTTAATGAAGACCATAGTAGTATATATATAGTTCCATAAACTAATTTTATAACCACGTAATAACTTACAATATTTTTTTTTAATGCAAATAAAGTGATAGAATATAAAACCTTCATATATATGAAAATAAAACAGAAAGATTCACTTATGCAACTTATTTTTAGATATGGCTTTTTTAATCATAATTTTCAATCTTGCAAACGGCAAGTGAAAAATAACTTAATTACTAAATTTTTCATTAAAAATTTTACAAGCTCGTCTGGTAATACCCTCGCTATCCATTACTTCAACAATTATTCCACAAATACGGGTTGTCACTCTCTTTCAGCCATTTCACACAACTGGGGACAATGAGTTTCACTGCCAGTTTCTTTCGCTGTCACGTTCAATATTTTTTTGAGAAATAATTCAAATATTTTTTTATTTTTAACTTGACACACATTTACACAAATTATCTTGCCCCAAACAAGGCATAGCCTGTACTATAGGTACAAGACAACGATAAAAAGGCATAAAAGGCATTTATTTTCTCAAAATTGATTCCTGTAGAATTCTTTTTGATGTCATTTCTAATAACTACTAGATACTACTTACATCTAATACATTTAATACAATATAGGTACTTACTTAAACATACATATAAAGATCCATGACTCGGAAACAGACATCCATATTCATCATATAAATGATTGCACCTACCGGGATTCGAACCCGCGACCTCTAGTTTAATAGTCAGGGTCACTAACCATTCGGCTTTATCAAGTATTTATATACATCAAGTATTGAAAATAGGATATTATAACACTTAATAAAGTCATAATTAGCACACATTGGAAAAAGTATACCTGAGAACTGAGAAGGGCGCAAGAAAATCAACGGGCTTCTATTTTTTATAAAAATATGGTTACAATTTAATATCGTACAAAAACTTATTATTTAATAGCCTGTGGGCGGTCGCTCCATTACCATTTGTGGTATCATTAAGAAAGTCATTTATACCTTTATTACCTACCTTCAACAACAAAAACGTTTTTTAACAATTCATTTGAATTTCTTAACACATTTGTTTTAAACATTTTCTGCTATCTTGTTATAATACATATACAGGGTGGTTTTTTGAGAAGGGCGGTGATGGCCAAGTCGGAAACTACGAGACTTAGAGAAAGTAAATATGCAGTTATTGGTTTCATATAAACCGAGGGCATGACTCCTTTCACGACTTTCCTCTAATTCTCGTAGTTTCCGAATTGTCCATCACCGCCCTTCTCAAAAAACTACCCTGTATATCACTGAATTTATTTTGTTCTTTACTGTTTGTATTCCGAGGTGATTACGAAGTTCTATATTTTTTGTAGTCCGTGGGGCACTGGCTTTGTTTAATTAATCATAATAATAATATTAGTCAGTGGTTCCTCACCTGAGTGAGTTCCTCGAACCTCTCGACGGCCTGCGTCTGCCACTTGGGCCAGCGACCAGTGTCCTCCTCCTGACCAGCATCACCAACCGGCTTCACACCAGCCAGGAAACATTCCATCGCCTGCACAAACAGACTGTTGAAATTCTGTTATGTCGCGCTTCTTTGTAGTGTATCTCCAATATTTTACCGCAGCTATCAAATAATATTAACATAAACCACCAGTGGGAGGCTCCTTTGCACAGGATGCCGGCTAGATTATGGGTACCACAAGGGCGCCCTTTCTGTAGTGAAGCAGTAATGTATGGGCATTACTGTGTTTCGTTCTAAAGGGCGTCGTAGTTAGTGAAATTACTGGGCAAATGAGACTTAACATCTTATGTCTCAAGGTGACGAGTGCAGCTGTAGTGCCGCTCAGAATTTTTGGGGATTTTCAAGAATCCTGAGCGTCACTGTTTTGTGATGGGCAGGACGTATCAATTGCCGTCAGCTAAACGTCCTGCTCGTCTCGTCCCTTATTTTCATAAAAAAAAAACAATTGTGTGCTTTTATGAAAACATGATGCTAGTGAAACTTATTTTCACAAAATAACATATTAATATCAGCATTAAAAAAAAAAAACAAATTTATATATTGTGCTTTACATAGTCATAAAATAAAAATATACTATTATAAAAAAACCTTTGTCAAGTGTGGGGCTCGAACCCACTCTCCCCTTCGGGAACCAGAACTTCAATCTGTCGTCTGAGGCCGCGGGCCAAACTGACTTGAGAGCAGTAGTTGATATTAATGATACAACTTCACCCCTACTACAATCGTAATTGTTTTTTTTAATGAAAATAACGCACGAGACGAGCAGGACGTTCAGCTGATGGTAATTGATACGCCCTGCCCATTACAATGCTCAGGATTCTTATAAAACCTCAAAAATTCTGAGCGGCACTACAACTGCGCTCGTCAGCTTGAGACATAAGATATTAAGTCTCATTTGAGCAGTAATTTCACTAGCTACTGCACCCTTCAGACCGAAACACAGTAATGCTTACACATTACTGCTTCACGGCAGAAATAGACACCGTTGTGGTACCCATAATACAGCCGGCATCCTGTGCAACGGATCTTCCCACTGTACATATTGTAATAATAAAGTTATACGACATGTGATACATAAGCGAAAAAATTTGAGGCGATGTAATAAAAGATACACTTTAAATATTATTGATAATATTATTTTGTTGTTCTTAGTGATTTCGCCGACTTCTAGGATAAAATGTACAAATTTAATTTTAAATGTAACCTAGAGACTTGAACAAACTTGTTAATGGTTGTTTATGGATCCTAGTAGGATGTTTAGCTAACGGCCGTTCCCAATATACTATCTACAGATAGAGATAAAGTACTTCCTTCTACTGTCAGTAATAAGCTGTCAATAATCTTAAGCTGTCCCAATATTTCCGATAAGTCATTCTTATCACCTCGGACGCGTGAATTGCAATTTCCATACAAACTTTATATCGCTGGTAAGCTATACGTCGTCCCATTGACAGACAGCGTGTACGGATAAGGTGAGTTACAGTCGATAAGTTGTCTTAGGACACTTGTATTGGGAATATCTCGCAACTTCCTTAGCAGATACATTTTATTTAGTAAACAATATAGAAATAAACAGAAATGATTAAAAACCAAATTTTACAATTTACAATTAACTATGTGTGTGTATGTGTGTGTGTGTGTGTGTGTGTGTGTGTGTGTGTGTGTGAGTGAGTGAGTGGATGTGGGTTTGAATTGGACCTTTGATTGGGTCCATCTATGCAATGCGTGTGTTTATCATGTCAATGTCATGGTTTGGAGGCGTAATATCTAGAGATGCTGGGCTCAATACCTCATCGATCTAAAATTTTTGATACAAATTAAATTAGTTACAATTTGTTGTTAGTTTCAGTAAATAATCAATGAAAGTTGACCTGAAACCTGAGCCGCAACAGGTCAGCCCGCAGTTCACACAGCTCGTGCGTCGCGACGTACTCGCTGTCTCCGTAGTCCAAGTAGAACACGTCCGCTACCTGCGACGTAGAGAGACAGATTATAGCGCGCCATATGACGTATAAAGTTGTGTTCCAGATTAATACGTGCGAACTGAGTAATAAATCATTTTTATCAGATCTTTCGCTCACACTTATTGGCATATCGGAAATCTCGCTCGCACTGCTAGTGTTGTGTGCAACAAAGAAGGAATTTATCGATTAGCAGGTAATTAAGGAAAGGTTAACGATTTTAACAAAGTTAAGTTGGAGAATAATGCCTCCATGGTTCGCTTATGAAAGTCTAGTGACAATTATAAGAGAATTTTCACAAACACCTACATTTGACCTTATTGCATTAGTCATCAGCTACCTCCGAGCGGCATCCCTTTATCGATAACGACTTGTGCGGCATTGTCACATCCCTTTGAGGTAATGTTTTATGACTCAGTTCGCACGTTTGTAATGGTCCAACTATAGTGCAACATTTAGCCAGTACATGTTCGATTTTTTAGAAATTATTAGAGCTGAAATTCAATCATCTAACTCGTTTCAAAATTGTTTAGCAATATTAATAATAAAATGGACATCTATTTCAAGACATCGACCGTCGAGAAACTTGGTTACTATATCCATATTGTTGAAATCATAATCTCAAAAATGATGCCAAATTCGTTGTCTGCACACTCGAGAACCTCGGAATCGATATCAATATTGTTGAAATCATAATTTTGCGGGGCGGCCACATCAGAAAAAAAATATGGCGCGTAACCGAAAATCGTAACGATTTGCTAAAAAATTTCTCTAATACGTCGAGAAAGAAGTTTCACTTCAATAACTCGTGGACTTTATAATAATGATACGTAAGGAATAGTGATGAAGGTGTACAACAGTCAACAGGCACCTGCTGCGTGGCGTCGAACTCGTTGGGGCGGATGTCATCGACCCGCGCTCGGTACCAGCGCCCGTCGTGACGGAACACCGCCGCCACAACCTGCCCCACCGCAACCCGCGACACCTGGAGACACAACAATGACAGCTGATGTCACGCACTGACACTGACAACTGACACAACCACAGAATATACCATAGATATGAATGAACGTGACCAATTTTGAATTGTCAATGTGTGCGTGTAGCTAGTTTAATATAATTAATAATAATAAGTTTTTTGTGGATGTATCCAATATCTTTGCTACAAATACGAGAAGTGAACTGGTTCCTTTTTAAATTAGAAATATCGGATAAGTTTTGTTCAGGTTGTCAAACAGTATTTTTTTATGATTTTGTGGAATGGTTCGTTTCTGCTAGGCGCTAGACAATTATTATTAAACTATGGTAGCCAGCATACACAGAATACTGCGTGATAGCTTACGCATGTAGTATAATATACCTATTAGGATGTGCCAAAATGTAACTTCCTTGATGGACCTTTTAAAACTTGGAATTTTGAGTTCCGCTTTTAACAGGAATTGTGTTTGGGCATTTCCTGACATATTATATATATATATATATATACACAAACACACAACTGAAAAGTGAAAGTGCGTGAGAAATGATGCACACCAAAAATGTTACTATCCCATTTGATGTGTCTCATACCGGGCGCCTTATATGAAAATCGATTCTTAAGGAGTAAACTCCAATAAAGCGTATGCTATGGGAGCGCGTTTGCTATTCAACAAAAATTATGCATTTTATGTAATATTTTAGTTCTGCCGTTACTATGTATTTTTTTTAATTTTCACTATGTAGTTTTATTAATTTTAATTAATTTTTACTTTACTTCATAGATACTAATGACATTGTATTTCTTAGTATTAGTTCTTGTATGGCATTTTTCTTATACTATGCATTGATTCAAACGCACTTATGCATTAATTGGAAGTTAATGTATTGCTATTTTTGTGGGTATAATTTCCTAATTTTTTTTTTAGTAATTTTAACCCTTAATAAGGCGCATGGGGTCAAGATAATTTCAAATCTAAAAAAACATATGTTTGGGTGTTAAGACCGCGACGGCCCTCATTCTAGCTTCCTACCTCCCCGGGAGGTACGCAAATCAGCTACGAACAGACTACCAACCCTACACATACGTCGCTGTTCTCTTGGGTGCGACCAATAACGTAACATTTTTGGCAAAAGGTAAATTTTAATTTTTGTGTTTTTACAATTTTTGTTATTTTGACTTATTATAGTGTAAATTTGTTTTGGCTAATAAAATTTATGTATTTTTTCTCATTTAGTTGTCATTATAAATCAAGACAGTCAAATACGGCAATGGCTGTTAGAGTTGTCGGATGAAGATCTAGATGTCTCGGGTTCTATCTCGTAAGATGAATTTGATGATATTTCTGTACATAGTGGCCATGAATCGGTAACAGAGATCCAAGAGTCCGAAAATAGCCAAAATGTTTCTGGATTATCCGGGGGTTTCCGTTTTCCATCTAGACATACTCAAGAAAATGGACGAAAAGTGAAATGATCTAAAGTACCAAATAATACCAAAGGAGTTGTCGAACTGCAATGATCAACTATGCGCTAAGGACTAACGCCACGAGAAGAACTAAAAGACAGCCATAGGCAATATTTTATGATCTTCTTCAAACTCTCAAAGGGAACTATTTGAAATTGTTTAATGTTTTCAATTATTTTAAGTGAAAGTTATGTTTTTATATTTTTATTATGATTTCTATCTATTCTTATTTCTATTCTTCAAAATTACAAAATTTCAGTAGTTGACGTGTGGAACTTATGGATTTTTAATATAATTTATTAATACTGTTTTATTTATTGTTATTTCGTCGCTTATATGTTAATTTACTCTATAAGACCATCTAAAATAATTTAGAAACATTTTGTTCAGTAGTTGACAGGAGGTGTCAACTATTTAATTATTTTTTTCTTAGTCTAGTCTAGTCTACTTAGTATGCGACTACTTGTGTGATTTTCTTAATGCCCTTATTAAGGGTTAAAATAAGTGTGTAATATATTAAATTACCGCGTGCGCAGCGCGTGTGTCCTTATTGCTGTAGTACTCCGTCATGTGAGCGACCAGCTCGTCAAGCTGGGACACTTGGGGCCCCACGAACTGCACCCAGAACCTGGACGGCGAAGAAACCGCCGACACGTAAACTTCGATGGACGACCCCGCCGCTTCTGTTACATAAAAGAAGTAAAAATAACGTCGCAAACAAACAAATGTCCGACTCGAAGGACCATCCATTTTGTACCATCGTACAAAATATACTACTATATTTTCATATCTTATAGATAAAACATTTTTTATTCACATAGCAGCCATTTTGGAATATATCTTTTATTATTATTATTTGTTATAGTTCAGTGCGATGCTTCTACAGTGCAGCTTTCAATGAAATTTTCTGCCATGTACAATCAAACTGGAGGGTGTACTTGCCTGCGCGATGTTTGCACGACCTTACCTTCTTAAAAGGCCGGCAATGCTGCGGCAGCGGTGATCACTTAGCATTCCTCAAGTGTTGCTGGAGAGTGCGGGCAGCGGTGATCACTTAACATCAGGTGACCCAAACGCTTTTTTTGTCCTCTTCTTCCATGAGCGGCAATAGACTACACTCAAAATTTCAGCCTTTTAAACAATACAGTTTATGTAAGTCCCTCAACCCACTGACAGATATATGTGCGAACGGGCGGACGTACTACGGTAAAACACAACCCTCTCACTACAACACAACAGAACAAGTGTCCACGACATATTTATTATCATGAAATCATAACATTCCAAAAACCCCACACACAGCAAACATAACAAAAACAAAATAATACAAAACAATCAATAACCAACACCAAAAAGAAACACATTGGCTCATTCAAAACTAAACTACATACTGGGTTTTGAAAAAAGTGTCATTCACGAAAAAACATAGGACTCAATGATTAAATGTGCGGAGCGTACCGTATTTCCAATGTAATGTGCGCCTTTAACATAATAATATGAACACACTCAATATGTCAATTTACAATAAAATGGATCTATTTTGAAGACTTGTTGTATTTTTATATCCCTTCTTTTACTAACCGTATCTATGTCTATATGGTTTATATATGTATAGCCGAGTGGTTAGCGATCTCACCTACTAAGCTAGAAGTGCCGGGTTCGAATCCCGGTAGGTGCAAGCATTTATATGATGAATATGGATGTTTGTTTCCGAGTCATGGATGTTTATAGTTATTTATGCAACTGTTGTGTAATAAGGGGTATTAAAACACGAGTGTGGATTTATCTCACGAGGCGAAGCCGAGTGTGATAATAGTATCACATGAGTGTTTTAATACCTAATTATCAACAGTTGCATACAAGACTTTATCTACACCCAGAATATGAATCCTCTAAAAGATTCTGGAACAGTTAGCTTACACACCACACACAGCTAAAACACCAGTCCTAGTAGTAACCTAATATCATTCATTACTGATTATATACAAATAAAATAAGTATTAATGGAACAATTATTTATTTTAGTAGTAATTTACATTTTGTATAGTGCAATAATTAAAATTCACACAAATATAATATTCTTTTGCAGCGTTTAAAATGAATCGCTCATTTTTTGTAAACAAAACAATAAAAATATCGAAGAAAAATGGCGGGGATTCGAATAACCTACTTTTTTTTACGGCGCGCGACGTTCTGGGAGTCTGGAGCCCACGTAAACGAAAATGTTCTTTTTTTGAAATTCATGCAGATACCACGCATCTAGCAATAAGAATGTGGCTGTATGTTGAAACTCTTTGCGCATGAAGGGATAAAAAAAAACATAGGAGTGTTGTTATGAAATTCAGTACAACATTACAACACTCTTTTGGGTGATGTAATGGTTATTAGAACATTGGGTGTTTTAATGTTGGCAATAAGCTACCTGTTTCAGAATCTTTAATAGAGGATTTAAAGCATGAGTGTAGATAAAATGTATTTATGTATGTTTATATGAATTTATGAATGTTTAAGTAAGTATATTGTATTAAATATATCATTGTCTTGTAACCCATAACACAGGCTATATATGCTTAACTTGGGACAAGATAATTTGTGTAAAATTGTGTCAATATTATTATTATTATATATACCTTTATTTTTTTTTGTATTACTCATGCGGGAAAAGTAGTATGTTGGCACTCGCTGTCCTGGTTGAAAAAGAGCATTTGCCCATTTTAAAATTACGCGTGAGTTTTTTCGTTAAAGAAACTGTCGTTTGAGTACGAAAAGTTTACTAGTCACACGCAAATTATATTTTGCACCACAGACTAGTAAAAAAAGAAGGACTCCGCGCCGTGATATTAGCAAGTGAAGCAACTTTATGCTAGTGTGTGTGCGGTTACGGGGGATACCAGTTACATTTTTCCATTTTTTTTCCCTTAAATAATCATATATCCACAAATACTATTATAGTATTGTTTTTACACTTTTTCACAACGCACGACGGCATTTTTAAAATATTTTATTGCGACGCAAACTGATCTGTCACAGACAATGGCAAATATCATAATGGCTGCCGATCGGCTTGTATTAGTGTAAGTGTGTGCGTGGGGCTATGTATTTACACGTTTACCGGCTTGTTTTGGTGCCTCACTGTTATGTAAGTCCTTATTTTTTATTCCTCCGTGCTTGGCACACGCAAATTTAGATATAATTGCTAAAATAAATAAAATAATAACAAAAACAAAACACAATCTAAATATCAAAACTGAATTTAGGTTGACGCGTCTGACAGTTTAATTTAATAAATCGTCGCATTTGTAGTACAAAATAGTATGTGCAACTCGTGCGACAGTGTCGATTGCCCACGAAAGCAAACTTGAACACCGGTCAGGCTTGAGTTGCACAATATACTAATGTTAGACTCTCTGAATCCTCAGATTGTGCCACATATTATACTTTGTCTATTGTGTCAAATGCCTTGTTCAAAACAGCAGTACATACATAACACTCTTTGTTCTTCTGAAGTATTTGTCTGATCTTGTCAATGACCTGACTGAAACCGGGCTGCCCATTGGCTGATTCTTGTTGAGAGTTCTACTTATCAGGTTTTGGGGTTACTTTCGCAAAAAACTATGTAATTATTGGACGTTCAACTTATTGGTCTAGTCATATATTTGGTTTTCTTCATTCTTTAACGCCCAATAGTTTCATTTATAGTTGAGGAACAATTATTTATGAATCATAAGATATGTACAAAGATTGAATAGAAGTTATCTAAATATTTTAATTGCAATATTACCTGTTTCCTATAGAGGAGGCCAACCGTGTGGACTTCCATTTGCTACGGTCCACTACCATCAAACCTTCCACAAATGGTCTCTTATTATTGGTACTCCTAAACTGACCCCTTTTTAAAACATCCCCGATCTCGGATTGTACGCCAAGGTAGACCTCTACCAATATTCTGTCTTTCAAACTAACACCACAATATATACTATGCAAAGCTCTCATTTCTACCACATCTATTCTGCTTCCATTGTTCTTCTACCACACCCACCAGTAACTACTATAAGGCTTAACTAGCTCGATGCTCATTGCAACCATCTTTTGGAGATTCTTAGCTGATGCTGACAAATAAACTTAAGCAGGACCTGCAGGTTTCTATTAAAGAAACAAGGAAAATTTTATTATTTTAATTTTTATAGAAAGAAAATATGGAAGTTGGATCAGATGTGCAATAAGCTTAAAACCAAACACCTAGTTTCTTGTCCGGGCTTTTTAACGCCTTCCTAGGTGTTCAAATTTAATAAGTTAAGTTTTTATTTGCATTGATCTTTTTGCTTGCTAGTCGATAAGAGATGGCGCTAGTTGTAATTTAAATCGCACAAACAATATTTGCATAAATTTTGTATGGTTCAAATATTTGGTTTGGTAATATATCGATCTATACTCTTGTATGGTATGTTTTATTTAGCACTAGAGGATCTTTTTTAATCTGTTCACTAGGTTAATTATCAGGCCGATATTGGTTTACTTCCAAAAATGGGTACAATAAATATTATTACATGCAATGATATGGACATTCAGATCGGGAATGTAGTTCAAGGGGCAAGCAATGGAAAAACCGTTTTCGTTGGCTAGATGCCTTAATATCATGTAATCTATATATATAAAAATGAATTGCTGTTCGTTAGTCTCGCTAAAACTCGAGAACGGCTGCACCGATTTGGCTAATTTTGGTCTTGAATTATTTGTGGAAGTACAGTGAAGGTTTAAAAGGTGAATAAATAGGAAAATGCTCGAAACTATATAAAACAACAAATTTGTTTTTCCTTTGATGCGTACACCGTCGAATTTATTGACGCAACAGTTATGCTGAGAAACAATTTTATTACAACAACAGGGTGCATTTTTACGAAGCAATTCTTGATTTTATGATATATTATTGACAAATTCATAAAAAAAAAAAACATTATTTTAGTTATTATATACAGAACAACGTCTGTCGGGTCAGCTAGTAAGATATAATATATCGAGAAATGATCCGCGCATTAAGGTAAAACCACCTGTAGTTGAAACTGTAAAATAAAAAGAAAAACACAGATAGCCAAAGAACGAGACGGTGTCTAAGATATAGTATAGACATCTAGCAGCATCAATACAAACTAACGTGGCGTCTTATACAACATCGTTAGTTACCGCGTTCGATTGATGACAGCCGCCCGTTTCGCGCCATTTTTAACCGACTTCAAAAAAAGGAGGAGGCTCTCAATCCGTCGGTTTGTTACCTCAAAACTTTCGACTGAGTGATCCGATTTTGATAATTCTTTTTTATTTGAAAGCTGGTGCTTCCCGTGTGGTACCATTGCATTTTTGGTCCGATTATTGTAATTTTTGTAGTCGGTGTCATCCAAGATAGGTTTGTAACTACATACATAGTTATAGGTGAGATATGCTTGAGTCGTGAGGAGGCGAGAGGCGAGAGCGGGTCGTGACGGAAGGACACCGACTCCAAAAATAAGAATAAGAATAAAACTAGAATTAGATTAATTAATTAGATTGTATTAAAATCCGCAATTATTTTTATACTTTTTAGTGCACATTATATCTATTGTTTTGGAATAGTGTTTTTGAAGTCGGTTGTTTTTTTTTGTTACTCAAATTTTTTTATTGTTATTTTCTTGTGCAGTTTGTTTAGAGCAAGCCGAAAGATTCTTAATGTTGGAGAGGTAAATATTATTTTAAGATTTTAAATAAATATTTATTTCATTCATTATATTAGTTTGAAGCGTGAATACATATTATTTACAATGAAATACAATAAAAAATTATATACATATCATTCATTTACTGAAACTTGAAATTACATAGATTTATTCAGTAGTTGACATGTGGGTGTCAACTTATGGATTTTAATATAATTTATTAATACTGTTCCGTCCCGGTCCCTACCCAATGTCAGTTAAAATTTATAATAACTTACCAGAATACTTAAAAGCCGAAACCAATATTAAAGAATTCATAAGCTCTTTGAAGAAGTTACTTTTGGAAAAATGTTACTATTCTATTAATGAATACCTAGAGGAAAAATATATTTGAATGTCTGCCCCTCTGTCGTTCAGTGCTATGCCTTATTACGAGGTGCATGTGATAATTATTTAGTAACTAAGTCGCATGTAACGCAATTTAATTAAATAAATAAATAAATATTTATTTCTATTTTGTCGCTATGTTAATCTATACTAATATTATAAAGCTGCAGTGTTTGTTTGTTTGTTTGAACGCGCTAATCTCTGGTACTACTGGTCCGATTTGAATGATTCTTTCAGTGTTGGGTAGTCCATTTATCGAGGAAGGCTATAGGCTATGGCTGTTTTTTTTTGCTATGGCTGTTTTTTTTTTAAATTAGGGATCCGTAATAAAATTGCTATTTTGTAACACAAGTTATAAAATCGAAAACCTATTTTTGCGTGCGCTGCTAAAACTAATGACAATAGAACAAAATGATGTACAGGCTATAATATAGGCAATATTTTATTACTTATAAAACTATCGCGTGAATTATACTTTGTATGGCAAAACAACGTTTGCCGGGTCAGCTAGTTTACTCTATAAGACCATCTAAAACAATTTAGAAACATTTTGTTCAGTAGTTGACAGGAGGTGTCAACTATTGAATTAGTTTTTATACGCTTTATATTAGCTTCACCTGTATGTTTGTAACCGACTTCTTTGGGCGCGATTTTGACCCACTTTAAACGGTTACATTTCGTTCAAACTTTGTAGATTTATCGAAGACATTACACTAATTTAATAAAATTATTCAATTTTTCAATTTGCAAAATATGATTTTTGTTAATTTATATAATTTTCATCTGTAGTCGATAAGGCAGGAATTGATGTTAAAGTACTTAATAGTTTTAAAAATACCCTTTTATAGAAAATTTAACTAAAAAATGAAAAATAAATAATAGTTAAAAAAAACTAAACAGCACGCTTTATATATAATTCAACTAAAAAAATAGAAAATAAATTTAAATTGAAAATAGTGTATTAAAAATATATTTTATTGTAAAAAGCGTGCTTTTTAGTTTTTTTTGACTATTATTTATTTCTTCGGTTTTTTAGATGCCACCGACAAAAGGAAATTTTAGAAATTATACACAATAGGAAATGGACGTAGCTGTAGATACAAGGAAGAATGGTGAAAGAATCTTCGCTGTGATTTTTGTATCTACATTCATTAGATTTCGTTCTTGTGTATATCTTAATCTAAGCATCCCTATGTCAACTACTGAAAATAAAAAGTGTCAACTACTAAGGGTATGTTCCGATATGCACTGCGAGCACTGCACAGTGCTATCACTGTAGAAAAATTCATTCCGTTATGGACTGCCAGTATACTGCCGCAGTACCGTAGAGAAATATATGACGTCATAAATCGCCGCCATATTCTACTGTGAGCACTGGCGTTTTCGAGGCCCTAGCCTCGAAAACGCCATGCGTACTGCGAGTACCTTACTCGCAGTACTTTGATCACGTGATCAGTAAAAACCACACGAGTGCCTAACGTTTTATAAACAATACCTACAGTTTAATCCCAAATATTTTTAATTTGACTGTACTACAACAACAGTTATTTTTTAATGAACTAGAAAACTTTAATACACTCATTTGAATGCTGCGTCAAAAAATTCAGCTGACAGTATACGGGATTGCGTTCCGTTTTAAATAGTAACCAGTATAACTGGCTATAAAGGAACGGCTTCACAGTATACTAAATTGACGTCACACTGTACAGTGGTCGCAGTGCATATCGGAACATACCCTAAATATGTTTGTTTTCACTAGGTGTCAACTACTGACATAGTACCTTTATTTTATTAAAAAAAAACACAAACATTACTTTTATTGATACAAATCTTTTCACATTCTGAAAGGGAATAATAATTCGCGCAACCATTACCAATAAGAAGTTCCCACTTAGATGATTTCATGCCAAAATATGTCAATAAACATACTAATAAATCATTAAAGTGGATATTTTACCTTAAATATATTTCGATGTAATAAGTACACAGCGGTGGATTAACACTAGGGGCAGTTGGGGCAAGTGCCCAGGGCGGCAAAATTTTGAAAGTGAAACATTTTTTTTAGTCTTATCAAGATTGTTCAATATAATTAATTAATTCTGTTTAATCGACCAATTCGCAATTCAAAAAGTCAGACGTGTTTGCCTGTGAAAAAATTTATGTAATATAATTATGAGTCACCCTTAGTGCCAAATTTATAATTGTTAGAAAAAAACAAATATTAATTATTCATGTTTTCAGAATATATAACATATCATAAAGTTTCTGCAATAAATTAGTTATTTTAGTTTTGAAAATAGAATATAAACTATAAGTTTATGTAAAATTCCAGTATTGGGACGGATTTTTTATCGGTGCCCAGGGGCGACATTAAGTTTAAATCCGGCCCTGCCCGCACATTATATTTAACATTCGTCGATCAAATTGGGGACGTTTTGAGAAAAGCAGAGGTCGGAAGCACCCGCAACCGGCGAGCATGTATGAAAAGAGTAATGAATGTAGAGGAAGCGCGTGAGGTTTGTAAGGATGGAAGCAAATGGCATTCTATTGTCTCTGCCTACCCCGACGGGAACAAGGCGTGTGTGTGTGTGTATGTATGTATATTATATTTAATAGCCGGTGTATGTTCTAGACATTAAACAAAACAGAAAGCGTGCATTCATCTTACCAGCCCGCTTACATCGCACATGCTTGGCTGCGTCACCTGTTTCAGGGCTCACAGGACGCGGAACCGCGGTGCCTCCGGGTGTCACGAGGGTCTCATTGGAGGCGGGGGTTGAACATGGTTCAGTGGTGGGGGGAGATGTCACGTTCAGAGGCTGCGGGCGACGTGGCTGCTTCGATTGCTCGACTTCGCGGCGACACTTCTCTAGAGAAACCTGGAAAAATTAAATCAAATTTATTACAAAAATTGTTATAAACATATTCATTTATTTGCTATTAAATAGGGTGGTACAAATTTGGTCTTACAATAGCTTAAAGTATCTCCTATTTAGCCATTACTAATAACATGCAAACTTGGTCTTGGGCAAAAATTTTATTACAATATAAATTATTTTATATAACACAAAGTTATAATTTTATACAACACAAAAAAAAATATTAAAGTCAAGATAAGAATAATCCACTTAGAATGCAATGTCAAAATCCTTTACTCTTTGTGGTCAAAAAACTCTTCTATAGAATAAAATGTGTTTTGAGGACGCCAACTGTGTTAGGATACTTTAAATCTTGAAAAAGGTAACAACTTAAATGAATCAGGGATCTTATTAATAATTTTCATGCCCATCCAGAAGCAATTTTTCTGAAATAAAGTGCTATGTGGAACGACTCTAGTCACTAACCTATTAGCTTTCCTAAGTATTCTAGTACTGTGGGTCATATGCATTTGTAAGTATAGTGTGATTGATTGTGATCATCACAGTGATTTTCCTTTACAAATTTTGCCATCTCGAGACATACAATGCGGGACTCGAACCCGCGACCTCTCTGGTTCCGTTCGAGTGGCGTATGGTTCGTAATACGTAAACTAAACAAATGTAAGGTTAAACTAACTGCTTTTAAAATCGTCACTATAAATATGTATTTATATTACTGAATCTACCATCTGCTGGGAAAAAGTAGAGCCCGTGAGAATAACATACAAGAAAAATACTAACATATTGTAAGTGTATCTAGGTAATAATCTTTATATATAAAAATGAATTGCTCTTCGTTAGTCTCGCTAAAACTCGAGAACGGCTGGACCGATTTGGCTAATTTTGGTCTTGAATTATTTGTGGAGGTCCAGAGAAGGTTTAAAAGGTGAATAAAATAATATGATAATTTTCGGAATTCAATAAAAACAACAATTTTGTTTTTCCTTTCATGTGTCCCCTCCATGTGTAGTTCAGAAATCAAATTGAAAGAATAGTTTAAAATGAATAACTAATTCTTTATATCTTTCTAACTTTCTCGGGAGGTAAAAAACAAACTTAATTTTAGCTACCTATACTTGGTAGATTAACTACAGTTGTTAACTATGATGGCAATACAACGTTTGCTGGGTCAGCTAGTAATAATAACAATAAAATAATATATCATAAACATAACTTCTTAATGTCACATATAACTATGTGGCATTAAAAGTTTCATTTATAAAAGTATAAAGTATGTATATTCTCATTATGGTCGCAGATCCTGACTGCTTCATAAAATATATTTCAAGCCAAGGTTCCAGGCCACCTGACCAGATTATCCTTTCGGGCTTTGTTACTATTGTGGTGACAGTGTCTACTAGCGATGGGTTTAATCAACGGACTAGGTGAACCAACCGTCGATTGACATTCGACGCTTCGACGTTTTATCATTCATTCATAAACTAGTTGAATTCGTAGACGCCTATATATGTAGTCGAGAGTCGAGACGTTCATTTCAACAAGCGCGACGAGACGAAACGATGTTTGTTTGAGTTAACATAGTCGTATACTTCGTTGCAAGGATCCGGAGATAGGTCAACGGGACGCGAAGGTCAATTGAATTTGAACTTTAAAGTCACGTGCACTGTATTCATATTTAAATAAACATTTAGGGTGAGTTAAACGGTTCTTAAAATTATTCTTTTGATTGGAGGAAAAGGATAGCAATTACATATATTTACATGTGTGAAAGCGACAGTTGCACAGCTACTCAGCGCAAACGAAGTAAACTGATTTATTATTATTTATTTTGGTTTTATTTCGATTTAGTTAGTTCGTGACGTATTTCGATAAATAATTATGAGTAAGGTCGTCATAGAACTATATCAAGTTTACTCGTCGACCCGGTTTATCGTTGACGCATCGCCTAAATGACTGTTAGTTAATAGGTTCACAAAATCAACTAGTCGACGATCGACGATGAACGGTCTCGTTTCGTTTACGAAAAAATCGTCGACGACCCATCTCTAGTGTCTACCGCGGAGTCAGCGGTCTTGGCCGTGGCGAATAGCCAGGTTAGCTGATACGAACCCGCGCAGCTTGTTAGAAATCACAATTCACACCACTACTCACAATATAAACACGTAACTAGAAAACTCTCTTTATTATAGGAATTCAAAGGGATACACACACTCATAGAAAATTGTTAAAGCGTGTCACAAAATATTGATAGATTGGATGAGCGACATCTATCGGTGACTTAATAAAGCACCAATAGTAACCTTGCTTGTTTTCTACGTAAGTTTGGAGACAGCTCATTCGTCATATTCGCGAGTGCCGCTACGGTCAACTCCTCATTAATAACAAAACACATATTCTAGAAAAATAATAAAATTATCGGTTTAACAAGGAACACGCGATAAAAGCCCAAAACTATCATTTACCAGCTCCTCTATGTAGTACCTTCGCTGCTGGATGTGCCGCAATTATTATTTTTAATGTTATTTGGTTGTGGCTAATTTATGGCCGACGATTCCTATAGAGTTATAGACCATAGTTTCTCAACATTATTTTGCTCACCGCCCACTTTGAGAATATGTTTTTTTCTAGAGTATTTTCGTGTATTTTTTTGCCTTTTTAGACTATATTTTTTAATCAACCCACGCCCCATCTGCGCCATCTCAATGCCCCCTAATTTTCTCTGGGTCTTCTACTGCCCCCCGAAAGTCTCAAACGCCCACAAGGGGGCGTTATCGCCCACGTTGAGAACCTATGCAGTATAGACAAAGAAATACCATACACAACAGACGCATTGTCATCTGTGAGGTTAACATAATGACAGTTGTCTATTTCGCCGCCTAATAATATAACCAAAATTGTAACTGAGCAATATAGTTCTCACGCAAATCGTCACATACGCATATATATAATCTTAATATAATTACGCAAGTCCTTCAAAAGACTTCATCACTGGTCAACTAGCTAATCGGCAATTTCTCGGTGTAACGCATCGCAAAAACCCTCGAAGGAAGTAGCGCGCACCTTACCACCAGGAGCTCCTAAAGGATTAGCGGGGGCCCCCAGCTGCAGAACATCGCGTCCAGGAATACCAGGTACGTCGGCATATTATTTTAGCCATAACTAATAAGGCAATGCTAATATAATCATATCTTAACCACGCACGCGCCCAAACAGCTGGTTTTCGTTAATATGCCAGAAATACTTCAGTACTCTCTTTAGTACCGTGTGGTGACATCCATTGTTTTCACCAAAGACATTTAAAGAGGTATAACTCGGCGACTAAGCTTTCCCCTACAACCGCGTAGCGGTCAATTGCCCTCTATTACCAAAATGACATTCGCACACAACGTGCAATTCGAGACAAAAAGCGACAAAAATGTCAAATTGTTCTTTTTTTTGTGTAAAATCAAACTATGTTTCAAAACAAAGCTCATTGTAACAATACAGTAAAAGCTCCTCATTCGCGTTTTGACTATTCGCGTATTAAAAAATTGTGACCCAATTCCTATATTCGCGGCTTAAGATTTCTTTATTCGCGGATGTAATCGGTACATAGTACATGCATATTAATAAAAAGAATTCCAACATAGCCGAAATTGCGAATGGAATAGGACGAGATGGGTACGAACAAATAGAATCAAGTGACATTCAGGAGTTGCTTGAATCGGAAGATGAAGATTTGGCTGAAATCGACTTGGAGGAAATGTGAAATTCACAGTCCATAGAAGAAGAGGCTTCAACAAGCACTGGAAATGTGACATTTAATTCTGTAAAGTCCTAGTGAAGGCTTAAAAATGGCAAATGAGCTTTGTGATTTCTTTATAAAATTGATCCGTCTATGGAACGAAGTCTTATTTTTAAAAGGTAAATTGCTAATGCCAGTGCTTAATATCAGTTTGAACTGAAGGACCTTTTAAAAATTGCCAAGCAAGAAAAAATTACAAAATTCTTTAAACCGTTGCCTAAGCCTGAAGATAATAATTAATAATTATGGTCAAAAGCTTCAATTAGATTGTTCTTTTAATATGATTGTTTTTTATTTTGTCACCTAGGAACATATCCCCTATAACCCCATATAAATTACCAATCCGTATTCACGGTTTCTGTATTCGCGGCATATTTACGGAACATATACCCCGCGAATAAAGAGCTTTTACTGTATAAACATTAAAATGACTGTTAGCGTGTATAGTGTTACACAACGGCGGGAAACGACTTGATTGGTTAGTTTTGATCGCGTCATGCATGCCACGCCCATATCCCCAGCAAAAATTGGTTGACGCGGACTTCATAGTTTGTATTAACGGTCTTATCTCTTTATAATTATGTCTTTGGTTGTCACTTTTAATATAATAAGGTTAGTTAGTGACCAAGTGACTTTCAGAGCACAATTCTTTAAAACCATCAAACTTACACATTTCTCAATAAGTTTCTTTGCTTGCTCAATCTGTTCCTTGGTTCCTCTGAATGAGATCCTCTGTTCGTTATTGTTCCCGCCGGCCGCGGCCTCCACCTTCACTCGAGCTCCACTCATGTGGCTTATGTCGTTTATATTTTCCCCTCCATGACCTGACAAACAAAGAAAAATCAAAATTGAGCAAAATAAAATCGTACCAAAGTAAAAACTATTTTCATAAAGAAAACTTGCTGTTGTCTTCAAACAATACAGACTCCAATAAATAAATTACATTTAATTTTTAACTAGCTGATTCCCGCGGCTATGCCCGCTTACACACCACGGACGAGTAAAAAAATAAGGACACCGTGTCACCTAACATAACAGTGAAGCATCAAAACAAGCCAGTTAACGTGTATTATGCCTTATACTAGATATTTGTTAAAAGATCAACAAAATTAAATCTTAATGTGGATTACATGACAATCCACATAATATGTTTCCCACTTGGCGAAGGCCTCTTAAATTTCAGATTTTCAATACATTAAAAAAAAACAAGTTAATATTTGCAAATTATACTGTAACAATTTATTATGACGACCTACTGAGCATACATTTAGATAATGAATATGGATGTTTGTTTTCGAGCAATGGATGTTTATATGTATTTATGTATGTTTAAGTAAGTATATTGTATTAAATACTAGCTGACCCGACAGACGTTGTTCTGTATATAATAAATAAAATAATGTTTTTTTATGAATTTGTCAATAATATTTCATAACATCAAGAATTGCTTCGTAAAAATGCACCCTGTTGTTGTAATGAAATAGTTTCACAGCATAACTGTCAAACCGTTGTGTCCAAAATTCGACGGGGTATGCATCAAAGGAAAAACAAATTTGTTGTTTTTATTTAATTCCGAGCATTTTCCTATTTATTTACCTTTTAAACCTTCCCTGTACTTCCACAAATAATTCAAGACCAAAATTAGCCAAATCGGTCCAGCCGTTCTCGAGTTTTAGCGAGTCTAACAAACGCAATAAATTTTTATATACATAGATATTGTTGTCTTGTACCCACAGCAAAGGCTATGCCTACTTCGTTTATTTATTTATATTACACTTGTTGTTCAAATACTCACCAATGATTCTGCCCACAGACCATCCAGGGACCTCTATACAATCGGTAACAAGAAGTGGTTGTTGTCTTATAAAGTCATGTATCATAGTTTCAGCCAGTTGTGTTGCATGCTTACTTCCCCTTATTATACACACATCATAATCCTTGTCAGTGAATTTCTTGAAGTGTATCTGTGCACCAGACTTGCTTTCAATGCCTTTAATGTTTGACCCACTGCGACCTTCAAAAAAATGGTTATTGACTGATCTGTGCAGGACTGTAGACTTGTGGCTATGTCATTGATGTCATGACATTGATAAATTATACATAATAGCTTTAGGGGTAAATGTATACACTTCTACAATAAAGTCCCAGCCACTGTTCAGGCATTGTCTATAAATAAATTTAAATGTTTTATAAAAAAATGGCTCTGTCGTAAATCCTATTACTCCACTGCTGAATATCTAAATGATCGGACAGCCTGGGACTAGATTGTGATTATTTTATAGCAACTATACAATATTGTATACTTTTATTGAAAAGAGCGCAAAAAAAAAGAATGCTGGAGAGTTTCTTGCGCCGCTTCTTCTCTCTCAGAGCGCCATTTGTTTCCGAAGCGGTAGTAGTATCTAGTAGTATAAGAAATGACATCAAAAAGAATTCTAAAGGAATCAATTTTGAGAAAATAAATGCCTTTTATGCCTTTATGCCTTTTATAAAGAGATGAGGGGGGTAGTCTCCCTAGACCACTGCTCTTTCTAACTTTAACACCCATAATTACTGGGATATTCAAAACTAGGGCCCGGATGTATATGTATAATATGGACTAACAAAACTAAAATATGTATAATATAAGAATACAATATTGTGAATATTGATATATATTGAAATAAAAAAAATATTGTTATAGTTAAAACTCTTTATGTTTAGAGGAAATAAAGCTTTGTACTGGCTGAATGATCTTTCAACATAACGGGATGTGGTTGGAGTATATTTAAAATTTGCATAATTTTCCCTAGCGAGCAGGGCCGGATTTAAACTTAATGCCGCCTAAAATATAAACTAAAATAACTTATTTATTGCAGAAACTTTATCACAAAAAATACTAATAAAATTCCTTTAATTCCAGAAAATAAAGACATTATTATTTTAAATCTCCAAGGAAGTAATTGATTAAATTAAATCGTTTTATTATTAATTTTTACTAAACATGCCAAAATTGTAATTTACAAATAATGGATAAATTGAATTTCTTGAATTATAAATTAAACCATATATTATTAATTAACAGAATTAATTAATTACTTATATTGAGCAATCTTGAAAAGACTAAAAAAAAAAAAAATCACTTTCAAAATTTGCCGCCCTGGGCACTTGCCCCAACTGCCCCTAGTGTAAATCCACCGGTGCTAGCGAGTCAGTACTGGTTCTGGCGGTAAGGAAATATTAGGATCTCTGTCTCTTTGAATTTCGAGATCCTACTTGGTACTTTAAAAAATAACTTTCTTAACATTTGATACTAAACTATCAACCTTTTTAAACTGAAACCTTATACATTCAGCTAATCTATTTACTCCTTAAGCCAAGCATGTTTTTTTTATGACAATAAGGGACGAGACGAGCAAGACGTTCAGCTGATGGTAAATGATACGCCCTGCCCATTACAATGCAGTGCCGCCCAGGATTCTTGAAAAACCTAAAAATTCTGGGCGGCACTACAACTGCACTCGTCACCTTGAAACATAAGATGTTAAGTCTCGTTTGCCCAGTAATTTCACTAGCTACGGCGCCCTTCAGACCGAAGCACAGTAATGCACAATACTGCTTCACGGTAGAAATAGGCGCCGTTGTGGTACCTATAATTTAGCCGGCAAAGGAGCCTCCCACTGATAAAATTTAAATGTAATTCATGTTACATGAATTATTTATGTATATAAAACTTGAAGAACATTTGCAGCTTTTATCATATTATAAAGATCCACATCGGTAAGTAAAAAGGAACTTGATCATGTTAATTCCATTAGGACACAAAACGCTTTTAGTATCATCATTGTCAACTGATGGTAATGCACCGGTTTAATCTGTAGTTTCGTCAATGGAAAGGAATCGTAGTCAAGCAATTTTTACGAATAGAAAACATCAGGAATACATTTACCACAGTACTTTACAAAGAATTTTTTAAAAGTAGGATTATTTAACTGTCATAAGGGTATATATGCACATATAGAGTCACACGATTCTTGTAAACAAACCAGCACTAAATGTGTGGTGGCAATGGGTTGCCCACAAGGAGGGGTACTTTCACCACTAATTTGCCCATCACAAGGCTAAACAAAAAGAAACTGTACACGGTGGGCTATGCGGACGACCTCGCCATTCTAGAAACGGGACCATTTGAGAGCGTTTTATGGAGCCTCATGAGATGTGCTTTTAAGATTCTTGAAGAATGGTGCGCGCAACATAAACTTACAGCTAATCCGTCAAAGACGGAGCTAATCCTCTTCACAAACAAACGCAGCCTTGGTAATTACATTACCAAAGCTGTTCAACACCGAACTAAGCCTTACTAAAGAAGTTAAATACCTGGGGGTTTTACTGGATAGTAAGTTACTTGGGAACAAACATCTTGAACACAAGCTGGAAGAAGCATGCATCATCTTATGGCAGTGCAGAAGACTTATAGATAAAACCTGGGGTCTTGCTCCAAAGATAAACAGATGGCTCTATACAGCAGTCATCAGACCAATTATCTCCTACGGAGCAATAGCTTGGTGGCCCAGGACAGAGCTTGTGACAGTTCAAACCAAGCTGCAGCTTTTCCAGCAGCTGGCTTGCACAGCCATAACAGGATGCATGCGCACCACGCCTACCTCCGCCCTTGAAATTATTCTAGGGCTAACACCACTCGACATACACTTTCAACAAGAAGCGACAATGGCGACTCTACATCTAAAGCTGTTGGGTGTATAGAAGAATGAAGAATGCCTTACAGATAATCTCTGGAATAGGATAACAAAGGACTATCTACTCTCTGAGGCACCATGCGATAAAATACCTAAAACACATGTTTTTTATAAGAACTATCACATACAGCTATGTAAGAAGGATGCTGACCAGTCAAGTGTAAATGAATTTAGAATTTACAGACGGATCCAAACTGGCTGCTGGAACTGGTCTGCTGCATCTTCTCACAGGAACTGAACATACACACTTCCATACCCTTGGGAATGGCACACATCTCCATCTTCCAATGTGAGTGTGTAGCAATCAAGGAAGCTGCCAATGCAATATTAAGAAGAAAAGCACATGGATACAGAATCAGAATTCTTTCTGACAGTATGGCGGTACTTACAGCGTTGAAGGGTATCACCTACAACTCACCGCTAATATACGAGTGTCACGAAACTCTGGAACAAGTAGCCTCTTATAACCGGGTAACTCTGCAATGGATCAAGGGACATAGCGGTTCGTTGGGTAATGATGCAGCGGATGAGCTTGCTAGGCGGGCATCGGCAACCCTAGTGACTGGTCCATTGCCACTTCTGCCACTGCCCTTCAGCCAAATGCGCTGGATACGCTCTCTCAACAACAACGTCTCAAGCTGTAGACAGTCGAACGAAGCGATACCTGCACTGTCGCTCAAACTGACACGTAGACTTATCAGCCTCAACAGTCATGACATCCGTATAATGGTGGGCACCCTAACGGGTCACACATCACTAAACAAGCACCTTTTCACAATCGGCGTAATGGACAGTCCTAAGTGCAGAGGCTGTCTAGCCGAGGACGAAACGGTCACTCACGTAATCCTGGAATGTGTGGGAGTGGCCAACCAACGGGCAAAAACCTTAACCAATACTAGGTCGCTCCAGGAAGTCTGGGAACACCCCACGAATGTTCTGAACTTCTGGGAGGAGCTGGGCTGGTTGGAGTAACTGGCCAATACTGCACGCAAAATGGACCCATACTAGTGGTTTAATTGCGGAAACAGGAGCCCCAATACCATACCACACAATTCTTGAAGAAAGTAGAAACTTGGGAGCTATTTGCGATTGCATCAGAAAAGATATAAATATAAATTTATTCTTCCTCATTATATATTACTTGTGTTTAGCAGAAGATATGTATTTGATATTAAAAAATGTTGCACAGTAAATATAGAATTTTCACAAGCATAACAAAATAATACTGTACCATATATTATATAGTCAGCGACTGGTTTAGAAAATTTTTGGTATATTTTTCCAATTCACTTGTTACTTATCCTCAGGCATTTTTACAATACGAAGGAAAATGATAAAATGATTCACGGCAATTCGTCCAAACAAGCTCTGTCTAACTTAAAATAGCCGACAGATGTTTGGTCTCATTACTTTAGGCATTTCAGGGGCCCATTAATCTTTCCAAAGAGAAATTTTGAAAATATGGGTTGATTTATAATTTTTTGTGGAATATGGAATTATAAATAAAATATGAATTTTATTGATATAAACAACATAATTAAGATAGAAAATATAACTAAAAATGAAAACAATTTCAATATAAAATATGTATTTACATATTAATCCGGGCCCTATTCATAACCAAAATTTTGAGGTTCATTTACTATTTATATGTCACATAAATAAGTACTATTAAAACATGTATACTTTAGTTTTGTTTTAGAAACAATAATTATTATAAAGCTGTATATAAAACCATAAAAACAATTATTATTATATTTATAACCTAGGTCCTAGAGAATCATTGAGAGCAAAATTCAAAGAAATTAACATCTTGACTGTTGCTTCTCAATATATTCTTGATAATGTAATGTATGTTCATAGGCACATAAGTGAATTTTCCAGAAACTGTCATAACCATAATGTTAACACCAGGAACAGACATAAACTGATGATGCCTACTACAAGGCTAAGTCGAGTTAGTAAGTCTTTTGTGGGGCGATGTATATGCTTTTACAACAAGATCCCAGAAAATGTTCAAAACAAAAGTATTACGTTATTCAAAAGAATTGTTAAAAAATGTTTGTGTGGTAAAGGTTACTATAACATAAATGACTTTCTTAATGATACCACAGATTGGGAATGGAGCGACCACCCTCAGGCTATTAAATAATAAGTTTAATTGTACAATGTTACTTTGTTAATGTTACTCTAATTGTAAAACATATTTTTGATGAAAAAAAAGACTGCTGAGTTTGTTGCGCCCATTCTTCTCAGGCCTGAGGCATTCATTTTGGAATGGGTGGTAGGTTTTTGACTTTCAATGAGTGATTTCACATCCTATTTTGAATAAAAATAATTGAATTTGAATATTACATTCATTGAAAATACTCATTTATTCTAAAATATATTTTACAACTTTTTGTCTAAGCAAAGGCCTGTGTAAAAGCACAATATAAATAAAGAATAGAATAGAATATAATTGAAATCATCCTAACTAATCATCATTATCATCATTTCATCCGGAAGATGTCCATTGCTTGCTTTGGCCTTTGACTCCCCTAAAGATTGCCATAACGATCCGTCCTGCACTGCCCATATCCAACATATTCAGGTGATCTTCACCAGATCATTGGTCCATCTTGTGGGGGGCCTACCAAAATTATGTCTTTCGGTATGTGGTCGCCATTCGAGGACTTTATGCCCCAATGGCCATCTGTCTTTTGAGCTATGTGCCCTGCACACTACCACTTCAGTTTCACAACCACCATCCTACCTATACACATTCTTTTGCTAAAGATAAAATAATTGTCAGATGTCTCAATAATTGTCAGAGAGTGATGAGTTGGTAGGGTTTAGTCTGACATACAATATCTTCATGTTATAGATGTGTATCTCACCAATAGACATCTTAAGGCACTGCTATAATAAATATAATTTAAACCATTACTAAAAATTTCCAAATACTATAATTATTTACTAGGATATGTTAGAACTACAACTGATATTGTAACAGTGGAATCTTGATAATTATTAACTGATTTCTTATACTCAATCAATAGTATGTACAGGTGAATTAATTTATTTTTTAATAATGCAAATACCTTACCAATCAATGCTGCAACATTTGCCTTTGGCACAGAAACCTCAATAACATTGCTTCTAGATGTTTTTACAGATTTATCTAGTGTCGTCTCTTCTTTTTTAAAAATATAGTAGAGCACAAATGCTGTCACAGACACTATTGAAAAACCCAATGCCAGAGGAACAGCTAACTTAGTGTTAAGTGGCATTTCTCTAAAACAAAACAGAACAATATGAATACACTGACCATTTTCTTATTTACTTCAACAATACAAAGTATCAGATTTCAATCATAAAATACTATCTAAATAGATTAATATTTTATATTTTGATGTATTCATGATACTTACAATATGTCTAAATTTGAAGCCTCTAATTAAGGATTACAATATTATTGAAGTTACACAATGCTAAACACATATGCACACATTCATAAATCTAGTACAATGTCTATTAGCAGCTATGACATAATCCTGAAAGAGAAGTTCATAGTAGAAGGTAATGTGATATTTTTATAGTACCAAGGCATGTGGTTTCAAAACTGCATAAAACTTACATGCATGTGTATTTAATAACATACAAGAAAGTACAAGTTTGTCTTCACGATTCGTACATTTATTGTTGGTATTTTAAATTCAATTTGTTAAAGAAACAAACATGCATTTAATTTTATTTCTAAATATTTTGCAATTTGCATTCATATTTCAAAATTCAAAGTTCTAACTTCTAACATAAAATTTGATAGATTGTCAATTGCCATTCTGACTTAATCATTTTTAGTCAAAAAGGACATGTGTCAAAGTCAAACAAACTTTATTGAGGCTTTAGTATGGCTAACGAAGGGAGTACCGTCGTGTTGGCTTTGGTTGACACACGTGTGGTGTTTTTTTTTGTTGAAAAGTGGCCGGTTTTTGTGTTTTACCTATTGTTTATTGGTGGTGGTGTAATTTAGTGTGTTGGGAATGGAGGTGGAACCCCCCCCCGGTTCCACCAGACCCCGATGGGTCTAGAAATACGTCTCGACAGGCTGCCTCCTCTCGGAAGCGGCATGTCGAATCCGATGAGCCCGCTACAGAAAGCGGGAAAAAATCAGGTTTAAATCCGCCCCAAGCATCCGTACAAACTATGTACACGCATCCTTCGTTCGCTGAAGGCCCGAAAGGTTACAGTGGAGATGACAAAGGTCCGTTTATAGTTCACGTTTCCAGGGAGGTCTCGGACCCATCTGCAGGCACATCTATCCGTGCATTGAAGTTTGGACTGTTCCTACACCAAAATAAATTTACGCACATTGTTAAGGACGGTGTTAAAAGTGTTGGCCGCAACAGAGTAAGTGTCGAATTTTCAAACGCTGAAGCAGCTAATGACTTTCTAAGTAACCAAATTCTGAATTTGACAAAATATAAAGCAGTAATTCCGACTTTTAATATTACTCGGATGGGCCTAGTCCGAGTTGTCCCTGTGGACTGGTCTATGGAGGACTTTGTCGCATCCCTAGAGCTACCGATTGGCTGTGGCGAGGTTTTGAAAACCCGCCGCTTAAACCGCAAGAACATCATTGAAGGTATTGTCGAGTGGGTGCCCACTCAATCGGTTGTTTTGACTTTTAGAGGCCAGATGCTTCCCTCCAAAATTTTTTCATTCTATAGGTCCCTTCCCGTAGAAATCTATAAATTCCCGACTATTCAGTGCCTGAATTGCTGTCGTTTTGGCCACGTTAAAGCACAGTGTAGGTCTAAGCCCAGGTGTTACAGATGTGCCCAGCTCCATACAGGTGAGTCCTGCGATTTTCCAAAAGAAAAAGCTTCCTGCTTACATTGCTCAGGCAGTCATTTTGCGTTGGATAAGAACTGTCCAGAGTTTTTACGCCAAGAAAACATAAAGCGTATTATGTCTCAGGATAATATATCGTATATAGATGCATCGGCTCGTTTCCCCCCAGTCCGCAGGTCATATGCGGAGATGACAAGGGAGTTCTTCTCCTCTCCTACATTCTCCCCTCTGCCCGTTAACTCTTCCCAACATACCAACTCATCTCAACCCAGCCCCAACCCTAAAAGATCCTATCGGGAGACAATTATTCGTTCTCCTCGCCCCCGTACCCCCTTAGCAAAGGGTTACAACAAGCAGGCCCATGACGCTATCATCAATCTCCCACCCTCCTCTCTACCCAATGGCTGTGCTCTTGGCAACAGCCAACTCGACTTCCCTCAATCCCAAGGAAAAATGTTAGAAGACCTTTCGTCATTGCTCCTCAGCATCGTTGCTCCATGCAGCGAACTTCCATTACCGCCCAACGTTGCCTACAATCTAACCCGTCTTTTTAAGATCTTGAACAACCAACAGTTCTTCTGCAATGGAACTGTAAAAGTATCCGTGCCAAGAAACAAGATCTTATATCATTAATTAACCTTCATAGTTAATTAACCTTCATAATTCCACCTTCGCACGACACGCCACAAGTTAGGATATCATCCTCACCATCTGGATGTGTGGCGGTCCACCACAGTGCGGTTTTCAAGGAGCTTTCTTCCACGTACTACAAAGCTGTGGAATGAGCTTCCTTGTGCGGTGTTTCAGGGATGATACGACATGGGTACCTTCAAAAAAAGCGCGTACACCTTCCTGAAAGGACGGCAACGCTCCTGTGATTCCTCTGGTGTTGCAAGAGATTGTGGGCGGCAGTGATCACTTAACAACAGGTGACCCGTACGCTCGATTGTCCTCCTATTCCATAAAAAAAAAAAAAACCCACTCGAAATCGGGTGACAACCACGATGACATGAATAAAACAAATTTTATGAAATGGCTTCAGTAAAAACGAATTCCTAACTTGCCAGCTAATAGTTTAAGAGTTATGGATAGTGCCCTTATTACAAGGTTAAGTTAAACAAAGCACCGACATTAAGCTCTACAAAAGCAGAAATGCAAAACTGGATCACAAATAAGGGGTTATCTTATAACTACATATATGAAATTATAAAAGAGCATAAAGAAGCTCCAATATATGAAGCCAATCAAATGCTTCAAGCTCATGGCCACTGGCGAGATTACCACCATACGAGGGCTGCACTAAAAGTATCGGGAATGGAATATTTCCACTGTTCCTGTCATATTAAAATCTTTTTAATTGAAAACTCCTTGGTTTTAAAAATCGAATAGAAAGGGCGGGAAACTTAAGATCGGTCGCACCTAATTTTGATAATTTTTAATTTTATGTAAATATTTTGATCAGATAAGTTGTAGTTTGTATATATTTTAGTAGTTAGTTTGTATTAAAGTGTAAATTTGTTTATTTGTGTAAATTTCATCCTATTGGTAAGTCCTCTTTTCTTCACTTTTCTATGACAATGGACCCCCCGGATGATCCTGGGGGGACAGCCCCTGATATAGGTCATGTAGTGACAATTTCCAACAATGACGATGGATACAGATGGTTCTGTGTCTCAGACATCTAGTGGCAGTAAAAGAGTGTCAGCTCGACCCAGAATCTGCAGACACTGTAATAAAAGACGACGAAAACACTGTGGTGATAAGAAGGATATTAAGGAAAGTGATTGCAAATGTGTAGAAATTAGTGACAAACAAATTCTTTCCAAAGTCGATTCCTGCAATAATTCTTCTATAGTAGTAGACACCATACAAAAAAATAACACAGACACTCCACCACAGCCACAGCCCCCTGTTGCAAGGCTGTTATATAACTCATTAGATGCTGCTCCTTTTGTTGTACACATTCAGAAACAGTATTCATCTCCCGATGATAATATTACTTTACATCCAGTTACATTTGGACGTTTTCTCAAAAGAAATTCTATTAAAAATATTGTGAATGGAAGTTTAAAAAGGATAGGCCGGAATAGGTTATCTATTTCTTTTTCTAAGTACCAAGATGCAAATGACTTAGTTGAAAACAAAAATTTAGAAAATGAAAAATATAAGGCTTTTATTCCATCATTTTCTGTGAGTAGAATAGGAATAGTCAGAGGAGTACCAGCTGTGTGGTCGGAAGAAGAAATAAAAGATAATGTTTCTGTTCCAATTGGCTGTGGCCCAATCATAAAAGTTAGGAGAATAAAACGAAAGATGATGATTGATGGACAAAACCATCTTAAATGTACTGAGTCTGTGGTATTTACTTTTGATGGACAGTTTTTGCCTAAACGAGTGTATATGTGCTACACTTCTCTTACTGTAGACTTGTATATATATCCTACTATTCAATGCTACAATTGTTGTCGGTTTGATCATGTGAAATCTCAATGCAGATCTAAACCTAAAATATTATTGTTATTAATTATATAAAATTATTTAGTATTATTAGTATTTCATAGTTATTTGGCAAAGTTATGTACACCATAATTGTTATACATATCAGGCACAATACCCTGTAATATATAAAACTAGTTGGTAAGGATAATATGTGTAATGTGGTTGTACTTATTAAATAAATAAATAAATAAACCAAGATGTTTTAGATGTGGTCAAGGACATACTGGTGATAACTGCTCTGTTCAAGATGATTTTATATCTTGTTGTTTATGTAAAGGTTCCCATATTGCAACTGATAAAAATGTTTAGAATATGAAAGACAAAGAGCTATAAAGGAGTCAATGGCTAAAAACTGTATTTCCTATTCAGAAGCTTCAAAGATACATCCATCTGTCTCTCGAATTTCATATGCAGATACATTACTCTCATCACCTAACATCACTCCTACTACTTTTCCAACCCAGCATCAACATTCAACACCTAAAGCTATAAACAATACTTCATATAAAAAAACTGTTTTTGTTAAACCAAAGCCTCCACCTACACTTAGCAAAGGATATGACAAATCTGCTCACCAAGAAATTTTAAGGGATTTTAATATTCCCCAACCCCCTAATGGATGTGCATTAATTAACAAAGAAAATGAAAATCCTTTGGAATCCTCAGTAATTGATTTAATTATTTCTCTTATAAAATCTCTTAGTCAATCAAATGAATTTTCACCGTCCAATAGTTTCTGCAATTACTCAAATTTATAAACCAAATAATGGACAAAGTTCTTCAATGGAATTGTCAAAGCATCACTCCTAAAAAAAGTGATCTTATTTATTTATTAAATAAATATAAACCTTATATCTGTGCTCTTCAAGAGACATGGTTGAAACCAGGATCTTTATTTAAGATTCGTGGTTATTCATGTCTCAGAGAAGATCGTGTGGATGGGCATGGCGGAGTAGCCATGCTTGTGAAACACCCTCTTTCCTTTTCTCTCTTCTCTATTCCTTCTCACAGTAATGATTTTTCTATTATTTCTGCTTTAGTTGAAAATATCTGTTATGTATCTATTTATATACCTCATCCTTTTTCTGCAATCTTAAATGAAATTAAAGATATTATTTACATTCTTCCAAAGCCTTTTATGATCCTTGGTGATTTTAACTGTCGCCATGAAACCTGGGGTTACTTATCTTCTAATAGTTATGGTAACACATTAATAGATATATTTGATTCAGTGAATTTGTGTATATTAAATGATGGTTGTCCTACACGACATTCTCAACCTGACGAGGGCCCAAGTGCTCCAGATTTAACATTCACTACACCTAATCTTGCTTCTTCTTTGTCCTGGGATCCATTACGATCTACTTTTGGTAGTGATCACTTCCCACTATTATTATCATTTCCAACCTGCAATAATAACAATAAAGTATTACATAAAACATATTCTCCTTGTTTAAAATATAAGCTTAATGATGTTGATTGGGATTTATATAAAGATCTAATAAAAAACAAAATTATTACACTTCCAAAAATTAATCCAGAATCTTTATTGAGGTTGCCAATGAGATATTTCCAATTAAAAATAGTTCTTTGGGTTTTATTCCTTCTCCTTGGTGGGATAACGAATGTACTAAGGCAGTAAAGAGAAGAAAATATGCTGAAATTACATACTGTCAATGTTCCACTGATGAGAATTTTGAAATTCTTACAGAGTATGTCAGAAACTTCAAAATTTCTAAATAAAAAGAAATTTGATGGCTGGAAAAACTTCTGCTATTCAATATCACCTGATGTCAAACCATCTCTTGTATGGCAAAATATAAGAAGTTTTAGATCTGCATACAAAGATTCATCCCCAAAATCAATCCCTTTTCATTTAGTTAATAGCTTTTTAGATAAATTGGCTCCACCTTTCGTTCCTGAAGACTTAATAATTGGTTACCCTGTAATAAATATAAATAATGATAACTGTTTTGGTTTAAACAGTATATTTTCTCTCACTGAACTAAAAGGTGTATTGTCTCATGTTAAGGATTCTGCTCCTGGACTGGACGGTATTCCGTATTCCTTTATCTCTCATTTAGATGATGATGCTTTATTTTATTTTTTATCTCTTATAAATTCCATAGTGACATCTGATAACATCCCCTCCACGTGGAAACGTCAAGAAATAATTCCCGTACTGAAACCTAATAGGTGTTCTTCAGACCATTCTGCCTATCGCCCAATCGCTCACTTTCTTCTGTTTTGATGAAAATTACAGAACATCTTATAAAAAATCGTTTAGAATGGTTTGTTGAGCATAACGGTCTATTATGTGAATCCCAATTCGGTTTCAGACGTGGGAAAAGTACTATTGATAGCTTAAGTATATTCATTTCTGATATTCAATTATCATTTTCAAATAATAAATCAGTAATAGCTGCGTTCTTAGATATAAATTGTGCCTATGATAATGTCGTAATAAGTATTTTAAAGAGTAAGCTTTTACAACTTAATATACCTCTGCTATTAACAAATTTTATCATAAACATGCTTTCCGAAAGATACATAATCCTGAAACTAGATGACGGGAAGTCAATTACTCGACTTGTTTCAAAGGGCCTCCCCCAGGGATCAGTACTTAGCCCAATATTGTATAATATTTATACACACGATTTAAAATCATCACTTGATAGTGTAAATGTTCTTCAGTATGCTGATGATCTATTAATTTACTGTCGTGATATTTCTATTGAAAAAGCTAGTTCTTCTATAACACAACCGCTGATAAATTTAAAAACTTGGTTGGACTTAAATAAAAAACCACCTTGTCTAATCAATAGTTTTAAGAAATTTATCAACATAAAAGCTCCTATTCATCGATCCATTAATTATCCTCTTTTCAGTACTAGCTTTGAAGCATTAATGTTTCTTCCAGAAATTCATTTTAACCCAGATTTAAATAAGCACGATATTTGTACAAATTTTTCATTTAATCTTCTTAATCATTTAATTGATTACCATCATATTTACACAGACGCGTCTAAACATTCCTCCTCGGATCCTGTTGGTGTAGGTGTCTATCACGCTCAATTTAAAATATCACAGAAAATTAAACTACCTCCGGAAACATCGGTGTTTACTGGGGAATGTTATGGCATTTTAAAGGCTATTGAATATATTATTCTATTTAAACTTCCAAAAACAATAATTTTCTCTGATTCAAAAAGTGCCTTACAGTCTCTCAATAGGTTCCCATATAAATCAAAAAATATTTCTTCTGTTGTCATAGAAATAAGAAATCTATTAAATAAATGCAATCACTTTGGTCTTTCTGTGTTGTTTGTATGGATCCCCAGCCATAGGGACATTCCTGGTAATATAAAAGCAGACCAACTAGCTAATGAAGCCGTGGTCGATGGCGACATTTTCCCTTATAAAGTTTTTTACCAGGATCTAGGTGCTCTTCCTATAGTTCACCTTCAGGATTGCTGGAATAGACTTTGGACTGAAACTGGTCAATCAAAAGGCAGGAAATATTTTAACCTTCAGCCACTTATTTCATTTAAACCATGGTTTTTCCGTGCCAAATGCAATAAGTTAGTATGTTCTTCTATCATAAGAATGCGTTTGGGTCATGTTTGCACTCCTGTTCATCTTAATAGATTAGGCATTGTATCTACTGACATGTGTGAATGTGAATCCGATAAATGTGTCTAGATCACATTTTCTTTTCATGTTCTCTATACGACCGCTCCTCATTCCTGAATGATCTAATATCTCTTAATGTTCCTTTTCCTACCTGTATATCCTGTCTAATTATGTATCCATGTAAATTTTATAAAATATTGTCATCTTTCATTCTTCAGAATCATATTAAAGTTTAAATATTTGTAATGTTGTGTAAGTAGCAAGTATATATGTATATTTATGAAATTTTTAATATCCGTTTCAATCCTCTTTCTACTTATCTGATCCTTTCCCGTGTTCCGTATCCTTTTTTAACTTAATTTCCCAATCTTTTAATTTACATTATTGGCAAAAAGTAAACGCTATTGCCAAAAGAAGAAAAAAAAATCGTATACCATTTATTTATTTAAAAAAACCGTTCGACCGTCCCGATAACAAAAGATCTTTTTGCAAACTTTACGTTCAAATATATTATTATATTGTATTAAAAAAATTATCAGCAATACCGTAAAATTTAACAAGTCTTGGGAGTCATAGAAGCTAAATATGGCAACATAACGCTCAGTTTAGTAGAGGTAAAATAACTGTGAACGCACTGTACTGTGGCTGAACCCAGCAAAAGGCGGCAAATTCAAAAAAACTTCATATGGTTTTTCATACCAATGAAAGTAGGAATTTGATATTAATTTGTCTATTTTTTGTAGATATTTTCTGACCGGTTATTATGTAAGGCTATTGATTTTTTCATTTTCAAAGGCATTTATTACATATTTCTTGTACACGCATTATTTAGACACGAATTATTTGCAAACGTGTATTATTTTAAATTGTTTCTTCAACGTACAAAGGGATCATATTATCAGAACCTAGAGTATGGGAGGGGAAAAAATACCTACAGTGCAAGAACAATATCCCATAAAAATTGCTACACAGCTGAAGTAAGCATAAAAATAAAAGTCTAAAAGGAAGAAGCCTTTTTCATTTTGATAAAAATGTGGCTACTTGTTTCTTAACAACATAATATAATTTGCCAATTTAATTCCTAATGGCTTGAATTTCAAAGCTATCTAAATTGGGTATGGTAGCCAAATGAGGTCTTTTCTTACCTTCCTTGCTTTTCCTTCGTTCTTGATTCTTTTTAATGTTGATAAATTACTTTTATATGGAAGAACAAAAAAAAATTAATATGGCCGTATAGTTGACGTAATTAAGTAGTAAGGTTTTTATCTAAGTATAACTTTAGTATTTTTAACTTACCAGTAATTGAAGATATTTCTTCAACACATTTATTCTGACTTATTAAATTAGTACTGTCTAAACTTTACTTTTGTGCTTAAACACCGCTTCCTTCTCTTCTTGTTTTTGCTTAAATTTACCTACTCATCATAGTCAAATAACACTCGCAACAAGCCACTTTTGATCGTTTTACCCATGTTCGCTTAGAAATATTCAAGAAACTCAATGTAAACAAACTCCGATGTAGCAGCAAGACACAACAGATCGATTGACATTGTCTCATTGATATTTTATTTATTGTTATCATAATTTATTTAATTAAGCGTTATTTTGCGGTAATCCGTGTATATTCCGCCAAAATTCGTATCGACACTCTCGACTCTCGTGGCAGTATTTGGCGAGTCAACATCTAATCCTAAAGGATGCCTCCTGTAGAGGAGAAACACGTGTCGAATTGATTAAAGACAAATCTTGGCGAAATTCACACTCAAGAAGGCTCGCAAGATTTGAATATTATTGCCATTCCTTTAAATGGCTGGGCTGAGCTTTCATTAGCCAGACCCAATGACGTTCTATGTACATATGGACTTAAATCTCTTTCTCTCCATCTTGTCAGAATGAGATTGATGAAAGGACGCCACCAGCACACAGTCAGAAATGAAAACTATAGAGACGCTCTTTTTATAAAGGCCCAGTTAACAATTGATTAGCAATATTGTATTTTGTGTACAGAAAATCATTGCTGGTGAATGTGAACGGCTTACAAGAACGTGAACAGATACAAGCTACTTGTGATAATTGATACTTATTTACACCGCAAATCTGTAGACATTTTCCGTACAAGAGATAATGAAAGAGAATTGGTGCCAGTTGGTAGCATGAGAGAGTTGTGAAGAATTTTACAAAACGAATAATTCGAGTGTGATTTACTTGAATCATTTTCTGGAGGGTGATTTATATAAAACTTCTAAAGGATTTAAGCGTTTAAAAATTCATGCTCGAAAATTATGATAAGACTTTTATACATTAAAAGTATTGAAATCGCTTTCGAAAGTCAATATATTTACTCAAATTGACACGCAAGTCCAATTTAGCCACATTTATAATTTGATAAAAGCTATCATACAAAGATATGTTAAAAGTATAATATTTGTGTGTTTATTTCTCTCATTGACTTACTTAGATCCAAATCAGTTTTGTTAGAGCGTTAAGAAATAACAAATATGCACACAATTTAATAAATAAACGTAAAAAATTTCGCCTTTATAATATGAGTGTGATTTTTGATAAAAAAAAAGGTATAAACCTCCGACCCAACAGAAATTGATCAGAAAATAGGGACAGACTGACAAACGCAAAACTTATAGCAACCCTCGTTTTGGTCAGGGTTTAAAAAAATACTTAACTGCTACTCCACTGATGTGACTGTCCAAATCGAGTTTTTAATTACAAATACGCAGCTTAAACTATACTACTACTACTAAAAAATGTGTAATTGCTGCCTATTGACCGATAATATTTTAATAACTGGAGTAAACGCAGAAATGTATAGATATGGCAGTCGAAGCTTATTATGGTGCCATTTGTGGCAAGTGAGATATTTCGGCTTTGTTTTTGAAGACGTGAATTGTCTATATTACAGTTGAGACGTGTAGTCTATTTTTCCTTTCGTGTACTAAATAGTAAACAAATATGGCGTACAGAGAACTAGCTCGTAACAAGAGATAATTCATGGGGATCATCGAACGAATGAACGACTGAACTTAATGGTTTTTATGCAGTGAATGAAAAATGTATTATTTCTACCCTTGTACCCGATGTAGAAGGGTAGAAATAATTCAAGTTATTTTAAAAGTTTTATGATTCGGATTCCGATGATAAAAACTATACCTATCTTATAATATTATTATATACCTAAAACAAAAAAGCAAATAAGCGACCAGGAGATTTCCGTTAGGAGCCTCTAAGAGCCTTTATTGTATTAATTCCTTTTGATCATGGATGGCTCACTAGGAAACCCTGTGCAGAGCCAACCAGGGATTTCTGTTCGCTTTATAATTTAATGTAAGACTATACAATTACCTATATATCTATAAGAATATACCTATCTAATAATATTATTTTTAATAAAAAACAAATAAGCGATTGGTAGAGATGCGAAGTGAGTATACACTGGCCTTCAAAAGTAAGTATCACACTTTTAAAATTGGGATAACGTTTTAAGTTCACAAGATATACTTTCGAAATAAAAAAGACTCCAAAGAGAATTTAATTTTGTACATAAAAACTTTATAGTCGGTAACCTTCTTTTAATAATTGGCTGAAAAAAAACTTCAAAAACAAAACCATTCCTTTTTCAAAGCGGACGTTTCCGAATTACAATTTTAGCATTCACATTTTTCTTTCTGTTTCAAATTTTTTTCAAGATCTTGTTTTAAAAATTTATGCTAAAAAGCACATTACATTTATTTATCATGCCTCTTTCAGTTGAAGAATGTGCTAGGATCGTGGCTTTTCTGGAACTAGGCATCAGTATGCGTCGCACTGCAAGAATGGTGTGTGTGACGGTACGAAGGGTCCAGAAGGTAAAGCGAAGGTACGAAGAGACTGGACACCATCTGAGGAGACCTTGTAATGGCAGACCCAGGTGTACCAGTGCCCGAGAAGATCGTTATATTATTTTCACTGTGTTAAGAAATCGCCACCAAAATGCAGTTAAAGTCCAGCAACAGCTACTTCAGACCCGGAGGGACTACATTAGTTACAGTACAGTGAGAAGAAGACTTGCTGAAGCAAATTTGAAACCCCGAAGACCAGCGAGTGGCCCAAAACTCGAGAGACAGCATCGAGTAGCGAGACTGCGATACGCCCGTGAACACATGCAGTGGGATGAAGAAGAATGGTCAAGAATTTTGTTTGCATATAAGTCTCGATTCTCCCTTTACACTTCTGATGGAAGGCGAAGTGTTTACAGGCGACCTGGTGAGCGATACCTTCAAGCCTGCATCTCAGAAAGAGTCCATTACGGTGGAGGCAGTGTACATGTATGGGCTGGCATATCTTCAGAAGGTCGCACAGAGCTAGTAGCCATAGAAAATGGCACCCTCACTGGGCAAAGATATGCTCAAGAGATTCTCAATGAGTATGCAGGGCCGTATTTAGCAAATATGGGTGATGGACCGATGCTGATGCATGATAATGCCCGGCCACATACGGCTCATATCGTACAAGAGTATATTCAAAAGGTCGGTGTATCAGCGTGATGGTTTGGCCATCAAGAAGTCCTGATCTCAACCCGATTGAACACGCCTGGGATGAGCTTGGAGGCTAGTCAGAAATCGCAGACCACCACCTACTACTCTCAGGGCACTAAAGCAGGCCCTGGTACAAGAATGGGAGAATATTCCCCAGCATCGGCTCCGAAACCTAGTGTTCAGTTTGCCAAATCGGCTCGAAGCTGTAATCAGAGCTCGAGGAGGCAATACCAGTTATTAAAAATTAAATAACATGTAACACATTTTAGTTGAATTTTTTTACACTAAACTAAAAATGTCTATTTTCATTGTTTTATCTTTTTTAAGTTAAAAATGTTACTAAAGTATTATTTTAGTTTCTAAGAATTAAAGCCTATAAAATTTGCAACAAAACGTTTTTAATCTTAAATCTCTACCTTCTATAGTTAAGAAAAAAAATTAATTTGAGAAGTGTGATACTTACTTTTGCAGGCCAGTGTAATTACATTATCAAATTAACTAAAAAAAATATGTGTAAGCTTATCCAAATGATTTGAGTTTTCTTTGGTGTTAATTCCGCCAATAACACTAAAGAAAACAATAACACTAAAGAAAACTCAAATCATCCTATTTAACTTGTACCAAATAATTATTTGTTTTTTAAAAAAGTATTTTTGTTTAATGTATTAATTGTAAGCTGTCATTTTGTTATTCCATTCATACATCCATTCTCATTAATAACCACAATATATTCATTCGGATAATTATCTTAATCGGAAATAAAGTAATCTATTTATGTTTTAGGCTACCTGTCATTCATAGCTATCAAACTTTCTTCACGATATTTCACTGTCTCGCAAGAACGTGAAATAGAGTTTCAAACAGGATTATTAATTAGCATTTAAGGCTAGACTGTAGTGCAAGTGTGGCAGCATAAAACAATATCATTATGTTCCGTAGAGGAAAATTAATGTATATTCCAGGATATAAAAAGCTCTATGTGATGCTAAAATGTATCACTTTACAAAAATGTCCAATATATTCGCAGCTAGTCAGGTCGCAAAAATTGTTTTACATTACTTCCCAATTGCATAACGAAGGGAAGTTTGTTGATCCACCTATCCTTACTGTATCTTAACCACACATGCAATGCAATGCAAGAGATTCTGGTGTATCCATTTCTGTCATGCTCTTTGAATGACTTTATTATGACTGAAAACATGGATTTATGAAAATGAGATCTACTGTTACTAACCATAAGTGCTTTGTTAGCGACCTGTATTATGAAATATAGCATGGTCATTCAATTGACGCTATTTATATCTATTTCAGCGAGCTTTATTCTTCTGGAGTCGATGGCATATTCTTAAGACGGTGCAAATACCTTACCTGACTAACTATAAATCTTGTGTTGTCATTGGAGGATATTTGTGTCTAAGCTTTTTGCCACTTTGTCAGATGTCCCTAACAGGGCTCACATTTGGGACCTTTATTATTTTAATGACATATACAATTGAGTCAAAAAGTGTAGATTTTATTTATTCTAAAACTAACTTACTTTGTAATTAGCTGTACCTACACTAATTGTTACAGCGCCGCGTAAAAGGAGGTCTCGTATTTCCAAAGCTACCATTTGGTAATACGTTGCAGAAAGTCCTTTGAAATCGCAATGTGGAGGAACGCCACACTATCATTTGGTAATACGTTGCAGAAAGTCCTTTGAAACCGCAATGTGGAGGAACGCCACACTATCATATGGTAACGATAATGATAGCTAATTTAGTAGCATATCATATGAAGGCTGAATTCGGCTACAGTAATCGATCCTTCACCACACTCCCCGTGATAAGAGAAGTCCCACATGTGATCAAGCCATTCACAGACCACTGGATCTTGGACAAGGCAGCTCTGCTAGGACTAGGGCGCATCAGAGCAGGGATGAGAGCAGTCGATTAACCATCCAATAAGTGTGGACACGTTCATATATGTTAACCAAAAACACTAAAACAGACATATTTCATAGCAGTATAAGTAAATAAAAAAAGAACTATCGTACAATTCAAAACTCACATAATTAATTTATTTTTATTTATTTTAACCTTAATAATCAAGTTGTGTTTGCCTTTGTGTGCTCAATTACTGAATTTAAAATCTGTTACATAAATAAATAGTAAAATTTGGAAAACTTCTTTAGGTGCGCCGATAATATTGTTAATTTGTGGATGAACGAGACTTAGCTGTCATGATCGGCTATGTAACGTTCGTATATTTATATTATATTCCGCATTATTAAGTTTGCATTGATGAAGTTTTTACGTCTATTGTGTAGTGTGAAGCATAAACAGCTTTTGAAATGGAAATTTCTATAGGCACGTGATCACCTTATATTGTGGGTCCTGAATGAGACCGGTCAGTCACGCTAGGCCATGTAACATTTCACTCATATACGCTCAAGTTACATAGACTAGCCGTGTTATTTTCTCTCATTAAGTAGGTATTCTAAATACACCGCACCCTTTGTTACATCGGGTATTTTGCAAACAGTATTTTCGGGTGTTTTGCAAGTAAAAAACGTATCTATAGATGTTTTATAATATATTTGCATCACTGTAAATTTGCATCATTGTAATATCGTAGATGGTATTGATAATTTTCGGGTTTGCATCTTCATCTTAATACCTATTAAAAAACAATATTTTTATCTGTAGCGTTTCATTGATATAAATTAAAGCAGCGGTGGTATAATAATTTAAGATTAAACCTTCAATATTAACATTAAAAAGGCATGGCAAAAATAAAATATAAAATAAACTTTTCACCTCTACAGCACGAAAAGGGCGCTATTGCTACGTGAAAACTCGCAGCAAAAACACTTTTTGCTGCGAGTGTGAGGCAAAGTGATTTAAATTTCGAACCCCACGTGAGCATCCGCAATTGCTCCGCGTTAAAAAAATAAACAATGCGATCCCGTGCGTTCCGAAACTCATTTTAGCCTAGCATATTATCTCATTGCCACAAAAATTTACATGTTACTTATCAAAATTTAGATTTATAAACTCATTAATCTTGAAAACAGACGTATCCTTCTTGAATTATCTCTTTTACATGGGCTTTGTCACGGTTATGTAGACTGTCAGGAACTTACCACTAAAACTTTAAATTTTTGTACTCCAAAAAGACGCTCTAGGCACACATGCTTATTTCCTATTCCTCTGGTGTCCTCAAATTACGCACAACATTCTATAATAACTCGATTACATAAAACCTATAATAATAAGTTTAGTTCGGTTGATATTTTCCACCTCAATAAACTCAAATTCAAAAATGAGATATTAAGAATATTAGTTGAAACATAATTTTATGATTTTATTAAGATAGTTCATTTTATGTTAGTTAGGTATCTTTTCATAGTTTAAATCCTGTGTTTTTATTACATTAAAACGAATGCACACACACATACACCCACACACATGCGCACATGTATATATAATTGTATATTATCTAGCAAATATCCGAATACATTCATGGTGTTTTACTGTGTCGATTGCTTAAAATTAAGGCCTTTAAAATGTTAATCCCTTTTGGCTGTCAGATCACATTTATATGTATTAATTAAATGTTTTTAAGAGCTGTGGTTTATGTATAAATAAATAAATAAATTTTACTATTGCCTTTTTAAAGACTTAATATTTAAAATAAATACTAGTAATAATATTTATAATAAACATTGTTAAATATTATCTTAATTGTTTCTATAACAATAACCTATAACACCTTTCTCGCTAGTCGAGGTGAAAAGTTGTATGTTTCACACGAGAGCAAATTTTTTTTTGTCTTGTACCTTTAATTCACTGACTAGGCTCAGTAGTCTATTTTAGAATTCTATTCAATTCTAGACTACTTCGCCAATTCGTGATATTTAAAGTCAGCACTCGCAGCAAAAAATAACTTTGCTCACATGTTGAATAAATACAATGACGTTCTATACTTATAGACAATGCACCTCATACAAAATCAAAGCCGAAATATGGCACATGCCAAAAATGGCACCATAATAACCTTAGACTGCTATGTCTATACATTTATGCGTTTACTCCAGTTTTTAAAAATATTATTGGTCAATAGGCAGCAATGTAAACACTTATTTTGAATTTAGAACCCGATTTGGACAGTGACATCGGTGGTATAGTTAGGTATTTTTTTAAACCCTGACGAAAACGAGGGTTGCCATAAGTTTTGCGTTCGTCAGTCTGTCCCTATTTTCCAATCAATATCTGTTCAGTCGGTGGTTTTTACGTTTTTAATCAAAAATCATACTCATAATATAAATAGGAAAGTTTGTATGTTTATTAATTGGCTTGTGTTTATATTTGTTACCTCTTTACGTTTTAAAGGGATTTGGATTTAATAAGTTAAGGTTAACTTTTAATGAGAGAAACTTATACTCAAATATAATATTTTTATTAACATAAAATATTTAGTTAAACTGATTATTTAAATGTTAAGTTTCTTGAATTAAATAAAATTTGTCTTTTAGACTTAGATATCTTTTCCAGGGTATATTTTTGGTAGTGTAAGCGGACATCAACATATTTTTGTATGACAGCTTTTGTCAGTTTTTAAATGTGGTTAAATCCAAAAAACTGAAACCTTTAGTGGTGAAATATAAATATGCTCATTTAGTTTGTAAATTTCTTCACATCTCTCTCTTGCTACCAACTGGCGTCAATTCTCTTTCATTATCCCGTGTACGGGATAGGTTAAAAATATTAGCTTTTACGTATCTGCGATGTAAATGAGTATCTTCCGTGATGAATGTAAATAGCACGAGTATGTAATTGTTCACGTTCTTGTAAGCCGTTCACATTACACAAAACACAATATTTTATTTTATTTTTATTTTTATTTTATTTGGAAAACTTACAGTGTTACTATAACTTCATTACTTAATAATAGTGTGAACATTTTACACCATTTAATAGTTTTCGCATATTGTTTCTAATAACACGTAGGTACAACTTTTTTTCTTTTTTTTATACAAGTATTATATATAATATGTTAATAATTACATACGTACATTTATTATGTTCAAAGAGAATTTAAACACTACGTTCAATTATGTTTATAGTAACAGTTAGGGAAACACATTAAACCAGTTTTTAGTCATTTTTGATCTGATAGAGTTTGTGGATGAATTAAACAGGTCGAAATCAGGAAAGCCTTTAAGATAATTTATGCAGTGAGATGCTCTTGATAAGAATGAGTTTTGTTTGTAATTTGACGCACAGTGGGGTATATGTAAATATTTAGGATGTCTTGCAGAGATTCTGGGAATATTTAAATTTATATTCGAGAGAAGATGGGGAGCGTCAGTGTGACATTGTGCTATTTTTGTTAAGAATAAAATATCAGCTATTTTGCGTCTCTCGTGGAGTGGTAATATATGATGTCTCCTGCATCTTGACTCATAATCATTGTCGTATGTCTTGCACTTATATTCAAGGTATTTAACAAATCTGTGTTGGATTGATTCTAATCTGTTAATATATATATCATACTGAGGGTTCCAAATTTGTGTACAATACTCGAGTATGCTACGAATATGTACAATACAACGTTTTTATAACCTTGATACTTGAGAATTGGGAACAGGATCTCTTGATAAATCCCATACACTGGTTGGCTCTATTAGCGATGTTTTCAATGTGTTTATCATATGAAAGCTTAGAGTCGTGAATTACACCTAGATCACGTATCTCATTTACAATTTTGAGTGGATGACCATTAAGTGAATATTGAAATTTAATAAAATTAGGATTACGGGTAAATGTTATAGCGTAACATTTCGGAACGTTCAGGTCTAGTTTGTTGATGCTACAGTATTTTTCAAACCTGTGCATGTCTTGTTGTAATAAAAGACAGTCATCAACGTCACGAATTTGTTTAAATATTTTCATATCATCTGCGTATAGTAGGAATTTGGAATGTTGAAAACATGTAGCGATATCGTTAATGATGATATTAAACAACAATGGAGCCAACAAGGATCCTTGAGGGACCCCAGAGGGCACGAGGTTCCATTCTGATGAGTATCCGTTGAGAACCACAGCCTGTGATCTGTTCTCAATGTACGAGATAAACCACCTATATATTACCATGAATTCCTGCCGAAAGAATTTTCTGGAGTAGTATTTTATGGTCAATTTGATGGAATGCCTTGCGAAAATCTGTGAACCTAGAGTCTACTTGACCGCCAGAATCTATGTTAAATGTTGTGTAATTTAGGAATGATAGTAGATTAGACGTAGTTGAGCGATTTCTAATAAATCCATGCTGTTCGGGGATAAATAAGGTTGATACACTATTATAGACTTGGGTGTAGACTAATTTTTCAAAAATTTTAGCGAAAATGCATAACTTTGAAATTGGCCTGAAATTTTTAATGTCATTTCTGCTGCCATTTTTGGGTATGGGGGTGATGAAGGCAGACTTCCAGATTTTCGGAACTACCCCTTCCCGTAATGAACGTATGAATAATATAGTAAGAGGTTCCGTTAGTACATCTGCGCATTTTTGTATAAATAATGGGGGAATTCGCCCATAGGTCCTGCTCCCTTAGTAAGGTCTACAGATTTGAGTAGTTTATTAAGCTCATCTGGTATTATTTCTATTTCACTTATTGATAAACTAGAGTGTGGCTGAGTCCTGTTCTGATCGCTTTGGTTAGTAGTGGGTGAAAGAAACGTCGATTGAAAATAATCTGAGAAGAGACTACAAACTTCTTGTCCTGTGTCTGCCGATTGATTTTCATAAAAGAGACGGGAGGGAGGAATGTTAGAATTGTTTTTTATAGATTTTGTGAATGACCAGAATAATTTGGGATTTTTTGTTATTGACTCCTCGCATCTTTCTATATAGGTTTTATAGCATTGGTCTTCTAGAACCTGCGCTCTTTTGCGCAGTATAGAAAATGTATTGTAATCAGATGTATTGCCGTAAGTATTGTATTTCTGAAGAAATTTGAATTTTTCTTTGAGGACCTTTTTTAGTGATGCGGTGTACCATGGTGGAAAGTTATTGGGCGAGTAAAATTTGTGAGGAATATATTTGTTTATAGTATCATATAGATTTTTGTAGAATACTTCTATTGCTTCTTCTATGGGATTGATTAGTAGATAGTCGTCCCAAGCCATTTTACCTAATATTAATTTGATATTATCGTAATCACCTTGTTCATACATGTATTTCTGTCTTTTGTTTGTTTTTAGGTGATTACGATTTTCTAAATTTAAGATTAGTCTTAAAGATTTATGGTGGGAGTCCTCTGGTATTAAGGGGTCATCACAAGTAGAAACTGCAAGGTAAGCATTACTTAGTACTAAATCTAGGACTCTGTAATTAATTTTATGGCATAAGTTATATTGTGTGAGGTTACATTCAGACATGGTATCAACAAATAATATCTGTGCTTCACCTGAGGCACCTGAGTGTTCCGGATGATCATGAGAGCCAGGTGACCATTGTAGTTTACTCAAATTAAATTCTACCATTATAATAAATATATCATTTGGACAAGAATTGATAATGAGAGATAGGTTTGCTGTAAAATTATTTAATTGTGAGTTAAAGGAATGACCAAGTCTTTCACTACATAAATAAATACAACAAAAATGTATTTTAGGCGTTGTTCTATTATTTTTGTCGCTGAATATATATCCTCGGCAGAGGTGCGCCACTCCAAGCGTTCTTCTGCGATAAGTCCGCGTTTTATGGCCAAAAGTACTCCCCCGCCATACCTTTCACGTGTTGCTTAATAATTTCTGTCCCTTGTCCCTTCGCCAAATAATGTATCGGTCATCGAATAATTCAGAATCATTAATACTGCTAAGCAACCAAGTTTCCGTCAATGAGATAACATCATATGAATTTAGTTGTATGTTTCTTTTAAATAAGTGTGTTTCTGTTCGTAGCCCTCGAGTATTTTGATAGTAGATATTAAGATTATTAGGCGCTATTATTATCAGCTGATAGCAAAAGTCTCAAGCAAATCTTTGTATAAAAATAGTATTTTATAATAATAAATAATATTGCTAATCATTGTTCATTAGATCTTTAAAAATAGATATGTACGTAGTTACAAACTTACCTTGGCTAACACCGACTCCAAAAATAAGAATAATTATTACTAGAATTAGATTTATTAATAAGATTGTATAAGAATACGCAATCATTTTAATACTTTTTAGTGCATATTATATCTATTGTTTTGGAATAGTTTTTTGAAGTCGGTTGTTTTTTTGTTAATTTTATTTTTATCTTTAGATTTTTAGTGAATCTGGACTACACTATTTAATAATTTGTCTAAATTTTGTGTAGATCTACTTAATTTTGCAATACAGCAATGAACGTAAGCGCATTGCAATTTTATTACTGACAGCTCTGCCACAGATCGCACCCTTACTGTAAGTCGTTAAGGAGTTCCATTGATCATCATATTTTACTACGACAATTACTTGGCCATAACGACGTTACGGTAGGCGACTCAAATATCCATAAATATATAGATATGAAAGCATAAAAAAGATTCGGCCTAGTATCGTTAATTTGCTCCTAAGAATTGAAGAGTTCCGTTACATTGTCATGGATCCCATAAGCAGAACCTAACCAAACTATCACCAAACTACCTTTGCATACTGCAAAGGTAGTTTGGTGATAGTTTGTCCTTCCCAATAAAAAAATAATTGTCGAAATCTGTTGGCGCGATATTGAGTTATTCCTAAATTTGTTGCGCATATTCTAATAGCAAATTTAAGACTTTAATAGGTTTCTCATGGTTGCCATTATCAGATCTGGGCCAATGTATCAATTGCAATGGGACCACACGGGAAGCACCAGCTTTCAAATAAAAAAAATAATTATCAAAATCGGTTCTCCCAGTTGTAAGTTACTAAACATAAAAAAAAACCTTCCTACGAATTGAGAACCTCCTCCATTTTTGTTAAGTCTGTTAAAAAGAGCGACTCTATTGTTTTCATTTCTGACTGTGCCCTTTCATCTGTCCCATTCTGACAAGCGGGTCTTGTCAATAATTGTACCATATTTAATGAAAAAATATTCGTTTTGTTAACTTACTTATGCTTTTGGCATATCAATCTTATTTAAATAAAATGACCTTACTTATTTATTTATTTATTTATTAAAGCACACCACATCATATACAATACAATTTTCTTAATCTAATGTTACAATTATTAGTAGTTCTAAAGTATACGACAATAATGGTGAACATAAAAATTACAAAAAATACTCCCAAATTACTTCTGACAAATAGAACTAATACTATCTAAGCTATAATAAAAACAAAATAAAAAAATGAAAGTACCAATTATAACTTTAACTTATTAAAATAATGAAGACGAAAAAAAAAAGAAAAACTACTTATTTGACAAATGCAGATTGAGTACCAGCTAAGTGTTTAACAACACTTTCTTTAAACCTGACCAGCCCACCACCGAATATATCAAGTTCTGAATTGGTATCGTTTAACTTATTGTACTCGCGAAGAATTCGAGCGAGAGGTGCCTGAACTCCCAGGTTGGTTTTTAAAGAAGGAACTTGTAAGATTCTCTTGATTTCGAACCTTGGGAATAAATATGGGACAGCAAGGTTAATATTCTGTAAGAGGTTACTACATTGTATTTGCCCGTTTAAGAGTTTGTATAAAAATATTACTCCGGCAAGAGATCTCCGATCAAGCAATGAAATCATATTAAATTTCCTGAGGCGCTGATGGTACGGGTGTCTATGAGAGAATCCAGTACAAATGTATGCAAGGTGTCGTGTGAATGCTCTTTGGATACTCTCGATGCGTTGATACCGATGATAAGTAACACCATCTTTTTTTTGAGTCGTTAATGTATTATTTATGCACATTTTATAGCACACTTAGGCTTGTTGATTGATATACAGTTGACACACGACTAAGGAGAAGAGTGTGCTTACATTGTGTTTAAGCACACTTTTGCGAATGATATGTCCATAATATGTATAGAACCTCATGAACAAATAACCAAACAGAATTTAAACACTACGTTCACTCAAATAACTTTTTTTGATCAAAATATTATACTTAAACCACAGAATAGGGATGGACCTATAAACTTATACCATTGAATAGTGTCATTATTCTAACAATAAATAACAATATGTATTTTCCAAATCTATGACACCATACTTCAAAATATATCAACGCATTTTGACATATTTACAAAAAATTCAAATTATTAACTATTTACATTTACTTACTTCTCATAAAGTTAATAAAGTTATTTTAATACCTAATAATTAATGTTGTCAATAATGAACTTGGAATGATGGTAAGGATCTAGATCTAGGTAAGTTCGGTAGGTTCGCTAATGTAGAATAGTCTTATCAAATGCAGATAGTCAAATTACGTTTTGCATGAGGAATAAACTCGTGAAATAATACGTAAGTGTCTATAATATTATGTTTTCAAGAGTTGATATTATATTCTTTTTTTTATGGAATAGGAGGACAAACGAGCGTACCTGTCACCTGTCGTTAAGTGATCACCGCCGCCCACAACCTCTTGCAACACCGGAGGAATCACAAGAACGTTACCGGCCTTTAAGGAAGGTGTACGCACTTTTTTTGAAGGTACCCATGTCCTATCGTCCCGGAAAAACCGCACAAGGAAGTTCATTCCACAGCTTTGTAGTACGTGGAAGAAAGCTCCTTGAAAACCGCACTGTGGAGGACCGCCACACATCCAGATGGTGAGGATGATATCCTAACTTGTGGCGTTTAGTGCGAAGGTGGAATTCGGCGGCAGGAATCAGGTTAAACAGCTCTTCGGAACACTCCCCGTGATAAATGCGGTAGAAGACACACAATGAAGCGACGTCTCTACGCAACGCCAAGTGATCCAGCCGTTCACAGAGCACTGGGTCCCTCACAATTCGAGCTGCTCTACGTTGCACGCGGTCAAATGGATCGAGCTGATACTGGAGTGTGCCAGACCAGAGATGACAGCAATACTCCATGTGTGGCCGGACCTGAGCTTTGTAGAGCGCTAGTATGTGGGCCGGCTTGAAGTATTGCCGTGCTCTATTAATGACGCCCAGTTTCCTTGAAGCCAATGAATATTATATTCATTTAAATAATAATTGTAAATCTAAAATAAAACACGTAATAATTCGAAACTGAACTGATATAACAATATTAAAACGAGACATATAATCTAGGTCTTATCGCCCTGAAATACTGCGAAAGGCGGAAAGATTCCACAATAATAATCATGTATAAATTAGTAATCAATAAAATGTTTCTAGATAAATTAGTCAACTGCGTGACAAGAAAACATGGCCTGGGATTTAACATTGGGTAAGGTCTCCCAACTACTTACCATAAACGTTATGACCTTTTGATTTTTCATATCAATTCATGTCATACAAAAATTACTGTCGTTACAAAACGGGTGACCACCAATTTTGCGAAACGCGTAAAAATTTAAAATTATATGTTTTCTTCAAAACTTCATTTACTACCTCATATTTTACTACACATTCTGGAGAAACTTCAAATTTAATGGACATTGGGCCATATCCATGACATTACTAGCTAGAACGTGGAAATTTTGTTACATCAGTAGGTACCTACATGGACACTGAAATTGTATAAAGTTCATTGAATAATACCAAGTAAAATATTTGTAATTCCTTTACCTTATTGGTTACTGTGAACAAGTTGAAGGGTATTGTTTTTTCTGTTAATCACAGGTAAGAAGACAGTGAAAACGAAACACTTGATCGTGGGTAACATATTGCGACCTGTGTGTTGTTTTTCATATTCGAGGCTTATGAGTATACTTTTGAACATTAACTGATATGTAGTTTAAAAAACTATTTGTGGTAATCCAAAACTACACTACTTCATCATTATCTCGGCCGAAATGCCTCCCCCAAAGATCTCGACGACGATCGGTCCTGCGCTGACTTCATCCAGTTAATCCGGCGATCTTGACCAAATCATCGGTCCACCTTGGAGGTCTACCAACACTCCGTCTTCTACTGATACAACACTTATTACATTACTAGGATGCCGCAGTCGCTCGTCGTACCGCTTCGCTGGGGCGTATATTTGAGCGAAGCAAGGTAAACTAAGTCTGTGTACAAAAACAAAACAAAATTAATTTTGGAATTTGGCGTAATATTTAAACATGAGGAATTAGCGCCTTATTAGCGCCAACTTTTCCGATGTAGTGGTAAATGGAAAAATGTATTGAGCGTTCGCTTATTGACCTAAATAAATAAATAAATTTTGATTTAATTTGAATGCGTAGCAATCTAACCAAGAAACAAATATCGTTTATATAATATTAGATAGCAATAATACCCTAAAACCTAAATGATTGTAGGTACAAATGACTATAAAGGTATAGTCATTTGTACTTACAAGCAAGGGCTTATGTGAATAACATTTTAATTTACAATTAAACTTCATGACCTAAATTTAGCGACACCCTACTCATGTAATGGCGCGTGCTCTGAAAGTCGGAAAATCATATTTTTTATTGTGCACACAATCACGAAAGCTTTTCCCATTTCGATTGTCAGTCGTTAGTATTTCCTTAGCAATCATGCAACGCCCATACAAACGCCGTTTTCTGCGCTCTAATAATATGAGCGAAGCATTTCACGGCGGTAAAGAAAATTCGATTCACATATTATTGTTGTGTAAACCAACGTTACATTTATAAAATTGTTGTCGTTTTTTCATTTTTATAAGTACAAAATAGCTTATTTTGTGTTTTTGTTATTATTATGTGTATTTATAATTATTGTCTTAGTTTGAATGTATTAAGGCTTATTAATATTATATGTTTTGTTTTTTTTTTTCATATGTAGGTACGATCACACGTGTTACAGTATAACCATGTGGGTTTAATTTTTGTTTAATAAGGTAGATACCTTAATATTATCAAACAAGTGATTATATTTCTATTCGCAAACGTAAAGCAACAACCAAAATGTGTTTCGCTCTCAGATTGATCGTCAAGGAACAGTGCAACCATTATGGATAATTGTAATATCCCTTTTTATAGAAATGCGAGTAAATTGGGTGGGATAGAAGCATACGGGTAATGGATAGTTATCTACGCAGCTCATAATAGGGGTTAAAGTATGAAATTGGTTTTTTATTGTAATAGGTACTTCGAATTGACATAGAACCTTCATGGTTTGAGATTTTTGAGTGAAACTTTTTTTACATGGACACATGGTACCTTTAAAAACTATGCAACATTCGATTATCGGCATTCAGTTGTTTTGTTATTCAGCTTAGTCAAGAATGATGGATACTTCGATAATTCCAGTGATTTTTGAATACGAGTTCCGACGCAGAACTAATGCGGCTGAAACAGCTCGCAATATCAAAATGTTAGGCGGCTTCAGTTACGGTTCAGGGTAGCTCTGTATGACTGCGACCAATGTAATGTTTTATATGCAGTGCCCCATTAGTTTCCTGGTTAGAATGCGCAAGTTTTCCCTAATTATCTCTAGTGCTTCATGCGCAGCCTTAATGTTGAAGGCTTCGATTAGGGTTTTGAAATTGGTTAAACTTGGAGTGTTGCTCCAGAGTTGTGTAATAAACTCTTTTGGATGTGATGTATCAAGGGTTGATTTAATAATACTCCTTGGAACACCACAGAAGGGTTCAGGGCCAAATTGAGTGCTTTTAACACGAATTATTGCAAGTTCGTCAGCCCATTAATTGCCTTCAATTCCTGCATGACCTGGAACCCATCGAAGTGTAAGTCTGAGAATTCAGTATAGTCCGGCAGTTATCTACAAGCTTTGAGACTGCTCTGTTGGAGTCTATAGCGGACAGAGCCGTCTGACTATCTGTGTGGATATAAATACAGTTGCCGAAATAGCCTTTACTCAAAACGGCTTCCGCACATTCTACTATGGAGTATACCTCCGACTGGAAAAGAGGCAAATTTTCTCAAGTTGACAGATTTGCCAAATTTGGGACACTCTCTGTAGATACCACAGGCAACGTCAGATCCATCGGTAGGTATTACAGGCCACACCATTTAAGGCTCCCGTTTTTCCAAGTAATCGCTGATGAAATCTAACTTCGGTAACATGGCGTCATTCACCTTGTCTAGAGACTTCTCAGTAAAGATTACTCAATAGCCGCAGCGAGATTGGGTATGGGTTATACACATATATATATATTGTTTAATTCATGCTGTCGCCCGTTAAAGGAGGCGAGGGCCTCCTTTAACGGGCGACTGGTTCACAATTAGAGCTGCTCCTGGCGTGGACGTCATGACATCTGTTGTTTATAATTGATAGTTATTGTAAGTGTAGGTATGTTTTGTAAGTCTAGGAAAATAGTCGTAACATAAAGATCAACTCAATAGTGCGTTGTATTCTTAGCTATAGAATTTAAGTATTGTTTTTTTTTATTTATGTATTTATCGTCACATAATATGTCAATCTGCTAATACACGATCGGTGCAGTATTCAAGTCGTCTTGATCACCTAACTTGATCGATAGTTGTTTCATGAAGATGGAAATAGAAGTCAAGGGACACTTTGGCCCACATAGTTTTTAATGTAAACTTAAAACGTATTAGTTATGTACAATAGTGCCTATAAAGACGGACCTACAAGCCAAAGTGTTATATAATTATTCATTTCAAGTTGACTGCAACAGAAACATTTTCTAGATTTTGAATATGTCGTGACGAAAAAAGAAGCGCCTCGCCTTTGTTTTGGAACCTGTCTGAGTAGAGAGGTGCTGCCTACCAAGGGCCCGTGTTTAAGTCCGTTTATGAGAAGGAATTTAGGTGAAATAAGGCCTAATTTGGGTCCTGGATCTCATGACGTAGACCGAGACGCCTTCTACGATCTTCAACACAGGGTAATATGTTTTACTTCTTCACAATTTCTTAGTAAGTACCTACCTTTTTGTTGGTGTGACAAATTCCTTCAAGCATGGTTTTAATAGAGGTTACAGTTTATTATTCAGGAATTAAACTGCATGGCTACATTGGCAATACTAACGGCCGTTCCCACTATTCAGTCTATCGCTTACTTGAGATATAAATCGTAACTATCGTTGACTTTTTTGTCCCAATAAACTTATCGACGGTATAACTCATCCGTACACGCTGTCTGTCAATGGGAGCACGTATAGCTTACCAGCGATAGAAGTTTGTATGGAAATTGCAATTCACGCGTCCCAATGTAAGGCGATAAGAATGAGTTATCGGGTATATTGGGACAGCTTCAGATTATTGACAGCTAATTACTGACAGAAAAAGGTAGTAATATATCTCTTTCTGTTGATAGTATATTGGGAACGGCCGTAAATAAACACAACATAAAATAATTCTTGCTTCCTTACTTTGACGTGTACTAAACGCGTTTGTCCTAATGTACAAAAAATAAAACGAAGTTGAAAATAGCTGAACTATTTCGTTTCGACCTTCTTGCAGATTTATAGTAAACTTTACTATGGACCAAAGACTCCGCGGTGGCTAACAAAACACGAGTATCAACCGCCGCCGAGAGAACCACTTCCACCCAAACCGGTTCGTTACAACTGTGCAGCTTTCAATTCTACTTCAAAAAGAAAGGGTTTATTCAAAAGTAACGATTATCCTGCGTAAGTATTGATATAATTAACCTACCAATGGTTGATTTTTCTCAACACTTCTAAAATGTCAGCCTCTTATACGGTAGGGACTTGAAAGTAAAATATTTTTATGGAATTACTTATAATTATATCAACTTTCGTACATAAACGCTTTTGTGTGTATCTTACGTTGTCTGTAGTATAGGCTAGACAACAAGTTCAAAAACGTTTTAGTTCTTGGTAAAGCTCCTAAAAACATGAGCAAATGTTCATTAGATTCGGAATAACCCAATCCGAGACCAAGAATTGAAAGTTTGGAAACTTTTTTGTGGTTGGATCCCTCATGAACTGACAGCTGAGCAGAAGCGTGGAATGGTGCTCACATATACTAATGAAGAACGACCACGGACATTTTAATGCTGTTTATGACATTATCAAAGGAGACGAAACGTGAATTTATTGTTTTGAACCCGAAAAAATCAGCAAACTTGTGAATAGGTGTTTGAAAATGAGAACAGGGCAACAAAAGTGAGACAAGCGAAAAACGTTGGTAAAGAAATGATCGCATTTTTATTCTCAGCTACGGGTCCCATCTGCACAATTCCACTTGAAGATCATAAGAGTGTTAATGCCGAGTGGTATTCTACCATTTGTTTACCCTGTGCATAATTTTGCATTGGCGTATGGTCTGTCCCAATGGGGCAAGGTTTGTTTCCCTTCGGATGATCCTAGTGCCTGCGCCGTTGCAGTAGCCGATGTGATACTGCAAGGCATGGATATTTTTATACCAAGCTCTGTAGTACCGATCGGTGGCAGATCACAGCCCTGGTTCAATGCGTCAGTTAAAACAGGCGTATTGAACTTGGGTTGCGGCGCTGGGCTCAAAGGAACTGCAAAGTTCTGAAGAGGAAATATAACCGTGCCTCCAGATTTTTTAAGCGGCAAATCGCCCGTGTGAAATCGAAGCACGTCGTCAAAATTGGGGAGTAGCTTTCCAGTCACCCGACCGGAACACGCAAGTCCTGGTCGTTGTCGAAAGCTGCTCTTGGTAACTTCATTTGATGAGAGGTTTCACGTTTACCAATTCCGAAGAGGCAATGATAGCGTTCAATCAGCACATAGAAAACATGCCTTCAGTTCTGTGGTCCTCCTGTTTAAAAAAATGGTTCGTCCGCATGAAAAAATGTTCGAAATTAAAAGGAGAGTATTTTGAAAAGCAATAATTTTGAGTTACGCATAACTTTAAGTGTGTGTACGTACATTGCGAAAATATAAGTATTTTAAATTAAAAAAAATATAGATTCAAGATAAGTAAACACATATATATATTATCATATACTAAAATGTCCGAAAGTCGCTGCATCTTATAGTATATTATGTATTGTTTGTCCGATCGGCTCTCCATTTATTAGTATACCTATATCTCAGGAGGTATTTGCCTTTCACAAATGTAGGACTTGATCCGTTGTTGTTGTTACGATGCTTGTTGCTAGATATGTATTGTACTCGGTATTAAAACAATACCTACATTCCTACAATCTCAGCTGTTTCATGACTTGCACAACGTCAACTTACCAGTGTGATATAGTCATTATCAAAATATTATTAGTATACCAGTGGGAAGCGTTGAACAGGCTCCCCGTTTGGTGGGGACTACAGCCGCGCCGTTTTGACGTCAAGCAGGCCATAACGTTCAAGCATTAAGGTCGGACCGCACTTGAGCGGCGCTGCGCGGCATTACAACTGAAGTAAGCGGCAGCTCGCGTCATTTCTATACCAGTTTGCGTGCGAGATACATTACAAGATGAGCGATAGTGACGAGGATTTGGTAAATATTTCTTTAATGTGTGCAGAAGAAGAAAGAATTATGGAAGAAAAAAAATAATAAGAAATGGATTGTTGACATACCAATGTCACGCTATTAAGAAGACGAATATCACTATATCTTGGTTCCTCGCCTTCTTAATGACTCTGCATTATTTCACACTTACTTCAGAATATTGAAGACAAAATTCTTTAAAGTTAATAATTAACAGCACGCATACTAATGCGACGCGCCGCTTGCTGTGTCGCACTGTGCGTCGCGGCGCTGCACGTCAAAATATTCTCTTGTAGACAACTATGCCGCGACGCGCAGTGAAGGACTGCTCTAGTGCAGCATGCACCGTACAAAATAGTTGGAATAATATTTCGACATTGTAGTGCGGTCAGGTCAGGCTCTTATTGCGTTTCGTTTTGGATGACACCGTCATAAGTGACGAACGCAATTGCGAAGCCACTCAGTATTTTGGGGTTTTTAAGATCCCTGAGCGGCACTGCAATGTAATTGGGCAGATTATCATTTACCATGGGTAAGCGTCAAGTGAATTTTCGAAATAATAGAAGAGCTAGATGCTTTGCATTGCCACAACTATTGACAATCTCACAGACGAAGAACACCTAGACATCGATGCTCTGGATGGATACTACAAAACATTTCGCACCCGATAGCGATTAATTTCACAAAAGCCAAGACAGTTGCAGGAGACACCAAAATGTATATCAGACAAAACAAAATAATTGGAATTATCTCTAGATTAAAAAAAATATAAGTAGAAAAAATAAAAGAAGTATGTTATAAAGACTAAAGAAGTAATTTCCTTATTTATTTGTGATGACGTTTAGGAATCGATAGTACCTATAGTTCTTTCAAACAAGTATGCTTGTGACCATAACCGTCTTTTACTAACTAATCAGCAAAATAATACTGCTCAAAAGCAAAAAGGTACCAATCTAGTGAAATTACATGACTCTTAACAAATTCGACTCTAATAAGAAATATGCTGACGATCGATATGATAACTTTTGGGACTGCAAGTCAGTCAGTGTATAATAAAATGTTACTTAATATATGTATGTTCAAGCCAGTTTTGACCTACGTGCTTATTGTTACTGAAGGAAAATGACATTATGGGTCATTTTGAAGTTTTGTGCGGTATAAATTAGGGGTATGTTCCGATATTATGCACTGCGACCACTGTACAGAATGACGTCAATTTAGTATACTGTCATGAGTGTATTAAAGTTTTCTAGTTCATTAAAAAAACTGTTCTTGGAGTACTGTCAAATTAAAATTATTTGGGATTAAACTGTAGGTATTGTTTATAAAACGTTAGGCACTCGTGTGGTTTTGACCGATCACGTGATCAAAGTACTGCGAGTACCTTACCTCGAAAACGCACGTGCTCACAGCAGAATATGGCGGTGATTTATGACGTCATATATTTCCCTAGGGTACTGCGGCAGTATACTGGCAGTCCATTTCGGATCGAATTTTCTACAGTGATAGCACTGTGTAGTGCTCGCAGTGCATATCGGAACATACCCTAGGTATCTACCTACCTAAATTTTGTCTGATATTGATTATTGCATTTTAGACCATGTGATTACTTGCCAGAGACTAAAAAGAGGCAAATGCAATATTCGTACTGCTTTTCTGGAAAGAAGACTTTGAGGTGTCCTGTACAGGTATACTTTAAGTATTGTTTTTTTTCAATAATTTGACCTTTTTACTTTGTATGCTACGCACCTGTAGTAGGAGTACGTGATCTATTGTCTAAAGCGCATCCCAAACGTCTCAACAAACATAAACTGGGTTATAACAAAAAAATAAGCGGGTGTTGAATACTTGTTTTAAAAAGGTTCTATTACAAATCTGTGTCTATCTGTTGTTTAGCGTTCAACAATCTTTAGAAATTGCTTATTAACACGAGTCGAAGCTTGTCTAATGTGTGTCTAACAGATAGACCATCATCAAGGAAGATTTCGATATGATGGCAGATAGATGACAGCTGTCAAAAATTGCGTTCCATTCCTCTAATAATTAATTATTGTTCCTGTAAACTTCAGTTGATGTTGTATTTAACGACGTTCTAGTTAAACACAAGCTAAACACTGTTTTGTAATAGAAAAAGAAAAACTGCATTATAAACGTCGTTATTGTTAGATCGCTGACGTTGTGATAGTTAGGTCACTGTTTAACAAAACACATGTCTAAGTCATGTTTAGATTATTTGTTTTGTAATAGCACTGAAAGTGTTTGTTAAATTCTATGAGAGTATGAGATGCCAAAACTGCATAAATACCATTGCTGGTACACATTGATATTATAATATATGCTTCTTTATGCGACTTTATGCTTCTTTATTTATCATTCTGCTTTTATCATCGGTGACAATATTATATACGGCCAATGACTGTCCTCCGTTATATTTTTTTATTATTGTACCACACCACTCTACAACACGCAGTTGGTCTTCTTTTAAATCATGCGGTATCCATCGAGTGCAAACTTCCCAACCTTCAGGTGTACACGCAAAATCATTGAGGTTGAAATACATATGACTTTCCTGACATGTATTTTTGTATTAGTTTCAATCAGTTGTCGTAAGGTAAGTAAATATTCGGTTCGGTAACAGTAGTCACAAGGCTAAACTAAAATCATCACAGAAATTAACACGTCCAGGAATACACAGAGTTACTCGTAGCAGCCTAGCCAAACTCTAAGAAAAAAGCGATTCACACGATTGTATGAAACGTGTAGTTATTGATAAATTGACAGATGATGGCTATAATCTTGTAAAAAAACGGAGATAGCTGAAATCCACTACGTTTTAAGCAATTGTTCGCTTTCAAACTTAGCCGGATTATACTTCGTCGCCTATCGCCATACTGTAATTATTTCTTTTATAAACTTAAGTATGTGTAATGATTGCACGTTTCATACTAAAATAAATTTCTATTTTTACTTAGGCAGTCCCGCCTCTCATTACGTAGTATTTACTTTCCTTTTTGGTTATGAGATGGATCTTCATCACCAGTAATGCCAAAAATTCAAGTGTGGCTCTACTAACATTTTTTTCATTTATGCCACAGCAAAAATCATAACAAATCAAGGTGTAAATATTTCCTTGAGTTAAATTAACTTCACTGTCACCACACAAATTTCAAAACGATAGCACAGTGTAAAATCAAATAGCAATCACACAAAAATATCACCAATGTCAGTCAGTATGAATATTTTAAAATACTGTATGTAATTTTGTTTTAAAATAATTTTATTACAATTTACCCGTCAAAATCTTACAGTATGGCTCACGTGCCTATTCATATAACATTCTGATGAAAAATTTATTATCTTCAGATAAAGTGCGTTCCGTATAACTTAGACGCTTGTGGAGTTTGTGGCTGTTCTTGTTCAGCACAAGGAGATTATTGGCAATTCGAAAATAGATTATTTCTATGCAGAGATCATTACAATTTACTGTTCACTCACTGTCTCGCCAAATTTCAAGGAGCAAAACTCGCTGATTTTAAGGTACCTAAATTTAATCCAATCTAATATGTTTAACAAAATATAATTGTGTATAATTCTAAAATTTAATCTTGTTACAGTCTATAAGGGATTGTTTCTTCGCACATGCGCACAATAGTTGTAAGGCAGCATTAAAAATAATGAAAGTGGAAGAAATCCAAAAAAAACTTCGTAAAGAAGCTTATCTCGACCTTTATTTTCCACAGCGCCGATTTTGTAATAATTAGTAGCACCGATCTTATAACACATAATATTAGTTTCGGTTATTCTTAAATTGTCCGAATTGGCAACACTGCTTTTATCATAAATCATCTGAGTTCTGTCATTTTGACAGATTTAAAGTTTTATTGAATTCTTATTTACTTTGCAAAATCCTGTTATTGTTTATTTCTAATATTTACATTTTATAGTCCTATTTGATACTAACTTTATTAAAAATCATGAAACTAGACTCTAATAATAAGATGATCAATGGTGATGGCAATGATACACCCGAAGAAATACTGGATCCAAGACAACATGCGGAAGATATAATTGATGAGATACTAGCTGACTTTACGGAGTCTCGGTCACCTGATTTGAGGCACGGAATTGGCTTACCAGATAATTTTCTGAATATATTACAGTCGCCACGAACATTGGCAGGAGCATACTCAATCAATCAACCGCCACAAACGCGTACGCCCGCTAATTCATTCTCTGAAAATACTTCTGTTGACGATATAGATCCTTCATCAGATCTTGGGACATCAATACGAAACAAATGTATGGAATTAGAAGAGATATTACAAACTTTGAAATCTCGCCTCAATCATGTTGTTCTCGATGATAATATTATGATAAGTCCTGAAGCAAACTCTTTGGAAGCACAACTTGAACATGACTTAGATACTGATTGCCAGGAGGATTTGTCTTTACAAGAATTTCTTGAAATTTTACATTCCCAGAACAAAATTTCTCATAGTTCTGTTCAATGATCATACTTGATCTTTATGTAAAGTTGGTGAAAAATTATTGCCAGATAATAATTCATATTATATTATTGTATCAAATAAACATTATGAGCATAAAAGTTTATTATTCATTATTATGATTAATTCTAAAGACTCAATTAGAGTAATTAAAATGTTAATTTTTGTTTTAATTATGGTGAATTACAATTATTAGTGTATGTAGTAAAATATTTTTTCACTTCAAAAATTATAATCTATTCATAAAAAAGTTTGTTAATCTGTGTGGAATTTTGCATGCTAAAGGTAGTGGCACACTGTATGGCATGTTTAACAGAAGTTAATGTGTTAAATGGTAGATGTAAAAGAACATAAGCAAGTAGGCAAATATCATTTTTAATCACATAACATAACTTAACATCATATTAACAGTATGAAATAAATAAACACAGCTTTAAATATCATCAAACATATTATTAACTTGAGAACTAATACTAACTTCTGTTAGCTCTGGTACAGTGTCATTTTCATATAATTCACTTTCTGCATCATCTTTCTCGTACATACTTTCTTCATTTTCATTTTTCAGAATATATCCTACTTTTTTATTTGTTATCAAATTTAAAACAATATCATTTTTCCTCAAATTGAGTTCCATTTTAAAATTCCTCAGCCAACTATTATATTCTGTTGGGTCAAGTTCGACACACTTGTCTCTAAAATGAGCCATTGCTTCAAATGCCTTATCATAGTTATTATCAAAATTGGTATATATTATACTCTCAATGGCTTGAGTCATTTCTTTTGCTAATTCAATAAAAGGCTTGCCATGTCTGATTAAGATATTAAAATCTCCAAGTGGATCTATTGTACCAACCTTTTTAATATCATGGATAGATTTATCTAGATGATTTATATTAATTTTTGGCATTTCATCTATATCCATAATATCATTATTGTTGTCAATATTTTGTTGATCATCTTCATCCATTGGTAATGATTTCTTTTTTGTTTTCGGTTCAACTTTCTTTAAATCAAAAAGTTTTTTAATTTTCTCCAATGGTTCTCTCGACCTTTTTTTTATTAGTGGAGGTATTTGAGAAAGCATATTTATATCATCTCTCACAGAGGGCAAAGGTTTACCTGGGTTCATTGCCCTATATGCAATGCAATCAAGAACATATTGAGCTGATGGGCTCACAGTTTCTCCAATTGGAAATGCTTCAGTGTCATCAAATTCTGATTCCTCATAAGCTTTAGTTAAATCCATAGACTTTATTAAATTTTTAAAGGCTAGTACTTGTTCATCATTAATTGAAAACTTCTTAATATTAGTTACAGGAAATGTTATATTTTTTAAATTTTCTTTATAACATATTTCAGCCATGGATAGACATACATAGTTAGCATCAATGATAGGCATAAGAGCAAACATTTTTGGTGCATTTCCATTGTTGTAAACTCTTCTTACAATTCCAATGAGATTTAATTCATGCAGACATTCAGCTAAACATTTAACAGCAAATTGGGCTTTTTTATCACCTTTTTGGCCAAATACATAGAATAGACCATCACCATTTAAACATTGCCAGGTAACATTATTAGCAGCAGTAAAACCATATACATTCAATGATTTTTGACCTGGCTCATAAAGCATGCTTTTGTCACAATCAGAGAATGGAATGATTTGTTGGCCATAACTATATCCCTTTATAACATTAGATGAATCATCAATAACACTTTTGTTTTCAGAGTTAATATAGATTTTATTCTTCAATATACCTTCTGTAGTGCTTGCTGTATTGGTAATAGGATCTTTTACACACTTTAACCAATTTTTTACAACAGGCTCATCTTTTAGCTTGATGTAAACAGATAGTGGTATTTTGATGTTTGGACCAATACTTAAGTCAACATTCCATGGAATAGGATTTGTGGCTTTCTTCCTATGGTACAATAAGTACCTCATGGTATATTCAAATGTTGCTGTCGCCCCGTTGGTGCCTTCCACAAGGTTTCTTGCATACTCAATATCTATATATTTATTATCTTCAGAGTAAATATTTGGCCCAATAATGTCAACTTCAAATTCTTCTTCTTTTAATCCAAAGAGAGCCTTTGAGAAAATAAAATTTATTAGTTAAAAAAGGTGGAATAATGGTGCTTATATATGTATAAAAGTTTTAATAGTGTCACTAATTTACACTGATTATACGAGATTTGAGACAAAACAGAATATAGTTCTTAACCTACCTTATTCATTTGGTCATCTTCAATGAGTGAAGGATTTTTAAAATTGGTCATTAATATAATTTTTCTATTCATGAATTTCACACCTGGTACTCCATTTTTAAAGTGATCAACTGCTACTATGAGAGCATCAAACCAATTCCCTTTAGTCTTAGAAGCCTGTAAATACAATATATAATTGTATATTATAATGTTTGATACATGCAGGAGCAGAAGAATTCTTTATTCTGTAAGACATAGAAAATATTTTATAAGAAATATAAAGCTGCTTTAATGTGTACTTCAGTTCTTAAAGGTTTAACATGGCTTAAAGGTCTTCTACCAGGCCATAAATCCAAAAAAAAGGTATGACAACCAGTCCTTTACTTTATAACTTCTTGATTAGTAAATAATATAATCTATCAAATTAAGGATTCTATGAGTAACCAAGGGAACTCCTGAGCTTTAATAGGTGTAAATGTATAATGTTCATTTGGTGAGACAGAATTGACGAAGATGACCATGAATGGCAACTGGAACATCTCAATTATGAGTATGACACACAAACAAAATTCAAATTTAAATATTAATTATTTATTTATAAATATAATTATTAATTAATTCAAAATAGGATGTGACATCACTTATTGAAAGTCAAAAAACGACCACCCATTCCAAAATTAATGCCTCAGACCTGAGAAGAATGGGCGCAACAAACTTAGCGGGCCTTTTTTTCTTTTCATCGAATAAATATTTTTACAAAGTAATATTGTACAATTAAACTTATTATTTAATAGCCTGAGGGTGATCACTCCATTCCCAATCTGTGGTATCATTAAGAAAGTCATTTATGTTATAGTAACCTTTACCACACAAACATTTTTTAAGTATTTACACATTTTTCTATCGTAGTTGAACATTTTATACTAAACAGAATGAGATATTTAGGCTCAGATGCAGGGAAAAGGTTCACCATAATATATTAGGACTGTTGAAATATTAGTATGGAGCCCAAACAAAAGTAGTTAATTTGGGTAGTACTTTCAAAAGAGTATAAGCTTGGGTGAAACTTGGGTAGTCTCGTTGTATATAACCCTCTCTACCTAAAACAGTCAGATCTTTTTATGGAAAAGGAGGACAAACAAGTGTATGGGTCACCTGGTTTTAAGTGATCACTGCCACCAACATTCTCTTGCAACACCAGAGGAATCGCAGGAGCTTTGCCAGCCTTAAGGAAGTTGTACACGCTTTTTTTGAAGTCATTGTACCCATGTCATATTATCCCGGAAATACAGCACAAGGAAGCTTTGTCATATGTGGAAGAAAGTTCATTGAAAACAGTCAATTTTGTTAAATAGATAGCTGATATTTATCAGAATGTTTATCATATGTTACAGCCTATATTATTAACTGTACACAATTTAACGGTAGCTAGATTACTCTATGATATTACTCTAAGAGTATTAATAAAACTCAAATGTTTTACTTACGTTCTCAGGCAAATTACGAATCATTTGCCAGGTAGGAGTTTGTAACTCAAAGATTATTTCAATATGTTTAAAGTCTCCAGTATAGCTTTTGGAGCCTAGTAATATTACACCAACATAGTTTTTAGCTTGACTTAAAATTTTCCTCTCTAATATACGAGCGGCGCATTCTCTTGCATAAACAAAAAAACACTTGTCTTCTTTTTCAGAAGTCGCGGAGGTATTTCTCCCTATATCCAATATGATAACTGTGCCTTGATCTATTTTAATTGGCGCCATTCTTGTCCCTCCTTTTTCAACTTCAAGTAGTTACTATTTAAGTATTTAATTCTCACTGTACTGAAACTACTTCTAAATTAAAAGTTAGGATTCTACTATTTTGTAGCCACAGATCACTTTTACGAGTTTGTAGCAGATATATGTTAATAAAATATATACCTAAAAAATTATATTTTTTTTATTCCAAAAACATGTTAAGACTTGTTTTTTTTTTTTGCGCCATTTATTGGCCTGCACGGTTTGTGCGTCAGCCATACAAAAAGGTGAGGAAGTGTGTCATTGGATTGAGAATTGGAACGGAATTTCGAAAAGGATCAGGTAAATTTAGTATATAAGTACATAAATGGTTATAATTTTATATCGTTAAGAAAAATAAAACTAGCTAAAATTCTATATACATCAATATTTATATTAGATAAAAGGACAGAAATTGAAGTAGGAAAAGGAATTTTAATGTACAAAAGCGAGGAAATAAAAGCGGAACGGTCATGTCGAGGACAGGCAAAGAATATATGATTAAAATCCCCAACGTCATTGCCACACTCACATATATCACTAGGCAAAAGGTTAAGCCTTGCCAGATGCAAGGGAATGCATGCATGGCCCAGCCTCATACGAATAAGAGTCGAAGTGGTAGCTTTACCAAACGTCAGATTTGAAAACCACGGTTTAGGAGGTATATCCACCTGGATCGTGCTGTAATATCGACCTTTAGTCTGACTTGAAGAAAGCCACATATGTGTCCAAGAGTTGAATAAGTGGGATTTAGGAAGGAGGGCCAAATCACAACAAAAGTTTTGGTACGGAACCAGATCTCCGTCATTGACCGCAGCTTTGGCAAGGCTATCAGCCTTGGTATTGCCAAAGATTCCTGAGTGCCCCGGAATCCAAGCAAAGGAAACTGTGTAATTTTTGCTACAACATTGATACAATAAATCACGACATGCAATAATGACTGGATGATTGTTACTGCTAAAAGGAAATCTGTCCAAGGCTTGTAGGGCACTTTTAGCGTCGGTAAAAATTATTGTGTTTTTTAATTTCATGATTAAAATGTATTCCAGAGACTTCAGCAGACCAAAACATTCTCCAGTAAATACTGAAGTCTCTGGAGGCAATTTTATTTTCTGTACAATGCCAAACTGTTGATGAAAAATGCCAACTCCCACACACTTCTCAGGACCGGGTTTGGAAGAATCACTAAAAACTAAATGGCAATGTTTCCATCGGCTGTCACTGTCAATAATATCCATAAATTTGGCATTGGCAGAAGGATCTTGTTTACAAACACCAAAGTCAAACAAAATAGATGGATTTAAAATTAATGCATCATAGTTAACACAAAATATCGGAAGAAATTGTGATCTATGTGTTGGAGCTTGAAGAGCTAAGTATTTTTGGAGACTAACAATAAGGCATGGCGGCGATTTATGAGCCCAGTACGAATAATCCATACATTCCAACAGAGACCGTAACTTATAGTAAAGAGGATGAGTATAAACTTGAAATGCTCTAAACAGGAACCTGTCACAAAGAAATTGACGTCTGAGGTGCAGGGGGGCTTCAGAACATTCCACCTGCAAAGCGTTAATAGGGCTCGACCGCATAGCTCCCGCAATTATTCTCAGAGCCTTAGACTGGATAATGTCTAACTTATGGAGAGCTACTGCATTACAGGGTTCAAGTATAAATGTTCCATAGTCTAAAATGCTTCTTATTAGAGCATTATATAGAAGCTTTAGAGAGAAAGGATGGGCTCCCCACCAAACTCCAGAGAGACAACGCAGTATGTTTATAATCTTCTCACATTTGGCACTTATATAGTAGCAATGAGGGCTTCCTGTAAGTCTTGAGTCTAAAATTACCCCAAGAAATGTTGCTTCACTTTTAGTGGGAATTCTAATGTTATTATAAAATACAGATACTGCTGGAGGAAGTCTCATACGTGAGAATAAGACTATAATACTTTTAGGAACCGAAAGGCTTAAAGTGTTATTGTCAAGCCAGACTTTTAATAACTTAAGGGAATGTGTCATAGTATCAGACATGTTGTCTACAGAATCACCAGACACATAGAGGAGTAAATCATCTGCATATTGGAGTGTGTTAACTTTACCCTTAAGGGAGGCTTCCAGATCATGAGAATATATATTGTAAAGTAAAGGACTTAAAACTGAGCCCTGAGGTAAACCTTTCCAGGCAATACGGGATTGGTAGGAGTCTCCTGATATTACTTTAAGCATTCTACCAGAGAGAAGATTGATTGTGAAGCTTATAAAAATTTGTGGGATATTCAAATTAGTCATTTTTTGTTTCAGAATTGAAAGGTTGACATTATCATAGGCTGCCGACACATCTAAGAATGCCGCTAACACAGACTTATTGTAAGAAAATGCCAATCTTAAGTCTGTCATAAAAATACTGAGACTATCCATTGTACTCCTGCCTTTCCTAAATCCAAACTGGTTTGGTGATAGTAACCCCTTACTCTCAATAAACCATTCTAGTCTAGTTTTAATTAAATGTTCAGAAATTTTGGACATAACTGGAGCTAATGCAATTGGTCTGTATGATGATGGATCATTAATCGGTTTGTTGGGCTTGTGTATTGGGATAACTTCATGGATTTTCCATGATGGAGGAATATTACCTGATGTTAAGATTGAATTAATTAAATTGAGAAAATAAGAAAGGCAGGAATCATTCAGGTTTTGAAAAAAGGAATATGGAATTCCATCACAACCAGGGGCTGAGTCCCTTAGTTTTGAAAGAACCCCTTTGAGTTCTGAAAGGCTAAAGGAAATGAATGAATTGCTACTATCATGCTGGGGGAGGAGAGAAAGCTGTGAGTTAGAAGACATATTATCTATAGATGGGACAAATGGTGGAGCTAATCTGTCAAGAAACAAATCAACTGTACTGCTATCCATAAGAGGAGACCTTGGAGGTTTAAAAGAGGATCTGAATCTACGAATATTTTGCCAAACTTCAGATGGAGAAATGTCTGGTGAAATTGAGGCACAAAAAGATTTCCAGCCATTGAATCTTTTTTGTTTTAATAATTTACGTGTTTTAGTTATAATATTACAAAGAACATTAAAATTTTGTGATGTAGAATTTTCTCTGTAATTTTTTTCAGCTATCTTTCTCTCAGCTATCGCAGCAGAACACTCACTGTCCCACCAAGGAGGTGATGGAATATACCCATTGCCATTATTATTTTTAATAGGAAAAACTTCCTCAGCAGCCTGTAGTAGGGCCTGTGTAAAAGCTTCATTACAAAGATGATTATTGCTATCATTTAGTGGAGGTATGGTTGATAAATTTTGTTGAACTTTATCTCTATATAATGACCAGTTAGCATCCTTAAGTTTATATTTTAACCGGGAAGGAGACTTTGACAACTTTTCGCTAATTTTTTGAGGAAATGATACAATTAGTGGAAAGTGATCACTTCCATATGAAGACGATAGAGGCCACCAGTTTAATGTAGGGGCAAGGGAGGGACTACACAGGGTTAGGTCTGGTGCACTAATACCCTCATGGGGCTGTGACCTTCTAGTAGAACAGCCAGAGTTTAGAAGGCATAAATTATTATCATCTAAGATGTCTAAGATTCTAGCCCCATAATGATCAGACTTAGAACTTCCCCACATAGAATGTTGTGCATTGAAATCTCCCATGACTAAAATAGGGCGCGGGAGTGAAGATAGAATGCTACAAATATCATCAAAGACTTCAGTGGAAGGGTGAGGTATATACATATTTACAAAACAAATATTATTTACACTAGCAGCAATAATGGAAAATTTATCACTGTGATTAGGGATGGGTATGTGGACAAAGGGCACACCTCCTCTAAGAATTAGTGCAACTCCACCATACCCATCTGTTCTGTCTTCTCTAAGACAGATATGTCCTGGAATTCTAAAATTGAATCCGGGACGAAGCCAAGTCTCTTGAAGAGAGACTGCAAATGGTTTGTAACTATTCAATAAATAAATTAGGTCACTTTTTTTACTATTAATACTCCGGCAATTCCACTGAATCACTAGAGACTGGTTTTGTGGATGGTCCTGACTGGCCATGATTTAAAAAACTTTTCAAAGTAGCAGCATCGTTGGACGGTATTTTAATTATATTAGATTGTGAAAGGTACTGAATGATAGAAATGATGAGATCCTTTGTTATTATTTCTGACAAATCATTGTAATTTTTGAGACAACCTGTAGAAAAGGAAGAAATGTTGCTGTAATCTTGGATAAGCTCTGCATGCGCTTTTTGATCATATCCCTTACTAGAATTTCTGGGACGAACTTTGGGTTTCAAGAATACTGTTTTCCTATATGACTGTGTGGGACTCTTAGAAAGGCTTGTTAAATTATTGGGGTTGGAATACGTAATAGTTGGACCAGTAGGGGCCGATGAAGCAGAAGCAAGAACGTCAGCATAAGATTTCGAAACTGGTGGATGGACTTTACTGGCTTCTGAATAAGATATAGAGTTTCTAGCCATTGTTTCCTTAATAGCTTTTTGTCTAGCATACTCCGGGCACTTTTTGTCGGTTGCGAAATGGGAACCAGAACATAAGATACAGACAGCATCATTCCTTTCAGTCTCACAGCTTATACCTGAGTGGTTGTCACCACATTTGTAACACCTTGGAGTGCCTCTGCATTGCATTTTGGTGTGACCAAAACGGCAACAATTAAAACATTGCAGCGTGGGGAAAATATAAAGCTCTACAGATAAGGAATTGAAACATATAAAGACCCTGGGAGGTAACACCTTCCCGTCAAAGGTTAAAACTACGGTCTCAGTTGGAATGAACTTGGGTGTCTCTCCATCATATACCTTTCGGTTTAATCTCCGAACTTTCAAAATGCTTCCACAGTTCTGCGGAAGCTCAATATTTTCTATAATATCTTTCTCATCCCAGTCACATGGCACACCTCTCACAATTCCCATGCGGGTGATAGTGAAGGCCGGAATAAATGCTTTGTATTTATTAACATCAAGAGATTTGTGATCTAGAAATGTGTTAGCATCCTGAAATGTTTTAAATTGTAAAGACAACCTATTCCTTCCAATCTTTTTGATGCTTCCCTCTACAATGTTTTTTATCAAACTTTTTTTAAGGAAAAATCCAAATTGTACTGGGTGAATAGATCCGGTTTGATTTGGTAGTAAGATTTTTTGAACATGGACAACATAAGGCGCAGGGTCTGACGCGTGGTAAAGTGACCGAGCAGAACGAGGGTTACTTGTGATATTATTAGACTGAACAGCCTCATTATGGTGGATTTCGGTGTTTTTATCATTAGACTCAAGCATGTTAGGAATAACATTATCCTTCAAATCATTGGGAGAGTATTGGGAATCTGATGGACCCTTATATCTGTGATTTTTTCTCTTCCTTTGATTTCTATCTGAGATTCTCTTTCTTTTAATTGATTTCGTGTTTTCCGAACAGTCCGTATCTATAATTGAACTTTCCGTTTCCATTCCCGACGCATCTATTGTGACTACATGAGACACCTGGAGGGATGCCCCTCCAGGGTCTTCGGGCTCCAACATGGACGCCAAGAGAAAAATTCTATTTACATATAATACAATAAAATGACTTACCAGGTGAAGAGAAAAAAACTAAAACTATAAATAATAAACACTAACTACTTATATATACACCTTACAACTTAACTGATCCTATAATATCAAATTAATTTAACTTTCAAAAGTTTTGCCAAAAAAGGACGTCCGCCTACTTCTAAACTTCCCGCCTTTTTTTCTTAAGACTTGTTATTGTTGTTCAAACTTCAAACCAACTTGAAACTTCATCGGTTCATACTTCTCATATATTTATGAAGTTTTTTTTTTAATTTATTAACGGCTTTGGACACAAGTCCTTTAAGCCTTATTTGAAGTTGAAGCAGCTTGAACACAGAACAAATATTACAGAATATATGATTATTACAGTGCTCACCATAGACCATAGGGCCTCATGTTCGTATTTTCCGAAAATATTTAACAATTTTCAAATTTATTAATCGTCTTGATTTTTAAGGCTTTGAATTTTTAGAATAACGCAATAGCAATTCGATATTATTTCAGGGTTAACACATTTCTCGCTGTCATAGATAGACTCATATCGGATTTAACGAGAAATTGTTATTTTAATTAATAAAGCGTTTAACAATAGTTTATGTAGAGATACTTATTATTTAGCATTGTTTATAGAACAATATTTAGGTTTTTGTGAAATATTTTAATTGCTCTCCAATTTTCAAAAATCGTATTTTGTGTGTTTTTTCAAGTTGTAAATCGAAACAAAAATTTTATTAACTTAATTTGTCGCTCCTTAAAATTTGCCGCCTTAGGCTACAGCCTACTCAGCCTGCTAGTAAATCCGCCACTGGTAGCACTGGAAACTTGATTCGATGAAACCATTCGATGTATGAATGTCCAAGGTGAAAAGCGGCTAAAGCACGGTGCCATGCCGGGATTTCACCTCCAGCATGTTTGTGTCGACTGAAACCAGCTACTCGTCCGCAGAATGTCTACAGTGAAGGTTCCTGTTGAGAAAATATATTGCATATTGGCAGTTATTTTTTAAGGGCCTAATATTTTAAATTAAAATTGACTTGTCACTCACTCAATGTCTGTTTAATCTTCTACGATATAATTTTCATGTGGCTTATTTATTTTGGAATATATACTTTATAAACATAATAATGCTTGTTCCATTGTGCTAAAACATAACAGGCCTGCAACGTGAAGTACGTTATGTAAGTAATGGGTTATGGTTTGGTTATGGGACAGCAATAAAAATATCCGATAAGAATCAACGGATAATTTTGTAACATGTCGGAAACTGCCGACAGTACTAGCAGTGGAACGATGATGTTAGAGAAAACAACCACGGGCAGTGTTACTGGTAGTGGTTTACCTGCAATAGAGAAATTGAAATTATAATAACCCTAAATATTTCACAATCAATAATTATAATATAAATACTTCACTGATGTACGTAAATACAGTTCTATGATAATTTAAACACTACGTCCAATACAGTTTTCTTTTATGAAGACAATGATATTATAGTATACTTTTAAATTGTATGAAGACCAATGATGTTATACATAACGTCATTGATGAAGACAATGACAAAAGACCTGCGGCAACCATTGTACTTAGTAGATTGAAAAAAGTTGCACGCTCCATGAAAAATATCTTTTTACAATAGATCCTAGGATTTAAGTGCATTTTAATCCTCAAAAATCATATATTTTATTATAATATTCATATCTAGAGTCTTACTTAGTATTATTTTCTCTGTTGTAGAGCGGTCTGTGACATTGCCAGTTGACACACTTCATAGCCGATTCATCGTTGTACTGTTTGTGTTTTGGTTTAGAGATTGCGTTTTCTTTCTCAAATAAGTACCTAATCAGAAGTAAATCATTAGTAATAGTTCCAGAATCCAGTTTTCTCCTAAGTTTTGTTGCCTATAAGTTTAATATCACCTAGGTCCATTTTGTATTTTAATTTGTTGTTGAATTTTCAATTAAAAGTTCAAAGAAATCAATTCGAATAATTTTTGAAGATGTGATTTTCGCCAAAGTATGAAGTATGAGACTTATAATCTAGTAGTAGATATTGATAATTAATATCATCATAGGAAATGTTAAAACTAATGAATCAACATAGGATTCTCAATAAATAATATTTACAATGAAATTTACATTTCAACACCGTGCATTTTACTGTTATATCGGCATGAGTGTCTGGATTTTTTTCCTAATTACAGGTAAATGTTTATTTTGAATTCTAATTCTTGTAAGAACAAACAAAATAATTATCTCTTCACATATGTGTTTTATCATTTTCGTAAGTACCGAAATGTTGGGCTTTAAAAAAGGAGAACTGGCAAGTAAGTCATTGCCACATTGGATAATTTATTTAAAGAAATGAAATTATAAAGAGCATTATATTTTTTGAGCTTGTTTGTCCTCCTTTTAATAAAATTATCCTTTAAAAGGTATTTAATCGAAATCAACATTATGCCAACTTAACTGGTACTTAACCAAAGCAGTGTACTTTGCTGCTTCAGAGTGTCTGGAGCATATGGTGGTGCTCCAAATTATGGACCTAAACCATAAAACTAAACAAAAATACAGAACAATAAGCTTATGATCTGAATAAATGACCTAATCTGATATTTATGTTATTTTCAGTTGTGTATAAATATATGACAGTGAGTGAAGATCCAATTGCTTATAAAGTAGAGAGAAGTGAACATGTGATGAGGATTCAAGATAAATTTAGAAAAATATATCTGAGAGGTTGCAATCCATCCGATGGTATTGTCAGAGGATCTGAGGGTAACAATATTGTAATTCTTCAAGAAACATACTCTACATCCCGGCACGCTCCATGAAAGAAAATTTTTTCACAATAGATCCTAGGATTTAAGTGCATTTTAATCCTCAAATCATATTTATTATAATAGTCCTATCTAGAGTCTTACTTAGTATTATTTTCTCTCTTGTAGAGAGGTCTGTGACATTGACAGTTGACACACCTCATAGCCGATTCATCGTTTACTGTTTGTGTTTTGGTTTAGAGTAACAATATTGTAATTCTTCAAGAAACATACTCTACATCCCGGATATTTCCTTGGTGTGGGCTGTCTATCAACTCCCAGGGTTGTGCATGCCATATAGGCAACTAAGCATTGCCTGCCATAATAAGAACATAAATTTATATATACCACTAGTGTTAAAGTTAATTTAGTTCCATTATTATATTACTAAATTATTATTAAAAATCCACCCAGTAAGTTATAGCTTACTCTAGATACCTAGTAAAAGTAATACCAGTGGGAGGCTCCTTTGCACAGGATGCCGGCTAGATTTTGGGAACCACAACGGCATCTATTTCTGCCGTGAAGCAGTAATGTGAAAGCATTTCTGTGTTTCGGTCTGAAGGGCGCCGTAGCTAGTGAATTTACTGGGCAAATGAGACTTAACATCTTATGTCTCAAGGTGACAAGCGCGATTGTGGTGCCATTCAGAATTTTTGGTATTTTCAAGAATCCTGAGCGGCACTGCATTGTAATGGGCAGGGCGTATCAATTACCATCACCTGAACATCCTGCTTGTCTTGTCCCTTAATTTCATAAAAAAAACCTTTGATTTGTACTCATAAGACTGCCTATTTCAACCCACTATATATACAGGGTGTCGCAAAACTCAACAATAACCTGGTACCGGGCGAGAGGCCAAGGTATACCAGTTATGAAAAAAATAAGAAAAAAAATCTATGTCACTTAGTCAAGCGATGATAGACATTTTTCGAAAATGTTAAAAATTTGACCCCCTTTGTCGCATTTTTAGGTACTGTGATCGCAATTTTCACAATTTTACAGTGATTTTTTTAATAATGTTATCTCAAATAACAGTCCTATTAATGGTAACCACAAATGAAAGTAATAATCATTGTTAACTAAGTAAAATAAATTAAATTTTGACGAGTTATGGTTTATAAAATTTATGTCAGTCAACTGTGACACTCTACGTTGGCATAAAAATGTACTACACTTGACCTATGGCTAAGTTTTTTTAAAAGATGGCCCATTTAGTCTTGCCACTTTTCTTGCCAATAAAATATATTATTGGCAAGAAAAGTGGCAAGCTATTTCGTATGCTATGTGTAGGGATCCCTCAGTAAAAAAAAATACCTGATATTGTTTTGTTTGAAAAGTTCGAAGTCTCCATTGTTTGTAATGAACAAAAATGATAAAAAGAAATGGATAGTAGTTATGGTATTTGTCAAAACGAGACGTCACTATCCGTCTCACTCACAACGACTCATCAGTCGTTCATAATAAAATTTAAACAATAACATTTAGTACGCATCGTTTCTTCGTTTACTGCGCTTCTCTCGTAATCGTGCTACTTTCGTACTATCGACTTTGGCTTGTGTTACCCTGGACTTGATACTCTATCCGTACTTGACGACTCTGGCTTTGTTTTTGGACTTTGTGCTGTGCAAACTGTGTGTGAACAACATGCCGCATTTGTACACACCGCAAGAGTATGCAAATATGCATCTTATCTACGGTGAGTGCCATTGTAATGCCTCTGCGGCAGCTCGACTGTATCGGGAGAGGTACCCGAATGTGGAGCGGCACCCAGATTATCGTGTCTTCCTAAATGTGCACGCATCATACTCGGAAGGACGATTACCCAGTGCTCGTACATCTGGTGGGAGACCTCAAGGAAACTACGACGCTGAAGTTGAAAATGACCCCAGTACCTCAGTACGTGCGATTGAAATTGCAACGGGTGTGGCGAAGAGTACCGCACATCGAATTTTAAAACGATACGATTTTCATCTTTGCCATGTACAACGTGTGCAGAGCTTGTTACCACGTGATCACGCACCCAGAGTTGATTTCTGCAGAACCATGTTAGCGAAAATTCGTGAAGATCCGGATTTTCTAAATAAAGTTTTGTGGACTGACGAATCGACATTTAAAAGAGATGGTTATTTAAACTTACATAACCTTCATAGTTGGCATACGGAAAACCCGCATTTGATGCGTGAGGATCGATCCCAATACCAATTTAAAGTCAACATGTGGACAGGAATATTAAATGGTCAAATAATTGGACCATTTGAATTCACTGAAAATTTAGATGGCGCCACCTACTTGCATTTTCTTCAAAATTATTTGCCGACATTGCTAGAAGATGTACCACTCAACATCTACAGAGAAATGTGGTATCAACAAGATGGTTGCTTGTTGGTTGCTGGATGGTTGTTGGGGATGCATAAAAGAAAAGGTCTACTCAAAACCAATTCAAAATGTAACAGAATTGCGCCAAAAATTGATGCAGCATCAGAAGAAATCAATGCGAGGAGATTTGCAAGACTGGTGAACAGGTCATTTCTGAGGCGATGCAGAGCTTGTATTCGTGCTGGAGGGAAACAATTTGAGTATCTGCTTTAATTTTAGAATAATAAAGTGTTACGATAATTTACCGTTTTATTTTGATTAAATTTTCCGGGAGTTCCTTTCGCAAAAAATACAAAATAGCAGTTTTATTGGCAAGAAAAGTAGCAAGTGTTGTACTATTTTGAAATCTAGACTAAATGGGCCATCTTTTAAAAAAACTTGCCATAGGTAGTGTAGTACATTTTTTTTCCAACGTAGAGTGTCAAAGTTGACTTACATAAATTTTATAAACCATAACTCGTCAAAATTTAATTTATTTTACTTAGTTAACAATGATTATTACTTTCATTTGTGGTCACCATTAATAGCACTGTTATTTGAGATAACATTATTAAAAAAATCACTGTAAAATTGTGAAAATTGCGATCACAGTACCTAAAAATGCGACAAAGGGTGTCAAATTTTTAACATTTTCGAAAAATGTCTGTCATCGCTTGACTTAGTGACATAGATGTTTTTTCTTATTTTTTTCATAACTGATATACCTTGGCCTCTCGCCCGGTACCAGGTTATCGTTGAGTTTTGGGACACCCTGTATACATATTACTGTGATAATTAGTAATCACATCCAAGAATTACATTGATTTATTAACTAAAAAAGGTCGAATAAAATGTTAGAATTACTCATGACTGCTGTTTCCTTTTAGCTGCTGTTGATAATGATGTATGGGTACTGCAGGGATTTCTCGTAATAACAAGGCATGGTGACAGGGGCCCACTCACCCACCTAAAAGGTGGTGACAAGATACCATGTGATACTGTTCCAATCTCACCATTGTTAAAAAAGTTTGTATTATTATTTAGCACTACTAAGCAGATTGATGAAGCATTCGATTTCAACATCACATCCATACAACTGTATAATGTTCTGTCTATTAAAAGAATATTTTGACAAATTTTGTAATAAAAATTTGACTTACAACTGACAACAACTGATCAATTTAGATATTTTTTTCGTATTTTTTTTTAAATGAAAATAAGGGACGAGATGAGCAGGGTATTCAGCTGATGGTAATTGATACGCCCTGCCCATTATGATGCAGTGCCGCTAAGGATTCTTGCAAACTCCAAAAATTCTGAGTGGCACTACAACTGTGCTCGTCACCTTGAGACATAAAAGATTAAGTCTCATTTGCCCAGTCATTTCACTAGCTACGGCACCCTTCAGACTGAAACACAGTAATGCTAACACATTACTCCTTAACGGCAGAAACAGGCGCCGTTGTGCTACCCATAATCTAGCCGGCATCCTGTGCAAAGGAGCCTTACTCTTCTTTTATAACAAAAAAATGGCTTGATCAATCTTGATAAGAATTATTGTATGTATATATAATATACATACATATATATAAAATGATGTATATGTATCTAATAAATACATTTTATTATGTGATTAAATTGAAATTATGGTAATCATAAGAAATTAATATTTTCTTATGGATTCCGTTGGTAGCTATTATCATATTACATTTGTTTGTATAGTTCAGTGTTGTAGTTTTCTCTAATTCAGTTTTTTTTTTATGGAATAGGAGGACAAACGAGCGTACAGGTCACCTGGTGTTTAGTGATCACCGACGCCCACATTCTCTTGCAACACCAGAGGAAAAGGGCGTTGCCGGGCTTTAAGGAAGGTGTACACGCTTTTTTTTAAGGAACCCATGTCGTATCGTCCCGGAAACACCGCACAAGGAAGCTCATTCCACAGTGTTGTCGTACGCGGAAGAAAGCTCCTTGAAAACCGCACTGTTGAGGACCGCCACACATCCAGATGGTGGGGATGATATCCTAACTTGTGGCGTGTCGTGCGATGGTGGAATTCAGCGGCAGGAATCAGGTTAAACAGCTCTTCGGAACACTCCCCGTGATAAATGCGGTAGAAGACACACAATGAAGCGACGTCTCTACGCAACGCCAAGTGATCCAGCCGTTCGCAGAGCACTGGATCCCCGACAATTCAAGCTGCTCTGCGTTGCACGCGGTCAAATGGATCGAACTGATACTGGGGTGCGCCAGACCAGAGATGACAGCAATACTCCATGTGTGGCCGGACCTGCGCATTGTAGAGCGCTAGAATGTGGGCCGGCTTGAAGTATTGCCGTGCTCTATTGATGACGCCCAGCTTCTTCGAAGCCAATTTGGCTTTGCCCTCCAGATGGCCACCAAATTGGCAATTGCTTGAAATTTCGAGACCCAGTATTCCGATTCTAGGCGAGGTTTTAAGGTAAGTGTTGTCGAAGAGCGGTGATACGACAAATGGGGTTTTTTAATGGGAAAAAGCGCAAACTTGAGTCTTCTGGGGGAATTGAACCTTGTACAATTTAATTGTACAAGGTTCAATTTATCCCATTCCGCGACCTTCTCGAGAGAGGACTCGATAGAAGACACAAGTTTCTCCCGGCACTGGTCGACGATTTCCCGAGAGAGACCTGCATGGCCCGTGTATACGGCATCACCAGTGCTGTCGTCTGCATAGCAATGTATGTTGGAGGTGTCCAACATATCATTGATATGCAGAAGAAACAGCGTAGGAGATAGCACACAGCCTTGGGGCACTCCAGCATTCACGGGCTTCGGGTTCGAGCAATATCCGTCGATAACGACCTGTATGCTGCGCCCAGTTAGGAAGCTGGAGGTCCACTTGCACAAGCTCTCGGGAAGCCCAAATGATGGAAGTTTTGAGAGGAGCGCCTTGTGCCATACACGATCAAAGGCCCTTGCTATTTCCAGGCTAACTGCCAGACCTTCCCCCTTGCTTTCAATAGCCACCGCCCATCTATGTGTTAGGTATACCAGAAGATCTCCTGCCGACCGACCATGGCGAAAGCCGTACTATCGGTCGTTGATCAACTGGTGACCTTCTAGATATACCAAGAGCTGGCGGCTGATTATGCTCTCCATGATTTTGGAGAGCAGGGAGGTAATAGCAATAGGCCTGCAGTTTGCCGGATCCAAACTGTCTCCTTTTTTTGGATCGGATGGACAAGGGCTGACTTCCATGAGTCTGGGACTACGCCTTTGGAATAAGAGTGCCGGAAACGCTGTACTTCAGGCATAGAGCTCTGACACCACGGGATGGTCGGCGGTGTTTTTCCATTGTCGTCAAGAGTCGAGTTGAAGGCAAAAAGAGCGCAAAGGAGATCAGCTTTCTCTTTTGCCGTATGGGCCAGGGTGTCATTTCTCATGTGCGACCAGAACTTGCGTGTTCCGGTCGGGTAACTGGAAAGCTGCTTGCCGATTTTGACGATGTGCTTCGATTTTGCACGGGCGATTTGCCGCTTAAAAAATCTGGAGGCACGGTTATATTTCCTCTTAAGAAGGGAAACAAACCCTGCTCCAAGGGTAGGATGCAAAAAAGGAACGCATCCTATCCCAATCTGCTGACTTGTAGTGCCAAACGCGGCGGGTCGTTGGCGTCGGATAGGCACTACACTCCTGACCAGGCAATGGTCGGACGTTCCGAGTGGGGCGTCGACGGTGACCTGGTAACTATGGTAAGGACCTGGTAAGGATGTGTAGTCAGCAGAAGATCTAATATGGACGGCATGTGGCTATCCACATCCGGGAGCCGCGTTGGCGACTCAACCAATTGGGACAGACCATACGCCAATGCAAAATTATGCACAGATCGCCCTGCGTAGTCTGTGGTGCGTGATCTAAGCCATTCGACATTATGCCCGTTGAAATCACCCAAGACTACGATTTCAGCGGAGGGTATCTGTGCAAGCACGTCGTCAATTGCCGCTTGAACGCAGCCCATGAGTTGATCGGTTTATACGCTACCACTATGGGACCTGTAGACACACGCATAGATGCGGACGCGGTCCTCTAAATCTACGCGGAGCCAGAGAGTAGACAGGTCCCAACCCTCAAAATTCCCGAGACGGCGACAGCAGATATCCGGGAGGATATCTGCTGTCCACGTGGAGCGTGGAGCGGGGTGCCGTGGTGTAACTGCCTCGTTTGTCCTCGGTCATGCGCGGTTCTGTGCCCTCCCCAGAATACGAAGGGCAGCCCGAGCGAGAGTGCTCGGGGAGGGATTCTCCGGCTCTGGTACCCTCCTGGGGTAATTTCTTTTTCAAGAACGCTCTCATATTTTGTTGGGGGGAGGGGGGGGGGGGGGGGGGGAAAGGGATGGCCTCCGGTCCTCGACACTAACCTATGCGAAACATAGCGGCACTAGGCCGCTACTTCACGCCGGTATTCTGTGCGAGTGTGGTAAGTAACCCGGACGAGTCTGGCCCGATTGTGCTGACGTCATAAGACGACAGCGTGATTCTCCCACTTTCAAAAAGCCCGTAGTCGCCTCTTACGACACACTTGGACCTGGGACTACCCTATTCTTTTTACGCCCCGGGGAAAGTACAGGGCAAAGTCAGTTTATGTAAGTCAGCCAAAATCAAATCAAATCATAATCACTTTATTTATGTAGGTCACGGAAATGACACTTATGAATGTCAAAAAAATATTTTTTTCTTATTGAATCTACCGTTACTTCGTAAAGGGATGAGCTAATTACTTTTACAAATCATTTCAATTACAATATAATATGTAAAATGATGCAACAAACATACTTAAACTGTATACAATTAATGCTGTTATTGTGTGTGTGTATATAGACTTAATTATTATAAAATCTTATAATTTTTGTGAGGCATCATCATCAATTCAGCCGGAAGACGTCCACTACTGGGCAAAGGCCTCCCCCAAAGAAGTCCCCTAAATTACCACACTGACCGTTCCTGCGCTACCCTCATCCAACAAATTCAGGCAATCATGAGCAGATCATTAGTCCATCTTGTGGGGGCCTACCATGCATCTTCCGGTATATAAATGGCGACCTATTTGAAGACTTTACTGCCCCAATTGCCATCTGTCCGTCAAAATATATGCATTGCCCACTGTTACTTCGGTTTTGTTTGTGAGGCAAGGAATAATTTATATTTTAATATTTCAGTTATGAAGAATATGTGTTAAACGCAAGTGTATCCGGTCGCCCTTGGTGGGTGGCGGGCGCAGGCCCCTTCCATAACTTTCCATCGTTGCCACATACAGCGACTACTCACTGTGCTCTGGGACAACTCACACCTAACGGCTTGTTGCAAATGATTACTGTGGGTAAGACATTTCTGACTTGCTGCCTTATTTCTTAAACCTAATTTGTTTCTTAAAACATTTTGCCATTTCAGGGAATATCCTACGTGAAGCGTACGGGGATAAAATTGGTTTGGAGAACTTGGATTTGTCCGGGAAGAAAGATGCTGGTATGTTCTCTTCTTAGTCCATATCATTATAGAAAATAAACATACCAGGATACTATCCTGATGACCATGTTTGATGCGAGGTGAGGCCAGCAATGAATGTATGTATGTTTGTATACTTGATTTCCGTGTTACACTAACAATTTATACCTACCTACCCTCGTCACAAATATTACACTTGTCGTTGTTATTGTATGTGTTACTGTCTGCCTGATTTTTGATGAGGCCAACCCAGTTTATCCTAGGGCTTCCAATACCGAAATACCGAGATCTTGGTATTGCGGAATCCCGCGTGATGCGGTATTACGGGCGCGGGATCCGCGGGAATTGCGCGACGGAAAATCAATTTTATGGCAAAAATACATCAAATTTTAAATATTTTTTTGATGACAATCATAAGTTTAGGATTATTGTTATTAAGTTATAGGAGTCGAAACACGATTGACTAAACTTGACTCGATACAATAAAATGGCAAAGTTTCCTCTAAATCTTCATTTCTAGAGAGATACTTCAATGGAAAAACCAGTTTTATTTGTTAGTTATTTAACAATTTTCAATGAAATTTCATTTACATGTTCCTTTATAGATACTTCACTTGATTGCGGCTTTATTTTATTTCAAAAGAGTATTATTTTGTAGCAAAAAAATCATTTATGAAAAACGTCCAGTGAAATTGCGCGCGGGCCGGCCATTACACGGCTCTCGCCTTCCATCAGTCAGCCGCAGCGCCTCGTTGAGAGCAAACGTGTACACCTTTGTTGCGCTGCCGCCAACGAAAACGATATTGAATAAGAGATTACATTTCGATTTGTTTTATTACGTCATATTTTTTGATTTTGCTTTTTTTTATTACAAATAGATTCTTAGATTATTATTATATATACGTAATTGTACCTATACTTCATAAAATGTATGTGTCTATTTAGTTAGTATCGTTAGCCGGCAGTGCGCGGGGAGATGGGGCGCACCCCGCGCCGTTGATAGTCCGTCCTTGTCTGCCACCTATTCGACCACGATCTCACTTCGCCTTAAGTGTGCATATTTTCAATATGCGGGATTCCGCAAATACCGAGATTGAATTCAGGCCGCGGGATCTAGTTTAGATTAGATGTGACATCACTTATTGAAAGTCAAAAAAAATACCACCCATTCCAAAATGAATGCCTCAGGCTTGAGAAGAACAAGCACTCAGAGTACATATAGAATAGCTGAGTATTAGGTAGGTGTAGGTTTATATACATACAGAATCACTGAGAAGTAACACAACACAACAACGAGGATCGAGACCGGGTGACAGTGACAGCACAGACCTAATGCCTAAGAGTGACAGCGAGAGACAAATATCTTTTTTTTATCGTTATTATATAATATAAAAATAAATAAACGGTGTAATATCAAATTGAACTGTGATCCCCATTTATTTATGACTTGTAAGTGACTCTTCCTATTTCATATAATCAATTTCTGATGTTGGCAACAGATTCGATTATTTTATGTAGTCTATGGATCATCTATAGACTATGGCGATCATTATAATTCGGCAAGTAAAATACTTTTTAAATACATATTTTGATAAATAACAATTAATAGAATAAAATATTTAAATAATTCTGGTGTAAGTCCTATTTTCATCGGTTCTAGGGCGGCTTCCGACATTGTCCTTTCCATATATTCATTCTAACCATTTATTATTTTGAATTTTGAATCGGTATGTGCAGACATTTTTAATATGATTTGCTGACGACTTAAAGATTTTTAAAGCTATCCAAAATCCGTTAGACTCGATTTCCCTTCAAAATGACTTAAACAGTATTTCCCAATGATCTATTAAAAATAAATTGCCCCTTAATGTAAAAAAATGTCAGCATATGAAATTTACAAAGAAACGAATTCCGCTTAATACTTCATATTCTTTAAATAATCTTTTGTTAGATGAAGTGGATGAAATCAGAGACATTGGAATTATTTTAGACAAGAAATTATCCTTCAATACACATATAGATGTAACAATCAATAAATGTTACAAATTATTTGGCTTTGTTTCGCGTAATTGCAAAACGTTTAAATCATGTTTAGCTCTTCAAATGGTTTATTTTGCTCTAATTCGTAGTTTATTAGAATACGGCTCCACCGTTTGGAATCCAATCTATAAGGATCCTATCGAAAGAATCCAGAAACGCTTTCTTTTTTTGTTATCAGTACATAAAAAAAAAAACGAGTTAACCTCTTATAACGATAGATTGCATTTCTTTAATATAACTTCACTAGAAAATCGTCGCTCGGTGAATGATCAAATGTTTCTATATAAAATTTTAAATCACAAATTACGACTGTCCCAATATCCTAGCCAAAATTAAATTTTCAGTGCCACGCGAAAGTGCACGTTTCACAAATTTCAAACCTTTTATTGGAAATTTATATAGAACTGAACTCGGTGCTAATCGTGTTTTAGAAAGGATCTGCCGGGAGCACAATAATCTTTTCAAAACTACTCGTGTTGACATCCACTCCTCCTCCCCTCCGCATTACAAAAAATTATTGCAGCAATTTATCAGTGCAGAAGCCACATAACTTATGCTTTGTTTAGATTTATATCCGAAATTTAATTTTTAGTTTTTTTTTTCCACTTGTTACTTCTACATTCTAATAGTACAATACAATATTTTTTCATTGTAAACTTGCAACCCCACACTTGAGCAACTCAAAAATGCATGCTGATTTGCCTGTAATTGGATTTACACCATAATTTATACTTATTTTGTTATTTTTATAAGCTAGTAATAGTGTATAATCTGTTGGTGAACCTAAATAAATAAATAAAAATAAATCCTACTAATATTATAAATGTGAAAGTTTTTTATGTCTGGATGTATGTTTGAACTTCTTTAACGCAAAATCTACTGAATAGATTTTGATGAAACTTTACAATAATATAGCTTACACACCAGAATAACAAATAGGCTATAATTTATAAAACTATAGTGTGAATTATACAAAATATAAAAGAAGTGTGATTGTTACTAATGAATACAACTAGCGCCATCTCTTATCAACTAGCAAGCAAAAGATCAATACAATTTATATGGCAAAACAACGTTTGCCGGGTCAGCTAGAATTAAATAATCTTATTTTTGTTAAAATATTTGAATTAAGTTATACGAATTGAAAACTACTTAAAGTATAAAACAGAATAAATGCCAGAAATAAGCGAGGACATAAATAAAATATTAACACATTTACAAGTATGTACCTATTTTAATCTGTATTCGCTGAGTAAATAAAACCAATTATTTTAAATTAAAAACCCCAGGACGCTGCTTAAAAACTATACAAGACATCCCAGGACACTACAAAAAAAACTTGGACTTGTCCTGGGAAAACATGACGGTTGACAACTCTAGTAGATGAGTTTTCTTATAGGCATATGGACTTACATCCCGTGCCACTATTTATATTAAAAATAAATCTTAATAAATTTGAAAAAAAAAATAGTGTAACAAAAAATGATTTTATTGTAAAAAAAAGCGCGGGGTGCATGGTATAAATAGTTATAAATATTTTATGAACTGATATGAGCAGAAGGGTTATTTTGATAATATCCTGAAAAGCACTCCACGCTTTTTTTTACAATAAAATTTTTTAAACTATTACGTATTTATCATTTTTTAGTTTTTTTTTTTGTTGTATTGAATTGTCATCGGTCCTTAGTATGCTAAAATTTCGAGTTAATCCGACGTTTTGAAGGGGTTCAAAATCATGTTGAAAGATTTCGTTACATACTAACATACGCATGAAGCTAATAAAAGCGAATTTAAAAAGTGTTTCTTAGATCTATATACACTATATATCGACAGGTGGTATAGCGTATAGCACTAGATATCGCCGCACGTTCCAGTCGCTCCAGGCTCTGTCGTGGGGAGTGACCCGCGCCGCGGCCTCCACGCGAGAGTCCCACAGCGTGGCCTTCTGCTTCCGACACTGTGCTTGCAACGCGCACCACACTCTAGCCAAGTAAGATATACTTAAAGGCATAAAAGGCATTTATTTTCTCAAAATTGATTCCTTTAGAATTCTTTTTGATGTCATTTCTAATGACTACTAGATACTAGTACCGCTTCGGAAACAAAAATGGCGCCCTGAGAGAGATGAAGCGGCGCAAGAAACTCTCCCAGCATTCTTTTTTGCGCTCTTTTCAATAAAAGTATACAATATTGTACAGTCATTTCTATCGCTATAAAATAAAACATTTAAATTTATTTATAGATAATGTCTGAACAGTGGACTTTATTATAGAAGTGTATACATTTACCCTTAAAGCTATTATGTATCTTATGAAGGTTCATACTAGCTTAGATGATTTATACGTACTTAATCCGAGAAGTGAGGGATATCACTTAGGGTATGTTCCGATATGCACTGCGACCACTGTACAGTGTGACGTCAATTTAGTATACTGTGAAGCCGTTCCTTTATAACCAGTTATACTGGTTACTATTTAAAACGGAACGTAATCTCGTATACTGTCAGCCGCATTTTTTGACGCAGCATTCAAATGAGTGTATTAAAGTTTTCTAGTTCATTAATAAAAAACTGTATTTGGAGTACTGTCAAATTAAAAATATTTGGGATTTTGGGATTAAACTGTAGGTATTCTTTATAAAACGTCTGGCACTCCAGTGGTTTTGACTGATCACGTGATCAAAGTACTGCGAGTACCTTACCTCGAAAACGCCAGTGCTAACAGTAGAATATGGCGGCGATTTATGACGTCATTTATTTCCCTAGGGTACTGCGACAGTATACTGGCAGTCCATAACGGAACGAATTTTTCTACAGTGTTAGAACTGTGCATTGCTCGCAGTGCATATCGGAAGATACCCTAAAAAATAACTAGGATGCCGCAATCGCTCGCCGTACCGCTTCGCTGTAGCGTATATTTGAGCGAAGCAAGCTAAACTTTTAAGGCGACACTAAATGCTAGCGACCTTGAGCGTTATGAGTTCACGGCTGCCGGCCCGCGATCTATGTAACAAAGCCAACATTTTCAAAATCCTTGCGTGGAAATCGTAATATTTTAACAGGCGCAAACAGTTTATACGCTTACAATTATCATTATTGAATACTAATCTGAATAAATGTACCTACACAAAAAAAAGTACAAGCTATATAAATACCTTTTCTGAGAATAGTACTAAAAAAAATGCGTCATGCTGAGAAAAAACTTGTTTAACTGCAATGAAAAGTGGTAGTTCAAAATAGCTCTGGAGTGTTAACTATAACTAACAGCAAACATTAGAAAACTACAAATAAGCCTTAAGGGTATGTGTTATATGATAAAATAGTGTACATAGCTCCAAATTCTGTATTTTCACCACTTAACTTGTCTAAAATGCCTCCTTTGCGTGTTTTCTGCTTACCCTTCGCCTTAATGCTTATAGATCATGAACATTCGTAAATGATCAAAGGATAGCAGTGTTACAATTAAAACTTATTGTGATTTGATCAATCGGCTTTATTCTTAAATAAACATAAATAGCGCGTGCTAATTTAGAATAATTTGTAAATCATGTTTGTTTTAATTATAATAATTGAATCAAGTCGAAATTCAAAATTCTGTCTCGACAATAACCTAGAAAATTTCTAAAGCTTTCTATGAGTTCAAAACTTTTTAGAATCGCTCCAGAAATGGCCGAGAAACAGTTTAACACAGAAATCAAATGGAGTCATCCGGTGGGAGCTCCGCTCAGCTTCGCTTCGCTCAATAAACGATGTTGAATAAAAATTAACAATTAAACGACAAATAAACCACTATTTTTGTAACACCTTCTCGTTAAGTTCCTTCGTAATAACGACTCGGACTGGGCCACACTTAATAATTATATCATTACCCCTATAGTTCTATTACTATTTAAATTATTTGTAACTTGAATGCGTGTAATATAACCGTAAGCCAAAAAAACATAGCCATAATTTACATTTTTATTGCGGAGCTCCGACTTTTTCGTGTCATTACGAGATCAGTACGATGGAACCATTTTTATAAAAAAACATGTTTTGCGAGAAACCTTGTGCCTCGCACAGCGACTTTGTAAAATAAATTTCTGACTGCATTTTTCCCGATGCGATACGACTTAGGCTTGGAGGCCCAAGATTAACATACTCCCAACTTACGGCCGTTCCCAATATTCAGTCTATCTCTTACTTAAGATAAAAATCGTAACTATCGTTGATTTTTCTGTCCCAATAAACTTATCGACGGTAACTCGCCTTAACCGTACACGCTGTCTGTCAATGGGACGACGCATAGCTTACCAGCGATAGAAGTTTGTATGGAAATTGCAATTCGCGCGTCCCAATATAAGGCGATAAGAATGACTTATCGGGTATTTTGGGACAGCTTCAGATTATTGACAGCTAACTACTGACAGTAGAAGGTAGTAATTTTTCTCTAAAGGCGGAACGAAGGAATCCTGTACTAACAAACAAATAGAGACACCACACCATTCGTGACATAAAAATATGTTAGACGCATGAATCATAATAGCTTCTTGCTGCCAGATAACTGAGGAAAATAGGCCTGGCTTAATACTTTAGTGTGTGTGACCTTAACCTTTTGTGCGTGCTGTTATGTTCCTCGTTTGCTCACGAGTGAAACAACTAATCTTTACAATTTAGCATTACACCCGGGGACGTCCGCTCCCAACCGATAGCCATTTGAAACTGGCTTTCCGTTGTACTGTGCATTCCTTATATACCAGTCAACGTCACACGGTTAATGTCAGTGTCAATGTCACCGTGACAATGATATTTAATAAAAACTCAGTTCAGACTTGATGTCAATACACTCCACGTGCATTGCTTAAAATAGAGTTAACAGTCAACGTCATTTTTTTTTGACGTTTTCACAGTTGTCAGGGTCTATCTAGATGTATGATCTACCTAAATCATAGTTTCTCAACCTTATTTTGCTCACCGCCCACTTTGAGAATATGTTTTTTTCTAGAGTATGTTTGGGTATTTTTTTGCCTTTTTAGACTATATTTTTTAAACTACCCACGCCCCATCTGCGCCATCTCAATGCCCCCTAATTTTATCTGGGTCTTCTACTGCCCCCCCCCGAAAGCCTCAAACGCCCACAAGGGGGTGTTATCGCCCACTTTGAGAACGTATTATCTAAATGATCTAAGGTTCATAATAGTGCCGAGGTCTAGTAATAGTAGCCAAATACAAATATTTTATTTAAAATAGGATTTAAAAGCACATAATGAACGACAAATACTACAGCACATTCGAGAATGTATTGCCCCAGACCTGAGAAGAACGGGCGCAAACAAATCTGCTTCTTTTTTTTTAAATAAAATTTCATCACAATATAATAACGTACAATAAAATTTATTATTGTATACTTAGGCTGAGGACGGTCGCTCCATTCCCAATGTGTGGTAATGATACCAGACAGTGATTTATGTTATTGTAACCTTTACCAGACACGTTTATTTTTAACAATTCTTTTGAATTTCGTAACACATTTGTTTTGTAAATTTTCTGGGATTCTGTTGTAAAAACATATAAATCGGCCAACAAAAGACTTAAACTGAATACTACAAATACTTTTATTTTTAACCATCTTAATACAGATATCAAATGATTATTTGAGAAAGAAGCCTTTTGTTGTTATAAAATGATCCGTGTGTACTCGTCTGAATATATCATCTAACTAGCTGACCCGGCAAACATTGTTTTGCCATATAAATTATTTTAAGAGTTAGACCATTTCTTGGACATTGCAACATTACTTTATTTTTCTAAAATAGAATATTTTTTCTTAAATAAACGTAGCTTAAGTTACTCCTTATTACATCAGCTACCTGCCAATAAAAGTCCCGTCAAAATCGGTCCAACCATTTCAGAGATTAGCCGGAACACACAGACAGACAGACAAAAATAGTAAAAAATGTTATTTTATTCATTATATTCATATACATGTAGTAAAAAAACGGTTATTTCAATATTACAAACAGACACTCCAATTTTATTTATATGTATAGATGTGAGGCGAATACTTAGTTAACATTACTTTAAATTTTATTTATAGGGGTTTTCTTTAAACTTGTTTATATAAAAAAGTATGCTAGATTTTCATATCTCTGTAATGAAATTCTAATAAAAAAAACTATTTGCAGAAAATTAAGTATTCAAACGAAGCGTCGGCTAGAATCTCATCCTGCCATCAAAGAGTTGTTAACGAAGTTATCTTCTGTACTGCTCGAATCTCAGGAATACATAGACGCTGACGTCATCAGAGACGCCATCTTGGCCTACATGTGTCACGATGTTACCTTGCCGTGTTCCAAAACTGAAAAAAGACCGTTTACAAAAAAGGCGCGGAACCTTCTAGATGTACAGTCGGGGAAACATCTAGAAGTAGACATGGACGTTTTGAATATGGAATTGGACTATTTGAATCAGATGGACTTCAATAATGAGATCGGAAGAAAGGCGAGGGATTTGATCAAAGCGGATAAGAAGCAACCGTTGGATTTCGACGCTCAAATGGAGAGAGAGAAGCTGCTGTATTATCAGCAGAGGTATCTGGATAATGGGGACTACGATGACGTCATTGTTGTCAAGAAAAATTTGGACGCTGACTTTAATTTTCCAAACGAAAAAGCTGACTTTGATGAAGATTACAAAGAGCCCACACCGGCATCGGTTGATTTCTGTATCAAAAAGGAGCATGTCATGTCAATATTCGCGTACCTCGAATGGAGCTACCGACAGGACGTGCAGAATGTGCACAGCAGACGCAAAAGTTTGCTGGTAGCCTATGGACTTATACACAATATCGTGCAGAATATGATAAGAATGATCTCGGAAAACAGGCCGAAAATGGTCGTGTATTCTGGTCACGATAAAACACTGCAGCCGTTGATGTTGGCGCTAGGAATCAACCATCATTCTAGTATACAATACGCTTCTAGAATGATCTTTGAAGTGTACAGAAAGAAGGATCTGCGGGACGAATTTATGTTCACGAAACGAAGAGCTGTTGCGCAAGATTTCTACTTTCGTGTGGTGTTTAACGGAGAAGATGTCACTCATAGATTAAGTTTCTGTAAAGGCAGAGAGGTTGTGATGAAGTCTTCACCGAGTTCCGAAACACAATTTAATACATATCTTTGTTCAATAGAAAATATTGTGAGATTCATTCACGACGATTATTTCTCGGATTTCAATGTCAGTAATTATAAGGACGCGTGCGCTACTTATAGCGATCGTGGGTGAACTTGTATGCTAGGTATCGGCTTGGCGGAGTGCTATGTATAACTTTTGCACTGGGAGAACATCTGGGCAATTTTTATTGTAAACAGTTTGCGTCTAAAAGCCCAAGTGAAACAAAGTGCTTTATCCTACACCTATGAGGAAAGATGTATGTTAATACTATCTGACCCGGCAAACGTTGTTTTGCCATATAAATTAAATTGTATTGATCTTTTGCTTGCTAGTCGATAAGAGATGGCGCTAGTTGTATTCATTAGTAACAATCACACTTCTTTTATATTTTGTATAATTCACACTATAGTTTTATAAATTATAGCCTATGTGTTATTCTGGTGTGTAAGCTATATTATCGTAAAGTTTCATCAAAATCTATTCAGTAGATTTTGCGTTAAAGAAGTTCAAACATACATCCAGACATACATACTTTCACATTTATAATATTAGTAGGATATATCTGACCCAGCAAACGTTGTATTGCCATATAAAATAATAAAAAAGAAATCAATCAATCAATCAATAAATAAAATTTTTGTGCTATAAAAAAAAAGACGACCGATTCTCAGACCTACAAAGTATATCGTACATAAAATTTATCGTACTACAATAATCATACTATTCGATTGCCATCTTGAAACTATTGCGTATCTGTGGATGGAATAGAATAATATTAAAATCGCGATACAAAAACAAGGTGTTGATCCTAGACGGGTGAAAATTTAAGTTGTATGTATTTTTTAATGTTGTATCATAAAAAAAATTATATAAAAATTAAAAAAATTAGGGGTGGATTACCCTTAACATTTAGGTTTAAATAACTTTATTCTCATTAAGACCTATTGTCACTTACATGAGAAATTAATATTTTACAAATTAAAGTTGGTACTTAACAACAATGATTATGTTGGGTACTGAATGCAATTCAATGTTAGGCAAACAGATAAGACATAAAACAACCTACATATGTTATTGAAACATTTCATAATTATTGAGTATGTGCCTTTGAAGGCTCGCTTTAAAAGAAGTCAATGTTTTGGCATTTCTTATTTCTGAGGGCAGGTTGTTATATATCTGAACTCCCTCAAAGGTTATTGTTTGTTTTCCATAATTACTTCTCACCATTGGCAGCTCAATATGACTAGCTCTTCGTGTAACAGTTCTGGTTAAATTCATTTTTTTAAAGAAGGATGTGTTAGTGTAAATTTTTTATTTAAAACCTTTTAAATGAGTAAGCAAGTAGTGTATGTGTATAATTGTCTGATTGTCATAATTTTTGTTTCTGTATAGATTTTATCAGTTGAAGTTAAGTAGGGATAATGAAACAGTAGCTTTACTAGTTTATTTTGTGTTGTCTGTAGTTTAACTAATTTCGACTTTGCAGTACAACCCCATATTTCTATGAGATACAATAAGTGTGGTTTAACTAGTGAGTTGTAAATTGTAAATTGGACACGGCGTGGAATAGATCTGACAATGTTTCGCAACATACCAATTAGAGACGATAAATTTGTTCTTACTTTATCGATATGTGGAATCCATGCCATATCACTGTCCAAAATGAGGCCTAGATATTTCTCTTCTCTTTTTTCTTCGATTTGTTGATTATTTATTCTTAAATGTGTGAAAGGAGGAATAGTTTTGTTTTTTGCTTTAAAGATGATGTACGAGGTTTTAGATATGTTTATAGTTAAAAGGTTACTTTGAAAGTATTGAAAAATAGTATAGTAATAGATAGGCCTGTGCCAAAGAAACAAGTTCATTAATTGATTTTCCAAAGTAAAAAAGGCAAGTGTCATCAGCATAAAGCGTAATCTGTCCGTGCAAACATATAAACATGAATGTTGTTGACATAAATTAAGTATAAAAGGGGTCCTAATATTGAGCCTTGAGGCACCCCGTATAAAGGTGATAAAGGCTTACTTTGATGATTATTTATTTTGACAATTTGCTGTCGTTGACTAAAATATGAATCAAAAATTTTTAGAGCTATTCCTGTGATACCCAGATTTGCTAATTTCTGTAGTAAAAGTGTGTGGCTGACAGTATCAAATGCTTTTTTTAAGTCGATGAAAATCCCTAGAGGGAAACATTTAGGGGGATGAAAAATAGATGTTGTTCGATTCTCAGACCTACCCAATATGGACACAAAATTTCATGAGAATCGGTCAAGCCGTTTCGGAGGAGGTTAACTACAAACACCGCGACACGAGAATTTTATATATTAGATAGCAAATAAATGATAAATATCTATGGCAGAGAAAATTTGGAATCAGCTCTTGCTCACCTTTCGCAGGCTTTAAAAAACGTCTGACACATCCTAGGTATACTTATAAATGAAGAGCCGGTTTTTTTCCTGTAGCCCAGTGGTTAATGAGCCTATCTTCTGCGCTAGAGGTTCCGGGTTTGAATCTTGGTAGGTACAACCATTTATATTATGAAGAATATATTTTTTTATATAAATAATGTTTGTTTCGGTGTCATGGATGTTTATATATATTTATGTATGTTAAAGTAGTTTATATTAATTATATCGTTGTCTTGTGCCCATAGTACAGGCTATGCCTAGTTTGGGGCAAGATAATTTGTGTAAAAGTGTATCAATATTATTATTATTATAATGAGCGGGCAGAAGTACTCAATTTGTACAGACAAACAACGTTTACTGGATATTTTAGTTTCTTAATCTTGGTCCGTCAAAGTATTCATGTACAATCGAAAAACAGATATTCATACAAATCGGACGTAATTCCAGAAAAACGTTCCAAACCACAATCATGTCGAAATTGAGTTAAGAACACAAAACTGGTCACGTGATTCATATTAACGGACTGACAAAATAATGGCAGCCCTACTGTCTACTACTGCTCTTTAAATGACATCATGACTTAGTAGCCCAACCCACATGTATGGAATACATTAATATTTATTAAACTTTAAACACGAATTCCTTAAAATGTGATGTTTGTGGCTTGGAATGTTTTTCAGGAACTACGCCCAATTGACATCTCGTATGTTTGTATGTAATGACGTGTGTTCGGCACAGCTGTCATATATCCATAGGAAGGCACTTTCCATGTAGGTGTAGTATATTGAACCCTTAATAGTTAAGAGCACCTGATTATTATTATAAGTACAAATATATTAATTAGTAACACAAGTTCCTGTACCTTCGTTATAACCACGGACGAGTAAAATAAAAAGAAGCCGGGAAACGTAAATACACCCCACGCATACACTTACACTAATACAAGCCGATCGGCCGCCATTATGAGATTTGCCATCGTTTGTGACAGATCAGTTTGCGTCGCAATAAAATATTTTAAAATGCCGTTGTGCGTTGTGAAAAAGTGTAAAAACAATACTATAAAAGTATTTGTGGATATATGATTATTTAAGGGAGAAAAAATTGTGTATCTGTTATACCCCGTAACCGCACACACACTGGCATAAAGGTGCACTACACTTGCTAGTATCACGGCGCGGAGTACTTATTTTTTTACTAGTCCGTGTTTATAACATTATCATATTTTGATCTGATCTCGACCCTTGTCACGGTTAAAAGACAAGTAGATCTGCGGCTGGAAAATATTTTCAAATACTGCTGTAAAAATGTTGTGAATATATAGGTTGCATTAGAAATTCACGTAATGTATTCCGGCAACGCTCCTGTGATTCCTCCAGTGTTGCAAGAGAACGTGGGCGGCGGTGATTATATAACACCAGCGGGCCTACCATGAACTCTTATTGCGATTCATTTGACGGTCTGAAATGAACTGCTTGAATTTGTAATTCAAAGAACTATATATATGTGTATTACTATTATTTAATAAGTACAAAAAAGGGCTTAATGGCTTATAATTTGAAGCTATAAAGAGCAATTCTAAAATGTATTATATCATATCATTTAAGGTTTCGAAATGCAACGCATATGGTTCGAGTAAGAGAGACAAACTTATGCAACGACTGTAGAGCGTCATCGCTTTCTCACACCGCGGACCACAGACAAATTTATTTCGTTCATTCTTCATAAGCGATCCAAACGCCAATCAGTAAAAGTTACTTCATGGTTCGAATTTTAGCGATTCAGTTTAGGTACCTAAACTGAACTGCATCGGAATCGCATCGCTTATTAAAAGTTGATGATAGGCCTTCAGGTGCCCGTACGCTCGTTTATCCTCCTTTTCCATAGATAAATGAAACAAAAAATCTTATCAATCAATCGAGATGAGGCGTTCTATATTCTCAGTATGACGCGCGATTGGGACGAAGGTCGTACTGCGGTAAATATTCAATCTTCAGGAAATTAATAATAGTGTTATTATTAATACATATAAATAACATGATAGTGACTTGCATTTGTGTATCACGGAGAAGCTATTCGATAGATTTTGATTAAGTTTAATTTTTTAGACACTTGGCCCTTATCTAAAAAAATAATTGGAATATCTTTATTTAATATTGAGTTGATGAGCACGCGGACAAAGTCACCGGTATCAACTACAATGCTATGTAGCGACTGTCAGTCCGCACTAAAAAATCTAAATCGTATCTAACAATAGGATTGGTTCGTGTAAGTATTCCCTTATTGTGTGCCATTTTCAGCGGTAAACAATACTAGTCTGAGTATTTGATAATGTTTATTATTTTACATTTTACACACATTTCGTTACGTAAAAATATAATCTATCTTAGTTAAAACATTATATTGTACTTACATATAGGTGGTTACAATTGTAATATATATAATAGTTATTTATGCAACTGTTGTGTAATAAGGGGTATTAAAACACGAATGTGGATTACTCGGCTTCGCCTCGTGTGATAAAAGTATCACATGAGTGTTTTAATACCTAATTATCAACAGTTGCATACAAGACTTTATCTACACCCAGAATATGAATCTTCTAAAAGATTCTGGAACAGTTTGCTTACTGCTAACATTAAAACACCAGTCCTAGTAGTAACCTAATATCATTAATTACTGATTATATACAAATAAACTAAGTAATAATGAAACAATTATTTATTTTAGTAGTAATTTACATTTTGTATAGTGCAATAATTAAAATTCACTCGAATATTCAGCGTTTAAAATGAATCGCTCATTTTTTGTAAACAAAACAATAAAAATATCGAAGATAAATGGCGGGGATTCGAATAACCTACTTTTTTTTAAGGCGCGCGACGTTCTGGTAGTGAGGAACACGCGTAAACGAAAATGTTCTTTTTTTGAAATTCATACAGATACCATGCATCGAGCAATAAGAATGTGGCTATATGTTGAAACTCTTTGCGCATGAAGGGATCGAAAAAAAACAGGAGTGTTGTTATGAAATTCAGTACAACATTACAACACTCGTTTGGATGATGTAATGGTTATTAGAACATTGGGTGTTTTAATGTTGGCAATAAGCTAACTGTTTCAGAGTCTTTAATAGAGGATTTAAAGCATGGGTGTAGATAAACATTATAACGCCTGTTAATTTTTGATCTCATTTAAAATATTTATTTATACTGATATTATTTTTTATTTATGAATTAACATTTTGGACGTCCTAGTTGAATTTTGTTAAATATAGCGATAATATATATTCTTCTTTAGCTTTTATTGTATTAATTAATAAGTAGGTAATAAAACTTCTGTTATAAGCATTTTCAGTATTATAGTTTAAGTTGTTTTTGTATGTGTGTAAATAACTTTATTTTGTTTAAAACGATGCATACGAGGGTCTGCCTGAAAGTTATTAGAAAATAAAAAACTCATTAAACTAGCAAATTATTAGTTTACTAAATATTTTCAAGAAAGTATCCACTTAGGTCAATACATTACTGCGTCAGATGAAACTACTGGGAAAAGCATTTTGCCCATTCGTCCTTATGGGTCTCTTCGACCCCCTATTATCATTTATACGTCTAGATAGAGTGTAACACTAACACAAAGAAACATACATCACAATCGCAAGTGTAAGACGTAGCTCATGACGCACACTAAAGTAATAAACCTGGCCTGTTTTCATCGATTGTCTAGCAGCAAGAGACTATCTAGACGTATAAATTATCTAAGAAAAAATTATTGCACGAAAGTGGCACAGACAATTTTAAATTTTTTGCCAAACCATAAAATGAAAAACTCAATAGGAAATGAATGCCATTTTCAAAATTTAAGCTTATTTTTATTATATTGTTTACCTACAAGTGGCCAGTTCTAAAAACTTTCAATCACCCTCGTGAAAAATATTTTGTAAAGAATTGATTGTTCTAGAATCTAGACGACCATAAGCCCTAGGCTAGATATTTGTACAATTTTACTCAATTACATTTTGTTTCTGTGTACAAAACTATTTGTGATATAAAAAAAAGCAATATTATCGATTAATAACGGTAAAATATACATCACCAGTCAATAAGACATTACCGACACTCGATCACGTGATATTTGGCGATCATATATCACGAAGAAAAAATAACATTAAAATGAATACTAATAAACTAAAACGAACGTTGAGTTATAGGTACGCAATGAACTGTCACTTCGCGGACGCTAATCACACACGCCAATTGCGGGGCGCTGAAGTCGGAAGCGGGACAGTGAGGCCACGGGCCTGTCGCCGCTTGCGCTTAACTGACAAAGGAGTCACCCAGTGCTATGATATATGTACACTTCATTTATTGATGTGAAGCCATTTTGTTCAGTACTGACAACTGACAACACTGTCAGTTAAAGTTTAGATATTTATAGGATTTATATATTTTAATTTATTTAAATTTAATACTTGATTTTATTACATAGAACGAGAATCGCGTACCGAATATTGTTAGTGTCCCACCTACTTCTAAATCATTCTTTAAAAAACTGTTTCGTGCCCAATTATTTTGTTTGTTCCGTATATTAAATTTGGTAAATATGTACAGGTATTATAATAATTATGCACAAGTATTATAGTATGGAAATATGCCTTTTATTAATTTTTATATCGATACATGACATTTTAAAAATTGCATCCAATTATAACTTTATTTTTAAACACTTACTGTAAGTACTCGCCGGTGGTCTATAAGTCACCTGTGGGGCGATACGGTTATCTTGCTTACGTCACCTCTAGTACCTTATTAGAATTACTAAGATATAAAAAATCATAGAATACTTTGTGCCAGCAAATCGATTTCAATATGAAATTGTAACGTCCGTTTTAAAGTGTTTTTTTTTATGTCGATCTTTTTATTGTGATTGTAATAAAGTGATTGTAATTATGTGTGTATGTTTTATTTCAGTCTTTCAGTCACACTTGTATTCAATATCATTCATAAGTTCGTTAAAGTAAATCTCGAGAAAAATAGTAGATTTTACAACGAGTCCACAAAACGAACCATTTTATCCGAGACTTAGTAGCTGATCTAGTCGAGGATAAAATGGTTTTATGGACGAGTTATAAACTGTGCTTTTCATTTCGATTGCGAGGAAATAAAACAGTAGTATAACATAACATTTCTTTAATTAATATTCAAAGTAAAATTAGTACACTTTTGAATACTGTAGGAAATTGTTTTTCCGGCATATTAACGGTATTTTTCAGATTTTGTGAAGATGACATATTGTGAGAAGATCGCTCTGACGATATTTAAAAAATTATCGTAAACTTTGAGATATTTTTCCCGAAACTTTCCCGACACAACTCTCTGTGCATTAATTTCAATAAGCGTATTAGGAGAAAGTGCTAAATCCTCTTCTTCACTGGACATTTTTAACAATTTTAGCAAATTTGAAGAAATTAATAAACGCACGAAGAAACAATACCCGTTTCCCGCCGCTTTTTTTTAATCTTACGACATTGTTATTAGGCTTGGGCTCCAGACCTATACAGCCTACTATTAAATTAATTTTGTAATATATATATTTTTTTTTAATAATCATATAACCTACCGTATTTTAATTTAAATTTTAATATCTTTTATGTCTTAAAAACACATGAGGCAAATAAGTTAAAGTAAATATTATAAAATAACAAATTCTATCTCTGAACTTTTTTATGTGTTTGGCTGTATGGTTCTTTGCCTTAATATAGATACATTTATGAGTAGATACGTTAGTGCACTTGTGCACAAATCGATTTTGAGCAGCCTATATCGTGCCCAAATAAGCAATTTCAGAGCATGAGAAGTGAAAAGGATATTTTCCACACTAATTAACCGCTTCGCACCCAACTTCAAGTAAATTAGAAAATAGTGTACCTACGAAAATAACAAATGACCTTGACCTTTATAATGTCAAACGGAGGGTATTTAAAAATAAATAATTTTTTAGCTCATTTGAAATTTATTTCTCTCCATTTAAAGTCTAGTTCTTGCCCATATTTAGATTTATATTATAGTGTATACGGTGTTTTCCGTTCGATAGAAATATGTAGCAAATATTTATATGAGTTAAGCTTTTATATTTGGTATATGATATACTCTTCTTTTTAGAATGAATGTGATCAATAAATAAATCTCTTGAAGAGGAATGAAAAGGAGGAGCGATCATACCATGTTACTACAACTAACGAGCGAGATTAGTGAGTTGTTAATTTTATTACCTACCCTCCCAATTACAACATGTGTGAGGATTATGTATCTGTTTGCTCATAAGTCACCATACAGGTCGCATGACGAAGTTGATGATAAAAATCCTCAACCATCTCCTAAAAAATTAACCTCTAAATTTACTTTCGACATCGAAACAAAATTGTAAGGACCGACCGTACCTAAAACCCCTGAGACTTTTGTTAAAATGTTAACAGATGTTCAACGTTTTGACAGCCCAGATTGGGCCGAAGTCAGGTATTCTGACACCCAGAAAGGCTACAGACTTTCTTGCCTTTGTGGATCTTGAATTGAATGGTGAAAATAAACCTTATGATACCTTGACACATCTAACCAAGGCTGACAAGGCATACGCAGCTATAACGTTTGGCATTCTTAAACAAAAAGAGTCTTAAGAAAAATGTATACTTACGTAGTTTATTATCGTGGGCTAAATCAGAAACTGGGGTTGTGGATAATTTAAGTGATAAATTTGAGGGACCCTTTTTAAAAGGTGAATTTCATTAAATTTCCACTGAATGGTTACAAATGGTTTGAGGTTATAGATCTGAAATTATAGAAGTGCAGAGAGATGCGATTCTCAAATTATAAGTTGTCAAGTCTCATATAATTCAGGAAATTAAAGCTCAGGGCATTCTAAATTTAGCTCAATTCTCCCCCATATTGATTCCCCCCCCCCCCCCTTTTCTGGTACCAAATAGCGATGGATCGGCCTGTCCCATCTTCAATCTGAAGTCCCTCAACAAATTTGAAAAAATCTAATTCACCTAATAAAAATGCACACCCCCGACTTTCTTCAGCCACAAAACTGGATGTGCAAAGTAGATGTAAGCCAGGCATATTTTCAGTTGAACGTTTCAAAAGTACACAGATGTTTTCTTTGGTTAAGTTACAACAACGAACACTTAGAAATGACCTGCCTGCCTTTCGGTCCATGTACAGCTCTCAAAACCTTCTCCATACTTACCAATTGGATAGCTCAAAAGCTTAGTCAAAGTCACAATATAAGAGTTCTCGTATATCTAGACGACTTCCTGTTTGTCCATCAGGATCCTGTCGCTCTTAAAAGTCACGTACTTGACGAGATCTCGGGTGGTGCGTGAACTTAGAAAAGTCTATAACGATCCCGCAAAAGGCCATCACATATCTAGGCGTGCTTTGGAGACCCTGAGATAACCTGAAGTCTCTACCAGAAGACAAAAGCAACCTGCTTTTGAAAAAGGTTTGTCAGGTCGCAAAATTAGGAAAAGTGAATTTAAAAGAAGTTCAGTATCGTACGACTATTCAACTCCGCTAACTTCATTGTGCCACGAGGCTTAAAACATCGTTATCTTCTGAGATTCATGAATTCTCTATTGAAACATCCGATTAAAAAGGTGGAACTTCCACAAGAGATTCTGTTTGTTGAACTGGTGGATTTCAGAACTACCATCTCGAATCAACCCTGTTTTTTTCCAGTTCACTTTCTTGCAACGGACGCTTCAGACCTAGCCTGGGGCGCCCAGCTCGACAACGTCGCTCTGACCTTCCCGCCGCCGTTATAAACGCAAATGATTAATGAATCTGACCGCACCACAAATCAACCGCGTGGTTAAGCTCGCCGCATCACTGCATTTACTAGTGATAGTATGAGATTATAGTAGTAGTGATTTGACTGATATATAGTGTAGTACTATAGTGTAGTGTGTGAAAGAAACCCACAGATCTCGGAAAAGAGACGATTGAAGCTTCATCTGAGTACGAAAATAAACATCTGCAACCCCTTTGATATTCCAGGTAAGCGCGCTTGTTCCTTTCATCAATCCTCTTTGTTCACACCTTAACTTATCCCGCAATCTACAGTCCACAATTATTGCAACAACAGCTGGTGATTTTTTGAACCAGATTCACCAGTAAAGAAGTTATTTTGCTTAAAAACAATGCATACGATGGTCTACTTGAAGGTTTTAGAAAATTAAAAATTGATTAAATTAGCACCATATTAGTTTCCTAAATATTTTCAAAAAAGTATACACTCACGTTAATACTTATACTTATACGCGTATTCTGGAGGGGGCAAATCTGCGCTGACTCGGGGCAAACAGAGCAGGAGGCTCAAACCACCCTCCTCCACACTCGCTGTGGACTTTTGCAAAATCAGGGGGCTTCGCTCAAATTTAAATGCCGTCCACTTTCACCTGGAGACGGCGAAGCCGGCCCTGCTCTTTTTAACCGAGACACAGATATCCTCACTGGCTGATTCATCTTACCTTTCCTACCCGGGGTATAATTTGGAACACTCCTTTATACCACGGGCTGGCGTGTGCGTTTACGTCAGGGAGGATGTCTGTTCTCGACGCCTGAGTTTTCTTGAAGGTCAGGACCTATCCATCATCTGGCTGCGTGTAGACTGCGATGACCATCCGCGAATCTACGCATGCCTGTAGCGCCCCATAGCGGTAACGCAGAAACTGACCGGCTCCTCGAACACATCCAAATGGCTACAGATTCCGTATTGGAGCAGAGATCGTGTTTTTTGGCGATTTTAACGCCCACCACGCCGAATGGCTAGGCTCACGTACCACCGATCATGCAGGGAGATCTGTTCACGACTTCGCCTTAGCATATGGTCTGACGCAACTGGTTATTGCGCCAACGCGAATCCCAGATGTGCAAGATCATACACCTTCACTGTTGGACCTCCTGTTGACCTCACATCCGGACGGCTACCTAGTTTCCGTTGACCCTCCTCTTGGATCGTCGGACTACTGCCTGATCCGGAGCACCGTGCCGATCACGCGCCTAACACGGCCCCGCTTCTTAGGCTGTCGCCGCGTGTGGCACTATAGGTCAGCAGAGTGGGACGAGATGCGGTGCTTTTTTGCATCCTACCCATGGAGGTAGATCTGTTTTTCGCTGGGAGATCCAGATGCCGCTGCTGACGCTGTTGCTGATGTGGTACTGCAAGGTATGGAACTCTTCATTCCATCCTCCTCTGTGCCTATCGGTGGCAGGTCCCAACCATGGTTTGACCCTGCAAAATGTCCTCTCGCCGAAAGCAGGAGTGCTATCAGGCTTGGGTCAATGCGGTGGTATCTAAGGATGTGAATTCCAGCGAACTTAAAAAACACTTCAATCATGCCTCCAGGTCCTTCAAAAGAGTTATTGCTGACGCGAAATCGAAGCATATTGGCAGAATTGGCGAGAGACTTGCACGCCTTCCCTCAGGAACTCGTGCGTTCTGGTCGCTCGCCAAGGCTGTCCAAGGAAACTTCTGCCAGCAAGCCATTCCGCCACTGCACAGGGATGATGACTCGCTGGCCCATGACGCGAAAGAGAAAGCTGATCTCCTGGGCTCCCTCTTCGCGTCCAACTCGACTCTGGATGACCAAGGTGCACCACCACCGCATATTCCGCGGTGCGATTCATATATGCCGGAGGTAAAAATCCGGCATGGTGCCGTGCTTAAGGCGCTTCTCACCTTGAACATTCACAAATCGAGCGGGCCCGATGGCATTCCCCCGATAGTGCTGCGGACTTGTGCTCCGGAACTGGCGCCGGTCCTTACCCGTCTTTTCCGGCTCTCCTACTCATCAGGCGTAGTCCCAAAATTATGGAAGGCGGCTTTAGTGCACCCGATCCCTAAGAAAGGTGTACGCTCAGATCCGTCCAACTACCGCCCCATTGCCATTACCTCCATTTTCTCCAAAGTAATGGAGTCGATCATCAACCGCCAGCTCTTGGGATACCTAGAGGGGCACCAGCTAATCAGCGACTGCCAGTACGGTTTCCGTCAGGGTCGCTCAGCTAGTGATCTTCTTGCGTACCTCACCCATAAATTGGCACAAGCGGTTGAGTCGAAGGGAGAGGCGTTGGCGGTGAGTTTGGACATAGCGAAGGCCTTTGATCGGGTGTGGCATAAAGCGCTTATAGCGAAACTGCCATCCTATGGGCTTCCCGAGAAGTTGTGCAAATGGGTCACTAGCTTTTTGGCTTACGACTTAAAACCCATAAACTCTGGTGTCCCGCAAGGCTATGTGCTATCCCCTACGCTGTTTCTTCTGCATATCAATGATATGCTGCAAATCAGCAATATTCATTGCTATGCAGACGACAGCACGGGGTATGCTTCCTACACCGGCCGTGCCAACATGTCCCGGGATAGCGTCGACGAGAACCGGAACAAACTTGTGTCTGAAATCGAGACTATGCTTTGCAAAGTCTCGGAATGGGGCCGACAAAATTTAGTCCAATTCAACCCCAAGAAGACACAAGTTTGTGCGTTCACCACTAAAAAGTCTCCCTTTGTCGTATCCCCTCGATTCGAGATCACTTCTCGAACTGCCACAGCCTGTATTGGCATACTTGGCGTCGATATATCGAGCGACGTTCAGTTCCGTGGTCACTTGGAAGAGAAGGCCAAACTGGCCTCTAAAAAGCTTGGTGTACTCAGTAAGGCGAGACAGTACTTCACTAAAAGCCACCGCTTGCAACTTTATAAGGCGCAAATTCGGCCTCACATGGAGTACTGTTCTCACCTCTGGGCGGGTGCTCCCCAGTACCAGCTTCTTCCATTTGACCGCATACAACGAAGAGCGGCTCGAATCATCGACGATCAAGTCATCTCCGATCGGCTTGATTCTCTAGCATTGCGTAGAGATGTGGGTTCTCTCTGCGTCTTCTACCGCATTTATCACGGGGAGTGCTCAGAGGAGCTGTTCGGGTTGATTCCAGCGGCCGAATTACACCATCGGACATTACGTGCAAAGTACCATCCGCATCACGTATGGCATTCCACAACCGCGCGTTTTCTTCGAAATTTCTTGCCTCGCACAGCCACTTTGTGGAATCAACTACCGGCAGCGGTCTTCCCGAACAGATACGACTTAAGGACCTTCAAGAAAAAAGAATACTCCCACCTTAAAGGCCGGCAACGCATTTCTTGACACACCTGTTGTTGCGGATGTCCATGGGCGGTTGCCTCACCTCTCCCCATCCCGTGAGCCTCTTGCCCGTTTGCCCCCTCTCATATAAAAAAAAAAAAAATACACCGCTGCGTCCGATGGAACCGCGGGTAAAGCATCTTGCCCACTCGTCCTTATGGGTCTCTTCGACGGTATGTATATTGTTCATTCTTCTTCCTGTTAGCTTTAACTACCTACTCTTGTCAGAAATACTGAAACAAAGAAAATAAAAAATCTTTTGCAAATAACATTTTATTGCTGTTACAGTGTGTTAGTTAATACATAAATATGAAATAATTAAAAATATAAAAAACTTATTCATAGTGGTCTCCATTGGCTGCAATACAGTCCTTTAAACGTGTGGCCAGTTATCAATAGAAGCGCACACTCATCCATGGGAAAATTCTTTACTGCTAATCGTATGGATTGTTTTTGGGACTCCAAATTATCATGGCGTTTAGAGCAAGGCGTATTCTCTAAAACTGACAATAAATCATAATCTAGAGGATTAAGATTGGGACTAGGTGACGGCCAGTCTTCAGCTCTGATGAAGTCCGAAACGTTCGTTTCCAACCAAGACTGCGTAGACCGAGCTTTATGAACCGGCGCCGATTCTTGCTGGAAGGACCTTGCTGGTTATTGAAAATGGTGTTGTTAAGGGGCTTCACTACTTCTCAAGAATGGTATCTTGATACACTTGTGCCGATGTTTTGATACTTAGATACCTTTTTCACAAAAGTATGGTTCAGTTACTCCTTCATAGCTAATAGCCCAACTTATTAAATTCAAATTCAAATATTTTTATTCAAAATAGGATTTAAAATCACTCACTTATTGAACGTCAAAATCTACCACCCATTCAAAAGAGACTGCCTCAGACCTGAGAAGAATGGGCGCAAGAAACTCAGCGGGGTTTTTTTTTAAATATAAAATATAGATTACAAAGTAATATCGTACAATAAACATTTATAATTAAAGAGCCTGAGGGTGTTCGCTTTATTCCCAGTCCGTGGTGTCATTAAGAAAATCGTTTATGCTATAATAACCTTTCCCACACAAACGTTTTTTTAACAATTCTTTTAAATTTCGTAACACATTTGTTTTGTACATTTTCTGGGATCATATTGTAGCAGCATATACATCGCCCAACAAAAGACTTTCTAACCCGACCCAACCGAGTAGTAGGCATAACAAGTTTATGTTTGTTCCTCCATGTAACCATCACTGAAGTCGGATAGTGCCCACGTTGCACTCTGTCGACTTATTGGGAAGCTTCCTAAAGGCTTTGAGCATAAATTCGGTCATTTTGTTTGTTTAAATGTTGCTCAATTGTAACAATTTTCTCATCCGTAAACTAAATTTTTCTGTGACCCTTTGGTACGCTTGAGTAGTTGATTCGATTTTACCACCCTATTCTTTTTTAAATTATCAGTTAAGAAATGACCAATACGTCTGTTATAGGCTGCAAATACTAAGTCATCTTTTAAGATACGCGACATGGTTTTAGGTGCTACATTCATCTCCCGAGATAAATCTTTTACTTTCGGACAGGATTTCTTCGACTTGTTTCGCTTACTGCTTTAACCACCTTTTTCGTAAGAACACTACGTGGACGGAATCAAATCAGAGGAGGTCTCATTGTACCTATTAATAGCCCGGTACACATACATTTTAGTAATACCAAGCGTATGGAGAGTTTTAAAAATTGCATTTGGCTCCGTACCTAGTTTGTGTAATGTAATAACAGCGATTATTTACCACCCCACTCGATTTTAATATCGCAAAATATTGTACAATGTGTTGGCGCCAAAATGAAAAAACTCAATGAACAATCATAATATAAAAATGACAGATTTCAAATTCAAATGTAATATTTTGTTTATTTGTAATTGTAACAATATTTATGGCCAGACTAAGTAGGTAAATAGCTCTAATTTATTTAGTAAATTATTAGATTTTTATTTCATGAATTGGTTTTGGAATACCAAACTTTTAACAGACTGCGCTTATCCCTAGATCTCGTCGGGGGCATAACAGCACGGGAGAGTGTTATACTTAATACTAACGTAAGTATCCATCCCCACTCTGTGGTAATACCCTTCCGTGATTGTAAAATGGTAGATTTTACTGCTGAAGTCCAGATATAGACTTTTCTCATAAAAGACCCATCCTTTGATCTGAATTGACTCAACCAAGGCATTAACTAACAACTCATCTAAAATAGATTTCTACATAATGCAATCGTCAAAAAATTTTATCAACATACTTACATAGTTATTTCTTTAAATGAGTGACAATATCGTGTAACCTAGAAACGGTATCACTTATACTCAAGGCGATACTGCACCACTACATAACAAAATTCAAATCAATAAATGAATATAAAGCAATGTTTTCGTTATTGAAATATGTAAATAGTCTTTGACATAGTTAAACCTATGCTATTCCAACGCTATAATAACGTTTTGATACGTCAACTAGCGTTCTTAAAAATGTTTCTTGTGAAGTATTGTACAAACAGCAGCTATCAACACTAATTTTAACTTCGACATAATATTATATTGTCTTGTTTGATAGTCAAACCAATCCAACGCATAAAATAATGCAAATATTTATAGTGGTTTCTTTTATTACGAGAATTTTTATTTTAGTCGTGTTTCGGCTATTTAAATATCTTGCTAGGTGTATATTATACTTAGTCAATTAAATAACCAGACCTCTTTCGTGGGCTAACGAGACTCCACATTCTTGAAACACAATAGGACCTCTCTGCCCTGTGCTTCCCCGGGCGTAAAAAGAATAGGGGAGTCCGAGGCCCAAGGGTGTCGCAATAGGCGACTAAGGGCTTTTTAGTAGTGGGATAGTCACTCTGCCGTCTTATGACATCAGCACAATCGGGCCAGACTCATCCGGGTTAATTACTACACTCGCGAGCCGGAGAATCCCCCCGTGAGCATTCTCGCTCGGGCTGCCTGTCGTATTCTAGGGAGGGCACCGCGCATGGCCGAGGACCCACGAGGTTGTATCACCACGGCACCCCGCTCCACGCTTAATGTGGACTTTTGCAACATCAGGGGAATCCACACCAATTTAAACGCCGTCGACCACCAACTTGAGACGGCGCAGCCGGCCTTGTGTTTCCTTACGGAGACGCAGATATTATATCGACCTAGCGATACGTCACATTTAACGTACCCCGCATAACAAAATTGAGCATAATTTTTTGCCGCATGCCGGAGTATGTGTGCTCGTTAGGGAGGATATCTGCTGTCGCCGTCTCGGCAATTATGATGGTAGGGACCAGCTGTCTACTCTCTGGCTACGTGTAGATTTTGAGGACCGCGTCCGCATCTATGCGTGTGTCTACAGGTCCCATAGTGGTAACGCAGAAACGGATCATCTCATGGACTGCGTTCAAGTGGCAATTGACGACGTGCTTGCACAGATATCCTCCAATGAAATTGTAGTCTTGGGTGATTTCAACGGGCACAATTCCTAATGGCTTGGATCACGTACCACAGACTACGCAGGGCGATCTGTGCATAATTTTGCTTTGGCGTGTGGTGTATCCCAATTGGTTGAGTCGCCAACGCGGCTCCCGGATGTGGATAGCCACATACCGTCCTTATTCGTTTCTTATTATTATTATTATTCTTTTGTTGACTACACATCCCAATAGTTACCATGTCTCTGTCGACGCCCCTCTCCTGGTTAGGAGTGTAGTGTCTATCCGACGTCCACGTCGCAGACCACCAGCGACCCGGCGTATTTGGCACTACAAGTCAGCAGATTGGAATAGGATGCGTTCCTTTTTTGCATCCTACCCTTGGGGCAAGGTTTGTTTCCCTTCGGATGATCCTAGTGCCTGCGCCGTTGCAGTAGCCGATGTGACCGCAGGGCATGGATAATTTTATACCAAGCTCTGTAGTACCGCCCTGGATCGATGCATCAGTTAAAGCAGCATCTGACTGCAAGAAACAGGCGTATCGAACTACGAAATATAACCGTGCCTACAGATTTTTTTAGCGGCAAATTGCCCGTGCGAAATCGAAGCACATCGTCAACATCGGCGAGCAGCTTTCCAGTTACGCGACCGTAACACGCAAGTTCTGGTCGATGTCGAAAGCTGCTCTTGGTAACTTCAACCAGCCGTCCCTGCCGCCGTTGCACATGAGGATTGACACCCTGGCCCATACGGTAAAAGAGAAAGCCGATCTCCTGTGCGCTCTTTTTGCCTTCAACTCGACTCTTGACGACAACGGAAAAACACCGCCGACCATCCCGCGGTGTTAGAGCTCGGTATGCCTGAAGTTCAGATAGTTCAGACAGGAAAACTGTTAGGCGAGCTCTGTTTTCGTTGGACGTCAGTAAGTCGAGCGGGCCGGATGGCATTTCTCCAATCGTGCTTAGAACATGTGCCCCTGAGTTGACGCTAACGCGTTTATTCTGGCACTCATATACAAAAGGCATAGTCCCTGACTCATGGAAGTCAGCCCTTGTCCATCCGATCCAAAAAAAGAGACAGTTCGGATCCAGCAAATAACAGGCCTTTAGCTTTTACCTCCCTGCTCTCCAAAATCATGGAGACCATAATTTACCGCCAGTTCTTGGTATACCTAGAGGGTCACCAGTTGATCAACGACCGACAGTACGGCTTTCGCCATGGTCGATCGGCAGGTGATCTTCTGGTATACCTAACACATAGATGGGCGGCGGCTATCGAAAGCTTCCCCCTTACTTTCTGGCCTGGCAGTTAGCCTGGATATAACGAAGGCCTTTAATCGTGTATAGCACAAGGCGCTTCTCTCAAAACTTCCATCATTTGGGCTTCCCGAGAGCTTATGCAAGTGGACCTCCAGCTTCCTCACTGGGTGCAGCATACAGGTTGTTATCGAAGGCTATTGCTCAAATCCCAAGCCCGTGAACGCTGGAGTGCCCCAAGGTTGTGTGCTATCTCCCACACTGTTTCTTCTGTATATCAATGATATGTTGGACACCTCCAACATACATTGCTATGCAGACGACAGCACGGGTGATGCCGTATACGCGGGCCATGCAGGTCTCTCTAGGGAAATCGTCGACCAGTGCCGGGAGAAACTTGTGTCTTTTATCGACTCCTCTCTTGAGAAGGTCGGAGAATGGGATATATTAAAACTTGTCCAATTTAACCCCCAGAAGACTGAAGTTTGCACGTTTACCACAAAAAAAAAACCATTTGTCGCTCCAACAACACTTTCTTTACAGACTCGCCTAGTATCGGAATACTGGGTCTCAAAATCTCGCCAATTCCGCGGCCATCTAGAGAGCAAAGCCAGATTGGCTTCGAAGAAACTGGGCGTTATAAATTGAGCACGGCAATACATCAAGCCGGCCCATATTCTAGTGCTGTACAAAGCGCAGGTCCGGCCACACATGGACGATTGCTGTCATCTCTGGTCTCACGCACCCCAGTATCATCTCGATCCATTTGACCGCATGCAACGCAGAGCAGCTCGAATTGCCGGGGACCCAGTACTCTGTGAACGGCTGGATCACTTGGCGTTGCGTAGAGACATCGCTTCATTGTGTGTCTTCTACCGCATTTATCACGGGGAGTATTCCGAAGAGCTGTTTCACCTGATTCCTGCCGCCGAAATCCACTTTCGCACGACACGCTATAATGTAGGATATCATCCCCACCATCTCGATGTGTGGTGGTCTTCCACAGTGTGGTTTTCAAGGAGCTTTCTTCCACGTACTACAAAGCTGTGGAATGATCTTCCTTGTGCGTTGTTTCCGGGACGATACGACATGGGTACCTTCAAAAAAAGCGCGTACACCTTTCTAAAAGACCGGCTCCTATGATTCCTCTGGTGTTGCAAGAGAATGTGGGCGGCGGTGATCACTAAAATTCTTGTAAGTTGATTTATCTCTTCATAAGAAGTGACAAAAAAGACTATTATTTTTTACTATACATATTTTTATATCGATGTTTCAACGGATTATATAATTATATAGATAAACACAATAATTATAATGATTGTTAATGATTCATTGCATGCGGTCAGTGTGCATAATTTCCTTGTATTCATTGGTAGGTGTGTCTATTACGTTGCCACGTTTTATTTGCCGAGTTTATAAATACGTCTTAGAATCTTGTTATTGTAAACACGCTCAAGGTTGACTGTTGCATATTTAACTAATCACTTGTTTTTCTAGGTTTTTTTGTGTTTCCGGGAACTTTTTCAACTGTTTTTTTTTTAATAAAGGTGACAAATAGGCAATTGATTCAACTAAGGGATATGAACCAGAGGGAGCCTCCTTTGCAAAAGGTGCCGGCTAGATTATGTGTACCACAACGGCGCCTATTTCTGCAGTAATGTATAAGCATTACTGTGTTTCGGTCTTAAGGGCGGCGTAGCTAGTGAAATTACTGGGCAAATGAGACTTAACATCTTATGTCTCAAGGTGACGAGCGCAGTTGTAATGCCGCTCAGAATTTTTGGGGTTTTTCAAGAATCCTGAGCGGCACTGCATTGTAATGGGCAGGGCGTATCAATTACCGTCAGCTGAACGTCCTGTAGGTATCGTCCCTCATTTCTATAAAAAAAAATATGAAATCCAACCGCCTATGATCATTCGATACCAAATTGTAAGAGATATATTAGTCTGTTTGTTTTGTAGCTGGACCATCAGAAGTGGGAGTTATAGAGGTAATACATGCTATAGGATATATCGGCGCAAATACTACAACACGAATTGAAAACACGTGCACTTGCACCGAGCCCCATAAATACTGCCGCATTTCAAAACACGTGCAGTAGCACGTGCGCCGGGTCCTATAAATACAGCCGCACGGTCTACACTTGAGTCTCAAGAAACATATTGATACGGTATGCAATAGAGCCCGATTTGTCCTCAGTCGCCTTTATCCACTTGTGTGTGGGCGAAGCAAACTTCCGCTCAAACACAAAGTGACGCTGTACAAAACCATCGTACGGCCCATACTGTCATACGCAAGCGTCGTTTTCGCGCACACCCGACCGAGCTACTTACGTCGTTTGCAAGTAGTTCAAAATAAATTCACGCGCATGGCAACCGGAGCCCCGTGGTTCATCCGAAACATTGACCTTCACCGCGACCTAGAGCTTCCGACAATAGCTCAACACTTTAAAGAGATCTCGCGACGCTTCTTTGACAAGGCGCCTAACCATCCCAACATCTTGGTTAGGAAGGCATGCGGGTACACCCCCCTTCACCATAGTCTCAATCCAATAAGACGTCCCAGACACGTAACGGTAGACCCGGATGACGACATCACCATCGCGAACGCGACACCTACACAAACACCGACACAGACACGCACACACCGCCTTCGCAGGCGTAGGCGCGGTCAACCACCGCAAACCACTGGCACTCGTCGCTCTGACGATGGCCAGCGGCCCGCACCCTAGATACACCACACATTGTTTTGATATCCGACGAGACGTTAGTCCTCGTCCTGTAATCGCTTCACTACACTCGCTCACACACGGACTGACTGACGGACTGACATACACCACTTACACAATCACAAACACACTCCACAAACAGACACAAACACGAACATACATGCACACAAACATTTACACTACGTACATACATACAAACACACATACATACAATCATAAACACATACATACACACTTACATACATTACACAAAACATCACCACACTCGCCGGCGAGTGTGTTCTTCTCATCTTTTCATCTTCATTTTCATTTTCATTCTCTCTCCTTCTCACAAGCACACAGCCGGTCTGAGGTTCGAGTCTCCTTAGGAGACGCCCCGCGACTGTTGTTGCGTAGTCTTTGCGGCCTCCACGGCCCACGTCCTACTTCGCTGTGAAAGCCAGGGCTGCTAACAGCACAGAGGAGGTTTTAGTCGGTATGGGGTGTCCGCTCACGCGGACACTCGAGTCCGACATATCAATTAAAAAAAAAAAAAAAAAAACACTTGAGTCAATCGTGCTCGGGCCTCGGGCTGTCGTACGGTACGGACCTCTCTGGGACGTCGTAACGCTGCCCGTTGAATAAACGAAAGTAATAAAATACTTACTCGTGTAGTTTTCTTTGGAAGAACCAGTGAGTGATCTTCAGCAAGATAGCAATTGTGATGTCAACAGTAATGACGTCACACCTTTTAAAAACAATACAGAGGTTCTTTCCTCGTCAGATATAAATATAATGTAATTACTTATGTATAGCTTTTGTACACACTTATGTTTTTGTTGTTTGGCGGAACGTATAGCAAAACCAGATTAAAATAGACATTATAGTTTTATTTCGTATCCATCGAGTCGGTCCGCGGTCGGTCGTTATAATAAAAGTATCGTAATTTTAATGTGCGGTGTTTCAAATTAAATTCCAAATATATTTATTCAAAATAGGATATGATATCACTTATTGATGTAAAAACTACCACCCATTCGAAAAAGTATGTTTAATTCCCATTCTAAAAATTATTTATAACATTTATTATTGTTATTATTTATGTAGTTTTAGACAACAATAGGGCTTTCATCTTCATTCATCATCATTCAAGTTTATTTTCAATGGCTCACTTTGTCAATATGGCTTCAAATAAAACGTTTGCAACAAAAACATATATATTAATGGAAATAAACACGGAACTAACTCGTATGCGAGTGTATTAATTTAAATAATATAAAATATTACTTTTATTTGATAAGTTTAAAGAGATAAATTACCAATTACCTCAACAAAAAAGATGTTATAGTATTTTCTTTGATTAAAGCGAGTGTTACACATTTAAATAATTTCAGGGGGACGAGATCTGGAAAGGTCATTCGTTTTCATGGGGACGAAATCTGGAAAGGTCTTGAAACGTCGGGATAGCTAAAATAAAAATGTAACATTAACGCAAAAATCTAATGCAAAAACAGTTACTGTTACACGCGTTTTAATCCTTTAAAAGTGTTTTATTTAAGATTTTATTGTATTGGACTCGGAAAGCGTTAATAGATTTTTGGGTGTTATCAACCCACATATTGCACGTGTAAAAGCTCTGACAGAATGACTTGAATGGCATGATCTTTACTTCTTCTGTGCATAACAAATCTGCGAGCTAACTGACTCCCTCTAACCGCCAACGCCCTCCGCTTCCTATCAATGTCACAATTATCCCAGGTATGTGGACTTGTGCACCCTAACCAGCTCTGCAGCGTACAATCTCTCTGGAGGTACATAGCTCGGAGAAATTTAACCTGCCTTTTTCACATTATATTATTTAAATCCATGCTTTTCTGCATAGTCTTCGAACGCACGCAGCAAATCTCCCAGCGCGCAGAGCGATGGGCTCAGCAACACCATAATATCTTGCGTGTAACTGGTTATGCTGATTTGTTCACCAGTGCCTAAAGATTCCGATGAGTTGCTGAGGCATGCCAATACGTTTGAGCTTGTCCCAGAGAGGAAAACCCGATAGGGTTTTCCTGCTTGTAAGTCTCGGTGAAAAGTCCCGCTCAAAATCCAAACTGTGCATCATGTAGTTATATGTAGGTATTGATCCAGTTATTTAGAGTCTATATAATTTATGATGAGGATATTATAGTTCTCAATCTACCCGCAACCGTAGAGGGTGCAGGTCCCTACCCTCTAACGGTCGTTTTCAATAAGGTATCTCTAGTTACGGATACCGTGCTGTCATCGTTTAATGACAAGATCTTATGAATCCATAGTTATGTCCAATATAGTTATACGGCCGTTCCCAATATACTATCTACAGATAGTTATATATTACTACCTTCTTTCTACTGTCAGTAATTAGCTGTTAATAATCTGAAGCTGTCCCAATACACCCGATAAGTCATTCATATCGCATATTGGGACGTGTGAATTGCAATTTCCATACAAACTTCTATCGCTGGTAAGCTATACGTGCTCCCATTGACAGACAGCGTGTACGGATGAGTTATACCGTCGATAAGTTTATTGGGACAAAAAAGTCAACGATAGTTAGGATTTTTTATCTCAAGTAGGCCACAACCGGAGATAGACTGAATATTGGGAATGGCCGTTAGTACAATGCTTTATGTCGATAGGTTATTGAAATATAAGTGAGCGTAAAATTATAGATTTTTCTACCTCTAGTAAGTTAAACTAAGGATAGATAGGTTATTGAAAACGGCCGTAAATTGCAAAGACGGCCATAACAAGGCCATAGTAGATATTGTAATTATAACGGAAAAGGCGTGGGCCATAAAATTTGCCGATGACCGCCATAACCTATGCGATACCTACACTTCTGCTGCTCGATTTTCACTAAATAGGTAGGTATACCTCTTTTTCTGTCCTGTGTTTGAAACTAACTCCACAAACAATTTTTTTAAACTTAAAACTTCAACAAACCAGAATTTAATGGCGTTACAAATCCAATATTATTGTTTATAATCAGTTCTGCCGATGAGTAATGCCTTATGACCCAGTTCTAGCGGGGTATAAAACGATATACCTATTCATGGTAGCAGCTGCCGGAATACATATTACAAACAACTAATAGCGAATCTACATTATTCAGAATATTATTCTCTTCCACGGAAACTTGAATGTATATTATTGTAGATTTAAAATGTATTATTTATTCAGTTTATTTTGCGTAGTTTTTTTATATTTATGACGAAATATCTGTGAAGTTTGCAAAGCAAACAAAACTATCAAGTTTTATACGCATTTAGGTGCCTGTGTGTAATAATATGACGATTTATTTGTATGCAAGCGACTTGATTTTGACTTTCAATAAGTGATATATCCTATCTAACTATATATATAAAAATGAATTGATGTTCGTTAGTCTCGCTATAACTCGATTTGGCGAATTTTGGTCTTAAATTATTTGTGGAAGTCCAGTGAAGGTTTAAAAGTTTAATAAATCTGAAAAAACACGGAATAAATAAAACAAATAATAGTTTAAAATGACTCACTGACTAGAAGTTTTATATCTTTCTAACTTTTTCAGGAGGTAAAAAATAAAATTAATTTTAGATAACTATAGTAGGTAGATTAAATACAGTTGTTAACTATCTATCAGATTATGTAGATTGATATACTTATCTTAAGTTTGGTCACAAATTATATTACTGAACGCAAACAATATAATTTGACGTAACATACAAAAGTTTAGGTTTTTTATTTATCGATTGAGGCAGTACGAAGTCTGCCGGGTCAGCTAGTTTTGAATAAAAATATTTGAATTTGATACGGTTTTTTAACCGGTGCGTTACGGACACGATCAGGGACAGGAAGCCACCTACCATAAATTTTAGGTCACATGTTCCATGTACATACAAATTTTCAAAAATAAAATTACAATGTATAGTTTCGCACCTGTCAGCCACGTGACATTCGATCGGCGACGGTAGCGTGTTAACTGTGGAATTTCTTCAGCGTTCTTCACGTGTTTTAATATAATCGTTTAACTGCGCAGTTTTCATGAATACCACTTTAAATTGAACGTAACAGAATTAGGAATTACTGTAAATCTGATTTTAGTAACTTATTTATAATATGACGTAATTCCAGAAAAACGTTTCAAACCAAAATCATATCGAAATTGAGTTAAGAACACACAACTGGTCAGGTGATTTATATTAACGGACTGACAAATGGCAGCCCTACTGAATCTTTAAATGACATCATGACTTAGTAGCCCAACCCACATGTATGGAATACACTAATATTTAGTAAACTTTTAACACGAATTCCTTCAAATGTGATGTTTGTGGCTTGGAACGTTTTTCAGGAACTCGTCCAATTATTGATCGAATCTGGTATTTGTAGTCTGTAGCGTAGCTTTGCAAATACCTTAATAGGTACGTTTCTGAGCTAACATCTCTCCCTGGAACAATTCTTTTTTCAAGATTCCGTTACAGTCCCATTCATAGCTTGCACGATTCACCAAATTTAATTTGTAACCAAAATGTATGAATAATGCGGGACTCGAAACCGCGCCTCTTGGGTTCCATCCAGCCAACCGATGGTTAAGACATACCAAGACTTATGAACCATGCTTTACTCGAACGGTTGGCTCAGTTGGTTAGAGTGCTCGTAGTGAACCCGAGAGGCGCGGGTTCCAGTCCCCTATCGTTCATAAATTTTCGTTACAAATTTAATTCCTAGAAGTGAGGGATATCACTTTTAAAATTGTTTATATTTATTCGATCTCATATTTCCTTATTCGCACATCGCATTAAGTTTTATTGTCATCTAAATAGACGCTTTTTTGTCTTCACAATTACGGAGAAGGTACGAATAGAATAGAACTGAAAGAATGTTCTTCACAGTTATATTTTTCTGGATATACAGATAGTCAAGCATATGCCTACTACAGAATAAACATAATTGTACATAAGTCCCATCGGACTTAGTACCCCAGGTGTAAATTACCAGTGGGAGGCTCCTTTGCACAGGAAGCTAGACTATGGGTATCACAACGGCGCCTATTTCTGCCGTGAAGTAGTAATGTGTAAACATTACTGTGTTCTAAAGGCGTCTAGTTCTGGGGTCTAAAGGCGCCGTAGCTAGTGAAATTACTGGGCAAATGAGACTTAACATCTTATGTCTCAAGGTGACGAGCGCAATTGTAGAGCCACTCTGAATCCTGAGCGGCACTGCATTTTTATGGGTAGGGCGTATCAATTACCATCTGAGCAGAACGTCCTGCACGTCTCGTCCCTTATGTTTATTTATTTCGCGAACAGGACGAATACCATGTCTGTTGGTGCACCGCCAGGTTGTATTAAGGCTTCTATCCCAAAGAACCTCCCCTTTTCAGCTTCAAGGAAGTATTTGTTTCAGGGGAGATACTGTATCATTATGCATTGATGATGGGGAATAAGGAGATTAAAATCATCACTGCACGACGGTTGATATTAGAACTTTAAGTCTGTGATTGGAAATGCTACCCGGGATTTCCCACCTGTATTCATCTTTTATTGAAGTAATGTTGGATGTTTGTAACATGATGGTGGTTAAAGGCAATGCTACAGAAAGCGCCAGTCATACAGAGTTCTCCAGTTCTCTACAAATCACGAAAAACCTCGTCTATATTATAATCGAGACAGCTTTACTGAAACTTTATTAGAAGGCAGCTGGTAACCATTTAGAAAATTCATCCCATTATTATTTCAAAATGAATTACCTATTTAGTTGTCTTTTCTCGTCCCTACCATATAAAGGCTTCTATTATTTTTTATTTTATTTATTTATTTATTATAATTAAATACATTGTTCTACATGCCTAATATAAATTTACAGTCTCAATCTCAAAAACAGAAACAAAGAGGCACCTTTAAATTAAATTCCTCTGGATGGCTCACTAGGAAACCCTGTGCAGAGCCAACCAGTGATTACTGTCTGCTATGTAATTTTATTTAATGTTAATAATTAATGAAATAGAACTAAGACTGACACTTAAACAATATTTATCTAACTTTAAAGCATACCTATCTTATAATAAGAACTGTATAAAATTAAATAATAATAGATAAAGCAAATAGTTATATAGATAAAGCAAAGTTATAAATAAACATTCATAATTAAATATATGAATTTTCTCGGTTTCATCATAGCTGAATTGTAAAAGCCACTCTCGTACTGTAGATCTTACTTTGTAAGAAGAGAGGTCCGCAATTTTTATTTTATTATTTACTTGGTTCTATATTGAAGGTCCTTGATAGATAGCATGATTTCGACACATGACAAGATTGAACTTCGGAACACAGTAAACATTTTTGAATCTAAGAGAAGGTATAGCCAAATTTTCTTTAAGGCGACCGGGCTTTTTGTGCTGGTTGATTATAAAGCAGTGTTGAAATAATTGTCGAACGGTAAGGACTCTTGTTTCTTTGTAGAGCATATGAGAAGGGTACATGAAAGGTTTATATGCTATTATTTTTAGAAGCATGCGTTGGGCTCATTCAAGACGTATTAAATGGGTTTTATTTGCTCCTCCCCAGGATTCTTCAAGGAACACGTAGATCTCGGTTTATCTTTGAAAACAAATATAACAAAAAACAATTATAATATTCTCATTAGTACGTTCAATAATTAATAAAATGGCATTATATACCCATTCGTTTATTTCGTTTAGTTCATTTTTCAACTAAGTATCTTGTTCTAGATTCACATTGATTACATAACTTGTGTTTCCTCTACGTAACCTTTCGTTATCCAAGGTTAGATCGACTATGAATTGAAAATATTGTTTATCAAAGTATAATAACGCTATGCCAGTCGGTATAAATACATAAACTCACTACCTACATTTACAAACAATGTTTTTGAAGTGAAAACTTATTTAGCGGTGATGAGCACTTTTCATGGGATGGGTATAAAATGTTAAACTCGCGTCAGGACACGTGGCCTGATCGAAAATTCGTAAGACAGTCATTAAAATTATGAATAAAAGATTAATACTTGTAACTAATTATAGTAAGGCTTTTTCAACTTAATGAAAAATCATACGGTCATATTACCAGTGGTTAAATCATTGTGATTTCGATGGCAAAACATCGCGAGAACTAGCCGCACTGCCCCATAACAATATACCGTAGGACATAATACTAGGAAAATAACTAAAGTATACTAATCGCGCCGTATCTATGTCAGTTAACCGTCTAATTTTCTTAACCGCATATGCTGCAGAAAATAAAGGCGATTGTGGAAGCTGATGATACACAATCTACGGCTGAATTAGCAGCAGCTTTCGACGTTAGTGTCAAAACAATATTGGTCCATTTGCGTCAAATTGGCAAGGTAAAAAAGCTTGACAAATGGGTGACCCTTGAACTCAATGATCGCCATCGCGAAGTACGCGTCGGGACCTTGGTGCCTTGCACTGCTCAACAGACACACAAATGAAGGAACTATGAACCGCTTTGTTACCTGCGATGAAAAATGGATTCTGTTTGATAACCGCAAGCGCTCAGCAAGTTGGTTGGATCCGGTTCAGCATCTAAACAATGCCCTAAACGAAAACTTACCCCTAGAAAAGTGATGTTTCGTGGTCTAACGCCGGTGTGATTCATTACAGCTTCTTACCAAATGGGGTGAGCATTACTGCAGATGTGTACTGTGAAGAACTGAACACAATGATGGAGAAGCTGGCACATCTCCTCTCATTGGTCAATCCCTTGTCTCCGCTGCTCCTGCACGACAACGCACGACCTCATACTGCACAGCAGACGGTCTCCAAGTTGCAAGAGCTGGGGTTGGAAGCTCTTCGTCATCCGCCCTACTCACCAGACCTTGCGCCTACAGACTACTACTTTTTCCACAACTTGGATAGCCTCTTGGCGGGAAAAAAAAATCAATACCCGAGAGGCAGTACAAAATGCCTTTGAAGAATTTGTTGCCTCCCATCCAGCTGATTTCTTAAAGAAGGGCATCAATAAACTGCCACTGCGTTGGCAAAGATGCATTGATTGCATGGGTGATTACTTCGATTAATACAAATACATGAAAAAAATTTGTTTAATTTTTTTCATACAAAACGGCAATTTCATAGGTAAAGACTTACCCCCTTATTCATAATGGTCCGCTCACTTTAACAGCCGCTAAGGAGAGTTTTTTCTTATTCTGACTTAGGTCAATAGAAGAAGATAGAGTGAGAATTAGCAATACTTTAAGTTAGCAGACTATTATGAATAATGGGGCTAATAATTACACAGCACTATCGCATTCCTGAGATTTGCATTTAACTCGCGATCTGCACGTTTTTATTTATATTTGTCTGAACCGACTGACCGCGTTCATCAATCATCAATGTTTGAGCTCGGTATCATGTCTCCCGAGCCAGAAATATGTTACACGTGTATTTACTAGATCCCAAAGAAAATATAATAACAGATAATATTTGAAGATTGATCGTTTTCAGAGATAAGTAATATACCTACAGAGATAACACACAATTGTTTGTTTACAAATATTAAAGGCTTGCTAATCTGTTATGTAGACGTTCAGTTTGACTAAAATAAAAAAAAAAAACTTATATTTATATCCTCTGTTTAGGATCATATCTCCGCTGTTTAGGACTACCTATTTGATAATTTTTTTCTCGTGAAATGGTTGGTATACTCCCGAATAGATCGTTTTGTAAGAAACATTCAGATCTGATGATGGACTCTATTTCATTTATTTATTCATAAGTTGCCTTGTTTGACTAAACAAATGATAGAAGTGTTAAGTTATCACTTCAAGACGACCTGTATAGCCGAGTGGTTAGTGATCCTACCTACTAAGCTAGAGGTCCCGGGTTCGAATCCCGGTAGGTGCAAGCATTTATATGATGAATATGGATGTTTGTTTCCGAGTCATGGATGTTTAAATGTATTTATGTATGTTTATATGAATTTATGCATGTTTAAGTAAGTATTTAAGTATATTGTATTAAATATATCGTTGTCTTGTAACCCATAACACAGGCTATATATGCTTAACTTGGGGCAAGATAATTTGTGTAAAAAGTGTGTCAATATTAAAAAAAAAGTCGCACTTTGTACGTTATAGGAACAACTAACAGCAATGGCAATAACAGACCTATGCTCAGTGACGGGTTAAGACTACTTGATGCCCTAAGCAATCCATGCCTGTGGGCCTCCCTGTCCATATGTCAACTAGAATCGGTCTTTTAACCTTTACCGCCTAAAACATTAGTTTTTTGTAAAAAAGATGATGAGATGTAACGTACTTTACAAGGTGCGGCAACAATAAAAACCAAAGCATAATTTATTTATTTATTGAAATGCACCTTGTGGCTTTTCTGAGCATTCAATTCACGCAAGAGAATATTAACGTCTAAGTTTTTCAAATTAGTCCTAGAAACTTTTTTTGGTGTGGTTTTTGGTGACGAGAGAGTGAGACGTGATGCGCTAAGGACGGATTTTTTGTGCTTCTTCTGTTGCCCCATCAGACGTGATGCCCTAGGCAATTGCTTAATTTTACTAAGGGTAAATCCGTCACTGCCTATGCTATGAGGAGTCAATGGAAGAGGAAGACTAACGATCGTTCACCCGTACGCTCGTTGATGCTAAGTGATCACCGCCGCCCACTTTCTCTAGCAATACCAGAGGAATTATAGGAGCGTTGCCGGCCTTTTAGAAAAGTATACGCGCTTTTTTTTAAGGTACCATATCGTATCGTCCTAGAAACACCGCACAAGAAAGCTCATTCCACAGCTTAATAACAATAAGTAAAATCTAAACCATCATATTACTACAGTGTAACAGACATCTTTTCAAAGAATTGCGGTTCGCGAAATTTATATCTACCGCAATTAAAAATGCTGATACTTATAAAGGTATTCAAGTACGAGAATCGTACATATTATTATATTCGTATTACATAAAATGCCTTTGAGTATTTAACCTATCTGAGATGTAATAAGGGGCGTTGACCACAAAAAAAAACTTTCTAACAGTGTATGCTGCAGAACTAGGTGTATCTGCAAGTTGAGCTATATGTTTGGGTCTATTGAATGTTTTTAAAATAGAAATATTATTATTCAAAATAGGATTTTATATCACTTATATAACGTCAAAAACATTCGAAAATGTATATCTCAGACCTGAGAAGAACGGGCGCAAGAAACTCAGCATACTTCTTCTCTTTTTAAATAAAATTCTGTTACAACATAATTTCGTACGATAATATCTAATATGTCTAATAATCCCATATGTAATTTTTTTTATTTTAAGACCGTGATACCTGGACCGTAGTAGTACGTAGGTTTGTTTCAAACTTCAGTCGTTTAACTACTAATTATATTTGATCGAAGAAGCCGATACCACACTGTGTTTTAAAAGAAGATTATTATTCGTCTCAAAAAACGACCTTAATTTTTCGAAATTGCAATGTTCACCATTCGTCCATCTGCACATCGCTTCAAAATTAAAATAAGAGAAATTGCCTACCAAAAAATTGTTAATTTATATAAAAAAACCAAGGTAGGATCAAGAAGAAAACAATGCCCTCGGAAAAAGCGGCTTTATCGGCCTACCACGCTTACGTGGAGTCTATAATTAGGTATGGGATCATAATATGGGGTAACTCAACAGAAATAAATAGAGTCTTAATAGCGCAAAAAAAAATGTTTGAGGGCTGCAGCGGGAAAAGGACCCCTTGAAAGCTGCAAACCCGTATTTAAAAAATATAACTTATTAACAATTGTTGAATTATACATATTTGAGTGCTGTATGTTTGTTCGAAAAAAAATTTGCGAATTTAGTAAACATGAAAACACTTCTCTTTTCAGATCCAGGGACCCCTTGCTGTAGAACTACATTATTTCAGAGAAACTGTTTGTGTATGTGCATAAAAATCTATAATCCCAAAAATAATAAGAGAGGTATCGTCAAATAGGAATTTCTCATCTAAATTGAAAATATACCTTTGTAAAAACTGCTTATATTCATTAGACGAATATTTTCAACAAAAAACTTGATTATATACTATATAATACTACTACTAATCTTTTGTTAAATTTATATTATTGTAAGTAATGATTTAGAAATGTATTTACTAAAATTTGCACGTCATAAATGTGGTAAACATGTACTTAATAATATTTATGTAACATCAATCTAACATGTTTATGCAAATAAAAACTTTAACTTTGACTTTGACTTTGAAACATCTATTCCTACAGGTACCTGGTTTGCCGCCTACCTTGAACCATTTAATTTAAATATTTTTTACTCCGTCATATTTAATCAATGTTCCAGTGGTATAGTTTTGTGGTGCGCACAGTCAAATTTTTTTGGCAAAACATCAAATCACTCAAATTGGATCACTGCTTTTATTTTTGTTTAGATAGTGCATACAAACTGATTACAATTAAATAATAATAATATAAATGATTATTTTAAACACACATCGATATTGCATAATTTTACAAAGTCACAATTATTGTAATTGTGACTTTAACAGCCAAAATTACTTAAGCATTACATTATTTATGAGTATTAAGATATTAATTTGAATTAAAAAAAACATTCGATATCTACAGCTATTATTAAAGAAATAATTTATTAATTAAAGAAATTACAAAAAAGCAATTGTAGCTGCTGTAGCAAAAGTATTCTAAAATGTCTGCTCTTGTGAGAATATTCCCACGGGGGTCTCATTTAGGTTATATACTCTAAGGTGAAAATTTCATCAAAGATTCTATCATTCCAAATACAAAAACTAAAAGTACAGCAGACGGCTGTTCATGCTGAATATAAACTGGTCGCATAATCGGCACTGACACAGATTTTATTATTATTCAACGTTATACTACGGTCGGTGTATATGTTGATAGGAGTCGACAAAGATCAAGGTATCGTCGCAAGAGTAGAATTCTCGCAGAGCGAATGGTATTAGTAGAATTAAATCAATTTGTTTTAGTCCTATTCGAATAAAATTGTCAAAATCAGCAAAATAGAGTATAATCGCATCACTTATTGATAAGTGAACATTATATAGCAGGCTCAATCTTAGGCTGTATTTTATGATGATATCAATCACTTTATTCAGCAATTCATACATTTTCTACTTTAGTATTTTCTTTGATTAAAGCGAGTGTTATATATATTTAAACTAAGATGATTTATACGTCTCTTGCTGTTAGTCAACTGATAAAAACAGGCCAGTAATATTACTTTAGTGTGCGTGACAAGCTACGTCTTACACTCGCGATTTGTATAGCATTTTGTGTTAGTGTGAGTGACTTTCTCAAAAGAGATGTTAGTTCTAAACTCAATTTTTTTCGATGTTTTTACAGCTGTCATACTCTATCTGGACGTATAAATGATATAAGTATTTAAATAATTTTGATAATTTGTCTGTATATAATAAAGCACAAAAATGGCGTTACAAATTTTATTCTTCAGCAACCACATTACGTACCTACAGACCCCCATAATCTAGTTAGGAATCTATTAGTGTAGGCTTCTAGGGTGTCAGGATCCAATGCAATAGCTTCAAGGCAAAAAGGTTCAAAAAATTCACATAGAATTCCATTGAAAATCAGGTCTCCCTAGAACGTATTTTTGTAACCTTTGTTTTATAGATGCTAAGTTCGCCTAATTTGTATATCAGTAATATGTAATATGATAAATAAATTTAAAAAATTTATTAGGGACATAATTTTTGAGATTTGCGTTCAGAAGATTGAGAATTTTTATGATTTTACTATAGGATCAGTTATTTACAACTCTAGATATAATCTCATGAATGGATGAATCCGAAATAAATGATTATTATTATAGTACCGTGCAGCTATAAGTTGGAATAAAATAACTCGTTATTAGTAAAAATAGGCAAGGTGGGCGAAATAAAAAGGTATTTAAATCATAATTTACTTATTATTGTTATTTATATTATAATATATATTAGATTATTACAATATATATTATTTATATATTTATATTATAATATATATTAGATACAGCTCATTACAATATTATTTCTTTCAATAGTAGTTCCACACTCCTCTATGGTTACTTGTGTCATAAGTAATAGGGGATTAAAAGCAAAATGGAAGCAAAGGTGGCAATCTCCACATTTTTCATAAACTTGCCTAATAGCGCCATCTAGTTGTATTGAATGAAACCTAGTCATCTGTCAAAATGGCAGTACCAGATACGCCTTTATCCAATAGTAATCTATGGTCAATAATGAGCAATCAAAACAAAGACAGCAATTTAACAAAACATACTGTTAATAAATTTATGTATCTTTAGAGTTGCAGGTTTTTATTTATTTTTGTAAAATTAACTACTATGGAGAATGCTCTTTGCTTCTATACCCCTATGAGAGCCACATCGCTAGATAATTTCGCAATTATATTAATTAACCATTATCAAATCAAGCATAACATTAGAACAATCTAAGTTTTTGTATTATCAGATATTCTCACTGATTTATGTACACGTTGAAATGACGTTGGCTTTTAAAAAGGAACTTTGGTCTCTGTGTCGTATTTACTCCGCTGTGTTGCTATCCCAAATGTAAATAAGTAGATATGTTTTGTGTGTTATATCGCTATCGTTAATATTGATTTTTTTTTTCTATCAACACAGTGAAAATCGTTGGCCATGTCACCTACATAAATTTATCAAAATAAAAAATTAATTATTCATATAGATAAAAAATTATACTCGTGAATGTCGTGAATGTGAACACCACTTCGTTGAAGTTGAGCTTTAAAAAAATGGCGGGAAGCTAATACTGTGTTAGTAATAAACATGAAGTAAAGTTATTCTAAATTTAATACCTTTTGTTTTTATTTATTTTTATTTATTTATTTATTTATTGGAAAACAAACAGCTTAAGTTATATACACATTGTAACACATAATTTATATTACTCAAGACTATAAAGTTTCCACTTAAATATAAACAAAGTAGGAGTGAATATAATACAAAATATAACGATTTTATATGCAATTAAACATAAGGCGAAAAAAGTACACAAAAATACAAATGAAACAAAATTTATCAAATTTATCGGTTGGACATATTTTAAGGATGTTTAAGATATTCTTTAATTTTTTTAGTAAAAGTTCGATAGCTGCTATGAAAAATGTCTAAGTGACTATAATTATTATTATAAGTGTTGCATGCTCTTATAATAAAACAATAAGTATAATTCGTTCTACGAAATTTTAAATTTTAAATACATACCTTTGTCTCTACAGAATTACACGACAGGGAGAAGTTATTTTAAACCTAAAAAAAACATAGCCTATAGCCTTCCTCGATGGAAATAAAATAATGGACTAAATGGACTACCCAACACTGAAAGAATCATTCAAATCGAACCAGTCGTACCAGAGATGAGCGCGTTCAAACAAACAAACACTGCAGCTTTATAATATTAGTATAGATATGCGGTTGTTACTTAGGGGCTCCTAACGGGTTAACTAAAAATTGACAATAGTTTTCGACTGCGATCCTTTTCGAGCCATACAAATAAGGAACAATAAAATAATGTTATGATAGCACGGACCATCCCTTCGATGGATGTTTGCGTAGGTTATAAATAATACTGATAATACCTATCATGTCACCCGTATTTTGTACGGTAACCCATGTCGTAGCGTATTGCAAAAGGACCTTAATAACTACGTAATGTACGTACGACCCAAAGATCCGGAGCCTTAACTAAAGTTGAATACTATAAACAAACAAACAAACAAAAACATTTTTATTTCGTAGGTATATTGCATTATACTTGAAATATGTAAATTTTTTTTCTTACAGCTCGTTTGGAAGGCAGATTTCCTTAGAGAAGAACGAGCAAGAAAGTCTAACGTTGCTCTTTTCAAAACTGAATGATGTTGCGGATTCTTATTTTCAAATTAATTTTACAAATCATTTTACAATATATGCAAAGTGATCCAACAAATAAATACACAAACGTCAATTACTAAATGACTTACACGAGTAAGTAAAAAAAATGTTATTGAGTACATACTTACCCCCTTACTCATAATAGTCTGCTAACTTAAAGCATTGCTAATTCTCACTCTGTCTTCTTCTATTGACCTATTCAGACCTAGTCAGAATGAGAAAAAACACTCCTAAGCGGCTGTTTAAAGTTAGCGGACAATTATGAATAAGGGGGTTAAAGTACAATACAGTATTATTAAGCAGGTACCTACACCAGCGCGCATAACCCTTAAAATTAACAGAACAGTAAAGTGAAACCCTATATTATTATATAGGCATAAATAGATGAGTTCATGACAGTGAATGAGACACTCTAAATTCTTGAAACATGATAAAATAAGGATCGAAGATCGAGAAGACCCGCGATCGAATAATCCCAATCTAGTCCGCATTGTATTGTTACTTTAGATGATAAAAAAATATTCCATTATGATATTTTTTTTTCGATCAAATTCCCCGCCAACAACTACTTACACCTAGCCACACACAAACGTCCAGAAAAGATTTTTAAATGTTATTACTAGATATGTTAAACAGATTAATTGTTATTGTTATACCTTTATTTTATTGGCCTCACAGATTATTAAGTGCACTCATATTAACCTGTTAGTTAGTTTAGCTGGGCTGATTACACACTTAGCCTCTTGATTCGGCCATTGTGCATTTTTTAAATGTCTTCTTACTCCAACCAGCCCAGATCATTCCAGAAGTCTAGCAGTCGTTTTAGTTTCTGCAGGCATCCGGAAGCGATGCTGGTGATTCGAGTATTTGTGCCCGTTGATCGGCCACACTGCTGCATTCCATAAGCACGTGTTCTGGCGTTCCCTCTGCCTCCGTGAATACTCTGCACAAGGGGCTGTCTGTTACACCTATGATAGACAGATTTACCTGTAAGTGAGATATAAATAAAAAAAAATCAGTTTTGTTTTCATTGGCTTCTTTGACATCGAGAGCACTAGGTACCTCAACGCTTCGTTTATGGGCCGTGCAGGTCGATAGACAGCACAGAGTACATTATATAATAATAGACAAGTAGGTAAGTACCAATACCACGCAAACGTCGTCAAAATGCTTTTTTATAAATACTAGGAATACCCTACAAAGAAAAACTTACTGTAACCTAGCGGTCAGTATTAAATATTCTCTGACCTAGTTTTTCCACACCTCAATAAATCCAATAATTACCAGTGTTTTTGTTTTTATTTTATTATTGATTAATATGTATATAAACGAGTGTATGTCTTGTAAATATGTTTACAATTATTATTGTAATGCATTATTGTTATTGTAAATAGTTGACTCACACTGGTAAAGCATGTAAGAATGTAACTATGATGCCGCAATCGCTCGCCGTACCGCTTCCCTGCGGCGTGTATTTGAACGAAGCGAGGTAAACTAAGTCTGTGTACAAAAACAAATCAAAATTAATCCAAACAAAAACAATAAAAAGAATCTTATAGGACTTTGGCGCCATAATCCATATTAGTACATGAGGAATTAGCACCTTATTTGGTCACAATATGAGAAACTTGTGTGCAAATTCAATAACTAAGAACCTGGCAGTCTAATCACTCTCGATTGATAGCAGTGATACAATTAAAACTTATTGTGATTTGATCAATCGGCTTAATTTTTTGATAAATATAAATAGCGCGTGCTAATTTAGAATAATTTGTAAATCATGGTTGTTTTTGATTATAATAATTGAATCAAGTCGAAATTCATTATTCTGTCTCGACAATAACCTAGAAAATTTTGAAAGCTTTCTATGAGCTCCGCTTAGCTTCGCTTCGCTTCGCTCTATTAATTAATGTAACTATAGATTTTATAATTAATGACAACTTGCTGCTACTCCTGGAGTCACATGAATGCGACACCAGTAGGTAAATCTTACTGAATTAGTTCCGTTTGGTAACAATCACAGATGCACAGTAAGTACCTTACGTTGGCGTAGTTTTTTTCTTTTTTATGTAATGTATAGTATTTTTTAATTCATTTTATTGTGTTTAAGACTTTATTAAACATTCTGTTTTGTTACTTATTTAATTGTGTGTTGATGGTCTTGTTAGCAATAAATTATTTATTCTATTCTATTAGAATACATATTCTAATTAAAACAAAACAAAACTTATGAAGTATATTTACAATACTGCTAGTACCGATCGGCTGGACTATTTAGTGTTGCTTAGAGGTTTGGGTTCTCTCTGCATTTTCTACCGCATTTATCACGGGGAGTGTTCACAGGAGCTATTCGCGTTGATTCCAGCGGCTGAATTCCACCACTGGACTTTACGTCAAAATGCAAAATATCACCCGTATCACATTGACGTCTGATATTCTATTGCTCGTTTTGCAAGATATTTCTTGCCTCGTACAACCACTTTGTGGAATCAATTAGGTACCGGCTGCTGGTTTCCCGAACCGATACGACCTAGGGACCAAGAGAAGAGCATACTCCCACCTCAAAGGCCGGCAACGCATCTCCTGACAACTGTTGTTGAGGATATTCATGGGCGGTTGCCTCACCACTCCTATCCCGTGAGCCACTCTCCCGTTTGCCTCCTCATATATAAATAAATCTATCATTGTTGTTTTTTTTTTTTTATAAAAATAAGGGACGAGACGAGCAGGATGTTCAGCTGATGGTAATTGATACGCTCTGCCCATTACAATGCAGTGCCGCTCCGGATTGTTGAAAAACCCAAAAATTCTGAGCGGCATTACATTGCGCTCGTCACCTTGAGACATAAGATGTTAAGTCTCGTTTGCCCAGTAATTTCACTAGCTACGGCGCCCTTCAGACCGAAACCTACCTAATGCTTACAGATTACTGCTTCACGGTAGAAATAGGCGCCGTTGTGCTACCCATAATCTAGCCGATATCCTGTGCAAAGGAGCCTACCACTGGTAAATCCAAGTGTACCAAGAATACTGGCAGCATTTCTAGGTTCGATAGCTAGGCTGATCCGTTGACCGAAATAGCTGGCAGCGCTTGGGTTTCCAGTAGCCTTATTGAGGCGCGAAGATAGTACTTTGTACATTCTCCGCGCCTCTGGGCCCCACGGGCCAACAGTCTCGACACCAAACGGCACAAATATGTAAGAATCATTAAGACCAACATATTTGCGACGCTTGCTGTCTTCGGCAGTCGAAGCAGCAGCCTCAGTACCAACTCACGTAACTTGGACATGAGAAGGAGCCAGAGTGTCGACGCAAGTCGCATACAATCGCCCTTTCCCGTGCCCAAGCCACCAGGGTCATTTCATCAGGTAATATAAAATATGGTTCTTAATTAAGTTACGTTATTTATGCGTACAAAACAGCATCTATATAAATGTACCTATAAATGCTTATTATGTGTATATTTTACTAGAAAATGTTAAATATTTATTAACTAACAACCTCGCCAGACATTAAACAGTGCAGAATGTTTGCCTAATAATTATTAATCACATTGCTAGTACATTTTGTCGCCTTTATGGCTCTGTTAAAAATAAAAAATACTACGCATTAGGTTTGTTTACATGTGTGCGTGTGTGTAAGCTGATAGAGCGAGTCCAAAGATTAATTACATTAAAGATATATTTTGAAACTCATATTATGCCTTTGGATTTTCATTCATCATATAATATATTTTATTTATATTAATAGCTTATAGCGAATCGATCGATGGTTTTTCTACATTTATAAAAAACTTTATTTTTATTTTAACTTAACGGTTACAGACCTGCATAATTTAATTACACATTAGTGGGTAAATATTTTTCATAGTAGATAGACGCATAATAGAAGAAGAAAACAGGCTAAAAATTTTACTTGTGACTTTACAATTTCTTCAGAATATTGTATAAGAGTCCCAACTATTCAGTGCATAATATTTTATTTTGTCTATTTTTCAACGTGTAGAAGTTTATAGTTTAACTCCAACCTACTAATAACACCTATACTCATAGTTTATTAGACGATACTGATATTAATTATTCTGCAACATGGCAAAATGAGGTCCATAACATCCGCCTACCCATCTGTATATAATTATTTAAAAAACAAATACATAATTCAAAACAAACCCATACCATTAAGCATTAACATTGGGTATAATATAGAAATGCGGTTATGTTTAAACAAATAAAATCAGCTATAAAATTTCGCCAAAAATTAGGCATAAAAATAAAAACTATGATTGTTCTATGATTGATACTAAAAATGTGTAGTGTGTTAACAGCGCGGTATCGATGTGTGGGTGTAGCTCGCACGAACGTATTTATATTAGAAGCCGGCTTGACTCTGCTCAGTCTTTCTTACAATTAAGTATTAACAAGTGTTGTGTTTGTGTTGAAATATGTCGGCCTCACCGATCGCAAGACAGGCTACCAATAGCCAGGCCATCCCTACGAGGAGGGTCCACATAACGGATCCATCACAAATGCCTGATGTCTACTCCAGTACTCCTGGCGGTACCATATATTCAACCACACCTGGAGGTAATTATCCATGCTCTACATTTTATGATAAGAAATATAATATTAAGTTCACTAATTAAAATTCTTTCAATGTTTTATTTGAACCTATGGGTATACATTCTTTTAATAAATATAGGTACCTTTAGTGTTACAAATGGGCAGGGCGTAAATGAGCACTAAAATCCGTGACCTCTTTTGCGTTAATGTAATTTTAAAATATATATAACTAATTCTTCGAAAGATATGATAAATATGACTATAATATAATAATTTTTATATTAAGAGAATAAAATAGATAGGGAAATTATTTTTGTTTTGTTTTTATGCCACGGGATGCTAATCCATTATCCAAGAGCAATTTTCAATCAATATTATGTAATACTGTCATATTATTATCTTTTTGTGAACTTATTCAAAGTGTTAAAAAATACTTTACATTGACCTAGACCCTGGCCAAAGATCTAGAATCGTGATTAAGTATGTTTTCGTAGTGTCTTCATAGCTGTGTATAAAGACAGACAAGATGAGTGTAATATTATTATATAATAACCGACCACGTGTGTAGTATTTTCGTGTTGCGTTACATAACCTATATACAGGCGACAGGCGGACATGACAGCTCACGTGTTCTAGCGGTTATCAAAACAAGAGTACGTATTACTATCATTATTGTATAGAGGTGCTCTGAACAACGTGTGCTGTTTAAAGTTTTAGATAGAATTTAAGAGCGAATATATTTAGCATGCTACACGATTTCTGGATTCTTTTATTGATTTTGTTAGTAAAAGTGTTTAGTAAATTTTACCAATGGGAGGTTCCTTTGCACAGGATGCCGGCTAGATTATGGGTACCACAACGGCGCCTATTTCTGCCGTGAAGCAGTAATGTGTAAGCATTACTGTTTTTCGGTAAGGGCGCCGTAGCTAGTGAAATTACTGGGCAAATGAGTCTTAACATCTTATGTCTAAAGGCGACGAGCGTAGTTGTAGTGCCGTTCAGAATACTTGGAATTTTTCAAGAATACTGAGCGGCACCGCCTTGTAATGGGCAGGGCGTATCAATTACCATCAGCTTGAACGTCCTGCTCGTTTCGTCCCTTATTTTCATAAAAATAAAGATGTTTATCTAATAAGTTATAAACCCTGCCAATGCAATACCGCTTAGGATCCTTGAAAAAGTTAAAACTGTCAGCGGCCGCGGCATTACAGTTGTAGATACCTACTCGTCACTTTAGTCATTTATAGTTTTAAAAAGGAGTTTTATGGCGACAATAACCAAAAGGGTAACAAATTTTAACTTTAACTCATAATAGACGAGCTTGTAAACTTTTTAGTGAAAAATTTGGAAATTTAGATATTTTTCACTTGCCGTTTGCAAAATTCAAAATTATGATTAAAGAAGCCATGTCTAAACATAAGTAGCATAAGTAAATCTTTCTGTTTTATTTTGATATCGTAATATATTAAGTTTTGTATTTTATAAGTTTTATATTTTATCAGTTTATTTGCATTTAAAAACATATTATTTTATTTATAACAAAGCACTCACACTACAGTGTGAGTGCTTTGTTATAACTTACAAGTTATTAAGTAGTTATAAAATTATTTTATGGAACTATAGGTCTCCTAAAATAGTGTAAAGTTTTTGAATTGTGACTAGTTATATCCTGAATAAATGAAATAAATAAATAAATAATATGGTTATAGGCATCATCATTAACCGCTATAAAGTTAATATTAATAGGTTTGAATGTTTATAACTTACCTAAATGATAAAGAAAAAAAAATGTCGCCGTATTTCAAATTAATTCGACTCACGTGTTCATTGTCCTTGGTCTCCAACGCTGTAGGTTACAAATTATAAACCATGATAAAGCGAAGGTCATCTTAATAGACACGATTTATTTGTTTTGTACCTAAATATATTTGTGTAAATGAGATTTATTTACATAGTCATGAAAACTTCCGCGTGTTAACGATTAAAATGGGTCGCCAATTGAAATCAAGGTCGTTTACGAGTGTGTTATTTATATACAAGCCAATGTACCTACGATAAAAAGAGGTTAATAGTTATATCCTAAACACATGGCCGGACTTGGTACCATAGATAATACACTATATCCTTGAGATAGATGTGCAAGTCATGTTTTTGTTTTGTATAATCAGTGTACCCAGGCCAAGAGATGGCGCTGCGCTATTTTTACGCTCTTAGCGTACCGTCGCTAGATGGCGATAATTATGTTTATAGTTTTTACTATTGCAGTTGTAGACCGTATTGAATGCATATTGAATATTGATGTTTGTTTGGTGTAGGTGGATATTTTTATTCGTTAATTAAGTTCAGCAGTCACCTTCAAACAAGGAGAGCCATTTAATGATTACAACACGATAGTCAAGTCTTTAATAAGTAAGTTAAGTGAGTTCTTTGCTATCACTAGCTCTATCTATCCATCTATCATGTATGTTAAATTATCGCCTTCGTGGTGAAGTTGCAGCGTACCTAATAGAATAGGTGGCAGCACTTTCAATGCAATTTTTTTCATGTGTCAATGTAGGGAAGTTGAACCCCCCTGCTTGGTACGGCTAGAGCATCCGACGGTCCGGTGCTTAGCCTATAATAATACTTATTTATATTTTGATGCTATATGAACAAAGAGTATTTAACAAATTGGAAAAGATTAAAAGAATTCATACATTTTTATTACCGATACCTTTATTTACAGCCGGCCAGTCAAAACAAATATTTTTTAAATTCAACTTTATTTATAGGATTTTTTAAATTGAGCTTACGTTTTAAAATAAAAATACTTTTGACAATAAGCCATAGTACCCCTAAATTATTAGTTTATAAAGCCTGAATAAAGCTTGCCCTGGTATTATCAGATTTAAAAATAGCATAAAAATGTAAGAAGGAGTCGAAATCTTGTTCCACTTTTCAAGTTAAGTATTATCATTTATTGTTATCAGGTATCATGTGGTTTACATAGACCTACCTATCATTCTATCAAATGTATATTTATTTTAACACATTTTAACACAAAACAAAATCATTATAAGATATTAAATAATATTGCACAAAATTATTCAAAAAAATTTGTGAGTAGCAAACTAGTAACTCCAAAACTTATGTTAATTCACGGACTAGTAAAAAAATAAGGACTCCGTGTCACCTTACATAACAGTGTATCACCAAAACAAGCCGATTAACGTGTAAATACATAGCCCCACGCACACACTTACACTACTACAGGCCGATAGGCAGCCATTATAAGAATTGTCATCGTCTGTGACAGATCAGTTTGCGTCTCAATAAAATAATTTAAAAATGCCGTCATGCGTTGTGAAAAAGTGTAAAAACGATAATATATATGCATTTGTGGCCATATATGATTATTTAAGAGAGAAAAATTGAGTATCTCCCGTAACCGCACACACACTAGCATAACGGTGCTTCACTTGCTAATATCACGGCGCGGAGTCCTTCTTTATTTACTCGTCCGTGTAAACAGACATATTACTTAGTGAATTTGCCTTCAGTTTCCTCGCAGACGATACTTTTCTTTTTCAATTTTTTTTTTCCTTTTACGGCATGGTAAAGTGTAACTTAACATGATAAATTCGCAGAAAAAATTTACTAGACATTTTATCTTAACAGACACACAAAATAGAAATAATTATGGAATCAAAGATGCAATCTGTCAAATTGTTAACCCACCTATCACACGGATTGTAGGCCGATTTATATTTTTTAATTTAGATCTGTACAAGAGTATTAGACCATGTTTATAAAAGGGCTTATTATGACTAATATTTTATTTGTTTGGAATTAAGTTATTTAAGATACTTATTTTGCTTTTTGTCATTCTTCATTATGTACCTAACTATACTTAACAAAAAAATAAGTATCGATATATTCACATAGATTATAAATGGTTGCTTAAAATAAATCTGATATAACAAGAAAATTTGGTTTTTATACATACACTAGTGGACCCGACAGACGTTGTCCTGTACACACGTCTTAAATTTGAAAAATCGGTCCAGCCGTTAGGAGTTCGCTAACATACACATGAGCAGGAGAATTATATTATATGAACGGAATTGAGAATCTAAACGAATCTCAAGTTCATTTTTATGGGCGTATAGGAGGTTCTAGTATATGTACTGGCAGTGTACTGTCATAATATTTATTTCACTAAACTTTTCTCTCAATGAATCCCTTAAACGCATTTTATAGACTGCTCGAATTGCTCTTTTCTGCAGCACAAATATTGAAATTGTAACTTACGCAAAAACCTAATGTAAAGAAAGAAACAGTAAAACGTGTTTTAATCCTTTGAAAAGTATTTTATTTGAATGATACTTTCAAATGTTTTACCCATAGTACCTTCTTTAATGGTCATTGAATGTAATCAGAGCCCACTTATTTATTAAAATTATTCACGAAATATATGCCTGTCCACATCCGGAATGGTATGCAAATCATAATAAATGGAAGCCACATTTATTTATTTATTTATTAAACCCAACAATCGTACAATAATAAATAAACTCCTTACAATAAATGTAAATCTACATAATATATACTAGTGGATCCTACAGACGTTGTCCTGTACACACGTCCTAAATTTGAAAAATCAGTCCAGCCTTTAGGAGGAGTTCACTAACATACACATGAGCATCAGAATTTATATTATATGGATGGAATTGAGAATCTAAACGAATCTCAAATTCACTTGAACACACATAAAAATCATCAAAATCGGTCCAGCCGTTAAGGAGGTAGTTCAATTGTGATTCTAAGCCATTCTCGAATCCACCTGAAGACACATACCAATCTCAAGTTCACTGGAACACACAAAAACATCATCAAAATCGGTGCAGCCGTTTAGGAGGTAGTTCAATTGTAAATCTAAACAATTCTCGAATCCACCTGAAGACACACAGAAAGTTTTATTAAAATCGGTCCAGCCGTTTAGGAGAAGTTCAGTTAAAACAGACGCACAAAAGACATATACATAAGATAGATTATAAATGGATGCTTAAAATGAACCTGGCCCGTGATATCGCCTAGAAAAAGGTTCCTCATACGAGTTACAATATAAATAATAATTTTAATTTATTAATATAATTCTACACGCGTTGTCAATATTGCTAAGATGACGTCACCAGTTGTTTACAAACACAATACAAAATGTAATTAATGTTTGTGTTATCGTAATGGATCATTACACATATCAACGGCTACTACATAGTACATACCACAACACACGGACGAGAAAAAAATAAGCACTCCGTGTCACCTTACATAACAGTGAGGCACCATAACAAGCCGGTAAACGTGTAAATACATTCTATCTCTTCAGTCTTGAGATAAAAGTCGTAACTATCGTTGACTTTTCTGTCCCAATAAAATTACCGACGGTAACTCACCTTATCCGTACACGCTGTCCGTCCAGGAGGACGACATTAGCTTACCAACGATAGAAGTTTGTTTGGAAATTTCAATTCACGCGTCCCAATATAAGGCGATAAGAATGACTTTAATAAGTGAGTTTTTGATATCGCTCCATCTATCATGTATGTAAAATGATCGCCATCGTGATGAATTTACAGCGTACCTAATAGAATAGATGGTAGCACTTTCAATGCAAATTTTCATCATGTGCCAATGGGAAGTTGCACCCCCCTGGTATTATCTATGGTATTTATTAGGCGTGTTGACGGTTTCTGTTTTGGTCTGAACTCTGAGTGATGAAGCTACAAATATAGTAAAGTTGACTCATAGTTATTATTCAACTCATATTTCATTCATCCTTAATATTTTTTTAATTGGCTCTAGTCATTCTTCGGTTTATTTGGAAAAATTAGACTTCGTGGTAAGAAAATACACGAAAGTCAGTTACCACTTACTAGTCATTTTAATCGTGAAGTATTTGTACAATGCTGATACACAACACATTGGGCATTGATTCAATCTCGTTACATAAAATTTTTACTTATTTGCTATTTTAATTTTATTTTCTTTTCTATTACAGGTACTAGAATAGTATACGAAAGGTCTTTCCTGATGTCATTGAGTCAGTCACCGAACTCGAGAACGCCACCGAAATGTCCATTGCCGGCAGCCATGTTGAAGGATCCTGCGGGCCCGGTACCTCATCTGAACACTACTAACAAGCCGCGATCCAATTCCATATCGTTTGACGAGTCACAAGAAACGTTCTCCATGGATCTCTAATAGTGTTAAGTTATTGTTATCATCAGTGCCTTCCTCTGTTATAAATATTATATGGTCTGGGTTGAGTGGAGTCGAGAAAAAAGCTGATAATGTGAAATAATTTTTTTTTTGAATTTTATGACCTGGTAACTAAGATTTTTAAGTGAAGAATGGGTTAAATTTCACATTAATATTTCATTAACTTGAATCGATAAACTCTTACAATAATGTGTAATGTATTGTTAAAGTAACTTAAAAATAAAAACAGATCATGTAAGTTTTTTTAACACAATAATTTAAATAACAATTACAATTTTTTAATTATTTACTGAACTTCAATATAGATGATATAGAGAAGTGTTTAACATTTAATGAAAATGTGATCTATATGAGTCATTACTGATTAATTTTCTTACTATTAAAATACTGCAATAAACATAGACTTGTAAGTTAGATTACACTAGCGTATAATCGACGAGACAGCCTGATATTAAGGAGCTAATTCCAATCGTAGCAAACTATTTACGACTTCAATCAAAATCGGTTACAGTTTTAGATTCCCTGTTGCTTTTTTATTTTGTTCTATCTTCGTTAGAGATGTTCTTTTCTCTCGCACGATTTCTTAGTCTATGCGCTGCTAAATTGTTAGCCTATAGTCATCTTTTAATTATTATTAAATGATTTTTTATAGATGAAATAGTTACTAGCACTTTTTAATAATTAGTTTACTAACGTGGAAGTATTCTACTTTTACAGGAATTGCACTGACATAAAATTAATTCGATATTCTCTTAAATTCCTAATATTAAGTGGTGTATTAAGTTCATTGCTAAGTCAAATAGAGCACAAAATATTATCTCTCTCAGATTATTATTGTCTCTAGTCAATCGTAATTAAAAACTTTCAAATATGATCATTCTATTATGCGGGAGACTTGTTTGCACTTGTCGGCCGCTAGATGGTGCCTTACTCTGTCGTCAAGCAGTAGTTTGAAAGCACTATAAGGTTGGGTTGCATCATATTAGCTGTTATAGTTTAATTTTAAGCCAAATTTAACGTTTACAGTAACGTTGGCTTTAACACACACTGCGTAATGTGTTGCACCATCCGATTTCTTGGCATAGTTACAGTTAAATATGAAGTCAATATCGAATATTCTTTCTTATCAATAAAGTCTATTTCACATCATATTAAGAATAACAGTTAAAACTATGACGTCATATTCAAATTCAAATTGAAATAAAAATAGCCACCCATTCCAAAACGAATTCCTCAGACCCGAGAAGAACGGGACCAACAAACTCAGCGGGATTTCTTTTTCATCAAAAAAAAATGTTAACAAAGTCATATTGTACAATTAAACTTATTATTTAATAGCCTGAGGGCGGTCTCCCTATTCCCAATGTGTGGTATCATTAAGAAAGTCATTTATGTTATAGTAACCTTTACCACAAAAACGTTTTTAACAATTCTTTTGAATAACGTAATACTTTTGTTTTAAACATTTTCTGATTTCACAAAAGACTTACTAACTCAACTTAGCCGAGTAGTAGGCATTATAAGTTTATGTCAGTTCCTGGTGTTAACATTATAGTTATGGCAGTTTCTAGCAAATTCACTTATATGCCTATGCACATATCAAGAATATATTGAGAAGCAACAGTCAAGATGTTAACTTCTTTAAATTTTGCTCTCGTTATAAATAGCGCTATTAGCCGGTACTTTAACATGTTTCTTATTCCTTAGTTAGGTGCAACCCAGCCTTAGTGTTTCAGCGGTAGCTCGTGAAATTATTGGGCTAATGAGAGTTACCATCTCATATTTCAAAGTGACGAGCACAGTTACGATGCCGCTTAGAACTTTTGGTTTATCAGGATGAATAAGTAAAGGTCTTGTTCCCTTACCTAGTTTGACTAACGGCCATTTTCAATAACCTATCTATCCTTAGTTTAACTTACTAGAGGTAGACCAATGTATCCTTTTACGCTTACTTACATTTCAATAACCTATCGACAGATAATATTGGACTTTAACTAATAACAAACTATATTGGATTTAACTGTGCAAAGATAAGATCTTGTTATTAAACGGTGACAGCATTTTATCCGTAACTAGAGATACAATATTGAAAACGGCCGTAAGATTATCATGAATAATATTTTAGCAGATTGACAATACAGTTGTATAGATTTTATGTTAGTATTAGAATGGCATAGCTATTCTTTGACTGATACATTGCGTTTGGCTTAGTATAATGTATTTTAAGGCAATTTTATAGTTTCGTGTGAATGATCTTCAGCGCGTTTTAAACGCCTTTTTGCGCTAAAATTGTAAATATTTGAATTTTTCGAATTTTTAATGGAATGCTTGAGTATATTATAGAGGTTACATTAATGGGTACCATCGCGTTTAACGCACAATTGGACTGAAGGATTTGTTTTAATATTTGTAGTTTGATCAAGTTATGCGTTGAGTTTGTGAGTTTTGTTTCATGTGCAGCAATCTCATGAGAGTTATATATAAGTACTTATATTTCAATACTGCATGGGTTCCTGTTACCTAACCGTACAGCCGTATAGATTTAAATTTTGATCCATTTAATGGAGGTTTGTTGAACTTTTTTCATTACGTCATTTTTAACTTTTTGTTTGGTTGAGAAAATCAGTTTACGTATAGCGTTATTAAATTGGGTCCTAATTTACTGATATATTTAACAAATATTTGAACAATTTGCTTCAAACAAATTCCTTTATTAATCTTATTCCTTTAATGCCCTTTGCCAAACTTCTAGTTTGCTTCGAAGTTGCGAATGTATTTGAGGAAGGTGCGGTACAGGTGTGCCGCGCGTTGCAACTTCAGACCAATCTAGGAGTTTGACGAGGGCTATAATAATTACAATTACACTGAGTAGATACTTATTTAAGTATTTTGTATAAAATCGTCTTGCTGTGAGTGTCAATGATAACTATATTTTGGTGCAATTAAATAAAATCTTAAAACCACATATTGTTTTTCTTTTCCTGGTAATTGGCAGATGGCCCATACACTATAATGCAATAGCAATTAGGCACTATGATGGCCCATACACTATCCCTAAGTGGCAGTTATCACTGAAGTTTTCGTCACGATTACATAGTTATAGAACTTCAAAATAATAAGATCAATTTTACCAGTGCAGGTTTTTTTATGGAATAGGAGGACAAACGAGCGTACGGGTCACCTGGTGTTAAGTGGTCACCACCGCTCACATTCTCTTGCAACACCAGTGGAATCACAGGAGCGTTGCCGACTTTTATGCGCTTTTTTTGAAGGTACCTATGTCGTATCGTCCCGGGAACACCGCACAAGGAAGTTCATTCCACAGCTTTGTAGTACGTGGAAGAAATCTCCTTGAAAATCGCACTGTGTAGGACCGCCACATCTAGATGGCGGGGATGATATCCTAACTTGTGGCGTGTCGTGCGAAGATGGATTTCGGCGGCAGGAACAGGTTAAACATCCCTTCGGAACATTCCCCGTGATAAATGCGATAGAAGACACATAATGAAGCGACGTCTCTCCGCAACACCAAGTGATCCAGCCCTTCACAGAGCATTGGGTCCCCGACAATTTTTCCCTCGGCACTTTTTCTGTCGTCAAGCAGTTATGTGCAAGCATGATTGTGTTTTGTTTAAAGGACACCATAGCTTAAATTACAAAACTAACGAAACTTAACTAACATCTAATAACTCAGAGTGTCGAACTCAATTGAGATGTCCTTCAGAATTCTGGATTTAATCAAGAATTCGTGTGAGGATTCGACTGCGTCGTAATTGGCACGGCGTTTCATTTAGGCTATCGTCACTTATTTTACGCCGTACGCGACGTCTCGTTACGTCGTACGCTGCGTCACAATGCTTACTGTATAAATGTACCGTTGTGGTCTCTTTCACACGTCGACGCTGGCGTGTTGACGCCGAACGCGGCATCCGAACACCGTGCCGCGTCTCTAGTCATTTCGAACCATTGCAGCGTGAGGGTCGTCGCCCGCGTCACACTAAATGGTGAGGTTTAATAAAGGAAAGGAAGAAGAAGGAAAACACGAGTTGTTGATTGAATCAGTAAAATCTTATAATGCAGTGTATAATAAAAGTGACAAGAATCATAAAAACAACATTTATAAGCATCAATGTGGCCAACAGATGCTGTGTTGCCCGTAATTTTCTCCTTCTACAGTCGTCTCGTGTCTCTTCTTGTAGTAAAAAATATACCATTAAATGTTTCACCAAATCCATCGCGAAAACACTACCGCTCGCGAGTAGCCACTGAGCCACCTTCATCACGCCAGCGGCCAGACGTATTGACCGCCGACGCTGTGCGTTGCGTCCAGACGTTAGAAGCCACGGACTTGAACGTTGACGCTTACGCCAGACGCCGCATACGGCATAAAATAGGAGATATTAACTATATTAAGGTGAACGTGTTGTTCGTCTCGTAACTTTTATCATAAAAACCGATGATCCGACCACAAATTACTGGCGCTTATCACGCTATACGTGTTCCGACGCATGATTAATAGCACAATTGGCTTGAACGTGAAAACACATAATATACATTATGTAAACCAAACGAAACTAAAGTGACAGTGGGCAGGGCACACAGTTCGACGGACAGATGGGCGTTGGGGCAGTAAAGTCCTCGAATGGCGACCACTTACCTGAAGACGCAATGTTGGTAGGCCCCCCACAAGATGGACCGACGATCTGCTCAAGATCGCCGGAATACGTTGGATGAGGGCAGCACAGGACCGATTGTCGTGGATATCTTTAGGGGAGGCCTTTGTCCAGCAGTGGACGTCTTTCGGCTGATGATGATGATGATGAAACCAAAAGTGCTAAGATGATGAGTATTTTTAAATAAACCAAAAAACTGCACGGGGCCTTTACACATACGATATGTTTACCTCTGAAAAGAAGTAGCTATTTACAAATCGATAGAGACTCTCGTCCTTTATTAGCACCGTGGTTTGTACTTTTGTCGGGTTTGGTGTAATAAGCCACCATAATTATGATGATAAAATAAGATTACTTGTTTCAAATCAACGAACAACCTTTGAAAATAAGCTTTAATTATCTTATGCTTATCGTGTACCGCAAAAGTTAAGTCGTTATTATAAGACACAAGAAAATACCGAGAATACAACCCTGTGGAACACCTTTCCTTACAGGTTTACCCGAACACCGTTTGCTGTTAACTCGACTGCTTGAACTCTTTCACTTTAATATGATTTGAAAAGACTAAAAGCTTTTTTTTACTTAATAATGCTTGAGTTTTAGGCGTAAAGTGCTATGGTGAATGCAATCTAATGCTTTACTAAATTCACACAAAATTAACAAAACCTTCTGTCTCTTCCCAGGCGTCAAAGATGTGTCCAATGAGCCTAACACCTGCATTTGTTAAACATAAGACCCATAAGCTGCTGCAAGAAAAAACAGGTCGCAGTAACTACAGTAACCACGACGTCAGTGTACTGTGGAGTTTTGTATTCCAAATAGTTTTAACTTCTTATGCTACATCCCCATTCTCGAACGTAGTATAGACGTTAATTCGTCCTAGCTAGACTAATGACAAGTAATTCGTCCTAATATAATAGTAATTTTTATATTTATATCAATGACATGTTTGGCACTACAAGTCAGCAGATTGGGATAGGATGCGCTCCTTTTTTGCATTCTACCCTTGGGGCAAGGTTTGTTTCCCTTCGGATAATCCTAGTGCCCGCGCCGTTACAGTATCCGATGTGATACTACACAGCATGGATATTTTTATACTAAGCTCTGTAGTACCGATTGGTGGCAGATCACAGCCCTGGTTCGATGCGTCAGTTAAAACAGCATCTGACTGTAAAATCAGGCGTATCGAACTTGGGTTGCGGCGCTGGGCTCAAAGGATCCGAACTGCAAAGTTTAAGAGGAAATATAACCGTGACTCTAGATTTTTTATGCGGAAAATCGCCCGTATGAAATCGAAGCACATCGTCAAAATCGGCGAGCGGCTTTACAGTTACCCGACCGGAACACGTAAGTTCTGATCGTTGTCGAAAGCTGCTCTTGGTAACTTCAACCAGCCGTCCCTGCCGCCGTTGCACATGAGGAATGACACGCTGGCCCATACAGCAAAAAAGAAAGCCGATCACCTGTGCGCTTTTTTTGCCTCCATTTTGACCTTTGACGACAACGGAAAAACAACGGCGACCACCCTACGGTGCCAGAGTTCTATGCCTGAAGTACAGTTCAGACAAAACTGTTAGGCGAGCTCTATTTTCATTAGACGTTAGGAAGTCGAGCGGGCCGGATGGTATTTTTCTAATCGTGCTTAGAACGTGTGCCCCTGAGTTGACGCCGGTGCTAACGTGTTTATTCCGGCACTCATATACAAAAGGCGTAGTCCCTGACTCATGGAAGTCAGCCCTTGTCCATACGATCAAAAAAAAAGGAGACAGTTCGGATCCGGCAAACCACAGGCCTATAGCTATTACCTCCCTGCTCTCCAAAATCATGGAGTGCACAATTAACCACTAGCTCAGAGGGTCAACAGTTGATCAACGACCGACACGGCTTTCGGTCGGCAGGTCATCTTTAAGTATACCTAACCTAATAGATGGCTATCGAAAGCAAGGGAAAAGGCCTGACAGTTAGCCTGGATATAGCGAAGGCCTTTGATTGTGTATGGCACAAGGCGCTTGTCGCAAAACCTCCATCATTTCGGCTTCCCGAGCAGGGGCGGATCTACTTAAAGGCTTTTTGAGCTGCAGCCCAGGGCCCCGTGGATACAGAGGGCCCCCAACCGAACTGAAAGAATAGACGATATTTTGAATAATAAAAATTATCTAGTATTTAAAAAAATCAGATCATAAGGTTAGCAACACTGCGATCAATCGATCCGTGCGCGCGATCTATCAAACGGAAGGGGAATTCCCCGTCGCTTGTTTTCGGTCGGTGTATTCCGTGTTTTGTCTATTACTGGGGTAGTCTTGAACGTATATGCAAAAAATATACGTTTTCTTCTCTGCTTCGACCCATATGTGGGAACTGTTAAATCGTGAAACAAAACTAAAATTTACGTTAAAGCTTAAGTTTACGTATCAATGATATGTTGGACACCTCCAACATACATAGCTATGCAGACGACAGCACAGGCGATGCCGTATACACGGGCCATGCAGGTCTCCCTCGGGAAATCGTCGACCAGTGCCGGATGTAATAGGAATTTGTACTCATGCACGATAATGCTCCTTCCCATACCGCGCGGCTGGTGTCGGTCTCCGAGACCATGAAATCCATGTTTTGGATTGGCCTGTACAGTCACGCGACTTAAGGCGAAGAATAAGCAGAAAACACGCAAACAAGGTTTTTTAAGACAAGTTTTGTGGTGAAAATATAGCATTTGGAGCTATGAACTCTACTTTATCCTGTTACACATATCCTTAAGTCTAACTTGTAGGTTGCTAATGCTTGCTGTTAGTTAAACTTAACAGTCCAGAGCTATTATGAATGAAGTTTTGTTTGCAGTTAAACAAGTTTTTTCTCGGCATGATGCATTTGTTTAGTATACTGCTCTCATAAAATTTGTTCTTATAGCTTTTACTTTTTTGTGTTGGTACATTTATTAAGATTAGTAATCAATAATGACGATTGTAAGCAATTAAACTGTTTGCGCCTGTTAAAATATTAAATTTTCGACGCAAGAATTTTGAAATTATTGGCTTTGTTACATAGGAGCCGTGAACTCATATCGCTCAAGGTCGCCGGCAAATAGTGTAGCCTTAAATCCTAATCGAGCATACCTGGGACATGTTCCAACGAAAGGCTTTAAGAGATTTCCCGCCAAATTTGACGACAGAACAACAGCTTTTCGAACAATTGCAAAGAACATACCGCAGCAAGACATTGAAAATTTAATTTTTAGTCTGAACAATCGATGTAGTGTGTAATTAATGTGAGAGGTGGCAACACTGATTATTAATAATTATATTTAATAAGATTTTATAATTTCAATTAAAATTTAAAGTTTTTTAAGAAGAAATAAAGTTTTTTTCAAACTAATTTTCTAAGGCAATTAAAAAGTAACAATTTTAGTTAAAACAAAATAATCACAAAATATTTTTTTATTTTTTATAAAAGACCTTAAAATAGTCTATCATTCTTCCATTTAGTATATTATAAGAAAATTCTTCATAGATTTTTAATTATTCAATGAAATATAAAATATCCTTAGATTTTGTTAATGTGTGAGTGTGACTTTTTAGTTCCATTCATTTAAATACAATATTGGAATTTAAATTTCATCAAAATCTTAAAGTTCCTGTTCCAACAATGATTTTTTTTATGAAAATAAGGGACGAGTCGAGCAGGAAGTTCAGTTGAAGTTCAGAGTCGCTTCAGTATGCATACTATTGTTAAGTTTAAAGAATTTTGTCTTATAATTTAATTAGTTTTAATTACTAAATAAAAATATTTTAATTAATAATTTTATTGCTTTAATTTAATTAATTATTATTTTATTTAATTCATATATTGGATGCATTGCATACCCTTACAAACTAATTTATTTCGTATATTACAGCGATTTTAAAACACTCTATTGATTGAAGAGTGGCCGTTCTGTTTCTTGTGTGTTCTTCTCAAGCTCTACTTTTTCCGAATATTATGGTAGATTCAGTAATTTAAAATAAATATTTTTGGTGAAGATTCATAAGCGCTTACTTTAAGCCTAATTGAATAAAGTTTACTTATAAAGATAAGTAAACTTTATTTTTTTATTTTTTTTTCTCTTCCATAATTGATTCTTCTTCCGCACACAATAAAGAAATAATGACCGAATCCTCGTCACTATCGCTCATCTTGTAATATTGTTCGCACGTGGACTGCTCTATAAATGACGCGAGCTGCCGCCTGCAGCTTAAAATAGCAAATAGCCAGGTTTTCCCAGTTTCCTGGATTCCCCCCCCCCCCCCCCCACAAAGCTCATGTATTAGTTTTTAAGCATAATAAAGTTTTATCCCTCAATACGTAGATAGGGTTGTAGAAATAAGTTTTCTGATACCTACATATATAAGGCTTAATTGTAAATTGCTTTAATAAGTAGATTTAAGTAATTTTGTATATATAATTTAATACCAAATATAGAAATTTTGAATTTGAATTTTTTTTTTTGCCTGCAGCTCCGGCCTTTAGCCTAATTTTCTACATGTCCCTAACGTAAAATGCAACTATAGAAAAAATTATTTTATGTTACTAGCATGCAGATGTTATAATAACCTATCTAACGAAATAGATGTCGACTTTTTTAATACGCCCACTGACCTGTATAAATACCACTGGACAGACTGTTCCATAATATGTTTGACAGCAAATTTTATGTGCCTATATGAAGCGCCACTCGCGAGCGTCCAGAGAGCAAATTTTGACGTATAATACAAATGGCTGGGAAGGAACATATTCTCTGAAGTATTTTTGCATATTGAATTAATTGCGTTCGTTTTCCGTGTTACTTATACTTCAAGAATCAAAGTTATAAAGTAAACAATTTTTTTGTAAATAGTTTCCCACCATCTATCGATTTTTGCTGAGGTTAGCATCACTAGTTTTAGTGCCACAGTAGATATATATGTACTCTCGCTACATGGCCAACAGCGCCAAAATGGCGAATATCGAACAGGCACAAAGGCACTTTGACAGCCGCCTGTCCAGTGGTATATTATAGTAGAGGTCAGTGTGCCTGGATAGTCTGACAGAGTGACAAGCATTTGACAAAATAATGTCAAGGTCGGTACTTGGTGTTGGTACTATTTTTGTGGTCATTAATTTATCCAGACTATAACAATTTCCTACTTTATCCAACACAAATGCTGACCCGGCAAACTTTGTTTTGCCGTATAAATTAATCGAAATTATTCAAATTCGAATAAAAATTAAACGACCCGTGCCCGCTCATTGTATGAATTGTCACATGTAATGAAATGTCAGAGACTGAATTATCTGTATTTTGAATATATAGGTATTTTTTAGTCAAATAACTATAGGTTTTGGATAAGTAATCACCAACATATCAAATTATCGATTCTGATCTATGGAACACTGAAAATTTTCAAAATAAAAATTATGTGATGCTTTTTATTTTTAATTTATTTACAATAACAATTTAAATCATTCCGATTATGAATCATAGCTATCTTATTATCAGCCTAGCGAAACTCTCTAAGAAAAAAGCGATTCGCTGGATTGTATGAAACGTGCAGTCATTGATAGATTGACAGATGATGGCTATAGGTAGATACTAGGTATATATACGGCTATAGGTTAAACGTAGTGGGGATCTTGTAAAAAAAGGAGATAGCCGAAACCCACTACGTTTTAAGCAACTGTTCGCTTTCAAACTTAGTCGGACTATACTGCGTCGCCTTATTGTAATAACTAGAGACCGGATTATATGCTACAAAAAATGCCCAAAATATGCATGCTATAAAAGGGCCAGAATATGCATACAATTAAACAGAAAAAAATAAAAAAGTCATATTTTTATTTTATTTTATAAAGGCTTGTACTGACAACCGTATCTGTGAAAGAAATTATTACAAGATATACCTACCGAAACAATGAAATTTAAGATTTACCTTTAAAAATATGTACAACTGTACTGTACTGTTCTAAATGTTCTGTAGACAAATTGTGTCTATGATCGCTAAGTAAATTTTTGTAAAAGGAAAAGGAGCGTTCTACGTCTACTGAGGTTACAGGGCAGAATTTTTTGAGTGCAATATTTGGGCGTACTATGGAAAGCATCGAACGATGAGCGAGATCGAGCGTAAGCATAATAATTATTTTTTTTCTAAAATATGCAACTACCGCCGAAAAGGTACTAAATATGCAAAAGCATAAGCAATATGCATTAGCATATAATCCGGTCTCTAGTAATAACTATTTCAAACTTATGTCAAAACACAGCACGTTTCATACTAAACTAAATTTCAATTTTTACTTAGGCAGTCCCGCCTCTTATTATTTTATCATCTTTAAAGTTAACAATAAACTATGAAATCTTATTTTCTGCAACTAGAGAACTCTCTCGCTAAAATGCCAATAGCTATGATCCAGTTATAGTGAGCTCTAAGGAACCATTCCGTATAGAAAGTGATTTAAAATTCGGTGTAGTAAAGTATTCTCTTATTGATTTCAGCGTTACAAATGGCTATTAAAAATGATCATAAAATTTATCCATTTCTTCTCCTTGCAGAGAAAGCATGAATGTTCCCACTGTAGTACATCTTCCGTCCTTTTCGCACACCGTCCAACACTATCTTCTTTCTCTGTCCAAAGTTCAGTTTTCGAGGGAACTCTCTATATTTCAATAGATTATTTATCGAAAGTGGTTTAAATCCTCTATTAGTGTAAATATATTGATTAATTGGATTTAATTCATCTGCGTTTAATGGAATTTTAATAACTAAATCGTTTCCTGCCGCAAATGTTTTCAAACACGAAACAAATACAGCGGCCATTTTCAAAAACAAAACCATTTTTATTACGGCGATAAAATGGAATATTGAGAAATATTGTAAAGGTGCAAATCAAACAGCGCTGTTATACACAAACTAACCATTTTACTGAATGAAAATACTCGAATCCTATGATTGGATTTTACTTATCTTTGTGTGAATAAAAAGTATTTTATTACTTAAATCAACATAATGCATACACTTGACACGACCCGCCTAGTTTACCTTAATATTTAACTTGACTTGTCGTGTACTTGCCACAACCCCACGTTTTGAAGCTATTGTTTTAATGCTAAAATAATTGCGGAGAAGGAACCGCATTGGGGAGATTGCACATAATAGCACTCTTTTGTTCACAGTTCTACTTCTACTTTAACTTCAACTTAGTACTTCGCAAAGTACTTCCCTCAGTAGTTCCGCCAAGTGCTTCGCCAAGTGCTTCGCCAAGTACTTCGCTAAGTACTTCGCTAATGACTTCGCCGATTACTTCGACAAGTTCTTCGGCAAGTACGTCGCCTGGTAGTTCTACAGGTACCCCAACAAATACTTCGAAAAATACTTGGGCAAGCACTTCGTCCAGTAGATCGAGGAGATCTTCAACAAGTACTTCGCCGAGTACTTCGTGAAGTAGATCGAAGAGTTCTTCGACAAGTACATCGTCCAGTAGGTCGAAGAGTACTTCGACAAGTACCTCGACAAGTAGTTCTACAAGTAGATCGAAGAGTTCTTCGACAAGTAGTTCGTCAAGTATATCGAAAAGTTCTTCGGCAAGTACTTCGCCAATTACTTCGTTATCATTTATATATATTCCGCTATCACACGGCTTTGTACACAGTAGCTATGAAATTCTTTTTAGGATTTAAAACCACCTTCAAAAATAACATCCAATAATCGGTTAATTTAACACTTACCAAAATTAAGTGAAATTGAATCCTCTATGCTATTTCTGATGATGAAGAAAGAGCATTGATATTCTTTTTAACCTTGCGCTGCAATACGAAGTGGAGAACAGCGTATGATGTCACGTGAAGCTTTGCGCAGTATTCGCATGATACAGCAAGGCTCAAGCGATGAAATAACACTGGCGAATGTCCCTTGGCTATATTTTATTATTCCTCCTCCTCCTCGCGTCATTTTCCTCATTACTGAGGGTCGTGACTCCCCCGCTGGATCAGTTTCTCCCGTACAATTTCCCTCCATCTGCTGCTATCCTTAGCTTTATGAAGGGGAATATACCGGCTGGCATAGTGTTATTATACTTTGATAAACAATATTTTGAAAGTTGGCAATAACTTCTATTGTCATTGAAAGTAGGCGATGATTTGCGTGGCTTTCAGTATAGATATTAGTCGTAGGATTACTGAACTTGTGCAAAATACGCAAGCTAAAGAATTACATTGATTTAAAATTGATTTGTTTTTTCACAAAAATAAACATTGATTTCTATTTTTAAATTCTAGTTTTTGCTTAAAGTTTACTTTCGGGTTGATTCAGTTTGTTTTTCTTGTACATCGTGATGCCTGGTAAAAATAAAGAAATCAAAGTGCTCCCTGGCCAACAAAAGGTTGGGAACCACAGATCTATCTAGACGTAGTTAAATGATCTAAGCTCGCAATGTAAATATTTAGGTTATGAGATTGTACACGTTCGATATATTCTAGTAATTGTTATCTGTTACCTTATCGTGATATGTATTATGAGCTGTGAATACAATCAACTAACCTAAAACTATAAATAATTGTAATATAAACCTTGATATAGCAATGAAATTAATTTCAACAATAATTAAGCAAGTTTTCTTTTTGTTTAAAGTTTATGTAAGTAATTAATGTGGAGGTTTCGTGTTAATACACCGTGAAGATTTTTATGCAATATTTTAGTTGTTTCGTATAGTTTGAACGAAACTGTTGGACAATGTTTGCTAAATATTGATAAAAAGTGTTTGATCCATGTTCTAAGTGTTAAATGAATGCATGGTCTTGTTTTTGAGTTGACGATCGTAAGCGATTCCCGTTAAAGAAGCAGTTTGTGAAAATATCACGACATTTCTTCCACATATTAAAATATGCGGTAAGTGATTTTTGTTTGTGAATACATACATTTAATTACGCTTGTAACGCAGAGGGTTATGGTCTAAGAGCCCCTGGACCCCAGACCTACGTCATTTTATAAAAGCTGAAAGTATGTCAGCGCATGCTCACAGCACATGTAAGAAGGATGGACCACAATGACGTTCTATACATATGGACATATCATTCGCAGTCTGATAACGGGACGGCAAAAGTGTGCTTAAAGACAATGTAAGCACACTTTTCTCCTTGTTGACAAGCCTAAGTGTGCTATAAAAAGTGCTTAAATAATACATTCACGACTTAAAAAAAGATGGTGTGACTTATCATCGGTAAGGTTATTTTATTTATATAAGATTGATATGCAAAAAGCGTACTTAAGTAATTTATTAAAAACGAATATTTTTTCATTAAATATGGTACAATTATTGACAAGACCCGCTTGTCAGAATGGGACAGATGAAAGGACACAGTCAGAAATGAAAACTATTAATAGAGTCGCTCTTTTTAACCGACTTCAAAAAAGGAGGATGCTCTCTTAGGTAGGTTTTTTTTATAGTTTGTTATCTCAGAACTTTCGACTAGGTGAAACGATTCTGATAATCCTTTTTTTGGCAACCATGAGAAAACCATAAAAGTCTTAATTAAGTATGTGCGCAACAAATTTACGAATAACCCTTTTTTTTACTGGAAAGGATATACTTTAAAGGTTGTTTGGTGATAGTTTGGTTAGGTTCTGCTTACGGGAACCATGACAAAATAACGGAACTCTTCAATTCTTAGGATCAACGATACTAGGCCGAATCTTTTTTATGCTATCCGGATATTTGAGTCACCTACCGTATACAGTAAGGGTGCGATCTGTGGCAGAATTTCAAACAGTCAGTAATAATATTGCAATTCGCTTACGATCATTGCTGCATTACAAGTTTAAGTAGATCTACACAAATTTAGACAAATTATTAGTTAGTGTAGTTCAAATTCACTCAAAATCTAAAAATAAAAAAAAAATTACAAAACAACAACCGACTTCAAAAACACTATTCCAAAACAATACATAATTATAATATGCACTAAATAGTGTAAAAATAATTGCGTATTTTTATACAATCTAATTAATAAATTTAAATCTAGTAACGATTATTGTTATTTAAGGTAGGTTTTGTTTGGTTTGGTTTACAGACATAGTTATAGGTGAGATGTGCTTGAGTCACACACGCGACGTGAGGAGGCGAGAGGCGAATACGTGGAAGCGGCGCGGCGGGAGGACACCGATTCTAAAATAACATTAATCGTTCCTAGAATTAGATTGTATAAAAATACGCAATAATTTTTATAATTTTTGGTGCATATTATATGTTATGCATGTTCTTTTGGAATAGTGTTTTTAAAAGGCCTAGTGAACATTGATTAGCAATTTGTATTTTGTGTAATGTGAACGGCTTACAAGAACGTGAACTTACTAGTGCTATTTACACGTTATCACGGAAGCAACGTTACCTAGTGATAATCGATACGTATTTAACTTTTACTTCGCAAATATGTAAAAGCTAATATTTTTCAGCTCTCCCGTACACGAGATAATGAAAGCGAATTGGCGCCAGTTGGTAGCAAGAGTAAGATGTGAAGAAGTTTACAAACCAAATAAGCATATTTATATTTCACCATAAAAGTATTGTAGTTTTTTGGATTTAACAACATATAAAATTTGACAAAACCTGTCATACAAATATATGTTGATGTCCGCTTACACTACATACACCAAAAAGATACCCTGGATAAGATATCTAAGTCTAAAGATAAATTTGTCTAGTCTAAAGACTTAGATATCTTAGACAAATTTTATTTAATTCAAGGAACCTAACATTTAAAAAACCAGTTTAACTAATTATTTTATGTGAATAAAAATATTATATTTGAGTATTAGTTTCTCTCAATAAATTAAATCCAAATCCCTTCTTTACAATCTAAAGATTGCAAAGAAGTTACCAATATAAACACAAGCCACTAGATAAACATACAAACTTTCTCCTTTATAATATGAAAGTGATTTTTGATCCAAAACGTAGAAAACCTTCGACTGAACAGATGTTGATCGGAAAATAGGGACAGTCTGGGCTTAAAAAAATACCTAACTTCTACTCCATTGATGTCACTGTCCAAATTGGGTTCTAAATTCAAAATACGCAGCTGAAACTGAAATAGTGTGTACATTGCTGCCTATTCACCAATAAAATAAAATAAAACTGGAGTAAACGCCAAAAATAGACATGGCAGTCGAAGCTTAGGTGTCATGTGTGGCATGTGTCATATTTCGGCTTTGATTTTGTATGAGGTGCATTGTCTATATGTATAGAACGTCATTGATGGACCATTATGGAGGTTGGGTTACAGTGGCTTTGGCAGGTAAACGGTACCAAAGGTGTGTAAAATACCGATCTTAATACATCAAATAATAAAGTACGACTTTTCGGTATTACCTTCAGAATATTATTTAAGATCACGTTATTCATTGCCAGACAACATCGTGGCAACCCCTTGCCAGATCCTTAATGTTCATGAAATTATAATTTTACTTACGTCATAGTATAAAACCTGATTTTTATATATAATACTTGGGTAATAAGTAGATGATGTTTCCTCAGTAGACAGACACTTGATAGTTCCAACCTCTTGCCAGACGAAGAGAAGAGAAGGAAGAGAGAATACAGAAATCACTGGGTGCTAGGTCGGGGCTATGTGCAAAATGGATGACGAGTTGTACTTTTTCGGAAGCTAAAAATGACAGTTTTGTTGGCCGTGTGTGAAGAAGCGTTGTCATGATGTAGGAGAACGCGGCTTTTGGTCGTCTTTCGCGTACTTTTTTTTTAACATCCTGGGTAAATAAATGGTAGAATACCACTCGGAATTAACACTCTTTTGATCTTCAAGTGGAATTTTGCAGATGGGACCCGTAGCAGAGAAAAAAAATGCGATCATATTTTTACCAACGTTTCTCGTCTGCCTCACGTTTGTAGTGTACCTTAAATATTGAAGACCTAACATTTTACTGAAAGCAGTTTTTAATTGCCTGTTTGACCAGGAATCGAACATGATAATGTGTGTTGTATGTCCTGACAGCAATATCAGCTGTTCATTTTTGTGTACAAAATTTTACAACAAATGTTAAAATTCATGGTCATCCATTTATTTCTGATGCTATTTTACATAGCAAAAAATAATCCTTATGATGAAGCCTTTCGGTAGTTTTGATAAAGCTACAGGATATTTTTTACTCATGTAGCGGACTCTTTTTCCGGTTTAATAAGGAAATTATTTAAAAATGTATGAATGCAGTTCAAATTGTGTTTTAAATTAAAATAAAGGCTTCTTTCTGTAAAATTTTACATCTACAATATTTAAAGTACTTCCACTCTGGCCGGCCTAGCCCTTTCCCTTATTCCCTTCAATCTCTTGCAATGCAATCAATGCATCTAAACCGATTTTGATGGAATTTTTGGGTTAGCAGGAAAATCCTTGGAATTTCAGGAGATCTACTCGCAAAATCGACAACGATACATTCAGAACGATACGATAATATAACTCCGAATATATCGCAACTACCCTACTCTAACAAATGTTCGAATTCCTTATCGTTTATCGTTACCATAGACTAATATTTTGATTTTTTACGATGTTAGTGTGAATATAATATGTTCAAACCTAAACATTATCTGTGCTTTGTCGCTGTGAAGTGTCAAAAGTCAAAAAAACATAGTTTAGGCGCTAAGGACCATGTAGACTCTGCACCACCAATTTGGTATCATTTACACATAATGTAAATGTTAAAAAAATATGTAATGAATATAATATGACCATTCAAAATTGAATAAATGATACAAAACTCGCGGATAATAAAATGTACAAAAAAAGTAACTTAACCCTTCTCGTCGACTTCCTATTTCTCAGGCGGCCATTTGCATTATTTCTACGCATAAACGATCAACAAAATGACTTAAATAACTTAGTAGTAAAAAAATCCTGTTGAATAGTAAATCACATATAATTATTTTAATAATATTTATTAACTATGTATATTGTATGGCATATATTTGCCATACAATATACATTTTATAGCTATACAAATTGAAACGTTAATAGCAACGACAGACTAGATGGTGTCGTTGAGATTATCGTAAAAGTGACGATTGATTATTTGTGAAATTCGAAAATTCGTCTCTGACATTTTCAACTAAGAGTAGGGTTAGGACCGATAATATCGAATAATGTTTCGTTCGTTCAATCATCGTTTCGACATTGAATACGACGTAACTAAGAGTAGGATTCGACACGACTAATACCACGATTTATCGAATATCGATTTTAGGAGTAGGCCCCCAGATTCGCAATTTTTAGCAACGTTATTAGAGAAGGTACAATCGTATTTGATATACTAACGGCCCTTTTCAATAACGTATCTCTAGTTACGGAAACATTGTTGTCACCGTTTAATGACAAGATCTTATCTATCCATAGTTATGTCCAATATAGTTATAGTCCAATGCTTTATGTCGATAGGTTATTTTTTTAATATTGACACACTTTTTACACAAATTATCTTGCCCCAAGTTAAGCATATATAGCCTGTGTTATGGGTTACAAGACAATGATATATTTAATACAATACACTTACTTAGACATACATATAAACATACATACATACATTTAAACATCCATGACTCGGAAACAAACATCTATATTCATCATATAAATGCTTGCACCTACCGGGATTCGAACCTGGGACCTCTAGCTTAGTAGGTAGGATCGCTAACCACTCGGCTATACAGGTCGTCAAGGTTATTGAAATATAAGTAAACGTAAAAGGATAGATTTCTCTACCTCTAGTAAGTTAAACTATGGATAGATAGGTTATTGAAAACGGCCGTTAGAAGAGTAATGCGGGGACTTATACATTAAACATAGTCTTTTAAATATAAATATTTTATTGAAAGTTTTTTGGTTTTCACATTTACATAAATACATACATCTAATAACATTTCATTTTAAATAACACCTCTATAACGAGATGGTTCAATATTATACATTTCTATTACACTTACGGCCGTTCCCAATATGCAGTCTATCTCTTACTTGAGATAAAAATCGTAACTATCGTTGACTTTTCTGTCCCAATAAACTTATCGACCGTAACTCACCTTATCCGTACACGTCTGTCAATGGGACGACGTATAGCTTACCAGCGATAGAAGTTTGTATGGAAATTGCAATTCACGCGCCCCAATACAAGACGATAAGAATGACTTATCGTATATGTTGGCACAGCTTCAGATTATTGACGGCTAATTACTGACAGTAGAAGGTAGTAATTTATCTCTATCTGTAGATAGTATATTGGGAACGGCCGTTAGTATATTTTGGCTAGTCATTCTTCGGTGTGTCAAAGTGTGCGTGTTAACTACAACGTCCGCACGCAACAAGTCTTTATAACTTCTTTAGCGTAACAAAACAAAAATCCTTAAAAAAAAATATTTCTCGTGTTATTTTACGTTTGTTGAAAGAACAATATTGTAATAAAGATAGTATTAACACGGACGAGTTAAAAAAAGAAGGACTCCGCGCCGTGATATTAGCAAGTGAAGCACCGTTATGCTAGTGTGTGTGGTTACGGGGGATACTAGTTACACAATTTTTTCTCCCTTAAATAATCATAATATATGGCCACAAATACTATTATTATATAGTATCGTTTATACACTTTTTGACAACGCACGACGGCATTTTTAAAATATTTTATTGAGACGCAAACTAATCTGTCACAGACGATGACAATTCTCAGAATGGCCGCCTATCGACCTGTAGTAGTGTAAGTGTGTGCGTGGGGCTATGTATTTACACTTTAATCGGCTTGTTTTGGTGCTACACTGTTGTGTAAGGTCACGACACGAAGTCCCTATTTTTTTACTAGTCCGTGGGTATTAAATACAACCAATGAAAATATTAATATTATACCGCACAATTTAGGTAAATTTAAATATTGAGATATTAAAATAATTTTATACAATTAGAAATAAATTATTCTTTTTACAACTTTTCAATATTGAAATTTATTTAATTCTTTTCCATTGGTTGTGGTTCAGTAGACATATGAGTTACAAGAGGCTTGGTAGCTGAAGTATGTTACAAATGGTCTAGTTGACAAGCTAACGATAGGGCGTGTCATCTTAAAAAATCGCTTTGAAAAATTATCTCAAACGCGCCAAAAGAAGTATAACTTAATTAAGAAATGAATAATTTGATTGGATTTTCTAATTCCTGTCAAATAAGTGGCGCCAAAGAGATTTACGTCACATAGAACCGTCATTGACAAACTTTATCGTGTTGTCTGCTCTATGGCCATATCTCTATACATATATACAAATTCATTTCTTTTTGGTGTTGATAACGCAGGTGACCAAAGGCATTTACGTGTCTAAAGAAGTTGTCACTTCAAAAATCTGACTTTACTACTTACGTACATGACACTTACGAAAGCTCTCAAAAGAGTATCGACTTACGGCCGTTTTCAATAACGAATTATTCAAATTTATTTAATTAATTATTGAAAACGGCCGTAAGAGCACAGTAATCCAATCTTTAAGGCGACACTGAATGCAGCGACCTTGAGCGATATTTTCAAAATTTTTGCGTCGAAAATTTTACATTTTAACAGGCGCAAACAGTTTAATTGCTTACAATCATCATTATTGATTACTAATCTTAATAAATGAACCAACACAAAAAAGTAAAAGCTATAAGAACAACTTTTTTGAGAGCAGTATGCTAAACAAATGCATCATGCCGCGAAAAAACTTGTTTAACTTTCAAACAAAACTGGTAATTCATAATAGCTCTGGAGTGTTAAGTTTAACTAACAGCAAGCATTAGCAACCTACAAGTAAGACTTAAGGGTATGTGTAACAGGATAAAGTAGTGTTCATAGCTCCAAATGCTATATTTTCACCACAAAACTTGTCTAAAAACACCTTGTTTTCGTGTTTTCTGCTTACTCTTCGCCTTAACGTATCAGTTTTGGAACTATATCACAGAGTCTCAGCGCTACATGAGTCAAACAACCACAGCCTTCACTTAAATGTATGTTATGTCATGAAACGCACTAGTATGGTTACTTATTCCTTGGTCAATTAATTCCCATTCTTGCGCCCGTATAAAATCTCTGAAGGTTTCCTAACGGAACTGAATAAACCTTTTGAACCAGCTCTTCTTTGTAGTCACCTCGTGGATCAGTAAAGGGTCGGCGTACGACCGCGATACATTGTCTTCGAGCTTGGCTGATCTGTCGATACGAAATCCTTGACGTAAATCTCGTAATAGCTCAGGATATGGATTTCGGCGTTCCCATTCGCTTGCTGCAAACAATACAATTATACTCTTACACGGAACTGTGAATCATATATTTACAGGTTTATTTACCGTTTCGAGGAAACTGGTAGTAGTGACAATAATACCTGCATAATATGAAAATAATAAAAAGCGGAGATGACTTTATATATATGTCGGAGAAAGCCATTGAAGGAGTTGCTTGTTGATTCTATGATACTGCATAAAATTGTCTCTTTATCATGTAAACACATTTTAGAAATCTTAATATAATTTAATACGAATTTTTACATTGTTGTAAAGCCTAAAACATGTTTCTAATAACGGATTTGTGATTATATTTAAAGTAGGAAGTTATTAAGTAGCCATTGTCAACTGAATTACTGTTTAACGCATAGTGTGCAATGTTTAATGTTTATTGAAATTGTAAAAGCTTCTAATAACTTTTAATTTGATCTTACTTTATAAGTTACATTTTTCCTAGACTAAATAACATTATTATCGTAATTTAAGTAACGACCAATCAGAGCAGAGCACGTGGCTTGAGTGAGGTCGAGGCGCCATCTTTATATAAGGCAGTTTGACAGTTGTTACGGGTTCAGTCGTGGAGTGAAGACGGATCGAGTTGGGTCCTTGAAGTTGGTTCGTTAGTGGTGTTAAAGAGTGGCGCTTTGAACTCACTGCTCGGTCTTAACAGTTATAATTTCTCTTTCTGATTATTAATTATCGGCTTGAATGTGTAACTGTGATTTAAACGTGCTAAAACTAAATTAAATATTGTGAAAACTATAATCATCGTGTTTTGTGCTCGCACTTTACCCTCATGACGCCCACCAAGTCCTCAACCACTATAGATGATGTCGTTGAGAAAAGTGTTTCTCCGACATATATATATATATATATATATATATATATATATATATCTCTATTTATATCGTGCTGTTTAGATTTCCGTGGAATTGTCAATCGCTTCACATTTCTAAGCGCAGAATTTCGACACTAAGCGAAACAACGAAATGTTGTCGATGGTTTTTGATGTCTCATGAAAAATTGTATCTTTTTGGGGTTAAACTGCATAAAGTTCATTATCCCATTTGGCATTATGAAAATAAGGGATGAGACGAACAGTACGTCCAGCTGATGGTAATTGATGCGCCCTGCCCATTACAATGCAGTGCCACTCAGGATTCTTTAAAAGCCCCAAAAATTCTGAGCGTCGCTAAAATTGCGCTCGTCACCTTGAGACATACGATGTTAAGTCTCATTTGCCCAGTAATTTCACTAGCTACTCATTTCCCGAGTAATTCCTGCATGACCAGTGAAAGCATACTTTCGAGAACTATAGTCATTATACCACTGCATGTTGAAGGCCAACTTGAATAGTTAGGAGATAGTTAACAACCCTGGGCAATGCCAGCGTTCACGGACCATAAGTATAAATATTATTCATTACTAGCAGCATTGCTGCCAAGAACTTGCATCTTATGAGGAAACTGGAGGATGTGCAAAGATCTCGGGACACCCGAATGAAGAATTTCGAGAAGTACCCGGTGTCGTATTCGATCAAAGGCCTACTTTAAATCCAGACTTATTGCATATCATTGCCTTGCTTACGATGACTGCCGCCCATCTATGTGGTATGTATAAGGTAAAAAGGGTAACTCTGCATTGGATTAAGGGACATAGCGGTTCGTTGGGTAATGATGCAGTGGATTAAGTTGCAAGGTGGGCATCGGCAACCCAAGTGGCTGGTCCATTGCCACTTCTGCCACTGACCTTCAGCCAAATGCGCTCATGGATACGCTCTCTCAGTAACAACCTACACAACACCCGATGGATGAATGTCTCAATGACAGTCGAAAGAAGCGATACCTGCACTGTCGCCCAAACTGACACGTAGACTTATCAGCCTCAACAGACATGACATCCGTATAATGGTGGGCAACCTAACGGGTCACACATCACTAAACAAGCACCGTTTCACAATCGGCGTAACGGACAGTCCTAAGTGCAGAGGCTGTCTAGCCAAGGACGAAATGGTCCCTCACGTAATCCTGGAATGTGCGGGGGTGGCCAACCAACGGGCAAAAACCTTAACCAATACGATGGTCGCTCCAGGAAGTCTGCGAACACCCCACGAATGTTCTGAACTTCTGGAAGGAGCTAGGCTGGTTGGAGTAACTGGCCAATACTGCACGCAAAATGGACCCATACTAGTGGTTAAATTGCGGAAACAGGAGCCCCCATACCATATACAAGGTAAGAAGACTGGCAAGACGTTCTGCTGTTATTTATTACCACCAAACAGTTACCATTACCTACCTTTTTATTAGTAAGCTTTGCTTTAACACAATGTTGCGGCATTTGACCTGGGGTAAGCCATTACATTTTTCGCTTACGATTATTGTAAAGAATCCACTTTTCATCGCATATCACAATTCAATCCAATATTCCTCAAATTCTGTATAGATTTAATGCAATATAGTTACCATGAGAAAAAGTTTCACTCAAGACCATGAAGGTTGTATGTTAATTGGAAGTATCTATTACAGTAAAACGGCAATTTCATAATTTAACTCCTATTAATTAGGGATAGGATGGAATTTTTATGACTGGCAAAATAAACACGTAAGAATTACTATAAGTACAGTCAAGGTTTTCTGATGCCCCATCATACTTGATATATATTAACCTGGTTTTTCAGGACTTCCCCAACCTGAATATATAAAAAGGTTGACATATCGTACAATTTTACTCTTGAATTACTACACAAATAAAATTTGAAAAACAAAATTTTATGAACGATGCGGGACTCGAACCCACGACCTCCGGCGTTCCGTGCCAGCGCTCTAACCAACTGAGCTAACCGTTCGAGTGACGTATCGTCATAAAATCTTGCATGCTTTGTTCAACTCTCAGGTTGTGGCTTCATTCATCTACAGGATCTACTTTACAGTTGATAACCTGCTCAACCCCAATATTTGCATATTAGGAATATTGACTTGAGATGTCGCTCTTGTAGATGTCGTCTTGAATTAATAATAATTCATTAATCTTCAAAGTTCGAATCCAACTTCTATTCATAAAAGAAATTCTCCAAGCCTAAGAAGAATGAAACAGCTGCATTAATTTTTTTACAATTTATATCATGAGACGAAATGTGCCATTGACCTCATAACCGTAACAGTATTTATATATTAATTAAACCACACCACATCATATACAACACAACTTTCTTAGTCTTATATATATATCTTATACTTATATTATACGTGAACATAAAAATTACAAAAATAACTCCCTAATTACATTTGCAAAAATAGAACTAATACTATCGCTACAATAAAAACAAAATAAAAAATGAAAGTACAAATTATAAATTTAACATATTAATTAAAATAATGGAGACGAAAAAAAAAGGAAATTACAACTTATTTAACAAATGCAGATTGAGTACCGGCTAAGTGTTTAACAACACGTTCTTTAAACCTGACCAGCACACTACCGAATATATCAAGTTCTGAATTGGTATTGTTTAACACTTTGAACTAAGCTTACGACTGTAAACGAGTTTATCTTCACCCATGCTTTAAATCCTCTATTAAAGATTCTAAAACAGTTAGCTTATTGTTAACATTAAAACACCCAGTCCTAGTAACCATTACATCATCCCAACGAGTGTTGTAATGAAATTCAGTACAACATTATATCAACCGTTTTCATTACAACACTCGTTACATACATTACAATTCTTTTTCCAAAAGTAGTCATTTGTTTATTGATTAGTGTTACATTTTCATCGCATTTCAATCTTTTTCGTCATCATGGATACGTTAAAAATTCGAGTCGTTATGGAATATGAGTACCGTCGTGGCAGCAACGCGGCACAAGCGGCACGTTTGACGTTTACGGAGCTAACACTACAAACCAACGCACCACCTGTTATTCGTTTTCTCGGTTCCGTTCTCGAAATTTCGACCTGAAAGATGAACCTCGCAGTGGTCCGAAGTCTTTGGTCTGGTGGAAGCTGATGATACACAATCTACGGCTGAATTAGCAGCACCTTTCGACGTTAGCGTCAATAAGAAGGGGTCTTACCAGTGCCGGATTAAACAAGCGCGGGGCCCGCAGCAAATTATTTGAAAGAGCCCTTAATCTAATAGTCTATTACCGAGTGTCTGACGATTGTTTTGGTAGGAAAAGTTGTTAAGTTTGACGTTTTAGTGATATCAAGTAAATTCATAAATAACTATAACTATTACCGATTCAATTCTGATTTCAGCAACACAAACTATAAATTATAGGCTAAACGCGTTTAAATACTGACCGTCGCATTTTGGACGTTCAATATTGATGTCAGTTTTGACAGGTTTTTCATACATTCTATTGTTTATGGCATGTAACCTCAAGTTTACGTCAACACGCTCAAAAGGTATTGTTGAAATCGCTTTGTGTTTAATCGAGACAGAGAGTGGCGTTTGAACTCGTCGTAAAACCGAGTTTTATTGAACTGTGAAGTGTCGTTTGTGAAGTCTATACACGATTGATGCTGATAACACGGACTAGTAAAAAATAAGGACTCCGTGTCACCTTACATAACAGTGTATCACCAAAACAAGCCGATTAACGTATGTACACAGTTACACTACTACAGGCCGATGGTGGCCATTATGAGAATTGTCATCGTCTGTGACAGATCAGTTTGCGTCTCAATAAAATATTTTAAAAATGCCGTCGTGCGTTGTGAAAAAGTGTAAAAACGATACTTAATCAGTATTTGTGGCCATATATTATGATTATTGAAGGGAGAAAAAATTGTGTAACTAGTATTCCCCGTAACGGTGCTTCACTTGCTAATGTCACGGCGCGGAGTCCTTCTTTTTTACTCGTTCGTGGCTGATAATAAAACTTTGGAAGTGGCATTTTGTTCATGAACACTTACGACAGTACGGCTCCTTCTCCGTCGTCAGCACAAAGTAAGCGCCTTTAGCCTGTTTCGTGTGGTTCGCTCCAACTGCATTGATTCCCATTTCAGCGCAGGATCCTTGTAGATCGCAAGCCGCCACCAGGCTCGCGTTCACACTAAATAATAAGCAAATCACAGTTCATGCGATGGACATTAAAAATATTATTACTCTAATTTTTAAAATTGTAATTTTGGGAGAGTTTCTTGTGCCGTTTTTTCTCTCAGAGACTGACAGAGACACTGTAATAAAGTACCAGCCACTGTTCAGGCATTATCTATAAATAAATTCAAATGTTTTATTAGAAAATGGCTCCGTCGTTAATCCTACTACTCCACAGCTGAATATCTAAGTGATCGGACAGCCTGGGACTTGATTATGAATATTTTATAGCAATAGCAATGACAATACAATATTGTATACTTTATTAAAAACAGCGCAGAAAAAGAATATTGGGAGAGTTTCTTGCGCCACATCTTCTCTCTCAGAGCGCTATTTGTTTCTTATATTAGAAATGACATCAAAAATAATTGTAAAGGAATCAATTTTGAGGAAATAAATGCCTTTTATGCCTTTTTTACTTATTTTCCAAGTGGTCTCTGAATGACAAAAGCCATCTTTTGTGTTCGCTCACGCAGTGCGTAAAGTAAAGTCGAGAGACGGAGAACCTATCCTCCGGCTATTAATTAATCCTTACCCTTCGTAAGTTAAGTTCCACCTGTAACCTCTGAATCTGCAATTCTCATTCAGCAGGGACTCCGTAAACAGGAGATACGCTCGGCCATGGCTGCAGATTGCTTGCTGAAGTTCTGAATAAATATTCATACAACCAATCAATTTAGAAAAGCAATCCGAGTGTTTAATTCCAATTCAAATATTTTTATTCAAAATAGGATTCAAAATCACTTATTGAACGTCAAAAACTACCACCCATTCAAAAAAGACTGCCTCAGACCTGAGAAGAATGGGCGCAAGAAACTCAGCGGGCTTTTTTTATATAAAAATATGGATTACAATGTGATATCGTACAATATCAATTTATAATTAAAGAGCCTGAGGGTGTTCGCTCCATTCCCAGTCTGTGGTGTCATTAAGAAAATCGTTAATGCCATAGTAACATTTCCCACACAAACGTTTTTTAACAATTCTTTTAAATTTCGTAACACATTTGTTTTGTACATTTTCTGGGATCATATTGTAGATGCATATACATCGGCCAACAAAAGACTTACTAACTCTACCATACCGCGTAGTAGGCATAAAAAGTTTATGTTTGTTCCTCGTGTTAAAATTATGAATGGCACAGTTTGTAGAAAATTCCTCAATGTGCTTATGAACATACAGATCATTATCATAAATATATTGAGAAGCAACAGTCAAAATGTTTGTAATGATATGGTAAGTGTCATTAACTGGTGCATTATACAACTTAATGACACCACTGCTAAAATTTTCTGGAAAAAATTGACCTGAATTCCATGATGACGTCATCGACACTTAGTTACGGTGTGTAACAAGCATCACTAGGATATTATTATTAAAGATTGATGTAAAGGTGTTGTGATGCTAATTATTATTATTATAATGATGAAAAATCAATGAAATAATCTGGATTAAGTAAAAATAAGTATTTATTTCTCTGGCAGTACTATTATAGTGTTAACAGAACTATTAACAACAAAAGTTAAAACGTAACAATTAAAGCTTCAAACACAAAGCAGTTCATAAAGGACACCTCTAACATACATTGCTATGCAGACGACAGCACTGGTGATGATAAATTGAACCTTGTCCAATTTAACCCCCAGAAGACTCAAGTTTGCGCGTTTCCCACTAAAAAAACCCCATTTGTCGTATCACAAAACTTCCCTTAAAGCCTCGCCTAGTATCGGAATACTGGGCTGGCCATCTGGAGGGCAAAGCCAAATTGGCTTCGCAGAAGCTGGGCGTCATTAATAGAGCACGGCAATACTTCAAGCCGGCCCACATTCTAGCGCTCTACAAAGCGCAGGTCCGGCCACACATGGAGTATTGCTGTCATCTCTGGTCTGCTGCACCCCAGTATCAGCTCGATTCTTTTTTCTTTGACCGCGTGCAACGGAGAGCAGCTCGATTTGTCGGGGACCCAATGCTCTGTTCCCGGCTGGATCACTTGGCGTTGCGTAGAGACGTCGCTTCATTGTGTGTCTTCTACCGCATTTATCACGATTTATTTTTATATTTTTTATCACGATTTATTTATTCCGACGAGCTATTTAACGTGATTCCTGCCGCCAAATTCCTTCGCACGACACGCCACAAGTTAGGGTATCATCCCCACCATCTGGATGTGTGGCGGTCTTCCACAGTGCGGCTTTCAAGGAGCTTTCTTCCACGTACTACAAAGCTGTGGAATGAGCTTCCTTGTGTGGTGTTTCCGGGACGATACGACATGGGTACCTTCAAAAAAAGCGCGTACACCTTCCTTAAAGGCCGGCAACGCTCCTGTGATTCCTCTGGTGTTGCAAGAGATTAAGGGCGACGGTGATCACTTAACATCAGGTGACCCCTACGCTCGTTTGTCCTCCTATTCCATAAAAAAAAAAGATAGCACGAAAATATCACGATACGTACTCTAACGGTAACGTCACTGCAAACAGTACTGACGCAACAGGACGAGCGCGAGGGGTGACAAGGGAACGGGAGGGGGGCTTCACGTTACAGCAAGGTCTAGAGAGGAAGTGACCGTGTAATAGTTAAGGCGTAATGGTGTAAAAAACTACCTCATATTCTCATTTAATATTGGTCACGATGACAGCAAAAGCCAGCTGTGGAACGAAAGAGGAAGTGAAACAGCTCAAACGAAGATACAGCAAGATAGAAAAGGAAAGCAAATCTACTGGTACTGTAACCAATATCGATTTACAAGTCGTAAGGAGTCATTCTTGGAATCAGCTCCTTAGCATTTGAATATTTAACCATTAGCAATTATATATTCTTTGGCACAGCTACATACATTGACAAATAAAAATTGGTCACCCATTATCCGGCTATCGCAATCATTATTTGTATGAAAACAAGCCGAATTAAAACGAATTGGCGGCAGAAATAGTGACGCAATAAAGTGTAAATATTTTAATTATTTAGTCAATTTCATTTTTGACTTACTATTAGTAGTAGTTGGGAATAATTTAGCCCAAATGGATGTGGTATCGTTGACACAACCAGGCTGCTGCATGCCTCCGTTGGGATAGAAGTCTGCGTCACCTGAAAATTTGTATGCCTTATTAAAAAAAAATCTCTTTCCTCAATACCTCGTGTAAATCCACATGCAACGAATAATGGGGAACAAGTCTTCTACCGCAGTATCACGGTGAGTGTTTGCACCGATTCCTACCACTGAATTCTATCTTCGCATGACACGCCACATATTAGGATACCATCCCCACCATCTGGTTGTATGGCGTTCCTCCACAGTGCGGTGTTCAAGGAACTTTCTTCCATGTAAAACTAAACTGTGGGAAGAGCTACCTTGTGCGTGCATCTTTCTAAAAGGCTCTAGTGGTTCCTTTAGTGCTACAGGAGAACGTTGGTAGCTGTGATCACTTAACATTAGGTGACCCGGTACGCTCGTTTGTCCTCTTCCATGAAAAATCGAACTTTTAATATCACCCAAGCGAACATATTCATCTCCGAAATAAATGGTCAAATCTTCAATTTCGCATTATCTATTTTAATGTTTGATTGTTTGATCACAGACAATATGGCGCCACTAGTTTAATCGACATACGGAATACGAATCTGATAATCTTAGAGCTTTCGCTTTCTAGTCGCTTTTAGTCGAAATGGTATTACCGAATGCCTCTACTGACTATAGCTGTGGGCAGTGTTTGTCCAAGGCAGAAACACCGGCCGTTGCAGCATGGAGAGAACCATGCAATTTAAGATCGGCGTTTTTATCGTTATAATCAATAATCATAGTAATATAATAAGTGTAATAGTTAATACCTTTAATAAATGTAATTATCATAAAAACCTATTTATATCCATCTTTAAGTGCACCAGTTTTCAGTCAGACTGCATAGTTATTATGCACTGTTAGTATACAAATGGTACTTTTGATTGGTGAATTTTAAAGTGTATCTGACGTCAGTGCAACTTCACAAAAATGGCAGCGTATCTAAATATTAACGCGCGCGTGTTATAATGCACACGGGTTATATTGCCAACACACCTATTGCAAATCTGTTTTGTTTCGTTTTAAAGGGTTTGGGTGGGTGCTAATGTATTTACAGACAAATGAGATATTGTCCTTAGCTTTTAAGACGACGTGTGTTTGATAATGCAATGCAACTTAGATCTTGTTGACGCTCCTATAGTTGAAGCTCGTATTATAGATGAAGGCGCTGAACAAAGGACCATCTGATCGTGCTATGAACAGCTCTGATAAAAAAGAGTTTCGTACTATCGAACAAGATACAACTTTATGTAGTTCTTAAATAATATTGTAAAGGAATCAAGACTACCTAATTGCGATCGTTCGTCCCAGGTTGAGGTTTTTTCAAGACGGGGGGGATGATTGTGATTTTCACTAAGTAATTCAAATATCCAATATTAATTTTCAACATTACGTGTATTGTGTAAAGGTTTTTATTATTTACTAAATAGTTGATATATTAAATTAAGATATCGCAAATGAATTTTTAGATAAGGGCCAAGTGTCTAAGGTATAAAATTTAGAAAGCTTTAATGAAATCTATCAATTTCAGGTTTAGGCGCACATAATATGAAAAACTCTATCATTTTATTTATATGGATTGTTATAGCGACAATAGTAATATGCACACTGACAATTAACAGCTGTCAAATATTACTTTTTTATGAGACCTAGGCAGATGAACAGACTGTAAGCTACAATAAATAATAAGCATAGACTAAGAATAAACGCATTTCCTTACACTAGGTAAAGAAATGCGTGACCAATTTTGATTAAAAATACTTAGAAACTAATTGCAAGAGCGGCTGACTGTTTAGGACTTCTCAGTCAAAACCTGCTATAGTAACAATAGATTACCTTACTTTTGCTGTATCTCCGTTAGAGATATTCTTCACTCTCGGACGTTTAGTTAATCTATAAGCTAGTATATTGTAAGTCTATGGTAATCAGCAGGCCTGTCTCACTCCCCGTGTAGGTATCAAAATCGTAAGTACGTGCGGCGGCCTCTACAGAGTAGCCCAGCCAGTAGGGACTTTGGGAAGCGAGCAGTGACGCACACACGAGCACTTTGTTGTCACTTACTTCACAGATCCGACCGATATTTTAAAAGTTGAGAATCATAAATAAAGCAAACCATATTAAAGGTCATTCTGATAATTATTGAATTTTTTTGAGCTTCCTAAAGACGCTGAAGCAATCTAATTTATATGTAATTATTATAATGAAATTAACATTCAAGGCAGCTATATATTTCCTATATACTACGTTTGACTTTGTCGTGGTCTTCCAACGCATACTATCTGCAACTAAAGTTGGTTTGACAACGGAAGAATATTGATTTAAAATATCGATGATATACCTATTTATATTGTAGAAAAATCTGAGCTATTTTTATGAGTGAACTTATACTAGGTATACTATAGTATTAGGTAAAGAAGTCAACCCTAATGTCTTCAGAAGAGGTAAGAGTCACGCGATAGAAAGAGAGGCAACTAAGGAAATAAAATCAATGTAGGTTAGTAGCGCTGTGCGATCTGAATTACCACAATATTGTATGACCACAAGAGTCCCTATTTCTTGAATTGATTTTGCGGAGTGAGACTTCCGTACGTGTACTATTATAATAGATACTTTATAATAAGTTACAAGGCTAATGAGGTAAGAGTGCCATAAACGAAGGTATTTCAACGGAACGTGTACGGAACTCTGAGAATAAAATTGGCGAGATCTTGAGCTGAGCATTGAATGGTGAAAAGTTTCTTAGATACTTTATACGTCTAGAAAGAGCCTCTTGCTGCTAGACAACCAAAGAAAACAGACCAGATTTATTGCTTTAGCGTACTTAACAAGCTACGTCTTACACTCACACTTCGTGTTAATGTGCGAGCATTGCTCAAAATGGAGGGAACCTGTCAGCCTCAATTTTTTCCGACGTTCTCACAGCTGTCACAGTCCAATTCAACGTTAAGGTAATATAGTTGTAATATCTACTTACCAACAGGATCGGGCAAGCCAAAGCCAATTTTCTCGAGAAGTCTCCCATTAGTATGTATTATGTCAACAAAATCCGCATCAGTTTTGTCCAGTCGCTCGACGCTGGTAGAGTTGTTAAAACATGGCTGTGCTGGGTCCAATCCTGTGAACGAATTATATGAAGTAAAAATGACGAGCTGACAGTGTCGGTACAATGGCTGGTGGTGAATGTCACCCAATGGTGACACTCAGTCAATACTGAGGCCCGGTTCGATTCTCGTCCACCACCAATGTGTTTTCACTTTGTGGTATCAATTACCGGCTGCTGTTTTCTCGAACAAATACAATTCATGGAACTTCAAAAAAAACATAACCTTAAAAGCGGGCAGCGCATCTCTTGACGCCAGGTGTTGCGGATGTCTATGAGTGGTTGGCTCACCACTCCCCATCACGTGAAATTCGTACTTATTTCCCCCTCTCATATAAATAAAGGTGACACGGATCTATGCAGACAGAGCACATGGGTTCGAGTACCTCTATTGAGAGTTCAGAGATTATCAAATCAAATCAAGTCATTTAATTGCATAGATTGAGTGGGTACATTGGTGTTACATTATAATCATAGGTGCTAACAATCTGCCGGGTAGGCATGCAAAAATAATATTTTACAATTCTTACTCTAAGTTTACCGTGAAAAACATACAACATAAAAACCAAATTATTCATAAAAGTCTATCCACCACAATATTATAAAAATGTGAAAAATAAAACTTTGAAATATCTGAATTAACTGATTCTAATGACTATACATTCATGTCTGTTAAATATTCTTTAACTGAATAATATTTCTTCGTCATTAAAAATTCCTTAATTTTATTTTTAAAAGAGTTAATATTTAAGTTTTGGTCCGCTAATGATGCTGGTAGTTTATTATATATGAGGAGCCATTATATATTAATAATTTCGTACCTAAAGCGTGGAGTGACATATGCCTGATGGGGTAACATATTCGAAAGACAAAATTAAATTTAAATTAAAATGCAAGTTCTTTGTTTGTATATATTTTTCATTTTGCTTTAAACAGGTCTCAGCAAAAAGTTCATTTTTGCCACGATTAGTTTACATGAACAGTATATTTGAGGCAATAAATTAACAGAGAAACTGTGTCAGCCAAATATTTACCTGTAACTCTGGCCACTCGACCTAAATGGTATGACACGTAGGCGGCAATATGAGCGCCCAAACTGTGTCCCACAAAATGGAAGTCCTTTATATTTGCTCCGGTTGCAGATATCAACTGGCGCATAAACCTGAAAGAAATTCCAGCTATAAGAACATTAATTGGCAAATATAATATCAAAAGATCTATGTCACTTTCTTGGAATAGAAGATTCTATGAAGAATTATTTGGTTGATAAGAATCACCCAACGAACAAATGAGGCCATACTGCATATATACTTCAGGCTTTCTCGCAAGCTACTTAAACTCCCACGCCAAAGATTACGTAAATTAACCCATGCAATAACGGGTCACGGCCCTTTTAACATACATCTGTTTAGTATAGGTGTCACCGACAGCCCGCTGTGCAGAGCCTGCATGGAGTCAGAAGAGACGGCCGCACACATCATTCTGTAGTGTAGGAGTGTGGCCACTTACCGGGCCAAACACCTGGGGTCACCGAGACTCTCCACGAGGTCATGGGCGACATCAGAGGTTTGATTAACTACCTTGAGGAGCTGGGATGGCTAGATTACCCACCTCACCACGCAAAATAGGCGCGCCATAGTCGTCGAGTTGCGGATAGTAGCCCGTAATAACATATAACCTAAGAATCACCCAGATGTACATTGGACGTCCTACTTCTGGAATCACGGTTGCTACACTCGTAATAAATTGTAGCCCGCTAATAAGTTTAATCCGTAAATATACCGGCGCGCGTCCGCTTCAGTTATCTTCCTTGCGCATGACTACAGCTACGTACTTCGTACCACAAAATTCAACGCATGCCTCGATAATGTGGTAAGTCATGTCAATCGCAATTCCTAGACGTTTCAATACAGCAATGCTAAATACTCGTACTGAACTTTATATATACTTTAAATCTTTAATATCTTCGAAAATATTCATTTAAATTAAATACTGTAAAAAGCCATCTTGATCTATATAAAATGCACGATGTATACTTAATTTTATAAGGATTAATGCTGTATTCCTTAAATTTGCTTCGTAAATAAGTCATTATTTCCCATAAATAGTGAAGGTTAAAAAATGGTTATTGTGGATTATCCCTAAGAGGATTATCTCTATGTCTATACATATATACACCATCACGCATTCTTTCGTCAAACAATAATGTTGTACAATACTATAGATCTATCTCGTACATGTTCATTTACGACATCACATTAGAAAACTCTAAAATGATCAGTGTTTCTCTACTATCATCATTATTAGCATTCAGCTGGAAGACGTCCACAACTGGACAAATTACCTCCCCCAAAGATCGCCATGACGGTCGGTCCTGCACTACCCTCATTCAACCTGTTCCGGACGATCTCGTGGGGGGCCTACTAACACTACATCTTCTATTGAAAACCGCATCAAAATTCTTTAAATCCGTTACGTAGATTTAAAGAAAGAAGCAGGAGTAGCTTTAATAAAAGTCTGACAGTATGAGGTAAACAGAACATTTGTAACATTTTTACTACACTGCTTAAATCTTCTTATAATCATATTCGATCTAACATCTAAACTTCGCCTTTCTCTCTCTATGTCAACGTTGACGCTTAGAGGCAGGCTTATCCAATTTGACAATAGTAATATAAATTACTAGCTGACCCGACAAACGTTGTTTTGCCATATAAATTATTAGATAGAGTAGACTGTTTCTTAGACCATGCAACATTACTTTTTTTTTCTAAAATAAACGTAGCTTAGGTTACTCCTTATTACATCAGCTACCTCCCCTGGGACTCCTCTCAGTATGGGGGTACCACAAGGGTCTATTCTTGGACCCTTCCTGTTCCTAATTTATATAAATGATCTACCTAACCTTGTAGAAAAAAAACACAGGGTGGTATTGTTTGCGGATGATACTTATATTCAAAGTGAAACGAAGCCAAGTTTTATATGACGAAGTAAACAATGCTCTATCTGGCATCGTGTACTGGTTTAGCGCCAATAACTTATTGTTAAATAGTCATAAAACCAAATATATTAAATTCACCGCGCCAAATGTCAAAAATGTAGATGTGAATATTTTATTAAATGGAGAGGTGGTAAAACCAGTAGAATCTGCTGTATTTCTTGGCATTACTCTTGATTCCAAATTGCAGTGGGGCCCCCATATTGAAGGATTGGCGAATAGGCTTAGTTCTGCAGCATATGCGGTTAAGAAAATTAGACGGTTAACCGACATAGATACGGCGAGATTAGTATACTTTAGTTATTTTCATAGTATTATTATATGTCCTATGGAATATTGTAATGGGGCAGTGCGGCCGATATTGATACCATCTTTGTGCTGCAGAAGAAAGCTATTCGCGCGATTTATAACCTATGTCCTAAAGAATCATTAAGAGAAAAATTTAAAGAAATAAACATTTTGACTGTTGCTTCTCAATACATTTTTGATAATGTTCTGTATGTTCATAAGCATATTGAGGAATTTTCTAGAAACTGTGACATTCATAATGTTAACACGAGGAACAAACATAAACTTGTTATGCCTACTACTCGGTTGGATCGAGTTAGTAAGTCTTTTGTTGGGCGATGTATATGCTTCTACAATATGATTGAAATGTACAAAACAAATGTGCTACGAAATTTGAAAGAATTGTTAAAAACGTTTGTGTGGGAAAGGTTATTATAGCATAAACGATTTTCTTAATGACACCACGGACTGGGAATAAAGCGTACAGCCTCAGGCTCTTTAATTAAAAATGTTTATTGTACGATATCACATTGTAATCCATATCTTATATTAAAAAAAATGCCCGATGAGTTTCTTGCGCCCATTCTTCTCAGGTCTGAGGCAGTCTCTTTTGGATGGGTGGTAGTTTTTGACGTTCAATAAGTGATTTTAAATCCTATTTTGAATAAAAATATTTGAATTTGAATTTGCCAATAAATGTCCCGTCGAAATAGGTCCAGCCATTTCAGAGATTAGCCGGAACAAACAGACAGACAGACAAAAACTGTAAAAAATGTTATTTTGGTGTATGTACCGTATTAGTTATTTCAATATTACAAACAGACACTCCAATTTTATTTATATGTATAGATTACGCTATATGTCGCGGGCACCAGTTAGTTTCACAGACAGTGATCATATACACCACATACCCAGTAGTATCAGAGCCCACTCTCCTCGTATTAGCGACAGCTCTCCAGTACTTCCAAGTATTGCCACCTTTACTCCAGTCCACAGCTATTATATTCAGGTCCTCCTGAAAACAAACCCGATTCAGATCCGCAATAGAAAACATGCATCAGAACAATTATTATACAACAGACGCAGTCCTGTACACACGTGTTAAATTTGAGATCACTAACATACGCAGGATATATGGACTGTATTGAGAATTTAAAAAATCATCAAAATCGGTCCAGCCATTTTGGAGGTAGTTCAATTGTAAATCTAAACCATCCTCGAATCCACTTGAACACACACAGAAAAATTCATTCAAATCGGTCCAGCCGTTGAGGAGTTCACAGTCAACACACGTACAGAAGAATTATATTTTAATTTAATATCTTTATATATATATATATCTTGTGTGCGTGTGTATGTCACTGAACTCCTCCTAGACGGCTGGACCGATTTTGATGAAATTTTTTGTGTGAGTTCAAGGGGATTCGAGGATGGTTTAGATTCACAATTGAACTACCTCATAAACGGCTGGACCGATTTTGGTGATATTTTTGTGTGTTCTGGTGAATTTGAGATTGGTGTGTGTCTTCAGGTGGATTCGGGAATGGTTTAGATTCACAATTAAACTACCTCCTAAACGGCTGGACCAATTTTGATGATTTTTTTGTTTGTTTCAGTGAATTTGAGATTGGTTTAGATTCTCAATTCCGTCCATATAATATAATTCTCCTACTCATGTGTATGTTAGTGAACTCCTCCTAACGGCTGGACTGATTTTTCAAATTTAAGACGTGTGTACAGGACAACGTCTGTAGACACGTCTGTAGCAACATATTATATAGATACTCATAAATGAACTCCCGGTTTATTCCTTCGGTTATACTGCGAAAAAAGATGCGGCCTGTTTCGAAGAAGGTTTAAGTATATATGATATAATGGTGATTACTTATCCGGAACATATTTCTTTTTATCCAACTTCAAAAAAGGAGGAGGTTCTTAATTCGTCGATATTGTTTTTTTATGTTTGTTACCTCAAAACTTTCGACTGGGTGAACCGATTTTGAAACCATAAATGACAATAATCGTAAATAGAATTATATTAATTAATTAGATTGTATAAAAATACGTAATTATTTTTATACTTTTTAATGCATATTATATCTATTGTTTTGAAATAGTGTTTTTGAAGTTGGTTGTTTTTTTGTAAATTTTTTTTTTTGACTTAAGACTATCTAATATGTATTCGCGATACAAATAATTCAGTCAATACCATTATTTCGTTACATATAACAATAATTGATATAATGAGCTTTGCCGTTTGCCGGTCAACAGTTGTAATCTAGACTAATATTATAAAGCTGCAGTGTTTGTTTGTTTGTTTGTTTGAACGCGCTAATCTCTGGTGCTACTGGTCCGATTTGAATGATTCTTTCAGTGTTGGGTAGTCCATTTATCGAGGAAGGCTATAGGCTATATTTTTTTTTTTTCAAAATAAGGGATCCGTAATAAAATTGCTATTTTGTAACACAAGCTGTAAAATCGAAGACCATTTTTGCGTGCGCTGCAAAAACTATTGACAATAGAACAAAATGATGTACAGGCTTATAATATAGGCAATATTTTATAACTTATAAAACTATCGCGTGAATTATACTTTATATGGCAAAACAACGTTTGCCGGGTCAGCTAGTTATATTATAATTGTAACAAGCTGACCCAGCAAACGTTGTATTGCTATATAAAGTAATAAAAAAATTTTTGGAGTGTAAAAAGTAGATGCAACCGATTCTAAGACCTCCCAAATTAATCGTACTACATTCATGTCTTAATTATTGTAAGTATTGATCCATTGCCATCTTGCAACACTATAGCGGATTTGTGGATGGAACAGAATAATTTAAAAATCGCGATACAAAAATAGGGGTTGATCGTAGAGGGTTGAAAATTTAGGGTTGTATGTATTTTTAATGCTGTATCATAAAAAAATAAAAACAAAAAATTACTTACGTCCAAAAAAATTCAAAAAAAAAATTGGGGTTAACAACAACATTTAACCCTTAACATTAAAGGGGATGAAAAATAGATAGTAGCCGATTCTCAGACCTACTGAAAATGCATTAAAAATTTGGTAAAAATCAGTAAAGCCGATTCGGAGGAGTAAGGTAACCAACATTGTGACACGAGAATTTTATATATAAGATAAAAACGGAGAATAATGTCTTATCAAAACATCGGTTTCAGGAACTCTTACTAGTGCGGTACTCTTTATATGGCAGATAATCTTTATTTACCAGTGGGAGGCTCGCATTGCACAGGATGCCGGCTAGATTGTGGGTACCACAACGGCGGCTATTTCTGCCGTGAAGCAGTAATGTGTAAGCATTACTGTGTTTCGGTCTTAAGGGCGCCGTAGCTACTGAAATTACTGGGCAAATGAGACTTAGCATCTAATGTCTCAAGGTGACGAGCGCAGTTGTAGTGCCGCTCAGAATTATTGGGGTTTTTCAAGAATCCTGAGCGGCACTGCATTGTAATGGGCAGGGCGTATCAATTACTATCACCTGAACGTCCTGCTCGTCTCGTCCCTTATTTTCATAATAAAAAGAGAAACACAAGCCTGCTTAGATACGGATCACCTGGTGGTGATGGTGTGTCGTCACCGCGGCCCTCTTGTAACACCAGAACAACCCGAGCGAGCCCTATAATAGTGGGTACCAACACATTGGTACGTGGCGTAGTTCAAACCGTGGACACCGGGAGAAACAATGGATCTAGTAACTGCCACACCCACAAAGTACTGCTGACGACACAGTATAAAAACTAAATTATAATGTTAATCACGGACTAGTAAAAAAATAAGGACTCCGTGTCACCTTACATAACAGTGTAGCACAAAAACAAGCCGATTAACGTGTAAATACATAGCCCCACGTACACACTTACACTACTACAGGCCGATAGGCGGCCATTATAAGAATAGTCATCGTCTGTGACAGATCAGTTTGCGTCTCAATAAAATATTTAAAAGATGCCGTCGTGCGTTGTGATAAAGTGTAAAAACGATACTTTAGAAGTATTTGTGGCCATATATGATTATTTAAGGGAGAAAAATTGTGTAACTAGTATCCCCCGTAACCGCACACACACTAGCATAACGGTGCTTCACTTGCTAATATCACGGCGCGGAGTCCTTCTTTTTTACTCGTCCGTGAATGTTAATATGATAATTGTCATACCATTTTTAAAAATCCTTTAGTCATGTCGTTAACCCAGGAGGCATTGCTGTGACTCATAAATCCATGCACAATCATGATAGTCCTGCGGGATGGATCAAAGTCCACCCACTCTAGTCCGAATTGATCACCCGGGTATACCTGTAACGTAAACATATTTTATTACTGAACAACATACTGTCAACGGTCGCTACATTCCCAATCTGTGCTATCAGTTACCACACGTACACATAAATTTACCACACAAACGTTTTTAATCAATCTTTTGAATTTCGTAATACATTTGATTTGAACATTATTTGGGAACGCCCCACAAAAGACTTACTAACTCGACTTACCCGAGTAGTAACCATTATAAGTTTATATCTGTTCCTGGTGTTAACATTATGGTTATGACAGTTTCTAGCAAATTCATTTATGTACCTAATAATACCGTGATTCAGATGTGTTCTTTCTTAAGGATTTCTTTATAATTTCCGAATTTTGGATACTCTTTTACGCTTCTCGTACGTATTATTAAATAATATTTTATGAAACATAAAAAATATTACCCTGTAAATATAATATGTGTGAATGTCTTCAAAATCTGAAGAATAACAAATTATTTCTTTATATTTTAAGCATAGACCTAAGAAATTTAAAATTACTTAATACATTAGAATGAATCGCTACTCTGTGATATTCAAATTATAATTATATAATTATAAATTTATATTTACGGCCTTACAAATAAACTTGGTATAAAGTTATCACTGATGATAAACAAATAAAATGAAAAATGTTTACAATATCGTTGACAACACTGTCAATACAATGATAATTCTGAAGTTGTTCACAGAATACTGGGTCTCGAAATCTCGAGCAATTGCCAATTCCGTGGCCATCTGGAGGGCAAAGCCAAACTGGCTTCAAAGAAACTGGGCGTCATAAATAGAGCACGGCAATACTTCAAGCCGGCCCACATTCTAGCGCTCTACAAAGCGCAGGTCCGGCCTCACATGGAGTATTGCTGTCATCTCTGGTCTGGCGCACCCCAGTATCAGCTCGATCCATTTGACCGCGTGCAACGCAGAGCAGCTCGAATTGTCGGGGACCCAGTACTCTGTGAACGGCTGGATCACTTGGCGTTGCGTAGAGACGTCGCTTCATTGTGTGTCTTCTACCGCATTTATCACGGGGAGTGTTCCGAAGAGCTGTTCAACCTGATTCCTGCCGCCAAATTTCACCTTCGCACGACACGCCACAAGTTACGATATCATCCCCACCATCTGGATGTGTGGCGGTCCTCCACAGTGCGGTTTTCAAGGAGCTTTCTTCCTCGTACCACGAAGCTGTGGAATGAGCTTCCTTGTGCGGTGTTTCCGGGACGATACGACATGGGTACCTTCAAGAAAAGCGCGTACACCTTCCTTAAAGGCCGGCAACGCTCTTGTGATTCCTCTGGTGTTGCAGGAGAGTGTGGGCGGCGGTGATCACTTAACACCAGGTGACCCGTACGCTCGTTTGTCCTCCTATTTGCATAAAAAAAAAAAAAAAGTTGTTGTGGTCTCAAATCTATAAGTACTAATATATAAATTATAAAACGGTTTGTGAGTTTGTATGGGATAAATTCTGTTACCAATAGATAGCCATATTATTATTGAATGTCAGTGACTTTAATATATTAACCCGAAAAATAAAAAACTTTTTCGTGGTAGTTGGATTTGTAAAGTAAGTACGGACGAATACTAGAAATAATTGATGACTTAGAAGAACGTTTGGCAGGTACCTAAGTATTACATAAATCCAATTTATTTGATGACATTTCCTCGACCATGCCAACTTCCTACTAGTAGCACCATGAGGGCCGTGAGCGACGTAACACGAAGCGATCATGAACGACTCATTAATTCCAACAATTTATTGAATTATAAACTGGCACGCGACATATTCTCAGAACATCAGCTAACAATTAAGTTTAAGAAACCGAGAGGTCTGTAGTGAAGGTGAGGGTCAAAATGTAAATAAAACCCGCAAATGTTTGAGGAAACTTTTGAAATGGAAACTTCTAGGCATTATTATGAGGTATTACGATTGTCTGTAATAATTGTATTAATAAGGTCATAATATTCTGGTCGGGGGCCATCCATAAATTATGCTACACTAGTTTTATCCCCCGTCCCCCATCACTCTTGTGGAATCCCCTTCCCTCTGGTACATTTAAAATAGGATTTTTTTTCAACAGCGAGCGTGCACTCGCTAAATGGTTAAACCTACATAAGCCTTATAAATTAAGGTCAAATTAGTAATACTCTAAAGTTTTTGGTTTACCTTGGAACTTGTAAGTTTTAGTATTTTAGAAAGAAAACCCGAACATTATTCAACAAGGCTAAAATTACCAAAAATTGGTCAGTTTACACAAAAGCCTTGACCGAATACAATAAAGAAACCAGTAGGGCCCGTAGAGCATCATGGAGGAAGTTATGTTAGGACGTCATGAGTCCGACTCAAGGTGTAAGAATTCATAAAACATCCCATGAGAAGGAACTCTTTGGACTTCTAGTCTCAACCCATTTCCCCGGAACGCCCAACCTTGAAATTGAGGAACTTAAGGCGAGGAAACCATATAGAACTCGTAGAAAGGACTGGTGTATGCCCGCCAAAGTAATAAGACCGGCACAGGTGAAATTGACGATTAAATCGTTCCAATCCTATAATGACAGCTGAATCTGTCGCCCCTAAACCTATATCTACAAAACGAGGCGAGGGCCAGCATGCAAAGAGTAATGACCCATATGCGGACGAACTGGCTCTCAAACTCGCTGCGGCTGTTTGAGCAATCCTTACTGAGAAGTCCTGTATTAGACATTGTGAGTGACACAATGTTGCCGAAATTTGACTTCATCAATAACTTTAGCACTGAATTCCCCACAAGAGAGGACTGGTTAAACAATACATGGAAAAAAGGGAGCCATTAAATGCCATTAAACCCTATGAAATCTTCGAAGAGTGCCCCAAATTTGGCAAATCTATCAACTTGGGAATCTTGCCTCTGTTTTCAGTCGGAGGTATAGCCCATAATAGAATGTGCGGAAACCATCCTAAGCAAATGATGCGTCGGCAAGTGTACTTATATCCATTCAGATAGTCAGGGGGCTCTGTCCGCTATAGACTCAAATAGATTAGTCTCAAGGACAACTGCCGGACTATACTGAATACTCGGGCGAGTAATAAACAGAGTTACACTTGGGTTCCAAGACATACAGGGATCCAAGGCAATAAATACGCTGACGAACTTGCAAGAATTGGTGCTAAACGCACTCAATTTGGCCCTGAACCCTTCTGTGGTGTCCCAAGGAGTCTTCTTAAATCAACCCTTGATACATCATGTTCACAAGAGTGCATTAAACTCTGGAGCAACACTACGGGTTTAGCCCATTCGAAAATCCTAATCAAAGCCTTCAACAAGAAGGCTGCGCAAGAGGCACTAAGGCTAACTAGGAAAAACTTACGCATTCTAACCAGGACAACGGGGCCACTGCAGATTAAACAAACACCTCTCAATTTTAGGTCTCACAGATTGCAGAACACATTCTCACATTCTCTCTGAATGTGGTCCTTTAAAACGTAAACGTGGCATCTCTTTTTCATTCTTTAACCAAATAAGATACGTCAGCTCACTGCAAAAGATATAATAATATTCATGTAAAGAATCAATGTTATCAGTGAGATATAGTTAACAGTAGCTATAACATTAAGGGCCGATTTTCAATCCTCAGTTAAACAACTAGATAAGAGAAATTCGACGAATAGCGCAATTTCAAATTTTTCAACAGGCAGATAGAAGTTATCGAACGAATTAAGACTATATCGGGTGATAATATTTATCGGCCCATTTGGGAGCCGGTTAAGAGCTATCGGTGGGATAATTAGGACGTGTTTTTAAGTTTTTTAAGCTATATTTGTAGATAAGTCATTCTCTAGTTATAAGTGTATTATCTATGCTCATGTCAAAAGATCTAATGATCTAATAACTATCATCTTTTGACGACTACACACGTAATTTATGTTATTACTATGTAATATAGTAGAAATTATAATATAGTGGATATTTTTGAGAAAATTGACGACTTCGCGATTGAAGAAGAAATCCATTTCCTCAACTTTGTAAACCCTCCGGACAGAAAAACCAGTGTTGTGAGAGAGAGACCAGATCACAACATTATCTGGAATGATAATGAGTTCTGGAGGAGATTTCGACTAAAAAATATACCTACTGTTGCCTATTTAATCTCATTGATTGAGGATACAATTAAATAGGAAACGCAAAGGTTTGTAGTATTTTTTTAATGATACCTCAATATCATAGAAGTAAGTACCACGAAACCAAATTTTAATTGAAATAAACTGAACAAATAAACGACTGAATTAGAGGTTTGTTGTTATTAATTGTTGTGATAAATGTCTAATGTCAAACAAGCATCCTTTCTCTGTCTTATGCGTTAAATAATATATATGTCCATCTCGCTTGCACGTATGAAGTGTGAAGTTGCTTCGACAATACCACAGACAACTATTCTTTGGATAAAAAGCGATTGAAAAATTCAAAACTTTTAATTGTTAGATAAACTGCTAGTTAATTTTATTCTCTCGATAGTTATCTGGTGATATATCTGAGGATTGAAAAATCGGCCCTAAATCACATTGGTTACAGTGAAACAGGGCTGCACTGAACTGTACTAAAGCCACATTAAAAACCATAACCATAATATAAATTCTTTAGATAATTAACCGAATTCAAAAAAGGAGAAGGTTCTCAATTCGTCGGTATGTTTTTCTTTTTATGTTTGTTCAAAACTTTCGATTTGGTGAACCGATTTTGATAATTATTTTTTTTATACGTCCAAATACAGCCTCTTGCTTTTAGTCAACACATGAAAATAGACCAGGTTTCTTACTTTAGTGTGCGTGACAAGCTACTTTTTACTTACTCGCGATATGTATGTCAATTGTTTAAGTGTGCGTGTGTTGATGAAAATAGAGGTTAACCATCAATCTCAATTTTTTTCGACGTTTCCACAACTGTCACAGTCTATCTAGAGTCTAGACGTATAAATGATCGAAGATAAAATCATTAAAAATAATATATTTTTACAATAATTGTATTATAATATTATTGCTGATGTTAATAGAGAATCCTTCACTATCAAGAGACAATTTATTGACTTGTTTAAGGTATTTTTATTCTGTAAGGTTCTGCAGATTTCCATGTCTGCATAGTGGCCTTACCTGCACCCTTTCTGGTTGGTGGCGTGAGGAGAAATAGAAGTGTGTGTTGACGTTGTCGGAAGATCCTGGCCGCATGTTAAGAAACCACAGCTGCTTCATCAGCGAGCCCAGACCGAAGCAATCCACTACATCCGGCACGGGGAGTTTCGACGTAGTTTCCTGTGCAATTTATATATACAATAGTACATTTCGTATAAGTACTTATTAACCAGTGGCTCCTTTGCACAGGATACCGGCTAGATTATGGGTACCACAACGGCGCCTATTTCTGCCGTGAAGTAATGTGTAAGCATTACTGTGTTTCGGTCAATAGGGCGCCGTAACTAGTGAAATTACTGGGCAAATGAGACAACATCTTATGCCTCAAGGTGACGAGCGCAACTGTAGTCCCGTTCAGAATTTTTGGGTTTTTCAAGAATACTGAACGGCACTGCATTGTAATGGACAGGGCGTATCAGTTACCATCAGCTGAACGTCCTGCTCGTCTCGTCCCTTATTTCATAAAAAAATCTAACCTAAGTATTCTTTATAGATGTTAGCCTTAATTTAAAATAACTACTTACGTCAAAGGCAGCATAGTCGTGGCTTATCGGTGACTTGGTTGTTGAACTCTGGTTAGCACCACGAAATGATAGAAAATCCTTCAGATCATCCGGGCTGATGTGGTTCTCCACTAAAAAAAAGAATCGCAGTTGAACTGGTGTTTATTTCATCATAGGAATTCAGATTTACGTGATAGTTGGTGATCATTGACCCATAAATACTAATATATATGGGTGATAATTATGACAATAAGGAACGAGACGGATAGGACGTTCAGCTGATAGAAATTGATACGCCCTGCCAATACAGAGCCGCTAAGGATTCTTGAAAAAATCTACAAATTCTGAGCGGCACTAGGTACTATTGCGCTCGTCACCTTGATACATAAGTTGATAAGTCTCATTTGCCCAGGAATTTCATTAGTTACGACGCCCTTCAGACCGAAACACACAGAAAAAGCGCCGTTGTGGTACCCATAATCTAGCCAGCATCCTGTAAATTATCTAAGTAATTCCCACTGTTAAATGCCCTAAGTCGCCTCTTACGACAACATTGGACCTGGGACTTCCCTATCATTTTTGTGCCCCGGGGAAGATCAGGGCTTTAAACAGGAGGTCGTTCATGAGGGATCCACATCGGCGCCGTTATGGTGTGCAAGTAATATTGTCTTTCGGTTCAGACGCTTGTGAAAAAATGGTAGAAGCCAACGCATGTAGGCGGGGGCTGGGGTGCCTGTAACCCTAGTTATGCATAGTTCCGCAAATCTTTCACTACGTTCGTCTCGTTTTAGCTCTTCAGGAATTAACTGGATAATAAGAGCTTTATAACAACTTCGTTATTAATAAACGCGAAAAAAAGTTATTCCAAATTTAAAACTTTGTTTGTCAATCTGTTAATCTATCAATGACTGCACATTTCATACAATTTAGTGAATCGCAGAGTTTCGCTAGGCTATCATCGTGTAATATACTTCGCCTGGTAGTCACTTCCCGTGACAGCTGGCTCACGTGATTGGCCTCAGAATACGTCATCAGTTGCGGTGAAACAACGCTACAGACTTTTTTTTTAAATGAAAATAAGGGAAAAGACGAGCAGGTCGTTCAGCTGATGGTAATTGATAAGCCCTGCCCATTATAACGCAGTGCCGCTCAGGATAATTGAAAAACCCAAAAATTCTGAAAGGCACTACAACTGCGCTCGTCACCTTGAGGTATAAGATGTCAAGTCTCATTTGCCCAGTAATTTCACTAGCTACGGCGCCCTTCAGAACGAAACACAGTAATGCTTGCACATTACTGATTCACGGCAGAAATAGGTGCCGTTGTGGTACCCATAAGCTAGCGGGCTTCCTGTGCAAAGGAGACTCCTACCGGTAAAAGACTTGCTATAGATGTGAGCGACACGACAACAGCGATGAAATGGTGAATGTCAGTATGACATATTATATCGTGAAGTAGTCAAATTCAAATTCAAAAATTCAAATTCAAAAATACTTTATTCATGTAGGTCACGGAAATGACACTTATGAATGTCAAAAAAAAAATAATAAAAATATTGTTTCTTATTGAATTTACCGCTACTTCGTAAAGGGTTGAGCTAATGAGAAGAAGTAGCAAGAAACTCATTGCCACACTTTTAAGTCACGATTTACATTTTAATTGTTTTACAAATGATTTCAATAACAATATATGCAAAGTGACGCAACAAATGTCAAAAACTTAAAGGCTTACACGAGTAAGTCAAAAAAGAAAAAAAAAATGTGAGAAAAAAACATCGACATTATTTTGTAAAAGTAATATGCAGAAAAGAACATATTGTGATAGGAACTAAATATGTCATAATGATAAAATAAAATATTACGATTTTTTTCCAGATAACGATGACTATTTATTGAATAAACATTTATTTTCATTAAATACAAAAATTTACGAATTTATTTCAAATCGTGACTACTTAATTCGTTTAATCAGTGACTTCGGTAATAGTTATATTCGATGTTGCCTCTGAGGACGGTATTACTGTGACAAGGCGACGCGTCGCCACGGCATGCGTCGCCACGCCAGAAATCGGTTTTACGTGCGGCTATAGATGTTTCGCATCAAAAAGTAAATTAATACTTATAAACACAAGAGTTATTGAGTATAGTAGATGCATCAATCCACACACAGTCTTAGGCCGCGTTTCCACCTGCAAGATAAGTTCCGCGAGAAATGTCCGACAGTCTGTCTGACAGCAGCTTGCAAGTGTAAACCCAATTGCAAGTCTTTGTCGCGACAGTTTGTCAAACGCTTCTTGCGAGTAGTTGCGAAAATATGTCTAAACATTTCTGCATTAAATCGGTTAGACGCCTGGATAGCTCTTTTATGAGTTTTTGTGGCTATGAACCCCAAGGTCCCATCGCCTCCACCCCAAAGGGAACAAATATGTATCCATCACCGAGTGATGCATATTTCCTCTGCTTTAGGTTTTCGGCAGTTTCCGCCGCTGCACCTCCCGCTCTAGATGAATGTTCAAATTATAAAGTTAATAGGATTTAATGAGTGCAATTCTTCTTTGTGGGACTAACGGCACGCGGATTATAAAAACCGAATTAAAAATAACTCTGTGCTTAATTCCATAGTAAAAGAATTCTCTACAACTGAGAATGAAGTCCAAAAAATTGCAGCATCAAAATGAGTCTTTGCTTTGGTGATATTGAATCTCTGAAATGTGTGTCTTGTAACTTGTTTTTTTTTATAACGTCTTAGTCTTACTATAATAACACTTCTTAATGAACTGCGGTCATACGAATAAAATTGAAATATTGTTGACCATCTTCCAGTTGTATTTCACGTAATAAATTATGGTAAACACCAGCTTCACATCTGGTAGAAATCCATTCTCGAACCCAAATTGATATTTTTTTCTTATTCAACAACAAAATTATTAATGCAGTTGCTACACGTGCGCGTCTTTACTGTTCCTATCGCGACACTCGTAAACACCTCCGCGATAAGTTGCGATAGTATGATCAGCAAGCTTCTCGCAAGACATTTCTAGCAGAGATAAATTGCAGGTATTAGTACGACATGTAAACAATATTGCAGGAACTCATGCAAGACTTCTGCGAGTTTGCTTGCAGGTGGAAACGCGGCCTTGTGCTATCGTGGTAAGAGAATACCAGGCGGAGTATATTATTATAGTAAGGTTATTACGTTAAAATATGATTATAGGCAGTGCCGGATTAACCATGTAGTAAGAGTACCAATTACCACGGGCCCCGCGTGAATGGGGGCCCCGCATATTTTAACAAATTCACAACTGTCTGAGTGTATTTTTTTAGTGACGCTTATTAAGATATGGTCATCTAATATTTAGGTTAATCTAATATTGACACACTTTTACACAAATTATCTTGCCTAGTACTAGGCATAGCCTATGTACTATGGGTACAAGACAACAATATATTTAATACAATATACTTACTTAAACGTACATAAATACTTATAAACATCTATGACTCGGAAGCAAACATCCACATTCATCATATTATTTTTGCACCTACCGGGATTCGAATCCGGGACCTCTAAGTAGGCAGGGCCACTAAGCACCATAAAATTGAATTTACTTGATGTCACAAAAACGTGAGACGTTACAACTTTTCCAACTTACGGCCGTTTTCAATAACCTATCTATCCTTAGTTTAACTTATGGATACATTGCATACATTAGTCCAATGCTATCTGTCAAGAGGTTATTGAAATGTAAGTAAGCGTAAAAGGATAGATTTGTCTCATTCTAGTAAGTTAAACTAAGGATTGATAGGTTATTGCAAACGGCCGTAAGACAATCCACGTCAGACACTCGGTAACCGACAGTTTTCGATACAAATCAAGGGCTCTTACAAAGAACTTGGTACGGGCCCCGCGCTTTCTTAGTTCGGCACTGATTATATATTCAGTTTCAAAAGTAAAGGTTACGTTAGGTGCGTACGTTACCATGGTGACCAGTAAATAGCTGTCGTATTCCCTCGCTAAAAGATATAAATTGAAAAAATATTAGATACAGTGCTGACATATCGAGTCGATCGCACGCGCGCCATTTTGCGATTCTTTATTATGTAATTCCCGCGTGATTTTGTTACATTTTCAAAAGGTGACAGCAATCATGTTACTAAAAGGTAGAATAGTGTTCTACTAGTATTATTATTTATGCTTAAGCTGGGTTGCATGAATTAACTTTAGCAATAACAAACATATTAATATACCGGTTAAGCGAAAAGATTTAGATGTCGTCATAACTTTTACTGTTAACCGTTCAATCTACGCCGCGCCGCCTAAAGTTATTGTTAATGTTAAATAGCTAAATAGTCACCTGTCAAAAGTTTCAAATAATTAATATTCGATGATGACTTGATATTTCACTTTTTAACCTTAACGTTAACTAAACCAAGGAATACAATGGTGCAACCTTAGATAAAAGATTAGCTGTTGTAGCACAGCGGAGACCATTCCTTATTGAAAGGATGCAACACATTCCGCATTACGCAATCTATGTTAAAGTCAGCGTCACTGTTAACGTGTTAAATTTAACTTAAACTTCAACTATAACAGCTAATATGAAGCAACCGAGTCTAAATATATTATTTCAAACATAATATAATTATAATGTATCAAGATAGTTCACACACAGGGTAAGTCCGGATAATTCAGTTATTTTTGCATCAACAGACACAACCAGAGCAACACACACATGGGGGAAAACATAATGACGTTTCGTGCAGTGTTGCCAGCTAAAAGTGATTTGAACTTTAAGTTACCCGGACTTACCCTGATGCAACTTACTACGTTTCAATTAAAACAAATAGTTTGTGCTGTGTAGTGTTAGAATTTTTTTATGGAATAGAGAACAAACTAGCGTACGGGTCATCTGATGTTAAGTGATCACCGCCGCCCACATTTTCCTGCAATATCAAAGGAATCAAAAGAGCGTTGCCGGTCTTTTAAAAGAGTGTACGCGCTTTTTTTGAAGGTACCCATGTCGTATCGTCATTTTACAGCTTGTTCGTTAGAAGGGGATCATATCCTAATTGGTGACGTGTCCTTAGAGTGAAATTCGGCAGGAATCAGGTGAAACAGCTCTTCGGAACAGTCCCCGTGATAATGAAGCGATGTCATAACGGAATGCCGAGCCGCTTCACAGAGCCCGGCCAATCGAGCACCTCCGAGTTACACGCGGTCAAATGTTTCGAGCTGAGGGAGGGCGGCATAAAAGAATAATTAAGAGATTGTAAATATTCAGTCAGTTTCTTTATTTACTGAAAAATAATAGAATGATTACATACTAAACTTTTTTATAATCCTGCTTACAATCAGAATATAATGCTGAATCTTGTAACAACAGGAAATAGTTCGTGGTGTTTTATCTGAATCAATATAGGAATGTTACCGCGGATGTGAGGACTACTGTATCGTGGCGGGGTTTAAAATTTAGATCATAGATTTACAAAATGCGTATAGACATTAGACAGACGCAGCGTGCAAGAGAGAAGAACATATTATGTAACGGAAATACAGCGAGATAGAACAGGTAAGAGAATCTAATGTTACTGTAATCTATTGTCGTCATTACCGCGCTTGACGCTTGGCATCAGTTGAAATTCAAATTCAAATATTTTTATTCAAAGTAGGATGTGACATCACTTATTGAAAGTCAAAAACTACCAGCCATTCCAAAATCAATGCATCAGACCTGAGAAGAACGGGCGCAACAAACTCAGCGGGCTTTTTTTTCATCGAAATAATATGTTTACAAAATAATATTGTACAATTAAACTTATTTTTTAATAGCCTAAGGGCGGTCACTCCATTCCCAATCTGTGGTATCATTAAGAAAGTCATTTATGTTATAGTAACCAAACAAACGTTTTTTAACAATTCTTTTGAATAACGTAATACTTTTGTTTTGAACATTTTCTGGGATCTTGTTGTAAAAGCATATACATATCCCCACAAAAGACTTAGTATTTTGATAATATTAAACCAATATGTATAGATCAAAATTGGTATTATTTATTATATTGGACGCAGTATCGGGCTGTCAGCTCATCTATACGCTGATATATTTATTATATTACTAGATAACCCGACAGTCGTTGTTCTGTATATAATAAATACTGTTTCTGTTGTCAATAATATTTCGTAACATCGAGAATTATTTCCTAAAATATGCTCGATGTTGTTGAAACGAAATTGTTTCAAACCAGAACTGTCAAACCGTGCGTCATAAAATTCTCTCATAGAAAATATGATCGCACAAAACAAATATTGGATACAAAATTAATTATGGGTCAATAATCGAAATAAAGCTTAGCTCTGCTAAAATTTTATAATAACTATGAACTTATTTAAAAGGAACTGAAAAAAAATTATCACAAAGGAAGCAGGCAGGAAATTGATATTCGAACAAAAAACAAGGTCTCGTTCTTTAAAATGTTTATAAAATGATTAAGAAACAATATCTAGAGCGGGGAGTAGACATTGTGTGGCCTACGAAGAGTCCGGACGATTTCTATGTCTGGGATTTACATAAAGTCCCTAGCCTACGAGCGACGGCGCGGCCGTCGCGTCGTTAAGTATATCGTAAAAGTGACGTGTGATTATTTTTGAAATTCGAATATTTGTCTCTGACATTTTCAACTAAGAGTAGATTGGGCAGGGGTGGGACAGACGCCTTAAAGTGACGTTTTCAGAAGACTGTAGTGCCATCTGTTAGTTGGCCCGAAAATGAAAGCTTTCGCAGCTGTTACTCGCTTTGAAACCTTTCAACTTTTCTTTATTTGTGTTGCTGCCCACACTCCCCACTGGTCATAAAATGGCGGCTACGCCTAGCGCTTGCACATGTACAGTAGCTCTCGTGTTCCATTTTGCATATTTACACTACTAAATCTATCCTTTATGTTCTATGTTGTGACAAAATTAGATAACTAACTAAGCGCAATTTCAATATGGTAAAAAATTTCAATACCTACATTAAAAGTAGAGTTATATATTAAAAGAGAGTTGCGTCAGAACATTAAAAATGAATTTTATAATATCGAGCTTATATATATTTATTTTCGGGGCCAATCTCCAGATGGCGCTAGTTTTCAAATAGACAGCTCATAATGCGTAGAGAGGGCTCTCTTTTCCCTCTATATTATTATACTCTTTGAGGTAGGGTTAGAACCGATATCGAAAAATGTCTCGTTCGTTCAATCATCGTTTCGACATTGAATACGATGTAACTAAGAGTAGAATTGGACACGACTAATGCCACGATATATCGAGAATCGATTTTAGAAGTAGGCCCTCTGGCTCATCCGCGGAACAATTCAAAACAAGAATCATAAACGCAGCCATTGTGTTACGTAATATAAATAATCAGTTCGATCAAGAACTTTAATAAGACTAAATTATAAAAAGTTTTAAGAGTTACTTATTATTAATTGTTATAACTACCAATTATTTCTGGTTCTGAATTATATTTTACATTTGTATTACGGTATTGTATTGGGTATTTTTAATTAATTTTATGGACATTTTAAAGAACCACCTTAACTTTTCTCACTTCTACGACCTTCTCAGTTTATTTCAAATAATATCCTAGTTGTTTTACAATTTAGGAGACCTAAGAAAACAGTCATGTTTTTAAAATAATCTGCAAGACAAATTTCATAAAACTCTTTTTGATTTTCAGGCATTTTAGTTAAAATAAGAAAACTACGTTTAAAACTAAAAAGTATAAAATAATTTAATAAAGATTTCATTTAATACATATCTTATGCAAAATAATATGTATGTAATAATAGGTTTGCATAAGGGGTGTGTTAAATTAAATCATAATATTGGATCGAATTGTGACATGCGATGAAAAAAGGATTCTTTACGATAACCGTAAGCGAAAAATGTAATGGCTGACCCATAGGGCTGGCCATTATGTATATTTAGATCATTATATACTAAATTAAAGTATTAATGCGCAGGGTAAACAGAAAACACGCAAACAAGGTGTTTTTAGACAAGTTTGGTGGTGAAAATATAGCATTTGGAGCTGTGAACATTACTTTATCCTGTTACACATAACCTTAAGTCTTACTTGTAAATGTAATACTCGAGAGCTATTATGAAATACCAGTTTTCTTTGCAGTTAAACAAGTTTTATCTCGGAATGATGCATTTGTTTAGTATACTACTCTCATAAAAGTTGTTCTTATAGCTTTTACTTTTTTGTGTAGGTACATTTATTCAGATTAGTAATCAATAATGAGGATTGTAAGCAAGTAAGCTGTTTGCGCCTGTTAAACTGTTTAATTTTCGACGCAAAAATTTTGAAAATATTGGCTTTGTTACATAGGAGCCGTGAACTCATATCGCTCAAGGTCGCCGGCATTTAGTGTCGCCTTAAATACTTAATTTTTGATTCGTTGTGATTATTCGCTTTCGAACTTAGCCGGATTTTTCGTCGTACCCAATCGGGATACTGTTATTACTACTATTTCAAACTTATGTCACGTTTCACTGCACTTTTAATACTATAGAAAATTTCAATTTTTACTTAGGCAGTCCTGCCTCTTATTACATACTCGTAGTATTAAAATACTCGAATATTCGAAATATCAAACTTTCTTGTCTAAGCTGAATAAAAAAAAACAACTGATAGTCGATAGTAAAATGTTGCAATTTTTTTGATGTGTGAAAAAAGTAAAACTCAAAAATCTCAAAGCATGAAGGTTCTATGTCAATTCAAAGTAACTATTACAATAAAACGGCGATTCTACAGGTGAAAATGATATACCTATTAAACGTTTATTAGCACCTTAGTTAATATACAGTATGAAACTAACTTCTATGAAATAAATGTAGGTACATACTTGTTAGCATATTTGCTGACGATATGCCAAAAATTAACGGAATCCGTGCATTGGTTTTGTCAAAAAGTAGACTTTTCATTTTGCACAAATTTATACGTACTGTGTAGTATTAGTTAACTGGGTCAAGGGTTGAATGAATTTATATTTCAATGTACATACTTTTTTGACATTTGTCCACGGTACACCGCACAAGGACGTTCATTCCACAGCCTGCTAGGTTGTACGTGGGAGAAAGTTCTTTGAAAACTAATAAAAAAAGTTTATCTAATAAATTATTTGTTAAACTTATTAAGATATTCGAAAAACACAAAAAAAGTAGCCATGTTTAGGTATTTGGTGATGGTTGCTAAATAAGTATAAAAAGTATCGATAAACTATAATTGTGAGGAATTCCCTATTAAGGAATTATTTTTTCGTTATTTTAAGTGAGCACTGAGCACCACTTCAGTTTATCGCGAGTCTTCTGGGCAAATAAGCTAATTTGTATTTCGCAGTGATTTCATACTTTTTGCGCGATTGCCTCAAACGATTGACTATGAAAAACTAATTGAAGTTCTAGCTAACTAGCGTAGTAAGTAAAAAGTAATTGTTATTGATAATTTAACTTTTAGCTAGTAAAATTAATAAATGCAATTATTGAAATAGACACTTATTAAATAGGTACTTGACTTTGTGTATGTGTAAATTGTGTTTTTAAGTTAGTTGTTATTATTATTATTATTATTACTGTGAATTTGACGTTTATTTTTCGGGACAACACTGTACGGTGATGTAACATGTGTATTCATCAAGAATGTGGTGGACATTTAGAAAATTTGAAAATTTACGTTTCCATTATTATTCTAATGCGCAATATTCAATTTAAAGTTCAGTTCAGATAGGTATCCCGAAATAAAAAAGTGTTGGTATAAATGAACATAGTGAATTTAAATTACGTCGCAAATTATCAATCAAATCAAAGGTAAAGCCGACAACATGCCGCCTTCGCACATCGTTCCGGGGTCAAAGTAAGTTGTCTATATAGACTGTTAAATTTTACTACATTTATTTGAATATTAATTATTTTGTTTGAAAATTTTTCAATTTAAAGTATTACTTATATTTTTATTTATTTCATAGGTATGCAGACCATACTGTATAATATTATTAATCACTAGCTGACCCGGCAAACGTTGTTTTGCCATATAAAGTACGCGATACTCGAAAGTCACGCGATAGTTTTGTAAGTAATAAAATATTGCCTATATTATAGCCTGTACATCATTTTGTTCTATTGTAAATAGTTTTTGCAGCGCACGCAAAATAGGTTTTCGATTTTACACCTTGTGTTACAAAATAGTAATTTTATTACGGATCCCTAATTTTGAAAAAAAAACATAGCCTATAGCCTTCCTCGATAAATGGACTACCCAACACTGAAAGAATCATTCAAATCAGACCAGTAGTATCAGAGATTAGCGCGTTCAAACAAACAAACAAACACTGCAGCTTTATAATATTACTATAGATTTTCGCAGCGCACGCCCGTGATTTGAAGTGAAAGATGTTTTAATTTGTAAGCACCTACATAGTAATAAAGTTATTTTATAATTACCTTCATTAATCATTACACAAGTGCCGTATAAAGGCTGCATTACAAATACCTACATAACATTATTATTACATACATTTTACTATTATTATTATTTTATGAAAAGATGAAAACTTTTGAATAACTTTAAGAATAAGGAGTTAGGTAACGTAATGGCACCAATAATAGACACTTTTAGAAGTTCATGCTTTTCTTTCTAAAATTAAAAATATGTTTATCGTGTTTTAAACAAAATTAGTATTGAATACGATAAAATATGTCCTTGAGATATAAATCGACTATATTATATTTTTAAAATATGATGTAAACGAGTAATAAATAAAATATGTATTTTTAATATCTCCAATTTTCGACATTAGCACTCCAATAGTCAACACCCAGTTACCGACAATTACCAGTAGGTACTTACGTTATTGATGTTTTCTATGTCGATTCAAACTTACACTGTGGTAAGTGGTGTATTCAATTATATTTATTAGTTATAGTTAGACCTTTTATTGGACATAGAAACATTACTTTATTTATCTAAAATAAAAGATTTTTTCTAAAATAAACGTAGCCCAAGTTACTCCTTATTACATCAGCTACCTTCCAATAAAAGTCCCGTCCCGTCAAAATCGGTCCATCCATTTCAGAGATTAGCCGGAAAAAACAGACAGACAGACAAAAATTAAAAAAAATATATTTGGATGTATACATGTACCGTACAGATGTAGAAAAAAACGGTTATTTCAATATTTGAAACAGACACTCCAACTTTATTTATATGTATAGATTACTTTTGCAACTAATCTCTTAACATAATTTCGATTAAATTAATTATTATTAAAACTACTGTTTATTATTTTATGGTACTCACATTCATCTGTTGTTAATATAAAGGGCTGACACTCTCCAAACTTCAAATTAACAATGATTACACCGCACAAAATTAAAATATACTCCATTATTCAAAAAAACATTAATTAATTACAACGCACACTTAATTAAAAAAATACAAAACTGTTTTAAATTCTTCTAATGATTATAAGTGCTACAATTGTTATGAACCATAAAATACGACTGAGCCAGCGGCGAGTGACGACGGTCGACGATCATACCTACAATGACAATGTTTGATAAACGGCTAAATTATTTATTTACAGGAAGTCAGTCGACGGAATCAATTCCGATAAATATTTATCATTTTATTAAATGCAAAAAGAATAATAATTATTATGCCATATTATTGTCCTGTAATATTGATTAATGAGTCAAATAGTTAGATATTTTAACGGACTTCAAAAAAGGAGGAGGTTCTCAATTTGTCGATATGTTTTTTAAATGTTTGTTACCTCAGAACTTTCGACTGGGTAGATCGATTTAGATAATTATTTTTTTATTAGGGAAGCCAAAGTTATGGATTCGTCATGTCTGTCTGTGCGTCCGTATGACACAGCCACTTTTTTTTAACTACTTATAAGAACTTATACTGTTGAAAGTTGATGTATTTTGCGAACTGCATTAAGATTTTCTAAACTAGAAAAATAAGAATTTCCCCATACTTAGACCTGAAAATCAAAAATATAAAAATTATCAAACCCATACGTGTTTGAATAGGTCTTCAAAAATGATATCGAGGTTTGTAATATATATTTTTTTCTAACCCGTATAGTTTGCGCGCGAGAAACACTTCCAAAGTGAAAATAACTTTAACAACGAAAAAGTTCTTCACACCGAACCTGTCATCAATTCATAAATTAATTCAAAAATTTTAAATTCATTTGAGTACTAAATCTTAATACAGCAATAGAACAGCAGCCACGTCGTCTTCACCGAAACTCATCTATACATACATATAAATAAAATTGGAGTGTCTGTTTGTAATATGGAAATAACCGTTTTTTACTACATGTAAATGAACATATATACGGTACATATACGACTGTACAATATTGTATATTTTTATTGAAAAGAGCGCAAAAAAAAGAATGCTGGGAGAGTTTCTTACGCCGCTTCTTCTCTCTCAGAAGGCCATTTGTTTCCGAAGCGGTAGTAGTATCTAGTTTTTTTTAATTCGGTCGTCGGTTGTCCTAAAATAAAAACAAATATCGCAGGAATAGTATGATTAAATAAATAAATTATATAAAAAAACACTAACACCTTGAAAGTAAGGATTGGTGGTTTGATTCCTGTGCCCATGTCTTGTTTGCAGTATCTTTGTTTTAACTAATATTAAAATTACGTACTAACATTTCTTATTTTTAGAATACCTACCCAAAATTCATTCTTAAATTCGTAGTTTGCCACTGACGTGGTATCAAATAAGTACATTTTTAGAGAACAAATAACTATGTGTAATGTAGTGATTTGGTTGCTAAATAAATACACAAGTGATGGAAATTTTGACAGTTCGAGTAGCTCTGCGTTATACCCGATTTACGGCCGTTCCCAATATTCAGTCTATCACTTACTTGTGATGAAAATCGAAACTATCGTTGATTTTTCTGTCCCAATAAACTTATCGACGGTAACTCACCTTATCCGTACACGCTGTCTTATAATGACTTATCGGGTATATTGGGACAGCTTAATTTATCTCTATCTGTAGATAGTTTATTGGGAACGGCCGTTAATGTTTAAAAGTGATACTGGGATGCACCAGATCAAAGATGAGAATGATACTCGTATGAAAGTAGGGTTCCACACTACTTTAAAAAAATGTTGTAAAGATAGACCTGTTATCATAAATCACTACATCTTGAAACAGATAATGATTTATCTACTTAGAACACGATTAAATGGATTATCCAATTTTTCGGTTTAAGTTTCCATTTATTTCCGGTCACACTGGATGTTACTATCACGCGTAGTGGAGATTTTGTGTTCCAAATTTCGAATTAATTTATCTTATGAAGAGAACAAAAAATAGTGTGATAAAAACTATTCTATCTGTGAAAGGTAATTCCTTGACACTTTTATTGTATCCTAACATTGTTTTTACACAATTTCAATACACGGCAGCATTTTAAAAATATTTGATATGCGACGTAACAGACGTATCCGTCACTGACGATGGCAGATGTCCACAGATTCACAGAACACTATTTATTCTCTTGCAGATGTCATAATGGCGGCTGATCGGCTTATATTAGTGTGTAGTAGTGCGTAGGGCTATGTATGTATTTACATGTTAACTGGCTTGTTTTGATGCTTTACTGTTATGTAGGAGACACTGAGTCCTTAATTTTGAAGTTATACTTCTTTAGGCGCGTTAAGAAAAAATGATGAGAGTGAAATTTTAAGATGCGCGCGCATCACTGTAAACAAAAGTAACAGGTTGAAGTTGGCTAATAAAATATTATGTCAAACATTGACAATTGACAATTTTTGACATTTGACACATTACTGACATTTATTGTTTGTTTTATTTATTTAGAGCATTGGTAAAAAAAACAAACCAAACCAAAATACAATAAAAGAATATTTAAATCATATTTAAATAGGTTTTTAACTGCAAAATTACATTGACATAAAAGCAAAACATATTGACGTTTGTACCTTTTTGATGATAGTGAAGATAAACTTCTTTGACTATTACCTACATTACGCGCGCACAACGACATCCACAGTGTACCTTTGTAACTAGTAACCGACATCTAAAAACAAAAGTTATCAGAAATTTTCTGACGTTAGCGACATTAATTATTTTTTTTGGTTTCTTCGTCCATTATTAGGACAGGCAAAGGGTTCATGCCAATACAGCCTTAGCAGAATTCGTTAATATTCAATAATTTATTTCACGATTCTTACAATATTGTTTTTTTTACAAACGTAGAATATAGCACGACGAATAATTAATAATTTTAAGGATTTGTTTTGTTACACCAAAGAAGTATAACTTCTTGCGTGCAAACACACACTTTTTTTTACTCTTTCGTGGCTGCAGCATGATGCTGAGTGGGAGACCTTTATGTGGTCACACGTGACACTTTATTTAGTATTTTTTTTACTGATCATTTTAATTATGAAGATTGTCTTAATTAGTATTAAGGTTAATAATTGTAGTGATCATTGGTACCTAGTGATCAAATAAAAGATTTCTTTCTTTCTTTACCTATTTATTGGCATTCCCCCGATAATGCTGCGGACATGTGCTCCGCAACTTCCGCCAGCGGCCGAATTCCACCACCGGACATTACGTGCAAAGTGCCACCCGCATCACGTTGACGTCTGGCATTCCACAACCGCGCGTTTTGCTAGACTCTCTGCCCCAAGGACATTTACTTTAAGCAGCCTGTTTTTGAAATAGTTTTGGAACCAGATTTTGATAGGCCCTCTTACACGGCACTCATCCATAGACTACAATAAGGCGTCGTGCTTCAACGTGTCAAAAGCCTTTTTAAAATCTATAAAAATACCTACTTCAATATTGTTGAAATAGCCGAATTATAATTAGTTAGAAGTATAAATCTTTCATCCATAATTTCAAAGACTGTCTTACGAATTTTTGTACTGGCCACGTCTCGTGAGGCGAGTTATACATTTTATACCCATTCAAAAAAAAAATGCTCAACGCCGCAAAAGAAGTTTTTACTTCAAAAACCTTAGTAACCAAGTTACTATATCACAAAGTAGGTATGAAGACTTACGTATATAATATATTATTTAACGAAATAACCAACTGAACCATAAAATTTCGATTTAAGGTAAATCAAGATCGCCTGTGAGTTCTCGATGTATTTAATTTTAGACGTTAACCGGCTTTTTGTGTTGATTAAATTTATCAAAAATTAGAAAAAAATGTTATAATCGGTACTACTGTAAATATTGCAAATATTTCGCATATATCATACTCAGATTCTATGTTTATGGTATACACAAAAACAACTGTATTTTTTCACTTTGCAACATTGGTGATTCCATAAAGCATAAACTAATAACCTGATTGGCTTTGAAATAAACCATTCAAACGATCATTTACAACAGCTTTTTAGTTTGAAACTTATGTTTCAAACGTTTTCCAGTTTGAACTCTTCTTTGTGAAAGTTATATGTTGTAACAATCAGTTACTTTGCTGAAAACTATAATAATTTTATTTAAATTTTAATTTATATTGTATTTTAAGTTTATATATAATGACGTCGACCAAAGAAGACGATAAGAGAGAAATTCCTGAAATAATACATGATCCACAAACTAACAGCACGTATCAAAGATTACGATTTTTTGGAAAGGTATGTACTTAATAGATTATTAGTAAGTTGTTTTATGTGATTTCGATAGTAAGGAGAACTATTATAAAGTAATTTTTACATGTGAAACACCATTGTTTAAGTTCGACTAAGTATGTTCGTTATCGTGTGGTTGGCATCACAATCAATTAATTCGTTACAACTAAATATTATACAAATACAAACGCAAAATATGAAATGTTTAGCTTTTGCTGCCCCTCAAACAATTTACTATCCATATATTAAATTAGTCGTGACAAGTAATGTAAATCAAATTTCAGGGTGGCTTTGCAAGATGTTACGAAATGCAAGATATAACAACAAACGAGGTTTATGCTGGAAAAGTTGTATCAAAGAAACTCCTTGTGAAATCCACTCAAAAGGAAAAAACGGCCCAAGAAATTTCTATTCATAGATCCTTAAAGCACAAACATGTTGTTGGCTTTCATAGCTTTTTTGAAGACTCACTTAATATTTACATTGTATTAGAACTTTGTAAGAGACGGGTAAGTAATTGTTTGAATAAATTCATAAACTTTCTAGGTATAATTTATATATGTAAAATGTGTTGGTAACTTTTTAAATAAAAATTAACTGGTGTAACAATTTAAAAAAAAAACAATTATAAAATTTGACAAATATTATATTTCGTTATGTTTCTATTTAGTCAATGATGGAGTTACATAAACGTAGAAAAGCCTTATCTGAGCCAGAAACAAGATTCTATATGCATCAGATTCTACTTGGTGTTCAATATTTACACCACAAACGCATCATTCACCGAGATTTGAAACTTGGGAATCTGTTTCTTGATGACGAACTCCATGTTAAAATTGGTGACTTTGGATTGGCAGCGAGAATTGAATATGAAGGTAATGTGGTTTAGTAAATAATAAAGTTTGATTTCACTGCTAAATTATATTACTACTTGCACTGCTGTTACAACTGAGATGTATTAATTAAATTATTCAACATATTAATAGGTAGTATGTTCCATAGAATGACTAAACGCAGTAGCAGTTTAAAGCAGTATTATAACTTTACAGGGCTAACAGTAATTGTGTAACGTCCATGTAGCAGCTGTCAAATTTCGCTAAATATTTTGCTTACTAAAATATATTTACACTGCATCATATTTAATTACTTCCTAAAGTTTTTAATGGTCTTTCTATCAACTACAATTATACAATTTAAATGATTTTTCCAGTAAAAGTTAGTATCTGATGTATAATCTTACACTTCAACTCTTAAATTGACTATTCTTAGCCACAATCATAATATGATCATTTTACCATCCTTGGATCCCTGATAATTGTGTCTATTTGATTAATATAATAACTTTAATTGTTATTTATTGGGGTAAGCAAACAGTCAAACAATCGATCTTACTAAATAAAGTACATTATAAGGTAATACTAAATGTGCCACCAGCACTATTAACCACAGGTTAATTATAAAAATTATAAATATAATAATAAAAACATTACAAGGTTAAAATTTAATAGATACAAAAAAAGAGTGTGAAAAATGTAGATAGGATAGTATTTATATAAAAATACATTGGTGGTTTAAGGAGAGAGAAAGCAGACTGTGTGCGGCACTCCTAACTACATAGCACCTGAAATATTGACAAAGAAAGGGCATTCCTTTGAAGTAGACATCTGGAGCTTGGGCTGCATAATGTATACACTGCTTGTTGGCAAGCCGCCGTTTGAGACATCCACATTGCAAGATACGTACAAGAGAATAAAGAAGTGTGAATATAGGTATAGTAAATATTTGTCTAACATTTACTTCTATTTATTTATTATTATTATTTAGTATCTATCATTCTTTTTAATTATTATAATAATAGAGTTTAAATCTTCACTATATTTTTGCATCTGTCAATTATGAAGATTTCCAAGTGGTCTGTAATCATTATTTGTGACCAATGAAGCTGTTTCCAAAATTTCAACATGAGGGATATTGACAATCATACAGAGTTAATATATATGAGAGTAATATTGTATTGACAATAGTAGAATGTATTTTAAAAGACAGCTTCTTTTGTCTATGAGACCTGTTTGTTTCAAAAATGGTACGGATTTAACTGATGCCAAAAATAATTTTAATAAATAAATGTTATTTTATATTTTCAGTATCAAAGATGCTGTAAATTCAAATGTATTTTGTTTGTATCATTGTCTTGTTCATTGACAAACGATTTAATCCACATAGCTACGGGATTGATCTTGCGCTTCAGTTTTGCTGTTCGGGCCCATGGAGTTTACTCGGTGCCCGATACATACAAGCAGTTATCAACGATAACACCGTCAAACAACAATACAGGTTACCTTACACTGTTGTGGTGATGGATTGCTTGTTCGTGACTAAGATTATTTCTCAATGTTATAAAAGACATGAGTGTTCACTCCCATTAAACCTTTTAAACAAAATGACATAGACATATTATAATTAGATTCTAATGTTGTATTTGTTTTAATTATGTTCGCAGCTTTTATGTATATGGCTGTTAAATGTTATCTTAAATGATGTGCTTTAGTTTGCACTGTGCAGTGATACATGCTTATGTTTAAATGCTGTGTTATAATTTATTATTCATTGCATTGCTGATAGAAATATAATTATTCTATTAAGCCCTTTATATTCTGAGTTAGAATATGTCTCTTTACTCAGTATGCAGCTTGGCAAACACCTAATCTAGATTTTTTTTTTTCATTGGGTCTGTCGTGGGACTCTTCTCCAGTTTGGGCCAGCTGTGAGTTTGAGTTCATCCTCCCATCTTGTTTGAGGTCTCCTCTGGCTCCGTGTGCAACCTCTTGGATACAAATTTGTGACAATTTTGCTCCATTTCTCCTGGCTATCTCTCAACATGTGGCCACATGAGTGGAGATCCACTTCTTCTGATCTATTTTATTAAGTATGTCGGTTACTTTTGTTTTTTGTCTCAGGTCTTCATTTCTAATTTTGTCTAGTCTATGTGTTCCCGTCATACTTCATTCCATTGATCTTTGGCAGTAGTAAAGCCTGTCTCGGTACTCTTTGTTGAGTGTGCATGTCTCACATCCATATGTAATGCAGGTTAGGATACATTTGTTTAATACCTTTCTTTTTAACCGACTTCAAAAAAGGAGGAGGTTCTCAATTCGTCTGTATTTTTATGTAAAACTTTCGACTGGGTGAACCGATTTGGTAATTCTTTTTTTATTTGAAAGCTGGTGCTTCCCAAGTGGCCCCATTGTAATTTGGTCCAGATCTGACAATGGAATCCATGAGAAAACCATAAGTCTTAAATTTTGCTATACATACGTATAGCAAAGTGGATGATAAATTTACGAATAACTCAATATCGCGCCAACCGATTACGATGATTCTTTTTTTATTTTTATACTTCAAAGATAGTTTGGTGAGAGTTTGGTTAGGTTCTGATTACGGAATCCATGACAAAGTAACGGAACACTGTCTGTAATCAAATTGCAAAGTACTTACGTTCATTGCTGCATTGAAAAATTTAGTATATTTACACATATTTAGACAAATTGTTAGTAAGTGTACTTCAAATTCACTAAAAATCATAAAATAAAAAAAAAATAACAAAAAAACAACCGCCTCCAAAAACACTATTCCAAAACAATAGATTTAATGTGCACTGAAAAGTATAAAAATAATTGCGTATTTTTATACAATCTAATTAATTAATCTTATTCTAGTTACGATTATTGTAATTTTTGGAGTTGGTGTCATCCAAGATAGGTTTGTTACTACATACATAGTTATAGGTGAGATGTGCTTGAGTCGTCAGGAGGCGAGAGCGGGTTTCGGCAGAAGGACACCGATTCCAAAAATAACATTAATTGTAACTATAATTAGATTAATTAATTAGATGGTATAAAAATACGCAATTATTTTTATACTTTTTAGTGCAGTGAAGGGGGTTGCTTTTTTGTTAAATTTTTTTTTATGGTTAAAAGAAATATAATAATACATAACTATATGTTTATTCACCATTGTTCCCATAGCTCCTGCACACATACTAACAACTCAAATTATATCAGAGTTGAACATAAATTGCCTTTCAGTCGTTTTGTCCTATGACAGATTCTCAAAGAACTTTAAAAGCAAAAATAATACCTATGAATTTACACTTAGAGGACACAGCAATCCAACCCACTCATGCCATTAAATGTAAAAAATAAAAACTATGAAAAAAGATCAGGTTATTATATCAAATTATTTTAATTACATTCATATATTTGTGTAGAATCCCATCAACACTTCGGAAACCAGCAGCAGCAATGATAGTGATGCAACTTCAATCAAACCCAGCACTAAGACCATGTGTGGACAAACTTCTGCAGCATGAGTTCTTCACTTCCGGAATCATGCCGGCTGCGCTGCCACTGTCATGTTTGACCACTGCCCCCAGAATGGATCAGCTGGTTGAAGGTGACATGCTCCATAGACGCCCACTCAATGAAGTTAACAGTAATGGTATGTCACTTTTTGTTTTAGACTTTATTATTAATTTATCAGTATCTTTCAGGCACAATGGCATTTTAAAATTGGTAATGATGTGATACATAAGTATCTAATTTTGTGAAATTTTTTTTGTTTGTAACTTGGATCACCTTAGACACCTTCGGGCCTACCATGAACTCTTATTGCGATTCAATTGACAACCTAAAATTAACTGCTTTGCTATTTCGTACCACGACGTCATTAGAGCTATCCATTTTAGGTTGATGTCAAATCAAGAAATTGAATCGTAAACTGATTTAGTTCGTTCATTCATTCATACCATGAGGTAATATTTCAACCTAAACTGGATAGCTTATGTGTCAAATTGAGCGAATCGAAAAAGTTGCTACTTCCTAAAAGGAAATTGAATTGTGTTGTTACTTTATTGCTTAAAACAGTCATGTGTAATTATAGATAGTGTGTCGGTCTGAATGGCGCCGTAGCTAGTGAAATTACTGGGCAAATGAGACTTAACATATCAAGGTGATGAGCGCAGTTGTAGTGCCGCTCAGAATTTTTGGGTTTTTTAATAATCCTGATCGGCTTTGTAATGCGCAGGGCGTATCAATTACCATCAGCTGAACAATCTACTTGTCTCGACCCTAATTGTCATAAAATAAATAGTAATAATATTTTATTTGGTTCGCATAGAACATGTGATGATCGTTGACTCACCAATGAAGAGAGCATCCACCATCACCGAGCGGCCTGTCGATCCCAACGCGTACAAGAAAAACCTGTATGCCCTGCGAGACCAGCTCTCCGCTATGTTACATAGCAGCAAGGTAATATATGCTACATTATGCTAGGAATAACCGTCCTAACAAATTATTACTGTATACGAATATCGTACCGAGGTGGCATGCCTGATGGAATGTAATCTCAATTTATACTTCCGCTTAGGGTTACCATTTATTTAATAAAAGTCCAGACTTTTAAATTGGTCTCGTTTCAATTTGGTTTCTCGTAAAGATTAATTTATTAGATGAAGTTGTATTACTGTATTCCAACTAATTTAAAATAAGACCGGGACAGAATGCGGATTACAGTCTCAAAGTCCGGACATGTCCGAATTCGTCCCGACAGATGGTAACCCTAACTACTCATTTTATATGGTGATATGGGAGAAAAGTTGAAAAAGTGTCCATCTGTATGCTGTAAATAACAGGTCAAAAAACTACCACAGTGGCACTGGTGTCGGCCCAGGGTATGAATGTAGCAATTGTAGATGAACTGAAGTATGCCAAGTTAAAATTTTCATATCATTGTTGATTAGAGTAGTTAATTATTGAAAATTTCAACTATTTACAATAGTACATATAATCTTCTAGAATTAATATATTATAATCTTAAAAAAAATTATTATCATTTTTTTTTATGGAATAGGACAAACGAGCGTACAGGTCACCTGCTGTTAGTGATCACCATAGCCCACATTCTCTTGCAACACCAGAGGAATCACAAGAGCGTTGCCGGCCTTTAAGGAAGGTGTACGCGCTTTTTTTGACGGTACCCATGTCGTATCGTCCCGGAAACACCGCACAAGGAAGCTCATTCCACATATTTGGCGCTTCTTTTAAGATTTGCCCTCATGCTACTGTGGCGCCGCCCTAATTTAATGCATTTTGAAGGACACTGTTTTATATACACAATTAATGATTCTCCTTACCTCTAACCTCCATACTCCAGTCGAGTAACATGAGTACCGCAAGCGATTTGTTACTTTATTTAGTTGCCTTAAAGAAAGTTTCTCTAAAACTACACCTCATCATGTATTGTATAAGTTGTTGTACATGTTAGACCAGACGGATCGTCAGGGTTACGGTTTTAAATACGGCCAGCTGGCAATCGTGTCGTGTTGTCGTGGCGAAGCTGATAAATGCGATTGGTCCAAGAGCCCGTGAACATTAGACATGCGTTATTTTATAAAAGCTGAAAGTTTGCCTTGCCAAGGCAAGGGGTTGCCACGATATTAAGTGTCTGGCAATGAATAACGTGTTTTTTAATAATATTCTGAAGGTAATACGGAAAAATCGCACTTTATTATTGTAAGTGTAAGTATTAAGATCGGTATTTTACACACCTTTAGTACCGTTTACCTGCTAAATCCACGTCTGGCAAGGGGTTGGAACTATCAAGTGTTATATATAAAAATCAGCTTTTATACTATGACGTAAGTAAAATTATAATTTCATGAACATTAAGGGTCTGGCAAGGGGTTGCCACGATATTGTCTGGCAATGAATAACGTGGTTTTTAATAATATTCTGAAGGTAATACCGAAAAATCGCACCTGCCAAAGCCACTGTAACCCAAACTCCACAATGGTCCATCATTCTTACCTGTGTCGGGAGTATGCGCTGACAAACTTTCAGCTTTTATAAAATGACGTAGATCTGGGGCTAGCCGGCTCGTGGTCTCTCAATGGGCGCTGCGGCCGGTTCAGTCTCCACTCTGTACCAATGAATTTCTGAATGTATACGTACGTTTATTCGACTTTCATCGAATAAGGGCATTTACCAGTGAGAGGATTTTTGTTCAGGATGCCGGCTAGATTATGGGTACCACAAGGGCGCCTTTTTCTGCCGTGAAGCAGTAATGTGTAAACATTATTGTGTTTCAGTCTGAAGGGCGCCGTAGCAAGTTTAATTACTGGGCAAATGAGATCTGACATCTTATATCTCAAGGTGATGAGCGCAATTATTGGAAATATGCAAAAGCATATGCATATTGCATATGCTTTTGCATATTTAGTACCTTTTCAGCGGTAGTTGTATATTTTATAAAAATAAAATTATGCATATTTACGCTCGATCTCGCTCATCGTTCGATGCTTTTTATAGTATGCCCAAACGTTGCACTCAAATTTAAATTCTGTCCAGTTTACCTCTGTAGACTTAAAACGCTCCTTTTCCGCTTACAAAAATTTATTAAACGATCGTAGACACAATTTATGTACAGAACATTTAGAATAGTACTTAGTAGTACATATTTTTAAAGGTAAAGCTTAAATTTCATTGTTACCTAAGTAGGTATAACTTGTAATAGTTTTTTTCACAAATACTTTTGTCAGTACAAGCCTTTATAAAATAAAAATAAAAAATATGACTTTATTTTTTCCTGTTTAATTGTATGCATATTTTGGCCCTTTTTGTGAATAATCGTGCATATTTGCATGCATATTTTGGGCATTTTTTTTGTATTGTATAATCCGGTCTCTACTTATCCTACAATAGCAATAATTAATAAACCAAACATTACATTAGCAAAAATACATCACACCAGAAAATACAAAATGCTTGAACATACAACTATTTACCATAACATCTAATATATAAAATTCTCGTGTCATGGTGTTAAACTTTGTACTCCTCCGAAACGGCTTGACCGATTCTCATGAAATTTTGAGTGCATATTGGGTAGGTCTGAGAATCGGCCAACATCTATTTTTCATCCCCCGAAATGTTAAGGGTGGTCCGAATTTTTTTTTTATTTTTTTTTAATTTTGTTTGATTATGAGTCAGCATTACAAAATACATACAACTTCAAATTTTCACCCATCTACGATCAACAGTTACTTTTGTATCGCGATTTTAATATCGGCAATACAACGTTTGCTGGGTCAGCTTGTACAATATAATATAACAATACCCATGCGAGTTCACTCCACGTACACCCAAAAATGTCCACTTTGTTGTGGAGTTCATTTATATAGCGAAGGGCTCTAGTTAAAGGCAACTTCCGACACATTTGTTAACATGAAGAAAAAGGAAAACCAAAAATGAATGTTTACATTTAACTTGATGTAATACATCACGGATGAATGTGATTCTCATTACATTTTAAATAATTTTCAGCAGAATTTATTTTAACTGTTATTTTACTTTTATAGCTGAAATGTCGCCAAGAGTGTCTGACTGATGAGCTGAGCGACCCCGCAGCGCAGCCATTGGTCTGGGTGGGGAAATGGGTTGACTACAGCGACAAGTATGGGTTTGGATACCAGCTGTGCGACGAAAGTGTGGGTGTCATGTTTAACGATACCACCAAACTCATCATGCTGGCGAACGGCTTGTAAGTACCATAATATAATCATTTTTATAGTGCGGTTTTCAAGGAGCTTTCTTCCACGTACTACAAAGCTGTGGAATGAGCTTCCTTGTGCGGTGTTTCCATGACGATACGACATGGGTACCTTCAAAAAAAGCGCTTACACCTTCCTTAAAGGCCGGCAACGCTCTTGTGATTCCTCTGGTGTTGCAAGAGAATGTGGGCGGCGGTGATCACTTAACACCAGGTGACCCATACGCTCGTTTGTCCTCCTATTCCATAAAAAAAATATATATATTGTTTACTGGTGTTTTTTAACTTCCCACTAAGAAAATTGAAAATTTTCGAAAATTCCGGAAGATATTGGTTTTAACCCATTTTTTTAAAATCGAGACGTCTGGATTTTCATCAGATCTCTACGTTTTAAGGTCCCAAGTCCTGACTATTCCCGCGATGGTGTCCGTACGTCTGTGTGTGTGTGCGGGTATGTATGGTTGTATGTAAATCTCTTGTAACCTTTGAACGGCTCGATCGATTTCATCGCGGTTGGCGCAATTCGAAAGTATGTGACCAAACTTAGATTTGGAATACAATTCGGATCTGTAGACTTTAAAAATTCCAAAAACACTATGAAATAACTGTTTATCGGCTTTAGCAATCGATTCCAAAAACTAATCAGCTCTTAATATCCAAAAAAAACACGTCGATCGTCACCAAGCTGGTCAAAATCGGTTGCTTAGTTCGTGAGTTATTGTTGATGAAAGAAAACCGATAATAGTGTTTTTTCAGAATTACTTCGAAATTCCGTGTTCGATCAATTGAAACAAAAATTCTGAGCGGGGCGCTGCATTTATTGCACTCGTAGCCTAAGACATAAGATGTTAAGTCTCACTTGCCCAGTAATTTTACTAGCTACGGCGTCCTTGGTGTGAAATTAAATTACATAAATATTTAAAAAGAAAACAACAATTTTCAACTGCAGTTTAGTTAGTATGAGTGGGCTGTTTGCGCACTTTAGTGGGCCATTGTGCGCGTCAGGTAATCTTCTTACTCCAACCAGCCCAGGCTGGCCACCAGGCCCACCTTTTCAGACTTCTACAGGCACCCGGGAGCGATACTGGAGAATTTGTGTGCGTCATGCGAGAAGACACCGGCTCCAGTACCACGTCATGTGGTTTTGGATCTGTCTGTGTATATCCTGATTTCATTGATACCAGAATTATCTTTTCCTTCTGCAGAAAGTAGAATATTGAGGCTTCGATCGAATACATGATTCAGGATTCCCTCTAGAACTTTAGTGTGTGTGGTTTCTGTCTTGTTTCCACAGTCGTGGCTTCCAAAGGCCTTTGCCTCTTCTTATATGACCAGATCTAAAGGTCTTAGGTTTAAGAGGAACTCGAGCATTGGTGATGGTTCTTATACATCCAGTACCTGCTACAGTCGATAAGCGTTGCAGACTCCAGAATTTGTCTTTCACCGTCGTCAGATCGGTTCTGGGCCACCATACAACTGATGCGGAAGTCAGAGAGGGTCTGATGATTGATGTGTACAGCCAAAGTACGATTTTTGGACTAAGAGCCCATGTTGTACCAACTAGCTTTTTGCACTGGTATAAAGCAATACAAGCCTTCAATATTTTAGCATCGATATGGCTCGCTCAATTCAATTTATTATCAAGGATAAACACCCAGATATTTTACTTGATTTGTTAGGGAGAGTTTGGTATTAAATCATTTTGGTGACTGGCATTCTTCAAGTTCCTTGTGTTGGTGAAAAGGATAAGTTCTGACCTTTTCGGGTTTAATAATAATTGAATCTTGTCACACTATTCTTCTACAATCTGAAAAGCTGAACGCATTACTTACTATATACAGTACATTGTCAGCATTCCCATTTATCGGTATTGCTAGGTTATCTGCATAACCAATAGTAGTGTAACCTTTTTTATATAGCCCCATCAGGAGGTTGTACGTTCACTACTATGTTCCATAGGAAAGGCCCAATCTAGTCTATCCGCAGTTACTATGATATTTGCTACTTCACATTCTTGGGTTGTTGGTGTGCTGTAGCGCGCTCATTTGACCACTCAGAGACTGATGTGATTTGATATCCGGGGAAGTGAGTTTGTTGTAACAGTGTGCTGGTTTTCAATTACAGTTATTACAACATAGATTTTATTGTGAACAAAGTAGTATAGTTTTTTATTGTGTATCTGCAATCACTCTTAGACTTTAACCAGATGTGTTCCCATTTCTCACATGCAGAGTGCGCTTCCCCGTGGAAGTATCTACTCATCCTGCTTACTTACTCTCTGGTGTCAAGTGTTTGCACATCATAGCGATTCAAGCATTTTCTATAGCTAACATCTAAAAGAGGTGTTAACTAAAGGATTGCAGTGGCAAGACAGTCTCCTTTTATATCTTTCTGTGGCTAGCCTTATTTCATTCTTGACTGTGGTTATGCCTAGATGTTGGTGTATTTCAGCATTAGTGACAAACCACGGTGCACTTGATATTTCTTAATATAATATTTTACTGCCTTTGGATAACATTGTCAGTTGGATGTGCTTGCAGTTATAGTATATCCACACTGGCTTCTATATTGTTTTATATATAAGTAATTTATTATCAATTGCAAGCTTAGAATTAGCCAATAGTAACTGCGGTACTTTATTTTGGACTTGTCCCTTTTCTATGATGTGCTTATTCCATGTAAGGCGTCTAAATGGAGTCCAAGGTATTTTACTGTTTCCCTTTGTGGAAAGTAGTATTATTATTGATTACGATAAAATAATGTTTGACTTATTATTGTTTATAATGTTAATAGACTACAATTGTGTATTTCAGGAATGTGCACTACATCAACCGGCAGGGCCAAGAGCAGTACATGACTATGCGAGAATATCCCACAGATCTTGACAAGAAGATGAAACTCCTCACCTACTTCAGACGATACATGTCTGAACATCTCATGAAAGCAGGTCTGTAGATGTTTACTTTTGTTGTATGAAACTTTCAGTCCAATAGAAATGGATTTAAATTTCTATGGATAGATCTCAGCTGTCTTAGACAGTGGATATTAAATTAAATTGGGACAAACATCAACCAACTGATATTATCTATCTGGATTACGAGAAAGCGTTTGACAGAGTTCCAATTAGTCGGCTACTTCATAAATTAGAACACCTTGGCATACGTGGTAAACTGCTAGTCTGGATTAGTGACTTCCTAAATGATCGAAAATTTCGCGTGAGGGTTGGGAATGAAATGTCAAGTAATCGTCCTGTTCGCAGCGGTGTACCACAAGGCTCTGTACTGGGACCAATATTATTCACATTATTCTTAACTGACTTGCAAAATGTTATAAGTCTCCCATTTTCATTATTCGCGGATGACACCAAGTTCTTTGGGAACCCTATACATCAACAGGGTGATATACAACAAAATTTAAAAGCTATTGAACACTGGACAAAGGAATGGTTACTTTCACTGAATGTCAACAAAACCACTGTTCTACATATTGGAAAAAATAATCCCCGAGTATCATATTGGTTAGACAATAAGCAACTAAAAGCGGTTGATACACAAAAAGACCTAGGAGTGATCTTAAGCAATGATCTCAAATGGGAAGCACACATTGTGGCTACTGTGAAGAAAGCCAACTCAATCCTGTACCTAATCAGAAAAGCATTCTTCAACATCACCAAGAAAACATTTCTAAAAATCTATAAAACTTATATCAGACCATTACTGGAGTATTCATTTCAGGTCTGGAATCCATATTTTGTTAAGGATATAGAATTGTTGGAAAGGGTACAGAGGCGAGCCACTAAGTTGCCTAGGGAACTGAAAAATCTTACGTATGAACAAAGACTTACACAGCTTGGACTCAGCACCCTCAAAAGCAGACGAGAAAGAGGCGATCTAATTGAAACATACAAAATACTAAATAATTATTATAATGTCCCAAATTTTGAGAGCATGTTTCCAAGGAAGAGCAATCCTAGACTAAGGGGACATGATATGAAGCTAGAATATCAATTAGCATCATCAAATCCATTGAAACACTTTCTGACCAACAGAGTCGTTCATATATGGAATAGATTGCCCAAGGATGTGGTTAAATCAAAATCTGTTAATCAGTTTAAGAATAGACTGGACAAACATTTGGATAGATATGGCAAATGATATAGACGCATCAGCGAAAGCTGCTTAGTCTATTATAAATAATAATAATAATAATAGATCTGGAAGACTTACGGCCGTTCCCAATATTCAGTCTATCTCCGGTTGTGGCATACTTGAGATAAAAATCGTAACTATCATTGACTTTTCTGTTCAATAAACTTATCGACGGTAACTGACCTTATCCGTACATGCTGTCTGTCAATGGGAGCAATAGAAGTTTTTATGGAAATTGCAACTCACGCGTCCCAATATAAGGCGATAATAATGACTTATCGGGTATATTGGGACAGCTTCAGATTATTTGTAGATAGTATATTGGGAACGGCCGATAATCATTATAAAATACTTGTGTTACATTGCTAGTTGCCATATTCCTCCGAAATGGCGTGGTAATTGTTTTGAATTTTATTAATCTATTTTTTTTATACCCCAAAATATTTCGATAGCTTTTTATAAAACATAATCTTTTCAAAGATTCTGCAATCATTTGCTATTTATATTCGCTTTTATTATTTTAAATAAATGTGCTTAGTAATGGTAACTAACGAATAAATAAGTTTTTTTGATGCTTCCACAGAAGCCGCTATGATAATTGTAAATATTTATTTATTATAATTATTTAATAGGTGCATCGGTACCAGTAAGGGAAAGTGACGGTCTGTCTCGATTGCCTCATCTTCACCAATGGTTCAGAACAACATTAGCTGTCATTATGTACCTCACCAACGGCACACTACAGGTATTGTAGTATTTTCAAACAAAAGGTAACCGTTTAATATTAAACGGTTACTTTTTACGGTCATATGAGTTTTACTCACACCACCATGTATGGTATGTCATCACCACATTTCTTAGGCAATTAACATATTGGTAATAATATTAAATAGTAATAAATTCGGCATAGCCTGTACAACAATATTTTATACATACCTAAATACATATAAACATCCATATTTATCATATACCTAAATGTTTGCATACTAGATGCAAACATTGATTCGAACCCAGGTCTCTAGCAGTCATCAAAGAAATTGGTCATCAAATTAAGAGTACCATCATTACTGTGCTTCCTCACTGTACATTACGAGATCCATAACTTCTTTGTTGTGTGTTGCCAAAGAATCACCAGTTTAGTTCCTATCTAATACATTTCTCATACATCTCTGGTGGAAATGGAGAAAGTAGAAATAGACTCATGTTGTGGTTTGGCACTTGGGGCTTTCATTTTTAGTTAAATTGTGATGTGATGATTATACTTATCAATTCTGAATATTTGTACTTTTATTATTAAAGTTGTCATAAAATTTATTCAATTATGCTTAAACTAGGCGCTTTAAAATAGTCACTATTAATTTTTTTTTAATTACTGAATTTGCCATATGTTCTGGAAAAGTTGAGCTTGTGAGAATATACAAGCCACTCTTTTCAATCAAATAGAGTATTTAATAGGCTGTATTATACATAATAAATTAGTTTGTAAGGTGCAACACCCAATATATGAATCGTGATGAATCCATGGCATTATTTGTGTAGCGGTTTATACTGAGACTTTCCATGTTGCGTCTGAACATGACAAGCCAAATCACCATGCTGTTTAGACTTTTGGTTTTCATAAGAATCCTGAGTAGAATACTATCACATGTAACTCTTTCCATCATTTAACCTTATTCTGTTATTAAATAACTAGTGACAGATGCGCTTGTCCTGGCTGAGTATGCATGTATTGTGTGGTTAAGCATTTTGAAGGGCGACAACGCTCTTGTGATTCATCTGGTGTTGCTGGAGAATTGTCCTTTTCCGAAAAAAAAAACATATAAAATACAAGTTTGTCCACTTCTTGAATTGTTTATAAGACTATTTTTAAAGGAGTTAACTGATGGTGCAGTTATCACTGTTTCTGGTAGTCAATTCCGTGTTTCCACTATTCGATTAGCCAGAAAGTGATGTCTGGGATTACTTGTACTCATTGTAGGAATGTTCTAGTGATCAAATCCCATTAACAACTCCGCTAAACCTCCTTGTATGACACATTTTCCTCGCACAGCTTAGGTGGAAATGTACACATTGAAATCTACACATTTTCACAGCATATCTAGACATCCTCGCAGGACACATTTCCCTTGCACATCTCTGTTGGAAACGCAGCCTAACTCTGCCGGAAATGTTTGAACCTGAATAGCTTTTGATCCCGACCACCTAGCAACCTTGCCAATGATAATATATTTTATGGGTCTGCTGAATTTGTTTGGGAAATAAAATATCCAAGGCCGTATTTGTGATTTCTATATATATTTAATGCGCCTTTTTGATCAATTATTTTTTTTCTTATAGATAAACTTCCAAGATCACACAAAGATAATCCTCTGTCCACTGATGTCTGCAGTTACCTACATTGATGTCGACAAGAACTTTAGAACATTCCGGTTCAGTACCATTGAGGAACATGGCTGTGATAAGAAACTTTATACAAACTTAAAATATGCCCTGGAGAAAATCAACAGTGTAGTAGATAAGACATTAGGATAGTTTAGAATTAATTTGACCTATTGTTTAGCAAGGTTCAATATTCCACTAATTTGGATTGTCAAATGAGGTGTTGTAACCAACAACCAACAAATGTTGTAACTGCTATTATTGGATAATTAACTTACAACTTTGACACAAATTAAGGTATTATTATGTTCATATAATAATTGATATACAATAAGTACATTTTCAAAATAGTTTCTAATGTAATTTGTTAATATAATGATGATTGTTGTTAACACATTGTTATTATTGCTAATTAACTTAAACAAAATTAAGTAGAATGACACATCAGGTTTTTAAATATCTTATAAAAAAAAAATTAATGAATTTGTCTAACTACCTAAACTATTAAAAGTTTACTATTGCCTGCATAATATAAAGTATGTGTTTTGTGACACACTAAGCGGGTTTTCAGAAACTGATAGCTCTTAGATGATGTCTCTTAGACTGTTATGAGTGCACTTGGACAGTGAAAATCCCAATTTAGGGAACACATTGTGACATAGCACAGTTGTGTCAATGTTAATATTATGAAAATGTAAAGAACATTAGCCCTAAGTCTGAGATCTATAGAGCAACTTAGACTTTACTTACATAAAACTTAACATGAGTGTGATTGATAGCGAACTTGACTTTAAGATTGGGTTGTTTTAGCTTAAAAGCTCAGCATAAATTCAGCTAAATTAAAAAAAAAAAACACTGATTCTGCACCTGGCTAAGTTTTACCAAAGTAAAGTGTAAGTAGGTCTTTAGATCACAGCCTGAGACCTGTGACTGGGCAGTATTAATTATAGTAAAAATATCAATTGTGAGGGTATATTTCAATTAAAATAATAATAGCACCATGACTGAGTGGCCGAGTGCTACAATTTAAACATAATTTGTAGACTTTTATTTAGTTTTATAAAACTTTATTTTAATACATTAATTACACTACTGTGTCTAACCCCCTTATGCATAATAGTCTGCTAACTTAAAGCATTGCTAATTCTCACTCTGTCTTCTTCTATTGACCTAAGTCAGAATGAGAAAAATCACTCCTTAGCGGCTGTTTAAAGTTAGCGGACCATTATGAATAAGGGGGCTAAAGTATTCCATACAACTGTTTTTCTAGATTATAGATTCTTGTTGTTTGTCACTCATATGATATCTCTTATCCATTAAAAATTTATTGTATACTTGATCAGCTATTACAGAGATGGAAGTGAGTATTACAGTTAATGTGATGTGCTTCATATCACAAACAATGATGAATTAACTTCTAACAGAAACCACTTTTTCCTTATAACATACTTTTATTACTCCATTGTGAAGTTATTTGAAATAAATAATTACAAATCATTAAATTGTGCATTACTCATGGAGACCCATACATATCATCAACATTTTAATTAACTGTTTAGATTTACACGATCAGTTACACTTTGGCATTTTTATTTGAATTTGTAGTAGTACAATTATTATTCCTCAAAGCTTTATTTTTGCAAAAAATATATAAATAAAACATCGTGCTAGATCATACATAATAAGTACACACATTATCTACTTCTATAATTATAGTAATTGAACTAAGGAACTCTCACATAATGTCATATTAATAATACATTTACAAAAATACAAAACACTGCCCCAGCTCATTACAGTTCTGTGTGTATTGCGGCATGATGCGGTAGCATATTATCACTGGGATGCACAAACAGTCCTTCCTTTGCTAGCCAGTCAGAATATGGCCCATACTGCGAGGAGACACCCACAATCTCACCTTGCCCATTGATAGGTCGGCCAAATGTTCTACCAGACCCAGCTAGGAAACTGTAAAATAATGGATTATTAATATTTTTAACATTTTCAGTCAAACCAAAACCTTATATATAAACTTCTTATGTCGCCATGTTGTTACCAAACTCCTCCAAAACGGCTAAACCAATTTATTTTAAAATTTGTGTGTCGGGTAGGTCTAAGAATCGGCCACCATCTATTTTTCAAATGATAAGGGTCACCCACCTGAATATTTTCACCTTTTTACGATCTACAACTTTTTTTGTATGGGCAAGTGGCCACTTACTAGCAATCTGTGAGCTACTATAATTAGATAGATAAGGATGTTATTATGAACTGACAATAAAAAAAGTGTGTGTACTTTATAATATGTACGCACACAAGAAGTTATTCTTCTTTGGCGTTATATTATATATATATATATATATATATATAAAATTTATTCCTCATGCCATTTTACATTTGTAGAAAAAACAAAATTGTAATAAAGGTATTAAATAGAACCAATGATTTTATCATTATACTGCATAATTAAGTTAAATAATGTGTCATTAGATATCATTAAATTCTTTTTATGGAATTAGAGAGATTTTTTTAAGCTCATATATAAATTATTTTTTTTTTAATTCTCATCCATTGGTTCAGCCAACATAGTTATAACAGGCTTGGTAGATGAAGTATGATACAAATGGTCTAGTCAGCTAACATCAGGGTGTCGAATTTATGTGACAGTTTGCACACATATTGTAAAAAATCAATCTGATCGCGCCAAAAGAAGTATAACTTAAGTAACCATATATTTTAATATATACATATAACACTTACGCAGAAGTATCAACATGTCGGAACTTGACAGGGGAGTCTCGCCTCCAATAATCATTGTTACACACTACAGTCCAGTTGTCCCCACTGTCTCCTTCCCCGTTATCATCCCCATAGCAAGACACTTCCTGGTTGCCAGAGAGGGGTGATGTAAAATAGTGGGAGTGTAAATTCTTTTTTGTAGCAACATGTTGAAGTCTTATGTTAGTGTTACATTTTATTGGAGCCCTAAAAATTAATATAAAATAGAGTTAGTAGATCCAAACTTCTTAGGGCAAATGTTTGCCTACCAATAACATAGCACATCACAACCAGGTAGGGTAATGTAACACTGTGCGCTAACAAACTGATTTATTAAATAGTGTTTTATTTGGGATATTTTTAAATGCACATTAAAGATCTCGTGCTGAACCAATTGTTTAATGTATAAAAATATGATTTTCATATCAAATTTGGGTTGGCATTCAAATTCAAATGTCTTTATTCAAAGTAGGATATTAAATCACTTATTGAAAGTCATAAACTACCAGGTGGTAGTTTTTTTTAGGTGGTAACTTTTGGAATAGGTATTCCAAAAGGTATGCCTCAAGAATAGGCGCAATAAACTCAGTTGGCTTTCTTTTTATAATAAATATGGTTACAATGTAAAATCGTATAATAAAATTTGTTATTTAATAGTCTGTTTCCCATTATGTAATTCCCAATCTGTGTGATCATTAAGAAAGTCATTTAAGTTATAGTAACCTTTACCACACAAATGTTTTTTTAACAATTCTTTTGAATATCATGTTTAAAACATTATCTGGGATCTTGTTGTAAAAGCATATATAACACCCCACAAAAGACTTTAACTCAACTTAGCCGAGTTGTAGGCATTATACTAATTCTAGTAGTATTCTTGTAACTAATTCTAGTAGGCTTCATAAGATACATAATAGCTTTAAGGGTAAATGTATACACTTCTACAATAAAGTCCCAGCCACTGTTCAGGCATTGTCTATAAATAAATTTAAATGTTTTATAAAAAAAATGGCTCTGTCGTAAATCCTATTACTCCACTGCTGAATATCTAAATGATCGGACAGCCTGGGACTAGATTGTGATTATTTTATAGCAACTGTACAATATTGTATATTTTTATTGAAAAGAGCGCAAAAAAAAAAGAATGCTGGGAGAGTTTCTTGCGCCGCTTCTTCTCTCTCAGAGCGCCATTTGTTTCCGAAGCGGTAGTAGTATCTAGTAGTATAAGAAATGACATCAAAAAGAATTCTAAAGGAATCAATTTTGAGAAAATAAATGCCTTTTATGCCTTTATAAGTTTATGTTTGTTCCTGTACATACATAACATTATCAAGAATATATTGAGAGGCAACAGTAAAAGATGATTATTTATTTAAATTTTGCTCTCAATGATTCTTTAGATCCTAGGTTATAAGTAGCAAGAATCACTCTTCTGAGGTACAAATATGGTATTGATATCGGCAGCATTGCCCCATAGTAATATACCATAGGACATAATACTATGAAAATTGCTTAGAAGCACTAAACCAGTACACAATGTCAGATAGAATATAGCTTACTCATATAAATAACCTGGTTTCTTTTAGTTTATAAATCACAGAAGATATTGTTTCATATGAAGTTACTTAAGAGAGTTAAAGTAAGTAGGCAAAAGGCTTTAAATTATTTTTTTCAATAGTTTTACTAACTACTGAAACGTCCGGGCAACTAGAGCGGCTTTTTTCTTTAGACAGTCAAACGTCCAGGCAACCAGAGTGGCCCAGTCGACTTGCGTATTTATTTTGTGTTATAATCTGTAGTATGAGTGAATTAGCTTGTCAAATACGATTTTTAAGACTCTATGGTAAGTAATTGTAATAGGCTTATCTTTAAATATCAAGTATCCGAGCAAAAATTAAAAGAAATAATTAATTGAAAATCGGTTTGCGGGGGGAATTGTCATTTGTTTATTTTTGTAGTGTCAAGTGTTTTGTTATTGTTTTGTTTATCATGTAAGTGTAATATTTTAATTACGTATTATGTTTGTTTTATATATGAAATTAATCCTCATGATATCTAGTTTCTGATTTTATCTACAAATTACATATAAAATTCTTCTTACGACATTAAATCGACAAGTTATAACAGTATGATCGATACTACTTTATCGATTTGGTTTAAATATCAAATTTTTATTGTAATCCAATTAATTAACAGTAAATCATTGCTTGTAATAGGGACAAAATATCATAAATATAATGTTTATAATATTCAACAATCTGGATGTATTGAGACAACCAAGTATTTCACGTTTTACTTGTGCATTCCGCAGATAAATTGTAGGTATATACTAAGAATGGGTGCTTTATTTTAGTTTAATGCAACAATCCCGTAAGTCGAAGTAATGACATATTAATATCAAAAAATAGGTTATATAGTCTATTTCAATAATAATCAAGTTGTATTAATGTGTGCGCTAATATTTTACATAAAAACTTAATATAATGAAAATGTTATCACATTTCTACCTATAATCTCAAGCTTTAACCTTTTATTTATATATAACTTGGGTTCAAAAACATAATTTATGATTTTACACGTTGATTTTCTATACTTTTAACTACGTGAATGTATTTTTTATATAGCTATAGGTGGAGTCGTTATGTAATTATATCGCTTTTAATAATGATGAATCTCGCGCTCGCCGTCGGATAATCTTAATCGCGTCATCGGACGTTTCGCTACCTGCCAGCTGTCATTAATCGGACGTTGCAATAGATAAGGGTCAGCAAAATAGACACAGAACCTGGGTCAAAGTGCATCCCAACTTAAATATTGGTGTAGTTTTACTATATTTCAGAAGGTCAGGAAACATGCCATTACAAATTTACATCCCAAATTTGCAGTTGGTAAGGGTTTTATTTCTAATTTATTACAGTAAACATTTTTTTAATAACTACACTGTGACAGAAACTACACAGTGGACAACAATTACTTCCATGTTGTACTAGTCAGCCCTACCCGCCTGGTGTTTTATAAAAGCCAGAGTCATGGAGGGTGGGCAGCTCCTACAACACAGCTTTGACAGTTTGGACACCTCAGCTCCGGCTCACACAGCTGCCCATGCCTACTTAGCCAAGTGTGAAGGGTCTCCCCAGAGACGTGCAGAATACCTGAATTAGTCTCAAAAACTTGTTGTATATGGGCCACTACTTACACTCGTAAAAGCCCTTCTGCACTGCAGTAATGTTAATAGAAGTTAAGATTATATAAAAAAAAACTCCACTTTAAAATAAATAGCAGTGTGTCATGAATATAAATTGTTGCTTAGACTGTGGTGGCATTTATATCACTTTATACAGATTTTTACATCCTAGCTCTGTATGCTATTTAATATTACAACTAAATATACAACACAGTAATGTTTGTATCACATTAATTTGTATAGCTAGTAAATGTTAAACAAATTCTATGCCTCATGGTTATAATATATCAGGGTTTTATGTTGAGTGAGTAGTCCATAACTTTTCTAAAATAAATAAAAAAAAATCTCCTTGATGAAATACATCACACAAGAAGCCTATATATTTCCTTGTAAATTAAAATTTCTAGAACATATTTGATCACTAGATGTATTAAATTTTTTAATTTTTGATGAAAAAAAAGCCCGCTGAGTTTGTTGCGCCCATTCTTCTCAGGTCTGAAGCATTCTCTTTGGAATGGGTGGTAGTTTTTGACTTTCAATAAGTAATGTCACATCCTATTTTGAATAAAAATATTTAAATTTGAATATCTCTCAAGTGTATTTTCAGGATAACCTGCAATATATACCAAAACACTAGTCAATTGGTGCAATTTCTGGGCACAAACAGTTTACTGGCAATACTGCCCTACACCTCCAGTAACTTCTACCACTGCTAATCTGACAAGTGATTCCAATGCTTCCTGATTAATAAAATGCACTTCAAATACTTACCCTCTTTTACAAGTTTCGCCTGATATTGATCTCACTGCCCAATGACTGTTGTGGTCATCGGTAATCTCTACAGCTGTGACTGATTGCTGTCCAGATCCCGATCCATACTTGATATCATGCGAATGAAGTCTTAGTTTTAGTTCCGTATTCATTAGTTTTAAAATTGTTCCGCATGTTACATATTCCGCACGAGATGCTATAATCAGATATTTGGTTATATTATTTTATATCGATAGTCTATCATATAAAATTGCCGCCCCTAAGATTGGGCCACGTAATTCAAAGATTGCGAGTGATACAGAATGCCTTAAAAATAAATTTATAACTGAAAACTAAATTAAACTTTGCTCACCTCTAATTGTTTCTATAAAGCATATTTTAAGAAGCAATAATAATGGAATTACGTTTGTAAAAACACCGTAAAGTTCCATGTTTTTAAAATTGTGACGATTTTAACAACCAGTAGGTAGGCTGTAGGACTACCGACCAAAGAGAATTTAAACACTACGTTCGTGCTACCGACTAGGTAAGCAAGTAACAACCAAATGAAAAATCCAAAGAGAAATTAATTTATCCACTACTATTACAGATATCGGATATTAACGCTACAGAAGTAGCGTTGGTAACTTCATCACAAATAGAAAGGACAAGCGATATACAACTAAGGCTGAGATAGAACGGGAAAAAGCTTGCATCTCTATCGCGTAACCCATTTATTTATTTGGCCCACTGTCAATTTTTGGGGCACTCAAACAAAGATCTGTCATGTCATCGAGCTTGCGAATGATATATTTGTGATGATATTGTTTTGAAACATATTTGGTGTGAGATACGGATGCTTTTAACTAAAAGTTAAGGCCATCGTTAGGTGATGTGTGTCTGGTTGCCAAAGCCGTAGTGAATGTAAAAATCCAGGAGTTAGCTTCTACACGTTAGTATTGCTTTTTAACCGACTTCAAAAAAGGAGGAGGTTCTCAATTCGTCGGTGTTTTTTTTATGTTTGTTACCTCAAAACTTTCAACTGGGTGAACCGATTTTGATAATTCTTTATATTTATATATTTTTTTTTATTTGAAAGCTGGTGCTTCCCGTGTGGTCCCATTATAATTTGGTCCAGATCTGACAATGGCATCCATGAGAAAACCATCAAAGTCTTAACTTAACTCAATTTCGCGCCAACCGATTTCGACAATTCTTTTTTTATTGTCAAGGATTACTTCAAAGGTAGTTTGGTGAGATTTAGATTAGTCTCTGATAATAGAATTACAGTAAGGGATTCTGTGGCAGAATTTCCAACTGTCGTATTCAAATTGCAAAACGCTTACGCTCATTGCTGCATTGTAAAATTTAGTATATCTACACATATTTAAGCAAATTATTAGTTAGTGTCCTTCAAATTCACTAAAAATAAAAAATAAAAAAAAAATAACAAAAAAACAAGCAATTTCAAATACATTATTCCAAAGCAATAGATGTAATATGCACTAAAAAGTATATAAATAATTGCGGATTTTTAATCAGTCTAATTAGCTAATCTAATTCTAGTTACGGTTATTGTTATTTTTGGAGTCCGTGTCAGCCAATGTAGGTTTGTAACTATAGTTTTAGGTAAGATGTGCTCGATTCGCGACTTGAGAAGGCGAGAGCGAGGCCCCAAAATACGCAATTATTTTTATACTTTTTAGTGCATATTACATCTATTGTTTTGGAATAGTGTTTTTGAAGCCTGTTGGTTTTTTATTAAAAATTTTTTTTCACCAAACGTTTTCAATATAATTTGTAACAAGCTCATATCGAAGAAATTTTATATGAAATATTCTTTCCGAAATATTTTTTATTCCATAATCACCTATTTTCAGTAAATTTGTCGTAATCAAAATAAATTATAAACCATAAAACAGGGACAACCAAAATGTTGCTATAACATAGATATAGTTTTACCCGAGGTGTATTTGTTTCAGATTGAACATAAAATAAGACTGTTGTATATAAACACTGATCATTACCGTCAAAACTGGAATACTCTGCAACATCGTACCTTTACCCATTACTTGGTAGCCTCAACCTGACATTGGCTCAGTCGTGGTGACCTTTCCACAAAAGCCACAATATAAAGAATAGAATAGAATTCCCGAGTTATAGGGTAATGATTTATTTTAAACCTTATTTTATTTATTTTTACAACTGTATATTTGTATGGAGTAAGGAAATTAGAACGACGTTTCTACGTTTTCCTGTGATTGATAGTAAAACAAGGAATATGTTGTGAAATAATAAACACAATCTATTTCAGGTTTCCATTAGATTCCACTTTGATGCAACACAAATAATAAAAAAAATATAAACAAACAGCTCATTGAAGGTGCAGTAAAAATGTATTTCTGTAAGTGAATAAATTTCCCGCTCTCACCTCGTCACGTCGCATAAGTGCGACACAAGCACATCTCACCTATAACTATGCATGTAATTACTAACCTACCATGGCTGACACCGACTCCAAAAATAACAATAATTGTACCTACATCATATTGTCGTAGTCTAAATACTAATCATTTCATTTTAAGAGAACTCAAAAATAATTTTAAGATAAGATTATTAATTAATAGAAAAAAACTAATTTTTTATCGTTTAATGCATATTATATTGTTTTGGAAAAGGTTTTTTGTAGTAGGTTGCTTTTTGTAATTTTTTTTAGACTTGAAGTGAATCTGAATTACACCTACTAATTTGTCTAAATAATATGTGAAGACCTACTAAACATGCTGCTCATATGAGTAAGCGCTGTTTTAATGAAACCAACTAAGTCAGGGAGATACGCCTATCTCAATAGAGGAAATCTACTTCGAAGATAATTCCAAAACACACTTGCGAAGAGTGTAAAAATATAACGTTGAGTCATGGTGCAATGCAGCAACGAACGTAAGTGCATTGCAATAAGATTACAGACAATTCTGCCACAGATAAGGAGTAAAGTAAGTAAGCCGTTAAGGGGTTCCAGGACCATCATATTCGACCACGACAATTACTTGAGCATAAAGACGTTACGGTAGATGACTCAATATCCGGATAGCATATAAAAAAATCGGCTGAGTATCGTTAATTTGCCCCTTAGAATTGAGGATTTCTGTTACTTTGTGATGGATCCCATAATTAGAACTTCATCAAACTCTTGTCAAACCCTACCCTTGAAGCATATCCTTTCCAAAGAAAACCATCAACATCGGTTGGCGTGACATTGAATCATTTATAGTTTAATGTATTTTAGTAATTGTATTGAAGTGACTGTATTATAGCTTGTAATGATTTGCCTTTTTTTATCTTTTATATTGTTTTGACATGTTCAATTTAGTTTTATATAATTATGAACTAAATAGGGTATATGTATGCATGAATTTTAAAAATACTTAATTTTATTTTTTACATCCTAAAAATTATCAAACACATCAAATTATAGATAAAAACATTCTCATTCAATTAAAAAATAAATATTCTTTCCCGACAATATATTTCGGCTATTCAAACGCGCCTTTTTGTGCGGGGTTTCTGTAACGTCAGTCTAGTCTAGTCCCAAGAATCTATATTGTACTAATAAATGAATGTCCGGTTTTTTCCTTCAGTTATACTGCAAAAACTACTGAACCGCTCAGAATAATTCTTGAACCATTAGATGCAGCGTGTTTCGGAGAAGATTTAAGTATATAATATGTTGGTGATTACTTATTAAGAACCTATTTTTTTACTTAGAAATGTCTATAAATTCGCAATACAACTAATTCAGTCCATGAAATTTCAGTACATAATATAGTGATAATTCATACAATTAGAGGCGCGGGGTATGTATTAAATTTAATTACATTTTCTGATTTATAAAATAATTGACAAAAGGCAAAAACTTACTTAAAAGTATTTTCTGGTGCCAAAGATACTTTGAAAAGTGCACTAGATAAAGTAAGAGTTGCAAGAAACTCATCTATTCGAGCAAAGTGGTATAAACAGTAACCATTTGACCGAGTGCAACGCAGAGCTGCTCGAATTGTCGCAGTGTTCTGTGAACCGCTAGATAACTTGGCGTTGCGTAGGTACGTCACTTCATTGTGTGTTTTCGACCGCATTTATCACGGGGAGTGTTCCGAAGAGCTGTTTGATTGTGGCATACGTATATGCCATGAAACATGATACGTGGTGATAGTTTTTGACCCATAATAATTATGGGATTCAGATATGGGGAGTCGCCAGCAAAAGTACCTTATGTCGTCTGCCTGCACAACAGCAAACTGAGGTCTGTTGCAAGCCCTGCTTGGTATGTGAGGAACAATAAACGAGTATTTGGTAATAACATCATTATAAAAAACAATATATTGCACGTCTCAAATACCATCATAAATCCACTAGCCTGGGGATTGCTTGACAATGCCAATGTGATGAAGCGTTTAAATAGAAATCACATACTTTTAATAGACAGTGAAGCTCTGGCTTATTGCTCTTTTGAAGGAAAATCTCTCAACACATCTGATTATAATAGTTTGGCGACTGATTGCAAATTCAAAACACATAAAAAACAGGTTTCCATCGATGATATTTAAATGTATAGATAGGTTACCTAGACTAAATTCGATGTTTAAAAATTATTCACTTACGCACACATTAATCATTTAACATTTCAAATTTCAATAGCACACTACATTACATAAGAGTTCCATTTTTATCTTTTTGTTGAGAGTTTATTACAATATGATAATGGGAGAATTAGAAAATTATCCATTGATTCTTCTGCACTTAGCAAAAAATATATTCCGATAGAAACAGAGTTGCTGCAAAAACTCCAAAGTAAATCAAATAGCACGATCTACGCCCCCAACTCCCCAAAAACTTGTTTCTTTAGTTTAAGAATTCAGCTACCTAAAAGCGTACTTGTTTGGTAAAAAATATTACATTTATTATTATTATTATATTAATTGTACTTGAAGATAGTTTATTATAATATTATTTTAGCTGATGTTAACAAGTACTGAGTACTAAACAATACATGCGCAGTAGAAATATCAACTGCGCGGTGAGGGACCGCGGTAGACTTAACTCGCCATCTCACTCGCACTCATCCATATGCATACTGCTTCGCGTTCTCCTACATGCTTGTCTGGCAAAGGGTTGGAACTATCAAAAGTGTCTGGCTAATGAGGAAACATCATCAACTTATTACCCAATTATTATATATGAAAACCAACTTTTATACTATGACGTAAGTAAAACTATAATTTCATGAACATTAAGGGTGTCTGGTAAGTTAAGGGTCTGGCAATGAATAACGTGATTTTTAATATTATTCTGAAGGTAATACCGAAAAATCGCAGTATATTATTTGATGTATTTAGATCGGTATTTTACACGCCTTTAGTGCCGTTTACCTGCCAAAGCCACTGTAACCCAAACTCCATAAAGAACGATTCTTACCTGTGTTAGAAGCATGCGCTGACAAACTTTCAGCTTTTATACAATACCGTAGGTCTGGGGTTCACGGGCTCTTGCACTATTCCGTCCGGCACGCGATGTCGTACCGCCATATTTATTTTATTTAGAGAAATATTGAAATCAAATAAAATACTTTATTTCATGATTGTGACACCTGTGGTATGTAATTCCATGAATTTTGCTTTTTTTACAAGGATCTTCGCATTACACAAGACGGCATTTTTATGCTGTATATAAAATTGTAAGCAATTCTGTCAACAACAAACGCGTGCGTACCATTTTCGTATCGAGAGAGCCACATGAATCAATTGACTCCATTTAGGCGATTGATTTTCGGCGCGCTAGTGATATATCTACCTCTTTTAATACTATTATATCATTGGTTTCCATTAGATTCAATAATAAACAAAATTCACACCAAATGAGTATCTTTGAAAACAATAACATCATATAAATACTATTCGAAAGCTAATCGCCAACCGGTGAGACAACCCTCGTACTTTTGTCGCAAGGTCGATATTATGACAAACATTAGAATGTGTTACGCGAAAGAGATTAATAGCTTTGTCCCGGTTTATCTCAGCCAAAGTTTTATGCTGTTGTGTGTTAGTTGTCCTTTCTATTTGAAGTGAAGTCGAAACCGAGAGCGCTAGAAGCAAAGGGTCAATGAGAGACTGGAGTAGTGTATAGTGTTTCAAATCGAAATGATCAGCTGGCACTGATTATCCGACAAAATATGACAGGCGACAGCTGACTCTGATCTGAATTCTTATTGGCTGATGGGCGATGGCTATTGACTTTGAGTACCTATTGGTTCATCGTAATATGAAATGTAGTGTAAACTGTAAACGTATACATACTATTTTACTTTAAAATCTTGATTGATTGATTTAATAATTAGATGTCTTATCATTCGATGGTTTAAGTAATTTTTATATTTATTAAGAAGAAAGTGATTCGAGAAGTGAACTCAGTGATGACCAATTTTTAAATGTCTCATACGAAAAGTAGTTTATTAGCAAATATGTTTATTTTCTAATTTCTGCGTATGTATTCACTGAAAATAAGAGATAGTATATATTATTATTAACCCATACCACTGTTGATTTGATATTGTATACATGGAGGAGTATAAAAGTAATACAGTGTCAGGAAACAGCAGAGGTTTGTATCCAGTTCCTAGAAATTTAATATATTATTGTAATTCTAAAATATTAATATACATTTATTGTTTTAGCTCTTTTCGATCCAGGCTGGAATGACCCACCAACACTTGCGTACACCTCTCAACAGTCAAATCCGAACAGACCACGCAACTTTCTTAACAAAAGAGTGGCTTTTCCTCTTTCAAACAACAGTAGTTTACAATCATCATCACCAACCACTGTGAACTTACCACCAGTAGCTGTTGTACCTCCACTAATCACAAAACCTATTTCAACTATAAATATACCAGAAGTTGTTGAAAATGGAGAGAAAATGTTGGTGGAAGTAAAAGAAGTGCTTATTGGAATAATAGAAAGTAGCACAGAATTGGGATCTAAAGCGGAAGGTATAAGAAAGAGAATAAATACCATGGAAGATATGTGGAGAGGCGGGAAACTGAATGTACAAGTCCAGAAGCAAATGGTTGAGTTGTCAGAAGGTGAGTTTACCTACATTTTAAAATTTGGATATACTATTTATAGATGTTTCAATATACTGCAAGCCACAACATGTGACTGTCATTGCAATCCTTCATTGGTGATGTTCAGAAGAAAATAGTCCTACATGTTATTCTCATATATTAAAAATTGTTGATATTCCATTCATATACATTTTTGTCAATAAATATATTTTCTTTCTTTCTTTCATTATAGATACTATCCAGGTTTTGATCTTGATTCCTAATTTCCTATCATTTCCCTAGAATGGTTATTGGTTTGGAGATCCACATCAACAACATTTGAACAACAAGCTCGCACAAAGTTACCAATTTTGTTCTACCATGTTTAAAATATTTCTTCAACTATTAAAAAGGTTATCTATTGTCTATTACATGATGTTTTAAATTGTCAACTCAACCAAGTGTGATAATTTAGCAGAATATGCATCTTCCAATAAATTATGTTTGTGCTTGTGATGAGAATACATATCATATGATTTCCCTAAATCAGTACCTAATTTCATCACAATCAGAACTGAACCATCAATTTTTATTAAGAGAATATGACATTTAACTTTTTGACAAAGTTTGCTTACATTCTATTCAATCATTTTATTATGAGAATAGGGAAAATGGTACAACAATACAACATGGGTGGTCCTGGTTATTTACCATCTGCAAATATTTAATGTTCAAGTGTGCTTGTATGTTTCAGCTTTAAAAGAAGAAAACCTCAGTAAAGCTGATGAAATACACAAAGCACTAATGGTCGACCATGTGAGTTGTGTCGGGACCTGGATGCCAGCTGTGAAACAACTCATATATCATTCTATAGCTAAGCTAGAATTACTGTCTATTGATAAAGATAATTAACTTGAAGCAAAAAAAAAAGAGATGTGTATCACTACTAAGTAATAGTATGTTTTTGTAAATATAAAACTAGTTTCAAATTAGTTCTTTCTAATCTGCTGCTATACATTTTCAGTGTGAGAATGCAGATTATGATACAATTTGCAGAAAGAGCAGGAAAATGATTTGCACTGACTAAAGTTTTATTACTGCAATAAATATCTGAATTGAATAAATATTCATTAACAATAGATATGATCATTTCAAAATTTAGCACTAAATTTAATATTCAGTAAAATTTATTTATGACTGTATATATTGTTATAGTTTAATGTTCATGTGTACAATTTTATTCTTACAGATGTAATTTGATTAGAATTTTATGTGATATGTAAATATAAAGATGTTATGTACATAAATTCATTTAACTTTTGTCATCATTTTTTATTTCCCATTTAAAAATATCTTTTTCAACTGGACTAAGGTTTACTGTTTCAAAGATGTATGGAGCTTGAGTCTGTATTATGATAGTCTTGGGGCACGAGGTTCGGAAATGGGTAATCAAACCCGGTATGACCCCAGGAAGGACTAAAACAACCGAGGACCTCCTTCCAACAAAGGTGGCCCAACCGTCGGTATCTACCAAACATACTTGTTTGGACAAGAGGGCTTAAATACTAAACTGGCACAAACCACTCATGTTGCCATAACATCCGTCACAACATGAACTGACCTCTATAGTACTCTAATTATAAGGAGATGATAATAATTATCATATTCCAAACAGCCACACAGCCATGTGACAGCCGCAGTGAGATATGATTGGGGATATTTTTATTGGACGTTTTAGTTGTTGTTTGTGAATAATATATCCAGTACTCTAATTATAAGCACATGATAATTAACACAGACTAGTGAAAAAATAAGGACTCTGTGCCACCTTACATAACAGTGTAGCACCAAAACAAGCTGATAAACGTGTAAATACATAGCCCCACGCACACACACTAGCTACAGGCTGATAGTCGGCCATTATGAGAAATGCCATCGTCTGTGACTCAGTTTGTGTCTCAATAAAATATTTTAAAATGCCATCGTGTGTTGTGAAAAACTGTTAAGGCGAGGTTTTCCCAACACTAGGTAAAAATTGCGCGAACGTTAGATTCGATAGGGAAAATTAATTAACGCATGGACACGGGCGTCGGGCATGGCTGAGAACGAACCGAGCGATGTGGGTCAACGACCGCCGACCCAGAAGGACCGCGTAATATTTTTTAAAACTTACAGTTGTGCTAGAGTACGGAATTACTGTGATAATATTTTTTATGCATTTTTGAAGTAAATCTTTTTTATCGACGTATGAGAGAAATGTTATATTACACGCAAAATTATGATTTCAACATTATGGATATCGTATCCGAGATTCTCGAGGGTGCAGATAACGATTGTGTGATCATTTTTTAAATCCAAGATGGCCGCCGCACTTAATTATCATTTCAGCAATATGGATATCGTGTCCGAGGTTCTCGAGGGTGCAGAGAACGATTTTAGGATCATTTTTGGAATCCAAGATGGCCACCGCTCAAAATTCGTCCTCGACACCCTCGAGAACCTCGGACACGATATCCATATTGCTGAAATCATAATTTTGTGCGGCGGCCATCTTAGATTTCAAAAATGATCACAAAATCGTTCTCTGCACCCTCGAGAACCTCGGACACGATATCCATATTGCTGAATTCATAATTATGAGCGGCGGCCATCTTTGAATTCAAAAATAATCACAGAATCGTTATCTGCACCCTCGAGAACCTCGGACACGATATCCATATTGCTGAAATCATAATTTAGTGCGGCGGCCATCTTGGATTTAAAAAATAATCAAAAAATTGTTCTCTGCACCCTCGAGAACCTCGGACACGATATCCATATTGCTGAATTCATAATTATGAGCGGCAGCCATCTTTGAATTCAAAAATGATCACAGAATCGTTCTCTGCACCCTCGATAACCTCGGACACGATATCCATATTGCTGAATTCATAATTATGAGCGGCGGCCATCTTTGAATTCAAAAATGATCACAGAATCGTTATCTGCACCCTCGAGAACCTCGGACACGATATCCATATTGCTGAAATCATAATTTTGTGCGGCGGCCATCTTGGATTTAAAAAATGATCAAAAAATCGTTCTCTGTACCCTCGAGAACCTCGGACACGATATCCATATTGCTGAATTCATAATTATGAGCGGCGGCCATCTTTGAATTCAAAAATGATCACAGAATCGTTCTCTGCACCCTCGAGAACCTCGGACACGATATCCATATTGCTGAAATCATAATTTTGTGCGGCGGCCATCTTGGATTTCAAAAATGATCACACAATCGTTCTCTGCACCCTCGAGAACCACGGACACGATATCCATATTGCTGAAATCATAATTTTGTGCGGCGGCCATCTTGGATTTCAAAAATGATCACAAAATCGTTATCTGCACCCTCGAGAACCTCGGACACGATATCCATATTGCTGAAATCATAATTTTGTGCGGCGGCCATCTTGGATTTCAAAAATGATCACAAAATCGTTCTCTGCACCCTCGAGAACCTCGGACACGATATCCATATTGCTGAATTCATAATTATGAGCGGCGGCCATCTTGGATTTAAAAAATGATCCCAAATTCATTCTCTGCACCCTCGAGAACCTTGGACACGATATCCATATTGCTGAAATCATAATTTTGTGCGGCGGCCATCTTGGATTTCAAAAATGATCACAAAATCGTTATCTGCACCCTCGAGAACCTCGGACACGATATCCATATTGCTGAAATCATAATTATGAGCGGCGGCCATCTTTGAATTAAAAAATGATCACAAAATCGTTATCTGCACCCTCGAGAACCTCGGACACTTTTTTTTTTTTGATAGGAGGAAATACTGTTACGTATTTACGTACTCGTAATATGTCGGACTCGAGTGTCCGCGTAAGCGGACGCCCCATACCGACTAAAACCTCCTCTGTGCTGTTAGCAGCCCTGGCTTTCACAGCGAAGTAGGACGTGGGCCGTGGAGGCCGCAAAGACTACGCAACAACAGTCGCGGGGCGTCTCCTAAGGAGACTCGAACCTCAGACCGGCTGTGTGCTTGTGAGAAGGAGAGAGAATGAAAATGAAAATGAAGATGAAATGAAGATGAGAAGAACACACTCGCCGGCGAGTGTGGTGATGTTTAGTGTAATGTATGTAAGTGTGTGTGTATGTGTTTATGATTGTAAGTATGTATGTTTGTAAATGTCAGTGTGCATGTATGATTGTGTTTGTGTCTGTTTGTGGAGTGTGTTTGTGATTGTGTAAGTGGTGTATGTCAGTCCGTCCGTGTGTGAGTGAGTGTAGTGAAACGATTACAGGGCGAGGACTAACGTCTCGACGGGTATCAAAACAATGTGTGGTGTGCAAAATCTAGGGTGCGGGCCGCTGGCCATCGTCAGAGTGATGAGTGCCAGTGGTTTGCGGTGGTTGACCGCGCCTACGCCTGCGAAGGCGGTGTGTGCGTGTCTGTGTCGGTGTTTGTGTAGGTGTCGCGTTCGCGATGGTGATGTCGTCATCCGGGTCTACCGTTACGTGTCTGGGACGTCTTATTGGGTTGAGACTATGGTGAAGGGGGGTGTACCCGCATGCCTTCCTAACCAAGATGTTGGGATGGTTAGGCGCCTTGTCAAAGAAGCGTCGCGAGATCTCTTTAAAGTGTTGAGCTATCGTCGGAAGCTCTAGGTCGCGGTGAAGGTCAACGTTTCGGATGAACCACGGGGCTCCGGTTGCCATGCACGTGAATTTATTTTGAACTACTTGCAAACGACGTAAGTAGCTCGGTCGGGTGTGCGCGAAAACGACGCTTGCGTATGACAGTATGGGCCGTACGATGGTTTTGTACAGCGTCACTTTGTGTTTGAGCGGAAGTTTGCTTCGCCCACACACAAGTGGATACAGGCGACTGAGGACAAATCGGGCTCTATTGCATACCGTATCAATATGTTTCTTGAAGTTCATATTGCTGTTGAACGTGACTCCTAAGTATTTGTAATCCTTCACCCACGGTATGGGTGTTTCATACAATTTAATGACGTCGGTCGGTCGTTTTTTAGCGCGGATGCTATTTGCGTTACCGAAGAGTACCGCTGCACTCTTGGTGGGGTTCACTTCAATCCGCCATTTTCTGAACCAGTTGCCTAGTTCATCAACGGCGGCTTGAAGTACTTTAATGTTCCTGCTCAAGGATGAGCGGTTCAATAGAGCGGAGCCAAAGTAGAGTGCCGTATCGTCAGCGTACTGAGCGATCTGGACACTCGGAAACTTGGGAATGTCGCTCGTGAAGAGCGAGAAAAGAGTGGGAGAGAGGACTGAACCCTGTGGCACGCCAGACCTGATGGGTCTGGGTGAGGATAGGGTGCCCTCTACTCGATATCGGAAGGAGCGATCAGTACCTTACTGATCGCTCCTTAGGCTCGTATGATGCGCACGAGCCTGTCTGGCACTCCCAGTTGATACAGCTTGAATACTAAGCCGTTGTGCCATACCTTGTCGAATGCCTTCGCGACATCGAAAAACACGGCTGCCGTGGTAGCGTGAAGTTGACGCCGTACGAGAATGTACTCGGTGAGCCAGTGAGCCTGCTGGGGACACGAGTGAGCGGTTCTGAATCCGAACTGTATGTCGGGTATCAGGTTGAGCTCCGCGCTGTTATGATTAAGACGCGCGAGAATTAATCTTTCGTAAAGTTTCCCGATCGAGTTAATTAAGCTAATAGGCCTATAGCTACTCGGATTAGCTTTAGGTTTATTGGGTTTTGGGATACCGATAACAATGGAATCCTTCCATTGTTCGGGGAACGCGCTATTAGACAGTAAAATATTAAAAATGGTAACCAATAAAGTAATAAGAGTCGAGGGTAGGATTTTAAGAACCCTATTGTTTATAGTGTCGGGCCCCGGGGCCTTCTTGGAGTGAAGCTCCTTAATGATTAGCTTCACCTCTTGGTAAGAGGTGGGTTTTATTACATCGCCTGAAGGGCTCAGAGCGGAGCGACGTTCAACTTCACGATCAACTTCGTCAACGTGTGTCGGGTCGGCTGCTGCATTTGGAGAGCACTGACTCTCGAGACTATCGGCGAGGCATTCAGCCTTCTCATCGTCATCGAGCGCCGGCTGCAGTCCCGGTCTGTCCAAAGGAGGCATGACAGTGGGCGGCTCCTGTTTGAACGCGCCAGGCAGCTTCCAGAAAGCCACATGTGATGGCTTAAGGTTGCCGAGCAAGCGGTCCCAATGTTCGCCGCGGAGTTCCGCGATATGTTCCCGTACCACCCGCTGTAGGTAGCGGAGGTGGCGCCTATTCTCGACCGACGGATACCTATCGTAAAGTCTAGTGGCTCTGTGCTTCTGTGTGAGTAAGTTCCTGACCTCTGGAGGCAGGTTTAGGCGATGCGGTTGCATCGTCGGAACCTGCCTGGAGCAGGCCTTGATCCTATTCTGTATATGTGACGTCACATGAGAGATAGCACTGTGAGCCGTGTCGACCGAGTCGATGACGTCCGGTATAAGGTCAAGGTCGTCGGTCTTGATAGAGTCGAGATCCTTTTCCAGCCGTTGTCAGTCGATCACTGTTTTCGTCGGTGGTTGAATGTTAACCGGTGGGTCTAGATTTAGGACGACGGGCCGGTGGTCTGACTCTAATTCGTGAAAAACCTCGATTGAATTTACATTGAGCGTTACGTTCTTAAGTAACGCAACGTCTAGAATGTCGGGTCGGTGCGCGACGTTATCCGGATAACGTGTTGGTTCGTCGGGTGCTATTACTGAAAAGTTCAGCTTGTCTGTCAGCGAATCTAATAAGATTCCGTTTCTATTTGTGGCTCTACTGTTCCAGCTGGAGTGTTTGGCGTTAAGATCGCCACCCACTATGACTGCGGCCCCGTGGCCGAGTAATGCTTCTATATCTGTGTCTAATACTTGTTTGTTGGGCGAAAGATAAGCTGAAATAACAGTGATCGGCTGGTGATTCGATCTATAGGTATACAGTGTAGAGACCCTTTAAAATAAATGGGGGTGCCGCCCATACGGGTGGTGCGATCATTTCTGACTAAGTTGTAATTAGCGATATGCGGATCGCGTATAAGTGGTTTTAGAAATGTCTCTTGCACTAACAATAGGTCTAATTGATGTTCGTGAGCGACCTCCTTCACCAAGTCTAGTTGAGGCTTAAGGCCTTGGGCGTTAAAATACGCTATACGGAGCGTATGTGGTTTAACCCGTCCGCTTACGTAATTAGGCATCGCGAATGTTTTTATACTTTCGCCCTATATCGGTGAGGGCACGGAATATTTTGGCGTTGTCTGCCATAACTTGCAGGAGCGACGGCGGGTCGTCCCGGACAGCCTCGAGCCTGCTGGCCAGGGCTGTGATTTCATCTATGTCGAACAGCTCTGACAGCTCGAACATGAAGGCAAAGGCGCTGCCGCCTTGGTTGCCTGTTGCCGCGGACGCGGGCGCCGGTGGCCTCGGTCGCGGGACCGACGCCGCCGGGCGGGACGCTAGCGGTGGCCTCTGTGGCAGCGTTGGCAGCCGGAGGAGACCTCGCCCAGGCGTTTATCTTAGGAGGCGGCGCAGGTTTGAAGGTCGGAGTGAACTCCACCTTCTCTGCTCTGCCTTGCGGCTGGCGGCGCCCTGGGTGACGCTTGTGTTTGGGTGCCTTGGGACACCCGCGATAGCTCGCGGGGTGCCCCTTCTCCCCGCACAAGACGCAGGCCGGGGGCTCCGCGCATTGCGCTGGTCGAACCTCGGACACGATATCCATATTGCTGAAATCATAATTTTGTGCGGCGGCCATCTTGGATTTCAAAACTGATCACAAAAGCGTTCTCTGCACCCTCGAGAACCTCGGACACGATATCCATATTGCTGAAATCATAATTTTGTGCGGCGGCCATCTTGGATTTCAAATATGATCACACAATCGTTCTCTGCACCCTCGAGAACCTCGGACACGATATCCATATTGCTGAAATCATAACTTTGTGCGGCGGCCATCTTGGATTTAAAAAATGATTAAAAAATCGTTCTCTGCACCCTCGAGAACCTCGGACACGATATCCATATTGCTGAAATCGTAATTTTGTGCGGCGGCCAACTTGGATTTCAAAAATGATCACAAAAGCGTTATCTGTACCCTCGAAAACCTCGGACACGATATCCATATTGCTGAATTCATAATTATGAGCGGCGGCCATCTTTGAATTCAAAAATGATCACAGAATCGTTCTCTGCACCCTCGAGAACCTCGGACACGATATCCATATTGCTGAAATCATAATTTTGTGCGGCGGCCATCTTGGATTTCAAAAATGATCACAAAATCGTTACATGCACCCTCGAGAACCTCGGACACGATATCCATATTGCTGAAATCATAATTTTGTGCGGCGGCCATCTTGGATTTCAAAAATGATCACACAATCGTTCTCTGCACCCTCGAGAACCACGGACACGATATCCATATTGCTGAAATCATAATTTTGTGCGGCGGCCATCTTGGATTTCAAAAATGATCACAAAATCGTTATCTGCACCCTCGAGAACCTCGGACACGATATCCATATTGCTGAAATCATAATTTTGTGCGGCGGCCATCTTGGATTTCAAAAATGATCACAAAATCGTTCTCTGCACCCTCGAGAACCTCGGACACGATATCCATATTGCTGAATTCATAATTATGAGCGGCGGCCATCTTTGAATTCAAAAATAATCACAGAATCGTTATCTGCACCCTCGAGAACCTCGGACACGATATCCATATTGCTGAAATCATAATTTAGTGCGGCGGCCATCTTGGATTTAAAAAATAATCAAAAAATCGTTCTCTGCACCCTCGAGAACCTCGGACACGATATCCATATTGCTGAATTCATAATTATGAGCGGCAGCCATCTTTGAATTCAAAAATGATCACAGAATCGTTCTCTGCACCCTCGATAACCTCGGACACGATATCCATATTGCTGAATTCATAATTATGAGCGGCGGCCATCTTTGAATTCAAAAATGATCACAGAATCGTTATCTGCACCCTCGAGAACCTCGGACACGATATCCATATTGCTGAAATCATAATTTTGTGCGGCGGCCATCTTGGATTTAAAAAATGATCAAAAAATCGTTCTCTGTACCCTCGAGAACCTCGGACACGATATCCATATTGCTGAATTCATAATTATGAGCGGCGGCCATCTTTGAATTCAAAAATGATCACAGAATCGTTCTCTGCACCCTCGAGAACCACGGACACGATATCCATATTGCTGAAATCATAATTTTGTGCGGCGGCCATCTTGGATTTCAAAAATGATCACAAAATCGTTCTCTGCACCCTCGAGAACCTCGGACACGATATCCATATTGCTGAATTCATAATTATGAGCGGCGGCCATCTTTGAATTCAAAAATAATCACAGAATCGTTATCTGCACCCTCGAGAACCTCGGACACGATATCCATATTGCTGAAATCATAATTTAGTGCGGCGGCCATCTTGGATTTAAAAAATGATCAAAAAATCGTTCTCTGCACCCTCGAGAACCTCGGACACGATATCCATATTGCTGAATTCATAATTATGAGCGGCAGCCATCTTTGAATTCAAAAATGATCACAGAATCGTTCTCTGCACCCTCGATAACCTCGGACACGATATCCATATTGCTGAATTCATAATTATGAGCGGCGGCCATCTTTGAATTCAAAAATGATCACAGAATCGTTATCTGCACCCTCGAGAACCTCGGACACGATATCCATATTGCTGAAATCATAATTTTGTGCGGCGGCCATCTTGGATTTAAAAAATGATCAAAAAATCGTTCTCTGCACCCTCGAGAACCTCGGACACGATATCCATATTGCTGAATTCATAATTATGAGCGGCGGCCATCTTTGAATTCAAAAATGATCACAGAATCGTTTTCTGCACCCTCGAGAACCTCGGACACGATATCCATATTGCTGAAATCATAATTTTGTGCGGCGGCCATCTTGGATTTCAAAAATGATCACATAATCGTTCTTTGTACCGTCGAGAACCTCGGACACGATATCCATATTGCTGAAATCATAATTTTGTGCGGCGGCCATCTTGGATTTCAAAAATGATCACAAAATCGTTCTCTGCACCCTCGAGAACCTCGGACACGATATCCATATTGCTGAATTCATAATTATGAGCGGCAGCCATCTTTGAATTCAAAAATGATCACAGAATCGTTCTCTGCACCCTCGATAACCTCGGACACGATATCCATATTGCTGAATTCATAATTATGAGCGGCGGCCATCTTTGAATTCAAAAATGATCACAGAATCGTTATCTGCACCCTCGAGAACCTCGGACACGATATCCATATTGCTGAAATCATAATTTTGTGCGGCGGCCATCTTGGATTTAAAAAATGATCAAAAAATTGTTCTCTGCACCCTCGAGAACCTCGGACACGATATCCATATTGCTGAATTCATAATTATGAGCGGCGGCCATCTTTGAATTCAAAAATGATCACAGAATCGTTCTCTGCACCCTCGAGAACCTCGGACACGATATCCATATTGCTGAAATCATAATTTTGTGCGGCGGCCATCTTGGATTTAAAAAATGATCAAAAAATCGCTCTCTGCACCCTCGAGAACCTCGGACACGATATCCATATTGCTGAATTCATAATTATGAGCGGCGGCCATCTTTGAATTCAAAAATGATCACAGAATCGTTCTCTGCACCCTCGAGAACCTCGGACACGATATCCATATTGCTGAAATCATAATTTTGTGCGGCGGCCATCTTGGATTTCAAAAATGATCACATAATCGTTCTTTGTACCGTCGAGAACCTCGGACACGATATCCATATTGCTGAAATCATAATTTTGTGCGGCGGCCATCTTGGATTTCAAAAATGATCACACAATCGTTCTCTGCACCCTCGAGAACCTCGGACACGATATCCATATTGCTGAATTCATAATTATGAGCGGCGGCCATCTTTGAATTCAAAAATAATCACAGAATCGTTATCTGCACCCTCGAGAACCTTGGACACGATATCCATATTGCTGAAATCATAATTTAGTGCGGCGGCCATCTTGGATTTAAAAAATGATCAAAAAATCGTTCTCTTCACCCTCGAGAACCTCGGACACGATATCCATATTGCTGAATTCATAATTATGAGCGGCAGCCATCTTTGAATTCAAAAATGATCACAGAATCGTTCTCTGCACCCTCGATAACCTCGGACACGATATCCATATTGCTGAATTCATAATTATGAGCGGCGGCCATCTTTGAATTCAAAAATGATCACAGAATCGTTATCTGCACCCTCGAGAACCTCGGACACGATATCCATATTGCTGAAATCATAATTTTGTGCGGCGGCCATCTTGGATTTAAAAAATGATCAAAAAATTGTTCTCTGCACCCTCGAGAACCTCGGACACGATATCCATATTGCTGAATTCATAATTATGAGCGGCGGCCATCTTTGAATTCAAAAATGATCACAGAATCGTTCTCTGCACCCTCGAGAACCTCGGACACGATATCCATATTGCTGAAATCATAATTTTGTGCGGCGGCCATCTTGGATTTCAAAAATGACCACAAAAGCGTTATCTGCACCCTCGAGAACCTCGGACACGATATCCATATTGCTGAAATCATAATTTTGTGCGGCGGTCATCTTGGATTTATCTAGCTTCCCTAAAGTACATATATACAAAAATCCCACGTGGCATAATATTCAAAATAATATTACGTAAATTTTATTTTAGTACTTTCCGACTTACATTTACCTATATATTTCAACAAATACATTGTCGCATCATCATTATTTTTTTACTATGATTCCCGCTTTATACTTGTTTGCTAAAATCTTACGTTATGTGAGCCCGAGAGACACGAACACAGTTCCTTCCTTGACAGTGGTCACGGGCGTACTACTGGCTTGAGCGAGCATGCAACCAAGGCGTCGCGTTTGGTTTATTACGAAAAAAAATAATATAAAATAATTCACAAAGTGTACTGATAAATCCCACAGTGAAAACTTATAAATACTAATAAACTATCGAATAAAATAAGTTTTGTGCTTATAGCTATCATAGTTTTATGATAATATAAGCAATTCAAATAAAAAAGTCTATTTTTCAAAAAATTAATCTATCGAGATTTTAGTCCGTAATCGTGTTTTCGAAACAGCGATAATTTAGATAAAGAAATAAAGATAAATACGTCAAAAAATTGGAACCGTAGTATTTGTAGAAGTATTTTAAGTAGATTGTTAAAAATGTTACTTTTTAGGACTATAGCGCCTTAAAACGATACTATATAAGTATTTCTGGCCATATAAGATTATTTAAGGGAGAAAAAATTGTGTAACTAGTATCCCCCGTAACCGCACACACACTAGCATAACGGTGTTTCACTTGCTAATATCAGGCCGCGGAGTCATTCTTTTTTTACACGTCCGTGGATAATTATATTCCAAACAGCCGCATTGAGATTGATTCTATTCTATTCTTCCTACTATGGCTCCTGTACCACAAGTTTGCCAATGTCACGTTAAAGTAGACCACCAAGCTTAGAGAGAGAATTTTTGTATTCTAATTTTATTGGTAGTGTTTGGTGTTAAAGATTGAACCAAGTTTTATTTTCTTATTTTACACCTGAAACAAAAATACATGCTCTTAGACTAATGAGCATACACATATATCTAATATATAAAATTCTCGTGTCATGGTGTTAAACTTTGAACTCCTCCGAAACGGCTATCTATTTTTCATCCCCCTAAATGTTAAGGGTGGTCCACACGATTTTTTTTTAATTTTTTTGACCTTTTTTTTTAAATTTGTTTGATTATGAGTCAGCATTAAAAAATACATACAACTTCACCCATCTACGATCAACAGTTACTTTTGTATCGCGATTTTAATATCGGCAATACAACGTTTGCTGGGTCAGCTAGTAATTACATAAATTATTACAAGTACTTAATGATATTTACAACTTAATCTTATTCTTTTTTATATATTTACACAAAATATTTACAAAAGAAGTGAAAACTAGGGAGAGAGGACATTTGAAGTACCCCACCCAACTTGGGCATTTCAGCAGGTATAAAATTGTACAAAGAAGGTTGCATTAAGTTGTTTAATTAAAGTTGTTGAAATAACAGTTTTATTAGAAATCTTAAATTTACAGAACCAAGGTTTTTGAGGGATTTCAGGTTGGAGTTCTCCATAAAATTTACCCTTAGAAGTTTTGGACACTTGCCACTTTGAGGGTCAGATATATAATTTAGTCTGCTTGTACCATTCTTGATCGACAGTATAAAGTATCTATGAAGTGGTTTTATAAAGAACTCGTGAAATAATTCAAAGTTTTAGGATAAACAGAAACACACTCAATAAGTTCACATATTTAATACTATTCATAATTAAATAATTTATAACAGATAGTCCTATCTTGCTCATTGTATATGTATCCATTCATCTCAGTCACAGAATATGTTCAATGTCTGAATTTTTTCTGCGATTAGTTACATGTTTTGAACATCTATTGCAAATAGTATCATCTATTGAATAACGAAATTAATTTTTTTAACAGGTAACCTGTCACGGTCACCAGTGGGTTCATCCTTTGCACAGGATGCCGGCTAGATAATGGGTACCACAACGGCGCCTATTTCTGCCGTGAAGCAGTAATGTGTTAGCATTACTGTGTTTCGGTCTGAAGGGCGCCGTAGCTAGTGAAATTACTGGGCCAGTAAGACTTGGCATCTTATGTCTCAAGGTGACGAGCACAATTATTGTAGTGCCACTCTGAATGATTTGGTTTTTCAAGAATCTCGAGCCGCACTGCATTGTTATGGGCAGGGCGTATCAAGTACCATCAGCTGAACGCCCTGCTCGTCTACTCCCTTACTGTCATAAAAAATAAATAGTAAGAATTAGTTGATACCAAGATGAAGAATGATGATTCATACCAGAATAAAAGTTAATAGAAGCTCAATAAAATGTTTGCTTTCAATTAAATTTAAATTTATTGTCGCGTTATTCCGCGCCAATTCACAACAATGCCGAAATATTAACATCACAAACTAGTTGTCCCCCGCGACTTCGTCCGCATATTATATATATATATTATTTGTTTGCTTTCTGGAGTGCTTCTCAGTTCCTCAATAAAGTGATTCTTCCTGTCTAACACCATTCTATATGACACAAATAATGTATCTTCCAATTAACATAATTTCCAAAGTCGGTTCAGTACTCCCAGAGTTAAATACTACAAAGATAACCTATTTATAATATTACTATAGATACATCAATCACAAAACTTACATACTTTATCTACACCCATGCTTTAAATCCTCTATTAAAGACTCTAGTGTAGATAAAGTCTCACTCATGTGATACTATTATCACAACTCATCAACCCACATTCGTATTTTAATACCCCTTATTATTACGCAACAGTTGCATAAATAACTATTACAAATTAAAATTTTGATAGCGTACACTTCTTTTACAAGTTTAGACTAAAAGACATCTTACTTTTACCAGTGGGAGGCTCCTATCCACAGAATGCCGGCTAGATTATGGCTGTGATGCCTTTTCTGCCGCGAAACAGTAATGTATTATTGTTGTGTTTCGGTCTAAAAGGCGTCGTAGCTAGTGAAATTAGTGGGAGACTTAACATCTTATGTCTCAAGGAATTTTATTTAAGAACCCAGAGCGGCACTACATTGTAATGGGCAGGGCGTATGAACGTCCTGCTCGTCTTAAACAATCTATATCCCTCTCTTGATCGGCTTGGGAGCGACCGTGACCCGCACGGGGCGGCACAGCTCCACCAACTGGGCCGCGTCGCGACTGCCGCCCGGTACCTCCTCGACAGACAGACACACAGATATGTCGACCCCGCACGGCTCCGTCCACACTCCGTGCGATATCAGCACTTTCGTTAGCAGCCGCACGTTCTGTGTGCCGTCCTCGTCTGAATAATATATTAATCAAACAATTATAAATAAACAAAAGTATTGACCCTCACTTCAGCTGGGATCGATTGGACGTAATTTCAGAAAACCGTTCCAAACCACAATCATGTCGTAATTGAGTTAAGAACACAAAACTGGTCACGTGATTCATATCAACGGACTGACAAGAAATGGCAGCCCTACTGTCACTCTTTAAATGACATCATGACTTAGCCCAACCCACATGTATGGAATACACTAACATTTATTAAACTTTAAACACAAATTCCTTAAAATGTGATGTTTATCAGGAACTACATCCAATTATATATTAAGCCACAACCTGAGAGAACGAGACATACCAAAATTTATGAACCATGCGTTGAACCACACGAACAGTTGGCTCAGTTGGTAAAAGCGGGTTCGAGTCCCGCATTGGTCATAATTTATTTATATAATAATAGATATACAGTACCACACAATTTAATACAAATTAGATCTTACTGTGGTTGTTTTGGTAAACAGTATCTAACTATATAAGCGACGTCTTAAGATTGACGCTAAACAACAGAAAGACACGGATTTCTAAGGGAACTTTTTTAAAACAAGTGTCCAACATGTGTTTAACATTTTTGTAATAACACCTATTGGTACCTACGTTTTATAGTTTTTGTATTATATTTTATTTTAAAAATAAAATATTATATTATGATACAAGTGAGCTAAATCGTTCATTATACACAAAGCTGTTGGTCTCACACGAGTGTCCAGTGAGCAAGTAGCTCACTAGTCTCATACGCACTTGTTCAACACACTTGCGATAAAAAAAACACCTTCTGAAGTAAAACTTGACATTTTTACAATTATTTACCACACAGAAACAAATGCGATACAAACAAAATATGACACTGCAATTATCATTTATTTTATGTTGACAGTCGTACGAATTCCTTTACTATCGCCCAAACTGACACTCATTACTAACGGCCGTTCCCAATATTCAGTCTATCTCTTACTTGAGATAAAAATCGTAACTATCGTTGACTTTTCTGTCCCAATAAACTTATCGACGTTAACTCAAGGTGAGATCCGTACGCGCTGCCTGTCAATGGGACGACGTATAGCATACCAAGCGATAGAAGTTTGTATGGAAATTGCAATTCACGCGTCCCAATATAAGGCGATAACAATGACTTGTCGGGTATATTGAGACAGCTTCAGATTATTGACAGTAGAAGATAGTAACTTCTCTCTATCTGTAGATAGTATATTGGGAACGGCCGTAAATAAACATCTTCTCTCAATCGTCATAACAGACTGCTCTAAGTGCAGAGGATGTCAGGCCGAAGACGAAACGGTCACTTACGTAACGCTGGAATGTACAGGAGGGGCCAACCAACAGACAAAAACCTCAGTGAATACAAGATCGCCCTCCGAAGTCAGCGACAACCCGCCGGACAAAGATCTCAATGACGATTGGTCCTGCACTACCCTTATGCAACCTGTTCTGGCGACCTTTGTGGGAAGCCTATTAACACTACCTCTTCCGGTACGTGGTCGCCATTCGAGGACTTTACTGCCCCAACGGGATTTTTCTTTAGAGCTATGTTCCCTGCCCACTGCCACTTCAGTTGTGTAACCATCTGGGCTATGTCAGACTTTGGTTCTTCTACGGATCTCATTTCTGATTCGATCTCGCAGGGAAACTCCGAGCATAGCCCTCTGAGCGACCACGAGCTTCCTCATAAGGCCCATAGTTAGCGAGCACCTCTGTGTTCCGTATATCATCAGTGTCAACACACACTGTGGTATTTTTGTGTGTATACCATACCGTAGTATATATAGATATAAACCAACTTGTATTAAGATGATCGAGCGGCCTCAGGTGGTCTCTGGGTGGGACCAGGGCGTGCACCCTGCGGTCAGGGTAGGCCACACGTATCCGGAGCGCGCTGGGGTCCCGCACACGGAGCACCTCGGCCTCGAAGCCCACTCCTGCGATGAGTCCGGCACAGAACCGCAGCACCGTGTCGTTGTCATTCGCCGGCTCGATGATCGTCGCTACGCACATTCGTATCTGTCAAACAACATAACGGCTTAATTTATACCATATTTGTATTTACCATTGGGAGGCTCCTTTGCACAGTATGCCGGCTAGATTATGCGTACTGCTTCACGGTAGAAAAATGTGTCGTTGTGATACCCATAATCTAGCCGGCATCCTGTGCAAAGGATCCTCCCACTCTCGTATATTTGTAAAACGTGTCGTGGTGTCCACAAACACTTCCCGTACTGAGCAGGTAGCGGTAATTCACTCGTCACCTAAACTCGGCCTTGCTCCGCACACTCCGCATTACTTCCTAGCACCACTCCGCTGCCATGCTTCGCGTCAATGGACTATAAACTTACAGCTAGCTTGCAATAGCAAATAGTAATGAAATAATTAAAATGATTGATGACTAAGAGGATGTAATATTACACTTTAAAACTTACTTAACTACAATTATTTAATCTGGAAGAACTAATTGGATAACGTTCTTTTTAGTTTGGTGATAGTGCGAAAACAGCTTACAGTGTGGACTTACAGCTCAGTGCCAAACTCTTTCTTTGTTATGCCATTAAGTGAGCTAGAAATAGCAGAAGAAGTAAAGTCACTATAATATAATACCAATGCAATGATCTTAAAGAAGCCCGGAATTGCGATCTTAAGAGTTTTGACCTATTTGGTCAATTTGTCCTTCGAAACAGGTATTGACCCGGATGTGTTGAAACAGTCATGCACAATACCACTTTTAAAAAAAGGAGATGAATCAGATATATATAATTTCACCAAATCAAAATCAAAAGGGTAAATCCACTTTCCTTGCCATATTTAGCCTATTGAAGTCAGTAATTGAGAATATGGATTGCAAAAAACATGCAACTGTTCTTTGTCTTGACATGTCCAAAGCTTTCGATATGGTAAATCACGATATTTTAATGGGAAAAATGGAAAAGTATGGCATTAGGGACCCTTACCTTGGTTTAAATCATATTTAATTGGACGCAGGCAATGTACGCAAATAAACGTGGTAAACGTAAAGCAAGAAGTACTAACTCATCAGTCATCCTATTCCAGCTGTAAAAGTGGAGCTCCTCAGGGAACTATTTTGGGTCCTTTGTTATTTATTATTTATATTATTGACTTTCAAAAAATAACTCAACACCGTTTTTTATATATTTTGCTGATGATATATCGTTTCTCATGTCCTCTAATACTGATCTCAGATAAGGAGCTTAATTTCTCTAATCTCATTGATAAGGTAGAAAGCTCTAGAATTTATAGATTTGTATATAGTATAGAATATTGTTATAGACTGAGGCGAATGGCATCAAAAAAGTTATCTTTAAATGCTGTACTTGGCTTGACAACGAAATAATTTTGTGTTAAAATTAAAATTATCTTTATTTATATTATAGAAAAAATTGAGCTATTTGTATAAGACGACCTTATACTAGGTAGGTACAGTTTTTGGTAAAGAAGTCCACCCTAATGTCGTGAGAAGAGGTAAGAGTCACGCGATAGAAAGAGAGGCAACTTCTAGGTAAATAAAAATGTAGGATAATAGCGATCTGAATTACACCTTATTGTATAACCGCAAGAGTGCGTATTTCTTTAATTGATTTTGCGGAGTGAGACTTCCGTACTTGTACTATTATATATTGTTATAATAGACTCACGTTGAGATTGGGTTTGGGGACCACGGGTAGCGGAGCGGCCATTAGCAGCGGGTGCAGCGCGCGCGCGAGCATGCTCGGCTTGAGCTCGGCGCTCGACAGCTGCTGGAACACGGCGATGGTGAACGGCTCGGGCTCCACGCCTGGTGCCACACAATATACCATTACAACCTTACTTAAACTTCACCAAGGCAACGTTCATAATAGGGTTTCATAATTAAAACTTAGAATAATAACGCTCAGAACGATAGTATCATTCATAGTTCCTGTCAATATAGAAGTTACATTAAAATGAATGTGTGGGTGAGCGTCACGTACTTACATTCACCAAAACGCACACACACAGTCAAATAATGTTGCAAGTGAATAGACATTTCCCTAAATTAGTAAATTGTGACGAATAGTAGATTATATGTAATAAGTACGAAGAAATAAAATTTTGTTGCATCAATTTTTGAAGTGAAACTTCTTTAGAATCATTGTTATTAGATACTCGATGAAACGATAAAGCGAGACGATAGAGGCGCCGTTGCCAGCTATTATTTATAAAACTATTATTCAAATCCAAGATGGACGTCGCGCAAAAATATAATTTCGTATCCGAGGTTCTCGAGGCTGCAGAGAACGAATTTGGGGTCATTTTTGAAATCCAAGATGGTCCCCGGGAAAAATTATGATTTCAACAATATGTATATCGTATCCGAGGTTCTTGATAGTTCAGCGTGCGGCCGCGAAAAAATAGAATATCTAATAATTATTAATATTGACAAAAACATTTGGTTTAGAGAACAGAACAGATTAGGATAATTAAAAAATTAAATAATATTAAAAAATTTGTTTATTAGTTTTCCAAAGAAGTTTCACTTCTGACACGTGTACCTTGTACACACAACATTTTTTCTTGTTTTAAATGTAATTGTACCTACAAATTATTTGATTGTTGGGCGAGTTATAATAATCGTGCGTTTCAATTTATTGGTGGCAAGTACCGCAGTATTGTAAACATTTGTGTGCTCCTTCATTACACTAGGCAATACCCATAATTGTTAACTCTTATGGCTGCACATGACTTTGAGAAAGACTTGTAGAGTTCTCTCTAAACTTATTTCATGTGATTTTGCAGCTCCTTCCCGAACTGTTTTAATTTAGTTTACTTTTATTGTAATAGTTTTTTTAATAACTATGGACAATGTGCTTTGTGTAATGAAAACGCGCGCTCACCCTTACTATTGGGCTGTTTTAGCTTAAGCTCAGCATAATGTCAGCTGTCAAATGACTAAAAATAGTTAATAAAATCAAATCAAAAGTTGCGCTAAACTTGAACTCAGTCGAGTTTTACGTGAGTAAAATCTGGGAGTGTAAGTACGGTGGACGGATCACAGCTTTATAATGATTCGGTGACCGTAAGGCGTGGACTAGGATTGTAAACGCTACAACCAACCCTACAATATTTGTGTTGATCATGTGACTAAGCTGCAAATGGGCATTTATTTTACTGGTTTTCTATTGGTCATCCAAAATTTATATATTAAATTGAATAGTTGTTTAGTTTAAGTTTTAGAAGAGTACTAATTTTATTAAATTCTTTTAAATAGAATATTGTTATCCCTGAAAATTCAGTATTTTGACTCCAATGTATATTTTTGGGGAGCAACTTCCAAATTTCAAATTATATTTAAATATTTTATTCGGTTCAAAATTTTCTTCAAGTCCTTCTTTGTGCACTGTGTTTTCTTCGGAATATTTTCATTGCGTTATGTTGTAATCGGCGCTCTAAGAAATCAGTGGGAGGCTTCTTTGCACAAAATGCCGGCTAGATTGCCTTGAAGCAGTAATGGGTAAGCATTACTGTGTTTCGGTCTGAAGGGTGCCGTAGCTAGTGAAATTACTGGGCAAATGAGACTTAACATCTTGTCTCAAGGTGACGAGCACAATTGTAGGGCCACTCAGAATTTTGGGTTTTTCGAGGATTCTAAGCGGCTTTGCACTGTAATGGGCAGGGCGTATCAATTACCTTCAGTTGAACGTCCTCCTCGTCTCGTCCCTTATTTTCATAAAAAAAAACAATTTTTATGAATATCGATGTATGACCGCGCCTTAAGGCACATCACACAAAACTGACCCGCGGATGCCAGCAGCCGGTCCAGCAGCTCGGCATGGTGTGTGAGCGCGGCGGCGGCAGAAAGCGCGGCGGCCGCCCCCGTCCCCGCCGCCCCCGCGCCGCCCGCGGCCGCCAGCAGGCGCGCGGCACTCACCCGCAGGGCCAGCTGCCACACGCACGCGCTCTCCTGCTCCGTCACGCCGCTGAACTGATGCTGTAGCCTGAAAATAAAGTATAAAAACTTAATTATAATTACCTTTAGGAACAATTAACAGATACATATATATATATATATACTTTTTTTGTTTATCTGAAAGAAAACATATTTTTTTCTATGACATTATTATTTTCGTTTGTCCCACCTATTCAAGGACATCCTGTTCGAAGTAAATCCATCGAACAGCATTATACATATTACAAATTTGCTTAGTTGATAATATTAATTACTTACAACCATGTGATGCCTTTAGTAAGACAGTACGCGAGTAACCATTGATCGGTCCGGTCCTAGTTACCACTAACCATTTGTCTATAACCATTACAGGACTGGTCCGAGTAACAATTTCAACCAATTAATAGTAGAAATCCGCGTACTTACAAATAGAACCATTAATTATTGTTATTTACCAAGTGTCATAGATTAATTTAGTATCTTAAGTAAATAAACACTTTTACCATAAAACCAATATAGATATCTACCCCTAAGTGCACCCCTTTTCACATCCAGTATATAACAAATATTCTTAAAAAGTTGAAAGACAAGAAGATTTCATTTACACCATTAAATATATACTTTCATTAATTAAAGCCGTGTTATTAACAAATAATTGAATAAAAATAATTAAATTATTAATATCACACATATCAATATAACGCTGTTATTGAATATTAACGAATATGGCTCTATGTGCTCGGACCTTTTGCCTGTCCGATGGACGAAGAAAAATTAACGAATGTCGCAAACGTCAGATTGAAAACTTTTATTTATTATTTTTAACAAAGTACTCATAAATGAATAAATACACTTGGAGATTATCATAAAATATAACTCAGCAATTTGAAACAATTTATTAAACCATTTAATTAAAATGGCTAAAAATCGTTTCAATTGCCTTTTCTCTGCCGGAAGTACTAACGTTACTTCCGTCAGAAAAAAATTCTGAGTTACCCCCAAGTCACACCTAAAGAAGTTTTACTTCAATAAGAACAAAACAGGTGTGTGCTTAAATCTAGCTCCATATTGATGTGTCCGAACGCACGAACCTATAACTAGATTCACATTAGTAGGTTTCTGCCACCACCACTTATCTTAAACAATTATCATATTCAGAAACGGAAAATCTACTGTAACCTACTCACTAAGAATTACACACACACACACACACACATACATTCACATTTAATTTTTATTTTTTTAAATTTGTTTCGTTTGTCATTGTCATTTGTCGAGGAATCACTGACCCCGAAGATACAGTTTTAACTAGTTTCGGGGTCAGAGGTCTTTTAATATCACTGCAAAACCGCAAGGGATGCTGGTCATTCCGTAACTAGATATTGCATATTTTCGGTTCGTTCGAGTTAAAATGTCCGATGACTTTATCGAGTTAGTACAGCAATATAGAGTACTGTATGACGCTTAATGTAAAGTATCTAGACTGAAGATAGGTCTCACACTTTTACAACTACAATAGTATCAGGAATAGTAGTTGTTACCATTATTTTAGTAACATATCTTTGTGCTCCGCAAATCGTGACTCACTATCGTGAATCACTGATGCTGCGTCAACCCAGTCACGAAAACAGAGCAACAGCTGACGATCCAGCCAGTCAAGAAAACGAAGGTTTCACTGGAAATACGAACCAGTTGTCTCAACTTTGACCAACAATAGCCCCCAAGAAACCCGCCAAACGATCACAAGGGTAAACTCAAAAGGAAGTTGATTCCTCTGGTGTTGCAAGAGGGTGTGGGCGGCGTTGATCACTTAACACCAGGTGACCCGTACGCTCGTTTCTCGTGTCGCCCGTACTTCCTATTCCATAAAATAAAAAAGTACAGAGTAACTAATCGCACCCTATCTATGTCGGTTAACTGTCTAATTTTTTTAACGGCATATGCTGCAGAACTTAGCTCAAGAAAGTTAGCCCCCCAGATTTTTTTTTATTTTTTTTTATTACATCGTTAGTTCGCCATTTGTTCTTGATTGTTCTCTATAAACATTTGTTTGTTCTCGATTTTTTTTTAAATTTGCAATTCATTAAAATTGGTTAGGTTAGGTTATGTTAGAACAGTTAAAACAACGCACGAGCCGAGCGTAGCGTGCCACGGCAGCGGCCGGCGAGTGCCAGAACCAAATAGTAGGCGTTTCCCCCCATTTTTTATTAATTGTTTTTAAATAAACAACAAAAGAACAAACAATTATTTATAGCGAACAATTAAGAACAAACTACGAACTAACGATATGCGATATTGAAAATTCAAAAATAGAAAAAAATTTTTTTTGGGGGGCTAAGTTTTACCACTTCTCCGTTTAATAAAATATTCGCATCTACATTTTTTACATTTGGTGCGGTAAATTTAATATATTTAGTTTCATGACTATTTAACAATAACTTAATTGCGCTAAACCAGTACACGATGTCAGATAGAGTATTGTTTACTTCGTCATATAACTCTTTTCACTTTGAATTTGAATGAAGTGTCATCCGCAAACAATACTACCTTGTTTTTTTTATCTACAATGTTAGGTAGATCATTTATATAAATTAGGAAGAGGAAGTGTCCAAGAATATACCCTTGTGGTACCCCCATACCGAGAGGAATCTCAGGAGATTTCCTGCTATTCACATCGACCCTCTGAATCCTATTTATTACATTTTTGATAATGTTTTGTATGTTTTGTAGCACATTGAGGAATTTTCTAGAAACTGTGACATTCATAATGTTAACACGAGGAACAAACATAAACTTGTTATGCCTACTATGATCCCAGAAAATGTACAAAACAAATGTGTTACGAAATTTAAAAGAATTGTTAAAAAACGTTTGTGTGGGAAAGGTTATTATAGCATAAACGATTTTCTTAATGACACCACGGACTGGGATTAAAGCGAACACCCTCAGGCTCTTTAATTATTAATGTTTATTGTACGATATTACATTGTAATCCATATTTTATATAAATAAAAAAAAGCCCGCTGAGTTTCTTGCGCCCATTCTTCTCAGGTCTGAGGCAGTCTCTTTTGAATGGGTGGTAGATTTTGACGTTCAATAAGTGATTATAAATCCTATTTTGAATAAAAATATTTGAATTTGAATATTATTTAAATATGAGATCAGAAGATCGAGCGCAGATCTTCTTATACCATAAGACCACGTGACATAGCCTACTGGCCAGTGTTGAATGTTGAATATAATCAAAAGCCTAAGATAAATCACAGGAGATACCAACTGCATTCTGTGATTCCTCCCAGGCCTCAAAAATATTCCTGATGAGTTCAACTCGTCGTTCGTTGCCCGTCCCGACCAGACGTGTTGCGTGAACTTATTAAATTCTATATTCTTAAGAATATAGAATTTAATAATAAATAATAATAATTTAATAATAAATTAATTTGCTAAATTCAAACATTATTGATTAAAAGCGTGTAATTTGTGAATTGTGAACAACGATATACAAGGAAGGATTACGCCACATGAGGGCGTCTCTACGCCAGAAAGGAACAGCACCCATTTCCGTCTCACTCTTACCTGCACCTTCGCATAAACTGCAAACTCGTGCCTACGTAAGAAGATGCGTTAACATTTATCTTGCTACTGGCCTGAAAATGATTAGTTCACCTACTGGAACAGGTTCTCAATCCCAGCCAAACCTATCTACTCTCTCTGATAATGACTCTCATATCACCCAAAGAAGAACTCAAAAAATTGAAAAAAGGAAGCAACCAGATGATCGCAGTTGTGACTGTGCTGTTGACGTACCAACCCTGAAAGGAGAAATAAAAAATCCCACAAAAATACTTGAGGAATTTATGTGCGGCAGTCGACAATCTACCGCGAAAATGTCCGACAGTATATCAGACCTTAAAAGTGAAGTAAAAGTATGAAGGAATCTCAGGAAACAAATATGAGCACAATTAACAATAACGTGACTGATGTTAAAGCGCAAAATGTAAAAATGAATCTATCAATAACTAATCTATCCAAGGAACAGAACCAATTGAAGTCCAGTCTTCTAAAACTTGAGAAAAGAGTAGATATTGGTGAGAAAAATCTCGAATTTTTGGAAAATGACATTAGTAAACTAATAGTTTCTTCAATTCCATCTACAAGTCACACTGGATCGCAGCCACTGGTAAATTAAGAGTTACTGATGGAATTTCAATAACGTATTAGAAGACAGAGGAACTTAATTTTTGTTGGAGTGGCTGAGCAAAAATGTAAGAATGCTGAATAGCGACACATTAAAGATGATTTCGATTTGATGAAAATACTTAAAGGTTTTCAAGACATACCTACCCCTATAAAAATTCACCGCATTGGAAAGTACAGTGAGTCAAAAAACCGTGGAATCAACATCTCTTTTAGTAAAAAGAAACTGTCAAACGACTACTAACGCTCAAAAGATAATCTGCCAAGTGGTATTAAAATGTATTCGGATAATTCTCCTAACCAGCAGAAACAGTTGAATAACCTGCGAGACGAGCTAAATCGCCGCATTGGAGAGGATTAGAATAACCTTACTATTAAATATATTAAAGGGATACCGAAAATCATCTCCACTGAACCAAAAAATCCACCCTACTCATGCATTAAGAAGACCATTAATTACCAAATTATTTGCAACTATTCTGAAGTTAATAAAATTAAATCCTGCCTATACTTCCTATATCTTTTTTAATTTATTTTGTTTAAGCTGTTTTAATTTAATACATTTACAATTGTAATTAGGTGGGGGACCAGTGTCACAGGTGTGATATAGTAGGTACCTCAGACAATACGCGGTCAGCTGCTGGAGCGCGTGCGGCGAGGGCGCCGGCCGCGGCGTGTTTAGGGCGTAGTGCAGCGCCACGGCGCAGCGGCAGAACAGCGCCGTGAAGTTGGCAGCGCCCGACACCAGCGGCTCCATCTCAGACAGCCTGCGAGGTACGGAGTGGTGTTTGTTACAGGGAACATTTACGAACCATGCGGCAGTCGAACGGGTTGCTCATTTGATAAGAGCGCTCGTTTATACATTTTGGTTACAAATTTAACTTCTACGGGTTACATTTTTTTACTCATATTAAAGATCAATGGCTTTACAAATATACTTTGCATAAAGATATACTTGAGAATAAACCAAAAATTTATATATTCTTGGTTTATTCTTTAATGTTCAGCCATATTAAAGTTTTTTTTTTCAAATAGACTAAGCGTTATTGTGTCGTCATTACAAATATTTAATTTAAATGAATCTACCAAATGTACGGAAAAAGTAGAGTTTGTAAGAATAAAACGAGAAACTCAACGGCCATTTTTTAATCAATAAGTATTTTACAATGTTCTGCATCCAATATATGAATCATGTTCAAAGCAAAAAAAGGGACCTGAAGGATTTGCAACAATTTCATTGTGAGCGAATACCGCAAGATGACATAAACAGTCTCATTAAATCAATGAATAATCGTTGCCGACAAGTTCTGAATAGCAGAGGAGGCCATACTTTGTATTAAATTATCCTATTCTTTCACAATAAATTCATTTGCTTTAGAAATTTCAATTTGTTAATAAAATGTTCAGTTTCTTATGTACCTTGTAAATAGCTTTATGTTTTATGATAGATTAATTTATAATATGTACCTAGCTGTAAGTTTTCTAAAGTTTTAAAATAAAAATAAATAAAATAAATTATAGTATATTGAATGCATCAACCTTTATCTTGCATATAGCAGTATCAATATAAGCGAAAATGCATAAAAAAACGATCAATTATCATCCAAAATATCCAATGAGTTCTGTACCAAAGTACAATACCTAGTTTTGCCATAAATACTGAAACAAAGAAGAAAAATTTGTAATGCAAATAACATTTATTACCTTTACAGTGTGTTAGTTTAATACATAAATATAAAACAATTTAAAATATAAAAAGCTTATTCAAAGTGGAAGATGGAGACCCCATTGGCTGCAATACAGTCCTTTAAACATTGAGGCCAGTTATCAATAGAAGCACGCACTCTTTCTATGAGAAAATTCTTCACTGGCAATCGTACGTATCGTTTTAGGGACTCCAAATTATCATAGCGTTTAGAGCAAGCTAGAACTCTAAAACTGCCCATAGATCATAATCCAGCGGATTAAAATCGGGACTATACGACGGCCAGTTTTCAGCTCTGATGAAGTCCGAAACGTTCGTTTCCAACCAACACTGCGTAGACCGAGCTTTATGACCCGGCGCCGAGTATTGCTGGAAGGACCATTCTTGGTTATCGAACATGTGTTGTTATGGGGCTCCACTACCTTCTCAAGAATGGTATCTTGATACACGTGTGGCAATCTTTTGATACCTTTTTCACAAAAGTATGGCTCAGTCACTCCTTCACAGCTAATACCCCATCAAACCATCACTGAAATCGGATAGTGCCCACTCTGTCGAATAATTGGGAAGCTACTTAGAGCTTTGAGCATAAATAAGGTCATATTGTTTGTTAAAATGTTGCTCAATTGTAAAAAAATTCTCATCCGTAAGCAAAATTTTTCTATGACCTCCTTTTGCGTATCGCTTCAGTAGTTGTATCAATTTTACCACCCTTTTCTTTTTTAAAGTATCAGTTAAGAAATCACCAGTACGTCTTTTTCGCCTTTTTTTCTCTCCTTTATTAATTGTGGTTGCAGCATTCTCCTTTTTTCCTTTAACTTCTTTAGTATAAATTCCGCAATATATACATCTTTGAGGTTTTCTTCGTTTCATTACTACTTTTTTCTTCCATTCGTTCACAAAAGAAAATATAATTGGCCTTGGTTTGTTCTTTGACTTTTCCAATACGAAAATATTTATTTACCTGACTTTCCTCGATATTTATATTTAGTCCGGATTTGAAGATATTTTTCACTTTATGTATTAGATCTTGAGTAGATTTACCATTTTCCTTCAATTCGGAAATAATTAAATTGATTTGTTTGTTTTCCCTTTTCAGAGTTTCTATCTCTTTCTCAAGATTTTCTAACTTTATTTTAAGGATTTTATTTTCTGCTATGATAGATTGTAGGCTTTCATCCATTATTTCCGTTATTATTTTAGTTATGGAGTCTGTCAGTTCTGTTGTTTGTTTTTTGCATTTCATTTTTCATTGTTTTAATTTTTTTTTTAATTTTTAAGTTGGAAACAGAAGATAGGTTTAATGTGTAATAGACAAAAACTCAATGGTCTCTTTGACAAGGCTGTATGGATGATTTGCCTTGGCCTATACCCTTTTGAAGGACTATAAAATCTACGCTGTATGGGCCGCAAACGGGTAGGTCGGTACGATTTTTAATAAGAAGATTGATTTTTTTTTTATTGAATAGGAGGACAAACGAGCGTACGGGTCACCTGTTGTTAAGTGATCACCGCCGCCCACAATCTCTTGCAATAATTAATGAAATGTTATTGTTAATTTCTCCTTTATTTATATTTAATATCTGTTTTAGTGCGTAGTAATTTTAGGATTTTACGATATTTCTAAAAAACACTGTGCGTTAAGTATTTAAAGTTAAATAGCTTTTTGTATGGATATTGTATGCATAGATTATAAATCCTATTAAGCCAGAAGGTATGTATTGATAAATTGTGCCTTACCCTATGCTCATTCGCGTTCTGTTCCTTTCGGCTTTTGATTCCTGAACCAATTATTATTGTTTTTTGTTGTTGATTATTGAAAACCCAATAATTCTGAGCGACACCACAATTACGCACGTCAACTTTCTCATTTGCCCAATTATTTTATTAGCTACGGCGCTAAACACAATAATTTTTACACATTTATGCTTCACGGCGCCTTTATGGTACCCATAATTGGACGTAATTCTAGAAAAACGATCCATACCACAATCATGTCGTAATTGAGTTAAGAACACAAAACTAGTCACGTGATTCATATTAACGGACTGTCAAAAAATGACAGCCCTACTGTCACTCTTTAAATGACATCATGGCTTAGTAGCCAAACCCACATATTGTATAGAATACACTAATATTTATTAAACTTCAAACACGAATTCCTTAAAATATGATGTTTGTGGCTTGGAACGTTTTTCAGGAACAACGTCCAATTGAGCCTCCCCCTGGTGAACATATTAATATGACGGCTGTAGTTACTTGTTGAGCTGCTCCTCGGCCGCCTGCAGCATCTTGAGCCGCACGGTGGCCGACAGCGTCACGTTGTCCACGTGCTGCAGCACAGTGTCCAGGAAGCGACGCACCGCGCGGTCGTCTGTCCCGGCCGCAGCCCGCTCGCTCGACACCTGGCTGCCGCCTGCTCCGCGACAGATAATGTTCATTATTAGATCATTTATACGTCTAGATCACTGTTTCTCAACCTTATTTTGATCACCGCCCACTTTGAGAATATGTTTTTTTCTAGAGTATTTTCGTGTATTTTTTTGACTATATTTTTTAATCTACCCACGCCCCATCTGCGCCATCTCAATGCCCCCTAATTTGTCTCTGGGTCTTCTACTGCCCCCCCGAAAGTCTCAAACGCCCACAAGGGGGCGTTATCGCCCACGTTGAGAACCTATAGTCTAGATAGTCTCTTACTGTTATACAACCGATAATAGTACATTATTGCAAAGGCCGGGAAATAGGCAATTGCAGGTCGAGTATGAGTTTCTAACTTCACTAAATACGAGACAGGCAACTGCCATTTCCCACCGAGGCATATATAGTGCTTTTCTCAAAAGAATGCAGGAAAATAAAACACACTTTTTATATATAATATAAATTAAAAGTAGTTAAATTCCAATAATTTTTCAAGTTTATGCCGTTTTTAACATTAACTGTACATTTTCAGCATGGAATAAATTGCCCATAATGTTTTTGGCTTTTTGATGGCTTTTTAGTTTTAAAAATCTCATAAAAATACGCCAATAATACTGTTTTACAGAAAATGTTCACTTTTTTCTCGTTTTTCCAATTCATAAAATTTTCATATACTTTCATGTATTTTTCTTTTGACTTCGCTGAAAACAGGTTTTCAATTGTCAATTTGCCTTATGATCATAAATCTGGTTGAGTACAATCAATCTCCATTTCACTCTCTGAACCGTTGGAACTCATTTTAATTATTATTAAATTTATATTTATAAAGTAGTATATAGTAGAAGTATATAATAAATCAAGACGAATTTTTAGCTTTGCCGCCAATTTTTTTTATCACCTGTGCCGACAGGCAAACGCAAAGAGACTATGGTATGCCAAGAATGACAAAAGAGATCCGATCAAAGAGTATTTAATAACCCCAGCACGCCGTTTCATACAACATTGCAGGAACGTTGTAATGTTCCAAATTCAAAAAACGTTCCTGCAATGGATTTGATTGTCTTTGTCTGAAAATTCGATACTTCTCGTATTTAATTTTTCGAAAATAATGACAACATTTCCATGCATGTTTGAGAATAAACACGTTAGTGTACGTGACGAACTACGTCTTATACTCACATTTTGTGCGACACTTTATAGTAGTGTGTGTGCATTCCTCAAAATAGAGGTTAATTCTAAACACAATTTTTTTCGACGTTTCACAGCGGTCATAGTCTATCTAGATGTATAAATGATATAAGTGTTTACTAAAACATGTATGAGTGTGTACCAACCAGAGTACACAGCTAAGAAGTAAAACTTATTTATGACATACCATATTTCTACTATTTGCAACTTCCCAGAAATTGGATAGATAAAGCTCTGTGCTCTAACCAACTGAGCTAACCGTTCGAGTGACGTATCGTCATAAAATCTTGTATGCTTTGTTCAACTCTCAGGTTGTGGCTTCATCTACAGGATCTACCTTACAGTTGATACTGCTCAACCCCAATATTTGCATATTAGGAAATTGACTTGAGATGTCGCTCTTGTAAATCTAAACAATATGTTATGTTTTTAAAGTGATAACCCTCACTTCTAGGATTAATACACATTTTTTTTTTACTATTACTACTTTTAATACTACTTTAACTTCATACTAGAGCGCCCGAATCGACATACGCACACATACACACGAATTAGACGGCCGCTAAGCAATCTTGGGAAGACAAAAGTATTGAGTGCCACGACGAACGCCGCCGAGACTATTCTATCCAGTGACCTGTATAAATACCACTGGACAGACTGTTCCATATGTTTGACAGCAAATTTTTTGTGCCTTTTTGAAGCGCCACTCGCGAGCGTCCAGAGACCTAATTTTGACGTATTATACAAATGGCTGCGAAGGAACGTACAATACTCTGAAGTATTTTTACATTTTGAATTAATTTCTTTTGTTCTTCGTGTTATTTATACTTCAAGAATCAACGTAGTAAAGTACACAATTTTGTTTTGTAAATAGTTTCCCACCATCTATGTTGTCCACTAAGTTGTCATCACTAGGTTTAGTACCGAAGACTCTCGCTACATGGCCAACAGCGCCAAAATGGCGAATATCAAACAGGCACAAATGCACTTTGACAGCCGTCAGTCCAGTGGTACGCTCCGCCCAGACGTATAGGTGAACATTGATGAGACTGGTGATTCACGCTACTGTTCTCTTAGATCAACTCACCGATAGGCAGCGGTGGCACCAGATGCGGCATGGTGTCGCGCAGGTACGTGTAGTGCTTCACCGTGTGCTCTTCAAACAGCGGCAGCATCGTGGTGCAATGCTGCGCCGCGTTCAGCACCAGAATCAGTACACACATGTCTGTGGCCAGCTAAGGGTCGCTTCACGAGTGATATTACCTAACAATATCAATGTAAATCTACTTTCCTTTTCATTCTAATAAAATTTCTAGTCAATCTACTTTCATCCATCCCCTTAGCCCTAAAAACTTGTGCAGTCAAAGAATTTTCATCCACCCTATTAGCTCCAAAAATTGTGCAGTCCAATCTAGATTCATCCATCCCATTAGCTGCAAAATTTTTGTAGTAAGTCTACTGTCCACGCCATTAGCTCTCAAAACTTGTGCAGTCAGAAAATTTTCATCTACCCTATTGGCTCCAAAAAATTGTGCAGTCCAATCTACATTCATCCATCCCATTAGCTGCAAATTTTTTGTAGTAAGTCTACTGTCCACGGTATAAAAACTTATGCATTCAAACAATTTTCATCTAACCTATTGGCCCCAAAGCATTGAGCAGTCCAATCTACATTAATCCAGCCCAAAAGCTGCAAACTTTTTGTAGTAAGTCTACTGTCCACGCCATTAGCTATAAAAACTTATGCATTCAAACAATTTTCATCTACCCTGTTGGCTCCAAAACATTGTGCAGTCCAAACTACATTCATCCAGCCCGATAGCTGCAAACTTTTTGTAGTAAGTCTACTGTCCACGCCATTAGCTATAAAAACTTATGCATTCAAACAATTTTCATCTACCCTGTTGGCTCCAAAACATTGTGCAGTCCAAACTACATTCATCCAGCCCAATAGCTGCAAACTTTTTGTAGTAAGTCTACTGTCCACGCCATTAGCTATAAAAACTTATGCATTCAAACAATTTTCATCTACCCTGTTGGCTCCAAAACATTGTGCAGTCCAAACTACATTCATCCAGCCCAATAGCTGCAAACTTTTTGTAGTAAGTCTACTGTCCACGCCATTAGCTATAAAAACTTATGCATTCAAACAATTTTCATCTACCCTGTTGGCTCCAAAACATTGTGCAGTCCAAACTACATTCATCCAGCCCAATAGCTGCAAACTTTTTGTAGTAAGTCTACTGTCCACGCCATTAACTATAAAAACTTATGCATTCAAACAATTTTCATCTACCCTGTTGGCTCCAAAACATTGTGCAGTCCAAACTAGTCATCCAGCCCATTAGCTGCAAACTTTTTGTAGTAAGTCTACTGTCCACGCCATTAGCTATAAAAACTTCTGCATTCAAACAATTTTCATCTACCCTATTGGCTCCAAAAAACTGTGCAGTCCAATCTACATTCATCCATCCCATTAGCTGCAAATTTTTTGTAGTAAGTCTTCTGTCCATGCCATTACCTCTAAAAACTTGTGCAGTGAAACAATTTTCATCTACCCTATTTTCTCCAAAAATTGTGCAGTCCAATCTACATTCATCCATCCCATTAGCTGCAAATGTTTTGTAGTAAGTCTACTGTCCACGCCATTAACTATAAAAACTTATGCATTCAAACAATTTTCATCTACCCTATTGGCTCCAAAAAACTGTGCAGTCCAATCTACATTCATCCATCCCATTAGCTGCAATTTTTTTGTAGTAAGTCTACTGTCCACGGTATAAAAACTTATGCATTCAAACAATTTTCATCTAACCTATTGGCCCCAAAGCATTGAGCAGTCCAATCTACATTCATCCAGCCCAATAGCTGCAAACTTTTTGTAGTACGAGGGGCGGTCAAAAAGTTCGCGGAATGGCGGGGTTGGCGGGGGTGAGGTCGCTCCTCCAGGTAGCCGCTACTTGAGTAACTCATAATTACTATATATGCCAATTTCTAGCCTAATTGGGTCATTAGCTTTCGAGTTACAAACGAGTGAACAAGTAAATCGGGAACAAACTAGCCACTATGGAGAAAATTGAACATCGCGCCGTCGTAAAGTTCCTCACCAAACAAGGAAAAACGCCTCAAACTATTTTGCAAGAGATGTTAGCTGTTTACGGAGACTCTGCTCCTGGTAAAACCATGATTTACAAATGGCACGGCCTTTTCAAGCAAGGAAGGGAGTCAATTGAAGATGATCCTCGACCTGGACGGCCCATTGAGGCCACTACGCCGGAAATCATTGAAAAAGTTGAAAAACTTGTATTGGAAGACGGAAGGTTGAAGAAGAAACAACTTGCAGCATCAGTTGGAGTATCAGAAACCACAATTTTAAATATTCTTCATCAACATCTTGGCATGAGTAAAGTGTGTTCAAGGTGGGTCCCGAGAATGCTCACGCCGCTGCAAAAACGTGAGCGCGTCAACTGTTCCCGCGAGTATTTGGACCGCTGTGGAGAAGTTAGGGAAGAAATTATGGCCCGAATTGTAACCGGTGATGAAACTTGGGTTCACCACTATGAGCCTGAGTCAAAGCAGGAGTCGATGCAGTGGCACAAAAAAGGCACACCACCCCCAAAAAAATTTAAAGTGTCGCAATCGGCCGGAAAGATCATGGCGACTATTTTTTGGGATACTGAAGGTATTCTTTTGATCGATTATAAAGAACGTGGTGTTTCTATAACGGGAGAGTACTACGCTTCCCTATTGGACCGATTAAAAGAAGCTATTAAAGAAAAAAGAAGAGGAAAACTGACAAAAGGTGTACTCCTTTTGCACGACAACGCGCCCGTTCACACGAGTCATGTTGCGACGGCTGCCATTCATCGATGCGGTTTTGAACAACTACGCCATCCACCCTACAGTCCAGACCTGGCCCCTAGCGATTTTTATTTATTCCCAAAGATGAAGAAAGAGCTGCGTGGAAAAAAATTTAGAGACGATGATGAAGTCAAGTCGGCGATTTCGGCGTATTTTGACGCCCAAGACAAAACCTATTTTTTCGACGGTATTAATAAGTTATATGCCAGATCCCAAAAATGTATTCGTGTTAAGGGGGAATATATTGAAAAGGAAAAATAACATAATGTATCATTTCATCTTTTTTCCCAGTCATTCCGCGAACTTTTTGACCTCCCCTCGTAAGTCTACTGTCCACGCCATTACCTCTTAAAACTTGTGTAGTCAATCAATTTTCATCTACTTTAATCTATCCATTAGCTCTAAATATTTGGGCTGTCAATATACTGCCATCCATCCCATTTGCTCTAGAAAGTGTTTTCTATAAGGTTTGCATCTTCTAATACAGTATTGTTAATTGGAGTAATTACCTTTCATAAATGAATATTATTATATCCTAAGTATTGTTCATAATGAAAAGGATACAAGACGGATCTTCGACATCAGGTTCGGGCATATCGAAGAATGGATGCACAGCGAGCAGACGGGTCGTGAGCGGTAGCACCAAGGTTGCGTGTTTACTTCCCATTTGTTGTACACAGCGAAATGTTGACCGCTTGTCCTGAGTCCCATTCAAGTCAATTCAAATGAAGTCATTTATTTTCATAGATTGAGCGGGTACATTGGTGTTACATTATAATCATAGGTGCTAACAATCTGCCGGGTAGGAATGCAATAATAATATTTTACAATTGACTCTAAGTTTACAGTGGAAACATACGACATAATAAATAAAACAGCGTGGGGTGTAGAAGAATTATTATTTTAATAATATCTTAAAAAGCACCCCACGCTTTTTTACAATAAAATATATACTTTTTACACTATTTTCAATTTAAATTTATTTTCTATTTTTTAGTTGAATTTTATATAAATCGTGCTTTTTAGTTTTTTTTAACTATTATTTATTTTTCATTTTTTAGTCAAATTAGTGTAATGTCATCGGTCCTCGATAAATCTACAAAGTTTGGACGAAATCTAGCCGTTTAAAGTGGGTCAAAATCGCGCCCAAAGAAGTCGGTTACAAACATAGATACAAAAATACAGGTGAAGCATTAGCTTCACCTGTATTTCATACGCTTTATATTAATAAAGCGTATGAAAACCACATTATTCATAAAAGTCTACTATCCATCATAATATTATTAAAATTTAAAAAATAAAAAATGTCAATTTGTAATATCTAAATTAACTTATTCTAATGACTATAGATTTAGCAGACGGCAGAGGGCACGGTGAACAAGTTTAAATAAAACAAAGAACGTGTGTGTCTCAACAGAAGTGATAACTGATCTAAGTTGAACTATTTCATATTAAATTTAATACTTAATTTATTAAACGTAAATTTTATGTATTATGATATGATAATGTAAGGAAAAGTTATTAATTAATATAATCTTTTATTGATTATAAAATATATTTTATTCTTACTTACAAATCTTGAATACGTATATTAGAATTTTTTGTATGTACATTATTAGTATCATTATTTAATCGTATAAAAGTAACAATTGGTTAGAGTGAGAGAGGAGTCTGCCTACCGCTGACGTACGCGTTACGTTACGAAGAAGTTTACCCTTCCATAAGATGTTAATTGATGATAATAAATTAAATATATATAATAAAGAAAATAATGATAATAAAAATTTAAACAAAATATTATATTTGAATTTTTTATTTTCCATTAAATTTTTGTATAATATTAAAAGAGAGAGATTATAAAATGCTGCACGGGTCGGGCGGGCCAAACGCCTATCATTAAATAAAGGGGAAAAAAATATGTTCATAGGCAAATGAATTTGCTAGAAACTGTGATAACCGTAATGTTAACACCAGGAACCACAATACACCAGAACACCAGGAATAGACACAAACTTATAATGCCTACTGCTCGTCTAAGTCGAGTTAATAAATCTTTAGTGGGGCGATGTATATGCTTTTACAACAATATTCCAGAAAAAATTAAATAGTAAGTTTAATTGTGCAAGATTAGTTTGTAAACATATTTTTTGATGAAAAAAGAAGCCCTGAGTTTGTTGCGCCCATTCTTCTCAAGTCTGAGACATTATTTTTGGAATGGGTGGTAGGATTTGGCTTTATATATATACAGTGGTTAAGTATATACTAGTGGATCCGACAGACGTTGTCCTGTACACACGTCTTAAATTTGAAAAATCGTTGGAGGTTGAACGTTGGAGGCGTTCACTAACATACACATGGGCAGGAGAATTATATTATATGGACGGAATTGAGAATCTAGACCAATCTCAAATTCACTGGAACACATAAAAATATCATCAAAATCGGTCCAACCGGACTGATTTAGGAGGTAGTGCAATTGTGAATCTAAACGATTCTCGAATCCACCTGAAGACACACAGATAGTTTAATTATTGAATATGAATGTTGGTATATGTTTTACCTGTGGGTATCTCTTGAGATTCTCCAATATTTTGTCGATACACATCTCCAGGCAGGTCTTTGATGCGACGGTGCACGAAGCCAGCATTCGATGTAAGCCCTCTCTAACATCCATTGAGTAATCCTAGAAGATGAAATATGTGATATATTAAAATATTCTCCAACCGATAGGACTCAATGGCGCCAATGCCACACAATAAACAGGAGTGGTACAGAAGATTCATTTAATGAAAATGAATTTATTTTGGAAGACAACTTTACCACACATTTAAACAAAATAAATAAATGAAAACAAAATATATTGACTTAATCTATGCATATAAATAAAATTGGAGTCTGTTTCTAATATTGAAATAACAATTTTTTACTACATGTATATGAGTATATATATATGGTACATACACCAAAATTTTTCATTTTAAATTTTTTGTCTGTCTGTTTGCTCCGGGTAATCTCTGAAATAGCAGGACCTATTTTGACGGGACTTTTATTGGCAGGTAGCTGATGTAATAAGGAATAACTTAGGCTACGTTTTTTTTAGAATAAATCATTTATTTTAGAAAAATAAAGTAATGTTACAATGTCTAAGAAACGGTCTAACTCTTAAAATAATTTATATGACAAAACAAAATTTGCCATCTCAGCTAGTCTTAAATACAAGAGAAAGCAATAAATACCACTAAATGATCTCTGAGGCACTGGTCTTCCAAAACTGGGAGTCTATTCAATTACAGTTGTGTCCATTCTCCATACATACATAATGAGTACAACACTGAACTTCAGTGACCCCATTGTGTGACGTTTGGAACTGACATTTAGGATTAAAAATATAAGTAATTTTGCCACTAAAATACATAATAAAATTGAGATTTAAAAAATGAAACTAACAATAAACAATCGATATACTAAAAAAAATATAGAGAAATCAAAAAATATAATTGTTTTATATTATACTAGCCGTTCCCGCCCGCTTCGCTGGGCGAATTTTAAATAGAATTAAATTAAATTTTATTCATCTTATTACAATGAGTACAATAAAAAAATAAGTAGCCATAAAACATTTAGGATAAATTTCGCATCGTATGGTGGTAGTTCCCGCCCGCTTCGCTTGGCGTATTTTAAAAGGAAATAAATTAAACAATAAAATAAAAAATAGCCATAAACCATCTAGGATAAATTTCGCACCGAATGGTGGTAGTTTCATGTCGATACGATTTGTGGTTTAGGCATGAAAGAGCCTCAAACAAAGACCATTTTCAATATATATATAGACTAGGAAATTGAAACAAAGCTCACATAGGCTGGGGATATGGGAGATAATGATCAGTTATTTCTTTACTTTATTGGAAAATTGGAGACTGAATGTAAACCCCGTAGCGGCGGTGGTAAAACTCCACCACTTCGTGTCATTGTGCTTGAAACTTCCCCTGAGAGCCACAGTGTGGTGCTTGTTAGGAAAGAGTCTAGCCTGTGCAATGTTCCTTGTACTATAACTGACCAGCCTTTAACCAAGTTACGTTTACGGTATCTGTCATCAGTGTGTACGTAGCATAATGCTTTTTAAGGCCCACGACTAATAAAATAAAACACATAGCGAGTCACCTCCAGAGCCCCGAGGATGGTCTCCAACTGGTCCTCTCGCAGCACGATGTGGTGGGAGATCTTCGTAAGGCTGTCGATGGCCCGGAGACGCACGTCCTCGATTTCATCGTTGAACATGTCCACGAGGAAATCAAGCGAGGTCGTTGCAAATGTCGGGTTCTCCATCGACAGCTCGCAGACAGCTTCCACAGCTGCCGTGCGGACCTCTGGAGATTAAATTTAATGTCTGGATGTCACTCACCGTTACATCCTAGATAACTGTAATAATTATGGACGAGTTTTGTAATGTTATGTTATTATGTTAGGATATCATCCCCACCATCTGGATGTGTGGCGGTCCTCCACAGTGCGGTTTTCAAGGAGCTTTCTTCCACGTACTACAAAGCTGTGGAATGAACTTCCTTGTGCGGTGTTTCCGGGACGATACGACATAAATCAAAAAAAGCGCGTATACCTTCCTTAAAGGCCGGCAACGCTCCTGTGATTCCTTTGGTTTTGAGAGAGAATTTGAGAGTTCAAGAGATTGCGGGCGGCGGGTATCACTTAACAACAAGTGACCCGTACGCTCGTTTGTCCTCCTATTCCATTAAAAAAAAAGTTTTTTGTTTATTTAATATAGTAGAGGAACCACTGATGCTAATAACCCCACTTTTGGAAAGATTAAATGAAATATAGAGATAAAAGATCGAATGATTGATATCTTACGGCCGTTTTCAATAACGTATCTCTAGTTACGGATATATTGCCATAACCGTTTAATGACACGATCTTATCTATCCATAGTTATGTCCAATATAGTTAAATTATTAGTTATAGTCCAATGCTAATCTGTCGATAGGTTATTGAAATGTAAGTTAGCGTAAAAGGATAGATTTGTCTACCTCTAGCAAGATAAATTGAGAATAGATAGGTTATTGAAAACGGCCGTTAACGTCTTTAGACTTGCAACAATTTAAAAATCTTGTAGTGAGTGAAAAATCCCCGATCTTTATAAGTGCGACTTGTATGTGTTAACACATTATGTTATTATTAAAATAATAATTCATGAAAACAAAATGGTACTCAGATTTTAAATCAGTATGATTAGGAAACCAACCAGACAATGGGCAGATCGCATCGGTCCAAGAACCGAAACGTTATCGGATGACAACCACAGGCAGAAAGATGTAATACGGGAGGGGCCCCCACAACCGTTGATGTAAAAGTCTTGCCGTGCTCCGTAGTGGACGTCTTCGGACTTATGATGACCAGGCTAAAGTGAACCCTTGTCCACTTAACCCTTGATGGAAGCAAACACTGGTTGAGTGTCTAATGCGTATAATATATATAGTTCAACCCATGATGAGGCGTCTCTCTCTGCCCCTTTCCTATGTCTTTGACCATTCTCAGTACAAGTGTCATGCAAAGCAAACATTTCTATCTAGCCTCTTTTTCTACGGTTACTATTGAAAGCCGTCGATGGCAACAGAACAAGAAACCAGCGAAAAGTATCCCTCCTCTTCCCCTCGCCTTCAGTTCTTCACTACACCATATATAATCTTTCTCTTTCAATGGTTCGGTTTCTTTCATCGGTGTTCGTCATACCTGGTATGATAGATACACTCACCCATGACCATCAACGGCAACAAGACAAAAAGCCAGCGAAGTCTCCCTACTTCCTCTCGCCTACAGTAAACTATATAATCTTTCCCTGTCGATAGTTCGGTTTCTTTCATCGTCCCGGCATGAAAGATGTTTTTTTATTGTTCAAAATATACAAGAAACAAACTACTTAACAATTTAAGCCATCCTCATGAAACTCAAATGTTTATGTGAGGAAGTTATAAACTCACCCATAAACTCATCCTCCAGGCCATGCACGAACGCACCGGCAGCTCCTCCGGGCAGTAATTGCACTGTAGACTGTTCCAGAAGCTGCCCCGGCGCGTCGTCTGCCCAGCGTCGCCCACTCGCCCAGGCACCAGACCTTACTAGTTCAGCTCCTCGCTCGTGGGCAGTCTTCTTTTTCTAAACATAAAGAGGCGAATTCGAAATCATGCTGACACAGGTACATACTCATAAATAAGTCAATATGACACAATGCAATATGGCTGTATGGCATTCAACTACCAAAAATTGGCGTAGTGTGTCAGATCACCTAATACTTTGAGCTATATTATCGCTTATATACCAAAGAATACACAAGTTTCCATAAATTAATCGAACATGTTCATATCGCGTTTTTTTTCGGTTAACAAATTTAATTTAATACATAAATAAAATGGAGGTTTTCAAAAGTCTTCTCAATTTAAGGTATTCCATAGACACTTGGCCCTTACCTAAAAACAACTGCGATATCTTCATATATTTGAAGAACAAGCTTAACCCACCAAATTTAAGTATTTTCGACTTCTAGGTAGTCGATTATAGTAAATTCAAGTAGGGTTAACAGGATTTTACCCGGCCCTGTTAGTAGGGGTTACATTTGGTGGCCAACAATAACCATACTCAGATGTGCCTGAGCAGTATTTTGATTTCTTTTGTCATGTTGAACAGTTTTTAACCGACTTCAAAAAAGGAAGAGGTTCTCCATTCGTCGGTATTTTTTTATGTTTGTTACCTCAAAACTTTCGACTACGAACTCTACGACTCAAAACTACGAGAGCCCAAAATGGCATACTCAGAAATCTATCGAATGCCCCATGGTTCCTAAAAAACAATGAACTTGATAAAGAACTTAAATTTAAGACAATAAAGGAAGAAATTAAACAATATTCTTTAAATTACAAAGATCGCCTAGCAATTCACCCAAACCCATTGGCAGTGGAGTTACTAACTTTAAAGCATCCAAAGAGACTCAAGCGAAATAGCATAGTCGAATTGGACTTAAAGTAAATGGAAGAAAGGTCGATGGACCCCTCTTCCGACAAAATCCTAGACGTCCAACACATCTGCTCATAGTTTGGGGACTGATTGCAGATATAATAGAGAAAATAAAACTTTCGACTGGGTGAACCGATTTTGATAATTCTTTTTTTATTTGAAAGCTGGTTCTTTCCGTGTGGTCCCATTGTAATTTGATATGACAATGGCATCCATGAGAAAACCATAAAAGTCTTAAATTTACAATACATACGTAATAGTAAAGTGGATGATAAATTTAAGAATAACTCAATATCGCGCCAACCGATTTCGATGTTTCTTTAACATGATAATATCTTGTTTGTGCAATAGATCTACATTGTGTACTGCTAACGAACGTGTGATGAAATAATTGAACAACATTTTGCCCTTACTCCAACATAATGTGTGTTTTATTTTATAATTATATTTTACACCGGCGCGGCGGGCGCTACTTATGGCATTTGTGTTGCTGCTTGCCATAGACCAAGTATTATAACTAGACATTGGTTTGGCGTGGCCAACATCAGACAGATAATATCCTATATATATAGGTATATAATACAAGACAAGTGTTCTTTCACTATCACTTTTACATCGTAAAACACATCATCACGCCACATTTCTTTCGATTCTACTTAAAATTGTCAATGATGTTGAATAAATATTGCATATTTCACACGTTTCACAACAATAATAGCTTATTTTTATAGACGCAAATAAAAGTAAACAAAATATCTGTGCAGCGCTGTCAAGTTTGTTTAGCACACCGGGTGTGCTGACCTTGAACAAACCGGCACGCATAGCGAAACAAAAAATCTAATCACTCTATATCATTTCTTTACATAAGACTCGCATAAGTTTTTCTTTTTCTCGTTCGAGTGAGACGGGAGCTATCAATTAGTCTAGTTACTATACTTGGTCTATGCTGCTTGCGATAATGATCAGCATTATGCTGAAGTGTGTCGAATTTGTGACAAACACTCTTAAACTATAATTTGTTTAATCTATGTTAATTCTGTATTATTATGTAAATATAGTGGATTATGGGTACCACAACGGCGCCTATTTCTGCCGTGAAGCAGTAATATGTAAGCATAACTGTGTTTCGGTCTGAAGGGCGCCGTAGTTAGTAAAATTACTGGGCACATGAGACTGATTCTATGTCTCAAAGAGATGAGCGCTATTGTAGTGGCACTCAGAATTTTTGGATTTTTCAAGAATACTGAGCGGCACTGTTTTGTAATGGGCAGACCGAATCTATTACCATCAGCTGAACGTCCTGTTCGTCTTGTCCCTTATTGTCATAAAAAAATATTACATTGAAATATTATTTCTATATTTCACACCACAAAGAAATTAAATATAACATAGGTGGCCTTATCGCTTAAGAGCGATTCCTTCCAGGCAACCTATATTGTATTTGTTGCAAATAAATATATTTGTATTTGTAACCCCAGCGTGTACGCTGGGGTCAATACTTACTTTCATATTACTCATAAGCTGCTTGTCCAGGGTTTGCAAGAGGAACCTATCGGACACCGCCCGAGACGTTCCCAGGAGTGAGCAGGACAGGGCCCGCACCTGCATGCGCAGGTCATTCACAGCTGAACAAATGCGAACAAATGCATCATCCACTAGACGCATTGTTGTTTCGCCATCTTGCAGTGTTATTGTACTGAAAACATATTTACTTTATAATGATTATAACTACAGCTGGCTCACTTATCTAAGTAGCTATACAAATTAAATCTATGAACGCTGCGGGAGTTGAACCCGCGCCTTCACGAGTTCCGTCCGAGCGCTCTTACTTATTAGGAAATTGAGTTCGCTCTTTTTTTATTTTTTATGGAAAAGGAGGACAAACGAGCGTACGGGTGTAAAGTCATCACCTTTTAAGGAAGGTGTACGCGCTTTTTTTGAAGGTACCTATGTCGTACTGTCCCGGAAACACCGCACAAGGAAGTTCATTCCACAGCTATGTAGTACGTGGAAGAAAGCTCCTTGCAAACCACACTGTGGAGGACCGCCACACATCCAGATGGTGGGGATGATATCCTAACTTGTGGCGTGTCGTGCGAAGGTGAAATTCGGCGGCAGGAATCAGGTGAAACAGCTCTTCGGAACACTCCCCGTGATAAATGCGGTAGAGGACACACAATGAAGCGATGTCTCTACGCAAAGCCAAGTGATCCTGCCGTTCACCGAGCACTGGGTCCTCGACAATTGGAGCTGCTCTGCGTTGCACGCGGTCAAATGGATCGAGCTGATACTGGGGTGCGCCAGACCAGAGATGACAGGAATACTCCATATGTGGCCGGATCTGCGCTTTGTAGAGCGCTAGAATGTGGGCCGGCTTGAAGTATTGCCGTGCTCCATTTATGACGCCCAGTTTCTTCGAAGCGAATTTGGCTTTGCTCTCCAGATACGCGGAATTGGCAATCGCTCGAGATATCGAGACCCAGAATTCCCATACTAGGCGAGGCTGTAAGGGAAGTGTTGTCGAAGATTGGTGATACGACAAATGGGATTTTTTTAGAGGTAAAGTAAAAGCGAAAACTTGAGTCTTCTGGGGGTTAAATTGGACAAGGTTCAATTTACCCCATTCCGTGACCTTCTCAAGAGAGGACTCGATAGAAGACACAAGTCTCTCCCGGCACTGGTCGACTATTTCCCTAGAGAAACCTGCATGGCCCGTGTATACGGCATCACCCGTGCTGTCGTCTGCATAGCAATGTATGTTGGAGGGATCCAACATATCATTGATATGCAGAAGAAACAGTTAGCACACGGCCTTGGGGCACTCCAGCGTTCACGGGCTTGGGATTCGAGCAATAACCGTCGATAACGACCCGTATGCTGCGTCCAGTGAGGAAGCTGGAGGTCCACTTGCATAAGCTCTCGGGAAACCCAAATGATGGAACTTTTGCGAAGCGTCTTCTGCCATACACGATCAAAGGCCTTCGTTATATCGAGGCTAACTGCCAGGCCTTCCCCCTTGCTTTCGATAGCCACCGCCCATCTATGTGTTAGGTATACCAGAAGATCACCTGCCGATCGACCATGGCGAAAGCCGTACTGTCGGTCGTTGATCAACTGGTTACCCTCTAGGTATACCAAGAGGTGGCAGTTAATTATGCTCTCCATGATTTTGGAGAGCAGGGCAGGCTCTTTCCACAAACCAAATTGTTTATCTAAGTATGTTACAAATTACATTAAAATAATAAGTCTACTAGTAACTTTATTTATTCAACCCAAAGTTCCGGCCACTGGTAATGTTGTCTTAGACAGAACAAACATTTATACTTTAAAATGTATTTAACGTTCAGCACTAAGTGCAGAGGTTGTCTAGGTGTAGATGAAATAATTATCCTGGGATGTGCTCCAGTGGATGAGCAACTGTAAAAGAATCCTCGCAAATTATGTCATTCTAAAATCTGGAAGCCACTGGGTTAGTTGGAGTATGTGGCCATTGCATTGCCACCTAGCATGTAAATGTATTAAGTATAACTCTATACCACAATAACAATTGTTTTACTTACTTCTCAGGATATTTATTGCCCAGAAGCCACACAAGTTTCAGCGCTACTTCCCTTACAATTTCATAGTCATCTGAGAGTGCAGCACATACATGTTCATATATCTGTGCACTGAGTGTCAAGCCCCGCTCATGAAGGACTAACAATGACTTGAATGCTTCACAGCGCACCCTTGCATCCTGTAATTAACAAAAATACACATAAACATATACAGATATATAAATTATATCTGTTAAGAAATATCTATACAGTTTGTAACTGTTTATTATAATTTTTTTACTTTCTATTTCACTTCAATATATGGAATTTTGGTGCCCAATGGCACAATGTATCAATATACAGAAAAATATTACAATCAATCTGTCAGTCATATGTAAATGTTATGATAAAAATAATGAATATCAATTGAACTCACCTCAGCATTACTGTAATCACTGAGCAATTTTACAATAATATCTGCTTCCGCTGTCATTTCTGCTGTTCTGTCTGCTTCTGGACATATTGGATAGAGCTCGCTGATTAGTTGCAAGCATCTACACTTCACCTGGTGACTTGTGTCCTTTAGATTATCCCTGGCCACAGCTACAAGGCGGTTCATGAGGGTTTTGTCCTCTGAAAGTCTGCTACCCAGTTTTATCAGTGTTGCTATACCTTGAGCTATTACCTGTAAAATAAATCTTGTGGCTTAAATATTATCAGTGAAAGGCTTTTTGAAATATGGCACTTACACCAGTGAATAAGTGAATAACTGTACAACAGATATAGACTATATATGAATAAGAATATTTAAAGTTGATATAACGGTACATCCTGCCTGGTGAGGACTCTATCCATTACTTTATTGCAGCAACAAGAAAACATTAGATGAGTGACTCCCAGTGTGACTAGTATCCCATCACAGTCATACACTCACTATAGGGAGGGAGGCTCCTATGCACAGGAAGCCGGCTAGATTATGGGTACCACACAACTACAGGTGCCACTACAACGGCGCCTATTTCTGCTGTCAAACAGTATGTGTATACATTACTCTGTATTTCGGTCTGAAGGGTTGTACTGACTATTGTGTCTAGTATATATATGTATAGTGTATAGCTAGTGAAATTACTGGGCAAATGAGACTTAACATCTTATGTCTCAAGGTGACGAGTGCTAGTGTAGTGCTGCTCAGAATTTTTGGGTTTTTCAAGAATCCTGAGTTGCACTGCATTGTATTGGGTAGGGCGTATCATCATCAGATGAATGTCCTGCTCGTCCCGTCCCTTATTTTCATAAAAAAATAAAAAAAGAGACAAAATATCAGAACTACACTTGCACCCTGACTTGTTTCTTGCTTCTACATCTAATTATTTTTTGTTCATCTTTAGTGGGACAAGTGCCTAAGGTGTTGGCTAGATAGTTAGTACTGTGGCACCTTTTACTGCGGCTTTTAAGTTTTAGTTGCACATGTATCTGTTTTTCATTGGAAAGTGGGATAGGTAGTGCTGGCATAGATTTCAATTCAGAACAATAAAAGAATGTATGTTCATATGCACATAAGTGAATTTGCGAGAAACTGTCATAAATGTTAACACCAGGAACTGACATAAGCTTATAATGCCTACTACTCGGCTAAGTCTTTTGTGGGGCGATGTATATGCTTTTACAACAGGATCCCAGAAAATGTTCAAAACAAAAGTATTACGTTATTCAAAAAAAATTTAAAAAACATTTGTGTGGTAAAGGTTACTATAACATAAATGACTTTCTTAATGATACTACAGATTGGGAATGGAGCGACCACCCTCAGGCTATTGAATAATATGTTTAATTGTACAATGTTACTTTCTATTCTATTCTATTCTTCCTTATATGACTAATCCTTAGAAAAACAGACAAATACAAGGTTCAGTTAAGATAACCATAAGCATCTGCAACATGTCCAAAATATATGCTTTAAACAAAAATAACATGAAAGGAGACACACAGTCACGCCTCAAGTGACACCTCAAAGTAGTTTCTTCAAAAACATGTAGTCACCGAGAGGTACAAGTGTTTTCAACATTTTTTAATCCACACTATATTATTATTACTAATTTATCATGAAAAGTAAGGAGATTCCAGCATTAGAAAAAGGCAAGATTTTAAACACCTGCATAACACCATGTATGTCCTATGGATGCCAAACCTGGGCCCTTACAAGCAAAAAAATGAGAAAACTGGAAGTATGCCAAAACACCATGCAGAGGAGCCTATTGGACATAAAATTAAAGGACATTAACAATGGTGATCCCCATAACAAAAACTGTGAAAAAACTTAAGTGGAAATGGACGGGTCATACAATCAGAGGCCCAAACAAGTGGTCACAGAAACTCACCCATTGGTACCCGAGAGATGCTAAAAGAAAGAGAGGCAGACAGATACTAAGGTGGGAAGATGACATAAAGAAGGTTGCTGGACCAGTTTAGAGTAGAGAAGCGCGGGAGAGAGGGCACTGGAAGGTTCTAGAGGAGGCCTATGTCAGTGGACAAGCTAGACACATTGTTAAAAAATAGAGGAAAAAAAAATACATGTTCTTTGTCTTTATCTTTAAATTATTAAGAACATACTGAAACCACTCTGACTTATGTTCAGCTATGTTGTGCATACATCATACAACAACTAAGCTGTGTTTTATACTGACTTAATTAATGTCACAATGCATAATAAAAATTAACTTACTAGTGGTTACGCAGTGCTGAAAGGTAACCTATGGAGGACCATTTTTGTTTCCAGATTAAAAATTAATTTATATATAAAAGAAAAGCGCTAAGTATATCTTTTGTTTTGAGGCTATTAAATTAATGTGTAAATGTCTTTAACCTTTTAAATTTCTGTTATTAACAACCAAAACTCAACTAAATCACCTTCAAAAACTAAGAAATTGAATAATATAGGTACTTAATATAAATAAATAATAATCTTACATAAATGTAAGAAAATATGTCTAATATTACTTTGTTTAGATCGTGAAATATTAAAATCTTGGTACCTTATGTGATGTTTCATTCTTGATCAAATGTATAGTCTCTTCAATTAAATTGTTTAAGTTAGCTCCAGGACACTCCAGGCCAATATCACAATAGAGCCACAATATTTTCACACGAACAACTGATTCTTCTTCTGACTGAAAATGCTCAGACAGTTTCTTGATAGCTTCCTCAACATCGGATTCTTGAAATTGAAGACAATCAGATATTCTTAATAGTAACTGTAAAGCCTCATCACTGGATTTACATTTCTCCAAAAGACCCACAAAGGCAGCAGCTGAACTTCCAATGAGGGGTTTCTTGACTAGATGCAGCTTTTTCGATGACGGTCCCTCCTACAAAATAATAATCATTTCATTCGTATTAATTAATAATCGTTTTTGTGTATAATATTTGGAGGTTTATTTTTGTTTACATAAATAATAACCTGAAAGGATTTGTTATACTCCGCTAAAGCTCGCTTCTTAAGAACCGCTGCCATTTCAAACTGATTTTTAAATTGTAATTTGTAATAACCAATAGGTACGTATTTAACTATTTAGGTCTTCAAGTAGTCAACACAAAGCATGAAAATAGCATGAAATAATATTTCTCTATTTCAAGAAAAGAAAGTAAATAATAAATACGACGGACGACCGCTTCCCTATATATTATTATACTCTTTGACAAAGAGAATTAAAACACTACGTTCACTCTTTGAATACGACACAATAGTCAATACAACTCGGGCGAATCAACCTTTAAGTCGAGTCTTTTTTACTATCTAAATAATATGTATAGTTTTCATTTCACAGTTCACTTATCAATTCACTTTATTTTATATTGTTAGAATTGTATTCTTAATATATTTGTATAATGGTTTATAACATATAAAAACTCACCCCCGCGCGTGAACGGAGGCGGACGTGTACGTTTGTGATATTGAATAATAGTAATTACTTAAATAATTAGTATAAATTGTTGTTATTCCATTGCAATGGAGACAAAATGTGATGGTTGTAGTGCCGGGATATTTGATATAGCTTATATGAAGTGTTCTCAAGAAACATGTAAAAAGTTATACCATGTGCAGTGTTTAGCAAGGACATCGGTATCATTTACGATGCTTACTGAGGAAGCTAAGAACCAGTGGGTATGTCCTGAATGTATGTGTAGTAACCCGAAATGTAATAACTCAGAAACTCCAGTCCGGGGTCAGAATTTGAATCAAACATTTACTCCGAATAATAAGTTTGTAAACGTTAACACGATGCGTGGCAACCGAATGAAATCAAAAGATATATCTAACGATAATATACCAATCCTTAATTTCAACGACAGTCCTTATTTAACCGAGTTACGAGAATGTAGGGCAGAAATGAAGTTCTGTATGGGGGCCCAAACAGAATCAAACAAGCAGCTTCAAGAACGGCTAAGTAGAACTGAACTGGAGTTAAAGGAATTACGAAACAGTATGCACATTATTCAACAAAAAGCAGACAGAGTGAGCACATTGGAAGACGAAATTAAAGAACTTAAATTTAAAAACTCACATCTAGAAGGATGCTTAAAAGAATTTGAGAATCAAGAAAAAAAATCTAAATTAAGCATTAATAAACCATAGATGTCGTTTGCAAAGGTTGCAGCACAAAATCAAATGAAGGTGGATGCAAAACCAAGTTTGGCCATAAAAAATGCGGTTTCAACAAATATTGATTTATTTCTGAATACCAGTAGTAAGAATAAATCACTGATGGAACTCGATAAAAGTATTGTTGTTGAAGAGCGGGGATCTAACTACAGTAACAGACAAATTGTCACTGAGGAACCGCAAATGAGAACTAATGACATAATAGAGGATAATGTATGGACAGAAGTTCGTTCGAGAAGGAGTAGGTATCCAAATAAGGAGATAAAAAAAGGAGGAATGACAAATTCCAAGGACATTGAAGGAACAGAGAGGAAAAGGTATTTACATGTGTGGCGTCTGAAAAAAGAAACCACAATTGAAAACTTAGAATCATATATTAAAAAAGTATGTGGTGGAGAAATATTAATTAAGGTGGAGAAAATAAGACATAAAACTGAAAGTGACTATGCTTCATTCATAATAGGAGTACCAGAAAGTTTGTATGGAAAATTATGTGAACCAGAAATTTGGCCTGTTAATGTCGAATTTTCTGAATGGGTGTGGTTTCGTCGATCAGATGAAAAATCTAAAACAAAGAAAGCAGGCCAAATCGGTTTATTATCAAAACGTACGAGGTCTCCGCACAAAATTAGAAGAATTTTATGCAGGGTTGGCTTCCGCAAATTCAGATTTATTTGCAATCACGGAAACGGGATGCAACAAATCTATTTATGATGCAGAAATAATTCCGCCTGGTTACACTATTATAAGGTGTGACCGAGCAGATGGACGTAAGCAGGGCGGCGCGTTTCTCGTGGCCACACCGCACTTCGAACTGCGGCGAGTACACTGCGACATCAACATTGATGCTCATTCCTTTGAACTAGCTTGTGCGAGTGTCTATAGGCGCGAGAGATTCTTGCTTTTGTTATGTATAGTTTACATACCGCCTACCACTAGTGATACGGAATATATGCTACTGTTTAGTATTATTGAGGAATACTGTAAAAAATTTAGTGAAGTAGTTGTTGTAGGAGATTTTAATTTATATTCGTGTTCTACGTCCATAAATAATTATTTTGAATATTTTCAAACTTATTGCGAGTTCATTCAGAGCAACAAAGTAGGGAATTGTAATTTCAGATATCTGGACTTAGTTTTAAGTTCGCTTTCGACGGGGACGGTGACCGTATGCGCGGCGGCGGCACCGCTTGTGCCGGTGGACGCGCACCACCCGCCTCTCAAGATTGCGTTGACCTTGACCTCGCATCAGCAAACCGACGTGTATCCACCCGATGCAAGCGTACGTACACCACTAGCCCAGCCAACTGGTTGGAATTTCTATAAGGCTGATTTCCCATCATTGTATTCGGCTATTTCGGCGGTAGACTGGTCTATATTGTACGATTTAGAGTTGGAGGAAAGCTTGAACTGTTTCTATGACATTCTTACATCTATCACCGATGACTGCGTTCCAAAAAAAAGCGAAGTCCGGTAACCTCGAGGTACATTTACCCCGAATGGTACACGGTTGAAATAATTCGCAACATAGAACTAAAAGCAAAGCTTCACCGACGGTACAAGGCGAGTAAGTCCAGGTATGATTACGAAGCGTTCGCTCAGTGTAGGGTGAGTGTTAAAGCCATGATAGATTTCACCCACCGGCACTATAATAATAATAATAATAATAATAATATATTTATTTGCAAAAAACATAGTATACAATGGTGTTTAAATTTAAATAAATAATAAGAGCTTACATGTTTTGCCAGCACTATTCCTAGCATGCAAATATTTAAACACAATGTATATAATCAGAATTTCATTTCCATAAATTCCTTAATACTATAAAAATTATAATCATTTAGCCAACTATATAGCTTATTCTTGAATAATCTAGAATTTAAATTTTTTATGCTACTCGGTAACTTATTATAAATACGAACACAATTACATACACAACTTTTATTATATTTGGTAATTTTTGGAACATCATGAAGAACGAGTCTTTGTGGATCACGTCGTTTCCGCGGATTTAGATCATTAGCTGATTTAAACAATTCTTTATTTTTTTTTACAAACATACATATCTCGAAGATGTAAAGCGACGGCAAAGGTAACAATCCTAGTTTTTTAAATATGGGTTGACACGATTGCTCAGGATGCATCCCGTACATTGCCCTAATACACTTTTTTTGAGCAATAAATGCTCAATAAGCGTCGCGTTCAGAACCAGCTACTTAAGGATCCGATGTCGTTCTGGAACTATGTAAAATCAAAAAAAAGTAGTAGGGGTAGTTATGTTCGGACGATCATAAAAGGTCTTTTTAAAAATTATAATTTGTTACACAAAACTAATTACAATGATATTAAAATTTGACGTGTTACTATAACAAGACTGGAGCGAAAGTGAATTATAAAAATATTAAATTATAGACAATCGAAGTTCAGCGTCAGCATCTATTCACTTGTTCAATCTGCCACTCAGCTCTTTCACACCGATGGTGCCCCGGTAACGCCTCCCTCTTCAAGATGGAAGCGCAACTTGCAGCTTCCTCCAGCGTCCTCGCTGGCTTCTTCACTGGCTCTTGGGTTAGGCTTCATCCGCTTGCTCTTAAGCCATTGATAGATCTTTTGGATATTATCACGAAGCCTATGAAGTATAATATTACTGTAGTCAAACTCGGAGTCGCCATGATGAGGGGCAGATTAACTTCATCTGGATCTTCCACCTCTCGTGCCTGGTTAATAAGACCACGGATGTTGTCTAATGATATATCCTCGATATGCAAAGTGAAATCAGCTGGTGACTTATATGAATAGTCTTGTTGATGTGGCAATGGTATAATTTCATTCATATTTAAAAAAATTCTATGAGCTTGAAGTGTTCTATTCATTATTTGAATCACGCATCCTTCTGAAATAGTAATGATTTGGGGTCCCTTTATTTTTTCGTAATGAGTCCTTCCATCACACATTTTCCTCACTAGCTCTTCCGTTGTTGGAATAACAATCCAGCTGTTGTCGTTGATCTTCTGAATTTTCCCACTACGCAAAACCATTTTAGCTAGTGTGCAACTGGCAGGTTTGTGTTGCACCAGTGCGATGATGCAGTCTTCATTTTTCTTTATAGACAAATTATTTAGTTGGCTGCATAGAAGTGTAGTCTCGGAGATATGCCGGCATCTGTCATCAAGGTAAGCGTACCCCTCACTTCCAAGTGCAAGGTATTTGGATTTTAGGATTATCGTAAGGTTTTGTTTATCGGGGATGGAGTACAGGTGAATAAGGTCATAAATCTGGAGGTCAACCGAGGGTATTTCTAATATAAAATTTAGTGTGTGCATTGTTTTATAAGCTTTAACCACCACAGATTTCTCTATATCATCTATTGTACGTATACCTATTTCCGAGATTGGGTTGAGAAAATAGTTTTCCTTGATACTTAGTAATTCATTAATTAAATTATGAGGATTAATTATACTAGGATGCATGACTTCCATTCGGGCAAACGTAATTGCATTTTCTAATATCATTAGCTTATTTAAAATTAATTGTAAACTAAAACTTAATTGGACGTATATATCTAGAAAATGTAATTGATTATAAACTAAATTAGAACTATTAGAAACATTATTAACTATCGAGGCTAGTTTATTCTGATTCTTATTAATCTTTTCTAATTCTGAGGTAAATTCTTTAATAGTATTTTCAGCCAAAAAAAATGATTTTTGTTGCTTGTTTTTAATATTATTAACGGTATTCTGTATAGAACTAATTTCTTGTTCTATTTTTTCTGCGTCATTATTGTCCAAATTTCCAGTTATTGCTTTGACTATTGAGCCAAGCCCGTTTACTAATCCTCGCTTAACTCTGTAATTATTAGAATAAGATCTAAATAAGCTAAGTTTCTTATCTACCAAAGTAAAAGTGTAATTTAACTGATCTTTGTATGTTTTATGCGAATCTCCGGATACTGTATTTACTTCTAAAGACTTTGTTATCATAAAAAGTGAAAGTAATTTCAGTGACGAAGATTGAAGTGCTGTAACATTGTATACACATACTAGGCTGAAGGAATCGATCTGCTTAAATACTTGCCCTTCTTTAATAAGTACAATGCCATTTGTATTATCTATTGAGTCTATAACTACGTCAGCTGATGCGTAGAGCACGAGGGCTCCTGCGTAGAGCATGAAGGCTCTTGAGATGAAGATCCTGTAACAAGATGAGGCCGTCTGAGCAGCTTGTAATGAACTCTTATTGATTTGGCATTCGGATGACTACCAATAATTTCGGCTATATTATTAGGATGCAAGTGAATTATTTTATACGGACCTTTATAAGTAGGCTTTGTTTTGTCGTCTCGCGCCGTTTTTGCCACCTGTTTGTAAACAGTTTCACCTACCTTGAAAGCCGCTTCTTGTGCTGCCTGGTTCCTCTTGCTAATTATCTGCTCCTTATTTTTAGACATGTATGCTGTAACGCACTCTTGTACAGCTTCTGCGTTATTTTTATGTTTTAGAACATAATTTTGATAGAATTCCTTCGGGTAATACAGTTCAAGTGGATTCCTAGATGCTGTATATCCAAACATTAATTCATGTGGTGTATACCCAGTACTGGAGTGAATTGAATTATTATAGGCGATAAGTGCATATTTCATTAATAAAGGCATAGGGTCGTCTTTATTTGTCATTATTTGAATTCTTATTATTTCAGCAATAGTGGAATGGAATCGTTCTATTGGAGAATTTGAGTTAGGGTTGTAAGGGGTTGTGAAATGTATGTTAATATCATGTAATGCAAAGATCTCTTTTATTAAATCATTTTCAAATTTCGAATCCGAATCTGTAGTGATTTTCATGGGTAAACCGAAAACAGAAAATATTTGTAATAGTGCATCTGCTACGTGAACGCTACTTGATGCAGTTAGGTTGATGGCTTGTGCAAATTTTGAGAAATTATCTATAACTGTTAAAAAAGTTGCCCCACCTGTGGAGTATAAGTCCATGAAGAGATGCTCCATAGGTTTTGTAGGCGTGTCCGTTAAAGCCAAAGGTGGTCTCAGTGGGTTTCTTTCATATTTAGCTCGCAAACAAACATCGCATTGATTGATGTATTTTTGAATGCTAAGTAACATATTTTGCCAATGATATTTTCTACGGAGTTGTTTATATGTCTCTTGTATTCCCCTATGAATTGTTTTTCCTATATGATGTTGTTTTATTAAATCCTCCTGTTCAGTTTTATTTTCCACTAAGGTTACCCGTGATGTGCACTTAAATAATTTTGGACCTCTGTCGTTAAATACTGTTGTATACACACGTGAAAATGCAAGGTATAACTCTTCATTATGTAAAAAACAGTGAAATACTCGATCTGCTACAGTATGTTCCTTTAAGAATTTAATTATTTCCTCTTCTGTATTATTTACAGGGATAAACACATCTTTAATTACTTACCTAGAGCTTGTTGACCTATTTTCTATGCGGTAAGTTGATCCTGGGGTCGACCTAATATGAAATTGTTTTTGTTGTCTATCTATAGCGTCAGATATTATAGGTATACCCCTGTTCTCATTATCTGGCTGTGTGTGATTAGTGGATACGAGTTGTTCAGGGTCATTTGCTACCATTATATTATCTCCTTCTGTGACTAAAATTGATGGTGTGACGTTTTCGTTTACTTCAAGGTTGTCCGTTTGCAGTTCGCCTGCCTGTTCCCTACGTGCATGTTCAAATATTCTATTTATTATTTCATCATCATCATTATCATCGAAGTTGACTGCTTCCGAATCTATACTATTATGAAAAATTTTTGCCCTTGACAATGCGTCTGCGTTAGTGTTTTGCCGACCCTTCTTGTAAACTACTTGATAATCATATTCTGCCAACTTTAAGCGCCAGCGTGTTAATTTTGAGTTTGGATCTTTAAGTTACATTAACCAAGTTAACGGACCGTGGTCGGTGTATATGGTAAATTTCCTACCATACAAATACGGCCTAAAATATTTTACTGCCCATATAATCGCTAACAGCTCTTTCTCTATGGTAGAATAGATATTCTTATTCTTATTTTCCGTTTCAGGTAGAGTTCTAGACGCGTACGCGACTGGTTTATCTAAACCCACACGTCCTTGGGACAGTACTGCACCAATTGCTACTTCTGATGCATCTGTCGTAAGGATAAATGGTTCATCAAAATTTGGATATTGTAATAGAGGTGCATTTGTTAATATTTGTTTACATTTGTTAAACGCATCGATGAACTCAGGTGAATGAATGACTGAATGATTTTTCTTGAGACATATGGTCATAGGTTTCGTGAGTTTTGCAAAGTCTTTATAAATTTTCGATAGTATCCAACCAAACCTAGAAAACATTTGACTTCCTTCTGCGTTTTTGGAAGTGGAAAGTCTAGCACTGCTTTAATTTTGTCCCTATTTGGCTTTAAGCCTTGGTCTGTAAGTTCATGGCCTAAAAATGTCACTTGTTTTTGGAGAAACTCTGACTTATCTAGCTGTATCTTGAGATTATGCATTTTAAAACGTTCAAAAACCTGTGTTAGCTTATGTATGTGTTCTTGTAATGATGTAGAAATTATAATTACGTCATCGAGGTAAGTAAATACATTTTCTACACCTCGTAAAATATGGTCCATAAGACGCTGAAAGTACTAGGCGCATTCTTTAAACCGAATGGCATCCTAAGGAACTCATAATGACCTCTTTCTGTTGAAAATGCTGTTTTTTCTACGTCACTCGGGTCCATTTCCACCTGATGGTATCCGCTAGCTAAATCAAGCGTTGTGAAATATTGTGCTCTACCTACCCTATCTAAAATATCATAAATATTTGGAAGTGGATATTTATCTTCAATTATACGGTTATTGAGTCTTCTATAATCTATTACAAGCCTCCATTTTATTTTTCCTGATGCATCTGGTTTTTTTGGTACAATATGCACAGGACATGACCAAGGAGAAATGCTTTCTTTAATTATTCCTTGTTTAAGGAGATTATCTATTTGATTACGAATCTCTTGGCGTTGTTGCGGAGACTGCCTATAACTTCTAACATATACAGGTGTTTCATCCGTAAGCCTAAGTTTATGCTTCACTGAATGGTTAAATGTTAATGGAATATTTTCAGAGTGAAATAATTCCCTGTACTGATAACATAAACGTGATATTTCTCGCTTTTCCTCTTCGTTCATGTGATGTGTTCTAATTTTCTCTAAGTTTTTGCAAAGTTCTCTATCTATCTCTGATCTAGTAGTAATTGAATGAAGCTCACAAGAAGTTTCCGTACTATTATTATAATAAGGCTCTAACACGAACGGAGCTGTTGATTTTATAAATCCTTTTTCAGTATTGAAATTTAGTACAGACGTCCGAAAATAACCATTCTCTACTTTAATAATTGCAGCAGGAGAAATTACACCATTATTCCAAAAGTAATCTTCGTGCAAATATTGGCCGTCTACATAATTTGTTTTAACCTTTATTAATTTTTGACATCTTGGTTCAATACTAATATTTCTTTTTGGGTAATCGAAATTAATAGGTATAGTTGCGCTTGACGTACGTAATACTTTATTTTTTATATCTATATTACTGCATAAGACCTTAAGCAAATTTAGCCCTATTAGACCTTTATATTTAGGATCAAAGTCAAAGATTAGAAATTTGTGGAATAATTCATTATTAAAAACCGGTGGTAATGGAAGGTGAGCTACTAAGTCATGTCTAGTAACACCATGCGCAGTTTTAACTTCAAAAGGTTCATGATCTATACAATGTTCAAAAATTGTACCGATTATAGCGTCGGGTGATATCATCGATCGCGAGGCTCCTGTATCTATTAAAAACTTACCTTTATATTCAGGTATCTCGATATAGGGCAAATGATCTTTATAGTGATGATTCAGTTTTACTAGCTCTGGTTGTCTGTGTTGTTGCCATCCCGAAAATCCAGTTCATCACATGAGGTAATTGCCTGGTTTTCCCCAATAATTTGTTCATGAATTTCTTCAGAAGGTGGCTGCTCCTCAAAATACTGGTGGTGATCATAATCAATTGGGTTACTTACCTGAGAGTAGTCGTTCGGAGTGTAGAACAACTCTTCGAAAGCAAATTGTGGCTTCTCTGGCTTAGTGACGGACCTCATACTTACATCTGATACTTTTTGAGTCGGATTTATATTTTGTTGAGGCATATTGGGTTGATGTCCAAAATTATTACGTACATTACCTGAAGTCTTGTGACCTTGGTGAGAATTCTTCCAAGGCAGGCTGGACTGTATCCACTGCTGTCGTTGTTGTGAATTCATATTATTTTGTTGGGGTACAAAATTAGGATTGAATAATCGTGGAGGGTTATTATTAATAGAACGCAAATAATTATTTTGTTGGAATAATCTAGAATGATCTGTTTTCTGTCTTATTTGCGAAGTAGATGCAGTATTTATACCAGGATTTGCTTGCCTATAATAAATTAGTTTAGCTTCCTCCTGTCTAGCCGCAACAATCGTAAGCTCTAACGACGTGGGTTTCATAATCCTAACACCTATTCCTACGTTAAATTCTAACTGACTTATATAATGTTCTATTACCATACTTTCATAATAACTTTTATCGGTATGTTTTCCGACTGTAAATAATGTATCTAATATGTCCCTAAGTCGTTTTCCAAATGTTTCGGCGTCCTCCGATTTAAGGCGACGCATTCGAGTAAGCTCCTGCATTACTTGGATCTCGTTTCTCGTTTCTCCTAAATGTCTTAATAACGCATGTTTAACCTCCAGCCACGAGTCCAGTGAGTTTTCGTACGCTATAGCATCTATAGCTGCGCCACTAAGCCTACTCTTAATTAAACTTATTAACACGGGGTGCGCTTGCCAGCCAGGCTCTATTAAACTAATAACGTTCTCTACTTCTCGTATATAATAATTTAATGTTTTGGGGTTACCGTTAAATCTCGGAATTAAATCACCCATAGTCTTAATAACACTATCGCAATCTTTAAGCGACATTATAGCTTTCACTGTACCCTAGCCTTACTTAACAATGCAATAATTCTACGAAGTATCCTATATCTGTGTGAAATCCGTGGCGATTTTAGCCTAACCACAACACACAATAAAATATATGTTCATATAAAATTCAAATTATTTTTCCAATTTGAAGTAATGATTAAAATAATATCTAAAAAAAATTTACGACAGGAAATAGAGCAAAGGAACTTGGAAGTAAAAGAGTACTTAACGAAATCTCTGCATCTCCCGCCGGACTTTGCCCCAGAACAGGATTTTCAATTTTCCGAAATTCCCGTAAATCGTCCTTTTAGGTTCTTATATCCCGATCGCGGTTATTACGATTAGAACCGTTCACTTGATTTTGAAAGTGCCGCGATCCTACCGACTGCGCCAGTTATGTTCGGACGATCATAAAAGGTCTTTTTAAAAATTATAATTTATTACACAAAACTAATTACAATGATATTAAAATATGACGTGTTTCTTATAACAAGACTGGAGCGAAAGTGAATTATAAAAATATTAAATTATAGACAATCGAAGTTCAGCGTCAGCATCTATTCACTTGTTCAATCTGCCACTCAGCTCTTTCACACCGATGGGGCCCCGGTAACGGGGTCCGCTAAAAATTTTGAAGAGTGGGGTGTTATTGACCGACGGGCAATGCGTTGTAGAGTTTGGCAAGTATTTCCATTCAGTCTATAGTTCACAGCAAGCCGAATTGAATGTTAGCGCAGCGGTAGCGGCAGCGGGTGAAGTGAACGGAGCGGCGCGGGTGCACATAGACCACTTGACCTTAGACGAGGTAAGACAGGCACTTAAAAAACTTAAGCCGAAGAAGTCTGCGGGACCGGATGGTATACCACCTTATATATTTAAAGACTGCCGGTCTGTCCTGGCCGAGCCGTTACTTCATATTTACAATCAGTGTCTGAAGGCAACTGTTTGTTTTGTTTCCCGAGAAGTGGAAAGTGACCCGAGTCGTCCCAGTGCTGAAAGCTAAAGGTGGAACACAGGTGGAGGGATACAGGCCAGTTGCAGTGTTGTCAGTTGACAGTTAGCTGCAGTTGCAGCGAAAATATTAAATCGGCCATTCATAGTAGTATTTATACTCAAGTTAGTGCTCAACTATCAGAGTCTCAACATGGATTTAGGCCTTCGAGAAGCACTACCAGCAACCTTCTCGGCTATATGTCTCATATAGTTCCAGCCGTGGACGGTGGAGGACAGGCTGATGTAGCATACTTTGATTTTCGAAAAGCCTTTGATTTAGTCGATAAGGATGTATTGCTCAAAAAGTTAGCATCAGTCGGGTTCACGCCACATTTACTAACCTTTTTGGCGAGCTATATGAGAGATAGGCAGCAATATGTGGAATATAAAGGCCGAAAGTCCGAACCATATTTCACAAGGTCAGGTGTCAGTCAGGGCAGCAACCTAGGGCCCTTGCAGTTTATTTTAATGATCAACGATCTGCCGCAGGTGGTCCAGGATGCTAAATGTTTGTTATTTGCGGACGACCTCAAGCTCTCTTTGGCTGTGAATGGCGAAAATGACTGTGTGAAGCTGCAACAAGATATAGACAGAGTGGTGAAATGGAGCCAGGACAACCTATTACAGTTAATAGCTCAAAATGTACAGTCATCACTTTCTCTAAATTACGGGCCCCTATTTGTTATAATTATAATATGGAGGGGATACCAATGTCCAGAGTTTCAGATGCCAGAGATTTAGGAGTCAGGTTAAACACTGAGCTTTCGTTTCGTGATCATATTAGACATTGTTGTAAGAAAACTTACAGAAATTTGGGTTTCTTGCTTCGTACCGTTAGTGGTTTCACTAACATAAGCGCTATTACAGCATTATACAACGCGTTGGTAAGGAGTCAACTGGAAAGTAGCGCAGTCATTTGGGCTCCACATGAGGCTAAATATAGTCTTATGTTGGAGCGGGTACAAAATAAATTTATTAGATTCTTATACATGAGGCTTTATGGGGTTTACCCATTTTACCCATTAATGTACCCTACACTATTTGTTTTGGGTATGGTCGGATACAATGAAATAAGGTCTAGAAGGGAATTAGCGCTTGTTCTTTATATTTTTAAAATAATAAGAGGCAAGATATTTAATGCGGACGTATTAGGGCAGGTGAATCTGCGAGTGCCGGACCGGTACGTGTGGCGGAGGCGTAAACCGTCACTGCTGGCGTTGCCGCGCGGGCGCACCAATTTGGTCAACAAGGCGCCGCTGGTACGCGAGCTTGATACACTTAACGTCGTGGCCGAACGGATCGACCTGTTTTGTTGCACTCTGAGTGAACTCACAAGGATTGCAATGTGGGCTATATGTTATGATAGCAATAAATAATAATTATAAGATTAGGTTTCTTAAGTTAAGGTTAACTATATATTGTAAGATTAAGTGTATCTCTTTTTTTTATATTTTAATTAATGCTCATTTTAAATGTTACATTATTTTTTAAGGTGAATGTTACACTAGCGCATTAGGAATATTCCTGTAATGCTAGACGTAAGGGTTGTAAATAAAAAAAAAAAAAAAAAAAACTTTTGTTAACTGATCAAGTGGAGGCGGGCGGGATGAAGAATCACATAAAATTTTGGAATCACTGATTTCACTAGCCAGCACAAGTCTGTGAATCTGAAATGTTTGGAAGTCGAAAATAAGGTGTTCCACAGTTCCTTCATTTGAATTGCAATGTGGGCAAATTTTATTCTCAACAATACCCAATCTTGCAAGGTGTGACGGTGCAGTATTATGGCCAAAACGCAATCTATTTATCGTGGTAATAAAATCTCTGTTGCAATCCTTCAATTGATTGTACCATGGTCTGACAGGTATGTTTTCTTGTATGCGGCCATACCATTTTCCTTTATTATCTTGGCCTGTCTTCCACATGTCGCACCATAACTTTTGAATTTCTTGGTCAATATATTGGAGACAATCAGTCATAGGAATCTCTATAACACTTTTAACATCAACTGAATCAATACCTTCATATGCAGTCTTATCAGCCATTTCGTTACCTGCCTTATGCCTTTGTGTGATGGCACCCATAGGAAGTCCTCTTGAATATGCTCAAGGTGGTATTTATTGGTGGCATTATTTATTTTATAAAAAAGACGATGAAAAGAGTAACTGTAAGATTAGTTAAACCTTTTATTAAGCTTAAATAATCCGTTACTATTAAAAAGTTCTTAAAGTTGTGAATTTCGCGTATTCTTATTAATGCCTGATAAACTGCATATGATTCTGCTGTAAAAATTGAGCACAATTGGTGTAGAACAAAATTTTTACATAATTTGGTTTGTGGATCGTAAAGAGCAGAATGTACATTATTGATTATGATATGATCGAAAAATAATCGTACCTAAAATAAGAATAATTAATAAGATGGTATAAAATACGCAATTATTTTTATACTTCTCAGTGCATAATACATCTATTGTTTGGAAACAGTGGTTTTGAAGTCGGTTGTTTTTTGCAATGGGACCACACAAGAAGCATCAGCTTTCAAATAAAACAAGAATTTTCAAAATAGGTTTAACGGTTAAAAAAACATACCGATGAATTGAGAACCTTCTCTTTTTTTGAAGTTGGTTAAAAACGATGCTGGTGAGAACGTCAATGGTGACTGCTATAGAGCCATGATTACTGACTTTTTCATTCATAAATTGAACAACCATGATGTGCAGGAGCTGTGGTTTCAACAAGACGGCGCAACATGTCACACACCCCGTGTCACAATTGGTTTATTGAAGGAAACATTTGGTAACCGCATAGTTTCACGTTTCGGACCCGCTAATTGCCCTCCAAGATCGTGCGATTTAGAGCCGCTAGACTATTTTCTGTGGGGATATGGGAGAGCTTGACTGCCTTCGTGTGGTGATGTCTCGCAACTCACACCGGCGCTCGGGCCCCTCGAGACCGCCTACTGAAACCCTTTTTTCTTTGACCACCGTTGGTGTTCTGGGTCAACACGACACCCCCTCCGGTCTAGGTCCGGTCTGCCAACAGAGGCAAATCCTGGGAACCAGGCTGGTGGGGTGCTGGCGTGCGAGCGCCTTCGCCTTACCACCTTAAAGAAAAAGTAAAGCATGCCATCGCCAAGCCTACCGCCGATATCGCGACGTGCGAATAAACGGCGTCCGCTTCGCCGCAATTTTTTGTGCGGTCGGCGATCTCCGGCCTCGAGGCAGGGCTGGACGCGATGATAGCGTCCGGACAAGTCTCGCTCGCTGCGAGCGCAACGAGGAAATCCGACCCTGCTCAAGCGCGTCCTTCGACGGTAGCTGGTGAGGAGACGTTCGTCGCAAGTCCACTGACGCCGTCTCCTGCCCCGTCCATCGAATCGTTGCCATCCGTCGTCCGATCGGCTACGCCCAGGCAACCGACGCCTATGAACCCCGTAACACCGATTCCTGCCGTACGCACGGCAACGCCAGCAGCGGAGAATCAAAGCACGCAGGCGCCTCACCCACGCATGCCGCGTTATCCCGGCTCGCAGGGCGTTTCCCCACGCCTCCACACAGGAGAGGAGACCAAACCCGCTGTTCGTGGAGGTGCTTCTGGACTGGCCGACGCACTTCCGGGAGCTGAAGAAAATCCTTGGCCACACGCCTAACGGACGCCCTGTTTGGCAAAGGCGCTTCATCCCGAAGTCGGACTAGGAGTTCGCCACATCCAGCGCTACCTCCTGGTTCTGGTACTCGCTCCCCGCGAAGAGAAGCGCTAAATTACGGATTCGTGGCCTGCCGGCAAACACAGAGCCGGCATTAGTGAAGGCAGACCTGCGCCAGCTCGGGTACGTCCCGGAGCACGTGCGCGCGATCACCGCTCGCCCGCGCAGACCGGGATGCCTGATATTAGCGTAACTCCAGCGAACACCGAGTCTAATCCCGGGTATATATGAGGTACGCGAGCTCCTCTGTATGCCCGGGATCACTATCCAAGCGTGGCGGGGCAGAAGGGGACCAGCACAGTGCTAACGTTGCCAGCAGTTTCAGCACTCCTCCCACAACTGCCACTGGCCCATTGCCTGTGTGCGGTTTGGGGACAATCATCCCGCCCGGGAGTGCCAGCGCCCTAACGAGGACCCGTCAACGTGCGCCAATTGTGGCGGTGCGCACACGACGCAACCCGGTGGATGCACCGTTAGGCCAGCCCGGTACCAGGCACCATCACACGCACCGCCTCAACTGCGCGTGCGCACACTGCCAGCGCCCACGCATCGGAGGCCGATGCGCCGGCTCGCTCATGGCTGACGCCAACCAGCCTCAGCGACCGGGCAAACGCATAGTGCATTGCGCGCTGCACCACCTACTGCACCACGCGCTATACCGCCCGCCCCATCGCAGCCTACTCAGCGCAGCTAAGAGTCCAAAGCCACCGTGGTCGCCGCCCCCACAGGGGCGACGAAGACGAAGCGAGTGACGCCACTGGACCCGCGATTCACTAAGGTCATCAGCATACTGAACCAGGTGCTGATGGCCATCCAGGAGCAGCATGACCCTATTCCACTGATCCTGGGTTGCATCACGGAGCTCTGCACCATTTATGGCTGAGCTCCGCATCGCGTTCTGGAACGCCGACGGGTTTTCATCACAAAAAGCCCGTCTCCATTCCAAACCTCTATACCTCTATAAAAAACAGCTTTATTATCCAGATAAAAACCTTAATAAGCATTGTATCGTGCAGGTTTAGCAGCCGGCCGCGAGTATGTTGAAAATCAGCTAATAATTACGTATATTGACAAAAAACATTTGGTTTAGAGAGCAGATTAGGATAATTAATTTAAATGAGATTTAAAAATTAGTTTTCCAAAGTTTCACTTCTGACATTTTTTATTTTAATTTGGTTCGAGCAGGTCTTGTTACCAATGCTCTATAGTCTAAATAAAATAAATTTATTAGAAGGACAGTCATCTGTCACCCAGCCAGCAGCGTTCGGAACCGTACGATAATTATCGTACACATACGATAATTTTGTGCCTACGTACGATGTACGATAGCATATTGTTATCGTACGCAGATTGTACGATAATTTCTATCATGATGCAAAATTTGAGAATTTATATTATTTCACTCATGCGTTGATAGTCTAAATCGCAGTAGCATGATTTTATTTTGTCCAATAAAATCTTGGGAAAATACCGGGAAATACAAGTTCTCTATTCCTATTGGTCCTTACGATCCGCTCTACTAAGTTTCACCACTGCCGATACTGTAACTTTATCCAGCGCCTGCTGTACACGCTTTCTTATTGGTTAGTATAGCATCTACCAATGCGAACAAGAGAATATAAGTTCGATATTTCGATTATGTTCACACTTCATATGTATCGTATATTTTCGTGTAGAAAAGTTGGCAGTTATTTCGTTATATTATTATGATTATTCGCTCTGACAAACGGAATTATTCAAATTAAGTGAAGAAAGAAGTACTTGCATGCATATCAATATTACAATTTATATGATTTATTTATAATAGACATTATCCTAAAAAAATACGATAATTTCGATCCATGTACGATAATTTTTACTCCTCTGGTACGATAGTCAGTCCACTTCAAGTTGCTAACGCTGCCAGCCAGTCACTGTCTCACGTCTCACCGACATCGAATGTCAGACGTCAGTGATGACTGATGATGAAGATTGATCTATGATGGGATTTAGACTTTAGTTGGTTTGGTCATTGGTGTTTGAAATGAATTATGTATTTAGCTGAAGCTGTAAGTGAAAGTTTAAGAGGATAAATTATGAATAAATAACAGGGTTAATTTAAATTACATCACTGAAAATTTTATTGACAACTAACACAAACAATTCAAATAAGAAATCTCAGTATAAATGTTTACATTCGTTATGGCATTGAAGAAAAATTTGCGAGATACGCAAACCACGTAGGTATCTACCTAATTTGATTAAATATAATTCAATTCAAAGTCCACCGTGACCTTGTGGCATGAGCACTTACCTTGTGTTAATTTTAAAAATTGTAATGTATCACGTAAATCTTATTAGATCCTTATTTTAAAAAAGTATTACATTTTCCAGATGATGAATAAATCAGAATGCCATGTGAGTGTGACCAAGACAAGATGTCTGAGGCCCAAGTCTTGGATAAGCCTGTTACCAATGAAGGCAGTGTGTCAGTTCGTATGCCCACTCATGCATTTTCTCATCATTGGAAGGAGTTTGCTTGTGGAGGGGGATCAGCATTCTGTAACATTCTCATTAGTTATCCCCTGAATAAGCTGATATTCAGACAGGTTGATATGTTAAATATTAATATAAAATATTTCCTTACATTGCATCTGTTGTATCTTATAATAGTTTTGTTACAGATGATGCATGGGGTTGAAGCAACATTTGCCTTGCACCAACTTAAAAAAGAAGGCTTGGTTTTTCTCTACAGAGGAATGCTACCTCCACTATTACAGAGATCTTTGTCTATGTCTCTGATGTTTGGTATCTATGACGAATGTTTAGAACCATTACTTAAATACAATGTCAACCCATATGTCTCCAAAACTATAGCAGGTGTTGTAGCAGGATGTTTCGAAGCTACACTGATGCCTTTTGAACGAATACAAACCTTGCTAATACATCCAAAATATCATAATCAGTTTAATAACACAGCACATGCTGCACAACATATTGCAAAGTTTTATGGCATCAAAGAATTTTATAGAGGATTAGTACCCATATTACTGAGGAATGGACCATCTAATGCACTATTTTTTATAATTAGAGATGAATTTAGAGTAAGATTGCCTAAGCAGGAGAATATGCTATACGATGGGCTGCAAAATTTTATTGCTGGTGCTTCAATAGGGGCTTTTTTGAGTACACTGTTTTATCCCCTTAATGTGATTAAAATAGGTATGCAATGTGAGTTGGGGGGTCCTCATAGAACAATTTTGTATGAGTTTAACTATATTATGAGAAAACGGGGCTCTAAGTTTGGCAACTTGTATCGTGGGGCTTTACTTAATATAAACCGTGCATTTCTCAGTTGGGGCGTTATAAATGCCTCATATGAGGTGCTTAGGAAGCTTTTATATTCCTAGTCAATCTATTTAGTGTTATTATTGTTATTTATTTTATTAGTGAACATGTATATATATTATGAGTATTGTTGTTGTAAGTAAAGCATGTGTGTTGCAAAACATGTGTGCCAAAGTACCTAAAAATCTTGTGATAAAGTTGCATTAAATATCAATGTCTAAATGTATAATGTTACAATTAATTTGAAGTTTTATCATATAATGTAATGTTGCAAGGACTTAAAATGACGAAATAATGTCATAATTTAACACCCCAATACTCTAACTCCCAGTTCCATAAAAGATTTTATTTTAAGAAATAAAAATGTTTAAATAGAACATTTTGTGTTATGAAACTGTCATAAAATAACTGAAACTTGAATGAAACATAACACTGTTTTTATGAAATATAAAATACTCCAACTGTTCATCTAAGAAACCAAGTATAGAATTTTACATCAAAAGGCTCCGTGTATGATTTTTCAAGTAAAACATTGTTATTAATATTTTACATTATTAAGCTTGCAACATATTACATAAAAGATATTTTTATTTTGCACACATCATCATAAAGTTTTGAACAATTATTACCTTTCTTGCTAGGTATGTACTTTAATATAAAATCATAATGCCATACAAATATAATAAATATATATGAAAGTGTTCATTTTTTATTTCTGATTGAATATGGCTTCAACAATTTTATGGTTAGTGAAATTTTCATCAGTCACGCCATAATACGGATAACTTTGTTTATGTTTATGGATAACGTTTTGTAGTGGGTAGTTTGAAATTAAAAGTGAAAATAATGATCGAATATGTACATTTTTGTAACAAACCTTTATGTCAGTGCGGTTATTTTGGCCTTAAGTACAGTAATAGGTAAGAAAATTTCTGTTCAAAATTTTTACACCTAAACAAAACACTACTTGGTGCTCACATAATATGTTAAAAAATGATGTGCCAATTAAATTCAAATTTCAAAATGCTGTAGGGATGGGCTATACAGCTACTATATAAATTATTTGGGTTGAATTCCATCAAACCTTCTATAACATTTGACATTGACGTATGAATAACCAACTAGACTCCCAATTTCCTAATAACCCTTCGCGATCCGATCCCACTAAGATTCAATTCCGTTGATTTTATGCGCGCGAAAGTGTACCTATGCGTATTATTTTACATGTAGCTCAAGAATGATAATAGTTTCGATAAATTCAGTGAATTTATCTAAAAAAAAAACACTTAGACACTAATAAATAATGTATGTATCAAATAATACCAGTGAACGCATATAAAACATGAAAGGATTTTAGCTACATAAGCATTTCTGACGCTTTAAAATAGCGCAACTAAAACTGTCCCGTAGTAGGCGGGGTTGCAAACTGTACCGGCTCACGAGTCAGTTCGGTTAGGCGAGTGAGTACGATCGGATCATGGTCGGACGTTATATAAAAAAACAGATAAAACAAGGATTTAAAATAAATTCACGTGTTGTAATAGTGGTTCAGAAATCATACGGATCGTCTTCCTAAGGGGAATTGAATCATTTTTCACGTATAACAGGCCAATTACTTAAAATACAATGAAATGTATTTTATTTGAGGGATGACATTATGCATACTGTAGGAAGTAACACATTTTACTAACTTTTTGTTATAGAACTGAAATATTTATTTAGTTACTAAAAGATATGGTTTTAATTTTGCTTTTTTATGGGATGGTATACAGCTGTATTTTTTATATACTTACCTATGTGTACCTACGTGCTATTTTCCTTTATTATTTCACGTTATTTTTAATTTAGATTCTCACAAGACAGGAGTCATAAAGACTATGTATAAAAGCTGTTCAATTAGAGACAGGGAAAATAAAGATTTCTATTTATTCAATAAGAAATTCACAATGCTTTCTAAAAACGCTGCACCAATTTATATCAATTATATGTAGTGTTGTAACGATAAGTTTCTCTACATTTTTCTTTTTAACCATACCAATTTTTTTTGTAAGTTTTGTATGCATTCTTTTTGTGATTTTTAATAAATATTCTGATGACAATTAATTTTTTTTAAAAATAAAAAAACTGAAATACTAAAAAATTATTAAATGAGCAACGCAAATATTTAATTACAGAATCATTTTAATTCAAGAAACACTCGAAACTAACTTTTAATTAAATGTCATTTCTAAAATTAATTTCGTATTTTTATGGAAGAGTACGACAAACGAGCGTACGTGTCAACTGATGTTAGTGACTATCGCAGGCCTTATTCTTCTGTAGCGCGAGAGAAATCACAGACCGGTAGCTGGCCTTTGAGAAAAGTGTTCGCTTTTTTTGAAAGTGTACATCTAGCTAATTTATATAGTTCAAAAATCATTTTTTTTTATTATGACTGATCGCCTTATACATAACGAATACATCGTCCACATATCTGACAAACATTGACAATATTATGATAAGCGCGCCCCTTAATTACTTAGTTAATTAAACTCTTTATTTCATGTTGATAACAATAATAACTATAAAGTTTACTGTATTGTCACTTAATTGTGTGAATTGTTGCCGATATTAATTAACGGTAGATAGTATGAGAAGACTGCTTCCACGTTTTATATGCGTTCACTGATCAATAATTCAGTTAATATTCTAAGTAGCTTAGTATAGCATGTACTTGGCTATAAATTCCTTTTTTCGTTTTAAGGCGCTATAGTCTTAAAAACTAACATTTTTAAAAATCTAGGTACTTAAAATACTTCTACAAATACGGTTCCAGTTTTTTGATATGTTTATCTTCATTTATTTATCTAAGTTATTGCAGTTTCGAAAACATGATTACGAAAAAAAGTATCGATAGATTTATTTTTTCAAAAATAGGCATTTTTATTTGAATTGTTTTATATAATCATAAAACTATGATAGCTATCGCTAACTAGCTAACACAAAACGTATATTATTCTGCACCCTCGACAACCTCGGATGCGATATCCATATTGTTAAAATCATAATATTGCGCGGCGGCCATCTTGGATATCAAAAATGTTCCCAAATTCGTTCTCTGCACCCTCGAGAACCTCGGGTACGATACCCATATTGTTGGAATCATAATTTTGCGCGGCGGCCATCTTGAATTTCAAAAATGATCCTAAATTCGTGCTCTGCACCCTCGAGATCCTCGGATACGATATCCATATTGTTGAAACCATAATTTGCGCGGCGGCCATCTTGGATTTCAAAAATGTTCCCAAATTCGTTCTCTGCACCCTCGAGAACCTGTGATACGGTACCCATATTGTTGGAATCATAATTTTGCGCGGCGGCAATCCTGAAATTCAAAAATGATCCTAAATTCGTGCTCTGCACCCTCGACAACCTCGGATGCGATATCCATATTGTTAAAATGATAATTTGCGCGGCGGCCATTTTGGATTTCAAAAATGTTCCCAAATTCGTTCTCTGCACCCTCGAGAACCTGTGATACGGTACCCATATTGTTGGAATCATAATTTTGCGCGGCGGCTATCTTGAAATTCAAAAATGATCCTAAATTCGTGCTCTGCACCCTCGAGATCCTCGGATACGATATCCATATTGTTGAAATCATAATTTTGTGCGGCGGCCATCTTGGATTTCTACTTTGCTTATAGTACATACATACAAAAATCCCACGTGGCATAATATTCAAAATAATAATATGAACATTTTATTTTAGTACTTTCCGACTTCCATTTACCTATCTATTTTAATCATTTTTACCATGATTCCCCATTTGTACTAGTTTGCTTAAATCTTACGCAATGTGAGCCCTCAGCACGAAATGAACACAGTGCAGTCTATTCGGCCATGAAAACGCGTATCAATGACTCATCAACATCGATCCATCATTTTAGTAGCTAAGTGTGAATCTGTTGAACAACAGTTTGATGAATATGTTAGGTAGTACAAAAAGTGATTTGGACAGAATTATCAATTTAAAAATAGTTATTTATGCAACTGTTATGTAATAAGGGGTATTAAAACACGAATGTGGATTTATCACACGAGGCGAAGCCGAGTCATCAACAGTTGCATACAAGACTTTATCTACACCCAGAATATGAATCCTATAAATGATTCTGGAACAGTTAGCTTACTGCTAACATTAAAACACCAGTCCTAGTAGTAACCTAATATCATTATGGATAAACTACAATATAACTTATTAAAAGAAAGATCTCGTGTGCTTATAAATAGTGCTTATGAAAAATATATAAAAAAAATAGAAGATAATATAAAAGTAAACCCAAAAATGTTCTGGTCTTACATAAAATCTAAAAGAGGTAATACAAGTGTAATTCCATCTTTAATGAAATTTAACGATAGTTCATCGAACGATGGCACTGAGATTGCTAACTTTTTTGCTGAGTTCTTTTCATCTATATATAATAACACATCAAAAATTGTATCACCACAAAAGGATAGATACACTACATCAAAATTTAATAAAAATAGTACAAATCACCTACAGGTAAGCGAAACAGAAGTTAAAAATAAGTTAATGTCTCTTGTCATTAATAAAAGTGCGGGAACTGATGGTATACCTCCTGTATTCTATAAAAATTGTGCTGCGGAATTATCGATACCTTTATCAATAATATATAATAAATCTCTGAGGGATGGTATATTTCCAAGTGAATGGAAAAAAGGGAAGGTGGTGCCTATATTCAAGAAGGGTAATAAATCGGATATTAAAAATTATAGACCAATTACTGTACTAAGTACTCCTGCCAAAATATTTGAATCTTTTGTCTGTTCCCAAATCTCATGGGAAACTAAACATTTAATAAGTGAAAAACAACATGGTTTCGTTAAAAAACGATCAACCCTTACAAATTTGATGTGTTTTACTGATTCTGTTATAACTGAAATGAGCAATGATAAGGAGGTTGACGCTGTGTATACAGATTTTAGTAAGGCGTTTGACAAAGTCGACCACACCCTGCTAATAAAGAAGCTAAGAGATGCATACTGCTTCTCAGAAAGTGTATTGGTATGGTTAGAATCATATTTAGCTCATCGACCACAAGTAGTTAAAATAAGTGGGTATCAATCTAGAGAATTTCAACAAACATCTGGTGTTCCTCAAGGCTCTAATTTGGGACCATTATTGTTTACACTGTTTATAAACGATATTTCCAAAAGTATTCAAGAATCAAATTACGAGTTATATGCAGATGACTTAAAAATATATCGTACAGTTACTTGTTCAGAGGATCAAACAGAATGATATCCATCGTGTAATGTTATGGTGTAAAAATAATTTGATGGAACTCAATGCGTCCAAATGTCATTTTATAAAATTTTCTAGGAAACGAAAGAAATTGGAGAGTAAATATCATATTGATGGCATACAAATAAATCAAATAAACCATATCAATGATTTGGGTGTCATTTTAGACGAGGAGTTGAGATTTGATAAACATATTGACAAAATAGCTCACATAAGTTTTAAAATGCTTGGGTTTTTCTTACGTAACACCAAGGCTTTTACATCAATTCCTACGCTTAAAATACTATACTATTCCCTTGTAAGATCTCAGGTTGAATACAATTCGGTAGTTTGGTGCCCCTATTACAAAACGTACATCACTAGGATTGAGTCAGTTCAAAAGAAATTTATATCCAAATTGAGTTATGTCACTAATAATTACACTATTATAAGTTACAAAGACAAATTAAAATTTTTCAATATGAAAACCTTAGAATTGAGAAGAAATGCGTCACAAATTCTTTTCTTATATAAATTATTAAATAATCAATTAGACTGTCCATTACTTCTATCTAAGATTGGATTATGTGTACCACCTTATCCTTGTCGTATTAGTACATATCTGCAATACTACTACTCTGCTACAATTATGGCTCAAATTCACCTATCCAACTTATCTCAAAATTATATAACAGTAAATTCCATAGTAATAGTAGTATAGATATAAATTTTAATACATTGGAATTTTAAAAAATACGCTTTTGAACCCTTATAATTTGGAAGTATAAAATTATAGTTTTTAGTAATAGAAAACACATATTGTAGTAGTATTACTTAACTTACAATAATAAATGAAGGCAACGCTGTGCATACCTATAAGTTAGATATACAAATATAAATATAAGAAATTTTATATTATAAGCAGTCATAATATTAATTGTGTGTCTAGTTGGTAAGCCTTTTCTAATAAATAAATAAATAAATCATTCATTACTGATTATATACAAATAAACTAAGTATTAATGAAACATTTATTTTAGTAGTAATTTACATTTTGTATAGTTCAATAATTAAAATTTACTCGAATATAATGTTCTTTTGCAGCGTTTAAAATGAATCGCTCATTTTTTGTAAACAAAACAATAAAAATATCGAAGAAAAATAGCGGGGATTCGAATAACCTACTTTTTTTTTTGGCGCGCGACGTTCTGGCAGTGTGGAACGCGCGAAACGAAATTGTTCTTTTTTTGAAATTCATACAGATACCACGCATCTAGCAATAAGAATGTGGCTGTCTGTTGAAACTCTTTACGCATGAAGGGATCGAAAAAAAAACATAGGAGTGTTGTTATGAAATTCAATACAACATTACAACACTCGTTTGGATGATGTAATGGTTATTAGAACATTGGGTGTTTTAATGTTGGCGATAAGCTAACTGTTTCAGAATCTTTAATAGAGGACTTAAAGCATGGGTGTAGATAAAATATATTACTTACCTATATATTTTTTAAACAGATAGCGTGCTATTTTGCTGAAAACAATACTTAATTACTATTTTTAAACTAACAGAAGCTGCGAGACCAAAATTTCGCGATGACTACAGGTATGAAAAAGCATTCGACGCATTTTATAAGCTGCATACGGAGCCGGTTGACTGGTACCAGGCTAGGATTCGATGTGAGTCTGAAGGTTCACAGCTTCTGGTGCCGATATCCCTGGACGAAGCGGATAGCATTCCGCTCCTTATAGCTCCGATACTCACTAGGTTCGAAGGTGTTTTTGTGGGTGTTCACGATTTATATTCGGAACGGTCTTTTGTGACGATCGAGGGTAAGTGTGTACTGTGTAGGTACTTGTATTATTTTTAATAATAGGAAATATAGTCCGATTTTTAAACAATCTATGTACTTCGCCGCAAACCGACACTTATTACGTTGGTGTCTAGGTAGTAATATATCTAACATTGCATTACAATGCTGGCTATAAAGTTGAAGTCTCGCTAAAATGTCAAATGCTGCCATGATTCGGTTTTAAGGCACCCTCACATATTCTGAGGTTGTCTAGCTACATATATAATATTATTAAATTATTCAATATTATTGCTATGGAAAATGTAATATTTGTATCATTTTTCATTAAAGATCTTGTGGTCGAACCGCCATACTAAGAATAATATTTAATATGCCCATTTGTAGATTTTTATTCAGTCAATGAATTTTTTCTATTGCTTATTAGATAAAAAATACCTAATAACTGTAAACCAATTTGTTTAGAAGCAAGATCGGCAGTGATAAATATCTATAAGAGAAATATCTATTTCTTATATAACCCTTATAAAACTATGCATATCTGCAGCACAAAGATGGTATTAATATCGGCCGCACTGCCCCATAATATACAATAGGACATAATACTATGAAAATACCTAAAGTATACTAGTCGCGCCGTATCTATGTCAGTTAACCGTGTAATTTTCTTAACCGCATATGCTGCAGAACTAAGCCTATTCGCCATTTCTTCAATATGGCGGCCCCATTGCAATTTGGAATCAAGAGTAATACCTAGAAATACAGCAGATTCCACTGGTTTTACCATCTCTCCGTTTAATAAATACCGAATCCCCATACCGAGAGGAGTCCCAGGAGATCTCCTGCCATTCACATCAACCCTATTATTATCCTATTATTTAAATATGAGATCAAAAGATCGAGCGCAGATCCTCTTATACCATAGTGACATTGCTTCCTTACCAGCGTTGAATGTTGAACACAATCAAAAGCAAATAAATCACAGAAGATACAAGTGCATTCTGTGATTCCTCCCAGGCCTACGCAGTCTGGCTCGTCACAACACACTAACAGAACATGTTAAAAAAATATGTTAGAATAATAGTCAGTCCGTTCTACCTGTTTTTGATTCATTTCAAAAATGGGTTCCGACGAAGAAGACGTGGCTGCTGTTCTATCAATAGTAGGTATATTTAGATCTCAAAAGAAGAAAAAGGAATAGATTCCGGGTCCGCCCATACCTGCAATCACATTCGTTCAATATTTATGATTAAAAAATTTTGCTTAAAACCAGTGCGGTATGAAAAACTTTTTGTTCCTCAGAAAGTGATTTTCAAGAGTTGTTATCATAACTATTATATAGTTTCACCGGACATAAAAAATGATGTGGAGGAATGATGTAATGTGATCAATAGTTTCTATACGCTAACAATATAACATTCCAAAGAACCAGTCTTTCTATTACCGGTTGTATAAAAACAAATTATTGTCTTTATTCTACTCCATCATTAAAAAACCAAATAGAATTATTGCTAATGATTGGTACGTCTTCATTCAGTGAACGTTAACAAATTATGCGTTAATTTCCCTCCCCGCAGGCGAACGCGGGTGATGTTATCCATTTCTCGCGGTAAACATGTTAAAATGTTTTATTTAACAAAACTGTATAAAAAACATGTTTTTGTGTTAACAAATACGAAAACACAGCGCAGCGGCTTAAGAAAGACAGTTGTGACGCCGCGGCCGGTCAACGTCAGTTCGCCGTTGGCTTTCAATTAGTACCTATTTGTGGTGCCACTAACTAAAATTTTAGTAGATAAGTGATCGTGATTCAGCACCGTCTTATTTGTGATTTTTGTTACTTTATTTTCCCAAAGGTAAGTGGATTCTAAAGAGTTTTGAAATATGTTTTTGAGTATATTATTAATAAATAATTTAATGAAGTAGTCTTTTGTGGAAAAAGTCCGTTAGGGCACATTCATTCAGTAAGACGCGGGGTACAATGATACGTGTCAATCTACCCCTAATTAAAATAAAGCCCCGAACAAATAATAATGTTTTTTTTTTAGAAAATGGTCCGCACCAATAAACAAAAGACAAATAGAAAATATATCGATGAAGAAAACATAAAAGATGCTATACCTACGTGAAATACTGTCAAAGACTTTGTGTATACGCAAAGCGGCCGATAGGAATGGCAACAAAGCTCTCAACCCTCTCATAGAGAGGGCAAGAAAGATAGTTGAAGCCACCTGCACATCATCTCCTACACACGCAACATCATCTTTATCACAAGCAGCTACATCTTCATCACAAATCTGCATCACCTTCATCAGAAGCAGTACCAAGTTCATCACAAGCAGCAACTTCTTAGTCACAAGTAACACCGTCTCCATCACAAACAGCAGCATCGGTGAAGGTTCTAAAGTAGTATCATCTACACGCTGTATCATCATTGTATTACCACTATTACTAGTTTATGATGACATTATTGTTTTTTTTTGTCTATTTTCTTGAAAAAACTTCAAAGTCTCATTGAACGTAATGTTTGAACGCGTAATAAAGTGTTTTCGTAATCTCAATTAATAATATGGTTTTATTTGTTAATTTTAAGTAATAAAACAATTTAGGTTGTTGTATATATTGTAGTTCTCATGGATTAAAAAAAAACAATCATCTGCCCCACCTTATGTCTCAAAGTACCCCTTGGGTGAGGAAGATTGTTGCAAAAATGTTTTTTTTTACTAAAGTAACTAGGTATATCTCTATAATATCTAATCACTTTTAGCGGCAATTTTGTTTTTAAAATCTAAGCTGAAACAGTCGATGCACACGATGTCGAGGTTGAATTTTTGTGCATCAGGATGCCCCCACCTCCCCCTACTGACATTTAAAATAATGCAGTTTGTTTTTCCTCTATGTTTAGGTAGGTCTGATATATGTATATAACTACAGTGTTTTGTTACCTGGGACAGTTAGAGGCCTATCATAATCCAGAAGACATACTTTAAATTAGTTATTTTTTTTTATTATTGTTGTCTTTTTTTTTTAATTAACTGGCTCAGTCGACTCAATGTCGACGATTCGGCCAACGTCAAGGTGGAGAGATTATTTATTTTAATTTAGCTGATTTAAGTATATAAAGAGCTGATGTAAAAGGAAATGATCGGTTGATATAGCTGTGGTTTTTTTGTGAACTGAAGAATAGGCAACAAGAGTTAGTACGGTTAGTAATAAACACCCATAATATTAACTACCATGTACTAACATGGTAGTTAATATTATGGGTCTCTAATCTAAGTTTAAGGGAGAAATGTGTGAATGTAATTGGAAATATGTGCCTAATAGAAGCGTAGAAAGTATGGAGGATAGAAATTACAATTTAATGGAAGCCTTGGCGGGAAATCTAGACTAAGAGCTGTCATTTGTTTCTTCATTTCTTTTTGATTTATTTGAAGGTAGCAGTCTACAGGATACAATACTGGACTTACTTTGGGAACTTCAACAGCCACTCCACAGCGGCGGTAGGTGTGTGGCAATGCGTCGGAATGGTCGTCTGTTTGTACATCCATGCAACCAACACTTGCCGTTCGCATGCAAGCTTCCAGCATCCAAAGTAAAATATTTCAAAGAGTGTGACACTTATGATTCACGTACGTTGTTAAACTATTCTTTTTTTAATGTTTAGACTTACCAATTTTCTCATACGACCCAATTTGTGCAACAAAATCTGTTTTGTAGGTAAGACATTAAAATCTAAAGAAGTTATGAGCAATGGTATATTTCCATCGTATGCTTGTATGGCACTCTCTAGCCTACGGCAAGTCCATTTTAGGCTGGAGCAGACCAGATGCGTATGCGTAGACGTAAGCGTAGACGCGCACGTACTACTGAGTTGTAATGTATGGAAATGTATGAGACAGGACACACCGCTTGCGTAACGTAGACGACGTCGCGAAACGTTGACGTAATACGTAGCCCTACGCAAAGCAGCTCCCAAGACACAAACAGGCTGCGTGACCTACGACGTACCTTACGCAGAGCAGAACGGCAACGTCGCGTTGATGACGTTGTATTCAATCGCGCGCCATTTTGGACGTCACACCGAACAAATTTGAACACGCACGTACCTTTGCTGTGCGTTGCCCTACGCGCGAAATTGTAGTCAGTTGTATTTTATTACAAAAAAGTGGTTTTTTGTTTTGTTTTGATTAGTAATTAATAGCGATAAAAAAGAAAAACTTATTAAAATTGTGCGTAAATGTGAATGTATATACAATCCAAAAAGTAAAGACTTTAAAAATGTATCGTATAAAAGTTTATTATGGGAGATTTTCTTTTTGCACACGCAGAGGTATTCTGGCACAATAGTAGTAATATTGCTTCTTCCTCGTCAGATGAACTACTAGGTCCATATACCCAATCTTCGTGAGACATCGTAAACAACAGCGTCAAAACCAGTAATATGGCTGCTGCAGCCGGGCACGGGGCCTGCGTTGCGTTCTCAGCTCGATTGCGTAAGCGTAAGCGAAGACGTATGCGCAACCCGGTGTGACATTAGGTTACGCCGGAACTACGCGGGTGACTACGACGTTGTTACGATGTCACGCATACGCATCCGGTCTGACCCAGCCTTGAATCGAAAAAAATACCGAAATGTCTGCCTAACATATTTAAATAAACACAAAATGTAAAAACACAGTTACAATAACACTAGTTTTTATCTTTTAAACTTGTTTTATTTAAATGTGTAACACTCGCGGAAATCAGAGTAAATACTAACATAACATAGTTTCATAATTAGATTAGAATTAACTATCTTTATTGGGTAATACATAACTACAGTAAATACAAATTTAGAAGTATTTTCAATGTCAGCTAAAGCAAATGCAAATACAAAATAACATTTGTCTTCATGGCAAAATGAGAACACAAATTGCTTCACAGCTGCAATAAATAGTAGGCATTTTACTATTATCTGATATTATGTCACATCTACGTTTTTCATCTGTTTTAGGTCAAAGAGAGTTCAAAAAAACAGCTGATTAGGGTTGAGGGAATCAACGAGTTTTTGCGAAAACTTAGAACTTTAAATATTGTATTAAAATATAATGCTAATTCATTTCTGACTTCACATAGTCATTACAGATGACCTAAGGAATGTCTGGTTCAAAGCATAGTATACCCATTAAGTTTCACGTTGTATATATAATATAAAGAGAAGCAACAGTCAAAATGTTTATTTCTTTAAATTTATCTCTTAATGATTCTTTAGAATCTAGATTATAAATTGCGCAAATAGCCCTCTTCGGCAGCACAAAGATGGTATTAATATCAGCTGCACTGCTCCATAACAATATAGGTACCATCGTAATACGATACGTAATACTATGAAAATAACTAAAATATACTAGTCGTGGCTTATCTATGTCAGTTAACTGTCTAATTTTTAACCGCATATGCTGCTGAACTAAGCCTATTCGCAAAATCCTTCAATATGATATCAATCCCCATTGCAATTTGGAATCAAGAGTAATGCCAAGAAATATAGCAGATTCCACAGCTTTTACCACCTCTACGTTTAATAAAATATTCGCATCTACATTTTTGACATTTGGCTCGGTAAATTTAATTCATTTATGACTATTTAACAATAAGTTAATGGCGCTAAACCAGTACACGATGTCAGATAGAACATTGTTTACTTCGTCATATAAAACTTAGCTTCTTTTTACTATGAATATGAGCGAAGTGACATCCGCAAACAATACTACCTTGTGTTTTTTTTGTGCAAGGTTAGGTCAGATCACTTATATTAATTAGGAAGAGGAACGGTCCAAGAATAGACCCTTGTGGTACCCCCATACCGAGAGGAATCCCAGGACATCTCCTGCCATTCACACCGACCGACTTATACCATAGTGACATTGCTTCCTGACCAGCGTTGAATGTTGAACACAATCAAAAGCCTTAGATAAATCACAGAAGATACCAAGTGCATTCTGTGATTCCTCCCAGGCCTCATAAATATTTCTGATGAGTTCCCCTAGTAAAGCCAAATTGTTTTATATGAAGTAACCTTAAAGTGTGAGTAAGCATTTAGCTTAAAATATTTTTTTCAAAAATTTTACTAAGGGTAGGCAACACCGAAACAGGACTATAGTTATTCGGGTCAGAATTGAGTCCCGATTTAAATATTGGTGTAATTTTACTATATTTCAGAAGGTCAGGAAATACGCCATATTCAATACAGACGCAGCAACACTGGTGGAGGAGACAAGGGTGCTTGTGATAGAAACTAGAATGTCAGAAAAAAAAATCTAAAGCTGGATTTTAGTATTGCTTGTTATTAGATTATATAAAAAATTGCAGTCTTCTGCTTTTCCAGATTCCCAGTTGATAACTTTCCAAGTCATTTTTATTTTATTTGATGTCTTTTTAATTAATTCTCTAATATGCATTGATTTAGCATTAGTACATACTTTCTTAAATAATTTAGTTTATTTTTTCATGATTACATCAATGATATTATATACAATAAAGAGGTAGATATCGCACTAGCGCGTGCAAATTGTTGCAGACAAATTCAGACAATTGTCGTAATTTCATTTAGTCTGCTAATAGCAGCGAGCTAAACGGAACGTTTTCGTCCGTGACAATAATAATCTTTATCTACACCCATGCTTTAAATCCTCCATTAAAGATTCTGAAACAGTTAACTTATTGCCAACATTAAAACACCCAGTGTTCTAATAACCATTACATCATCCAAAAGAGTTTTGTAATGTTGTACTGAATTTCATAACAACACTCCTATGTTTTTTTTATCCCTTCATGCGCAAAGAGTTTCAACATACAGCCACATTCTTATTGCTCGATGCGTGGTATCTGTATGAATTTCAAAAAAGAACATTTTCGTTTACGCGCGCTCCACACTACCAGAAAGTCGCGCGCGGTAAAAAAAAGTAGGCTATTATTCGAATCCCCGCCATTTTTCTTCGATATTTTTATTGTTTTGTTTACAAAAAATGAGCGATTCATTCACGCTGCAAAAGAACATTATATTCGAGAGAATTTTAATTATTGCACTATACAAAATGTAAATTACTACTAAAATATATAATTGTTTCATTAATACTTAGTTTATTTGTATATAATCAGTAATGAATGATATTAGGTTACTACTAGGGACTGGTGTTTTAATGTTAGCAGTAAGCTAACTGTTCCAGAATCTTTTAGAAGACTCATATTATGGGTGTAGATAAAATCTTGTATGCAACTGTTGATAATAAGGTATTAAAACACTCATGTGATACTATTATCACACTCGGCTTGAAGGTATTTCATACCATACGAAAGTATATAAAATAACGTCGTATTTGTATTTTATCGCGATTTTATTTCTTGATTACAAATAAATCTCGAATTATTAACGTGGTGGTTCGAGCAAGAAAGAGATATGATGTCAACTGCAGCGCGACAAGGACAAATCTTATATGTCATAGATTAATCAACCAGAAGTGAAATCGTAGGCAGAATACATAGCGTTCGTTGCCGCTTGATTGCGGAACTTGAGTTTTCTTGTTAGTTAGTGAGCGTCATTCTTAAATAATATTATGATGATTATAATAAGTTCTGGCTTTCACAGTCTTATAATAAAGGTGGTATAGAATGAGATTAGTAATAGCAGGCTATTTGATATTTTATTAGTACTTAATCTTGGAATGTATGTAACGTACCAGGACGTCTACTCGCATAATCGACAACGACACATTTGGAACGATACGATAACACTCCGAATATATCGCAACTACCCTGTCTGCTGCGGTATGATCGAGGTAGTATATTTTAGGACAATTTAGGAAATGATGTAAAAAAGGCGTTGTTGCAGTGAATGTAATACGAAATTTAATATTTTTTTATAAACAAGTGCGTATAGCTGAACTATCAAACTACAAAAACAAGTTCTAGGGTAGGTAGCAAACGTAGGCAGTAAGTGCCATCTGCTTGCGTAGGAGTTTTTTTAGTAACACTGCCCTTTCGGTATATCCCTTGCTAACTGCAGAAGAATCAATGGATCATTTTCTGTTTCTCCCATTATCTTATTGTTATAAACCCTCAACAAAAATACATTCATAAATAATATAATATACAAAAAATAATAATTGTAAAAATGGAACCCTTATTGTTAGTTAATGCCGGTTTTGTTTTGATATGTCTGTATGTTTTTTATTATATTATGTACAAATAATTTAAATCATCAATATGGCTATATATTGTAATCAATATTAAATTATTTTTTTTAAAAATCAATAACACCTAATTTACCTAATTTAAATGTAGTTTTACTACTATATAACTTTTATTACTCATGAATGAATCGTATTTTAGGCATAAATCACGGTGTACGGTAAAAATCATATCTGGTGAATGATTCTGTGTTTTTGCTATGCAAATACGAAGCAATTAACAAATTATTTACTACTTCTCTTTTTCACTTGCGATAATTGCATTTACTATCCTTCTTTGACGTGTAATCGTAATGTAGTGTGCTATTGCAATGTTAAATTATTCATGTGTGCGTTTGTGTTTCAATTACAAACACCGAATATTGTCTAGGTAACCTATCTATACTTTTAAATATCATTGGATTACATGATGATCTCTCACTACATAGTTCATATAGCCGTTGTCTGCTCCTACGAATACCAGCTGTTGCCCAGTCATTAAATGACAAGACACCACCTGAGTTCAGAGTTGACTGTCTTTGGAGTAAATATAGAAGAAAACTCTGTTTTAGTTATTTTAAATAACATACCGTACAACTCTCTATATTTCTCCATTCGCCTATTATTTACCGGAACAAACACAAACTTTTTAAATGAAGTACACACTGGAGTTAAAAATGAGCTCATATTTCCTAAGACAGTGTTCTGTAAGACATATTAAACTGATATGCATATTTTCATAGTTCATTAGTAAATCCAGTTTCAGTTCTTTACCTTACAATCCTTGCATATTTTTCAGCTTTAATTCGTCGGTATGTTTTTTTTAACCGACTTTAAAAAAGGAGGACTTTCTCAATTCGTCGAAATGTTTTTTTGTGGACTGGGTGAACCGATTTTGATAATTCTTTTTTTGTTTAAAATCTGGTGCTTTCCGTGTGGTCCCATTGCAATTTGGTCCAGATCTGACAGTGTCACCTATGAGAAAACCATAAAAGTCTTTAATTTGCTAAGTATGTGCGCTACAAATTTACGAATAACTCAATATCTCACCAACCGATTTTGATAATTCTTTTTTTATTGTAAAGGATATACTTCAAGTATAGTTTAGTGAGAGTTTTGTTAGGTTCTGACTATGGGATCCATGACAAAGTAACGGATCTCTTCAATTCTTAGGAGCAAATTAACGATACTAGGCCAAATATTTTTTATGCTACCGTAACGTCGTAATTGTTGTAGTCAAATATTGTTGTGACCAATGGAACTCCTCAACGATTTACAGTAAGGGTGTGATCTGTGGCAGAATTTCTAACTGCCTGTAATCAAATTGCAATGCGCTTACGTTCATTGCTGCATTGCAAAATTTTGTAAAATTTAACACAAATTTAGACAAATTATTAGTTAGTGTAGTTCAGATTCACTAAAAATCATTTATCGTTACTAGAATTAGATTAATTAATTAGATTGTATAAAATAACGCAATTATTTTTATACTTTTTAGTGCATATTATATGTTCTATTTATTGTTTTGGAATAGTGTTTTTGAAGTCAGTTGGTTTTTTGTTAATCCCCAAAAATTCTGAGCAGCATTACAATAATTGCGCCTACCACCTTGAGACATAAGACGTTGAGTCTCATTTGCCCCGTAATTTCACTAGCTACTTTTAATTATTTATGTTGATGATTTTATTTTGTGAAAAAAAAAAGTTCATAAAATCACACAATTGTTTTTTAAGGTTTAGATTAAGAACTAAGAGCATTGACAAAAAATATTAACAAAAGTAAGTAGGTGGGTACTGCCTATATAGTAATTGTCATAAATTCTTCAGGATGGACTCTGGGCCCAAATGAAACGTGTTACATAACTCATATAGAACCTCAAACGTGGTTCGAAGGATATTCCACGTGTCTTGGAGCAGGTGGGCATCTGACGATCCTAAACAGTAAAGAAGAGGCTCAATACATACAAGATGCTTTTAAACAGGTGGACCAACATATGTTTCCTGGAGACTTCGCTTTCCTGGGGTTCAGTGATTTATTTCAGCGGTATCACTACCGCACTGTCTTAGGTAAGAAAAAGGTCATAAAACTAGACTTACTTATATTTTAAATTCATTAGGTTCCTAAAACTAAAATTAATTTGTTATAAGGTAGCAAGGTGGTAAGGTGGTGGCAAGCAGACATATTATGTCTTTTGTGTGTGTTAAATAGATTTAAATTATTAACACTATTAAAAATATTATTTTACTCAATAAATGAATAAGTATTATCAAACGAAGTGAAAAGAATACTATTTTTACCAATAATATTATATTGTGTTCGGTATGGATGTACGGATGCTACTCCGGTTTCCGAACGTTTGTGCCCAGCCTAAATCGAACTGTCTAAATCTCGCGAGTATAGTTTTAATTAATGTCGTAAGTAGATCTCTTGTAGCTTATTGCGTCCTAATTACCTATTTGTTTCAGGTGAATCTTTAGACGATACGAGAGTTTCCTGGGATTTCAAATGTCCCGGGAATTTTACAAAATTTGACGAGCGTTGCGGGGGCTTCCGCCGTAGCGGTCTTTTATCAACAACGAACTGTAAACTGCCTTGTATGTTCTTCTGTGAAAAACCAGCAAATGGTTCGTTTAAGATTAGGACAAGACAGGGTGCTGTAAGACATAGATTGCAACCTCTAAGCAATAATTAAATTTAATATCTGTTCAATACAATACTGTATGATCAGATACTTCAAAAACTGAAAAGTATAAAATTACTTAATAGAAAATTAATTGAATACATTTCTTAGGCAAACCTAATTCCTTTAATATTAATAGAATACCATTATTTTTATGTGCCTGCTTGGGTTGTTTTGTTCTGGATGAAGCTGTCCTAGGTGCCTGCTATTACATTTGGCGTAATCTCAGCGTAATCGGTGTACATAAATAAAAAACTACCAATCGAATTGAGAACCTCCTCCTTTTTCAAGTCGGTTAAAAATATTGTGTAATTAATAAATTAAGATATATAAAATACTGTTTCGGGATTACTATTACCAACTTTTCTGTGTTACCAAATAATAATAAAAAAACTAGCAGGTACTAGGTATCTCATATTGAGTTTATAATTATTTCTCTACAGAAATATTCCTCGGATTTATTTACATGTTTAATAATTATACATTTATTAAAACCGTAACAAAGTGAAAGCTGTCTATTGAATATTTTTTTAAAAGAATACCAGCTGAGTATTCCACAAAGAACACCGAAAACAAAAAATACAACTAAGTACTTACTACAACCCATTGACGTACAATTTTTTTTTATGAAAATAAGGGACGAGACGAGGAGGACGTTCAGTTAATGGTAATTGATACGCCCCACCCATTACAATGCAGTGCCGCTCAGGATTCTCAAAAACCCAAAAATTCTGAGTGGCACTACAATTGCGGTCGTCTCCTTGAGACATAATATGTTAAGTTTCATTTGTCTAGTAATTTCACTAGCTACGGCGCTCTTCAGACCGAAACAATAATGCTTACACATTACTGCTTCACGGCAAAAATAGACTCACAATAACAGTCAAAACCTACGCGTCTATAAGCCAGAGTTTTCATTCAGTTGTGTTTTGACCACACTTTTAATACAACGCCACGCAATGTTCAGTGAAATAACAGCATATCCAAACTTAAGGGATGATGTCGTAGTTCAGTTAAGTGCCCCTTTAGATTAACAAAATTGTGTAACTAACTTGACGTTTATCTGACGTCGCAGCACATGAATGGGGTTTAACAAAATGTGACCTCTGAGAATCACGGGAGGGGGGTAAAAGTATTTGAAATGAAATGAAAATGAATTTATTTTGGAAGAAAAACTGACACATTCACACAAAAACGTTTATGAGAACAAAATATATGCTTAATCTAATACTTAACTTACTTAATACAAAAGAAACAAAAGCAAAACTTGATGTGGCAGTGGTCTTCCAAAACTGGAGTCCACTCAGTTATAGTTGTGTCCATACATTATGAGCACAACACTGATTTTCAGAGACCCATTGTGTGAAGTTTGGAGCTGGACTGACATATTTTAAAAGCAAAATATAATTAATTGTGGCACTAAAATAATTATTATAAAAAAAATAGATTAAAAAAAAATATTACTAAAAATAAATAATGACAATAACAAAAATAATAAAAAACGTTTGTGTGTAAATATATAAGGAAGAAAAAATAATAATAAATACGAGTAGCTATATTTATATAACACAATGAAATTTAAACAGTGCTCACCAAGGCAGGAGATGTAGGGAGGTATTGGTCATTAATATGTATTTTTTTTTCTATAATTCAAGACTACATAAACCCCGTAGCGGCGGTGGTATATTATTCCAGCACTTGGTGGCACTGTACTTGAAATTTCCCCTGAGAGCGGCAGTGTGATGCTTGGGAGGACAAAGCTTAGCCTTTACAATGTTCCTTGTTATAAAATTCAACACCCTGCCCTCATTTGCCCGTAACAGTTTCGAATAGAGATATGCTGGCGTTTTTGTCTTTATAATTCTAAAAATCATACAAGCGAAGTGTAGCCGTCTGCGGCTTTCCATGTTTAGAATATTGGCTTCTCTAAGATAAGGACTCACATGAGATCTGTGTGGAATATTCCAACAAAACCGGGCGCAGGCATTTTGCACTCGCTGTATAGTACTTTTGCGGGCTCGTAGTCTAGGACCATACGTAGTGTCATTATAATTCAATTTAGAGAGTACCAAAGCATCACAACCTAACACGAAGATTTGTATTTATATAGTTCCTAATGCGATAGAGTACTTTTAAACGATAAAAACAGTTCGCAGCAGTAGAGTTTATAATTATGTTTCTCAAATCTAAGATTCTGTTCAAATATTAATCCTAGATTACGAACCTCATGAACTCGCTCAATAACTTTATTATTAATAACTATTTTAGGATTGTAACGTTCAATTTGCTCAACGACTTTAGGGGTTCCCAGTATCATAAATTTGATCTTAGATGGATAAGAACTAGTGAATTATTTACCGACCAAGTATAGTTTTGGCTGACATCTGAATTAATAATTTTTTCTGCTTCTGACATCTCGTTTGGCTTGAAAGTTATGTAAAGTTGTATATCCCCTGCATATATTTGATATTTACAATGTTTAATGTTTTTAACTACATCGGCACTACACAAGATAAATAATAGCGGTCCTAATATTGGTCCCTGAGGTACTCCGCGCTCAAGAGCATTACAATCAGAGAATGACCTACTTCCATCTTCCTGTATAATGACTACAGTTTGGGTTCGATTACTTAGGTAACTGTGGAACCATTTTATTGCTTTTGGACTCAATCCATAGTAACTTAGTTTGGAGAGCAGCATACTCGAATTTATGGTATCAAATGCGCGCGAGTAATCAAGTAGTAATAAAATCGTACCCTTCCCATCATCTTGTGCAGTAAGAATATTGTCCACTACGTCCATTAACGCTGTAGTTGTCCCTCGGTGTTTTCTAAACCCTGACTAGTTATCCGGTAATATGCCATTATACTCCCAAAAAGCTCATTAGCTGCTTATGCACAATTTTTTCAATTGCTTTTGATAAACAAGGAAGTATGCTGATAGGACGAAGTTTTTTAAAGTCTTTTGGATTGTCGTTTTTTGGTATGGGACGCACTAGAGCATGACACCATAAGTCTGGAAACTTACTTGACGACAAGGATGCATTTATGATATGAGTAGGTACAGTAAGAGTTTTTTCTGTAGTCAGCTTAAGCATATCCAAAGAAATATCATCAATTCCCACTGCTTGCGATTTCAACTAATTCAAAGTCTGAAATACCGTTCGTTCATTTACTAGTTTAAAATCGAAAACAGAGTCACTATGGCGATGGAACTCATAATATGTCTGAGTAGACAAGAATCTCAGCACTGCCTGGAATTTTAAGGAAGCTTTTATTAATTTCAGTAGGATATGCAAGGTGAGATGGTAATATGTATTCTTTTTTCGTAGTGATTTGAGTATTCTGTTTTACATGCTACCACACTACTTGAGGTTTATTTATTTTTATGAATGGATATTACATATATACATAATATTACAGATGAGACGATTATATAACATTTTAGAGTTGTTTGTTTACAATGTTTTGCTTAGTCATCTAGTTTCAGTTGTGGTTTCGCCACTAAAAATGTATAAATTGGCACTTTAAAACATTTCAAGTGCAAACAGCTGAGAAATAGACGGTATAATTATAAAATACTTCTAGGTGTATCTTCTTCGCCGAATGGGTCGTAGTCTTGTATATTTAAGGAGCCCAAAGTTATGTCGTATAATTTATATGCAGCTGATTCACTGCTACAAAGGCTTGATGTTCCCGACACAGAGCACTCACTGAAATTAAGTTATTTTTTATAAGTTTTACGTTTACGTTAATAGAGGTCCAATCACAAAATTAATTCAGACACAGAGGGTATTTAATAGTGATGAAATAAAAAAAAATAAACAATATGATATGTGTTAAGTATGTAAACGTTTGTTAGAAAATAAGACTAGCAACACTCGTGTCTCTGGTTGACATATTATACTTGTCTATACTCTGTGTGCGCCATCTTGTTTTTTCTCAGTGATCGCGGCTGTGATAAGGTCAAAGAGTATAATAATATATAGGGAAAAGAGAGCCCTCTCTTAACACGTATTAAGAGCTGTCTATTTGAAAACTAGCGCCATCTGGAGATTGCCCCCGAAAATAACTATATATAAGCTCGAAATTATAAAATTCATTTTTAATGTTGTGACGTAATTAAATAACTAACTCTACTTTGTAATGCAGGTATTGCAATTTTTTACCATGTTGAAATTGCGCGTAGAGTTAGTTATTTAATTTTGTCACAACATAGAACATAAATGATAGATTTAGTAGTGTAAATATGCAAAATGGTACACGAAGGTTACATACATGCGCAAACGCTAGAAGTAGCCGCCATTTTATGACCAGTGCAGGGCAGTGTCAACTGAAAAGTTGAAAGGTTTCAAAGCCAGTGACAGCTGACAAAGCTTTCATTTTCGGGCCAACTAACAGATGGCGCTACTGTCTTCTGAAAACGTCACTTTAAGGCGTCTGTCCCACCCCTGGATAAGGTGTGAGACAGACTTGCTGCCGTGATTGCTGTTCTTGTGAAATAAGACTGTTTCATGTGCATCTCGATTAAATGTAATCCAAAGGAATCAATATATTTTATTCAACTATTCCAAATAATCTATCAATATGAACCTATTATCGAAAAGCTACGCAATGAAGAATATAGGTGCTATTATCATTATTGTAGTAGGTACTTACAATATGTGACCTAATAGGCCGATAATGTGTGCATTAGATGGTTTAATATTTAAAATACTATGGAGCAAAATACTACAACATGGCCAGGAATGATCACAAACCATAAAGTAATATTACGTGTTGATTATAACATTGTAGAAAATTTATTGAGGTAGGCGTTAGTTTGCGGAAATCCATAATTATCCAAATGTTTTTAGTTGTCTTTAGTGTTAATTCCGCCAATATTTGTTTTTAGAGTCTCGTGCAAGATTTTGGCGAGTCAACATGTCCTAAGGATGTCTCGTGTAGATGCGAAACACGTGTCGAATTGTGTAAAAGACAAATATTGGCGGAATTAACACTAAAGAAAACTCAAAACATTTGGATATAAGATTGTTATTTTAATGGTTCAATCTAGATTCTCATTTACTTTTGATATTATATTCTTACTTACGTATAATAGAGTCCACTCTCATTATCGCAAGCTTCATCCACAGCGCAGTAAATGGTCGTCTGAGCGCCGCATTTGGCGGACTTTACAAACGCACCCCCGATATATTTAAAGATAAATATTATGACGTTGCCAAACAAATCTCTTGCAATGTCTGTTTGAACGCTTCCTGGGTGTAGACTATACGTGTTTACGTTGTTGATGCCGTGCTCCTATTATGAGGAAAAGAAAAAGTTTTGTAGGTAGGTACTTACTACTAAACTTTTGAAGGAATCGCCTTATTTTGTAAAATTATATGGCCAGAAATCTTATCTGTCGAACGTTTCAACATTTCCAACGCTCTATTAAAAACTAGCAAACAAAGGAACCACAGGAGCATTTTTTATACTTGGAATAAGTCATTTGTCAAATAGAACACATTTCTGACATTCCTACCAACCTACTTATTTTTATTTGGACAAATAAAAGTCTGCTGAGTCGACTAGTTTATTGATATTTGTATGGTTTAAAAAGTGTTACCGGACGCAAAATATGCAATACATACCCGTAGCTTGAGGTGTAGAGCTTTCGTAAATAATACAATTGCTGATTTGCTTCTTCCATAAGACTTGACGACGCCTTGTGATGTTCTTTCCATGTTAATGTCGTCCAGATCGACATCAAAGTCTGGACAAACCAATAAGATAATACAATAGGGATGGTACAGCTGTTCAGTTTCGATATAGGTAGCTAAAATAAAGCTAAGGCCACACATTCAAAGTATATTGAACATAACATGGCTTAACCACCTTGAAATTCCTTTTACCAAGTGCGCAACAACTCCGGGATTAGGTAAGTAATGTTGGAACTTAGCTCTGTCAATTAGTGATTGCATTAATAAATTAAAAAATGAATAACAATAAAAAATAAAATGAAACACTTGTAAATTTTGGTTCAATAAGTACAGTGCAAGTTACCGAATGAAATTTAAACTTTAAATTTTAGTAGTCAAACGGTAACGGCAATGACGAAAGGAGGATGGAGTATGCATGTATTTTGGGACCCACTGAAAGAAGTGGCGTACATCATGGAAACTTAATAATAATTGTAGAACGTAACAAAATATAACCTAAAATTACTAAATAAATTATTCATTCGTATTTTATGTCTATGCCTAATTACTGTCTGCTAAAAGATCTGTTCTGTGTAAAAGATAATAGATATAATATTTGAATATGTGGAAGGTTGGACGGCGATAGGTGATAGTAGATAGGTGGGATATTTAAGATAATTAGTAAAAAGTGCTAATAATTGAGGATTCACAATACATTCTTTTTTCACGCAAGTAACGATAATTTTAAAGAAGTTACCTACTCATTTTAATATCAAAAACGATAATAATCTTATTGACTCTTATTGTGAATTACTTTTACGATGGTGTCGGAAGTCGGAACATCCAAATAAATTATGACAAGGGCAGTCATGTCAAAAAAATGTAGATGTCAATTGCGCAAAGCGTTCTGTTAGTGCAAGATGACTGATTTGAATGATTTTTTAATAATTACAATAATTTATTTCTTTTGACTCCCATATCTTAGCGCCTCAATAATTTTTATTTGAACATCGTATAAACTTATGTTTATAATTAATATAAACTTGTACTTGTACGATGCTTCCTTAATTTTTGAATTATGTAGGTCCATTCTCGCCATCCTCCTTTAGCCAGATTTTTGTAGATTTAACTTACTTATAATTATATACATTCTCTAAATTTAAATGGATTTTAATTAAAAAGGAGGTTGCACATGCCACTTAATAGAACCCAAATAACGAATTTAAATAATGAAAGTTCACCCAATTCATCCCGAAATGAACAGTATACCGATGAGGTGTTACCTGAATAGGTATCAAATAAACCAAAAAATAATAATTATATACAACTTATTTCTACAATTTTCACATCACCAGACTGTGCTGTGACCAGACTCAATCAATCCTCAGATGATTTAAATTCACGACCTCTTTTTGTGCTTACGTCTTCTAAAAAAATATTTTTATTTTCATATTGTTTTTTTCAATGTAATTAATACTTACATTTATGAGACATTGACGATACATTCACAATTCTAGCCGGTGCACTTCTTATTATTCGAGGAAGCAACAGCAAAGTGAACATTGCATGACCAAAGTAATTTACTCCGATTTGCTTTTCAAAACCATCTTCTGTTCTTCCATGAGTACGTATTACACCCGCATTATTTATGAGGATATTTATTTCTTGTTCTCTTTCCAGTATTCTACGAGCACATTCTTTCACAGATTTTAGCCTTGACAGATCCAGGCTTTCGATAACTAGACTTCCAGACTTAGTGTTAGATTTTGAAATTATTTCTGATCTGGCTTCTTCTGCTTTCTGAGTATTACGACATGCCATAATTACTTTAGCACCTGTAGGACAAATAATATATATATAAATATATATCTGATTTCTGTCTCAGTCTGCTATTTAGGTTTAAAGACGTTAACATTTATAGTATTACTAGCTGACCCAGCAAACGTTGTATAGCTATAATAATAATAATAACGCATAATCCTAACATATCGTTAGTTGTGGCTCTCGATCGTATACTTGATACCTATTTACAATCTAGCCAAGACCTTGCTGATACACATTCGATCCTTTACTGTGCAGCCATTGCAGCATGCCGGGTCGCTCATGTCAGGTTTCCGGATTCTGATAGGGGGGCACGGGTCGCTGGTGAAGCACCTCATTGGCAAAAAAGGATCGAACAACGTATCAATGCTGAGTAAAAAAGCAAAGAGTCATGCGTTTTGTGACACAGGCCTTTGCTGGAACAAATATAAAACCTAAAGATTATAGTACCTGTGTCACTGAACGAATTGACTATCTAAAGCAGAAGGTTTCCGCGTGGGAGAACCGGATCCGCCGCTATAAAAAACGCGCAGACAGATATCATCAGAATCGCATCTTCCAAAGTGACCAAAGAAAGGTATATAGAAGTTGGGAAGACAACGCACCCGGTGGTACTGATGTTCACCTGTCAAATATGGATGAGATGTATTCTTTTTGGAAAAATATTTGGTCGGTGCCATCCTCCTTTAGCCAGATTTTTGTAGATTTAACTTACTTATAATTATATACATTCTCTAAATTTAAATGGATTTTAATTAAAAAGGAGGTTGCACATGCCACTTAATAGAACCCAAATAACGAATTTAAATAATGAAAGTTCACCCAATTCATCCCGAAATGAACAGTATACCGATGAGGTGTTACCTGAATAGGTATCAAATAAACCAAAAAATAATAATTATATACAACTTATTTCTACAATTTTCACATCACCAGACTGTGCTGTGACCAGACTCAATCAATCCTCAGATGATTTAAATTCACGACCTCTTTTTGTGCTTACGTCTTCTAAAAAAATATTTTTATTTTCATATTGTTTTTTTCAATGTAATTAATACTTACATTTATGAGACATTGACGATACATTCACAATTCTAGCCGGTGCACTTCTTATTATTCGAGGAAGCAACAGCAAAGTGAACATTGCATGACCAAAGTAATTTACTCCGATTTGCTTTTCAAAACCATCTTCTGTTCTTCCATGAGTACGTATTACACCCGCATTATTTATGAGGATATTTATTTCTTGTTCTCTTTCCAGTATTCTACGAGCACATTCTTTCACAGATTTTAGCCTTGACAGATCCAGGCTTTCGATAACTAGACTTCCAGACTTAGTGTTAGATTTTGAAATTATTTCTGATCTGGCTTCTTCTGCTTTCTGAGTATTACGACATGCCATAATTACTTTAGCACCTGTAGGACAAATAATATATATATAAATATATATCTGATTTCTGTCTCAGTCTGCTATTTAGGTTTAAAGACGTTAACATTTATAGTATTACTAGCTGACCCAGCAAACGTTGTATAGCTATAATAATAATAATAACGCATAATCCTAACATATCGTTAGTTGTGGCTCTCGATCGTATACTTGATACCTATTTACAATCTAGCCAAGACCTTGCTGATACACATTCGATCCTTTACTGTGCAGCCATTGCAGCATGCCGGGTCGCTCATGTCAGGTTTCCGGATTCTGATAGGGGGGCACGGGTCGCTGGTGAAGCACCTCATTGGCAAAAAAGGATCGAACAACGTATCAATGCTGAGTAAAAAAGCAAAGAGTCATGCGTTTTGTGACACAGGCCTTTGCTGGAACAAATATAAAACCTAAAGATTATAGTACCTGTGTCACTGAACGAATTGACTATCTAAAGCAGAAGGTTTCCGCGTGGGAGAACCGGATCCGCCGCTATAAAAAACGCGCAGACAGATATCATCAGAATCGCATCTTCCAAAGTGACCAAAGAAAGGTATATAGAAGTTGGGAAGACAACGCACCCGGTGGTACTGATGTTCACCTGTCAAATATGGATGAGATGTATTCTTTTTGGAAAAATATTTGGTCGGTGCCCATCACCCACACTGACAATGAATGGATGAATACCGTTGAGCACTCGTGTGAACAGTTGCAACCTATGGCGCCTGTTGTTATTAGTCCTCTTGATGTCACAAACGCAATTAGTATAACCCACAACTGGAAAAGCCCAGGGTCAGATGGATTACAAAATTTTTGGTTGAAATGGTTGCGGTCTTCACACGGGTGCTTAGCTAAACAATATCAGGAAGCCATTAAATCGGAATCCCTCCCTTCTTTTATGACAACAGGTATCATCTTTCTGCTCCATAAATCGGGTAGTGCCATGGAGCCTAGAAACTTTCGACCAATAACATGCTTACCCACAATCTATAAGCTCCTTACATCCATACTGACATCAAAATTAAATAAACATTTTTGTGAAAATAAAATTTTAGACCCTGCTCAAAATGGATGTAAGGTTGGGTCCCGTGGTACAAAGGAGCTTCTCCTCATTGACATGGCTGTTAACCAACAGGTTCGTCGAAATAAGAAGAACCTCTCTACCGCTTGGATTGATTATAAGAAGGCCTATGATTCGGTGCCTCATACGTGGTTGAGGCGAGTACTGGAACTGTACAAAGTAGATAATGCTCTGTTTGCCTTTCTTGGCTCATGTATGAGGCAGTGGACCACAGCTCTATGTCTCCATGATGCGGCGGGGAACCTTAACATTTCGGAACCTATAAGGATTGAGCGGGGTATCTATCAGGGTGATAGTCTGAGTCCTTTGTGGTTTTGTCTAGCTCTGAATCCCTTAGGTGTTCTACTGAGGAATACTAGGTTAGGGTTTCATTTCGTAAGCGAGTAGAAACAATTTCTCACCTCTTATGTATGGATGATCTAAAGTTATATGCACGGAATAAACAAGATTTGATATCATTATTAAATGTCACGCAAACATTAAGCCATGACATCGGAATGGAATTCGGTGTGGATAAATGTCAGGGTTGTAAATACCGAAAATATGCAACTCTCAGAGTTGTAGCTGTACCTACAACCAATAATATCAATTAATACAAATGTCTAATATCTAACTTGTAACGTAGCATTATAGATCGTAGAAATAGTAATCGTGCATAATAACTGTAATAAGCGTATGCCGAAAGATTCGTTCTGAAAAGAACATTTTATTTTATATAACGTAATATTAGCTCTGATAAGAACCATTTCATAATGCTGTACATCAACTCATAGAATCATACAGATCACCAGTAATAATCTCATCGATGTACGAGCATCGTCACGTGCTCTCGACGACCGCAGATATACTCACGTGATCAGTCATATGCTCCGCGTTACACAACCGCACAGCAAGGCCGAGCGTCCTCGAATTACGCGTCGGGACTCGGGGGTCGATCGCTATTCATGCAATTTTAATCAATACCAAACCAAAACCTGCATAATCGTGAGCTGTATAATCTCAGGAAATATTTCCTACGTAAAGAATGAGCAGTGCATCGAGAAATTGTGGCAGTACGGCGAAAACCGGTGATACTCAGTACTCAAGATCACATGAATGTATGGAGGGGAAAAGAGCTTCATGGAAGGTTTTACCGGGCTCTCTACGGACCTGATGTAGACACGATTTCGTCTGTGACCTGGTTACGATTTGGTGACCTTTTTGCGGAAACTGAAGGTTTTGCCTGTGCAAATTGCTGATGAAGTTATCAAGACGAATAACGATCGGAAATACATCATGAAGGATGGCACAGTAGACATATGTCGGGCGTGCCATCATCCTGGTGAGTCTATCAGACATATTATTTCCGGTTGTTCTCGTCTTGCCAATGGAGAGTATTTGCACAGACACAACCAAGTAGCCAGGATTATCCATCAGCAACTTGCTCTTCGATACAATCTTGTGCATTTTGAAGTCCCATATTATAAGTATACTCCGGAGCCAGTTCTGGAAAACAGCCGTGCCAAGCTCTACTAGGACCGATCGACCGTCACCGACAGAACTATCATTGCTAATAAGCCTGATATTGTGTTGGTAGATCGGTTAGAGCGTCGGGCATTTATTGTTGATATCACCGTTCCGTGTGATGATAAACTTGTGAAAGCTGAAATAGACAGAAAGCAGCTGTTTTGGGAAAGACACGCATCGTGCGGAAGTTCCTCAGTCTGTCGCCCTAACCACCGGCGGAATTGTCGTGAACCAACGCCGGCGGGACTCTATTTTTTATATTTATATTTGTAATATTGTTTTTTATGTTATAAGTATATATAAATGTAGAAAATAAGATTAAATTGTAATAAAGAGAATAATAATAATATGTCATTTATTTCAGGCATTTTAAACCCATTACAGTAAATTGAATAAAATAGAATAAGATGTACTTAAGAATAAAATTGTATACATCACAGTACTTAATAATTAAATAACTTAAAACCAAAAATTGCCCCAAAGGGGGGTTCGTACAAAAAGTAATGTACTGATAATACTATTTCCGGTTAATCTCACGATGCACCGAAAGCCAGTAATGGAGTATAGGATTCTCTGGGTGCTCAGATGTGGCGTAAGTCACTGTTTCCGAGTGTATCTATCATAGACTGTACCAGTGACAGATTGGCGGCCGTGCAAATTGATTTGGGCGGACGACATAACATTGTGGTACTAGATTCGGTAACGAGCTGCTTGCTTTCTGCACAGACATCACGGCTTCAATACTTCCCAAACAAGCTATGAAGTCTGCCAGACAATCTTCATTACCATCATCAAATGGTAGATAGACAGTCATTACAAGGATATGTCGTCCGCCCAAATCAATTTGCACGGCCGCCAATCTGTCACTGGTACAGTCTATGATAGATACACTAGGAAACAGTGACTTACGCCACATCAGTGCAAGTCCCCCATACGGTCGGCCCTTAAGAATTCCTGTAGAGGTATCCACAGCTGATTTAGCAAAACAACTGAAGTGCTGACTGAGTCCGTTCACAAATCCTAAATCATGTGAGAGGAGCCAAGTCTCCTGCAGGGCTAGAAAATCAACGTTCTCTGATAGCTTCTTTATTTGTTCTGCAGATCTTTTTACAGAACGACAGTTAAACGTAGCTAATGTTATATTGGTTGGCTTACTATTCATATTATTTATTATTACTTAAAGCAGTATATAACTGTCGTTCCTTATAAAGTCGGTATACTAGCCCCGAAGGCCAAAACTTGGCATCCAAAAATGTATTAATCTTACTTGCATGTATCTTAACTTAAAATGAGTTGAAAGAGGTCTCCCTATTTTGAGTAAGACGTTCAACATAATATATAAATTAATTAAATAAAAATACCGATCGAACTGATAACCCCCTCCTTTTTGAAGTCGGTTAAAAATTCAATAATTACAATTTTTGGGGTATAAAATATAGATGCAACCGAATCGCGATACACAAAGAGTTGTAGCTCGTAGAAGGGCAAAAATTTGAAGTTTTATGTATTTTCCAATGCTGAATAGTAATAAAATATAAATAAAAAAAAATGTCTAAAAATAAAAAATAAATATTTAGGGGTGGGTTTATCATTTAGGGGTATGAAAAATAGATGTCGGCCAATTCTCAGATCTACCCGATATGCACACAAAATTTCATACAAGTTGGTTCTACCGTTTCGAAGGAGATAAATAACTAAATAACATCAAACCGCAACAACAACTATCATCGTAAATAATTTCGAAAAAAAATTATAACATCTAATATATATTATAACAGTTTACAACAACAGTTAGAAAAATATAACACATCAGTATAATTCATTGAAAAATTATAACAGTTTAGCCCACCTCTGATTGCGAACGATATGTACTTATATGTGTTTAGAACGTTTTTGTCTTTAACACAATTATGACCAATCAGTCAGTCATCAGGAAGAGACCGAGACAAATGGATTTTTTTTTATTGAAATTAAAACCGAACTACGTAAACGAGGTTCGTTTGATCATTGAATTTTTTTGTCATTCATAACATAACTAGGACATCATACCCACCTCTATCGTACAGATCTAACGCAGTTTCTTTGCCAATACCAGCATTGGCTCCCGTTACGACAACTGTAAGGCCATCTAATCGCCTCTTGCTTTTGCACCAACCGCTAAAATAGTCCATAATTCCCATAATGATCCCTGGTTCAGAACTGTGAAATATTTGAAATAGCTTAACACATGCGTAGAACATTATTCCAGAGGACTATATCTGCATTTTTTTATAAAAGAGGGGGCAAACGGGCAACAGGCTCTCGTATTGGGAAGTGGCGCATGGCGAGACAACTACATGGATATCCGCAACACCACCAAAAGTCAAGAGATGCGTTGCTGGCATTTTAGTCGAGTGTACACTGTGCTTGCCCGGGTCATAAAATGAATAGAGAAGTCCTAATCCAAAGGGTGTCGTAGGAGGCGACTTAGGGCATTTTTACATTGCATCTTTACACAGGATGCTGGTTAGATTATAGGTACCAAAATGGCGCCCTTTTCTGCAGTGAAGCAGTTATGTTTAAGCATTATTGTGTTTCGGCCTGAAGGGCACCGTAGGAAGTGCAATTACTGGGCAAATGAGACTTAACATCTCATTTCTAAGGGTGACGAGCGTAATTGTAGTGACGCTCAGAATTTTTGGGTTTTTCAAGAATCCTGAGCGGCAATGCATTGTAATGGGCGTCCGTCAGCTGAACGTCCTGCTCGTCTCGCCCCTTATTGTCATAAAAAAAGCTCTAAGCTTGAAGATCCCTAAGTCGTATAGGTTCGGGAAAACTGCATAAACGGGGAGACTAAATAACTTGAAAACGGAATACTGATACAGGCCTAAAAGACCAAGCTCGTCTGTCAAGGTACCCATGGCTATCCCTATATATTGTAGGTACTTACGTAAAACAAAAAATGATAAACTTATGTGCTAATTAGATAAAAAGGTAAGTTCTGATGTTTTAATTGAATTAGATGCCTACTTCATGTTCAATAAGTAATAATTTCGTAATCCAATTACCTATTGTGAAATCACTTTTATAAATGTTTTTCCTTCGTAAGTATTAATACATAAATTAATATGTAAACAAAAAAATACTTACGTGAATCTTGTGGAGATTGAAAATAATAAGAATACTTCACATACTATTTTTTAACTCTAAGGAGAGACTTTCACACAAACTGAATGCACTAACATGATAAATAATATACAGATAATGTCAATCGGCCGACCTATATGACTGACCTTTCGGCAAATAATATACTATATTAAGATACACCGAGTATTGGCGACCGTAAGAGAGAATATTTCTCAGATTTATAAATCCAAATCAATATTTCTGTCGCGCTAACGTGGGCGAGACAGAAATAAGCGATAAGTAAATCTGCAGCAACTTCCAATTAAAAATAAAAATAAATTAACAAAAAAACAACCGACTTCAAAACACTATTCCAGAACAATAGATATAATATGCGCTAAAAAGTATAAAAATTATTGCGTATTTTTAAACAATATAATAAAATTATCTAATTCTTGTTACGATTATTGTTATTTGATTCATCATTATGGAATCGGTGTCCTTCAGCCGCGACCCGCTCTCGCCTCAAGCACATCTCACCTGTAATAACTACGTATGTAGTTACAAACCTATCTTGGATGACACCGACTCCAAAAATTACAATAATCCTTAGAATAATTACACTTATTAACAATTATTCTAAGCAATAATCGTTAATCGTTAAACTAGAATTAGATAATTTAATTATATTGTTTAAAAATACGCAATTATTTTTATACTTTTTAGTGCATATTATTTCTTTTTTTTTTCGAGAGGAGTAAAATACATTTACGTATTGAAGACCCCGAAACGGGGCCCATATGTCGGGCTTGGGTGTAAACTATTGTTCTGGAATAGTGTTTTTGAAGTCGGGTGTTTTTTTTTTGTTAATTAATTTTTTTTGGAGCTGCTGCAGATTAACTTATCGCTTATGTCGGCCTCGCCCACGTTAGCGCGACAGAAATATTGATTTAGATTTTTAAATCTGAATCTTTTTTGCAGTCGGTTAAAAAATAACGGGTTGCACTCCGGTAGTGCCGGCAGAAGTGAAAACTTGAACATTATCGTCGTGCATTTTTGAATATTTTGGAATTGTTAGAGAATAATTTCACACAAATTGCTATAATTACTAACATTTCTCTCTCAAACTTGTATTTGAATTATAACAGTAGTCCAAATGAGATGTATGGTAAGTTATTTAAAATAATTAAAACAGACTTTGCTTCTATATTTACTTCAAAGACAGTCAACTCGGGTGGTCTCTTGTCATTTAACAACTGGGCAACAGCTGGTATTCATAGGAGCAGACAACGGTTATATGAACTATATAGTGAGAGATCATCATGTAATCATGATGCATCTTTCCTTGTATATGTGAAAAATTATTCAAAATGATTTAAGAAAGTATGTACTATTGCTAAGTCAATGCATATTAGAGAAATAATTAAAAATGCTTGAAATAAAATAAAAATGACTTGGAAAGTTATTAACTGGGAATCTGGAAGAGCGAAAGACTGCAAGTTTGAATATAATCTAATAATAAACAATACAAAAATCCACTCTGAGCAGGTAGTAGCTTCTGCTTTTGAGAAATTTTTTTCTGACATTCCAGTTTTCATCTCAAGCACCCTTGTCTCCTCCATCAGTATTGCCGAGTCACTTCTTTTGGAAAATGTTAAGGAATGTAAACAAAATTTCAAATTCAGTGTTGTTAGCCCAGCAGAAATAATTAAAACTTTCAGATCCTTAGAAATGAAAAAAACTGCTGATATATGGGGCATATCTGTAAAAATAATAAGTTCTGTTATTGACGTTATAGCACCATATCTAGCACTAGTTTTTAATAGCTGTATTGAACATGGCGTGTTTCCTGACCTTCTGAAGTATAGTAAAATTACACCAATATTTAAATCGGGACTCACTTCTGACCCGAATAACTATCGCCCTGTTTCGGTGTTGCCAACCCTTAGTAAAATTTTTGAAAAAATTATTTTAAGCCAGATGCTTACTCACTTTAACACTTATAAGTTACTTCATATAAAACAATTTGGCTTTACTAGGGGACGCTCGACTACGGATGCAGGTGTTGAACTCATCAGGAATATTTTTGAGGCCTGGGAGGAATCACAGAATGCACTTGGTATCTTCTGTGATTTATCTAAGGCTTTTGATTGTGTTCAACATTCAACGCTGGTCAGGAAGCTATGCCACTATGGTATAAGAGGATCTGCACTCGATCTTCTGATCTCATATTTAAATAATAGGATTCAGAGGGTCGAGGTGAATGGCAGGAGATCTCCTGGGACTCCTCTCGGTATGGGGGTACCACAAGGGTCTATTCTTGGACCCTTCCTCTTCCTAATTTATATAAATGATCTACCTAACATTGTAGAAAAAAAGCACAAGGTGGTATTGTTTGCAGATGACACTTCACTTATATTCAAAGTGAAACGAAGCCAAGTTTTGTATGACGAAGTAAATAATGCTCTATCTGACATCGTGTACTGGTTTAGCGCCAATAACTTATTGTTAAATAATCATAAAACCAAATATATTAAATTCACCGCGACAAATGTCAAAAATGTAGATGCGAATATTTTATTAAATGGAGAGGTGGTAAAACCAGTGGATCTGCTATATTTCTTGGCATTACTCTTGATTCCAAATTGCAGTGGGGCCCCCATATTGAAGGATTGGCGAATAGGCTTAGTTCTGCAGCATATGCGGTTAAGAAAATTAGACGGTTAACTGACATAGATACGGCGAGATTAGTATACTTTAGTTATTTTCATAGTATTATGTCCTATGGTATATTGTTATGGGGCAGTGCGGCCGATATTAATACTATATTTGTGCTCCAGAAGAGGGCTATTCGCGCGATTTATAACCTAGGTCCTAAAGAATCATTAAGAGAAAAATTTAAAGAAATAAACATTTTGACTGTTGCTTCTCAATACATTTTTGATAATGTTTTGTATGTTCATAAGCACATTGAGGAATTTTCTAGAAACTGTGACATTCATAATGTTAACACGAGGAACAAACATAAACTTGTTGTGCCTACTACTCGGTTGGGTCGAGTTAGTAAGTCTTTTGTTGGGCGATGTATATGCTTCTACAATATGATCCCAGAAAATGTACAAAACAAATGTGCTACGAAATTTAAAAGAATTGTTAAAAAACGTTTGTGTGGGAAGGTTTATTATAGCATAAACGATTTTCTTAATGACACCACGGACTGGGAATAAAGCGAACACCCTCAGGCTCTTTAATTATAAATGTTTATTGTACGATATTACATTGTAATCTATATTTTATATTAAAAAAAAAGCCCGCTGAGTTTCTTGCGCCCATTCTTCTCAGGTCTGAGGCAGTCTCTTTTGAATGGGTGGTAGATTTTGACGTTCAATAAGTGATTTTAAATCCTATTTTGAATAAAAATATTTGAATTTGAATTTATGTGGTTAAATACAATTTTCATTTATTGCACTATCGTAAACAAAAATTACAATTTATATTACATATAAACACTTCAGAACTATTACAATAATTTTAGATTAAAAAGATTTAAAAAAAATCAACTTTCATCCATAATTTCAATGACTGTCTTACGAATTTTCAATCAGATCACGTGTCCTGACGCGAGTTTAACATTTGATACCCATCCGAAGAGAAATGCTCGACGCCGCTAAAGAAGTCTTCACTTCAAATTATATTAGATATATTATTTATTTTAAAGTTCTTAAGAACCTCAAAATAAATAATATATTTCGTTCTAGACTCTTTTTCCGTGAAAACTTAACCAATCGTAACAATTCAAAGGCGCTTAGCCTAATTGAATAAAGTTTATTTGACTTTGAATTTTGGAAACTGATTAGGAAGAAAATATTCTGTGTCGGCTTCATTGATGTACAAATAAAACTAGACTATTAAAAGGTCGTCACAAAATGTCCAAGCGGCATTGTATTTACTTACAGGATGTTAAAAAAATCCTGTAGGTCCTATATCTTGAGGCGGGTATTGTTATGAAGTATCAAGAACAAATAAATATTGATTTTCCGGAAATAAGCACATCAAAAAAAAGATTATTAACGAACCAAATTATAAAAGTTCACAAGGACACCTCTGCCAGCGGCGCTTTTAAATTTTTCCAATGGGACTATTGAGGTGTAATTCAGGTCACACAGCACTACTTACCTATATTTTATTTCTCCTTGAAGTTGCCTCTCTTTCTATCGCGTGAGTCTTAACTCTTCTGACTACATTAGGGTTGAGTTATTTACCTAAAACTGTACCTACATAGTATATGGTCATCTTATAAAAATAGTTCAGTTTTATCAATAACATAAATAGGTATGTAATCATAATTTTAAATCAATATTCTTTCGTTGTAAAACCTACTAGTAAAATACTAGCGGCACGCTATGTTGGCCGTTTTGACGTTTGTTCACTCATGAAATTTCGTATTATTTCAAATTACTGTTCTTTATTGTCAATAGTGACGTGCAGTAAACTATATTAGGATCCCGCGAACATTTATTTTTTATTTTTATAAGATTCTAATCATTGGTGTATGTACTACCACAAACACGGCATGTGTTTTAAAATTCAAAATTTTAAAAAATGAAATCTAATACGATCGTCACATAGGATCGCTGGCCAGCACAACTACAACTTCCGGGAAACTCGCGTCAATGCTCAATGCAAAACAAAGCAGATTCGACTTGACGTTGCTTCGAAAAGTAAAAATTGTGAATGCACTGTGATTGTGATATAGTTTTGACCTGGCTTTGGATTTCGGATATTGATACTGCATTACTCAACAGTAATGCAGTATCAACAACGAGCAAGGGTCAACACCTTTGCTAGTTAATAATAATAATAATAATAATACTTTATTTCAGACCTTTGATCCATAGTACAGACACAGTATTAAATATGTAATTAAAATAAAGTCTAAAATATAAATGACAAATAGAAACTAGGTTGTAATATTTACCCAGCGTCGATACATTGCTGAAAGCATCAGCCTGTCAGACAGACTTCTGATAATGCCGTTATTACACGTCTCAACCCTGGACATGAACGATGCAATTTTTTTACGCTGGATAGAATTAAACGAATCAATCCTAGCCTTCGCGTACATTTCTGAAGCGCTACAGCAACGTTTCAGGCCCATGAGGAATCTAAAAATGTTATTGTAGGCGACTCTTATGCCATCATGCGACTTCTTAGAATAATTAGTCCAAAGCTCACACGTGTAACACGACTGGCAGAATGACTTAAAGAGAGTAATTCTCACGTCAGGCGCTGAACGGTTAAACTTTCTCGCAATCAATCTATCTATTTGTGTGGTGGGCAATAGCCCACCACACAAATAGCCCTACGTTGACGCTCGATATCTGCGTCATCCTTGAGACAGGACGAAACAATGTGGCCAAGGTACTTGAAGATGTCCACTATCTTGACAGGTTGTCCGTTAATGCAAACTACGGGGATATTCTGAGGCACCTCTCCCGATCTAAACATTATCATTTCTGTTTTATTTACATTATATGTAAGATTATGCTCTTTCGCTACTTTCCTACTGGAGTACTGCTCAGAGCCCCGATCAAATCATTCATATAGATATTAAATAGATCAGGAGAGGTAAGCCTCCCCTGCCTCACACCACATGGGAGCTGATAGCAGTCTGACAGTTCAGAGCCCCATCTGACACTGTTGGTCTGGTTACGGTATCAATACTCGAGGAGGCAACAATCTCAGAAGGGACACTTGTGTCCCGCAGCTTCTTCCACAACAGATCGTGATTAAGTGCATCAAAGGCGCGACTTAACCGACAACCTGCTTTAGCGCGAATATAGACATGTCGGTTGAGACTTGTGGTCGAAACCCAAACTGACCATCTTCAATACTTACGGCGCTTGTGTAGTAGTGGATGACACGTTCAAGAACCTAGGCCATTATCGTGGCCAGTGATATAGGCCTATAGTTTCCCACGCTCGAGATATCTCCTGTTTTATATTTGTATTTGTATTTTATATTTGTATATCTATTCTTTATAATAGGAACCACCAACGCACGGGTAAGTTCCTCCGGTAAGTAACTATGCTTTATGCATAGATTATAGAACCTTGCTAATACATCACAGACATACTGTCCAGCATTCAGCAAGTGTTCTATACTAAGTCCATCGTGGCCCGGAGAATTACCAAGCTTCATATACCTCAGAATTAATCCTATCTGTTTAGGTGAAACTGTCACTTGGCAAGTGTCCGAGCCACGAATTGACTGAAGTTTACAATTACGTCTTTTGGTAACACTAACTTGTTACTTATCTACATCCCCTTTCATAAATATTCTTTATAAATTTATTTCCCGCAATAATATTAAATTGTAATTTCTATCCTCCATACTTTCTACGCTTCTATTAGACACATATTCCCACTTACATTCACACATTTCTCCCTTAAACTTAGGTTAGATACTAACAAGGTAGGTAATATTATGGGTGTTTATTACTAACCGTACTAACTCTTGTTGCCTATTCTTCAGTTCACAAAAAAAACACAGCTATTTCAACCGATCATTTCCTTTTAAATCAGCTCTTTATATACTTCAATGAGCTAAATTAAAATAATAAATCTCTCCACCTTGACGTTGGCCGAATCGTCGATATTCAGTCGACGGAGCCAGTTAAAAAAAAATCTTATCTACAATAAAATTATCTTTAAATAAATTCGCTATATTTTTACAGTTTATTTCTCCTTCTACACTCACCGGCAAACAATTTTTATTATTAAACTTCTTGGTTTCTTTCCAAAAATCAACAAAGTTACAAGTGGAACGATGTCGAGCCAGCATTTCCATTCTAATTCGTTCTTCATTACGTTGTACATATTTGAGCGCGGCTTTAAACTCCCTGCGTGATGCCACCATGTTATCATAAAAATACCCCGAGTGGGGCCTACCCTGACGAGCCCACATCGCAAACTTCTCTCTAGCCTTAACATGTGAGCGCCTGACATGAAAACTCCATCCTACGACTCTCTTTCCCCTTCTATATTTCTTTTTTACGTTAGAACTCTGTTCAGCTGCCGATCGCAGCGCATTTATAATATCCCGGTAAAACTGGTCAATAATTGAAAAGTGATCCCCATTCGTACAGAGTGATTTTTTATGGTGACATTTCATATGAACATCACTATATTTACATAAAATATTATTTAACGTTTCATTACAAAATTTTGTATATGTATCTATTTGTACCTTCTCCCTATTACCCCATAAATGTTTTAAATTATCTAATCTAAAATTATTATTACATACTTCTTTAGGCCTAATTAAAATTAAGTCACAGTGGATATCTGACCAGAATGAGTCGTATTTCACATGTAGATCAATGACCAGAGGTGCCGCGGCGGCCGTCACTATGCAGTGGTCAAGCCAACGACACGATCCATGCGCCTCGTTCACGAAAGTATAAGTGTCTTTATCAAGTCTCTCTACGTCTAAATAGCATAATGATTGCTCACCACAGTAATCTGCCAGCTCTTTTCCAAAAAGAGATCCGGGACGCGCGTTGAGATGTAAGCTATTTCTGGTTGACATTGTTAGCTATTGCTTGGTGACATTGTTAGCTATTGCTAGTTGAGATTGTTAGCTGTAGCTGGGTGAGATTGTTAGCTATTGCTTGTTGAGATTGTTAGCTATTGCTGGGTGAGATTGTTAGCTATTGCTGGATGACATTGTTAGCTATTGCTGGTTGAGATTGTTAGCTGTTGCTGGTTGAGATTGTTAGCTATTGCTGGGTGAGATTTTTAGCTATTACTGGATGACATTGTTAGCTATTGCTGGTTGAGATTGTTAGCTATTGCTGGTTGAGATTAATAGCTATTGCTGGATGATATTGTTAGCTATTGCTGGGTGAGATTGTTAGCTATTGCTGGATGACATTGTTAGTTATTAATGGGTGACATTATTAGATATTGCTGGTTGAGATTGTTAGCTATTGCTGGGTGAGATTGTTAGCTTTTGCTGGTTGACATTGTTAGCTATTGCTGGTTAACATGTTAGCTATTTCTGGTTGACATTGTTAGCTATTGCTGGTTGATATTGCTAGCTATTGCTGGTTGAGATGTTGGCTATTTCTGGTTGACATTGTAAGGTATTGCTGGGTGAGATGGTAGCTATTTCTGGTTGACATTGTTAGCTATTGCTGGTTGATATTGTTAGCTTTTACTGGTTGAGATGTCAGCTATTTCTGGTTGGCATTGTTAGCTATTGCTGGTTGAGATTATTAGCTATTGCTGGGTGAGATTGTTAGCTATTGCTGGATGACATTGTTAGTTATTAATGGATGACATTGTTAGCTATTGCTGGTTGAGATTATTAGGTATTGCTGGGTGACATTGATAGCTATTGCTGGGTGAGATTGTTAGCTATAGCTGAGATTTTCGATGAGTCGTTCGCCACATTAGCCCCGTCCCGCCGTAGGACCGCCCTCGCAGCACTCCAACTGATGCATCGATAGAAGACTTTGAACAGCAGCCCAACTCCTTATCAATTCCGTTCATGAAACCTAAGTCGTGCGGCATCAGCCAAGTCTCCTGGAGAGCGATGATATCAGCACTCTTTCACAAATCTCGTACATGTTGTACAGACCTTTTAACTGCTTTACAGTTAAAGGAAATTAATTTTATATTGTTTTGTTGTACAGGCATTATGATTTATTGGAAAGATCGGTACTGTTTCCATGTAAACGCTGTCTGTAACAACAAAACACCAAACCTTCGGGCCAGAACTCCTTTTGTAAAAATTGTGTAATTTAAATGTCGGTACAGTGATCTTAAATGAATTAAAATTAGTTTCTCGATTCTGTTTTAACATTTCAATTTTTAAACAGTCCTCTTGCATTTCCTTTACATGTTCTTTAATGTCAATCTCATTAATACTTTTCCTGGCACGTGACACGCATATGACTCCGCAGCTTGTAGCTTGCTATTCTGTAATGTACCTCGTATATTTTTATATCTATAGGTAGGTTTCTTTCTTGTTACTAAAGTAAAACAGTCATCCTTCTGCTTTTGTGATTCATTATTATGGATTGTGCCTACAATGTCTCTATAGGTAGGTACATATTGTACCGTGTCATTCACATCGTTCTGATGCTGTGGCGATAACATAGTGTCCACCTCGCATTGTGGTGCGACTCGCGGTTGCGCCCGCGGTGCGGCCATTCCGAGCGGCTGCGGCGAACGATTATACTCGGGTGTTGTGCAGGAGCGAGAGGTCCGCCTGTCGCGGGCTCTCCGCTTAGTCACGGCATATGACTGTGGATCATCGGCGTTCATTTCGATAGTACCCGCACTTACCGCGTTCGATATACTTGTATTTAACTTATTTCTTGCATTCTTATCATTACGATCAGACTTAAGGAATAGATCGTCTTGTGGATTACTACTATTGTTGCGAGTTTGTTGTAACTCCGATACCATTTTTTTGATGTCATTAATCTCCTCCTTTATTGTATGATTGCGGTCAGAATTAATATTATTATTAGTCAGATTTTGGTTGAATTCTGAGTTGAGTTCTGAATGCCTCGCCGATAGTCTCGAGAGTCAGTGCTCTCCAAATGCAGCAGCCGACCCGACATACGTTGACGAAGTTGATCGTGAAGTTGAACGTCGCTCCGCTCGGAGCCCTTCAGGCGATGTAATAAAACCCACCACTTACGAAGAGGTGAAGCTAATCACTAAGGAGCTTCACTCCAAGAAGGCCCCGGGGCCCGACACTATAAACAATAGGGTTCTTAAAATCCTACCCTCGACTCTTATTACTTTATTGGTTACCATTTTTAATATTCTATTGTCTAATAGCGCGTTCCCCGAATAATGGAAGGATTCCATTGTTATCGGTATCCCAAAACCCAATAAACCTAAAGCTAATCCGAGTAGCTATGCAGTTACAAGTTAGATATTAGACATTTGTGTTAATTGATATTATTGGTTGTAGGTACAGCTACATTGTCATTTCCTTAAGGAATAATGTCACGTCTATATAGTCAAAGGTTACACTTGGTAGACCATTAAGGTTTTTAGCTACAAATGTAGGTAGGTTATCTGGTTCGAACTCCTTAATAAGCTTAATAATATCCTGTGCACTTTTCTGTTCAGAACCCTCCTTCCTTCTTGTGACTTTCTTTGTAGGCGCTATTAACTGAAATGCAATAGATCTAGCATTCTCGATGTCCTCCGAGGAATATCCACTTAGACATATGCGCACAATTCCAGTCTCAGGTAAAGTATCAACCTTATTGCTCACAAAGGCTAGCAGTTCATTTATCACAATTTTACACTTGTCACATCTGGATTCATACATTGTTAAATCATTACACTTCCGCGAGTAGTTTCGTTACTTTCCGGAGTCCGCCATAAGAGCACCACGACACATACAGCGGGCGACGGCGCGGAGCGAACTCTGAAAATTGGACTCTGTTTACGCCTTTTGTTGTGGATTTCGTCGATATGGCCGAAAGTACATAGAGAACTATTCTAAATAGTCAGACACGTGAGCTCGTTATACGCCTTTATAACTATTTCGATCGTGGATCTCAAAATGGAGGCCAATTTTAAATACAATGTCAGTGGTTGAACACGTAGCTGATGCGCTTAATATTGGACAACGAACTGTTAGACGAATAACTAAAGAAATATATGGCAAGTCTGGCACAGAAGAAAATATCTTCACACACCAAAAAAGAGAAAACGCGCAAAACCAGTCGTAGGCATTGATAGCTTTGATTCCGATGCCATCCGAAGACTATTTACGGAAGGAGTATCCAACAAGAAATAAGTTAGTGCAATCACTGAAGGAAGCGGGATTATTCTTCGGTGGGGAAAGTTCTTTAACGAAGATTTTGGAGACCGTTGGATTTCGATACAAACAATGTAACAAACGCAAAATATTGATGGAAAGATTTGATATCGTGATGGCAAGATATAGTTTTTTACGGCAAGTGAAAGAAATTGAAAATTGGCAAAATGTTGTGTTTTTGGATGAAACATGGCTTAATGCTAACCATACTGTAAACCGTTCTTGGACCAATGACACTGCAGCATCAACGTTCAAAGTTCCTGTTGGAAAAGGATCACCACTTATAATTTGTCACGCTGGAACCATCAACGTGTTTGTCGAAGGTTCTCTCATGGCTTTTGCGTCAAAAACAACTGGAGACTGTCATGAAGAAATGAATAGAGAAATGTTTATTGAATGGTTTACCTCAATGTTGTGTAGCCTCCCTGAAACATCTATTATAATAATGGACAAAGCCCCATACCACTCGATTCAAATTGACAAGCCACCTGCCCAATCCCAAAAGAAAGGTGACATCGTCGCATTGCTTCAAAAAATGGCGTAGATGCAAACATAAATATGTTAAAAGCGGAATTAGTAAGTCTTTAAAAAAAAAACCAACCAAGATCCGATACGTCATTGACGACATAGCGTTAGAACATGGGCACAGAGTTATACGGTTACCGCCTTACCATTGTGAATATAATGCAATTGAGTTGATGTGGGCACAAATTGAGAGATATGCTGCAAGACGCAATACAGAACCCCCATTTACCACAATAAAAATGCTAAAAATATTAGAAGAAGCTTGTTAACATTTGACTAAAGGAGACTGGTTAAAGGTTGTGAATAGAACTGTTAAATTAATAAGGGAAGGTTATGAAAGAGATGTGAAAATAGATAATATTTTAGAAAACGAACTTATAATAATTAATATAGGTGCTGATAGCAGTGACGACAGTGAAAACAGCAGTATGTACGAATCTGATTAAATCTGGCCTTTTGTTACACCTTTTTTTTTGGTATCTTTTTGCATTCATATGTTTTTTACGTGCATATAAAGTATCTATATTCATTTTCAATCATTCAAATATATTAAGTAAACATTTTTATTCTTGTTTTATTAAACCTTTTTAATCAGGTACTACTTGCAAAAAAAACTAATAGATTTGATTATATTTTTTTCGAGAATAAATTGACATTTCACATCACTATTATAATATAATAGTAACATAATATTATTATGTCAAAGCGGCCATCATAGCGTGCCGCTAGTATAGTCAGCCTGGCGCAACTCTCTAATAAACTCGAATATGTATGGCATTGTTCTAAAAATAATGGCGGCAAACGCTGTCTCGCTCTAACATATATTCGGCTCTTTTGTTTGTTTTGGTTTGAGTGTCATATGTCATGTCATTCATTCAAAATAAAAGTGAATGTTAGCAAAATTTGTTACGAATTTTCGTTTCCTTTTTCTTTATTCGTTTATTATTCAGGGTAATTTGCTTAATAATTTATAGAATGAATGCGTAAGACTTTCTAAGCTATACCTTGTAATAAAAAATTGTGTAAAATATGTTATTTATAATCTGGCTGATGGGAATTTTCATGGCTATTTTCTTTTTGGATAAAGAAAGGTAAGCACTAAAGAACAAATAATAAGCTAATAAAGAATGCTTACAGCAATGATATTTAAAAGTATAGATAGGTTACCTAGACAACATTCGGTGTTTGTAAATGATACACAAACGCACACATGAATAAATTAACATTGCAATAGCACACTACATTATGATTACACGTCAAAGAAGGATAGTAAATGCAATTATCGCAAGTGAAAAAGAGATAAGTCTAATTTGCTAATTGCTGCATAGCAAAAACACAGAATCATTCACCAGATATGATTATTTACCGTACACCGTGATTTATGCCTAAAATACGATTCATTCATGAGTTCATGTAATAAAAGTTATATAGTAGTAAAACTACATTTAAATTAGGTGTTATTGATTAAAAACAAAAATAATTTAAGTAATATAGATTATAATATATAGCCATATTGATGATAACTATAAATTATTTGTACATAAAATAATAAAAAACATACAGACATAACAATAAGGGTTCTATTTTTACAATTTTACTAACGACGACTCCCAAAAAGTTTTAAGTTTACAATTACCTATTATTTCTTGTATATTATATTATTCATGAATGTATTTTTGTTGTGAGTTTATTACAATAAGATAATGGGAGAAACAGAAAATTATCCATTGATTCTTCTGCAGTTAGCAAGGGACATACCGAAAGGGCAGTGTTACTGAAAAAACTTCTTCGCAAGCAGATAGCACTTACTGTCTACGTCCGCTACCTACCCTAAAACTTGTTTTTGTAGTTTGATAGTTCAGCTATATGCACTTGTTTATTAAAAAATATTAAATTTCGTATTACATTCACTGCAATAACGCCTTTTTTACATCATTTCCTAAATTTTCCTAAAATATACTACCTCGATCATCGCAGCAGACAGGGTAGTTGCGATATGTTCGGAGTATTATCGTATCGTTCCAAATGTGTCGTTGTCCATTCTGCGAGTAGACCTCCTGATACGTTACATACATTCCAAGATTAAGTACTAATAAAATATCAAATATCCTGCTATTACTAATCTCATTCTATACCACCTTTATTATAAGACTTTGGAAGCCAGAACTTATTATAATCATCATAATATTTTTCAAGAAAGACGCTCACTACCTAACAAGAAAACTCTAGATCCGCAATCAAGCGGTTACGAACGCTATGTATTCTGCCTACGATTTCACTTCTGGTTGATTAATCTATGACACATACTTTTTGTCCTTGTCGCGCTGCAGTTGACATCATTGTTGAATATCAAGCTCCAGTTGTGGCTTCTGGTGGTCTTGAATTAAAATACCTTGTTTCACAAAAGGACTGTATTACGTAATTAATATATATAAGATGTAAGTTAATATGATGCTAGTTAGCTAGGGTCAAGTTCTTAAGGCGACTGGTTCCGCCGTCGGCCGCGGTGCGAGCGCCGCTCCGCCACGAACGCAAGCCCCCACTCTCGCCGATGAGACGACAGGAACATATTCCCCGGGTTGAAGTAGTAAGGCTTCAAGAAGTCTCCGATGAAGGCACGGGCAAAGGGCAAAGCATGTTGTATGCCCGTGTTATGACTCCCTTTCTCGTCGTAATGTCGGCAACTCTGCTGCGCCCGTCAGACCCAGGATGAACATTGGTGACTCTGCCCAAGAGCCACAGAAGAGGAGGAAGATGGGAGTCCCTCACTAGCACCATGGTACCTGGTTTTAGGTCTTGATAGCCTGTATGCCACTTGGCCTTTTGCTGCAAAACAGAAACGTATTCATTTGAGTAACGTCGCCAAAAGTGCTGTCGCAAGTTCTCAATGCGGTCGTAGCGAGGCAGGCGCTGCAGGTTCACGTCGTCTGGCATCTGAGGACGAGGAACAGTAGTGAGCGGTCGTCCGATTAAGAAGTGAGCGGGAGATAAATAGGATAGGTCACTAGGATCGGTGGAGTGAGGTGTTAAGGGTCTAGAATTAAGAATTGCCTCTATTTGAATGAGACAGGTTGAAAGCTCTTCATAAGTAAGATGAGTTAAGCTCATGACTCTACGTAATAAAGTTTTAATGGATTTAACAGCTGCTTCCCATAAACCGCCAAAATGCGGACTGTATGCAGGAATAAATTTAAATTCTATAACTTCGTTTGCAATGTCATTGGAAATAGTATTGGATGAAACTTGTAGAAGACGTGAAAGCTCATTAAAAGCTCCCACAAAAGTAGTGCCGTTGTCGGAGAATACCCGCTGAGGCTTACCACGTCGACTAATAAAGCGATTAAAGGCTGCTAGAAAGGCCTCTTTAGTGAGGTCTGAGACTAGCTCTATATGCACGGCTCTAACTGCAAAACATACAAAGACGCAAATATAAGATTTAATTAATTTACATCCTCTGCCCTTCCGGTCGGCTATCAGCACTGGCCCAGCGTAATCTAAACCTGTATTCAAAAAGGGAAATTGTAGTTGTGTTCTCTCGCTGGGTAAGTTGCCCATGAACACTTGAATAGGTTGAGCTTTAAAGCGCGTGCAACGAACACAATTACGTACAGTTTGCTTAGCTAGGTTTCTACATCCAAGAGGCCAGTATGTGAGCCTTACATTGGCAAGAAGAAGCTGAGGGCCAGCATGAAACAGTGATTTATGATATTTAAGAAATAATATTTTAGTTAAATGATGTTTACTACATAATAAGACTGGATGCTTTACGTCGTAACTATAGTTAGAGTTTTGAAGGCGTCCACCGACGCGAATAAGGTTATTAGAATCAATAAATGGACTAAGACTTATAAGACGATTATTTTTAGGGAGTATTTGATTATGCTTAAGATGATTATATTCCTCAGGGAACATTTCCTGCTGAGAAATATATATAATTGTGTTATAAGCTGAATTTAATTCGTTACTCGTTATATAGGATTTATTTTTATTATTGGGACTACGACAATTGTAAATAAATTTTAAGATATATGCAAAAACTCTATTCAATTTTGTAAATGAAGACATTTTATGAATTAAATCTGAAAGTACGTTAATGCTTTTACTATTACAATGTGTAACTGTGTGAAGTGAAGTTTCAGGTAATGTTTGTGGTGTATTTGGAGAAGGAGGAAAATGTATGGTTCTCTCATGGAGGAATTGAGGACCTGACCACCAAAGAGTGGACGCGCTGATACAATCAGCCTTCACCCCCCGAGAAGCTAAGTCTGCAGGGTTGCTTCTAGAAGGTACATAACGCCACGTCTGGTCAAGTGTACATTCCTGAATCTCATTAACTCTATTTCGAACAAACTGATTAAGATTACTTGGTTGTGTGGAAAGCCATCCTAACACTATTGTGGAATCGCACCAAAAGAAACAATGACTGAAGACGTTGGTAAGTGAATTGCATACCTTCAAATAGAGACGTGTACCCAACAAAGCACCACATAACTCCAAACGTGGAATAGTGGTTGTTTTAATGGGAGCAACCTTGTTTTTAGAGGCCAAAAGACGAACACAAACCGTCCCATCGACTGCGATTGTCCTTACGTAAATACAAGCACCATAAGCACGTTCGGAAGCGTCTGTAAAAGTATGAAGTTCAGTTACCAAAGGATTACTACAAGACACCCACCTAGGAATACGAATAGAGTTAAGAGCTGGAAGTGATTCGATAAATTCGATGAATTGATTCTTTATTTCTAAAGGTTCCTCAATCGCCCCATGTACATTTAAGAATCCACAGTTGCTGTAATATAAATTTAGCTTGAACTGTGCAAGGTCCCACTAGACCTAAAGGGTCAAATACTTGACTAACTAACGATAATATGTTACGTTTACTAATAATGTTTGATGTAAATGTGAAGTTGACAGAATATAATAAATGATCAGAATTACAATTCCAATATAAGCCAAGAGTTTTGCTAGGAAGAATTTCATTTAAGTTCAAAGTTTTATTTTGAGTATCTGTACACATATTGCTAATAGACTGAAGAACTTCAGAACTATTTGATTGTAATTTTCGTAGGTGGAACCTGGCTGATTCGAGAGCTTTCATTACACCTTGGCACAGCTTTATTACTGACTCGATCGAGTCACCACCACCTAGATAATCATCAATATAAAAGTCGCGTTTAATACTCTCTCTAACACTAGATTCTAAACATTGGTCAGCTAAAGACACAAGACATTTGGTTGCCAAATATGGAGCTGAAGCGGTACCGTAAGTTAACGTATTAAGTGTGTATGACTGCAATGGATCTGATGAATTGAAACGAAAAAGTATTTGCTGAAGAGAGCGCTGAGAAGGTTCAACTAAAACGGCTCTATACATCTTCTCTATGTCGCCTGTGACCACGAACTTGTGTTGTCGAAACCTCAGAAGGATGGCTAAGAGGTCTTCCTGTATAGTGGGGCCCACCCTCTGTATGTCGTTGAAAGACTTGCCTGATGTCGTACGGGCGGAAGCATCGAAGACTACACGGAGCTTTGTTGTAGAGCTGCTCTCTCGTACAACGCCGTGATGTGGTAAAAAATATTTGACTTGATTATGTGTATTTAATTTGCTGTTTTTTGTCATATGATTCAGATCTATATATTCTTGAATGAATTTAATGTAACGCTCTTTATAAGTGAATCTTTTTCAAATCTACGTTCTAGGGAATGGAAACGTTGCTTGGCCATTGCATAAGAGTCACCCAAGCTTTCAGGCGAGCCTTCAACGGAAGAGTGACGACAAATTGACCATGTTCGTTTCTGTGTGTGGTTTCATGAAAGAGCTTTTCACAAGCTTGCTCCTCTGAAGAGAAACCATTGCAAGACGATACAGAATCTAGTTCCCAAAAACGTGTAAGCTGCTGAGACTCCTCATGAGAAAGAAAAAGACAATTTGGTTTTGAAGGAAGACCACATTGGTATATGCTGCCGGAAATAAGCCAACCAAATTTAGATGATTGTAATTTAGGATAATGTTTACCTAAATCTATGGAATCGGAACCCAGGACGTTCCAAAAGACTTCAGCACCTACGAGGATGTCTATGGCCGAAGGTATATTAAAAGTAGGATCGGCAAGTTTAAGACCTGGCGGGATAGGAATTATTTTTTTATCAACGTAAGACCCAGGCAAACTATGCGTTATATTTGGTAAGATAAAGCACTCTATGTGAGCTTGATAACGACTATGTCAAGACTGTAAGGTAAGACTACAGCTCTCTGAAGTATTGGAAACTTGTTCACAAATACCTGAGACTGAAGAGATAGTGCTTCGTGTGCTCAGACCGAGCTTACGGCACAGATCCTGAGTGATGAAGTTGGAAGTGCTGCCGTTATCGAGAAGAAGTCTGGCGGAATGAAGCCTACCGTTGACATCTGTCACCCTTGCCGTAGCTGTGGATAATATTATAAGAGCCTGATTATTTTTTCCTTTTGTATTTGTAATAATATTAGTAGATAACGCAATATTGTCTTTTGGTTTGAGATCTATTTGAGATTCCCTGTGTAAGAGTGTGTTGTGTTTTGATTTGCAATACTTGCAATGTGAAAGTTTACAACGTTTGTCGGTATGACCAGGACGAAGGCAGTTCATACACACATTACTTTCTGAAGCTTTTTTGATTCTGGAATCAACATTAAGATTTCTAAATGATTGACAATTAAATAAAAGATGGTTTTGAGAGCACATAGGACATGATGCGATTTTTCTGGTTTAAAATGTGTGTTCGTTAGATAGTTTGTTTTTGTTACTTTCGTAAGTTTTAGTATTTATATAATTATTATTTAAAGTTTTATTATCATGTAAGGTCTCGAGTAAATCAGCTCTATTAGATAAATATTTAGTGTAGTTCTTTAAGTTTGGAAAATGATTTAAATTGTTTTTATGTTCTTCCCACTCTCGGTTGGTCACATTATCCAATTTTTTAGACATTATATAGATGATTATTGTGTCCCAATGTGCTGTAGGCTGTCCGAGACTGTCAAGCGCTCTTAAATTTTTATTTATATTATCTATCATATTTCGTAATGAATGACAGGATTCTTTTTGTATAGCAGGAAAATTAAATAATGCTTGCACGTGATTATTGACAAGCAACCTTTCATTATTGTAGCGGTCTAACAATAACTGCCATGCTATAGTATAGTTGTCGGCCTTAAAGTCAATACTTTTTATTACTAATGATGCACTGCCAGTTAAAGCAGCACGCAAATAATGGAATTTATTGATTGATTGTATGCTGTTATTATCGTGAATTATTGAAATGTACGTATCTCGAAATTCAAGCCAGTGCTGATAGTCGCCGTTGAAGTGGGGTAGGTCAATCTTTGGCAGGCGTACGAAGTCATGTTTGCAGCCAGAAGCGTGGAGCGTGTCGTGGTGCGTTGAGCTGGCACCAGGGTTCGGTACCGGAGAGCTGGCACGCGACACGTCTGGAGGGAGCAGGGCACGCGCGCGCGACATTTGCGTGAAGTACTGAGTCTCGAAGGCCTCGCGCTCCTGGTACATATCGTCTGCATTCTCCGACAACAGCTCCAACTGCGTCTGCAAGTCATCGAAGTCTTTGTATAAAGATTTCATTACGCCTAGACGGCATTCTAATTCAGCTACTTGAAAACTATCTAATTCGTCTGTAGGTAATAGTTTAAAGAAATTAGTGAATTGTGTTAGCTTGGCTTTAAAACTTCCACGTTTTTTTATAAGTTCTTTTAATTTTAATTCAGACATAATGATAAGCAATTAAGATAATAAACGAAAATAAATTAAGATTGAAACAAACTTAATATCGTAAATAAGTTACGTAAGCAAAGGAATGTTCTAGGTGATAGAAAAAACGATTTTGTCAAGCCGACGTAATTCATGCACAAAACTGGTTTTCGTAGGCAATTGTATGGACAAGCGAAACTAGCTAGCGGCCGTACCTATTGCTATAACTTAAAGTATGTATCAGACTAATGGAATGCAGTTTATGAAAAGGCTATATTTATAATTAAGTATTTAACGTTGTTACGTAGCAATCAAAAATTAGAATAGGTAATAGGTTTATTTCCTGAGTAAAGATTATTTTATATGTACTTATTATGCGTACTAACTAATTTATGTAAGTGCAGAATACAAGATATGTATATGCAATTAAGGCATAGTTTTAAAATAATAATTTAATAATGCACTAATGAAATATATGCACTAATGATATTTATTAAAAGGTGATTAGAAGGAATCTAAGCTATTTTATGAAGAGATCAACCTATGTCGAATCCGTAATAGCACAATCCTAATTCCTAGGAAAGGGATAAGATTAGGAAAGAAAGAATTCCTTATCGGAACAAACTCACTCAGAACCAAAGCCTCTCCGGATGTCTGTCCTTTGTATGTGCCATGTATTCGGGCGGCGTGGCAGTCGAATGTTCTCGGAGAGGTGCGCAACACGACCAACGTAGCAATGTAAGTAGATGTAGATCGTGGCTGGATTCTCGAAATGGACGTCAAACGCTGACCTTAATAAATTTGAAGGGCCGGTTAAACCATCCACTTGCTTTGATGATCAGTTGAAGAGGCGAAGGACCATTTGTTGAATATCAAGCTCCAGTTGTGGCTTCTGGTGGTCTTGAATTAAAATACCTTGTTTCACAAAAGGACTGTATTACGTAATTAATATATATAACATGTAAGTTAATATAATGCTATCGTTAATGCATGTGCGCGCGGGTCAAGTTCTTAAGGCGACTGGTTCCGCCGTCGGCCGCGGTGCGAGCGCCGCTCCGCCACGAACGCAAGCCCCCACTCTCGCCGATGAGACGACAGGAACAATCATAATCTCTATCTTGCTCGAACCACCAGGTTAATAATTCGAGATTTATTTGTAAATAAGAAATAAAATCGTGATAAAATACAAATACGACGTTATTTTTTATACTTTCGTATGATATTAAATACCTTCACATATAAGAATATATCGTGCAAACATAGTTTTTACATTTTCTTAACACACAGGTTGGCATTTTAGATTATTATTGTCACGCCACGAAAACGTTCCGCTTAGCTCGCTGCTATTAGCCGACTAAATGAATATAAGTGCGATATCTACCTCTTTATTGTATATAATATAATTGGCTTAAAGTGATTAAAAGTGAAAGAGTATTGATTTAATTAATCTAGAGTAAAAATTATAATATTATAATCTATCTGTAGTGTTTAAAACTTTTTATTGATTGTCGATATATTATTTTAAATTATTATTTTATTTTTATTTATTTCATTTTTATGGTATCTATATTTTTGTTTAATAAGTTTATTGATCTTAAATAGTTTATTAGTTGATTAATCTTTTAAAATCCTGTTTATTATAATATTGTGTTTATGATGTGCAAAAAATGTTTAAGGCCTAAAAAAATAGGGTTAACTAACTTATGTTAATATGTATTCTGTTATAATTTCAGACTCACGCACTCACTCACCCACGCCTACGACTTCTAAAACATTTATTGCAACATCTGCCAAACGAATACCAAAGACTGTCTAAATCGACACTACAACGCAAATGGTTTTTTTCTTTGAGATAACTAAAACGTATTCCTTAGTTTAAACTAGTTAGACTTTGCTTATCTTATTTGTTATATTATTTGTCCATATTAAAATTAACAAAAGAAAACCTTAAAATTAGACATTATTTATATTAATATATATATAGATATATGTTAGTTAATTATCGATAAAAATTATGGATTGATTCCAACCCTATATATTTATTATATTGGCCGCTCTGATATTACGTCATTAGTTGATTATGTTAGTATCAAGATTAAGTACAATACAATACAAGCGAATTTCTCATTATTTTGTATGGCACTCCCGTCTCTTGAACGTAGTGTTTAAATTTTCTTTGGTATATAGTTGCAGATAGTAATGCGTTGGAATACCACGACATAGTCAAACCTACTGGTGAAGCACCTTGTTGTATAGTTCACTAAAATATTAATGTATGTGGATAATTTATGACGGTATCTGATGCGTTGGGCCTTCTGAAGCCCTATTACCAAAATCGAAATACGAAGTTTCGGTTGACGGATCGTAAGTGTTTCGGATCCGAAGATCGATACGAAGTTCGCGATTACACATTTTGTTTTTCGTTTACCTTATTCCCGAATTCACTTGACATTAACTTTTTCGTTGTTTGAGATTAATAAGGTCGTAACTACAACTTCATTTCTTATGGTTCCGAAACGAAATCCGTCCGCACTATTCGGATCCGAAGTACTTTGGTTTAATTTGAAGTTCGTCATTCTTTCGTTTCGGACGAAACTTCGGCTTTCGATTTTGGTAATAGACCTCTTGCTCACTTGAAATTGTATTTAGTTACGCATGAAAGATTGCGCTAGTTGTCGCGCATGCGTGCCTAGTCCGAGCTGGCACAGGACCGAGATATAAGGAGTAAAGTAGGTCTCCCTCTAGCTAGCAATGGGATCCGATCGGCTGATAAATAAAAATAATAATTAAAAGCTAGCGCTGTCAGTCTACAAGTTTGGTTGCCACAAGTTACGATATCATCCCCACCATCTGGATGTGTGGCGGTCCTCCACAGTGCGGTTTTCAAGGAGCTTTCTTCCTCGTACTACGAAGCTGTGGAATGAGCTGTCTTGTGCGGTGTTTCCGGGACGATACGACATGGGTACCTTCAAGAAAAGCGCGTACACCTTCCTTAAAGGCCGGCAACGCTCTTGTGATTCCTCTGGTGTTGGAAGAGAGTGTGGGCGGCGGTGATCACTTAACACCAGGTGACCCGTACGCTCGTTTGTCCTCCTATTCCATAAAAAAAGGTATTATAAGATAATTAAAAATAAAACAAAGTTATATAGATAGGTACAATACCTAAAATATATTATTTTATAATTCATAGAAAAGTAACGAAATTAAAATTATTTATGTATAATTATGATATTTATATTTTTAATAAAATATACTATATTTCATAACATTGGCCTAGCTTTAACACTAGTCTTTTGTGGTGAAGGGATTATAATCGATTAATCCGACAAGTTCCATGGATTTCTCCCACAGTTTCTGAGCAGTTTCCTCATTCAATGCTTTATGGCTTGGACTAGTTACTTGACAGTCACTGAAAATAAAGTATAACGTAATTATAAATGTCACATTTCATGTATGTTGCCAGCATCATAACGATTCTACAAATATTATGTTTAAGTTGTTTTAAAAACATCGAACGCGTCTTTTTTCACGTTTTTTATCTCGCCATATTAGATTTTATACATTTTAAAAGCTTGTTTATAAAATGTTTTTTTTCGCTGTCTCCTCATCAAACACTTTCATTTGACACTCATATCGTGGGGGTTCTTGTCTAATGTCTTTCATGTGAACCGTTGAGCAGTTGCGAGGATCCTAGTTGGGCGCCAACCTTGAGTGGACAACAAGAAAACCTTGGACAGAGTGCTCTGTGAACGGCTGGATAACTTGGCGTTGCGTGGAGACGTCGCTTCATTGTGTGTCTTCTACCGCACTTATCACGGGGAGTGTTCCGAAGAGCTGCTTGACTTGATTCCTGCCGCCGAATTCCACCTTCGCACGACACGCCACAAATTAAGATATCATCCCCAACATCTGGATGTGTGGCGTTCCTCCACAGTGCGATTTTCAAGGAACTTTGTTCCACGTACGACGAATGTGGACTGAGCTTCCTTGTGCGGTGTTTCCAGGAAGATACGACATGGTTACCTTCAAAAAAGCGCGTACATTTTTTAAAGGGCCGACTATGCCTTTGTGATTCGTCAGGTATTGCAGGAGAATCTGTGTGACGGTGATTACTTAACATCAGATGACCCGTACGCTCGTTCGGCCTCTCTTCCAAAAAAAAAATGCCTTAGTTAATTTGTAAACAGCATTTCGTTACACCAATCTACTGTGGACAGACTTGAATTCTCTAATGCGTATACAAAGGGAATCTTCACAGTCTACCTGATTTCAATCTAGGTCATGCTTATCATAGATTGTATTTTCATCAGAACTGACAACAAGTAATAGTTGAGCTCAACTCACCTATAATACAAGCCCGTTTCATTTGAACATTTCTCATCAACTGCACAGTAGATGGTAGTCTGTGCCCCAAGTTCAGGCGACTTCATAAATGGGCCCAAAACTAAACCAAGCAGTGTCCTCGCGCCTCTGAATAGGCTTTCGTTTAAATGTCTTCCAAGTTCAGTTTTTATCACACCAGGATGTAAACTATACGTGTTAACATCTTCTATATTATGTTCCTGCAATAATATTTAAGCTGATTCAAATTAGAAGAATAGTCAAAGTATATATATACGTTGGAGAATTAAAATATTATAGTAATATTGCCTGTATGATTATATTCTACTCTTTGTATTGTGGCTGAACTGATGGCGAACGTCATCTGTGAAAGTGTGTTTGAAGTTGTCATTGTGTACGTCAATGTCCGTGACACGATTGAAGTTAGTTATTATTGTTTATGTAAATATATTAAACAAAATAATATTAATTATAACTAACATAATAAATGTTTTATATAAGTAATATTATCAATGTTTGTCCATTATAATCTAACAGCATGTATATTTGTTTCAGGTATAATAAGAAAATAAATCTGTTTTGATTCTGGGCACCGGTCATTACTATAATCACTTATAAATTCGTTTACACCGATCAAATGACACACTCTAAGCTTGTTGGTCTACTGCAACGTGACATTGGCGAGTTGTGGTGCCCCTTCCCCAGAAGCCACTAGTAAAAATAGAATAGAATAGAATTGTCCATCAGTAGAGCGCTCATTTAGAAGTCGCTTTCAGCCATTCGCCTTCAAGCTGGCGCCCACGCCGGTCGTGCGCATTGATCGACTTAAAAACAACATGGCGGATACCAACACCGTGATGACCTATCTTTATCCAAATAAATCTCCGACATATAGGTACGCTAAAGCAGTGAGGAAACTACGTACAAACGTTAACGAAACGACGCACGCATACAGACGAAGGTCTCAACAACACGTGCTTATGTGTGCGTGCGTTATATCTAACGTCTGTACGTAGTTTCCATACTGTTAAATTATTGAGATGCTCTTGGGAATGTAATGGGAATCATTATTACACTAGATAAATTAGCATGTTGGATATGCATATATACATTAATTCTTTAAAGTTTATGAAGGCACATAGTAAAATATTGTCAAGCAAGGAGATGTTGATATAACCTACATGGAGGTCAGGGTGTAGTGTATTGACATCTAGTCTGAACTGAGTATGTGTTAACAATCAATGTCATTGTCATGACATCGACAGTGACATTAACCGTGTGATATAGAGTGATATATAAGGAATGCACAGCACAGAGAAAGGCCAGTTCCAATCGGCTATCGTGTGCTTGCGAAAGTCGCCGGGTATAGTGCTACACAGTAAAGATTAGTTGTTTCACTCGTGAGCAAACGAGGAACATTACACAGGCGACGATGAATGGGTAGGGGCCTAGCTACTGAGAAGCCAGATTGATCTTACATTATAGAAAAAAAAGCAATTTTTTATATTTTAGGTGTAGAAAATCTACACGGTATAGAAAAAAAAAGATTACATCAAAAAAACTCAAGTGAAGCGAGCATGGCACATAGCTCAAAGGACAGATACTTGGGGCAGTACAATCCTCGAATGAAGCCCACAATGTAAACGGATGATCTGGTGAAGATGGCTGGAATAGGTTGTATGAGAGCAGCACAGGACCGATCCTCGTGGTGAGGACTTTGTCCAGCATTTGACGTCTTTCAGCTGTTAAGAAAAGTAGATGAAAAGGAGACAGTATTCTAATGTGAGTCAGACAAGCAAACAGCAACTGTAAGATATGATTTCAAAATAGATCAATAGGTGCTGTGTAGTTTATTATTTGTTTAACATAGTACAGCTTTAGTTGGCACTCGAGACTTTTATGTCCACTCTGATCCAGTTGTTGATATTACCAGTGGGAGGCTCCTTTGCACAGGATGCCGGCTAGATTATGGGTACCACAACGGAACCTATCTCTGCCGTTAAGCAGTAATGTGTAAGCATTACTTTGTTTCGGTCTGAAGGGCGCCCTAGCTAAGTGAAGTTACTGGGCAAATCAGAATTTTTGGGCTTTTCAAGAATCGTGAGGGCGTATCAATTACCATCAGCTGAACGTCCTGCTCGTCTCGTACCGTATTTTCATAAAAAAAATGATATGTAACTAAGTATTACATCATACAAAATCACATGTGACTTCTTGGAGAATGCAATCCTTTGGAATATGTTATTACAAACAATTTAGAGTAACTACAAAATAATGATATGGAAGAATAAAATACTTTTAAAAGTGATTGTAACTACTTTTAAAAGTGATTGTAACTGTTTTTACATTAGATTTTTTCGTAAAAGTTATATTTTTATTATTATTTTATTTAACCCGACGTTTTGTGATTCTTTCAGATCACGTATTCGGGGGGACTGTCGGGAATAAAATTATAATAAAAATGAAACTTTTATGGAAACGCCTAATGTAAAAACACAGTTACAATTACATGCGTTTTAACCCTTTAAAAAGTATTTTATTTAACTAAAACGATATAAAAGAACATCATACAGAAAGATCTATGTACATACAAGCATATTAAAGTGACAATAATTAAGAACTGACTTATTACTATAAATTGGACGTAATTCCAGAAAAACATTCCAAACCACAATCATGTCGAAATTGAGTTAAGAACATAACTGGTCACGTGATTCATATTAACGGACTGACAAAAAATGGCAGCCCTACTGTCACTCTTTAAATGACGTCATGACTTAGTAGCCCAACCCACATGTATGGAATACATTAATATTTATTAAACTTTAAACACGAATTCCTTAAGATGTGATGTTTGTGGCTTGGAACGTTTTTCAGGAACCACGTCCAATTAAGAGTGGAGTGGAACTCGTGGTCTACTTCATGAACTTTTGCACCTACTACTACTCCCAAAAGTACTTATACCTCATGCAAAAGTGTGAAGGACTGCTAATATATTATAAGTAATAGAATAGTAGGGTAATTGAGCGGTCTGCTTGATATATATACCTACGTCTGGGCGAAGCGTTAGGCCCGGTTTCCACTAAAGCGGAGAGGATAGGAGACGAGAGGAGATTAGCCGCGAAGCGTTCAGGTTATTTCCACCAAAGCGGAGAGGAGATGTGTAGCAGAGAAGAGATGTGAGCTGTGCATAGCGGAGGTGTGAGCTATGAGAGCTCGAAATCAGTCTACTTATATTTACGAAAGGAAGACGTCATGTGGCTACAAATGTTATATTTTAATTTGCTTGAGGAAGAGGAAACAAATAAACTTAACCGAAAATATTATAAAAAAAAACTAGCTGACCCAGCAAACGTTGTATTGCCGATATTAAAATCGCGATACAGAAGTAACTGTTGATCGTAGATGGGTGAAAATTTGAAGTTGTATGTATTTTTTAATGCTGACTCATAATCAAACAAATTTAAAAAAATGTCAAAAAAAAAGTTTCGTGTAACCCTTAACATTTAGGGGATGAAAAATAGATGTCCGATTCTCATACCTGCCCAATATGCACTCAAAACTTCATGAGAATCGGTCAAGCCGTTTCGGAGGAGTTCAATGTTTAACACCATGACACGAGAATTTTATATATTAGATAAAAAATAAACACCGCCATCATGAACAACAAACACTTTATTACCGACTATATTATGTTAATGTAACTCTATAAGAATATTATTGGAGTCTCCTCCTATTTCTGAGTTAATACTTCGCTAAACTACTAAAGTCGGTTAAAAACGGTTTACGGAAGGAACGAAAATTGTGCGAGACGCGGGGAGAAGGTGCGGGGAAAGGGCGCCGCCGCTTGCGAAAATGAGACATCTCTCCGCTTTGGTGGAAACCGGGCCTTAGGGTTGATACATACAAAATTACGGCGCGCACGGCGCGGTGCAGCTAATTTAACTCTACGGCGTACGGCGTGGCACTCAATAATTTTGTCTCCCCAAGATTGCTTAGCGGACATATTTTATATCATAAAAAAAATATATTTAGATTATATTATATTATAATATTATATTTACTGTGACAAACTGTGTCCTCGCAGACAATGTGAACACTCAATGATAAATTATTTACATATGTGTCACATTTATGACATGTTTGTTTAGTTTTCTCGCTGGTAGGACAAGTGACTTATTAATATGTAAAAGAAAAGAAAGAGTATAAAATACTTAAAATTACCAAGACCAAGGCCAGGTGAGAAGGAAATGCATATCTTCAGCAGGAAGCCTTGCAAGAAATTATTCACATTCACAGAAATTGGTATAATCGAAAGCCACAATATGGTTTGAAAGGATCTCTGCGTCTTCTGTATAAAAATAAATAAATAACTATTAGTGAGATGGAAAATGTTTAACATTAAATTATTGTAACAACGAGTTATGCTTTCATAATCGACCAGTGCCATTTGGCACTAAATCCTTCATATACACCAAAATCGGAAGTGATGTTCGGTACACTACACCCTGACCAAAATAATGAAGCTCTTTTGGCTATCAAATTTAATTTAAATTTCCCACATATTAACTTTGACTTTAAATGTTTTACATGTCTTTTTATTCAACGGTGGCAGCACTTTGCACTATGTTCCTTCTTTAACGGTATTATTCACTTTGGTTTTATGTAATTGAAAATTAACAAGGATTATTTGTAAAATAAATACTATTAATCATTTTAGATTATTAAAATATAAATTGGAGCAATAGCTTTTAATGTTGTTTCTCTTTACAGGTTTGTAAATAATTGTAACTTATGTTTGAAAGCGTAGAAGTAAGAAAGTTTTACAACAAAATAAATTTCTCTTTACAGAGCTAAATAGTTTTTGTTTCATTAAACAACATATTACATATATTCTCTCATATGATCCTGATTATAAGTAATCTATTAATACACATGAAATAAATGTGCTACAATAATTGCTGTGTGAGCGCCTAATTGACGCCAATCTACGGCATACCATGGCGGAACTTGCTGATCATGGATGGTTAAAACATGTTGCATTGTGAATCATCTGTAGTACACCTCATTATTCTGTGGCACATTATGTGAATAGCAGTTTAGTATAAATTACTAGTATATAACATAAAAACAAATCAACTTGTAAATACCTTTAACTTTCTGGCCAACTCATTGGAGAACAACACATTTGCCAACTTACTTTGAGAATAGGCCTCTGCAGCATTATAGGGTCGTTGTTTAAAATTTAAGTCATCCAACTTAATATTGTATCCTGAAATAAGGTAAAATAAAATGGTAAAATGTATTTCAACAATAACAATGAAAAAATTTTTGTCAATTTTTATGGGACTTTAAACAAAAACTTACTGATATGAGCTCTTGAAGACACTGTTACAATCCTGGCTGGTTTACTTCTTATAATTCTTGGCAGAAGCAGCATTGTAAGTAAAAAATGGGCCAAATGATTTGTGCCAAATTGGATTTCAAATCCATCTTCTGTTTCACCTTTTGGACACATCATTATCCCCGCATTGTTAACAAGAATATTAACTTGTGGTTCCGTGTCAAGTATTTTTTGGCAGAACTCTCTAACAGATTTCAATGAGGATAGGTCACAATGTTGGAGCACCAAGTTACCTTTCTCTGGTAACTCTATACAAGCTTTCTCAATGTCACTCTTAGCCTCTTCTGCTTTTTCTAAATTTCTACAAGCCATTATAACTCGAGCTCCTAAAATTTAAATATAATATCACAAGTGTCCACAACTTCACATAATAGTATGTGTAAGAAATTACAAAGTAGATGTAGAATTAAGTCAAGAAATAAAAACAAACCTCGTTTATAGAAATCAAGAGCAGTTTCTTTTCCTATTCCCGTATTACATCCTGTTATAACAGCCGTTTTTCCAATTAATTTAACGGTACTGTAGCAACGGCCACTAAAGAAAGGCATAATTAAAATTAATATTTTCTATTTTACAAATATAAATAATATTATGCTGATACACAGTTAAAAAAAGAAAATAATAATCTGAATCGGTAAAACTCCTCTTTGTCTTTTAAATGAAGAAAACTACTCTTCCGTAAACTATATTAACTTTAAAAAAATTATGAACAACAAGTGGTACTGCATTAGCTTTTGATACGATCTAAAGTGTTCACAGAATACTTTTAATCTAACGAGAAAGTCAAAAAGAATTGAAACCAAAGAGTATAATAATATATAGGGAAAAGAGAGCCCTCTCTACGCATAAGAGCTGTCTATTTGAAGACTAGCGCCATCTGAAGATTGGCCCCGAAAATAACTATATATAAGCTCGAAATTATAAAATTAATTTTTAACGTTGTGACGCAATTAAATAACTAACTCTACTTTTAAATGTAAGTATTGCAATTTTTTACCATGTTGAAATTGCGCGTAGAGTAAGTTATTTAATTTTGCCACAACATAGAACATAAAGGATAGGATTTAGTAGTGTTGGTATGAGTAATTGAGGTAATTGGGTGGGAGAAATAAACAGCAATGTTTGCATAATATTATTTTTTATTTTTATAATGTTTATGTTTATAATAATATTGTTGGGCAGCTGTTTTTGTTTCGTCTTCACCCACACATCTTAATTTTCCGGACAAAATTCGATTGATCGATCTGCACCAACTATACAATACAAAATAACATTTATAGTTGTGTTATATAAATTATTAAATAAATAAAGTTAAATATTGTTTCAACTTTTCTTTATGTGTGGTGCAATAAAAAGGATAATCTACCATCACATCTGCTATTTATATGATATGCTTTTTTATATATTTTTTGGGTATATCTGTTTTTAAGATCCCAATTATTATATTTTGAATGTCATGGAAGCAATTTTCTAATTCTTGATTTGGATAACATAACCATTTTTTATTATTGTATTCTTTTGCCTTTATATAATCATTGTTATTTCCTATCATTTTTGGGTTTTTTGATGCTTGCAACTGCATACTTAAAAATAATTTAGCTGGTTTCTTAAATTTCATAGCAAAATGTTGAAACACATTGCTGCTGGACAAATCTTCAGCACCTTCTAACCTTGCTTTGAAAGATTGTCCTTTTTTCGCAAGCGCGATATTTCTGCTTGAAGATGCTTGATCTTTGTGCGCTGTGGAGCCATTAGATCTGTGAAAGAATGTTTCATTTACAAATTGTATAGTAGATTCAGTCTTAAAGTCTATATATATATATATATATATATATATATATATATAGACTTTATATAAATGAATTGCTGTTCGTTAGTCTTGCTAAAACTCGAGAATGGCTGGATCGATTTGGCTAGTAATGAATAAAAATATATTCAAAATTTAATTCCCACACGGACATTAGCTGTTCTCAATCCTATCAGGTACCAATGCCATGTATGCAAGCCTTCATCAAAAAAGACATTTGACTAAATAGTCTTATGTCATGTCATGCATTAATCTGCTGTTATAAAATTACTGTCACATGGTTAATGTTTGTTAAATAAAGATCATTCGAATTTCTTATTATATTTAATTTCTTATGTGTGTTGTAATATTACATCAAAGCCCGCCATCATCAGGTGTGCTACTCCCTAACTATGCTGACTCACATACTACAAAATAAATGATGGGCCATTACAATAATCTTGCTGATTTTTGTCCCCAGCTCCGGTACTATGAGGGAACTACTTTGCCCACCCAGACAAAATATTTAATTTTAAGAAATTATGCAAAATTTCACACAAATTTATTCAGCACTTTTTGGATAAAAAAGTATAAAAACAATATTTTTTAAAGAAATCAGAATCTTTCCCATTAGTAATATTAGTATAATAATATTAATACCTTTTCCAGCTGTTCTTTTAGGCTTGCTAATAACACTATAATTATGATCCAGCATCAAGCACATTGCTGAAGCAAATTGTTGAGATGCATCTGAAATTGGAAATAATAATTATGTAGTTTGTTGCCCACTTTGTCAGAGTGAATTTTAACTATACTTTTCAAATCATTTCAAACGTCAATTTCAATTAGACGATAATGGAGAAAAATTAAAATAAAACCAAAAATCAAATCATAATGAAGTAGCACTCAGAAAATGTAGTGGTTCTACAGCAGCAATTCTTAAGAGTCGAGAGCTCAAATTAAATCACAAGTTTAAAATATAAAAATAAAAAAAATAAATAAATAAATAAAGAAAAATATATAAATAAATCATTTATATTTCAATTATTATTAAGTGTGTTAAACCATATAAGTCTTACCTTACGACTAGTAGTCATTGTAAGTATCGTTACTGTATTCAACCCAAGATTCTATTCTTTATATTGTGGTTCATCTAGGCCTGTCACACAGAGAGTGATCCGTAATCTTAAGAAATACTGGAGTGCATTGAAATGTTATTATTTTTATATATTACTCAGTAAATTGGTATAATACCACTTATCAGCACAAATTTTGACTTCTACTTTATCTATTGTTTTTGCTTTGTGAATACTGTATACACTTTAATAGATGTTACACATCGAACCATAGTTATAAGTTAGGAATAATAATTATTAGTATTTTATAAAGTTTAATAGTTTATAATTTGAATAGTTATTAATGCTTAGTGTTAGATGAATAGTGTATCATAATAATAAATAAATGAATCTATCAAATCATTTTACTATCCAAGTTTATTGTTACTATAAAAATATTATACTATATTTTTCTTTTAGTTTTTCCGGCATGGTGCTCGAACACCTGTATCATCTTATAAAAGTGATCCTTATAAAAACTATCAATGGCCTAATGGACTTGGGAGTCTCTCCAATGTAAGCACTATGATCATAATTACATGACATTTTCTTTATATCACTATAAAAATTCAATTTTGCCAATTTATACTCGTACAAACTACAAGAAATAACATTGACAGGAGCCCTTTTTCATATGTGTTAAAACATCAAGTTTTATTACAATTACAGACTGGCAAACTACAAATGTATGAATTGGGAAGTAAATACAGAAGTTACTATGCAAATTTTATACCGGAAGAGTATCATGATAAAGATGTGTATATTCGAAGCAGCGATAAATCAAGGTGTATGATGAGTGCTTATACATTTTTAGCAGGATTGTATCCCCCCACGGAGAGACAAATGTGGCACCCAGAGCTAGCCTGGCAACCTATACCTGTTCATTCACTCCCTAGAGAAATTGACAATGTAAGTTGCACTGTTTAATGTATTCTATTCTTTGGACATTCATATATTGACTTTTCTCTTGATTTAAAACGGTGTCAGAAGCCAGCACAGCTGTCAATTATTATTAAGTGTGTTAAACCATATAAGTCAGGGGGAGTCTGAAGTCTGACATAAGGTGATGTGAGGGATTGGAGTTGAATCTTTGGGGCAAGATATAGAAAACCGGTATGTTTATAATAGTTTTAACCATGATTTCAAATTCAATCTACAGACCGGTAGTAGAACCTGAGAGTAGAACCAACCTTATATGATACTTTATTTATCACAAGATAGTCAATAAACTATACTGTTAAGATTTAAGAGAATAATTTACTTACCACGGAGCGCACAACCGAAAGCACAACGTCTCGGCATTACACCAAATTTCATAAATTCCACAAACAAAAGTGTCTGTATCACGAAAAGTAGAAATTCACAGAATAAGGAGATTTTTGGAGTGAATTCGCAACAGCAAGGCGGAGGAACACAAGGCTCGACCCGACGCACTTACACTTGGATTTCAATACCAAAAACATGCAAAATGGAACACGAGAGCTCCATACATGTGCAAACGCTAGAAGTAGCCGCCATTTTATGACAAGTGGCAGGTTTCAAAGCTAGTGACAGCTGACAAAGCTTTAATTTTGGGGCCAACTAACAGATGGCACTACAGTTTTCTGAAAACGTCACTTTAAGGCGACTCTCCCACCCCTGAGCTCCAGCCTTGAGCCTATACTTTAAATTTAGTGTGTATTGTATTATTATTTATTAAATTTTCAATTTGTTATCACATATCAAGTTTCAACTTGAAGATGAAGATAAGAATTTTAAAACGAAAATAAATGATCATTGATTAATTGCAAAAAGTCATATTATTGTATTTATTTGTTAAATATATTAAAGTACTTCTCGGGTTTATCGTTGTTTCTGTTTTGAATATGAACTAGGCATTTATGCTGTATTATTATATTAATAATTATTTACTATGGAGTACGACAATAATGAAAATACATGGCGTAGATCTTCCTCGCCCAAGATACAAGGTTCATCTTGTAGCTCCCTGCCACATAGACCCACAACAACAGCAGTGATCGTCCTGGGCTTAGCAGTGTTAAGTTGTTTGATGGGATATTGTGTTCTAAGTGAAACCCTTCCTTACGAATCGAAGACCTTACGACTAGTAGTCATTGTAAGTATCGTTACTGTATTCAACCCAAGATTCTATTCTTTATATTGTGGTTCATCTAGGCCTGTCACACAGAGAGTGATCCGTAATCTTAAGAAATACTGGAGTGCATTGAAATGTTATTATTTTTATATATTACTCAGTAAATTGGTATAATACCACTTATCAGCACAAATTTTGACTTCTACTTTATCTATTGTTTTTGCTTTGTGAATACTGTATACACTTTAATAGATGTTACACATCGAACCATAGTTATAAGTTAGGAATAATAATTATTAGTTATTTATAAAGTTTAATAGTTTATAATTTGAATAGTTATTAATGCTTAGTGTTAGATGAATAGTGTATCATAATAATAAATAAATGAATCTATCAAATCATTTTACTATCCAAGTTTATTGTTACTATAAAAATATTATACTATATTTTTCTTTTAGTTTTTCCGGCATGGTGCTCGAACACCTGTATCATCTTATAAAAGTGATCCTTATAAAAACTATCAATGGCCTAATGGACTTGGGAGTCTCACCAATGTAAGCACTATGATCATAATTACATGACATTTTTTTTATATCACTATAAAAATTCAATTTTGCCAATTTATACTTGTACAAACTACAAGAAATAACATTGACAGGAGCCCTTTTTCATATGTGTTAAAACATCAAGTTTTATTACAATTACAGACTGGCAAACTACAAATGTATGAATTGGGAAGTAAATACAGAAGTTACTATGCAAATTTTATACCGGAAGAGTATCATGATAAAGATGTGTATATTCGAAGCAGCGATAAATCAAGGTGTATGATGAGTGCTTATACATTTTTAGCAGGATTGTATCCCCCCACGGAGAGACAAATGTGGCACCCAGAGCTAGCCTGGCAACCTATACCTGTTCATTCACTCCCTAGAGAAATTGACAATGTAAGTTGCACTGTTTAATGTATTCTATTCTTTGTATATAAGTTGAAACTTTATGGCTATACTATACTTTGAACCAGACTATTTAGGTCATCACTAATTCAATTTCAATTTATTTATTAAGAGATTATTATTAAATTACAGAATAAGAAAAATAATACAAGTCTTACTTAAAAGCTAGTTAACACTGTGCCTGAACTAGGTAAACCTGTGTTTCAGGCGTAAAGAGTAATGACTATACTGTTGTTTTATAAATTTGTCAATAATACTTCATAACATCATGAACTATTTCGTAAAATATGCCTGTTGTTATGATAAAATTGTTTCACAGCAGAACTGTCAAACCGAACGTCAATAAATTCTCTCACTTAAAATATGTCCATGCAAAACAAAAATTATGGGTCCCAAATTGAAATAAAAAGTATATTATCTCTCAAGTTGGACTAAAATGCACTCCATAAAGTAATCCCCATTTAAATCCGTTCATAAGTTTAGGAGTCAGTCGCGGACAAACAACGTGTCACATAATTTATATATATTAAGATCAAGGTAAAACTAATCTAAATTTGAAGATATGTTATGTTATGCATTTAGTTTAAAAAGATCGGCCTGTCTGTTTGATTTGTTCTTTGAATCACAATTTTTACTGCTCTGTGATTGGATAATGTCTTTTCTTTATTAAATGCCGACAGCTCTGAAGGCATATTCACACTGCACCATTTCTGTTGAATCTTTTTCTTATGTTGGAAATGAAATAAGTTTATATTTTTGATAAGTTATTAGCTAAGCACTCCACTAGGATGTAGTTCAAAATCATTCCTGCGCAGGACGTAGGGTAGATTATTGCACCACAATGGCACCTTTATTTGCTGTGAACTGTGTAAGCATTATTGTTTCAGTCTGAACGGCGCTGTAGCTAGTGTAATTACTGGGAATATGAGACTTAACACCTTATGTCTCAAGGTGACGAGCGCAATTGTAGTTCCGCTCAGCATTTTTGGGTTTTTCAAAACTTTTGAGCGTATGGCGTTAGAGTGGAGCAGCCAATGCCGCGCCTCCTCCTTATGTGGTCAGATGTTTCAGTCGCTTAACCACTGGTATTTGTAGCATCTCTGTAATTAAAATTTTTTAATGTTGTTCAAGACTGTATTTCTGTTTCGCCCGCTACTGCCCGATCTCTGATTTAACAATCGTTATTTTAAGAATTTCGTGGATCTCAGTTGATTTTGTAAACCATGGTGCATTGACTATTTCCCGCAGTGTGCTGTTTTAAGCTTGTTTAAGACACGTTATGTTGCTGTTGCTGGCTACACTCCAAAGTTGAATGCCATAAGTCCATATTATCGGTTTCAATATTAAATTGTGTAACAGTCATTTGTTATCGACGGACAACACTGAGTTTCGTCCCATAAGCCATTGCATATTCAGCAGGCGTTCTGTGAGGTACGAAGATAAAAGACGGAATAATGAGTGTGGCAGTTTATTCTTTGATTTAACCATTAGCTCCTCATGCCTATCACGGTTGAACGGCTGCTTTATTAACGCCAGTGTTTCTTACGTACAAGACTTTGTCGAGCTGTATGGTAGACACGGTGGACTTGCTCTATTGTACAGTGTGAAGTACGGAATCCAAACTGGTGAGATGGCACAACATTATGTTAATCCAAGATCGTTTTTAGCCTCCTGGTGAATGTTTTTTCCCACAGCTTTGATAAGACAGGAGTCAGATTTATAGGACGATAGAAAGTAACCTCGTGTTCTGGTTTACAAAGGTTTAGGTAATGAGATGTTCTTAGGATACCAATGAGCAGGCATGCTAAAAATGTAACACATTTCTTCAGCAGGTTTTTTAGGACTTTAGGTGTAATAAGACACCATGCAACACTTGCATATTTATAATGGCTGCGGACTAAGGAGCTTATTTATTTATTTGTTTTATTTAAGGAAAACCAACAGCTAATATAATTTCTATAGAAACTTAAATAGTAACAGACAGCCAATTACAGGTTTTCACTAATAGAAGTGATATAATTTATGGTAATGGTGTGTGAACACTATTTTTAGCCTCAAATTCATGCCAATAAATAAATATTTTAAAAAGATTAAATAACAAAAAACCCAATATCTGTGCTGCTTTAATGGCACATGCGTTTATATGAGAGTGATGCTTTCAGTCTACTTTACTATCTATAATAACGCCTAAATCTATCATTTCTTCCACTTCCTCTAATCAACTCTATATCTATAGACAAGTGGGTTTTTTTTCTTTCTCACCAGAAAACACTTATTCAAGTTGAGAGTAATGAGGTTAGCGATACACCACTTTCTTATCTCGTCGAGGTTGATCTGAATTGAGATGCAGTCCTAGTGAGATTTGACTGGATGAAAAACTTTGAGATCGTCGGCGAATGGAAGGAGTGCCTTGCTTGCTAATAAATGTTATCTGTTATATCATTTATAAATGTGGAAAAAAGTAAAGGCCCCAGATGGGAACCTTGAGACACACCAGATGTAGCAATATATGTCTGCGAATTATGTCCGTCCACAACAACGCACTGAGGTCGATTCTGTAAATAGGATCAAACCACTTCAGCAGCGAACCTTCGATGCCATGTTGATTTATTTTAGATACATAGTGTTCACTTTGTCAAAAGCACTGCTGAAGTCGGATCTAAATTGCTTCAACCTGAGATCCATGATCTATTTCATCAGACAGACTGAGTTTTTTAAGTTTTTGAAGTTAAATTTTTGTGAGGTTACCCTATAATGTTATACCTTTTTGGATAGCTGACAAAATGGATTTGTTTTTAAGTTCATCTGCAAGTAGAGTTCCATAGATTTTTTTTAAGTATCCCTTAAAGAAAAACACATATCTTTCACGACTCATTTTATTCTGCAATTTTTTTTTTTTTTAATTGAAATGGATAGAGCTTTTCATCTTCTAAAATAAAACGTATAAACAAACATACCAGAGGCTCAGATTACAAAAAAGAGATACAACAAAAGGCAAAAAACGGACTTTATGAAAAATACTTACAATTAGATTATCTTGAAAACCATTGGATTTAGGATAAGGTGTTTCATAGTCAAATCAGTCAGAAATGATCTAAACTGTAGCCCCATAAAGGATCTAGGTCGACTCACGAGGTAACCATGTATATTTACATAAAATATTTACAAATAGAGTACAAACCAGGGAAAGGATATACTTAAAGGATCCCTAATCCTAAGTTTTGTCATAATTACTGGATGGGCATGGTTTAGAAGTAAGTGGCAAATAGAATAACTTTTAATGAATATATGAGTAGCATTTAAAGCATCTATAACCTGCTTACTAATAGGTAATTAAGAATAAATTATTTTGATTACCTTAGTAACATATTGATGATGATTTATATTTAATTGACTAATTATAATCAAATTATTATCACTAATCATTATCACTACTTTCACTACATGTCCTGGAATGTTTTAATACAGCTGTGTTACATCGATCATACACATGATTTTATAACACAAATGATTTTATGTTCTGGTTAAGTACTTGATGAGTTCCAAGTTAACTCTGCCGCAATGCAGTTTTTAAAACTAGTGCGGAGGGTAGATACAATATTTTTGGTGTATTATTACTACTTTTGTAACGGCTTAGTAACTCGCTTTTTAAATTAAATAGTTTTAGTTTAGTAATACGATTTGTAAGGGCTCTCATATTCCCCATATTCCTCTACGCTGCTGAGACATGGACCCTACGAGAAAGTGAGAAGGAAAAGATCAATGCTCTTGAGATGTGGTGCTGGAGAAGAATGCTCGGTATATCGTGGACCGAATTCCGAACCAATGAGTCCATTCTTCGGGAGCTCGGCATCAAACAGAGACTGTCAACTACCGTACAAGCTCGCATTCTCACTTTCTTCGGGCATGTATCGCGACGTGGAAGCGACTCCATAGAACGCTTAATAGTGCAGGGTAAAGTCGAGGGCACTAGACCAAGAGGCAGGTCCCCGATGAGGTGGACGGACCAAGTCAGGCAAGCTGTCGACGGTACTCTGCATGAATGCACGAGAAAAGCGGCAGTTCGCGACGAGTGGCGTCGCATTGTGAAACAGGCCACTAACCTCGATGTGACGACCACGACCACTCTGACAAGAGTGTAACGCCGAAGAAGAAGAAGTTTTAGTTTAAACTGTATCATTTGGAAGGATTATCGACCATCATGTGACATATTGATACTTCCACTTTTTACCAAGCCCCATTACAAGATAATAATTGTACCCAACTATTTTACTATTGTTTTTCTATATTTGCAAAGCTTTTTCATGTAAAATAATAATTACAGTGTGCCTGAGTATGTATGAAATTGTTAATAATGTATTTATGTTTCAGATAGTAGCAGGAACAAAGTCTTGCAAATTGTGGAAAAGAATGTACGATGAAATACTTGCCGAAAAGGATTCAGATCCTAAATTTGTGGAACTTTTCGACTATTTAAGTAAACACACAAATCAAAGTTTGAGGAGTGTTGTGGATGTAGACTATTTGTACAGTACTCTCCAAACTGAACAGGAGGCTGGATTGAAACTGCCCGAATGGACTAGGAATGTGTTTCCAAATAAAATGAGAGAGCCATTCATGCTAAGTTTGGCCCTCATGTCATACAATGAATCAATGCACAGATTCAAAGCTGGTAGTAACCTTAATTAGATAGTAATTAATATGCTTTTAAGTTATGTTACATGCAAGTGTCACACACACCAGATAGTGTCATACAACACAACTGTCATACCTCTGGTGTTGCAAGAGTATGTGGGTGGTGGTGATCACTTAACACCAGTTGACCTGTATGCTCGTTTGTCCTCCTTTTCAATTAAAAATAAAACTATCTAAACAAGTATGGTTTATAGTCAACGATATGATTGTATTGTAACATTTGCAAATTGACGCTACAGCACCACACATCATGTACGGGCCTTGTTTACTTCTATGAAGCTAATCCTTAGCTGCTTCAGTTAACTTTGTAGGTAGTTCACATTCACCCAGTTGCTGGCTCCTTATAGTGTGGAGACAGGTATTTCCATGGGATGTGACATAGGAGTCTCATAATATATAGATGCTTGTTAAATGTGCAGTGGCCACTAATTGCACTGCTTAGTATTCTTAACTTATATCTCAAAAGACTAACCCCCTTATTCATAATAGTCTGCTAACTTAAAGCATTGCTAATTCTCACTCTGTCTTCTTCTATTGACCTAAGTCAGAATGAGAAAAACACTCCTAAGTGGCTATTTAAAGTTAGCGGACCATTATGAATGAGGGGGTCAGAATACAGAAGCAAAGGTCTAAGCTAAAGGTCACAGGTTCGAATCCCGGTAGGTGCAATCATTTATATGATGAATATAGATGTTTGTTTCCGAGTCATGGATGTTTATATGTATTTATGTATGTTTAAGTAAGTATATTGTATTAAATATATCGTTGTCTTATACCCATAGTACAGGCTATGCCTAGTTTGGGGCAAGATAATTTGTGTAAAAGTGTGTCAATATTGTCAATATTATATTATTATCATTATATGTGGTTTTAATATATATTGATTTTTGACTATGAAGGCTTACAATTACTAAGGGTTACTACTATTGTATAATATTATATTAAATAGGCTAACTTGTCATATGATTACAATGATGGGCTGGGAGTGTCTTCTCCCCATGTCAAAGCCCATTTACCAACTGATGTAGCTACAAGACATTAACCAAGTGGCATTATGTCATTTTATTATGGAATTTAATGTAGCCAAACACACATTTTTTATCTATTAAATATGAAATACACACACTTAATTCATGCGTTATGATTGGCCTAGTTTCACAATCAGGAAAAGACATAACGACAAATTTATTTACATCAATTTCGAACTTAATATTTACCATTACCTACACTTATCTCATATTCTTAAAATAATGTTGTCACCCCTAGAACTTTTTCTTAAATTGCGATAAATATTTAAAAACTTGCATTAATAGGAGCAATGTAACCATATATTTCATTACCGTCAAAATAGGTACCTAGTGTTGTACGACAATGAATTAATATATCGATAAGTTAGCGAAAACCAGAAATTATGTAATCAGGGATGATAAAGTATCGATATGTATATGCATGCACTTGTTGAGTAGCAAGATATTTTTATTGTTTACAATTATTATTCTTACATAAGTTACATCGATTTAACGTAAAGGTAAATGAACCATACGTCGTAATGTTATGGTTCATTTTTAATTGTATATTTTATACGACACAAAAAATTAGTCATTGTATTTAAATCGGAAAATTATGATTGACAATTATAAGAAATCCCTCCGTTGGACATATTTTTATTGCGGCTATGATTTTTACAAACCAAATGGCCAATAAGGCATACTTATTTGTATTTTTTTTTAAAGATAATTATGCTTCACTTGATATCAAATGACTGGTCTCACTTGAGCCTCGAGTAGGTACATTTGTACACAATAGTGGCGACAGGGTAACGCCCACATGCCACTTCCACTAGTTTTTCTGTTCCGTGTGTTGTAATATGCTATGTTATTATCATTTCCTGTGTAAATAAATATTTTTCTATTTCAGGACCCTTATTGGGCGATTTGAGGCAAAACTTACAAGAAGCAGTGAATCACATTAATATGGACAGGGCATTATATATATACTCGGGACATGACGTGAATATTGTTGCGTTTATGAGAGCTCTGGGATTCACACAACTTATGGAACCGGAATATGGAGCAAGTGTTGTGGTTGAGTTACACGAAGAGGTCGAGCAGGACACATTTTATATTAAGGTGAACTAATTAGAGATAATTGTTTCAAGAGGTTACTGTTGAGACGTAGTCTTTTTATATCATATACCTAAAACTGACTATAAATCATAATCCAGCTGATTAAGATCGGGTCTAAACGACGCGGACGGCCAGTCTTCAGCTCTTATGAAGTCCGAAATGTTCATTTCCAACTAAAACTGCTAGACCGAGCCTTATGAGCCGGCCCAGAGTCTTGCTGGAAGGACCATTCTTGGTTAGTGACATGCTTTTGTTAAGGGGCTTCACTACCTTCTCAAGAATGATATCTTGATACACTTGTGCCAATGAATGGAAAATCTTCTGATCAGACTGACATGACAAACACACGCATTCTATAGATGGACCCAATTAAAGATCCAAATTCAAACCCACATGCACTCACACACACACAGTTTTTCAGGCTTGTTTTCATTGTGCGATAAATTTTAAAATTTGGTTTTTAATCATTTCTGTTTATTTCTATATTGTTTATTAAATAAAATATATCTGCTAAGGAAGTTGCGAGATTCCCAATACAAGTGTCCTGAGACAACTTACTAGGAAGTCTCAAGCACACGTAATCTTTGAAATAAACGAAATTTATTTATTTATTTAATGTTTTGATACCATTTTCACAAATGTATGGTTCAGTCACTCCTTCATAGCTAATACCCCACCAAACCATCACTGAAGTCGGATAGTGCCCACGTTGCACTCTGTCGACTAATTGGGAAGCTTCCTTAGAGCTTTGTGCATAAATACGGTCATTTTCTTTGCTAAGTTGTTGCTCAATTATAAAAATTTTCTTATCCGTAAACAAAATATTTCTGTGAGCTCCCATTGCGTACCACTTCAGTAGTTGTTTCGGTTTTACCACCCTATTCTTTTTTAAATTATCAGTTAATAAATGACTAGTACGTATCTTATAGGCTCCAAGTGCTAAGTCATCTTTAAAAATTCGCGACATGGTTCTAGGTGCTATCTTCATCTCAGGAGACATAATCTTTTACTTTCGGGCAGGATTTCTTCGAATTCTTTCCCTTACTGTTTTTACTTTGACAACCTTTTTCGTTCGAACACTACGGGGACGGCGAGATCTTTTTCTGTCACAAACAAAGAAGGTTTTATTGTACCTATCCCGGTACACAATTTTTTACTAATACCGTATGGATAGTTTTAAAAATTGCATTTGGCTCCATACCTACTTTGTGCAATGCAATCACAGCGATTCGGTTCTCTTTATCACCCCGCTATATTTTAATACGCAAATTATTGTACAATGTATTATCACCAAAATGAGAAAACTCAATTAACAATCATATAAAAATAGATTTACAGACAGATTCCAAATTCAAATGTAATATTTTAATCATGGCCTGACTAAGTATATTATAAATATTTATTAATTAAAGCTATGTATCAAATTTCATAATGTTGGAAGAAGTTAGCACTTCCTTTTTACTTTTTAGAAAGTTAAGTTTATTTACTATTTTTTTTATTTGTAATTATTGTGACTCACGATATATGTTTTATTCATTTGATGCCGATATTTCGATCCAATTGCATGAATCGTTGTCACGGCGGAACTGCGGAGGCGGCGAGAAACACTTGACACATTGAGACTTGACACTAATAGTACATCATTGCGTTCGTTTTGGTCTTTCTTTCCCTAATTCACGACACACACTACTGACGACGTCGTATATCGTGAGTACCCGTCATAATAATTAGGTACAATGTTAAAGTTCCGCGATGATAAAAGTTTAAAAGCATATATTTTTTTATTGGCAAAAAGGCCATCAGCTCAAACCGAAACGTTATAAAACAAGTAACGTTGTAAAACATTTATCAATTACTGTAATTATCTCAGCCGGAAGCCCGTTATATTTATTAAACCATCTTTTCGTGTATTCATTCATTGATGGAAATTAATATTGATTGCTTATACTTAGCAGTTTTATTGTACAATTCGTGAAGTTGCAGTTATATCAAAGAATTTCCTTACTGATCAACTTTCAACTTGATAAAATCAAAGAATTTTATCCAATTGACTTGACTAATATTTGTATTTTTCAGCTCTTTTATAGAAATAACACGAAAGTCGAAGTGCCAATGGAGTTAAAGATACCGCGTTGTGAAGAGCCTTGTACCTACAAAAGATTCGAGCATTTAATTGAGACATTTATACCGACAGATTGGGAGGCCGAATGCCAAAACTAATGATAAACGAACAGCAAGACTTTCTTACAATCTATTAATTTATGTTGTCATTACGTAAGTTGTTATTTAAAACTAGATGAATATTCATATGTATGTGATACGTATTTAAATTACTTTTATATGTCATTATATTTTGACTTCTAGTCAAAGATCAGTCATACATTTGCGTGATCTATTAATATACTGGCACTATTTAATAATATACACAACTTTAAGCATCTTGATGAAATAATTATAAGTTTTTTTTTTATTTAATATAATATTCCATTTTATGATAATCTTATGAGCACACTGGCTGGAACATTTTTACAGCCAGTCGCAGTATTTTTGAACAAGTTAGGGATTCAGGTAGAGATCTATTATTACTTAGAGTATGCGTTTTATCATACTGAGCTAAGTTCTACGTGAATAAAGTCTGAGCAAAGTATAAGTGGACGTAATTCCAGAAAAACGTTCCAAACCACAATCATGTCGAAATTGAGTAAAGAACACAAAACTGGTCACGTGATTCATATTGACGGACTGACAAAAAGTGGCAGCCCTACTGTCACTCTTTAAATGACGTCATGACTTAGTAGCTCAACCCACGTATATGGAATATACTAATATTTATTAAACTTTAAACACGAATTCCTTAAAATGTGATGATTGTGGCTTGGGACGTTTTTCAGGAACTACGTCCAAGTATAGATCTTAGAATCACAATGCAGCACAAACCGGAAGTAATTAATTTTGAATTAAGAAAAATCGATTTTTATTTAATCGATTCTTTTCCATTAATCTCACATCCCTAAATGAGTGTATCCCGACCGCGCCTCACTCCCCGCTCAGTGCTACCAACGGTCCATACATTACCCATTTTAGCGCTTATTAATAGATATTTTAATAGAACGAATTGATAATGCTACTTGCAGATGAAATGAACCAATCGATTTGTTCGACTAAATAATTCGTAGATAATAATAATTTAAAAGTTTATTTTATCCAAAAAGTTTACAGAAAGCTTATAAATATAACAATATGAACATTAAAGAACCAAAACAGTGGCTAGTCAGACTTATATTCAATTTTGCTTCTCAACGCTGGTATTCTCTAGACACCTTTGCAAGAGAGAACAACGCAGAGAAGGCGGGTACGCTGTTTCGGCGTAATTTACACCGCCTCACTATTGAGCGCGTTAACGGTTTCTGGTAAGTTCTGTATTCTGACTTTAGGGACCTCTGAGCATAGCGCATACACTTCTGAGGTAGCGAACCATCTCTTGATCTCTGATGAGGGATTGCCGCTGCCTGCATGAGCGGCAGTCCTTCAATTTACATTAGGTGAGACGTCATGGTAGGCAGAGGTGATCACTTCACCATGACCCATGTAACACAGGCTAATAACACACTTTGCCACAATGGTTTTTTCTACTATTTGAGTGAATATATTGTATCATATAGACATAATTTTCAAGTGATACTAATTTCCAACATTGGTTAGTTTTTCTTTTTCAAGTTATCATGCGATTAAGCAGATGTGTTCCTAGATTACTTTTTTAAAACTTTGGTTAAAAAGAAAATATTGAAATTTCCCAAGAGTCGAGAATCTATAAGTATAAAAAGAATCGTCAAATGTGTCCAAACAATTAATACAAATATATATATTGTAATGTTATTTTTAATTTTGTAACCCTCCTAGTGCGTAGGTACTCCTAACATACGTACCTATCTCTGGTGTTTGTGTTTACATTCAAATATACGTTGCCACAGACAGCTTAATACAATTTTAACTTATTTTAGGTCGGTGATAGTTCTATGACGATATTTGAAGCCTTGCCGGTCTAAACGGCCAACCGCGTCAGTGACCAAAACATCGTCAAAGATTGAGCCAACCCGACCGCATAGCATTATCACGTGCCTTATTACGGTGTTATGATTTGGTGAAATTGTTTTCATACAAAATTTATCTAGAACGATTAATGAACAATACTTATTGTTTATTTTTCCGTTTTCGTTCAGCTTCCGTTTTCGGACAGCTACACTCACAAAAGCAAACATTTAATTAATTTTCTTTCTTATGAAAATGAGGGACGAGATGAGCAGGACGTTCAGCTGATGGTAATTGATACGCCCTGCCCATTTCAATGTACTGCCGCTCAGGATTCTTGAAAAACCCAAAAATTCTTTCAGGCACTAAAATTGCGCTCGTCACATTAAGACGAATGATATTAAGTCTCATTTGCCCACTAATATCATTTTATCTACGACACCCTTTAGACCGAAACACAGTAATATTTACACATTACTGCTTCACGGCAGAAATAGGCGCCGTTGTGGTACCCATAATCTAGCTTGTATCCTGTGCAAAGGAGCCTCCCACTGGTAATTAATTACCTATTACATTATATACATTATTATATAATGCATGAAACCTGCTAAAAATGTTCTAATTGTTAATTTGATTCTCAATAGAGAGTGATGTCAATATTATGTTTTAAAATCAAGTGCATATTTTGTTTTTTATTATTAATTTAATAATTGTTATATGCGGATGTGAGTTAAACATAATTTAAAAACTTTGCGAACGAGGTTTTTAGTAAGGTAATAATTCAATTTATTTGAAATACTTTTATTTAAAAAGCACTTTAAATCCCTACCGAACGTCAAAATGACACATGAATTTAAAGTATACGTCTCAGAGTTGAGGAGTTGTGCAAGAAACTCGGCCAACATGTTTTTTTAAATAATTTATTTAATAGCCTGGTCGCTCCATTCTCAAGGCGTAATTAAGAATTATTATTAAGAAAGTAATTTTTGTTATTGTTACCTTTACCACATAAACATTGTTTTAATATTTTTCTGGAATGATATTGTTAAAGCATATAACAAAACACTTACTTACTCGACTTAACCGAGTAGTAGGCATAACAAGTTTGCTTGTTCCTAGTATTAACATTTTCATGATCACATCATGTACCTACATACATTATCAAGAATATATCGACATGCAAGAGTTAATATGATAATTTATATATTTTTTTCTACGAATTGTATTTATATGGGCTGCTAATACTCTTTCGTAATTTAAAGTTGATATTATTTTTGCTAATATGTACCTATCTACGTATTAAAATATTATTGTTATAAAATGTTGTTAAATGTATGTGTTTGTTGTAAAATTTAAATAAAGTATGGATGTTGTCTGATTTCTGATTATTATTTATCATATAGCAAAGACAAATACGTTTCTAGCCAAGAAAAGAAACAAGAATAATATGTGAATTACATTTATTAAAAAAAAAACATACAAAAAACAGTATGTAAAATACTTCAAAAGGACGGCACAAAGTTAAAGCTATAAAGTATAATATTATATCTATTATTTATGGTACATTCAGTAGCATTGTAGATTTTTTTAGAGGAATATTCGTTATTTCTAAGAACTTAGTACTATTAATGGGATATTTATCATGAATCTAGAGTTATTTAGTTTCGTTATCGTTTGAAACAACTATGAAATATATGGAAACTAAATAACATTCGAATCATGTTAAATACTCTCCGACTGGCACGTCATACACCATGGGTCCTTCTGGAATGTGTTCTGAACTTCCGGAAAGAGCTGCCCTGGTTGGAATGACTGGCCAACACCAACCAACCAAACGGAGCCAACTGAGTGGTTTAATTGCGGAGGCAGGAGCTCCTTCACCATTACCAAACCATGGGTCAGATATGAAAATGAAAAATTTTTCATTTAGGTACGTAAACTTACAAAAAGCATCTGTAAATAGTCATAAAATGTTCACAAGTGCGCAAAAGCGTCACGAAGTAAATTACATAAGTAATTAAAAATACGTCAGTGGATGCTACAGAGTCGCAGAGACTCGCGATATACATGGTACCGTACTACAAACTTCTTTATCCTCAATATATTCTTTAATATTATAGTAACCTTTTCCCATTCAAATTCAAATATTTTTATTCAAAATAGGATGTGACATCACTTATTGAAAGTCAAAAAACTACCACCCATTCCAAAATGCATGCCTCCGACCTGAGAAGAACGGGTGCAACAAACTCGTAGTAACATTACTGTAACCATTTACCTCCTCGTTACACAGGACTGTTGATGACATTACATTTAAAATATACCAACGTATAGACGACCCTACAGCCCAATAGTAAAAATGGTCACAATTTTGTCAATGGAATTTCAAATTAATCAAATGGGTAACAGTAACAATAGAGTAATATACTTTTTATCTCTGTTAGAGATATTCTTTTACTCACACGCTTTGTTCGTCTGTACGCCAGTATAATGAAAGTCAATGTTGCCAACAGACCACTAATTTTTATGCAATATTTTGGGCACAATTGGCCCACACCTAATTAATAATGGTGACTAATTTGTTATTTTTAAAGTGATATCTCTTACTTCTGGGATTAATAATTATGCAAATTAAGTTTATGAATGATGCGGGACTCGAACCGGCGACCTCTCCGTTTCCGTCCGTGCGCTCTTACCAACTGAGCCAACCGTTCGAGAGTGACGCATGGTTCGTAAATCTTGGTATGTCTTGTTCAACTCTCATGGAGCCACAACTTTTGTAATGTAATTAATTTGTATAATGGGCACGAATTTCATTAAATTTACCCTTAAAGAATCAGAACGTAAGTAATAGAGATCCAAATGTTGGAACACAATTGGCACAAGTACCACAAAGGTGCTGATTAAATCAACAATGTTATTCATAATAACTCAATAAATACAACATCCATAAACCTATTTTAGCTATTGAAATGTTGATTACATTACTGGCAATATAAATTATTGACCTTTGACAGAAAGGAACTAAACAGTTTCATATATGAAATAGGTTTATAAGACGTTTGGTATGATTATGACAACAGTTATTAGTCTTATTATAGTTTAAAATTATAAATAATCAAAAAATAGATACTACATCTAATTCAAGTTGTAATTAAAAATGTTAAATGCATCTTGCATACATTCAAAATGGCTTAATAATATTACAATAATGTAAGACAAGACAATTTGTAAAATGATACTTATTTACTATAGATACTTAAAATTATAACTTGTAGTAATAAAATGTTAATAAATATAAAAGTTTTCATTAAAATATATTATCCAATAAATAATTCTCAAGTTTTTTTTTTATTATGTACTTAACTATACTAATTTTTAAATCTGTGACTGAATAACTTAGTATTCTAATAGCATAATAGCAGTGTGTTTGTACCGTGGTGTTACAGTTTGACTAAGGTATGTTCCGATATGCACTGCATAGTGCTATCACTGTAGAAAAATTCGTTCCGTCCATAAGACTGCTAGTATACTGCCGTAGTACCCTAGGGAAATATATGACGTCATAAATCGCCGCCATATTCTACTGTGAGCACTGGCGTTTTCGAGGTAAGGTACTCGCAGTACTTTGATCACGTGTTCAGTCAAAACCACTTGAGTGCCTAACGTTTTATAAAGAATACCTACAGTTTAATCCCAAATATTTTTAATTTGACAGTACTCTAGAAAACTTTAATACACTCATTAGAATGCTGCGTCAAAAAATGCGGCAGACAGTATACTGGATTTCGTTCCGTTTTAAATAGTACCCATAACTGGCTACAACCCTGGCGTCGCAGTATATTAAATTGACGTCACACTGTATAGTGGTCGCAGTGCATATCGAATGACAAAAACAAACGCGCGCAATGACAAAAAAATCCAAACTTAAAAAGGATCGAGTGTCATATTTTAGTTAAGTTCCCCTTTAAATAACAAAATTATGTCACTAACCTGGCGTTTTTAATTATTTTACTAAATAATTAAATTTCAATTGCAAATATATGCCCCAACGAAATGTCTACACACAAACACCACAATTAATGAGCTCCCTATGAACATATACATTATTCATTACTGACACCAAACAAAAGGTTTTATTTTGAATGAATATTTTAATGTTGTCTGTATAAGTAAATTTATATGAGTATACAAGGTCGCTCGGACATTTTTTGACCTTTTAATAGGTAATTATGAGTCTAGTCGTTTATTGTATGTCAATGGGAAAAAAATTATAATAAATAATTTTATAAGTATGAATATTTCTCATTCATTTCCCACAGCATGTTAACACTTCTCTCTCCTTATATGCTCTTATTCCTGTATATACTGAAATAGCAATCCAAATAATAACAGATGTCCATGATGTTATGAGAGCCAGTTGTAATGCAATGCCTGTATTGATGAAGTCTCCACGGCGACTGTTCGGTGCATCTTTTTCTAAGTAGTCCATAAAATCAAAAATAGCTTGACAACTTAATCTGAAGTGTATTGCAGTTGCTTGATCACCTGAACTTTGCAGCAGCTGGAAACATCAGAAAAGTAATTAATGACTAAAGTAAAATTAATTTCATAGTGTCAAAATATAAGTGTCTTTTAAATATACAAGCTGTGCTGTGCTGTGAAGGAAATACATTACACAAATATTCAATTTATTTTGAGTCATTTTATTGATTTTGTTCATTTCGAAATAATTGTGATATTCATCTGTCAAAGATTGGTTGTACCAACTCAGAAATGTTTGTGGCTCATGCACAACACTTTTCTGAAGATCATCATATGATCAAATGCATAGTTTACGATTCTATAAAGGACATACAGACAAACATTCATTTTTATATATTATATAGATGTAACTTTTCATTCCCTTTATTTACTAGAACTTTTAAAGAAAAACATGAAATATACTGAAAACCAGTACTGATTAGACAAAACAAAACAAATTAACACAATCTGGGGATGTTTAAGATCTCACCATTTATTTAAAGATAACTGAATGATGAAGACTTTGTAATTATAGTAAAAGGAACAATGAAAGGTTTTTTTTGTGTCCTATAATAGTAAATCTTACGCGATTTTTTTTCAATAAAAATGTTAAATTTATCAATCGCCATAGAAAATTAATATGCTAAAATTTTGTATCTAATATATAAAATTATCGTGTTGCGGTATTTGTTACCAAACTCTTCCGAAATGGTTAAACCGATTTGTATGAAATTTTGTGTGTATATTGGGTAGGTCTGAGAATAGGCCGAACTTCTCTTTTTCATACCCCTAAATGATAAGGGTGACCTATAATATTTTTTTTTATATTCTTGACAAAAAAAAATATTTTTATTATATATTTTTATTTTTATTTTACATACATATTATTTTAATATATATTATTTATGAATGATGTGATGAAGCCACAACCTGAGAGTTGAACGAAGCATACAAGATTTTATGAGGATACGTCAATCGAACGGTTAACTCTGTTGGTAGAGCACAGGCACGGAATGCCAGAGGTTGTGGGTTCAAGTCCCGCATTGTTCATAAAATTTTATCATGTTTTAAAATTTTGTTTGGGAGGTTCCTTTACACAGGAAGCCGGCTAGATTATGGGTACCACAACGGCGCCTATTTCTGCCGTGAAGCAGTAATGTGTTAATGTTTACTTTGTCTCGATCTGAAGGGCGCCGTAGCTAGTGAAATCACTGGGCAAATTGAAATGAGACTTGATATCTTATGTCTCAAGGTAACAAGCGCAATTGTAGTGCCACTCAGAATTTTGGGTTTTTCGAGAATCCTGAGCGGCACTGCATTGTAATGAGTAGGGCATATCAATTACCATCACCTGCACGTCCTGCTAGTCTTGTCGCTTATTTTCATATTGAAGTGGCACCAAATTTAAAATTTCATTGACAAGCGCAATACTTACAGTAACTAATCGACCTCTGTACTGTTGACAAGTCTTATTATATCCATCAGTCATTATACCAGCATGTACAATGTTGTAGATGGCCAATACTCCTGCAATACTTGCATTTGGTATCCAGCAATATATAACACCATCATAGTTCTGATTTGTTCTGGTCCTTGTTGTAACAACAATGGTCTCTCCTTCACTAAAAATTATTGTAAAAATGCATTAGAACAATTGCAAACACCAGTGGGAGGCAGCTTTGTACAGGATGACAGCTAGATTAAGGGTACCACAACTGCGCCATTTCTGCCGTGAATCAGTAATGAATAAGTATTAATGTGTTTCGGTCAGAAGGGTGCCTTAGCTAGTGAAATTACTGGGCAAATGAGACTTAACATCTTATGTCTCAAGGTGACAAGCGCAGTTGTAGCGCCATTCAGAATACTTGGGGTTTTTCAAGAATCCTGAGCGGCACTGCATTGTAATGGGCAGCGTGTATCAATTACCATCTGCTGAATGTCCTGCTCGATTTGTCCCTTATTTTCATAAAAAAAAATTAACACCAAACAAGGAAGCTGAAGCTCATTCCACAGCTTTGTAGAATTATACATTTCATTGTTTTAGAATTGTCTTTGCCATCAATTAATACACTCACAGTACATCAGAAACAAATGGGACACTGTTCTAAAGGAAATAAAAGCTAGCGGCAGAATGATAAGTTATTATAATATTAAAGTAAAGTGAGAAGGTAAGAACACTCCTCACATTAAGGAAAATTCTAGTCTATTGATATGGGTGCTCGACAAATAATTTATTATTATTCGTACAGAAGTTGGACGAATAATTTTATTTTAGGCTGTTACTATTCGTCCGGCAACTGGACGAATGAATTTAATTAGTCGTCCGATTATCGGATTAGAGAGAAAAAAGACATCATTGAATGAAATTTGGGTTAAAACTTAGTATCCCGTAGCACGAATTATGAGGTAATAAATATTTAAATTGATAGAGTTTTAGTCCACGATTATAATGCTACCACTCTAATTACAAGTTAATGCACCGTTCCAGAGAAAAAAGCATTATAACCTTACCACAAATTACGACATTTTTAAGGGGAGGAAAGAAAGCGAAACGCCTAGAATTCGTTTCTTGCACTCGGCGGCCGCTTCCGCGGCCCGCTACGCTCGGCTCGTGCGTAGTTTTAACTGTTCTAACATAACCTAACCAATTTTTATAAATCATAGTGATAGAGATTTGGTCCACGTTTATAGTGCTAGTCTAATCTTATTACAACACACAGTTTTCAAGAAAATAACGAAAAAAAATTACAACCTCTGAACGGGTAAACACGTAAATAAAACACAGATCATACATTTGAATAGGTAATTAAAAAATTAGACAAATGTGTTATGATAAGTTTTTTAATACATTAAAGAGGAATCATAAAATAAAAGGAAAAAAAAAAAAAAAACACTTTCCGACTGAGCTAGGTCATGAAATAAGTAAATAAAAATTCACAGAAATGTTGAAAAAGTTTTATGTTTTAATTTAAAAAAAAATTGAATAAATGTATGAATAAATATGAATTATTCATCCAGTACCCGTACAAATAATCACTTCGTTATTTATTTATTATTAGGTACTCTAATCACTAACAAAACACTCAACATGCTTATTGCTAATTATACAATTATGATTATATTAATTACATGAAAACAAAACAGTCCACAGCTAAATAAATAAGACATAATTTATATATTGTGTTCATACACAAATACAGTGGCAGCTCTAGAAACAAGAATGATATAAGAAGAAGAATAAGCCAAAAATGACTTTGTCACCTGTCATCCACCCATTGTCCATACTCTGTAAACATTTTTTTTTATGGAATAGGAGGACAAACGAGCATACGGGTCACCTGTTGTTCAGTGATCACCACCACCCACAATCTCTTGCAACACCAGAGGAATCACAGGAGCGTTTCCGGCCTTTAAGGAAGGTGTACATGCTGTTTTTGAAGGTATCCATGTCATATCGTCCTGGAAACACCACACAAGGAAGCTCATTCCACAGCTTTATAGTATTTGGAAGAAAGCTTCTTGTAAACCGCACTGTGGAGGACCGCCACACATCCAGATGGAGAGGATGATATCCTAACTTGTGGCGTGTCATGTGAAGGTGGAATTAGGCGGAAGGAATCAGGTTAAACAGCTCTTCGGAACACTCCCCGTGATAAATGCGGTAGAAAACACACAATGAAGTGATGTCTCGACGCAACGCCAATGCCATTTAATTTCAATTTACAAAATGATAATTAATTATTATTACTGACAATAATTTTATGACCACAAATACATACAAACATAGTGTCATTCCCTTAAAATACATTTAATAATAATTATGAATTAATTGAAATTTTAATTTGTTTATAATAAGCTTTTTTATAACTTGTCATACCATCTATATATATAAAAATGAATTGCTGTTCGTTAGTCTCGCTAAAACTCGAGAATGGCTGGTCCGATTTGGCTAATTTAGGTCTTGAATTATTTGTGGCAGCCCAGGGAAGGTTTAAAAGGTAAATAAATATGAAAAAATGCTCGGAATTAAATAAAAACAACAGTTTTCTTTTTCCTTTGATGTGTCCATACATAATTTATATGAGAGAATTTATTGGCACATGGTTTGACAGTTCTGCTGTGAAACAATTTCATTACGACAACAGGATGCATATTTTACAAAGTAATTTTTGATGTTATGATATATTATTGACAAATTCATATAAAAACATTATTTTATTTATTATATAGAGAACAATGTCTGTCGGGTCAGCTAGTTTTAAAATAAAAATTACATATGGTTGAACCACTCCCGCTTTAATAAGAACCCTTGTATAAAAATGTTACTTGTTTAAGAATTTGATGATATCAATATTTAATAAAACTAGGTTACCAATTATCAATGCTCACCTTATCAGATAAGAGAGTACTGTTATCTTTTGTAGAGTAGATGCAACAGAAAAATTATGTTTAAGATTAATTGTATATAAAACCAACTTACATTTCTTCCATAGTAGTTGACTTTTCGCCTTCATATTGACCAATATTATTAATACAAACTCTATACATATGGAACAAGGTCATAAGTAATGCATATACTAAAATTGGTACTGGTGCAATCAGGGCATATAAGCAATTCGAATTATGACCCCCAGTAAAGTATCTAAACGAGTTAACACCGAAAAAAATACATCCGCAACTTGTATTTTCTAGCCAACTGCCTGGGCACACATCTAGTGTTGCTTTCCAGTGGTAATAAGGTACAGCGACACATATCACCGACACCGCAAGCAAAACACTTAGGGTTCCATAACACCAACACAACCGCTTTTCAGTCTCGTATTGATTCATAATATATTCAGATAAATTAAACCGTAACACTAGTTTAAAAAAAGCAATGATTTAAAACGAAGAAGCGAAATCTTTAACTTATGCTCTGCTATACTTTCTTTTATACAAAATTTGAAAAATATAATATTTTTATTACTTATTTAAATAAGTATTGAATATACACTTGAATAATCAATAAAATAAATAAAGAAAAAAATCATAAACACCAATACGCAACAATACAAAATTAAGCTTGACAGTTGCTTGACACTTTTGACAACAAACGCCTATAAAATGTTTTATTTTCCACTCCTTTTTTTTTGGAGATTTTGGCTCGCACACTTCAGGCTCAGCTTTATGTTATCTCTAACAATTTATTTCATATTGGAAGTTTTCTTGCATGTTTTACTTAAAAACGGGTTTATTTATTCCAAAGTAGGGCAACAAATGCGTGAAACCAATCAAAAGCTATAAGAACATTAAAATGAGAGTGATGTAATCTAGGCTGTAAGCAAAGAGTAGCGACTAGCGATCCCCAATATTTATCTGTAATTGAGTATAATAATATATAGGGAAAAGAGAGCCCTCTCTACGGGCTCATCAAACTTAGCCCCCCAAAAAAATTTTTTTTTCTATTTTTGAATTTTCAATATCGCATATCGTTAGTTCGTAGTTTGTTCTTAATTGTTCGCTATAAATAATTGTTTGTTCTTTTGTTATTTATTTAAAAACAATTAATTAAAAACATACCCTTTAGTTAGCCCCCGCCCCCTGTTAATGGGGGGAAACGCCTACTATTTGGTTCTGGCACTCGCCGGCCGCTACCGCGGCACGCTACGCTCGGCTCGTGCGTTGTTTTAACTGTTCTAACATAACAAAACCTAAACAATTTTAATGAATTGCAATTTATTTTAAATAAATAAATCGAGAACAAACAAATGTTTATAGAGAACAATCAAGAACAAATGGCGAACTAACGATGTGATAAAAAAAATTAAAAAATAAAAAATCTGAGGGGCTAACTTTCTTGAGCTCTCTCTACGCATTATGAGCTGTCTATTTGAAGACTAGCGCCATCTGAAGATTGGCCCCGAAAATAACTATATATAAGCTCGAAATTTTAAAATTAATTTTTAACGTTGTGACGCAATTAAATAACTAACTCTACTTTTAAATGTAGGTATTGCAATTTTTTACCATGTTGAAATTGCGCGTAGAGTTAGTTATTTAATTTTGCCACAACATAGAACATAAAGGATAGGATTTAGTAGTGTTGGTATGAGTAATTGAGGTAATTGGGTGGGAGAAATAAACAGCAATGTTTGCATAATATTATTTTTTATTTTTATAATGTTTATGTTTATCATAATATTGTTGGGCAGCTGTTTTTGTTTCGTCTTCACCCACATATGTTAATTTTCCGGACAAAATCCGATTGATCGATCTGCACCAACTATACAAAATAACATTTATAGTTGTGTTATTAAAATATTGTTTTAACTAATTTTCTTTATGTGTGGTGCAGTTAAAAGGATAATCTACCATCACTTCTGCTATAAATATAATATGCTTTTTAATATTTCTTTTGGGCATATCTGTTTTTAAGAACCCAGTTATTATATTTTGAATGTCATGGAAGCAATTTTCTAATTCTTGATTTGGATAACATAACCATTTTTTATTATTGTATTCTTTTGCTTTTATATAATCATTGTTATTTCTATCATATTTGGGTTTTTTGATGCTTGTAACTGCATACTTAAAAATAATTGAGCTGGTTTCTTAAATTTCATAGCAAAATGTTGAAATACATTGCTGCTGGACAAATCTTCAGCACCTTTTAACCTTGCTTTGAAAGATTGTCCTTTTTTTCACAAGCACGATATTTTTGCTTGAAGATGCTTGATCTTTGTGCGCTGTGGAGCCATTAGATCTATGAGAGAATGTTTCATTTACAAATTGTATAGTAGATTCAGTCTTAAAGTATATATATATATAATACTATATATATATATAGGTTTTGATGAGAAAAAGAATTTAATATGACCAGCACGGTGTCTGTCAGGTCAGCTAGTAATGAATAAAAATATATTCAAAATTTAATTCCCACACGGACATTAGCTGTTTTCAATCCTATCAGGTACCAATGCAGCCTTCATCAAAAAAGACATTTGGCTTAATAGTCTTATGTCATGTCAGGCATTAATCTGCTGTTATAAAATTACTGTCACATTTATGGTTAATGCTTGTTAAATAAAGACCTTTCTAATTTCTTATTATGTTTAATTTCTTATGTGTGTTGTAATATTACATCAAAGCCCGCCATCATCAGGTGTGCTACTCCCTAACTTTGCTGACTCACTACAAAATAAATGATGGGCCATTACAAAAATCTAAGTTAATAAAGTAACTAAGTAAATAAGTTTTAAAAATTATTTACCTGAACAGTCTTGCTGTATTATTGTAGGCAGTAAATGTTGTGTGGATGAAGCTTGTCCTAAGATTACTTTACTCTTAACTTGTCCTGAAAATTAATGTGAATATGTAAAGATTATGTTTTATCAATTTAATGATTTACATTGATGATGAACCAGTTTCAGCTAGAAATGCAACCATTGAATTTTGTAATCACAACTGTGTAACAAAATCAGGTGTTTCCAGAATGATACAATATACCTTCAAAAAAACCATCAATTCAACAAAGATTCTTAGTGGTGTGCCTAAATCTGACAGAATAAGGAAAAGAATCGAATATTAACTCAATATGTGTTAAATTAGGGGTTTTACCAGGCAGATGAAGCATCGGAACTGCCAATGTGCTTAGCCGTTGATTACAATTTCTGTGTCTGTCAGAAAAGTGTATATATCACAAATTCTCTTCTTCTTATAATATTCAAAATCAGATGTTTCAGGGTTTCCACCAACAATACTGACCCAAGTTTTAAACTGCTCAGGAAATTTGATAGCATCTGGGAAATGATGCATTGGAATCTCTGAAAATAATAAATAACATTATTAAATAAATTGAGTGACTATTAAAGCCATCAGACAAATTGTGATAACCTAGTGCTATGACCATTGGGCTAGTATTAGATTTTGGACTCATATATTGACTTTCTTTTGATCAAAACGGTTTCAGAAGCCAGCACAGCTGTCAATGATTATTAAGTGTGTTAAACCATATAAGTCAGGGGGAGTCTGAAGTCTGACATAAGGTGATTGGAGGGATTGGAGTTTAATCTTTGGGGCAAGATAAAGAAAACCGGTATGTTTATAATAGTTTTAACCATGATTGCCAATTCAATCCACGGACCGGTAGTAGAACCTGAGAGTAGAACCAACCTTATATGATACTTTATTTATCACTAGATTAGTCAATAAACTATACTGTTAAGATTTAAGCGAATAATTTACTTACCACGCAGAACCGAAAGCACAACGTCTCAGCATTACACCAAAGTTCATAAATTCAACAAACAAAAGTGTCTCTATCACAAAAAGTAGAAATTCACAGAATAAGGAGATTTTTGGAGTGAATTCGCAACAGCAAGGCGGAGGAACAAAAGGCTCGACTCAACGCACTTACACTTCGATTTCAATATCAAAAATATGCAAAATGGAACACGAAAGCTACATACATGCGCCAACGCTAGAAGTAGCCGCCATTTTATGTCCAGTGGACAGGTTTCGAAGCGAGTGACAGCTGACAAAGTTTTAATTTTGGGGCCAACTAACAGATGGCACTACATTTTTCTGAAAACGTCACTTTAAGGCGACTGTCCTACCCTTGGTCCTCTGTGATATACATTATAATTTATAATAATATGGAAATGGTAAATTAATAAAACGAGCCGAATTGTGGTATTTTAAAATGTTAATAAATTCAAATTTAAAAATTGTAAGCCGAAATATAATTCTCGTGCCATATACACCGCTACATGTTATAAAGTCCGTATAATTTCTAAGTATGATATTTTGGTGATACTAATCAATAGTGTTTTGAAAGTGATTTCTTTTAGGTACCATAATTGGATGAAGTCAAAGGAACTACAGAATTTAACTGCATCTGAACCATTATCACTATCCGAAGAATATGAAATGCAAAAATCGTGGAAAGAAGATGATGATAGTTAGTATCAAGGGTTGAACTTAGTATCCCGTAGCACAAATTTGGAGGTAAAAAATGTTGTAGTTGATAGAGCTTAAGTCCACGATTATAATGATACTCTTAATACAGGTTATTGCACCGTTTTCAAGAAAATAACGAAAAAAATTCTAACCTAAAACAGGTAAATCACATAAATAAACATAGCTGACATCGCGGCGGGAGGCTAAAAAATGTCATGAAATGGTTTTGGTTTCTTCGTAAAATTTTAGTACAGGCAAAGGGCTTAAGCCCATACAGCCATAAATTATATGAAAAACAGTGAAATGAAATGTAAAAAAATATTCTATGACAAATTAGACGGCTTCATCAATAATTATTTTTAGATAAAACGAAAACATTTATAAAAGGTTTTTGGTAGCTAACACGCGTGAGTCGAGTGTTATTACAGTTTATAATTACATTTTCTTACAGTGCCTATTAATAACTTGTGTATAGCAGTTTTTATTATCTTATTGGTGGTGGAGTATTTTTTACTAGTAAGTATTTATTAACAATTTAACATAGATATCTAATTGCGTGCTTACTAACTAAGACTTACTACCAACTTATCCATTATAGATATAACCCCCCCCCAGAACCTCTGGATCCTCCGGATATTCCATTACCTGGATCGAAACGTCGTTTACAGGACAGCGCAACACATAACGCAAATGCAGTCTCTAAAAAGACAATTATTGATACCGATATGGCTTCTGCATCCATACAGAATATATATAATCACCCAACTTTAGTTGTGGGGATTAAAGAATACACCTCATTAGATAAAGGTCCATTTATTATTCATGTTTCCCGCACTGAAGAAGATCCCTCTTCAGGTTTAACAATAAGACCTATAAAATTAGGTCAACTTTTACACAGACATAAAGTTGCCAATATATGCCCGGATGGTATTAAAAAAGTTGGTAGGAATAAAATAGCAGTAATCTTCAAATCAGCTTCAGATGCCAACAAATTTTTAGATAACCCACTTTTAACTGCAAACAAATATGAAGCAAATATACCTAATTATAATATTACAAAGATGGGTATTGTCCGCCAGGTTCCGGTGGACTTATACATGAATGAGTTTGTCAGGTTTGAACAGGTTGTGGAAAGATTTTAAAAGCTCGCAGACTCAATAGAAAAGTTATTGAGGATACTACAGTTTCTTGGATCCCAACCCAAACTATAGTTATTACTTTCCAAGGACAATCACTCCCTACCAGAATATTCCTATTTCATAACTCCCTTCCAGCAGAAACTTACCTTTTCCCCACCATTCAATGTCAGAACTGCTGCAGATTTGGACACATTAAAACTATATGCAGATCCAACTCAAGGTGTTATAAATGTGCCCAATCCCACTCTGGTGACTCATGTAATATACTAGAAAAAGATGCAAATTGTATTAATTGTTCTGGACAACATTTTTCCACCAATAAAGGTTGTCCTGAACATGGTAGGCAAAGAAAAATTAAAATAATAATGTCGCAAGAGAACATCTCTTATGTAGAGGCAGCAAAGCGTTGCCCAAAATCTACAAGGCCATTCACAGAAATTCTCAGTACTCCTTCCTCATCCCATAATGCCCCTACAACCCACATGAGCCAGACTAGTATTTCTGCTGCTCCCACTACCTCATATTGGAAAACTGTTACTTCTCTTCCACACTCTAGAGCCCCATTAAGCAAGTCCTATGATAAAGCTACTCATCAGGCCATTATTGCTGAGGTACCTTCAGTGTTCCCCAATGGCTCAGCATTAATGCATCAGTCTATTCCCTCCTCTACAGTACAGAATGAAAACCTCCTGGAGGTTCTCCTTTCACTCATTCTAACTCTCATATCAAGTAACACTCTTAACATACCATCCAACGTTGCCCATAAACTATCTCACATCTTATCACTTTGTAACAATCATGGCCCCAGTGACCATCCTTCAATGGAACACCAGAAGCCTACGTCCTAGGAAACCAAGCCTTATCCATCTTATAAATAAATACCTTCCCTCTGCCATCGCCATATCTGAGACATGGCTGGCCCCTGGATCACACTTCAGGGTCCCGTGCTATGCATGCCTCAGGGATGATCGAGCAGATGGTGTTGGCGCAGGCTGTGCCTTATTTATAAGACGCACCCTTCCCTTTTCCCCAATAATCCTTCCAAACCAACATCCTGGTATAAATATTGTTGCTGCAAAAGTTTTGAACATCTCCATGGTCTCTATATACATCCCTCAACCTCATTCAACTATGATTGCAGACATCCTCCATTTAATCTCGTCTATTCCCTCTCCTATGATTCTAATGGGAGATTTTAATGCACATCACATGTCTTGGGGCTCTAGCACTACTGAATATTTTTCTCTTTCCCTTCTTGATATTTTTGATGATGTAATCTCTGCATAATAAATGATGGCTCTCCAACCCGCAGGGTTGCTCCTTCTCAAAATCCAAAAAGTGCAGTTGACCTGACCCTATGTTCTCCTTGTCTTGCTTCTCTTATTTCTTGGAACATCCTTCAAAATTCCAATGGCAGTGATCACTATCCTATTATCATTTCATTACCTGATAAAGTAATCCCTGCTCAAAATTTTTCCCCTTCTCTCAAATACAGATTAACAAATGCTAATTGGCAGCAATTTTCCACTTGCCTTAATGAAAAAATTTTAAGCTTTCCCAATCCTAACCATTCAAATGCTCTTGAAAAATAGTAAAATTTCAACTCCTTGGTGGGATTCAGATTGCACCAAGGCTGCTTAGGATAGAAAATTAGCAGAAAAAACATATAATAGGAGCATGACTTTGACCAACTTTATTAATTATAAAAAAGCTGCTGCCAAGGCCACTAATTTATTTGCCAAAAAGAAAAAACAAGGTTGGATCAATTTTTGCCAGAGCTTATCTCCCTGTACTCCATCTACAATTGTATGGAAACAAGTTAAAAAATTTAGGGGTTCTTACAATCCTTCGGAGCATGACTCAAGTGTAGATCCATCTGTATGGCTTGAATCCTTTGCAGATAGGTTGTCACCCCCTTCAGTTCCTAATGAAGACTATCTCCCTTCACCTCCAATCCCTCTCTCATCAACTCATAGTTTAGACTCCCCTTTCTCTTTTTCAGAACTTCTTCTGGCATTGGATGGCTTAGTTGACACTTCTCCCGGGGCCGATGGCATCCCCTATTCTTTCCTTAAACAATCTTCAATCAGATCCCAAGAATATTATCTCAAAATTATCAATAACCTATTTGATGTCGGTGCCATACCTCCATCTTGGAAAAATCAAGTGATCATTCCTATACTCAAACCAGGTCAGAGTCCATCTACAGCCACCAGTTATAGACCTATTGCCCTATCATCTGCTCTTGCAAAAATATGTGAACATATGATCAAGCATCGACTTGAGTGGTTTGTTGAATACAATAACCTCATTTCCGATTCCCAGTATGGATTCAGAAAGGGGAAGAGCTCATTAGATAGCTTGGGTATCCTTACCACTGATATAAGATGAGCCCTTTTCGAAAAAGAACCTCTTTTGGCAGTTTTTCTAGATATAGAATCCTCATATGATAACGTGTCTCTTCCTCTGCTCAGGAGCAAACTCATTCAGCTGAGTATGCCAGCGAAGTTAACTCGATTCATATGCAATATGCTAATGGAGCGAACAATTACCATTAAAGTCCCATCCTCATACCTACCTCCTAAAACAGTTTGGAAAGGTTTACCTCAAGGTTCTGTTCTCAGTCCTTTACTATACAACCTGTATACCTCTGATATTTCTAGCACAGTTACCCCCTTTTGCCAAATCTTGCAATATGCAGATGATATTGTTCTATATACTTCTGATAAGTCTATACAGGCTTCTTCTAATCGTTTGAGTCATGCTCTAGAATATCTCTCATCATACCTCTTGCAACATGGGCTAACACTATCACCTTCCAAAAGTAAGGTAGTTTTATTCACCAACAAAAGACGTCTCCCTGTAATCAAAGTCAAAATTTACAATATTGAAGTTCCTTTTGTCGATAATGTTAAGTTCTTGGGTGTATGGTTGGATCAAAAATTGACAGGTGTAAAAAACTTTAACTACATCTCCCAAAAGAGTGAAAAAAATATTAATATCCTTTGCTCATTATCTGGCGTTTGGTGGGGGGCTCACCCCTTCACCCAAAGATTGCTTTACAATGCCATAATTCGTAGCCACATGGATTATGGCACGTTACTTTTGATTCCAGGCAATAAGGCAGGTTTCGATAAGTTAGACAAATTACAGGCAAAATGTTTGCGCATTATATTAGGAGCTATGAAATCTAGTCCTATTAATGCTATGCAGGTCGAGTGTGTAGAACCTCCCCTCTCGCTTCGTCGACACTTCCTCGCTAATAAACTGTTTTTTAAATTAGCGGAATTCCGGGATCACCCTTTGCTGCATAAATTAGATCAATTACTTGGCCTATACAAAAATAACCAAATTTCTCAAGATAAGAGATCATGTCTTGAGATCATGTTCTATTGTACTCTCAACTCCCTAACCCCTTTTTTCAACTTTCGAAATTACCGCTATTCTCAATGCCTTTCAATGCACTCACCTTCAAACCCTTAATAATTTTAGATCTGGGCATTAATAAGTTCACCATAGAAGCTAACAAAACATTTTCTCATGTTATGCATTCAGATTTCCAAAATTGGCATAAGATTTTCACTGATGCTTCTAAAATACACATGAGCCCAGTTGGTGTTGCAGTATGGATTCCCTCCACAAGAATTGTATTAAGTTATAGCTGCCCAACTGTCACTTCGATATTCACAGGGGAAGCAATTGCTATACTTGAAGCTATTTTATTTATTAAGTCCCATGGCCTAAACAATTCTATTATATTATCAGACTCCAAAAGCTGCCTTCAATCCATCCTCTAATCCATTTCGCTCAAAAAGTAGGTTTCCAATTATACTTAAGATAAGAGAAAACTTGAAAGAGTGCTATGATCTCAACATCAACATAGTTCTAGCATGGATACCAGGCCATGCAGGTATAATCGGCAATGAAAATGCTGATGCTTGTGCCAGGTCAGCTGCTCGTAAGGTTCCCAACAACATTCTCAAATCTTCTCTCATGACTTGTGCTCCACTTTGAAAATAAATATGTTTGAGAGGTGGTCAAACATCTGGCAGGTTTCCAAAACTGCTAAAGGCGTCTTTTATGGTGATCTACAACCTGTAATCCCTTTAAAACCGTGGTTCTCGAAATTTAGATTCCCCAATAAATCAATAATATCAACAGTTTGCCGGTTATGCTTAAACAACTCTTGCACTCCAGTATTCCTAGCCAAATTAAGAATTAGAGACCATTCTCTATGTGACTGTGGACTTGATGAGGGAAATGTAGACCATTTATTCTTTAATTGCCCTTTAATGAAGTCTTTCTTGTACAACTTTATACCTCCTGAAATCCCCCGCCCCACCTCCATGAAATGCCTCCTCACCTTTGTTTTCACTCCTTTTGTAAATACTTTATGTAAATATATTAAACAGAATAATATTAAGTTATAACTAACACAATAAATGTTTTATGTAAGTAATATTATCAGTGTTTGTCCATTATAATCTAACAGCATGTATATTTGTTTCAGGTATAATAAGAAAATAAATCTGTTTTGATACTGGGCACCGGTCATTACTATAATCACTTATAAATTCGTTTACACCGATCAAATGACACACTCTAAGCTTGTTGGTCTACTGAAACGTGACATTGGCGAGTTGTGGTGCCCCTTCCACAGAAGCCACTAGAAAGAATAGAATAGAATAGAACATTTATAAAAGGGTTCATTGTTCATGTTCATCAATCCCCAAAGCTCTATCAACTACAATTTATTAAAATTGGCTAGGTTAGGTTATGTTAGAACAGTTTAAAGAATTCACAAGCCCAGCGTAGCGTACGGCGGCAGCGGCCAGCGAGTGCCAGAACCTAATTGTAGGCGTCCCCCCCCCCCCCTCATTGACAAATTAGGGAGGGGGAAGGGTAGAAATATTTTTCGTTTTTTCTTGAAAACTGTATTACGTTGTAATATGAGTGGTTGTTGCACTATAATCGCGGACCAAAACCTTATAAACTACAATTTATTAAAATTGGTTAGGTAAGGTTATGTAAGAACAGTTAAAACAACGAATTCTAGATGTTTCCCTTTCTTTCCTCCCCATAAAAATGTCCCAATCCTTATCATATATCATAATTTGAGGTTAGGTTATAATATTTAATGCTTTTTTCTCTGGAACGGTGCATCACCTTGTAATAAGAGTGGTAGCATTATAATCGTGGAATAAACTCTATCAATTACATTATTTTTTACCTTATAATTCCTGCTATGGGATAATAAGTTTTAACCAGTATCAAAAATAACAAAAATTTAAAATAAGTTTGGGCAGTTTAATAACTTATTAGAATTTTCAGAGTGCACTTTTATCATACTGGACAAGGATAAATATTTGAAATGCAATGATGAAGTTGGTGGGTAACTAAATTATAAAATATAGTCATTTAAATTATAAAATAAAGCGTGGCATCTTGAAATTCTTAGTAATTTTCTATGAGCAATTGTATTTATTTGTGAGGGTAACTAGCACAGAATGCTTTCTTTAGACTGGTTTATTTGCACTTTGATCCACAAAAATTCAAATTTATTTGAGCAGTTATATTGATGTTTCATGATAAAATTTTAGATTCAATGATTGGAGATACTAATATATTTATAACAGATAAAGCGTTAGCACAAGGTGAAATTGAAATAATGATAGCAGAGGAATCAGCCAGAGGAAAAAAGTATGGATGGGAAGCTGTTACTACAATGCTGTGGTTTGGAGCTAAATATATCAAACTAAAAAGATATGAAGCAAAAATATCCATGTCAAATACAGTATCAATAAGGATGTTTACAAAATTAGGTTTCGTAGAAGTATCAAGAAGTAATGTTTTCCAGGAAGTGACTTTACAAAAAAATGTTTCAGCTGACTGGGTGGAACCGTTACAATCCCTTTATAAATGGGAAATAAAAATTATAAATAACTTTACTTTATTATATGATCAACATAAACTCTAATTAATATTGCTTTAGCACTGCAAGGTGTTGCAAGAGAGTTGTGTTTGTGGTGATCAATCAGGTGAGCAACACACTTTTGTCTTTTTACCTATCGAAAAACATGGAATCTAGCTGGGACTTGGGATATTATGGCTTTTAGTAATATATTCTGAATGATCATAAGATCATAGATAATAATATCTCTAAATGGTTTTGAAATTGCTCAAAATAGAGCCAACTAAGTGGTTTAAGTGAGGAAACAGTAGGCCCTATAACAAATAGTTTTGAATAGTATTATTTTTATTTAACTTGTCAGTTTTCCAGTCTAAGGAATTACCTAATTACCTACTACCACTGTATCTATGTATTATTAAAAAAAATGATTGAACTATGGATAAATAGACATGGCATAGGGAATCGAATTTCAGAAATACAATAAAGGCAACTTAAAGCCAATAAAAATAAACTTAAAAAACTTGGATTCTATCAGCAAACAGTAGGCATAGATTTATATAAACAGAGATACAGTTGCTCCCATACTATGTAGGAAAGTGCCGTAAATCGCATAAGAGGAGCGACAGTGGTGAGCAGTAGGAACTAGAAGAGTTTTTATTTATTTTCTAGCTTCTACACTTTTTTTAACCCACGATGGCTTTTAGTACTAGCACGAAAAATTTTGTGTTATGATTTTGTATGAACGCACTGGCTGACGTTACCTAAACTATTAAATAGGTAATCTTAGAATATTAACGCTACAGAAGTAGCGTCGGTAACTTCATACGAAATAGAAAGGACAAGCTATATACAACTAAAGCTGAGATAGAACGGGACAAAGCTATTGATCTTGCATCTTTATCGCATAACCCATGTTAACTTTGGGGCAAATAAACAAAGATCTGTCATGTCATCAAACTCGCGAATAGTATTTTTGAGATTTTATTGAATTGAGACATTTGGTGTGACATACAGATACCTTTCAACTTATAAACGTTAAGGCCATGGTTGGGTGTTTGTGTCTCGTTGCGAAAGCCGTAGTGTAAAAGTGAAAGTATTGCTTTTCACCTTACGTTTTCAATATTGTTTGTAACAAACTCGTATCAAATAAATTTTATATGAAATATTCTTTCCAAAAGTATTGTTTTTTTATTCATACTCCCTATTTTCAGTAAAGTCGTAATCAACAATGACGTTCTATACATAGAGACAATGCACGTCATACAAAATCACAGCGAAGAGCCTCTATCAAATTATTAAAAGGTTCTCGCTAACGGTTGGCTCAAAGATCAAATACAGTTGCCTCAGTCTGCGGCCCTGCCACCGATAGATCAGCCCTTGGGCATGAATTCGCTGCCGGCAGTACTCCAAGCTTATGAAATTTTGTTTTTGTATCTATCTTCTAATCAATATAGCTACGAACTAAAGCATTATATAAGAGTTTCAGGGAGTAGGCATGAGCACCCCACCAGACTCCCGCTACTGCGCGTAGAACATTGATGCCCTTTTCACATTTATTAAATACATATTCGGTATGAGCCAATCCGTTCAGTCTGTAATCAAGGATAACTCCAAGGAACTTTGCCTTATCTACCAAGTTGATGAAATGGTCCTCATAGTAAAAGCTAAAGGTAGGGATAGATCTCTTCCTTGTAAACACAACTGCCTGGCATTAAGACACTGACAAAGATAGGCCGTGGTCGGAGAGCCATTGCCCTAAATAGTGCAAAGCAGAGATACCATTCTCTTATTGAACAAGTTCTTGCATTCCCCATCCCACCAGGGAGGGGAAGGCAAATTATATGAGACAGAGAGATTTTTACGGGGAATATTGGAATCGGCCGAAGAAATAAGAGATTTGACAAACTGTTCATAGTAAGTCAAGAGGTTACCATCACTCTGAAGATCAGGAAGGGAGTCCAACAAATCATCCACGGTTTGAGCATAGCGAGACCAATCTGCGTTCCGCAGTTTATATTTTAGTAAAGGGTTAGGATTGGGGCGAGGAATTGTCCTATTGTTTAGAGTAAGGATAATAGGGAAGTGGTCGCTACCATAGGTAGTAGGAAGAGTTTGCCAGGATAGCTGAGATGCAAGGGAAGTTGAAGAAAGGGATAGATCTACTGCCGATTTTTGGTCCTGATTGGGGTAAACCCTGCGGGTCGGGGAGCCATCATTCAGGATACAAAGATTCATATCCTCAAAGATGTCAACCAACAACGGAGCAAACCCATCACAGTTGTAACTCCCCCACAAAGTGTGGTGGGCGTTAAAATCACCCATAGTTACAGTGGGACTGGGGAGAGAAGTTAGAATAGTTTCAATTTCTGGAATAAAGGAGGGGCTTGGATGTGGAATATACAAAGAGAGGAAGGAAATATTTACAGCTCTCACAGAAACAGCATTAATCTGATTACTGTGAGGGGGGATAGGAATAGAAGAAAACGAAATGTTTTGCCGAATGAAAATTGCACTACCCGCATAGCCGTCATCTCTGTCATCCCGCAAACAGAAGAAACCAGGGACCCGAAATCGGGCTCCAGGCCTCAGCCATGTCTCCGAGATGGCAATTATAACACGGCTATGAAGGTTAATTAATGATATAAGATCTTGTTTCTTAGCACGGATACTTTTACAGTTCCATTGCAGAAGAACTGTTGGGGCCAGTGTTGTTGTTCAAGATCTTAAAAAGACGGGTTGACGAGACTGAGGAGCAATGACGAAAGGTCTTCTAACATTTTTCCTTGGGATTGAGGGAAGTCGGGTTGGCTGTTGCCAAGAGCACAGCCATTGGGTAGAGAGGAGGGTGGGAGATTGGTGATAGCGTCATGGGCCTGCTTGTTGTAACCCTTTGCTAAGGGGGTACGGGGGCGAGGAGAACGAATAATTGTCTCCCGATAGTATCTTTTAGGGTTGGAGCTGGGTTGAGATGAGTTGGTAGGTTGGGAAAAGTTAACGGGCAGAGGGGAGAATGTAGGAGAGGAGAAGAACTCCCTTGTCATCTCCGCATATGACCTGCGGACTGGGGGGAAACGAGCCGATGCATCTATATACGATATATTATCCTGAGACATAATACGCTTTATGTTTTCTTGGCGTAAAAACTCTGGACAGTTCTTATCCGACGCAAAATGACTGCCTGAGCAATGTAAGAAGGAAGCTTTTTCTTTTGGAACATCGCAGGACTCACCTGTATGGAGCTGGGCACATCTGTAACACCTGGGCTTAGAACTACACTGTGCTTTAACGTGGCCAAAACGACAGCAATTCAGGCACTGAATAGTCGGGAATTTATAGATTTCTACGGGAAGGGACGTATAAAATGAAAAATTTTTGGAGGGAAGCATCTGGCCTCTAAAAGTCAAAACAACCGATTGAGTGGGCACCCACTCGACAATACCTTCAATGATGTTCTTGCAGTTTAAGCGGCGGGCTTTCAAAACCTCGCCACAGCCAATCGGTAGCTCTAGGGATTCCACAAAGTCCTCCATAGACCAGTCCACAGGGACACCTCGGACTAGGCCCATCCGAGTAATATTAAAAGTCGGAATTACTGCTTTATATTTTGTCAAAGTCAGAATTTGGTTACTTAGAAAGTCATTAGCTGCTTGAGCGTTTGAAAATTCGACACTTACTCTGATGCGGCCAACACTTTTAACACCGTCCTTAACAACGTGCGTGAATTTATTTTGGTGTAGGAACAGTCCAAACTTCAATGCACGGATAGATGTGCCTGCAGATGGGTCCGAGACCTCCCTGGAAACGTGAACTATAAACGGACCTTTGTTAGGGATGACTGTAACCTTTAGGGCCTTCAGCGAACGAAGGATGCGTGTACATAGTTTGTACGGATGCTTGGGGCGGATTTAAACCTGATTTTTTCCCGCTTTCTGTAGCGGGCTCATCGGATTCGACATGCCGCTTCCGAGAGGAAGCAGCCTGTCGAGACGTATTTCTAGACCCATCGGGGTCTGGTGGAACCGAAGGGGGTTCCACCTCCATTCCCAACACACTAAATTACACCACCACCAATAAACAATAGGTAAAACACAAAAACCGGCCACTTTTCAACAAAAAAAACACTCGGAATGTCAACCAAAGCCAACACGACGGTACTCATGTATTAAATATACTACCTAGAAAAATGTTGATAATCCCTGAATTGTCATTTTGACAATGACATTTCTTTGTTTACTCTTTTCATATTTTTGATCTCGAATAAGGTAAATTTCCGACTTTACTAAATTATTAAATAGATACCTTAAACGATATAAATGAAGCAGTACTTTTGTAAATTATAATGTAATTCTTTGGTTGTAAATAGTTTATAATCAGAATTATATACAATTCTAATGTAAAATAATATAAGTAACGAATTACTAAGCTGCGTGAGGCTGTTTCAAGTTTATATTTTATAAATTACTACTTACCTAGTTGCCTGGGATTGATCCGAGTTAGAAATCATGATTCTCAAGATTTTCATGTTTGTGATGTACCTTATTTTTGTTGCGAGTAACGATGTTGAGGTAAAAACCGAGGAAGATCTCGGTGTCAAATACGCTAATAGGTGCGAGGTTTGTAAAATACTAGCCACAGAGTTGCAAACCCGGCTCGAAGAAACCGGCAAAGTTCACGATATACTTGAAATTGGATACTCTCTTGATGACGTGCAACCAAAGAAAAGAACCAAGTATGAAAAATCTGAACTGAGATTAATAGAATCGTTAGATGGTGTATGTGAGAAAATTCTCGAATACAATATACATAAGGAACGTCAAGATAGTACAAGATTTGCCAAAGGTATGAGTCAAACATTTCAAACCTTACATGGTCTGGTTGACAAAGGTGTGAAAGTTGACTTGGGTATTCCATATGAGCTCTGGGATAAGCCTTCAGCTGAAATAACTCAAATGAAATCACAATGTGAAAGTTTACTTGAAGAAAATGAGGAAGCTATAGAAGATTGGTATTGGAAGCATCAGGGCAGTATTGATTTAAAAAACTATTTATGTGTGAAACATGCCCTTCGGAACACTGATGATTCATGTTTATATGAAGAATTGCAAAGTAAGGGTGATACTGGAACTGTTGAAAGTACAAAGACTGAATTATAATAGGGCCTAAGTTGTATTCACTTCTAGACATTTCTATTTTTATGTTTTTCATTACTGTTCCAGATCAAAATAATTATAATTTTTGCTGAAATTATGGTTTATTTTTATTTTCTATACTTATTAATCCATTCCAAGTGTTAAAAATATTAGTAAGAATAAAGTTTTATAAAATATTATTAACTTTTCTATAAATTACCACATCACATCTATAACCCTTGCAGAACCCAAAAATTGACTCAAGTATAGTTACTTGTACTAGTACTAGTAGGTACTAGTGTACCTACATATAATATTTTTTCTGGGTTTTTATGACATTTTTAAAGATGATATATAGATATATAAAATTTAATAAATCATCCTTGTGTGGTGGCCTAGGCTTTCCCCCTATGCTACCCAAAAAAAGGTACAGGCATTTTTTTTTTAGAAAACTTGTTAATTTTTTTAGAACAGTATATACTATACTTTAAAGAAATAAATGATAAATTTATGTTAAGACCTACCATGTTCCTAATTCCTTAGCCCTAACCATAACAAACAAAATAAATAAATATAATATAGAATAAGTACGGGATTGATAACAGACTGTTGGTGGGTAGGAGTGAGGGTGTGTGTATGTCATGAAATGTATACAGGTGAATTTTCTCTGCTGCTCAAGAAGAGACACAAGACCATACAACTGACAGCTAAAGGTTTCGTGGCCACAGTGAGAGGATGCTTAAAAGTATGGAGTAGCTGCAATAGCTCTTCTAGCGGGTGGTCTTCTTGTTCATCTTGGGAAGGGGGAGTGATACTCGACTCATTTCTTAATTCTAATCAATTTATTTACATGTTTGTCCATCATTTATACAAATATTATTGTAAGTGTACTGTTGGTGTGCAGCAGTGTTTATTGAAAAGGTTTCTTACAAAAATATGATTCATCACAAAATATTTACAGGAGTACCTTAGATTTGATAGTTACACAAGTGGCCTACATTTACAGTTTGACATACTGCTTGTTATGCGACTTGGTTCCTTGACATTTATTTATAAGAACATTTTAATATAAGTATTTTGTTCATTTAAATATTTTTAACTAATATTTACTATAAGTCTATCCCCCTTATTCATAATGGTCCGCTAACTTAAAACAGCCGCTAAGGAGTGTTTTTTCTCATTCTGACTTAGGTCAATAGAAGAAGACAGAGTGAGAATTAGCAATGCTTTAAGTTAGCAGACTATTATGAAAAAGGGGGTATGTCTTTATCCTATTTACACAATATATTAATTACATAATAAGTAATAACTAATAATGATAAAAATGTTCTTATTGTTCAATGAGGTGAACATTCTGGCGTCTATCCAGGGCAGGACTCCAATTGATACAGTTCTGTGGCACCAACTTCCTTTTGAGTTGACGCTCGTGATCGTCTGGCAGATTACTTTCGTTTATTTGACCGGCTGGATCGTTAGCCGAGCCCCCGTATGTCAAGGTCCTGTTACCACACCAAATTCTTTCATACTTTTTTATATTCAAAATAGGATATACCTCGTAACACTCATTGAAAGCCAAAAAGTACCACTTATTTGAAAAAGTATGCCTCAGACCTGAGAAGAACGGGCGCAACAAACTCGGCGGGTTTTTTTATATTAATATGGTGACTGCATTCCCTATCTGTGTTATCATTAATAAAGTCATAATAGCCTTTACCACAAACATCCTTTAAATTTTGATACCTATTTTAAACTATTTACAAAATTAATATAATTAAAATAATTAGATTGGTTTACCTACTGGTTAGTTGTTTTACTGATGTAAACATCAATTTAAATACGTTACATACCATAAAAAAATTCGTTTTTGTTGCCAAAAAACTCCAAAGTGCCTACGTACCGACCAAGTAGTCTACGTACGTACTTACTACATGTTAGTAGATTTCTGTTGGTTGGAAGACAATTATAACCATTCTCAAATGGACACTAGCTGCAATATTGCATCCTGTGACACATCCGGATAACCGTCCCGCGGTCCGAGCTGAACGTTGTCGGTCTTTGTCCATGCTCAATAGCGCCCCGCTAAGTTTTCCACGCACTCTCAAGACGATTGTGTTTTGCCTCGCTTGTTCGACGAACGACGGAATCTTTTTCTGGTTCTAATAATAGTAAGGCTTTCCTCAATATTCTGAACACAGAACTTAAAATGCCAACTCTTCTTGGTCTGGACAACCTGTAATTTACGAACTGTCTCATATAAACTGGCTATAATAAAAGCCGCGTTAGGCACGTGCACTCTATGTTTGAGTTCACGTTAAGGCCATTGTATATGCTAAGAAGAGGTTTTCTCCGTGTAACTGATCTTTATTGCGTGAATATCACTTAACAACAGGTGACCTTCGCTCGTTTGTCCTCCTATTCCATAAAAAAATATATAACTGAACAAAAAAATATATGTGTTAGTTATTGGACATTAAATGGAATTAATACTTTTTTGCACACTGTACATAGTATCGCTATTTGCGATGCACAGCAATACTATCAAATCAAATTAAATCAAAATATTTTATTGCAAGTCACATTTTACAGTAGGATGGTTGGTACATTAATGGGTAGACAATATGTGACGCCCTGCAAGGGCACAGCAACGTTATACATAAAATAAATAAGTCTTATACATTTTTTACATTCTTATACTATATTGTAACTAATTCTCACACTTGTAATTAAAAAATTCGGGTAAATTGTAGAAGCATTTTGAAACTAAAAAATTTTTAAGATGTCTTTTAAATAGAGAAGGCTTCTCTTTATTTTTAATTTCGTTTGGGATGTGATTATAAATTTTTATTGCCATGTGGTGAGGGCTCGATGACACTAATGACATACTTGTTTGGGGAATTTTTAATTTGTTTAAATTTCTATTATTTCGCTTGTTATTTGGTAGTGTTGAGTATAAGTCCGAATGTTTTTTAACAAATTTACATGCTTCTAGGATGTAAATTGAAGTAAGGGTTAAAATTTTGTGTTTAATAAAATATGGTCTACATGAATCCATCTGCTGAATATTTTCTAAAATTCTGATACATTTTTTCTGTTGAATAAATATATCTTTTATTTCAGTACAGTTTCCCCATATTAATATTCCATATGATAATCTAGAATGTGCATATGCATAATAAGCAGCAAGGGCAGATTTGAAATCTGTTACGCGTTTTAGTTGGTAAAGAGCATAAGTAAAAGATGACATTTTGCTTTTTAATTTCTGTAGATATGGCTTCCATGTCAAGTGTGAGTCTAAATCAATTCCCAGTAGTGTAGCTGTGTCAACTGTTTCAAGTTGTGAATTTTTGTAAGAATAAGATATATTTAAGGGGGGTTTTTGATAAGTTTTAAAAGGTATAATTTTAGTTTTATTAATATTAAGTTCAAGATTATTATTATTTAGCCAATAAAAGATTTTGTCCATTGTAATATTTAATTTTTAGAGCATGGGATCAAAATAGAAATGTCATCAGCAAAAAGAGTACAATCATCATCTATTAAGTTAGGAAGATCATTTATGTATATGAGAAACAATATACAACCCAACACACTGCCCTGTGGAATCGATCCTGATAAGTGAGCTTGTGTGGTCTATCTTTCCAGTCTCGAAGTTAGTATTTTCTATTTCCACATATTGAAAACGATTATTAAGGTAAGATTTGAACCATTTATGGGCAATTCCTCGAATTCCTGAGAGAAATAATTATTCTAGTAAGATATCATAAGAGACTCTATCGTATGCTTTGCTCATGTCAAGCAGTAGGCCAACTGAATATTTTTTATTATTAAGTGAATCAAATATTTTTTGTATGTATTTGTATATCGCTAAAGTTGTGGAATGGTTTTTCCTGAAACCATGTAGGCTTTCATTTAGGATATAATATTTTTCCAGAAAACTACTTAGGCGTATAGCCATTGCAGTTTCAAGTATCTTCGCTGATGTAGGTAGAAGGGCAATAGGTCGGTAATTATTTACATCAGATGTGTTTCCTTTCTTATATACCGGTTTTATTATGGATATCTTTAGATCGTCCGGAAATAATCCTTCACAGAATGATTGATTAATAAGTTTAGTGTACGGGTAGGTTAAAATATCAGCACATTTTTTTATTAAAAAAGGGGGATGTCATCTATTCCGAAAGAGTTTTTATTCTTAAGATTTTTTATTATGTTAAAGATGTCTTTGGGTTCAAACGAATTTAGAAATAACGAATTAATTGATTTATTAGAATTTATAGCTATATTGTCGTTTTTTACTTTAGGGCTTGATGAGATGGATAAATAGAAACTATTAAATGTATTAGCAATAATTTTCGGATCTACTATAATATTATTCTCTGAAGATTTAAGACTTATGTTTTGCTTTATTCTTTTATTTGTTTCATTTTTTATTATTTTCCACATGGATCGTGTTTTATTATCAGCTGAGTTGAATTTACGGATATTTATAATTTTCTTAGATTTATTTATACAACTTTTTAAAACTTTGCAATATCTCTTATAAAAATTTGTTAATACTTTATTTTTGGTTTGTGATACAAGGAGTTTTAATAATCTTTTATTTTGACATGATTTTTTAATTCCTAGTGTTAAATAAGGTTTATTTTGGTTTAGAGTAAATTTTGTTAGTAATTTAGGTATGCATTTATTCAGGGCAGTAACAATTATATTTAGGAATATCTTATAGTTTTCGTTAACGTTATTGTTAGGCTTAAGTTGATCATCCCAGTTGATATTCGCGAGTTCGTTTTTAAATTTATTTATATTAAAGTCATTAAACTTACGTTTTAATTTAATGAAAGACTGTTTATTGTGGAAAGTAAAAGGTAATGTGAAAATGATGTCCTTGTGATCTGATAATCCAAAATCATATACTTCAATTTTTGAGCCTTCTAGATTGAAATTTGTAAAAATTAGGTCTATGCACCTTTTAGTTGTAGGAGTTATTCTAGTAGGCTCTGAGACTTTTTGATGGAAGTTATAACACAACAAGAGGTTATTGAGTCTGCTTTTTTCCTTTGCATCTAGAAAATCAACATTCATATCTCCCATAATAATAATGTTTTTATTCATTTCTTTTTTATTAATGTTAATGAGGAGATTTTCTAATAAGTTGTAAAACAATTCTACTTCTCTACTACTATTAGGCCAGTACAGATTAATCAGTAGTAGATTATTTTTAGGTATCTCTATTGCACATACTTCGAATACCATTTCGTTAGAGATAACTGACATATCAACACGTTCTAAATATTCTAAATTATTTTTAACAAATATGCAAACACCGCCGCCATCATGATGTACACGACAGAAGGAAGCTGCCATGATATAATTATTTATGTGTAATGTTTTTTGTTTTTCTATAGATAACCAGGTTTCCGAGATACACATAACTTGTAGATTAGGTAATTCAACAGTTAAATGGTCAAGTAGATGTATTTTATTGCAGATGCTTTGCATATTTTGATAAAAGATATTTAACTGTTTTGACGATCTGTTTGTAATATTTTGTGTGTTCATGTCTGAACTAGGTCCGAAAGTTATATCTATTTACCATTTTACGCTCATTTCTTAATTCACGATCAGTTCGGCGTTGTACATTACTTATATTTTCACCTATATTTGTAGCGGGACGACGTCGAGTTGAATGCTCGCCCGGCGATTTATTGAAGGTAGATTTAGATTTCACGCCATCGGTAATATTGCATTTCTTATTGTTTATATTAATATGCTGTACGTTCTCTAGCGATGAAGTGCTGTGTTCTAAGTCTGTTGAAGTGTTGATTATAGGTTGTGGTGTATTTGTTGAATTGTGTAATTTAGATTGAGGTGTCGGGGTTGCTTCAGTGTCCGCGAGATTCGAACGGTTTCCTTTCTGTTGATTATATGTTTCAGGCGTTAAAAACTCACTAAGACGTATTCTGTTATTATAGTGGTAACGATTATTTTGAGATGTTTGGAGAAGGTGCTTTACCATCCTTTTGCTGATAAGTTCTACAACTATTGGACGGGTATGTGTGTATTTTCCTATTCTATACATATCTTCTACGTAGTCATGTATGTCCACCCCATATGTCTCGTAAATGTAGTATCCAATGTCATCGAACAGACTTTGTTTATCATACCGATGGTTTATGTGTTCGGGGAATCCATAAACGACGAGTTTCTTACTATTTATGTCCCGATTAATAATAAATTTTAACTTCTCCACTTCCGACTTCAATACGATATTTTCGTTTTCTATATTTGAGAGTTTTTTGCCACCTACAAATTCTTCGAAATTTTTTTCAAGCTTTTCTAGCTTGTTCAACATAATTTCAATTTTGTCATTCATATTTAATAAACTTTTAAACACTTTAAATCACTTTTAAACACTTAGGATAACATATAAGATACATAGTAGAAATGAGCGCCGCGTCGGCGCGCCGTCGCCGCTGCGGATTTGAGTCAATGCGGCGTCGCCAAATGGAACACACGGCGCACCGCCGATATCGCGCTCTTTCTTACTTACCTTTTTTTTAATGGAATAGGAGGACAAACGAGCGTACGGGTCACCTGGTGTTAAGTGATCACCGCCGCCCTAAATCTCTTGCAACACCAGAGGAATCACAGGAGCGTTGCCGGCCTTTAAGGAAGGTGTACGCACTTTTATTGAAAGTACCAATGTCGTATCGTCCCGGAAACACCGCACAAGGAAGCTCATTCCACAGCGTAGAAACACAGTCTTCGAAACACTCCCTGTGATAAATGCGGTAGAAGACACACAATGAAGCGACATATCTACGCAACGCCGAGTGATTCAGCCGTTCAAACAGCACTGGGTCCCCGACAATTCGAGCTGCTCTACGTTGCACGCGGTTAAATGGGTCGAGCTGATACTGGGGTGCGCCAGACCAGAGGTGACAGCAATACTCCATGTGTTGTCGGACCTGCGCTTTGTAGAGCGCTAGAATTTGGGCCGGCTTGAAGTATGGCCGTGCCCTCTTAATGACGCCCAGCTTCTTCGAAGCCAATTTGGCTTTGCCCTCCAGATGGCCACGGAATTGGCAATCGCTCGAGATTTCCAGACCCGGTACTAGGTGAGGCTTTAAAGGAAGTGTTGTCGAAGAGCGGTGATACGGAAAATGGGGTTTTTTATTGGTAAACGCGCAAACTTGAGTTTTCTGGGGGTTAAATTGGACAAGGTTTAATTTACCCCATTCCGCGACCTTCCCAAGACAGGACTCGATAGAAGACACAAGTTTCTCCCGGCACTGGTCAACGATTTCCCGAGAGAGACCTGCAAGGTCCGTGTATACGGCATCACCATTGGTGTCGTCTGCATAGCAATGTATGTTGTAGGTGTCCAACATATCATTGATATGCAGTAGAAACAGTGTGGGAGATAGCACACAGCCTTGGGGTATTCCAGCGTTCACGGGCTTCGGGTTCGAGCAATAACCGTCGACAACGACCTGTATGCTGCGCCCAGTGAGGAAGCTGGAGGTCCACTTGCATAAGCTTTCGGGAAGCCCAAACGATGGAAGTTTTGAGAGGAGCGCCTTGACACGATCAAAGGCCTTCGCTATATCTAGGCTAACTACCGTTTAATTTTGATTCAAATAACTTTATTAAGTACTGACAATGGTTTATTTTTTATTCAAAAATCAGTCCCTTATAAAACTGTAAGGCTGCGCTCGCGCCGCCGAGACGCGGCCGTCAAAATTTTTAGATCACGCCGCCGCCGTGGAATTGACCATCGGCGCTCATATCTAATACATAGTGTACTACACAGCAGTACTATACTATAATTGAACCTCAATATTCAATGTAATATAGATAGCCCTATCGATATTATAGATGATTTCCGGCTTATAATAAGCCATCTATCGATAACCAAACTATCGATAGTTCGACAACAGCAGCCCGGACGGGACGATGACAACCTCTCGCTCCGCCCAGTAACTCAAGGCCTTTGGCAGATACAACACCCTTAATTTGAGAGCTCGATGCTGGCTCAACCTGTCCGTGGCTCGGCATTCGAGTTCAGCAGTGAGGCGGCCTCTCGCGGCTACTCGCTCAGTCAGTACATGGCATATATAATAATAATACATACATTAACCGACTGTTGTGTTAGTATTACATGAGCCTACTATTCACCAACTCGTAGTACAGTCAGCAAACATTTGTTACCCTACAATTCCGATCTTGTAGTGGTACAGAACTATATTTAACTTGGTTCTACTATATCAAGTACTGGAGGATGTGGCGACGAGATCAGACGACGGTGCGTCATCACCAGGTCTGCAGTGGAACGACTGGGAAAAATTTGGAGAGGAGAGAAGGATTACCAAGAATACTAAAGTCAGATTGATGAAATGTCTTGTTTACAATCTTTCTCTATGGAGCCGAAACTTGGTCTCTGAGACTGTCGGATCGCCGTAAAATCGATGCATTAGAGATATGGGGCTGGAGAAGCCTCCTAAAGATCCCGTGGACCGCTTCTCGCACCAATGTATCCATGCTCAAAGAGCTTCGTGTTAAAGACAGATTATCCTCAATTGTGCAACTAAGACTACTGAAGTTCTTTGGTCACGTGTCTAGAAATGAGAACTCGATGAAGAGACTGGTAGCAGGGCCAGGTGGAAAGCAAGAGGACACGCGGTCGATCGCCAACCCGCCGTATAGACGCCATCACAAATCAATTGTCTAAGTTTCTAGTATGTATGAAGAACCCAATATTCAATAAAAACATTATTATAATAAGCACCTTTTATTCAAAAGTCCATAGAGTAATACAATAAATTATACTCTGCACCTAGAATAGACAAGTTGATGCTAAAAAGCTAACATAAGACTCCATCTTTCTAATGAGATAATTTAAACTAATATAAATAATAATAAAGAATAAAACTAATAGGATTAAATACATTCACACCTCTATGCAATCAGCAAACATAAAATACATGATTTAATTTAACTTTACAACTCTATCAAATGCTCACGACATTTAAAATGGTGTCGTCCCACAAAACGTGTACATACATTGTATAAAAATACTATGCCATACATTAAGTATTGTGTGTTGTATACAATACGTTTTAACCAATTTTTCTTGTAAACAAAAAATAAATTAATATTTAACATTCAGGCCAATAATGTAAATAAGAGACTCGAGAATGAAATAATATATCATCTATATTCACAAGATGTAGCGAGCAATCCACGAAACACTTCACTGGTGTATCTTGACAATATATATACATTAATTTCATTTAATTTACGTCAATAACACATAATACTCTCTAGTAGTACATTGCTCTGTGTCTCATATAATTGTTATCACACCATAATATTAACTTTGCCACTGATAATATTACATATCTATGTTTAACTATTAGATCTACACACGAGTAGATGATGGCTACATTAATTATGAACAATACAGGCATTTTAAATGCTTGAAAGAGTTCCTGTCTCATGCATGCCATTCCGTACACAAGTGTGTGTATTTCTTCACATTTTTTTTTAATGTCATTGACATTTCCAAAGAGCCCGTGGCAAACTTTATCCAAAAAGGTTTGTAGTACGTTATGTATATCTTGTTGAGTGGTATCAGACGGTCTCGTTGATAGAGAGTGTGAGTAACTCCTAGGTGGGGCACGGGTTGGAGTCCTGGTAGTCGTCGTCACTGTCGGAGCCATCATCAGTCAGCTGGCGGGGCGCTCCCGTCCGCGACTTCCCGCCACACTCAGAGCCCGATGCATCTGTAATAAATTAATTATCTTTTTTTTTATGATAATAAGGGACGAGACGAGCAGGACGTTCAGCTGATGGTAATTGATACGCCTTGCCTATAACAATGCAGTGACGCTCAGGATTCTCGAAAAACCCAAGTATTTCGAAGGGCACTACAATTGCGCTCGTCACCTTGAGACATAAGATGTTAAGTCTGATTTGCCCAATAATGTCACTAGCTACGGCTCCCTTCATATAGAAACACAATTTTTACACATTACTGCTTCACGGCAGGAAAATAGGCGCCGTTGTGGTACTCATAATCTAGCCAGCATCCTGTGCAGAGGAGCCTTTCACTCGTAACTAACTGGTAACTAAGTGCACAATGAAACACGACAGGGGGCCATGTATAAAGTACGTTAATATATTTTTATTCCAGTACATTTCGAACCATAGGGAATTTTTAATTCACACCTTTACTGATACCACACCCGCCCGCGTCATTCAAAAGGGACGGGATCTTATCGACGCGGACTTGACGGTACCTTCAATAAGTGATTGTTGATGTATAAGACGTCATCAAGATGGCGCCCCGTCCCTACGTTGTGCGGTCACTATATTATAACGTTTTGTTTATCCAAGCCCTCTCTATTATTAAACACAGTGTCTTAAAAGCGTCAATACTTTCTTGTATGTATATTTTTAACTAATTTTACCGAAACAACGAATCACCCTACATATGCAGCACTTAAATATACAATAAGTGTAGCTACATAATTGATATCGCATTTGCTGACCAAATTTTATTACTTAATAAGGCCAAAAAGGAGATTTTTAATTCATTAGCACGGACGAATAAAAAAATAAGGACTCGGCGCCTTATTTGGACTTTATATCAAAAATATTGAAGCAGGCATACTTAATAAAGTATATATATACTTGCTGACCCGACAGACGTTGTACTGTAGATGATAAAAAAAGTACTATTTTATAGGAATTTGCCAATCATATTTCAAAGCATCAAGAATTACTTCGTAGAAAATGCTCCCTGTTGTTATAATGAAATTGTTTCACAGCAGAACTGTCAAACCGTCAATAAATTCTCTCACAGAAAATATGTCCATACAAAACAAATATTGAAAAAAATAATAATTATGGGTTCGTTTCCAAATCGAAATAAAAACTATCCTATCTCTAAGTTGGAGTAAACTACTAAGCTGTGGAATGAGCTCCTTGTGCGGTGTTTCCGGGACGATACGACATGGGTACCTTCAAAAAAAGCGCGTACACCTTCCTTAAAGGCCGGCTCTGGTGTTGCAAGAGAATGTGGGCGGCGGTGATCACTTAACACCAGGTGACCCGTACGCTCGTTTGTCCTCCTATTCCATAAAAAAAAACTGCACTCCATGAAGTAATCCCCATTAAAATCCGTTCCTTAGTTTAGGAGTCCATCGCGGACAAACAACGTGACACGTAATTTATATACATTAAAGATATACTTATATTATTAATTAAATCATATTTATACACCCACCGAATTTAACTTCTTGCAAACCACTACCATCTATAATGAATACTAATTTCTATAATTCATTCTAAAGACCATAAAAGTCAAATACCAAGCAAACAGCAAATGAGCATATTTTATGTAATAAAAATATCTAAATTAAATAAAACAGCAAAGTACTAATGCGTGCTTGTGCAAGTGTGTCGTTTGTGTGTGTTATATATAGGATGTAATGTTTTTAACTTTTTATTATATAAAAAACATTTATATAGTTCTTACTAGCTGCCCCGACAGACGTTGTTCTGTACATAGTAAAAAAACAACTGTTTTATATTTCAAAACATCAAAAATTATTTCGTAAATATGCTCCCTGTTGTTAGAATGAAATTGTTTCACAGCGGAACTGTCAAACCGTGCGTCACTAAATTCTCTCATAGAAAATATGTCCATACAAAACAAATATTGAAAATAAAAATATTTATGGGTCCCAAATCGAAATAAAAACTACCCTATCTCTCAAGTTGGACCAAACTGCACTCCATGAAGTAATCACCATTAAAATCCGTTCATTAGTTTAGGAGTCCATTGAGGACAAACATTGTGACACGAGATTTATATATATTATGATTAACAAATTACTACATTAAATATCAAAATTCTTGTACATACATAAACTGGTTTGAGTTTTACCGTGTACAAAAGGTCGTCGGAATACATAATATTATTTAAATTTTAGATGTAATACTTAATTCATTATAAAAGAAAAAGGAAACTAAACTACATACAAATATTAATTATGTAGAAAAAAACAAAAGCATAAACATTTAGGTGCTAAGACATTATATGAACAACATTACAAACTAAAGAATTTACGAATACCCTCAATATTAACACTAAAAGTATTGTTGTTTTTTATACAGAGTGATTATTTTATTTAATGAGAGAAAATGAAAAACGCTATTTTTATAACTAAAACCACAACTGGATTACCCAATAGTGTTATCAGCACAAACAAATGAGCGAATAAAGTTATTTATATTATTATTATTTATCGCCATTTTATAGAGAGCGTGCATGTATTACGGTTCTACGAGTACGGAGCGGGTGCTCATGTCATTATGAAATGCAACCGAATAAAGTTTGACGTTTTATTATGTAGGTGTGAGGTGGCAGACAGAGACAGGCAACGTCTTACACTTGCGATTAAAAGGCGAAAAAGGCATTAATTTCTCAAAATTTATTCCTTTAGAGTTCCCACCGCTTCGAAAAAAATATGGCGCTCTGAGAGAGAAGGTGCGCAAGAAACTATCTCAACTTTCTTTTTTGCGCTCTATTCAATAAAATATACAGCGTGATTCATATGTCACTTTGTGTTAGTGTGCGTGTATTACTCAAAATTGAGGTTAGCAGTCAACCTCATTTTTTTTCGACGATTTCACAGCTGTCACAGTCTGTCTAGACCGTATAAGATTAGATGAGGTTCTATAATGAGGTGAGGTGAGGTTTTAGGTATGATAATGAAAGCACATTTACATCCTTAAAACATAGGTCTGTGATAATCAATAGTGAAATTTGTTTTTGCGTTATTTGAACAATTTTGGATGGTGTGTGGTGAGTGGTGCCGCGGCGTGCTACAAGCGTGAAACATTACCCAGTTACCTGCATCCTCGTCCCATAACAACTCGCAGCGGCGTGACTTCGGCGGCGGAGGTGACACGGAACCCCTGTTAACAATAGTTGAAAATTACTTTACTTATGCCGAAGACATGTTTCACCAGATTCCTGCCAGCGAATTCCACCTTCGAATGATACGCCATGAATAATTATATCATCCCCACCATCTGGATGTGTGGCGTTCTGGATGTTCCTCCACAGTGCGGTTTACAAGGTGTTTTTATTTTAACGAAAATAAGGGACGAGACGAGCAGGGCGTTCAGTTGATGGTAATTGATACGCCCTGTCCATTACAATGTAGTGCCGCTCAGGATTCTTGAAACACACCAAAAATTCTGAGCGGCAATACAATTGCACTCGTCACCTTGAGACATAAGATGTTGATTCTCATTTGCCCAGTTATTTCACTAGCTACGGCGCCTTTCAGACCGAAACACAGTTATGCTTACACATTACTGCTTCACGGTAGAAATAGGCGGATGGTCTAAAGACTACAAAGTTGTGGAATGATTTTCCTTGTACGGTGTTTCCGGGATGATACGACATGGGAACCTTCAAAAAATTCTGTGATTACTCTGGTGTTGAAAGAGAATGTGGACGGTGGTGATCACTTAACATCAGATACGCTCGTTTGTCCTCCTATTCCATAAAAAATCCTTATCAGTACACTAGTAGCGTAGTTCATTCTGTCTGAACTCCGTAGCATAAGATAATACAACATGTAAGATGAAAAAAAATACGTTTAAATGAACCGACTTCAAAAACGGAAAGTATGAATTAACTAAAAATTTAATTTAATACACCTCTTATGCAACCCTTTATTAATAAAATACTATTATTTGTATGTGCTAACTATTGATAGGATTCAAGTCGTTGCCAAGCCCTAAGCAAAATAAAACTTAATATTATAAACAGCTTACTTAATGTAATTATTAAGGTTGTCTGGTCACGCGTGTCTGGCCGCTTGGGTTGTTCTAGACGAAGCTATCCCGTTGAAAGTCACTCGTGGCGAATGTAGGTACCTACTATTACATTTGGCTTGGCACCGACTTCAAAGCTATCAATATGTAGCACATACAAATAATAGTATTTTATTAATATTAAAGGTAAAGGTTTGCATAAGAGGTGTATTAAATTAAATTTTTAGTTAATTCATACATTTCCGTTTTTGAAGTCGTTTTTTTTAACGTAGTTTTTTTAATTTTTTACTTTTTGTATTATCTTATGCTACGGAGTACCGTACGTCATGATGCTGTGTCTATAACTGAAGTACACTAATGTAGCGGTTGCAACATTTGTGTACTCTCTTTCTAACGGCGTATGCCGCAGAGCTGAGTCTATTTGCTAGTTGGGCAACATGTGGACCCCCCACTGAAGCTTTTTATCCAACGCGATACCCAAGAAGACCGTATTGTCCACAAGTTCCAATCTCTGGTCATTTATAAGTACGTTGGTTTGTACCTCCGCTGTGTTTCGTGTAACGAAACGCTTATACACTTTGTTTTTTTACTGTTTAAGGGCAGATTATTCGTCTCAAACCAACACACTATCTTTGAGAGTGCATTGTTTACCTCGTATTCAATATCTGCACGTCACTTCACTTTAAAAATAAGTGAAGTATCATCAGCAAAGAATACAATCTTATGGCCATCATCTACCACAAACAGTAGATTGTTAATATATATAAGAAGCAAGAAAGGACCGAGAATAGAACCCTGCGGAACACCTATTCCTACAGGTTTACCCGAAGAACGTTTGCCATTTACATCGACTATCTGAACTCTTCTGCTTAAATATGATTAAAAAAATTAAGGGCTTTATTTTTTACTCCATAATGCTTTAGTTTTAGGAGTAAAGTTTCATGGTGGATGCAGTCAAATGCTTTGGACAAATCACAAAAAATGCCCAATGCATCCTATGACTCCTAGGCGTCAAAGATGTTAAATGAGTCTAGTACGAGCATGAAATGTTGATAAACCCCTTGTGAAACCAAATTCATTTTTTTCAATAATTAACAAAAACGCATCTGTAGCTGCTGAAGCAATTTTTTTTTACTAATAACAGGTAGCACTGAAATAGGCCTGAAATTAGCGGGGTCAAAATAACTGCCCGATTTAAGCAAAGGTATAACCTTGCTGTATTTCATGAGGTCAGAGAACACCCTCATCTATGCATTCGTAAAATATTATTGTTAATTCAGGTGCTATAATGTCAAGTATGTTTTACAATATTATTCCATTGGCCCCAAAGGTTCGTTGTATTTTTTTTAAATGGTAACAAACCTGTGCGGGTAGTCGAAGTCGTCTCCGTTCTCGCTGGGCGAGGGCGAGGCGCGCGGCGAGGGCGGCTGGCTCAGCGCCTGCATGAGCCGCCCCTTGGACTCGTTCCAGATGTTGGACAGGCGGCCGTCGGGCCCGAACAGCAGCAGAAACGCGTCGATCAGCTCGCGGGACTTCTCCTCCCACTTGCTGAGGATGTCCACGCGCTTCTCGCCTATGTTGGTCATCACCTGCAACATCATCCATACCATCTAGATCCACGTACACCAAAGCGTGAAACAAGTTATTTGGTCGGTCAAATATCCTCGATCTTGGCTCCTACCTACAGATATCGCTCGAGTAGAATGCAGTCGGGGCCTGGGTAAAGAGCACGCCCCGCCTCGTGCGTCTACAGTGCCGTCCTTGACAGTTACCGTATTATCGTTAATACAGAAGTTGCGACCCCAGATTATTATTATTTTATTTTAATAATGACTGACCCGAGTCCATCAGGTTCTGTTTTAAACAGTTCATATTCAGTTTCTGTTCAACACAAAACAAAAATTCGAAATTTAATTATTACGTTAAAATGGTAGTTTAAAGCATTGTTTAAATCTATCGACACAGTCATCATTATGATCATAAATTATAATTAGGTCACACTATCATATTCCTGAACTCTGCATTCAACTCGCGCATTGTCTGTATGTATTATCTATACAAACAATTCAGTTAACCAACCGAGGTGAGTTGAGGCGGGGTCATTGGTTAGTTACTCATTGGTTTGGTAATGATCACAACATATGGTAAACAATCGCTACTACAGGGGTCTTTGATAAAATATGTTTTCTTACGGCCTTACAAATACACTTGGTTTAAAGTTATACCTGAGAATAAACCAAGAATATGCAAAATGTTTACAAATACTCTATTACCTTACACGAGTAACTAAAAAAAATGTATTTTTTTTTTTATGAGAGGGGGGCAAACGGGCAAGAGGCTCACGAGATGGGGAGAGATGAGGCAACCGCCCATGGACATCCGCAACAACAGGTGTGTCAAGAAATGCGTTGCCGGCCTTTAAGGTGGGAGTATGCTTTTTTCTTGAAGGTCCCTAAGTCGTATCTGTTCGGGAAGACCGCTGCCGGTAGTTGATTCCACAAAGTGGCTGTGCGAGGCAAGAAATTTCGGACAAAACGCGCGGTTGTGGAATGCCAGACGTCTACGTGATGCGGATGGTACTTTGCACGTAATGTCCGAGGGTGGAATTCGGCCGCTGGAATCAACCCGAACAGCTCCTCTGAGCACTCCCCGTGAATGTAAATTAATAAGTAAAAACACAAGAGTTATTGAGTTAAAGTAGATGTATCAATCCAGCATTTTAAAACCGATCATAAAAGTATAAGTAATAACTTTAATTATAAAAAACATGAGGCAGCGCTCGTTCACGCATGGAACTGCCATATTTTAGGAAAGGGTACGACCCGCCCCACGTCGCCACCACAAGCGAGCATAGTAAGCATGCTGAGTTACGCTATCATATTACCTTCTTCCCTTTATCCTTGAGCTGGTCCATCTTGTTCTGCAACCGGAACTTCTTCTCGTTGAGAAAGGACACATTGAGCTCCTTGGCGGAGTATCCTCGCGCCAGGTTCCTTCGCACGTATATGTCGTAGTCCCTCACTATCCGGGCGACGATATCCGATGTTGATACACCTGGAGTAAATTTATTGAGTGTTAGTCATTATTTAATGTGCATCTTGTTACAATATACATTAACGGGCACATTCAAGAACAAGAAGTTTAATGACAACATCTTATCTATCCATAGTTATGTCCAATGTTATCTGTCAATAGGTTATTGATATGTAAGTAAGCGTAAAAGGATAGATTTGTCTACGTCTAGTAAGTTAAACTAAGGATAGGTAGGTTATTGAAAAGTTAGTTGGTTAGAGCACAAAGCTGCCCAAAAGAAGTTGAAGTAAACGCCATTCAACATTCTTTCAATTAGTCGTAATAATAATAGGTTGAGGATAAAGTTTCTTCCCATTTTATATGCAAACTCAGGATATCTTGACTCTGAAGATGTTTACAAAAACATGTTTTATTTGTTACTACCTACTACTACACTGTTCGACCTAATTCTAGAATGATCCTTATATCCGCACTGAGCGATAAAGTGAAAAGTGTGGACAATACCAGAGTGATCACTTTGTAACCCCATAGTCCTGACACGTAATAACAATATGATATTTTATGAATTAAAATGGGGTTTCGGTCTCGTGGAATCTGTGTTAATGACATACTATTTTGTACATTAATATTAGAAAGGCATAAAAAAGGCATTAAAGGCATTTATTTTCTCAAAATTGATTCCTTTAGAATTATTTTTGATGTCATTTCTAATAACTACTAGATACTACTACCGCTTCGGAAACAAATGGCGCTCTGAGAGAGAAGAAGCGGCGAAAGAAACTCTCCCAGCATTCTTTTTTTGCGCTCTTTTCAATAAAAAATAAATAAATATTTATTATATCCTAGTACAATATACTTTATTAAAGTGAAACTTTTATTACATCGTATCAAACTTTTTCGTCTGTGTGTTGCATGTCGTGTGACGGTCGGGCGGCCCCTATATTGGATGCAATTGCGTTCGGGTGGCAGAGTAGGCTCGAACCCCACACACTTGATAAAGGTTTTTTTTATTTTATGAAAATGTAAAGCATAATATATATTTTTTTTTCTATGCTTATATTAATACCTATGTTATTTTGTGAAAGAGATTTTCACTTGCATCGTGGTTTCATAAAACCACACAATTGCTTTTTTTATTTTCTTTCTCTTTCAACACATCATAATGTCAGAAAATACATCGAATAACAACTTTTTGGATAGTTGTTAATCGGGCCGAAATTATGTCAATAATTTCGTATAAATACATGAGTAAAATATTTCTATGGAAATCAATTTCTAAATTGATTTAAGAGGGTAAAAAAAGTATTAATGACATCACGGACTAGTAAAAAAAATAAGGACTCCGTGTCACCTTACATATCAGTGTAACACCAAAACAAGCCTATTAACGTGTAAATACATAGCCCCACGCACACACTTACACTGCTACAGGCTGATAGGCGGCCATTATGAGAATTGTCATCGTTTGTGACAGATCAGTTTGCGTCTCAATAAAATATTTTAAAAATGCCGTCGTGCGTTGTGAAAAAGTGTAAAAACGATACTATATAAGTATTTGTGGCCATATATGATTATTTAAGGGAGAAAAAATTGTGTAACTAGTATCCCCCGTAACCGCACACACACTAGCATAACGGAGCTTCACTTGCTAATATCGGCGCGGAGTCCTTCTTTTTTTACTCGTCCGTGAATGACTTGTGTTTCGTTTCACTCGCTACCGCAAAATTTCTTCGATAATTTATATCGGAATTTTGATTATAGCTTGTCCGATTTTAATGACACGCATTTGACGATAAGCATACACCATTTCATTTGTAATAAACTAATTGCAAGGTCGTGTTGCAAAATATCGCCTACGATGCTATATTAATTAGGTCTAGGTTACACATGCTACATTTATATAATATTATTATCATGCTAGACCCGTGCGAATAGTTCGCACGCTATTGCGGTCACACTGAAACAATATAACAGAACGATGACGCATCCTAAAACCCTGTCAAACAGAAATAAAATTTGAAAAACAAAATTTTACGAACGAAGCGGGACTCGAAACCACGACCAATAGCGTGACGTATCGTCATAAAATCTTGTATGCTTTTTTCAACTCTAAGGTTGTGGCTTCATCTACAGTATAGGTTCTCAACGTGGGCGATAACGCCCCCGTGGGCAGTAGAAGACCCTGAGAAAATTAGGGACATTGAGATGGCGCACATGGGGCGTGGGTAGATAAAAAAAAATACTCTAAAAAGGCAACAAAATACACGAAAATACTCTAGAAAAAAACATATTCTCAAAGTGGGCGGTGATCAAAATAAGGTTGAGAAACTATGATCTACAGGATCTACTTGGTAACCTGCTCAACCCCAATATTTGCATATTAGGAAATTGACTTGAGATGTCGCTCTTGTAAATCTAAACAATTTGTTATGTTATTAAAGTGATAACCCTCACTTCTAGGATTGATACACAAATAAAATTTGAAAAACAAACTTTTATGAACCATGCGGGACTCGAACCCACGACCTCTGGCATTCCGTGCCAGTGAGCTAACCGTTCGAGTGACGTGTCGTCATAAAATCTTGTATGCTTTGTTCGACTCTCATCCCGAGTCGCGCATCGTTCATAAAATTTTGTTTTTCAAATTTTATTTGTGTATTAATCCTAGAAGTGAGGGTTATCACTCTAGAAACATAACAACCTGTCAAACAGATTAAGTTGTACACTTGCAATATTTTTTGGAAAAATCTATGATTTATAAACTTTGTCTATTATGGTCAATAGTGACAGAGTTGGTGAAGAATTATGGAAGACGACAAAAGAATACATCTCTGAGAAATAATAATAAAAAGATAACATTGAATTGCGTAATTCAAAAGAATTATCATTAAAATACGTTTGTGAGGTTGGTATCTGTGTAAATGACATCATAAACGATAACACATCTAAGAATGTAGCAATTACCACCGAGCTATTTCATGATATGGATAGATTTAATTGTGCTATAATTTTAATAACTCTTGCGAGCGTTTATTTTAGATTCATAGGCTTTTCTATACCGAATGGGTGGGAGATTGTTATTTTTCATAAGAATTTTTAAATCTATATATATAAAAATGAATTTATGTTCGTTAGTCTCGCTAAAACTCGAGAACGGCTGGACCGATTTGGCTAATTTTGGTCTTGAATTATTTGTGGAAATACATGGAAGGTTTAAAAGGTAAATAAATAGTAAAATGCTCGGAATTAAATAAAAATAACAAATTTGTTCTTCCTTTGATGCGTACCCCGTCGAATTTATTGACGCAACGGTTTGACAGTTATGCTGTGAAACAATTTCGTTACAACAACAGGGTGCATTTTTACTTAGCAATTCTTGATGTTATGAAATATTATTGACAAATTCATATAAAAACATTATTTTATTTACTATATACAGAACAACGTCTGTCGGGTCAGCTAGTCCAGAATAAAAATATTTAAATTTGATTTATATTCGAAGGTCCGAAACTTTTATGCGTACCCTGTAGGTATGAATAATTAAGAATTATATTTATTTACCATAGGAAGTGAGTGGAAAGAACTGATAAGAAACTGCCAGGCCATCCTTTTATTTATACACCAACTTAGCCTACTCAATATAATTAGGTACTATACAATTTTAACAGACAAGAACCAATCCTCTATATAATCTACTGTACTGAGGCTCCTCTGCCTCATTCATCATCATTACATTAGTGCTCAGTGGGTGTTGGTATACTGTCTGCTATTTTATTATTAACCCTTGCAAATCTATTACACAGCAACTACAGTTCATTGTTTCTTCTTGAATTAAGTAATATATTTTCTAACATACATTATATTATCCATATATATATGTGTGTGTATTTAAAGGGAAGGGCAAGGGTAATGTTTATCAACTTGAGTTTTTCCCGTAGCGAGACTCTTACAGTCGTTTTCAATAACCTATCTATCCTTAGTTTAAGTTACTAGAGGTAGTCAAATATATCCTTTTATGCCTAGTTGCAGATCAATAACCTATCGACAGAAAGCATTGGACTGTAACTAATAATATAACTATATTGGACATAACTATGGATAGATAAGATCTTGTCATTAAACGGTGATAGCAATATATATATCTGTAACTAGAGATACGTTATTGAAAACGGCCGTTAGTCACATATTATAAATAACTCTTATGCTACGTATACGTACCTAATGTATTATGTAGTATATATTACCGAAAATTTGTAAATTACAAATTTTGTATGTATGCCTGAGAAGAGTTCGCAGACTGAGTTTCGGTTCTTGGTTTATTTAATTTAAACATAGATCAACAAGTCGTATGAATAAAAACAATCATATTTGAGAGTGTCAGAACTCTAAAATCGTCTCAGATAGCTTTGACAGGATGGTGAGAAAACAGATATATTTTTCCTTTGATAACATAACTCTCTATTCTATTTTCACACAGATAACATAGATATAATAAAATTAATATATTATCTGTCATATAAACACCAATTTTACTTTTAACGCGCGGACTGCCTTGTGTCTCATTTCATTCAAGTTTAGGAAAACCGTTCATGTAACTTTATTGAAGTAGGCGTTACTTTGCGGAAATCCATAATTATACAAATGATTTCAGTTTTCTTTAGTGTAAATTCCGCAAATATTTGTTTTAAAACAATTTTACACGTGTTTCGCCTCTACACGAGGCATCTCAGGACATGTTGTCTCGCCAAATTCTGCCACGAGATCAGTCTCGTTGGATATAAATGTAACTATATATATAAACTAACTAATAATTTGTAATTAAAAAAAAGTAGATATTTATTCTGACAACAGATTAGAAATACTAAAATAAACAGAATCCTACGCATTCACGAGTGACGACGCAATATAGCGTGAAGGTTTATATTAAATATTTGACATTGACATGACATTAGCTTAAACTCAATGAAATAAATAAAGGTAAGTTGATGATTTAAGTAAACCAATACATAAGTTCTCTTTTATTTCTCTAAATGGGTACAAACTATTAACATATCTATATATATGAAAATGAATTGCTGTTCGTTAGTCTCGCTAAAACTCGGGAACGGCTGGACCGATTTGGCTAATTTTGGTCTTGAATCATTTGTGGAAGTCCAGAGAAGGTTTAAAAGGAATGAATAAATATGAAAATGCTCGGAATAAAATAAAAACAACAATTTAGTTTTTCCTTTGATGTGTCCCCTGTCGTCCGATATTTGTTTTGTATGGACATATTTTCTATTAGAGAATTTATTGACGCACGGTTTGACAGTTCTGCTGTGAAACAATTTAATTATAACAACAGGGAGCATATTTTACAAAATAATTCTTGCTGTTATGATATATTATTGACAAATTAATAAAAAACATTATTTTATTTATTATATACAGAACAAAGTCTTTCAGGTCAACTAGTAAAAAATAAAGAGTATTATAGGAGTTAACTTACGACTGTTCCCAACATTCAGTCTATATCTCACTTGAGATAAAAAACGTAACTATCGTTGACTTTTCTGTGCCAATAGACTTATCGACAGTAACTCACCTTATCCGTACACGATGTCTGTCAATGGGACGACCGCGACGTTATAGCCTACCAGCGATAGAAGTTTGTATGGAAATTGCAATTCACGCGTCTCAATATAAGGCGATAAGAATTACTTATCGGGTATATTGGGACAGCTTCAGATTATTGACAGCTAATTACTGACAGTAGAAGGTAGTAATTTATCTCTATCTGTAGATAGTATACTGGAAACGGCCGTTAAACAATTTGTATTGATATAACCATTATCACGACAGATCTGTACGTTCACTATCGACCAACATTTCTTTTGCTTTACGTTAAAAATTTATCACAGGCGTTTAGTAGTAGGTGCCTATTTGTAAACGTTCTAAACTCATTTCAAATAGTTTTGAATAGTATTATTTTTATTTAACTTGATAGTTTTCCAGTGTAAGGAATTAGGTACCCACAATTTTTCTATACATAAAAAATGATTGAACTATGGATAAATAGACATGGCATCTTAAAGCCTATAAAAAAAACTTAAAAAACTTGGATTCTATCAGCACACAGTAGGCATAGATTTATATAAACAGAGATATATTTGCTCCCATTCTATGTAGGAAAGTGTCGTAAATAGCATAAGTGTTCTATATACTCTGGCTGCACTGCCCCATAACAATATACCAAGCAAAATAACTCAGATTTTCGAGTTTTTCAAGAACCCTGAGCAGCACTGCATTGTAATGCAATGTAATCAAGTGAACATCCTGTCCACCACTTACCTTCTGTCCTCTCCGTGGCTACAAACATGTCCTTGGCCTTAATGATAGCGTAGGTATCTTCGCAGTCCTCGGTAGTGAAGGGTATGTCGTCGTGGGCCAAGAAGTCAATCTTGTTCGTCTCCAGAAACTCATCATCGTATTCCCAGGGCGCGCCGCGTAACACCTGAAAATATAACAAGTATTTCACTCGTATTATATACCAATATTTCCCCTTACTGCTACTTCATTATACAAGGGACCATAACACCGGACATGCCCTAAGAAGCCTCATAAGCAGAAGATAATTGTTCATTCAAATCTACATTATATAATTATTTTCACAAGCAGGGGATGCCGGAGTAGGTTAAATTGTGCCATGAATTAAATGTTTTATTCATTGAACAGAACTTAAACAAACTATATTCAGTTCCCGTCGATTCCGTTAACAACGTTGGACAATCAGTTAACACGATCTAAAAACATAGTAACTGTTAGCGGCAGCTGTTGGTTTTAGCAGTACAACGCTAATGCGGACGCCACAATGGAATCTGTTCTCAAATCCATAATTATCCAAATTATTCGGAAATCCATAATTATCCAAATTATTATCGCCAAGATTTTGGCGAGTCAACACGTCCTGAGGATGCCTCGTCTAGAGGCGTAACAAGTGTCGAATTGTTTAAAGACGAATATTGGCTGAATTAATACTAAAGAAAAACTCAAATCATTTGGAAGTTATTAGTTTTCTGGTGTAAGGACTATATAAACCATAAACTTACAATATACTATGGTATATACAAACAGAGCGTATCTATTGTTACTGTAATCGATGTTGATTGACAAGTCATAAGCAGTCAGCCACACTTGAAATTAGCTCTTAGAAGCAGAAATGTATAAACATTATTGTGTTTCGGTCTGAAGGGCGCCGTTGCTAGTGAAATTACTGGGCAAATGAGACTTAACATCTTATGTCTCAAGGTGACGAGCGCAATCGTAGTGCCGCTTAGAAAAATAATAATAAAATAATAATTTAGTAGATATATTATATTGGGTGAGTGATATGTTTTAATATGCAACCTACACCTACATACAGCATGTCTGAGCTCTCTAGATCTTTATCCAGTTTTAATCAAGGTCGGTTCAGTGTAAATTTGATAAAACTAGTCTAGAGGTGCATTTTGTCTTATCAATTATCAGCTAATGTTGTTAAATCGACGTAACAAATGTAGCGCTAATTTCAATACGAGGTTGTTTTCTTTGATTAAAAGAATTCCAAAGTGAAAATGTTTGATGAAAGGCGATCTTAAGAGCTATTTACCGGTAGCTCGGTCGACAATCGAGTCGATTTAAAATAAAAATTAGCAAATTTACTACGCTATTAGTGGTGATCCATGCCAAATATAATTGTTCAGCAAGCTGAAAAAATTTACAAGTGAAAGTAACCAAAATTTATGAACTATGCTAGACTAGAACCTGCGACCTCCGAGGTTCCGTCCGAGCTCTCTTTCCAACTGAGCCAACCGGACGAGTTCGCATAGGTCGTAAAGGTACTTTGGTATGTCTTGTTCAACTCTCTAGGTTATGGCTTCATCTACATGATCTACTTTACAATTGATAACCTGCTCAACCCCAATATTTGCACATTACGAAATTGACTTTGCATGTCGCTTTTTCAAATTTGAATTTGATTTGTTCATTTACTCCCAGATTTGAGGGATATCACTTTAAAAATAAAAAATTGTTTAGATCTGAAAAATGTTTCTTGTTTTAGTTAACACAATGAAAAAAATATGAGTAATAAATGATTAAATGAATTGAAATCATAATTATATACCTCACTACCCGGATGAGACTAACACTTTGTGACACGTCAGCTATTGTGAAGAATGTATGACACTGATCCGATTCCGATTTACCCTCATTCAAAAACTTTGAGAAACGCATTGACACGGACACGTTCAATGAGTTATTCTGGAGCATAGTTTCTCAACCTTATTTTGCTCACCGCCCACTTTGAGAATATGTTTTTTTTCTAGAGTATTTTTTTGTGTATTTTTTTGCCTTTTTAGACTATATTTTTTAATCGACCCACGCCCCACCTGCGCCATCTCAATGCCCCCTAATATTCTCTGGGGTCTTCTACTGCCCCCCCGAAAGTTTCAAACGCCCGCAAGGGGGCGTTATCGCCCACGTTGAGAACCTATGTTCTGGAGGAATGGGTGTTCCACAAGGTTCTATTCTCGGACTTGTCTTGTTTCTCTACTTATTTCAAGAAATTTGTTTTGTGGTAGACGACAATCATAAGATTGTATTTTTTACTGATGATACATCCATCCTTTGAGTACATATTGGCGAGGTGCACTCTTAAAGGCACCTTGGTTCAAACAAATAATCTTTCAAAACCCAAAATATTTACGGTTTATCACACAGAATACAGAAAAGGTAAAAATCAACTAAACTTTAAATGACGAGAGATTTCAGTTTCACACGCCGGTTTTCGAATCACACATATAAAACTGACCTGGTCGCACAAATGAGATTAAAATGCGTCTTTAAAACAATACTAGAGTACACTTATGTTGCCAAATTAGTGTATTTTAGTTTTTTTATTGCATCATGATATAAAGAATTTTGCTGTTTCACCTGATTCCTGTCGCACGACACGCTATAAACCTTGCGGTGATCACTTAACACAAGGTGACCTGTACGCTCGTTTGTCCTACTTTTCTATAAAAAAAAACACTAATCTGGAGCAATCATGGCAACCTCTACTTGCGGTATTTTTTTAACTGGCAACCATGGTTGATCGTAAATAGCAAATATAAAACTTCCATTGTGTTTTAAAATAAAAATAAAACAGTTGACTATAAATAATTAACAATGATATACCTGTTTACAACTACAACAATTTTTTTTCAATTCCTTACAAAATTTCCTTTAAAATAACGTAAAATTGATTCGAAAAAATAAACTTGCTCACACTTAACTGGAGCGGAATTGTTTATTATAATCATCGCAACCTCTGCTTGCGGCCATTTTGTTTTGGAAGTGAAACATAAGCGATAGAAACAAAACTAAGGAAGAATAAAGCACAATGAATGTTGAAACCAACGAACAATTATTACGACATTCACTGGGAAACGATGACGCGCGGATTACATTTACTTGACAGGCTGTAGACTCAGCTCGTCTTACTTTGGCATTTAGATCAACAAGTGTCGTCATTGAAGCGTCATGGTCATCTGTGTTACAGATTCTTTTACAACGGCTCTTTGTTCTATATACTCGTTGCAGTATCAGTATTGCACAGTTCTTTCAATTGTATCGGGCCATAAAGAATGTTCCCAGCTAGATTGAGATCTCTTTTTATGGAATAGCCTCTTTAGTGGTCTAGAAACGACCTTAAGGCTGACCTGTAGTCCTATTTTAAAAACAAAACGAAAAAAGGTTCGAAGCGACATTACGTAAGAAAGTTAAATTTCGTCTTCTTGTGAGACAAATTGACGGTTCAGTTCATTGTAATGAGGTAAAGTTCCTATTTAGGGAAATCGTATGATGTATACGTAGGTATATAAACAAAATTAAACGATTATTATAATTTGGTTTTCTTTAAAATGAATAACAATTTCATTAAAAGTGAGAGTCACAGCAAACTTTATAAAAAAATTTGAAAACGGTTGAAACTAAAGGGATGGCACTGCAACTTCCCGCTAATTCCATAACTAAACGCTTCAACTTGTACTTATAACAATTTTGAGCTCTTCGAGCTCAGAGAGTTACCTGTTCTATGGTTTTGAGCTGCTCGTGCTCAAAAGTCTGGCAAAAGCTTAATAAAACACTATTTGTTTTTTAATTTCAAAGGGCAATAGTTTTTGAATGAATGAATAGATATTCACGCGGTTGGCGGATCGAACTCGTAGTTTCGAAGTAATTATATATAAAAAAAAACACTTTTTTCAGTTTTCTTTCGTCAATGATAGGTAACTCACGAACGAATCAACCGATTTTGACCGACGTGGTTTTTTGATGTGAAGAGTTTTTTTTGGAATCGATCGGTAAAGTAGTATAAAAAATATTCCTTAATTTTTTTGAGGTTTCTTAAAATCTCCCGGTCCAAATTGTATTCAAAATCTAAGTTTGGTCAAGCCCTTTCGAATGCCAAAATTCGCCAACCGCGACGAAATCGGTCGAGCCGTTAAAAAGTTATAATAGTATCCATACACACATAAACATACAGATGTACGGACGCAATCACGTTAAAACGTGATCTGATGAAAACTCGATTTTCGAAAAACAGGCTAAATCCCAATAACTTCCCGAATCTTCAGTTCGTCGGCAGTTAAAAAAATGAGCCACATAGGCCTTTGCGAGAACAACAAAAATAGCCAATAAAACAAATAGTGTTTCTTCAATCACACGTAATTTAATTTTGCGCGCACACACTTTGCTATCATATTGCTTCCTAAATTTTTGTATAGGATATAAGTATACCACGCGACGAAAAAACTTGCAATTTTGCCTTGAGGCCGGTGAAACGCCACTTCATCTCATCTGAGATTGTGGCTCAATATGCGGCGACTACACCCTACTCCCAGATGCTTTTTGTAATACTCGCGTCAAGAAGATACTGCGGTTCGTAAAAGCGGCAGGGCTTGACGACGAACTATAAATATAAGTGGCGACCACAATAGTTCAATTCTGAACGCGCTGTTACTAGGACTCATTAGGACTAGACACAACCTCTCCAAATAAATAAATGATAGCACGCATAGCAACTATAAAATGGCTTATATTTTAAACTACCTCGTAATAACATTAAACTTGGCTTCAACGTTAGCAATAGGGGTCGTCCGTGAGGAAGTAGGTTTATTGGGGTTCAGGGTGAGGACTGTAATGTAATTATCATTTTAAATCAAATAACAATGTTGTACTGGCAAGTGGTGTGTTATCCATGTCAAGGTACAAACAGACACCTAACACTTTCATAGTAAATAAAATTAAATATTTAAGAGCTCAGTAATGTTCTTGTGCCTAACAATTTGGAATTTTAGCACTTACTGTGATAACGTACGTGTCACAAAAATATCCAATACTTATAAATATAATAATAACTTTAGTAGATTCACGGCTAAAATATTGTATAGAAAAATGAATTTAAGACAGTCTATTTGCTTTTGCTATTGCTATTGAGGTACAAAGTCCCAGAATAACATTTTAATACACTCTAACAGCGTCAATAAATGCGTCACTATAAACACCGTTAGCGTGAGAGATTCAGTGAAACCGCTCCTTTGCGTAGGAAAGTAAGGCTATACCTTATTATTTTGATTTGTTTCCTTTATAATAAATACCTACTGACTATTTATCTTCACTCATTAGGTCTTGATGATTGACGCACTGATTTTACCAGGATTTCTTGTAATACTAATATTACTTGCCTATTCTCACATATACGTAAAAGGGTTGTTGTATAAACGCACTGGGATGTTGCTCAATTTTAGTCGATTTCAGATTATATACATATAAAAGGCGGAGCTGGGTAAGAGGGTCACTTAATGGCAATTGAAAACAGTCATTCCGCAGCCGCCCAAGGAAATCAGCAAAACCAAAGGTAAGGGGTATGCTCTAAACTTCAAGATCCTATGCGTATCAAATATTGCAGGCAGCAGATGATTCAACATAGTAGCTGTGCGAGGCCAAAAATTTCTTGGGAAACGTCATTTAAAAACATCGGAATCGTACATTTATCATAATAATAATATTTAATGTAAGAGTAGAGCTATGTTACGTACAAATACCATATAAGAGAACATACTTTAGAAACTTTGGAAGTTATTAAGGATCTTGGTGTGACTTTCGACAAAAAAACTACTTTTCTTCACCATTTTTGAAAACCTTCTTAAAAATGACCACATTGGATGAACGTAGAGAACTTCTGGATCCTCTGTTTACTCATAAACTATTGTACGGCTTTATCGAGTGCCCAAATTGCTAAATAAATTTAGTCTAAGAGTACCAATAACAATTCCACGTAAACGTATTACTCCACTTTGTCCTCCACTTCATCGAACGATCCTAGGTACCAATTCCCCAGTCCCACGGTTATGTAAAATTTTAATTTCTTATAGCGTAGCTGATATTCACATTTTTGCTGATTGCTTAGCCAAACTCCGTTTGACCATTTGCACCAACATTGGTAATTTTTTATAATGTTACAATTGGAAAATTAATGTACCTAACCGTACACGGTTAGTTATACATAACTATGTAACCTACTCATGTTTTAATTAAAAAAAACTGTTTAATTCTTAACTTATTCTATATAATACCTAAAATAAATTATTTCTGTGCATGCTGTGTTTATTTGTAGGTAAGCACTACATTTAGTTCCTAGTTCTTGGTTCCAATTTTTATATTTGTGTGTATTATTGTGATTGTAAATAAACCTTATAAATAAAATAAGTAGGTAACTCTGGTTAATAGTACATAGTTATAAAATTAGCAAAAAAAACTTTACAATAGATAAGTATAACATAAAAGGGTGGATGAACGAAGGAGTGGAAGAATCGAAGATAGTTTCGGGAGCATAGACTTTCAATTACATTTAGCACCAAACAAAAGTGATATTCCGAACATAACAGAATAGACTAACGCTTTTCAATTCATGAAACGTGAAGCTATAAATATAAACTGTACAGTTGACCGATCAAAAATGTAGTTTTAAAAATAACCAATCTTGGCATACATTTTACAATTATAACACTCGCTCATAAACGACTGACCGAGTTGTTAAACACAAAACAATGCTATCAAGAATCTTGTTCATCAAAACAACTCATTGTCTTTAAGAAACGATTCAGCGTGATTATAACAACGACGACGTTATAAATGAAAAAAAAGACGTGACAAGCTCTTATGTGCCCAATGGAAAGCGTGCGAGGGAAATTATACAGAAATTAGGCAATGTTTTTTATGCAATTTGTGAAGGCTAAAGTTAGCTATTTCCACGAGAGAAGTTTGAAGGTATGAGGCAAAATCTCTCTACAACGTACCGAAAAAAAAAACAAAGTTAATGAAGGATTAACAATTTATTATTTTTAACTTCCCGTTAAGAAAATTGAAATTTCGGGAAGTTATTGGTTTTACTCCGTTTTTAGAAATTCGAGTTTTCATCAGATCTCGACGTTTTAAGGTCCTAGGAAGCTTCCCTGACTATTCCCGCGATAGTGTCCGTACGTCTGTGTGTTTTGTTTTAGAATAGTTTTTTTTAATTGTTGATATTATAAATATTTTTTTGTATTGCCATACAAGATTAGGTGTATTTTAGAAAGCACCGTTTATTACTACAGTTTTTATATATTCAGCAATTTGTGAGCTCATATGTGATAGCCTTATTAATGAGGAGTTTAAATCTAGCCATCATATTATAGCTAATACTAGTTGAGGTCATCGGCTTCACCTTAGCATTAGACAAAGACGTTGTTCTACTACAGTGGGATGTTTCTAATATCTTTCATATGGCTATTTCTAATACATAAGTCCTGAGCTTCCCCGGGGCATAAAAAGAATAGGGAAGTCCTAAGCCCAAGGGTGTCGTAAGAGGCGACTTAGGGCATTTACCAGTAGGTATGGCCGGCTAGATTATGGCTACCACGACGAAGACTTTTTCTGCCGTGACGCAGTAATGTGTAAGCATTATTGTGTTTCGGTCTGAAGGGCACCGTAGCTTTTGTCCCAAGGTGACATTTTTAAGGTTTTTCAAGAATCCGTAGCGACACTGAATTCGGGCGTATCAATGACCATCAGCTGAACGTCCTGCTCGTGTCGTCCCTTACTGTTATTAAAATCAGCCGACAAACATTAGTTATAACCAGATGAAAATGCATGACCCAACTAATAACTTAAACTACAGTACACTTACCTCGTCAACGTATCTACAATGTCTGACTGCCTCGTACCGTTCATCCTCAGTCATAACAGTGCGACCCTTCCGGCTGTGTGTTAGTTTGTCACTGCATACTGTAACAATGAACAACATTATAGGCCCCGCAAGTTACGATCGGGACAGGCCGCCATCGCAGTGACGTAACGACAGCTAGCTGACCGTGATCATACTCGGATCGAGTGTACCTACTTGTAACAGTTAAATAGTGTAGTAGTCAGCCGAATGCTTCCGGATCACATATTTACCCCGAGAAAACACCGCTTTCGTATTTATATGACTTTGACAATTGCATCCCTTGACAACAAAGTGATCCTATAAGGAGCTATGAGTTCGTTTCACCTATAAGGTACGAAGCCCTTTAAACAATATTTTACTATAGACACACAAAGCACTAAATGCGAGATACACAGTTTTACAGTAAAACCCTTCTCTATACATTATCATTAGAGTCTTATTAATCATACTTGTGTTATCTATCAACGTACCGAGTCTTTGAACAGTTTTAGTTGATTTCTCATTTTTTTTGATTATAAATTAGAGGTGGCAAAGGGTCAAGAAATACGCTGCCAGCCTTAAGGGTATGCTCTAAAGTTTGCTTCAGTTACCTAAGTGTTATCGGTTCGGGAATTCAGCAGGAGGCAAATGATTCCACAAAGAGGTCGGGCGAGACAAAAAGGTTCAATAACAATCGCGATTTGCCGTAGAAGATGTAGAAAGAGCCTAGATCTATACACGACACTAAAGAATCAAGCAATGACGTGATCGTCGGTGAATTGAGCCACTCTTTGTTGTATACGGTCGCACGGGGGATCTTCCGCCCACAGGTGAAAATTATACTGCATGTGCAGCTGAACTATATATATTTGCACGCGGCGACTTGAAGTAGTTTAGGGCTATATTTCACCAGGAGACCGTGGCGGCGCAACCAGTCGCACCATCGCGGTGTCCGTAAGCTATCAACTATAATAGATAGACCAGAGTATTGTGGTGTGGCCACACGGAGACGATATCAAAATGTATCCCGAAGAGATATAACTACTGCTGGTATGCAAGTAGGAAAAGAAAGTTCAAGAGAAAAAAGAAACACTGGTAGGTTCACCCTTATTTAGCCTTAGCAATTCATTTTTAAATCTCTATCAGAATAATCTGATGAGGACTCGCCATATTGAGAGTTGCTTGACTCCTCTTTGGAGTTTGGAAGTGATCTCAAATTGAGAGGATAGAACAATGAACGTGAACGCACTAACCTGCGATGAATTGACTAACTTTTTCCAACCCAATTTCGGGAAGTTTTATATCAGATAAAATTTTTACTTATCATATAGCCAAAATAATAAGTACATAGATATAATTTGTAGATTCAGATCGAAAACAGTTACTTGACGTACATAAATTACGCCAATTTACCATAACAGTATTAAAAGCTCAACTCAAGCGAAAATCAACATAGACGGCTATTAAATTTCCCATAAGGAAATATCGCGATAGTTTATTACTAACGATAAAATATCAAAAGGAAATGTTAAGGTGTTTCATTTACTGATAAGAATGTTATGTTAAATACGGCACAGGTTAATGATGCAAGTAATAAGAAATATAAAAATTATATAACTAGAAATAATATAACAATAATAGGTTCATCAGACAATTGAATGGTCTCGGTATGAGAATAATAAAATACTTATTAATCAACTTAAAAAAAGGAGGAGGTTTCAATTCGTCGGTATGTTTTTTTTAGGTTTGTTACCTCAGAACTTTAGACTGGGTGAACCGATTTTGATAATTCTTATTTGAAAGCTGACCATTGCAATTTGGTGCAGATCTGACAATAGCATCCATGAGAAAACCATAAGTCTTAAAATAAGTATGTGCGCGATAAATTGACGAATAACTCAATATAGCGGAAGTCCATTTGGATGATTCTTTTTTTATCTATCTACCTTCAAAAGTAGTTTAGTGAGAGTTGTGCTAAATTTTTGATTATCGGATCCATGACAAAGTAACGGAACTCTTCAATTCTTAGGATTCTCAAATTAACGATACTATAATATACAACAGCCGAATCTTCTTTATTGTATCCGGATATTTCAGTCACCTATCGTAAAGTCGCTATGGTCAAGTTATTGTCGTAGTCGAATATGATGATCTAAGGAACTTCTTAACGACTTACGTTCATTGCATTGCAAAATTTACCATATGTACATCAGATTCAGTAAAAACCAAAAAAAAAAAAACAAATAAACAACCGATTTCAAAAATACTATTCTAAAACAATATATATAATATGCACTAAAAAGCATACAAATAATTGCGTATTTTATACAATCTAATTCTAGTTTGTCTCTTCGTCTAGTTACAAAAACATCAATAATCGTAACAAGAAATAAATAGTTATACTAATATTAATAGCTGTGTTACCTGTATTTTTAATATCTGTTTTCTTATGTATAAAATCTTATATATTTTATATAAAACATTGCTGTGCCATTATTACGTCACATATTGTCTACCCACCCCACCCTTTTGTAAAAATGCGACCAGCAATAAAATATTTTGCCTTTGATTTGATTTGAATTAGATAAATTAATTAGATTGTATATAAATACGCAATTATTTTAATTCTTTTAAGTGCATATGATATCTGTTGTTTTGGAATAGTGTTTTTTCAGTCGGTTGTTTTCTTTTTTGTTATTTTATTTTACTTAGACAAATAGCAACTGTTAACATTTTTGCAAAAGAAATCATCATAGATTATGGAGTTTTTCCTAATATTTGCTTCAATGGAAGTTGGCGGCCGTTCACATCCACAGGATTTGGACTGCTGCCAGAATAAGCCCTCATGTATATCCACCCCTTAAGTGAACAATTAATTGAATCTAAATTTTGATCGAGGCTTTAATTACGAGGGTTTTATTCTTCGGGCTGAGAGGCTCTACAGAGACTGCATTTTATTAAAAAAAATCGGATTTGGGTCCTTTTTCTCGAAATTTGGATGGATACATCTAAATTCTGTGCTTTGAACAGAATAGGACTTTCTGTCACACATATAAAGCCTGTACAAGGTCTTAGTCTAGTCTAATACCAACTACAACATACCCTCAAAATAGCGCTATAAATATCCAGTTGGGCATATAATGAAAACTTTTAATTCAAGGAATGTGGGCGATTTTATTAGCGACTTTGAGGTGAGTTGGCGGGCGGGGATTACTTTGGAAAGAGTTTCCCGCGAATCTGGAGAATAATGCGTCTATATAATTTTTTTAAATAAAATATAAATGTGCATAGGATTTTTAAAAATGTATAAATCAGCACAACCACTCCTTATTAATTCTTTAAAGTGAATGTTATTATGGCCCGCCCTGCAAAACTATTGTCTGTAATGTCAAATATGATGCTAGGATCCAATTACTTAATTACAAATTTAAGTGAAGCAAAACATGTTTTGTCTGAAGCCAAATAATGGTTTTACCCATCCTAAAGTTTATCAGTGTATATATATCAGCAATTCGTAAATTTATCAATCTACAAAATTCAGTTAAGTCATTTGTTATAATTAAATAGGATGAAAGAAACGTGGTCCGAAAAATGAGCCTTGGGGGGTACCTATATAATATAAACGATGTTATCAGATCACGTCAATCGGCGTCTGTATTGTTTGCAATTACAAATAACTAGGCCAGAGATATGCAATTTATCACTCTTAATAGAGTTTTGTTTGTTATAAATTAACTCTAGGCTTTTTTTACGTGTATTCAATCATGTACATATTTACTTTTAAACTTACATAATATAGTATTTATATTTAGACAAGTGTGACACCAATTATTAAGACATTCGTTTAAATATCGGCTCGAACTCAGAGTCCCACTTCCTCTGATATGGTATTATTTATAATAAACATATAAAACATTTAAGCGGCTGGTGTAAAGGTACTTACTATATTATAAAGACGAAGAGTTTTGTTTGAATAGGCAAACCTCTAGATCTATTCGTATTTAAATAATTATTTTTGTATATGACAGCCATGTTATGAGAAATATAATATATATGTCCAGAATTAGGCACCACCTCTTAGCAGACCTTTAAATATGGAGTAAAGTTTAACCTGAAGAAAAAGCTCTCCCTAACTGCTGTAGAATTTAGCAATGATGTCACCGAGTGACGTGACGCGGTATTTGTACAGAACATTCGATACTCTATTGTTGTTTATTAAATACACGGGTGACACTAAGGTAGAGCAAGTTTTAATTAATTACAACGACGTTCTATACATAAAAGATAATGCATGTCATCTAAAAACAAACATCAATATGTAACATGCCACAAATTACAACATAATAAACTTTGAATGCTATATCTATACATTGATCCATTTACTCCAGTTATTTTAAATATTCTTGGTCAATAAGCAGCAATGTAAAACATTTATTCAGTTCATGTTTAAATTAGACAGTGACATTTGACACATGACTAAGGAGAAAAGTGTGCTTTTTTATGGAATAGGAGGACAAACGAGCGTACGGGTCACCTGGTGTTAAGTGATCACTGCCGCCTCTTGCAACACCAGATGAATCACAAGAGCGTTGCCGGCCTTCAAAGAAGGTGTACGCGCTTTTTTTGAAGGTACCCATGTCGTATTGTCCCGGAAACACCGCACAAGGCAGCTCATTCCACAGTTTGTAGTACGAGGAATAAATTTCCTTGAAAACCGCACTGTGGAGGACCGCCACACATCCACATGGTGGGGATGATATCCTAACTTGTGCCGTGTCGTGCGAAGGTGGAATTCGGCGGCAGGAATAATGTTTAACAGCTCTTCGGAACACTCCCCGTGATAAACGCGGTAGAAGACACACAATGAAGCGACGTCTGACATTGTCTTTTAGCACACTTTTGCAGTTTCGCTATCAGACTGCGAATGATATGTCCTTATATCTGTAAAGAACGTATTGAGTAATTACAATATAAGTAATTGGTTACATAATAACACATTATTAATAGTATCGCGCAGTCATCAAGCACGAAACTTATTTCCAAACATTAAATGATAGCGATTGTCGCGTGTTATCAAGTGATCCGATCACGTGGACGTATCGAGCTGATTGAAAAACCGACGTGAATTACGATCAGAATTAATTATAGAGTATCTACTCATAGCGAGACTCCATCGAGCGAATGAAGCTTACAACATTACTGGGTTACCCACTCATAAAGATTTATGAGATAGACTCATATTTGAGTACAGTAAAGTACAGCTCCTTATTCGCGCTTCCTTCATTCACTATTCGCGGATTAAAAAATTGTGACCCAATTCCTATATTCGCGGCTAAAGATTTCTTTATTCGCGGATGTAATCGCGGAGGTACATAGTACATGCATATTAATAAAAAGAATTCCAACATAGCCAAAATTGCGAATGGAATAGGACGAGATGGGTACGAACAGATAGAATCAAGTGACATTCAGGAGTTGCTTGAATCGCAAGATGAATATTTGACTGAAATCGACTTGGAGGAAACTTTAAATTCACAGCCCATTGAAGAAGACGCTTCAAAAAGCACTGGAAATGTGACATTTAATTCTGAAAAATCTTAGTAAAGAAAAAAGACAAATTGCTAATGATAGTGCTGAATATCAGTTTGAAACGAAAGAATATCAGTTTTAAAAACTGCCAAGCAAGAAGAAATTACAAAATTCTTTAAACCGTTGCCTAAGCCTGAAGATAATAATTAATAAGCATGGTCAAAAGCTTCAGTTAAATTGTTTTTTTATATGTTTTTGTCACCTAGGAACGTATAATCCCATATAAATTACCATTCCGTATTCACGGTTTCTGTATTCGCGGCATATTTACGGAACATATACCCCGCGAATAAAGAGCTTTTACTGTATATAAAATCCATGACTCGTGATGTTGCCAATAAATATAAAATGATTACAATACAAATTGTAATCTCGAAGCATGACACTTCTCGGTACCATTTTTGGGAATTGTCTTTTGTACTTACTATGCCAAATATTTTTATTCAAGTACATAAATAAAAAAGTCATTTGATTCGTCTAGTATATTTTTATGAGAAAATTGACGACTGGAGCAGGTAATCTATATATATATAAATGAATTGCTGTTCGTTAGTCTCGCTAAAACTCGAGAACGGCTGGACCGATTTGGCTAATTTTGGTCTTGAATTATTCGTGGAAGTCCAGAGAAGGTTGAGAAGGAATAAAATGATAATGCTCGGAATTAAATAAAAACAACAATTTTGTTTTTCCTTTGATGTGGCCCCCGTCGTTCAGAAATCAAATTGAAAGAATAGTTTAAAATGAATAACTTACTAGAATTTATATCTTTCTAACTTTCTCAGGAGGTAAAAAATAAACTTAATATTATACAGAACAACGTCTGTCAGGTCAGCTAGTTGATAGATATAGATATTGCAGTGTCGCTTAGGATTCTTAAAAAACATAAAAATTTTAAGCGGCAATGAGTTGCGCTTGTCACTTTGATCTATAACTAATATAAGGCTTAAAATTTTATAGTGTTTGTTTCTTAAATAGTTCGGTCACTGTGTGTTATATTTAGAGCTTTATGTTGTGTTTTATAAATAGAAAATTGTATAAATTTAGTCTGTCATATTAGCGAATAAATTATTCTCATTGAACCATGTCAATATAGTTTCTAAATTTTTGTTAATAGTCATTATAATTAATAGGTTTATGCTCGTCAGGAATAATAATAGATATATCATCAGCAAATAATACACAGTAATAGTCAACCACATCGGTTAAATCATTCAAATAAATGAAAAATAGTAAGGGTCCCATACGACTACCTTGAGGAACTCCAAATTTACTAACTAAATAGGGTTACTTCTCCGGTTTCTTATTTAGTTCATATTTACTATTGACGATAAAACATGGTTGCCAGTTAATAGCCATTTAAAATTATTTTTATCAAAACAAACACATACTTGCAGAATCGAGCAGTGGGATCTTGGGCTATCAAGTCAATATCGAATATTTATTTGAAACTTTTTACAGGACGCTATTTGAAATTAATCATAGCTTTAACCGGCGAAGATTGGACGGTTACGGCTAACTGATTAAGTTATGACGTCATCTAAAAATAGTCTAATGGTGCAACTCAATTTTTGCTTATCCGGTACTTTAACATGTTTGTTATTGCTAAAGTTAGTTGATTCAACCCGCCCTAAATGTCCAATGCTGTATATAAGTTATTCAATCCCAAATCTTAAAAGAAACCACACCAAATACCATGAACGCTTGATGGGTTGAGCAATACCGTCTCCGGCTGATTGTATACTCTTTGTAATTAAACGTCACTAATAATAATAATAATTCATTAACGAGTTACTACACATTCCTCCATGTAGATAAAGTCGTACGATACATGTTGACCAATGAAATTAGTCACTGATAAGTGAATTATGAATCAGCGTGCTTTCTAAACAAAGATCGTTATAAATAAATTAATTAATTCGGTCAAGTGTAATTATATATAGTATAGATCGTACTCAGACTTTACTCACGTAAAACTTAGTTGAGTTCGAGCCAAGAGCAATCTTTCATTTGACAGCTGAAGTTATGCTGAGACAGCCCAATAGAATTGTCAACCGCGCGTTTCATTATACGCAGTACACTGTCGATTATTATTTAAAAACTTTTACAATAGGAAGTATACTAAATTATAACAGTATCCAAAACTTATTTGATTATTAGTTTTATTGAAATAAGTGGTAATCGATGAATGATTTATGCGAAATGCGCACTTGTTAGCTTATTTTGTATGAGAAACGGAACGCAACGGAAACAGTAATTGGGATGACGCAAGAAATTGTTGATTTCCTTTTTGTTCTGCTAATAGTCTGAGTTTTTACTAAGTTGTCTTAAGCTTATCTCGCACTCAAAGCGATCTCCATAAATACGGACTTCGACTTAACTCTCTAGATTAGTCTGAGCAATGTGTTAGGCTTTACTTACGAGAAACTTAGCTGAGAGTAACTTAGCATAATCTTTGATTTCGTTTTTATAGTCATTGTCATTTTAGAGCTGAAATTATGCTGAGCTTAAGCTAAGAGAGCCCAATGTTCGCGTTTTATCTCTACGCCTTATAGATCTCAGCTTAAGATGATTCTTGAACCAGAATCGTATTTGCCGTAACCCGAACACTCAATCAAAACTTGGCCTGCGTATACGAGGCGCATCTGGTCACACAGCTGAACCTATTTGGACGGCACTTTCACTGGCAGATAAGCATACGTTATAAGCCTAGATAATAGAAAAACAAATGGTGGTTTATACTAGCAATTCAAACAATACAGTATAAGTTCATTATGAAGATTCTGTTTCCGATTTTCTGTTAACCGATTAAGAACGGTTTTTTTACGGGTCAACAAAAGGTAATAATGAACTTAATTTGGAGTCAGAACGAAATAACATAAATAACCTAATTTTACAATTACATAAAAGAAACTGTTTCCAAAATTTGCCACTGCCTCATGTTTTAGTAAAGATAATGAGTGAGTGGGAAAGAGTGATAGTTAAAAGGTGAATGGAGTAACTAAGGCTGCTTAAATTTTTGAATAAACTCGCAAAAGTTCATGAAGTTTTAAAATATTTCCGGTTCAATGACCGGATTGACGCGAAATTATAAGAAATATATAATTGCTCGATCATTTGGTGCTACGTAAAAACGTCGCTGTGTATTAATTCATGTGCCGAATTTATCACGGGGAGTGGTCCGGAGGGTTCTTTCACCTGATCTCTGCCTCCACTCTCTGACATCCACAGTACCACTACACGCCACAGTCCTGTGATTCCTGTGGTACTGCAACAGAGTAGCAGCGGCGGTCATTTATCGTCCGTTGGGCAAATGATAGTTTGTCTCCTCTTTCTTCCATTAAAAAAAACATTCAGTGCGGTTGTCAAGAAATATTCAACCTCGTACTGCATAACTTTAGGGTCAACTCTCTTTCGAGGTATTAACAGGACGTAACGACATGGGGATTTAAAAAATAAAAGGCACGTAGGTACAAGGGGAAGGTTCGTTGGAACCATTAGTGCGCATATTTCATACAAACATTCTCGACACCTTTATCGTCTGTATTTAACCCTGGACCAAAATAATTTTCTAATAAGACAATTAATATCTTCGTTATGTGTGTCTCTCTGTATTGCAGCTGGTGCTTCGGCTGAACAATATATATCGCAAACAATCATAGACACACAAAACTACCCTCCCATTCGGTTTGGTTAACTTTCGGAGGAAAGTGCCATTGTAGCTCGAACCTATGTTATTTTAGTATTCTAAAATCTAAAAAAGGCCTAAGCCAAATTAGGATGTGACCGCCACACATCTAGATGGTGGGGATGATAAAACTACAAAACTACTCTACTGATTTTCATTGTTTACATCAATGAATAGCTTTATTTTAGCGAGGACAAACGAGCGTACTGGTCAACTGTTGTTGAGATCACCGCCCCCATATTCTCTTGCAACAAGTTAGGATATCGTCCCCACCATCTGGTTGTGTGGCGGTCCTCCACTGTGCGGTTTTCAAGGAGCTTTCTTCCACGTACTACAAAGCTGTGGAATGAGCTTCCTTGTGCGGTGTTTCCGGGACGATACGACATGGGTACCTTCAAAAAAAGCGCGTACACCTTCCTTAAAGGCCGGCAACGCTCTTGTGATTCCTCTGGTGTTTCAAGAGAATGTGGGCGGCGGTGCTCACTTAACACCAGGTGACCCGTACGCTCGTTTGTCCTCCTGTTCCATAAAAAAAAGCTAATGTTTCCACTTAAAATCCCTCATAGGAGTTATGATGTCTCCAGCGCAAGAGGGAATGGACGGCGGTGATCACTGACGCTTGTTCGGCCTCCTCTTCCATAAAGAAATAGTGAATATGACGCAACACCCAGATGGAAAAAACATCGAACAATTACAATACGTGCGTCACGACTCACATATGCTGCTGACCTCCATCGTGTTCTTGACTTTGGGAGACGTAACAAACACATTCTCCATCTTATTTTCGGCAGTATTCATTATTAATAATTTTGTTTTTACACCAAACTTTGGATCATATATCATTAGCAGGCATGGTCTTTGACACAAAGCCGATATAGGACTGAGATATTAAATAAAAATAGCTGGTTTTAAAAATTAGGTTTTGAGACTGATTGACTGACTGAGACGATTTGCGCAGAGCTTGCAGCGAAATTATAGACGTGTCAAATTGATATAGTTAATTATCCTATTGGATCCAGTCAAGAATGGTTTTAGGATCATCAAATCCCTCATAAAACCAGTTTTGATTGGATCCAATAGGATTGTTAACCAAATCAATTTGAGTACACACGCGTACACCTTTGTAGGATACATTAACATAACCGGGTCTAGTGGTGGGGGAAGCAGGTTTTTTTATAAGTAAATTTGACGAGGCAAGCAAGACATTCTTCTGATTACAATGCAGTGCCGCTTAGGATTCCCGATTGAACCCAACATACTGTGCGGCATCAATTCAGTGCATAACTTGAGAAAACTGTTAAGTCTCATTACCCCAATTATTTCACTAGCTGCGCCTTTAAAACTGTAACGCAATAATGCTTGCACAAATACTCGTGGCAGAAAATGGCGCCGCTGCGGTTTAGCCAAATCTCACTAGGAAAAAATGCTACCGAAAGTGCTAATATCTCAAGTCAATTTCCTAATATGCAAATATCGGGGTTGAGCAGGTTATCAACTGTACAGTAGATCCTGTAGATGGACCACAACCTAAGAGTTGAACTAGACATAGCAAGATTGAAGTGCTAATATGCTTACCACCAACAATGAGGTAAACGTTCGGGAAGACAGTCTTGGCCTGTTGCAGCTGGCGGGCATGTCCCTGGTGGAACATGTCGTAGATGCCGTCCGCGTAGACACGCACCTTCCGCGGCGCCGTGCCCGCAAGAGCTTGCGCCCTCGGGATCCGTCCGTAGTGGACCCGCTCTCGCTCGGCCACAGCGACCGGGTCTGTGCTGAACGGTGCGGCCGAACTTATTGACTGTAAAGAAAAAACAACTTTAAGACAAAACACGCAGTGTTTTCTTACAATATACATTGGTAGGTGATGCGAAAGCATTAAATCCTTTTTCAATAATGTTGCCGGAGTTTCGGAAAACCCATGTCGACATAGAACCTTCCCCGTGTAAAAATTCACACATACTTTATAGTTTGGTCGTGCGGGGAAGAATGATCACTGAGCATCGCACAATGTATCGTGTATTCCATACATGCAGAAGAAGAGAGTAAAACTTAATTTTTCTGTATGGAGTGAAGATATCCAATTCCAGCTACAATTCGACGATGGTTAGCATTTTTTGCATTTGTACTCGATAAGTGACCCGCCCCGACCTCATTCAGGCTGAAAAGTAGTAAAAAGCGTTATGTTAACTGTAGTGTTGAAAACCAACATTGGCAACGATGTCAACCTATTATTACAATACAGCACAAAAGAATATTGGAGAAGAAAAACAAGTAAACACACACGGTAATATAATATAATGATCTGAAGTACCTACTTAATACAACAAATCTTTGACCTTTATCTGTATTGGACTTTGATACCTAAACTTTGCGAGTTACTTCATAATGAAATGCTAATGACTTCGGAATGAGTCTCATACTGACGTCAGATGGCTGCGTCAAATCTTGAAATTAGTAATTACCAAGAGGAAATAGAATAGTTCTGGACTGAGCATACTAACAGAATTGTATAATCTAGTAAATTATAGTGTGCAGTCACTACTTCCTTCAAAACAACAGACTTGAAATCATTAAAAATTAAGTCATCTATATACATAAAATTCTCGTGTCAGTTGCCATACTCCTCTAAAACGGCTTGATCGATTAATACGATATTTTTATGTATATTTGGTAGGTTTAAAAATCGGTCGTAACCTATATTTTAAGCTGAAAAATCTTTTTATTGCAATTTTTGTATTAATTTATATGGCAATACAGCGTTTGCCGGATTATCTAGTTTATTTATAATATATACTTCTTTTTACAGATCATAAATAGTATACCGAGGTCATATAAAGCACTAAGAATAATAAGAAAATTTCATACAATTGAACCAAATATTATGTACGGTTAGAGAATACAAAATGTATAATGTGGTGTTCAGGCAATCAATAAATCAGTCATAAACGAAGCGGCGGGAGCGGCTGTTCGTAATAACAGATAATAAATACGCTTTAAAGATAAAATAATTTATGTTTTACATACAGGTATCGATGTTATTGGATGAAAGTAAATTAATGTCCGCATTCCCTCAGGAACGTTTAAAATTTTCGTCATAAATGGAGTATGAATGATTGATTGAAAAATAAAGGCGTAAATGTGTAGCAAACAAATAAGAATCACATAAATAAATCAAATTATATAAGTTTGGGGTTTCAAGAAAGAACCTACGAATAAATATCTCCACACAATTTACAGCTAATTCATTTGACGCAATTACAATTTAGAAATTAGAAGAATAAGCATTGCATATTAATTGCCAACGAAGCATCTTCCGGGAAAGTTGACTTTCAATAATATTCAAAGTTAGCCTAGAATGTAATGCATTAAAATGAGAAAGAACAAAGTACACAGAATCTGTATTTGGCGTTAATGTGAGAACATAATATATGCCGCTTCACTTTCTAATGGCGAAACATATGCCAAAGTACTACTACTTACGATACCCTGAACGTATAGATTTCCAGTGAAAGTCGTACACTGTGCCGTAATTAATTAAAACTCGATTGATTTTGTAAGTCCTCATCAAAGTCAACATTGTAAAATTGCCAATTGTCACAATATGTTCTTTGGCATTTTTTTCAAACGCCACTTATAAAACAAAAACTAAAGTTGTTAAGAAAACTTGGTAAGCAATTATTGTATTAAATCTAATCTTTACATTGGTTTTTACACTTTACACACATCTAAAGAATCCAGTTTAATTCCAATCTAAAACCATATACAAAATAAAATAAAATTAGAGTAATATATATTCCATTGAAATAATATAAAAGTATGTCATTTTACTTGCACGAGAATGAAAGGAAAGATTTGATATTCAGTCATTTCTGGATATTTTAGTACAAGTTGACGTAGAGGTGCAGTTTTAAGACAGAACTTATCGAGCAATTGAAATGAAAAGTTCTCTTGAAAATACTATCTCCTTTAAACTTCTGATTTTGTTTGCATTCACCAGATTGTAAACATACAATTCAGCTGACATTCACACGGAGAACCGGAAAGGCAGCTTTCAGGGTCACACGCAAAAATGAAACATAACCGGCTTATGAAATTTCCTGGTTCTCCTATTTCTCTCATAATTAAGTAAATGTCAAAAGTATCATTAATAATTATGCCTCGAAAATTGCCGCATATTGAACCAACGGAATCTGTAACATAATATAATCTGTAAAATATCATTCGTCTGTTGTATGTTGATTTGTGAATGCACCAGGAATACAGAAGTGCGCGACGAGTGTAGCGACTACGCTGTTAAGTTTATTAAGCGGGATTCTATAATACTATTAATAATACTGTACTGGCAAAATGTTTATCGCAAACTTATGTAATATACTAAACTCTGTAGTATTTGCGATAAAAAAAAATAGGCAGCTGATAGATGTTGAAACGGTTAGAATTGTATATTTCAGCTACTTTAAATAACTACGCAATATCGTAATGAAAATCGTCGCGTTGTGCATTTGTCCGGAGCGTTAGCCATAATTTTTTTTAATATTAAAAAAATATTTCGTGAAACTAAATCTTATTTACCTTAGTTTTAAAAGGAAAATCGATGTTCCTCTTCAGCAACAAGCGTTATTGGAGACATGGTAATGACAATTTAAGGCACAAAAATGAATTGCTGTTCGTTAGTCTCGCTAAAACTCGAGACCGGACCGATTTGGCTAATTTTGGTCTTGAATTATTTGTGGAAGTCCAGAGAAGGTTTAAAAGGTGAATAAATAGGAAAATGCTGCTAAATTAAATAAAAACAACAAATTTGTTTTTCCTTTGATGAGTCCATACATAATTTCTATGAGAGAATTTATTGACGCACGGTTTGACAGTTCTGGTGTGAAACAATCTCATTACGACAGCTGGGTGCATATTTTAAGAAATAATTTTTGATGTTATGATATATTATTGACAAATTCATATAAAAACATTATTTTATTTATTATATACAGAACAACGTCTGTCGGGTCGGCTAGTTATTTATAATATAAATGACTTTCAAAAAAATAGCTGATATCGATTCTCATGTCCTCTAATACTGATAATTAAATGAATTAATTGGTTTGACAATAGTGAATTTGACATTTGTAAATTTATTGCAAACGAAGCATATGCAATTTTGTGTAAACGGACGTAGACAGACTGATTTAAATATAAGTTGTAATGGAATAAATAATGAAAAAATTTACAGTACTATATTTTTAGGTGTTATCTTAGATAAGGACCTTAATTTCTCTGATCACATTGATAGTTATGAATTTATAGATTTGTTTATACAAAATACAAAATGTTTATTTCCTTTATCAAGTATGTACATAAATCAATATTCTTGATTGGAGCCTCCTTTTAATAGGAACAAACATAAACTTGTTATGCCTACCACTCGGTTGGGTCGAGTTAGTAAGTCTTTTGTTGGAAATTTAAAAGAATTGTTAAAAAACGTTTGTGTGGGAAAGGTTATTATAGCATAAACGATTTTCTTAATAACACCACGGACTGGGAAGAAAGAAAAAAAATAATAAAGAATAATAATAATAATGACGAATAAAGCGAACACCCTCAGGCTCTTTAATTATAAATGTTTATTGTACGATATTACATTGTAATCCATATTTTATATTTAAAAAAAAAAGCCCGTTGAGTTTCTTGCGCCCATTCCTATCAGAAGGCAGTCTCTTTTGAATGGGTGGTAGATTTTGACGTTCAATAAATGATTTTAAATCCTATTTTGAATAAAAATATTTGAATTTGAATTTAAGTACTATAAACGCCTGTGTTAGAAGACTCTGCTCTTCCATAGCTTACTTCTTGTCTGCTCACGATGTTATTAAGTTAGCACACAAGACATTAATACTTATTACATTATTTACAAACAATGAAACATATTCTAATTACTAAGAAGTATAAGAAATAAGATGTATGTGTGCGTTGGGTGTGTTGTGAAGTGATATGAAAGGTGTGAGAGGTATAATGAAGTGTGTGTGAGTCAGTGTGTATTTGAGATGAAATGAGTGAATCTTTTATAAGTATGACTATAATTAAATGTTTGTGTTACTGTTAAATTAATATGATTGTGTTAAAAGTTCTTCAGTTTCATTTATCCAACTTACTAGCATTTTTTTTCATTCATGAAGTTGTTTTGAATGGATATATATTTCCTTGTTTACCCTATTATAAAGCATGGCTGAGAGCTTGCTGTACTGGCGATTTCCAAATCCGGTTTTGGTTGTAGGAATTTTTGAAATGATATAATATATTCTTCTTTTTGATTAAATGTTTGCATCATAGGGAAGAGTTTTAAATCTTTTTCGAACTATAGCAATAATGTATCATTTTCTAACAGACAGAATGTTCTTCGATGACTAAGGAGAATGGCTTCTAATAAGTTATCTTTAATGGTGTACCAAAGATATGTCGCGTCAGTGCCAAAGGACAAGTATGGAAGTCTAACTCTGCAAAATCAATTGCAGAAACAGGGACTCAGCAATTGTGGGCTTTAGGGGCTTTCGCGTCCAGAGCTCATACCACCGGTCGAATTATTCACTAACCTTATATTATATATTTTAGAAAGGACTTGCTCGAAATGTCAATAAATAAGAAAAATTTGTTTTTTACGGCCCATATACTTAAAGTGTAGCCATAGATTTTTCATTATAGTATCACTAAAGAAATAAAACTTCGTGAAAATATTCATTATGATACCGAGCGAGAGAGATTAAAATGGTTACAATCCATTTATATTACATTAAAAAAAGGTTATGGTTGAGCCGCTTTTGTTACTGATAGCGATGTGGCGTGATGTTCTGATAATATGACATCATCGTGAGCACATGCCTCATGCAACTGACGCTGCATTCATTATCTATGTCATATGAAATAATAATCGCAGACAGCATCCAGTTTTCCCTAATGAAAGCAAAAAAAAAACAGAAACCTGGTCCACACTATCAGATCATCTGGCTACTATCAAGACATATATATGCCCACTGTTTGTGTTGATGATTGTAATGGGCAGGTCGTATCAATTACCATCAGCTGAACGTCCTGCTCATCTCGTTCCTTATTATCATAAAAAAAACGTCACGTCAAAATTCTCTACAATCGTTTGAATTGTTTTTATTAAAGATTTAATGAACCTTATCGAAAGTTATTGTTATTTATTGAAAGTTAAAAGTATGACCAGTCACGTTGGCTCGGATGAGATCATGTTATCAGCTGGGAGGGTCAAGAACCGTCTCAGCAGATCCGGTTCAGTAGTTATCTACCTCGTGCTTTAACAATATCATAGCGGGACCAGTATTGAGGGTAATATTTCATAGCGGTACCAGTATTGAGGGTATTAATCACGCCTGATAAATTATAATTCTATATTTTTATTCAAAAGAAAACTACCACCCACTCGAAATTGAGCGCCTGACCTGAGAGGATCGAGCGCAAAAAACTGAGCATGCTATTTTTTATCAAAAATATGGATAACAATGTAATATTTAATTAAAATTTTTAATATTGAATGTACCAAATTAGAATAACCAACCTAGAATTTGTATGTAAGTGCAATAAGTGCAAATCAATTATTGATAATATTGAGTCATTGTTCATCGTACATTAATATTATAATTAAATAGCCTGAGGGCGGTCGCTCCATTCCCAGTCTGTGGTATCATTAGGAAACTCATTTATGTTATAACCTTTAGCAAACAAACGATTTTTAACAATTATTTTTAATTTCGTAACACATTTGTATTATACATTTTAACCGGCTTCAAAAAAGGGGGAGGTTCTCAATTCGTCGGTATGTTTTTTTTTATGTTTGTTACCTCAAAACTTTCGACTGGGGGAACCGATTTTGATAATTCTTTTTTTATTTGAAAGCTGATGCTTCCCGTCAGTTCCCATTGTAATTTGGTACACATCTGACAATGGCATCCATGAGAAAACCATAAAAGCCTTAAATTTGCTATACGTATGTGGATGATAAATTTACGAATAACTCAATATCGCGCCAATATCAATATAGTTATTGTCAAGTAATTGTCGTCGTCGAATATAATGATCAATGGGACGAACGATTAACGACTTACAGTAAGGGTGCGATTTGTGGCAGATTTCTAACTGTCGTAATTGCAAAGCGCTTACGTTCATTGCTGCATTGATTTTTTTTTGTATATCTACACATATTTAGACAAATTGTACTTCAAATCATGACTCGATAATCCTAAATTCCGGAAACCTGCTCTATTTCCGGGAGGGTGACCAACTGTTCCAGGGTGGTGTCGGGTTCCTCGTTCACATGTGTCTTGTCAAGAACGTAACTGAGGTGGGGAGCTTGTCGACTAGGGTAGCGTAATCAATAAATAAATAAAAAACAGCCATTCATTCACACTCCTAAAAAAACCCACTTCAACGTTGTCATGGGAGACTTCATCGCAAAAATGGGCAAACGTAGCGGCGATGAATTGAGAGTGGCGCAATTTGGTTATGGAAGTCGTTGACTCGCGATATACGCAGCCATAATAACTGTATTGTGATTGTTTGAAGGCGGCCATAGACCATAATAAAGGCTCCAAAGTAATCGCACGAGATGTTTCTAGTGGGCAAACCCAACTGACGAAGCTGAAGATCGGTGACGACAGGGTCGCTTTGTCTAAATCCAAACTTTGAAGGGAAGTCGAGAAGTTCTCCGGACAGTTATACACGACCACATATGTTACCAACAAGGCTTAAGACCTAAGAGCCAAATAAACCCGACCAACTAGCGAAGATATCCCAATGTAATCATGGCGGAGAGCATGGAAGACTTAAGCCATATGCTCGATGGCAATATGCTCAATACAGCTTCCCAAGGAGTAAGCTGAAAATGAAAATGGACAAGACGAAGATCATGTCACAAATGTCCATGTTGTACCTACCCCCGTAGCAATTGGGAACTGAACTCTCTAAACTATTGAAGAGCACGTATACCTTGGACAAACAATCCAGTTAGGCAGATCCAATTTTGCGAAAGAGGTCGCTCATCGAATTGAACTCGGATGGGCAGCGTTCCGGAAGCTCCGTAAAATCTTTTCGTCCCAAATACCGCAGTGTCTGAAGACGAAGGTTTTCAACCAGTGTGTGTTGCCAGTTATGACTTACGGTACGCAGACGTGGTCGCTATGGGCCTTATGAGAAAGCTCATAGTCGCTCAAACTTTCCCTGCGAGATCGAATCAGAAATGAGGAGATTCGTAGGAGAACCAAAGTCACCGACATAGCCCAAATGATTGCGAAACTGAAGTGGCAGTGAGCAGGGCACATAGTCTGGCGGACAGATGGCCGGTGGGGCAGTAAAGTCTTCGAATGTCGACCACGTACCGATAGACGCAGTGTTGGTTGGCCCCCCACAAGATGGACCGACGATCTGGTCAAGATCGCTGGAATACGTTGGACGAGGGCAGCGCAGGACCGATCATCGTTGTCTTTGGGGAAAACCTTTGTCCAGCAGCATAATTATTATAAGTATATTTTTTGTAATAATAATATAGCTTTTTGGTTGATTGTAAAAGACTAACAAGCACACAATCCCATGCAAAATTGACACATTAGCAACATCAACATAACAAAATTCTATTACAACGTAAAGAGGAAGCGCGACGTCAGTGAAACAGACTGAGAGACTGCGTCATTAAATTCGCCCTCTTTCATTGCGAACGAATACGAAAATATATACGACAGCTTCTTGATTAAATAATATAATCAGAGTTATAATATAGCGATAAATAGTAGTTATTATTTACCAAAACTAAGAATCTGTGTCCTTTTTGTTTTCTTCTGTTACTTTTGCAATATTTAAAAGAGCGATATCGTCCGCACTTATCTCAATGTAAGCCACACGTTCATTTCATACAATCGCTACCTTTTAATGGGGACATATTTGATCGAAGTTTGGTACTGTTGTCGGTTTATGAATTACAGTCGAGTATTGGACGGTATTAATTAGGGTTTCCTCCTCCAAAAACTAACAAATCGAGACGAAATTTTGGAAAGTGAACTGGAAAGAAATATTCTGAGTCGGACTATTTTATTATATTTATAACTCTTGTCGTATTTGTATACTAGGCATCTGAAGCACGTTCACAAGTACTCTAGAGCACTTCAACAAAGATAACAAAAAAGGCAGAGAGACCTATAACGACCAAGACAAAAAGAGACGAGAAAATTTGTATGGAGGAAGGTCACAATTAATGTTTCCTCTTAATTTTGTACATGATACTTTATAAGTAGTAGTATCTAGTATATTAGAAATGACATCAAAAAGAATTCTAAAGGAATCAATTTTGAGAAAATAAATGCCTTTTATGCCTTTTTATGTCAATTTAGTAATAAAAGTACCTATACCGTGATTTCAATTGTTAGTTGGTACGTTTTGAGATATATGCGTGGTGACAGTGGTCACTGCAGCGTCGTTCTAACCTTAGTTTAACTTACTGTCACCGTTTCATGACAAGATCTTATCTATCCATAGTTATGTCCGATATAGTAATAGTCCAATGCTATCTGTTAATAGGTTATTGAAATGTAAGTAAGCGTAAAAGGATAGATTTGTCTACGTCTAGTAAGTTAAACTAAGGATAGATAGGTTATTGAAAACGGCCGTTAGTAAGACTTGTCATTCGCCTTGCCATAAATTCTCTTCCGTTTCACGGCTTTCCTTCGATGAATTGCTAAATGTTGGTCTACTAATGCGACAGTCAATTTCAGCATAAGCCACATCCGTCAAATTGAATATTTCTTCAACTCGACGCATTCAAATGGTAATTTACAAATGCGGAAAGAATACACGATCTACGGCTGGTTTTTCTAGAACATCACCTGATGTGAGATAATTTATAATATACATATTGTATGGTAATGACCGTAGAGACGACTATTCATATTAATTATTCACAGCAAAGTTTTGAATAGAATTCTTGATTACAGAAATAATGAGCGATACATAACTAACAACCTACATTTATTTTTTGCAGATCATTGAAATAATTTCTCTCGTGTTTGTCTTTGGAATTGTGTTGTTGGTGATGGTAAAATTTAATTGTGCTTGGTTAAGCGTGTGTGTTAAAAAGCCTGGAAGTGTGCTGGCCATGTAGCACGACTGAGTGCCGAAAGATGGACGCTTTTGGCTACCAAATGGACTCAAGAGAGCTAGGGCCCGTTATAAGGAAGCCTACGACGGTTAATGACATTAAAAATTTGGAGAAAATCTGGAAATGACTGGACAGTGAAAGCAAAGATAAGAAAAACGTAGGACTCATAGAGGAGGCCTATATACCTATTACATATACCTACTTACAAGTAATATTTTTATTATTATATGTATTTTAGTGAACATAATTTAGTTTGATATGTAAGTATTTAAATTTAAGAAACAACATAAGTGTTTAAAAAATAACACTATTAAGAATAAGTTAAGAGTGACAGTTGATGATTGTGTGTACGTTACACATAATGTTTCTACGTTAGGGGATAAAAAAGAACTCGGGCACTGGAGCCAAAGAAAGCAAAAAACTATTTAGGGTGAGGCTAAGATTAGCCCAGAATCTAAGGTATTTTATAATGCTCGATATGACACGGATAGTACTTAGAATATTGACTTGTCTAGCTAAATCACTGGTAAAACTCAAGACGAAGCCTTTTGGGGAATGTAAATCATGTTGAACATGAAAGTATTTATTGACAATAGGGACGACAGAACATCGAGGAAAAACTAGCAGATTTGGTATAGTTCAATAAAGATAACGCTCGGTGGCGCAACCAGTCACCGCTACCAACAAAACATATACAGCTCTGAAGAGAGTTACTCACCGGGTGTTCGTATGGTGACGCGACCAGCTCGGACGCGTCATGACTCTGGTGTCTAGTTTGGTAGCTTACGGACACCACTGTGCGCACTGGTTGGTCCACCGTGGGGTCTCGGTGAAATATAGTTCTTAATCGTTTACTAATTAAAACTTAGCAATCTCTATATTGTATACAAGTGCTGCTCCGGCAAACTTGTTTTGCCATATTAATTGAGTACCTACCCCGCGCCCGCTCAGTGTATCAATATTGAATTGTAAGATGTTAATGTCATTGACTGGATAATTTGTCAAAAACACGCTGCATCTGATGGTATAAGTATTAGTCCGATCGTTAGTTTTTGCAGCATAACCAAACAATAAAAACAGCTATACATTTATTAGTATTTAGATTCCAGAGATAGTTTACCAGTAGGAGGCTTCTTTGCACAGGATGCCGGCTAGATTATGGGTACCACAACGGCGCCTATTTCTGCCGTGAAGCAGTAATGTGTAAGCGTTACTGTGTTTCGGACTGAAGGACGTCGTAGCTAGTGAAATTACTGGGCAAATGAGACTTAACATCTTATGTCTCAACGTGACGAGCGCAGTTGTAGTGCCGCTCAGAATATTTGGATTTTTCAAAAATTCTGTGCGGCATTGCATTGTAATGGGTAAGGCGTATCAATTACCATCAGCTGAACGTCCTGTTTATCTCGTCCCTTATTTTCATTAATAAAAAAGTTTTTATTGGCTAGTGAACAAGTTCAAAAACGTGTTAATACTTGATATATAATTGTTAATTCAACTGCGACGTAATAAATTATTAAGGTGAGTTATGCACTATGTCGGTCCTCGTTAAGGCATGGTCGACATTGATATTGCAAAGCCGGTATGGAATGCGGTTCCGGCCGGCGTGAACTGAATTCAATAACCAAATACACTATATACCGCCCAAAACACGTTGCGAAATTTTACATTCGAATTGAATTATCTAAAAATAACAATAATCGTAACTAGAATTAGATTAATTAATTAGATTGCAATTTATTTTTATACTTTTTAGTGCATATTATATCTATTGATTTAGAATAGTGTATTTGAAGTCGATTGTTTTTTTTTTGTTATTTTTTGATTTTAGTGAATTTGAAGTACACTAACCACCAATAATTTGTCTAAATATATGTAGATATACTAAATTTTTCAATGCAGCAATGAATAATCTAAAAATAAATGTAAATTTATCATACACATACGTATAGGAAATTTAAGACTTTTATGGTTTTCTAATGGATGCCATTGTCAGATCTGGACAAAATTACAATGGGACCACATGGGAATCATCAGCTTTAAAATAAAAAAAGAATTATCCAAATCAATTCATCCAGTCGAAAGTTTTGAGATAACAAACATAAAAAAAATACCGACGAATTGAGAACCTCCTCCTTTTTGAAGTCGGTTAAAAACAAGGTCATCCTCCGCGTCTGTATGTCTGTCTGTTCAAACAAAAACTACTCTAGTGATTTTCATTGTTTACACCAATGAATAGCTTTATTTTAGCGGGGACAAACGAGCGTACTGATCACCTGGTGTTGAGATCACCGCCCACCACATTCTCTTACAACACCAGAGGAATCACAGGAGCGTTGCCGGCCTCTAAGGAAAGTGTACGCGCTTAATAAGCACGATTGGAGAAATGCCAACCGGCCCGCTCAACTTCCTGACGTCCAACGAAAACAGAGCTCACCTAACAGTTTTGTGTCTGAACTGTACTGCAGGCATAGAGCTCTGATTCTCGAGGAAGGTTTAAGTATATAAATTGTTAATTTTTTTTATACGTTTTTGTATAAATTAACCATATTTATTGGAGGGTAGGAAAAAAATAAGCCATCTGGTAGCTTTCAACAAAAACCTAAAACTAAATATATATAAATTACGTGACACGTTGTTTGTCCGCGATGGACTCCTAAACTAATGAACGGATTTTAATGGGGATTACTTCATGGAGTGCAGTTTGGTCCAACTTGAGAGATAGGATAGTTTTTATTTCGATTTCGACATTTTATCTATGAGAGAATTTAGTGACGCACGGTTTGACAGTTCCGCTGTGAAACTAAAATTTCATTATAACAACAGGGAGCATGTTTTACGAAATAATTCTTGATGTTTTGAAATATTATTGGCAAAATCCTATAAAACAGTTTTTTTTTAATAATCTACAGAACAACGTCTGTCGGGTCAGCTAGTATATATTGATACACTTTTAAATACAAATAATCTTGCCTCAAACTAAGTATATCCTGTACTATGTGTGCAAGACAACGATATTTTTAATACGATAAACATTTTTAAATAAGCACGGCCTTACAAAAATAAACTTGGTATAAAGTAATAACTGAGAATAAACCAAGAATATGCAAAATGTTTACAAATATATTATATTTTGTTAATGATTGGTTTATTCGGACTTTTAACGTTTCCCGCGTTTACTTGTAAGGCTGCCTGACATTCGGTTAACATCAGAATTATCGTTGTATTGACGAAGGAAGGCGGCTAGATTATGGGTACCACAACAGCGCCTATTTCTGCCGTGAAGCAGTAATGTGTAAAAATTACTGTGTTTCGGTATGAAGGGCGCCGCAGCTAGTGAAATTACGGGCAAATGAGACTTAACATCTTACGTCTCAAGGTGACGAGCGCAATTGCAGTGCCGCTCACAATTTTTGGGTTTACAAGGACCCTGAGCGGCACAGCGTTGTAATGGGTAGGGCGTATCAATTACCATAATTTGAACGTCCTGCTCGTCTCGTTCCTTATTTTCATACAAAATAGTGTTCTCAGCGATATAGTCAACGTTCTGCATATACTGATATCAATCAATCAGGCATAGCTTTATACCTATATATATTATATATATGTTGGCCGGGACCGGGACTCAATGACGATGAATGAAGTAATTACTTAGAACAGTACGTGTATACAGGGTGTCCCAAAGTTTTGGGACATGAAGGGAAAGTACCTTAAATTTCGTAAATAGGGTATTTTACTGAAAGAAGACTATGTTATTTTTAAAAGTTAGTAATTCTGGATTCAAAGATCTTCTAAAAATTACTTGCCTTGTCTGGGACATGAAGGGAAAGTACCTTAAATTTCGTAAATAGGGTATTTTACTGAAAGAAGACTATGTTATTTTTAAAAGTTAGTAATTCTGGATTCAAAGATCTTCTAAAAATTACTTGCCTTGTCTGGGACTCGAACCGACTTAAATGTAAAAAATAAAAAAAAAAATAAAAATTGATAAGAAAATCAAAAGGCAGCGGACTCATTAAAAGATTTGCGATTTGCGTAAGGCAAGAGGGATCACATTTTGAGATTGATTAATTTACAAAAAAATACTTAATTCACCACTTTCTCACATCTACATATCATAAAAGTAGGGGTGTCTTTTTTACATTTAAGTCGGTTCGATTCCCAGACGAGGCAAGTAATTTATAGAAAATCTTTGAATGCAGAATTACTAACTTTTAAAAATAACATAAAGTCTTCTTTCAGTAAAATACCCTATCTTCGATATTTAAGGTACTTTCCCTTCATGTCCCATAACTTTGGGACACCTGTATACACGTACTGTTCTAAGTCATTACTTTTGATGGTTTCAGAGGGAAAATTAATTGAAAGAAAAAGTCTTAAAGCGCTCTATATCAAAGGAGTGAATAAAATCTAATTTCTTTTACTACATAATATGTTCTAGCTAGATTACTCATATTACAAAACAGTTGAATCAGTTTTAATGGAATTTTAAAGATACCATCAGCTTAGCCCAGCGAGTGATCCTGGTAGGTTTGGTATCATTGACCCAAGTTTTATTTTGTTTACTTTTTGTCAACGACAGTATAAAATAACGGTAATTATAATTAATGAAAACATTATTTTACATATGTAGCGACCAGGGGCGTGCATTGGTTTTCAAACAAGGTAGGCACTGTGGATCTAACTAGTCGCAGTTGAGCTTTGGAATAAGCAAAGATTGTTCCAAATATTGCTTACCGTAGGTATTTAGTATCTAGCGTAAGGAAACATTTAATGAGTGGATGTTTTTGAGTTTGGTAATAAAATAACGGAACCAAATTAAAATAAATTAACTTTAACACTATATTTATTTAGGTTTATAACGAGGTAGACACTGCCTAATTGCCTATATCATATGCACGCCCCTGGTACCTACCATATTTAATATATCGTAGCTACGTAGCTAGTGTAGAAGCCTCCCACTGGGACACTCTTTTGCACAGGAAGCCGGTTAGATTATGGCATGTGGGGGCGCCGTAGCTAGAGAAATTACTGGGCAAATGACACTTAACATCATATGCCTCAAGGTGACGAGCGCAATTGTAGTGCCGCTCAGAATTTTTGGGTTTTCCAAGAATCCTTAGCTGCATTGTAATGGGCGGAGCAAATTACTATAAGCTGAACGTCCTGCTCGTCTCGTCCATCTGGAGTTAGTAAAATTACTTAGAGCCAGTAACATGTGAGGCTGTGATCAGTACTCACAGTTTGCGGCATGACCGGTGCACCTGACTTCAAGTATCTGTTCTGTCTGTGTCCGTTGAGCGTGGTCTCTAACTTCCCATTACAGAGTCCATTAGCCACCGCGGTGGTCGTCATTGTTATAGACGACATACTAAATTACTATTCGGTTAACTTAAATTTTCACGAAACACTAAACTCCAATAAAAGTTTATCTCACTATTTTTTAAGACTTCGAGATCGGCTCAATAGGACTCGTTAATTGATTATTTTCAATTATTAAATTATCGTGTTGAATCTATTTAACATATTGTATTAGTAGGCGACACGACTGCACTCCGCGAAGGTTTAGCAGTGACTAACTTTTTACAAGTAGCGAAGTTCATATCGCTATTAGATGTATGCGGGTAGAGGTACAGTTGGGGGGGCGTTGGTCTTGGTGGCGCGACGTCGACGTGGAGGATTGGTCAGACACGCGACGCGCTATAGGCCACGAGCCGGGGCGGCCCACAGACCAAACAAATGAGCGATATAGGAAATACGCATCTATTGAATAAGTAATAGGTCGGCGAAAGTGTTATCGTATTGTATTCGTAACTACGAATTCGACCTTTTAATATCTTCGTAACCAGATATAGGTGTTAAAGTTAATGCATGTAACCTCAGAAGATATGCATACTTATTAGAGATACAATGTGCCACCATAAAATGAAAACTAGCGTGTTATTCACTTGTCTTTTGTAATGTCTTCTGTAATAAGGAAAAATACAAATGTAATACTTGAGATGTTGTTTTCTGTACATAATAAAATCGAGACGAATCTACTCGTAAGTGGTATATCTGACTGGTTACGAAGATATTAAAAGATCGAATTGTCCTGTCAGTTTACGGCCGTTTTCAATAACCTATCTATCCTTTGTTTACCTCACTATACGTAGACAAATCTATCATTTCACGCTTACTTACACTTCAATAACCTATTGACAGATAGCGTTGGACTATAACTATATTGGACATAACTATGGATAGATAAGATCTTCTCATTAAACGGTGATTGCAATATATCCGTAACTAGAGATACACAATTGAAAACGGCCGTTAGACTACACAATGTTGTACCAAAATTTCAAATTTAAATCGATATTTCATTCAATGAATAATTAATGTAGAGATTATTTTCACTGTTTATTCATCAGAATTTCTGTATTTAATTACATTTTTTTTTTGCAGAAAAGATAGTTTTTTGGAAACGAGCACACTTATCTAAACATTCGACGTGATTGTTAAAGCTCTATGACATCCTACAAGTTTTTTTTTCTAACAAATATGGATAGGTACTTCGCCCACGAAAGCCGTCCAAGTCGTAGTGTTGCTGACTTATTCATCCAGGTAACCAGCGTGTGATGGCTGTACGAATAGTATCAGCGTTTTTGGGAGACTGGTATCGTCTACGATCTGATAGATCATGTCTGAGCAAGATTACAGGCATATCGAGTCAGTTTCTCTAAAAAATTGTAACACTAACTATTCAATTGATTAATTGAAATTAATTACAGGCCACCCATATAGCCCAGAGGTTAGTGACCCTGGATATTGCGCTAGAAGTCCCGGGTTCGAATCCCAGTAGGTGCAAACATTGATATGATGATAGAATGTTTCAGAGTCATAGAATTCTATATTTGAATATATATCGTTGTCTTGCAACCCATAGTACAGGCTACGCTTAGTTTGGAACTAGATAATGTTTGTTAAAGTGTGTAATTGCAGAAGCGGCTCCGTGAGATTCAAGGATTCTATATTTATTTTGAGAGGAGGAGGACAAAGGAGCACTCGGCTCACAGAGATGACCAGAGGAATCACAAGAGCGTAGCCGACCTTATAAAGCGACGAAAAAACGGACATATGAATTATAAAACCTGCAACACATTTGTAGGTGGCGGGCGAGGACCGAACCGGAGGCACCGACGTTAAATTAGATTGGCGTGGAATGGCCGGAAAAACACATTTTGCCCTGTGCTTCTCCAGGGCATAAAAAGAATAGGGAAGACCCAGGCCGAAGTGTGTCGTAAGGGCATTTACCAGTGAGAGGCCACTTTTAGTGAGGATACCGGCTGGATTACTGGTACCACAACGGCGCCTTTTTCTGCCGTGGAGAATCAATGTTATGCATTATTGTGTGTCGGTATGAAGGGCGCCGAAGCTAGTGAAATTACCATGCAAATTCGTTAACACCTATCAAATACATACTCTTAACTTGGTGGTCTACTGAAACATGACATTGGCTGAGTTGTCGCCTTCCACAGAAGCCACTATACGAAAAATAGACTGTTTGGGAAGGATTAAAAACAGATAGAAATACTAATAAGTTTGTTTTGTATTGTCATGTCATTATATGATCACATTAAGTCTGCCCCTCGTGTGGTAATTGAAACTTGAAACATTAATAATCATTAAGCATTAATCATTAATTAAGCAATACCTTATAATATCCACAATTAACTGGCTTTTTTTCTAAGTAGTGTACTCATTAAGGTGTATTTAATTTGTACTTTAATGTTGTTATTACAGTCATTCAAATGCCGCGGATTAGTGAGTCTTTGTTTACCTCTAATTATAGATGAATTGGCTTCATGATATAGTAAACAACGTAATAAGTTAATGATGGCGCGCCACGCGAAAAGGAGAGCAATAGAATCGTAACAGACGTATTGTGATAGGAAAGTTACAGAAAATAGTGTTGATCTATCTATGATAGTGATGGACGATATAATAATAATAATAATATTGACACACTTTTTACACAAATTATCTTGCCCCAAGTTAAGCATATATAGCCTGTGTTATGGGTTACAAGAAAACCATATATTTAATACAATATACTTACTTAAACATACATAAATTCATATAAACATACATAAATACATTACATACGGGATTCGAACCCGGGACCTCTAGTTTAGTAGGTAGAATCGCTAACGACTCGGATATAAGACAGGGCTTTCAAAAATAGCTGACACAGTGAGTACTGTTATGTCATACACTTTTAAAATGAGGCCATGTCACTGATTTCTCAGTTCTGGCAAAATGCCTACAATTTTATTAAATCCCTCATACGATATGAGCGGGTAGAGACCGTCTCACGAAACAAGTCCCGCGGCATTAATTGTAATTAATTAATAATAATAATTATACAAATGATTTAAGCCAGACTTTGGCGAGACAACACGTCCTGAGGATGCCTCGTGTAGAGGCGAAACAAGTGTCGAATTGTTTTAAGAACAAATGTTGGCGGAATTGACACTAAAGAGAGCTTAAATCATTTGTATAATTATGGATTTCCGCAAAGTAACGCCTAATTCAATAAATTTTCAATAATTATAATAATAAATTCTTTATTGCCATACAAATAATTACAAATATAAAATTAACAATTATGCTACGCGATGAAACTAAAGGCATAAGGAAAAGGCTCAGCTTCACCTGACATGGAATCATGGATTTATGTTTCCATGCAGCGCTGTTTTTCAGCTATCCCCTCCTCCCTGAGGTGTTGAGCGGGAGTGGATGTAGTGTGGCTCCCCGATTACCTACTTAAGCTATCTTTTTTTATAAATGTTAAAAAAAAAAGTGTTCTGATTACCCTTGCAAGTGTATGTAAGTGTGTGTCTGTGTGTGTAATTAAGTTTTATTTTATAACTAGCTGACCCGGCAGACTTCGTACTGCCTCAATCGATAAATAAAATACCTAAACTTTTGTATAAAATAAACTTAAAACAAAATACAATACTTAGTACATTATTTTGATAAATCTCGTAGGGTTCAGCCTGTGTTTGCAATATAAGCGGAAAAAATGTTATTATTTACGACATCACTTTAGAAACCTCAAAAATAACAGTATTTGTCCACTATTTAATGGATGTTATTATACATATAAACCTTCCTCTTCAATCACTCTATCTATTAAAAAAAACCGCATCAAAATTCGTTGCGTAGGGCAGTAATATAGGGACAGAGAAAGCGAATTTGTTTTATACTATGTAGTGATTGATGTGTACTAATTAATTTAAGTAAAACAAAAAAAAAATAAATATTATCACGTATTGAGATCCTAGGGTAGTCAAAATCTGTAGAGACCACAGAGTATATAACCATGAGCTTAGCAATATTTCTCAGCATAAATGTAGTGTCGCATGTGAGAGAGACTGCTTTCGTGAGACGTATATACCACTAGCTGACCCGACAGATGTTGTTCTGTACATTATAAATGTAGCTAAGAATAATAATAAGTAGTAGTGATCTTCACAATCAAGAAAAACAAAATCCAATTGCTGATGTGATTGACTTTTTCTTGAAGATATCTCTAATCGATTGCAATCACGACCAAGGTTTGCTAGAATTTATTCATTCATTTCAGTATCTGGCAGTAGCGTTAACAACGAAAGGCTATTTTCAAAAGCTGGTCTGCTATATGAAGCCAAGCAGAGTCGCTATGCCAATGTGTTTAGTAATCACAGCTTCCCATATTCTCTTGCAACACTAGAGAAATCACAGGAGTGTTGCCGGCTGTTAAGGAAGGTGTATTCTTGAAGCTGACACATGTGATGTTGTCTCGGAAACACTGCACAAGGAAGCTCGAGAAACCGCACTAGTCTTTAGTATTATTAGAAGTAATGATACCAAATTAGGTATACTTGTTTGATAGTGACTAATGCCACACTCAGCAATTATATATATATTTCTTGTGTGCGTGTGTATGTCACTGAACTCCTCCTAGACGGCTGGACCGATTTTGATGAAATTTTTTGTGTGAGTTCAAAGGGATTCGAGGATGGTTTAGATTCACAATTGAACTACCTCCTAAATGGCTGGACAGATTTTGATGAAGTTTTTGGTCGTTCCAGTGAATTTGAGATTGGTGTGTGTCTTCAGGTGGATTCGAGAATGGTTTAGATTCACTATTGAACTACCTCCTAAACGGCTGGACCGATTTTTCAAATTTAAGACGTGTGTACAGTACAACGTCTGTTGGTCCCACTAGTATATATATATATATCCTACACTGGAAGCAAATAAACCAAGCCATCAACTACCTCGGAGTTCTGATTCGATTTTCTCAAGATGCTACAACTGTCATAAATATACTTATAGAAAGTGCATTTCATATGATTAATATGAATACTTAATTTATTCTAAAGTACCGACACATTGCAATTAAGCAAATAACTCGATGCTAATGATTTGCTCTGTTTTCACTATAAATCGCGATTAGCGTTTTTCTTTATAAAATAGGGGTAGTCGGATATTTCTTATCATTTCTTTATAATAAGTCATTCGTTTCATCAAACTCGTCTATTTTTGTTACTTTTTTTGTTCAATAATGAATACGACACTTAAGGCAGCAGCTCAAGCTGTAGCACTATTTCAAGCAGGCCTCCAAGGCCTCTCAGGTCGCTCCAAGATGCGAATCAGCAGATCTTCAGTGCAACGAGTTTACAGACCTAGAATACCTAGAGACTGGCGCATTTGATCTTCGTCCAGGTACAGACAGACTTAGGGCTGCATCTGACGGTGTCTTAACTTGGCATTTGTCACGCAGACTTTGTTGGACTTGAACAGTGTTGCTTATAGAAGAGGACCTGTAATGGTCTGTGACAGCATCTCGTTAACCACATGTAGAGTTGTTTTCATTAAACTTCTCATCGCTGCATTACTGAAAACCTCGCAGACCATGTGGTACCTTACACAGGATATAACGGACAGAATATGCAGTTGATGCATGATAATGCAAGGCCTGATGAAGCTCACATGGTAACCCAGTAAAAAATCTACTCTTATTTTAAAATCCTTAATAAACACTAAATAAATTAATAAATCCCAATGAATTTCTATATTACCTACATAAACAAACTTTATGTAGGTATAATTTTGATAGTTGTAAGTTTAATACTTTTTGATAAAATCAAATCACAGTTCCAAGCTAACAAGTGGCCCGGTTTATTTGCCTTCCAGTATTATATCTATACTATAGGCAACCCTTTAATAGTAGAACCACATTTTAACAATATTGCACAACTTCCAATTTTGTACAATAATATTATATGTTTGTGCCCCTTATATATTGAAAGGCCCCTCAGAAGTAAGTATATTATACAAATGATTTAAGTTTTCTTTAGTGTTAATTCTGCCAATATTATATCCGAGGCATCCTCAGGACGTGTTGTCTCGCCAAAATCTGGCGAGTTCGGCCAGGATGTCTCGTGTAGAGGCAAAACACGTGTCGAAATGTTTTAAAGACAAATATTGGCGGAATTAACACTAAAGAAAACTTAAATCATTTGTATAATTATGGATTTCCGCAATGTAACACCTAGTTCAATAGATTTTTTTAGTAAGTATAATACTTTTTAAAATGCTATGTGGACTTTTCAACAACACAATGCCTTAAGACTGTCCCTCATCTAGCTCAGATCTAAATCTTGTGGACTACAAATTATGGATAGTTTTGAGAGAATGTGGCCTGCTCTACTTGATTTTAAGTCTCATAATCCCACAGCAGAAAAAACACACACTTTTCCAAAAACATCTCATCAGTCCCATAGTACTTAATAATAAAACATCCTTTTTATATAATATAGATGGCAAAAATTGCTCCTAGGCCTATATATATTCATATAAATTTAAAAGAGGGATACCACCACTTTGTGTTGACTTTATGGTATGTATGTCATACAATATCATGGATGCCGCTGTTGAGGAGAGTTTCCAAGTTGGGCTTAATACCAAGACACCTTGATAGATAAAATATGAGGTTTGAGGGGTTACTGGAAGGCCTTCTGATACCTCAAAAGCAATCTGGGATTATCACCCACTAAACACCCCTACTCTCTTGTACCCGGTACTGTGAGACCACTAGCACTATTACTTGAAGACAGGAGTAATATTGAAAATAAGAATGAAATAATCTGAATCATTGAAATATACACAAAATAATTGCTCCAATAGGAATTGACAAGAAAGATAACAATGCTATTCTGAGGATATCAAAAATATACTATACATATCAAAGTTTCACTCTAAAAACACAAACATAATCATTGTGCATGCCTATGATTCTGAGAACGAATTGTTATAGCATGGCTATACCTGATATTCAAACATCATTTAGAAAAGTGTATTACTTACTTGACTCTGTACTGGAAATATTTGACTGCTAGTGCTACAGAAACTTGTGTCACTTCCATTCTTATCAACTTCTTTTTTTTCTAATAGCTTCTGGCTCATTTCCTTTTTTTCATCAACTTTAGATCGCTTTCGTGACATCATTGCATCGCACTGCGCCGGTTTAGTTGCAAGCAGTTACAATATTGATGTAGTATTTAAAATTTCAATTTTATAAGACACAAAGAGAGTAGAGATAATTTGCGACCGAATTATGACACTGAATTTAAAGATTCGAAATCAATTTTCTGAAGTTATTTTATATAATAACCTCGGCATGAACAAATGTCAAAGACGCAGATAAAAATTCAAAAATTTTAGAACTAGGAAATTGTAATGTTTTTAAAATATTATATTTTGTATTATTTAGTTTTCCTATTACCACATCAATAATGATAATATTAATTAGGAAATACGGCAGAAAAATTCGAAACAACAGACATGAGAATATTGAGCACAATATTGAGTAGGTACTAACTACTAGGTAGTAGGTACCTATTGACAAATCACAACACTCCAAGTTTATGACATCAGTGACAGCTGACCGATATTAAAGAGCATTGAGTACTGTACTGACCATACTTAGGGCCTAACTATTATTCTAAGGCCTAAGTAGAATTATTGAAGTAAAAACCCAATGACGTTCTATATATATAGACAATGCACCTCATACAAAATCAAAGCCGAAATATGCCATGCCACAAATGACACCATAATAAGCTTCGACTGCTATGTCTATACATTTCTGATGGTTTACTCCAGTTTTTAAAATTTTATTGGTCAAAAGGCAGCAATGTAAGCACTATTTCAGTCTCAGCTGCGTATTTCGAATTTGGAACCCGATTTGGACAGTGAAATCAGTGGGTTGCTATAAGTTTTACGTTCGCCAGTCTGTCCCTATTTTCTGATCAAGATTTGTTCAGTCGGAGGTTTTTTACGTTTTTAATCAAAAATAACAGTCATATCATAAAGAAGAAAGTTTGTATGTTTATTTTTGTCACTTCTTTACGTTTTTAAGGGATTTGGATTTAATAAGTTAAGGTAACCTTTAATGAGAGAAACTAATACTCAAATATAATATTTTTATACACAAAAAATAATTAGTTAAACTGTTTATATGTTAAGTTCCTTGAATTAAATAAAATTTGTCTTTTAGACTTAGATATCTTTTCCAGGTTATCTTTTTGCTAAATGTTGTGTAAGCGAACATAAACATATATTTGTAGGACAGCTTTTGTCAAATTTTAAATGTGGTTGAATAAAAAAAACTTAAACACTTAGGTGATGAAATATAAATATGCTTCATTGGTTTGTAAATTTCTTCACATCTCTCTCTTGCTACCAACTGGCGTCAATTCTCTTTCATTATCTCGCGTACGGGAAAGCTGAAAAATATTAGCTTTTACATATATGCAATGTACATTAGTATCAATGATCACTAGGTAACGATATTTCTTTGATAACGCGTAAATAGCACAAGTATGTAATTGTTCACGTATTGTAAGAACGGCGACAGAACATCACACAAAATACAATATTACTAAACATTGTTCAATAGGCCTTTAAAAAAAATTTTTAACAAAAAATAACCGACTCCATAAATAACAATAATCGTTACTAGAATTAGATTTATTAATTAGATTGTATAAAAATAATTATTTTTATACTTTTTAGTGCATATTATATCTATTGGTTTGGAATAGTGTTTTTGAAGACGGTTGTTTCTTTGTTATTTTTTATTTTATTTTATATCTTTTGTTAATCTGAACTACACTAACTAATAATTTGTCTAAATTTGTGTAGATCTACTAAATTTTGCAATGCAGCAATGAATGTAAGCGCATTGCAATTTCATTACAGACAGTTAGAAATTCTGCCACAGATCGCATTCTTACTGTTAGCCATTGAGAAGTTCCATTGATCATCATCATATTACACTACGACAAATATGATTATAACTACGTTAGTGTAGGTGACTCAAATATCCGGATAGCATACAAAAGATTCGGCCTAGTATCGTTAATTTGCTCCTAAGAAATGAAGACTTCCGTTACTTTGTTGTGGATCCCATAAGCATAGACTAATCAAACTATCACCAAACTACGAACTGCGAGAACACTTCTCTTAAAGCCGCGCCTAGTATCGGAATACTGGGTCTCAAAATCTCGAGCGATTGCCAATTCCGTGGCCATCTGGAGGGCAAAGCCAAATTGGCTTCGAAGAAGCGGGGCGTCATCAATAGAGCACGGCAATACTTCAAGCCGGCCCACATTCTAGCGCTCTACAAGCGCAGGTCCGGCCACATATGTAGTATTGCTGTCATATCTGGTCTGGTGCACCCCAGTATCTGCTCGATCCATTTGACCGCGTGCAACGTAGAGCAGGTCGAATTGTTGGGGACTCAGTGCTCTGTGAACGGCTGGATCACTTGGTGTTGCGTAGAGACGTCGCTTCATTGTGTGTCTTCTACCGCATTTATCACGGGGAGTGTTCCGAAGAGCTGTTTAACCTGATTCCTGCCGCCGAATTTCACCATCGCACGACACGCCACAAGTTAGGATATCATCCCCACCATCTGGATGTGTGGCGGTCCTCCACAGTGCGGTTTTCAAGAAGCTTTCTCCCTCGTACTACAAAGCTGTGGAATGAGCTTCCTTGTGCGGTGTTTCCGGGACGATACGACATGGGTACCTTCAAAAAAAGCGCGTACACCTTCCTTAAAGGCCGGCAACGCTCTTGTGATTCCTCTGGTGTGGCAAGAGAATGTGGGCGGCGGTAATCACTTAACACCAGGTGACCCGTACGCTCGTTTGTCCTCCTATTCCATAAAAAAAAAAACTACCTTCGAAGTATATCCCACGGCGTTCGCACTTAGAGCATTTCTTGATTCATACAATACCATCACATTAAAATTAATTTGTCAACTTGTCTATAGAGGGCACTGATTGATACAAAGACCCGCCTACACAGTAGGTTGCCGTCAATCGCCATGTTGTTTATTAATTTATTTGCCGCCATCACTTTGCTTTTTCATTATTGTTGTTGTTTGGTGTTCGTTTCGTGTTGATTATATACTGATTTCAGTTTGTTTCCTTAAAATGCAAAGAGCATAATAATGTAATAATAATAATTCCTTTATTTCAGGCTACAAGGCCCATAAAATAAATACATACCTTATAGTCTAACATACATATGATATCTAACTTAAATCTACGTCACATTTTCGCGGCGATGTGAGGCGCGGGTTCGGTAGCTTCCGGTGGTCGGCGACGTCCGCGATACTTGCGGAACACGACCCCCTTCGGCCACAGCTGCACGTCCAGGAAGGTTGATATGTGTTCTGTCGGGACGCGAACAACAAAAGAGTTGAAGTCTACTGCGTGACGCGTCACCAACTTTTCGACCCCCAACCGGAACCTTGTCTTCTCCACCAAGTACTGAACAATGTCGGAGGCCTTGGTGGTGTGGTGAAAGCGAGAGACGTAGATATACATCGCTGGGATAACGGGACGCAGGAGCTGGTTCTGTCCTATCGGTGCTGTGCCACATTGGTTATGACTAGGAGGTCTCCTCTTCTTCACCTCCACCTTAATGAAGCCATCCTTGTCGGTCAGACCTTTCGATACAGTTCGAGTGTCGAGTCGAATTACGCTGATTCAAAACTGGCTGGCGAAGCAATGCAAGCCCCACGTCGTGTGTTGATTTTATTAGCCTCTATTGACCTACTTACAACAGTATTGTTGCGCAAAGTCGCAACTTTAGCTTGCAGGTCCAGGTGATGGTGTTCTGAGATGCCTCTAATTTCAACACTACTTCTGCCAGGTCTGCCTTGAGGTTTGTGATGCCCTTCAGCAACTTGGTGACGTCGACATGGTCGAAGGTGACGGGCGGTAACTTGTTCAAGTTCCTTGCCACGAAAGACGGTACACTGTCAGGATCAGTCACCTTCAGGAGATTTATCATGTCCTGAAGACTTCTCTCTCCCCTTTTATCCCTCCTGCGGGACGGCATCTGGTCGGTTTTCATCAAAACCTCGTACGTACGGTACTTCTCGAAGATTCTTCATTCCGAAGTCCCGAGATCTTTGCACATCACCAGTTTCCTCATAAGATGCAAGTTCTCGGCAGCAATGCTGCTAGTAATGACTAATATTTATACCATAAGCCCGTGAACGCTGGTATTGCCCAAGGTTGTTTATTATCTCCTAACTATTCAAGTTGGCCTTCAACATGCATTGGTATAATGACTATAGTTCTCGAAATTATGCTTTCACTGGAATTCCATGCAGGAATACTCGGGAAATGAGTAGCTAGTGAAATTAATGGGTAAATGAGACTTAACATCTTATGTCTCAAGCTGACGAGCGCAATTTTAGCGACGCTCAGAATTTTTGGGGATTTTAAAGAATCCTGAGTGGCACTACATTGTAATGGGCAGGGCGCATCAATTACCATCAGCTGGACGTCCTGTTCGTCCCCAAAAAATACACTTTTGCATGAGACACCAAAAACCATCGACAACATTTCGTTGGTTCTAAACAGCACGATATAAATAAATATATATATATATATAGTATAGCTAGTGTATATATATATATATATATATATACTAGCTGACCCAGCAAACGTTGTATTGCCGATATTAAAATCGCGATACAAAAATAAATGTTGATCGTAGATGGGTGAAATTTTAAGTTGTATGTATTTTTTAATGCTGTCTCATAATCAAAAATATTAAAAAAAAAATAATTAAAAAAAAATTTCGTGTGGACCACACTTAACATTTTGGGGGATGAAAAATAAATTTTGTCCGATTCTCAGACCTACCCAATATGCACTCAAAATTTCATGAGAATCGGTCAAGCCGTTTCGGAGGAGTTCAACGTTGACACGAGAATTGTATATATTAGATATATATATTTATTCACCTACGCTTATTATTATGCAGGGATTATTGTCACTACTACCATTTTACTCGAATCGGTAAATAAACCTGTAAATATATGATTCACAGTTCCGTGTAAGAGTATAATTGTATTGTTTGCAGCAAGCGAATGGGAACGCCGAAATCCATAGCCTGAGCTATTACGAGATGTACGTCAAGGATTTCGTATCGACAGATCAGCCAAGCTCGAAGACAATGTATCGCGGTCGTACGCCGACCCTTTACTGATCCACGAGGTGACTACAAAGAAGAGCTGGTTCAAAAGGTTTATTCAGTTCCGTTAGGAAACCTTCAGTGATTTTATACGGGCGCAAGAATGGGAATTAATTGACCAAGGAATAAGTAACCATATATTTAAGTTTCATGACATAACATAGATTTAAGTGAAGCCTGTGGTGGTTTGACTCATGTAGCGCTGAGACTCTGTGATATAGTTCCAAAACTGATACGTTAAAGCGAAGAGTAAGCAGAAAACACGAAAACAAGGTGTTTTTAGACAAGTTTTGTGGTGAAAATATAGCATTTGGAGCTATGAACACTACTTTATCCTGTTATACATACCCTTAAGTCTTACTTGTAGGTTGCTAATGCTTGCTGTTAGTTAAACCTAACCCTCATGAGCTATTATGAATTATTAGTTTTGTTTGCAGTTAAACAAGTTTTTTCGCGGCATGATGCATTTGTTTAGCATACTGCTCTCATAAAAGTTGTTCTTATAGCTTTTACTTTTTTGTGTTGGTACATTTATTAAGATTAGGAATCAATAATGAGGATTGTAAGCAATTAAACTGTTTGCGCCTGTTAAAATGTTAAATTTTCGACGCATAATTTTGAAAATATCGCTCAAGGTCGCTGCATTTAGTGTCGCCTTAAAGTTTGGATTACTGTGCTCTTACGGCCGTTTTCAATAATTAATTAAATAAATTTGAATAATTCGTTATTGAAAACGGCCGTAAGTCGATACTCTTTTGAGAGCTTTCGTAAGTGTCATGTACGTAAGTAGTAAAGTCAGATTTTTGAAGTGATAACTTCTTTAGACACGTAAATGCCTTTGGTCACCTGCGTTATCATCACCAAAAAGAAATGAATTTGTATATATGTATAGAGATATGGCCATAGAGCAGACAACACGATAGAGTTTGTCAATGACGGTTCTATGTGACGTAAATCTCTTTGGCGCCACTTATTTGACAGGAATTAGAAAATCCAATCAAATTATTCATTTCTTAATTAAGTTATACTTCTTTTGGCGCGTTTGAGATAATTTTTCAAAGCGAATTTTTAAGATGACACGCCCTATCGTTAGCTTGTCAACTAGACCATTTGTAACATACTTCAGCCACCAAGCCTCTTGTAACTCATATGTCTACTGAACCACAACCAATGGAAAAGAATTAAATAAATTTCAATATTGAAAAGTTGTAAAAAGAATAATTTATTTCTAATTGTATAAAATTATTTTAATATCTCATTTTTAAATTTACCTAAATTGTGCGGTATAATATTAATATTGTCATTGGTTGTATTTAATACCCACGGACTAGTAAAAAAATAAGGACTTCGTGTCGTGACCTTACACAATAGTGTAGCACCAAAACAAGCCGATTAAAGTGTAAATACATAGCCCCACGCACACACTTACACTACTACAGGTCGATAGGCGGCCATTGTGAGAATTGTCATCATCTGTGACAGATAAGTTTGCGTCTCAATAAAATATTTTAAAAATGCCGTCGTGCGTTGTCAAAAAATGTAAAAACGATACTATATAATAATAGTATTTGTGGCCATATATTATGATTATTTAAGGGAGAAAAAATTGTGTAACTAGTATCCCCCGTAACCGCACACACACTAGCATAACGGTGCTTCACTTGCTAATATCACGGCGCGGAGTCCTGCTTTTTTTAACTCGTCCGTGTTAATACTATCTTTATTACAATATTGTTCTTTCAACAAACGTAAAATAACACGAGAAATATTCTTTTTTAAGGATTTTTGTTTTGTTACTTACATTTCAATAACCTATCGACATAAAGCATTGGACTGTAACTATATTGGACATATCCATGGATAGATAAGATCTTGTCATTAAACGGTGACAACAATGTATCCGTAACTAGAGATGCGTTATTGAAAAGATCCGTTAGTATATCAAATATGATTTGACCTTCTCTAATAACGTTGCTAAAAATTTTCCTGTTAACCCAAAAATTCCATCAAAATCGGTTTAGATTGATTGCATTGCAGGAGATTGAAGGGAATAAGGGAAAGGGCTAGGCGGGCCAGAGTACTTTAAATATTGTAGATGTAACATTTTACAGAAAGGAGCCTTTATTTTAATTTAAAACACAATTTGAACTGCATTCATACATTTTTAAATAATTGCCTTATTAAACCGGAAATAGAATCCGCTACATGAGTAAAAAATATCCTGTAGCTTTATCAAACCTACCGAAAAGCTTCATCATAAGGTTTATTTTTTTCTGTATAAAGTAGCATCAGAAATAAAAGGAAGATCATGAGTTTTAACATTTGTTGTAAAATTTTATACACAAAAATGAACAGCTGATATTGCTGTCAGGACATACAACACACATTATCACGTTCGATTCCTGGTCAAACAGGCAATTAAAAACTGCTTTCAGTAAAATGTTAGGTCTACAATATTTAAGGTACACTACAAACGTGAGGCAGACGAGAAACGTTGGTAAAAATATGATCGCATTTTTTTTCTCAGCCACGGGACCCATCTGCACAATTCCACTTGCATATCAAAAGAGTGTTAATTCCGAGTGGTATTCTACCATTTATTTACCCAGGATGTTAAAAAAAAAAGTTCGCGAAAGACGACCAAAAGCCGCGTTCTCCTACATCATGACAACGCTTCTTCACACACGGCCAACAAAACTGTCATTTTTAGCTTCCAAAAAAGTACAACTCGTCATCCATTCTGCACATAGCCCCGACCTAGCACCCAGTGATTTCTGTATTCTCTCTTCCTTCTCTTCTCTTCGTCTGGCAAGAGGTTGGAACTATCAAGTGTCTGTCTACTGAGGAAACATCATCTACTTATTACCCAAGTATTATATATAAAAATCAGCTTTTATACTATGACGTAAGTAAAATTATAATTTCATGAACATTAAGGGTCTGGCAAGGGGTTGCCACGATGTTAAGTGTCTGGCAATGAATAACGTGATCTTAAATAATATTCTGAAGGTAATACCGAAAAGTCGTACTTTATTATTTGATGTATTAAGATCTGTATTTTACACACCTTTGGTACAGTTTACCTGCCAAAGCCACTGTAACCCAACCTCCATAATGGTCCATCAATGACGTTCTATACATATAGCCAATGCACCTCATACAAAATCAAAGCCGAAATATGACACATGCCACACATGACACCTAAGCTTCGACTGCCATGTCTATTTTTGGCGTTTACTCCAGTTTTTCAGTTTTATTTTATTTTATTGGTGAATAGGCAGCAATGTACACACTATTTCAGTTTCAGCTGCGTATTTTGAATTTAGAACCCAATTTGGACAGTGACATCAATGGAGTAGAAGTTAGGTATTTTTTTAAGCCCAGACTGTCCCTATTTTCCGATCAACATCTGTTCAGTCGAAGGTTTTCTACGTTTTGAATCAAAAATCACTTTCATATTATAAAGGGGAAAGTTTGTATGTTTATCTAGTGGCTTGTGATTATATTGGTAACTTCTTTGCAATCTTTAGATTGTACATATAATGTATTATTTAAACACTTTTTAAACCACACTTAGGCTTGTTGATTGACACACAGTTGACACACGACTAAGGAGAAAAGTGTGCTTACATTGTCTTTAAGCACACTTTTGCCATTCCGTTATCAGACTGCGAATGATATGTCCATATGTATAGAACGTATAATCTTAGAATAATAACGCTGAGAACGTGAGTAGGCTCAAGCGAAATGAAGCAAATTCAATGTGGCCTTTTAAGGCTACATACGTTTCTCGCCACCTCAGGCTGTCAAGTTCCATGACAATCAGCGCACAATTGAAAAATTACTTACTGTTTTTTTATGGAAAAGCAGGTTAAACGAGCGTACCACAAGGTCACCCGGGTGTGCAGTGAAAGGGTGTCACAACGCATCTCGTAATAAAAATAACGAAAAGAAAATCACATTTCACACTTAGGGGGGGACACATAGAAAAGACGTAACGTGTCCCCGCGTTAGAGTCAAAGTGTTCTGTGCCGTTTAATGACAAGATCTTATCTAGCCATAGTTATGTCCAATATAGTTATAGTCCAATAGGTTATTGAAATGTAAGTAAGCGTAAAATGATAGATTTGTCTACCACTAGTAAGTAAATGAAAGGTTATTGAAAACGGCGGCAAATTCAATTAAACACAATGGTAGCAGCTTTGATATTGAAGTTAACAAAAATGCAGGTGTTTAAAATTTTTGAAGCAGCTATTTCAGATTCCTTAATTTAATGTTTCATAGGGCATCGTAGTTTGGTTTTGATTGTTGTCTGCAAAATCGAAAAAACCACACTTCGTAGAAAAACGGTACAAGTCCTTAGCCGGCTTATGACACCACTGAAAATAAATCTATTCTCCGATGGACAAGATTGCTCGATAGCTTAGTCTAAAGTTATTGGAAGAAGTAGCGTCTGGACTATTTGCATACCCTACAACAAAGATTTAAATGGCAGAAGGACGTGTATTCGTTGCAAGTGGGGACTATAGTTCTTGAACATCAAGATGAAGTTCAAGAACTTCAACTTCACCTTCTTCACTGTGGCCGCTTGGTGTTATAGAAAAGGTATATCCTGGGGGGACGGAGTAGAGTAGTATTAATGAGTTCGCAGGGGAAACTGTTTAAAGCCCTGTCGTAAAGCTGTATTCCCTACTAATAGTTTATAGTTCTTTATTATTAACATTATTATATTATTATTATTTTGTTTTTTGTATATTAGTAATCCTACCAATATTATAAATGTGAAAGTTTGTATGTCTGGATGTATGTTTGAACTCCTTTAACTTAAAAACTACTGAATAGAGTTTGATGAAACTTTACAATAATATAGCTTACACACCAGAATGACAAATAGGCTATAATTTATAAAATTTTAGTGTGAATTATACAAAATATAAAAGAAGTGTGATTGTTACTAATGAATACAACTAGCAAGTAAAAGATCTATACAAATGAAAACTTAACTTATCTAAACATATTGTGTTGAATAGTTGATTAAAAGGGATTACTTCGTTTTTATTTTTATTATATAGGTTAGTAATTGGTTTTCTTTTGATTTTTATACAATAAGTTTCTTTGTGGTGAATAGTTCAATGAGAATGCGAAAGTTTGTGAGTGTGTGTGAATGTATGTTACGTCTTCACGCACAAATTACTGAATGGATTTTAATGAAATATTACAATAATATAGCTTAATAAAATAAGATTAATGATTTTACTCTAAAATTCTACTAATAAAAGTTATAAAGATGATGATAATATTATGTTGTAGTCTATGTCTGTATTCTAATTGCACGGACACGCAGGCGGTCGGTTGACTGCGGGCGGGTGCGGGAAGGGGTCGCTCATAGCTGCATCAACTCATGATGCAAGAGCATGTAAATTGTAGATATTGTTGAACGCAGGCAGTCAGCGTTGAAGGTAGTGTCCTGACTGCGAATTTAAATTCAACGGATAGACACGACTTAACTGCCAGAGTTTTTAAAATAAAAGTTCAAAAATTTGTTATTCTACTTGCAAATGGCAAAATATTTGGTGATATGAAGTGCTTCATGTATTCGATTGAGTGGCAGAAAAGAGGCTTGCCTTATGTGCACTTACTCCTATGGTTGATGGAAAAATTACGCCCTAACCAAATCGACGAAGTCATAAATGCAGAGATACCAAACCCAGAAACTGATCGAAAACGCTATGATACTGTGACCAAAAATTTGATACACGGTCCCTGTGGGGCACTAAATCCATCACCATGCATGAAGGAAAGCAAATGTACCAAAAAGTATCCAAGAGTGCTGTTAAAAGATACTCAAACCAACGACAAAGGCTATCCTCTGTACAGGCGCCATCACCAGAAGATGGCCGCATGATAACTCAAAAAATCCGAGGTGGAACACAGGAAGTATTGCTTGACAATAGCTTGATTGTCCCATATTCTCCTCTTCTCATCAAAATTTTTAATTGCCATATAAATGTAGGGTTCTGCAATACGGTACAGGCGATAAAATATATTTGTAAATATATTAACAAAGCGATCAGGCTATTTTTAACACCCAACAGCAAGGGAATGTTCATATTGACCGGAAAGATGAGGTGCAAACATTTAAATCCGGTCGATATGTTAGTAGCAGCAGCAGCGTGGCGGATTTTGGGTCTGCCAGAGAGAATGGCCATACCACCTAAGACGACACTAACTGCATTCTTCCTGCTTTGCCACAATGACGCATTTGCAAAAACATTACTTTATGTTGACATACCCCGCTACTATTTGTGGAACGTGTCGATGAAAGAATCGAAACGTCGTTTACAAGGAACACCTGCAGACGGCTGGCCAGGCGTGAAGGCAGGAGATGCTCTGGGGCGCATTTACACAGTGCACGTTAGTACCTTCGAATGTTACTATTTGCGAATGCTGCTAAATGTAATACAGGACCCCACTAACTTCTCGGATCTAAAAACAGTTGACAGCCAAGAACTTGAAACTTTTCGACAAGCGTGTGAAAAGTTGGGATTGTTGGAAGATGACAACCACTAGGATGCGACAGTGGAAGAGGCCGTACTGTGTCGCTCTCCTTCGCAAATAAGGGAGCTATTTGCAATATTGATATGCACTTGCAGCTTATCCAACCGTCTTCAACTATGGAATAAGTATAAAAATGCATTATCAGACGATATTTTGCACAGACTTTGCATAGATCAAGTCAACAAGGATCTATGTTTGAATGAAGTACTAAGACTTATAGAGGATAAAATAATAACCATTTCTGGAAAGAAATTGTCCGACTTCCATATGCCTATACCACAGCAGCTCCTAGAAATTGGTGAAGGCGACCTACACACTGACGAGGCAGGTATGGTTCTTTTCACACACCAATTTTTCCATGTCGTGGAGTCGGAAGATGAACTCATAGATCAAGTTTTTCTGAATCTACAACAATATACACTCAGCGGCACAATTAACCGCCCACCTTGATTTTTTACGATTTTGGTTAAAAAATAAATAGTGGTTAAAGAATTTATTTCTCATAAGAATCTTACAAATTCACTTTTAGAGAAAACAATTTGATAACATAATTATTAAAGTAAATGCCGGTAAGCTTAGTTTAACTAAAGTTAGTAAAATTATAAATCTAGTCAATAATCGTGTCAGCGGGCGAACGTAGTCTGGCTCACCGTGGCCGGTACCCACTGGCAACCGCTGACTGACTACTGACTAGTGACTGTTGTCGCCTGTCGCTTTCAGGTATGTTTTACTTGTTGGGCCGAGTCGAGTCGAGCCGCAAAACCAGTTGCATAAAGCTTGTGCCTCAGTAACAGTTAAATTTCTTTTTCCATAGTTTGTTTGATAATCGTTCTTGGTGCTCTTAAGCAGATGTTATTAGCCTGTCTTGTCATGATTTTTTGAACGTGGGTTTTTTTTTTGTAAATATTATTTGTGTATGAATATCCTTAGTAAGCATTTTTCTAATTAAAATACAAGTATTATATTTATAAGATTGAGTTATATTCATGACTTGAGTTTGTTCATAAATTTTCTTAGTGGGCGTAAGGTAGTCATAATGAAAAAGTGTTTTAATTAATTTATTTTGTACTGTTTGTAACGGTTTTAAATTTGTTTTAGTTGCTGTTCCCCAAATCTCGATCAAATAATCTATATGAGGTTTAACCATACAATTATAAATCATAAACTTCACCTGTTTTGGGAAGCATCGGGCTATGCCACGTAATGCCCCTGTTAATGATGTGAGCTTATTTCTTCAATATGTGGTCAGTTGGCTATCAATGATTAATCCTAAGTATTTTTGTTTTGTTACTTTATTTATTATCTCACCATTAATTGATAGACTTTTATATGTACCAAGCTTTTTGTTCTTAGCAGCAAAAATAATATAATTGGTTTTAGACGTATTTATACTAAGTAAATTTGATTGCAACCAAATGTGTAGGAGATTCAGATCATGTTGTGCGTCTTCTATAATCGTGTTGATGCAGTGACCCGAATAAAAGAGACTTGTATCATCGGCACAAAGTGTTATTTTCCCTGTTAGACCAATCTCATGTATACTGTTTACATAAATCAAAAATAGTAACGGGCCAAGGATTGATCCTTGAGGGACACCGTAAGATATTTTTGAGGCGCACTCTGGGCTTCACCAAGTTTTACAATTTGGTGTCGGTTGCTAAGGTAAGATTTGAAAATATCGTAAGCAGTATTTGAAATACCTATATTTTTTAGCTTCATTAAAAGTAAATCATGACTGACTGTATCAAAAGCTTTTTTTAAATCAATAAATATGCCTAAATTTACTTTCTTTTGATCAATGTTGATTTTGATTGATGTAACCAAGTCTATTGTAGCTGCTAGTATTTGACCTCCGTCGAAAAACGTATTGTCTTTGAGAAAGAAACTTTATGTTGGCTAAGTATTCACTAAGCCGAGTGTGTAGAATTTTTTCAAAGATCTTTGACATTATTGGTAACACCGATATTGGCCGATACCTTACCACGGTCCATTTTATTACCTGATTTAAAAATCGGGGTTACTTTAGCAAGTTTCAGACAATCCGGAAAATGTCCTTCGTTTAGACATGAATTTATGCATTCTGTTAAATGAGGAATGATGAGATCTTTGAGACATTTTACTATTTTTGTGCTTATACATACCGTCGATACCCGAACTCGTGTTTATATCCAAATTTTCAATAATTTTAGCCACCTCTTGCACTGTAGCAGGTTTTAATTTACCTATTTCGATTTCATTAGGTTTTATGTTTGAAGCTAGTGTGTGTTTCAAATTGTTGTTGTGATGTATTGGAATTTTACTTGCAAGTTCAGATCCTATGTTTGAAAAGAAATAATTGAAGTATTCGCATATATCTTTGGCATTTAAAAGCGGGCCTGTCGGACCAGTGATTTTTGATGGGATGTGAGTCTTATTTATCTTATTCTTGGTCAAATTGTTGACAAGTTGCCACATTTTTAAAGGATTTTTCTTACATGTTTTAAAAGAATTAAGGTAGTATTGACGTTTTGAATTTTGTATGTCTAGTTGTACCTACAGAGTTTCTTTGCTGTCGAAACTCTTCTTTGAGCTTGTCGTTAGCTGGTGTTTGTTTCATTTTATGCCATAACGTGTTCCTTTTATTTATTGATTCAATCAAGTTCTTGTTTATCCAGTCTGATCTTGGTGGATTCAAGCGTTTTATTTTTGTAATTTTACTCTTAGCTATGGTTTCTAATAATAGGATCTCCAATTTTTTGTATTCCGTAAATAAATTAGTTCCTGGGCTCAAAGTGTCATTCATTATATTGTAAAGTCTATCATATTTAACTGCTTCGTAAGCAATTTGATTCGGTCGTTCTGGATGAATTTTATCTACTTCAAAGTATATTTGCTTATGATCTGACATTGCGCTGTCAATTATGACCATATGGTAGTTATTATCCCGTAGATTAGAGGCAACGTGATCCAGTATAATTTTTGAGGTATCTGACTCTCGTGTGCAGTATTTTTTATGAATTTTATTTAAGATCTTAAATCCATTTCTTTTAATTAATGCTTGTATTCTGTCTCTAATTTGTCTTCTTTGAGTAAATTTATTTCTCCAAAAATTATAGCTCTCTTCCTATTCTGTAACTGTCGATCATAGCTTTCTAAAATTTTTTTGCCTGTAAATGGCTCCAATATCTAAAGAAAACTTATCCAGATGTACCCACAGGTAGTGGTTACCGTCGTCACAAAGTTCATCGATAAATTCATGTTTCAGAGTATCGTGTATGTAGATTGACACTCCACCACCTCTTGTGGATTTCCTGTAGTTGTAGTAATGTGTATGGTTTGGAAATGTCAATCTCTGAGCTTCGGATTCGTCTTTTATCCATGTTTCCGTAAAAATAATGACATGTATAGGTGTTTGAAATGTTTCCACTATACACTTCACCTCATCAACTTTGCCAGGCTTTACTATACTGCGAACATTAGCATATAAAAAACTTATTGTCTTGGGTGTAGTTGTAATATCTTTGTAATTGGTAACAAATTCATATGAAACATTATTTTGTTTATCTGTGGTACGATCGGAGCTTTTCTTGGTAATTAGTTTTTTGATGGCTGTGTTACAATTTTTGGTATTCCCTTAATGTATTTTATTGTAAGGTTTGATTCTCCTTTCTCTTGGCGCTCTTTTAATTCTTTTTTAATATTAAACAGATATTTTTGTTGGTATGGTGTCTGGTCAGAATATATTCGGACTGAGTTGTCTTTAAGGCTGGATTTATTGCGTAATATATTTTTGGCTGTTTCGTGAGAATTAAAACACAGTTTCACCGGACGTGTTTTCTTTTCATCATATTTACCAATCCGCATGACTCTTTCAACTTGTGGACAGTTCGGACAAATAATATTAATAATTCTTTCTGTTTCAGACTTGACTTGTCCCTCTCACGTCGTTCTTCTTTGTTGAGACAATGGCGCTCAGAAATTCCAGTTATTATTATGTTCTTACTTCTTGTAGTTTGCTCTTGGATTTCGAGTGTGCTGCTTAAAAATAAAAAAAACTGCTGAATAAATGAATTCTAATAGTGCGTATTTCCACCTCTAGCTTTCATGACTTCCATCAAACGGTTTGGCATGCTGTCGATGACATCTTTGATCTGTTGTTGTGGAATGTTCTGCCACTCCTCAATCACGGATTGTTTTAATTCATCTATGGTGGTTGGAGCTGGTATGCGGCTTCGAACACGTCTTTTTAAATTGTCCCATATGTGTTGAATAGGATTTAAATCTGGGCTCCGGGATGGCCATGTTAATTTTCGAATCCCGACGGTATCCAGGTACGCGGTAATAACTCTAGCAACCTGGGGGCGAGTTTTGTCCTGCATTAATAAAAATCTTCGCCAATAAATGGAGCAAATGGCATTACATGAGGTTCCAACACTTCTGTTACATACCTCTGAGCATTTATTCCACCTCTTTCGAAGATGACCGAGTCGGTGCGTGCTTTGTAAGTAATGCCGTCCCATATCATGATAGAGCCACCTTGATAACCTACTGTTTCCACAACAGTACGTGGTGCAAACCTTTCATTCTTGCGTCTGTATACACGCTGGCGACCGTCAGGACCGTGCAAGCATATTCTTGTCTCGTCAGTAAACATAACATTCTTCCATATTCCATTCGGCGTGCTCTCGGGAAAAACGAAGTCTTTCTCTCCGGTGGCCTACGAGCAATTGTGGCACTCGAGATGGTCGAAAAGCTCCAAGGGCATTCTCTCCTAGTCTTCTTCTCACTGTTCTTTCACTCACTTGAACATTGCGAACCTCACGAAGTTGGTTTCGTGCCTTAACAGCTGTAGTGAACCGATTTCTTAGAACATTGGTCACAATAATCGGTCGTCACGAGCGGAGGTGCATCTTTTTCGGCCCTGTCCTGGTCTTCGCTCATAAGAGCCAGTTTCCCGAAACCGTTTCACTGCATCCCTTAAGGTGGTACGTGCGACACCAAGCTTCCGCGCCACGTTACGCTGACTAAACCCTTCGTCGATAAGAGCGACGGCTCTCGCCACTGAATTAGCATCAAATGGCATGTTTGTGATGTCCAAACACTAGCTTTAAGTTACGAAACCAAAACAAACTCAAAATGTTTACTTTTATGCCACTGAAGCAATGTAAGCAGTATGGCAACGATAACGATAATGAGACGAAGTTCGATATTTATCCTATTCACAACTTATGCGTTAGAAAAAACAAAGTTAAGTGGGTAGTTTGTAATTTTTTCGTTACTACATTTCTTTCACACTTGACTTATTTATGCCCAATAACTTACAACTGCGATAACATCCAAATTTGCCACTTTAAAAGGGTGGGCGTTTAATTGTGCCGCTGAGTAATAACTTACCATTTAATTTTAAGCGCCTACAATTCCCACTAAAAGTTGCATTTTCAATGACGATCAAAGAAATGAATTTCTTTATCTAAATTATCGCAGTTTCGAAAACACGATTACGAAAAAAAAATCTCGATAGATTTATTTTTTGAAAAATAGTCTTTTTTATTTGAATTGTTTATATTATCATAAAACTATGATAGCTATAAACACAAAACTTATTTTATTCGATAGTTTATTAGTATTTATAAATATTCATCGTGGGTTTTATCAATACGCTTTGTGAATTATTTTATATTAATTTTTTTCGTAATAAATCAAATGCGACGCCTTGGTTGCATGCTCGCTCATACCAGCAGTACGCCCGTGACCGCGGTCAAGGAAGGTACTGTGTTCGTGTCTCTCGGGCTCACATTACGTAAGATTTTAGCAAACAAGTACAAAGCGGGAATCATAGTCAAAAAATAATGATGATGAGATAGCGTATTTGTTGAAATATATAGGTAAATGGAAGTCGGAAAGTACTAAAATAAATTAACGTTATATTATTTTGAATATTATGCCACGCGGGATATTTGTATGTACATACGTATGTACTTTAGGGAAGTTAGAAATCCAAGATGGCCGAAGCGCAAAATTATGATTTCAGCAACATGGATATCGTGTCCGAGGTTCTCGAGGGTGCAGACAATATTTTGGGATCAATTTTGAAATCCAAGATGGCCGCCGCGCAAAATTATGATTACATTATGGGTATCGTATCCGAGGTTCTCGAGGGTGCAGATAACGATTTTGTGATCATTTTTTAAATCCAAGATGGCCGCCGCGCAAAATTATGATAACAACATTATGGGTATTGTATCAGAGGTTCTCGAGGGTGCATAAATCGAATTTGGGATTATTTTTGAAAACCAAAATGGCCGCCGCACAAAATGGCGGCGATCTTGGATTAAAAAAAAACCTGCACAAGGCTAGTAGGGCAGATGTTCTACTTACTAGCGGCTGCGCGCTAAACCTGGGCGATACAAGGCTATTAGGGAAGCCCGAGTAAGAAATACTCTTGGTCAATCGGTTACTCAATCGCTCTCTCCCTTGCACAAAATCGTCTCAAATTTCCGTGACGTTCTTTTCCGTTTCATTTGTAAAAAAATTACCCTCATGCGCCTAAAGAAATTTCACTTCAAAATGCATAAAAATATCACAGCATTTCATATTCTTGCGCAACCATTTTTATAAAATATTACGCGGTTCTTCCGGGGTGGGGTCGTTGACCCGCATCGCTCGGCTAGTGTCTCAGCCATGCCCGCTTCGAACGTATGGAAAATACGTTCGAGTGATTTTTGCCTAGTGTTGGGAAAACCTCGCCTTAAGAAGGTTATTCTCTGTACCCTTTAGTTACTTATGTTCCGTTTTTCATAAAATATATCGACTTCTAAGTACTTTTGAAGGCAAATATAAATTAGCATTTCGAAAACTTTGGTAATGACCGGTAATACAAAAATCAGATATTAAAACACAAATAAATGACAATAACTTTTATTTTAGTTAAACAGAAATGTATACATGTTTGTTATAATTCCTATAAACAGAACTCGTACCTACCTAGGTGCGAGAAACAGTTACAATCCCATCAAAATGGAATGTGAAAGTCCAATTTTTTAAACATAAAAACCATTTTGAATGAATAAAAACTATTCAATATACAAATCTTGAACTTAAATTCTTTCAATCGTTAATAGTAAATTTATTTTCTCCAAAAACTGGACTATCCATACAATACATAAAAACAGTTTAAATAACAATGAAAAAATATTACGAAATAGACAAATGGTTATAAGAAACGAACATTTATAATGGCTGTTATAAATTAATACACAATGTATCACAGCAATTGAAGCCAACAGATGGATTATGAGATCGAAGATAATAACGTCAAACACATAATATATAAATAATATCAAACACAGATAATGGATTATTTTTGTAAGGGGAATGAGTGAGGACAATATTTCAAAGATTATTTCATAAATATATCTCGTTATTATTTCTAGGCGGTGTTTATATAGTAAGGGGCCCAATAATGAAGCTTTAAACAGTGTGTAGCATAGAATGTGGGCAGTAATAAATACAAGCGTTGCAGGACATGCATGTGGCCTTCTATGCAGTTAATGCAACTGTCAAAGCTTCTTTCTGTTCGCTGGTCAACTGCATCAAACACGAGTTGAAAAGTTCGCCGTTTCGCTGTATGGAATAAAAATAAGAGTTATTAGTATACAGTACACTTTGTCTGTCTTAAATAACGTTAGATTCTAATTCTTTTTGATGTCATTTCTTATATACTAGACACTACTACCGCTTCGGAAACGAATGGCGCTCGGAGGAAGAACTGTCACAGCATTTTTTTTTGCGCTCTTTTTAATTAAATATACAATATTGTCATTGCTATTGCTATAAAATAATCATTGTTTGTCCCAATACTTATGATTCCCGTTCAAATAAACAAAAACTTTCTGCCACCTACAAAAAACCAAACTCAGTTTAGCCTCACAAAAAAAATATTCAAGTTCAAGTAACCAATTAGTACTTTGGTTATTTCACTGGTGTTACTCATTATCAGGTGATTGATTAACAGGTGACTTAAATACCTAAACATGTTCTTGAGAAGTGTCTTGACAGATAGGTAATGGAGTATACAAATTAAGAGTTGAACAAAGCATACAAGATTTTATGACGATATGTCACTTGAACGGTGAGCTCAGTTGGTATGAGCACTGGCACGGAACGCGAGAGGTCGTGGGTTCGAGTCCCGCATCGTTCATAAAATTTTGTTTTCAAATTTTATTTGTGTATTAATCCTAGAAGTGAGGGTTATCACTTTAAAAATATAACAAATTGTTTAGATTTACAAGAGCGACATCTCAAGACAATTTCCTAATATGCAAATATTGGGGTTGAGCAGGTTATCAACTGTAAAGTAGATCCTGTAGATGAAGCTACAACCTGAGATTATTGTACTTGTACTTGTGTAGAGAACTTGTACGATTTATTATGAGTAAAAGGAGATAGAGTCGTAGCTAGTGGAGAAAGTTTAAAAATATTATTTAAAGTTATTAAATAGTTTGGAAGAGAACAGTTACTATAAATCAATTTTGTCATTACAAAAATAAATAAATACAGAAATATGTATAATATAACTTATCCATATGAAGGATATACTAATAGTTTTTGTTGAGGTACCAATGTTTGTCTCCAAAACATAGATAATGAAAATTAGTAAGTGTAGTCTATGGAATTAAAAAGTTAAGTGTCACAGATGACAGTTGACATAATGTAGAGAAAGGCTCGATCTACATAATTAAAAATTGGTGTTTTGTGAAAAATAGAAAATAAGGGGAAAACATGTAAAAGGAAGAAAATAAAACAAAAATATTAAATCATATGTTTTATTCTGCTGGAAACTACTCCCCAACAGTTTTTTTGGTATTTAGTTATCTAAAGTATCAGCTAACATTTATAAAGATATTTTCTTTATTATGGTTATCGATTTGATGTGGCTGATAGAAACATCACAAAACTCAAATGTCAAACTTCTCTATCATAGTTTTTGACTTTGACATAAGATTTTAATCACTTGTGATTTGTGAACCCTTGTTGCATTTATTGGTGTTTCTGTTTTTTTGCAATTGTTAATTATAAAAGGATAATATGACGAAATTAATTAATAAAGTTGATAACATAATAAATATTATCCTTTTTTTTAATAAAAGATTTCGACTAAGTGAGAATCTTCTTTTTTGATGCTATTTAAAAAAAATCTTGTTGAAATTGGAAAGCCTTTATCATCAGATGAAATTATTATTGCAGTTAAGCTCTGCAAGTGTGAATATGCCACTCATGAAATATAAAAATCATTATATTTCATGACCCCCAACACTAGCAATGTCAAATAAAAACTCAGTATACTAACACTGTAAGGTTTGTAATTGCATATGTTTTGTTGATGTACAACAAACTTTATTAGAGTACTAATGTACCACACTTGGTAGACTTCCTATGAACTATGTGGGAATCTAACAACTCTCAGTTTCTGTCCAAGTGCTCTTACTAACTGTGCAAACCGTTTGGTGCTACATGGTAAATTTTGCTATGGCTTGTTCAACTCTCAGATTGTAGCTCTATCTACAGGATCTACTTTACAGTTGATAACCTGCTCAACTCAACATTTAATAATGATAATCACCCTATATGGATTTTTCCAGAAAACTGTTCCGAACCACAATCATCTCGAAATTGAGATAAGACCACAAAACTGATCATGTGATTCATATCAACAGACTGACAAAAAATGGCAGCCCCATGGTCACTCTTTAAATGACACCATGACTTATTAGCCTAACCCACATGTATGGAATACAATATAATTCAATTAAACTTTAAATGTGATGTTTGTGTGTCGGCGGTGGTGTGTACCTGTATCTGCCGCACCAGCTCCACCATCTGGCCGTGCACGGCGTGGTCGCGGGGCACGGCGTCGCGGTGCCAGGCCTCTGCGATGACGGCCAACACCCGCGGCGGCGCGTCGGGCGAGCTGAGCGCCGCGTGGCCGCCGCTGGCCAGCTCGCACAGCAGCGAGTACACGTGCGGCGCCTCGTCCGTGTCCTCCACCACGGGCAGCCAGGTGAGCCTGCACGCGCACACACGCTTAGCACAACGGAACCATTCCACATGCAAACTGGATGTGTAGCGGTCCTCCACAGTGCGGTTTTCAAGGAGCTTTCTCCCTCGTACTACAAAGCTGTGGAATGAGCTTCCTTGTGCGGTGTTTCCGGGACGATACGACATGGGTACCTTCAAAAAAAGCGCGTACACCTTCCTTAAAGGCCGGCAACGCTATTGTGATTCCTCTGGTATTGCAAGAGAATGTGGACGGCGGTGATCACTTAACACCAGGTGACCCGTCCGCTCGTTTGTCCTACTATTCCATAAAAAAAAACTAAGCTGAATATTTGAGGTCTGTTATAGTGTATACATATCTATTTAATATTATTTATTTATTGCCCCTTTAAATAAATGTGCCTTGGCATCTAGTCTGAATTGGATATGTGTTAATAATCATTGTCACGACATCGACAGTGACATTGAGGCTATATAGGCGCGTAGTTTGTTTTGGAGAGTAGATAAATATTACCTTAAATCTACATACAGCATTTCATAAATGATACAAAATAATTATTATAATGCTAATCAAATTTGAAGATTGTTAAATAGATATGTATACACTACAAGGTCCAAAGTCTATTAGATAGTTATTGTTCTTTATGTGACTTTTCGTATATTTTTTATGGATGTGTTCAATATCTTTGCTACAAATACGAAAAGTAAACTGGTTCTTTTTTAAATTAGATATATAGGATAAGTTTTGTTTAGGGTGTCAAACAGTCATTTGCTTATGATTTTGTAGCCTGGTTCCTTTCTGCACGAGCCAATTATCACTTAAAAGTTATATTTTATTAAACAAAACATTATATTCAAGCACATTCAATTAAACTGCTCCAAGATAGGTCCTATATAAGATACACTTAGGTCCTAAAATCATTGAGAGCAAAATTCAAAGAAATTAACATCTTGAACTGTTGCTCCTCAATATATTCTTGATAATGTAATGTAAGTGTTCATAGGCACATAAGTGAATTTTCTAGAATATGTCATAACCATAATGTTAACACCAGGAACAGACATAAGCTTATAATGTTTACTACTCGGCTAAGTCGAGTTAGTAAGTCTTTTGTGTGGCAATGTATATGCTTTAACAACAAGATCCCAGAAAATGTTCAAACAAAATTACCCTATTCAAAAAACGTTTGTGTGGTGTAAATGACTTTCTTAATGATACCATAAATTGGGAATGGAGCGACCACCCTCAGGCTATTAAATAATAAGTTTAATAATTGTACAATTTTACTTTGTAAACATATTTTGTTGATGAAAAAAAAAGCCCGCTGAATTTGTTGCGCCCATTCTTCTCAGGTCTCTAAGGCATTCGTTTTGGAATGGGTGGTAGTTTTTTTGACTTTAATAAGTGATGTCACATCCTATTTTGAATAAAAATATTTGAATTTGAATAGTACAATAGTACAGGCCTTTAATTACACTAGGAAAATTAAATAAATAAAAAAATATTGTTACTAAGAAAACCAGACTTAGTTTAGTATTAAATTCAATTAATACACACTTACCAATGCCTGATAATTTCATCCCGATTAATATGTGTATGATTGTATTTGATTATCTTTGTGACTGCAGAAATAGCGTTCTCGGTAGCATTTAGGTTCTCAACGGATCTCGAGTCTGGTTCAGAGATTAGTGTAGCTAAAAGGGGCACAGCTCTGGCACAAGCTCCCGCAAAGTGTGCGCCTCCGAACTGTGCTAATACTCCACAGCCATATGCAGCCGCTTGACGTACTTCAGGCTCGCGATCGTACAGGCTGTTAAGCATTGGCTCAAGGAATATGTCTTCATATTTGGCACATGCCGGTCCTGTAAATATATAAGAAACAGTTAAGATAGTATGTAAACATAATTAAGTTCACTGCAACAACTTAAAACAACAATAATTTAGTTATTGCAATATGTATTGGTATTACAAATTGTTAACACCGCTATCATATTCCTTCTCCTATCACGCTGTCTCTCTTTATTTTTAATTTGCGGGGTCGGCCGCTCGCAAGCTATTTATCAGCGAACGATGCCTCCACGGTCACGCACGCTCGCTCACTCCGAAATCGCGAATTTCACAAAAAGGATAGATATTCTTAATGGATCAATAACGTTACATTATGTAGACAACTCGATAAAATATTTTGCATGTCAATTGACGAAACATATCCGGATCATTAATAATATGTTAACATCTTAAGTACACTGTTTCATGCAAATAAAATAATTTCATTTCCGCAACTAGCAAATTAACGCGCCGCGAAACTGAGGAAAACTGCTTGAACCAATTGGACAACAAACATAGGCCGGATTAAATGTCTTTCATTCCGCTGAACCTTTTTTTTTATATGAATAAGGGACGAGAAGAGCAGCACGTTCAGCTGATGGTAATTGATACGCACTGCCCATTACAACGTAGTGCGGCTCAGGATTCTTGAAAATACCAAAAATTCTGATCGGCACCACAATTGCGCTCGTCTCCTTGAGTCTTGTTTGCCCTGTAATTTTATTAGCTCTGGCGCTTTCAGACCGAAACACAATAATGCTACACATTACTGCTTCACGGCAGAAAACAACGCCGTTGTGGTACCTACCCATAATCTAGCTGGCATCCTGTGCAAAGGAGCCTCCCACTGGAACTACGGCTGTATTGCTATGCCAACAGTAGTCTTCACACTAATAATGTTTGCAAATATATATATATATCTTTCATCTAGCTACATACCTCCAAATTCAATGACGTCATCAAAGATACAAATTGCCCATTGTCGGTCAGCATATGGTCGACCTGCATCCAGCAGCTGCACCAGATGTGGCAGGAGAGAGTCAAAGTGGGGGAAGAATGTCTCACGGTAAGCAGACATCAGTGAGTGGAGGACATCCGCTACACGGGACAGGCCATACACATCATCATTATCTTCATCAGCAAGTTGCTCCTCCACAACCTGTAATATTGATATATTTTATTATCATAAAATTACGAATTTTAGGAATTGAAAGAACTTCTCTGACACGAATGTCTAATTTTCTTTTCTTTTTACATTTACCACCACTTTGTAAAATCTTGAGCTTTAATGAGAAGAAGTGGCAAGATACTCAAGATACTTTTAAATCAACATTTGACATATCAGCCAACAAACTCACTTCGTCATAGTCCTCATCGGCACGTTTCTTTCTACGTTCTGTTGCGCGTTCGAAATGTTCGGTTAACAGTTTGTTAAGAATACGAAGCACTTCTTGCATTGATTCCTCTGTTAAACATCCGGCTCCCAATACTTCTATACACTGCAAGTTTAGAAAAAAAAAAATTTAAATTTAGGTATATTTTTTTGTATAAAAGAAAATGGATTTATAAATAATTATAAAAATTAAAGAATGCATATGTCAATAAATGTTATTACAACAAGATGGGCTGGTTGAAATGGGCAGTTGAACAATACATTATTTTGGTACACCTCAATAGTGTCAGAGTGGCATGTCGAGATATTATTTCATCAGAACGCAATTAGTATTGTGTGTCTTCTAACACATTTATCACGGGGAGTGTTCTGAAGAGCTGTTTAACCTGATTCCTACCGCCGAATTCCACCTTTGCATGACACGCCACAAATTAGGAAATCATCTCCAGGATCTGGATGTATGGCATTTTTCCATGACCAAGCTGTGGGAATGAGCTTCCTTGTGCTGTGTTTCCGGGATGATACATTAGGGTACCTTTCTGGGTTCCTTAAAGGCCGGCAACGATCCTGTGATTTCTCTGGTGTTGCAAGAGAATGAGGGCGGTGGCACTTAACACCAGGTGACCGGTAGGCTCATTTGTCCTCCTTTTATATAAAAAAATAATGGACAATTGCAAAGTAATAAAATAAAAATGTACACAGACCTTGGCAAGGCTGTTTAGCTGTTCCACTTGTACTTCCTGCTCGGGTTCAGTATCAATAGATTTTAACAATTCAGGCAAAATGTATGCCCACATTCCTTGAATGTACTGTGGTCCACGTATCTTGGCGCATTCCAGCAAATATGGCAGCGATTCAGCTGCTGCCATTCTAACATTGTCATGAAAGTAGAACTTCAACATGGGGACCATTAGCTTGACAACTTCTTCAGCATATTCAGCAAAAGACTCTTTCAGTTCACGAGCATAGCATACCAGCATGTCACAGGCAGAGGCTTTGTCTTCAAGACCTATTGGCAATATTTCATTTAATTTAACATTAAAAAATTACAACAAAAATAGTAAACACCTGGTTTTATTTTATTATTTCTTCAAAATACATCAACTAGTTTAAACCTATCTTAAATAATATTTTAATAACTTATATGACAGCTGTAGCTTGTAAAGATTCACAGCAAAATTTAAATCATATACTTTCAAAATACAGTACATAGTGTTTAGAGACAAAGTGTGCTGTAAAGAAAGAGAAAGAAAAGATAATCTATTGTAACAATGACGAATATATAAACGATTTTGATTGAGAAATCCTAAACAGCCAGCCACACTAATTGACATTATTATAATTGATTAAAAAAACGCTTACACCTTTCTAAAAGGCCAACAATGAGTGATGGTTACTTAACATGAGGTGACCCATATGCACATTTGAACTTATCTTCCACAAAAAAAAAAAATTGTAAAATTGATATATTAATATTAAACAAAAAACAATATATCTATTAAAACAGGAATTTGTTTGCGGGCATCCTAGATATTAATCAATACATAAAATTAATTTTAGTTTACCAATGGTATGGAAGTAATCAAACAATATAAAAATTTTGATAACAAACGAACATTGGAAAAATTATAAGTATGACATTACTAACGTGTGGAAGTTAAGCCGCTGTCCCACCATCATTGGACGTAATTCTAGAAAAACGTTCCAAACCACAATCATGTCGAAATTGAGCAAAAAACACAAAACTGGTCATGTGATTCATATTAACAGTCTGAAAAAAAAAGGCAGTCCTACTGTCACTCTTTAAATGACATCATGATTTAGTAGCCCACACAATTTCCTTAAAATGTGATGTGTTGCATACTGGAATAGGCCGCTTACATAGTTCAACACTGTTAGTCATGCGATACACAGTGAAGCACAGTGAAGGCGTGTACACCGTGCATGGCGTTGAGCGACACAGGAAATATATTTGAGCTAGCCAAGTAACTATGATATAAATGTACATAGCCGTGGTTTCTATTCCTGTATTGTGTGTGCTAAAGTGGAAACGTAGACCTACATTGTCAAACAAATGAATCCACTCAGCTAAAACGCGCCGTGTGTTAGTGCCCAACATGCGCAGTGGTGGGACAGTGGCTTTAGACACTTATAAGTGGATTATAAAGTTCCTCACCAGCTGTTTTGATCGCAAAGTTTTGCTGCTCTCCAACTGTAACAAAGTTCCAGTCAAGATCTCCCTCGATCACCTCCAGGTCATCATTATCCAATAAAGCAACCTCTGGCTTCATAGCAGCAGTGCGCATCACTGGTCCCATAACCATGGGCAAGTATCTGGCAAATGAAGCGCCTGAAAATAAAAGTGACTTATTAATTGATATAAATACCTAAAGCACAATAGTTGCTGAATTTAACACTGCAAAATTGAGGAAAATATTTTTAATTTTCAATAATATTATCGCCATCTTCAAAATGTAATAATGATATGAATAAATAATAAAATTGTTCTATATTATGCTCCATTGAATGCATTCGTACAATAAATAAACTAGACTCACAATGACGCTCAAAAATAGTCTGGAGCAAAACTCTGCCTACGCGTCTATTAGTCAGAGTTTTCATTTAGTCCGTGTTTCGACCGCGCTTTGAATACAACGCCACACAATGACCAGTGTTCAGTAAAAAACTGTCCAAATAACAGCATATGAAAACTTAAAAACGATGGAGTGTACAAAATTGTGCAACTAACTGGATATTTTAAATCATCTAAATAAATGCATTTCAATTGATAAACCAAAATATTCTTGCCTTGTGTTGGCGTCCGTCTCTTTCGCACCATAATCAAAATCAAGTTAATTAATCAAATGTTTTAACGTTATCCTTTTAAATTAATGTATATATCGGCGCAAATACTACAACACACCCATTATAAAAACTAGAATAAGTTAGTTGAACAATTTTAGTTAAAATTAGTTCATAAATCATCATTTGATTACATTGTGATGTGAAATTATTGTAAAAAAAAATATTAATTGAAAACTCGTGCCCCTGCCCCGAGCCATATACGGCCACACTGGCGACACTCGAAGCAGTCGTGCTCGCAGCTGTCGTACGGTACGGACCTCTATAGGATGTCATAACGCTGCCCGTGGAATATAACGAAGATGATCAAATACTCGAGAAGTTTTCTTTCGATGATCCAATTACGAGTGATCACCAGCAAGTCAATAATTGTCATATATGCATATTATGTATATATAGAACGCCGAGTTGGACCTTTTTAATATGCGATTATGAGTCTGTTGTGAGTTGTTTATTAAATGTTAATAATTGAATGCAACAAAATAACCTTACCACTCTAAATATTGTGTTTTTTCGTATTAAACTTACCCATAACCTTGCAAATGCGTGCCCAAGCTGAGATCAGATAAGATGTCTGGGGGTCATCAGGTGGCAGCTGTTCACCATCTGTATGTGTCTCCAACAAAAGATCCATCACTTCTGAGGCATCTTTCATAAATATTTCTTCACCAACAGCCAATCCTAAACAATTACACAAATAAAACTAGTCAGATTTATTGAGGTAGGAGAATAGAAACAAAAAAGCATAAGTACCATAAAACTAAATCAACTTTTAAGCTCATTTTCTACAAAATTCTCCTGAAAGTTTCTGAAATTAGGCGTTATATTGCCTCTAAATCTATATCAATCTGCTAAGATTTGTCGTCAACCAATGGGACACGTGTTTCGCGCGTACACTGTACAGTGTGTTATTTAAAGTGTTTGTTCCGCTAAGATTTGTGTTCAACCGATGGAGACGTGGTTTGCGTCTTCACTTTGTAACATTTAGAACAATTCTCTGATAAATATGTGTAATACCAAATATTGAATAGCACTAATTGTACTCACCTATAAGGCTGACACATTCAATAGTTTTGCCGCGGAGTAGTTTATACTCTTCAGTTTTGGCATTAGCAATAGTAATGATGTATTTGAGGCAGGGCATCACACGGTCGTAGTATCCTACAAACTCTTTCTCAACGGTGTCAGCAATTGATGCTATTGTTGTCACAACCTGCTCCAGTACTAGTTTGTTGCCTCTGGCTACCACCTACAAAAATAATTGGCCATCATTAACATTAGTTGCGTTCATAAAGGAAGTCTTTATTGACAGTTTCAAGGAAAGAAACTATCAATAAAGAGCATTCAACCTATTATAGAGCTCTTATTTTATTTTGAAGTAAAATTTCATTAAAGATGGAGGCGACTTTGCCAGCTATTACATTTTATAAAACTATTATTTTTCCGCCGCGCAAAATCAACAATATGGATAACATATCCGAGGTATAGTCATAATATGATATGAACTGAATAATGTCACAATTACCTCCTCAAGTTTTGTTGTCAATAAGTGCTCCAACTTCTGCATCAGGGGGCCGAGATATTGTGAGAGAATTGGCTTCGGACAGTCTTCACTGAAGTTTACTAAAGCAGCCGCTGCATGAGCCTACAACAGTAATAAGGAAAAATAGAAAAATTATGAAGTCATTAACAGTGTCAGGCCTATCATGTATTATTCTTATAATCTTAAGTGTTATTAAATGACTATGCAAATGTAAAATGCTTATTAGCCATTATCAATCATGGCAATCAAGAACATAACCCAATTATGCACAACCACGATACTCGGTTGATGTCCGCTGGTAAGTTCGAGGTTCCTAGAATCAATAACTACTACGGAGATAGGACTTTGAAAAAACGGCTACCTTATCTATTAAATAGCTTGCCTGAGGACATCCGACTAGAAACCAGTAAAAGAAAATTTAAAACTAAACTTAAGAAATATTTATTGTCAACACTGCCTTAAAATTAAAATTAGATTTTTTTTATTATATTTTTTATCAATATTTGTTAATTACACTTGTATAAAATCGATGTTCTAATAAGCATTAAGGTATTACAAGAGACTTGATCCAGCAGACAAACTGTCCAAACAGTTTTGCGGGACTATGTTAGCTTTTAAGATTCTTTCTGTAAATGATTAATAGTATAAATAAATAATAAATAAAATAAACACACCTATTTAAAAGTGTCGCAATGATATTATCATAAGATCCTATTTTCGTTCGCCGTAACAAAATGCACTACAGGGGTTATTTGGAAATCTAAGAATTATGTTATTATTTAAAACTTGTTTTTTACTTGATGATAATTTAATATGTCAAACTTTACAATAGGCAATAGTCATGCATATAATTTAAAGTATTCATTTGTGAAATAGAAATTAAAAGAGAGAAAACAAAAATTGTATTTTACTACTCCAAGATGTCACGCCGCAAAATCTTTTGGTTTGTATTCCATTTCATACTTAATTATATGTCCAATTTTGTGATACTGGTAGGTGTACTATTGACTACTATGTCTACGCCCTCTACTTTCCACCCCAACCATCAGTTTTTTTATATTGAACACCTGAACAAGTATAATAACAATAAGTTTTACTTTTATATATATTACAATATATTGTTTTAATCATCATTAATGATTCATCTTGAATCTCTTCTTCTTCTTCTTTATTACAATAAAAAGTCATTTTAAGAAATTTAGAAACTAATCAAATGTCTATTTCTAAATGGTTAAATCATAGACAATATATATATATATATTTATTAGACAAACTAATCGTGCAGGAGAGATGAACATCTCTAACAAAGATACACCAAAATAGAAAACGAAAGCGAGTCTATTGTTTCTGTAACCGATTTTGATTGACAAGTCTTATACAGTCAGCCACAAAGCTTCTAATTTTGAATATCGTAACTAGCTAAAGCACGCATTGGCCAATGAAAATTGATCGCACGTTATCGTGCTGTTAGATTAGATATATAAACTACTCGCTGACCCGACAGACGTTGTTCTGGACATAATAAATAAAACCTGTTTTTTAATAAATTTGTCAATAATATTTTGTAACATCAAGAATTATTTCGTAAAATATGGACCCTGAATGAAATTGTTTCACAGTAGAACTGTCAAACCGTGCGTCAATAAATGCTCTCATAGAAAATATGTCCATACAAAACAAATATTGAAAATAAAAATAATTATGGGTCCCAAATCGAAATAAAAAGTATCCTATCTCTCAAGTTGGACCAAACTGCACTCCATGAAGTAATCACCATTTAAATCCGTTCATTAGTTTAAGAGTCCATCGCGGACAAACAACGATCACGTAATTTATATATATTAAGAAGATGGATTAAATACATAAGAGCTAACATCATACTTTGGTAAGCAATTATTGTAATATTTTAGTTGCCATGACATTTTAAATAGATAAATCAAAGTGACTAAGTAAGGTGTGAAGGTAATGTTTGGGTATGTTTCTTTGTCTCAATTGGCAACATTAAAATATTATTTTGTTTGTGAACTGAGATCCCTGACTGTCTACAATAGATAGAAAGGGAGCAATCGTCACATTTAATCTACCAATGGTATGGAAGTGATGAGCCTATCGAAGACTAATCACAAACGAACATTGGGATGTCAACTGGGTGCAGAGTTTTGTGGCAGGCAACTTCACACAACTTCTTACACACAGATTAATATGTAAAATATTCTATTACATAGTAATTTTTCAAGTTTGAATTCTTTAAAAGAAACCAATTTGATCTGGTAAAGAAATTAATATATTTTGCAAAGAACATTTCAATTACTTGATTAAAATCTAATGTCTTATTAATAAGCATAACATAAAGTTACTCCAAGTTTAAAATAGCTTCTCCCTGTCATGTAGTTCTGTAGTGGCAAAGGTAGTTCGCGTTTATTATTAACACACATAAGAATGAAGCAATAAAAAACTGACTAGAGATGGTGGATGGATAAACAGAATAATACTACAATTTACGAAATATATTTTACCTGCACACGAGGATTATCATTGTCGTCAAGAACCATCAGCAAACCGGATACTACTTTCTGATGGAATTTCTTCTGGAACACTGGTGCAAAATCTGTCGACATTTGGCCAACTGCGTTACATGCGGCGTAACGCACACGGGGATGCTGCAGGACATACATTCAAATATTTTTATTTAAAATAGGCTTACCTATTATTAGACTTAATTACCAGTGGGAGGCTCCTTTGCACAGGATGTCGGCTAGATTATGGGAACCACAACGGCGCCTATTTCTTCCGTGAAGCTGTAATGTGTAAGCATTACTGTGTTTCGGTCTGAACGGCGCCGTAACTTGTGAAATTACTTGGCAAATGAGAGTTAACATCTTATGTCTCAAGGTGACAAGCGCAGTTGTAGTGCCATTCAGAATTTTTGGGGTATTTCAAGAATCCTGAGCGGCACTGCATTGTAATGGGCAGGGCGTTAAATTACCATCAGCTGATCGTCCTACTCGTCTTGTCACTTGTGTTCATAAAAAAAGGCTATTAAGATATCACTTTATTGGAAGTCAAAACTACCACCCATTCGGAATATTGGACTTGAGAATAACGGGCGTAAGAAACTCAGCGCGCTTTTTTTTCATAAAAAATATGGATACAACTTATGATTGTAGAATAAAACTTATATTAAGTATTTAAAAGTCTGAGGGTGGTCGCTCCATTCCCATTTTGTGGTATCATTAAGATAGTCATTTATGTTCTTTTGAATTTGTTTTGAAAAATTTTTGGGATCTTGTTAAAGCATATACAACACTCCACAACAGACCTTACGTGACATAGCCGAGTAGTAGGCATTGTATGTCAGTTCTTGTTGTTAACATTATAGTTATGACAGCTAGCAAATTCACTTGTGTGTGTACATACATAACATTATCAACAATATATTAATAATATAAATTGATGTTAAATCTTGTCCATAATCATAAAAAAAATTAAAAGTCAAACATTTGTAAAATACAACAAAAACAGACAATAGAGTGTACACACAACCTTATCAAAAAATATACTTCTAAAAGCTAAATAATGGATAATTCTTGTTATTTCAACTTACGAGGAGAAATACCAACAATATTAAGCTCATTTTTTGTGACGGTATTTGGTTAACATTAACTCAATTTGCAATATTCAAGTTATTTGAAAGTGCATTATCATCATTTTTAGCAATATATTTTTATGAACTAGGTGACCCATGTGAATACTTCACATCAAGTGGTGAAATAAATTATATGATTAAGGCGAAGAGTAAGCAGAAAACACGCAAACATGGTGTTTTTAGACAAGTTTTGTGGTGAAAGTATAGTATTTCGAGCTATGAACACTACTTAATCCTGTTACACATATCCTAAGTCTTATTTGTAGGTTGCTAATGCTTGCTGTTGGTTATAGTTAACACTGCCGAGCCTTTTTGAACTACCACATTTCTTTGAAGTTAAACAAGTTTTTTGGCATGGCGTGAAGCATTTTTTTGGTACTTCTCTCAGAAAAGTTATTCTTATAGCTTGTACTTTTTTGCGTGGGTTCATTTATTCAGATTAGTAGTAAAAAACGAGGATTGTAAGCATATAGAATGTTTTCCACGCAAGAATTTTGAAAATATTGGCTTTGTTACATAGATGGCGGGCCAGCAGCCGTGGACTCATATCGCTCAAGGTCGCTGGCATTTAGTGTCGCCTTAAAGTGTGACTCTAAATGCCTCTGTCTCTGTCAGCAATAGAAGCAACAGCGTAAAGATGGTGCTTGAATTATAAAATTTTATGAAGAAATTGATGACGTCATTGTGTCCCAACAAAAAAAACACGTAAGATTTAATATTGTAAGAGATATTGTGTTTATTAAGGTGAAACAAATAAATTTGCAAGCAGAAAATAATCTATGTTTTAAAATGTAGCACCTGCAAAATATATATGCATCCTTAACTACTAAAGCTCACATTAAGAACAGAACTCAATGTAGGTCATCAGAAGATGGAAGCTATTCTTTAAAGCCTATTCAAAAGTTGAGTGCTTAAATAGAAATGAAAATAGGTCATGATTTGCTTTTGTTGTAGGATAACATTGTCGACTAGAACTATACTAAGTCCAACTAGACGAAATAAAGATTGTAAACAAACAGACTATTACCGAGTTATATTATGATAAATACAGCATATTTCATGGTTCATAACCAATGATGAAGTCCACCAACCAGTATGCAAAGATTCCTCGGGTCAACCAAGAAATCGCGGCAACTCGAGAGAAATATAGAACTCGTTTGGAAGTCCAGCTGAACAAGCTTGCTCATGAGCTCCTTGTCCCAAAATGACTTAAAAGAGCACATGTTCTTTTAGCTGAACAAATAGAGACACTTAAATGAAAGAGTACTTCTCGCTGGAAAAGGGTCTCTGCACGCTGCATTCCTTTATAGCACCTGCTTATAATCTACTGAGTGTAGATAGTTACATTATATAATAAAAATACGACATATTCGGACTATTTCAAGGAATCAACATTCTAATACAGACAACAGTGATTAGAATACGAAATCCAAAATTTGTATGAAACATAATATTCAAATAAAAATGTTTTGAAGCCCTGAAACTTTGTTTACAATCTTTATCTTGTCTCGTTGGCCTTACTATATATAGTATTGTAAAACACAGCATGGGCTCCCAACTTACCTGATCAACTAAATAATTGAGCACGCCGGTCACTATCTGATCCAGCATCTGCTCCATTTGTTTGTGGCAGCCCTCGCCAGCTGATGAGACAGCCATCAGCGCAGCGTGGCGCTTCCTCCAGTCATTCGAATTCAACATTTCAGGGACCTCTCCCACTATCAAACCTAGCATTATCTTGCCTCCGAGGCCACAACACATACGGTCTAATGCTGACTCAGCTGCCACATAGTTCCTGAAAGTAAGCAAGGACTTATAATTCCATACTTACATCGTTTTTTAACAAACCTGACATCAAAACCAGTGGGAGGCACCATCGCGCATCCTGTGCAAAGGTGCCTCCAACTGGTGTTAGATTATGTGTAACGGCGTCTTTTCCCTTTAAAAAAAATAAAAAATTATCGAAATTTTGCATCTATATTTGTATAGCATTTATTTGTAATATTTTACTTCGAGAGTAAAATATAGACAGGTAGGCAAGTAGTAAATTACGAATGCTTTTCTATTTTTTTATATGAGTATGACCTATTTAAAATAAAATATTTATATCCAAAATAGGATATAATAAGTATCTATCAGTAACTGAAAGTATAAACTACCGAATTACTACTATTGGGTAAATTGTGAATATCATTGTTCATGTTATATAGATACAGTCTTTATACTGTCTTGATACATTTAAAACATTAAATTTGTCATCAAGGGACTGACAGCCATTGCAATAAACAATGATTGCTAATTTCTTGATGTTACTCTAGTAAAATTTTGTATGGCACTATTATAATTAAATAATGCCAGATCAACCAAATTTTACGAAAATTCTTAAGGAACGAATATTGAGAAGAAAAAAACAATCATTGAACAAATTATCTCGCCCCAAACTAGGCATAGCCTGTACTATGGGTACATATATTTAATACAATATACTTACTTAAAGATATATAAATACATATAAACATCCATGACTCGGAAACAGACATTCATATTCATCATATAAACGTTTGCACCTACCGGGATTCGAACCCGGGACCTCTAGCTCAGTAGGCAGGGTCACTAACCACTAGGCTATAGGGATCGTCAAATGTCTTTTATGTCTCTTTTTACTAGGTAAAACATAAATTTTAAGTTATAAAGTAAAATACATCTAAGAAACATACTCTTTGTTGTCGTCATCAGCAACTTCATCCTGCTGGGACCAGTCCGGTTCGTCTTCCAGCTCGCTCATCATCTCCAGCACCATGGGGGTCAAAGCTCTTATAGCATTAGGTACAGTCTTACGCACCATGGCCGGAGCTGTCTCGCATAGGGTCACTAGCGCTTCCAGTGCTAATTGACGCCAATTGTCTTCTATCTTATTATCTCCAACAACCTATTTGATCAACATATTTTTGAATAAAAACTTCTTTAGGCGTGACTTGGGGGTAACTCAGAATATTTTTCTGACGGAAGTAACTTTATTACTTCTTTTAATGGTTTAAAAAACTGTTTCAAATTGATCAGTAATATTTTCTGAAAATCTCCAAGTATATTTGTTCATTTATTTGATTACTTTGTAATAAATAAAAGTTCTCAGTCTGACGTTTGCGACATTCGTTAATTTTTCTTCGTCCGTCCAGGCAAAAGGTCCGAGCCCATAGAGCCCATTACACGGCTTTAATTAATGTAAGCATATATTTAATGGTATAAATTAAATATTTTTATCTTTCAACTTTTTAAGAACATTTATTATAATGTACTAGATGTCCTAGAATAGGTGGGACAAACAAGGGCAAACGAAAATAGCATATTTTGTCTGTGAGCTATCAGATAAGTATATATATGTAAATTATTCCTAAAGTTAATTATAATTAAGTTTTACTTCAATCGCGCGTAAAGATTTTTTTATATTTAATGTAGTTTTGATCCTTACAGTTGAATTTAAATACTCCATATGAAGACACCAAGTATATTTAGGTAGTGTCTTCTATTTATCGTAATCTATTAGTTAATTGGGTGTAAATATTTAAAATATCCTAATAATGACCTGCGTATGTGATGTCTTGAAGGCTAATGTACCTAAAAAATTGATTTTGAATTAACACTAATCTGTTTAATGTACAAAAAACACGTTTGAAGAGGCGAAATATAGTATTGCCCGAAAAGAATATTTATTTTTTTAATTCAATAATAATGTTCTTATCAATTATTTGTGTTTAATAAATATATAAAAAAAATCAAATTAAGAATTTTTTTAAATCGTATATATTACATATCCTATTGATATTAGTCAGTCTTAAACGTACCACAAAATTTCCTTTTTATTTGAAAATACAAAATAATAAAAGTAAAATAAGGATCATTTGAAAAAATACAAACTTTCCACAAATTCCAATTTAGTGCACTTTACCAGTGGGAGGCTCCTTTGCACAGGATGCAGGCTAGATTATGGGTACCACAACGGCGCCTATTTCTGCCGTAGAGCAGTAATGTGTAAGCATTACTGTGTTTCGGTCTGAAGGGCGCCGCAGCTAGTGAAATTACTTTGCAAATGAGACTTAACATTTTATGTCTCAAGGTGACGAGCGCAGCTGTAGTGCCCGCTCAGAATCTTTGGGGATTTTCAAGAATCCTGAGCGGCACTGCATTGTAATGGTCAGGGCGTATCAATTACCATCAGCTGAACGTCCTGCTCGACCCATATTTTCATTAAAAAAAGCTCTTATTTCCCAATTTATTCAATAATCGCGAGGTAAGCTTGACCATGCGCCCCACACCCTAGTTTCCTAGTTTTGTTTTACAGTACAACTGAGTAACTGACTCAATATTTACGATCCCTTAATTGTTTTATGGTGTTCTCAAAATATAGTTTACTAGCTGACCCGACAGACGTTCTGTATATAATAAATAAAATAATGTTTTTATATGAATTTGTCAATAATATATCATAACATCAAAAATTACTTTGTAAAATATGCACCCTTGCTGTCGTAATGAAATTGTTTCACAGCAGAACTGTCAAACCGTGCGTCAATAAATTCTCTCATAGAAATTATGTATGGACACATCAAAGGAAAAACAAATTTGTTGTTTTTATTTAATTTAGCAGCATTTTTCTATTTATTCGCCTTTTACACCTTCTCTGGACTTCCACAAATAATTCAAGACCAAAATTAGCCAAATCGGTCCAGCCGTCCTCTAGTTTTAGCGAGACTAACGAACAGCAATTCATTTATATATATATAGATTATGAACAATTTTATATGCAATAAGAATACAAACCTTTACGCACACTTGGAATATGACCTCAACTTGTGGCCTCAGGAATTTGGGAGTGGCTTCAGCTATTTCAATGAGAACTTTCAATGCACTGTCGTCTTCTTCTTTCTCAATTGATTTAGCTACAACCTGCAGAAAAACTTGGTACATTTAACTAAATTTACTATTATTATTTACTGCTAAATTATAATGATTAATGATCTTCATAAAACATATTATAGAACATTATGTGAAAACAAACGCGCGAGTTGAATGCAGAGCTCATGAATGAGATCTAATTATAACCGACGACCATTCATCATGTGTCGATAAAATTTAAACAATGATTCAAGTTTTTTTTTATGGAATAGGAGGACAAACGAACGTACCTGTTGTTAAGTGATCACCGCCGCCCACAATCTCCCGCAACACCAGAGGAATCACAGGAGCGTTGCCGGCCTTTAAGGAAGGTGTACGCGCTTTTTTTGAAGGTACCCACGTCGTATCGTCGTTTACCATTATAAGCTAATAATCAAAGCTCAAATTATTGTTCTGACCTTCAACACACATGTTTTAAATGTTTTTCGCCATTTCTAGTGCTTGCCGATGAATAAGAACATTTTTTTTGTTCTTAACGGAACATATTGGACTCCAATCAGTCTTTATTAAAATCAAAAAGATAACTCGGGATCGCAACTTTAGTATTAACGGTAAAACACCATAAGCGACAACTACGTCACAGCACTAAGGCGTGCGGACAGCGGGGGAGGGGGGAGATGACTCCACTCTTACCTCAGGCCCTGACTGCATTCAACTCGCGCGATAACTGCATAGTCATCAAGTTTCCAATTCCCCAAATTTATTTTCAACTCACTGGCACCAATATGAAATGCACTTGTTTAATATACATATATACATACTAGCTGACCCAGCAAACTTTGTACTGCCGATATTAAAATCGCGATACAAAAGTAGCTGTTGATCGTAGATAGGTGAAAATTTGAAGTTGTATGTATTTTTTAATGCTGACTCATAATCAAACAAACTTAAAAAGAATGTCAAAATAATAAAAAAAAAAATTCGTGTGGACCACCCTTAACATTTAGAGGGATGAAAAATAGATGTCTGATTCTCAGACCTACCCAATATGTACTCAAAATTTCATGAGAATCGGTCAAGCCGTTTCAGAGGAGTTCAAAGTTTAACACCATGACACGAGAATTTTATATATTAGATAATACAATAATCAAATGTTGTCAGGATCAAAATTATCTCTCAGCTGTTGAAAACTAAATACAAACCTGCATAAAAGCTGGTAAAATGTCACTGAAGTATTTTTGTATAGCAGGTTCCTTCTCATGTAATAATATAAAAGCCCCGACAGCCTTCACAGCTTGCATCTGCAATACATCCGAGTCCACAGCATGAAGCGCTGACATTAGCATATTCTTTATTACATCAAGATTTTCATTTTCTTGGTCACCGAATACACCCGGAACTGACCTATTACAAAAATATAGTCAAAAATAGAGTCAATGTACCTGAGTGTACATTGACTCGATAATAAGCACCAGCAGGGATGTACTCTTATTTTAGCAATGACCCGATAGTACAGCTGAGGTTGTTTGCAAAATGTGTAACAATGCCATATTGGTACTCTAACTAAAGTATAAAATTATTTATTGGTAAATAGGTAAATATTCATTGAAATTGTATTTATGATTAAGGAGTGTGCACACTACATGAAACCACACAAGGGCATTTGTTGCACATGAGACAAGAGCACATGGCTTGTGTTAACAATAACTTACTGTTATTGCGAATTAAATAAACAAAATAAGAAATTACATAACATTACACAGTTTCACACCTGAATTCTTGAAGGTAACCCTTCATCAGCGGTGTATTTGTTCCACTTACATTTCACTATGTTAATAATTAATGCTGCAGTGTGTAAGGTGCCATAATTAGCGGTTTCTTTTGTGAATGCAAACAGTATTAAATACAAATAATTGCATAATTGTGATTGGATAATGTCTTTCTCACATTGTCCAATCACAGAGCAGTAAATATTGTGATTCAAAGAATATTAACACAGACAGGATGAATAAATGCATAACATATTTTAAATAAGTACAAAATGTAAAAATACAGTTACAATTACATGTGTTTTAATCCTTTAAGTGTTTTATTTAAATGTGTAACACTCACATAAATCAAAGAAAATACTAACATAACTTGGTGTATTGAGTAATACATAACTACAGTAAATGCAAATTTGGAATGATTTTCAATGTCAGCTCAAGTAAGTGCACATACAAAATAACTTCATTTTACTATTATCTGATATTATGTCACATCTACGTTATTTATGTTTTAGGTCAAAGAGAGTTCAGAAAAACAGCTGATAAGGGTTACGGGATGCATAGTTTTTGCAAAAACTTAGCACTTAAAAAATTGTATTCATATATAATGCAAATCCAGTTTTGACTTCACATAGTCATTAGAGAACCAAAAGAATGTCTGGTTCAAAGTATAGTATACCCATGAAGTTTTACCATGTATACTAAGTAGGTTGAATAGGTCATGGTCTTAAAACACATACATTACAATCTGCAACTAAGGTAGGTTTCACAACAAAAGTATATTGATTAGAAATTACGATTACATACCAATTCATATCATAGAAAAACATGAGCTATTTTTATAAGATGACCTTCTAACTAGGCAAGGTAGTTTTATGTAAAGAAGTCAACCCTAATGTCATCAGGTAAGAGTCATACGATAGAAAGACAGGCAACTTCTAGGTGAATAAAAATGTAGGTTAGTAGCGCTGTGCGATGTGAAATACACTTTATTGTATGACCACAAGAGTCCATATTTCTTTAATTGATTTTGCCAAGTGACACTTCCGTACTTGTACTTAAATATTCTTTGCTTGTGCCAATATCTGTTACGTACAAGTCACCTTAAAAATAATCACATGAATCGTATTAAAAAACTTACGTAAACAATCGTAGGCCAGCCTCTTTAACATTGGGATCTTCTGCAGACACACAAGTGAAAATAAACCTTAGAAATTCAGGCCACTGTGTTACTCCATCTTCATTAATATGACTTCGTGCCAATTCTGCTACTGCATCACATATCTGATAAATAATAAGTCAAGTCACAAAATTACTTGCTGACAACACAACATATCATGAGTTAGATAAACTTGTTTACAAAAATTTCAAGTTCTTTAACAATAAAAAAAGCAAGGAGGCAGGAACCCTATTGTTTGTTTTTACCTTTTAAAAAAAAATTATAAACTTGAATTTTTTTATTAATATTACATAATATTATGTAGTGTTAATATTATAATTTGTAGTTAGAGGGTTCTTTACAATTTAATTACAAATGTAAACTATTCAGATATTTTACTATATTAATTTTGTAGAATAAGATGGTATTGTCAAATTTCATAGTACTATACTGTACTTTCAATTTTGATTCCCTTGAGATTGATTAAATGCTTGCTTCATTCTATTGTGTTATATTGTCATCCAAAAAAATCTTTAAAAATAGCTGGTGTCTTAAGCCATTGTCACACTATATGGATACATTTTCATGAACTTAAGATAGGTTTCCTGTTGCATAAAATTGTTAGCTGTCATAAAGGAAGTTGTGATAGTAGGATAATTCTATTGTATATTAAAGAATATCAGTATGTTATTGAGACAATGGAACGAGCGAAATAGTCTGTTAGAGGTTTGTTTTTAGTTGGGGAGATGTGAAGGTGACATTAAAAAGAGTGTAACCAAGTTAATTGGGCTTTGAACATGTGTATAAACTCCCAGTATTAAAGCATAACTGAATGTTAAGAGGAATGATGGTCTCCTCTCTCCATGATTAATGCTAGCTGTATGTAGTAAATCATGTATGAAAGTAATTATTCTGGAAAACAGGTGTGATTGTGTGATGTCACAGTAATGGAAACAACTTAAGCATCACGATAAGAAAATACCATTAGCTCAATAGTCTGTCTATGAACATAAGTTAGTAATTAATTACTGGTTGTGTAATATAAATTCCATTTGATTAATTATAGTGTATGAAGGATTACTATCAAACTCCATCCTATAATCAGGTTGGTGTTAGCGAAATCATCAAATTTATATTGCACACTTAATAGGTGATACATTTTAAGTTTATTAAAATGATCATAACATGTGTGCATTATTAGATTAGTCAGCAATATTAAAATAATATTAATCCATTTTAATTTCACCTTTCGTCTTAGAGGTTGGCTGAGGTCCATTTGTAGAGTGAGAAGTAGTTGATTTCTGAGCATGGCCTGTTGCTCCAAAGGTAGTTTTGGAAAGAATTCAAAAAACTCAGCACTGAAAAGTCTTCGTAGCAGAACTGCAGCGGTAATACGGCCTTCTTCCCCAAGATCAACATTCTGTAATGCTCCTACTAGGTGTACCACTTTAGTTTCGGTCGGTATATTATTGTAGGTTTCCTATTAAAAATAAAACTCTCCGTTTAACAAAACAATTGCATGAACTTGTGAAATGAAAGGACATAAATCGCATAGTATAACATCACGAATCAACATGAAATCATTACCTCAATTAGCACGTATGCTTATATCAAATTCAGTTGCTCCGCCCATCAGCAAAGTTTTTTTTAATAAGATAATATTATAATACCCGTGTAAAATATAAAGCATCTTAAAATCTAAAATTAATCGCATTAATTTTTGCCGGAGAACCTCTATAACCACGTTTTGACACGAGGCCTCTAAATTTTTTATTTACCTAATAACTAAAAATACAATATCTCTTGTATAATTTATATGCATAAATTATTAACAGCATAATGTACTTACTTCTGCTTGCGTTCGAACATCATTATCTGTTGATAGAAATGTGATTAATAAGTTATAAAACTGAGCTTGATCTCCTGCCATGTTGGACTCGTTCGAAAAGGAATGAATATTTTCATAAAAAATTACCCCGCCTGGGGCCAGAGACAAACGATCTCAGCAAGGTATTGCAAGCTCTAAAAAATATCCCCCCCGTTAAATTCAAACACCATTAAAATAGGTAAACTGAGGCACATAGCACGCATTGCGAATATAAATCCACGCGGATTTTTCTTGCGGATTAAAATCCGAGTACTGAATCTCACCTAGCACGCACTGCGGTTTAAATTCCCCGCGATTTTATTTTGTTTTTCAGTTTGTACTCAGTTCTCAGCCAAGACGCACGTATGGATAATAGAACAAAAGCCTTGATTTACCTTTTATTACGTCGGAAAAGGCGTATGAAAAGGTGTAACCAATACAGGATTCATCCTATGACAGTGTTAAGACCGATGAAAGGATTTTTCTATGTTATATATAAAGCCTTTCGAGAACACCAAAAAATGTTTTTTTGGTATTTTAGAATGACGAAAAATACTTTCGATATTTTACCACGGATAGTTGGTCCTGATATACATTACCATGATACAACACGGAGAAAAGCTATTTCAGTTGAAGAGAGACTTTAGATAACTCTAAAGTAAGATCGGATACTGTAGCAAATCAATAAAAATCTGTGTATAAATTGCATATGAACTACTAGCAACGGAATTTCAGTATAAAAATACAAACACTACCAACCAGTGTCCCCCCCAGAGGGGAATGCAAATATTACGGACTTCCATTATCCACGGTCCTCATATTACTTATACTTTCCTGGCTTTTTCTACAAACATCAAATCTTTCCTACCTACATGCTATCTTTTCAGGGCACTCTTGACAGAGGTGCTCGAATTTTCAGGGACTCAGGGCTGTACATCTGTACAGTCAACCTACTTTCATTCGGATGTTTGTTTCCGAGTCATGGATGTGTAAATGTATTTATGTACGTTTAAGTAAGTATATTGTATTAAATATATCGTTGGACGTTGTCTTGCAACCCATAACACAGGCTATATATACTTAATTTGGGGCAAGATAATTTGTGTAAAAAGTGTGTCAACATTATTATTATTACTCCTCTCTACATAACTAAACCACACCAATATTTTCTGAAATTTTTTGTCACTACAGTCTCTTTTATACAATATCACACTCTTATGTCAAAATATGAGATTAATTTCACATAATATAATACTCAAAGCTCTAATTTCTACCCCGTTTATTCTGATTTCATTCGTTTTCCTTAACACCTAACCTTCACTAACTTAATTAATAAGCGTAGAAACACGTCTCTATGAACAGCCAGACGTACCTGAAGAGGTAAGAATAATCCTGGATGCGAATAAGCACATACAAAGCCATAACTTTCAAATATTATTACTATCGTATAACTCACGTTTCGCATCGTATTTCTTTCCTTCTAACCTAACAAATAGGTAATTGAAAGAAATATAAAATACTAAGGGTTTATTTAAACACATATTATAATTAAAGATAAATAACAGTAGCCATTACTATAATATTATTAACTTTTATTTAAATAAAATGTAGCCATTCATTTGAGTAGCACTACTCTCAACCACATGGGAAGAGTGGTTGAAAGAAGTATTGGGATAGTTTTCATTTGTTTGTATGTATTCAGGTACAGGAGATGTGGTGTTTTGATCCATTATGTAATGAGGTATAGGATATCGAGTACTTGGATGAGGTGAGTGGTGAGTATTTGGGTCCAGTATACATTGTGGTATAGGTGATTGACTATTTGGATGAGGTGATTGGTGAGTGTTCGGGTCCAGTGTATGTCGAGGAATTTGAGGAGGAGATTGGAGCACGGCAATGGAAGTAGGAGATAGCGAGTATCGTGGAGGTGGAGGAGATTGACTGATGGAATGAGAATAAAGGTTTTGCTTGTTTCGGTAGTTAAAGTGTGATCATGATGGGCATTCATACTGAGAGAGAGAGGAAGTGGCTCTAGATGAACTAGGAATTATAGGTGGCGTAAAGTTTTCGGATGAATTGTCAACAATTATTGCTTTATTGAGAACATTTAGGATTCCAACTTTGGCGTAATGTTTCTGCTGTACTGAAAGTTTCTTTATTATAGGAATGAGCATTTCGCGAAAGGATACATCCTCGTCATATTTTTTTTCATTTAATAGTTTTACTATTTCATCATCAGTGTTCTGGATTACTTTCCTTTTTTCTGTATACGTGTTTTCGATTTTCTGCTATTTATTGACTTCTATTTCAGAATCTTCATCATCATTACTTTTCGGGTTATTTTCGTTAAGATCGCCGGTGCTTCGTGATGACTCCATTTCTATGTTATTTATTGTATTTCGTAATCATTTCTGTTTGGATAAGAATAAGAGCGCCTTTATGTGTATATATGGTCGCTTTTTTCTCATTCCTTGACCTGAAACTACTTTTTTCTCTTTTGTTAATTCTTTGAAGTAAGTATCTTTTAAATTTTTCCATTTTTTCTGCAATTCACTTCCTGTAACGATTTACAATATTAGCATTGAGTAAGTATCGATTTAAAGATGAGTTCGATCGATGAAGTGGATACGTGCTCATGTGTATCTGTATATATATTATCATTTATTTTTTTTATTTTACAGATACCTGGCTTTAGTGAATAGTTACAAGTCATTATATAATGAATATGTAATAGGTGCTACTACTATTAGCGAAAGTGTCAAAGAAACGTGTGAAAAACTATGGACAAATTTACAACCTTTATATATGCCGGAACCCGGTCAAGCAATGTGGTACCAGATTGCAGAAGTTTTCTCCAAAAGAACCCATTTCCCCAACTGCTTGGGTGCGATAGTAATATATGCCATGGGTAACACATTTAGTTCATTATGTAGTCGAATATCAAATTCCTTAGATTGTCCAAGAACTTAGGATGGATGAAAATGGTCTCAGCATTTCACCTCTTAAAAGTTCGGTAGTTATTTTCACGCGTCAACGTTTACATCCTAAAATTTCCATATTTTACGATAATCGTCGAATACCAACTAATAACCATGTCAAGTTTTTGGGAGTCGTTTTAGATTCAAAACTGACAGGAATGGCTCATTGTGAATACGTAGTTAGTAAATGTGAAAAGCTTCTTAATTTAATGAGATGCCTCTCTAGTGTTTGGTGGGGTGCACATCCGTTTTTCCTGAAGCTGTACGGAGTATCCTTGATTACAGAACCTTCTTGTTAGAGCCCTGTAATTTAGCAGGTCTAAGAAAACTAGATTCTATCCAATCAAAAGCTATGAGAATAATAACTGGAGCCATGAAATCTAGTCCTTTGAATGCATTACAAGTAGAGTGTAAGGAACCCCAGCTTTATTTAAGGCCACAGTTTTTGTCTGATCGTCTATTTTTTCGTGTTTTTCAATTTTCAAATAGCCTCTTGATAACCAAATTAAATACTCTCACGGATCTCATTGAATCATCAAGTTATTGATGATAACAAGCCACTCTCTTGTTTGGTAGTAGTAGAGTGCTTTACAGGCTGTTTTGCGATTTCCCTTCAAATCAAAATCATTTTTTCCTATTATAGCAGATATTAGAAGTAAACTTCACGATTGTTCAACAAAAGGTCTTTCAGTCACTTTTGTCTGGATACCTAGCCACTGTGGCATAATAGGCAACGGAAACAGCCGACACACTTGGAAATGAAGCTGTGGTGTGTGGTGACAAATTCGCCTTTAAAATATATACTCAGGATTTAGCTGTTATTTCTGGTCTTTATCTCAGGGACTCCTGGGGTAAAGTCTGGGAAGAAAGTGGCCAATTTAAAGGCAAAAATTATTGCGAAATTCAACAAATTTTGGTCTAAAAAGGGAGCTGACTACATATGAGGAAAGGCTATCTCACTTCAAGTTACTGAGCCTCGAGAGTCGTCGCAAATTGCATGGCCTAACGACTTTATACAAAATACTGGATGGCACAATTTCTACTTCCCTCTTGTCGAATATCCATCTAAGAGTTCCCAATCGGTCTTCAAGACATGAACAGCCTTTTATCATTCCGTTCTGCAATAATAACGTGTCCTTCCAAAACCCCATCTATAGAATTTGTCGTCAATACAATGCACTACTACTCGAAATCAGTGAAGTACCTGACATCCACAGTTCATCTGTTTGTAAATGGAAATCTAGTTTATATAAATTCCTTAATTAGTTTAAATTTTTAAAAAAGCATCTTAATTTAACTACCATAATTATTCACTTCTATTTGTCCAAATATATATTCTCTCTATCTTTTTCTTTTATAATACTACATTACCTAAAGTTAGTTTTAAAATCGCTATTTCTGTTGTATTTGCATAGTTATCAACTTATGCTAAACATGCTGAGTACACACCCTCGTGGAGTTGCAGCCTATCTTGTATTTAGCTGATAGTTTATTTTTTTTATTATGTATTTGTTGTAATTCTGTTGTGTGTACCTATTAAATAAATAAAATAATTCCTAACAAGTCATGGTTCTCTGTCATTAAACTTGATAAAATCATTACCACCGTATTGTTAAGAATGCGCCTTGGAGACACCACTTGTCCGGCCCACCTTGCAAGGTTTCATATTATAGATAGTCCACAATGTGAATGCGGACATGACTTTGGGGATCTGGATCACTTATTCTTTTCCTGTCCTAAATATGACCGAACTTCCTTTTTAGATAGTTTGATATCCATCCGTGTCCCTTTCCCCACTTCTATAAAACCTGAATTCTATTGATCCCATATTGTATAGTATACTTTCTAGATATACTTATAGCAATAAATTGTAAATAATGTACCTAATATATTTTATCTGAAAATATTAGTTTTCGTCTATTTTTTTTTATATATATTTATTTACCTACATTTATCTTAACCATATCAAATATCAAAATTCTCGTGTTGTACATTTTTGTAACGTGATTCGTTTCCCTACCTTAAATTAAATAAAAACACTTTGAAGTAGAACATACAAGAAAACTTCCAATGTGAATCGATGAAAGAAAACTTGAAGCTGGCGGATGCAAGGAATGTGCGAGCCAGTCTCCAAAAAGGAGTGAAATTACAAAAGGCCATCTTTGACGTTTTATTGACTATAATTAGTTATTTACATCCTCTTTGTTTTACGGAAATAAAATGTTGTATTGTAACTTGTAAGGTTATGTTATTGCGACTTGAACATAGTTTACATAGTATTATTATTAATTGGTTGTATATCCAATAAAGCATCTTAGGCTGTTTTAATTCTCAAACGGCAATAATTTAATCTATGTCTTAGCGGTACTATTAGAAATTATAAATGCAAGAAAATTTTGTTTCACAATCTTTTCATCAGACAATACAGTACCTATCTACAAATAGCATAAAATGGTAATCCAACAACAAAAAAAAAACTTTATATTTATTCGTAAGTATCAACTTTTAATTATTCATGGAATTGTTAATCTTTTTAAGGGAAGTTCAATTATACTAGCAGGGCTGGGTTTGGCCGCAGTTGGATTTGCTGGTCGATTTGTTATGAAGCAATTACCAAATGCATCAATAAAATTTGCAGAAGCAGTAAAAAATTTGCCCAAATTTGATGCAGAGAGCCTTGCAAATTCTAAATATTACAAAGGAGGATTTGAACCAAAGATGACCAAAAGGGAAGCAGCCCTAATTTTAGGTGTGAGCCCTACAGCAAATAAAGCAAAGGTAACAGCTTTAAGCAATATTTCAAAACTTTCGAGTCTCTGGGAATCTATAGAAATATATATATTTACCATAGGGAGTGACAATAACATATTGCAACAACATGTGGTAAACATCATGAAGCTACATCACTTATACTGAAAGTCGATAATTGAATGTTGCACATTTTAAAAAAAGAACTATATAGGTACCATGGGAAAAGTTTCACTCCAAAATCTCAAACCATGAAGGTTTTATGTCAATTCGAAAGTACCTATTACAATAAAAATTTAACCCCTATTATTTGCTTACTGATATTATTACTAACTCTTTCCATTACAGATTAGAGAAGCTCACAGGAGAATAATGCTTCTAAATCATCCAGACAAAGGTGGATCACCATTATTGGCAGCAAAAATTAATGAAGCCAAAGACATATTAGATAGCGGAAAGTCATGAGAATGATGATAGCACACAGACTTCCTAATAGAATTTAATAGTAACCATATAAACTAGTAACTAGTGGAAGTTTTAAAAATTCGTGAACACACTAACATTTTAATGTCTGTGATTATTAAAACTATAGTTACAATAAAATATTTTATTTTGTCAGTATTATTCTGATATAAATTTGTAAAGTAGATAATTCTGTATTTAAAGGGATGTTTCAATTGGTTCTGTCTTTATTCTTATACTGAAGACATTGACTTTATGTTTAAGCACACCATTTTCAGATAGCTTCTAGAATAAACATTTTTAAGTTTTTTAAACCCCATGTACATATGTGAGATTTTTATGGTTACAATGGCATTGATTTTGGTAAAATTATTGTCCACCAAGTCAAAGTGCTCTTACATACCACATTTTTAAGGTGCCATAGACAAGCAAATATATTGTATGTATAAATTTGAATAATGCAGATTACTTGTAAATTTTATTAATGTGTTGGCAGTTATTGTTGAAGAATAAAATGTGGTGTGTAAGGCCCTGAATGATATGGAGACAATTCTTATTTTACAGTGAATTACATTCTTCCAGTCATATTCACAAGTATAATGGTTGAGACTCCCACAAACATTTTGATTGTAAAGACAGATACCATGTACAGGAAATATATTTTCTGGCCTAGAGCTTGGCATATCATATGTATTAAGATTCTCAGTAAATATACAGGGTGTCCCAAAGTTATGGGGCATGAAGGGAAAGTACCTTAAATATCGAAGAAAGGCTAATTTACTGAAAGAAGACTTTATATTATTTTTAAAAGTGAGTAATTCTGCATTCAAAGATTTTCTAAAAATTACTTACCTCGTCTGGGAATCGGACCGACTTAAATGTAAAAAAAAACACCCCTACTCTTTATGATGCCAATCGAAAGAATGGCCAAAAACTAATAACTCTTCTTGAGTAACATAGTATTTTAAAAGAAAGTTGTCAATTAAGTGGGTAATTTTTGTAAATTAATTAATTAAATGCTCAAAATGTGATCCCGCGTTTACGCAAATCGCCAATCTCTTAATGAGTCCACTGCCTGTTGATTTTCTTAACATTTTATGGTGAATACTCAATATATGGCACAATTCTGTTTGTAACTCGCCCACATTCTCGTATCGTTTTTTGTATAGCATATCTTTCATGTATCCCCAAAAGAAGAAATCTAATGGTGTAAGGTCCGGGATCTGGCCGGCCATCTAATCGGTCCATCCAAGTAGGAAAACATTCATTTTACGTTGTTCCTTTCTTTTAAAATACTATGTTACTTAAGAAGAGTTATTAGTTTTTGGCCATTCTTTCGATTGGCATTATTAAAGTAGGGGTGTTTTTTTTTTTTTTTACATTTCAGTCGGTTCGATTCCCAGACGAGGCAAGTAATTTTTAGAAAATCTTTGAATGCAGATGTACTAACTTTTAAAAATAACATAAGGTCTTCTTTCAGTAAAATAGCCTATCTTCGATATTTAAGGTACTTTCCCTTCACGTCCCATAACTTTGGGACACCTGTATACCTACATCTTGTTATTAATGAATTTATAGTGACCCATTACTAAAACTAATTTTCTTGTAGAAAAAAACATGTACAATGCTTATTACTAATACAATAAAATACATCTTTAACACTTAAGTTTAAAAAAAAAACATATTTTAAATAATTGTATTCACAACACCATGAAATAATAACTAAAAATAAGCAAATTTACTGACAGTTTTTTAAATGTATACACACACATACAATTATTATTAAGCTTGCCATAAGAGCGAAATTGATTGTAACATAATTAAATATCAAGACTAGCTTAAATTTGTACAAAAGTACTTTATATAGCCTAAATAGATTTGTTCAACACATCTTATAAACATAAATTATTATATTATTAGTAATAACTAAAGTCATAATTATTATTAGTTTTAGGTGGACATTGTAAATATTAAGTAGTAAAATATCGAGATCATAATAACATCAAGTTATATTTTCACCGAGGTTCTTTTTTCTGATGCTCCAAACGCTGTGTGACAAAACGACTACGTAGTTTTATTATTGTTGCATTTGATAGTGTTCCAGGTACTTTAAATATAGACTGCAAAGATATATATTTCGTTAATCATAATAAAAAGATAAACTCAAGGTTACAATATTTGCTGTTCATACCTGCATGAATTCATGACAATGCAATGCGCTAGCATTTTTGACAATAGATTTAAAACATTCAGCTAATGTTGTAAAATCCGTGCATTCCAGTATTGCGGACCTGTTTGCTTTTATCAATGTTATGCAAACACGGAATAAAATTTTTGAGCCCTCATAAAATAGGCAGTCCCAAATTCTAAGCACTGTTTCAATGGGCAAAACTTCCGCAAACAGACATACAAACCATTTTGTAGTTATCACTGCCCAGGGCAAACCTATAGAAAAAATAATTAACATTAGGGTAAGTATATAGTCTAATGACTATGTTATATATGAAAAAAAAAGTATGGGTTAGCTGATTAATATTGTAAATAATCTGAATTTAGTTGTCAGTATAATGTTATTAAGTATATTAATAAACATACAGACAACGCGCGAGTTGAATGCAGAGTTCAGGACTGAGATAGTGATGTGACCTAATTATAATCGTGAGTGTGTCGATAAATTTTAACAATGCTTCAAATTTACCATTTTAACTTTCTTCAACACACATAATATTGTCTTACGGCCGTTCCCAATATTCAGTCTATCTCTTACTTGAGATAAGAAACGTAACTATCGCTGATTTTTCTGTCCCAATAAACTAATTGATGGTAACTCACCTTATCTGGGACGACGTATAGCTTACCAGCGATAGAAGTTTGTATGGTAATTACAATTCACGCGAACCAATATAAGGCGATAAGAATGACTTAACGGGTATACTGAGACTGCTTCAGATTACTGACAGTAGAAGGTAGTAATTTATCTCTATCTGTAGATAGTATATTGGGAACGGCCGTAAAACTTCTCGTGCTTGGCAATCAATAAAAACTCGTTTTTCTACAAACCTACTTTTGTAACAGAACCTAACGAACTCGGATCAGTCATTATTCAATATTTAGATGCTCCCGCTCTACTTCAGGCCCAACTGCATTTAACTTGCGCGATATCTGTACGTGTAAATTATTCTCATTGTAATACACACCTAAGTTTATAACATGTTGGTGTACATCAGGTGCCTTAGATTTAACCAACTCAGATAATACTTCAATATCAACAATGAGACCGTCCATAGTTTTTGTGTAATAATCTGGGAGAATTTTTTCAACCAAAACTTTCAGTAACCAGAATGATGTTTCTTCATTCTTTGTTGCCAGTAATAACAACCCTGAAAGTAAATGACAACAGAATATAATATAACAACCATAAAGCATTGATAGACATGATAATATTATATTGTAATTACATGTTTTATTTTGCAACTTGACACACACTGTATGTGTCACACATATCTATTTTTTTAAACTGCCCTTTTTTTATGAAAATAAGGGACGAGACGAGCAGGACATACAGCTGATGGTAATTGATACGCTCTGCCCATTACAATGCAGTGGCGCTCAGGATTCTTGAAAATCCGCAAAAATTCTTAGCAGCACTACAGTCCCATATGCCCAGTAATTTCACTAGCTACGGTGCCCTTCAGATCGAAACTCAGTAAATTCAAATTCAAAAACACTTTATTCATGTAGGTCACAAAAATGACACTTATGAATGTCAAAAAAAAATATATAAATATTGTTTCTTATTGAATTTACCGCTACTTCGTAAAGGGTTGAGCTAATGAGAAGAAGTAGCAAGAAACTCATTGCCACTCTTTTAAGTCAAGATTTACATTTTAGTTGTTTTACAAATCATTTCAATTACAATATATGCAAAGTGACGCAACAAAAATACTCAAAAGTCAAAAACTGAAAGGCTTACATGAGTAAGTCAAAAAAAGTAAATTAATACTTAAACACAAGAGTTATTGAGTATAGTAGATGCATCAATCCACACATACCGTAAATAAATAGAGGCATTATGTGAGCATTTCATAAAATAAAATATATAATAACTTTAACTTTAAAGGAAATAATAACAATAACAAAACACATCAAGCAGAAAGCAGGTAACAAGATCATCCAGCCCCCACTGCTTACACATTACTGCTTCACGGCAGAAATAGGCGCCGTTGTGATACCCAAAATCCAGCGGCATTGCACAGGAGTGCAATGGAGCCTCCCACTGGTTAAACTGTTGTTGCTTTCATTCAATACAATGAATCAAACAGTGACAATGTCATGTACCTGATACACCGCCAACCCTTCCATATTAATATAATATACTTAAATTATATATATATAGGTGTGAAGGATTACCACCTTACAAATCAAAATGAATTAATGAGGTGTTTGATCCATGTAATATAAGTAAATTAAAGTTTTGTGTTTCACCATTTCTGATAAGCAATTCACTTTAAAAATGTAAAGAAAATTAATACACCAGAAGTGTTGTGGCAAATGTTCAACACAATGACTTTATAACCAAAGGAACTACATGATTTTTTAAAATGTTTTTCAAAGGTAACAATGTTAATGAGACTTACAAACAATGAAAGATCCGTCTCAAGATTTTTTTACATAGAAGAATTTTTGAGAGTTAACTATCATAGTTTTGGCAGCATTGAAAACATCATCTAATTTTTTTTATGGAAGAGGCAAAATAACGTATACGGGACACCTGATATGATATGTGATATTCACATCACACACTCTATTGGTACACCAGAGGAATCACAAGAACGTTACCGACCTTATAAAGCGTGGAATATACGTAAATAAAAATTGGAAACCGCAAAACACATTGTAACGCAACCGGCGAGGATCTAGCCAGAGGCTCAATTGTGAGCGTCAACGGTTCCACCTATTGCGCCACTGACCAAGTTGTGGGATTGTTAAGCTAGACATAAAAAAAATACACACCAGCTATATAGTTTAGTCCTTGACAATAGCCTACAACTCTGTTGCTATGTGCATAAGCAATGAGAATATTGAACAAGTGAGCCTGGTGGTTCGCTTCCTTTGTAAAATAAATATTGTCTGGAAATGTGCGAGGGAGATCAGTCTTGATTAAGTCAACTAATTCTTTCTCAAATGGTTGATCTAGTATTTTAAGATATAAATCTGGACATTGCTTTTTCATTTTATCGGCCTCTGATATTGCCATCCATACTGATGGACGATGTTCACCTGAAACAAGAATACATATTATTAAATAAGTTAAAATTTTGGATAAGGAGAAAATTAGTAAATAATTGCAATGCTAAGATAACAGACATTTACCGCCAGAGGGTCACCTGTTGAACAACGACCTACAGTACGTCTTTCGACATGGTCAGTCCACATTCTGGTATACCCAACACATAGACCGGCGGCGGCTATCGAAGGCAAGGCAGAAGGCCTGGCAGTTAGCCTGGATATAGCGTAGGCCTTTGATCATGTATGGCCCAAGGCGCTTTTCTCAAAACTTCCATCATTTAGGCTTCCTGAGAGTTTATGCAAGTGGATTTCCAGTTTCTTCACTGGGCGCTGGAGTTCTATTTCCTACACTGTTTCTTCTGAAATCAACGATGTGTTTGACTCCCCACATGCATTGCTATGCGTCTGACAGTATTGGAGATGACGTATATATGGACCATGCAGGTCTCTCGAAATCGTCCACCAGTGCCAGAAGAAACTTGTACTCTCCTCTGAGTCAACTTTTGAGAAAATCGCGGAATGGGGTTAATTGAACCTTGTACAATTTGACCCCCAGAAGACTAAAGTTTGGGCGATTACACTATAAAAACACAATTTGTCGTCTCACCGCTATTCGAGAAAATTTCCCATAACGCTTCGCCTACTATCTAAATATAATGTCTTGAAATTTAGAGCGATTGCCAAATTGGCAAAGAAGCTGGGCGTCATAGTGCACGACCATACTTTTGGCCAGCCCACATTCTAGCGCTCTACAAGGCGCAAGTCCGGCCACATATGGCATCTCTGATCTGGCACACCCCAGTATCAGCTAGAACCTTTAGACGGCCTGCAATACAGAACTGGTCGAATTTTTTCATTCTTTTTCTGTCTTCTACCGCATTTACCGCAAGCCGTGTAATGAGCTATCTTGTGTAGTTTTTCGTGGGCTGGTTGCAAAAAGGTTGCAGACACTTTTCTAAAAGGTGGGCAACACTCTGTAATTCCTCTGCAAGAATGCAAGGGAATGTGTGTGGCATAGATCACTAAACACCAGGTGACCCATATACTTGTTTGTCCTCCTCAATAAAAAAAAAAAAAAAACAAATACTTATTTCACAAAATAATTACAGTGCAATTTATACATAATATCCTGTAGACTGTGCAGCAGTTTGTAGGCAATGATTTTCGTTTTTCACATTAATTGCTTCCTTATTTTACTGTTTTAAACATTAGTTAAAGTTAAGTTACATTATATATTGGTCCTTCATTCCATATTGTACACTTTAATCTTTGGTATTATATTACAAACATATATACAGTTAATAAGTTGTAAATAATCACACACACATACACATCATACTTATTAATTTATTCGTCTTATTGACACTCTTTCTTACATATTCTATTATCTATTCCTTACATATTTATATTTTATTATTTATTATTATTTGTTAGTTAAGTAAATATTGTATCAGTTTCATAGTTTTAATATTGTAAAAAGGGTTCGCCCGTACATAATAAATAAATAAATACATTAAATTTTTCTTTGATTGACGTCTATAATTCATCAGACATTCATACCTACCTGCGGCACTCATGAAAACTGTGGTGGTACCAATTGTTAAAAACAAAACCGGGGATATTAGCGATAAATCCAACTACAGGCCGATTTCTCTTGCTACCATTATTGCTAAAGTACTTGACGGTTTACTTTGTGCGCAACTTGACAGATACCTCAACTTACACAACAATCAGTTTGGTTTTAGACCCGGGCTGTCCACGGAGTCTGCCATTTTGTGTTTGAAGCAAACTGTCAGGTATTACTCAGAGCGACAAACGCCGGTATATGCTTGCTTTCTCGCTTTGTCCAAGGCATTTGATCTGGTTAATTATCATGTGGCAAAAACTAAGGAACACGGGTATGCCTGACGAGCTCATAAAAACCTTCACATTTTGGTATCGGAACCAGATCAATGTCGTGCGATGGTCGGAAGGCTTGTCTGGACCATATAGGTTGGAGTGTGGGGTGAGGCAGGGCAGTCTAGCCTCGCCTAAACTCTTCAATCTTTACATCAATGGACTGATAGGCGATCTCAGCAGCACACATGTCAGTTGTCATATTGACGGAGACTGTTTAAATAATATTAGTTACGCAGATGACATGGTGCTGTTCAGTGCGTTTGTCTGTGGCTTGAGGAAACTGATAGGGATATGTGAAAACTATGCCCACTGTCATGGTCTGATCTACAATGTAAAAAAGAGCGAGTGCATGGTCTTTCAGGAGAAGGGGAAACCACTCCCATCCCTTATTGCGACAATCAAATTGTATGGGACACCACTGAAGAGAGTGAATCAATTTAAATAGCTAGGGCATGTGGTTACCTTTGACTTAAAGGATGATGCAGATATCGAGAGAGAGCACAGGGCGTTGTCTGTTAGGGCGAATATGATCATCCGGAGATTTGCTTGCTGTACCGTGCCAGTAAAAATTTCTCACAGGTTCGATTGTCAGTACCTAAACGACTGCTGTTTGATACATGTGCTGACAAGTCGGTCCTGGCCTAGATTAGGAAGGTTTAGATTTTAAGATATCTTGTACTATAACACTAGGTTTTAAGGTATTTTGTTACTAACACATTATGACCCTTTGTTGGTCGAAATAAAGAATTTATTATTATAATTAAAGTACACTAATCTAGTGGTAGCAACACTTGTGAACTCTTTGATCTTTCTAATGGTGTATGCCACAGAGCTGAGTATATCTGCTATTTGGGCAATATGTGGACCCCACTGAAGTTTTTAAACATAATTACTTTTTTTTCATTATATTTGTTGGAAAGCTTAGTTGTGTAGGTATGTAGTCTATTCACTAAGAATTTCCTTTTTTATGATATTGTTTGATTAAAATTGGTAATTTTACCTTGCTATCTATTCGAATAATTTTAAATATTTTAAATTCACATTCATAGTTCCTGTTAAGTTTATTCTTGGACATCTGTTAAGTTAAGTCTCATTTGCAAGATATATTTATTATATTATTGGTAATTTTAGTTATATTCATGGAAAAAGTTAGTCCATAATCAAACCATAACTAATTGTAGATGATTTTAAATGATAATAGTTGCTAAGTAAATAAATAATTTCCCTGTGTAAATAAATAATTTAAAACTTGCCGTTGCTGCAAAATAGCATTTATCTTGACCCTCTAATATAAGAACTAAAAGAATAATACGTACTTATTAGGACTTTATGAGACTTACTTGGTATACCCTTCCTGACGTATCTCTTAACAGTGGTGGTCCGTTTGACTGACTTTCCATCACCCAACAATTGTGACCATTTTTGCGCCCTGGACACTAATACTTTAAGATACACAGACATAAACTCCTCATAGCTTTCAAAATCAAAATCTTCGTGCCTTTCAAATCCGTATTCATCTATAGCACTAAAACATTAATTGTATTTTGTGTTAATAACAAACTGTATTAAAAATTAAAAGAACATTCTATCACATTAAATAGATGACCTACCTAAAACTTGAGTGGGCCATAATTTTTTTGATGTTTTTATAGTTAAAAATGTTTCATATTTTTGTTTATACGATTTAAATAAGTAATGAATAAATAGGTATATTACGCTCCTACAAATAATCATAAATCATTCTAATTTCCACTTTCGTGTACATAAGTATTTTACAGTAACTAAGAAGTATTGTGTACCAATTTACCAAATAGGTAGGTGATAACATAAGTGATTACTGATCACAGAACTAGGTGAACGTAGTGTTTAAATTATCTTTGAGAACACTAATAAGTCTTTTACCACTATTACTTTATTACTGATTATGTGATTACTGATTAGTGATAAGCAAGAGGTATCAAAGAGAATTTAAACACTACGTTCAAGAGGTATTGTGTGTGTATCTATTCATCCGATTTTCGGATGATTTTTTTTAAATCATACGATTATTGTATGAATAGCTATTATTTATTTGTCCGACAATTTTCAAAGTAAATCATTGAAAGAAAAGTTAAAGTGTGGACACAGGACACTTTTACTCCAGCCTAGCGATTAACTCGATTTTATGAAACCTATAGTACTATGAAACGTGCTGTGATTGATAGATTGACAGATAATGGCTATAATCTTGAAAAAAAAAACGGAGACAGCTGGAATCTACTATGTTTTTTTCGTGTTCGCTTTCAAACTTAGCCGTATTACACTTCGATTTTAAATACTACCTACCTATATAGATAATAGGTAGGTAGTATTTACAAACTTTTAAATTTAAATTTTTACTCAGGTAGTGGATAGTCCATGATTCTTGGTTCCGAGATATCTAATGCTCTACAGTCTCTCAAGAATAGGAAGGCACCAGGAAGCGACCAAATAACAGCAGAAGTGCTTAAAGCTATAGGTGACCTGGGTGAAGAGACACTAAACAATATTTGTTCACACGTCTGGCAAAACGGTGATTGGCCGCGGGACTGGTCGGAATCCGTAATTCTTCCACTGCATAAGAAAGGGTCAACCAAGAGCTGCGGCAATTATCGAACCTTATCCCTCATCTCGCATGCCAGCAAAATTTTGCTTCATATTCTCAATAATCGCATCCACTACTATCTGGATTGGCCAATTCCGCAGGAGCAAGCTGGTTTTATGAAGGGCAAGGGCACTCGGGAGCAGATTCTCAATGTCAGGCAGCTCATTGAGAAGGCATACGAGTTTGATACGCCGGTGCTACTGTGCTTCGTCGACTACAGTAAGGCTTTCGACTGTGTTAATTGGAGTTGCTTATGGAGGGTTCTGCAAGAGCTTGGTGTACCAAATCATCTCATCGCTTTGCTTCACACCCTGTATGGCTCAAGCCAGGGAGTTGTAAGAGTTGATAAAACAACCTCGAAACCCTTTAAGTTTCATCAAGGAGTGCGCCAGGGATGCATTTTGTCGCCCATTCTCTTCAACGCCTATGGAGAGCACATTATGAGACGTACCTGCGAGAACTGGGAGGGAGGCATCACAATTGGTGGCGTGAAAATCACCAACCTGCGCTACGCCGATGACACTACTCTTCTTGCAGCAAATGAGTCAGAAATGGCTGCACTTCTTGAACGTATGGAGCGGATTAGTGGAGAGATGGGACTTCCCATAAACAGGTCCAAGACCAAAGTCATGGTGGTGGATAGATCTGGGAAGTTGGAACTAACTGGTGCGCTGGGCCTAGAAATGGTGGACAACTTTATCTACCTGGGTTCCAACATAAGTAACGATGGTTCGTGCGAGAGGGAAGTACGCAGGAGAATTGGCATGGCTAAGAGCGCTATGTCTCAGCTTGGAAGAATCTGGAGAGATCGCAACATTTCCGTAAAAACTAAGACCAAACTGGTACGGACCCTAGTCTTCTCAATATTTTCGTACGGCGCTGAGACTTGGACACTGAAAGCTGCAGACCGCAAACGCATTGACGCCTTTGAGATGTGGTGCTGGAGAAAGATGCTCCGTATCCCCTGGACAGCATTTCGATCTAATCTCTCCATACTGCGTGAACTCAGGATCTCCTCGCGATTGTCTTCCGAATGTCTGCGCAGAGTTTTAGAATACTTCGGTCACATCGCAAGGAAGGACGATGGAAACCTTGAGAGGCTCATTGTGGTCGGCAAAATAGATGGGAAGAGGCCTCGTGGACGCAGTCCAACACGATGGTCCGATCAGATCCGCTCCGCCCTCGACTCTACGGTTCACAATGCCTTTCACACCGCCAGAGACAGGAATAGATGGAGAGCGATCATACGTGAGAAAGTGATACAGAGGGGTGGTCACGACCCTCAGTACTGAGGATTACGACGCAGGGAGGAGAGTGGATAGTTGATAACTTGATAGTTGTAATCACAGAGTACCTTTCTAAGCTTAAAACTTAAGAAAAGAAGATCCACTACGGATTTTCTTTTTTTACAAGATTATAGCCGTCCTCTGTCAATCTAACAATGACTGCTGATGACTGCACGTTTCATACAATCGCGTGATTCGCTTTTTTCTTAAAGAGTTTTACTAGCGGTCAGCGTTGTTGTTTACCTTTGCCAAGGAACTACATCATGATGATGATCATAATCCGAGACCTATTACTGAAATCTTGTTGATTGTTATTATTATTAGTTATTGTTTTCAATTTATTCAAAGAGTATAATATTATAATTAATATACAATACGTTTTACCAGACGGGGCTTCCATTCAAAAAGAAAATGTAAGTAGGGATGGCATCCTTCCATACCAACATTATAACACTAACACTGTGAAAGACAGGACTGCCAACATAACCAAACAAGTAGCTCTGCTCTAATTCTTGATCTTAGAAATTTTATTGTTGTTTTGAAATAAATAATTAAAGTATGTTTATGTAACAAAACAAATTCGAATATGACGTATTTTCACTGAAAGTCTTTTAATTACCTATATTGTAAAACATTAGGAGCATAGAGATTTTTTCGCGAAAAAATACTTTTTCAAATAACCGTTTCAACGGATGCTTAGCTTTAGTTGGGTACGCTGGATGGTTAATTATATAAGTATAATAATCAAATACCTAAGTGTAAATAATAAATAATTTGATTTATATGAACAGTAGGTTCATTTATTTCTTTACTGAGAAAGTGTGGGCAATATCGATTTTATTTTCCCCAAAATTGTGGGATTTTGAGTTTGGTTTTTGGGTAATTCAAACTGTACAAGTTGGAGCTGCTAACGGTTGCGGGTTGATAAGTTTATTGGCCTACGAAGTACGGACTTGCATCCCGTGCCACTAAATAAATAAAATAAAAAAACTTGTTAAGTTTACTACAAAGAGTATAATAATATATATGGTTTACTATGATGGAATGATATCAATATTCAATTATCAAATAAATCAATTCGATTCGAACTTGTGAATTGTGATTCATAACAATTTATTGATAATTGAGGAATAATATTAGTTTCATGTTTTCTGGTAAAAAAATTAAAAGAACTGCAAAATTAAAAGAACATAGAAGGTTTGTAGATCAGCTTTCTTAGTGTCTTATATGTAATTTTAAAGATTTTAGGTTTGCTAAAAGCACGCAATGGGCCCACCGCCAGTTGTTACTGGAATATCTCCGAAAGAAGGACCCCCTGGCACAAGAGTAACAATAAGAGGAGAGTTTTTGGGAATAAGCGCAACAGACCTAGTTGGTAAGTTATTTCAATTAACTGTAAATGTTAAAAAGTCGTTTCTGTGCTAATATAGGTATTATATCGGTTAAAAACCTAAAAGAGTAAAAATTAAGAGAAAGTAAACAATTTACAAACAAAAATTATATATAACGGTCCCGTTACATGATGGGAACTTCTTGCATTTAGAAATGTACAGTGTAGAATTCTATTGTACTTATAGAGATATTGTTGCAAAATTGCTAGTCTGTAATCACAATAGACATTGTTGACTACCCATTAGTAGCTGATTGAAACTCAAGAATATATATATAATAAGAATATGACAAGATCATAAACAGTAAATAAAATCATGTACAAGATAGGCTTAATCTGATAGTTTGAATATATTGTTACCAAATTGAGTTGAGGAAATTAAGACTGTATAAATAATTTTTTATACTCTCCAGTCATTAATAAATAGCAATTATTTTATGATGGACTTGGCAACAAAAATTATAGAAAATATGAAAGCTATTTGAATCAATATATTATTTTATTATTCAAACAAAACAAATCTTATATCTATATTTACAATACTATGACTACATAAAATTAAAACTATCATTATGTGGAAGCATACCAAGAATACTGGCAGCATTACCGCGTTGGATAGCAAGGCTGATCCGTTGACGGAAATAGCTGCCAGAGCTTGGGTTTCCATTAGCCTTATTTAGGCGCGAAGATAGTATTTTGAATATTCTCTATATATTATAGTATTTAATATTTTAAAATAATTTCATTTTTTCAATGTAATTTTAATTATTATTAAAATGTAACCAGTGGGAGGCTTAGCCCCCGATGCCACTTAAGCGAGGACTACTGCAATACCTCTTTCTGCAATGAAGCAGTAATATGCGCACAATATTATGTTCTACATTGAAGGGTGCATGAGCTAGTTAAGTTACTGAGCTAATCAAGTTTAAGATCTCAAAGATCTAAGTGTAATTGTTGTGCCACATTTTGAAGAATCATGATGCAATGGGCAGGCCATATCTATTTTTGGTCTTCATCAGTTAGACAACCTTTATAGCTGAGTGGTTAGAGATCCTACCTGCTAAGTTAGAGGTGCCGGGTTCGAATCCCGGTAGGTGCAAGCATTTATATGATGAATATGGATGTTTGTTTCCGAGTCATGGATGTTTAAATGTATTTATGTATTTTTATATGAATTTATGTATGTTTAAGTAAGTATATTGTATTAAATATATCATTGTCTTGTAAGCCATAACAGAGGCTATATATGCTTAACTTGGGGCAAGATAATTTGTGTGAAAAGTGTGTCAATATTATTATTATTATACAGGTAAGATATCAAGACCAGGATATTAAGCTATGTATTGGTGCTTTCATATGCCCTTTATACATGTCCAAATTTTCAAGTAAATTGTATCTCTTGATATGGGTGAAAATTAATGTTCAATGATTAGAGACAATAATATAGACAAAGATAATAGTATAAATAATAATTAGGTTAGTAAATAATTTAGTTGAGTTAATCTACTCTATTGTTGTTCTATTTTTATCGGGTGAGTATCTCCTAGCAACACAATATGTCCATGTCCACTGGTTCACTGGCTAAACAAGTCTGAACCTGTTGATTAGTCGAGTTCATTAGTGGACTTAAAATGGTGTGAAAAAGGAACATCTTTAAAATTTTATTACAAATATGTACACTGTAGTATACTGACATCTAGTCTTAACAGAGTATATGTGAACTATCATTGTCACAAGGAGCATTACATACACCATGAACACTTATGGAATATTAAGTCCCTTCATTATAAAAACAAGCAAATGAAACAATCCGCATATTAAGATTTAGGAAATACTATGAATACACCTGGATTTAGTGAAAAGGAAATTAAATTGAAAATTAAAAACACCAGGTTAACTTTATCAGTTTCAAAAATCTATTGTGTTGCAGACCATTCATCTTGCAAAACACCACTCACTTATCTACACTGGACCGCAATGCAAACAATTTCTGTGCAAAAGCGATTAGTTTAGCCACTAAACTTCTTGCCTTTCGACTTTAATACAAATGTAGTCCGAACTAACCTTTACATTTTAGAAATACAAAAGTAATAACAAGTTTGTCAGTAATATTTTTGGTGCAGGATTAAAAATATGTGGATGTGATTGCCTGCTGTCAGCGGAATGGAAGAGTATAAACAAAATAGTGGCTCGCTCAGGACCTTGCAAGGGGAGAGGGGACATAATAGTTTCTACCAGATCTGGAGGAGAGGGCACATCTACAGTACAATTTCGAGGTTATTATGTGACTATTGCTGAATTATTTTAACAAATTAGAACCAATATAATTGTTTTGTATATGATTAAAATATCTAAATGCATGCTAAGATATACATTTTTTTCTAAAGAAGTGGACAACAAATGGGTGTATGGGTCGATAAGACCAAATTCCCCTGTAACATCAGATAAATCATAGGGAGTGTTGCAATCCTTTTATGAAGATATACACACATTTTTTATTACTTAATTGTTGTAAAGTTCTGGAAACACTGCACAAGAAATACAAGATTTTACGACGATACGTTACTCGAACGGTTGGCTCAGTTGTTTAGAGCACCGGCACGGAACGCTGGAGGTCGTGGGTTCGAGTCCCGCATCGTTAATAAAATGTTGTTTTTTAAATTTTCTTTGTGTATTTATTCTAGAAGTGAGGGTTATCTCTTTAAAAACGTAACAGATTAATTTTGAGAAAATTAATGCCCCTTTATGCCTTTTAATGAGCATGTATGGTGTGCATGCCTTGAGCTCCACCAGTGAGACAATATACAGGGTGGCGCAATAGAACGTGCGTATTTAAAATATTGATGAAAAAATAAATACAAAAGGTATAGTTAAAATAAAACTGAGGTATTAAGAAAAAACTGAAGTTTATTTTTTAAAAATAACATCGTCTAAATGATGACCCTCTCTACGACGACACTCCTCTAATCGCAAACGGAAGTTATTGAAAACTTTCTTCAGTAATGCTGGTGTAATTGCTACCATTTCACCACGGATATTCTCCTTGAGCTGATCGATGTTTTTCGGATTATTGCTGTAGACTTTGTTCTTGAGGTATCCCCACAAAACAAAGTCAGGAGGCGTCACGTCTGGACTACGTGGGGGCCATGGGATATCACCTCTTTTCGAAATCAGTCTGCCAGGGAACATCTGTTTCACAACCGCCATGGAGTCATTTGATGTGTGACAGGTAGCTCCGTCTTGTTGAAACCAAGTCCTAGAATACACTATTCTTGAATTTTAAAGCTCTGGAGCCAAAAAACCTTCCAACATCGCAACATAGTGTTCGGTATTAACAGTGACGTTTTGCCCCCGCGCATTTTCAAAGAAAAAAGGTCCAATTATTCCTCTACCAGAGATTGCTGCCCATACTGTCACTTTAGGACTATGCAGTGGTTTCTGGTGCTTGAGTTTGGGATTCTCACTGTTCCAGTAACGACAATTTGGATGGTTTACGAACCCATTGATATGGAAGTGGGCCTCATCTGAGAAAAGGATATTGTCAAAATTGGAAAATCGATTAAGCATTTCATTAGCAAATGCGAGCCTTGCTCCGAAGTCAGACTCTTTCAATTCTTGTGTTAACTGCAGCTTGTAAGGATGCAGTTTATGATCCAAGTTTAAAATTCGTTGCAAACTTCGTCTCGAAAAGTGTAAGACAGACGATCTCTTGCGAGTAGACATTTGTGGATCTCCTCGTACAGACTGCATAACTCTCTCAATATTGTCGTCGGTCCTAGATGTTCTTGGACGACCTTTTGCTTGTGGTTTAAACGTTGAACCAGTCTCTTCAAAACGCTGTACCCATATTTTAATTAAATTAGCACTCGGAGCTTCACTAATTTGCCGTAGTCCATATTCAGAACAATATAAACGCCTAGTAACGATGTATGAACGAGAGTTCTCGTAAAATGCGCGCACGCAAAATGCGCGACGCTTCCCGTCGAAGTGACTCATAGTGACGATGCAGACTCCCCCCGCCCGCGCACTTTCTACCCCGCGAAAAAAGATGATGCAATATGCACGTTCTATTGCGCCACCCTGTATTTTGATTCTGTACATTCACTAACTATAAAGATTTACAAGTGAAAATCCATGGGTCAAGTTTTAATTAGTTAATATTTTCCACATCTAAATGTATACTAATAATAATACAAAGAAACTGGGCGTCATTAATAGAGCACGGCAATACTTCAAGCCGGCCCACATTCTAGCGCTCTACAAAGCGCAGGTCTGGTCACACATGGAGTATTGCTGTCATCTCTTGGCTGCCGCACCCCAGTATCAGCTCGATCCATTTGACCGCATGCAACGTAGAGCAGCTCGAATTGTGGGGGACCCAGTGCTCTGTGAACGGCTGGATCACTTGGCGTTGCGTAGAGAAGTCGCTTCATTGTGTCTTCTACCGCATTGATCACGGGGAGTGTTCCGAAGAGCTGTTTAACTTGGTTCCTGCCGCCGAATTCCACCTTCGTACGACACGCCACAAGTTAGGATATCATCCTCACCATCTGGATGTGTGGCGGTCCTCCACAGTGCGGTTTTCAAGGAGCTTTCTTCCACGTACTACTAAGCTGTGGAATGAGCTTCCTTGTGCGGTGTTTCCGGGACGATACGACATGGGTACCTTCAAAAAAAGCGCGTACACCTTCCTTAAAGGCCGGCAACGCTCCTGTGATTCCTCTGGTGTTGCGGGAGATTGTGGGCGGCGGTGATCACTTAACAACAGGTGACCCGTACGCTCGTTTGTCCTCCTATTCCATAAAAAAAATACATATCTAATGTCATTGTTCAACAATGGTCTACCAGCTCAGCAATGTTCACTTACCATTATATTGCGCTACTAAAAGTGTTGCACAGTGCTTTCTTACCAACAGGTTATCTTAACTCACTATTATTAAAGATACTAATTCATATTTCAAACTTAAAATTGAAGGTTACCATGAATCAATTGGGCCAGTGAAGGAGAGTGCAGTGTGGGTAGAAGAAGCAGCTCCACCGCCTCTACCTTGGGGACGTCGTCCGATGTCACCTACTGCATACACACCACCCGATCCCTTGGGACTCTCAACTGAAGGTGACGAATGCAAGTTCCCTGAAGAGGACCTGAATGAATTATTCCCAGAAGGGTAAGACACTCTTTTTATATACATTTTATTTAAACTTCACTTGTTAACCTATAGCACAATAACTACAATTTACATTTAAAATAATGCACAAAATCATAGGAATTATGTCAGACAAGCTTTGTGTAACATAATATGATGATGATATATATTTTATCTATAACCATGCTTTAAATCCTCTATTAAAGATTCTAAAACATTTAGCTTATTTCCAACATTAAAACACCCAATGTCCTAATAACCATTACACCATCCAAACGAGTGTTGTAATGTTGTACTGAATTTCATTACAACACTCGTTTGGATGATGTAATGGTTACTAGAACTGGCTTTTTTAATGTAAGCAGTAAGCTAACTGTTTCAGAATCTTTTATAGAGGATTCATATTATTGGTGTAGATAAAGTCTTGTATGCATCTGTTGATAATTCTGTTGGTATTAATGTCTTCTGCGCAAACTTCATAACAACACGTTGGCGGGTGGCCTCATGCCTTAGCCATATGGCAACGTGACACTATTCTACTCGGCTTCGCCTCGTGTGATAAACCCACATTCGTGTTTTAATACACCATAGTACACACAACAGTTGCATAAATAACTAATGTAAAGCTCCCACACATTATTAATCAATCGAGCGCTCTAACAAAGCGGAGGGTACCGGGACAGAGCTGCAGGCCCTGTGGAGTGTGGTCTGGGGTGCACTTGTAGCGACAGGTCTCTTGCACTGCTCTTGTATGTTGTGGGTTAGTTGGTGACCTCATAACATTACACGTGGAACGAAATGTATCAGAAAGAGATTCAATTTGACTGATCGGAACACGGCACAGCTCCCACTCCGGCCCGCTCAAATAAGAATATCACCATCATCCAATTTCTTTTCGTCAACCGTTAATCTCCGTTCCGGAGGAGATTAGTGACGGACCGAAGTAGCCATAGTATTATAAGCATGAACGCTCGCGCACTGCGTCCGATCCGAATTACAGGGATGTGTACTGTTGATCTACCTTCATAAGTAAGTACTTATAAGTAAACAATAAGTAATATTTTCTGATTAAGAACTGGGTTTTACTTACCTTAATGTGACTGCAAGCAATTCTTATGGCGGTAGGTATACCTACATTATCAAAATTTTGTGCAAATTATTATCTTTTATGTGACGTATAATAAAATCGAAAGTGGACTCATTCGGTAGTAATTATAAATTTTCCTGTCGTATTGACGTAACACTGCGTGGTGATTGTAAAGATAATTGTTTTAAACGTCGGTCCACCAAGAGAGCGCGCACCCAGAATTCGTTAGTGCAACAGCATTGCCAGAAGTTATTGACGACGTGAATGCTCTGGTGTGGCTCCGTGTAAAATGCCTTATGTCAAAAGTGGCCCCTGAATTGCTTGGATTTGGATCAGAGATCGGATTAGTGTGTAAGCAATATCCGAATTCGGTCCAAGATTTATAGAGCTGTATTTTCACGGATACAGATCAGACTCATCCTGAGTCTGATCCTATTACCAAAATCGAAATACGATGTTTCAGTTGACGGATCGTATATTTTCCTATTACGAAAGTATTTCGGATCCGAATTTCGATACGAAGTTCGCGATTAGACATTTTGTCTTTCGTTTACCTTATTCCCAAATTCACTTGACATTATTATGAACGTAACTACACATTCGCTTTATATGGTTATGTCCGATACGAAATCCGTCCGCATTATTCGGATCTGAAGTACTTTGGTAATAGGATTTAATTCGAAGTTCGTCGTTCTTTCGTTTCGGACCGAAACTTCGGCTTTCGATTTTACTAATAGACCTCCTGATCTGAATCTGAATATTTTTATTTGAAGAGACAAAATCTGCTTGGTTAAGACATATTTGTGTTTGACGTTGAATTTTAAGTTTGACGACACGCTTAATGTTGATTTTCAGTTCTGGCAAACTATCTGATGAGAATTTTCAACCTGGCTGGTACCTATTAGAACATCATAGCAACACTTCCTTTGAAGATTTGAAAGCTGGAATGGTGTTTCTGCAGAGAAAAGTAAGCACAGTACTCCTTAACGGCAGTTCCCAATATACTATCTACAGATAGAGATAAATTACTACCTTCTACTGTCAGTAATTAGTTGTCAATAATCTGAAGCTGTCACAATATACCCGATAAGTCATTCTTATCGCCTTATATTGGGACGCATGAATTGCAATTTCCATAGAAACTTTATATCGCTTATAAGCTATACGTCGTCCCATTGATAGACAGCGTGTACAGATAAGGTGAGTTACCGTCGATAAGTTTATTGGGACAGAAAAGTCAACGATAGTTACGATTTTTATCTCAAGTAAGAGATAGACTGAATATTGGGAACGGCCGTAAGTCGTCATGTAATGCGTTACGACTAGATCACGTTGACTGTAATGCGCAGATGAATACGCTTTGGGCTTTCTGATCGTTTTATACTCATAAAAAATCTAAAGTAAAACCTTCATCAAGTTGAGATTAATAATACGAAATACCACTTCTTTTTTCGTCCGGAATTCATAAATGAATAGGCTCAAAATCCCACACTTCTGAAGTAAAACTCTGCCTACGTGTCTATTAGGCAGAGTTATCGTTCAGTTGTGTTTTGACAGGGCTTTGGATATGACGCCACACAATGATAAAGTGTTCAGTGAAAAACTGTGCAAAATAACAGCTTATCCAAAAATAAAAAGGATTGTGTGTAGTATTTTAGTTAAGTGCCTCTTTAGATTAACAATATTATATAACTAACTTGATGTTTTAATAATTTTGCTAAATAATTAATAATAATATGTTAAATGCTAAAACAAAATACTTTACGTTTGAACATTACTGTCACGAAATAAGGTGTTAATTTGAATGAATGTTTTAAAATTTAATGTTATCTGGGTAAGTTAACGTATATATATCGGTTTTTTTTAAATATGAAAATAAGGGACGAGACGAGCAGGACGTTCAGCTGATGGTAATTGAAACGGCCTGCCCATTACAATGCAGTGCCGCTCAGGATTCTTGAAAAAACGCAAAAATTCTGAGCGGCACTACAACTGCGCTCGTCAGCTTGAGACATAAGCAGGGGCGTGCATTGCTTTTCCAGCGCGGAAGGCACTGGAAGCCTAACCAGTCGTAGTTGCGATTAATATTTAAAAATTAAGTTCCTGTTATTATGATAAATATAAGTTCACTTACCAACATTTTTCTGCCGTTTTATTCAGGTTGTAAGTAATGTTTTGTGAATTTGCTTGTTGCTTCCTATTTATAAGATAAAATATCCATTGGCACCTGGAGGCGAACGACTATTTCGCCACTACAGATATCTCAAAAATGCATGAATACTATACATGACTCATAAAGAGTCACATACACATATGCATACACATATCATTTGAGCGATAGCCGCAGTGGCCTTTAGAAAAGCCGTTGTTACTTGTTTCATTTTATGAAATGAAATGATTTATTTGTATGAATCGTGGTAACATAGTTGTTAACAATTAATTGGTGTACAGCACAATTCGCCAATATATCATACATATCGCATACAAATATTTGATTGTCAATATTGGAATATTATATTTAATTTATACTTATAAGTTCTTAATACACATTACATAGCTTTAATTCAATAATATAATATAAAATAAACATTAGTTTGTAGGTACCTCTCAAAAAATTACATTTGAATACTATTATTTTTGGCTAAAGAATTCTTTTAAACAATAAAAGCATTTATCTATTAACCATAATTTTAATTTTTTATGCATTAATGTTTTAGCCATCTCTCTAATATTCTTTGGAAGGTGGTTAAATACCCTAATACACATAACATTAGCGTTATTTTGATGAAGCGCTGTTCTACAGTATGGCATCACTTAATTAATTTTAAATTAAAATTCATTTACTTCACATCATTCACGAATGCCGGGTATTATTTACGAATAATAACACAAATTTAATGCAAAAGGATACGTACCTAATTTCTGTAAACAAACCGTATTTTCGCCACAATCGCGACACTGGAATTTCTCCATCATATTTTAATTCCTTACTAGTTACCTATTTTAAACACAAAACACACAGCAACTTTTTTTTTCCCCCAATGCAAACACTATTTAACAATAAACAAAGCAACAAGCTTAATAGTTCACGCCCGTGATATAAAGTTCACGAAAACACATCAACTAAAAAAATGGCGCTGTCATTGTTGATATTGAATAATATAATTTTATTTCCGGAAATGTTATATTTTATATCTCACAATCATGAATCACGTCATGTGCGATGTCAACACTCTTATGGAAGCGCAATAAGGTTTAAACTCGGACACTAAGAGAACGAGACACGTCATAATAATTACTCATAAATCATAATGTAGGTATAATTTCTTTCGTTGGTTTAATTCGTGACAGCTGCGGTTGTCATTTCGAAGTGTCATAAGCTTGCTTAAAGATGTCAAATTGCGATGGTCATATTTAAGAACGATATACATAGTAATTGTATATTTTTTGCTGTGGTCGTATAACCTTGACAAATAAATTTTGTTATAGAAATTGAACGTATTCTACTAGGTTCGAGTAAGCATTATCGGAACTGCTTACTGTGACTATTTAGTATATATCGCGTAACGAAAAACTTACGGGTTGGGTGTTCAATAGAAGTTGGATTATAGAATAAAAGAACTAAATTTATCTGAATTAACTTGGAATCTAGTGTAGGTATATTATTTAGACTCTAAATATGGTAGGAAGGCTATGCCTATTGGCATATATGGAATGCACGCCCCTGGACATAAGATGTTGAGTCTCATTTGCCCAGTATTTTCACTAGCTACGGCGCCCTTCAGAACGAAACACAGTAATGCTTACACATTACTGCTTCACGGCAGAAATAGGTGTCGGTATATGCAACGCCGTTCGGATATTTTATTTATTATGCGGATTATTTTCATTTGACGACCTTTTAATAGGATTAAGGAATATTTCGACTGACTCATGTCTCCCTTAATCGACCCCACCCGACTTAAAACATGTTAATCAATCAAGTAGCATCAGATAAATTCTACGTCCAGGTAGAGCCTCTTGCTGCCAGACAACCGATTAGAGGCCAGGTTTATTACTTTAGTGTGCGTGACAAGCTACGTCTAAACCTCGCGATTTGTATGTCAATTTGTGTTAGTGTACATGCATTGCTCATAATAGAGGTTAACAGTCAACATCAATTTTTTTCAATCTTTTCACAGCAGCTGTCGTCTAGATATATATATATATATATATATATATATATATATATATATATATATATATAAATGAATTGCTGTTCGTTAGTCTCGCTAAAACTCGAGAACGGCTGGACCGATTTGGCTAAGTTTGGTCTTATTTGTGGAAGTCCAGGGAAGGTTTAAAAGGTGAAAATGAAAATGCTCAGAATTAAATAAAAACAACAATTTTGTTTTTCCTTTGATGTATCCTCCATCGTTCAGAAATCAAATTGAAAGAATAGTTTAAAATGAATAACTTATAAGAATTTTTATATCTTTCTTACTTTCTCAGGTAAAAAATAAACTCAATTTTAGCTAACAATGGTGGGTAGATTAACAACAGTTGTTAACTATTTATCAGATTATTTTTATGTAGACTGATAAGTCATAAGTTTGAGAGTGAATGAAGTACATAGGCTTAGAATGCAAAGAGTTCGTGCAAATCAAACAGCTATAACATTATTGTCATTCAAGCCGACAAACCACCTGCCGGTGAACACACAAGGAGGTTTAATTCACCCACTATTGACGAAGTGGCTGTTGTTATTGTGGGAGAAAATTTACAAACTAAAGCAATAATTCTTATTTCCAATATTTTTTTGTATGGACATATTTTCTATTATTGACAAATTCATAAAAAATAGTATTTTATTTATTATATACAGAACAACGTCTGTCGGGTCAACTGGATCTTAGGAATTACCGCTTGAAATTTGTCAATTTGGTGCGTTTGTTAAAATGACCGGGTGTTTTGCTTATATTTCAGGTTGAGAGCCAAAAAGAGGGGCAATTGAGCTTTCTGAAGGCGAACACTGGGGCAGTGATGGACCAGTTGGACCGGCTTGTTCTTCTCAAGAATATGTATGAGGAGGATCACAGGAAGAATGGGAAAGAACCACTTCCTAGTCTACAAGCCGCCATTGAAGGTAAATTAACTTGCAGAGTTATTTACCATTTTATAAACAATACAATAATGTAATCAAATCAAATCAAAATAACTTTATTCATGTAGATCACGTAAATGTCACTTATGAATGTCAAAAAAATATTTTTCTTATTGAATCTACCGCTACTTCGTAAAGGGTTGAGCTAATGAGAAGAAGTAGCAAGAAACTCATTGCCACTCTTTTATATCAAGATTTACATTTCCATCGATTTACAAATCACTTCAATTACAATATAATATGTAAAATGATGCAACAAACATACTCAAACGTCAAATAGTCAATGCCTTGCACGAGTAATTCAAAAAAATAATCATCACCATGAGACCAAGGAAGACTTAAATAGCCATAAAATGTGTATAAAATTATATAACGAATTGCCTGAGGACTTGAAAATACTGTCAAATTAAATGTTTATACCAAGATTCTTTAAATGGCTGCTTGAATTTTTTTTTAGTATTAATGAATATTTAAATAAGTGTAATAAATAAGTTTTTGCATGCTTTAAATTTAAGCTGGATATAGGACAAATTGTAATATTTAACATCGGGACATACCCTATTCCATAGCAAAAAATTTCATTTCATTTAATTTCATAAGCCATAATATGCTCGATGGCCTCAATACGAAGATCATGTTAAATGTCCATGTCGCACCAACTCCCGTAACAATTGGGAACTTTACCATCGAAATTGGTCAAATACCGCAGTGTCTGAAGACGAAGGTTTTCAACCAGAGTGTGTTGCCAGTGATGACTTACGGTACGCAGATGTGGTGGTACCCATGCTAACTATGGTCCTAGATTGGGGCAATAGAGAGGGTTATGCTCAGAGTTTCCCTGCGAGATCGAATCAGAAATGAGAGATCCGTAGGAGAGCCCAAGTCATTGACATAGCCCAAATGATACCGAAACTGAAGTGAGAGTGGGCAGGGCACATAGATCGACGGATAGATTGGCCGGTGATAAAATTTTGGAATTGTTGCCTTCCGAAGTATGGTCGAGGAAGGCGTTGCCTGGTCCATGCGTCATGCTCGTGAATGGGCTTACTGAATAATGATAAATATGAACTTATGGTGTATAATAATTATCCCAAATATCCAAAATTATCCTGTTTAAAGACACCAACTCCTCCATGGGTGCTGTATTTGTGCCAATGGCCATTACGCAAGATACCAACGTATATTTAAATAATACTAGCTGACCCAGCAAACGTTGTATTGCCGATATTAAAATCGCGGTACAAAAGTAACTGTTGATCGTAGATGGGTAAAAATTTGAAGTTGTATGTATTTTTTAATCAAACAAATTTGAAAAAAAATGTCAAAAAAATTAAAAAAAAAAATCTTGTGGACCACCCTTAACATTTAGGGAGATGAAAAATATATGTTGTCCGATTCTCAGACCTATCCAATATGCACTCAAAATTTCATGAGAATCGGTCAAGCCGTTTCGGAGGAGTTCAATGTTTAACACCATGACACGAGATTTTTATATATTAGATTTAGAACGAATACTTCATTTCAATATAATATCGATTTATATCTGATATTTAATTGACGTACACTAAACAACTAGACTCAAATAAAGCTCAAAAATTATCTGAAGCAGAATTTTTGTTCAGTTAAGTTTCGACCGCGCTTTGAATAAAACGCCACGCAACGATAAAGTGTTCAGTGAAAAACTGTCCAAATAACAGCATATCCAAACTTATAAGCAACGGAGTGTAGTATTTCAGATAAGTGCCGCTTTAAATTAACAAAATTGTGTAACAGACTTTGTTTAATAATTTTGCTAAATAATTACTTACATTTAAATTGCTAAAAGCCGCTCGGACATTTTAGATGACCTTTTAATAGGAGATTGCGAGACTAGATGTTTACAGTATTTTTTTAGAATGAAAATAAGGGACGAGACGAGCAGGACGTTCACATGATGGTAATTGCTACGCCCTGCCCATTACAATGCAGTGCCGCTCAGGATTTTTGATAAAGCCGAAAAATTCTGAGCGGCACTACAATTGCGCTCGTCACCTTGAGACATAAGATGTTAAGTCTCATTTGTCCAGTAATTTCACTAGCTACGGCGCACTTCAGACCGAAACACAGTAATGCTTACACATTACTGCTTCACGGCAGAAATAGGCGCCGTTGTGGTACTCATAATCTAGCCGGCATCCAATCTAGTGCAAAGGAGCCTCCCACTGGTACCTACATCAATGGATATTTCACATCAAAAATATAGCATGTGATGATGTCTAAGGTAAACAACGGATAACGAATATTGTATGTATGTGTTGTGCTTTTTTTTAGAATCCATTTCTCTTGCCGACTCTCTCTTCTCTGAAATATTGTCTCGCAAAGCAAACGCGGACAAGACTAGAGAAGCGCTCTCTTTGCTCACGCGGCACAAGTTTCTGTTTCAACTGCCGGCGTCCATAGACAAGAACATACGCAAGAAGGAGTACGACTTAGTTGTCAACGACTACACGAGAGTCAAGAATCTGTTTGGCAACACAGATGTTAAGGTAATTTGTTATTTTGATTAAACGGATCGGAACAGAACGCCCCAGCTGATGTGCTGAATAATATAATCTTACATCATTTATACATCTAGAACTAGATAGACTGTGGCAGCTCTAAAAACGTCGAAAAAAATTGAGGTTGACTGTTAACCTCTATTTTGAGTAATGCACTCTAACAAAGTGATATACAAATCGCGAGTGGACGACGTAGCTTGTCACGCACTCTAAAGTAATAAACCTGGCCTGTTTTCATTGGTTTTAGCAGCAAGAGGCTCCATCTAGACGTATAAATTATCTACAATTTCTAATAATTGCAGTTCTAGCAATGTTTTAAAATAGCGATGGATGAAATAATATTTGAAATCTATTAGACAGAGTGCCTTTTTTTATGAACCCGTTGACGCCAACGCACAGGATGTTACACCCTCAATGTTAATAATGCAAAATAAAACGACAACTAAAAGGAAAATAAAGTATTACAACGCGTTAATTTTATATATATCAGAGTGGCCGTTGAGTTTCTTGTATGTTCTTCTCACGACCTCTACTTTTTGTGAACATATGGTAGAGTCAGTAATTTAATAGTAATATTTGTAATAACGATTCAGAAGCGCTTAGTTTAAGCCTAATTGAATAAAGTTTATTGGACAATTAGATAAATTACGGTGAACTGTGACCGTGCAGGCTGCAAAGCACGCTACACATATTTATGATAAGAATATTAATTCTTCGGAATAATTCTAATAAAAGTTATCAATTTGAATTGTGTGTAATTTTTTAAGTTGAATATTTTTTCAGTTATTCCAGAAAATATTAGACGAAGTCGATAAGAAGATTGAAGAGTTGAAGGATAATTTATATAAAAGAATTAAAAGTATGCCATGTAATGTTCAAGAGCAAACGAAATACATAAGGTACGCTTATATTGATAAATTATCATTGAATAAGTTATGATTGTTGAAATATTATTTAAATTTAAATATTATTCGCGTACACAAAAACATAAAATAATTTGTTTTATAGAAGCAGGTGTTAATTTGTGATCTTTAGTGTCAATTCCGCTTAGTTTCACTTGATCACTTCGATACGTGTTTCGGGTCTACACGAGGCATCCTCAGGACCTGTTGACTCACCAAACGCTGGATCGACATCGAATCTTTTGTGAAACTTGATGATCCTTTTACCGGAAAATCTGCTTCATGATTTTTTTTTTATTTTTTTAAATAAATTAATTAGTATTGTAATTAATTACGTAGTAATTGATTTTGTATATGTATTTTTGTGGCATATATTGTAATTGAAATGATTTTTAAATTAAATTGAAAATAAAATCTTATAACCCCATTCTGTTTTGAAAAACCATTTTGTTTTTTAAGGAATAGGAGGACAAACGAGCGTACGGGTCACCTGTTGTTAAGTGATCACCGCCGCCCACACTCTCTTGCAACACCAGAGGAATCACAGGAGCGTTGCCGGCCTTTAAGGAAGGTGTACACGCTTTTTTTGAAGGTACCCATGTCATATCGTCCCGGAAACACCGCACAAGGAAACCTTAGAGTTTCTTGCTCGTTCTTCCTTAAGGAAATCTGCATTCCGAACGCTTGTATAAAAAAATTACATATTTCAAGTGTAATGCAATTTACCTACGAAATAAAATATTTTTTATTTGTTTTTTGTTTTCAGGTTACTCATAAGTTTAAACTGGGAGGGTGATGCTGCGTGGGTCGCCATCACCACACGGAAGGAGTACCTCATGAGTCTCATGAACAAAGTGCGGGACCATTTCAAACAGAAAGAAGAGCAAGAAAACGGCGAAAAAGGTATTAGCGAGGAAGTCAACTAGTGTAGTGTTTCTGTAGCAGTAAGACTTATTGACACAAGATCGGACAGATACTGAGCATATTTCACATCTCTGGTCTGATGCACGCATAGAAACCATCTTCACTGGTGCCTTATAATACTACCATCATCATTCCATTTCAGCCGGAAGACGTCCACTGCTGGACAAAGGCCTGCTCCATAGATCGCCATGACGATCGTTCCTGTGGTGCCCTCATCCAACCTATTCCGGCGATCTTGACCAGATCGTCGGTCCATCTTGTGAGGCCTACCAACACTATGTCTTCCGGTACGTGGTCGTCATTCGAGGACCTTACTCCCCAACGGTCATCTGTCCGTCAAGCTATGTGCCCTGCCCACTGCCACTACGGATCACCTCATTTCTGATTCGATCTCGTAGGGAAACTCCGAGCATAGCCCTCTCCATTGCCCGCTGAGCGACAATGAGCTTCCTCATAAGGCCCATAGTTAGCGACCACGTCTGCGTTCCGTATGTTATCACTGGCAACAAACATTCGTCTTCAGACACTGTGGTATTTTCGACGAGAAGATTTTACGGAGCTTCCCGAACGCTGTCTATCCGAGATGGATTCGACGAGTGAACTCTTTCCCATAATTGGACCTGCCCAACTGGATTATTTGTCCAAGGTAGACATACTCGTCAAAAATTTCGAGAGTACAGTTCCCAATTGTTACGGGAGTAGGTGCAACATGAGCCATTAGACATTATCTTCGTCTTGTCCATGTTCATTTTGAGACCTACTCCTTGGGAAGCAGTATTGAAGCCATTGAGGATATAGATTAAGTCTTCCATGGCCTCTTCCGTAATTACGATATCGTCTGCGAATCGCCGTTGATAATGATGCCTAGCCCGTTCCAGTCCAGAAGCTTAAAGACATCTTCCAATGCAGCGGTGAACAGATTCGGCGATATAACATCGCCTTGTCTGACTCCCAGCTGCAGTCGGATAGGCTTCGAGCACTGATCCTGGAGACGGACTGACATGGCGGCGTTACTATACAAACACTTAAACGCTTTGATATATCGATAATCAATGTGGCACCTCTGAAGAGACTGAAGCACCGCCCAGATCTCGATCGAATCAAACACTTTCTTTGTCCACGAACACCAAGCATAGTGGCTATTTATACTCCTTCGTCTTCTGCATATCCTGCCGCAGCGTATATATGTGGTCTATGGTACTAAAACCTTTTTGGAATCCGGCTTGTGGGAGGTTGGGTAATAGTAACAACGGTTGACTAACTGCGGAAACTTTAGTACCGGCGTAGCTATACAAATAAAAATATTACATCCGAAAGCGATATCTCTCACTTCTGGGATTAAGTTTACAACAATCAATACGCTAATATTTTGTAAGTCTATGGTTATAATAATAATAATAATCTTTATTTGCGAAAACTGCCATGTTTTTTTTTACAAATACAATATAAATGAACAATTAACATTATATGAATAAAAGAAAAAATAACAATACCAATGTTAAAAAAAAAAAAAAAATATATTAATTCTATATATAAATCATGGAAAGACTATTTTAACAATTAAGAATGATAATAAACGAGGCATTATGGGTATGCACTGCGACCACTGTACAGTATGAAGTCAATTTAGTATACTGTGAAGCCGTTCATTTATAGACAGTTATACTGGTTACTATTTAAAACGAGACTCAATCCCGTATACTGTCAGCCTCATTTTCTGACGCAGCATTTCAAATGAGTGTATTAAAGTTTTCTAGTTCTTTAAAAAAATCTCTTGTTGGAGTACTGTCAAATTAAAAATATTTGGGATTAAACTGTAGGTATTGTTTATAAAACGTTTGGCACTTGAGTGGTTTTTACTGATCACGTGATCAAAGTACTGCGAGAAACTCACCTCGAAAACGCCAGTGCTCAGAGTAGAATATGGCGGCAATTTATGACGTCATATATTTCCCTAGGGTGCTGCGGCAGTATACTGGCAGTCCATAACGGAACGAATTTTTCTACAGTGATAGCACTGTGCAGTGCTCGCAGTGCATATCGGAACATACCCTATGTAATCGTTACTAGAGGTGTTCGCAACGCCTATACATTAAAATCGCGTTATAACGACGAAATTCATTTCATAAAACTATAATAAAAATAACTTTTATTTACAAAAAATCAATTACCAATTCAAAATCACTCATAAACGCACGATAATATACCAAATACTACTAATACCTAATCAATAATCAAAATACGTCATACGAAGTCAAGCGAACCGTAAGCGGCAACCAAATATAAATATATTCTTTGGTTATAACCGCACTAATATATTCGAACAAAAATAATCTAATGCGTTGCATAGCGGAACAAAATATATTCGATTGCCTACTATATTTCCTATTACAACTGGACTTTCATTTGAATTTAGTTCTTCTACAGTCCTTTTAGAGCAGAATTTGACATGTGACAAAAATCGCGTTTCAATTAAGTATTAAATGACTTTCATTTGAATTTAGTTCTTATGCAGTCCTCTTAGAGAATAATTTTGCAGGCGGCAAAAATCGCGTATTGAATAAATATTAAATAACGCTTGTCAGTTTTAATAAATAATAGATTATATCAGGGGTGGTCAAACGGTCGATCGGGATCGACAGGTTGATCGCGAGTGCTTTTTGAGTCGATCTCGAGAAAAAAATCCGGTATAATAAACTCAAATCGGTAATTACGTACCATCTTATGAAAAGTATGCTCAGGACATGCAGTGTCACGCTTCAGCATCCAAAGTCACTCTTTAGTTAACTTTAGAACGCGTTTGTTTTGTAAGAACCAATAAACTCGCAATTTTGAATAATAATTATGAGTTTTTTCATTGACATTTAAGAGCAGACCTACACTTACCTTAACTAAAAATATGCATATTTTGCGCAAAACTAATATCTATGTCATCGTGACACTCTACCAAGACGACAATTCTTCATCACACATACTTGAAGCCTGATCGCCAACAATTCAAGCTTGAGCACCCCTGGATTATATGATTATAAATATATAATACGTTATTTTATCAGCTATCTAATATAACGAACACCTCTAATCGTTACGCGCAGGCAAGCGGAGAGGGCGCGACGCGGTCGGCGGCGAGAGTGACACGTGCGCGGTGCGTAGCGCGTGGTGCGCATGCGCGAGCGGCGCACTCGCGGGCGAGTTGCACGCACTGTGGCCGCTGGCGAGGAGGTACTTCGCGGGCGACCTGGCCGGGGAGCCTAACGAACCCAGGCGACACGCAGAGTTAAAAGTAAATTTATTTATCCATTTAGGTTTACGAACGAGATGCATCATTTTTTTTGTGAAAATAAGGGACGAGACGAGCAGGACGTTCAGCTGATGAAAATTGATGCGTCCTGCCCGTTACAACGCAGTGCCGCTCAGGATTCTTGAAAATCCCTAAAATTTCTGAGCGGCACTACAACTGCGCTTGTCACCTTGAGACATAATATGGTAAGTCTCATTTGGCCAGTAATTTCACTAGCTACGGCGCCCTACAGATCGGAACACAGTAATGCTTACACATTACTGCTTCACGGCAGAAATAGGCTAAATTTCAATTATAAGTATTACTATTTACATACCTTACTTAAAGGTATGCACAACATTACAGACTACACATGAATGATGATAAAAATACAGAAAAATACTTTTTAATGATAAAAAAAACTCTCGACGCTTATAAAAATTAATATTGGAAAAAGATCATAATATAATATACAGTATGGGTTGCATATAATATGTGAAATAAATGAAAATACAAGTCATCCTGGTCCATAGAAGTAAATAAATTAATTATTTAATTAAAATCTCTAATATATAAAAGTCATATTTTTAAAGAAATCAAACACCAAAATTTAATTAAATAAAAGAAAACAGTCTGTTTAGACCACGGACGAGTAAAAAAAAGAAGGGCTCCGCGCCGTAATATTAACATATGAAGCACCTTTATGCTAATGTGTGTGCAGTTACGGGGGATACCAGTTACACAATTTTTTCTCCCTTAACTAATCATATGGCCACAAATAATTATATAGTATCGTTTTTACAAAACACGACGGCATTTTAAAAATATTTTATTCCGACGCAAACTGATCTGTCATAGACGATGGCAAATCTGATAATGGCGGCCAATCGGCTTGTATTAGTGTAAGTGTGTGCGTGGGGCAATGTATTTACGCGTTTACTGGCTTGTTTTTGTGCTTCTCTGTTATGTAAGGTGACACGGAGTCCTTCTTTTATTACTCGTCCGTGATTTAGACAGACATTGTATATCGTCAGCAAATGTGCTAACAAGTATGTATCTACATTTATTTCATATATGCAAAATCCATACTGTATATTATTATGTCATCAATGATCTAATTTAAATATTTGTACATATGCGCTTGTCTGTGTTGTTAATAAGTCTTAGCGTTAATTTACTTTATTTCAGTTCCTATAAGACTAAAATAAATTAAATGAGATTAATAATTCATCTGGGATGATTCTATGAAAACGCTGTTTAAATCCTTTGAGATATACACAATAATGTACGGTGGAAATGTGTATCTAAGTCATAAAGTGTACGTGGAAAATCTACTCGACGGCATATGTCTATCTCTTAAGGGTAACATACTATACCCATTTTTATATTTAAAAAAATTGGTAATTATCAGAATCAGTATATCTTTATTCAATAAAATCTCGAGGATCACATTGAATCGTCACAAAATAAATTATTTTAATATACAAAAATACAAAGTTGTATCCATAATTATAACATTGGCACTATATTATACAAAAACTAGTAATAGCTCTACACCAGTTTACAAGAACCTAAGGTATTGTCAAGCTGTCATTGCGAGATGGAGCGACATCTGGCCAAGCTATCGTAGCATTTATAAAATCATCTATTTTATAATAGGCTTCCTTAATTAATTGTTTTTTAATATTAGATTTGAAATGACGAATTGATAGCTCTGTCACTTTTTCAAGCGCTAATGTAAAAAGTACTTACTATATTAATACTTTGTTCAATTGACTGACTAGCGTGATGTCTACCGGGCCAGCGAGTCTTAATTAAAATCGAATGTTCTACGATTCCAGGAGATGATCATAGCAGCGGTAGAGTTATTCTCAGAGCACATGCGGGCGTGCCTGCTATCGTCTGGTAGCAGCTCCAACATGGGGCTGGAGGCTACGAGGAGCCGCCTTCTCTCCAACTTGAGACATCTCAGAGAAGCCTACGAGTCACTCATCAAACTGGATCTGCCCTCGCAGGTTAATAGTTATTTATTTCAGTTTATTATACCAACCAACGTCGTCGTCAATTTTTTAAGACCATCATTTGACTCAAATCAAATCAAAATCACTTTATTCATGTCTTCTTCTTCTTGAGGTGCCATGTCCTACCGGAGGTCGGCTATCATTAGTGCTATTTTTATCTTTGAAACAGCAGCTCGGAACAGGGATCCTGTGCTAAGGTTGAACCATGTCCGGAGATTGTTAAGCCACGAAGTACGCCTTTTTCCGGGTGGACGCTTACCCTGGATTTTCCCATGCGTGATGAGTTGGAGCAGGTTGTATTTATCATTACGCATTTTGTGACCAAAGTACTGTAGCTTGCGTTTCTTGAAAGTATTCAAGATCTCTACCTTTTTGTTCATCTATTCATGTAGGTCACGGAAATGACACTTATGGATGTCAAAAAATATTTTTTCTTATTGAATCTACCGCTACTTCGTAAAGGGTTGAGCAAATGAGAAGAAGTAGTAGGACTACTGGACAATGGAAGCACTATTACTTAATTTAAGTGCACTTTGAAAATTTTTTTAAGTATTTTTCTTCTGTTTCGCTAAAGAAGTATAACTTGTCGCGTGCACCCGTGCATAAGTTACTCACACACTTTTTTTTAAATTAACTCTTTAATATTTTCATATGAATAATTTCATGTTTTTATTACAAATTAGTATTGATATCGTTTTTGTTATAGTAAATACTCTATAAGTAATAATTTAATTTTGATAGATGAAACTTTTTTTATGAAAATAAGGGACGAGACGAGCAGGAAGTTCAGCTGATGGTAATTGATGCGCCCTGCCCATTACAATGTAGTGCCGCTCAGGATTCTTGAAAAGCCCAAAAATTCTGAGCGGCACGACAACTGCGCTCGTCACCTTGAGACATAAGATGCTAAGTCTCATTTGCCCAGTAATTTCACTATCTACGGCGCCCTTCAGACCGAAACACAGTAATGCTTACACATGACTGCTTCACGGCAAAAATAGGAACCGTTGTGGTACCCATAATCTAGCCGGCATCCTATGCAAAGGAACCTCCCATTGGTAAACTGACCAATTTCAAATAATGTGTATGGTTTCAGCCTCTGAGCATAGTTGAGAAGGTGATATTCGAGTACCGCGTGCATGGGATGACTCTGTTTCTGCAGCGAGCGCACAAACAAGTCAAGTCGCTCGCAGACAGAGAGACCTGGAAGATAGTGCAGTACTCCGACTACGGGGCCATCACTAACCTGGTAACTTATTACTTATTTTTAAGGTTATTTTACATTCCAATTAAAAGGCATTTATTTTCTCAAAACTGATTCCTTTAGAATTCTTTTTGATTTCATTTCTAATATACTAGATACTACTACCGCTTCGGAAACAAATGGCGCTCTGAGAGAGAAAGAAGCGGCGCAAGAAACTCTCCCAGAATTCTTTTTATTTGCGCTCTTTTCGATATAAATATACAATATTGTACAGTCATTTCTATCGCTATAAAATAATCATAATCTAGTCCCAGGCTGTCCGATAACTTAGATTAGACTTAACAGAGCCATTTTTTAAATAAAATATTTAAATTTATTTATATATAATGCCTGAACAGTGGCTGGGATTTTATTATAAAAGTGTATACATACCCTTAAAGCTATAATATAGTTACAAGCAATTCCTTATTTCTAGTGATATAATATTAACAGACTCTAAATAAAATTACATCTGAGACTGTGAGACGCTGTAGCACGGAGAGTGAAAAAAAGGCGGTCTGTCAAACATACTGACATTTAGTTTTTTTTTTTTTTAAATTGTGTTCTGTTTCATTATCTATTCACAACAAATATCATCATCATACACGTCTTACTACAGGTCTCTGTCAAAATGAAAATAAGGAACCGTTTGTATGGATAATAACATTATATTATCAAGCATTTACATATACATAATTATAATAATTACAGATATTAATTAAATTTTGTATCAATGAATGGTGCTGTCTAAAATAACGTCATTTAAGGCTATTGTCTGTGCAGTAAATCCTTTGTGAACTGCGTATACCTAAACACAATATGTTATGGGGGACTTTATACCAGGACTCACTGAGCACAAATTCAAGAAATATATTAAAGCTTCTTTGACAAATACGGCTTACTATAGCATAATAGATTATATAGAGGATAATGATGCATGATTCTAGTGTGGTTCTGCGCAGGTCACCAAAAAGTGTCAAATATACAATATTAAACTAAAACTAAATATTTAAATAGGCAAAGTTGTTATAATATGATTTAAAAGATGGGCTGGGAGTTTTTTTTTATCAGTTCGTCTCCCCATGTCAAAATCCTTTACAAACTGATGTAGTTTCATGACGTTCGACGGGAATCTAGTTGAGCGTGCGAGAATGTTTGAAAATAATTATAGTGGTCGAACTTTGCGCAACTTAATAGGAAAAATAGTACGATACTCTTGCGCACGTAGGTCATCGCATGATGACATACATATTCATGCGGGAACGACATACTTTGCGCACTCGTATTGTAATGTAGGTACTATTCTGTTTCTAATTCTTGCTAACATATCACACGGTACGTTAACATCTCCAGCCAAGTCTACTGGAGACCACCATGGAGGAGTGCCTGTCGTCCATCCACAAGTGTGTGCTCGCGAGCGGCAGACGCGAGAGCCCGCTGCTGGCTGAGGGCAGCGAGCCGCTCAACATCCTTCAGAAACACACCCAGCAGATACTGCTGGCCTTCGTCAGCGTTGTGGAGAAGCTCGCCTTGCACAGTGAAGATGCGGTAACGTATACATACGGCATACACTGTAATCATACACAGAGGATGACAGGACGGTGCTCCTGGTGGTAACTATTCGCCCTGCCTGTTTTTATAAACACACTATATCTACCTAAGGTACCTTCAAAAAATGCGCGTACATCTTCCTTAAAGGCCGGCAACGCTCTTGTGATTCCTCTGGTGTTGCAAGATAATGTGGGCGGCGGTGATCACTTAACACCAGGTTACGTTCGTTTCTCCTCCTTTTCCATAAAAAAATATCATTCATCTATCGCAATAAAAACAATAATTAATTTTTGCTCTGGCAACCCTGAGGTATACTTTGATATTGAAACTCTCTGAATAAATTTTATTAAAATTATTTTCAACAGCGTTAATTTCTGATTGATTAAGTAAAATATATACGGTGTTAGTATAAAAAAATATTTAAACATGACAGACGGGTGTTTTATTAAACAGTGGCCTAACTATAACAACGTCATTGTCTTAACAATAACGACGTCTAAAATGGAGTTTATGTTTTTCTATTATTAAACAGTGTTTATGTTGTGTTTAATTAAAACGTCGTAAGCACAATATAAGCTGAAGTATTCAGGTAAAGGAACGGAAGTCAATTTATATGAGCTGTCATCTACCTGTCATGATATAATCTTAATCTTCCTGTAGAATATAATCTATCCGTTAGACACACATTAGACAAGCTTCGACTCATGTTTAAATATAAGCAATGTCTAAAGATTGTTTAACGCTAAATAACAGAAAGACACAGATTTGAAACAGAACTTTTTGAAACAAGTGTTCAACACATGTTAATTTTTTTTTGTTATAACACAGATAAGATTCAGTGTTACATTAATAATCAACAAGGTTATTAAAATTAAAATATAGGTAAGTAATATACAAATGAATTAAAAATACAAAACTATAATGAACGGACATTTTTGAACAATACTATATTAATTTAAAATGTTTGTTCTATAACAAAGTCATCAAACAAAATATAGCTGACTTGGAATGGTAATTAAGTGGGAATCTGGAAGAGTGAAAGACTGCAACTTTGAATCATCATCATAATCAGCCGGAAGACGTCCACTGCTGGACAAAGGCCTCCCCCAAAGATTTCCACGACGATCGGTCCTGTGCTGCCCTCATCCAACTAGATCGTCGTTCCATCTTGTGGGGGGCCTACCAGCACTGCGTCTTCCGGTACGTGGTTGCCATTCAAGGACTTTGCTGCCCCATCTGTCCGTCGAACTATGTGCCTTGCCCACTGCCACTTCAGTTTCGCAATCGTTTGGACTATGTCGGTTACTTTGGTTCTCCTACGTATCTCCTCATTTCTGATTCGATCTTGCAGGGAAACTCCGAGCAACTTTGAATATAATATATTAATAAACAATACACATAAACAAAACTGTCTGTCTCAATTCTTCTCGACATTTTCACAGGTGTCACTGTCACAGTCGTAAAAATGATCTTTTTTACCTAATAAGAGGCGGAACTGCCTAGGTAAAAATTTAAATTTGGTTTAGTATGAAACGTGCAGTTAGATTTGACATAACTCTGAAACAGTAGTAATTACAGTAAGGTGATAAGCCACGAATTATAATCCGGCTAAGATTGAAAGCGAACAGTTGCTTAAAACGTAGTGGATTTCGGCTGTCTCCGCTTTTTACAAAATTATAGCCGTCATCTGTCAATCTATCAATGACTGCACGTTTCATACAAGCGAGTGGATCGATTTTTTTTTAGGCTGAAATCTTGTTTCAATCTGCAGCACCGATAGCTACCATTTTTATAAAACAAATACTCTAAGCCTGGTGGTACTTTAACCTGACATTGGCTAAGTTGTGGTATATCTTCCACAGAAGACACAGTAGGGAGATTAGAATAGAATCCAGTAGGAGGTTCCATGCACCGGATGCCGGCTAGATTATGGGTACCACAACGGCGCCTATTTCTGCCGTGAAGCAGTATTGTGTAAACATTACTGTGTTTCGGTCTGAAGATCGCCGTAGCTAGTGAAATTACAGAAATTTTGGGTTTTTCAATAATCTTGAGCGGCACTGCATTGTAATGAACAGGGTGGATCAATTACCATCAGCTGAACGTCCTGCTCGCCTTGTAGTTTATTTTCATAAATAAAAGAATAGATCTAAGGCAAAATTATATGTTTGTAGAGACATAAAATGTGAATGTCGTGTAATAACAGGATTTCAACCACTCGAGTCTATCGGTGGCGCTCGAGCAAGCTTTGGAAGAGGCAGAAGGCGGGGCTCGCACGTGGCAGCAGCGACTGTTGATCTCAGCGGCCAACGCGCAGTACACGAGGCGCGTCACGTTGAACAATATCGCGGCTGTGTTTGATAGGTATGATAATAATGAACATCTTGACTGTTGCTCTCAATATATTCTTTATAATGTTATGTATGTTCATAGGTACATAAGTGAATTTGCTAGAAACTGTCATAACCATAATGTTTACGCCGGGAACAGACATAAACTTATAATCTAACTTTACTCGGCTAACGGCCATTCCCAATATACTGTCTACAGATAGAGATAAATTACTACCCTCTACTGTCAGTAATTAGCTGTCAATAATCTGAAGCTGTCCCAATATACCCGATAAGTTATTATTATCGCCTTATATTGGGACGCGTGAATTGCAATTTTCATACAAACTTCTGTCACATTGACAGCGTGTACGGATAAGGTGAGTTACCGTCGATATGTTTATTGGGACAGAAAAGTCAACGATAGTTACGATTTTTATCTCAAGTAAGAGATAGACTGAATATTGGGAACGGCCGTTATGACATCCTATTTAAATTGTAGACTACAAAAAGTGGATGTCAATGGAAAGCGGTCCTCTGGATCAATCGTTAAAATGGGGGTTCCACAAGGCTCGATTTTAGGACCTTTTTTATTCCTTATTTATATAAATCTATCAAAAAGTTTTACTGAAACCTATTTTGATATAGTAGTAGTATTTAATATTAAATCATTCAATCATCAAGCTAACACATAAATTGCCAAGTTAAATTGGTCACGCATTTTCAAGCAAGCAGTCGTCTATACGGTTATCTGTGGGTGTAAAGGCTAATTTCTCGTTCCAAAAACAGCTTTAGTAACTTAACGATATCATAATCATTTATCTTTTATTGATAACTACTTGATCCAGCAAACGTTGTATTGCCGTAATAAGAAGAAAATCAATAATTAAAATTTTTGGGGTATTAAAATAGATGACGAACGATTCTCAGACCTACGAAATATTAACTCCTGATAAAGTTAGAAAGATTATAATGAGTTATTCATTTTAAACTATTCTTTCAATTTGATTTATGAACGACGGGGACATATCAAAGGAAAAACAAATTTGTTGTTTTTATTTAATTTAGCAGCATTTTCCTATTTATTCACCTTTTAAACCTTCTCTGGACTTCCACAAATAATTCAAGACCTAAATTTGCCAAATCGGTCCAGCCGTTCGCGAGTTTTAGCGAGACTAACGAACAGCAATTCATTTATATATATATAGATAGATAGATAAGATATATTTTATTCTTAGTTACAATTATTGAATATGTCAATTTTTGAATGGTATCATTATTTGGCAAGCGCTTAGCAGAATGAAACCAGTCCACATGCAAACTAAGCTGAGTATTTGAGGTCTAAAGTCAATAGATCGTTATTGTTTTGTTTTGTGACTGCTTAGGCCAAATATACCTAAAGGGTTTTTATAAATAGTGAAACAGTCACCGCATTTATTAATAAATTAAATATTGTGGCTGCACAAAGAGTTGCACTAATTCCTTCTCTTTCCTACTCGCACCCTCTCCCTCCCACTTACGGAGTAGCGCGAGACAGCTGACAGTAGACGGTAGTAATTTATCTCTATCTGTTGATAGTATATATTTTTTTTTATGGAATAGGAGGACAAACGAGCGTACAGTGTACAGGTGACCACCTGGTGTTAAGTGACCACCGCCGCCCACATTCTCTTGCAACATCAGAGGAATCACAAGAGCGTTGCCGGCCTTTAAGGAAGGTGTACGCGCTTTTTTTGAAGGTACCCATGTCGTATCGTCCCGGAAACACCGCACAAGGAAGCTCATTCCACATCTTAGTAGTACGTGGAAGAAAGCTCCTTGAAAACCGCACTGTGGAGGACGGCCACACATCCAGATGGTGGGGATGATATCCTAATTTGTGGCGTGTCGTGCGAAGATGGAAGTATATTGCGAACGGCCGTAAGTGCGATGCTTTATTTTCATCTTGTTGTTTCTCCGTTACATATGTTCTTCTGTCTTGCACTCTAGTATATTGTAAGTTTATGATTACATCAGAAAAAAGGATCGATGTCGAACTCAAATATAGTTCCACTTTACCGTCGAAACAAAGCGGTGGGTTCAGCAAAGAACTCGCGAGATTTGTGAATTTTGATATTTAAAAATATAACCAACTAGCTGACCTGGCAAACGTTGTTTTGCCATATAAATCTATCTTTATATATATAATTCTTGTGTGCGTGTGTATGTCACTGAACTCCTCCTAGACGGCTGGACCGATTCTAATGAAACTTTCTGTGTGTATTCAGGTGGATTCGAGAATGGTTTAGATTCACAATTGAACTACCTCCTAAACGGCTGGACCGATTTTGATGATATTTTTGTGTGTTCCAGTGAATTTGAGATTGGTGTGTGTCTTCAGGTGGATTCGAAAATGGTTTAGATTCACAATTAAACTACCTCCTAAACGGCTGGACTGATTTTGATGACTTTTTTGTTTGTTTCAGTGAATTTGAGATTGGTTTAGATTCTCAATTCCGCCCATATAATATAATTCTCCTGCTCATGTGTATGTTAGTGAACTGCTCCTAACGGCTGGACCGATTTTTCAAATTTAAAACATGTGTACAGGACAACGTCTGTTGGGTCCACTAGTATATATATAAGAATGAATTGCTGTTCGTTAGTCTCGCTAAAACTCGAGAACGGCTGGACCGATTTGGCTAATTTTAGCCTTGAATTATTTGTGAAAGTCCAGAGAAGGTTTAAAAAGTGAATAAATATGAAAATGTTCAGAATAAAAAAATTTTTTTTTTAAGGTTTTTCTTGTCGTTCATAAATCAAATTGAATGAACAGTTTAAAATTAATAACTTATTAGAATCTTTGTATCTTTCTAACTTTCTCAGGAGGTAAAAAACAAACTTAATTTTAGCTATAGTTGGTAGAATAACTACAGACGTTAACTATGATGGCAATTTGCTGGGTAAGCTAGTTATATATATAAGCCTTCCTTGAGCTTCAACGAATCTATTACAAAAGCTTCATTGAGATCGGTCGAATAGTTTAAGAGTTATTCGGGAATATACAAACATACATACTCTTTTGTATATATAAATTTGTCTAATACTTTTTTCAGTAATGGCTTCCCCAAACCAACACTAGCACTCACAACAACTAAGGAAGCGCTGAGTAATCTGGAATCGAGTATAGCAGAAACATATTTGGAGCAGAAAGGTGATCCCTTAGTTGACACCATTGAGCCCAGCATGTATATGGGCCGGAGCAAAATAGATCCAGACACTTTGGTTGACGACGCAAGACCATATGTTTATGAAATTATCAATAATTTGATCGCTGTGCATGCAGAGGTACGTATCATATATTATTTGAGTTCTTCTTAAATAAAACTTACACAATTTTTTACTTTTAAAAGCGACTTGTACGATTAATTGTACAAATTAAATGTATAACCAAAATTTATCAACGATGTGTGAATCGAACTCGCGACCTCTCGGGTTCCGTCCGAACGCTCTTTCAACTGACCAACCGTTCGAGTGACGTATTGTTCGTAAATCTTGGTATGTGTTTTTCAACTCTCAGGTTGTGGCTCCATCTACAGGATCTTCTTTACAGTTGATAACCTGCTCAACCCCAATAATTATACAATATTAGGAAAGTGACTCTCTCAGAGCGCCATTTGTTTCCGAAGCGGTAGTAATATCTAGTATATCAGAAATGACATCAAAAAGAATTTTAAAGGAATCAATTTTGAGTAAATAAATGCCTTTTATGCCTTTTAACAAAAGACTTTAGTAAACCTGATAGCCGCGGGCGTTTTTTTTTTGGAAGAGGAGGGAGAAGAGGACAAACGAGCATACGGGTCGCCTGATATCACAACACACACTCTTGTAACACCAGAGGAATCACAATGACGTTGCCGACTTTATGAAGTATTCACTTACATATTATATTCTCAAACAAAATATAAAAAAAACAACTCGAGTTGTTACTGTATCAAACGAAAATATATATATATAAAAAGACATGGTTATGGTTTGCAAAGTGGTTTTTTTAGTTCAGTGCAGCCCTGTTTCTCAGTAACCAATGTGATTTATTGTGATAGCTACTGTTAACTATAGCTCACTGATAATATTGATTCTTATCGACTTGTTTCTTTTTCGTAACCCACCATGAGTTATAATAGTATGTTCGATAAGTTGTCTCCATCCTTCCCCCAACTCGTGAACGGGTCTTGCTTGTGTTGCCAGGTCGACCTGTTATAGTTAATAAATCATTGTATTTGTTGGATGCGATTACTAATTGTGACAATAATCACGACCATCATGTTCACGAAGCATGAAAGGGCATAAAAGGCATTTATTTTCTCAAAATTGATTTCTTTATAATTCTTTTTAATGAGGAAACATCCTTACATAAACAATGAATTCAAGCTACAAAGATTAATGCAACCAATATACGATAATTTATATTTTTAAAGTTTATTCTTTATGACATGAAATGAAATATTTGATATAATTTAAACACGACTTAACGACAATCAATCGACTTAAGTCAATCAGTGGACCAACGGGATACCCGTGATAGGGGTGGTCATCATCTATCGAAAACACCAAATTTTTCTGTTCTAGGGCCAGTAGTTCAAAAGATATGATTTTTTAAGCATTATTTTGAAAATTCTACCCTTATCAACACAAAAGTTGAAAAAAAATATTTTTTATTTTTATTTTGCCCTGTTTCTTAACTTAAGGTGGCTGAGGAAACATGTGTCTTCACAATTAAATCCATTTTTGTGAATAAATATTGCCAAATTGAAAATTAAAAACCAAAACATGCGCAAATATCAAATAACTAAATTTGGAACGTGATGTTTGAAGCAAGCTAGTGCAAAAAAAATGTATGACAGCCTTGCGGACCATTATTTAAAAAACATCTGCAGTTCATACTGATTCCAAAAAGGTATAACAATATTACATTTTACAAAAAAAATAACTTAATAACCAATTTTAGACTCCAATTGCGAGAAACATTTAAGCGCTATCTATTCTGAGAATTATTTTGTTATCGAGAGAGAGATAACACAATATGCTATCTCTTTCTCGCTCAGGTACCTTTTTCGTTTACGGGGTCCTATTGGCCGACGCCTATGATCCCCACACCCTAATTTTTCAAATTATTCTTAGTTTCATCAGAGACTTGCTCATAGCTCGTAGCTGCACACGTGTTTTTTACTTCGCTACCATTACGACTCTTTTTTTTGGTGACTGACGCTTGAATTGGACCTTGTTTGTCTTTGTGATTTGGATACTGTTTGCCCGGATTTTATAAAATGCCTAATACCTATACTCCTCGTGAATATGCTGAGATGTATTTTATTTACGGTCTGTGTAATGCAAACGCTCGGCAAGCAGCCCGTACGTATCGTGAGCGCTATCCTAATCGCGACCGCTATCCGGATCATCGAATTTTTCTCCGTGTAAATAACGCGTATTTAGAAGGCAGAATTCCCGGAGCTGCAAACAACGTGGGAAGACCTAGAAGAGTCGATGAACTTCAAATACTGGCCGAAGTGACAGAAGAACCTTCTACGAGTGTTCGTCGTATTTCAAGACGTACTGGTATAGCAAAAACAACAGTACATCGCATTTTAAAAAGAAACAGTTTATACCCTTATCATATTCAACGAGTGCAGGCACTATTACCTGCTGATTATCAACGGAGGATAGATTTTTGTGCAGAGATGCTTCGCCGATGCCGACAAGATCCACTATTTTTCAATTCAATATTATGGAGCGATGAATCGTGTTTTAAAAGAGTTGGAGTGTTTAACATTCATAATTTACATGAATGGGCTGTTGTGAATCCACGTATTGTACGAGAAGATAGATTCCAGCACCAGTTTGGAGTCAATTTGTGGGCTGGAATCTTAGATGGTAAACTTATTGGTCCATTTGAGCTCCCACCGAGGCTTAATGGTGCTCGGTACTTGCAATTTTTAAGAAATGACTTAAGTAATTTATTAGCAAATGTACCACAGGAGGTATGTGAGAGGATGTGGTTACAGCATGATGGCGCACCCGCTCATTATTGCAGACAAGTGAGGGAATATTTAAACGAGTCTTACCCAAGTAGGTGGATTGGACGAGGAGGTACAATCCCATGGCCAGCTCGATCACCTGATCTTAATCCATTGGATTATTTTTTATGGGGATATTTTAAAGAATCCGTATATGAAACCGTTAACGATAACGAAAGACAGCTAAGACAAAAACTGAATGTGGTGAGTGAAAAAGTCAAAAATAATGAAAGGGCGTTAAAAAGTTTAAAAAGAAATTTTATAAGAAGATGCCGGCTATGCCTTAGAGTAAGAGGAAGACATTTCGAACATTTATTATAAGAAATAAATAAAAAAATTCTAACTATTTACTTTTGTTTTATTGTAAATTCCGCCAAGAAATTGCTATCTAATGTTGATTTAAAATAATTATTGTCTTTTATTGTTTCACAATAATGATTAATTATACCTTTTTGGAATCAGTATGAACTGCAGATGTTTTTTAAATAATGGTCCGCAAGGCTGTCATACATTTTTTTTGCACTAGCTTGCTTCAAACATCACGTTGCAAATTTAGTTATTTGATATTTGCGCATGTTTTGGTTTTTAATTTTTAATTTGGCAATATTTATTCACAAAAATGGATTTAATTGTGAAGACACATGTTTCCTCAGCCACCTTAAGTTAAGAAACAGGGCAAAATAAAAATAAAAAATATTTTTTTTCAACTTTTGTGTTGATAAGGGTAGAATTTTCAAAATAATGCTTAAAAAATCATATCTTTTGAACTACTGGCCCTAGAACAGTAAAATTTGGTGTTTTCGAGAGATGATGACCACCCCTATCACGGGTATCCCGTTGGTCCACTGATTACGGGACACCCTGTCAATATCAAATAACTAAATTTGGAACGTGATGTTTGAAGCAAGCTAGTGCAAAAAAAATGTATGACAGCCTTGCGGACCATTATTTAAAAAACATCTGCAGTTCATACTGATTCCAAAAAGGTATAATTAATCATTATTGTGAAACAATAAAAGACAATAATTATTTTAAATCAACATTAGATAGCAATTTCTTGGCGGAATTTACAATAAAACAAAAGTAAATAGTTAGAATTTTTTTATTTATTTCTTATAATAAATGTTCGAAATGTCTTCCTCTTACTCTAAGGCATAGCCGGCATCTTCTTATAAAATTTCTTTTTAAACTTTTTAACGCCCTTTCATTATTTTTGACTTTTTCACTCACCACATTCAGTTTTTGTCTTAGCTGTCTTTCGTTATCGTTAACGGTTTCATATACGGATTCTTTAAAATATCCCCATAAAAAATAATCCAATGGATTAAGATCAGGTGATCGAGCTGGCCATGGGATTGTACCTCCTCGTCCAATCCACCTACTTGGGTAAGACTCGTTTAAATATTCCCTCACTTGTCTGCAATAATGAGCGGGTGCGCCAACATGCTGTAACCACATCCTCTCACATACCTCCTGTGGTACATTTGCTAATAAATTACTTAAGTCATTTCTTAAAAATTGCAAGTACCGAGCACCATTAAGCCTCGGTGGGAGCTCAAATGGACCAATAAGTTTACCATCTAAGATTCCAGCCCACAAATTGACTCCAAACTGGTGCTGGAATCTATCTTCTCGTACAATACGTGGATTCACAACAGCCCATTCATGTAAATTATGAATGTTAAACACTCCAACTCTTTTAAAACACGATTCATCGCTCCATAATATTGAATTGAAAAATAGTGGATCTTGTCGGCATCGGCGAAGCATCTCTGCACAAAAATCTATCCTCCGTTGATAATCAGCAGGTAATAGTGCCTGCACTCGTTGAATATGATAAGGGTATAAACTGTTTCTTTTTAAAATGCGATGTACTGTTGTTTTTGCTATACCAGTACGTCTTGAAATACGACGAACACTCGTAGAAGGTTCTTCTGTCACTTCGGCCAGTATTTGAAGTTCATCGACTCTTCTAGGTCTTCCCACGTTGTTTGCAGCTCCGGGAATTCTGCCTTCTAAATACGCGTTATTTACACGGAGAAAAATTCGATGATCCGGATAGCGGTCGCGATTAGGATAGCGCTCACGATACGTACGGGCTGCTTGCCGAGCGTTTGCATTACACAGACCGTAAATAAAATACATCTCAGCATATTCACGAGGAGTATAGGTATTAGGCATTTTATAAAATCCGGGCAAACAGTATCCAAATCACAAAGACAAACAAGGTCCAATTCAAGCGTCAGTCACCAAAAAAAAGAGTCGTAATGGTAGCGAAGTAAAAAACACGTGTGCAGCTACGAGCTATGAGCAAGTCTCTGATGAAACTAAGAATAATTTGAAAAATTAGGGTGTGGGGATCATAGGCGTCGGCCAATAGGACCCCGTAAACGAAAAAGGTACCTGAGCGAGAAAGAGATAGCATATTGTGTTATCTCTCTCTCGATAACAAAATAATTCTCAGAATAGATAGCGCTTAAATGTTTCTCGCAATTGGAGTCTAAAATTGGTTATTAAGTTATTTTTTTTGTAAAATGTAATATTGTTATACCTTTTTGGAATCAGTATGAACTGCAGATGTTTTTTAAATAATGGTCCGCAAGGCTGTCATACATTTTTTTTGCACTAGCTTGCTTCAAACATCACGTTCCAAATTTAGTTATTTGATATTTGCGCATGTTTTGGTTTTTAATTTTCAATTTGGCAATATTTATTCACAAAAATGGATTTAATTGTGAAGACACATGTTTCCTCAGCCACCTTAAGTTAAGAAACAGGGCAAAATAAAAATAAAAAATATTTTTTTTCAACTTTTGTGTTGATAAGGGTAGAATTTTCAAAATAATGCTTAAAAAATCATATCTTTTGAACTACTGGCCCTAGAACAGAAAAATTTGGTGTTTTCGATAGATGATGACCACCCCTATCACGGGTATCCCGTTGGTCCACTGATTACGGGACACCCTGTATATAGGATGCAGCACCTTACAAACTAATTTGTTATGTATATTACAGACATTTTAAAATACTCGAGTTGTCGTTGAGTTTGTTGTATGTTCTTCACACGAGCTTTACTTTTTGCGAACATATGGTAGAGTCACTAATTATTTATTTATTTATTTATTTACACACAAAAAAATATTTTAAAATTTTACTTAAATTTAAGTACAAACATAAACCCATTCGGGTTTAAATAATTAATTAAGAGAAAACTTAAAATATACTAGATGACACAATATCAGTACTTAAAACTAATTACAATTATTAACATTAAACACTTATTCAAATTTTTAACAAACTTATTATATCAAATTTAAAACAAACAAAGCCAGTTCTTGAATTGAATAAAGTTTATTAGAGTTGGACTAATGAGCTGTGACCTTGATGGTCCAGGTGGACAGCATATGCGGGTGCGGGTCGTCGCGCTACGTGCGCGACATCTGTGAGATCGTATGCGAGGAGGTGGCGCGGCTCTCGGCGTGTGTGGCGCCGCACTCGCGGGCCACGGCCTTCCGAGCACGCCTCGAGTGCGGCCTGCTGCGACTGGCGACTGCGAACCATCTCACGAGGAAGGCCGAGTGAGTACTTACTTTGATACTATTAAACTGGGAGGCTTCTTTACAAGGATACCGGCTATATTATGGGTACCACAACCTTGCCTTCTTCTGACGTGGAGCAGTAATGTGTAAGCATTTCTTTTTATGGAAAAGGAGTACAAACGTGCGTACGGGTCACCTGGTGACCGCCGCCCACATTCTCTTGCAACACCAGAGGAAACACAGGAGCGTTGCCGGCCTTTAAGGAAGGTGTATGCGCTTTTTTTGAAGGCACCCATGTCATCCTTCGGTCTGGAGGGCGCCGTAGCTAGTGAAATTACTGGGCAAATGTGACTTAACATGTTATGTCTCAAGGTGACGAGCGCAGTTGTAGTGCCATTCAAAATTTTTGGGTTTTTCAAGAATCCTGAGCGGCACTGCATTGTAATAGGCAGGGCGAATCAAATACTATCAGCTAAACATCCTGCTCGTCGTGTCCCTTATTTTCATAAAAAAAACGTAAAGATATGTTTTTTATAACGTCATTCCAAATAGAACGTTTATTGAATCAGGCGTTATCTTGCGGATGTCCATAACTTCAACTGAACGGAAATTAATGTATATTATTTTATATATATAGCCTTTTTCTGCTAGACAACCGATGAAAACAAGCCAGGTTTATAACTTTAGTGTGCGAGACAAGCTACGTCATACACTCGCGATTTGTATGTCACTTTGTGATACTGTGCATGCATTACTCAAAATAGAGGGTAAACTGTACTGTAAACTGTAAACCTAAATCTTTTTTAACGCTTTCACAGCTGCCACAGTTTATCTAGACGTATGAATGATCTAGGAACTTCGATTAGATCCGATAAAGAGTAGTTATTGTTTGCTATCTTTACAGAAATTACCTCGCCCAGTCATTATCCGGACTGCCTCCGTTAGACAATGCTGATGATAAAAAGTAAGTGAATATTAATCATTGACCTCTAATATATACCACTGGCAGCTGTCAAAGTGTTTTTGTGACTGTTTGATATTCGCCATTTTGGCGCTGTTCGCCATGTAGCGAGAGTCTGCGGTACTAAACCTAGTGATGACAATCTAGTGGACAACATAGAAAGATGGTGGGAAACTATTTACAAAAAAATGTGTACTTTATAATGTTGATTATTGAAGTATAAATAACACGGAAAACGAACGAAATTAATTCAAAATGCAAAAATAATTTAGAGTATTTCGAACGTTCCATCGCAGCCATTTGTATTGTACGTCAAAATTAGTTCTCTAGACGTTCGCGATTGGCGCTTCAAATAGGCACAAAAAATTTGCTGTCAAACATATGGAACAGCCTGTCTAGTGGTATTTAAACAGGTTAGTGATATTAATATACGAAACCTAAATAGTATTTTATCGAAGTTAAAAATAAAATCAAAAAAACCTAATAATAAAATTTTTAGAAACCCAAATATGAATAAAATGAAATAATATGTGTAGTTGGCTATCAATATTATAGAAGGCACTGATTAAGTGTTGGTTTGTGTCAACATTTGTGATAAAACGTCATAATATTTCAATACAAGTGCTGCGCCACCAAACTTTATTTTGTCATGTTAATAAAACAACAAACTGTTACTGACGACCTGTACAGCCGAGTGGTTAGCGATCCTACCTACTAAGCTAGAGGTCCCGGGTTCGAATCCCGGTAGGTGCAAGCATTTACATGATGAATATGGATGTTTGTTTCCGAGTCATGGATGTTTAAATGTATTTATGTATGTTTAAGTAAGTATATTGTATTAAATATATTGTTGTCTTGCAACCCATAACACAGGCTATATATGCTTAATTTGGGGCAAGATAATTTGTGTAAAAAGTGTGTCAACATTACTCATCTTTTTGAGATATAGAGTTTCCTTTGGTCAATTTCGGGTATGAAGCCTTGACGGGGGTTCCGTAATGACAGCAGTGCCTACAAGTCTATTACCAAAGCCGAAGTTTCGGTCCGAAACGAAAGAACAACGAACTTCGAATTAAATCCTATTACCAAAGTACTTCGTATCCGAATAGTGCGGACGGATTACATTTCGGAACCACAGACATAACCATAAAAAGTGAAGTTGTAGTTACGATCGTAATAATGTCAATCAGCGAAAAGGTAAATGTCAAATGACAAAATGTCTAATCGCGAACTTCGTATCGATCTTCGGATCCGAAACACTTTCGTAATAGGAAAATGTACGATCCGTCAACCGATACTTCGTATTCACAGGCACGATGCATGGATCAGGCATCGCTCTTTCCGCAGTATGTAATCGTCTCCGACAGTGATCCACAGATGTCATTAAATGAGCTCGTTAATTAAGTAATCACCTCACGTGACTGCTGATTTGTTTTTACCACGTGTTAAGTGATCACCGCCGCGCCGCTCACATTCTCTTGTAACACCAGAGGAATCACAGGAGCGTTGCCAGCCTTTATACAAGGTGTACGCGCTGTTTTTGAAGGTACTAATACTAATAATAATTATTGTGGTATTATTTTTATTTCCCATTTCAGACACCTGGAGACTGCAATGCAAAGATTCAAGAAAAGAATGGAACTTCAGCTTGTCAGCCTTAATTGTAATGTTGAGACTGTTTAGTTAAATTAAGTATATTATTAATGTATAATAATATTTAAAATAATATGTCATGTTTTTAAAGTGATAACCCTCACTTCTAGGATTAAAACACAAATAAAATTTGAAAAACAAAATTGTTTAGATTTATTAGACAAGAGCGACATCTCAAGTCAATTTCCTAATATGCAAATATTGGGATTGAGCGGGTTATAAACTATAAAGTAGATCCTGTAGATGAAGCCACAACCTGAGAGTTGAACAAAGCAAACAAGATTTTATAACGATAAGTTACTCGAACGGTTGGCTCAGTTGGTTAGAGCACCGGGACTGAACGGCGGAGGTCGTGGGTTCGAGGCCCGCATCGTTCATAAAATTTTGTTTTTCAAATTTTATTTGAATATTTAAAATGTACTGTGCTATGTTGTTATTTAAGAAATAAAACTACTATTTATATACAAAGTATATTAAGATTGTTGATAATATGATGATAAATTTTAAATTATTAAAATATATAAACTATATACATCTTTCATTTATAGATTACTCTCGTGCGTTGTAATTCTGAAATAATAAATTAAAATACTGTTTAATGTTTTACATGAGTATAAATATATCTACCTACTTAGTGGTGTTAAACCAAGGTTAATAAAACAAAAAATTTAATTATGAACACAATAACAAATATAAATCTAATATATAAAATTCTCATGTCGCGGTGTTTGTAGTTTAACTCCTTCGAAACGGCTTGACCGATTCTCATGAAATTTTGAGTGCATATTGGGTAGGTCTGAGAATCGGACAACATCTATTTTTCATCCCCCTAAATGTTAAGGGTGATCCACGCCAAATTTTTTTTTAATTTTTTTGATTTTTTTTTAATTGTATTTTATTATGATTTAGTATTATAAAATAAACACAAATTCAAATTTTCTATCGATTTTGTAATTATTGTAGTTCGATAAATTTGGTAGGTCTGAGAAACGGTTGCATCTATATTTAATACCCCAAAAATTTTAATTACTTTATATGGCAATACAACGTTTGCTAGGTCAGCTAGTATATTATAAAATAGTCAATCTAATAAATACATTTTTCCATTACTTCTATCACACGGGTGGGAAGACATTAGGGCTTCCAATCCCGCGGGATCTCGGTATTTACGGGATCCCACATATTGAAAATATGCACATATTAAAACAATGAATTTATCAACTCCACATTTATTTACGTACATATTACTATTAAAAATAGATCAATCAAATTATACTGTATTTTCACAAAAAACAATAACAAATTCTGAATAATAAGCAAATCAAAACAAAGTAAAATTAAATAATCAGCCAAAACCAAAAAACACATTTTAAACTGATAAATTATTACTTAATTATTACGTTTGTCAGCTTTTAATCTTAACTGAAATTGTTTGCAAAGGAAACACAACATGTCCAAACTGACGTCTGCCAAACTACTGCGTATTTTAGACGCAATATAGCCCGCAGAAGAAAATGCCCTTTCCGCTTCCACGAAACATAATAAATTGAGTTATTAAGACTAATATTTCACGCAGATTATCCTATTTTACATCGCAAGCACGCTTATTTTCAGTCCCGCAATTCCCGCGGATCCCGCGCCCGTAACCCCGCATCTCGCGGGATTGGAAAACCGAGATTGGAACAATACCGAGATCTCGGAATACCGAGATCTCGGAATACCGAGATCTCGGTATTGTTCCAATTTCGGTTTCGGTTCGCAATAGCGGGATTGGAAGCCCTAGAAGACACTCATTGCCACTTTTGCTGCTAGACATCCGATGAAAACAGGCCAGGTTTAATACTTTACTGAGCGTGACAAGCTACGTCTTACACTCGCGATTTTTATGCCACTTTGTGTTCTAAGTGTGCGTGCATTGCTCAAAATAGAGGTTAATTGTCAACCTCAATTTTTTTCGACCTTTTCACAGCTCTGACAGTCTATCAAGGCGTATAATTATTAATCTCAAAGTTTTAATAAATAATTAATACTTGCAATCTCTGTATGTCAAAAGCCCCCGAAACTCGCTATCAGATTTCGTTTACAGGGGTCTTCGCTGTAAACGAAAATGGTCGTGGGTTCGAGTCCCGCATCTTTCATAAAATTTTGTTTTTAAAATTTTATTTGTGTGTTTCCAACAAGCCATTTTAGCATAATATGTCAGTGAGGCAAAAATAATCTAAATCCCTGCAAGTCGACTTGTTTCATGTTTACTAAACTATACAATACACAAATGAATTAAGTTTTCAATTCTTAATTCCGCTAATATTTGTTTTTAAAACAATTCGACACGTGTTTCGCAGAGACACGAGGCATCCTCAGGACGTGTTGTCTCGCCAAGTCTTGAGTCTCGTGCCAGATTTTGGCGAGACAACACGTCCTGAGGATGCCTCGTGTCTCTGCGAAAAACATGTCGAATTGTTTTAAAAACAAATATTGGCGGAATTAACACTAAAGAAAACTTAAATCATTTGTATAATTATGGATTTCCGCAAAATAACGCCTAATTCAATAAATTTTCTTAAACTATACAACATACCTCCGCAGCCAACTTCATCAGAAGCTGCGTCATAGCAGGTCCAGTATCGGTGACCATTTTTCGGAAGAAACCCTTCTTGTTTTGCAGCAGAATGTGCGGATGATCAAATTCCATCAGTCGACCGGCGTCTAGTACTAATATCTATAATATCAATTATATTATCAGAAACTACCCTCCTCAACGCTTACTAGGTCTTTTGTAGGAAGTAGTAGTATGTAGTCTATTGCAACACATTGTACATCGATGTGTAACCTCCATATCCTTCATTTCTTTCTAACTCGTATGGAGTAAGGTACGGTGGGGGCCAATGGCAGGAAATTTTACAAAAAAAAACCGTGTTTTCTTTGGTCTGGAACATTCTAGTAATGAATGTTGAAAGAAGACAGCAGCGTACCCTAGGCGATATCTATTTATTTCGCATTCATTTTTTTGTGAAAATAAGGGACGAGGTGAGCAGGACGTTCAGGTGATGGTTATTGATACGCCCTGGCCATTACAATGTAGGGCCGCTCAGGATTACTAGGCACTACAATTGCGCTCGTCTCCTTGAGACATAAGATGATAAGTCTCACTTGCCCAGTAATTTAACTAGCTACAACGCCCTTCAGACCGAAACTCACTGTTTGTCTGTCTGTCCACGTTTGGGTGACGTACAAAAATAAGTACATATTTTTGTAGTTTGTAGTTAGGAGATTAATATTATTAGTTATATTAAATATATAGTCTCTAGAAATGAGAACTCGATAGAGAGACTGGTAGTTCAGGGCCAAGTGGAAGGCAAGAGAGCACGCGGTCGATCGCCAACCCGCTGGATAGACGCCATCACAAAGGCTACTGAGTCCACATAGTCCAGTGTACTCGCAACGCCTCTAACCGTCAGAAATGAAAGCACATCGCCAGGAGATCTACCCCCAGAAAGGATATTGACCCACCGAACACCCAACCGCGTACCTCATCAGCGCAACCACGACCACTCTGACAAGAGTGTCCGAATAAGAAGAAGAAGTTATTAAATACCTTATCAGAGTCTATCACGGTGTTGAGCCGGTGTGCCACAGTCAGAACTGTACATGATTTAAAATGTTGTCTGATGGCAGTCTGAATGAGGGCGTCTGTTTGGGCATCTACGTTAGCGGTGGCCTCGTCCAGTAACAATATCTTGTCATTGTTGACAATTGCCCGCGCCAAGCACACGAGTTGGCGTTCTCCCACGCTGAAGTTTGATCCACAGTCAGATACTTGCCTGTATAATGAATCTAAAACATTTTAGATCATGCATGTATACGAGCTCGTCAAATTTTTTGCGACGTTACAATTTGAAACAACATAATATATAGTTGTGAAATCTATACATATAAATAAAATTGAAGTTTTTACTACATGTATTTGAATATATATACGGTACATATACCAAAATAACATTTTTTACAATTTTTGTCCGTCTGTCTGTTTGTTTGTTCCTGAAATGGCTGGACCGATTTTGACGGGACTTTTTTGGCAGGTAGCTGATGTAATAAGGAGTAACTTAGGCTACTTTTATTTTCTTTTAATTCTTTTAATTTTGGAAATATAAAGTAATGTTGCAATGTCCGAGACACGGTTTAACTCTAAAAATAATTTATAAAACAACTTTTGCCGGGTAAGCTATTAAAAATAAAATTGGAGGGTCCGTAGCTACTACGTAAGTCGGTATTGGCTAGGAGCCGATCTAATTCCTAGCCAACAAAATTGCCAGTCAAGATTATAAACTAAACTATAGCATTCCTACAAAAATAAAATTGTACTTTTTATTTATTTACTAAGCTTCAGCATTAAGGATTGTTGTAAGCGGAAGACGGGATATTTCGTATTGACGTCTCTTGATTTAGTTACTGTCTTACAACCAGGTGATCCGTGCTCGGGACCAATAATTTCGTATTTCTAGCTAATCCTAGAGTTAATTATATGTACAGGGTGGACCAAAAGTCCGTTTATATTTGAATCGGTTGCCGCGTCTAGCAGCGGCGGTGGAGGGGGTCGGAGGGGTTACGCATTGCAAGAGCGGCCAATGGGAATTTAGTACCATGGCGTCGTTTAGCGGTAGTCAACGTGCATTTTATGTACGCGATTACTATCGAAACAACGATTCTGCGACCTTAGCTCAACGAAAGTTTTGCAATCATTACAAGATATGACACAAAAATCAAGCTCCATCAGGTGTGTTAATTAAAAAATGGGTGCTCAAGTTTGAGAAGACGGATTCAACAATGGATTTACCTCGATCTGGCCGGCCAAGAACGTCGAGGGACCCCGAAAACGTGGAGCGAGTAAAATCGTCTGTTCGTGACCAACCTGGACTTTCAACTCGAAAGCGGTCTGCTGTCCTTAACGTGCCAAGATAATGATGTATTGAACCGCATTCTCAAGAAAGATTTAAGTCTACATCCCTATAAAATCCAAATGGTGCAGGAATTAAGGCCTCAGGACCATGCCACTAGGTTGCAGTTTGTGAACGAAATGGTAGAGCGATTCACCAGTTTTACAAACATTTTTTTCTCAACAAGGCACACTTCCACCTAAATGGGCATGTTAATAGACAAAATTGTCGTTATTGGAGTGACACTATGCCATGGTGATCAAAAACCCCTGCATTCCAGCCAACCAACCCAGTAACTCTTAACGAATTAAAGGATCGTATTCGCACAGAAATCCAAAACATCTAAACAGAAACATGTAAAGCTGTTATCGAAAATTTCCGCTCTAGATTGCAGCAATGCCAGAATAATGAAGGATTGCATATGGATGATGTGATTTTTAAGAAATTAATTCCCCTTTTGTTTACTATCGAAAGCAATAAACAATTTTGATCTACTGTAATTATATATCCCTGTATATCTCTACAAATTTATTTAAAGCTCCCCACAGTTCTGTACAAGTAATTCAACTGTCTTTGACGCAACATTCAACATTTACACCTCGCGGACAACTCTTATGTCAACGTGCATAAAGATTTTTTCATTCAAAACAAACATTTATACGTCTAGATAGACTATGACAGCTATGAAAACGTCAAAAAAATTGAGTTTAGAACTAACATCAATTTTGAGCAATTCATGGATAATAACATAGCTTGACACGCACAATAAACTAATATTCCTGGCCTCATTTTATCGGTTGTCTAACAGCTAGAGATTCTATCTAGACGTATAATTCAGCTGCAACAAACCAGTTATTTCGTAGAGTCTCAATATGGATAAGCCCTCTGCAGCAACGTACACTGCTTTTGAAAAAATTTTTTTATCGCATTCCCAACTGAACGAAGTTTTCTCTTTGTTCCCAACACGAACATCGTTCCGAAACTCTTAGTTACCAGGTCATAAAATCCAAAAAAAAAAATCGTTCCGAAACAATGGCAATGATGAAAACATGCTTTCGATTGCGATTCCGTCGTTCGTGTTTTACGCTTACTCAAGTACAGAATATAATATGATTAGTCAAATTAATTAGTAAACATATATAGCAGCAATACCTGGATCGTCATTAGATAGAAGTTCAACATTGTTGAGAGCTTCTAATAGCACAGCATCTGAATAATCATCAAAAGGATCTAAATTTTTTCTTAACGTGCCACTAAATAAGACGGGCTCCTGAAAAGCATGAGAACATATGAATTTTGCAATTGGCTTAAAATATAAACGATTTCGACGGAGAAACGTTCGGTTGTCGCTTTTTAACCGATTTCAAAACGAAACAAAGCGGTCCTGCTCAGTCACGCGTGGAGAGTGTAGGTACCTACTGTTACATTTAGCTTGACACCGACTTCAAACCTATCAATTGGCAGCATATACATAATATTAATATTAAAGGTTGCATAAGAGTTGTATTAAATTAAATGATTTTTTATTTTTTAGTTTTCATATTCGTAATTTGTTTTGTTCCTAGTCAAATTAGTTTGTTGTGATTAATCGCCTCTCAATAAAGGGTAGAGAGAAGCGCTCTCGCAGCTGACTGAAAGTCCCCAGCATCTTATGCGTGTGATGTCGGCATGAGTCATCGCGTATAATTTTTACTACATAATCATGTCATCCCCACAGCATCTTTAGTAGCTATGTCAGAAGCTCATAAATTAACAAAAGTACGCTCAAAAGCAACAATTGTAAGATGAGACAGACAGATGCATAGTCGGATCTTAACGATTTTCAAAACGGAGACATAAATGTCCCAATTATGATTGTTAAAAGTTATTAAATAATAATAATAAAAATTAATAAGAGGAAGAAGTGGCAAGAAACTCATTGCCACTCTTTTAAATAAACATTTGAAGCTTCACTTTTTTAGAAATCATTTCAGTTACAATATTTTTTTCTAAATGAGCCTTTAACAGCACTTGTCAGTAGGTCACCATAACCAATTACAAGTTTTACACTCCAATCGAGTTTTTCGACATTTACCAAAATAAGTAACTAATTGTTAATTAATTTACGCTATGAACCAAGTGATACATACAAAAACTAAGGTCATTCGACTAGAGGAAAAGCGCGAAATACTCAAAACAGTAAAAAGAAAAGCTAATGCAAAAAGTGAAGACAATAATAACTTTTACAAAAAATCGGAACAATTACACAAGAATTAGACAAACAACAATTAATAGTTATTTATCTACAATCATGCTTTAAATCCTCTATTAAAGATTCTGAAACAGTTAGCTTATTGCCAACATTAAAACACCCAATGTTCTAATTATGCAATTGTTGTGTAAAAAGGGGTATTAAAACACGAATGCGGGTGTATCACACGAGGGAAGCCGATTTTTAATACCTTATTATCAACAGTTGCATACAAGACTTTATCTACACCCAAAATATGAATCTTCTATAAAAGATTCTGGAACAGTTAGCTTACTGCTAACATTAAAAAGCCAGTCCAAGTACTATCATCCAAAGGAGTGTTATTATGAAAACGGACGATATAATGTTGTACTGACATTCATTACAACACTTGTTTGGATGATGTAATGGTTATTAGTACATTGGGTGTTTTAATGTTGGCAATAAGCTGTTTTAGAATCTTTAAATAGAGCATGGGTGTAGATAGCTGCAAAAGTATAATCAGTAGCGCCAGCTGTAAACAACACCAGCCCTAGATCATTTTTCTTCCCATTCTATTTCCCACCGTTATCTTGATCTGTGTTGACAAGTGCAAAATAGAAGCGCGGGTACCGTGGGAGTTTAGTTATTGAAGTGAAACTTCTTTAACGACGTATGAGACAAATTTTATAGCGATTTGTCACGATTTTCGGTTACGCGCCATTTTTTTAAAGTGCAGCAGTACTGACTGACAACCGACATCTCTGTCATTTAAAGTTTTTTAAATACATTTTTGAAGTGAAACTTCTACATACATACTACAATAGAATACTTGAATAGAACTTAAAATTGAAAATAGGTAAAAATTATGTCTATTAGATTCACATTCATAATTATTAATTTCAATGGATTTATACGTCATTTACTGTAGATACTTATTGATTGTAAGTTTAACTTCTTACATATGTACATTACTACAAACACCCTTTTTTATGTTCTTTTCAATATAGTTCGGGGCAAACCCTCTTCTAGCTGTTATCCCATCGTGGTCACTGTCCACATATACTGCATATTGTTTATGTTTCTATACATGTCAACTTTGGGTCAAGTTCACTAGGCGTGCTGTCAACAACATCAGGGTGCAATACAATAACGCGTATCGTATCCTGATGAAGTTGCCACGATACTGCAGCGCGTCGGACATGTTCGCTAAGGCCGGAGTACCAGACTTCTTCGCGATCATAAGATCACCATCAGCATCTTTTTGGAGTCGTCTCCGTACTTCTTGGGACGAGATTACCTCAGTACATTGGCGGATGATTTGAGCTGTTCCATTTTCAGGCACTGGCACTCAGTGCACCGGGAGGCGAACAAAAAATAGCCCTGATACAACAGGTACCAAACAGGTACGACCAATTCGCATTAAGAGTGACGTAACAAAATGTTAATTATGATAAGCCATCGGCAATTTTTAATAATTATTAATTTTTATTTTATTTATTTTTTAAGTTACATACATTGTATTGGGTTTATACCTTTTAATAAAGATTATTAATATTTAATACTACACACCTGTGGAATTATCGATATTTTTTGGCGAAGTTCGTCCAATCTTATATCCGATATATCAACATCGTCGATTGTGATTGTTCCGTCTATATACGCCAGTCGGAACAGGGCTTGTATAATTGAAGATTTGCCAGCTCCGGTGCGACCCACAATACCAATCTGCAATTTTATAAAAAATAAACAAATCGGATATTAATTATTCCAACGAACAAATGATTGATTTAGTGTACTTTTTTTAATCCCTTATTGTCAAATAAGGGATGAGACGAGTAGGACGTTTAGCTGATGGTAATCGATACGCCCTGCCCTGTATTACAATGCCGTGGCGCTCAGGATTCTTGTAAAGCCCAAACATTCTGAGCGGCATTACAATTGCGCTAGTTAAGGGTGCTCACCCTATAGATTTATGCTTTGTCAGCCAAAGTAGAGTATAGCAACAAGTCGTAAGTACATTTACTTTACACGTGTAGAACCTTCTGGAAACAATATTGCTGATGTACCATTATTCTTTCTTACAGAAATATGACTCTCTTTGTTAGAATAGCTATAACTAAGTATTCCGTTTCCGTAAAACTAAGTATTCTGTGTTTAGTCTTAACTCCGTAAACATTTTTAATCGTAAATGGGTTTATCGAATAAAATTATTTTTTTGTATAAAGCAACCATTCAGTTATTCCTTGACTCGCTCGTCGCCTTGAGACATAAGATGTTAAGTTTCATTAGCCCAGTAATTTTACTAGCTACGGCGCTATGGACAAGGATATGGAAGTAAAGAGTAGAGGACCGACCAATACCCGAAGGGACCATGACATGCTTACTTATTTACACAAAAAGTGTGTCTGTACTTATGTATGCACGCCAGAAGTCATACTTCTTTGGCCTAACAAAGCAAAAATCCTTAAAATTATTTATTACTCGTGCTATTCTACGTTTGTAGAAAGAACAACATTGTAAAAAATGTGCAACGATGGCTTTGACAATTAATTATTAAATAACGAATACGGCTGTACGGGCTTGAACCCTTTGCCTATCCTAATAATGGACGAAGAAACCAAAAAAACGAATGTCGCAAACGTCAGAAAATTTTAGAAACCAACTTCACCCTACTTTTGTGTTATAGTGATGCGCGCGCATCTTAAAATTTCTCTCTCATATTTTTTAGCGCGCGTAAAGAAGTATAACTTCAAAAAAAAAAAAAAACTTTGGGTGGTGAAGTGGACTCTGTTTTAGATGATTTGAAAGTTGTAATAGAAAGTTTTAGCTCAATCGGCCTTGAGTTAAATTTTTCGAAATGCGAGTTTTTTATCGGCGAAAATTTCCAAATTTCAGACCTGGTTGATATTACCAATAAATTTAATGTTCTGGCCCCCAATATTAACGTTTTGGATAAGAATTCACTTCACCTTCTTGGAGCTCCATTATTTCCCGTTTCAATTCCAACGATCTTAAACGATCACATTTAAAAATTTAATAACGTTTCGGACAGATTATTGAAAATTAATTCTCATATGGCCTTAACTATTATTCGGTCTTGTTTATTTGTTCCAAAATTTACGTACCTCTTAAGGTCTAGCCCGTTATGGAAATTTCCAAATTTGCTTGATGTGATTGATATTTCACTTAAAAATATTTAAGCAACCGTTTTGAATTGCGCGTTTACAGATCGTGCATGGTCTTAAGCCTCTTTACCGATACGGTTTGGTGGTTTGGGTACTCGCAAAGTTTCGGGCGTTGCCTTACCAGCATTTCTATCTTCAGTTCATAGTGCGCAGCCTTTGGTTACTAGAATTGTAAATCATGTACCAGGTAACTCAGAGATTGTGTATTTGAACGAAGCTAACAATGCTTGGCTAAATATTGCAAACATTCAAAATTTTCCAGACGATTTAAAGTGTCAAAAAGCATGGGACGCACTTCTTTGTAAGTCAGCCTTTGATGATCTTTTGATCTCATCTACTGACATAACAGAGCGTGCTCGTCTTTTGGCCGTGACAGAAAATGAGTCGGGATTTTGGTTACAAGCCTTGCCTTCTGCGCCGATTCGAACGCTACTTGACAATATGACATTGTCAATATGCGTATCACTCCGGCTAGGTATAAAACTGAATGAACCACATCAATGTAGATGTGGCGTTCAAATCGGCAGGCCGTATCAGTCGTCACGCCAGCATTAATGAAGTCATCCGCAGGGCATTTGCCGCTCTTAATATACCAGCTGTTTTAGAGCCAAATGGTATTACCTGCCGCGATGGCAAGCGTCCTGATGGAATGACGCTGGTGGCTTGGGCACGGGGAAGGGCGCTGGTGTGGGACGCTACTTGCGTCGATACTCTGGCTCCTTCTCATGTCCAAGTTACGTCAGTTGGTGCTGGGGCTGCTGCTTCGACTGCCGAAGACAGCAAGCGTCGCAAATATGTTGGTCTCAGTGAGTCATACATCTTTGTGCCGTTTGGTGTCGAGACACTTGGCCCGTGGGGCCCAGAGGCGCGGAGAATGTTCAAAATACTATCTTCGCGCCTCAATAAGGCTACTGGAAACCCAAGCGCTGGCAGCTATTTCGGTCAACGGATCAGCCTTGCTATCCAACGCGGTAATGCTGCCAGTATTCTTGGTACGCTTCCACGTAATGATAGTTTTAATTTTATGTAGTCGTAGTATTGTAAATATTGTTATAAGATTTGTTTTGATTAAATATATATTTTCTTCCATTATGAAAATAAATATAAAACTTCAAAAAACAATGTGAATATTATGTATGAGTAGTTACTTGCTCTTGTAAATGTTTTGCTGTCATGGAAATATATGGCTCGTTTTTTTTATATATATTATAGCTGAACAAAATAGAATGACGTTACCTTTTGTTGAGGAAGTACATCGAAATTTAAATTGTGTAATACACACGGCCCTTCCACAGTGTACCTTACACTTAAATCGAAAAATTTAATTGCTCCTTCAGACGGCCAATTGTCAGGGGCTTTCTCATTAGGTGACTGAAATAAAGAGGTTTTCTATTAATGATTATTATGTACTAGTACTAGGGTTAGCGTGCATTGCTACTTGTATGACTAGTACATACAAAGATACTCTGTGCTTGTATCATGTACGCCAATGCGCAGGTTCAAAGGAGTCTACCCATATTAGTGTCTTACAAATCAAGAGTTTTTGAAGTGAAAAGTTCTTTAGCGGCGTTGAGCACTTTTCTTGGGACGTATAATGATGTATAAAATGTACACGAATGGATCGAAAATTCGTAAGAATTTTTTTTAAGTGTTTTGGTACCAGGCAATCATAGTTGAAGAAGAGATTGTCTTATGTATGACGCGAGTATACCTTAATATATTCTGACGTCATTCGCACGACGTAATTACTACATAGATGCATTAACAAGCCACAATTGACAGTTACCGGCCCCGAAGTAAGAGTAATCTCTGGTCAGAATAAGTAAATTTCAGTAACAAATATCATTTTAATAGTTAAAGATAAAAAATAGAATGAACGAAATCGGTGTTGACACGTAAGAATACCATTTATTCTTTATTCATTCTTGTTAAACGGCAACATCGGTTTGTCAACGCGACAAGGCCAAGTCACTCGTAGTGTGCATGTTTAGGGTAAACGAGAAATTAACCTATGTCGACAACTTTTGTCTCTCGCGTCGCGACTAATCTCGCGTTGCGCAACCGAGCCCGGCAGGAGAACATAACATATATGGTAGCGGTGATAGTAATATACGTATGTATCTATCCCTACTCTGTGGTAATAATGTCTTTCATAGCGGTTGAAATCATGTGTCATCCTGGCAACATGTACCAGGACTTTATATAATACAGTTTAAAGTTTCATGCACAATACACATCTTAAAATTATTATACGTATATAATACGAGGGCGGCACTGAAAATTTCGGGAATCAAGGAAGTGACACAACATTTCTATTTAAAAATGTATTTATTGCTTTTCGAAGTATTCTCCGCGAAATTTGACACATTTTTCCATACGATGGAACCAATCATTGAAGCAACCATTCATTTCGGAAGTTGGGGTCTCCAAAATGGCCGTTTTGTAGGCGTCCACAGCTTCTTCAGTAGATGAAAATCTCTGACCACGCAATTTATTCTTTATTCTAGGGAAAGTATAGAAATCATTAGGACTTAGGTCGGGGCTGTACGGCGGATGGTCTAATAATTCTATGTTTTCTTACTCTAAAAACTCTTTTGTTCTGTGCGCGGTTTGAGAACTCGCATTATCGTGATGGAGGATGATACGGCGGTTGCAGTTCTCTTTACGGAGTTCAGAAACGACCTGTGGCAAACAAATGCTAGCATACCATTCTGCATTATCCGTTCTTTGTCCCTCAAGAGGAATAGTAGCAACATGGCCGGTTTTGGAGACAAACGTAGCCACCATTTTTTTTCAACACTCCGTGAACGAACAATTTTTGTTGGCTTTAACTCATTTTCGAACACCCAAACACGTGACTGGTTTTTTGTTTCGGTTTCGTACGCGTATATCCAGGATTCGTCACCTGATACGAGGTTGTATACAGCATTTGAGGATCCTGCGTAGAATATTTCGAGAGTTCTGACGCACCATGTAACGCGAGCCGCTTTTTGCTCTTCACAGAGCAAATGCTGTATCCATCGGGAAAACAACTTTTTTACACCTAATTGTTCAAGCAAGATTATTTGTATTTGACTCATGCCAATGTCTAAAGTTGCCTAAATTTCGCGGTATGTCACATGTCGATCTTCCTCAATCAGCTTACGCATAGCATCAACGTTTTCTTTGGTGACTGTAGTTTTTGCACGACCTTGACGGGGATCATCACTGAGCTTGACACGTTCACGTTGAAATTCAGCAAACCAGCGATAACTTGTGGTTTTGGATGGGGCTTCATCACCAAATGCAGAAATCATCCGGTCAACACACTGTTTTTGTGTTAAACCACTTCGAAAGTCATAATAAATCATCGCTCTAGAATTTTCTCGAGTCAATTCCATTTTCTCAACGACTAAACAAGTTTGAAAAGACCTTATGGCTAGACCGAGAATCTTTTTTTAGATAAATAAATGGTTTTCGATTTTTAAAACCAAGGAGTTTTCAATTAAAATGATTTTAATATGACAGGAACAGTGGAAATATTCCATTTCCGATACTTTTAGTGCAGCCCTCGTAAGTGCTAACCCGTTGTTGTTGTTCGTTGATGTTCTGATATTACGGATTAAAGTCAATTTTCTGACAGATAATTTTTTTAATGTAAAATAATTGTAATAATTCTGAATCGTGAATTCTGATAAATAAAGCAATTCGTGCGAAATTATTACCTAACCATTCCAAAATATGCACAACGTTAATGTTCAAGTTTTCATTTCTGCCGACACTCCCAGAGTAGGTACAACCCGTTTTTTTTATTTAATGGCAAAGATGCAAGTCCATCGGCCAAAATAAAGAGATACCTATAACGGTGTTGCTGTTACTTACCCCCATCAAATAAGATTCTTTAGGCAGCCTCGTGTACTCCAGGACTCGTTCCACGCTTGTCATTTGGTTCTCCATCTCAGCTGACTGTCGCATTCCCCATTGGAATATACCGGTTAATGAGATAGACTGAGTTATTATGAGGCCAACAATACTGCCTTCTATATCTATAATAATATATTTTCCCTTTACTTTACTTATATTTTCTCTTACCATTATTGCCTATCGTTTTTTTTTACAATTTTTGGTTTAACTTGGGTGGTTTCATAACTTGGTAATATATTGAGCTGAAGTTTGGTTGACACTTGTTTATGTTAAAAATAATATAAATCATCGTGCGAAGGGATAATTCGGCAGAAGGAATTCGGTCAAATAGCTTTTTGTAACATTCCCCATGATGTGGTAGAAGTCACAAAATGAAGCGACGTCTGTACGCAACACCAAGTGATCTAGCCGTTCACAGAGTAATGGAACCCTAACAAATCGAGTACCTTTGCTTTGCACACGGTTAAACGGATCGAGCCGATACTGGGGTGCCACACATAACAGCGGACCTAAGCTTTGTAGGGTGCTAGAATGTGGGCCGGCTTCCTTTATTTATGCCCACCAGTTTCCTCGAAGCTAATTTAGATAAGAGACATGTAGGGAAGTGTTGTCAAAGAGAGGTTTATCTTTTGCCGTATGGGACAGGGTTTCATTCCTCATGTGCATCGTTTCTAAAAAAAAAGTCTCATAAACTTTGTTTTATTATGCCAATTCTAGAGACTGATTTTTCAACCAAAACTTAATGTTTCAGATGTCCGTAATTAACAACAAAAACCCGCGTTGACTCGTTACACTCACCACGAAGGCCCCGGTTCAATCCTTGAACGCCACGCACCAATATGTCTTCGATTTTCAAATTCATACGTTTATTCAACTCTTCATAAGGTCGGCAACACTCTTGTGGAGTTACAAGAGAGTATGGGATGCGGTGATCACTTACCATTTGGTGTCCATACTCTGTAGGTATATAGGGGTCAATAATGTTATTTGCTTTCATAAAAGAAGACCATTCGTAGTCCATTGAAATGATACATTTTAAGGACCAAATATTGCATTTTTTAGAGGACGCAATTTTATTTTTGAGACATATGTGAGGGGTTAATAGAAGCTTAACCCCAAATTTCTGGGGTTGCAGCCCTTGTCCCCCGGCCGCCATATTGGAAAAAGGGGTGAAAAAAAGGGGTGAAAACGTAAAAAAAAAATGCGTCCTCTAAAAATGCAAAGCTCTTGTAACATTTCAATGGACTATCGATTTTGACAATGGACTATTGTTAAGGACTTACATTACTAAACAGTTGATGCTTAACATAAAAAAAAATCAGCCAGGCCGCTTACCAGATTTCATCAAACAACTAAATGTCACGCAGATGATAAACAGCAAACAGACGACGTCAAGGAAATAACCAAAAGCACGGCTGCACGTGATAAAGAGATACCACGCGGCGCTGTGCAGGTCTTGATGACGATCAAACTCCTGCGCCAAAAGTGTTTCGGCGCCGAACGAGCGAATTATTGGCAGGCCAAGTATTGTGGCATTCACATGGTTAAAAACTGGACTGCGAGCTGTAAAATGTATAATTATATGACCGGTCTGATTGTTAAAATATTTATTTATGTACATAATATTACATTTATATTGCTGAATACAAAAGCAGCTGAATGTAATTTGTAGTTTTTAAGCAAAGTTTCAGCTTTACTGGGGCTGTAATTTATTAGTTATTTCGATATTTTTGGGAGTTTCAGGTAGATATACCCCAATGTATACGCCCATTAGAAGTAGTAATACTACGTCACGCGCGATTGTTTTAGCAATTGCTTAAAATGTAATAATTTTGCAAAATGATTAAAAACTCCAAGTTCGTTACAAAATTTTGTTGATTTAAAGAGCACTCCATTCTATTTAGTTTGATTTGTATTATTTGGATAGAATTGCACTAAACACTTGTGTGGCGTTGTAAGTATTCAAAGCGTGGTCGAAACACAATTGATGGAAAACTCTGCCTAACAGACCCGTAGGCAGAGTTTTGCTTCAGACGTCGTTGAGCGTTATTGTGAGTCTAGTAATTTATTGTACGTCAATGTATATACCTTCTTTATATCATACCTATATTTGCCTACCCTAAATTATAAATCCAAAAATAAAGAACATGCATCAACACATATTGATAATACACGAAATGTGTAGATAAATCTTCTTGAGAACTGCCTTGTATCACATATTTCCAAAAACGGATTAAGCTTACGCGGGACCCGTAGCAAATTCTTTCAATGAGCCCTTGGTATATATACTGGAAATAATCAATTACCGAGTGTCTGACGTGGGATGTCTCAGAAGGAAAAGTTGTAACGTTTCACGTTTTCGCCACATCAAGAAATTCAATATCTTAGTAAGTTTCTCTCAAGAAATTATGCTCAGACAGAGATGAGTGGGACATGCGGGACCCCTTTTGCGCGGGGCCTGTAGCAATTGCTACACTTGCTATATGGCTAATCCGGCACTGCATATTTCAAATACTTACTGATGCCTTCAAGTCTTTTAATGGCTCCAGTTGTTCTCACGTAGATTAATCGAAAAATGTAAAATATAATTAGGGCACTAGTGATAGGTACGAGAAGCGCAGTTTCTGTTATAATGATAACGAAGATAACGCCCAATAAATTGAGAATGATCTGAAATAAGAATTGATAACTCATTATAAGATTTTATTTTGCCACGAAAAACAAACAGTATTACATAACATAAATAGGTTAAAAAAGTACCTATACATATATTTACCATTGACATTTTTCGCATATAAGAAACTATACGCGTGTTACAAATAATGACCAAAAATACAAAAAAATCAAGAAGTAACACAATAAAAGTATAATATAGATATAATACACGAAGACAAAATGAATGGAAATTATAGTATTCGGGTATTGAGCACTCAAGAGAACACGTTTTTTTATTCATTTCAATTCCCCCCCCCCCTTCTTAATATTTATTTTTATTTTCATTTTATTAGGATTCAGCATTGAAAAATACATATATATCGAAATTTTTACCCTTCTACGATCAACAACTATTCTGTTCCATCCACAGATCCGCAATAGAGTTGTAAGATGGCAATCGAATACAATAATAATTAGTACGATAAATTTTCATGTATACCTAGTTTATAATTACAACTTAACTAATTTGTAAGTATTTTAATATGCATTAATTTATATGTAGGTATATTTGATAGGTGTGAGAATCGGTCGTAAACTAATTTTTATACCCCAAAAATGTTAAGTATTGAATTTTATTCAAATAAAAATTATTATATTTTATATTATATTTTAATTTATATGGCAATACAACGTTTGCTGTATATGTATCAAGGGGAAGGTATCATAATCATAGGGAAGTTTGCCAGTGGAGAAAAACCTGTTTGGTAAGGCTCATAAACTTTCCATGCAACCGATAGAAATGTATATTACTTTACTTAACATGTAAAAACTTAACGGTTAATGTTATCGACATAACCTGAAAGCAATCCAGCATCGCTTGGGGAAGAAGCTCATCCACGGCACCCATATCCTTGCTGAAGCGGTTTAATATTCTACCTGATGGATTCGCGTGAAAGAAACTCATTGGTGATAGGGAAATACACTCGAACATTTCGTCGTGAAGTCTGCAAATAGAATGATTGACGTGATTGCTGTGACGGTTAAATGTAAACAACCCTTATCTTTGAACTGATCAAAAATTATTATAACATTTGTTTAGAAAAGTGACAGTATAAATAGACCCTATTCCTTAAAAATTATCTTCCAGGTCTCCGCTAACTGAGTTAATGTTTTAGTCGGTTTTTCGTATTCAATATGATGTGATAGTGATGGTACACCACTACTTTTAAATCCAACGTGAAGGTCCAATCGCTATTCCTCCGAGTTTAAATCGATATAATTGTTATAATATCGATAAAAATTCGGAGGAATATTCTAATGTAAAATCAATAAAAACTCGGACGAATATTACAATGATAATATCGATAAAAACTCGGAGGAATTTTATAATAATTATATCGATAAAAACTCGGAGGAATATTATAATGATAAAATCAATAAAAACTCGGAGGAATTTTATAATGATAGGAGGAATAGCCGCGACTGTCAAATATTATATCAATATAAGATTTAAGTTATATTAAAGAAATATAGAATATAAGAATTATTAAGGATCCTAAGCACTAAGAAATAATACAAGAATATAAAAAATATTAAGGAATGAGAAAACGTATTGAAATAACTATTTTACTATACAGAGCCAGCAACGTAGGTCACGTTGCTGGCTCTGTACAGCTTTTATTCAAAATAGGATTCGAAATCACTTATTGAATGTCAAAAACTACCACCTATTTAAAATAGACTGCATCAGACTTGAGAAGAACGGTTCCTATTGTAAAAGCATATACATCGCCCAATCAAAGAGTTACTAACTTGACTTAACCTAGTAGGCATAACAAGGTTAAGGTTACTTGGAAAAGATCGGCGGACTAGGCTTATTGTGCTAGCGTTACTTTAACGTACAAATTGTAACATTATATTTTGGTGCAATAAATAATTTTTCATTTCTCATACTCGGAAAGTAATGTTGTTTTGATCTGATTATTGGGTGGAAAATGCTGCTTCCCTCCATAGAGAGGGAAAAACTCATACAAATTACTATCCACCTAAGGGCGGGAATGAAAATAGAACTGCTGTCAGCTGTGAAGAGTTTTATGTAAAAAAACTAATTTAAAAAAATTCTGCGGCCATGTGACAACTTAGCGCAAACTTCTTTGAGCGATAAACCGCAACATTTACGCGGTGAATTCCATATTTAAAATTTAAAAAGTCACCGTAAATTGTCCTAATTTGACAATTCATTTTAAGTAGGTACTTACTAATATTATTATATTATATTATCAATAAATAGTTTATATAAACAACTAGTTTTTTTTCCTCATATTCGAAATGAAAAGTAGAGTGTTTAACACGGGTAAAAGAATCAATTCCTACTCGGTCTGAATTGGTCTTGATTCTTTCGACCCTCGGTTAACAATCTACTATTCATTAATTCCTTCATCCATCCAAACTAAAAGAAAAACTAGGTTACTTTTTAGTTGATAAGTGAAATAGTCTTACTTTATTGAAGACTTCATGCATAAAGAAAAGAACATGATTGCGCGAATCAATGCAACAATAACCGTTGCTATTGTTAAAACACCAAATATGACCACAAAATCTTTTCTTCGTAGACCATACTGTGCCCATAACAAGTTGTCCATCGTAGTATCTCCAGTGAGATGATCTTCTGCATTACTCCTGGAAATGATCGTTATTATTATCAGCAGAACACACACACGTACACACAAACACACACATATATGTCACTCAATGATGCGATGATGAAATATTACGACTTTTATATTTCGTACACTAGGATAGTGTGGTATAGCCCACCAGTGGGAGGCACCTTTGCACAGGATGCCGGCTAGATTATGGGTGCACAGCGGGTACGGCGCCTATTTCTGCTGTGAAAAGTAATGTGTAAGCATTATGTGTTTCGGTCTGAAGCGCGCCGTAGCTAGTGAAATTACTGGATAAATGAAACTTGACAACTTATGTCTCAAGGTGACGACCGCAGTTGTAGTGCCGCTCAGAATGTTTGCGTTTTTCAAGAATCCTGAGCGGCACTGCATTGTAATGGGCAGGGCGTATCAATTACCATCAGCTGAACGCCTGCTCGTTTCGTCCCTTATTTTCATTAAAAAAAAGCCAGATTACGGGTTAAAATTAAAGTAAATAAAACCAGCGTTCACATTTCAACACAAATTTAACAATTCTGTAACTAATATGGTGGCCATAGTTTTATTATTATCATCTAATGTCAAGTCATTACTTCGGCAAATTATATCAATGATGAATTCGAAATTTGTGTAGAATCAGGAAAAAACGATAAAACTAGCGACACACAGCGGTGGAGTGAACGGTTAGACTTGGGGCAAGTGCCCCGGGCGGCAAAATTGTGAAAGTGAAAAATTTTTTTTAGTGATCTAGATTGGTCAATATAATTAATTAATTCTGTTTAATCGACCAATCCGCAATTCAAAAAGTCAGACTTGTTGGCCTGTGAAAAAATTGATGTTTTATAATTATGAGTCACCAATTATGAGTTACTTAGTGCCAAATTTATAATTGTTAGAAAAAAACAAATATTTATATATGTTTTTAGAATATATAACATATCATAAAGTTACTGCAATAAATTAGTTTATTTAATTTTAAAAAATAAAATATGTAAACTATACGTTTATGTAAAATTTCAGTATTGGGGCGGAATTTTTTCCGGTGCCCAGGGGCGGCTTTAAGTTTGATTCCGGCCCTGGCGACACAGCAATAGTACTTTGGTGGCAATGAAGAGAAAGTTAGCAATAACTAATGAAGGTTCTTTAAGTTCAGTTTGTGCTACGTTTTAACTAGCAATTGATTCGATTCTTACCATTTACTTATCCAATAGTCGCAAGCACTTGCAAAGAACTGAGCAAGGAGAAACATGAACAGCACGAGGAAAACGTATGGCCAAGATGTTTCTGCCATAAAATAATTCTTGTAGACAGAGCCTTGAACCCTTCCCATTGCTTGTACTTCAGTTTCGGGTTTTTGGTCCTGAAAAAGTAGTAGTTTACATTTACTGACCGTTTCAGACTTGCTGCCTGTGCTAGTTCCAGTTTTGTGAGAAAGTATGTGCAGGCGCAACGGTGGTCACAAAACTACAGGCGGCCCGAGGACTAACTTGTCTTGATTAATTTTTATGAGGAAAAGAAGGACAAACGAGCGTACTGGTCACCTGGTGTTAAGTGATCACCGCCATCGACATTCTCTTGCAAAACCAAAGGAAACACAGGAGAGTCGCTGGCCTTTAAGTACATACTTTTTTTTCAAGGTACCCACAAAAACCCTTCAATTGATATTACACCAAGTACACCAGTAAATCTTGTGTCAATAGAGAAAAGAAATATAGTAAAACATAGATCTATATAATTCAGCAAAATTAACGTTAGTCTAGTAATTACTTGCTTTCTGATTGATCGACAGAGACAACAAGACAAAATGTCTGTCCACTTTAGTAAGTTCGTATTTCGTACGGCAGAAACCAGAAGTGACTCACGATTGTATCTTCCAACATGAGAGACCAATATGACCAATGAGAGCGCTTTACACTTAAGGAACTGGCAGCCGTTTGATTGGCTACCATTGGGTCGTCCTCTCTAGCTTCACGAACTTTGTCTTGTAACAGTTGAATGATTGCTAAGCCTTGCTCCTAAGCATCAACAAAATTAATACTGATATATCCTTCATTCCTATAGTAAGCTAGCTACACGGGCTCGGAGTTAGTAAAAAGGCAAAAAAGGCATTTATTTTCTCAAAATTTGATTCTTTTTGATGTCTGTCACTTTAAACACTAACAAAGCTTCGGTAACAAGGCGCTCTGAGAGCGAGAAAACAACGCAAGAAACTCTCGTAATATTCTTTTTTGCGCTACTTTTATAAAATATACATTTATAACAAACATTTTTGCTATAAAATAGTCATGATCTCGTCCCAGGTTGTCGGATTTTTTAGATATTCATCTGCGGAGTAGTAGGAATTACAACAGAGCCATGAAAAATATAGATAATTAGTAAACAGCGATAAGGACTATAATCAAAGTATATACATTTACCCTTAAAGCTTTTATGTATCTTATGAAGCATACTAGAATTAGTTACAAGCAATCCCTTATTTATTTTGTTATAATAATGAAAATCGCTTTTAAGAGCAAAAAGGTCATTATTTTTGTGAACGTAACTATATACGTACGTAAATTGTCATAAGTCTACTGACAATGAACAGTAATGACGTTCTATACTTAAGAACGTCATTGATGAACATTGAACAGTCATAATATTTATTTCGTTAAATTGTTCTTTGAGTGCCTATACGAGTATATATACCACGAACAGCAAGCCTACCATCAACTTTTAATGCGATTCCGATGCAGTTTAGTTTAGGTACCTAAACTGAATCGCTAAAATTCGTACCATGACATGCCTTTAACTGAATGGCGTTTGGATCGCTTATGAAGAATGAACTTCAAAAAGTCAAATTATAAACCATTAAGCCCTTTTTTGTACTTATTAAATAATAGTAATATATATAGTTCTTTGAATTACAAATTAAATGTTTGCTGTGTTGTCGTAAAAATAACGCACCTCCATTGATGTTTGATTTGACAGGAGCACACAGTACATTCTTTTTTAATTCGTTCTTGCGAACAGGCTATAACCCGGACCCTTACGGCCTCGTCTTTTTTTTCTTATTTTCATTTTCGATATTAATTTTCAGTATTTTGTTTTACAAAAAAGTCCAATAAAGTATTCTCATCAATAAAAATTTCCTTTTCTGTATGTTTTCACTATTTTTTAAAAGTTATTAAGTAACAACGCGATTCACTTTCCTCTATGGAAGTAGCAACTTTTTTCGAATCGCTCACTTTGACACATAAGCTATCCAGTTTAGGTTGAAACATTACCTCATGGTACGAATGAATGAACGAACTAAACCAGTTTGCGATTCAATTTCTTGATTCGACGTTTACCTAAAATGGATAGCTCCAATGACGTCGTGGTACGAAATAGCAAAGCAGTTCATTTTAGATTGTGAATTGAATTGCAATAAGAGTTCATGGTAGGCCCGCAGCTCTCTTTTGAAGCGCAACACTATATCAATGTCTTTTCACTATTCAGATAGGTACCTGCACTCGGATTCTGAGTCTGGGACGGACTTTTAATGACAGGTGACGGTGATTTTATCTGGCAATCCGAGTGCACTCGGGGGCAGAGAATATACTAACGTAATGCAACATACATTTAAATCGTCGAATCCGCCTTCTGCCAAGATACTGCCGAACTCCATGATGACTATATTGTCAACATTTTTTACAAATTGCAGCTGATGTGTTACTAGTATAACCGTTTTATTTTGCAAATGCCTAAAATAGTTCAATGTTATCAAATCATTTCAAACATCTTGGAATCATTAAAATAAAATTTTATTTAAATTAAATATTACGCTAATTTTGAAACACTTTCACCAAGCTGTAGGTAAATGTTGATCTCGTGAACAAGTTTGTATGTTGTGTTATAAGAAGTTCGGCTTAAAGAACTTTATTTCTCATGAAGACAGTCGTCACTTACACGAGAACATAAATCAGTGAATGAGAGGCGAATTTGCTCATTGCTGCTTTCCGGTTTTAAGGCGGTGGTCCAAGTTACAAGATATGGTTTATTGTTATTATATTAATATGATGTTTTTGTTCATTGGTTTGTATATTATATAAAGCAGCCTTTTTTTAAAGATGTTGAGTGAAATCGCTTCTCTAACAGTTGGGTTGTGTTATAAGAAGTAGCTTAGGAAGTCAGCTGATTATTAAGTATAAATCGAGCCAATAAAGCAATGATTGTAAAAAGGCGAACACTGATGATTCGCTCTCATTAGCTATCTGTCAGATTGTTTCGCCGCCATTTGAGAATCATTTCTTTTATTTAATTAATTATTACTTAATTAATTACCTTCATTAGAAGTATATAATTATTACAATATTAATAGAATAATATTGTTTTCAGAAACATTTAAACAAAAATTTGATATTCTAACCTTTTTATGCAGTTTTCAAATATGTGTCTTGCAACTTGTGTATCAACTGCTGACAGAGGATCATCCAATAAATAAATATCAGCCTGAAAGTAGTAATAATATCTTGAAATTTTCAGTCATCCCTTTGGTACCCAAAACAACTTCAACTGTCAACTTCAAATGTCACGAGGGGCTGCTGAAAACCAGTGTTGTGTTGGTGTCTTCTGCACTGACCAACAATATACTGAGTCAACTCCTGTTAGCAAGGGATCTAGCGCCGCACAATTTTTTTTTATTTTAATAATATTTGTTAACTTATTTAATGTATTATTTTAACATTTTAATTAATATTGTAAATTGAAGGTGTTGTGTGTTTTTATTGCCAATAAAGTGTTTTTATTCTATTTTAAATATTTATGTGTATTTAAACTTTTTTTTTTAATTTTCATTATTGATTATTTTCCATACTTGTATAACGATCGGGCTTACTTGTTTTGTGATCATATTGTATTTTTAAAACTGTTCAAGTTATATTTCTTTTGGCGCGTTAGGAAAAACTATCCGAGTAAATTATAACGATGCGCGCGCACACCGTCACGCTAATTCGACACCCTGACGTTAGCTTGTCAACTAGGCCATTTATATCATACTTCAGCTACCAAACCTCTTGTAACTCATATGTCTACTGGAATAATGGATAATAATATACCAATGGAATAAGTTCTAAATTTAAAAAAAAATCTAATTGTGTAAAATTCATTGAATATTTAAATAAAAGTTATTTAGCTAAATTATAGGATATGATAATAATCTCATAGGTGGTATTTAATACCTTCTTTATTACATATTATATAGTTCTCTACAAACAAGGCATCAATTCTTTAAGGATTTTTTTTTGTTACGCCAGTACATTTACTACATTTATTATTTTTACTACATGTTTTTCACATATTGTTATCTTAGGCATACTTACTACTACAATTAACAAAATCACGTCGAATTATACAGAAATCATGTAAATATATGTTCGAGTACGTAACAAATAACACTGGAACCAAGCAATTAATGTATAATTTATTTACCTCTTTGTAAATAGCTCTTGCTAAGTTGATTCTAGCTCTTTGACCACCACTCAAAGATACTCCCCTCTCGCCAATAATAGTCTTATCACCGTGGGGAAATAAAGAAATATCTCTCTCCAAAGCGCATACTTTACAAACCTCCATATAGCGAGATTTATCAAATGCTTGACCAAACAATATATTTTGACGTACCGACCCTAAAAACACATTTCTGTACGTACATATTTATAACGTAGGTATATTCATCCCTACTAATATTATAAAAGTGAATGTAAGTTTGTTTGTTTGTTACACTTTCGCACCTAAACCACTGAAACTAAATTTTGATAAAATTTAGTACAAAGATAGACTATAACTTAAAAGGACATAGACTACATTTTATCACGGCTAACGGCCGTTCCCAATAAACTATCTATAGATAGAGATAAATTACTACTTTCTACTGTTAGTAATCAGCTGTCAATAATCTGAAGGTGCCCCAATATACCCGATAAGTCATTCTTAACGCCTGATATTGGGACGCGTGAATTGCATTTTCCATACAAACTTCTATCGCTGGTAAGCTATACGTCGTCCCATTGACAGACAGCGTGTACGGATAAGTTGAGTTACCGTCGACACGTTTATGGGGACAGAAAAGTCAACGATAGTTACGATTTTTATCTCAAGTAAGAGATAGACTGAATATTGGGACCGGCCGTAAGCGATTTGGTGGAGTTGACATAAGGGATCAGTTTGCACGGAATTCGTCATTTTCGAAGATAAAACAATGAAACTTTGTTTTATATTTTTGCTTAAACACTTGAAAGAAAGTTAATTAACATTCGTTCCAGCGTTTTTTAAACTTTGACTTAGGGGTGAAATAGGAGATGAAAGTTGGCAGGGCAGTCGAATCAAATTGTGGGAAAAGTATAAAATGTAATGGCGAAAAATATTTTACACAGATTATATTATATTATAAGAACAGAATCTGAATGCTTCATATAATTATTTAATTAAGCATAACGCGCTAACAAAGATTGAAAACCAAGTGATCAAATAGTTATCTTACTTAGCCAGCTAGTATAAGATATTTTGGCGATAAAAATAAGAATATGGTTTAAGTTATTACCTACGAAGAGCCAAGGATTTTGACTTGCGTAACTAACACTGCCCTTGATTGACACACAACCCGAAGAACATGGCAATTCATTTAACATCATCAGTAACAGTGTTGATTTTCCGGAGCCCACAGCGCCAATTATCATCGTCAATGTTGCAGAATTGATCTAAAGAAAATTTCATGTTATTCTTAGTGCATGGAAACGGAAATGGTTTTACGGAAATAATCACGAAATAACTTACGTTTAAATTAATGTTCGATACATCATCGGAGCTGGATGTCTTGAGCCATCTACAAGAAGCTTCTTCAAAGCTTATAACACTGTCTTCCTTGTTCACATCTGCCACAGACAATATTATTTTTTATAGATACGTCAATATCAATCGTTAAAATGACTAATACCAATAGTTTATCATACTCACTTTTAAACGATAAATGGTGTGTGGTATTTGCTAGATGTAATTTCAATAGTGGATTATTAAAGTTGCCAGACGTAATTTCGAAGGTGGATTGTGATGGATCATAGTTGCAAGATGTCATTTCGAAGGTGGATTGTGATGGATCATAGTTGCAAGATGTCATTTCGAAGGTGGATTGTGATGGATCATAGTTGCAAGATGTTACTTCGAAGGTGGATTGTGATGGATCATAGTTGCAAGATGTCATTTCGAAGGTGGATTGTGATGGATCATAGTTGCAAGATGTCATTTCGAAGGTGGATTGTGATGGATCATAGTTGCAAGATGTTACTTCGAAGGTGGATTGTGATGGATCATAGTTACTAAATGTTACTCCGAAGGTGGATTGTGATGGATCATTGTTGCAAGATGTCATTTCGAAGGTGGATTGTGATGGATCATAGTTGCAAGATGTTACTTCGAAGGTGGATTGTGATGGATCATAGTTACTAAATGTTACTCCGAAGGTGGATTGTGATGGATCATAGTTGCAAGATGTCATTTCGAAGGTGGCATGTGATGGATCATAGTTGTTAAATGTTCATTCGAAGGTGGATTGTGAATGATCAATGCTGCTAGATGTTACTTCGAAGGTGGATTGTGATGGATGATAGTTGCAAGATGTTACTTCGAAGGTGGATTGTGATGGATCATAGTTGCAAGATGTCATTTCGAAGGTGGATTGTGATGGATCATAGTTGCAAGATGTTACTTCGAAGGTGGATTGTGATGGATCATAGTTGCAACATGTCATTTCGAAGGTGGATTGTGATGGATCATAGTTGCAAGATGTCATTTCGAAGGTGGATTGTGATGGATCATAGTTGCAAGATGTTACTTCGAAGGTGGATTGTGAATGATCAATGCTGCTAGATGTTACTTCGAAGGTGGATTGTGATGGATCATAGTCGCAAGATGTTACTTGGAAGGTAGATTGTGATGGATCATAGTTGCAAGATGTTACTTCGAAGGTGGATTGTAATGGATCATAGTTGCAAGATGTCATTTCGAAGGTGGATTGTGATGGATCATAGTTGCAAGATGTTACTTCGAAGGTGGATTGTGATGGATCATAGTTACTAAATGTTACTCCGAAGGTGGATTGTGATGGATCATTGTTGCAAGATGTCATTTCGAAGGTGGATTGTGATGGATCATAGTTGCAAGATGTTACTTCGAAGGTGGATTGTGATGGATCATAGTTACTAAATGTTACTCCGAAGGTGGATTGTGATGGATCATTGTTGTAAGATGTCATTTCGAAGGTGGATTGTGATGGATCATAGTTGCAAGATGTTACTTCGAAGGTGGATTGTGATGGATCATAGTTGCAAGATGTTACTTCGAAGGTGGATTGTGATGGATCATAGTCGCAAGATGTTACTTCGAAGGTGGATTGTGATGGATCATAGTTGCAAGATGTTACTTCGAAGGTGGATTGTGATGGATCATAGTCGCAAGATGTTACTTGGAAGGTAGATTGTGATGGATCATAGTTGCAAGATGTTACTTCGAAGGTGGATTGTGATGGATAATAGTTGCAAGATGTTACTTCGAAGGTGGATTGTGATGGATCATAGTTCCAAGATGTCATTTCGAAGGTGGATTGTGATGGATCATAGTTGCAAGATGTCATTTCGAAGGTGGATTGTGATGGATCATAGTTGCAAGATGTTACTTCGAAGGTGGATTGTGATGGATAATAGTTGCAAGATGTTACTTCGAAGGTGGATTGTGATGGATGATAGTTGCAAGATGTTACTTCGAAGGTGGATTGTGATGGATCATAGTTGCAAGATGTTACTTCGAAGGTGGATTGTGATGGATCATAGTTGCAAGATGTCATTTCGAAGGTGGATTGTGATGGATCATAGTTGCAAGATGTCATTTCGAAGGTGGATTGTGATGGATCATAGTTCCAAGATGTCATTTCGAAGGTGGATTGTGATGGATCATAGTTGCAAGATGTTACTTCGAAGGTGGATTGTGATGGATAATAGTTGCAAGATGTTACTTCGAAGGTGGATTGTGATGGATGATAGTTGCAAGATGTTACTTCGAAGGTGGATTGTGATGGATCATAGTTGCAAGATGTCATTTCGAAGGTGGATTGTGATGGATCATAGTTGCAAGATGTTACTTCGAAGGTGGATTGTGATGGATCATAGTTGCAAGATGTCATTTCGAAGGTGGATTGTGATGGATCATAGTTGCAAGATGTCATTTCGAAGGTGGATTGTGATGGATCATAGTTGCAAGATGTCATTTCGAAGGTGGATTGTGATGGATCATAGTTGCAAGATGTTACTTCGAAGGTGGATTGTGATGGATCATAGTTGCAAGATGTTACTTCGAAGGTGGATTGTGATGGATGATAGTTGCAAGATGTTACTTCGAAGGTGGATTGTGATGGATCATAGTTGCAAGATGTCATTTCGAAGGTGGATTGTGATGGATCATAGTTGCAAGATGTTACTTCGAAGGTGGATTGTGATGGATCATAGTTGCAAGATGTTACTTCGAAGGTGGATTGTGATGGATGATAGTTGCAAGATGTTACTTCGAAGGTGGATTGTGATCGATCATAGTTCCAAGATGTCATTTCGAAGGTGGATTGTGATGGATCATAGTTCCAAGATGTTACTTCGAAGGTGGATTGTGATGGATCATAGTTGCAAGATGTCATTTCGAAGGTGGCATGTGATGGATCATAGTTGTTAAATGTTCATTCGAAGGTGGATTGTGAATGATCAATGCTGCTAGATGTTACTTCGAAGGTGGATTGTGATGGATGATAGTTGCAAGATGTTACTTCGAAGGTGGATTGTGATGGATCATAGTTGCAAGATGTCATTTCGAAGGTGGATTGTGATGGATCATAGTTGCAAGATGTTACTTCGAAGGTGGATTGTGATGGATCATAGTTGCAAGATGTCATTTCGAAGGTGGATTGTGATGGATCATAGTTGCAAGATGTCATTTCGAAGGTGGATTGTGATGGATCATAGTTCCAAGATGTCATTTCGAAGGTGGATTGTGATGGATCATAGTTGCAAGATGTTACTTCGAAGGTGGATTGTGATGGATCATAGTTACTAAATGTTACTCCGAAGGTGGATTGTGATGGATCATTGTTGCAAGATGTCATTTCGAAGGTGGATTGTGATGGATCATAGTTGTTAAATGTTCATTCGAAGGTGGATTGTGAATGATCAATGCTGCTAGATGTTACTTCGAAGGTGGATTGTGATGGATGATAGTTGCAAGATGTTACTTCGAAGGTGGATTGTGATGGATCATAGTTGCAAGATGTCATTTCGAAGGTGGATTGTGATGGATCATAGTTGCAAGATGTTACTTCGAAGGTGGATTGTGATGGATCATAGTTGCAAGATGTCATTTCGAAGGTGGATTGTGATGGATCATAGTTGCAAGATGTCATTTCGAAGGTGGATTGTGATGGATCATAGTTCCAAGATGTCATTTCGAAGGTGGATTGTGATGGATCATAGTTGCAAGATGTTACTTCGAAGGTGGATTGTGATGGATCATAGTTACTAAATGTTACTCCGAAGGTGGATTGTGATGGATCATTGTTGCAAGATGTCATTTCGTTGGTGGATTGTGATGGATCATAGTTGCAAGATGTTACTTCGAAGGTGGATTGTGATGGATCATAGTTACTAAATGTTACTTTGAAGGTGGATTGTGATGGATCATTGTTGCAAGATGTCATTTCGAAGGTGGATTGTGATGGATCATAGTTGCAAGATGTTACTTCGAAGGTGGATTATGATGGATCATAGTTGCAAGATGTTACTTCGAAGGTGGATTGTGATGGATCATAGTTCCAAGATGTTACTTCGAAGGTGGATTGTGATGGATCATAGTTGCAAGATGTCATTTCGAAGGTGGCATGTGATGGATCATAGTTGTTAAATGTTCATTCGAAGGTGGATTGTGAATGATCAATGCTGCTAGATGTTACTTCGAAGGTGGATTGTGATGGATGATAGTTGCAAGATGTTACTTCGAAGGTGGATTGTGATGGATCATAGTTGCAAGATGTCATTTCGAAGGTGGATTGTGATGGATCATAGTTGCAAGATGTTACTTCGAAGGTGGATTGTGATGGATCATAGTTGCAAGATGTCATTTCGAAGGTGGATTGTGATGGATCATAGTTGCAAGATGTCATTTCGAAGGTGGATTGTGATGGATCATAGTTCCAAGATGTCATTTCGAAGGTGGATTGTGATGGATCATAGTTGCAAGATGTTACTTCGAAGGTGGATTGTGATGGATCATAGTTACTAAATGTTACTCCGAAGGTGGATTGTGATGGATCATTGTTGCAAGATGTCATTTCGAAGGTGGATTGTGATGGATCATAGTTCCAAGATGTTACTTCGAAGGTGGATTGTGATGGATCATAGTTACTAAATGTTACTCCGAAGGTGGATTGTGATGGATCATTGTTGCAAGATGTCATTTCGAAGGTGGATTGTGATGGATCATAGTTGCAAGATGTTACTTCGAAGGTGGATTGTGATGGATCATAGTTACTAAATGTTACTCCGAAGGTGGATTGTGATGGATCATTGTTGCAAGATGTCATTTCGAAGGTGGATTGTGAAGGATCATAGTTGCAAGATGTTACTTCGAAGGTGGATTGTGATGGATCATAGTTGCAAGATGTTACTTCGAAGGTGGATTGTGATGGATCATAGTCGCAAGATGTTACTTCGAAGGTGGATTGTGATGGATCATAGTTGCAAGATGTTACTTCGAAGGTGGATTGTGATGGATCATAGTCGCAAGATGTTACTTGGAAGGTAGATTGTGATGGATCATAGTTGCAAGATGTTACTTCGAAGGTGGATTGTGATGGATAATAGTTGCAAGATGTTACTTCGAAGGTGGATTGTGATGGATGATAGTTGCAAGATGTCATTTCGAAGGTGGATTGTGATGGATCATAGTTGCAAGATGTCATTTCGAAGGTGGATTGTGATGGATCATAGTTGCAAGATGTTACTTCGAAGGTGGATTGTGATGGATCATAGTTGCAAGATGTTACTTCGAAGGTGGATTGTGATGGATCATAGTCGCAAGATGTTACTTCGAAGGTGGATTGTGATGGATCATAGTTGCAAGATGTTACTTCGAAGGTGGATTGTGATGGATCATAGTCGCAAGATCTTACTTGGAAGGTAGATTGTGATGGATCATAGTTGCAAGATGTTACTTCGAAGGTGGATTGTGATGGATAATAGTTGCAAGATGTTACTTCGAAGGTGGATTGTGATGGATGATAGTTGCAAGATGTTACTTCGAAGGTGGATTGTGATGGATCATAGTTGCAAGATGTCATTTCGAAGGTGGATTGTGATGGATTATAGTTGCAAGATGTTACTTCGAAGGTGGATTGTGATGGATCATAGTTGCAAGATGTCATTTCGAAGGTGGATTGTGATGGATCATAGTTCCAAGATGTCATTTCGAAGGTGGATTGTGATGGATCATAGTTACTAAATGTTACTCCGAAGGTGGATTGTGATGGATCATTGTTGCAAGATGTCATTTCGAAGGTGGATTGTGATGGATCATAGTTGCAAGATGTTACTTCGAAGGTGGATTGTGATGGATCATAGTTACTAAATGTTACTCCGAAGGTGGATTGTGATGGATCATTGTTGCAAGATGTCATTTCGAAGGTGGATTGTGATGGATCATAGTTGCAAGATGTTACTTCGAAGTTGGATTGTGATGGATCATAGTTGCAAGATGTTACTTCGAAGGTGGATTGTGATGGATCATAGTCGCAAGATGTTACTTCGAAGGTGGATTGTGATGGATCATAGTTGCAAGATGTTACTTCGAAGGTGGATTGTGATGGCTCACAGTTGCAAGATGTCATTTCGAAGGTGGATTGTGATGGATCATAGTTGCAAGATGTCATTTCGAAGGTGGATTGTGATGGATCATAGTTCCAAGATGTCATTTCGAAGGTGGATTGTGATGGATCATAGTTCCAAGATGTTACTTCGAAGGTGGATTGTGACGGATCATAGTTGCAAGATGTTACTTCGAAGGTGGATTGTGATGGATCATAGTTGCAAGATGTCATTTCGAAGGTGGCATGTGATGGATCATAGTTGTTAAATGTTCATTCGAAGGTGGATTGTGAATGATCAATGCTGCTAGATGTTACTTCGAAGGTGGATTGTGATGGATGATAGTTGCAAGATGTTACTTCGAAGGTGGATTGTGATGGATCATAGTTGCAAGATGTCATTTCGAAGGTGGATTGTGATGGATCATAGTTGCAAGATGTTACTTCGAAGGTGGATTGTGATGGATCATAGTTGCAAGATGTCATTTCGAAGGTGGATTGTGATGGATCATAGTTGCAAGATGTCATTTCGAAGGTGGATTGTGATGGATCATAGTTCCAAGATGTCATTTCGAAGGTGGATTGTGATGGATCATAGTTGCAAGATGTTACTTCGAAGGTGGATTGTGATGGATCATAGTTACTAAATGTTACTCCGAAGGTGGATTGTGATGGATCATTGTTGCAAGATGTCATTTCGAAGGTGGATTGTGATGGATCATAGTTCCAAGATGTTACTTCGAAGGTGGATTGTGATGGATCATAGTTACTAAATGTTACTCCGAAGGTGGATTGTGATGGATCATTGTTGCAAGATGTCATTTCGAAGGTGGATTGTGATGGATCATAGTTGCAAGATGTTACTTCGAAGGTGGATTGTGATGGATCATAGTTACTAAATGTTACTCCGAAGGTGGATTGTGATGGATCATTGTTGCAAGATGTCATTTCGAAGGTGGATTGTGAAGGATCATAGTTGCAAGATGTTACTTCGAAGGTGGATTGTGATGGATCATAGTTGCAAGATGTTACTTCGAAGGTGGATTGTGATGGATCATAGTCGCAAGATGTTACTTCGAAGGTGGATTGTGATGGATCATAGTTGCAAGATGTTACTTCGAAGGTGGATTGTGATGGATCATAGTCGCAAGATGTTACTTGGAAGGTAGATTGTGATGGATCATAGTTGCAAGATGTTACTTCGAAGGTGGATTGTGATGGATAATAGTTGCAAGATGTTACTTCGAAGGTGGATTGTGATGGATGATAGTTGCAAGATGTCATTTCGAAGGTGGATTGTGATGGATCATAGTTGCAAGATGTCATTTCGAAGGTGGATTGTGATGGATCATAGTTGCAAGATGTTACTTCGAAGGTGGATTGTGATGGATCATAGTTCCAAGATGTCATTTCGAAGGTGGATTGTGATGGATCATAGTTCCAAGATGTCATTTCGAAGGTGGATTGTGATGGATCATAGTTGCAAGATGTTACTTCGAAGGTGGATTGTGATGGATGATAGTTGCAAGATGTTACTTCGAAGGTGGATTGTGATGGATCATAGTTGCAAGATGTCATTTCGAAGGTGGATTGTGATGGATCATAGTTGCAAGATGTTACTTCGAAGGTGGATTGTGATGGATCATAGTTGCAAGATGTTACTTCGAAGGTGGATTGTGATGGCTCACAGTTGCAAGATGTCATTTCGAAGGTGGATTGTGATGGATCATAGTTGCAAGATGTCATTTCGAAGGTGGATTGTGATGGATCATAGTTCCAAGATGTCATTTCGAAGGTGGATTGTGATGGATCATAGTTCCAAGATGTTACTTCGAAGGTGGATTGTGACGGATCATAGTTGCAAGATGTTACTTCGAAGGTGGATTGTGATGGATCATAGTTGCAAGATGTCATTTCGAAGGTGGCATGTGATGGATCATAGTTGTTAAATGTTCATTCGAAGGTGGATTGTGAATGATCAATGCTGCTAGATGTTAATTTCAAGGTTGATGTGGTGGATTTTTTTTCTGAATTAAATTTAAGACTGACCTTTTAACCCATTTTTATTTGATGTTGAAGGATCATTTAGTTTTGGTTTTCTTATAGGTTTAGTTGGTTCAACTGTAAAATTCGTTAGTTTTCATAATAGGCTTAATTCTTTGGATAAACCTATATTACTAAACTTAAAATATTTGTAATAAAAACATGTAAATAAAAAAATGGTAAGTACATTCAATATATTTTTAAAAGAATAGTTGCTGTCTAAAACCGAAGCCAAAAAGTAGTCATTTATATATGTCTGCGCAAAAAAAAGCACAACAAACATCCGACGTTTTATATCATACGGTATACAAATAAAATTTTATGTACGATGCGGGACTCGAACCCACGACCTCTGGCGTTCCGTGCCCGTGATCTAACCAACTGAGCTAACCGTTCGAGTGGCGTATCGTCATACAATCTTGTATGGTTTTGTTCAACTCTCAGGCTATGGCTTCATGTACAGGATCCACTTTACAGTTGATAATCTGCTCAACCCCGATATTTGCATATTAGGACTTGAGATGTCGCTCTTGTAAAAAAACATAACAAATTGATCGTACGATATAATAAATAATGTTTAGAACTACTAGATATTAATTTATAGAAAAACGGTTATAACTGAGTTAATTTTCGGTATTCAAAGTCGATTGAGGCCATAAGCATATAATATAAAATAGTATAAGTACCATAAGTATTACGCATTAGAATTAAGAATGCGGATCTATCATAGTTTTGTTATATTGACTGATTGATCTATTTGCCCAAATTTTAATATTTACATTAAAGTACTGAAGGGATTGAAACATTTTTTTTATTTATTTATGATTCCTTACAGCTAACAAAATGAAAAGAGTATACATTACAGAAAGAGTACATTTTAGAATCTATCTACTCTAATAGCACCGCAACAATAAAATTCCACGCCCAACTTTTGAAATACGCAAAGGGTAAAACAGGGCGATCCTCTTTCCCCTAAACTTTTTACAGGTACCATAAAGGAAGTTCTCAAGAAACTGGCGGTTTCGTGGTCAACGAAAGACATCGTCATCGATCAAAAGCGTCCTACTAATTTACGCTTTGCTGATAACATTGTTATTTTACTCGACTGATGACCGACAGCAGGACACAAGGTTGAGGTTGGTGGGCAAAATATTGGAGACGTCGACGATTACATATATTTTGGCCAGATAGCATCCTTCGACATTCTTCGACCAGGCAAGAGAAGTAAATCGATCGCCGTATCGAAAAGAGAACGCCTGCAAGAGCTTCTGCTCCATGAAGCACTTTATGAAGGGAGATCTAATCCTGTTCCTTAGTGCAAACTCGCTGACATGACTAACTTATAGTGACAAATACAGACATGGTCACTTACAGAATAACAGTAGTCTAAACTTCAGGCTTGTCAGCGAGATATGGAGCGCAGTATTCTGGGAGTCAATGGAATTGATCGGATTAGAAATACGGAATCCAGAACTGGCATTGGTGATATGTGAGTAAAAACCGCCAGGTTAAAGTGGTACTGAGCTGGGCATGTATGTTTGATGCACGCAGACATTGATGGTGCATGAGTTTAAATGATACTTATATTCAAATTTCACGTACATGAAATCCTAACTCGTTTCTTCTGTTTCGCACGTTTAATCATTTCTCCTGTTTGTTCCCGTAGTGGTAAACGACATTCTTCACTAAGTAAAAATTCGTTAATCCTTTCAATCGCTACTAACATTTCTGCAACCTGTAAAAGAATTAGAGGTATTGGTCAAAGGAGCTGAATTAATTGATAGGTCTGTTGATGGAGGTTCAGGTTAGCATTGAGGTCATTACCGTCGCAGCACTTTTGTCGCCAAGCAGTATTTTGCAAGTACTAGGTATTTGTGTTTCGGCTCTAAGGACCAGGGCATTGTAGAATTAAATATTCAGATATTCAAGGATCTTGGTATTCCTGCCTATTTCAATACTTGTAATACGCTGCTTCCGTAATGAAACGACATGTACTTTCAAAAATGCGCGAACATCTTCCTTAAGGGCCGGCAACGCTCGTGTGATTCCTATGGTCTTGCAGATGACGCGTACGCTCATTTGTCCTCCTTTTCCATAAAAAAACTTCAAATGTATAAAAAATGGGTAGAAAATATCGCGTACTGCAAAATTGCATAATGAATATTGTTATATTTCGACACCATTGCTTGTTTTTCCCTAAATTTTGTGAGTTACCCTGTATATTAGAAATTAGTTTGTAAAAAATTTTTGATTATAAGACAAAATTAAACACTTACTTGTCCCACAGCCTGAGGGAAATACAGGGTCATTGTCTGTTTCATAATATTATAGTAGCATGTGAGAAAAAATACGTTTTCAACCGTAATCTTGCTCATGTAGGTGACGTAGACTATGATAGTTATGAAGATAGAGAACCGAGACGTGAACATTATAAAAGACAGAATGATTCCCCTGATGTATGAAGTCATCTTAATGAAGTGTATTTCTTGCCTGTAATGTAATATTCTGTAGTACGCGCTGTATTGATGGATTGTTCATAGATTATTTGCACTGTTTTTTTTTATTAGTGCTACTGCTACTGGTCTGTGGACATCACTATTATAAGTTTGAAATGAAATGAAATTTATATATTGCGTCGAATACAGTATACATTTATAGATCTTAAATTTATTGTAGTGTCTTCTATTAGGCTAATTTAAATAAGCTTGCAAAAAGTTTACTTAAATTTTAAAAAATCCTTTAGGTACACTATAAAAATATTTTTCGATTACCCATTTAAACAGGAGTCCAGTAAATCATTTCGGTGGTAAGTTTTTTATTTCTAGAGGTAGATGATTGAATAATTTAATACACATTGCGTAGCTAGCGTAGCGTAGTATTTAGATATAATGTTGTTCTGGGACAGCGGCTCTAAACCAGTAAGCAGGTGGAACGTTTCAATTCAATGGCCCTTTTAAATAAATGAATATTTTGTTTCATTATAACGCTTCAAATATATAAATGATGGGCAATGTCAAAATATTTAACTTTTTATTATAAGTCTTTACATGAATAGGTCGGACCAACTCCATTTATACAACGAATAACATTTTTGAGCAACAAATGCTTGATGTACTCCTGTGCCATTTCTCCAGATGAGAAGATCGTATCTGAGTAAGTTGACGCGACATATTCATGGTACGCCATTAAAGATAACTTATTAGAGTTCGACAGTCGCCTCAGTCTTCTAAGAACATACACAAACTATAAACTCTAGAGCTTTCTACGTTGTCAATCCGATCAGAGAAATAATTAAGGTCCTTACCCAAGATAACACGTAACCCTGAAAATGTTAACCTGCAAATGCTTTGAAACGTCGGGTTAAATAAATAAAAATAAATTGTAACGTTCACGAAAATATGAAATGATTAATTCAGTTTTAACTACGCGTTTTATATAATAATAATAAAAAAACGTTTATATTCAGATAACCACGATCCATTGTTAGTGAACTTATAATCTAAATGTGTTAGGAATTATAATTACTAAGAAAGGAGCATATTTATTTTTATCATATGGCCAACATACGGACAGTCCCCGCTGTCGGCTATCGCCTTCAGCTATCTGTTACTGCTGCCTCGTATTCGACGGAGTAGAGAATCCGCTTTTTTGTGTAGAACGGCGCTAAAGCTCATTAAAAATGTATTTCGTTTATATCACTGACCTCTACTTTATACCACTGGACTGGCGGCTGTCAAAGTGCTTTTGTGCCTGTTTGATATTCGCCATTTTGGCGCTGTTGGCCATGTAGCGAGAGTCTGCGGTACTAAAACTAGTGATGAAAACCTCAGCAAACATCGATAGATGGTGGGAAACTATTTACAAAAAAATGTATACTTTATTACGTTGTGTGATATTAATTATTCTTGAAATATAAATAACAAGGAAAACGAACGAAATAAATTTAAAATGCAAAAGTTCTTCAGAGTTCATTGTACGTTCCTTCACAGCCATTTGTATTATACGTCAAAATTAGTTCTCTGGACGCTCGGTAGTAGCGCTTCAAATAGGCACAAAAAATTTGCTGTCAAACATATGGAACAGCCGGTCCAGTGGTATTTATACAGGTCAATGGTTTAAATACTTGGGCAATCTAAATTAATTCTATATAATATTATTTGCCAATGTATAATAATTTACCTTCTGACCGTATCAATCAGTTTACGGAAAGGCTTCTCCCAAGTATACATTTTAATAACTTCTACCCCGATCACTATTTCTTCCATATTCCTCACTCTTTCGTCCGACTTTTCCGCTGTCATTCTCCTATAGTAAGCAGTACGTGTGCCCAAGAATACTAAAAATTGCGTACGAATTGAGTTTTAGTTTATTAATCATTTATTGTCTAAAGATAATAATCTTAATATATCTCTTAAGTAAGCTAAGCCTTGCTGTACTATAGAGGTATGCTTTAGTCTTTTATGCTACAGTTTTTCCTAAGTTGCACCTCTAGCTACCGAAGTTGCATCTATTAAATACTCTAATTGTTTAATATTGTTTTTTATAAGCTAGGGTAATTGAAAACAGACTTGGAAAAAATTAAATTAAATTTATTTTTATTTTATATTATGACTGGTTAGTGTGGTTAAGCTAAGCCTTGTTGTAGTGTAGAGGTACTCTTGTCTTTTATGAATAGTGAAATAAAACTACTACTTAGGAATAGACCTGAAGGGAAATATGTCATCCTGCCTAATAGACTTATTTCAAGCCAACTCGACTAATGTTCAGGGATAATATTGCCGTCTACTACTACTACTGCCGTTAGCTTACTTATCGGTCTTGTTAACGTTTATAATATTATAACTACATATTTATAAACTGTTAAACATACAGTTTTATAAACTGTCCTCCGCCGCGTCTGTCTGTCTGGTCGCGATAAAAAACTACTGCAATGATTTTCATGCTGTTTTCACCAATATGAAGTATGAAGGTATATAACTTGTTAAGTTTTTGTATACACTAACGAAATTTATTGGAGGTGTCGAATTAAAAAAAAAAATGCCGTTGGGAGCTTTCAACGAAAATGCTTTAAGATATATAACAAAATAATCTATGGTGGAATTGTGTATCTTATATGTATAGGTCTACAGAGGAGTCCACGATGGCACATAGCTACCTACTATATCCATTTTAATACTTTAAAAATTGTCAAAAGTTGTTTACACAAATGCCATATTGATCCTTATCATTTTAAATAAGTTACATATTTTACTCTTTTCCACTATATAATTACTTGACGCAATATTTTGTTTTCTAATTAAATAACATTACACATTTCCGATGGCTTTAGACTACATTATTCCCGAACACTGACATCATATTTTTTTTCTATTCACAGAAATGCGTCTGTCGCGTCAGCTAGTGTTAGATAAAAATGTTCATTTTGTTATATGCAAAGTATTATCAAAACTAACCTTGGAATGGTACTACAGCGAAAACAACACAAACTCCATACAAAGCTGACATGCCCATTTCACGGTATAAGTAGACAGACATAAACTGCAAAAATACAACTCAGCTAGGAAACTACAAACATTAATTTGATAAATATAAATATATGAAGAAGATCTTATAAGTAAATATGATTTGCTTTGTTTTCATTTCCATTTCTATTTTGGTCCAACACTGTTAAAAGGTTATTCTTGGAGAAAAACCACTTTTCACAAATAAAAGGAACACACAAAGCTTATAAGTTTTTTTCGGATTCAAAAAAGGAGCTTTCTTGGAAAAATCGTTTTATGACGCCATTTTATGTGCAACCTGATAATGGATTCTGATCACTAAATCATTAGCCACGGAGCGTGGGTTGTGCCTTTGGAAGAGGATCAAAAAGACACGCTGTATCCTAGCCGAATAGTCCTGACTACCCATGATTAAGTTCAAAATCAAAAAGAACATCTTAACAAGCAATTCCTTGAACTGAAATCATTATATAATCATAAAGGCTAAGCTTAAGATATGGATTTTGTCTTACTATGGTCTCCAGAGGTCCAATCCAAAGGTAGTGTACAAAAAGGGGGCCCGTGTCAAATCTATTGACGTCATTCGCCAATAGGTTTACGATTAGTCCTCCCCTGCTCTCAGACATCGATTGAAGACTGACTTTCAATGCCTGAAAGTGAGGCAAGGATTTCGTATAATGACATTGTTTGGTTGAAACTTATGACTGATATTACTAAAGCTGTTCTTTGTTGGCCTTCTATACAAATGAACATGTAGAGCACTTCAAAAGCTGGTTTCGCCTTTCAAACCGCAAACAATGAGGTCACGTATCTATATAAAAGGCACATATGTGTTTCTCAAAATTGATTCCATTAGAATTCTTTTTGATGTCATTTCTATCACTACCCCCTCCGGAAACAAATGGCGCCCTGAGAGAGAACAAGAGGCGCAAGAAACTCTGTCAGCGTTCTTTTTTTGCGCTCTTTTTTATAAAATATACATTGTACTGTCATTGTTATTGCTATAAAATAAGTATAATCCTGTCTCAGGCTGTCCGATCACTTAGATATTTAAATTTATTTATAGATAATGCTTGAACAGTGGCTGGGACTTTTATTATTAAAGTGTATACATTTACCCTTAAAGCCATAATGTTTCTTATGAAGCTTACAAGAATTACTTATAAGCAATCCCTTATTTCTAGTGTTATAAAAATGAAAATCACTATTTAGAGCAAAAAGGTGACGATTATTGTGAACGTTTATTTAAATTCATAAATGTACTGACAATAAACATTCAATATATTTATTTCTTTCAAATTGTCTTCGAGAGACTGTCTATAACCAAGCTGATATATAGCACGAACAGCTCTCTTTTGCAATTGGCAATTGAAATGAAATTACTAAGCAAGATGATTAAAAACGTCAAGTTAGTTACACAATTTCGTAAATTTAAAGGGGCACTTATCTGAAATACGACTCTTTAATATCCATCTCTTTTAAAACTCGTTAACTAACTAACTCGTTACAAAACAAAAGTTCGATACTCTGTTATTTGGACAGTAAACTGTATAAATCACTGAACACTGTCATTCCGTTGCGTTGTATTCAAAGCGCGGTCGAAACACAACTGAACGAAAACTGTGCCTAATAGAAGCGTAGGCAGTTTTGCATCAGACAATTTTGAACGTGATTGTGAGTCTAGTTTTTTATTGTACGTCAATGCTTGAAACAAAGATTGTATATCCACTGTAAAAGCCGGAAACGCCTTGAAATTTCCTTGTTGCTGCAAAGACGGATTGGAGGCGATAATACCAAGTAACCGCGATAGTCCCGTTTACCCCCTCCTTAGAGTACCGCACCTGAAGCTTAACCAACTGGAATTTTATTGCCAAGACTCTAATGTACGTCCATTCAGCTGTTTATCCCATAACCCGCAATAATTAGACATTTGAATTGTTGACAAAGAGTATAAAACTACACAGAGATAGTCAAAGTCACAATGCCTGCAATGCTACCTATAATTTAAGTACATTTAAACTATTTTATTATATTCGTTTAATTCTCAGTGCATAAGTTACTAAATTGTATTTGGTTGGTAAGCCTTTATGAATAAATGCTAGTTTAATGTAGATTGGGTATAATATAGATATTGTATGATGGTGGGTACCTTTTGTGTCTAAGGCTGCCATCTATAGAGCGTATTTACACTTTGCTCAGACTTTACTTACGAGAAACTTAGCTGAGTGTATGCTTAGCATAATCTTTGATTTCGTTTTTATAGTCATTTGGTAACTTAAATTATCCTGAGTTAAGGCTAAGACAGCCAAATGCAAAAGGCAATTTAGCATTTTATCAAATTCAGCAGTTTTACGGAAATACAATCATTTTAATAAAACTATTATTATTATTATTATTATTATTATTAATAAAACTAACCTTTCTGTAAATAAGACTGCAAATACCGACTCTTATTTTCATGCCAATATGCATAGCTCCCATCATAAAGGGATGCTGGATCATGATATTGAACATGCTGCAGAATACCACGCCAAAAGAGAAGAACACCGCCTCCCCCCAACTGATATCGGTCGAGATGTCGTAATACGAATACAGACGTGAGAGATACGTCGAAGTTGATCTAGAAGAATCAAGGCATGAATCAACTATTACAAATTATTGAGTAACGATATAAATGTAACAAGAGTAACGTATAAACCTATTTTTTTATGCGTAAGTGCAATCTAGTTGCATTACAGTATTATAAATAAAAGATTATTTACTAAGTAAGATTTTATGACAAATTTTAAGACACGTTCTTTAATATACCCTCTATTTGGATGAATTACTAAAATATTGATATTATATATCATACTAATTGACCCGACAGATGCTGTTCTTTCAATAGAAAAAAATTATGTAAGAATTCGGGAATATTTAATCTAAGCCCATCGGAAAAAAACGTTTTTCTAAATGGGTAATATCGTGTTTATGTAAGCTTCTACAATACCGCTTTATAATTGCGGTGACTTGATTGTCGATGGTTCGAGCCGCTCTTCGTCGTATGTGGTCGAAAAGAAGAAGAATAGTAATTTATTTCCGTGTTAACTATGGGTTGTGAATCCGTCCGCAGAGATAATTGATACTAAGAACTTAGACTAACTTAATTATGCAGACTGATAATTACCACGGTGTGACGTTTGGGTTTGTCTGTCATCTTAATGTTATATTGAGACTAAATGACTTACGTGGTATTGTAGAAGTCTTGAGAGGGGCTGTAATATTTTAGCAGAAGCCCCAAGAATAAAGGTTGCTGCAACCTGATAAACAATTTATTATTAAAATGTCGTGTAACTAGTCAGGTCACTTATTAATAAAGATCTTACTTACTTAGTTATATAAGTGATTAAGATTGAATAGGTAAACAATATGCACGTGGTGAGGTAGGTGTGCGTATTTCTGTAATGTGGTCCGATTCAACATTGGTTTAATTTCGCACTTTGTTTCTAGAATTTTCTTTTAAAATAGTTATTACTATGTTGTTGATAGATTAAATTCTGATTATTGTTGGAAGTTTTTTGGATAATCTGTGCGCATGCAGATTCAGATTCATTATTATCCTAGGTAATTAAAAAGATTTATAAAAGGTGGTTTTACTGGTTATCCAAAAGATTGTCGGAAGGTTTCTGGAGGAATCAGTCCGCAAGCGCATGCCATTTTATATTATTCACCTAGGTAGGTAATTCTTGTGGTGCCAGGTCGACCTGTTATACTTAATAAATCAATGTAGGTATTCAATTACTAATTAAGATAAGTAATAACGATCATCATGTTCTCGAAGCATCAAGCGTTTATTTAAAAAATAAAACAACGTTCTGGTTAAGCTATTGTTCCCAAAGATCGTTGGGAACAATAGCTTAACCACTTACCGCCTGTATGTATGTTTGTTTGTAATCGACTCATTTGGGCGCGATTTTCAACGGCCAGATTTCGTTTCAAACTTTGTTGTTTTATCGAGGACCGATTACATACATTAATAAATAATAATAATAATAATAATAATAATAATAATAATAATAATAATAATAATAATAATAATAATAATAATAATAATAATAACAATAACAATAACAATAACAATAACAATAACAATAATAATAATAATAATAATAATAATAATAATAATAATAATAATAATAATAATAATAATAATAATAATAATAATAATAATAATAATAATAATAATAATAATAATAATAATAATAATAATAATAATAATAATAACAATAACAATAACAATAACAATAACAATAACAATAATAATAATAATAATAATAATAATAATAATAATAATAATAATAATAATAATAATAATAATAATAATAATAATAATAATAATAATAATAATAATAATAATAATAATAATAATAATAATAATAATAATAATAATAATAATAATAATAATAATAATAATAATAATAATAATAATAATAATAATAATAATAATAATAATAATAATAATAATAATAATAATAATAATAATAATAATAATAATAATAATAATAATAATAATAATAATAATAATAATAATAATAATAATAATAATAATAATAATAATAATAATAATAATAATAATAATAATAATAATAATAATAATAATAATAATAATAATAATAATAATAATAATAATAATAATAATAATAATAATAATAATAATAATAATAATAATAATAATAATAATAATAATAATAATAACAATAACAATAACAATAACAATAACAATAACAATAACAATAACAATAACAATAACAATAACAATAACAATAACAATAACAATAACAATAATAATAACAATAATAATAATAATAATAATAATAATAATAATAATAATAATAATAATAATAATAATAATAATAATAATAATAATAATAATAATAATAATAATAATAATAATAATAATAATAATAATAATAATAATAATAATAATAATAATAATAATAATAATAATAATAATAATAATAATAATAATAATAATAATAATAATAATAATAATAATAATAATAATAATAATAATAATAATAATAATAATAATAATAATAATAATACGGCTATTAATAAAAGACATTAAAAAATAGTACAGGACATGTGATTTGAAATATATACATCATTATTATTATATTATGTGTTTAGTTTTGGGTGAAGTGTGTGGGTTAACACTCACGAGATACGTATATAGTAAGTGAAGTTTGTTACATTTGTGCTGTGTGTGGTTTTCTTAGGTGTGTGAGGGAGTGATGAATATTTTACACATCCACAAGTTTCTCTGTATCTTCATAATCTAATGTTTTTAACCAGGAGTCAAGTTTCGCTTTACATTTCCTCTTGGTCAGTGGGTAGATGTTTAATCTTTTGTTGATTTTGTTATAAATTTTAGATCTTATGTGTTTGTAATGGCGACTTGCAGCTATGGTTCTACGTGAATCAATATTACATACCCTATTTGAGCGGCGTGTGGTACAGCATTTAGGGTCAAAGGTAATTTCGGAGTGTTATATAAATAGCTGCCTAACTGAGAGGACCTGGCAAAGGGTATACAAATCGGTTGTCGGATATCGGATTGGTTTCCTTGCTAGCACTTTCAGAACTGCTCTCTGCGCACGCTCGACTCTTAGCATGGCTGTTTTACCGGCACCACCCCATACCGTAAGGCAGTACCCCAGAACAGACTGGGCAAGCATTAATATGTTAAATTATTCCATTTTTCCATTTGCAAAATAAGATTTTTGTTAATTTATATAATTTTTTCACGTATCGTCGATAAGGCAGGAATTGAGTTTCATTTTAAATTTCAACCATTATCTTTTCAACCGAAGCGTGTTTTATAGTTTATTAAACATTTTTTTTATTTATAATATAAAGATTAGATACCTTATTAAAAATTCCATAGCCGCTAGTATCAATCCATACAGTAACAATTCTGCTCCAAAAACTTTACATAAAACCCTCCATAATCGCGGCGTGGACCCGTCGCTACGTTTAATGATGCAGCTAACTTCTTGGTTCCAACTTTTTTGCATTGCATCTCCTATAACGGAAAGTGAATATGTGATGAATTGACAACTAACTATAGGCACAATTATTCCCAGATTATTATAAATGATCACTTAGGGCCGTTCCCAATATACTATCTACAGATAGCAATGACGTTATGTATAAAACGTCATTGACAGATAGAGATATTACTACCTTCTACTGTCAGTTATTCGCTGCCAATAATCTGAAGCTGTCCCAATATACCCGACATGTCATTCTTATCGCCTTACATTGGGACGCGTGAATTGAAATTTCCATACAAACTTCTATCGCTGGTAAGCTATACGTCGTTCCATTGACAGACAGCGTGTAGGGATAAGGTGAGTTACCGTCGATAAGTATACTGGGACAGAAAAGTCAACGATAGAACGGTCGTTAGATGATAAACACATGAAAATGTGTGATGAAAAACACAACAAACAACGTATTGCGTTTTATAAAGTTTCATGTCTGTGTGTTCTTCGAGAATATTCTAAATGGTGTGAATATTAAATTAACATGGCTATCTCCAGGAACGTTTTACGCATACGCATATATCTTATTAAGAAGATACCTACTAGCTACTAGTAATGTCATGGCACCGTTAACATATCGCTTCAGTTGACAGCGAGTAAGTAGAGATACGGCCGATTTGAATCAACACGTAACATTGGTATTTCATAAACATCTTACTGCGGTAACTTTTCCACCAACTTTAGCTATACCAAACTATAGCTACAACTGTATTTATACCTTCTTATTTAGACATTTATGCAATATACCTAGTGATACTCCTCTATTATCTAGTGGAAGAGTTTTTAACCAGCTAGGTGGGTACAACGTCGGCTACAAGCCTTCAGCCCTTAAGCCACAAGGGGAGTGCCTTTCTGAACAAAACACTGATATATAGATCCAACCACCAATAAAATACGAAAACATCATTTTAAACCTCAATCAATCGATCTGTTGTCAAACAATAGCAGACACATACAGGCACCGCTAAGACTTACCTTATACTAACGCATAGACAAACAAAGTATGCATGAGAGAAGAACACCTGTAACGGAGACACAGCAAGATAGAAAAGGAAAGAGAATCTATTGTTACTGTAAATGTTTTTTTTTATTGACAAGTTGTGAACAGCCACGCCAGAAATATACTCTATATTGTAGACATACCTAATACATTTGACTGATGTTCTGGCAAAGGAGCGTATAAATCATTCTCCTTAATATCTCTACTATAACCCAATCTGAAAGTTTCCAAAGTCCATCTGAAACAAATTAGATACTTTTATTATAAACGTATTATTGTTATTGGTTAACTAAACTTATCTAAACATTGCTTATAACCCGAAAGTTAGTATGGAGAATAGATTTGCATCGCATCTAGGATTCCTTTTTCGTCTCTGCTTAGGTCCTGTATCCATATCTTATCAGAAATTTATCACATTAGATAAGTTTATGTGTCCTGTAACAAATAATTAATAACTATTATATTTTTGTAAATTCTAGACGGCTATGCAATTAGATACTCCTTTACAATTGTGTCCTGAAAATGTTTTTACAGCTATCTAATGTAATATCAGGAAAGCTGTGTCTGTAATGTAAGGGATTGTCTCTGGAACTACTGAATTGACTCCAAAAATTATTTCACTTTAGAAAGCAACACTTTTCGTGATGTCGCCCGCGTGGATATCATTAACAGCAAAATACTTAAAAAAAATTCAACATATTATTATTATATTACTTCGTTGCGATTTTATTATGTGTATAGACAAGAGAACACTATATCTACTACATCAATATTAGAGTTTCTGAGATAGTAAATAGGAGCCTCCAATTGTAATAAAACTTAAAGTTAAAAGGTAAGTATCAATCCCTACTCTGTGCTAGAAGTAGACATAGTCATTTCTAAGCTTCTCGTACTGGCAGAGAAGAAAATTTTTCCGCGCAATTTTTGTTTAATTTAAAACAACATGAATGTTTTTCCAAGGCTCATTGTTGAAGCTATACTTCTTTTGGTGTAATTAGTAAATTTTTCCGATGCGCGCGCACACCGTCGCACATATTCGACACCCTGACGTTAGCTGGTCAACTAGACCATTTGTATCAGCTACCAAGCCTCTTGTCCACTGAAGCACAACAAAAATTTCAATCCATAATTTCAATTTATATAGGTACAATGTTTAAAATAAAAAAAAATTGTATAAAAATAGCTTAATTATATCTTATTACACGTTATTTAATTAAATTATATTATCATTGGCTGTATTTAATTCTACAAACATAAAATAGTACGAGGAATATTTTTTTTAAGAATTTTTGATTTCTTACGTCAAAGAAGAATAATTTATTGCGTGCTTACATAAGTACACGCACACATTTGTGTATCGCACATTGTTTTATATAACACATTTATTTTGTACATTTTCTGGGATCAAGAAAATTCATAAATATCGCCGAACTAAAGACTTCGGTTCTCAACGTAACCGAGCGGTTAATAATAAGTTTATGTTTGTGTTTGGTGATAACGTCCTGATTGTCGCAGTTTCTAAAAAAAACGATAGTGCGCCCATGTCTATACAAATACTTTATCAACAAAATAAAAACAACTAACCGAGCTGTTTAACCTGATTCCTGCCGCCGAATTCCACCTTCGCACGAGACGCCACAAGTTAGGATATCATCCCCACCATCTGGATGTGTGGCGGTCCTCCACAGTGCGGTTTTTCAAGGAGCTTTCTTCCACGTACTACATAGCTGTGGAATGAGCTTGTGATTCCTCTGGTGTTGCAAGAGAATGTGGGCGGCGGTGATCACTTAACACCAGGTGACCCGTACGCTCGTTTGTCGTGCTATTAATATAAAAATAAATAAAAACCATAAAAAAAACCATTGCATCCGAATATTAACAAAATGTCATCTTGCTATTTAACTGTAGGTTATTGGCACTAAGTAGTACAACTTGCTTTCCTTTCATTTTGAATATTAGTGAATTGTCAGCTGCAACAATACTATCTTAAGTTTTTCTACAAAATTAGGAACATCATTAAAGGAAATAAGGAACAGGGTCGGTCCAAGAATAGATCCTTGTGATACCACCATATTAACCCCCATATTATGAGGAATCTCGGGAGATCTCCTGCCACTCACATCATTTATCTGAATTCCATTATTTAAATATAAAATCAGTAGATCAAACTAAGTTTCTTTCATACCATTGTGACATTCCTGCTAAGCAGCGTGGAATGTAGAATAATATCAGAAGCTTTGGACAAATCACAACTTGAAAACCACCTGGTCCAGGATAATAAAATTTGGTGTTCCGTTCGCGATGTTCGCAAGCAATTCCTATAAAAATCATTTCTGGTGTCTAAGATTGCCTTAATGGCTTGTGTGAGAGAATATTCTAAGATTAATGTTAGATCAGTCAGATCCATAAAATGGCGACCAAAAAAATTGTAATATCGTACTTCTCTTCCATTCAATTATAGTGACAATTATTATTATCACTACTCGGCACTGGTTTGGGTTTATTCTATTGTAATATTTTTTACAAGCTTAGTAATTTTTTTTAATAAGCATATAACATACGTAGGTATAGTAGTATTTTTTTATGACAATAAGGGACGAGACGAGCAGGACGTTCAACTGATGGTAATTGATACGCCCTGTCTATTACAATTCATTGCTACTCAGGATTCTTGAAAACTCAATAATTCTGAGCGGCACTACAACTGTCCTCGACACCTTGAGACATAAGATGTTAAGTCTCATTTGCCCAGTAATTTTCACCCTTCAGACCGAAACACAGTAATGCTTACACATTACTGCTTCACGGCAGAAATAGCGCCGTTGTGTTACCCATAATTTAGCCGGCATCCTGTGCAAAGGAGCCTCCCACTGGTTAAATATATTGTAGGAAGAATGCATTTGAATTGCATCATCTTGACTATTTCTAATATTTCGTAAAAATGTTACTATAAAAGCTGTGTGACGTTGTTTTCTATGCTAGTATTAGTTTAGTTTGCTTAGATAATTTATAAAACAGGCCAGGTTTAATACATTAGTGTGCGTGACAAGCTACGTCTTACACTCGCGATTTGTACGACACTTTGTGTTAGTGTGCGTGAATTGCTCAAACTAGAGGTTAACTCTAAACTCAATTTTTTTCGACATTTTCACAGCTGTCATAGTCTATCTAGTCGTTGTAAGCTTATCTCTAACGGTTTGAGGGGAAGAATGAATTTATTTAATTATGATGCATGACTTCGTGCCTGGATTTATGACGTGCCTACCTACATACATAGGTACTTCTATTTGAACATCACAAAGTAAGGTTTTTTTATTGATTTACTTATTAAAAAATTCGTAGGTTAATATTTTATTAAAAATAAGGTAGGTATTAATAATGACACGGGAGTGGGTCAGGGATTGGAAATAATACTCCACTTATAGGAACGAGTCTTTATTTGCGTTCACTTTATCTCAACTTGCACTTCGCCGGTCTGCCGCTGTTCCTCTTGTGGGCGGCGGTACCTTCAACGCGTCACACCGCACCGAACACTAAGTCTCTTCTATCTTCTTCTTCTTGTAACACTTCCACTGTTCACTACTTCTTCTTTTCTTCTTCTTATTCTTTACACTTTCGAGTCAGAACTAGAACTGCCGTAGGCCACGCTTAGTACGGCTTATATACCCCCGGATCCGTTCTATTTTCAAAATGATTCTCCCATTCCATCTTTAAATTTATATTGTACTAGAAAATTCTTTTACCTATTTTATACCTGCTTACACATTTTCCATCCCTTTTTTTCTGTTCGATTTGATCCTGAACTTACTAGAAATTTCCTTTAACTTTACAAAACCCAAACAATCCATACATTGGTAGGTGTATCGAACCCGGGTCTACAGCGTCTAAAATAAACACTTTTCCGCTGAGCTACGAGTATTGCTGACGGAGCTGTTGAAATTAACAATGTGTTAAAGTTTGACAACTCTCGTCATATACTTCGAAGGGTTGCTACGCAACAATAATAAATAGTATTTTTAATAATAAACAGTTAGTATAGGTAGGCACCGGAAAAAATCCGCCCCAATACTGGAATTTTCCATAAACTTACAGTTTATGTGTTTTATTTTTCATCAACATGAATAAATATTTGTTTTTTTCTAACAATTGTAAATTTGGCACTAAGGGTAACTCATAACTATATTACATCAATTTTTGCTCTGACTTTTTGAATAGCGAATTAGTCGATTAAATCTTCGCAATCTAAACGTTGAAGTTTGTCGGATTTTATGCATAGAATAGCTAAGCTATTGAGTCTATTAGCAGTCATTGTGGAACGTAAAAAGTTTATTATAAAGTTAAAATTTTTTTCACTTTTAAAATTTTGCATGACGTAAAAAATTTGCCGCCCTGGGCACTTACCCAACTGCCAGTGTAAATCCAGCGCTGGGTACTTACTTATAATTTAAACGATTTAATATTATTCACTATTCGTGTATTATGTGCATAATTATCAGTTACTCCGACGGGACGACGAACCGTTATTACAATTCTAAATAATAATATATTATGTAGGTATGTAGGTATATTACGAGTATTATTATGTCTAATGTGAAGTGTATACCATCATGAAGTACGGGTTGATCATTTTGCCCGCAGTTTGAAAATCTCTTTTGTAGTTATAATAAAAACAATTCATGACGCTCTTTTATGTAAGTAGGTACCTAACAAGGAGAAGGAGAGGACCTACCATCAATGGAGTTGAATAATCGTAATAATAATTATATTTATTCATGAATGTAATAAAAAAAATAAGCTACCAAAAAACAACATAACTATCACCTACCTATATAATATGAAAACAAAATTTTATATAACATAACCGATTTAGTTTGTAAGCATTATAATTAATTAATAATATATTTATTATTATAAAAGGCAATAGATAGGTAAACGTTAACCACATCACTACTCTGTGGTAAAAGTTTATTTATTACTAGCTTGGCTTAAAGGACTTGTGTCCAAAGCCGTTAGAAAATTTATAAAAATATATATTACTAGCTGATACCCGCGACTTCGTCCGCGTAACTACTCACATGACGGAGCACGTAGCGCTTATTTACAAAATATTTGTTTCTTTAAACTTTAATTACTTTATATATAATAATAATAACACACAAATAAAATTTGAAAAACAAAATTTTATGAACGATGCGGGATCCGAACCCACGACCTCCGGCGTTCCTCGAACGGTTAGCTCAGTGGCTTAGAGCACCGGCACGGAACGCCGGAGGTCGTGGTTCGTCATAAAAGTTTGTTTTTCAAATTTTATTTGTGTATTAATCCTAGAAGTGAGGGTTATAACTTTAAAAACATAACAAATTGTTTAGAATAATATTAATAATATTGACAAAGTTTTTATACAAATTATCTTGCCCCAAATCATCTCATCCCCAGGCATCTATAGCCTGTGTTTTGGGTTGCAACACAACGATATATTTAATACAATTAACCTACTTAAACATACATAAATACATATAAACATCCATGACTCAGAAACAAACATCCATATTCATCATATAAATGCTTGCACCTACCGGGATTCGAACCCGATATATAAGTTAAGATATCTCGATATTTTTAGATAAGGGTCAAATCTCTAAGGAATTAAGCTAAGAAGACTTAATTGAAATAGGTAAGTATATCTATCCAGACTCCAGTAGTATTTCCGCGATACACGCGCTAATAAAAACCTCTATCATTTTATGTATATATAGATAGGTACGAAATCGGTCGAATGATGAATCACTTATCTAAAATAACGCAATTCTGAAAATCTTTAAGCAAGTATTTAGGAATTTAAACTAGTTGTTACATACCGGAATCATAGGATATAACCTTTGACCTTGACATTTAATACTTGCGTACACCCATATGTAGGTTTTGAGACAACTTTTAGGGTGTCAATATACAAGTATTTACAGACTTACAGCTGGGTATCTCGAATTCCGAGATTCTTACCTAATTTAAGCTTAAATGACTGGACTAGGGAGTAAAAGGGCCCCTTTAACTTTATAAATGTTGAAATAGATACTAAGTATGTAGGTATTATTGACATTGAGTAGTATTTCCAGTAAAATTAATACAGGTACGTGATTTAGATTTCGCATTTTTGTAGTGCAACAAAACTTTGTAATGTTGTGTAATTTCATTGTTACTATTATTATTACGATATTATGTCAGGCCTAAACAAATGATTTGTGTTGTAATCACATATAAGTTCTTTATATAAACTAGGTGATGATGTCAGCTTTAATTAAACTGAATCGGTAAAATGGGTTACTCGACTATCTTGCTCCTCGTTGGCATTTATTTGGTAAGTATTCATTGTTTTATTTAAAATGTCAATAGTATATCATTATCACTATTATAAAACAAAGTCCTCCGCCGCGTCTGTCTGTCTGTTTGTCGCGATAGATTGAAGTAAAATAAACCGTCTGGAAAACGCTATCGAAGCCCTTTAAGATATTATAACAAAATAAAATATTATGGTGGAATTCTGTTTTTATACAGGTCTAACGAAAAGTCCTACTATATATATCCATTGTTTCATTTTTAAGTATATAAATAATACTAACACACTTATGACATTTTGTGTTAGTGCCCGTGCATTATTCAAAATAGAGGTTAATTCTAAACTCAATTATTTTCGACGTTTTCACAGCTGTCATAGTCTATCTAGTCGTAATAAATGATCTTAGGTAATGTGTTATAATGTTCTTTTTTATACGTTTGGCCAGCGGAACATATATGGACTTACAAATAAACTTGGTATAAAGTTATAACTAAGCATAAACAAAGAATATGCAAAATGTTTACATTTCGTTGACAACACTGTCAACACAATGAGAATTATGAAGGATTTTGTCGAATGACAAGCAGCCTTGCAAATAAACGCGGGAAACGTTATATGTCTGCATATACCAATCGTAAGCAAAATGTCTATTTGTAAACATTTTGCATTTTCTTGGTTTATGATTAGTTATAACTATATGCCAATTGTATTTGTAAGGCAAAAGTCTTTAAGTACACTACAGAGCTCAACAACGAAAATATGGCCATTGTACATAATTTAGCAAAAAACCAATGGAATAAAAACAAAATCGATTCACTTTAACATTTTTTACCCATAGATCATTTATACGGCTAGATAGACTGTGACAACTGTGAAAAAGTCGAAAAAATTGTGGTTGACAGTAACGTCTATTTTGAGAAGTTCGCGCACACTAACACATTGTGACATACAAATCGCGTGTGTAAGACGTAGCTTGTCATACACACTAAAGTAATATTCCTGGCCTCATGTCCTGTTTTTACCGGTTGTCTAACAGCAAGGGACCATCTAAATTATATAAGTTTTTACAAGTATCAAAATAGAAACATCATTTATATATTTATTTTAATAAATACTGGTATTGCTAAATATACAGTTTTATATTTCAGTCATTTTTATGAACCCAATTATTTTAAATACCAGTTTCCCAAAGTCACCATTTTCCGTATTTTTAAAACATTATAAATCCTCGCACGTCATCATTTGCCGATCAGTTCATGTCAAATCGAATAAGCACTCGAGCTGCAACAATACCACACAATAAGTCTTGTTCTATTATTATATATTCTTTAGCAATACTCCTAACGTTTTAATTGCCCCAACCCCAAACTAACAAAAGCCTCTGGCTCTATTTGACTACTTACACTTCTTACTAATAAAGAAAATATTTTGTGATATTTTTAGATATCTAGCACAGAATGCTTCTCAACGTACCGTCATCATCCTTATGAGAACAAACCAGAATCAAGTATTACATCATGTGATGAGTTAAAGACGCTACTGAACTTAGCACGCTTACTGGATGACCAGGAAAAACCAAAAGCGAACGTTTTCAACCCTGAAGATTTAATAATGAAGCTAGTCAACGCGTTGGTGGTAACGTCCACAAATAAATGTGCAGACAATAACAATTTACACACTGGCAACTCTGGATCGCAAAATGTCAGCGGAAGTAACTCGGGAACACAAAATTCAAGAGGAAGTCGTGATGGAATATTCAACGCTGACTTCTTTAACCCTAATAATCCAAACAACGTAGCTCAGTTTGATATTGGCAAGCAACCCGTTGTTGGGGTTGGTGTTGGTGATACCACTAATGGTATAATTGGTGGGGCAGTTAAGGATTTTGCATAATTTTGTAGAACTCACATTAAATCATATTATGAGAATTGAAATTCAATTGTTTTCTTTGTAACCATACCAATTATTCCAAGACAGTTAAGTAATCCCAGCGTATCTTAGCATCCAAAGCACATCATCTCTTTGAGATGTATCTGCGCCGGGTCCACAGCATCGTCTCTTTGCTGACAAATGACATCTTTGTAAAAATCAATGTTATTGTACAAGCACCTTTCCTTATTATACTGCTGTCCTATTATATTATACTAGCTGACCCGGCAAACGTTGTTTTGCCATATAAAGTATAATTCACGCGATAGTTTTATAAGTAATAAAATATTGCCTATATTATAGCCTGTACATCATTTTGTTCTATTGTCAATAGTTTTTGCAGCGCACGCAAAAATAGGTTTTCGATTTTACACCTTGTGTTACAAAATAGCAATTTTATTACGGATCCCTAATTTTGAAAAAAAAAACATAGCCTATAGCCTTCCTCGATAAATGGACTACCCAACACTGAAAGAATCATTCAAATCGGACCAGTAGTACCAGAGATTAGCGCGTTCAAACAAACAAACAAACACTGCAGCTTTATAATATTAGTATAGATTACTACTGTCCTCTTGGTCCAGCAATATTAAGCCTTTTTTTATGGAAAAGGACGACAAACGAGCGTACGGGTCACCTGGGTTTGGTCACCACATTCTCTGGCAACAAAAGAGTGTTGCCTGCCTTTAAGGAAGGCGTACGCGGTTTTTTTAAAGGTACCCATGTCGTCCCGGAAACACCGCACAAGGAAGCTCATTCCATAGCTTTGTAGTACGTGGAAGAAAACTCCTTGAAAACAGCACTGTGGAGGACCGCCACACATCCAGATGGTGGGGATGATATCCTAATTTGTGGCGTGTCGTGCGTAGGTGGAATTCGGCGGCAGGAATCAGGTGAAAAGGCTCTTGGGAACACGACATTCGGTATACGACAGTCCATATGAAAAATGGGGGTTTTTTTAGTGGTAAATGCGCAAACTTGAGTCTTCTGGGGTTAAATTGGACAAGGTTTAATTTAATCATTGATAACGCAGAAAAAACTGTGTGGGGGACAGCCTTGGGGCACTCTAGCGTTCACGGGCTTCGGGTTTGAGTAATAACCATCGACAACGACTTGTATGCTGCGCCCAGTGAGGAAGCTAGAGGTCCACTTGCATAAGTTCTCGGGAAGCCCAAATGATGGAAGTTTTGAGAGAAGTGCTTCGTGCCATACTCGATCAAAGATCTTCGCTATATCCAGGCTAACTGCCAGGCCTTCCCCCTTCCTTTCGATAGCCGCTACCCATCTATGTGTTAGTTATACAAGAAGATTGCCTGCCGACCGTTCTTGGCGCAAGCCCTACTGTCGGTCCTTCTAGGTATATCAAAAGCTGGCGTTTATTAATAAGGTAATAGCAATAGGCCTGTAGTTTGTCGGATCTGAACTGTCTCCTTTTTTTTGGATCGGCTAGATAAGGGCTGACATCCATGAGTCAGGGACTACGCCTTTTGAATAAGAGTGCCGGAATAAACGCTTTAGCACCGGCGTCAACTCACACGTTCTAAGCACGATTGCAGAAATGCCATCCGGCTCGCTCGACTTCCTGAAGTCCAACAAAAATAGAGCACGCTGAACAGTTTTTTGTATGAACTGTAGTTCAGGCATAGAGCTCTGACACCGCGGGATGGTCGGCGGTGTTTTTCCGTTATCTTCAAGAGTCGAGTTGAAGGCAAAGAGAGCGCACAGATGATCGGCTTTCTCTTTTGCCGTATGGGCCAGGGTGTCATCCCTCATGTGCAACGGCAGCGGGGACGGCTGGTTGAAGTTACCAAGAGCAGCTTTCGGCAACGACCAGTATCTTGCATCTTGCAGTCGGGTAACTGGAAAGCTGCTCGTCGATTTTGACAACGTGCTTCGATTTTGCACGGGCGATTAGCCGCTCAAAGAATCTGAAAGCACGGTTATATTACCTATTTAGAACTTTGCAGTTCGAATCCTTTGAGCCCAGCGCTGAAACCCAAGTTTGACATGCCTAATTTTGCAGTTGGATCAGCATCCAACAACAATGCTTTAACTGACGCATCGAACCAGGGCTGTGATCTACCACCGTTCGGTACTACAGAGCTTTGAGAAATTTGAGAATGTCAACTAATCAATTGTCATTAGACTTTCATAATTGTCAATAAGTCATAACATAAACAATCCATGTGTCAAACATACTTGTAGAGGAGCCCAAGCGAGGATTTTGGAATTTATTCGAGTGTGTCAGAATGTCATAAGTGAGACAAACTTGCACCTTGTGAATTTCTCCAAACATACCTTAGCCCTGTAGGTTTATAGGGTTGAACATCTAGAGCAGCCGAATACACTATTAATATCTGAAGCGCTTGAATATTTTATTCCATTCTTGTACACGCTACCCCCGCCATTGCCAGGTACCATAATAAAAATATACACATTTTTTCTTTTTAGTATATAGCCTACACAATCCAATAAGCCCACGACGCTCGAGTAATTCCCTATTTTGTATCTTGAGCTCCCCTACCATTATATAAATCGATATTATTTTGTCAAATGCTTGTCACTCCGTCGGGCGATCCATCAGATAACTATAATATCTGCTACTTCTTCCAACCTATATTTTAAATCGTCCTTACCTGCTAGATAACACTATCTATACATTGTGATGATGTCTTTATTCAATAGGTAAGTAGCGAGTAGCCTATCAGGAACTTAATATTTGGACATCGTGAAACAGCCCCTTAGAATATATAGTAATACTAAGAAACCTATTTCCAACCGTGATACTGTTTACGAATTGTCTGTTTGTATACGTCAGAATATTATGTCTATGGTTTTTACAATTAAATTATTGTTGTTGACGGCATACGTATTGGTATGCCTTGTTAGATGCTTGAGGTGGTGAGATGTTCTAGGGGAGGTTTAAGTGGTAGCTTTCCAATTGCAGAGGATAATGCGACTCAGTGCCGCACAATGCCGAATTGTGCTGATTGATGAAGGTATAAACATTATATTTATCATTTTTTTTATTATTTATTATTATAAAAAGGGCTCTCGTCTATGAAAATGTGAAACTGCCTCTATAAATCAATAAATGTCAAAAAGACTTATTTCGATGTTGACAGTTGACATATAACATTTCCGTACGTTATTCATTTCATTAAATTCCATCATTTTTGTGTTCAAAACTTCAAACTTTACAACTGTTTAGAACTTTTAGAAGTTCACGAGCAAATTCACGAGTTAGTTTGTTTCTATGTTTGCAAGTAAAAAGTTCCTAAACTCGTGGTAGATAATTGTAATGATGTAGTTATTGACAATATAATATTTTTATTAGGTACTACTTTAATTTAATATAGTAGCAGTCGTAAATGCAGTTATTCCTTATTGTATTTTACCTTTAATTCATGTTTTCATTGACAGTGTTTAGACTTAAGAAATGACTTCTGAAATTGATGTTTCGAAAACAAATGAAATTTTAAGACGTCGTAAACTACGATTACAACAGGTTTGTAGTTTTAATATCATATTTTATACAGTTTTAGCTAGAATTAATTGTAGTGGTTAGCATAGAATTGTGAAGGACAATGTGTGGAGTTAATAACGTACTAAATCAAGCTCTTCGAGTGAGTTTACTGTGATTGCAGAAGTTGCGGCAGGATTAACAGTCACCTTAAATGATTAAGACGGATGTATTGCATAGCGGGTTGTTGAATCTATTGTTAAAAAATTACTTAATGATCTGAGTGATGTAGGTGTTTTTATATGTGTTATGTATCAATTAATTTAATCATCATTCATAGATGAACTACATGTTAAGTAATGGTGTTTGAGAGAGATAAATTTATCACAGAACAACTGAAAGAGTTTGTGGATTTGAGATGTTTGTTTACTAGATTCCATATCTAAATCTGTAAGTGAAAACCAATTATAGTCAACTGAGAAAACACAGCCAGAAGTTTTCCAACATGCCACATCTAGCTTTTCATCAAAATGTTCTGATTCTGGCAGAATGAGTATTAATATTATGGAGCTGAGAAGTGTGTGGAGTGGCTATGAAAGACAGATTAAAAAATATTGACATAGAGAGTGATCTGGAATAAAAGAAGTCATAGCTATTGATAAGAAAATGTTGGTGGTTTAGTTGTGTAGTGTGGATGGATGAAAGTAGATTGGCTAAAATTTACAGAGAGAATTCGAAAGGAAGGTTAGGGAAGGTCATCCCAGGGGTATATTCCGCACTCAGATTGGTAATATATTAAATAGGGGCCAAGTTAAGAGTATGATGAACATGTTTAAGAACTGTAACAAATAACATATATTATGACTGTATGTATATCTTGGAAAGCCATTTGTAAAATGGTATTATCTTACTATTCCAGGTTAGAGAACAATCAAAAGATATAGCAAAAAAGGTTCGGCAGCGTGCGAAAACTGAACAATTGCAACATGTGGTAGATCTTGATGGAAACAAAGAGAAACAGTATTTTCAGCTACAAGAAAAACTTGTGGATAGATTAGAACAATTATATTCAAAGAGTTTACAAAATGTTGGGACTGGTCACAAAGATGCTTTGGAATTAAATAGTCAAGGTAGTGGTCTTCTACTGTTTTGATTTTAACATAATATTTGTTTCTGTAGTCCAGAATCACCCTTTATAATTTAAATTGTAATTAATGTTTAGAGATCATAATGAACATTGATGTTGATATATTTTTTTTTTTATATTGACACACTTTACACAAATTATCTAGCCCCAAATTAAGCATATATGGCCTGTGTTATGGGTTACAAGGCAATTATATATTTAATACAATATACTTACTTAAACATACATAAATTCATATAAACATACATAAATACATTTAAACATCCATGATTCGGAAACAAACATCCATATTCATCATATAAATGCTTGCACCTACCGGGATTCGAACCCGGGACCTCTAGCTTAGTAGGTAGGATCACTAACCACTCGGCTATACAGGTCGTCAAAAATAATACTACTCAATTTTGATATAATTCAATACAAGGGTGAGAGAAAGGTTTACAATGTTGAACAGATAAGAGATTGCAAACATGTAGTCAGTTTTTTTTATACTGGACAGTAATACTCGGCAAAACAATTTATTACTATCTGTATGTTTTCTTACTTTTTTTTGTTTTGGTAGATATGAAAAAGAAGACTGATTTGTCTAAATTACGGGGGAGAGAAGCTGTTGCGGAATTAAGAAAAAAAAAGCAAGAAATACTGGATGAAAAAAAGAAACAACTTGATAGAAAATTACAAGCTAGGTAGGTATTAAATGAAGTTTTTAATTGTTTTAAATTACTTAACCTAATAATTTTTAATTTTATTTATTGCTTTTATAATTTCAGAGAAGCAGCAAATGAATTAAGTAGAGAGAAATCTGTTACTACAGTTCACTTATTAAAATCGAAATCAGATGATAAAGTCTCGTCAAATCAAAGTCACATAAATATTGATTCTGTGCAAAATAGTAATAACAATGATAATAAAGTATTAGATACAGATTCAAAAAAGAATGACATTGCGACTCAGTGGGAGGCAGAAGAGTTGCCAAAAGATTGGGAACCAAATGTTCCATCATTATCCATTCCAAAAGATGACAAAGAGAGTCAAAGAATATCAGAAAATGACACAGAGATTTCTAACAAAAGTAAAAGAATGAATCTTTTTGCATTGAGTGATGAAATGCCGGCTAGTTTAAGAGGCAGCTATTCAAACATTCCTTTAGATACACATTATAAACCTACAACCACAGTTATATCTGAATATTTACAAAGTAGACAATTACGTTTGAGAGAATCTGAACCTGAAAGTATTAAAAAGCCGAGTGATGATCTGCAAAGTATTAAACAAACAATACTTAGGACACGAGCATCAAAAGTCGATGGTAATAGTATATGTCATGTACTTGACGAACAGGTCATACCGGTGCCTGCCTGGCGTGCTAGCAACTCTTATAATGTACCTTGTCGTTGCCAAACTAAATATTGTAATAACTTCAAGCAGCCTGTGACTAACACATTTATGTATCAGCATGAACATTATCAAATTAATAAGACATCCTATCAAAAACAATTGTGTGCTGTCAAAAGTTTTAAAGATTCCAAATTTTGCCCACCAGGTGATGACAGTAGATTAATTAAAATATCATCTAGTATAGCGTCATATAATGTCTTGTATAGTGCTGTTAAGGGTCCTATATTTTGCCAATAGCTGTGATCTCAAGTATTCATCTACAAATTTACCTAATACTTACATACTTATTTACAGTCAAACAAATTCATAAACAAGCATTATCATAACTTTTTTTTATAATAATAATATTGAAAATGAAAGTTTAATGATTTAGGCATTTTTTGCGGAAGTGCATTACAATTTAAAAGAAAATTTATTAAAGTAGGCGTTACTTTGCGGAAATCCATAATTATCCAAATGTTTTGAGTTTTAGGCAGTCAACAAGTTCAATCTTGTCATGTGTCGAAATCATGCTAGCTATCTAGGACCTTCAATATATAACCCAGTAAATAATAAAATAAAAATTGCGGACCTCTCTTCTTACAAAGTAAGATCTACAGTACGAGAGTGGCTTTTACAATTCAGCTATGATGTAACCGAGAAAATTACTAACTCAAAATTAATATAACTTTATATATTTAATTATGAATATTTGCTTATAACTTTGCTTTATGTATTATTATTTAATTTTATACAGTTCTTATTATAAGATAGGTATGCTTTAAAGTTAGATAAATATTGTTTAAGTGTCAGTCTTAATTCTATTTCATTAATTATTAACATTAAATAAAATTACATAGCAGAAGGTAATCGCTGGTTGGCTCTGCACAGGGTTTCCTAGTGAGCCATCCAGAGGAATTTAAGTTAAAGATGCCAATTTGTTTCTGATTTTGAGACTGAGACTGTAAATTTTTTATTAGGCATGAAGAACAATGTATTTAATTATAATTAATAATAAATAAATAATAATTAAGCATGTCCTGAGGATGCCTTGTGTAGAGGCGAAACATGTGTCAAATTGTTTAAAAGACAAATATTGGCAGAATTAACTCTAAAGAAAACTCAAATCAAATCAAAACAGTTTATTGAAAGTAGGTATTTCAAAATACACTTTTTCATGTCAAATAATTACAATAATAATTTATATGTCATCACTAAAAAATACAAATAATATGTATATAAAATATAGATGACTTTGGAAAAACAGTGAAAGAATTATTCCAAAATATATTATTACTAGCTGACCCGGCCAACGTTGTTTTGTCATATAAAGTATAATTCACGCGATAGTTTTATAAGTAATAAAATATTGCCTATATTATAGCCTGTACATCATTTTGTTCTATTGTAAAGAGTTTTTGCAGCGCACGCAAAAATAGGTTTTCGATTTTACACCTTGTGTTACAAAATAGCAATTTTATTACGGATCCCTAATTTTGAAAAAAAAACATAGCCTATAGCCTTCCTCAATAAATGGACTACCCAACACTGAAAGAATCATTCAAATCGGAGCAGTAGTACCAGAGATTAGCGCGTTCAAACAAACAAACAAACAAACAAACACTGCAGCTTTATAATATTAGTATAGATAATTGTGTTCAAAAATTAAAACTTCTTCAAACTCCATCTTTTGAATGTGGGACCCTTAATGTTACATATAGTAATTGTTTCATTATAGATGATATTATGTTCATGATCAGTTCATTAGTCACATGTATGCTTAATAATGTTCGGTCTTCACTATAGAGTATTGAGCTTGCAGATATATCCCTGTAACCGTAATTATTTTTCAGAATAGGTGATATTTTGATGATCATTTCATTTATAACATGTTTGCTTAATATAGCTTTGCCATGTTTCAGATTTAAGAACATTAGATCATTTATATGTCTAGATGTCAGACTGTGACAGCTGTGAAAACGAAAAAAATTGAGGTTGACTGTTAACCTCTATTTTGAGCAATGCACCTACACTAACAAAAAGCGCGAGTATAAGACATAGCTTGTCACACACACTAAAGTAATAAACCTGGCCTGATTTCATTGGTTGTCTAGATATATCAATTATCTAAGATAAGAACCCTTAATTATAGTTACTGTTTTATACAAGATGGTATCATGTTGATCATTTCATTAGTCACATGTGTGCTTCAAATTGTTTCATCTTTATAATAGAATTTTAAAAATAATTATATATTACTCATATTACTATGTGTAACCCTATAGTGTTCTTCTTTATTTAGTTTCAGGTAATAAAACAGAAAGATCTAAAAACTCAATTGGAGATTCTATTAAAAAACATTGTATAACTTTGAATAATAGACATAACCTAGAGAATAATGTTACTGTAGTCCGTGAAGAAAATAATAATGACGATGCATATACCAGAGCCTTAAAAGAAACACTAAACTCAAATGATCCCGAACCCAAGAAAGTTGACCATAAGAAAGTTGAAATGAGAAATAAAGTTGCGGTTGCTAAAGATAAGATTGATAAGGAGTACAAGGACACTTTGGCATTCTTAAATTCTTTGGCAAAAACAAGATCCGATAAACCTATTGTGAGTTAATATTTTACCTTATGTTAAGTTACCTTATGAATATGTTGGATGAGAGGCCTTTGTCCAGCAGTGGACGTCATCCGGTTGATGATGATGATAATTTACCATACTAAATAATATTCATTGAACATGTACTGCATGTTCAATGCAAATAGGTTAGTCAATGAAGAATATCACTGAGCAAAAATTTAATGAGCTTACAATATATAAGACATATATTACTTTTTGTTTCAATAAAACCAAGAAAGTAGTTTCAAAGTTTCAATAAGGTTTGTTTACATCACATATCTCGGCTGTCGCCTACTTCGTTCCTTAGCGAAATACCCTAAAATTTTCGGTTTGTAGTTTTTAATAGAGAAAACTGTATGATATAAATAAAAATTTGATGGTATTCTTTATCTGCACTAGGTGCAGGTCCTAGACACTATGAAGGCCTTCGGATAATAAATGTTGGCTCTATTATTCCAGCCAACCCAAACCTGACCTAAAGTATAGTGACATTCTCTCTTATTGAGGTGGAATTGTCTTGTTTGTTTGCTCATTATGCATATGCTCTCACCATCCAATATTCTCTCAAAGAGTAAAGTAAAGTAGTAGAGTAAAGCTTTGATAACAGTCAAGCCCTGTAGTTGAGGCCGTTATTGTATCTATGGTCATGCATGTCACTTAGAGCAGAATCCTAGCTGGTTTCTGCTTGGGCTTTGTTTAATAATTTGCTGGATCCCTGACTAGCAGTTCATCTGCTCTATCATTTCCGCTACATCCATATTTAAAAGTATCCGTCCCTGGGTGAATCTCGCCCATGTTTTCTGTTTTTGAACTTCATATCTACGTTTATTTGACGTGTCGCAAGAGAGTATGGATCTGCAGTAATCACAAATCAGGTGCAGCCTGTATGTGCTGGATTATCTTCCTTTTCCATAAAAAATTCACCAATTTGTTTGGGATAGTTTTTGTAGGATTTGATGTCAAAGTAAATGAAGTTGTATAACATGATGTTATGATACCATACATTGGGAATGGAGGACTACCCTCAGATTTGTACTATATTATAATTTAACGAAATTCTATTTAAAAAAAAATAAGAAGCCAACTGGCCTGGTTGCCCTACGCCCATCCTTCTCAAGTCTGAGTCATGCTTTTACCTATGGGTGGTTTTGACGTTCAAGAAGTGACATTAAATCCTATTTTGAATAAAAATATCTGAATTTGAATAAAATTTTTGTAGAGGGAGGCGTTTATGGATGATGATAGACAAAAAATTGTCACAGAGAAGCATCAAAGAAAATTGCATGAGGAATTCACAAATTTGCAAAGAGAACATTGTAGAAAAAATTGTAAGGTAACTAATTTTTGTGTCTCATTTTGTGCCAATTTAATCCTGAGTGCACTTCACTAGTCCTAACCACAAGAAAAGTTATATTTAACACTGCAGCCTGTGTTTCCCTGGGGCATAAAAAGAATAGGAAAGTCTCAAGCCCAAGGGTAATTTAAGAGGCGACTAAGGGGTTTTGCCAGTAGGAGGCTCCTTTGCACAGGATGCTAGCTAGATTATGGGTACCACAACGGGGTTTATTTCTGCGGTGAAGCAGTAATGTCTACGCATTATTGTGTTTCGGTCTGAGAGTTAATTTCTTGTCTCAAGGTGACGAGTGAAATTGTAGTGCCGCTCAGAATTTTTGGGTTTATTAAGAATCCTGAGTGGAACTGCATTGTAATGGCCAGGGCGTATCAATTATCATCAGTTGAACGTCCTGGTCGTCGCATCCTTTATTTTCGTAAATAAAACTGAAAATACTAATTTGGGATGTTAAAGTTATTGTTTTGGTTATAATTTACAGCACACACGTAGGACACCTAGTAAATCTGATAATACTGGAAGCCCAGTTAACAGGCATAAGAAATATGATTGGCTACCGGTTCCTGAAGGTGATGGAAATCTAGTTATACACACGCTTCCTCTTGATAACGATGCTAAATGCAATAATACAGTCAAATTTAGCGACATTGATACTTACCATGAGTACAGATCTCGTCACAAACACACACCTCCGTCAAAGGATGACAACACTAACAAAAGAACTGAAGAAACTGTCTTTGTAGAACACATTAGTAGTGATACTGATACTGATTCTATCTCGTCTGAATCTAGTTCATTGAAGGATACTGTTCAAGAGATACAAAAACATAAAAGTAAAAACGATCATAGACTCTCCGACGGTGATAAAATTATAATTTATAAAATTGTGCAATCGAAAATGGAGAAAAGGTCGAAGAAATGTAAGAAATCGAGGAACGCGAGTAAGATTTCTAGTAATATGAGTAAATCTATAGAAAAGACGAAAAATGAAGGTACAGTTGAGCAAGATAATGAAGGATTTGAAAATTTAAGTGAAGGTATTTCTATATTGTTTTGTGTGTTCTTATGGTATCCAATTCTGTCTCACATTACTTATTTTTCTTTTTGTTTTAGGTATCTACAAAGCTAAAGAAACAGGGTAAGTTTTCTGTATATTTCAGAATAGGTTATTCGCATATTTAAGTGCTTCTTTATTCCAAGTTAATATAATAATTGAGTATGGATAGTAATAGAATATTATTGAAGTCTCTAACTAATAAACGCGTTCCAAAAAATGTTTAAAGTTGTAACAATTGATATGGCCATAATAGTATAATTTTATTTCTTAAAGTCGGCCACAATAACTTTATCCTTATGTCTTTCTCCCAGTGAATCGTGCAATATTCTTAGCTACTGTTCAACCAAGACTAACTTTTGGACGACTTCAGCTGGACTAAAACCGTGGTGGTAATCATTATTGATCATCATTTTTATTTGGTAGTTAATTTTACCTCCGCCATCAACCATCTCGTTTTCACCAACAAGCCCGCTGAATTTGTTGCGCCCGTTCTTCTTAGGTCTGAGGCATTTATTTTGGAATGGGTGGTAGTTTTTGACTTTCAATAAGTGATGTCACATCCTATTTTGAATAAAAATATTTGAATTAAGGATTGGTCTCTGCTGCGCTCCAGCTAGACACCGCAGGCGTAATTGCAAAGTGCGGCAACTAATACTACGCCCAAGTGGGCGTAGTATTAGTTGTACTCGAGCCAGTCTCGAACAATGTGTGACGCTAACAGTTGAAACTAAAATGCCGTTGCGAAGTAAAACTTTGTTAAAATAATACTACAAGAAATAAGAAAGACACTGGGATCACATATCATAAGAAAGTATTTTGTGTTTTATTAATTTCACTGTATTATAACAACGTTGCCGTTAGCCGTCAAGAAGCTACGCACACAAGCATCCTTTATTCCTAGATTAGAAATAGCCAATATACACTACTATATAAAGTTGCCGTAATAAAAAAGCTATTGTTCTTAGTTGGAGCGCAGTGGAGACCAATCCTTTATGTAAGTCAACACATTCTAAAGGAATTGCTGAAATCGCTTTGTGTTTAATGGAGATCAAGACTAGCATTTGAACTCGTTTAAAGTTCGTGTCACTGATGTAATCAGGGCTCAAAGTAACAAGAGTAGTTGCGATGCCGACGTCAAAATCTTACTGCATTACAATGGGCAGGTCGTACCACGTTCTGCTCGTCTCGTATTTTTGTCTCATAGGAAACACAGGCAACACTCTTGTCATTCATTCATCAACTCATTCACAATTTCACATTACAGTGTTGCTCGATTCATACATCGCATCCATCCATCCTTTGGCTGTCATTTTATAGATAACTAGCTGACCCGACAGACGTTGTTCTGTTCATAATAAAAAAAAAACTCTTGCGGGTGGAATTTCGTAAAATCCGTTCTTAGCTGTCCTCTACTCGGTGAAAAGAATATTCCTACCAAATTTCAAGTCTTTAGCTCTAATGGATCCAGAGATATCGTGATGAGTGACTGACTATATACGTGGAAATCTTTTATAATAATATATATATATATATATATAGATAAAAAGTAAAATACCTTTATTTACCCTTTGTAGGTACTAATGAATCGGAAAAGTTTAGCTGAATTTCTATATTAGTATTTGAACGCTTTAAGGCTGCATTTAGTGCTCGACCGACGGTCAGCGCTGACGTTGGTCGAGCGTAGCCCGTATCCGTACGCGCTACGACCATGTTTTATTGCTCAGCTGACAGCAAAGTTGATTGCGCGTGAACAATTGCATTATATTATCGCCATAGTGCGTCAGCGGACCGACGGCTATCAGCGCGTAGCGATTCATCAGCGCTGGACTGTGCGCGTTTATTTGTTTTCATTTTTATAGCTACGCATGACCGACGTCAGCGCTTAACGTCGGTCGAGCACTAAATGCAGCCTGAAGGTGAATTGTAGTTGAGTTTTCAATAGTACAGACATCAAAACTAAAATTCCTTCTTCAGACATCCAAACCTTACAAGTTTTAATCCTATTTCTAGTCTTGCAAGGATTGTACTTCAGGTCACAGTTCATGATATGTCGCTAGTGTTTTATTTTTTTTTTATTTCAGGGACAATGTCGCAGCTATTCATTTCGCTGAAGATGATAAAATAAATGTGTCCTCGAATGACAACTGTAAGAGAAACCGATCCACAACACCACACAACGACCATGAAAAAGGTATAAATAAATTTCTTTATATCACTATTAAATATTAATTCATAATAGTTTTGACATTTTAAATATGATTATCACACTTTTTAAATATATTGTTTTTTATTTTTTCAGATTGCATTCGACGGGACATTAGTAACGGCGACAACAGGTACTGATATCATGCATAATTTTATCATTTTAAAAACATCAACGAACCGAATCAGAAAGTTGCTGATAAATATTTACATGTTATTTGTTTTCTAGTTTAAATTATTATAAGTAATAGGCATAACTTATAAGAAGCAAGTGCAAATATAGTCTATTTTTTTAATGATTCAGGACCCGAGAAGAGGCATACTCAGCTAAAGCACCAGCAACCCAACCTTCGGTGACTTCGTCGACAAATTTATATAAAACTGCAGATATTCAAAAGCCAAGTAAAACAATGCAGGATTTCGATTTTCTAAAACCTTTCGATGGAGATCACGAAGCAGCGAAGTTTTATATAGGAGCATCTGGTTTTCTGAAAGATAATAACTATGAAGTTGTAATACAACTTAAGAAAAAGGAGAGTGATATAATTGACAAAAGCAATAAAAAAATTGACAACGAATCGGCGCAAGTACAGGCAAAGGATAAATCCAAAGTGGATATTGAAGTACAATATTCCAATGATCATAACTTGAAAGAAACAGCAGCGCAGACGTCAGTTAATATTGAAAATATATATGCAGAGAATGCATCTAGTGAAACAAATATTAAACATAATCCCCTTCTTACTAATAATGAAGATAAAATACAATCTGTTAACATGGAAAATGAAACTGACAATGTGCAAGAAATTGGTGTGCACACTTCTTTCAAAGATTCCTTCACAATACCAGTAGAGTGTCCAAAAACTGATTCAATTGCGAAACCAGCAACATCAACATACACACAAACATCATTTAGCTCACCAAATGCCAGACCGGTTCTTTTGCATATGACTTCTTCGACATCTACTGCTTACATGAGCCCACCTGATTTCATACATCCGAAATTCTTAGGACATATTTACGACCCCTTAAATCAACGAGAATGCGAAGACACTCCAATCAATATAGAAAACCAAAATTGCTTTAAAGTTTGTAGATGTACGCGCTCAAGATCATCACACTATAATCATAAGAAGACATGCAAACGACTTAGCATTAGCACCAATACACCACCAAACACGGCACGAAGTTTTCAGTGTGACATATCAGAAGATTTACAAACAAACTCGTTGGAATGTAATAATTCCAAACGAATTCATAAAGGCTTAAAGAAAATACATAAAAAATCACACTCATCGCATGTTATACAGGAAAAACATAAATCACTCGAACCAAATCAAAATACTAGATCCGGTCTATCTCACAAGGCCTGTACAAAAAATGTTAATATTAATCCAGTGGTTAAACAATATGTAAACAAACTCCTTGGACTCAACAAAGGAACTCTAAAGGCTGTTCAAGTGATTAATCAAGAATGCAGTGCTATAGAAACACCAGGGAGTTCCATTATCAATGATTCAAACAATATAGGAAAGTATTATAAACATGCTGAAAACAAAATTTCCCTCGAGCAAATAAAAGTTATGGTGGAACAACAAATTACGAAAAAGCTCCAGAAGGAAGTTGAGAATACTAAAACTTATTCCAGCAACATATTGGGGTCAGAAAAGCAAATTAATGTCAATTCAAACCTGGCTAGGAAAAAGCATGTTCATAAAGTTAAGTCCTTAAATATTTCAAAGCATTTTGTAAAAACCAAAAGATCTAGAGAATCGCATAAACGAGATCATGATGTTGTTGACAGGCCTCAACCACGATCATCTTCGTCGAACGAACCCTGCTCATCACATAATCATTTTAGTAAAAATGTAAAAGAAAACTTCCTGGCGAGACATAACTTTGGAAGTAAAAGTACTTTTAACCTTAGAAAGAAATGTTCTCTGCCTAGTACAACTACAGTAAGAAGAAATAATAAATCTCCAAGACGGCGTTGTTCAGTACAATACTCCTCATGCGATACTCGTCATCGTGACGCGTATAGATTACCACCAAATCGCGCAACAGCAACATCGTTTTCAACTGATTCGGAGAAATCAAATTATAGAGAATTTAAAAAAACATCAAAGTTCCACCCAGCAGATATTTCCACTCAAACTAGTGCAATTGATAGCGATATTAACTTCATGAAATTAGCTGAAAACAAACTTCATAATATGGAAAAAATTGCTGATTTAACTGAAAGATGTACTAAGAGATTGTCAAACTTGGCGAAAGTTCTGGAAGAAGTGCGAAAAAACAAATCTTTAGTGTATGGTCAAGTTTCCACATCGGATTCTGCTTCGGAATCGGAGATTAAAAAGAATACAATAAGTGCACAAATAACGCAATCTAGTTCTAGGATTTTGCCTGAAAACAAAATTCAAGCAGACGTTAGGGAACCGAGCAAAGAAAAAATCCAGTTTGTGCAAATATTGACAGATATTCCTAAACCTTCGGCTGTTCTTGCATCAACATCGACTTCAAGCATAAATAACGATCCCAATGGTCCCGAGAGTAAAGCTAAATCTGATCAATCTAAAAGTAGGGGTAAACCTCCCCCGGCACTATCACGTGTAAATTTAAAAAATGTTCATGACATTACAGCCGTTCCCCATGAGTTGTCGACGGTAATGGAGGTAGACTCGCCCATGAGTGTAAATTTAAAGAGTAATTCTTCTCGAAAGCAGCTCTACAAAGAGAGCACTTTGTCAAACCAGGAAGAACATCCTAAAACTCAAGAAGGCACTTCTCATGAATTTAAGGAAGATCATTCCAACAGTGGCTCTATATCACAGAAGGATAAGTTTCAGCACTCTAAAGCCTCTTTTGGATCTTCAGAAGAATCAAAAGCTCAAATGATGGATATGAAATTATTTAACGAGATAATGCTAAAACCTTTTGTAAGTTTGCAAGACTATGTGAATCAATGCAATGGAAAAATTGAGGAGGGATCAAATTTAGAAGATTTGATAAAGGACAACGTAGCCCATGAGGAATTAAGCTCTTTGCATTCAGATGGAAGTTTACCTGACGTTATCTCCGAATTACTAAAACGAAAAATTATTAGCGAACCTTTTAAATTAGATACTGGATCCAATGGTAATACTAATACCACAAGTTTATCATCAGAGTCCTCCATGTCGCTTTTAGCTCTGTCGAAAATTAAAAAGGAAAAGAAATTCGCAGACAAAATTCTATTGAAAAGAGACAACTTTGGAGAGACATCAGGAACTTTAAGTTTATCCTCAAATCCAGATCTAGAGCATGCATTTAAAAAATTGGGTATGGGATGGGCATCCTCAACCTTAAAGAAAACTAAGGAAAGACTAGCTCTCTCATCGTCTTCAAATACATCCAGTTCTAGTTTAAATCAATTAAAATCAAAAAGTGGTGCTAAAGATGGTTCCTCTGTGACAAACGAATTTATCCCGTATGATCATAAATTGAATTTTAAAAATGAAACTGACAATGCTAAGAATGCTGTGCAACAGACATCTTTGACAAATTCAATGACGGTTAAAGAATTTTTGACTAATGAATTAGCGAAAAAAATTACATTTACTAATAATAATTCAACGAGAAATGACAATGAATTCGTATCTTTATATGAAACTAAAATGCCTGATGAAATTAAGAACGCGTCTAAGACACGAGAAGAACATTCGGGTGTGCTAAGTCCTATTGTTCGGGCCCGGACTTCAACCCCGGTACAAATCTATAGATCTGCTACTTATCATTCTACTTCAAGCTCTAATACATCGGAGAGCTTATTTAGCAATGCAGAAGAGTTGTCTTCCGTGAAAGTAACTTCCAATTCTCTTCGCAACCATTCCATATCCGACAAGGATGATTTAACCATTCCAAATTATAGCCTCAGAAGAAAAGGCTTATCTGATAACAGTAAAAGTGACTGATACTATAATCGTTTCGTTTTTGCGTAACAATTTATTATGTCACAAATTTTGTTAGTTGTTTTTGAGGTTTATTAATGAATAATGTGAAATATGTTTGTATCTATTATAAAATAAATATTATTTTTGAATGTAAACTCCATGTTAATGTTGTGGCAACACAATTCAATGAACCATCTAAGTTGCTGCTTCTAAGTAAAGGAGCATGGCAGAAATGGACCCTTAATAGAAAAATTAATGAAGCAATTTGTCCTACACACGCTACAAAAATGCAATACAAGCTGATAAATTTTATGTTTATTCGATGTTTATATAAAAATTATTGAGATTCTAGGATAAGGGAGTCTAGGAAAAGAAAGAAAATATTAAAATTGGTTGCAAAATAAAGTTCTCATGCAATAACGTAACGCTATGCGCCATAGATATATCCGTAATTATCAATTATCGTAGGTACTTTTGACTAAAAACCTGAATAGCTAGGTTTATACATTGTGATACAGTAAGCACTTACCCCCTTATTCATAATAGTCTGCTAACTTAAAGCATTGCTAATTCTCACTCTGTCTTCTTCTATTGACCTAAGTCAGAATGAGTAAAAAAGTTTAAACTTTAAAAAGCCTTAGCGGCTGTTTAAAGTTAGCGGACCATTATGAATAAGGGGGTTATAGTCTATCGGTAACAATAACCTCTACCAACCGTCTCAAAGGTAATATAATAATTACAGTTGGTTTTATTTATATCTTTTTCTCCCACTATTTAAGTTACATACTTACTATTTACTTTTTTGTTACATTTATCCCGTTCTACAACTATTAACTAAATTTCCAATATGTAGTTACGCTATCTCCATAAGTGGGTCCAATTTCATCAAAACGTAAATATCATGTTAAGACGCTAGGTATCGTGAAATGAGGGCATGTTAGGGACTGGTAATTTCCAATCCGAACTTTTTTTAATGAAAATAAGGGACGAGACAAGCAGGACGTTCAGCTGATGGTGATTGATACGCCCTGCCCTTTACAATGGAGGGCCGCTCAAGATTATTAAAAAAACCAAAAATTCTCAGCTCAACTGCGCTCGTCACCTTGAGACATAAGATGTCAAGTCTCACTTGCCCAGTAATTTCACTAGGTACTGCGCCCTTCAGATCGAAACACATTAATGCTTACACATTACTGCTTCACGGCAGAAATAGGCGCCGTTGTGGTCCCCATAATCTAGCCGGCATCCGGTGCAAAGGAGCCTCCTACTGGTAAAATTTAATGTTGCTATGTTTAAAAATTTTGTAAAACGTAATACCATGTAATCACGGACGAGTAAAAAAAGAAGGACTCCGCGCCGTGATATTAGCAAGTGAAGCACCGTTTTGCTAGTGTGTGTGCGGTTACGGGGGATACCAGTTACACAATTTTTTCTCCCTTAAATAATCATATATGGCCACAAATTATTATATAGTATCGTTTTTACGCTTTTTCACAACGCACGACGGCATTTTTAAAATATTTTATTGAGACACAAACTGATCTGTCACAGACGATGACAATTCTCATAATGGCCACCTATCGGCCTGTAGTAGTGTAAGTGTGTGCGTGGCGCTATGTATTTACACGTTAATCGGTGTGTTTTGGTGCTACACTGTTATGTAAGGTGACATTGAGTCCTTATTTTTTTTACTAGTCTGTGCATGTAATAACAGTTATTGAAATGAAGCTGTCTTCAATTTAAATTTGGTACTGCAGTCAGTACTTCCAATCCATGCAAGTAATACGAACAGCTCTTGTGTTGCATGCGGTCAAAGGCCATGTGCTATCTCAAACAGTATCTTCTGCATATCAATGATATGTCGGAAGCCTCCAAAACGCCGTTCAAGCTTAATTTTAAGAAACTATTGCTCTCTATCGCGCTGCGCCCAAAGAACAACTAGTTGTGTGTCTAATGTGTATGAAGGCCGGCTGGAAAGCCGCAACTTAACTCCCGTTTCATTTTTCAACTTCTCCGTACTCACTCAGAATTAGTCTTTAACAAGGTGTCCTTGCAAGGTTTCTTATTATAGTAGAAAATGTCCAAAATGTGAATGTGGACCTATGTCCACATCCTCCAAGGCCATCCTTGGAGGTGTATTTTGTGTGTAAATAATATTGGAATCCAATCAAATCCTCGGAATAAACTACTTATGAAAAAAATATTTGATGCTGGCGAATGCACAGAATGTGCGAGTGTATGTATATATACTTAAGATATAACAAAACATCAAATTGAAGAAATAATTTATTAAACAATAATATCAATTCTTAGCATTTTATCACATACATAACCCTCAAAGGCATTGCAAATAAAAAATACAATTAATATTGTATAAAGAATACAAGCTAGAATCACAGGACACAAATTATTTGCTAAATAAAAGTTAGTGTTAACCTTACAAATACTATAATACATTGTTATTTTTAACAGACATCTTGTTTTTTTAGATCCTTTGTGAGATTATGCTAATAAACCTACTAAAACTATTATAAATAATTCAATAGAAATTAATCCATTGAAACAATTTTACTAGTTGGATAATTATTGTCGTTAATTATCCTTAGTGTCACTTTTAAATAGATATTTTTGCCCTAATTGATATGCCAGTCCCAATGTGAGCGCTCCTACGGCCGTTCCTTGTGCAGCAACTCTCAATTGCATTAGGAATACACTTGTACTCATTTTTCCTCTGCTTTTGAACTTATACACACCCATTCCACAAACACCAATTAACCCCACTATACCTAAAATAAAAATATAAACATTAAGCATTGCCTCAACATGTACTCATTTTAAACAATTTCATATAAGGTTTGGGCAGTTTCGTCACATGTTATATGTATTTACATTTAATTACAGGATATGGGAGATTTTATACACTGTGATTTAAAGGAACTTTCTTCGACATACAACAAAGCTGTGGAATGATCTTACTTGTGTGGTGTTTCCTAATGATATAGCATGGGTCCTTGAAAAATAGTGGCATCCCTCCTGTGATTCCTCTGGTGTTGAAAGAGAATGTGTGTGGCAGTGATCACTTAACATCAGGTGACCTGTACACTTGTTTGTCCTCCAATAGATAGAATTATAATATAGACTTACTAGCTCACCGGACAGATGTTGTTCTGTACATAATAAATTAAATACTGTTTTTATGAATTTGTCAATAATATTTCATAACATCAAGAGTTATTTTGTAAAATATGCTCCCTGTTGCTATAATGAAATCGTTTCACAGCAGAACTGTCAAACTGTGCATCAATTAATTCTCTTGTAGAAAATCTGTCCAAACAAACCAAATATTGGAAATAAAAATAATTATAGGTCCCAAATCGAAATAAAAACTATCCTATCTCTCAAAGTGGCCCAAACTGCACTTGATGAAGTATCTAAAAAATCAATAAAATCTATTCCTTACTCTAGGAGTTCACTGGAAACAAACATTGGGAGACTGGATATTTATATATATATATGAAGATAAATCTATATATATATATATATATGAAGATAAATCTATATATATATATATATAGATAGATTTATCTTCAATATCTTTCCTTTGATATTATAAACTTCTCACCAAAAATATTACTCAATCAGATGGCATATAATTAATTTTAATGAATGATCGATAAATAATAATTAATAACATATTGAGTTAATAAGTAATATTACATAATTTTATTTTTGGATTCAATGTATTTTCTATTAGGTATTTTTTTATACCATACCAATTGTATAATTAAATGTAATATAAATTAAATTATATATTTTTTAAATCTTTTTTTTTATAGTTTTATCATGCAATCAGTCGAGAGACTATAAACAGATGTGCTCTGAGATTTTTTTAATCTAACTAAAATGCCCCTAGCTAGCAGTTTCATCTACATTTTTTAAATATAAAATTTACTTCAAATTTTAATATAAATTTTCGAGTTTTCATCCAATAAATGAATGTAGAGATTGGTTTCAATTTTTATTCCCTTGAAATTCTGTATCTAATTCACCTTGAAATATCGGTTTTTTAAATAAAGCTAGGAGTGTGATTATTAACTAAGCTTAAAAGAAATTTTCACCTAACAGATATGGATGGCATATTGCGGTTGTATGATTGCATCTTAGAATCCCTGCTAGCAATAGTAGTCAAGTCAGTATTATTGTAATGGGTTAACCAGCAAGACACCTTGATATGAATCCCACATCACACTATTAACACTTATTGGATAAGTTGAAGAGAAAAGTCAGTTTGTGAGATCCTCAGCCGGGGACACTTGGCGAGCTTAAATCAGGTATACAAGAAAATCTTTATATGCAACAATTAACAAAAATAAGTTAAAATTGCATAAAACTCATTAAAAACCAAACTTCAAGAGTATTTTATTTTCTTTTTGATGACAAGACATATAATATTAGTTAACATACCAAGTATCATAAATGGAGAATCTTTGGATTTTCGTGCTAATCTTTCTGCTTGAGATTCATCTTTATATTCGAATATAGGTTGACGATCCATTTTGAGATTGCTAATAAAGCTGAAAATAATACAATTGATTTTATCACATTTTCACAATTAATAATTTATCAGTCAAAGATAAATACATAATATATTTTGCTACAAAGAATACTCTACCCACCCTTAAGAATTAAAATGTAGAAATAATAAATTCTCTTATATAATAAATTTAAAATTTAGACACCAAATCTTCAATATTGCATCACATTATTTTGTAATAATCGTAACCTTCAAAAGTCAAACCTTGGTCATTTGTCATTACTCATTTTCCCCTAAGTGTCAAGTCCAAGTGTCAGCAGTCTGCAGTCATAGCTAATATTGTAAGTAGTTACCTACTAGTACTAGTCAAAGTACAGATGTCCGCCTTATATTCGTTAGAGTAAACATTATATGCAAATAGCATTATAGTTTTCTTTTCAGTTGTAGAGTTTGGTTGAAAACTGTCACTACGAAACGACGGCAATTTCAAAAAAATTTGCTGCTGTATCACTGGCTCACATTGATAGGGCGTTATCTCCAGGAGCTAGAGAATCACGGCAATAACGTCGTGACAACTATTTCTATATAGTACTCTCTATGAACGCGTCTCCACACAGCGATACGACGAGTGGTAATGTTCGCGCGTAACTATGTCATATTATCGCCCCAGTAATAGTATCGTCGCTACTGGTGACGCGCCACCACAGAATTTGGTACTCTTGCAGCGAGAACAACGTATCATCAAGGAAATGCGGCGATTCCGTTACGAGTCGTCGCAGACGCGTGTCTCGTGACGGAACCACAGCGTTGTGGTTCCGTCACGAGTCGTGACGATAGGCTGGCGGAATAATCGTTCATTCGTGGAGGTATCCGATCATAGAAGCGCGGACTCCTTGCGACTCTCTCGCTCGTGGAGACAGTGCCTAAGGAATAAACGCTACAGTCTTAGACTCCATTTACCGACACATATATAATAGGGTTACCTGTCTTTAACATTTTACCCAATTTTACTGGAAGCTAGGATGCCCTACTATAACCACCATCAGTACATGTATTTCTGTCACGTCTTCTTTCATTTGCTGACACTATAAGGCATGTTAAACTGCTTTTTGTTTTTGTTACGAGGATACCAACTATTTTGTGGTGTTTTATTTTAAGGAAACCTCAGTAATTTTTACTTTTTTTAACGTACATGACGTGAATACAATTGACAAGTCGACTTATATACAAATTTAAGTAATAGCAAATTCGAGTTCTGGATGTTTAGCTTTGCGGAATAAATGAGTAAGTCGATAAACTCACTCATTTTTGGTGTGTGCTCTTGTGAAATATTAAACAATCTGTTGGATAGGAGATAAATATGACAAATAGAGATGTCTTTAATGTACACACATTATTTATTAAAACAACTCCACATTCTAAGTTATTTACGCCACATAGTCTAATAAACTAACAGTACAGCTTGAGATGGTCAGTAATTATTCAGATTAGCCATAACTGCGTTCCCAAATATACATATCGAGATGTCAAGCTATTAACGGCACGAAAGTGCGGTACAATATGTGTTAAGTAAATGTATCAATCATTTGCGAAATCGGCCGTTGTGTGTCTAAGAGACAAAGCGATACTTATGATAACTTTGGCACTATCTTCTTCTAAGCAATCAAATAATTTTTCTACAAGCTTCCGCGTCATTATATTCGATGTCCTTTACCAATTTAGCTTGTTTTGTTTTAAAACGTTGTGCAGTTTTTGTAATATTATTTTAAATATTCTTATTAAACAACACAAATATCTTTTAATGCTTATTAATGGCGTCATAAGATAACTTGTTCAAAAATATAATTTGGGTAAAAAAGTACACTCATTCAACATTCCTTAGCAGCCATGTATCGTTGTTTAAAGATAGTTGCGCAAATCCTGTGTCTCTGAAATTATACAGTTACTGTCTCCATGATTTCGACTTGTCTTTCAAATAACCAGCTAAAGATACATGTCACACGTTTGACCTTATAAACGCAAAAATCTCAGGATATCTTCAATTTGGAAGTCGCGCTTGCAGAACATCAATCATTAGCTGAACAATCATATTCAGAAAAAAAAGGAAGGACAAGATCCATTCGAGAACATACATTTGATTTCAGCAGTGCTTACCCTTCCCCTATATCAAAACATTTGTTTCTTTTTGTAAGAGACAGCAATGGTCTTTTCATCTCACGATTCATGATTTAGCAACTGATAACGTTACCTGGTACTTGTGGGAAGAGACCATCAGTGCTCGTGGAGCTAATCAATATTTATGGTTTTTTCTCTAAATTTTCCCTACAGAAGTAAAACAGGTCATTTTTTATTCCAATACATGTGGTGGCCAAAACTAAAATAATATGGTTCCAACGATGTTCATGTACTTAATTAAGTACTTCATGTACATCCGACGCTACAAAATATTAATCACAAGTTTCTTACTAGCGGCCATAAATACATGGAGCGTGACTCGGATCATGCCTTGATCGAGAGAAACAAAACAAGGACGCAACCTAAAATTAACCATCTTAATACCTGGATGGAACCAGTATGATCTTGCAAGATTTAAAATGCATACGACGTTGTACCAATGAAGCTAGATTTTTTTTGAATTTAACAGAATTATATTCAAAATAAGGGCCATTAACAATTTTAAAAAATACTAAAACATATTTTATTATGGCAGCCTGCCAAATGGCTGCAATATCAAAAGCCCAAAAAGATTGGAGAAATAAGTTTCAAGACGGATCTTGAAAGTGAAAGTCCTTTAAATCAATTTAAAAAGAAAGGGACAAAAACAATATAGTAAAGAAAAAAAAGAAGGAATTGACGAATTTATTACGATTAGTAGATCCGGTTTTTTATGATTTTTTTAAAAACATAAAGACTGACAAGGACAATGAACATAGATCCTGATTAGAATACAGGATGTGGAGAAGATTAAATACGAAATTTCATCAATCAAAAATTTCATAAGTTTGTATTAACATAAAATAGTTTGATCTAAAAAATTGGGTTTTATTTAACATTTTACCATTCAAATAATTATAGAACATACTGTCTAGTATTATAGTGAAATATACAATTCTTTTTTTAACCGACATGTACACAAATCACTGTGAGATTTATGATCCGATTTACGTAATTCTTCCTTAGTTCGTTGCGGAATAGATGCCATTTAGTCCCATAAAATTTTTACATAGTTCCGCGCAGTTGTTTTCATTTTAAAAACATTTTTTATGAAAATTTTTGTCTACGTGGATGATATAATTGTTTTTTGTACGGCTTATTCAGGAGTTTTCATTCAGGCTGATTATTTATATATATAGTTTTATTATTATTAACTGACACTAAAATGTAAAAAATAAAAAACTGCGTTTAAAAAACTGACTCTAAAAACAGAAACGTATCAAATAACTAAAAATTTAATTAAATACACCTCTTATGCAAACCTTTACCTTTAATATTAATAAAAATATACCATTATATGTATGTGTTACATATTGATTGCTTTGAAGTCGGTGCCAATCCAAATGTAACGGTAACTACCTACACTCGCCACGCGTGACTTTGAGCGGGATAGCTTCGTCTAGAACAAAACAACCCAAGCGGACAGACACGCGTGGCCAGACAACCTTAACAATTACAGTAAGTAAGCTGTTAAAACAGCTGACAATTGTGTACCTACTGTTGCTACTGCTATTGCTATGTTGCCTTGGAAAAGCTACCGATTTCATTTCTTTTTAAAACTTTGAACAAGGAACGATGTTACATGTTTCTATCTAGGTTAGCGCGTCCGTTTAAACTGCCAAAATTCAAATTTTGAATAATAATTAGTCTCTACCTAGCCAATTAGTAAATTTGTTTTGTTGACGCTTTGGCAGTAATTGTTAATGATTGGAGTAAAAACGTAATAATTTGAATTTTGAATGTATAATATTATGATAGGTATATTTAATTGCTCTTATTGAAGTGAGCGTTTCAAACTATAAAGTGTTATGTAAACTATAATATATTTGTAAAATACCCAAAATGCAACGAAATAATTAATAATAACTGTATATTCAGAAAAACAGGTTATTTTAAAAACGACTCGAGTATTATAGATATTAGAATATTAGTGTGTAGCTTAGAAACCTGTTTCAGAAAAAACCTGTTAACGTAACAGGTTTCGTAGAAAAATGTAACCGGTTACGAATTATTAAAATATTGATACTTAAATACAAAGAGGTAAATAAGCATTAACAACCAAGAAGAACTTAGTTTTTACAACGTCATTTGGACAATATTGCCAACGTTGTAGGTATAATCAATTTATAGTGAAATAAGTGAATAATGTCCATACCGAAAGAGAACTAGAATCTGGCAATATTCGTCATTGTAGGATTGCCAAAAAATTAGATTAGAATATTAAATATCAAATTATTAAGTGCGAAAGTTAAAAAACGGAATAATTAAATTTTATTTTTAGAAATATAAAACTTAGAAATTACAAGAAATTGGCCCCACAATATACAAAACTTAACTACTTACATGCTTTTTATTATGAATATTTAAAAATCTATGCTATTAGATCTATTGTTAGTGATTATTTGATGATAATATAAAAATATTGAATACCTATTTAAGTTATGAACTCATACATGATTTCGATAAAATCTTTGATCGTTATGGCATTCACAATAATATTATATCTTGATTTTATTTAAACCTAAAAAATAAAATTATTATGACTACGTGTCTAGGAGTAGTATCTTTTAACTTCAGATAGGATATTCTCATATGTAGATTCGTCAATTATTACAAATCTTTTTGCTCTCCTGCTAAAGTAGTATATATCACCAGTATATATATCAAACCAAAGTGCATGAATATGTAAGTCATGTTTTTCCAAACGTTTTTTTAGCATTCCGTATGATGCAACATTTTGGAGCTGTTGAAGTGTATTTACCTGAAAACATATTTTTTTATTACAAACGCGACTATTTGTAGTTGCGATTAAATATAATGTATAAATAATAGTTTTATTTACTTGGGACAATTTGTCCTCAATGCAAAATTGGTTATCAGGGTCTATATACGCCACAAACTTCCTTTGTGGTGTTTCAGCCGTGAAGAGCATAGGCTTTTTGAAATCACCACCCATTGCTAAAAACTTTTCTAAGCTTGAGTTCCCATGGGTACACAGCCAGGACTTAAGCGGCGATATTCTCCTTTGTTCCTAAAAGTAATAGTGTTAGAATCATAAAATATATTTTAAAACGTTGTTTTAAAGGGGTTAGAATTATTTGCCTTAATATTCGAGATTGACTGAAATTAAGGATTTGCCAATATTTAACTTAAAAAACTATTATAAGCCCAAAAAACGGGTTGTTTTGATTTTTTCCAATGTGAAAAAAATAGAATAGGAAAAGTTTTTGTTCGTTTGAAATGTAAATGACAGGTTATAAAAATATCGCCACAGTAGACAACATAATCATGTCTACTGTGGTATCACGGTGTTTAAAAATCATTTAAATCAAAGACTCAAAAATTGAAGACTCAGGCTTGTTTTAGAGACGATGAGCTTTGCCTTTCCCATTAACGGGAAGAATTCCATAGCGCGAATTTCTGAGGGTTATTATCGATTCTAAATAACTTTTAGACCATTGTTGTTGATTGGAGAATTGCAGTCAATACATCGTGGCAGAGGCATAATAAAACTCGTTCGACAAAGTACAGACACGACATCAGATCAGAGAAAGCCTGGTTCTGGGAGAAAAAGGATGTATTTTATAAATATAAAAAATGTGACATCGTAAAAATATAAATAATTAATAGTGGACCTATTTGGACGGTCAGAAGGAGGTTACTAGCTGCTCAATAAATGTAGTCATCGCCGTGGTCTTAGGTTACTCCGTGAGCATCGAGTTGTAAGGATTAGCTTTGTTCAAAATATTGTGTTATGGACTCGAGAGGGCTAGGATAAGGTATTGTTCTCTGATGAAGCCAGGATATGTCTGCATGGTGAAGACCGAAATTGCCGGGTGCTACTAAGGCGAGGAGAACGCTTTGAATAAAACACATCCTGTGGTCAAATTTACAAACAAATAATTAGTTTCCTGCTTAGGTACCGACTTTTTTTCGCAAATGAGTGTAGTTTGGTAAGACTTACGGTGCTAGATTCTTCTTTGCTTTTCAGTTTATATAAAAGATTCATCGCTTTACAATCGCTGTGTCCACAAACAATAACATGTCTGATATCGTTAATAATGCAGCCCAATTCTAATCCAGCTGGTTCACAACTTGTCATTTCATCCACAAAACTTTGTGAGTGTGGTACGAGATTACCGGCATTTCTAACTACGAAAAAAAAATGGGTTAAGTTACTTGATATAAAATTTTAGTATATAATATAAAATATCCGATTTTATTTTAGGCGTGAACATTCAACAGCTTTTATTCACGAAAAGCATATAATAAAAGATATTCCACAAAAAATTGTATATATGTGACATACCTACGAACATATCACCAACGGATGTCTCCGTGAATCTTGTTGGTATCATTCTACTGTCCATACATGTATAGAATATTGCTTTTGGCTATATTAAACATAAAAGTATGTAAATATTTACAATATTCTTAGTTTAAAAGACAAACCTTTTATCACAAATATTTAATTTAATTTCGCCATAAATTACATTACACCCTAAGGGAGAGGGGAGGGGGGGTTTATAACATCACTAAATTAAACTACAAACCTAATAAAAAATAACATAAAAATAATTGTAACTCCGTCTGTTTGATTACCTAAAAAACCTAATCACTACTTATTAATATTATTTGAGTCACTATTTCTCCATTCCATTAGACATAGAGCAGCAGTGACTCATATACTCGTATTTGCAGTCAATCCTGCTACCACTCATCTTCAGGATACCGTTGGTGCTGCCCCTCATTCTGCGCACCAGGGTACGCACCACATCTTTTGCGCATAGTTGCGTAAAAACAATCTGCTAGCGCCGTCACGAACATCCCCGATGCACTACAGAAACAAGGCAACCCCAAAACAACCCCTGAAGACATTGTTATATTGGACGCAGAGGGCGCTGGCGCGGATCTTTGCGTGAACCTGGCCCACAGACTGCACGTGTAAAAACTATCAAAAGATTAGAGATCTGTTCAGGATCACAAACAAGTTTTTGTCTTTATTCTGTGACAGAATATTGAGAACTGGATGCTTTAATAATTTTTATAAGCTATTCGACTGAAGACTGTCACTGGTCATGAAATAAATTATTTATAGAAATATAAAATGGATATCCATATTATATAAATATAAAATATAAATAATAATAAAATAATAATAATAAAATATTATATTATAGAAATATAAAATATAATAATGGATGGATAAAAATGATGCTATTCTCATATCGTTAGTACGAAGGCCGTAGACTGTAACAACACGCCACAAAGAACAAGCCAGATGGAGTGTTTAACAACATTTCTACGCAGAACATTGTGTCCAAAATTTTCCCTGCCCGCGTCTCACCCTCCCCGGGATTATGTTTAAGCAAGTTACACAAAACGGCGTATTATTAAAAGCTGGCAAGTGCAACTAGATGGATTCGGTGTTTTGTTTTCTGTATTTTCAGAAAAAAACTATGGAGGGTAGAGGCACGGAGTATTATCTCTTAAGGGAGAAAAGTTGAAAATGTGTCAGCTTATATGTAGTAAGCACTGACCTGTATAAATACAACTGGACAGGCTGTTCCATATGGTTTACAACAAATTTTTGTGCCTATTTGAAGCGCCACTCGCGAGGAGAACTAATTTTGTTTTCCGTGTTATATTTCAAGAAGCAACGTAATAAAGTTCACAATTTTTTTTGTCAAAGCGTCAAAATGGCGAATATCAAACAGGCACAAAAGCACATCGACAGCCGCCAGTCCAATGGTATATAGTAGAGGTCAGTGGTAGTAAATAACAGTTAAAAAATCTTCCACAATGGTGCTGTTATGGTATGAAGTATGGTGATTGTAGCAATTGTAAACGAAATAGTGAAAATTTTAACTACTTACGTTATACAAAATATTGTAGTTGATATAACGTTACGACTTATTATGAGAAAAAGTGCGCCTAGAGTGATTACTATTATTTTAAATTTGCGCTTTTAAGATTTACCCTGATGCTACTATGGCGCCACCCTAATTTAATGCACTTTGACGCACACTTTTAAATAGATGATGCTTCTTACCTCTACCCTCCATACAAAAAACAAAGTACCAACTGACAGTTGAGACAGATAATGAATACTCTAGCAACTCTAGTCTTACATAATATGACAATTGACAGTTGAGAACTTGAGAGCTGACACTAAAAAAAATATTTACATTGATAAATCAATGAATCGAACGAACGACGAAATTGATTTTGTTATAGAATTGTGTATCTTATAGGTCATATAAAGTACTCTTTATAATTCAATATCATAATATGTGCAATATATTATTCAAAAGGCAAGAAAATATCAACTAGGAGGCCCAAAGGTCAGTTACATACCACAGGATTATCCTTTACTTCTTGAAACTGTTTTACCATACTGGCACGATCTAAAACACGATATCTCATAATACCACGTAATATTCTATCCATTTCACGATATTTGATATAATTATTTAACTATCTTATTTATTCATGGCTACACTTAACACATGTATTGGCTAGTTTTATAGTTTCACTTTACATCGGTAATGTAAAGTTTTGACATTAATGACCTTCAAATATAGCTTATCACGATCCCTTTAGCTTTATGATTGAGATCAACTTGAATTCACCAAGGAACTACACACTACTTCTGTTATCATTCAACCTTAGAAAAAACTATAGATAAAAAGATAAATGGAACAAAAATAATAATTATTCACATTACAATGACCTTACATTTGATTAATGAGCACAATATTTTATATTAAACAAAATGTTCATTCTTTTCTAATACTTATTATTTATTTTAAGATAATATGTTTTATAGAATATATTTCCATTTTTAATGATTTTTATAGATGATTCAAAGCGAAAATGTTATTGGTGATGGAGCCAAATCTGAAAAAGAGATATCACCCCTGCCCTTAAATCACCGTTTCTTAGAACCACAAAGAGCTGTTAAAACAATCACTGATATGGCAATATGGGAAAAATCTGAAGCTTACATGGAGTATACTGGTTTCATTGCAACTCTCAATGAAGCTATTAAAGGTAAACCACTCTCAGTTGACTGTAAGATATCACCAAGTGTTACCAAACTTGTGGAAATGCTAGAAAAAATTGATAAGTTAATTGATGAATTCCCACCTATAGACCAACCACAGAGATTTGGTAACACAGCATTTAAGGATTGGTTGGCAAAACTCAAGTTGAATGCAACACAATACCTTCAAGATGCATTAGACCAAAAACTACATTTGGCAATACCTGAGATCAAGATATATTTAGAAGAGAGTTTTGGAAATGCAACAAGAATTGACTATGGGACGGGTCATGAGATGTCATTTATTATGTTTTTGTGCTGCATATATAAAATAGGATGTCTGAACACTGATGATAATGTAGCTACAGTTTTCTTAATATTTAATAAATACTTATCTATTGCAAGAAGGTTGCAGCAAACATACAGAATGGAACCTGCGGGCAGTCATGGAGTTTGGAGCCTTGATGATTATCAGTTTGTGCCATTCATCTGGGGTAGTTCTCAGTTCATTGACCAAGCAAAAGTTCATCCTCCTGGCAAGTTCTTAGATGATGATATAATAGAGAAGTTCTCAAATGAATACATGTTTTTGTCTTGTATTAAGTACATAAAAGAGGTTAAGAAGGGCCCATTTGCCGAACATTCTAATCAGTTGTGGAGCATAAGTGCTGTCGCCTCTTGGTATAAAATAAACCAAGGCTTGATAAAAATGTACAAGAAGGAAGTCCTCGCAAAGTTTCCTGTTATACAACATGTCCTATTTGGATCTCTCTTACCTATTCGTAGATTCCCTATACAACACTAAAATGCAGCAAAAATTTTGATTATCTTTGTTCCTTATGTGTCAGTATTAATTTATTGTGTTGATTTGATTTGAAGATGCAAAAGAAAATGTGATATTATATTTTATGAACATAATGATTATGTGTGATTCTTCTTTATTTAGTTTAATTATTTTAAACTTGATGCTTTGATGGCATGATTTAAAGATATTATAATATTTAAGTAATATGTAGCATTGTTACATTTTAATAAAATAAAAACATACATACTGCTTGTGTTTTTTTAGTCAAAGATATCATATTGCGTTATATGAATGAAATAGGTATGGTGATTGATGACTGACAAGCAGTCTTGTTAAAAACAACTGTGTTGAATCATACATACTATGGTAACTGTCATTTAGTTACTATAATGATTTATATATTATGAATATTTATAGTATATATATGTATAGATATTATGAATTATTTATATTACAATGATTTACATAAAGCTGCTGAAATATGTTTATTATGGATTAAAATTTAAAAAAAAAATACTTAGGTGAATAAATTACACTAATGAATGAATCTTAGATAATTTATACATCTAGATAGTCTCTTGCTGTTAGAAAACCGATAAAAACAGGCCAGGAATATGAGTTTAATGTGAGTGACAAGCTTTGTATTACACTAACAATTTGTATGTCACTTTGTATTGGTGTGTGTGAATTGTTCAAAATAGAGGTTGGTTCTAAACTAAATTTTTCGGCGTTTTCACAACTGTCATAATATCATCTTTAAGGCGAGGTTTTCCCAACACTTTAGGTAAAAATTGCGCGAACGTTAGATTCGATAGGTACGCATGGACACCGAGAACCGAGCGGTGCGGGTCAACGACCGCCGACACAGAAGGACCGCGTAATATTTTTTAAAACTTACAGTTGTGCTAGAGTACGGAATTACTGTGATAATATTTTTTATGCATTTTTGAAGTAAATCTTTTTTATCGACGTATGAGAGAAATGTTATATTACGGGCAAAATTATGATTTCAACATTATGGATATCGTATCCGAGATTATCGAAGGTGCAGAGAACTAATTTGGGATCATTTTTGAAATCCAAGATGGCCGCCGCGCAAAATTATGATTTAAACAATATGGGTATCGTATCCGAGGTTCTCGAGGGTGCAGAGAACGAATTTGGGATCATTTTTGAAATCCAAGTTGGCCGCTGCGCAAAAATTTGATTTCAAGTTTCAACAATATGGGTATCGTATCCAAGGTTCTCGAGGGTGCAGAGAACGAATTTGGAATCATTTTTGAAATCCAAGATGGCCGCCGCACAAAATTATGATTTCAGGAATATGGATATCGTGTCCGAGGTTCTCGAGGGTGCAGAGAACGATTGTGTGATCATTTTTGAAATCTAAGATGGCCGCCACACTTAATTATGATTTCAGCAATATGGATATCGTGTCCGAGGTTCTCGAGGGTGCAGAGAACGATTCTGTGATCATTTTTGAATTCAAAGATGGCCGCCGCTCATAATTATGATTTCAGCAATTTGGATATCGTGTCCGAGGTTCTCGAGGGTGCAGAGAACGATTTTGGGATCATTTTTGAATTCCAAGATGGCCGCCGCACAAAATTCTCTATTCTCATATATACATTCAATTCTCATTCTCTCTCCTTGTGGGAAGGAGAGAGAATGAAAATGAAGATGTAATGAAGATGAAAGATGAAAAGGTGATAAGAGCACACTCGCCGGCGAGTGTGGTGATGTTTTGTGTAATGTATGTAAGTGTGTATGTATGTGTTTATGATTGCATGTATATGTGTTTGTATGTATGTACGTAGTTTAAATGTTTGTGTGCATGTATGTTTGTGTTTGTGTCTGTTTGTGGAGTGTGTTTGTGATTGTGTAAGTGGTGTATGTCAGTCCGTCAGTCAGTCCGTGTGTGAGTGAGTGTAGTGAAGCGATTACAGGACGAGGACGGGTATCAAAACAATGTGTGGTGTATCTAGGGTGCGGGCCGCTGGCCATCGTCAGAGTGACGAGTGCCCGCATGCTTTCCTAACCAAGATGTTGGGATGGTTAGGCGCCTTGTCAAAGAAGCGTCGCGAGATCTCTTTAAAGTGTTGAGCTATCGTCGGAAGCTCTAGGTCGCGGTGAAGGTCAACGTTTCGGATGAACCACGGGGCTCCGGTTGCCATGCGCGTGAATTTATTTTGAACTACTTGCAAACGACGTAAGTAGCTCGGTCGGGTGTGCGCGAAAACGACGCTTGCGTATGACAGTATGGGCCGTACGATGGTTTTGTACAGCGTCACTTTGTGTTTGAGCGGAAGTTTGCTTCGCCCACACACAAGTGGATAAAGGCGACTGAGGACAAATCGGGATCTATTGCATACCGTATCAATATGTTTCTTGAAGTTCATATTGCTGTTGAACGTGACTCCTAAGTATTTGTAATCCTTCACCCACGGTATGGGTGTTTCAACAGTTTAATAACGTCGGTCGGTTGTTTTTTAGCGCGGATGCTATTCGCGTTACCGAAGAGTACCGCTGCACTCTTGGTGGGGTTCACTTCAATCCGCCATTTTCTGAACCAGTTGCCTAGTTCATCGACGGCGGCTTGAAGCACTTTAATGTTCTTGCTCAAGGTTGAGCGGTTGGAGCCGAAGTAGAGTGCCGTGTCGTCAGCGTACAGAGCGAGCTGGACACTCGGAAACTTGGGAATGTCGCTCGTGAAGAGCGAGAAAAGAGTGGGAGAGAGGACCGAATCCTGTGGCACGCCAGACCTGATGGGTCGGGGTGAGGATAGGGTGCCCTCTACTCGATAACGGAAGGAGCGATCGGTGAGGTAGGCTCGAATGATGCGCACGAGCCTGTCTGGCACTCCCAGTTGATACAGTTTGAATAATTTAGTAACACTTGCTAAGTGAAGCCTCACTTATAAGGTGACCGTAGGTCCCGTTAGTAGGTACAGTTAGAACCTTACAAAAACACTCATTTTTGTGTAAAGTCTAATTATTAATAACAATAATACTTTTTTATATGTTTATTTGTAATGGATAAATTCAAACACTGCTTAACTTTTTTCATGAATTTTCCAGTTACGGCAGTGTCTAAAAAGAAGGAACTTGTTGCGGGTAAGCGTTAATTATTTAATGCATTATATATTGATTGAAAATGTATATAATATGAGTGTTAAAAACAAACATGAATTTTATATGTAAGTACCGAAATAGTTTATAAACTACTATGATTTTTAACCTTTTTATACGTTTGACTATATGTTTATTTAAATATAACAACTAAGTTGAGTAACATAAGAAGAGATAACGAAAGATCTGAGTAAGTAAAATAATCGCCCCAGACGTGCTATTAGCATGTTTATTAAATTTGTCAAATAAAGCCGTTTGCGTTGTTGAACGTCACTTATATCATATACAATATTGTTAAGTCATGCTCATCTCATACTTGGCGTGTTACTCCGCTCGCTGCTGAGGCAAATCCGAAATCATCAATCGCAAGCAGCGGAGGAAAAAACACACCTAGCGTGTCCCCGCCCTACTGTACTGGTAGGTATAGTATTTACTTTCCGATGTGTGGTGCGCCGATATTACACTTTTTTTTAATACTCAACTGAAGATAAATTTTAGCTTCAGCGTTCATGAACGCTTCACTTAATTTCTGCATTCACGTTGTTGGGAATGAAAGGGAAAGCCGGTACTCACGTCTTCTCCAAGGTCCTGGGTTAGGTCCGGCGACTAGCGGTCATTGTAGAAGCGAATGTTTTTTTTATACAAGAAGGGGCCAACGGGCAATAGGCTCACATGATGGAGAATGGTGAGGCGACCGCCCATGGACATCAGTAAAACCAAGAATTTAAAGATGCGTTGCCGGCCTCTTGCAGTATGCTCTATTCCTGAAGGACCCTAAGTCGTATCGGTGCGGGAAAACAGCAGCCGGTAATTGATTCCACAACCTGGCTGTGCGAGGAAAGAAATTTGTTGCAAGACGTGTGGTTGTGAAATGCCATACGTCAACGTGATGCGGGTGGTATTTTACGTAATGTCCGGCGGTGGGATTCGGCTGCTAGTATCAACCCGAACAACTCCGTACTATTGTGTTTCTTTTTGAAGCTAGTGACATGACCGGTGTTAACATGAGAATTGATATTAAGTCTCAATGTCGCATTTCGATGGCTTTTGCAATAAACTGAACGGCGGGCTGAGCGTAACACTAACCATCAGGTTAATATGGCGGCGACGTGGGGTGGGTCGTTCCCTTCCCTAAAATATGGTCGAGGGAGGCGATGGCTGGTCCATGCTTCATGCTCGTGAACGGGTGCTACTCGTGGTGGCTGGATGATTTTGTTACCGGGAGGTCTGCTTGATGTGCTTTTTATTATTATTATTTCCTTTGAAGTTAAAGTTATTACATATTTTATTTTATAAAATGCTCACATAATGCCTCTATTTATTTACGGTATGTGTGGATTGATTCATCTACTATACTCAATAACTCTTATGTTTATAAGTTTTAATTTACTTTTTTTCCTTTTTTTGACTTACTCGTGTAAGCGTTTCAGTTTTTGACATTTGGGTATTTTGTTGCGTCACTTTGCATATATTGTAATTGAAATGATTTGTAAAACAATTAAAATATAAATCTTGACTTAAAAGAGTGGCAATGAGTTTCTTGATACTTCTTCTCATTAGCTCAACCCTTTACGAAGTAGCGGTAAATTCAATAAGAAACAATATTTTTATTTTTTTTTGACATAAGTGTCATTTCCGTGACCTACATGAATAATGAGTTTTTGAATTTCAATTTGAGTAGATAATAATAATAATATTGACACTTTACACAAATTATGTTGCCCCAAGTTAAGCATATACCTATAGCCTGAGTTATGGGTTACAAGACAAAGATATATTGAGATAATTTAATTTATAATTAATTAATGAGCTTGACAAAGCATTTGTTTTAAAAACTTAACGACGCGTTCTCAAAACAGAGAGGTATTGAATCGCACTACTACACTGACACCGCTCAAACACATACACGTACTTAAAGTAAATTGCGGGAATCAAATGAATTTGATACTTTAGCAAGTTTGAATTTTATTTTTTTAATACCTTTGTATTTTTGATAATTGGTTGATGAATTCGTTTAGTAGTTAAATATTAGAATTTTAGATGGTAATTCTGTCGCATAACGTCGTGTGCAGTAAACGCAATTTTTTTTTAATCCAAGATGGCCGCCGCGAAAAATTATGATTTCAACAATATGGGTATCGTATCCGAGGTTATCGAGGGTGCAGAGAATAATTAGATAGGTCTTTCAAAATCAAATTTTGAGATTTTTTAATTAGATTGGTAACGGAATTTGTTTTGTACATATTGTGAGTGAAAAGTCGAAACGTAAATATATCTATATTTAGGGCATGAAGACGTAATTTAGCATGTGGGATATTGTTAGACAGGCCTTTTATAAGATAATTTAAATTTATGAATGAATTCTAATTATGACGATGTAAATGATACCCATGAAGAAAATTTTGTAGATTTCATAGGCGCCATCATGGATTTCGATTAAGGCCCGCTATTCGTTATTGTTGACCCCAAAATCCATGAAAATGACACCCATGATAAGAAGTTGATAAATTTTATAGTCGCCATCTTGAATTTCGATTTTGACCCGATATTCGATATAGTTGACCCCAAAAACCATGAAAATGACACCCATGTAAAGAAGTTGGTAAGTTTCATAGGCTTTTATGTAAAAGGCATTAATTATTTTCTCAAAATTGATTCCTTTACAATTCTTTTTGATACCATTTCTAATAACTACTGGATAGTACTACCGTTTCGGAAACAAATGGCGCTCTGAGAGAGAAGAAGCGGCGCAAGAAACTCTCCCAGCATTCTTTTTTGCGCTCTTTTCAATAAAAATATAGAATATTGTACAGTCATTTCTATCGCTATAAAATAATCACAATCTAGTCCCAGGCTGTCCGATCATTTAGATATTCAGCAGTGGAGTAATAGGACTTACAACAGAGTCATTTTTTTTATAAAACATTAAAATTTATTTATATACATGTGTATAGAACATCATTGGGTTTTATAGCTGATTTATTGATGTCTTATGGATATATTTTATTTTGTTTAAAAGGCCAAAGTTATGTATATAATTGAAAAAAATTGAGAGATGAACTTATAAATCACTAATTCTTCAAAAAATTACAGAAAAATAATTTATTGAAAATCTGACTGCGTACAAAATATGTAAAGTATCAAAGACAGTATTGTATAGCTTATAAAAAATATTCATGTTCGTACAGCGATCTTTCCGAGTATGAGCTGCTGCTTACAACCGACACAGTGTCTACCCACAACGCGGCCGAGCGCGGACTGAGGTTAATGTATATATATGAATTTTAGACGATTCATTTTTATTTTTTTCTGAGATTATTTATTAGATATTCATTAATTTATTTCCCGTGTTTTTGAAAATATTATATCTGCTTTCCTTACATAATTTTTAAGAGCCAAAATTGTGTAAGTGGTAGCAGAAAACTGAACCTGAATGTAACGGATAATCGTTTTTACGACATAAAATATCAAAATTTCAAAGCAAACATTTCCCGCTAATTGGAGATAAAGAAGTAATCTATTTGTGGCAATTTTTAGTTTCGTTAGACTTAGTATAATTTCATCACAAACTCTACCGAAAAATATCTTATTTTTGTCGGATTCGTAAACGTGTCCTTAAGAAAGAATTTAAATATTCTATTAATTATACTAAATTAATTTATTAAATTAAAATTATTTTTAAGCCTAAATATAATAATATTAAATTTAAACATCCATGACTCGGAAACAAACATCTATATTCATCATATAAATGCTTGAACCTACCGGGATTCGAACCCGGGACCTCTAGCTTAATTCTCTTCTTTCAATGTCTTGCTCGTCATAAGAAGTAAGAGCGCTGCGGCGTATTTAGAGGTGCGGGCTTAGTCCCGCATCGTCCATATTTTAAGGTACAAATTACACTATTATTATTAATAAATAAGGACGTGAGGAGGATCACATGAAAATAACGAAATTTTTAATACTAATGATATTCCTTGGCATGTTAACAACAAACTGATGTACGCAGACATAAAACTGGAAACCATTAGGCAAGAAATAGAAAAGTACAGTAGGAGCTACAAGTTTAGAATTAACAGTCATAGAAACAAACTTGCTTTTCAACTTCAGGGTCCTGGCAGCCTTAAATTCACTAGGCTGAAGCGCAACTGTATTCAGGGACTAGCAGCAAGATTTGTGGACAAGAATTGAGAGACTTCTCACCGGAAAAGCCTCTCCTAAACACAACGCCAAAATACAATAATTTTCAGACAGCTTAATGGATCATTGTTGAAAGACAGATTGCCAAGACGCAGAATACAAAAAAAAATACTAATGATATGCTTAGAGATTACCTACATAATACATTTTTACTGGTGCATATTGTATTAAGTTTAATTTCAGCGTAAGTTTCCATCTATTCTCTGTGGTTTCAGAAAGAAAACATAATCTTATATTAAATCATTTATTTCGAGATATCACAAAATAAATACCTATTTAGTAAATAAATTACCTCACGACTAATAATAAATTAATCATTAAACTGTGTTCAAAGCACTCGTAGATAACATTATTGATTTTCAATCTGATTTTTAAAGTAAACAAATTAATGTTAGCAAAAATAAATTATTAATTGATGTCTAAATAAAACGTTCCATGACACAGGTGAAATATTTACCTAATACTTACATAAGAACCAATAAAATTTACACTATTTATTGTCGGTAAGTAATAAAATACACCGTTAGACATATCTAATATATTTACAGGTAAATGCTTCATTCATTAATACTTTAAGAAGCTTTCATATTCTTTTCAAGAATGTGAAGCTTCATCCTAACATACTTTTAATTTAACTTTAGATAATTAATACATCTAGATAGAGCCTCTTGCTGCTAGACAACCGATGATAACAGGCCAGATTTATTACTTTATTTAATGTGCGTGACAAGCTGCGTCTTACACTCGCAATTTGTATGTAATTTTTTGTTAGTGTGCATTGCTTAAAATAGAGGTTTAATGTCAACGTTTTCACAGCTGCCACAGTCTATCTAGATACAGTTTAAATGATCTAACAATTCAACATTAGTCTACAAATTACAACTAGTGTCCGTTGGATTTTGGTATGATAGTATCGGTAAGTTGTGGCTGTTTATTAAAATGGTTCTTGTAAAGCGTGTATATCATTCCGACGGTGAGTGCGCCCACCGCCGTCCCCTGGGCGATCACTCGGAACTGCATCAGGAATACGCTGGTACTCATAGCGCCACGTCTCTTGTATGCATACGCACCATAGCCAACTGCGGCCGCCAGACCAGCTATGCCTGTAAAAATGCCATATTAAAGTTAAACTTTGCATTATTTCAAAAACTTTTCGTCCATCCATCGCATGTCGCATTACAACCGCAATATCAACTACTGCTATCAAAATTAACTTGTGCTTCCCCGAAGCGTCAAAAGAATACTCCCCTATTCTTCTCAGGCCTAAGGGTGTCGTAAGAGGTGCAGGCGACTAAGGGCTTTTTAGAAGTTGGTGAGTCCCGCTGCCGTCTTATGACGTCAGTACAATCGGGCAAGACTCGTTCGGGTTAATTACCACACTCGTACAGAATACTGGCGTGAAGGAGCGGCCTAGGCCCGCGATGTCACAAGTTTAGTCAGGCGGTCGTGCAATGGAGAGAAGTATGTTGAGATTAAAACTTCGGGGCAGGATAAAAGTAAAGTCACCGACACAATAACTTGCATTGACCACCAGAAATGGAGAAGGCAGGCAAGAACAAGATGAGATGGGAGGACGGAATACACCTGACTTGAGGGTTATATTGGACAAGGATTGTGAATGAGACAGTTGGGAGAGGCCTGTGCCAAACGGCACAACGATCTTAGGGTCATTCTATAAAAAAATAAGTTTTATTTCATCAGTTCTTTGTAATTTACTTTGCATTATATTTTAGATTAATTTATCCTCGTTTCGGAAATAAAAGGCTGTTATTTATACTGCTATCAAGTTAGGTTGGCCTTAGTACAAGACGCCAGATTTAAGCTCCGGATACTGAGGGAGCATTGGTTCGAACCCACATTTAACAACTAGTTTTTTTTTATTACAATATATTTTTTCTTATGAATAAGTTTTTTCATGGAAGAGGAGGCCCAACGGTACGGGTTACCTGATGTTAAGTGATCACCGCCGCCCACATTATCTTGCAACACCAGAGGAATCATAGGAGCGTAGGTCGGCAGGCCGTTTAGAAGGGTGTACGTGCTTTTCTGAAGATACCCATGTCGTATCGTCCTGAAAACACCGCACAAGGAAACCGATTCCACAGCTTGGTTGTACTTGGAACACATTTCCTTGAAAACCGTACTGTGGAGGAACGCCATACTAACATTTTCAGGCGTATCGGTCGAAGGTGAAATGTGGCGGCAGGAATCAGGTCACACAGCCCTTCAGAACACTTTCCGTGATTACTTATATACCTAGTTTCGAACATTATAAACTTGTGGGTAAATTTCAAATTAATTATTTGGAAAAATTAAAAATTATTGATTATTATTTTTTAAATATCTTATAAACCTTAAATTAATCCATGAATAACTTAATTTGGTATAAATCATATTAATGTTAATAAAATATTAGATTTTTAATTACGTGTATGTAGCTATGTTTAATTATAATAAAAAAGCTGTAATTTTTACCTATGACCATAAAAGGTGACTCCTTAGACTTGCGCGCCAACCGCTCGCTGTGCGATTCTTCCTGGTAGTCAAAATGTGGTCTTTCTAACGCCATCTCAAACTGAAAAATAGAGGATACAATACTGTTGATATTAATCTTGGCAAAAACTTGGACGAAATACTCTTTTTTTATGGAATAGGAGGACAAACGACCGTACGGGTCACCTGGTGTTAAGTGATCACCGCCGCCCACATTCTCTTGCAACACCAGAGGAATCACAAGAGCGTTGCCGGCCTTTAAGGAAGGTGTACGCGCTTTTTTTGAAGGTACCCATTGCGTATTGTCCCGGAAACACCGCACAAGGAAGCTCATTCCACAGCTTTGTAGTACGAGGGAGGAAGCTTCTTGAAAACCGCACTCTGCATAGGAACTATAGAATACAATGCTTGAGAATCAAGATCATCTCTAACGTAGATATCGCAAGATAGAAAAGGTAAGCGTGAGGATGTTCCTGTAACCTGTAAATTTTAAATGACAAGTCGTAAAGCATCAGCCACGCTTGGCGTTAGCTCCTTAGTATATTGAGTACGCACTCATTGACAAAAAAAGAAACAAAAGAAGACAATTAATAATTAATTAGATTATATAAATACGCAATTATTTTTATACTTTTTAGTGCATATTATATATCTATTGTTTTGGAATGTGTTTTTGAAGTCGGTTGTTCTTTTGTTAAATTTTTTTTTATTACACTACTTTGTACTCGGTCTCCTCAACTCTATAAACTATAAAAAAAACCACCCACTTCGACGGTAAAGACACCTTCTAAAACCTTCAGGGAATACAACAGACATTAACTATCTTTTGAAGTCGTTTATTTTTGTTAATTTATATTTTATTTTTTGATTTTTAGTTTGTTTTAGCAAACTCTCACCACACTAAGTACCTTTGAAGTATATCCTTTCCAATAAAAAAATAAATAAATACGTATAGCAAATTTAAGACTTTTATGGTTTTCTCATGGATGCCACTGTCGGATCTGGACCAAATTACAATTACCACACGGGAAGCACGAGCTTTCAAATAAAAAAAGAATTATCAAAATGGGTTCACCCAGTCGAAAGAATTGAGGTAACAAACAAAAAAATTACCGACGAATTGAGAACCTCCTCCTTTTTCGAAGTCGGTTAAAAAGATTCGGTCGAGTATCTTTAATTTGCTCCTAAGAATTGAGAGTTCCGTTACTTTGTCATGGATTCCATAATCAGAACCCAAACAAACTCTCACCAAACTACCTTTCAAGTATATCCTTTCTAATAAAAAAAGAATTATCGAAATCCGTTGGCGCGATATTGAGTTATTCGTAAATTTGTCGTCCACATACGCATAGCAAATGTAAGACTTTTATAGTTTTCTTATGGATGCCATTATCAGATCTGGACCAAAACAATGGGACCACACGGGAAGCACCAAGTTTCAAATAAAAAAAAAGAATTAACTAAAACGATTCACCCAGTTGAAAGTTTTGAGGTAACAAACATAAAAAAAATACCGATGAATTGAGAACCTTCTCCTTTTTTGAAGTCGGTTAAAAAACATATCTAAAATGAAAATGCAAAGTCGATCATCATTAAATAGCTGTCACGTTTAACTATTTCAATGCCACATACACCTATCCATACACGGAGAACCAGAAAATACTATTTTTGAGGGTATTGTCTACTACCTATGGTTTACAGAATAATTGTTATTTAAATATATTTTATTTACCTCACAGAATATTTGACTTGATATACCTGCAATGATATTAACCTGTGAGTGCGGTATAAATAAAAAAAACAATTTCAGTTTCCAGAAAACTGCCTTTTTTGACGTTTGGAGAATACAGCACTACCTCAAACGCTTTGGTTAAAAGGCGTGCAATAAAAGCAACGAGGATAACTTACGACAGTTAACGTTATTCACTAGTTAGGTAATTACATATTGTTAAAATTGCGAGTACTAAGAAACACAAATTATCTAATAAGTATTCTTTTGGCTAGAATACTTAAATACAACGTGTACGAAGAAAGTAAACGTAAACCTATAACTGCCTATCAAGAATATATTTACAAACAGATTTTTTAAACATGCGAAAACTGAAGGAGATAATAATATTTTCTCATCACTCCATTACGTAATAAAATATTAACAACCTTACATTAGATAATTGTCCTGCAAAAACATTCAATATATTACAGATAATAAACTTACCTTTTCTAATAATCAACTATAACGGCTGATATCCGCAAAAGATAACTTATCAGTATTCACTATCGTAAATTGATTATATTTGCTAGCACACAACCACATCGAAAGGTTTCTTACGGAGGACTGCCGAGTGCCGATTGAGTTCGACCCTGACGCGACCGGCCTCAAGCGTCACGAATTAATTATTATATCCAATTCCAAGAAACGAACACAGTCTCCACTGGGGAATCCTCTTGCTAATTAATATACAATACGTATTGAGGAAAACAACTGGTCTTGCAAGTTGCAACAGTTTGAGACTCTGAGTCACAACTTGGTATACTTACGTCATCAACGATAACGGTGTATGAACTTGAAACAAACAGCTGATGTTATTGCAACTGAATTGGACGTGGTTTCGTCATTCGTACCTACCTATAGTCACGGGTTCGGTTTTAGTTGTAGGTATGTTTATTGCTAGGTTAATTAATAATTTAGGTTTTGTAGGATGATGTATATAAACTAGAGTATTGTATTTCATGCGGGTGTACTTTATATCTATTAGCTATTGCATGGTGCATTGCTTCACCTAAAAATCTATAGGTAATGTGTTCCAATGCTGCCAGATGCATTTATACTCAATTTCCTATCAATTGTAGCTAAACTAGGGTTGCCAACCATACTCTAAAATAGAGTATTATAGTTACTGTATATCTGCCACCAGTGCCACCGATCCGATACGGCACTATGTTCGTCGGAGTGGTCAATAAGATTATGTCGTCTTTTATACATATGTGTGAGTATGCAAAGTTTAAGCACGTGAACCCCAGACCTACGTTATTTATAAAAGATGAAGTTTGTCAGCGCAGGCTCCCAACACAGGTAAGAACGATGGACCATAACAGACAATAGATTTTTAATAATATTCTGAAGGTAATAACGAAAAATCGCACTTTATTATTTGATTTATTTAGATCGGTATTTTACATACCTTTAGTACCGTTTACCTGCCAAAGCCACTTTAACCCAAACTCCATAATGGTCCATCGTTCTTTCCTGTGTTGGGAGCATGCGCTAACAAAATTTCAGCTTTTATAACATAACGTAGGTCTAGGTTCACGGGCTCTTAAGACTATTATATGAACACACATACACATATAGGTACATTCTCGTTTATATATAATCTATAACACTATTGGAGTACACTAAAAGACTCTTTACAAAAACTGCATTTTTTTAACATAACATATACCTACCTATCTACTTGTTACCCAAAACCGTTAAGTCAGGCGTTTTTAAAACAGCCACAATCAGTTAGCTCAAAATATTATAGCAAGATGCAAAAACATTTATAAAAAAAAATAAGGGAGATCATCAGCCGGTAGACGTCCACAGCTGGACACAGGGCTCCCCCAAAGATCGCCATGACGATCAGTCCTGCGTTACCTTCATCCAACGTATTCCGGCGATCTTGACCAGATCGTCGGTCCATCTTGTCCTCCCTACCAACACTGCGTCGTCCGATACGTGGTCGCCATTCAAGGAATTTTCTGCCTCACCCGCCTGTCTGCAGAACTATGTGCCCTGCCCACTGCCACTTCAGTTTCGCAATCATTTGTGATTTGGGCAATGTTGGTGACTTTGGTTCTTATTATTTCTGATCCGATCTCACAGGAAACCTCCGAGCCTAGCCCTCTGAGCGACCATGGAGAAAATCAATTATACTTTTGTTTATATAATAAAGATAGCCATTTAAAGTCCACCACGGTTTACCTATTCAGAAAAGTTCGTAATCTCAAAAAAAGCTTTTTCTAACTCTCGTTTTTTAATTGAATAATGCTGGAAGTGAGAATTAATGCTGAGCAGAGCTGAGAGAGAGATCAGTGATCACGTTCCATCTAGTTCGCACTGTTTATTCTAATAGCCTAAACACTAGGTCGGATTTAGTACCTGAGGCCGGACCATCCGCACCTCGCACCAATTGGTCCAGCCAGCGGTGGATTTACACTAGGGGCAGTTGGGGCAAGTGCCCAGGGCGGCAAAATTTTGAAAGTAAAATAATTTTTTTTAGTCTTGTTGCTCAATATAATGAATTAATTCTGTTAGTTAATAATTTTTAGTTTAATTGATAATTCAAGAAATTCAATTATTTGTAAATTATAATTTCGGCACGTTTAGTAAAAATTAATAATAAAAAAATTTAATCAATTTATTTCCTTGGAGATTTAAAATAATAATCGATATTTTTAATTTCTGGAATTACAAAAAACATTAATAAGTATTTGTTTTGATAAAGTTTCTGCAACAAATTAGGTATTTTAATTTTGAAAAATAAAATATATAAACTATAAGTTTAAGTAAATTTTACTTATATTATATTGGGGCAGTTTTTTTTCCGGTGCCCAGGGGCGGCATTAAGCTTAAATCCAGCCCTGGGTCCAGCAGCCTCTCTTTCTCCGACCAGAGGAGCTTACAAGCAGCACTCGTTAAGAGTGTACCGTTTTTTAAATAAAAATAAGGGACGAGACGAGCAGGACGTTCAGCTGATGGTTATTGATGCGCCCTGCCCATAACAATGCAGTGCCGATCAGGATTTTTGAAAAACCCCAAACATTCAGAGCGGCACTACAACTGAGCTCGTCATCTTGAAACAAAAGATGTTGTCTCATTTGCCCAATAATTTCACTAGCTACGGCGCCCTTCAGACCGAAACACAGTAATGCTTACACATTACTGCTTCACGGCAGAAATAGGCGCCGTTGTGGTACCCATAATCTAGCCGGCATACATGTGCAAAGGAGTCTCCCACTGGTAAAACCTGGTAACCTTCAGGTATCATTAACCACGGAAGTTGTCAAATACTGTGATATAGATAATCTTAATACTTACGCTGATCTTATTACTTCTTTTTCAGATTCAACAATGGCTCGGCACCCCCTACCATCAACTGAATGGGCCGGGAAAGAGGAGACGATGGCATCCTAAGGCCGGTGACAACCAACGATCCAGTGGAAATTGATTCCATTCTCAACACCATATTTTGCCGATGCACGACTGGGTCTTGGGTGCGACGTGGCTGCCAGAAAGCAGAAATTGCCTATTCCAGTGTCTACGGTGTACGCCGGCTAATATTCATTATTGAATGGTATATAAGTAGGCTAACCAACTCTTTGATATGATTTAAAAGATGTTCCGAGTACAGCTGTATAATATATTTTTTATTAAAAGTCAGTAGTGAATTGAAATAATAAAGAAACTATTCAAAAATATTTCCATTTTGATTTTGGCAACACCATTCACTATCGAATTTAAAGTTTACTCGGCACAGCAACACAAGGTATGTTGGATCTCTCGGCTTAAAAAAAAATTACTAAAATTAAATTTTTAGTTATTTGATACTTTTCAGTTTTTGAAGTCGTTTGTTTTATATATATCGAGGTAACCAAAAATTTCCCGAAAAAATGTTCATAAAATGAAAACTACGGGGCCAAACTATGTAAAATTTTTATGGGACCAAATGGCATCTATTCCGCATTGAACTTAAGAAAAATTACATAAATCTCAGGGTAATCGGTGCACATACATAAAAAATACCAATCGAATTAATAACCTCCTTTTTGAAGTCGGTTAAAAACAGATAACTCCGCCACACCATTATAGATATAAACCTCTAAAAATAATCAGAACTGAAATCATTTTAGGATGTAGGAATAAATAAGAACGCAAATAGAACATAAATATATATTTAGAGTATTAAATAATTTTATAATAATCAATTTGCCTGCTTCGGTGATAATCTTGGAAGGTCATGCATCAATGTTATCTTTTTTAAACATTTAACAATCTTGCCGAGTCATCGTGACACCGGAACCCTCAAAGCATTATCAATCCACTTACGTGAGATACGTTTTTATTAAGATCTGGAAGACAAGTGGTCAACTAACAGCCACTGCTGTGGTAAAAATATTTAATACATGAAAAAAAAAAACCAAGGCAAATGACAAATTCAACGCATATAAAAATACATTCAAATCGCATCTTCTGGTGGTAGAATAAAAGTAAGTCAATAAATAAGAAAAAAATTGAAACATATCTAACTTATCAAAATATAGACTTTTTACTTTGATAACTTATACGTCTAGACAAAGTCTCTTGCTGTTAGACAACCGATAAAAACAGGCCAGGAATGTTAGATTAGTGTGCGTGACAAGCTACGTCTTACACTCGCGATTTGTATCTATGACGCTTTGTGTTAGTGTACGTGAATTGCTCAAAAAAGAGGTGAGCTCTAAACTCAATTTTATCCACATTTTCACAGCCGACATAGTCTATCTAGACAAAGTCTCTTGCTGTTAGACAACCGATAAAAACAGGCCAGGAATGTTAGATTAGTGTGCGTGACAAGCTACGTCTTACACTCGCGATTTGTATCTATGACGCTTTGTGTTAGTGTACGTGAATTGCTCAAAAAAGAGGTGAGCTCTAAACTCAATTTTATCCACATTTTCACAGCCGACATAGTCTATCTAGACGCATAAATAGTCTAAGCCTTTTTATTTACTTAAATTTCTGATTAAATAACAAATTACATTTTCGGTCATGAAAATTCGTGATCATGGTAGATGTTAGTTAAAATGCCAAGATATTATTTTAAATTGTATTATAAAAACAATGAAAATCCACTGATAGCCTGCGGGGGGGGGGGGGGGGGTTACACACGGGGCTGTGAGCGAGAGAGATACGCGAGCGACTATACAGAACTAGTAATGCGATGAATAAATCGTCTAGTTCTGTATCGCGACAGAACATACATTTAGTGCGACATCGTTTATCAATAAACTTGAAAATTGATTGTATTAACACGTATAATTCTGTTATTTCGTAAATAGTCCGCCAGGATATCAGGTAAGCATTTTCGAGTTTAATTATTTTTTTAAGGATAATATTTCAATTTTGTTATAAAATCCTTGGTATGGTAATAAAATTAAAGTAACTCTACAAAGAAAAATGGTCTGGTTGAAACCGGACTAACAAACGAAATACCAACAAAGGGTTATTTACTAATTGTAAATTCTTTTAACATTTTTGTTTCAATAATCAAACAGCATCCCATGGGTGTCTTCTGAAGGCCAGTGGGTCGCAGCATTAAATGGTGATAGCTGCCAATCGATTATTTTGTTAAAAACACTGATTATCTGTATTTTTTTTTCAAATAACACCTAAATAATCCTATAATATTATTAAATAACATAATATTTAAACGAAAAAACCTTTTAAAGATATATACATGAATTCCAAATTTGTTATAAAATATAAATTATGTACAATACCAAAGACATTTAAAGAGAATAGACCAACTAGAACTCGGCCGCTAAATTGTCCCCTTGAACTGTGCAGCGGTCGAGTGACCTCTACTAACAAAATGACGTTTGATGCGCATTCAGTCGGCTTTCAGACACACAGAACATGCAACACGCGCAGGAAAGCGACATTAATGCAGAGTTCATCCATATTGTGGTGTGAAAATCGAACACTAGTTCAAATCAAAGCTCGTTGTAACGTAACCTATCACCGCTGAGTACAATCGTTAATGTTAAATTAGTTTAATTAAAAAAAAAAAATTAAAACGTATGTTTTTATGTATAATGCTACAACATCATGTGGCATCGCATTTAAACAACACAATTATCATAGAGCAGTTTTACAATATACAGGTCTGTCATCCGCTTTTGGCGGGAAGCGAAGTGATTGGTTAATTATCATCGCGTCATGGACGCCACGCCCATATACCCACAAAAATTTCTGACGCGGACTTCACAGTAATAGTTTGTACTGTCGGCCTATTCTCCTTAAACGTTTTTGTACATTGCATTAGTTTCATAATTTGTGAATATTAACAATATGTTGATTTTCAAGTCATGAAGCTTTAAGCTTTGTTCGGACCGAAATAAATTAAACTAAGGCCGTCTCTCATGCAACGTTTATTAAAAAACTTTATAGACATTTCTTATACACAAATAAAGACGTGCAAACATATTAAACAACATGAGAAATAACAGGCGGCATACAACAATCACTTAAAATTATTTTTATCAACTGTACACCAATGATATGAAACTGGCAAAACTGGTGCCCATAAATTTTTAATTTTTACACAAAATATATGAAAATATTAGGTACTCATGCATGTTCTAAATAGGTAAATGTACCTATTATTGTATTCCAAACGTGTTTTTTTTATCATTTGAGTACTTTCCTCCTTAAATTGTATATAAATGATAAAAATGATCTTTTATTACTAACACCCAAATTTTTATGCGTGACTAATTTTGAGTGAAAGGTTTTAACAAAAGATTTGGGCCTCGCTTGAACGAGACCTTCATCAATGTCTGTCAGAAACGTTGAAATGAAACATATCGGCAATTTGATGTTTGTTCAAAATTAGGCGATGGATGTAAAACTTGGTTTCAAAATACCTTATGGCAGTTATAAGGCCATGTTCTTTAACTCTCTTTCGAATGAGGCCTTAAAATACAAAATATCAAATAAAATTAATCTATTTCACCTAGTAAATTTATTGAAGTAGGCGTTACTTTGCGGAAATCCATAATTATACAATTGATTTGAGTTTTGTTTAGTGTTAATTCCGCCAATATTTGTCTTTAAACAATTCGAATATACAAATAGACTGAGATCTGGCTTCCGGCTCATTTGATTCAGTCTCGTGCCAGATTTTGGCGAGACAACACGCCCTGAGGATGCCTCGTGTAGAGGCGAAACACGTGTCGAATTGTTTAAAGACAAATATTGGCGGAATTAATACTAAACAAAACTCAAATCATTTGTATTATGACCTAGTACTATGAATGCATACATTTCTTGGATGATAGAGATGTTTATTGAATTACAAATTTCAAGTAACAAAAAATAGATAATTTATTACCGGCTAATGTACTTTGCACAGTTATAGTGTAGATCCAGCGATACAATTGCGCTCGTCACCATGAAACATAAGATAGTCTCATTTGCCCAGTAATTTCACTAGCTACGGCGCCTTTCAGACCGAAGCACAATAATGACTTACATTACTGCCTCACAGCAGTAAAAGACTCCGTTGTGGAACCCGTAATCTAGCCGGCATCCTCTGTAAAGGAGCCTCCCACTATCAATAACATTATCACTTACTTTTAGTCCGTGTTTTAACATTCCTAACTAGTTCAGCCCTATCTCATTGGTATTGGCCCGGCGCACTAGAGGAAACCTTCTCCAGCTTCTCGAAGTGCTTCCTGGCGTTCCTGATGTTGATAAGAGTCGCCTCTGACGGGATCTTGGGGTCAGACATTTCCACCATTACGTATGTGTTGCTCGTGAAGCCGTCTATGAACGCTGCAAACACGCTGTTTCTCACCTGAAAAATTTATATTAAAAAAGTGTGTATACTTATGTATGCAACGCAGTTTCTTGAATTTCTCACATAAATTTTGAGGTTATGAGAAAACCAAAATCCTTTTATTGCCAAAAACTTTGCCATTTAGCTTTTTTCCATGGGTCTTGTAGTTTTGCCGGAAATCGAGTTAAACAGTTTTTTTGATACCTTTTACGTTACCACCATGGAACCTGTAGACACACGCGTAGAAGCGGACTCGTTCCTCTACAAACCAATCCTGTACTCTAAATCTACCCGCTGCCAGAATAGGTCCCCAAAATGGCCGAGACGGTGACAGTAGATTTAACCCTATTTACGAACACACATACCCCGGCAAAAATCCACTTGGGTATGTGAATAACAAACGAAAATCGAAACTTATATCTAATGAGTTTAACTATTACCCGTGGTATGCTATATGTGCTGTTCTGTGCCCTCCCCAGGTTCTCCGACTATGGTAGAGCCGCTACCCGGGGTAAAATCTTGTTCTCTGGTCATCGACACTAATCTACGCGAAACATTATGGCACTAGGCCGCTTACTTTACGCCGATGTTCCGTGCGAGTGCAATACTTAATCAGGACGAGTCTAGCCTGTTTATGCTGACGTCATAGGACGCCAGCGTAACTCTCCTACTTCTGTAACTCTCGCGAAATTTCATCATTCGACGAGACCTTCGTAACAGCATTATACTCGTGTTTATCACAGAAATTAAGGCAATTTATTATAAGAAGCTTTGTAAGACGCCAAACTCACCTCCATACTCTGGAACTGCGCGGCTAGCTTCGAGCAGGAGAGTTTAAACTGTTTCACAATGTTGGAGACCTTCTCAAATCTGTGCGCATCCCGGTGCGGCCGTCGCTGGCAGTGGGACACCACGAGGAATGTGGCGCGCTCGAACAACAGCACCTGGGAAATATACAAGCAAGTTGAGAGAGGGCGAGGCCGCCATCGTAGTGACGTCATCTTCAGGCAAACACTAATAAAAGTACCGTTTGCAAATTGACGATGTTACGTGGACAAAAAGGTCCTTCTCTAACCTACGGGGGCTACTAGCTTAGATGCAGAAAAAGCGAATAAATGCGAGTTGTGCTGGCACAGATACTGATACTAATCCTGATGTGGGATGAATTGATTTCTTATTGAAGCTAGGATTATAGCCAAAACTAATCGAAACTCAAAAGGAAAAGGGGAAAAGTCTTGACTTGCAAACACTTGGTAAGAAATTCACCACACTCACAGATAGTTAACATGGTTCACAGTGTAGTTCTTTATTAGTTTTAACTCCAACCGGGCCTTCTAATGTACCGACATCACAGTTTCGAGTAGTAGAAGCATCTTTCACCAGGCAGCGCCACCCGTAGGTTATAGGCAGGGGTGGGACAGACACCTTAAAGTAACGTTTTCAGAAGACTGTAGTGCCATCTGTTAGTTGGCCCGAAAATGAAAGTTTTGGCAGCTGTCACTCGCTTTGAAACCTTTCAACTTTTCTTTATTTGTGTCACTGGTCATAAAATGGCGGCTACGCCTAGCGTTTGCGCATGTATGTAGCTCTCGTGTTCCATTTTGCATATTTACACTTCTAAATCTATCCTTTATGTTCTATGTTGTGACAAAATTAGATAACTAACTCTACGCGCAATTTCAACATGTTAAAAAATTGCAATACCTACATTAAAAAGTAAGAGTTAGTTATTTAATTGCGTCAGAACATTAAAAATTAATTTTATAATTTCGAGCTTATATATAGTTATTTTCGGGGCCAATCTCCAGATGGCGCCAGCTTTCAAATAGCTCATAATGCGTAGATAGGGCTCTCTTTTCCCTACATATTATTATACTCTTTGGTTATAGGAAAGTAACAATGGGTAGGAAATTTAAAATAGCATAATTTGCGAGTCCGTACATATAGTGAATGTAGTGAGGACAAACTGATGTACGGGTCATCTGTGATAATAAGTTATCACCGTCGCACACATTCTTTTACAACACCAGGCGGAATCACAGGACAATTTTAGGAGGTACCCATTTCCTATTGTCCTACAAACACATTTTTTGTTGATAGTCTGTAGAAAATTATATTATTTTAATTTAAAATATAATATTATGAGTTTTTGATTAGGTGTTATTTATATATTACTAGCTGACCCAGCAAACGTTGTATTGCCGATATTAAAATCGCGATACAAAAGTAACTGTTGATCGTAGATAGGTGAAAATTTGAAGTTGTATGTATTATTTAATGCTGACTCATAATCAAACAAATTTAAAAAAAATGTAAAAAAAAATAAAAAAAAAAATCGTGTGGACCACCCTTAACATTCATGGGGTATGAAAAATAGATGTTGGCCGATTCTCAGAATTTTTGATTTAAAAATTTGATTATTTAAACACGACCATATAGCACCTTACAAACTAATTTGTCATGTATATTACAGCCATTGTAAAACACTCTATTTGATTGAAAAGAGTGGCCGTTGAGTTTCTTGTATGTTCTTCTCACGAGCTCAACTTTTTACGAACATATGGTAGAGTTAGTAATTTAAAAGAAACATTTGTAGTGACGTTTCAAAAGCGCTTAGTTTAAGCCTAATTTAATAAAGTTTTTTTTTTAATAATAATAAGGGACGAGACGAGCTGGACGTTCAGCTGATGGTAATTGATACGCCATGCTCATTACAATGCAGTGCCGCTCAGGATTCTCAAAAAACTCAAAAATTCTGAGCGGCACTACAATTGCGCTCGTCACCTTGAGTCATAAGATGTTAAGCCTCATTTGCCCAGTAATTTCACTAGGTACGGCGCCCTTCCGACCGAAACACAGTAATGCTTACACATTACTGCTTCACGGCAGAAATAGGCGCGTTTATTTGACTTTGACTATGAGTGCAGGTACTTATAAAGTATTGAATACATACCTACACAATCTAAGCTTTTGTATTGATATTATGTGTTTGTACACACAGACAGACTGTTAATGATACACTTATAAACAGACATACCTCATCAGCATCCACGATAGCTGCGAACTGTTTCAATGAAGATTCTAAAGCCTTTACATTTGGTATTAACTTGTACACTATGCTCGACCATGCCCTGAAAGTATACATTCATTTTTTTTATTATAACGACATCTATTAAAAGGCATAAAAAGCATTTACATTCTCAAAATTGATCCCTTTAGAATTCTTTTTGATGTCATTTCTGATAAATACTAGATACTACTACCGCTTCGGAAACAAATGGCGCTCTGAGAGAGAAGAAGCGGCGCAAGAAACTCTCCCAGCATTCTTTTTTTTTGCGCTCTTTTCCATAAAAATATACAATATTGTACAGTAATTTCTATCGCTATAAAATAATCACAATCTAGTCCCAGGCTGTCCGATCATTTAGATAGGTGGAGTAATAGGATTTACGACAGAGCCATTTTTTTATAAATAAGTAATAATTTAATAAATAAATTATACCTAAGGTTTTATTTATTTATTTACGGCCGTTTTCAATAACCTATCTATATAGGTAAACTAAGGATAGCCATAGTTTAACTTACTAGAGGTAATACAAATCTATCCTTTTACGTTTACTTACATTTCAATAACCTATCGACATAAAGCATTGGACTAAACTATATTGAACATAACTAGAGATAGATAAGATACGTTATTGAAAATTACGCTGTTAACTAAAAAAGCCCCTATCCTTACAGAGAAACCTATACACAGGTTTGATTTAAATTGAAATTATCTTATATAAACATAAATCTTAGAATAACTATGAACTGTACCTACTTTACTAGTTAATAATATTTTCAGAACATATACCAACTACCCCAATTTTGAACTCATCAGTGAGCAAGCAAACAAGTCAATCTTATATGGAAAGTCCGTTTAAATTTCGTAATGTGACATACGGCCGTTTCCAATATACTATCTACAGGTAGAGATAAATTACTACCTTCTACTGTCAGTAATTAGCTGTCAATAATCTGCAGCTGTCCCAATATACCCGATAGGTAATTCTTATCGCGTGATATTGGGACGCGTGAATTGCAATTACCATACAAACTTTATATCGCTGGTAAGCTATACGTACGTCCCATTGACAGACAGCTATCAGGGATAAGGTTACTGTCGATAAGTTTATTGGGACAGAAAAGTCAGCGATAAATACGATTTTTATCTCAAGTAAGATAGACTGAATATTGGGAACGGCCGTAAAGCTATTGTCAAACAGACAGCGAACCGAAAGCGTGGCGAAGCGAATTAATTTTGTTACATAGTATCGTTTGAATCTAGTCACATAGAGAAGCGAAAGCAAACCGAATACGTGGCGAATCAAACGCAACCGCGCGAAGCGAGATTGTATTAGCTGGCTTTGTATGCATCACGCCAAACAGAGCGAATCCCAGACGCAAGTAAGAGCGAAGCGCGACGGTTGTGTTTTTTTAACAAAACTGTGACACGAATAGCGTCCCACAACGCTTCGCTTTCGCTTCGCTTCGCGGTTTGCTGTACCTACTTTGTAGTTTGACGTCTCCGCTTCGGTTCCCAATGTCCATGTTTTTTGTAACATATTTGTTTTGTAAATTTTCTGGGATCATGTTGTAAAAGCATATTATACAACACCAAACAAAATACTTAGATACTAGCTCAAATTGACGAAGAAGTAGGATTAGCAAGTTTATGTTTCTTAGTAATTGTTGTTTTATCAGAATATAATATGCATTTTGCATTTTGTGTAGGTCAACTTTGTTGATTGTTATTCAAATTAACATGGTGAGGAAACATACTCTTGATTAAGTCAAAACAATTTGTTATGTTTTTAAAGTGATAACCCTCACTTCTAGGATTAATACACAAATAAAATTTGAAAAAGAACAAAATTTTATGAACGATTCGGGACTCGAACCCACGACCTCCAGCGTTCCGTGCCAGTGCTCTAACCAACCGAGCTAACCGTTCGAGTGATGTCTCGTTATAAAATCGTGTATGCTTTGTTCAACTCTCAGGTTGTGGCTTCATCTACAGGATCTACTTTACAATTGATAGCCTGCTCAACCCCAATATTTGCATATTAGGAATTTGACATGAGATGTCGCTCTTGTAAATCTAAACAATTTGTTATGTTTTTAAAGTGATAACCCTCACTTCTAGGATTAAACATTAAGCAGGATTACACAAATAAAATCTGAAAAACAACAAAATTTTTAAAATTTTGTAAAAAATAAAGAACATTATTTCGATTGGAACCTCAGACAATTAAAAAATTTATGACACATAAATGTAAAACATACTTGTATAGTGTTTCATCCCATATACTAGTTCTAAAGCAGGTACATTCAAGCGGTTTAGAGAGTCGTTTCAAATCTTCTTCTAGGTCTTGATACACCTCATCCCTTCTTTCCTCACTCAGCAGATCCATTTTGTGAACCAAGCAAAATATTCTTGCTTCTGGAGAGTTCTAAAATGGTATTGGATAAAATTTTATATTATAGGCCAATTATTGAAAGAAAAATGTTTATTTGTGATTATATCCCTACATTTAAATACAAGACATAAAAAAATAAACATACACAAATTTGAGGAATATTATTTATATATATTTTATGAATATGAATATTATTTTCTATATGTCACAAAGTGGTCCCAACTCAGCATGTTTGCTGGTTTGAAAACCAGCACTGGTCTTCCGTTGGGCCATTTGGTGATGTCACCTTAAAGATAATATAAAATAATGACTAATTTTAGGTTGTAAGCTAAAGTTTTTAAGAATTTAGGAATACTGTTGACCCTAAGGGCCATCCCTGCAACTTCCCACTAATTCCATACCCAATTCACCACTTCAAATCGTACTTATGATGATTTTGAGCTCTTCAAGCTCAAAAGTCTGATAAAAGTTAAATTAAACTCTATTTTATCAATTTTTAAACCAAAATTATTTTTGAATGAATGAACCGATTTTCACGCGGCGGCATTCGATGCGATTTTTTGAGCCTCATAAATTCTTTATTTTTGAGTTTCAATACTGACCAAACTCGGAATTTCGAAGTATATCCGAAAAAATTATATTTTTGGTTTTCTTTCGTCAACGATAACTCACTAATCAACCGATTTTGATGTGGTTTTTTGATGTTCTAATCTGATTATAAGTTATTGAAAAAAAATATAAAAAAAGATCTTTCAAGGGTGATGACCTTGATCAATTTTTGTGTTAATTTATATTAAGATTATATTCTTAGATATGTAATATATATTATAGTTCTTCATTTATTTTGTGGCTTAATTGATTGAATAGCATGTCATTTTCGCCTATAATTGAGGCATCACTGACCGTATGAATGTTATTGTCTTTGTATTATACTGAGCTTATATTAGTGTATACCTTGGCAGAATTTATTAAATAAATAAATATGAAAATATGTATAATTTTCATTTATTAAAAAACAAATTACATAATAATATAATAAACATACTCTCATAATTTAATTTTGGTAGATGGATCTCACCTATTATATAATAAATGTCAATATTGATCATTTTAATGCAGATTAGACTTATTAATGTTTGTGTAAAGATCTTTATATTGTATTAAGATCCAGTCTTATATATCTTATATAAAATTGCGCGTTTACCACTAAAAAAAACCCCATTTGTAGTATCACCACTGTTCAACAACACTACCCTTAAAGCCTCGCCTAGTATCAGAATACTGGGTCTCGAAATCTCGAGAGATTGCCAATTTGGTGGTCATCAGTGGGAGGCTCCTTTGCACAGGATGCCGGCTAGATTATGGGTACCACAACGGCGCCTATTTCTGCCGTGAAGCAGTAATGTGTAAGCATTACTGTGTTACGGTCTGAAGGGCGCCGTAGCTAGTGAAATTACTGGGCAAATGAGACTTAACATCTTGTCTCAAGGTGACGAGCGCAGTTGTAGTGCCGCTCAGAATTTTTGGGGGTTTCAAGAATCCTGAGCGGCACTGTATTGTAATGGGCAGGGCGTATCAATTGCCATCAGCTGAACGTCCTGCTCGTCTTGTCCCTTATTTTCATAAAAAAAAAAAAATCTGGAGGGCAAAGCCAAATTGGCTTCAAAGAAACTGGTCGTCATTAATAGAGCACGGCAATAATTTAATCCGGCCCACATTCTAGCGCTCTACAAAGCGCAGGTCCGGCCACATATGGAGTATTGCTATCATCTCTGGTCTGGCGCACCCCAGTATCAGCTTGATCTAGCTCGACCCAGTGCTCTGTGAACGGCTGGATCACATGGCATTGCGTAGAGAAGTCACTTCATTGTGTGTCTTCTACCGCATTTATCACAGGGAGTGTTCCGAAGAGCTGTTTAACCTGATCAGATGATTCCTCCTTCGCACGACATGCCACAAGTTAGGATATCATCCCCATCATCTGGATGTGTGGTGTTCCTCCACAGTGCGGTTTTCAAGGAGCTTTCTTCCAACTACTACAAAGCTATGGAATGAACTTCCTTGTGCAGTGTTTCCGGGACGATACAACATGGGTACCTTCAAAAAAAGCGTGTACAACTTCCTTAAAGGCCAGCAACACTCCTATGATTCCTCTGGTGTTGCAAGAAATTGTGGGTGGCGGTGATCACCTAACAACAGGTGACCCGTACGCTCGTTTGTCCTCCCATTCCTTAAAAAAAAATATATTGAACAGATAAAATTTATTTTTAGCACCTGCAGAATAGCTTCTAGGCATGACTGGTAGTAGTGGATGTCCTTTTCTCTTTCTCTACTTTCAACATCAAACACATATATTAAGACTTCTACATTCCGGAATATGTTATCTCTTTGTGATGCAAAGTAATTCTCCATAAAGGCCTCCTGGCCCCCACAGTCCCAAAGATTGAGAACGAGGTTCCCAAGAAATCTAACATGTGAATGTTCAACATCAACTGAAATTCATCAATAATGATAATTATTTATCTACTGCTACAAATGGGAGGCTTCTCATCTTAAGATACCTACTCGATGGATACCACAACTATGTCTTTCTCTGCTGTTAAGCAAAAGTGTGCATGCTTTTTTGGATTTGGGTGCCATCAAAGACTTACCCCCTTATTCATAATGGTCTGCTAACTTAAAACAGCTGCTACAGAGTGTTATTTTACATTCTGACTTAGGTCAATAGAAGAAGACAGAGTGAGAACAGCAGACTATTATGAATAAGGGGGTTAATATATTTTATCTAAAAGTGACAAGGGCAATCACAGTGCCACTCAATTTGGTGGGGTGTATCACTTACCAGCAGATGCAAATCTTGATTGTTTTGTAAGTTTTTCACAAAAAAAAACACACTTAAAATAAGATTCTCATTCTCAAAATATAAAAAACAAATTACACATAGCCAATGTTTGTGTGGCTGGTATAACACCAGTTTTCATTATCCATTATATTTTAGTGTCTCCACTATAATTAAATAAAGTAATGTGATGTGAGTAAGTGATGTCACACCAGGTACCTTTATTTTACACTTTTTATTACATTACAATTACACTAGACACATTATGATTCTATTAATTAAATCAAATAGAACTTAAGTATTTATTTATTAAAATGTTATTATTTATATAAGTCAAAACATACTTGTAGCTCCTAAACGTCTTGTATCCCTTGCGATGTAATTAGCAAATATAATGGATCTCATACTTGTTTTTCCAGACCCACTTTTCCCCATCAACAATACCTGTTAACATGTATATTATTTAATATCTTCTCCTTGAAAAAATGTCGCTAAAATGTGTAAATTTGAATATTACCTTCTTCTTCATGATGCTAAGTTGGCCTTATAAATTGCGCTGTTACAAAAATTAATTACTTTTTATTTATTCTTATTGGAGGATCTTAAAATTTATCCAGCTTGGCTTGTTGGAATAGATTTAACTTATTTATGAAATTTAATTGAGAGATTGGAGTATGTTTTGTAAAAGTTAACACTTTTTTTCTTTCTTGAAATTGATTGATAATTTAGTCCAAGTCAGCTGTCACTGTCAGACTCAGCTGTTAGCGTCCACACCACAGAGGGCACAGAAATCAGAATACAAAGAGAGTCGGTAAGATAATACCGGTATAAGCCAAATTAGATTTTAGTAAGATTTAAACTGATAAAAAACTTAGCCGTTCAAGTTCTAGATAGTGAGCCTTATGGCTTAGCACGCACTGCGATTAAACGTAAGTCTAAAAACGAAAAAAAATAACATGAGTTTTTTCAGTGACGTGATTCTAAAAACGCAACTTGCTACATTTTGATGGCAAATTGAAAAGCGCGTTGTTTTTGTGCCCCATAGTATTAGTATGGTGGCGCATGCATGGCGGTTAATTCTCGTGGTGGTGGTCTATTCAGTCTCGCTCGACTGGGCGAGCGCAGAGGATAGATCTTTAGGGGATATTGCCTTACAAAGTGCAGTGGCTTTATATTGTAGATACTGGCTCACAGATTGTAATAATTTGTCAATAGTACCAATGGACCTTCTGTAGTAATTAATAAACTTATCAGGATGCTGCCGCACGTCGTTGCAAAACTATCCTTTCAAATATACATATGGTACCCAGTACGTATGGCGGCGCTGTTTTCGTTTTCTTTTTTCTATTTTGATAACCAAAGCCGCAACACATGCTTATCGCCAGAAATCCATTGTGATGCTGGAATAAAATTAAGCAAAACGCCAACCGCAGTACGAGGTTGTATGCGGTTTTGCGTTTTCAGCTTTTTCTAAACCGCTCGCCTTTTAATCGCAGTGCGTGCTTAGCCATTAACAACTAACCTAAGCACCTAACGATTTGTGGACTGTGTTCTTTGGCTGTATGGGCTTTTGACCCCTTTGCCTGTCCAGATGGACGAACAGAACCAAAAAAAAAAAGGTCTGTGGTCTTATCGACTATCGTGCCTCGTGTTTGTCAATTGTCATTACTCATTTGTCATGATTGTTTGAAAAAAGCAAAATTGTTCAAACTTAAACTCAAGTCAAAACTTAAAATTATGACAAATGCTCAAAGCAAAATAAGATGGTGCTTAGAACGTCCAGATATGAGATGTTTTGGTTAATATAATAATATTTAAAATTAAATTTCTGATGGCTCGTCACCGGAACATTAGGAATAGAAGTTACTCGGACGATTATGACTACGATGATGTGTACGGACATTCAGTCGAAGAAGATTCCTGTTTATCACCAAGTGATGCAAGCCAATGGCTGTATGATCGTTCAAAAAACCAGCAAGCTATATCACAATTTTTGGAGTCTGATGACATCCAAGAAGAGACTGAAGAAGAGGTAGTCAACACACGACCTGGTTTAGAACGTCGTGAGTCTATTGATATACGATCCTTAAACTTGAATGAAGAAAATGAAGCAAAGCTTATGTCGTGCCTAGATGAGCTACGAAATATATTAGGTGATACTATTCCAGAAAATAACCTTGTACAAGCTATACTTAATCATAATTTTGATTATAACAAGGCTCTAGATGAAATTCTTAATAACAACAGTAAAGATGTTAAACCTGCACAAGAGAATAGTAAAAATACTAAACCCAAGTTGGTAATTGACCAGGTTTCAGCAATTCCACTTGTTGATAAAGCACCAATTATCACAACAAGAAGTAATATTCCTAAAGTTATTGCACCAAAATTTGAAGGTAGTGATGTAGAGATTATCAAAGGTTTTAAGCTCAATCAAGCTAGTGCTGGTAATAGCTGTTCAAGTACACCCCGTGATCAGTCCCCAGCCACAGAAAGACCATTTAAAAGTGATTGTAATATCATAGAGGATAAGATAAACAAAATTAAAGAAAACAAATTAGATCCCGAAAGTCAGTATTCAAATGAGAGGGGATCTGAAAAAGAACATTTGTACATTGTTGTTGTGGGACATGTTGATGCTGGCAAATCTACTCTAATGGGGCATCTATTATGTAAACTTGGTGAGGTGAGTCAAAGAACATTACATAAGTATGAACAAGAAAGTAAGAAGATTGGTAAACAGAGTTTTATGTATGCCTGGGTTTTGGATGAAACAGGAGAGGAGCGAGTTAGAGGTATCACAATGGATGTTGGTAGAGCACAGTTTGAAACTAAGACAAAGAAAGTAATAATATTAGATGCACCAGGGCATGCAGATTTTATCCCTAATATGATAACCGGTGCTGGACAAGCAGATGTAGCTCTGTTAGTGGTAGATGCAACCAGAGGAGAGTTTGAGTCCGGGTTTGACTTTGGGGGACAAACTCGAGAACATGCTTTACTTGTGAGATCTCTGGGGGTTAGTCAGCTTGCAGTAGCCATTAATAAATTAGATACTACAAACTGGTCTGAGGAGAGATTTAATGAAATTTCCAAAAAACTTAAGATTTTTCTAAAACAAGCTGGATATAAAGATTCTGATGTTACTTTTGTACCATGCTCTGGTCTAACTGGGGAGAATCTTATAAAAGCACCAGAAGAACCTAAATTGTTGCAGTGGTATAACGGACCATGTTTACTTGATGTGATAGACAAATTTAATGTACCACAAAGACCAGTATCTAAACCTCTACGTATGTCTATCAATGATGTATTTAAGGCAACAGGCTCAGGCTTTTGTGTCGCTGGGAGAATAGAGAATGGTGTTATTAATAAAGGTGATAAGGTTATGGTGTGTCCAACAAAAGAAATAGCTGAAGTACGAAGTATTGCCATCAATGATTTATCAAATAATATTGCTTTTGCTGGTGACCAAGTTGCTGTTACTTTATCGGGTGTAGATATACAGAATGTTGCTATTGGTTATATATTAAGTGATCCGGTACAACAGATACCCATCAGTTCTCGGTTTGAAGCAAGACTTGTTGTTTTTAACGTAAAGGTGCCCATAACAAAAGGGTTTCCTGTGCTATTACATCACCAATCTTTAGTTGAGTATGCTCACATCATTAAATTAAAGGCGCTTCTAAATAAAAGCACAGGGGAATTAATTAAAAAGAACCCACGGTGCTTAGGTAACAATTCAGTTGCTGTAGTTAATATTGAAGTTAGCCGCCCAATTTGCATTGAACGTTACAAGGATGTAAAAGAACTTGGTCGAGTAATGTTGCGTGTATCTGGAGTAACAATAGCTGCAGGACTGATCACAGATATTTATTATACATAATTACTTTCACACTAACTAATAAGACGCTAGCTTAGCAGTCCTTTACCTTCACGATAAAGCCAATTAAGACTTAGACGTTTTGAGACAAAAAATTGTGTACATTTTTGTTAAATATAGAGAATCATGATGATAATAATAAATTGAACATGTTAAATATTTTATTATGATACTAAATGTTATTAAAATATTTATTTTTATTGTGAAAATATGAATATGAAGATGTTAATAAACAAATATGGCCATAGTTGGTATTTTATTTATGATTTCTGGTTTGATGGATTTGGTGGAAATAACAAAAGGTGTGTTGATGTGTTTATAATAAAAAAATTTCATGTGCTTTGCATGTAGGTAAGATAAACTTTTACAGATTTTACTGTTGTTTGTTTTATTTATTTAGAGCACTGGTAACAATACCATCAGCTCAAACTAAAATACATTAAAAGAAGAATATTTTAATCATTTTTCAATATACTCAATTACAAGATTAACCCCTGTTAGGTTATCGGTATGTTATGTAGGTTAGCTGTTAGATCTTGTTTTTGCAAGAAACAAGACATTTAACTTCAGGTCTACAGATTTAGGTACCTACCATAAACCTTCGAAGTTGTATTATGTCCATGTTATACTCTGCATGATGACTAAATGAGATGCTACTTTAAATCTTTGAGAATGCGGCCACTGTGATTGTTAAAAGGTTGGTGGATTGTAAGAAAATAACATTTTTATTGACTTGCGATTGCTTAAGAAGTTCTTTTATCAAGAATCATCTTAACGCCTCGCTTAGTACCTAGCTTAGGTATCAAAATATTGGTTCCTGAGTGAAAGACAATTCAGTGGTCATTTGAAAGGCAAATTCAGCTTGGCTTCGGAGAAAGTGCCACATTACTCCAATCCGGTCCAAAGCTACATTCCAGCGCTCTAAAAGGTGCAGGTCCGGCCAATTGTAGTATTGCTCTCATCTCTGATCTGGTGCACTCCAGTATCAGTTCTATATATCCGCGTATAAAGCAGAGCTGCTCGAATCATCGAGAATCTAATTTGTAGTATTCAATGTGAAGTTGCGCAGGGAGCTCGTCTCATTGTGTGCTTTCTACCACATTTATCTTTGGAAGAACCTATACAGAAAACCGAAATGTTCAGGTCTCCGAGTTCCATTATCGCTACAAACTTAAGGCTTGATGTGTTGCGTTTTTTCACAAAGGATTCCAAAGGACTTCTACGTACTACCTAAAACTACTAAGGTGGGTGCACCATGGAGGGCCATGCTCCTTTGAAGGCCAACTATAAAAAAAAAAGAAATATGGAAAAGGGGGACAAACGGGCGTACGGGTCTGTACCTGGTGTTAAGTGATCACCGCCGCCCTCATTCTCTTGCAACACCAGAGGAATCACAAGCACCGTGAAGCAGTAATGTGTAAACATTACTGTGTTTCGGTCTGAAGGGCGCTGTAGCTAGTGAATTACTGGGCAAATGAGACTTAACATCTTATGTCTCAAGGTGACGAGCGCAACTGTAGTGCCGTTCAGAATTTTTGGGTTTTATAGAATCCTGAGTGGCACTGCATTTTATATGGTAGGGCGTATCAGTTACCATCAGCTGAACGTCCTGCTCGTCTTGTCCCTTATTTTCATAAAAAAACAAGAGCGTTGCTGGCCTTTAAGGATGGTGTACGCGCTTTTTTTGAAGGTACCCATGTCGTATCCTCCAAGAAACACCGCACAAGGAAGCTCCAAGCATTCCACAGCTTTGTAGTAGTTGTAAAGCTCCTTGAAAACCGCACTGTGGAGGACCGCCACACATCCAGATGGTGGGGATGATATCCTTACTTGTGGCGTGTCGTGCGAAAGTGGAATCCGGCGGCAGGAATCAAGTGAAACAGCTCTTCGGAACACTCCCCGCGGTAAATGTGGCAGAAGACACACAATGAAGTGACGCGGACGTCTCTACGCAACGCCAAGTGATCCAGCCGTTCACAGAGCACTGGGTCCCCGAGAATTCGAGCTGCACTGCGTTGCACTCGGTCAAATGGATCGAGCTGATACAGTTATTGTCATCTGATGACAAATCCTTCCTCTCACACTAAGCTCCATCAAACTTAAGAACACAGACGTGGCGGCGAGTCGCGAATATAAAGTAATGCAATATTTTATATAAGTGGTGACACTGTCATCTAAACATTTTATAGTTCCAAGTCCACGCAGACGAGTTATGGGCACAACATGGTAGATAAAGATTTATTTTGCTATAGTAAAAATTTAAATAAAACACTTTTAAAGGATTAAAACGCGTGTAATTGTAACGGTTTTACATTAGATGTTTGCGTAAAAGTTACATTTTTATTTTAGTTAACCCGACGTTTCAAGACCTTTCCAGATCTCGTTTTCAGGGGGACTGTAGTAAATGTGTAACACTCGCGTTAATCAAAGACAATACTATAATAAAAATTATTTTCAGAAAGATTTCTATTAAATCTATTATTTTTATGATCAAATGCGAAGTTCCTTGCTGTTACAGTGAGAAATTTAATTTCCTTCTCATTTCCCAACAGACGTTACACGCTACTCAATGTTTGCCAAGAAAATTGTGTTGACCTAAGTTTACTCAGGACTTTTTGATATATTATTATTACTAGGACTGTGTTTGATGCACGAGACAAATATTTCCTTTCACTTTTTTATTTATCATATAACCATGAATGCAAGTCTGTCTGCCACAAAATAAAAAATGAACCGTTATTGAACAAAGCTTACAAAACAAAATGGAAGAAACATTAATAATTGAACCTACATAAAATGATAACATAAAACGGAACCCTTAAAGGATCTCTTGTCAGTACGTTCGACTGTCCATCCACCTATCTGTCTGTCAAGACCGCTTACATCGGGAACGCGTGGAGGTATCCAGCTGAAATCAAAACGACATACTCAAGTCTACAGTCGCTGTAAAAAATCTAACTTCTAACTTAACATAAAAAAATAGGGCCGTTTAATTCGACATCGTTGCTCACGATTATTTTCGCACTCAATAAACACATAAATAAATACTTTTCAAATTATTATAATAAACAGTTTTACATAAATGTAATACGCTGACCGTACCTACGTCTGTCCATAGGCGCGTGCGACTTTCAAAAAACGCCCGATGTGGGAACAATGACATCCGTGCCATCCGTAACGAATGCTTTAGAGTGAGAAGAGAGTCAAAGCAAGAGTCACAGCAGACCTAATTCAGTGGGAGCGGTGACAGAGTACAAGAAGGTACGACGGGAACTGATAACTTATCGATTCTCCTTTTTTTTAAATAAGGGACAAGACGAGTAGGACGTTCAGCTGATGGTAATTGATACGCCTTGCCCATCACCTTACTCAGGATGCATGAAAAAGCTAAAAATTCTGAGCGGCACTACATTTGCGCTCATCACTTTGAGACATAACATGTTAAGTCTCATCTTCCCAGCAATTAGTTCATAATAAAAAGCTGTTTGTAAACAAGCATTAATTCAAAATTTTTGAAGCACTTCTGCAATACTCAACATTAATTGTACCGGACCGGACGGTAGTGGCAAACATACCAAACCAATGTGTGTTCAACCCGCATATCCGTGTTGTTTCAAATGTGATTCCGTTCACACAGGAATTGAGGAGGAGTCGTTAACAATACCCGTCCATCTGGTATTTAACACATATCTATAGAATAGCGATTTAGTAGTCGATTATCTCAATTTGAATCGTGTGAACACATAATGTGTGAAACTAAGGGCTATATTTCACGGTGGCGCAACCAGTCGCGCTTCCGTGGTGTGAAACCATACAGACACCAGAATCATCGCGTCCGAGCTGGTCACGCCACCAAATTGGTTGCGCAACCAAATGGACACCAGGTGAGTAACTCTCTATAGAGCTGTATACATTTTGTTGGTAGCGGCGACTGGTTACGCCACCATGGTGTTCCGGTGAAATTTAGTCCTAAGATCACCTATACATCTAGATAAACTGTGACAGCTGTGAAAACATCGAAAAAAATTGAGGTTGGCAGTTAACCTCTATTTTAAGCAATGTACGCACACTAATACTTAGTGACATACAAATCGCGAGTGTAAGAAGTAGATTGTCACGCACACTATAGATACTAATAAACCTGGTCTTTTTTCATCGGTTGTCTACCAGCACGAGGCTCTATCCTAGATTCTAGACGAATTAATTATCTAAGGTGTGAACAGATCTACAACAAATTGAATTGAATTATTATGGCTTCAAATTACTTGTAAACTCAACTAAGTGATATATACTCGCATACACGTATGTACGTAAAGGTACTGTGTACATGTTCTCTATGAATGATCACTTGGCGTTGCTAAGAGACTTCGTTGCATTTTGTGTCTTCTATCGCAGTTATCACGGGTAGTGTTCCGATGAGCTGTTTTACCTGATTCCTGCGGCCGAATTCCACCTTCGCACGACACGCCACAAATTAGAATATCACACAGTGCGATGTTCTTCCACATACAACAAAGCTATGGAATGAGCTTTATTTTGCGGTGTTTCCAGGACAAAAAAAGCGCGTAAACCTACATTAAAGACCAGCAACGCTCCTGTGATTCCTCTGGTGTTGCAAGAGAATGTGGGCGGCGTTGCAGTTGTTAAGTACTCGCAATGAACTCTGTCTCGCCCGCGTTGGCGCGAAAGAAATTTAAAATTTGAATTAAATTGTAAAGCTTTTAGCTGTTTTTATTTCTCTATGCGTCATCTCGTGAACGGGAGCTGCTTGTGGTGTCAGGTTGTCCTGTTATAAATCATTGTATTTGTTTGTTGCGATTCTAATTATGACAGTAATCACGACCATCATGTTCACGAAGCATAGGTACTTACATAAACAATGAATTCAAGCTCTTAAGATTTACGATATTTTATATTTATACAGTTTATTGGTGGATTATTATTATTTATTTAGATGGATCGACGATCTGGTCAAGATCGCCGGAATAGGTTAGATGAGGGCAGCGCAGGACCGATCGTCGTGGAGATCTTTGGGGGAGGCCTTTGTCCAGCAGTGGACGTCTTCCAGCTGATATGATGATGATGATGGCACAGTTTATTCTTTATTACTTTTTATGAAATATTTGGTATTCTTTGAACACGATCGATATATATTGGATACCTTAAAAACTAGTTTGTTATGTATATTACAGCCATTGTAAAATATAGTAGCCGTTGAATTTTTGGATGTGTTTCTCAAGAGCTCTACTTTTTCCGAACATAATAAAGTGGAGTCTGTAATTCAAAAGTAATATTTGTAGTGACGATTCAAAAGCGCTTAGTTTGGGCCTAATTTAATAAAGTTTGTTTGAATTTGACAATAAGTAACTCTACTTCCGTTTCGGAGCTCAAACATATTCCATCATTTACTAGTGACGTATCTCCTTCCATTGTTGGCACGTTCAAATTCAAATTCAAATATTTTTATTCAAAATAGGATGTGACATCACTTATAGAAAGTCAAAAAACTACCACCCATTCCAAAATGGAATGCCTCAGGCCTGAGAAGAATGGGCGCAACAAACTCAGCGGGCTTTTTTCCATCAAAAATATGTTTTCCAATTTATTGAATCAGGCGTTACTTTGCGGAAATCCATAATTATACAAATGATTTAAATTTTCGTTTGTTGTTTTTTAAAAACAAATATTGGCGGAATTAACACTAAAGAAAACTTAAATCATTTGTATGTTTTACAATAATTAAAGTAACATTTACAAAGTAACATTGTACAACTAAACTTATTATTTAATAGCCTGAGGGCGGTTGCTCCATTCCCAATCTGTGGTATCATTAAGAAAGTCATTTATGTTGTAGTAACCTTTACCACACAAACGTTTTTTAACAATTCTTTTGAATAACGTAATACTTTTGTTTTATTATAGGAAGATCTAACTAACCCTTATGTATTCCCAGGTTGCCTGGTATATCCTGAATTACCTACTAGCTCTACGAATGTGGCTAACCACGACTATATACAATAATGAGCAGGGTACCTAATGGTTGACTAGTCCATTACAAATGAGTAAACACAATTATGTTTGCTTCAAATGTCATGTATCAATGTGAAATTGGCATTATTTTAAGCATAGAAATCTAATTATAAGGTACTGGACAGACCGACCATGAACCGTGATTTAGTATTAATAGGATTCATATGAGTAAACAAAAAATGGTTTATGGGGGACATCTCTCGCTACTCTCTTTGCATAAAAGATACAATGTATGGTAGCTGACCAGATATGCTATTACCTAATTCTTTTCAAATCTAAATATTTTTATTTGAAATTGGATATAATATTATTGACTTATTGGAAGTTTAAATCTACCACCCATTCAAAAAAGTATGCTTTTTTTTTCATAACAATACGGTTACAATGTAGTATCGTATAATAAATTTTATTATTTAAAAGCCTGAGGGCGGTCGCTCCATTCCAAATTTGTGGCTTTGAACATTCAAAATTCTTTTGAATTTCGTAATAGATTTGTTTTATACATTTTTGAGATCTTGTTGTAAAATCTTATCCCCCCACAAAAAACTTACTAAATCGACTAACCTGAGTTTAGTAGTCATAATTTTATGTTTGTTCCTAGTGGTAACATTATGGTAATGACAGTTTCTAACAAATTCACTTATATATATAATATTATCAAGAATGATATATTGAGAGGCAACAGTTAACATGTTTATTTAAAAAAAAATGTTCTTAATGTTGATTCTACTATAACTTCTTGTAATAATGTTTGTTTCCAGTGAATTCCTAAACTAATGAACGGATTTTAATGAGGATTACCTACTTCATGGAGTGCAGTTTAGTCCAACTTGAGAGATAGTTTTTATTTCGATTTGGGACCCATTTTTTTTAATTCATTGGAATTAAAAATAATTATAAGTATTGACTTATCTGTTTTGTATGGACATATGTTCTATAAGAGAATTTATTGACGCACGGCTGTGAAACAATTTTATTATAACAACAGGGAGCATAATATTTTACGAAATAATTCTTGATGTTATGAATTGTATTGATAAATTCATAAAATAACAGTATTTTAATTATTATGTACAGAGCAACGTTTGTCAACAGAAAGTAGAAATCTATTTAATACTATTAAATGGATTTCTATTATTTTTAAACAATTCCTTGTATCTCGAGAACATAGAGTAGGGAACTGTCGAAAAATTAGTGTCAATAAAAACAAAAAGAATATAATTTTATTAAAATAACGAAGTCAGGAATGCAGTAGTTCATTACTAAATATAATGAATTGGTAAGGCGTGCCTTTCAATAATGGCATGCGTTTGTAAAATTAGAATTTTTTATCTTTTGGGTAAATCCACATAATAATTTGAAGTGGTCCGGTTTTGCACGGTTTTTAAGGTTAGGTACCACAATATATTATTGATTCCTATTTGTGGTTTTCTTAATAGATACAATAGTAATCTTATTTGGCACTCCTTATTTCATTAATTATTTATTTAATATAGAATAGATAATAGAGTGACAATCCAATGTGTTAAGTGTTTTTGTACACCTGATAAATCTCTACTTTAGATACATTATGCACCCTTATGAAAATTTAGTTAATTTATACGACTATAGAATATGACACGTCGAGAAAAAATAGTGGTGAACAGAGTTACGACGCCCAACACGGCTAAACCTGCATGCGTTGCCACCCCGTACCCCGACGTAGTGCTGATCGAGCACCCATTGTCTTTTAGATTTCTTTAGTTTAATTATGATATTGTTTAATCAGTCTTGTTCCAATTTATCTGTGAGTAACATTAAATATTGTTAAATAAAAGTACTTTTTAAAAACTTAATTCCCGACGCCCGATACGTAACTACAGTTAGCCTCTATTTTTAACAGTACTCACACTACCACGTATAACAAAGTGATTAACGTATCGCGAGTGTAAGACGTAGGTGTCATGCACACTAAAGAGCCTAAAAAACTTAGCCTGTTGTCATGCTTTGCCTAATTGAAAGATGCTCTATCTAGATATATAAAATATTTAAGACGAAAACCATTCAATGACATTTATGTCTATATCACAATTAAATGATTATGATTAGATATAACAATCTATCGCAAATATATATTTATTTAAAAAAAAATCATAAATGTATGTTTAGTCCTGTTAAGTAGTAGATTGTTAACCGAGGGTCGAAAGAATCAATTCCCGAGGTATTTAGACTTAGAAATTGATTTTTTTACCCGTGTTAAACACTCTACTTTTCATTTCGAATATGTGGAAAATAAAACTATTTGTTTATCTAAACTATTCATAGATAATATGTAATAATATTAGTAGTATCTATTTAAAATTAATTGTCAAATTAGGACAATAATTTATGTCGACTTTTTGAATTTTAAATATGGAACTCACCGCGTAATTGTTGCGGCTTATTCCGCTCAAAGAAGTTTGTGCTAAGTGCACACTGGCTGTTTAGAAAGTCACATGGGTGCAGCATTTTTTTATTAGATTTTCTTTTACATAAAACTCTTCACAGCTGACAACAGTTCTATTTTTAAGCTTCATTCCTGCCCTTAGGTGGGAAGTAATTTGTTTGAGTTTTTCCCTCTCTGTGGAGGGAGGCAGCATTTTCTACCCAATAATCAGATCAAAACGACAATACTTTCCGAGTGTGAGAAATGAAAAGTATTTTCCTGTTAGACCAGACAAGGGCTCTGGCCTTTGAAAATGGTAAGAAGTGAAAAAAATATATAGTAGGATGAAACCCATTGGAAAATGAAGAGAATATAATAAAATTGAAAGGAAAAATAATTTACGGGCGATCTGATGTCGCGGAGTGGAGGAGAGGGGGGGGGGTGAACTTATGGGTTAAAAATGGTTTATCGCGATTTCGTGCAAAACTACAAGTCCTATAGAAAAAAGTTGAATACCAAAGTTGTGGGTAATAAAATTGTCTATAACTTTTGTAGTTACACTGTTTTTCACATATTAACATCAAAATTTATGTAAAAAATTCGAATAACCAAGTTGTTGATTTTTCATTTTTGCCGGCTTTAAAGGCGTATTTTTCTTCCGTGAAACAGTAATGTAAGTAAGCATTACTGTGTTTCGTTCTGAAGGGCCTTGCAGCTAGTGAAATTATTTGGCAAGTGAGACTTGACATTGATTGTACTAACGTGACGAGCGCAGTTATAATGCCGCTCAGAATTTCAGGTTTTTTACAAGAATCCTGAGCGGCACTTCATTGCTCCTTCTACTCGTCTCGTCCCTTATGGTCATAAAAAAGTATAGTTCTACAATACGCACATTATAACGTACTGCCACAGACAACATAGCAGTGATATCATAAATCAGGAATGGTATTCATTGGCTCATTAAAATGTAAAGCTTTTATCTGTATTTCCAAGGTGAGACAGTGGTCGCGGTATCTTTAATATCTGCCGCAGTTCAGAAACCTCTGTATTCAATTTATTTAGCGAGCACCTCTCGTGATAAATCGTATGTAACTTTGGCGCCAGTTGAACGCGATACAAAAAATATAGGGTATACTGATTAAATGCGACAAAATACACTCTGCAAAAACGTTTTAAAGCTACTTGTAAGCCAGTCATCTCTGCGTCGACTCAATATTGTTTAGTATATTCGATATACAGGCGCACGATGTTTTTGACGCTAATGATAAAACTGGTTTCGGTGCAATGAATGCAGCTCAAAGGGTTTATCAGACGCGGAATCTCAAATCGATATAATAAGATCGCAGGCATCAGGATAATTTAAAAATATCGGATGCAATAAATTCTGCTCGAACGTCTTATAGTTTGCAATTTTTATGTGAATGCTTAGACTGTAAACGTTTTTTGCTGATTTTTATAATGTTTCGGGAATGTGTTTTGTATTTGCCTTGATTTCGTATCGAAAAATACATCCTGTGCCTGGTCGGGTTATGTTGTCATCGTATCAGTCCAACGAAAGACTATTTGGCTAAACTTGATTGATTCCACAGAAGAAATGCCTCAATTCGTGGTATTATTTCTCTACATTAAAAGGGGACAGTAGCACCGTTGTATTCCCCTTTTTTCTCCCTGGATAATGCTTCTAGAGAGGAGATTTTTTGTCACAAAATCTAGATATTCTAAAGCTATGTCTGTACGTTTTTATCAATCAACTAAGGACATAAGAAAATATGACTCTTCAAACATCGTAGAAAAGAGGCGTCTAGCGAAACTCTCTAAGAAAGAAGCGATTGTATGCAATTGTATTAAACGTTCAGTCATTGATAGATTGACAGATGACGGATATAATCTTATTAAAAACGGAGAAAGCCGAAATCTACCAGGTTTTAAGCAACTGTTCGCTTTCAAACTTAGCCGTTTCTTGCGCCGATTCTTCTCTCTCAGAGCGCCATTTGTTTCCGAAGCGGTATTAGTATCTAGTATATTAGAAAAGACAGCAAAAATAATTCTAAAGGAATTTAGGAAAATTTTCTGCCGGATGCTTTTTATGCCGGAATATACTTCGTCACCTTGTTTGTAATTACTATTTCAAACTGTCAAATCTCACTGCACGATTTAAACGTAATAAATTTCACTTTTTACAGTCCCGCCTGTCATTACGTAGTATTTTTTACATGCTCTTTGTTGAAGAGACTCAAGTACAAAGAGCTGTAATTATCAAAGTTAGTTGTAATTTATAATTTTGATCCTAAGCGACACTAGCGCCACCCAGACTTTAATAGTTCATCATCGAGAACTATGCTTCATGTTGGCAATTCTAATTTAATATTTATTTATACTTGCGTATTTATAATTTCATTATGTTCATATAATGCTCCCATAATACCCATATATTTAAGTTAAACCACTTAAGGCGCGACTTGAGGGTAACTGAGTTTATTTTAAGTATTCATTTTTGCTTTTTTAACCTTAAAACCTTAGATGATTTGTACTCTCAATAGAGCCTCTTGCTCTTAAGCAGCGCATGACAACAGGCCAGCCTTATTACTGTAGTGTGCTTGTCAGCTCACGTCTAACACTTTCGATACAACAGTCACTTTGGAAGCGTATTGCTGAAAATAGAGGCTTACAGTTTTTACACTATTTCTTTCGACTTTCACAGCTGTCACCGTCAATCTAGACATATAAATTGTCTAAGCTTAAAACGATGATAATTTTGTTGCATAGAAAAAACGAAAATTTTGTTAAAAAACCTTGAAGATTCTGGTAAAGAATACCTACTCGATGAGTGTGCAAGGTCTCACATGAATTTGACGTTTAAAATATATATTCGACTAGCCTATAAGATTAATTCCTTAGAATATTATTAGTGTCAATATTCTAAGATATTTTTTTTACATTAACTGGCTCCGTCGACTGAATGTCGACGATTTGGCCAACGCCAAGGTGGAGAGATGTTTTATTTTAATTTAGCTGTGGTTTTATTTGTGAACTGAAGAATAGGCAACAAGAGTTAGTACGGTTAGTAATAAACACCCATAATATTAACTACCTTGTTAGTATCTAATCTAAGTTTAAGGGAGAAATGTGTGAATGTAATTGGGAATATGTGCCTATATATTATTCGGTCTATTTAAATTATTGAATTGTCATTGGTGCTTGAAAAGTGTGCACTTTTTGACTGCACTTGACCACAGACTTGACTTCAATCCGACGTTTTAACATGGGTGAAAATAAGGTGAAAACCAGCACAAAATTTCTGTTAGTTACACACATACATACATAAATGTAATTTTTTACCAGTGGCTTCTTTGCACAGGATGCCGGCTAGATTATGGGTTCCACAATGGCGCCTATTTTTGCCGTGAAACAGTAATGTGTAAGCATTACTGTGTTTTGGTCTGAAGGGCGCCGTAACTAGTGAAATTACTGGGCAAATGAGACTTAACATCTTATGTCTCAAGGTGACGAGCGCAGCTGTAGTGCCGCTCAGGATTTTTCGGGATTCTCAAGGATGCTGAGCGGCACTGCATTGTATGGGCATAATATAAATTACCATCAGCTGAACGTCCTGCTCGTCGGACCTAATTTTCATAAAAAAAAATCAATAGACAATTACCAAGCTAATAAAACTGTGTTTAAAATATCTATATCTCCCGGTAATAAATAACGAATAGGTACAACCATCAGAGGTATCCAGAAAACATTTGGTGGTGCCGCGTTTGTAGAATACTCAATAGAATTCTTTGACGACTTGAAAACTTCAAAAGCCAAAGCAATTTACATAGCTAAGTATATACATTTTCAATTATTTATACTAGATACTGCAGTGCCTCTGGTATGTTTGCTGAATCGAGGGTGCCTGATTTCTATGCTGTGATGAGAAAGAGAGTTGCTTCCTTCTGGTATAGACTCCGCAAATCTCAGAACCGCATTCTCCAAACGGTTTGTGACGGGATGCCTAGCAATATTTTTTCATATTGGCTATCTGTGCATAAAAACAAAAATAGTAAATAAATGACGGTGCCATGACCAAGACGCCTGGGAAGAACTTTATTAACCTTTCCAGATAGATTATAAGTTTTGTGTATATTTTACCTTTTATCTTTATATAATGTATTAGAATATTACAACTTATTTGTTCCATAATATGTATACTGGGTAATTTTACCTTTAATAAAAACTTATTATTATTATTATTATACTTACTGCGCATAGTAACAAGCGTTGGGAGGTATTGCAATTTTGCAGCACAGTACAAAGTATTTACAAGAAAACGTTCACACAAGTAATAAAATTTTATTCGCATACTTGTATGTCGGAAAGAGTCGTTAGCTATTAACATTGTCTTGTCCTGCCCGCATGAGCCATGACGCATCGCCCCTGACCATTGTGAAATTTGAACTTTGCAATGTTATGTCTGACTTTGCATTTTATCGTTAGTCAATTGCTGTTCGAAAAAACTTTACACCGTTTTTTAGTTTTTAAATTCCCGATTGATATTTTTTGAACCGACTTCAAAAAGGTGAAGCTTCTCAATAGCATTGGTATTTATATACTATCTAAGTACAGATAGAGATAAATTACTACCTTTTACTGTCAGTAATTAGCTGTCAATAATCAAAAACTGTCGCAATATGGGGTATATAAGTCATTCGTATCGCCTTATATTGGGACGCGTGAACTGCATTTTCCATACAAACTTCTATCGCTGGTAAGCTATACGGCGTCCCATTGACAGACAGTGTGTACGGATAAGCTGAGTTACCGTCGATAGTTTTATTGGGACAGAAAAGTCAACGATAGTTACGATTTTTATCTCAAGTAACAGATAGACCGAATATTGGGAACGGCCGATAGTATAGAACGTCATTGGGCCCAGTAGGTTTTATTTTATGAACATTTTGAAGATGGTTTTTTAAACGTAGTTTTACATTTTTAACTACGTTAGGGTTATCCAAATGATTGAGTTTTCTTTAGTGTTAATTCCGCCAATATATGTCTTTAAATAATTCGACACGAGACTCAACTTTAAGTCTCGTCCCAGATTTTGGCGAGACAACACATCCTGAGGATGCCTCGTGTAGAGGCGAAACACGTGTCGAATTATTTAAAGACAAAATATTGGCGGAATTAACACTAAAGAAAACTCAAATCATAAGGATAATTATGGATTTCCGCAAAGTAACGCCTATTACAATAGATTTACCTCAGGGTTCGCTTTCACAGTACTTTGCTTGCATGATTAATCACTTCTTTTTCTTTTTTCTTAACTTACACAAGTGTGAGCAATATTATAACATTGATTCTTTAAATGTATGTGTTAACAAACGCAACCAACGCCATGGAGTTAAAAGATATCCCAATAAAGATTCTAATATATAAAATTCTCGTGTCATGGTGTTAAACATTGAACTCCTCCGAAACGGCTTGACCGATTCTCATGAAATTTTGAGTGCATATTGGGTAGGTCTGAGAATCGGACAACATCTATCTTTTCATCCCCCTAAATGTTCAGGGTGGTTCACACGATTTTTTTTTTATTTTTTTTTAAATATGTTTGATTATGAGTCAGCATTAAAAAATACATACAACTTCAAATTTTCACCCATCTACGATCAACAGTTACTTTTGTATCGCGATTTTAATATCGGCAATACAACGTGTGCTGGGTCAGCTAGTACATTTATATAAATGCTGTCGTATATTACTCTGTTAGGAAAGTTATTTAAAAAAAATTGAAGTAGGCGTTACTTTGCGGCAAATGTTTTGAGTTTTCTTGTGAGTGAGTGTCAATTCCGCCAAAATCTGTCTTAAAGCAATTCGACCCGTGTTTCGCCTCTACACGAGGCATCCTCAGGAGGTATTGACTCGCCAAACTCTGGCACGAGACTCACTCACTAGGAGAGTCACTCACTCTCCTAAAACTTTTAGTTTAATCTACGTATTAGGCTTAAAAAGTTTATGTTTGTTGGTCGTGATAAAAATATGACTATCACGCTTTCTAGAAAATTAAATAATCTTAAAAATTAATTAAAATTAATTTAGGAGATCCACACACATCTAAGAAATTCAAACTATACAAATCTAAGGTATTCTTCATATTATATATATAACGGCCGTTCCCAACATTCAGTCTATCTCTTACTTGAGATAAAAATCGTAACTATCGTTTACTTTTCTGACCCAATAAACCTATCGACGGTAACTCAGCTTATCCGTATACGCTGTCTGTCAATGGGACGACGTATAGCTTACCAGCGATAGAAGTTTGTATGGAAATTGCAATTCACGCATCCCAATATAAGGCGATAAGAATGACCTATGTGGTATATTGGACAGCTTCAGATTACTGACACCCAATTACTGACAGTAGAAGGTAGTAATTTATCTCTATCTGTAGATATTATATTGGGAACGGCCGTAAGACATTTTCCTAAGTATTGACTCATCACGATATCTCTGGAACAATAAAGGAAGAGACTTGAAATTGTCTAGGAATATTCCAACCGCCGAGTAGAGGTGAGCTACGAATGGATTTTACGAAGTTCCACCCTCAAGTTTTTTTTTATTATGAACAGAACAACGCCTGTCGGGTCAGCTAGTTCTTCATATAGTTAACCAACTAGCAGTGGACCTAGGATTTAAACCCAAGGCGTTTTCAGACCAAATAGGCGCGCGATAGCGAAGCCTGATTGCGGAAAATAGACCGCGAATAATGGTCAAAACGGATGAAAACTAGATAATATTATATAAGGTTTGTCTTACGTGTTGACAGATTAAGATGTACTGTCTATCTTTATGTCTGGCCACAGGCAATCATAAAAATATACAAAAATAAAAACCGTTACAAAGCAGTTATGGTAATTTATCGATACTTTCGGCTCCACGATCATTTTGGATGACAATGGCCTCGCAATAATGTCACACATGGAGGTATTTTTGTTTATATCATAAAAATGTTGACCTCAGGTCATCGACGTTCTTTTATTATCATATAAGAATCGTTGCCACCAAACTCGCATTTTTGTATTGTTGTTATTCATAATTTATTTAAATATGGATATATTTCGTATTGGGCTTTTACAAATGGTAGAATGTATTTTCTGTATAAAATTACAGACCTGTTTGATGGTTAGATAGTGCTTCAGAGTTCATTTTAATAAGTTATCTGTACGAGAGGAATAATAAGTTCATTTAGAAAAAAACATGTGTCACACGACAAAGCGACTAGAGAATCTCGAGATGACTTTATCCTAACAAGCATTACGTATTTGAGTATGACGGCTCAGTTTAATTCAATACCAATATCTCGCTACTTTAATAAAGTTTTCAGTGCGCCTAATAATGTCTTCATTTCAACTTTGTATTATTTAATTAAACAACAAATTGTTAGAAGTGAATTAATGGTTTAGCTCTGTGGTAATGAATTATATGATAAGGCAAAATGGCTTCATTAATTAAATCTTAGCATAGTTAAAGACTTACGTAAAGCCTTAAAAGAACAAAATATAGACATGAAATAAGGCGTTCGTCAAGACGACATACACATAGCCCTACTAAAAGAAATATTTCGGAAGTTAGAGTATTACCAGTTCAGTTCGTGAATTTACAAAATATGCTAGTAGACCTAAAAAGAAAAAGCCGTAGAGTTGTCTTAAGGCAACTAGGAATTTTTATTCATTCTTAATAAATTATGACCACCGAGAACGAAGACTCTATTAAAGTAAATGGTGAAACCATCAAAGCTGAGAAAGAGTACCTACACCTACTTGGGCTTAATAATTTCAGATGCGAATTTAATGTCTTAAATGTAGATACAAGAATTGGTAACGCATGGAAAAGCTATTGGAGACTTGAAGAGGGTTTGAAAAACAAAGGTACTGAGATATCGTTAAAACTTGTGCATTTACCAATACAGAACTAGGAAACTGAAGTGGAAATGATCAGGACACGTAATGGAAGGAGCTTGGTACCCAAGAAGTAAAAGAGAAAACAGGGAAGACAGTATTTGAAGGAAGAAGGCGATATAAAAGCAACAGGAAGAAAGACAAGGATCAGGATCGCACTACACAACTAGATCGAATCTAGGCAGATCCGCCCCCTTGTGTAGAATAGTTGTCACCTACAACAACTTGGTTAAAAGAGCTGGTATAGATATTTTTCAGCACTCTGCCCCATGTTTTAAAAATCATTATGAAAGTACTGCAAGATGGTTAGCCATTGTTCGTAGTTATTGTTTTATTCTTTAGTTTTTCTTGGTTATTAAGTAAGAACATAGTTATTTTTTTATCAGCCTTTTGCCTGTGGCTTTAATTTGTTAATTTTTTTTCAATAGTTTTAGCTTAACAAAGAATGTATATAATACTCTTAAGCATGTCGAGTTAGCCTGTAAGTGGAGTGTACAAGATTATAAAATAATTTTTATATGTATCTATAGATTAAGATAGTTGTATGCGCGTTGGCTTCCTAATAAATAAATAAATACACAAGCAGCAAGGAGATATGTTAGCGAATAGAGGTGGTCTATGTTGTTTTAAAAATCAGTTGTGACCCATAAATAAAGGCAAACAAGTAAATAAAAGCTTATTACAATAAGCCCCAAGATATTATTGATCACTGATACTGTAAAGATGTAACAATAAAACCGTGCAGCTTCAAAGTCAAAGTCAAAAAATCTTTATTCACTGTAAAACTTTATAAGTTATTTAGTGCAAGTCAGGATAAAGTACAAAAGTTACAATAGCATTCAAATGAGTATAACAATATTCTTTAACAAAATTTAGAACAACTATCTTTATCATTCAAATAATCTTTCACATTATAATCGGCCTAGATGTTAATTTATTTTTTACTATACTATTAAATTTTTTAATAGGTAATATTTTAATTTCATTTGGGAGTTTATTATAAAATATAACACAATCCACTTTAAAAGATTTAGCAATTTTACGGAGCCTAGTAGATGGAATTGCGAGTTTATGTTTGTTTCGAGTATTGACACTATGTACATCACTATTCATTTAATATAATAAAATATAATATGTTTATGAGCGTATATGTACTGGCTGTGTACGTTCTCGTATATGTACTTTCATAATATTTATTTCACCAAATGATTCCTGACCTTCAATGATTCGCAGACAACAATAATTGCTAACAAGGACTTAAGTTTTTGTTTCGTTTACTAACGTTGAATTGAGACGAGGTTATTGACCAATACAAGATCAATTACTTACTGGACTGCAAAAACATTTTCGTTGTGATATAATTGACTATTGCATACGATTATCTTGAAACAAGTTCCATTTTATATACCTACTAAGCGCAGACAGATTTCAATAATCTCTCATTGATTTGTGCTATTATAGACACAGTTTATAAAGTTGTTTAATTACGGACTGATTTGAAATTAGTTGAATAAGAGAATAGATTTTATATTAATACTAGCTGCCCTTTCGTTTTGTTCGCGTATTAATTTAAAAGAAGTCATCGATAAATTGAATTCGGGTGGCCAATGTTATTTTTGACATAAAATGTGCTTTAAACTAAGGGAAGAGACGAGCAGGAAGTTTAGCTGATGGTAATTAATACGCCCTGCCCATTGCAATGTAGTGCCGCCCAGGATTCTTCAAAAACCCAAACATTTTGAGCGTCACGAAAAAAGCGCTCGTCTCCTTGAGACATACGATGTTCAGCCATATTTGCCCAGTAATTTTACTAGCTACTGTGCCCTTCATACCGGGACGTTCTGATAAAAGGAAAGGTCCAAAGCGAACGGAACCGGCGAGCAGGTGTGTAATGATGGAAGCAAGTTACGTTCTGTTGTCTCTGCCTAACCCGACGAGAAAAAGGCGTGAGTGTATGTATGTTTATTGAAGGAACATAATATGTTGTATCGTCCTGGAAACACGCGAGGAAGCTCTCTGAAATCGCACTGTTGAGGAACACCCCACATCCTGATGGTGGCGAAATCCAAGTTTGTGGCGTGTCAAGTGAAGGTGGAACTCAGCTACGGGAATAATGTCAAACGGCAGCCGGTATATATATACAGTATTGACAGTTTTTATTTCATAATATAATCATTTAACGGCCGTTCCCAATATACTATCTACAGATTGGGATAAATTACTACCTTCTACTGTCAGTAATTAGCTGTCAATAATCTGAAGCTGACCCAATATACCCGATGAGTCAATCTTATCGCCTTATATTGGGATGCGTGAATTACCATTTCCATACAAACTTTATATCGCTGGTAAGCTATACGTCGTCCCATTGACAGACAGCGTGCACGGACAAGGTGAGTTACCGTTGATACGTTTATTGGGACAGAAAAGTCAACGATAGTTACGAATATGCCCTGTGCTGCCTCGGGGCGTAAAAAGAATAGGGTAGTCCCAGGTCCAAGGGTGTCGTAAGAGGCAACTACGGGCTTTTTGAAAGTGGGAGAGTCACGCTGCTGCCTTATGACGTCAGCACAATCGGGCCAGACTCGTCCGGGTTACTTACCACACTCGCACAGAATACCGGAGTGAAGTAGCGGCCTAGTGCCGCTATGTTTCGCATAGGTTAGTGTCGAGGACCGGAGGCCATTCCCCCCCGCCCCTCCCCCCCCCCCCCCCCCCAACAAAATATGAGAGCGGTCCTAAAAAATAAATTACCCCAGGAGGGTACCGGCTCTTGTAGAGCCGGAGAATCCCTCCCCGAGCATTCGCGCTCGGGCTGCCCCTCGTATTCTGGGGAGGGCACAGTACCGCGTATGTCACAGGACAAACAGGGCAGCAACACCACGGCACCCCGCTCCACGCTTAATGTGGACTTTTGTAACATCCGGGGAATTCACTCCAACTTAAACGCCGTCCACCACCACCTTGAGACGGCGCAGCCGGCCTTGTGTTTCCTTACGGAGACGCAGATATCTCGACCTAGCGATACGTCATATTTAACGTACCCCGGGTACAAAATTGAGCATAATTTCATGCCTCATGCCGGGGTATGTGTGTACGTTAGGGAGGATATCTGCTGTCGCCGTCTCGGCAATTTTGAGGGTAAGGGCCTGTCTACTCTCTGGCTCCGCGTAGATTTAGAGGACCGCGTCCGCATCTATGCGTGTGTCTACAGGTCCCATAGTGGTAACGCAGAAACGGATCACCTCATGGGCTGCGTTCAAGCGGCATTTGATGACGTGCTTGCTCAGATCCCCTCCGCTGAAATCGTAGTCTTGGGTGATTTCAACGGGCACAATGCCGAATGGCTTGGATCACGTACCACAGACTACGCAGGGCGATCTGTGCATAATTTTGCATTGGCGTATGGTCTGTCCCAATTGGTTGAGTCGCCGACGCGGCTCCCGGATGTGGATAGCCACATGCCGTCCTTATTAGATCTTCTGCTGACTACACATCCCGATGGTTACCAGGTCTCTGTCGACGCCCCTCTCGGAACGTCCGACCATTGCCTGGTCAGGAGTGTAGTGCCTATCCGACGCCAACGTCGCAGACCACCAGCGACCCGCCGCGTTTGGCACTACAAGTCAGCAGATTGGGATAGGATGCGTTCCTTTTTTTCATCCTACCCTTGGGGCAGGGTTTGTTTCCTTTCAGATGATCCTAGTGCCTGTGCCGTTGCAGTAGCCGATGTGATACTGCAGGGCATGGATATTTTTATACCAAGCTCTGTAGTACCGATCGGTGGCAGATCACAGCCCTGGTTCGATGCGTCAGTTAAAGCAGCATCTGACTGCAAAAAACAGGCGTATCGAACTTGGGTTGCGGCGCTGGGCTCAAAGGATCCGAACTGCAAAGTTCTGAAGAAGAAATATAACCGTGCCTCCAGATTTTTTAAGCGGCAAATCGCCCGTGCGAAATCGAAGCACGTCGTCAAAATTGGCGAGCAGCTTTCCAGTTACCCGACCGGAACACGCAAGTTCTGGTCGTTGTCGAAAGCTGCTCTTGGTAACTTCAACCAGCCGTCCATGCCGCCGTTGCACATGAGGAATGACACCCTGGCCCATACGGCAAAAGAGAAAGCCGATCTCCTGTGCACTCTTTTTTCCTCCAACTCGACTCTTGACGACAACGGAAAAACACCGCCGACCATCCCGCGGTGTCAGAGCTCCATGCCTGAAGTACAGTTCCGACAGAAAACTGTTAGGCGAGCTCTGTTTTCGTTGGACGTTAGGAAGTCGAGCGGGCCGGATGGCATTTCTCCAATTGTGCTTAGAACGTGTGCCCCTGAGTTGACGCCGGTGCTAACGCGTTTATTCCGGCACTCTTATTCAAAAGGCGTAGTCCCTGATTCATGGAAGTCAGCCCTTGTGCATCCGATCCCAAAAAAAGGAGACAGTTCGGATCCGGCAAACTACAGGCCTATTGCTATTACCTCCCTACTCTCCAAAATTATGGAGAGCATAATTAACCGCCAGCTCTTGGTATACCTTGAGGGTCTCCAGTTGATCAACGACCGGCAGTACGGCTTTCGCCATGGTCGGTCGACTGGCGATCTTCTGGTATACTTAACACACAGATGGGCGGCGTCTATTGAAAGCAAGGGGGAAGGCCTGGCAGTTGGTCTGGATATAGCGAAGGCCTTTGATCGTGTATGGCACAAGGCGCTCCTCGCAAAACTTCCATCATTTGGGCTTCCCGAGAGCTTATGCAATTGGACCTCCAGCTTCCTTACTGGGCGCAGCATACAGGTCGTTATCGACGGTTATTGCTCGAATCCCAAGCCCGTGAACGCTGGAGTGCCCCAAGGCTGTGTGCTATCTCCCACGCTGTTTCTTCTGCATATCAATGATATGTTGGACACCGCCAACATGCATTGCTATGCAGACGACAGCACTGGTGATGCCGTATACACGGGCCATGCAGGTCTCTCTCGGGAAAACGTCGACCAGTGCCGGGTGAAACTTGTGTCTTCTGTCGAGTCCTCTCTCGAGAAGGTCGCGGAATGGGGTAAGTTGAACCTTGTCCAATTTAACCCCCAGAAGACTCAAGTTTGCGCGTTTACCACTAAAAAAACCCCATTTGCCGTATCACCGCTCTTCGAGAACACTTCCCTTAAAGCCTCGCCTAGTATCGGAATACTGGGTCTCGAAATCTCGAGCAATTGCCAATTCCGTGGCCATCTGGAGGGCAAAGCCAAACTGGCTTCAAAGAAACTGGGCGTCATAAATAGAGCACGGCAATACTTCAAGCCGGCCCACATTCTAGCGCTCTACAAAGCGCAGGTCCGGCCTCACATGGAGTATTGCTGTCATCTCTGGTCTGGCGCACCCCAGTATCAGCTCGATCCATTTGACCGCGTGCAACGCAGAGCAGCTCGAATTGTCGGGGACCCAGTACTCTGTGAACGGCTGGATCACTTGGCGTTGCGTAGAGACGTCGCTTCATTGTGTGTCTTCTACCGCATTTATCACGGGGAGTGTTCCGAAGAGCTGTTCAACCTGATTCCTGCCGCCGAATTTCACCTTCGCACGACACGCCACAAGTTACGATATCATCCCCACCATCTGGATGTGTGGCGGTCCTCCACAGTGCGGTTTTCAAGGAGCTTTCTTCCTCGTACCACGAAGCTGTGGAATGAGCTTCCTTGTGCGGTGTTTCCGGGACGATACGACATGGGTACCTTCAAGAAAAGCGCGTACACCTTCCTTAAAGGCCGGCAACGCTCTTGTGATTCCTCTGGTGTTGCAGGAGAGTGTGGGCGGCGGTGATCACTTAACACCAGGTGACCCGTACGCTCGTTTGTCCTCCTATTCCATAAAAAATAAAAAAAAATAAAATATAAATATAAATAAAATAAATATAGTATTAGCAAAGAGTAGGGATGGATACTTACGTATTAAGTATTAGCATTGTTTTGTTGTCAATATTAATTATACAGTGTATGTACAATACCGTAATAGATCAGTAACTTAACTTCATACTAGAGCGCCCGAATAGACGCACGCACACATACACACGATTCACACCGCCGCTAAGCAATCATGGGGAGACAATACTATTGAGTGCCACCATAGATAATACACTCTATACTAGTGATAGATGTGCAACTATTGTTTTTATTTTGTAGAATCAGTGTACCCAGTCAGGCGCTAGATGGCGCTAATTATGTTTATAGTTTTTACTATTTTTGTAGACCGTATTGAATGCATATGTTTGTTTTGTGTGGGTGGAAATCTTATTAAAAAAAAAAGTTTAATAATTTCAGCAGTTACCTTTAAATAGGGAGAGGCATTAAATAATTACAACACGATAGTCAAGTCTTGTGTTAATAAGTAAGTTAAGTGAGTTTTTTGCTATCACTAGCTTTATCTATCCATCTATCATGTATGTTTAATTAATGCCATCGTGGTGAAGTTGCGTACCTAAAATAATAGGTGGCAGCACTTTCAATTTAATTTTTTTTCATGTGCCAATGTAGGGAAGTTGCACCCCCCTGAGTGCCACGCCGTTAGCTGCCGAGACTGGTCGCTATCCGAGGTAAATAACTGCACCGTGCCGCACCGTCCGCTTCATCAATATTTTTTTATGTACCAACCCTAGCGCTCCGCCCAGATGTAGGTATAAATAACAAGGACACCGCTGAGTTACGCTACTATTCTTTTGTGTTGTTTGCGAAGTAATGCACCTAAATACTCAAACGCTTCAACTTGTCTAACATTTCAATAACCTGTCAACAGATAGCATTGGACTATAACGAATAATATAACTATATTGGACATAACTATGGATAGATAAGATCTTGTCATTAAACGGTGAAAGCAATAGATCCGTAACTAGAGATACGTTATTGAAAACGGCCGTAAAAAAACTTCAAAATAGTAACGGTATTTCCCATAAAATTACATTTTGTTTCCACAAATTAACGCCGTTGGGCGCGTTTGAAATGCAAAGATTACAGAAAGGTGTAATTTATAATGTGTTAATTATTGTCCTTGTTTCAACAAAAAGGTATACGGCGATTATAACACATTCTAATTATAATATGCAAATTTTATTAAGCTTGATTACACAAAAGAGGATTGTTAAAATTTCGTCTCGCGTTTTGGATGATGTTTTGTGCGAGCCAAGAGTGATGTTAATGTAGACAGACTGTTTTGTACTAACTATTATACTTATTTACCGATCTAAGACGCGGATAGAAACGAAATGTTAAGTTACTCCAAGTTTAAAATTACTTCTCTCTTAAGTAATTCTGTTGTGACAAAGGTAAGATAAAGACAAACGGCCTTACAAATAAACTTGGTATAAAGTTATAACTGATGATAAACAAAGAAAATGCAAAATGTTTACAATATCGTTGACAACACTGTCAACACAATGATAATTCTTTGGCCTATGGACTTGCATCCCGTGCCACTAAATAAATTACAAAAAAAAAAAAAAATGATATTTCTGAAGTTTTCCGAATGACAAGCTGCCTTGCAAATAAACGCGGGAAACGTTATACGTCCGAATAAACCAATCGTAAGCAAAATGTCTATTTGTAAACATTTTGCATATTCTTGGTTTATGCTTGGTTATAACTTTATTCCAATTTTATTTGTAAGGCCGAAAGTTTTAAATTTAGAATAACTTTTCTTCACGTTTATTAATGACACAGATGGAGTATTGCTGACAGCAATACTCTGGTCTGGCGCACCCTAGTATCACCTCGAATCATTTGACTGCGTGAAACACAGAGCTGCTCGAATTGACGGGGACCCAGTGCTCTGTGAACGGCTAGATCACCTGGCGTTGCGTAGAGACGTCGCTTCATTGTGTTCCGAAGAACTGTTTGACTTGATTTCTACCGCTGAATTAGGATATCATCCCCAATATCTGGATGTGTGGCGTTCCTCCACAGTTCGATTTTAAACTCACTTTCTTCAACATACAACCAAGCTGTGGAATGAGATTCCAGGACGATATAACATGGGTACCTTTAAGAAAAGTGCGTTCACCTTTCCAAAAGGCCGGCAACGCTCCTGTGAATCATCTGGTGTTGCAAGAGAATGTTGGCGGCGGTGATCACATAACATGACGACCCCTACGCTCGTATGTCCTCCCCTTCCACAAAAATAACATGTCAGGCTTGTGCATACTCGTCCATTGGCAAAACTGCCATTGGCAAAACTGCCATTGGCAAAACTGCTTCATAACAATCGGTCTACTGACAAAATTTTTAACAAAAAAACAACCGATTTCAAAAACACTATTTCAAAACAATAGACATAATATGCTCTAAAGAGTATAAAAATAATTGCGTATTTTTATACAATCTAATTAATTAATCTATAGTAGTTACGATTATTATAATTTTTGGAATCGGTGTCCTTCCGCCGCGACTCGCCCTCGCCTCCTCACAACTCAAGCACATCTCACGTATTATTATGTATGTAGCTACAAACCTATCTTGGATGACACCGACTCCAAAATTTACAATAATCGTAACTAGGATTAGATTAATTAATTAGATTGTATAAAAATACGCACTTTTTTTATACTTTTTAGTGCATATTATATCTATTGTTTTTAAATAGTGTTTTTGAAGTCGGTTGTTTTATTTTTGTTATTTTTATTTTTATTTTATGATTTTTAGTGAATTTGAAGAACACTATAGTTAGTGTTCTTCAAATTCATGATGGTGAAAAGTGAAAAGAATCGGCCGAGTATCTTTAATTTGCTCCTAAAAATGGAAGAGTTACTTTGTCATGGATTCCGTAATCAGAACCTAATCAAACTCTCACCAAACTATCTTTGAAGTATATCCTTTCCAATAAAAAGAGAATCATCGAAATCGGTTGGCGCGATATTGAGTTATTCGTAAATTTATCATCCACTTTGCTATACGCATGTATAGCAAATTTAAGACTTTTATGGTTTTCTCATGGATGCCACTGTCAGATTTGGACCAAATTACAATGGGACCACACGGGAAGCACCAGCTTTCAAATAAAAAAGAATTATCAAATTCGGGTCACCCAGTCAAAAGTTTTGAGGTAACAAATATAAAAAAAAATATACCGACGAATTGAGAACTTTTTCTTCCTCCTTTTTTGAAGTCGGTTAAAAACATCAATGTTTATAAAGAATGGTTATTAAGTATGAGGTCGTAATATTATTGGGGCGCTCCATCTAAACTTTGGACTTTTCTAAATTGCCTCAAGTAAAGTTCTTTGTTATCTGTTGAGCTCCGGTTCAGCTGGAGGTTCAGCAAATTGCTTAATAGATAATACAATATCAACTTTACTTATACCTGTTTCATGATTAATTATTCCTTTGACTTTTTCAGAGTTATCACTACATATTATAAAACAAAATCCTCCGCCGTGTCAATCTGTGTGTTCAAAAAATTTCATGCACCGATTTTCGTGCTGTTTTCACCAATGGTTCTTGAGGAAGGTTTTTTGTATACATTTTTGTGTACATTCACGATATTTGTTGGAGAAGTCGGAAAAGAATAAGACGTCAGGAGCCCTATTACCAAAATCGAAATACGAAGTTTCGGTTGACGGATCATACATTTCCCTATTAATAAAGTGTTTCGGATCCGAAGTTCGCGATTAGACATTTTGTCTTCCGTTTACATTATTCCCAAATTTACTTGACATTTACTTTTTCGTTGTTTAACATTATTATGATAACTACAACATCACTTTATATGGTTATGTCTATGGTTTCAAACCGAAATCCATCCGTACTATTCGGATCCGAAGTACTTTGGTAATAGGATTTAATAAGAAGTTCGTCGTTCTTTCGTTTCAGACCGAAACTTCGGTTTTCGATTTTGGTAATAGACCCCCAAAAACAAAACAAAGTTGCTTTCAACGAAAACGCAGTCTAAACCCTCTGATATACACAATAATGTATGGTTGAATTGGACGTAGTTCCTGAAAAACGTTCCAAGCCACAAACATCACATTTTAAGGCATTCGTGTTTGAAGTTTAATAAAAATTAGTGTATTTCATACATGTGGGTTGGACTACTAAGTCATGATGTCATTTAAAGAGTGCTAGTAGGGCTGCCATTTATTTGTCAGTCCGTTAATATGAATCACGTGACCAGTTTTGGGTTCTTAACTCCATGTCGACATGATTGTGGTTTGGAACGTTTTTCTGGAGTTACGTCCATTTGTGTATCTTATTAAGGTCTACAGAAATGTCCGTGATATATCTCTCTCTTAAGAATAACATACTATATCCATTTTAATACTTCAAAAAAATTGGCAATTATAAAGCGGTAATGTAAAACCTGGTTTACATAAATATAATTTTAATACGATATTAATCCTTATCTGTTTATTAACTACTACATGGTATAAAATCAATCAGATATACGTTTTTGTTCCATTTTTACTTTATTATTTATTACATTTCTTCCGAATTCTTGCTTTTTTTTTCTATTGACAGACCCGCGTTTGTCCAGCTATCCAATAAACAAAAATATTTATATATGAACCGGCAACAGATTTAGAAGTGAAACACTAACATTAAACAAATCATAGGTGCTAGGGATATAATAGTCACCAGTGGGAGGCTTCTTTGCACAGGATGCCGGCTAGATTAAGGGTACCACAATGGCACCTATTTCTGCCGTGAAGCAGAAATTTGTAAGCATTACTGTGTTTCGGTCTGAAGGGCGCCGTAGCGAGTGAAATTATGGGGCAAATGAGACTTAACATCTTATGTCTCAAGGTGACAAGCGCGGTTGTAATGCCATTCAGAATTTTTGGGTTTTTCAAGAATCCTGAGCGGCACTGCATTGTATTGGGCAGGGCGTATAAATTACCATCAGCTGAACGTCCTGCTCGTCTCGTACCTTATTTTCATAAAAAAACACATATTATTTGCAGTACATAAGGTTAAAATTTGCTAAAAGTGCTAAATGAAGTTAAAAACGTTAAATTTATAAAATAAAAGATATAAGAAATTAAAAATACAAGTCTTAATGTTGTGCCTTTCAAAAATATATCCATGTCTAATTATTTTTTAAATAAAAACGCAATAAGTGTTCAAAGAAAATATTACAGGAAAATCCGATGCGGTCATGGTGATGTCATAATGACTGGCATTTTTATTATAATTATTTTATCAGTTTTAATTAGTATGTCTAGATAGCAACACAATTTTAGTAGTAGGGTTATGATAAGTAAGATAATTTGATAGGTACTTACAGAATCCGAAAGGTATTAAGGTAAAGGTCAGGAGGATAGCGTCACCAATAGTATTCAAAAATGTGGTGCAACACCCATCGACCATCGAAGTGACCAAATATATAGCGTCATCCAATGTAGTAAAATATATCGGGACACCATAAACGTCATAAAAATAGCCACATTCCAAGCACGAAATATATATAATAATATAATCTCACCAGATATATACAAAAATTGCTAAAATATCGAATACTACCTAGTTGTAGTAAGTCGAGTTGTTTTCAAAAACAAGTTTTCTTTTCTGTTTGAGAATATTATATTCCTGTTTTATTTGTATAAAATATAAATAGAAGCACACTTGGCTTCCTGATTCATTCAGTAACTGAGCCAAGTGAACATTTGGGGCGATAACTATAATAAGCGATATTTATGTGTTATTGGTGATTAATAATGGTTATTGTATGTTGCCAGTGATGACAGTCGCTAACTATGGGCCTTATGAGACAGCTCGATGTTGCTCAACGGGCAATGAAGAGGGCTTTGCTCGGAGTTTCCATGGGAAATCGAATCAGAAATGAGAAGATACGTAGGAGAACCAAAGTCACCGATATAGCCCAAATGATTGCGAAACTGAAGTGGCAGTGGGCAGGGCACATAGCTCGGCGGACAGATGGCCGTTGGGGCAGTAAGGTCCTCGATTGGTGACCACGAAGCGGAAGACGTAGTGTTGGTAGGCCCCCTACAAGATGGACCGATGATCTGGTCAAGATCGCCGGAGTAGGTTGGATGAGGGCAGCGCAGGACCGATCGTCGTGGAGATCTTTGGGGGAGGCCGTTGTCCAGCAGTGGACCTCTTTCGGCTGTAATGATGATAATGAAGACACCGTGTCCTTTTAATTCTTATAACCACGAGGTGTATAGTTAGTTCTATGTATTCATTTGAACAAATAATTTTCAATGGGAATCTACAGATATGAACTGGAATGTAAAAATTGAGTCAATACATTAAAACAAGTGGTCAAGTCTGCTAGCTTGTCGAACGTTGACCCTATTTCAATTTTGCGCTGTCGCGTTCAGACGTCGAGCTTGAAGTGTAACATTATAGATAAACAATAATACGCAGATACTCCATTGTAATTTTTTATTTTAGATTTTGATTCCGAATTGCACTTGACTGATCTTTTTTTATGACAATAAGGGATGAGACGAGCAGGACGTTCAGCTGATGATAATTGATACGCCATTACACTGCAGTGCCGCTCGCCATTCTTGAAAAAACAAAAAAATTCTGAGTGACACTGCAATTGCGCTCGTCACCTTGAGATATAAGAATGGTCTTTCTAAATGAAGCAAAATTTATTTATTGCGTCCAATACAGTAGTTCCGGATCTAAAATTTATAGTGGTATCTTCTGTTCAGCTAATTGAAATCAGCATGCGAAAAACTTTACTAAAAATAAAAAATAAATCGTTATATTTTTTTTATCAACCATTTAAAAATACAATGTTGTTCTGGGACATTGGCCATAAAAAAGCCTTTTTAAATAAATTGTTATTTTGTTTGATAAATTTACAAGGTTCGAATATATGTATACATATTAGGCAATGTGAAATTATTTATCTTTTTAAGTTATTATTTACCTGAAAATGTCAGACGACAACGACCATATGTCCACATATGGCATGTAGGTTCACATTTTTTGAGCAAGAAATGCTTGATATTTTTTTTTTGTTATCAAGTTGGCAAACAAATAAAAGTGTTGTTTTATTGTTCGGTGTTTCCGAGACAATATTTAATATTATTTATTTATATATTATAAACATACAGTTTCTTCTTAAAATAATACAAAGTCCTGTTAAACTGTTTACACAGTTTGTCTACAGGATCGCGCGAGTCTCATAAAATAAACCTTAAAACGTATTTTACAAATGTTACTTGATATTACATGGGTACCTAGTTACTTATAAAAAGCGCGTAAACGCTGCTGTGATTCGTCTGTTTTTCCAATTCATTCGTAAGATATTCTGATGAAACAGATAGGTACTAAAGACACTGGACTGTCTGTATCTATGTATATTTTTTATTACTCTTTGCGCTTTGTCTTTTGATTGTATCGTTCGCGTCGTTGTTGAAACAAGAAACCGAGCTATTAAACTTTACGAAGAGACTTTGCAGTCTCATTTTAATCAGATAATATTACTTTTAGGTATTCTAGATAATTTAAAAGTTAAATGAAAAAAAATGATAATAATGATAAAATGATATATATAAATGATCATGAAAAAAATCTAAAATATTAGGCATATAAAATTAGGTAATACAAGCATTAAGAAATTAAATATTTTTAGTATTTTTAATACACCACTTTAACATTTTGAAGACTTCTAGTTTACAGCTAAACATATCATATAATTTAGAAGTCGTCAAAATTTTTATAGAATGTAATATATATGTTTGCCACTTCCATGGCGATCCCACATAAATAAATTTTGTGAAATAGTATCTTCCATATAAGTTTAATTATCTGGTTTCACGAAAGTGTGTATCCTTAAAAACTCCCTTTTCAAAATGCAAAGTTTCTAATTAATTTCTAATTTCCTGACGGAATGATTCGAGTGGCTTGGGTACGTGGAAGGGCGCTGGTGTGGGACGCGTGATATTTCGGTCTTAATGAGTCTTACATTTTTGTGCCGTTTGGTGTGGTATCTCCTCAAAAAAACCCTAAACGGTGGCAGCTATTTCGGTTAACAGATTAGCCTAGTTATCCAATGGAAAATACTGCCAGTATTCTTGATACTCGGTCCTCGTAATGATAGTTTTATATGTAATTAAATTTAATAAATACAAGAAACAAATAATTATTTTCATTAATTAAAAGTTAAAATTCATAGATATTTTAAAATGACTCAATCGCGATTAATTAAAAGCGAAAAAAGTGGTCATAAAAATTAATTCCGTGAATTTCTATCTCGTGACATTAGATCGCAATTGCCTGTGAAAGTTGTCTCAAATGATAAAGAATCTCATAAAAATAGCGTTAAATTGAACCATGGATGACAACATAATGTAGAAGCACTTATCTTTTATAGTAGTTTTATGACAACAATCGTGCCGGCTATACACTTATTTTTATTTTCGTATTTACGCAATTACTACAATATGCATCATACAATAGCCCTTTAAGGCGAAAGGTAAACAGAAAGCCCTTTAAGGCGAAGGGAAACAGAGAAAGAATAACACGCAAACAAGGTGTTTTTAGACAAGTTTGGTGGTGAAAATATAGCATTTGGAGCTATGAACACTACTTTATCCTCTTACACATACCCTTAAGTCTTACCTGTAGGTTGCTAATGCTTGCTGTTGGTTAAAGTTAATACTCCAGAGCTATTATGAATTAATACCAGTTTTCTTTGCAGTTAAACAAGTTTTTTCTCGGAATGATGCATTTGTTTAGTACTCTCATAAAAGTTGTTCTTATAGCTTTTGCTTTTTTTGTGTAAGTACATTTATTCAGATTAGTAATCAATAACGAGGATTGTAAGCAATTAAGCTATTTGCGCCTGTTAAAATGTTACATTTTCGACGCAAGAATTTTGAAATAATTGGCTTTGTTACATAGGAGCCGTGAACTCATATCGAACAAGGTCGCCGGCGTTTAGTGTCGCCTTAACAACGATACTCATGACATTTCATATTTATTAAATGTCTTGATAGCATTGAAAGTTATAATGATAACATTTGTGCTGAGTCTCTTGGGCCCGTTCTTCTCAGGTCTGAGACACACTATTTTGAATGGGTGGTAGTTTTTGACGTTCAATAAGTGATTATAATTCCTATTTTGAATAAAAATATTTGAATTTGATTACTTACTTAAATAAAACACTTTTAAAGGATTAAAACGCGTGTAATTGTAACTGTTTTTACATTAGATTTTTGCGTAAAAGTTACATTTTTATTTTAGTTAACCCGACGTTTCGAGGTTAAAAGTGTTTTATTTAAATGTGTAACACTCGCGTTAATCAAAGAAAATACTTGATAATAAGGAATTAGCTTCATGTTCAAATAAAATTTGAAAAACAAAATTTTATGAACGATGCGGGCCTCGAACCCACGACCTCCGGCGTTCCGTGTCGGTCTTCTAACCAACTGAGCCAACCGTTCGAGTAACGCAATGTTATAAAATCTTGTATGCTTTGTTCAACTCTCAGGTTGTGGCGAATCGTTCATAAAATTTTGTTTTTCAAATTTTATTTGTGTATTAATCCTATAAGTGAGGGTTATAACTTTAAAAACATAACATATAGCTTAATGTTTTCTTTACTGATACGTTTAAGTTCAAACTTAATAATTAAATGAATTATGGAATTTCGACCTCTGGGCGACCACTAGTAAATTGAAATAGTTATTGAAATAAAACAATAGCTAAATGTACCTATATATACATAAGTATTAACATCTTAATGAGGAAAGAATATTTGTACGTATGTATAAGTGGACCATAATAAAGTTAACTTTTGGTTTTCTAAATGAACCTTTTTTTAATATAAGAGGGGACATGATGGGAATGTCACCACCACGGACGAGTTTAAAAAAGAACGACTCAGCGCCGTGATATTAACATGTGAAGCAATTGATAAATATCTGAAGTCATTGGACTACAATGAGACCCAAAATTTACTGAAAAATCTTATTTGACCTACTGGCACAAAGGCATTTCTCCCCCTCGGGTACATAAATACAGTACACACATCACGCTTCACACATACACACATCCCTACACATTCACCATACACACATAACAGTCATAACGTAAATATAATATAACACTTGATCGATTTTGAACACAATCAAATACCTAGTTTGTATAACTTTGCTAATTTCAAGTACACGCACCTAAGTATCGCTGATCTAAGGACGACGAATCACTATCCTTTCGTGATACAGTTTTTACTAGTACGAAACGATAGGGTTAATGAGTTTAATGACAGCCACTAAGTTACCTATAATAATGAAAGTTAACTTTGAATAATAATTAGTTCTATTGTGTTTAGTTAATTGTATAGATTAAGAAGCTGTATAATGGTTGTTTTCTTATTTTAATAAAGATTATTATTATTAACTTTAAGCTAGTGTGTGTGCAGTTACAGGGGATACCAGATAACACAAATTATGTCCCGATATTAGTCATAGTATTTATATAGCCACAATACTTTTAAGTCCGATTTTCTAATTTCTGATAGTTAGATTGTTTCCTAAATAAAAAATAAATATCGCATGCATAGTATAAGTAAATAAATAAATTACATAAAAAAATTACACCTTGAAAGCAAGAATTGCGGGTTATATTTCTGTGTCCATGTCTTGTTTGCAGTAACTTTGTTCTAACTGATATAAAAATGACGTACTAACATTTCTTATTTTCAAGAATACCTACACAAAATTGTTTGCCACTGACGTGGTATCAAATAATTACATTTTTAGAAAACAAATATCTATGTATGTTTTAAAACTTTTAACTATGTGCTTTAAAGTGATTTGGTTGCTAGGTAAATACACAAGTGATGAAAATTTTGCCAGAGTACTGGATCCTTGACAATTCGGGTGGCTCTGCGTTGTACGCGAATTAATGTTTAAAACTGATACTGGGATGCACCAGATCAAAGATGAGAACGATACTCGTATTAGAGTTCCACACTACTTTAAAAAAATATTGGTTAAGACACACCTGTTATCATAAATACGTGCATATTGAAACAGATAATGATTTATCTACTTAGAACACCATTACATGGATTACCCAATTTTTCGGGTAAAGTCCCTGTTTATTTATCGGCCACACTGGATGTCACTCTCCGTCACAGACGATGGCAGATGTCATAATGGCGGCTTATATTATTGTAAGTGTGTGCGTGGCGCTATCTATGTATTTACACGTTAACTGGCTTGTTTTGATGCTTCACTGTTATGTAGGTGACACGGAGTCCTTATTTTTTTACGACTTATTGCATAAAATAATAAAGTTTGATACAGAATAACGATATTAATTCTAATATAAATTAATTTGAACATTTATATATTCAATTAAATATTTTAACAATAAATGAAACATCAAACATCTTCAAACAATTCAAACAGTCAAAACAGTGTCTATTAAATTAGTTAGACCTCAATAAATAACAGTTTTATGTTTACAAATAGGTATTTGTATTTAAATCTTATGTATTTCAGATATATCTATAATAATATATTCATTTTAACGATAAATTAAAACATAAATATCAATCGTTGCAAACAATTGACAGTAGGTGGCGATTTGCGCCCATACTGCCATACTGACTCCAGCGCGTCCCTTGCGCTGTTTTTATGACAATACCAGACGAGGCTTCACCCATATTGGGATCTTAGCCAACACAGAAGGCATCACCCATCCTGGGATCTAGCCAAAAAAAGGCATCACCCTTCCTGGGATCTAGCCAACAAGACCAGGCTTAAGAATACGCATGGTGGCTCCGTGGTCACCACACATGGACATCCGCAATTATTCACAATACAACTGCAACGTGTACCAAGTTCCAAGAGTTTGCACTTGGTACACGTTGCAGTTGTACCATTCAAATCGTAGTGACAACTACTAGTTGTTCTTATTCCAAATCACAAGAGGTGATTCTTCTGATGTTACAAAAGAGCCTATGAGATCTTATAAATAACTTATTTTAAAAAGGCAAGGTTAAAGAAGAACCAATTTGATAGAAACTAAATAAATCTCCACACGTGCCAGCTGCATTGTGACGTAACACGCACATGACCTACCGTATAGCGGACAGTTTATTCATTTTATAGGCTACAAATATCGAAGAACCAATTAATCTATATACAGGGTGTTTTTTTTCGTAAGATTCGTTCTTAGCTGACTTCTACTCATCGAAAGGAATATTCCTACCATACAAGTCTCCGGGCCTTACAGTTTGACAGATATCGTGATGAGTCAATAAATGGGTGGAATATCTGATATATATATAAGATATTATACAGGGTGGTTTTTTGAGAAGGGCGGTGATGGCCAAGTCGGAAACTACGAGACTTAGAGGAAAGTCGTGAAAGGAGACATTTTGAGCAACTTATTAGTTAGGTAAATGTGGGATACGAAAAGCAATTTGTAATTTTTTTCTATTTGCTTTCATTTTTAGTAATACATATCTTTGTTAAGTTTGATCCTTATCAGCATCAGCGTTCATTGGTCCAATAATACAGGATGTAATTTTTTTGAAATATATTTCCGGTTCATTTCCGTCAAAAGTTCAAGATATTTTAAAAAACTAAATATGCAGTTACTAATTTCTTATAAATCGAGGGTAGTCATACCCTTTTCTCTAAGTCTCGTAGTTTCCGACTTGGCCATCATCGACCATCTCAAAAAACCACCCTTTATACTTATATATATATATATATATATATTTCCACCCATTTATTGACTCATCACGATATATCTCAAACTGTAAGGCCCAGAGACTTGTTGAGTAGGAATATTCCTTTCGCCGAGTAGAAGTCAGCTAAGAACGGATTTTACGAAATTTTTCTCCCGCACATGTTTTTTTTTATTATGAACAGAACAACGTCGGGTCAGCTAGTCTATACATCTACACATATAAATAAAATTGAAGTGTCTGTTTGTAATATTGAAATGTCTGTTCGTTCCGGCTAATCTCTGAAATGGCTGGACCGATTTTTACGGGACTTTTATTGGCAGTTAGCTGATTTAATAAGGAGCAACGTAGGCTACGTTTATTTTAGAAAAACTTTTTTATTTTAGAATAATCAAGTAATGTTGCAATGTCCAAGAAACGGTCTAACACTAAAAATAATTTATATGGCAAAACAACGTTTGCCGGGTCAGCTAGTATATGATTAAGACTATGGAATCGCTTATAATAATATATTGATGGGTTTGGATCCTTAAAGATATTTTATAGAATGATTATATATTCTTGATGTTGTTATGAATGTTACTATGGGGTCATGCTGCTGACATTGATATAGTGTTTGCTCTGCAAAAGAGAGCTGTTCGTGCTATATATCAGCTTGGTTATAGACAGTCTCTCAAAGAAAAATTTAAAGAATAAATATTATGACTGTTCATTGTCAGTACATTTATGAAAATTTAGTGTGTAATTAAGTGATTTTCATTATTATAACACTAGAAATAAGGGATTGCTTGTAACTATTTCTAGTAGGCTTCATAAGATACATAATAGCTATAAGGGTAAATGTATACACTTCTATAATAAAGTCCCAGCCACTGTTCAGGCATTATCTATAAATAAATGTAAATGTTTTATAAAAAATGGCTCTGTCGTAAATCCTATTACTCCACTGCTAAATATCTAAATGATCGGACAGCCTGGGACTAGATTGTGATTATTTTATAGCGATAGAAATGACTGTACAATATTGTATATTTTTATTGAAAAGAGCGCAAAAAACGAATGCTGGGAGAGTTTCTTGCGCCGCTTCTTCTCTCTCAGAGCGCCATTTGTTTCCGAAGCGGTAGTAGTATCTAGTAGTATAAGAAATGACATCAAAAAGAATTCTAAAGGAATCAATTTTGAGAAAATAAATGCCTTTTATATAAGTGAATTTTCTAGAAACTGCCATAACCATATTGTTAACACCAGGAAAAAGCATAAACTTAGTCTGTTTTATTAATAAACGCGAAGTAAAATTATTCCAAATTTAAAACTTTTTGTCTTTATCATACTTTTGTCAGTACAGAGTTACATGACATGGAAAAGTAATTTTAAGCTTGGAGTATTTTTTTATTGCGTATAAGACAGTTAATGTGTACTCGACTTAGCCAACTAAGTCGAGTTAGTAAGTCCTAATAGTTATCTTTTTGAACTCAAAAAGCTCAAAAACGACGCATTAGATAAAATTTAAGCGCTTTGCGGAAATCAACTTTCTTTTTTTTTTTCAATTTATAGCATACAATTGTTTTTAGTTAGAGAAATATACGGACTGGGTGAAGAAAACAATCCTGGCTACGAATCATCCGGGATTAAATCGGGATGAATTCCGTCGATCAGCTGACCTGTTCAAAAAGCTAACGGCCAGTTTTCATGACTGAAGAGGATGATCAATTCAAAGGCTTAAAGCGTCGGTAGCACAATATGTAGAACCGTACACCCTCATCACGGTGCTCCGGTTCTATTCTCGCCCACCACTTATTAATACACGTTCTGCGATGCTTTTTAAGGTCGGAAACACTCTATGTTTTAAAAAAATAGTATGGGATGCTATGATCACACGAGAAAGAAAGAAAGACAATGTAAAGATTCTGATTTAATCCCAGCATAGCCCTCTTCACAGCCCTCTGAGCGTCGGTGAGCTTCCTCATAAGGCACATAGTTAGCGACCACGTCTGCGTATGTCATCACTGGCAACATACAATGGTTTAAAACTTTTTTCCTCAGACACTCTGATAATTAGGACGAGAAGATTGTACAGAGATTCCCGAACGCTGCCCATCCGAGATGGATTCGACGAGTGACCTCTTTCCCAAAAATAGACCTGCCCAACTATTTGTCCAAAGTAGACGTACTCGTCAATAATTTCAAGCGAACAGTTCCCAATTGTCACGAAAGTAAGTGCGACATGGGCATTAGACGTGATCTTCGTCGTTTCCATGTAACAACTCGACCGTTCCCAATATACTATCTACAGATAGAGATAATTTACTACCTTATACTGTCAGTAATTAGCTGTCAATAATCTGAAGCTGTCCTAATATAACCGATAAGTCATTCTTATCGCATTATACTGGGACGCGTGAATTGTAATTTCCATTCAAACTTCTATCGCTGATAAGCTATACGTTGTCCCATTGACAGACAGCGTGTACGGTTAAGGTGAGTAACCGTTGATAAGTTTATTGGGACAGAAAAGTCAACGATAGTAACGATTTTTATCTCAAGTAAGACATAGATTGAATATTGGGAACGGCCGTAAGTCTACTCAATAAAATATAATACAATTTTACTACGGTGGTATACGCAGAACCAGACAAGAACGATGCATCATTATCCTCTGTACTATAGTAAGCCTTCTTTGTAAGGCTGATATTACTATAGTGGCCCAGAGCTACCGAATATCAATAAGAGCACGGCAATACTTCAAGCCGGCCCACATTCTAGCGCTGTACAAAGCGCAGGTCCGGCCACACATGGAGTATTGCTGTCATGTCTGGTCTAGCGCACCCCAGTATCAGCTCGATCCATTTGACCACGTGCAACGCAGAGCAGCTCGAATTGTCGGGAACCCAGTACTCTATGAACGGCTGGATCACTTGGCGTTGCGTAGAGACGTCGCGTCGCTTCATTGTGTGTCTTCTACCGCATTTATCACGGGGAGTGTTCCGAAGAGCTGTTCAACCCGATTCCTGCCGCCGAATTCCACCTTCGCACGACACGCCACAAGTTAGGATATCATCCCCACCATCTGGATGTGTGGCGGTCCTCCACAGTGCGGTTTTCAAGGAGCTTTCTTCCACGTACTACAAAGCTGTGGAATGAACTTCCTTGTGCGGTCTTTCCGGGACGTTACGACATGGGTACCTTCAAAAAAAGCGCGTACACCTTGCTTAAAGGCCGGCAACTCTCCTGTGATTCCTCTGGTGTTGCAAGAGATTGTGGGCGGCGGTGATCACTTAACTACAGGTACGCTCGTTTGTCCTCCTATTCCATAAAAAAAAACGCAAATTATTTAAAAAAAGTAAACAATCAAATAAAACAATAGAAATGTTATTCAATAAGCAAATTAGACTCAATTTGATTCAATTGATTGCTATCGCTCAGTGATAATAATTGATTTGTCCTTCTGTGAGTTCATATCAAGTCTGTTATGAAGTGTTCAGTTCAATGATAGAATTCCAGACTTTATTTAATAACCTGACGATTATATTAAATTAAAAGGCTGCTGAGTTCTTCTCAGCTCTGAGGGCTGAGATATATAGAACGTACGTACGTAGATGTTGCTCAGACTTTACTTAAGTAAAACTTAGCTGAGTGTGGTACAACGGAAAACTTGAATTTTGCAATGGGTTATCTTAGCTTAAGCTGAGCATAATTCAGCTGTAGAATGACTATAAAAACTAAATCAAAGATTACGATGCTGTGTATGTTCATAGGCACATAAGTGAATTTGCTAGTAACTGTCTGTCTGTAATAATAATAATAATATAATAATAAATTTATTTATTTCAGGCAGCATTGCCCATAATGTTAGTATTAACTTATTCTAGGATTAGTAATATTACAAGGACTTATTTTTAGATTTAAGTAAAATAATATTATGTACATTATTTAAGACTCTTAATATACTATTTTCATTTTTATTAATTCTATCCTTAATTGAAAAAATCTTATTCCTCAGAATAGCATAAAAATCATCTACTCTGTATAAGGCAAAAATATGAGATGCACTACAAAACCGTGGTAATCCCAAGAACATCCTAAAAGCATTATTATATTGAATTCTAAAAATGTTCATAGTTTCACCCACAAGTTACTTGTATAAAAGGACTGACAGTGGTGGTGAACAGTAGCTTTTTGACATTCCTACTGCACTTCTGAAATCTTAACCATAATGTTAACACCAGGAACAGACATAAACTTATAATTCCTACTACTCGGCTAAGTCCAGTTAGTAAGTCTTTTGAGGAGCGATGTTTATGCTTTTACAACAAGATTCCAGATAATGTTCAAAACAAAAGTATTACGATATTCAAAAGAATTCTTAAAAAATGTTTGTATGGTAAAGGTATGTACATACTACACACTACACTGTAACATAAATGACTTTCTTAATGATACCTCTGGTTGGGAATAGAGCGACCGCCCTCAGGCTTTTAAATAATAAGTTTTACTGTACGATATTACTATGTAAACATGTTTTTTATAAAAAAGAAGCCCGCTGAGTTTGTTCTGCCCGTTCTTCTCAGAGAATTCCAAAAAGAATGCTTTTGAGGCATTCATTTTGTGGGTGGTAAGTTTATGAATTTCGTGCGTGCAGTGTTGGCCAGTCATTCCAACCAGCCCAGCTCCTTCCAGAAGTTCAGAACACTCCTGGGGTGTTCGCAGACTTCCTGGAGCGACCTTGTATTTACTAAGGTTTGTGCCCGTTGGTTGGCCACCCCAGCACATTCCAGGATTACGTGAGTGACCGTTTCATCTTCGGTTAGACAGCCCCTGCACTTAGGACTGTCCGTAACGCCGATTGTAAATAGGTGTTTGTTCAGTGATGTGTGACCCGTTAGGGTGCCGACCATAATTCGGATGTCATGTCTGTTTAGGCTAATAAGTCGACGTGTCAGTTTGGGCGATAGTGCAGGAATCGCCTCTTTCGACTGTCTGCAGCCTGAGACATTTGTCCATCGGGTTCCATGTAGGTTGTTGGTGAGAGAGCGTATCCATGACCGCATTTGGCTGAAGGGTAGCGGCAGGACTGGCCCTGGGCCAGCCACTTGCGTTTCCGACCCTCTGTGACACTCGTATATCAGCGTTGAGTATATCGGTGTTGCTCCCCAGCGCAGTCAGTACTGCCATACTATCGGATAGAATACGGATATAATATCCGTGTATTTTCCTTCTTAGTATCGCGTCTGCAGCTTCCTTGATGGCTATGCATTCGCATTGGAATATGGAGCTGTGTATGCCTAAGGGTATAGAGGTGTGTATATTCAGTTCCTGTGAGAAGATGCCAGCTCCAGTTCCGGCTGCCATTTTGGAGCCGTCTGTGTAAATTCTGAGTTCATTTACACCTGACTGGTCTGCTCCCACTTCGAACAGTTGAATACGGTAATTCTTTTGAAAGATGTGTGTTTTGGGTATTCTATCACAGGGTGCCTCACAGAGTGGGAAATCCTTCCTTACTCTGTTCCAGAGGTTTCCTGTGAGGCAGTCATCATTCTTGCATACAACCATCAGCTTCAGGCGGAGAACCGACGTTGTCGCCTCATGTTGGATATGTATGTCAAGCGGTGTGAGCCCTAGAATGGTTTCTAGGGCAGATGTTGGCGTAGTGCGCATGCAAGCAGTTATGGCTGTGCAGGCCAGCCGTTGGAATCGCTGCAGCTTGGTTTGTACTGTTGTTAGCTCTGTCCTGGGCCACCAAGCTATTGCTCCGTAGGTGATAATTGGTCTAATAACTGCTGTATATAGCCATTTACATATCTTTGGAGCAAGACCCCAGGTTCTCTCTACGAGTCTTCTACACTGCCAAAATATTATACATGCTTTTTCCAGCTTGTGGTCTATGTGTTTATTCCAAAGCAGCTTACTGTCCAGTATGACCCCCAGGTATTTAACTTCTTTAGTAAGGCTTATCTCGGTATTGAACAACTTAGGTAATGTAAGATTACCAAAATTGCGTTTGTTAGTGAAAAGTATTAGCTCAGTCTTTGATGGATTAGCGGTTAGCCGATGTTGTGTGCACCATTCTTCGATTATCTTAAAAGCAGATCTAATGAGATTACATAGGACATTCTCGAATGGACCTGTTATTAGAATGGCGAGATCGTCCGCATAGCCTACTGTGTATAGTTTCTTTCTGTTTAGCTCCGCGATGAGCTCGTCCACCACAGGGTTCCAAAGGAGTGGTGAGAGTACTCCTCCTTGTGGGCATCCAGTTGCCACCACACATCTTGTGCTGGTGTTCACAGTAAAACGTATCGCTCTGTGCCTCAACATGTTGTCTATCCACCCGGTGCAGAAGCGTCTCCATCCTTCCCTCTTCCTATCGCGGATACGCTTCTTGAACCGGTACTGGGCTTGCTTGTACGCGTCCCAGTCGTCTGGTGCCCGGGTGTTCTTGGCTCTGTTGAACAGCTTCCTTACTTTGCCTCGCAGCCTTTCCAGCTCTGGACCCCACCACGCAGATCTGTTGCTTGAAATGGACTTTGTCGAAGTAAGAGGGCACATCTGTTCATAGCTGTTGATTAATGCATGAGATAAGTCAGTTATATGTGTGTTAATACCCGCCGTGCCGTTGTATTCATACGGTATGGTGATGGACTGAAGCTCATTCCTCATCAATTTGCTGTACTTGGCGCGGTCCGTTTTGCGCGGATTACGCCTTGGTAGGGCAGGTTTTATGTTTATGTGTAGGTTATACCTAATCCACCTATGGTCCGAGCATGAAAGTTCATCCGACACGTGCCAGTCGGTGATGTGTGTGGATACATGATCGGTTGCTAGCGTTAGGTCAATAACGGTTTGGGCTCGCGTTGTGACAATGGTCGGCTCGGAGCCCCTGTTTAGTATATTAAGGTTGGTTGAAAAGAGAAAAGTAAGTAGATCCCCACATCTTTTGTTGGTGTTCTGGCTGCCCCAGATGGTGTGATGTGCGTTGGAGTCTGCGGAGATGATGAGCTCGAGGTCCTCTGTGTCGCAGTATGTCACCAGCGCAGAGAGCTCCGACGATGGTACTTCTTCGTCGCCTGGCATGTAGACCGATGCTAGGACCACACTTGGCAGGCCTAGGCGGTTATCTGCTTGGAGCTTGACAGCGATTAGATCTCTGGAACATAGCTCGTTTATAATGGTAGTCGTTACATGCTTTGGTGTGTAGATACATGAACGTGTTTACCTTCGGTTGCAGTGTCCACTAGAATTTTACCTCCGATGTTATTCAGACCACATATTTTGCCATGTCTAATCCATGGCTCTTGGATTAGGGCTATGGTCCCGGTGTTTTCCTCCAGCACCCTTCGCAGGTTAGCCGTTGCGGTGTAACTGTGCTGGAGGTTGGTTTGTAGTATTTTAAGGAGTGGAGGTGGATGGGTCTGGGCTGCCATCACTATGCAGCAGACTTTCCTCCAGCTCCTTTAATTGATGGTCTTCCCCGACCCCTTGCTGCCACCAGTCCTTGGAGTGCGGCTTGGTCTCTGTGGGAGCTCCACCCTCTTTAGGAGTGGTGGTCACAGAGACACCGTCTGTCCCCTGACGGGTGGCCGCAGGGGCTGTTCCTGAGGTGAGGTCTTGTCCACCCTCTGGCTCGTCATCCATACAGATGTCGGGCGATGCCTCAGGAGCAGACGAGGTAGGCAGATTCGGCTGCGGTGCCGAGTCCGATTTGGGTTTCGGAGGCTCACTGCCCTTACCTTCCTAGTCGGGGAAGTGTACATATATGGAGCCACATTTGTACGAGACTCGTCGGTCTCGTTTTTTGAGCTCCACTACGTCTTCTTCCGGAATACCAAGGACGATGCGTACTTTGCCATTTTCGCCCGGTTCTGGAATATGGTACAGACTCCAGGTGCGGACGTTGTACCAGGGATTTAAACCGGCGAATCTGGTTTGAAGTAGGCTCAGATTTTCGCCCTTGGTGAACCTCGGAATGATCATCACCGCCTTTACCTTCTTGGGAATATCGACTTGGCGCCGAACAACCAGTCTGGTGTGTGGCAGTGGCGAGCTGATCTTTGCGACCGTTTTTCTAAGCCATTCCACGGTGTACGTATCCTCGCACCAAAGCTTGAGGGTACCCTCACCGTGGTTGGCTCTGCCTCTGAAGCTGGGCAGCCTTAGCGGGTCTGTAGAGGAGGTGGCGGCGCATATGTCTGCATCTATCGCTTCCTCTATAGCCATCTGGATTGCCTCGGCTTGCTCAGCTTTGATGTCTTTAAAGGGCTCATTCATTATAGCGTCTAGCAGGTCGTTAGACTTGCATATGTCCGCATAATTTATGAGGCCCTTTTTGGGAGTGGCCCGTGGGTTCGTACGCGTGCGCTTTGCGTCATCACGTGGTGACAAAGTGTCATCAGGACGAGCTCGTTTGTTGCCCTTGGGAGGGTGTGATCCCTGCCCGGAAGCAACTCGAGCTTCTGCCCTTTCGTGGACTAGTCTGCCCGCGCGTTTCCCGGTTGTGGGGCGGCCAGAGGTTTTTGTCTAGCCAACTGCCGTAAATATTTGTGACTCTACAAAGGTAATTGGCCAAAAAACGGGCGGCAACCTCGTGAAGGATAGTCCACTGGCCTTGTTTAGGGGATCACTTTAATGGAACTCCCCTAGACCATTTGCCAAACCCAGCATCGGACAGACGCTGGGAGTAGGGATTGCGTCAGTCAATATCTATATCGATTCACTGACGATACCCCCGCCTATTTATATATATATAAAAATGTATTGCTGTTCGTTAGTCTCGCTAAAATTCGAGAACGGCTGGACCGATTTGGCTGGGTTTGATGTGTCCCCCGTCGTTCTGAAATCGGAAAGAATAGTTTAAAATGAATTAGAATTTGTATATCTTTCCAACTTTCTCAGCAGGTAAAATATAAACTTAATTTAATCTCAAATAAAATTTGAAAACAAATTTTTTATGAACGATAAACCTTAAGTTTTGTCATAAGAAATACAGATTTTTATAAGTACTACGTGCTTAGTCATGTGTGTACGCGGACGTAGTCGCGGGTATCATCTAGTTTTAAATAAAAATATTTGAATTTGAATATGTTAAACTTACACCCAGCTAAGTTTTACGTAAGTAAAGTCTGAGCAAAGTCTAAGTACGCTCTATAGATCTCAACCTTAGGCTTATCTTTTGGAATTTCAATTTGAATAAAGGTTTTTATAGAAATACTAGCTGACCCAGCAAACGTTGTATTGCCGATATTAAAATCGCGATTCAAAAGTTACTGTTGATCGTAGATGGGTGAAAATTTGAAGTTGTATGTATTTTTTAATGCTGACTCACAATCAAACAAATTTAAAAAAAAATGTCAAAAAAATTAAAAACAAATTTGGCGTGACATTTAGGGGGATGAAAAATAGATGTCCGATTCTCAGACCTACCCAATATGCACTCAAAATTTCATGAGAATCAGACAAGCCGTTTCGAAGGAGTTTAACTACAAACACTGCGACATGAGAGTTTTATATATTAGAAGTAACAGCATTCGAGTTAAAAAAAAGTAAGGTAAGTAGTAAACAGTGAAATGACGTTGATTATATAAGTATGGTGTTTTGTGGAATTAAATGAATGCAGCAATGTTTTTTTTTAATAAGTGATTAATCTTAATTCTTATTTATTTTTTTATGGAAAAGAAAGACAAATACGTCCGGGCCATCTGAAGTTAAGTGATCACCTCCACCCACGTCATTTTGCAACTTTTGATAGTTGTTTGAAAAAATTCTTCTTTAGCTATGAAGTAAAAAAAGCTCTCTTTTCTATGAAACTAATCATGACACATACAAATTAGCCTTTTTGTTGGATGTTAATCTTCTTGCCTGTACATAAGTACACACACACCTTTTATTATTTGACAACTTATATATATATATACTAGCTGACCCAGCAAACGTTGTATTGCCGATATGAACATCGCGATACAAAAGTAACTGTTGATCGTAGATGGGTGAAAATTTGAAGTTGTATATATTTTTTAATGCTGACTCATAATCAAACAATTTTTAAAAAAAGATGTTAAAAAAATTAAGTTTTACCCTTAACATTTAGGGGGATGAAAAATAGATGTCCGATTCTCAGACCTACCCAATATGCACTCAAAATTTCATGAGAATCGGTGAAGCCGTTTCGGAGGAGTTCAAAGTTTAACACCATGACGGAGAATTTTATATATTAGATATAGAATTTTATTTAATCCTCGCCCATTGGTTGTGGTTCAGTAATCAAGTTACAAAAGGCTTATGTTAGTATGATACAAATGGTCCATTTGACCAACTAACGTCATGGTATCGAATTTGGGAGGGTGTGTGTGCGGCGTATCGTAAAAAAATTACATTGAATTTTTTTTTATGTAATAGGTGGACAAACTAGCGTAAGGGTCACCTGGTGTTAAGTGATCACTGCCGCCCATATTCTCTTGCAACACCAGAGGAATCACAAGAATCACAAGAGCGTTGCCGGCCTTTAAGGAAGGTGAACAACAGTGTTGACAATGGTGTGTTTCCTGATTTAATGAAACAGAGTAAAGTCATTCCACTATTCAAAGCCGGTAGTTCTTCTGACCCCACAAATTTTAGACCAATATCTATTCTACCGACGCTAAGTAAAATATTTGAAAAGCTTATTTTACAACCATTGCTTAATCATTTTTATGGTAACAATTTAATGAGCACTAAACAATTTGGTTTTTCAAGGGGTCGCTCAACAACAGATGCTGGTGTTGAGCTTATTCAGCAAATTTTTGAGGCCTGGGATAATTGTCAGGATGCCGTTGGTATTTTCTCTGATTTATCCAAGGCATTTGACTGTGTTCATCATGAAATCTTAGTTGGGCATGAATTATTAGGAGGGCAATGTTACTCGCGTCCGTAGGAGATACCATCTTTTTCTAGACCTACCCTACACGTGTCCTCCGGGTGGTGCTAAATGAGTAACAATGCCGAGTGTCAGGCGGCAGTAAATAACGAGACCGATTTAATAAGTCCTAACAAGACTTATCTGTGTGGGTAGTAAATGACCTGCACCACCCGCTACCTCGTGGTCATGTTTCGCGAAATGGGTAGTCTTGGCTTAATCGCCCGGGCTAAGAGGATGATAACCTCAATAAAAAATCCTCAAATCCTATGGTGGGACACGTGCCGAGAGGATGCATGACTGATGGGAAGATCAGCCTCAAACGCCATCTTCATTGGACCTGGCTCACTTTGAAGTATTGTGCCTTCACACGGGAATAGGCGTAACCCTGTGTGTGACCTGTTTATCGACCTCACTCGTGGGAACAAAAATGAACAAAGACTCAATTAACACAATTTCAACTACACAAGATAAAACAAAAAATAAGGTAACTCAGCAAATAATTCATCCTGGTATATTTAACAGACCCAGGTCGCACTCCATCTCTGAAATTAACCAAACCAATAATAATGCTAATAAGAAAGCTGGAATAACAGAATTATTGTCACCCCAAAATGACTTAGATGGATCCTGGACTGGCGTCCCTAATAAAAACAAAAAAAGGCAACGTGATAGTCCTATCAATGACAGAGCTCTAAAGCAGTCAAAACTGAATAGATACTGGCTTAGCAATTCTGTGCCTACATCTAACTCTTTTTCTGTATTGGAACATGTACAGGATGATCCAAGCCAAACTCCACAAACCGAACCCAAACCACCACCATTGTTTGTTGATAACATTGCAAACATACGACCGCTAACTCAATTACTGAATGCAAAAGTAGAAGGACTGTACACATTGAAAGTCTTACAGAACAAAAAAGTAAAAATACTGCCCCAATCAAGCGAAGCATTCAAAATTATAAGAAAGGAATTGGACGATAAAAATACAGAGTACTATACTTATAAACCGAAACAAGAACGGAATTTCAAAGTTATACTCAAACATATGCACTCGTCAACAGACACTGAAGACATCAGAGAAGCACTCGCAGCCCTTGATCATACAGTTACTAATATATGGAATATAAAGCAAATGTATACCAAAAAGCCACTAGATATGTTTGTTATCGAACTACAGCCAAAAACGAATAACAAAGATATATATAATATCAAGGGAATCCTTAATTTCCGTGTTAAGTTCGAACCACCAAGGCCAAAACGCAGCTTACCACAGTGCTATAATTGTCAGGACTATGGGCACACCAAAAAGTACTGTCGTCGTAAGGCAAGATGTATTAAATGTGCTGGTTACCATGCTTCCGTTGAATGCCCGCGGAAAGTAAGATCTGATGATGTAAAATGTGTACTGTGCGAAGGAAACCATCCTGCAAATTATAAGGGCTGTACAGTCTTTAAAGAACTCCAAAGACAGAAATACCCACCACTTCGTAGCAAAATAGAAGTGAATCATAAGAATGACAAAAGTACCAACTTAGTTAATAATTATAGTAAAATTCTGCCAAAACCAAAACATATGCTAAAACAGTTAGACATGAACGGGAAAAACCGAAAATGAATCTATTTAAATATAGCCAAAATAGACAGACTTTAGACGAAGAGACAAACGAACCGAAAGATAACTCTATCGACTCCAAACAGATAGTGACAATGTTCAAAGAAATGATGCAGCAAATGACAACTATGACAAACCTACTTATGAATATCATATCCCTACTGCATTCACATTCAGACCATTAAAAATTGCTATGTGGAATGCCAATGGGCTGTCAAATCATACTCTCGCAGTTATAATGTTCTTAAATACCAACAATATAGACATAATGCTAGTATTCGAGACCCATTTTACGAATAAAAGTTTCTTTAAAGTGCCTAGATACAAAATGTACAATACAAACCATCCTGACAGCTCCGCCCATGCAGGCTCAGCCATACTAATTAAAGAAAATATAAAACACTATGTGACAAATTCGTACTGTAGTAACGAATTTCAAGCTACTAATATAGTAATTGATTCCTCTAGAGGTCCGCTAACTATTTCAGCCCTTTACATGCCCCCTAGGCACAACCTTTAAAATGACAGCTACACTTCGTTCTTTCAAACGCTGGACAACAAATTCATTGCAGGAGGTGATTATAATGCGAAACATACTGACTGGGGATCACGGATTATAACTCCCAAGGGACGTGAACTCAGTAAAACAATACACCAGCTCAATCTCCAAGTATCATCCACCGGCGAACCAACGTACGGGCCCAGTGATATCAATAAGAAACCTGATCTGCTTGATTTCTTTGTCACTAAAGGCATTCCGGCTTCATCCTTGTGCTGTACATCCAGCTTAGATTTATCTTCTGATCATACTGCAATCATAGCCGAACTACGCAATAAACCAGTGCTAATAAAGAGACCCTGTAAACTCCACAGTAAAAACACGGATTGGATTAGATTCAGACAACGATTAAACGATACTATGACTTCTCAAATCCCATTAAAATCTGACTGTGACATAACTAATGCTGTAGAGATATTTAATAAGTGTGTCCAATCGGCGGCGTGGGAAGCTATTCCTACAGTTCATAGCGATAATGACTACATACCGACTTATCCTCAAATTGTAGTGGACCTGGTACAAAAAAAGAGACAAGCAAGGAAAACGTATCGAGAATCAAGATCTCCAGAACATAAACATATATATATATAACAGACTGGTCAGAAAACTTAAAAATACGCTAAGTAAAGTTAGAAACGAAAATTTTGAAAACTTTTTGCATAACCTTGACGCCACATCTGCAACTGATTATTCACTATGGAAAGTCATGAAAAGTGTTAAAAGACCTATCACTTTCCAATCACCCTTACGTAAAGAAGATGGAACCTGGACAAAAACTGATGCAGATAGAGCAAAATTATTCGGTGAACATTTGTCTTGCGTTTTTACTTCTAATCCCGACTTAGGATCAACTAAAATAGACGCGGTTAGGGAAAGCATGTCCTTGACCCATGAGCTGTCACTTCCGATCAAATATTTTTCCAAAACTGAAGTATGCCATGCCATTCGTAAACTAGACTCAAAAAAGGCACCCGGCTATGATCTCATAACAGCAAAAACATTAAAAGAATTACCTGACATAGGCATTATATTATTGACACAAATATACAATGCTATTTTAAAACGCGCATTCATACCTGAGCAATGGAAAACAGCTGAAATAATCCTTATCCTTAAGCCTGGAAAGGAACCAGATAAAGTTAAATCATATCGCCCCATAAGCCTACTGCCAATAGCTTCTAAACTGCTGGAAACCCTCGTCATGAAAAGACTTCTACCAGAAATCAATAAATCAAATATAATCCCTTCGCACCCATTTGGATTTCGCAAGGCTCATGGAACCGTTGAACAGGTTCATCGACTAGTCAATGAGATCAATTCCGCTTTTGAAAAAAGAAAGTACTGCTCGGCAGCCTTCCTCGATATCTCGCAAGCTTTTGACCGAGTTTGGCACCAAGGCCTGCTATTCAAGATATTGAAAATCTTTCCTCCAAACTTCTATCTATTTTTAAAATCTTATCTTACTCGACGCCACTTTTATGTAAAGCTTGGTGAAGAAAAATCTGACTTATATGACATTAAGGCGGGAGTCCCACAAGGAAGTGTTATGGGTCCAGTCTTATACCTATTATATACTTTTGACCTACCATTAACAAAAAATGTACTTGTGGGCACCTTCGCTGATGATACAGCAGTGTTATCTACCCATGAAGATCCGGAAATTGCATCCAATATGCTACAACGAAGTCTTGATGAGATATCCGTGTGGCTGCGCGACTGGCGCATCAAAGCGAATGAGTCCAAATCTGCTCATATGACCTTCACACTTAGACATGGCTCATGCCCTCCAGTAAAATTGAATAACATTGAAATACCCCAATGCGAGGAAGTGCAATATTTGGGTATACTCATGGACAGAAGACTGACATGGAAAAAACATATTTTCAATAAAAGAAAAGCACTTGGCATACAACTCAGAAAGATGTACTGGCTAATGTCACGGCACTCAAAATTGTCTCTCTGTAATAAATTACTCCTATATAAAAGTATCTTAAAGCCTATGTGGTCCTACGGAATTGAGTTGTGGGGAACTGCATCAAATTCAAACCTGGAAAAACTCCAACGCTTTCAGTCTAAAATGCTGCGGATCATAACAAATTCACCTTGGTATATCACCAACATCCAACTTCACCGCGACCTGAAAGTACCAATGGTCAAACAGGAGATTCTTAATAAACTCAAGTTTTATGCAAGACGTATTCAAGCCCACCCAAACGCACTCGCCTGCAATTTGACGAGTAAAAGTTGTTTCAACAGACTAAAGAGAAAAGCCCCTCAAGACCTCAATATTGTATAAGATATTGGCATTAAAAAAAATGGAGTGGTCACTGGACTAATACCATTCCAAGACTAATTTGAACTGTGTAACCTCTAGCCAAATGCCAAGTGATTAGGTAGATTGGAAGATAGTCAATATTTAAAAAAAAATCCAAGGCATTTGACTGTGTTCATCATGAAATCTTAATCAGGAAACTACATCATTATGGTATCAAGGGAGAAGCACTTGGCTTTCTGAAGTCTTATTTGGGCAACAGGTTTCAGATGGTTGAAGTGAACAGTAAGAGGTCAGCTGGATCTCCCATTACCATGGGCGTTCCACAGGGTTCGATTCTTGGGCCATTCCTATTCCTTGTATATATAAATGATTTACCATACGTTGTACAAAATAAACATAAGATAGTATTGTTTGCAGATGATGCTTCTTTACTTTTTAAACTACATAGACAGCATACTGCTTTTGATGACGTGAACAATGCTATCTCCAAAGTAGTGGAATGGTTCATTACGAATAATCTCCTTCTTAATGAAAAAAAAAAAACAAATGTATTAAATTTTCCCTGCCTAATGTTAGACAAGTTGACACAAATATTGTAGTAAAAGACGATGAGTAGATACAACCGTATTTTTAGGGATTACCTTAGATACCAAACTTCAGTGGGGTCCTCATATTATGAATTTGGCGAAAAAGCTTAGTTCTGCAGCATACGCAGTTAAAAAAATTCGGCAACTTACGGATGAAAATACCGCGAGGTTGGTCTACTTCAGCTATTTTCATAGTCTGATGACATACGGTATTTTACTTTGGGGACATGCTGCCGATGTTAACACCATTTTCACACTGCAGAAGCGAGCTATTCGTGCCATCTATAAATTAGGACCAAGAGTGTCACTAAGGGAAAAATTTAAGGAAATAAAAGTTTTGACTTTGACATTGCAATACATATATGAAAACCTTGTTTATGTAAAAAAAAAATATAAATTCGTTTAAAAAAATTAGTGACACTCATAATGTCAATACTAGAAATAGGGATAGGCTTGCTGTTCATGTAAGTCGACTCCAAAAAGTCACAACTTCATTCAGAGGTCTGTGTGGGGCGGGTCGTTCCCTTCCCTAAAATATGGTCGAGGGAGGCGATGGCTGGTCCATGCGTCATGCTCGTGAACGGGTGCTACTCGTGGGGGCTGGATGATCTTGTTACCGGGAGGTCTGCTTGATGTGTTTTTTTTATTATTATTATTTCCTTTAAAGTTAAAGTTATAATATATTTTATTTTATGAAATGCTCACATAATGCCTCTATTTATTTACGGTATTTGTGGATTGATGCATCTACTATACTCAATAACTCATGTGTTTATAAGTATTAATTTACTTTTTTTTTTGACTTACTCATTTGACTTTTGAGTATTTTTGTTGCGTCACTTTGCATATATTGTAATTGAAATGATTTGTAAAACAACTAAAATGTAAATCTTGACTTAAAAGAGTGGCAATGAGTTTCTTGCTACTTCTTCTCATTAGCTCAACCCTTTACGAAGTAGCGGTAAATTCAATAAGAAATAATATTTATATATTTTTTTTGACATTCATAAGTGTCATTTTTGTGACCTACATGAATAAAGTGTTTTTGAATTTGAATTTGAACGCGCTTTTTTTGAAGGTACACATGTCGTATCGTCCCGGAAACACCGCACAAGGAAGCTCATTCCACAGCGTTGTAGTACGAGGAAGAAAGCTCCTTGAAAACCGTACTGTGGAGGACCGCCACACATCCAGACGGTGGGGATGATATCCTAACTTTTGGCGTGTCGTGCGAAGGTGGAAATTTTTTCCCTAACGTGCCAAAATAAGTAAGAAGAATGTAACATTAGAATCAGAGGATCCAATCCCTAATGCGCAAGTGGGTCACCTAGGGGAAAGTATAAACAAGCCTTCCAAATACGACATCAGCATTACCACAGCTTAGGAAATGCGTTGCTGGTCTTTGAGATGGGAGTATGCTCTTAGTTTGAAGGTCCCTGAAGTGTATTGGCGCGGGAATACAGCAACCAGAAGATGATTCCACAAGAACCACTATTCAGATATCGACACATGTAATTTTACATGTTTACTTGATGTCGGGTTCTGGAATTTAGCTTAAAGTATCTAAAATAACTCTCCAGAGTTAATAATAACTTCCTGGAGTCATTGTAGTAATTCCACTGGTGGTTGAAGGAATTTCGGTCGGCGATCTGCAAAGATCAGTAACCATCAAGTAAAAAATCATTTGAATAACCCCTGTCAGGTCTAACAAATTTCTGATACAGATTTTTTTTTAAATCATTTATTTCTGATATAACATTACAAAGCGATATATACATATTATTCTGCCAAACTGCGCAGCAGTTTGTCGGCAGTAATTCTCGTGTTTCGCAAATTATCAAATCAATATTATGTTTTTGTGTGTGACAGTTTAATCTTCTTCTCAATCGTTCACTCTTGTCAGAGTGGTCGTGGTTGCCAAGATGACGCAACATTAGTCGCCGTTGGTGTCCACAGTTATGGGTCGCACTGCCTCCCTCGCGATGCTCCTCCACTTTTGACGGTTTGCAGCATTACGGGAGCACTCCACAATAGGTGTCTGGGTCACTGTTTTGATAAGGTCCGTCCATCGTGTGAGTGAGCGTCCTCTCGCTCTTTTCCCCTCCACCTTCCCCTGCACTATCAACCGCTCAATCGATCCTTCATTTCTGGAGATGTGACCAAAGAACTTCAGAATTCGTAGTTGCACAGTCGACGATAGCCTTTCTTTTATCTTCAGTTCTTTTAAGATGGAATTGTTGGTTCGGAAAGCCGTCCAAGGGATCTTCAGGAGTCGTCTCCAACACCACATCTCCAAGGCATCAATTTTGCGGCGGTCTTGAAGTCTAGGGGACCAGATTTCAGCCCCGTAGAGGAAGATTGGAAACACAAGACACCTCATAAGTCGAACCCTGGTGGTTTTGGTGATCCTTCTGTCCTTCCAGATCTTATTGAGCTTCTCTACCGCAGATCTGGTTATAGCACATCGCCTTCGGATTTCCAGCTCGCAACCTCCGGTATTGGAGATAGTAGAACCAAGATAGGTGTAGGTTGGCACCACCTCACAGTTGGCAATGTGTTGAAATTCTACCCTATTGTTATTTACGCGGTCTACTATCTTCTTATCATCTTGGTTTTAACTCTGTTGATGGCCAGTCCGAATTCAAAGCTGGTTATTTCCAAACGTGTTAGTAGTTCTTCAATATCCTCCAGTTTTCATCCTTTCATCCTCAGACAGTTTAATAGTCCCTACCAGTATTTCTTAAGTCTATTTATTATGGACATTGTGCTAAGTAGAACTTTCGCAATAAGTTTTTCACCTGATTTTTTGTTTAACAAATCGACAATTGTGACGCTATATGGGTAGATAATTCATTTATTAATGTAGGTATTACCCATTGCATGCTTCGCATACCGTAATAATTACATATTTTAGGTACCACTAGCTTGTTTTTGTTAGATAGCCGAGTTGAGTAGGTATGCACTCTGTGTACTACGAATTTATTTATATCTCGATATTGTTCGATTATCGTTAATAATTTTACCTTTTTATCAATTGGAATAATATTACATATTTTATACAAGCGTTCATAGTTCCCGTTAAGTTTGTTTTTTATATTTCTGTTCACTAAGAGCTTTAATGTTCTCATTTGCAAAGTTTTGATTTTATTTTTATTCGTAGTAAAAGTTAGTCTATAGCTACTCAATCCGTAACTAATTGTTGCCTCGACCAAAGAGTGATACAGGGTGTACAAAATATTTTTGCTCACCGATGACTTTAAGTGATAAATTTTACCAAATACTGTGCGGAGTTGCGAACATACTGAGTTAACATGTGCATTCCATGAGAAATTTTTATCAACGGTGAGCCCCAGGTATTTATACGACGTTACCTGTTCCAACTGACTACATTGACATATTTTTGAGGAACTATGCAAGCAAGAGTAACTATGTCCTATTATTTTAATTTAAATATCTTTATATTGACTATATGGTGAGAATATAGGCATACATTTTGTCTTTTCCATATTAATAATAATTCCATTGTCATGTGCATTAATACATTATTGTGCAACAATTATGTAAACTTGGGTGGGTGGAAGGTTTCACATTAATAAAACATGTCCACATGAATTAAACTGCTATAAAATAGATAAAAAGTAAGATAACAAAAGGCCGACAGATCTTTTAATGTTAAACGTCATTAAGATGAAGTATATAAATCTCGCGTAGAAGTAAAACGCCCACTTGGTATAACTAACGGTCCCATGGTGCACAGAAGTGTATTATGACCATTATGTCACGACTTATTTATACATTTCTTTTTGTTATAGGATTTTTGAAGTGAAAATATCTTAAGTGGCGTTGAGCACTTTTCTTGGGACTCCTATAAAATGTTAAACTCACGTCAGGTCACGTGATCTGATCGAAAATTCGTAAGACAGTCGTTGAAATTATATGGATGAAAGTTGATTTTTCTCAGAGATAAACTTTTTAATGTAAGAAATTATGAAGAAGAAGTATTAAATTTTTTATGTAATATAAATTGTCATTTGTGTGTACGAAAGCGCAATAAATGAATATTGTATATAACGACATAAGAGCTAGTACTTTTATACTGATAAATAAAGCAATTCGTGCGAAATTATATCCTAACCACTCCAAAATATTAAAAAAAGGCACAACATTAATGTTTAAGTTTTTTCTCCTGCCGGCACTCGCGGAGTACAATCCTATTTTGCTTAAACTAGTTGGAATATTGAGGATCATAGATGATTTTACCCAATTTAATACGAGGTTTCGCTTTCCTGTCAAGAAATTTCCTGCAAACATGAAAAAGTGACTTTCAAAAGTGGCCCTGGTGATTACTGTTTGATGGAAAATACAAAGAAAGACATTTAGGCTGTTTATCCACGAGTATTTGTAGATGTCGGCCGCTGAAAGCTGACGGCGGTAATCAGAGAGCTAACCGAAATAGAATATTTATGAACTTGAACAATAAGCTTGGTTGCGATCTCGAACTCTAACTGAACCCCTAATGTTCTCTATAATGTATCTGTTGGACTAAATTATTTCCCCTATGTTGTTGCTCAACAAAACCCATTCACAAAGAGCTGTGAAGCTGCGTTTTTCAGCCTTAGTTTGCGAATCACCTTAACATTTACCAGGCTGCTTTGCACAGGCAGCCCGCTAGATTATGGGATCCACAACGGCGCCTATTTCTGCCGTGAAGCTGTAAACATTACTGTGTTTCGGTCTGAAGGTCGCCTAGTGAAATTACTGGGCAAATGAGACTCAACATCTTTTGTCTCAAGGTAGGCGCAATAGTGCCGCTCAGAATTTTTGGGTTTTTCAAGAATCCAGAGCGGCACTGCATTGTAATGGGTAGGACTTATCAATTATTTTCCTAAAATCATTATTTTCATAAAATAAAATCAATTGTAGTAAAAACTCCTTGGTTGGCGCATTATTAGCGATATCTAATAAGCAATAGGCTAATAGGAACCTACCATGTACAAAGTACCATGTTACTAAAATAATACGTACAAGGTGTTGTCGTTGATGTTTTTAACTAAAACTTTAAGGTTCGTTATAAAAATAATGATATTATGTATTGGTAATTTAACAGTTTATTTTATTAATTTTTCCATTACAAATGTTAAACACCCACTTGTAAATTTTAAACAAAATACTAACTTGTGTTGTCTTGTCTTCTCTAATGGAAAGTTAGCTTCATAACAGTATATACATTATTAAAATTATTATTATTAAAAAAAAGAATAATACCAGACTGCACTATAGACCTTTTAAAAACCTAGTCTTTAATTATTCCTTACAACGAATAAATATCTATAATCTATTCGTTGTGTAAGATGTGACGTCACGCTCACTAACAACATGGCCGCCTGTTGCAAATTAATTTTGCAAATTAATTTTAAAAAAATTAAAAAAATTTAAAAAATTGCAAATTAATTTTATTATGTTAAAATACTTGCCATTTACAATTCTGTTGCTATCAAAAAATGTCACAGCGAACTCCTATAGGACCCGAACCGTTCTATGAAGTGAAGAATGATTGAAACCCAATAATACTCTGAGATGGTGCTTCCTTTAAACAGATCACGAATAACAAAAGAGAATAATTATTACAATACAGACTAAGCAGACATATTATATATTCCCAATTCCAATAAGGTGCAATTCAGAACGCACATTTTAATTCACCTAGAAGTTGAATCTTTTTCTATCGCGTGACTCTTACCACTTCTGACGAATTTAGGGTTGTCTTCTTTACCAAAAAGTGTACCTACCTAGTAAAAGGTCATCTTAAAAAATGGTTACGATTTTTCTATAATATAAATAGGTATGTAATCGTAACTTTCGATCGATACTCATTCGTTGTATAACCTACATTAGTTGTAGTAATGTATGCGTTGGAAGACCACGACATAGTAAACATACATGATTTTTCCTTCAAAAAGTAGGAACTATTTAAATAGGTACAAACGAGAACCTTTAACCGCGCCATGCGAACTAGACTTGCACACGTTCTCTTATGTATTATATTAACAATAATGCTAAATAATGCAATGCTAAATATGCAAATAAACAAATAATGCTTTTGCGGTCGGCTCTTGGTCTAAGTACGAAAAACGAAACAACCATTGAACCTAAACCACCAAGCTTAAAAAATTAAAACCCCTCAGAGCCCAGGCTTATTAATAGTTTCATACATGTTGTTTTGGGGATACTGTAACAAAGTCATTCAAAGAATACAAAAAATCTAGACTAGGCCGAGTCAACCATAATTCTTCAATTACTATCGCCACTTCATTTATGTTCGCCTAGTACCAATGTAATGTAAAATTAAAATTTACATAATATAAAATTTTATGTATTATACAACTAAATTAAAACAAAATTTAAATCATAAATAACACATTAATATATATATCACAAACATACAGATAATCACAGCTTTAACAGCCCTACCGTAGCACGTGTCTGATGTAACCATGGATTATCTATACAACATACATCAAGCAATTTTATCATCTTTCTTCAATGCACCCACGTACAACCAACGTACCTAGACCTCAGCACAATTACCTTTGATTACAACCTTCTAAATCACAGGTGTTAGTTAAAGATCATCTTAGATTGGTGATTGCGCACCCACGGGAGATGCAATCTTATTGTCTTGTACTTCTTATCCATTATAAAGACGAGGAATTCATTTAATATTTACACCTACGTGTACGAGGGCGGGTTGAATAAATTAATACGGTCGAAAGAATTTTTATTGTTAATTAATTAGAAATCTTTACAGAAAGAAACATTAACACTAATCTTATTCGATAAATCTATTATGTGAGGAATTTAGACTGTTCTTTTGGGTATGAATGTTGATAATTTTTAATTGAGATGTATTTATTTATGCTTTCATGCAACAGTAAGTACATAGTGTGGCGACAATGAAGCGTCAACGGACTAGTATTGGGTTCACGTGATGGTAGGTCATCCCCCGCAAATATTATCTATTTAAAAAAATGATACAGGTTTTCATTTGTGCGCGCATCTCGGAAATACTACTGGATAGGTTTCGATTAAGTCTTCCAAGTTTTATTGTATAAACACGTGGCCCCTATTTAAAAAAAAAAATAGGAAAACTGTTGACCGTTTTAGGGTAGGGGCTTAGGTATAGGGGTTCCCGTTAATTCCATACCTAAACGCTTCAAATTGTATTTATGACGATTTTGACCTCTTCAAGCTCAAAAATATAATATTATTTGCTTAGATAATTTATACGTCTTTTTGAACAACCGATGAATACAGGCCAGTTTTATTACTAGGTATAGTGTGCATGACAAACTTCGTCTCACACTCGCGATTTGTATGTCATTTTGTGTTAGTGTGCATTGCTTAAAATAGAGGTTAACAGTCAACTTTTCAATTTCAATTTTATTTTCACTAGTGTCACAGTCTATCTAGACGTATAAATGATCTAAGATGATTTGGTTTGATATACACAGTATTCAACATGAAAATCCCAATCGCAATAAGCCCAAATATATTTTCTAGAATGATAGTTTCATCGGGTCGACTGCTCGACTCATAAATTATGCAATACACTGCACGCCGTTCGTTAAAATTCACTGAACTCCTTATTGGGAGTTTGCCAGTTGCACCAGTTTAGGTGTTATATAATAAATCGATTTTCAATTTTCATAATTATCGGAAGCACAATATAAATTTGTACAGCTATGCAGTGTAATTTAGGGTTGTACAGAATAAATTTTGCAGTAGGTAACTTATGTTTTGCTTTTTTTTTCTTTATGGAAAAGGAGGACAGAAGAGCGTACGGGTCACATTCTCTTGCAACACCAGATGAATTACAGGAGCGTTACCGGCCTTTAAGGAAGGTTTACGCGCTTTTTTTTAAGGTACCCATGTCGTATCGTCGCGGAAACACCGCACAAGGAAGTTCATTTCACAGCTTTGTAGTACATGTGTAACAAATAATACTCATTCTTGCTTGGTGTTTGGTTGACTTCAACATGCTCTTTTTTCAAAGACAATAAGGGACGAGACGAGCAGTACGTTCAGCTGATAGTGGTTGATACGCCCTGGCTATTTATATTACAATGCAGTGCTGCTCAAGGTTCTTGCAAACCCCAAAAATTCTGAGTGGCACTACAATTATTGCGCTCGTCACCTTGAGACATAACATGTTAAGTGTTATTTGCCCAGTAATTTCACTAGCTGTTTCTACTGTTGCACTAGCGGCCCTTCAGACCGAAACACAATATTGATTACAGCTTACTAGCTATCCAACGCGGAAATGCTGCCAGTATACTTGGAAAATGCTTAGTAGTGATAATTTTTGAAGTGAAAACTTTTTAAGCCGCGTTAGGCACTCTGTGGTAGGGCAAAACCTCATGGGTTCGCGTCACGGACATACTTATGACTTGCGCACGCAAAAAAGTATATAGACACTTATTGACTGGGTGAAATCTCGCCAATTCGCGTAACCGAAATACTTATAGCAGTATATATGTAGCTATACAGCTGACGTAATGTCCAACATTAGTGCTGTGTATATCTTATAACTGAAATTTAATGAATTTAGTGAAAATTTCGATGAATATATACTGTACATTGTTGAAATAGTGTTTTTGTTTGATATTATTGAAAATAAGTTTTTTAAACAAATTTAAATTAATAATTTAATTGATTTTAAATATTATGAAATTTAACATTTTAATACTACTAAAAGCTCTAAGTTTTCACTTCTGTCAATATTTGCCAATATTTTTATATCATGTAATCACATAAAGTATTGTTGATAGTTATTAGCTAAGTATGTTTTGTTTGAATAAATTATTTAGCAGGTACATGATTAAACAACATTTTAATACAACTAGAAAATATTATACCCAATTAAATAAATCTTTCTGGATGCGCCACAATTATTATATTTAATGTTATTTGGTTGTGGCTAATTTATGGTCGACGATTCCTGTAGACAAAGAAATACCATAGACAAAAGACGCATTGTCATCTGTGACGTTAACATAATGACGGTTGTCTATTTCACCTCTAACATAGCAAAAAATTGTCACTTAAATCGTCACAAACGCATATAAATAATCACTAGCTGACCCAGCAAACGTTGTATTGCCGATATTAAAATCGCGATACAAAAGTAACTGTTGATCGTAGATGGTTGAAATTTTAAGTTGTATGTATTTTTTAATGCTGACTCATAATCAAACAATTTTAAAAAAAAATGTAAAAAAAATAAAAAATAAACATTAGGCATGGACCACCCTTAACATTAAGGGGGATGAAAAATAGATGTTGTCCGCTTCTCAGACCTACCCAATATGCACTCTCAAAATTTCAAGACGAATCGGTCAAGCCATTTCGGAGGAGTTCAAAGTTTAACACCATGACACTAGAATTTTATATATTAGATGATATAATTAATCAAGTCCTTCAGACTTAATCACTGGTCAAATATATAATCAATAAGTTATCGGTGTAACGCACCGCAAAACCTTTTTTCTTCGCACCTCCAAGGAAGTCGGACGCACATTACCACCAGGAGTTCCTAAAGGACTAGCGGGGGCCCCCAGCTGCAGAACATCGCGTCCGGGAATACCAGGTACGTCGGCATATTATTTTAGCCATAACTGATGGCACAATAATATTCATATCTTAACCACGCACGCGCGCACACACTTAAAAAGGCATAAAAGGCATTAATTTTCTCAAAATTGATTCCTTTAGAATTCTTTTTGATGTCCTTTCTAATAACTACTAGATACTACTACCGCTTCGGAAACAAATGGCGCTCTGAGAGAGAAGAAGCGGCGCAAAAAACTCTCCCAGCATTCGTTTTTTGCGCTCTTTTCAATAAAAATATACAATATTGTACAGTCATTTCTATCGCTATAAAATAATCACAATCTAGTCCCAGGCTGTCCGATCATTTAGATATTCAGCAGTGAAGTAATAGGATTTACGACAGAGTGACTTTCTTTAATAAACTTGGAAATCTAAAATTGATGTGCATTATCAGTCTCTTAATCACTACTATTAAAACTATTTTATTCCAGAAACCGTTTGCTATTAATTTCGATTACGTAACCAACCAATAACAAAATAGTCAACCCGATAGAAGCCCTCATTAACCTTATGAACTTCTAACTGGTTTCATATCTACCGCAGATTATTGGAACGGGATAAAGCTCGCTCTAATGTGATGCAGCTTAACTACTGTACATAAATTTCTTGTAACATAATCTTTGCATTATTTTTCTAATTTAATTAGCTTGAATGCTGCTGCGATAAGCGTTATATATTTATCAGATTTTTAGACAAGATTCATTAGAATGTCTGTCTCAATTTTAATGATTTACTATGACGTTTTTTATCGCTATCATTTAGAGATTTGAGTATTGTTAATCATAAATCTAAGTATGAGTGTCTGATTTTTAAACAAAACACTATAAACAAAACCTTACACAAACAATGTATTTCAAGCTCTAAAGCAGGGGTGCTCAAAGGGTCGATCGGGATCGACAGGTCGATCGCGAGTGCTTTTTGAGTCGATCTCGAGAAAAAAATCCGATATAATAAACTAAAATCGGTAATTACGTAACATCTTATAAAAGTATGCTCAGGGCATGTAGTGTCACGCTTCAACATCCAAATTTACTCTTTAGTTAAGCTTAGAAATTTAGAACGCGTTTGTTTTGTAAGAACCAATAAACTCGCAATTTTGAATAATAATTATGAGTTTTTTCATTGACATTTAAGATCAGACCTACATTTACCTTGACTAAAAAAATTGATATTTTGCGCGTAACTAATATCTATGTCATCGTGACACTCTACCTAGACGACAATCCATCATCACACATATTTGAAGCCTCTCAGAGCCGATCGATCGTAGTCTAACAGTTTTGAGGTAGATCGCCAGAAGCTCAAGGTTGAGCACCCCTGCTCTAAAGGTTGATGCATCCAATATACGATAATTTATATCTAAACAGTTTATAATTCTAAACCGTGTTCATATATTTAATGCAGCACCTCACAAACTAATATGTTTTGCATTTTACAGCTATTGTAAGACACTCAATTGATTGAAAAGAGTGGCCGTTGAGTTTCTTGTATGTTCTTCTCACGATCTCAAATTTTTCCTAATACATATGGTAGATACAGTAATTTAAATGAAATATTTATAGTAACGATTCAATAGCGCTTAGAATAACTTAGAACGACTTTGACTTTACCAAATTTTCAAAATGTATAAACATTAACATTCGCGTCATCTTTTGACGCAAATGACTTTTTTTTATGAAAATATTTGTTTATGAAAATAAGGGACGAGACGAGCAGGACGTTCAGCTGATGGTAATTGATACGCCCTACTTAATAGGTAGCAATGCCGCTCAGTATTCTTGAAAAACCCAAAAATTCTGAGCGGCACCACAATTGCGCTCGACACCTTAAGGCATAAGATGTTAAGTCTCATTTGCCCAGTAATTTCACTAGCTACGGCGCCCTTCAGACCGAAACACAGTAATGTTTACACATTACTGCTTGACGGCAGAAATAGGAGCGCTTGTGGTATCCATAATCTAGCCGCCTTCCTGTGCAAAGGAGCCTCCAGCCTCCCACTGGTACTGACTACCAACGTAAATGATTTTTGAATTTGATCATTTGGAACAGAACTTCAGCTTATATGTTGTAGTAGTTGTAGAACATTAAGGTTTGTTCGTTTGGGTCAATATATGGACCCCACCTCACCGATGAGTAAAAAAATAAGGACTCCGTGTCACCTTACATAACAGTGAGGCACCAAAACAAGCCGGTAAACGTGTAAATACAAAGCCCCACGCATACACTTCCACTTATAGAAGCCGATCGGCCGCCATTATGAGATTTGCCATCGTCTGTGACAGATCAGTTTGCGTCGCAATAAAATATTTTAAAAACGCCGTCGTGGGTTGTGAATAAGTGTAAAAACAATAATATAAAAGTATTTGTGGATATATGATTATTTAAGGGAGAAAAAATTGTGTAACTGGTATACCCCGTAGCCGCCCCAACCCGTAACACTAGCATAAAGGTGCTTCATTTGCTAATATCACGGCGCGGAGTCCTTTTTTTTTTCTAGTCCGTGCCCCACCGTGAACAAGTGTCTCTCTCAATCCAATAACAACACAACAAGCAACACTATTACGTACATCCGGAGAAGTAAACAAGAATTTTACTTGTTTACCCTTAGATCATATATACCTCTAGGTACACTGTTAGCCTAGAAAACATCGAAATAACTGGTGGTTGATAATTAACCTCTATTTTGTTCAATGCAGGAATACTAACACAAACCCCCTTATTCATAATGGTCCGCTAACTTTAAACAGCCGCTTAGGAGTGTTATTTTCTCATTCTGACTTAGGTCAATAGAAGAAGACAGAGTGAGAATAAGCAATGCTTTAAGTTAGCAGACTATTATAAATGAGGGGGCAAGTGTCATACAAATCGCGAGTGTAAGACGTAGCTAGTCACGCACACTAAATTATTAAACCCTTGTCTAGCAACAAAAGCCGCTATATATTATCGAAGAGTACAGTATACACTCACAGAGACTTCATTTTGAGGGAAAGGAGAACAAAATGAGGTAACCAGACGAAGGTAACCATGACTTATGGAAACACGGTTTTTGTAAGGAAGTACATAACAATGTTTGGCTGCCGCTATTTCGCGCCGGTTTCAAGTGGGAGAGGTGTGTCCGTTATCCCAACGTACGTGGACCCATGGCACTACCACGCCAAATATGCTACTCAGAATTTTTGGGTTTTACAAGAATCCTTTATTGTAATGGGCAAAGCGTATTAATTACCATCAGCTGAAAGTCCTGCTCGTTTCGTGCCTTACAAAAATGTCATTGAGTTGCGGGTAATTGCCCGATTACCTATACCTATAGGCTATAGCTATCTTATATTTTGTGGTACATGGCATAAACTTCCTTACAAACCTTATTATACGTAGGTCACACTAAAAGTTTTGCGTAACTTAAAAAAACAACATGTTAAGTATAACCAAAATATTATGTTTATTGCATTTCAAAATATTTTCCTTTACATTTTAAACATTTTTTCATGCGATCGAACCATTTTTAAAACAGGAGCACCACAGATCTGCAGCCATGTTTTCTACGTGCTGATTGAACGCTATCACTGCTTCTTCGGAATTGTTAAAAGTGAAACCTCTCATCAAATCTTTGATTTTGGGGAAAATACAGAAATCACAGGGTGCTAGGTCGGGGCTATGTGCAGGATGGGTGACGATTTGTGCTTTTTCGGAAGCTAAAATTACTTTGTTTTGTTGGTTGGTCGTGTGTGAAGACGCGTTGTCATGATGTAGGAGAACGCTGCTTTTTGGCCTCACGGTGGTCAAGCAAGGTGCTCCTCTCCCAAAAGCATTTTAAAGACGAGGGGCACAGTCTTGCGGAGAGAATGAGAGAACTTTTAAAATCATAAAAAAATCATCGCTCTAAAATCTTTTCGAATTAATTCCATTTTCGTTGCGTAGGTAGAACTTTGACGTGTGATAAAAAACAAATGATTTCCCGCCAATTGTTTTTTTTATTACTAACAAGGTTGCAACGTTTCAAAAAATATAACATTCGAAATTCAAATAGTTCCGATTAGCTAGAAGTGCAAAATGTAATGCGTTCCCCATGTAGACGAATCTACTAATATCCACAGATTAGGTGGATATCCTAATACGTCATGTACATATTTTGCGAAGATATCATTCGGCGGCAGGAATTAGGTCAGACAGCTCTTGGTAACATTTCCCGTGATAAATTGTTACTGACTGTCAATCAAATAACAATAGATTCGCTTTCCTTGTCTTGTTGTATCTCCGTAAGTTCTCTTTCGTACGCTTTGTTTGTCTATACGCTAATGTATTGTTAGTCAATGTTTCAAACGAAATCAAACCATTTGCGCCCTTACAACTAAACTTGGTATTAAGTTATACCTGAGATCCAAATGTTGTGATTTTATTGACTGTTAATTCCGCTAAGTTTTGTCTTTCATCAATTCGAGTTACTTGCCAGAATTTGGCGAGTTATTATCTCCTGAGGATGCCTCCTGCTATTTATAACCTAGGTCCTAAAAAATAATTAAGAGAAAAATATAAATAAATAAACATTTTTACTGTTGCATCTCAATATATTCGTGATAATGTTCTATATGTTCGAATAAGCACCTTAAGGAAATTGCTAGAAACTGTGACAATCATGACAATATTAATACGAAGAACAAAATATAGAAAACTTGTTACGCCACTACTCGGTTTAGTCGAGTTAGTAAGTCTTTTATTTGGCGATGTCTATGCTTTTACATGATTCCAGAAAATGTACAAAAAAAATGTGTTACGAAATTTAAAAGAATTGTTAAAACACGTTTGTTTGGGGAAGGTTATTATAACATAAATGATTTTCGTAATGATACCACAGACTGGGAATTAAGGGGACACACCCTCAGGCTCTTTAATTATTAATTGTTTATTGTACGATAATACATTGTAAACTATATTTTAATCCATATTAAAATAAAGCCCGTTGAGTATCTAGTGCCCATCCTCAGGTCTGAGGCACACTATTTCGAATGGGTGGTAGTTTCTGACCTACAATAAGTGATTTTAAGTCCTATTTTGAATAAAAATATTTGAATTTGATGACAACTGAAACATTTTTATACATGAGAAAAAACTAAGAGAACACGCAAAATGTTTAAAAATAGACATTTTGCTATTGATTTTTTTAAACAGACGTAAAACGTTTCCCGCGTTTATTTGCAACGCTGTTTGACGTTCGGAAAAATCAGAATTATCATTGCATTGACAGTGTTGTCAGCAATATAGTCAACATTTTGCATATTCTTGGTATATTCTCGGGTATGACTTTATACCTAGTTTATATTTGTATGGCCGTTGAAGTTATATTACCAAATACAGAGTGTAGTATCAACATTCACGATTTAAATAAAACGACGCCGAACAAAGTTTATTGATCGAAGTGAGCACGAGCCTCATTAGCTTAACAAAAGCATTAATCAGCTGCTTTCTAGAGATTAAGGTGAAACAAATTGCGGTTCAAATGGTGGGCGACTCCAAAATGTTTATGACATCACTACGGAAGACTGCGTCAATTAACACTAAGCTATTTTGTATTTAACTTATAGCTACGTTTAAATAAATAATATCAATAGTCGAGGTGTTTTCTGTCGGTAAATTTACATATTTATTGGGAATATTAGGAAATTGATTATTATTTTTCTATCACTTCTACCAAGTTTTGTTTAGTTTTTAGATGAAGGTAGATTCATATGGACATATGATAAAGAAAGAATGTAATGGTAGATTAAAGACACTTTTGAATGTTAAAGATCTTACCACCACACTGGAAAAGATGAGCTTTAATGAGATGAAGTGGCAAGAATATTTAATGTATAATTTATAGTTTCAACAATTTATATTATACTAGCTGATGCCCGCGACACCGTCCTCGTGGACACTATGAAGCAGCAAAAATACTATACCTGCCACATCCACTTCGTCGTATGTGCCAATTGGCACGTGGATATAATTATATAACAAGTTAAGTGGTAATAAAATTGTGAAATCAACATATTTAGTCAAATTTTTATAATTTTAATATAACAATTAAGAAGCACAGTCACATAGAACTCAAATATTAGTTGTACTTACATATTTTCAATGTAAAGATTTACAATTTTATAATGATAAGTACTTTATTTATAAATATTTTCTATTTCATATGTTTTACTTTGTAATCGTTTTTGTACCTTAATTGAATAAATAAATACAGTGATTGTTATTTTTTTTATTTATGAAAGAAGAGAATAAACGGGCGTACAGGTTACCTGTTGTTAAGTCTATTTTTTTTCTAGTTTTAGGAAGCTATACGCGCTTTTTTAAAGGTATCCATGTCGTGTCGACCTGGAAAAAGAAGCTCATTCTACAGCTTTGTTGTACGTGGAAGAAAGTTCCTTGAAAACCACACTGTGGAGGAACGCCACACATCCAGATGGTGGGGATGATATCCTAACTTGTGGCGTGTCGTGTGAAGGTGGAATTTGGCGACAGCAATCAGGTCAAATAGCTCTTCGGAACTCTTCCTTTGATAAATGTGGTAGAGGACACATAATAAAGCGACGTCTCTACGCAATGCCAAATGATCCAGCCGTTCACAGAGCACTGGGTCCCCGACAATTTGATACTGGGGTGCGCCAGACCAGAGATGACAGCAATACTCCATGTGTGGCTGGAACTGCGCTTTATAGCGCGCTATTATGTAGGGCGGCTTGAACTATTGCCGTGCTGTAGTTTCGTGTGTTAATAGAATTAATTAATTGATCATAATCCATTTCGGTGAACGCGAAGAAACGAGATTTCACCCATCCGAAAATTGACTAACTGTATACATTTATATTTCTTTTTAATGATTTATTATTATTAAATGAAAAAGGTATTAAATAATGCAAACGAATGACAAAGACCATGTTGATATTTATCTTATTAAAAAAGGGTAAAAAACGCAACAGAAAAGAGACGAGAACCTTTGCATGGATAAATTGGTGCTAATATTTGCTCTAAAGAAACACACTAATAATCTAAAGATTACTATTATTATTATAAATAATAGGTTATATTTCTGCTGTGGTAGCCCTATTTTAAGAACCCACGCGCATCACACAAAGTTCACTCATTGATTTCAGAGATTACATTAACGCTGTTTATCATAGTTTGACTCCACTATTAAGGCATAATGATGTTTATTTTGTAACATCAAGTATCATAAATTCAGATAATGTCATGTTTTGATGCCGGTTCATTTCTAGTTGTTTTTAAATTCGTTACGCCGAAGAAAAGGCGTTTGACAGTTTAGTGTAACGCCCACCAGCCTATTATGTAACCATAGACATTCGGCAAAGCTGACATTTGTCACGATTGAAGTTTAGCGTAGGCTTATAAGTCATTGAGATAATCAAATGATTATTTTTAAAGTTAATGCATTTTCTAATTTGTATTCGCTTTTCTTGGCAGTTAGGTATCTAAGTTGGTTTCTAAAATTTTTCTGACGTTTGCGACATTCGTTTTATTTTTTGGTTTCTTCGTCCATTATTAGGATAGGCAAAGGGTTCAAGCCCGTATCAAAGCCATCGTTGCAAGATTTTTACAATATTGTTCTTCGAGGAATAAATAATTTAAAGGATTTTTGCTCTGTTAGGGAAAAGAAGTATCCTTTCTTGCGTACATACATAAGTCGACACACACTTTTTTATTCAATTTTTTATAAGAATGATTTTTTAAAGAGCATCAGAGGCCTCAGATGAAATCTATACTAATAAATGAGGAGCCGGTTTTTTCCTTCGGTCATACTGCGAAAACTACTGAACCGATCGGAATAATACTTATACCATATGATTATATGATGCAGTGTGTTTCGGAGAAAGTTTTGTGTATTTATTTGTTGGTGATTACTAATCCGGGACCTATATATTTTTGAGTTAAGTAAACCTATATATTCGCGATACAAATAATTTATTCAATGACATATCATTACACATGACAATAATTTATGCAATGAGCGGGCGCGGGGTACTTAATTTATACGGAAAAACAACGTTTGCCGAGTCAGCAGTTGTAAAAAAAATTAATGGCAACACTTATGTCTTCAAAATAGCTTACAGTCTTGATCTAGACATGATAATCAAGATCAAAAAGTTATTTAGGAGTTCAATAATCACGGACACACCTAACTTAGTGGCCATCTTAACAGAACGAGCTCGTGATCGGAGCATCACTGGTCCTTCGAGCCGAATTTTATTGACAATTCAAATGAAGGTCTTACCCACATTGTGATATTTATTTAACAGAAAATCCTACTAGGGGCTTATTCTTATATATTTCTGTTATGCTATGTTATAAATTGTTGATATTAAATTATTCTTGTTAGATAATGTGTCTTGGTTTAACCTTATTTTAATTTATTGCGTGACCCTTGGTTTTGCCTTAAATTGCCAATGCTCTAAATAAAAAAAACATATTTGGTTTAGCTTATTACTTTATTTTATATTAAAGTGATAATGTTAGCAAAGGTTATTTATTAATAAAATCTTTTATTGATTATCTTTATATATATAATTCTTGTGTGCGTGTGTATGTCACTGAACTCCTCCTAGACGGCTGAACCGATTTTGATGAAACTTTCTGTATGTCTTTAGGTGGATTCGAGGATGGTTTGGATTTACAATTGAATTACCTCCTAAGCGGCTGGACCGATTGTGATGATATTTTTGTGTGTTTTAGTGAATTTGAGATAAGTGTGTGCTTTCAGGTGGATTCGAGAATGGTTTAGATTCACAATCAAACTACCTCCTAAGCGGCTGGACCGATTTTGATGATTTTTTTGTTTGTTTCAGTGAATTTGAGATTGGTTTAGATTCTCAATTTCGTCGATATTATATAATTCTCCTGCTCATGTGTATGTTAGTGAACTCCTCTTAACGGCTGGACCGATTTTTCAAATTTAAGACGTGTGTACAATGCAACGTCTGTCGGGTCTACTAGTAAAATATATTTTATTCTTAGTTACATTTCTCCAATATGTACATTAGAAATTTGTGTATGTTCATTTTAATCGTATAAAAGTAACAATTAGTTAGATTGTCTACCGCTACCGTATGCGTGGGAGAAAGGGAAGCCAAACAGACTAGCGTTTGTAACGCGTTACGTTACGAAGCGGTTTACCCTCCCATAAAAAGTTAACACTTCAAAAACTTTGTATCGTCATTTCATCAAATTATATTCCTCTCTACGCGCACCGATATTTTTTTTTACTAATGACGTGCACAAATATAAATTTGTAAATAATATACGGAAATTTGCTTTGTTCTTTAAAAATTCCAAGTACGTATATTTCACAGCTAGATCGATTTCAGCCATATCATAGATTTAAAATATACTAGCGTATAAACAAACAATGCGTGCAAGAGAGAAGAACATCTCTAACAGCAAGATAGAAAAGGAAAGTGAATCTAGTAATCGACTAGTAGTAAAGTCAGCGACGCTAAGAATTAACCCCTTAGTGTTTTGAATTGACACATCAAAAATGATTTTTATTTTTTTTTATTTGTGAAAATAAGGGACGAGCTGGACGTTCAGCTGATGGTTAATGATACGCCCTGCCCATTACAATGCAGTGCCGCTCAGGATTCTTGAAAAACCAAAAATTCTGAGCGGCACTACAACTGCGCTCGTCACCTTGAGACATAAGTTATTAAGTCTCATTTGCCCAGTAATTTCACTAGCTACGGCACCCTTCAGACCTAATGCTTACACATTACTGCTTCACGGTAGAAATAGGCGCCTTTGTGGTACCCATAATCTAGCCGGTATCCTGTGCAAAGGAGCCTCCCACTGTATCGCATTATCGGCATGTCAGTTGGTCTTTACGCAATATTTTAAGTCTGTGGTCCATATTACATCTGTCTATCTATGGTTATTAATTATTTCTAGAACTATTAGTAATGTGAGACATTAGTGCTTAATTTTCATTGACCACATTCATTTACAATCTATGACTATTATCTATAACGTTCACACGTGGTTCGTTTTGGCGCCATTTCTGTGTTAAGAGGTTATCTTTCAATAGCAGTATTTAATTGTCCATAAGTTGAAATGTCGGTATTTTATAAAAAGTGTCACCTGAACTATAAATCTTAATAACAGTTCTAATTAGTAAGCAGACGATCCTGTGGCACTAGGTTCCGTGCATCTACAAGAATATTCAGAGAAATAGATCCATATAATATAAATGAATGAACGAATGAAAACGTTATTAATAACAAAAAGAAACCACACAGAATAATAGAAGTTAAAAAGTGTTACAGAGGTTAGAGAAAAATAATAAAATATAACATAAAAAAATAACAATAAAATACAAATGCATAAAAAAACATAATATATAGATACAAATGATTTGAGTTTTGTTTAGTGTTAATTCCGCCAATATTTGTCTTTAAACAATTCGACACGTGTTTCACCTCTACACGAGGCATCTTCAGGACGTGTTTTCTCGCCAAAATCTGGCACGAGACTCTACTCTTAGCGAGACAACACATGGAATTGTTTAAAGACAAATATTGTCGGAATTAAGACTAAAGAAAATTCAAATCATTTGTATAATTATGCATGTCCGCAAAGTAACGCCTACTTCAATAAATTTTTATAATATATAGATTTGTATGCATAATATTATAGTAATATTCTTAATTTAAAAGTACTGTGTAGCTGTCACTAGCTGCTGCGTTGGTACTATTTGGTATTAGTCTGCGGTGATTTTCAGCACCCCCTGGTGACCGATGGAGTAACTACTATATGATATCTTACTTTTTCGTCTTTCTGAACCAATCCTATTTCTCTGGAAGGCGTGAAGGAATCAATTCAAAGTATACGGATCCTCAAAACCTGATAGGATGACAGCCCTGCGCTTTTTTAGGGGTTACCCATACTGTATCATCCTAGAAACACCGTGTATAAACGTTTCCATAATTTGTTTATACGCGGTATTAAGTTCCTTGAAATTCACACTGTAAAGTCATAATATTGACAAACTTTTTACACAAATTATCTTGCCCCAAGTTAAGCATATATAGCCTGTGTTATGGGTTACAAGACAATGATATATTTAATACAATATAATTACTTAAACATACATAAATTCATATAAACATACATAAATACATTTAAACATCCATGACTCGGAAACAAACATCCATATTCATCATATAAATGCTTGCACCTACCGGGATTCGAACCCGGGACCTCTAGCTTTGTAGGTAGGATCGCAAACCACTCGGCTATACAGGTCGTCATGCGTAATGCGTGACTCATTTAGATAGTAAGGATAGTATCGTATCTGAGTTTGCGGCAAACAAACAAAACACTGAAACAAAAACCTGAAACAACTATACTATAACGTTACAAAAATGGTCCCAACTCAGTCTGGTCTTCCATTGGGCCATATTGTGACTTCGCGATAAATATATATAAATACCTGACCCACGAAACGTTGTATTGCCGATATTAAAATCGCGATACAAAAGTAACTGTTGAACGTAGATGGGTGAAAATTTGAAGTTATATGTATTTTTTAATTCTAACTCATAATCAAACAAATAAAAAAAAAATTGGCGTGGACCACCCTTAAGATTTAGGGGGATGAAAAATAGATGTTGTCCGATTATCAGACCTACCCAATATGCACTCAAAATTTCATGAGAATCGGTCAAGCCGTTTCGAACTACAAACACCGCGATATGAGAATTTTATATATTAGATAAAGCCAAACTTATTTTAGCTAGTAAACTAAAAATTAACGTGAAGTAAATGTTATAGAACCTCACCTAGAACCTCACAACTGAAATGAGTAGGGTGGAAAAGTCGAAACAATTAGTGAAGAGGTACGTAAAGGGAGGTCACAGAAAAATTTTGTTTACGTATTGAAGCTCATAGAAAAAATATAAAACTCGGTCACGCAGTCTTGGTTGGAAATGAACGTCTCGAACTTCATAAGAGCTAAATCCGGTCAGTTTTAGAGAGTACGGCTTGCTGTAAACGCCATGATAATTTGGAGTCCCTAAAACGATCCGTACGATTGGCAGTGAAGAAATTTCCCATGGAAAGAGTGCGTGCTTCTATTGACAACTAGCCTCTACGTTTAAAGGACTGTATTGCAGGTAATGGTGACCACTTCGATTAAGCTTTTTATATTTATGTATTAAAACTAACACATTGTACAAGTAAGAAATGTTATTTGCAACAGATTTTTTTTTCTTTCAGTAATTCTGGAAAGACTAGGTATAATTTATAATTTCTACTTTTATATTATAGATATATAATATAAATAACGTATGTTGTCGTTAAAAGAAAATAGTAATTAGTTATGAGTTAACCACAAATAGATAGCACCGATAGCTCTTAACCGGCTCCCAAAGGGGCCGATAAATATAAATACTACCGATAAATATAGTCACCCGTTCATCCGATAATAGTCTTAATTCGTTCGATAACTACTATCTGCCTGTTGAAAGTTGCCGAAATTGCGCTATCCGTCGATTTACGCTTTTCTAATTGTTTAACTGAGGATTGAAAAATCGGCTCTAATACTTACAAATTTCAGGTCTGAGGCATACTCTTTCGAATGGGTGGCGTTTTTGACTTTGAATAAGTGATATTATCATGTCCTATTTTGAATAAAAATGTTTGAATTTTAATATAAGCAAATTTTTTAATTTTTATTGTAAGTAAAGTTATTTCGTGACCACTCTACATTGTAGAGTTTGTAGAAACTTGAAACTGTTGTTATTTGGTTTATGTAAAGTCATATCGTGTGGCAGCCTTGTGGAAGGAGTTAATACCTTTACCTAAAATATGGCCAAGGGCAGCGACGGCTGGTCTATGCGTCATGATCGTGAAATTTAAAGTTATATGTTGTTTGCGAGCATCACATGAACAAGATGTAAGGAAATAATCCACACAAAATTTCTTTGCATTTTTTATTTGCTTGTAATTTACGTATTATTTTATGAACAAACAAACATTATCATATCCTCATTCAGAAAACAAACCATTCACATTATTAATGACTAGCTGACCCGACAGACGTGTTCTTTATATCTTAATATATATAAATCTCGTGTCACAATGTTTGTCCTCAATGGACTCCTACACTAATGAACGGATTTTAATGGGGATTACTTCATGGAGTGCAGTTTGGTCCAACTTGAGAGATAGGATGAGGAGATGGGACCCATAATTATTTTTATTTTCAATATTTGTTTTGTATGGACAAATTTTCTGTGAGAGAATTTATTGACGCACGGTTTGACAGTTCTGCTGTGAAACAATTTCATTATAACAACAAGGAGCATATTATGTTACAATGAAATGAGATTATTGACAAATTCATCAAAAACAGTATTTTATTTATTATGTACAGAACAACGTCTGTCGGGTCAGCTAGTAATAAATAAAATAATGTTTTTGTATGAATTTGTCAATAATATATCATAACATGAAAAATTGCTTCGTTAAATATGCACCCTGATGACGTATGAAATTGTTTTACAGCAGAACTGTCAAACCGTGCGTCAGTAAATTCTCTCATAGAAATTATGTATGGACACATCAAAGGAAAAACAAATTTGTTGTTTTTATTTAATTTAGCAGCATTTTCCTATTTATTCACCTTTTAAACCTCCTCTGGACTTCCACAAATAATTCAAGACCAAAATTAGCCAAATCGGTCCAGCCGTTCTCGAGTTTTAGCGAGACTAACGAACAGCACAACATTTTTATATATATAGATTAATATGAATGTAATTCAGTCCCAGGTTCGAATTTTTAATATTAACTAATCATTTCTTCTTCAAACCGCCTTCAATTGGAGGGCCTTTACTCACTTAAAAACTGCGTGATTCCTTTGGTTGTGCAAAAGTGCATGGGTGACGGTGATCACTCAATATTAGGTCACCCATACGATGGTTTGATCTCCTATCCTAGTAGACTCTGTCCACATATGACGATATTGAATGTGAACAAGGCAAGTGAAATTGCGATCATTAGGAGGCTTACGTTACCCATTGTTCTTTTTATGTGCTGGTCCATGCTTAAACTCGTGAACGGATGGTTTCAGGTCGACCTGTTGTAGGTAATAAGTCATTGTATTTATTGGATTCTATTACCGTTTATGACAGTAATCACGACCATCATGTTCACGAAGCATCCTTACACAAACAATGAATTCAAGCTCTAAAGATAGATACATCCAAAATAGGATAATTTATATTTATACAGTTTATTCTTTATTACTTTTTATGAAATATTTAAACAAGACTCATATATTGGATGCAGCACCTTACAAACTAATTGGTTATATATATTACAACCATTGTAAAATTCTCTATTTGATTGAAAAGTAAGTTTGTTGTATGTTCTTCTCTCACGAGCTCTACTTTTTCCAAACGTATGGTAGATTCAGTAATTTATAAGAAATATTAAATCACGATTCAAAAGCGCTTAGTTTAAGTGTAATTGAACAAGGTTCTATTACCAGCGGGAGGCTTCTTTGCACAGGATGCCGGCTAGATTATGGGTACCACAACGGCTACAACTCCTGCCGCCGAATTCCACCTTCGCGCGACACGCCACAAATTAGGATATCATCCCCACCATCTGGATGAGTGGCGGTCCTCCACAGTGCGGTTTTCAAGGAGCTTTCTTCCTCGTACTACTAAGCTGTGGAATGAGCTTCCTTGTGCGGTGTTTCCGGGACGATACGACATGAGTACCTTCAAAAAAAGCGCGTACACCTTCCTTAATGGGTCGGCAACGCTCTTTTGATTCCTCTGGTGTTGCAAGAGAATGTGGGCGGCGGTGATCACTTAACACCAGGTGACCCGTACGCTCGTTTGTCCTCCTATTCCATAAAAAAAATGGCTCCTATTTCTGCCGTGAAGTAGAAATGTCTAAATATTACTTTGTTTCGGTCTGAAGGGCGCCGTAGCTAGTGAAATTACTGGGCAAATGAGACTTAACATCTTATGTCTCAAGGTAACGAGCGCAGTTGTAATGCCTTTAATTTCTAAATATAATAAAACCAATAAATAAATATAAATTTTCAGAAATAAGAGAGCATGATCAAAATATTAATTCTGCATGAATCTACTTTATATCTAGTTTTGAATAGAATTGTTCGTGACTGTACACTTAATAGTTAATGGTAAGCGACCATGCAGTAAACGACCATCTTAAGGAGCATTGCTTTCGAATAAAGGAGACTCGATATTCAGCATCGCTGACCAATTGAATAAATATCCAGTTCAGTAGCTCTGGGGCTAATGGCCCGCGAAATGGACTTAAGATTATATCATTTCTGTCTTTATATTGTAACGATGTCATACAACTTATAGCGAAGATAAGTCTGGGTCGTGCATATCATATAGGCAATTAGGCAGTGCCTATCTCGTTATGAACCTAAATAGATATAATACTAGTGTTCAAGTAATTTACTACCTACAGTAGGCAGTCTACAGATTACATATACGAAGCAAGCAGCGTTTCATACAACTTATGTCGTGCTGTCGGTCTAAATCGCAACTACGAATAGTTAGATCTACAGTGCCTACCTTGCTAGAAAACCATTTCACGCCCCTGAGATAAGTGTACTTTTTAATAATAACTGAGTTAATTGCTGTGTATATTAATTTGGGTCATAAAATTCTACGAGCGGCCTCCACCACTGTGGCATTCTGACCAGAATCAGTAAGTTGCATACAATTTAATGAAGTTTACATGATTTGTATTATAAACCTCGTTAATGTAAATAGTTGAGTGGTGGGCATATGTTTTTTCCCATGCAACGGTACTCATTTCGTTGAATTGCAATGATTTTAGAGTTTTTTTTAATGAAAAGAAGGCAAGATACGAGCAGGACGTTCAGCTGATGGTAATTGATACGCCCTGCCCATTACAACGCAGTGCCGCTCAGGATTATTGAATAACCCAAAAATTCTTAGTGGCGCTACTACTGCGCTCGTCACCTTCAGACACAAGTCTCATTTGCTCAGTAATTTCACTAGCTACGACCTTCCTTCAGACCTAAACACAATAATGTTTATACATTACTGATTCAAGGTTGAAATAGGCACCGTTGTGGTACCCATAATCTAGCCGGCACCCTGTGCAAAGGAGAGGCTCCTGGTACGAATATCCGATTACTATTCGTTAATCGGCTAATGCAGTCACGTTATTTAAATATTCGATTTCTAGACAAATATTTGAACTATTCCACCTAATACAAAATAATCAATCATATAAATCACACATTGAATATTTACAAAGCTCAAATTTAATATTGAAGAAATCGTTGCGATCAGTGGCGTGCATTGGTTTTCTAGCACTGTAGATCTAACTAGTTTTAGTTCTTTTTTATGGAATAGGAGGACAAACGAGCGTACGGGTCACCTGGTGTTAAGTGATCACCGCCGCCCACATTCTCTTGCAACACCAGAGGAATCACAAGAGCGTTGCCGGCCTTTAAGGAAGGTGTACGCGCTTTTCTTGAAGGTACCCATGTCGTATCGTCCCGGAAACACCGCACACGGAAGCTCATTCCACAGCTTCGTGGTACGAGGAAGAAAGCTCCTTGAAAACCGCACTGTGGAGGACCGCCACACATCCAGATGGTGGGGATGAAATCCTAACTTGTGGCGTGTCGTGCGAAGGTGGAATTTGGCGGCAGGAATCAGGTTGAACAGCTCTTCGGAACACTCCCCGTGATAAATGCGGTAGGAGACACACAATGAAGCGACGTCTCTACGCAACGCCAAGTGATCCAGCCGTTCACAGAGCACTGAGTTTATAGTTAGCCTGGAGATTGCTTACTGTAGTTATTTAGGAAAAATTTTGGGGTTCTATAGAAGTTTGGTTATAAAATAACGGAACCAATTAAACTAAATTAACTTTAACACTAGTGCTATATTTATTTAGGTTCATAACGAGGTAGGCACTGCCTAATTGCCTATATGATATGCACGCCCCTGGTTGCGATACTTAAGACTTCTAATTTATCGTAGGTTTGTACCAACTTATTGCACTTTTCATCATCAATTATACTCGCTTGTAGTGATGTCGTGGAGCAGGTTCTCTTCCTTAAAATATGGCGAGGGAACGCGTGCACTGGTTGAAATGCACTGACAACCCTACTGCAATTCTGAATTTTGGTTTTGGTTATTTCTAGTATTATTTTAAAATTACTTCAGATGCCAATAAAATATTCGCATATTGACTTATAAGGACATGACAGACTATAAATCTTAACATATATAAATTACGTGAGAGGTTGTTTGTCCGCGATGAACTCCTAAACTAATGAACGGATTTTAATAGGAATTACTTCCTGGAGTGCAGTTTGCTCCAACTTGAGAGATAGGATAGTTTTTATTTCGATTTGGGACCCATAATTATTTTTATTTTCAATATTTGTTTTATATGGACATTTTTTCTATGAGAGAATTTAGTGACGCACGGTTTGACAGTTCCGCTGTGAAACAATTTCATTTTTTTGAAATATTCATCATTGTTTTTAAATATTATTGGCAAATTCCTATAAAGCAGTATTTTTTTTATTCTCTACAGAACAACGTCTGTCAGGTCAGCTAGTTCTTTTTATTTTTATTTTGTCAAGTAAGTCAGAATGTATGGGTATGTCTGTCATATCACTGCATACATTGTAATTATAATAATTTGTTAGATGAGGCTGGAAACAATGGTTTCTGTTAACTTCTTCACATTACAGCTCATCATTTTGACATTTATTAGTGTCCTGACATGGAAAAAATACTTTTAGAATTGATACGATGACATACGATTAAAAGGAACGAGGTAAGTATTTGTTGTAGGAGGTAAATAAAATAATCATTATCTCTTCTATGGTACAGGTTTTATTATTATTATATACCTACTCAATAATCACACTATTTCTTTAAATGTATTTACACCATTCAATTAAGGTATGCACACACTTTAACCATCCCACGTCTTAGTATTCGTAATTTTAGAACTTCTTATCAATTTTCAATAGTTTAAGTCGTCGTAAGGTTTTATTTCGATGTTACGTACGATCAATAATATTAAATATAAAAAAGAACAGATATGATAGCCCGCGTATAGTGCGACTCGAAAGCGATTGGTACACATTTTGACAGTTTTTGTTTATACAGTTTGACAATGATAAACAAATGTCTGTTTTATTGTTATAATCATATCATCCATGAGCTGTGCAGAACACTAATTATTTGCTACAGGAGTGTCGTCTAGCGAGCCTATTACATCAGCAATAGAACTTATGAGTTTAGCTAATTTATACGTCCAGATAGACCCTTTTGCTGCTAGACAACCGATGAAAAGAGTGCAGGTTTATAACTCTAGTGTGCGTAACAAGCTACGTCTTACACTCGCGATTTGTATGACACTCTGTGTTAGTGTGATTGCATTTTTTCAAATAGAGGTTAATTGTTGACCTCTATTTTTTTCGACGTTTTCACAGCTATCAGTCTATCTAGACATATAAATGATGTAAGTCTCAAATGATATTCAATGGATTAGCGTCATACTTAGCACAACAAGGGTAGTTACAGTGTGTTTACCTTTACAATAAATATAATACTACATCTCCTAATGCCCTTTACAAACATAATATAAATTTATGGATTTGTTATTTATTTTGACGACTTATGACTTCATCGTCCGTTATGTTTTATTCGTCAATTCTTATAGAAATATGATGGAAAATTATTGCAGCTGTACCAACTACGCAATTGAACAAATTGATTTTTTTTATTAAACAGAAGAACAGATACTTATTATAATTTTATATTGTTACACATGATAATTGAAAAAAATACTACGTTAAAAACAATTACAATATCCATCCATGTGTGGTCCATCTTAAGGTACAATGTACAACAAATTTTTATTTAACTACACTCCTTCGCCATTTTATGGCGACAAATACTTTTTTGTTTAACATTATTATATAATATATTTTGCCTAATTTTTATCGTAAGCCCAAGCTAATAAATTACAAAGTAGAGTTTGCGCTACGTAAAAAGAGCACTGTGGTTTCTATGCGAATGTACAGTCACGCTTAAAAAGAATCTACTTACAAAAAACACGACATATTCACGGACTTGTTAAAAAAGGTTGACTCCGCGCCGTGATATTAGCAAGTGAGGCAACTTTATGCTAGTGTGTGTGCGGTTACGGGGTATACCAGTTACACAATTTTTTCTCCCTTAAATAATCATATATCCACAAATACTTTAATATTATTGTTTTTACACTTTTTCACAACGCACGACGGCATTTTTAAAATATTTTATTGGGACGCAAACTTATCTGTCACAGACGATGACAATTCTCATAATGGCCGCCTATCGGCCTGTAGTAGAGTAAGAGTGTGAGTGGGGCTATGTATTTACACGTTAATCGGCTTATTTTGGTGCTACACTGTTATGTAAGGTGACACGGAGTCCTTATTTTTTACTCGTCCACTATTGATGTATTTTAACATTAACTGAAGATTTTTGTACGTCACTGTACCGAAGAAATCTTGACCAATAGCGCAGTGCAACTGATATGCGGCGCTTCTCTCCCTCCCGCACCCCTTAATTTACCGCCAATTTATTCACGAAATCACTACGCGGGTATATCGCCAGTGCTGTTTTCACGTGGCGAGAACTATAGCATAAAACAACTAGGCCGAAATTTATAGGCTTATTAATAGTTACGAGACAACTATTCATCAGATAAATCAAATTTTATGTTTTTATTCAGAGTTATTACCGAACAAGAACTTTTATCGAAGCATATTTTTTAAGTAGTACGTTCATAATAATCAAATAAAATATTCAAATCGTTACTAAATATTGGACCTGTAAATTTTATTTCTTCTACCACTTGTAATTTTATTATTATCTGTAATTACACCTTTTTGACAAAAATAATACATGTTCATAAATAAAAAGTATTTATTTTTTGGAATTAACATTAGTATTCTAAATACAATTTGCCAAATTAAATGTAACGTGACTTTTATAATTTAATTGTAATCTGCGTTTATAGTAATATATAGCTAAGCTCACGGTATATGGGCTGAAAGTATTTAAATATTGTATAGTCAATGTGAAAGAGAGCGCGATATCGGCAACTCTACTCTCTCTTCAGTTTTCACATAACTGCTCATACCATGAACTTAAGCTATAAGTATCATATTTCCTATTAAATTTCCATAATATCTACATATTAATTTCTAAATTTCGAATGATTTCGAATATATAAACAAAACTAACATCTCCTGTATCACATAATATCATATTAAATTAGAACTTAATTATATTTATAAAATATAATATGGCAACAAAAATTTACTTAGCTAAGCACCTAGACCAGTAGGATTTTAGGTATTTACAAAATTATTTTATACAAACAATTTAATATTATGTACCACTAGTAATATATTACCTACCTAACTGTATTTTCTATAAAATTATTGCCAATCCGCTACTATCAAACAATTATAGATATTCTTTGCACGAGTTTTAATATGGCGCCTGCGAAAAACATAAATCACGTCAAACAAATTAATTCCTTTTAATCAGCAGTCCTGTCATTGATATTTTTTAAACTGAATTGAAGAATATCTGTATAAAAAGGCAATGACATTCTATACATATTATAAACAAATCAATTCGTATAAAAACTAAGTCGAAATGTGGAACATACAACAACAAATTATACCTTAACAAGCTTCGACTGCTGTTACATTGCTGCATTTACTCCAGTTATTTTAAATATTCTTTGTCAATTAGCATCAATGAAACCATTTATTCAGTTCAGGTTTGATTCGGGCAGTTCAAATCAAATATTTTTATTTAAAATAGGATGTGAAATCACTATTGGGAGTCAAAAACTACCAACCATTCCAAAAAGAATACCTCAGACCTCAGAAGAATGGGCGCAACAAACTCAGTGTGTGAAGTAACACTTGACACAAAACTAAGGAGAAAAATGTGCTTACATTGTCTTTAAGCACACTTTTGCCGTTCTGCTATCAGACTGCGAATGATATGTCCATATGTATAGAACGTCATTGAAAAAAGAGGAAAATAACTCTTTCCACCACACTTTTGCAGCTCGTTGATTTCTTCAAATTAATAAACAACTTTCTTTTCAAATTCCGACTTCAAGATGTATTTGATTTTTATTGTCAGCAATTATTTTTTCTCTTTATAACGTATTAGTTTCGATAATACATATTTAAAACTTTATATTTTACTTACACATAATATATAAATGACTGAATAGGCAAAAGATGAAGAAATCTTATTGTGACACTAAAAATACGTTCATATTTAAAATAGTAAGATCTTACGACAAAAACTACACAGATGAAAAGATATTGCAGGATTTCTTCAGGGTTTTATTTTCAGGATTTGTGTTTTTTATTCATATACACATTCATATATTTTAGCTAAATCGTCTAGTCGATTTGAAATGATGTGTTAACCAACTTCCAATATTATTTATTATTTACATTATAAATATAAATATCAAGCTAATCCTTCAAGATGATCCATATATTTGTTTGACGTAATTTATGATCCATCCAAAAAATACACTAATGTTTAAATGCATCAATTTAGTGCCTAAGTTAAAATATTTCGAGAAATATATTTACAAAACCACAATCTAACGTTTGATATGCTCTGTACATTTGCAGACTTCATTATGATATAATGCAATTAGTTTGCTCTTTTAAATAAAGATACGTAAACTAAACTGTGACAAGTAAGAACGAAGAATAAAATTTGTGACAGTTTCTCATAGTCGCTTCAGAGCGAATTTATAACGTTCTTTGTTATCATATACATAGATTATTGTATAAAAACCTTCCATATATAGGGACTAGCAAGAAGATGATTCTCTTTTTATCTCAATGATGTCACATGAAATAGTGACCACCCGTGACAAACATTCTATAAAGCGCGCTACACACCCACAGATATATCTAACAAAATAGTAGGCAACTTAGCTAGTTAGTAATAAGTCGCGCAGTCTACGGAGGCTGTTATTGGATTGTTTGTTTTCACTAGATATGTAAAATGTGTTTACAGTGTCACCAACTTATCTGTGAACTGATGGGTGTCGCCATCGTCGTTTCAGTGTTGCTAATTAATTCCAATGTGCACAAAAGCTATCGGCATATTTAACGCTTAAAATTCAGAAGTATCGCAATAAAACACACGGAACACTCGAAAGTAGTAGACACTGACAGTCGAATGACATTTCAACATGGCGACCGTAGTTCCTATTTTTGCCACTTCACAGATAAGTTGGTATTACTTTGCTAAACATCTTCGGCCTTTCAAATAAACTTGGTATAAAGTTATAACTGATGATATACAAAGAAAATGCAAAATGTTTACAATATCGTTGACATAACTGTCAATACAATGATAATTCTGAAGTTTTCCGAATGACAAGATGCCTTGCAAATAAACGCGGGAAACGTTATGCGCCCGAACAAACCATTCGTAAGCAAAATGTCTATTTGTAATCATTTTACATATTCTTATTGGTTATTCTTCTTGGTTTATGCTTAGTTATAACTTTATGCCAATTTTATTTGTAAGGCCGCTTGTATTTTACGTGCATGATGTTTTTTTTATCTATATTTAATGCAAAACTAGGAATAAAGTTTCACAAATTGTTACTGTGATCAGAAATCAATGTAAGACCGTGTGTGTACCTCATGAGTTTAATAACCATACCTAAAGTAAAAAAAATTGCTTTTTTTGTAGTGTGTATTTATTGAATACTTGCACCATACTTTTATCGTAGTATATGCTATGTCAAGAATTATCACTCATTTTAAATACAAAATAAACAAAAGTCTTTTCGAACTCACTCAAACCAAACAAATAGGTCTTTTCTTTTCAATTTTCGTAATTATTAATAATATAAATAAACAAAAGCGTCAAATTCATAAATTATTTTATATACATACTTTTCCTTTAGTTTCAAATTTTTACAGGGAACTCCATTTCCATATCACTATTACATCTAACAAGCCAGATAAAAGTTGGAATAAGGTTACTCAATTCTGTAATGCAAATAATTTAAATATGGGATATACTCAGATTTTTACCTACAGATGTTTATAAGAAAAAATATTTATTTAAAAGTCATATCTCTTAGTCTTCTGACTCATTTACACAATACAGTAATAGAACAGAACAGATGCGTAACTTAGCGGTCTCCTTGAAATTTATACCTGCGTCTGGGAACAACCCTAGGGTTGGTAACTTGGTACACACAAAAAGATTGACGACGCAGACGGCGCGGCACAGCAAATTTAACTCGGACAGCGAAAGTTTTGTCTTCCCAAGATTGCCTACCGGCCGTGTAAACTAGGATGCCGCATTATTTGAGCGAAGCGAGGTAAACTATTGATACTAATAGATCATGAACATTCGAAAATGATCAAAGGATAGTAAAAACTTATTGTGATTTAATCAATCGGCTCAATTTTAAAATAAATATAAATAACGCGTGCTAATTTAGAATAATTTGTAAATCATGAAAGTTTTTAGTTTTAATAATTGAATGAAAATTCTGTCTCGACAATAAGCTAGAAAATTTCGAAAGCATTCTATGAATTCAAAAATTTTAAAAATCAAACAAAAGTAAATCTATAGATCCTTTGATTTTAAATAAACATAAAAAAATACAGTAATTAAATGTAACTCTCCTAAAGCTAAATTTGCGTCTATGCAATTTGATGCACAGACTACTAAATTATACAATACCGCAAATAAAATCTTAAATATATACGCAAAGACATGTAGGGAATGTAAAACTAGCGTTACAAAATGGTTAAAAACTCTTTAGAAACTGGAGACTAATTGTAAAATTAATTAAAATATAAATATTAAAATAGAGTAAATGTGTGTTCTAAAAAATAATCATAAACACAGAAATCAATTGGAGGAGCAATTGGTGGGAGCTCCGCTCAGCTTCGCTCAATCATGTGTATGTGTGTGTACGTCGATTCGGACGCTCTAGTTTGAAGTTAAAGTATTGTTCTATTACTGTTTTGTATCATTTAAATTGATATATTCAACAAATCACAGTTCTAAACATGTCTAATGTACATGCGAATTAAATAGGTTCATTGCACAATCTATCACTTAACACAAAACTCACTATAGCTTACACATTGGTAAAAATTAGTAGTATGGTAAGCAGGGTGAACGACCTCTGTATTGTTGCTGAGCTTCCAACTTTAGGTGGCTCCGAATAGGTAGGACCATCTCCAGTACCTATCATTGTTCGACTACCTGTTAAGATGAAAGAAAAAACATTTAAAATCCAAATTATAAAAAAAAACACACACAAACATTAATTGACAATTAATTTATCATAATTATGTTTAATTAAATATAATTGAGATTTAAATAAAACACTTGAAGGATTAAAACGCGTGTAGTTCTAACTGTGTTTTTAAAGTTACAATTTTATTATTATATTTGCTAAACTGACGTTTCGTGACCTTATCAGGGCACGTTTTCTGCTCGTGATCTGAAAAGGTGCGTTTAAATCCTTTAAAAAGCGTCTTATTTAAATGTGTAAACCCTCGCGTTGATCAAAGAAAATACTATTATTGGGATTTTAATTTGTCGAGGAATCCCTGAGAGACCCCTAAGTACAGTTTTAACTAAAATCTGTCCCCCCTTTTTTATTAAAATCTAACAACCATGTTAATAATAAACTTGTCCAGTTTACAATAAACATAGAAAATTTTGTAAGTTAAATTATATGCAGTAAGAGTCAAGAATTTAAAATAAAGTATTTGTATTTAGTTCAATATGCATGCGCTAATAATCCATCTGATAATAAACAATAAAGAACAACTATGCAAATAAATACTAATGAAATATAATTTTGCAATTCTAGCTAAATTTTTACCGAAAGAATTTTATTATATTTATGAAGTAAATGTGACAGAGAACGCAATATCGGCAATACTGCTCCCATTTTCATCTCTATGAATTAAAAGTGTGCACTTTTAAATTTTTTATGTGCAAATGATTACGATAAATATGCAAAACTAACTTCAAGTCACCAAGTAATAAATATAGTATCAATAAGAAATAGTTTAATCAATAAATTTTAAAATTTAGACACGTCCATCTTAGGAGACATGTCCCTTAAATTTATAATTTGTCGTTTTATCTTAACCAGTCATAATAAAATTCAAATGTTAACTTTTTTGTTTATGGTAATAGCCGTTCCAAATATCCCATTAAATGGAAATAAATTAGTGAAGGAACGTTGGAATTCGAAAAATAACTAAAGTAGCCATAAACCATCTAGGATAAATTTCGCATCGAATGGTGGTAGTTTCATGTCGATACGATCAGTGGTTTAGGTTTGAAAGAGCAAACAAAGACCATTTTCATTATATATATATAGATTAGTTCGCCCAGGAAAATTAAGGTGTATTCGTTTAAATTTGACAATAACTGTGCTGTTCTCGAGTTGAACTAATATTGTTAACGGACAATATATATTTACCATTTGGTGTTGCTAATGGTGACATTGATCAGTTTTCAATAGCTTATTGATTTTACATAAGCTCTTAATAATCTAATCTAATTAATCTTACTTATATCCTGAGATCCAGAACCCTCTTCGCCGGATCCTTCCGCATCATACGAGCCGTCGTCATCAGTATACAGTCGCCCAGACCCTGAACCCTCATCACCCGCCTCGTCTCCTTGCATGAAGGCTTCAGCCGCTGGTGCACTGCCAGTCCACGAGTGCTCAAACAGCAACTTAAGAAACAAATAATATTAACTGTAAGAGTTTAACCAGAGACAACATAGTTACTTTATCTATGTAAACCAAGATCAGCTAAAGATGCTATATAGCGGCTGTTCCCAATATTCAGTCTATCTCTTACTTGAGATAAAAATCGTATCTATCGTTGACTTTTCTGTCCCAATAAACTTATCGACGCGCGACGGTAACTAACCTTATCCGTGCACGCTGTGTGTCAATTGGACGACGTATATCTTACCAGCGATATAAAGTTTGTATTGAAATTGCAATTCACGCGTCCCAATATAAGGCGCTAAGAATGACTTATGGCCTTAATGGCCGTAACAGCCGTTCCCAATATATTATCTACAGATAGAGATAAATTACTACCGTGTACTGTCAGTAATTAGATGTCAATAATCTGAAGCTGTCCCAATATACCCGATAAGTCATTTTTATCGCCAGTTCTCTGTTGCAATTTCCATACAAACTTCTATCCCCGGTAAGCTTTACGTCGTCCCATTGGCAGACAGCGTGTACGGATAAGAACAGTTACTGTCGATAAGTTTTTTGGGACAGAAAAGTAAACGATAGTTAGTGAGATTTTTTATCTCAAGTAGGCCACAACTGGAGATATACTGAATATTGGGAATGGTCGTAAGACAATAAGACATTAAAAAGCTCTTGCTTGGATTGAATTTTAAAGAGACACTGAATAAAATTAGTGATATTTAAAACGCTTTTATTAGAATCATACGTATTACATTTAATTATACATCTCTGGTCTGGCGCACCCCAGTATCAGCTCGATTCATTTGACCGCGTGCAACGCAGAGCAGCTCGAATTGTCGGGAACCCAGTACTCTATGAACGGCTGGATCACTTGGCGTTGCGTAGAGACGTCGCTTCATTGTGTGTCTTCTACCGCATTTATCACGGGAGTGTTCCGAAGAGCTGTTTAACCTGATTCCTGCCGCCGAATTCCACCTTCACACGACACGCCACAAGTTAGGATATCATCCTCACCATCTGGATGTGTGGCGGTCCTCCACAGTGCGGTTTTCAAGGAGCTTTCTTCCACGTACTACAAAGCTGTGGAATGAGCTACCTTGTGCGGTGTTTCCGGGACGATACGACATGGGTACCTTCAAAAAAAGCGCGTACACCTTCCTTAAAGGCCGGCAACACTCCTGTGATTCCTCTGGTGTTGCAAGAGATTGTGGGCGGCGGTGATCACTTAACAACAGGTGACCAGGGTACGCTCGTTTGTCCTCCTATTCCATAAAAAAAAATGTTTGTATTTATGTATGTAATGGAAACTTTAAACATGAATTATAAAAATGATCCTACTTCTACTAATATATGTATATATTTAATAAAACATAGGGTTCCAAAAGAAAACAACTCGAGATGTTAATAATAGAAACGAAAGTATCCTAGACTTATGAAGAAATATTGAAAGTAACAATTTAACTGCATTCACTAAGCGACTTGTTTCTCTGTGGTATGGAGTGTTATCGTTTACTAATCAATTTCTCATACTTATCTCAAACTGAGGAATCAACATGTTCAGTGTTCACGTAAATTTCAATTGATTTCAGGCTTTCAATATTGCACGACAGCAGAATTTTATGACCTGTTTATATAACGTGATTAATTTCTTGTAATACCTGTCTTGCTTGCCGCAGTCTGTCGCCCAGCGCAGCAACCTTTGTGTCTGGATTAGTTGGTGTCGTCAGCTCGGGGTTATATTTCTGGTCACTTATCGATGCCGATGCAACCAGCGCTTTCGTATACCTACGATCGTAAGATTATTTATTAAACCCAATTAGGATGAGCATCCAAACTTGATATGATGCAATGAGTTTCTAGCTACTTCTTCTCATTAGCTCAACCCTTTACGTAGTAGATTCAATTTGAAAATTTTTTTTTTGACATTCATAAGTGTCATTTCCGTGATCTACATGAATAAAGTTATTTTGATTTGATATTTAGTAGTCATCGAATGGAATGAATGTTCTTAAAGGCTTTACTTACCTTTATAAACTATGCAAAGAAACTCTGTACGATTTTCAAATGAAATGAAATGAAATTTTATTTGCAGGAAACATTGTACTTAAGATGTTAATTGCACAATATTATTGATAATCAAATATGTTTCGAGAATTGATATGCAAAATATGTTACAAAATTGTCTAAACACTACTCGTACTGTTATACCGAAACATGTCGGATTTCACAATGCTATCATTAAAATTTTAAGATATTATAATATGAGACGTAAATAAATTAATAATTCATTTAGTACCTATGTATAATATTAACAAATTCAATGTGATAAAAGTATATTAATTTACATATATTATTATCAAATAGACTAATTCATTTTGTATTGAAAAATTCATTTAAACTATAGAAGCACTTATTTGTTAACCACTGATGCAGTCTTCTTTTAAAAAAACTTTTTAATGTGGTATATTCTATTATGGTCACAATAACCGGACCGCGTTCGATGTTTCGGCCGTACCAAATCCGATAATATGTTTAGGCTTTAAGTCGCTACCTCAACATATCGCATTAATTTACTAGAAATTATAAACTTATTATGTTATGAAACGCGAAGTAAAATTATTCCAAATTTAAAACTTTTTGTCTTTCTCCTACCTTTGTCACAACAGAATTACATTTCATTTCGTTTATTAATAACACAGTAAAATTTATTAATTGTTCTTATTAAAATGTTCATTAATTATGTTTTTATATCGAGCTAAAATCTTGGTAATTTTACTATCGAGATTTTAATTTCCTATTGCTTCTGTCAAATGAAACTTACTCTCCGATGTTTTCTCCATTCCAACACTGTTCACTCGTTTCACTTGCAAAGTCCGGTTCATCGCACAAACGGTCTGCAAGACCACTGAAGAGTTTCTTGGTGGTGGCCAGTGTTGCTGCGAACTGAAGAAGTTCACTGTCCGGTGGTGGTGCTCGCAGGGCGTCTCGTCTGGTCGCACCAGGAGTGGGTCTTGGAGAAGAAGGATTTGTAACATCCAGCGTTGATGGAGAACCACACTCTTGACGAACCTATGAAAGAAAAAAGACTATGACTTATGGCTCAATGGCTTGCGAACATCTCTAACAAAAATACAGTAAGACAAAAGAGAATCGAATATATTGTTACTGTAACCGATTTTCATTGACAAATCGTAAACAGTCAGCCACACTTGGAATTAGCTTCTCGTATTCTGAATTTAAAATAACGCACACAATGTCAAATCAAAATTGGTCACATATACGCTAGCGGCCTTACAAATAATGGTATAAATTTATAACTGATGATAAACAAAGAAAATTCAAAATGTTTACAATATCGTTGACAACACTGTCAATACAATGATAATTCTGAAGTTTTCCGAATGACAAGATGCCTTGCAAATAAACGCGGAAAACGTTATGCGTCCAAACAAACCATTCGTAAGCAAGATGTCTATTTGTAAACATTTTACATATTCTTGGTTTATGCTTAGTTATTACTTTATGCCAATTTTATTTGTAAGGCAATTTGTAAGGCAATGTTATTTAGTAGTCTAAGATCCCGGTTTAGAACGTCCTTCACCACACTTGTTACTGGATGAAACATATTTTTAATGAAATTTAATATGTCAATAAATATATTGCATATGGTTTGCCAAGCAAATTTCAGTCCAGGATACGATTAATTAATAATTAAAAAAATTTATTTTAAATATTTCACCTGTTTGTTTAATGGACAAATTCTATACCAATAGAAAGTATGTCATATAGTCCATAGTATATGCAAAACTTAGGTTCCCTATTTTTTAACCTGTCACAAGTCATGGGTTGCCAGGTATGAACAGGTTAATCGATATCAGTGACTTGCACCGGTCTGGTTATTGAATGAAACTTAAATAAAAAGTTAATTTCCTTAAAAACATGGTGATATAGGGTTGCTTGCCAAAAATCAATCCTGAATACCGGTTGCCGAATTTTACAAGATTAAATACTGCTCCGAGTGAATATGTGCAACTGAGAGGCCTACCAACCATCCTCCATCAACCTTTAAATTTAAATCCAGCTCGGAATAAAATTATATGTTGAAATTAAAATTTTGTGTTTTTTTTACGAACAGCCATATTGTCCATTCTTATTTAATGACTGTTCCTAAGCAATGCCAAAGACCCATATAGCCCAGTGGTTGAGCCCTGCCTAATGAGCTAGAGGTCCCGGGTTCGAATCCCGGTCAGTGCAATCATTTATTTGATAAATATGGATGTTTGTTTCCGAATCACGGACGAATATATTTATTAATTTATTGACATATACTTATTTATGCATGTTTAAGTAAGTTTATCGCATTAAATATATCGTTGTCTAAAATTTATTGAATTAGGCGTTACTTTGCGGAAATCCATAATTATACAAATAATTTGAGTTTTCTTTAGTGTTAATTCCGCCAATATTTGTCTTTAAACAATTCGACACGTCTTTCGCCTCTACACGAGACATCCTCAGGACGTGTTGTCTCGCCAAAATCTGGCACGAGTGTGCCAGATTTTATTGTTTAAAGACAAATATTGGCAGAATTAACACTAAAGAAAACTCAAATCATTTGTATATCGTTGTCTTGCACGTATACCACAGGCTTTGCCTAGTTTGGGGCACAAGATAATTTATGTAAAAGTATGTGAATATTATTATATTATAATACAGTTATTACTCCATAACGTTGTATTTGTTTGTATTTAATTCGCAATATATTAGCCTCGGTCATGCCAGTACATTGGCATATGCGCGAAAATAGAAAGAGCCGAGTGAACGCCCTTACCGACTCGCGACAAACGTAAATAGATGAACACCAAGCGCAAATAGTCACATACTTCGTGCATTGTAATACCGCATTATGTTATTATTATAAAAAATTACATGCACTTCGCTGTGCCTTCTGGGAATGACTTACTAGATAAATACTGCACAGTAATTAATGTTTTAAAATTAAGCGAGGGACGTTATATATGTACCTACTCAAGACGCTGTCCTAAATGTTTTTATGCACGCTTTTTATTAGCTTCACCTGTTATGGGCACCACAACGACGCCTATTTCTGCCGCTAGCATTACTGTGTTTCGGTCTGAAGGGCGCCGTAGCTAGTGAAATTATTGGGCAAATGAGAATCTTATGTCTCAAGGTGACGAGCGCAGTTGTAGTGCCGCCAGAATTTTTGGGGCTTTTCAAGTATTCTGAGCGGCACTGCGTTGTAATGGGCAGGGCGTATCAACTACGATCAGCTGAACGTCCTGCTCGTCTCGTCCCTTATTTTCATAAAAAAATACCATTCTCCGCATACATTTTTTAACTAAACTAGCTTTATTTGCCACCTCGTCAGTGTGGACTTTGTTCTATCTCAGCATTTTTTTTATAAAAGCAACATCGTTGGAAGCACTTTTTACCATTGTTTGTCTAACTATTAGGCACGTTATAGACATGATTCTAAATTATAGATATCCGAAGCCGAATCCAGTGCTTTTGTACCTCTATAATCTAAATTATACAATAACACTCTGTATAAAAAAACGAAGTGAAATGAAGTCGAATTTCCAGGAATGTGCCGAATAATTTTAAAATGTAGACATATGTTTAAAATTATTTTCTCAAAATAGATGCATTTAGAATTCTGATACGTTTGTAAGTAACCGACTCATTTGGGGCGATTTTGACCTACCTTAAACGGCCAGATTTCGTTCCAACTTCATAGATTTATCGAGGACCGATGACAATACATTAATTTGATAAAATTATTCCATTTTGCAATTTGCAAAATAAGTTTTTTGTTAATGTATGTAATTTTTTCATGTATCGTCAATGAGGAATTGATATTCATTTTAAATTTCCACCATTATCTTTACAACCAAAGCGTGTTTTTTAGTTTTTTTTTTAAACTATTTTTATTATTATTTAAATTACAGGTATCTTTTATGAAATGAAAGTGTTGGTGAATAATATATATATAATAAGTAATGTGTGTAGTAATAACGTATATCTATATTAATAATAATAATATTATAGAGTTAAATCCCTAGGTCTAGTAGACTGTTTTTGAAAATTCTATTATCCATAGAAAACCAAATTATTTTTGTGTGTCATAATATGCTTTATTAAGCTGAAAATTAAAAGCTTTTTCGTGTAACTTGGATTTACAAAGTAAGTCGGAGAAAAAACCGTCGAACGAAAAGGGTTCATACGAATACTGCCTTAACGATGAGAGATGTTTATATAATTGTTTTGTATATTTGCATGTGGCAGCATTGAAACATCAACTAATATGGTAACACTGATAAATGCGAACATAGTCGCATGTAACAGATTGTCTTTTATATAATATTATCATTCCACCGCTGGGCAAACGAAATAAGGAAGAATGGAAGAGAAGGGCCTCCCCCTTATTCCCCTATTACTACAAGTACCAGTTGCACTGAACTGTGCTAAAGCCACTTTACCAACCATTACCAGTCTTAAAGACATAATAAGATTTGCAAAAACAGCGAAATGGAATTAAACAGAGCACATATGAAGGGCGAGTAATGAAAGATGGAGTAGTATCATCCAATGGATTCCATAAGAAGAAGAGAAAGTCTTGGTAGGAGATGGAGAAATGAGTCTTTTAATTACGAAGGAGAATTATGGTCCCGTACAGCAATATATTTTTTTTTGATAGCAATAAGGGACGAGACGAGCATTACATTAAGCTTATGTTAATTGATGCGCCCTGTCCATTACAATGCAGTGCCGCTTAGGCTTCTTGAAAAAACCCAAAAATTCTGAGCGGCACTACAACTGCGCTCGTCACCTTGAGATATAAGATGTTAAGTCTCAGTTGCCCAGCAATTTTACTAGCTATGGCGCTTCAGACCGAAACACAGTAATGCTTACACGTTACTGCTTCACGGCTGCAATAGGCGCCGTTGTGGTACCCACAATCTAGCCGGCATCCTGTGCAAAGGAGCCTCCCTCCTTGAATAACAGACATTACCAACAAAGGCCATTTCCAACAAATAGTTTTGTTGAAAAGCGAGCTGTTTGTAACTAGTATGAGTACCTATGTATTTAATGTTCAGATCAGAAATTTAAATTATTTAAAAAAGTTCCAAAATCCAAAAATGTTCAGCTAGTTAATGTCCGTGTTGTAAAACAACAATACAATAGTCCCGTTTTGAGTTTTAGATGTTATTTATAAATTATTTATTTTTACAAGAATAACTCTGAAATGGAAATTTTAACAAAATAAAAGTTAGCAGACAGCTGGCACGTCAACTCACCACAATTAACAGTTCGGCTCGTTCCAAACGTAAAATAAAAATGCCATGTGAATATGTTTAAATAATTAAAGTTAACATGTTTTAAAAATAACAACCTCGTTTTATTTTCGTTATATATATATTTATTTATTAAAAAAGGCTTTCCAACTAGACATACAATTAATATTATGACTTCTTATAATGTGAAATTTCTTATATTTAATACTTATGTATCTTACTTATAGGCATGCACAGTGTTGCCTTCATTTATTATTGTAAGTTGAGTAACCCTACTACAATATGTATGTTTACTATTACTAAAAACTATAATTTTATACATTCAAATTATAACGGTTCAAAAGCGTATTTTTTTAAATTGCCAAATGTATTAAAATTTATATCTATGCTACTGTTACTATGGAATTTACTGTTAAGTATATAATTTTGAAATAAGTTGGATAGGTGAATTTGAGCCATAACTGTTTCTGAAGAATCGTACATAGGCACATAAGCGATTTTCTAGAAAAAGATCTTAACTATTATTATCTTTTTGGCACCAGAAACAAACATAAACTTGTTATGCCTATTACTCGGTTAAGTTGAGTTAGCAAGTCTTTTATGGGGCGATGTATATGCTTTTACAACAAGATCCCAGATAATGTTCAAAACAAATGTATTAAGATATTAAAAAGTATTGTAAGAATCGTGTACTTATGTGGTACAGGTTACTATAACATAAATTACTTTGTTAATGATACCACAGATTGAGAATGGAGCGACTGCCGTCAGGCTCTTTAAATAAAATATTGTAACGAAATAACGCTGAGTAATGTTAACACCAGGAACAGACATAAACTTATAATACCTACTACTAGGCTTAGTCGAGTTAGTAAGTCTTTTGTGGGGTGATGTATATGCGTTTACAACAAGATCCCAGAAAATGTTCAAAACAAAAGTATTACGATATTGAAAAGAATTGTTAAAAAACGATTGTGTGGTAAAGGTTACTATAACATAAATGACTTTTTTAATGATGCCACAGATTGAGAATGTAGGGACCGCCCGCAGGCTATTAAATAATAAGTTTAATTGTACAATTTTACTTTGAAACCATATTTTTTGATGAAAAAAAAAAGCCCGCTGAGTTTGTTGCGCCCATTCTTCTCAGAGGCATTCTTTTTGGAATGGGTGGTAGTTTTTGACTATCAATAAGTGATTTCACATCCGATTTTGAATAAACATATATGAATTTGTATATATCTGTTGATAATATAATATCAGATTTATGTTGGTTGTGTGAATGTTTTTCGGGTGGGCGTATAAAGTGGTTGTAATTAAGTCGTATTGTGGCATCCGGCGTTGTGTAAACCATAGACGATACATGATTGTGTATCTGGGCCCAATCAATATGTCAAGATGATCGACAACTTGTAGGTAGCCATTTGGAGTTTTGAGAGACAATTCGAGTTTAAGCTCGACAAAATCAGACTAATGGTTAGAGCGATTATTGTGAACAATTACGATAAACGTCATTGATTGTGAAATACAATTTAGCTCGTGTTTGGTTTTGGATACATCTCAGAATATCATTGTTATAACCTTAGATAATTTAAAGGTTTAGATAGAGCCTCTTGCTGCAAGACAACCGATGAAAACAGGCCAGGTTTATTACTTTAGTGTGCGTGAGAAGCTACTTCTTACACTCGCGATTTGTATGTCACTTTGTGTTAGTGCATTGGTCAAAATTGACGTTAATTCCTGCCGCCGAATTCCACCTTCGCAAGACACATCACAACTTAGGATATCATCCCCACTATCTGGATGTGTGGCGGTCCTCCACAGTGCGGTTTTCAAGAAGCTTTCATCCGCGTACTACAAAGCTGTGGAATGAACTTCCTTGTGCTGTGTTTCCGGGACAATACGACACGGAATGATAAGGGTCACCCAACCCTTAATATATTTTTTGACAATATTTTTTTTTTCATTTTATTATTTAGCATTAAAAAATACATTCAACTTCAAATTTTCACCCGTCCACGATCAACACCTATTTTTGTATCGCGATTTTTATATTATTCTGTTACATCCACAGATTAACTTTGCAAAATATTATAGCTACTATAATAGGATGTAATTGTACTTTTCACGTTAAGCGATATTATTTTATTGTACGCTATCATTTTTAACAAAACAGCGCATTCATAATAACGTTTCACTTCGAGATCTCTCGTCATACTAATTGTGCAATATTGCTTACTGAGGCTATTCGGCTCAGTAAATAGGTAAATGGGAGGCTCTTTTGCGCAGAATTCCAGCTAGGGTATGGGTACCACAACGACGCCTTGTCTTTTTTTTTTAAAGAATAGGAGGACAAACGAGCGTACCTGTCGTTAAGTGATCACCCGCGCCGCCCACAATCTCTTGCAACACCAGAGGAATCACAGGAGCGTTGTCTTGCCGTGAATGTGTAAGCATTATATTGTTTCGGTCTGAAGGTCGCCCGTAGTTAGCGTAATTACTGGACAAATGAGACTTAACATCTTGTCTTAAGGTGTCGAGCGCAAGTGTAGTACCGCTCAGAATTTTTGTGTTTTTCAGAAGCTGAACGTCCTGCTCGTCTCACCAAGAGAACATTTTTATGTCAAATGTATCGCTTACAAAATGGCGCCTGACCGTTTATTTCATGTATGTACGTCAAATATAAATAAATAAATAAATCCATAGAACAAACTACTCAGCATCTATTGCTCGACACAGCATTATGTAAAAACAAATGACATTCAGACTGTTAAATTTATTACAAAAAAGACGACAGAACTATAAATAAAGAAAACAGACGGCGCCTCACCATGAACCTCTCAAACAGAATTTGTTAAACTTTTCATTACCTAATTACCCCAATAAAGCACAGATATAAACCTTCCTTAATAGGAATACAAATTGTTTGATAAATATTCATGAAATACTGGCGCCTCTTATATTAACATATTTTAAATAAACAAAATTATTGCGAATGACAAGCGAAAAATACATTAGTATTCAAAATATACCGGTTACGCGCATTTCTCCAAATACAAGATGGAGTCATTAATCGAATCAGTAGTCGTCTTTTGAATGTATCACGGCCATTAAGTAACTATTGAAGTTCAATAAATAAGTGTGATGCGCCAGTGTATCTATAAAATTGCGTAGCAATAGGTTGCGCCGGCGCCCACCTCTGTTGTGGTCCAAGTCATAAGTCACATATGAAACGATGGTGATGAGTTTTATAGGAAATAAATTATTAAATCATCGGAATCATTTAGTGCTAAACGTCCTGCTTCGGAATACTAATGAAGCATTTTGTTTTTGCTTTAAACTACCTGTCTGAACATATATCTTAATATATATATATTACGTGACACGCTGTTTGTCCGCGATGGACTCCTAAACTAATGAACGGATTTTAATGGGGATTACTTCATAGAGTGTAGTTTAGTCCAACTTGAGATAGTATACTTTTTTTATTTGGGACCTACAATTATTTTTATTTCCAATATTTGTTTTGTATGGACATATTTTCTGTGAGAGAATTTATTGACGCACGGTTTGACAGTTCTGCTGTGAAACAATCTCATTATAACAACAGGGAGCATTTTTTACGAAATAAATCTTAATGTTTTGAAATATTATTGGCAAATTCCTATAAAATAGTATTTTTTTATTATCTACAGAACTAGTATGCCGATACTAGTAAAATTATGCGACAATTTGGATCTTTTTTCTTTAAACATTGAACCCTTAAAATCATATACTTATCTCCTCTAGAAATAGCTGTATGCTTCTTTTCAGGAATAGGGTACTCAAAAACTAAAACATAACAATAATGATTATGTTTTATTAGTTAATTAAAATATTTATTACTTGAAGTTACATGTTATGCAAGTTATTATTTTGCATGTTGTGTAACAATTATAGAAGTGTAATATTAAATAAAATTAATCTCTATTCATTTTACTGGAATGTCAACGAAACTTCGGTTTAAATAATTATAATTTACACGCGTTAACTTCTTTAAAAAGTATTTTATTGAATGAGTGTTACTCGCTTTAATCAAAGTTATATTATAAAAATGCTTACTATAATAATATTAAATCGCTGACAGCTTTTGTCGTGTCTTGGACATAAGGTCGCGTGGGCGGGCGTTATCGACGCGTTTCAACTTGACGGAGGCCGAGCCGCGGATTGTAATATCTGATGAGTTTTCACTCGCGATGCTAATGACCTCTCTTATTAATCTGTCTTCTCATTTGTTTGTTCAACAAAAGTGTTACACTGTTAAGAAGATATTATTACTGATTCTTAGCGAGCGCGTTTCATACGTGAATCTTTGGTTCATGTCAAGAATGAAAAAAAAAAACTTTTTCTTCACCAATATCTTATTTAAAGGCAAAGTTTACCAAAAAACATATATCGTTCAACACGGACTAGTAAAAAAAAAAGCACTCCGCGCCGTGATATTAGCAATATCGTAAAACTGAAGCAATATAAACGAGGTATGAGACAAATGCAGCTATAAAGGATATAGTTTTTTTGAGCGTTGTCAAAGCGAAAACAATCTAAAGGATTAAGGAAGTTTAACAGACCTATTGTAACGGTTCGTGTAGGTACAACAAATCCGTGATCGGCCGAGGTTTGCTCGTGCGACGATGGCCGAACTCGGACGATCAAATCAAACACTTGTAAAATAAATAGGGCGCGAACCCCACCACGACCGTCATCGGGCGATGACGTCCAGAAACGGCCAATCAACCGTCGAGTCCGAAGTTTAAATTGCGTATCAGTTACCATCAGCTGAACATCCTGCGCGTTTCGTCCCTTAATGTCGTAATAGTAAAAAAATCAACAATGCAAATTAAGTGTATATCTGTTAAAACACATTCTAAAATAGTAGAAGAACTTGATGAGCTGTAATCACCGAGTTGTTTTCTGTACATAAGTATTTCTTAACCCACACACGCCGATGTCGCTGACGTTGAAGTCTACGAATTAAAATAATTAAAATTAAAATTATTCTTCAAATTCCTCCATTTTAAAAACGCGTAGCAACACAGTTTACCACAGAATACCGGCAGAGTACAATGTTGGTTGCAGTGTAAGCACATTCACGTCCGAGTAGTTATGCTCGTCATCGGCCGACAAAATCTGTTTTGGTGTACGTTTCGTTAGAATATGATTGGGGCCTAGGTAGGTTGCAAATATCGAGGCCTTGGATAACACGTATTACACATATTAATAAGACTGAGACAGACACTACCGGTGCGTCCTCGAACAATGACAGGATCGTTACAACACATTACCTATGAACACTATTAGCTCATACAGCGAGTCAACAGGATACTGCGGTTATTCGAATGTCGCTGTTTTAAATCAAAGTCATATTTTTGTCATAATTTGTCTGGCTCTCTTGTTATGGAATATAACAGCGCGTCTCAAGCTCGTCGACAAATTATAACATAATTCAATAAATCACCAGGCTAATATGAACTTTAATCCCGACCCCTTTTTACAAAATTTTTCTTCTCATTCAACTCAACTGAGTTATAAAATGGTAAGTCTTTCTGGCGGTATGAAATGGAGAACTGTAAATTTGATTTTTTACTTTTACTTCATGGTATCATCATTATTATCATTATATCAGTCGGAAGACGTCCACTGCTGGACAAAGGCCTCCCCCAAAGACCTCCACGATGATCGGTCCTGCACTGCTCTCATCCAACGTATTCCGGTGATCTTGACCAGATCGTCGGTCCATCTTATGGAGGGCCTACCAACACTACGTCTTCCGGTACGTGGTCGCTATTCGAGGACTTTATTGCCCCAACGGCCATCTGTCCGGCGAGCTATGAGCCCTGCCCACTTCCGTTTTGCAATCATTTGGGCTATGTCGGTGACTTTGGTTCTACTACAGATCTCCTTATTTCTGATTTGATCTCGCAGAGAAACTCCAAGCGTAGCCCTCTCCATTACTTTTTGAGCGTCCATGAGCTTTCTTATCAGGCCCATAGTTAGCGACCACGTCTGAGCACCGTAAGTCATCACTGGCAACACACATGGCGCCTATTTTGCCGTGAAGCATTACTGTTTCGGTCTGAAGGGCGCCGTAGTTAGTGAAATTATTGGGCAAATGAGACTTAACATCTTATGTCTCAAGGTGATGAGCGCAGCTGTAGTGCCACTCAGAATTTTTGAGGATTTTCAAGAATCCTGAATGCCAATGCATTGCAATGGGCAAGGCGTATCAACTTACCATCAGCTGAACGTCCTGCTCGTTTCGTCTTTTATTTTCATAAAAAAAACACACACACACAGGTGGAAAATCTTCGCCTTCAGACACTGTGGTATTTAGGACACAAACTATTATTAATTATTACACTTTTTTATTTCACGTACCTATTATAACCTATTATATATTATAACAATAAATAACAAAGTAATTAAAACAGGATATAAAACATTTTTTAATGGAAGTCATAGTATGTTAAGTATAATATTTCATAAATGGTTTTCATAAGAGATTTTGCTTCAATGCTTTCACGATTTCAATATTCATTAAATGGCAACCCACGCTTTTGGCGCCAATTATCTTGCTCGCGTGAATCTCAAATATATTACCTGTATTCAGTTATGAGATTGTTAATAACATATTAAATTTATTTATGTGTATTGTGTATCTATATTTGTTTTTAGGTATATCCTATAGTTAAGTTTGCCAGTGGGAGGCTCCTTTGCACAGGAAGCCGGCTAGAGTATTGGTACCACAATGGCGCCTATTTCTGCTGTGAAGCAGTAATGTGTAAACATTACCGTGTTTCTTTCTGAAGGGTGCCATAGCTAGTGAAATTACTGGGCAAATGAGACTTAACATCTTATGTCTCAAGGTGGCGAGCGCAATTGTAGTGCCGCTCAGAATTTTTGGGTTTTTCAAGAATCCTGAACGGCACTGCCTTGTAATGGGTAGGGCGTATCAATTACCATCAGCTGAACGTCCTTTCGTCTCGTCCCTTATTTTCATATAAAAATAAGAAAAAAAAAGTTGATTTATTGTCTTTAAAATTAATACATAAACTCTTCAACACCTTAAGGTTCCCTGGAAGGGATCGCTGATAAGGTCGCTCAATTGTGGTAGGTACCTTAACTGTAAAAATTGCAAAAAAAAATAATTTTTAAAATAGTGCAAAGTAAAGAATTTTCATTCATTCATTCTATTTGCTAATACCTAAAGTCAATTGTAATTCAGAATAATATTTTATGTCTTTAATTATTTCATCAGGCAACAGAAGTTTCCGCTGGATAAAAGCATTTTAAGAAAACTCACCGCAAATCAGAGTGTTAATTAATTAATGTTCCATGGCATCCGGGCATAGATTTATTAATCCGAAAATATACGACTTGACTGCACCGTCGAATGACCCAAGCAGTTAAATAGTAATTAGATCAATATTATATGTAAATCTTAATTGTCCAACATAAAACATTAATACACGTGAGAGACTCTTACAGAAGTAACGTGTTGTATCCGTAATCTATACTAATATTATAAAGCTGCAGTGTTTGTTTGTTTGTTTGTTTGAACGCGCTAATCTCTGGTACTACTGGTCCGATTTGAATGATTCTTTCAGTGTTGGGTAGTCCATTTATCGAGGAAGGCTATGTTTTTTTTTTTCAAAATTAGGGATCCGTAATAAAATTGCTATTTTGTAACACAAGGTGTAAAATCGAAAACCTATTTTTGCGTGCGCTGCAAAAACTATTGACAATAGAACAAAATGATGTACAGGCTATAATATAGGCAATATTTTATTAATTATAAAACTATCGCGTGAATTATACTTTATATGGCAAAACAACGTTTGCCGGGTCAGCTAGTCTAATATATAAAATTCTCATGTCGCGGTGTTTGTAGTTAAACTCCTTCGAAACGGCTTGACCGATTCTCATGAAATTTTGAGTGCATATTAGGTAGGTCTGAGAATCGGACAACATCTATTTTTCATCCCCCTAAATCTTAGGGGTCCACGCCAAATTTTTTTTTTATATTTTGACATTTTTTTTTAAATTTGTTTATGAGTCAGCATTAAAAAATACATACAACTTCAATTTTCACCCATCTACGATCAACAGTTACTTTTGTATCGCGATTTTAATATCGGCAATACAACGTTTGCTGGGTCAGCTAGTAATATTATAAAAGTGAATGTAAGTTTGTTTGTTACGCTTTCACGACTAAACCACTGAATGGATTTTGATGAAATTTATTAAAGAGATAGACAAGAGCTAAGGAAAGCACATAGGCTACCTTTTATCGCGATTAAAAAGCTTGGCGAAGTTGAAATGGGGGGTAGAAGTTTGTATGAAAGTTTGTCATTATCGAAGATAACATCATGAAAATTTGTATTTAAGAACTTGATAAGAAACAAATCAATATTTGTTCTAGCGTTTTTAAAATTTAGATCTATGTGGGAATGAAAAAAAAATTGTTCTATAGTTGGTAGCTTATAAAAATGTATTAACCACAGCAGTTTGTTGTGTATTATTTGCGAATTGTCGGGGACCCAGTGCTCTGTGAACGGCTGGATCACTTGGCGTTGCGTAGAGACGTCGCTTTATTGTGTGTCTTCTACCACATTTATCACGGGGAGTGTTCCGAAGAGCTGTTTAACCTGATTCCTGCCGCCGAATTCCACCTTTGCACGACACGCCACAAGTAAGGATATCATACCCACCACCTGGATTTGTAGCGGTCCTCCAGAGTGCGGTTTTCAAGGAGCTTTCTCCCTCGTACTACAAAGCTGTGGAATGAGCTTACTTGTGCGGTGCTTCCTTAAAGGCCGGCAACGCTCTTGTGATTCCTCTGGTGTTGCCAGAGAATTTGGGCGGCGGTGGTCACTTAACACCAGGTGACCCGTACGCTCGTTTGTCCTCCTATTCCATAAAAAAGTGAGTATATTCAGAAATAAAAAATGATACCCGAAGTAACAATTGCACGCGCACAAAGTCGCGGGTTAAAGGTAGTGTAATAATAAAATACCCACGTAATCCGACAATAATTCAAGCTTTAATGGTCATTAAATAGCAATAAAAACTAATCCATTTATACTTCGGACGTAAAGATGAATTATTTCTCGATATAATTGTATATTTATAGCTATAATTATGTTGTTACTAGTTATATTAATTAATTATAATAATCGTGTTAAAAGTATTAATTTGTGTTATCGGATGAGATAGTTTGATCGATTCGAATGTTTGAATTTTACATAAACGTTAGGAACTATCTTTAAGATTGTATAAATATGAATAACCTTTATCTCTTTAGACTTGGAATGCATATTGTGTTAATGCAAAGCATGAAGTATGAATAGCCTTAAAAGATCAATATCATAGTGTACAAATTCAATTTTAAGTGAGCATCGGATTTAAGTACAGATTGTTTCTTCTTATTTGCTTGGGTTCGATTGATAGGTACGTCGTGCTTGCTTAAGGCGAACAGAAAACATTCAAACAAGGTGTTTTAAGACAAGTTTTGTGGTGAAAATATAGGATTTGGAGCTATGAACACTACTTTATCCTGTTACACATACCCTTAAGTCTTATTTGTAGGTTGCTAATGCTTATCGTTGGTTAAAGTAAGCACTCCAGAGCTATTATGAACTACCAGTTTTCTTTGCAGTTAAACGAGTTTTTTTTCGGCATCATGCATTTGTTTAGTATACTACTATCATAAAAGTTATTCTTATAGGTTTTTACTTTTGTATGTAGGTACATTTATTCAGATTAGTAATCAATAATGAGGATTGTAAGCTATTAAGCAGTTTGCACCTGTTAAAATCTTTTCGACCCGAAAATTTTGGAAATACTGGCTTTGTTACATAGTTGCCGTGAACTCATATCGCTCAAGGTCGCCGGCATTTAGTGTCGCCTTAAATGCCATTGCTTGTGGCAAAGTCATAGGGCGGGTCGTTGTCTTCCTTAAAATACGCTACAATGTTATAACTTCTGAAAATCAATTGTAAGTGTAACGTTTTTCAACTAAATAAATAAACGTATTATGATTTGGATATACCTCTTAAGATGTAAAATTGCTTAATGTTTAATGTTTCGTTTGTAGTTAAATTTTTTAGCAAAAATCGTTTGTGAATTCTAGCGTATTTAGAAGTACCCACAGATTCTTCTCTACCTTTTCTTTCTACTTCTTATGAAAAAAGCTGAAGGTCATTAATTGGGTTTCTAGGTGGTTGGGATCAAAATCTATTCAGCTCACTTGAACCACAATACACTAATAGAACAATACTTTACGCACACATACACACGATTGACACGGCCTTCAAGCATTATTGGGAAGTCAAAACTAACTGAACCTAAACTACTGACTGCCACGTCGCATGTCGCCGATACTGGAGGTCATTACCAAAATCGAAAGCCGAAGTTTCGGTCCGAAACGAAAGAACGACGAACTTCGACTTAAATTCTATTACAAAAATACTTCGGATCCGAATACTGCGGACGGATTTTGTTACAGACATAGACATTACCATAAAAATTGTAGTAATAATGACATAAATTGTAGTTACGATCATAATAATGTCAAACAACGAAAAAGTAAATGTCATGTGACTTTGGGAATAAGGTAAACGAAAGACAAAATGTCTAATCGCGAACTTTGTTTCGATCTTCGGATCCGAAATATTTTCGTAATAGTAAAATGTACGATCTGTCAACCGAAACTTCGTATTTCGATTTTGGTAATAGGGCTCCTGGTCGCTGTCAGAGTTTTTTTTTATGGAAATACGAGCGTACGGGTCATCTGGTGTAAGTGATCAAAATCGAGTTAAATTAGATGCACCGCGCCGTCAATCCTAGCGCTCCATCCAGATGTAAGTGTAAATTTCAAGAAGATCGCTGAATTAAGCTACTGTAGGAGTACTTGTATTGTGCAAGAACGTGCCAACAATGGCAGGAGACATGCAAATAGTAACTAAATAATATTCAACAAAAACCGCTTACAAGTAAGGACGTCAAATCAGCTACAATATTTCATTCGGATATGAAATGAAATATTATCTCGAAGCAGTGTTTTAGTTGTACCATTGGTAGATATTAGCGGAGATGTTCTTTGCCCCGCGCCCACGTGTGACCTGTTCACGCCCACACACAAACTTTATGGCCTCATAATTCCACATAAACTTATTATAGTAGAGATTTCAAAGTTTATTGCTATCCAATGAACTTTCCAATGATTCGTCGTGGAATGTATTGTTGTAACTTATGGCATCGTTGCTGTAATATGTTAAGTTTTGTTTGGAATGTTGTCTGCGTGTTAAAATGTCTTAATGCCAGTGAAAATACACTGTGATCTAACTTGTCGTTAATTGGGATTTAGATCTGTTTTATCTGGAAAGTATGAGAGTGATATTGAAAGAAGAGTGAATGAAGGAAACATGGTGAATGGAGCTTTGCACTCCTTTATGAACAGGCAGAAGGTGTCTAATAAGGCTCGTTTGGCTGTGCATGAGGGGGTGTTGGTTCCAACACTCATGTACGGAAGTGAAAGGTGGTTATAGCAGAAAAAACATGAAAGCAGTATAAATGCAGTTGAGATGAGAGCGTTGAGAAGTATGATAGGAGTTAAACTGAGTGACAGGATAAGAAATAGTGAGATAAGGAAACGTTGTGTTCTGAAATTCCTTAGGCACCTATACTTCAAGTTATATGGAGTATACCCATTTTACCCACTTATGTATCCGACACTGTTTGTGCTGGGTATGGTTGGGTATACTGAGTTGAGCGTCCGTAGGGATTTTTTTCTAGCAGCGTATGTGGTAAAGTTGTTGCGCGGGAAGGAGCACAACCCGGGAGTTCTGTGCTGCTTGAGTCTTCGTGTGCCGGACCGGTACGTGTGGAGGCGCCACTACTATCCATTCCGATGGCGAGAACAAATGTGTTGACAAAGTCGCCTTTAACTAGAGCCCTTCGCCATATAAATGAACTCCACAACAAAGTGGACATTTTTGAGTGTACGTGGAGTGAACTCACAAGGGTATTGTTATATGTAGTATGTTATGGTAAATAGTAGTATTTTTAAGTTTTTTCTATTTCTGGTGTGATATATTATTTGTAATGTAATGTAGTTTGATTTTATGATTAGTTTTAGTTTGATTTGATTGTTGTTTGCTGTGTTTGTTATTCTTGTTTGTTTGTAACTGTCGCATTAGGTAATACCTGTAATGATAGTTGCTATGTGTGTGAAATAAATAAAAAAATGTTGTGACAAAAAATCCAGAAGAAAGGTGTGCTGAGATGGTTTGGACATGTCGAGAGAATGAATGAAGAACGATTGACGAAGAAAGTGTATAAGGCCAAAGTGAATGAAAGTGTTGGAAAAGGTAGACCTAGGCGGACGTTTCAAGATCAAATCAGGGATGTCTTGAAAAAAGGCCAGGTCAAGAGTACCCTAAACCGGAGAGCATGTATGAAAGGAATAATGAAAGTGGACGAAGCGAAACAAGTATGTAAGGATAGTAGCAAGTGGAAAGAAGTGGTCTCTGTCTACTCCTACGGGAAAGAGGCGTGATTTTGTGTGTGTGTGTGTGTTTATCTGTATAGTAAAGTAACTTTAAATTTAGTTGTTATTATAGTTATATTAATTTAAATAATTGCAAATTATATAAAATTTCATATCAAAATTTTAAACTATTTTTATTACGATATTTATTAGAAGTTTAATCATTACGATAATTATTTTGCTTTTACCTGTTCTTGTAATGAAATAATGTCATAGAAGAACTGTCAAACTGTGCATCAAAATAATTGCTAATACCACGGCGCAGAGTCCTTTTTTTTACTCGTCCGTAGTAATAATGTGAAAAATATTATTTAGTATTACCACAATAGATATACTGATTATGGTAAGATGATTATGATTATAAATTACCAAATCCATATATAACCCGATCAGTAGCAAGTTCAAATTATCGTTTCGGTACAAAATCCAAGCCTGCCTGTCATGTTCAACTGATTTTGAAGTTGTCCGGGTTATAGGATTCTTTGTCCTTTTCGGTTGATAATTCATTCTAATATTCGTTGATATTATAAATGAAAGACAGAAAATTAAGAAACAATTGAAATGTATGTTTTTAATCTAATATCATTGCGGAACTTTAACATTGTGATTATTATGTCTAGTACTCACGATATGTATATTTTATTAATTTGGAACTTGGGCGGAGGTTCCGCCGCGACCACGATGTATGCAGTTGGATCGAAATGTCAATCATATTCAAAATCAAATATTTTTATTATTGATTGATTTCATTATTATAATAAAATGAATACAAAAAAAATATTTTTAATCAAAATAGGATTCAAAATCACTTATTGAACGTCAAAAACTACCACCCATTCAAAATAGACTTCCTTAGACCTGAGAAGAACGGGCGCAAGACACTCATTGGGCTTTTTTTTACATAAAAAGATGGATTACAATGTGTTCACTTCGTTCCCAATCTGTGGTGTCATTAAGAAAATCTAAATAACCTTTCCCACACAAACGTTTTTTAACAATTATTTTAAATTTCGCACCTTTGTTCTGTACATTTTCTGGGATCATATTGTAGAAGCATATACATCGCCCAATTAAAGACTTACTAACTCGAATAAAGCGAGTAGTAGGCATAACAAGTTTATGTTTGTTCCTCGTGTTAACATTATAAATTTCAGCGTTTCTAGCAAATCCTCAATGTGCTTATGAACATATAGAACATTATCAAGAATATATTGAGAAGCAACAGTCAAAATGTTTATTTCTTTGACGTTTGCTCTCAATGATTCTTTAGGACCTCTATAACTCTTCTGCAGCACAAATATGGTATTAATATCTAACGCACTGCCCCATAACAATATACCATAAGGACATATAATATAAGCATCAAATTAATAAAATATATATCTTGAGTATCCGTCATAAAAATTACAATAAAATGTACCTATTTTATATACATAAAAAAGGGTTATATACATTCCTATAAAACAATAAAAATTGTTCAAACTATTTAAGTTTTAGTAAACATTTGAAAATTAAAAGACTCTTATTGTTGTAACATTTTTCTCTTATTTGTGTAACTACCATGTTTATTGTACAGCAGTGGACCTTTACAGAAAAAGTCAAGCAGATAATTGCGAGTAATAAAGAGCAATGGAAAGATGCTTATTAAAAATATAAGGAAGACAGACAAAGTAATAAGCGCTGGGATAAGACAGAAAGCCAAGATCACCGGAGCACTCACACATGCACTGGCAATTAAATGGAAATGGGCTGGACATATTGCACGGTATCGGTACAGGAGATGGACTAGAGAAATTACACGTTGGAAGGGGCCAACATCAGGAAAACGAAATGAAGGAAGAAAAATAAAATGATGGGCTAATGAGATAGCACAATTAGCAGGAAAAGAATGGATGCAGAAAGCACTTGACAGAATGTTATGGATGAAGTTGGAGGAGTAAAGTTCTGGGACCCATATCTAAAAAAGTAACTAACTAACAATTGTACTAAAAACATAGATTAAGCAAATAAAACTAACAATATTTCAAATGTACACTTTTTTGAGATACAAAATTGCATAAATAAATACGGAATAAATGGCTTTATTATTATTATTGTTGTAATGTTCAAATGCGTTCATTTATCAATGCTAGGTAATGTCATAGTACGATTTACGTTGTGGCTCAGCAAAGTATTCAACACTCAAATAGCGAACAAAATTCACGAGTTATTGCTGTGTTGGTTATAAATCACAGTAACTTGATTCAGAAGCCAGTCGCATATTTCATGTTGAAAATTATCTCGAGCCAGTCTTAACACCCACCCTACTTCACGTTCCCCTATATTATCTTTATTTATATAATATCTATGCATTTCCTGCTCTTAATATACCAGCTGTTTTAGAGCCAAATGGTATTATTACCCGCCGCGATGGCAAGCGTCCTGATGGAATGATGCTGGGTGCTTGAGCACGCGAAGGGCGCTGGTGTGGGACGCGACTTGCGTCGACACTCTGGCTCCTTCTCATGTCCAAGTTACGTCAGTTGCTGATGGGGCTGCTGCTTCGACTGCCGAAGACAGCAAGCGTCGCAAATATGTTGTTCTCAATGAGTGATACATCTTTGTGCCGTTAGGTGTCGAGACACTTGGCCCGTGAGGCCCAGAGGCATCTTCGCGCCTCAATAAGGCTACTGGAAACACAAGCTATTTCGGTCAACGGAACAGCCTTGCTATCCAACGCGGCTATGCTGCCAGTATTCTTGGTACGCTTCCACGTAATGATAGTTTTAATTTCATGTAGTCATAGTATTGTAAATATAGTTCTAAGATTTGATTTGATTGAATAATAAACATATCTTAAATAATGTTATCGACTCACATTACTATCAAGGTTAAATTTAAAATTTCCACAAAATGGTAAAACGTGACAAAAAGACAGTTTTTATGTTAGGCTGATCTCTAGCTCTAGGCTGAAACGCTATAGTATTCAGGGACTTCCAACAACATTCGTGGATAATCAGTGAGAGAATACTCACTGAAAAATTTCGATCTTGTTAAAATAAGGGACGAGACGAGCAGGACGTTCAGCTGATGGTAATTGATACGCCCTACCCAGTACAATGCAGTGCCGCTCAAGATTCTTGAAAAACCCAAACATTCTGAGCGGCACTACAATTGCGCTCTTCACCTTGAGACATAAGATGTTAAGTCTCATTTGCCCAGTAATTTCACTAGCTACGGCGCCCTTGAGACCGAAACACAGTAATGTTTACACATTACTGCTTCACGGCAGAAATAGGCGCCGTTGTGGTACCCATAATCTAGCCGGCTTCCTGTGCAAAGGAGGCTTCCCACTAGTAAAATATATATATTACATGACATATCCGCAATACCATAGGTCAAGAAATGTTACCGGCCGGTTATGTTCAAAAGTACTCCGCATAAACCTCTATTAAACGTTTCCAACAATTAAATAAAATGAAAGTGCAATTTGTAACTTGACGACAGTTGAAAATGTCGTTAAACGAAACTCGAAGCATGTCTCCGAATTTTCAACATCGTCCTGAAAACTTTCAACGACCATTAGGCCTCGTCAACGGCCTGGAGCATACTGTTATTGGAGAATTTACATTGGAAATTACTTTAAAGACTTCTTATATTACAGTCAACTCTTTAAAATGCATGTAGCGTTGTTGGAAATATGATTTGAATGGTTGACATTTCACGATAAGATTGAGAATGTAATGCAAAGGGTACATACAACTTTCATATTCGATGTACTAACAACATTGAGAGCATATTTTATATCTATCAATATCCCAATTGCGGGGTAATTCGTAAATATGCTTTTTTGCACACTGATACATAAACTACTTAAAATATATATATATATATATATATCTTAGTGTACATATAACTTACAGGGTTACATATTATTACTATATCATATATCTTGAGTTACAATATTTATTACGCTTAGTAAAATTCAAATGTATCAATGGGATGATTAATAGTTATTTATGCAACTGTTGTGTAATAAGGGGTATTAAAACACGAATGTGAGTTTATCAAACGAGGCGAAACCGAGTTTTATAATAGTACCACATGAGTGTTTTAATACCTAATTATCAACAGTTGCATCCAAGACTTTATCTACACCCATAATATGAATCCTCTGAAAGATTCGGAAACTGTTAGCTTACTGCTAACATTAAAACAGCCAATCCTAGCAGTAACTTAATATCTTCCTTCCATTCCATTGATTATATACAAATAAACTAATTATTAATGAAATAATTATTTACTGTAGTAGTAATTTACATTGCAGCGTTTAAAATACCTGGCGGTGTGCTGTCAAAACTTAAATCGCTCATTTTTTGTAAACAAAGCAATAAAAATATCGAATAAAAATGGCGGGGATTCGAATAACCTACTATTTTTACGGCGCGCGACGTCTAGTGGTGTGAAACGCGCGTAAACGAAAATGTTCTTTTTTTGAAATTCATACAGATACCACGCATTGAGCAATAAGAATGTGGCTGTCTGTTGAAAATCTTAGAGCATGAAGGGATCGAAAAAAAAACAAAGGAGTGTTGTTATGAAATTCAGTACAACATTACAATACTCGTTTGGATGATGTAATGGTTATTAGGACATTGGGTGTTTTAATGTTGGCAATAAGCTAACTGTTTCAGAATGTTTAATAGAGGATTTAAAGCATGGGTGTAGATAAAATTAATTACTAAATTTATGTCTAATGAATTTTCCAACATTTATTTGGAAATGTTTCGAGCCAACACTATACTCATGTCTGGTATTTTATTTTGGTACTCAATAAATTCTTTTGACATTCCCTCGATTGGAGAATTTTTTCCAAAGTTTGTATTTACCTTGAAAGAGTCTCAAGAATCTCAAGTCAATTTCCTAATAAGCAATTATTGCGTTTTAGCAGGTTATCAAATGTAAAGTAGGTTCTGTAGATGGAGCCACTTCCTGAGAGTTGAACAAAACATAGCAAGATTTATGAACAATACGTCACTCGAGCGGTTGGCGCAGTTGGTATGAGCGCTAGGACGGAACCCGAGAGGTCTGTGCCAGTGCCTGGGTTTACAGAAACTTCATTGAGGTGCGTAGATAATACTTTGTACAATCTTCGCGCCTCTGGGCTCTTGAGACAACAGAACACGTGGCACGTCAACGTCACACATTGTTCGAGACTGGCTCAAGTACGCCCACTTGGGCGTAGTTGCCGCATTTTGCGACTAAGCCTGCGGTATCTATTTGGAGCGTAGCAGTGGCCAATCCTTAATCTAAGCCGATATATTATTGCTGTCTACTATCGGCTAAACACGAAAATGACATTTAAAAGAATCCCAGAAATCATCGATAAATATGAATGGTACTCACTTTCTTCTCCAGCAGCACATGGTTCTCAAGGGCGTGCATGATGGCATTTGAAACTCTCGCATCGATAGCTCTTAGTGCGGAGTCAGCGTCAGCCCTGGACAGTCTCTCGACTCCTTCGACGTAGCCAGTCCAAGGAGCATCCAACTCGGAGACCTTCGAGCCCAGGCACCTGTTCAGAGTATTTTATGGTAATAAATAATAAAGGTCAAGGTAAGAATTCCTGATCGAGAATTAATAGATTAATGAAGCTGTGTCTATATCGGCCGAGTAGGCATAGATAAAAGGTACTAAAAGCTTTTTTTTTATGATAATAAGGTACGAGTGGTCTCGTACCTGCTCGTGCAGGACGTTCAGCTGATGGTAATTGATACGCCCTGCCCATTACAATGCAGTGCCGCTTAGAATTCTCGAAAAACCCAAAAATTTTGAGCGGCACTACCATTACGCTCGTCACCTTGAGACATAAGATGTTAAGTCTCATTTGCCCAGTAATTTCACTAGCTACGGCGCTCTTCAGACCGAAACACAGTAATGCTTCCTCATTACTTCTTCACGGCACAAATAGGCGCTGTTGTGGTACCCATAATCAATACAGGAAATAGTCGATAAAGTTTTTTATGGCAAAAGAAGTCAATTATACCTGCCAGCAAATAATTGTGCAATTGTTGTAAAAGATCTTAAAACCACAATCCATCTATCGATATAAATATAAAAGAGAATGTATGTTTGTATGTTCCCTAATAACTCCTAAACTATTCGACCGATCTCAATGAAATCTTTTGTAATAGATTCGTTGAAGCTCAAGGAAGGTTTACATATATAGTTTGTCGTGTCACGATCCCACCCACGCACTCACCAATGCATTTACCATATCGCTCGAACCGTTTATTGACAGAACGTCTGTCGGGTCAGCTAGTACAAATTAAAAATGCGTTAACTTACAATGATAATAAAGCAAAATATAAATAAAGGAGCATAAATTTAAAAAATAATAACACGTATTCAGGGCAATTTTAAATGGAAAACAAAGGACCTTGTTAGCGAGCGACTCTAGCCTAGATTTACTAAGAAAATAGGAGAGGAAATTATTTTCCCGTTATATAAAATGAAGTTTTACCTCGAGATTTAGGTCTAATGTAAATTGTTTTAGCTTAATATTGCTGTATAGAAGCCAAGACTAAGAATTGTTTGCCTAAAATAGATTAATTCTTTGAGTGGATATATTTATCGACAGCTATTTACGGACTACAGTTGGACGTAATTCTAGAAAAACGTTCCAGACCACAATCGTGTCGAAATGTGAAATAAGAACACAAAAATGGTCACGTGATTCATTAATATGTCCGTTAATACGGACTGACAAAAATGGCAGCCCTACTATCACTCTTTAAATGACGTCATGACTTAGTAACCCACATGTATGGAATACACTACTATTTATTCAACTTTAAACACGAGTTCCTTAAAATGTGATGTTTGTGGCTTGGAACGTTTTTGAGGAACTACGTTCAATTGTCCAATATATTTCTCGAGACATTAATTTATAATACTGTTTTCCCGGTGTTTTTTTTTTATAATATTTTATAAACATCACTAAAGATATTTAAAGAGAATAGGTGAAGAACTCGGCTGCTAAGCTTTCCCCTTTCTTTGTGCAGCGGTCAAGTGACCTCTACTAACAAAATGACGTTTGATGCGCGTTCAGTCGACATTCAGACACAGAACGTGCAACAGGAGAAGAAAAGCGAAGAAACCGAACTGTTCCAGTAGAGTACGCATGACTTAGTTTACATTAATACAAATATTAAAACGTATGTTTACACAAAACAATTAACATTGTACTGAGTCGTATAATATACAGTTCTGTCATACCGCTTTTGGCGGAAAGCGATGTGATTGGTTAATTTAGATCGCGCCACAGACGCCACGCCCGTACGCATTTCGTAGTTATACTTTGAATTGTCGGTCTATTCTCTTTAAATTTCTTTGGACAATAAAAAGACGGGATTCAGATTTTAAATAAATTTGCAAATTAAACTTACCCTCTAGCAACATTGAGACAGAAGTTCCTACAAGGCGCGACGTCAAAGCCCTTGCACCTGGAGCAGCCTGCCAGTCTGAGCAGCTTGGTGGAACACTCCTCGTCTGTGGTGGAGATCAGTTGTTCGCTGGTGGTCAGAGCACCGGCGCCCACAGCCAGCACTTGCAGAAGAGCTCGCGCCGCTTCCAAGGACTTCGACAGCGATGTTCCTAACTGTGAAATAACAGAGGCATATATTTAACATAATATAGCTTTTAGTTACAATCTTAGTCTTTAGTCTTAAAAAAAAGAGAGATCTCTAACAGAGATGTAGCAAGATAGAAAACTTAAGCCAATCTATTTTTACTGTATCTGATTTTTGTTGAAAAGTCGTAAATAGTCATTATTAAAAAACTAACTAAAGCACACCTCAAACAATCCAATCCCAATTGTTTGTCCAATCTTCGCAATATTATTACCCCCTTATTCATAATAGCCTGCTAACTTAAAGCATTGCTAATTCTCATTCTGTCTTCTTCTATTGAACTAAGTCAGAATGAGAAAAAACACTCCTTAGGGGCTGCTTTAAGTTAGCAGACCATTAGACTTACCGTTGTTGTTTAAGTTAGCATTACCGTTAAATAGCTAAGTAGCGATCTGTCAAAATTTCAAACAAATAATCAATATTGATTTGATATTGCACGTTTTAACTTAAGCTTTAATTACTATTAAAATTATACAGAATAGATACGCCAATTAAAAGGAATACTATTAACAGTACAATAAGTATGGTATGATGCCAAGGAATATGATGGTGCAACATATTCCGCTGTTTATGTTAAAGTATTCCTCAACAATAAGAGCTAATATGATGCAACTCAGCATTAGTATATTATTAAAGGCATAAAAGGCATTTATTTTCTCAAAATTGATTCCTTTAGAATTGTTTTTGATGTCATTTCCAATATACTAGATACTACTACCGCTTTGGAAACAAATGGCGCTCTGAGAGTGAAGCGGCGCAAGAAACTCTCCCAGCATTTTTTTGCGCTCTTGTTAATCAAATATACAATATTATAATGTCATTGCTATTGCTATACAATAATCTAAATCTAGTTAGTCCCAGGGTGTCGGGTCAGTTAGATATTCAGCTGTGGGGGAGTAGGATTTACGACAGAGACATTTTTTAGTAAAACATTTAAATTTATTTATAGATAATGCCTGAACAGCGGCTGGGACTTTATTATACAAGTGTATACATATACCCTTAAAGATATTATGTATCTTATGAAGCCTACTAGAATTAGTTACAAGCAATCACTATATTTTGTTAGAGAAAATAAAATTTATAATTATTACCTGTTGAGGCACTTCTCCAAACGGCTGCACAGCTTCATAAGCATCTTTCAAACACGCCTCATACTCCCGTGTGAATTCCTTAGCATCCAGCCTTAACACGTTCTGATATGCTACTGGAAATATATCCCTGAAGAACTTCTTTGTACTAATCTGCATATCTATAGGAGATGGTGATCCCAGGTCTTCTCCGAGTGAGGCCTCCATTTCTGGCTTGGACCGTAAGATGGTCCTTATATCGTCGTATAGGCTAGCCAGCGGAGTATGAGCTCTTTTCGCATGATTTCGGTAGAGCTGTGAGAACAATGCTGCAGTCTTGTTCTGTGACTGATGCGATAGACCCGTCAAATGTTCTGTGGACAAAATGTATCGATAAGAAATGGAATTTTGAAATGGAAGCAGGTATGACTATAATATAGTAATATATATGAATTTGAATATTTGAATTTGAAGTCATAATGCCATTTAAAGAGTGACAGTAGGGTTGCCATTTTTTGTTAGTCCGTTAATATGAATCACGTGAGCAGTTTTGTGTTTTTAACTCGATTTCGACTTGATTGTGGTTTGGAACGTATTATTTTGGGTGTGGTCACAATTCACCAGTAACTCAGCTGTCTCCTTGAAGTTTATACCTACATCTGGGCGGAGCGCTAGGGTTGGCACATACAAAATTATTGACGATGTGGACGGCGCAGCGCAGCTAATTTAACTCGTACAGCGACTTGTCTCACGGCGCGCGTACGGCGTGACACTTAATAGTTCTGTCATCCTAAGATTGCTCAGCGTCCGTGTAATCGTGTGTATGTGTGCGTGAGTCGATTTCGAAGTTAAAGTACTGTGTTATTACTGTATAGTGGTGTGGATTTCTTTGCTTATCTCGAACCAAAAAAGGAAATAAATATATTTATACGACGACAAACTAGCACTCACAATTAATATGAAAGGCTGGGTGAGTCGCGATAGATTACTATCGGAGTTCATAATATCTAAGCCGGAGTTGACATCTGGTTATAAAGGAAGGAATGCGGACTGACAAAGCTGATAAAGAAAGACATACCACAGGAATATTTTCACTCCACTACTATGTTTTATAGATAAATTTAATTGTGGATTGTATTCAGATAGCTTGCTTAGTACTGTATAATATTTTGTAGATTCTCAGATCTTGTACATTAGCAGGGTTAAATATTATGAATAAATGTTTATTGTTAATTCCATTCAGTTTGTTAGTCCACACCATAGACTTAGAAAATACTAGCGTATAGAGTTAGCTCGTAATTAATATTCAAAATACTAAGAAGCTAATTCCAAAAGTGGCTGACCGTTTCCAACTCGTCAATCAAAATCGGTTACAGTAACAATAGATTCCTTTTGCTTGTCTATCTTGCTGTATCTCCGTCTAATATATTGTAAGTCTATGGTCGACATGTAGAATGCCCCAGTCGCCCGCCTGCACCAAATAGAGTCAGGTGTTAACGTTAAACAACGGGAACAGACATAAACTTTTAATGCCTACTACTTGGCTAAGTCGAGTTAGTCTTTTGGGGGGCGATGTACCTATATGCTTTTACAACAAGATCCCAGAAAATGTTCAAAACAAAAGTATTACGTTATTGAAAAGAATTGTTAAAAAACGTTTGTGTGGTAAAGGTTACTATAACATAAATAACTTTCTTAATGATACCACAGATTGGGAGTGGAACGACCGCCCTCAGGTTATTAAATAATAAGTTTAATAATTGTACAATATTATTTTGTAGGTTTTTGTATCTTTTTGATGAAAAAAAAGCATGCTGAGTTTGTTGCGCCCATTCTTCTCAGATCTGAGGCATTCGTTTTGGAATATGTGGTAGTTTTTGACGTTCAATAAGTGATGTCACATCCTATTTTGAATAAAAATATTAGAATAAGAATTGAATTATTATTAATATATTAAAAACTCGTATGCTGGTTTGCATCATATTAACTGTTATAGTTGAGGTTTAAATCAAATTTAACGTTAAAAGTAACGCTGACTTTAACATAGACTGCAGGAGGTCTACTCGCAAAATCGACAACGATACATTCGGAACGATACGATAATACTCCGAATATATCGCAACTAACCTACTCTAACAAATGTTCGAATTCCTTATCGTTTATCGTTACCATAGACTAATATTTTGATTTTTTTACGATGTTAGTGTGAATGTAATATGTTCAAACCTAAACATTATCTGTGCTTTGTCGCTGTGAAGTGTCAAAAGTCAAAACATAGTTTAGGCGCTAAGGACCATGCCAGACTCTGCACCACCAATTTGGTATCATTTACACATAATGTAAAGTTTAAAAAAATATATAATGAATATAATATGACCATTTAAAATTGAATAAATAATACAAAACTCGCGGATAATAAAATGTAAAAAAAGTAACTCAACCCTTCTCGTCGACTTCCTATTTCTCAGGCGGCCATTTGCATTATTTCTACGCATAAACGATCAACAAAATGACTTAAATAACTTAGTAGTAAAAAAATCCTCTTGAATAGTAAATCAAATATAATTATATTAATAATATTTTTTAAATATGTATATGAAACAGTATGAATAATGTTATTTATATATATACATAATAATTAGCTATTAAACATATATGTAAAACAAATCTTATAACAATATTTACAATACTACGACTACATAAAATTAAAACTATCATTACGTGGAAGCGTACCAAGAATACTGGCAGCATTACCGCGTTGGATAGCAAGGCTGATCCGTTGACCGAAATAGCTGCCAGCGCTTGGGTTTCCAGTAGCCTTATTGAGGCGCGAAGATAGTATTTTGAACATTCTCCGCGCCTCTGGGCCCCACGGGCCAAGTGTCTCGACACCAAACGGCACAAAGATGTATGACTCACTGAGACCAACATATTTGCGACGCTTGCTGTCTTCGGCAGTCGAAGCAGCAGCCCCAGCACCAACTGACGTAACTTGGACATGAGAAGGAGCCAGAGTGTCGACGCAAGTAGCGTCCCACACCAGCGCCCTTCCCCGTGCCCAAGCCACCAGCGTCATTCCATCAGGACGCTTGCCATCGCGGCGGGTAATACCATTTGGCTCTAAAACAGCTGGTATATTAAGAGCGGCAAATGCCCTGCGGATGACTTCATTAATGCTGGCGTGACGACTGATACGGCCTGCCGATTTTAGGCAGGATAACCCGTGGCGTCCAAGAGCATCTACCTGAACGCCACATCTACATTGATGTGGTTCATTCAGTTTTATACCTAGCCGGAGTGATACGCATATTGACAATGTCATATTGTCAAGTAGCGTTCCAATCGGCGCAGAAGGCAAGGCTTGTAACCAAAATCCCGACTCATTTTCTGTCACGGCCAAAAGACGAGCACGCTCTGTTATGTCAGTAGATGTGATCAAAAGATCATCAAAGGCTGACTTACAAAGAAGTGCGTCCCATGCTTTTTGACACTTTAAATCGTCTGGAAAATTTTGAATTTTTGCAATATTTAGCCAAGCATTGTTAGCTTCGTTCAAATACACAATCTCTGAGTTACCTGGTACATGATTTACAATTCTAGTAACCAAAGGCTGCGCACTATGAACTGAAGATAGAAATGCTGGTAAGGCAACGCCCGAAACTTTGCGAGTAACTCAAGGCCGATTGAGCTAAAACTTTCTATAACAACTTTCAAATCATCTAAAACAGAGTCCACTTCACCACCCAAAGTACCATCATCCAAGTACCAAACATTAAATTTTGATTTTAGTTTCGTTATGGCGGAATGAATGGCAAGGCTAAATATTGCTGGACCAAGAGGGTCGCCTTGCTGACAGCCAACAGAAGACCAAATATTATGAGTTTTGAATAATAATTTTGATGGTTTACTATAACATTGCCAAATATAATGATAGATTGAAGGAATTGAATTTTTAACTTCTCTCAGCAGAGCTCCCCTATCAACAGAGTTAAAAGCATTTTTCACATCTAATTTTAAAAAGACATCATCAGAGTTCCTCTCCAAAAAAGTTCGCGCAGCGTGGACTGCAGCTTCGCAACCACTTTTGCAGCCGAAACCCAACTGAGTTGGAATGAATTTAGTTGATAGGAAAGGAGAAATATGTTTACAACAAATTTTAGAAACAAGGCGTCGAAATGTGCAGCCCACGGCTATAGGACGAATACCACCATCTTTTTTCTTAAGAGCACATATATTCGCACCATATAAAATTTCGGTAATTTCGGTATTAACTTTTCCAGAAAGCATGAGATTTACTAAGAGAACAATATCCTCAAGCAACGCTCTACCCGCATCCCCTGTGGAAGGACATACCAGATCTTTAAGATGCTGGGGTGTCAGTCCATCGGGGCCGCCGGCAGAACCAGTCTTAAAGGACATTATTGCTTTTAGTACATCACCATCATTAGCCCGTAGATGATTATCGGAAAAAGATGGTTCCGGAATATCACAATTAGCATCTGGTGATGGGTGTTTACTTTGTAAAGCCAAAAGTGTTTCATTTGAGTCGGGTGCCAGGATATCATTTGAAAAAAGTATAGATGCAGCACCTTTCACGTCACCGTCATTAACTTTCTGTTCTACTTTTCGAAAAATGTTGAATTTTGAATTTTGTTTACTATTTAAAATATTGCCAAAGATATTTGGGTCAGAACAATTTGATTTTATTTTCTGTGTGAGTGAACTGTGGTCATCTTTTTTAGCATGTAAAGTTGAATATGCGAACATGAACAAATGCTCCCAACTATCTTTTGAATTTTGGTTTACTGTAGATCGAATGACTTTGGAGAGTGCAGTTGCAACAGTAATGCGAGCCCCTTTTGGAATTCGCTTTACTACTGGAACCGAATTCTTTAATTTTCCTAATAATTCCGAATATTTGTTGTAACATGATATGCGTTATTTGTCAAGGGCAAGGTGCTATAATGTATATCCGAAACTAACGCGGAACTGTGCTTTTTACCGGTGTGAATTTTTAAGCCTCTTGCACCTCTAAAATAACGTGTAGGAGAGCATAGGTCACATTTCACAAGATCACTGGCTTGGCTACAAACATTGTTTATGATGTGATTATTATCACTCATTAATTCACTATTCACTATTGGTCCATTTAACAGTCACTTCACACACAAGCTCAGCTATTGGTCCTCGAATGACACGAACTGCGCGTTGCTATGTGCAGAAGACAAATATAATATGTATATTGTATGGCAAATATATCTATACAACTTGAAACGATAATAGCAACGACAGCCTAGATGGTGTCGTTGAGATTATCGTAAAAGTGACGTTTGATTATTTGTGAAATTCGAATATTCGTCTCTGACATTTTCAACTAAGAGTAGGGTTAGGACCGATAATATCGGATAATGTTTCGTTCGTTCAATCATCGTTTCGACATTGAATACGACGTAACGAAGAGTAGGATTCGACACGACTAATGCCACGATTTATCGAATATCGATTTTAGGAGTAGGCCCCCAGAATGTGTTGCACCATCGTATTCCTTGGCGTGGTTAAAGTTAAAAAGTGAGATATGTCAATTTCGTATATGTATTGTAAACTTTTGACAGGTCGCTATTTAACATTAACAATAACTTTGACCGGCAAAGATTGGACGGTTACAGTTAAGAGTTAAAGCTATGAAGACATCTACAAAATGTCAAATGGTGCAACTCATTTTTTTTCTTAAGCGGTAAATTAACATGTATGTTACTGATAAAGTGAGTTGGTGCAACCCGGCCTCAGTTACTAAAACCATTTTACGTATGCTAAAAGGAATATTTTTCTGATCAAATATTAACCCATCTCATTATCTAGTGTTCTTGCGGCGTTGTACACTGAATCAAGTTTGCGTAGTTTCAAAGCGTATGAGGGCCTTTGATGTTGTGAAAGATACAGTGGGCTGCAGATATGATGTGGCACAAGTCCAACGAGCTATGGCTTCTGTTTGCGAAACGAAATGTTAACAACTGTTTCACTGTATGATGTGCACGCTTTTAGGGAGATATTTCAATATTCGGGGAAAATAAAATGTTAAACTAGGAACGAGTTGGATGGCTTGTGATTTCAATAGGCTTTATAGAATAATGAAAATCAAGTTACACTATTTCATCATGATTATCTCAGCCGGAAGACGTCCACTGCTTGGCAAATCCCTCCTACAAAGATCGCCATGACGATTGATTCTGCGCAGCCCTCATCCAACCTATTCCGGCGATCTTGACCAGATCATCGATCCATCTTTTGGGTTTTTTTTGCTTATGGAAATGGAGGATAAACGAGCGTAGGGGTCACTTGGTTTTAAGTGATCACCGCTGCACACATTCTCTTGCAACACCAGAGGAATCACAGCAGCGTTGCCGGCCTTTAAGGAAGGTGCGCTTTTTTTGAAGGTACCCATGTCGTATCGTCCCGGAAACACCACAAGGAAGTTCATTCCACAGTTTTGTAGTACGTGGAAGAAAGCTCCTTGAAAACCGCACTGTGGAAGACCGCCACACATCCAGATGATGGGGATGATATCCTAACTTGTGGCGTGTAGTGCGAAGGTGGAAGTCGGCGGCAGGAATCAGTTAAAACAGCTCTTTTGAACACTCCCCGTGATAAATGCGGTAGAAGACACACAATGAAGCGATGTCTCTACGCAACGCCAAGTGATCAAGCCGATCACAGAGCACTGGGTCCCCGACAATTCGAGCTGCTCTGCGTTGCATTGGGTCAAATGGATCGAGCTGATACTGGGGTGCGCCAGACCAGAGATGACAGCAATACTCCATATGTGGCCGGACCTGTGCATTGTACAGTGGCCAAAAATACCAAATGATATCATTGTATATGCTAAGCCGGGCAGGCATACACGGAGAGGAAAAGCGCGAGGGACGAGTGGGTCGTCACTAGTTTTAACTTATATATAACTACTTAGAAGCAATATTTTTTAAATCTTTAAGTAAAGTAAAAACAATATCTATGTTCAGCAACCACTTGTTGATCAGGTTGTCTTTCGACATAACCTCCCCCAGTTTCTTCCGCTTATCTCTATCTCGAGCTAACCTTCTCAATCCTGTTGGCAAATCGTCCCCTCATCTTTTAGTTTGACGTCCTCTTAGTCTTTTCCCATTTTTAGGGTACACACTTTTACTCAAAATATCTTGCCAAAAACTAGGCTATGCCTGTACTATTGGTGCAAGACAACAACATATTGTTTAATACAATATACATACTTAAACATGCATAACAGTGGGAGGTTCCTTTGCACAGGATACCGGCTAGATTATGGGTACCACAACCGCGCCTATTTCGTCCGTGAAGCAGTAATGTGTAAACATTACTGTGCTTCGGTCTGAAGGGCGCCGTAGCTAGTGAAATTACTAGGCAAATGAGACTTAACATCTTATGTCTCAACGTGACGAGCGCTATTGGAGTGCCAAACAGGATTTTTGGGCTTTTCAAGAATCCTGAGCGGCACCGCATTGTAACGGGCAGGGCGTATCAATTACCATATGCTCGTCTCGTTCCGTATTATCATAAAAAAACATACATACGTTTATAAGTATTTATGTTTTTTTTCCATGACTAAAACAAACATCCATATTCATCATATAAATATTGTACATACCGGGATTCGAACCCGGGACCTCTATCTAAGTGGGCAGGGTCACTAACCATGGGCTATATGGGTCTTAATAGTTGTCCGATCTCATTATATGGCCAGTAAATTTTTAGGTACAAGACTGGACTGGACCTAAATACTAAAATTGCACAAATAGTCTACAATAATATTATGTTGATGTACTTCTCACGGGACCTATTTAAGTAAAAAAGGGGCATTATCATTGTCAACTCTCAAAATGTTGGATCGATTTTCATGCGGTTTTGTTTTGTTTGAAACCTGATAGGTATACATATTGTCAGGAAAGTACAGAATGAAAATATTCTTTTCAGATAAATTCGTGTAACTTAATTAAAATAGAATAAATTTATAAGTAGTCTTATTAACAAGAATAACTATTATTTGAGTTATACATACCGCTCGAGTTGGTTACATAAGTTCCTCAGTGATTTTTTTTTATGTAAGACAATATTCAGTCTATCTCTTACTTGAGATAAAAATCGTAACTATAGTTGACTTTTCTGTCCTAATAAACTTATCGACGGTAACTCACCTTATCTGTACATGCTGTCTGTCAATGGGATGACGTATAGCCTACCAGCGCTAGAAGTTTGTATGGAAATTGCAAGGCGGTAAGAATGACTTATTGGGTATATTGGGACAGCTTCAGATTATTGACAGCTAATTACTGTCAGTAGAAGGTAGTGATTTATCTCTATCTGTAGATAGTATAGTGGGAACGGCCGCAAATGGTATGTGATCTCCGCATCTCATACTATCGTGTAACACCAGAGGAATCACAAGAGCATTGCCGACTTTATAAAGAGTCAAATAAACCAACATATAAATAACGTTTATATGAAGTACAACAAATTTTGCTGAAGTAAATGAATAAAGCTAAGCTTTACGCCTACTGAATCAATTCCTTTTAAATTACGCAACACCTTAATGGTTACCTACAAATGAGAGAAGCAACTCCGCAGTCGGTATATAAGAGTCATTCGTCTGAGACCTCTAGACGCCCTCCTACGTACAGACTTACTTCTATTACGAATTAATTTAAATGCCACGCGTAAAACGCTTTGAATTCATTACCTTTAGAACTTTCTAGAAGCTTTCGAGTTAGTCAAAATATTTCAACGTGTCTCGAGTTAGTTTGTAACTATTATTCAGGTAATGGATGTTCTTAATAGTTTAGCTATTAATATAACGAGTTTTAGAGTCAGAACTTCTTCATCTTCATGTGTTAGTAAGAGAAAATGGTGTCTAGGTTTGAGCCAAACAACCATTTTCTTAGGTTTTTCGGCCTTCACGCTTTCACTATTCTTCACTTCATATACTATCATTCCTTGTCTTTGCAGTTCTTGATTGAATTGAACACAATCTAGTACCTACAGTTGACCTTCACCAAGGCCTTGTCCAGAAAGGGCGAATTCGCTGCGAATATCTCGCGCAATACGCGCGTTCGTTGCGTCCAGAAGGAGCGTACTAACGCGCGAGCATTTGGGAACGGAGCCAGTCGAAAACATGGAGTTGAACGAAGCGATCTCTAGAGTTCGCGCGTTAACTGGACGCAACAAGGCGTCCCTAGTATCTAGACTCGCGCGAATCAAGCGCGAGTCGAGAGTCTGGCGTAGTGCACGCGATTTACGCGCGTGTTTTGAATTCGCGCGATGCTTGTGGACGAGATGTATGATGTCTAGTACCTCGAACACGCGTGTATGAATTCGCGTGATACGATTCGCGACGAATTCGCCCTTTCTGGACAAGGTCTAAATGCAGCCTTAAAATGACGCCAATGACGTAAAGCAGTGATCATATCCCAAGGTGTATAGTATTCAATATGTACTGAAACTGTAGATACTCAAACTTTCATATTTTTTTTTTTACAACTTTAGAAAACTTACAGCTAGCTACATATAAAAAATTAATCTATTATAAAACAAAAGTTTTCACAAATAATAACTTTTTATAGCGTACTAACCGACCCGACAGACGTTGTTCTGTAGATAATTAAAAAAATATTTTATAAGAATTTGTCAATAATATTTCATAACAGAAAGAATTATTTCGTAAAAATGCTCCTTGTTGTTATAATGATATTTTTTCACAGCAGAACTGTCAAACCGTGCGTCAATAAATTCTCTCACAGAAAATATGTCCATACAAAACAAATATTGGAAATAAAAATAATTATGGGTCCCAAATGAAATAAAAACTATCCTATCTTTCAAGTTGGACTAAACTGCACTCCTTGAAGTAATCGCCATTTAAATCCGTTCATTAGTCGTTAGGAGTCCATTGCGGACAAACAACGTGTCACGTAATTTATATATATTAAGATACCTACATTTAATATAATATTATATAACCTTCTTTTACTTTATATAAGTTATAATTGCATAAATATTTTGATAAAATGTTGGAATTGTGGTAAATCATGATTTAAAAGATTGCCAATATGTTCCTTGCCATTTCTTCTCATTGACATTCGCGAGTGTCACAGCCTTAAATGACTAAGTAATAATATTCGGTAATTGTATGCAAGTGGGGAAAGACACTGAACAGGAGCATATCTATGTCAGGTCCGTAATATTATCCCTCTAGGAGACAGCTTCTGCAATTATATAATATGTTTGTAGCAGGTTTGACACCGCATAAAGTTAACTGGCGCTTCGAGCGTTATGTCGACTCATATTATCTTACTTAATTTATACTTCTAGACAGAGTCTGTTGCTATTAAAGCCCTTCCCAATATACTATCTACAGATAGAGACAAATTACTACCTTCTACTGCCAGTAATTATCTGTCAATAATCTGAAGCTGTCCCAATGTATTCAATTCTTACCGCCTTATGAATGGAAATTTCCATACAAACTTCTATCGCTGGTAAGCTATACGTCGTCCATTGGCAAACAGCGTGCGTTACCATCGATAAGTTTATTGGGACAGAAAAGTGAACGACAGCTACGATTTTTATCTCAAGTAAGAGACAGACTGAATATTAGGAACGGCCGGACAACCGATAAAAACAGGCCAGAAATATTAGTTAATGTGCGTGACAAGCTACGTCTTACACTCGCGATTTGTATTCTCTGGTATATAGTGTATTATCTATGAGTTGTATGACGCCTTGTGTTAGTGTGCGTTAATAGTGCGTAATTGCTTAAAGTAGAGGTTAGTTCTAAACTCATTTTTTTCGACATTTTCACAGCTGTCATAGACTTTCTAGACGTATAAATGATCTACGATCGTCATATTTTCTTATAATTTACATATAAGAATGAAATCTCTTTGAATCATTCTGGTGAAGGTTGTGGGTTTATTATGTATTTTAATAAATGAAATTTATTTATAATAATTAATTGATTAATTGATATTATGTTGTCGCCAACTTATATTTAACATTCATATACATAAGACTAGTGAGATGTATATAGTCAGACATTTTGAAAAACCGTGTAATACCTTCACAAAGAACTTATAGGGTTTTCTGTTTTTAGTAAGATGGATGTCCCCAATACCTTATAATTTTAACACTTTATAACTTGGCCATATAAAATTACAAGTAATGACCTGGAATAAGTTTGTGCCCGCTATTTGTATGAATTTTATTATGTAATGCAATGTAATTGAGTGAATTATTTGTTTTACGAATATATATATATATATATATATATATATATATGTGTGTTTCTATGTTAATTAAATATATGATCCGGACACGCACGAGTAAAAAAAGAAGGACTTTGTGTCACCTTACATAACAATGAAGCACCAAAACAAGCCGGTAAACGTGTAAATACATAGCCCAACGCACACACTTACACTAATACAAACCGATCGGCCGCCATTGTGACATTTGCCATCGTCTGCGACAGATTAGATTGCGTCGCAATAAAATATTTTAAAAATGCCGTCGTGCGTTGCGAAAAATTGTTAAGACAATACTATAAAAGTATTTGTGGATATATGATTATTTAAGGGAGAAAAAATTGTGTAACTGGTATACCCCGTAACCGCACACACACTAGCATAAAGGTGCTTCACTTGTTAATATCACGGCACGGCCGCGGCGTCCTTCTTTTTTGGTCGGGTTATTTTGAGAATTTTTTACTAAATTAATGGTGCATATTTATTTTCCGTGTAACAATTTCGAGGTGGTGAACAGATAATTAATATAAATTTATCGTTTATAGTTGACCAATTAAGTTCCAACGTTACTTCCAAAAGCTATGATACCTCTTATTCTAAAACTTCCATTCGGTAAAAGTTACTACACAAAATAAAAATTAAAATCTTCTGAATACTGAATCTTGTTGAAAAATTAGTCCGTCGAATACTAAAGAGTATTAAAAGTTAAAAGTTTCGCATTCAGCCTGAGTGGTGTAATTAGTTATGTTAATGGGAGCGTTCGTGTTATAAAATATACAAAGTTTTATATTTTGTAGCCAGTCTGCTAGACACTGCTTGCTCAATGATTCTATTTGAATTTGATAAATATTTAAACGAATGGCAATGGAATTGCTTAAAGCAAAAAGACATAATCGCAATCCCCATTAAAATTCCATATTTAATTTTAGTCATTCGTCTTATTCTTAATAATCACTGTTTTGCGTCATAGCCGTCATTTTTGATTCTAAGGCTGCATTTAGTGCTCGACCGACGGGCAGAGCAGACGTCGGTCGTGCATAACGCGTATCCGTAGGCGCTGACCATGTTGCGTTTAGTGTTCAGCTAAAAGCAAACATGATTGCGCTATATTTGCAGTATATTATCGCCATAGCGCGTCAGTGGACTGACGATTCTAATCAGCACGACGTAGCTGTACGAGCGTAGCCATTCATGAGCGTTGGACTGTTATATGTATTCATATGTTTTCTTTGTTATAGCTACGCTTGACCGACGTCAGCGCTTAGCGTCGGTCGAGCGTAGCGCGTATCCGTAGGCGCTGACCATGTTGCGTTTAGTGATCAGCTGACAGCAAACATGATTGCGCTACATTTGAAATGATGAAATAAAAATATTTATTTGTATGCATGTCTATAATAATAAAATACCCTCATATTAATAGGGATTTTTTTTCTTAAGCCTTAACTACCTACCTAATTTCGGTGAAGTAGAAAGAATATCATAAATTAATTTTTTTTAGACGATGTGGGACTTGAACCCGTGCCTCTCGGGTTACGTCCTACCGCTCTACCAACAAACCAACCGTTCGAAAATCTTGGTATATTTTTGTTCGAGTCTCGGGTTGTGGCCCTATATACATGATCTACTTTACCTGCTGAACATCAATAATTGCATATTAGGTAATCAAGTTAAAGTCCCATACCAACTAAAAATTTTGGTATATAAATTTAAATTGTATAAACTACATTTTTATTAACATGAAATTATCACGAAGAGTTACAAATACAGTCTTTACTACCAACAGATTATGTGTGGTCTGTTAAGGCAAAATAAATAAACGAATAGAAATAGATAGAACAGACATAATATATAAGTTAGATGTCGTTTTAACTACGAAGCTGAAAGCACTAATTAAACAGTCTATCAGTTAAAAACTCACTTAGACTGCGAAAGACTGTTATTTCAAAGAATTAAACAGACTGTAAAAGAAATGAACTTTCAGATAACGCCGGTACTTGAATTATCATTAAAATAGAAGCAAGAAGCGCATTCAATTAAGAATGAAATAATTGGCTTCATAAATACGAGTTGCGTATAAGAACGAAGGAAAATTATTTTAGCTGCACGCTCGGGACTGGCGCGGGAGGGTCTAGCAAGTCAAGACTTAAAGCTTCAAATTGCTCACGGGCAATACGCAACAATATAAAACTGTAAAGTGTGACGACTACTAAATGCTATACCATCACACTAATATAATAATATATTTTTGAATAGAAGAACCTAAAAAATAAACGTACTCCTCACGCCTTTTTGCAACCTGAATGGAATTTGAAAATTTATACCTATTAATAAATTTTCGTGTTAAAAACTAAAAAAAACTTTATGCAAGTTCTTCCTCTTTTTTCACGTGTAACTTATCTTCTATCAAGTTCTCTCTTGAGGTGGAACGGGGTTGCGCGCTAAACAATAAAAATTGTACATTTGTCGTATCACTTCTCTTATACAACACTCCCTTTAATCATTTAATGCCACGCCTAGTAACGGAAATCTGAGTTTCGAAATCTCGAATGATTGACAATTACGCGGTCATCAGAGAAGCATAGCCAAATCTTTCAGGTCCGGCCACATAAGGAGTATTGTGCTCATCTCTAGTTTGGTGTACACCAGAATTTGAATACTTATACCTAATTATAAATTTTCGTGAAAAAACAAAAAAAAATATGCAAGTTTTTCCACTTTTTGTCACGTGTTACTTATCTTCTTTCAAGTCCTCTCTTGAGGAGGAACGGGTTTGCGCGTTAAACAATAAAATTTTTACATTTGTCGCAATGACGTTCTATGTCGTATCACTTCTCTTGGACAATACTCCCTTTAATCATTTAATACCACGCCTAGTAACGAAAATTGAGCATCGAAATCTCGAACGATTGCCAATTCCCGGGCATCAGAGAAGCATAGCCAAATTGGCTGTTGCGGTCTTTCAGGTCCGGCCTCACATGGAGTATTGTGCTCATCTCTGGTCTGGTGTACAGCAGTCCTCTATGAAGGGATAGATCACTTGGCGTTGCGAAGACCTTGCGCTTCGTTTTGTGTATTTTAGCGCATTTGTGTATCATTAATTAAGTGTTGTAATTGATAGTTAAAATATTTTGGCCAAAGCCTGATCTCACCAGGGCAATTTTGATTTATTAGTGACGATTCCGAAAACAGGAGTTGGTGTTTTTTTATAATATACTAGCGGACCCAATAGACGTTGTCTTGTACACACGTCTTAAATTTGAATAATTTGTCCAGCCGTAAGGAGGAGTTCACTAACATACACATTAAGGACAATTATATATGGACTGAATTGAGAATCTAAACCATTCTCAAATTCACTGGAACACACAAAAAATCATCAAAATCGGTCCCGCCCTTTAGGAGGTACTTCAATTGTAAACCTTATTCTCGAATCCACTTGAACACACACAAAAAATTCATTCAAATCGGTCCAGTCGTTAAGGAAGAGTTTACTGTCAACACACGTACAGAAGAATTACATATATAATGATATTATCGCTAGCAGTGAAGGGGAATCTTAAGTAAGGACGTTGCCACACTTAGGTTATTTCCTCTCAACGTCTAACCGAGGGTGTGGAGTGAGCATTGTTCTTAACCCACTCATTATAAAGAGGTCGATGCACTTGCCAATGTCAGATTTTGCTTTGTGCATCGCTTACGTTAACTGCCGCGGTTTTTCACAAAGTACGTACGCTTCAATGAAATTTGTATGGCTCGGTTTGCGAGACTTGTCGCTGACATCAAATGATTTATTTAGTAGTAAGAATATTTTATTTATAAGAAGGTAATATTGGAGGCATGTAACTGGAGTGTCTTATATAAATTCGAATGTGGTTTTACGCTTTTATTTTCGCTCTCATTTTCAAACACCCACTCACAAGATTGATGTTTTATTTCGGGTCCAAACAATAAATCCACGTTTCGTCTCCTGTGACAATGTCAGCAACATTAGAATGTCCGTGGTCGTACTTCATTAGCATCTGTGAGCACCATTCCACGCGGGCCCGCTTCTGCCCCTCTGTCAGTTCATGAAGGATCCAACGACAAGTTTCCGAACTTTCAATTCTTCGCGTGAAATTTTCTGAATTTGGCTCATACCATTCCCCAATAGTGCTCCAATTGTCTCATAGGCAATCCGCGGGTTTTCTTCAATAAGCCGCTTAATAGTAGCCACATTATTTTCGTTGACGGCAGTTGAAGGCCGCCCTTCACGAAATTCGACATGTAAAGAAACCCGACCTCTCTCAAATTCAGCAAACCATCGCCTCACGGTGCTCAAACAAAGCGCTTCTCTCCCTCAAAAGCATTTTGAAGACGAGCGGCACGTTTGCGGAGAGAGAGAGAACTTTAAAAATCATAAACAATCATCGCTCTAAAATCTTTTTGACTTAATTCCATTTTCGTTGCGTACGTAGAACTTTGATGTGTGATTAAAAACAATTGACAAATAATTCCCGCCAATTCTTTCTTTTTATTACTAATAAAGTTGCAACGTTTCAAAAAATATAACATTCGATAAGTTGTTCCGATTAGCTAGAAGTGCAAAACTTTTAGTGTGCACCGTGTAACTAAATATATATTTTAAGATATGCTTCATATTTCGGCTTTGTGTTTATACATGATTCGTCTGTATGTATAGAACGTCATTGTCACAAACAACAATTCTCAACACTAGTATGTTAGTTAAGTAAACCGACGTAACCCGCAACTTAATTACTTTGGTAATCCTCTATCTTGTTTCGTCCCTGTCAAACTTATCCAAGACAAATAACGAAGGGAAATAGGAATCTTGTACCATCATTTAATCTTTACCATTAAATTTTATGGGTTATAAAATGTCTTTAAGTAGTAACAGTTAATGACAAGATAATTATTTTCTCCTAATATTATTAAGCACTTACTTAAGAGCTTGAAATATTTCAAAACGGATTAAGTTTGGTAGCTATTTAACTACTGTTTACTAATTTTATTGACTGGCTGATGTTAAGAAGCTTTCGAGTAATTGAGACATCTCCATAAAGAAGTATTCGTGGAGAGTGTACTATTATATAGGAATATAGACAGATAATAAGATAGTTTTTGAAAGTGTTATATTAGGTATACGTTGTTTTAGGGACTACGCACACTTATTCAGCTCTTTTCAGCTTTTGTCCATAGAAAACAACAATTTTGTATGGAGACGTGTAAGCGTCGATTCAGCTTTCCGCGTCCATTCTGCTTTCGCGGCAAACCAGCATAAAATGAGGATAATTAATGTGTTTTTATTATGCGAATGCTATAGAGAGCGTTCAGCGCTGTTCCGCCACGTACACCGCTGCTCGCCGTCGAACGCGGCGGAACAGCTTTTTACAGGGATGGTTCGCAACTCCTTGTCGACTAATTGCGACCTGTATTGTTCCTGCATTGATTTTATGTTATCATTATGCACGCAAAGATTAAAGAGTGCAGACGTGATTTAAAGTTATTATTCTCATTCTTACGACGCCGTAAGCGGATGATAGAAGCAGAGCTGTATAAGTGGGACCAAAATCGTTCAGCGAAACGCGAATGGAGCTGAATAAGTGCGCGTAGTCCCTTACTATGCCATTACCAAGACAGATTGGCCATTTATCCATAAATACAAATGTATAGTTGTCAGCCTTTTTTCTATACTTGTAGTATAAGACGGTAATACTTGCCTAGTTTCAAAGTTCTAGAACAACGGAAAATACCCTATAAAGGAGGATGGCGAGGATGGACCCACATAATTTAAAAATTAAGGAAGCATCGTACAAGTACAAGTTTATATTGATTATAAACTTAAGTTTATACGATGCTTATACAAAAAATATTGAGGCGCTAAGATATGGGAGTCAAAAGAAATAAATATTATAATTTATTAAAAAAGAATTAAACTTGCACTAACGGAACGTTTTGCGCAATTGACATCTACATTTTTTTGACATGACAGTCCTTGTCATTTTTATATGGATGTTCCGACACCATCAAACTATATACATAACTACAAACATACTCAAACCAGTAAATCAGTAGTAATTCAAAATAAGATTCAATAAGATTATTATCGTTTTTTGATAATAAAATCTTTAAAAAATTCGATACCAACTTGAAAAAAAAATGTCTTGTGAATCCCCAATTATTAGCTGCTGGCCAACCTTCCACATATATAAAAATATATTATCTTTTAGCAGACAGTAATTAGGCATAGACATAAGATACAAATTATTGATTGAACAACAGATATTCATTAATAATTTCAGGTTATATTTTACTTTTAGTTATAACTTTTTTTTCCCACTTTTTTAGACTTACTTACGATTTGCTTATTTCTTGGTTTTATTACGTTCTACAATTATTAATAAGTTTCCATGATCTACGCTACTTCTTTCAGTGTGTCCCAATATACATGCATACTCGCCATTCTCCTTTCAATTCGCGTGAGAGTGCCGAATTTTTGCGTAAACTTAGAAGTAAACAGGTTCAACAAACTGCAGACTTTATTATTTTAAGTTCTCGATATCTCCACGCGATTCTTTATTCTTTTTGTCTTTTTATTCCTAATAGTATGTTGATGAAGTGATATTATGATACTATTTGCAAGTCACATTAAAATCTTTATCCTAGAAGTTCCTTCTTCCAACTACTTAAACAAGTTTTACTCAAAAATTGTTGATAAATTTTTGAATCATCTCAAATGCGATGTCATCTAGTATTATAAACCTGAATGATATTTAATTTTATAAAGTAATTCCTTATGAACATATAATACACTCTTAAGATATCTGAAATCACGCGAATGTTCTGGTGAAAATTATTATTTTTTGATAAAAAACGTTAAACTGTAACAAATACAAAAAAAAGTATAAGATCATAGGTATTAAAACAATTTATATGATTTCAATATTATTAGTCATTTTCGTTTGTCATTTACTAACATTGTGTTTCCAATGAACATATATTTTATTATTCAAAGTTTGAACAATCATTATATTATTATGAAAGACCACCCCTTTATTTAAGATTCGTTTTAAACATACAATGCACTCTGCCAATTATGGGGTGTGTTTGGTTGAACATGTGATGTGGTTCAAATCGATAGATCAAACAATAGAAAGCTCGTAAATTATGCAATAGTTTGATTCTGTATCCACTGGGTCTTACTGTGCTGGGCGTACCTACACTGTAACGATGCCAACAAACTTGCCAACTATTTTATAAACAGCGTTTAGAAATAGTGGTGACATTAACCCCCTTATTCATAATGGTCCGCTAACTTTAAACAGTCACTAAGGAGTGTTTTTTCTCATTCTGACTTAGGTCAATAGAAGAAGACAGAGTGAGAATTAGCAATGTTTCTAAGTTAGCAGACTATTATGAATAAGGGGATAAATAAATACACGGGTATTAGTAACCATAATCATAAAAAATATATATTCGAAACAAAATTACATAATTCAACTTTGTTGTTTGTAATTCTTGTTTGGTTTTGCGCAGGTCCCCTCAAATTGACATATTTACCAGGCTGAGTTGTTATTGGATTTAAAAGGTGGGCTGGGAGTTTCTTATCAGTTCTTCTCCCCATATCAAAACCCCTTTACGAACTGATGTAGCTTAGATATGATAGGCGCCGTCGTGGGACCCATAATCTAGCCGGCATCCTGTGCAAAGGAGCCTTCCACTGGTAATGTCGTTTACCAAGTGTTGTCGCAATATGTAATGTGATTGTCACTCCGTATGGTAAGTAAATATATTTCTATCTGGAGTAGGTACTGATAACTTCCGCCGATAATCGTGGTCTAATATATTCAAATTGTAAATTCAAATTTTGCAAGAGGGACTCTCAACAGTCGTCAACGGTCTCGGAGCGCGAATTAGAATATCCGCTGAACCACTTTACTTGCTAAATATTTATGTGTCATTTAGCACTTGTATCCCCGCATTTGTAATATTGCGGTATATTTATGACACGGTATATACGACGTTTGGTATATTATATCTTGTGCTTAGATTAGTATGTTTATCAATAGTTCCGATGTATTTCTTGTGTACTTATTAAAATTCTAGTTATTAATACCTTGCAAACTATTCCAAATCAGAGACTATCTATTTAAAAAAATATTCGATCTTATGAATTTAAGTTACATGAAAACGAAAACATTTTTTTAAAATAAATGGAACTATATATTGCCCAAAATCGTAAAATGAATATAATAGAATGTGGCAAGTCAGCCAAATTCTTTTATAGTTACTAGTAATACAAAATCATTGCTTTTAGGTCGATGTAAGAGACATATCTTGGGAATGAGTGCCGCTGATCATGGCCACATACTCTAGGTAATGCCTATTACTAATGAGCATAGCCTGGGTGTCTCATTTTTTCATTATTTCTATTGTTTTTCTATGTTTTTATTTTGCTTTGTCTCCTTTCCTATTTAATTTAGTCATGTTATTGTATGTAAAAATAATTTTTTTTCGCCTTTATTGGATATTTTTAGAATCATCATTTCAGCCGGAAGACGTCTGCTGACTGACAAAGGCCTCCCCCAAATATCGCCATGACGATCGGTCTTGCGCTGCCCTCATCCATCCTAATATTTCCTATTTTTAGAATGATAATTATTTAATATTAAAACATTTTAAGTTTAGAATAAGTGAACTCGCTAATCCCCACATAAATACTTAAGTTTCATGAGGATGGCTTAAATTGTTTTGAAGTTTGTTTCTTGTATATTTTGACAATAAATAAAAAAAAGTAAATATGTTTTTCAGTTTTCAGTTGTGTGTGTATGTGTGTGTGTGTGTGTGTGTGTGTGTGTGTGTGTGTGTGTATACTTGTAAATGCCCAAACACAACTCCTGTTAAAAGCGGAACTCAAAATTCCAATTTTAAAAGGTCCATCAAGGAAGTTACATTTTGGCACATCCTAATAGGTATATTATACTACATTCGTAAGCTATCACTCAGTATACTGTGTATGCTGGCTACACACAAGTATATGTATACACACACACACACACACACACACGCGCACCAAAAACGTTACTATCCCATTTGATGAGTAGGTTTTAGTCTCCATATTTTTCTCATAACGGGCGCCTTATATGAATATCGATTCTTAAGAAGTAAACTCCAAAAAATAAATATTATGTTAATCACATAATTAAAAATAAATAAGAAATAAATAAACAGACAAACCTTGTAAGGTTCTTCTGGTTGCCAACAGAAGCTCAGCTATGGGTCTCGTTGCAGCAGCAAGTTTTTCCTCGGCACTCCGCCGGATCACGTCTCGGACCTGCTTTTCTCTTCCTCGACCGCAGCAGTGTCCTCCACATAACAATCCTGTAACCATACCATTAAATTTAATAAAATATTGTATTTCCTTTGCCTAAAACGAATGACCATTTAAATAATTTTAGTGGGCTTTTAATGCGAGTAATAAGCATCTATGTATGTCAATGTTTCCGTTGGCTTTACAGTAGGCACAGTGACCTTTTCGCAAATAACTAATATAATATTCCATATTTCACTTGTTTTTATCCCTTTTAATGTTTTTATCTGATCATGTTTTCAAATTCAAATATTTTTATTCAAAATGGTATTTATGGCTTATTGAACGTCATAAACCCATTCGATAATTTCGTACAATACACTTTATCATTAAGTAGCCTGGGAGGGGTCGCTTCATTCCCAAACTGTAGTGTTTAGGAATTTCTTGTCAGTTCTTCTCCCCATGTCAAAGCCCATATAAAAACTGATGTAGCTTCATGAGGTTTACCGCATGTTGTTACAATATGTTATGTTATTGTTACTCCCTATTTTATATCTAATATATAAAATTCTCATGTCGCGGTGTTTGTAGTTAAACTCCTTCGAAACGGCTTGACCGATTCTCATGAAATTTTGAGTGCATATTGGGTAGGTCTGAGAATCGGACAACATCTACTTTTTTTCATCCCCCTAAATCTTAGGGGTCCACGCCAATTTTTCTTTTTTATTTTGACAATTTTTTTTAAATTTGTTTATGAGTCAGCATTAAAAAATAATACAACATCAAATTTTCACCCATCTACGATCAACAGTTACTTTTGTATCGCGATTTTAATAGCCGCAATACAACGTTTGCTAGGTCAGTTAGTTTACTATAAATATATTTCTATTCTTCTCTTTTCTACAGGAACCGGCCGTCAATTGTGCAGAAAAAAAAAACAAAATGCAATTTGTCAAGATACATTTATTCAGATCATATCTAGTAAAAGTCAAAAATATTTTATTGCTCGTCAACGTCAATTACAAAAAATACAATTCATATACATACACATTAATTACACGAAAGATTAAAAATATAAATAAACAAATGCTATGCGTATATGTAATTATTTGTATAAGTACACCAAAACCCATCTAACCTTCTTAAAATTTCAGCAAAGGTCCATACTGATAAATAATTCATTCTGGAAAGGTCCATTTTAGTGAAATGTCCTCCATTTTCCAGAAATTCGAAGCACAATTTACACTAAGTGAGATCATGAGTTGACCACAGACACAGCAACTGTCAGACAGGGGCTATGTGAGGCGGCGGTCTACCTTTGTAAGACAAAGTTTGTTGAGCTTCTGTTAATTTTACATTTGAATTATTAAACAATACGTTTCCCTTCTATTGTACACGTGTGAAATAATTTAACTCAAACCTAGGTTTCAGAAACTTTATTTATCTCAAAAAGAAAACTTAGTTACAGAGATCTAGTGTAGGGATGTTAACAACGTCTCTACGAATAAATCTTGGATCGATCTTTTTTGTTTTGTTAACTGATTTTAATGTGTATGTGGATGATGCAGCTACTGTACTCAATAAATTTTGTATTAATTTACATTTACTTTTTTGACTTACTCGTGTAAGACATTGACTATTTGACGTTTGAGTGTGTTTGTTGCATCATTTTACATTTTACATATTATATTGTAATTGAAATGATTTATAAATCTTGATATAAAAGAGTGGCAATGAGTTTCTTGCTACTTCTTCTCATTAGCTCAACCCTTTACGAAGTAGCGGTAGATTCAATAAGAAAAATATTTTAATTTTTTTTGACATTCATAAGTGTCATTTCCGTGACCTACGTGGATGAACTGATTTTGATTTAATTTGATTTGATATTAGGAACAAGTAAGCGTGTGTGACTTTTAAATAATTTTTTTTTTCATAAAAAGGCACTAACCTATTAAATGTCAACATGACCACCTACCTACACAAAAGAAAACAAAAACATATAAACAAAAATTTCACTTAAGTCTTACCTATTTAAAATCATTTATTTAATTAATAGATGGAAACAAAATTATTTTATTATTAAATTATTGTGATTTAATTACTCAGAAGTGCTAACCCTGACTGTTCTGTCCACTGCCCCCTCCGCACCGCATCTTCCCACTTATGTCGCCTATAAATCGCCATTATTTTCACTTACGATGCCTTAGCATTAGTTTCATTCGCCTTTCAACATTATTTAGTAAGTTAGTACACCTTAAAATAGGTGAATAGTTACAACCATACAGATTCTTAAAATAGATTTACTAGCTGACCCAGCAAGCTTGCAGACAAATTAGTAAAAATATAAAAAATAAATTTTTGGGCTATAAAATTAGATATTGGCTGATTCTCAGATCTACCCGATATGCACACAAAATTTCAAACAAATCGTTTCAGCCGTTCCGAAGAAGTTTGGTAACTAACACAGCGACACGAGAATATTATATATCTATCTTTATATATATATTTCTTGTGTGCGTGTGTATGTCACTGAACTCCTCCTAGACGGCTGGAACGATTTGGATGAAATTTTTGTGTGAGTTCAAGGGGATTCGAGGATGGTTTAGATTCACAATTGAACTACCTCCTAAACGGCTGGACCGATTTTGATGATATTTTTGTGTGTTCCAGTGAATTTGAGATTGGTGTGTGTCTTCAGGTGGATTTTAGAATGGTTTAGATTCACAATTAAACTACCTCCTAAACGGCTGGACCGATTTTGATGATTTTTTTGTTTGTTTCAGTGAATTTGAGATTGGTTTAGATTCTCAATTCCGTCCATATAATATAATTCTCTCCGTCCATATAAATAAGAACTCCTCTTAACGGCTGGACAGATTTTGTAAATTTAAGACGTGTGTACAGGACAACGTCTGTTGGGTCCACTAGTCTATATATATAAAAGAGAATGTATGTTTGTATGTTCCCTAATAACTCCTAAACTATTTGACCGATCTCAATGAAATCTTTTGTAATAGATTCGTTGAAGTTCACATATATAATTTATATGGCAAAACAACGTTTGGCAGGTCAGCTAGTTAGAAATAAAACAGTTTTTAAAGAATTAAAACGCGTGTAATTGTAACTGTGTTTTTACATTACATTTCATATTGACAACTACCTATGACAGATACTCTCTCGACTCCTGTCAACCGCGGTCCCCCTGAAAACGTGCTTTCTAGAGCGCCTCGGTCAAGGTCAAGGTCACAAAACGTCGGGTTAGCTAAAATAATAATAAAAATGTAACTTTTACGCAAAATCAATGTTAATATAGTTTACAATTAATCCAATTAAAAGAGTTTCATTTAAATTTGTAACGTTCAGAAAGATTGTATGTTATATATATTGTATTAATATCGGCATCGTTGCCCCATAACAATATCTGTCAATTGTCTAATCTTTTTAACCACCGATGCTGCAGAACTAAGTATATTCGCCAATCCTTCAATACGGGGGCCTCGTTGTAATTTGGATTCAACCGGTTTTATCACCTCTCCAATTAACAAAACACTTATATCGGGATAAAATGTCCCTAAAAAATAGAAAGAATGAAATTATTAAGTTACTAATACATGGTACAATTCTAAATACAGCTGACTAAAAACAAGAAAATACTATAGATTTATAGGTAATGTTGTTTTATGAAAATATGGGACGAGACGAGCAGGACGTTCAGATGATGGTAATTAATACGCCCTGCCCATTGCAATGCCATGCCGCTCAGGATTCATGAAAAGCCCAAAAATTCTGAGCGGCACTACAATTGCGCTCGTCACCTTGAGACATAAGATGTCAAGTCTCATTTGCCCAGTAATGTTTACACATTACTGCTTCACGACAGAAATAGGCGCCGTTGTGGTACCCATATTCAGCCGGCATCCTGTGCAAAGGAGCCACTGGTGGCCTGAACTAAAAGTTATAATCAGAAATTGACGAACAAGCGACGAAAATCGGTGTAGATGATAAAATATCTACGATCAAAGTTGTGGGCAAAATGCTAGCTGATATTATGTTAAATAAATCATATGTCTGAGAATATTATAAGCATGGAATGACGTATGCGATTGGCAATGTGGCGACATGCGGCTTGCGACGCAGATCAACGCACGTTACCATTCAAGGCCGGCGCGACCAGACATTGCGGAGTCCGAACAAAAACTATTTATAACTCTAGTTTTTATACCGAGCTGTAACGTGATGCAATTACTGAAAGTATTAACGCTTTTTATCTTAACGCAGGTGGATTTTGAATTGAATGGAACTGCAGTTAGTAAGAAAGACATCAGTGTGAAGTTATTTTATAGAAATACGAGACAAAGATACACACAATTGTAGATGGAGCAATAATTATTTTATTATTCAATTAATTTGTATTTTAACCATTCATATTTAGTGTTTTAGTGCAGCAAATATTCAGATTGATTTGTGATAGAAAGTTGTTATTTTGAAATTCGCCTTTTGTTAGAATTTCACATATTCATAGTATAATTTTGTGAAGTAAGAAGGAATATATATACCTACTTGTACTAGCTCATTTGGCAAACGTTATTTTGCCATATTATTAACTAGCGGCCTGCTCCGGCTTCGCACGGGTATAAAAAATATAGCCTAGGTCATTTACTGAAAATATACGAGTTTTCTGTAGACCTTTTCAATGTGTACAATATTTTGTACATTATTTTGATAAATCTCGTAGGGTTTCAGCCTGCGTTTGAAAATTATTTACGACATCACATTAGAAACCTCAAAAATAGCAGTATTTATCCACTTTTTAATTGATGTTTAATGCATATAAACCTTCCCCTTCAATCACTTTATCTATTACAAAAAACCCATCAAAATCCGTTGCGTAGTTTTAAAGATTTAAGCATACATAGGGATATACGGACAGAGAAAGCGACTTTGTTTTATACTATGTAGTGATTAGATAAGTACCCCGCTCCTGCCATCTTAGTCGCTTGACCGAAGTATTTGTATTGCGTATATAACTATGGTTATTTCTAGGTGAAAAATACAAAAGAGATTATTTTCTCAAAACTGATTCCTTTAGAATTCTTTTTAATGTCATTTTTAACACTACCACCGCTTCGGAAAATAATGGCGCTCTTAGAGAGAAGGAGTTGTGCAGGAAACTCTCCCAGCATTATTTTTTGCGCTGTTATTAATATAATATATATATAATATTTGTTTCTTTTACCGTATTTATCACGGGCAGTGTTACGAAGAGCTTTTTAACCTGATTCCTTCCGCCGAATTCGACCTTTGCACGACACGCCACAAGTTATGATAAGTGGCGGTCCTCCACAGTGCGGTTTTCAAGGAGCTTTCTTCCACGTACTACAAACCTGTGGAATGAGCTTCTTTGTGCGGTGTTTCCGGGACGATACGACATGGGTACTTTCAAAAACAGCGCGTACAACTTCCTTAAAGGCCGACAACGCTCCTGTGATTCCTCTGCTGTTGCGAGAATGTGGGCGGCGGTGATCACTTAGCACCTGGTGACCCGTACGCTCGTTTGTCTTCCTATTCCAGAAAAAAATAAAAAAAGTTCTGGATAAGGAATCACCATATATTTTTTACTAAAAAAAATTTCGTCAGCTGCACTTTATGGTATAAGTATTATTCCGAACGGTTAAATAGTATTGATTTGACATGTATATAGATATAAAAGCCCCTAAAAAAAAAAAAAAAAAGTAGTATTCGCAGTACCAGTGGGAGGCACCTTTGCACAGGATGCCGGCTGGATTATGGGTACCACAAAGGCGCCTATTTCTGCCGTGAAGCAGTAATGTGTAAGCATTACTGTGTTTCGGTCTGAAGGGCGCCGTAGCTAGTGAAATTACTGGGCAAATGAGACTTAACATCTTATGTCTCAAGGTGACGAGCGCAGTTGTAGTGCCGCTCAGAATTTTTGGGGTTTTTCAAGAATGCTGAGCGGCACTGCATTGTATTGAGCAGGACGCATCAATTACCATCAGCTGACCGTCCTGCTCGTCTCGTCCATTATTTTCATAAAAAAAAAACCTATAACTGAACAAAAAAATCAGCTCTCCATTAATGTGTATAGAATCTATATAGATAGATAGATTGATACTTATGAATATTCACTGTCTTCTTGATGTTAATTTAGTAAGCTTCAAAGATATAATTTAATACGTATAGGTATTAATATCTATTATTTATATTATGACAGTATATGACTAAGCATATGTGTTCTATTAACGGTTTATTTGTTTAGTCATTCGTACATATTCACGAAGCGAACGGATGGAACGAATAAAATTCAATTCATATCCGCTCACTATTTCCAATAAATGAGCCACTCAAATCCGCAAATCCCTGAAATATATGACCGATATTTCATCGTTTACCTTGTAAATATCTGCGTATCCTGAATATATATTGCTTTTCAAAGTCCTGTTTTTTGTTTCAGCTGTATTTAGTAAAGGATTAAATAAATAAAATACTTGAAAAGACTCAATACTTGTTTTATTAAATTACTACAGGGACAAAGTTGGATTTTTAGCGGGAATATATTGACAGAGCGTAGTGTAGTGACACTTGAGTTTTTGACAGCTGAGTGACAGGGTGACGTGTTCTTTTTTTTTCGAGTTTATGGCCTGGTATCTAGACCTTTAGGCCAACAATGACGTATTCTTTATTTCCATGAATTGTTCCATGTATTAGTAAACAATTTGTTGTTCTTGTAAGTGATAACCCTCACTTCTTGGATTCATACACAAATAAATTTTGAAAACAAAATTTTATGAACAATGGGCGGGACTCGAACCCACTAAACAAATTGTTTAGATTTACAAGTGGGACATCTCAAGTCAGTTTCCTAATATGCAAATATTCGGGTTGAGAAGGTTATCAACTGTAAAGTAGATCGTGTAGATGAAGCTACAACCGGAGAGTTGAACAAAGCATATAACATTTTATGACGACACGTCAGTCGAACGGTTATCTCAGTTGGGAGAGCACTGGCACGGAACGCCAGTCGTGGGTTCGAGTCCCACATCGTTCACAAAATTTTGTTTTCAAATTTTATTTGTGTATGTATCAATAACTTAGGAATTTCATTATTTCTACTTTTTAGGGACCTATTTTATCCCGATACAAGTGTTTTGTCAAACGGAGAGATGATAAAACAGGTAGAATCCAAATTACAATGGGACTCAATTCCAATTAGTTCTGCAGCTAATTTGTGTAAGAGTGTGTGTGTCAATCTGTTTGCTGCAGAGGAGGGCTATTCGCGCTATTTAAAACCTTAAATAGCGCGAATAGCCCTCGGTAGCCCTAGGTCCTAAATAATAATTGAGAGAGAAATTTTAAGAAATAGACATCTTGACGTTTTTTGTCATTTGGGCTACGGAACCCTAAAAATACTAGCTATAAACAAACAAAGCATGAGAGATAAAAACATCTATAACGAACATACAGAAAAAGAAAGCGATCTATTGTTACTGTAACTGATATTGATTGACAGGTCATAAACAGTCAGCCACACTTCGCATTAGCTCTTTAATATTTTGAATATTACGTCACTAGCTAACACACACATTGATCGAAATTGAACACGAATTATTGGGCTGTCAGATCGTCTATACTATATTATCTGAAAAAGAAGTCTCAGCTAATGTTACCTATTAAGATGTAATAGATACTTTGTATTAAAGGTCTAGAATAAGCAACCCATTTCAGAATACAGTTAAGTTGCATTCAGACATTTTACTTTCCTTAGAATAAAAACGTAAGTTGATTTAAACAAGCTTGTAGAAAAGAGGTCATAGCAAGACGGTTGAGTGCCATTAGAAAAAATATGTGGGCATATGTAACTTAAAGTTTCTACACTTTATATGGACTTCACTTATATTCACTTAATTAGACGTAAGCCTACATTATTTGTTACGTAAAATGCAATGCCTCCACATTCCTAGCATATAACTTTATATGTTGTAAACAGCTGACTACGATGTTCTAACTTTACTTTTACTTTAATACTTGGAAATGTTATATTAATTAGTAAAATACTTCTCAAAGTTTAAAATGCATGTAATTGTTATCCTTAAAAAAGTATTTTATTTAAATGTGTAATCAAAGAAAATACCATGATATTAATTAATTACAATTTCAAACCCAGTACTTCATTAAAAATGGTCTTCATTAAAAATATTACGATTCGATATCAAAATAAATTAAATTCAAGTGTGTGTAATTTCGCCTCCACACGAGGCATCCTCAAACATCGCCGAATTCTGCCACGAGACTTCAAAGCTATCAATACAAATATATATACATACATACATACACATTCACGCCTTGTTCCCGTCGGGGTAGGCAGAGACAATAAAATGCCATTTGCTTCTATCCTTACAAATCTTTTCATACATGCTCGCCGGTTGCGGGTGCTTCGGACCTCTCTTTTTCTCAAAACGTCCCCAATTTGGTCGACGAATGTTCTACGAGGTCTCCTGCGACCGTCTTGCAGACACACACTTGCCTTATATATTTAATGCGTCATAACTATATTTCCTAAATATCAATATATACGAAATACAAAATAATAGTATTATATTAATATTAAATTTAAAGGTTTGCATCAGATGTGTATTAATTTTTTATTAAGTATTATTTTATACTTTTCAGTTTTTGAAGTCGGTTTTTTTTTAAACGTATTTAATTTTTACTTTTTAGTTCAGTCAGTTAATTATAATAATATATAATCAGCCTGACGGAAAACTGTTAAAAAATCGTATACAAAAAAACAATTACATCATCCACGTAAACAAAAATTTTCATAAAATGAAAACTACTTGGCCAAACAAAAAATTTTTATGGGACCAAATGGCATCTACTCCGCGCATCAAACTATAAAAGAATTACGTAAATCGAAAAATAAATCTCAGCATAATCGGTGTACATACATAACAAAATACCGATCCTATTGAGAAACTTCTATTTGACGTCGGTTAAAAATAATATTATAAGCTAGTGTTTTCTAAGTTTAGATATTGAATTCCGGAAAATAACTTTTACAATTGCATGAGTACATTCGTGTAACATTAATAATTTAAAATCAAAAACATTCGACTAATATAAATTAACAGAAAACTTGGAATGTGTAGTGTAGAATACATAAAGAGCGATTGTGGTGAAGTATCCTCATGAAGCTGTACCTTCATTAGCCGTCCCATTCATGTTCTTCAAATTATTCACTCAGTACTCGTCGACAGAGCTGAGCTGTTATACTATTGTGAAGCCTTTTACACGATGCACACTGTTTCTGTAATTGTAGGATAATGCTTGCTTAATATATCGGGATGAATTATGTGAGAATTGTCCTGGGGATTTAAAAAAATTATTTCTTACTTTTTTAACTCGTATCGCAATCATCGAAAAGAGGTAGAGTTACTCTGTCAATTTTTTTTGGAATACTAATTATTGGGCGTTGTGTCATTATTCTTAGAAGCTTAATTATAGTGATTTTAGTTTTGAAATTTTTTTCTATTTAAACAATTTGTTATTTTAAAGTGATGTCCCTCACTTCTGGGATTAATTATACAAGTTTAATTTGTAACCAAAAGTTATGAACGATGCGGGACTCGAACCCACGCCTTTCGGATTCCGCCCGAGCGCTGATACCAACTGAGCCAACCGTTTGAGTGACGCATGGAATCTTGGTATGCTTTGTTCAACTCTCAGGTTGCGGCTTCATCTACAGGATCTACTTTACAGTTGATAACCTGCTCAACCCCAAAATTTTCATATGAGGGAATTGACTTAGAGATGTCGCCCTTTCAAATCTAAGCAATTTGGTATATTTAGTTTAACAGTAAATTAATGTTTGCTTGTTTGTCAATTTAAAAACTTGTAATGAATCCCTTTTGGTCTTATTTCCTAGAATATCTTACGAGATATAACGAAAAATCTTACCAAAAATTGCACGCTGGAGGCGTAATGGCAAGGGCACACCTATTTGTATAAAGACACGATTTTCAGGGAAACTTCAACAAGATTATTATTGCGGCAATCGAGAAATATAGATTTATCTACATACAATCCTGCTGAATAATGTTGAATTTCTGAGGAGTCCTTGTATAATTAAAAGAGTCTTAAGGCGCGGTCATACCTCAATATCCACAAAAATTGGTTTCTTCGATTACAACATAACGCAATGAAAATATTCCGACGCAAAAAATACAGTGCACAAAGAAGGACTTAAAGAAAATTTTGAACCGAATAGAATATTTATATATAATTTCAGATATCCAATAAAAAAATTGGTAGTTGCTTCCCAAAAATAAACTTTGGAGTCAAAAATCTCCGAATTTTCAGCTATAACAACATTCGTTTTTTAAAGAATTTAATAGAATTATGACTTTTCTAAAACTTAAACCGAACAATTTTTGAATTTAATATGTAAATTTTGAATAAATAAAAGAAAATCAGTAAAATAAATGTCCATTTGCAGCTTAGACACATGATCAACACAAGTAGAGTAGAGTTGGTTGTAGCGCTTACAATCCTAGTCAGTCCGCGCCTGAATTTACGAAAATAATATTCTCCAAGTAGTTTGATCAGGATCTTTTCGAAAACAAATAGACAGAGGATAGATTCCACTCAGTACTGCAACAATAAATAAAATTACCCAACACAAATATTTATAAACAAGACAGGCTAGCCCGGGGATTCTTGCCGACAATGCCGGATTTAGAGATCTGGGGCAACAAAGCTGTGGAGGCCCCCTGGCCCCAAATTATGTTACAAATTAAATGGACAATTTTTTCAGTCGAGACTGGCGAGATTGTTTTTTATTTTCTAATCAGATATTATGTTTGGTAATAGGTCATTTTCATCTATCAAAATTAAATTATGACGGTATGTTATTTATAGAGTTTTTACCATATACGAATTCAGTACTAAGTTGTTATAAAGACATAAGAATTATTTATATTTTAAAATTAAAATCATTCACACCCCATTGAGCCATACTTCCCCAAGATGGACAGTAAATTGCAAATGCTCACGAGTATTAGGGCCATTTGACAGGTTTTACTGATTGCCTGATTTTGTGAGTGAATAAATATAGATAATGAATACAAAATTGGGTGTATTTTTTATTGTTAACAGAACAGCGTCCATTGGATCAGCTAGTATCTAATATAATCATGTTTGTACAAAGTATTGTACTGTAGGTAAACGTTAATGCGAAAAAAATCAAATGGTTTACTAGTGTTAACTATTTACTAGTTTGCCTGAATTTGAATTTGTTTTTCCAACGTCTCTATTGTGGGCCCCTTTTTTGTGGAGGCCCCAGTTGCCCTCCCCTAAATCCGGCCCTGCTTGCCGAGATTAAAATAACTTCAACTAAACGCGAGTAATGCTTTCATTTCTTTCAGCGTCTTTGGAGCGTTTATGAAGGTTGATGTAATTAGAAGTCGTGAAAGGGTACGGAGTATGATACGTTTACCTATTTATATACTGTTTATACCTGAACAAACGTAACATCTGTTAGTAGAATACCATGATATATCTGTCGAGCAAAATTTCTTAATTCACTCTGTTTTATTGAAGAAATAAACTTCGTGTTTGTGGCTGACTGGGTGATAGATTTAGATGATCACCTACGTTAAGGAGATTATTATTGATTCGCCTATTGTTGCGTAGCGTGGCATTTTTTACTTTTTTTTGGAGGAGAGAACCTGATGTAAAGTGATCACCGCTGCCATTCACTTGCAACACTAAAGGAAGCACAGGATCGTTTCCGGCCTTTTAAACAAGAAGGCCATGTCGTATTGTTCTGGAGACACCGCACAATGAAGCTCACTCCACAGATTAGTTGTACTTGAAAGAAAATTCCTTGAATATCGCACTTTAAAGAGAAAGCAAGCAAGCAATTAACCTGGTGGCGACTACCACATTCCCCAAATGGGGTAATATTGGCTGTATCCTGTCAAAAACTTAAGAATCGTAATAAATGACCATAACATCAGACTACCAAGTCTTTTGTAGGGCGATGTATATGCTTTTGCAACATGATCCCAGAAAATGTAGGTACAAAACAAATGTGTTACGAAATTTAAAAGACGTGTTATGTGATAAAGGTTACTATAACATAAACGACTTCCTTAATGATACCACAGATTGGGAATGGTGCGACGGCCGTAGGCTATTTCATAATAAATTTAATTGTCACGAAATTTAATTTAAAAAAAAGAAGAGCGCTGAGTACCTTGAGCCATCTTTTCAGGTCTAATCAGGTCAGTAAGGTCAGGAGGCGTACTTTTTCGAACTCGTGGTTTATTTTGACATACAATAATTGATTGTTAATACTTTAATAATAATTTTTTACGAAAAATATTTTAATTTGACCTTCTAGAATCAACTTACAACAAGTTTATTTGACTTTGACTTTGAATTTTAAATAGGAGCCAATTTCAAGCAAGGCTGACTGATTACGACTTCTCGCTTAAATTACATAACAATACTTTGATTCGCTTTCCTTCTCTGTCTTGATGTACTGATGTCCTTCTCTTTTCATTTGTTTATACGCTAGTATATTGTAAGACTATGGATAGTGACACATTACAAATGACTGACAGAAAAAATAATTCACCAATTGCCGTGCCTGCCGTGAAGCAGTAATGTGTAAGCATTACTGTGTTTCGGTTTGAAGGGCGCCGTAGCTAGTGAAATTACTGGGCAAATGAGACTTAACATCTTATGCCTTAAGGTGTCGAGCGCAATTGTGGTGCCGCTCAGAATTTTTGGGTTTTTCAAGAATCCTGATCTGCACTGCATTGTAATGGGCAGGGCGTATCAATTACCATCAGCTGAACGTCCTGCTCGTCTCGTTACTTATTTCCATAAAAAAGGCTGTTACAGTCTATCTAGACGTATGAAATATGATCTAAGCATAAAAATAACAATTGACTCAAATAATTTCTAAAAACTAGTTCAAACTTGTTCCGTGTCATTTAATATATCACGTGGGTTTGATAAGGTGAGAGAGGTTAATGGCATCAGCCGTGTGAAATAAGAGACGGTTTCCTCATTTACTAAGTCAATACAATTAACCACTTAATCGTATTTTGAGTAATCAATATGCTTCTAATGGAAGGGCACCCTTGGTGTACTTTTTAACTATGCATAAATTATTTAATATATATTGACAAATCAAAAATGGTCCATGCCATGATCTTTATGCCCCTAGCTTTCCTTCTTTTTTCTTTCTAATAATGATATCAAATAGATATTGATATTAAATTATTTATTAATACTGATTTAATCACGATTTTTTTTACGTTAAACGTAAGAGGTGGGACGTTATCGCGAACCCTGATGAAGGACCATCCAAATGGTCCGAAACTAGTCGGTACTGACACCGTCAAAAACGTGAGTAGATCTGTAGATAATAAATAATTTAATAATTACGCTCGAAAGTTTTAAAAGTTATTATTATTACTTATCTTAATTATTTTATCGTCAAAAATATATGGCAAATATTAAATAAATTAATATATACTTCACATTTGTGCAAACAAAAACTTTGGACTTTCGTTATATGCGGACCAGGCTTACAGAAATACAAAGAGATAGACATTAATTCGCTCCGTATACTGAGAAAAAGTCTCTCGCTTAACAAAATGCTCTTAGGATTGGTGACCAGCAATGTACATGGTAATATTTAATTAAATAGCAAGCCGAAGTAAAACTTAGAAGATAATTTTGGAATGGATATTTCGTTATACCGCTATAAAGTGAACTGTTTAATTAAATAATTTCTCAGTATAGAAGTGATAACTTCTTATGGAAGGGTAAACCGCTTCGTAACGTAACGCGTTACGGTGCCAGTCTGCCTGGTTTACCACCAAATTTCAATTATCTACGCCTTATGGTTCCATTGATATCGTTATATAATTTATGTCAGCTTGATGTGTTTACAAGCGCTACCAACGTCATTTTTGACATTATTTGAGATATTAAGTTCACGATATATTTATAAAAGTTTAAGTTCACGTTATAAGTGGAAAGTGTAAAATACAGATATTTAAATTTTAAGTGCATTTAAATTAGCAACCCCTTCTACATTTATACGAATTCATATCGTTAATCACAGCTTATATTGGATTGGTTGCGCTCGTCACCATGAGACATACGCTGTTAATTACTCATTTGCCCAGTAATTTCACTAGCTACAGCGCCCTCCAGACTGAAACACAGTAATGTTTACACATAACTGCTTCACGGCAGAAATAGGCGCCGTTGTGGTACCCATAATCTAGCCGGCTTCCTGTGCAAAGGATTAGAACTAGTAATAAATTAGTTCACCTTTCTTTGTTTAACGTGTTATTTATGATTTAGCTACGGAGTTGTAATATAGTCATTATCCTGTACATATTCCCGGAAAGCAGCAGTTTATGACAGTCCTGTAATAACGGGGTCTCAATGAAATGAGCGACATTATCCTGTGCGGCGACATTTGGCAACGATATTATCATTACGGAGAAATGACTCGCTTATATTACTGCTGCAGTGTCCTACCGTTGTTATATTACATACGTAATTATCACACAGACAATTCAAATGATTAACTGGCCTTATGTAGTAAGCTTTTTCTTAAAATGAAATCAATTTATTTCAAATCAAAATCAGTTTATTCACGTTGGTCACGGAAATGACACTTATGAATGTAAAAAAAAAACTTATTGAATCTACCGCTACTTCGTAAAGGGTTGAGCTAATGAGAAGAAGTAGCAAGAAACTCATTGCCACTCTTTTATATCAAGATTTACATTTACATCGATTTACAAATTATTTCAATTACAATATAATATGTAAAATGTAAAATGATGCAACAAACACACTCAAACGTCAAATAGTCAATGTCTTACACGAGTAAGTCAAAAAAGTAAATGTAAATTAATACAAAATTTATTGAGTACAGTAGCTGCATCATCCACATACACCATAATCATAGGTAAACTATGGTAAACTACATTACACTTGACATATGTAATTTTTTTATTCAGCTCATTCGGAAGACAGATTTCCTTAGAGAAGAACGAGCAAGAAACTCTAAGGTTGTTCTTTTGAAATCTGAATGGTATTACAAGGTCTTATTTTCAATTAAATTTACAAATCATTTCAATAACAATATATGTAAAGTCCTCCACTTCGTCGAACGATCCTAGATACTAATTCCCCAGTCCCTCGATTATGTAAAATTTTAAATTCTTATAGCGTAGCTGATATTGACATATTTGCTGATTCCTTAACCAAATTCCGCAAGACCATTAGCAGCATCATTGGTAATCTTTAATAATGTTATAATTGGAAAGATTATGTAACTGTGTATAATTCATTTATTAATTTAAAAAAAATGTTTAATTTGTAACTTATTGTATATAATACCTTAAAATTAATTACTTCTGTGACTGCTGTGTTTATTTGTAAGTAATCACTACATTTAGTTCCTACTTTTTATATTTGTGTGTATTATTGTAAGTGATTATAAATTAACCTAATAAATGAATAAATAAAGTGATGCAACAAAAAATATTTTTTAATTAATTAATTTAATTTAATTAAATTAATTTGCCCTGTGCTACCCCGGGGCGTAAAAAGAATAGGGTAGTCCCAGGTCCAAGGGTGTCGTAAGAGGCGACTACGGGCTTTTTGAAAGTGGGAGAGTCACGCTGCTGTCTTATGACGTCAGCACAATCGGGCCAGACTCGTCCGGGTTACTTACCACACTCGCACAGAATACCGGCGTGAAGTAGCGGCCTAGTGCCGCTATGTTTCGCATAGGTTAGTGTCGAGGACCGGAGGCCATTCCCCCCCGTCTTTCCCCCCCGTCCTTCCCCCCCCCCCCAACAAAATATGAGAGCGGTCCTAAAAAATAAATTACCCCAGGCGGGTACCGGCTCTTGTAGAGCCGGAGAATCCCTCAGGAACGTTGGACGTCAGGAAGTCGAGCGGGCCGGATGGCATTTCTCCAATCGTGCTTAGAACGTGTGCCCCTGAGTTGACGCCGGTGCTAACGCGTTTATTCCGGCACTCTTATTCAAAAGGCGTAGTCCCTGATTCATGGAAGTCAGCCCTTGTCCATCCGATCCCAAAAAAAGGAGACAGTTCGGATCCGGCAAACTACAGGCCTATTGCTATTACCTCCCTACTCTCCAAAATTATGGAGAGCATAATTAACCGCCAGCTCTTGGTATACCTTGAGGGTCACCAGTTGATCAACGACCGGCAGTACGGCTTTCGCCATGGTCGGTCGACTGGCGATCTTCTGGTATACCTAACACACAGATGGGCGGCGGCTATTGAAAGCAAGGGGGAAGGCCTGGCAGTTGGTCTGGATATAGCGAAGGCCTTTGATCGTGTATGGCACAAGGCGCTCCTCGCAAAACTTCCATCATTTGGGCTTCCCGAGAGCTTATGCAAGTGGACCTCCAGCTTCCTCACTGGGCGCAGCATACAGGTCGTTATCGACGGTTATTGCTCGAATCCCAAGCCCGTGAACGCTGGAGTGCCCCAAGGCTGTGTGCTATCTCCCACGCTGTTTCTTCTGCATATCAATGATATGTTGGACACCGCCAACATGCATTGCTATGCAGACGACAGCACTGGTGATGCCGTATACACGGGCCATGCAGGTCTCTCTCGGGAAAACGTCGACCAGTGCCGGGTGAAACTTGTGTCTTCTATCGAGTCCTCTCTCGAGAAGGTCGCGGAATGGGGTAAGTTGAACCTTGTCCAATTTAACCCCCAGAAGACTCAAGTTTGCGCGTTTACCACTAAAAAAACCCCATTTGCCGTATCACCGCTCTTCGAGAACACTTCCCTTAAAGCCTCGCCTAGTATCGGAATACTGGGTCTGGAAATCTCGAGCAATTGCCAATTCCGTGGCCATCTGGAGGGCAAAGCCAAACTGGCTTCAAAGAAACTGGGCGTCATAAATAGAGCACGGCAATACTTCAAGCCGGCCCACATTCTAGCGCTCTACAAAGCGCAGGTCCGGCCTCACATGGAGTATTGCTGTCATCTCTGGTCTGGCGCACCCCAGTATCAGCTCGATCCATTTGACCGCGTGCAACGCAGAGCAGCTCGAATTGTCGGGGACCCAGTACTCTGTGAACGGCTGGATCACTTGGCGTTGCGTAGAGACGTCGCTTCATTGTGTGTCTTCTACCGCATTTATCACGGGGAGTGTTCCGAAGAGCTGTTCAACCTGATTCCTGCCGCCGAATTTCACCTTCGCACGACACGCCACAAGTTACGATATCATCCCCACCATCTGGATGTGTGGCGGTCCTCCACAGTGCGGTTTTCAAGGAGCTTTCTTCCTCGTACCACGAAGCTGTGGAATGAGCTTCCTTGTGCGGTGTTTCCGGGACGATACGACATGGGTACCTTCAAGAAAAGCGCGTACACCTTCCTTAAAGGCCGGCAACGCTCTTGTGATTCCTCTGGTGTTGCAGGAGAGTGTGGGCGGCGGTGATCACTTAACACCAGGTGACCCGTACGCTCGTTTGTCCTCCTATTCCATAAAAAAAAAAAAAAATACACAAAAGTCAAATATTAATTAAAAATAAATTGAATTAATAAGTAAAAACACAAGAGACATTGAATACATACATATACAAGCATGCAAGCATCTACTATATTGTACTATATGTACTTACTACTACTTAAGGCGACACAAAATGCCGGCGACATTGAGCGATATGAGTTCACGGCTCCTATGTAACAAAGCCAATATTTTCAAAATTCTTGCGTCGAAAATGTAACATTTTTACAGGCGCAAACAGCTTAAATGCTTACAATACTCATTATTGATTACTAATCTGAATAAATGTACCTACACAAAAAAAGGAAAAGCTATAAGAACAACTTTTACGAAAGTAGTATACTAAACAAATGCATCATTCCAAGAAAAAACTTGTTTAACTGCAAAGAAAACTGGTATTTCATAATAGCTCAGGAGTATTAACTTTAACCAATAGCAAGCATTAGCAACCTACAAGTAATACTTAAGATATAACAAAAGATCCATATAACAAAAGATAATATTCATCTACATATTACATTATGCAATAATCACTAAATGCCTTTACTTACAATTTGACCGAATTTCGAACACATAATGTAAGTAACTAGATAATTCATAGGTGTAGATAAAGCCTCTCGCTGTTAGGAAATGCATGAAAACAGGCCATGTTTATTACTTTAGTGTGCGTGACAAGCTACGTCTTACACTTGCGATTTGTATGTCACTTTGTGTTAGTGTGCATTTATTGCTGATAATAGAGGCTTACGTTTTACCGCATTTTTCGACGTGTTCACAATTATAAGTAACATTAATTTCTGAATAAAATACTTTTATAGGATATAAACCTATAATTGAATTTATACATCACCGTTGCATATTATGTCACACTATACATTTATATAGAACTAGCTGTTGCCCGCGAAATCAGACGCGTGGGAGTTAAAAATCAGCGAAAAGATATTATATGCCTAAATCTAGCGTCTTCAGCGACAATCTTTGTATTATCTTTATCTTTATACGTTGTCCGGTACTCTTGTTAAAATTGCAAAATTAAATTTTATCAGTTGTAGTTTGCCCGCCGCCGGACCGCACCATAGTATCGCGCACTCGGTTGGTCATCGTCATAGCTATTAAAATATTTGTTTACATAATATTTGACCGTAACGAACAGTCAGATGGAGTCAGTACTGTAAACATTCATATGGTTAAAGCTTGTTTATGATATTTCAAACAGACAAAATGTTGTGTCAAAGATGAACTGCGAATAACTAAGAGGATATTATTATCATAAGAACATGGAGTATTTATCTCCAGTATAATCTTAATCTTGATCATTTTGTATACTGCCAAACTGCAGTCGTCTGTTATGTCTTGTAATAAAAGGGTTTCAATGGAATGACCGCTATTACTCGTATACGACGCTAGCAGACTGGGCAACATTTGGCAAAGATATTATCATTACCCAGGATTACTAAGATAACTTATGCTATACGTTAAATTCACATTATTATCCAGTCTAACTTACCTTACCGATATACCCACAACATACAGAGTAATATTTTCTTTTAAATTTATTTTCTATTTTATTACACTATATCTTATAAGATTATTGCATGTATAATAGTTGCTTATATTTCACATCTAAAATAAAATAATATATGTATAGGTAATACATGTTCATTTATATATGTATGTTTAAAACTGTACTTGTAAAAATTTAAAATAAACCCAATTAATAATACCTTACTTAATATTATCTTATAAAAATAAAACAAGTCAAGTCTTTGTATTTTATTTTTTATTACTTATGTTAAATTACTTATGTTAATTCATGTATTTTCACAGCTATATGTTTTTTATCGTAATAACATTTTCTGCTTTTTGTATTTTATTTGCAATTTTTTATTGTTAAGAGTAATTAATTAATGATTAGTGTAAGATAAACAGTGTATCTAATATTACTCAAATAAATAAATTTAAAAAGAACTCGATTGTAACTAACTGACTATTTACGATTTAGCTAGGATAAATTATTTTTTGGGCGCAAGTGAAACAACTGTTGTTCAGTAAGTAGCACTGCACGGAAACGTCCGCTCCCGACCAATGACCGACTGGAACTGGCGCTCCCGCTGTACCAAGGAACATATTTACTTATATTTGCGCTGTACTGTGCATTCCACAGTCTTAAAGCACTCAACGTCACACGGTTAATGTCACTGTCGATGCCATGACAGTGACAATGATTGTAAGCATATATTTAGGTTAGATTAGATGTCAAGACACTACACTAGACTTTGCGAAAACTAATCGAAACCTAAAAGGTAGGTTAAAGGGATGTAAACAGTTTTTTGCTGTTACTATTTGCATTCTGGCATCAGAATTCATATTTAAAAAATAAAGACATTTATACACAGTATGTATGTGTCTTACTATAATGAAAACATTTTATCGCTTGATTGTTGGATGCCGTAGAATTAGTGTGCGCAGGAAAAGAATTTGATTAAGTATTCGCTTTAATTCGTGTTCCGGGTTTTATTTATAAAAATAAGGGACGAGACGAGCAGGACGTTCAGCTGATGGTAATTGATACGCCCTACCCATTACAATGCAGTGCCGCTCAGGCAGTCGCGTGCATTTGTTTTCTAGCAAGCTAGGCACTGTAAATCTAACTAGTCGAAGTTTCGCTTTGGTCCGATAGTACTAGGCTTAAATAGGTGAGATCTAAATACTAAATTTGTATATCGAATATACAATTTGGAGACTGCCCACCTTGGGTTCAATTAAAACGTGGTTATTGAATAACAGAACCAAATTAAACTAAATCAATTTTAACACTATATTTATTATAGTTCTTAACAAGTTAGGCACCGCCTAATTGCCTATATGGTGTGCACGCCCCTGCGCTCAGGATTCTTGGATACCCCAAAAATCCTGAGCGGCACTACAATTGCGCTCGTCACCTTGAGACAGATGTTAAGTCTCATTTCCCCAGTAATTTCACTAGGTACGGCGCCCTTCAGACTGAAACACAGTAATGTTTACAGATTACTGCTTCACGGCAGAAATAGGCGCCGTTGTGGTACCCATAATCTAGCCGACTCCCTGTGCAAAGGAGCCTCGAACTGGTAAAATTAGTCGTTTAGTTCGAATTTACATATTTGTTTTCACTTTGTTTGTGTGGAAATTCATTGGAAAAGTTTGGCTGACTTGTAAGACTATGACATAGTCTTGCCAGAATGTTAATAACTTAATGAAAGTATGTAAATTCCTCTCGTTTTGGGTCTCGAAACCTTTTCTAATGTCTGAACATAGAATGTGTGATGATAAATAGATCAATATAAACTCTTCTAATTTCTGTATTACATACTGCTCAAAAACTAAAAAAAATATATTTATTTTCAAGTGCATAACTTGATATTTTCATTTGAAACTCTAAACCTAAAAATTAAGCCTGTAAGCATAGATCAAATAACACTACATGCCAGGAATTTGCGTATATCTGACGTAATTGGAGATGTTATTACGACACCATTGTAGGTATGAAACACGCAGTTAAAATTATTGTAAATGTTTATTTATTATTTGTCACGTAGTGCGATATATAGACTTATCGAAATCATGCTAATTGCAATCTTTATGGATTATCTTTTCATATAATAAACTTCTCCACACTATTCATAATTCACCACTGACTTTTTATTTTACTTCGACTATTGGGAAGTTTTACGATGAAGTATCAACTAGATTTGCAATCCGCGAAAACCCGAAAGGTAAAATAATAAAAAAATTGTCAAAAAACAACCGACTTCAAAAACACTATTCAAAAACTAAAAAAAATAATATGCACTAAAAAGTATAAAAATAATTGCGTATTTTTAAACAATCTAATTGTGGTGGTCAAATGTTTCAAGTGAAGTTTATGACCAAAAAACAAAATAGAAACACGGACAAAGACACAAAATATTATTTTCGTCCTTTTTACTAATAACTGTTTTTGTATGTCGTGATCTCATTCATGAACAAATTCAAATTCAAATATTTTTATTCACAAATGGATGTGACATCACTTATTGAAAGTAAAAAAACTACCACCCATTCCAAAATGAATGCCTCAGACCTGAGAAGAGCGGGCGCAACTAACTCAGCGGGCTTTTTTTTACTTGTCACACCCAGGTCACGGACGAGTAAAAAGAAGGACTCCGTGTCACCTTACATAACAGTAAGGCACCAAAACAAGCCGGTAAACGTGTAAATACAGCCCCACGCATACACTTACACTAATACAAGCCGATCGGCCGCCATTATGAGATTTGCCATCGTCTGTGACAGAACTAGTCCGTGATCCAGGTATATATATTCTTCTTCATAGAGAAAGATTCATGAACTTTAACTGTAACAAATGTGCCATATTTATTATACGTTTCACCGAAACCAACATCAATTAAGTTAATGATTATAGGATTTGTAGACACTTGAATTGTGCAATTTTGATGTGGATGCTACATGCTTAGTATACATGATCGCGGTACATTTCAAACAGAAGCCGAGGGGTATTACATCTACATTAAAATAGATTGTTATTAACTGTTTTTTTTAAATACTCAATACAAGACATGAGAATAGATTTTGAATTCCTCTTCTTTAATGTCTATGACTTTTTCCGAAACAAACTTTATTTCAACAATAATATAAAGTATAATGCAAATAACTATATATTTATATTGAATTACGGGCGAAATTACTCGTGTACTGTTTACTGATTATGACGTCACGGCTCATAAATCAATGACAACGCGTAATTTATAAACAAAATCTCCTTTTTTTATGAAAATAAGGGACGAGACGAGCAGGATGTTCAGCTGATGGTAATTGATACGCCCTGCCCATTACAATGCAGTGCCATGCAAGATTCCTGAAAAACCCCGAATATTCTGAGCGACACTACAACTGCGCCCATCACCTTGAGACCTAAGATGTTAAGTCTCATTTCCCCAGTAATTTTACTAGCTACGGCGCCCTTCAGACCGAAACACAGTAATGCTTACACATTACTGCTTCACGGCAGAAATAGGCGTCGTTGTGGTACCCATAATCTAGCCGGCTTCCTGTGCAAAGGAGCCTCCCACTGGAGCCTTCAAGCAACGTGGTAAAAATTATTAATATTTTAGTTAATGTAGTCGATTGCCGTATTTTATACTAAAAGTATATATGGAATATCTTTCTTATCAGAATACTTATAATAACTCTGACGTCTAATTTCGTGAAACGATAAGAAGGAATTGCCTTCTCATTAAAAAAATAGCATTAAAAAAAATATTTTTACTCTATAGTGCACTAAATCAAGATTTAAACTTTCTATAATCGTCACTGTGAGTAGACTATGACAACTGTGAAAACGTCGACAAAATTGAGGTTGATAGTTAGCCTCTATTTTAAACAATGCACGCACACAAACACAAAGTGACATACAAATCGCGAGTGTAAGACGTATCTTGTTAGGCACACTAGAGTAGTAAACCTGCTCTCTTTTCATTTGTTGTCTATGTACAAGAGTCGCTATCCATATACAAATTATTATTCCATTAATCCGATCTAGCTCTGGAAATATTCAAAAACATGAAGCTTACGTCTCGAATCGAATAGGCGCTCATTACATATTAAATCTCAAAGTGACGCTCAGAAGTTTGTGTATTTCAATATATCTTCTCTAATATATAATTCTCGAGTCATTCTGTTAAACATTGAACTCCTCCGAAACGGCTTGACCGATTCTCATGAAATTTTGAGTGTATATTGGGTAGGTCTGAGAATCGGACAACATCTATTTTTCATCCCCTAAATGTTAAGGGTGGTCCAAATTAATTTTTTTTTTTTTTTATATACATTTTTTTTAATTTGTTTGATTATGAGTCAGCATTAAAAAATACATAAACTTCAAATTTTCACTCATATACGATCAACAGTTACTTTTGTATCGCGATTTTAATATCGGCAATACAACGTTTGTTGGGTCAGCTAGTATATCTTTATATATATATTTCTTGTGTGCATGTGTATGTTACTGAACTCCTCCTAGACGGCTGGACCGATTTTGATGAAATTTTTTGTATGAGTTCAAGGGGATTCGAGGATGGTTTAGATTCACAATTGAACTACCTCCTAAACGGCTGGACCGATTTTGATGATATTTTTGTGTGTTCCGGTGAATTTGAGATTGGTGTGTGTCTTCAGGTGGATTCGAGAATGGTTTAGATTTACAATTAAAGTACCTCCTAAACGGCTGGACCGATTTTGATGATTTTTTTGTTTGTTTCAGTCAATTTGAGATCGGTTTAGATTCTCAATTCCGTCCATATAATATAATTCTCCTGCTCATGTGTATGTTAGTGAAATCCTCCTAACGGCTGGACCGATTTTTCAAATTTAAGACGTGTGTACAGGACAACGTCTGTTGGGTACACTAGTATATATATATATATTTCTGAGCGGTACTAGATACATAATAGTATAGAATATCATTTTCTCTTAAAAAAATTCTAATGATGTTTGTTACTGAGTCGGCCTGCCTACCTATTCAGAGTACGTCAATCAAATAAATAATAAAACTGACACAAGCAATTATAACTAAAAATGTTATCAAATACAATGACGTGGAAAAGCGTAGTGATGTGGCAACGCTATCGAATGTCGATGATCGATAAGCTTAATGTAATGGATGAGTCGATGAGAATGAAATTTCGTTATAACTGCTTTACCGTGATCCTAGATAACAGGCCGGCCCGGCCGTATTTCATTGATGGTGTTAAGTTGTAAGATAGATTATAAATGTAATATAACTTCATTAGTATGGAAGTTTTGACGAGCTTATGACGAACTGGTCTTAACTATACTGCAGTTAGAGGGCGCTATGTTAACTATCTATTGCTTGTCTAAACAATTTTAAATAACACTTGAATTTACAATGTCAAATTTATGAATGCAATATATCTAATAATCAGTGTTCCACACAATTTAAATTTACACAGAGTTTAAAAAAAGCAACAAAAACCGCTTTAAAAAGTAATTGTTTTTTTAAAAGGGGATAGTTGGTTTTGTACTAGTACAAAGTTCTCTATATTTTTTTAATATAAAAAACTAGTGATACTGACGTTAGCTGATCTACTAGACCATTTATATCACACTTCAGCTACCAAGCATCTTGTATCTCATATGTATACTGAACATTTAAGTAAAGTAATTTAATAATAATTATTAATTAATAATAATTAAAAAAGATATCTCTTTCTATTTATTTTCACAATTCATTTTAGTTCAATGGTACTTCAGAGTAGGTAGATACATATGTAACGGGTGGTAGGTTTTAACTTTCAATAAGAGATTTTAAATCATATTTTGATGAAAAATATTTGAGTTTCAATACAATTACATTAAGCGATGCTGCCATTATTCTCGGTACATTGTCGTAGGTCTTAAAACAATAACATTTATAGATATACCGTATCGATCGCTCACAACACTATTATTCAAGCTACGCTAAGCTTCACAATAGATCAAAGATGGCGCTGACTTTGTTTTGTAATTAAATGAAATGAAAATGAAATGAAATATATCTTTATTGCACACCACAAAATAATTAAACATAACAAAAATCGAGACTACAAAAAGCAATAGGCTGCCTTATCGCTTAAGAGCGATTTCTACCAGGCAACCTGTAATGAAGTAGTTTTAGTTGAAAAGATAACAGAAGGAAGTGTTATCGATATGCATATAATTTAAACATAGTAATGAATTTTTCACAGTAATAAATAATAATTATGGAGCATTGTTTTGAAAGATTGGAGAGTTTGAGCCTTTCTGATTTGCGAGGGAAGAGAATTCCATAGGCTAACAGCTTGCACAGCAAATGAATTGTTAAAAAAGGAAGTTTTATGAACAGGTGTACAAAGCAAGAGATTATGGACAGACCGAAGATATAGTTGGTGAGAACTTAATGCTGAAAATTTTATTATATCTATACTAATATTATAAAGCTGCAGTGTTTGTTTGTTTGAACGCGCTAATCTCTGGTACTACTGGTCCGATTTGAATGATTCTTTCAGTGTTGGGTAGTCCATTTATCGAGGAAGGCTATAGGCTTTTTTTTTCAAAATTAGGGATCCGTAATAAAATTGCTATTTTGTAACACAAGGTGTAAAATCGAAAACCTATTTTTGCGTGCGCTGCAAAAACTATTGACAATAGAACAAAATGATGTACAATATATATATAGGCAATATTTTATTACTTATAAAACTATCGCGTGAATTATACTTTATATGGCAAAACAACGTTTGCCGGGTCAGCTAGTGTAATAATTACAAGTGTACAGTATAATCTGGGTAAAGTTTTATGTAGATTGCAAGTATTGAAATACCTAAGTTAAGGCGAAGAGTAAGCAGAAAACACGCAAACATGGTGTTTTTAGACAAGTTTGGTGTTGAAAATATAGCATTTGGAGCTATTTATCCTGTTTCACATACCCTTAAGTCTTACTTGTAGGTTGCTAATGCTTGCTATTGGTTAAAGTTAATACTCCTGAGCTATTATGAAATACCAGTTTTCTTTGCAGTTAAACAAGTTTTTTCTCGGAATGATGCATTTGTTTAGTATACTACTTTCGTAAAAGTTGTTCCTATAGCTTTTAATTTTTTTTTGTGTAGGTACATTTATTCAGATTAGTAATCAATAATGAGGATTGTAAGCAATTAAGCTGTTCGCGCCTGTAAAAATGTTACATTTTCGACGCAAGAATTTTGAAAATATTGGTTTTGTTACATAGGAGCCGTGAACTCATATCGCTCAAGGTCGCCGGCATTTAGTGTCGCCTTAAGAGTAGTAGCGGATAGCAATTGCATAAGATATCTTTTTTTTAGCTTTTCCATTACCTGTAACAAAGGAAAATATTTCATTAAATTTTATTTGATTGAGTATTATGCAAAAATATTTATTGATACACAATTACACATATTGTCTTGCCCCAAACTAGGCAAAGCCTGTACTATGTGTGCAAGACAATGATGTATTAAATACAATATTCAGTCTTAAACGTACACAAATACATATAAACATACGTGACTCTGAAACAAACATCCATATTCATCATATAAATGATTGCACCTACCGGGATTGGAACCCGGAACCTCTAGCTCAGTAGGCAGGGTAACCACTGGGCTATATGGGTCGTCAGTATTATGATCAGCGTGACAATATGTAGCCTTTATATTGTCCCAATCTCTTGTTAATGTTATTGCTAGAGTTGTTTTAAATCTATTCCCTAGTTTTTACGTTTTACTCGGACAAACATACGGAGAAACACATAAATAGACAAACAGAAAATTGAATTTATAATTCATATTATTATTTATTATATTATTAAGTAGGTACTTTTTAGGATTTGGTATGGTTTTTAGAAAACATAAGTTTTTTTTTTCAAATTGAATGAAGTTTTCACGACTGACGATGAGAGAAGTGTGCTTACTTTGTCTTTAAGCACACTTTTGCCGTTCTGCTATCTTCTGCTATCATCTATCGTTCTGGTATGTCATTGTAAATATATATTTTTTATGAAAATTAGGGACGAGATAAGCAGGACGTTTAGCTGATGGTAATTGATACGCCGTACCCTATGTAAACCCTAATATAACAATGCAGTGCCGCTCTGAGCGGCACTACAATTGCGCTCGTCACCTTGAGACATAAGATGTTACGTCTCGTTTGCCTAGTAATTTCACTAGCTACGGCGCCCTTCTGTGTGTTATGTGTGTAGAACGTCATTGATGTCAAAAGATACATATTTACAGCTTCCTAGTTTTACAAATTGTTTTTATTACAATCTATGTGATGTGTCGCAAGAAACAATAATACTCAAACTTAAACCAGTAGGTCAAAAATGTAAAACAATAGAATTTATTGATTACAGTTGCTTCAATCTACAAACACTGTACACAAATAAACGTATTTTAGCACCATTACTACTTATACTATGATATATTCCTTACCATTACAAAAATATATACGTCTAAATAGAGTCTCTTGCTGTTTAGACAACTGATAAAAACAGGCCATGAATATTAGTTTAGTGTGTGTGCTAAGCAACGTCTTACACTCGCGATTTGTATTTTTTTAATGAAAATAAGAAACGAGACGAGCCGGACATTCAGCTGCTGGTAATTGATACGTCCCTTTACAATTCAGTGCCGCTCTGGATTCTTGAAAGACCCAAAAATTCTGTGCGGCACTACAACTGTGCTCGTCACCTTGAGACATAAGATGTTAAGTCTCATTTGCCCAGTAAATTCACTAGCTACGGCGCCCTTCAGACCGAAACACAGTATTGCTTGCACATTATTGCTTCACGGCAGATTTAAGTGCCGTTGTGGTACCCATAATCTAGCCGGCATCCTGTGCAAAGGAGCCTCCGACTGGTAATTTGTATCACACTTTGTGTTAGAGGTTAGTTCTTAACTTAATTATATTCCACGTTTTCACAGCTGTCATAGTGTGGGAGTTTGAGACTTTCGGGGGGGGGGGCATAATAATAATATAATACTATATACTATAAAATATCTTACGTTTAAATATAATCGTGGCAATAGCTGTTTTAAATTCGCGACAGATTGTAACTAAAATTAAGATGGTGGGCTCTAGAAAAAAACATATTCTCAAAGTGGGCGGTGAGCAAAATAAGGTTGAGACTAGACCTATAATTGATCTAAGGTATATATAAATTCTGACGAAGCTCTTAAGCTTTTATGTATAGCCGGCTTAATATAATAGTGTGTGCTGTTGTTTAAATCACTGCACGTTACATTTAGCAATATTAGCCGGCTTCGATACAACAATACACATTCCTGGGGCGCCTCGCGTCGGACCTCGAACTGAGTCTCGACGTCTTTTTACAAATTCCCTGCAGAGCCTTCGTGCGCGACGGCCATTTTAGCCGAAGTTAAGCCAAAAAGTCTACAGGACAGACAATAGCATGCGGATTAAGAAAAAACATATCGGAATATTATCGGTTGAACAATTTTCTGCGTGGTTCTTATGCGTTTGTTTTTATTCTACAGTTTATTAGTTAAGTGCAATTCTAAACTTTTACAACTTATAGACTTACCCCCTTATTCATAATAGTCTGCTAACTTAAAGCATTGCTAATTCTCACTCTGTCTTCTTCTATTGACCTACGTCAGAATGAGAAAAAGCACTCCTTAGCGGCTGTTTTAAGTTAGCGGACCATTATGAATAAGGGGGTTAGAATATTCTACTATATAGCTTTACTGCGTATAGACACTACTACCGCTTTGGAAACAAATGGCGCTCTGAGAGAGAAGAAGGGCCGCAAGAAACTCTCCCAGCGTTCTTTTTTTTGCGTCCTTTTTAATGAAATATACAATATTGTACTGTCATTGCTATTGCTGTAAAATAATCATAATCTAGTCCCAGGCTGTCCGATCACTTAGATATTCAGCTGTGGAGTAGTAGAACTTACAACAGAGACATTTTTTAATAAAACATTTAAATTTATTTATAGATAATGCCTGAACAGTGGCTGAGACTTTATTAGTAAAGCGTATACATTTACCCTTAAAGCTTTTATGTATCTTATTAATAAATATAATATAATTAATAATTCATTTCGAATTAATAATTTATTGTAATTAATAATTAATTTGGAATTAATAATTAATTTTGTCAATAATTAAATATGTCCTTCTATTGAAGGACAAAATTCTTCCAAGATCGTGGCCAATCTTAGACCATTAATACATGTAGATAGATTATGACAGCTGTGAAAACCTCGAAAAAAAATGAGGTTGACAGTTAACCTGTATTTTGAGCAATGCACGCACACTAACACAAAATAACATACAAATCGCGAGTGTAAGACGTAGCTAAAGACGCACACTTAAGTATTAACCTCCTGTCTGCTGCCGTTGCCATATAGCAACTCTGTTATTTGATTAGCACACAAGACATTAAACCTGGCCTGTTACCATCGGTAGTCTAACAGCAAGAGACTCTATCAAGATTCTATATATAATTATTATTCTAACGTATAAATTATTTAAATGGGAACTCTACCTATAACAGAATCCTTTCAAGAGACAGGCTTGATTATATTATTAAATAAATAAAAAATATTAAAATGCAAAGAATAGAAAAAAATGAAATTCGATCCTCATTTGATCGCTTTGAGTCCGTATTCGACCCGTATGGATAAAAATAAAAATGTTCTCAGAACTCGATCGGCTCTTTGCATGAGTATGCAAGATTAATTAAAGATATATGCGGAATAAGAAACAATACAAGCACGCAACCATCGCCCCCATCTTTAATAAACACGTGTCGCGTTTATTCACCATCATTATTGACTTACCATCTGTTTTAATCAACTCACAGAGGACCAACGCACGTGTTACAAATCCCATTGCAGATTCAAAATAAAACGCAAAAAGAATTCTGCAACGCTTAACCTACAAGCGACATACAGTCTGCAATGCATCCTACACAAAATGACATAAGCGTCAATTTCGCGTGCGTTTCCTTAAGCGATCCTTTTAGCTGCAATGACGTTTTATTCGAATTGTCTGTGCGGGTGGATTGGCCCTATTTGAGGAGACTTGTGAATAATCCACGCTTGATAGAATCTGGAACGTTCATTATCAAACACTTCACGCCAGGTGAATAGGCTTCGAGCCTCGGACCGTAATTGAAACAAGCACTTCATATCCCTCAATTGTTGGCACGGCTTTCGAAATATAATAAACAAATAGAAATTGAAGGAGTACACAAATCAGCAAAGAATTAATATGGAAAATGATTCGGTAAATTAGTTATGATAGTGTACAAGATATAACTAAATATAAGGATTTCTGACGATAACGAATTCTGGGCTTTCGTGATGTCAGTTAGATCAGCCCTGGAAAAATTCACAAATTGAGAAGTCTGAATGAATTAACTAAAAAATATTTCTGGATATTTCCAGAAAATACTAGTTTACTGAGTTAATATTGTATTTTTTTGAGATATAAAAGCGACTGGGCCTCTCTCATCATCATGATTTGGCCATGAAAGAATGGTGGTTGAAAGTAGATTATTGGGGCGATTTACACCGAATGTAAATGGAAGTGCTGCTAAATAAGGATCTAATTTACAATCAAATCGGGAATACAATTTAAGGGTTTAATAAGGAGCTCGTTTGCTGTATTTATAAGTACTAGATAACATCAAACAATATTTCCATCATCATCATATCAGTGGGAAGACGTCCACTGCTGGACAAAGGCCTCCCCCAAAGATCGCCATTACGATAGGTCCTACTCTGCCCTCATCCAACCTGTTCCGGCGATCTTGACCAGATCGTCGGTCCATCATGTAGAGGCCTACCAACACTACGTCTTCCGGTATGTGGTCACCATTCGAGGACTTTACTGCCCCAACAGCCATCTGTCCGTCGAGCTATGTGCCCAATAACAATATTAAAAATAGCTTAATCATATAGAACACAAGAAGAAGCCCAGTATAAAACGAAAACAGTCTGTCACAGAATATTTAATTCCCATTCGTTTCCTAAATTATGTCTTTGATTACGTATTCCTTAAATATCATATAATTATGTAACACTTTCGTAAAATCTAATTCTCCCAAGCTCTGTAGTCTATTATAACTTGTTGAGGGTCATTGAAAAGCAAAAATAAAGCCAGCCCTTCGTAAAACTCGAGAGCGGCCATCCTTCATTGTCAGTAAATGAGTATAAAATGATGAAGTTTGTCAGTAATGAATGTTAATAAGATAAAAGAGAGCGTCTGATTGAGTGAACTTGCGAGGTATCAAGTTTCTTGGCGGTCAATGCAATTTTGCGCTCCAATACCTACAATAATAGGGTTGCCTCTTGTGAATAATGACGTTATTTATTACAAAACTGTGAAGGGATCTCTTTAAGGCGAAGAGTAAGCAGAAAACACGCAAACATGGTGTTTTTAGACAAGTTTTGTGGTGAAAGTATAGCATTTCGAGCTATGAACACTACTTAATCCAGTTATACATATCCTTAAGTCTCATTTGTAGGTTGCTAATACTTGCTGTTGGTTATAGTTAACACTGCCGAGCCTTCTTGAACTACCACTTTTCTTTGAAGTTAAACATTGGCATGGCGTGACGCATTTGTTTGGTACTTCTCTCATAAAAGTTTTTCTTATAGCTTGTATTTTTTTGTGTAGGTTCATTTATTCAGATTAGTAGTTAATAACGAGGATTGTAAGCATATAAACTGTTTCCCACGCAAGAATTTTGAAAAGATTGGCTTTGTTACATAGATGGCGGGCCGGCAGCGGTGAACTCATAACGCTCAAGGTCGCTGGCATTTAGTGTCGCCTTAATAGAAATTAAATATTAATAAAATTAATTATTCTTAGTATTTCCAAAGTTCCTCATGATTATTTGGGTAGTTAAGGCGTACAAGCGTAACAAACAATAATTCTCAATTTTATGAAACACATTAGAAGAGTTCACACCTTCAATGCTTTGCTAGCTGTGACCTGTATAAAATTATTTCAGCAAATTAATGCTTTTTTCATTGGAAAGGTGGATCGTCTAGAATTTGGGTGAATGCCAAAAGTCTGTCGTTACACTTTTCAGGTTCTATAGTTTTCGAGCTATCTCTAACTGTTAAATACAAATATTTCATCGGAAAGCAAAGGTAAAGCTAACATTATTCTCATTAGGTTTACACAAAGATTTACTTCTGAATGTTTTATTTTTATAATACCGCCAGCATTATTTAACAAATCTAGTACTTCTTTTAATTTTATTTTGATTGTAAAGCTAAATCGCATTTAAAAATTCCATACACGAGAGACAACCCTATAATAAGTAAGGTACAGACTGTCTGACGGCGATCTTTGGAGTTGCTTTTTGTTTTTTTTTTTCTTAGCTTCTACGAGTATGTTAATTAGTCTGTATCGAAGTATATTATATTGCAATGTGAACCAAATATTTTAATTACTGTTATTATATTATTGATAAACGTAATTCAAAATAATTAACTATATTCTATACCTAAATTAATTGTGTTTTTTAATATGTAAAGAAATTTATTTATTTTTTTCAACTATTGCTTTTTACTTTATATCGTGTAAGCTGATTTCTTGATAACTAATATGCTGTTGTGTTTCGATAAAAGGTGTATTTTTGGGTATATAGAACATTTCATTCAAAGTCGCAGGCAGGCTGACCGAGTAAAGTTATAAAGTGATTATATATATTGCAAATGTAACAACTTTATTATAACCTAACTAAAAAATTGTAGTATAAATAAACCCATACCAGATTCAACACAAACCCAAATCACTTCAATAGATTTACAGAATTTGAGAAGAAAAATCAACTACAAATGCTTATGAATGCAAATTCCCTGACGAAATATCACATCGTTAGCGAAGCCAGCCTTCTCCAACTCAAGTAATACCTTTCATGTCTAAGAATATCAAATTGTATACAGTGCTTGCAAATTTCGCCTCTCTGTCCATAGCAACATAGTAAAATATTGCATAACAAGTATTTTTTGCTGAAAGACATCCGATTCTCGAATAGAACCTGAACTAATCAGCCAGTTCGAATATGAAGTGCTTTTGCACGAAAAGTAATAAAGTACCAAAGCGTGTTATTTGCAATTCATTTGGCTGGTAACAATGGATGTTGCTTGCTCGTGTCAGTCAACGAGGCAGTCATATTACAATTTATGAGTTGGATGCTCATTTTATAACAATGATGTCATTTGCTAGGCCTTGAAACATGATCTGAACCAATTTTTTTACGTCATCATCAGAATTGGCTCTCTTCATGGTGTTCACGAGACTTGTAGAAATTCAGAAACGAAAGTGTATAAGATCTTAGAAGTGTGAATATAAATTACTATGTCTACAGGTACTGATTCGGACGACGCCGAATTCCACCTTCGGACGACGCCGAATTCCACCTTCGGACGACACGTCACAAATTAGGATATCATCCCTACCGTCTGGATGTGTGGCGGTCCTACACAGTGCGGTTGTCAAGGAAATTTCTTCTTTGTACAACCAAGCTGTGGAATGAGCTTCCTTATGTGGTGTTTCCGGGACGATACGACATGGGTACCTAAAAAAAGCGCGTTAAAGGCTGACAACACTCCTGTGATTCCTCTGGTATTGCAGCAGAATGTGAGCGGCGGTGATCACTTAACATCAGGTGACCCGTGTGTACGCTCCTTTGTCCTCTCTTCCATAAAAAAGTAAAAAGATACCCCGTTCTATCTGGCCTGCCAATTCTATTGTATAACGGTCAAATTTAGGTCTTAATGAACTATTAAACCGTTACTAGGTTTCAAAGTACTTAACAAAAACCTTAATGCTAGACCTTTTCACGGTCATTGCCCATTGGTACGTATAAAATCTACTTTGGATTATGAGATATAGCGGCCAACTGCCCTACTTGACAACTGTCTAAGTTAAAGATTTTTTGTTATGACAAAAAAGACGAGACGAGCAGGTCGTTCAGTTGATGGTAATTGATACGCCTTGCCCATTACATTGCATTGCCGCTCAGGATTCTTAAAAAAACCCAAAAATTTGAGCGGCACTACAATATCGTTCGTTCGCTCGTCATCTTGAGTCATAAGATGTTAAGTATTTTTGATATTTGCCCAGTAATTTCACTAGCTACGGCACCCTTCAGATCGAAACACAATAATGCTTATACAGTACTGCTACACGGCAGAAAAAGGCGCCGCTGGTGTGGCCATCTAACCAGCGTCCTGTACATAGAGCCTCTCTGGTATGATGGTGAGACCAGGACTTAATACACTTTGGAGAAAACGTAACGTTCAAAAAGCTACCGAAGCCACAGAAACTAACAATATAGGGAATGAGAAGCAGATAGATGCTCTCGAAATATGGTGTTGGAAAAGAATGGTTGGAGTATCGTGGGCAAAGTTCCATACAAATTTTTGAATACTCCAAGAAGTCGACATCTGGCAGTCTCTATCGCAGTATAGTCCTTACGTTTTTGGGCACGTTTCGCTTCGTGGAGAGGTGTTCATCGAGCCCCGGTTGTCCTCAACCCTTCGTTAGCATATCGGCAAACCCGGTGGGTTAAGATGGCCAAATGTATTTACTTTATTTTATTTTAAAAACACATCAAACATAAAGCAAGTTGATTTCACTCATAATCATTAAATTGAAATTGAATAGTGGCGACATCGTTGTTCATGATCTTGTAGCTTACAGCTTAGCATAAACCATGTAGAAAGTTATTTAATGTTAATGGACCAATGTATACATAACAACTACATTTCTCATTTGAGTTTAAAGCCTATTCTAGGAAATAGAAAGCTTTATCAGCATGTGCTTAGCTCTAAGCTAAGGTATGCGGCAGGGAACACTTCCAAGGAGTTAGTACTTAAGTAGTAAACATAAAACCTTATTAAATGTTAACGACCCTGCTTTTATATCTAATCAATATTATACCGCATTACAGGAATACAGATTCAAATTCCTCTCAAGTTGAAAACTTTATGAGTCAGGATATAGTTAACACTTAACATTAACAAGATCTTCAATGGAGTCTTCTTTTAGAGCTATTTAATCTAAATAATATAATGTCTGCGTCAATTCCTATAATAATATACGAAAGTATTTCAGAGAAGAGCATTTGTTTTGCTTATCTGTGGCATATACGCAATCCATAGACTTATATAGAGTATTGTCGCGTTGCAACGCTTCGACGTATTTCGATGACGAGAGTTGTCATACTTCATGTCATGCAGCAACGTACATGACAAGAGTTGCCAAACTTTAAGGCATTGATAATTTTGACAGCTCTGTCAGCAATACTCGTAGCTCAGCGCAAAAGTGTTTACTTCAGACGCTGTAGAGCCGGGTTCGATACACCTACCAGTGTATGTATGTGTTTGGGTTTTGTAAGGTTAATGGAAATTTCCTAGTAAGTTAAGGGTCAAATCGAATTGATAAAAAAGGATTGAAAATGTGTAAGCAAGAAGAAAATAGTTAAAAGAAATTTCTAGTACAATTTAAATTTAAAGATGGAATGGGTGAATCATTTTGAATAAAGAACAGATCCGGGGGTATATAAGCCGTACTAAGCGTGACATACGGCAGTTCTAATTAAAACTCGAAAGTGTAAAGGACAAAGAAGGAAGAAAAGAGGAAGTGAAAAGTGGAAAGTGATCAAGGAAAAAAGAAGAGGAAGATAGAAGAGAACTAGTGTTCAGTGAAGTGGAAGATGCCGGCGCCGACAAAAGGAACAGCGGCAGACCGGCGAAGTGCAAATTCAGAAAAATGGACGCAAATAAAGACTCGTTCCTATAAGCAGAGTATTATGTCCAATCCCTGACACTCTCGTGTCAGTATACTAGCGAAAAGACGATCTGACAGTCAGATACTGCGTTACTAATGCCTTTATGTCTTTGTTAGAGATGGACCAAAGCGAGGCTGCACAGGATGCCGGTTAGATTATGGGTACCACAACGGCGCCATTACTGTGTTTCGGTCTGAAGGGCGCCGTAGCTAGTGAAACTACTGGGCAAATGAGACTTATGTCTCTTATGTCTCAAGGTGACGAGCGCAGTTGTAGAGCCACTCAGATTTTTTGGGGTTTTTCAAGAATCCTGAGTGGCATTACATTGTTATGGGCAGGGCGTATCAATTACTATCAGTTGAACGTCCTGCTCGTCTCGTCCCTCATTTTAATAAAAATAAAGATGTTCTTCTCTCTCAAATGCTCTGTCTGTACGCTAGTAGTTTATAAGTCTATGAACTCAACCTCAATAGCTATACAGTATTGGCATATTTGAATACGGGTTAACGAGGGTTGAATTGAAACATGTAGCGGTTACAGTCGAGTTCACAAATCATCTCTAATCATACACTGTTATTGCTTCTATTGAGAGTGTACCAATTTCGTGACCAGAGTGCGCCGGCTCACGTAGGTACTTAGCGTGACCAGAGGCCATGTCATTCATCTCAAGTTATTTTTTTTTTAATGAAAATAGGGAACGAGACGAGCAGGACGTTCAGCTCATGGTAATTGATACGCTCTGCCCATTACAATGCAGTGCCGCTCAAGATTATTTTATTATTATTGAAAAACTCAAAAATTCTGACTAGCAAGGTGTACGTGCTTTGAAGGTACCCATGTCGTATCGTCCCCGAAACACCGCACAAGGAAGCTCATTCCACAGCTTTGTAGTGTTCCTTTCATTTTTGTTATATTCGCTTCCTTATCCAATACGTATGAAACCCATACTACTATTTTTTTTTTCACGTTTTATCATTTTCAAAGGCTTCAGCACTGGTCTATAAAGATTTTGTTAATCGACAGCAATACCTCAGTTCTAAAGTTTTACAAATCTGAAATTCTGTAAGTTTGAGAAAAAGATGAATATGAGAAATTGTTCCTTAAACGATAGCCCACAGTCATTACCACTGAGAAACAAGTCGATAAGTGAATGCAGTTGAGTTGATACTTCCAATATTTCTTCATAAGTCTAGAAATTAGAATATTTTCGTTTTATAGCTACATCTCGAATTTTTTCTTTTCGAACCCTATTTAAAATTGTTTCTCTTTAGAACTAAGGAACCGATAGGTAAATTATAAGAAGCTTACGGGGTAGAGTGAGTACTTTTAAGTGATACAACTTCTCCAATATCACAAAAGTCATAGACGTTTCTGGAAATTTCTCCAAATCTATGAAACGATCTACAACTACTAAATTACAGTTAGTTCGCTTCTGCTCTGTAAAGTGCTTGCGCAGTGTTTGACGAATTGGCAAAATTCACAAATTGATGCATGCAAAACCATCGCGTTGAATAATTCATGATTTAGAACACTCGTACAAAACGCTCCTTGGCACAACTCGTAAGTCAACTCAATGAAGACTGTGCATCGAATATCAATGGCAGTGTATGTTATATTTATTGAAACGTTTACAAGAACAACACAGGTATTTTTTGAAGTAAAAATTCTATGCGCACATGAGGGTCATTTTTTTACGGATGAAACGGAATTATTATAATATAAGTGACAATGTGTCCAATAAGAGGGAGAGAGTGATTGAGTACGATTGAGAAAGTGAATTGATACGATTGAGAGAGTGAGAAACGGTGAGAAAGGGTGAACGTAGCATGAAGCACATAGCCATGCAGAGAAATACGGAGAGACGGAGAAAAAATACACACTATTGGTTGATGTATTCGTTTATATAGTATGTATATTTAGTATGTAGTTAAATATTAGAACTTTCGATGTTAATTCTGTCAAATAACGTCTTGTACTAAACATTCGTATAGCCGAGTATTTGTATATTCGTATTGTATAGCCGAGTGGTTAGCGATCCTACCTACTAAGCTAGAGGTCCCGGGTTCGAATCCCGGTAGGTGCAAGCATTTATATGATGAATATGGATGTTTGTTTCCGAGTCATGGATGTTTATATGTATTTATGTATGTTTATATATATTTATGTATGTTTAAGTAAATATATTGTATTAAATATATCGTTGTCTGGCAACCCATATCACAGGCTATATGCCTAATTTGGGGCAAGATAATTTGTGCAAAAAGTGTGGCAATATTATTATTATTCGTCTTGTAAACGCATTTTTTTATTTATTTACATTATCATTTGTATGCATGTACAATGTGTAAACTGTTTACTGTGTTAAATTTAAAAATAAACATTTTGTGATAATAATGTATTTGAAGGTAAGGAAGTTGCAATATTTAAAAATAATATGTGGAATTTAATATACTATAACTTTTCATAAAATAAAATATTACAAAAATTCTCTTTTATAAATTTTAATTTCAAAAAAATAATCAATAATTTCTAATATCGACAAAAAACATTAGATTTAGAGAGTAGATTAATATTAGTATAAACAAGATTTAAAAATTAGTTAGCCAAAGAATTTTCACCTTTTTTTCATGTTCTTCGTACGCACACAATTTTTCTATTTTTTTTAAAGAAGAGAAGGACAAACGAGTACACATACGTATGATGGTATATATGTGCACATAGTACGTCATAGCAATTTTCACTTAAAATTGAACGACTTGTGAATTCAACATAATCTTAAAACTTAATTAAATTACAGATCGACAAATGATAAATGAATTCATTAATATATTGTTTAATTATTGGCGATAAGATTATTGATTCTGAAATTGTTAAAAATTAGAACCTGATAGTTAAAAATTAAATAAAACCTAGAATATATTCCAGTAGCAAATTAAATTTGTAATTAACGGACACTCATAAAATATAACAGATATAACAAATCATTTCCAATGTGCTCTGAATCTATTTAGCATATTTATGACAATATTAATGACTCTAGTCGTGTTATAAATATAATATTAATTGATTCTCCTATTCAGAGCTTAAACGGTAAAAAATCTCTAAACTTCAAATCACATTCTTTCTAATATCTTATGCCGCGTTTTCAATTGTTTTTGGAATTCCATTACTAGTATTTGTACTCTCTTTCTCATCTTCTCTCTCTAAGATTACGATTAAACTGACATGTTATTATTTTAAACGAATAAAATTTTAAGAAAATAATTGTCTTTGCCTATTTTGTTTCAATCTGTAATAAATACATGCTTGCAAATGTTAATATGCAATAATTATTACACTACTACAAGATGTTACCCATCTTACCCACCAACATTAAAACGGATTAAAACCTGTTTTTTGAAACAGTTATTAAAGGACAAAATCGATTTGCATCTATGATTTCATTCGGGTTAACCGTAGACTGAATTGTTTTTAAACCCTTACTAACGATAAATTTCCTGAGCGTCGAAACGAGACGATCGTACCTACCAAAAGGTAGTAGGTTTGTACTATGTTACGTACAAATATGTTGTAAATACTAGAAAAATCTAAAAGTTTAACTGTACTCTGACAAATGACTCGACAAAAACAAAACCGATCTGAAGCGGTTTAAACATAAATAACTTAAATAGCCGAAAACCGTAAAATTTTAGCTAAAAACTAAATAAAAAGTTCTCTATGTAGGTACTTGACCGGTTACAACAATTATTGTTATAAAAAATGAACATTATTCAAAGGAGACTTGCTTTTTTATTAATACAACAAATAATAAACTAAATATAACGTCGGGAAATGCAACATATCATGTAAAATGCAAGTCGGCAATACTGAACACAATTCACACATTATCTCCTAAAAGCATTCATAACAATATACATAAATCAGTGCCAATTTTCATTAAATCCAATGTTGCGTTTGAGGCAAAATATATTTGAGTTCGTACGCTTAAACAAATTGAACGCAGACAAAATAAATTAACAGAAACTAACGCTAGGGCGCAATATTATGTGAGTAATTTAGCTTCCTTGTGTTCAGTTTTTTAAATTTCTTTTAATTAAAAAGGTTTGCGAGTTCTTGAGCTCCTGACCTGTCAAGCCGTGCGATGCGTGCAGTGCAAGAGCGGGCGTGACCGCGCATTTATCACTCTCACCCTGATGAAGGATCTCCAATTGGTCCGAAACTATCTCAGTCAGTATATCCAATTAAAAACCGTTTTAAATATATTTTTGATAGTTTCTCATGAAAGTTTTTTCTAAAATATCCGATATTTACGTAATCATCACTTATTTTCATATCATTTATAAGTGGGAGGCTCATTTACACAGGCAGCCGGCTAGATTATGGGTACCACAACGGCGGCTATTTCTGCCGTGAAGCAGTCATGTGTAAACATTACTGTGTTTCGGTCTGAAGGGCACCGTAGCTAGTGAAATTACTGGGCAAATGAGACTTAAGATCTTTTGTCTCAAGGTGACGAAGGTAATTGTAGTGCCGCTCAGAATTTTTGGATTTTTCAAAAAATATGAGCGGCATTTCATTTTAATGGGTAGGGCATTGTAGGGTAGTATCAATTACCATCTGCTGAACGACCTGCTCGTCTCGTCCCCTATTTTCATAAAAAAAATATCGTTTTTGATCTACTACAAAACTACGCGGAACCTCATGAGTGTAGATATACTTCACGCCAATCATAACTACGATTATATTTATAAATATTTAGAAAAAATACTACCTACTCAAAACTGGAACAGTTATTTTAATTTCGCCGATGTTGAAAAGGAATACTCTTAAATAGTTTTACGCAAACAACACTTATTAAGAATACATGAACAGCTCTAAGTATTTAACTCTAGCCTAATACGAACTGTGCTCATGAATATTTCCAGTGAATAATTAATCCAATGTTCGTGACACATGATTGATGACATCCTGCCAACCAATTCATATCTCAATTGATAGCCCAACACCTCAACACGGGATACTTAACGATTTATTTAACTACGATTCAAACCTTTTATCTTGATAGTTTTTTAATACAATATTACTTTGAATGCTTATTAAAATATAAAATGTTATTACTGTGGCATTTACATATACATATTTAAGTTCTGGAGGCTTATGAGGTTGAGGGTCACCTTATGATCTTAACCACCCAAGCATTAAATTATTAAAAAGATTTGCATATTTTATTTCGAAGTATAGTTACACCATTTAGATGTAATATGTGTAATGTATTCGATGTAGAAGTTAAATAAATAGATGAAGAAAGATAGAGCTATCACTAATCACCAAATAGACAAAAGCAAAAGAGAGCTGTTCGTGCTATATATCAGCTTGGTTATAGACAGTCTCTCGAAGAAAAATTTAATGAAATAAATATTATGACTGTCCATTGCCAGTACATTTATGAAAATTTAATATACGTTCACAAAAATCGTCACCTTTTTGCTCTTAATAGTGATTTTCATTATTGTAGCACTAGAAATAAGAGATTGCTTGTAACTAATTCTAGTAGGCTTCATAAGATACATAATAGCTTTAAGGGTAAATGTATACACTTGTATAATAAAGTTCCAGCCACTGTTCAGGCATTATCTATAAATAAATTTAATTGTTTTATTAAAAAAAATGGTTCTGTCGTTAATCCTATTACTCCACAGCTGAATATCTAAATGATCGGACAGCCTGGGACTATATTGTGATTATTTTATAGCGATAGAAATGACTGTACAATATTGTATATTTTTATTTAAAAGAGCGCAAAAAAAAGAATGCTGGGAGAGTTTCTTGCGCCGCTTCTTCTCTCTCAGAGCGCCATTTGTTTCCGAAGCGGTAGTAGTATCTAGTATATTAGAAATGACATCAAAAAAGAGTTCTATAGGAATCAATTTTTAGAAAATATTTTTTTTATGCCTTTTGGACCAAGGGCTACTTTAAAAAATTTATATAAATACCAACTACGAATGTCTGTAAAGCTTATAATTGTTCGACAAAATAATGTTTCCATGTTCGTACTAATTGACAATCAAGGGCGCACGTTTAGATATAAATCTACATACTGGAAGAGGTAAGATAAATAATATTTTATTTACTTTCAAATTTAGAATAACTGAAATCGGATCTTAATTTATTATTTATCATATTTAATTTAATTTACTGTTAATAATGCTACTGGAAACCCAAGCGCTGGCAGCTATTTCGGTCAACGGATCTGCCTAGCTATCTAACGCGGAAATGCTGCCAGTATTCTTGGTACGCTTCCCCGTAATGATAGTTTTAATTTTATGTAGTCATAGTATTGTAAATATTGTTATAAGATTTGTTTTGTTTGAATAAATTATATATTTACTGTTAAGTCCAGAATTATTGAAACACAAAGAATTTGAAAAAATGCTACATTTTTTAAGAAAAATACTGTAAAGTTTATATGCGATACAATTCAGTAAGCTTATACCTATCTAATGACACTAATTAAAGGAAATACAAAAATATTAATTTAATAAAATAGAGTTTAAAAATATGATAATTAATTTGGAAATTATACCTTATACTGTTATCAAACCATATACTGTTATTTTATAACAAAGTGTATGACTGAATTTAAAATGGTTGCAAATAATTAACACTTGTCATTTCTTGTTATATTAACATCAGTGATAACCTTAATTGATGCACACTGCAATGTATGCAATACTCTAGACTCGAACGTTCGTTGTTATGAATTAATTGTATTATTTCTCAGAAGACATTGCGTAATGCCTGCTAAGCATATCTTATACAAACAGGAGACCCTTCCAGTGAAGACATTGTTATATCTATGTCTGAAAAAGAGACTCAAAAAAAATTACCTACTTGTAAACCTGTGACCACATTTAAAATATTTAAATGAACTCTTTATAGAAAAGGCCCACTCTTATTACCATTCCATATTGCCCAGCATTTTTTTTAAATAACAAAGATTAACACGCTCAATAATGTATGTTAATAACCTTATAGCTGTTCGCAATGAAAATGCAACCTCAAAATTAGATCCACATTGCGAGCTACTAAATTTTGATTTAATTTTTTTTATGGAAGAAGAAGACAAAAGAACATACATAGGGATTACATAATGGTATGTAATCACCGCTGCCTATACCCATTTGTAACAGCGGAATCACGAGAGCGTTGCTGACCTTATAAAGCATCAAATAATTGTAAGTATCAGGGAGCCAACTCCTAAAATCGATAGTCGATATATCGTGGAATTAGTCGTGTTGAATCCTACTCTTAGTTACATCGTATGCAATGTCGAAACGATGATTGAACGAAGGAAACATTTTTCGATATTATCTGTCCTAACCCTACTCTTAGTTGAAAATGTCAGAGACGAATATTCGAATATAACAAATAATCAAACGTCACTTTTACGATAATCTCAACTACACCTTCTAGGCTGTCGTTGCTATTATCGTTTCAAGATATATTTGCCATACAATATACACTCTTAATAAATATTATTAAAATAATAATATGTGATTTACTATTCAAGAGGATTTTTTGACTACCAAGTAATTTAAATCATTTTGTTGATCGTTGATGCGTATAAAGTAATGCAAATGGCCGCCTGATAAATAGGAAGTCGACGAGAAGGGTTGAGTTACTTTTTTTTACATTTTAATATCTGCAAGTTATGTAATATTTATTTAATTTTATTATATGCATTACATAATTTTTGAATATTTACATTTTGTGTAAATGGTGCTAATTGGTGCTAATTGGTGGTGCAGAGTCTGGCATGGTCCTAAGCACCTAAACTATGTTTTGACTTTTGACACTTAACAGCGACATAGCACAGATAATATTAAGTTTTTCAAGGTTTGAGCATAATTCATTCACGCTAACATCGTAAAAAATTCAAAATATTGGTATTTTGTTACGATAAACGATATGGAATTCGAACATTTGTTAGAGTAGGGTGGGTGCGATATATTCGGGGTATTATTGTATCGTTCCGAATATATCGTTGTCGATTTTGCGAGTAGACCTCCAGATCGAAAACCGAATATTGGTGCGTGGCGACCGTGGTGACCGTGGTGGGTCGACACTGCTTTTCAATGCGCCATCGTCTCTTTAGTAATCAGTACAAAGAATGTTTGACCTATAATCATTCAGTGCCGTAAATCATTTGCAGTCACGCACCACTCCGCTAGCATGACGTCATATCTAGTAATTAACAGTTCCGAGAACGAATCATTGCGATCTTTTCCTGTCGCGATTGCGATCAAATGCACTACCAACCCTTTGTCATTCACACGTTCAGTTCATATAAAATACTAGCCGAGTAGATACTGTGACATGACCGTTTATTACATAGAAGTTGTTAACGAGCCGTAAAAAATACAGTGAACACCTGCACGTGCATCAGGATAATGCCAGTTTTCACATAACCAGGCCTATAAATTAGATAATAGAGGTCAAAATCCTAGACCTAAAGAGCCCTCCTGAATACGGTCCTGACTTGACACCTTGACTCATTTCTGTTCCCACAAAATAAAAAGTTCCCAAAAAAATCTGTTAAAGAGTCTGAAAAACAAGTATCCGAGCTCACTGATGAGGAAGGGCATACATGTTTTCTAAATAAGGTTAATCATATGAAAAAACACATTAACAAAAACAGTAATTTTTGACCATCCATAACTTAGAGATGGGCAATATTTAATTTGTGTTTCATAATCAATTAAAAAATTTAATTCATTAATTAATAATTATAATTGCTGAAGTAAATAATCATGAGCTAATACAACAAAACCTAATAAACCAATTACTATTATTAATTAAATCATTCCTAATGAATTTAATGTATCCTTTATTCTACTTCCTTGAGTTTTAGTATGGGAAATTATCTTAAATCCGGATAAAATAACAATATAAACTTCAGAATGTCCCAAAATAAAAAAATAAAACTCTGGCAAGGAAATAGAATCTCCACCTCCAACAGGATTAGAAGTATTTTAACTTTGATCTGTAAGTAATATAGTAATAGCTCCAACTAAAACAGGAAGAGATAATAAAACTAATAAAGCTGTAAAACCTACTGCTCAAACAAATAAAGGTATTTGATCAAATGATAAATTATTAAATCGTATATTAATAATAACAAACTTAGAGGTCGCTTCCACCAACAGCGATGAAGAGTTATTTCAATCTAACACAAAAGCCAAGCCGCCCAAAGAATGGCTTGCAGATAATGAGGAGTGATAATTCACGCCCAGTCGAGTCGCCGGATCGAACCTGCTTGTTCCTTATACAGTTATCGGAATGGCACCGCGGGATCGCTTTGATTTTAAATCATTATCTGAGCATCTGTGGATCTAAAGATCTTTTGATTACGTATTGCCACAGAGTAGAGACAGATATTTTCGTATAAAGACTAAAGTATTGCTAAACCCACGGACTAGTAAAAAATAAGGACTTCGTGTCACCTTACATAACAGTGTAGCACTAAAATAAGCCGATTAACGTGTAAATACATAGCCCCACTCACACAACTACTACAGGCCGATAGGCGGCCATTATGAGAATTGGCATCGTCTGTGACAGATCAGACAGTGCGTTGTGAAAAAGTGTAAAAACAATACTATGTAAGTATTTGTGGCCATATATGATTATTTAAGTGAGAAAAATTTTTGTAACTAGTATCCCCCGTAACCGCACACACACTAGCATAACGGTGCTTCACTTGCTAATATCACGGCGCGGAGTCCTTTCTTTTTTCACTCGTCCGTGGCTAAACCAAGGAGTTATCATTGCTAGATAAAGTCTGCCACAAATGTCAAGCAACCGCTTCTATTCTAATTATTTCTTGAATGTTAATTCGCCGAATTCTAGCACGAGCCTAAGTCAGTCAAGTCAACACCTCCTGAGAATGCCGATTTAGAGACGAATCATATTATTAATTATGGATTTCCGCAAAATAATCCTGAATTCAATAAATTTTATTAAACCAGTGTTGCCAAGAGCACTACTGAACAAATTTATTAAGTATTTTTATTTACATTTATTATTAGTGATATTGAAATATTACTTTTTTTTGAACCTTTTAGATGAAAATATAAGGTATCATCAAAATCTTTGATAGCTCAGTCCCTGAAAGTAATAATTCAGTAGAACAATAGCAAGACTGATAATATGATGCTTATCAGAAAGCCGACATACTCTTAGAAGTTCAGCTTTGATCAAATAATTAGGGTAATGACGAGTTCTTTCGCAAAGGATCAAGAGAAAAGAATTCAATGATTATAGAATCTTAATACCAGTAATAAAGCGAGACATTATTATAACCGCTACATTTGGTGGAATGATAAATCATCTAGGTCGTGAAAATTAATTACGTTTAATTAATATCTGCTCGCTTCAGATCTACGATGAAGTCATGAGGTATCTGGGGCCAAAAGTTCCCAGCTATTATACTGTGATATAAATTTTATCTAATCCAATCAAAACATGTCTACAAATTATTTAATTCCATAGACATATGAATAAGAAGGTTCTATAAGTGACAGAGACCGCATTTAAGAGTGACCAACCGTCATAAAGTTCATAAAACACGTACGTGGTTGTGATGTAACACATCTTTCTTTAAAAATAATTTCTGATAGGTATCTTGTGCATCAAATCTAGGTTTCTATTGTAGCAGAAACAAATTCAGTATAACTCCAGAAATAAAATTTTGAAAACAAAATTTATGAACGACGCGGGAGTTGGACCCGCGACTTCGCGCGTTCCGTGCGAGCGCCAATCGCCAAAAATCTTCCAACTGAGCTATTTTTTGAGTGACGTATCGTTGATAAAATTTGTATGCTTTGTTCAACTCTTATGTTCTGGCTTCATCTACAGGATCTACTGTAGAGTTGATAACCTGCTCAACCCAAATATTTGCATATTAGGAAATTGACTTGAGATGTCGTTCTTGCAAATCTAAAATTTGAAAATCTAATTTTATTTGTGTATTAATTCCAGAAGTGAGGGTTATCACTTTAAAAACATAACAAATTTATTTATTTATCAGGAAGCCAAAGTGCATACAACTCTTAATCTACGGACACATTTAAAAATGATTTTATAATGTTGTACACTACACGTTCAGGCTAACTCGACATGCTTAATAGGTATAACTCTCCAAATATCGGCTATATGAACTTTGGCCGTTCATAATGTACTCATAAATTGTAAAAGTAAAGAAAACAATGCGATACAAACCTGTTGCATGTAATAGAGATTCTATATGATAAACATTTATTTCTAAAATTTGTAAGGATTACTCAAAAACACGTATTTCCTGGAAGAAGTTTTATGTAATTTCTGCACACTATTTTTCGTTCAATGTTATCGCTTTCTCTTGCTTGTCAACAACAGACAGTATGCTTTGGATGAAACAACATGCTTTTAAACCATGTTCGGGTTGACGTTAGACAGGACCCACCTCACAGGTGACTAATATACGACCAGCATTTAAGTAGTGATTTAGTATTAATCGGACCAGCGGACGTGAACATATTAATATTATGCTACTACTATACTACGGAAACTGCAACTAAATCAATCAATTTCATCGCTTGTTTAAGTAAACTGCTGTATTTTAAACAAAACAATATGGACGTATTACTTACCATAAATTTCACTACTGAATAAAAAAAAGAAAAAGCTAGTTTCTACTATTCTATTTAAGATTGCAAACTATATTGTGGGTAGCGAAATTCGTCATTAAATTCTTTTCAAAACAATACGCGATAAAATTACCGAAGTTCAATATATTTCCAACCTCGCTAACGTCTGTATTGTGTTATATCTGTTCGACTGGGCTGGTCTTTAGTAGGCTGTAGCCCATGGATTCAAATTCAAATATTTTTATTCAAAATAGGATTCAAAATCGCTTATTGAACGTCAAAAACTACCACCCATTCAAAATATACTGCCTCAGACCTGAAAAGCACGGGCGCAAGAAACTCAGCGGGCTTTTTTTATATAAAAATATGGATTACAATATGATATCGTAAAATAAACATTTATAATTAAAGATCCTGAGAGTGTTCGCTTCGTTCCCAGTCTGTGGTGTCATTAAGAAAATCGTTTACGCTATAGTAACCTGTCCCACACAAATGTTTTTTAACAATACTTTTAAATTTCGCAACACATTTGTTCTGTACATTTTCTGGGATCATATTGTCGAAGCATATACATCGCCCAATAAAAGACTTACTAACTCGACTTAATCGAGTAGGCATAACAAGTTTATGTTTATTCCTCGTGTTAACATTATGAATATCACAGTTTCTAGCAAATTCCTCAATGTGCTTATCACTTCTTTTCAGTAATGTTTTACCGTTGCTCTTTGTGTGTCTAAGTGATATTTAATATTTAAATTATTGTTCTTTTTTACCTATACCGTGAAGGTATGTACCTATATACGATACCACTTTATCTAAACTAGTTTTTGAAGTTATACTTCTTTAGGTGCGTTATGAGAAAATGATGTGAGTGAAATTTTAAGATGCGCGCGCATCACCGTAACAAAAAAGTAACAGGTTGAAGTTGGTTCCAAAAATTTTCTTACTTTTGCGTTATTCGCTTTTTATTTTTGGTTTCTTCGGTCATTATTAGGACAGGCAAAGAATTCAAGCCCATACAGCCGTATTCATTATTCAATAATGAATTGTCAAAGCCAACTTTGCAAGATTTTTACAAAATTGTTATTTCTAAAATCGTAGAATAGCACGAGGAATAAATCATTTTAATGATTTTGGCTTCGTTAGGCCAAAAAAGTATAACTTCTTGCGTGCATACATAAGTACAGACACACATTTTTTTGACATAACGGAAATTGTTAAATTATAAGGCAATATTAGCCCAGGGCCCTACAACCTAACAGTCCGTCCCTTGCTATTCGATCTACCTAAATATACACAAAAAATTGTTAAAGCTTTAAAAACGAAAGAGAAAATATTAAGTATAAGTCCATTAGTGTTTATTCATTTAGCTCTTTGGAATGTTCAAGACTTTTAACACCGGAGAATATTCAAGACTTAACACCGGATTTAGTTTAAAATTTTAACACAGCACAGCAAGGCTGCATTCGCTGCAAAAAACTGTTCCCATTTTAAGTAATTACTCTTTTAAATGAGAATATTTTGGAAATTTATTTCATTCATTTTATGTTCATGCTTCTAAAACTACTTTTACTTATCGATGTTTTTAATGTTTATTAAGACTGATAATAATATTTTTTATGAAAAAGTCAAATCTCATATAGGTACAAAGGCGTTGAATAATTCTATAACCCTATCGAGTTTCATATATAGTAAAAATAAAACTGGGCCGGTCACACACGAATAAGACTTAAACACGAAGAAGTCCGTAGCATCGTTTTTTTTTTAAATTTAATATTTAAGAGAGAGAGACAAATAGGCTGGAGGCTCACGTGAGGAAATGTGGTGAGGCAGCTTCCCATGGACATCCACAGCACCAGGGGTCAAGAGTTGCGTTGACGGTATTTAAGTTTAGACTTGCAAGTATTATGTTAAGAGCTTAGTTCATAAAACTCTCAAGAGATGGCGTTCACTATGAGGCTTGATATTCTAGAATGCTCACTAAACACTATTTTGTTGCATTTAGTTAGCTCAGCCAATTTATTTTGATTAAATGACTGACTCAGACCCGACTCAGACTGAGATTCAGATCCTTAAGCGTGTTTGATTTCATAGTATTCATACACCAACAAAGGTGACTTTTTGAGACTATTGTACATAGGTATTAAGAGTAAGTTATTTTTCGTGAATTTATGTACTAATGGTCACCTTTTTGCGACACAATTATTATTATTTTACTTTATTTGACAAACCAATAATAATCATACACAAATGTAAAAATATCAACAATGAGACTTAAAAAAACAATATTGCAGTAAAGCGCCTTTGAAGTGACAAGATTTAGTCAAGATTTAGCGAGTTTATTTTATGGAAATACGGGACGAGACTGGCAGGTCTTCAGCTGATCATTGTTAAGTAGTGGTGGAGTTGTAGTAATAATTTTATCATATATTACTATAATTTCGAAAGACAAACTGCTACATAGATTTTCGTAATCGCTGAGAACACTGTCCTATCATTGCAAATCGTAAATTACTTACATTACAGGACAGATAAAGGCAAAACTAACTGAGGATTATCTACATTACTTAAAGTTATAACCCGACAGGTGCGGTCCGGTCGTAAAATGAATTATATTAGTTGCGAACAAAACGTATTACTGCAGTTTATATGAAGGTATATTAGAGAAACAGGTCATAACTGTCGTAAGTTATAAGCTGGTTTAGATTTAAATTGTAGCGATAAGTATTTTTATTCGATGATGAGATAGAAATATGTTCTCAATATTGCAATCGGTTTAATATAGTTCATTGAATTTTCGAGATTTAACGTTATTTATAACGTTAATTGTATGATCGCATGAAGGTTATATCGCTGACCTCTACTTTTTACCACTGGACTGGTGGCTGTCAAAGTGCTTTTGTGCCTGTTTGATATTCGCCATTTTGGCGCTGTTGGCCTGCGAGAGCCTGTGGAATTAAAATTACTGATGACAACCACAGCTAAACAAACATAAATAGGATAACTATTTACAAAAAAAATACGTTGTTTCCCGAACGTAACGTAACACGTAAAACGACCGAAATTAAATCAAAATGAAATCCTTCAGAGTATTGTTGGTTTCTCTCGCAGCCATTAGTATAATACGTCAAAATTAGTTCTCTGGACGCTCGCGAGTGGCGCTTCAAATAAGTACAAAAAATTGCTGTCAAACACATGGAGCAGCCTGTCCAGTGATATTTATACAGGTCAGTGGGTAATATGTACTATGTACTAGTGAAGACATTTCAAAGTGACTGTTTGTAACACAAGTTGTGGCTAACTGTAGTCAACTCACTTAGTCTATGATAAGCGTTTGTAGTAACACCACGCATTTGAGCGCCGGGTTTTGTTTATAATTGCCTTCATTTGTATGAGATACTGCTTTTTACAAGATAGTGATTTTTCACCACTAAGTTCAACATTTTATTTTTTAAACACGCTTAATAATCGATTTAAGTAGTGACGACGAGTCTTCGTGCTAACAACTGGCAACTTACATATAAATATTGAATGAATGTGAATATCAAAGGGCAGTTATGAGTAGCGCCCTATAATTTGTTCGGAAGTGCTTCTAAAGTACGTAGTATATATAACCTTGATATGCAATCATTACCGTATGAAATTTATCGTCTGACATTTGAAAATTATATGACGTAAACAAGTAAATATCTTATATATAGTCTAATGTTCCTTGTTTTGATATTGTCTCAAATTAACATTCAATGAATTATATAATTTATGACAATGCATCCCTAATATCAACACACATATCATTCGCAGTCGATAGCGGAACGGCAAAAGTGTGCTTAAAGACAATGTAAGCTTACGGCCGTTCCCAATATTCAGTATATCTCTTACTTAAGATAAAAATCGTATCTATCGTTGACTTTTCTGTCCCAAAAAACTTATCGACGGTAACTCACCTTATCCGTACACGCTGTATGTCAATGGGACGACGTATAGCTTACCAGCGAATAAGAATAACTTATCGGGTATCTTGGGAGACATTCAGATTATTGACAGCTAATTACTGACAGTAAAAGGTAGTAATTTATCTCTCTCTGTAGATAGTATATTGGGAACGGCCGTTAGTCGTGTGCCAACTGTCACTATCCGAATTTATTAAAACATTGATAATATATACAAAAAGAATCAAACCTTTTAAATGAAAAGTTTAAAGAATAAGTAATAAGTTATATAAATACCACACTCCTATTTTTATCAAGATCAACAATTTTTAACTATGACATTTAATTTCCTCTGTATAATGAGCCTGTTACAAAATTCCCAAGTTCATAGGTGAACATACCTGAAGATACCAAATCAAGTTTATCATAAAAATATCAATATGCGCATGGCTTAACATCTTAATTTAATGAAGGTAGCCTAACCCTTGCCACTTGGATCCCACATTAGCATTAATATTAAATAATATTACACGTGTTATATCTACTTTCTATGTAAAAAATCCCAAATGACTCAAACGGTCTTTCAATTTTATTACATCGTTGACTTGAATTGATTCCAACAATATTAGATCATTTAAAACGGTTATTGGAAATTAAAAAAGCAATTTTTAGGAGAAACAATATAAGTCGTTATATCTGAAGAGATTTTTTTATATTATTTTATATCACTTACTGGGATTATGAGCACATGCGATCCTCTTTTCTAATCTATAAAAAAAATTAAAAAATACGGGTTGCACTCGGGTTGTTGTACTTTTTTGAATATTTTGGAATTGTTACGGAATAATTTCGCACGAATTGCTTTATTTATCAGATTAAAAGTACTAGCATTTATGTAGTTTAATTCGTGCAAGAAGACGACAATTTATATTACATAAAAAAATTAAAACTTCAGAATTATTACAATTATTTTAGATAAATTTTAATTATTAATTTTAAGTTTATCTCTCATAAAAACTAACTTTCATCTATAATTTCAACGACAGTCCTTTATTTCAATCAGAACATATGTCCTGACGAGAGTTTTACATTTTATACCCATCGCAAGAAAAGTGCTCAACGCCGCTAAAGAAGTTTTCGAAATAAAAATAGAGCCTAATAGAAATAAATTTAAAATTATGTCAATAAAATATCTACTGAAAAGTATTTGTTGCTAAAATGTTCATTTTTTGTTACATAATTTACTAAAAAAACATATAATTATTAAATAATATAGTGAGATTGTACGATCCTCAGTCAAACCATCTAGACGGCTTTGGAAGCCAATGTATATTTATCAAAATCTAAATATTATTCTTAATAAATAAATAATAAAGCATTTTCTTGCATTAAATATCTATCGTAAAATAAAGTGAACACTTAATGTTAACTCATTTCAACGACAATCAAAACTTGTTAACTCGATTCATTTAAAATAAAAAACAAGAGCTGTTTCCTCAATTTAAATCTCAAGTCAATTTTAATTTCACCATTGTTAGTTCTCCATCAATTGACCCCTACAGTTGGTTCGCCTCTCATACAATAAAGAATGTTTGTGTGAAAAGAAAAACATGGAAATGGAAGACAAAAGAGGTTTTATTGTGACCTTAACCCAGCAGATAAAATCCGAGACGGCCCGACCCTCTTTCTAATGTCTTTCTACCTACAAAGCCGTATTTGTTTTGTATTGTTTGAGATATCGCTGAATAGAATTGCTGAACTTATCACTTATAGTATGAACTACTTTTTTCTGACTCGATAAATTCGAAACGCCGCGCCGCAGTGATCATTTTCAAATGAGTCAACAGTTAAAACCTTTTTTTTTAAGTTTCGTGGCATTGGCTACGAGAGTCAGCCTAGCGAAACTCTAAGAAAAAAGCGATTGTATGAAACGTGCAATGATTGATATATTGACAGATGACGGCTACAATCGTTTAAAAAACGGAGTAAACCGAAATTTACTACATTATAAGCAACTGTTCGCTTTCAAACTTAGCCGGACTATACTTCGTCGCCAATTATTGTTATTACTATTTCATACTCAAGTCAAATGTTACTGCATGTTTCATACTAAAATTTCATTTTTTACTTAGGTAGTCCCGCCTTACGTAGTATTTACACCTACTTTGACGAGAGTATGATTATCACTTAATTTCATTGTATTTTGTGTGAGAACAATGGCGTAAGCTTTCCATTTAAAATAGCGCACAGGCCCGCGCAATGTTGATGGCTGACATTGCGCATGCGCAGTAGATAGCGCCCAACATGCGCGCCATTTTTAACTTTATCAGCAACTAAATAAATATAGTTTTATTTATTTTATGATCGTAAAAGTATTGTACGTATGTAATTAGCGATTGTAACACTCGTGTTGTCTATTGTGCCATTCGATTTGGCATCAATAACTATCTTGGCTAAAGCTAACAGTTTGTAGTAATCTAATTTAATTATCATGTGAAATGTTTCTGGGAAATGCAAAATCAAAAAAAGCAATAAGTAAATTAAACGACGATACGGATTGCAAGCGTTTTAATGAAATACTAATTAATATTTTTGCAGTTTTTTTACAAAATTTTGGTATTTCTCAACTACAGCCAAGACTACATACAATTTTTGGTTGTGGTTCGCTGGTGCCTGTGGTACCTACTGGCAACCAGCTACCAATTAACTGATGAAGATATTAATAACCTCTTGGAATCGAACCCGCAATTGATTAATCAAAATCTGACTGAGGAAACCGAGAGATTGGAAATATATTAAAGAAAAATCTTAAGTGAGAATGAAACCAACCAAGTTTTAGTAAACACATATTTTATAATTCCATCTTGAGTCAATTAAAATATTTTTCAAGACCTCTATTCATTTTTATTAATCAGTCAAGTTGTCAGGTAAATACGATAAAGTTAATTAAGAGGTGCGGCGAGGATGTATTAGGAAATATGGCTTCTTAACGAAAACTGATCTGGGTTTCCAGTTCTGATTCATTCCGGTGAATCATCGAACTGTTTTTTGGGTAATAAAATAAGTTGTCTAGCAACACCGAAAATAAAGTAAACCATTTGTCTAAATTCCTTTTGTATAAAATCAATTTATTGAAATTAACTTAGCGATGTATTGATTTTGGTTTTAGGCTTTATATTTTATTTAAAATACACATATTACATATTAAGTATCTTAATAAATTGTTGTCCCAGAGTAATTTTACGACAGAGGGTGTAAAAAGGAGTTGATGGTTCAGAGCATTTTATCGCGAGCGGCGACAGAGCTAGAATTCCTTTGTTGCAAGAACAAAACAGTACCAATTAAGAAAGCTATGTTTACGCACGGATATCTTTTTACTGACATTCAAATCCCAACGGTAAGAGAACTCACAGAGATCTATTATACTGTTCAAAGAAGAATAAAGCTTTGGAATAAATATACAGGGTGTACTCGTTAAATATTTATTTATTTATTGCTAATTACCACGGCAGTGCCACTTCACTAATTAGACGAAACACTAAAAGGAAAAATTACAAACAAAAAAGGAATATTAAAGAATAATTGTAACCATTATGCAATATCAATGATCTCCGCGTACCTAAGTATTTCAGAAGCTAGTCCACCCATCATTGTATGGATCCCATTGAGCATTCTTGTCCAAGAGCGCGTTGAAAGATGCCAATGAACGCGGTATAGGTGCCACTGCTCGGGCAACTGTGCGAAGAACACGAGAAGGGGGACACGAGAAGATTATTTTTCCGTGGGCGAAGATTATTAAATTTAGGGACTCGTATTCGACACAATTGCTCATGAAGATCTAGAGCATCAACCTCTCCTCGTAAAATGCGACACATAATATTTTTTTATGAAATAGGAGGACAAACAAGCGGTCACCTGTTAAGAGACCACCGCCGCCCACAATCTCTTGCAACAACAGAGGAATCACAAGAGCGTTGCCGGCCTTAAAGGAAGGTGTACGCACTTTTTTTGAAGGTACCCATGTCGTATCGTCCCGGAAACACCGCACAAGGAAGCTCATTCCACAGCTTTGTAGTACGTGGAAGAAAGCTCCTTGAAAACCGCACTGTGGAGGACCGCCACACATCCAGATGGTGAGGATGATATCCTAACTTGTGGCGTGTCGTGCGAAGGCGGAATTCGGCGGCAGGAATCAGGTTAAAAAGCTCTTCGGAACACTCCCCGTGATATAATATAATATGACGAGTCGATTACTCCGAAACTATTACAGATATCAAAAAACTTTAAACTGATCTCGAAAGTACGTTTTCTAATCAGTAAAACTATATCTATAACTTTTTTTAAATCAAAAGAGAAGTTACCCAAATTTCGATATTAAACACTCCCATAGGTACATTTTGTATCCGATTAATAGATAGATTGCACAACAAGGACATCAATTCGAACATCTACTTTGAATACAAAATGTTTTACTTACTAACAAATAAATATTATTCAATTAAATGACTTTTATAACTTAATTAGGTTAATAAACAGTTTCCTTTAATATCAGAAATAGGCTAAAATTATTTTTAAAATGTAAGGACACTAAAACCTTTCTACTAATCTCATACTAAATGTATGGAAATTTTTAATATCAAAATTTTGGATACGACTCGTTGGATTTTTAAAAAGTCACGCCATTTTACTGATTTGGTAACATTCTTTCGATATCAGTTTATAGTAACGAAATAATCGCCTGGTTACACTTAATGGTTACATCCTGTAAAGTGCCTGTGCCAACTTCAATCTCAGACTGGATAATGATATAAGTATTAGAAATTCTTAAACACTGATAAATGATGATTTAAAAATTGGTTATTTGTAAAGTCGGTTTACGGATGTTAATTTAATAAGATAACATCTTTTATACGATCGTTTAAATGAGTCATAATAATTTTTTAGTAATTTTTTTTTTATTCGAAAGGAGGACAAACGAGCGTACGGGTCGCCTGGTGTTAGTTAAGTGATCACCGCTGCCCACATTCTCTTGCAACAAAAGAATCACAGGGGCGTTGCCGGCCTTTAAAAAAGGTGTACGCACTTTTTTTGAAGGTACCCAAAGTACTCAAAATTGTAACATTGGGTAAGATTAATGCACTTGTCGATCCATGCTACTTTTATGATAAGCAAAGAACAAGATGCGTAATAAGCCGAAGGGCTAGGATCTTACTTCGTAGTTACAGATAAAGGGTGTTTAAAATGATATTGAGGTTTCTAATATCATTTTTTAAACTGAATAGTTTGCGCGAGAGACACTTCCAAAGTGGTAAATCTACCTGATTGAAGCAATTTACCTTTCAATCAATATTACTTGTTGCTACGGAACCCTTCATGGGCGAGCCCGAATCGCACTTGGGCGCTTTTTGTTATTTGTGTGTGTGTAAATAAATGTTTTATTTGTCTAAATAAATCCGCTAAAGTTAGTACACAAAACTAACTAGCATAAAGCAACTAGATGAATCATTAACATAATACAGCATAAATAGCATTTTAGAACTAGCGATCAGCATTTAGGCCAAAGATTTATTTGCTGTTTTGCTAAACTAAAACAAATGCTATAATAAAACCGCGCCTAGCACGTTCATGTGTGCAGCAATAAATGTCACTTCAACCTAAATACTAACAGATGACCTTAAAGCCGATCCGCAAATGAACGGATAAATTTTATTGGATTTGAATTTAATTACCAATCCCGCATATCCAGTATTGGAAATTCAAAAAATTTGCTAGGCCTAGTTAATTAAATAAAGTTCTGATTATTGTTCATTTAGTACCATTGATAAACAGCGGTAAATGATATTATTATGATACTGGGGTCATTATAGGAAATACATTTAAAGTACCTAATATCTATCGAAAGCACTGACCTCTAACTATAGAGCACTGGACAGGTTGTTCCGTTTGTTTGACAGCAAATTTTTTGTGCCTATTTGAAGCGCCACTCGCGAGCGTCCAGAGAATTAATTTTGATGTATAATACAAATGGCTGCGAAGGAACGTACAATACTCTGAAGTATTTTTGCATTTTGAATTAATTTTGTTCGTTTTCTGTGTTATTTATACTTCATGAATCAACGTAATAAAGAACACAATTTGTTTTTATAAGTAGTTTCCCGCCATGTTCGATCACATCATCACATCACACATCATACACCATCGATTTTTGCTGAGGTTGTCTTCACTAGTTTTAGTACCACAGACTCTCGCTACATGTTCAACAGCGCCAAAATGGCGAATATCAAACAGGCACAAAAGCATTTTGACAGTCGCCAGTCCAGTGATATGAGGTCAGTGGTCGCACTGACCTCTACTATATACCACTGGCAAAAGGCAATTATCGTTATAATTTGCATCAGCATCAGAGTGCCTGATAATAAATTTAAACATTCCAAAAATGAGGTTGATTCTTTTAAGAACTGACAGTCTTTATACTGTCAGTTGTTAGAAGAAGTCACCGTTTTTATGATTACCTTCCATCACCCAAATTATACTATATTTAATGCAGAACAATGACTGTGAACCCCTGGTATAGAACCTTTGATATGGACACTAATAATTTATTCTGGGTGATATAAATAATCTGCTAGCAGTAAACAGTCGGGTAATGTCCATAATTAATGCCGGTGCTGTGGTTTCTTCTCGCCACGGAAATATCAGTTTGAGAAAGGACATCATTATTGTGGGCTTAAAAATTATTTAATGTTTCAAAAGCTTTACGCAGTGCTTGCATTGAAACTTCCTGATTGTACTTCTGTTATTAAAACCCTTGTCAGAATTTAAAGTACGGGTTTGCCATTTCATGATGGAGATATATTAAGGGATACAATAAATGGTGTACTGTAGGATAAGTTTATATTATCAAGGTTATTAATCCTTGTCGTCATTTCTGTATCCTAATTAGTAGATCATTTGGCGGGGAACTGTTTTTCTTTTCAAGCAAATATTTATGAAAATTGAGGGAGAAATGGCTCATAGAGCAAATCATGACGGTTGTTACCAAGCTGTTTTAGGTGAGCCTCTGCGTCATTGTTTAAAGTTCTGCATAATACATATTTGGTGTTATTGCTGAACCGAATCTAGGAAAGCTAAAATTAACGCTATGCCGCTTCAACTAATATTTATTATCATCACATCGGGTAATTTCCATTTTAATCTATAACCAGAAAATTTGCATTCTTTATTTATTTATATTCTTTATTTATTTGTATTGATTCGTTTTGAATGCTTTGTGTGTGAAATATAGACAACATTAAAACTATTATAAATTTTTTTAGGTCTTACTTTTTGGTCGATCAAGATGGCACAATGAGAGTTGGTGAGCGTCATACATAATATTTTAATTTCTTCGCTTTCGTACGTGGTGAGGACTGAATAGGCTTTACTACTCCGCTTTACTCCATGCCGGTGTCTCCTGGGTTAAAAAATTGAATTAAAATGATAAAAATAGCCTAAATATACATATATACTGCTATAATAAATATAATTGATAATTTTAAAACTGTTTAAAATACTCTTTACATTGAACGCGACGTTATAAAATTTTAATTAAACCTGGCCATTACAGACGGCATTGAGAGGAACAATGCTTCAAACAATACTAGATACATTATTAATGTGACAACTCATTGTGTCTCTACAACCATACTTTGTCACTTATGATGTGCTAATAGGGTTTGATACCATCATAAATGTTATGTTATATGCAAATGATTGCGTTAACAGTGGAAATAAAAATAGTCAAGTCAAGTACAAGTCGGTTTAGATACTTTAATAAATCGGTCCAAGTTACGATCCTTGTGGGACGCCAGGACGTAGCAGTAATAGTGTATTTGGTAATAATTGTTCATGCCATACTTAGCCATCATAATACGTATGAACTAAATTTTTCGACAACACAGTTTTACAGTTGATCTTTTATTTTTATTTACATTTAAAGAGGGAGCAAACGTTCAAGAGGCCTCGCGTGATGGGTAATACTGAGGCAACCAGCACGTTCAACAGCAACGTGCTGGTTGAGGTTTGGGAAAACTGCAGTAATTGATTGTACAAAATGGCTGTTCGAGGCAAGAAGTTTTTGTAAAACGCGCAGTTGTAGAATACCCAACGTCAATTTGATGCGAGTGGAATTTCGCATTTTGTCGTAATCTCCGGTGGTGGAATGCGGTGGCTCGTATCAACCCGAACAACTTTTATCATTTACATCATTTTATCATCAGTGGGAAGCTATATGGGTGACGGTGGTACCTTGTTCTCTCAAGCAGTAGTAGATATGTAAGCACTATTTGTTTTTGGGCTGAAGGTCGATATAGCTATTGAAATTACTAATCCATGGTTAATGAGCCCCGACTGAAAGCCGAGAATGGGTCATCTGTGCTCTACATTCCCAGAGGTTCTCCGGTGAAATTCCCTGCAAAAAAGCTCGGCGAGATTCGAGGAGATTTTAGTGGGTATTGTAGCATTGTAACCTCTTCTATTTAAGTAAAAGAGAGGTAAAAGTGGTTAAGTTCCACATTCAATGTTCTATCTAGCGTAGGGTCCTACGTAAATGTATTAATCCGCCTCGTTTAAAAAAATTTCGTTTAAATAAGTTTAACATGATTGAAAATTGTAAATTATAACTAAGCTAAGGAATGAGCTTCCTTGTGTCCAATGGTTACCTACAAATGAAAGCACGTACACTTTTCTAAGAGGCCGGCAGTGCTCCTGTCATCATTCTCTGGTGCTGCAAGAGAAAGTGGGTCGGGGTGATTAAATAGCCTCAGGTGATCCATACGGTCCACGTCTTCCATAAAAATAAAAATTAAACGGATTTTGTTGCTGTGACGCATAATGGCCTGTCACCATTTATTATCTGTTGTGTTAACTTTTCGTGATACATACTCTATTATATAAGGAAGCAGTAAAACTGGGCTGAACATTTCCACACAATTTCCTAAAGACGTCTAAAAGCCTTGGCGTCAAAGTAAGATCGATCAGACCGCACCTTTCTCGGTAAGCTAACTCGGTCGAAACATCCATTTTAATTTGTTGCCTTGTCCGTAGTACCATCATTTAGATTAATACTGCTGTAGTTTCATTCAACATACATTGTTGTACAGTAGGCGATTAGACAAAGTATTAACTTTTATTAACAGTTTGTCATTTTTAAGTGATATCCCTAACTTCTGGGTATATATAATATTCAAATTTAATTTGTACCAAATTTTATTCTCTGAGCCTGAGAGTTGTACAAGACTCTACCAGGATTTACGGTGTATGTGTCTCTCGGGGTGAGACTGATTGATAGAATCCCGAATGCGGTAATACAAGGGCGCTGTGGTCTGAAAGAAGATGTTGTGACTAGGACTGAGAAAATAATGCTGAAATGGTTTGGACACGTGGAGCAAACGAGTGAAGAAATAATGACTTATCAAACATATAAGGCAAGTGTGTGTGGGCAAGTCGGTCGTGGGAGACCTCGTAGAACATTCGTAGAAACGTCCGAAGCACCCGTAACCGGCGAGCATGTACAAAAAGAGTAGAGATGAACGTAAAGGAAGTTCGTGAGATTTGTAAGGATAGAAGCAAGTGGCATTCTATTGTCTCTGCCTACCCTGACAAGAGAGAGCAAAATACGTGTCGAATTGGTTGAAGCAGAGTTTTAAGTTACCCGCACGTTCAGTCGGGGGTTCAAAGTAGGCTGGTTTTTTTAGGAGGACGTTACAACCCCTAACGCTAAGCCGTGTGGTTGGGCTTTAGGTGCATTTTTCATGTAGAATAACAAATCTTAGCCAATTTTTATGACACTACGGGACGAGACGAGCAGGACGTTGAGCTAATGGTAATTGATACGCCCGCCCCATTACAATGCAGTGCCACTCAGGATTCTTGAAAAACTCAAAAATTCTGAGCGGCATTACAATTGTCTCATTTGCCCAGTAATTTCACTAGCTACGGCGCCCTTCAGACCGAAACACGATAATGATCACACATTACTGCTTCACGGCGGAAAAAGCCGGCATCTTGTGCAAAGAAGCCTCCCTGGCAAAAAAATTGTAAAGTTTTGATAAAACGTTAAATTATTATGTTATATAGTAGTTAAACGCTAAATAAGTTTCATGTTTTTCTTAATTCAAGTTAATTTTTTTGAAATAAGTCTCGAGTAATATTTTAATAATTTTATCAGACCACTTAAGTAGGAATAGAGACATAACACGGCCTTGGAGTTTGTTAATAAGCGCTACGTTAAAGGCTTTCGTAAACACTTTAATAAAAGTACACTTGATTACTCAAATACACATTCTTGTTTATACAAGAATATATAAACTTCCATTTCAATTACGAAAATATTATATAAGACTAAATATAAAAAACTTGTTACAATTAACTCTCTCGTTTCAACCCACTCAGTTTCCCTACATGGTCCGATTACTCGCGGCCCCATTTTGACGGTCACCAACTCGTGAGAAACACACTCCATACTGTCGAATACGTAGCCAACTGTCCGATCTAATCACACGAATAAATACTCTTAAAACGAACTGTCGAATGTCTGGGTTACAAGAAGTCTTATTATCAGACACAATATCTGACATAATTAGAGCGATTGGTACGATTATTATTGCAAGACTTTATAAAATACATATGGACAACAATTTGAACTTTAAAACAGAGGAAACAAATGATGGAGTTTAAGCTGAAACAGTGAAAAAACAAGATGATGTTAAAGAAAGCTTTCATTTTTAATCAAGTCAACGCAAAATCTGTAATTGTGTAAATTTATAATCTTTACATAAAGGACAAATACAGCGTTGGTAATTTTATTATTAGTTGGTATTGCTAAGGAATAACTACAGAAGGTACAAATCCCCATATATATATATTGTTGGAAACGTCTTGATGAGAAAAGCTAAAAATCTTGAGATTGAGTTTCTAGATGGTCGGAATCAAAAGCTATTCAGGTTCAAACATTTCCTATAGAGTTACATTGAAAATGAGATTTGTTTTCAAGACGAGCGGATCGTCGCTACTAATTCATACGTTATTAGTAAGTAAGAAATCATAGTTAGTTTGACTAGGCTTCTTACGCACTTAGCTCATGACTGGGCCATTGTGCGTTTCCGTTCGTTTTCTTACTCAGACAAGTCCAGACCGTCCCAGAAGTCTAGCAGCCTCTTTCAGATTGCTACAGGCATCACGAAGCACTGCTGGAGATCGAATGATTTGTGCCCTTTGTTCGGCCACACTCCTACACTCTATAAGTTTCTTCTGCCTACGTGCATCCTCTGCATAAAGGGCTGTTTATCACACCTATGGTAAATAGATGCTTGTTTAAGGGACAGTGACCTGTGATAACACCTACAATTCTGCATGTTCTGTCCCTATGAAGTCTGATCAGGTTGCGGTCAGCCTCTTTGATGACTCATCTTTCACTGTTTTTCTATTCTGTTGGATGGGCTTCTTCCGCTTGTTTGCGCCGACACTTTATGATTTGTTCAAGAGATATGGATAGCAGTGCTTCCGGCCTATATACTACAGCTTCAAAAGAAAGATTGTCCTTCACGTGTCTCCTGTCTGTGTATGCATGCCCGGTTAAGCATATGCAATAATAATACTAGTAATATTTAGAGTCAAATGGCCATTGTTGGCACGGTCTAGTGAACAAACCTCATAATCAACTCTTCGGGAAATATTTGAACCTGAATTGCTTTTGATCCCGATCGCCTAGAAACCCAAACAGAACGATCTGAAGCTTTTCTCATCAAAACCTTTCAATCGATATTTTAGTACCAATTGTGGTAGCTAAGGAATAGAATTTCGAAAGCAAAGGATTGTTTAAAAATTTTATGTCATCGTGAGTGAAATGTTTAAGATATTAAGACCTTATCGAATTGGATAATAAGAGGGAGGATATAATAAAATACAACAATTTCAAAGAGAGATAAATTATAAATTTAAATATCCAACGGTTCATTCTGAGAGTGCATGCATTGCAAAGTAAAAATATAATTTATAAGCAATTGCAAAAATGAAACAGTGCTGATATTTTGCTATTTTCTCTGTTCCATTAAGACCAGCACGAGATATGAGATCTCTTTTGCATAATTTGCTTTTTCTCCTTGCTACGAAAATGAGTGCACTATACAGTTCATAAATCTGATGGAAATTTTCCGTAACTAAGGTGAATATTAAATGTCTCCTAGGACACTGAGCACAAATTCTAGAAATATATTAAAGCTTCTCTGACAAAGAAGGCTTACTATAGTATAGTAGATTATATAGATGATAATGATGCGTGGTTCTTGTGTGGTTTAGTCCAGGTTATATGATTTAAAAGATGGGCTGGGAGTTTCTTATCAGGTTTTCGCCCCATGTTAAAGCCCCTTTAAGAACTGATGTAGCTTCATGACGTTAACCAAGTGTTGTTGCAATATGTTATGTTATTGTCACTCCCTATAGTATACAAGTATGTAGCTATTTTATTCTAGTCTTGTTAAAGATATTATTTATAATTTATATATTTCTCATTATAAAAATGTGACGTTTCGAGTAATAGGTTCACATGATGGTAGACGATACCTCTTGCCATTACAATGCAAAGCAGTTTTCTTCAGAAACCCAAAATTGTCATCGATGAAGCTAAGACGTTAATACATGCCAGTGACCTAACGCATAACGCGAAACGGACGACCAGGGCGTAGAAGCCCTATTTAAAGATTAAAATAATTTATAAACAATAATTGATGGCTAAAAAAAATTTAGACATCCACCCGATTTAAACTTTTACATTTTTGGAAACAAAAATAATGTTATTTGTAGTAATATTAACCGAACGTTTATATATAAACTAAAACTAAGCATATGATCACCACATGTTCTCTGGAAAACACGGATCTTTAAACAATACTAGGATGGAAACACTGATTGACTGATATTAAGAATTTCATAAAAAAAATCGATTTCTGTGGAATAAAATACGCAACAGAGCTAAATGACGATATACATTTAAACATAGAAGCCAATTTATTTAAGGCACAAAAAAACAAAAGCAAAGCTATTGGCAAGTTATCAATAAAACAAAACAAAATTTGCATAAAGACAATGTATTACAGATTATTAAAGGTAATAAAATTATAAAATCTGCCAAAATACTTGCTTAAGTCAATTCAGACCTAAAGTCTCATCTGTTCAGTAATATGACTAGCTACGGCACTATTCAAACCGAAATACAAGTAGTGATTGCACACTACTGCTTCATTCCACATTGTAAACGACGTCCTGTGAAAAAAGCCCACCACTAGTAAAAAAATATAACACCTCAATAGGGATAAAGATGGAAATTGGCAAATGTTATACAGAGAACAACACTAGAATTCTATAGACATTATTTTATACCATCTGCAATACATATACATACATTAAATTTAATTTTAATCATTTATCCTTTGCAAGTTCTTACTGACAGTTCATAACATCATACTCGAGAACATATTAAAGTAAAATTTCATAATGTAATATAATAAATAGGTTAATATGTATTATTTCTAGCTTTTGTTTTGTAAGGTCGCAGCCAGTCTACACCTTTCTAGATCTGCAGAGTTACGTGATGCAATGCGACGTTGCCGCGCCGCCAAAAATAATGAAGCAAAATAAACGTGTACTGTAGCTGGAATTTAGGCATCAAAGAGAAATAACGAGCGATCCAAATACGAGAGATGACATTTTATTTTTATGAATTACTTTTGATATTTTCCGATAAGTATATATATTACGATTTACGATACGATAACTATCTACATCCACTGTACCAGTGGGAGGCTTCTTTGCACAGGATGCCGGCTAGATTATGGGTACCACAACGGCGCCTATTTCTGCCGTGAAGCAATAATGTGTAAGCATTGGGTTTCGGACTGAAGGGCGCCGTAGCTAGTGATATTACTGGGCAAATGAGACTTAACATCTTATGTCTCAAGGTGAATAGCGCAGTTGTAGGGCTGCACAGAATTTTTGGGGTTTTTCAAGAATCCTGAGCGGCACTGCATTGTAATGAGCAGGGTGCATCAATTACCATCAGCTGACCGTCCCGCTCGTCTCGTCCCTTATTTTCATAAAAAAAAATCCCCACAAACTAGCCCACATTCAAAGACACGATAGATTCCATTCGCATCAAAGAACAACCGGTGCAAATGTGATGAATTCAAAAGGGTTCGGTCTTATTATATTAAAAACTACTAATTGTTAAAGTAGAAGTAAAAACGAAAGAAGAAAACTAAATAAGGAAAAAAAAAAAATAACAAGTACAGCTAATTAAATCATTTTTTTTTTATGGAATAAGAGGACAAACGAGCGTACGGGTCACCTGTTGTTAAGTGATCACCGCCGCCCATACTCTCTTGCAACACCAGAGGAATCACAGGAGCGTGGCCGGCCTTTAAGGAAGGTGTACGCGCTTTTTTTGAAGGTACCCATGTCGTATCGTCCCGGAAACACCGCACAAGGAAGTTCATTCCACAGCTTTGTAGTACGTGGAAGAAAGCTCCTTGTAAATCGCACTGTGGAGGACCGCCACACATCCAGATGGTGAGGATGATATCCTAACTTGTGGCGTGTCGTGCGAAGGTGGAATACAACAAATGAAATAGTTATGAGTACAGTACATGTATCAACATACGTTATCATACATTACAACATAAACAAGGGTTTTACGAGAATATTGTAAGAAAATATGAAATAATGTTAAAGACAAAACCAACGAAAGCAGAGTTCGCGACGACAGGATAATAAACAATCCATTTGCGGAGTTTTGTATATAAATAGGTTTAATTAAGCTTCCTATCTCTTTAAAAATATTTGCGAGAAAACTCGAGCTTATCACAGAGCTAAATCAGCAAAAAATTGTTGTTGCCGCTAAGACACTTCTTTGCAATTTTATCGGCCGTGTTGTTTGAAAACTGGTGACCTTTCAAATCACAATGGAAGTATGCCAATTATATTTATGTAATGTTATGTGAGAGCCAATTATCACAAGTGTTTGATGTTTTATTGTTGAATTGAACGAAATTGTTGTTTTATTTTAATGTGTAAATACTTTTAATTATTTACACTGATTTTTATTTTTGACTTACTCGTGTAAGGCTTTGAGTTTTTGACGTTTGAGTATTTTTGTTTCGTCACTTTATGTACACACATGTAATGTAATTGAGATGATTTGTAAAACTATGAAGCTATAAATGTTAATTTAAAAGAGTGATAATGAATTTCTTGCCACATTTGCTCGTTAAAGCTCAACCTTTTCCAAAGTGGTGGGAAATATGAAAAGAAAAAAAAAATGTTGACAGTCATAAGTGTCATTTCCTTGACCTACATGAATAAAGTGATTTTGGTTTGATTTCAAATATTATATTTTAGAATACTGTAAATAAATTAATAAAAATAACATCACAATATTGAAGTAAAGAGTTTTTATTTAAATGAAATCACATCATTCATTAATAGCACCATTGTTACAAGTCAAAAAAAGTATATTAAAAATGCTAATTATCATTTTAGATAGGTAGGGAAGTATTACGTACTTCCCTACCACAATCCCAATCCCAATCACAATAATACAATTTTATATTGTAATTGTTGTTTTGTTATATAAAAAAAACACATTTAAATTTGGAATTTACATTTTTACAGTCATGATATATTCTGTGATAGTCTGATAATTTATGAATGTTACACAATGACGTAGAATAAACAACTAGACTCTCATTCGCCTATTAAAAGGTCCTCAAAAAATGTCTGAGCGGCGTTATATATGTGTAAACAATAACTTATACAGATAACATTAAAACATTCATTCAAATTAACACCTTTTTTTGCGGCAATAAAGTTCAAAGTCTATTTGATACGCTCATTAGAAGTAGTAACATAACGTCACGCGCGAGACAGACGCGAACACGAGGCAAGAACATTTTGTTTTAGCACTTGAAATGTATTTTTTTTTAATTTTATAAAAATGTCATGTTAGTTAAACAATTTTGTTAATTGAAAAGAGCACTTGCCTGAAATACGACACTCCATCACTTATAAGTTTGGATATGCTTATTATTTGAACAGTTTTTCACTGAACGCTTTGTCATTGCGTGGCGTTATACTCAAAGCGCGGTCGAAACACAACCGAACGAAAACACAGCCTAATAGTCAGAATTTTGCTTTAGACAATTTTTGAGCTTAATTTGAGTCTAATTGTTAACATTTTAAGATCTAGGTCTTAATATTTACAAGCAATACAATATGCATTCATTAAAAAGTATATCTTCCTATATATATGAATGTATTGTGTCATGAATAGCTGAAAGGAACCTACAACTTGCAGCCGAGTTCGCAACGAGACCACATATGAAAGGCGAGCAACAGAATAATCGCCTTTATTAACAGTCTTTACAAAACCTGTACGACTTAAAACAATAAACCATTGAAATCCCGCTATTTTAAGTGGAACGCTTTTATGTATGCGTTTGAATATGTATTTTTTTTATGAAAATAAGAGATGAGACGAGCAGGACGTTCAGCTAATGGTAACTGATACGCCCTACCCATTACATTGCAGTGCCACTCAGGATTCTTGAACAATCCCAATACTCTGAGCGTCACTACAATTGCGCTCGTCACCTTGAGACATAAAATGTTAAGTCTCATTTGCCCAGAAAATTCACTAGCTACGGCGCCCTTCAGACCGAAACACAGTAATGCTTACACATTGCTGCTTCACGGCAGAAATAGGCGCCGTTGTGGTACCCATAATCTAGCCGGCATCCTATGCAAAGGAACCTCCAACAGGTAAATTATATGACACTCTGTGTTAGAGGTTAGTTCTAAACTCATCTTTTTTTTCGACGTTTTCACAGCCTCCCACTTGGATGTATGTTAGTATGTATATAGTATTAGTATAACGGTGATCTTTTTATTGAGAAAACTTAGCGAGAATAATCGTCACACATTCTATAAACTTTTTTTTTACTTTGTATATTTTTTTATTGTAAAATCTATAATGTTAGGTTAATATCTATAAAAGGCTTACACTCAACTCAATTATTGCACAATGTTATTTCATAATTTGTACATTTATAAAGTGAAAGAATACATAAATACATTAAAACATATTTTAAGAAAAAGTTTAAATATATTTTTTAATATATTTACGAGTGAGATGTTCACCTGATGGCCGACTGGCTCATAACTGGCCAGAAATAAAAAAAGACGCCATTGCAAGTTTTGGTTTACTTACCACTTTCAAATAAAATATCGTCAAGCAATGGGTACTTAACTCCGGAGTTTAATAAATTAGACGATAAAGGGATTATTTATAATCCACTACCGAAAAAAATTGGAGATAGTTTCGATACTTTTAGGTATCGTAACTATCTCCAATTTTTATGCTTATGATGATTTTGATCAATGCAGAATACCAAAAAAGCCAAGGTTCTCAATAGTAATATTATGAATATATAAAAAATAATATACAAATTATTAACTAAGTAAATGCTTTTTTTGTAACCATAGCTTGTAATCGCCTCGAAAAATATGCGAAATGAAGTCTTAGGCAAGATGTATAGAGCCAACTTAGACTTTACTTAAATTTACCAGTGGGAGGCTCCTTAGCACAAGATGCCCGCTAGATTATGGTTACCACAACGGCGCCTATTTCTGCCGTGAAGCAGTAATGTGTAAGTGTGTTTCAGTCTGAAGGGCGCCGTAGCTAGTGACATTACTGGGCAAATGAGACTTCACATCTTATGTCTCAAGGTGACCAGCGCAGTTGTAGTGCCGCTCAGAATTTTTGGGTTTTTTCAATAATCTTGAGCGGCCCTGCATTGTAATGGGCAGGGCGTATCAATTACCGTCAGCTGCACGTCCTGCTCGTCTCGTCCCTTATTTTCATAAAAAAATAAGAAAAAAAAACTGAGCTGAGTGTGATAAAACGCGAACTTGACTTTTGCATGTCTACTTTGCATTGGGCAGTTTTAGCTTAAGCTCAGTGATATTTCAGCTGTCAAATGACTATAACAAAGAAATGAAACAGTATGCTAAGCTTACACTTAGCTAAGTTTTACGTTTGTGAAGTCTTACCACCTTATTCATAATAGTCTGCTAACTTAAAGCATTGCTAATTCTCACTCTGTCTTCTTCTATTGACCTAAGTCAGAATGAGAAAAAACACTAATTAGCAGCTGTTTCAAGTTAGCGGACCATTAGGAATAAGGGGGTTAGTACGCTATATATCTCAGCCTTAGTATTGGGGGACTGGAACCCCTGGCTTCATTCAGGAGTTAACTTTAATCCTTCGCTACGGTCACAATCCAATATAACGCGCATGACATACAGTGATTTTCACCCTTGCTGTGTTATTAATAAACCCTGAGTAAAGTTATTCCAAATTTAAAACTTAAACTGCGTTAAAAATAAACTTGGTATAAAGGTATACCTGATATTAAACCAAGTATATGCAAATTGTTGTCTAACGGCCGTTTTCAATAACCTATCTATCCTTAGTTTAACTTACTAGACGACATGTAGAGTGTAGACAAATCTATCCTTTTACGCTTACTTACATTTCAATAACCTATTGACAGATAGTATTGGACTATAACTACATTTGACATAACTATGGATAGATAAGATCTTGTCATTAAACGGTAACAGCAATGTATCCGTAAGTTAAACTAAGGGTAGATAGGTTATTGAAAACGGCTGTATATCGCTAATAATACTGTCAATACAATGATAATTATGAAGTTTTTCGAATGTCAGGCAGCCTTACAAAAAAAACGCGGGATACATTATACGTCCGAATAAACTATTTGTAAGCAAAATGTGTATTTGTAAATATTTTGCATATACTTGGTTTATGCTCAGGTATATCTTTATACTAAGTTTACTTGTAAGGCCGTTTGTCTTTACCTAGGAAGAAGTAATTTTAAACTGGGAGTAACTTTACACTGCGTTTACTTAGAAAACCTTTGGTGTATAATCTTAAATTAAACCATTTATCAATATACTCGATTGAAAGGAAAACCCACTATTAAATTAAGGGGAAAATAAGATAATCTCTTTATTAAATCAATAAAAAATATTTGAAAGATATATATATATATATAAAGAAAACCTATAATACCTCCATGGCCAGTTTGTATATAAAAATACTTTTATATTCTCATATTTTATTCGTTAATAAGTTATTAATTGATTTTGTAATAGTAAACCGCCTACTTCTACATCCAATCGAATCGCTTCAAATTTAATTAAAATACACGCATATAAAGATATTACCATTTGTAGAGTTAATTCAAATTATATTAATATTGTATATAATCTCAAACGGAACAAGTTTTTTGCGCGTCGTACTTTTAAATAGCGATCAATCACAAATCTTGTTTCATTTAGAACAACTTTTTATCCACGACTAGGTACATGTCATGAGGTATATCGAAAGAATTTTGATAAACTTTAGATTAAAGATAAGTACAAGTAGTAGATCTGTAGCCAAGGTACATATCAAGGTGGAAGTAAGATCACTGAACTGACCATACGATGAGAGATAGGACAGAGCACTGGACAAAGGCCTCCCTCAAAGATTTCCACGACGATCGGTCCTGCGCTGCCCTCATCCAACGTCCGGCGATCTTGACCAGGTCGTCGGTCCTTCTTGTGCGGGCCTACCAACACAGCGTCTTCCGGTACGTGGTCGCCATTCGAGGACTTTACTGCCCCAAAGGCCATCTGCCCGTCGAGCTCCATCTGCCCATTGCCACTTCAGTTAGTCAGTTAGTCGGTAACTTTGGTTCTCCTACAGATCTTCTCATTTCTGATTCGATCTCGCAGTCTCCATTGCCCTCTGAGCGATCCTTGTTATTTACACCAACCCTTACTAGTTTTATTTATTTACTATTTTGTTAAAGTAACGTTAAATTAAAAATTACAACAAATTGTTGGATGAACCTTATAGATGATGACCATCGGACGGACCGGTGAAAGGCATAAAAGGCATTTATTTTCTCAAAATTGATTATTTTCGATATCATTTCTAATATACTAGATACTACTACCGCTTCGGAAACAAATGGCGCTCTAAAAGAGAAGAAACGGCGCAAGAAACTCTCCCAGCATTTTTTAATCAAATATACAATATTGTATTGTCATTGCTATTGCTATAAAATAATCATAATTTAGTCCCAGGCTGTCCCATCACTTAGATATTCAGCTGTGGAGTAGTAGAATTTACGACAGAGACATTTTTTGATAAAATATTCAAATTTATTTATAGATAATGCCTGAACAGTGGCTGGGACTTTATTATAAAAGTCTATACATTTACCTTTAAAGCTATTATGTATCTTATGAAGCCTACTAGGATTAGTTACAAGCAATCCCTTTTTTCTAGTGTTATAATAATGAAAATCAGTACTAAGCGCCTTATACTAACTGGTCATTACGGTAATAGTTTGTCGTGTCTTATGGTAGTAATAATAATTTTGCGTTGGACAATGCTACATACCATCGAACATAGTTCATTTCCAGACCGATGGTTCGGCCGTACTAAATCCGATTATGTGTTCAAGCTATTAAGGTAAGGACAAATCCACTCAATTCTATAAAAGATACTGTTCCTCACACTCTTTTTATTTTTTACTACCTTCGCACGACACGCCACAAGTTAGGATATCATCCCCACCATCTGGATGTGTGGAGGTCCTCCACAGTGCGGTTTTCAAGGAGCTTTCTTAATCGTACTACGAAGCTGTAGAATGAGCTTCCTTGTGCGGTGTTTCCGGGACGATACGACATGGGTACCTTCAAAAAAAAGCGCGTACACCTTCCTTAAAGGCCGGCAACGCTCTTGTGATTCCTCTGATGTTGCAAGAGAATGTGGGCGGCGGTGATCACTTAACACCAGGTGATCCGTAGGCTCGTTTGTCCTGCTATTCCATAAAAAAACTAGTTTTTGCTCAAGTGAATACTCGCGACATGACACTCAATCCATTTTTTGCTCTACATTGAAAAACTGTCTGTGTACGTGCAGTTTATACAACAAAAGTAATTTCGTGATTGATACGCGATATGTGAACGACACAATGCTTGTATATTTTGTTCCCATGTTAAATCAAACCAAGTTTTTTATTAGATTTAATAACGTTATATTTAGAAGGTATGTAACTTTTTGTTTAGTTCCTATTCACTTTATTGTTAGAACTTGCTAGACATTAGTAGTAAGCGATTTAGCATGTTTTATAGTATTTTTTTATGAAAAATATGGGACGAGACGAGCAGGACGTTCAGCTGATGGTAATTGATACGCCCTGCCTAGATTATTCAAAAAAACCAAAAATTCTGAGCGGCACTACAACTGCGCTCACCTAGAGACATAAGAATTGTTGCCTAGTAATTTCATTAGCTACGGCGCCCTTCAGACCGAAATACAGTAATGCTTACACATTACTGCTTTACACCGGAAACAGGCGCCGTTGTCCCATAATCTAGCCGGCATCCGGTGCAAAGGAGCCTCCCACTGGTATATCAAGCCGATTTGGAGAAACGCAAAATACAAATTCAAAAATTTATAAATGTGTAGGTACAAGATACATTGTTTAAAGGTAATAATATACACGGGGAGACTAATTCAGACATACATATTTTATAACAAGTATAATATGATTATTAGAGAATGTGTAATGTTGTTCAATTCAAATAGTTGCAAAAATTTTACCGCGTCGACGAACTCCGTCCGCATTTGCCAGTGGTGGTGTGTGTGAAACACCAATCATGTGTTTCAATGCTGTCACATGCATACATACAAAACAATCATAATATATCTATCAGCGTTCTCTCTCTATCAGCGTTCGTAAGAAACGTTTTCGGCTGGCAGTTTTTTTTCCGGCTTTACGATATATCCTATGATACTCACAAATAATGTGGCTTGCTATTGGTAACAGAATTTTCAAAATCGGTTCAGTAAATCCAGAGATTACCCTATAAAACTTCACATACAAACTTTACGACTAGATAATATTAGTTTTTTTTATGGAATAGGAGGACAAACGAGCGTACGGGTCACCTGGTGTTAAGTGATCACCGTCACCCCAAGGTACCCACGTCGTATCGTCCCGGAAACACAGCACAAGGAAGCTCATTCCACAGCTTTGTAGCACGTGGAAGAAAGCTCCTTGAAAACCGCACTGTGGAGGACCGCCACACATCCAGATGGTGGGGAGCATATCCTAACTTGTGGCGTGTGGTGCGAAGGTGAAATTCGGCGGCAGGAATCAGGTTAAACAGCTCTTCGGAACATTCCCCGTGATAAATGCGGTAGTATAGACTTATATAATTTGTAGGGCACATGATGCGAGATAAAGTGGGGAAATGGAGCAAAAGACTTACAGAATGGTACCATGGTATGACAAAAGTAAACGAGGAAGACAGCACACAAGGTGGGAAGATGAAATTAGAAAAAAAGAAGAGTTCCCAAAACAGAAAAGAGTGGAAGTCGTTGGAGGCCTTTGCCAATTGGCACGCCGATAAAGTGACATTTTATAGTTTATAGCTTAAGATTATTGGTTTTTCGAATGTTAATTGCTTTAGTACGGAATAAAATGGCTTTTATATTATAGTGAATATAATTTTAAGTAGGTACCGCTACAACTTTTTGACTCCTTGTACCTTTTTGAATAAATTTTATTATTATTATTACTAATCATAATACATAGCATTGAGTTTGTTTATTATTGATAACTAGCTGACCCGGCAGACTTCGTACTGCCTCAATGCCTCAATAAAAGACCTAAATTTTTGTATAAAATAAATTAAAAATAAACAAAAATTTAATTTTTTACCTCCTGAGAAAGTTAGAAAGATATAAAAATTCTAATTAGTTATTCATTTTAAACTATTAATTTTATTGCTTTCTGAACGACGGGGGACCGGTAAAGAAATTTGAAAATTGTTGTTTTTATTTAATTCCGAGTATTTTCATATTTATTCAGCCTTTTAAACCTTCTCTGGACTTCCACAAATAATTCAAGACTAAAATTAGCCAAATCCGTCCAGCCGTTCTCGAGTTTTAGCGAGACTAACGAACAGCAATTCATTTATATATATATATAGATAACACGTGCCATGAACTGTTATAAGTTCCAGCTCTTGATGTATAGCATTTTGTTGGGCTTATTTATATAGAGCTCAGTAACCAACAGACATAGGCATAATTCATTAGGGGTTTTATCACACTCTTAGGTAAAACATACAAAAATCTTATGAAACAATATCGGGTTATAAAACTGCATTATGAAATCTGCAAAAACAAACCATAACACGCTGTAATAAAATCAAATATTGTCTGACATTTAGAAGCGCTATGAGTAACACATAATTGCATAGCTATTACACTCATAATGAATGGTGTATTAAACGTGTTGAGATGATAATTCAATCAAGAGAGGATCAAGAGACTGCGAGCGTGTCTGTTTAATTAATTTCAGTCTTATAAGTAAGAAGTTAGAGTTTAGATTTCGACAGGCGTTAGATGAAAACTGTAATAGGATAGTGTTAGTTAAACGTACCTCAAACACAAATTAGGTTAGCATCTGTAGTTTGTACGTGAATTGAACGTAAACAATGCTTATATGTAATATTCATACTAACTGAACCGTAATTAGACTCATGTAGACAGGAAGCTGCTGAAATTATTTATCGTTCAAATTTTGTTTTATTTCTGTATCAACTTCGGTCACCAAATAGCACGTTTTTTTTTATAAAAGTACATGATTAATATGATTACAATTATTTGCAAGCTAACCTATTTCATATTATGTACTAATAACATTCAGGAAAATCTTAATTGCTCTTAAATCCTTAAATCTTAAATCCTTTTTGCTGTTAATAGTGATTTTCATTATTATAACACTAGAAATAAGGGATTGCTTGTAACTAATTCTAGTAGGCTTCATAAGATACATAATAGCTTTAAGGGTAAATGTATACACTTCTATAATAAAGTCCCAGCCACTGTTCAGACATTATCTATAAATAAATTTAAATGGTTTTATAAAAAAAATGGCTCTGTCGTAAATACTATTACTCCACTGCTGAATATCTAAATGATCGGACAGCCTGGGACTAGATTATGATTTCTTTATAGCGATAGAAATGACTGTACAATATTGTATATTTTTTTTTGAAAAGAGCGCAAAAAAAATGCTGGGAGAGTTTCTTGCGCCGCTTCTTCTCTCTCAGAGCGCCATTTGTTTCCGAAGCGGTAGTAGTATCTAGTTGTTATTAGAAATGACATCAAAAAGAATTCTAAAGGAATCAATTTTGAGAAAATTAATGCCTTAGGCGTACACCAGTTAATATGTTAAATATTGCAATTCGTTGTTTGCGCTGCGGCCTATACTAGATATGATGAAATAGCATAGAATATTATTAAATAAAGCTTAATGAAATAATTATCAATTTAAGTTTACATTATAATATTAATGATCAGAACCAAATAAAAAGGATATGAAGATTCGAACTCTTTGATCAACAATAGCAACTGTTGATCGAACTTCGAAATACAAACGTTCGAAACAGGCAGTTTGAATTTAGAACGAAAGTTTTTTTTCTGTATTTACCCTAATACTACTCAAAACTCACAGGCCAAACTATTCGACATTTAAACGTTGAATAAAACATTCGTAGCTCTTACACTGGTTCATATTGAGTGAAATATTTTCACCTAATAGAATATTCAGCAGTTAAATAATATTAACTAATGCAGGTATAACAAATTCATAACGCCTCGCCTATTTCAATATTAAATTCTAAATGGCGTGCCTCAAGATTGAAAGACCTCATTTGCATTTACTTGCATGTACAGTTGCGTACTGAAGCTATAATGTATATCATAATTTACACCTATAAAAAACGTAGCAAAAGGTTTTGATCGCTCAGGGGGTAATTAAAGGAGGCTATGCTCAGAGCTTTCCTGCGAGATGGAATAAGAAATGAGGAAATCTGTAGGAGAACCAAAGTCACTGACATAGCCCAGCTGGTTGCGAAACTGATGTGGCAGTGGGCACATAGCGTGACGGACAGATGGCCGTTGGGGCAGTAAAGTCCTCTAATGGCGACCACGTACCGGAAGACGCAGTGTTGGTCCCCCACAAGATGGACCGCACGATCTGATCAAGATCCCCGGAATAGGTTAGATGAGGGAAGTGCAGGACCGATCGTCGTGGAGATCTTTAGGGGAGGCCTTTGTCCAGCAGTGGACGTCTTCCGGCTGATTTGATGATGATGATGTACGTGCTCCGGGCCAAAAACTGAGAATATTCAAGCGTATAGACAACCTGACAGTCGGATAACGTATGATCAATTTGATTTATCAATGTGAGCGTTATATAGTGGTTACAGAGGCGTGCATATCATATAGGCAATTAGGCAGACCTCGATAAGAATCTAATTAAATATAGCACTAGTGTTGAAGTTGTTTAAGTTTAATATGGTTCCGTTATTCTATAACCAAACTTAGATTTCAGAGATTACCCGGAACAAACAACAGAATGTACCGTATATATATTCATATACATGTAGTAAAAAACGGTTATTTCAATATTACAAACAGACACTCCAATTTTATTTATATGTATAGATAAGCTTGTTTATTATAAGTCTATACGAGTACTTTGGACCGACAAAGTAAAATTCACTAACTGATGTATCGTATAACTGGAGGAGTGGAAAAGTGATACTCACGACTACAATGGTACGAAACTAAATACATTACTAGTGTTTAACAGACACACTGTTATGACATTTTATATAACAAGCACTGGTTTAAAGCTGTTTTAACTAGTTGAGGCATCCAATAGGAAGGATAATTTATATTCAAACAGTTTTATTCTTATATTATTTTTATGAAATACTAGCTGACCCAGCAAATGTTGTATTGCCATATAAAGTTATAAAAAAGATCAATAATTAAAATTTTTGGGGTATAAAAATAGATGACGACCCATTCTCATTAAGCTTTGACTGTTATGTCTATACATTGCCGCATTTACTCCAGTTGTTTAAAATATTCTTGGTGAATAAGCAGCAATGTAAAACATTTATTCAGTTCACATTTGATTCAGACAGTGACAGTTGACACACGACTAAGGAGAAATCTGTGCTTATATTGTCTTTAAGCACACTTTTTCCGTTCCGCTACTGATAGCGGAAGCGACTGTTGCGGAACAGACTGATATGCGAATGATATGTCCATATAAATGTAAAACTACAATAGTTGCCGTTCAAGAAACAGACATTCACTGCCCGCAGAATGAAGTTGTAGCCCTGTTTTAGATCCTACCAAAATATCTTTTGTTTATTTCTAACCTTTATAAATACCATTTTAACCAATAACCAAAGTAACAGATTTCATAATTCTGCTACTAAATAAAACACAATTTTAATATGGATAAATGATGGAAATGTGGACAATAATTACAATTACTTACTAAATACCACAAAATCTCATTGATCATGCAACAACTGCAACTTCGGGTTTATTACCTGAAAGATAAAAATAAGGTATATGAGTGATGGTGTTTGGGCTCTACACATTAAAACTAGCACATTCAATGCGAATTTTAATAAAATTGTAATCTATTGCTCGATCACGATATTAGTGACACAACACATTTTATTAGCCGAGTGGTTAGCGATCCTACCTACTAAGCTAGAGGTCCCGGGTTCGAATCCCAGTAGGTGCAAGCATTTATATGATGAATATGGATGTTTGTTTCCGAGTCATGGATGTTTAAATGTATTTATGTATGTTTATATGATTTTGTGTATGTTTAAGTAAGTATATTGTATTAAATATATCATTGTCTTGTAACCCATAACACAGGCTATATATGCTTAACTTGGGGTAAGGTAATATTTGTAAAAAGTGTGTCAATATTATATTATTATATATTATATTATATTAATCAGGTACTACGCATGACATGATTTTTGGAACACAGACCTAAAATTGCTAACTATATTTCTTAACAATACCACCGATGAGTAAAACTTATTATGTTGTAAAATATCGGTAAGGAACTTAACAATAACTCTTTTAATAATTCAATTGCTCGGATTTTTAAGGCGAAGAGTAAGCCGTAAACACGCAAACAAGGTGTTTTTAGACAAGTTTTTTGGTGAAATTATAGCATTTCGAGCTATGAACACTACTTAATCCTGTTACACATATCCTTAAGTCTTATTTGTAGGTTGCTAATGCTTGCTGTTGGTTATAGTTAACACTCCAGAGCCTTTTTGAACTACCACTTTTCCTTGCAGTTAAACAAGTTTTTTGGCATTTTTAAGAATATACAAAGCTTGAACAAAAAAAAACGAAAAGGACATCTGGATTCGAACCGGGGTCTTCTGCTTTCCGGATCACCCAATGTCCCATCTGAGATATTATAGTCTTGTATATAGTGGCGAAATTTACCTTTGTATTCTAATGTTATTGTAGCTGTTTCTCATTCAAACATGGATAAAACCATTTTTTTTTAAATTGAAACCTAGCTAGATCGATTTATCACCCCCGAAATCCCCTGCATACTTAATTTTATGAAAATCGTTGGAGCCGTTTCCGAGATTCAGAATATATATATATATATATATATATATATATATATATATATATATATATATATACAAGAATTGCTCGTTTAAAGATATAAGATAATATAATCAAAAATAAAAAAAATCCAATTAAGTTTTAAACGAGAATGTTTTTATACATATTTATGTGTCATTAAGGTGTATAATATACAAATAAATCGAAACTGTACATTTAATATTTTTTAAAAGAATACACAACGTGTGTTCTACAAATAATACTGAAGCCAAAAAGTAGTTAACAGAGTGTTTGTCTGTTTGTACTAATTTTGTATTCATATTTTGTGCATCTCAGAATCTGCCCTAACGATTTTAATTAAGTTGACTACACGGTTTTCGGGATCAAAAAAACAGATTCAGAATAATCATTTAAATCACGCGTTATTTGGAGATTTTTCAATGTGTTCTTAATACAATATTAGTAATGGTAACAGTAAACAATGTAAGTAATATATAAAGAGTTATATTACATTCAATGTTTTGCTTTGAAATTTTGATTCATCCGTACTACAAAGAGTACAACAAGACACACCGGACACATATCCGTGGTTCGTTAGCGCTGCATAAACATTACAAAGGCGATATTTCCCATTTCGTACACCGCACTCAGAACCAACCATAGAATAACAATACATTAAAGTATAGACAGACACAACGAGAACTTCTCAAACGGAGTTATAGTATGATAGAAATGGTGAGCAAATCTATTTTAACTGTAACGGTTTTTTACTGACAAGTCGTAAACAGTCAGCCACGCTTGGTATTTTAAATATTAAGCCCATATACTTAGAATATAGTAGCAAGTTCACGCATTATCGTGCTGTCAGATCTTCTATATGCTAGTCGCTAAGGGTGAGAACTATAAGGCGTTAGTTTAGCATGATCTTTAATAACGTTTTTATAGTCATTTGATAGCTGAATTACGCTGAGATTAAACTTAGACAGCCAAATACAAAAGCTTTAAATGACACATATTTTCCCCGAGGGAGGCTCCTTTGCACAGAAAGCCGGCTTGATTATTGGTACCACAACGGCGCCTATTTCTCTGCCGTGAAGCTGTAATATGTAAGCATTATTATGTTTCGGTCTGAAGGGCGCCGTAGCTAGTGAAATTACTGGGCAAATGAGACTTAACATCTTATGTCTCAAGGTGACGAGCGCAATTGTAGTGCCACTCAGAATTTTTGGGTCTTGAATTGGGTTCTGAATCCTGAGCGGCACAGCATTGTAATGGGTAGGGCGTATCAATTACCATCAACTGAACGTTCTGCTTGTCTCGTCTCTTATTTTCATAAAAAAAAAACACTCGGCAAAGTCTTGCGTAAGTAAAATCTGAGCAAAGTCTAAGGCTGAGATATATAGAGTGAACTTAGATTAGTTACACATACACTCAGCTAAGTTTTATGTTAGTCTTAGTTAGAGGCGATGTAATAAAACTTTCACTTTAAAAGATGTTGAAAATGGGTAATAACTATCTAATGTATTGGTCATATAACCTTCATTGAAAGTGCGAGTTCTAAACCCTGTTGAGACACCCAACTCCTAGATTATTAATAAGTCTAGATAGATATAGACAGCTGTGAAAACGTCGAAAAAAAGTAAACTTTAGAACTAGCCTCAGTTTTGAGCAATTCACGCACACTTACAGTAAGTGTTATACAAATCGCGAGTGTAAGACGTAGCTTGTCACACACACTAAACTAATATTCCTTGCTTGTTTTTATCGGTTGTATAACAGCAAGAGACTCTATCTATTAGTAAAGTCTGAGCAAAGTGTAAGTTCACTCTATAGATCTTAGTCTATGGATCCAACACAGTACAAAGAGTCAGTGTCTGCTAATATCCGTTGTACACATGTCCGCTTGCTAGGAGTCATTACCATTGCTTCTCGATCGTACTGGAGAACACCGCGTGTTACTCGCCGCTGTATTGTCATCTATTAGGACAAAATTTAGGTTATCCATTATTAAATTGATTGTTGGCGCGTTAAATCAACATCTATGCAATCAATAAGCAAATCAAATCAAATATATTTTATCAATAACCTCGTAGATAAATCACATTACACCTGTTATATGTAATTTTTTTATACTGCTCGTTCGGAAAGTAGATTTCGTTAGAGAAGAACGGGCAAGAAACTTTAAGGTTGCTCTTTTCAAAAAGATTAATAATTCTTATTTAACTATAATTACTATTATCAATTCTGAGACAGACATGTAGTTACATGGGCAGTTGCCCAGCACCTCAGTCCCAAGGGTTATTTATTTAGTCTCTAAATGACCGCAGACCTGAGGAAAGCTGAGGACAGGACGGAGTGGAGAAACTTGGCTAAAGCCGAGACCCTGAGCCAGAGTGTTCACTACTTTCAACAATGAAAAATACGATCCAGACGAGATCTAATGACGAAATAGCAATAAAACAATGGAATATAAAAATTCTAATGGCAACTAGAATTTATTAAATACAAGCTGGTGACCGGCCACTTCGCTTTACCTAAACAAATGTATATTGTTTTCCAAATTCATATTAAAATTTAAAATATTTTTTGTTAATTGCGAAAATTATAGAATCAATTATTACAATATTTGTCAGGGCGACAGGAAAAGACTACTAATTATTTCCGAGTGACACAAAGATTTTATGATAGAGGAGGACAAATGAGCTTATGGGTCACCTCATGTTAAGTGATCACTGCCGCCCACATTCTCTTGCAAGACAGATCACAGGATCGTTGCCGGCCTTTAAGAAAGTGAAAGAATAAATAAAATAAAAAGAAAAGAAAGAAAGATCACTTAACACCAGGTGACCCGTACGCTCGTTTGTATTCCTCTCTACTACTCCTATTCCATACAAAAAAAAAGTACGGGTTTTTTTTAAGGTACCCATGTTGCATTTATTCCGGAAAACATCGCACTAGGAAGCTCATTCCACAGCTAGGTTGTACGTGGAAATAAGTAATACAAAAACGACACTAACGCTAATAAAACAGCGGGAAAAACTTAGCAATCACATAATTGTTTCTCCATGTGCTTAAATTGTGTCATGGAATTAATTTAAATTAACGATTTAATAACGTCAAGCAACTGCAATTTGGTGCACGAATTTCGTTTCTGTACTAGTCGGTACAAGTAACCGGAAATGCAGCGCAATTTAACCATCACTGACTTAAACATGACACAGTTTGGAGTCTCTTTAACGCTACTGTTATAATTAATAATAGTTAAAAAAAAAAAACAAAAAAATACGCGTGTATAGAAAATCCCAAAGAAAAATCAGAAAATAATTGATTTGAATTGAAAATAGTGTAAGAAAAAATGATTTTATTGTAAAAAAGCGCGGGGTGCATGGCATCAATAGTTATAAATATTTTATAAACAGATATGAGTAGATGGGTTATTTTGATAATATCCTGAAAAGCACCACACGCGTTTTTTACAATAAAATCATTTTTTCTTATCTATTTTCATTTTAAATTTCTTAAGATTTATTTTCTATTTTTTTGAGGGATTTTCTATAAAAGCGTATTCTTTTAGTTATTTTTAAACAATTATTTATTTTTCATTTTTATTTTTTTGTTATAAAAAATTATATATAATATATATTATTAAGTTTCTATTGAAATTAAATAAATACAATTTAAGCACATTGTGAATCTATACTTCTATCTTAGATAATTTATACGTCTATATGACTGCGACAGTTGTGAACGTAGAAAAGAACTGCGGCGAACTGTTAACCTCTATTTTGAGCAACGCACGCGCTGTGCGTGTCAAACACTAAAACAATGTGATTGACGTATGGCGAGTGTAAGATGAAACTGTCATGCACACTCAAGTAAGTAAGTAGACGTAGCCTGTTGTCATGCGTTGCATAACGACAAGAGGCTCTATCTTGACGTAAAAATTATTTAAGACTTGTATACTAATGTTATATAAACGTAAAGGAGTTGATCAAGAATACTGAAGGCTAGGCCACTACCTTATATACCTGGAACAAGAAAGATCAGCTTGGAATTGAAAATAAATGACCCGAAATTCTATTCCCTACCTACCTCACCAGTGGGAGGCTCTTTTGCACAGGATGCCGGCTAGATTAAAGGTACCACAACGGCGCCTATTTCTGCCGTGAGGCAGTAATGTGTAAGCATTACTGTGCTTCGGTTAGAAGGGTGCCGTAGCATGTGAAATTACTGGGCAAATGAGACTTAACATCGTATGTCTCAAGGGGTCGAGCGCCACTGCATTGTAATGGGCAGGGCGTTTCAATTACCATTAGCTAAACATCCAGCTCGTCTCGTCTCTAACTGTCATAAAAAAATATAATATTCTGGTTTCTGAGTAATTTATTTATAGAAATAAATCAAAGCGTCAGCCACGTCGATTTTAAAACCCTGACTTATTCTAAAATATCACTAAATTCAAAATAAAATTTATTTATTCTAATAATATTGACACACTCTTACACAAATTATCTTGCACCAAACTAGGCATAGCCTGTACTATGGGTACAAGATAACGATATATTTAATACAATATACTTACTTAAACATACATAAATACATTTAATATTCCATGAATCGGAAACAAACATCCATATTCATCACAAAAATGCTTGCACCTACCGGGATTCGAACCTAGAACCTCTTGTGTAAAGTGAGCCTTATTACATCGTTCTTAGGGCCATAACGGTTTATGGCCCTGAGATTAAGATAGTTCGGTAACTATTACACACTAACGCATAATAGAATTATCCCTACAAAGTTAAGTTACTGCAAATTAATGAGAGTAAACAGAGGATTTTGAATTTAACCGGATAACAGTTTTTATTTTATGTAACAACAAAGAGGTTTTATGTCGCTGAAAATCTGTTAACATTTTTGTAATAAATATATGTCTTAATTAAAACGATATAAGATTATTATCAAAATTATTTATAATCGACAATATTTTGTTATAAAATATATGCATTTTAATAAAATACATGTTAGTTTTTCTCGCAAGTTTGTTGAAAAAGGGCGTGTACTGTATGATACTATAACATTTGTAATTTGTGGTTTGTTACTCCAAAACAATTTCAATATCAACTATCATTACCTTACTGCCCGGAAACCATGAATATAAGTTCTAATGCATCAAATTCATTAAATTAAGAAAATGAAAGATAAAAGAAACAATAACAAGTTTAGTTTAAACTAGTTCTACAGTATAAATCTGTTTTAAATCTTATTTGTAACGAGTTAGAGTACAGAATAACGTATTGTGAAAATCTCATTAAACCGCTAGATATAAGGTTCCATAAATAATACTTATATAGTGGAAATCCTTTATTTTTCCGTTCCTAATGTTACGACGGGAAACAGTAATAATGTTGCAAAGTTACGACAATATTTTACACGCCGGCGGGCCAGAGGCACGCCCATGTCAAGTTTCACAAGTGAAATTGCTTTTACTGTTATTTTCACAAGGTTTTTACACATAATTGACATGTTTAACGGAGAATGAAGTATGTTCTAATGAGTATCGACATTTAACAGATTTTTTTTTTATGGAATAGGAGGACAAACGAGCGTACGGGTCACCTGGTGTTAAGTGATCATCGCCGCCCACACTCTCCTGCAACACCAGAGGAATCGATGATTGTATAGTAAATAACATCAATAATCCCTACTAATATTATAAATGTGAATGTAAGTTTGTTTGTTTCGCTTTTACGCCGGAGCTACTGAACCGATTTTGATGAAATTTGGTACTGCGATAGACTAGAGCTTGGGAAAGGACATGCAATGAACATAGTTCCCGCGGGATTTGTCAAAAATGAAGTTCACGTCAATGAGCTATAATTAAACTAATAGTAGGTTTAGTTCGCCATGGCAATCTTCCTTGAAATAAAATTCATGTAATATGTTAGGAACGGGAGCGAAAACGGGAATCGGAACTGGAATAGAACATGAGATAATCTTTAATTCCAAACTTGCTTATAATTTTTAAAAACCCTTTATCTACCCGGACGAAGTCGCAGGCATCAAGCTAGTTAATTATAAATGGATAATTGTAGAACTATATATTGCACATTGTAAGATTCCTATAACATAAATGATCAAAGAGGATGTAAATACTACGTCATATAAATGACTTTCTTAATGACACCACAGATTGAAAATGGACAAACCGCCCCCCGGCTATTTTATAATAAATTTTATTGTACGATATTATATTTTTATTCAAAAAATAACCCTCTGAGTTTCTTACGTCCGTTCTTCTTAGATCTGAGGCATACTTTTTCGAACGCGTCAACTCGTAAACGGGTGCTGCGACCTGGCACCACAAGCCAGGTCGACCTGTTATCTTTATATATATAATTCTTGTGTGCGTGTGTATGTCACTGAACTCCTCCTAGACGGCTGGACCGATTCTAATGAAACTTTCTGTGTGTATTCAGGTGGATTCGAGAATGGTTTAGATTCACAATTGAACTACCTCCTAAACGGCTGGACAGATTTTGATGATATTTTTGTGTGTTCCAGTGAATTTGAGATTGGTGTGTGTCTTCAGGTGGATTCGAAAATGGTTTAGATTCTCAATTCTGCCCATATAATATAATTCTCCTGCTCATGTGTATGTTAGTGAACTGCTCCTAACGGCTGCACCGAAAACATGTGTACAGGACAACGTCTGTTGGGTCCACTAGTCTATATATAAAAATTAATTGCTGTTCGTTAGTCTCGCTAAAACTCGAGAACGGCTAGACCGATTTGGCTAATTTTGGTCTCGAATTATTTGTGGAAGTCCAGAGAAGGTTTAAAAGGTGAATCATTATATGAAAATGCTCGGAATTAAATAAATACAACAATTTTGTTTTTTTTTTAATGTGTACCCCGTCGTTCAAAAATGAAATTGAAAGAATAGTTTAAAATGAATAACTATTTAGAATATATATATATATATATCTTTCTTACTTTCTCAGGAAGTAAAAAACAAACTTTAATTTAATTATTGATTCTTTCTTATTACCTTATATGGCAATACAACGTTTGCTGGGTCATCTAGTAGTTAATAAATCATAGTATTTTTTGGATGCGATTACTAATTATGACAGTAATCACGACCATCCTGTCCACGAAGCATCCTTACACAAACAATGAATTTAAGCTCTATAGATTGATGCATCCAATATAGGATAATTTATATTGATACAGTTTATTCTTTATTACTTTTTATGAAATATTTCATATTTAAAACGCTTTTATCTTTAACTCAGATCATATATTGGATGCAACTTACAAAATAATTTGTTTTATATATTACATTGCCATTGTAAAATACTCTATTGATTAAAATGAGTGGCCGTTCCGTTTCTCACGAGCTCTACTTCTACCGAACATATGATAGATTAATAAAACTTAAAAAATTTATGAACGATACGGGACTTGAACCCACGACATATTGCGCTCCGTGCCAAATGAGCCAACCTTTCGAGTGACGTATCGTCATAAAATCTTGTATGCTTTGTTCAACTCTCAGGTTATGGGTTCATCTACAGGATCTACTTTACAGTTGATAACCTGCTCAACCGCAACATTTGCATATTTGAAAGGAAATTGACTTGAGATGTCGCTTTTGTAAATCTAAACAATAAGTTATGTTTTAAAGTGATAACCCTCACTTCTAGGATTACTACACAAAAATTCGAAAAAATAACTTTTTCTTATTTTATTATTTATTAACCCCAATTTAAAAGAAATATTTATAGTGACGATTCGAAACCGCTTAGTAAGCTTAAAAGCCTAATTGAATAAATTTGAAATGGATGGTAGTTTTTGACGTTCAATGATTTTAAATTCTATTTTGAATAAAAATATTTGAATTTGATTTACCAAGACGGTGCTAGAAAAGATCGCGCAACAATTTATATCTCGTTTTTACCTCAGTTTCTGAATCTCCCAAGAGCTAGTTAAAGTATCAATCGACAATGTATCTAACGTCAAATACTTTTTAGGCCCCAACTGTAATAACCAGTTATGTCACTCGCCTTCAACCAGGATGTAGGCCATTTCACTGTCAGGGATAAATTGATTGAATCTAATCACGCCATAAATTGTCCCGAGAGCGCTTCTCATATCTCGACCAGCTCCATCCACTTGCGGACATATCCAGAGATAATATGATACTTAGTAATTCTGATTATCAATTGTAAGTGCTTATATTATCTGTACTTTGAACAGGATCGGCCTTACAAATAAACTTGCCATAAAGTTATACTTCGGAATAAACCAGAATAAAATGTGCTAAATGAAAGAAAGAAAACAAAGAAAGAATATGCTAAATGTTGACTAAATCGCTGACAACACTGTCAATACAATGACAATTCTGAGGTATTTCGAATGTCAAGTAGCATTGCAATTTAACGCGGGAAACGTTATACGTCCAAATAGATCAATCATAGGCACAATTTCTATTTGAAAACATTTTACATATTCTTGGTTTATGCTCAGGTATAACTTTATGCCAATTTTATTTGTAAGGCCGTATATGTTTTAAAATAGACATTTTGCTTATGATTGGTTTATTCGGACGTAAAACGTTTCCCGCGTTTATTTGCAAGGCTGCTTGACATTTGGAAAACTTCACAATTATCAGTGTATCTACAGACAGTGTTGTCAGCGATATAGTTAACGTTAAAAAAAGCGTTTATATTATATGTTTAAACGAGCAATTCTTGTATATATAGATATTTAAATATATGCAGCAATATATAAATATATTTAATCTGATTTTAATGAAATTTAGTATACAGGTAGTTTCGGGGGCGAGAAATCGATCTAGCTAGGTTTCAGTTTTTAAAAATGTTGTTTTATCTGTGTATTAATGAGAAACAGCTACAATAACATTAAAATACATAGGTAAATTTCGCCACTATATACAAGACTGTAATAGCTCAGATGGGACATTAGGTGATCCGGAAAGCAGAAGACCCCGGTTCGAATCCAGATGTCGTATTAGATTTTTTTGAAGTTTTCTACATTCTTAAAAATCCGAGTAAGGCTCGGTCGTCCGGATATTTAGAATGTAATTGTATACATAAAGCCTATATTAAAAATTATGCTTTAGAATGCTTTCTCCTTTTGGATTTAAAATATGTACAGTAGTTTTAAGATACTATATTTGGATATTGACCAAACTTGTTTAATTAAGTTTTTGCAAAGAGTAAGGTGACGCCTCTTTCAGTGTTTTTAGATTTTTAATTAATTTATGTTTTACTTACGCGCACGTGAATGAGGGTTTAAAGTTACTACTCAGGGTAAGAAATAGGTCTGTCAGCTTTTGTATTTAGTTCGTCTGGTGACGTCACTAACTGCAGTCTGCAGATATGCCATATTATGGTGTAATACGAAACATTTTGTGGGTAAATCATAAAATAATGATATCTCCGGTAGTTGAATGATATGATTCTAACTAATCTACCAAAAATAAATTTTTATTCCTGACTTTTGTCTGAATTTTGACCTGTCAGCTTTATCAATTAATTTTTTTATATTTCTCAAGGCAGGGAATAGAAGTAATATTCATCTATACATCTATACAATAAAATTGGAGTGTCTGTTTGTAATATTGAAATAACCGTTTTTTACTACATGTTTATGAATATATATAGGGTACATACACCAAAATATCATTTTTTTACTACTTTTGTCTGTGTTTTGGCTGGACCAATTTTGACGTGACTTTTATTGGCCGGTAGCTGATGTAATAAGGAGTAACTTAGGCTACGGTTAATTTAGAAAAATTCGTAAAGTAATGTTGCAATGTTCGAGAAACGGTCTTACTCTAAAAATAATTTGTATGGCAAAACAACGTTTGCCGGGTCAGCTAGTACATAATAAATACAGACCCCGAAGTTCAAAATTCTTTATTTGTTTAAATAATCTATACTAATATTATAAAGCTGCAGTGTTTGTTTGTTTGAACGCGCTAATCTCTGGTACTACTGGTCCGATTTGAATGATTCTTTCAGTGTTGGGTAGTCCATTTATCGAGGAAGGCTATAGGCTATGTTTTTTTTTCAAAATTAGGGATCCGTAATAAAATTGCTATTTTGTAACACAAGATGTCAAATCGAAAACCTATTTTTGCATGCGCTGCAAAAACTATTGACAATAGAACTAAATGATGTACAATATATATATAGGCAATATTTTATTACTTATTAAAACTATCGCGTGAATTATACTTTATATGGCAAAACAACGTTTGCCGGGTCAGCTAGTTATTTATATTTACGCCATCGGTACTATTATTACCTCAATAATATTAAAAAATTATTATCGCTTCACCCCCATATTTTGGTATAAAAATGACACGTACTTCAAAAAGCTTTAAATTGCTTTCTGGCAGAATTACCGCTTAACGTATGACCTTCATAGAAATTTGAATTTTGTTACTCTAGTAAAAATAATATTTCAATTAAATATTTTTATATAAGTTTGTTAAATAAAATAGTTCCTAATAAAATATTTTTTTTTTTTAAGTCTTAAACAAATAATTTTCTGTAATTCTTAATTGATTGCATTTTTTTAAAGAATTTTTAGTTGAATAAATGAAATTTATTTTTTACATAATCATTTCGATTCATATATTATTTCTAACTTATATTATTATGCATAAACAATCACAAGTTTTACTTAAGAATGGTTACAATTTCGTAACTGTTCTACGCCAAAATCGTTCTATTCATAAATAGTTATAAGTTTTACTTGAATCTAGCTTATAATAGTTTTCTTAGTGTCAACATTAATCTCAGGCTGGTTATAAAATAAGTTAAAATGTTGGAATAAGTACGCAAAAGCAAACTGTAACAAGTTAAAACGAGTCTGTGGATAAGTGCTACATTCGAAGTTTTACCAATTGTGCAATCCCGCTCCAACCCACTCATTTCAAATTTATTTTATACCTTTCAAATGCTGAGATATTTACGAAATCTGGCAATTTTTATCAATTGCAAATATGTTGTATGCGTCGGCTTGAAAATGTAAAAACTATACAAATGATTTAAGTTTTCTTTAGTGTTAATTCCGCAGATGTAAAAACTGTTTATTTATCAATATATTTTGTTCTTATATTTTTGTATAAACATTTAAATAATTAATGTGGATTGTAATTATTATGACGAGTACTCAAGATATATAATATACGGCAACAAAGCGGTCAGAATAATTACAATTTTAAGGTTTCGCGATGATAAAAGCTTTAAACCATTCGAATATGAATGTTGGTTTCGGAGTCATGGATGTTTATATGTATTTAAGTATTTTTATCGTATTATATATATCGTTTTATTGCACACATACTTAAGATAGACATATTAAAATGAAACTTAATATGAAATTTTGTACAACAAAATTTATTAAAACGAAATTTTTTTTAAAAAGACGAAAAAGGTCGCCGAGTTTCTTGCGGCCGTTCGTCTCAGGTCTAAGGCATAAATAATATATCGAAAAGCTAGTTCTATGACGTTTAATAAGAGATTTTAAATTCTATTTTGAATAAAAACATTTGAATTTTATTTTATTTTATTATGTCCACTCAAAATACTATATTTTTGCTGTCGAGATTCCTTATGTCCATTTTAAAATTATGAACAGAGCATCGAGGTCAACTAAAGTAATACTTATTTAGTTTTAAATTTACTTATAATTTATGATAATAATATGAAACCTAATTTAAATTAATAATTAACAAAGTTTATTCGCATGTTTGACCAATGCTAACGCGGTTATTGTCAGTTGATTGAAACCATGACCGCAAACAAACCGCAGCTTGTTTATCACGTTCATTGAAGACTGTCAATGTATACCGTACAGCTGATTGACTCACAGATAGCTATTAGTAATCGAATCCGGGAAGCCCCAGTTGAGGGTCGGATGTGAAAACGATACCGGGATCACTCGGCCACCTGTTTACGAGAGCTATTGACAATTACTACGAACAATTGACTGACGTTAGGTGCGTCTATCACGAATTTACTCCCATAGAGTAACCATAGAGAAACCAATGAGTACGATAGCGACTTAAAAAATATTTTTTCTCTATCATGATTCGAAGTTAGAGTATTATTTTGACGACCGTCTTCGAGAAAAATCGAAATTGCTGTATTGGCAAAATTAATGCGAGCAGCGACCAAAGAGGATGTAAATACTACGTGATAAGAGGCAGAAACTAAATTTCAAATGTTTAGTATGGAACGTGTATTCATTTGACATATTTTTGAAATAGTAATTACAACATTGCGACGAAGTATAATCCGGCTAAGTTTGATAGAGAACAGTCGCTTAAAACTTAGTGGATTTCGGCTATGTCCGTTTATTACAAGATTATATTCGTAATCTGTCAATCTATCAATGCCTCTTTGTTTCATACAATCGAGTAAATCGCTTTTTTCTTAGAGAGTTTCGCTAGGCTGGCAGCGACCGATATAAGTTGTATGGCTTAGCGGCATACAAATTACATATTAAACTCATATCTGTCGTGTAATTTAAAAATGGAACCATCTTATACTCCGAAATATGACAACCAAGGAGGTAACTAACAAAGGTTTTATTTAAATTTCGAACTGGCTTGAAAAACGAAAGCTGTAAATGCACACTTTATGGCGGGAATAATTATTGATGCTTTTTTTCGACATTGATTTTGAAAAGTAAAAAAATGAGTTCAAGTGAAGGCAATGTGTGTGATGAAATTTCTTTAACACCACCATAAACTCAAGAGGCGGCAAGAGCTGTTTACTTTATATTTCCGCGCAATATTTGAGATTAGAGCTATGTCAGCCTTAGCCACAACTAGGCATTTAAACGTAAGTCCGTCAATGCCTCTTTTGCTGGCTGCTGCTCTTCTCTAATATCTGCTACACTGCGAAAACTACTGAACCGATCAGAATAATACTTATACCTTAAGGTGCAGCGTGTTTCAGAGAAGGTTTTTAGTATTTAAAATGTTGGTGATTCCTTATCCGGAAAAAAATCGAGAGATCTTATTGTTTAAGTTAATATTTTATTATATTTAATTCATTATGTAATAATATCTAGTTTGTAAGTCTATTTTGGACTAGTTTTCGTAGAATATTACTGTATAAGCGAAAACGGTAGGATAGCACTGCGACAGATAAATAAGTTAAATTGAAAACCCAATATGTATTTATTAATATTAAAACCTGTCTTCTACACAAATCCGTTCCCGCACCTCGGTATCCCGAGGGAGTAACCGGGATTACAACTCTCAGACGGTTCATTCGTGACCTGAATTTCTATTACACAGCGTTCTATATTACATATTTATGACATTTACATAATAATGACATACGCAGGACTGACAGTGAGAGGTTGAGAAGAAGAAGATAAACAATAATTTATTTTGCAGAAATCCATAATTATACAAATTTTTTGAGTTTTCTTGAGTGTAAGTGTAATATCTGTCTTTAATCATTTCAACGCGTGTGAGACTGAGCAAGTCTCGTGCCAGAATTTGGCAAGTCATCATATCCTGGGGAAGCCTCGTGTGTGGGGGCGAAATACGTGTCGAATTGATCAAAGACGGATATAAGTGGAAATTCGATCCAACAAAACTCAAAGTATCAAAATTCTTGAAGAAGATATACGCTCCAGAAATGTAGTTCTAAAGAAGGATGCAGTCTGAACGAACTAACGTTTCGATAGTCTAGAAACTTGATGTCAAACAGCATTTATCTGCCATTGAACAATCCCACAAACTCACCTTCTTTGGACAAGTATTTGGCGAAGAACTCAGTGCATAGAACGCCCAGCCTAAAGTGGAAGACATTAGACCGAGCGACAGTTAATCCATGCGATGGCCCGATCACCTCAAATCTTCTGTGGGCGGACCATGAGTGCAGGTTCCTATTAAAACTTCTTGACAAGTACGACCTCTCTATTAAGAGCGTGTCGGCCGAAAAGAAGGAACATTCATTGTTAAACCAATTTGATTTAAATCTTATGCTGCGGTAAAATTAATAGTTGGTTGTTATAACGAAACGACACAAATCGCCTGTTAGTTGTCTTTCGGGTAAAGAAACCTAAAAACCCACTATAAGAGTGTAACTAGGTAATTATAATTTAAATCGACCAACACTAATATAAACATCTGAGTATACTTCAAAGAAGTGCTGACCCCGCAAACGTTGTTTGGCTATATAAATTAACTTATATACACGGACTAGTAAAAAATTGCGGACTCCGTGTCACCTTACATAACAGTGTAGCACCAAAACCAGCCGATAAACGTGTAAATATTAGCCCCACGCACACACTTACACTACTACAGGCCGTTAGGCGGCCATTATGAGAATTGTCATCGTCTGTGACAGATCAGTTTGCGTCTCAATAAAATATTTAAAAAATGCCGTCGTGCGTTGTGAAAAAGTGTAAAAACGATACTATATAAGTATTTGTGGCCATATATGATTATTTAAGGGAGAAAAAATTATATAACTAGTATCCCCCGTAACCGCACACACACTAGCATTACGGTGCTTCACTTGCTAATATCACGGCTCGGAGTCCTTCTTTTTTTACTCGTCCGTGCTTATAAATAGCTAGTTATATAGATTTTTCCTTTACAAAAGTGCTCAACATTTTTAAAATATGTGTTTACTTTAAAAATAATTAAATGCTTCGTATTTTAGCATTTGTTCCCACCATATAGTGCACTGGAAATGTTTGCACATCGCCAATACCGTTTTCTATTTAGATACACCTACGTGCATACAGAAGGGATCGTGAACCAAAGATAACATACCAGATACTTGACCTTTGTAGACTGAGAGTCGGGTACTAATTTGTACTTTATCTTGTTATAGATGTTAATGTGACCCACATTTTATTGTTGTCATGTAAATGACAACTAAGTGTATATAGGAGGGATCGTGAACCACTGATAGTGCTAACGTTTGACCTGCGTAGTTTAAGAGATAATATCTATACTTACTATGTATTATATTGACACAAAATTCACCATAACAGCATAACAATCATTCAATCAATCAAGTAAGTGTCTGGCTATGAAAATAATGATGAAATAACAAAAAAAAAACCTATAAAATATTTATTGAGACATTAAACAGTACAATGAAATGAGATGTGGTAAAATTAAGTAGCAGAGATATTGTCTATCATTTTTTGATTCTGAAGCGTTGATTTTAGCGTAAACGTTAATATTTGATTCTAAATTTTTTAATATGATTGTAGTTTTCTCTAAGTGTACATATTTAAAATTTATTCTAAATAAATATGATTTAAAATATTGTAATCAATTTCGTAGCTGACTCTTAGACTAAAAACACAAGGGACAGTCGACGACTGGAATAATTAGCGCGGTCACCTTATCTACGTTAATTAATAATACGGAGAGCTGCGCTCTATTATATTATTCCGAACGAGTTGGTAGTTCTAAGTTATATTATTTATCGATATCGATATATAGATCGATGAACAAAAGTTAAAATTATGATTCTAACTTGATGCAGGAATTTTTAACCGAAACGCACATGTAAATTCAACATTATATTTGAATCGCTTGGTTTAGTCCTTTAGAAGTAAAACGAGTGCAATTACAAGCTAAAACTCAACTATAGCCTCGCCTGTATGCATGCCTCGTTAAGTTCAAATTCAAATTCAAAAAAGGATACGATATCACTTATTGAAAGTCAAAAACTACCACCCATTTCAAAAGGTATGCCTCAGACCTGAGAAGAATGGACGCAACAAACTCAGCGGTCTTCTTTTTTTCATAAAATTGTGGTAACAAAATAAAATCGTTCAATTAAACTTATTAATTACAATTACAATTAAAATGATTAAATAATATTTAATAGCCTGAGGGCGGTCGCTCCATGCTCCATCACATGCAATGGTGGTTAAAATTTAGAAAAATAACACCAATTAGATCATAATTGCCTTTGTTGGCACGTTCTAGTGAACATATCTCAATTAATAATATTAATTTTCCAAAATTATGACAATTCAGTTACAACCATTCTAATCTATTAAAAAGTACCTTATTCAAGTTCCACAATTATTTGTTTTATATTTTGCTCATTTTTATTGGGATATCCGAAGAATAATATTAACATTAATTAATGTAAACTTTAATTGTTGTAGTATATAAATATGGCAGATGCGAAATACACCTAAAAACTATAAAATAAAGTCAACTGTTTGTACTTAAATAATTATTTTTTATCCTATAATTAATTTCTGCAATGAATAACTGTGATATATAATTTTAATGAAAATAAGGTACGAGACAGGACGTTCAGCTGATGGTAATTGATACGCCCTACCCATTTCAATGCAGTGCCTCTCAGGATTCTTGAAAAACCCAAAAATTCTCAACGGCACTACTATTGCGCTTGAGACTTAAGATGTTAAGTCTCATTTGCCCAGTAATTTCCCTAGCTACGGCGCCCTTCACACCGAAACACAGAAATGTTTACACATTACTCCTTCACGGCAGAAATAGGCGCCGTTGTGGTAGCCATAATCTAGCCAACTTCCTGTGCAAAGTAGCCTCCAAATGGTAAAAAAATCTATGCAAAAGACTTTTTAATTATGAGTTATAGCACTTCAGTTATACTCTGGAAAGAATCAGTAAATTACTCTGTTGGCAACAAACGCCTTCCAAATAACAAAAATGAAAGGTTAATTAACATGACCTTTTTAGCTCTTCACCTTTCTAAGAAAAACAAAATATTATAAAATAGGGCTATAACGAACACAGTTCCTACCCCAATAACTTAGTAAACGGAAAATACTTAAGTACTTTACAAGGGTTCTCCCCTAACTTATTTTATACTTCCGTTGAAATTAAACTTTCTTAATTCATTTAATATGCTCTATTAACTTTCTCAAACATTCTATTACCACTGTGATAAGTCTAATTGCCTCATTTGAATAATAACTTAAAATTCAAAGTCCTTAGGCAGTTAAAAAAAAGTTGGCTCAGCTCAGAATTGCAAATCAAACCAATATCACTTTATTCATTTTAGACAAACAAATGACACATTATGAATATGAAAAGTTATCCTATTATCGTTTGCAAAGTTCGATTTTGCGCATGCATTTGCGTTCGCGTGCGGGGATATGGTTAGCGTGCGGGAATGTTTGTTGAAAATAATTATAGTGGTCGAACTTTGCGCAAATTAATACTCGTGCGCACGTAGGTCATCCTGCACTCGTTTGGCTCGTGCGGTAACGGCCTACTTTGCGCACTTGTATCGTAATGTACTATACCATTTAGGTACCACTTCGAAAAACGTTGAGCTTTAATGAGAAAGAGTAGCAAGAAACTAATTGTCATTATTTTAAATCTACATTTACAGCTTTATTGTTTTACAAATTATTTTAAATGCAATCTAAGTAGAGAATTTTGCAAGAAGTCTTCTTTGCGCGTCAAAATATAAGTAATTATTAATTTAACTGGATTTATGCAATTTTTACAAATTATATTCAAAAAAGGCGTAGATTTTTATATACAATCTGTGTGAAACATATATAATTTGGGCCAAAATTTTAGACCTTATAGATGATATCAAACTTCTTATACAACGAATCGTTTATCTTTGATAGAGCGACATCTCAATCAATTTCCATGCTATTATTGGGTCTAATTAACTGAATATCAAAATGGTATTGCATTAGTTTGATACGATTACTAATCTATGTAAAGTATGTTGATGCAAGAGGAATCACAGGAGCGTTGCCGACTTTTAAGGAAGGTGTACGCGCTTTCCTTGAAGGTATCCATGTCGTATCGTACCGGAAACACAGCACAAGAAAGCTCAATCGACAGCTCCTTGAAAACCGCACTGTCAAGGACCACGACACATCTAGATGGTGGGGATGATATCCTAACTTGTGGCGTGTCATGCGAAGGTGGAATTTGGCGGCAGGAATCAGGTTAAACAGCTCTTCGTAACACTCCCCGTGATAAATGCGGTAGAAGACACACAATGAAGCGACATCTCTACGCAACGCCAAGTGATCCAACCGTTCACAGAGCACTGGGTCCCCGACAATTCGAGCTGCTCTACGTTGCACGCGGTTCTCTATATTACAGCTAATGTAAATTTATCTATTTGATATCTATCTCAGTAGCTCTATATTTTTCCGATGATTGACGTTTCAAAAGCGCTTAGTTTCAGCCTATTTAAATAAGTTTATTTGACTTTAATTTAAATGTAAAGCAAAGGTCCTGTAAGAGATGAGAGTAATGGAGAGTTCAATAAAAACACCAACAACAACTTAAAATGACAATTCTCATCCGGAAACAAATTCAAACTTTGTGCAAACAAAAGAATAGCAATAACAACTTTACTCAGGTACGACAGAGGTTTTTATGTACTGTCAAAAAACAAGGTTTCTCATTTTATGGTTCTAATTCCAGAAGGTGTATAAATACTTAATCCATATCAATTGTCTCTCTTATTAACTGTTATAAAGACACTGACAAAACACACTTGATAATAGTTTAAATATTAAGATGCCTTCTAGAATACTTTTTTTATGACAGTTATATACGAGACGAGCAAGACGTTCAGCTGATGGTAATTGATACAACCTGCGCATAAGAATGCAGTGCCGCTCGGTATTCTTGAAAAAACCCAATAATTCTGAGCGGCACTACAATTTTGCTCGTCACCTTGAGACATTATATTATATGCTAGGTCTCATTTGCCCAGTAATTTCACTAGCTACGGCGCCCTTTAGACCGAAACACAATAATGCTTACATATTACTGCTTCACGGTAGAAATAGGCGCCGTTGTGGTACCCATAATCTAGCCGGCATCCTGTGCAAAGGATGCCTCCCACTGGTAAAATACTAGTCTAAAAGGATTATTAATACGATACTGTTAATGGATGATGAAACGAATGAATGACCAATCTGTTGTAGAGATTAAGAGAGGGATCATATAACAATAGCAGTGACAAATTATCTGACATATAAAGCAAATTATTATGAAACAATCCAGACGATATTAATATTATCTTTGTGCTGCACAAGCAGGCTATTTGCGCTATTTACAACCCAGATACCAAGGAATCATTGAGAGAATAGTTTTAAGAAGTTAACATCTTAACTGTTGCCTTTCAATATATTCTTGATGATGTTATGTATGTACATAGGTACTATAGAGAATTTTCTAGAAACTGTGATTATTATAGTGTTAACACCACGGACTGGTAAAAAATAAGGACTCCGTGTCACCTGTGTCTACTTCAAAGAAGTGCTGACCCCGCAAACGTTGTTTGGCTATGTAAATTAACTTACATAACAGTGTAGCACCAAAACAAGCCAATTAACGTGTAAATACATAGCCCCACGCACACACTTACACTACTACAGGCCGATAAGCGGCCATTATGAGAATTGTCATCGTCTGTGACAGATCAGTTTGCGTCTCAATAAAATATTTTAAAAATGCCGTCGTGCGTTGTGACAAAGTGTAAAAACTATACTATATAAGTATTTGTAGCCATATATGATTATTTAAGGGAGAAAAAATTGTATAACTAGTATCCCCCGTAACCGCACACACACTAGCATAAAGATGCTTCACTTGCTAATATCACGGCTCGGAGTACTTCATTTTTTACTCGTCCGTGGTTAACACTAGGAACAAACAAAACTTGTTATTGTCAAGTTGGTGTTTTTTTAGTGATGTTTATCTAAAGGTAAATTTTCAAAGGGTGTTGTGAAATTCACTTCGGGAATGAAGTGACGAATCACCCCAGACTTTTTAATTACTTTTTTTTTTGTACTATTATATATTCTTAGTTAATCAGTATTTTAAAGTACAATGGGCCCGCTGCATGTTATCTTTCGAATAAATGATAGATCTGGAAGTACAAAACGAGATTTTAAAAACGTAGCGTGTTATGGTAGAACCCCAATTACATCACACTGCGCTGGTCACCCTAACACCTAAAAATGGGATTCTAATGTTTCAAATCAATTCAAAAAGCACTTTATTCATAAAGGTCACGGAAATTACACTTATGACTGTCAAAAAAAATATTATTTCTTATTGAATCTACCACTACTTCGTAAAGTGTTGAGATGATGAGAAGAAATAACAAGAAACTCATTGCCACTCTTTTATATCAAGATTTACATTTTCATCGTTTTACAAATCATTTCAATTACAATATAATATGTAAAGTGATGCAACAAACATACTCAAACGTCAAATAGTAAATGCCTTATGTGAATGTTTTTACCACAGTATTAGTGCTAGAAAGGCTTTTGCTTAGAATAAGTGTTTCAAGAGCTCCTTTTTAAGGGGACTTCAATTAAAGGAGGAAAAAAAGGGAGGCTCCTTTGCACATTCGGCCGGCTAGATTATGGGTACCGCAACGGTGCCTATTTCTGCCGTGAAGCAGTAATGTGTAAACATTACTGTGTTTCGGTCTGAAGGGCGCCGTAGCTAATAAAATTACTAGGCAAATGAGACTTGACATATTATGTCTCAAGGTGACAAGCGCAGTTGTAGTGCCGCTCAGAATTATTGGGGTTTCTCAAGAATCCTGAGGAACACTGTATTGTAATGGCCAGGGCGTATCATCGTGTTTCGGTCTGAAGGGCGCCGTAGCTAGTGAAATTACTGGGCAAATGAGCCTTAACATCTTATGACTCAAGGTGACGAGCGCAATTGTAGTGTCGCTCAGAATTTTTGGGTTTGACAAGAATCCTGAGCGGCACTGCATTGTAATGGGTATCAAATATGAATTGCCATCAGCTGAACTTCCTACTCGTCTCGTCCCTTATTTTCAAAAAAAAAAAGCTCTTTTACTTCTATCGGCATGTATTCCTTATCTTTATTCATGTAGGTACACTTAAAGAACTTGATTTGATATTCGAATTTTATCACTTTTAAAAAACAAATGATATTTCTCGTGTTGATACTAAAGGTATATTTTCGATGACTCATACAACATGAGTTAGACTTATTTGGGACGTTAATACTACTCAATATTATTGTGTCCGACGCGACCTACCTGCGCGTTGTTTTGGGAGGTACCTGGCCTGTTTATACTTCATAATTCCTTGACAGATCTTTGTTAGTTAGAGATTATGGCACAGTAAATGGAAAAAAGGTAAATATGCAAATTACTTTACAGTTTTTTGGTGAACAATATAAATACCTGAGATAATTCTAGATGGAGTCTCTTGCAACGCTTGACAAGAGTCTAAGTTTATTATGTTACCGCCTTATTCACATGGTCCGCTAACTTTAAACAGCCGCTTAGGAGCGTTTTTTCTCATTCTGACTTAGGTCAATAGAAGAAGACAGAGTGAGAATTAGCAATGCTTTAAGTTAGCAGACTATTATGAATAAGGGGGTTAGTGTGCACGACAGCTACGTCTTACACTTACGATACGTTAGTCACTTTGTTTTAGTGTGCGTGCGTTACTGAAAATAGAGGCTAACAGTTCGCCGCTATTTATTCGCAGCTGTCACAGTCTATCTAGGCGTATAAATTATCTAAGTTTACGACTTTCAGTTAAACATTTATCAAAAAGTTAACATTAAGAAATAGATAACAAAAGAAATAAAATCATTTTCTTCAATAATAATCAAACCGTTATGCAAATTTGATTTAGAAGAATATGACTGAAGCAAAAAACCAATAAGTAATTTAATTTTGGTAACGAATTCAATTTACGAGCTCCACGGAACCTTAAAGACTTTTATCGATATTTCCAATTGCCCCGTTGCTTCTAAATGACATTTAGATATACAGCCAGTTTGTAATAAAAAGGTTCTACGTTCTTGTGACATTTTAGTATACTTGCGTTTGTTCTTTGTTTATGTATTCTTAAAAATACATCAACACATAAAACAATGACTAACGATCGTTCCCAATATTCAGTCTATATCTTACTTGAGATAAAAATCGTAACTATCGTTGACATTTCTGTCCCAATAAACTTATCGACGGACCTTATCCGTACACGCTGTCCGTCAATGGGAGGACGTATAAACCGGCGATAGAATTTTGTATGGAAATTGCAATTCACGCGTCCCAATATAAGGCGATAAGAACGACTTATCGGATGTATTGAGACAGCATCAGATTATTGACAGCTAATTACTGACAGTAGAAGGTAGTTATTTATCTCTATCTGTAGATAGTATATTGGGAACGGCCGTAAACTATCTTACAATTTAAGTTATTGATGTACACAAAGTATATAAAGTTTGCTGCTTTAACAAATAACTACTGCTTATTATTACTTAATAATAAATAACAATTAAAGTAATTTTTAGACTATAAGTTATATTGTCATTATTTTTTTAACATCACATGGTGACAAATTATTTAAGTTTTCTTTAGTGTTAATTCCGCCAATAGTTAAACCTGGCTCGTGCCAGATTTTGGGGAGACAACACGTCCTGAGGATGCCTCGTGTAGAGGCGAAACACGTGTGAATTGTTTTAAAGACAAATATTGGCGGAATTAACACTAAAGAAAACTTAAATAATTTGTATAATTATGGATTTCCGCAAAGTAACGCCTAATTCAATAAATTTTCACATGGTGACATTAAAAGAATAAAAAAGATATGAAATATTCTTAGATAATTTATACGCCTAGATATAGGAACTGTGACGTTGTACTATTCATTATATAGATATAGAAACATATTTAAAAACTCCAGACTAATCAACCTGAAATATTTTGATTTGTAAAAAAACGCAGCGTTCGTAAGTATCAGTATTTAAAAATAATAAAAGTGAAAATACAAAATAATTCACGTTTTGATAGGGACAGGTCGCCATCTTAGTTACGTCATAGTGACGTCACGTTGCATCAACTTATAAATTGACCAATCAAAGGACCGTTAGCAAGCTGGCGACTGACAGCTGACATGACGTTATAAGTTAATATAACAAGGTTCTGCCAATATCGAAACACGCGGAGTTATGTAAGGTCTGTATTCGGATTAATGAAGATACCAATGGACCTAAATAAACATATACAACTTCACCCTCATGTTAAAAATGAATGCTTCGAACAGTGTAACAATATTATTTTTGATTTCACCTAGTATCACCCACCTTCTAAAGACGGGGGATATAAGGATGTTTTTTGTCACGAAAATGCGTTACAAGCGCGTGGAGTGGTTACACGATATAATATCACGTCGTGAGATTATTATATAATAATACAAGATGCATTGTTTTCCATAAAAATGCTAAATATTTCTGTCTAAAGTGTAAGGTCACATTGCATGCTAAAGATTATTTTTTGTCCTATGATACAGTGGACTAAACCTATAATTAAGAAAATAATGTTTTTTTATTTTAAAGAATTATATAAGTACTTAATAAATATTCTTACTCTTATTATTTTAATGAATCACCCATAAGAATAGTCATATAGTAAGATCAGTAACTAATTTTACTGCTGTTCCTTTAAAAGAACACCCCTCCCCCTTTTCCTGGGAGAGTAGGATTTTTTTCAATATTTTTTATAGGGTTTTAATACCATAATTATACACTTTAGAGAAAATCAAAAAGACCGCGCACATTTTCCATCTCCCGTAATATCCGGGTTAAGGTATTTAATTAGATAAGGATCAATACTGTATAAGTTATAATCACTTCGAAAATTAGCCATTATTTGTCGTAAAAAGTAACTGACAGAAAAATTTTATTGTGGGATATCCATAAGAGATTTTATCGGAGTTTTCTGTAGGCCTTTTCAAGGTGTACAATACTTAGTACATTATTTTGATAAATCTCGTAGGGTTCAGCCTGCGTTTGCAATAGAAGCGGAAAAAATTTTAATTATTTACGACATCATATCAGAAACCTCAAACATATTATTCATATAAACCTTCCTCTTCAATCACTCCATCTATTATAAAAAACCGCATCAAAATCCGTTGCGTAGTTTTAAAGATTTGTATGCTTAAATCTTTAAAAACTACGCAACTATATTTATATAAAAGTAAAGGGCTCCTGTTTCCGCAGTTAGACCGCTTAATTGGGTCCATTTTGCGTGCAGTATTGGCTAGTCATTCCAACCAGCCCAGCTCCTTCCAGAAGTTCAGAACACTCCTGGGGTGTTCGCAGACTTCCTGGAGCGACCTTATTATAAGCGACTAAGGTTTGTGCCCGTTGGTTGGCCACCCCAGCACATTCCAGGATTACGTGAGTGACCGTTTCATCTTCGGTTAGACAGCCCCTGCACTTAGGACTGTCCGTAACGCCGATTGTAAATAGGTGTTTGTTCAGTGATGTGTGACCCGTTAGGGTGCCGACCATAATTCGGATGTCATGTCTGTTTAGGCTAATAAGTCGACGTGTCAGTTTGGGCGATAGTGCAGGAATTGCCTCTTTCGACTGTCTGCATCCTGAGACATTTGTCCATCGGGTTCCATGTAGGTTGTTGGTGAGAGAGCCTATCCATGACCACATTTTTATTGAACTGAATATTTTGCGTTCAAATGCTTATAAATAAATATTTATTACCAAACTGATGAAAGAACTAATTGAATGTTAATATAATTACCATATTATTCTACGTGAACATTTCCGTTGAGTTCGTCTGTCAAATCGGTTTAATTCTGCTTCAGTAATTCAGCCCGCTTCACTGACATGCCATGTACTGTCCAGTACGGTCACATTTCATATAAATATCATACTATACCATACCTATACCATATTATATTCTATGAAACAATATGGCATACTATATTATTCCATAGAATATCATTCCAATTCAAATTCAAAATTTTTTATTCAAAATAACATTTAAAATCACTTATTGAACGTCAAAAACTACCACCCATTCAAAAGAGACTGCCTCAGACCTGAGAAGAATGGGCGCAAGAAACTCAGCGGGTTTTTTTTTAATATAAAATATGGATTACAATGTGATATCGTACAATAAACATTTATAATTAAAGAGCCTGAGGGTGTTCGCTTTATTCCCAGTCCGTGGTGTCATTAAGAAAATCGTTTATGCTTTAATAACCTTTCCCACACAAACGTTTTTTAACAATTCTTTTAAATTTCGTTTGTTTGTTTTTTACATTTGTTTTGTACATTTTCTGGGATCATATTGTAGAAGCATATACATCGCCCAACAAAAGACTTACTAACTCGACCCAACCGAGTAGTAGGCATAACAAGTTTATGTTTGTTCCTCGATGGAAATCATAATGTTAGTCTTTCTAATATGATCACAAACAAGCTCTGTTTATATGGAACGTCCTTAAACTAGAGTGCCGCAATCGCTCGTCCCTACGTACCGCTTCGCTGCAGCGTATATTTGAGCGAAGCGAGGTAAACTAAGTCTGTGTACAAAAACAAAACAAAATTAATCAAACAAGATTTGATCAATCGGCTCAATTTTTAAATAAACATAAATAGCACGTGCTAATTTAGAATAATTTGTAAATCATGTTTGTTTTTAAATATAAAATTGAATCAAGTCGAAAATCAAAATTCTTTCTGTCCGACAATAACCTAGAAAATTTCGAAAGCTTTCTATGAGTTCAATTTTTTTTAGAAATGGCAGAGAAAAAATTTAACACAGAAATCATCTATTTGTTTTCATTTTATGCAAATAAGGGACGGAAGATCAGGACGTTTAGCTGGTGGTAATTGATACACCCTGCCCATTTTAATACAGTGCAGCTCAGGATACTTGAAAAACCCCAAAAATTCTGAGCGGCACTACAACTGCGATCTTCACCTTGAGACATAAGATGTTAAGTCTCATTTGCCCAGTAATTTTACTAGCTACGGCGCCCTTCAGATCGGAACACAGCAATGCTTACACAATACCGCTTCACGGCAGAGATAGGCGCCGTTGTGGTACCCATAATCTAGCCGACAACCTCTGCAAGGACCCTCCCATTGGTTAAACATGTTTTATAGTGTTGTATATTTTAAGCTTGTTTCATGTCCTGTTGGTTAAACAAATAAAAAAATATCACATTAAAATTTTCATAATTTTGCCAGACTTATTTCGCGATTATATCTAAGTCTATCTCAGTCATAAAATACTCGTGAAATATACTTAAATTATGTTTATTAACTACTTTTAATAATAATAATAATATGCTCTCAAATTTTAGATCTTTACGAAATTACATATATTCCCTTACAAAAATTAATAATTATAGAAACCTACTTGCTCTATAGACCGCCGTTTTATGAACCCAACTTCTTTGACAATCCAAGACGTAAATCATACCAATCATCATTCATTAACACACAACTCATCAACACCAACCACATCTTCATACGAAAAACACTTAAACCAAGTTACTTGGCATATGTCCGTACTTAGGTTCATTACCGAACTAAAGTCGAGAGCAAAAAATCTGTTGTTAAAAAAAATATATTGCATAATTTTACAAAGTCACAATTACAATCAGTCAATATTATTAATAATTACAATTATTTATGAATATTTAGATATTAATAAAATTTGAAATTGAATAAAAAAAAAACATTGATATCTACAGCTATTTTTGGTTGTTATTATAATGTACATTTAACCAATTTTAGAATTTTCAATATATTTAATAGTATGATTAATTACTACATGAATAAAGTAAAAAAATAAAAAGCAACTGCTCTACCTGATATATTAAAAGCAAACTTGTAAAATAAGTAATATTGTTGTTTATTACTTAAAGATGAGTTTATGCCATATTTGCCTAGTGGATTTGCTCTTCGGATTTAAGTTACCCAGTTACCGAAATCAAACGTGGCCACCGAAATAACAGGTTACATAATGTGAGAACAGCGACCTCCCGCACCGATAGGAACAATGAAAGTGAGAGAGCAGGAATGTGCGGGGACGCAGGGGGCAGGGGGGGAGGCTGCCGATCCCGGTTCCCGGTTCCCAAGCGAGGAATGCCAGCACGAGCAACAAAGCCTTCGTGCCGCCATTCACCCCACTCTACCGTGCTGCCCCCGTCCCGCGACACTCCCCGCGACCCCAGCGATTCCGTCTCGTAATTTTTCTTAACTCTTAAGCACCGTTCTAAAATTGACTCGAAATTATTTATTTTAGTTATTCTTTCCACCAGTGATAATTACATTAATTCAAGCAACAATACAATATTTAATCTAAAGTTAATTCTAAATGCGTTATCTTTTAAGGCAGATACAATTATTATGAAGCTTACAAATATTTATATGGTACGAGTATAATCAAATGAAGTACTTATACATAATTTAAAAAACGTTTTAACTTATTATCGGAAAAAAATCACAATGTAATAGTTCTAGGTAGTTCGCTAAATTGAAATCAGTTAAATATATTTTGTTAATATTACAAATTATTAAATTTATCACATAATAAAATTTTACTACGGAATGTTTTGAGTGAGTCCCCAAAAGGATTCAAATGTTTGCAACTATCGTTTAGTATTTAAGACAATCTGGTATTCGAATGATTGTAACATTGGGTCGTTAATAATAGAATCCTGTAAAATTAATAATAAGGGACGCGATAGTAACACTATGTTCAGGTGTTGTTCACAATATTAGCCATCAAGCGGGACTTTGGAGGTTTTGCACAAGACGCCAGCTGATATTCCTCCCGGCAATAGCTATAGGTTACGTGCATTAAATATATATGCATATATATGCAACCATAACACTAGGATAATATCCACGGGCGAATATTACGTACCTAGTCAGTAATTATTATGGTGATAGAACTAAAACGTCATCCCTCTTTACTTAACTATCCTCGGGCAAGATATTAGAAACGAGCCTGACAAAATAAAATAAAAAAATATGTTAAAAAAATATCTATTGGAAAGTATTTGTTGCTAAAATGTTTATTTATTGTTACATAATAACCTACAGTTATTAAATAATATAGTGAGACTGCACTAATCCCAGTCAAACCGTCTAGACGGCTTTGGAGAACAATGTATATTTATCAAAATGTATATTATATTCTTAGTAAATAAATGATAAATAAAATAAAAATATATATCTTAGTTTGAAAGGTGCCGTAGCTATAGAAACTTCTAGGCTACTGGTACTCAAAACAAAATACTGCCAACAATTTGTTTTAGAAGTCTAGTGGGTATAGAAACTGTGACCACGGTACTGTTGTAGAAATATATAAGTATTGTTATTATTATATAAAAAGAGGTGACGTTGTTTTGCCATATAAATTAAATACCCCCGCTCATTGTATGAATTGTCATATGTTATGAAATGACATTGACTGAATTATTTGTCTTGCGAATATAAAAGGTATTTATAATTAAAAAAAATATAGGTTCCAGATAAGAAATCCCCAACAAATATAAAGTAAAACCTTCTCCGGGATACGCTGCATCTAATGGTACAAGAATTATTCCGATCGTATCAGTAGTTTTCGCAGTATAGCCGAAAGAAAATACGACTCTAGAAATATATAAATGTTAATTAGTATTTAAGAATAAAAGTGACATTGCAACTGAAGAAGTGATAACAAAAAATATTATTCCATTAACGAGCAGATGTCAAATGTTATATAAACAAAGACGACTATCGCGCTATAATTGATACTTGACAATATTATTAAACAATAATACCAACTGTTACTAACACCACTAATACGATTAGGGTTGTCACTCGATGGTATAAAGTATACTTTTAATTTTACTTTGTGAATAAGTACTTTATACAAGATTCGATTACTATTCAGCAACCAATTAAACGGTTTGGTTGCTAAAGGTCCTTAAACTTAATAAAACGGGTCGGGTATAGGATATGAATGCATTATATGAGGAATAATTCATTTTTATGTCTTATTTTATATGAATGTTAAGTAGCAGGTCACAAACCAAACCATATACAGAGAAGAAGTTTTGAGTAAACTTAATATAGAATCTGTGTGTACATTTACAACTAAACACATCATTTACTAATCGTTAATATAAAATGTTATCGCCCAAAGAAATGTAGGTATAAACCAAAAATTAAAGGTACTCCCTCACGCAATATCACCTAAACAGGTGATATTGCGTGAGGGAGATATTTTGAAGTGTAATGTAAATAAATGTTTAATAAAAAAAAATAAAAAGGAACTCCTCTGTAGGTCCATGGTAAATTAAAAAAAAAGTTACACCAACGAATGATCTCATGGGAAGCGATCACTTCCGCTCACACTCTCTCACAATGCCACAGGAGCGTTGCCAGCCATCTATTTTTTTTGTGTACTTGCTTATTTTGAATATCGAATCATCTGGGCAACCTCAGTTGGGAAATATTTAGGATTATTTTATTTTCTTTACTTTAACAATAACTATTATGTTAATGGAACAGTGGCAGCCCTAGCGATCTATGCACTTGTTTGAATCACGTTGATCATACAAATTATCGTATCTAAGTACACGTTATGAACAAGTAATTAGAAAGTAATTGATCTAATTCTATGTTTAGTACGCTATCTAATGGAGAACTATAATTTATGTTTTATGTTCATTTAGGTCGTTCAATGTTGAGATGTTATCAACAACTAACTAGTATTAAATAAAAAATGGTCTAAACAACCGATTATGAAAACGATCACAATTAAAAATAAATTAAATCTAATATATAAAATTCTCGTGTCATGGTGTTAAACATTGAACTCCTCCGAAACGGCTTGACCGATTCTCATGAAATTTTGAGTGCATATTGGGTAGGTGTGAGAATCGGACAACATCTATTTGTCATCTCCCTAAATGTTAAGGGTGGTCCACACGATTTTTATTTTTATTTTTTGACATTTTTTTTAAATTTGTTTGATTATGAATACATACAAAAAAAATACAACTTCAAATTTTCATCCATCTACGATCAACAGTTACTTTTGTATCGCGATTTTAATATCGGCAATACAACGTTTGCTGGGTCAGCTAGTTTAAATATATATCCCAAGTGGACAAAGGAAAAAATAAAATTGTTACGTATAAAGTAATAACAATATCTGGTGGTAATATATACCTATATAATATAATAAAATAGTAACACAATAAAAATGTAAATTGAATATTTTTTAAAAAGAGTAGGTATCTACTTGATTTGTGATCTACAAACAATACCAAATCGAAAAACGTTCTTTACGTATTAGAAAAAAAAATTGTCAGTTTGTGTGCAGGTAAACGCAAAACTTAATAAATAGATTTAAATATAATTTTGCATATTATTTTATCATGCTAGATGTAGATAGTATCTTATGTGCACGCGGATGACGTCACGAGCTACATAGTTCGTTTACCAAAGGGTTCATAGCGATTCTTACGAAGGTGTAATTTGGAGACACGAGACGAGTCGGAGCCAGCGATACGACTGCACTTTATTTATATAAATCTACGAGGAAATAAATACATATTCGCAGATGTAGAGACTGCCGATAGAAGTGAACACGTAGATTTCGTGATGTTTAAAAACAACTAAATTATTAATTTCAAATTATTTTTAAAACTTATTTTCAATAAAATATTAATTAAACAAAAAGCACTATTTCACATTCAATTTCAAGAGCACTAAAGTTGCACATTACGTCAGCTGTATAGCTACAGATATACTGCAATAAGCATTTCGGTGCCGCGAACTCACGAGATTTCACCCATCCAAAAAGTGTCTAACTATATAAATATTTATATTTATTTTTCTAATTATTTTTTTATCGCGTGCGCCAGTCACGTGCATGTCGGTAACGCAAGCCTAAAAGATTTGCCCATACCAAAAAATAAATCAATTTCACTTATTAAACAGCAAAGTACTGCTGTGGCATGGAGACCCCACGCGGAACCGAAATCATGCACGTGACACGACTAAATACGAGGACCGATTTGTAATTGAATGAATCAGTACGACCGCAGACGGTGCTGGCTGAAGGAAGACGACACTCTCTATCACTAATATTGCCCTATAGTTACACTATAGTTGCTCTATGTAGCGGCCGAGTTAATTAAATATTTTTATATATAACAAATATTTAATACGTGGCGAAAAAGCTAAAAGTATCAGTTATGTTTTCGTCTAGTATTCGCAGAAGATACTAAAATCTAATATTAAAACACTAATCAATGTGAAAAAAAGACTTAGAGATGACTTTAAATATATAAATAAATCTTCTTTATACATAAAAATTTAGTGTCACGTTGTTTATCCGCAATGGCAATGACACGCACAGTTTGACACAAAATAATTATTGTTATTTTAGATTTATGTGTCTAGATAGTGTACTCGCAACGCCTCTAACCGTCAGAAATGGAAGCACATCGACAGGAGATCTACCCTCAGAAAGGATGTTGACCCACCGAACACTCCACCATGTACCTCGTCAGCGCAACCACGACCACTCTGACAAGAGTGTCCGACTAAGAAGAAGTCTAGATAGATAAGTAGCGATCAATATCAACCTAAATATAACGAGTTTCACAGTGCGCAATTTCCATGACATTATTGGCCTTGTGACAAGCCACTGTTACCTTCGCGTAGCTACAATAAATAACACACGAGCCGTATGATCGCTGCTAACAGAAGATCGTTGTCCACAATAGCTGATTACTGTAAGTATTACAATCCTGTTTGTCATCGGCCACCACAGCAATTGTAACTGATCTAAACTCATCATTTCATTGATGCCCAGTGCCCACTCAATACTGACACAATACAGTGTAGAACAGTACTTTAACTTTATACAAGAGCAATGCCTAGAAAAGAAAAAAGCGAGCGAATTCACAGATTGACAGATGACGGCTGTAATCTTGTAAAAAAAGGAGTTTTAAGCAAATGTTCGCTTTCAAACTTAGCCGGATTATACTTCGTGGCCAATGGCGATATTGTAATTACTACTATTTCAAACTTATTTCAAGTGGCTGCACGTTTCATACTAAACCATATTTCAATTTTTACGAAAGCAGTCCAACCTCTTATTACGTAGTATTTACATCCTTTTTGGTAGAGCACCCGAATCAACGCACGCACACATACACACCATTTACATGGCCGCTAAGCAATGTTGGGGAGCCGCTGTGCGAGTTAAATAAGCTGCGCCCGCGCCCTCAACGTCGACAATCTTTTAGTATGTACCAACCCTAGCGTTTCGTCCAGACGTAGGTATAAATTTTAAAGGATACAGCTGACTTACGCTGCTACTGTTCTATTACTTGTACTGTGCCACTACATTGAATCATTTTATCTTCATTCTATGTATTATTCAAAAGACATCGAATAACAACATTGATTTATTACAATATGTCTAGTTATAAACTCGTTCATTTTACATGTGTAGATAGTAATTATTGTCCATATCTATGCATTATTAATTTAAAGTACTTTATTGCATCACTTCGCATAGTTTGATTTTGGATACATGATGGTAGTTTTGACTTTCAATAAGTGATATTATATGCTATATTGAACAAAAATATTTGAATTTGTATTATTTTTAACAGTAAATATTTGTGGGCATTTTTTCATACAATCGTTCTCGACTTTCATTTTTATGGAAGAGGATGATTGTTTTAGAATTATGAAATCTAAGATCGGCCTCAGCTAATTATCTTCTAATGAGTGGCAATAAGTTTCTTGTCACTTCTTCACATGAATAGCCTAAACACATGGTCGGATTTGGCACGACCCCGACCATCGGACGCCGGCCTCGCACCAATTTGTCCGCCGTAGTACTTGGTACGATTCTAAATAATAATAGTAATAATAATAATTTTTTGCGATGGATATAGCGAATTTTGACGGGTCCCGGACTGCGTCCGACGATTCAGTCGGACCAAGTTCGACCATGTGTTAAGGCTATAAAGCTCGTCGTTTTTACATGGCTCTAAGATTGATACCATAATGGCTCTAACTCTGACGTGTCGAATGCATGGATGCCTTTAAGCTTAACGCATCGGTAACAGCTTGGCGTATCAGAACGTTTCGGTCTGTGAGCCCCTACCATAAAAGAACCTCCAACTTGGATAAAAAAAAAACTATTTCTACGTTATATAACACAGTTACGTTAGCCAGGAAGTAATAACAGGCATTTAAATTACAGAATAATGTTTATTAACAGTAGACCTACTCCGAAAGTAGCTAGTACGCGGCCTAAAATATTTTCAAGCAACTCAGGATTTAATTTATTAAATGCATCACTCGGAACAATGTATGTTACCACTATTCGGGAGTATTAAGGCGAAGAGTAAGCATTACACGCAAAAATGCTGTTTTTAGACTAGTATTGTGGTGAAAGTGTGGCATTTGGAGCTATGAACACTACTGTGTCCTGTTACACACACCCTTAAGTCTTACTTGTAGGTTGCTAATGCTTATTGTTGGTTAAAGTTAGCACTCCAGAGCTATTATGAACTACCAGTTTTCTGTGCAGTAAAACTAGTTTTTTCTTGGAATCATGCATTTGTTTAGTATACTACTATCATAAAAGTTGTTCTTATACATTTATTCAGATTAGTAATCAATAATGAGTATTGTAAGCAATAAAACAGTCTGCGCCTGTTAAAATGTTAAATTTTCGACGCAAGAATTTTGAAAATATTGTCTTTGTTTTATAGGAGCCGTGAACTCATATCGCTCAAGGTCGCCGGCATTTAGTGTCGCCTTAAGGTCCATAACTTCGTCTAGTGCTTTTTCAAATTGAACCCACGTATGAATTGGTAACTTTGGTGAACAACATGGTATTGTAGGCTCTACATTTCAATTAAGTTTAATGTTTTTATTGTTATTTAAAACACTTAAATTGTCACTATTTGACACGAAATAATTCTGATGATTGATGATGTTGAAAATAAGACTTTTTCTACAAATTTGTTTTATGATGTTTTTAAACTTAAACACAAGATTAAGAGAAAAATAGAGACGCTTAAACAGAGAAGTAAATTTATTAATGAAAAAAAGGGAAATATTTTTTAAATTTATAAAATTTCGTGTTTATACAGATGGATATCGGTTGTCATTGTGTTTGTTTATGAATTGGAATTCTATTTGTTTATTTTTATTATTTTTAAAATGTATAATTAGGAAGTTATTATGTTAGAAATAACCAATAATACGTTATTATTTAATATAAATTGTATTGTTACAATTTTTTGGTTTTAGGTTTCTTGCACATTCCTCCCAATTTAATATTAACATATTATTTGTACATTATGCAGTCCTCCAAATCACTCGTAATAATTAAAAATATACAGATATATAAATAAATAAATACTATTAAATGGATTTGGGATTTTGATTACATTATTTATGTTATTCACACTTTTTCTGAACATTTTTGCGTCTCCGACAATTTTTCAGTATGAAGAGATTTCAATTAAGAATAGGTACCTACAACAGATAACATAGTACGTAGACAGAGCAACTCGCAACATAGATGCTTGTTGACCCAGTATCCGATATCCGGAGGGTCCATCTGATTGAATTTCAGTTCAATCTCATTGTAATCTAGAGGCTAGAGATCTATTGTTTGATAAGAATACACTTCTAGCGGTCAAATGAAGAGTTACTGTGGGTTTAATTACAATTTTTATTTCCTAACCAATAAATCTATATATATTTAGTCATGGAGACATATTTTCAATTAGAGGCAAGTTATAGCGAAGGTATTTCTTTACGCATACTAATTAATATAAACAATAAATTTTAATATGCACTTATCAGAACAATTGTCTCATTTAAAAGGTTTATTTTACATTTTAATTTTAAGCAGCCTACTAGAATAAGGTGTTATTGATATTGAATCGATTGCGTACATTAATTAATAAACTCAGTCACCTATTAACTGTTAAATTTTCTTTATTCCTTCAACTTATTTTCAAATTGACGTTATTACAGGTATAACGCCTATTAACTGCTTTGGTAGCTTTTTATACATATTTCGAATTATAATTTTAATTTTTTTGGAATATTTATTTTTGATAAAATTCATGCGTGAATTTGCTATCTACTAGGCCAGTACAAACATACACTCTAATACTTGACAACAATTTAAATAACAATACTCATATTTATATCTCAACTATTATGATATATTATATTTGTTAAAGAACTGATATAATTATTTACAAACTGCAAAGAGATGTATGTAATTACAATCTAAACTAAAATATAAATATAAATAAATCATTTTATGTTGCAATTTTCATAGAAAAAGAAAAGCCGGTAGAGTTCCTTTATAAATATATCCGAATGTTTACGAAAATTCGCACCTGACTCGATCCTGTCGTTTTCTGGTATGTTGTGCCTTTTGAAGAAGTCTTCGGCGAGGCACGAAGGCGCCGCGGCAGAGGCAATGCTCACACATGCCGCCAAACAAACAAACACAAAACACCTCATGGTCACTTATACAGTTATTCAATCACTCGCGATGTTACAGCACGGGCAGTTAGTTACACGTGCACCCACTCCGGTGCGCATTCCTCGACTGGGAGCTCGCCGGTCGCCGCACTCAGCCGCTCAGTCTCGACTCTCGACTCCTCTCTTGGTCTCTCTGTCTACGCTCGTCGCTCACTCTCAGTGAGAGAGAGAGTCACAGAGTTCGTGGTGGTCTCTCACGTTCATGGGGCTATGTCCAACATTAATCGCTCAAGCTTAAATTTGAGTGCGTAAATCTGAAAACATCCCAATTGTCTAACTCCCAAATGCTTAAAAGAGGATTCACATGGGTTTTGCCATGCATTTTCGTTTAATATAGATGAGGGGCACTGAGCAAAGTTAAATGATAATTATTAGGTTTTTATTTATTTAAGAATTAATTACCTATTACAATTTGTTTTATTTTCAACTAATAACTATTTTATAGTCTAGAAAATTAATTTATAATAACGATAATTTTTTTCCAATAAAATTATCCAGTTTGGAGTTAGGATGATTCAGTAATTATTTTCACCATGAAAAAATATATATCATAGAACTAAATTATTGTATGAAGTGTTCGAAATACAAAAAAATTTCGCTTAGCGTCCACTTAACTAGCTCTACCAAACTTTACATTACTTCTTGGACAACTTAAACAATCTATTTTTACATTTGAACTATTAATAACTTATTTTATTCATATAGATTATTATCTATTGAGGCATTAAGTAAAATAATGTAAGAATACAAGACGTATAGATAATTGTTGCGCGCGCACTAATATCGAACCAATTTCATTCGACTTTACGAGATATGCGACTTATTAAACTTTCGCGAACTGTTACGGCCTAGTATCGAGGACATATCGATTTATTGTGTACTAAAAATGTATTTAATTACTCACCAGTGGGAGGCTCCTTTGCATAAGATGCCTGCTAGATTATGGGTACCACATCGGCGCCTATTTCTGCAGTGAAGCAGTAATGTGTAAGCATTACTGTGTTTCGGTCTGAAGGGCGCCGTAGCTAATGAAATTACTAGGCAAATGAGACTTGACATATTATGTCTTAAGGTGTCAAGCGCAGTTGTAGTGCCGCTCAGAATTATTGGGGATTTTGAAGAATCCTGAGGAACACTGTATTGTAATGGCCAGGGCGTATCATAAAAACAATTAATACAAACCCTCCAGGAATCCTTACAGGAACGTCATATTATCATAAAGTATTTAATATTATGATTGAAAATGTATTTACAAAACATATACCTATTGATATATATGAAAAGCTTAGACGCTCAATGCGTTTAAAAACTTAATAAAAACTATTTATTATAACAAGTCGTCTAGTGAACTGATAAGGTAACTATTATAAATAAGTTTATTTATATACTTAAGTTTATATATACTCTTTATTTTATTATTTCTGTAATTACAAAATCCTATCTTTTTTCTCTCCTCTTTTGTGCTTATGTCTAACAGTATAAATGTAAGTTGTTTTTGTATTAATATATGTATGAGCGTATATAATATCCTATTTTATCTTAATTTATTGTCTTTTGTCAAACTATAAATAAAATCGCCTCGTCGTCAAATTGTGCTACTATAACTGTTATATATAAATTGTAACTTTATGTATTTGAAGTGCAATACAGTGTTTTCATTCGTTACATTCAATTTATGTGTTATTTTTTATGATAAACGCACAAAGGGCCTCGCGTACCTACGGACCACCAGTCCGTAAGTAATTACCGCCGTTCAAATTATACTGCAACACTATCACAGGAGTGTTGCCAGCCTAGTTGCGTTGCGAATTTCAAAAGAAATTGTTAAAGGATTGTGTGTTAAAAATATAAATGACTTTACACTGCACATGTTGGAATTAAAGCGATCTCCTCCAGGTTTTTCCAAGACGTTTCTTGTTTATTTATTTCTTTTATTTCATAAAAAAAGGAAAATGTCCCGCTTAGTTTATCAGGTAGGTATGTTACATTCTCCTTCCAAATGGGTACTAAATTCTGACTTTCATTTAGTTATTTTTTTGTCCGATTTCGAATAAAAATTACATTTATATTTTGTGATTCCTCTGCTGTTAGTAGAGATTATAGGCGACAGTGATCACTTACCATCAGGTGACCCGTACCCTTGTTTGTTCCCCTTTTAATTATATTCATAAAAAAAAAGTATTTTCTTGTTCCCCTTATCCCCCTAAGAAATAGATTTTAAATATATTTTACCCTTATACTTTGATTAGTAAATTATTCAAGAATTTGAAGTGAGCGTCCAGAAAAAGCTACTTCGAAGAACCCACCATTATTTAATTTCAACTTAGAATATTCAAAAATAGCCGTACATTATTCAGAAAGCTTCTACACTACATTCTGAATACGATGTAATCACTTAATTTATTATGTCTAGCTCTGCTATGACCTTCAGTGGAACTAAACGAAAACATGAACGGATATAACATACAGTTTATTGACAACGGAACAGTGTCTAGCCAACCGTCCAGACACCATGAATTAACTCACGTACTGTGACTGACGTAGTGTGACTGTGAGCTTGAGACTACCCCCCTTTGTTTGCGATGCTATAAAACAATAAGAATTATTTGATGGCAGGCTGACTCAAACTGGAGGCAAACATACTTGTGCTGAAGATAAGACTTGTTTAAAACGAATACTTAGCTCTTTATACTTACAATAATTATATGCAAATATTATTCTATTTATTCTAGAAGGTTCCAATTGCAACGTGAATTACCTCAGTAGTATATATTATATATATAAGAGATTTCCACCTATGTATTGACTAATCACGATATCTTTGGAACCATGAGGCCTCAGATAACTTATAGATACGTCTGGAATAATCAGTGGTTCCCAAACTTTTCTTCGCCATTGACCATGTTTGCAGGGACCACATTGTGCAAGAAAAATAAACTGAACCAATCCGAAAACAAACTTTAATCAAAAAGTAGAATTCAAACAGTACATTGCCATTTCATTGTATTGTTAAGGCGTCCAGGGAGAGTCTTCGAAGCTAAGGCCTGATGGTGTATGAAAAAATGCATAGTTGCCTTAGAATTCTTCTGTTTTACTCACGTTGCCAGACCAGAGCGTGTTCTCAATATTGCTTACCCGAACGCCCTACGTACAGAAACCAACGAGTTTCTCCCAGCTAAAATTATGGTTCTGAAAATATTCATGACGTCGATACCTTTTGAAGTTGTTTCCAGTTCTCGTGAAATCAATAATTCTTCACAATGTGCAGCGCGCACGTGTTGATTTTGGTTCGCGGTCCACGGACCATATTCCACCACTGGTTAGGTACCACTTCTAGATAGAGTCTCTTGCTGTTAGACAACCGATAAAAACAGGCCATAAATATTTAGTGTGCGTGACAAGCTACGTCTTACACTCGCGATTTGTATGACACTTTGTGTAAGTGTGCGTGGATTGCTCAAATAGAGGTTAGTTCTAAAGTCTAGTTTTTTCGACGTTTTCACTGCTGTCAGCGGCTTAGAGATGAATATTTTGGTGGGAATATTCTTTTCGCCAAGTTGACTTCTGCGGACGGATTTTACGAAATTCCATCCATTTTTATTATGAACAGAACAACGTGTGTCGGGTCAGCTAGTAGGTATATTATAAAAAAACTATAATAATTATTATTTAACGAAATTTAATTATTATTTATTTAATTCTTTAAAATAAAATGTAAAAGTGAGACTGTTCTAACAAAAAAATACAGTTTTAAATAACAATATAAAAACTAACAAACGCATACTTTAATTCGATATAAAATCACCGCACTATTTAAACATTCTTGGTGAAAACAATCGAAGAATACAAAATATTTTAAGGTTTTTAACACAATAAGGTACCAGAAATGACCCATTCGGATGATGAATGTAGTTGGAACGCCATATTCATAATTTATCACCCGATAGATAATCCAGGTAGAGGCTTCATTGAGTCTGGCCGCCGCCGACTCTCCATTGTGCTGCGTACTAGAACGGCGGCTTCTTAGGGTACAGCACAAGGTACAAACTTCCAGCGAGTTATAAGAATAAATAATATAACTTTATTGCAAACACAGAGAGATCTATAGTACAATAAAATATAATACAAAGTAGCTAAGAAATACTTATATAATTCTACCCTAATTATTTTAATATGTATATTAAATAAACTTATAGACATCTATATACAATAAAACAAAGTCGTGTTAGTTACACTATTTCTAACTCAAGAACGGCTTTACCGATATGGCTGAAAATTGGTGAGGAGGTAGCTTAGACCCAGGAGACGGACATAGGATAGGATAATAAGTCATAAAATATCAAAAAAATTACGAAAAAAAAATCTGATACATTTTGTATGGATTGACATTTTGATGACATCTCGAGAACAGAAAGAATTCAATAAAGTATTTTATTAGTTTCACGCTACATGAGTTATAAAATACAACTGACAGTGCACGTCATGTTATTCAAGTTGACCGGTTGGTGTGTTTGTTTCGAGTTTCTATTAGCTTATTGTGCCGATATTATCATTAACAATGTCACGACCACGACGATCAAATTATTCCCGACAAAGATGTAATGCACGTAGGATTCGAAATATTGCGAATGAAAGGACTGAAGAAGAACAAGAAATTGCAGGTGAAAAGAACTGCGTTAGTATGGATCGTCTTCGTGCTATGAATCACAAGAGCAATTTTACAGCCCGTAAAACGGATCGGCTGGCAATACGAAATCATCCAGTAAAACCTTAGAGATCAACAATTTATAGATAATTTTCGACGCACAAGAAGAAGTTTATGAAGTACTGATTTGAATCGAGTAGAGTTTCGATACGATTGCAGTACTTATACTGTACTGTAGTACTGCTTGCATACTAGCTTTCGCATTGGGCCGATGGACGTTGTTTGCGAGTATTCTGCGGATAAACGCAAGAATTGTGCTGCCATGTTCTAGAAAACACTCAAAAATATAATGTTTGTTTCCAAATGACCTCATTTGGGGCAGACATCTAAGAACGAGGATATAATCCGACATTCAAGGTATTTATTTATTTACATACTTACACACAATACAGTAAAATAATAACATACGTACTATTCTTATTCCTATGTATTGTGTTAATTCTAAAAAAAGTGTTTATAAATCAGTAATACGGGTTTTGCTTTTGATATTGTAGATATAAGGACAGATTCACCATCGTATTGGATCACTGCAACCTCTCGAAGATGCACAGCTTAAATTTTTACAATTATACTTCATGGGCAACATGGACAAATAACTTGACCGATGTCAAGAGATCAATGCAGCAATAATAATAGCAATTCTTCAGATCTGCAGCAACTACTTAATGAACATTTTGCATGACGATTTAGCCCCCAAATCTTTATTTTCCGATCCGTCTCGCATTCGCCCTGACCATTCAAATCTTAAGGCCAATCCTTGAAAGTTTGTGGTATGATTGAAGACAATCCATTTCCGAAGTTCAATCTATATATATATATATATAAGAGATTTCCACGTATTTTTTTTTATGGAATAGGTGGACAAACGAGCGTACGGGTCACCTGGTGTTAAGTGATCACCGCCGCCCACACTCTCCTGCAACACCAGAGGAATCACAAGAGCGTTGCCGGCCTTTAACTCATCCATAATATCCACTCGTCACGATATCTCTGGAACCACTAGAGCTAAAGACTTGAAATTTGGTAGGAATATTCTTTTCACCGAGTAGAGGTCAGCTAAGCACGGATTTTCCAAAATTCCATCCGAAAGAGTTTTCTTTTTATTATGAACAGAACAACGTCTGTCGGGTCAGCTAGTATTATATATAAATGCATAATACGCACGGTGATTTTATTCAACGTCTCCCGCCTTGCTCTTATAAATTGCACCAAAAAGCTATTTATTTGGCTTCAAACAGAATCGACTATGAATGTTAGTGGTAATAAAAGGGACGTCTCATTTATTATTGACAAATATTTCGCGTTGACCCATTCGGAGTGTAACGGAAGGCGCCACATTATATCATTAAATTTATTACCTACAATGCATAAGTGTACCTCGAGTTTTTATAGAAATCACAAAAGGTTGCATCTGTAGCGTATAATGTATTGAATCTTAATTTCATGCACTCTTACTGAACCTCAACGGAAGCTGTTGCATTTTCCATCAAAGGGAAAAAATTCGAAGAAATCCGAAAGCAAAAGATTGTATCTCAGGAGATGAAGATAGCACCTAGAAACATGTCGCGTATTTTAAAAGATGACTTAGGACTTGCAGCCTATAAGAGACTGTTCATTTCTTTATCATCATCATCATCGGCCGAAAGACGTCCACTGCTGTAAAAAGGCCTCCTCCAAAGATTTCCACGAGCATCGGCTCTGCGCTGTCGATCAAATCATAGTATCAAAATAATTAATGTTAGAATTTTGTATGCAAAGACATCAATAAGACCATTCCAATGTCCATAAGCACCGGTATTTGCTCTCCATCAGATGAGAAACTAAATGGCCCCTTTGCCCCTTTAATATAAAAAAAATCCAATAGCACATGAAAATATTAATATGTTAATCTATGAAATTCCTCTCTGGAAAGGCGTGATTCATGCATATTTTATCATATCCCTGGATGGATAAATTGTAACTTAGCTTGTGACATTACTGGGCAAATGAGACTTACGAGTAACATTTTATGTCTCGAGGTGACGAGCGCAATCGCAGTGCTGCTCAGAATTTTTGGGTTTTGCAAGAATCCTGAGCGGCACTGCATTGTAATGGGCAGGGCGAATAAATTACCATCAGCTTAACGTTCTGATCGTCTCGTCCTTTGTTGTCATAAAAAAAACTTGCGTCAATATTTCGCATTCTGCAGGAAATTGTCCGCATTGCCAACAAATGAGGCTGCCTCGCTGTGATCGAGCGGAGCACGGGGAGGTGACGTCAGTTGCGCACGCGTTTATGTCTATTGATTGCGATGCGCAGGCGCATACCTTTACATGTTTTTGTTACGTCCATGTACGATGGAGAATTGCGAGATTTAGTAGAATAAAAGGTACATTTCAGAGTGTTATAGTTATATTAGAGAGATATGCCTAGTTTTCATATAAATATTGAGATTAAAAGGAGATTCAATTTTTTTTATTTATATAGGTAGTATTTTCTGTGATTAACGTGAGTGTTACGCTGAAAACGAGATCTGGAAAGGTCTTGAAACGTTGGGTTAACTAAAAATAAAAATGTAACTTTTACTCAAAAATCTAATGTTAAAAACACAATAACAATTAGGTACACCCGTTGTAATCCTTTAAAGTGGTTTTTTTTATATAAACATTTCGTGTCACTTTGTTTGTCCGCGATGAACTGATTTTAATCAAACTTTGCACACTGTGTGCAGTTTGATACAATTTGAAAGAGAGAAAAGAACAAGGAATATCGAAATAATAATCGAGAAGAGAAAAGAGAGCGGGTCGCGGCGGAAGGACACCGACTCCAAAAATTACAATAATCCTAACTAGAATTAGATTGTATAAAAATACGCAAATATTTTTATACTTTTTAGTGCATATTATATCTATTGTTTTGGAATAGCGTTTTCGAAGTCGGTTGGTTTTTGTTAATTTTTTTTTATTTTTTGATTTTTAGTGAATTTGTAGTACACTAACTAACAACTTGTCTAAATATGTGTATATATACTAAATTTTTCAATGCAGCAATGAACGTAAGCGCTCAATTGAAGAGTTCCGTTACTTTGCCATGGATTCCGTTATCAGAACCTAACCAAACTCTCACCAAACTATCTTTGAAGTATATCCTTTCCAATAAAAAAAGAATCATCGAAATCGGTTGGCGCGATTTTGAGTTATTAGTAAATGTATCATCCAATTTGCTATACGTATGTATAACAAATTTAAGACTTTTATGATTTTTCTCATGGATGCCATTGTCAGATCTGGACCAAATTACAATGGGACCATACCAAATAAAAAAAGAATTATCAAAATCGGTTCACCCAGTCGAAAGTTTTGAGGTAACAAACATAAAAAAAATACCGACGAATTGAGAACCTCCTCCTTTTTTGAAGTCGGTTAAAAAGAAGGAATCCCGTCGAGTTTATTGCACCCGTTCTTCTCAGGTCTGAGGCATACTTCTTCGAATGAACAATAAGTGATTCCTACTTTGAACAAAAATATTTTGATTTGAATTAAAAGTTATTATTTCTGAGGCTTGACTTTACTTTATAATTATACCTATTTTAGTCAAGAAAGTTCTAAAGACGAAGAGGGACTGTAATATTATTAAGATACTAAGCGACTAAAAGTGTATAAAAAACATCAGATCAATTTACATATTGATTGTTGAGGCGTGCCTTATCATGTCGATACAAGTTCACAGCAACACAATTAGCGAGCAACAACAAAAACTCACACAAAGAAAAGGATGCGAAGCTTTTTCTGTAAGCTTTACTTTACCGCTGAATAGATAAAAGAATACCATGATTTATACAACAATACAAATACATTTAAGATCGATATTAAGTAGGTTATTATATATTTATCGAGTTAAATACATTTTGTATTCCTTAACTTGTCGAGATGTTTATTTATTGGTATAAACACTTTATACATAATGATTCTAAGATAAATCTTAATAAGAAGATACTAAAAATGACAAAGGCACGTTTAACATTTCGCCTCACAGATGATTTAATGACCAGCAGCGACTGAGTAGTGATTTAGTATTAGTAGACACGGCAGACATGAAACAACACGTGCATATTTTATTTATCAATAAGTTGTAAGGCAAAGTAAGAGGAGGCCTCGCCAAAGTTGGAAACTTGGAGCAATAGATGAAATTTTCGACGTCGTCTGACTCCAAGGTGATTTAGCGAAAAATACAAATTTTAATGCAAAATAAAATAAAATAAAATTGTAAATACTGCTCTAAAATAAAGTAATTTTTTATTATTATTATTCGACACTCTAGCTCCTTCTCAAGTCAAAGTTACGTCAGTTGGTGCTGGGGCTGCTGCTTCTACTGCCGAAGACAGCAAACGTCTCAAATATGTCGCAATAGTCCTGTGATTCCTCTGGTGGTCTCTTCCAGAGAATGTGGGCGGCGGTGATCACTTAAAATCAGATGACCCTTAGGCTCGTGTGTCCTCCTCTTTAAAAAAAAGATACGTAGCCATGTTAAACTTGGTGATTTATACACCACCAATGGGTAAGTTGTGATTTAGTATTCGTGAGAACGGCTGACGTGAAATAAGTATGTATCTCACTAGCATTGACGTACAATAAACAACTAACTCACAATCGTGCTCAAAAAATGTCTGAAGTAAAACTCTACCTACACGTCTATCAGGCAGAGTTTGCGTTCAGTTGTTAGTCGACCGCGCTTTAAATGCAGACCACGCAATGACAAAGTGTTCAGTGAAAAAATGTCAAAATAACAGCTTCATCATCATCATCAAGGCCTCCCCCAAAGATGTCCTGCGCTGCCAACGTATTCTGGCGATCTTGGCCAGATCGTCGTTCCATCTTGTGGTGGTCTACCAACACTGCCTCTTCCGTTACGTGGTCGCTATTCGAGGACTTTACTAGGCCATCAGTCGTCGAACTATGTGCCCTGCCCACTGCCACTTCAGTTTCGCATTCATTTCAGTAACAATTTCATTTCAATAACAGCTTATCCATCTTTATCCATCTTTAAAAGGATGGAGTGTCGTACTTATTTCAGGTAAGTACCCAAAATTATCAAAATTATGTAACTAACTTAACGTTTTTAATCATTTTTGCTAAATAATAGCATATTTTCAATTGCTAAAACAAAATACATCGACGACGACATGTGCGAAAGGGCGGGAACGAAAAGAAAAGACGTCTTTTTCGCACATTACGCATCACAATATGCGTATGATGTATGGCTTTGAACTTTACTACCACGAAATAAGGTTAATATTGATTTGAATGTTTTAATGTTATCTATAATATAAGTTATTGTATACGTATAAACAACGCCGCTCGGACATTTTTGACGTCCTTTTAACAGGCGATTGGGAGTCTAGTTAGTATAATCATACTCACGGACGAGTATAAAAGTAAGGACTCCGTGTCACCTTACATAACAGTGAGGCACCAAAACAAGCCGGTAAACGTGTAAAAACATAGCCCCACGCATACACTTACACTAATACAAGCCGATCGGCCGCCATTATGAGATTTGCCATCGTCTGTGACAGATCAGTTTGCGTCACAATAAAATATTTTAAAAACGACGTCGTGCGTTGTGAAATAGTGTAAAAACAATAATATAAAGTATTGGTGGATATATGATTATTTAAGGGAGAAAAAATTGTGTAACTGGTATACCCCGTAACCGCACACACACTAGCATAAAGGTGCTTCACTCGCTAATATCACGTCGCAGAGTCCTTCTTTTTTTAATACTCCGTGAGTCATACTATATAATTTATTTGTTTATTTATTGGAAAACACATATATAAGACAAATAAGAAGCATCTAACACCAAGTTTCTGGTGAACTGAATACGGCACCAACCGGTTCACCACATCGAATCCATCTTAATAGAGAAATGCGTAGAAACTAAGTTAATTAGGGAATATAACGCAATGTCATCGCCGATACCACACAAACATCCGTATAATGTGAATCAGGTGAAAAGATATTTGATGGTTGTTTTGTGAGCACGCCGCAGGTAAAATACCAGAGATGACAATGGAAGTTTTACTTTCCACGTTGCACGGTTTTTAAAAGAGTTTTTTATTTATACAAATTACGTTTGTATGGCTACATTTTTGAACTGTTCTGGATTCAAACCCGTGCCTTTCGGTATACGTCCCAGTGCTCTACCAACTAAAACAATCGTTTAACTCACACTCACATCACAAATCACATACCTACAATAACACTACACACAAATAGTCACAAACTTACATACACTCACACATATTTACAAACACACTTACATATAAAACCGCACTCACCGGCGAGTGCGAAGTCTCTTCAAATCTAGAGTCCATTTTACCAACAGATACACTAGATCGTTAATGATCTTCTCTCCATCCAGCCTAGTGAGCAGGCGGTCCGAGGTTCGCGTCTCTTTCCGAGTGGCCCCGCGCTACATGTTCGGCCTCCAAGGCCCCGCCAGGCCTCGCTGTAACAGCCTTTAGGATATCAGCCCAGAGGAGGTTTTTAGTCGGTAGGGGGTGTTTACACCCGAGCCCGACATAATATGAGCCCCGTTCCGGGGTCTTCAATACGTAAATGTATTTTCCTCCTCTCGAAAAAAAAAAAAACAACTAAACCAACCGTCAGCATGCCGCAGGATACGAAAATCTTAGCATGTTTTGTTCATCTCTTGGGTTGTGGCTTTTGTGCTCAGTTGGTAAAGCTGTTCCTGTAAGTTGCATAGTGATCGGATGAACAGAAACTATGAGCGGCCATATTTTTTTAACTACTTGTTAAATTTGAGCTGTTTTAAAAAAACAATCAATTGCTATCCACTTAATATAGGTACGTACTAAGGGGTAGCAAGTTCCTACCCTTTATGTACAAATGCTTGTCAAGAAGTTGTTAACAGTGTTAATAATTACTTGACATAAAAAAGTGTGTGAAAAAATATATAAGTACATCTTAATGAATTTAATTTCTTATTCCAAAAGTCAGTCAGATTGAAAATTCTAACAAGTTCTCTGTTATTGAGTTTGGTCTTTTAAAAAAAAATCAAATCGTTAACTGCAATTGCTTCTTCTCTTACTAATTACATCTTATGTCTCAAAGTGACGAGAGCAATTGTAGTGCCGCTCAGAATTTTTGAGTTATTCAAGAATCCTGAGCAGCATTGCATTGTAATGGACAGGGCGTTTCAATTACCATCAGCTGAACATCCTGCTCGTTGCGTCCCTCACTGTCGTAAAAAAACTAAGGTGCGATTATTTCTAACTTAGTTTAACTTATTTATAGAGGCTTTAGTGACTCCCAATGTGAAAGTGATAAAGTAAAGATAGGGCTATATAAATAGATACAAAGTTAAAACATACATTTTTATCAGTAGACTGGAAGAATGTCGTAATACGAAATGCAAACATTGGACCGGCGGCAACGGTTCCCACTTCTACAAGCCCTACACCGAAGATAAGACAAATTCAAAGATTTTTATTCAAAATAGGATTTAAAATCACTTACGGCCGTTCCCAATATTCAGTCTCTTACTTGAGATAAAAATCGTAACAATCGTTGACTTTTCTGTCCCAATAAACTTATAGACGGTAACTCACCTTATCCGTACACGGTGTCTGTCAATGGGACGACGTATACCTTACCAGCGATAGAAGTTTGTATGGAAATTGCAATTCACGCGTCCCAATATAAGGCGATAAGAATGACTTGCAGCGCTAGTGTTTTTATGTGAAAGACCACGCTCGTTGTTTGGTTTTCTCACGATTATTGATATACAAGTTGAGCGCAGTTGTAGTGCCGCTCAGAATTTTTGGGGGTTTTCAAGAATCCTGAGCGGAACTGCATTGTAATGGACAGGGCGTATTATTTACCATCAGCTAAACGTCCTGCTTCATTTTCATAAAAAAAATATAATACTAGGTAACACGAAAGACATAGAAAAAAAATATGATACAAGTTTCATACATACATACATACACACTCACGCCTTGTTCCCGTCGGATTATGCCATTTGCTTCTATCCTTACGAACCTCACGCGCTTCCTCTTCATTCATTACTTTTTTCATACATGCTCGCCGGTTGCGGGTGCTTCGGACCTCTCCTTTTCTCAAAACGTCCCCAATCTGGTCGACGATACACACTTGCCTTATATATTATGATGCAAGTTTCAATTCGGGAATAATGTTGTCTAAAGCCATCGGAAATGTGTAATCTTATTTAATAAGTTAAAAATGAAACAAAAACGTATTTCTGAATGATTATACCCTTCAACTACCATTCCTTGTTTGTAGGTGGCAAGACGGTGCGGAGGGAGGGTAGTATCGCATCAAGAAATTATATGGTGTAAAAGATTAAAATATCTAACTATTTTAAAATGATAAGTATTAATATTATATTCGTGTAAACAGCTTTTACATTACCACTTAATAATTGCCATTTTTTTTATTTATTAAGATGGATATAGTATGTTACTCTTAAGAGATAAATATATGCCATCCCGGACATTTCTGTAGATCTATATAAGATACACAATTCCACCATACATTATTTTCTTATTTATCAACGGGTTTAGACAGCGTTTTCACTGAAAGCTCCCAGACTGCTTATTTTTATACGACACCTCCAAAAAATATTGTTAATGTTTACAAAAATGTATGCAAAACCTTAACAAATCATATACATACTAAAATCTTCCTCGAGAACCTCGCTATCCATTGGTCCAAACAGCATGAAAATGGATGCAGTAGTTTTTTAATTTATCACGAACAGACAGACAGACAGACGCGGCGGAGGACTTTGTTTTATAATAATGTAGTGATTATACCTACAAGTTTTAATAACCCTAAGAACCGCTAACTATATCACAAGTATAGTAATTAATAACCTTCTGAGCGCATCGAACGATAAAGACGTCACTTACACATATTGAATGAAACAATTTCATAGAAGGTGTTCACAAATCAGTAGAATATCATGCCTCTAATTATCCAAGGGACAACAAGTTTCAGGGCTGTCCCTCGCCACTTATTAATATATATAAATTAAGTGACATGTTGTTTGTCCGCGATGGACTAAACTAATGGACGGATTTTAATGGGGATCACTTCAAGGAGTGCAGTTTGGTCCAACTTGAGAGATAGGATAGTTTTTATGTCGATCTGGGACCTATAATTATTTTTATTTTCAATAATTGTTTTGTATGGACATATTTTCTGTGAGAGAATTTAGTGACGCACGATTTGACAGTTCCGCTGTGAAACAATTTCATTATAACAACAGGGAGCATTATTTACGGCATAATTCTTGATGTTTTGAAATATTATTGGCAAATTCCTATAAACAGGATTTTTTTTTATTATCTACAGAACAACGACTGTCGGGGCAGATAGTATTTATATATATTTCGGGGAATATATAATTGTGATTTATACAATTTTTATTTATTCTAAATACCTTCATAATAACATTTGTGGATTTTATATGAGAATATATATTAGCCAAATGGCGGAAAACGAAACCCTTCTAGATTCGTCATGTCTGTCTGTCTGTATGTCACAGCCACTTTTTTCCTAAACTATAAGAACAATACTGTTGAAACGTGGTAATTAGATGTATTCTGTGAACCGCATTAAGATTTTTTACACAAAAATAGAAAAAAAAAACAATAAATTTTGGGGGTTAGAACTGAAACACAAAAATGTTTTCATCAAACCTAAACGTGTGAGGTTTATATGGATAAGTCTTCAAAAATGATATTGAGGTTTTTGATATAATTATTTTCTAAACTGAATAGTTTGCACGAGAGACACTTCCAAAGTGGTAAAATGTGTCATACATTACATTAAACACTGACAAACAACATTTACATTAAACACTGACAAACAACAATTACATTAAACACTGACATACAACATTTACATTAAACACTGACAAACAACAATTACATTAAACACTGAAATACAACAATTACATTAAACACCTACAAACAACAATTACATTAAACACTGACAAACAACAATTACATTAAACACTGACATACAACAATTACATTAAACACTGACAAACAACATTTACATTAAACACTGACAAACAACAATTACACTAAACACTGACAAACAACAATTACATTAAACACTGACATACAACAATTACATTAAACACTGACAAACAACATTTACATTAAACACTGACAAACAACAATTACATTAAACACTGACAAACAACAATTACATTAAACACTGACATACAACAATTACATTAAACACTGACAAACAACATTTACATTAAACACTGACAAACAACAATTACACTAAACACTGACAAACAACATTTACATTAAACACTGACAAACAACAATTACATTAAACACTGACATACAACAATTACATTAAACACTTACAAACAACAATTACATTAAGCACTGACAAAAACAAACAAAATAGTGTGGAGCACTGGCACAAATGAGTAATAGTCTATACACTACACGGTCAGCTGCTGCGAACTATAGGCGCGCGCCGCCCGACCGTCACGCGACATGCAACACACAGACGAAAAACTTTGAAACGATGTAATAAAAGTTGCACTTTAATAAAAATAGTTAAATTAAAAGCACCAACCCTGACTGTTATCCTGATACAATCTCTAAGTTCCACACTAATCCAACGCCTGTGTGACTAACTCGGTTGGAATGCGATGCGCAAGCGCCGACCGCCGCCCGCCAGTAGTCAACGAGAACCTGCTCGCGATGCCATCACAGAACAACACATGCACACTGTTAATACACGCAAAAACAGCCTCTATTCCTGCACACCAAAAAATAAATTTGAATATCCTTTTATCCATGAATGTTAAGGATAGCGCCGGCGACATTGCAAGCGGTCCTGTGAAACCTTCGAAAGTGATATATTACTGTGTATACGTGTAAATAGATCGCGGCCAGATTTAGATGGCTTTGTCATTAACAGGAACACATTTTACTGATATGTGGTATCTTATTAAATGTTCAAACGATATGAATTTTAATGAATGTGAATATTTTGTTAATTATATTTTTTTTTATGCGAATTTGTAACTTTGCATTAAACGTTGATTGTATGCAATCTATTTTCTGAGACTGTTGAACCTCACACCCTTTTTTATGGAAGACGAGGACAAACGTGTGTACGGTGCTAAGTGATCACCGCCGCCCACATTTTTAAAGGTACCCATGTCATATTATTCTGAAAACACCGCACAAGGAAGCTCATTCCACAGCTCACTCGTACGTGGAAGAAAGTTCCTTCAAATCTGTACTGTGGAAGAACCCACACATCCAGATGGGGATGGGGATTATATCATTATTTGTGATGCGAAGGTGGAATCCGGCGGCAGAAATCAGGTCAAACAGCTCTTCTTTTTTTTATGGAAAAGGACGCCGTCCACATTCTCTTTCAACACCAGAGGAATCAGGGGAGCGTTGCCGGCCTTTAAGGAAGGTGTACGCGCTTTTTTAGATGGTACCCATCATCGGAAAACTCCCGTGATAAATGCTATAGGAGACACACAATGAAGCGATGTCTCTACGTAACGCCAACAAATTCTTGAACACTGCATCGTCAACAATTTGAGCAGGTCTGTGTTGTACGCGGTCCAATGGTTCGAGCTGATACTGGGGTGCGCCAGATCAGAGATGACAGCAATACTCCTTGTGTGACCAGCGCTAGAATATCTAAAGAATCTCCTGCCAGAGAGAACCTATATTCTGACTGCGCACTCAGTATCACAGCCACAGATATAGAATATAGTAGGTATAGATGAACTGACAGCCCGATTATGCGTGATCAATGTGTGCGTTAGCTAGTGTCAATCGAAATCGCTTACAAATTCAAATATTTTTATTAAAAATAGGATGTGACATCACTTATTGAAAGTCAAAAAACTACCACCCAGTCCAAAATGAATGTCTCAGGCCTGAGAAGAACGGGCGCAACAAACTCAGCGGGCTTTTTTTTCACCAAAAAAATGTTTATAAAAGTAACATTGTACACAAATTGTTTAAGTTTTCTTTAGTGTTAATTCCGCCAATATTTGTCTTTAAAACAATTCGACACGTGTTTCGCCTCTACACGAGGCATCCTCAGGACGTGTTGTCTCGCCAAAATCTGGCACGAGACTAAATCAAATGAGCCGGAAGCCGCTCTTTTATACCCTCGTCCCATGAAATGACGCGCTGTGATTGGTCGGTTGTTGTGACGTATTACCCCCGGAAGAGACACGTAACAAAGGTGATGGGACTAAATTTGTTTGTTCATTCAACAATGTAAACATATTGTTTTTTTTTTTTACGTGTCGAATTGTTTTAAAGACAAATATTGGCGGAATTAACACTAAAGAAAACTTAAATAATTTGTATAATTATGGATTTCCGCAAAGTAACGCCTAAATTTCCTAACCTAATGAAAATTTCCTAACATTGTACAATTAAACTTATTATTATTCCCAATCTGTGGTATCATTAAGAAAGTCATTTATGTTATAGTGAGCTTTACCACACAATCGTTTTCTAACAATTCTGTCGCCAATCGCCCCACAAAAGACTTGCTAATTCGACTTAGCCGAGTAGTAGGCATTATAAGCGTATGTCTGTTCCTGGTGTTAACATTATGGTTATGACAGTTTCTAGCATATTCACTTAACATAAGTGTATGTAATGTATGTTCATAGGCACATGCCTATGAACATACATTACATTATCAAAAATATATTAAGAAGCAACAGTCAAGATGTTAATCTCTTTGAATTTTGCTCTCAATGATTCCTTATATAGATACAGTAACAATAGACTTTTCTACCTTGCTTTATCTTCGATAGAGATGTTCTTTTCTCTCGAACGCTTTGTATATATATTATATATGCTAGTATATTATAAGCCTAGGATTTGACGACACTAAACACACCCTGTCACAAGTTTAATTTGTACTCTTGCAGTTTGAAAAGGCGTTTTACCTTTGCCGTACATATTTCAACAAAGTGTCCCACAAGATAAAGTTAACTAAAAATAGCGGCGTATTATTAATTATTTTTGATTTTTTGACGACCCATATAGCCGAATGGTTAGTGACACTGACTACTAAGCTAAAGGTCCCGGGTTCGAATCCCGGTAGGTTCAGTCATTTATATGATGAATATAGATGTTTGTTTCCGATTCATGGGTGTTTATATGTATTTATGTATGTTTAAGTAAGTATATTTTATTAAATATATCGTTGTCTTGTACCCATAGTACAGGCTATGCCTAGTTTGGGGCAAGATAATTTGTGTAAAACTGTGTCAATACTATATTATATTATTATTATAAGAGAACCAGAAAGACTATATCAAAAGAAGCTGTAATCATTGCCTATTATGGCTATATAGCATCTATAATTACGTATGGTATCTTGCTATGGGGTAACTCCTCAAACATAAACAAAATATTACTGGCTCAAAAGAGATGTATAAGAGCTGTGGCTGGTATAGGGCTCTTTGATAGCTGCAGATCTCTATTTTTAAATTAAAACATACTGATTGTAACCGAAATTGACATACTAGAGGCTAGCTTATTTGTTAAGAAAAATTCAAATCTATTCACTCGGCTGGGCGACTGTTCTTTGTTTCCATCGCGTGATCCTATGAGACTTCGAGTACCCCACATAAGAATAACTTTGTACCAAAAAAACTGTCTTGCTATGTGTGTAGAAATATTTAATAAGTTACCAAAAGAAATAAGAGAGGAGTCAGTATTAAATAGATTTAAATTTAAATTATTAACACTATTAAAAATTATTGTTTTTACTCAATAAATGAATTTTATCAAACGAAGTGGTAACTGGCACCAATACTATTTTTACCAATAATATTATATTTTATTGTGACTATTTTTAGTGCATTATCTCTTAGCATTTGATTTGTTATTGTAAATGTGTATTGTAGGGTCTTTTAGTAGACTTTACGCTGATTAAATTAAATGTAGTAGAAATTATTGATTGCGTTAGGTTTATAATATTGTGAAGTGAAACCACTTAAATATTTGCATGTCTGTCAAGACGAAACATGTGCCTGCTCTTAAATTTGTAACAACTTTACTTGTCAATGTTTCTGGCAAATAAAGGAATCAATTTGTACATAAATTGTTGTTTGTTAAATAAAGGCTTTTATTATTATTATTAAATAAGAACACATTGAAGTCTAGGTATAAAGCCTATAGCTACAATCGCATCGTCTCTCTCCAGATTATGTTCATTTCGTGAAACATAATCTAAGTGTAAATATTTTAAACATTATTTACCAATATATCATCCTATATTGTGTGGAACTCATAACTCACCTCTACATCATACCTAAGATAAAACAAGTATTTTCTATCCTCGCAGATAAGTTTTGGCGATGATTAATGTTAGATAAAAACTTTCCTCGAGGGTTATATTAAAGGTTTGTCGATCCTGAAAACAAAATGGATGCTGTAATCGGATGATTTATAAGTATCGTCATAAAAATATGAAACTATAAAAATTCCATCTTATTTACATTATCTTATTATCTTTGGTTTGGGATAGATAAAAATAATAATAATATGTCATTTAAAAGGCATAAAAGGCATTTATTTTCTCAAAATTGATTCCTTTAGAATTCTTTTTGATGTCATTTCTTATACTACTAAATACTACTACCGCTTCGGAAACAAATGGCGCTCTGAGAGAGAAGAAGCGGCGCAAGAAACTCTCCAAGCATTCTTTTTTTTGCAGTCTTTTCAATAAAAATATACAATATTGTACAGTCATTTCTATCGCTATAAAATAAGAACAATCTAGTCCCAGGCTGTCCGATCATTTAGATATTCAGCAGTGGAGTAATAGGATTCATGACAGAGCCATTTTTTTATAAAACATTTAAATTTATTTATAGATAATGCCTGAACAGTGGCTGGGACTTTATTGTAGAAGTGCTAAGTGCATTTACCCTTAAAATTTATTTCAAGAATTTAAGTCGAATAACATAAATTGAATAATATAGAATAAGTTACAATAAAATTATTATACATGGCAGTACTCAATAAAATAACTTAAAACTAAAATTGCCCCATAGGGGGGTTCGTACAAAGAGTGATGTACTGATAAAACTATTCCCGGTTACTGTCACCAGTATTGGAGTAGGGTAAGGTGGGGCACATTGTTAAAAAAAAACAAACGATAATGTAGCGACGAAATACACTGGCCTTCAAAAGTATCACACTTTTAAAATTGGGATAACGTTTTAAGTTCACAAGATATAATTTCGAAATAAAAAGGACTCCAAAGAAAATTTAATTTTGTACATAAAAACTTAGTCGGTAACCTTCTTTTAAGAATTGGCTGAAAAAAAACTTCAAAAACAAAACCATGCCTTTTTCAAAGTGGACGTTTCCGAATTACAATTTTACCATTCTCATTTTTCATTCTGTTTTAAATTTTTTTCAAGATCGATGGGTCTTGTTTTAAAAATTTATGCTAAAAAGCACATAACATTTATTTATCATGCCTCTTTCAGTTGAAGAATGTGCTAGGATCATGGCTTTTCTGGAACTAGGCATCAGTATGCGTCGCACTGCAAGAATGGTGGGTGTGACGGTACGAACGGTCCAGAAGGTAAAGCGAAGGTACGAAGAGACTGGACACCATCTGAGGAGACCTTGTAATGGCAGACCCAGGTGTACCAGTGCCCGAGAAGATCGTTATATTATTTCCACTGTGTTAAGAAATCGCCACCAAAATGCAGTTGAAGTCCAGCAACAGCTACTTCAGACCCGGAGGGACTACATTAGTGACAGTACAGTGAGAAGAAGACTTGCTGAATCAAATTTGAAACCCCGAAGACCAGCGAGTGGCCCAAAACTCGAGAGACAGCATCGAGTAGCGAGACTGCGATACGCCCGTGAACACATGCAGTGGGATGAAGAAGAATGGTCAAGAATTTTGTTTGCAGATGAGTCTCGATTCTCCCTTTACACTTCTGATGGAAGGCGAAGTGTTTACAGGCGACCTGGTGAGGGTTACCTTCAAGCCTGCATCTCAGAAAGAGTCCAATACGGTGGAGGCAGTGTACATGTATGGGCTGGCATATCTTCAGAAGGTTCGTGACCTACTTGAATAAACTAATTTTGATTTGATTTTGATAATGCTCGGCCACTCACGGCTCATATCGTACAAGAGTATATTCAGGAGGTCGGTATCAGCGTGATGGCTTGGCCATCAAGAAGTCCTGATCTCAACCCAATTGAACACGCCTGGGATGAGCTTGGGAGGCTAGTCAGAAATCGCAGACCACCACCTACTACCCTCAGATTGCTAAAGCAGGCCCTGGTAGAAGAACGGGAGAATATTCCCCAACATCGGCTCCAAAACCTTGTGTTCAGTATGCCAAACCGGCTCGAAGCTGTAATCAGAGCTCGAGGAGGCAATACCAATTATTAAAAATTAAATAACATGTAGGTTTACATACATTTTAGTTGATTTTTTTTACACTAAACTAAAAATGTCTATTTTCGTTGTTTTATCTTTTTTAAGTTAAAAATGTTACTAATGTATAATTTTAGTTTCTAAGAATTAAAGCCTATAAAATTTGCAACAAGACGTTTTTAATCTCTACCTTCTATAGTTAAGAAAAAATTTTAATTTGAAAAGTGCGATTCTTACTTTTGCAGGCCAGTGTATTTATTAAATCAACTCCTAACTACCATTTATATAAACTTTAATAGTCTCTCTTCGTTTAAAATTATTTAAACATAACTTTCATTAGGAACTTCTTTACTTTTTTTTACTTTTAATCAGATCAGTCGATTTTATTAGTGAACCTCGTATCTACAGTACGGGTACTCAGTTACAGGGTAAGGGGCACAATGTTACAACATGAAAATACATAGTATAAAAACGTTTTCAATAGAAAGAAAAATCTCAATATTATGTCTTCCAACGTTACCGTTGCCATATCTGGTTCAGGAGGAAAGTAGAAATGACTGTCAACTTTTCCACTATTACGTAAATAGCTGACTTTATATACATCATTTTAAATTTTTTTAGTAATTTTCGAAGTTTTTCAGCTCTCTTATAATGAATTTCTTTTCTTTGTGCTATATTCTTTTTGTTTACTTTTTCAAGTTTATTTCTTACCATTTTATTTTAAAACCTAAAGAAATATTAGTTGGGTATCATTGTATCACAATGTCCCGTAACACAGAGCCCCAGGTGAGAGAAATCGAAAAAAAATATCAATAGAGTCTTTTCAGAAATGTTTACAAAAATCTAAACATACAGGGAATAGAGGAAAGTCACAATTACCTTTACATAATACATCAAGAAACAAATAAATAAATTTAATCCGATTTTTTCTAATTTTGAACACATAAATTCGATTTTTGTTTGTTCTTTCTAAAACGCGGCACAGACTAAAGCGATAACAAAAGTTCAAAGATATATACCAACATTATAAAAATAAATGTCAGAAAAATAGATACTCGCATTTTAACAGTGTACCCCATGTAGCACTGTGCCCCACCTTACTCTATAGTATTCTCCGGGCGGTCCGAGCATACACTGAGAATTTCGTTTTCGAATTCGCGAATGCGAGACCAAAAAGCCACAACTCGTAATCTTATCACTGCGAAATAATCGAGGACTCTGGCGTCGGCAAACATGCACTGCAATATTTGGACAGTCTCATGAGTGATGTATGCATTATTATACTGCACTCTGATGCTGCTTCGTGCACTTTGGGACAGTTGACCCAAAGCTGATACGTATAGAAGCATTGACAATATTATGCTCCAAACAGTGTTAGCTTCGCCTCAGGACTGCACCGAGCAAACCGGCGTGCGAGCATTTTGCAACTAATACAAAAAAAGTGTGTGTGTACTTATGTAATAAAACAAAAATCCATAAAAAAATTCGCAAAAGCTATATGGTTTTATAGAAGGTATTACTTAAATACAACCAATAAAAATATTATTATACCGTATAATTTAGTTAAGTAACGTGCAATTAAATATCATTAAGTTATTTTAATAGAATTAGAGAGATTTTTTTAAAACTTGTATATAGATTGAAATTAACTATTGAAATTTATTTGATTCTCGTCCATTGGTTGTGGTCCAGTAGACATATGGGTTACAAGAGGTTTGGTAGCTGAAGTATGATACAAATGGTCTAGTTGACAAGCTCACGTCAGGGTGTCGAATTTGCGTGATAGTTTATCCCTAACGCGCCAAAAGAAGTATAAAAGATCAACAGAGCCACCAAAAACAGATTAAATGTAGTAAAATACCAATCATTCGTTACAGTCTCAGTGTTTCTATTAATATAATAATAACCGAAACAAAACTGGATCACTGTTTTTTTTATAAAGTTGAAGGAGCATTGAACATTCAGATCAGCACCTGGTCGGTAAGCGATCACCGCGGAATCACAGGATCGTTGTCTCCAGACGGCCTTCATGATACACTCTTTGGAAACAGAAGATGGTCGTTAGTACGTGAGACGCACTAATGCATCGATTCTGAACCAGCTCCGAATAAAACATAGCTTGTCTACCTTATTCAGATATATTCATAATTATGCAGATAACGTATTCTTTCATATTTTGCAACACAATGCGCAGAGGCGCAGTAAGTTTGAAAAAACTAATTGTGGCTGGAAATATCGAAGGTAAAAGATCGCGCGGTCGTTCTCGAACAAGTTGGATCTTAATTTACTGTTTTTTTAATGAAGTTATAACCAAATTAAAGACTTGTCATCCAAATTCTCCATGGCTCCAAGCTGGTGGAAGCAGTTCATCCGCTCCAGATACAACCATTATGCTGACCACGAACCTCAGACATGAGCGACCGACCCCAGAGAGAGAGATATATATACGTGAAAGAAAGTTTAGGAAATGCGCCACACAGTTTAATTAGAGAAGCCGTTCTCATGAATATCAATGGCATCTTAAGCGCTAGCAACCCTCTTGTGAATAAAATTCAAATATTTTTATACAAAATGGGTTTTAAAATCAGTTTCTGTTCAATTCGATTCGATCCAAAAACTGAATCTATTTCACGAAAGAATAGATTAGCGGCGATCAGTTCATCATGACATTTTAAATTCTAGACTTTATTTACCACACAAACGTTTTTAAACAATTCTACGCAAAATGTTATGTATTATTATCAATGATTTATTATCTCCATCTCAGCTTGGTTATAGACAGTCTCTCAAGAAAAATTTAAAGTAACAAATATTACGACTGTTCATTGTCAGTAAATTTATGAAAATTTAATATACGTTCATAAAAATCATCACCTCTTTGCTCTTAATGGTGATTTTCATTATTCTAACACTAGAAAAAAAGGGATTGCTTATAACTAATTCTAGTAGGCTTCATAAGATATATAATAGCTTTAAGGGTAAATGTATAGACTTTTATAATAAAGTCCCAGCGACTGTTCAGGCACTATCTATAAATAAATTTACTCCACAGCTGAATATCTAAGTGATCGGACAGCCTGGGACTAGACTATGATTGTTTTAAAGCGATAGATGACTGTACAATATTGTATATTTTTATTGAAAAGAGCGCAAAAAAAAGAATGCTGGGATGGTTTCTTGCGCCGCTACTTCTCTCTCAGAGCGCCCTTTTTTCCGAAGCGGTAGTAGTATCTAGTATATTAGAAATGACATCAAAAAGAATTCTAAAGGAATCAATTTTGAGAAAATAAATGCCTTTTTACACCATGAATAAATACTTATTATAATTTGTGCAACCTCATGCCTCATAATACACATTATTTTGTAGAGCGTCGTCCAAGGCCAGCGACAAAGAAATGGTTGCGGAAGTTTGCTAACTCGTGCCAAAATTGAAAAAGTTGAAAGGTTATATCCGTTACTGAAAGCAGGCGCCACGTATATATCTAACTATGTACATTGTATTATATACTATACTTATATTACCTGTGTTTTGTTTCAAGTGTTAAAAGAGATATGTGCGTCTCGGGACGCCTGACAGAAGTGATATCTTAAACTAATCTAAGTTGAACTATTTAATATTGAAATTGTTTAACTTGATAAAAACTTAGACTATCACTTAAATTTTATGTATATTATTATGATAACGTAAGGAAAGGTTATTTATTAATAAAATTATTTATAGATTAATGAGCAAAATATATTTTATTCTTAGTTACAACTATTAATTAATATGTACATTAGAATGTTTTGTATGTACATTATTAGTATCATTATTTAATCCTATAAAAGTAACAATTGGTTAGAGTGAGAGAGGAGGAGTCTGCCTACCGCTGCCGTATGCGTGAGAGAAAGGGACGCCAGACAGACTGGCGCCGTAACGTGTTACGTTACGAAGCGGTTCACCCGTTTCAAATTGATCTAAATTGATCATTGAGAAATACTTGGTGATGAAAAAGAGTGACCTGTGACTTCTTGCATGCTCTACTTTTTCCGAATATCACTTATCATCATCATTACAGCCGGAAGACGTCCACTGCTGGACAAATATATATTTCTGCCGTGAAGCAGTAATGTGTAAGCATTACTGTGTTTCGGTCTGAAGGGCGCCGTAGCTAGTGAAATTACTGGGCAAATGAGACTTAACATCTTAGTCTCAAGGTGACGAGCGCAATTGTGGTGCCGCTCAGAATTTTTGAGTTTTTCAAGAATCCTGAGCGGCACTGCATTGTAATGGGCAGGGCGTATCAATTACCATCAGCTGAACGTCCTGCTCGTCTCGTCCCTTATTATCATATGCTTTGGAACCCAAGTGATTGCGCAGTTATTTATCATCATCATCAGTCTGAAGGCCTCCCTCAAAGATCTCCACGACGATCTGTCCTGCGCTGCCCTCATCATTGAATTGATTCAACAAAGTTTGCATGCTAACTCTACGAATCTTTATATATATATATTTCTTGTGTGCGCGTGTATGTCACTGAACTCCTCCTAGACGGCTGGACCGATTTTGATGAATTTTTTTGTGTGAGTTCAAGGGGATTCGAGGATGGTTTAGATTTACAATTGAACTACCTCCTAAACGGCTGGACCGCTTTTGATTATATTTTTCAGTGTGATTGTATGTTCCAGTGAATTTGAGATTGGTGTGTGTCTTCAGGTGGATTCGAGAATGGTTTAGATTCACAATTAAACTACCTCCTAAACCGCTGGATTTTGATAATTTTTTTGGTTGTTTCAGTGAATTTGAGATTGGTTTAGATTCTCAATTCCGTCCATATAATATAATTCTCCTGCTCATGTGTATGTTAGTGAATTCCTCCTAACGGTTGGACCGATTTTTCAAATTTAAGACGTGTGTACAGGACAACGTCTGTTGGGTCCACTAGTGTCTAATAAAAGTGGACGGCGACAATCATGCTAAATTATGCTGTTCAACAGCACAGTTGTATTGTATTTAAAAACGCTGATATTGTGTTATAGGAGTTAATGCGGTAGCTCGCCATTGAACCTTGCCTGTTGAACATTATTGCAATTATTGTAAGGTTCGCTAATTTTGTTACTTTTTCAAACACTCGAAGTAGTTTTAAAGTTTATCCATCAGAAAATATGTAACTATAAATAATTATGATATCTTTTGCCTTTATCTTCTTTATATAGCATTTCCAAAATTTTATATTTATATTTGCTAGGTCTGAGAATCTATTTTTATACCCAAAAAAACTTTTTTGAAAATTTTTTTTTTACTTATTCATTTAGCAACGTTTGCCAGGTCAGTAATAATATATTAAGTAGTTTAGATATAGATAAATGAAGATGTTCATAAACCCATATAACCTATACAAAAGTTAATTCATACTAAGTAGAGAAATAAAACATTAAAGTAGCCAATGTTATCATTAACAAGCAGTAGTACTTATGTTATTATTAAAAAACTCAAGTTATTTACCGCTAAAGTGAATGTACTGCAAGTACTTACGAGATTCGTGACCTGTTTCACTTCGCGCCCTAAATTATAATTTTAGTGCATAGAAGCTCGGAAAGTAACACCATTTCGCTCTTGTTAAAAATATAACCACACAACCACTTCATATAAGTAATATAAGTACATACTCATTCAGTTTATTTCAGTATGGCGACTTATTTTCGATTTATACGATACCTTTTACCATTGTAAATAATCATTTAAAACATATATTAAACATATTTTAATGACGTGCTTGACTCTCAACTTTCTCAGTATAGTTCGGCTCTTGTTTTCCTAATACTCGTTTGTAACATTGAAAACGTACTTACTTTTTAATGAAATTTTGGTATCTAAAGCTCTAAATATAACACACAGTGACCAAACTAGTAAAGAAATAAACACTATAAAATTTTTAAGCCTTACATTAGATAGCAATTGTAAGTGGAAAGCTCAATATGATACAGTGGCAGGCAAAATAAATAAGTTTTTTTTCTCTTTGAGAAGGCTCAGACAAACTGTATCCTTTAATGTTGCACTTACTGCATACCACGGTTATATTGCTTGAGTTTTACGGTACGGGTTAATACTACGGGGAAACTCAACTAATATTTCAAATGTTTTCAGGCAAAAAAAAGTGTTATGCTATGTTTTGCTTGCATTTGAAATTTAAATTACCATAACCGTAACGAAAGTCTTCATTCAAGGTTATTTTTGACAGAAGCTACAATAGAACAAAATTACGATATTTCACATTTGGTATATGTAATATGAATGACAGTATTTTGACGCATCGTATTTTATTTGTGTACTACAACTGAAGTGGCAGTGGGCAGGGCACATATTTCCACGGACAGATGGCCGCTAGGGCAGTAAAGTCTTCGAATGGCAACCACGTACCGGAATGCGTAGTGTTGGCAGGTGTCTCACAAGATGGACCGACGATCTGGTCAAAATCACCGGAAAACGTTGGATGAGGGTAGCGCAAGACCGATCATCATGAAGATCTTTGGGGGAGGCCTTTGTCCAGCAGTAGACGTCTTATGGCTGATATGATGATAAAACAACTGCCATTCACAAATTTAAGTTAAATTTATGTTCTTTGACTCTTAAGTGTCATTTCCGTGACTTACATGAATAAAGTGATTTTGATTTGATTAGGGACCGTATGGCGTAATAGCCAGCTTGTGAATCACCACAACACCTACTCGAAGTCAATGTAATATAAAAGGCATGACGGTCTTCAACACGGCCGTCTGTTTTACGTGATAACGTGCCCGTACCTACATATCGATATTTTCGAGTGTTTAATGTGTGACAATCTTTTTGAACACTAAGATCCTCCAGAAATTCATTATTAATTGATCGCAACTCTTTTCATATTATGGGACAGGGAAGAAATCAATAAAAGTTTCAGCCCCTGTTTCGTCTGGGATGGTGAAATAATATTAGTTATTAATTATTATATAGTGAATTTTATTCGTTTGGTATTTTCAAAGAGTACAATAAAAAATTGGAAAATCGAAAAGTGCACGCCTCGAACGCTCATGCTATAATTTTTTTTTTAAAGTTAAATTTCGAATAAAATCGAATCACCTGCGTTTTTTTTAAAAAAACGTGAAGGCCTACAGTAGTCATTTTAAAAAGGAACCTTCTCTGCTTAATTCTGAAAAGTGTGAAAAAAAAAATTAAGTCGTTTCGTCAAGTCGTTCTCGAGATATCGGTACCACGCCGTTTTTTTCAACCACAGACTAATGGACGTCCACGATATTTTTTTTAATATTAATACGTATTCGACAACTTAAAAAAAGTATCAGGATTATTCATTAGCGTCTCAGCTTTATATTGATGTGCTTTTTATAATGTTTAAAAGTAATAGAAAAAAAATTTGCAGTTTAAAGAGTGGAAATCGTGTGACCTTGACGGGTCGGTTATAAAGCACAACCTCGCCGCTTCGCGTTCGGAGCGTGCAATATGTCATTCATGAGCTCGGACGGATCAATTCGTTTTCGTTCCTGGCACCTCTGCAGTCTTTCCTATTATGGTTTTCAATTAACATATTTTTATTAACACATCGAAAAAATTGCGGTGAACTGAAATCCTATTTTTCAGCAACTCAGGCACATTAAATCAAAGTGACATCCATATCGCGAGTGTAAGAGGTAGCTTGTTACGCACACTGAAACCTTGCCTGCTTTCATGCGATGACTAACAGCTAGTGGCTTTATCTAAACGTAGGTATAAATTATCTAAGAAAAATACATTAAAATCGGGTTACTTATCCCACTTCTAGGCGTAATAAACTGGTCCTTAATCAACTAAACAATTTCTTTGATTCATTGGCTTTCGAGTACGTAGGTATAATTAAACTTTCCAAACTTTTTTTTATGGAAAAGCTGGTCAACCGAGCGTACAGGTTACCTTGTTTGATACGTATCACGCAATATGAACGCTTCACAGAAGAAAAAAAAGTGCCGTATAGGGACGCCCGAAAGAAGCGTAACTCTATACTATAAATCGTAGGAACTAAGCGTTGAAAATGTCACAAGAGGTGTGGGACAATTTACTTATAATCAACTGAAAGAATCAACTTTCGTTTATTGTTATATTTTCGTTTCCAGCTAATCACAACGGATATTCAAATTTCAAGTGACTGGCGTGGATGCGTAGGGAGGAGGAACAGATAAAAGCTTTGTGCTCCTCCGGGGCACATAAAAAATAGAGAAGCCCCACTCTCAAGGGTGTTGTAAGAAGCGACTAAGAGCATTTACCAGTTGGAGGCTCCTTTATACAGGATTCCGCTATATAGTGGAAGCATTATTGTGTTTCGGTCTGAATCGTACTCACTGGGCAATTTTTTTTATGAAAACCACGGACGTGGCGAGCAGAGAGTTTAGCTGATGGTAATCGATACGCCCTGTCCATTACAATGCAGTGATATTGGATTATTGAAAAACCCAAAAATTCTGAGCGGCTCTAAAATTGTTAAGTCTCATTTGCCCAGTAATTTCACTAGCCATGACGCGCTTCAGACCGAAACGCAGTAATGCTTACAAATTACTGCCTCACGGCAGAAATAGTCGCTGTTAATAATCTAGCCGGCATCCGGTGCAAAGGATCCTCCCACTGCAATGATAAATGAGACTTAACATCGTATGTCTCAATGTGACGAGCGCTATTGTAGTGAAAATTTTAATTGTTTAATATACATAGAAAATTTTAAATATTGAAAAATAAAACTCAAAATTTTATAATATTTATTGATCATTCACACATTCACAAAATGATTGAAACACACTACAATAAGTTTTTCACATAAAGGTAATCTTGGTCCGCACTTGGTTCACCTGCCACACGTTGAGGTTCTCGTACTCCTCGATACACGCGTCCACCTGTCGGATCAAACAGCATTAATATTTTAAGTAATGAATATCGATGGAACAACCGACCAATAGCCCGTATCGTTCATAAATATTGGTTACGAATTAAATTTGTATAACAATTAAATCTCGAAGTGAGGGGTCACTCTAAAATAAACAAATTGTTTTGATCTGAAGTAGCGATATCTAAAGTCAATTTCCTAATATGTAAATATTAGGATTGAGCAGGTTATCAAGTGTAAAGGTGATCTTGTAGATGGACCCATAACCTGAGAGTTGAACAAGGACATACCAAGTTTTACGAACCTTGCGTCACTTGAACGGTTGGAAGCAGTTGGTAAGAGCGTTCGGACGCAACCCGAGAGGTCGCAAGTTCGAGTACCGCATCGTTCATATATTTATTTACAAATTAAATTTGTACAATTTATCCCAGAAGTGAGGCATAAATAAGGCCTACGCCTTTGTGATTGAATCTCCCGGAATAAAAACGAATCTACAACGCATTCTAATGGATGGAGTGAACACTTATTTTCACGTGTCTGCTTTTAAGTGACAATAATTATAATAACAAAAAATATAACTCCCGTACGTTGGGGTAGCGGCAAAGCCTTGTCATAATAACATAATATGCGTGATGTCGACATTCAGTCGTCAATATATAAACTATACTTTATTGTAGCGTCTGCATGGATCTAGCGTCACTATGACGTCATTATGACGGCGGCTTGTCCCATTCTCACCGTTCAGAGATTATATCACGTATTTACACTGACGTACCTACAATAAATAACTAGACTCACAATCACGCTCAAAAATTGTCTGAAGTAAAACTCTGCCTACTTTATGTTGTGCTACGACCGCGCTTTGAATACAACGCCACGCAAAGACCAAATTTTCAGCAAAAAACTGTCCAAAAACTTAAAAGTGATGTCGTATTGCAGGTAATTGCCCCTTTAAATTAACATACTAATTATGTAACTAACTTGACGTTTTTAATCATTTTGCTGAATAATTAAATTTCAATTACTAAAATAAAATACATCACCCAACGCAATTTTTCATTTGCACCTTTATCAATGAACTTCTTATGAGCGTATATAATAAACTTTGAACATTAACTACCACGAAATAATGTGTTATTTGAATGAATGTTACTCGATTTTTGACCACCTTTTAATAGACGATTTGGGAGTCTAGTTATTTATAGTACGATGTGTATTTATCATAAATTCTAAAAGCATTAAGTAAGTTAGTTAACGAATACCTGATCAGGCTTGAATCCCTTATCGACGCAGCGCTCAATGACGTCAGCAATCTTCACCGTTGTGTTGGTGCCGGCTAGATCTCGCACGATGGCGAATATGCGGTCCGTCGCGGAGATTCCCCTGTACCGTAACCGAAATATCGGTAAATACTATATAGATCGACAATATATAAAAGCCACACAATTTAACAGTGAACTCTGAGTTCAGTTAGGATATTAGAATCAACCACTGCAATATAACTTTTTAATTATTTTTGATGTTGGTTATTGCTACACTGTTCCAGAATATTCGAGAATAATCCTTACCCCTAGGCCGTAGACTTCTGCGCTATTATTCTGGCTATCATGATGTTTTTGGCCAAACATTTTTCAAATACTTTGTCACTTTGTAACTTGGCTTGCGTGGTCGGTCAAACTTTTTTTTCACATATTTTCTATTTTTTTTAATTAAATTTAGTAATACATTTTAAAGAGATACTAAAAAAATATAATTTGAATACAAAAGAGGTATCTTTTATAAAAAAAAGGTTATTTGAGATTTTCCTCTAGAAAAACACAAACTCGCAAATTCGCATGTCTTAAGATCTTCGGAGCGTCGTTATATGGATTGGGTTGCTATCTTACTCTAACTAGGTGCCCCGGGTTCAATCCCCGACCCCCACGTACTCTAAAAATACTGACCTCTGCACGTTCTCGTCGATATGTGTCAAAGACTGCTTAGAGACGTCGACGAGTCGAATCGCTTCTGACACATCTTCTTTCTCCACCACGTCGGAGAGCCTGGATATAGAATATTCGAATTTAGTTTATTTCTTTCTTTAACGCACAGCTACTTTTTTTTGCCACGAAGCATTATTGTGCAAGCAATATTGTGTTTCAGTAAGGCAAGGTACAATTTATGTCTCTGCCGTTCCATATTACAAGTTTTTACATATTACTATGGAACAGAAGTGCATTGGTCCATTCAAGATATTGAAGTACTATTAAAAACTAGAATCACAATCGCCTATTAAAAGGTCATCAAAAATATCCGAGCGTCGTTGTATACAGTATGTATTTTACATCTATGAATTAAATGTAGCCACATACTTGTTATAACATTTGCTGACGATATACATGAAAAAAAATCGGTGCACTAGTTAGGTCAAAAACACTTTTAATTTTGAGCGAATATTAACATGCTGTACATTGTACAATCGGGTCACGAGGTCACTGGGTCAACACTCAATGATTCAATGAACTTGAATCTTAGCACATCAAAATGCGATGTTGCCATTCCGCGTGCTTCAAGTTCAAAGACGCTGGTCGTTTGTCGGATAGAACACAAGCGATGTTGCCTGTTCGGTTGCGGTGACTTCAAACGTGTCGGACTGTCCTATAGTGAAAGAACGCGGATGGGCTTAGGGTAGGGCGCAACCTATCGATAAATAGCTTATTTTAAAGGAAATAATACCCGATTCAAAAAGCTATTTAACTTTAAATACTTAGCGCACAGTGTTTCTAGACATATCGTAAAAACCTTAAAACACTAAAGTTATAAACAATAACGTTTTTTAATGTCTTACATGTTATGTAATACAAAGCAATCTAATTTTTAAAAACCGTATCAACTTACCCGTTGCTACTCAGGTTTTATTAAACGGACAAATGAGCGTACAGGACACCTGATGTTAATTGATCACCGTCGCCCACATTCTCTTACAACACCAAAGGAATCACAGGAGCATTGCCGGGCTTTTAGAAAGGTGTACAGGCTGATTTTAAAGATGAAAGGGAACGCCTGACCTCCTGATGGTGGAGATGATATCGTAATTTGTGGCGCGTCGTGCAAAAGTGGATTTCGGCGGCAGGAATCAGGTCAAGCAGTTCTTCGGAAACTCCCAGCAACGCCAAATGATCTAGCCGTTCACAGAGCACTGGATCCCCGACAATTCGAGCAGCTATGCGTTGCACGCGGGCATTAGGTTCTAGCTGATACTGGGGTGCGTCCGACCAGAGGTGAAAACACTACAGGCAGTATCTGGTCTTCCTGCGCTATTGGAGAGCGCTAGAATCTAGGTCAGCTTAAAGTATTACCGTGATCTATTAATGACCCCTAGCTTCATTGAAGCCAATTTGGCTTCCTTGAAACCTTCCAGATGGCCTGTAGACATGACCGGAAGTGGTCTTCATAATCTACTCGCAGCCAGAGAGTACACCCTACCCTAGAAATATATCTATCCTCCCCAACAAACACACCTACCCATATTATTATTCTTTCATTATTCTGTGCGAATGAGGAACTTAATCCGAACGAGTCTGGTCCGATCGTACTGTAGTCATAGGACGACAGCATGACTCTGTCACATCAAAAAACCCTTTTAGTCACCCACAACTCACAAAACAGTAGTTTCAACTACAAAAAAGTATCGATAAACTATAATTGTGAGGTATTATTCCCTATTAAAGACTTATTTTTTTCGTTGTTTGAATGTTTACCACATAACTCATCAGTGACCAGTGTATCGCGAGTCTTCTGGGCGAATAGATTATGTGTTTGCCTTTCGAAGGAATCAAGCTGAAATGTACAATGTATATGTGTACATGTGTAAATTGTGTTTTTAAGTTTGTTAATTGTTATAGCTTTTACGGTGAATTTGACATTTATTTTTTCTTTGACCAGAACGCATGCAAATACGGGTGAGTTTTCTTTAAATATAAAACCAGATGCACAATATTGAATTTACAGTTCAGTTCAGTTATACCGAAATAAAAAAGTGTTCGTAAGAATGAACATAGAGAATTTATATTTCGTCGCAAATAATCAAACAAATCAAAGGTGAAGCCGACGATCCAGAGGTCAATGTACGTCGTCAAAACAGTACTGCTAATTCTTAGTATATATATTTGAATATTTATTTTGTTTGAAAATTTCACTTTTTCAATTTAAAGTTTTTAGTTAAATAATTAATTTTGCGATAGTTATGTGGACTAGTATTACTTATATTTTTATTTATTTCATATGTATGCAGACCATACTGTACACGTATACATTTACTTGGACAGATGACATTAAAACATACATTCAAATTAACACCTTATTTGAGGGCAGTAATGTCCAGTCTATTGTTTATGGTGCGAAATGTGCGAAAGAGATGGATATCGTCGGCGATGTAATTTGTTTTAGCTATTCAAATGTTAGCAAAATGATTAAAATACATTAGTTACATGATTTTGATAATTTTAAGGGGCACTTACTGAAATACCACACTCCATCAATTTTAAGTTTGGATATGCTGTTATTTGGAAAGTGTTTCACTGAACATTTTGTCATTGAGGGGCGTTGCATTCAAAGCGCTGTCAAAACACAACTGAACGAAAACTCTGCCTAATAGACGCTTAGGCAGAGTTTTGAATCGATTCCAATTGTTTATTGTACCTCAATGATTCAAGAGCAACTTTTTGAAAACTGTACGCGCTTTAAAGATGGAATGTCACTCGACCACATGATTATCAGCTTGATATGTGGACTGGTTGGTATACCTCAGCCTGGCGAGTGCGGTGGAGAGCCGCAGGATGGCCAACAGATTCCTGGCCGAGGTAAAAGTGACGTCCCGGCTGTTGCGAGCCTCTCGACGGAGCTCCACATACGATGCTGTCAAATGACATCAGAAATTTATATTCACTCATTACTTTTACGTATAAAGATCATATTATATTAAACTAAAACAGACAGAAACAAATTACCTAATTAATAATTATTACAAAGGGTGTCGTAAGAGGCGACTAACGGTATTTACCAGTGGGAAGCTCCTTTGCACAGTATGCCGGCTAGATTATGGGTACCACAACGGCGCATTGTGTGCTGTGAAGCATTTATGTGTTCTTGTCTGTTATTACTGGACAAATGAGACTTAACATCTTATGTCTCAAGGTGACGAGCGCAATTGTAGTGCCGCTCAGAATTTTTGGGCTTTTCATGAATCCTGACCGGTGTTGCATTGTAATGGGCAGGGCGTATCAATTACCATCAGCTGAACGTTCTACTCGTCTTATCTCTTATTAATAAAAATAGATGGCTGAGAGTGTTATGCCGTTCCGTGACGGGAAACGGGCGCCAAAAATATCATCACATCATTCATAATTGGACTACGTCCTGAAAAACGTTCCAAGCCACAACATCACATTTTAAGGAATTCGTGGACTGGGCTACTATTTCATGATGCTATTTAAAGAGTGACATTAGGGCTGCCATCCGTTAATATGAATCACGTGACCAGTTTTGTTTTCTTAACTCAATTTCGATATTATTGTGGTTTGGAACGTTTTTCTGGAATTTCGTCTAATCGACTCACAGACGATGTAGTCGGCCAGGTTCCGCGGCACGACGGGCTGCTTCCGCTTGGTGAGCGCCACGTACCGTCGCACCAGCTTCATGGACAGAGCTCGCACCTGAGTGGGCGGCTGGGACGAGTGCTGGTGCACGTACGCTATGTGCTTCGCGAGCTCCAGGTCCTTGTCTCTGTCAACAACCCACCATTCATCATAAGTCAAAGTCAATTAAACTTTATTCATCCAATTATTTTGAGTTTTCTTTAGTGTTCATTTCAAAATACTCGCCAAGCACTGGCACTCGAGACTAAGTCTCGTGCCAGTGTTTGGTGATTCAACATGACCTGAGGATGCTTCGTGTAGTGGCGAAACACGTGTCGAATTGTTTAAAGACAAATATTGGCGGAATTAACACTAAAGAAAAGATTTCCGCAAAGTAAAGCCTACTTCAATAAAAACTTTATTCAATATGACTTAAACTTAGCGCTTTTGTAGTGTTACTATATATATTTATTTTAAATTACTGAATCTACCATATGTTTGCAAAAGTAGAGCTCGTGAGAAGAACATACAACGGCCACTATTTTCTTTCTTTCTAAGCTTAGCATAATCGTTTGAGTTTGACCCAATTAAAGGTCCAAATTCAAACCCACATTCACACACTCACTCACTCACACACGCAAACAGTTTTCAGATTTGTTTTAATTGTGCGATAATTGCATAATTAGGTTTTAATCGTTTTTGTTTATTTCTATATTGTTTATCAAGTATTATGTATCCGCTAAGGAAGTTGCGAGATATTCCCAATACAAGTGTCCTAAGACAACTTACTGGGAAGGCTCAACCACTAAAAATGTATATGTAATCTTAGAAATAAACGAAATTTATTATTAATTTATTATATATCTTTGATTTCGTTTTTACAGTCATTTAACAGCTGAATTTATGCTGAGCTTAACCTAAGACAGCCCAATGCAAAAGTCAAGTTCGCATTTTATCACACCCAGCTAACTTTTACGTTTTATTTTATGACGGTAAGGGACGAGACGAGCAGGACGTTCAGCTGATGGTAATTGATACACCCTGCCCATAACAATGCAATGCCACTCAGGATTCTTGAAAAACCCAAAAATTCTGAGCGGCACTACAATTGCGCTCGTCACCTTGAGACATAAGATGTTAAGTCTCATTTGTCCAGTTATTTCCCTAGCTATGGCACCCTTCAGACCGAAACACAGTAATGCTTAAACATTACTGCTTCACGGCAGACAGGCGCCGTTGTAGTACCCATAACCTAGCCGGCATCCTGTGTAAAGGAGCCTCCCACGGGTAAATGCCCAATGCAAAAGTCAAGTTTCAGTTTTATCACACTCAGCTAAGTTTTATGTAAGTAAAGTGTAAGTACGCTGTATAGATGTCAGCCTCGTAGTGTCGTCACCTGTTAGGTTTGTCCTGGATGAGCCACAGCAGGTCGAAACGCGACAGCAATGCGGCGGGCAGCTGTATGTTCTGCTCGATGGTCCTCTTGGGGTTGTAGCGGCCGTACGCGGGGTTGGCTGCCGCCAGTATGGACACGCGAGCGTTCAGGCAAGTCATTATTCCCGCCTGGAATTGTCATCTTAATATTATATTTATTGGCTTTATCACCGGCACATACAGTAATACAACAGTACCTTAACTTCATACTATAGCGAATCGACGCCCGCGAACATACACACAATTTCCACGGCCGCTAAGCAATCTTGGGGAGACAAAACTATTGGGTGCTACGCCGTACGCCGCCGAGACTGGTCGCTGTCCGAGTTAAAATAGCTACGCCGCGCCGTCCACATCGTCAATCTTTTAGTATGTACCAACCCTAGCGCTCCGCCCAAATATAAATTTCGATAAGACCTTGTTGAGTTATGCTACTGTTTTATTACTTGCCACCGCCGGCGAAACGATTAACTGTCAAATATTTTCTCTCTCAAGAAATCTACAATAGATAAAGATATGGTGTAAATAAAAGATACATATAATAATAGTCACAGACTTACAATATACTAGCGTATAATCAAACGCAGCATGCGAAGAGACGAACATCTCTAAAGGAGATATAGCAACTTGATAGAAAAGGAAAGTAAATCTAATTTGATGAGTAAGTCATACACAGTCAACCACGTTTGGAATTAACTTCTTAGTACTTTAGAATAGTAATCAACTAACATTTAAAAATATTTTATTTCATAGGTACATTACATTACACTTGAAATATGTCATTTTTTTAATCAGCTCATTCAGAAGGCAAACTTCCTTAGAGAAGAACGACCAAGAAACTCGAATGTTGCTCTTTTTAAAACATTAGTATTACATGTTCTTATTTTCAATTCGATTTACAAATCATTTTAATTGCAATAATTATATGCAAAGTGATGAAAACAAAAATACTCTAACATCAAACACTAAATGCATAACACAGAGTCAAAAAAGATTTAAATTACTAAGTAAAAACACAAGAGTTATTGAGTACTGTAGATGCATCAATCCACACATAAATTAAAATAAATAAAGGCATTATGTGAGCGGTTGGTCGAGCTTTATTGATCTCTGGTCGTCTTTACGATACTATATTTTAAGTCTATGATGATAGTTCATCGCTCGTACACCCGCTATAGCTCAGCGGCGAACTATTAGAACCACACTTGCTTTAAATTTCTAACTCTACTTTGTTCTCGTTCATCGCAGGTCACCAATTATGTTTTTTTTCGATCCCTTCATGCGCAGAGTTTCAACAGACAGCCACATTCTTATTGCTCGATGCGTGGTATCTGTATGAATTTCAAAAAAAGAACATTTTCGTTTACGCGCGTTCCACACTACCAGAACGTCGCGCGCCGCAAAAAATGTTGGTTATTCGAATCCCCGCCATTTTTCTTCTATATTTTTATCGTTTTGTTTACAAAAAATGAGCGATTCATTTTAAACGCTGCCAAAGAACATTATATTCGAGTGAATTTCAATTATTGAACTTTACAAAATGTAAATTACTACTAAAATAAATAATTGTTTCAATACTTAGTTTATTTGTATATAATCAGCAATGATTGCTGCTATTGAGCAGTGTAATAGCTTGTTGGACTCTGCTCCTATTGAGCAGAGTAATTATTTGATTAACACTGCTTCTATTGAGCAGTCTTATAGTTTAGTTTCTGGTTTGGAATATGTTCCAAATTATTTAAATTAGTCAATAAGACAATAGGGGACTCCTCTAGCAATATAAATACACAATGTACAAGTAATAGTAAACATAATAATTGTACAGTTATAAACCTGATGCACCAAAATATGCAAGGATTGTTAGGTAAACAACTGGAACTGGAGTTACTAATGAACCATGAAAATATTGATATCTTATGTCTTACTGAACACTGGCTTAGAAAATATGAGCTCATTTTTAACTCCAGTGGTCATCGGGTGGCAAGTGTGTTTAGCAGAGAAAAGGCAACACGTGGCGGCTCTCTTATACTTATAAGTAAATCATTTAAATTCAAAGACCGTAAAGATATTGTGGGCCTCTCTGTTGAACGTACCATTGAAATAGCCTGTGCAGAGCTTGAGTGTGCCATTGTTGTAAGTATATACAGACCCCCCGATGCATTATATGAGTTATTTGAGAGTGTATTGGAGGAGGTTCTATCAAAATTATCAGAATCTAAGAAATATATTATGATTTGTGGTGACTTTAATATTAACTTATTAGAAAAATCCACCACAAGTATTAGATTCAAATCTTTGTTTAAATCATATAATTTATCAAATACTTTCTTAGAACCTACTAGAGTAACCAGCACCTCTAAAAGCTGTATTGATAATATTTTTACTAATTATAAACCTATTTCTCAATCAATAATTAGTAAACTGAGCTCAGACCACTTTGGTCAATTAGCCTCTTTTAATATTGAAGGGAACAAATGTACTTCAACTAAAAAGTTTGTTCCAGTAAACAATAGGCGAATGGAGAAATATAGAGGCAATGTTGCAGAAAAACTCTCAAACTTGTATTTGAATTATAACAGTACTCCAAATGAGATGTATGGTAAGTTATTTAAAATAATTAAAACAGAGTTTGCTTCTATATTTACTTCAAAGACAGTCAACTCGGGTGGTCTCTTGTCATTTAACAACTTGGCAACAGCTGGTATTCATAGGAGCAGACAACGGTTATATGAACTATATAGTGAGAGATCATCATGTAATCATGATGCATCTTTCCTTGTATATGTGAAAAATTATTCAAAATTATTTAAGCAAGTATGTACTATTGCTAAGTCAATGCATATTAGAGAAATAATTAAAAATGCTTCAAATAAAATAAAAATGACTTGGAAAGTTATTAACTGGGAATCTGGAAGAGCGAAAGACTGCAAGTTTGAATATAATCTAATAATAAACAATACAAAAATCCACTCTGAGCAGGAAGTAGCTTCTGCTTTTGAGAATTTTTTTTCTGACATTCCAGTTTCCATCTCAAGCACCCTTGTCTCCTCCATCAGTGTTGCTGAGTCACTTCTTTTGGAAAATGTTAAGGAATGTAAACAAAATTTCAAATTCAGTATTGTTAGCCCAGCAGAAATAATTAAAACTTTCAGATCCTTAGAAATGAAAAAAACTGCTGATATATGGGGCATATCTGTAAAAATAATAAGTTCTGTTATTGACGTCAGAGCACCATATCTAGCACTAGTTTTTAATAGCTGTATTGAACATGGCGTGTTTCCTGACCTTCTGAAGTATAGTAAAATTACACCAATATTTAAATCGGGACTCACTTCTGACCCGAATAACTATCGCCCTGTTTCGGTGTTGCCGACCCTCAGTAAAAATTTTAAAAAAATTATTTTAAGCCAAATGCTTACTCACTTTAACACTTATAATTTACTTCATATAAAACAATTTGGCTTTACTAGGGGACCCTCGACTACGGATGCAGGTGTTGAACTCATCAGGAATATTTTTGAGACCTGGGAGGAATCACAGAATGCACTTGGTATCTTCTGTGATTTATCTAAGGCTTTTGATTGTGTTCAACATGCAACGCTGGTCAGGAAGCTATGCCACTATGGTATAAGAGGATCTGCACTAGATCTTCTGATCTCATATTTAAATAATAGGATTCAGAGGGTCGAGGTGAATGGCAGGAGATCTCCTGGGACTCCTCTCGGTATGGGGGTACCACAAGGGTCTATTCTTGGACCCTTCCTCTTCCTAATTTATATAAATGATCTACCTAACCTTGTAGAAAAAAAACACAAGGTGGTATTGTTTGCGGATGACACTTCACTTATATTCAAAGTGAAACGAAGCCAAGTTTTATATGACGAAGTAAACAATGCTCTATCTGACATCGTGTACTGGTTTAGCGCCAATAACTTATTGTTAAATAATCATAAAACCAAATATATTAAATTCACCGCGCCAAATGTCAAAAATGTAGATGCGAATATTTTATTAAATGGAGAGGTGGTAAAACCAGTGGAATCTGCTATATTTCTTGGCATTACTCTTGATTCCAAATTGCAGTGGGGCCCCCATATTGAAGGATTGGCGAATAGGCTTAGTTCTGCAGCATGTGCGGTTAAGAAAATCAGACGGTTAACTGACATAGATACGGCGAGATTAGTATACTTTAGTTATATTCATAGTATTATGTCCTATGGTATATTGTTATGGGGCAGTGCGGCCGATATTAATACTATCTTTGTGCTGCAGAAGAGGGCTATTCGCGCGATTTAAGAGAAAAATTTAAAGAAATAAACATTTTGACTGTTGCTTCTCAATACATTTTTGATAATGTTTTGTATGTTCATAAGCACATTGAGGAATTTTCTAGAAACTGTGACATTCATAATGTTAACACGAGGAACAAACATAAACTTGTTATGCCTACTACTCGGTTGGGTCGAGTTAGTAAGTCTTTTGTTGGGCGATGTATATGCTTCTACAATTTGATCCCAGAAAATGTACAAAACAAATGTGTTACGAAATTTAAAAGAATTGTTAAAAAACGTTTGTGTGGGAAAGGTTATTATAGCATAAACGATTTTCTTAATGACACCACGGACTGGGATTAAAGCGAACACCCTCAGGCTCTTTAATAATTAATGTTTATTGTACGATATTACATTGTAATCCATATTTTATATAAATAAAAAGCCCGCTGAGTTTCTTGCGCCCGGTGGTAGATTTTGACGTTCAATAAGTGATTATAAATCCTATTTTGAATAAAAATATTTGAATTTGAATTATATTAGGTTACTACTAGGACTGGTGTTTTAGTGTTAGCTAACTGTTTCAGAATCTTCATTCATTCAGAAGATTCATATTCTGGGTATAGATAAAGTCTTGTATGCAACTGTTGATAATTAGGTATTAAAACACTCATGTTATTCTCGGCTTCGCCTCGTGTGATAAATCCACATTCGTGTTTTAATACCCCTTATTACACAACAGTTTCATAAATAACTATAAACTTACTCATATAACTACTGTAAACATATCTACACCCATTCTTTAATTCATCTGTTAAAGATTCTAAAACAGTTAGCTTATTGCCAACATTAAAACACCCAATGTCCTAGTAACCATTGCAAGGAAAGGGGACAGAGAAGTCTTCAGGACATGATAAATCTCCTGAAGGTGACTGATCCTGACGACGTACCGTCTTTCGTGGCAAGAAACTTGAACAAGTTACCGCCCGTCACCTTCGACCATGTCGACGTCACCAGGTTGCTGAAGGACATCACAAACCTCAAGGCAGCCCTGGCAGAAGTGGTGTTGAAATTAGAGGCATCTCAGAACACCATCAGGGACCTGCAAGCTGAAGTTGCGACTTTGCGCAACAATACCGTTGTAATCATATATAATACCGTGTCAATAGAGGCCAATAACATCAACACACGACGTGGGGCTTGCATTGCTTCGCCAGCGAGTAGTGAATCAGCGAAATTCGACTCGACACCGGCCGCTGCGCCCGCACGTGTAAGCGGTAATGTACTTGCCGCCCGTCCCTCACCTCCTCCCCTCTCGGAGGTGTCGCCTGCTGTCGTTACGTCAACACCTCAACGTGACTATGCTGCTGCCATCCGCCAGCAACCCAGAAAGCGGACAGTGCTGAGGACAAAAAGTGGAAGCGGGCACGCCGCAACGAACCCGCTTGTAGAGCTGTGTCGAAGGGTCTGACCGACAAGGATGGCTTCATTAAGGTGGAGCGGAAGAAGAGGAGGCCTCCTAGTCATAACCAATGTGGCACAGCACCGATAGGACAGAACCAGCTCCTGCGTCCCGTAATCCCAGCGACGTATATCTACGTCTCTCGATTTCACCACACCACCAAGGCCTCCGACATTGTTCAGTACTTGGTGGAGAAGACAAGGTTCCGGTTGGGTGTCGAAAAGTTGGTGACGCGTCACGCAGTAGACTTCAACTATTTTGTTGTTCGCGTCCCGACATATTTCAACCTTCCTGGACGTGCAGCTGTGGCCGAAGGGGGTCGTGTTCCGCAAGTATCGCGGACGTCGCCGACCGCCGGAAGCTACCGAACCCGCGCCTCACATCGCCGCGAAAATGCGACGTAGATTTAAGTTATATATAATATGTATGTTATACTATAAGGTATTTATTTTATGGGCCATGTAGCCTGAAATAAAGGAATTATTGTATTGTTGTATTGCATCATCCAAACTAGTGTTGTAATGAAATTCAGTACAACATTACAATACTCGTATGGATGATGTAATGGTTACTAGGACTGGCTTTTTTAATGTTAGTAGTAAGCTCACTGTTTCAGAATCTTATAGATGATTCATATTATACGTGTAAATAAAGTCTTGTATGCAACTGTGGATGATTAGGTATTAAAACACTTGTGTTACTATTATCATGATGATAAACCCACATTCGTGTTTTAATACCCCTTATTAAAGAAGTAGTTTTTTGTTACTATTTTCATTTCAAGTTCTCCGAAATGATGTTACATGACATAAATAAATGTTTTTTGTAAATTAAGTTATCATAACAATTTTAATTACAATTTATTTTTTAGGTACCATTACAGTACCATATTTTTTTAATATAATATTATATAAAAAGCTATATCTGTAAAACTAAAATATCTGCGTGATAATATAGAACTCAAACTGTACTTACATTAGCAATTGTTGCATAGCAGTGACAGTTGTTGTCTAACTTCTCACCCCATTGCCTTTATCTCAAGAACACATCATACCTTAGCAATACTGATGGTCTGTTGCTCCATGACTTCGTGTATGGCTGTACGGTCGGCGTCCGCCATCTTGTCGAACTCGTCAATGCAGCACACACCCTGGTCGGCCAGCACTAGGGCGCCACCTTCCAGCATCATTTCCCCCGTGAAAGGATCCTGGTGACAATATCTAAGCATTATATGTTGAACTTTCGTATTTCCTGTGCGTTTGTCTATGGCAACTGTAGCGATAAGTCACTAATATTACATCATCAGTAATTTTCAACTTTGGTTGACATATGAAATCTATTATTATTCGTGTTCCGACCTTACGTGCGATCATATGTGATGTGCCCTATTATAAGTAGATAATTACAGAAAATAAAGGCGAGATCACATTATTTTAAAATGGTGTGCAGGAGCACTTGCTCAGCCGGAAGCAAGGGCCACAAACGATCTCCAGCAACACATTGTGATGCCTGTAGCAATATCAAAAGTCTGTTAGACTACTACGACTGTCTCGGCAGCAAGAAGAGGAATGGGAAAAAATGGCCCAATCAACATCCCAGTCAAACTAACTCCCGTAAGTCTGTAACCCTCTGGTAGACAGGTGTGTCTATTTTTTTGGTTTGTTTGTTTTTTATTGTTTATTTTATTTTGGAATATGTTGAAATATGTTTACTTGAAAAATGATCGCAAAATATATTTCAGTAGTTAGTTTGTCCCAATATAGCCTAGTTAAATTTTATATCATACAAAAGTGATTGTATTTATGTAACCACCAGTATTTAAAAAATCATTAAATAATTATTTAAAAAATATTTTTAAAGTCTAGAAAAATACCTTCAAGACAGCAGCAGTCAGACCAACCCCAGAGGAACCTCTGCCCGTTGTGTATTGGGAGCGAGGGGCAAGGCGGTCAATGTAGTTCAACAACTGGGATTTAGCCACACCAGGGTCACCCATCAAACAGATGTTAATATTGCCACGAATCTTCATGCCATTTGGCCTCCTGTGCCAATCAACAATTATTTATTAATAGATTACAAATTATTACTTTATTATCGCTATACAAAAATAAAAATGAAACAATGGCAACCATAGGGAATAGCAATCATTACTTTAAATAATATTTAAAGTTGATTTATTAAAAATTCATTGACAATGACTATTTAAAGTATTTGATTTTATTTCAACAATTATAATGTTCTCACTTAGAATTATTTGCTTACACAATTATGTAACATACAATTCAAAAAAATAGTAGAACTTACTTTGACTATCATAATATAGGTATTCATTTCAATAAATTACTTATCATAATGTTAAAAGGCATAAAAGGCATTTGTTTTCTCAAAATTGAATTCTTTAGAATTCTTTTTGATGTCATTTCTAATATACTAGATACTACTTACCGCTTCGGAAACAAATGGCGCTCTGAGAGAGAAGAAGCGGCGCTATATACAATATTATACAGTCATTTCTATCGTTATAATATAATCATAATCTAGTCCCAGGCTGTCCGATCACTTAGATATTCAGCTGTGGAGTAATAGGATTTACGACAGAGCCATTTTTTTATAAAACATTTAAAATTATTTATTGATAATGCCTGAACAGTGGGTGGGACTTTATTATAAAAGTTTACCTAACACCTTTTTGGCTACCCTTAAAGCTATTATGTATCTTATGAAGCCTACTAGAATTAGATCAATAAAAAAAAATTATACAAACTTATCAACACCGCCAACAAGAAGTAGTAATAGAGCCTTTTTAACATCTTCATGGCCATATATCTCCGGTGCCAAGCTCCTTGCCATACGGGAGTACAAATCCTCATCAGCTAGTTCGGCCAACTCTTCCTCTGTGAGAGCTTCAGTTAACTCATTCTCATCACTTTGGTTTAGGCAAGTGACACTCTGTAACCATCATCAAATTTACTAACTTCAATCACTTAGACAAGACTGCTGAAGTCTAAATTTGCTTATATTATGCACTAAATTTGTGTTGTCAAGGGAATCCCTCATATTTGACCACCTTAGCTTAATAATTATGCAAAGTACTTTACTGGTCAACATCATATTAATATTTATATTGGTATACTGTTTTAAAAAGTACCTTTAATATGTTAAGGATAAACCTACATATTGCTTTTAAAACATTTGATATCAGAATTACTCACGTCACAATTGTTGACTTGCTGGTGATCACGCATTATTGGATCATCGAAAGAAAACTGCATGGGAATTTGATCACCTTTGTATATTCCATGTGCAGCATAACGACGTCCCAGAGACGTCCGTACCATACGATAGCTCGAGCACGAATTTAGTGTCGACAGTATAGCCGTATTTATAGGACTCGGCGAACGTGCACTTATTTCGATTAATGCTTTTACACAATCAAATAATGATTTATCATAAGTAAAACTATTTCGTTTTTATAATAGGTGTGTCATAAAGATTATTCTCTGATCAATTTACTCACATGAGCTTCAAGATAAGTGTCTGAGAGTAAACCCTGTACAATTTGCCGGAAGCCGGCATTGAGCATAGGCAGAAATATTCCTGTGACAGCAACATGGTCTCCAGGTTGAGCTCTTCTTGTTGTTTCCCCCCGACAGTACACAGAGAGCTGACGTGGTATGTGCCCTACTGGTACTTGATCAGACTGAAAAAATATATTATATACAATTAACTCGTTGCAATTAATATTCACCTAGAAGTTACCTCTCTTGGCATCACATAACTCTTACATCTACTAAAGTTAGAGTTCGCTTCTTTTAAAAAATAATTTAATCTGTATATTTATTTATTAATTTAAAACTTACACATTAAGTAATGTAACAACAATATAACAATAAGTTAAACCAGACCTAGCAAATCCTTGATTTTTAGTGTTAGTACCTAAAAAGAGAAATTTATATAAAGAAAAAATATAAGATACTGTGTCAGCAGACATAAATAAATATCTACTTCGACTCAGGATACATTTCGACTGAGTCGCGGTTAGGGTATCTGGTGGTAGGTAATCAGTGAAGTATGTGACAAACAAAGGTCGAGTCATCGCAAGTCCCTGACTCCTCCACTCGATAGCCATGCTGCTGTGGTCGTCTGGTGTACTTATATTTTTGTTGCTGCCTTCAGGAGCAGCAACAGGCCTGATATTACTGTATAAGAGAGAAAAAAACTCCACCACTTACATGCTCTTGTATTTTTAATTCCTGGAACTTCTGGAACCTTGAGCCTCTTGTCTGCAAATGCAACTGACCAGCTGTTTTGTTTAGACGGCACTCATCCGCTGTACAAGCTGGTGGTGGTGTGAACTGTAAAGCTTTCACAGGCTGGTAGGTTTCCGCCCCACATGCGCTGCAGGAATATGTGGCCACAACTAACAGTGGCTTTACATCTGTACATCTAGTAACTATACCTGAAATTGTCATTTATTGATTAAAAGAAGTTTGTATACTATAGTGAAACATGGAGGAAATAGAAACAGATTTTTTTTTTTCATTTTAATCTTACCTCATTTGAAATCTGAGACAACTTAAGACATTGAATGCTTAAACAATGGATACAAAGTAATAGCCGGAAACCAAAACTTTTTATGGTAAATTATGATTAAGTAAATATGAATGTTTGAAAATATGCATGAATGTATATTAATATTTAAAAAAAAAAAAAAACATTTTTCGGATCCGAGGGGTCGGCATTCAACTCGTCAGGTGCCGAATACTTGGATCCGAGAGCTAGGTTATTTACTCTGAATAATGGTAAGTTACCTGCACAAAGATAAAAAAACTTAGAATAGAATAAAAAACTTAGGAGTATGCCTGACAGAAAATTTTTATAGAAAAGCCTGGAGAACCTTCATATTGCTTACATTCATAAATTGTTTGTACAGATCTGTATGAGTTGCACCGCTACTATGGCCCCGCCCCACCCGGATCGGAGTAAAGAGCACTTAATGTTACCCTGTACTCCTAATGCACACACTCTCTAAAACTTACCTCTGACAGTTACTAATTTTCCAATTTGCTCTGCTTTCACTTCCCTTATTGGCACACACTTTGATGTGGACAAGTCTTTGAAGTACACCTCACTGAAAATATTTATCATTATATATAAAAATTTTGTGTCACATTGTTTGTCCCCAATGAACTGCTAAACTACTGAACCAATTTTAATCAAATTTGTGTCATCACTGTGCAGTTTGATCCAAATTGAGAGGTAGGATAGTTATTATTTTGATTCATGACCCTTAATATAATATTTTATTTCTGTATGAATTACTCTATTAGAGAAATTTTTAATGCATAGTTTGACAGTTCTGCTGTGACATTATTTTATTACAAGTACAAGGAAAAACAAAATAATAATTGTTATGATTGAACTTATAGAAATTTTGTAATTAACAAAAGGTCTTTTTCAAAAATTATGTATATATGCAATTGTTTGGGTGAAGCAAAGCACACCAGTCACCAACTAGTTATAATAATATTTATTCTAACAACGAATGGTGAATTGATTTTTGTCTCTTGGCAGTTATGAAGATAGATAAAACACACTTAATCACAAATTTACATAGAGATGCCAACTCATACATACACCAGAGAGTTAGAAGGTTATTCACATCAATTCATTGCTATGATATTTATTTACTAAATAAAACTATTTAGACAACCCTAAAAATATAATAATAGCTTATTACTATCTTAACATACTTTTCTGTCATAATCCATTCCTATAAATTTATTATACTTGTTTAATTAACTTCATAATAAATACTTTAATAGTTTATATTCCTTAATTTATTTATTTTTTTAATTATTTATTTTTACACCAACAAGGCAAACACTAACAAAAGTATAATAATATTATTACAATAAATAATAAATTCTAAGTGTTGGCTTAATTATAGGTGTTACACACATTTCAAAGACACAAACATATTTAATTAAAATGAATGCAAACATTATCGGAATATTTACAAATTGAATTAAACATAAATGAATAAGAGATCAATAATATTATATAATAATTAAAACATGCATCATTTCACAATTATATAAAACAGACTTAAGCTTATCAGTATTTATTAATTATTTGAATAAAATATACTTTTTGCCTATAATTTACAAAAAAAAATTATGAATATAAATGAAATAAATTCAGTTTAAATGACAAAATATTGTCTGAAAATAAATCAATATCAACTTTTTTATCTTTTTCTTTATTAACAGTAGTTGTTATGACACCAATACATTTCTTATGTGATAATTTATATATAGCATTATAACTCAACATCAATCTATTAATTGGAGAATAGCGTCTTTGACATGAGCGTGTGCTTTTTTCTACGAATGGCATAAAAGATGACGGTCTTATTGTCTTTAGTGGGGCACAAATATTTAATTGAGCTGGTAAATAGGTACTATCAATGACGCCATTCACCAACTTATATAAGAAAGTAAGATCGAGGAGCTGTCTTTAATTCGAGAGTGACTGAAGCTTGAAGTACTTTAATTTATTCTCGTAACTACTAAGAGTTTTAACTAGATTATGATCGTAAGATAGATGCAAAAGAAATCTCTTTTGTATCCTTTTGATTCTTTGTGACTAAATATTAAAGTGTGGATTCCATACAACACTGCAGTATTCCAAGATACTACGTACCAAAGCTGAGTAAATAATTATTTTAGTGCGAGCATCCTTAAATTGCTTACAGTTACGAAAGAGCGGAGTTACAGTTATAGCGGAGCTTCTTGTCTAGCGTAACTCCTAAATCGCGTATGTGAGGAACTTCAGACAAAAGTCTACCATCAATGTAATATGTTGTTGCAAGAGATGTTTTTATTCTAGAAAATTTCATAATTTTAGTTAATACTAAAAATTGAATACTTACAATCGTCTAATAAGTTCTGGTGGATATCTGTTTCTTGGGTCTCGCATCTCACCAGGGATTCTATGGTTTCTTGATTCTAACATAATTCTGTGTTCAATGTAGACATCTAATGCATCTTTTGCATCAACCTAAATCAAATGTTCAAATAAAAAATACATAAACAGCATCTTCAATTAAATTTTTTTTTAAGTGGAAATAGATACACACCTCTCTATGTTTATAGTCAGGCAACATCTCATATACAACATCAGATACCATATTGGTATACCGTCTGGTATTATTACGAACAGCCTCAACTAAATCTTCATTAACTTCATATAGGTCATCCAATTCAACCACAAATGGGACCTAGGTAAGAGGTATAATTTAATAGGTATGGAAACTAAGCATCATATTAATAAAATCTTATAGTAATGTAATTACCTGTTCTTTATGTGCTACTCTAGTAAGTTGTTCTGAATATTTGAATAACTTATTACCATCATCATCAGTTTGACAAAAGTCAATAAAAAAGTTCTTGAATGATTCTGAAACAAGGAATTCAAAATAGATTTGTTTATTTTTAATGGAGGCATTAAAGTATAGAGAATAAAAAAGCGTAGTCAAACCTTTATCTGCACTATAATCACGCATCGCCATTTTATTGAAAATAAGCGGATAACTCTAAGTATAGTATGAAATTAATAAGGAAATATTTTTTATAACCCCTTTCAAACTTATACAATTTCAAGTTAAACTTAAAAGTTTTTGTCAACAACTCGAAATTTGAACTTTTGATAGAAGTAAATGAAGACTGACATAGCCTCGAGGTGTTTTGGCGCGATTTGAGTACAATTGACATTTGAGCGGACTATACTATAGACAATTTCTGAATTACTATTTCTATTTTCTGCAGTTGTTTAAAATATTATTACACAACAGTAACATAAATAGCAATGTTATAGTTATTTATGGAAATGTTGTGTAATAAGGGGTATTAAAACACGAATGTGGGTAGTAAGTATCACATGAGTGTTTAATGCAAATTGGAAATTAATTTAATATTATTATTATTCTATTTATTACAATTTCATCTTATTTTCTACTTTTATATATATAACATATTTATAAAAAACAATATAACAAATATAAATATAAAAAATAGAGTCCCACCGGCGTTGGTTCACGACAATTCCACCGGTGGTTAGGGCGACAGACTGAGGAACTTCTGCACGATGCATGCCGTTCCCAAAACACCTGCTTTCTATAACTGACCCTTAATCCAGTTATTAAGTGAGAGCCTCTTAAGATGATGGTCGAGGCTCTTTGCTATAAGACCGTTTACGGAAACGACTATTGGGACAATTATTGTTGAATCAACATCCCACATGTCAGTAACCTCGTGTGCTAAGTCTAGGTACTTCGACAATTTGTCTATTTCAGCTTTCACAAGGTTATTATCACACGGGATGGTGATATCAATAATAAATGCACGGTCCGGATCGGTCCCAGTAGAGCTTGGCACGGCTGTTTTCCAGAACTGGCTCCGGAGTATACGTCTTATAATACGGGACTTCAAAATGCACAGGATTGTATCGAAGAGCAAGTTGCTGATGGATAATCCTTGCTAGTTGGTTGTGTCTGTGCAAATACCTTCCATTGGCAAGACGAGAACAACCGGAAATAATATATCTGATAGACTCACCAGGATGATGGCATGCCCGACATTGTGTCTACTGTGCCATCCTTCATGATGTATTTTCGGTAGTTATTCGTCTTGATAACTTCATCAGCAATTGCACAGGCAAATCCTTCAGTTTCTCTAAAGAGGTCACCAAATCGAAGCCAGGTCACATACGAAATCGTGTCTATATCAAACCGTCCATGAAGCTCTTTTCCCCTCCATATATTCAGGCGATCTTGAGTACTGAGTATCACCGGTTTTCGCCAATTCTCTTTGGATAAAGAGAGCGGAGTAAGTCTACAGCCACAATTTCTCGATGCACTATCCATTCTTTACGTAGGAAATATTCCCTGAGATTAAACAGCTGACGATTATGCAGGTTTTTGGGCACTTAGAAACCCGCGGCATCCACATTTCCGTGGGATGTATAATCTCATTAAAGATGAGCGTGGATGGTGCATCCGGTATGCCGTCAGTAGTTTACGGACCTTTCTATCTAGGGCGTCAAGCTCGGTCTGAGTCCACTTATGCCGAAAGTGTATATTAATTGGGGCATTACCCAGCTGTTGAAAGCACGTAGTTTGTTTCACATTGTTTCCACCAGATAGTAGACTTATTAAACTTTATTTAGTCGGTTAAAGAAACGTACCGTCAGTCGTCACCAGCTGTTTAATGTCCCTATCTAAAAATCCGAGACATTCTGATATACCAAGGTATTTGTAGGTTTCAGTCGCACTAGGTGATTTGAGAAATAATGACTCTGAGAGTTGTATATGTTCGCTATTCACAACCCTGCCTCTGAGTACATGTATCGTCGCACATTTATCCACACTGAATTCCATTCCGATGTCATGACTAAATGTTTGCGTGATATTTAATAACGATATCGAGTCCTGTTTATTCCGTGCATATAACTTTAGATCATCCATATATAAGAGGTGAGAAATTGTTTCTCCTCGCTTACGAAACTGAAACCCTAACCTAGTATTCCTTTATTTCCTTAATAGAACACCTAAAGGATTCAGAGCTAGGCAAAACCACAAAGGACTTAGACTATCACCCTGATAGATACCCTGCTCAATCGTTATAGGTTCCGAAATGTTAAGATTATTATTATTATTAAATTATTATTTGAATACCCTTTCCGCATCGGCCATGCCCGCGGGCACTGGTAATTCAAAAAACAATGAGAGCGGCTGTGCCGCGGGGCACTCTTTTACCTCATCCAGTTTTCACCCTTATTAGGTGTACAAGATGGTTTATTTGCCTACGTAGTTATGAACGAGTGAATTCCCAAACACATTTCGATCCGTTACGATTCAAGGCCACCAATATTCGACGTCATAGCTTTACGGACAAAGCACTTATGTGTCCACTTGTTCCCGGCCGGCGCAGCGAGCGGTCGTTATCAAGACTTTACACGAAGATCGTTCTTTGTGGAGATTTAAGCTTTATTTTATAATTAACATATACTATTCATTACAAAAACATAAAAGGAAATAAATAAAACAAGTAATTAACAATAATAACAATATTTATTTTAAAATATACCTATTTTTACACTTTTTTTTGAATGAAAAGTCTGAGTGAAATAAAAAAGAAAGACAATATGAATAATTTATACATGGTCTTATAGCTTGTTTCAATAGCTTTCAGTGACAGTCACTCAAATCACCCTAGTTATAAGCATTTTATAACTACACGTAAAATAATACACACGGGGAAAATGCCGCGAAAATGCCGGAAGCTTGCCGATCTACAGTGTACAGCGAGATCCGGAGCGCGCCGATTCGGAAAGGATACTACCTATATTATGTTCGCGGCATAAATTATTGTTCTCAAGCCATAAAACTAAAATAAAAAAATTAGTAGTTTTCGCGCCAATTTCAATGTCAAATGCTCAAATGTGAAATGAACTTCAAAGTTCAAGTAAATGGTGGTATAATAAAATTGTTGTTAAAATGTTGTTTTAATTATTGTTTTTCGAGTATTAGTATTGTTATCATTCTTTTCACATTTATATGTAGCCATGGCTGAATCATTAGGTAAATTAAGTTTACCAAAACCAATAATCTAGTGAATTGCTTCCCTATCAGTTTTTCATTTTGTTATAATTATAGCAATTTATGAATTATAGCAGGACAAAGAGCAAAAAGGCAAAAAATTGATAAACATGGACGTATGTCGGCATTTGAAAAATTAAAACAATTAAAAGGAAAAGGAAATAAGCACAAATATGACGTCGATGAAGTTGAAAATGTTTATGAAACTGTTGATGAGAGAGAATACAGTGAACGGGTGTTGAAACGACAAGAAGACGACTGGATTGAAGATGGCAAGTATTGAAGTATAGAATTTTAAAATAATTATACAGTAGTTCAATTGGTCAAATTATATACTAACCCAACTGTAACATTTGTCTTCAGATGGCACGGGCTATGTTGAAGATGGGCGTGAAATATTTGATGATGAAGAAGTCGACGATACATATGTCGCTACAGATGGTAAAGACAGTGGCAGAGGTGTTAAAAGAAAGGCTAGAGTGTCAGCTCAACCTACTGGGAAAGGCAATATCAGAAACTTGCTTGGAGCTATGCCAAGTAAGAAAAAAGAGGTAAATAGGCAATATGATCCGTTAATATAAATTAAACTCCTAGCAGTGCTATCAATAACAGAAAATATATTTAAGAGTTAATACATTTTCTGTTATTGATAGTGTCACCAACATGTATCTTTATTGATATTATTACCCATCCTTCACTGTGATCCGATGCTTTTGATGGGGATATCTCTTAATACATATGCAGATGGTTGTCAATATGTATGATACTTTTATTTCAGTCTTAGGTATATTATCTATTATATGGATATCAAGGTTTGAAATAATCAAACTAGCATAAAAAATAGGTATACAAAACAAAATATCTATTTATGTACATAAATAGGCAAAGTAAGTGAGTAATTCTTTTTTCCATCATCATACAGGTGGTAACATATTTTAATTGGATAGGTCCCTGACTTTACAATCCCAAGTAAATAGCTATCTATTTAGTTATAAATTGTTGTTTTAACTGGCTCTCTCATATCAATAGTGTATGTGACAAACTCAGAGCATTTTTAGCCAATTTAATTTTAATAAAGGGTAGAATACCATATAAAATATTATTATTATTAGATAACTCACTAGCCGATTCCATTATAAGTTTTGGTAATACCAGCTATGGCAGAACATTTAAGACCTACCTAGATAAAATACAAAACATTCAAATTAGGATAATTAAAGAAATAATCTCCCCAGTAGTAAAAGAATAACATAAAGCGAATGAATATAACTATCTCTTCAGGCACTGTAAAATCTTACCAATACACACAAAATTTAATTATTGCCTTCTTAAGGAACAATATTTCAATCATGAAATTCAAAGTAAAATTTGCCATAAAATAACCACTAGAAAATCACAAATAATCACTTAAAACCATTGAAGTCCAATAAAATTTATGGTTAGCGCACAACACAATATTGGGGTTCCTCGGCTATTAAATGACATTGATCCATCTCTAAAAATTATCATCACCAGAAAAATTTTTAGAGATAAGTTAAAATTGCAATTTTTTAACACCCTGTAGCTTCCATTTTAAGTGGGTCAACCATCCGGTTCTTTGTCACCACCCACTGGCCGAGCAAATAGTCATATTGCTGTGTGTGAAAGATAGCGGTGTCCCGTTGTTAACCGGGTGAATGAGAACCTGATCTAATGATGCTTTGCTTGTAAATTTTGTGGATGAACTTACTTAAGTTTTTTCTGTTCTTATTTTAATTATCATTACGAACTCAACTCATGTTAGCAATCCGGACAAATCTTCGTGATGTTTGGTTTGCTGTTATATTTATATAAATTTGCAACATTTTTAATTAATATAAAAAAAAAATCTAACTAGCATGCAAATAGTTACTTCTGTGATTTCAATAACATATTTGTTTAAATATAAAATTAATAAGAAGAAAAATTTTTGCAGGACATAAAAATATCAGAGGATAATATACTTTCAGATATTATGTCAGATTTGGATGGGGGTGGTACAATAGTTGTTAAACCTAAGCCATTACCTAAAAACACTACAAGTGTTGTCTCCAGCAAAAAAGAAGCGCAAAATTATTTCAAAACTCTTTCATCATCTATTACAAAGCCCATTGTATTGGATGAACCTGTTGTCACTGAAAAGGGGGTAAGTTTCTTGGTTTTTTTTTCATCGTAAATGTATCTTTTAGATTTGCTTGCCATGTATCCTCTTCTAAATCTATAAAAGAATTTCTGTGATAATAGTTCATTCAACAAGTAGTACTAGAGGTCTTGTATACCTTTTTTATATTGGAACAATTCACAGCCTATTAATTTTTTGTCGGATCTACTTTTTATTTAAGTTTTGCACACACTAGGTATTTTACTGGAAAGCATACAGCCTCTATCATACCATTCTCATTGATGACAAAATTAGGAGGAAATGATTTTTTGTTGAATGCATGTATTGAAATACTGGTCCCATTTATTGGATCTTACAAAATACAGTTTTCACAAAGAATTGGTGTCTGTGTGATGTTTCTGTGTCTCTTAATACAGCATCATTAACACTATTCAAAACAGAACAAGTGAATCACTATTATGCCACAGACATAGGTTTGGTAGACACCCTGACTTAGATGAACCCTGTAAAATATATTTGCTCCACTGCTTCTAAAACTACCACCCATTCAAAAGAGACTGCCTGAGACCTGAGAAGAAAGGGCGCAAGAAACATACCACCAAATAATACATATTTTTTCTTTTTCATTCCTAATATTTTTCATTACTCGTGTCCCTTAAAAATTATTATTAAAGTTAATTCTATTATAAATAAAATGTGAATTTGTTCATTGATTATTGAAATCCATAAGAAAAATACAGGTCTAACTTATTTATTTAATTTAGGAGTCATCTAATGAAAAAGTGAAAACCAATGGGCATGAGGAAATAAAGAAAAGCACTTGGAAAATAGAAATGGATATAAAAAAAGAATTAGAAGATTCACAAACACAAAACATAGAAGAATTCAACACTCAAGACATAGACTTCAATGATGATTTTAATAATGTACAAACTCCACAAGTAAATAATGTTAAAGAAGAAATACCAGTAAATAATGTTAAAGACGAAATACCAAGCACTTCAAACACAATCTCAGATGTCGCAGATGAGTTTCTTAATGATGAATTTGAAATATTTGCAAAGATAAAATCACCAAAGAAGCTACAAAAGTTGGAGACATCATGGAATGAACAAATGGAGAATCAAGCTGTAAATACTGTCCAAAGTGATGGCCAACTGCCGCTGCAAGTAAATAAAAATGGGGAGAAAGTATTAAAATTTTATTGGCTTGATGCTTGGGAGGATAGGTTTGTAAAGCCAGGAGTTGTGTATTTATTTGGCAAAGTGTATGTAAATCCTAGCAATAAATCAGCGGGCTGTGTGTCATGTTGTTTAAGTGTAAAGAATATCAACAGACAGATGTTCCTGCTACCTCGAGACTATGTAAGTGATTTTTAGCTAATAGAAATTATTATAGGAGGTAACATTGGAGTAGGTGTGATCACCTACTAAGCATGAAGTGGTGATCCACTCCATGCTTTCTTGCGGTTTCATAGGTTTCACATGAGCACTGCCAACCTGGAGACACTGCTCAAGGAAGTTTATTTTGTTGTTGGGTGGGACCATAAGTAACATTCCCAGGGGTTTTTAGTTTAGAATTCATATTAAGTATATTTATTTGACGATTTATAAGGTTGGCAACACAGTGGATGCACATTTTAGACTACTGAAGTAATTTATGAATTAGGTATTTTTACTTAATCCTTAGATAATTTATGTCTAGAAAGAGCCTCTTGCTGCTAGACAACCGATGAAAACAGGCTTATTCCTTTAGGGTGTGTGACAAGCTACATCTTACACTGGCGATTTGTATGACACTTTGTGTTAGTAAGCATGCATTGCTTAAAATAGAGGTTAACTGTCAACCTCAATTTTTTTCGACGTCTTCATAACTGTAAATTGTCACAGTCTATCTATACGTATAAATGATCTAAGACTTAATTATATCTATGCAAGTCAAAATTTTTTTTACGAGAACAAGTGACTAGACTAGCAAGTCGTTCAGCTGGTCGTATGTGATACATCCTGCTTTTTATAATGCAATGCCCCGCAGAAGAGGATAAACATAATACAAGCCCATAGTTTAATAGATATATGTTTGTAGAAACTAGATCCAATAACCCTGGAGCCAACAGATGAGGAGGTCACAATAATGGACATCTATCAGGAATTCAACACAAAGGTGGCAAGTGAGCTTGGACTCAAAGAATTCAAATCCAGGAAAATTACAAAGAACTATTGCTTCAATATACCAAACATACCAGCGCAGTGTGACTATTTGGAAGTCAAATATTCAGTAAGTAAATTAAATTATAATTTTAATGTTAATTTCGTTGCGTCGACCTGCGAATATCGCCCCGAAGTAATGTGTCGCGAATTTTCATGCGTTTTGACACTAAAAAGTATTGCTATAAAGCCTGTGGTCATATTAGCGGCTCTTATCTATACATATAAATAAAATTGGAGTGTCTGTTTGTAATATTGAAATAACCGTTCATAATCGTGCCATAATTCAAGATGGCCGAAAGCATTTCCAGACGTTTAACTATGGACGACGACCTTCTTTACTTCTACAGGTTTTTTGGATCTGATATGATGTGCTATGGAGCTTTATAATCATGGAGAAATTCCAACACTACTTCTTCGCTCCACTACTATTTACTTTTTAAACAATATGCTCTGCCACTCGTACGCGTCTAAACTAATCAATAACAACTGCCGAAATGAACAACCCTTTGATATATATGACTCCAGCACGATACAACCAGCCTGAATGTTCGGGACGAAACCTTGACCTTCGAACAACACGCCACAAGTTAGGATATCATCCTCACCATCTGGATGTTTGGCGGTCCTCCACAGTGCGGTTTACAAGGAGCTTTCTTCCACGTACTACAAAGCTGTGGAATGAACTTCCTTGTGCGGTATTTCCGGGACGATACGACATGGGTACCTTCAAAAAAAGCGCGTACACCTTCCTTAAAGGCCGGCAACGCTCCTGTGATTCCTCTGGTGTTGCAAGAGAGTGTAGGCGGCGGTGATCACTTAACAACAGGTGACCCGTACGCTCGTTTGTCCTCCTATTCCATAAAAAAAAAACCTAATAATGGTCGGTCACATCTGCGTGTAGTGTGTCGCGAAGCTTCTTAACGATAGACGCAGCTGGTGCGGCTCCATCATTAGAAGTGAACAAACTATTCTTGAATTTTCTCTGTAAAAAACTTGATGCTTTGGTAAAGTTGGTTGAGTTTCACTGATAGCAAAGTATTGTTTAAAAGCACACATTTACAAATTTCAGGAACACTTTTATAAACCAGTGTTCATTTGTTAGCTAACTTTAGTCTCAAAACCGAAAAAAACGTGGGTTTGTTATTTTGCTCATAAATTGAATATTGATTTGCCTGACTTAGTCTAATTGAAATTAGTATTCATTTTTTATTATTGCCATATTAAACTAGCTCTTTAGCATGTGTTCATCCAACGTGCACACAAATTTTTGCTAGAAGTTAACGGAAACATGGAGATAACTAATAATACCAATGAATATAATTTATTGAATTACTCTGAAATGCTTAACTTATCTAAGCAAAGACCATGTAGTAAAAGTAAGGAGTGAATGGTATCTTACCACCCCAGATTAGATAAACCATATTGAAGATTGTGCAGAAAGGATGCAAAACCTTATCATATCCTAAGTCTAAGCTTCAGGAGCTGGTGAATAGGAGGACATGAATTCTCACCAGAAATCGTAAAAGAAGTTATTGTCACTCTTGCCATTGCAGTTTGCCTTGGGAGATGTATAGCTATGGGGAAGACTGCCGATATTAATACCATCTTTATGCTGCAAAAGAGGGCTATTCGCGCTATTTATAACCTAGATCATAAATAATCATTGAGAGGAAAATTTAAAGAACTAAACATCATAACTGTTGCCTCTCAATATATTCTTGATGTTATATAATATGTACATAGGCACATAAGTGAATTTTGCTAGAAACTTTCATAACCATAATGTTAACACCAGGAACAGGCAAACTTATAATACTACTCGGCTAACGGCCGTTTCCAATAACCTATCTATCCTTAGTTTAGCTTACTAGAGGTAGACAAATCTTTCTTTTAACGCTTACTTACATTTCAATAACCTATCGACATAAAGCATTGGCCTATAACTATATTGGACAAACTATGGATAGATAAGATCTTGTCATTAAACTGTGACAGCAATGTATTCGTAACTAGAGATACGTTATTGAAAACGGCCGTAAGTCAAGTTAGTAAGTCTTTTATGGGGTGATGTAGGTACCTATATGCTTTTACAACCATTATCCCAGAAAATGTTCCAAATAAATGTATTACGAAATTCAAAAGAATTGGTAAAAAGCGTTTGTGTCGTAAAGGTTACTATAACATAATTAACTTTCTTAATGATACCTCAGATTGGGAATGGAGCGACCGCCCGCACGCTATTAACTAATAAATTTTATTGTATGATATTAATTATTTTAACCATATTTTAATGAAAAAGAAGCCCACTGAGTTTCTTCCGCCCATTCTTGTCAGGTCTGAGGCATACTTTTTTGAATGGGTTTTTGACTTTCAATAAGTAATATCATATTCTATTTGAATAAAAATATTTAAATAGATACTAAAGCATGTATGGGTTAAGGACACAATCAATCTGAAAAGGGCTTCAGTATCCGTTGGGAAGTAGTTGTACCTCTCTGCTTTGGCTTTATTAGCAAAAGAAAAATAAATGAATTTACTCAATGGCCGAGTTTCTCTACTTGATCATTATAATAATTCGTTTTAGGCATCTTTTCCACCGCCACCCACAAATAAGAAATATCAAACATTTTCGCACATATTCGGTGTAAACACATCGTCCCTGGAAATGTTTTTACTGGAGAGAAAGATCAAAGGTCCATGCTGGCTGGAGTTGCACAACGTGGAAAATGTGCAGGCTCGGGTGTCTTGGTGCAAGCTGGAGGCCACTTGTGATAAGATTGAGGATGTTCATGTTATAAGGGGTGATGAGGATTTGGAGCCCCCGCCGATCGTTATTGCTGCAGTAAGTAATGAACTATTTTTTTTTTTATGAAAATAAGGGACGAGATGAGCAGGACGTTCAGCTGATGGTAAGTGATGCGCCCTGCCCATTAGAATGCAGTGCCGCTCAGGATTCTTGAAAAACCCCAAAAATTCTGAGCGGCACTACAACTGCGCTCGTCACATTGAGACATAAGATGTTTAGTTGCCCAGTAATTTCACTAGCTACGGTGACCGAAACACATTACTGCTTCACGGCAGAATTAGGCGCCGTTGTAGTACCCATAATCTAGCCGGCATCCAATGCAAAGGAGCCTCCCACTGGTAATATATTTTTTAGGTATATTTATTATTCCAAGTTTAACTTTTTTTCTTTATCTTACCTTTGTCACTCACTACAGACAGCGAGAAGTTATTTTAAACTTGTAGTAACTTCACATCTTGGCATGTCAACTCGTGTTGAGGCTCCATCTAATAACAATAACTACTAAGTGTAAAGTCTGCTCTACTCTAAACCCGTTATACGCATTTTTTTTTCTTATTAATAATACGCGTCATATCGTTTCCTGTACAAATAGCCACACGACAAAAAATCTCTTTGCATTGTGGGCATAGAAATACGCACACGATTTCCGTCATGCCGAAGTCGACAGTGAGCGTGTCCTTCTTAGCCACAACCTGAGAGTTGAACAAAGCATACAATTTCTTTTTTATAAAAAAAATATAAACGATACGTCATTCGAACGGTTGGCTCAGTTGGAAAGACCGCTCGCACGGAACGCGAGAGGTCGCGGGTTCGAGTCCCGCATCGATCATAAAATTTTGTTTTCAGTTTTATTTGCATAATTAATCCCAGGGGGAGCCTGCCTACCGGTGCCGTATGCTTTAGAGAAAGGGACGCCAGACAGACTGGCGCCGTAACACGTTACGTTACGAAGCAACACTACAAAATATTTTTTGAAATCTGCATCTCAATTCCAGATTAACATGAGGACAGTGACTGATCAGAAGACGAATAAAACAAAAATACTGATGCTAAGTTGTTTATCACACACCCAGTTTTCAATACATAAGCCACCGCCAAGTCCGCCATTCCAACAACATTTCTGTGGTAAGTTTTAATATAATATACTAACATATGACAGAGCACTTAATTATTATAAAAAAAGTTGTCTTAAAACTTTTATAACATTATATTAAATTAAGATATCGCAATCATTTTACATAAGGGCCAAGGAATAAAACATATTAAACTAAAACTTAATTGAAATCCATATTAGCAAGTGTTTTTCATATTTTCATTTCTGACATATTTTGTGCGTTGAGGATTTATTTGATTTTTTAATTAATACGCTTTTATTAGCTTCTGCTGTATGTCTGTTTGTAACCGACTCCACTAGACTTGATTTTGTTCCTGTTCAAAGACAATCTTTAGTTCTTGAGGAGTAAACTCCAGTCGTGCGTCGGAGCTGACACACACACTTTTTTCCGTATGGCCAGGATTTTATATCACAATGGCTGCGGTGGCAGGTCTTGTTCCGGACGGGTAACTTAGCTGTTCGTCGATTATGCTGACGTGAATAAACTTAATTGTTTATAATTTTGATACTATTCCACATTTTCATTTTGATAATTTTTTTGAAATCCTCATAATTTAAATGCATTTGTTCCAGTTATGACGAAATGTAACGAAATGTGGCCTCTGGACCTCAAACAACAGATGCTGTCATACAAAGCAACAAGACTCAATAAATGCGATACAGAGCGCGAGTTACTCAACTATTTCATGGTGCGATTCTGGAAGTTGGACCCTGACCTAGTCGTAGGTCACGACTTACAACAAGACCTATTGACTGGGAATATTTTAGACTTAAAAATACCGAACTGGTCCAGGCTGGGACGCTTGAAGAGGTCCGTTGCGCCGCAGAAGAAGTTCGCAGCCAAAGACGCGTTTTTAGGACGTCTTGTGTGCGATATTAAAATATCGGCAATGGAACTTATTAGGTCCAGAAGTTTCGATTTGGACACTCTATGTGTAAGCGTTCTGAAGATGAAGGAAGGTGAGCGTATCGAAGTAGCTTTAGAAGATCTTCCTCGTTATTATGAAAACAGCAGTGACCTATTGCAATTAGTGACTCTATCCATGCAAGATGCCTCTTATATACTCAAAATAATGTGTGAGTTAAGCGTCATACCATTAGCATTGCAAATAACTCAAATAGCTGGTAATATTATGTCACGAACATTATTGGGAGGTCGATCAGAAAGGAATGAATTCCTACTTCTACACGCTTTTACGGAGAAAAATTATATTGTTCCTGATAAAATGTATGGTAAGAAATCTGTGGTTGATGATGCCGATAACGATGAACAGGATGAAAACAGTGCCAATGTTAAAAAGCAGGGGAAGAAAAAGGCCGCTTATTCGGGTGGTTTGGTGTTAGATCCTAAAAAAGGTTTCTACGACAAGTTGATTCTTTTAATGGACTTCAATTCTCTGTATCCCAGTATAATTCAGGAGTTCAATATCTGTTTTACAACAATCAAACGGAGAATCACGACAAATTCGGACGACGATATAAACAATTTGGTTTTACCTCCACCCAATAGCGAGTTTGGTGTATTGCCAACGCAGATAAGAAAACTCGTCGAAAGTCGTCGTGATGTGAAGAAGTTAATGAAAGTACCAGACTTAGCCTCAGAGCAGTACATGCAGTATAATATCCGACAGACGGCCTTGAAACTAACCGCCAATTCTATGTACGGCTGTCTAGGTTTCACGCATTCTAGATTCTATGCAAAGCCTTTAGCCGCCTTAGTTACCATGAAGGGAAGAGAGATTCTTATGGACACCAAAGAAATTGTACAAAAACTGAACTATGAAGTTGTCTATGGTGATACCGACAGTTTGATGATAAACACCAATTGTTTGGATTACGATTATGTTTTCAAAATTGGTAACGATTTGAAAAGAGAAATAAATAAAAAATATAAACAAATAGAACTAGATATAGATGGAGTATTCAAATATTTGTTACTCTTAAAGAAGAAGAAATATGCAGCCGTTGTCATAAGCAGAAGTAAGAACGGTGAATTAGTGTACTCACAGGAACATAAAGGGTTAGATATTGTCAGAAGAGATTGGTCTCAACTTGCTGCAGAGGCCGGCAAGTTTATACTCAGCCAAATACTTTCAGAACAAACTCCTGATGAACGTATAGAAAGTATTCAGGCGCATCTAAACAAATTGAAGGATGATTTGTTAAACAACAAAATACCGTTATCTTTGCTAACAATAACTAAACAACTCACAAAGAATCCTAATGAATATGCCGATAAACATTCCCAACCGCATGTACAGGTTGCTCTAAGACTTAACAGCAAGAACAGCAGACGATTCAAGAAAGGAGACATTGTTCCTTATGTCATTTGTGAGGATGGTACAGCCAACTCGGCTACGCAGAGGGCTTATCATTTAGAGGAGCTTAAAAATCTTGAACACCTCAAAATTGATTACAGATATTATTTAGCTCATCAGCTGCATCCAGTGATATCGCGTATATGTGAGCCTATCGAAGGAATGGACCCAGCCAGGGTAGCAGACTGCCTCGGCTTAGATCCGTCTGGCTACAGACAGATTAATAAGAAAGAAAGCAATGACACGGATACATTCGAGGTTGAAAACGAACAAGAGAAGTACAGATACTGCAAAGATTTCACGTTTGTGTGTATGAGTGATAGCTGTAAGGTCGAGAATCGTGTGCGGCAAACTTTTGTGAGTGAAAAAGACAGTGTGACGTTTTTGGACAAGTGTCAGAACGAGAAGTGTACAGTGAGGCCTGTGGATTACTTGCCGTGTCTGCAGAACCAGCTGAGTCTCCAAATTCGTCAGTACCACAGCGAGTACTACGCGGGGTGGTTGTCATGTGAGGACCCTGCGTGTACCGGGCGCACGTCGCGGCTGCCGCAGACGTTCGCGGCGGGGTACCCAGTGTGCCGGCAATGCGAGAAGGGCGTCATGTTCAGTGAATACACGGAAAGAGATTTGTACTTGCAGATCAAATTTTTCATGTTCATCTTTGACCTCAGCAAGCATAGTTCCAGTAAGTTTCTTGTTCATTTTTGTCGAGTTAGCTACTTGTAACTATTTAATACATTTATTTATAAATTTAGAATATACCCAGATAATCTAAACTTCAGTTTGGTCAGTAAGTATTTTTTGTCGGTAGAGACATACAGCTCATCATGAATGGATAGATTTTTAGCTTTAATGTAGCATTTCGTATGGAAGACGGGGACAAACCAGCATGCGGGTTACCTGATGTTAAGTGATCACCCCTGGGCATATTCTCTTGCGACACTAGAGGAATCACAGGAGCGTTGTCGGCCGACACATTTTGTATCATCCTACCTATATATATTATATTATTATATATTATTATACCTATATATATTATATTATTATAGCTATTGAAATAGGTAGTGTATAAAATGCAAATAAATAATAATATACAGTGGATATCGGGTATAACGATGATAAAGGGACCACTCTAATTTCGTCGTTATCATTGACGTTACTACAATCAACTAGACTTCGAATCGCCTAATATAAGGTCATCAAAAATGTCCGGGAGGTGTTGTATATCGACCTATACATAAACTTATAAAGATAACATTTTAAACATTTATTTTAATTAACACATTATTTCGTGGCAGTAATGTTCAGTCATTGTATATGCTCATAACAAGCTCATTGATAATGGTGCGAAAAGTGCGAAAAAAACAGATATGACATGTAATGATAGGTGTTGCCATGTTTTTTATTGCAGTGGACACTGACTACTTCAATATTCGTTATATCCGGACAGGTAGAGATGCAGATTCGTGTAAAGTTTATATTAATGTTATGGTTTCACAGTTTTTTTTAATTTAAAAATTATTTCAGCCTTTTCTTTCACAGTGCGTTTACGAGCAATGCTTATTTAAAAAATTACTAACCACAGTCACTTCTCAGAATACCTATAACATGAATTTGCCTTGTAACTGTGACAATGAATTGTATCTATTCAATTGCTCAAAAGTTTATTCAGTTGTATAATTTAGATTACAAAATATTTTTAGTGAAATTTTGCAAAGTATAAAAGATAATTATTCTTTTAACTGAATTTTATTTTTCAGAAATTAAACTATCACCGCAAATTATATCCTCCCTGCAGACACTGAAAGAGATGGTTGAGGATTGGTTGGCACAGTCTGCATATTCCGTTATAAACCTCTCCAAATTGTTTAGGTTTTTCAACTTAGAAGTCAAAGGTAAATCGGAGCCAGTTGAAATTGATATATTGCCGGAGACTGAACAAATTGATGCCTTAATGGAACATGGTTCCTACTAGTTAAGAAAAATATATTTGTGAATATTATACATAAATCATGTTAAGAAATAAATGTCTGAGTAATTTTATTATTTTATTTATTTATATGACACACACCGATATATACATAGATATATTTATACATAATGTCTTATTAAAGCAGGTATATAATCTATTATACACGGCGAAACTATGGGTATATTATAATTTGAAACAGACATTCTTTAGGTCATCACTAATGACCATGTGAAGTCAGAAATGAATTTGCATTATATTTTAATACTATTTTACAAATACAAAGTTTTCGCAAAAACTACATATGAATCCCGCAACCCTTGTCAGCTGTTTTTCTAAACTCTCTTTGACCTAAAACGATGAATAGTAGATGTGACACAATATCAGATAATAGTAAAATACAGAAACACTAAATAAAATTCTAATCTAATTATGAAACTATGTTATGTTATGCATTTAAGTTAAAAAGATCGGCCTGTCTGCGTAATACTGTTTGAATTGTGCTATGGATCATGATATTTACTGCTCTGTGATTAGAGAATGTGAGAAAGACATTATCCAATCACAATCACGCAATATTCGTTAATAGATGCTGACTGCCGTCACAAAGGGAACCGTTACTAAAGGTGTATTCACACTGCACCATTTTTAATTAAATTATTTTTGTTATGTTGGAAATTAAATGAGTTCACTTTTTTGCTAAGTTATTAGCTAAGCACTTCACTGTGTATTTGAAATTTTCTTCAGCTGACATTGAAAATAATTCCAAATTTGTATTTGTAGATTGTGGGTACAACAACGACACCTTTTTTCTACCGTGAAGCAGAAATGTGTAAGCATTATTGTGTTTCGGTCTAACGGGCGCTGTCGCTGGTGTAATTACTGGGCAAACTTAACATCTTATGTCACAAGGTGACGAGCGCAATTGTAGTTCCCCACAGATTTTTTTGGTTGGTAATGTATACGCCCTGCCCGTAATTTTTTTTCTTTATTTATTTTTATTTATTAATATTTGGGAGACTTACAGCTAGCTTACAATTATAACTTATGAAATAATTAAAACTAATGAAGGCTACTTATAAGTTTCCACATTTATGTAGAACTATTGATATTATTTCATTTTACGCTTTAAAACTATATTAATACAATTATTTAAATTGGAAGAACTTATTAGTTAAGGTAATTTTTAATTTAGTACTAGATATAGAAAATAAATCTAGATCTACGTCATTTGACAAGTCGTTATAACTTCTGCAGGTTCTGGTAATGAAGCTATTTGCACGATGGTTACACCTCGCCATGGGGGTATGTAAAAGGCTAGGGTTACGAATTGGAAAGGCATGCGCTACTAGTCCAAGCATGCTAAGTAACTCTGGACAGTCGATCTTACTGTTCGCTATACTGCATAAATACGCCAAATCTGCTGCACGACGCCTCTGCTGAAGCGGTAGCAAATGAAATGTTTTACACCTGTCAGTAGGTATGTGACAACGATACGGCTCGGTGTTGAAGGAATTTCACAAACTTTTTTTGTATTCTTTCAATACGGTTAATGTAGACATTATATTGGGGATTCCATACTTGTGAACCGTATTCGAGGTGGCTCCGTACATATGCACAGTACAGAATTTTAATGGTTTTAAGAAAACTGAACTCCGATGACGTTCTGAGTATGAAACCTAACGCCTTCGATGCTTTTTTTATAATAGAATCGACGTGTTCATAAAAAAGTAATTTTGAGTCGAAGATAATACCTAAGTCTCTGATGCTCTTAACCCTGCCTACTACCTAAGTATGAGTTTTTTACCTAATTGTGGATGATAGGGGAATTTTTTCGCGTAAATGAGCAGACAAAGCATTTGGGAATATTTAAAGCCAATCAAATAAAAACAGTAAGTCGTTCTGGAGATGTATCGGGTCATGAATGTTTCTGATGGGACATAAAATTTTCATATCATCAGCATAAAGTAGGATTTTAGAGAATTTGAAACACAGATATGTCATTAATAAAGATAGCGAAAAGAAGAGACCCTAAGAGAGATCCCTGAGGAACACCTGATGGGGTTGACATTAGAGCAGAGGTAAAACTATTGAGAAAAACCGTTTGACATCTGTTATATAGATACATACGACGAAAACCACCTGAACAAGTTCCCACGAATACCAGCTCGGCTTAGTTTTTGAAGTAAGAGGTGGTGGTCAATTTTGTCAAAACATTTGCTGTAGTCAGTATAAATAACGTCAACCTGCGCTGGCTCCGACATGTGTTTTGATAAAAACTCACTACACACTAGCAGGTTAGACGTAGTTGACCTACCCTTTAGAAAACCGTGCTGTTCATCGCAGAAAGTATGTTTAAGCGAGTAATATAATGGGTCACATACATTTTTTTTTTTAATTTTTGCAAAGACGCACAGCTTAGGTCTGTAGTTTTCTATTTTGTCTTTGGGGCCTCTTTTGTGGATTGGGGTAATGAACGTTGCTTTCCATTGAGAAGGTACTACCCCCTCTCCCAATGAGCGCTTATACAGCATGGTTAAAGGTAACTTAAGACTTTCAGCACATTTGTCAATTAAAATGGGGGGCACGATGTCTGGGCCAGCTGATTTCGTTAAATCCACAGATTTAAGATGCTTAAGCACATCTTTTTCTGTTATTTCAATAGATGCGTCGCATGTTGTATCTGTTAGCTCTGGATAATATGTGATTGAATGATGGGATGGTTCTGTAAAGTTTGACTGAAAATATTGTGCGAACATATCACATATTACATCACCTTCTCCGGATGATTGGTTACCCAGCTTGAGAATGGACGGGTATGAGTTCGATTGTCTCTTAAGTTTTATATATGACCAAAAAGATTTAGGGTTCTTGTTCTTCTTAATGTTCGTTTCAATATTGGATATAAATTTGTGGAAAATGTGCAAAATGTTTGTTATTAATTATTTCCTTTAGGGACCGGACCAGTTATTTTTCCAGGCATTGGAAACTCTTCTCAATTTCAATATTAGTTTGATCTTTAAAGGTTTTTTTTGGCCCAAATATGTGTCTTCTTTGACATATTTTATTTCTTCGTCATCCCTTTTGATTGCTATCTCTTCCCTGTTTGACATGATTTTAGTTTTTTTTTTATTATTCCCACAGAGCCCTACTTTTCGCAGCCAAATCTAGTAACATAGTTTGAAGAGTATTGGCATTATCTGATATCAGAAATAATTCATCATCTAAGGTGGTTCAAATTTTAACTATTTATATTTAGGCCAATACTATCCCACTCCAAAATACTTTCTAGTTTTGCTGAGAAAAGTTTTTGAGGCAAAGGTTCTCCCTGTCTTACCCCTCTAGCAATTAGGAATTCCTCTGCTAGTTTAATTTGTGCTGTACTATTTGCATATAGGTTTTTTATTATTCGTACATATTTGATTGGGACTTTTTGTTGAATTAAGCTTCCAAAAGAGAAAATTTATGTTTTATCGTGTCAAATGCTTTTATTGTAGCCTACGAAAGCAACATAAAGTGCTGTACTATTCTCTTGGCATTTTTCAATAAGCTATTTTAGTACATGCATATGATCTACAGTAGAGTATCCTGCTCTGAAACTGGCTTACTTGATTAGTAACTGAACAACAACTTGTTGTTCAACTAATGTCTTTGTTACTCTGTTGAATATAAACTTTGAGAAAACTTTATATATATTTGACATGCAGCTCATTAGCATATAATTTTATAGGTTCCTATCTATATCTCATTTTCTGTGCAAATATTCTTATGCTCTTAGAGCGGTTTCGCACTACGTCCTATCCGAATCCGTGAAAACACGGTCCGAAGTAGTCCTATAACTATTTCTATTGTAGTTTACGCACTAGGTCCGGCTACCGTATTCCGTCAACCGTTAGAAATAGTTCTAAGATTACACCGGACCGTATTTTCACGGGTACGGATCGGATTCGGATCGGACGTATTGTGAAAAAGCTTTTAGTCTATTGGTATGGTATGTATTCTGTACCTTATACAGTGTTATACAACTAAAACTTTTGTACGGTTTCAGGTGTTGTTGCTTTCAACTCTTTCATTTGTTATAAAGTCAGGTCCAGAAGCTTTTTTTTGCTTTTGATAGCATGTTTTATTTCCGAAAGTAAAAATTTGGAAACTTTCTCTTCTTCATAAATAATAGCCACTATAGTATTGTATCTTAAAAACACTGCTTTATTTAAAATTCACACTAAATTACCTTACCTTCTATTTTTGCTAAAAACTCATCAAAAGACATCATCATCATAGCAAATATTGACTGCACTTCATAAAATTAAAACAATTTCAATACTTCAGTTGCTAAAATAAATGTAAAGGCATCTAACACCAAGTTAAAATAGAATTGACAGTAACTAAAAAATGTGTATTTTATAAAATTCAAAATAACTGTAACTGTGTCACATGACTTCTCTAAATACTTAACACTAATAATAATATAGAGATGAGACTTTCATAGTTGCGAATATAAAAATAAAAATTCATATCTAGTAAAATTCACAAGGTGTCTCAATTTTGCAACAGGAAAGTCCGAAAGTTCTAATGTGACCGGCTCTTAGTATCAAAATACTGGGGACTAATCCGCCAATATATATGTGGTCTTAGTTCCAAATTTACAATAAAAAAAGAAATCTGTGAGATTAAGGAAAACAAGTAGCTACAATCCTTTATTACATCTATTTCGATTAAGAATAAAAAGTCGACCTCTCTGTAAGTAATTTCACTATCTCATAAGAATCTGCTTCTGATTCAGCTCAGTTACTAATTATTGAAGCCTCTGCCCCGGCCGGGTCGTCCGCCCCGCATACCACGTCCTCTATTAGGTCTTCCAAAAGTTTGATTGCCTCTCATTCCAAAATTTTGTTTGTTTCCAAAACTTTGCATGTTATTCCCTAAATGCTGTTGTTTATTACCGTAAGGTGGATGATTATTACCATATTGCTGTTGATTATTTCCATAGCCTTGTTGGTGATCATACATTTGTTGGTTGTCAAACTGTTGGTAATTGCCATACTTTTGTTGATTTCCAAAGCGCTGATGATTCATACCATAGCCTTGTTTATTACCAGACTGTTGCTGGACATTTCCATAGTTTTGTTGATCATCAAATGGCTGCTGAGTATTTTCATAACTTTGTTGATCATCAAATGGCTGCTGGGTATTTTCATAACTTTGTTGATCATCAAACTGTTGATTATTGCTGAAGTCTTGGTTATCATAATGCTCAATATTACTGTATTGTTGCTGATTTTCAAAGTGGTTTTGTTGGCTGCTACTGACAGGTTGCCGATTTGCATACACATCCTGACCACCATTGTCAAAATTTCTTTGTGGGCCTGGATTGAGATTCCCTCTCTGTGCTCCCTGGTAGGTATTATCAAACCTTCCACGGGGTGCTGGGTTAAAATGATCTTTATTATAACTTTGTCCTTCTATTGGATCTGTATGTTGGTAACTTATGTGTTGTTCTATGGGACTTCTATTTAAGTTATCTTGACCATATTGCAGTTCTGGATTGGGATGTACGAAATTTTGGTTGGATCTGCTATCAGATTGTTGCTGCCAAGATTCGTTATCACAGACCGGAGCTGATATTTGAATCGGTATACTGTTCCCTGATTCTCCTGGATTGTTTTCAATATTGTCTCCAAATGATATGGGCTGGTTTGTCGAGGAGTCGGCCGTTTTCAACGTACGGGACGCAGATTTCATTTTTGTGGACTGCAACGATGCCTGAACTAGTGCCAGAAGATCGGAAGCTGACGACATGTTGCCAGCAATATTAAACTGTTTTTCTGGTTCGACGAGTGCTTGTTCGGGTACGGCTGCGGGTGCGGGTGAGAGCGCGGGTGCGGGCGCCTCCAGAGATTTCTTGACTATTTCCATTTCCTGGCGTATTTTTTCTTCTTTAAATTTTCGCGTTGCCGATTGGAACACCTGAGGATGAACATAAAGAAAATAGTAACTAATCTTATTGACATTACCTGCTCATACTAATTTTATTTAACTATCCATACTCAAATTCCAGAACCTATTATGCAGATTAAATCCTTTCATATTTATTTGGCTATAAATTAGTTTGCTTAAACTCTTGATATACTAAATAAATATGATTTATTTAAACCCTTTGTAAAAATTGTGCACAACTACCTTTTCTCTGGGTAAACAGCTAAAAATTAGGCGAAATCAATAATCCAATAAGTAAGGTGATTTGGCATGACCACAGCTCGACTTATTTAAAACTGCACTGAACATCTTCAAATGTTTATTTGATGGGTTCGTAATTAATAAGTAGTTGCTGCGTTTTTTTTAAATTGGGATAGTACGGGAAATCCAAATCCAGATGACATACAGAAAAACTGTCTTCTTGTTGATGACTTGGACATAAATACATACATGGTGTTTTTATATGAGGGGACAAACTAGCCCATAGACGTATTATGAGCTCCATGGGCTGTCAAGAGATGTGTTCTCTCTCTTTGAAATGAGAATATGCTGATCTGTGCTTGAAGGTGCCTTTTGTCACATCGGTTCTGGAATACTGGAGCTGGCATAAGTTTCCACACCATGGCTGTATAAGGCAAAAGATTCTTACTAAATGTTGTAAAGTACTAAAGTATATACACACGACAACAGTCTCACCTCTTCTACCGTGTAATCTTCATCTTCGCTCTCGACAGTGACGGTGTTGGGCGCCCGCACCGACTCTTCCGTCGCGGAGATCGCGGCCGCGCTCACGTACTGCCTCAGCTTCTCCACGCGTGTCGGGTGACGCGCCTCCAGCTTCTTCAGATATGCGATGAGGCTGTGCTGCTCCTCGGCTGACAATTCGTTGAAGTTCTTCAGCAACGTCTCCAGGTCGGAGTCGGAGAGACCATCCATCGCGTCCATTGGTTCTTCTTTATCTACCCTAAATTTGTATTTATACAATTAGACTTTATTATCTAAACAAATTTGAGTTCACAAATTTGGCGAGTCAACATCTCCTAAAAATGCCTCGTGTAGAGGCGAAAAACGTATCGAATTGATTGAAGACAAATATGAGCGGAATTTACAATCGAGATAACTCTATAAAATTTAGATTCCATATAACAAAAAAAATATCTTACCAGTTCACTCAGAATAATAAAAAAATCTGTATCGGTTTTAACACCACTGCCAAGGAAATGTATGGCCGCAACCAACGACATCCAAATAGACTTGTTTACAAAAAAGCACCAAAGACTTACTTTGTTTACTTAAAATTGTCATGCCATGTGTATTCATAGTTATTTATGCAACTGTTGTGTAATAAGGGGTATTAAAACACGAATGTGGACACATGTGATAATAGTATCACATGAGTGTTTTAATACCTAATTATCAACAGTTGCATACAAGACTTTATCTACACCCAGAAAATGAATCCTCTAAAAGATTCTGGAACAGAACTTACTGCTAACATTAAAACACCAGTCCTAGTAGTAACCTAATATCATTCATTACTGATTATATACAAATAAAGTAAGTACACAGTGAAACAGTTATTTATTTTAGTAGTAATTTACATTTTGTATAGTGCAATAATTAAAATTCACTCGAATATAATGTTCTTTTGCAGCGTTTAAAATGAATCGCTCATTTTTTATAAACAAAACAATAAAAATATCGAAGAAAAATGGCGGGGATTCGAATAACTTCTTTTTTTTTACGGCGCGCGACGTTCTAGTAGTGTGGAACGCGCGTAAACGAAAATGTTCTTTTTTTGAAATTCATACAGATACCACGCATCGAGCAATAAGAATGTTGCTGTTTGTTGAAACTCTTTGCGCATGAAGGGATAAAAAAAACATAATAGTGTTGTTATGAAATTCAGTACAACATTACAACACTCTTTTGGATGATGTAATGGTTATTAGAACATTGGGTGTTTTAATGTTGGCAATAAGCTGTTTCAGAATCTTTAATAGAGGATTTAAAGCATGGGTATAGATAAAATATTTAATAAACTTACTGATGCTATTAAAATGTTGTATATTATGTTTTAAAACTTAATTATATGAATGGCTAATTTATTACAATTTCTATGCTGTATCTGACTTTTATATATTATATAATCTTGTATTTAACTTTGACTATCTCTTGTATATTTGGTGTAGATGTTATTAAGATGTAACAATGAAATATGTATGTACAGAAGAATCCGTTTATTATGACTCCGCCTATATTGACCAACCGGTTATTATGACGTAACTATACTACGAAGTTTGGTTTTCATATGAAATTCTTTATAAATAGTCGGATATAATGACTTCCCTTACAGTGACATGTCGCTTATTATGACCCATTTTTAATAAATTATGTCCGATTATAATGACCGACATGATTCTGTACACAAGTCGAGGAAGTACCATTACCTACCGCAGAAGAGGCGTTAAAAGCTGCAGAATTATTATCACGATTTGTCACAGCAATATTGAAAATGATAATTTGGCCATAGCTATGTCTTCTATACACAATAGCATTAGAGATTGTTTATACAATAAAATGAAAAAACAAAAGCAGACAAAAATTACAGATTACTTACAATAAAAATACACTTGTATGTGTTATAATGTGCTGATTATGTGCAATTTTGATTTTGATTTAATATGTATGTATACATATGTAATTACTATGTTTATGTATTAAACTACTTAAGTACATTCATATTTACATAAAAAAGGTTTTTCATTTCACAAAACGCTTTGTATGACGTCCGCTTATTATGACTTGAAGACATTATAAACGGACTTTACTGTACTGATAATGCTGAATTTTATAATTATATAATGACTGGGACTGGAGCTGGATGTAATTTGCATGCTTTTTTTGGCTAATGTGTTGATTTGTATAGTATTTTATTGATAACTTTTATACACACATTATGCAAATAAAGAATTATTATTATATTAACACATTCTCCTTAACAAATAGTGGCAAAAAGATCTTGACAATAAGGGGCGACACGAGTAAGACGTTCAGCTGATGGTAATTGATACGCCCTGCCCATTACAATGCAATGCCACTCAGGATTCTAGAAATATCCAAAAGTTCTGAACGGTATTACAATTGCGCTCGGCACTTTGAGACATAAAAGATGTCAAGTCTCATTTGCTCAGTAATTAATTTCACTAGCTGCGGCACCTTTCAGACCGAAACCCAATAATGCTTACACATTTCTGCTTCACAACAGAAATAGGTGCCGTTGTGGTACTCATAATCTAGCTGGCATCCTTTGCTAAGGAGCCGTCCACTGGTAAATGCTCTTAGTCGCCTCTTACGACAACATTGGGCCTGGGACTTCCCTAATCGTTTTATGCCCCGGAGAAGCACAGGGCGAAGCCTGGTCGACGTTATGCTGACGATAACATAACAATATTACATCTCCGTCCTACCACGCGGGAGATACAGTAATTATACTTACTTCTTGTCGTCGTAAGCGGACTGCAGCAACTGCAGCGCCGACGCAGAAGCGGCACGCGATGCTTCAGTAGTGCGCTGAGCGGTAGCCGGCGCGACACTCGCGGCTTTCTTCTTCAAATCGGCTTCCCGCTTCTTTGCTTCCGCCATTCCGACCTGCAAATTTATTTACTTGGTTTTAGATCTACCAATTTATAAAACTTATATACTTTTGTAGTTACAACTAATTATAGGTAAACAAAACATGCATTGCTACTAACTTAAATGTTAGGGACATTATAAGGGCTAAATAAAAAAATTTATAACAAAATATTTAACAAGATACCTACACATATCACAGAACTTAAGTTGACGTGTTTTAAAAAGAAACTATTTAATCTCCTACTGATAAAATCGTACTATTCCATAAAAGACTTCTTTTCAGATACAACACTCAATTAACATTTTTTTAAATGTCATTTTACTTAATTTAATTACTTTTTACCAATTTCAATTATTATATGTTATTTGAAAATATTCAATTATTGATATGTATATCAATTAACTGTCATTGTATATATATATATATATATATATATATATTATTTGTTTGACTTGTTAGTAATTACTATTTGTACGCCACAAGCATGCGGGCAAGGAATGGAGAACTTTTATTGTGATTTGTATCACATCTATTTATACCCAAGACTACAAATAAATGATCTAATCTTATCTAAAATTATTATATGTACTTATACATTATTACGTTATTGTGTAATTCGAGTTCTTAACATAAACAAAAATAATGCTATAATAAAATATATACAAATTATGTATATTTATACATATTATTTAAATTTACCTACTCAAATTAAAACAGATGATATGATGCGAAATGTGATTGTATAAAGATAAAAAGACTATAAAATAGTTGTACTACACTTTGTTTTGCTATTTGTGACAAACAAAAGATGTAATTATTGAAAAGAATTTCATATATTCTTGCTGAAACGCGACAAGGAATTGTGGTTAATATCAACAGACAAGCTACAATTGTTTAACAGTTTGCTCTTTCGATAAAATGTAGAATGTAATGTACCAGCGAAATAATTTAAAAAAAATTCCTACAAACCTTCAAATATTCCCGCCTTTTTAGCTATTTAGCATTATTTGATCTGCCGGACAGGTTTTTGATAAATCAATTTCGACTCAATTAAAATTAAATATTTTACTAATAAACAACATCGACAATCTGGTCAAGATTGCCGAAATACATTGGACGTCATCGGGCTGATGAAGAAGAAGAAACAACATGGCGCTCAAAATAGGTTCTAATATTTGTATGGGCATGACGTCACAAGCCTCCGCAACATGAGCGTTCTCACTAGTAATTAAAATAGATATGATAAAGGTATATCCGATAAAGATGCAATAATTTGTGTTACGGGTTATTAAAAAACCCCCAACGGCAAAAGATAAGATTTTTTTAAATTATCTTTACCATCATAATATATACAACGTGAACCAGAAAGTGTATAACATCCCGTTAATGGTACGTTATTTGGGTCATATGCAATAGTATGGTGATGTTTAAGTTTTAATAAATAAAAAAAAAAGAAAAAGACTTCCCTACGAAATAAAAATATTATTTTTCAATTTCTTTTCTCAGACAACCCTAAATTTAAAGAGACTGCCAGTTTTAGGCGGGGCCTTTGTTTATAAACAGAATGAGGTCACCTACCTATGGACTTAAACAATAATCTATGATTAAGGAGTATGCACACTACATGAAATGTGGCTTGTGTCTATGTTATTATTCATTCATTTTTTACTTCCTGTTATTGAACCAAATAAACAAAATAAGAAATTACATAACATTATACAGTTTCACATCTGTATTCCTGAAGGGTTAGAGGTGTATTTTTTCCACCCACGTTTCACTATGTTTAATTCCCACGTAATAGAGGGCGAGCATCTACATTTCTGAACTATGGGCTGCTAGTGAGAAATTTCCTACGAAAAACTCAATAACTGCCCCATTTCATACCCAGGCCCGGTACAAAACCCGGTCCGGGAATGGAGTACATATTATTAATACGAGGATGGTCAAAGATATCGATATTTGACAAAAAAATCCGTGAAGAACAATTTCTTAATAGGAGTCCATTAGAATTATCTTTATTGGATAAAACATTTTTGAATTAAAATGTCAAGACTCATTTGCCCAGTAATAAGAACAGCTACAGTGCCATTCAGACCAAACCATAATAATGCTTACACATTTTTGCTTCACGGCAGAAAATGGTGCCGTTGTAGTACCCATAATCTACAATTACAAATTTGGAATTATTTACAATGTAACTTGAAGAAAACTCCAAATAATTCTACATTGAAGTATGTGTATATGCCTTTAGAATAGACATTTACTCACACACAGAGCAGTAAATATCGTGTTTCAAAGCACAATTCAAAGAGTATTAACGCAGACAGGCCGATCTTTTCAACCTAACATATTTTAAAAAACACAAAATGTAAAAACACAGTTACAATTACAATAGTTTTTATCTTTTAAACGTGTTTTATTTAAATTTGTAACACTCGCGGAAATCAGAGTAAATACTAACATAACATAGTTTCATAATAAGATTAGAATTAAAAAAAACTTTATTGGGTAATACATAACTACAGTAAATACAAATTTAGAAGTATTTTCAATGTCAGCTAAAGCAAATGCAAATACAAAATAACTTTGTCTTCATGGCAAAATGAGAACACAAATTGCTTCACAGCTGCAATGAATCGTAGGCATTTTACTATCTACGTTTTTCATCTGTTTAAGGTCAAAGAGAGTTCAAAAAAACAGCTGATTAGGGTTGAAGGAATCACACTTTTTGCGAAAACTTAGCACTTTAAATATTGTATTAAATTATAATACTAATTCATTTCTGACTTCAGTAGTAGGGATTCGCCGGTTCTGGCTCACAGTAGTAGGGATTCGCCGGTTCTGGCTCCTCGATTCTGGCTCACTTGCTCGTGATGCCTACTAAAAAAAAAAAAAAGAAGTTTGGTGTCAAACTGGGGGTTTTGATGTATTTCCGAGCGATTGCGCTGATCCGTTTTTCGATATCTCTTATAGTTTCAAAGTTAGCATTTTAAATTAAACAGATCCATAATCATTAATAATCACTGGTCATTTAGCTAATGATTGGTGAGCGACTCAATGTCTAAATTTCCATGAACGTGATACAGGTAATTTACTAATTACCTCTATCACATTCGTTACTACGATTAAAAAGACAGTTTCTGTATTTATTATTTATTTTTAAAACATGATTTAAATAAAGTATATAATAAAACATCATTGCAGATTGTATCATTTTCAAAATATTTGATGAAATCATTCAAACTCTTCTTATTAAACTTAAAGTATAGATACATTATACAGTACTCGCCACACACTGCGGTATATTCATTCTGTACTCTTGCAGTATTGTAGTTATACATTCTGCAATTCCTTTGTAAAAACATCAGCTGGAATCCCTGAGGTGGACGACCATATGAATCGAAGTATTGTCCAATACCCTGCTCATCAATGTGTATTGCAACCCAGTGAGTGCCTGGCTTATTATCACTATCTAAATTGCTGACAATATAACAGGGCGTTACAACATATATCGGCAATCGGTTTGCCGCGTAAACATTATTTTTAATACTGGGATCGATTTTGTTCAAATAATTCTGTATCTCGATTGTATTCATATTAGTTGAGAACAGGGTCTTGTCAGTTGCGAGGATTGAATAGTTATGTGGATCATAATAACATAAGCACTCAATAAATAAGGCTTTAATGTATCTTATTCATGTATTTAAAACTTATATGGTTACAATAAAACAAAATATCATTACAAGCGATTCAAATATAAATCTATGAACATTTGATGAAATTATATTTTCATCAATTTTATTATAATATAAAAGCTGATTGAAAACGAACTTTGTACCTACATACTTACGTAGTCATTAGTACAATCTGGAAATGTTGACTCCATTAAACTATCAATAATTGAACTTATCATTTAAGTGCCATTATGTTTCACCATAATAAAACAAAATATCATTTTATATACATATTTTTATTATATAAATTTATAAGGTAATCTAGTATTTAATCAACATAAAAAATACACAAGGATACAAACGATTCAAACATTAATTATTATATTCTAACTGCTGTAATCTACAGAAATATTACGATTTTTATCAATTTCAATAACATTATCGAATTCCGCATAAACAATACAGTTAATTGTTTGTGTAAGAGCTGATTCAAAACGAACTTCTAATCTTACACTACCATGTTTTATAAGATTCCAATGACTTGAAGAATTTGCTGATAAATCGGGTGTTAAGTCGAAGGCTAGCAAGCAAAACCCTTTGGCATATTGCTCTCTTGATACTCCATTGCCTTCATTTAGGAAATGTATACCTGTTCCTGAGAATAACGTATGATAGACCGTAGTAAAAATATTATTGTCAAACGATGGCTGTAAGGCTTTTGAAGGTATCTGTTGTCCATCTATGTATAAACAAAATGTATTAATATCATAATTTTCGAAATTGAATGGGTTTTTTGTGAGACTACCATTAAAGGATGCATTATTTACAAAACCGACTATACACCTTTTGGGTATTTGACCAAGGAATATGTTATCAAGGGTTTTCCCCTGAATGCCTGATGGTATAGTTAAAACTTTGACTTCTGCTCGCGTGATTGGATATTTTGCTGTGGTAGATGATAAAACTTTTTGATGTGCAAGTAGCACAGTTGGGTTGATTCGTGCTCTTCGAATAATAAGAGTTGCATCTGTAATAGACACTTTAAATTTATGGTCAGTTGATGAAGCCATGAGATTGAAATTTTCTCTAGAACGAACTAACTTTACGCACATGTCAACGCCATTAATCAAAAATTTTTCTTGGTTGAATAAATCTCCATGTAAATGTCCTATCATTTCTATTTCTTTGCTTTCACTAGCCAATTCTTGTCTTCTAATAAATCCTTTATTTTGTTCATCAGTTGCATCCATTTTTCCAGCTGTATCTTCATACCATAGACCACAAGTGAGATGAGATTCTTTTGCAGCAGGTGCATAATTCAATAGAGTTTCAATATAAGCTCGATATGCATATGTATTATTCGGTGGCGATACAAGTTTTTGATTTAAATATACATCAAGTTGACTGAAAAGTGTATGTAACCAATTATTAACTGGGGCCACAACTGTCGGTACTGTCAGTTTTGTATAATCTTGATTCAAAACTTTAGCTTTTATATGGAGTAAAGTATGGGATAAATCCACATAGTCATCACCTGCCCCAGGTACTTGAAATTCTATTGGTCCATCATCAGCAAGTGATGAAATGGGCTTATAATGAATCCATAGTCCACTTTCAATGCTAGTTTGAGTTGATGGTAATGCAAATAAATCCAATTCGGACTTAATGCATTCACAAGACTGACTATGTAAAAATGACATATTTAATCAGTAAATATATCTTTGATTTGTTTTTGATTCAATTTTAATTTCTTAATAGCTTTCGCTTTCGCAGTCAATGATGGAATGATCGCAGAACGACGTTTTCGTTTTGTTATATACCCAGATCCAAACATGTTGATATTATCTATTTTAGCATCAGCTTTTCGTTTCAAATTTGAGCTGACTTCTTTTAGACGAGTTTTTATTGAATCTTCCATGGGGCGTGCATTAACCATATCTGATAATATACCTACACCGGTACTTAATGCTTCTTTACCAATAGTTCGAACACCACTAGACAGTAGTGGTAAAATAGATCTAAACAGCCCCCCAAGAAAACTTCCGATTCCATGACCTCTTTGATACGGTGCTCCTTTATAAATAACTCCGATACCCGATCCGGCCTGGTGAGTATAATAGTGTTCATATGGACATGAAATATTATCACGTTTGCCGTACATTATAATTTTTGAAAGTGGAGTTTAATGCACACTGTTCCAAATTGGAATGGTATCTTTTGACCGGTGCTTGTTCTTATATCTATTTCAATTGTATCAAATTCTCTACGCATCACAGGTAGGTAATGGGGAGGAGAGAAAACGTGCATTTTGTACGCTCCATATATGTATTTTGAGGGATCCAATGGTATTATTCGTAAAAGGGGTGTCATAACATCTCCAACGATTTGAGGCTCCACTATGTCACAATAAACAAATAATTGAGACGGTAAACCCAAATGCAAATTAGCTGGACACTTTCCAAAATTTTTTTCAACGAGGTTCCTGTTTGGTTCGAACCCTAGTTGAAGACATAATTTAGGTGATAGAGTTACAGATTTTATGGATTCATCCGTTATCGTAGCAACTACAATCCTTGAAACCTCATCGCATTTAAATTTAATTTTTTCTCGAGTGTTATTCAGTGCCATCAAAATATGATTTATGTTATCGTAATTTGTGGCTGGAATATGTGTCTTGTAATAAACATATGACGGTTTACTTTCATCGGGTACTTTCATCAACTTTGTTATATAAATAATGTTTTCATGTTCTTGAACGGTGAACATAGTGCATGGGTACTGAAATTCTACTACTCCAACCCTCCATTCACCTTCTAGTATTGTTGGTTTTGGCAGTTTCGTAGAAAATAATGTTGTTGTATTATCAGGAAAATAATCCATAGAACTATTGCTTAGTAAAGTTAAATAAAAACTATCTTTATTCATATTTTTTTCAAAGTAGAAGCTAATATCCAGCTATTAAATTTATTTGGATAACCTCTCCACTTCACCAACAATTCTTTTCTGTTACCGGTATATCGAGAGCGTATTATTTTATCTATTTTGTATTTAGTAGTGGGGTCGAATATGATTTTTTGTAACTCTTTTTCATAAAAAGTACCAACTATCTCTTCGCCTTCTAAATCCTTTAAAGTAAATACTACAAACGGAGATCGGTGTATTATGGTAGATACGATGAATATTTCGTCACTCCAATTTGATTCATATCCTTTTTGGAAAATATGTTTATGTTTTGTTATTCTAACATAATCTCCAACGTGAATTCTTGGATTCACCATACTAATTGATGTTTTTATCTTACTTTCTCTATCATATAAATTTTGCCATACACTCATTATATTTGTATTATTAACATCACATGGACACATTTTTATACTAGAATGAAAACTATGATTATATGAATGCACTAGATCTTGTAAAACATCAATGTATTTATGAGTATTTTTGTGTGTAAAATAGCGCCACATTTTCGTTTTAAGAGTTCTCTGAAATCTTTCGACAATACTTGCTTTAATATCTGGATTATTGGTTGTATAATAATTTATGTTTTTTAATTTAAAATATTTTTGTACATATTTGGAAACAAATTCAGTTCCTTTGTCAGACTGTATATGTGTAGGTGTAGTATTAGCTTCAGCAAAAATACTTTCAAAGCATTCCTTAACTGTTTCAGAGTTTTTCTTTTTCATTGCTCGAACATACGCATATTTACTAAAGACATCAATAACACAAAGTATGTATTTGAAACCATCATTATATTCAGAATAAGATCTCATATCACTTAAATCGGCCTGCCATAACTCATTAATATTAGACAAAATATATCTGTTACGAGAAAATTTTCTTTGAACAGGTTTATGTAAAGTATATGTTTCTTGTGATTGTAACCACTTTAAGACACTATTTCTGTCCATTTTACCCTTCATTGCTTTTGACAATTTATCAATAGTGCTGTAGCCAGCAGGATGTGATGCATCATAATAAATTTTATTTATTTCTAATATGGGGTCCATTTTTCCCAGTCCGATCTTTTTTTTAGTTTCCCTGTGTACTTATTACTTGTTGGTGTAGAAAATTCCTCGTCAGGTACTGATTTAGATTCAACCTCTTTTAATTGCAAATGGTTTATAAAATCCACTCGCTTTGGGTTCCCGATATAAGTGAGTGGTACTTTTATTTCCTTTAAAGTTGTTGCGAATTTTTCCCAACCTATAGGTTCACTTTTCTGAAGAGCTCTCAAGGTATCACTCACCAAGTCCACAATATTACTCCCAGGTATTTTTTCATTATCTATAATCACGGTACCAGATTCATCCCAGCTTATTTTATTTTTATTCAAGGAAATCAAATTTAGTAAAAGTTCACCTTTTTTAGCATATGTTTTCGGTATTAGTTTCAGTATTTCAGAGCTCGTGTATATTTCCCCAATATTTTTGTTAACCTCCACTGATGTTTGAGAAGGAACTACATTTATTTTATTCACATCATGATTTATATAATCAGTATCGATTTCATTATGACCTTGATTAAAACCAATATATGAATCATTATCATTTATAAGTGGTATGTGGTATGGTTGTCGATCCTCTTTGACGAAGTTTAGATATCTTTGAAGGGTTTGCAAATATAAAATACATTTCTTTCGATCTTCTATATCACTGCTTAAGATATTTTGCATATCAGTATCTAATCGAGATCTTGGCGTATCATTTTCTTTGTGTTGTTTTAACTTCTCCAATAATGATGGTTCAATAAGTAACATTTTTTTAGCATTATCCATTTTCTTAAATAAATGAATTAATCAACTCACTTAGAATAGAACCCAATATTATCGGTAGAAATGAACCTCCTTTTTGTACAATTATATTTTTTCTAATTTTATTCGTACCTTTTCTTACCAATTTTCGAAGAATATTTTTATATTTCTTTAATTTAGATTTTTCTTTCTCGGCCAATTCAACGTTACCCCGCAGTACGTTATGAATACATTCACAAATGTAATTTATTTCTGTTTTATTACATGATTTTAATAAAGCTTTTTGATATTTTGGCTTCAGTTTATGTAGAGCAATTAACAAATCTTTATGCGTCTTTAAACGTCTATGCATCATTTATAAATGATCGAAATTTCTTGATTCTTACCATATTTAAACCCTTTTGTGGGTACATAAACAGTGCAATATCCATCGGATGGAAATATCTTTGTCTTAACGCGACACAATTCATTTGTTTCTTGTTTCAAATCAATCATTAAATAACCATGAGCTTCATTGGTAGCATCTCTGTAAGAATCTTCCAAATATTTCGGATTTTCAGGGAATACTTGACGAGATAAGTATCGAATTTGGGTTTTATCTCGAGGATTTTTGAAATATATTATATAACTTGAGTTGAGTGATATATCTCTTTGTCCTTTACCTTGATGAAACAAATTTTGAGATAAATAAAACACACTTAAGTTTCTATGATGACTTCCTTTCGTGAATATATCAACAATACGACCATCTGATTCCCTCATCAGGTCATCAATTATTACAAGTTGAGGATTTTTTCCGTCAAACATAGATAAATCAGGTAAACCTTGAAGATAATTAATGTGGTTGAGATTATATAAAGGCTGCATTTCATCAAAGCACCAGGTGATTTGGGTAAAATTTGCATCACAGATATCATTCAAAAATTTTATAAAATTATTTACGAAAACTGATTTTCCACATCCACTTGGACCAGCAACTATTGCAGTGAATGGATGATTGAAATGATGCATTATCTACTACGTCTATGTGTGTTAAGGTTTAGTATAGTAATGAAACAATCTGTTATTAAACCACCATTTATTTAAACAGAAAAATCTATAATTGAAACAATATACAGTACATCATGTTTTACTCCGCAACTTATACATCTAAATACAATAATCTCTCATTTGGTTTTTTAAAACTATAATAATTTATTCTTAAAATTTAATATAATATTTATTCTATTTTATGATGACCCCAAGCTAAGGTATCAATATTATTTGGTAAAATGTACCGTTTGGTATCATTAAATGACAGACTAGATTTATTTATTCTTTGAGTAAAAATATTATGCTTTATTGACTTAAATCTAAGCATTGAACAATATTCGTTCTTATTTTCAAATAAGCAAGTCTTATAATTTTCCATTTTCATATTCTTAGTAACACTTTTATTAACCCCCTTAGCTTTAGCTGTGAATTTTCCCTCAACATCTAATGCATACATTTTAGATCTAAGTCCTACAAATTCATTAAATATGTTACCATTGTTTTCATCTTTAAAGTAGCCTAACTTCTTTTTATTGAGTTTTGGATAGCCAAATATATTTTTTTCTGTATAGTCAGAGGTATCGAAACGCAAATGTAAATCAGGTTTTATATCTCTGTAAAAATCATCTGTAAAAATTTGATATATTAAACTATCAGTATCTGTGTACAATAATTTTAATTTGTTTTGAAACTTTTTAAACATATAGTTATAGTGAAAGTCGTACATTAGAGTTTTAGAAATATCCAATATACAAAATCCCAAATAAATCGGTTTATTATGGAACAATTTCGTCTTTCGTAATTGAACTGCAACCAAATTTTCATTAAAAATAGATAAACTATGGAATTCTGGCTTAGCAATTAAATCTTGTGCGCCTAGAATTTTACCCTGATTTTCCCAATGACTCAATAATTTTACATTTACTCTTTTTTCGATATTTTCCATTGTTTTTCCAAACACTGAGTTATTCATTAATTTATAAAAATCTTTTTCGAAATCAGATGTGGCTAGTTTACGCATGCTTGTATTTAAATCTATATAATATTGTAACCATGCACATTGTTTGAATTTTAAAATTCTATGAATTTTTTGTAATTTTAAACCCATTGTCAGACATTGCTTTAAATTTCTGTAGTGAATCACATATTTAATTTTATTACGAAGGTTTGGAACTAATTTTATGTCTTTTGTATTACCAATACATATATTCTCGGGACATAAGGGTAGGTCAGAATGTAAATCATGCAGTTCAATAGGATATTCTAGATCTACTTCCAAAATAAAACCATATTCATAATCATCAGGGACATCAAAATTAGTTGTGACATCTACCCACTCAAAACCTCCTGTAGGAAGGAATTGAGACATGGCCCATCCGTAAAGGTTATTAGCATCAAGATAAGCTAAAAATGAGTTTGGTGTGTCTTTATCATATTCTCGCATATATTTGTTATTAGCTTTGGCATAACGATTGCTACATTGAGATACACCTCCTCGAATGCCCGATCTAATAAAAGCTATTTGTTCAAAGTCTTGAAGTAATTCTAATTTAATTTTTGTGCATTTTAACATAGCATCCCAACTTAACCCAGGTGCTGTATAATAATGAGCTGGATCTAGACCATATGTTTGCAAACATAAGGCTCGGAAATTTTCAAACACATCTGTTAAAAGTAAAACATCGGTTTTAAGATATAAATCAGAATAATCTGACATATTTTGACAATGAAAGTGTTGCCAAACATCCTTGGCATGTTCATAATCTTCATCGGAAATATGTGTGTCGGTTAATGTATTGTAAAATTTATCGCGACTAGGGAGTGCTGAAAGTTTTAAGGAATCATGTGATGACATAAATTCATATGGATAAATTCCTTTTTTTCTAAGACGTAAAAAATCATTATTATTTGGAAAATTATATTTTAATGTTTGAAATTGTTCTTCCTTCAAATTTTGAACAAGTTTGTCTAAACTACAAGGTAAAAATTTAAACGAATCAACGAATCTCAATTGAATTTTATGATTATTTAATTTTATCGTTTTTGTGAAAGAAATGTACTTTTCTTTCGTTTGTGGAATAATATCAATTCCCCCTTCAATAGAATTTAATGCATGAACAATAAAATGAGAGTCATATTGACTAAGATTGTGTAAAAAAACTGGAATGTGATAGGGGATTCTAAACTTTGTCTTACATACTTCGTGTGCAACTCCTCTAAAATTTCCTGTATGCGAGTCAAAGTATAATGCACATTCACCATTTAAATTAGATTGACATATAAAGCAGTCTTTACATTGTGAAATAATTTCATTATCATTGGAAGTCAAAGGTTTTGGACTTATGACAAAATAATTTTTTGTGCAAATCACTTCTAAATCTTTATACAACTGATTCATAAAGACATGAGTACAATGAGGACCACTATATGTTTCATATTTTGATAAACTATCATCATATGAACATTTAATATAGTACCCAAAACTATAAACTTCGTGTTTGTGAACATTAGTTGTATAAGGTTTTGATGGATCGTTAAAGCATGTCTGAATTGGATTAAGGAAAGCTTCAAAATCCGCGTATATAACAAAGGGTATTTGTAACATCTTATTAAATTTATCAAATTTTAAGACATTGTTTGAAATTGGTTGTTCAAACCAATCTTTTAAAGTTTTTTCTGTATTAGGCAATTCCACTTTAATATGACAACAATCATTCAATTGATGAGCTGATAACTTATCATTTGTTGAGAAGTGTAAAAGACAACCGTCACAGATGTAGATTGCATGTTCATGGTTTGAAATTTGACCACTTACTAAACGCGATAGGTTTTTAATGTAGCAAAAATGATTAATTGTTCCGTGCGAAATAAATAATAAATTGATATGAACAATTTTCCGTGATTTTGTTAAATACAATGGACCAACTAATTCATGTACTTTCTTTTTACAATTGTATTCAAGACCAAAAACATTTACACTTAAATTATTTAACCTTTCTACTTTCTGTATATCTGTCATTTTAACAGGAAACGTAACTCCGTCAAAATTTAATTTATTTGAATATTTACTGTAAGATGAAACTCTCTGAGAGTTCTTAGTAACTGGATATAATGCAGAAAGCAAAGCCCATTTAAAGCATAAATCATCCGAGTTTTGTACATTTATAACACTTTTTTTTAATTTGATTTCTTTAGGTAATTCAATATATGATTTTCCACGTAATGGATTGAATTTGTTTATATTCATGTCTAATGCATTTATTTTCTTAAGACTCCAACCACTATCTTTTTTCTCAAATGTGCTAATTTTAGTCATCAACATATCACATAAGGACGAAAAGAAAAAATTTAAATCCTCACCCTGCATTACAGTATAACTACATGTTTGAAATTCAAATTCATTAGAAATATTTTTTGTTTCTTGAACAAAATTAGCGTGCAGAATAAAATTAACTTTAAAAATTGTAAGCAATCGAACAGATTCCTCAAATAGTGAAATAATTTCATTTTTAATAGAATTCAAAAACATTTCTGGTGTTTCGAATGTTTGTAATTGGTTGGATTTACTCTTTATTTTATATGAGATAATTCTATTACCAAAAGCCGATTCGTGTACTGTGACATTTTTTAAAGTACTATGTAATTGCATTACGTTATTCTTATGGAGGTTACTTCTAAGATGATTTGCATAATATCTTTTCCGTATTAAGATTTGACATAAAGAACAGTTCACCATTTCATCGTTCACACTGGTGAGCCCCGATGATGTGGATGGTTCCCCTTGTCTTCCTCTCTTTGTACTTGTATCATTGTCTTCACTGCCTTGTAATACTGCACTTCTTCTCTTAAAACCTCCTCCACTTTGTAGAACAGGTTGACTACAACATAAGTGAATGATATTAGCCACATTTCATCAATAATATAATACTAAATAATTTACAAAGAAAATAACTCACTTGATCATTTTTTCAACCTCATTACATACAAAGCAGAGTTCCATATCGTTATGTTTAATTTTCCAAATGATGAGAATATAATAATATTATTTGTATAAGAGAATAAATAAACTAATAACTAAACTGAACTAATATTTATGTATTTCTTCATAGCTACCTACTTATTGTTAAAATTATATTTCTTATAATTTTCTGTTTCTAAAATTTTCTTCGTAACATTGTATAAAATCTTTTTTATGTCCTTATAACTTTCATTATTGTCGATTGTATAATATTTTAATCTATAATCAGCGTATTTCCATTGTTCTTGTGCAGGCGTGTTTTTTATTTTATTGAGATCATAGATTTCTATTTTAACCAAATGTGATGCATTTCTTCCGTCATCTGCATTAGTTGTAATGTAAATACTTCCATTCTCATGTGCTCTGGATATTGATGATGATATTTTCTTTTGTTTTGTTTTTTTCACTTCGAATAATGCATCTATATTTTCATTTGAGCTGGCCCTCTTCAAGGATTTAAGTTGAGGAACTTTTAATGAATCCTGACTATCTTCAGATAATGGATAGTAAAATGTTTTATATGTAGTTTCTTCCATTGTTGGGTTGAATGCATTCTACAACAACAATAAGACTGCTTTAGAATAGTATTATACATACATATCTTAATATAACAAATGATATTACTTTTTAATTTCAAAGTGAATAATAGATAAAACTTACCTCCATTGCAGCAAATCACTCAACAATTACACAACACACAAAATATATAATAATTTGACTGAATACGCCACTTCAATGATTATTTTTCTGAACAGTTCTAGCATTTTATACTAAAATATCGTAAAAGTAAATTTGTTTATGATTAGTACTGGTTTTTAAATATTGTGGTGAAACATAATGGCACTTAAATGATAAGTTCAATTATTGATAGTTTAATGGAGTCAACATTTCCAGATTGTACTAATGACTACGTAAGTATGTAGGTACAAAGTTCGTTTTCAATCAGCTTTTATATTATAATAAAATTGATGAAAATATAATTTCATCAAATGTTCATAGATTTATATTTGAATCGCTTGTAATGATATTTTGTTTTATTGTAACCATATAAGTTTTAAATACATGAATAAGATACATTAAAGCCTTATTTATTGAGTGCTTATGTTATTATGATCCACATAACTATTCAATCCTCGCAACTGACAAGACCCTGTTCTCAACTAATATGAATACAATCGAGATACAGAATTATTTGAACAAAATCGATCCCAGTATTAAAAATAATGTTTACGCGGCAAACCGATTGCCGATATATGTTGTAACGCCCTGTTATATTGTCAGCAATTTAGATAGTGATAATAAGCCAGGCACTCACTGGGTTGCAATACACATTGATGAGCAGGGTATTGGACAATACTTCGATTCATATGGTCGTCCACCTCAGGGATTCCAGCTGATGTTTTTACAAAGGAATTGCAGAATGTATAACTACAATACTGCAAGAGTACAGAATGAATATACCGCAGTGTGTGGCGAGTACTGTATAATGTATCTATACTTTAAGTTTAATAAGAAGAGTTTGAATGATTTCATCAAATATTTTGAAAATGATACAATCTGCAATGATGTTTTATTATATACTTTATTTAAATCATGTTTTAAAAATAAATAATAAATACAGAAACTGTCTTTTTAATCGTAGTAACGAATGTGATAGAGGTAATTAGTAAATTACCTGTATCACGTTCATGGAAATTTAGACATTGAGTCGCTCACCAATCATTAGCTAAATGACCAGTGATTATTAATGATTATGGATCTGTTTAATTTAAAATGCTAACTTTGAAACTATAAGAGATATCGAAAAACGGATCAGCGCAATCGCTCGGAAATACATCAAAACCCCCAGTTTGACACCAAACTTCTTTTTTTTTTTTTTAGTAGGCATCACGAGCAAGTGAGCCAGAATCGAGGAGCCAGAACCGGCGAATCCCTACTACTGTGAGCCAGAACCGGCGAATCCCTACTACTGACTTCACATAGTCATTAGAGATGACCTAAGGAATGTCTGGTTCAAAGAATAGTATACCCATTTAGTTTCACCTTGTATATAAATAATAAATCATTATAATATAAATAGTTTTAAGAACAAAAATGTCCATCACAGTACTTTTAACTTTTGGTAGATTAGAATGTTAGAAAACCGTAAGAGAATAAAAATAATGTTGAACTATGAATTTACATTATTTATTAGCACGATTTTGACACTGATAATTAGCAACTGTGCAACAAAGTCATTTACTAATTAGTCAGAAAGGGCGCACGCAACCTCAATCCGAAAAAGCCGGTTATACGGGTGAGAATAGCGCATAGAGTCAACTGTGCCACTAAAGAGAGTCAACCGTGCCTATAGAGCGAATACTGAGCGTTGCTTGTTATGATCATTCGCATCGGTTTCCTAATCGCCTTATGAAGATATTGAGCCATCGCCAAACCCACTAAAATGTGCAGAACATCCGACTATTACATCATGTTTTGCCTTATAGCCAAAGGCACGTCTTCGAGGGGGACAAAAATTACATTTTTCAAAAAAAAAAAATAGGAAGCACTTACATTGCTCGTTCAAATAGTTGTACGATTGAAATATTGTCTTTTATTTCCATTCACACAATAACCGAAAAACATCATTGCGACCCGTTTGTCCTCATTTTATTAGAATGTTTGTTCATTTACTCATTCCAATAGTTCACTTTTGAATAATGCATATGGGGGTTAAATTGTCGCAAATAGTCACCCCTATCACCTCCTAACAGGAGTATCTAATTACCAATAACCCTGTATGTCATCGCGTCATCAAAGGTACGCCTTTGATAAGGCGGTGACAAGATCTTATTACGATATTCTACGGAATATCGTAATAAGATTCTGACCACATTTGACACTTAAATAAACTATTGCGAAATATGAATGATGCTATAGTAACAATAGAGTGAGTCAACCGTGTCAATAGAGAGTCAACCGTGTCAATTCAGAGAGTCAACCATGTCAATAGACAGACTACCGTGTCAATAGAGACTGTCTACCGTGTCAATAGACAGTCTACCGTGTCAATAGACAGTCTACCGTGTCAATATATGAGTCAACCGTGTCAATAGACAGTCTACCTTGTCAATAGAAAGAGTCTACCGTATCAATAGAGAGAGTCTACCGTGTCAATAGACAGTCTACCGTGTCAATAGAAAGAGTCTACCGTGTCAATAGAGAGAGTCTACCGTGTCAATAGAGAGAGTCTACCGTGTCATAAGAGAGAGTCTACCGTGTCATAAGAGAGACTCTACCGTGTCAATAGGGAGAGTCAACCGTGTCAATAGAGTGAGTCAACCGTGTCAATAGAGTGAGTCAACCGTGTTAATAGAGAGAGTCAACCGTGTCAATAGAGTAAGTCAACCGTGTCAATAGACAGTCTACCGTGTCAATAGAGTGAGTCAACCGTGTTAATAGAGAGAGTCAACCGTGTCAATAGAGTGAGTCAACCGTGTCAATAGAGTGAGTCAACCGTATTTATAGAGAGTGTAAACCGTGTCAATAGAGTGAGTCAACCGTATTAATAGAGAGAGTCAACCGTGTCAATAGACAGTCTACCGTGTCAATAGAGAGAGTCTACCGTGACAATAGAGAGTCTACCGTGTCAATAGAAAGAGTCTACCATGTCAATAGAGAGAGTCTACCGTGTCAATAGAGACAGTCTACCGTGTCATTAGAGAGACTCTACCGTGTCAATAGAGAGAGTCAACCGTGTCAATAGAGTGAGTCAACCGTGTCAATAGTGTGAGTAAACCGTGTTAATAGAGAGAGTCAACCGTGTCAATAGAGAGTCTACCGTGTCAATAGAGAGAGCCAACCGAGTTAATAGAGAGAGTCAACCGTATCAATAGATAGTCTACCGTGTCAATAGAGAGAGTCTACCGTGACAATAGAGAGTCTACCGTATCAATAGAAAGAGTCTACCGTGTCAATAGAGAGAGTCTACCGTGTCAATAGAGAGAGTCTACCGTGTCAATAGAGAGAGACTACCGTGTCATTAGAGAGACTCTACCGTGTCAATAGAGAGAGTCAACCGTGTCAATAGAGTGAGTCAACCGTGTCAATAGAGTGAGTCAACCGTGTCAATAGAGAGAGTCTACCGTGTCAATAGAGAGAGTCTACCGTGTCATTAGAGAGACTCTACCGTATCAATAGAGAGAGTCAACCGTGTCAATAGAGTGAGTCAACCGTGTCAATAGAGTGAGTCAACCGTGTTAATAGAGAGAGTCAACCGTGTCAATAGAGTGAGTCAACCGTGTCAATAGAGTGAGTCAACCGTGTTAATAGAGAGAGTCAACCGTGTCAATAGAGTGAGTCAACCGTGACAATAGAGAGTCAACCGTGTCATGAGAGTGTGTCAACCGTGTCATTAGAGTGTGTCAACCGTGTCGTAATAGTTTGTCAACCGTGTTAATAGAGTGAGTCAACGGTGCCAATAGAGTGAGTCGACCGTATCAATAGAGTGAGTCAACCGTGCCAATAGAGTGAGTCAATCGTGTCAATAGAGTGAGTCAACCGTGCCAATAGAGTGAGTCAATCGTGTCAATAGAGTGAGTCAACCATGAAATAAGAGGGTCATCCGTGTCAATAGAGAGAGTCAACCGTATCCATAGAGTCAACCATGTCAATAGAGAGAGTCAACCGTGCCAATAGAGTGTGTCAACCGTGTCAACAGAGTACCGACCACGGCGTCGACGAGCTGCGCCAGCTCCTCCGCGGACACGTCGGTCTTGCCCTGCGCCACGAGCGCGGCCGCCATCTGCGCCGCGATCTGCTCGCGGTCCACCTCCCCCACGCCTGCCACGGCCACGGCCTCGCCGCCGCTCTTCTTCGCTGCACCACCACTTTCTTTACTCTGTACGTTAAAAAATCTTTATAAAGGACATATTCATGTGATTTAAATGATATATTTATTTAAGAACACCATGCGAATAGCTAAAGAATCATGTGCGTCACCTGCGCGGCGCGGTCCCTCGCGCGCGTGTCGGCCTGGTGCAGCGTGGCGGCCACACGCACGACGGCGGTGCGCAGGGCGGCGGCGCGGGAGCCCGCCACCAGCGATATACCTAACACTAGCCATAGTATAGAGTCACCTGCGCGGCGCGGTCCCTCGCGCGCGTGTCGGCCTGGTGCAGCGTGGCGGCGGCGCGGGAGCCCGCCACCAGCGATATACCTAACACTAGCCATAGTATAGAGTCACCTGCGCGGCGCGGTCCCTCGCGCGCGTGTCGGCCTGGTGCAGCGTGGCGGCGGCGCGGGAGCCCGCCACCAGCGATATACCTAACACTAGCCATAGTATAGAGTCACCTGCGCGGCGCGGTCCCTCGCGCGCGTGTCGGCCTGGTGCAGCGTGGCGGCGGCGCGGGAGCCCGCCACCAGCGATATACCTAACACTAGCCATAGTATAGAGTCACCTGCGCGGCGCGGTCCCTCGCGCGCGTGTCGGCCTGGTGCAGCGTGGCGGCGGCGCGGGAGCCCGCCACCAGCGATATACCTAACACTAGCCATAGTATAGAGTCACCTGCGCGGCGCGGTCCCTCGCGCGCGTGTCGGCCTGGTGCAGCGTGGTGGCGGCGCGGGAGCCCGCCACCAGCGATATACCTAACACTAGCCATAGTATAGAGTCACCTGCGCGGCGCGGTCCCTCGCGCGCGTGTCGGCCTGGTGCAGCGTGGTGGCGGCGCGGGAGCCCGCCACCAGCGATATACCTAACACTAGCCATAGTATAGAGTCACCTGCGCGGCGCGGTCCCTCGCGCGCGTGTCGGCCTGGTGCAGCGTGGCGGCGGCGCGGGAGCCCGCCACCAGCGATATACCTAACACTAGCCATAGTATAGAGTCACCTGCGCGGCGCGGTCCCTCGCGCGCGTGTCGGCCTGGTGCAGCGTGGCGGCGGCGCGGGAGCCCGCCACCAGCGATATACCTAACACTAGCCATAGTATAGAGTCACCTGCGCGGCGCGGTCCCTCGCGCGCGTGTCGGCCTGGTGCAGCGTGGCGGCGGCGCGGGAGCCCGCCACCAGCGATATACCTAACACTAGCCATAGTATAGAGTCACCTGCGCGGCGCGGTCCCTCGCGCGCGTGTCGGCCTGGTGCAGCGTGGCGGCGGCGCGGGAGCCCGCCACCAGCGATATACCTAACACTAGCCATAGTATAGAGTCACCTGCGCGGCGCGGTCCCTCGCGCGCGTGTCGGCCTGGTGCAGCGTGGCGGCGGCGCGGGAGCCCGCCACCAGCGATATACCTAACACTAGCCATAGTATAGAGTCACCTGCGCGGCGCGGTCCCTCGCGCGCGTGTCGGCCTGGTGCAGCGTGGCGGCGGCGCGGGAGCCCGCCACCAGCGATATACCTAACACTAGCCATAGTATAGAGTCACCTGCGCGGCGCGGTCCCTCGCGCGCGTGTCGGCCTGGTGCAGCGTGGCGGCGGCGCGGGAGCCCGCCACCAGCGATATACCTAACACTAGCCATAGTATAGAGTCACCTGCGCGGCGCGGTCCCTCGCGCGCGTGTCGGCCTGGTGCAGCGTGGCGGCGGCGCGGGAGCCCGCCACCAGCGATATACCTAACACTAGCCATAGTATAGAGTCACCTGCGCGGCGCGGTCCCTCGCGCGCGTGTCGGCCTGGTGCAGCGTGGCGGCGGCGCGGGAGCCCGCCACCAGCGATATACCTAACACTAGCCATAGTATAGAGTCACCTGCGCGGCGCGGTCCCTCGCGCGCGTGTCGGCCTGGTGCAGCGTGGCGGCGGCGCGGGAGCCCGCCACCAGCGATATACCTAACACTAGCCATAGTATAGAGTCACCTGCGCGGCGCGGTCCCTCGCGCGCGTGTCGGCCTGGTGCAGCGTGGTGGCGGCGCGGGAGCCCGCCACCAGCGATATACCTAACACTAGCCATAGTATAGAGTCACCTGCGCGGCGCGGTCCCTCGCGCGCGTGTCGGCCTGGTGCAGCGTGGTGGCGGCGCGGGAGCCCGCCACCAGCGATATACCTAACACTAGCCATAGTATAGAGTCACCTGCGCGGCGCGGTCCCTCGCGCGCGTGTCGGCCTGGTGCAGCGTGGTGGCGGCGCGGGAGCCCGCCACCAGCGATATACCTAACACTAGCCATAGTATAGAGTCACCTGCGCGGCGCGGTCCCTCGCGCGCGTGTCGGCCTGGTGCAGCGTGGCGGCGGCGCGGGAGCCCGCCACCAGCGATATACCTAACACTAGCCATAGTATAGAGTCACCTGCGCGGCGCGGTCCCTCGCGCGCGTGTCGGCCTGGTGCAGCGTGGCGGCGGCGCGGGAGCCCGCCACCAGCGATATACCTAACACTAGCCATAGTATAGAGTCACCTGCGCGGCGCGGTCCCTCGCGCGCGTGTCGGCCTGGTGCAGCGTGGCGGCGGCGCGGGAGCCCGCCACCAGCGATATACCTAACACTAGCCATAGTATAGAGTCACCTGCGCGGCGCGGTCCCTCGCGCGCGTGTCGGCCTGGTGCAGCGTGGTGGCGGCGCGGGAGCCCGCCACCAGCGATATACCTAACACTAGCCATAGTATAGAGTCACCTGCGCGGCGCGGTCCCTCGCGCGCGTGTCGGCCTGGTGCAGCGTGGCGGCGGCGCGGGAGCCCGCCACCAGCGATATACCTAACACTAGCCATAGTATAGAGTCACCTGCGCGGCGCGGTCCCTCGCGCGCGTGTCGGCCTGGTGCAGCGTGGTGGCGGCGCGGGAGCCCGCCACCAGCGATATACCTAACACTAGCCATAGTATAGAGTCACCTGCGCGGCGCGGTCCCTCGCGCGCGTGTCGGCCTGGTGCAGCGTGGCGGCCACACGCACGACGGCGGTGCGCAGGGCGGCGGCGCGGGAGCCCGCCACGAGCCCCGCTTGCAGCGCGCCCTTCAGCTTCTCCTTGGCCGTCTCCAGCAGCACCGTGGCCGAGTCGCGGTCCAACAGCTCCTCCGACGAGTTGGCGAGCTCCTGCACCCACCAACACCACAATAATAACTACATATAAAGGGGCTCCCACTTAGTTGGGTCTATTTGCGTGCAGTGTTGGCCACTCATTCAGAAGTTCAAAACACTCCTGGGGTGTTCACAGAATTCTCGCAGTGACCTCGCATTTACTAAAGTTTTTGCCAATTGGTTGGCCACCTTCGCACATTTCAGTATTACATGAGTGACTGTTTCGTCCTCCGCCATACCGTCTCTGTGCTGCGTGTCTGTCCGTTATGCCGATTGTGAAAAGGTACTTGTTTAATAATGTGTGACCCGTAACTAAATAGTATCACACACTTGTGCTCGCAACAACAAATTGCTCCAAGTGTTCATGGATGGAATACGGGACGCCGAAGTAAGAGCAGCCGTACGACTGAGTCATCATACTAGCTTGAAGGAAGCGGTGGCACATGCGTTGGAAGTGAAAGCATTTCGCCACGATTCTCGGGGGTTGAGACTCCGCAAAATTGTACCAGCAGATTCCAGCCGAAGGCAAGCATATAGCCCAGTATGCTATGGGTGTGGGGAGCGAGGACACATTAGGAGCACTTGCCCCAGTCGTATGAGTATAACGCAAGGTAGGAACGATGCGGCGGTCTCAACATCACCGCTGGAGCAGCAGGAAAACTAGAAAAGGCCAGGGGGCAGTGGGGTGGGCGCTGGCTGGTAGAAGCAAAGCCCCAAGGATCTTCGTTAAGCAGACATGTGACGGAAACAGTTTAGTTATAGAGGGAATGATAAATGGAAAATCTTGCCGTTTCACTTTGGACACGGGAGCCTCACGTACAGTCGTTAGCCAAAGAAGACTAGAGAGCATCGGAAGACGACATATGCGAGAAAATGCAAACTTAAGACTCACAACAGCTACCGGCCAGCGCATACCAGTCCAGGGAGAGAAGATCGTGGCCGTGAAAATCGGTAATACGTTGTACTGGCAAAAAGTGGTAATCGCAGATATCACAGATGACTGAATCATTGGGTTGGATTTTCTTCGAAATCATCAGTGTACGATTAACATGAAACATGGTGTATTGAAGCATGGAGGTGAAGAAATTCCAATAAAAGGCGGAACCTTTGGGAAAGTGTTGTGCTTACGAGACACTACTTTAAATCCGAGATCGCAGACCCTAGTCCCGGTAGTCCTGCCAAGAGATGACAGAGGAAGACCTTGTTAATGCGCTTTAATAGAAAGAGAGACATCAGACACGAAATGGATCCCAGCCAGGACTGTTGTGGGAAACTCCCAAATTGCGATGGTTCCCGTGTTTAATCCTCATGAGGACAAGCAAATCATTAGGAAAGGAACAGTGATAGGAGGTTGTGAGGAGATAGCTTGGTTAAGAAAGTGTGAAGAAGGGAGGAAGACCGTAGCTGCAAGCCAGGATGTGAACATACAGAAACTTCTGGATGGCTGTAAGGACAATCTTACCAAGCTACAGTTAATAAAAGCGAAAAATTTCCTGCTACGCTACGCCGGGATGTTCTCGAAGAACGACGGGGACATCGGAAGAACTGGTTTGGTGAAACACAAGATCGACACAGGAGACACTGTTCCGATAAGGCAAAGACCAAGACGTATTCCGTTTGCACGTGAACAAGAAGTGGAAGACATGATTCGGGATATGAAAGAAAATGATGTGATAGAACCGTCATCGAGTCCATGGTGTTCTCCAGTGGTTCTGGTGAAGAAGAAGGATGGATCAACTAGATTTTGTGTGGACTATCGGCGTTTGAACGATGTAACTAAGAAAGACAGTTATCCATTGCCAAGAATCGATGACACATTAGATTCACTTTGTGGCATGACGTGGTTCTCTACTCTTGATTTGAAAAGTGGCTACTGGCAAGTCGATCTGGACCCTAAAGACAAGGAGAAGACTGCTTTTTCAACCGGAAAAGGGTTATGGCAGTTCAAAACAATGCCCTTCGGCAACGCCCCAGCTACTTTCGAAAGGTTGATGGAGCATGTGCTGGCAGGTATGTTGGGAGAAACCTGCCTTGTCTACTTGGATGACATAATCATTATGGGACGAAGTTTTGAAGATCATCTTAAGAAGCTCGAAAAAGTCTTCACAAAACTGCAGGGTGCCAACTTGAAGTTGAGTCTAAAGAAATGTTCCTTCTTTCAACGTCAGGTGAATTACTTGGGGCACGTTATCTCGGAGCAAGGCGTTGCGACGGATCCTGCCAAGATAAGTGCTGTCAAAGACTGGCCGACGCCGACAGAAAAGACACATGTGAGAGCATTTCTAGGACTATGCTCTTATTATCGACGCTTTGTGAAAGGGTTTTCCGATGTTGCTAAGCCCTTACATCGACTGACGGAGGAGAAAAGAGCCTTTTCCTGGGATGAAGAATGCGAACAAGCTTTCTTAGAGTTGAAGAAAAGACTATGTGAATCACCTATCCTCGGATATCCTGACACAGAGGGAAGATTCATAGTGGATGCTGATGCTAGCAACACTGGAATTGGTGGAGTACTATCTCAGAAGAGAGGAGATCATTGCATACTTTAGCAAATCTTTATCAAAGCCGGAGAGAAACTACTGTGTAACTCGTAGGGACTTACTGGCCGTGGTGAAGACATTACACAGACACATACACGGTCGTACCGATTCATTCGAAGCAGGCGTGTTATTGTTTGCTCCGTATAATATTTGTAATTTTTTATTTAAAAATCTCTCCTACAAAGTTGTGAATTATATTAAATTAAAGCTAGTGCTCGTAGCTAAGTTATAGTGAAAACCGAATAAGAAAAACCCACAAAATTCATGAGATATATCGAAATCTATCTACAAGTTGGCCGTTATATTGCACCGAATTTTAAAATCTCCGAGCGAGTAGTGACCGCTGTTGCTCCGGGTGAGTCACCGTGCTTCGCAGTGAGCAGTCGCTGTCGGCTGACTGTTGTTGAGTGCCCCGCCCCGCAGTCCTGCCCCGCGCTCGCCTGTACCTAGTGCGTCTGCTGTAGCCCGCCGGATACCGGCGCGTGAGCGTAAAGACTGCGACGACAACGTGGACTATACGTAAGGTGACTTTTGTCTCTAGACTATCTACAATTAAACTGTCAGTAATAGTAGTGCCATGGCTTCTCCAGTACGGCAGTTAATGAGTAGTTGTAACAAAAATGACTCGTTATCCGATACTGCAAACAATGGTACACCCGAAATGGAAAACATTACTGTACGTCGTGGCCGAAGTTTCAACTCTTGCACATGCGGAGATCCCTCTACGCTCCGAAAGATAATAAAAGAGGAATTACAGGCTATTTTAAAAGAACCACTATCCCTTTAATCGCAACTGAGCAAAAACTCGTATGAGCAATTAGTTGCTATTCAAAAACTAGAAGGAGCACAAGAGTCAATTCTAGAAAAATTAGAAAGTAGTTATCTACCCAAGGAGAAGAAGACTACTAAAGTTAATTTGAAGCCAACAATAGATACCAGTAAGCAAGTAGCTATGCAAAAGCCGAACGATAGAACTCAAAATAGTTTTAAGAATAAGGACAAGGTGGTTAAAAAGGCCACTGTAACGCCTGGCAGATTGCCACAGCAAAAATCCTCGCTATTGCCTAAGGTTCGCCTTGAATCCGATCACGGTAATGAAGATAAAAATGAATGGACGGAAATTACACGGCAACAACGTCCACGCGGTTCGCTGCCAAGTGTACTGCGAGGAACCGCCGCGCCAGGGGCAACATCGGTGCGTGCTGCTGAGAAGTGGCGCTATTTACACCTCTACTACGTACAAGTAGGCACAACAGCTGACCAGGTGCGGGCTCATTTGACATCAATATGTGGAGGCGATTTTTGTTCAGTAGATGAGTTAAAGCCTCGAGGTCACTACGCTTCTTTCAAACTTGGAGTTCCGGCTACATTGGCTGAAAGCGTCCTATGCAGCGACAAGTGGGCCGAAGATATATGCGTCAAACCATGGCGCCATAACTTTCGTGCCAAAGAGGGAGCTTCGTAAACGCGTTCAACGGTACAAGGTTATAAACACATATTACCAAAATGTTCGCGGCTTGCGCTCAAAAACTAATATTTTTCGTAATAATGTGACACAGTGTAATTTTGACATGATAGCTTTGACAGAAACCTTTTTGACTAATTCCGTATCCAATGGCGAGCTTTTTCCTGCTGGTTACCTCGTAGTCCGTAAGGACCGCGCGGGTGATGTAGGTTGGGGCGGGGTTTTGCTAGCGGTGCGGGATTGTTACTCTATTCGTGTTGTTAACGACATTGATGGTCTTACAGAAGACAAAGAACTCTTAATCGCAATTATTAATTGGAAAAATGTAACTTTTTTATGTTGTGTTGTGTATTTGCCGCCAAATTACAGTGATGAACAATATTTAAATGTATTGTCTTGTTTGGAAAATGCAGCTAGTGCACATTCTGACTTAAACATTATTATACTGGGTGATTTCAATCTAAATTCTTGTAACGTTAATGTTAAAACACAATTTTCAATGTTTTGTGAGTTTTGTTGCCTTAAACAAGGCAATAATGTATTGAATAGCTGTGGTAGCATACTTGACTTAGTACTGAGTGATCTTGATGCCGATCAGGTTGTCGTGTCTGAATGTCTGGACCCGTTCGTTTCAATCGACCATTACCACCCTGCTTTGGAAGTCAGGCTAAGTATCAATCATGGTGCTGTGCCACCACCAGTGTCACAAGCCCCGACATCGCGGCCGTTTACATTTAACGATTTAAATTGGCGTAAAACGGACTATACGGCATTATACTCTGCTCTTTGCAGCTTAAATTGGAATGATTTGTTTAAAATTACCGACATTGATACAGCCGTTGATAATTTTTACTCTACTTTGTTGAATTGTATTACGGGGATTGTTCCAATGAAGAATCCATCCCCCATCAATGGTAAGTATAGATATCCTAAGTGGTATACAGGTGATATAATTACTAACCTTAAACATAAGTACCATCACCTAAAACTGTTCAAATCGTACGGTAAGGTATACAATAGGGAATTATATAAATACTATAGATGGTACGTTAAGATTTTAATCGACGACGCATACAAGCAGCATATAAAATTGATCCAAAAAAATATTGTTGATGAACCAGTTAAATTCTGGGAATATATACGAGACAAAAAAAGTAACAGGCAACGTATTGACACATACACATATTATGACACTGAGGTAACAGGCCAAGCAGCAGCTGAAGCATTTGCTCAATATTTTAGTTCGGTGTTCCAGGATGAAATACCGTTACTGAATCCGCAAAAAGCTACTCAATTGTCCAACATGTGTGGTGTCCGTTCAGGTTCTTCTGTTGTTGTCAATGTGATTCGAGATACAGATCTTGAACTGGCTACAAAACGTTTGAAGGCGCGATCTTCTGCTGGTCCGGATGGTATACCTGTGTTCCTTGCCAAGGATTGTATGTCTGTTTTCAGTCACCCGCTCTTGTACCTCTACAATCTTTCATTAAAACAATCCAAATATCCAGATTGCTGGAAGATATCTAGAGTGACGCCGGTTCCAAAGAGCAAACCAACAGAAGATGTTGCGTCATATAGACCGATAGCAGTGTTATCAGTTTTCGCAAAAATTTTTGAAATTATTCTAAACAATAAAATTATCAGCCAGGTTGGTAGGGAGCTTAGCATTGCTCAGCATGGGTTTTGGAAAGCACGGTCAACGAGTACAAATCTCACCGCACTAGTAGACTATGTTTATGCGGAAATGGATGCGGGTCGACAAGTAGATGCTGCCTATTTTGACTTTCGAAAAGCTTTCGATCTAGTTGACAATAACATCTTACTACGTAAACTAGCTGTGATGGGGTTTACTGACAACCTACTCAGATTATTTGCATCATATCTTAGCAATAGGCGGCAATTTGTAAAGGTGAATGGATACGATTCTGAATATTTTTACACGAGGTCTGGCGTAAGTCAGGGAAGTACCCTTGGACCAACGTTATTTTTAATAATGATAAATGACCTTCCGGAAACGGTCCAAACCTCCAAGTGCTTATTGTTTGCTGACGACCTGAAACTATTTCAGAGTATTGCAGATAATAGTGATACCAAAGCTCTACAAGCGGATATCGATGCCGTATCTCTGTGGAGCCAGGCTAATCACCTCCCTTTCAACTCTGATAAGTGTAAGGTTTTAACATTTTCAAGGAAACGACTGCCGATCACCGTAGCTTATAATATGTTTGACGCCCCTATGGAAAGAGTTTATGACATTTGCGATCTAGGACTGACATTAGATAATAAATTAAATTTTCATCTGCATATTATAACTACCTGTAAAACAGTGAATAGAGTACTAGGATGCATTATTAGGAATGCTTCTCAATTTAGTGATATTAAGGTAGCGAAGGTATTATATAATGCTTACGTGCGGAGCAAACTTGAGTATTGCGCTACTATCTGGGATCCCTATGAGGATAAATACACCCTCATATCATATTTATACCCTTCCTTATTTGAGTATGGGATGGTAGAGCTTGAGAGGCTTTCGTTCAGGAGAAAGATGCTGTTAGTGGTGCATTATCTCTCCATAATACGAAATAAATTAGAGTGTCCGCAAATCCTTGCTCAAGTTGGTTTATTGGTACCAAATCGTATCTCCCGTGATACGGCGGGGGCGATGGCTCCGCGGCGTCGGCCGCGTCTACTGGAGCGGCCCGTCACGCGCACCCGACATGCGGAGAACGCTCCTACTATTCGAGCATTACGTCTGATCGGCGACTTGCTCACTCAGTGTGACATTGATTTATTTGCGGACAAATTTCAAACGATTGTAAATGACATGCATATTATGTTAGATAGTACTTGAATTATATATTAATAACTTTTTTATTTAATTTAAGTATTGACTTAAAACTTTGGACTTATTTTATTTGATTATTTGGCGCTATGGACAATATTTGATTTTATATAACTTGATATTTTTTGTATTATTTTATCATTATTTATTTTATCTTTAATTTAAAATCTAATTTTATTATATTAATTGTATTTTTGTGACTAGCTTGTAAACGCTTTGGGTAAAACTGTAAGTTTACAGGTTTATATAATAATAATAAATAAAAAAAAAAAAAATTACAACATTTCAAAAAGTACTTGTTGGGTCGCAAATTCCTCGTATGGACTGATCATGCCGCCTTGAAGTGGTTACTAGAATTCAAGAATCCGGAAGGACAAGTGGCCAGATGGATTGAGCAACTTCAAGAGTATGACTTTGAAATCGAGCATCGAGGAGGAAAAAGTCATGGAAATGCAGATGCGTTATCTAGAAGACCTTGTCCGATGGAATGCAAACATTGCATTCATCAGGAGGAGAAAGAGAATTTTATGATCCGGCTGATCAGAACAGATTCGATCGACGAGAACTGGAGCAACGATGCAATGAGGAGAGGTCAGGAAAATGATAAGGATCTTCAACCACTTTTACATTGGCTAGCAAGTGGATCACTTAAACCAAAATGGTCTGAAGTGGCTAGACACAGTACGGCTACCAAGAGTCTCTGGGCACAATGGAACAGTTTGGTGATGCATGACGGGTTGCTCTGCCGTAAATGGGAAACCCCGCAAGGAAAGGATTGCCATCTGCAACTGGTCGTTCCCAGGGAGAAGGTGAACGAGATAATGAGAGCTTATCACGATGGTTCTTCAGGTGGACATTTGGGAATAAGAACTCTCACAAAAATTAAAGAACGATTTTACTGGTTGCATTGCCGTGATGATGTGGAAGACTGGTGCCGAAAATGCAAGAGTTGTGCTGCTGTCAAAGGACCTCAGACCAGAAGCAGAGGAGCTATGAAGTTGTACAATGTTGGGGCTCCGTGGAAAAGAGTAGCTCTGGATATGGCCGGACCGTTCCCAGTCACCAAATCTGGAAACCGTTACATAATGGTGGTGATGGATTATTTCACGAAGTGGCCGGAAGCATTTGCTCTACCGAATCAAGAAGCAATTACCGTTGCGACGAAGCTGGTGAATGAAGTTTTCTGCAGATTCGGTGTGCCTTTGGAGTTGCACAGTGACCAAGGGCGGAACTTCGAATCACAAGTATTTCAAGAAGTTTGCAAGATCTTGGGAATCCATAAGACCAGAACTACGCCATATCATCCACAGTCGGACGGGATGGTGGAGAGGTTTAACCAAACATTGGAGCGACATCTGGCAAAAGTAGTGGACAGTCATCAGGATAACTGGGATGAGTACATTCCACTGTTTCTTATGTCGTATAGAAGCGCAATACACGAGACGACAACGGTGACTCCTGCGTAGTCCAATTTTGGAAGGGAATTGAAATTGCCAGCTGATTCACTCTCAGGCTGTCCACCGGATACTCCGAAAAGTATAACAGAATATGTGGATGAGTTACGGAAAAAGATGGTTGACATCTACGAGGAAATTAGAACAACTGGGCTTAAGGCAAGTGAACGGATGAAGACCCGCTACGATCGAAGAGCTAATATTCCTGGTTTTGAAGAGGGAACCCTGATTTGGTTACACAATCCTGTAAGGCGAAAGGGGAAGTCTCCGAAGCTCCAAACAAGTTGGGAGGGACCATACAAAGTAATCACAAGGATAAATGATGTGACTCTCAGGATCCAGTGTACCCCTCGAAGTCCCCCGAAAATCGTACATGTCGATCGGGTGGCTAAGTACTACGGAAGCAACGATGATCGGGACGATCATATCTTGGGAGGGGGCAGTGTTGCGTAGCAACGCTTCGAAGTATATGACGAGAGTTGTCTAACTTCAAGACATTGTTAATTTCAACAGCTCCGTCAGCAATATTCGTAGCTCAGCGGAAAAGTGTTTACTTTAGACGCTGTAGACCCGGGTTCGATACACCTACCAGTGTATGGATTTTTTTGGGTTTTGTGAAGTTAAAGTTAAAGAAATTTCTAGTTAGTTCAGGATCAAATCGAACAGAAAAAAAGGGATGGAAAATGTGTAAGCAGGATAAAAATGGTTAAAAGAATTTTCTAGTGTTGCAGTTCTAGTTCTGACTCGAAAGTGTAAAGAAGAAGAAGAAGTAGTGAAAAGTGGAAGTGTTCCAAGAGGAAGAAGATAGAAGAGACTTAGTGTTCGGTGCGGTGTGACGCGTTGAAGGTACCGCCGCCCACAAGAGGAACAGCGGCAGACCGGCGAAGTGCAAGTTCAGAAAAAGTGAACGCAAATAAAGACTCGTTCCTATAAGCGGATTATTATTTCCAATCCCTGACCCACTCCCGTGTCAATATCAACTAAACCACACGCTCCTTTCATTGTCATAAAAAAGGAGCCTAAACGTTAGTAGACCAGATGTCATACCTTCTCCATTCGGAGCGCTTCAGCCAGCAGGTCGACGACCTTGGGGCCGAGGCTGCCGAGGTGATCCTCGAGGGCGACCAGCAGCCGCAGCGTGCCGACCACGTTGTCGGCCGTGCCGAAGTCCTTGGGGTCGAGGTACCGCGAGGTGACAGTGCTGCTGGTGCGAGAGCGGGTGCGCGATACGGGCGACCTCACCTCCGGCAGTGAGCCCAGCGAATCATCAGAGCTCCAGGGGCTGTCGCTGTACCGTAATCATTTTCATTAAAACCAACATTTATTTTATTCTAATTACTCATAAAAATTGGAGAAAAAAAGGTTTTTCGAACAAACAGGCATTTATGTTCTCAAAATTGACTCAATTGGATTTGGTTTTGAACAAAAAAAGTGTGTGTCAGCTCCGACGCACGACTGTAGTTTACTCCTCAAGAACGATTGTCTTTGAACAGGTACTAAACAAAATCAAGTCCAATGGAGTCGGTTACAAACAGACATACAGCAGAAGCTAATAAAAGCGTATTAATTAAAAAATGAAATAAATTCTTAACGCTCAAAATATGTCAGGAAATGCCCAAACACAACCCCTGTTAAAGGCGAACTCAAAACTCCAATTTATAAAGGTATGGTAATTTACCTTTATAAATTGGAGTTTTGAGTTACATTTTAGCACACCCTAGTAGGTAAATTATACTACATTCGAAAGCAATCACTCAGTATACTGTGAATGCTGGCTACACACAAGTAAATATACACACACACACACACAACTGAAAAGTGAAAGGTGCGCGAGAATTGATGCGCACCAAAAACGTTACTATCCCATTTGATGAGTAGGTTTTACTCTCCATATTTCTCCCATACCGGGCGCCTTATATGAAAATCGATTCTTAAGTAGTAAACTCCAAAAAATACAATATAGAATTTATAAAATATGTATTGTAAGCATTAGAATTCCAAGCAAATCATATCATTCCCGCAATTTATTTACCACAGCTATGTGCCATACCAACTATGCAAAGAATACTTATTTTAGAAAAACTATTAACTTGTATAACAGCACTCTTTTAGAAGTTGATATATTTTATCTCTCAATTGGTAAATTTAAGATACATATTATAAGAAAAATATTGTACTCTTTTTAGATAATTGTCAACATTGTGATAACTTTGTATAAGTTGTGTCGATACTTTAAAAAAATTGTTATGTGTAACCTGGAGGTCTACTCGCAGAATTGACAACGATATATTCGGAACGATACGATGTTACCGAGAATATATCGCACCTACCCTACTCTAACAAATGTTCGTATTCCATATCGTTTATCGTAACCATAGACTAATATTTTGTTTTTTTCTGATGTTACAGTGAATGAATTATGCGCAAATCTTGAAAAATTAAATATTATGTGTGCTATGTCGCTGCTAAAGTGTCAAAAGTCAAAACATAGTTTAGGCGCTGAGGACCAAGCTAAACTCTGCACCACCAATTTGCATATGACCATTTAAAATTGAATAGAGTATAGCAAACTTGCGGATAATAAAATGTAAAAAAAAGTAACTCAACCCTTCTCGTTCCTATTTCCCAGGAGGCCATTTGCATTACTTTCTACGCATAAAAAAACAACAAATAAGACTTAAATTACTTGGTAGTAAAAAAATCCTATTGAATAGTAAATCACAGATAATTATTTTAATAATATTTATTAAGTATGTATATTGTATGGCAAATATATCTTTACAACTTGAAACGATAATAGCACCGACAGAATAGAAGGTGTCGTTGAGATTATCGTAAAAGTGACGTTTGATTATTTGTCAAATTCGAATATTCGTTTCTGACATTTTCAACTAAGAGTAGGGTTAGGACCGATAATATCGAAAATTTTAATCGTTCGTTCAAACATCGTTTCGAAATTGAACACGATGTAACTAAGAGAAGAATTAGACACGACTAATGCCACGATATATCGTATATCGATTTTAGGAGTAGGCCCCTGTATGGGACTGATTGTCGATATTAATTTAGCAAGTGTGTTTAAAATATTGATCTTTTATATAAAGTTTTTTTATATAATCCGATGTAAAGAACTTACGGTTTTAGATCGTCGTCAGATATGAGTACAGTCTGCATGGAGGGATCGGACGCGGGCGCACGTGCGTGCACGGGCGACGGGTTGCGGGCGCCTGCACTGGGCCCGCGCACCTGATGGCCGCGGACCGACAGCGGACTGACGCGGGCCTGGGACGAGTGGGGGCTGCGAGCTCTGGATCACACAACAATTATATTAATACAAATACTGAATGGTACTTCTAAATGGTACAAAACGTACAAGAGCATATATTAAGTTACGCAAAATCGAGACGAGGCTAGATTATGTCTAGCAAAACGGCGACTTTTTCTGCCGTGAAGCAGTAATGTGTAAGCATTAAGCATGATTGTGTTTCGGTCTGAAGGGTGCCGTAGCTAGTGCACTAAGCACTGTATAAATGTGACTTGACATCTGGTAAGAGCGTAATTGTAGTGCCGCTCAGAATTTTTGGGTGTTTCAACCACCAGATGAACGCCCTGCTCGTCTAGTTTCTTTTTGTCTTAAAAAAGGGCTCAATTTATGCTGCTATAGATTATACTTTTGTGCAGCGCTTATTATTATCCATGGATTCCCTGCTGGGCAAAAGGACAAAAGTTGCCGACATCGCTTAATTCCTCATTTCAACATGCACACCACGAGTGACAAAATTCTCGTCGAAGACATGGCCTTGTCGATGTTGCGTTTAACAAGAATGAATGAAGAATAAATGGTATTCTTACGTTGCAACACCGATTTCGCGTTCGTTCTATTTTTTTTCTTTAACTATTAAAATGACATTTGTTACTGAATTTTACTTACTCTGACCACAGAGCATTTTTACTTCGGGGCCGGCAACTGTCAATTATGACTTGTTTATCATAACAAAGCAGTTTTTTATGGTAGTGAAACATTTTCTTGAACTTATAGTGAAATGACACGTTATGCGCTTCCTCATTGTAGTGCGAGTGTTTTTTTTTTTTAATTAAAAATCCTTGGCTACAAGCACTATGTTCTACGAAATTTGCGCCGACAAAATATTCGAGGTTAAGTAGCGAATTTTTCATTGAAAGTGACTATGAACATCAGAGCAGTGATGCACAGGTATGTGGGTTTGAAATAACTTTATACATTTTGGACACAGAGTGTAACGATCCAAATTTAATAACCGTATAGCTTTTATTTTTTAGTGGTGGAACATCAATACAAACATGTGCTAAAAATAGCATTTCTGCATTTTCATGAAATCAAAAAAATCACGAAACAAGCAGGAGATAAACCAATGAGATTGCTAACACCAATGTCTGAAAGGTTTATTTCGAGGCCAGTCATTCATTGCCGACCCTTAATTTGGGGGTATGCTGTAAGCCTGAAGGTCCCTGAGTCATATCGGATCGGGAAACCAGCAGCAGGTGGCGCATTCCACAAATTGGCTGTGCGAGGCAAAAAATTATTGAAGTATCCAAATGATTATCAAATTTATTAAAGATCATCCAAATGTTTTGAGTTTTCTTTAATGTATATTTCGCCAATATTTGACTTTCAACAATTCGACTGGTGTTTCTTCTCGTCGACGAGAGTCTCGTGCCTGAGTTTGGCGAGTCAACATCTCCTGAGGATGCCTCGTGTAGAGGTGAAACACGTGTCAAATTGTTTAAAGACTAATATTGGCGGTATTAAAACTAACTAAACAAAACTCAAAACATTTGGATAAAAAATTACTTGCAAAGAGCGCAATTTAACATTTAACGAACGGTTGTGGAAATTGGCTGCTGGTATCAACCCCAACAACTCCATTGAGCACTTCCTGTGCTAACTGCGGTAGAAGATGCAAAGAGACCCACACCTCCACATGACTAAATCACTCAAACATTTTAATACCATTTGTTTTGAAAAGATGGCCAGTTTAATAGATTGAGGAACAAACCTGACAGGGCTCCGTGAGCGGGTCCGCAGGTGCTTGAGCGGTGAGCGACGACGGGGCGGCGACACGCGACGTTCGCGTGATATTCTGATGAAATAATATAGCACTTCTAGCAAGGAACTTACACAATCTTACATAATTTATACGCCAGGATAGCGGCTCTTGCTGCTAGACTAGAGTGTAAGCTCAAAATAGAGGTAAACTGTCCAACTCAATTTTTTTCGACATTTTCACAGCTGTCACAGAATATCTAGACGTATAAATGATCTAAAGAAATAATAAATATATTATAATTGTTTTCTACACATTTTTATTATAATTAATTTTTGTTTATTTCTAAAACTGTCAAAATTTTATATGTAAAAATGAACAGATTTTTAAAAAATCTTTCTTTATTTTTTCTACTCGCATGCAATAATTCCTCTTATAAAGGGGTCTGAAGCCATAACTCACTTACATAATATTATATCAACTAGCTACATCGGGTGATATTATAATAATAATATGTTGTACCAAATTTCAAAACATATCGCTTTTTTTTAAATAGTCATGATTCTAGTGTCCAGTTATAAAACAGCCAATTTCTCATTCAGAATACGTCACTTTTATTCCCTGTATTTATATTATGTTATTTCAAAAAAAGAACATTCTCAAGTATGTGTCCTTTACTGCTATAACGCTGTAATGTAACAAAAACACAAAAAATATATAGATATTAAATGTTCTTTCGTTTCAGCCAGTGTAAAACTTCTTTGGGCGCGACTACGAGGTAACTGGACGACAATGCAAGGGAACCGGATGTCCGTTACGTTAAGTGACGTCACGTTTCTGTACCATCCGGTTCTTGGTTTCTTCGGCCATATTCGTAAATATTCAAAAACAACGTCATAATGAAATGTGGTATTTACTTTTTTATTTTCAATTATTTAATTTATTGAGTGAAAATTCTAGAACGTGCAAGTGGTATTAATGAATTATAAATAGAATATAAAATGAAAATAATAGTCAATTAAATGAAGTGGCGGAATCCCTAGAACAATTAACTCTTTCATCAATAAAAGAATAAAAGAGAAAATCAAGAATATGATAATGACTTGACCTGTAAAAAGTGTAAGTGTTTATTTTCTAATGTATAATATCAATATAACTCAATATCATTCTTTGTAAAATAAAAATAAACCTCACTTGATACATTAGTATAATTATAAAGAATTCTTTTTTATTCTAGATAGAAAAAATGAAATGCAAATTTTGCTCAAAAGTCCGTAAGGTCTGACAAATATATTTATAAAGTTATACCTGAGAATAAACCAATGCTAAATTTTGCTTATGACAGGTTTATTCGGACGTAAAACGATACCCGCGTTTATTTGCAAGGCTGCCCTTCGGATAACTTTAGAATTATCATTGTATTGACAATGTTGTCAGCAAAATAGTCAACATTTTGAATATTTTTGATTTATTATCAGGTATACCTTAATACCAAGTTTATTTGTAGGGTCTAGTGTCATACGCGGCAATACGTGGACTAGAGTTGATAGAGACTACAGTGACACTGACTCCAGACAGTGGTGGTCATCCCAAGAGGAGTTTCGACTGACACACTATAGGAAATACTAATTGATTAATAATTGCTACGAAGGAAGTAAATAACACCTATCTTCTAGATATCAGAGATATAAACCGACCTCTTGACTTCCGAGGGAGACCGTCGCGGTGCACGAAAAGGTGATCTTCTGAAATCCCTAGGCTCTAATCGGAAGGCTGGAGAGCGGCGTCTAGGAGACAACTTTCTCTCTATAGATCTGACTGGTGATCTTCGCTTTTCAGGTGACCTCCGCCTTTCCAGTTGTTGTGGTCGTCGCCTCTTAGGCGATGGGCGTCTGTAAGGCGATACCCGCCTCATAGGCGACCTTCTCCTCCCGGGTGACACACGTCTCACGGGCGACGTGTTGGGCTTGTCGTCTTTGTCAGACTTGGTGCCCGGCGGAGTTAGTCGCAGTTTCCTATATATCTCCTGGAGAGCGACCCGTAGCTCTTCGTCGTGAAGCTCCTTCATTCGCGCCGTCCAGAACTTTATCCATTCTGGTTTGAAGTCGTACTTCGCCGGGTCTTTGCCCTCTGAAAAGCAGTTAGTATTACGTTTTAATTCTCTACATTCTTTATGTTTGGATGTACTCATATACTTATATCAGATATACATTTGATTGGTTAAACGAGTAAGTGAAAAAAAAGCATTCTCCACTATTCATATTTACTAATACAAAAAATTTATAATATTGTATCTTTTAATATATTATTAAGCAAAAACAAAGGAATTGACTCACCCGCCTGTAACTCCTTGTATCTCTTGTTCCAGAACTTTTTCCACTCTTCGGGGTAAAGAGGATGTTTCTCTGGGTTCTTCTCATGATACATTAAGGTCTTGCGCACCGATCTCTCCATGTCCTCGCGCATTGTTTTCGCTATATCCAGTTTAAACTGGTAGTTCGGTGGCCGTTGCTAATTAAACATATTCGTAACATCAATATCTATTGACAACTATTAGTTTATGGAAAAAGAGAAGATAATTGAACGTGTCCATCAACATACATTTAATCACAACAACTTGTTTTAAATCTACCTTCATTCTTTATTAGAATAAGCCGTTTATAACAACTGAATCGTAATTATACATTTATTACCATTAATGACTATTCGGAAAGCTGGATCTTGGGAAGAATGAGCAAAAAACTCAACAATTGCTTTCTTCTATAGATCACCTATACTACTATATAAAATAAAGTTCCCCACCACGTATGTCTCTTCGCGATATACTAAAAAACTACTGAACTTAAATCAGTTTAATACGATTTTCACTGATGGTGATTGATGAGTAAGGTTTAGGAGTATAATTATTGAAATAAGACGATGGTCGTTTAAGATGCCGGAAAAATCAAGCCAATTGGAGGCTTTCATCGAACACGGTACCCTAATTATAAATATTGCGAATCCCTTTGATATATAGCAAAGCAAAGAATATTGGGGTTGTTTCTTTTCTATAGGCCTACAGAAAATATTCGATGACATGTCTATCTTTTATGGATAATTTACTAAATTATTCTATTGAAAAAAATATCGCAAAATATAACATCACAAAAAGAATCGATATTAATATACATACACATATATTAGGGGTTAAAGTATGAAATCGCCGATTTGTATTGCAAAATTAGTTTTTTTTTTTATTTAACATATTTATTTAATCAAAATTATTACCATTTTTATCTATACATTACTGCCATCTAATAAGAAAATTGTCCAAATCACGAAAAAAATGGTAGTCTGTTGGAGCAAGGTGTTGCGAATTCGGAGGGTGACGAATGGTTTCTTCTAAAGTTGCAGTTCATGTAGAGTTGAAACAGTTTCTCGTGGTGTATAAGGTCTCGCGTTATCATGGAGCAATAATGGTGAAGATCGATTCATGACTCGGGGCTGTTTCACTGCTAGTTTAGCTATCATTGTTCGCAGTTCGGCACAGTAGACAACTGCCGTTATTGCTTGACCAGATCGGAGAAAGCTATAGTGAATAACACCACGCTGAGACCACCAAACTGTTACCATAAACTTTTTATTAGTAAGCTTTACTTTAGGACACTGTTGCGGCGTTTGACTCGGGGTCAGCCATTGCATTTTTCGCTTACGGTTATCGTAAAGAATCCACTTTTCATCGCATGTCATAATTCCATCCAATATTCTTCATCCATTCAACAAGGCAACACAAGTGTCAACACGTGTTTCTTTCTGCAGATCAGTCAAATCATGAGGCACCCATTTTTCATATATTTTTATTATATGGATTTGACGCAAGTGATTCAATATTGTTGGCAAGGTAACGTTAAACCATGCCTGTTTCTGCCGCGTTAGTACCGTGTCGGAACTCGTATTCAAAAATCACTCGAATTTTTGGAGTATCCATCTTACTTATCAAAGTTGAATTAAAAAAAAAACAACTGAAAGTCGATAGTCGTGAAAAAAGTTTCACTTAAAAATCCCAAACCATGAAGGTTCTATGTCAATTCGAAGTACCTATTACCTACAATAAAACGGCTATCTCATACTTTAACACATACTCTACTCTAATTATTGAGGCTTTAGAGGTTGTAATTGCATGTAATTGCGAAATTTTTTTGTTTTACGTACTTTACTATATTATTATTAATACTTATAACTTTTTTGATTTATTTTCACGTATGTATTTAACTTATTCAATTAGCCTGAAACTATGTGCTTTTGGAATCGCCACTATAAATATTTTTTTAAAATGACTGAATCTACCATACTATATTCGAAAAAAGTTGATCTCGTGAGAAGAATATACAAGAAACTCAACGGCCACTCTTTTCAATCAATGGCTGTAATATATAATACAAATTAGTTTGTAGCTTGTAATAAATTTAATTTAATTAAATTTGTATATGAAACCAACCTTCATGAAAGGAAATTTATAAATAGTTATTTATGCAACTGTTGTGTAATAAGGTGTATTAAAACACGAATGTGGGTTTATCAAACGAGGCGAAGCCGAGTGTGATAATAGTATCACATGAGTGTTTTAATACCTAATTATCACCAGTTGCATACAAGACTTTATTTACACCCAGAATATGAAACCTCTTAAAGATTCTGAAATAGTTAGATTACTGCTAACATTAAAACAGCCAGTCCTAATAGGAACCTAATATCATCCATTACTGATTATATACAAATAAACTAAGTATTAATGAAATAATTATTTATTTTAGTAGTAATTTACATTTTGTATACTGCAATTATTAAAAGTGACTTGGATATTATGTTCTTTTGCAGCGTTTAAAATATCCGGCAGTGTGCTGTCAAAACTTGAATCGCTCATTTTTTCAAGAAAAATGGCGGGGTTTCGAATAACCTACTTTTTTTTACGGCGCGCCACGTTCTGGTAGTGTTGAAGGCGCGTAAACGAAAATGTTCTTTTTTTTAAATTCATACAGATACCACGCATCGAGCAATAAGAATGTGGCTGTTTGTTGAAACTCTTTGCGCATGAAGGGATCGAAAAAAAAACCAAGGAGTGTTGTTATGAAATTCAGTACAACACTCGTTTGGATGATGTAATGGTTATTACGACATTGGGTGTTTTAATGTTGGTAATAATTGGTTGGAATAAGCTAACTGTTTCAGAATCTTTAATAGAGGATTTAAAGCATGGGTGTAGATAAAATAATAAAAATATATTGGCTACATTAAAAATGCATTATATCAATCTGGAGTACCTGGGGTGTTATTTTTACATTTAAGTCGGTTCGATTCCCAGACGAGGCAAGTAATTTTTAGAAAATCTTTGAATGCAGAATTACTAACTTTAAAAAATAACATAGTCTTCTTTCAGTAAAATACCCTATCTACGATATTTAAGGTATTTTCCCTTTATGTCCCATAACTTTGGGACACCATGTATATAAAGTGTATGATTGCAAATAATTTAAAAAATACCTTTTCTGGTGAGCTTCTATGAGCTGGAGCAGCTGGTTTCGGATTCTCAAAGGGTCGGTTGTGCGTCGCTTCACGGCGCCTGTCCGGATAAGGCTCGTGGCGGGTCGGACTTCGCCCCCGTTTCACAACTCTACCATTAGTAATTACACGTAAACGGTCTTACAAATAAAATTGGCATAATTGTTGAACTACTTGCTGTAGAACTACATTATTTCAGAGAAACTGTTTTTGTATGTGCATAAAAATCTATAAGCACATCCCAAAGATAATAAGAGAGGTATCGTCAAATAGGAATTTCTCATCTAAATCGAAAATATACCTTATTAAAAACTGCTTATATTCATTAGATGAATATTTTCAATTAAAAACTTGACTATATACTACATAATACTGCTACTAATCTTTTGTTAAATTGATATTATTATTATTGATTTAGAAATGTATTTTGTAAAAGAACAATGGCGAACCTCCATACAAATTTTTGTTAACTTCTTCTTGAGCGTATTAGAATGAAAAATATGTAATAATATAGAGCTTGTATTGCTGAGTTGATTGACGCTAAGAATAAGACTGTAGCAAGTCTACAAATAAATATATTTCAGTTTGAAGTTTTTGAGGTTAGCACTGACCAAATAGCATCTTATGAAATAAAACAAAATATACACAGTATTTTTACATGTATAATAATTTATAGAGTTTATAGAAGCCACCAGGCGATTTGGAACACCAAAACCTATTTAATAAATCATGTGAGGAATGATATATTGAAATATTCTTGTCTTAGTATTTTGTAATCTCTTTTGAAATATCCATTGCATTGGGTGGTTGAAGTGCCACCACCCATCTGCAAATGGTAACACAACGACTTTGATTGGCTTGAGCTGTTGTCAACTGGTGTTCACCTTATAACAGTGATTCTGGCATAAATGCTCTATAGCCATAGTTTTTTAATAAACTGATACTATCTTTGAATCCCCTATCTAATATAAAAGCGTCACCATTTCTTAAGTAGAACCTCAGAGCAGAATTCTCATGATAAAATAAATTATTCATAATGACATTATGTCAAAAAATTAACACGGAAAATAACCAGGAAATACACAAAAGACCGCGCGCCAACTATGAACTAACAAACACAAATGACATGACAGTGACAAGACATTAAGAGATAATATTATTTTTCTTGGTGGTCTGCAGCATAGTGGTAGTTTATATGCGTTCGTGCCATTTTTATTGTATTTGTGAAGACTTATCATATAGGAAATCAAAGCATTAGTATGCAAGGCAGACAAAGTAATTTTAAGTAAGTAACAGGATAGATATAATAAGTAACTCTACTTGGTCTAAAGACATAAGTCCAAGCCAAAATAGATAAATACTGACATTTCAATTACAGTCAAATGTTCATTAGAGTAATAGTATTCTGTGGTCAAATGGCTGCTTCTTAAGAAAAAGACATTTGAGATCCTTTTTTTAATTGAATTTTTTCCCTGACTTAACCAGGATTAAATAGAAGTCTGAAAAATCTTTTGAATTTATAATATGTAAATTCGTAATAGTGACGTTTTAATACGCTAAATAATTAACTCAACAATTATTTCGCCATTGTTATTTGCACGTCATAAATGTAGCAAACATGTACTTTATAATATTTATGTAACATTAATCTAACATGTTTATGCAAATAAAAAACTTTGACTTTGATAATGTTATATCTGAGGATAAACCAAGAATATCCGACATGTTTACAAATAGACAATTTGCTTACAATTGGTTTATTCAGACGTTCAGAATTATCATTGTATTGTCAGCGAAATAGTCAAAATTTTGCATATTCTTGTTTTATTCTCAGGTGTAACTTTATTCCAAGATTATTTACATACCTGTACTATTAAAATCCCTATAACTTTTTTGTTATATGATGGATTGCATTACTTTTTTCATCGTTATATTTATTTTTATTTGAGTATAATACCCAATTAAAGACTTATTGTGTACCTTTTATCGGTGTCAACAATTTTCTTAGTGTCCAGTGAATCGCTAATATCCGACAAAGAATCTATGGATATTTGTCGCTGGCGCTCCGAACGCTTCGCCAACTGAAACATGAATAATTGATAATGAAATTTGGCCTTTGTAAAGTGCACTTCAATAGTGATACAACTCAAAATAGTGTACAGTTTGCGCGCGAGTCTAATGCAGTCGGGGTCTGAGGTGACGAAGAGGAGCATCTCCCCCTCTGTCCGCAAGCAGCGGATCACGCACCTGCAGTGTAGTGATGTGTGGTCGTTTACACTTATCGTACGTTTATCGTGTTAATACTGAAGTTGCAATCCCATGTTATTTTTTGAAGTGAAACTTCCAATCTGGTTGCGTTAAACGTTTAACGCTACCTTTTATGTAATGTTTTATTTATGTAATGGTTCACGAACAGATTTACATCATAAATACAAAATTTAAGCAGATAAATAATTCAAATTATCAATATCGTAATGTAGATTCAATTATAGGCAAACACAACTTGGTCTTATTCATAGGAATACAAAGGTAATAATAGTGCAAAAAATAAAATTAAATAAACGAATGTTAATATGCGTTTTTAATTGTAAGATAGTTTTTGAAGTGAAAACTTCTTTAGCATCGTTGTGATTTGAAAGTCAGTGAAACGAAAAAAGCGAGACACATCTTAATATATATATGTAATTCTTTTGTGCGTCTGTTGTAAGTGAACTCCTCCTAAACGGCTGGACCGATTTTAATGAAACTTTCTGTGTGTCTTCAGGTGGATTCGGGAATGGTTTAAGATTCACAATTGAACTACCTCCTAAACGGCTGGACCGATTTTGATGTTTTTTTTTGTGTGTTCCAGTGAATTTGAGATTGGTTTAGATTCTCAATTCCGTCCATATAATATAATTCTCCTGCTCATGCGTATGTTAGTGAACTCCTCCTAACGGCTGGACCGATTTTTTAAGACATGTGTACAGGACAACGTCTGTCGGGTCCACTAGTAATTATATAAGACTAGCTGACCCGACAGACGTTGTTCTGTATATAATAAATAAAATAATGTTTTTATATGAATTTGTCAATAATATATCATAACATCAAAAATTACTTAGTAAATTAAAATGCACCCTGCTGTCGTAATGAAATTGTTTCACAGCAGAACTGTCAAACCGTGCGTCAATAAATTCTCTCATAAAAATTTTGTATGGACACATCAAAGGAAAAACAAATTTGATGTTTTTATTTAATTTAGCAGCATATTCCTATTTATTCACCTTTTAAACCTTCTCTGTACTTCTACAAATAATTCAAGACCAAAATTAGCCAAATAGGTCCAGCCGTTCTCGAGTTTTAGCGAGACTAACGCACAGCAATTCAATTTTATAATAATATAAGATTTAGCTTGGGAAAAAATGAGAAAGGACGCATTATACAGTGGTACCAGGCGATCATTGTTGAAGAAGAGATTGTCTTATTACGAGTATACCTTATTCATTGTGACATTATGCGCATGATAAATACGGTAGCGGTGATAGCAATGTCTTTCATAGCGGTTGAAATCATGTGTCATCCTAGCAACATGTACCAGGACTTCATATGCAGTTTAGAGGTTCATGCACAATGCAGGTTTCACTTCTGACACGTGTACCTTGTACGCACGCAATTTTTTGGTTTTAATAATGACTGATCTTCATAGCCAAGTACAAGAAATGGCGAAAAATGTTTTAGACATGTGTGTTGAAGAAAGGCAGAACAATAATTTGAGATTTAATTATTAGGTTAAAATGATGATAAAAACGATAAAATAATTTTTTCATCATTTTAACCAAGTAAACTTAACCTTTAGAAGCATTTTTTAAATCTATCGACACACTCATAGGTCACATCACTATCACATTCCTGAACTCTGCAGTCAGCTCGCGATATCTGTACCTACATCGAGACGGCGCAACGAGCATGTCGAATTTGCCGCTCATGAAGCGAAATACAACCTACTGCAGCTGTTATAGAATCTCATCTATTTTGCAATATTATGTTGTATCGAGGTGCGGAGCGCACGAAGCAAATTTAATACTCCTGTAGATAGGGGCGTGCATTCCGTATAGGTAATTTGGCAATGTTTACCATAAGAAGAACTTAAATTAAATACGATTAGTATTTAAAATTCATTTAGTTTCGTTATTCTATAATCAAACTTCTATGGAATACCCACTAAGTAAGTTAAGTACCTTACGCTAAATACCTAGTAAAAACCGTTGCCTCGCGAGGTAACGTTAACCTCTTCGCGTTATGCGTGCAATATCTAAATTTCTTACTATTATATTATTAGGCACCTACTTATACCTAGAATGCCACAAACTGTAGTATTAGGTTGACCAAATGGTCCGGAAACTATAGACAAAGCACAAACAACTTCAAAACTATGACCTCAAACCCTAGCGCTGTCCGACTAAAGTGTAACGTAACAGTACAACAAGTAAGATCTACAGTGCCTACTTTGCTAGAAAACCAATGCACGCCACTTGCTGTAGATGTAATATAATGTAATATATCATGTTGCGATAGAATCGATGTGTGAATCCGAGAAAGTAATGTGAGGTAACTCGTGCGCAAACCGCTTGTCCTCTGGACATGTGCTATGCATGGGCGATGTGACATCTCTCTAGGCCATAGTTTCTCAACCTTATTTTGCTCACCGCCCACTTTGAGAATATGTTTTTATCTAGAGTTTTTTCGTGTATTTTTTGCCTTTTTCGACTATATTTTTTAATTTACCCATGCCCCATCTGCGCCATCTCAATGCCCCCTAATTTTCTCTGGGTCTTCTACTGCCCCCCCCCCCGAAAGTCTCAAATGGCCACAAGGGGGCGTTATCGCCCACGTTGAGAACCTATGCTCTAGATGCACACTCACAAGAATAGACATAATTATAAATACCTTGAATGGCTTGGTGGGCGCTGCTACGACCGGCGGCGACGGATCTCTGCCCTCATCTATAACATTAAACACACATTATGATTTTGTACAAATACAATACGAGAAATCCAGTTTACCAGTGGGAGTGCACAGGCTAGATTATGGGTACCACAACGGCGCCTTTTTCTGCCGTGATGTGTGAGCACTGTTGTGTTTTGGTCTGAAATTACTGGGCAAATGAGACGTTAAGTCTTATTTGCCTCATCATCTTATGTCTCAAGGTGACGAGAGCAATAATTGTAGTGCCGCTTTGAATTTTTGGGTTTTTCAAGAATGATAAGCGACACTGCATTGTAACACATAAATTCTTTTATTAGGTGTGAAATTTTATAGAGAGCACAAATAGGTCCGCAAATAATAGAGTTCTAGACATACAGGAATCTTCATTATTTTGGTTGTCTTTTCACGTTTTCTTACATGAATATTATTTAAGGTACGGACAGACGTGCTCAAAAAAAGCGTGCTTTTAAGTATGCTTAAAGGTAGCATGCTCATGCAACTGTTCACATTTGCCAGCAATAAGCATGCTTGCTTAAGCATACTCATAAATAAGCATGCTCAAAGCAAACGTGCTGCTATTTGGCACCAGGCTCTTGGACAAAATGGATGTACAAAGATATAGTGACAGTGATATCCATACAGAACTCAATAAAATAATCATAGTCGCCCGCCGCGGATCGAGATCAAATCGATAATAGCATGCTAATAAGCAAACCTGTTCAGACGCGCTCGGAGCACGCCCCCTTCTACCCGCGCCTCAGGTAGCATGCTCGAAAATCAAACGTCGGTTGATTTTTAAGCACGCTCTAAATAAGTATGCTCATTACAGTACACACGTGCTACTAATGAGCACATGCTCAATAAAAGCATGCTTTCGTGCTGGTAATGAGCACGTCTGTCCGTACCTTTATGCCCTTATGAGCAAGGACTTACAATATACTAGCCTATAGAAGACCCGACAGCCCAACAATGCGTGACGAATATTGAATGTCAATGTTTGCGTTAGCTATTTGAGTGATATTCAAAATTCTAAGGAGCTAATGTCAAGTGTGGCTGACTGTTTACTTTCAACTTAAATACAGTAACAATAGATTCGCTTTCATTTTCTATCTTGCTTTATCTCTGTTAGAGATGTTTATCTCTCTCGCACGTTTGTCTATACAGAAGTATTTTACCAGTGGGAGGCTCCGATGCACAGGATGCCGGATAGATTATGGGTACCACAACGGCGCCTATTTCTGCCGTGAAGTAGTAATGTGTAAGCATTACTGTGTTTCTGTCTGAAGGGCGCCGTAGTGAAATTACTAGGCAAATGAGACTTAACATCTTATGTCTCAAGGTGACGAGCGCAGTTGTAGTGCCGCTCAGAATTTTTGGGCTTTCCAAGAATCCTGAGTGGCACTGCATTGTAATGGGTAGGGCGTTTCAATTACCATCAGCTGAACTTACTACTCGTCTCGTCCCTTATTTTAATTAAAAAAGAAAGTATATTGCAAGTCTATGGTTTGTCTTTCTATATGTATGTATTGTATATGCTAGTATATTGTAAGTGTATGTTCATTACAGTTATTAATGGATACTGCATGGAACTCAGTTTATAAGTTTTTTGACTTTTCATCTTCAGACAGACATGTCATGTGATGGGATATAGACATAACTTTTTAGTCTGATTGGTTAGATACATAACTTTCAACAGACAGATGGACCTTAACAATTAACGGGCTTATGCAGATAGAGTAAGCATAATTGGAAAATTGATATCTTACCTGGACTATTCAGTGAATTAATAAGATCTATATCTATCACTTCCTCAAATGTACACCCTTCCTTTTCAGAAAAATGTTTACCCTTGCCGATGGTTTGAACAATTTTCTCCCTGCAAACATATTGAGAGGATTAGTTTACTATGGTTATAAAATAACAACAAATTGGTTATAAGCAAAGTAGTTCTAGACTCTTGCACTAAGGTTTGTTTGAAAGACTGTTTCCATGCTGTACAATAATGTGAAAACTCTATTATTATTATTATTTTGAATATTGAAAATCAGCTTTTAATTTAAGAAACACTTGAATCTCACGCTTTTAAATAAATATATTTTTAAATTATTTAGTTATTTTTATGGATGAGGAGTACAAACGAGTTAACGAATGATGTTAAGTGTTTACCGCCGCCCACATTATCTTGCAACTCTAAAGGAAACACAGGAGCATTGTCAGCGTCTCAGATAGGTGTGCTCGCTTTTTTGAAGGTACCCATGTCGTTTTGTCCCTAAAACACCGCACAAGGAAGCTTATTCCACAACTTGGTTGTACGTGGAAGAAAGTTCCTTGAAAAATGCACTGTGGTGGAAGGCCACATATCCTAATTTGTTGCGTGTCCTGCAAAGGTGGAATTCGGCGGCAGGAATCAGGTCAAACAGCTATTGTTAAATTAATTAAAATCTACTATTTATTTTCCATTTGGATTGAAAGCACTACTCTAAATTTATCAATGGCACAATTCATAGAGTTTATAACGTGTAGTCTTATTTATTAATTATAAATCTTGTGATAACATAAGGGAATGGTCTGTTTTGGTTCTACTCCACAAAATAAATATTGAATAAATAACTAAGAATGTGAAATCATCTAAGATAAACTCTTTTAAATATCGATTACTAGATCCTGCAGTAGTTACAACAACTTGTTAAATGAAAAAAAAATCGTTATAAGTTAACGTTAAGTTAAAAGTTCATCCAAATTAAATAATTTTAGTCAAGTTAGTTTCAAATTGTTATATTACATCCTAACAATAGTTTTATATATGTGGAAACTTTGAACCTTCCGAAATCGTCAAATGCCCCCGCGCCACGGTATGTCTTAGTTCGACGTGATATTGGCGCGCGCGCAGCGGTCTGTCAATGCGTATTATTTTACGTGTATTAATAGATTGCTTTTAATTAGGATGATTTGAGTGAATGGGTCAAAAAGCTTTTGAAACAAGCTATAAGACAACGCAAAATAAACCATCTTATAAACAAAATAAGGGTCAGAATTGGTCAGGGCGTAGTGTGCTGTAGTACAGCACTTTCGATTTTGGTGCATCTGAAAAATGTAATGCATTGCGGTACTTGCCTATTTCGGAAGGTTAAGTAGCTATCAATAATTTTAGTTATTTCATAAGTTATCATTGTAAGCTAGCTGTAAGTTTCCCAAATATAATTATTAGGGAAATAAAATAAAAAGAATAGTCAAATATCGTACTCACTTGTTCGCCTCAAACTCGTGCTTCATGATGTGAAGGGGTTCGAGACGGCCATATTTGTTCTCGATACACTGAGCCAGTCGATGTACCACAAATCCCAGTCCCGGCTTCTTAATCTTATTGCCGCGCTGCTCTGAAATCAGCTTCCCTGCCTTCGGGAAGTGCCGGGTCTGAAAGTGATAGACAATGGTTATTTATAAAACTACCAATAGTAATAAGTGCTAGTGTAGGGCAGGTTAGTTTACGAGAGCACGCCAGACAGAAGTGTTAAAATGGACGATTACGTATCGGGCATTCAATACCGTTTCAATGACCATATAATAATAACAATATATCTATTTAGATGCGGATGAAAATTACAAAGGCACGCGAATGATGGGAACTGTTTATCAAGTAGCCATACACATATTAGAACGGCAGTAGAAGATCCAGAGAAAATTAGGGGGCATTGAGATGGCGCAGATGGGGCGTGGGTAGATTAAAAAATGTAGTCTAAAAAAATACAAAAAAAAATCATGAAAATACTCTAGAAAAAAATATATTCTCAAAGTGGGCGGTGTGCAAAATAAGGTTGAGAAACTATGGTCTATAGGAAATGATCATTACCACACGACCTGTGGGAAGGATTAGTTTTGTGTTAAGGGTTTTAGGGTTTGTATTGAGTAAATTACGAAATCACAATACAACTAACACAATAACAATAATATTTTTTCAACAATAAGTTATAATAATTAAATACCGCTGTTGCATATTGGCTCCCAATCTTAGAGATGTTCACCACATAGATAGAGAGCGAAGGGCGTTATTAGTGAGAGCGAACATGTTGTCCAGAAGAATTGGCGGGGTGATCCCCTCCCAGCAATCTTGGCTTGATGGCTTGTCCATTGATGACTGCCAAGTTGAACGGTTTAGAAATAGGTATTGATAGCTTTTCCTGATCCCACGATACAGACTCCAACTAGTGTAGCAATTCACTGGCAAACTAAATTTATTTCCAAATATAAGCTCATAAAATGTTCAACATTATTGTAACGATAAAACATCGATTTGGAAAACAATATACAATTGGTTCATTGTCTTCCTTTCCAACTGCCCGAGAAACGAACTACAGATAGAAATTAGTCTTATAATATAATAATCTATTTATCAAGTTTGATGAAATTTGTTATACTTTTGTTAAATAAAAAAACAATCATAAAGGGACAATTGTACAATATAACAAGTGTTCTACCGCATTTATCACGGGGAGTGTTCCGAAGAACTGTTTCACCTGATTCCTGCCGCCGAATTCCTTCGCACGACACGCCACAAGTTAGGATATCATCCCCACCATCTGGATGTGTGGCGGTCCTCCATAGTACGGTTTTCAAGGAGCTTTCTTCCACAAAGCTGTGGAATGAGCTTCCTTGTGCGTATCCTTACTTGTGTATATTATTTATTTACTATTGGGACTAACAATAACTTTATAAACTTCATGAAGCTACATCAGTTCGGGTGTCGGTTTCAGTAAGGGTACCCACCTTCAAAAAAAGCGCGTACACCTTCCTTAAAGGCCGGCAACGCTCTTGTGATTCCTCTGGTGTTGCAAGAGAACGTGGGCGGCGGTGATCACTTAACACCAGGTGACCCGTACGCTCGTTTGTCCTCCATTCCATAAAAAAAAACTAGCCACAGAAAAAACATTAATAATGAGACTCAATTTAATTCACAAAAAGCAATCTAAACTACCGCGGTATCACATCACTAAGTTAAGCCGCCCGCACCAATATAGCGAGTACAAAGTTCCCAACTGTACGTGAATTGAAAGTGCGCGTTTTCGTATCTAGATTTTCCTGATCCATAACTTTGAAGGATTACATATTTTTCTTTCAAATATTCAGCTCAACGTCACTCGTGGTGAGTGTAGGTACCTACCATTTAATTTGGCTTGGTATCGACTTAAAACCTATATATTTTAAGCTTTTACACAAGGATCAGCGGGATTAATTAGGATATATATATATATTTACCGCGTCACAAGAGACACCAAACATAGGTGTGTTTTAATTAACGGCTAGTACTCGCGTACTAATTGTCCAAAGGAGGGGGAATGGAACAAGGAAATGCAAAAAGGCAATACATAGACAGCTTAATTCACTCTGTGGTCTCGCGAAGCCACAAATTGGCGCGTATTTTGAATGAAACTGAACAGGTAGCACAAACAAATATTAGTATTTTGTTAAGATTTAAGGTATTTTGGGTTTGCATTAAATTAAATATTTATTAAGTTATTTTTCACTTTTCGTTTTTGAGGTCGGTTTTTTGAGTCACACTTACCACGTAGTTTAATCGATGCCAAAAGCAGGTGAGATGATTGATAATGGTGCGCGGGTGGCCCTGCTTGCAGCACAGCCCACACAGGTATGAGGGCTCATGGTGCTCCTCCTCAGGAGGGTGCTCGATCAGGTACTCCAAGCCAAGCAGTGGTGCCCTGTTCACAAATGTTAATTTTACGACTGTTTTAACTTCAGCCAAAAACATTTAGTACACAGGGGTTTTGGGGGAGAAAATCCGATCAAGTTGTGTGAGATCTCTGGGCAAATGCGTTTTATCGAGTTTTAACACGGCGCCAGAGTTTGGTCACCCTCATTATCATATCAACCAGTATTTGGTTCATAATATAACAGTTGTTATTGTCAGAATTTATTTACTTTTATGAGCTTTGATCCATCTAGATGTTAAATAATATTATCACTCAAGATACAAATTCAGCATACACCTTCCTCCGGGGTAATTAAGCAGGTAATGAAGCTGGCCACTTCTTCAATTGAAATATCTTGGTAAAAGTGGTACATTAAGATTTTTTAGATATAAAAATGAAACTCCCTTTTTACTGAAATAATCGAGTACAATACTATAAAGCTTAAAAAACAAAATTTAGGCAAACTATATATACATACTCAGTCTGGCCATAAATACTGTTACAATTCAAAATAGACAAAATATTACAATTGAATTTGGAATCTGTCATTGTATTTTATATGATTGTCCATTGAGTTTCCTCATTTTAGCGCCAATATATTGTACAAAATTTTGCGATAAATGTAGTGGGGTGATAAAGAGAACCGAATCGCTGTGATTTCATTACACAAAATAGGTATGGAGCCAGATGCAATTTTTAAAACTCTCCATACGCTTGGTATAAGTAAAATGTTTGTGTACCATGCTTTTAATAGGTACATGAGACCTCCTCTGTTTGTGACACAAAAGATCTAGCCATTTCGTACGAAAAAGGTGGTCAAAGCAGTAAGGGAAAGAATTCGAAGAAATCCTTCCAGAAAGCAAAAGATTTTGTCTCGGGAGATGAAGATATCACCTAAAACCATGCGTATTTTAAAAGATGACTTAGGCAGCCTATAAAAGACGTACTGGTCATTTCTTAACTGATAATTAAAAAAAGAATAGGGTGGTAAAATCGAAACAGCTACTGAAGCGCGTATCGGCGTAAAGGGATGTCACAGAAAATTTTTGTTTACGGATGAGAAATGTTTAACAATAGAGCAACATTTTACCAAACAAAATGACCTTGTTTATGTTCAAAGCTATAATAATTAAGCTTCCCAATTATTCGACAGGTTCAATGTGGGCACTATCCGACTTAGGCCCAACCAAACGCGCCAAACTCTACACCAGAGTCATGACGCGTCACCAAATGGGTTGCGCAACCAAACGGACACCAGGTGAGTAACTCTCTATGGAGCTGTATACATTTTGTTGGTAGCGGTGACGGGTTGCACCACCATGGTGTTTCAGAGATATATAGCCGTTACTGTTCAGGTCTAAGGCAAATCTTTTCAAATCGTTGTTAGATTTTTGACGGAGAAATTGAGGTGTTAAAATCTATTTTAAATAAAATCTTTTGGTTGAGTTTCCCAACACTTTTCTATGTTTCCTATATGCATTCATGCAGTCAAATCTCTACAAGATCAAACTGCTGATAGAAACAGATTGATGGCTGACAAAAAAATATAATAACCCCAGAGTTGAAACAAAATAGGTACTTACGTTACTTCATCCAAAGAATCCTGAATGAGGCAACGAATATTTCTGTATTTTTCAAGCACCTCATTATCAAATTCTGTATTATTTCTGTCCGCAGCATTGTTCGAGGTAACCTTTTCTATACCTGTTAAAAATTAGTAAAAAACTCTATTAATAAAATAAAATTTATCAAATTAATTGTATAAGAAGTTTTATACTTTTCATCAGCCCAAATGATATAGTTGATATTGGATGATAGTGAATTTTGAGTTTGGTGAGAATGGTATTAGATCTATATCATCATCATGATCATCATTTCAGCCGTAACACGTCCACTGTAATTGGACATAGACCTCCCTAAAAGATCGCCGTGACGGTCAGTCCTGCGCTGCCGTCAATCAGTCCTCATGATACCTATTCCGGCAATATTGACCAGATCGTCGGTCAATCTTGTGGGAGGCCAACACTGCGTCTTCCGGTACGCGGTCACCATTGGAGGACTTTACTTCCCAATGATCATCTGTCCATCGAGCTATGTGCCTTATCCACTGTCACTTCCGCACGCAACTACCTGGACTTTGTTTGTGAGTTTGGTTCTCCTACGGATCGCCTCATTTCAGACTCGGTCTAGCAATAAAAATTCGAGCATAGCTCTCTCCATTGTCCTCTGAGCGACCATGAACTACAAAGCATTAGATCTATTAACGGCCGTTTTCAATAACGTATCTCCAGTTACGGATATATTACTATCACCGTTTAATGACAAGATCTTATCTATCCATAGTTATGTCCAATATAGTTATATTATAGTCCAATGCTATCTGGCGATAGGTTATTAAAATGTAAGTAAACATAAAATGATATATTTGTCTCTAGTAAGTTAAACTAAGGATATTGTTATTGAAAACGGCCGATAGTAGATACATATTAGTAGGTGAGTACATCATATCAGAGAATCAGATCAATAATCAATATGCTCAGAGAAATCGTTAAGTTCGATACCAGCAGCCACCGGATATTACTACAAAATGCGAAATTTCACCCGCATCAGGTGACGTGTGGCATTCTACAGCCGCTTGCAGAAACTTCTTGCCTCGGATAGCCACTTTGTGGAATCAAATACCGGTTGCAGTTTTCCCGAAACAATACGAGTTAGGGACCTTGAAGCTTTGAGCATACTCCCAACTTAAAGGCTGGCAACGCATCTCATGAAAAAAAAACAAGTCAAATATAATCTGTTCAACAGTTTTTAAGTAAGGCTACGAAATAAATAATTTAAATAGTCAAATTGCTAAATCTGCAGAAGATGTCAACATTTAGGCCTCCATTTTTTGAACAAGTTCATTCCTGTTTGAATTGTGATTTGTAGTGACATATGAACTCTGTGGGCGAACGTTAAAGGACACATAGCTTCGTAATAATACCTAATTTTAAGATATGAAAACATTGCTAGAAGTAGGGATCCAAAATGAATCTGCTGACAAATGAGGAAATTTGTATCTATTACATCGGGCATGATAGTAACGAAGATATTATCTTATAGAAAAATTGACAAGATAGGGTAACAATTATAATAGAAAGTTTTGTCATAAATACTGCAGATTTGGACTCTTCCGGCTTCGAATACAGGCCAAAGTGAATAGTTCACGCAATTTAAAATGGGTATAAAATATCTTCAAGTTAAAATGTTGTAAACCCCTGAAACTTTGTTTACATTTTTAATCTCGTGTCCCTGTCCTTACTTTAGTGTTAACATCCGGTAGAAAAAGTTCCCACTTCACAGAACTGGGTCTCGGACAAATCGTGAGGCTCTGAACAGTGATAATAAAATTACAGAGCAATAAATTTTGTAGTGGCACCGGCGCTGTCTTGTCTCACTCTATTGGTGCCCCCAGTTACTTCGAAGCCAAATTTGGTTTTAAATACCTCGACAATTGACAAGATAACAACCAACATAGCGCTGGACATTTTGAGTCAAAGTCTCAGTAGCTCATTATTATTTTTTTTATTTGTGGACGAGGACAAACGAGCGTAGTTGTGAAGTTGAAGAAGAACTTCACCTGAAGTTAAGTGATCACCGCCTCCCATATTCTCTTGCAACACCAAAGGAATCATAGGAGCGTCACCGGCCTTTTAGAAAAGTGTACGCGCTTTTGTTGATGGTGCTCATGTCGAATCGTCTTGGAAGCACTGTACATGGAAGCTCATTCCACAGCTTAGTTGTACGTGGAAGAAAGTTCCTTGAAAACCGCACTGTGGTGAAACGCCTACATTCCAGAGGGGGATGATATTTTAATTTGTTCCGTGTCGTGCAAAGATGGAATTCGGCGGCAGGAATAAGGTGAAACAACTGTTCGGAACACTCCCCGTGATAAATGCGACACAAATTTAAACAGAATGTTTTGTTACCTTTGGTTGTTGTTGTCGGTGGTTGAGTGGACTGCGGACGTTTCTCAGGCGCTACACGTGGTTGTTCGGTAAATATGGACTTCGGCCAAATATTAGTCGTTGCTAATCTGCTCTTGTGCTTCTTCCCTGCCATGTGCGACTGAAAATATATACATTTTTGACCAAACCTCTCACAAGCCGGGATCACGGTGAGAATCTACCATTCGATCCGGTGCTCCACTTTTTATATCATTACTATTAACTGATCCAAAAAAAGAATTGTCCATCTTTTTCACCCATCCTGTCGTTATAGGTGTAATGAAACGGGGTGTCTAATAAATTACCATCGTTAGGTGACGTTAAATAATTCTAAGCGTAGCTTAGGTTAGCAGGAGACGTACCTATCTAATTTATTTTACGATTGAATAACCAATAGGACCAAAGACGATATTAAGAAAATCGAACACTTCTGTTACAATTACTATTCAAAAATGTTTTTTATGAGATAATGAGCGAGCAAGATGTTCATCTGATGGTAAATGCTACGCCCTGCCCATTACAGTGCAGTACCGCTCAGGATTGTTGATAACCCCAAAATTCTGCTGCGTCTATCAAGCCGCATCGCAAATGCTCTATTAAAGGATTTGTGTTAACTGTAACTGTATTTTTTCATTAGGTTTTTAAATAAAAGTTACATTATTACACTCCGCGAACGTCACGAAAAGTCGGGTTAAAAATACAGTTATAATTACACGCGTTTTATTCATTTAAAAAGTATTTTATTTCAACAATATGTCACTACTTAATATAAGTGTACGTTAGCTACAAACGGATAAGCAGAGGATCCTCGTAAAGTTAGAATATCAGATCAGATGAATAATAGACCTACCAAGAGTAATTTTTCATACAAACTTTTACGAACGTTTTCTACTTGGCGTTTAACCCTAGATCAATTATTTTTTTCAAAGAAGGATAATATTATATGTCTTTGGTATCGTATTTTTTTTCTTGTTTTTGAAAGCGCTTTAAATGTACTAGAAACAGGCTTAAAACGGCTTCATCAAACAGTTTATACGAATAGGAGTATACGAATTTGATAACACTAAGGGAAAAAAACAATACTTACAACAATACTACAAACTAGTTCGACACAGAATATTTCCTATCCATTTAGTTTCTAATAATCGTTTCAATTAGTTAGAGAAGAAAATAGTCTGGAACAAACCCTGGCTTTTCAATTTTTTAACTGAGGAATTTAAGTCGGACCTGCACTTGTCCTTTTCGCATTGATTTCAGTCTCAACCGTGCAAGCGCGAAAAAAATATTTATTTAGAATTCATAAATCTCATAATATCCTAAAATTATATTACCTGTTAAGCGCAGCAATAAGAGTTCTTTCATTTCTTGAGCATTTACAAACTAAGGCTATATATAGTTCAATTCAATTATAGTCAAGTTGATACCAGTGATCATAAATACCTACCATGGTTTAAGCCGCACAAATAGTTCTTACATGATAATATAGATAGAACTCGGTGGTAGGTACCCATTTAGGTAGTCAATGTGCGATAAGGAGCTTCTCGCCGCTGTTATAGATATATATATATAAAATTCTCGTGTCCCGATGTTTATTGCCAAACTCCTCCAAAACGGCATAACCAATTTGTATGAAATTTTTGCGTGCATATTCTCGGTCCGATTCTCAGACCTACCCGGGCTGAGAATCGGCCAACATCTATTTTTCAAACCCTTAAATGATAAGGGTCACCTACCCCTACAATTTTTTTGACATTTATTTTATTTTATTGTGATTCAGCATTGAAAAACACATACAACTTCAAATATTCACCCTTTTACGATCAACCCAGGTATTTTAATCACGATTTTTATATTACTCTGTTCCATCCACTGAGCCGCAACAGGGTTGCAAGATGCTAATCGAATACAATAATTGTAGTAAGATAAGTTTTATGTACCTACGATCTATTTGGTAAATCTGAGAATCGTACGTCATGTATTTTTATACGCAAAAATTTTAATTAGTGATTTTTTTAATATTTTCTATGGCAATTCAATGTTTGCTGGCTCAGCTAGTAAGAATATATTACCTGCAGCACTGTCTCCCCGCTGCACGCCGCCGCGCAAGGGAAGCAATAATATGACCACTGCCCCCCCACATCGCGAGCCCGCCGTTCCACCATGGGCCGCATAGATCCATCTTCAACCCGTAACTTCAAACAGCCCAGATGCTCCAGAAACTCCGTCTCAGCCTGGAATGTCCGACAAGTGTCATATTAATCACTGAGGACTACAGAGCGTGATGCATGACGCCACAATATCTTGTAAGAATGGACAACGCTTGAAAGGATCTTATAAAATAAAATACATAGGGGTTCAATTTCTCATCATTTTATTTTATCACCTTAATAAATTGTCATGTTTCAAACATACTTACCATTTTACTGTGCAGGGCGAAATAATTCACATACCCTGTGTATATTTTAATGAACCAGGGCTACCTTTAAAACGGCATTATATTATTTTGCGCCTGTGTAAAAGCAGGCATGCATCACTCCGCGCTTTAAGTACGAAAACATTACGATCAGAATCCTCAATATATGCAGTCGCTTGTCTAATGTCTATCGCTTACCACGTTCTTTTTTTATTAAGTATAATCATAGGTACACATTATATTCTCTTTGTAATTTTATCGGAGTAAAATTATTCTCAACGTGGAGAAGCAAACAAAATTAAATCAACATTATATCTACCCACCTAATCAATATAATGTTCTGTAGTCGTGCGATTTGTAATAAGATAGCTTTGTCACATTGGTCCTGGATGTTATAGCCAAAAGTAAATAGCTAAGTAACGTGCAGATAGCACCCAGTCATTCATGGGGCTCAGCTCTGAGTAAGTGTGGTGGACCCAAAGAACGAGTAGGTCGCGGTGTGCGTAAACTAATCTATCAATGTATCCTCAGTCAACCGTAGCTGTGAACTGAGTATCAACGACTAAAATGGAAGAAGCTGTTTCTTTGACAAATGCAGAAAGTGTGAATCTTGTGTTCTAAAGGTCATTGTATCGAAAATTTATTGAAGTAGGCGTTACTTTGCGGAAATCCATAATTATTAAAATGATTTGAATTTTCTTTAGTGTTAATTCCGCCAATAATTGCCTTTAAACAATTCGACACGAGTTTTGCCTCTACACGAGGCATCCTCAGGACGTGTTTCCTCGCCGAAATCTGGCACGAGACTGCCAGCAGTCGTTCAAACAAGACAACAAGCCAAAGAACCTGAGAGTTGAACAAAGCATACAAGATTTTATGACGATACGTCACTCGAACGGTTAGCTCAGTTGGTTAGAGCATTGGCACGAAACGCCAGAGGTCGTGGGTTCGAGTCCAGCATCGTTCATAAAATATTGTTTTCAAATTTTATTTGTATATTGTTTTCTCCTACATTTTATATTTATATAGAATAATTTTATTTAATCATTACTCATTTGTACACACGTCACGTTGTTTCAAATCTGCGCTCTTAGTGAGAAATACTGCAGGGTTACGGAGTACTAAAAATGTGAGCGGGCAGCGGGTGGTATTGCGGGGAAGGGTAACGCGTGAGACCGTGCCGTACCCCGCCGCCGTCTGTCACCCCGTTGTCGGACTATACGAATACTCTTTGTATGGGAAAAATAGGATTCAAATATAATAATTCAATATTTCTCCGAAATAATTGTTTTACCAGCGTGATTGCTCTATCTTAATAGAAAACTTTGTAGGTCTGCACCCGCGGGAAAGCCAGATGACGATCGTAAGCAGAGGAACCGCTTTGGATTTTGACTGTCCAAGTCTGTGATGATTGATATTTGTTGTTAATTAAGTGGAGCAGATAGGCCCCCCTCAAGATGGACCGCCTATCTTGTCGAGATCGCCGGAATAGTTTGGATGAGGGCAACGCAGGATGGATCATCATGGCGATCTTTGCGGCAGGCCTTTGTCCAGCACAGGTGCAAGTGATCGTGATGATGAAGTGGAGCAGTTGGAAACCCTCAATAAGTCTGTGTTTAAGAGTCTACATCTGTTGCAGGCGCTGGTTCTGGTTTACACATATTAACTTTTTGGAGAGAACTTGCCATATCTCGTTTTAGTACTGAGTGACACTAAGACTAATAAAAAAATATTTTGTATGTTTAATAAAATGTATCATAAATACATTTTCACGGTAATTAAACTCTTCGTAAATATTTCGACGGGTGGTAAATTATAATATAAAAAAGGTAAATATTTTTTAACCTAATTATTGCTTCTCGTAATAAATAAATAAAAATGTGCACCTTCTTAAATCGTCTCACCTCAGAAGAGCGCTAAGAAGAAGATTTAAAGAAGAATAAAGAACGCGAACGAAGCAGTTACTGCTTTCTACTAATATTTGACGATATTATGATCCTGCATAATATTTTAACCCATAAAACATTGCAAGCTTAAGAACGCAAAGCTCCTTTGACAGCTGTCAAAATTTGCCACGATGACTTTCGGTCGGATAATACTCTGAAACCCAGTATGTATGCATTTCTTAGACCAATATTTTCAAAATATCTAACATTTGCAAAGGAAAATATTTTATGCTGAGAACCAACATGAAAACCCTTAAAAACCATGGTTCCCGAATTCAAAGGCTACCAATAAATGAGTAATTGACGCTTACGACATAACATAACCATGCCAGCATTCTAATATTTCTGACAAATCTTAGAAACAGGGATCACTGTCTGTCTGATATTCATGTAGATAATGTGGACGATTTATTTTTATTTAATAAATTCTTTACAGAATTATAAGTACCCATACCTGAAATACCCCATTCTACTTCCTCAAAATGTTTCCCTAGTATTGTCTAAAAATAATATTATAAGTAACACCTCCCACCACACAAAATATATATAGGGATAGGATTTGTTCGCGTGTACCAATGCATTTGCTTCCATACAAGGAATAGAATTATAATAAATAAATAAAAATGAATAGTTCCTTAGGAAAAAAAATACATGCGCTCACATCCTCATTAGGGTATACATACATATATATTTATTGAATCAAAGCTATTACTTTCTATGATTGTGCCAATAATCCCACTAACTTTTATAATATTAAATGGGTGTGCTTTCATATTGTATCCTCCGTAAGTTAACTACGTTTTCAGATGTGCGAAAAGAAAATGCCATTTAAACTGTAAAAGCCAATCCAAACCCAGGAGTAAATATCAAACTTCAGTGACAAAAAAAAACAATGTAAGCTTATAAGCTAAGCTTGGAGATTTACTTGAGTTGAAGTTTTGATATATCCGACCTTATCATTCCAAAAAAAATGAAAACCGAAATAAGAATTTTGTTTAAAGATAATTTATTTTCTACCAGTCATTTTTAACTAATCCATTTTGAAAATGTTAAAAACTTGTGATATCGTTTGCTGTTTTCAATTACATATACTTTTTAATAATTATACTTATTAATACATGTTGTTCAAAGAAAAATTAAGTTGTGTCCATTTGTGCTTTGGTATATACCAAACACCCTTCAAATCTAAGCAACAACAGAAGTAATAATATTATAAAATGCATCTAAATAAATATATTTTTATTTATTTCTAGGTTGCAGAAGAGGTATTGTATGCCACTGCGTATTATTGTAACACTTGTGCTGTCTATTGTTCCATTTGACTTCACCGTACAAACAAGCAATCATTACTAAGCAGTGGCATAAATAGCTATTGGTGTTTGTTTGCTTAGAGCTTATAAATTCCCTTGCTATCACACCAGTTACAATATTATATTTCTGCTTCAATGTTTTGCTTATTCTTAATAATAGGTACCCTAATAATGTTATGCTTTCATTGCAATATCGATGTGCTTTCATTTTGTCATTATATTTCACATCTATTGATGTGCCTGGAAGAGATTTAATAAGTATTTGACACAGTTGACAATGTTTATCTCAGATTTTTAATATCAAATATTTCTTTTGTAGCTATACCTAGTATTGTTGACAATTTGTTTTAGACACATTAACGGTAAATGTTTATAATATATATAGTACTTCCATGTATACTTCTCCATCATCTCTCTTGTTGACTTTGAATCAAACACACCAATATAATATACAAATTATAAAAAAATAAAAGTATTTGTAAGTATGACTAAATCAAAATGGTGTTTGATTGTTATTCATTTTATATTCACTTCCATTTTTTTTCAAATTATATGATTATGTTTTCAAATATAAGGCAAAATATTGCAGTTCTGATGGATATTGGCTTTTTAGCTAATAAATAATTTATAAAATAAAATGCATACTTTCTTAACATAAACAATAATTTTTGTTCAATAAAAGATAAAGAATTAAATATGAAGATAAATGTGACTTAATTTTCAAAACTTCAATTGTTATTTAATCATCCCCATGATTGCAGTTATTGTTTGGTCTCACATTTTAAAGCAAAATTTAATACATATTATATAGATTTATAATAGTAAAATAAATATTTACCTTTGTTTCCTTAAGTTTATCTTCTACAACTGGTTTCATTGGTCTTGAAACAACAGTATCTTCATAACCCTCTGCCCCCGGGGGACAGTCTGGCAGATCCATCTTGACACACTACACTTCAAGTTAATAACCTAATGGTCATTAACTTTTTTTTCACTGAATTTATTCTTCAATTCTTCACTTATTCTTGACCACACATGGCTGGAACCAAATAGACCGTGCCAGTAAGTAAATGACTTATAATGTCATGCCTTATTATTTGGAGACAATTAAAAGAATTGATACTTACACAACAATTGTAGATCATAACTGACACTGGTAGCAGAATTTACCAATAAAAAATTTTGTTTTTCAAATGACAGAACCATTTTCTAAGCTATAACATATTTATAATATGTATTCATGTTTTGCAATATTGCTACTGTCTATCATAATTAACAATAAATATAAAAAATAAGTGCTTAAAAATATTGTAAATGCTGATTAAAATCACCTTTCCTCACACAGTAAAAGCATCATCCTTATGATGTAAGGTAGATAAAGCTGATAATGATCCTCACCAGAAATGAAATCCATAGACTAATATTTTATTTATAATATGTATTGGTCGATGAACCTGGATTTTTATTAGTAATTTAATAATATAAATACTGCAGCAATTTTTTACTATTTCTGAGGTATAAATTAATGCAACAGTTTATGTAATATTTTATAAATATATTTCTTTGTCAATAATTAGCAAACTCAGATCAGACCACTAGGACTAAATTAAACCTCATTATTATTACAATTAAGACTCTTTTAATATTTAGGTAAAAAAGTTTATTACAATTAAAAAGATTGTTCCTGTAAATATTGGACAAATGGAGAAATATAGACATTATTTCTGTAAAACTCTCGAATTTGTATTTATTCAAATATAACAGAAATCTCAATGATATTTAAAATAATTAAAACAGAGTTAGCTTCTATATATACTTCTAAGACAGCCAACTTGGGTGGTCTCTTGTCATTTTATGATTGGGCAACAGCTGCATTCATAGGAGCAGACAATGGCTAATTGAACTATATAATGATGTATTTATTCTTACTTTAAATGTTAAAAATACTCAAAAAAAATTCTAAATGTTTGTTCTACTGCAAAGTCTATGCACATTTGACAAATAAAATAAAAGTAACTTGTAATGTTATTAACAGGGAATCTGAAAGAGTGAAAGCCTGCCACTATGAATTCAATCTGTAAATTGTTTATTTTCAGTTTTATTTGTGTAATTAATCCCATAAGTGAGGATTATCACTTTAAAACATAAATTGTTTACAATCTATCTAATTAACAATATTTGTTCCTTTCACAATTAAAATACAATAGAGTTGAGGTCTGAGAAAGAGTTGTGGAGCTAAGGCAATGATAATACCTATCTAAATATGTCATCAAAATTCATAAAAATAATTTTAACAAGCCCCTGCAAAGTAGTATTCTCTTTGTGTTAATTTGTGCTGCAGTGATCTATTGTGTGTATGTTGTGCTAGTGTTTTCACCAAAATAAGTAGAAATATAGTTTTCAAAGCATTAAAGAAAACCACCAAGGTTCAAATACTTTTAAATTTGGTGAAAAAATCAAAACATAAAATAAAATAAAAAGACCAACAAAGACTCAACAAATAACCAGTTGAATCAATAACTATCTGGCCAAGAAACAGGTAGATAACTTTATTGTTTATGTAACAGCCTACCAGACTTTTCAGAAAAAAATTTAGTTCTCTTCAAATAAACACTTTCTGAATGTTTATCTTTTTCATGTCATGATAATATATTTTTGCTGTATTGATTGTAAAATCCGGAAGTTTAAAATTATGTTTTGATAATTAGACTTTTCCAAATCATCACATTAAACTTTTGTGAAGTTGTGGTGAATAGAAAATGCATAAATTTACATATTTAACTTTTGGGAATAAATAGATTGTCTATATTTGACTGGACTAACATCTAGCATATTGATTCGGAGGCCCACAAGTTTCAATTTAAAACTTAAAACAATATTTTTATTTACTTTACTCTTAGCTTGAGCAAGAGAGATCTAAAAATCATAACATAACAGTATTTAGGCATATGTCAATATACTGCAGCAATAAGTGAGAGACAACATATGGAACATTATAAGTACACTTTGGGACAACCACCTAATATATCATATTTCAATATGCCATCAATAATCCACCTACAATATCAGGCTGTATCATATAATATGTTAGGCATGCTATAAGATGGCCAAATAGTAAAAAAATGATATGAGTTTTGTGATATAATATAATTGTAAATAAACATAATATTTTCAGTAGATTAATTGAGACTTAATATTTTTAGGTAAGTTGGATTTTTTTATATTTATCAACAAAAAAGTAAGTAGTAAATAACAAAAAAATATAGTAAACTATGCAGAATTTGAACAAGTTTAATTTATTAGCTTAGATCATTTTTATGTCTAGATAGACATTGACAGCTGTAAATGAAGAATTTATAAAGTTTCGCACTACATCTGATCTGTATCTGTGAAAACACGGTCTGAAGTAGTTGTAGAACTATTTCTACAGTTGACTCAAAAAAATTGCATGATGGAAGCGGGATCTAGTGCATAAACTGCCATAGAAATAGTTCAATGACTATCCCAAACCATGTTTTGCCAGATATGTATCAGATGTAGTTCAAACAAACTCTTAACATCTATTTTGAGCAATGCATACACACTAACATAAAATGTCATACAAATAACGAGTGTAGGACATAGCTTGTCACACACACTAAAGTCATAATCTTGGCCTGTTTTCACGGTTGTCTTGTTAGACAACTTGCTGTTGCAAGAGACAATCTAGATGAATAAATTATCTATGTTTATTAGATAATTAGTATGTCTGTAACCAGATTCAAAATTGAAACCTTACAAATGTATCATTTACCTTTTAGGTACGAATTGAAGTACAGTTGATTGTATAGATTATATTTTCTAATATGTATATATAATAATTGCACATTGGTTTTACTTACCTATAAAATCTTCAAACACATCACTGAATTAATAAATGCAAGACAAAAATATCGGTTTAAATTGTATAGAAAAGGCGTCACATTTGTACAGAGATCCTAGACACCATTTCATTATTTTTTTTAACATGGAAGATAAGATAATATTCTACCGAATTTAAAATCGAAACAAACTGGAAGATAATAATGTCAACACTAATGCAAAACTAACCTGGAATACCAAGCTTCGTCCAAAGTTGTTTTTTGCGTAAATGGGTTAACAGTAGTGCGATATTTTTATTCTTCAGCTTCAAAGGGATATACTCATAACTTAAAAAACGAATTTCATACGTACATTCAAATTGTTTATGTTGAAGTGTCTAACAATTTTTTAACTCTTATCTGCGTCATCGGATGTTTGGATTATAGAAATTTTAATATCGATTTAGCCTTAGGAATCAAAGTTGAAACATACCTATTTGCAATTTCCAGATTTTATGGTCAACTGACAACTGACAAGTAATAGGTCAAATAGTAACACTGAGTATTGAGTACCTACTGACAGCCGTGGCCTGTGAATCTATAGATAAACAATGGCAAAGTGTGCCATTGTTTAACAATTTGCTTTTTTTATTGTTCACAATATAAAGCATTAACAGTTAATATGATACGATATTACTCTCTAACGAGTGAAGAATCGTAACTCCATAGAAAAAATAGGTAAACATAACGGGAAATTTCAAATTAAGAATCTCTCTTCAATTTTACTAGAGTAGGCCGGCTACTCACGGCGATTTTTCGTTACGGTAATTTTTAAATCACATCTTCGAATGCTATGAAAATACAAGTCACCACAGATAGCGCACTCTCATTATATATTGCCATAGCCATGGCTATAGCTCTCGACTCTGGATCAGTCACTTTAACAAAAAAATCACAATGAGGGGCAAAATTATAACATGGAGAAAATATTATATTAGGGAACAGATTAATGAAAAACTATATTATTATAAATCGTCTTCTAACTTAGTAGTTACTAAAAAGAAATAAAACAAATTCAAATAATTTTATTAAAACAAGAAATCTGTTCAATTAAATTAGTCTTTCTGTTTTTGGAGTTTACGCCTTAAGAATCGATTTTTATATAAGGCACCCGGTATGAGAAAAATATGGAGAGTAAAACCTACTCATCAAATGGGATAGCAACGTTTTTGGTGCGCATCATTTCTCGCGCACCTTTCACTTTTCAATTGTGTGTGTGTATGTATATACTTGTGTGTAGCCAGCATACACAGTATAATCTACCTATTAGAATGTAATTTATTTATTAAAATTGGAATTTTGAATTCCGCTGACATATTTTGAGCGTTAAGGATTTATTTGATTTTTTAATTAATACGCTTTTATAATCTTCTGCTGTATGTCTGTAACCGACTCCATTGGGCTTGATTTTGTTTAGTACCTGTTCAAAGACAATCGTTGTTGAGGAGTAAACTCCAGTCGTGCGTCGGAGCTGACACACACACTTTTATTTTATTTTGTGACGGCGCCTTATTATTTCTCTTAACTCTTTTCTGCAAAGATTGTATAAAGTTCTTTCTCTTTCATTTAATTCATTTTCTCTGGATACATTAAAAGCACCCAGAATAGTACAGCGTTTTCAAGATTTAACAACAATGTTTAATGATTTATGGGTTCTCACCCAACGATATTTAAAAGTATAGATAGGTTACCTAGACAACATTCGGTGTTTGTAAATGATACACTATCACACACATGAATAATTATTTAAATTGCAATAGCACACTACATTACGAGTACGCGTCAAAGAAGGATAGTAAATGCAATTATCGCAAGCAAAAAAGAGGTGAATCTAATTTGCTAATTGCTTCGTATTTGAATACAAAAATACAGAATAATTCATCAGGTATATTTTTTTACCGTACACCATAATGAATCGTATTTTATGCTTAAAATACGATTCATTCATGAATTCATGTAGTAGTAAAACTGCATTGAAATTAGGTAAATGAAAAGTGTCATTGATTAAAAAAAAGAATTTAATATTGATTTTAATATATAGCCACATTGCTGATATCAATTGTTTGTCCATAAAATAATAATAAAACATACAGACATAACACACCAAAACCGAAATGCAGTAAGAGTCCCATTTTTACAATTTTACGAACGACAGGTCCCAAAAAGTTTTAAGTTTACAATTATTATTTTTTGTACCTTATATTATTTATGAATGTCTTTTTGTTGAGGGTTTATTACAATAAGATAATGGGAGGAGAAGTAAATGATTCATTGATTCTTCTACAGTTAGCAAGCCTACCTACCTACCTACCTAACTTTACGTACCCTAAAATTTGTTTTTGTAGTTTGATAGTTCAGCTACCTATATACGCACTTGTTTTGTAAAAATTATTACATTCACTGCACCAACGCCTTTTTTACATCATTTCCTAAAATATACTATCTCGATCAGCCCGCAACAGACAGCATAAATATTTCGTCGTTTCTGTACGTTAATCTATGTGCACACTCGAGACTCGAGTCTCGATGCCATGGCGTCATGTTTATTTTGTTAGAGAAATAATGAAATCAAAAAACCAAATTTAAATAATGGTTTCTTAACTGTGGTATGTAATTCTATGAATTTCTTTTTACGTAATTAGTGCATCTCGCAATAAATAAATAACACAATACGGCATTTTAATCTTGTACCTATATCAAATTGTAAGCAATTCTTTCAACAACAAACGTGTTACTGGTTTCGTATCGATAGAGCGACTACGACCAAAGAGACCAATTGTCTCCATTTATTGGCGATTTATTTTCGACGCGCTAGTGACATATCTACCTCTTTTAATACTATATTATCATTGGTTCTCACCAATGACGTTCTATATATATAGGCAATGCACCTCATACAAAATCAAAGCCGAAATATGGCACATGCCACAAATGACACCATGATAAGCTTCGACTGCTATGCCTACACACTTCTGCGTGTACTCCAGTTTTTTAAAATTTTATTGGTCAAGAGGCAGCAATGGCTATTTCAGTTTCAGCTGCGTATTTTGAATTTGGAACCCGATTTGGACAGTGGCATCAACAGAGTAGCAGTTAGGTATTTTTTTATACCCAGACGAAAAAGAGGGTTCGTATAAGTGTTATCTTCGTCAGTCTGTATCTATTTTCAGATCAAGATCTGTTCAGTCGGCCTTTTTACGTTTTTAATCAAAAATCACACTCATATTATAAAGGGGAAACTTGTATGTTTATTTATTGGCTTGTGTTTATATTTGTTACTCCTTTACATTCTAAGGGTATTTGAATTTAATAAGTTAAGGCAACCTTTAATGAGAGAAACTAATACTCAAATATAATATTTATATTTATTAAGTATAATATTTATATTTTTATAAAATAATTAGTTAAACTGATTATTTAAATGTTAAGTTCCTTGAATTAAATAAAATTTATCTTTTAGACTTAGATAAGCAAGCGTGCATCAACATATATTTGTATCACAGCTTTTGTCAAATTTTAAATGTGGCTAAATCCAAAAAACTTAGATCCTTTAGTGGTGAAATATAAATATGCTTATTTCGTGTGTAAATTTCTTCTCAATTCTCTCTTCAACTGATGCCATTTCTCTTTCATTATCTCGTGTACAGGAAAGCTGAAAAATATTAGCTTTTACATATTTGCGATGTAAATAAGCATCAATAATAGTCACTAGGTAACGATACTTCCATAATAACGTGTAAATAGCACTAGTATGTAATTGTTCACGTTCTTGTAAGCCGTTCACTTTACACAAAATACAATATTGCTAATCATTGTTCACTAGGTTTTAAAAATAATAAAAAAAAACAACAACAGACTTCAAAAACCCAATTCCAAAACGACAGATAGGTATAATATGCATATGCAAAAGTATAAAAATAATTGCGTATTTTATACTATCTAATTAATAAATCTAATTCTCGTAACGATTGTTGTTTTTGTTTTTTTGTTATTTTTAGTGAATCTGAACAACCAGCTAGTGCTAATAATTTGTCTAAATAAATATGTGTAGATCTACTAAATTTTGCAATGCAGCAGTTAGAAATTCTGCCACAGATCCCACCCTTACTGTAAGTAGTTAAGGAGTTCCATTGATTCCATTGACTACGACAATTACTTGACCATAACAACGTGAAGGAAATTAACTCATATATCCGGATAGCATATAAAAGATTCGGCCTAGTATCGTTAATTTACGCCTAAGAATTGAGAAGTTCCGTTGCTTTGTCATGGATCCTATAATTAAAGCATAACCAAATTCTCACCAAACTACCTGTGAAGTATACGTGGATAACACTGAAAATGTTTAGAACTGGCCATCGAATTTCAATTTAAGAACTCTTTGGTAATCTAATGTAGTATATTGCATTCATTTGTCATTTGTTTTTGTGAATTGGCGGCAAATCTAAACTGTTGTTACACGTGAAAATGAACCTAACGCGAGAAAATTTTCGGTCAATGATTTATTATGACTTTCGTTGTAGGCTTACACAACAACAAAGATATGATAGGCAGCTATTAGTATTTCTTAATGAAGCCCCATCTCGTGCCACTATTTACAATTGGTTCAACGAGTTTAAGTGTGGATGTAGCAATCTCAATGATGATCCGCGTGAGGGACGTCCTTTAACTACTGAAGATAACATCAGTGCTGTGCGACACATGATAAAGGTTGATAAGAGAGTGACCTATCAGCAGATATGGGCAAGCCAATGTCTACATTGGTATGAGTCAAGTTCAAAAAATATTACACGAACATTTAGGCGTCAGGAAGCTTTGTAGCAGATGGATTCCCCATACATTAACCGACGGCCAGAAACACCTTCACATGGACTGGTATCGCCAAATGTTAGATAAGTTAAACGGCGGTGACTCAAATGCTGTATTTGACATCGTCAAATGGTGATGAAAGCTGGATATATTGCTACTAACCCGAAACCAAAAGATAATCAGCTCAGTGGGTGTTTCAAATTCAACTTCAAATATTTTTATCCAAAATAGGATTTAAAATCACTTATTGAACGTCAAAAACTACCACCCATTCAAAAGAGACTGCCTCAGACCTGAGAAGAATGGGCGCAAGAAACTCAGCGGGCTTTTTTTTAATATAAAATATGGATTACAATGTAATATCGTACAATAACCATTTATAATTAAAGAGCCTGAGGGTGTTCGCTTTATTCCCAGTCCGTGGTGTCATTAAGAAAATCGTTTATGCTATAATAACCTTTCCCACACAAACGTTTTTTAACAATTCTTTTAAATTTCGTAACACATTTGTTTTGTACATTTTCTGGGATCATATTGTAAAAGCATATACATCGCCCAACAAAAGACTTACTAACTCGACCCAACCGAGTAGTAGGCATAACAAGTTTATTTTTGTTCCTCGTGTTAACATTATGAATGTCACAGTTTCTAGAAAATTCGTCAATGTGCTTATGAACATGCAGAACATTATCAAAAATGTATTGAGAAGCAACAGTCAAAATGTTTATTTCTTTAAATTTTTCTCTTAATGATTCTTTAGGACCTAGGTTATAAATCGCGCGAATAGCCCTCTTCTGCAGCACAAAGATAGTATTAATATCGGCCGCACTGCCCCATAACAATATACCATAGGACATAATACTATGAAAATAACTAAAGTATACTAATCTCGCTGTATCTATGTCAGTTAACCGTCTAATTTTCTTAACCGCATATGCTGCAGAACTAAGCCTATTCGCCAATCCTTCAATACGGGGGCCCCACTGCATTTTGGAATCAAGAGTAATGCCACGAAATACAGCAGATTCCACTGGTTTTACCACCTCTCCATTCAATAAAATATTCGCATCTACATTTTTGACATTTGGCGCGGTGAATTTAATATATTTGGTTTTATGACTATTTAACAATAAGTTATTGGCGCTAAGGCAGTACACGATGTCAGATAGAGCATTGTTTACTTCGTCATATAAATCTTAGCTTCGTTTCACTTTGAATATGAGTGAAGTGTCAACCGCAAACAATACCACCTTGTGTTTTTTTTCTACAAGGTTAGGTAGATCATTTATATAAATTAGGAAGAGGAAAGGTCCAAGAATAGACCCTTGTGGTACCCCCATACCGAGAGGAGTCCCAGGAGATCTCCTGCCATTCACCTCAACCCTCTGAATCCTATTATTTAAATATGAGATCAGAAGATCGAGTGCAGATCCTCTTATACCATAGTGACATAGCTTCCTGACCAGCGTTGAATGTTGAACGCAATCAAAAGCCTTAAATAAATCACAGAAGATACCAAGTGCATTCTGTGATTCCTCCCAGGCCTCAAAAATATTGCTGATGAGTTCAACACCTGCATCTGTAGTCGAGCGTCCCCTAGTAAAGCCAAATTGTTTTATATGAAGTAACTTATAAGTGTTAAAGTGAGTAAGCATTTGGCTTAAAATAATTTTTTCAAAAATTTTACTAAGGGTCGGCAACACTGAAACAGGGCGATAGTTATTTGGGTCAGAAGTGAGTCCCGATTTAAATATTGGCGTAATTTTACTATACTTCAGAAGGTCAGGAAACACGCCATGTTCAATACAGCTATTAAAAACTAGTGCTAGATATGATGCTATGACGTCAATAACAGAACTTATTATTTTTACAGATATGCCCCATATATCAGCAGTTTTTTTCATTTCTAAGGATCTGAAAGTTTTATTTATTTCTGCTGGGCTAACAACAGTGAATTTGAAATTTTGTTTACATTCCTTAACATTTTCCAAAAGAAGTGACTCGGCAATATTGGTGGTGCTTGAGATGGAAACTGGAATGTCAGAAAAAAAATTCTCAAAAGCAGAAGCTACTTCCTGCTCAGAGTGGATATTTGTATTGTTTATTATTAGATTATATTCAAACTTGCAGTCTTTCGCTCTTCCAGTTTCCTTTCGAGGATCAGCTAATTAAGGTGAAGAAATGAAGTAGTTAAGTAAAAAAGATGATTGCCTCACTCTTTGGTCGGAAAGGTCTTTTCCCGACAGTTGTGCTAGAAGATGGAAGATCAGTTACTGCAGACTGGTATGTCAATCGCTGTTTGCATGTTGTCTTGGAAAAAATTCGACAGCAGCGCCCTCGAAGCAGGATCCTCCTTCACCACGACAATGCTTCAGCGGACTCTGCAAAACGGACTGTTGAATATTTGACTAGGGCAGGTGTCGCGATAATGAGTCATCCGCCATACAGTCCTGACCTGGCGCCCTTCGACTTTTGTTTATTCCCAAGAACTAAACATAAAATTCGAGGCTTTCGCTTTACGAGCCCTGAAGATGCGGTGAAAACGCACGTAAATGCCATAGAAGAGGAAGGGCCCACTGCTTTTCTCATTGGTTCCATGGAATGCGACGATGTGTAGAGAGGAACGGAGATTACTTTGAAAAACAATAAAACTATTGGCGACTTTCAACATTAAGCCGTTTTTCATTTTCTAAAAATTTCAGTGTTTCCTTAGTATTCATTCCAATTAAAAAAAGAATTAAAATCGGTTGACGCGATATTGAGTTATTCGTAAATTTGTCGCGTACATACATATAGCAAATAAAAGACTTTAATGGTTTTCTCATGGTTGCCTTTATCAGATCTGGACCACAACGGGAAGCACCAGCTTTCAAATAAAAAAAATATCAAAATAGGTTCACCCAGTCGAAAGTTCTGAGGTAGCAAAAATAAAAGAAACAAACCGACGAATTGAGACCACCTCCTTGTTTGAAGTCGGTTAAAAAAAATTAGCAAAATCACCCAGTCGAAAGTTCTGAGGAAGCAAACATAAAAAACATACCGACGTATTGAGAACCCCCTCATTTTTTGAAGAAGGTTAAAAAGAGCGACTCTCTTGTTTTCATTCCTGACTGTGTCCTTTCATCTGTCCTATTTTGACAAGGGGGTCTTGTCTAGGGCCTTTTCAATAATTGTACCATATTTAATGAAAAAATATTCATTTTATTACATTAAGATGTTAAATTAAAATGAGGCGAGTGCTCACTGCATCATAGGCAGGTTGTATCACTTACCATCAGGTGAATATCATGCTCAACACATTATTTTATCTCATAAAAGAAAAACTTTAGTAGAAACTGTCTACAACTCAAGGTTCTGTACAATGTACAAATTCCTTAAAAGATTGGAATTAATATTAATTTGCTACAATAGTTACGTATTCAATATTTATTGGTTCAAGTGTATTTTAAAGACTTATCAAAAGATCCTCGTTAGGATACAGCAGTGCTAATTGTAAGTTTAACAGCAATGTTTTCTATTTGACTGTCTAACGTGCTGTAAAATGAGAGTTCCTGAGACTTATTCTGAACCCTGAAAACATATCAACGTACACTCACAACTGTACTTTTTTATTTGTATTTTACAATTCAAATAATAAACATGTAAAATTAGATTTAGATTTAACCAGTGGGAGGCTCCTTGGCACAGGATGTCTCAATATATTTTTCTCTGATCTTCTCAATATATTTTTGATGATATTCTGTATGTTCATAAGCACATTGAGGAATTTTCTAGAAACTCACAAATGTCACAACATTCATAATGTTCACACGAGGAACAAACATAAACTTGTTATGCCTACTACTCGGTTGGGTCGAGTTAGTAAGTCTTTTGTTGGGCGATGTATATGCTTCTACAATATGATCCCAGAAAATGTACAAAACAAATGTGTTACGAAATTTAAAATGAATGGGCGAACATACTGAGGCAATTTAAATATAAATGTTTATTGTACGACTAGCTGACCCAGCAAACGTAGTATTGCCAGTTAAGGTAATAAAAAAAAATTTGGGGTATAAAAAATAGATCACGACCGATTCTCAGACCCACCAAATACATAACATAAAACAATACAAAACATAATTACAAGTACCTAAAATTCATCGTACTACAATTATTGTATTCTATAGCCATCTCGCAACTCTTTGTACGATACAAAAATATGTGTAGATCGTAGACGGGTGAATGTTTGAAGTTGTATGTATTTTTCAAAGCTAAATCATAAAATAAAAATAAAAAAAATCATTTACGGGTATGAAAAAGATAAGATAGAAGGATGCACTCTTTGTCTAAGGTATCGATCGATATAGAGATGCATCGAAATATTCGTTGAAATTTAATTTGTGTCAAAACTTATGATTTATCAGTCTACATTTAATTGATTGTCAAATGTCAAATATTATGGTTGCGTTCAGAAATTTAATTTATGACAAAACTTAAGATTTATCAATCAAAATAAAAATAATCTGATAGATTTAGTTGACAACTGTAGTTAATCTACCAACTATAAGTTAGCTAAATACAAGTTTATTTTTTATCTCCTCAGAAAGTTAGAAAGATATAAAGATTCTAATTACTTATTAATTTTTAAACTATTTTTTTAATTTGATTTCTGAACGACGGGGGCGACATCAAAGGAAAATCAAAATCGTTGTTTTTATTTAATTCCAAGCATTTTCATATTCACCTTTAAAACCTTCCCTGGACTTCCACAATTAATTTAAGACCAAAATTTGCCAAATCGGTCCAGCCATTCTCGAGTTTTAGCGAGACTAACGAACAGCAATTAATTTTTTCTAATCCATATTTTTATATATAAAAAAAGCCCGCTGAGTTTCTTGTGCCCATTCTTCACATGTCTGAGGCAGTCTCTTTTGAATGGGTGGTAGTTTTTGACGTTCAATAAGAGATTTTGAATCCTATTTTGAATAAAAATATTTGAATTTGATGCCGGCTAGATTATGGGTACCACAACGGCACCTATTTCTGCCGTGAAGCAGTAATGTGTAAGCATTACTGTGTTTCTGTCTGAAGGGCGCCGAACCTAGTGAAATTACTGGGCAATTGAGACTTGACATCTTATGTCTCAAGGTGACGAGCGCAGTTGTAGTGCCGCTCAGAATTTTTGGGTAGTTCAAGAATCCTGAGCGGCACTGTATTGTAATTACTATCCGCTGAACGTTCTGCTCGTCTCGACCCTTATTTTCATAAAAAAAAGATTCGGTGTATCGACAGACGGAATCTTTTAATGCAGTGTGGTTTTTTAATATTTATATCGTCAGTTATGTGTGTCTAACATACTACAACACTGGTTCTCCAGTTTGACAAGTACTGACAAAAAAACATTTCGTACAATTTGTTATTGTTCAATCTATATATATATATATATATATATATATATATATATATATATTATATATATATATTTCCACGTATTTAGTCACTCACCACGATATCTCTGGAACCATAAGGCGTAGAGACTTGAAATTTGGTAGGAATATTCCTTTCGTCGAGAAGAGGTCAGCTAAGATTTTACGAAATTCCATCGGTGAGAGTTTTTTTTAACAGAACAAAGTCTGTCGGGTCCGCTTGCGTATTATAAAATACTTTACGAATCAATTGACAGACATTTAACTAATCTCTCACTAGCTTGATGCGAATCGGCATTACCATAGCATTGAACTATCATTGTACACTAAGGACTCGTCTTACTAAGAGTTCATTCCTCTAGTGGGAGAGATGGCTTTTGCGATTTATTTCTGCTGCGTTAGTTTGGCGCTGAAACTCGTATTCAAATATTTCTCTAATTTTCAATATAAGAATCCATATTTACTTTTAAAGCGAATTGAAAAAACAATTGAAACCTAACAATTTTGTGTTCAAGTATATTTTTAAATCTAGAATGTTCAAGGGTTAATGTGAAAAAAGTTGCGCTCTGAAATCTCGCACCAATGAGATTTTATTTAAGTCCCAAGTAGCCAGTACGCTCAAATGGCAATCTCGTAATAAACGCCTATTATTATACAATGAAATAGCATAGACAAATTCTTAATTCTGACTAAAATACCTCATGCCGATATTATTATGTGCTTCGATCAGACAAGACAATACACCGAGAACCACAAGATTTTAGAGGTCTAAGATTTTAGTGATTAATTTTTGATTTATTTAAAAGATTTGAAAGCAAATGTCACAAGATGACTACAACCAACTATAGAGACAACAGGCGTAGTCGCAAAGTGAGGCAAGTATTACTACGCCCACTTGGCAGTACTTGAGCCAGTCTCGAACAATGTGTGACGTTAACGTGCCACATGTTCTGTTAAACTTTACTAATAGTTGAAACTAAAAAGGTTGCGTTGTAAAACTTTGTATTTTATTAATTTTAGACATTCATACATCGTGCGGGCTCGATTTTCCCCGATTATGCTGCGAACATGTGCTCCGGAATTGGCGTCGGTCTTACCCGTTACCAGTCTTTTCCGGCTCTCCTACTCATCAGGCGTAGTCTCGAAATTATGGAAGGCGGCTTTAGTTCACCCGATCCCTAAGAAAGGTGTACACTCGGACCCGTCCAACAACCGCCTCATTGTCATTACCTCCATTTTCTCCAAAGGAATGGAGTTGATCATCAACTGCCAGCTCTAAGGATACCTAGAGGAGCACCAGCTGATCAGCGACTGCCAGTACGGTTTCCGTCAGGGTCATTGAGCAGGTGATCTATTTGCATACCTCACCCAGAAATGGGCGCAAGCAGTTGAGTCGAAGTCGGCGTTGGCAGTGAATTTGGACGAAGTGAAGGCCTTCGATCGGATGACATAAAGCGCTTAAAGCGAAACTGCCATTCTATGAGCTTCCCGAGAGGTTGAGCAAATGTATCACTAGCCAAAAAGTTAGCCGATCGGAGCATCAAGGTTGTTATCTACGGTGCATGCTCCGACTTAAAATCCATAAACGCTGGTGCAAGGCTGCGTGCTATCCACTTTACACTGTTTCTTCTGCATATCAATGATATGCTGAAAATCAGCAGTATTCATTGCTATGCAGACGGACAGCACAGGGTATGCGCCCTACACTCGCCGTGCCAACATGTCCCGCGATAGCGTCGACGAGAACCGGAACAAACTTGTATCTGAAATCGAAACTATTATTTGCAAAGTCTCGGAATGGGGCCGACAAAATTTAGTCCAACCCCAAGACACAAGTTTTTGCGTTTACCACTAAAAAAGCTCCCTTGGTGGAACAAATCTAGAGCTAATTAGGTACCTATTCATTGCATTCATCTATTTTGTGTTTTCTTACCAAAATTGATTGACCAGAGTATATAGAGCCGGATACATACACTTTAATTAATAAAGAGGGCGAGTTTAACACCAACACCAAAGTACTTTGTATCTTAATGCCATAGAGTAGCATGATATTACGTAAAAATTACCCTATCATAGCAATAAGATTTTCTTTCTCACTCCATACTATTATAATAAAACTAGTATTCCTGTCATCTGTGGTCTGGCGGAACCCAGTATCAGTTCAAACCATTGTCGGGGATCCAGTACTCTGAGAACAGCTAGATAACCTGGCGTTGCGTAGAGACGTCGCTTCATTGTGTGTCTTCTACCGTACACGGGACAATCCCGTGATATATACGATACGTCGTACAAAAAATACTCAATTTTTTAAAAAAATGTTCAAGGATGTTCAAACAATATTATTTTAGGTCACCATTTTAAAATTTAAAAGAAGGTCTCAAAATGAATTTAATATAAATTACAATTTACGTAATATAGGTGGTAATATAGCTGGTGTCTCTGGAACTTCTTGGAATAAGTTTTGACATATTAATTCTCACTGAATGTAGGATCAAGCATCATAATTCCAATCACACTTTACCTGGTTATATCTCATTGCATACTAAGATAAATCCCGTTCAAAATGATGGGGTTGTTATTTTCATTAAGGATAGTATTGCTTTTAGCTGTGCAGAACTGGTGGTTTTTGGGGCTAACTGCTTACAGCTCGACTTAAATAATGAGCTCACTTTAATTGCCCTATACAGATCGCCTTCTTGCGCTAATATTGAAATCTTTCTAGACTCCCTGGATCATACATTTAAGCAGGTAGGTCGTTCGAAAAACATCATTTTTATGGGTGATACAAATATCAACATTACTGGTAATATACATCCCCAAGCAAATGATTACTTAGCACTATTAGCCCTTCATAATATAGAAGTTGGCATAGACGCACCGACTAGGGACAATAGTTGCATTGATCATTGCATGTATAGACTAAAAAATAACAAAGCTGCTAAATTTGCTGTGTTAAAAGCTGATATTACCGACCACTATGTAACTCTTTGTAGTGTGTACGCAAAAGATAAATTCTCTTATATCGAAGAACGAAAACCTCCTTTTCAAAAACGATGTATTGACTATGAACAGCTCCTCAAAGATATAAGTAGTCAATCATGGGATGAAATCTGTAGTGAAACAGAGGTTGACAAAGCCTTTCAATTATTTCATGACATTATAGGTACACATATTAGAAATAATACTTCAGTTAAAAGCATTCCTCACTCTAGAGTTAAATTAAAACCTTGGATTACGGACGGGCTTCTCAAGTGTATACAAAAAAGAAACAAACTTTACAGATTATTTAAGAAATATTCTAATGATCCTATCACTAAATCTAATTACTTAAAATATAGAAATATATGTAACCGAATAATAAAAGAGGCTAGAGAAAAATACTATAGGATTAAAATTTCTAAATATTCAGGGGATTCTAAAAATATATGGAAAATTTTGAATGAAGCTTCTAATCGAAAGAATAAACAAAAGTGTACTATAAAAGAAATGTTAATAAATAATAAAGTTGTAAATTTTTCTTCAGAGGCAAATACAATAACAAACGCTCTTAACGGATTTTACTGCTCAATAGGACATGACCTTGCTCAAAAGCATTTAGATAAAGTAAGAACTACAGAGAAAGCCCTATGTAGCAAAATTAGTCTCCCCCGTATAGACAAAACTTTTTATTTAAAACCTACAAACCCAGCCTAACCTCGGCTAATGCATAAAAACACTTAAAAATACAGAATCTTGTGGGCACGACGGCATTACTTCTAAAATCTTAAAATTACTGTTTAATGAAATTGCTTTTCCTCTCTCAACCCTGATTAATTTAAGCTTTAAATCAGGAATATTTCCACAGACATTAAAAACTGTCATAATTATGCCATTACATAAAAAAGGGCCAGTTAACGTTATGTCAAATTACCGTCCTATTTCACTTTTGCCTATTACTTCAAAAATAGTTGAAAAAATTATGAAAATTAGAATAAACGCGTACACCTCCGATGTCTTGCATAATAATCAATACGGATTTAGAGAGGGAATAGGAACCAGTGATGCTATTGCTGATTTTACAAAACAGATAGTCTTGAATCATGAAAGCAAAAACAAAACAGTTGCCGTATTCATTGATCTAGCTAAAGCTTTTGACACCATTTCACATCAGTTATTGTTAAAAAAATTGGAGTTATACGGATTCATGGGAAATGCATTAAAATGGTTTGCTAGTTATCTTAAGAATCGAAAACAATTTGTACGGATCGGAAATCAAGTTAGCGGTGAAAATGGACCAGAAATTGTATTTGGTGTCCCTCAGGGAAGCGTGCTAGGCCCAATTTTGTTTAATATTTATCTTAACGACTTCTGTTCTTTACTGACGGACAGACAGACAGACTCTAAGTCATTATGTTTTGCCGATGATACTGTTTTGTTATTCACAGCCTCGACATGGGATAATGCCATCCAAAAAGCGGAATGTGGCCTTCGTCTGGCTAAGGACTGGTATGACAATAATTTGTTAACGCTAAACGAAGAAAAAACTGTATTTATGTGCTTCTCCCCTACTACAGCCGGTCTTCCAACTAAAACTCCAAAAATTCAAGTCCATTTCTGTCTCAACAAGTCTGACTGTATAAACTGCAAAACATTATCATGCACCCAAAGCACCACTTATCTTGGTATTATATTTGATCAACATCTTAGATGGGATATGCACGTAGATTTGCTGACAAAGAAAGTTAGAAACTTGAGCTATATATACAACAACTTAAGAAATATTTTGAGTAATGACCTATTATTGAGAGTGTACAGTTCCTTAACTCAGTCGTTAATCTTGTATGGCATCATAGCATGGGGTTCATATGGCTCAACTATATTTGACAAACTTAATAAGGCTCAAAATCTTAACCTCAAAATTATCTTAAAAAGAAGCGGAGGTTTCCAACGGAAGAGTTATTTAAACTGAGTAAAGTACTAACTCCAAGAAAATTATATGTATGGCAATTAGCAATATATATTGATGACTTTCCACTTGAGCAAGTTCAGAGTCACCTTAGGCGAAGAAAACAAAGATATTTGGTTCCACTGCGAACGTCTGGATTCGCAAAAAGACATTTTTCAGCTGCGGCGCCAAAGTTATTCAACAACCTCCCTGCGGAGGCAACTAATGTAATCCTATGTGCTGAAAACCCCTCTCGAAAAAAAAATTAAAGTTGGTTATGAAGAAATATTTGCTAGTTTGCTCTTTTGAAAACTTTAAATGTCTTTATGACAAGATTTGTTGATGCTAATGCTATTTGTATTTATCACGGACACTTTATCATATTTACTATGTACAAGTAACTATACTTCAAACTTAATACAATAACACTGTTGCACTAATATTACTTATATTTTATATATATTATTCTTTTTTTATAACTTTTCTTATTGTTTCTTATATATGTATGATAATCCAAATAAAACTAATAACAATTAAGTTTAGTTAGGTAAATAATTCATAAGATTAAAATTTTAGATTAAATTAGAAAACTTTAATATTTTATTTTTTAACAATTAGGCCGAGGACTTTTGGACAGCCCTAGCACAGGCTTAGGTCTAATTGGGCTGCCAGTTGCAATCACCAGCCTTAAGTTTTAGTCTAATGCTTTGGTCTATAAATTATGGTGTAAATGGTTTTCACTTTTTTAAGTCTCTAAAAAAATAAATAAATAAATAAAATAAATATCTATTATGTACCTACTAATACGAGTAGATTGTTTTTGTACGTTTCAAACCTACGTTGAGGCATGTTGGGCTCCTTGGAATAATAGGCAATGATTATTTTTTTATGCTAAAAGTGTAGAGACTAGCAAAGATAATATACCTACCCATTACAATAAAACTTCACTGAGGATTATAGAAACCAGAATTATAAGCGGCATTACAATAATTGTGCTCGTTCACTTTCAGAGGTAAGGATGTTGAGTCTCATAGATCAGTAATGTCACTAGCTACGGCACCCTGTTAACGGAAACACATACTAATGCTTGCACATTATTGTTTCACGGCAGAAAAAACGCACTGGCCAGCATTCTGTGAAGAGAAGACAAAATGGTAGAATAAAAAATATCAGAAATAAATACTTTATTCGTGGTGGCAAAATTATATACTTACCTATAGGTTCAAAAAGAACGGATGTGGTGCCGTTCTTACCACTATGGAGTGGAATAATGAACTTATAAGACACGAGGGCATTCACCGAAATAATGAGTCAATGGTAATTAGTATTAACATAATAGAAGCCTCTCTGAAGGAACCTGTATCTGGTTAGTGTCCGTCAAAGCGCACGCGCAGAACGCAGGCCGGCGCGGGCGGCCGCAGAGTACACGCCACAATGAGCCGCTACGGACGTATTAGAACCGCTTCAGCTTTTACTATTTTAACGCAATTTGTTATCGGTCACGCTTATATCAACACTTTCACTCCTGTTGCAATTTCGGAACGTGGTGTGCCCATAGAGATTAAGTACTGGGACTCGAAAAGAACACCCTTATCGCATATGGTCGATGTTACAAATGAGTTTGGCTTAAAAGTTTTGGCCGAACATAATTTTTTAAATGAAAATAATGTTGCGTTCTCCCCGTACGGACTTATGGGGATATTAGTGGCTCTATTTGAAGGTGTCGATGGTGAGTCCTCGTTCCAAATACAACGAGCAATGCAACTGCCGTGGAATAGAAATATTATGAGGATCGGTTTCAGAGATATACACCGTAATTTAAAGGTAAGATTACTATTAGTATTAAGTTTGCTTTCATTTAAATTATTAGCGACAAACCAATTATTAAACCAATTCAATTTATTATTTTATCTGCCGTCCTGAGCTTATGCCTTTTGTTCAATCCACTAATGAAGTTCACGTTATGGTAACTTGGTAAGTAATCACTAAAGCACATAAAGTTTAACAACATTACCAGACTTATTATAGTTCAAAAATATAGAATTTTTTGAACTATAATATTATTATTATATATCCCATACTATTATTAGTATGGGATCTAGATTTATTTCTGTGATATCTTTGATAGTTGGGTTTCGATCTAATTTTAGACATTTTTAATATTCGATCTGAGGTGCGGTCATAAAAGAGCTTTGTTCAAAGTCTTATCAACTCTTGTCAAACTTAAGAATTTTTTTGCGATCAACGCTGTTGTAATTCCTCAGGTGCAAGAGTGACTCCCGGGCACATTTAGTCGTCCTAATTCAATCAAAAAATTATTTGCAGAAAAGATGAATATTACGACTGAGTACCTACAACATAATTCCATAAAAATCCAATTGTTAAACTTATAGTTACGAGTTTAAAGTTATAGTCACCTAGCGATATAGTAAAAAAATAAAAGTATTTAATGAATCGATATACGTTTTATCATTATTGTATTTTAAAATTGACCATATTCTTTAAATTATAATATTTCAACTAGGCAATAAACGAAAAAATAAAAGTTGTTAAGTTTACATATTAATTATTAATCATACAATAGAATTGGTAAGTATATACCTACTCAATTAATGGTGTGATACTCGAGCAGTAATTGTAATATTAGGTACGCACAATCTACTCGGATAAAATCGCATGAAGAAGCTATAGTTCTCATTGCTAGCGCCGTGATGTTGCACAAAAAATACATGACAAGGGTTTTTAATAGAAATTCATACAATACCTGTTTGCTGGTGCGTGTCTAGACCACATGCACATCAAGTTTTTAGGGCTCTGCTGGTTCTATAATTAAACATTTAGACCCCAACACGTAGAATGTTCAATATCTTGTTTTTTAGTATTATGTGTCTAGATAATTATCTCATAAACCATACCAAACCATATTTATTTGCGGTGCAGAAAATTGGCGATTTTTGCTATCAACATTGTGGGTTCCGTACTCTTAAATATGCGATGCGCTTGCACATTGATTCTCTCTAGACTTCTTATCGCGAATACAGCGTAATACATGAAATAAGTTGTGTGTTTTATGAAATTACAATTTTGACAATAATCATAGCAATTATGTTTATAAACAAAGGTCGAGGAAGGTTGCTACCACTCTGCAATATTGTTGTATTTCATGTGTCATGAATTTGAATGATTTATTTAATAGGATGTATTTATTATTAAAAAGGGGAAAGAAAGAGAAATGGACAAAAACCGTTACAGAACGGTATCCAAGAGACGGGAAACGAAGGAAAGGTAGACAGATTAGAAGGTGGGAGGACGATTTTAAAAGGATAGTAGGACCGGACTCGATGAGAGTAGCAAGAGACGAATTAGGTGGAAGTCCTTAGTCCTTTGTCGAGAGACAAATTATTAGTTAAGCTAAGTTTTATTTATAAGAAAAATTAAGTCACTAGTAATAATAAAGGCTATTTTATCTATTTTATATTTATTATGTACTTGATGATTAAAAAGAGAGCCTATCATATACTTGTTGGCTTGTTCTTTTAACTAGATGAACTCTTTCCGTTGGCATTAGACGGCAGCAGTAGAAGAGAATCCTTGAGCTTCAACGAATCTATTACAAAAGATTTCATTGAGATCGGTCGAATAGTTTAGGAGTTATTAGGGAAAATACAGTCATACATTCTCTTATATATATATATATATAGATAGAGAGAGATTTCTGTCAAAAACTGTGTTAGTGTATGTACCTAGTTACATTACTTGTAATATTATAGATATACGCGACGGAATGAGCACATGTTTAGGAATCATAAGTGAAGCAGATTCATCTGCCTATAGGTAACTGTCACACGGTCTAAACCACTTTAATTAGGTACATCTTTTTGCACCAGTTACTTAGAAACCCAAGGATGAGTTATCCTTATTTCTATATCAAATATTTATTTGTCTTTTAATACCTTTTTGTTACTTCAGACTACTTATTATAAATTGTTTTGCCTCTTTACCTAAAAAGTTAATTAATTGCTATACCTACTTGATTACTGTAATTGCAATCTGTACCAAATTTTCAAATATATTTGTTTCTTTTCTAGACCTATTTCATCCCAGAAGAAGGATTTTTAGCCGGATTAGCATTAAATAACGAAAACGTCACATTTACGGATGGCTATAGAAAAATATTAAGGTTTTATGGATTTGATCTTGAAGATGAAAATGCACCAACTCCAGGTACAAACAAAACATTCAATGAAACTTCTACAATCACAACTACTCCCAAAGAAAACACTTTTTCTACAACACCAATAGTCCCAACTGAAGGCATTACTAACAGCGAGACGACGGTTTCATCTACTATGAGCAATATAATGAGTACAGAAGAAACGACTACAGAACCTCGAGAAAGTCCAACAACTTCAACTACAACAAGTAAGGAAACAACCAATGATATAACAATACAGAGTACAGAATCAGATATACAAACTACCACAGAACCGATAACAGTAACTGTGTCTTCAATAGATGCTAGTGAACCAAGCGAACAAACTACAATATCATCGACGGCGCCCAGTACTTTACCAACAATAACACCAATGAATACTGAATCTATTAATAGAGAGGTTGATATTATCTCAACACAAATAACAAATCCATCTGAATCTAATACCATGCTATTAACATCCACAACAACTGAAGACATGTCAAGTGCCTCAACAATAACGACATCTGAATCTAATACCATGCTATTAACATCCACAACAACTGAAGACATGTCAAGTGCCTCAACAATAACGACATCTGAATCTAATACCATGCTATTAACATCCACAACAACTGAAGACATGTCAAGTGCCTCAACAATAACCACTTTAGATTCATCTTCAACACAAATAACCGATTCTATCATAGAAACGCTTGAGCGGCGTAAAAAATCGATTGTAGACTTTACATTCACAAGCCCCCCGAATTTTGATGAAGCAGTATATAGATCTTTTGATATTGGTTCAGATTCAGTCCCAAGTTTTGAAGGAGATAAAGACTTTTTAGCAAATGGGCTACGCAGTATTCAGGTTTGTTTGTTTTATTCCGTTAACCCTATTTCAATACTTTAATATATATTTTATATTTCAATAAATATTATTTACAGGTTTCTTACATGCACTACGATACAGTATTGGAGTATGCCTTCTTACCTCATTTGGAGGCAGCTGCACTTCGTCTGCCGTTAGATAGTGACCGATATTATTTGCTGGTCGTTTTACCTATAAGGCCCGGCGCCGGAGAGTTGGGGAGATTACTGGGACGTATGGCGAGAGAGTCTGACCTTTCAGATGTTTATGCCGCTCTAAGACCCAGAAGAGTGAAAGCAATTGTGCCAAGTTTTACCGTCAAAGGTCACGTTATATTAACTACAGATTTACAAAAAGTGAGTAGATATTTTTTGATTGCTAGGTCAACGAATTGAAACCGTAACGCACGTATCTACCTCATTTGTTTATGTAGGTCCCAACAGTTCAAAGCTAGTAAGAAAGCAGTAAAAAGATTAACAAAAGGGGTGGTCTGAGTAATGAACAATAATTGTTAGGTATAATTTACAAATTTGATTTATAGTCTGGTATTTCACTGATTGCAAGTTGACTTACTTAGACTAGGTATCAATTATCATCATCTTTTCATTGAAATGCACCAAATGCATGACATATTTTTGACCTTGCCGTCATCAAGCAATGCCAAAGCTATGAAAGTAAATCACGGTGACCCCCCATATCTCTTACTGTATCAAATGCATTCTTGAATAGTGTAAATTCAGCTATCAAAAATTCAATTCAGCAAATGTCCACAGCTTGGAATCCGGGATGTTTTTGAGCCTCGACAAAGAGACTTTACACCGATGACTCCTCAAACAGGAGTTTATGTGCGATCCATAGAGCAAGCCGTATCTGTTGCTATAAGAAAATATCAGCCGGATGAAGTAAAACAAGGTAAGCTATAAGCATATCAATCGTAAGTTCTAGTTTATTGGAAACATCGAACCATGCCTCTTCGAATTTGAAGTACACTTACTAACAACTTGTCTAAATATGTGTAGATATACTAAATTTTTCAATGCAGCAATGAACGTAAGCGCTTTGCAATTTGATTACAGACGGTTAGGAATTCTACCACAGATCGCACCCTTACTTTAAGTCGTTAAGGAGTCCCATTGATCATCATATTTGACTACGACAATTACTTGACCATAACTATGTTATGGTAGATGACTTAAATATACCGGATAGCATAGAAAAGATTCGGCCGCGTATCGTTAATTTGCTCCTAAGAATTGAAGAGTTCCGATACTTTGTCATGGATTTCGTAATCAGAACCTAACCAAACTATCACCAAACTATCTTTGAAGTATATCCTTTCCAATAAAAAAGGAATCATCGAAATCGGTTGGCGGCTGGCGCGATATTGAGTTATTCTTAAATTTATCACCCACTTTGCTATAAGTACGTATGTATAGCATATTTAAGACTTTCATGTTTTTCTCATGGATGGCATTATCAGATCTGGACCAAATTGCAATGGGACTACACGGAAAGCACCAGCTTTTAAATAGAAAAAGAATTATCAAAATCGGTTCACCCAGTAAGTTTTAAGGTAACAAACATAAAACCTAACCTAACCTAACCTGGAAAATCTAGAGAAAAGCACGTAGCTGTTTACGGTAGTTACCTACCTACAATGGTAGATCAACAAAAAAAACCAGTAATTTTCTGAAAATATGTTTATGGCGTATAATTCACTGAACTCGCAAATACATATAAACTAAGCTCCCTGTGGTGCATCTAAGTATTCCATGTTAAGGAGCATGGTAAGCTCAAACATGGTAAGCTGTGAAATTGCCTACAAACACAATCCAATATCGTTTTGAAAATTGTACATTTACCAATTGTTTTAATAATTAAATTTAAAGTGTGTTAAAAACTTGCGTATGAAGCTCGTGAGAATCTTGCTCACTAGACACTCGACTGATTTACGCCCTCACCTACGCTCGCATCCTCGTTTATATCGCTTGTGTCAAAATAACTTATAAACTTTTTTATTATTTTTGAATTCTCGGAATTACCTATAGATATATCCAGCAGATACACAATGTAATATGGGGAGATTCTGGAGGTCGTTGGCGCAATGGCCATTTCGCAGATTCATTTTTATTGTATACTTAGAGAATAGTTTAAATTATTTTAGTTCTAGATTTTTCTATTGAAAACTGGTAATATAACATAATAAAATTGTAGCCTGTATGCATTCTGTATGTCTGTATTATTGTGGGCACGAACTGAAGGAGGTAATCTAACAGCACTCAAACATTTTTTTTATTACATCGCAACAGTTTATTGTCTATTTCTATTAAACCTTCATTATCACTAAGAGGTAAAGTACATCTTGGTTTTCCCGTCTGATTCTATGTCTAATATGATCATGAAATATGATCTTTAAAATTATTCCACAACTTCAATGGTTCCGATCAGTAACAAAATGAATGAATAATTACAAACAGCTCTTTTAGATATTTTAGACATTCTGAAAGCCAAGCTTCACTGGGCATAGTCCCAATGGTCGTAGTTTTCAAGTAAACCTAAATAACGGCAAGCTACTTGAAACGTCTCCTTGACAATGCTATTCACAGTCCTTAGATATTCAATATTCGTAGTGCGGAACTTCGTGGTGAAGCAGGGTTTTGACGAATTCACCTTCAATACACAGATCAAAAAACTTTGTTTTATTCAGATTGACATTTTCAAATTCTTTATATCTTTTGAATGGAATATCCGATTTTAAGACTTTAAAAAGTATTTTACAGGTATTGAAACGGTCTTTAATAAAATATTTAACGAGATAAGGATAATACAGAGCTATGATTTGATTATTATTGGCACTTTCATAAACTTTTTAAACGTCACAAAGGAGTTATAACAGCAGTTGGACGTATGGTATCACGGACTTTTTTTTGATATTGATACCTTCTAAAGTATTGTAGAATATTTTTTTGTTCTATCATCGATCGTTTCTGCAGCACACGCAATGACAGATTTTCACACCTTGGTTATATCACTGCATTTTTATTAGGGATCCCTATTTTTTTCGAACATGTAATATTATAGCCTATGTCACTCAATGAAGATGCAGCTTTTTAATGATGAAAGGATTTTTGTAATCCAGTAATCGGTCCAGTAGTTTTGGTGTGAAATCATTACAAACAAAAACACAAATGTTTCCTCTTTATAATATTATTTTCGATGATGTTAGATGAATTTAAATATATTAATATTTTTATTTTTAGCATTAATTTACATAAATACAAACGTAAAATGTTTAAATAGTTCAACGTGAGTTTTGCGAAAGAGTTAAAAGTGTTATGTTGCGAGCATAAATATTAAGAACACCACGATTTAGGTCACGGTATTGAACAATTTAATTACCGAGGGGCGAATTGAAAACTTGTTGCTATAAGTACCTAATAACAATTTGTATAATATATATACCTTATTTTTTTATTGAAAAGTTGAAATAGTGTTGATTCTGAGAGACAGTCTTACAGAGAGAGTCGCTATATCAGGTCCCCTTATTCGTATATAACAATGGTTATCCTTGCATTTCAATTTCAAGCAATGTCTGTGCCTCTTGAAGCACACGGTCAATGCCTTCTCAAGGTCTTCGAAGCACAGGTAGAGGTGTTTATGCTCTACATATTTCTCCTCTAATTAATTGCTTGACAACAAGAAAAGACAACAAAGACAAATAAGCTTTCCAAATTTAATTTGGACCAATATTATTAACGATGCGGGATTCAAACCCGCGCCTCTCGGGCTACATATCAGCGCTCTTCCAACTAAGCAAACCGGACATATTTTTTTTTATAAGGAAGATGAGTTATCAAGTAGTTGCAAGTGATCACTTAACTGAAACTCTCGGGTAGTGGTTAATTTGTATATTTAATCCCAGAAGTGAGTGATATCACTTAAAAATAACAAAGAAGCATGTACCTACAAGTTATTTATTCGGTATATAACTGGGAATATGCGGTTTAATTTCAGATATTTATTTTATTTTCATTATTATTAAAACAATAACTTAGTAGATATATTTTACAACAAATTAACTATAAATATGAGCGGGAAACTACATCAAACGCTCCGTGAACACTTGGCAAGGTGTTTATGAAGCCATTTGTATCTTACGTTGCTGTTGTGAGTAATAAATAATAATTTTGTTGCAAGCTTATTTTCCGGTGCAAGGACGATATAATAATTGTGAAGAGTGCCAAACAAGAACTAAATCTGAGGTGATAAGTAGCGCTCGGTGTGGGCGAACGTAAAGCATTGTCTATGGTAAGGATTTCACAACGCGGCGACACGCGAGTCTGCCTCCATTGATGCGCTTTACCTAGGCATTGTCAATTAGAAATAATTCAACAAACATTAATCTATACCTAATCGAGATTGCGAGGATTCGATAGACCCCTACTTCAATTAGGGACATAAATGAAAATTATAATGAGATGATCGCTTCCTGTCGCTAATGATAAAGTAGAAATAATTTGCCTATTTTGTTTCAATTTTAATGGTCCGCTGCATTTGCATGGCAAGGCCGCATTTTTGTATACGTCGATTGTGATCATTGTGTGTATGTAACATGTAGGTATCTTTCACCCTATCTGATCAAAAACGGTTATGTGGTAGAGTATGGAGTTCCTAGTGATGTGATCAAAACGACACACCGAAGAATACGTTATGTGTTAGGGTTGAAGGTCTCCAGGAAGGGATTAATGAAAATTCAAGAATCACTACTGTAAAATAACTATTTATTGAAGGCTCTAAATAAAAATCAGATCTGTGACATACTGACATGACATTTCTTTTTTTTTTAAATTGTGTTCCGTTTCATTGTTTATTTACAACAATATGTACACGAAATTCTACAAATGTAAAATACTCTGTTTTATCATGTTATGATTATTGATACATAAAACATATTTATTAAAATTTCCGGAACAGCAGTAGAAGAAGCGTCCTTGGAAACCTTATCATTTCAAAAGAAAGAACTATCATGTGTTTCCTACTCGTTCTTCAAACTGCCGTCGTATGTGCGCTCGATAACGCAGAGCAGTAACGTATAAGCATTACTATGTTTTGGTCTGAAGGGCGCTGCAGCTAGTGAAATAACGGGGCAAATGAGACTTAACATCTTATGTCTCAGGGTGACGAGCACAATTGTAATGCCGCTCAGATTTATTGGGTTTTTCAAGAATCCCCACCAACACTGCATTGTAATGGGCAGGGCGTATCAATTATCATCAGCTGAACGTCCTGCTTGTCTCGTCCCATACTGCCATTAAAATGTCGGGGGCTATAGTTTATAAACCTCTTATAAGCAAAAGCAACATATCGATCATACACATCCAAAGTTTAATTATACCACTTGTTAGACAAATAATCAAAGACCTATTGGGTACGTTTAGTGAGGATTACGAATTATTGCGCCTGGTGGAAGGGAAGCACCCCTCACTTTGAGTGTGCCCCGTGCTCTCCCGAGCGTACAAGTCCAGGCCCAAGGGCGTCGAATGAGGCGACTAAGGGCTTTTAGATGTTGGAGAGTCACGCTACCGTCGAATGTCGTCAGCACGAACGGGCCAGAAACGCCACTCGCACTGAAAACCGGCGTGAAGTTGCGGCCTAGTGTCGCTATGTTTCGCATAGGTTAGTTTTGAGGACCGGAGCCCATCCCCGCATAATATGTTCAACTGCCAACGGACCTCGAGGGGATTTTACCCGTGGCGTACCGGGCCTCGAGTCGTAGTCTGGGGAGAACACAAAACCGCGCATGTCCGAGAATGAACAAGTCATCAACACCACGCCACACCGCTCCAATTTGACTGCTGTCCACCACCAACTTGAGTATTATCGCTGCATCACACGGCTTTCGCTTAGAATATCTTTTGACTTTGACAGCCCACGATAGTTAGCTTTTGTTGAGATCTATTGTTTTTCCCGAACAATACCTATAATGTGAGCGACTTCAAGGCAGAGTTGGTAATTTCATGTCATTTATTGACTGGACGTGCTACACCCTCGTCCTCATTATCGCGATTTCGTACCTAGAAATAAATGTATGAGATAATCATCTCGTATGCGCAAGAAATCTAGCACCCATAATTCGCATAGCTGAACCAAGTACCTACTTCTTTTTTCCTCGCATTTAATTCCTGTCAGTGAAGCACGATATTTTATATCTGCTTTCAAATCTATATTATATATATGAGCTTTCCACCTAGGTCTCACTCATATATATCCCTGGATACGGCGTAGATGTTTGAAATTTGGATGAAAAATTCCTTTCGGGGAGTACAAGTTGACTAAGAACGGGTTTTATGGAAAGCCAACTACATCCGCTCAAGCTTAAAATATCCGTTGTAACGACTGAACAACGTCTGTCGGGTCAGCTAGTTGTGTATATAAATATCTCTGTTTAAAGTAACCATACGGGTCAAAAATAATTATGACTCTTTTTGACTTCACAGATACATTAACGTGATATCTTTCCCCAGGTAGGTACTACGTACCTCGTGTAAAAAAAGCTTTAAATTGAGTGTTCGTCTTTCAAACATAATCCCTCTGGTCGAACAAATACAAAAATGTAGTATTCAGATTAGGATACAGATTCAAAATTCGGTTACAAAAATATGACTCGCAAATAGGTAATTGTACTATTACAAATTCTTTGACATAGGCACCTACCTCCCTATTACCAGAATAACTTGTAACCATATGATACATTAATGTATACACTTTTATAATAAAGTCCCAGCCACTGTTCAGGCATTACCTATTAATAAATTTAAATGTTTTATTAAAAAGTGGCTATGTCGTAAATCCTACGACTCCACAGCTGAATATTGTGATACGACAGCCTGGGAATAGATTATGATTATTTTATAGCAATAACAATGACAATACAGTGTTGTATATTTGATTAAAAAGAGCACAAAAAAAATGCTGAGTTTCTTGCGCCGCTTCTTCTCTCTCAGAGCGCCGTTTGTTACCGAAGCGGTAGTAGTGTCTTAGTATATTAGAAATTATATCAAAAAGAATTCTAAAGGAATCCATGTTGAGAAAATAAATGTCCTTTATGCCAATATAAATCGCTACCTTAATTTTAAAGTATAACAAATCTAAAATTCAGTAAGTTTGAGGTTATGTATGAGAAATTGTTCCGTAAACGATAACCCACCATTACACAGAGTATATTATATAATATAGCACCAATTACCAAAGAGAAATAACTCGATAAGTAAATGCAGTTTATTTGTTTCTTCCAATATTTGTTCATGAATCGTAGAATATTTTACAGTATTATTATTTATTATATTAGTTAGATTATTTTCGTACAGTAACAACTCGAATTGTTTTTTGAAAACCCTTTTCTGAATTATTGTTACTCTTTGGAACTGAGGTATGTATTTGTTAGAATATTGCAGATTGTGGCTAATCAAACTTAGCCCCCCAAAAAAAAATTTTTCTATTTTTGAATTTTCAATATCGCATATCGTTAGTTCGTAGTTTGTTCTTAATTGTTCGCTCGTTCTTTTGTTGTTTATTTAAAAACAATTATTTAAAAATGGGGGGAAACGCCTACTATTTGGTTCGGGCACTCGCCGGCCGCTGCCGCGGCACGCTACGCTCGGCTTGTGCGTTGTTTTAACTGTTCTAACATAACCTAACCTAACCAATTTTAATGAATTGCAAATTTAAAAAAAAATCGAGAACAAACAAATGTTTTTAGAGAACAATCAAGAACAAATGGCGAACTAACGATGTAATAAAAAAAAATAAAAAATAAAAGAAAAAAATATCTGGGGGGCTAACTTTCTTGTGCTGCAGATTGTGCCTGCATAGCTGCCTTCTTGTTCTGCACCCACAGATAGGTGTTGTAATATCGCAAAATAAAATAAATAACGTTTTTTTACAGGATTCGTGACCAAGAGGAACCCAGTTGTGTTTTCAGCAACATACCCCTTTTTGTACTTTGTGATGGACGCGAATATTAATGTTGCATTAATGGCCGGAAAACTGATGGATCCACTGAATACAAGAATATTATAACTTTCTAGTTTTATTGCCTCAACTAATTGAAAACACATTATTATAATATAATTAGGTAATGATGATTTACCTAAGAAATGTAATGCAATCTTTTCAGTCTGTGGTGGGGCCGGCTGTTATGGAGGGTCACTGCCAAACCTGTGCTAATAAAACATATACCCCATAGCGAGTAGTCTAGTTTGAATTGTATGTTTTATACATAAAAAATATTTTTAATGATTATAAATACATAAATAGGTATTTAGTTTCTTTCTCATGGCTCGCCTGTTTATGCGTGAGATCACCAGTAGTAATTACCCAACTACACCTAACGGATAGGCCAGCAGGCTCCTGTGATTCCTCTGGTCTTTCAAGAGAACATGGGTAGCACTAAACACTTTCTATCGTAAGGTAAATGCTCTTATACAGGATGTCACAAAGTTATGGGACATGATGGGAAACTACCTTAAATATCGTAGATAGGGTATTTTACTGAAAGAAGACTTTATGTTATTTTAAAAAGTTAGTAATTCTGCATTCAAAGATTTTCTAAAAATTACTTGCCTCGTCTGGGAATCGAACCGACTTAAATGTAAAAAAAACACCCCTACTTTTATATGAGAAAGTAGTCAAGTGGGTATTTTTTTGTAAATTAATTAATTAAATGCTCAAAATGTGATCCCTCCTGTCTTACGCAAATCGCCAATATTTTAATGATTCCGCTGCCTTTTGATTTTCTTATCATTTTATGGTGAATACTCGATATGATATGGCACAATTCTGTTTAAACTAAAAAAAAATATGCTATATAAATAACTTTCTTGAAATTTGACTCAAACATTTTACGTTGCTCATTTCTTTTAAAATACTATGTTACTTAAGAAGAGTTATTACTTTTTGGCCACTTTCGATCGGCATCATAAAAGTAGGTGTTTTTTTTTACATTTAAGTCGGTTCGAGTCCCAGACAAGGCAAGTGCCTACCTTTTAGAAAATCTTTGAATGCAGAATTACTAACTTTTAAAAATAAGTCTTCTTTCAGTAAAATACCCTATCTACGATATTTAAGGTACTTTCCCTTCATGTCCCATAACTTTGGGACACCTGTTTAGTGGATGTTATTATATTGGTCATTGCTGCAAACTACTGGACCAATATATTTTTCGATATGCAGAATGACACAAAATGAGAGCAATGTCACTATTCCAACACAGCATGAGAGCTTTTCTAAATAATGTGGACCAGTGGATGGCTCCTTTGCACAGGAAGCCGGCTAGATTATGGGTATCACAACGGCGCCTATTTCTGCCATGAAGCAGTAATTGTGTAAGCTTTACTGTGTTTCAGTCTAAAGGGCACCATAGCTAGTGATATTACTGAGTAAATAAGCTTAATTAACATGTCTCAAGGTGACAAGCGCAATTGTAGTGCTACTCAGAATTTTTGGGTTTTTCAAGAATCCTGAGTGGCACTGCATTGTAATGTGTATCAATTACCATCAGCTGAATGTCCTGCTCATCTCGTCCTTATTTTTATGATGGGTGTTTGATTTGATTTATAGGGTTGATGGAAGATAAAACAACTTAAAAGTTTTTAAATTTATTTAATCACTTCTTACTTAGCTCTCTTAGATTTGATCTTTCTTAGGTAGAACTCGAGTTCTTTACCCTCCAAAACGTAACCATCTGCTCTGCCACACTGGCCAGGTCGACTCGCGACACATGCTGCAACAAACAAGATACCCAATCACAAACTGCCCAACAAGCCACTACAAAAAATTCATTCAATAACATTTATTCAGAGTAACTATGACAAATAGATCATACAACTGCTTGCCAGTTCCCAAAACGGTACCTGACAGAATTACAGCCTCAAACATATCAATATCATCACCATAAAATATATAACTTATTTTGGAGCTTAAAATTACTAAAAAAATCTTTGAAAAGAGCCCCTCAAAATGGGATAGTCCAAGAACTACTATAAATTGAAGATAAATAAAAACCAATAACTTACCTAACAAACGACCTGTGTGGAATTGCTCTTCTAGTGCACTTTCAACTTTGGAAAGACGTTGTCTTGACACATATTTCTTTGCTGTTTTCTTGCTTCTCTTTTTATTTATAATGGCTTCTTCTGCCTCAGTCTAGAACAATAAAAAAAATCATTGAAAGTAAAAATTTTAGCCTACATAATAATCACTACTCAAATATCAGTTACTTAATTGTTGAAATCATAAAATTCTCATTTGACACGCAAAGTTAAAGCATCATGACATAGTATCTCAAAACATTCTGAAAAATATGAGAGCAATAAATTCTATGCAAATTCACTGTAAAAGGTTGTGTTCATATAGTATTAACACTATTCATAAATGAAAATATATATAACAAAGCTCATATGGCTTTTAAATAAATATTTCAAAACAATATAAGAAATAATAGAATGCTCCATAATAATTTAAAAAAAACCCTATTGTTGATTAAGGTACAGGTCGACATGCTGCTCCTGATTAGACAATACTGATGACATGTATGAAAGACATAAAATCTGAGGGATATGTGCGTTTGTACACCCAAACTGGACACATTCCTTAATTCAGAGACAGAATTACTAGTGGTCTAATTTTATATGAAAAACAGACCCCAAAATAAATGCAAAGAATTATAATTATGTAACTAGAAATAGCTATGTCGTCAATTTATTGCTGCAGCATTAGGTGTAAACTGAGGTACTAACCAGCAGTCTCAAAAAGTTGTAGATTTACAAGTGTGTTTTCCTCTGTAAACTGTTCTGCAAGTTCATAATTAGAATGAAAATCTAGAGCAACTCACAGATAATTTCTTGGCAATAATAGTAACTTAAGAATTAATTAAGAGCTGATGGACATTATAAGGGGGCCCATACAACAGTCAAGGGACTCTAGCACGATGATCTAAGTGCTTGCAGTAAATTCATGGAATTCTAAATACATGGTTGTCTATGCATTTCTTCCCCCACAGAAATACTTATTAATAGAACAAACACCAGCATGTTGACTTGGTAATCTATCCTACTCACAAGGCACTTTCACAATTGTATTTGATATGGTAGAAAAGTAAAACACTACTATAATACAGACAGAATCACATGAAGTATTAATTGATAATGTAGAAAATACACTCACTTAGAAGTTAGATGCCTAAGTTGGTACATTTAGCATGTCCATAACATGGGATATTCATATGTTTAAGCACTGCTTTCTACTTCAATATATTAACTTATACATTTATTTACAGTTATAAACATAAGTTGTATAATATAATAATTACCAGTTTGGCTCCCTTTTTCCTGCCGAGTGGCAACAAGTAGTGGGACTCATACCATTGTCTGAAGGGTGTTGCATCTACCACTACAATAGCATTCTTCACAAGAGTCTTGGTACGGACTAACTCATTGTTGGATGCATTGTATACAACATCAATGATACGAGTTTTACGAGTAGCACCTGAAATAAAGACAACACACTATGTAGTCAAAATAATATGCAACTCAAAACCACCCCTTGCAACCTACAAAATATACTGCATTCATAATGTTACTATAAACAATAATATTATATTTTAAGACAAAATGGCTCATCATCATCTGTTAAGAAACTTTTTCGTAGTTAATATTGTAGAAGTGTTTCGTTTGTCGTGTGTTGAACTTACATTCAGAGCCCCAAGCGAAGTTTCCGGTATCAAGACGTAAAGCACGGTATTTCACATTTCCACCTCGGGCACGGACTAAATGAATACGTTGAGCACCGAGCTGTAAGAGAAAAATTAAGTTGAATATTAACATTGGCTAAGTAAGATAGTAGAGTATAGGTTATTACACGTTCTTACTTTGGTATTGGCAGCCGGGCGACCTAACTCATACTTCCTCTTCTTTCGGATGGGGGCACGTTTGCCTCCAGTAGCTCTTCGCTTATGCCAGTGATCGCGGCTGATACCTACATAATATCAACCATTAAATGTATGTTTGAAATGCAACTCTTTGGTTATGGTTATCACCATAATATTGTATATTGTCTGTTCACATAAAATTATAAAACAACAAAATAATAATATAAGCACATCCTTCATAAAATAACTAAAGTGGAATTATAGTATATAATGCAAAATACGCCATGACTTTAAAGATTTTTAGTGATTATTCATAATAAACATTTACTCACCCATCTTGCCTGGGTTGAAAAGAAATAAGACTTGTCAAACGTCAACTATGAAACGGCATTGTCAATGAAACAACAAAACATGTTACAGACTTATTATTTGCTTCAATGACGTTTGGTATTTGACAGCTTATAATTACACATAGACGGAGGTTATGACTGACGATCACTTGCAAGTTGCAACACCAGAGGAATTATTGTAGCTGCCTTTTTTCGGTAAACCCATATTTTTAAATGAAAGATGAGGACAAACGAGCTTACCTGTACGCTATTGATAAGTAATCACCGCCGCCCACATTCTCTTGCAAAACTAGAGGTATGGGAGGTATTTACCAGTGGGGGGCTCCTTTGCACATGCCGGCTAGATTGTAGGTGACACAACGTAAAGCTAAAAAAATACCACATAGAAGCTAATAACCAGGAACACCTAAGAAGTATATTTTAATATTACCAGTACCTGTTGTTAAGCCATAAGTATGTAATATACTATTATATATTTGTATCATACTTCAGCTACCATGCCCCTTGTAACTCATATATATCATATTATGTGTCTACTGAACCACAGCCAATCGACGAGCATTAACTTCTTGCGTGCACCCATAAGTATTCAAATACTATGAGACTAATTGAAGCTTAAGATCGCCACAGTTAGATTATGTAGACCTAATAATAATAACGCTTTTAAGATTTAATTACATTTTTTATATTCATATTAGTATAAAAAGAAAGTAGCATATTTCATTTATTTATTTTATTTTTTTAGAGGCTTAAAAAAGTGAACACCATTTACACCACAATTTATAGACCAAAGCATTAACCTAAAACTTAAGCCCGTGCTAGGGCTGTCCAAAAATTCTCGGCTAATTGTTAAAAATAAAATATAATGGTCTTCTAATTTAATCTAAAATTTTAATCTTATGAATTATTTACCTAACTAAACTTAATTATTATATGTTTTATTTGGATTATCATACATATATAAGAAACAATAAGAAAAGTTATAAAAAAAAGAATAATATATATAAAATATAATTAATATTAGTGCACCAGTGTTATTGTATTAAGTTTGAAGTATAGTTACTTGTACATAGTACATATGATAAAGTGCCCGTGATTAATACATATAGCATTAGCATCAAGAAATCTTGTCATAAAGACATTTAAAGTTTTCAAAAGAGCTGACTAGCAAACATTTCTTCATATCCAACTTTATTTTTTTTTATCGATCGTTTTGGGCACCCAGAAATACATTAGATGCCTCCGGAGGGAGGTTGTTGAATAAATTTGGCGCCACAGATGAATAATGTCTTTTTGCGAATCCAGACGTTCGCAGTGGAACCAAACATCTTTGTTTTCTTCGCCTAAGGTGACTCTGAACTTGCTCAAGTGGAAAGTCATCAATATATTGTGCCATATATATTGCTAATTGCCATACATATAATTTTCTTGGAGTTAGTACTTTACTCAGTTTAAATAACTCTTCCGTTGGAAACCTCCGCTTCTTTTTAAGATAATTTTGAGGTTAAGATTTTGAGCCTTATTAAGTTTGTCAAATATAGTTGAGCCATATGAACCCCATGCTATTGATGCCATACAAGATTAAGACTGAGTTAAGGAACTGTACACTCTCAATAATAGGTCATTACTCAAAATATTTCTTAAGTTGTTGTATATATAGCTCAAGTTTCTAACTTTCTTTGTCCGCAAATCTACGTGCATATCCCATCTAAGATGTTGGTCAACTATAATACCAAGATAAGTGGTGCTTTGGGTGCATGATAATGTTTTGCAGTTTATACAGACAGACTTATTGAGACAGAAATGGACTTGGATTTTTGGAGTTTCAGTCGGAAGACCGGCTGTAGTAGGAGAGAAGCACATAAATACAGTTTTTTCTTCGTTTAGCGTTAGCAAATTATTGTCATACCAGTCCTAAGCCAGACGAAGGCCACATTCCGCGTTTTGGATAGCATTATCCCATGTCGAGGCTGTGAATAGCAAAACAGTATCATCGGCAAAACACAATGACAAAACAAATGTCTGTCTGTCTGTCCGTCAGTAAAGAACAGAAGTCGTTAAGATAAATATTAGACAAAATTGGGCCTAGAACGCTCCCCTGAAGGACATCAAATACAATTTCTGGTCCATTTTCAGCGCTAACTTGATTTCCGATCCGTACAAATTGTTTTCGATTCTTAAGATAACTAGCAAACCAGTTTAATGCGTTTCCCATGAATCCGTATAACTCCAATTTTATTAACAATTATAACTGATGTGAAATGGTGTCAAAAGCTTTAGCTAGATCAATGAACACGGCAACTGTTTTGTTTTTACTTTCATGATTCAAGACTATCTGTTTTGTTAAATCAGCAATAGCATCACTGGTTCCTATTCCATCTCTAAGCCCGTATTGATTATTATGCAAGACATCGGAGGTGTACGCGTTTATTCTAATTTTCATAATTTTTCAACTATTTTTGAAGTATAGGCAAAAGTGAAATAGGACGGTAATTTGACATAACGTTAACTGGCTTTTTTTATGTAATGGCATAATTATGGCAGTTTTTAATGTCTGCAATTTTAAATATTCCTGATTCAAAGCTTAAATTAATCATGGTTGAGAGAGGAAAAGAAATTTCATTTATCAGTAATTTTAAGATTTTAGAAGTAATGCCATCGTGCCCACAAGATTCTGTATTTTTAAGTGTTTTTATGAATTTGCTAACCTCTGTTGGGCTTGTAGGTTTTAAATAAATAGTTTTGTTTATACTGGGGAGACTAATTTTGCTACATAGGGCTTTCTCTGTAGCTCTTACTTTATCTAGATGCTTTTGAGCAAGGTCATGTCCTATTGAGCAGTAAAATCTGTTAAGAGCGTTTGTTATTTTGTTTGCCTCTGAAGAAAAATTTACAACTTTATTATTATCCTATGAACGCTGAAAAAGATTACCTTTTACAGATTTGGGATGTAAATAAGTATCAACTATCTCTATGTAACGATACCGTGCTACACACATATTCTTGTAAGCCATTCACATTCACTGGCAATGATTTTTTGTACACAAACTACAATATTGCTAATCGTTATTCACTGGGCCTTTAAAAAAAGAGCGTCTCTATAGTTTTCATTTCTAACCGTGTGCTGGTCCCGTCTTTTCATCTATCTCATTCTGACAAGTGGGAGAGATAGGGATGTGAATACTTGCCGGGATCGGTTAACCACCACATTACCAGGCGCCAGGCTGATGAGAGAATAGCCACATGAAAGCTGAGAAGGACAAGTTCACCAAGTATTTTGACGTGAACACGACCATCATAGCCAGGATAGTCCTTACGGCGGTCTTATAGCGATGAGCCTCTATCAATATATCAAAAGGTACTCACTAAGTAATTGGGTCAAGGGTCAAATACAGATGCCTATCTACGGCCCTGCCACAGATAGCTCAGCCCTTGGGCATGACTCCACTGCCGGCGGCACTCCAAGTTCATTATATTTTTTTTGTATCTATCTAATAATATAATACATCGTTTTCATACATATTTTCAAAACTTAGATTTACTAAAGAAATTAAATACAAGTGAATAGAAATAACAAATAACACAATATATTTTCTGATCATTATTAGAGTTCTGACCGTAGTATATTTATTAGGCTTATTTATTTTATGAAATTATAATGTTAATTACATTTAATTTACATTCTCAATCGTCTGTTGAGTATATGACATTATGATATCGATTTAATTCCGTCAGGGGTAATTCCTGTCAAGTTTTGGGTCTACTGTCTGGTACATTAATCACAGAACATTTTACTCAAGATTTAACTCTAACGAGCAATGACATTCTATACATGTAGACAATTCACGTCATTAAAAATAGAAAACAATGTGTTCATATAACAAACTCTGGACAAAATTGTAATATAATGGTTTATGAATCCAAGTGGACTTATTCAAATTCAGGTGTACCACAGGGCCTAGTTCTAGGGCCCTTGCTGTTTCTTCTATATATAAATGATTTACCAAATTCTACATAACGAAAATGCATACTTTTTGCAGACGACGTTTCTCTTCTAATACAATGATATTTATATTATAGATAGGTTACCTAGACAACATTCGGTGTTTGTAAATGATACACAAACGCACACATGAATTATTTAACATTGCAATAGCACACTACATTACGATTACACGTCAAAGAAGGATAGTAAATGCAATTATCGCAAGTGAAAAAGAGATAAGTCTAATTTGCTAATTGCTTCGTATTTGCATAGCAAAAACATGGTTTTTTTACCGTACACCGTGATTAATGCCTAAAATACGATTGATCCATGAGTTCATGTAGTAAAAGTTTTAAAGTAGTTAAACTGCATTGAAATTAGGTAAATAAAGTGTCATTGATTTTATAAAAAAATTATTTAATATAGTATATAGCCACATTTATGATATCAATTATTTGTACATAAGACAATGAAAAACATACAGATATAACAAAATAAAACCGAAATTTATTTACAGTAAGGGCCCCATTTTAAGAATTTTACTAACGACGGCTCCCAAAAAGTTTTAAGTTTACAATTATTATTTCTTGTACATTATATTATTATTTATGAATGTTTTTTTTGTGTGAGGGTTTCTTACAATAAGATAATGGGAGAAACAAAAAATGATCCATTGATTGGAAAGGGCAGTGTTACTGAAAAAACTCCTACGCATGCAGATAGCACTTACTGTCTACGTCCGCTACCTACCCTAAAACTTGTTTTTGTAGTTTGATAGTTCAGCTATACGTACTTGTTTATTAAAAAATATTAAATTTCGTATTACATTCACTGCAACGCCTTTTTTACATCATTTCCTAAATTGTACTAAAATATGCTACCTCGATCATCCCGCAGCAGACAGGGTAGTTGCGGTATATTCCGAGTATTATCGTATCGTTCCAAATGTGTCGTTGTCGATTTTGCGAGTAGACTTCCTGGTACGTTACATACATTCCAAGATTAAGTACTAATAAAATATCAAATAGCCTGCTATTACTAATCTCATTCTATACCACCTTTATTATGACTTTGAAAGCCAGAACTTATTATAATCATCATAATATTTTTAAAGAAAGACGCTCACTAACTAACAAGGAAACTCAAGTTCCACAATCAAGCGGTTATGAACGCTATGTATTCTGCCTAAGATTTCACTTTTGGTTGATTAATCTATGACACATACTATTTGTCCTTGTCGTGGTGCAGTTGATATCATAATCTTTATCTTGCTCGAACCACCACGTTAATAATTCGAGATTTATTTTTAAATAAGAAATAAAGTCGTGATAAAATACAAATACGACGTTCTTTTATATACTTTCGTACGGTATGAAATGCCTTCACTCTTATATATCTTGCAAACATAGTGTTTACATTTTCTTAACAGACTGTTTGGAATTTTAGATTATTATTGGCACGCCACGAAAACGTTCCGCTTAGCTCGCTTCTATTAGCCGACTAAATGAAATTACGGCAATTGTCTGAATTTGTCTGCAACATTTTGCGCGCGCTAGTGCGATATCTACCTCTTTGTTGTATATAATATCATTGTTCTAATACCTAAACTTACCCATCAATAAATAATGACAAATTTGTACAAGATGAAATCTTAACAATTATAAATTAGATGGAAAGAAACAAACTAAGTGTAAATATTGAAAACACCAAAATAATTCAATTTAGTAACAAGAACACGAATCATAATATGTTTAAGAATATAAGTTATCAAGGTAAATCAATTGAAGAAGTCCCTACTATAAAATTCCTTGGTATCAGTATAGATAAATTTGTCTTTGCTCTTAGGCGAACCAGAAAGACTATATCAAAAGAAGCTGTAATCATTGCCTATTATGGCTATATAGCATCTATAATTACGTATGGTATCTTGCTATGGGGTAACTCCTCAAACATAAACAAAATATTACTGGCTCAAAAGAGATGTATAAGAGCTGTGGCTGGTATAGGGCTCTTCGATAGCTGCAGACCTCTATTTTTAAATTTAAACATACTGACTTTAACCGAAATTTACGTACTAGAGGCTAGCTTATTTGTTAAGAAAAATCTTCCGAGTACCTCACATAAGAACAACGTTGTACCAAAAAACTGTCATACTATGTGTGTAGAAATATTTAATAAAATACCAAAAGAAATAAGAGAGGAGAAAGTGTTACATAGTTTTAAATTTAAATTATTAACACTCCTTAAAAATATTGTTTTTACCCAATAAATGAATATTATCAAACGAAGTGGTAACTGGCACCAATACTATTTTTACCAATTATATTATATTTTGTTGTGATTATATTAACTACATTATCTCTTAGCATTTCATTTATTATTGTAAATGTGTATTGTAGGGTCTTTTAGTAGGATTTACGTTGATTAATTTAAATGTAGCTGTAATTACTGATTGTGTTAGGTTTATAATATTGTGAAGTGAAACCACAAATATATTTGCATGTCTGTCAAGACGATACATGTGCCTGCTCCTAAATTTGTAACAACTTTATTTGTGAATGTTTCTGGCAAATATAGAACTTTGTCTTTAAAAAAAACAAAGCCGAAAAATGGCACATGCCATAAATGATATTATATTTTTTGATTCGACTGCAATATCTATACATTTCTGCGTTTCCTCCAGTAGTTTAAAATATTATTTATCAACAGGCAGCAATGAAAGCACTCTTTCAGTTTAAGCTATTTTGAATTTAGAACCCGATTTGGACAGTGACATCAGTAGAGCAGCAGTTAAGTTTTTTTTAAACCCTGGTGAAAAAGAGGGTTGCTATATGTTTTATGTTTGTCAATCTGTCGTCCCTATATTCTGATCAAGATCTGTTCAGTCAGAGGTTTACAAGTTTTTTTTTACCAAATATCTCACTCATATTATATAGGCGAAAATACGTATGGTTATTTATTAGTTTGTGTGTATATTTGTTACTCCTTAACGCTCAAACTAAATGGATTTGGATCTAATAAGTTAAGGTAAACTATAATGAGGGAAACAAACACTCAAATATAATATTTTTATCCTCATCAAATGATTCAGTAACCTGGTTAAAATTTTAAATTCCCTGAAATAAATTTAATTTGTTAAAATTTGTCTTTTAGATTTAGGCATCTTTTCCAGGGTATCTTTTTGGCAGATGTAGTGAACGCGGACATCAACCTATCTTTTGTCATATTATAAATGTGGCTTATTTCACTAAATATATTGACTTTCGGAAGAGATCAATACTTCTATTGTTAAAAATGTTTTAACATAATTTTTGAGCCGTATTTTTAAACTCTTAAATCCTTTAGTGGTGATACATAAATCAGCCTCGAGGAAATGATTCGAGCAAATGACATTCGACTTTTCCGTTAGTTAACTGGCGCCAATTGTCCTTCATTATCCTTTGTTCGCTGAAAAAGATTAACTTTTACAGATTTGGGGTGTAAATAAGTATCAACTATCACTATGTAACGATACCGTGTTAAGCACATATACTGAATGACTCTTTTTACACAAACTACAATATTGCTAATCGTTGTTCAGTGGGCCTTTAAAAACAGAGCGTCTCTATAGTTTCCATTTCTAACTGTGCCTGGTCTCGTCTTTTCATCTATCTCATTATGACAAGTGGGAGAGAAAGGGATGTGAATACTTGAAAAAAAATTGGAACATATTTAATGAAAAATATTTGTTGTACTAAATTATTAAAGCGTCTTGCCAGCCTTATATCATATGGCGGCGTCGCCGGTTTGCCGCGCAAAAGTTGGGTAGCAACACTACCAAAGAAAAGCCGCCTCAGTGACAGTGTCCTTACACGTGTATTTTATAGCCTAAATACATGGTCGGATTAGGTCCGTCCAAAGAATCGGACCATAATCATTGGTATTTCGCATTGTCCATCGCACAAAATTATTATTATTCCTGTCCAGACCGGTACTGAATACGACGGCGGACCAAATGGTGCGGGACGTCCGCCCACGCCCACCAGACTATCATATGATTCGATCGTACCAAATCCAACCATGCATTTAGGCTGTAATACACCAGCCGGCGGTGTCTCTTTGACGACAAGCGATGCTATTCAAAGGCAAGGTCGAACTTCGTACGGCGTAGGGTAAGGACATCTTCTATCGATAATTATCTTCCTTTAAAGGGAGTTGTAATCGATACACAAAAAGCTGTTTAAGTTAAATTTGAAATTGTTCTGAAATAATTTTTGTAAAAATACTACACCCTAAGTATTTAAAACTAAACAGTTTTATAAGTTTGTTTTAATAAATTATGAAGTAGTTTAGAGATAATGATTGTGAATGAGGATGAACTACACAATAACAATTTATTATTAATTGTTTGTAATTTAAAGCAACTTATTAAAAATCGTACCAACTTACTTGCTATCTGCTTAGGAAATCACTCAGGAAACAGTGATTTCGTAAGTATTGAACTATAGTAAACTCTTTTATACAAAGCCTATCCATTCATTAATTTATTAATTGTTAAAAATATTAAAACATTCGAATAACAAAAATACTAGTTTTTAATGCCGTGTTTAGGTTGTTGGTAAGTAATCTAAATAAAGTATCTATAAACTAGAATTGTTGGGTATGCCCTATTTACGCCTTTATTTTTTTCACAATTTTTGTGTTTGATAATTCAGTAATCAGTTTTCAGCTAGCTTCCGGGATGTGTGTCCGATCTGTCGGAGTGTCCGTGATCCCAAGTGGGTGCTTTACGCGCGCTATTGTTTTAAGTTATTGACTGTATTTATTAATTTAACTTTCTAAAAGTTAAATGTTTAAATCAATTTTCATTTCTTCACTATTTTTAACCTTTTGTGTAACGGGCTCTCTAATTGTTGAAAGTAGCTCATTTACCGCGCTAATTAAACGCGCGCAGTGCGTATATATGCGTATTGTGTTACGACGATTTCCATGAACTTAATTGAAAGCTAGTAAAACAATCTATTATAATAAATGCAAATTATTTGATTTGTAGTTTTATTTTATTTTTCACAAACCTTTCTTTCGACAAAGGTTGAAAAACAGTTATATTTTGAAATAAACGAGGATTTCCACGGAAAACAATTAGTTTTGTTTATAAGTGTTTATGGTTTTATAAGCAACTTTATTTGTTCTTTTTTTTCACCAAACTGAAATTTACGTGCTTCATAGTAATAATTTGAGATATTCCTGCAGAACGACAACAAAATTGACGACGAACAGTTATATTTTGAAATAAACGAGGATTTCCACGGAAAACAATTAGTTTTGTTTATAAGTGTTTATGGTTTTATAAGCAACTTAATAGGTATAGTGACCGTACCTTCATGGCCCTTTTGTGAATAGATGTTCAGTATCTAGACTTTATATTTGGATACTGAACAATAGTAAATTTAATCTCCTTTTTATTTAATAATAATACTTTGGTTAATTTATCAAACCAAATACCAAATATTGAGTAAAGTAGAAATTTCACAACATAAATTCGAAGATTTTTATTTTTTATATTATGTCAAGATTATCTGAGTTTTCATTTCAAAAAATCTTCAATAAACTATTTTATTGATGTACATGTGTTATAACATTCATGTACATCATAGAACAAAGAAATATATAAAAAATTGTTAAAACAACTTGCGCCAACATAAACCGTGACAGTGTAGAAGTGCGGGATTGCTTGTGTATGATATAAAACATAATTTGGAAAAATAACTACAGAACTACATTGGAGAACCAAGTAAAGTAAACATGTTTCAACATAATCCAAACTAAATAAACAGAAAAAACAGACAAAGGAAACGACGCTTCAAATTCGTTATTCGATTTGATTGGACCCTATTTCAAATCTAATTTATATCGACAAATACTAAATATCAATACTCTTTTAATTATATGTTATGATGTCTTATGTACTAAAATTGTGTTATAACAATAGCAACTTACCGATTATTGGGAATAAATAAAAAAACAATCAAAAAATCAGCGCACGCGTGGAGTTACCGTATTATCAGAGCACTTTTATATAGCTCACTTAGACTAGGTGACAGTCTCACAGTTACATACAAGTCACAACTAATAAAAAGGTGTGCTAACATTGTCTTTAAGCACACTTTTGCCGTTCCGCTATCAGACTGCGAATGATATGTTCATATGTATACAGAGGGCCTACCATCAACTTTTAATAAGCGATGCGATTCCGATGCAGTTCAGTTTAGGTACCTAAACTGAATCGATAAAATTCGTACCATGAAGTGCCTTTTACTGAATGGCGTTTGGATCGCTTAAGAAGAATGAACGAAATAGTATTTGTCTGTGGTCCGCGGTGTGAGAAAGAGATGTTGCTCTACAGTCGTTGCATAAGTTTGTCTCTCTTACTAGAACCATATTCGTTGCATTTCGAAACCTAAAATTATATCATTTTAGCAGTTTTTTTGCGAAGAAAATACTAAAAATACATTTTAAAACTGCTCTTTAAAGCGTCAAATTATAAACCATTAAGCCTTTTTTGTTCTTATTAAGTAATAGTAATATTAATATATATAGTTCCTTGAAATACAAATTAAATGTTTGCTTAGGTGTTTTCGTAAAAATAGAGTTATGAACGATTTGACAGGAGCACAGAGTACATTCTTTTTAATTCGTTATTGCAAACGGGCTATAGCCCGGGCCCTTACTGCCTCGTCTTTCGTATTTTCACTCTCAGTATTTATTTTCAGTATTTTGTTTTACAAAAAAGTCCAATAAAGTATTCTCATCTCATCTTTCATCAATTAAATTTTCCTTTTCTGTACATTTTCACCTTGTTTAAAAGTTATTAACTACACGATTCACTTTTCTCTGAGGTAGTGGTAGTAGTAGCAACTTTTTTCGAATCGCTCACTTTGACACATACGTTATCCAGTTTAGGTTGAAATATTACCTCATGGTACGAATGAATGAACGTACTAAATCAGTTTGCGACTCAATTGACATAATTTTTGACATTCAATTGACACCATTGCGATTTAATCAGTTGATTTAACTTTAACCTAAATTAAATAGCTCTTATCACGTCGTGGTACGAAATAGCAAGGCAGTTCATTTTAGGTTGTCAATTGAAACGCAATAAGAGTTCGTGGTAGGCCCCCAGAACGTTATTGCTAACAAGACATTGATACCCTGATACATTCAAGACTAATTGTTCAAGACTCAACATTGTTCAGTATTCCTATATAGTGTTATGTAGTCTGTGCTGTGACATTATTGTTTATGGTGAGTGCTTAAATCCTCTTGGCTCTTTGGTTTATGGTTTATTTATAGTGCCACTGTCGTTTACTGAATGCCGCTAAAAAGTTTAATAAATAATACTGTGTTATTATAAATAAATATTGTAAATTGCTATAGAAGCTAAAAGATAACTGGCGCAAATCTGCACACCTTGCTTCATTTTCTTAAAGTACATGTCAAAGTAAAAATTTTCATTATTAACCTAACGCTGTTTTAAAAATGTCTTCAGATTTCTATATTAGGTATTATGTTGGTCACAAAGGTAAATTTGGACACGAATTCTTGGAATTTGAATTTCGACCTGATGGTAAATTACGTTATGCTAACAATTCCAACTATAAAAATGATACCATGATACGTAAAGAAGCATACGTCCACCCATGCGTCATGGAAGAACTAAAGCGGGTCATTGTAGACTCTGAAATAATGCATGAAGATGACCGCTTATGGCCACAACCAGATCGTGTTGGAAGACAGGTATCCCTAAATAAACTATTACATTATTGATACTACTGTTTTACAAAACATTATTTACAACATGTTATTTTATTTACTGAATATTACACAGTTTATATACTTATAATCTATTTATCACTGCTGTACATAAGAGGTGTCAGCTGAGATTAAAAAACCTCCATTTCATATGGTCATAATTGCATACAAGCTGCTGCTATAGCTTGGCCCCATTTTAGCATATCCATCAGAGAAGCCAAGTAGCTCTCAAGGCATTGATATCCTACACTATAACTTCACCGTTGGTGTGGGAATACAGAAGAAAACTGGATATCCTTAGCCAGAGCAACAAAGATAACCTGGCCTGGATACCGGGGCACAAAGGCATAATAGGTAACGAGATAGCTGACGGGCTAGCTACTGATGGCGCCTTATTTCCCTTCATAGGCCCAAACACCTTTTGTGGAGGTGGTGAATATCTTATCCACAATGCCGTAAGGAATCAAGAAATGCTGAAAGCAGCCAGTCACTGGCCCATGCTACCAGGCCATCGGCAGACTAAGCTGCTCCTATGCAACTATCAACATAAGTGTGTCAAACAATGCATAGGCTTGGACAGGACGTCTGAGACTCACGGGGTTCCTCTCAGCCTGAATCAAACCTGTGCAGATTCTGCTGCAAAGCCACTAAAGACCCCATACACATCCTTCTGGAATGCAAGGCCATTGCCAAAATCAGGCTGGGGTCTATTAAAACACCTTTACTCAAAGCAGGAGGACATGCCCTGACTGGACCCTTTGAGGAATAGGTCTTGAGAATACAATTTAAATCCAAAATTAACCATAGATATAAAATCAAACACTAAATCTAAATGTGTGTAAAATTATTTTTAAAATTTAATTTTCTGTATAATAAGCATATTTTAACTTTCAGGAGCTAGAAATAGTGATTGGAGAAGAACACATTTCATTTACAACATCTAAAACTGGATCCTTAGTTGATGTGAACCAATCTCGGGACCCAGAAGGATTACGATGTTTCTACTATTTAGTTCAAGACCTTAAGTGTCTCGTGTTTTCTCTTATAGGGCTTCATTTTAAGATAAAACCAATATAATGTTCAGCATTCATGTAATTTTCTAATAAATGTCATTCTTTGTAATAATATAAATTATTTTATTTAAATTGCTACATACATTTTAGTTGTGTTTATGTAAACTCATGTGAAAAGTTGTAATTTATCTAGACTTTTTTAATATGAAAACATACTATTGTAATAATCCTATCAAGTAAGGTCTTATTAGAATGTAGTAGTTTAATTTCAGCAAGTTTTTCCCTAATATTTGTATGTTTGGGTTTTGTAATTAGATGGGTTATGAAAATATTTTTTGTGAGCAATTTGAACTGTGCCTGAGACTTGGGTGTATTTTAATAGGCCCCTTTTTTACAGTACAGATCAGCACTCATCTGGGTTGATAGTCCTGTTTAGCCAAATTTCTTATAAACCTGTTAATGCTTATAATGGTCAGTCTTACACACTGCCCATTTCAATGCAGTGCTGCTCAGGATTCTTGGAATTCTCAAAAATTTTGAGGGGCACTACAATTGCTCTCGTAAACCTTGAGACTAGATGTTAAGTCTCACTTGCTCATTAATTTCACTAGCTACGGCACACTTCAGACGGAAACACAATAACACTAACACATTACTGCTTCACGGCAGAAAAAGGAAGCCGTTTTCGTACCCATAATCTAGCTGGCATAATGTGCAAAGGAACCTCCCACTGCAGGTGAAAGCTCCAGCAGCTATTTTAGATTTCAAATGAAAATAATCCTGCAGTAGAGGTGACAAAAGATTGACTCACACACCAAGGGTGTCTACTGTAGTAATTATAAAAATAAACAGACAACAGTTGAAACTATACTTTGCCACAATAATACTGATAACTGTTGCCTGAAATTTGAATAATGTTCAACTGTATCCTGGTGCACCTTTTTATCTTAGATCATTTATTTATCTAGATAGTCTGTGAAATCGTCAAAACCAATTGAGGTTAACAGTTAACCTCTATTTTGAGCAATGCACACACACACACTAACTGCATAAAGTGGCACACAAATCGCAAGTGTAAGATGTAGCTTGTCATACACATGAAAGTATAAACCTGGCCTGTTTTCTTCGGTTGTCTATCAGCAAGAAGCTCTATGTAAATTATGTAAACTTTTTTATGAAAGAGGATCTGAAACTTGTGGTTGATCACCTGATGGGAAGTAATCACCACCACCCAACTCTAGCTCCTTCAAAACAATCTTCTTATAGAGTCGACAGTCACCTCAAATACGGGCAGCCCAAAAAGCTGCAACCGTGATAGCTCGGTCGGTAGCCTCGTGTAGCTCCTCGTTCGTGCATGTTGTCGGGCACGCAGGGCACCCAGTCATGTGTGCAACGGTCTGTCTCGGATGACCGCAGATGCACTCCGTATCCGATCCTGGAAAAAAATCTCAGGTGTCAGATGTCTAGTTTACTGGTATTAATATGTGCACTGTAAGAAATTTTAGCTAATATTCCAACTTATTAACAAACCATTAGTTACTAGACTTTGAAGAGTATCAGCACGTTTCTGCTTTAGTTTGTGAAACCATCCAGTAGACCGTAGCTTTAGTTAAAACAATATATTTTATAGTGGCGGAGCCACAATCGCGCGTCCCTACTTATTTCCTGAGACAGGCTCACGTTGAAAGGAACACCCGCGCTCTCTCGAGGTCTTTTCCGAAATCAATTACCATCACCTGAACGTCCTGCTCGTCTCGTCCCTTATTCTCATATAAAAAAAAATCAAACTCAAAGATCTTAATCCTTTTTCCATGGATTGCCTTTTCGGATATTCCCGGCAATTCATGTTTTGACATTGGCATCCAAGCACACAGGTGCAACGGTGAATACTAATTACTGTCCGAGTCACGAGTCACGCCGCACCTGTCAGTAATAACGGACAACGGACGCGCATCTGCTTCTGCTTCGGTGGACCAATACCCCGCAATAACTACGAACATCTTATCATTTTACGGTAATATCTTTGTTTGAAGGTGTTTAGCTTATTAATAAACAAATGCTATATTTTTCGGCTAACATCATAATCGTAAATTTAGTAGATGCATCTGTATATACCTTAGCCTACATAGATTTTCATAATCCAGATGCCTAGTTAAATAATACAGCATTTTTTGTATACCAATTAAAGGCAGATTTTGAACGTTTATTTGTTTATACTTAATGATACATCAACAGTACACACATATAACAATAATTAAATAACACTATCTATGATAAAATTACTGTTGTGATAACCAATAATAGATGTACACAATATAGTTGTTGCTGTACAATTAACAACTACATATAAACCCTTAGGTTATGGATTTATCTCCGCTGCGCTCCAACTAAATACCGCAGGCCTAATCGCAAAGTGCGGCCACTAATACTGCGCCCAAGAGGGCGTACTCGAGCAAAGTGCGACGTTGACTTGCCCAATATTCTGTTAATAATTGAAACTTTGAAACAAAAATGTTGGCTTGAGTAGTACAACTTTGTAAAAATAATACTATAAGAAAGACACTAGGATCACATATCATGATTCATGAGTAAGTATTTTATTAATTTCAATGTAAAATAACACGAAGCGTATATAAGTTACAAATTTCAAAGATGCCATTGAGTGTCAAGATGCCATGCACACAAGCTTCTAATAGTTTCCGTAATAAAAAAGCTATTATTCTTAGGTAATCCCTAACCTTAGTAACTAAGTATAAAACGTTGAAACAATAATATTATGTTTCTTTATTTGAAATTTAAAAAACTTAGTACCTACAGTGTTTGCTTTGAAGTCGGAAAATCCTAGTGAATCGGACTTTTAAACAAGCAAACAGTTTTATATTACAAGCTTTTACAGCGCTTCAAGATAATATATGGATTTTCATAAATAACTGTATTCCACCTAAAAGTGAAAGATCAAATAATCTTCTTTCCTACCCACGGAACCCACTGTCGATATTTATTGCATGCTTTTAAGCGGGAATCGCGTAAGTATGTTCTACTAGAGCATAAAAATCAATTATCAACGTATAAGCATAAAACCGTATAGGCACTGTGAACTGCTGGATCACTTGGCGTTGCGTAGAAAGTTCGCTTCAGTGTCAGTCTTCTACCGCATTTAGCACGGGTCGATACGATATGGGCAGCCGTGGATTTACACTATGGGCAGTTGGGGCAAGTGCCCAGGGCGGCGAATTTCTTAGAGCGGCAAAATGTTTGAAAGCGAAAAAATTTTTTTTAAGTCTTATCATGATTGCTCAACGTCTAAACGTTCTAAAAATTGCGAAGATTTAAATAACCAATTCACAATTTAAAAAGTCAGGCGTGTTGCCTGTGAAAGAATTGATGTAATATAATTATGAGTCACCCTAAGTGCAAAATTTTACAAAAAGTTAGAAAATAACAAATATTTATTTATGTTTTAGAATATATAACATATAATAAAGTTTCTACAATAAATTAGTTATTTTAGTTTTGAAAAATAATATATATAAACTATAAGTTAAAGTAAAATTCCAGTATTGGGGCTGATTTTTTTCCGGTGCCCAGGGGCGCCATTAAGTATAATCCGGCCCTGGATATGGGTACCTACAATACCTTCACAAAAAGCGCGTACACTTTCCTTAAAAGCTGGCAATGCTCCTGTGATACGTCTAGGTATTACAACAGAATGTGGGCGGCGGTGATCACTTAACACCACGGTGACCCGTACACTTATTTGTTGTTGTTCTACCTCGTTGTTTCCTCCTTTTCTATAAATTTTTTTTACGCTCGCAATATTTTATAATAAGTACTTCTGTACCTTATACCTTACCTGCCGAAAGCGTTCTTAGTGATATTTATTAGTTTTTTTTTATGGAATAGGAGGACAAACCAGCGTACGGGTCACCTGGTGTTAAGTCATCACCTTGTGATTAATTAATTTTATTAGATTATTAAAGTTTCATTTTTTATTTAACAGTGTTATTAATTACTTAAGTCATATGTAAATAATTTGAAATAAAAAAAGAAAAGTTCTGTTGATTGAGAATTTATTTTTAATTATTTCACGATCATATAAGTCGTGCAGTTTTGGAATTTCAAAACTTTTTGTTGTATTGACAGAAAATTAGAAGTAAAGTAATAAGGTTATTGATTACAAAAAAAAAATATATATTTTAGCTACTTACTTTAAAAAATTACGTACCTAAACATGAGAACTTAAGGCATGCACATTTGGATTTATCAAACTTTTTTATAATGATGCAAAAAAGTTAGTTTTGGTAATAAGGCCTGTCGGTTAATGAGGCCTAATCAATAAACTCATTTTTTTAATCGCTCAAAGCCACAAACGTAGATAGCTAACACTCAACGATTGTGCCCAAAGAATAATTGAAATCTAACAACAATAATCTCTATATTGCCATTCTAAACAACTTTAAATTGCAAATGTTCATTGATAACACCAACCCAATATAATCTCTTTCAATGCAATCAAGCTCGTAATTATAATGATCAACTATTGGATCTAATTTTTACAAATATTCACCCTTTGCTCCCGAGGATGTGCCCCATCATAGGTAATCATATATGGAAGCCTGTAATGTTTTTGTCGAATCATTAGAGGTAAAAAAGAGGCTCAAATACTTTTATAAATCCGGTTATTTTGGATCCATAAGTGCATCATTAAATGCTATTGATTGGCAAAAATTGCTCAACGATGGCTTGTTAGAAGATATAATACCATGTATAACCTCCGTAAACGTAGGTAACAAATCTCACTTAACCGTTTCCCGCCTTGAAATTCTAAAAGAAAAAAGATTTTTTTTTAAGAAATATAAACTTCATGGCAACCAGGACGATTTACTCATTTTTTCACTCCTAAGAAGAAGAGCAAAAATTTATAACATATGTGCTATGACCCATACTTACAAAAAAGCAAGTATTCTGATCCAAAATTGTTTTGGACTTTCGTTACTAAATTTATTAAGACGTTTGCATAATGATTCAACGTTAGCTTTTCAATTACAATTATTATGCCTTAGGCACGGACTATTAAAAAAAGAAGGACTCCGCGCCGTGATATTAGCAAGTGAGGCACCTTTAAGCTAGTGTGTGTGTGTTTACGAGGGATACCAGTAACACTTAAAGTTAAGGGAGAAAAAATTCTGTTACTAGTATGACTAACATATATGGCCACAATTATTTTCAACACCGATTTCTTAAATTCTGATAGATTGTTTCCAAAAATAAAAATCTCGGAGGTGTATATGAGTAAATAGATAAATTACATAATAAAAATGTAACAAAGTATGTACTCACTCTTATTATTTTTAAAAATAAGAAAAGCTAGTACCTACAAAAAAATCATCCAGGAACTGTAGTTCGTTTGTTTACCATTGACGGTTTAAAATAAGCAGATTTTTTAGAAAAACAACTATGTGCATTATAGTTATTTATTTGATAAGTACACATATAATCGGGACGGAATGGGGGATTATGGTCTTTCTTGTTGAAGCTTTCTTGCCTACCATAAGGAGCATGTCTGCGTTGGTCTCCTACCAAAGTGTGATTTTTAAAAGTACGTTCTTGTGGAACAGACTCCGATTCAACTATTTTCAGAAATAGAATTATGAAAACAAAATAGTATAACGAAGAACTTTGTAGGTACGTGATCCACTGTTCAACGGTCCACTTTTTCAATTTCTTCAAAAACAATTCGGTTTCATGAGTACATATTCCAAGAATTCTATCTAATTTCCTTTGTCAACTTGATTTATTTATTTGGTTTAAAGGACTTGTGCCCAAAGCCGTTAATACATTAAAATTATTATTTGTCAACTTTTGAAGTTTCCCGAGTTTACTGCAATAAAAACGTTCCGGTAACCATATTTATTGCCTTAAAGAATACATATTTGGAATTGTATTATTTGATTCCATTAGCATATACTACAAATATATAGTCGAATAATGAAATTACAAAATATTTTTATGATATACTTTTATACGCTTATTATTAAAATATAGCTATAAAATATTACGGCACTTGTTCGAACGGAACGTTACTCCTAGTATTTATTTATGTTATTGTATATCTTTGCGCGTTGCGCGCGCATCGCATCTGCCTGATTATGGCGGATAGGCTGTGAACAATGGTGGAAGTCTAATTGTAAATCGGAAAATATCGACGGAAGCAAATGGCATAAACGAAGTTTTTGTAAAAATTGTACATTGTAAATAGTCCCGTGTACATATAGTAATTATATTTGTGGTCGTTTTCTTTTATAATTGTGTGAATAGTGTATTATTTTGAGTGTTATTGAATTCAGTTGTGAATGCCGACAAAATTAAAGCCCAATTGAATAGAGGATTGATTGTTGAATTTATGAATAAAATAAAGTGTTCAAGTAGATTCTGTGCAACAATATTAAAAAATTGTTAGGTTTTTCTTTGTTCTGAGTTAACGGTTCGTCGATATCCTGCATTATTTTGGTTTCTTAGCGGCTGTCATTAATGTAGCTTCATACTGGCTGTCATTGCAAAGGCCAAAAAATATTCTAGTAACGCTAGCTGCTTGTAGGATGATTATTATAATAAATTGTTTACTAATATAGAAGCTAGTAAGTGTAGCTAATCAAACTAGACTTACTTATTTATTGCACTTTACGTGTATAGTGATTGTTTACGCTTGTTTGGTATTAAGCATCGTGAAACTGAATGCACGAACCTCACGATAGCCCAATGAAGTGGCCAGGAACGGGTGGTGAAGAAGAAGCTGGTGAAGGAGGAATTCAGACGACTCGAGTGTCACAGAGCCGCTCTCAGGATGCTGATTCTGCCGTGCACTATGCATTCCAGCGAGAACCTCAAGATGAGATACAGTCTTTAGCATCTAAACAGCGCTGGGCAGTTGGCGACGATAATACTGTTGAGGTTTGTAGTTTTTTTTTATAGTTAATGTCAGACACTAGTGTTTATTGTTTTGATATTATGAATATAGTAATAATATTTATCATTTTTTTTAAACCCATATTCTACTATAATAACGATTTTTGATTTAATATTCATTGAATAGTACTTTCCTCAGACATTAAATCTTCTGCCAGATCAATAATTTCAAGTGATATTATCTAATATATTATAATATATATATTATAATATATATATTATTATTAATATATATATTATAATATGATATTATATGATATATTATATTGAAATTATTGAATGTATAATATGTATTGCTCATAGTAGATATGTATGTCTGTCAAGGTTCATCTGAAAGGTTGTTATTGACTAACTCATTTGTTATTCTCTTAAACATCCTTATAATTCTTAAAATTTAGAAGTTATTTTATTTTTACATCAGTTGTACATATTAGGTTGATGTTTAGGCCTCATTGAAGCAAATAAATGTAAAATAAAATTAAAAACAATATAATAATACATGGTTTATGTTAAGTCTTACATCATTATAAAAACACTTTTATTTTTTAATATGAACTAAACAAAACTAAAAAAAGCAAATCTAGTGAGGGGATCTCTACCAATTATAAAAGCTATTAAAACTTTTCATAAAATTTTGTAATTTAAAGCTATTTTTGTTATTTTTTCTAAAGTTTAGTTTCCATTCTACGTAATTCATTCTAAATATGTATATATTTGATAATAATAACAATATAGTGTATGTAAAAATTTTTTTATAACGAGAGAATGTTCAGCTGATGGTAATTAATACACCCTGCCCATTACAACACAGTGCCAATCAGGATTCTTGAAAAATACAAAAGTTTGGGTTGGTACCAGAATTGTGCATGTCTCCTCTCGCGGGGTGAAACACAAATATGCTTACACATTACTGCTTCACAGCAGAAATAGTTTTTGTTGTGGTACACATAATCTAGACAGCTATCCTGTGCAAATGAGGATGGTTGTTGCATTTATTTTGTTGACCTTTTTGTGTTGTTCTAGTGTTAAATTTAGTGAATGTTTGTTTCTCATGTTACAAAACTGTCCTTGCTTATTTTATAAATACAAATATTATACATTATATACAAAATGTGTTGGTTTTATATTTTTATTTTATTGCAGAACCAAGATAAATGGAAAAACCAAAATCATATGACAATGAATAATATACAACAGCAAGGTGCTGCTATTCAACTGAAGAACTCTCAGGTCACTCCTGCACAATACATGAATCAAAACATAGCCTCATCTGTTGGAACTTTGGCTATGAATCCCTCTGTGATTGGAAGCCACCCCCCTCATATGACTACCAATATGGTGCATACCCAGATGGCTCCACTACAAAATCACTTGGGAAATAATCTGATGCAAAATAGCGCCATGATGCTTCCTCCCCTACAGGGTATGCAAAATGCTCCTCAGATGGGACAGCAAGGATTATATGAGATGCACCAACACCCAGGTACTCCAATGCAAGCTATGAATGGGATTGGTAAGAGTGCTGAACACATGATGTACCTTAGCCAAGCTGGAATGCTTGCTCCAGGAACTAACCAGTTTATGCAACAAGGACAAAACCAGTTGGGATTGACAGCTGTTCCTGCTATGAGAAATCAGGTAGGTTTATGATGTTTTTTTTTTCACTTAATAGCCAGACTATTTGTTTTGTTTGTTGTGCCAATATCTCGTCAGTGTTATAAAAATCTGTTGAAATATTCTTAAATGTCTATTTATGGTTTACATGGAAAGGTTACTTATTATTAGTAAAATTAACCAATATTAAGGTTTCATTCCTTGGTTTGATGTAAAGGAAAGTGTTTCTATTGGTCATATTTAATACATACAGTATATACTTAAGTATAATGTAATTATTAAAAGACTGGTCAAAACCATAAACTCACTACGCTCACCCTGATGAAGGACCCCAAATGGTCCAAAACTAGTTGGTACCAACACCTTAAAAACATGTATAAAGATGTTTAAGACAAGTAACTATATTTGTGAATCATTCTATTCATTTAATAAATATAGAAATCTTAATAGTATTCCACATTTCAATTAGGCCATATAAAGTAAAATTTATAACAATTATTATCTTAATAAGTCCTACAGCACAAATTATTCATTTTCTTTTTGATGAGTGAATAGTAACTTATTAAAAGGCAATTGTAAATAATTAAATTCTTCCAAAATATAAAAACTTTATTCAGCTAGTTAATGTCATCCGCTTTATTTCAATTCCTTTCTCAATTACATGTAAAAAAACATTACAGTGACACTTCAGTGTTTCAGGCTCATAGTATCATACCTGTAAAGAATAAGAAATCTGTTTATCAAATGGCTACCAAAATTATGAAAATAAGTGATTCTAGCCATGTTAGAGAACACACACACATAATTAATTATTGGATTAAATATTTTGCTTTTGTATTTAAAAAAATGTTAATCACATTTTATTGCTACAAATATGTCACAGTGAGGGTATCAAGTAAAGGCATTATTTTCTTTGCAGAATTTTAAGCTCCTATGTTGTTTATAAACTTTACTTATGAGGTATCCATTGTGGTGATTGTGAGAGTAAAGTATGAAAAGTTGTGAGAGACCATGTCTAACAGCCATAAGTAATGCAAAACAATATTTTTACTCTAATTTTATCCGCAACAGACTTATAAGTACAGTCATACTATCAGATTCTTTCTGAAAAGAAAATATCTATCCTCGTGAGAATATTAAAAAAAAGTAAAAAAAAAACTAAAAGGTCTGTAAAAAGACACTTTTGCTGGTTTATCCAATTCATGCATCTTGGTCTAACAAAGCCAGTATGGAACTGTCAAAATCATTATTGTCTGCTAAATGAAAAGCAAGTATTGTCTATTTCTTGAGCCCAGCTGTTACCTCTTTCTTCATTTCTTGACTTATATCATTGATCTTCCTAAATTTCCAGAGAAAATACCTGGTCACTATTATTATTAAGTTGCCAAATTAGTAGCACCATTCATGTAGCATTTCCCTCAATTAAGAAGCTACCTTATCAACTTATATTCAGCTTAGACATAGTGTTACTTCTGATTCACAGTATAAATTTTCCAGTGTGAATGGTGTTTCTTCCAGTAATATTATCAGTTTAAAACACCTACTCACCCACTTCTGCATTGTAATTGTGCTGCTCTTCTATTATATTTGTAACCCTTTGTGTGTACACCACTCTTTAATCTCTCTCTTGACTGTTTTCTCGCATTTGTAATATGTGGCTTTGAGTTTTAGTTGCTTTTAATTTATAAAATTTGCATGTACTGACAATTGATATTGTTTCCTTAAATGAGAATAATTTATTTATTTATTAAAAAGGCTTATCAACTAAATACAGTTTATTAACTTACTCTGAGAATAAAACTAATATAATAAAATATTTTAAATGTACTTATATATTATATCACATTTCATCTATATTACAAATACTATTATATAATTGTAACATTAGTTATAGGGGAGAGTTTAAGCCATAATTACTGTGGTGCAATTTAATGTGTATGTGGGAAAAAATACTAAGCTGAAAGCAGGCACATGCATACCAATGATGAAAGCAAAGGACAGTCTAAAGTTAAAAGTTTATGGAAACACAGCAATTGTGAAATTTTTTCTACATATTTACTCTCATTTGAAATGTATCTCAATCTATCTCATAGCTAATCTATTTTCATAGCTACCAATAGGGCTATATTTATTAACAAAAAAAAAAAAACAAAGAATCTTGTTTGTACTGATTCTATTTGTTTGATATATTGTTTGTGATATGGGCGACTGAATTATATTATAGATTAGATCTGACAACAGAGTTGTAAAGAACCTTAGTGTCAAAATACTTCTAAAATCTTTCGTATTACTGAAAATAAAACTGAGCATTTCAATAAAGCAGATTCAATGAATGTGTGAAGTGCTCTGAGGAGCTGTTTACATAATTGCTCTCGCAGAATTCTAACAGCACACCACACTCCGCAAACTTAAATATCCTTCTCCTCTGTGTGTCGGGTTCCTCCACAAAGTGCGTTTCAAGAACTTTTCTTCCATCAACAACCAAACTGTGGAAAACACTTCCTTGCCATGTATTTCAGTTCATGTTTAAAAAAACTCCACCTAAAAGGCCGGCAACGCTCTTGTGACACCTCCGGTGTTGCAAGAAAGTGTGCGGCGGTGATCATGATATTATGATGTTATATCATCAGCTGACCCGTAGGTATGCTCGTTTGTCCTCATTCAGAAACTTCATTTACGTCTAGATAGAGTCTCCTTCTGTTAGACATTCAATAAAAACAGGCCAAGTTTAATACTTTAGTATGCGTGACAAGCTACGTCTCACACTCGCGAAGATTAATTATTATAAAAATAATTAATCTTTCAAATTGGTTAAAGTTTAGTGATGTCTGAAAAAGAGCATAATAATAATAATAATTCTTTATTTGCATAATGTGTGTATACAAGTTAACAAAATAATTCTATACGAATCAACACATTAGCCAAAAAGGGCATGTAAATTACATTACCTCCATGTCATTATATAATAATAAAATTCTAAGATTACAGAACATAATATTTCATTGTTACATTATATTAGCATCTACACAAAATATACACGTCATATACATATTATGTAGTCAAAGTTAAACACAAGATTATAAAAAAAAGAAAATCACAAATTTAAAAAGTCGGATACAGCATAAAAATTGTAACTAATTAGCCATTGATATAATTGAGTTTTAAAAGGACCGATATTCAACATTTTAATAGTATCGGGAAGTTTATTAAATGTTTGAATACACTTTGCATAACAATATTTAGTAAACAAAGTAGTCCTGGGTGCTTTTTTGTAAACAAGTCTATTTGGATATTGTTGATCGCGGTCATACATTTCCTTGGCAGTGGTGAAAAGATATTTATGCCTCTTTACAAAAATGCTTATTTCGTAAATGTATAGGCACGGCAAGGTTAACAATTTCAGTTTAATAAACAGCGGTCTACACGATTCGTATGGACCTACCCCACAAATCGCACGGATACATTGTTTTTGTGCAATAAATGCTTTTTGGATGTTTACGCCATTACCCCAAATTATAAGACCGTATCTCAAGATAGATGCAATATGAGCATGGTAAGCTGACAGTGTGGTACCTAAATCTGTAATTTTTCGTAGGCGCCTCAGGGCATAAACAAATTTATTTACTCTACCGCAGACCTCATTTATGTGTGATGTCCATTTAAGTTCATTGTCTAAAATAATTCCTAAAAATGAAGTATCCTTTTTTTCATCCATAATGACGTCATTATATTCTATTTTTAAATTATTACGTAGAACATTTGAAAATGTCATGTAGTTCGATTTAGTTAGAATTATTTTAAGATTATTCATACCAAGCCATTTAATCATTTTGTCCATATTATTTATAATGTCATTGTTAAATTTCATAATATCAAAGTTTTTAATGTCAGATTCAAAAATTATCGAAATATCATCCGCGTATAGAAATATTTTATTATTTGTAACGTCTATAATGTCATTTATGTAAAACAAAAATAGAATTGGCCCCAGGACACTTCCTTGAGGTACACCACACTGGTTAAATGTATATTCAGATTTGTATGTTTCTTTCTCACTAATTTTATTAGTCCGAGTAATAATTACACTTTGTTTCCTATTTTTTAAATATGATCGGAACCAATCTAACACAAGCCCCCGTATTCCATATGCCTCTAATTTTTTTAATAATAAGTCATGGGACACTCTATCAAAAGCTTTTGACATGTCAAAGTACAATACTGTAGTCAATGTTTTTGTGTCAATATTTTGAGCAATTGAGTGTGATAAAGAATAGATTGCATCATTAGATCTATTTTTCTGAAAGGCAAATTGTTCATCTTTAATTAAATGAATGATGAATGAATTTAATATGTACACAGAATGGAGATACAACGAGGTATCCACAGCTGTCATAGTCTATCTAGACGTACGTATGAATGTTCTAAGATTTACGTATCTAACTTTTTCCGCCGGAATAGTATGAATTAATTTTTTAATGAAAATTAAGGGCTGTAAGGCATAGATTGCAGCCCGAGATATTTAGGCGCACGAGCGCATCGAGGGTGCAATTGATGCTTACACGCGAGCTAACTACTCTGCTTTACATCTCGATTGTGAGGTAAGTAGAAAATAACTGGCATTACAATAAAATATTGTTAATTGCTGCTTCAGCTTCCATTTTCATTGAATCGGGAGTGCAGCATATAATATCTTCATCGCTTGCAGAATTCATGTTTTTTTTTTCTAATTAGCACGTAATTATAAAAAAATCCCAAAAACAAACAATATTTAAAGTAAAGTTTTCTATTCCCGCCTTTTTTCATCTTTTTTTTTAAATTATTTTTTTCAAGAACGAAATTGAGCTTCACCGTTCGTTATTTAAAATTGATGACTATTATACTTCATTCTTCATACGTCATTGGGCTGATTGCATGATGTCTATTGCCAGTATGATGGTTGATACGCGAACTTTTTGAAAGAGTGAAGAGTTTTTTTTTATTATTTACCGCCCTAGGACTTTTTTTAGCTACATTATTACCCTAGGGTAGTTGTAGCGCTAGTTGGTCACCTACAAACCCCCATTTGGGGGTAATAAGGACCTAATACCCTTATGTTACATAAATTAGTAACCACCCGTGACAAACATTCTATAAAGCGATATACACCGACAGATATAATAGGCAACTTAGCTCGTTAGTAGCAATCGCGCAGTCTACGGAGGCTGTTATTCGATTATGTTTTTCTTTAGATATGTAAAATGTGTTTACAGTGTCACCAACTTATCTGTGAACTGATGGGTGTCGCCATCGTTTCAGTGTTGCTAATTAATTCCAATGTGCACAAAAGCTTTCGGCGTATTTAACGCTTAAAATTCAGAAGTATCGCAATAAAACACGGAACACTCGAAAGTAGTAGACACTGACAGTTGAATGACATTTCAACACGGCGACCGTAGTTCCTATTTTTGCCACTTCACAGATAAGTTGGTATTACTTTATTGTACATCTTCGGCCTAAAAATAAACTTGGTATAAAGTTATAACTGATGATATACAAAGAAAATGCAAAATGTTTACAATATCGTTGACATAACTGTCAATACAATGATAATTCTGAAGTTTTCCGAATGACAAGCCTTGCAAATAAACGCGGGAAACGTTATACGTCCGAACAAACCATTCGTAAGCAAAATGTCTATTTGGTAACATTTACTTAGTTATAACTTTATGCCAATTTTATTTGTAAGGCCGCTTGTATTTTACGTGCATGATGTATATTTAATGCAAAAGTAGGAATAAAGTATGACAAATTGTTACTTATATGTAATCAATGTAAGATCCGTGTGTCATGAGTTTAATAGCCATTACTAATGTAAAAAATTACTTTTGTTTGTAGTGTGTATTTATTGAATTCTTGCATCATACTTTTATCGTAGTATATGCTATGTCAAGAATTATCACTCATTTTAAATACAAAATAAACAAAAGTCTTTTCGAACTCACTCAAACCAAACAAATAGGTCTTTTCTTTTCAATTTTCGTAATTATTAATAATATAAATAAACAAAAGCGTCAAATTCATAAATTATTTTATATACATACTTTTCCTTTACTTTCAAATTTTTACAGGGAACTCCATTTCCGTATCACTATTACATCTAACAAGCCAGATAAAAGTTGGAATAAGGTTACTCATTTCATTAATGCAAATAATTTAAATTTGGGATACACTCAGATTTTTATCTTCAGATGATTATTAAAAAATATATATAATTTGTTTAAAAGTCGTATCTCTTAGTCTTCTGACTCATTTACACAATTCAGTAATAGAACAGAACAGAAGCGTAACTTAGCGGTCTCCTTGAAATTTATACCTACGTCTGGGAACAACCCTAGGGTTGGCCCGAATATGAGAGATGTAAACTATATTAATTGTATTTGATCAATCAAGTAATGTAATGTTGTAGCTAATTCATGTTCAGTATTTATTTTCATTATAGGTACCTATAGTGACATATTATATTATCACAAGAAAACTTGTGTGTTATAAACTGAAGCAGTGAGTAAAATTATTAGGTAGTAGGGTCATACTTAACAAAATAGACTTGTTTTCTCGCAATTTAATTAAATTTTAACCTTTTCAAACACATAATAATATACAGTACATACTTTTGTTTTACATAAATAATACTTAAACGAGGTTAGTGTTTTTCATAAATATTCATTTGGGGAGAGGGTGTGGAGTGCGCCTTAGTCAAATAAACTTTATTTAATTAGGCTTAAACTAAGCGCTTTTCAATTATCACTATAAATATTTCTTATAAATGACTTAATCTACTATGTTCAAAAAAAAGTAGAGCTCGTGAGAAGAACATACAAGAAACTCAACGGCCACTCTTTTTAATCAAATTGAGTATATTACAATGGCTGTACATACATATCAAATTAGTTTGTAAGGTGCTCCATCAGATATATGAATCGTGTTTAAATAATATTAATTATTTCATAAAAGTAATAAAGAATAAACTGTATAACCTTTTAGAGTTAATTAAGTTAATTCATTGTTTGTGTAAGGATGCTTCGTGAACATGATGGTCGTGATTATTGTACATACAATTAGTTATCGCATCCAACAAATACAATGATTTATTAACTATAACAGGTCGACCTGGCACCACAAGCAAGACCCGTTCACGAGTTGACGCATTGACAAAATTGTGGACATCGTTAATCTACTAAAAGTTTTTTTTTTCGAAATATCGATTAATATTATTTGATTACTCATAACAAGGAACGGAATTTTAAATGGACATTTATTTATATTCGATAATGATAGCCAGCGTGTATTATGAAATATTATAGAAATTTGCGACATTAATTTATTGATTTGGTTTTTTCTTATCACACATTTGTTGCTGTTATTAATAAATGATTTGATTTGTATATTTCATATTATAAAGGTCGATAAAACTATTGATGAATTAAGAAAAATCCCCCAAATTAAAGTAAAAAGAAGAAAAAAATAGTATTTTTGTATGCAACATTATATTCTTCTTTTCCATATAGCTTATAAAATATTATGGGGTTTAAGTCGGCAAGCGTGCTGGCCACTTGATAACATTGATATCCACATCTCGATGGTATTTAACATCTTCGGGCACAGTATGTGGGCGTGCGTAGTACGGCAACGGTACGTCTTTAAAACGGGCCTAATGGTCCAACAATTTCTTCTACAATGTCACGTATCGTGCCTCGTTAGCGTCTCATTCCCAATGACGCAGAGTTCCGAACGTCCCTTATACATACAAATACCTCACAGGGGCGTGCATTATATATATATATAACTAGATTGTAAAAAAATACGCAATTATTTTTATACTTATTAGTACTTATTAGTGCATATTATATCTATTGTTTTGGAATAGTGTTTTTGAAGTCGGTTGTTTTTTGTTAATATTTTTTTTTTTTACTTTTTGATTTTTAGTGAATTTGAAGTACACTAACTAACAACTTGTCTAAATATGTGTAGATATACTAAATTTTTCATTGCAGCAATGAACGTAAGCGCTTAATTGAAGAGTTACGTTACTTCGCCATGGATTCCGTAATCTTACCAAACTCCCACCAAACTATCTTTGAAGTATATCCTTTCCAATAAAAAAAGAATCATCGAAATCGGTTGGCGCGATATTGAGTTATTCGTAAATTTTTCATCCAATTTGCTATACGTATGTATACAAATTATTTAAGTTTTCTTTAGTGTTAATTCCGCCAATATTTGTCTTTAAAACAATTCGACACGTGTTTCGCCTCTACACGAGGCATCCTCCACGAGTCTCGTGCCAGATTTTGGCGAGACAACACGTCCTGAGGATGCCTCGTGTAGAGGCGAAACACGTGTCGAATTGTTTTAAAGACAAATATTGGCGGAATTAACACTAAAGAAAACTTAAATAATTTGTATAATTATGGATTTCCGCAAAGTAACGCCTTATTCAATAAAATACGTATGTATAGCAAATTTAAGTTATTATGATTTTTCTCATGGATGCCACTGTCAGATCTGGACCAATTACTATGGGACCACACGGAAGCACCAGCTTTCAAATAAAGAAAGAATTATCAAAATCGGTTCACCCAGTCAAAAGTTTTGAGGTAACAAACATAAAAAAAATGAATTGAGAACCTCCTCCCTTTTTGAAGTCGGTTAAAAATACTACACACGCAATAATTACACAAATATTAAATTAAACTCGAAAAAACACACTAAAACTTTTTTTTGGATTTATTTGTCTAGTAGTCATAGTATAGTCACATCACCGGCTTGTGTTAAAACAGGTACAATTGTTAATAGCTAGTTAATCTTAAGCTGAGGTTACAGAAAAGTATCCTATTTGATTTTATTGCGTTTAAAACAATTTACTCAATCGTATTTCCCGTAATCTTATTAAGTTATATTTGCAACTTCTAGTGTCTTTTTACGGAATTCGGCATATTATGTATTTTTGTTTACTAGCTTGTGGCGTAACAAACACGTGCCTGTCTATATAAGCGATATTTTATTTAGTCAAGTAGAATATCGGCTTATATAGACAGGCACGGCAGGCAAAAGTTTATAAATAATAAAAATATATCATACCTTATTTAATAAAGACTCAAACTAATTTCGGTAAATTCAAATATGTAATTATTTGAATATACATATTCAAATGTGAAATAATGTCATCCCTACCATAGATCGAAATGTTAAAAAGTTTAGGCTGAATATTTATTTATTTCTTATCAAGTGCTTTTGATACAATGTTTTATGGTTGTCATCTTTGATGATGACGAACTTTCATACAAACTTCCATCCCCTATTTTAACTCCTCCATATATTATTTCGCAATAAAAGAAGCCTTGTCCTTTTCCAAGCTCTATTCTTTATCTGTACTAAATTTCATTAAAATCGGTTCAGTGGTTTAGGCGTGAAAGCGTGACAAACAAACTTACATTCACATTTATAATATTAGTAGGGAAATTCATGATTAGTCCGTTCGGAAGTACTGTAGATTTTAATGGATTAAGCGAACAGTTGCTTAATACCAAGTGGATTTTAGTTATCTCCGTTTCTTACAAGATTATAGTTGTCATCTGTCATCCTATCAATGACTGCACGTTTCATACAATAATCAATCGAGTGAATTGCATTTTTCTTAGAGCTGCTTTCAACTAACCTGTCAATACCAATCCTGTTAGCGATGAAGGAGGACGCGCTGAACGAGACTGCGGCCTCCTATTATTATATTATATATCTATTTCTTCATATCATCATCATCATTAGCCGGAAGACGTCCACTGCTGGACAAAGGCCCCCCAAAGATTTCCAGGACGATCGGTCCTGCGCTGCCGTCATCCAACGCATTCCGGCGATCTTGACCAGATCGTCAGTCCATCTTGTGGGGGGCCTAACAACAGCCATCAGTCCGTCAAACTATGTGCCCTGGCCACTCACACTTCAGTTTCGCAATCATTTCGGCTATATCGGTAACTTTGGTTCTCCTACGGATCTCCTCATTTCTGAATCGATCTCGCAGGGAAACTCCTTTCTTCGTATAAACGAATCTAATTCAACAAGTTTGGGTGTGTCAATGTATCTATGTCTTGAAGCCAATACTTTGTCCAACTCTTTCTCTTCACGCTCCTTTTTAATCCATTTAATATGATAGCAATACAAGCCTTTTTATATTGTCACTTATTGCAATAATCACAATGCAAGTCTGGTGAATCAAAGGAGATTGCCCAAAAATGTATCTACCGCAGCCTAGACTTGCATCAAATTCAAAGTTCTTTTAGATGAAACGTAAACATCCGCCGATACCCCCCAGGTAATTAGTTTTTAAATCAAAACCCAACTCCAAATCAAAGCAATTCGTATGACGTCCAGATAATTACTAGTTTATGTTGTACATAATATGTTGACATAACTGAACCTATAAACTACGAAATCCTTTTCATTGAATTCATTTCATTACATTTTGAAAATAATTTACTGGACCTACCAAACCAAAGACGGCTTAATTACATATTTACCAACCTACTTAGCAGACTTGCAGAATTAAGTTGACTTTCCGTATGTAAATACAAATAAACTACACTACACTAAACTGTGTAATAAAACACATAGTTAATAAAATAAAGATATATTTATAAATCAAATAATTTACATTTTTATGTGCAACAACATTTTATGTACATGAATAAAAACGCGTTTATTAGGACAAAAAATGTTTTCTGTTACACAAGTAATGAGTACAACTAAGTATTTCATCATTTGGAGATTTTATTGATCGTTTTTACACTCATATATTATATACAGTCACTATTACAAAATCACACAAACTAAATAAAATTAAAACGTCCTATCCTATTCCTAAAGAAAGCCAATAAGTCCTTTCGTAAGTAAACACGTTAAACTGTTAGTAGTTCACCACAAAACAACGTACGTGATTACTCCTTAAAATATTGTAATATTTACAATTATGAAGTTTGAGGGGAGAGTATAAACCTGATCGACACAAACTATAACAAACTGTAAATAATGGCTCTGGCGACCGGGCGATGGGTAGACCTGTATGTCAGTAATGTCATGTTGCGAGGTAGTAGAGAATAGAGATGGAGGTCTGAAATCGATCTAAGAATAGATTTTTTTTTCATCCTTCTAAAAATATAAAATAAAAATAAATCTTCGACACTAGCAGCTAATCGAGGATTAATTTTTAGTTTCGGTCTGAAGGGTGCCGTAGCTAGTGAAATTATTGGGCAAATGAGACTTTCCATCTTATATGTCTCAAGGTGACGAGCGCAATTGTAGTGTCGCTCAGAATTTTTGGGTTTACCAAGAATCCTGAGCGGTACTGCATTGTAATGGGCGGCGCGTGTCAATTACCATCAGCTGAACGTCATGCTCGCTGTGAACTTCATCTCTTACTGTCATCAATAAAAATTCGATAATTATAATATTTTAATTTGAGAGTCACAATTGGGGTGCCGACTTCACTTACACTTACAAAAATTAAGATTTTTAGTTAGTTTCGATTACCTAAAAATACTTTTACGAGACTGGTTTCAGAGTACCTATGTGATCATCCAAAAATCGATTCAAATCAATAAATGTCAACAGTTCCTAAATTAAAATCATTTGCTAAACCGCAACAAAGAAATTGATGGCTTTATTTCCGTCACCGCCATTAACAGGAACATCTATATAATGTTTTATTTTATTTTAAATTGATGGTGGCAAAAATTAAGCTAATAATTATTGCTATATTATATTCAATTTGATGCATGAGAAAAGCCTAGGCGATCCGTTTCGAACTTGTAGTATAGGCTTGCGCTCCAGAATATCACTCGATAAAATATATCAAGCGCTTGCCTATGGAGGGTAACATTATGACAAAATATTTTTTTAAATTACTAATCGACTTCAAGTAAACTATCATTTAGCTTTTGGCGCCATCTGTTACGCATTCTGCGAAGCTTTAGTTCAGCGGACGCTCTCCAGTACGGGGGCCGGGGGAACTCTACGCAGGCGCTGTTGTCGGCGTGTGTCCTTTGTTCGAAACAAGTCAACATTGAATTTTGCGTTAAGATTTCTTTATAAAATTATGAAATAATGCCTGAAATGTGATGTTTTGATGTTAGTTTAGCTGAAAATAGTGTATATGAAGACATTTTATCGGTGTTTAGTGTATTTTTAAGTGAATATCTATCCGTACATGATTGGAGTTTAGGTGGATTAGTTTGTACGCATGAAACCTTTGAGTGACTTTTTTTACGAACCTAATGTTAAGGATATGGGCCCCGACATGGTAAGTTTTGTATTGTATTGGATAGAGTATTGAACATATTTTCTTTTTTAAGTCATGAAAACTAAAAAATATTTGAGCTTATGGCAACAGGTTCGTTTTTGTTTTGTTTACTTGTCACCGGCGTCCGCCATTTCTGGTTCTGCTCCGGTACTCGATGCGTAGAATTAATTTTATAAATTTTTAAAAGATATATTCTCAAGTGTGATTAGATTTTCTTTTTCATTTATATAACGTAACAATATTCATCCGTGTGCATGTTTTTAATCTACTTACTGAACTTACTACACACTGACTACAGTCTACAACCCCACAACTGACCGTACATCTTTTCTTATAGTTTTCTGTTCAAATTTATATTATTATAAGACTATGTTATAAGATTTATTAAAAGCTTAACATATGAACAACTGCAGAGACCTTAACTCTATTACATAAATAATAGTAAGCTAATGTCATATAGTCCAAAATAAAAAAAAGTATCGTAAATAATATTAATCTAATGTGATTTAGTCAAAAAAACAATACATTGAAAATTTATAAGCAATACTTATTGTAAGTTGATGTCTTTCTCAATTGCAGTTCCTCCTTTAACATTAGTTTCACATTGATGAACCATTTAATTCTCATAAATATTGAACAATGTTATAAAATAGAAAACTGTAAAGCATATTTATACATTAGTGGGACCTCGGAATTAATAATTAGGTAATAATAGGTGACTGATATTCAGCTGAATATGTACATGAACCAAGCATGTAAGGGCTGACCTATCTCCTCTTATAATTTAATAACCAATAATTAACAGATATAAAAAAAAATGCATAAAATTAAGCTGAACATCACAATTATCACGGGTGTTACCTTGATTGTATTTCATTTGTTTACAAAAAATATCACTTCAATCTAATATGCTATAGTAATGTGACTAAAAATTGTAAAAATAAATTTATTTCACACATTGCCTTTATTGTCACATCTGCTATCACTTGAGCTATGAACTGGTTATTGGCAGTTCTAGATAATTTTTAATTTACTTATGAGGTGGTAGATTAAATGATCACAATAATCAATAATTAATCATATTGTCTGTTTGTTACATCAACCTTAAATAGCTGGTTAGTATTTTAATGTATGTATGTATGGCTCTGCAATGACAAACTTTAATCAGTACATAATAATTATTAGTCTCTCAAGCTTCAAGTTAATGTTTCCATTACATACTTTAACAATAATGCTTTGCTTGAAACATATTGAAATAACAGCTATATTATTTTTTTATTATTAATTTTCCAATGAACAATTTTGTGTAATATCACAGGTTTACCAAATCAAACTCTTTTCACATCACAGATATAGTTTTCCTCATTGAAGACAGATATGGTTCCATAAGAATAGAAAATAGCAATATTTTTTATGGGCACAACTTATTTTCATCTATCCCATCTGCTTGAATCTTGATTGGTGAAATATTGTTTTATTAAATCAAAGTAAACAAGGTCTTCTTTAGATGTTAAATTGTGATTCAAGTTCTCTTCTATAATTTTATGGTTATCAAGGATCTTCCATATACAACAGTTGCTTGGTGTTTCCAGGATGATATGACATGGATACCTTAAAAAAAGTGTGTACACCAATGTATAAGTACAACAATGCACCATTGATTCTTCTGGTGTTGCAAGATAGTATGGATACCAGTGATTTCACGCCACCAGGTGACACATATGCTCATTTATATTCCTAAAAGTCTTGAGGCTAGGTGTCCACTTAAAACAGTACAGGTCAAAGTCCAAATGTCATGTGATGTCACTGATTACACATTTCAAATTTTATTTTATAATTAACTAGCAGATCTGACAGATGTTGTCCTGTACACACAGACATTAGGAGGAGATCACTAACATAAATAGGAGAATTATATGGCAACTGTATTGTGAATCTAATCCAATCTCAAATTCACTGAAACACTCTAAAAAAAATCATCAAAATCGGTCCAGCCATTTAGGAAGTAGTACAATCGTGAATCTAAACCATCCTCATATCGACTTGAACACACACAGAAAATTTCATTCAAATTGGTCCAGCTGTTTAGGAGTTCACTGTCAACACACATACAGATATATATATATATATATATATATATATATATATATATATATATATATATATATATATATATAAAGATAGGTAGCTAAGACGAAAAAATAATTTGATAATCAACTGATTATTAAACCGGTGGGACTAATTCAGTACTACCTGTGACCCATGGTTTCACCTGCATATAATATATTTTTGTAAGATACCTACTGTGGCATATGTATAAGAATTAGATGTATGATACCAGTTAAACAGAGTTTTTTAGATGTATACACACATGGGAGAACCTGAAATCTTTAGGCTCCAGCCTCTCCCAATTTGGGGCTCTAGGTAAGAGGGTGGGATGTTGTTGAATTGTGAATATTTTGTCGAAATATAATATTTTATATCTAAGTATTACAACACTAAATTTAAACTAGATACCTACATAAGAATACAATAAAAATAGTCTGTCAGGATAACTAAGGTTAAATTTGTGTTGTTGTTCTTTGTTCTGCTGTTTTGTTATTTTAAATATATGATTTTTTTTAGATGAACAAAGAGTCAAATTTTAACCATAACTTATATGAATCATACTGTGCAGCTTATGCTAATGAATTGATTGAAAATGATTTGAAGCACATGAAAATTGAATGAAAAAAGAATTTTCTTTTTTCAAATTTAGCTATAATTTTCCACAATTCAAACTTTTATTGTACAGCCTCTTAACTTTTTTGTGCACTAAATGGATGCTTTGGTTGTAATCTTCTCGGCTCTCTCGCTCAGAAGTCTTATATAAACATTCATTTTCACTGTCACCACCAGACTCCATAATGTCTTGAATTTCTTGGTCAGATAATTGGTTCAAAAGTGGCGGGTAGAATGAATATGTTTTATCGAATTTCATCAAAGGATGATAATGGAGGATATTTTTGCTTTTGTAAATAAAACACATTTTTTTACTTATACTACCTGTTTTATAAATTTTAATAGGTATATTATTTACTTAAATAAAAATCAACTATTATTACTAAAATCCAACATTTTTCTTCTACTCATTAAAAAGATACGTAGGTAAGTAAATACGTTCCTAACTAGTCTTATTGAATAACAATTATGTATGTTACATATAAATGAAATATAGTTATAAACTTAACTTTTTTTAACATTCGAAAACTAAAAACTAAATAATATGTTACTAAGATGAGTTCATGAGCCTTTTTTTGACCTAGTTATACAACTTGTCGTATACAATAATTTTTTCTACGACTAGGTAATTTTAAATGAAACAATAATTGAACAAACAAAATATCACAACTTTTCGAGTTGTTGCCTATATGGGCGGGAAATGTATTGTATACATACTTATCTATGGTGAGTAGTTTCATTTTTAATTCAAGGAATGGCAAAGGTACACCCATACAGCCATCGCGGGAAAATTGAAAATTTTCAAAATATACCTAGCAGCATCTTATCGAAGGTAACCACTTCATTTTGCGAAAATCTCTGTCCTCTTGTCTAATAACACGTTCTTTTGACATGTTCATAACCTGTGCTATCTCTCTCACTTTAATTCGGCGGTCGTCTAGCACCATTTGGTGAACTTTGGCGATTTTGGACAGTTGGACATTTTGGCAGTTTTTGGACGTACCGACCGTTCATCGTCTCCCAAGCTTTAAAAGCCATGTCAGGTCTGTCTCACTCCTCGTGTAGGTATCAAAATCGTAAGTATGTGCAGCGGCATTTACAGAGTAAGCCAGCCAGTACTTTGCTCGGATAGTTTAGTCTCTTGGAACTAGGAAAATACTTAATTCTAAGTGCACTTTTCGAAGTATTTTTGGACAAAGACACCAGAAAATACTTTTAAATGTTTGCTTTCGGTATTTTTTTTTATGCTAATAAGAGATGAGACGCGCAGCACGTTCAGCTGATGGTAATTGATACGCCATTACAATACAGTCCCGCTCAGGATTCTTGAAAGACCCAACAATTCTGAGCAGCACAACTGCGCTCGGCGCCTTGAGACAAGATGTTAAGTCTCATTTGGCCAGTAATTTCAGCAGCTACGGTCCCCTTATTAATAACATGTCACATCACAAAATGTAATTAAATTTTTATTTATTTCACCAGTATTATTACAAATTTATTTATATAAAACAAGTGCTGATCCGGCAATACCCACTCGTTGTATGAATTATCACAATATGTAATGAAATGTCTTTGACTGAATTTATATGTACTTCTATCTCAAAAAAATATAAGTTCCAGATAAATTATCACCAACATATATACAAAAATGTTGTCGGAAACACGCTACATTTAATGTTACAAAAATTATTCCTATCGGTTCAGTAGTTTTCGCAGTGTAACCGAAATAAAAAACCCATACCTTTATAACTACGATATCGATTCTTGATATAAACTCTGACGTCACAGAAACCCCGCGCAATAAGGTGCGTTTGAATAGCCGGAAAATAGTATTTTTTTAATTCAATAATAATGTTTTTATCAATAATTTGATGTTTGATAACTTTTAAGATGTAAAAAATGAAATTTGATATACCGTATATATTGCGAAACATGTTTTTGTAATATTTCATATGCAAACAGCGCACCTTCTTCAATAGTCGTATAACTTTCGACGAACACTTTTTCTAAATAATTTTAATATAATGCAGCCGCTTCTAATATGTGTCTGTAACTCTGCTTACCAAAGGTGTAGCCGTAAGGTAAAACTTACTAGGTGTGGGTGGTTTAATCGAAGTTTGGTTATATAATAATAGAACTAAATTAACTCTAACAATAGTGCTACATAATTTTAATTTGGTTTTTATTTAAATAGGCAATGCCTATATGCAATGCACACCCCTGGCACTACGTATTACCTAATATTTCTATGAATCTACCATACCTAACCTAGATTTAGTTGTTCTGTGGCACCTAACAACTGCTTTTTTTTTTGCGACAAAGTATGGTACACAAGGTTTTTTTAGCCATAGAGTATAGACTTTTCAAAGACGCAATAAGGTATGTACTTATATTACTGATAGTGGCTGTATAAATGACAGATAATAGTAGAGGAGTCGAAAAAAATGAAAAATTATTAGGTACATACTCAGTTATAAATATTTATTTATGTTCGTTTTTATACTTTTAGTTTAAATTGTACATTATTTGGTTGAAGAATTATAGTTATTTACAGAAGCTTAGTTGACAAAATAATGTAGGATTGATGGGAGCTCATGAGTGGTCATTCATAAGTAATGTTATAATGAATTATAAACATACAATATTACATATCAGTTCACTGTTCTCAAAGCTTTATGTTATACTTTTTGGTGTATATCCGTAGATTGCACCTGCTGCAAAAAAGTTATGGGATAAGGGGCCAGGTGCTGGAGGAGATAGTAAGGGACCTCCACAACTGCCACCTCTACAACTCAACCCTGAACAAATGTGGCGTGATCCCACCTGGTCTGCTCAAGGTATATATATTTTCTTTTCTATTTTGGTGATAAAAATATAATTCAATACTTCCTGTGTCAAAATATAACTGTTGTGTACCATTTTTTTTAACAAAATTTATTGACGATGTGGGAAGCGAATACGAATATGATACACATCCAACACTCTTAGCTATATTTCACCGGGACACCGCGATGGTGCAACCCGTCACCGTTACCAACAAAATGTATACAGCTCTATAGATAGCTACTCACCTGGTGTCTTTTGGATGCTCGACCAGCTCGGGCGCCTCATGCCTCTGGTGTCGGGTACAGTTTACTTAATTTCCTAAATCTTAATCAAACTGGTGTTACCTCTAAAGCCAACTGACCAATACCTATACCATTCATAAAGCGGCTTCGTATCTCGCTTAGGGTTGTTTTTTGTTGAGTGTTTTAGTAGAAAACCTTTTTTTTATTAATTTAGAATTTTTATTTTATTTCAGAAGTGCGGGAATAATCGCTTAATATTAACATTATTTAGATCTTCTGTTGTATTTTTTCTCAATAGTGCACATGTATAGTTAGACTGTTGAATTTATGTTGACAGTCGAGCACAATGTGGGTGTTCCTATGATGGGCACGAGGCGCGGAGTAGCGTTCCCGGGCGGGGACGCGGGCAGCATCCTGTCTCCGCGAGACACGGGCGGGCTGGGCGTCAAGATGGTGGAATATGTTCTCGGAGGTTCGCCCACTGGTAAACTTGTTCTCTTTGTACCACGCGTACAACTTTGATTCCTCTACTTACTGTACTTATAACTGTTAAATGAATTAAAACTAAAACGGCATCTCAATGTTATTTTTTATTAATTAAAAATATCAGAGTTGTTGTTCTGGTGAGCAGTATACGTTTGTATGATTGTTTCTATTTTAAATTTTATATATCAAATTAATTTGTTATTAGCAATGCCGTTGTGGATCAAATTGAAAACGTGTGATTACGAAATATACACAAAAATTTAATATTGCTTGTGAATTCTGTTACGACACTTCCTACACTCGTTCATGTACTTGAACCGTATGTATGAGGGGTATTGTGGTTTGAACAGAAGCTGGCGGAGTAGCGGCGACTGGTGGGGAGAAGGTTGCAGGAGTGGTCGCCGGCCTGCGAGGGATGGTGCTCGAGGAGCGCCCCGAGGAGAAGTCTGGTTCACCTTTCGACAAAGACCTGCACGAGCTGCATGACCACGGGCAGTTACCTAACGGTCTCCACAACGGTCAGGAGGATGATAAGGCTTTTAAGTGAGTGTCTGAGTGTCTGGGTTTTGTACTGTTAATATGAGAACCGAAAAAAAAAATATACCTACTTATATCAATTAAACTTTTATATTTAAATACTATATGTTACGCGGAAAATTGATTGAGCTGTGTAGCATTTTTGTTCGTAAATAATAAAATCGTGTCCGTCCCATGTGTCTGTATATAAATATTATAAAGGTAATAGATTGCCTTTTTGTCTGTTTTCTTATGCGCAATATTTCTGATTTCACTGATGTATTCTGGCAAGTTAGCCATTATATTAAGTGTTTGTCATATTCCAATAAATTCACTTAGTTGGGTAATTGAATAATACGCTGAAATGTATACAGCCAAAGTCGCGGGGGCTCGTTTATTAATATATATATATATAAGAATGAAATAATGTTAATGGCCTTATCTGATAGTGAAGGAATGTCTGAATTACATTATTTTTAAAAGAAGCCAATATTCGGCTGTTTTATTACTTCATTATATTTTCAATTTGGCTATAAACATTAATACTGAACTGTTGCTCCTCAATATTATATTCTTGATAATGTTATGTATGTACATAGGCACATAAGTAAATTTGGTAGAAACTGTCCAGTAGAAACCATAATGTCAACACCAGGAACAGACATAAACTAATAATGCCTACTAAGTCGAGTTAGTTAGTCTTGTGGGGCGATGTAGGTATATGCTTTTACAACAAGATCCCATAAAATGTCCAATACAATTAATGTATTACGAAATTCAAAAGAATTGTTAAATTTAGTTTTTGTCGTAAATGTTACTATATCATAAAAGACTTTCTTAATGATACCACACATTGGGAATGGAGCGGCCATTAAATAATTAGTTTAATTTTATGGTTTTACATTGTAACCATATTTTTTATGAAAAAAAATGAAGGCCGCTGAGTTTCTTGCGCCCGTTCTTCTCTGGTCTGAGGCATACTTTTTCGAATGAGTGGTAGTTTTTGACTTCCAATAAGTGATATCATATCCTATTTTGAATGAAAATATTTGAATTTGAATAAGAAAGGGATATAACTTTGCACAACCCCTGTATCTGAACGGGCGATGAGTCCACATCGTCATGGCGAGAACGAGATATCGCGAAGGTCGCATTCGCAGCGAGTTGCGCGGGCAATAACCGCGCGCTCGATCATGGCCTCTGTCAATGCCAACCACCGACCACTCACCGGTGACGTTAACGACAGAAGTCTGCCCCGCCACTATCATCGTTTATCGCTGACGCCGCGATTACCTCTGATTCACACTGTAAATAGATTCCCTAAGATAGCACATGCGTATGATAATAATGACGAAATTCATGACGAATATGTCGATTGGGCTGATTGTTTTATGTTTGTTTTTGTCAAGTTTAAGAATATATATTTTTCGTATTAGCAATAGGATCATCTAGTGATCTGCAATAATAATAGATTTGAAAGACAACTAAAAATAAGAAATACAATATATAATAACATAAATAAATTATCATTTGTTGTCAATGAGATAAGTATGGTGATTTTTTTATAAAAAGATCGCTCGCTATTCGAGGACTTTTAATTTTTTAAAATCATGTTACATACATACAAAATATAACTTATAATAAAATATTTGTACAATACACTTGAATAAAATATTTATTTAATAATTTCACTATAATCACTACTATATTAAATTATTAACACAAAATGATATATAACACCAGGGTAGTTGTATGACCAGTAGCCAGCATGTCCACCACTTTGACTGCCCCAACAAGAAGTGCCCAATAGCCTACTACTCATTTAATAATACTAAACTACCAACTTCATAATAAAGTGACATCACTAAGATTTTGCATGGGATTATATAATATTATAATTACTAAAAATATACTAAATATTATAATAACTAAAATAATATAATATAAACAGGCTACAAATTATTCTATTCATATTGTTAACTGAATGTTGGTACTAATTAAAATGTTAACTAACCATAACAATATGGTCAATATTCCTTTCTGAAAAAAAATTTGGTACCATCAATACGAAGGAGCTTTTATATATTCTTTTATTAGCATTGCCAACATAATAATTACTATGTAATTATATTAAATATTGTTATAAATAAATCTATATGTAAGTGTTATTCTACTTACAGGCAATAACTACATGCAATTATTTACATATCTATACATTTATTTTAAATTTTAATTGTGCAACATAGAACTTATACTTAAGAGATACAGTTATATAATTAGTTTTTATAAAGTGAAAATTATTTAAAATAAACAAAACTTATTTTATAACGGCAGAATTTAAACATTACTGTGTAGTAATATGTACAATTTCCGAATTATATATAGGATATGCAAGTAATAGTATTTTTTGTTGGTGTTATTTTTGAATATAATGTGTTTGTTTATCTGTCAACAGCCGCACGCCCGGGTCGCGCCAGCCGTCGCCGGCCGAGGAGGAGGGCGGGGCGGGCGCCGCGCGCAACGGAGAGGGCGGCGCCTTCCCCCTGCTGCCGCACGCGCTGCCGGCGCCGCAGCCGCACTCGCTGCACCACCTGCCGCACCTGCCGCACGCGCAGGTACACCCACTACTGTCAGTAATATGAAGCTGTCCCGATATACCCGATGGCTCATTCTTGTCGCCTTATATTGGGACGTGTGAATTGCGATTTCCATCCAAACTTCTATCAAATTCAAATATTTTTATTCAAAATAGGATTCAAAATGACTTATTAAACGTCAAAAACTATGACCACTCTTTTTCTATACTTTACTATCACCACTCTGTTTCTCCTGCATATCAATGATATGTTGGACAGCTCCAAAATTCAAAGATAGTTACGATTATTATCTCAAGTAGGCCACAACCGGAGTTAAAATGAATATAGGGAAAACGCCATTAGTAATAAATGAAATGAAAAGTTACTCAATTTTTAAAATTACTACTCCCTGTCATATTATTCTATAGTGACAAAGGTACAATAACGAGAAATAGTTTTCAATTTAGAATAACTTTACTTAGCATCTTTTACAATGACCAGTATTAGCTAAAAATATATATATATGTATGTCACCAGATGGTAGCAAAGCTGCCGTAGCTCTCATGACCTTTAAGATCATTGATGATGTATCCGAGTCGTATAGATACTGTTACTTGCATTAAAATTACAATATCAACAATTTAGTTTGAATTTTTTGTCACTACTTAATGTTGACAAAATAATCATATTTGTTTTTCTTTATTATTCGTTAATCATTATAGTTATATTTTATTATAGTTAATGCAAACAATTGTGGCTTTATATAATATACACTAATATTATACTCTTCAAAGTGTTACAAAATCATTTATATCTTCAGCACCACCCTGGAATGCTTGGAGTGGCCCCACTGCAAGGATTGCCACACCCACAACATCCTCAAATACACCCTGGTGAGTTTATTTAACTTTTTTTTAAAGAGTATGTCATGCTGCACAACTTTGTAAGTTTCACCATAGTAGCACCACTTTATATCAAGCCTCAAGAAGTTGAAAATCGTCACAACTCGAAAGCATGCTCAGTTGCTTTCCCTTAAAACCCCAACAAAATCCATGACTAAAAATATAAAATCGTTAAGTACATATTTTCACTGCACAAAATGCATAATTTAATAAGTTTACCCTAAAAATTTAAGTAGGAAATAGCTTCCAAAACTTTTGGAAGTGTATGATCTTAAGCTCTTGACTATCTTTGTTCCTTATTTTCTTGAATTAAAATTAGTTAAATTAAGTCATAGTATTATGATTTTGCATAGGTAACACATTACACTTGAAATATGTCATTTTTATACAGTTCATTTGGAAGGCAGATTTTCTTGAGAAGAACGAGCAAGAAATTCCTAAGGTTGCTCTTTTCAAAACAGATTAATATAAGTTCTTATTTTCAAATCAAATGAAAATCACTACTCATGCAGGTGAAGGGAATGACACTCATGAATGTAAAGTTTTCTTTTTATCATACTGTACACAATACGGTTTTTTACAACTTTTAATGTGATCAAGTCTGTAATGAGATATGGTCTAAATTTTTTTTTTGTATTCATTTCAGGTATGACCCTAGGCGATTCTATGAACACACACATAGAGCTTGTTCTACAGATGGAACAACAGTCCCAGTTTGAAAACAACAACTTTGCTAACACCCAACAGGTGAGTACCAGATCTCAGAAACAAGAAACACTCATTTAAGACAACTCTTTATTTTTCATCACACTTGCTCGTAATGTGGATTTAATTTTTCCTTGCTTAACAATACACCTCAATTTTTTCTACGTTTTCACAGCTGTCACAGTCTTATCTAGACGTATATTAATGATCTAAGCAAATTTTATATGCAATACTAGCTGACCCAGCAAACGTTGTATTGCCGTTATTAAAATCGAGACACAAAAGCAACTGTTGATTGTAGATGGGTGAAAATTTTAAGTTGTATGTATTTTTTCATGCTGACTCATAATCTAATATTAATATAACTAACTAATAATCTAATATAATCTAATATTTTTTTTAAATAAATTTAAAAAAAATGTCAAAAAATAAAATCTCGTGTGGACCTCCCTTAACATTTAGGGGGATGACAAATAGGTGTTGTCCGATTCTCAGACCTACCTAATATGCACTCAAAATTTCATGAGAATCGGTCAAGCCGATTTGGAGGAGTTCAAAGTTTAACACCACGACACGAGAATTTTATATAATATATGATTTCATAACAAAGTGACAATACTCATAAGCCTTGCTTCTGTCCGCCGCGTTAATTATACTGTTCAAATAAAACAATAGGTACCCTACATTACTTATATTGACGTAGTCAGCTGTTACAGTGTGGTTAACACAGCTCATGTAGGCCGCTGGAAATGTTAGGTCGTTAGCATATTGGTTACTGGAATTAATATTCTTTAAGAGGATTCCATAAGACAGGCAAAAATTGTTATTTCCTTCCAACTTAAAACAAAAATAAAAGACAATGAAGAACATTACTAAAAAAATCTTTCAAAACTAGACAAAATACATACTGATCTCATCAAGGTAGGCGCGAAGATCAAACTAGCGCTAGGTTTTGAGGTAAAAATGTTTCGCGTATTGTTTCGGGACCATTTTGTCAACCTAATATTTTAGTTTGTGCCACTCTAGCCCCGCGATTTCACTCATGTTGATACTGATTTCGTGGTAGTGGATAGTCTATTAATAAGTCTGACTATAGATTTATTTTTGAAAACATAATTTTTTTATCACTTATTATTGTATTGCTGCATTATTGACATTTATGAATTCTTTTGAATGGAATGTCCGATTTTAATCATTTATAAAGTAGTTTTGGGATAAGGATGAATACAGACGTATGAACAATATGGTTTGATTGTTGTCGGCACTTTATTAACATTTAGAATGTAAAAAAGTAGTTATAATGTCATAACTACAGTAGTTGGACGCATGGTATCGCGTACTTTCTTATAGATATTGATACCTTCTATAATACTGCAGGACATTTTTTTGTTCTATCATCAATCGTTTCCGCAGCGCACGCGATGTCAGATTTCATATGACAAATTTTTCACACCTTGGGTTATATGATTGCATTTTATTAGGGATCCCTATTTTTTTTTAAATTGTAATATAGGCCATGTCAGTGAAGATGCAGTTTCCTAATAGTGGAAGTATTTTTTGAATCGGTCCAATAGTTTTTCAAGAAGAAATGTTTCCTCTTTATAATATTACTTTAGATTAAATGATCAAAGAAGTGTGCTCTACCGGCATCCACGTAGTGATCGCCGGCTAGCGTCTTCCGCCTCCATCGCACAGCCTTTTCCCAATTGTGTTGCCTATTCATCGTTTGTCGTATTGAAAAAATCTGCTGTTATCATATTCCAGTTTCATCGTTTTTAACTTACACAATACTAAATTTTTATTCACGACCCACTTTGGTGATAATTCTTTTTAACCGACTTCGAAAAGAAGAGGTTCTCAATTCGATTGGTATTTTTTTTATGTATGTACCCCGATTTCGCTGAGATTTATAATCCGAGTTACTTGGATTCTTCTATAGTTTGATGTGAACTGTTTGCCATTTGGGCCCATAAAAATTTGACATAGTTAGGCCCAGTTCTTTTAATTTTATGGATATTATAAAATATTAAAATCTGTGTCATATACGAAGTAACGTAACACAAGCTTCATGGCTTTTAATGCAAATTTTTATTTCATATTTTACAGTATTATAATTGTATATCTCAAAATAGTACTTCTACCAATTTTTCCACAATAAAATCAATCAAAATTTGAGAATGTAAACAAATCAATACAGTTAATTTTTCATCTAAATATTTTGTCAAATGCTTTTCACTCGGTCAGGCTATCCAAAAGCATAAACTATGAACACGAACAAACGAGCGCGTACACCTTCCTTAAAGGCCGGCAACGCTCTTGTGATTCCTCTGGTGTTGCAAGAGAATGTGGGCGGCGGTGATCACTTAACACCAGGTGACCCGTACGCTCGTTTGTCCTCCTATTCCATAAAAAAAAACTGATATTTGCTACTAGATCCATCCTATTATTTAAATGGCGCTTCATTTGCTATTTAATACTGTTTATACATCGTGAGACGCAAATGATGTCTTTATTTAATAGATGAGTAACACTTATATTACTTGTATATTGAAGCTAGGCCTAAGTATTGTATTATACTTATTATTTTTTTATAACTTAAAACAATATTACTTTATTACAGTTTGATAATTATTGTTGGTGTTGTGCTATGAATCAGCGCCATCTATTGAAAATCTTGAAACTAGTATTAATGTAGAAATTGTACTATCAGAAAAATCTTTGGTGTAGCCCCATCTAGAACCAGTTGGTTGGTTTGAATGTAAGTTATTGGTTGTATTGTCCTTGGTTTGGTTATGTGGTGTGTTGACGTTCTTGTTTACTAAGTAGCTTAGAATGCTTGGTTTTAGAACTCTTTCTGAGACACTGTTTGATCTGGGTATAGATGGGTTTAATTGTTTTATTTTGTTTTTCTTGGTGGGTCTAGTTGTACTATTACCAACTAGTGCTTGAGAATTGGGATCTGACTCTGGTGAAGTCGTCAGTGTTCTTTTGTTGTTTGGTTTTAATATAACAAGTTTATCGTAACGTTATTTCCTTTCTCGCGCACTCTATTTTTTTAGTTACTAGGTAGTTTATTTCATTTAAGTTATTACGTGGCTAATGATCCCAGTACCTTAAACCACAAAAAAGATTACCCGGTTACATTATCTCTGGACCTGACGTCGATGACGTCACATCGTCGATTTGTTACGTTGTGCGAAACAAGCATCACTAGGATATTATTATTAATAAATAACGATTTTTTTTTGTATTATTGATTTATGTAAAGGTGTTTTTTTGTGCTGATTATTATTATTATGAAAAATCAATGTAAAGAATCTGGGTTAAGTACCAAGAGTATTTATTTCTCTGGCAGAACTATTATAGTGGCATAGAAAAACAGAACACATGTACAACGTGAACCAGAAAGGGTATAACATCCCTTCAATGGTACGTTATTTGGGTCATATGCTATAGTATGGTGATGTTTAAGTTTTAACAAATAATTAAAAAAAAAAGAAAAAAACTTCCCTACGAAATTAAAAATATTATTTTTCAATTTCTTTTCTTAGACAACCCTAATTTGTTTATAAACAGAATGAGGTCACCTACCTATGGAGTAAAACATAAACAATAATCTATGATTAAGGAGTATGCACACTACATGAAATGTGGCTTGTGTCTATGTATTTATTCATTCATTTTTCACTTCCTGTTATTGCGAAACAAATAAACAATATAAGAAATTACATAACATTACACGGTTTCACATCTGTATTCCTGAAGTGTTAGAGGTGTATTTTTTCCACCCACGTTTCACTATGTTTAATTCCCACGTAATAGGGGGCGAGCATCTACATTTCTGAACTATGGGCTGCTAGTGAGAAATTTCCTACGAAAAACTCAATAACTGCCCCATTCCATACCCAGGCCGGGTAGAAAACCCGGTCCGGGAATGGAGTACATATTATTAATACGAAGATGGTCAAAGATATTCGACAAAAAAATTCCGTGAAGAACAATTTCTTAATAGGAGTCCATTAGAATTATCTTTATTGGATAAAACATTTTTGAATTAAAATGTCAAGTCTCATTTGCCCAGTAATAAGAACAGCTACAGTGCCATTCAGACCAAACCATAATAATGCTTACACATTTTTGCTTCACGGCAGAAAAAGGTGCCGTTCTGGTACCCATAATCTATAATTACAAATTTTGGAATTATTTTCAATGTAACTTGAAGGAAACTTCAAATAATTCTACATTGAAGTGCTTACGTAATAACTTTTAACATTTAATTTCCAACATAATAAACAAATCTTGAATTAAAAATGGTGCAGTGTGTAGGGTGCCTTTAGAATAGACATTTACACACACACAGAGCAGTAAATATCGTGTGTCAAAGCACAATTCAAAGAGTATTAACGCAGACAGGCCGATCTTTTCAACCTAACATATTTAAATAAACACAAAATGTAAAAACACAGTTACAATAACACTCGTTTTTATCTTTTAAACGTGTTTTATTTAAATGTGTAACACTCGCGGAAATCAAAGTAAATACTAACATAACATAGTTTCATAATTAAATTAGAATTAACTATCTTTATTGGGTAATACGTAACTACAGTAAATACAAATTTAGAAGTATTTTCAATGTCAGCTAAAGCAAATGCAAATACAAAATAACATTTGTCTTCATGGCAAAATGAGAACACAAATTGCTTCACAGCTGCAATTAATCGTAGGCATTTTACTATTATCTGATATTATGTCACATCTACGTTTTTCATCTGTTTTAGGTCAAAGAGAGTTCAAAAAAACAGCTGATTAGGGTTGAGGGAATCATACTTTTTGCGAAAACTTAAAACTTTAAATATTGTATTAAAATATAATGCTAATTCATTTCTGACTTCACATAGTCATTACAGATGAGCTAAGGAATATCTGGTTCAAAGCATAATATACCCATTTAGTTTCACGTTGTATACCGAACTATTATTAACAAAAGTCAAAAGTAACTATGAAGATTTCAAAAACAAAGCAGTGATAGCACGCAAAACCGTACTGAAACAACATGATTAGCGCGAGGGGGTAAAGAGGTTACGGTAGGGGGCTTCACGTTACAGCGAGCGGCAGAGATAATATGGCTGTGTAGTACGTAGTAAGTAGTTGCTAACATAAACAAAATGTGCTAAAATTAAATGAACTAATGGTTAACTAGTGGTTGGTGTACACGGTGAAAGTTTTTGGCTGTTACTTTGAATCAGACATTCTTTAGGTCATCACTAATGACTGTGAAGTCAGAAATGAAGTTACATTATATTTTAATACAATTTTAGAAGTGCTACGTTAGTCGCAAAAACTATGCATCCCGCAACCCTTATCAGCTGTTTTTCTGAACTCAATTTAACCTAAAAAGATGCATACCGTAGATGTGACATAATATCAGATCATAGTAAAATGACTACTTTTCATTGCAGCTGAGAGGCAAACTATGTTCTCGTTTTGCCATGAAGACGAAGTTATTTGTACCTATGTACATTTTCTTTGGCTGACATTGTAAATACTTTAGTTATATTGTATTACCCAATAAAGAAAGATAATTTTAAAGGCATTTAGGTTAAAAAGATAAACCTGTCTGCCTAATACTCTTTGAATCACGATGTTTAATGCCCTGTGATTGTATAATGTGGGAAAAAAACATTCACAACCACGTAAGTCGTTTGTGATACCTCATAGTTAGAAGATAATCACTAAGCACTCCAACGTCGGATTATTTTAAATTTTCTTCAGCTGACATTGAAAATAATTTTAAATATGTATTTACTTTCGTTATAGTAGGAGGCTCCCTTGCACAGGAAACCGGTTAGATTATGGGTACCATAACTGCACCTTTTTCTACCGTGAAGCAGTAATGTGTAAGCATTATTGTGTTTCGGTATAAAAGGGCGCTGTAGTAATTACTGGGCAAATGAGACTAAACATCTTACGTCTCAAGGCGACCAGCGCAATAGGGTATATATGCATGATTTAAAAAAATATATAAATTTGATTTTCTACATCCTAAAAGTTAACAAACACAACAAATTATAGAAAAAACATTCTTAAAATATAAAAAATCTTTTCCGGCAATATATTTCGGCTATTCAAACGCGCCATTTTGCGCGGCGTTTCTGTGACGTCAGAGTCTATCTCAAGTATCTATATTGTACTAATAAATGTATGGCCGGTTTTTTCCTTCGGTTAGGTGCGAAAACTACTGAACCGATCGGAATAATTCTTGTACCATTAGATGCAGCGTGTTTCGGAAAAGGTTTTCGTATATCTTATAAGTTTTCTGATATGTTGGTGATTACTTATCTGGAACCTATATTTTTTTATGCTTATAGATTCGCAATACAACTAATACAGTCTATGAATTTCCATTACAAAATATTGTGATAATTCATACAATAAGCGGGCACAATGCCGGGTCAGCACTTGTCTTGTGTAATCAAGTTTGTAAGAATTCTGGTGAAATGTATTAAATTTTATTACATTTTGTGATTTATAAAATAATTCACCGAAAACTTATTTGAAGTATTTTCTGGTGCCAAAAATACTTTGAAAAGTGCACTAATCCGAGCAAAGTGGTGTAAACAGTAACCATTATGCATTATACTGCATTCAAATGTTACGGGCAGGGCGTATCAATTATCATCCGCTGAACGTCCAGCTCGTCTCGTCCCTTCTTAACATGAAAAAAATGTAGTACCCAATAAAGATAATTCTAATAAGCCCTATAGGAAATTGTTCTTCACGGATAAATTTAGTCAAAAATGGATATCTTTGACCGTCCTCGTACTAGTAATAGGTAGGTAGGTATTCCATTCCCGGGCCGGGCAAAAATAGTTATTGCGGTTTTCGTATGAAATTACGGAGTATGGAGTTAAGAAATGTGGAGGCATTTTAGTGAAGTCATTCATAGTTATTGTTACTTATAGTTGCAAACCACCAGGCTTTTGGGCTTATATATCAGTATCGGCGCGGGGTGCTGCTTCCTTGACAATAATTCTCTCTCTTGAGAATAATACAATTATTGTAGTGACACTGACTTTTGACCATGATTTGAAACCTTTTGTTGCTGCAACTGGCAATAATTACAAAAATAATTAAAGTTGCTGCCGGTCATGGTCCGCCGAGCACCATAATACTAGAAATATATTTAATTATTTTTTATATTTTGATTATGACATGCGAAATTTCTCAATTCTTTTTAAATCATCCCAGTATTTTTTCGAAAACTGATAATGTTGTATCTATAGTTTTAACCCTGAACTGATCACAGAATTAAAGTAATCAAAGTAAACTGAAGAAAATCAATGTTTCTTTCAACATTTTTTATAGAGAGAATATACAGTCATGAAGAACAATAGAGGAATGCAAATGAGAGTGTTTAAAAATAATATATTTATTATATAAGTTCTTTTATTTGGATTTTACTTATTATTTGTTTATTTTAAATAACAAAGGTCGAGAAAAGTATTGATCAACTAACCAAATTAAGGCTAAATGAAAAAACTTTTCGAACTGTTTTCAATCTCCTTGACATACTCCAAATCAAATTATCTATAATATCTTGAGATGTTGCGTACCATCCTTCGGGGCTCTCCCAAACTAGCGGGGACAGGATTTCTTTTCTTAATTTATCTCCCATACTATTGCTATCTACATCTCGAAGGTATTCAACACCTATGGCGGCAGCACGGGGTTGCATTATCATACATAAAAACAAACTAATGGTACTACAACTTCTTCTAAAATGTCAGTTCCCTACGTCCCCCCATACAAATACCTCCCCACACCATAACTGACCCTCCACCATATGTCTCTGCCTCCAAAGATGTTCCATCACTCGCCCGGGCGTCACCGCATTTGAGTCCTTCTGTCAAGCCAGATGCTTTAGGCAAATTCTAACGCACGTGTGAATAGAACTTGTTTTGAAGCTTCTTCTTTCCCATTATCATGATTGCAATCGAAATAAATTCGAGCTACTCGATGGCATATGGCAAGATGAGAGGGGCTCTGGCAGGCAAGCGTGAGTTAATTCTGACTGATTTCAGTCTTGTTCTCACAGTTTTATTGCTTACTGTAACGCTTTTTGCGTAATTTCTTGGAGCTTTCGTTTTCACCTCAGAAGAATTCAAAAGTTCCTGTTCCAAAACACGCTGTGCTGACGATAAAATAGTCATGTCTGGTCAGTTTTACTTTTACGTCTCTGTCCTTGTAGTCTCGTAAACTGTCCGGTCTGCCGATACCTCTTGACGACGCGATGTATCACAGATTTGGATACCAGTAATGGTTGAGGCACATGTATGTAGTTGCGCCCAGTTTCAATTAAAGTAACAGCCCTCTTAACTTGAAATTAGCAACCAGATAGTAGGTTACTTGACATTTTGTTGTAATTTTTTTTGTATTCATAATTGGATGCATAATTGGTATTCAGTTTCTACCTCTCGCCTTGAGATTGCGCTCTTGTTGTTTGCTTATGTACCTAACTCTCTATTATTCTCTCTTATGCATTCGATGCTATTGTAATGCTTAGGTACAACATATTCAATTAATTTTTTTCCTTTATAGTAAAATGCCTTGGTACAATATAAATATATTTACCTACTTATTGATTGTTAAATTATCTCTCACATTAATAGTTTTTTTTAATCTATCGGAACAATAGCTTTTCTTCAGCTACTTATTAGTTGAATTTTAAGATCTAAAATATTTTCATAATTTCCTTTGTTTCTACTTTTCCTTTTTTTGTAATTATGAGTTTCAATAGTCTAATGTGATTTTCTTCTATTTAATTTAAGTAAGTATTAAACGTGTTCTTGTAAGTATTAAGCCCATAGCTTAAGTCTGAATCAGACTTATGAATGGAATACGAGTTATGTTTGCTCAGCACGGGCTCGAGATGATTGTGACACTATGTATACCACTTGACTTTGTAGTTATTGATCTCAGATTTACAAAGATTTTCAAGGAACTATGTACTGGATACCCGATAGTTCGGGCGGCTCGCATACGCATACCACATATGGGAATAATACTCCATATTTGGCCGCCCTGCGCTTCCTTCCGCAAATTTTTCTTTTCAAGTTTTCTTTTTCTTTTCAGTTTCTTACTCAAGCCAATTTCAATACTACGTAAGGCTGATTGTAAAGTTATAGAGGCCTCGTATATTTTTTCAATGCATATGATTTGACGAACTCTATCCTTTTTGATTATTCGTTCTTTATTTGTTCATGCAACAGATTTATTAGATATTCAATAGTTCATAGAATAATTATTGAAATTATGCATATTTTTCTTGTGCTTTTAAATTAGGTGACTATTTACATTTATTCGCGTTTTATATATCATTTAGATTGGTTGAACACATAGGCATTGTTTATTTCGCTGATAAATGTTGTCTATTTTACACGCTTTATATTAGCTTCACTTGTATGTTTGTAACAGACTTCTTTGGGCGCGATATTGACCCACTTTAAACGGCTAGATTTCGTTCAAACTTTGTAGATTTATCGAGGACCGATGACATTACACTAATTTGATAAAATTATTCAATTTTTCAATTTGCAAAATATGATTTTTGTGAATTTATATAATTTTTAAATAAATAAATCACTAATAAGCGCCATCTAGTAATTTATTGTAAACTACAAAGGAAACGCGCGACATGTCAAGACAGTTCTACAAAATTAAAGTATCTAATTCGTTTAGAAGCGAATAGATGGCGGTGAATTTATATTTCCATTATAAATTATTAATGCGTGATTTAACTGAGCTAATTATTATAAGAGCTAGTTCGGGGATCTCGGGCTAGCTGAATTAAGCGATCTTTCAACATAACTAAAATATTTTTATTCGCAAATATTAAAAACGAAAATGAATGAAGATTCAATCTAAAAAAATTAACTAATAAATGAAAAATAAATAATAGTTTAAAAAAAACTAAAGAACACGCTTTATATAAAATTCAACTAAAAAATAGATTAATAAATTTTTTAAACTATTATTTTTTTATACGTCTTCGGGGTTTGTAGAACCAATTTTGATTCAATATTTAACTGGAACTTTTACTTTGTCCTAGTTATGATTTTCATTGTGATATTTATGACATTCTAACACGGTCAGACTGGAGGACATAATTAGTACGATTCTATCATCGATGATATTTATTTAGTATGTTGTTATTATCTTTGCAAATTATTTATAAAGCGTAACTGTGCTTTTACAAAAAAAAAAAACATGGCTTAGACACGTGTTTTGTTAAACAGCGTTTAACTTTTAAAAAGACGTCTAAAATGGACTTTATCTTTTTCTTGTTTTTCACTAAAACGTCGTTAAGCTAGCCATTTGACGTTCATTAATTATACGTATAAATCTGACTGAAATACATGGTTTTACCACAAATAAGGAATGGTAGTAGCTTCGGCTCATGTTTAAATATAAGCAATATCTAAAGATTGTTTAACGCTTAAATAACAGAAAGACTAACATTTGTAATAGTACTTTTTTAATTAACTGTTAAGGACATGTATGTTTATCTTTTTGTAACACAGTAAGACTATCTCAGTATAACTTTAGTTTGTCGATTTATTCGATGTTTAACTTCAATTGCGTTTCACCTCGTTAGACTATAGATTATTTTACTCGTGACGTCGAATGAATGAATGCGTAATGCACCCAAGTAAAATAGACAGTTTGACGTGGACTTGCGCAATAGCGCTACGTATTCTTGTATTTGTTCGGTTAATACTTTTTATATCTTGACTTGCTGGAAAGACCAAGATACATTTTTAAAAAAGCGTATTGCTAATATATTTCTACGTTAGTTTGACTGAAGTCTTCACTCTTGTTTCACAAAGGTGAAGCTTGACTTACGTAGTTTGATAACAACTTTATACTTTTCCGACCACTTGTGATGTATATAAAGCTATTAGTGTAGGAACACTTCCTCATTTTACTTTTAGTGTTCGCCAATTGTAATAAATATCAGTTTTGTACTGATCACCAGGAGATTGTCACGATTAATAATTTAACGTTAGGAGCCGGTACAGTACCGATGCCGATTAATGTAGTCAATAATTGAATATATCGGTGATGACAGCTTATTAGAAAAAAAAAATAACTATGTAATAATAATTTTTACCAGGAGGAGGCTTCTTTGTACAGAATGCCGCCTAGATTATGGGTATCACAATGGCGCCTATTTCTGCCTTGAAGTAGTAATGTGTAAACATTACTGTGTTTTGGTCTGATGGCTGCCGTAGCTAGTGAAATTACTGGGCAAATGAGATTTTACATCTTATGTCTCAAGGTGACGAGTGTAGTTGTAGTGCCGCTAAGGATTTTTGAGTTTTTTAAGAATCCTGAGCGGCACTGCATTGTAATGGGTAGGGCGTATCAATTACCGTCAGCTGAACCTCTTGTTCGTTTCGTCCCTTATTATATATATATATTAAAAATACTGATACAGAACATATTCTTAATTGTTTAACCATTCGCCGCTAGCAAAATAATTACTTATACAAAAAACAAAGACATATTTTGAGGAAATGCAATACTTGTTAAGTAAGAGCAAAACAAAATGTAATATATATCGGATATACATGTAGAAGCGGTTGGTAATATAAACGCACATAATAAAACTGTTACTTATGTATTTTAAAGTTTCTACACTTAGAATTATAATATACTTATTATTAAAAATTAAAAGACAATTAGGGCAGTGTTACCTTTTAGAAAGCACCATAAGTAATGTTCTGATCGCTCTGGCTTATATAGGGCACGACCGTCTACCGTAGTGATGGTACCAACTGTCAGTTGGCACTACTGTAGTGCCAAGTAACTTACACGAATCAAATTAACTAAAGATCTGAATGTAATATGCTATTTTAGTTATTTGTAATCAACAAGTAATAATGATTGTAATATTGCTGACACAGTGATAGTGCGAGATACATACAGTGTTAACGTGGTCGTGGTCGGTGTTGTTGCAGTACGCGAGCGGCGTGGGAGCCGTGGGTGGCGCCAGCGGCGTGGGCGGCGCCGCGCTCGTCAACGGAGTGACGCCGGCGCCCGACCACCACCAGCCCTTCGACGTGCAGGTGACATATGAACTGTATATGTACACCTAACATTACCTTGAGATCACTCGAATAGAACATACACACATACATTCTCTTTGGCTTGGGCTACTAAGTCATGGTGTCATTAAAAGAGTGACAGTAGGGCTGCCATTTTTTGTCAGTCCGTTAATATGAATCACGTGACCAGGGCACCTATTACGAAAATCGAAATACGTAGTTTCGGTCCGAAACGAAAGAACGACGAACTTCGATTTAAATCCTATTACCAAAGTACTTCGGATCCGTATAGTGCGGACGTAATTCGTTTCGGAACTATAGACATAAAAAAATTGTACAAAGATGATATGAATGTACATACTTATATTACCGGTAAATCGTGCCAAAACCGATAACAAATTAGAAATTTACAAATAAGTTTTTCGTTATGTTAACTTGTATTTAAATAATGGAATTGCTTTATATTCCGTTTAAGTTATCTATTTAAAAAATAATCCTATTTTACTGCAAGAAAATATGCTTTATTAGTTAAATTAAATTTGACGTATCATGTCATCTATTGCATTATATTTTTATTTAGTCTGTGGTAGTTTAACATACTTTCGCGGTTTTTTAGTTTAAATTAGTTCAGAAGTAAAGTGAAAGTTATATATATGCGAGTAAGTATTATTTAGAATAGAAACATTTATAGTGGCTTTATTAGTATAATCTCTTCACAAAGTTTTTCAAATAAAGTATGATTATGGCGATAATTCATAACAATTTAGGGAATCAACCATCGGGAATTTGTTTATTTAATAAATATTGCCGGAGTCGACGTCGCTCTCTTGCTCTTTCAAGGTTTTCTTCGTACAAGAAGACCTCTTCGTACATTAAAAAACGTATTATTTTATAATAAAATAAATATGTTTTATCTAAAACGAAACATATAAGTCTGTCGTTAAAAGTGACGTTGTTGTTACGACCATAACAATGTCAAACAACGAAAACGTATGTGTCGAGTGAATTTAGGAATAAGCTAAACGAAAGACAAAATGTCTAATCTCGAACTTCGTTTTGATCTTCGGATTCGAAACACTTTCGTAATAGAAAAATGTACGATCCGTCAACCGAAACTTCGTATTTCGATTTTCGTAATAGGGCTCCAGTTTTGCGTTCGTAACTCAATTTCGTTATGATTGTGGTTTGGAACGTTTTCTAGAAATACGTCCGATTGCACTCGTCACCTTGAGACATATCATGTTAACTCTCATTTGCCCAGTAATTTCACTAGCTCCGGCACCCTTCAGACCGGAACACAATAATGCTTACACATAACTGCTGCACGGCAGAAAAAGGCGCCGTTGTGGTACCACACCCATTATCTAGTCGGCAGCACGTACATAGGAGCCTCGCACTGGTATGCTATTTGAATGGAACACCTTTGATATATTTGGCATACATAAACCTCTATACTTGTTGCTATATAATTAGTGGCTATATTCTGCTATCATTTATCATTTTAATTTTTTTAAAGTACTCCCGAATTAGTTGCGTACAAAGCAACAAAGTATAGCACTATCATTTTAAATAATTTTGTAAATGAAAAGCAATTTTTTATTTGCAAGGTTAATTAATTTTTTATTTTGGGAATTCGTCTTTCTAGAGTTTTATAATTTACTGACAAAGTGGCATAAATGATAATAATGTCAGGTATTCGTAACTCTTGCGGCTAGTATATTATGATGGAGAACGGAATCTTACTCATAGGGTTCCCGATCGTACAAAAACTGATTAAGGTTACATCCACCTCCTATTCGTTTCTCAGAGAACACTATTTTATATTATTTTACTGTTGCAAGCAAATACGAGTTTGAACTACATGAAGGGATAAATGTTGATTTGATGATAAGTCCCTTCATGTGTCACTAAATAGATTCAAGATTTTTTTTTTTTTTTAATTAATTTACTTAGTCATTAGCAGACTTATTAAATACATTAAATATTTCTGATGAATTTTGTAATTCTTGTCGATGTTTTGAAATCCATTAATGATAATTATTTAATACAAACGCTTTAAAAGCTAATTGATTGCTTGTGTACTTTTTATAACTTTATTTTTGGTTTGTTTAAATATTACTTGATCATGTCAATATACCTTCGAGGTTTAGAGATTCATTTGTATTACCGAATACGACAGCTATTTCAAATACATTTTGCTGACCAATAATTAATATTAATTCATGCTATTTTGTTTAGTTTACTCTTAATCGGCCAGGATTTTAATTTCACCACCAGGTTTTTTTTCCTTTTGATATTCTAACTTATTGTTATGAGTGTCAGAAACATGAAAGAGCTACTAGCAAATATTAACATAATATATTTGTCTCAAACGCGTCATGGGTCTCTTCCCTTGAAAGAAATATTTTCGGATTTGGTTACCCAAATCCGAAAATATTTATTTTTAATATTTTTTTTTAATATTTAATTCTTTTGCAACTTTACAGTTGCAAAAGAATTAAATTTAAAAACACGCTGTTCTTGTGTGAAACTAAACAGCTTTAGAAATAATTCGCGGGATATTGTAGCTCCACGCTGTATACTTTTTACTTCAGAACGGTAAACACAATCCTGCAGAATTTATCTTAACAAACTATAAATGTAAAAGTAGGAAGATTCTTGACAATTATCAGCCAGAGACCGCCTTTGTCAAGCGTCTGAAAGCAATGACTTCAGCCCCCGCTATCGTGTTGTTAGCGACCTTTGTGCCACCACGAGATGTGTCAAATACTTTGGTCTGACCGACTGTATACGTTCTATAACCATTTATAATTATTGTTTAATACTAAGGTAGCTGATTTTCTATACGTAATATTTCCCACTTTCTTCCATTTTGGTTTCCCAACAGCTTGGAGTAAGTATTTCATTTGGTTGGGTATAAGGGTGAAACTAAATCAGTTCACTGAGCAAGCACGTATTATTCGCCTCAATGGCAGGCAACATAGAATATGTAGATTGTATGCACCAGGCGAAGTGGAGGGCCTCACTATACACCAAGTAGGAGAATTCATTTAAACGATTGCTTTAAGGCCCTCGACTTCGTCTCGTCCTACAACTTGTTCCCTTGGTGAACAATGTACTATTTTAAGATAAGATAAGATCATTTATTTGTAGTCATGGGTATACATAGATGTTTTAAATTACAATAAAAGTTCTCCATTCCTTGCCCGCATGCTGTGGCGTACAAATAGTAATTAATAACAAGTCAAACAAATATATTTATACACAATGACAGTTAATTGATATACATATCAATAATTGATTATTTTGAAATAACATATAACAAGTGAAATTGGTAAAAAGAAATTAAATTAAGTAAAATGATATTTAAAAAAATGTTACTTGAGTGTTGTATCTGAAAAGAAGTCTTTTATGGAATAGTACGATTTTGTCACTAGCACATTAAATAGTTTCTTTTTAAAACACGTCAACTTAAGTTCTGTGATAGTTGTAGGTATCTTGTTAAATATTCTCGGCGCCATTTCAAGAACACTATTGTACATCGAAGCTGTGTTGCTGCCATGTAAACGTAATCTATCCTTGCTTCTCAAATTAATATTGTGGATTTGAGATGTTCTGACAAATGTATCAGGGTTAGTTTTTTACAAATAATGCTATTTCATAGATATATAGTGAGGTCAAAGTAAGAATTTTAAGTTGGTTAAAGAAGGGTTTACAACTATTATGCTACACGCAGGAAGTACCTTTGTATTGAAGGAACAACTGGGCTGAAACTCTGTCATTTATAACGTAGGTACAAATTTCCGAGTAGAAAACTGAAAATCCATTACAAACGTGTTTTTTTTATGTTAAATATTTTATCAGACTGCGTGGGACTATACTGGCTAACTTAAATTTTTATACAATTTATGTTTATTTTATATTGGTCTATATCTTGTCTTATTATAATCTTTAAAAAAAAGAACTCTCAAGAAATAAAATATTGACGATCCATCCCAAGCATACCTCGCAGAAAGTCCTCCAATAAGGAGTTTTAATGGTAAGTAAAAGTGTACTGCTGTGTTATTGGAGGCTTTCTAAATAATGGGTACCTATGTGAGCGTGTTGTTAGAGCAGGCCATGTTTTCAAAGACTGACCATAATTTGTAGTCCAAGATTTTCAGTTCTTATAAAGTCCGAAACATTGACTTCCAGCCAAGTTTGTGTCGTTCGTGTTCTTGTGACCAGTCTTTTTATAAAGCATATTGTTAAGGGGTTTCAAAACATCAATCTTAAACAAATTATTGATTCATGATTGTTATTCTTCAGTCCTTTTTTACCAAAAATGGAGCTTTGTGACTCCTTGGTAAGATACCCAGTGGCAGGACCACACTCATGGTCTGATGACGAAGACCAAGTTGCACATTTCTGATCATGTGTGAAGCTTCTTTGGTGCTATATATGCGAGCGTACGATGTGCTACCTTGCTTGTGCTATTATATTGTGAAAATATGTTCATCGGCGATAAGGATATTTCTGTACCTGTAAAAATATTACGCATTACGTAACACCAACTTAAATTTTACAAAAATAAGTTAATCTCATATTAATTTAATTTTAAATCTTAAAGTATTTTTTTTTTGGTAGGTACCTAGCTAAAAAATTTTGCAATTACCATATTAATTGTATAATTCAAATAGCTATTTTGATAAAAACAGACCAATAGTTTCTACATTTACTCCAAATTGTGTTGTTTTATATTCTGGACAACATTCACTCGCGTCGAGATTGTCCACAACAGGACACGGGATGATACGCGTTTATGTTCATTTAACACTGCTTTATTCCATAACCGGAGCTTACTTTATCAATCAAGATAAATTGAAGCCTAAATGTTTTCACTTGTATCGTAAAATAAAAATTACTTGACAATACATTTGTATTTTGGTTTATAAGAATCGCCGTCTCGTATCTTTTCCTCACGAGCTTTACTTTTTCCGAACATATGGTAGGTTCAGTAATTTAAATGAAGTATTCAAACGCGCTTAGTTTAAGCCCTAACTGAATAAAGTTTATTCGACTTTGATATCAAATACATCTTAGCCTAATCAGCGTTCCAGAAACCCAAAATAGCATTTAACAAAGGGTCGTTGCAGTAAATTTGACAGCTCTTAGTTCCGTATACTTTCAGAAACCCAATAAATTATTTATTCATACTTAATATGCGATTTGACAATAGTTGATTTTTACGTTGAATAAGCTTTTCGGAAACCGGGGGTTATTGATCTAACTTGAGGTTTGGAATAAGTGACCATTGGTAACTTGCACATGCCGAATTGTGTATAAATAAACCTAATACATAAGTGGAGTACTGTTACGATGGATCTTAATAAACGTACCTAGATCCTTAATATTTTACAGAATCAATCCCTGTTCCAATATTATCAAAATGAGCCATATGTTAAAATAATTATCCCTTTTATTTATATATTTTGTAGAATATATTTTACGTCACATTTGACTTTCAATTATTCATCAATACACGCATACATGTTTTATTTATATATTTTATTTAGAAATGTTTTAACGTCACTTACACTTGACTTTTAATGAGTTCAGTTGAGAGTTATGATTGTGAATTTCCTTTAAATGTTAAATTGGTTCATTAATTAAACCTCAGTAAAATTAGTACTTATATTATGTATTATATTAGTTAATTTTAATAAATGTGAAAATTAAATTATGAGTATATAATTATGAACGTAATTTTTTTTTATATTTTTTTTTTTTTTTGAAACAACATAGGTATCTAAATAGTTTCCCCTCCTGTAAAATTTTGGGGATACTAATTTTGCAGTAATTGATGACTGCTTGTAAATTTAGATTCATATATTTGTTGCATACCGTAAAGTTCATATAAGTAACGATTAGTAAGTTGTATCTATGTTTTGGCGATTGTTTAGCACCATATGACGTAGGCGTCATATGGTGCTATGCAAACAATCGCCGGGTACCCTCATAGTCTAAAAGGTGAAATGGTTTCAAACTCAATACGTAATCCATGATTGTATTAATGACGTTCTATACACATACATTAGTACATATAATTCGCAGTCTGATAGCGGAACTGCAAAAGTGTGCTTAAAGACAGTGTAAGCACATTTTTCTCATTAGTCTTGTGTCAAATCACTGTCCGAATCAAATCTGAACTGAAGAAACGTTTTACATTGCTGCTTATTGACCAAGCACGTTTTAAACAGCTGCAGTAAATGCGGCAATGTATAGATACAGCAGCCGAAGCTTATTATTGGTATAATTTGTGGCATGTTCCATATATTTCGGCTTTGTTTTCATACGACGTGATTTGTATGTCTAGAACACCATTTGTTGTCTCTTATGTACAGTTACAAAGACAAGTAGTACTTTTGGGTAGAATGACCGGTGTCAAGGAATGTGTGTTGACATTATTAAACCCACTGAGCCATCAACAAAAAGTGCAGTGTAGTGCCTCTTTTCGATCATATCCCTAATATTCTGATATATATACATGCAGTATACGGCTATAACGTCGTTCCCTTGAGTGTGGTTCAGTGGCAAAAATAAGTCAAGTGCTATTATAAAACAATGCTGATACAGTGGTGAACCAGACGGAAACCGGCTAAGTAATAAAAAAAATTAACGAGAAAAGAATAACAAATAACAATAATAGTAATTAGAATTAGATTAATTAATTAGACTGTATAAAAATACGCAATTATTTTTATACTTTTTAGTGCACAATAGATATAATTGTTTTGGAATAGTGTTTTTGAAGTCGGTTGTTTCTTTGTAATTTTTTGATTTTTATAAAAAAATTAATCAAAGTAACTAATAATTTGTCACATTTGGTTCTTAGTGAATCTGAAGTACGTACACTAACGAATAATTTTGCAAAGCAGCAATAAACGTGAGCGCATTGCAATTTCATTAGATTAGACAGAAATCCTGGCACAGATCGCACCCTTACTGTAAGTCGTTAAGGAGTTCCATTAAACATCATATTCGACTACAAAAATTACTTGACCATAACGAACATTACGGTAGGTGACAAATATCCAGATAGCATAAAAAACATTTGGCCTAGTATCGTTAATTTGCTACTAAAAATTGAAGAGTTCCGTTACTTCGTCATGGATCCCGTAATCAGAACCTATCCAAACTCACCAAACTACCTTATATATATCTTTTCCAATAGCCATCGACATGGTTCTCGCGATATTGAGTTATGCGTATGTTTGGCGCGCACATGCTTATAGCAAATTCAAGACTTGTGGTTTTTCCATAGATTCTATTGTCAGATCTGGAGCAAATTGCAATGGGAGACACGGGAAGATACCAGCTATCAAAAAAAAAGAATTATCCAAATCGATTCACCCAGTCGAAAGATTTGAGGTAACAAACATAAAGAAAACATACCGACTCCTCCTTTTTTGAAGCCCTTTAATAAGAGTGACATTTGAATTTTAATTATTAGATTAAGGTTAGGATTCATATTCATGTGTGAGGTACAAAGAAAAGAAGAATTAATTAGCCACGAGCATGGATTTTACTTTAGTCTCTACACATCTAACGACTTTATTATTTAAGGTATTTCAAATAAATTCAGCAGATCTTGTATTTGCAAACACAACGATTTACGCCAAAATATAATATTTAAACATTTTATGAGCAAATACGTTTTTTTTTCCGAAAATACACAATACAATTGTCACTCAAAAGTATATCGCAATTTCTATTTACAACTTTTGTTTTAAACTCTAAGTTACCCTATAGCTTTTTTAACTATTTTTTTTATTAATAAATTGTATATTTTAAAATTATAATGAAGAATAGTTATTTATAAGTCAGTTTAGGTAATCCTAATAAGGTCACTGCGAGAGAACCAAAAGGTTTTTTCTGCACATAAACCAGTAACCACGTAATGCTTCCTCGTAATTATATATATTTCCTTACACTCAATATACGTGCTTGAAGATGAACCTTAATATTTACATAACACGTATGTAATAATGCGACGTGCCGCTCTACTGGTTAGCATATCAGGCGTTATGGTGTTGTGTGCGAGTCGATCCTCGATACCGTTAGTGATGTAGGCGTCGACGCGTGCCTTAACGAGTCACTATCTCCGGCGCTGTTCCCACGACCGCGACAAGGAAGCAATAACTATACTAACTGCACACACCATTACCGATTGTTGCCGCGCAAATGTCTGATACAATCTGTCCTTGCAGTGCTGTGACAAATATCGATACAACCTTATCGAATTAACGTCGTGTAGTTGCTGACTCTCCACTATTGTCACGCATCTCTTGCCTTGCCATCCGCAAAGATTACATTTTCTTTGCTTTTATCTATTTCATCCAAATATCCTATCTTAAACTATATCTACAGAAATAAGTAGTATACAGCTTAACTTGCTTTAACAAGATACCAAGTGAATTGCCGAATAAATGTCGCAAATTCAAAATAGGATTTGTAAATCTTTTATTGAACAACATCCATCAAGACCTGAGAATGATGGGCGTAAGTTTGCAGGCCTCTTTTTTTTGTAAAATTGCTAATTGCATTTCAAAATAGTCTATGGTGGCCGCTCCATTCCCAAGTTCAGGTATAATTTAAAAAATCATGTATGCTATGGTAACCTTAACCACAGAAAACTTTTTAAGCAATATTGTCCATGGGTGAATGTTATTTTTATGGATAGCATAAACTGAGACACTACTTAGTGCCCTCTAACTAGGCAAATACTACTAACTCGGCAAATGTGCCGGTCGCAATATATACATCACTTTATTATATACATTTAGAGGCAACAGTTCACTTATGTTAAAATTTTCTGAGTCTGTAGGAAGTATAACAATAAACTAAGTTATAAATATTATGACGAAGAATTATTTTTTCTGCATCAAAAGGATCGTATTGTCAGCTGTTCTGTACCATTACATTATACCATAGGCGAGCCGTGCCTGCGTCAGTTGTCTTATTCATAATCATAATATCTATAATTTATTTCTGAGCATTAAAAATATATTTTTAATTATGAGAACTTCTCATAATTCAAAATATATTTTTTATTATGTTAAGTGGATATTTTTTTAAAGATTAGAATGGCATAATTAATGTGATAAGATCAAATTAAATATTACAAATTCGTCTTAAATATAAACTAAAATATCTTGCAAGCTGTTGAGGATATAAAGATATAAACATTCATTTATGTCACTTGCGTTTAGTGAACTTAAATTTGTACTGAATGTATTATAATATACATTAAGCATTATTTTTAAATGTGTTATAACAACTATTTTATCTTAGGAAATCAAATTAAAGAAAATTTCCTCTGCTACTTCATGCTACGCAATTGTCGAGTGAAAATGTTGCGATGTTATAAAAGGTGAACGGCCTTATGACAATGTCATCATGCTGTAACTTGCAACGTGATCTGATTTGTGCAATTCGTGAGAAAAAATCAAAGTGACCCACTTGTTACATTGAAATATTATGTTTGTGACATCTTGTGAGTGATAAAAAAATTAGTTCCTGCTAAGAAGCTGCATGGATCTATTTAGTTAATACCCAATCTAGGAGCATTATATAAAAGTATATCGTATAATTGATACCTATTCCGGTTATTTTTTATAATAATGTAATCGTAATAAATCTTTAATGAGGTAATGGAATCTCATGTAAAAAAAAGAATTCTATTCAAAAGGACTACCTTAACACTGGCTTTTAATTTGTGTGGCCAGGATTGCATGGAGTTACGCACTAGTTCGATGGAAAATTTAATTACTGCTTTTTCCAGGGATTTCTTAAGCGACTAGATGTTAGCGTATCATTTAGAACAGGCTTAGTCTTCTAAAACCCGTAATTTGTATTATAATCTAGGCTAGACGAGGGCTAGTTCTCAACTCTTAAAGTCCGGTATATCGTGCTATTTGACAGGGTTTAAAAAGTTTTACAACACGATCTAACACAGCCTCTTGATACACTGTGTCTGAAGTCTTCACTTCTATTTCACAAAAATTAAGCTTTTTGTCTCCTTTATGAGAACCTCCACTTAACCTTGACGGACGCAGGACGATGACATCGTTGCACTTGTTTGTGAACACTGACAACGCATCTCTTGATACCTGTTGTTGCGAATGTATGGGCGGTTGTCTCACCACTTCCCATCCCGGACCCTCTTGCTCGTTTGCCTATCTTATATTAGGGGTTAATTTAGGTATGAAATTGCAAATTTGTATAAACATATTTATTTAATCAAAATATTTACCATTATTATCTATACATTGCTGCCATCTAATAGAAAGGTCATTTATGCCTTTGCAATAGAACTGTGGTGATCTAGATTCGACGAACGAGAAGAAAACTTTTTATCTCGTTGAAAATTGTCCAAATCACAAAAAATAGTAGTCCGTTGGAGCAAGGTCTGGCGAATACTTAAGGTGACGAATTGTTTCGAATTGCAGTTTGTAGAGTTAAAACGATTTCTCGTGCTGTATGAGGTCTCGCATTATCATGGAGCAAGTATAGTAAAGATCGATTCTTGAGTTGGGACTGTTTCACTGCTAGTTATGCTATTTTTCGGAGTTCGGCACAGTAGACATTTGCCGTTGTTGCTTGACCAGATCGGAGAAAGCTATAGTGAATAACAGCATGCTGAGACCACCAATCAATTACCATTACCTTTTTATTTTAAACACTGTTGCGGCGTTTTGGCCTGGGGTCAACTATTGAATTTTCCGCTTGTCACAATACGATCCAATATTCCGTCATTTCTGTATCGATTCAACAAGGCAACACAACTTTCAACACACGTGCCTTTCTGCATATTAGTCAAATCATTAGGCACCCATTATTCATATTTTTTATTTTATTCATTTGACGCAATAGTCATGAGTCAATATTGTTGGTAAGGTTACGTTAAACCATGCTGCTAATTCCTGGGTAGTTTGGCTCAGATCGGCTTCCACCATCTCATTAAATTTATTGATATTCACTTGTGTGGGCGGTCTTCCACTTGGTTCTTCAAATCAAAGTTTCCACCACGAAATAGGTACCATGTGAAAAAATACCACTCATAAATCTCAAACCATGAAGGTTCTATGTCAATTTGAATTACCTATTACAGTAAAACGGCGATTTCATATTTTTAACTTCTATTATATAAAAAGTGTCAATGGAGCTATGATAAGCGGAGGCTTTGTCATTTTGCTTGTTGCAATATTCTTCAAATGCGAAAATTTTATCATGAGTGAAAAGGATATTTCTGTACTTTTCACCCGATCGAGCCTCTCTTTAAGTGTTCCGGATTTATAACAAGCCTTAAGTATTGTCTCGCTTTATAGATGATCAGCATTGTCTTCTTACCTATCTTACTTTCAGTTGACCACGGAATCAGCAGTCTCTCGAGACCTACCCACTGTTACGATACTAGGCGAGGTAGTAAGAGGAGTTTAGTCCAAGAGCGATGATACGAATGTTCTTAATGGTTAACGCGCAAAATTGAGCGATAAATTTTACAGCAAATGAACGAATGTAGGAAACCTGCGGTGGTACATCAATACTCGTCATCACTTAAGTTAATCACAATAAGTACGATTTGAACTTATCTTAAATTCGTTTTGGCTTTTCACAAATTTATTAAATTTATTTCGGGAGTGCTAATTTCATATTTCCAAAACAGATGTCATCTGACTTTGTAAGGATGTACTCCTTTTAGAAGAAAAATAAAGAAACAAAGTAGGTACAGTTTGAGTTTAGTGCAAATAATTAACACAACTTCCACATAGTACAACTTCCTAATTCTAGCGTCACATTGCTAGGTAAACGTTTATGTATCTAGTATAATATTATGAATTATAGAAAATTAATCGGTAGTTATATGTCGCGATCAGAGAATATATCAATTCTCAACTAACTCTACACATCTCATTACTAAATTAAGGTAATTTAACCTCGAAACAGGTTCATCTAATGTTTCGCAGCACTGATTATAATTCAAATGTTTTAATGTTTAAGAAGTATTCTGAATTTAAAAAGATTTTGGGCTGAATATGTTTTGACAGAATTGAAAATTAATACTATCCAGCCCAATAATCCAATTATTGATACACTTACCTAATATAAAGCATCTGTTTGAATACACAGACGTAAGGAGTGGTGGGACTCACAAATATAACTAATATACAGTTATATTGTATATCTAATAGTATTTTTATAACCATGGTTTGATGTAATGGTGAATCTTTTAGTCGAATATTACGTTATAATTGTGATTATGTTCATGTGCCGGGTACGATAATCACAATGTCCTGTTTATCTACAGTAATTTCTTAATTCAAGTGGGCCCATACATAATTAACAGACGTTCACTTGACTATTCATTACTGGCAATTAATTCCCGCGGGCCCAGCGCCGCGGCTCTAAGATCGACCTCGTGGGAAATTAAACTGCGCGCGCCCGTCTTGCGTCTCGCCCCGTCCCGACCCCCGGCCACCTCGCGTGTATGGAACACTTTCTCTCTTGAAGATTTTCATATTTTTCTATGTGCACTTTGCACAACGCAACCACAGAATGTGTAATTTGTGGAAACAAAGATACATTTATAGGAATAAAGCCATTGTCTTCTAGAATTAATTGCGGCGTTTTGCTTTTGTTTTAACTGCGGGTAGCGCGTGCCACACTTATAAATAATCAAGAGGGTATTGAAATTAGTCTGCAACCGTGGAGAGTCCACTGTGAGAGGCCTCATCAAATATGTAGCTGTAATCAGTATGGTGTAGTGCACACAAAGTCCTATATGCTTTACTGTCAAACAAACAAAGGACATTCTACGCCAACGGTACCTGTATACTATTGCATTCAAAATGTATGTTTTATAAGGTACAATGAACAGACAAAGTTGGTGCTTGTAAATCGCTGCTATAATTCATTAAATAGGAACGTTTTCTTTAGCCTCGCCTTCGAAGAGCGCGACCAGAAATGTTGCAATAATCCAATCCGCTACCGTGAATCGAAGAGGCACGCCCGATTGCGCCAGACACGCACCACTGATCGCGGAGAAAACCAACTATAGCTACTTAGTTTGGAAGTGCTCGTAACGCCTTGCTAAACTTTTCACTTTGTTACCGTTTAATCGACGCTCCCTTTTTTATCTGTGCGGAGTCAAATATTACGCTCTCGTTTCATAATTGTCTTGGAGCACGTCTGAATAATTACCCGCTTTATGAGCACGGGAACAATAAAATTCTACTTTAATGGCTACGAGGACGCGGCGACTTCGTTGGCTGGTGTTTGCTCAAAGAAAATCTCACTAAGCCTGAGGGCGCTCAGCTTAAGCTGTCCCCGCGTTCGTCCGGGCTGCGGTTATGAGATTATTCTCGCTTTGACGCCCCGACGCGACTGCGAGTGCATAATATCGTGCACATTTAAAGTCGTCGCGCTTTTTAAGCACTTGATTATTGTTCATTTTTTATTCTCTGACAAGAACTTAATAAGCATAAATGTAATCAAATTTTATCTAGATAATTGTTATCGATAATTTATGAAGCCACAGGTGCGCTTGTTACGAAACCTGCGGACGTTGGCCGGGCTATCGTAGTCGATCATTCACGGACTAATTGATTCGTGTGCGTAAACATGTTGGTGCAGTTAGAGCGCGTCGGGTGATGTGTGATGTGAGAGCGGTAATTAGCGACGCCAGCGGAGATAACAGCCACGCTATTGGCAGCGCCCGACTAATGCTTATTAAACTTGAACAGCCGCTCGCTGATCACTTCACCTTGTTGTTACTTCTCCAAACTTAGATTAATCGTTCGTTCGACGCCGCGGACGCCACCATCGCCCGCACCGACTCTACTTCTATTAATTTTTATTGCCGGAGACTGCTTCTTAATGAAACTATAATAATTAGTTTTGTACAGTTTTGTTCAATAAACAATTTATGCTGCACCCAAATCACGTTCATGTTGATAGATTAATGAATTGGCTAAAAATATGTTTTATTTAAATCGTCAGTGTCTCGTTGCTTTTCTTTTCGAACCACATCTATTTCTCTATTTATTATCATTTTTACAATTTGAAAATGATAATGCACATTACAACAGTAATACCTCTAGTACATCCGTACAACTACTCTGCTTTACTTACTTGTTGTGATTTAGCGTTTCATATTCATTAATTAGATTAAGATTCTTCCATTTTTATGCATTTTTATTCATTTGTAGTCGTCTAACTTAGATCACATGTTATATTATAGCTTACAACGGAATATATTATTGAGGTGAAACTTCAAATTGCAGTGCCGTGCCGAGGCGACAATGATGTACGATGTAACGTACTGCATTACTTATCGTTTCTTGAAACCGTATTTAATTTGTTGCGAGCACCTAGTATGATGTGGCGAGTCTGTGCCACGTTAGCGAGTACCTACGTGAGAACTTTCTTTCAACAAACTGGGTACTGTTCGAGGCGGACGCTCAATGTGAATGAGCCAGTTAGGCGGTCGTGATACAACAACACGCGACACCAGCAACGTGAAGAAACAAAGGAAGTCATCCAAAAGTTGCACCATAGAGTCACGCGACTCGCCCTCCACCGGAAGATGAAACCTGTTTCACACTGTTTTATTATCCGCTATGTAGACTACCTTACGAGCTATTGTTTATATTCTTACTTGCCACCATCGATTTTCACGTGTAAATTTTACATTCGTGAAATAAAACACGAGGCACGGAAATTTTGAAAAAATAATTTTGTTCCCCTTAATACATACTTCGAAATCTTCTCCGCAAATTGCTCTTGGTGCATTCATATGCATACTAACAATGAGTTTATTATAATAATGTGTCGAATGAATGGCATAAATGTGAAATAATCTGACATTCTGAATAGAACGATCCCACTATTTTATATTTCGACGTTCTCTATCTAACGGTGTCTCTATATTATTATAATGAATCAATAGCTTTATATTTTGATTAATTAATTGGTGGACCACCAGAAGGACGTTATTAACTTACCGTTGATTCCCTCGCTGTTTAACTAAATGATGAAATTTCAGGACAATAAACAATAGCTTGTTATGATTTCCTTGATCCTGCTTTATATTTTTTCGGATTTGGGATCTAATTTTGTTTGTCATGTTAATCTGTAACTCATACACTGGAACGGTAAAGCAGCGCTAAATCTTATCGGTATGTGCCACATCAATCATTTCGATTATGATCTTAAAACTTTAAAACTAATTTAGTGTACGTGGTGCGGCGTAGGGAACTGGACTCAAAGAAAACATTCTTCTACTCTTTAGATAATAATAATTATCTGGAAGATAGAGCTTGGTATCTTATTCAACTAAATCTCTTACGAGTTCCATACGGGCAGATTATGTGGTACAAAGATGAGCTTATTAACAGAGAGCCAAAAACTACCTGAGGTTCATTTTCCGATTTTTTGTACACAAATCGATTTACGAAGTAAAATGAGTATGGAAGTATCAACATATAAACAGGAAACGTTTATTATCTTGACACGTTTGTATTAGAAGCCTGTTACAATATTCCGCAGCGGACTGTTGATATAGTCGACAGTTTGGCAACACGAAGGTTGAAGAGCACGCACAATAGAGCGCCTGTTTGCCCTCTCTTGTTGTACCCCACTGTTATGATGTCGCCTTATATTGACCGTATGTCTACGATCAATTGCGGCACAGTGGTCAGCCGCTTGATTATATTTCTTACCACAATTTCAATTGCACTCCTTTTCCATCCAGCAATACTGCGTCTGCAATATTGTTGCTACCAGCGTGTTCTAATTGGTTCATTCGATTGGGTTTTAACAAACATGTACAGACAGAAGTGATGAGAGAGGATATACAATACAAATCTTTTTCTGAAAAAAAAAAAAAAAAAGCGTTTGTCGTAGAGGCTTTACTCCACCTCACCTCAGTGACCTCAGAAATTCCTTCCTGTCACCATGGGCTGTATTCGGCTTAGCGTTGAATCCCAGATTAATTTGGCAATCCTTTTCAAACGAGGTCAAGCTAGATATTATGTTATCAAAGTTGATTTCTTATAGGAAATCCTTACTCGCTCGTGTTTATTGTGTAAAGCGTATCGATTACAAAGTGTTGTGTCGTGTTTACATAATGGGGCTGCTACCGATTCGGAAAACTATCCCTTCTCTGGCATTGTGTAGTCTGAAAACTTCTGATTGTTAATACAATTGGGGCACTAGTGACTTTACAATGGGGCACGTGAATTTGTTGAACGTTTAGCTTTTATGTGTCGGTATTAACTCGAGCACTTGGACAATAGAGTGAAGGGACGAGAAACATGACGGGCATTTATGTGTGTTGTGTTTTGAGTAGGTACATGTAGGTACACCTTTAAATATTTACACTTTTATGTCGCTAATACGTCTTAATTCACAATAAAATCTTACATTCATAATTTTTATGCACCTTGTATGCATTTTAATCTTTAATAACATCATCAGCATCTTTAATAACTGTATCTAAGTAGATATATATTTAATTGATATTATTTTAATGCATGTTACCATGTTGGTTATGCATTTCTTCTCTTTGTGAACACACACTATCCAAAAAATTCTACCGTGCTTGCACTGTGGTTAAGATGGGATCCAAAGTTTTTGTATTACTAAATGTAATCACATATATTATGTATTATACCGATTTTCTTGAGTCTATCCAAATCGATCTAGTTAATGGAGATCTTGAAGATCTTTTCTTCAACTGCTTTATTATATGATTCCTCGTACCGCCGCAGTTTATGGGTCTTTTTTCATTTGAAATATTAGGTCTGATGACAGAATATATGAATTTAAATTCCTAAATTTATAATAACATATTGATATCATGTAGCGTTTTTGGTTGAATAAGATAAATAAACGAATATACTAAACAATTTGATACCATCAAATCTAATTAAAATCACTTTATTCATGGCCAAGGAATCCACACTTATGAATTTCAAGATTTTATTTTTACATTTACCGCCACTTCGAAGAAGAAGTACCAAGAATACCATATATATACCTATATATTACAATACCACTCTTTTAAATCAACATTTACTGCTTCATCGTTACCATTATAGTAATATTAAACTGGTATGGTGATAAACCCATAAAGTAGGCAGCGGAACTCCTTAATAGAACCATGCTTGGGCCTATTAGAATTGCCATGAGACGTACTCTATTTATATATAAATTCCCTATCTTCACATTGTAATTTCCCGTTAATAGGTACTACTTGTTCGTGCTACTTATAGTAATTATAATTTGTGTACTTTTCGTATTAAGTAACTGAAAACTCAAAGTAACTTCAAAACATTGCTGACTCTTAGAAAAATTTTAAGTAATAAAATTATTGGCTTGTGATAGGTTGGACATCGGAAAACCTGAGACAGCCTTGTAAATACATCATCACGCCCTAGCAAGATTGGCCAGAATTTGTTCACAGTGAACAACAACATAGACGTGGTTCGTTGAGCGCGACATTTGAAGGTCTTGATATTTCCGAATAGAAGTTAGGGTACGACATCGCGCGAACTTTATTATGTTACTCAAATGTTATCTCACGCCATCGGACATGAAGTTAATTTTTTTTAGGAATTGTTTCGCCAACTACTTGTAATTCAGTATTGTAGCGTATTTTGAGCTAATTCGTAAAAGCCACAGTTGTCCGGTTGCAGGCTTGCAAGTTGAAACAAAGCATTAATTCGGCCGTGGTTTCAGATCAACGCGGCTAATTAGCTGTGCGTTTACTTCGGTCCGTGTTCGTTGCGTCAAAAGGATTCACATGTTCGTTTATTATATATACCGAGTAGGTATCGCATGCGGTTGAAATACGATGCTAAATCGTATATGTGTAATTGGTAGTCCTATCAATTGATACAATAGAAAATTGATATACTGAATATTCTGTAAGCAATTTAGCAGCGATGTTTGTATATATCGTTTTTTAAAATACGTTATTAATGTTTGCCCGATGTCGTAATGTCTACATAATATGATAACGATGTTATATATCACACGGTAATCTGTGCAATTATTGTTCCAAAGAGTGTGCCAGGTAGACATAGGTTCATAATTTTTATGTCGGATCATGAGTATGTATGTATATTGTAGAACAGCCAGGCGTAACCATAGCCTCGGTCACAACCTAGTAATACTAGGATCAACAGTTTTCTGTCTTCCTGTCACATAGAGAGTTCTGTACAAGTATTTCGACAGTTTGTTGGTGCTCAATTAAAAATGGAACTGTTAGGCGCGTGGTCTGGAGAGGCGCGCTGAGCGGAATGAGTACTCGGACTTCACAGTGAATTCTACTTGTCACGCAGGGAGTTACCAGCTCCACTGGGCATTCGCAGAAATTAAAATAAAAAAAGTATGTTCAAAACGGAACAGTTTTGAACATGCTCAATGCAAACACCTGCTAATTCGTAATCGCATTGAGTACGTATACGCTGTGTGATCGGTGGTTTAGTGTTAGCCGTATTATAATATCCTAATTTTTAAAGTGATTTTACTCGCCGAAAATGCTTATTATGGTTAGCCCTTTAATATTCCAAGTTTGTACCATAATAATAGTAGAGTTTTGAAGCGCTTTTAGCATATTGAAGTTTAGCATATTCGTGCGGTATAGAAAATAGATAGTACCGGACAGTGAGAGGCGATGTTCGCGGGAAGCACGATAAGATCGCGTGAGTCGGCTCGCTCCAGTCCGCCGCCAGCCAGCGCTCGAGGAACCCTCCGCTATCCGTCACGCTGCGTTAATGGCTGCGGCGCACGCCACACTGCTGGCTGCGCTATCTAGTCGCTGCCATCTCGGTATCTACAGCGACGAATTGAACTATCATTTAACCTATTGTTTTATTATTCCAACTATTATGAATTGATATCAGATTTCCCGAAAAGTAGTTAGTCCTTCTGCAAAGATAATGTAAACACTCAACTCCTTTTCACTTTCAAAATAACTTAATCATTTAAATGTTTTGTCCCTTATCCATATTATTATTTTATGTATAACATTTTTGTTACATAATTTACAGAAATACTAAGAAGTTATAAACTTCAGCATAGCGCTCACACGATTTAATCTATTCTCTTGCGTATTAATATACCTTACAATTAGGCATTTATATAATCATTTTGTTATCGATGATAGCTTTATTAGGACGGTTGTGGGAGTGTAAGGTTTCGCCGATAAACTGACATCGCCGGGGGAGCGCCGCGTTGTTTTGTGCACTGTTAATGTAACAAAATATCGGGAGGGCGTACCCCGCCTCACGCCGCGGCCGGCCAGATGCTCGAGGTTCTGATTAAACTTAATTAACTGAAGCCATTTAGTGGATGGGCGCGGCGGACTGTTGCGTGCCAGTTGGTCTGGCCGCACTCCGCACCCCTACATGTGACATGACCACCTTATAAAGCAGATTAGCGTGTAATAAGCTATTTATTGCTAATTGAATTGTGTGTTATCGCTATTGATCGCAACTCTCCACTAACACACGTCGAGATTGTATTGACACTATTTTATTCAGTCCGACACCCTATTATCACTAAAACACGCCCATCTTGTTAATTTGTTTGCTTTGACGCGGCCCAGCTAATTAATCGCCTCGGGCAGACCCATGTCCGCGACCCGACATTAAACGCGCCGTGCCCTCCTTAAGTCGCTACGGCCCTGCAAATAAATCGTAAATGAACGCGGGCACGATAAAAACCAAAGGTAATTCGGAGGAAATAGTGTAATCAATCCCGTTTTCCGATTGATTCCAGAATCTAGCGCTTAACCTTACAGAAGTATCCAATTATTTACAACGCACTATTGGCTATCGCCGTGACGAAAGAAATGGTAAGCGCAATAAATACGTCAGCGGCCTGAATGTGTGCGCGTGAATCACAAGCGCTCAGGTGAAGTCGCATTCCGCGCTCATCTCTACCTGCGCTCTCAAAATATCTGCCTCACGCGCTCACCGCCTCTAGCGCCGATATGTGGATTGTTTATTTTCGGCGTTCTTGCACGTTCTACATAAATTCGCTGAATTGATAGTTGGTGCGTGATGTAATCGTGGTATAGTTGTCATTTACTACATTATTACCTACCTGTACTATAATTAACGCACAACTTAGTCTTTAAGCAAATTTTTAATGTAGACTACATTCAGGGCGGTAGATTCGTGAACATTCAGCAAATTGGGCTCCACTTATTTGAACATAAACACTTTGTTCTTTTCGTTTGGTTCACCACTTAATTAGGTACCGCTCGTAAAACTGTCTTCCTCATCTTATATTTACCGCGTTTGCCCTTTTTATTATCCGATTACATGGGCTGCGCGGTTTGCGTTATGTTGCGCGAGGGGAACTGTTTCATTTGTACTACAAAAATTGCCCGAGACCATTGAGAGCCCCCCCTTACGCGATGACTTGTACTATACAGTAGTACGCGTGTGTGTTGCCAACAAAAACAATAGTACCTATCAAACTGGCCTGGCTGTTTATGCCCAATTTGCAATAATTAATGCGGACGACGATATCACACGGGTTATCAGCGGTGTTACCTTCCCTCGGGTGCGATTCATTGCGAATTTGTTTAATGATAAAGTTTGCTTTTAATGTGCCGCTCTTTTAGCACACTAATGCTAGAGTAATCATTTGAATTGAGCTCTGATGGCGAGGTACACAGGTGGATGTTTGAGGTGACGTGGCGTTCGCAATTAGCAAGGCACTCAGCCCGACGCCGCAAACCAGAGCGCGGACTGCACTCGTGTGTCGACGTGCAAATTAAAACACGACACTCGACCCGATCACACTCAAATATGGATTTACAGTACTTTCTTGTACACTATTACACGTTTCCTGCCTATATATTTAATTACTACATACTAGTAGCTTACCTCTCCTGTTTGTTCCCTTATTTTTGCTTTAAGTGTGGAAAATAAAATTAATCGGCTGCGCATGAAGCAACATTACTGAGTTTGTATCAAATTTCCCAAAACTTTGCAATGGCCATACGAAATATTGTTGTTTTGAAGAACATTTTTAAGTAAGCTAACTTGAAGTCTCGTATATAAAATGAAAATCGTACAATTTAAAGCTCACTTGGTGAGTGTGAAAAAATGGAGCCATTGTGGAAACGAAGTAATTTTTTTTGTTTTAAAATCGTAATAAAGTTGCAGGTTTTTCATATTTCTGTGCAATGTTTTGTCAAAACTATTGTTCGTATTGTGCGCTCGTACTACGCATAATAACGTGTTCAACTGGAGTTTTTCTAGCAATGATTTTACACAAATGTGCTCTTTTATACTAATGAAATGCATGTAGTTATGCACACAAAGCTAATTCACATTTAAAGTAATTGAAAGCTTTTAAAAATATTAATAAATAACTGTAATACAAATATTTATTCAATTTATTTCGCAAATAGTACAAAGTCATTTTGAGAACTTGCAAATAATGGCCTGTTCTGGCGAATCAGACAAAAATAGACATGCTCTTTTAATGTAATCAAGAAAACATACGCGTGCGTAGTTTAACTGTTAGGAAAAAAAACAAGTATCTCTTGTCCATTGATTCTATGTTCGCTGTAACACTGTTCATGTGTAGCTCCGACCGCTTTTCTGTATACCTTACGCTCCATTGACTTATTGTGAGTGGTGATTGACTCTTGGACTGTTACATAGCTGCGCACCTATCTAGATGATAGAATTTGTATATGCCTTAGTAACCGTAATGATTAAAAGGTGGAGGAAATAGCACAAAGATCACGTTACTGTTATTTATTTATTGAATGGGTTATTTATCCGCAGCTTCCCGTAGGACCTCTCATTTGACCGTTGTAGTCATAAATATATCTCGATAAAATAATAAACTAATAAGCCGTTGCGAGTACCTATTTAATTCTTGCTATTAAGGTCGATTATAACTTATTTTGTTATAAATAGTTATGTTTGAAACCGGCGAGAGATTTGTAGGCAGTAGTGCGAACCGCAGCTGAAGGTTGAATCCCGCGGGCCTGCCTGCTTGTAATTGAGAGCTCCAACGGGCCGATAATTGAAGCAGCCAGCGCTACGTCGGCCCGAGGCCCCGCGCCGCTAAATCATGCCCGTTACTCTCCATTACTTCTTAATACCAAATTGACTTGCGAGGATTTTTCCACTTTCGCGCTGATTCCCGCCTGACTAGCTTAATACCTAACTCACGTTAGTTGGGTTTTTAACTGATCTATATATAATTTTTTCTATTTATCACTTTTTCCTGGTTCTTCACATGTACAAGTATTACAGCAAGAGTTACTTGGGAGTGCAAAATAGTTAAAATATAAATGCAAATTTTAGAAAATTTAATATGTCGTCGCGCGAGCGTGCGTAGTATCATCATCTTGTGATGGCTGAAGAGCACGATCGCTGTTATAGCGCCGCGGCTTTGTTCATTTATGAGAAGAAGTGACGAGACGAAAAAAACGTTCACCTGATGCTAAATGATACGCCCAGTACGGCATTTCTGTTAAATAACTGCAACTGCAGTGGCACGCTTGTCATTTGAGTCTTGCACGTGCACTTGCAGTGCAGTGCTAGTTGACGTATTCCACTAATCTTCACTGCACTGCTACTCCACGCTCCACTAATAAAGCTGCTACAATTAATGCCAAGAATAATGAGAAAGCGTATATAAAAACTTTTTTTAACACACATTTTGGTGATAATTGCTATTGCGCTATGTGGGGATGTTTATATTTCTTACATTGCGTCTAAGATATACGTAATCTTAAAACATCTTTATCTACTTAAAATATGTACCTATTTAAAACAATTTAAAATGTGGTTATTCCATTGTGATACAGGTTTTGAAAATATTACTTGATAATATTTAAGATTTAATATTAGTTTTATATTTCATTATTTACTTTTAAAATTGGTTCTAATTCATTAAAATTAGCGTATTATCTATCAGTATATCAATAATCCAAACATTTGAATTAATTAAATCTTCCCAAAATTACAGTGCAAAAGTTGATTAAGATCTACTATTCAAAGATAACTGCTGTCATTATAGTTCAAATGTCAAAATAATTTACAGTATACGATTATTGTGTAGTAAGTGTGCAGTTGTGGTTCAGTTTTATTAGCGGAATAGCTATTCCTCCACTTTAGCGTTCCTGCAAAATAGGCCTGCTTAGTGGAATACTGATATATTCAGTTGCAGTTTTTTAGTGGAATAGCTCTGCTGCTCATAACAATTCCCCGGCTTTCACGATTATTGAAAATTCTGAGCGGCTTCGCAAATGCGCTTGTCATTTTGAGACTATTTCAGTAGCTGCGGTACCCTTCAAACCGTAACACAATAATGTTTGCGCATTACTATCTCATGACGGAAAAAGTTTCCCACTAAGCTGGCATCTGTTAAGGAGCCACTCCACTGATATAAATCTGCATAACTGCATCATACTTACTTCAATGGTGAAATTTACATGTTGCATACCCCAAATTCAATTATATTCCATGCCTGCCAGGAAAAAATGATTTATTTAATTATTTTTCTACTAGCTACTATTGACCGACATTAATAATTCGGTTTTAAAATATTCAAGCTCAATTTATTTGTCACCAATAGTTACCGCAGTGCACGTCTATGATGACTATGAGGCATTCGATCGCTCCGACCAGAACATTCTAAATTGCCCAAACCATTTGTTATTTATTTATTAAAAAGCATTGTCAATATAGTGTTACCGATCTTACAACTTTTGAATGACTGGAATGATGTAGAAATACGATCCAGTCCTGCCTTGACTGTATTAACTCGCTGGATTACTAGACTGGAGCTAATATCATGTTTTCATTACTTCTTCTTAATATTAATCCGAAATTTTAAATTGAATCTATTCGGTAGTTTTTGCGTTTTGTACGGACATTCATAGACACACAGATAAGTAGACAAGTAAAGCTTTTTAAGATTTCATTAAATGTGTAGTTTTAAGTAGGTTATAATATAGACTCTATATATAGAATTGAAGCACACAGAGTAAGTTTACCCGAATTTTGATACACAAATTTCACTTGAACCAGTTTACCGGAATTCTCGTAACTAATTTCAATTAATTCCATTGCACCTACCGTAATCTCGCTGACAGCCTTAAGTCTAAGACTTAGGTCTCATCAGTCTCCGTTTGCACGTCAACAAATCCGCCTCTGCTTCACATCTCGTACCTACTACAAGTGTCAGTCGAACAAACAGCATTTCATTCCGAAGCCATTTGTTACATTTTTAGCGGAGATATTTTGATCGGAGCTTTAAAGTTGTTACCGACGATCCATACTCCGACTTAAAACCCATAAACGATGGGTGTTGAAGTCAACGTGTAGGTAATACACGTTATTTTCTGCATATTGTATGTTGTGAATCAGTGAAATTCATCACATTCTTGTTACACTAGAAACTTTTTGCCTCGCACGGCCACTTGGTGTAACCATCTGCCGACATGTAGTCCCGACCCGATACGACATAAGGATCTTTAAGTCGCACACTCCGATCTAAATTTCAGCAACGCATCGCTTAGACTACTAGTATTGCTGATTTCTTGGGAGGTTTTTTTTTTCACTTTCCATCACACTGTTTGACATTGATGTATTTGCTCGTGATAGAAAAAAGTATTAAAGGTTGGAAGCTAAATTAAATTTATTGGACTAAAAATTAATTCTATAACTGAATTTTTTGTTTAGATTTATGGAAAAAAATTATTCCATATGTGGTAGCTTGTTATTGGCCTTAAGTAAATAAACTACTTAAGAGTATTGTACTGAATCTATAGTAACATAATAATGATTGAAAGATTTTATGTTTTTCAAATATAAAATGGTTTGGTTATAAATAAATTAAATGGAAAATAATTTACATAATATGCAGATTATTATTAACAAAATGTTAAAAGTACCTATCGCTTGTCAAATATTTTACAAAATGTTATGTTTATTATTGTAACACGAATGCCGTCGAACTGGTTGTAGACGTCACAAAAGCTATAACGTTCCACAACTTGAAGAGCTTTTTATAAATGTTTGGTTTATCGCGATTTACACACTATATAGCTCGACAGAGGCGTCTATTGTGCGGGGAGACATGCAAGGTTTTTTAACCAGCTTGTATCTTTTAAAGAAAAAGGTGTACGATGAACGATCGCGTGACGAGGGCTATTCCTTTATAGCTTCAGTTAATACCTTGATTAGGCTAAAACATTCACTTTTAGTATTCCGCACTCATGTAGATACCCCACTGATTAATTGTGTCATTTGAGTACGTTTATCACCACTGGTTTGGTTTTTTTTATTATACCATATTTACATACCTTTATCTTTAATTGGTTTAATAAATCAACATTCTTAAGAAGTTTTGATGTTCCAATCTCAATCTAAAGGTTTCTAGCTATTGTAAGCGTTACACTAGTTCAAGATACCTTGGTTACCGCTTCAAGAGTTTATCTTGAATAAGAAATATATACAAAAAAGTTTTATTTTCTTAGACTGTTTTGTCTATATGTTTTGAGTTTATAGAGCAAATGAAAGTTTTAAACTCGGTATATGCGTACCGAATACAATGTTTGTTGATTAGGATTATGTCGTGCTTATAGAGGCAGGTAGAAAGAGTGACGTCACTGCAGAACGTTACCGTAGTAGAGGCATGTAGATCGCAAAACTAGATTGCATGTTATCAGATAGGGTACGGGTTCTTCGCTAGCGTTTAATACTGATGTCGGACTGAGCACGCGATGTTGACGGCAGATCACCCGGCCCCAGCCAGCGTGGTAATTACCGAGGGCCGTGCGGAGCGGCGACGTCGCCGAACACTGACGAATAAATACACCTTCCTAATTACATAGCACACGTAGTCCTGAGCTGAGCTCGGTACTAGAATAAACTGATAATTATAAGTATAACTTACGTATATATGAACCGTCGAAATATTTGACAATCGTTTCATGTAGCGGCCATGTCAATGAAAATAAACAATAGCAGATTAGGAATATATTTACCACATCAAATACAAAGGAAAGCATTTCAGTTGTTCATATAGAATACGTTTTAATGGGTTAAAACAAGGTCGTGTTAAAAATTTTATATCTATCAATTCACATATGATGTAACGCACGTTTTAAAAACCTATTTTTGAACTCTATTAAACCCTTTCAAATTTATTTATTTGTGTGTTACTCGCGTTAATCATTCAGTTAGGAGTCTCTATGGGTCAGCGACCGGCACCGTATATTATAACTAAGCAAAATTGTAGCAATAGTCTCGCTATCATTTCCAACCGTGCGAGGTTACAAACAGTTAAGAAAAATAATAATTTATGTGCATAATTAAAAGGCAAGTGAGAAATGAAAACCAAAATTGACGAGAAACTCGTTTCTTTTGTCCATTAGTTGAAGTGTTGATGTTGCGACATGGAATTGGAAGAGGTTTGTTTAATGGTTTGTGGAGGAGGCAGAGAGGGGTGGCTTCTCCCGCGAAGCCCGTAATTTGATTGGGGCAGAATGGACTGCGAGGCCGCGGCCGGTAAGAATCGCGTCTCGTTCGAGTTGCACTAATTGCCTCGCGCAATATAGAAAACAATGACAAAACTTGGAGCCGTTTCGGTCGTAGCGTTGTTCGACCCCGACCGTTTTTATTTAAAATTCGTTTACCCGACTCGCAGATTGTTATCCAGCCCGAGAGTTCGCTACTACTTCGTACGGCTATAAAACATGGATAAACTTAATTATAAATCCTATTTAAGTGAAGTCTTTCGTCAATTATGAGCTTCTCTGATTATTTTTGTTCTATATAATGTTGTTGAGTTCAAATTTATTTCTTCTCTTTAAATAATAACAAAATTAATTTATTTTCATGCGTATTTTTAGTGGAATAATCCAATGACACCATTAAAGCTTACGCTAAACTGTAACAAAATACTTGTTCTTAATTAAATTCCTATGACACATGAATCCCTCTATTACGGCCGTTCCCAATATACTATCTACAGGTAGAGATAAATTACTATCTTCTACGGTCAGTAATTAGCTGTCAATAATCTGAAGCTGAAATAATAATCCCAATATACCCCATAAGTCATTCTTATCGCCTTATATTGGGGCGCGTGAATTGCATTTTACATACAAACTTCTATCGCTGGTAAGCTATACATCCTCCCATTCACAGACAGCGTGTACGGATAAGGTGAGTTACTGTCGAAAAGTTTATTGGGACAGAAAAGTCAACGATACTTACGATTTTTATCTCAAGTAAGAGATATTGGGAACGGCCGTAAGTAACCAGCATGAAAGCTAACGTATCGAGTGTTGTATTGTTGTGAAATAGACAGTTTAATCATTTCGGTGTTTGTGTGTGAGGGTAGTGTAGAGCTGTGCCGGCGACAAGCTCGCCAGGGTAATTGATAGTGACATGTGATGGACGCCCACCAAGTGTATATTGCACTCGGGACTAGTGGATATCTGTGTATATATAACATAACATACATATATTGAAAATATGTTAGTTTTGATGCTTTTATGTCTATAAAAAGAAGATGATATATGTAAACGATGAGATGTGTGTAGTATGGATTTTTATAGTTCATTTTTCAGACGTGACATCAATCAGTCATTAAAATATAACTTGTTTGAATAGTAGTGAACAATGAAACAACGTGTAAAAAGTTAGTTCAAGTCTTTGTTAAAAGTTACAATAATAATATTGATCACTTCATTCGCCAATTACATTTTAGTTAAGTCAAAATACATTTCAGTCAAAACAAGTACAGCAGTGTGTCCAACCCAAAAATAAGTTAGTTTATATACAGTAGTTCATTGTTAATATGGCAAACTAAACTAACATAACCTTTTCAGCTTCTCGAGAAACCTGTACAAACCGCAAAAGTTTAAAGGCCTTGCCTAATAAAGCAAACGATTTTGGGGTCTCCCTTTGTTTACCTTCTTGTTTTACTAAGGTGATTTGATGATTATGACTAATTCCGCTAAGTTTTGTTGACCGGGCTCTCCGTGTTGCCGTTCAATTCAGCACTTTGTTAATTATTACTAACTGGTATTTAAATTTATTACATTTTGCGAATTGAGTAATCTTCAGCTTGCTACTAAATTTTTTAATAATTGTTGCAATACGGAATATACAATAGGAGCGGAGATGATGAGTGAAAATGCATTTTTACCACGGCTAGTTCTATTAATATAGAACGGATAGTGAAACTAGGTTTCTCTCGAGAAAGCTAATCTCTCATAGTCATCGCTGTGACAAACACTTTTACAGTTTTATTTATTTCTATTTACAATTGTAAATTGTTTATGAAGATGAAAGATACGAAGCTACCTAGGGTCGTTACAGTGGCTACACATAAAGTTGTAATAACCGTCATATATGAGAGGACGAGCCACGACACACGTACGTTATTGCTAAGAGGTATCGATTGGCACTCTAAGGTGTGCGAGTGCGAGGCGAAACACGTTTTTATTGGAGTGTTGCTCCAAACACGTCTCCGAGCAGCGAGCGACGATGTGACGTTCTCCCGTGGGACACTAGCCACACTTCCCAATCGAGATATTTATAGCCGCTCCAGAAGACGCCCGTTACCTCGTGTTACGTTTTATGTGAGCCCTTATTACGGTCCTCGCTCCACATCGACGCACTGCTAAGCTACTCCTCCAGGCTTTCCCGCTCGAATACGACTCCTCGTATTGAAACAGCCGCCAATGTGAATTTTAGCAACGGAGTTCCTCTGGCGATGGTCACCAGTGGCTCGCAAAAACGCCACATGGAAGATATTCTTTGCGGCAGTCGTAAATTGGTCTTGTCCCCAGGGGGACCCGCATAGGATCCGCTACAGATACACTAAAACCCGAACATTGTAGATGGCTCGGTCGGCGCGGCAACTAGTATTGGGAGCGTGCATTTTATAAACAACTACATAACACAATGCTACGTATTATTTTATAAGCATTTGTTAGTGACTAAAACTTATACAAAGTAATTAGTAATATTAATATTTCAAAAGCCAAGCTCAAATCGTCATCATGAGCGCTCACTCGGAATAGTAAAGTCTACGATTCAGTGTAATCTAATCACATCAGTAGTATAAACGGATTTGGTATTCTGTATTGTATCGCTAATAGGCTCGCTTGCAGACTTTCTTACACTGTGTGTTTCGGCTGCGCGTCCTAATGGCCGCGGAAAAGCCTCTTTTGTTACGCTTGCTATTTGTTATATCTCACCGAGCTTTTGCGAGATACCTTCTTTTGACGCGCGTAATTGTTGTTTCAAATCGCCGGTTTTGTTATGTTCAATATGCTTTGTCACATTAATCTGCTTAAAGCATTCATTATAAATTCAGCCCTATTGATAGATTAACGAAGATTTATCGCACCAGCTTAAACCTGAACAAGCAAAACACACCTCTCTAGGTAACATTTAAAATTATATTCAACGAAAACTTACACAGAATAGTTTTAAAATTGTATTTATTCCGAAAGTAACGGTAAGTGAAGGCATAATAATGAGTGCAATAAATGTTGTGGAGTAAGAAGCCGCGTGGAACATCGTCGGTCGTCGCGGATACGCTCTGATGATTCCACCGGGCGGGCCGTTCAACTCGCAATACTTTACTCATTTCTGCTTCCTGTGTGTTATATCGTGGTGCTGTGATATAAGAAGACGAATAATTAGTAACCAATTGATTGAATTGCTAGTTTATGTAACTTATAATGTTAAGCGACCAATTCTAGGAAATCTTACACATCTACACTTCATGTACCTCACGATTTTGATGAAATATTTGAGGGTGAAAAAGTTATCTAGCTAACTTTTCATCTCTAAGGAAAAGCATTTAAATTTTCTATTGTTTTCACGTTCGTCGTCTTCAGGTATGGAATGTTCAGCAAATCGTAATGATCTTTCAGCATAACCACTAATTAAAAGGTCTATCTAGCAGAGCTCGCCTGGTGTTAATAATATTGCATAAATTATCATATTTCTATCTACATATGTAGTGTATATTATTTTAATATATTGAAAATGTAGAAATGAAACTGGTTCTACTGCTAAGGTAGGAAATTATTGAGGGTCAAGTTGCTAAAAATTTTTAATGTCGGGAGGTCGTTTCGCTAGATATTGATATCAGTTATTTTGTTCAGAAACACGACGGTGTATTGCGGCTCGAGATCCGGTACGATAGATACGTAGAACTAATGATACAATCCGTAGCACAGTTTACTTTGTGTCAATTTTAGCGTAAGGGGCTACTCGGGAACCGTCAACGACTTGGTTCCTCGTTATTGTCTCCCTGCCTGCCTCACCTGACACTAAACTAACGCGCTGCTTGTCGTCACTAATGATCCCGCGGACGTGTCGGGTGACGTGTCCGTGAGATGCCGAGTGCCGACACAGACGTTTTGTTACTTATGTGTTCATTGTGGCTCAGAATTAGCGAAGCCTAGGTTCATTTCCTTCATTGTCTTAAAAGTGGATGAATTCGTGATTTTTTCCATTGTTGCTTAAAATATGCACATGATGTAAATAGACTTTTTTACTTTGCGCCGCGCCATTCATCTAGATTCATTGTTCTTCGAAATTGCTCCATGCCGGGCGCAGAGCACACTATGGCTTTTGCCTCTATTATTATTGTACAGCTAACCGAACGGGCTTTGCCAATCTCTGGAAGTATTTTTTTTTTCAGTTTTCTATCCCCTGCCTATTCATATCAATAGTTAGCAATACATTTCTTATGTTATCTGAACTTCGCATAACCTTGTTGACCTTACTTTTCACAAATGAATATTTCCGACACTACCCAGGCATTATTGTTATAAATCTTAGATTCAAGTCTTATCACACATCGTCTATACGATCATATAATAATTAAGCCTTTGTAATTTAGATGAAAAAAGCAATCATTCAATTAGCTATTGACAATCACATCAAACGGACTAATAGATATTGTTAACATTCCTTTAACTCTGGTGTTTTATTAATCTATTAAAGTGCTCGAACATAAGTTAATCCATTTATCTGTACCGCAAATAACTAGATTGGCAATAAAATGTTGGTTTGTCAGAGGCCGGTACTGTTTGCCCGCTGTCGGTCGCGGTGGTGCGAGCTGACTGTAAAAGGTTTGCGACTCCCTCGCGGCCAGCACTTGTTTTTATCTCGTTATTTACTTTTAATTTGGCAGCCGGCTGCCTGATGCGCTAGCCGCCCAATGCGCTGAATAATTAACCCGGCGCTCAACCCATGGATGTAATATGAATCTTATTTGAAGTCCTCACACGTTGATACCATAATACGTATTATTATACTAGCCCGGAATTTTAATGTTTTTCCCATAACATAATAAAGACTAATTAGTCCGCAAAACTTAAAAACTCATTTATTTTCTGTAACGCTCTTGACTCAATCTCATGAAAATAAAAACATTTCCATTTCGTGTATGTAACAGAAGACACCAGAATTTTTACGTGTAGCAATTTTGAAACTTATAGGATTCAACAAATTCTTGAAAATTAGTTGAATATTGCAATTTGCAATTGATGAATTTAATATTATTAGACGATAATTATTGTTGTTATCTAATTTGTGTTAAACTCTGCAGTAATAATAATAATACCTGTTGACACTTGTTGTACTACCAAAGTTAATGTGGCATTAACACACAAATCAGGCGCAATTGTATCGAATACTGCTCCGTCGATTTAACAAAGTATTTGAAGAAATTAATTATTTATCATTTGCTAATTTAAATGTCTACCAATGTAAATAATTAAGTAAATACGTGCGAGGAAAGGTAGTTTGATCCGGAGTTGTTTAGTATTCTTGTGAAAATACAGACGTAGAGTAAGATTTGTTTGTTAGGAAGTCGTTTCAATTTGTTGTTTTGTAGTAGAGTAGGAAGACGTTGACATTGTTCTTTAATGAGAAAAAGTGACAAGACGAGCAGGACGCCATCTGGTGGTAAGTGATACACCCTGTCGCTTACAATGCAGTACCGCTTTGGATTCTTGATTCAACCCAAGATTCAGACCGGCATCGTAATTGTGTTCGTAACTTTTAGATGATGTTAATCCCCTAAACACGTGGTCGGATTTGGTACTTCCCGTACTGGGTACGGTTCGGAAGGTAATAATAATAATCTTGTGCGACGGACAATGCGGTATAATATCATCGAATATAGTATCATTATCGTTTAGGTAGTCGTATTAGGTTCATTATTAGTCCAGTAATTTCACAAGCTTCGTATGGCGCCCTTGAAACCTAAACACAACACAAACAGTGCTTGCATATTACAGATTTACTACTACTACGGCTACTCATCCTGCACTTTTATTTTTCACTTATAATTATTCGCTTTAAAAATTAGCATCTGTCAAATCTGAAAGCTCACCAATGACGTTTCGGTACGTGCTAATTAGGTTTGGTTTTAATAAAAAGACGACTTTATAACGATACATGATTCTATTTATTATGATTGGTTATGTAAGAGAACATAAACATAACAGGTTAAGGCATCTTCAAAGTAGTTAATTTATGTAGTATAAGGCCAACTACTATTGTACTACTACTACTACGACTATTATGTGCGTGCCACTTCTGAATCAAGTCGTCACAGTTATAATACAATTTTTTTAACACTCCTACAGTAACAAGTTGAAATATCGGTAAACTAATTCTAGAAAGATCTAAGTATGAGGTGATGTTGTATCCTTAGATCATTTATATGCCCAGATAGACTAGACAGCTGTGAATACGTCGAATAAAAATGAGGTTGACTGTTAACCTCTATTTTGAGCAATGCATGCACACTAAAGGTGTCACAAATCGCGAGTGTAAGACGTAGCTTGTCACGCACACTAAAGTATTAAGCCTACCTTGTTTTTATTGGCATCTACATGTCTAGGAGCAGGAAACTATCTAGACGTATAAATTATCTAAGGTTTTAATCTTCTGCGGTACAATAAATAAAAACCACGAATCTGATCCAACTAAAGCAAAATAATAAAGTATGCTTAAAAACTTTTTGTTGTAGGTGTTTTATATACGACTTTGATTGAAAAATAGAACTCATGCCGCATAACACCCCGTGAATCTGCCCGTCCGGGGCTTGCGTGTTCCGAAACATTACGTCGGTGACTTGAAAACTTGTGGGGGATGGCTTATTGTCTCGCCTCGCCGCTCACAACTATAATACGTTTTAAGCCGAATTCATTTTCACTATAATAATCTTTCAATTATTATGTTTAGTCGACATGAACCTATTACTGACGACAAACACTGTTACTTATAAGGCTCTTATCAACGCGATGATGACGGTATGAAAAGTTGGTACAAAGTCAGGTGCAGAGAGTCAATATTATAAATTAAACGTTTTCAAAGCGATCACTTGATATTGTTTTACGGATCTTTGTATTGTTTTTTGCTTTCCATATTGTTATTACTTTTATCTCAAGTTTGGTCTGTTCTTGTCCTATGTCTCTCAAGGGAGTATTGACAAAAATTGGATTTAACTTGGCACGCAAACTTTTTGTTGGATGTGATTTTGCTTCATTTTTGTTGTCCTAAAAAATCTTACTCTTCGTTTGGATCATATGATAGGTGATGCTTAGGTCGTCAAAGTGTGGAGAATTTGAATAGAATGGTCGAAAATGGACAAACAGCATAAGAAGCAATGAAGTGTATTATATTATCAGGATCAACGAGGCTTATTTTGTTGTTAATGTAGTCGAAGAGAAGGTAAATACATTGAAAGCGTGTTTCAGTCGGACGTCGGATCGGAATAGTTGAACTTGATTAGTTGGATGGTCTCGTTTGTGGTCGTGAAAGTGGGACGAAAGTGGTTACCGGCTCGAGTGGATGCAGGTCCGCCGCTGCGGCCGCTCGTCGTGTTGTGTCGTGTTGTGTTGTGTTGTGTGTGCGGTGAGAGGAGCGGGGCGGCGCGGGCCAGGTGCGCGGCGCCAGTCTCGCGGGCGGAGTGGCGCGCGCCAGACATGAGCAGTGGCAAGTGACACAGTGAGTGACTCGCAACATGGTGGTGCTGGAAGGAGGCGGCGCTCTGTTGGAGCCCGCGCTGGCCCTCGACGGCGCCGCGGCGGCCTGCCTCGAGCGAGCCTACGCTCAGTCCGACGTGTCCCTCAAGCTGCTGCCCAAGAGGTACATCAACCTGCACCAGTGGCTGTCGCCGGTCACCACCTCGGTCGCCGCCGCCGGGAAAGATCTCAAATTACAAATTGTAAGTTGTCATGAAGTGGTGCAACAGTGCAAAGTGATCACGATTTGTGTAGAATGTCGTCGAAAGCAGTTAAATTGTTACGGCATTCCAGTCACGAAAATTATGTATTGGTAAACAAAAAAAAAATATACAAAGCGAAAACAAATTCGTCCGATACTATATATTTTATAGTTATAGCGGAATAACTTGTTTCATGGAGAAACTAGTATTATAAGGTGTAACTTTATAAACTTAAAGGTCGAAACAAAGTTTGTATCAATGCCATATAAACACTTGCCGTGACAGTTACGATGTGATGATCTGTTTCTCCGTTTTAACCTTAACTTTGGAATTAATCAACTGTTATTTGTTAATTGAGTTTCAAAAACTTCTTCCAATTATACAATTTAAATAACGTTTTCAATGTAGGTAATAGGTACAAGCGTAACGAACGAATTATCATCTAACTCGAAATTAGTATTTTATACAATCGATATTTTTGATTTAATTTTTAGGCCATGTGCAGATTGTCTTAATTCTTTAATTGGACAGAGTTTGAGATGCTGAATAACAGAATTTGAAAAATTTCAAGAGAATGTCGCATATTCAAGTGTTTTGCCTCTGAAATAAAAATACTAAAAGATTATTAACTTGGTCTTACTTGTAATGTCTAATAAAATATTTTTTATGTAATTTAACTAAAAATCTTAATTGGTGCAATTTTAAATTTTGGGTAGAGAAGAAACAAGTCCTCTTCAGACAATTGTGTGTGACAGACATTAGGCGATCAAATCATATTGATAATGTTTCATTAACTAGATAGCAATCAATCTAGTCTTGGGCTGTGTGATATGCCCAGTATTTGTTAGTTAAATCAGCGTGAACGCTTTCTAAAAGGCCGACAACGCTCCTATTATTCCTCTGGTGGTGCAGGACAATGTGGTGGTGTTGATGACATCTGGTGACCAGTCAGCTCGTATGTCGCCCTCTTCCATTAATATTTAAATTACGATAACAATCGTTATAAATCTAAAGTAATATTATAAAAAATGGAAACAATTGTTTTTGTATGTAATAATTGTAATGTTTTCACACAAAAACTAATGTACCGATTTTAAAAATTCTTTTACCATTAGAAAGCTGCATCTTCACTGAGTGACATAGGTTATATTATATTTCCATTTCCAATAATATAACCAAGCTGTTAAAGAATTAATCATAAAACATCTGTGATCGCGTGCGCTGCGGAAACTATTGATGATAGAACAAAAGTATTATAGAACGTATCAATTTCTACAAACAAGTCCGCGATTACTATCAAGTTGTTCAAGTACTCCAGTTATGCCACTATAGATAACTACTTTTTTAGTTTTTAAAAGATGTTAAAAGTGCCAACAATAATCAAACTATATTATTCATACGTCTGTGTTAATACAGACGTTCTCAAATGATATTTTTTATTAAAGACCGTTTCAACGTTTTTATTAGAAATCCCTAATTTTTTTTGAGATGCAGCTTTGTAATGGTAAAATAATTTTTAAATTATTGACCCCGGGCATATCATTCAAAAGATATAATTACGTAAAGAATTTAAAAATGCCGATCTAAAAAATAGTAAAATGAAATAAAACTTATCTTATGTTAACAGACATAAATCTATAGTCCGACTTTGTAGACTTTCCAATACCACGAGATCGGATCCACGCTTATGAAATCGCAGGGCTTTGCTAGTATTAAATAAAATAAAATAAACCACCTATAATAAATTTAATATAAGCATCAGTTCTGACTTCAAAAAATCTAAATAATTATGAACTCGTAATCAAATACAGCATTAAATAAGAAAGTAGGCGGAGAGCAGCCTTGGCGCATGGTATGGACCGTCCACCATCCCATGTATCGCACAGCCCGATCTTGCCTCTATACAGACCGCGCTCCTGAAAACGACCAAAATGAAAAGATTCACCTCACAGTTCACAAACAGACTCACCTAGGGCTTTTGATACCCCGTTCCGTCGAAAAGTTACATTATACAGATTAAGTTCGCCTTTTGTGTTTCGTTTCCAGACGAATTTTCCATACAAGTTGGTTTATTTTGACGAGCTAAATTTTGTGCATGATACATTCATATCAAACACTCACATTATTGTGAATGAAGAAAGTTATAGAAGACATTTTTATGGATCATTTATAATATGAAATACATTGGATTAATTTAAAACAATGTTTTTTGATCTGACAAAAGTTGCCCATCAGATTTTCGGATTGTCTAAGAGACAACACATACATAATATTGAGCATGTTTGATCTTGAAGGTTATAAACTGTGACCCGAGTTCAACTAATTGAATATATTGGACTTTAACAAAATCGGTGATACAATAAAACATTGGTGACAAGAAGTTTTTTTTAATTATTGAAACTTTTAAATTACATTGTTTCAAATAATATTGGTGGAATATAATTGTGATGGAATGTTTGATAGGTACCGTAGATTCTGTCGTATGAATTGCAAAGTGTCTTTTTCTTTTGGATGGTTATGTCTAAATTTTTTCAGTAAATACTAAGTAAAAATATTGTATATATCTATGAAATTATTGACAAAAAGTGAGGTTTGGAAAAAATTAAAACTAATGATATTTACTAAATAAAACATGAGTCGATCGTTGAAACGGTAATATAACGCCAGTAAAATGCAATCTATTACACGCATTTACTTTTCTGTGTTAACTTTATTATTGGAACAACTTAAAACGTGACCCGGCCATTATCATTCATTTTATATTCACTTATGTTTTTGTGTATCCATGTAACAAAAAAAATTATGCTTAAATCTATTCCTATCGTTAAAAATGCCAGGAGACAATTAGTGTCAGAAAAGGGTCCGATAAAAATAAAACTATGGGAAAGACTTGCCCAATGTTACAGATTAAATAAAACTATATGGACGTTTCGTTATCGTATTGCTATAACATTAGTTAAATATTAGTATCAAAATTATACAATATAGCACTAAAATGAGCAGTGTTGTAGTATAAATCGCACCCAGCTATATAAACGCAGCCCTCATTTATGTTATGCTCCTTTTGTTATGCGCCGTCGACTCTACCTTGTTTGAAAAATTGTGAGCGTACCCGGCTTTGTGGATGCGCCTTTCTGCAAGCACACTTATTTATCAACTTAGCCAGTGTAGCATTTTATTTTATCAACCGCAGGCTCACGTCATATGGCTTCAACTTCCAATTTTTAAACTATATTTGTCTTAGCTTTGTGTTTGTTGACACGCAGTCGTGTCATGTTGCGTTGTCCGTGACCAATTAACATATCACAAAGCATTATGTAGTAGGTACACATCAAAATACAAATGGAGGAAGAAAGGTGAGGTGGAACATACGAGCTGTAGAATACATTAGCTGCCACTAACAGTGTTGGCGTCGGTCCGGCGTAATATATTTCTCCGGCGGTCATTTTCGACAATTAACCACATAAAATAAGTGAAATTATGCATGCGGTCGACGACGACGTATATCACGTCCAGTTACGGGGCACGATACCTACTCCTACCCTGTACGTACCCACCTCTATATTCATTATTCAAAGAAATGTTTCGCTCGGCCATGCCGCCGGAAGTGCTGCCTCTGTTCGTGTGATTGATGGTGAACTCTTTGCTTTTTATTGTTTTCATTTTGCGCCATTTGCGCACTTCTTCCATTCTTATAATATCTATTCACCTACCTGCTTCTTTTTAATATATTTTTACCATTCTATAATGTATGCCAGTTGCTAAGTCATTATAATTTAATGTATATTTAAAGCCTAAATGCTTTTCCCGAGTAAGCCTTCGCTTTTAGCGGATCTCTCAAACCGTCGGGATTCATTTTCTCTTGCAATTTCCTACAATTTCCGGGCAGCGTTTGGTACACTGACGTGTTGAAAAATCATTTACTCAATGCGCTAAGCTACACCCAGGGCAATACAGCACCTTCCAACGAGTCGGTGCTTGTATATGAATAACTAATTACACTCTCAGGAAGGATTTTTCAACTCTGTGTTTACTTGACAGATGAGTTAAATTCCCGGGTGATAACTTAAATTGCAATGTCAAGCGCGAGATCAATGTCCCGTCAGTATCGTGTAAACTGAAAGCAATGCGTACCCAGTCATATAATATTCACAGTGCATACTCACGCATTGCACGCACTAATGCACGTTGCCATCGATCATCACCAGACAATGACTAAACAATTTCTTCCGATCTGCAATCATACTCCAAATCGCCACTTTATTTTGTCCTTGCGAATATTATTATAAATGCGAATGTGGGTTTGCATGTAACGCTTTCACGCTTTAACTGCTTGACCGATCATTATAAAGTTTTACACTCGTCAAGAAAATAAATAGGGTACATACTATTATTCCAAAGTTACATGCTACCGATGGAGTGCGGTATTAAGGTCGAGTCCACATTATAATGAATGAAGGCGATAGAAAGCTATCCGCATAATTGTATTCGTAAAGGTACATCTACCGAAGGAGTTTGATACTAATTAACGGGCAAAAGCAAGTAACGTAACATAAAGGTAGATCCATATTATGTATTGGTCAATTCCAACGCAGAGCTCGGAATACTAAGTGTTAAAATATTTTTTTATATATTTTTTAAAAACCTCTGTGTCTGAAGGCCAAGGTTTTGAACCAGTGTGTGTTGCCAGTGATGACATACTGAACGCAGACGTGGTCGCTAACTATGGGCTTTATGAGCCGTTAGGGCAGTAAAGTCCTTGAATAGCGACCACGTACCGGAAGACGGAGAGTTACTAGACCCCCACACAAGATGGACCGACGATCTGGTCTTCCTCGTCCAACGTATTCTTAATCGCCAGAATAGGTTGGATGAGGTAGCGATAATTTTAGCTAGTCTTTTATCAGATTTCGAATTTTATCGTAACATTCTGATAAATTTGTTAGAATTACACTATTGTTCTAGTAAAGTGCTTTCGCTCGCTAAAAAGCAAATAAAAGGTTAATTTCTGGTATATCTCCATCTAGCTGAAGTCATATCTTGTACTCCTCAGCAGGCCCGCTAGCGAACTGTGTAATATGGTTTCTGGTCCACGGGTATAGCTATTTACTCTTCTGTTTAGCCGGGTTTACCGGTTACACTCGTAACTTCAAGACAAGCTGAACATGCATAAAGATGTAGATACTCCGTGAAATTGAGGTTTTCGAGCTTTTAAGCTGCACAATCCGAACTATGTATCGCTATACTCGCTAAAATACAGTTATCGAGCTACTTAAATTTTACCTTTGAGTCAGGAAGCATTGACTGCAATCGTCCTCAAATAACTGAATTATTTTGCGAACTTTTTTTTTTCAATCGTTTTTGAGATCAAAAGTTGATTTTTTTTACAACACCACGGCGAATAAAATTTAAAAAAAACAAAACCTGGTAATAAATATCAAGTACCTAAGTTGTTTTTGAAATGCAGATTAATCTATTTACTTTGTTTATACACTTCGACACGTTTGTGTCAGTTTACGTAGCTTGTAATAATCTTGTAACTATAAACATAATATGCTTAGTAAAATCCGTCATGTGTTTGTTGGTCAAATGTTTGTTTGTTGTTTCAAGGGATCTTGGGTATCATGGTCAGTTAACTTGATGTTACTACACTTGTTATCCTCATAAGCAACTTTAAGATATGCCAGTATTTCCGCACCTCTATTCATTGGACAGTAGACCGAGTCACCGAGTGAGCACGTTACATTTACCTTGAGGAGAGTGATTCAGCAGACAGCGCGCTCACCGGTGCCGCGGCCGGCGACGATTCAAGAATAGAGCGATCTATTTAGAAGTTATCTGCGTTTGTTTGTCGTGCTCCGTGCCCCGTGCCAGCTATATGTGTCATTGTTAACTAATATAAGTAACACCCTCTGCCAGCGATTACGACATTCAATATGCGAACACCCCACAAGGACAGCTCGATGCATTATTATATTAAACTGACGTCATACCATTCGGAATGTCTCTCTTTATTACCCAAATTCTTTAAATAAGGGTCGGACTTGTAGGTCTAATGTACTGGAAGGTTACGAGCATATTGATTCACGACGCCTTAAAGCAGTAAATTTGTGTCTTTTTTTATTGCCGAGTCTTCTATTTAGCCTGTATAAGAGAAGGGCCTCCGGTATACTCGAAGCGCCGTCTCTCTCTCTACTATAATTTACCGGGCTTGTTTGATTTAATTAGCAATTTATATGCTTTTATAATTACGGTGTTGAGCAGTGGGCTGACAATAATAATGGACATTTTAAATATTAAGTGAGGTTGTTCGCGTTGATAAATACTTTATTAATTAATACGTAACGTTGTGACGTTGCCACGACCGATCACCGGGGACATTACAACTGGAGAGTAACGTAAACATCACAATGTAAAACACAACACGACGTTTAGCCAAGCTAATTAATTGCCGACAGTCGAGATTGTTGTGGCCACAGCAATCCACAGTCTGCTGAGCTCAGCTTTCGCGGAGAGACCTCTAAGGTAGGCATGCAGCTTGCTAGGGTTGCCAAAGCACGCCTTATTCTACATTCATTATTTTGCTATTATAAAAATCATTGCTTCGTATTCCTACCAACTACTTTGTGCCAGTCTCGTTACGTTATAATGATTTAATGTTAAGGATTTGTGCATCAGAAATTAAGAAGGCAGAAATTGTTTTCATAATTAAAATCGGTAGAAGTTCTATCGTCATGAACGATCATAACTCACCTAATGAATACGTAATTGATCAATAAATACATAAAAAAATAAACTAATAGGAGCTAAACGCCTCTCCAAGAATTAAGTGCAAATATCAATGGGCAGGCGTTATTCATTTAATATGAGATGAACAGTTTTCCCACTTGCCCTTTCTAATAAAAAATAAATAATTGTAAAATTGATCAACCCTGGTGCTCGGGGCTCGTTACGGAAGTAATGAATACGAAGCTTGCAACAATCACTGTAGAAGTCGTTAGTTGTTCCTCGGTTGTATCCGCATCGCGACCGCCCGCCAACTCCCGTTACTTATTTGTTGTTAAACGATACGAATCGAAACGGTACATTAATTAGACATTGATCGTCTATTGCCCCTTATCCACACAAGTTTGCCTCCCGACTAGACGAAACCTTTTGCTCACTTACTACATCAGCATGAAACTACATGACATACGACTTGTACACGGAGCGTGAGTGTGCATACTTTGATCCTTATTACAGTTAACTTATTGCATACAGGCAAGTGAATACGTGGACCGGCCACGTGTATAAGACAGATACCTATTATGATAAATTGATTGTTGCTGGACCAGAGAGCGGGACTGTGACAGAATTAATGTTTTAATAAAATATAATTTGGATGTTCGACTTTACCGAGACATTCACCTAGTATTCGATGTGATTTAATTATAATTAGAATGTAGGGGCATAGATTTGTTCACGGGTTTATGTGAGGGTCGTGTGATGGAAGCTGGGACTGGAGGAGACGTGTCTCTTGATTTAATTAAGAGACGCTTTAACCCGCACCGTGTCTGACGCCGCACACGATAGCGGGGTTAATTTCCAACGGTCTCATTTACTACAAGATTTATTTCAATATTAAACCCATCAAGAAAGCCTTTCTCGTATCACATTTTCACCTGTTTAATTTGTCGTATGCGTACCATACTCTTTTGTAGAGTTGTATTTCCTCAAAGAAATCTGACGTTAGTGATTGCGCAACTTAGACAAAATGTGTTCTCGTTTTTCACTTGTAGCTCAGCTGGTTAACGCGATAGCTTTGAAATCATACAATATTATATGAAACTCCTTTGGGTGTTGTTGTAAAACAAACTCGAGTAATGTGTTATTGTAATATTTTGGTAGTATTATGTTGTTCTGTGTGAGATTCAGGGTATAGTTTTCTTGTCATTATGTATACAATATAATAATACTCTCTGTATATATTACATATATCAATATTAATATATGAGAGTTCTAAACTATTTATAATTGACTGTCAAATGTAGGTTGAGGATATTAAATTGCTAATCATATGCCTTACTATAATTTTAACTTTTAAATGCAATAATATACATTACTAGCTGACCAGGCAAACGTTGTTTTGCCATATAAAGTATAATTCACGCGATAGTTTTATAAGTAATAAAATATTGCCTATATTATAGCCTGTACATCATTTTGTTCTATTGTCAATAGTTTTTGCATCGCACGCAAAAATAGGTTTTCGATTTTACACCTTGTGTTACAAAATAGCAATTTTATTACGGATCCCTAATTTTGAAACATAGCCTATAGCCTTCCTCGATAAATGGACTACCCAACACTGAAAGAATCATTCAAATCGGACCAGTAGTACCAGAGATTAGCGCGTTCAAACAAACAAACAAACAGCTTTATAATATTAGTATAGATGAATGACCTTAAGTAAATAGACTAAGCGGTGGAAAAAGAAGTTCTTCTTTCTTAACAAATTACTTTTTTTTTGTAGTTTCTCTAATTATGTGTATGTATGAGTGTATATGTACTTATTGAATGTACTGATGTTTTGAATTGTCAGAAACATCAACCGTTATAGAGATTTGTTGTTTTTAAAGTGATAACCCTCACTTCTAGGATTAATACACAAATAATATTTGAAAATTTTATTTGTTATAGAGATTGATTGAAATAAATACCTTGTTTTGCTCATACTCAATTGTAGCTTAATTATTTTAGTAGAAGTCAAGACAGTACTTGTGGCATTTCTGCCTCGGACGATCAATGCTCACTGTAGGTCCGTCTAGACTCTAGAATCTCCCTTATTTGATATTTTGCTCAAATTATTATTTATGAAATATACCTTATAAAAGTTTGTTCTATTTATATCCTATTTGAATAAAAGTTTTCCAAGACCGAAGAAAATAGAATAATTAGGAAGAAAATTTACGAATTTTGTGTGCCGGCATAATGGGCTACTCTTGTCGGCCGTCATCGCGCGTCTCTCGTCTCGCGTCGTTTGGAAGTTTGTTATTAATTCATTGTTGCTCAGCTCGACTTTGGCGCGGATCTAACTTGTGCAAATATCTTCATGTCTACGTAACGCTACTCTGTATGTTTCTCCTCCGGCCGTCCAGATATTTCTAACAAAATTAAAAAATATTGTTGACAAGAAATAGGATCTGTATTTACATGTGAGAGCTCGAAGTCGCGTTATTTTACTGGAAGAATAAGTAAATAAGGTTTATTGATTGCATCGGTTGGTATCCTTTATTTTTTGTTGCGTTTTATTCTATCAAAAACTAGCTATCAATGATGATATAAATGTCTAGAGATTATTAGGTGGTCGTTATTAGTGTGTTCCAATAGAACCAAATTCACGTGGCTTTTATAATTATTATGAGGCGTCACAATCGGCAATCACACGTGGCCAAAAAGCGTCCACGCGTGCTTGATTGTGACATTGTGTGATAAAAGGCAGCTTCGGATAGCCGCGGCCACGAGCACCTGCGGCGCCGCATTTGTGATGCAAATTGTTGCGCCGCACCGGAGACCCGACGCGTTCACGCCTTGCCTGCTTTGCCCGACATAATTGTCGGGAAAAATATTCATTCCTCTGCATTTACGTCGCCGCGGAACACCTCTACAGAGAGATGACTGTAATTTGATAAAACTCGAACGTTTTATCTTTATTGTGTCGAGTTTCACCACAAACTAAGCGTGATTTCTTATACCGAGTAAGTCTACACCACCTAGCTTCGGTTCCGCCCATTGTTGTGACAGTCAGCTTTGAGACCGTGTGAGAAGTTCGACTCTGAGAGCGCACGTAAACGTTATCATATTTCAAACGATTTCGTAAAACAAATATAAGAAAGACGGCAAGAAGCGTGCGGTGAAACTGATTCAGAGCGTGGGTATTAGAAACGCTCCGATTACCACGCTATCGAGTCAAAGAACTGCATTTGAGTTCGATTGGCCTTTGTGATACTTTTTGCGTTGTTTTATTGATTTTCAATGTAATTAGAATGGCAAAGTAGAAAGTGTGAAGCTCTGCTTGCAACACTAACGGGAGTAACAGGTTGACGAGCCTACTAATGCTTATCGTGGCAACAGATAGTGGGCTCATTTAAGGGACTTTTGCTTCTACAGCGACTAGTTAATCAGGTGAAGGTTGTGGAATCAGTAGTAGATGTGCTGCTTGGACGGGTTGACCGCGATCCGCTAACGGTACCGCGATCGGTACCCACTCAGAAGTATTTCTCCGGCGTGTGGCACACTTCGTGCGTACATTCACCTCTTTAGTTTCGGTCTCAAAATCCACAAAACTTTCTCTTAAACCGCTCATTTGTGAAATTTTAAATACAATTTAATTAAAAGGAAGATAAAATATAAAATTTGGGCAGTTTACATCTTAAGTTACAGTAAAAATATTAAAATGAGACTAAAGCGCCGTTAGATAGAGAGGTCGATGTACTGGAATCCACAGTTAAGTAAAAGCTAACAGTGTATAAAACTACTGTTAGTCAGAGTCAACTTATTGCATGAGTTGCAATATCTAATAAAATAAGATGTTTTTACTGATGTTTTTTGTGTAATTCTCAACAAGATTTACTTGTTCATTTAAATGATTCTATATTATTGTCAGCGATATTATGAATAGAGAGTTCATCGTCCTGTTGTGAAGTTAGAAACAATAAAGTTACGACCTACCCTGATCCTTTAAAAAGCCATCACTAAGTTGGTTAGACGAGTGTAAATATAGTGTTAATATTATACATTCGAGCATTGAATGGTGCCATTTGAATACTGGTATTAGATAGAGATTTCATCAATGTTCAACAAATTGTTAATGTAACGTTATAATAACCACAGTATCAGATAAACTGCGGATGAAAGTTGAAACGTCTTCCTATCCTTTACCATTGCTTAGTTCATAATTAAATTCCTGTTTGCTTGTTTCTTTCGTCCATTATAAAGGTTTAACCGTGTATTTAATTTATTTCATCGCCAACATTCAACCAACAGTTAATGCAATCGCTGTATCAAAGTTCCTCTCCCGTTCAATATTCGTGTCTTCTTTGTGTATATTATCTCCTTTATTTTTGTTATGTTTTTCATAGTAATCGTAAAAGTTATTTGTGTATATTATAAGAATACCGTTTTATGCTGTAATGAACGCGATATAGATTTTTAGTAAATGTAATGTTAATAGTATGTGTTGCCAATGTCCAACTAGGATATAGGATAGTTTATATTTTTAATCGACTTCAAAAAAGAAGGAGGTTCTCAATTCGTCGGTATTTATATTTATTACCTGAGAGCTTTCGACTGGGTAAACTGATTTTTATAATTCTTTTTTTTTTATTTGAAAGCTAGTGCTTCCCGTGTTGGTCCCATTTCTTCAAATTTGGGCCAGATCTGATAATGGCATCCATGAGACAACCATAAAAGTCTTAAATTTACTATAAGCATGTGCGCGAGAAATGTACGAATAACCCAATATCGCGCCCACCAAGATCGATTTTTTATACTTAAAAGGTAGTTTGGTGAGAGTTTGATTACGGGATCCATGACAAAGTAACGGAACTCTTAAATTCTTAGGAGCAAATTAACGATACTTGGCCGAATCTTTTTTATGCTATCCGGATATTTGAATCACCTACCGTAACGTTTTTTTTTTTGTTAATAAGGGACGAGACGAGTAGGACGTTCACCTCATGGTTACCGCTCAGGATTCTTGAAAAACCCAAAAATTCTTAGCGCCAATACAATTGCGCTCGTCACCATTAGACAATAGATGTTAAGTCCTATTTGCCCAGTATTTTCACTAGCTACAGCGCCTCGCAGTCCGAAACACAATAATTTACGGCAAAAATAGGCGCCGATGTGGTACACATATTCTAGCCGGAATCCTGCGCAAAGGAGCCTCCCATTGGTAATTGATAATTTTTTTAAATTCTTAATTATTATTAAAGTAATAACTTATTTGAGTGACACTGTTTTCACATTCGTATATGTAATCCTCGTTCGGGTTACACTATGTGAACTCGACTAGTCTTAGCAAGGTAAATTATCAGAGTAATTTATACAAAATTATAATTATTGTAAATGTTATTACTTTATGAATATAATACGAAAGAAATAGTTTTATAAGTATCTATTATGAAACTCGCCTTAATTAGGTTTTCACTTCTGACGCATGGTGTTAAGTATTTTTGTTTTCATTAAGTTTTTATTAATGTGTTGAATTTGAGAGGAAATGTGTCAGTTACTCTCAATAATATCTAACAAGTAGGTAGTGAACGACAGTGGCTGAAAATTCTGGGAGGGCAACTTGTGGGTAGGCTTACAATAAAGTTCTGTTTGACGAGTCGATGCTGATATTGATTTCTTAATTATTAACAGGCATATTTCACTTTGCGTAGGAACAGGAATTCAATGATGAAATCATATGTAGCCGGTTGTCAATCGTTCACCGCGACCGTCGTGCTACTTTTGCCATTGGGTACAAATTATATATTTGTTTACTTATTAGGATCTAAAGACCGCTAAAACATGGAGAAGCATATAAAGTTTAAATAAACTAAAAAAAATATAAGACCTAGGTACCTAATTAGGCAAAGTATGTAGGTAATTTTGTACTCTGTAGTTTAGGCTTTATCAGATCCTCGTTTGGTTCTTTATCTTACTGCCTTTAATCTAACAATGTTACCTACATTAAACAACTATGTAATTAGTGTGAAAATGGTCCCTGACTGCCTTGTTTGCTCGAGTAGGTTCCCAAGAAATAGGTAAGGTACGAGTAGATCGTAGTGTAGTGAGCTGGTTTTTATTTAAAATGAATGTTAATTAGCAAGTGTAGTATAAGTATAGCAGTAGGTAGGTCCTTATAAGGTAACTAAGTGAAACTTCTGTAATATTCCTCTTTATTCTGTGTTTTTATAAAGGAAAAGGTGACATGCACAAAAAGCAACATAATGTACATTTTTGATAGTGGCGGGGCAGTTAGTAAGTTACTTAATAAAATGTAAAAATGAACATTGTATTGTATTTATTGTAAAAATAAATCCGCGAAAATAGTAAGCCATTTAATATTATCAATTCTGTTCATATTTAATTTGTGGTGTTACAATATTATGTGTGTGCAAGTGAATATGAAGGAGCCGAGCTCGATGTATTACGGACCCAGTTAACAGGAAATTGAAGCGAGAGAAGTTGTGAGCCCGAGGCCTCGTGTGCCACTTCATTACACCACCTTGTTACCATCTCGTTACCGTAAACGACTCATCATCCTCACACATCGCCGCCTCCACACTCACAGTACACCAATTATTTACGAAAGTTTAGTTTTTGTAAACGGATCTAGGCGTTGTTCGGAAGTGAGCAACACTACCGCTGCGAAATTAATATTTTTCAGCACGTTATCCGTTTCCTAATAGGTTGAAATTAATGTGTATGTGTATGAATTATTGGCTCCACAAATAACATTAATATACCGATGCAGAGCGTAGAGCCCGCTCTCTCGCGTGCGTATGATTACTTCACCCGTATCGCTGCCCTAATATATTCATATTATCACCACCTTTCTATTCTTTATGAATTTTCTTTTTATGTTCTTAAATATGAACGTTACTAATGCGAGATGGCGTTGTTTACAAATTCATTCAACGGGTTTTTCCTAGATTATAGATATAAAATTTAAAGAAAATTGTAATATAACAAATATTTGCTTTTCGCAATAATTGCCACTTACAACAACATATTTTTGATTTATTTTAGTGTATGGTTAAATTAGCTACATCTGTATACATAAAGATTTCGTGTCACATTGTTTGTCCGCGAAAAACTCCCTAAACTACTGAACCAATTTTAATAAAATTTTGCATAATGCTAGCTGTTTGATCCAACTTGAGAGATTATTTTTTATTTCGAATCGTGACACTTAATATTTTTAAATTTCTAATTTTATTTTTGTAAGAATAATTTTGAGATGAACTTTTGACGCACAGTTTGACAATGAAGCTGTAACATTACCTATTTCATTAAAAGAACGTGGAGGAATGAAATAAAAATTGCAATTTGTTATGATTGAATATCTAAAAAATTTGTTGTTAAGAAAAAAATATTTTAATGGAATATGAAATTTTGTATGTTATGCATTTGTTTAGGTGAAGTGAAGCGTGCCGGTCACCAGCTAGTATTTAATAAATCGGAAATTTGTGGCAGACCATATTTTCTGTATTACATTCCATTGCTTTTGTTATTGTGTACCTACTTATAAACAATTTGTTTAATTATTTTTCTACTATACGCGTCTACAACTAAATTGCATGATGGTCGAAATCATATTTTTTATTTCGCAGGGCACATGTTTTTCTCTCTGCTTTGCATTACGTTTCGTCATTTGATCGTTCCAGTTAGCAACTTGCATACAGATAGCCGCAAATAACTGTATGCGCGCTTGGCCGTATTGTAAACTGATGTATTAACAACCATTAACATTCTAAACATTTACTGCAGGCTGAGAAAACAGTTACCCGAACGTACTACGAAAGTTTATAAATGCACACTGTGCTCAAACTATTGCATTATTATATTTTTTCTTATTACACTATCAACTACACACTTATACAGTGAAGGGCTTATATCGGACAGCTCGCTTGATCTGCATAAGCCGTGCGCTGCTCCACCGAATCTCCAAATATAACGGCACGCGGTATTATGCCTCCTTACTATTCTGTGTTGTCTTTGACAGAAGCCACTTAAATCTCAACGGACTGTTGTCTATCCCGCGTAATGTCTGTGAGGATTACCGTTACGAATGTCATCGTAACATTGTAACAATACCCAGTGTATATTTAGTGTGAGAGCGAGGGTGCGACATGCGAGTGAAGGTGCGGCTATGAAGTCGTCGACGCGCTGATGCCGCGGTGGTTTACGACGGAGCAGGGTGCGCCACCCCGGCTAATTTAGATAAAAGCATCGTCCGGCCGCACCCGCAACCACTGGCTCTACTCGCTTGCTTCCTTGGCGTCTACACTCTATTTTTATTTGTTGTTTTTACGGCCGGATTAATAATTCCATCTATCAATTATTTGAAATATCATGAAACAATCGTAATTTTTTACGTAAATAATTATTTTCCAAAAAATCTTTAATGAGGGCATAAAAAGCATTTATTTTCTCAATATTGATACATTTAGAATTGTTTTTGATGTCAATAACACCGCTTGGGAAACAAATGGCGCTCGGAGAGAGAAGAAACTGCCAAGAAACTTTTCCCTCATTCTTTTTTGCGCTCTTTTTAAGAAAATACTTTTACAATATTGTACTGTCATTGTTATTCGAACGAAATAATCATAATTAAGTCCCAGACTGTCCGATCACTTATATATTCAGCTGTGGAGTAGTAGGATTTACGATTCAGACATTTTTTTAATAAAACTTAAATTTATTTATAGATAATGCCTGAACAGTGACTTTATTAAAAAGGTGTATACAAGTAGTAGGGATTCGCCGGTTCTGGCTCACAGTAGTAGGGATTCGCCGGTTCTGGCTCCTCGATTCTGGCTCACTTGCTCGTGATGCCTACAAAAAAAAAAAAAAAAGAAGTTTGGTGTCAAACTGGGGGTTTTGATGTATTTCCGAGCGATTGCGCTGATCCGTTTTTCGATATCTCTTATAGTTTCAAAGTTAGCATTTTAAATTAAACAGATCCATAATCATTAATAATCACTGGTCATTTAGCTAATGATTGGTGAGCGACTCAATGTCTAAATTTCCATGAACGTGATACAGGTAATTTACTAATTACCTCTATCACATTCGTTACTACGATTAAAAAGACAGTTTCTGTATTTATTATTTATTTTTAAAACATGATTTAAATAAAGTATATAATAAAACATCATTGCAGATTGTATCATTTTCAAAATATTTGATGAAATCATTCAAACTCTTCTTATTAAACTTAAAGTATAGATACATTATGCAGTACTCGCCACACACTGCGGTATATTCATTCTGTACTCTTGCAGTATTGTAGTTATACATTCTGCAATTCCTTTGTAAAAACATCAGCTGGAATCCCTGAGGTGGACGACCATATGAATCGAAGTATTGTCCAATACCCTGCTCATCAATGTGTATTGCAACCCAGTGAGTGCCTGGCTTATTATCACTATCTAAATTGCTGACAATATAACAGGGCGTTACAACATATATCGGCAATCGGTTTGCCGCATAAACATTATTTTTAATACTGGGATCGATTTTGTTCAAATAATTCTGTATCTCGATTGTATTCATATTAGTTGAGAACAGGGTCTTGTCAGTTGCGAGGATTGAATAGTTATGTGGATCATAATAACATAAGCACTCAATAAATAAGGCTTTAATGTATCTTATTCATGTATTTAAAACTTATATGGTTACAATAAAACAAAATATCATTACAAGCGATTCAAATATAAATCTATGAACATTTGATGAAATTATATTTTCATCAATAATTTTAATTAAAATAATTATAATATAAAAGCTGATTGAAAACGAACTTTGTACCTACATACTTACGTAGTCATTAGTACAATCTGGAAATGTTGACTCCATTAAACTATCAATAATTGAACTTATCATTTAAGTGCCATTATGTTTCACCACAATATTTAAAAACCAGTACTAATCATAAACAAATTTACTTTTACGATATTTTAGTATAAAATGCTAGAACTGTTCAGAAAAATAATCATTGAAGTGGCGTATTCAGTCAAATTATTATATATTTTGTGTGTTGTGTAATTGTTGAGTGATTTGCTGCAATGGAGGTAAGTTTTATCTATTATTCACTTTGAAATTAAAAAGTAATATCATTTGTTATATTAAGATATGTATGTATAATACTATTCTAAAGCAGTCTTATTGTTGTTGTAGAATGCATTCACCCCAACAATGGAAGAAACTACATATAAAACATTTTACTATCCATTATCTGAAGATAGTCAGGATTCATTAAAAGTTCCTCAACTTAAATCCTTGAAGAGGGCCAGCTCAAATGAAAATATAGATGCATTATTCGAAGTGAAAAAAACAAAACAAAAGAAAATATCATCATCAATATCCAGAGCACATGAGAATGGAAGTATTTACATTACAACTAATGCAGATGACGGAAGAAATGCATCACATTTGGTGAAAATAGAAATCTATGATCTCAATAAAATAAAAAACACGCCTGCACAAGAACAATGGAAATACGCTGATTATAGATTAAAATATTATACAATCGACAATAATGAAAGTTATAAGGACATAGAAAAGATTTTATACAATGTTACGAAGAAAATTTTAGAAACAGAAAATTATAAGAAATATAATTTTAACAATAAGTAGGTAGCTATGAAGAAATACATAAATATTAGTTCAGTTTAGTTATTAGTTTATTTATTCTCTTATACAAATAATATTATTATATTCTCATCATTTGGAAAATTAAACATAACGATATGGAACTCTGCTTTGTATGTAATGAGGTTGAAAAAATGATCAAGTGAGTTATTTTCTTTGTAAATTATTTAGTATTATATTATTGATGAAATGTGGCTAATATCATTCACTTATGTTGTAGTCAACCTGTTCTACAAAGTGGAGGAGGTTTTAAGAGAAGAAGTGCAGTATTACAAGGCAGTGAAGACAATGATACAAGTACAAAGAGAGGACGACAAGGGGAACCATCCACATCATCGGGGCTCACCAGTGTGATAGATGAAATGGTGAACTGTTCTTTATGTCAAATCTTAATACGGAAAAGATATTATGCAAATCATCTTAGAAGTAACCTCCATAAGAATAACGTAATGCAATTACATAGTACTTTAAAAAATGTCACAGTACACGAATCGGCTTTTGGTAATAGAATTATCTCATATAAAATTAAGAGTAAATCCAACCAATTACAAACATTCGAAACACCAGAAATGTTTTTGAATTCTATTAAAAATGAAATTATTTCACTATTTGAGGAATCTGTTCGATTGCTTACAATTTTTAAAGTTAATTTTATTCTGCACGCTAATTTTGTTCAAGAAACAAAAAATATTTCTAATGAATTTGAATTTCAAACATGTAGTTATACTATAATGCAGGGTGAGGATTTAAATTTTTTCTTTTCGTCCTTATGTGATATGTTGATGACTAAAATTAGCACATTTGAGAAAAAAGATAGTGGTTGGAGTCTTAAGAAAATAAATGCATTAGACATGAATATAAACAAATTCAATCCATTACGTGGAAAATCATATATTGAATTACCTAAAGAAATCAAATTAAAAAAAAAGTGTTATAAATGTACAAAACTCGGATGATTTATGCTTTAAATGGGCTTTGCTTTCTGCATTATATCCAGTTACTAAGAACTCTCAGAGAGTTTCATCTTACAGTAAATATTCAAATAAATTAAATTTTGACGGAGTTACGTTTCCTGTTAAAATGACAGATATACAGAAAGTAGAAAGGTTAAATAATTTAAGTGTAAATGTTTTTGGTCTTGAATACAATTGTAAAAAGAAAGTACATGAATTAGTTGGTCCATTGTATTTAACAAAATCACGGAAAATTGTTCATATCAATTTATTATTTATTTCGCACGGAACAATTAATCATTTTTGCTACATTAAAAACCTATCGCGTTTAGTAAGTGGTCAAATTTCAAACCATGAACATGCAATCTACATCTGTGACGGTTGTCTTTTACACTTCTCAACAAATGATAAGTTATCAGCTCATCAATTGAATGATTGTTGTCATATTAAAGTGGAATTGCCTAATACAGAAAAAACTTTAAAAGATTGGTTTGAACAACCAATTTCAAACAATGTCTTAAAATTTGATAAATTTAATAAGATGTTACAAATACCCTTTGTTATATACGCGGATTTTGAAGCTTTCCTTAATCCAATTCAGACATGCTTTAACGATCCATCAAAACCTTATACAACTAATGTTCACAAACACGAAGTTTATAGTTTTGGGTACTATATTAAATGTTCATATGATGATAGTTTATCAAAATATGAAACATATAGTGGTCCTCATTGTACTCATGTCTTTATGAATCAGTTGTATAAAGATTTAGAAGTGATTTGCACAAAAAATTATTTTGTCATAAGTCCAAAACCTTTGACTTCCAATGATAATGAAATTATTTCACAATGTAAAGACTGCTTTATATGTCAATCTAATTTAAATGGTGAATGTGCATTATACTTTGACTCGCATACAGGAAATTTTAGAGGAGTTGCACACGAAGTATGTAAGACAAAGTTTAGAATCCCCTATCACATTCCAGTTTTTTTACACAATCTTAGTCAATATGACTCTCATTTTATTGTTCATGCATTAAATTCTATTGAAGGGGAAATTGATATTATTCCACAAACGAAAGAAAAGTACATTTCTTTCACAAAAACGATAAAATTAAATAATCATAAAATTCAATTGAGATTCGTTGATTCGTTTAAATTTTTACCTTGTAGTTTAGACAAACTTGTTCAAAATTTGAAGGAAGAACAATTTCAAACATTAAAATATAATTTTCCAAATAATAATGATTTTTTACGTCTTAGAAAAAAAGGAATTTATCCATATGAATTTATGTCATCACATGATTCCTTAAAACTTTCAGCACTACCTAGTCGCGATAAATTTTACAATACATTAACCGACACACATATTTCCGATGAAGATTATGAACATGCCAAGGATGTTTGGCAACACTTTCATTGTCAAAATATGTCAGATTATTCTGATTTATATCTTAAAACCGATGTTTTACTTTTAACAGATGTGTTTGAAAATTTCCGAGCCTTATGTTTGCAAACATATGGTCTAGATCCAGCTCATTATTATACAGCACCTGGGTTAAGTTGGGATGCTATGTTAAAATGCACAAAAATTAAATTAGAATTACTTCAAGACTTTGAACAAATAGCTTTTATTAGATCGGGCATTCGAGGAGGTGTATCTCAATGTAGCAATCGTTATGCCAAAGCTAATAACAAATATATGCGAGAATATGATAAAGACACACCAAACTCATTTTTAACTTATCTTGATGCTAATAACCTTTACGGATGGGCCATGTCTCAATTCCTTCCTACAGGAGGTTTTGAGTGGGTAGATGTCACAACTAATTTTGATGTCCCTGATGATTATGAATATGGTTTTATTTTGGAAGTAGATCTAGAATATCCTATTGAACTGCATGATTTACATTCTGACCTACCCTTATGTCCCGAGAATATATGTATTGGTAATACAAAAGACATAAAATTAGTTCCAAACCTTCGTAATAAAATTAAATATGTGATTCACTACAGAAATTTAAAGCAATGTCTGACAATGGGTTTAAAATTACAAAAAATTCATAGAATTTTAAAATTCAAACAATGCGCATGGTTACAATATTATATAGATTTAAATACAAGCATGCGTAAACTAGCCACATCTGATTTCGAAAAAGATTTTTATAAATTAATGAATAACTCAGTGTTTGGAAAAACAATGGAAAATATCGAAAAAAGAGTAAATGTAAAATTATTGAGTCATTGGGAAAATCAGGGTAAAATTCTAGGCGCACAAGATTTAATTGCTAAGCCAGAATTCCATAGTTTATCTATTTTTAATGAAAATTTGGTTGCAGTTCAATTACGAAAGACGAAATTGTTCCATAATAAACCTATTTATTTGGGATTTTGTATATTGGATATTTCTAAAACTCTAATGTACGACTTTCACTATAACTATATGTTTAAAAAGTTTCAAAACAAATTAAAATTATTGTACACAGATACTGATAGTTTAATATATCAAATTTTTACAGATGATTTTTACAGAGATATAAAACCTGATTTACATTTGCGTTTCGATACCTCGGACTATACAGAAAAAAATATATTTGGCTATCCAAAACTCAATAAAAAGAAGTTAGGCTACTTTAAAGATGAAAACAATGGTAACATATTTAATGAATTTGTAGGACTTAGATCTAAAATGTATGCATTAGATGTTGAGGGAAAATTCACAGCTAAAGCTAAGGGGGTTAATAAAAGTGTTACTAAGAATATGAAAATGGAAAATTATAAGACTTGCTTATTTGAAAATAAGAACGAATATTGTTCAATGCTTAGATTTAAGTCAATAAAGCATAATATTTTTACTCAAAGAATAAATAAATCTAGTCTGTCATTTAATGATACCAAACGGTACATTTTACCAAATAATATTGATACCTTAGCTTGGGGTCATCATAAAATAGAATAAATATTATATTAAATTTTAAGAATAAATTATTATAGTTTTAAAAAACCAAATGAGAGATTATTGTATTTAGATGTATAAGTTGCGGAGTAAAACATGATGTACTGTATATTGTTTCAATTATAGATTTTTCTGTTTAAATAAATGGTGGTTTAATAACAGATTGTTTCATTACTATACTAAACCTTAACACACATAGACGTAGTAGATAATGCATCATTTCAATCATCCATTCACTGCAATAGTTGCTGGTCCAAGTGGATGTGGAAAATCAGTTTTCGTAAATAATTTTATAAAATTTTTGAATGATATCTGTGATGCAAATTTTACCTGCACTCTGCAATGATCACCTGGTGCTTTGATGAAATGCAGCCTTTATATAATCTCAACCACATTAATTATCTTCAAGGTTTACCTGATTTATCTATGTTTGACGGAAAAAATCCTCAACTTGTAATAATTGATGACCTGATGAGGGAATCAGATGGTCGTATTGTTGATATATTCACGAAAGGAAGTCATCATAGAAACTTAAGTGTGTTTTATTTATCTCAAAATTTGTTTCATCAAGGTAAAGGACAAAGAGATATATCACTCAACTCAAGTTATATAATATATTTCAAAAATCCTCGAGATAAAACCCAAATTCGATACTTATCTCGTCAAGTATTCCCTGAAAATCCGAAATATTTGGAAGATTCTTACAGAGATGCTACCAATGAAGCTCATGGTTATTTAATGATTGATTTGAAACAAGAAACAAATGAATTGTGTCGCGTTAAGACAAAGATATTTCCATCCGATGGATATTGCACTGTTTATGTACCCACAAAAGGGTTTAAATATGGTAAGAATCAAGAAATTTCGATCATTTATAAATGATGCATAGACGTTTAAAGACGCATAAAGATTTGTTAATTGCTCTACATAAACTGAAGCCAAAATATCAAAAAGCTTTATTAAAATCATGTAACAAAACAGAAATAAATTACATTTGTGAATGTATTCATAACGTACTGCGGGGTAACGTTGAATTGGCCGAGAAAGAAAAATCTAAATTAAAGAAATATAAAAATATTCTTCGAAAATTGGTAAGAAAAGGTACGAATAAAATTAGAAAAAATATAATTGTACAAAAAGGAGGTTCATTTCTACCGATAATATTGGGTTCTATTCTAAGTGGGTTGATTAATTCATTTATTTAAGAAAATGGATAATGCTAAAAAAATGTTACTTATTGAACCATCATTATTGGAGAAGTTAAAACAACACAAAGAAAATGATACGCCAAGATCTCGATTAGATACTGATATGCAAAATATCTTAAGCAGTGACATAGAAGATCGAAAGAAATGTATTTTATATTTGCAAACCCTTCAAAGATATCTAAACTTCGTCAAAGAGGATCGACAACCATACCACATACCACTTATAAATGATAATGATTCATATATTGGTTTTAATCAAGGTCATAATGAAATCGATACTGATTATATAAATCATGATGTGAATAAAATAAATGTAGTTCCTTCTCAAACATCAGTGGAGGTTAACAAAAATATTGGGGAAATATACACGAGCTCTGAAATACTGAAACTAATACCGAAAACATATGCTAAAAAAGGTGAACTTTTACTAAATTTGATTTCCTTGAATAAAAATAAAATAAGCTGGGATGAATCTGGTACCGTGATTATAGATAATGAAAAAATACCTGGGAGTAATATTGTGGACTTGGTGAGTGATACCTTGAGAGCTCTTCAGAAAAGTGAACCTATAGGTTGGGAAAAATTCGCAACAACTTTGAAGGAAATAAAAGTACCACTCACTTATATCGGGAACCCAAAGCGAGTGGATTTTATAAACCATTTGCAATTAAAAGAGGTTGAATCTAAATCAGTACCTGACGAAGAATTTTCTACACCAACAAGTAATAAGTACACAGGGAAACTAAAAAAAAGATCGGACTGGGAAAAATGGACCCCATATTAGAAATAAATAAAATTTATTATGATGCATCACATCCTGCTGGCTACAGCACTATTGATAAATTGTCAAAAGCAATGAAGGGTAAAATGGACAGAAATAGTGTCTTAAAGTGGTTACAATCACAAGAAACATATACATTACATAAACCTGTTCAAAGAAAATTTTCTCGTAACAGATATATTTTGTCTAATATTAATGAGTTATGGCAGGCCGATTTAAGTGATATGAGATCTTATTCTGAATATAATGATGGTTTCAAATACATACTTTGTGTTATTGATGTCTTTAGTAAATATGCGTATGTTCGAGCAATGAAAAAGAAAAACTCTGAAACAGTTAAGGAATGCTTTGAAAGTATTTTTGCTGAAGCTAATACTACACCTACACATATACAGTCTGACAAAGGAACTGAATTTGTTTCCAAATATGTACAAAAATATTTTAAATTAAAAAACATAAATTATTATACAACCAATAATCTAGATATTAAAGCAAGTATTGTCGAAAGATTTCAGAGAACTCTTAAAACGAAAATGTGGCGCTATTTTACACACAAAAATACTCATAAATACATTGATGTTTTACAAGATCTAGTGCATTCATATAATCATAGTTTTCATTCTAGTATAAAAATGTGTCCATGTGATGTTAATAATACAAATATAATGAGTGTATGGCAAAATTTATATGATAGAGAAAGTAAGATAAAAACATCAATTAGTATGGTGAATCCAAGAATTCACGTTGGAGATTATGTTAGAATAACAAAACATAAACATATTTTCCAAAAAGGATATGAATCAAATTGGAGTGACGAAATATTCATCGTATCTACCATAATACACCGATCTCCGTTTGTAGTATTTACTTTAAAGGATTTAGAAGGCGAAGAGATAGTTGGTACTTTTTATGAAAAAGAGTTACAAAAAATCATATTCGACCCCACTACTAAATACAAAATAGATAAAATAATACGCTCTCGATATACCGGTAACAGAAAAGAATTGTTGGTGAAGTGGAGAGGTTATCCAAATAAATTTAATAGCTGGATATTAGCTTCTACTTTGAAAAAAATATGAATAAAGATAGTTTTTATTTAACTTTACTAAGCAATAGTTCTATGGATTATTTTCCTGATAATACAACAACATTATTTTCTACGAAACTGCCAAAACCAACAATACTAGAAGGTGAATGGAGGGTTGGAGTAGTAGAATTTCAGTACCCATGCACTATGTTCACCGTTCAAGAACATGAAAACATTATTTATATAACAAAGTTGATGCAAGTACCCAATGAAAGTAAACCGTCATATGTTTATTACAAGACACATATTCCAGCCACAAATTACGATAACATAAATCATATTTTGATGGCACTGAATAACACTCGAGAAAAAATTAAATTTAAGTGCGATGAGGTTTCAAGGATTGTAGTTGCTACGATAACGGATGAATCCATAAAATCTGTAACTCTATCACCTAAATTATGTCTTCAACTAGGGTTCGAACCAAACAGGAACCTCGTTGAAAAAAATTTTGGAAAGTGTCCAGCTAATTTGCATTTGGGTTTACCGTCTCAATTATTTGTTTATTGTGACATAGTGGAGCCTCAAATCGTTGGAGATGTTATGACACCCCTTTTACGAATAATACCATTGGATCCCTCAAAATACATATATGGAGCGTACAAAATGCACGTTTTCTCTCCTCCCCATTACCTACCTGTGATGCGTAGAGAATTTGATACAATTGAAATAGATATAAGAACAAGCACCGGTCAAAAGATACCATTCCAATTTGGAACAGTGTGCATTAAACTCCACTTTCAAAAATTATAATGTACGGCAAACGTGATAATATTTCATGTCCATATGAACACTATTATACTCACCAGGCCGGATCAGGTATCGGAGTTATTTATAAAGGAGCACCGTATCAAAGAGGTCATGGAATCGGAAGTTTTCTTGGGGGGCTGTTTAGATCTATTTTACCACTACTGTCTAGTGGTGTTCGAACTATTGGTAAAGAAGCATTAAGTACCGGTGTAGGTATATTATCAGATATGGTTAATGCACGCCCCATGGAAGATTCAATAAAAACTCGTCTAAAAGAAGTCAGCTCAAATTTGAAACGAAAAGCTGATGCCAAAATAGATAATATCAACATGTTTGGATCTGGGTATATAACAAAACGAAAACGTCGTTCTGCGATCATTCCATCATTGACTGCGAAAGCGAAAGCTATTAAAAAATTAAAATTGAATCAAAAACAAATCAAAGATATATTTACTGATTAAATATGTCATTTTTACATAGTCAGTCTTGTGAATGCATTAAGTCCGAATTGGATTTATTTGCATTACCATCAACTCAAACTAGCATTGAAAGTGGACTATGGATTCATTATAAGCCCATTTCATCACTTGCTGTTGATGGACCAATAGAATTTCAAGTACCTGGGGCAGGTGATGACTATGTGGATTTATCCCATACTTTACTCCATATAAAAGCTAAAGTTTTGAATCAAGATTATACAAAACTGACAGTACCGACAGTTGTGGCCCCAGTTAATAATTGGTTACATACACTTTTCAGTCAACTTGATGTATATTTAAATCAAAAACTTGTATCGCCACCGAATAATACATATGCATATCGAGCTTATATTGAAACTCTATTGAATTATGCACCTGCTGCAAAAGAATCTCATCTCACTTGTGGTCTATGGTATGAAGATACAGCTGGAAAAATGGATGCAACTGATGAACAAAATAAAGGATTTATTAAAAGACAAGAATTGGCTAGTGAAAGCAAAGAAATAGAAATGATAGGACATTTACATGGAGATTTATTCAACCAAGAAAAATTTTTGATTAATGGCGTTGACATGTGCGTAAAGTTAGTTCGTTCTAGAGATAATTTCAATCTCATGGCTTCATCAACTGACCATAAATTTAAAGTGTCTATTACAGATGCAACTCTTATTATTCGAAGAGCACGAATCAACCCAACTGTGCTACTTGCACATCAAAAAGTTTTATCATCTACCACAGCAAAATATCCAATCACGCGAGCAGAAGTCAAAGTTTTAACTATACCATCAGGCATTCAGGGGAAAACCCTTGATAACATATTCCTTGGCCAAATACCCAAAAGGTGTATAGTCGGTTTTGTGAATAATGCATCCTTTAATGGTAGTCTCACAAAAAACCCATTCAATTTCGAAAATTATGATATTAATACATTTTGTTTATACATAGATGGACAACAGATACCTTCAAAAGCCTTACAGCCATCGTTTGACAATAATATTTTTACTACGGTCTATCATACGTTATTCTCAGGAACAGGTATACATTTCCTAAATGAAGGCAATGGAGTATCAAGAGAGCAATATGCCAAAGGGTTTTGCTTGCTAGCCTTCGACTTAACACCCGATTTATCAGCAAATTCTTCAAGTCATTGGAATCTTATAAAACATGGTAGTGTAAGATTAGAAGTTCGTTTTGAATCAGCTCTTACACAAACAATTAACTGTATTGTTTATGCGGAATTCGATAATGTTATTGAAATTGATAAAAATCGTAATATTTCTGTAGATTACAGCAGTTAGAATATAATAATTAATGTTTGAATCGTTTGTATCCTTGTGTATTTTTTATGTTGATTAAATACTAGATTACCTTATAAATTTATATAATAAAAATATGTATATAAAATGATATTTTGTTTTATTATGGTGAAACATAATGGCACTTAAATGATAAGTTCAATTATTGATAGTTTAATGGAGTCAACATTTCCAGATTGTACTAATGACTACGTAAGTATGTAGGTACAAAGTTCGTTTTCAATCAGCTTTTATATTATAATTATTTTAATTAAAATTATTGATGAAAATATAATTTCATCAAATGTTCATAGATTTATATTTGAATCGCTTGTAATGATATTTTGTTTTATTGTAACCATATAAGTTTTAAATACATGAATAAGATACATTAAAGCCTTATTTATTGAGTGCTTATGTTATTATGATCCACATAACTATTCAATCCTCGCAACTGACAAGACCCTGTTCTCAACTAATATGAATACAATCGAGATACAGAATTATTTGAACAAAATCGATCCCAGTATTAAAAATAATGTTTATGCGGCAAACCGATTGCCGATATATGTTGTAACGCCCTGTTATATTGTCAGCAATTTAGATAGTGATAATAAGCCAGGCACTCACTGGGTTGCAATACACATTGATGAGCAGGGTATTGGACAATACTTCGATTCATATGGTCGTCCACCTCAGGGATTCCAGCTGATGTTTTTACAAAGGAATTGCAGAATGTATAACTACAATACTGCAAGAGTACAGAATGAATATACCGCAGTGTGTGGCGAGTACTGCATAATGTATCTATACTTTAAGTTTAATAAGAAGAGTTTGAATGATTTCATCAAATATTTTGAAAATGATACAATCTGCAATGATGTTTTATTATATACTTTATTTAAATCATGTTTTAAAAATAAATAATAAATACAGAAACTGTCTTTTTAATCGTAGTAACGAATGTGATAGAGGTAATTAGTAAATTACCTGTATCACGTTCATGGAAATTTAGACATTGAGTCGCTCACCAATCATTAGCTAAATGACCAGTGATTATTAATGATTATGGATCTGTTTAATTTAAAATGCTAACTTTGAAACTATAAGAGATATCGAAAAACGGATCAGCGCAATCGCTCGGAAATACATCAAAACCCCCAGTTTGACACCAAACTTCTTTTTTTTTTTTTTTTGTAGGCATCACGAGCAAGTGAGCCAGAATCGAGGAGCCAGAACCGGCGAATCCCTACTACTGTGAGCCAGAACCGGCGAATCCCTACTACTTATACATTAATTAACCCTTAAAACTACTATATATATGTTATACGTGTAACAAAATGTATGTAATGTCAAAAAATGTTTTTTTTTAATTTTGTCGGTATGTTTGTTGATGTGCGCACGTTTGTCTCAGAATCAGTTAAATCGTTTTGGATGCTGTTTTCGACTAAGTTTGATTTAATTAGAGATCCGCAGAAGTATTTATCTTATTTTCATAGTTTGTACTTGTGTTTGTATCACTTTAACGCAACTACTATTCAAAGTGTAGTCAACTTAAATCAATCACTGTCGATAGTATGTATCTACTACTGTTTATATATTTTACTAGCGATATTTGGTTAACTAAGAATTAGGAATAGTTCACGTTGTCGTTGTTGTAAAATAATACAGTAACTGTCATTCCAATACACCATGTTTAGTTAGTAATTAAACATGGATATTGTGAAGTATTCAATAGTTAGGTATTACATATTATAAAAGTTGTAGATTGTTTTAATTCAGGCAGGGCGTGGACGACGTAGGCGTGGCTACGCTCCGCCCAGCCTGAAACACGCCCTCGACCTTTTCGTGAAGATATACAAGATTTCTAATTTTATAGTTAACAAGAGGTGCGAATAGGGCACAATTACATTACCCAATCGGCGTACTATTTTTTACTCACCTTAGCTAATAGATAATTGTTTAATACTTATTTATAGGAAGCCTGTAGATAGCCATAAGTATGCTCTTCAGTAAGGTATTGGTGTTTCCACATAGCCCCTAGGACCTGGTGAGAAATAAAGGAATGATTGATTTATACTGTCTTGGTATTATAAAAACGACCACAAAGAAGGTCAGGAAATGATATAGCGTCTCTTCAAAAATAATGTGGTCCTAAGTGATTGTATTTAGCGTTTGATAAGATAGGAGACGAGAGTTGGTGCGCTGCCTGCGGGCCACATAAACTTGTTAGAGGCGGCCGTGGCCCGCCAGCCGCCCGGATCCCTCTAATCTCGTTTTGGCTTCCGCTCTGCCGTCAACATCGATTTGATACAAATTAGCTTTTGTCCTCGACTCGATCAACAAATTTCATTTCAGCCATCTAAAATGTTTTCTCCTTGATTCCGTTTCGCGAACAAATACTTTTACAGCGACGCGGGCTTCCTCCGCACGTAGCTGCGCCATCCCAGCGCTACCGTTAAAAGGCTCTTGTTGACGTTACGTTTCATTCGAGAGCACGGCTACGTTGTAATTGATTGCTTTGTCGCGTAATTTGTTTGTCGACGCGACGCCTAGGAAGTGGTGTGGTGTTCTCGCGGGACCTCGGCATCGGGCTCCTACATAATAGATGTGTCCCGCCCGCCTAACATCTAACACCTGCCACCTGCACCTTCCATGTCCGACCACAGACACTTAATTACATCTCTAGTCATGATTCATTGTCGCTCTCCCAATGTGCTTTATTATTTGCAATGTCATTCGTCTACAGAGACCACAAAACTTGCTCTGTATCTTTTCTTTGTGTTGTTTCATTTATTATGTGTTACTCACAAATATTATAAAACAAATAATATCGATTAATTTGAGAGATCCAAAGTAGTAGAGAATATTTAATGATCCAATATTAAAACCAAAGATAAGACATCGTTTCTAGGTTGTTTCAGAAGTCAGAACAATATGTAGGGTGGGGCTCACAACAAACGTCTACAAAGCAGTAAATCGAATGTCCTGCAAGCAAAGCCGCGCACGCCTTCCCACACTAATAACCCTGTAATTGGTATCGAAGCTCGTCGCAGCCGGATTACAGGACGTCTAATTGAATGCGAGACGATCGCGCTGCGGTCAAGACGTCACGTGCCCGCTCCGCAGTGATTACAACGCAACCTGATAAATTAAATTGGCACGTGGCGCCCGCACTCCGCGAGATCAAACGCGACACCTCGGCCGAGTGAGGCTTACGACTTACCCGTCGACGACGCTAGATTACATTCATCCCGTGTCAATTAGCTAATGAAATATAAAATCGACACTCGGAAATGTACAAGATTTGTAATTTACATTACGAGGACGCTCTCTTGCCATCTGCCCGCAAATTAATAAAGTAGAGTGTACATTTCAAAAATTAGCATGAGCTATTAATGGGCCCTCAATTAAAATTGAATAAACGCCACAGTAATTGAGACTTATGGTCTGTTCTGCTTCCTGTAGAAAGATAGGTATGTACTTTCAATACTATTCGAAACATTTGACGTACGGATATTAAACTCACAGAAGAAAAGCATTATTACTCCAAAATTGTTATCGTAGTAATGATTTGTCACTTAATTGTTTTGTCTTATTGCAATAAAAATCAGTTACCAATACGATTACGATTTACTCATTTATGATTGCTATTATGCCAATTTTCAGTATGAATACAAAACTATATTAAATAGTAGAAACTAAGCAGAGCCGCCAAATGAGCGGGAATAAACAGATCGCGGGGTAGACAATATTACGAGCGATAGTTGTGGAATGGTATCTGTTGATAAGTGAAGTGAGCACGTGGGCGCGGACGCGGGCAGGTGCTGGTGCGGTGCGGTGCGAGCTGGAGCCGCGCCAAGCGTTGTCTGCTCAACAGGTACACTGTCGAGTACCGGCTGACATCACGCTCTCAATTAATACTATACTCAACGCACTGATTCACATCTTGTTCCCATTACTACACTAGGTGCATCTGCCAATATCTCTTGTAGTGATGACTCATTACATACTGACACATTTCTATATTACTAAATGTTAGGTTCCGTCACAAGCCATAATAGATGGTGTGATGTAACTGGATGTTATACAGATGGAAAACTGAACAACCCTCAGCAATTAATACATAATTGTATAAGTAGGAAAAAGCATAGGTCATTATCTGATCATATCACCGTACTTATTGTACAGTGATTTAAATTGCAAACGGCTTGAACTCTTCAGAATGTAAGGGGGAAATGCATTTATATTTAAAGAAAAATTAATTGAATTCATGGAGGGTTCGTAAAAGTAACATAAAGAGAAAAATCACTAAACGCTAATCAACCACGGCTAAACTTCATTATATACTTTCCATAAATATTGATTAATCTTCAATTTTTTTATAGGTCTTCCTTCATTATTTATATCATACATGTATTTCTTTTTCAAAGAATTTTTAATCACTTTAATCAAGAAGTATAGTGATCGCCTTCTACAAAGTGGGGAATGTAGCCGTCTGTCATTGTCAAGACACTTGGTTATCAGACGTGAATGTTCGTATACATCGAAGTGTAGTTTCTAATCTGTTTAGAACCAGAAAGGCTGTTAAAGCCGTTAAAGCCAGAATGCGCCAAAATCCTATACGGAAAAAAATATTCCTCATCTAAGAAGCTTTGTGCTTATCGTCAATATACAGGACATGCTCTAAACCAATTCCTACAGTTAAAGAGTGGCTCGATGGAAATCCTTGCTGTTTCGATACGTGGGTGAAAAGTACTAACATATCCTTTCACGGATGAATATATTTACATAATTGAAGAGATCTACAAACAAGCAAAATGACAAAGTATATGCTCATAGCCCCATAGGGGAGCTTCACAAGTGATCGGGAAAATGCAACGTTATCATCATAATCCTGCGTCAGTCATGGCTTAGGGAGTACGTCTTATCAAGGAGTCACAAGGGAGTGAAGACTTAAGCTATAGTATATCTAGAGACTAACCTTTTTATATATGTACCTTGGACTGCACCTGGTCATAACCTGCTCTACCGGACCTCTAGTCCAGAATTAACCCTTGTACTACAAATTATTGTCAGCTTTAGAAGAGTTGATATGCTCTAGTGACACGCACACGCTGACATCTAGTCACTTAAGAAATCTCTAGAAGAAGCAGAGACTAAATTTCCCATGGAAACAGTGCGTAAATCCATAGCTTTGTGGTCAGACATATTAAAAGCTTGCATTAAAGACAAAGGTTCCTAATAGACACCTATAGTTATAGTTCTAATAGATACGTGTCAAGATTACAGAACACAAGGTCAGACTAGGTAGACATCGTAATTAATAAAAAAATTATATTTTTTTTGCTTCAATTAATTAACATTATAATATATGCTAGCGTCACCCAATAAACCTCACGCTTTTTTTTAAATAATAGAGAGCCTATAAATAAATTATGTTGTTTTTATATCTGAATAATCAACATCACTTACGTTATGACCAATGGTGATATATTATATTTGTATTGTCACTCTGTGTTTATTTATCACGTATTTTTTTTCTTCATATTGTAGTGTGTTGTCTGTGGTATTAACATAATAATATAACTCTCTTGTAATCTTTTAATGAGGTTTGTTAATAAATTTATAAGCCTAGAACGCTTCCACTCCGCATTGGATGATGGACTTCCTCGCAACTACTATATTACCACATTATAATAATAGAATAAAACTTGTCGAAATTAGAGATCCGATTTCAAACACGTATACTGGATCTCGTCCACTTACTCTCGTAATTATCGCAAACGACAATTTATTATGATCATTTTCCTCACAAAAATTTATATAAGTTCAATGTTCCTTATGTTGTAATGCAGATATATACGATAGAAGATACGTGTTTCTTCCGGAACTCGACGAGAGAGGCCTGCATGGCGCGTGTTGTACTGTATAATATCTACATACTTAGCGATGCATGCTGCCAACTTATTATTGAGATGCAGAAGAAATACTGTGGGAGATACAAGAGTTCACAGGCTTCGGTTTCGAGCATTAACTGTCGGTCGTTGATCAACTGGTGACTCTATCTAGGAGGTATACCTAGAGCTGGCGGTTATAAATGCTTTCCATGATTTCGGAAAGCAGGGTTGCATTTTGGATCGGATGGATAAGGGCTGACTTCCATGTGTCCGGGACTACGCCCTTTGAAATGTGTGCCGGAATGAACACGTTAGCAGCGGCGTCAACTCTCGAGCATACGATGTGAGCACAAAGAGACATCCGGCCCGCTCGACTTTACGTCCAAAGAAAATCGAGCTTGTCGAACAAGGCGGGACGGTCGGCGGTGTCTTTACATCATCATTAAGAGTCGAGTTTGAGGGAAAAAGAGTGATAGGAGGAGGAGAAGAGTGCAGAAGATTTATATTTTGCCGTATGGGCCAGGTTACCATGTGTGGCGGCAAGGACGGCTGGTTGAAGTTACCAAAGGTAGCTTTCGATAACACCCAGAACTTGTGTGTTTAGAACCTTAATAAATAAGTCACAAAAGTTTGTTGTAGATTGTAAAATGCGGTTTGATTTATATACAGTTTTTGTTTCACATATACTAAAAAAATACTAATCTTCGACTTGACATGGTGACGGCTGTGAAAGTAACGAGCAAGTGATCCTCCTGGCTCACTCAGAACCCTATAGTAATTATAATATTATGTGTGTGGAACTAGTTTACTTAATATCGTTTCTCAGCTTTTAATAATTTCACGATGCTGCAGTGAGTGTACCTTTTTTTATGAAAAAACCTCAACAAAGATAACTCGGTAAGCTTAGTGGAGAGCATATGCGTCGGACAGCAACGGTTATTAACTTTTTAAACGATTGTATTAATTAGCGCGTTTTACGACGATATACCCTGCAGCGTGGCTGCGGTGGATTTAATACAATCTACAGATGCTTCTTTATACTGTTTTTCATTTTACTATTTACAAATTTTAGAAATAATTTGTATCATTTGTGGTGTACATTTACAACAGCTAATAATACTATTATTTTTCCAAAACTGAAGAGGCTTCATTGTTTACCCATAGTGAGTAGGCAATTTCAATTCATAGCTTCGGGCAGTTTATTATTTCACAAAATTTTATCCCCGTGAAAATGATTTAGGCGAAGTCTTCACTGTATTATAATATAATTGCCCATGTTTGTCACGGAGTATCACAGAAATCACTGAAAAGCATCGATCAGAGGTATTATAAGTGTAGCATATAAATGTATTGTAAATAGTAACGAAACGATTAATAATAACATATATATACATATATGATTCAATAGTTTTATGCTTTCGTCTTCGAGAAAATTTCATTGGGATGCCGGCTAGTTGGGTTCCACAGCGACGCCTTTTTCTTCCGTGAAGCAGTAGTGTGCAAGCCTTATTTTGTTTTGCTCGAAACAATTACTGTTTAAATGTTATACTTCAAAGTAATGAGTGCAATTACTTTTTCTAATTAATAAAAAACTAATCGTTAATATATGCCCTTATTGTGGCGGTATGGCCGCGCTAGTATACTAGACCGTGATTTTAATCTCGTCCAGTCTTGGTTAAGTCTTGGCCTTTTATTATAATTGAGTTTATTTACATAGCGATAGCGGTTGATACTATTCTCGTTTGTTGCAGCAATTATTCCGGTCCCAACAAGCGGCGGCGGCGGGCGGGCAGGCGGCGGCTCAGCTCCAGCTGCTGCAACAACAGCAACAGCAACAATTCCAACTGCAGCAACAATTGGCGGCACAGCAAGCGTTCACGCAGGCGCCGTACGTGATCAACCCCGGGCAGGAGGGCGCGCCGTACGTGGGCACGCTGATCGCGGGCGTGCCCCCGTACTACGGCGTGGCGGCGCCGTGGGGCGTGTACCCCGGGCTGGTGACGCAGCAGCAGGCGCAGCAGCCGCGGCGGCCGCTCACGCCGCAGCCGGCCGAGCCGCCGGTGAACGGGCAGGGCCAGTACGTGATCCCGTACTACGACCCCGGCTCGCTGGTGATGGGCGCGCGCAACGGCACGCCGCTGCGGCTCGTGTCGCCGGGCGGCGTGCTGGCGCCGCGCACCTACCCCGCGCCCGCGCAGCCCGCGCAGCACCAGCACCAGGCAGGTACGGTACCCGCGCCCGCGCCACTCTCTAATGTACATACTCCGTTCTACGTAGTTTTGTGTGAATATAAAAAGTAGCTCTTTGACAGTTCTTCCGTCTGTAGCTTATCATTTCGAACCTGTTCACTTTCTCATCAATTAGGTTTATTATATTTGGTCTTGTTAGCCTTTTACCGTAAGCAATATGTATATTTATTGTTCATAGTGTTTTAAGGGGGTGTACATAAAGTGTTCATTGTCAACTTGACAGCCGTAACGATTGGAAATTTTTCATATAAATTTGTTGACTTTCAGTGTTACAAGTACAAGCAATGTTTCCAGATATTGCTAGTATTTGCTACATCTAGCGAACATTGGCCTCATTAAGTAATATAGATCTTTGTAAAGGCTAAAAACAGCGCGGTTCTAGTTAATATTTAAATCTTTAAGTAACTGCTTACGCAGTTCCCTCCGCTGAAGTAATATTCTTAGTCCTGGATGAATTACATTTGGATGCCAGAAAGTAGAATAGAACAAGTCATTATCGAAATTTGTTGCTTTGACACATAAACTTGCCCTGTGCTTACCTGGGGCGTAAAAAAAATAGGGGACTACCAGGCCCAAGGGTACCGTAAGAGGCAACTAAGCTTTTTAGAAGTGGGACAGTCACGCTGCCGTCTTATTACGTCAGCTCAATAGGGCCAGACTCGTCCAGGTTAATTACCACACTCGCACAAAAAACCGGCGTGAAGTAGCGGCCTAGTTAGTGCCGCTATGTTTCACAAAGATTAGTGTCGAGGACTGCATATAACAGCGGTGCTTAAAAATATTTTATCCACCAGCATTCTCGCTCGGGCTGCCCGTCGTATTCTGGGGAAGGCATAAAACCGCGCATGTCCGAATACAAACGAGACAGTAACACCACGCCACCCCACTGCACGCTTGATGTGGACTTGCAACATCAGGGGAATCCACTCCAATTTAAACGCCGTCCAACACCACCTTGAGATGGCGCAACCGGCCTTGTGTTTCCTTACGGAGACGCAGATATCTCGACCTAGCTATAAGTCATTTTTAACGTATCCCGGGTACAAAATTGAGCATAAATCTTTTCCTCATGCATGGGGTATGTGTGTACGTTAGGGAGGATATCTGCTGTCGCCGTCTCGGCAATTTTGGAGGACCTGTCTACTCTCTGGCTCCGCGTGGATTTAGAGGACCGCGTCCACATCTATGCGTGTGTCTACAAGTCCCATAGTGGGAACGCAGAAAGCACCTCATGGGCTGCGTTCAAGCGGCATTTGATAACGTGCTTGCACAGATCACCTCCGCTGAAATCGTAGTCTTGGGTGATTTCAACGGGCACAATGCCGAATGGCTTGGATCATGTACCACAGACTACGCAGGGCGATCTGTACATAATTTTGCATTGGCGTATGGTCTGTCCCAATTGGTTGAGTCGCCAACGCGGCTCCCGGATGTGGATAGCCATATGCCGTCCTTATTAGATCTTCTGCTGACTACACATCCCGATAGTTACCAGGTCTCTCCTCTCGGAACGTCCGTCCATTGCCTGGTCAGGTTTTATAGCAAGCACACATTGGTTCGATGCGTTAGTCAGAGCTGTATCTGACTGCAAAAAACAGGTGTATCAAACCTGCGTTGCGGCACTGGGCTCAAAGGATACGGGACGAACTAAAAAGTTCTAAAGAGGAAATATTACCGTGCCTCCAGATTCTTTAAGCGCCAAATCGTCCGTGTGAAACCGAAGCACTCAGTTCTGGTCGTTGTCGAAAACTGCTCTGGGTAACTTCAACCAGCCGTCCCTGCCGCCGTTGCACATGAGGAATGACACCCTGGCCCATTCTGCAAAAAAGAAAGCCGATCTTCTGTGCGTTCTTTTCGCTTTCAACTCGACTCTTGACGAATAACACCGCCGACCATCCTGCGGTGTCAGAGCTCTAGGCCTGAAGTACAGTTCAGACAGAACATTGTTCGGCGAACTCTGTTTTCGCGTTTACCTCTTTAAAAAAACCATTTGTCGTATCACTGCGAGGCTTTAAGGGAATTATTATTTACTGGGTCTAGAAATATCGAGCGATTGCCAATTCTAAATTGGATGTCAAAGCCAAATTGGCTTCGAAGAAGCTGGGCGTCATAAACAGAGTACGGCAATACTTCAAGTCGGCCCATATTCCAGCGCTGTACAAAGCGCAGGATCGGGCACACATGGAGTATTGTTGTCATCTTTGGTCATTTGACCGCGTGTAACGCAGAGCAGCTCGCACTTATTACGGGGAGTTTTCCGAAGTGATGTTCCATCTGATTCCGGCCGCTGAGTTTCACCTTCGAACGACACGGCAGAAGTTAGGATATCATCCCCACCATCTGGACGTGTGGCGGTCCTCCACAGTGCGGTTTTCATGGAGTTTTATTCCACGTACTACAAAGCTGTGGAATGAGCTTAATTGTGTGGTGTTTCCGGGACGATACGACATGGGTACCTTCAAAAAAAGCGCGTACACCTTCCTTAACGGCCGGCAACGCTCCTGTGATTTCTCTGGTGTTGCAAGAGAATGTGGGCGGCGGTGATCACTTAACATCAGGTGACCTGTACGCTTGTTTGTTCTCCTTTTTTCATAATAAAAAAAAATAAACAGGGCTCTTTATTGCGCTGGTCCAGTTACGTGGTGTCTTGCTATACCATGACATTTGGTAGAAACTGGCTAGGTTGGGCTTTTCTTAACAAGGGGAGTCGTCTAGATTCGGATGTAAATGTTTCAGAACTCAAATATTAACCTTACCATAGCATAAATATAAGTTAGTATTTTTCTGTTGAGTAGTTAGGTCTTTTCGCATTACGTACGTGCTTTTTTTACTACCTTAGATACAAAGCTTAGGCGAGGCTATAACACTCATAACAACGACGTTAGACCACAGAATATTGACGTTACTTGTCAATGATTCTGTTTACGTTAAGACATTTGAAACATATCGGTAGCGATGCTGTGGAGCCGGAGGAAATACTTGCAGGACGTTTTGCGAGTTTGTATGATGCCGGATGGAATTTGTAGCATCAATCGGTCGAGTGACGTAGATATCAGCAGTGTCGCGGCCAGACGGGCTGCGGCACTGGCGCCCCGGCACAGTGAGCAGCGCGGAGTCGCCGTTGTTGCAGGCGGCGCGCGGCGCGACTCGCTGGAGCTGGGCGGCGCCGCGCACGACTACGCGCGCAAGTGGGGGCCGTCGCCGCTGTCGCCGCCGCTGGCCGCCGCGCTGGGGCCCGTGGGGCTGCGGCCCGTGTCGGCCGCGCCCGGCGCCGAGACGGCCAAGTACAGGTACACTGCCCGCCGCGTCGCGTGATCTTGTCCGACTAGTACGACAGTTATTTACGTGGTATTTAAATTTGGTAACGGCAATTAGTTTGTGAAATCTGATTATCTATTTTTCTGTGTATCGGTACGTGCGAGTGAAACGTCTGCGTCGCTTTCATTTGTTCGGTGGCACGATACAAATACTTTTATTTTGCCCAATATTTATTGAGTGTAATTAAAAATGTAAAATAAATAACGTTATATGATACTGATTAGTTATTCATCATATTATTGTACATAATGTAATAATGAAGCACAGTTGTAAAAATATTATTAAGACGATTGCTGATGGCGATGTAATGAAATATACGCTTGCATTTGATTTTAATATGGCTCCTAGAGCTCCATCCTGATTAGTAAATACGCACTGGAATGTTTCATTAATGAGCTTTTCTGAAACTGTATATAATGAATATATAATATTTGTATACTTAATATATTTAAGTTCTATTGTAAATAAAGAATAGCTTAAGTCAAGGATTAGGTCGGACTAACGTTGTTTATACCTTTGTCATGCTCATGGGTATATATCATCCGGGACATGTGACGAAGCACACATAATGTGTCTTATTTGTTTGAGGCCGTTATTACTGTATATATATTAGTAATTATTGATCATTATTTTAATTTTAGATGGTTACCCACTGTAATATATATAAGATGTATATGTATTGTATGGAGGCTCGTGTTATACTTCCTCGTAGTTAAGCACTTGTCCTACCCGGTTACATTATCTCTGGACCAGACGTCGATGACGTCACATCGTCGATTTGTTACGGTGTGTAAAACAAGCATCACTAAGATATTATTATTAATACGATTTACTTTTTCTATAATATTGATTAATCAATGTAAAGCTATTTTGTTGTGGTGCTGATTATTATAATGATAAAAATCAATGAAAGAATCTGGTTTAAATACAAAAAGTATTTTTTTTGCACTATTATTATAGAAATTTAACAACAAAAGTCAAAACCAATGACGTTCTATACATATATAGACAATGCACCTCATACAAAATCAAAGCCGAAATATGGCACATGCCACAAAATAATGACACCATAATAAACTTTGACTGCTATGTCTATACATTTCAGCGTCTACTCCAGTTGTTTAAAATATTAGTGGTCAATGTAAACACTATTTCAGTTTAAGCTGTGTATTTTGAATTTAGAACCCGATTTCGACAGTGACATCAGTGGAGTAGCAGTTAAGTATTTTTTAAACCCAGAAGAAAAAGAGCGTTCCTATATGTTTTACGTTCGTCAGTCTGACCCTATCTTCCGATGAAGATGTATTCAGTTTTTACGTTTTTAATGAAACATTACTTTCATATTATAAATCCGTAATGAGAACCTAACCAAATTCTTACCAAACTATCTTTGAAGTATATCCTTTCCAATAAAAAAAGAATCATCAGAATCGGATGGCGCGATATTGGGTTAATCGTAAATTTATCATCCGCTTTGATATGTATAGCAAAATTCAAGATTTTTATGGTTTCCTCGTGGATGGCATCATCAGATCTGGACCAAATTACAATGGGAAGCACCAGCTTTCAAATAAAAAAAGAATTATCAAAATCGGTTTACCCAGTCGTAGTTTGCAAGAAAGAAGTTTCAGAACCCAGAGTTTTGAGGTAACAAACATAAAAAAAAACGTACCGACGAATTGAGAACGTCCTCCTTTTTTGAAGTCGGTTAAAAAACGAATTATCGAAATCGGTTGGCGCGATATTGAGTTATTCGGAAATTTGTTGCGCACATACTTATAACAAATTTAAGACTTTTATGGTTTTCTTATGGTTGCCATTGTCAGATCTGGAAGAAATCAAGGGACCACACGGGAAGCACCAGCTTTCAAATAAAAAAGGATTCTTAAAATCGGTTCACCCACCCAGTCGAAAGTTCTGAGGTAAAATAACGTAAATTGAGAACCACCTCTTTTTTTGAAGTCGGTAAAGAGAGCGACTCTATTGTTTTCATTTCTGACTGTGTCCTTTCATCTGTACCATTCTGACAAGCGGGTGTTGTTGGGGACTTGTCAATAATTGTACCATATTTAATGAAAAAATATTCGTTTTTATTAAATTACTTTCGCTTCTGCATATCAATCTTATATAAATGAAATAACCTTACCGATGATAAGTCACACCATCTTTTTTCTGAGTCGTTAATGTATTATTTAAGCACTTTTTATAGCACACACTTGTTGATTGACACTAGACTAAGGAGAAGTGTGCTTACATTGTCTTTAAGCACTTTTCCCGTTCCGCTGTCAGAGTGCGAATGATATGTCCATATGTATAGAACGTCATTGGTCAAAACGTTACAATGAAAACTTCAAAAACAAAAGCAGTGACAGCACGAAAATATTACGACTTGTACCTAACGGTAATGAAACTGCAAACCGTACTGACGCAACAGGACAAGCATGAGGGGGTGAAAGGGGAACGGGAGGGGGCTTCACGTTCTATCGAGGTCCAGAGATAAACAACTAGATACGGCAGTCGTAGTCGCAAAGTACGTCACGTTGACGTGCCACATGTTCTGTTAAACTTTGCTAATAATTGATACCAAAATGCCGGGGGTTGTGTAGTAACACTTCGTTAAAATAATAATACAAAAAATAAGAAAGACACAGGGATTACATAATAATAAAATCAGTTAGTATTTTGTATTTTATTAATCTCAATGAATGTAACACAAGCGTATATTTAAGTAACAAAATTTGAAACATGCCATTGAGTGTCAAGATTCCACGCACACAAGCACCTCATAGTTGCCGTAATAAAAAACTGAACCGAAATAAAGTCCTGAGAGTTAGTCCGGTATCTAGTAGGAGCGCAACGGAGGCCTCGGGCTGATGTAATTACAGGCACATGAGACATTCCATCTTGAACGCGGCGTTAAGGACTGATACGTTCCGTCAGTCAGGTGTATAAAGTATTAACGTGTCGGGGTGTTGCAGAGCCGTCAGCAGCCTGGCGCAAGGGCTGACGTCCAACGGCGGCATGTTCGGCTCGTCGTCGTCGCTGCTGAGCAAACTGGGCGCGGTCACCGGCATCACAGGTTGGTCACATACAAACAAACAAACACACATACACAACACACATGATTCATCTCAATACTCACCTGAGATTTTTTTAATTACTATGGATTGATTCCAATTAAACAATTATTAATTATGAACCGTTACAGGTGATAATTAATATTGACTCCGTTTCTCAGAGATATAAAGTGTTTACATTACTGTAGATAATCGGGGAAATCCGTTCCATTATACATAATAATATACACATGTATAGTAATACTATCTGACTCGGCAAACTTATTGCTTTATAAATTAATAAAATTATGCACTTTTTTTTTGTGGTATAACATAAATGATTACGGCCTATTCTCAGACCTACCAAATATAAATTTAAAATTTCGATCAAGCCGTTTCGGAGGAGTATGGCAACGAACACGAGAATTTTGTATATGTAGATTATTGATGTAGGTTTGCTTGTTAGATTTGTTTAATTGTAATAATCTACATTAGGTACTATATAAGACTCTATTCTAGATTATTTGAAATAGCTACTAAATATAAGCAAAGACGATTAAAGTAAATAAAGACTATTGTCCATACAAATTCGCGTGTGTAGTAAAATCAGACTGAAAACTGTAGCCGCTCTCAAATAACAGACATATTGCGACAAACGGACACCCACACGAACATACACATGATCCTATAAGGGTTCCATGTTTTTCCAGTTGGATGTCCGAAAACTTTGAATAGTAGGTACATATTATCCTGGCAGGGTCGCCATGCGATGTTGGAGGTTTGGGTATTGATATGATTATAGTCTGTCTGCGATAATAAGCTCCTTTATTAGTCTATGTAACTACCTATTTATTAGTTGGAGAGATGAGTGTGTGTATAGGTGTATAAAGGTTTTACACAAACTACAATGAAGTAATGTAATATTATGTAGTACCAATACCGGGTATCCATTTAGAAATTTACTGTAAAGTAAAAATTGTGTTGTTTTGGATTCTGTTTATGTGTATTTATACGTCGGATTGAAGTGCAAGTTTGCACACTTATCAAGGACCGACGACATTACAGTAATTTAAATAGCCTGTCCCACTTAAACTAACTTGGTGCGTATGTATGTTTGTTTGTTTGTAAGTAAAGGACTCTGAATGTAATTTTCAAACACTTCAAAACGGATTAATTTGGAATTTTGAACATATGAATTTTCCGATGGCAAAGCAATCATTTTGAAAATGGGACAGCCCTTTTTATTACCAGGATTTGCAGGATTCGTGATTTGTTATATAACTCATTAGTGTCTTTCGCCAATAAGACAAGTCCTTTGATATGTGAACACAAAGAAGTCGATGAATTCGTTGATATTTGCTTTGAATAATAATACTCACACTTGCATGATTTTTACTTTTAGTGCTTTATAATGATTTATTATCTTAGAAATAACCTGCATCCTTGTCTGTCTGGACTGGTAATAAAAGTTGTTAAAATCATCACGCCAAACCTTAATAGCTGTTATCACACAGTAAACCGCGTTTTGAAGGCGATGACATGCGTGTTGCACACAATCAATCTCTTTCATTCAACATAAATTTCATAATGAGTGAATTGCGCGGCAATATCTTGATGTTCACGAGTTTTTATTTTTTATTATTTTTGTTATTTTGTAAATGTTATATATAAAGACATTCCAGGCCAACGAAAGAAAACTCCATCTCTAATGTGTGGTTACTTATTCTTTAGGAACTGAGCTAAATGTTTTAGAAACGTCTTTGCTTCTTAACTTAACTCTTCTTACTTAATAAACACTTCGCCATATAAATACAGATAATCGCAATTTATATTTGACACATTCTATGTTAACAACACTATTATACAAGTTGTATAATTCAGTCACGTAACTGACAATAACCGTTAAGACGTGTCAGAGCTGGTGAGCGGCGCCGTGGGCGTGAGCGCGCTGGTGGGTGAGAAGCCGGCCGCGGGGCGCTCGCGGCTGTTGGAGGACTTCCGCAACAACCGCATCCCCAACCTGCAGCTGCGGGAGCTGGCCAACCACATCGTGGAGTTCTCACAGGACCAGCACGGCTCTAGGTGCGTAACGAACTGAAAACTGTACATTTCATGTTTTTAAACAATATTTGCTGTGTTTTCTATAAGCAATACCCGAAGCCCCAAAAATATTTAAATAGAATTTTTTTCGGTATGTTTGTCCGGTAAAACAAATACAAATAAACAAGCACATATCACGCTACATGCAGGCAAAGTATTTTGCTGCTCTCTAGAAACCACGCGGACAGCACCCCGTGTGTTTAATTTTACTATTATTAATTCTCGACCAATGCTGAAACCAACGCATTCTCACGGATGTAATGGTTTTTGCACATCTTCATTTTTTCTGACAGATACAGCGTATTATTTACATAGATATGTCTTAAGATATCTTAACAGAAGATTTACAGCACAGTAGACACGTGTGTGGCGGTTTACGCAAGGGCGATGCGTTGGCACTCAGTACGCTTCACAAGTTTACTATTGACAACAAACAATAAACAACTATTAAAACAAATTTTTCACATTAAAAAAAATACATTTCCAAATGTAGTGATCGCACGATCAAATAATAACATGTATCTGTAGGCGGTCCTCCTTTTTTTTGTTGCAGGTTTATACAGCAGAAGTTGGAGAGAGCGACGGTCCAGGAGAAACAAATGGTGTTCAATGAGATAATAGGGGCCGCCTACAGTCTGATGACCGACGTGTTTGGAAACTATGTGATACAGAAATTCTTTGAATTTGGAACGCAAGAACAGAAGACGACGTTAGCACAGAAGGTGAGCAATTTGATAATTGAATTATAAATATACATCCATTAATATCATTTGAAGAACTAATGACTTGATTGATTACAAGTTGTCTATCGCTTTACAAGTAATGATAATATCACCTACGAATATTATTTTATAAGAATTTTGATTTGTTAACCAATGTACAGTAGTTGTATATATTTAATATTTGTTTTTACTGCGACAAGTTTATGATTACTGAAGTACTATCTAAACCTTTATTTTTTATATCAACAAAAGAATTTTAGTTAATTTAATAAACATGATTACAATTATTAAAATTACCTAGCTACCATAAGCATTTGTTAGTCATTAAGTATACTTTCATCAATAAGAATAACAATAATGAATAATAAAATACTTTGGTCATTTTCATAATTATGATTTGTTAACGTTTGTGTGTTGCAAAATTCAATAAGCAGTAACAATCAAACTCTCTCCACGTGTAGAGTGCATTATCTAATATTATGTACTTCATTCTATGTTGTCATGACAATTATTTCACGTTATTGTTACATTGTTCTTGGATACTTTAGGTACACTGGCAATTTTGTAATAAAAACGGAAGCTCGTTGACACTTGATGTACTTATTATGTTCGTCCTTGTAAAAATATTATATTTTTTAAAATAAATACAAATGGCAATTACAGAAAAAAAAGGTTTAAACCCTTTTGAAGGTACACATTTTCACATACTGTAATTCTTTTTAAGTAATGAAACTAACAATTGAGTCCACAAAAATTCAGTAGGGTCCACATATTTTAAATACACTTTCCCTGTAAACAGTAAAAATAGCATAGTTGGCGTCGCTTAACCTGACAGTAAGTATACAGCATTTAGTACACATGTTTAGTGTCATCATTATTATTTTAGCCGGAAGACGTCCACTGCTGGACAAAGGCCTCCCTCAAAGATTGCCATGACGATCGATCCTAAGCTGCTCCTATTAGTTATTAATGTAATAACTATTAAACGTGCCGGTTAATAAAGTCAATTCAGGAGCTGGCGTACACTCAATAATAAATACAAAAGCCTTTTATTTCTCGCATTATAAAGAGTAAAATTTGAAACATTTTTCACTCTCCATACGTTGTTGGCAGTATCTGATTGTTTGGTAGCCGTGGGTGATGAGAGCACGTGTAATGTGTCTGTCTGTCGGTTGTGCAGGTGCGCGGGCACGTGCTGGCGCTGGCGCTGCAGATGTACGGGTGCCGCGTGATCCAGAAGGCGCTGGAGTCCATCCCGCCCGAGCAGCAGCAGGAGGTGGTGCGCGAGCTGGACGGACACGTGCTCAAGTGTGTCAAGGACCAGAACGGGAACCATGTGGTGAGTACTGAACATATTTGGAAACGTACCGCCGGTCATACTTCGTCTTAAGTCTAAAATATTTTATCAATTCATTTTGTCAGGAAAAACTGAGATTAAAAGAATTTAACTAATGATGCTTAAAAAAAGTGATAAGAAAGATACAAAGGCAGTTTTTGGCTATGAAAATGTAAAACCCTTAAACAATGACGAATACATCTATTTTCACTGTACAATTGAATACATATAAAAGAAGTTACAAAAGTAATAATAATCTTAAGTGCATTTGAATTTGGTCAGTTTTAAAATCGGTCTAATTTTAGGTAAAAAACTTCTAAGCAATACCAAATTCATATAAAATACTAATAAGTAATATTAATGTCAAATTAATATGTCATATTGTTAATTTAGTTTTATGTCATGTCTGTTAACTTATCATATATTTTTAGCGTATAGTACTGACTTACAGAGAGTAGTATAACTATATAATTAGTCAATAGAGACAGGAAAAACCATCTGAGGAGATATCAACATAACATGAATAATTGTTAAAATAATTTGACTATAAAATTATTATACCTATAATATATGTTTAGCACAAACTTTGAATTTTTTAACAGTTAAATATAATTAATTATAATTTAAACAGCCATTACCATTGTTGTTTTATGAACAAAGTAATAATAATAAAGCCTGTTTATTGTATGTAACCTGTTATGTTGTTTACATTTAAAGCTAAATTATATACTTACAATATAATAACATTGTAAAACAAATTACAATATTGAGGCTCCTGGCTTGGACAGGTCTCCAACAGATCCCAGATTTTTCTTGTTTTTGCTTTCATTGTGAAGTAAAATCCAGCATTTTTTTAATTTCGTCAACCCATAGCTGCTTAGGGCGGTTCTTATAGCTTCTTGCCTCCCGGACCTGGTCATTTGAGAGTTCATCTGCGTGCAAATTCAAGAGAAATTGTTAATTGTGATTCCAGGTACAAAAGTGCATAGAGTGTGTGGAGCCCAACGCGCTGCAGTTCATCATCAACGCGTTCGCGGGCCAAGTGTACGCGCTGTCGACGCACCCGTACGGCTGCCGCGTGATCCAGCGCATCCTGGAGCACTGCACGGCCGAGCAGACGGCGCCCGTGCTGGGCGAGCTGCACGCGCACACGGAGCAGCTCATCCAGGACCAGTACGGCAACTACGTGGTGCAGCACGTGCTGGAGCACGGCGCGCCCGAGCACCGCGCGCGCCTCGTGGCCGGCGTGCGCGGCAAGGTGCTGCAGCTGTCGCAGCACAAGTTCGCGTCCAACGTGGTGGAGAAGTGCGTGTCGCACGCCACGCGCACGGAGCGCGCGCTGCTCATCGACGAGCTGTGCGGCTTCAACGACAAGTACGGCCTGCCAGAATAGATAAAACAATAATAGTTGAGAGCAAGCCGAACTCTAAAACTGACCATAAATCATAATCCAGCGGATTATGATCGGGTCTCGACGACGGCCCGTCTTTCAGCTCTGTTGAAATCCAAAACGTTCGTTTTCCACTAAGACTGCATAGACATAGTAGCTTTATGACCCGGCACCGAGTCTTGCTGGAAGGACCATTCTTGATTATTGAACATTGTTGGTGTTGTTAAGGGGCCTCACTACCTTCTCAAGAATAGTATCTTGATACACTTGTGCCGAGTTTTGATACCTTTTCCACAAAAGTATGGCTCAGCCACTACTCCATAGCTAATACCCCACCAAAACATCACTGAAGTCGGATAGTGCCCACATTGCACTCTGTCGACTAATTGGGAAACTTTCTTAAAGCTTAGCAGAGCATAAATACAGTCACTTTGTTTTGTTAAAATGTTGCTCAATTGTAAAAATTTTCTCATCCGTAAACAAAAATTTTCTGTGACCTTCCTTTTTGTACCACTTCAAGAGTTGTTTCGATTTTACCACCTTTAAAAATAAAGTGTGTGTGTCAACTCCAACACACAACTAGAGTTTACTCCTCAAGAACGATTGTCTTTGAACAGGTACTAAACAAAATCAAGTCCAATGGAGTCGGATACAAACACACATACAGCAGAAGCTAATAAAAACGTATTAATTAAAATAAATTATGGATATTAAAAAAATATAATAATAGGTTAGGTTAAAAATTGTCTATTTGGCGTGAAATGCGATATATTATATTCTCTCCATATTAATTATGTGCATAGCTCATATAAATTTATATGAAATATATTGATAATTTAATATATTATAATAAATACAAAGCACACATGTTTATATATACAATACATGTCACATTAATGTATGAAATGTAACTTACTTAGTACCCACGTGCTTATCAGATTTTCCGGCATTATTATTAACTCCAATATCTTCCATAATTTATAGAATTTTCACTTAACTTTATGAAATAATAATAAATCAATTTCAATAATATAATAAAGTTTCAAAATACAAGAAAAGAAAAATAATGTTTGCTATCCGTATCACTACAAGTAATATAGGGACCGTGCGTCCAAACTGTCACGCCAACTGAAAAGTAAAAGGTGCGCGAGAAATGATCAAAAACGTTACTATCCCATTTAATGAGTAGGTTTTACTCTCCATATTTTTCTCGTACCGGGCGCCTTATATGAAAATTGATTCTTAAGGACGCGTTTTATAAGATATTTTTCGGTAGAGTTTGTGATGAAATGAAACTAAATCTAACTAAAAATTGAAACCAAAATCTAATCAAAACTAAAAATTGCCACAAATAGATTACTTCTTTATCTCCAATTAGCGGGAAATTTTTGCTTCGAAATTTTGATATTTAATATCGTAAAAACGATTATCCGTTACCTCTTCACACAAAATTGACGAAATGGGGCTTCATTCAGGTTAATTTTTCTGCTACTACTGACATAATTTTGTCTCTTAAAAAATACGTAAGGAAAGCAGATATAATATTTTCAAAAACATCGGAAATAAATGAATGAATATGTAATAAATAAGCTCAGAAAAAAATTAAAATGAATCGTCTAAAATTCATAAATTTTTCTCATAAGCATGAGCAATATATTTTTCTCATTAATGTGTGGTATTAAGGGTTGTTTTATTTTCTCACTCCGTACGCACTGCTCAGAAAGATCGCTGTACGAACATGAATACAATACTGTCTGATACTTTACATATTTTGTACGCACTGAGATTTTCTAAAAATTATGTTACTGTATTTTTTTGAAGAATTAGTGATTTATAAGTTCATCTATAAATATCGTACGTCCAAAGCATCGGACAACACATAAAATAGAAATATTTACGTTTCGGCTTTTCACCCACAATATTTACAAAACACATTCCCTTACCAATCTTATTAAAAAATCTCAAAATTTGAAACCAATTGTTTTTTGTCATTCTTAGAAATTATTAGATGTTCTACTTACTCGCGGCCACGCTAAACCTGCACGATACAAAGCTAGTAGGGAAGATGATCTACTTACTCGCGGCCGCGCGCTAAACCTGCATGATACTACGCTAGTAGTGAAGTTGTTTTACTACATAGCGGTACCATCTGCTTCATGCTACATTCGCCCTTTCACACTGTATCTTAATCGGACTCAATCACCCTGCCATCTTCTTGTATAAAAGCGTCCTTCAGTTTCATCCGTAAAAAATTTACCCTCATGCGGGCAAAGAAGTTTCACTTCAAAAATGATCCCATATTCGTTCTCTGCACTCTCGAGAACCTCGAATACGATATCCATATTATTGAAATCATAATTTTGCGCGGCAGCCATCTTGGATTTAGAATTGTATCCCAAATTCGTTTTCTGCACCCTCGAGAATCTCCAACACGATATCCATAATGTTGATATCATAATTTTGCGCGTGCCCATCTTGTATTTCAAAAGTGATCCCAATTTGCTGCTATATTCATTTCTCGATAGTAAATCTTTTTCTTTTGGGCAGGTTCTCTTAGAAATCTTTCCCTTAGTGCTTTGACCACCTTTAAATTATGAACACGTAGTGACGTGGACGGCCAGATCTTTTTCTGTTACAAATAGGAGGTTTCATTGTACCTATTAATAGCCCGGTACATAAACATTTACACTACTAATACCAAGCGGATGGACAGTCTTAAAAATTGCATTTAGCTTCATACCTACTTTGTGTAATGCAATCACAGCGATTCGGTTGTCTTTATCACCCCACTCCATTTTAATATCGCAAAATATTGTACAATGTATTGGCGCCAAAATAAGAAAACCCAATGAACAATTATGTAAAAATGAAAAATACCAAATTCAAATGTAATATTTTGTTTATTTTTAATTGTGACGGTATTTGTGGCCATTAGTTAGTAGTAATTGTGCGTGTTTATACAATTGAAAGTGATTGTTAATATATTTTATACGTTTACAGTGCTCTCCATGTAATGATGAAGGACCAGTACGCGAACTACGTGGTCCAGAAGATGATCGACGTGGCGGAGCCCACACAGCGCAAGGTGCTGATGCACAAGATCCGGCCGCACATCGGGTCGCTGCGCAAGTACACGTACGGCAAGCACATCATCGCCAAGCTCGAGAAGTTCTTCATGAAGGCGCCCGAGCTGGGCCCCATCGGGCCGCCGCCCAGCGCCGCGCTCTAGTGACGCACAGCCCTAGTATTAGACGGGCCCGGGGGCGATGCGACGGCGCGGAATTCCCGCCTATTATAAATTTGTGAATATTTGGATTGTACATTTGTAACTATTAGGTCGCCGCCTGTACATATAGCGGCAGACTGATGTACAGAAGACACGATTACTCTTACTGTTTACTGTAACCATAGTTGTACAGCGTCGACGCCGTCGCCTCACCGCGCCGCACCCAGCTTAGAGAATAAGTGTTCTAGTATTATTTGTTGTTGGTACGAATCTATGTATAAATATTTGAACGTCTCTCATTTTCGTGTAATTTATGATCGGAGAGTGACCTCCGCCACCGTAGCGCGTCACCGTAGCGTACGTCGTGTTGTGTGGGCGAGTCGCTCGGGCCGGACGGTCGCCACTGGACGCTCGTTTGTTTTATCGTATTAACTCGGAGTCGAGCTCTCGTTTGTGTTTGTTGAACGTAACTGCCGGCCACAGTCGTACATAGGTTTATCGAATAGTTGAGCGCCGGCGTGTATAGTTTGTCGATTATGTTTTATGAAATGATATTTTTGTATATTTTTATGTAAGATGTAGTTAAGTTGTTTGTGGCGAGCGTGATGCGTGCTGATCGTGCCGTGCGTGCAGCGTCGACGCGGCCGAGCGGCCACTCATTCCCTCTGTAATTAATTTATATAGGAAGCGTAGTTTCCTATGGCACCTCACATTTTTTACGTCTAGATGTAATGTAATTGAATTGAAAATAAAATGAATGTATATGGCTGTACAAAAAGTAAACAAAATGATTTGTAAAAGTTGTATGATGGAGCAGGAGCGAGCGGGCGCCGCGGCCGTGCCCCAGGGCACGCATGGTGCGCCTCGCCTCTAGGTTGTACTAGATAACATTTATATGATGATCCATCTATTTAGACATTAATTAAATAAAGCATTTCTGTAATAATATTACAAAGTAAAACATGCAGTTTCATTCCAGACCCCCATTATTGCAACAAACAAGTCTTATTCAATAGCCTTTTTATAACTAATTTACAATGATAAATTATAGACTTTAAAACGTTTAAAAGGAAGGTATTAATTATTATAGAATGGCAATTATATCGAGTTTTAATAAAATAATAGCTCCTCTGACTGTACGAGTGGAACATCGCACATCACGTTGCGCCGTGTCAGCGGTTACGCTGGCGCGTACCGTGTTTCCACATTTTTCCCCAGTTCACGTTCGAGCATCGATCGGTTTGCGTGTGCTCAAGACCATTTACCATTATAATCATTTAGACTAAGTTCAATAAACTAATTGTTCTTAAGTCTACTTTAATTTATGATCCAAACATAAATTAATCTGTACGGCAACCAGAACACCGTACACTGACTGTCGGGTTCCTAAATCAAAAAAAAGATCAGTTACAGGTATCGCTAATAGAAGTTCGACATGCTTACATGAAATGACATTTCTGCATTAAAGATTAGACAGAATAAAGGCCCAAGTAAAGAACCTTGAGGCACTCCACTCGGCAATTTAAAGTTGTTCCTTGACTTTTGCTTGTGTTTTATTAAAACAATATCTCTATAAACATGAAGGCATATTTTAAATAAAACCTAGCACTCCAATGCTTGTTATTGCTACAAGTACGAGATGACGACAACTGTCCATACCTATTGCTACAATCAGTGAGACGGCTTCTCTAGTTCATAGGTAGTTTAAAGTAACGTAACTTAAAATAGGGTTGTCTGCAAAAAATTCATTCCCAATAGAGATTTTCCAATTTTAAAAATTTTAATTTCAATGCGTGGGGAAATGAGTGACAGAGAGGTCCGAGATAAGGATACCGTGTCATAATAAAGGACGCAAAGATTTTTTTTTAAATTATTAAAAATATTTTGTCCAGGATTTTTTTGTAACAGCAACCCATTAAATATATATTCTAGCATACTAAATTTATTATAAAATAAATTTTATTCTTTTACCAGCTCGGTAAAGGTCAATTTAGGTTCGGATCTTAGACTATATAGAAATTATAAATAAAACTCACGTACATTAAGTCACTTGCAGGGATTTCACACCCTACCATAAGTTGACTTTCATATTTAAATACAATAAAAACTTATTAAAAATCATGACTGGCTTTTTCTCTTCCTTTATTCGATTTATTTTGAAGATCCTTAAAATATGTAGCGGTATCATGTTCAGGATTATCGCCTCGATATGATATTATTCATGCGTCATGCGCGCTCAGGGGCAGTGGAAAGTCACCGACACCTAACATTTGTGGTAGGTTGCTGTTACATAACAAAGTTGCCGTTTTCACCAGATTAGGTTCAGTTACACAGAAGTTTTTACTTTATTGATAATCAGAAGATATGCGTTATAAAACAATGTATTTTTAATTAATGCACTTGAATTTAAAAGAATTTCTTTACCAAGCTAAAATATGAAAAACCTTATTGTATTTTAATTCCGTAGTTTTATATCACGACTTTGACATGTTGGCAAAAATCGCTCAACTATATTCCATGAGTAATGGACGAACTGAACAAGACGTTCACGTGATGGTTAGTGATCCAAAGTAAATTATAGAAAACTTTTTAGAGAAATAGCTACTTAAGAAGCCCTGTCATTAGATTCATTTTAAATCGTACTCAGTTCGTACCTGCGTTAGATTCATACCAAATTAATAACCTTATGACATAATAAGACAGTATTAATAGCCCAGTAATTTCATTAGCTATGACGCCCATCAAACCGAAAAGAAATACTGGTCGAATATGGTTTTCACCGACGAGACTTGGATCATTGCTAGTCATACTATATCAAAATCGTGGACTGCAGAAGTATATCAAAATTGGTTCTGGGAAATGTTGATGTTACTGGAAGGACCTTCCTGGCAGGGTCGCCATGCGATGTTGGAGGTTCGGGTATTGGAATGATTATAGTCTCTCTACGATAATAAGCTCCTTTATTAGTCTATGCGAATACTTATATACTAGTTGGAGAGATGAGTGTGTGTATAGGTGTATAAAGGTGTTACACACACTACAATTATATTTATTGACTAGCTGTTACCCGCGATATCGTTCGCGAACACACATGACTAAGCACGTAGTACAGTCCATACGTATACATATAAAAAGCTTTGTTTCTTAAAAACTTTAGTACTTAACTTAATATTAAGATCCATTAATGCTTTTTTGTTTGAGTGGAAAGAGTCATAGAATAGTAACAGGTATGGAGATTGTTCTCATCAGATATGAAATATCTATATCTCAATTTGATTCGATAATTCAAAAATCTTTGAAGGGCTAATGGCTGGGTCTTGGGGCGAATAATAACCATTCTGCGTGAAAGGTTGCTGCTTTGTGTGACTTGTCGATCCTGTCATAGCGAACTTTGCTTTTAATGGTATTTAAAAGCGTGATGTTATTTTTTTTATTAATCAAATGTTGATACAACTTAGTTGGGTTGATCTATAATTGTACTCAATAGCTTTTTTGAGGTTCGTAGGTCATTTAACTACCTTTAGAGACTGAGCGTTTGGCGATTAAATAAAACAACTGCTTGACTGTGAGGAATATGTGGAAGATATGATTTATAGTTTTTTTTTTTTTTTTTTTTTGCGCCCAAGCAAGGGAATGGGCTACCCTCCGGGATAACGACGGGAGGGAGGTGGTGAATGCTCATGCATACCAACGCAGCCTAAGTCTGCGTTGGTTATGTGGGACTCACGTGAAACCTAGGTGCCTACCCACTAAACACCACCTGCAGTTGGCTTTGGGCAGGTGCCCTCTAAGCCTACATCGAAGGCGACCTTCTCATGGGGAGAGAGAGGCGCAAGCGGCACTCCCTATGGAGTTTCCGCTGGGATATTGCACAGAGGGTGCTATCTAATTGGGACTAGTCACATCAGAAGGATGATCACAAAATAGAGGTGAGTGCGTCTGATTGTCCCCGGATGCCAAGAGGCGTTCCAGGTCAGACGAGAGTTTGTTAGGGGGATCGGAGAGGGCGTGTCTGGGCCTCCTGACTTGATGACGTGAAGGAGGGGAGGCGGTATAATCCGCTGCCTCCTTAATCAAGGGATTTGGGTGATTGTCTGAGGACTTAAAGAAAGTTTCAGACAAGCACTTAAGGTGTTGTTGGATGGTGGGGAGCTCTAAGTCCCGGTGAAGGTCTGCGTTTCTAACACACCAGTGGGCATTGACAGCCTTACGGCAGAAAATGAATTGAACTGTTTGTAATTTGTCTATAATATTGGGTTTCGCATGAGCGAAAACTGGAGCGGCGTAAGTCAAAACCGGTCGAATGCAAACCTTGAAGAGTGTTCGCTTGTTCCTAAAAGACATTTTACTGTGCCTACCTAACATACTGTTTAGGCGGTACAGATAGAAGCGGGCGGTTCCGGTCACCTTCTTGACGTGAGGCCTGAAGGTGAGTTGGGAGTCGAGGGTTACACCCAAGTACTTGGTTGTGGACCTGAAGGGGATAGGGGAGCCTAGTAGATGAATGGGTCGATCCCGGCAGAAGCGTCTGCGCTTAAAATCAAAACGGACTGCGGAGCTTTTATCCGGGTTGACCTCAATACGCCATTTCCTAAACCAGTCACCTAGCTCATTAACTGAGCGTTGGAGCCTGGAGAGGACTGAAGAAATCTGTTGGGACTGGACGTAGAGAGCGGTATCGTCAGCGAAAAGAGAGAGTTGGACTCCATTTCTAGGGATGGGAATATCGTTGGTATACGATATGTATAGAAGTGGTGAGAGCACTGAGCCCTGTGGTACCCCAGCCGTGAGCAGGCGAGGGGAGGAGAGGACACCTTCGTGTCTGAAACGAAAGGTACGTTTGTGAAGATAAGAAGCTACTATGCGGACTAATCGGGATGGGAGGCCTAGAGCGTGTAGTTTATATATTAGGCCTTCGTGCCAGACTTTGTCAAAAGCCTTGGCGACGTCGAAGAAGACAGCGATTGTCTTCTTACGTTTGGGATAGAACCCGCTGTAGATGTACTCTACAATGCGGTGGACTTGCTGAGGACAAGAGTGTTTAGCACGAAAGCCGAATTGTTGATTGATTTATAGAAAGGTTACACGATATTTATAAAAAAACCTTAAAACTAGTTACCCAATTACAATCGTTACTTAAAAATATTTACAAGTTCAGAAAATACACACCAACACTAAAGCTTACATTTTAACCAATAGTAAAACGTTTCATCAAATAAGAATTGAGAATAATATTATGTGTTCTATCTCGCTCTAAAACTAATGCTATCGCAGTTTGTGTAAACTTGCGTCGAACCTCGATCATACGATGTCAATGAGCATTCCGCACCTACTTTGTCACTCATTGATTAGAATTGCATGAATAGCGATCGACGTCCGAGTCCCGACGCGTCATTCGAGGACGCTCGGCCTTGTTGTGCGGTTTTGTAACGCGGAGCATATGACTGATCACGTGAGTATATATCTGCGGTCGTCGAGAGAAAGTACGATGCTTGAAACTTCACTGAGATGACTACTGGTGATCTGTATGATTCTATGAGTTGATGTACAGCATTATGAAATGGTTCTTATCGGAGCTAATATTACGTTATACAAAATAAAATGTTCTTGTCAGAGCTAATATTACGTTATATAAAATAAAATGTTCTTGTCAGAACGAATCTTTCGGCATACGCTTATTACAGTTATTATGCACGATTACTATTTCTACGATCTATAATGCTACGTTACAAGTTAGATATTAGACATTTGTATTAATTGATATTATTGGTTGTAGGTACAGCTACATACCCATGATTTAACTTAATCAATTAAATCAAATTCGTGTTCTGTCCGTCAAGACCCTTTATCTCAGGAACGCGTTGAAATTGAAACTGCGAAAAAAATAAACTTATACGTTAACGCAACGAAGATACCACTTAAAAAAAGATGACGTTTGCCGCAGCAACGTATACTTCGACACTCTCAAGAAAATCTAAATTTATAGGGTGTAGCTGCTGCCCGCGACGTCACAAGCAGTCCCGATTTCTTATTATTTACTCATGCAAAATGATTTTATTTAGTAGTATTTTCGTATAGCCCAGACATATAGACAGACATCTTTAAAATAACTTTTTGGCTTCCGTGTCGTTTCCGAAAGCAAGTTTTCTTTAAAAAAAATGTAGTCTTTCATTATTACAATTTTATTATTTGTGTCGTTCAGTATAATTTAAATTGTAAATAGTTGATTAAGAAATTATTTCTCAAAAGTTTTTTTTTTTTGGAAAGCCATAACTTCCAAAATTATTTACCAAATTAAGGAATAAAACTTAGAAGTCTTAACACCATTATGACGTTTGCCGCTATTGACGAAAGTGAGATCACTTGGTGTCTATTACAAAAATGCGTTTTTCGTTTTGCAATTGCGTTTGCAACGGTCTTGTTGCGGCGTATGTTAATTTCAAGGGTTGGGAAGGTACCAGAGTGATCGTGTGCTCGGCGTACCTATCACATGAAGCAACAGACCCAACAACAGATTTGTTGAGAGTGGTCGACTATGCACGCCGCAACAACGCCGAACTGATTATCGAGGCCGCGGAACTGCGGAGGCAGTGACGTCACTGAAAGAGGTGAGCAACTTCTTAATTTCTTAGACACTAACTGCTAACTCAAGTACTAAGCTGGGGCAAAAAGCCAACATGCGTTACCAAGAGCAGGAGCAGACTCCACAATTAACCACTGTCAAACACTATATTGTGGAACTACCTTCTAGGGACGACTGGATGAACAACAAAGTCTCGTGGAAGGATGAGAGCCTCTTATGGTACACCGATGTGTCCAAAATGTAAAATGAAGTTGACTGTGGAGTCTATGGAGAACGCCCCAGGTTTAAATCCAGCATAAACCTGGGTAGATTTGCCTACATATTTCAAGCAGAGGTATACGCCATTTTAGAATGCGCGGAAACCAATATCCAAAAACGCTACTTCAAACAAAACATATACATTCACTCTGACAGTCAGGCAGCATTGATGGCTTTAGACGCAGACTTGACGGCGTCATAATTAGTCAAAAATCTGTACCGACTGCCTGAACACATTAGGCACTAAAAATAGAGTGATCCTCAAATGGGGCACAGGGCATGCCGGAATCATAGGCAATGAAAAGGCCGATTAGCTCGCAAGAACTGGGGCTAAAGCTTTTACCGATGAAGATTGAGGCCGATGAAACGCCTCTTCACCACCTCTGCAATTGCGGTCCACTAATGCATAAGCGTAACACGATCCTTGCCGACTATACCCTACTCCCAGATGCTGTTTGCAATACTCGCGTCAAGAAGATACTGCGGTTCGTAAATGCGGTAGGACTAGCCAAATAGCCACCCTCTCTAAATAATAATAATAATTAATATCAAAATTAAATTGTATTAAAAGACACTCACTCTTATAATATTATTTTTATTCAAAATGAATTGTAAGTATATGAACATCTTATTCAGTAATAATCTATTCATCTTTTTCCTTCGGTTCCTTAGACTTGGGCTTAGCACTACGTTCACGGTCGCGCGACCGTTCGCGCGGACGCGGCGACCGTGACCTTGACTTGTGGCGTCGTGACCGCGACCGCGATCTGTCGCGCCGGTACGATCTGGAAACAATTAAAAATTGTAAATTTGTTGTTTATTAAATGAGTATGGAGATACTTATTAAATGATATTTAAATTCAAAATTTTAGGAAAACTTTTAGGTAATTATTTCGGAACGTAGAGACTACGTTACGATAAGTATGCTAAAATTGTTTCGTTATATTTTAAATAATGCTTTTGAGATTGATTTGTCAAAGTGCCGTCGATAAAAGTACAGGTGATTCGTTACTCTGAAGCGAAAATGGAAGTAACTATACAAGAATACACACGAGGTGCGGACTTATACTGCCGCAGAAATATTTAGTGTTCTTGACACTTCTGAACTAGACGAAGGTTAAACACCGATAAAACGAACAATGGGAAAACATGTGACGGTTATTACGAGAGCCGAGAGGAAACTGGGAGAATTAAGCATGTCAGTTCCGAAATCCTGGGGTATTTGACGCTCTCATAATGGAGGACCACGGAGAAATGCGCAACATTTTTAATAAATGGCAACATGATAACAATGTTCAAAGGCCAGTTATGCTTTTCATAGATCATCATAATATTATGTCACATCTTTCTTTCCATTTACGTAAGTTTTGCTCCGATAGTAGCATAATATTGGTCGTTCTTTTTCCTAAGCGCCACATTTACTGCAGTCGTTGGGGGAGGCCTTTGTCCAGCAGTGGGCGTCTTCTGGCTGATGATGATGATGTCAAGAAACATTTTTTTACTATTACGTTTGACGTTTTAGTAATACTTATGTTACACTAATCTATTGCCCTAATTTTGCCGAGGCAGACGCGTACATGCGTTGTTAAGGTAAATGAAATGAAATTTTATTTGCAAGAAACATTGTACTTAAGATGTTAGCATAATATTATTGATAATAAAATATGCTTCGTCAATTGACATGCGAAATATCTCATAAAATTGTCTAATTGTGTTGTACCAACACACAACACTATAAATCTATTTATAAAATTAAAAATTAAAGATATTATAATATAAGACGAAACTAATTTAATAATTCATTTAGTACCTATGTATAATGTCAAAAAATTCATTGTCATAAGGGTATATAATTTTCATATATTATTAACAAATAGACTAATTCATAAAAATAATGCATTTTGTATTGAATAATTTATTTAAACTATTATTTATATTATATTTTTATAGTATATATTATATATGGGTGGTAGTTTTGGACTTTCAAAAGTGATGTCACATCCTATTTTGAATAAAAATATTTGAATTTGATTATAGACATGCTGTAACAATTTCTACTAAAAGATGCAGTTCTACAGAAGGGAATTATGAGTCTATTTGGATACCTTGTGTTTAAAATCTTCTTGCTTTATACCATGCAGTATCGATATTACACGGTGCCAGGAAGTGAGTGTGGGTGCGGCTTAATATACAGAGTGTCCCAAAGTTATGGGACATGAAGGGAAAGTACCTTAAATATCGAAGATAGGCTATTTTACTGAAAGAAGACTTTATGTTATTTTAAAAGTTAGTAATTAGAATTTAATGAGTCCGCTGCCTGTTGATTTTCTTATCACTTTATGGTGAATACTCGATATGATATGGCACAATTCTGTTTGTAACTCTCCCACGTTCTCGTATCGCTTTTTGTATAGCATATCTTTCACATATCCCCAAAAGTAGAAATCTAATGGTGTAAGGTCCGTGGATCTGGCCGTCATCTAATCGGTCCATTCGTACCAATCCAAGTAGGAAAACATTCATTTTACGTTGTTTCTTTCTTTTAAAATACTATGTTAATTAAGAAGAGTTATTAGTTTTTGACCATTCCTTCGATTGGCATCATAAAAGTAGGGGTGTTTTTTTTTACATTTAAGTCAGTTCGATTCCCAGACGAGGCAAGTAATTTTTAGAAAAATCTTTGAATGCAGAATTACTAACTTTTAAAAATAACTTAAAGTCTTCTTTCAGTAAAATAGCCTGTCTTCGATATTTAAGGTACTTTCCCTTCATGTCCCTAACTTTGGGACAGCCTGTATAATATGAGAAAATACTTAAGTCCCTAATGTAATACAACAATTAACATACTTCTCACGTGATCGATCCGGCTTTATCGAGCGCGACCTCTCCCGGTCTCTATCTCTCTCCCGATCTCGTTCCCGCTCCTCCTGTAACACACAGATACAATTATATTCAATGAACATAATATTGCACTTCCTACGATGTAAATACATTGAAGATTTGTATGGACAAAGGTCTCCCCCAATCGGTCCTTGTATTTAATATTTTATCGTTTTTGTATTTAATATAATACCTATAATACAGTATAATATAACATAAAGTAGCCTTAGATCAATTATACTTCTAGACCAGGGATTCCCAAAGTGGTCAAAGTGGAAACCAATATTGACCCCTTGTGTTTCCTAGGGGTCGACATAAACGAAAACTGATTTTGGGAGTCGACGAGGTCTAAAAATCGACCCCTATTAAATTAACACAAGTTCTTATTTAAAACTTTCAAGATAGGTAGGTAGGTACTGTATTGTTTATGTTGTGTTACGTGTACTAAGAATAATTAATATTATTGTAGGAAATAGCATTGTTGTAGTAATGTAGTCTCAAGTTCGTCTTCATATCCAATTGGTACCTTAGTACCTAGGTATTTTGTATCAATAAGAAAAAACTAAAGATATTTATAATAGTCATTATTCAAGCATTATTCATAATAGTCTGCTAACTTAAGAATTGCTAATTCTCACTCTGTCTTCTTCTATTGAATGTCAGAATGAAATATAACACTCTGTAGCAGCTGTTTTAAGTTAGCGAACCATTATGAATAGGGGGGTTGATCTTAAAAGTAGGTAATTTGGCCATGGGGGTCTGAGGTAACAGTTCGCAAGTGTAAGACGTAGCTTGTCACGCACACTAAAGTTATAAACCTTGCCTGCTTTCATCGATTGTCTAGTAGCAAGGGGCTCTATCTAGACGTATAAATTATCTAAGAACGCTACATACAAACAGATATATTAATTCCAAAATTCACGATAAGCTCGCCCCAGGTATTCGTATCACCTGGTGATATGTGATACAATCACCTATCGCGTAATTCCTGTGTTGTCGCGTTTGGACTAGCCTTAAAGGCTACAAGACAAACAAAGGCCTAAAGACTACAATCGACAAAATGGATTCATGACTAACTTTGCTGATAATTCTTTTAAAATCATAAAAACAGTTATATATATTTGCACAAAGATTATGTGACAACTGTCAGTGTCTAATAAAATAATAACAATTACTTAGGAAATGTACGTTCAAGCGAATTTCGACCTACTTGTTTATTACGACTTTAGGAGAATGACATTAAGGTGGGTCACGATTCAATTTTGTCGATAGTACTTATTTTGAAAGCAACCAGGTCTTGAAACGCGCAAAACATAAATCCACAGTTTGGCTATGGGGGAAATCCTAACTGAAAACCGCAGGGTTAGAGGAACGCTACATATTAAGGACGCGTTTACGAATCCGACAGAAATATGATATTTTTCGGTAGAGTTTGTGATGAAATTAAACTAAGTCTAACAAAACTAAAAATTGCCACAAATAGATTACTTCTTTATCTCCAATTAGCGGGAAATGTTTGCTTTGAAATTTTGATATTTTATGTCGTGAAAACGATTATCCGTTACCTCTTCACACAAAATTGACGAAATGGGGCTTCATTCAGGATCAGTTTTCTGATACCACTTACACAATTTTGGCTCATGCCCTCCAGTAAAATTGAATAACATTGAAATACCTCAGTGCGAAGAAGTGCGATATTTGGGTATACTCATGGACAGAAGACTGACACGGAATTGAGCTATAGGGAAACTGCATCAAATTCAAACCTGGAAATTCTCCAATGCTTTCAGTCTAAAATGCTACGGATCATAACAAATTCACCTTGGTATATCATCAACATCCAACTTCACCGCGACCTGAAAGTACCAATGGTCAAACAAGAGATACTTAATAAACTCAAGTTTTACGCAAAACGTATTAAAGCCCACCCAAACGCACTCGCCTGCAATCTGATGTGTAGAAGTTCTTTCAACAGACTCAAGAGAAAAGCCCCTCAAGACTTCAATAGCCTTGTGCTCTACTTTAATGTTACATAGGCTAACTTGTGGTATAGTAGGGAGAATAGATTAGAAGCACACTTTGTCGTTCTGCTATCAGACTGCGAATGATATGTCCTTATGTATGTGTATAAAACAACGTTGACATAAAATGTATCGTGTACTTCACGTTACCTCGTCCCTCCTGTCCCGCTCCCGGCGGTCCCTCTCGTCCCTCTCCCGCAGCCGGTCTCTGTCCCGCTCGCGGTCCCTGTCGCGGTCGTGCGGCGGCGGCGCGTGCCGGTAGGGGAAGGGCGGGGGGCCGGTGGGAGGTGCGCCCATGTGGGGCGGGCCCATCATGGGCGGCATGCCCATGGGCGGGCCCATGGGAGGCGGCCCCATGGGACCTGGAGTCAGCTCCTTGATCTCCGTGGGCGCCCAGCCGCTCTGCTCGGGAGGGCCTGTAGTCACATAATCAAATATAACAAGCAAGTCTGCCCATAATGTTATTCTTAAAAACATCGATGTTTCGACATTTTACATAATGTTTTTTTGAGATTAATATCACTCACAATAATGGAATAGGTGTTTAAAGAGAATTAAAGTGATTGTCTTGCACAAAGTGGATATGATGCCGTCGCATCGTTTCAAGATACATCGAAAGCTAGCTGGTATCAATAAACGAACATACGATAACTATATTCTTATATATGTAGTAGATAATTATTAAATAAACTTTACTATAGAAAGTGTTAACGTCTGTCAAACTAGACTAGTAACTAGTCTGCCTACTAAACTTTTTAATCCGGAGACTAAAGAGGTGATGCTAGTGCGCGCCTTACTAGATTCAGGCAGTCAGTCATCATTTATTACGGAATCTAAGAAGCAAAAATTATCTCTAAAGGTGCATCCTACATCAATCAATGGTATCACAGTAAGCAAAAGCTGTGTCGTGCAATTACAGTCCCCATATTCAAATTATAAACGCAAGGTCTCTTGTTTGGTATTAGATAGTTTAATTGGGAAAATTGCCAAAGTATTCCTTAGATATAAAAAATCGTAATATACCAGTGGCTTTACAGTTAGCCGACCCTAATTTTAACCAGCCCGCAGCTATTGACATGGTGCTCAGAGATGTGTTCTGGGATGTCATAGCAATAATCTTTAGGCAAATGTAACCCAAAATTACATAACACGAGGTTTGGTTGGTTAATCGGTGGCTGCATGAATAAGCGAAATTTACATACTAATAAATATAAAACTTAATAGTCCTAAATTATTAAAAGAAAATAAAGCCAATTAATTTTGCTCGTTTTAAGAAATTAAGTAAGTTGCAAAGAACAATTGTTATTTTTAATTTATTTTTACTCCTTCGAATGCACCTCACTTTGGCGGTATTTGGGAGGCCTGAGTTAAGTCCGCGAAATTTCATATAAAACGTGTAATGGGTAATTCTCATCTGACGTTTGAGGAAATAACAACTTTGTTTGCACGAGGGCACTTTTTAATTGGAAGACCCCTAAATGCATTGCCTTCACCTTCCTTGGACAACAAAAATGAGAGCAGCTTCAACCGCTATGACCGCTTGGAACACATACGTCAACATTTTTGGAAGAGGTGGCAGAGAGAGTACATCTCTGAGCTTTAACTACGGACAAAGTGGAAAGGAAATACTACTCGTATCAAAATGGCGATTTGGTCCTGATTAGCGATGGCTCGGCGCCTCCATCCATGCTGGATTGATGGCCGAATACCTAAATTATATCCAGGATCTGACAACATAGTCACTTGTACTTACTTAGATACTCTGTGGTAATCATAAGTATTGTAATGTGAAATGTTGTTACTCTTTGTTATATATTCGTACCAACTGTCGAGATCAAACTATCCAGGTCAATTAAAATACTTGTTTTAATTAATTAATTGATTTCATTATGTTCACGACGAGATAGAACGTATACTAAATTATAACAGTATTCAAATTAATTATTATTAACTTATTAAGTTTGAGAAACAGAACGCATTTTTAGTTGCGTAACAGCTATGGGTGACAGCAGACAGTGTACAATACGGGAACTTTAAAACAGCTGTTGTGATGATGCAAGGAATCCCCTTTTTGTCGCTTATAGCCCGAGTTTTTCCTAAGTCTATCCTTTCAGTCCTCGGCCGTCCTTATTGCGGTCGTCAGAGGTAGGCCAGTGATCTGGTCCGACCAGCGGCTGTGTGCCGCGCGGTCTTTTGCCTTCCACGTTGCCTACATCAGTTTGTATAAATTACTGGGAAGGCGCCGGGCAGTATGGCCAAAATACCCCAAGATCTTTTGATATTGATTGTGGATAATCTCGTGCCAATGTGATATACTTGTTTGTTCTCCCAGCCGTCCACGATATGAGAAGCATCCTTCTCCAACACCACATCTCAAATGCGTCAATCTTTATCCTCTCTGCCACTCTGATCGTCCTCGCTTCAGAGCCAGAGAGTAAGGAGCAGATATAAATAAATAGCGGTGTATATACCCCAGGAGGGCTCCTGGTAGGGCACATGCGGCGGCTGGTAGTAGTCGGCGTGCGGCGGGAAGTACTCCGGCGGCCCGTCCCTCATGTGTCCCGGCCGCCCGTACTCGCGCCGCTCCGCTGTCATCACCTGCGACACAACACCGTTTGTTGAAGTGATAACTTCTTTAGCCACATTGGACACATTTTAGTAATAGAAAATCATTTGGGTTCGCATCACCGACATGCTCATGACTGGCGCACGTGATTTATAAATAATAAAAAAAAAGTATAAATATATGTACATAGTTAGATACTTTTGGCTGGGTGCAATCTCGTAAGCGAAATGCTTATAGCAATATATCTGTAGCTATACAGCTGACGTATTGTCCAACGTTAGTGCTGTGTATATCTTATAAGTGAAATTAATAATTTAATTGTTTTTAAACATTATGAAACTTTAAATTTTAATAGTAAAAGTTCTCAGTTTTCACTTTTAAATGTACGTCAGGATGTAATAAAAAGGAGCTACGACACAAGTACCAAAAATAAAAGAGCATGATAGGTTTGATGCTAAATAAAGCTGAATCTCTGCCTAAGCTCTGGGAGACAGTCGCGACTGCATGTATGTATGTTTTTACCATAGACTTAGTATTATACTACCGATTAGACAACCTGACAGTCCCATAATGTGAGACCAATTAGTATTTGTCAATGTGAGCGTTAGCGAGTGTTAAAGACTTGTTTTTTTTTTATGGAATAGGAGGACAAACGAGCGTACGGGTCACCTGGTGTTATGTGATCACCGCCGCCCACATTCTCTTGCAACACCAGAGGAATCACAAGAGCGTTGCCGGCCTTTAAGGAAGGTGTACGCGCTTTTTGAAGTTACTCATGTCGTATCGTCCCGGAAACACCGCACAATGTACTTAGATTATAATGGGGCTGACATGTACATACGTATAAAAGCCCCTGAATCAATAAAGAAAAAAAAAAGTATAAGATAATTTACTTGACACTGTTCGAAATCATTTGAGATTAATCCTTAGGGGTACATACTTATATTCATTAGTGACTGAGCGTTCTTGTAGAGAGTCAGTGTCATGATAACAAGTCATACACTGTGTGTTACTAGTGATTTATATTATCGTGCGTATAGTGTGTGACGATCCATTGTTACTTTATTCAGTCTATCTCTTACTTGAGATAAAAATCATAACTATCGCTGACTTTTCTGTCCCAATAAACTTATCGACGGTAACTCACCTTATCTGTACAGCCTGTCTGTCAATGGGACGACGTATAGCTTACCAGCGATAGAAGTTTGTATGGAAATTGCAATTCACGCGTCTTAGTCTGGCCATAAAAACTGTTACAATTAAAAATAAACAAATATTTTTTTGTTTATATTTGAATTTGGAATCTGTCTCTTGCTCTAAACGCCATGATAATTCGGAATTCCTAAAACAATCCGTACTATTAGCAGTGACGAATTTTCCCATGGAAAGAGTGTGTGCCTCTATTGATATCTGGCCTCAACGTTTTAAGGACTGTATTGCAGCCAATAGAGACCACTTCGGATAAGCTTATAATATTTTAAATTGTTTTATATTTATGTATTTAACTAATACACTGTAAAAGTAATAAATGTTATGTGTAATTTTTTTTTCTTTGTTTCAGTATTTATGGCAAGACCACCTAGTCTTATATAAAAGTACTCTATTAATGTTATAGATAAAGTACTCCTCCCGAAACAGTGAGAGAGTTTTAGAGTAGTGTAACCCTAGTGACAATGCTTCCCCGGCCCAATACTTCATACTATACAGTTATTTCTATGGCAAAATCTTGGAACAACTCTCCACTCTACACCAGCAATCTAGGAAGATGGGACAGATTGTCCCATGTACGGATATTATGGAATTATAATAGTGGGAGGCTCCTTTGCACCGGATGCCGGCTAGATTATGGGTAGGTACTACATTGGCGCCTATTTCTGCCGTGAAGCAGTAATGTGAAAGCAATATTGTGTTTCGGTCTGAAGGGCGACGTAGCTAGTGAAATTACTGGGCAAATGAGACTTGACATCTTATGTTTCAAGGTGGCGAGCGCAGTTGTAGTGCCGCTCAGAATTTTTGGGTTTTTCAATCATCTTGAGCGGCACTGCATTGTAATGGGCAGGGCGTATTAGTTACCATCGGCTGAACGTCTTGCTCATCTTGTCCCTTATTTTCATAATCTTTTTAAAAATAGGTTGACAAAGAGTGTAATTATACCTGTATAGTATTTTCTCTGGCCTGGTAATTATTTTGCATTCCTTGCTGTTGGTCGTCATGCCTCATGGGAGCTGTAAAGTTTAAACATAACTATAAGTGGTCTTTATAAAAAAAAAATATTTAATTGATTAAATGATTAAAAATTTAGGCGCGCTGTGAACTTTATATTGCAGATATTGTTGAGATTGAGCTGTCACGCTGATTTGGGTAACATCTGACTCAATTAAAGGATCAGTCAAAGCAAAATTACTGTGTAATTCTTACACAATTATACTCCTGTATGTAGTATTAAATTCTGCCTACTTCCTTACAATACTAACGTCACAATAACACCATGCTATTGGTCAAATAGTCGAACATTGTTTCTCGCGCTTGAGTTCTCATTGTTTTTCTTTTAAATAGGTACAGTTATATAGCATGGGAAGATAAATTATTTATAAGTAGTATGTATGAAGGTATATTGTCATAGCCGTGATATTAAAATTTCACTAGTGATATTATAATTAAAGAGTAGATTGTCAATTGACTTAATTTTATATTTAAATTTTTCTTCAAAATATATAATATGTCCTTTAATATTTTGTAAGTTGATAATACAATTAATAATATTAAACAATTCGCCTGAGTGTGCTGGCGAACCACAATATATATATATATACGAGGGCGGCACTGAAAATTTCGGGAATCAAGGAAGTGACACAACATTACTATTTAAAAATGTATTTATTGCTTTTCGAAGTATTCTCCGCGAAATTTGGCACATTTTTCTATACGATGGTGGTTCCATCGTATAGAAAAATGTGCCATTCATTGAAGCAACCATTCCATTCGGAAGTTGGGGTCTCCAAAATGGCCGTTTTGTAGGCGTCCACAGCTTCTTCAGGTGGTCAAAATCTCTGACTACGCAATTTATTTTATTTTAGGGAAAGTTTAGAAATCATTAGGGCTTAGGTTGGGGCTGTACGACGGATGGTCTAATAATTTATAAATTTTAATGTTTTCTTGCTCTAAAAACTCTTTTATTCTGTGCGCGGTGTGAGAACTCGCATTGTCGTTGTCGCATCGGGAAAACAATTTTTTTACACCTAATTGTTCATGCAAGATTATTTGTATTTGACTTATGCCAATGTCTAAGGTTGCCTGAATTTCGCGGTATGTCACATGTCGATCTTCCTCAATCAGCTTACGCACAGCATCAACGTTTTCTTTGGTGACTACAGTTTTTGGACGACCTTGACGGGGATCATCACTGAGCTTGACACGTCTACGTTGAAATTCAGCAAACCAGCGATAATTTGTGGTTTTGGATGGGGCTTCATCACCAAATGCAGAAATCATCCGGTCAACACACTGTTTTTGTGTTAAACCACTTCGAAAGTCGTAATAAATCATCGCTCTAGAATTTTCTCGAGTCAATTCCATTTTCTCAACGACTAAACAAGTTTGAAAAGACCTTGTGACAAGACCGAGAATCTTTTTTTAAATAAATAAATGGTATTCGATTTTTAAAACTAAGGAGTTTTCAACTAAAAAGATTTTAATATGACAGGAACAGTGGAAATATTCCATTCCCGATACTTTTAGTGCAGCCCTCGTATATACAGGGTGTCCCAAAGTTATGGGACATGAAGGGAAAGTACCCTAAATATCGAATATGGGCTATTTTACTGAAAGAAGACTTTGTTATTTTTAAAAGTTAGTACTTCTACATTCAAAGATTTTCTAAAAATTACTTGCCTCGTCTGGGATTCGAACCGACTGAAATGTAAAAAAAAACTACTACTACTTTTATGATGCCAATCGAAAGAATGGCCAAAACTAATAACTCTTCTTAAGTAACATAGTATTTTAAAAGAAAAAAACAACGTAAAATGAACGTTTTTCTATTTCGATTGGTACGAATGGACCGATTAGATGGCCGGCCAGATCCTCGGACCTTACACCATTAGATTTCTTCTTTTGGTCATACGTGAAAGATATGCTATACAAAAAGCAATACGCGAACGTGGGCGAGTTACAAACAGAATTGTGCCATATCATATCGAGTATTCACCATAAAATGATAAGAAAATCAACAGGCAGCGGACTCATTAAAAGATTGGCGATTTGCGTAAGACAAGAGGGATCACATTTTGAGCATTTAATTAATTAATTTACAAAAAAATACCCACTTAATTGACTACTTTCTTTTAAAATACTATGTTACTTAAGAAGAGTTATTAGTTTTTGGCCATTCTTTCGATTGGCATCATAAGAGTAGGGGTGTTTTTTTTTAATTTAAGTCGGTTCGATTCCCAGACGAGGCAATTAATTTTTAGAAAATCTTTGAATGCAGAATTACTAACTTTTAAAAATAACATAAAGTCTTCTTTCAGTAAAATAGCCTATATTCGATATTTAAGGTACTTTTCCTTCATGTCCCATAACTTTGCGGCAGCCTGTATATATCACGGTACACTTAACGAAGAAATCACTACGATCACACGACGGAAAATCAACAGGAATTCTAGGATTTCCTTAATTTATAATTACTTGTAATTATTGCGGTGCTGACTTTTCGCGTGCGGTTACTTGACGGAATGTGTGTAACGCCATACGACCATAGATGTCGCGGTTTGCGGTTTATTCTTAACTTGTACCGACTAAGTTGCTAGGATAAAGGTGTAAGGGGTTATGGAAAAGGTTAGCTAAAAGGTAAGCTAGTATACTAATATACCTACTGCTCTTATCTATAGGTACATACCATTTGGTGCGACAGGAGGTGCGCATGGAACTATATTTTAAATAAATTAATATACATATTGTCATCCTCAAAATTATCTTTCAAATTTTTAATGAAACAATGAAAACAGTTTAACAGAATCCGATCATTTCAAAGTACTAATTACCAATAGGAAATGTAGGTTGGATATTTTCATACATTCTTCAAAGAAAAAGAAATATAAATTATATAATTATTTGGTGCCACAGTAAAATGATAACGACAATATTCTTTATAGTTTGAAAATTATTTTTTTTTCGTTGAGGTATTTGAGCCCAAAACGAATGGTCACATTTATACTAATTGGGAATGTGTCTTGGAAGGTAATTAGTAAAAGCATACTCACTCAGGTATTTTGATTTTAGTGAGTCGGATAAATAAATGGATATCAAATCTTTTTAAAATTATAATCTTTGATTTAAAAAAAAAGGATTATCACACTGGTGAAACATCTGATGGCATATAATCCCCATTGCCTATTCCCCCATACATCACCCTAGTACCTAATATACATAGTGATACACAGTGATGTAACTACGCAATACACAGGTTGATCATAAATATTGTGAAGTTAGTATAATAAGAAATAGAAACCTGGTGGCCTTCTCATATCGGGCATGGGAGCCCTCATTGGAGGTCCAACTGGCAACCCGACACCAGCCTCGTTCACGCGCATTCTTCTCTGTCTGTCGCAGTAGGCACTCCAAGTAACTTCATTGAAGCCATAGTTGAAGTAGTCTGTTAACATAAGGAGTACATATATAGATTCTTCATGACATGAAGGCAACAATAGACAATTAGATAATTCCGAACATGCATCAAACAAAGGTTAAGGTTGGTCTTATTGTGTATGTATTTATACTCATATTTTTGGCCCCAAATTGGAAGACAAAGATCTCCTGAAAGAGATCAATACATCGTTGGTACAAACTGTACTAACGTATTGTATAACGATCTGGGGTGGGGCCACTAAAATAAAATTCCTTGAACTTGAACGAACACAACGTAATCTTATTAAGACAATGTACTTCAAAAAACGCAGTTTCCCCACGGATAGCTTATATAAAGAAACTAAAAAACCTACGATTAGAAAATTATATCTTTTTTTTATGGAATAGACAAACGAGCGTACCTGTTGTTAAGTGATCACCGCCGCCCACAATCTCTTGCAACACCAGAGGAATCACAGGAGCGTTTAAGGAAGGTGTACGCGCTTTTTTTGAAGGTACCCATGTCGTATCGTCCCGTGGAAGAAAGCTCCTTGAAAACCGCACTGTGGAGGACCGCCACACATCCAGATGGTGGGGATGATATCTTAACTTGTGGCGTGTCGTGCGAAGGTGGAATTCGGCGGCACGAATCAGATTAAAGAGCTCTTCGCAACACTCCCCGTGATAAATGCGGTAGAAGACACACAATGAAGCGACGTCTCTACGCAACGCCAAGTGATCCAGCCGTTCACAGAGCACTGGGTCCCCGACAAGTCGAGCTGCTCTGCGTTGCACGCGGTCAAATGGATCGAGCTGATACTGCGGTGCGCCAGACCAGAGATGACAGCAATACTCCATGTGCGGCCGGACCTGCGCTTTGTAGAGAGCTAGAATGTGGGCCGGCTTGAAGTATTGCCGTGCTCTATTAATGACGCCCAGTTTGTTTGAAGCCAATTTGGCTTTGCCCTCCAGATGGCCACGAAATTGGCAATCGCTCGAGATTTCGAGACCCAGTATTCCGATACTAGGCGAGGCTTTAAGGGAAGTGTTGTCAATAATATTACAAACACTATTACAAGAAAGCATAAATCCCTCGCTTATGACCCTAAAATCCTGCAAAAAAGACATTGTGGCAGTAGTTCCTAAGTCAAACTCAACTTTTGCTGATAGACAGTTCATTAAGCGCTCTGCCAAATTATATAATTTAATAAATAAAGAATTACAGATCTATTCAAAAAAATATATGAATGTAAAAAACTTACTTCTAACTGGCTAGAACCCAAATCCTATGACTGGGCAGAACAGTTGCTGAGTAGCTAGTTGTGTATGCTACAAGTATATATATATATATATATATATATATATATATATATATATATATATATGTGTGTGTGTGTGTCATTTCCCTTCCTTCCCCCTACTTCTGATCATGTCTATTTTATATATAGTAGTAACGTAAAGTATAATGGTAGAACTTTCATAAATAGTTTTAAAGTACATATTATTTCATTTGTGTAATTTGCGTAGTAAAAAAAAGGTATTTTTATTAGTTAACTTTTAAATGTATAAATAATTTTTAAGTATAATATAATTTTTTTTTGTTATAAATAAAGGTTAAAGAGCGGTGACTCCCAACACAGGCGATAAGCTTAACGGGAGACACCTGCCCCTAGTTTTTAAGTACTTTTTGTTAAAGAAATAAACAATTTATTATTATTATAAGATGTGTGCAAAAACGAAATTTTATAAATGTTAATAATAGCACACTTATTATGCATTATCATTTATAAATTTCCAAAGGTTATTAAGGTAAAATATTAATATTAAATAATTAATAATAAATTATTACATAAAACTACTTAATTATTATTAATACTCTTTAGATTTATATAATTCGTTATTACTTTATAGTTGACAAACAATGTCATAAAAAAAATTTTTATGCATGTCTGATTGTCTGTAAGTAGAAACCCAATTATCACTTTTTTTTTAAGTATGTTATAGTGGAACGTATGTTGTAGTTTTTGTAGGTAATCTATATATATATATAAAAATGAATTGCTGTTCGTTAGTCTCGCTAAAACTCGAGAACGGCTTGACCGATTTGGTTAATTTTGGTCTTGAATTATTTGTGGAAGTCCAGGGAAGGTAAAAGGTGAATAAATATGAAAGTGTTCGGAATTAAATAAAAACAACAATTTTGTTTTTCCTTTGATGTGTCCCCCGTCGGATATTTGTTTCCTATGGACATATTTTCTATGAGAAAATTTATTGACGCACGGTTTGACAGTTCTGCTGTGAAACAATTTCATTACGACAACAGGGTGCATATTTTACGACATAATTCTTGATGATATGAAATATTATTGACAAATTAATAAAAAACATTATTTTATTTATTATATACAGAACAACGTCTGTCGGGTCAACTAGTCTATATATATATAAAAATGAATTGCTGTTCGTTAGTCTCGCTAAAACTCGAGAACGGCTGGACCGATTTGGCTAATTTTGGTCTTGAATTATTTGTGGAAGTCCAGAGAAGGTTTAAAAGGTGAATAAATAGAAAAATACTGCTAAATTAAATAAAAACAACAAATTTGTTTTTCCTTTGATGTGTCCATACATAATTTCTATGAGAGAATTTATTGACACACGGTTTGACAGTTCTGCTGTGAAACAATTTCATTACGACAGCAGGGTGCATATTTTACGAACTAATATTTGATGTTATGATATATTATTGACAAATTCATATAAAAACATTATTTTATTTATTATATACAGAACAACGTCTGTCGGGTCAGCTAGTCTTAAATAAATTAATTAATTAATTAAGTGCATATAATTGAACTATTTGCTATATTGACTTATAATAATAATAATTTATACTCTCAAGTGTTTAATATATTGTAGAAAGTGAAAGGAGGAGAGGGTGGAGGTATAAGAGGCAATGTCTCCCCGGCATCTGCGGAATTCTGCTTCAATCGTTGACGAGTTAGGGCGTTACTCTGTCCAATTTTTGTCGAATATTAATTTGTCATTATTCTAAGAAGCTTAACTGTATTTAACACAAATGGTAGACTATAAAATTATAAGATGGGACCTAAAATTCTGATCCACATTGCAACTGTGCTCGTCACTTTCAGACATAAAATATTAAATCATTCGCCCAGTAATTTCACTAGCTTTGGCGCCCATCCAAACACAATAATATGAGGATTATTGCTTCACTGCAGAAAAAGGCGCCACTGTTGTATAGAGCCATCTAGACATTATCTGGTGCAAAGAAGCCTAACAGAAGCTATTGAGAATTTAGAATATTGAGCCTAGGTCGGTTGTTATTTAGTCTATAACAACAGCATAGCAAAAAAGAACTCTATTATGATTTTAACCTAACAATCACATAATTACTGTTTACATTTGTGTTTCTTTTCCTTAACACAACAAATCCTGAAATTTAGTACACAACTTGTCAGGGGTATACCTCTACATGTAACTCGATTTTCACCCGACACATACTAATGTGTTTCTGGCATTCAAATTCATAAGTGTGATTATTTAGAGACATATGATGTATGAAAAGGTGAGCATCAATCATCATCATCAGTTGACCTGTATTTAAACTTGTTTATCTTATTCTCCCATTAAAAAGTTTCTCGAAAAATTGGAAAACAAACTTAATGTAGACAAAGTTGTGGGAATTTTTTTATGTTATCTCAATAATTAATAAGCATTACCCATGCCATATTTATTAATGTCCTTAGGTAACACTTTTTGAGCAAACACAATCTTAAAAATCAAAATAAATTAAGAATACCTGATATATCAGCCCCAGGCTTGTTCCATGGTTTGTCTTCAATGGTATCAATATTAAATTCAAGAGCCGGGACTCCATTGATACTTCCAGGCCCTTCTAAATCCTCTAGAGTAACTTTCCCTCCTGCAGTAGGCCCTAATCGAGACTTATCAGCAGCGCCAGATGCCACTAGGCCAACACCTCTCTAAAAATTGAAACACACAGCATTGGAATAGACAAGCCACAAACAAACAGAATGATTACAGAAATGAGAATAGCTTTCAACGCAATAAAGAAAGGATTCAAAATTATTTAACAATCTCCATGTGATTTACTAACAACATATACTATAAAATAAAGTCACACATTCTCACTACACACTAATTTCTAATTGTCCAAGTTTTTTATTTTGGCGGTGGTGGCTAAGAAGTTGACGGCCAAAGCTATTCACAGAAATGAGAATAGCTTTCAACGCAATAAAGAAAGGATTCAAAATTATTTAACAATCTTCATGTGATTTACTAACAACATATACTATAAAATAAAGTCACACATTCTCACTACACACTAATTTCTAATTGTCCAAGTATTTTATTTTGGCGGTGGTGGCTAAGAAGTTGACGGCCAAAGCTAAAATGAATGAATTTGGCGCATTTTATTGGCCAATGTTCTGGGAAGTTTTTAAAAATAGTTAGAAGCCATAGGCTCTCCATTTTTTTTTTTTTTTGATACCTTGAAAATTTTCATGAATTTAGCTGGAGTAGTTATCTTGAACTTAAGACTCAATTCTTAACTAGTCCGCATTGTCTAAACTATTCACAGTTTCATATGTGGTTATTGCAACTGTAGTTAATAATTATCAACAATAAAATTAACTAAAAGTGTTCAAAAAAATTAGAAAAAGTCCTAAACCACAATTAGGTGAAAAAAGGTGGATAAAAGGGGAAAAAAATTATTATCTCCTAAACTACCCAAAATCGTAAAACATACATAGGGGGGATTCGGATACTCATCACCATGAGGCTTTCAAATTTTAGCTTTGGACATCAACTTCACGGTCACCCTGTATAATGTAACTATCTGGAATCAGTAGATTATATTATGTGCAGGTGGTATAAGGGGATGAGATATGCAGAGGCCCTTTTCCAGCGAGAAGAACTCTTTCATTAAGTTTTCTCTATTTGTCTAGTTCAAAGAATACATGCTCTTTTAAGTCATTTTGGCTGGTTAGATAAAAGGAACTCATGAGCAAGATTGTTCATGTGGACTTATAAACGAGTTCTATATTTTTCTTGATTGCTGTGTTTCATGCTTGACCAGAGGAATGTTTGTGCACTGGTGGACCTCATTGTTGGTTATGAACCATGGCACCTTTGGAGTATCTCAATATTGGAATGACTTGCTGTACAATTTTCCAAGTTGTTGTAACTTATTTCTTATGATTATGATATATAAATCCAATCAAAAATATTTTATTTCATAGGTTTCATTCGGAAGGCAGATTTCCCCTGGAGGGCAAACAAGCAAATAAACCCTTAAGGTTGCTCTTTTGAAAACAGATTATAAATAGTTAAGTTAAGTAGCTCTACCCATATGTTTATTTAATGTTGCCACTGTAGAGTCACAGTGTATAGTAGGGTATAAAACAACTATGTTAACCTTTATATTTAGACTGGCATAGGCTTGTGGACCAGATTTAATCTCTCCAATAGTAACTTTGATATCATCACTATCATCAGAGTCTGAATCTCCATCATCCTGACTGGCTGCATCACCATTTTCCTGATTCTGGTCTTTTTCAACCTCCTCAAAATGTTCATCATTGAAATGGGAGTCCTCATTATTTCCCTCATTCTCATCAGCTTCTTTTTCTTCAGCATCTTCATTCTGTAAATAATAATAAAAAAATCATTTAATTTGACCATATGATCATATATTTTAGTAAGGAAAACACAAACTAGAAGTAATGTTAGTAAGCTTTAACCACTATCTAATCATATAATTATATCTAAAAAAGGTTGCTTAGTCATTTGATAGATCATATGACAATGGTTCAATTAAACATGTCAGCAAATGCCCCCAGGATGCCATTGCACAGCCTGCACCCTGAGCATCAGAGATGTGCACCATTTGCGCATGGTGGTGTATGCACATCCATGAAGATACCGGAAGACAGACACAAACAATAATAAAATTTATTAATGTAACTGTGGCCATCAGTAACATAAGCAGCTATATATATATATATAAGAAGGTAAATGTACAGCTGCCAATGTAACAACTATCAAGACTTGTGTGTATGCATGTTTATTTAAAAAAAAATAGCTTACTAAGCCAATAAAAATAATGATAATAATAATAATAATAAATGAAAATAGGAAAATTTTCAGCTAAGAATTACAGGTTGGGTAAAGCATGATGCAAATTTTATGTAGAAAACATTAAAACTATAAATTTGTAGTATATAGTCGAATTCTAATAGCTGATAGCTGAGATAAGCTGGCAATTCTATTGTATCCAAATGTGATTGGTATTGAGTGTAAATTCGGCTATGTTTTGTCTTTAATCAATTTGATGGTGTTTCACCTCTACACTAGGCATCCTCGGGAGATGTTGAAATCTTCCCAAATTCTGGCACGAGACTGAGAGTCAGTCAGTTGAGTATGTCTCATGTAGAGGCCAAATAGGTGTTGAATTGATTAAAGACCAAAACTTAGCGGAATTAACACTCAATAATAAGCACAATATTTGTATAATTATGGATTTTCGCCTGATTCAATCAATTTTCTTAAATCTTCTGTAATGATAATGCAAGATAGTGTAGGTGATGGTGATCATTTAACATCTTAGTCCGGGTCCCCCAATGAATGAGACAAAATGATACTTACACCTTTCCTGGTTGCACAACCCGCAAAACCGGAACATTAAACTAATCCAATAACATTTTCTATGTAATCCCTAGCTAATTAGCAAAACTTGTCAATTATTTAGAACAGTGCAGCATCAATTTATAACAATATAAATCTTTGTGATTGTAGTCAACACAAAACAACATATCACTACTACTATAACATTGATAAAATTAGTTATTTTTTTCTTGTAATGAATAATTAAAAAATAAATATAATTTATTTTTTCTTAATTCTATAATAATTGCGAATATGTCTTGCAAGTGTAATAATTAAGAAAGTAAATTAAAATGTTTGTTTAAAAACTTATAGGTTACCAAATTCAATCTAATAACATACCTCTTCTTCAGCGGTAGGAATCTCCGATGTTTGTGTTTTTTCAGTAGTGTTAGTCGCTTCATTTAGTTCAGGATTTGATTCACCATATAACCAACTATCATCATTTTCATCATTCGCCGCCGTTTCAACAGCAGCCTCTGCCTCTGCCTCTGCCATTTTTATCTAAAGATAAAAACACTAAACAATACAATAAATATTATAGGTACACGATACAACACTCAACAGACAAGTACAGTGAATCAACATGTCAATTGACATTTGACACCTGGCCTGAATGACGTTTGTACAGTGTACAGTGTGTAAAAAAGATTTTGTTTCCATTTCACTTTTTCATACCTACGAAAACGAATAATATTTTTATTTTTTAATATCATAAGCATGTATTACATAGATGGTTTTACGAAGTAACTTGTAGTTGTCATTTGATTTATATTCAAACGTAACATTAATAAAAAGTTATTCGTATTTTGTACTGGATATATTTATTTACCATAATTAAAAAGTTATATCTTATACTATAACGCTGAATCGTCACTTTCATCAATTTCTTCTATTCCAATTATTATATCGCTATCATAGTCATCTATAAAAAATACTTAGCTATTTCAAGTAAAAACGTCCAAACGTAACAATGATAACAAAAACTTTATAAAGTATAATGACACGCGTTGTCTTAATAAAGTATTTTATTTGAACAAAAACTTATCAAATATCTAATTTCAGTAAGATATAATAGCAAGAGAATAACTCGAATATTTTATAAGCACAAAAACTGCAATGCCATCCCCTAACGTAATACAAGTTATACCAGTTAATAAAAGGCAAAAAAGGCTTTATTTTCTCAAAATTTCTTTAAAATTCTCTTTGATGTCACTTTATCACTTCAAACACAACCACCGCATCAGAAAGAATGGCATTCTGAGAGAGAAGAAACGGCGCAAGAAACTCTCTCAGCAATCTTTTGGGCTCTTTTTAATAAAATATACAATAACATACTCTCATTGTTATAGCTATAAAATAATCATAATCTAGTCCCAGGCTGTCCGATAACTTAAATATTTAACTGTGGAGTAGTAGGATTTACGACAGAGCCATTTTTTAACCGACTTCAAAAAAGGAGGACGTTCACAATTCGTTGGTATGTTTTTCTTATGTTTAAAACAGAACTTTCGACTGAACCGATTTTAATAATTCCTTTTTTTATTTGAAAGCTGGATCTTCCAGTGTGGTTAAGTAGGTGCGTGGAAAATGGACGAATACCTCAATATCGCGCCAACCGATTCCCATGATTATTTTTTATTGACATTGATATTGATCCATGACAAAGTAGACTCAATTCATAGAAGCAAATTGACGATACTTTAAATTTTAGTTTGAGTGACTGTCTATAACCAAGCTGATATCCTGTATAAAGTATTGACAATATAATCGTTACGTGTGAACAGGCGAGGCGACACCGTAATAAATAGGCGATTCCGTAACTATTACATATATCAAAAAACTATAAGATGATATCGAAGGAATGTTACAAAAGCAGTAAAATGACATGAACAACTTTTTTTAAATCAAACGAGAAATATTTAAAATTTCTTTAAAAAACATACATGTAGTGTCAGATTTTAGAATGGTCATTGTATTGCAGACCAAGGACTTTGAACATCTGCTTTGAATACAAAATTTTGTACTTAGATACTAAGAAATATCATCATATAAGAAAGATCACACTTAATGATTACACCATGTATAGAACGAACAGAGCTCTATTTTGCAGCGATAATACTATATAGTGAAACTATGCTAAAATAAAATTAATCTAAATTTAAAGATATTATAGTAACACTTAGAGAACCGCTAGAACATCCGCAGCGGACGCAATTTTGTTAGAGCGAATAATACAAGCAAACATTAGTTACAAACTGCGTATGCGCATCGGTTATTGGTTAAAGTTTAGTGAAAGGCATAATTAATTAATTAGTACGTCTTCCACAGAGTCTTACGTCGATGTAAGACCTATGCTACCGTGTGCAATTTTATATCTAACAGTTATTAGGTTATGAATGTACATCTGTGTTTCGGCTTTCCTACCTATCTCAATTCTCTCAATCCTTCTGTGTGTGCTATAGTGTGATAAATTCTATTTGGAAATTAAAAGTTTTTCAATGAGGATTTTTAATCACGAACTTTTCAGAAGTTTCACTTCTACCGTGTGTGACTTGAACACACACAATTTTTTTATGTCTCATAAATTACCGAGTGCCTCACAAACCACAAAAAACACAGACAAACCGAAGTCACAGTGGGTCAGTCAGTCCCTTATGGGGCGTTGCCGAACGTAAAAAAGTAAATAGCGTAAGATTTTTATGTATAGTGTATTATGGCTATACAGTGTATGATGGCTATACAATGCAATATTATATAATTACAATTACAATTACAATAATAATACGTCTACATGACGACTGTTATGTAATATTTTTAAACAACATTTGTATGAATTATTTTCTTGAAAAATTTTTTTTTTGGGATTTTTTTTTTATTTTTTGGTGAAATATTTTATTTGAATTATTGACCGGAATCTTTGAAATAATATGTGTTTTTAAACTTTGTCCGTTGAAGTTTCACTTCTACCACAGTCATAAGAAACTTCCCTGCAGTCACCCCACGAACTTGTCTAAACGGGGCATTCAATATGGGTATCATTTTCGAGATTTTTGCGTGTCGGTGAACACATGATTTTAATTCAAAAGTCCAGCATTATCAGCTTCAACACTCTCAAGAATCATGAAAACAACACCCATGATAAAAAAATGATAATTTCGAATTTCATGTAGCTCTAACTTGGATTTACATTTTAATAGCACTATCAGTTTCAACATCCTCAAAAACTATGAAAACGACACCCATGACGAAATAGTTGTGATTCTCTTGAAGCCGCCATCTTGGATTTATATTTTGCCAGCACTATAATTTTGATCACCCTCAAAAACCATGAAAACATCATGTTAATAATTTTAATTATAAGTTCGTGAGATCGATTATAATAAATTCGTGAACATAATTCACAATGTTAAGCTGAGATGGCGGCTGCAATATTTATTATCATTTTTTTTATGAGTGTGGTTTGGTTTTCGAGTATGCTTTTTATATTTATTTATTTTGTACAAAAATTACTTACCTACATGTGTTTTGTCATGGTTTTTGTGGATGTTGAAACCAATACCAGCTATTGTTGTCAAAATGTAAATCCAAGATGGCGGCCGCGTAAAATTGACAATTTTTACATCTTGGCTGTCGTTTTCATGGTTTTTGAGGGTGCTCAAACTGTAAGTGCTGAAATAGATAGTGCTGTCAAAATTTAAATCCAAGATAGTGGCTACATGAAATTATCAACAATTTATCATGGGGTTTCATGATTCCCAAGGGTGTTGACGCTGATAATGGTAGACTTTTGAAAAAAATTGTGTGTTGACCCGATACTCCAAAAAATATCGAAAATGTTACCCATATTGATTTTATTATTATATTTTATGAACGTAGTGCTTAAATTCTCTTTGGTCAATACGAGTCGAGTGTCACGTTATTTGTTTCCGCGATTTTTTTTTAAACAGCCGTATATCACTCAATACGCTGGCATTTTTAAAAAGATCGCGGAAACAAATAACAACGTGACACTCGACTCGTATTGACCGCGAAAACTGCTTAGGGGCCTCGTCGATGCTCATGTTTGTGTGAGTGTGTCATTTCGAACGTTTGTAGGTAGTTTCTGTACTGTTACAGTGGACATATGTAACAGTATGGAAACTAAGCCTTGTTCATAAAATACTTACCTACATGTGCGCACACTCCATTGAAGAAATAGGGTTGTCAGGTTATGTTTCTAACCGACTTTAAAAAAGTAGAGAGGATTAGAACGAAGTTTCCATTATTGCGGAGCGTATGTGTGATAGCTATATAGTGTATAATGCAATATTATAGTCTTCATGATGACTATTATGTAATATTTTTAAACATCATTTTATTGAATGTTTTTCTTGGAAATATTTTCATGGAAATATTTTTTTTTAATTTTCGTTGAAATATTTTATTTGAAATATTGACAGGAGTCTATGAAATATGTGTTTTAAACATTCTCCGTTGAAGTTTCACTTCTACCACAGTCTTAAGAAACTCTACAGTCATCCCACGAACATGTGTGTCAATTAAGAACAACTAACACCTATTTCATTCAACGTACACGCTACAGATTTAACAACGTACCGCGTGGTCTTGTTCGGTATCTACACATTAATCTAAAATTGATGAAGATAAAAAAATACGAAAGCTCCGCACATTTAAATTACTTTATTCCATAAAAACTGGTCTCCTCACTACTTTAAATGCGGAAAAAGACGATAAAAATCAAATTTCGACATGAAATTGATTAGCTTTTACGAATAATGTTAAAAATAAAAAATAAATGTATAACATATGACAAAATTTTTTTAAGACAACACTGCACATCTTAAATTATTCAATAAAATTAATTCTAGTGAATGCCTTTGTTATAGTGGAATAAAATAAAAAAGACATTTACACTATTCATTGTAATAAAGTGACCCCGCGAACTAAAACAAAATTTGAAACTCAATTAACAAGCTATATTTGATGTTCAAAATCTCCCCATTTTGTGAACCAAATCGTTGTTATGGTGGTATGTCCATTAAATCGTGGCCCTAGATAGGATACATGATGACACCCATTTCAAGATCCAAGATGGTGGATGTGACATTTTTAATAAAATCAATATGGGTAACATTTTCGAGATTTTTCGGAGTATCGGGTAAACACACAATTTTTTTCAAAAGTCTACCATTATCAGCGTCAACACCCTTGAGAATCATGAAAACAACACCCATGATAAAAGTTGACAATTTCATGTAGACATCTTGGATTTAAATATTGACAGCACTAGCTGGTATTGGTTTCAACACCTACGAAAACCATGACAAAACACATGCAGGTAACTATTTTTTGTACAAAATAAATAAATATAAACAAGCATACTCGAAAACCAAACCACACTCATAAAAAAATTGATAATAAATATTGCAGCCGCCATCTCAGTTTAACATTGTGAATTATGTTCACGAATTTACTATAATCGATCTCACGAACTTCAAATAGTCGTATACCACGCAATACGCTGGCATTTTTAAAAAGATCGCGGAAACAAATAACAACGTGACACTCGAATCGTATTGACCGCGAAAACTGCTTAGGGGCCTTGTCGATGCGCATGTTTGTGTGAGTGTGTCATTTCGAACGTTTGTAGGGTTTCCGTACTGGTACATATTGCTACTGCGGTACTGGTACATATATGTATAATGTGCCTAATCAGTTTTCGCGGTCAAGACGAGTCGAGTGTCACGTAGTTATTTGTTTCCGCGATCTTTTTAAAAATGCCAGCGTATTGCGTGGTATACGATTATTTGAACTCGATTACATAAAAATTCTGATTTTCGTTTTTTAAACTATAAAATAGTATAGGATATAAGAATTATTATAATAAATTCTTGAGTGTTTTTTGAGGATATTTTTTTTACTTATTTATTTATTTTGGACAAAAAATAGTTACCTACTTGTATTTTGTCATAGTTGGTGTTGAAACCAATGCCAGCTGGTGCTCTCAAAATGAAAATTCAAGATGGCGGCTGCAAAAAAATTATCAACTTTTTCGTCACTCCTGTCGTTTTCATGGTTTTTGAGGGTGCTTAAGCTTATAGTACTGTCAAAATGTAAATCTAAGTTGGATATACATGAAATTATATTTTTTTTATTATGGGTGTTATTTTCATGATTCTCAAGGGTGTTGCAAGCCGGTAATGCTGGACTTTTGAAATAAAATTGTGTGTTCACCGACAATCCCGAAAATGATAGGGACCCATATTGATTTTATTTAAAATGTCACGTTCGCCATTCTTGAAGTAGATGTCATACTCGTTATTGACACCCCCGAAAATGATACCTATATTGATTTTATTAAGAAAGTCATATCCACCATCTTGTATTTCGAAATAGATGTTAATTGTTATTAATTGACACTCACGAAAACGATAATTGCCCCGTATAGACGTCATGTTCGTGGTATGAGTTTCTTAAGACTGTGGCGAAGTGAAACTTCAACGGATAAAATTTAAAAACACATATTTCGAAGATTCCCTTCAATATTTCAAACAAAATAAAAAATATTTCCAAAAAAAACATTCCATAAAATGTTGTTTAAAAATATTACATAGCAGTCATCATATAGACTATAATATTGCATTATACACTATATAGCTATCATACGTACACTATACATAAAAATCTTACGCGTTGCGGAGCGTACAAATTTTTTTTACTTTTTTACGCTCCGCAACGCCCCTTAGGGAACTTCGTTCCAAAAATACAGTTTTAATTCAGAACCTCCTCCTTTTTTAGTCGGTTAGAAAAATAAACTGACAACCTTATTGCTTCAATGGAGTGTACGCACACGTAGGTAAGTATTTTATCAACAAGGCTTAGTTTCTATACTGATACATAATATGACTACTGTGCCGAAGTGAAGCAGTTTTTTCGCTTCGGTATTATTGATTGTTGATTGTCTTAATTAAGAAACAACATAAAAACAAGATTCTTAACTTCACAGGACTATCTGAACGAGTTGCTATTCTGCAAATAAAATGTAACGAAAAGACGCTGTCAATAATACAGGTTTACGCTCCTACAGAAAGAGCACCAGAGAATATTGTTTCATGTTCTCATTTTACGAGACCTTAGCAACAGCGCTTAATCAAGCAGGAAAACATGTCCGTCTTTTTGGTGACTTTAACGCTCAGATAGGCCAAACAAACATAACTGACAACTTAGTGTTTGGAAAATATGGATACGGAAAGCGGAGTGAGAGAGGAGCAAAGCTTGTGCAGTTTGCCGTAGAAAATAAACTTTCCATCATGAATACCTTTTTCAAAGCGAGGAAAAATCATAAATTCTAATGAACCGAAAAATATAAGAAAAATAGAAGTTCTCCATGGATTAGGATTCAGATCAGACCATCGCCTTGTTAGAGCCACGTACATGTTAGAAAAAGAGAAGAAAAGTAGAAAATCATTTAAATCACAAGCAAAGTCATTAAAAACTACAGCAGATATAAATTCTTATTTGAAGAACTTAGAACAAAACATAAAGGAATTGAATACACGAGATGGCGGGCAAGACGTTCAAAACTTTTATAATATATTAGAAAACATAATCAATAAGAGTATGACATCAAAACAAAAGGAGCTAAAAATAGACACTGTTATGAAAATTCTAAGAAAAGAAACAGTGGACATGCTTTCAAAACGAACAGAATTAGTGAAAACAAAGCATAAAACTAAAAAAATTAAAGAGGATCTAAGTGATTTAATACAAAAGAACAAGCAAAGCCATTAAAAATGACTACCAAAATTACAGAAATAATATAATAACTAACAACACACAAAAACTGGATCCAAAACCTAAAAACCAACATAAATGAGACCAAAAGTAGAAATGATGTAATAAATTGCGCTACAGAATTCTACAGAACATTATATAACGATAGAAAAACTGACACCTCCTCGAACTCAACCACTTTTCATTCTAGAAAAAATCACAAGCCTACGAGTCCATTTCGGTTGACGACATAACACCAATAGATGGTAAAGAAATTATAAAACACATTCAAAAGTTAAAGCAAGATAAAAGCCCAGGATCCGATGGCTTACAAAATGAAGTACTAAAGAATTGTTTGTGTTCTACCTTACCTATCTATTCAATAAAGTCATAGATACTAGCCAGGTACCTGAACAGTGGAAGAGATCTGATATAATTTTGCTGTACAAAAAAGGAGATCCACAAGATATAGGTAACTATAGGCCTATAATCCTTCTACCGTGTATATATAAGCTATTCACATCAATTCTACAAAGCAGAATGACTCCAAAAATCGACGAACATCAATCTATCGAACAAGCAGGATTCCGTTCTGGTTTTTCCACAACAGATAATATACATGTTATGCAACAAGTCATAGAAAAATACAAGGAGTTCAACAGACCACTATACATAGCTTTTGTCGACTATGCTAAAGCATTCGATACAATTTCACATAATCATATGGAATCCAAATCCCATATGGGAGGCTCTAGAGAAACGCCAAGTTATGTACAAGTACAAGTATAATGGAAGTATCAGCAGCGTTAAACTAGAACAACGGGTAGCAAACATACAAATCCGCCGAGGAGTGAGACAGGGTGATCCTCTGTCACCAAAGCTTTTTATAGCAGTACTACAACTCATTTTCGATAATCGTGTAACTTACACTGGTCGGCGTACGGGATTAGCAAAACCAATAAAATCAGTTTGCTCGGAAAACCTTTGGAATACGAAAATCGCTACATTTATCTAGGAAAATTATTGTCATTTAGAGATAACAGCGAGGAGGAAGAAGTTGAACGAAGGGTGAATATAAGCTGGAAAAAATCCTGGAGCTTAAAAGAAATTTTAAAAGGGTCATTCCCTCTGCATCTCTAAAAGATTGTTATGGACACCTGCATTCTACCGACTCTCACATACGGCCCATGATACAGATGGATTGATGACATAATAAAAATAGCAGGAAAAGAATATAGAGGAAAAGCACAGAGGAGGGATACATGGAATAAGCTGGAGGAGGCCTATACCCGCAGTGGGGTTCCAATAACATAACTTTTATATTATACGCGTGGTGTTAAGATTATATTATTGTGTATTTGAACGTTGTTGGAATTAATAAAAGGCTTATTATTATAATTATTGATTGTAGAACACTCGGTAAGTATTCTTTAAAAAAATATTCAATGTAAAATTTTCTTATCATTATATTATGTAAAACTAATGCACCCGCAATCCCCCTTACGGGTTAAATTTCGTAAAATCCATTGTTAGCTAACCTCTTCTCCTTGAAAGGAATATTCCTACCAAATTTCAAGTCTCTGCCAAGGCCCAATGTTTCCAGAGATATCATGATGAGTCAGTAGATGTATGTTATTGTTTTTCGAAGTATTTTCCGTTCAACTTAATGCACTTTTCCATTCGTGCAAACCAATCATTAAAACAGTAATTTCAGTCGGAAGTTGATGTTAACAAAATGGCTGATTTGTACGCTTCAACAGCTGCTTCTGGGTCTTCTTTTTTTTATGGAATAGGAGGACAAATAAGTGTACGGGTCACCTGTTGTTAAGTGATCACCGCCGCCCACAATCTCTTGCAAACACCAGAGGAATCAGAGGAGCGTTGCCGGCTTTTAAGGAAGGTGTACGCGCTGTTTTTGAAGGTACCCATGTCGTATTGTCCCGAAAACACCGCACAAAGAAGTTCATTCCACAGCTTTGTAGTACGTGGAAGAAAGCTCCGTGAAAACCGCACACATCCAGATGGTGGGGATGATATCCTAACTTGTGGCGTGTCGTGCGAAGGTGGAATTCAGCGGCAGGAATCAGGGTAAACAGCTCTTCAGAACACTCCCCATGATAAATGCGGTAGAAGACACACAATGAAGCGACATCTCTACGCAACGCCAAGTGATCCAGCCGTTTACAGAGCACTGGGTCCCCGACAATTCGAGCTGCTCTACGTTACACGCGGTCAAATGGATGCCCTCCAGATGGCCACGAAATTGGCAATGGCTCGAGATTTCGAGACCCAGTATTCCGATACTAGGCGAGGCTTTAAGGGAAGTGTTGTCGAAGAGCGGTGATACGACAAATGGGGTTTTTTTAGTGGTAAACGCGCAAACTTGAGTCTTCGGGGGGTTAAATTGGACAAGGTTCAACCTGTTGAGGGGGGGGGGGGGCCGGACCTCGACACTAACCTATGCGAAACATAGCGGCACTAGGCTGCTACTTCACACCGGTATTCTGTGCGATGTGTGGTAATTAACCCGGACGAGTCTGGCCCGACTGTACTGACGTCATAAGACGCCAGCGTGACTCTCCCACTTCTAAAAAACCTTTAGTCGCCTCTTACGACAACCATGGGCCTGGGACTCCCCTATTCTTTTTACGCCCCGGGGAAACTACAGGGCAACCAAACCGTTCTTCAAACCGTTGACCTCGTAATAAATCTTTCATTCCGCCTTTTGCTCTTCGGACAAAATTGTGGGGAACCCAGCGGGAAACTAGCTTTCTTACATAGCTGTATCACAACAATATCGACTGAATTGAACTCATTCCGATACTGATAACAGCCTGAATCTGCTTGTATGTCACATGACGGTCATCTAATATAATAGGTCGCCCAGCTGCGATGTTTTAAGGCGTGACCGCTGTTCGACCTGCAGAAGAAACAGTGCTGAGCGAACTCTGCATACCAGCGGTATATTGTCGATTGACTCGGTGCCTTCAACATCATAAATCGAAACAAGTTCGTTGAGTTATTTATCTTGAGATAAGCCGCGACGAAAATTGTGATAAATTATGGCACAGAAATGTTCACGCGCGAGCTCCATTTCTGTTAACGACGTGTCAAATTTAAACCAACATAATTTTTGTTTATGAACTTGTTGGAATGTCATTAAGAATCTAAGAGGCCAGTATTCAAATTCTAAAAAAGGATTTACTGTAACTCAAACCGAAATATTCTATTCCCGATCATTTCAGTGTGCCCCTCGGATATAGATTATAAATAATAAAATTAAAGAATAATTAAATTGTTATAATATTGAAAATTTTACATTATACTTCATGCCAACGAAATAAATCTCAAAAACAAAGCACAACACTTCAATCCAACCCATTTCTTCTCCTTGGAAACTTCTTCTCTTCAAGTTGTTCAACTTTCTGTGCAACTTCAGTTAATTGTTCCGAAGCATTTGCAGCAGCAGCTCCACATGTCTCTGCAAGCTCTTGAATACCCTGGGATACCTGTGATGGACAGATTATAAAAGATTTTTATTGTTTATCACACTTGCTCATAACATGGGTCTTATTACATTGATCTCAGTCAGTGATTATGAGAATCAAAGATATAAAACACACAATTTAATTAACATTAACACAACCGTGTTTTATGAAAAGTTCACACCTCAATCCAAGTTAAATATAATATACTATAAATAGACTAGGCATTTTTAATTTAACTGGCCACCATCGTACTACAAACATCTAGACCAGTGGGAGGCTCCTTTGCACATAATGGCGGCTAGATTATGGGTACCACAAAGGTGCCTATTTCTGCGGTGAAGCAGTAATGTGTAAACATTACTGTGTTTTATTACTGGGCAAATGAGACCTAACATCTTATGTCTCAAGGTGACGAGCGCAATTGTGGTGCCACTCAGAATTTTTGGGTTTTTTTGCATTGTTGTGGGCAGGGCTCATCAATTACCATCAGCTGAACGTCCTGCTCGTCTCGTCCCTTATTATTATAAAAAAAAGAGTCACAATCGCCTAATAAATGGTCGTCGAAAATGTGGCGTTGTATATGTATTAAGTTTTAACATTAACAGATTAGAGATTCAACACTAAGATTAATTTTAATAGATGATGACATTAGACCTAGACATAATTTTGTGGCACGTTCATCTGTATCACACATTTTGAATCACATTTATAGGCGATTTATTTTAGCCAAGTTAGTTACATAATTTTGCTAGTTTAAAGGCCTTTTACCTGAAATACAAATATATAATATTTTTAAGTCGGGATATGCTATTATTTGGTAAATTTTTCTCTGAACACTGTCATTGCTTGGCGTTGTAATCAAAGCTCGGCCAAAACAACTGAACGAAAACTCTGCCTAAATGACGCGTAGGCAGAGTTTTGCTTCAGACAATTTTTGAATGTGCTTGTCAGTCTAGTTGTTTATTGTATGTTAATGCTGTTAACCTAATAAGTTTTGTATATCCACATCAACAAAAGTTTCTCTAAATAGTAGCTACTTACACAATTTCTATTTTATTTTATCAAAATTTTCATAATTCACAATTAGTAATATTATAATTACTAATACGGTTTTTATTTTTTATATTTACTGTTTGTTAATTCTTTTTGCAACAGTAAAAGTAATGTGTACGGAGTACCTCTGAACTTTAGGTAACAAAACATACATAGATAATTTAGTATCCTAATATATTAATTAATTCGCCTTTTCGTGCATTTATTCATTGGTGGAAATAATATGGTATCTTTTGATTTTGATTCAAGCAGTTGTAGTGCAGAATAATTTAGTATGATATGTCATTTCATTTCAAGGTGCATGAGGACGAACTTGTCCAGTATATTCAGAAATTTTTCGTCATTACTGACTTGAAAACAACAATTAAATGCCAAACTAATATAGCACACTAGTTGAATGTACTATTACAGTATGTCAACTACAATTTTTATTATCTTTTTGACTCTGATATCTGCCTGACTATGATAATATTTCAAGATTATAAAAATGTGTAAAATGGTTTTGAAGTTCTGAATTATAAGGTAACCTTTATAGGTCAGTCATAAATGATTATGGGTTGCATGTTATATAAAATTTATTATATATTACCACATCAGCTTCCGTCTTTACTTCGGCAGCTGCAACATGCATTTGGTTAACTGTTTCTTGCATTTGTGGGACTTGTTGTAATGGTTCTGACTCCAAAACTGGTGCACCCTATAATTTTATAGAAATTTAATCAATTACCGTGAGTTATAATAGCGAGCTAGCTAGCTAAACTCAGATTAAAGAAAAGACATGCACTGAAAACAAATCGACTTTCTACTGAAAGTGGATTTGTATCTTTGTATTCAGTGACTTTCTAAGAAAAAAAGTACTGTACTGAATGTACTAAGTAATAAGATTTCACACTAAGTACATAGTTTAGTGTACTGTGTCAGTAAGTTTTCTTTGCATTAATTCCCAAAAATAAAAGCAAATTCCCAAATAAAATATTTTTTCACTCATGTTTTTCAAATAAGACGAGCCCTTATCGAAATGACTAGTGTGGCTGGCCTTTATACTATTGACAGAATGTAGATATCGTCGGTTTACTGCAAGAACTCTAAAAATCGTAAATCGTGATTGTAAACTTTCAAAACTCATTTGTTATTTCGTGATTTTTTTAAATATGACATACGAAAACCACTTTAGAACGATACTAGGTTAAAACTCATTAACTGCGCTTAATTACTCTTTAAAAACTATAATGTTATTATAAGACATATTTAACAATTTCAATTGATTCTACCAAATCATGTGATGGCAATCATATTAAACTTAGTCAAATAATTATTGTTTTTTTATGATTGATCTTTGCCCTTATAATGAAGTAGTAAATTCAGTTTTATATTTATTAAATCAGTTAGTACCTTATGATGGAATTCATTATCCCTTTATCATTATTTAGTGAATTTTGTTTACTTAAAACCAATAGATAAATATTGGTGTAAACCTGTAATAGCACAGGAATAAAACGCGGGATGGGATAAGTGAAACGGGGATAACGTGAGGGGTGGGCTGCATCAACCGGTCGGGTCGCTCGATAGTTGGTCACTTAATTTAACTAAAGTAAAATAATAAATAAATAAATTATCACTCAATTAAGTTGTGGCAGACAGCTGAAGCTACATGGAACGAGTCGGCGGAATTTTGCATAATAATTTGCACATGTAAAAGGCGCTCTAAATGCCAAAAATGCTTACTCCACTCGACAAGCAGCGGCCAGCACAACTTCACAGAAGTTTTGGATATCTATGGCGGTAATTCCGATATTTTTACTCGTATTGTTACAGTTAAACAGAAAAATCGCCCCGGAAGTTCAAAGTCGAAAAATCGGTATCCAAGCTCATGGTTACTGTTTATGTTATTGTGAAGGGATTTTGCTTATCGATTACATACCTAAAAAAACTACGATGAATGGGGATTTTTATGCCGCATTGCAGACATTGAAGTGGTGTTCTGTTCACTCAGCGCGAGTTGCAATCCGTGCCCTAGATTAAACAGGGCTTGAAGAAATTAACCACCCACCTAGCCCCCAGAAATTATTTTCTATTTTATAAGGTAAAGAAAGACCTCCGAGGGTGAAGATTTCCGAGTGACGAAGAGATGAAGGCGGCATTTGACGAAAGTTTTCATTAATACAGTTAAAGTAAAGAAAAAGACGGTACTATAGACGACTATCGAAAGGAAGGCAGAAGGTCTGGCAGTTAGCCTAGATATAGCGAAGGCCTTTCGTCGTGTATGGCACAAGGCGCATCTCTCAAAACTTCGATAATTCGGGCTTTCCTAGAATTTATGGGACCTCCAGTTACTTACTGGGTGCAGCATAGAGGTCGTTATCGATGGTTATTGCTCAAACCCGAAGCCCGTGAACGCCTGAGTGCCCCAAGGCTGTGTGCTATCTCCTACACTGTTTATTCTTCCTGTTTCTTCTGTGTGTCAATGATATGTTGGACACCTCCAACATACATTGCTATGCAGATGACAGTACTGGTGATGCCGTATACACGGGCCATGAAGGTCTCTTCGGGAAATTGTCGACGAGTGCCAGATGAAACTTGTGTCTTCCATCGAGTCCTATCTTGAGAAGGTCGCGGAATGGGGTAAAACCTTGTCCAATTTGACCCCCAGAAGACTCAAGTTTGCGCGTTACTAAAAAATCCACATTTGCCGTATCACTGCTCTTCGCCAACACCTCCCTTAAAGCTTCGCTCAGTATCAAAATACTCTCGAAATCTGGAACGAATGCCACTTCCGCGGTCAACTGGAATGCAAAGCCAAATTGGATTCGTAGAAGCTGGGCGTCATAAATAGAGCACAGCAATACTTCAACCCTGCCCACATTGTAGCGCTCTTCAAAGCGCAGTTCCGGCCACGTATAAAGTATTGCTGTCTGGTCTGGCGCACCCCAGTCTCAGCTCGAATCAATTGACCGAGTGCAAAACAGGACTGCTCGAAATGGCGGGGACCCAGTGCAATGTGAACATCTCGATCACCTGGCGTTACATAGAAACATAGCTTCATTGTTTGAAGAGAGGTTGGATGATTTGTAGATAAATCTCCATGCGAAGAAAAAACAGGTGTTAAGTGGCAGCTATGTAGTCGCGTTTCAATTGGCCAGTGAGAGTTCCGGAGGCCCACTCCCTTTACCTTCAACACAGTCCCTTAGGTTTACCCCCTCTTCCTCCCCCAGAGCCCAGTAGGTCCTCTCTGCTTCCCTTCCCACACCTTTCCCTGAAAAGTTAGTAGCACATCTGCAAGCCTGGTGGTGCAGGTTTCCATGGGTGGTAGTGATCACTTTCCATCAAGTAAACCTTATGCCCATTTGCCCTCTTTATCAAAAAAAAAATTATTATATCTATTAAAATAGTACTTATTTTTAAAAATAGACTTCTATTTTAAGGAATACTTAATTCACACCTCAATCAAAGGCCCAATGTCAAGAATCCATTAAATTCACATTTAATTTTTTTTTTTAATTATGACTTGTTAATATTTAAAAAGCCCTCTTGATTTAAATACTAAATATATTCAGCAATATAACAGTATTTTACTTTTCTTTAACATATGATAATGTTAAAGAAAAGTAAAATACTATTATTTAAGATGATATAGGGAAAACAATATTACTAAAACTCGCTTGAGTCATTAATGAGTTCTTACAGTAAACCGACAATATATTCTGTCAATAGCCTTCTAGTACGGCCTTCTATGCTGGTTGGTCACAGTAACAACTGACAAATAGCTGATAGCTGTCGTTATAACAGTATCACACACAGGGCCCCAATATTGCCTTCACAGTATTTTAATAAAACATCTGCCTTATTCCTGTTATATGTGGATAGTATATAACATAGACATCAAGCACAGCTATTATTACTACATTTATTGCAGAATATTTTAAAACAAATTAGATTTGCTTATAATATAGCTTAGTTAAATCTTGGTGATGAAAAGAAAAAAAAATATATTATTGTATTGTTCATTCAAACTGATATACAAAATTTTCAGTTAGCTAGCCTAATCTAAGTAGTTGTTGCTTAACCTATAAATGCTTTACCTGTCCACATTTATGCATACAATGGCAATGGTGCTTTATTATTGGCTCTGCAGCAGCTATTTCTTGCATTTTCATGTTATTTTGCTGCATCTGGAAACATCCTCAGAATTACATCCTTATCATATAAAATCCTCTTCATAGGTATATCCTGGCTAAACAATCTAGATACATACATTTTCAATCAAATTTGGGTCGGTGTAGTTGTTCAATTCATTGGCCATATCATGGATTTTTGACAACCTCTCATGTCCAGCAATAGCATTGTTTATAGATTGAGCTGCGTTCATTAAATTTGCAGTTGCGGAGTCTCCTTGTTGGCCTTCGTTCACTATGTCTGAGGCTAAGCCCAATTTAGCTTCCAATTGTTCAATTCTATTTTGCAAAATAGCAATGGGATCCATTATAACAAATAATCAGTTTATGAATGAGAGAATGGCTAATAATATAACGAATAAAAAATTAAATGTATTTAAGAAAAAGATTACTTCATAAAACAACTTTCAAATAAAAATAGGAAACAAATTGAAACAATAAAATTAATTCGCAATTTTAAAAATAGAAACTCGAATATTCAAATTATGAAAATTCGTAAATCGTCATTCGTCACAGCCTTTACGATAAACGTCAAAACACGTCAAAATAGACAACAAAAGATGATGTAAATACTACCTAATAAGAGGCGGGACTACCTAAAATAATATTTTTTTTTTTTTTTTTGAGAGGAGGAAATACTGTTACGTATTTACGCCCCGGAACGGGGCGTAATATGTCGGACTCGAGTGTCCGCGTAAGCGGACACCCCATACCGACTAAAACCTCCTCTGTGCTGTTAGCAGCCCTGGCTTTCACAGCGAAGTAGGACGTGGGCCGTGGAGGCCGCAAAGACTACGCAACAACAGTCGCGGGGCGTCTCCTAAGGAGACTCGAACCTCAGACCGGCTGTGTGCTTGTGGGAAGGAGAGAGAATGAAAATGAAGATGAAAGATGATAAGAACACACTCGCCGGCGAGTGTGGTGATGTTTTGTGTAATGTATGTAAGTGTGTATGTATGTGTTTATGATTGTATGTATGTGTGTTTGTATGTATGTACGTAGTGTAAATGTTTGTGTGCATGTATGTTTGTGTTTGTGTCTGTTTGTGGAGTGTGTTTGTGATTGTGTAAGTGGTGTATGTCAGTCCGTCAGTTAGTCCGTGTGTGAGGTAAAATAATAAATCCATACGTAGCCGTTTTGTATTCCAGTAAGGTCGGGCTTGCCAACATAATAACGAGAAAATGTCGATATATAAAAGTGTGAATATAAGAAAAAAAGAAACTGAAGAAGCTGTTCGGGTAAATAAATGTAGCTCTTGATTCGTGAGCCCTTTGACTGTCTTTATACAAAATTCACATTAATTTGCCGATATAATTTGACGTGAAAGGACAAACAAGCATACTATCACATTTTGTAATACTCAAGGATGAATTTATGGATTACAGGGAAAAAGTCTTTATTTGTTTGTGTAGCTAGAAATAATGCAATGAGCACATTTTCATTTTTAATACCAAATATAAATAAAAAGAACTTATTTTTGCACTTATTTACATGCTTGGGTATATTATGTAGGTATATTTAAGCACTATACATTGCGATGGATACGGGGGTTTAAGTGAAACTACTCGCACCGGCCCTTAAAATATGTTTATTAGAAAACAATTAATATATATTATGAGCAGGAGTCGTAGGTTTTATGGTTGGTTGATTGAGCTCACCGTCGTAGTCCGGTACTCCTGACGCTGAAGATGCCGGTGCAGACCCCTCAGCTGGAGGCAACGACTCGGCATGTCGCAGGTATTCCGGAAGGTCCTGTGTCCGTGGAATCTACCACTGAAACTTGGTGAATGGAACCTTATTATTCAAAGTCCAGAATCTAAATATGGAACCTTGTGAATGATGTCCACAGTTAAGGCCACATTCCTTTGCCTCCGCTGATTGTAAGCCACTTGCGTCTATCATCATGGGTGAAGCCGTAAGCAGAAGGTGTAGGTGTTCACAATCAGATTGTGTGTCGTTGTTCAATCACTTAAAATTGAAGAAAGCGAAAGCATAGAAAGAAATAATAATTTTGTAAAGAAAATTAAGTGCTTTGGATTTCAGGCAATTAAAGTAAGTTAAATGATATTTAACCCGTGTCCTACACTTACCCTATGGTGGTAACGAATAATCCTTAAACTATTTTAATAATTAATAGTCTAAAAGACCAGTAGTATAAAAATGATAAATTCGGTAAGGCGACAACAAATCAAATAATGTATAATATTGTATGGCACACGTAAGAAGACACTCAACTACCGTAGTGGATGCTTGCACATACAATTACGTGTTGAAAGTACCGAGCGCAGGCGTGGTATGGCGATTGGCGATAGTCGGGCGACCGGTGCCGCGAGCGATCGAGCCATTTTTATGTGTATTAAAAAAACTCACCGCTGTAAACAACGTTCGCACACAAAAGCGCTAACAAAAGAAATTGTTACTTTATAATTTATAATTTATTATTTATATTTTTTTTATTTATAATTTTATGTTATTATTTTTTTTTTGATTTATTTATATATTAGTTTAAAGTTAAACGTGTCTGTAGATACGACGTTATAACATATTATTACACTTCTTACATTTAAACTTTAAACAGTGTTCAATAATCACTCCAGTTATAATTATTAAAAAAGGCTAAATAATCTAGACATAGATTCCCTGGAAATTTGGAGAATGGCGGCTAAAAAACTAATTAGAAGTTTATTGATTATTTTTAATTTTCTATATATTTTAATTATTAGTTTTTTAGTTTAGTAATGTTGTGCATCCCTTTAATATAGATATATAAATTGTTTTACTTAAAAAAAGTTTATATCATTGTTTATTTTATTCGTACAAGCAATGTATCTAGTTGGTAAGCCTGAATAAATATTGGGAAATATAATCTTGATTTGATTTAAAGCACTCATATTTACTTCTGTATTCTACGATTTTCATCGTATTGACAGTGTAGCTGTACCTACAACCAATAATATCAATTAATACAAATGTCTTATACCTAACTTGTAACGTAGCATTATAATCGTAGAAATAGTAATCGTGCATAATAACTGTAATAAGCGTATGCCGAAAGATTCGTTCTGACAAGAACATTTTATTTTATATAACGTAGTATTAGCTCTGATAAGAACATTTTATTTTATATAACGTAATATTAGCTCTGATAAGAACAATTTCATAATGCTGTACATCAACTCATAGAATCATACAGATCACCAGTTTAGTCATATCAGTAAAGTTTCAAGCATCGTACTTTCTCTCGACGATTGCAGATATACTCACGTGATCAGTCATATGCTCCGCGTTACACAACCGCACAGCAAGGCCGAGCGTCCTCGTATGAAGCGTCGGGACTCGGGAGTCGATCGCTATTCATGCAATTTTAATCAATGAGCAACAGCCGTAGGTGCGGAATGCTCATTGACATCGTATGATCGAGGTTCGACGCGAGTTTACACAAACTGCGATAGCATTAGTTTTAGAGCGTGATAGAACACATAATATTATTCTCAAATCTTATTGAATGAAACGTTTTACTATTGGTTAAAATGTAAGCTCTAGTATTGGTGTGTATTTTCTGAACTTGTAAATATTTTTAAGTAACGATTGTAATTGGGTAACTAGTTTTAAGGATTTTGTATATATATCGTGTAACTTTTTAATAAATCATATCTTCCATATATCTTCCGCATATTCCTCACAGTCAAGCAGTTGTTTTATTTAATCGCCAAACGCTCAGTCTCTAAAACAGTAACATTGTGACTGCACAACAATATGAAACCTCAGCATATTCTTTTTTTATTTTAAAAAATGGCTATGAGTTTTTATTTTAATACGGAAAGCATAAATATGGGTGTGTCACAAAGTAATTACAAAATTCAAAATTTTAACACACATAAATTAAAACTAAATGTAACTAGCATTATCATGTGAAAAGGAAAATTCCCGCCTTCATCTGATTTTTCACTGCTATGGCTTGCAAAATGAAATATAGTGGCTTCAAGTTCATGTTTTGCATTTCAAGGTAGATAAGGTGAGATATGTCTGTCTCTTTTCAGTGAATTGCTTTTTTTGCATAGGTTTGAAAAGTCAAGCTAGTAAAGCTCAATTTATTGTTACTGCTCTAGTCTTGATATTTGCTCTGAGGTTGACACTAAGAAAAATTGACACACGTCAGAAATGACATATTGTCAAATATAAATTTTGATTGTCCTGTTTTTATATTTTCAAATTTCAATTAATTGATAAATATTAGAATTTTGTAGTTTTTTTTATTTCGAAACTATCAATGAAGTAATAAAGGTTATACTAGTTGTATTTTTACTATTACATAGTATAATTAAATTAAAACATGGACCCAGAAGCAGGAGAAATTTTAACTCAGGAAGACTTTTTTCTTCCGCCGGTTAAATATGAATGTAAGTTTGTAAAATGATTCATTGTATGGTAAATATTTTTATCAGAAACCATAACTAATAATGGAGACTTTTGGACGTTAGAAGCTATATTTTACACCTCTATTGCTTCCTTATTTGTGTTAAAACATATGATTTAAGTAATATTTAATAATGGTTTGCAGATTTAGACCACACAGCTGATGTGCAGTAAGTTATTAAATACTTTGAAACATTTTTTATAAGTAAGTTATTTATAGTAATTTAAGAGTACTAGTAATAGACCTTGTACCTGTAATTGAAGAGTAACATCTGTAAATTTATTATATTTATAAGAATTTGAGGCACGTGTTTAAACTTATTCTATAATGAGTCTTCAGTGCTGCTATCTTATATATTCAATATAGCCAACAGTTATTTGTCAAGGTATATACCATAATTTTATTAATTTATTTTCCTTACAGTTTTTTTATGGATTGCAAAGTTCATAAAGTAAATTAGCAAGTAAATGACATTCATGTTCATGGTAAAGTTTTTGCTTATCATAATATTGTTGAATTAATAAAGGTACATCTTTACATGTTATTTTTTTTTTTTTAAATATTAAGTCGATATTAACTATTTTAAAATTGGGTGGTCCACTTTTGCCTCTAATAAAAAATAAATAAGTAAATTAACTAACTTTTGAATGAAATCATCTGATAAGTATAGTAAAACTATACAAAAGAATATCTGTAGGGTAGCATGTACTTAAATTATTTTATTAGAAGTTACATAAAGTCCCAACAAGCTGAAAATCAGTGAAATTGTTCAAAACATAATTATTATAAACAATGTTTAAAAGTTCCCCATCATTCCCGTGTATGGAAAAAATTATTCAAGGTCAAAGGTCAAAAAAATGAGTTTTTCATGATTTTCAGCAAAACGGTAAGTTTTATCATGAAAGTACCTCAGACAAAAATTGGAGATCATAAAATTATCTATAAAAAATGTATCAATACTTTTTCTTACAACTTGAACCTTGACCTCTTGACCTTGAATAAAAAAAAATCCATACACGGGAATGATGGCGAACTTTTAAACATTGTTTATAATTATTATGTTTTGAACATTTAGGCATTTAGTAAGTATTGCATAATATGTAGATGAACTTGAATTGAATTGTTATTAATAACTCTTGTGTTTATAAGTATTAATTTACTTTTTTTTTCTTTTTTTGACTTACTCATGTAAGCCTTTCAGTTTTTGACTTTTAAGTATTTTTGTTGCGTCACTTTGCATATATTGTAATTGAAATGATTTGTAAAACAACTAAAATGTAAATCTTGACTTAAAAGAGTGGCAATGAGTTTGTGTTTTTGAATTTGAACAATTTCACTGATTTTCAGGTTGTTGGGACTTTATGTAACTTCACTCTCATTTTTTGGTCTAAATGTACCCGACTAGTAAGTGGCTAATTTCCATAGAACCAGATGAATGTTAAATTTAATCAAATTCATTATCATACAAGGGGCTTACAATAGTTTCAATCCTACAAATCTAAAAACTTTTTACTCAGGTTTAGGTAAATGATCAGTTGATTGGTTTCAGTTTGATTTATTGTTGTAATGATAATTTTTTTGGGAAAAAACTTAAGGACACCTAAAAGGTTGCAATACAAACTAATAATTATATATGGGAATATGGATGTTGTTCAACTTTGGAAAATATATTCATATTATTGTGCACTAATAATTTTGCTTTGCTGTCAACTTGAATTTTGATCCGAAATTATATGGAACATGAGCAAATACGCAAAAGTGTAATTGAAAAACCAAGAATTTTTTAAATCATTAAATAAGCAAAAACACTGTTTCGTTTCATTTACTTTAATTGTTTCATTTCATCTTTGTTTATTTTGTAGACTTCCACAGAGTCTACTAAAAGAAAAGTCATTTTGTGTTTTGGGGATAGTGGTCATCTTTTGGTACTCTTGCCATGTGTAAATCTTTTTTAAATACAGTTAGAACTTAAGTAATAATAATGATCTAAGTTGAATTCATTAACTTGGCAAATATAAACTCAAACAAGTTTTTTTTATATATACAAGAGGGGGCAAACAATCAAAAGCAAGAGGTTCATGTGATGGGAAGTGATGAGGAAAAACCCATGGACATCTGCAATACGAAAATTTCTTTGACAAAGTGTTTACTATAGTTTTTATAGACTCTATCAATGCCGGAACTTGTTGGATCTCGAAAAAGGCGAAAATACGTTTTATACACCATTCAAATAATTATTGTATGTATATTTCGGGTCTCATTATTGTATGAATAGTTCTTTTTTGATATACGACATTGAAGTTTTTAAGCCATAGAAAAGTTGTACTATAGAAAACACTAAACAATCATTGAATACATTTACAGCAGTTAAAAAATATTTTAGTGACATTAATATTATAAAAAACCAATGAAACCTACATCTTATGGATCATAACATCTAAGTTACTATTGATTCTGAAGGTACACAATATAAACCTACTAGCCCTCCTGTTGAAGGTTTACAAGAAGGTTGTTGATCATTATATCTGTCCCAGTGGATAACAAATACGAAATAGCAGACATAACAGAAAGTATAAACCTAATTAAATTAGAATATTAGCTTATATTATTTATAAATCTTAGCTTAATTTTAATGATGACGATAACAATACCTTTTTGTTGAATGAGGCATTTCCCACAGGAGATTCTAATATGCTTATATATATTCTAGTATGCCGCTACAAGCTGTAATATAACATATAGTTTAGGAGTAATCTCGAATCAGGGGAAACAACAAAGGGATGCTTTTTAGCGGAAAATGCAGAAACTTGTGTCCATGTGTCTTCCTAGGACTAAAGTGGACGATAGTTAGACATTTGCAAAGCATAGTCTCGATTTCAGATACAAGTTTGTTCTGATTCTCGATGACACAACGCCGGGAAATGTTGGCACGGCCGGTTCAAGAAGTCTGTCTGTCATACCATGTGCTGTGGTTTTGCATAGAAATGAATATCGCTGATTTGCAGCACATCATTGATATGCATAATAAACAGTTTAGGGGATAGCATGCAGCCTTTCGGGACATAAACGTTTATGGGCACGCACCGTTAATAACAACATGATCCTAGAGGTTCCCAAAAGGTTGATCAGAACCCATCTGATCAACCTCTTGGGAAGCCCACAGGGAAGAAGTTTCGCTATTAGCGCTTTGTGTTATACCCAATCAAAGAAATTTAATATTAGTAAATAGCATTCTCAAACATGACCTTAATCTAAAGACCTGAAGTCATCATAAAGTGCACTATTTGCGTACTTTTTGAAAAAGTTCAATCCAAAAAAATGTCTAATTCAACTTCGAGAAGATATTTACAATGAGAGAAAAGTTTTACCGGCAAAACGAAAATGTGTGGATATATCGATGTCCAGCCTTCTATATGTAACGTAATGGCACCAATAATCGACACTTTTAGAAGTTCATGTTTTTCTTTCTAAAATTAAAAATATTTTTATCATGTTTTAAAACAAAATTGATATTGAATACGGTAAAATATAATTGTCCTTGTGATATAAATCGAGTATATTTTATTTTTAAAATATGATGCAGATGAGTTTTAAATAAAAAAAATATATTTATTTTCAATATCTCCAATTTTCGACATTAGCACTCCAATAGTCAACACCCAGTTACCGACAATTACCAGTTATCGTCACCCAGTTTTCGACTATATTACCTGGTAATGTATGTTTTAAGTATAATACATATCTCAAAATATATTTGTACTACAAACTCTAAAAAAGGTGTTTCTGTTTTTAATACTTTTTATTTTTATATAAGTACACTTTAACAATAGCTTGTAAAAAATTCGAATTAGAAAACAAACACAAACACACTTTAGCATTTATAATATTAGTAAGCAAAGGATTTATTATTAAATACTCAACTACTAAAGTTACTCTTACGTATATAACGAATATTTAGTGAATTTTTATTCTTAATCACCTTGGCTTCAACTCCACTGACAAGAGTAAAGTAAATTTGTGACGAATTGTGTAATTATTACGAAACTTCCAATTGTATACTTCATGTTTTCCTTTAATTTAATGGCATTTGAAGATGTAAATGTGTCACGTAAAAGTAAATTCTCTAAGTCTGAGTCTAGAGAATTAAGCTAATCATAACTAACATCACTTTCAGCGTACGAAACCTCCATATCGGAGTCTGAAGTCAATTCTTCTTGAATAATCGTCTTTCTTTTAACTTTTGTTTTAGCTGTTTTTATTTTGTAAGTTTTATTTTTCTTATCTTTGCCTAACTGTTCCTTTAATTTCAAATTTCAATTCTCTTTTTTTGCTCTTTCTTCTTTTTCTTGTTGTTTTCTATTTTTCTCAGCCGCTTTCTTCTCGTAATAGTTTTTCCAAGCTAAACTTGTTACTGTTGTAAAGATGTGTAGAGTTTTGACAAAGATCATTTTGGGAGCAAAAATTAGATAAGTGTAGCGTGAGGTGTGATTTGTGATTTGTGGCCATCCTCAACGAGTAAAATCGGTTTTTCAATATTATTTTGCTCTAACCAAGGGTTTAACGTTTTCAACGTTAGTCAAATATTCATAGAATGTGCTGCTGCACATCCATTCAACTACCTATTGCCCAGTCATCGGGAACACTGGCAGCAATGGACGGCGCAATTCGTTCATAATTAAAAGCGATTATCAGGGGCAAGGTCTCCGGCTGCATTTCCTGTGATAAGGACGGTAAGATTGTCGTTATCATCCTCACAGCTACTGTAAAGGTGTTTCTCTACTTTTTTGCGATTACTCGATCAGGTTTGAGCGACAAAAAAAACGCGCTTTCGTCTGTATTAAATAACCTGTGTGGATTGTTTAGAATAGTTTTGAAGTTATGTTCATCAAAATAACATTCTCAGACACGTTATCTCAAGCTCTAGGTAAGTTATCTGGTACCCTTTGTGACAAGTTTGGATGCCTTTTCATGAACGACTGAAACCATTTTTTACCAGGCCTATTATTAGTAAATGGGTTTGGCCTGTTTTGACTAATAATATTTTTTTGCACACTGTCCAGTAGAGAATCCTTAGTAAGTGGAATATGTTTTTCAGACAACGTTACTTACCATTTTCCAGAATATCTTCTTCTAATTTCATCAAAATAGTACTTGGCCCCATGGCGCAACCTATTCAAGTTTTTCCAGTTATTTTGTCATGAAGCGTAATCCAAGGTACTCCGAAACGTTGCGCAGCCACTGCTATCTTTTCGCCATTACTTACAGCCTCAATTGCTTTCTCTATCTGATCGGAATTGTAGTTTTTTCTCGGAGCCATCTGCAAGAACCAATTATCGACATCGTGTCGATTACTGGTAACTATACGTTGATCAACTTATTAAAAATATCTAAGAGTTCAGAAGAAACCAAAGGACAATATTCTCTTAATAAATATAATATTTATAAAAAAATTATTATCGACACTTGTCGATAATTGGAGAAAGCCAATTTATGAGAACCAGTAAACGAAATCAGCATTTTAAGTCGAAAAAAGTAACCTGTAAACTTTTATTACAATGAAAATCGTTACTATAATCCCCATACCATGCCGTAAAAAACACCAAATTAAAATAAGTTTTAACACGTCAAGATAATGAACAAAACATTGTACTTACTTTCCTAAAGATTCCGCTTAGAAATGCCTTTGTTTGAAGAGGAACACTAGCCAGACTCAGATCTCACGCGGCCACTTTTAGAGAAAATAGCGGATTTCTTTCAAGTATCACTAGATGACAGCAGGAAGCATATAGTCTATGATATAGAGTAGCCATATTAGAAAATCAATTTCCTACTCTTATTTTCAGAAGACAGAGTAAGAATTAGCATTGCTTTAAGTTAGCAGACTATTATGAAAAAGGGGGTATATGTTTGCGCTAGATACAACTTTACTTATAAACTTTCAATAAATTTTGTTAGAAATAGTTAGAAATATTTTTTGTTTTTCCATATGTGGTAGCTTTTAATTGGCCTTTTCACATGTTTTAAATGTATTGTGTTAGTGGCTGTAAGATTCCCTAATAGAATAAAATAAATACCATATATTGCACGTCTCACAAAACTAGAGCCGGAGGGAGTTCTCTATTAACGGTAGATACCATGCGTCAGTTTCCGACGAAAAAATGGTTGTCATACTCCAAGTACATAAAACAAATTGATCCAAACATGGATATTTTTTTTTAATTTACAGACTACATGCATGGGGAGATAGTCTTCAAGAGGCGTTTGAGCAATGTGGAATGGCCATGTTCGGATATATGACAGAACTAAACTATGTCGAAATTAAAGAAGTTCATACTATTGAGGCTACAGCCGACGATATGTTGGGTCTTCTGTACCACTTCCTTGACGAACTGCTCTTTCTGTTTAGTGCTGAACCAAATATAATTTGTAGAAAGTTGGTAATAACAGAATTCAACACGGAATGCTTCCGGATAGTGTGCAAGTGCTATGGTGAAGAGTTTCAGATTGGAAAACATCCTCAGGGATCGGAAGTAAAGGCTATCACATATTCAGCCATGCAGATCATAGATGAACCAAAGGACAATAAGTTTGAAGTATTCGTTATTATTGATATTTAGTTGTACGACTTATTATTTATATAATATTATTTTAAACAATGTTATTGTTAAACATAATGCATAAATTACATAGATCAATACTCTTATCAAAAAGGATTTAATATGTTACCGTTGTCGCTGATCAACTTTTCTATTAATTTTTACACGCCGAAATAAATATTTTTTTATATTAATTTATTTTTTATTAAAAGCTTTAATTAACATCTTAATGTGTAAGTACTTTTTTTCATTTTCAGGCGTGTTACTTTTGTTTTTTGAAAGAGGATGACAAGCATACGGGTCACCTTATAGTAAGTGATCACCACTCTCACCACCGCTCATACTCTCTGCTAACACCAGAGGAATCACAAGAGCGTTGCCGACCTTATAAAGCGATGAATAAACGTACCTACATATGAATGAGAAAACCGAAAATGTGGTGGGCGAGGATCAAATTAGGGGGTTTGAGGCGAGTCGATTAGTAGCGCACTCAAAGCACTTTTATCAAAATATTGAAAATCATTAATATGTCATCTATAATTTTATTAATAGCTTTGAAGATTCCTACAATTCAAAAAATAAATAATAGCTATACAAAAATAATATTTTGTGTGGTAAAATTTATGTAATACCAAAAGTAAACAACGAAAGTCTCACTCCGCAAAATCAATTAAAGAAATAGGGACTAAGGTGTAATTCAGATCGCAAACCGCTACTAACCTACATTTTTATTCACCTAGAAGTTTTCCTCTTTCTATGGCGTGAATCCTACCTGTTCTGACGACAGTAGGGTTGACTTCTTTGCCTAAAACTGTACCTACCTAGAATAAGGTCAGCTTATAAATATAGCTCAGTTTTTTCTATAATATAAATATGTACGTTATCGTTATTTTTTTGAATTTTCTTGCGTTGTCAAACATACCTACATTAGTTGCAGATGGTAATGTTACATGCGTTGGAAGATCACGACATAGTCAAACCTTCTTTGTATATAGGAAATAAATAGGTAGCTATCATGAATGATAATTTAATTATAATAATAATCACTTTGACTTAGATTGATTCAGCGTCTTTATAAAGCTTTAAAAAATTTAATTAGGATTGTAATGACCATTATTATGCATTATGTTTCTCCTTTTTTTAAATATCGGTCAGACCGTTGAAGTAGGTATTAGTAGTAGACGAAAAAGCTCGCGCGTGCGTCACTGATCGCTTGTGATTCCCTAATGACTGGCCTGCTCTGTAGAGTTTCAAATTCAAATATTTTTATTCGAAATAGGATTTAAAATCACTTATTGAACGTCAAAAACTACCACCCATTCAAAAGAGACTGCCTCAGACCTGAGAAGAATGGGCGCAAGAAACTCAGCGGGCTTTTTTTTTTAAATATAAAATATGGATTACAATGTGATATCGTACAATAAACATTTATAATTAAAGAGCCTAAAGGTGTTCGCTTTATTTCCAGTTCGTGGTGTCATTAAGAAAATCGTTTATGCTATAATAACCTTTCCCACACAAACGTTTTTTAACAATTCTTTTAAATTTCGTAACACATTTGTTTTGTACATTTTCTGGGATCATATTGTAGAAGCATATAAATCGCCAAACAAAAGACTTACTAACTCGACCCAACCGAGTATTTATTTATTTATTTATTTATTTATTTATTAGAATTTCAATTTTACACTGACATTACAGGGTGATCCTAATGCGCTAGTGTAGTTGTCCATAAAAATAATTATATATAATTATTTTGGACTTATTATGGACATTTAAAAGCTTAGTAATATAGATTATAGGTGCTCGTCACACAATAATAATAATAATAAGTAAATATTAGTCGCACAATATCAAATGTCAAAACCAGTTGAAATACAATCGAAAGAACTAAATTGTTATAAACATATGATAAAAATAAAAATTTACAAGTCAATATTTTGTCTTAATATTTAAATAATTTCTATAATACAAGAGGCCAAGTTGTAGGCATAATAAGTTTATGTTTGTTCCTCGTGTTAACATTATGAATGTCACAGTTTCTAGAGAATTCCTCAATGTGCTTATGAACATACAGAACATTATCAAAAATGTATTGAGAAGCAACAGTCAAAATGTTTATTTTTTTTAAATTTTCTCTTAATGATTCTCTAGGACCTAGGTTATAAATCGCGCGAAAAGCCCTCTTCTGCAGCACAAAGATGATATTAATATCGGCCGCACTGCCCCATAACAATATACCATAGGACATAATACTATGAAAATAACTAAAGTATACTAATCTCGCCGTATCTATGTCAGTTAACCGTCTAATTTTCTTAACCGCATATGCTGCAGAACTAAGCCTATTCGCCAATCCTTCAATATGGGGGCCCCACTGCAATTTGGAATCAAGCGTAATGCCAAGAAATACAGCAGATTCCACTGGTTTTACCACCTCTCCATTTAATAAAATATTCGCATCTACATTTTTGACATTTGGCGCGGTGAATTTAATATATTTGGTTTTATGATTATTTAACAATAAGTTATTGGCGCTAAACCAGTTCACGATGTCTAATAGAGCATTGTTTACTTCGTCATATAAAACTTGGCTTCGTTTCACTTTGAATATAAGTGAAGTGTCATCCGCAAACAATACCACCTTCAATATCTACGTGGGAAGTGCGAAAGGCTTGGTAATACTAAAGATTTATATTTATGACATAGGACCCAGTAGTTTACAAATAAATAAAATTGTTTCAATATCAAAATAACACAAAAGCAATAATTTTGGCTGTCTGTTTGTTTATTCCGGGTTATCGCCGAAACGACTGAACGAATTTGATGAGATCAGTGAAATAATAACTAAACTTAGACAGAAAGGAAAGTTGGTGCTTATTTTCAACAGCGTAACAGTAGCTATTAATATGTTGCTTGTTTTGGATTATACTTTTTGTAAATAAGTAAAATTTATTTTCAGTCAGGTCAGCACGGCATATCTGCAAAGAACTTTTCTTTTCTTGACCTCCAAATAACAATATAAAACAAAATGCTTTGAGCTAAGCCGAGAATTTTTGAAAGGTTCACGGTTTACAATATATTTACAATAAGGCATGCCAATTTTCCCAAGAGTTTTACGAACATATAAATTGGTAGATATATTGGGTAATTATAATCTTTTTGATTTGAAGCAGTCATATTTTACTGTATACTGCGATGTTCATCGCATCGATGACAAAACTGTGACTACACACCAATATGAAACCAATATTTCGCATCATCATCAGCCGGAAGACGTCCACTGCTGGACAAAGGCCTCCCCCAAAGATTTCCATGACGATCGGTTCTGCGCTGCCCTCGTCCAACGTATTCTGGCGATCTTGACTAGATCGTCGGTCCATCTTGTGCCTACCAACGCTGAGTCTTCCGGTACGTGGTTGCCATTCGAGGACTTTATTGCCTCAACGGCTATCTGTCCGTCGAACTATGTGTCCTGCCCGCTGCCACTTCATTTTCGCAATCATTTGGGCTATGTCGGTTGGCTTTGGTATTTCGCATATTTTTTTTAAATATGAGTTTATTTAGTTAAACATGAAAAGCATAAACATAAGCAATTCACAAAGTAAATTCAAATCCAATATTTTTTAATACCTTAAAACCTAACCATAACCTGTGAAATGATAAATTCTCGATTCCTGATCCCTTTCTCATTGCAACGGCTTTTTCAGCTATAAGCAACGCAAGTCATGTAATCAGATCAGACACGGTAAGATATATCTGTCTCTTTTCAGTGCATTGCGTTTTGCGTAGGTTAGAAAAGTCAAGCCAGTGCCAGTGCTGTAACGCTCAACTTATTGTTACTTTTCTAGGCTAGATAATTGCACCGAGACCTTTGGAATTGCTGATGTCCATTGGCGGCTGATTTTTTTATTTTCCATCAGTAATGGTTTGGAGAAGGAGTTAACTTAGCCTGTTCACACTAAATGCACACAGCATAGTCTAGTTAGCTGTAGAAGCAATTTACTGATACAGCCTGTAAAATATACATTGCCGTATGGCAAAAAACTAAGTCATAATCTTAGAATAATGACACAATAGAAGTAGTCGCCGTGTGCCCCATTTGGATAGCAATCGTTTTGACAGGAGTAGTTTTAGGTCTTGTCATATTATTATTATGATGAAAATTACCCCTAACGGAATTACATCTTACGACACGAAGTCACATACTCAACAGATGATTGGGAATGTAAATGAAGTAAACACCATAACGAAAAGCATGTACTGATAATTATATTTATTTTTAAAGGACCGTAACTTCACAAAAAATAAGTAATATTATGAATTAATGAATTTCTTTATTCATTTAGGTACAATTTGTACGCTTATGAAAGTCAAGTTTGATGCCATATTGGTTAAAGAGACTACTAAGAGATTACAAAAGTCATCTCTATAATATTATGTGAAAACTACGGTCAGAACTCTTTTGAAGATTAGGAAATATATTGTCTTATTTTTTATTTCTATTCACATGTATTTATTTTCTTTCTTTCTTAAATCTAAGTTTTTATTTCATTCATTTAATACATAATATAATTTTTATAATAAAAACAAAATGCATCGACGAACTTTAAAAAACTAGATCCACATTAGCTTAATAAAAGTTCGCCAAAAATATCAAGCGGCGTTGTACATACGTACGTATAAATTAATTTATACAGATAACATTAAAATATTCGTGTAAATTAGCACCTTACTTGGTGGCAGTAATTTTCAAAGTCAATTGTATACCCTTATAAGAAGTTCATTGTTACTGAACACTTCGTCATTGAGTGGCGTTGTATTCCAAGGGCTGTCAAAACAACTGAACTAAAACTCTACCTAATGACGCGTAGGCTGAGTTTTGCTTCAGACAATTATCAGCGTTATTGTTGTTTATTGTACGTCAATGACAATATATTATAAAAACTTAAACTTAAAGTGCCGCCGGCAGCGGTGGCATCGCTGCAGAATGCAGATAAAGCTATCACTGTGTGTCTTTGAGCTAACCGCCTAGCGAGAACCGCTTCATATATTGATTGAGGCTCTTTGCCTCACCTTTGAGACCTTTCGCCGTAAAGACTATCCGGACTATGATCGTCGAGTCAACGTCTCATGTGTCGGTTATCTCGTTAGCCAAGTCATTTTAGATGTCGTTTGGTGACACATCGTTGGAGGCTGACTTGTTCAATTTCAAATATTGTTATTCAATATATGATGTGACATCACTTATTGAAAGTCAAAAATTGAAAACCCATTCCATAACGAATGCCTGAGACCTGAGAAGAATGGGTGCAACAAACTCATCGTGCTTAAAAATTTGTTTACGAAGTAATATTGTACAATTAAACTTATTATTTAAAAGCCTGAAGGCGCTCCATTCTCAATCTGTGGTATCATTATGTTTTTTTTATGTAAGTTACCTCATAACTTTGACTGGGTGAACCGATTTTGATAATTATTTGAATGCTGGTGCTTCCTGTGTGGTCCGATCCAGATCTGACAATGGCATACATGAGAAAACCATAAAAGTTTTAAATTTGCTATACATACGTATAGCAAAGTGGATGATAAATTTACGAATGACTCAATATCGCACCAACCGATTTCGATGATTCTTTTTTTATTGGAGATGATATACTTTAAAGATAGTTTGGTGAGAGTTTGGTTAGGTTCTGATTACGGAATCCATGACAAAGTAACGGAACTCTTCAAATCTTAGGAGCAAATTAACGATACTCGGCCGAATCTTTTATACCCTATCCGCATATTTAAGTCATCTACCATAAAATAGTGGATAATTGGTGGTGTGCATAAATGGTCAAGTAATTGTCGTAGTCAAATATGATGATCAATGGGACTCCTTAACGGTGCGATCTGTGGCAGAATTTTTAACTGTCTGTAATTAAATTGCAAAGCGCTTACGTTCATTGCTGGTTTGAAAATTTTAGTATATCTACACATATTTAATTTAACAAATTGTTAGTTAGTGTACTTCAAATTCACTAAAAATAAAAATAAAAAATAACAACCGACTTCAATAACACTATTCCAAAACAATAGATATAATATGCACTAAAAAGTATAAAATAATTGCGTATTTTTATACAATCTAATTAATCGATTATAACAACATAATCGACACCGATTCCAAAAATAACAATAATCTAGATATAACTAGAATTAGATTGTATAAAAATACGCAATTTTTTTTATATTTTTAGTGCATATTATATCTATTGTTTTGGAATAGTGTTTTCGAAGTTGGTTGTTTTTTTGTTAATTTTTTTTACATTTTTTTGTAAAACGTAATGCTTTTGTTTTGAACATTTTCTGGGATATTGCTGTGCAAAAAAGCATATACATCGCCCCACAAAAGACTTACTAACTCTACTTAGCCGAGTATAAGGTATATTAGTTTGTCTGTTCCTGGTGTTAACAAGAGCGACATCTCAAGTCAATTTCCTAATATGCAAATATTGGGGTTAAGCAGGTTATCAACTGTAAAGTAGATCCTGTAGATGAAGCCACAACCTGAGAGTTGAACAAAGCATACACGATTTTATAACGAGACATCACTCAAACGGTTAGCTCCGTTGGTTAGAGCACCGGCACGGAACGCCGGAGGTCGTGGGCTCGAATCCCGCATCGTTCATAAAATTTTGTGTTTCAAATTTTATTTGTAGATAGAATATCGTTAACTTCGTCATACATAGCATGGTTTCTTTTCATTTTGAAAATCAGTGAAGTGTCGTCCGCAAACAATACTACCTTATGGTTTTTCTCTATAATATTAGGAAGATCATTTATATAGATAAGGAAGAGGAACGGTCCAAGAATAGACCCTTGTCCTCATACTGAGAGGAGTCCCAGTAGATCTCCTGCCATTCCCGTCGATCTTCTGATTTCTATTGTGCCTTCTGATGTTGATGAAGTATCTAAAAATAAAATAAGAAGTGTTGGAACAGGAACTTATAATATGTTTTTTTTAATGAAATTTAATTTGCAAGAAACATTGTACATAAGATGTTAAAATAATATTATTGATAATCCAATATGTTTCGTCAATTGACATGCAAAATATGTTATGAAATTGTCTAAATACCAATACACTACTGTTATACTGAAATTTAATAATTTAAAATGTTTATTTAGATTCACATAATGCCATCAAACTTGTAAAAATCAAATAACTTGTAAAGCAATTAACCAAGTCTCGTAACTCAGTTGTCCATTAAATATGTTAAGTCGGTCAATCCATTCAGACCCCCGAAGGTGGAAGGAACTGGGGGCTTTCCCTCAGAATCCTTCGTGAAATGTATCTATTGGTGGCTAGGCCCATTATCACATACCGTTGTTTGGTGTGGGCAAATAAGACATCTACCGTAGTGGGAAAACTATGCCTTATAAAACTGCAAAGGCTAGCATGTCTCTGTGCCACAGGCGCTACGAAATCCTGCCCAACAGCAGCCATGGAGGTGATATTATATCTTCCACCGCTGCATATAGCAGTAACAATTGCTGTCAGAATAGCTATAATCAGATTAAAAAACAGCGGGACTAGAACGGGCATAAATGCAAGCCAACATGTCCTAAAGCTACTGGCAAAGTTGTCACACACCTGGTTTATGCCACAAGACGAAATTCACCCAATAAATAGCTTTGAGCAGAATATCAGGCTAATTATCAGCAACAAGGAAGACTACTGCGATACCACAGTAAACCTAGATAGTCATACCATAAAGTGGTACACGGATGGCTCCAGGACTGCAGCCAGTACCGGTGTTGGAGTTTTCGGCCCAGCAATCAATTACCATGAAGCCTTAGGTAACTTCACGGTTAGTGTAGAAATGCAGAAGTAAACTAGAAATCCTTTGCCAGATAAATCAAGTTACCCTGGCTTGGATACCTGGGCACAAAGGTATAGTAGGTAATGAGAAAGCTGACCAGCTAGCTAAGGATGGAGCCTCATCTCCCTTCATAGGCCCTGAACCCTTTTGTGGAGCTGGAGAATGGCTTATCCGCAATGTCATCAAGAATCCAGAAATGCTGGAGGCAGCCAGTTATAGGTCCTCGCTGCCAGGCCATCGGCAAGCTAAAAGGCTCCTAGGCAACTATCAACGTAAGCGTGCCAAGCAATGTGGACAGGAGACAACTGAGAGTTCTCACGGGGTTCCTATCCGGCCATTGTGAGCTGAATGGCACCTGTGCAGATTCTCCTGCGAAGCCGCTGAAGACCTTCACATACACATCCTTCTGGAATGCGAAGCCCTTGCCAGAATCAGACTGGGGTGTCTTAAAATACTTTCACTTAAAGCAGAGGACGTGCCATGCCTGGACCCTCTGAGAATCCTACGCCTTTTAAAAGTAATAGGTCTCGAGGATATAATTTCAATCTCATTTCCAAGCATATACCAAGTATAGTAACTAGACATCGGTTTGGCGTGGCCAACACGAGACAGATAATATCCTATATATACAGCGTGAACCAGAAAGGGTTTAACATCTCTTCAATGGTACGTTATTTGGGTCATATGCAATAGTATGGTGATGTTTAAGTTTTAATAAATAAAAAAAAAGAAAAATACTTCCCTACGAAATAAAAACTTTATTTATCAATTTCTTTTCTTAGACAACCCTAACTTTTAAAGGGACTGCCATTTTTAGGCGGGACCTTTGTTTGTAAACAGAACGAGGTTACCTACCTACGAACATAAACAAAGCGTAGGTACGTACCATTCTTTTTATTTGTATCTTGAGCAGGTTTTAAATACACCTGTTATACAATAAATACACAGAAAATACCACATCACGTCATGTTGATTATGTTTTAGGTGCCCGGTTATTTTATCACTAGTATCTTCAAAACAGCCCAGGTACATCATGCATACACATGATCAAGCGAAGCATTAGTCCTCTGTGATCCACCACGATCAGAACTACAAAACGACCCAGTTAAGTGGAGCCTGTGCTTGGTGCACAGGCTTTCGGCAACTTACGGATGAAAATAAATATTTATTTATTTCACACACATAGCAACTATCATTACAGTTATTAGTTGACAGTTACAAACAAACAAGAATAACAAACACAGCAAACAACAATCAAATCAAACTAAAACTAATCATACAATCAAACATTACATTACAAATAATATATCACACCAGAAAATAGAAAAACTTAAACATACTACTATTTACCATAACATACTACATATAACAATACCCTTGTGAGTTCACTCCACGTACACTCAAAAATGTCCACTTTGTTGTGGAGTTCATTTATATGGCGAAGGGCTCTAGTTAAAGGCGACTTTGCCAACACATTTGTTCTCGCCATCGGAATGGACAGTAGTGGCGGATGGAGGCGCCTCCACACGTACCGGTCCGGCATACGAAGACTCAAGCAGCACAGAACTCCCGGGTTGTGCTCCTTCCCGCGCAACAACTTCACCACATACGCTGCTAGAAAAATTCCTACGGACGCTCAACTCAGTATACCCAACCATACCCAGCACAAACAGTGTCGGATACATAAGTGGGTAAAATGGGTATACTCCATATAACTTGAATAAAAAAATATAAAAAAAATATTAAATTAAATTAGTGACACCCATAATGTCAATACTAGAAATAGGGATAGGCTTGCTGTTCATGTAAGTCGACTTCAAAAAGTCACAAATTCACAGACATTCAGAACTTACCTTTAAATGAATATAAATCAGTGCTAAGGAAATAGTTGTATACAAAAGGGTACTATAAAATATCTGAATCTAAAGAACCCTTGGGACTGAGCTGCTGGGCTGTGACATGTGTGTCTCAGTTTGATAAATGTCATTATAGTTATATAATTTAAATATTAATATTGTTTCTGTTTTTTAATCAATTTTAATAAGAATAATAATAATAATGAGTTATGTAAATTGAAACAAAATAGTAAGAAGAGGCATTGAGTAAGTATTGCATAATATGTAGATGAACATTGTTTTCCTATTCGGTAGATTTCTCGTGACAGGCATCGTCGTGCTTGCTTAAATGCCTCTGCTTGTGGCGGCGACGTGGGGCGGGTCGTTCCCTTCACTAAGATATGGTCGAGGGAGGCGATGGCTGGTCCATGCGTCATGCTCGTGAATGGGTGCTACTCGTGGTGGCTGGATGATCTTGTTACCGGGAGGTCTGCTTGATGTGTTTTTTATTATTATTATTTCCTTTAAAGTTAAAGTTATTATATATTTTATTTTATGAAATGCGCACATAATGCCTCTATGTATTTTTTTTATATGAGAGGGGGCAAACGGGCAAGAGGCTCACGGGATGGGGAGAGGTGAGGCGGTTGCCCATGGACATCTGCAACAACAGGTGTGTCAAGAAATGCGTTGCCGGCCTTTAAGGTGGGAGTATGCTTTTTTCTTGAAGGTCCCTAAGTCGTATCTGTTCGGGAAGACCGCTGCCGGTAGTTGATTCCACAAAGTGGCTGTGCGAGGCAAGAAATTTCGAAGAAAACGCGCGGTTGTGTAATGCCAGACGTCTACGTGATGCGGATGGTACTTTGCACGTAATGTCCGATGGTGGAATTCGGCCGCTGGAATCAACCCGAACAGCTCCTCTGAGCACTCCCCGTGATAAATGCGGTAGAAGATGTAGAGAGAACCCACATCTCTACGCAATGCTAGAGAATCAAGCCGATCGGAGATGACTTGATCGTGGATGATTCGAGCCACTCTTCGTTGTATGCGGTCAAATGGAAGAAGCTGGTACTGGGGATAACCCGCCCAGAGGTGAGAACAGTACTCCATGTGAGGCCAAATTTGCGCCTTATAAAGTTGCAGGCGGTGGCTTTTAGTGAAGTAATGTCTCGCCTTACTGAGTACACCAAGCTTTTTAGAGGCCAGTTTGGCCTTCTCTTCCTAGTGACCACGGAACTGAACGTCGCTCGATATATCGACGCCAAGTATGCCAATACAGGCTGTGACAGTTAGAGGAGTGATCTCGAATCGAGGGGATACGACAAAGGGAGACTTTTTAGTGGTGAACGCACAAACTGTTATCTCCTTGGGGTTGAATTGGACTAAATTTTGTCGACCCCATTCCGAGACTTTGCAAAGCATAGTCTCGATTTCAGACACAAGTTTGTTCCGGTTCTCGTCGACGCTATCCCGGGTCATGTTGGCACGGCCGGTGTAGGAAGCATACCCCGTGCTGTCGTCTGCATAGCAATGAGTATTGCTGATTTGCAGTATATCATTGATATGCAGAAGAAACAGCGTAGGGGATAGCACACAGCCTTGCGGGACACCAGCGTTTATGGGTTTTAAGTCGGAGCATGCACCGTTGATAACAACCTTGATGCTCCGATCAGCCAAAAAGCAGTGACCCATTTGCACCACTTCTCGGGAAGCCCATAGGATGGCAGTTTCGCTATAAGCGCTTTATGCCACACCCGATCAAAGGCCTTCGCTATGTCCAAACTCACCGCCAACGCCTCTCCCTTCGACTCAACTGCTTGCGCCCATTTATGGGTGAGGTACGCAAGAAGATCACCAGCTGAGCGACCCTGACGGAAACCGTACTGGCAGTCGCTGATCAGCTGGTGCCCCTCTAGGTATCCCAAGAGCTGGCGGTTGATGATCGACTCCATTACTTTGGAGAAAATGGAGGTAATGGCAATGGGGCGGTAGTTGGACGGATCTGAGCGTACACCTTTCTTAGGGATCGGGTGCACTAAAGCCGCCTTCCATAATTTCGGGACTACGCCTGATGAGTAGGAGAGCCGGAAAAGACGGGTAAGGACCAGCGCCAGTTCCGGAGCACATGTCCGCAGCACTATCGGGGGAATGCCATCGGGCCCGCTCGATTTGTGAATGTCCAAGGTGAGAAGCGCCTTAAACACGGCACCATGCCGGATTTTTACCTCCAGCAAATATGAATCGCACCGCGGAATATGCGGTGGTGGTGCACCTTGGTCATCCAGAGTCGAGTTGGACGCGAAGAGGGAACCCAGGAGATCAGCTTTCTCTTTCGCGTCATGGGCCAGCGAGTCATCATCCCTGTGCAGTGGCGGAATGGCTGGCTGGCAGAAGTTTCCTTGGACAGCCTTGGCGAGCGACCCGAACGCACGAGTTCCCGATTGAAGGCGTGCAAGTGTCTCGCCAATTCTGTCAATGTGCTTCGACTTCGCGTCTCACTCTGCTGACCTATAGTGCCACACGCGGCGACAACCTAAGAAGCGGGGCCGTGTTAGGCGCGTGATCGGCACGGTGCTCCGGATCAGGCAGTGGTCCGACGATCCCAGAGGAGGGTCAACGGAAACTAGGTAGCCGTCCGGATGTGAGGTCAACAGAAGGTCCAACAGTGAAGGTGTATGATCTTGCACATCTTGGATTCGCGTTGGCGCAATAACCAGTTGCGTCAGACCATATGCTAAGGCGAAGTCGTGAACAGATCTCCCTGCATGATCGGTGGTACGTGAGCCTAGCCATTCGGCGTGGTGGGCGTTAAAATCGCCAAGAAACACGATCTCTGCAGTGGGGATCTGCTCCAACATGGAATCTGTAGCCATTTGGATGTGTTCGAGGAGCCGGTCAGTCTCTGCGTTACCGCTATGGGACCTATACAGACATGCGTAGATTCGTGGATGGTCATCGCAGTCTACACGCAGCCAGATGATGGATAGGTCCTGTCCTTCAAGAAAACTAAGGCGTCGAGAACAGACATCCTCCCTGACGTAAACGCACACGCCAGCCCGTGGTATAAAGGAGTGTTCCAAATTATACCCCGGGTAGGAAAGGTAAGATGAATCAGCCAGGGAGGATATCTGTGTCTCGGTTAAAAAGATCAGGGCCGGCTTCGCCGTCTCCAGGTGAAAGTGGACGGCATTTAAATTTGAGCGAAGCCCCCTGATGTTGCAAAAGTCCACAGCGAGTGTGGAGGTGGTTTAAGCCTCCTGCTCTTTTTGCCCCGAGTCAGCGCAGATTTTCCGCCTCCAGAATACGCGGGGCGGCCTGGGCAACCACTTGTAGGTACAGGCCCTAATTGTGGACGCCCAGGGACGGATTCTCCAGGGCTGCATAGCCTGGTACCGTCCTGGAGTAGTCTCTTTTTAGTCTGTGCTGCCATTTGTATTTGGGAGGGAGGGCGTAGGCCTCCGGATAAATAACGAATTATATATTTATAATGATATAATCTATTATTTATTAAAACTGGCAAGCGTTATTTAATATTTATTCGATACGCGATTTTTGCCGCCTGCCAAATTATTCTCTAAGAAGACTGCATAAGAACTAAATTCAAATTAAAGTCATTTAATATTTATTTGAAACGCGATTTTTGTCAGCTGCCAAATTCTGCTCTAAAAGGACTGCATAAGAACTACATTCAAATGAAAGTCCAGCTGTAAAAGGAAATATAGTAGGCAATCGAATATATTTTGTTCCGCTATGCAACGCGTTAGATTATTTTCGTTCGAATATATCAGTGCGGTTCTAACCAAAAAATATATTTATATTTGTTTGCCGCTTACGGCTCGCTTGACTTCGTATGACGTATTTTGATAATTGATTAGGTATTCGTAGTATTTGGAATATTATCGTGCGTTTATGAGTGATTTTGAATTGGTTATTGATTTTTTGTAAATAAAAGTTATTTTTATAATAGTTTAGTGAAATGAATTGAACTTTAAAAAATGTTCATAAACTGGAACAATTTATTAATTATTGCATAAATAAAATCTATAGGTAAAATATATATTAACAGAAAAAATAATTTTAGTCAATCCTAAACGTGTAAAATGTAGGTATGAAAGAAAGTTCAATTTTTGTAATTGAGTAATTACAATAACGATTACAATGCAATAATGTGTAGAATAATATTTATTTTAACAGCGCACGACACAACTTCATTTTGCAACGATAGTCAAAACTCGTCGTTCTACGAAGCGAACTAATATATTATAGCGTAAAAAATAATAGGCGTTTTAAAAGTAGCGTATCGTTATAACGCGATTTTAATATATAGCCGTTGCGAACACCTCTATAAAAGAGTGGCAATAAGTTTCTTGCTACTTCTTCTCATTAGCAACCCTTTACGACGACGATCTGTATAGCCGAGTGGTTACCGATCCTACCTACTAAGCTAGAGGTCCCGGGTTCGAATCCCGGTAAGTGCAAGCATTTATATGATGAATATGGATGTTTGTTTCCGAGTCATGGATGTTTAAATGTATTTATGTATGTTTATATGAATTTATGTATGTTTAAGTAAGTATATTGTATTTAATATATCGTTGTCTTGTAACCCATAACACAGGCTATATATGCTTAACTTGGGGCAAGATATTTTGTGTAAAAAGTGTGTCAATATTATTATTATTATTTACGAAGTAGCGGTAAATTCAATAAGAGACAATATTTTTCCGTGACCTACATGAATAAAGTGTTTTTGAATTTGAATTTGAATTAGTTACAATAGGTACATAATATGACAAAAGTGTTCTTTCACTATCACTTTTACATCGTAAAACACAACATCGCACCTTACACCTCCTTCGATTTTACTTAAAATAATCACTGATGTTGAATAAATAGTGGCTATTTCACACGTTCCACAAGAATAATAGGTATCTTTATAGACGCAAATAAAAGTAAACAAAATATCTGTGCAGCGCTGTCAAGTTTGCTTAGCACGTGTCTATCTAATCACTCTATCTCATTTCTTTAAATAAGACTCGCATAAGTTTTTCTTTTTCTCGTTTAAGTGAGATGGAAGCTATCAATTAGTTTAGTTACTATACTTGGTCTATGTCTCCAAGCCTCGATTGTCTTCCTTAACTTTTGAGTTGAGGGTAGCCGCGCGAGCAGGGGGCACAATAGATCCTAGGATTTAAGTGCATTTTAATCCCCGAATCAAATTGATAATAATAATATTTAGACCCTACAGAGTACAGTCCTTCTGTTCTAAGGAGCTGTCTGTCTTAGGTTCACGTTACTTAGTTTACACGAATAAATTCTAACAGAACAGTATCTTCAACGAACTGTTTGTTTTTATCTTTTCTGACTATCTGTGTGGGCTGAACAAATTCTTGCATATTTACTTGGCACCCATAAATCAGTTTATCCTGTTGCATTTATCCATTATATTTTATTTTTGGATGTAATGGAAACCATAAATAGAATATTTATATTAATATTTTATTACACATAGTTATCATGCCCTTTATTTTATTATCAATACTAGGAACACGTCCAAATGTCGTTCTAATTTCCTTACTCCATAGAAATACTGTATAATAAGAACAAATCAAAGTACACTAAAAATTTGCACTTTTAATGTAAAATCTTTAGTATCGTTAGAAAGATATATTGAATTAACTCTTGCTCTCAAAAATATCAACTTTGACATAATAGGCCTATCAGAAGTCAGACGAGCAGGCCTAAGCATAGAAGAATACCAGGACTATGTGTTATGTTATATAGGGAAAACAAAAGTTACACATGGAGTAGGATTCCTCGTTAAAAAGGAGCACAAAAATAAAATAACTAAATTCACGGGAATCTCTGAAAGAGCAGCACTCTTACAACTGGAATTTGATAACTTTCCAATCTCTCTGATACAGGCTTATGCGCCAACAGAGAAAGCAAACGAGGACGAGATTAGTCAATTTTACGAAGATCTATATCAAGCTCACTCCCAAATAGATGGCAAAGTTCTGGTAATCGGAGACTTTAACGCAAAAATTGGCCGACAATAAAAATCTGATAACAACCAAATCTTAGGTCGATTTAGTCACGGTGAAAGAAACAAAAGAGGCGAGCGGCTAATAGAATATGCCACTGAATACAAATTGGCGATAATGAATACTTTCTTTAAAAAGAAAAGAAACAGAAAATGGACTTGGATATCTCCGGATAGGAAAACTTTAAATGAAATCGAATTTATATTGACTAATATTCCACAAATGGTAACGAATGTTGAAGTTATTAACAACTTGAAATTTTCCTCCGACCACAGGCTAGTAAGAGCCACTCTTACTACAAAACTACCGAAAATGTCTAGGAAAACCTTCAAAAAAACTACAAGTACACCCAAAACAAGCGAAGAAATCGACAAGTATTTAAATAATCTTACAGAACTTTTCGGAACTTCAAACAATCTGAGCAAAGCGGCCGACGTACAGATCTACTACAACCAACTAGAAAGCATCATACTTAAAAGCCTAAAAACACACCAGGCAACAGAAGTCAAAACACATAAAATTTCAGTAAGGAAACAGAAACACTAATCAACAGACGAACAGAACTAATAAAAACCAAAAACAAGAACACTGATATGAAAAAAGAACTAAGTAGATTGTACAAAACTACAAATAAATCAATAAAAAAAGATTACGCCAACTACAGATACAACATAATAACCAAAAATTTAGAAAAATTCAGAAGTATAAAAAGAGCATACAAGGAATTAACCACTCACAAAAAATGGGTACATAACCTTAACCATATATCAGAGGAAACGAAAACAAGGAAAAACGTGATTGAACATGCAACAAACTTCTATAAAAATCTGTACATGAAAAATGCAAATGTGAACGATTTCACTGAAAACCGAACTTACTGTGAAATAAAATCTAACACTGTGGAATTATTCGATGAAAAGGAAGTGCATACACACATAATGCAATTAAAAAATGAAAAGAGCCCTGGCCCAGATGGTATCAGCAATGAAGCTATAAAAACTGGAGCAAAAGTCCTACTACAATACCTTACTAAATTATTTAATATGATCTTAAACACAGAGACTGTTCCCAAAGGTTGGTGTTCGTCAGACATAACTCTTATTTTTAAAAAAGGCAATCCGCAAGATATTGACAACTATAGGCCAATTAGTCTTCTATCAAGCACATATAAACTCTTTGCTTCAATAATACTGAAACGAATAACTAAGGAAATTGACAACGCACAACCTACACAGCAAGCAGGCTTTCGCTCAGGTTTCAGGACTATTGATCACATACAGACAATTGAAAAAGTAATAGAAAAACACAAAGAATTTAACAGACCACTCTATGTGGTGTTTATAGATTTTAGAAAAGCATTCGATAGCATCAGTCACATCTCCATCTGGAACGCGCTTTACTCTTTAAATATCGACCAGATATATATCAACATTATAAAAAACGTGTATGAAAATAGTACAAGCAAAGTTAGACTGGAGACCAGCGGAGAACCCTTCAAAATCGAACGAGGTGTAATACAAGGTGACCCATTGTCACCTAAGCTTTTTACAGCGGTTCTTCAAGACATTTTCAGTAAAATATATTGGACACGCAAAGGAATTCTGTTAAATGGTAAATATCTCAATCATCTGCGATTTGCAGATGACATTGCGATACTGGCTGAATCACCTAAACACTTAGAGGAAATGGTAACAACACTCGACCAAGAAAATAAAAAAGTTGGTCTTGCAATGAACACAAACAAGACAAAATTAATGACTAACCATTACAGAAGGCCAATACAAGTAAACGGACACACAATAGAATATGTTGACAGTTACATCTTTTTGGGGAAACAAGTCTCATTCAATACAAACAGCAACTTAGAAGAAGTAAAGAGGAGAATAACATTAGCGTGGAAAAAATTCTGGTCTCTTAAAGAAATATTAAAAGGCAACTATAGCCTGCATATGAAAAAAAATTGTGATGGACAGTTGTATTATGCCATGCCTGCTATATGGCTATCAAACCTGGGCATTCACAAAAGAAATAGAACAAAAAATAGAAAAGACACAAAAAGCAATGGAGAGAAGCATATTGCGGATCAGAAAACTACAAAAAGTACGTAGTGAGGACATTAGAAAGAAAACCAAGCTTACCGATGCACTAAGACACGCGCTAACATTGAAATGGCAATGGGCTGGCCACATTGCACGCTTCACAGACAGAAGGTGGACAATAGAGACCACCAAATGGAAACGACCACCAGGTAAAAGATGCACTGGTAGACCAAAGCAGAGATGGGCAGATGATATCGTGCAGTCGGTGGGGAGAAACTGGATCGATCAGGCCAAGGATAGGGAAAAATGGAAAAAGTTGGGGGAGGCCTATACCCAAAATGGGGTCCATAACCAAAGTAATATAGAATAAATAATTAAACTGGTCACTCTAAATAAAATTAACACTAGATTTTAAGAACTTTAAATGACTAACATTTGTTTGTATATTATGGGTTATGGAATAAATGGCTTATTATTATTTATACAAATACTGTTGTATATAAATACTAATAATAAATACCTGCTGTATGCTATTTTAATAAAATTGACAAAAAACATCATTTAAACAAAAACCCTATAACATGGGTAAAACTATGACACTAAATTCTCGTTGTGACTGTTTTAATGTTATGTTTATTTTGATTACGATAAATTTACTGAAAATAGGTGACTATGGATAAAAAATCAATACTTTTGGTAAAACATTTCACACAAAATGAATTTAAGTCGAGCTTGTTGCACATAATATTGAAAACGTTAGGTGAAAAGTAATACTTACGCGTGGAAGCGAATTCCTGGATTTTTTTATATTAACTATAGCTTTGTCAGCAATACACAATACACCCAACCATATTGTTAAGTTTTATAACTACATAAAAACAACCTTTAACACAACCAAACATGTTTCAAAAACAATAAAATCACAAAAATACTATTCGCCAACCGATAACATGACAGAATTTTGATTATTTGTCCCAAAAGTTGACATTGGGCCAAATAAATAAATGGGTTACGCGATAGAGATGCAAGATCAATAGTTTTGTCCCGTTCTAACTCAGCCTTAGTTGTATATCGCTTGTCCTTTCTATTTGTAATAAAGTTACCGACGCTACTTCTGTAGCGTTAATATTCTAAGTTTACAGCTTATAAATATTACCAGTATTACACAAACTCAGACATGACATGCTGTTTATTTATATTATAATTTCACATGAACGCATACATTTACTAGTTAAAAAGTAAAATAGAAAACAAAATGGTTTTTATTGAATTTTTCTTTTAATGTTGTGTACTTTTCTTTAATGAATTACATAAAGAATAAATGAATTAAGTTTAAAAATAATTCACCAAGGATAATTATGTAAGACTTTACCAGATATTGACAATTAGGTAAATAACAATCTTACCAATAATGCTTGTTAAATTATATACTTATAATTAATATACTAGCCTATAAACCAACAAAGCATGTGAGAAAAGAAAGTTCCAACGGGGATATAGCAAGATAAAAAATGTAAGCGAACCCAAAAAAACAAACCCAATAAACCCGTATCTGTTACCCATAATTATTTAACTGACAAGTCGTAAACAGTCAGCTACGCTTAAAATAAGCTGCTTAATTTTATGAATATTGAACCACTGCTAAGGTAGCGCATACATTGGTAAACATCATTTCAATTTTATTTAATATTATGTTACTTATCTACATAATATAGCTGATTAATGCCACATTTTTTACATCAATAAATCTAGATGTTACTCATTACAATAACTACCATTTAGAAAGCGATACTTTTCTTCTATACTTACTCTTCGTTTATATGTGTCTATGATCTAGCGATTTCTCAAAAACTAAGCTCTATGGTGTTTACACTCTATGGCTTATGGCCGACGTTTCATCACTTCCGTAAAAACAATGAAATTACGCGCTCTTTTAAGAAACGTTATAACATGATTAAAATTATTGAATATTAAGGAATTTGTTATTTAATTCCTTAATTCACATTGGTTTTATCTCTCAATACGAGAGATTTAATTTTTCACATGAAGTATATATATACTACATGTATATATATACTTATACTCTCATATGAGAATGAAACATTTTGTGTTTTATTATTTGCGTAAGTACTGCACAATTAATAATATGTACTTCTAACTCTATAGTTTTTCGATTATTTTTAATAAATTTAAATGAAAAATAGGCATTGTCTTAGCAGATATAGAATTATATAGAATAAAATTTCTGGAAAGGTTTTTCTGAAATATTATAAATCTAACAAACATCAAATCGAAAGCATTATCGTTGCATGAACGATATCATTTCTTTTCAAATTTTGTGGTTATGTACACAACAGTAGTAAGTTACATGCATTTTAATTTCATAATGATAATAACGACAAGTTTTATTCGGAAAAAAGGCTGCTATAGAAATAAAAATACTTTTATCAGGGTTTATTCTAATTTAAGTTCTTTAAATATTGCAGCATTTTGGAAAACTGATTAAATAACTATACCTACATTTCATATTTCTGTAAACCCTTACAGCATTGCCCAGTCCAAACTGTTAATTATTGTATTCTATAAAATTACTTACATAAATTTTAAACGTCAACATTATCATTTATGAATACCGCGGACAGCTGATGGTTTTAATAGCAGAAAGATAAATAAATAAAATACTATGTCACTTAGGAAGTTTTGAAAAAGTAATGGATAACACATAATTTTTTTTTGCACATGTAGAGTATTTAATTCATTATAATTTTATTAAAACTTTGAATACAAGCGCTTCATGCCTGCACAATATTAAACACAAAACCGGTCGCATAGCGGCCCAAAGAAATTTAAAAAATTCGTTATTTTTTTATGGCTTCTCGTGAGGGGTGGAATTCCGAAAACGGCGCGCGGCGTTCGCTAGGGGATGCTTGAATTTTTCATTCGGCTCGCGCCTGCGCGCGTAGTTCGCGCCACTTGTACGTTGGTCGGTTGTCGTTGCTTGCAAGCCAGATGTTCTGAAAAAGCTTCCTGTCGTCGCCGTTTACAGCTCTGCAATATTTCAATAATTTAAAATGTGGACAAGGTTGATTTATTTGTTTTCGAGTATTAGTGACATAGTAAGAGTGTAGATATGTGTCTTATAATAGTGTTCTAAAAAGTAAACGGGCGACGGGCGTCTCCGTATCAACGAGTTCACTCGAAACCAACAAAGCGGCGGACATTTTATTTTGAGTACTCGATAATGTAGCGTTTGCGTCGAAAAAATTAAATGTCGTTTTATCGTACTGTATTGGGATATCGTTCGCTTACACCTTTCGTAAGTATGACTTTTATAAACCAGGTAATTTATTCAAAATTTTCAATGAAATAAGAGTACGTTGCAATGGTTATGATTACGTTTTACCGCTAGGTTGTCGATAATTTTTGGTAATTTGTCGTTGATAACGTGACGTAAGCCTATTCGGAGACTTATTTACATCTGCTTTTAAACGTGGAATGAAAGTCATCAAATTTGTAAGCTTTAAAGAGCCGTGTGCTAACGAAGGCTTCGTGCCAGATTTCCGCGCGCGCGGCTCCCCTAACCTCTTCTCTAATCTAATTGACTGATGAAAACGTTTAGTTGATATAAAAATTTACTCCACCACATTTTAAGTTTTCAATGGTTTTGGGATGACAGCGATGCCGAGGGGGGTGAAGCGAGGGCAGGCGGAGGGCGAAGCTGAGGTGGTGGTACGCGTCGGGGCGTCTCCGTCGCAGACCACTTTCTTGGATGACAGCCCAAACCAGCCCATCAGCTATCACCTACTCGACCATGGCTACGGCGCCACGCCACAGCATCAGATACGGCGGGAGGCGCCCACCGCACCGCCGAAGACCTCAGAAGTAAGTACCCTGATAGCTGATAGAACAGCTGAGTTGTCACTTGTCATCCACATTGAAATTTGACTACATTAGCACTTAATTATTGATTCTATAATGTAAATTTTGTTCTATAAATCAGCTGTTTACTATTCAGTTTTTTGCTACTGCAGAAAGTAGAGTTTCTAAATGACTGAGATTAGTTTTATAAATAGTAATGTACTAATCAATGATTTGTGAAAAGATTTTAATGCATGAAATAAATTGAACTAAGAAACTTCATGTAGAATTTAGAATCACTAAATGAAAAACAAACTGAATTTACAATGTCTTATAAACCCTCAATCTGTACTCTACTTCTACACATCAGAGAATTGTTTCAACTTTGCAGAGATGGTGTTAACCTATCGGTTATCAGCCTAGATCACTTGAAGGTCATTTAACTATTTTCATTTCTCTTTCAAGTAAATATTTTATAATATCTCTAGTAAGGATAAGGTTGGTAGTGAAATTTAAAATTCAAATGCAGGCAATATGACACATTTAAATAAATACGGTTATTGAGGAGTTATTAAGTCTTGGATGTAAAGATTGTTATTTTCTATAAGTTTATAGAATTGGGTTTTCAGTACAGCATATCTCAGCCAGTTATTGAGGTCAAAGACCCTTACGGGGTCAGTGAACTAAATAAAAATGTGGTATCTATAAAATTAAATCAAATTGAAGATTCCAAAAGATATTTAAAAAGATAACAACATTTGACTCATCTACTATAACTAGAATTTTACTATTTTTTTAATTTAAATATTTTATCCTTTGATGAAGGTGTTATTATTAGCTCAGTATGAGTTTTTACTCCAGCATTAATACAATTATAATATTAACTTAAATATTATATAAACTTCAATCACTTATTAAACTTAGTATCATAAGAGAATGTCTCATGAATAATGGGGAAGTTGTTAATGAATTTATGGAAGGAAGTGCTTAATGATGTCATATTGTGATAACTCCCTCTTACCTTACTATACTTACTGTATATTATTATGTCTGCTTTTTTCAGGTGTTTCATATTATTGTAAAGTACTATGTAAAGGAAGATTTTATCATGTGAGCATCAGTAGTCTATGATTTTCTTATATTGTAGATCAAGTTGTTAGTTACAAAACAATGTGATGTGAATCTGTTTTTTTTAAATACATGCTTAAATTGTTTGAATTTCAATTTTTAAATTACTTAAATATTGAAATATATGTTCCTTGATTCATTAACATATTATATTTACAATGCTTTTTACAAATTATTATCATATCTATTTATAGAGATCTAATATTAAAATTAATTTTAGTCATTGAGTTACTCAAATAATATTTTTTTTTATTAATTGACTTACTGTAATCTAAAGGTTTTTAGATTCCACGCTAAAAATAAGAGCTCTTATCATGTTATAGATATTGATGCATTTATCTAATATATAAATATTAAAGGTTTTAATGCCTATATTTGCATTTTTGGTGATCCTGGGATCCTGATATTTAGTAAGTATTCCGATGGGAAAAGCAATTCTTTATCAGCATTATATAGATTAGAAAATTATTATCTTTTTGTCTTTTTATCTATATCAGAGTACACAAAAACTATTTATTGAAGTTGATACTACTATGATTTAGTGTTTTTTAGTTTCAGGGTAGGAAATAGGTAGAACTTTAGAAGTTGAAAACATTAGTAAACAAACATATGATATTCTTTTAAATTATGCAATTAATATTTATTATGGTCATAATTCCATCTATCAGCTGCTGTTAATTGAAGGTTCTGCTGATCAACATGTCGATTAGATTTGAATGATTGAACTCCTTAATTTACTAAAAAAGATTAATTAAATTTTCTGCAGTTATAGTTTAATATATTTATGTAAGAAATTATTTATTAATATAATTTTTTTGCAAAGGGGTCCCTTTTGCAGTGAGGTTTAACTATTCGAATAGTTTTACATAGTAGTAAGAACCAATATGTTGATTAACATTATATAACAATAATTACTCCTTGTGTATTCATATTAAAGTATCTAAGAAGTTCCTGATGAAGCTTATGTTTGCCTGCATAATATTTTACAAATTGAAAAGCTACAATTTTAGGCATGATTTAAACTTAAAAATCCACATAGAAGAGAGACAAGATAATATAATAAATTTTAATATAGTTACGAATGAGGCTTTGTCATCAGAGCTTGTGGCGCAAACTGTCATAAATAGGGCGAGTGGTTTTGCCGATAGCGCGCTCTAGCTTACTCTTAAGATACTTGTAGATTGTACTGACGATTCTAACGTTGTCTAGGTCTGCTAAAGGTCTTTCTTCTTTCGATCTATTTCTTTTGTCGTCATTCTTTTTACCTTAAATTTATCTCTTTATTGTTTTCCAGAATGCCTTAAGAACATTTTTTCACACAGAGAATTTGTCCTGTTGAGGTTATTTCTGACATACAAATGGTGTTCGCGTTATTTCATTAATTATATTAAAATTCAGAATTAAAATTAATATATGGAGTAAACTGGCGTGTAGGAAACTATATCAATGTTGTTAAACTTGTTATTTAATGTTTACTTATACGTGAACATTATTTCTTAGGCTGGCGTGTGTTTACAATTTCAATAAGTGTTGAATGTTGATAACAACCCCTCAGCTATGTTAAATCATAATGATTGCTGCTACCAATTCTGTGTTACCGCAATGAATGATGTTTGATCAATAAATGTTTCGTTTAAGAGAAAATCAAGTAAAAAGAAATGGCGAGATAGACTTGACGAACGTTGTTTTCAATCGTGATTCGATCCCAACAGTTGAACGTTCCGGCAAATGGGCCGAAAGGTTTGTTGGCAAATTTGAATCGTTTTTTTAGTACTATTATACAGCAAAAAGAAGTTCAGTTGTCTTGATAGAATGATTGTCCTCTATGGTGAACAAGTAATATTATAATACACATCGTGTTGTGTCGCGGGCGGATCACTCGTCGCGCGGTTGGCACCCCCGCGAGGGAGTAGGGACGCCATGTGGCCGGCCGCCGCTACGCCATGGTGGGGTCACGTGGACACCTACCTATTTCCTGCGCTCAGCGCTCGTCCGCTGCGCAATACAACTTTCCTGCGACTGTGCAGTCATTCAACCTATATTTACGACAATGTATAACCCTATTGTTGATACCGAAATGCTTATTCCGGAACCCAGTTTTCTATGATAAAAGTTTTCTAGTCTTGATCCTTCCCCGAGGCCGTCGTAACTTATGTTGAATATATTACACGTTTTATTTGGAGGGTTAACATTGTTATCAACGCAAAGAAAGGGAAAAATTGATTATGTAAATAGTGCTGGCGTACTGTTTGATGCTTAGGGTTCCGATCTATGTATTATCTTAGATGTGACGCTTGCAACATCTGCTCTGATTTAAACGGCCCCAGAGTACAAAGACCCCGCAAATTCGGCAAATTAACAATAGTTGTGTCAGTCGGCTATTAATAATAACGCGAGTTTTGAGATAAGAAATTGGCATTCTTTTGCCAGAGGTCCCTTCCGAGAGCTCGGGAGCTTTTGTGTTGATTCTAATTTATGTCGCGTATTGTGTTGGTCCCGATACCCTCCCCACACTTCCTCGAAGGGGTCCGGGCGTGCGGGCCTTCTTGAATTAGTTGCATCAGCTCATTGAAAATGCCTGGTGCATATCCCACTGCATCGCTTATCCGCTCGCGATTTTTTACTTTAAAACACAACGTTAAATTTCGTGTTATATGCCGCGATGTGTATTCGTATAGTTAAATTAAATATATTATTGGTTATGCAGTGCTGTTGGAGATATTCACAATAATCTGAGATACAGATTAGTGATGACGTACGTCGTTATAAGAGTGAGTCGTGTCTGTTTGTTACGTTGTATGGCTGCTTTGTTTTCATAAGATTTCATCCGCTCATTATTTTCGGTGGTAGATACAGGTAATTTTTCAGATGCGTAATAATTTGCGTTAACAGACACTTTGATTCAGTGATATGGCTTCAGGTTGTCCGAAGAAGCATTTGATGTGTCATGTATTCCAACATTGTTTTAAGGCGTTACTCGGCTTAGTCTCATATTTCGTCTCAGTATTCATGATGTCATCGAAGTTGTTATTGAATATTTAAAAAAATAAATAATCATTCGTCTTGTTTTATTATTATAAAAGTAAAAGTTTATTAAAATTTGATATTTATTAGATCGTATAGGTACTCGTATAGCATATTAAGTGATGATATTTCAAAATATTTTAACTATAAATCTATAATGTAGGTTTATAATAATTGTAAATGCGAGAGGCAGATATTCGGGCCATGATAAATGAATGTTCGTTTGTCTATAACATTAGAACAGAGACCTGATTGAATACATTGAAGTAGCCCCCGTAATAGTTTGAGAGTTATGGACTTAATTAATTGTTTGTTAAATAATTTTTTGCAAAACTTTGAAGGTTATCTTTATTCAATGCTTACGTTATAAGACATGATAAGATACCTAGGTACATCGCCAATTCCACAACATTAGTCATAAAAACTCCCCTAATATAATGACAATAACATCCGCTTTCTGTTGTACTACTAACAATTACCATCAATTTTGATGCGAATAAACAGCTTAAATGTTTTTTCATTGATTGTACGGACTGTACAGTCTTCGTATAATTTTTTTTTTAAATTAATCTTTTTAGCCTCCACACAGTAACTTAGCAAATAGACTGAGTTCCGCAGCTTTTGTCGTTCAAACGTCAGAAAAAATATTACTGAATTCAAGAAAAATTGTGATTAGAATTCATTTAGTTCAAGAAGAAATCATAAACTCTATGTGCTGTGTAATAGGCTAGCTAGGGTTAAGGGGTCCTTCAGGGGCCTTGGTATTTTTTGAATTTAAAATAAAACACCAGGCAGTATACCAGGACTCAGTGAGCACACAAATTCAAGAAATATATCAAAGCTTAATTGACAAAGAAGGTTTAGTATAATATTATAATAGATTCCATAGAAGAATCATGGTTCTTTTCTGATTCTGTGCAGGCCACCTAAAATTGTTTAATATTATTAAGTAGGTTCGTTTGTTATATGTATGGCTTAAAAGATGGGCTGGCACTTTATCAGATCTTCTCCCCATGTCCAAGCCTATTTACGAACTGATGTAGCTTGATGACACTTACCAAGTGTTGTTGCAATGTTACGTTGTTTTCACTCCCTATGGTAAATAAATATATTATTTCTATTTATTGAAATTTTAAATGACTATTTCGGTTCTTGGGGTTGCTAGTCCAGTAATTAATAATAACAAGGCCTATTACAAAAATACATTGCGGCGTTGGTTTTTATTCTTTTGAAGTTCATCAATATTTTTTACTGAATGTATGCTTCCCGCAATAGAATATGCTCAATAATTAACTTAATCCACCGTAGTTGCTATATTATTATGGTGAACATTTTGATTTATTAAATAATTAAGAGAATAATGAAAATACATTTTTGATTGATCAATTTACAGTAGCGATGGCTGGTCCCGTTTAACGTGTTAACAGTTTCGGATTGTAGACTTTACTACCTGTTATTGTTAATAAAATATGTTGGTTTCTGTGACGATCAATTAGTCATCTCCGATTATTTGATTACCTTGTTTAATAAATGCAAAAAAGTATCAACTAGTATCGATATAGTATTAAATGGGATATTACACATGGAATCTTGGAATAGTAATCTCTAAGAATTTTAGTCAGAAGAATTAAAAATCTTACTGATATTAAAACATCGAGATTGATCTATTTCAGTTATTTCCATAACATTATAATATATGAAATTTTGCTATGGGGCATAGGGAAAGCAGCTGATATTGAAACCTGTTTTCATCGCAATAGCATTTTGTCTGTGTGGTGTCTTTTCATAAACAATTTGTGCTATTTTGCACCAACATATGTAGGAAGGTAGTCTTTTCCTTGAAAGACGGTGTGGTGCAATGCCTTAAATACCTGGTGTTTACCGTATGGAGCATCGGGTATGGTGTTAGTTCACCGAGCGACGGCTGACGGCTGTTGAATATTTTCAAAATATGTCTAAGTATTTATTTAAGTCGTTTCATATAAAACATTTAAATAAATAGTCAGTTACACAATGTATCACCCCATCGAAAGCGTTGAAAAAAGACTATAACAAACATACAAAAAAAATCCCAACCACTTTTAAAGTCGTCTAAATGTTTAAGTTTTTTATAATATACTGCATCGGCATAACAAATTATGTTCGCTGATTTTGATGAGTTTGGGGCTATGGGAGTGGGAGACTCCTTTGCACAGGGTGCCGGCTAGATTATGGGTACCACAACTGCGCCTTTTCGCAGCCATTAAGCAGTAATGTGTAAGCATTATTGTGAAAAATTGTGTGAGATGTGATCGACCAGTCATTAATCCCGTTGCCCATAACCTTGGGAAAGCAACGGCTCACCCCATTAAGTTGCCGTGACGCGTTATGGCATGCGAGCACATCCAGAGAAGTAACGGGCAACGGAACACCGTTCATACAGTACCTTCAGTGCAGAAAGCTAGTTTCCACATGAACTTGTGAAGTCTATTCATAACTTACAATTCAAATAATTAACTTTTAAATTTTAAGGAAGTCGAAGTCGGCTAGCACATAAGTACACTGTGTAGTTGTTACATAGTTTCGTAAAAATATTGATTTCAAATTGCATTGCGATTATTTTGGATTTCTCCATGCGCTGTGGTACCCATCCACCTCCGAACCACCACCCTATGCAAAGAAGCCTCTCACTGGTTAATTATGGATTTAGCGACAATAAAAGTGACACCGTCAAAAAGACGATGGGCAAAAATATATGGAAAGTGGTACCTCACCCAATAAAAAAAATATTATTAAAAACCAACATCTCCGCTCGGACAATCGATCTGCTAATTATTTATCTCCGTAAAATTTCCTTTTCAATGAAATATAAATTGCGTCTATTGGGTGGGGGAACCAAAATGCTCTGGCTCCTTTCAGCCGTCTAACTATATCCTGTGACACCAAAAAGGACGCCTGAGATCTGAAGCGTACTTAGACTTTGCTCAGACTTTACTTACATAATACTTAGCTTAGCATAATCTTTGTTTTCGTTTTTATCGCCCAAGTTCGTGTTTTATCACACTCGGCTAAGTTTAGCGTAAGTAAAGTCTGAGTAAAGTGTACGCTTTATAGATCTCAGCCTAGTAAAAGGATTTCTATTGGTTATCCTTTATGTGCTCCCTAAAATGGGATCCCTAAAGTCCAATTTTGATGCCAAGTCCTTTCGTACTTCGATAGCCAGATCCGGAGTCAAGAAAGCGTTTTTCATACTCAGATGTTTGCAGTTACTTTTATTTGTCTCATGGTAATTCATAAATGTTAACTAAATTTTAGTTTTATAATACCTATACATAATCTGTGTAGCCATGAAAGCGGCAGTCAAAAAACAATAAAACTTATGCTTTTTATTTGTGGAGATATTTTCATAATTTTAATTTAAAGTAATTGCATTGTTATCAGGCGGTGAAAAGAAGACTGAATTTAAGTGAGAGCAGTTCCGGCAGTCAGGGTCATGTAGTCCCTATGAAGGCGGATTTCAAGACGCCCAAGCAGAAACGTGTGAAGGTGCTCACACCGTACAGTCGGCCGTCCAGTTCCATGAAAAAATACTCGGAGAAATCCAGGTAGCTGACTGGCTAACTCAGTTTGAGAGTAGCGAACTCTATTGCTTTGGAATATGGACTGATTTTGTTGAACAGAATCGTCTGGTTGGTTTTATGTTTGAGGGATAATGTGTGACGTGGCAGGTTTTCGTGATTTATGTAACGGATTTTGAAGTGGTAAGGGCTGTTACAGACATGTTTATTGCGTTCTGTGAACTTCATTTGTAATGGTATTAAATAGAATGTAATATATAAACTTATTAATAAATTACCTATTTAAATTATTATTGTTTAGGACGCCGACATCTTAGCTATTGATACCACGAAAAACAATATTATGCAACAAAATTTGACATAACACTAAGTTCGAAGGAAGCTTTTGTTTTGAAATTTTGTCTGTGTCTTTTGATAGGTTAATGTTGGGAAAAGGTAGGTTTTGTTACCGTTACCGTAGATTGAAATGCCATGGGCGAGGTTAAACGCTTCATTGTCTTCACAAATTTTAATACCAGGTAGGACTTGAACTGTGTTATTAATAAACGCGAAGTAAAGTTATTCCAAATTTGTTTTTTTCTGTCTTTATCTTACCTTTGTCACTACAGAGTTACATGACAGGTAGAAGTTATTTTAAACTTGGACTTAACATTGCGTTAATAAGAGAGCAAGTGCAGTAAAAGCGTTACGAAAAGATTTGTTATTTTTTTATCGATAAAATTAATTTTAATTTGATTTAGAATCTTGAAAAATTTTATAGTTGTTAAATTGATACTTATAGCAAAAAAGTTAATAGATCACATTATGAGTAATTCGTATTGGAATTCTGATAAAAGCAGCAGTTAAAATGTGCAATAATAGTGTACGTGATTCAATTTTAGTTAATTGGTCTGTAATAAGAAAAGTTCAATTAAAGTTATGGGAATGCTTGTATTTTCACTGAGCTAACAAGCATAGGTAATTCAAAGCAGTAAATAAACGCGCTCCATCCTTCTTTAATTCGGCGCTTCAGCAACTAAGTGAACTAGAGTCCATCAATGTTATTTAAATAAATGTGGTCAGAAACTGTCGTTAGTTTTAACACTGCCTAGCAACAGTTTGCCATTCAACAATAAGGTATTGTGGTTTCAGGTTTGACACGTCACTAGGTCTATTAACAAAAAAGTTCGTCGCGCTTCTAAAGTCGTCGCCGAACGGCGTTCTCGACCTGAACGTCGCGGCCGAACATCTGTCGGTGCAAAAGCGGCGAATATACGACATAACGAACGTGCTCGAGGGAATAGGGATATTAGAAAAGAGATCGAAGAACAACATACAATGGGGATGTGGTGAGTGATGCTTTCAACCCTTTCTTTGTGACCCGAAACTGCAGGGGTTCAATGACTGCGTTTACCTGCGATTAAGTACAATAGCGCCGTTTCTTTAGCCTGTTAAAACAAAAGAGAATTTTCGGTTACGGACTAAATATAATAACCAGTTAGTAATGTTAAAAAACTGGTTAGGTTCGAATTAAATTTCGCGTACTAAGGGTGCTGTGCTAAAAACAAACTATTGATGGATTGTTGGGCAATTGATCACTTGTGTGATTAGTTTATTCATATATCTTGTATTATTGGTATTAGAAGACATAAGTGCCATTATAGTATATATTTCTTCAATATATCAGGCATGTAGCCTTTATTCAGATGGAGTTCGTTGGGCTGTGGCACAGGCAAATTGCAGGCAACAGGCAATATGCAGTCTGTAGTAATAAGTATATTCCGTCCCAATAATTTCTACCCCATAATTACATACAGAACGACAGCCAGCTGTTTTATTCCTAGCAACTTTTACTTAGCGCTGCTGTAGAGCCAAATAAGTACATGAATAAAATTTAACTAATTTATATGTTTAACTGAGGTGATAATTAAATAAAATAACATTGTTAACAGAGTAATAAATAACAGCATTTATGGGATTTCTAAGGACTCCTCCATGGCGTTGGAAGCGCTTGTGAATACGTTAACTACTGTAATAGTATGGCTAACACAATAGTTATCTATGTAACTGTTGTGTAATAAGGGATATTAAATCACGCATGTGGGTTTATCACACGAGGTATGATAATAGTATCACATGAGTGTTTTAATACCTAATTTTCAACAGTTGCATACAAGTCTGTATTTACACCTATAGTATGAATCCCCTATAAAAGATTCTGAAACAGTTAGCTCACTGCTAACATTAAAAAGGCCAGTCCTAGTAACCATAACATCGTCCATACGAGTGTTGTAATGTTGTACTGAATTTGATTACAACACTCGTTTGGATGATGTAATGGTCACGGTGTTTTAATATTGGCAATAAGCTAACTGTTATAGAATATTTAGAGAATTTAAAGCATGGGTGTAGATAAATAAGTGTCATGAACGACACAAATATGGTTTAGTGTTGTTGTGCGACAGGGTCGGGCGCGGAGGGCGTGGGCGAGCAGGGCCGCGCGCGGCGGCTGCGGCGCGAGGTGGCGGCGCTGGGCGCGCGAGAGCTGCGCGTGGCGCGGGCGCTGGGCGTGGCCGAGCGCGCGCTGGCGGGGCTGTCGGACCACCAGCGGGCCTACATCACGTACGCAGACCTGCGCAGCATCAGGGAGTTCCGGAACCAGACCGTCATACCCATCAAGGCGCCGCCCGACACGCAGCTCAGTGTGAGTTATTATATATATACACATGATCTTCACATTTTATGAACTTTCATTTGCCATAGGACCTACATACAGTTTACACTGCTTAGTCAGACACTCAGCTCAGTGCGAGTTATTATATACACCATCTTCACATTTTATGAAATTCCATTTGCCACAGGACCTACATACTGCTTAGTCTTCTTACCTCAACGTAATCATGATTCCTGCCGCCGAATTCCACCTTCGCACGATAGACCACAAATTAGGATATCATCCCCACCATCTGGATGTCTGACGTTCCTCCACAGTGCGGTTTTCAAGCAACTTTCTTCCATGTGCGACCAAGCTGTAGAATGAGCTTCTTTATGCAGTGTTTCCAGGACGATATGAAATGGTTATCTTCAAAAAAAGCGCGTACACCTTTAAGGGCCGTCAATGCTCCTGTCCTCTCGTGTTGCAAGAGAATGTGAGCGGCAGTGATAACTCAACTCTTAACCTCTCTTCCAATAAAAAAATTACAATTTTGCAAGCTCTCTTAATCTTGTCTGTCGAACACCTTTTTGTATAAATCGCTGCTGCCCAGTCAATATACCTCTACATTTACCAACATTAATATTTACTCCATAAACTTAACAGTCAATCTATTTTTATACCTTCTCTACATGGCCATGGTTTCATATGTATATCAATGATTTGTTAAGTCCTTCAACTCTTTAGAGTATCTCTGAATGGGGTAAATGAACCTTGTTCAATTTAACCAACAGAAAATTCAAGTTTTCGCGTTTACCACATAAAAAACTTCATTTGTCGCATCACTCTTCGACAACACTTCTCTTAAAGCCTAAATGCCTGGATTGCCAATACGAGGTCATCTAGATGGTATAGCAAAATTGGCTTTGAAGAAGATGGTAGCACCATCTTCTTAATAGAGAATGGCAGTTCAATTGTATACAAATAAAATTTATATTATCTCACAACAGTTTTAATAATGAATGTTTGATCTCAATATTTGCAGGTTCCTCATCCAGATGACAAAGGCTACATGATCCACTTGAAGTCTAACTCCGGTGAGATAGAAGTGTACCTTTGTCCCAAAGAACGAGCTCCATCACCACCACCTTGTGAGTCCTCATATTTTTAAAAGAACGAAATGCTAATGATTTACACTTAATGAATAATATTAACCAGTGTTCTGGACTACAGAACTTACACTAGATATAATTGCTAGGTTTTAACTCTTGTATAGATGCTTTCAGTTAATATTAGATTAACTAAAACTAGCTTGGTATAAGAGTTTTTGAAGTGAAACTTCTATAGAATCGTTGTGATTTCAATCCGGATGCAACGGAAAAAACGACAGGTAAGAGACACAAATATAAAAATGTGTAGGATGAAGCTGGCTAAGAATGAGACAGAAATATGCATACTATTGAAGTGAAAACTTCTTTATCATCGTTGTGATTTGAAAGTCGATGAAACGAAAAAGCGACAGTAAAAAGAGCAATCACATCAATTCATAATATTTAACATGGGAGATAATGAGATAGGAAACATAATACAATGTTTTGGTACCAGGCGATCATAGTTAAAGAAGAGATTTGTCTTAGGTGTGGCGTGAGTATACTTACTAGCGCACGACGTATTACTACATAGATACAAGGAGAACATATTATTATATATATTAGTGGTGGTAGGAATGTCTTTCATAGCGGTTGAAATCATGTGTCATCCTAGCAATACGTACCAGGAATTCATATGCAGTTTAGAGGTTCATGCACCATGCAGGTTTCACTTCGGACATGTGTACTTTGTACGCACGCAATGTTTTTTTTATGGCAATAAGGGACAAGACCATCAGTTGAAAATCCTGCTTGATTTTCAACTGATGGTAACTAATACAACCTGCCCATTACAATGCAGTGCTGCTCAGGGTTCTGGAAAAACCTAAAAATTCTGAGCAGAACTACAATTAATTGAGTTTGTCACCTTGAGGCTTAAGATGTTTTGACCAGTAATTTCACTAGCTACGGCGCCCTTCAGGCTGAAACACATTACTGCTTACACATTTCTGCTTCACGGCAGAAAAAGGCACTATTGTGGTAGCCATAATCTAGCCAGCATGGTACTTCCAAGCCAAGCAGCCAAGTCTGAGGCATAGCCAAGCAGCCAAGTCTGAGGCATACTTTTTCGATTGAGTGGTAGTTGAATTTCGGTGATTTTATACCCTATTTTAAATAAAAACATTTGAATTTGAATGAACAGCGTCGTCGCTGCCGTCGGACCCGCTGCTGGAAGACAACAAGGCTTTGCTGGCGCCGCTTATAGCACAGCTTCAGTCCATGCCTTCCAGTTCTATCACCGCGAGTTTCACGTAAGTTTATTTATTACTTTGAATTAAACAACTACCAAACATATTTTTTTATTAGCAAGCGCATTACTGTGAACAATTGAGAACTATAATATAAGCATGGTATAATAATATACTCCGTCTGGTATACTCTTTCGGTGGCAGCTCGGTCACGTGATTGTCCTAAGAAAACATCATCTATGCGATGGCTGTTCTCAAACAATTTTCGAGTGATACAACGCTATAGGCTTGGTCTATATGAGAGCGACACGCAATAGCGATTAGGAATCATATGATGCGTATTCTCGTAAAAATATCGAACATCAATTTTCGGGAGATGCGTCTTATGCAACATTTTGACATTTTGTTTAGTTGACAACTTAAAATATCATTTAATTGAGTATGCTCAATGTTTGTTATATGTGGTATATGTTATATAATAGTATGTTTTTTTTATGGAATAGGAGGACAAACGAGCGTACGGGTCACCTGGTGTTAAGTGATCACCGCCGCCCACATTCTCTTGCAACACCAGAGGAATCACAAGAGTGTTGCCGGCCTTAAATATATATATAGTAATCATTAAATGTATATGTTATATAGTAATCCTTTTAAGAGTACTAGAAATATTTTAGATTTGGTAGAATAATATTAACTTCTTGTGAGCTAGCTAGACGTTCAAATGTCGTCGACGCGCGGCTTCGATCTAGATTTAGTTCAGTTAACGTTGTAGGGAAATTATAGGAGATTGGAACTTAGTGACTACGATTAAGAAATTACGAGAATAGCATCGCAGAACGGTATTGGTCAGTTGGGTAACTCAGCCGAATTATCTTTTGATTCTGAAGGCGAGCTTTCAGTTCTTACTTTTGTTCTTCTACCATTTTTAATTTTTGTTTATGAGAGGACGGAGCACATGGCGCCGAGGTGTCAACCTCGGCGCCATGTGCTCCAATTGACGAAATCGTTAGATTTCGTCAATTTCTATATAGAAAAGTAGATGAAGAAGCTCGTCTTGTGGGAGAGAGTATCATTAAACGGAAGCTGTAGAATTTTAGATGATATGCCTGCATTGAATATAGCGATAGCGTATGATTTTTATTGATGTACATGATGTTGATGCAGACAATTTTAAATGTAAATATTGTGTGGAATTGTGTATCCTAAAGGTTATAATATAATCGTTAGGTTATCACTACACTGCAAGCAAACCAAAGTAGAGCAGAATATATTTGACTTGGTATGTGGTACAAAAATATGGGTTGGCTCATGATCGGGAGCGGGTGTGACTTGTGGTGGCTGGATGATTCTGTTATAAGAAACATTGCTTCATGTTTTTAAAATTAAAGTTATTTTATTTTTTACAATTGCTTATAAATTATTGAAGTAATACCTTTATTTATTTACTGGGTGTGTGGAATGTGGATCGATGGATCTACTATACTCACTCACCCTAATTTTTACGTATCAATTTAGGTTTACATTTTTGACTTACTTAAGGTATTACTTTTAAGTACTAGACGTTTGAGTATTTTTGTTATGTAATATGTTACCTATTGCAGTTGAAATTTGTATATTTTGATTTAAGAGAGTGGTAATGAGTTTCCTGCCACTTTTTCTTAATAAAGTTCAACCTTTTGTGGAGTGGCGGTAAATGTAAAAAGAAGAGACATTCCTAAGCGTCATTTCCTTGAGGTACATCAAGTTATTTACATTACTGCAGGACTCCAGTCAAGCGCGAGCCGGGCGCCCCGCCGCCAGAGCCCCTGCGCGGCCTGCCGGTGCGGTCCCCGTGCGTCACGGACCCCACGCTGCCGCTCACCGCGCCCGCCGCGCCCGCCACGCCGCTGCACCACACGCCCGTTGAAAGTAAGTGTCGCATAATGGACACGAGGACAAACAGCGTCCGGCTCACCTGGTGCTAAGTGATCCCCGCCGCCAGAGCCCCTGCGCGGCCTGCCGGTGCGGTCCCCGTGCGTCACGGACCCCACGCTGCCGCTCACCGCGCCCGCCGCGCCCGCCACGCCGCTGCACCACACGCCCGTTGAAAGTAAGTGTCGCATAATGGACACGAGGACAAACAGCGTCCGGCTCACCTGGTGCTAAGTGATCCCCGCCGCCAGAGCCCCTGCGCGGCCTGCCGGTGCGGTCCCCGTGCGTCACGGACCCCACGCTGCCGCTCACCGCGCCCGCCGCGCCCGCCACGCCGCTGCACCACACGCCCGTTGAAAGTAAGTGTCGCATAATGGACACGAGGACAAACAGCGTCCGGCTCACCTGGTGCTAAGTGATCCCCGCCGCCAGAGCCCCTGCGCGGCCTGCCGGTGCGGTCCCCGTGCGTCACGGACCCCACGCTGCCGCTCACCGCGCCCGCCGCGCCCGCCACGCCGCTGCACCACACGCCCGTTGAAAGTAAGTGTCGCATAATGGACACGAGGACAAACAGCGTCCGGCTCACCTGGTGCTAAGTGATCCCCGCCGCCAGAGCCCCTGCGCGGCCTGCCGGTGCGGTCCCCGTGCGTCACGGACCCCACGCTGCCGCTCACCGCGCCCGCCGCGCCCGCCACGCCGCTGCACCACACGCCCGTTGAAAGTAAGTGTCGCATAATGGACACGAGGACAAACAGCGTCCGGCTCACCTGGTGCTAAGTGATCCCCGCCGCCAGAGCCCCTGCGCGGCCTGCCGGTGCGGTCCCCGTGCGTCACGGACCCCACGCTGCCGCTCACCGCGCCCGCCGCGCCCGCCACGCCGCTGCACCACACGCCCGTTGAAAGTAAGTGTCGCATAATGGACACGAGGACAAACAGCGTCCGGCTCACCTGGTGCTAAGTGATCCCCGCCGCCAGAGCCCCTGCGCGGCCTGCCGGTGCGGTCCCCGTGCGTCACGGACCCCACGCTGCCGCTCACCGCGCCCGCCGCGCCCGCCACGCCGCTGCACCACACGCCCGTTGAAAGTAAGTGTCGCATAATGGACACGAGGACAAACAGCGTCCGGCTCACCTGGTGCTAAGTGATCCCCGCCGCCAGAGCCCCTGCGCGGCCTGCCGGTGCGGTCCCCGTGCGTCACGGACCCCACGCTGCCGCTCACCGCGCCCGCCGCGCCCGCCACGCCGCTGCACCACACGCCCGTTGAAAGTAAGTGTCGCATAATGGACACGAGGACAAACAGCGTCCGGCTCACCTGGTGCTAAGTGATCCCCGCCGCCAGAGCCCCTGCGCGGCCTGCCGGTGCGGTCCCCGTGCGTCACGGACCCCACGCTGCCGCTCACCGCGCCCGCCGCGCCCGCCACGCCGCTGCACCACACGCCCGTTGAAAGTAAGTGTCGCATAATGGACACGAGGACAAACAGCGTCCGGCTCACCTGGTGCTAAGTGATCCCCGCCGCCAGAGCCCCTGCGCGGCCTGCCGGTGCGGTCCCCGTGCGTCACGGACCCCACGCTGCCGCTCACCGCGCCCGCCGCGCCCGCCACGCCGCTGCACCACACGCCCGTTGAAAGTAAGTGTCGCATAATGGACACGAGGACAAACAGCGTCCGGCTCACCTGGTGCTAAGTGATCCCCGCCGCCAGAGCCCCTGCGCGGCCTGCCGGTGCGGTCCCCGTGCGTCACGGACCCCACGCTGCCGCTCACCGCGCCCGCCGCGCCCGCCACGCCGCTGCACCACACGCCCGTTGAAAGTAAGTGTCGCATAATGGACACGAGGACAAACAGCGTCCGGCTCACCTGGTGCTAAGTGATCCCCGCCGCCAGAGCCCCTGCGCGGCCTGCCGGTGCGGTCCCCGTGCGTCACGGACCCCACGCTGCCGCTCACCGCGCCCGCCGCGCCCGCCACGCCGCTGCACCACACGCCCGTTGAAAGTAAGTGTCGCATAATGGACACGAGGACAAACAGCGTCCGGCTCACCTGGTGCTAAGTGATCCCCGCCGCCAGAGCCCCTGCGCGGCCTGCCGGTGCGGTCCCCGTGCGTCACGGACCCCACGCTGCCGCTCACCGCGCCCGCCGCGCCCGCCACGCCGCTGCACCACACGCCCGTTGAAAGTAAGTGTCGCATAATGGACACGAGGACAAACAGCGTCCGGCTCACCTGGTGCTAAGTGATCCCCGCCGCCCACGTTCTCTGCCAACACAAGAGGAATCACGGGAGCGTTGCCGGCCTTTAAGAAAGGTGTCCGCGCCTTTTTGAAGGTACCCATGACGTATCGTCCCGGGAACGCTGCACAAGGAAGCTCATTCCACAGCTTTGTAATTCGTGGAAGAAATCTCCTTGAAAACCGCCCTGTAGAGGACGGCCCCCAGATAGTGGGGATGATATTTTAACTTGTGACGTGTCGACTATCTTTATAATAATAATAATAGCCTTTTGTTCAAACAAAAAACTAAACATAATACATTAAAAATACATGACACTTATCTAAGTACTTAAATCAATGTGCCTCTGGGCAAAGGCCTCCCCTGTTCTACTCCACTATTCTTTATTAGCAGTTAGTCTAGTCCAGGTTCTTCCAGTCATTTTCAATGATTCATCTTCCCATCTTCGTATTTGTCTAACTCTGTTTTTCTTGCAACCTCTTGGGCCCCATGTAGTAATAATTTTAATCCATTTATCAAGAACTCTCATGAGGTGTCCAACCATTTCAATTTTTTTAATAGAAACACTATCATAAAGTCTGTCAAATCACTTAAAAATTGATAAAATTATGTACCTACGAAAGCTTAAATATTTTATACGTCTAAACAGAACCTCTTGCTGTTACACAACACATAAAAAAGGGCCAGGTTTATTATTTTGGTATGCATGACAAGCTACGTCTTCTCATTCGCGATACGTATGTCACTTTGTATTAGTATGCGTATGTCGCTAAAAGTAGTATTCCTTAACGCAACGTAAGGCTTCCTTTTCGACATGTTCATAGCTGTTACAGTCTATCAAGGTGTATAAATTATCTAAATAGAAAGAAAATACAGCTAATTTTTGTGTAAATAAAATCAAGCAAGTTTGTTATACAGACATTTTCTTATACATTATTTACCTCATGTGAAAAAGCTCTATTCAATTAATTATAATACTTATTCTGCTAAACTTTTTAAACAAAACTAACATAAATTAGTACACCATAACTAAAAACCGGATTATATGCAAATGCATATTGCATATGCTTTTTACAAATTTAAATTCTGCCCAATAATCTCGGTAGACGTAGACATTCCTTTTCAGCTTACAAAAATTTTATTAAGCAATAATACACACAATTGTTCTACAGAACATTTAGAACAGTACTAATTAGTAGTAGGTACATATTTTAAAGGTAAATCTTAATTAGAACAGTACTAATCAGTAGTAGGTACATATTTTAAAGGTAAATCTTAATTAGAATAGTACTAATTAGTAGTAGTACATATTTTAAAGGTAAATCTTAAATTTCATTGTTACCTAAGTAGGTATATCTTGTAATAGTTTTTTTCACAAATACGATTGTCAGTACAAGCCTTTATAATACAAAATAAATATATTTAAAAATACGACTTTTTATTTTATCCCGTTTAATTGTATGCATATTTTGGCGCTTTTTATGGATTTTCGTGCATATTTTAGTTATTTTACTTGCATATTTGCATGCATATTTTGGACATTTTTTGGAGCATATAATCCGGTCTCTAACCATAACCTATGCAAGCACATTGATCTTATGTGGATACATATTTATAATACATAGGAGAAGTAATTAATACTTAAAGTCATCTTAGACATGTATTTAATATGGTTTGTGATGGTTGCAGCGGGCGCGCGCGGTCGACTCCGCAACGCATTAATAGCGGACAGCGACGACTTCGCGCCTATAATGGGTGGTGGCCGCTTCCAGCTGCAGACGGAGGACCAGGAGTCTGGTAATGATGCTTGTCTCTTATTTTGGACCATCGTTGAGAAACCCAACACTCTCATTATTTTATGCTAAAACAACACTTTACACTGTTGTTGCTGACTTGTTTATTTTAAAATATTAACTATACATCTATATTTTCAATAAACAAGTTCTGGCTTACTTGATGTAATTAACTTCAAAGTTGTCAGATGTTTAAAAGTTATCATATTATACTTAGATGTTGTTTTGCATCATATAGTTATTAATATATCTAAAGAATGCTGTAGGAATTTGATTTCATAGTTTTGGTAGGGGAAATATGAAGCACCCTTTGAAAATCTTAAGAAATTCTGATTGATTTTGCTGATTCTTACATATAAATTTTAATATATGGGAGAATCAGCTTTGTTTCTTTGCTCTCATATACATTTTAAAAACAAGTATGTTTATGCTATATATAAATTCGGTAGTCATAGGAACTGTTTTATTAATTAAACGTTGATGGACAACTTACACCACACAGTCAAATATAGTGGTCTTTATTTTATATCTTGCATGCTTAACACAGTTTGACAGTACTTTGTGATGGTTTAATAACCCTAGGTGTTGCCTAAAGTCAAATGCTTCATTGTGTGTTTACTATGGCTTAAATTACGTATTTATCACATGCTCGAAAGAGCTGTTGGACCTGATCCTGACCACCAATGGTGGAATATCAGACCACACACCACTGTGGTATTTTAGGAACTCTTCTATGCACTACCGACAAAATTAAACCGTGCCCCACCTTAATGTACCAGTCATAATAAACAAGTAGTAACGAAACGGTAACGAAATTTGCTTGAACATACATTTCCTAAGTAACCGTTTTCATTTTATTAGACACTGGCAGTCCACCAATTGTCACACAATATTTTTGTACAAATATAAACCTCACTGTGTTTAAAGTGGGTCATTATTTATTTGTAGAATTAACTTTGTTGTGCAGTGTATCCAGGTGCATATGACATTGGTTAAATTAAAAAAGTCCAAAGACTCCTGCAACAACAACAACCAAAGTATAAACAATTTGTAATTTTTTTTTAAAGTGGTATCACTTGCTTCTAGGATGAATTATACAAATTAAATTTGCAACTATAATTTATGATCGATGCGGGATTCGAACCCGCGCCTTCGGTTTTCTACCGATGGCTCTTACCAACGGAGCCAACCATTTGGTTGACGCATGGCACTGACATTTATTGTCGTTAATAAATTTGGGTTACAAATTTAATTTGTATATTGAAAGTATACTCAAAGGTTTAATATTTACCTGCTGCTGCCGGTGTCTGCTTAAGGCATAGGGCTTTTTTTGGAAGAGAAGATATACGAGCGTATGGGTCACCAGATGTGAAGTGATCACCGCCGCCCATATTCTTCTGCAATACCAGAGGAAACACAAGAGCATTGCCGGCCCTTTAAATAAGTGTACGCGCTTTTTTGAACGTACCCATGTCGTATCGTCCTGAAAACACAAGGAAGCTCATTTCGCAGATTAGTCATATGTGGAAGCAAGTTTCTTGAAAATCGCACTGAGAAACGCCACACATCCACATGGTAGGGATGATATCCTAGTTTGTGGCGTGTCGTGCAAAGGTGGAATTCGGCGGCAGGAATCAGGTGAAACAGCTCTTCTGAACTCTCCCCGTGATAAATGCGGTAGAAGACACACAATGAAGCAACATCCCTACTATAATAAGAACAAAATGATTTTGTGCGCTGGAACTTAATAATTTCCACGGTGTAGTTTATGTAGCTGGTCGGCGGACACTGCGAGTGGAGTGTTGCAGCAGCGGCAACAGGTGCCGCTTCGTGGCTAGCACTCCCACTGTGACTTGTGTGTTCACTCACATCACAGTCAGAGTTCTAGCTACGCGGCGGCCCGCTCTACTACTGCGAACTGGCTGCTGGATCAAGCCCTAGCACTGTATTTATTTATTTTATATAATGTACAGCGTCACAATTTGTATACAGTATTATTATAATAATAAGTACAAGAATAAGACCAAAACTGATTACAGTATATTGTAATTAAATTATATTAGGTATTAAGCAAAAGAAGTAACATTAATTATGATTTAACAATCCAGAACAAGGTAACAAATTTACAAATACTATCTTCTCACAATAATGTGTGTGTGTGTGTGTGTGTGTGTGTGTGTGTGTGTGTGTGTGTGTGTGTGTGTGTGTGTGTGTGTGTGTGTGTGTGTGTGTGTGTGTGTGTGTGTGTGTGTAAATATAATTATTGTAGATGTATATTTCTTAATTCTTTTTTTAGCTGTACTTTGGACAAGTAAACATATCTAAATTATAATAAGCATTATTTTATGTTAAGCCAGATGTTGTAGAACAGAGTTTTGTGTGTAGTTGGTGTTGGCTTTATTAAGCACAGCCAGGAGTTCTAATGGATGAGACCTTTAGTTATAACTCGCTAATAAGGAGGGACAATCTATTCAAATTATTAAAGAAATTAAAAATCTAAATTATTTAACTATTTAGGATTGCTTGTAATAGCAGCATGTCACTTAGCTTTCTTTGATATTATACACATGTATAAATCTATCACTAGCTCATTGTATCAAGGCTGTTTGTCATTTACATAATAGTTATATACTATAATGCTAAATATAAGAGCCATTTGTCCTGTTTATATGGAAATGCAGATATCATATCATGCAGATAGGATGATATGATGTGTGATGTTGAAATTGATTGACTGCATTTAAATAGTGAATGTCGTTGGGATTGTTTAGTTTGTTGAGTATTCCATGTCCTGATTGGCTATTTACTGAAGACTTCACAATTGATAAGAGAGTTTGTATGAAAGTGAATGAATCCACATAGGTGTTGATGTGATCAGAATTGTTATAAGTGGGGGCTAATAAGGAAGAGACAGGCCTAATTTAATTATAAGTTCATTGTTCAATATAGTGTTGGTGGTAAATCGTGTTATCTTAGATAATTTATATGTCTAGATAGAGTACCTGTTGCTTGGCTATAGATGAAAAAAAGCCAGGTTTATTACTTTAGTGTGTGACAAGCTTCGTCTTAAACCCGCGATTTGCACATAATAGAGGTTAACTATCAACCTCAATTTTATTCGATGTTTTCCCACCTGTCACAGTCGTTCTAGAAGTATAAATTATTTAAGGGTGTTAGATATTGTATGTATAAATTTAAGTACTAAGTCAGCTCTAAGAATTGTTAATTGTTAACCAAACATGGGTATTGTAATAGTTTGAACCGTTGACTCTCACCACAGAGCCCCCGGTTCGATCCTCGCGCGCCACCTAGGTACTTGATAATGTGTTTTCTGTTTTTGTACACACATGTACGTCTATTCGACGCTTTATAAGGTTGGCAATGCTCTGGTGTTAGTAGAGTATGAGCTGCGATGATCACCTACCATCAGGTGACACATATGCTTGTTTATTCTTTATCCTCCTCTCTCGTAGAAAATATATAAGAAAATATAATTTAATTTAGCTTAAGTATAAACTGAGATATGATTTTTATAAGAAACAATACATATAATATATTATCATGCATATGTTTGGTTATGTTTTTCTAAGGTTATAATCATATCATATTGTGTACTTACATTTAATTAATCATTAAGTCATGGTGACTAATCATTGGGCCACATGGATCGTCAATTATTTCTTTACTTTATGCTTTGAACTAAGATTTCATCACATTTGTGCTAATCATTTCTCACGCTTCATTTGATATTTTTTTGTATTTAACATACAATATCTCTCTAATAAAAATATATTTCTCTTGTCATACTTTGTGACAGTATTTTTATTTATTTATTTAATGTTTTAATGTACAATCATTGTTTGTTTATATATAGGTTCATTATTTCATAACTCACCATTTATTATTAATTATATTAATGTTTTTTTTTAATAAAATGTTTTTAATTAACTCACTCACAAATCTTTAGAACTTATATAACTTAAATTATAAAATGTGTTAGGATACAAATAATAAAATATATTTTAGTTTTGAATGTGGTGAGGTATTATTTGTATATACTGGAAATGGTGTGTGTGAACATTATTTTCATGTATGTTTATTGTTAGCTGTATACCAATTGCATATAATAGAAATAATGAAGTATGGCTGTACTTTTTACATACATACTTAAGTTAGACTGAGAACAATGTAATACTTAATTTTCACACTGTAGAATTAACTCTATTTAAAGTTACTGAGAAACATATTCAAATGTTTTCTTTTCAACTTAACATTAATCTCTACAAAAAAATAGTTTATTTGAAGCAGCATCTTTTACTCTAGTACCCTTTTTACTGTATAATAAATAATATAAATGTGTCCAATTGGTAGTAAAAGGCATAAAAGGCAATCATTTCTCAAAATTGATTCCTTTAGAATTCTTTTTGATGTTTCTTCTAACACTACTATCGCTTGGGAAACAAATGGCGCTCTGAGACAGAAGCGGCACAAGAAACCTATCCAAATTTTGATTTATTATTAGAATTAACAGCCCTCTTGATTTATTTAAAACATATTTGTCACATTTTTCGATATATAAACGTAGACAATAATTATTATAGTTAATGGATCATTTTTGTGCAAGGAACTGTGTTGGTGTTGCGGGGTGAGGGAAGTACGGCATCAAGGGGTGGCAGGGTCGAGGGGGTGGCCACGAGCGGAATCCCGTGGAGATGCAGTGCCTCGTGTAGCACCATGGGATTCAGCTCAGGCCGCTCCCCACTAACATCATCTACTAATATACAGCATCCCATCAAGATAACAAGCATCACCCCTAATCTAACGCATTGTGTGCTTTTGTCATTGGAAAAAGTTTCTTAGTTCTGTACTCTAAGGGCTACATTACACTGGGACGCCACGGTGGCGCGACCAGCTCGGACGCGTTAGGACTTGTATGGTGTCTAGTTTGGTAGCTTATGGTGTCCCGGTGAAAAATAGCCCTATAACAAACACAAAGTCCCGTCTGACACAAAACATAACCCTGCTGGACTAACATAGATCTAAAAATAAACAATTGTTGTTTACCATATTAATTAACTGTTTTCTAGCCTACAAGATAACATGCAGTTGGTTATCGATTAAAATATCATTTTAAAATAAAATTTCAAACAGTCAAACCTGAACAGGAGAGAATTCATTGAAACAGACTAAAACTGTGTGTCACTTAGGTTATGACTAATTAATAATCAAATAATTAAAGTTTATTTAATTTAAAGTTGACGATATCAAGCACGCGATTATGCTATTTAAAAATCCTTTGTTTTGTACAAAGCCATTAACAGGCACATTATATGGTTAATTAAAGTAAAGCGCATGTCTAAATATTTTCGATATTTCGAAAAATCTGTTGTGGAATCAATGTGATCTTAAAATTCATACATTTTATGAAAAACAGAATGAATTAAGAAAAAGATGAAATGGTCTCACAGAGGTTAATTATTTAGGTACTACTAGAGGGAAAAACTAACATTTATGGCTTGTTTTGACTAGGCTAATATTTAGGTCGAGTAGCGAGTTATATAGTTATTAAATCAGTGTGAACCACATAAAAATTGTTAGTAGTATTGTATAATAGCCTTAACACATGATCGGATTTGGTACGGCCAACCATCGGACGCGGTCTGGTAGCGGACGACATTCGATGTATGTCGCATTATCCATCGCACAAAATTTTTATCATCACCGTTATGTATTAGTACGGCCCGTACCTAGTACGACGACGCCGGACCAATTGGTGCGAGGTGCCCCCCACCACACCGTCCGATTGTCCTGCCGAACCGAATCCGAGCATGTACTTAGACTAAAATTTAGTCGAGTCAATTAATTATTTAGAGCCAGTAGCGCCCCCACTATGCGTCAACACGCCACTCTACGCCGGAACAGTGTTTTCTGGTTCATTCACTAAACAATTCAGAAGTTGTCGTTTTAGTAAAGTTAATTAGTTGCTGGAGAAATTTGTTGTTGTTTTGTGAAAGTGAGTTGTTTTCAAATATTTGGAATGAATGCTTGTGGAGTGTAAAGTCTTCATGATTCATACATAAAAATAAACAAATGAAGCAATCACCACACATACATTAAGAAAATGCAATGCACTTTATGCTCTTTTTTGTGTTGCACTAATCCTTATTGCAAAATAAAATAACTTGCTACTACTTCTAATACATAGCCAAGTCCGAACAAGCTTTTAAGCGAGGACTATAAGTGGTATGGTAGAAATGTACAATTATTGTCCCTTATAGGGTTATTACCTAATGAATATTCTTCTATATATATTAAATTAGTATTATCCTACCCAGGTTTGATTGTATAAATTGTATATAAAAATAATAAAAATCCATTATCTGTCAAACGGGAACTTTTTATTTGTGAAATCTAATTCTAATACATATAAAAAAAACTACTAAGGAACTTTAGCCAACATGTCTTGAAATGTAAGTGATATAACAATAATAAACTGTGTGTAAGTGCTCTGTTAATGTGTTGTATTAAAAGCTATTCAACTCAAAGGACATATTAAAACCTTTGAGATTTCAATGAAATGGTTGCTGATTTTTAATTATTAACCAAAAAACAGAGAAACTTCCTTTTGTGAGATACATGATGTATTTATTAACTTGTATGTATTAACTTGTGTCTTTTTGTGTTTGTTCTGTGTTGTTCTTACATGATTTGTTTTTACTAATATTTACTATAATTAACTTATCAAGACTGATCTATATGTTAATAGGATAACTTTCTTCACTGACTTGAGCTTATCTATTATTCCAATTCGTATTTTTTTTCCAGTCGAACGATTTTAAACATCTGTTATATGAAAATAATTATCACATATAAAATAATATATTTTTAATACTTCTTTCATTGAATTTTTGTCTTGTTTTCACTTATTTGCGCAGAAACCTCATGTTTCCTCATATAAAAGTAGCCTCAGCAAGCGTATACAATATACATTGTATCTAATAATATAATAATAATAATAATATTAACACCCATTTACACAAATTGTTTTAGCCCCAAACTGGGCATAGCCTGTACTATGGGTACAAGACAACCATATATTTAATACAATATACTTAAACATACATAAATACATATAAACATCCATGACTCGGAAACATAAACATCCATATTCATCATATAAATGATTGCACCTACCTGTTGATGTATCTGCCAGTAAGAGTTCCGAGGACGATGGAAGGCAAATGATGTGCCGAAAATAAATAAATAACATTTTTTTTTAAAGTGTATATGACATACGTCACCAAGCCCAAACCACTATGAATAACTATGGTGTAGCGATGTTGCGAAGAGTAAACACGGCTTCACAATAAAATTTTCACATCATTTGCGGCCTCCTCGCAGAAATTGTTTATAGCGTTGTCATTGTTTGGCGCCTCAGCTGGCTCTCTCTCGTTCTACCCTGAAGCCGCATCTGCTCTTAGTCTTACATGTGTTACATATTCCATCTTGCGATTCCAGAACCGTTGGAGTTGGAGCCGTTCCTAGCTCTGGAGCCGCCCTTGTGCGCCACTGACTACGGCTACTGCCTCGACCAGGACGAAGGCCTCTCCGAACTTTTCGACTTTGAGTTCTGAACCAGCCAGTGAACGTGAACCGTGTTTGTGTGCGTCTTACCAACCATGTAATATATACTTATAGAAGAGCTTTATTTAAACAGATGTACTAGGTAATTTGTTATCTTTAAAGTGATATACTTCACTTCTGGGATTAATTAATTAAATTTGCAGCCGAAAATTATGAACGATGCGGGACTCGGACCTGCGAGTTCTCGCATTTCGTCCGAGAGCGATTTTCCACTGAGCCAACCGTTTAACCAAATTGTTTAGATTTCAAAGAGCGACTTCTCAAGTCAATTTCCTTGTTGGCAGTTTATCAACTATAAAGTAGATCCTGTAGGTGGAGCCACAACCTGAGAGTTTAAAAAGACATACAAAGATTTACGAACCATACGTCACTCGAACGGTTGGCTCAGTGTAAGAGTGCTCTAACGGAACCCGAGAGGTCGCGGGTTCGAGTCCCGCATCGCTTATACATTATGGTTGCAAATTTAATTTACATGTAAGTACTACTAGGTTTTTACTTTTGTACTGTCGTATTGTCTACAATGTAGGCTTGACAAATGACTTACTTGTTCAAGTAGCTGTTTATGTTTTATATCACTACATCTTATAGAATCCGTATAACAGCTTACTTGTTCAAGTAGCTGTTTATGTTTTATATCACTACATCTTATAGAATCCGTATAACAGCTTAGCTGCTTTGTACTTGGTCCGAAGAAGGCATAACAACAATTATGTAATTATAACAAATTTAAAATAAAAAGATTGCCAATGCAGATACAACCAATAGTGCTATTTGTATAATTTAATACTGTGAAATCAAGATGGTTTATAGACTGTCCCACCTAAAAATGCAATTCGGATATTTGCTATTCGAATAGTTTTTAATTATTAGATTTTTCGAATATTACGAATCACGTTCGAAAGCGAATTGTGATATGCGTATAAACGTTTTTGCGAAATAATTTTATAGCCACCACATGTGTATGATGTGTGCGTGCCTCAGTCGTCATATAAATTTGTCATATTATATAAACGTAATACACTAGTTGCCTTAAAACAAGAGAAATTGTAGTTATTATTACTACGGGGTACTCACTATGTTATATGTTTTATTTATTTGAAGCCGATTTTTCGATCCAATTGCATGAATGGTGGTCACGGTAGGACTGGAGGCGGCGAGAAACTCTTGAAAAATTGACCCTTGATAGTTATTACATTTAATAGTACATCAATCTGTCCTCATGGCGTCTAATTCGTTTCGGTCTTTGATTCGGTTATTCACAGATGCATATATTCGATATTTTTTTTTGAGGCCACGGGATTCCATGCTTGCGCTAGTCTAACTACAACCTCCTTATTCAGAAAAAGTGAAACTTCTTTTTTTTAAATATAATTTATTATTATTATATTTTCTACCATTTACAACTTCACAAAAATTGGGTACATGAGGCTTAAGAAAAAAACATGTTTCCGTATGAATTCAAAGCTATTTTATTATTATAGTCATGCATACAATTAAGTCTTTTTATTTTATCACTTTCAAACTGTGTAATATATTATTATTTTCGTCACTGTACTGAACTTTGATAAAAACAACATGGCGCATACCAGAAAATTGTGACGACGTTGATATAAAATTTCTCTCATACATCGATAAAGAAGTTTCACTAAAATAGAAACAATAAGTGGTGTTTTTATTGAACTTTTGATTATTATTAACCTATGATTTAGACAAGATTAAGTTGAGGTTGTATGCTGGTGCATTAATTTACTTGATGTAAGTGTTTACTGACATTTTACATTAAATAAATATATATTTTTACTAAGAATGTGAATAATAACACTATCAAATTTAAGGTGGAACACATTTAAATGAGAGTGAGGAATTAGCAAGCCACAGTACATTCTAACCAACTCTGTAAAACATTAGTTTGTACACAGTGTTGAACAAGTAAGCCAATATCATAATCAACGAATAAATATTGTGATTCAAATGTGAATATATTTGTGTGCGCTGAATATAAATTGTGTGTATGTACATAGCTAGGATCGATTTTATATACCGACTGTATGATTGTTGTAGTTTGTACTCTAGAGTTGAGCTATGTATTTGTGACAAGCATATCGAAGCAATATGCTCAATAGGCACGCAGTATATTCGTGTTTGAACGTCCGTCGATCAGAGATGGTATTGTAAATAGTCTCGCTCAAATAACTGAGGTTTGCGGTCGATTGTATATAAAGTTTTTTATAATGAACGGTGATCACTTAGCGGCCTTTCTGAAGCTAGTACGAACCCCCTCCCCACTACATCAAATACACATTGTTTTTACAAATGAACCTGAAGAGAGTAGCTTCAACTATTTTTAATAGAAACATTGACAGTTGAAGGAATATTGTATCAGTATGTGAGATAGTGTAGACTGCCAAGAACGTGTATTTATTTGTATATACTTACATCATCTGTATTCCTCTTATTGGTTCACTTACACTCCCTTAAACTGGATTTAAAGTATCCGTTTGCGACACCTATAGTACTGCTATCTTAAGCTCAAGCAATTAACGTTGTTTGTCAGATATTTTGGCACTTTATATGCTTGCTTGTTAATATGGACGGAGAGCGCTCGTCGCGATTCATAATTTTGATTTCAATTCGTGTAAAGTACAACTTGTATAAAAAAGGAAACCGTCTCAATCGTAATGTTATCTATTGTAGTATAGGAGTGCCGTCGGCGAGCGCGCCCCGTCACACGTCAATGTACAGCACAAATGTTGATGTAAGGATTTATAAATAATAAGTGCATATCAGAGTAACGTTAATATGTTTAGTATTAGGGCACATATGTGTGTGAATGGGATTTCGCTCTTGGTACCTGCTTGGTTACTAATTGTATGCATACATCAACTGTTTATTTTCACAAACATCCTGTTAAATAGAATCAGGCTATATAAGCCCCGCGCAATCAAAAAATAACGCAACATCTTCATAATTAACGTTAGTGTGACGTTAGCAGAATACGTTACTTTGCAAACTTTGATTTGTGTTTTTTAATGTGTCTTGTCTTGGATTTGACGTCACGAAGATGGCGGCCTGCTTTATTCTCTTCGCGCGGTTATATTATTCTCAGTGTGATTATCAGCTCGATAACTATCTGCATAAAATATTGCTTATTGTTCAATATTAGTCTTGAATCTTGATAACATCACAAAAAACCTCAAAATTCTATCACCAAAATATTCTATGCTTATCTGAATAAAAAATGATTAAATATAAAATATTTTGCTATGGTCTGAAGTGCTGTGTTTGTGATATGGGAATAGAGGCCGCGCCATTCTACTTGGGAAATATAATGTATAAAAAATATATAATGCTATTTAGTTTAGTCAGCGGATTCGCTGTTACTCGTTATGTATATTACACAAATCTATGAAACAATTGTTTCCGAACGTGATTAATGTTTTGGTCTAATTTTTAATGTTTCCCAATAATCTTTACTGATTGTATGTGTTCTAATCAAAATTAATTTAACTAATGAATTTGAAGTATGTTTCGATGTGATTATTTTTTTTGTTAGGTTATAAATAATTTCGTTGATCTTATTATTTATGAGAACGTGTCATTTGAGTAGTAAATGTTTAGTTTCGCCTAATCATTATCATTGTTGTATTTGTGTGCTATGGGTGGTGTTGCCAAATTTGGGGAATATGTGCAAAAGTTGTGCACAAAAAGTGCAAACTCCTTAGATCATTCTGAAACTAGTTAATTTTTTTGGCAACACCAACACGGCACGTTATCGTGTGCGCGTATGTTAATGAAGATAATATTTAGACTTGCGCATTATTTCGTTGAAGTTCATTTTTTTGTTGAAATTAATAATTGATTAATTTCATATGATTTTATGTGACGGAATTTCAGGGGCCAAAAAACGCGAGATATAAGACGAAGTACAAATTAATCACGTTTATTTTTATTTTGCTACAAGACTTAACTTTCCTAAATCGTTTATCGTCAATGTGTATATATATATATATATATATATATATGTATATCTATATGTATATATATATATATAAAATATAATGGCTGGCATGCATTGGTTTCGATTCCAAATATACTGCGCGTCTCATCAGACGTTAAAGAAGAATTGTGTACAGAGTGTAATTTCAAAACTGTTTCCCTACCTGCTTGTTTAGAAATTATTTATATGAAATGTTTTCCAAGTGGATTAAATAGTAGAAACATTTGTTTTTACAAAACAGTAAAAGTGTGATTTGAGCTTGCAGAGATTTAAAAAATGGACCTGTACACATTTCTATTGTAAGAATTGGGCTGAGATAGTAGTAGTACAATTTTTTAACTATAACTTTCTGTCCATATCTCAGTAGATAAACAAAATTGATACAAGTTTTTTTTAACGGAAAAACAAGCAATAATTAATAATTTTGAAATATTTCGTCGCTTATATATTTTGGGATTAGTCTGTAACGTAATTCTTTTGATCATTAAACTTCTATATGTATCTTCTGATCATTGAAAGTCAATTATGCATATAAGATATTGTACACGACGACCTCATACATTACGCTTATAGGATAACAGTGTAGTTGGTTTCAAATTAGTTGACAGTGTTCAGTGGTTCGTATGATTACTACCAGAGCAGAGCACTTAATAATCAGGGCAGGGATTGTGGCTCATAGCGCATTTCCATATGTACGTTTCGACAGTAGGCAAATGTTTGTTCTTAGTGTTCACGCCAAAAGTGCTATAGAAGCATATCGCCGTGACGTTATTGACAAAATACGAACAGTTTTTTTCTATATCCGGCTCGGTGGACCAAAAATATGAGGGATTAGGGGAGGGGTATCAAAAGTGGAATGACTAGTCGGCCAAAAAGTGTGATGTGGATATAGATATTTTTAATTATTTCAAGAGAGATTTAAAAGATAACTCGTAAATCGATTTAATTCTTATTTATATTCTTCTCTTATCAAAAAGTTAAATTAAAGACCAAAACTCCGAAATTTTTATTTGCTAATGTATTTTCATATTGAAATATAAGAAAGCTAAGAATAAACATTTGTCCACATTGGTATGCTGTGTATATTTTTGAATTATTTTTATTGATTTTATCATCTGACGCCGCATCGGTATATTATTATGTTAACTTGGCGACCTAATTTCTGTCTTGTAAATTGTTGTATCGTTTAGTTGTTAGCTCTCGCTAATAATAGATTTGTGGGCATGTTTTTGTAGTTAATCTGGTTTTATAAATGGTGCAATGTTATTTACTTGTATTTACGTGTGGATGTTGGCGAGTGCGGGCGCCATGTTTTCTTGTTGACGCTCCGTGGACTTGTGTTTGTAAGTTTGTGCAAGACTGAGGTTGATAATTCCAGTTGGATGAACGTGCGAGTTATTTGTTGATTGAATATAAATATAAAGCGTTGTACAGTCGTGGACACGTAGTTGGGGACGGTGATAGTTTATATTATAATGTATCATATATTTTTTAGTTGAACTATAGTTAGTTGTAGGTTATTTATTGATAAGGGGTGCTTTGATTAGGAAGTGGACGGATAATTAAGACTTAATACTATATTTCTAGAACATGCCCATATTGTTGTATAATTATTTAAAATATGGCGCGTCGAACGATCTCGTACTTTAAGTATTTTTTAAACACCACTGAAGTAAGACTAAAATGAACCGAGACTTAGCTAGATGTTTTTATAATTAATATTTAATGTTATTTCTTAATTATTTGTCCATATATCAATATCTGTTGAAAGGATATTAAAATATGAAGGCTGTAATTGTATTGTTGTAGATAATATTGTGTGTCGTTGGAATGATGTGCACGTTGAAGATGTTAGTTATATAATAATACCATTAGGAAGTTAAAGATCGAATTTTCATAAAATGTATTGAAGTATTCCTCGTTCCTAATTTTGTGTCCATCACTGTATATAGGTTATATTTTTTAATAAATATAATATTGAGATATGTAATATATTTATGTTTTTTATTCACAAACCTCCATAATATTTACAAGACTAGCTTATGTTGTCGACATTGGTTATAACTTAAATCTAAATAATAATCTGTACAATTTACTCTTAAATTACTTTAGTGCTGTTATTGATCTCACAGGTCTTCTGTGTTTGGGATAGGAAATATTTGTTTGAATTTGTATAAATTGGCCTTGATTTTTTTGATGATTTAACAACGGTAATAAAAGAAGCACATTTTAGGAAGAAGTAATGAAATTTTAAAAGTTACCTTAAAAGTTATAAGTAACTTCTGAGTCAGAACACTCAAAAAAAAAAAAAATCGTTAAAAGATCTATGTTGGGCTCTGGATAAAGATACCATATTTTAAATAATCCATGTAGAACAAGATGTTGGATGCGATATTAATGTTGCCAAAATATGCACTGTTTTGAAGATCAGTATTACTGAAAATTTAATATTTTAAATTTTCTCTGCTGATTAGACAAAAACAGGTTTAGTAAGGTTTTTGATGTTCATGTTGTTATCTAACTTATGAACTAATTCTTTTTTTTATTTCTATTCTGACATTATTTTTGTTAATCCTTACCCTGGCCAAATGAGAGTAGGTAATTACTAGTAAAATAAAATATCGAATTAGTCTAACGTTGATTAGTGATAATATATCATTAATCTCGTTTTGTATACTATATGTCTCATGCGTCATGAACGTTGGGCCCGAAACATTTGTACTAAACTAAGAGGTAAAGATTTCTGGCACATTGGTAATTGAAACAAAATTAATCTTGTATGAACGCATCGACGGGAAAGTCCTTGAATGATTTACTCCAGAGGTCGGTGAACGCTGTGCTCACCAAGTCGTTGATGAGCGGTCTGATCACCGCGAAACCCGGTTTCCACGTGGCGTTTATGATACGGTCCAGAACACTCTCTGCAATGTAAAATATACCACATTAAAATCGTTCTTGTCGAATGTTTGCCTGGTTACATTTAAACAAGCTTGTCGAGTCTGGTTGTAAAGAGTAAGAAAAAATTTTTATGGAAAAGGAGGACACGAGCGTACGGGTCACCTGGTGTTAAGTGATCACCGTCGCCTACATTCTCTTGCAACACCAGACAATTCATAGAAACGTTGCTGGACTTTAAGGTCTTTAATTTCTACAGATATCGTGCGAATTGAATGCAGAGCTTGGGAATGCGATAGTGATGTCACCTAATTGTAATAATTGATGACCATAATCATGAGTCGGTTTGATAAATTTAAAAAAATGCTTACAAATTTACCATTTTACACTGGGTTAAAATTTAATCTCAAATTATTGTTTCCTTTTTGTTGCCTTTTAACAACACACATGTCTAAAACATTTTTAGCCATTTCTCGTGCTTGGCGATGAATAAAAAAAATCGAAGACAAATATTTAAAAAAAATTTATTTCTAAAATAATATTAGTATTTCTGACGAAATATTAATATTAATTATTAAAATTATTATCATATTAATATAAATTATTATTATTATGATAATAAATAAAAAAACATTCAATAAAATGTTGCTTAAAAATATAAAAATATGTATTTGAAAAAATACATTTTCCAAAAAAACATTTAGTAAAATGTTCTTTAAAAATATATTAAAAAAAGCGAATCTTCTTGAACCTTGGTCAGAAGAAAGAAATCTTGGCTCAGAAACATAAGGGAGTGACATCAAACCAGTCCAAGAACTATTCCGGCTAGCCATGGACAAGGAGAAGTTTAAAAATCAGACTGCTGACCAGGGCTTCGAACCTACTCGCGGGCCCAAGCTGACTTGAAAGCGGTAGTTGAAATTAATAGTGTAATGCGCCCGATTGTAATGCAAAATGCGATAGATGGGCGAAAACAATTGAGGTGATGCAATGAAAGTTTCACTTTAAAACTCGGAACGGAATAATACGGTAAGTGACGACTATGGCACAGCACTACACTGAAGACGCGTGAGGTGAGGCGTGCGGACAGTGGGGGAGATGCTCCCGCTCTTTATCCCAGACCCCGACGGTCTGTAGGTAGATAACATTAAAATTTAGTGGTAAAATAAGATTTGTCACTACATTAGTATTAAAATATAATACCCATAAAATAATGATGTTGAAAGCGTTAACAAACCCATTATGCTTCTTCCTCTTAGCAAGTTGCTGATGTGTATGTCCATGTCCCCGATGTGGTCAATCTCTACGTGGACGTCCACTCCGCTCCCGTTACGCTTAATGCGGGTAGTCTGAGAATAGTCGCGCAGCGTGAGGTTCCAATGGCCGCCTCGGAGCACGTCTAGACCGAATGCGCCTCCCTGTGACCATAACAATTTATTTAAACCAGTGGATCGCAATGATACAAGTGACATCACTGTTATGTTTTTTTTTACTCCATGGCTGGCTCTTTGGAAGCATTTCCAATGTACGGTTGTGATTTGCCTTTATTTGCCGCCAAATATGTTGCTTACAGCTTTCAAAATCTGAATTAGTGGTGTGGTGACATGGCTGTGTGGATTCTGTTGCGTCCATGAGCGTGCAAGAAAGTGTATTCGTGACAATGTTTTAAGAACTGGATAAAATAACAAAACAGTTTGTCATAGATTACTTTCTGGGAATAGGCTTGCTCGTATTGAGTATTTGCCAGCTTATGTCAACAGGGTCACAGGGTCAGGTAGTCTTGTGACAGCTGGTATAAATGACAGAGACCAGAGCATTTATTATTCTACTCTTTATTTACCATGTAATACTTTTCCTTCCATTTATTATAATAAAGGAGAGGGTATATGTATGTATGTTCACCTAAAACTCAAGAACCTCTTAGCCGAATTGAAATGAAACTGCACACATAATTAACATAGTTGCGTAAGTGATGGAGAGGAGGCGCTGGTGGCAGTGATTTTAATATTTTCTACCAACGGATTTTATACTTTTTTTTACATTCTCTTTGACCATAGATCGAATTATAGACTTACCCCCTTATTCATAATAGCTCTGCTAACTTAAAGCATTGCTTATTCTCACTCTGTCTTCTATTGACCTAAGTCAGAATGAGAAATATCTAAATATATCTTTAGCAGCTGTTTTAAGTTACCGGACCATTATGAATAAGGGGGTTAAAATATACTTGCGTATAGACAAATAAAGCATGCGAGTGAGAAAAACATCTCTAACGAAGATACAGCAAGATACAAACGGTAAGCAAATCTATTGTTACTGTAACCGATTTTGATTGCCAAGTCGTACAGTCACCCACGCTTGCCATTAGCTCCTTAATATTTATAACACTAAACCCTCTAGCTAACGTTCACATGCTGTCAGGTCGTCTATAACATATGAGCTACTATGCTATTAGGTAAATGCTGCTTAGTCTATGGGTGTTACATGATTTTTTATTTTATACATTTTTAGGTGAAGGCACCAGCTAGTTAAATATTATTAACACAACAATAATCATGTGAATTTCCGAAATATATAAGATATATTTATAAGAGTCAAAAAAATATGAAGGTCACACTAATTACTGTTCACATATAAAGCCAGTAAGATATTATTATAAAGTTATTATAATTAATTATGCATACTATAATATATGATAATAGTGTTTACCTTAAACTCATAGTCACCTTCCAGCGTCTTTTCGGGAAAATATTGCGAATAAATAATCCTTTGATTCTCCCAATCCGTTCTAAAAGAACAAATTAATCTAGATTATTTTTTATAGAAAATCATGTGATTTGAATGAAAAACACTTATAACTACACCAATTCCGAGAAACCTAGCCACCGTTAATATAATAATATTCTAACAGATAAGTTATTGAGGTTTGTAAATCAATATTTTTTATCAAAGGTTGTTAATACAAACTGTCAACGTACGTAGGTCACACTCAAAGTTTTGAGTACCTTAAAAAGCAACATGTTATAACCAAAATATTATAATTATTGCTTTTCAAAATACTCTCCTTTACCTTTTAAACATTCATTCATGCGAACGAACCATTTTTTAAAACAGGAGGACCATGAGGAATTGGTAAAAGTGAAGCATCTCATCAAATCTTTGATTTTGGTGACAAGTTCTTTCTAAGACTTTTTTGGAATCTAAAAATGATTTAGTTTAGTTGGCTGTGTGTAAAGAAGCGTTGTCATGGTGTAGGAGAACGTGGCTTTTTGGTCGAACTTGTTTATAACACCCTGGGTAAACAAATGGTAGAATACCACTCGGCACTCTTTTAATCTTCAAATATAATTGATCACATGGGACCCGTAGCTGAGAAAAAAATGCGATCATTTTTTTAACAACGTTTCTCGCCTCCCTCTTTGTTGGCCTGTTCTCATTTTCAAACACCCATTCAGAAGATTGCTGTTTTTTTTCGGGTTCAAAACAATAAATCCATGTTTCGTCTCCTGTGACAATCTCATAAACAGCATTAGAATGTCCGTGGTCGTACTTCATTAGACTCTGTGAGCACCATTCCACGGGAGCCCACGACAACAAAGTTTCGTGTAAAATTCTCTGAATTTGGCTCATACCAATCCCCAATACTCCTCGAATTTTCGCGGGTTTTCTTTAATTAGCTCGCTTAACAGTAACCACATTATTTTCGTTGACGGCAGTTGAAGGCCCTTCACGAAATTCGTCATGTAAAGAAACCCGACCTCTCTCAAATTCAGCAAACCATCGCCTCACGGTGCTCAAGCAAGGTGCTTCTCTTTCAAAATTATTTTGAAGACGAGCGGCACAGTCTTGCGGAGGGAGAGAACTTTTAAAATCATAAAAAATCATCACTCTAAAATCTTTTCGACTTAATTCCATTTTCGTTGCGTACGTAGAACTTTGATATGTGATAAAAAACAATTGAAAAATGATTTCCCGCCAATTGCTTTTTTTATTACTAAGAAAGTTGCAACGTTTCAAAAAATATAACATTCGAAATTCAAATAGTTCCGATTTGCTAGAAGTGCAAAACTTTTAGTGTGCCCCGTGTATTAAAATAATACCACCTAATACATATTAAATAGATACCTCACTTCCAAAGTGTAACAAGTCTGAAATCGGTTAAGCTTGAGATAAGTATGAAAGAGTGTTCCATAAACGATAATCCACCATTACCAAAGAAAAAAAAGTGAGTGTGTCAGCTCCGACGCACGACTGGAGTTTACTCCTCAAGAAGGTTTGTCTTTGAACAGGTACTAAATAAAATCAAGTCCAATGGAGTCGGTTACAAACAGACATACAGCAGAAGCTAATAAAAGCGTTATTATTAAAAAAATAAAATAGTAGGTTAGGCTAAAAATTGTCTATTTGGCCTGAAATGCGCTATACATACTCTCCATATCAAATTAAACATTTAATTATGTGCATAGCTTATATAAATTTGTATTAACTATATTGATAATTCAATATTTAATAAATACGAAGCACACATGTTTATATATACAATACCTACATGTCATATTATTATGAATTGTAACATACTTAGTACCCACGTGCTTATCAGATTTACCGGCACTATTATTTACACCACTACTCCATATTTTATAGAATTTTCACTAAACTTTATAAAAATATAATAATAAATCAATTTCAATAATATAATAAAGCTTCAAAATACAAGAATAGAAAAATGATGTTTGCTATCCGTTTCACTGCAATACTATTACTAATATAGGGACCGAGCGTCTAGACTCTAGACTGTCACGCCAACTGAAAAGGGAAAACTTAACTATCCCATTTGATAAGTAGGTTTTACTCTCCATATTTTTCTCATACCGGGCGCTTTGTATAAAAATCGTTTCTTAAGGAGTAAACCGTAACAAGTCGTTTCTTTCTTTTGGAACCCTTTTCTGAATTGATACTCTTTGGAACTGAGGCAACGATATATACCTAGGTAGATATATCGATACCTACTTGTATTTGGTAACAGTAGATTGTGTCCATCCCCTCTCATAAACATTTTTTAATGTGAGAGTGTAGCCCATCCCGGCTATTGATCTCGTCTGCTTCACTTCTGGAGCGAAGTGGGGATCAAACGGTGCTACTCCCATTTCAGGAATTCCTAAAACATTTTTGAAAAATATTTAGGTGCTTCATATACACATTGTTACAATGATTTGTTAGTTGGACTACTTATATAGGACCTAAATATGGATAAAATTGGATTGAGGAATAGGTGGACTGTTTCTACCCAGCAGATTTAAGAACGAGTAGATTCTGTGTAAGTTTGGATAAGTTCAAAAGACCAATAATGATAGTTGATCTTCCCAGATTATGATATTCTTCATAAGATGTCTACACAATACTGATAAAATATATGGAATATCGCTTACACTATCTATGTATTCACATTTTTTATTGTAGAGGAGGACAAACGACCATCTGGGTTACCTGATGATAGTAGATAGTAGGTATGTGATCACCGCAGCCCATACTTTCTTGTAACAACAGAGCAAACACAAGAGCGTTGCAGACATTATAAAGTGTCGAATAAACGTACATTTATATATTCCCCTGGCGCATTCCCTATTTGGGGTCGGCCCTCCTGATACAGGATCGCCTCTGTTTGCGATCTTGAGTCATTACTGGCGTCAGGCCTAGCATCGTCATCGTCTCTCATGTTTATTAACGTTTCTAGTTGGTGGTGGGCGGCCTCTGCCTCTCTTTGCCTCATCCATATCTATGACTCATCTCGTCATGTGGTGTTCGTCCCTACGCATTACATGCCCATACCAGTGTAATCAGCCTTCCTGCATTTTATGATGTATAGCTGAAATTTTAAAGGTGCCTCGGATATACTCATATCGAATTTTGTCTGACCGACGAACACCTCTAGACCAACGCAACATTTTTTGTTTGTTACACTTTCTCAGTCCCCAGAATTCGGATCCATAAAGCAAAGCTGGTCTCACTGCTCGTTTGTACACGGTGCCCTTAGTTTTAATTGGCATTTTTGCGTCACATAGAACACCGGTAAGAGATCTCCACTTTTTTTTTTATGAAAATACGGGACGAGACGAGCAGGACGTTCAGATGATGGTAATTGATACGCCCTGCCCATTACATTGCAGTGTCGCTCAGGATTCTTGGAAAGCCCAAAAATTTTGAGCGACACTACAATTGCGCTCGTCACCTTGAGACATAAGATGTTAAGTCTCGTTTGCCCAGTAATTTCACTAGCTACGGCGCCCTTCAGACCGAAACACAATAATGTTAACACATTACTGCTTCGCGGCAGAAATAAGCGCCGTTGTGGTACCCATAATCTAGCCGGCATCCTGTGCAAAGGAGCCTCCCACTGACTAAACTTCTATCATCCGGTTTTTATTCAGTTTTGAATATTACTTTCGATATTGGCTTTATTGTATGATTGTAAAACAATTAAAATGTAAATCTTGACTTAAAAGAGTGGCAATGAGTTTCTTGCTACTTCTTCTCATTAGCTGAACCCTTTACGAAGTAGCGGTAAATTCAATAAGAATTTTTTTTTGACATTCCGTGACCTACATGAATAAAGTGATTTTGAATTTGAATTGTTAAATACGGACCCTAGATATTTGAATTCCTCTACCTCGCTCAAGGTTCCCTCGATTGTGGGTGGTGTCTGGGCGTCGGTGATGTGTCGCTTTCAGAAAAATTGCCGTGCATATATTCAGTCTGTCGGCTCACTCTTAGAGCTTTTCCTTCCTGTTTATATACATGTCTTGTATGATATTTATTGGGCTCTGACTTCTGAGTGCTTGCCAAATGAGCTGGCAAGGTATCCGGTCAAAGTCTTTGTACTTGTCCTATCCTAAAGGTGTGTATTGTATCAATAGTGCCCACTCCCGCAGTAAAGCCGCACTGGTTTGGCGAAAATGTTGTGAATTTATAAGAAGTAGAATTATAGTCTCTCGACCATAACTCTTTCCCAGATCTTAAGGTTACATGATGTGAACTTGATCGCTCTGTAATTTCCACACTCTGCTTTGTATCCCATATTCTTGTAGAATGGTATTATGTTGCTCAGTCTCCACATGTCTGGCATAGTTCCTTTAGATAAAATCAGGTTGAATAATTTTGTTAGCCGTATTACACCTTTAGGCACCTGCTTTTTTCCAAAGCTCTGCAGGTATTTCATTAGAGCCTGTGGCTTTACCATTTTTTATTGCAATAAGAGCGGTTGTAACTTCGGTAGGTGCAATGGCTTCTATAGGGGCCAGAAATTTGAGAAAATAGTGATATTTGATGATGTGGAAATTCTTCATTTAGTAGTTTTTGAAAATATTCCTGCCACCTGTTATTTATATTTTTGTCTGTAGTTAAATGATTTTCTTTAACTTTCGATTTCGATTGTTCTATTCGTACGTTTATTCGATCGAATAAACGTACATCCACTCTGGCTCCGTGGTGAGAGTCAACGGTTCAACCTATTCCTACACGAATTGAATAAATTTATTGCTTTCTAAGTTGAAAAGATCCACACAGAGTGCTTTTTTCAAATCTTCCACAATTTGGACTTCCCGAGAGTTTTTGTAAGTGGATCATTATGTTGTCACTGGGCGCAGAATGCAGGGCTGTTGATAGGTATTGCTCGAACGCAAAGCCCGTGAATGCTGGAGATACTCAAGGCTATGCTAAGCTTTCGTTGGACGTCAGGAAGTCGAGCGGGCCGGATGGCATTTCTCCAATCGTGCTTAGAACGTGTGCCCCTGAGTTGACGCCGGTGCTAACGCGTTTATTCCGGCACTCTTATTCAAAAGGCGTAGTCCCTGACTCATGGAAGTCAGCCCTTGTCCATCCGATCCCAAAAAAAGGAGACAGTTCGGATCTGGCAAACTACAGGCCTATTGCTATTACCTCCCTTCTCTCCAAAATCATGGAGAGCATAATTAACCGCCAGATCTTGGTATACCTTGAGGGTCACCAGTTGATCAACGACCAGCAGTACGGCTTTCGCCATGGTCGGTCGACTGGCGATCTTCTGGTATACCTAACACATAGATGGGCGGCGGCTATTGAAAGCAAGTGGGAAGGCCTGGCAGTTGGTCTGGATATAGCGAAGGCCTTTGATCGTGTATGGCACAAGGCGCTCCTCGCAAAACTTCCATCATTTGGGCTTCCCGAGAGCTTAGCAAGTGGACCTCCAGCTTCCTCACTGGTCGCAGCATACAGGTCGTTGTTGACGGTTATTGCTCGAATCCCAAGCCCGTGAACGCTGGAGTGCCCCAAGGCTGTGTGCTATCTCCCACGCTGTTTCTTCTGCATATCAATGATATGTTGGACACCGCCAACATGCATTGCTATGCAGACGACAGCACAGGTGATGCCGTATACACGGGCCATGCAGGTCTCTCTAGGGAAAACGTCGACCAGTGCCGGGAGAAACTTGTGTCTTCTATCGAGTCCTCTCTCGAGATGGTCGCGGAATGGGGTAAGTTGAACCTTGTCCAATTTAACCCCCAGAAGACTCAAGTTTGCGCGTTTACCACTAAAAAAACCCCATTTGCCGTATCACCGCTCTTCGAGAACACTTCCCATAAAGCCTCGCCTAGTATCGGAATACTGGGTCTCGAAATCTCGAGCAATTGCCAATTCCGTGGCCATCTGGAGGGCAAAGCTAAACTGGCTTCAAAGAAACTGGGCGTCATAAATAGAGCACGGCAATACTTCAAGCCGGCCCACATTCTAGCGCTCTACAAAGCACAGGTCCGGCCTCACATGGAGTATTGCTGTCATCTCTGGTCTGGCGCACCCCAGTATCAGCTCGATCCATTTGACCGCGTGCAACGCAGAGCAGCTCGAATTGTCGGGGACCCAGTACTCTGTGAACGGCTGGATCACTTGGCGTTGCGTAGAGACGTCGCTTCATTGTGTGTCTTCTACCGCATTTATCACGGGGAGTGTTCCGAAGAGCTGTTTAACCTAATTCCTGCCGCCGAATTTCACCTTCGCACGACACGCCACAAGTTACGATATCATCCCCACCATCTGGATGTGTGGCGGTCCTCCACAGTGCGGTTTTTAAGGAGCTTTCTTCCTCGTACTACGAAGCTGTGGAATGAGCTTCCTTGTGCGGTGTTTCCGGGACGATACGACATGGGTACCTTCAAGAAAAGCGCGTACACCTTCCTTAAAGGCCGGCAACGCTCTTGTGATTCCTCTGGTGTTGCAGGAGAGTGTGGGCGGCGGTGATCACTTAACACCAGGTGACCCGTACGCTCGTTTGTCCTCCTATTCCATAAAAAAAAACTCACTATCTGCAACACTGTTTCTTCAGCATTTTAACAACAATTAATGGCTTTTTTAATTTTTCCTTTTACTGTCGTCGGATTTGTCATGGAATAAGTTACAAAAAGGCTGGAAGGGTGTTAGTAATGCCAGAGTCCATCAAACAACAAAATTTATTTCTCAGTTTTTCAGGTCTAGCATTAAGTAATTTTTACATTAAGTAAACGTAAAGTTTAATTCCTTGTGGGATGATTGTCTCCGCAACGGATTTGTGCAAAAATGATGTACAAAATGACGGCAAATACGAATTAATTTAAAATCTCATAGTGAAATATGATCGCCATATTCTAAGCAGTTTAGCTATAAACAGCCCGAATCCTAATTGCAGATTAAGGAAGAGTTTCCGCAATTATATATAGTGAATGAACCGTATTTTAACGTTGTTTTAGTTCCAATTGTTCCGATTTGTACTAAAACACTACTTACTCGCTGATAGTCACCTGTGAGCTGATATTTTTTTACCTTCATATTTAGATTTTTAAGATTAGATATACACACACACACCCACACCTTTATGCCTTTTATTTCATTTACTATACTAACCCTTTTTGAAGAATGGCCTGAGCTTGTTGAATGCTCGTTTCACACAGCCATCGAAATCTGACGATCTCTTCTTACACGAGGAGAATATTTTTTCTGTAAAACAAAATATGTTTATATGTTACTCTCATTATATTTGTAAGCAGTAGTAAGTATTGTAATCTGCATTAGTATCACTAGTTGGTTTATGAAAGGAGAAACCCAAGGAGGGTAGAGTAGAGAGGGTAAACCCAAGAGTAGGTACTAGGAGATTATGTCGTACACGGCCGTTGAAAATTTGGTCAAAACCGTCACTGGGAAGATAAGGCCAAATTGGCCTCTAAAAAGATTGGTGAATTCAGTAAGGCGCGACAGACGACAATACTTCTCTACAAGGCACCGCCTGCAACTATATAAGGCGCGAATTCGTCCTCACATGGAGTAGGTTCTGTATGTAGGTACCAGCTTTTTCCTTTTTAGAGCGGCTCGAATCATCGACGATCAAAGCATCTCTGATCAGCTTGATTCTTTGGCGTTGTGAAGAGATGTGGGTTCTCCCCGCATCTTCTACCGCATTTATCACGAGGTCTTCGGGTTGATACCAGCAGCCGAATTTGACATTACGTCAAAATGCATAATTAACGGCATCATGTTGACGTCGGACAATCTACAACCGCGTGTTTTCGAGAAAATTCTAGCCTTGTACAGCCACTTTGTGGAATCAATAACGGCTACTGTATTCTTGAACCAATATGACTGAACCAAAGGACCTTCAAGATAAGGTACACTCAAGTTATCTGGTGTTGCGATTGCCTCACCACTACCCATTTCGTGAGTAAAAAAATGTCGGTAAAAATATCTCGCCAAACTACGTTCACGAATAAGGTACAAAAAACGTTTTTTATTAAATAGACATTATTATTTTGATTCTGAATTAATTACCCTTAGTTAACTATGTACACGATGGCTTAATCACGCTAAAAGATCAGTAATTAATATTATGTATATTATTCTTCGTAATATGAATATTATAATTTGTGGTTTCAATGAATCCTATTATGGGTTTTACCACAATGAGAAGATACAAAATGATGTTATTGCTAGACAAATGCTAGTAAATAATTTATATCGAATTTTAGATATCGGAATATAGTGAGTGGCTACGTAATATACATTCTAAGTTATTATAGCAATACCTACATTTCTCCTTTTTCAGCTATCAATAGAGAAGCTGTTCCTTCTACCATAGACAATATGTTAATATAAAATACAGTACCTAAATTAGTTAGACTAGGCCACTAGGCAAAAAATAATTTCAATGCTGGATCCGTCACGGTCCGGGAGTGTTAATACCAGCAGTTACATTATATTCTCGTTTAACCCAACATTTACAATTGTAAGGAGATCGAAATAAAAAATATATCGCCCGCACTTTTTATTAATAATTAGTTGTTACCCGTGACGTCGTACACTTGGACGCTTTGGTGCTAAACTACTATGTGTACACTAGCGTGATTGATGTGTGATTTAGCCCATTTTGATGTTCCAGCCACTTGGCAAAATTTTAATTAAACCTATACATTAGTTTTTGAGTTTACTTTTTTGGTTCGTTTCGTTTCTAGGTATATTTTCTACTTTGTTACAATATGGGCAAGGGTCTATGCTTTTCCATTGACTAACAGATATATTTTCTATTTTATAACATTACTATTTCGTGATATTTAATTAACTAATCCTTAAAATAGAACGTGGGAGATTAATTAATCGTCGAGAATGAGGGCTTATTACTACAATAGAGCTAAAAATTAATATTTATGAGTGTTTTTATAATTGTTATGGTGTTACAATATTTAAAAATATGTTTTATTCGATTAAGAAGCAAAAGGCACAGCGTTCAGTTTTAAACAATATTCACTTGTAAGTATGACCCACTTTAAACGGCCAGATTTCGTTCAATCTTTGTAGATTTATCGAGGACCGATGACAATACATTAATTTGATAAAATCATTCCATTTTTCAATTTGCAAAATGTGCTTTTTGTTATTAATTTATATAATTTATTCATCCATCGTGGATAAGGCAGGAATTGATGTTCATTTTAAATATCAATCATTATCTTTTCAAGCACAGCGTGTTTTTTAGTTCTTTTTAAACTACTTTTACTTGCTTTCTTCAACTCTCAGGTTGTGGCTTCATCTCCAGGATCCAGGTCGTGGGTTCGAATCCCGCATCGTTCATAAAATTTTATTTTTCAAATTTTATTTGTGTATTAATCCTAGAAGTGAGGGTTATCACTTTAAAAACATAACATATTGTTTAGATTTACAAGTGCGACATAACAAGTCAATTTCCTAATATGCAAATATTAGGGTTGAACAGGTTATCAACTGTAAAGTGGATCCTGGAGATGAAGCAACAACCTGAGAGTAGAACAAAGCAAACAGAATTTTATAACGAGGCGGTACTCGAACGGTTAGCTCAGTTGGTTAGAGAACCGGCACGGAACGCCGGAGGTCATGGGTTCGAATCCCGCATTGTTCATAAAATTTTGTTTTTCAAATTTTATTTGTGCATCAAATTTTAATTAACACGTGTTCATTCAAATGGATGCAATGAGCGTGACATTTCTTCGGTTGCTACACAACGTTTATAATATTATGTCCTTCACATACTAGCATTTAGGTAACATTCGATCTTCCTCTGCCACGTACCAATTTTTTTCAGTTTTCGAATTCATAATATGTGCGTTTATTTGACGCTTTATAAGATCGGCAGTTCTCATGTGATTCCTCTGGTGTTATAAGAGAGTTTGGGTCACATACCATCATGTGGCCAGTGTGCTTGTTTATCCTCCTCTCTCATAAAAAATAGTAATGATTAAAAAAAGATCTATAGCCATGAAAAAAAACTGCCAACATATGGAGCATTTCTGTGAAAATAATAAGTTTGTTAATTCTTGTTGTACCACCATATCTTGCAATAATTTGGCGTTCTGAAATGTAGTAAAATTACACCAATATCTATGACGGAACCCACGTCTGAGCCGATTAATTATCGTCCTGTGTTGATGTTGCCGACTCTTAGTAAAACTTCAATAAAAACATTTTTAGTTAAATGCACACATTAACTCTCATGAGTTACTTCAGATGAAATGGTTTGGATTTACTAGGGGACCTTCAACTACGGATGCAGATGTCATGCTAATCAAGAATATTTTTGAAGCCTGGGAGCAATCACTTTTTTTTTGTTTTTAGTGATAAGTTTTTTATATTTTTGTTTAGGTAACCAATTTATTGAGTAAATTAGATAAGTAGTAAGTAAACGAAGAAATTGTCATATTATGTTAATAATGTTTTTAAGTACTTGTAATTTAATTAAGTAATTAATTGCATGTCGAGTTAGCCCGTAAATGGGGTATACGATGTTAAATAATATAAATAATTAATGTGTAAATATACTATAAGGTAATACAATGTATGCAACGTGGGCTTCCTATTAAATAAATAAATAAAAAAAAAATAAAAAAAAAAATATCACAGAATGCATTTGGTATCTTCTGTGACGTATCTAAGGCTTTTGATTGTGTTCAACATTCAACAATGTAAATTATGTCACTATGCTATAAAAGGAACCTCGCTCGGTCTTCTGATTTGATATTTAAACCTATTGTTGATTCATTCAAAAGATTGATGTGAATGGCATAAGATTTTATCGGACTCCTCTTAGTATGGGGGTACCGCAAGGGTCTATTTTTGGATAGTTTCTCTTCCGTATAAAAAAAGAAAATAACAATGCGGATACTTCACTCATATTCAAAGTGAAAAGAAACCATTTTATGTATGACGAAGTAAACGATTCTATCCGACTTTGTGTACTGGTGTATCGGTAAAAATCTAATATTGAATAGTAAGAAAACAAAATATGGAATATTTATTTTTTAATACGAGCTGTATGTCAAAAATACATTTTTGTGCGTTTGATGCGTGTTTTATTAAACGGAGAGGTGACATCTATTTTTATTTTACTTTATGTAACAAAGCAACAATATTCATGCACAAATGTAAAAATATCAACAAATAGACACACAAGTAAAAGACATGTACATAATCTGCCATATTTCTTAGCATTACTTTTGATTGCAAATTATAATGGGACCCCCCATATTGAAGTATTGGCTAATAATACCTACGTGGTTATACTGGCATAGACAGGGCGCGACTTGTTTACTTTAGTTATTTTCATAACATTTATTATGTATAAAAATTTACTGTGGCCTCTCATCTAAAGCGAATTTTATAGAAACTGTGATCATAATATTGACATGAGGAACATACATAAACATGATTCTGTTTACTTTTTTTACTATCACAAAAGACAGATATTTTACAATTTAACTTAAATCTAAGTAGAAATATAAACCTACAGCATTAACCTATTCGGGTTTTGACGTGTACTGTAATCGTCGAATGTTAAATATAATTAATTAAGAGAAAATTAAAAATACATTTTTAATAATAATATATTTCTTATTATAATTTTATATTAAAATGTAAATGTAGGTAATATAATATAATAAAATATATTATATTATAATATAATAAATATAATATACAGTGTGACACTCTATAATGGCGACATTAAATGAACACAATAGAGATATCTTACCGTAATCGTAAAAAAATAGCTCTAAAATTTATAAAAAAATAATTGAAATTTTCAAACAAAAAAATTATATATTTAGGAAACAAAATTTTAATAACCCTTACGTGACGTATAAGACGGCATAAAGTAGGTATCAGTGTGGTATCAGTACCTACGTTAGCGCGCGGCCACTAGATTTCTTATAGGTTGTTCCGAAATTATATTATGGAAAATTGGTTTATTTATGTGAATTATGTATTTTTATTTTTTTATGATGACGGTTAAATAGTTCTATCCATGTGATCATTTAATGTGCCCATTATAAGAGCCATTCTGTTTGTTTTTGAAGTAATATTGCTATTACTTATAATAGAATTTTTTTACTTTCTCATAATAAAATTAAAACAGAGCTAAGTTATGCCTACTATTCGGCGAAGTCATTGTGTGTCTTCTACCGCATTTATCATTTCTGATTCCTGCCGCCGAATCCCATCTTGGCACGACACGCCACAAGTTAGGATATCATCCCCACAATCTGGATGTGTGGGGTCCTCCACAGTGCGGTTTTCAAGGAGCTCTATTCCACGTACTACAATGCTGTGGAATGAGTTTCATTGTGCGGTGTTTCCGGGATGATACGACATGGGTACCTTCAAAAAAAGCGCATACACCCTCCTTAACGGCCGGCAACGCTCCTGTGATTCCTCTGGTGTTACAAGGTAATGTGGGCGGCGGTGATCACTTAACTCCAGGTGACCCGTACGCTCGTTTGTCCTCCTATTCCATAAAAAAAAGAAGTCGAGTTAGTAGGATTTTTTTGGGGCAGGATGTAGGTATATATACATACATAAATATATATACTTGTACAATATTATTCCAGAAAATATTCAAAACAAACGTATAACGAAATTCAAAATGATTGTAAAAAGGCGTTTATTTGGTAAAGGTTCTATTACTTAATACGTAAGAATCCATCCCTACTCTAGAACACAGATGACTTAATGATATCACAGATCCGAAATGGAGCGAGCGCTGTCAGACTGTTTAAATTATAGATTTGATTGTATCGAAATTTTATTAAAAATGGAAGCCCTCTGAGTTTCTTGCCTTCGTTCCCCGTTCTTCTCAGGTGTGAGACATCAATTTTCGAATGGGTGTGAATAAAATTGTTTGAATTTGATTGATTTGAGCCCTTCCAACATAGAGAAAAAATACAACTACGTTCAACGACACCTCAAGGGCCCCTTAGTTTCAACCATTATGAATTATCAAAGCATTATAAACTAAAGTTATTTCGCAAAACATTATAATTTCGTAAACAGAATAGAAATTAAGATAACATCTGTGATTAAGTCAGTAAAAATTATCTTCATAAATATGCATGAGCAATTGACCAATTGGCACTTTATTATATTAGCCAATATTATTAGAATGAGAAAAATAGAGCCGTAAAGTCACGCTTACTGAAGCACATTAATAGACAATATAATGATCAGTGATCGACCCTCATCATGAGTCTTGATCTGGTGAAAAATCCTTATGAAACATTAGAAATTTAAACTGGCCCAAGTCTTAGAATATACTAACGTATAGATGACCTGACAGCGCCATAATGCGTGACCAATTTTGATGTGAATTGAGTGATTAGCTAGTTTATAAAAACGTTTTGAGTTTTCATGAGTTAATTCCGCTAATATATTTTGTCTTCAAACAATTCGACACATGTTTCGCCTCTCGCAGAGGCATTCTCAGGAGATGTTGACTCGCTAAGTCAATTTAGTCGTGGAATTAACACTCAAGAAAACTCAAAATATTTATATGATCATGAATTTCCGCAAAAAAACGTCTAATTTAATAAATTATATTTGCTAGTTTAATATTGAAAATAGTAAGGAGCTAATTCCAAGTCTGGCTGTTTAGAACTTTTCATTCAAAATCGGTAACAGTATTAGCTTTCCTATTTTATCTTGCTGTATCTCCGCTAAGGATGCACTTCTCCCTTGTTTGTCTTTACGCTAGTATATAGTAACTCTATGGTCCTAGCAACAGTAGGGTACAACACCCAAATTTGATAGTACCTTCGTAAAATGAACATGACAAATGGCCCTGGTGGCTTGGGCACTGAAGGACGCGACTTGCGTCGACACTCTGGCTCCTTCTCATGTCTAACTTATTTCAGTGCTGGGGCTACTGCTTCGACTGCCAAAGACAGCAAACGTCGATATTTTTCTCAGCGAGTCATACATCTTTGTGCTGTTTGGTGTCGAGACACTTGGCTTGTGGGGCCTAGAGGCGCGGAGAATGTACAAACTACTATTTCGGTCAACGGATCAGCCTAGCTATCCAATGCGGGAATGCTGCCCTTATTCTTAGTACATCCCCCGTAACGATAAATTAAATATAATGTAATCATAGTTTTGTAAATATAGTTACAAGATTTGTTTTGTTAGCATAAATATAATGCCATGACAAAAAATGTGAGACTAGGAATTTTTTAGTAAGACGGAACATGCAATTATAATCAATATATTGTTCTGTGCCCATCTCACTCTCATTAAAATTTTACTAATAAAATATAAGAACAAGAGAACGAGATGAACACGAAGTTCCAACAAAGGTAGAATACAAAAAGCAAAGAGTATGTATAAACATCATGTCCTGGAAACCCTCTCGGAAAAATGGCTGAATAGTAGATTACCTGATTTTCAGCCTTTAGTAGAAACAGTTTTTATTAAATTCCAATATATAACAAATCCTTCTAGTTATAAACTAAACTTGAACTTGACCGAGATAACGTTTCAACACGATATTGCGTTTGTGGAATGTGGTCATAGCCACAACACTGTTGGTATTAAGTTGTTTATTAACGTTCTTCTAGACGGCCTAGCTATTTGGAAATCTTATCTTTGTAAATATCAAACCCGTGTTGGTTTTGGCATAGATTTCAATTAATTTAACTATTTTTTTGAGGAACCTATTGGAAAAACAAATAGTTAATAGTCTGCCACAATATATATTAAAAACCGCATTCAAATTATATACAAACCGACTTACAGGCAAAAAGTTATGTAACTAAAGTAAGTAATTAGGTAATGTATGCGCAGATACGCCACGGGCATTTATTATTATTCCTATGGCTAGGATCTAGTTTTTCTTGACGTGGATAGTGCTCAAATTTTATCTCAATTTATTTTGAATGTCAATATTGGACGAGCCAACTCCTAAGAAGCCAACCTGTTACCCAGCGCTAAAGCACAACACACAGACAGGCAGCACAACACACAGACAGGCAGCACAACACACAGACAGGCAGCACAACACACAGACAGGCAGCACGGCTAAAGTGTCAGTTATCCGCCTGGGCCTTTTGTCCTGCTTTTCCCCGGGTCGTTAAAAGAAGTGTGTCTAAGGGGGACTAAGGGCGACTAAATTACCAGTGGGAGGTTTCTAAGCAGAGAATGCCGGATAGATTATGGGTACCACAACGGTGCCTTTTTCTGCCATGACGAAGTAATGTGTAAGCATTATTGTGTTTAGATCTAAAGGGGCTTTAGCTAGTGAAATTACTGGGCAAATGAGACTTAACATCTCATGTCTCAAGGTGACGAGCGCAATTGTAGAGCCGCTCAGAATTTTTGGGTTTTCCAAGAATCCTGAGCGGCACTGCATTGCAATGGGCAGGGTGTATCAATTACCATCAGCTGAACGTCCTGCTCGTCTCGTCCCTTATTGTCATAAAAATAGAATAGAGAAATAACCCCGCGTGTAAATACGCGTTTTGGTGCATAAGACCATAGTCTTATAGTATTAACGTTCCATATGAATAAACTCTAAGTCTAAATAGTCGTAAAATGTAAGTACATATTTTGTAAACTAGAGATCACACTACACTATTTCTTCTATGAATAATACAAACTTTAAAACATCTAAATTATTTTATTTCGATGTATCTGAACTGTATTATGTGATTTCTATTTAATTTTTTGAAGTATGATACGAATTGGGTCATAAAACCATATACTCGTAACTGCTATGAGGTACATTTTTTAATTATTAGCAAACAAAAAGATTTTAAATTTAGTAATAGTTTACATAATTGAATAATTATTAATAATATTAGGTATAATTATAATATAATATGGTGAATAATTAATTTTTAGGTACTTTGATAATCGGATGCCATTTGTATATTATGTAACCAGAAATATCCTTCGATTAGCTAATTTTACTCAATGTCTCTCTGAAATCCAGTAGGTACTTATAAATAGAATAATTAATTAATTGTCTTATTTCTTGTCAAATATTTCAATTATATTCACAATACCGGATTTTTATAAAAACCGCTTTGGTAGCAGAATATTTAGTAAACATTGCAATATTTAAATAGTTTTATGTCTGTTATTGGTGTTAACAATTGGTTATATCAGCCCCAAGCAAATTCACTCATGTGCCAATGTTAAAAAAAAACCGATTTCAATCGAACTGTCTAGAAAAAACTTCGATTTCTGTTGGGCAACTAAACTTATCCAAGTCAAACATTGTGAGCCCATTACTTTCGAGTAAACCACAGACTGATTAGCTATCCAATAAAAAAGTTACGAGTTCACGCCCTTAATTACGTAATATTCGCATATGCGAAGGCTGTTTAAAAAACTCTATCTATAATGTCAGTAATTGTTACAAAAGATTCATGTTTTAAGATAATGCCACTCGCAACACGAGTTATTAAAATTGCAAAACAACCTCATTCGCCAAAATATTTAACTTGAATGCAACTTATGTAATTGCCAGTCAATGACCTACTTTAGGCACTTGTAACAGATCTACAATGATAATTTAAGAAATTAGAGGATAATGGTTTTATCTTGATTCTATAATATGCAGCTTCGAGTTCGATTCAAATCTATGTTTTAAATTGAATTTGTCCATTGTTTATACTTCCATTGTAATTAGTGTATTTTATATTCCCAAATTCAAATAATTTTATTCTAAATAAGATATTATGAAGTCACTTGTTGGAAGTGAAAAACGATCGATAAATCAATTTTGTACGTTGACTAACATCAGTTTGTTTAGTTTGGCTTTAAAACGCTCATGTTGTTTTAGATTGATTAATGAATGGATTAAAAATTGATAACATAATGTAACAAACCTTTGACATTACTATATGTAGATACGTATATACAACGTACTAAAGGCGAATATTGTTTAATTTACTTCGCAAATATTGGTAGAGTCTATTTACAAAACATGAATAGCCAAGGTTCGATAATATGTTCGCATAGAATAAAGTAAAGTATTAGAGAGTATTATTTGAATAAAATATTGGCAAGGAACTCACAGCTACCTACCAAAACCTTTGATATGTTGATGATTTAATTTATTATATAAATAACTAGATGTTACCCGAAACTTCGTTCACATTTGCTACCATTATCACGAACTAATGTTCGTGTTCCAATGCTGCCAAATGATTATATAAAAAACACTCATATATTATATCTCTCGTCGTTTAATACACTTCGTAATATACGTTTTAGTTCGACCGTTTTTTCTCTGTCTTATTTTGCAAATCCGACTGTCACGAAATAGGTTTTTAATTTATTATTATATTATTAATAGCTAAGACTGATTCAGATTGTATTTTTTTTGCACGTACTAAATAAAAATTCATTAGTCTGTCACTAAAACCACGCGGGCGGTTGTCTATTATTTTATAATTTTATATTGTCACCTGTATTAGACAAGAATATTTTCTAACCAAGCAATGCTTATAACTATATTTACAATACTATGATTACATTAAATTAAAACTCTCGTTTTGGGACGTGTGCATGGAATACTGGGAGCATTTCCGAATTGGATAGCTAGGGTGATCCGTTGACCGAAATAGCTGCCAACGCTTGGGTTTCCAGTAGCCCGAAATAAAGTGTTATAATTATAATAAATTAGTCCTTTACATTATAAACTTAACTATATTTTTAGTTGGATTGCAGAATATATCTGAGTTTGATGAGAATCTTGGCAAATACCTTCAATAATAATTTGCATTAAACCCTGCTCATGACAATTCGTCTTCAGTTTGAACCAACGGCACATTAGTTAGGGTTAAATTAAAGTAGCAAATACAGTGCAATCAACATTAATAAGTATGTTATATTGTACCTAATACTGATTGAAAAATATAAAATATGCTGATGGTAAATAATAACATTACATAAAAAAAAATAGTTGAATTTTATATAAAGCGTGCTTTTTAGTTTTTTTTAACTATTATTTATTTTTCATTTTTTAGTCAAATTAGTGTAATGTCAGCGGTCCTCGATAAATCTACAAAGTTTGAACAAAATCTAGCCGTTTAAAGTGGGTCAAAATCTCGCCCAAAGAAGTCGATTACAAACATACAGGTGAAGCTAATATAAAGCGTATAATAAAGACGGGCGACAAGTTATGTCTTTTATTGGGCAATTTAAGTATAATTTGCTTTTATTACATGATTATAGAAAATGTTTAAAGAAATGTGTTACGACATTCAAAATAATTGTTAAAAGACGTTAGCTATTACATAAATGACTTTGTTAATCATACCATATATTGGGAATGAAACAACCGCCCTGAGGCTATTAAAATTATGTAAATTAAAATTTTATAAAAATGGAAGAAGCCCTCTGAGTTTCCTGCGCCTGTTCTTCTCAGGTCTGAGGCATTCATTTCCGAATAGGTATTGACTTTTAATAAGTGCCTTCAAATCCTATTTTGAATAAAATTATCTGAATTTGAATTTGAGTCACATTGTGTTGGCAGTTGTACAATCAATTCATTAGTCAATCTATAACAACATGAGTGTTTTAAAGCAAAGCAAACGTAGGTTTTAAGTAATTGATTTCAAATCCCATTTTGCATAAAAATATTTCAAATTGAAGTAACCACCCACAAACGTTTGGGCGACGATGTATGTATTGCACTTTTCTGTCTCAGTTTGTGAATCTTCCTAGTATTCAATAACTAACTATGGACACGTTTAAACCCACACTATTAAATGATCCCATGTCCTCACGTTTCTACTAATATTCAAAAGAAATGTCCACAAAAATTGGATGGGATTGTTTGTAGCTACTTCTAGAAAGCATCATAAGATACATATTAGCTTGAAGGGTTAATTTATACAGTTTTATAATAAAGTCCCAGCTACTGTTCAGGCATAATCTTATCATTTATTTATCATAAATAAATTTAAATGTTTTATTAAAAAATGACTCTATGGTAAATCCTACTACTCCACAGCTGAATATCTAAGTGATCGGACAGCCTGGGACTAGATTATGATTTTTTTATAGCGATAGCAATTTCAGTACAACATTGTATATTTTATTAAACAGAGCGCTAAAAAAGAATGTTGGAAGAGTTTTACGCGTTTACTTTTATATATCAAAAAGAATTCTAAAGGAATCAATTTTCAAAAAATAAATGCCATTCATGCCATTTATATATTTAACATTAATACTTACTTATCTCATACTCTTCATTCTGCGAAACTGTAACTCGAGTCAAACACAACACGAAAACGCTTATACTAACCACTTGCCGTATAGAAAACATATTAATTTCGATACTACAATCTGTCAAATAGAAACACACTGAGACTCGCAGAAATATAGTGCTCCTACTGTTATGTCTTGTCGTGAGGTCTCCGCTCGGAATGGACTAGTGAGTGCGAAAGTGCCCCCAACCGTAGCATTGCATCACAGCGCAGTAATGACACGATGCCTTAAGGTTGTACGATATAAGTGTGAAGACATATAAAGACCAAGGTTTTGAATGGTCCGTATTCCAGATGGTGTCCCAATACGTATTTCATGTTCAAGAGTATTTTGTCACAGTCCTAAACAATAAAGGTCAAAGTCAAACATATTAGTGTATTACGCACCTAGGGAGAAAAGTACGTCATTCCCACCCGCGGAATTTTGACAATCGCGGGTGGAAATATCCTACTTATCTCACGTGGTGCGTATACGATTTTTTAGCTCGCTTTTAGTCACTGGTACGAGGGACAAAAGTCGTGTGGGAAAAAAATTCAATGAGGCTTAAATTAACGTTTTTGAATCATGACTGTAAATATTTCTTTTAAATTACTGAATCTTCAATTTGTTCGGAGAAAGTAGAGCTCGTGAGAAGAACATACAAGAAACTATTCAATCAATAGAGGATTTTACAATATAGAAAACTAATTAGCTTGGTGTAGCAGTAGTGTTGAGGTGCTGCATGCAATATATGAATCGTGTTTAAAATAAAAGCGTTTTAAATACCAAATATTTCATAAAAAGTAATAAAGAATAAACTGTATAAATATAAATTATCTTATATTGGTTGCGTCAAACTTTAGAGCTGGAAATCATTGTTTGTGAAAGGATGCTTCGTGAACATTATGGTCGTGATTACTGTCATAATTACTAATAGCATCCAACAAATACATAAAAGAGACAAAATATCACATACTTAGAATAATGTAATAGTAATGTATAATCACACCATTTAAAAGTTGAGATTTGAACGAGTTTTTTGAAAATGCTGATATTTTGCCGTGAGATTTTTGATTTGAAAATTAGGATTCTTTTTTGATATTTGAGTAAAAATAATGTGAAAAAATAAGTATAATAGTAAAAAATACAGTTTATTTGGGATATAAATAGGTAACTTTTCACCAAATTTAGTGAAAGTTTTTTTCTAAAAATACAAATAAAAAACCCAAAAAATTGGTTATTTGAATATTTTTCATATATATTTTGAGGCAATGTGTAAAACAACAACTTTGCAATTTTACTTTTTTCCATAGGACTAGTAGTTTTGCCGGAAATCGAGATAAACTGTTTTCTCCCCTAATCCCCCCACTCCTTAAAAATTATCGACCCTGGTCTATGCGTAGTGTTTAGGTACATAAATACGAAATAATCTTTTAATAGTATAAATTAACTCGTTTCCGCTTAGATCTTTGAAACTATTCAACGGATTTTAATGCAGGTTTCAGCAATAGATAGAGTGATTCAAGAGGTAAGTACCTATGTATAATACATAGGCATATATTATAGTCAAACTCAACGGCCACTCTTTTCAATCAAATAGATAATTACACAAAACAAATTAGTTTGTGAGGGGCTGTTTTAATAATATAAATTATTTCATAAAAAGTAATAAAGAATAGCCTGTAGAAACATAAATTATCGTATATTGGATGCATCAAACTTTAGAGCTGGAATTTATTGTTTGTGTAAAGATTGGTGTAAAGATGCTTCGTGATTACTTTTTTCTTACTTTATTCGATAAACCAACAATATTTATGCACAAAATATGTAAAAATATCAACAAGGAGACTTAAAACGAAAAGATACATAGCAAAAATATCAATAACTGGCGTGTACAAAAGATTTAGAGACATACAGATTATTTAAAGTAGTAATGTAAAGTAGTAAAGTAACAAAAATAATAGTAATTTCTACAAATTAGCTTCCTTACGCAGGAAGTCAATGACATTATGACGAAAGCAGGTTGATGTGGAATTAAATAAATTGAGTTGCTGATTATTTTGAGAAACTGTATTAAATTGGCGACAAATACGATTGATGCAGGAGTGATATGCTAGGTTAGTACGGCTACGATTATCTTTAAATATGTTGTTGGTACAAACTGTAAGTTTAGGGATTTTACAATTAAAATTTATTTTAGGTAATAATGAAGTATCCGTTTGATTATTAACTATTTTATGAAGTAGCATCGTGTCAAGCAGCACACGACGCAAGCATAGAGGATCAAGTTTAAAATATTTAAGTTTATCTTCATAAGAGAAATTGACAAGTTTTCTGTTAAATTTAAATAAAAGTCTTCGCAGGAATCGTCTTTGGACATAATCGATGGTGTCAGCGTAAGTTTTTTTGTAAGGGGACCAAACAGGAGAACCATATTTTAAGACACTGCGAATAAGACATGTGTAAAGATGCATAATGCTTAAAGGATTCTTGAACCCTTTTGTAATTCTGAAAATAAAACCCACCATTTGATTAGCTTTCGCAATAATGTTATTTATGTGTAAATTAAATGACAAGGATGTATCAAAAGTTATTCCAAGGTCTTTAGAATTAGTTTTAGTTGAAAGTTTGTAATTATTGATTGTGAAATCAAATTTAACTTGATTGCGCTTTTTAGTAAAAGTAAGCATAAACTAAACTCACATTAAAAAACATTGCATGTTCTTCACACTACAGTTGAACTGAGTTTAAATCTGTCTGAAGAGACACGCAATCTTCAACACTATTCACTTCGCAAAAGATTTTTAAATCGTCTGCATAAAGGAGGCACTTATTTTTTATGACTGATATGATGTCATTAATAAAAATGACAAAGAGCAATGGACCAAGGTGTGATCCCTGAGGTACTCCCGATGGGACAGTTATAGGCTTGGAATAAAAACCATTAACAGCAACTATTTGAGATCTATTGGTAACATATGATATGACCCATCTTAATAAATCCCCATGAACTCCATACTTCACTAGTAATCGTATATATAAGTAATCGATGATTCACTTTATCGAACGCCTTCTGGAAATCGGTATAAACCGCATCAACTTGCTTCTTCAAGTCAAGACAGGTCACTATAAAATCTGAATATTCTACTAAATTTGTAACAGTTGATTTGTTCTTAACAAAACCATGTTGTTGTGAAGAGATTAATGGTTTAAATAAGAATAAATATGATCATAAACACTACTCTCAAATATCTTAGGAAAACAATTCAGTATACATGTAATGGGCGATAATTACTACATTCAGTTTTTGTACCTGCTTTGAATATGGGAATTACATTAGCTATTTTCCACAACTCCGGGAAGCACCCAGTGACTAGAGATTTATTGAATATTAACACCAAAGGCAGTGTAAGTTCTTTACCACAAAATTTAATAAAAAATGAGGGTATCCCATCTGGTCCAGGGCCTTTGTTCGAATCTAGATTCTTGATCTTTTTCAAAATGTCGTTTTCAGACTAAAATAATATAATAAAAAATTAGAAAATAGCTAGCAAATTTCAAACCCAGATGGTGCAACTCGATTATTATAACTTAAGGTCAGTGGCAGTTCATTACATTTTCGTTTTGATTTAGTGAAATTCCAAAACAATTTATTGCTACAAGCCATGAGAGACATTTCGACATTGTTTGTGTAACCATTGTAACATTCATCCATCAATCTCCTGGCTCTAGATCTAAGGAGAGAAAAAGTGTCGTAATCTCTAGGATTATGATACATTTTATATTTAGTGTGCATTTTCTGCTTTTCTTTTAAACATTTAACTAATGACTGACTGAACCAAGCAGGTTGTTTTTCGTTATTAATTTTTTTGTATGGTGTATTGTTTTTATAATTAAAAAGAGTTTATCATAGAAGATATTAAGAATTTAATTTATATTAACTGATGAAAGTAAAGTATACCAATTAATATTCTTTAATTCTCTCTGGGTTGATGTAAAATCGCATTTTTTTAAATTAAAAACTGGATTAGAATTGTTTTTGTTCAAGTAATTAGTGACGCTAAGTTTAATATCCACTTCGAAAGAGGGGTGATGTTTATCCTCCTTACATAATGCTAGGGCTGGTACAAGTTTCACATCCGAGATGTTAGTATGGAAAATATCAAGAGTTCTTTTGTTATTATTTTTTAAATAATTGTACTGACTCACTCCACCTAGATTTATGAGCTGCAGCAATAACCGTGATTTCAGATCATAAGAAACACAATTAGGAGTCACTGCTTTCGTCATTTCACCATTCCAGTTAATTGAGGGTGTATTAAAATCACCAAGTATAATAACAGATCCATCATGTTCAGAAATAAATAAATAATAGAATCTATGTTTAAACATCAAAGATTGTATAAAATACTGCACTTGTTTCCAGTTTGCGGACGACACTTGTCTCGTAATCGCGGACAAAGATCCAATAAAGGCTTGTGATTTTATACAACAGGACCTCAATAACCTTACCCAGTGGTGTCATGATGTAGGCCTTGTTCTTAATCCAAATAAAACTAAGCTCTTATTGATAAAATCACCGTTTATTAAAAAATTACCAATCAAAAACATAATAGCTGTCACGAACATGTCTGCTTACATAAAAACTATCACTCATGTAAATGCACACCCTTGGAAATAGTTAGATCTCACACATATCAAGATATAACCCAAGGGTTAATAATAGATGATATATTTAAATGGAGTAATCATGTGGACTATGTATGCAACAATCTTAGACAATTCCTTGCAAGTATCTCAATTCTTAAAAATCGAATACCCTATAAAGTCAAAATAATGCTCTATAACGCCTTAGCCGAATCGTACGTTCAGTATGGACTGAGCAGTTACGGTCGTACTTACAATTCGTACCTTGACAAAATTAATAAAATTCAAATTCAAATTCTTAAAAAAATAGTATCAAATCAAATTAAACGTAAATTTCAGGGTAACGAAAGCGGGCTATTTAAACATTGTCAAGTGTTGCCAATATTTAAGCAAATTGAATATTCAATACTAAAAGAAAATTATTTTAATAATAAATTAAAAACAGCCATAGATCACCCCGTGTGTACGCGCGCTGTTAGTCTAAACTGGCTGCACATGCCTCGGGCATCCAATGCGTTCAGTGAAAGAATAACAGCATACATAATATTACCTAGACTGATTAATAAACTGCCACGTGACTTGACCGACTCGTTGACTGAGACTAATTTAAAACAGCATTTTAAAAAAATACTTTTTAAGACTCGACTGACCACCGATCAACTTATCGTGCTTAACTATTAATTGTATCAAGTACTTTTACTTTTATTTGTATAATTATAATGTATAGCTAAGTTTCAAACGATTGTGAACTATTTTTTCTTTTATTAATTTAACTCTGTTGGTGTAGACTTAATTTAGCAATTGTACAAACCGCAGTGGTTTTTATTGCTTTGAAACCGCAATGTAAAATTTGCTTTTTTATTAATAAATATATAAAAAAAATGTAGCCGATCAAAAGCAAATGTCTGGAGGTAAGTATACTAAGCACAGGGTTATGCGTTTTCCTGGGTTCAAAGAAAGAAAGGTATACATTCGGAGTCGCTTTCCAAATGAAAAAGTCTAAGTGCCAAAATATTTTTCCAGTCACTAGGATGCCACCCCCATATTGTTTATGACTATTTACAGAATCCCTATCACGTCTCAAAATGGTAAAGCGACTATCTAAGATTTCAGTATCGCTAACTGAGCTATCTATGTTAGTTTCAGTTCGACAAATAATATCATAATCACTGTTCAATACATTAAGGTAAAATTCACTTAATTTGGTACGAAATCTATTAACATTTTGATAAAAAAGCAACATTTAAAATTCACTAAAATTATTTACAAATATGAGATATATATACATATATGTATAATATACAATAATTTTACTAACAACAAATCTACAATTTATTTAAGTAATCAAAATTTTTTATATATATAGCAGGACTAGTATCATTTTACGAATGAATATCTTCCCATTTCTTACCCATACATATTTGTATTTTTGCTCTCTTTTAAATTTTCGCGCCGCAGCATAGATAGTTATGCATTCTGGGGTGAGATGCTTCGTTACATATACAAAGCATTTTTCACCATTAACTCCTAGGTCCAGAGAGTTCAGCATATCTTCTGATTGCAATTTATTGTATCTATGTGTTTCGGATATGACATTATCTCGAAGTCTAGGTGACTGTAAAGTGACAATTATGTTTCGGGGACGGTTTTGAGTTAGTATTCATTTTTGGCACGCGACTGCAAAATGAAATTGAATCCTCTGAAAATTGCAATGAAAGTTTTTTAAATAGATTTTTCACTATACTTAGAATATTCTCGTTTTTACGCTCCGGAACCGCTTGTTGCAACTCCTAGAGATGCTTTATAGCATGTTAACTTTAGACTGCAAATGAGTCAGCAGCTTGTCGTCACATGTACTGCGCATTTCAGTCATTTTATTCATGTACTTTTTAAAATCTCTAGTCATATCCTCATATTGAGCGGAAATAAAGTTTTGTGATGATTTTAATTCATCAAGTGATGACTCAAATGCAGCGATTTTCGCGTTATGTTTGACCAAGGTAGTCTCGTTTCTTTGAGTGTCGGCTTGGAGTACGCCCACCGTCAATATGAGACCGTCGAACTCCGAGCGGATTGTTGACATCTTTAGACCAAGCTAACTCACTTCGCTTTTATAAATCAATGTATTTGTTGGATTATTACTGTCATAATAATCCAACAAATACAATGATTTATTAACAATAACACCGGTCGACCTGGCACCACAAGCAACACTCGTTCACGAGTTGACGCACCAGGACCAGCCATCGTTCCCTTCGCACATATTTGAGGGAATTAGACAATCTTGGAAGGAGATAATATATAGTACAGAAAAGCTGAAATAATTATAAAATAAAAAAACTTATTATAACTTTAACCGTCCTTACTAAGCAACCATTGCTATGGTAGCCGTTGTTTAGTAACAGTTGCCATAACATAACCACATCTGTCATTTGCTAGCGTTGTAAAGGTAAACACTTCGTTGATATGTTATTCAATCACAATATTGTGTAATGTATGAATGTATGAGATGAAACATGAAATGTAACCGTACACACTTCCTTATTGCTTGTCTTGTACGAGTATTCGCGTATCTTTGCGTAACGTACACATATTGTCCCTTAGTTATGATTTACTAGCTATGCAACAAATGTATGTGTGGTAATTATGAATGGATGCAAGAAGCTGTACTTTTTCGGCGTAACAAAGAAAAAAAATTCGTCATGATATTTTATGTGTGTAGAAAGAACAATATTGTAATAAAGAAGGTATGAAACATAAAAATACCGCATAATTTAGTTAAATATCATTAAGGACGCGTTCACAAAACAGAGAGGTATCGAATCGCACCACTACACTGACACCGCTGAAACACATGCACGTTCTTAAAGTTAATTGCGAGAATCAAATGAATTTGATACTTTAGCAAGTTTGAATTTTGTTTTTTTAATACCTATGTATTTTTGATAATTGGTTGATGTATTCGTTAAGTAGTTAAATATTAGAACTTTAGATGACAATCTGTCGCATAACGTCGTGTGCAGTAAACGCAGTTTTTTTTTTAAATCCCAGATGGCCGCCTCGACAATTTATGTTTTCAGCAATATGGGTATCGTATCCGAGGTTCTCGAGGGTGCAGAGAATGATTTTGGAATCATTTTTGAAATCCAAGATGGCCGCCGCGCAAAAATATGATTTCAAAATTATGGATATCGAATCCGAGGTTCTCGAGGGCACAGAGAACGAATTTGGGATCACTTTTGAAATACAAGTTGGCCGCCGCGCAATTAATATTTTCAACAATATGGATATCGTATCCAAAGTTCTCGAGAGTGCAGAGAACGAATTTGGGATCATTTTTAAATGCAAATTGGCTGCCGTGCAAAATTATGATTTCAACAATATGGATATCGTATTCGAGGTTCTCGAGGGTGCAGAGAACGAATTTGGGATCATTTTTGAAGTGAAACTTCTTTGCCCGCATGAGGGTAAAATTTTTACGGATGAAACGGAATAAAGTGTCACGAAAATGAAGGACGTCTTTCTCCAAGAAGAGGGGAGTAAGATTCTGATTAAGATAGAGTGAGATAATTCGAATGTAGCATGAAGCAGACGGTATCGCTATGAAGTAAAACAACTTCACTACTAGCGTTGTATCATGCAGGTTTAGCGCGCAGCCGCGAGTATGTAGAACATCTTCCCTACTAGCTTTGTATCGTGCAGGTTTAATGAAAAATAATAATTATTAGTAAAACATCGAATAATTTCTAATATTGACAAAAATCAATTGGTTTAGAGAACAGATTAGGATAATTATTAATATAAACGAGAATTAAAAATTGGTTTTCACAAATAAGTTTCACTTCTGATATGTGTACTTTGTACGCACGCCATTTTTGGTGTTGTATGGTGCTTTGGACGTAGCTTCCCCCCAAAGGACACCTCCCCTAAAAGTGGAATTGTAAAAAATACTGGAGACTTGTGGGGTATCGTTGGATAGGACTTCGAAAGTTAGATTCAGGTTTGATGCATGACATTTCCTTTGGTCTTTTGAGTTACATTTATGTAATAGCTTATACCTTATTATTACAATATCTTTTGAAATAACTCTTCTTGACATAATATGGTGGTAATAATTGATAAGAAGGGTAGAGCTTCTTGTGGTTAAAAAGGGGATGAAATTTTTTTTGCATGTAGGGTATCATTAGATAGGTCTTTCAAAATCAAATTTTGATATTTTTTTATTAGATTGGTAACGGAATGTGTTTAGTAAATATTGTAGATTTCATAGGCGCCATCATGGATTTCGATTTTGACCCGATATTCGTTATTGTTGACCCCGAAAACCATGAAAATGACCCCCATGAAGAGAAGTTGGTAAATTTCATAGGCGCCATCTTGGATTTCGATTTAATATAGACCTTGCATTTAGAGATGAACTTATAAATCACTAATTCTTCAAAAAAATACAGGAACATAATTTTTCGAAAATCTGACTGCGTACAAAATATGTAAAGTATCACAGACAGTATTGTAGAGCTTATAAAAAATATTCATGTTCGTATAGCGATCTTTCCGAGCACGTATTGCTGCTTACAACCGACACAGTGTCTACCCACGACGCGGACGGCGGCCTAGCGCGGACTGGCGTTGTTTCGATAGACCTCTCTGTGCAATGCGTACGGAGTGACAAAATAAAATAACCCTTATACCACACTTTAAAGCTCATGTTTATCAGAAAAATATATGAATTTTATACGATTCATTCTTATTTTTTTCTCAGATTATATAGAACATATTCATTAATTTATTTCCCGTGTTTTTGAAAATATTATATCTGCTTTTCTTACGTAATATTTAAGAGACAAAATTTGTAAGTAGTAGCAGAAAACTGATCCTGAATGAAGCCCCATTTCGTCAATTTTGTGTGAAGAAGTAACGGATAATCGTTTTTACGACATAAAATATCAAAATTTCAAATCAAATATTTCCCGCTCTCAAAAGGCATAAAAGGCAATTATTTTCTCAAAATTTATTCCTTTAGAATTATTTTTGATGTCATTTCTAATATACTAGATACAACTACCGCTTCGGAAACAAATGGCACTCTGAGAGAGAAGAAGCGGTGCAAGAACTCTCCCAGCATTCTTTTTTTGAGCTCTTGTTAATAAAATATACAATATTGTACTGTTATTGCTATTGCTATAAAATAATCATAATCTAGTCCCAGGCTGTCAGATCACTTAGATATTCAACTGTGGAGTAATAGGATTTACGACAGATCCATTTTTTTAATAAAACATTTAAATATATTTATAGATAATGTCTGCACAGTGGCTGGGATTTTATTATAAAAGTGTATATTTAGCCTTTAAGCTGTTATGTATCTTATGAAGCCTATTTCAATTAGTTACAAGCAATCCCTTATTTCTAGTGTTATAATAATGATTTTTTTTGTATGGAATAGGAGGACAAACGAGCGTACGGGTCACCTTGTGTTAAGTGATCACCGCCGCCCACACTCTCCTGCAACACCAGAGGAATCACAAGAGCGTTGTCGGCCTTTAAGGAAGGTGTACGTGCTTTTCTTGAAGGTACCCATGTCGTATCGTCTCGGAAACACCGCACAAGGAAGCTCATTCCACAGCTTCATAATGAAAATCACTATTAAGGGCAAAAAGGTGACGATTTTTGTGAACGTATATTAAATTTTCATAAATGTACTGACAAGTAAGAGTCATAATATTTATTTCTTTAAATTTTTCTTTGAGAGACTGTCTGTTGTTGCGTTCTCTACGCAACATTCAACGTCGCTGCATTGTGTGTCTTCTACCGCATTTATCACGGGTACTGTCCCGAAGAGTTGTTTAACCTGATTACTGCCGCCGAATTCCACCTTCACATGACACGCCACAAGTTAGGATATCATCCCCACCATCTAGATGTGTGGCGGTCCTCCACAGTGCGGTTTTCAAGAAGCTTTCTTCCACGTACTACAAAGCTGTGGAATTAGCTTCCTTGTGCGGTTTTTCCGGGAAGACACGACATGGGTTCACCTTGTCACATGGGACCTTCAAAAAAAGCGCGTACACCTTCCTTAAACGCCGGCAACGCTCCTGTGGTGTTGCAAGAGTATGTGGTTGGCGGTGATCACTTAACACCAGGTGACCCGTACGCTTTTTTGTCCACCTATTGCATAAAAAATCAAGTAACCCTCATTGGTCCTCCTAATGCTATGAAAAACCTTACTACTTACGCACGCAATGCTGCTGTGATTCTTCAGGTGTTATTAGAGAGTGGGTTCCAGTGCTGTAAGACCCGAACCATAGATATTTACTTTCCTTATTGAGTCCTTATTTATGTGTGTGTATTGTGATTTAAATTCTTTAGTTTTAGCACTGAGTAGGTATGGATACTTACGTATGTTTTAATAAGTGAAAAATGTAAAATTATTACATATATTGGACCCTTACTATAGCAACATCGCAATGACTTACACAATATATATTCTTTGTTTTTATTTTTAATTTATACTCAAATAGTATTAGGTATCTCAGTAAGTGAAATTGTTATTCCTTTTGAGATAAATAAAGTTTATTGAAATCATAGTAATGATACCGAATAAAACAGTCTATTGGTGTTTTAAAAAAAATGTGTCTTAATTAAGTAATTTAATGTTGTATTTTCGCCAATATGTAGATAGTTATAATTATGCCTAAAGTATTGTGAGCAAATTGTTGTCAAATATAAATAAATTTTAGTGCCAAATCACCTGATCTTATTCGTACTTATCTAAAAAAACCAAGTAAGTAGTAATTTATAATAAACTTTCATCAGGAGCTGTAATGTGGATGGGCGTGCCGCAGGGTTCAATCCTGGGACCTTTCTTATTCCTCGACTATATTTATGATTTGCCATTTGCAGCCTCCAAAGAATTTGCAATTATTCTTTTCGCAGTTGACATTTCATTCGTTGATAGACATTCACAGAATTTTAAGAGAAAAAACATAGTAATTGTTCTTATTGTTTAATTACTGGATTTAAAAACATCCATTTAACTAGAAATATTTTTTACACCTATATAAATAAATAATTTAGAACAAGTTCATTACCCGAATGATTCTCATTATTTTTTTAGAAACTGGCTCAGTGGATTGATCGTAATTAATATCTATGAATTTAAATAATTCTCAAAATTACAGCACCACTTAAGTTTTCATTTAAAATCCTCCATTTAACAATATAGTAATTATAAAACTAATGCTACATTTAATTTACATTATGACATTGTATTAAATTATATTGCTTTTTAAGATCCTGTAAAATTTTGTCAAAATAACAAAAGTGAAAAAAAAAAATGCTTTTAAATAAAATACTTTTCAAAGGATTATAACGCGTGTAATTGAAACTGTATTTTTTCTTTAGATTTTTTTACATAAAAGTTACATTTCTATTATTATTATTATCAGTCCCCCTGATAAAGTGAATGGGTCACGAAACGTCTGGTTAAATAAAATAATAATAAAAATGTAACTTTTACGCAAGAACCTTATGTAAAAGTACGGTTTCAATTACACGGGTTTTCATCCTTTGAAAAGTATTTTATTTAAATGTGTAACACTCACTTTAATCAAAGAAAATACCAAAATATTTACTATTCAACATTGTCATAATGGTGCAATAGCGAACCTATCAAATCTATTAGATTAAATCTTCTATTTTGATTTTTATTATATCTCAATCGGCCCTGAATCTAAATAATAGTTCTATTCTTCCTCTTCCTCCTCTTCTTCGTCATCGGAGATTAGGTCGTCGTATGGAATCTTCTCGAGGATCCTGTCGAGGAACCTGGACATCTTCTCTGCTAAGTCCCGCTTTAGTTCTGGTTTCATCTCTTTAAGTAGCTCTTGTGCGTTTGTGTTTATAAACAGATTTAGTGCAGCTTCTGTAAGAAAAAAGGAAAAAGAAACATTTAGACATATATATATATATAGGTATTAATTTGAAACACAAAAATAAATGTTACGAACGTAATGTACTAAAGTTACTCCAAGTTTAAAATTACTTCTACCTTCGATGTAAGTCTGTAGTGACAAAGGTAAAATAAAGATAAAAAGTTTTAATTTTGGAATAACTTTACTTAGCGTTTATTTATAACTTAGAATGTGATTAAATACATTATTTACTTAGTGTAACATGATGTTATTCGCTTAAATGCTTGTGTTTGCGTAGTGTGGTGGGTCGAACCCTTCACTAAAATATGATCGAGGGAGGCGATGGGTGGTTCATGGGTCATGCTCGTGAATGGGCGCTACTTGCGGTAGTTGGATAATACTGTCGCATAAGTACATATTTATTTTATAGATTTATAATGTCCTATTGGCACTAGATTATCCACAATCTCCTATCAAAAGATCTTGGGGCATATTGGTAACATTGCCCGACGCCTTGTAAGTAATTTAGACAAACTGATAGGCAAGGATGGAGAGGGCTATGCTCGCAGTTTCCCTGCGAGATCGAATCAGAAATGAGGAGATCCTTAGGACAACTATAGTTACTAACAATACCCCAAATAATTGCGAAACTCAAGTGGCAATGGGCAGACCACATAGTTAGACGAACAGATGACCGTTGGGGCAGTAAAGTCCTCGAATGGCAACCACGTACCCGAAGACACAGTACCGATCGTCGTGGAATTCTTTGGGGAGGCCTTTGTCCAGCAGTGGACGTCTTCCGGCTGATGATGATGATGATGATAGGCAAGGTGGAGAGCAAAACCAGGACCAGGACCAGATCAAGATTCACTGGCCTACCACTTACGACCGCAATAAGAATGAGGACCGAATTTAATTTATAATGGATTGAATTACGGACACGACCTTTAGAAATGAAGAATGCAACCATGAAGATAATCTCTTTATTTATTTACGTAGTGTGTGTGTGAGTTGATGCATCAACTGTACTCAATAACTTTTGTGTTTATACTTTTTAATTTACATTTACTTTTACTGGCTTACTCGTGTAAGGCATTGAGTGTTTGATTTGAGTATTTTTGTTGACTCTCTATATATATACATTATTATTAAAATAATCTGTAAAACGATGAAGATTTAAATATTGAATTAAAAGAGTGGCAATGAGCTGTTTGCCACTTCTTCTCATTATAGCTCATCCTTTTACAAAGTAGTAGTAAATGGTAAAAGAAATGAAATGACATTCTTAAGTGTCATATCCTTGACTTAGACGAATATTCTTATGTAATTATTTAGCGTGTAAAATACTGGCAGCATTTCCGTATTGGACAACTAGTCTGATCCGTTGACCGAAATAGCTGCCAGCGCCAGAGTTTCCAGTAGCCCCATTGAGGCGCGAACATAGTACTTTGTAGATTCTCCGCGACCCTGGGACCCACAGGCCAAGTCTCTCGACACCAAGCGAAAAAGTGTAAGACCCACCGACATATTTATGTCGATTGCTGTGTTCAGTAGTTGCAGCAGTAGCCCCAGTAACAACTGAAGTAGCCTGGTCTTGAGAAGGCCCTTCCTGTGCCCAAGCAACCTAGGGTTGTTTATAGGAAGTAGTGTATTCGGCAGTCATGAGTTAGATATTATAATCAAAATGGCTACATAACCAATATTTACCCTGTGCTTCCCCGGGGCATAAAAAGAATAGGGAATAGTCCCAAGCCCAAGGTAAGAGGCGACTAAGGGCACATTTCCTAGTGGGAGGCTCCTTTGCACAGGATGTATATATATATATACGTCCTCATCTCGTCCCTTATTGTCATAAAAAAAACTCACGCAGTACTGAGTTGCTGTTGTGCAGGTTCTCGACTCCCATTTGTATGTTCTTCACGGAGAAGTCCAGTTTAAGCTGCTTCAGTTTGAGATAAGTTTTTCCATCGCGTGTGTAAGGCTCACCCCGGAAATATATCTTAGACTTTACGCCATCTGGAATGAAATAGATCTTATGAAAGTTTGTGCAACTTAGTCTATTCTAGAATATATTTTAGAGTTAGTAAGTCTTTTTTAGGCGATGTATATGCTTTGACAACATGATTCCAGAAAATGTACAAAACATATGTGTTAGGAAATTCAAAAGAATTGTTAAAAAACGTTTGTGTGGTAAAAGGTTATTATAACATAAATAAGTTTCTTAACACCACAGACTGGGAGTGGAGCGAACACCCTCAGGAAATTCACTTATATTTTTTTTTGTACGATGTTACATTGTTATTATTACTTTTATAAAAAAAACCCACAGAGTTTCTTGCCCCCGTTCTTCTCAGGTCTGAGGCTCACTTTTTGGAATGGGTGGTAGTTTTGACGTTCTATAAGAGATTTGAAATCGCATTTTTAATAATAATGTTTGAATTTGAATCATTTGGTTGGGCTTTAAGTTTACATGTAAAGTTTACATGTCTCAGGTTGTGGCTTCATTATCGACTGTTGAGTAGATCCTGTTGATGAAGCCACAACCTGAGAGTTGCAAAAAGCATACAAGATTTTATGATGGTACGTCACTCGAACGGTTAGCTCAGTTGGGAGAGCACTGGCAAGGAACGCCAGAGGTCATGGGTTCGAGACCCGCATCGCTCATAATATTTTGTTTTCAAAATTTGTTTGTGTATTAATCCTATAAGTGAGGGTTATCACTTTAAAAACATAACATTTGGTTAGATTTACAAGAGCGATATCTCAAGTCAATTTCCTAATTTGCAAATATTGGGGTTGTGCAGGTTATCAACTGTAAAGTAGATCCTGTAGATGGAGCCACAACCTGAGAGTTGAACAAAGTATACAAGATTTTATGACGATATGTCACTCGAACGGTTAGCTCAGTTGGGAGAGCACTGGCACGGAGCGCCAGAGGTCGTGGGTTCGAGTCCCGCATCGTTCATTTTGTTTACAAATTTTATTTGTGTATTAGTCACTAAAAGTGAGGGTTATCACTTTAAAAACATAACAAATTGTTTATGTAATTCACTTCAGAATTCAGGTATTACCGTATTCTCCCCAGTAATCACCACCGCCTGATGCTCGTACCAGCAGAAGCACTCCTGAGGAGCGGTAGCGCGCCTTCGCACTGATGTGGGGGCCGTACATCGTCAGCTGGAACTGGTGGGTGTCCAGGTCTGACCTGAAATAAAATATTGTAAATTCAATAATAATGCACTAAGAATCGAGTTATTATTTTAGATTGAAAATGAATGAATGAATGCGACCATGCGACAATGTATGTATGTTTGTATGTTTGTAACCGACTTCTTTAGGCGCGATTTTGACCCACTTTAAACGGCTAGATTTCGTTCAAACTTTGTAGATTTATCGAGGACCGATGACATTACACTAATATGATAAAATTATTCAATTTTTCAATTTGCAAAATATGATTTTTGTTAATATATATAATTTTCATCTACAGTCGATAAGGCAGGAATTGATGTTAAAGTACTTAATAGTTTTAAAAATACGCTTTTATAGAAAATTGAACTAAAAAATGAAAATTAATAATAGTTAAAAAAAACTAAAAAGCACGCTTTATATAAAATTCAACTACAAAATAGAAAATAAATTTAAATTGATAATAGAGTTAAAAAAAAAATATTTTATTGTAAAAAAAAGCGTTTGGTGTAGAAGAATTATTATTTTAATAATATCTTTAAAAGCGTGCTTTTTAGTTTTTTTTAACTATTATTTATTACTTCTAAGTAAGGTCTTATAGTTTTGTTTCGACCGTTCCATAGACAGACAATTAAAGTATCAATTAAATTTACGCATTTCAAAACCCTCACATGCATTGACTATGTTTTAAATTTTGATTTTGATACGCGGGCTTGATTCACATTTATAATAATAATAATAATATTGACAGACATTTTACACAAATTATCTTGCCCCAAGTTAAGCATATATAGCCTGTGTTATGGGTTACAAGATAAAGATATATTTAATACAATATACTCACTTAAACATACATAAATTCATATAAACATACATAAATACATTTAAACATCCATGACTTGGAAACAAACATCCATATTCATCATATAAATGCTTGCACCTACCGGGATTCGAACCCGGGACCTTTAGCTTAGTAGGTAGGATCGCTAACCACTCGGCTATACAGGTCGTATATTTAACCATTAACTTACAATATATTATAGTATAGATAAACAAAGCGTGCGAGAAAGATGAAGAACGGAGAGACAAACTAACGGAGACACATCAAGATTGAAACGGTAAGCGAATCCCATGTTACTATAACCGATTTTGATTGTCAGGTCGTCAACAGTCAGCAATGCTTTGTGTTAGCTCCGTAATAATTTAAATAATAAACTACTTACAAACGCACACATTGATCAAACAAAATATAATAATAGTCTATACGCTAGTACTTATATTATAGCCCCCTTATTCATAATAGTCTGCTAACTTAAAGCATTGCTAATTCTCACTCTGTCTTCTTCTATTGACCTAAGTCAGAATGAGAAAAAACACTCCTAAGCGGCTGTTTAAAGTTAGCGGACCACCACCAATCATTAACCATTATGAATAAGGGGGTAAGTCTATACCATATATACTCTTTATATTTTGATTCTTATCTTTCTTTCGCAAAAAAGAAAGTCTTAAATATGTATTTCAAACGGACCATAACAGGCACTTTAGAATGTCACACAAGAATTAACAAAAAAGGAATCTAAGCTACCAGAATTGATTCTGATACCAGAAATGACACTTTACAGCAGAACATGCAAGAAAACTTACAATATGAAAAAAATAATGCAAGAATAAACTTTAAGTTGTCGGATGCATGGAATATGTGAGCCAAAAACTCTAAAGGAGAAAAAACTCTAAACAAGAAGAGCATGCTACAAAAATAGGTATTTGTTTAATCTTTTTAAATTTTGTTTTGTTCGTGATAAACAATATTGTTAGTCCTTGGTCGTACCTTGCGGAGGGCCTTCCAACACTGCGTCTTCCGGTACGTCGTCGCCATTCGAGGACTTTACTGCCCTAACGGTCATCTGTCCGCCGGACTATGTGCCCTGCCCACTGCCACTTCAATTTCGCAATCAACTGGGCTATGTGGGTGAGTTTGATTCTCCTACGGATCTCCTCATTTCTGATTCGATTTCGCAGGGAAACTCCGAGCATAACCCTCTCCATTGCCCTCTGAGCGATCATGAGCTTTCTCATAAGGCCCATAGCTGTTAGCGAACACAAGATGGACCGACGATCTGGTCAAGATCGCCGGAATACGTTGGATGAGGGCTTTGTCCAGCAGTGGACGTCTTCCAGATGATGATGATGATGATGAAACGATATAGTATAATTTTCATGAGTACCAATTTCTACTTAATAACAATTAATTACTTTCACAGCTAACACTATAACGGAAAAAGTCGTGTAAATTGCTACATGAAGAAATAAGAATAACACTAAGGTATGAATAAAGATTTTTCTATTTCTATTTCTAAATACTCCGGTTATTCAAAAATACATAGTTTTAAAAATAAATGTTTTTGAAACCGTATTTCCAAACCGAAATGCCACTCTGTATACCTATAGCCCAGTGGTCAGTGAGCCTAACTACTGAGCTAGAGGTTCCGGGTTCGAATCCCGGTAGGTACTGGCAGCATTTCTGACGTGGATAGCTAGGCTGATCCGTTGACTGAAATAGCTGCCAGCGCTTAGGTTACCAGTAGCATTATTGAGGCGCGAAGATAGTACGAGTACTTTGTACATTCTAGTAAGTATGTATATTGTATTAAATATATGGTTTTCTTGTGCCCATAGTACAGGCCGTGCCTAGTTTGGGGCAAGATAGTTTGTGTAAAAATGTGTCAATATTATTATTAATATATCTAATCGAATAACGGTCCTACATCTGACGCTAAAGCTTTGCTTCAAAAAAGAAAATCTACAGCCTAGGTTTATATCATAATAATGGAGATATTTTTCTTTACAAAACATGTGTAAAAATTGGATTGTACTCAAGCCTCTTTACCGATACTGTTTGGTGGTTTGGGTACTCGCAAAGTTTCGGGCGTGGCCTTACCAGCATTTCTATCTTCAGTTCATAGTGCGCAGCCTTTGGTTACTAGAATTGTAAATCATGTACCAGGTAACTCAGAGATTGTGTATTTGAACGAAGCTAACAATGCTTGGCTAAATATTGCAAACATTCAAAATTTTCCAGACAATTTAAAGTGCCAAAAAGCATGGGACGCACTTCTTTGTAAGTCAGCCTTTGATGATCTTTTAACAGAGCGTGCTCGTCTTTTGGCCGTGACACAAAATGAGTCGGGCTTTTGGTTACAAGCCTTGCCTTCTGCTCCGATTGGAACGCTACTTGACAATATGACATTGTCAATATGCGTATCACTCCGGCTAGGTATAAAACTGAATGAACCACATCAATGTAGATGTGGCGTTCAGGTAGATGGTCTTAGACGTCACGGGTTATCCTGCCTAAAATCGGCAGACCGTATCAGTCGTTACGCCAGCATTAATGAAGTCATCCGCAGTGCATTTGCCGCTCTTAATATACCAGCTGTTTTAGAGCCAAATGGTATAACCCGCCGCGGCAAGCGTCCTGATGGAATGACGCTGGTGGCTTGGGCACGGGGAAGGGCGCTGGTGTGGGACGCTACCTGCGTCGACACTCTGGCTCCTTCTCATGTTCAAGTTACGTCAGTTTGTGCTGGGGCTGCTGCTTCGACTGCCGAAGACAGCAAGCGTCGCAAATATGTTGGCCTCAGTGAGTCATACATCTTTGTGCCGTTTGGTGTCGAGACACTTGGCCCGTGGGGCCCAGAGGCGCGGAGAATGTTCAAAATACTATCTTCGCGCCTCAATAAGGCTACTGGAAACCCAAGCGCTGGCAGCTATTTCTGTCAACGGATCAGCCTTGCTATCCAACGCGGTAATGCTGCCAGTAATCTTTGGTACGCTTCCACGTAATGATAGTTTTAATTTTATGTAGTCGAAGTATTGTAATTATAGTTATAAGATTTGTTTTGTTTGAATAATAATTATAATTAAATTAATAGATTAAACTATTAAATGTATGTATTGTACTATTAAATCTGTAAATCTGTGTATGTATCATGTTTTTCTCTTATTTATATTCATTTTTCAGACTTATACATATAATCCATTATGCAACCAACGCAGGCACATTTTTAAATACTTTTTTTTTAAATTTCTCTGATCGTGTGTTATTCATTGTTCATTTTTTTCTTTATTATTGTAAACATTGCTGTTCCTTCCATTAGGTAAACTGTGGTAGACTATAATTGGCTATGTTTTTGTATTTAACTATAAGTGATTATTTTGTATTAAGCTGTTGTCAACCCTAATAAAATAAAATAAAAATAAAATAAAAAATAATATTATTGAATTGTGTAAAAATGTGTTCACCTTCTCAGGAGACTTAACAGTGCAAGATTCAAAAGATTATTTTAATCAACCACATGAATAGATAAGCCATAATTGAATACAACGAAAGGTCAGGAAACCACAGGACCGATTGTTGATAAAATCTCCAATGAAAACCGCACAGATGTAAGCGGTTACCGTTAACGTCATCATGAATAATACATGACTAGTTGTCTCACCCGTCTTTGTCTGTTCAAATGTGACTGAACTATGTGTCATCGTACAAGGATGTGATATGAATATATTATAAGTGTTAATTAGTTGGAGATATTTATATCTTACAAGAGATTCACTATAAAACTAAAGCCTAATTTTTCTATCAGCATTAATTTCGCATTAAATTTTCAAGTGTTGATGTTATATTGTAGTTTTCGCAGCGATCAGAGATTTATTTAAAAGTTAAATACAAGCCTTGTTACTTTCTGATAAAGTATTTATCTTGGGGTATAACAATCTTTAGAATCGGTTAAGGATTTATTAAGTTTATCTATGACTAACTGATACCTGGCGACATCGTCTGCGAACATTTTTTATACCTTGGGTTTCATTGCTGGACTTTTAGTAAAGATCCCTAATTTTTTGAAAATGTAATATAATAATCACTCGGGGATTGTGTAGCTTCCCAACAGTGAAAGAATTTTTCATATCGGTTTAGTAGTCTCGGAGGCAATGCAAATAAATAAATAAATAATAAAAGCTTTCATCTTTATAATATTAGTATAGAATATAGATCAATAGACACGCTTTACATAATAATTTCTCATAGTAATAGTTATTTATGCATCTGTTGTGTAATAAGGGGTATTAAAACACGAATGTGGCTTTATCTCACGAGGCGAAGCCGAGTGTGATAATAGTATCACATGAGTGTTTTAATAACTAATTATCAACAGTTGCATACAAGACTTTATCTACACCCATAATATGAATCCTCTAAAAGATTCTGAAACAGTTAGTCCTAGTAGTAACCTAATATCATCCATTACTGATTATATACAAATAAACTAAGTATTAATGAAAAAATATTTATTTTAGTAGTAATTTACAGTTTGTATACTTAAAATTCACTTGAATATTATGTTATTTTGCAGCGTTTAATATGAATCGCTCATTTTTTGTAAACAAAACAATAAAAAAATCGAACAAAAATGGCGGGGATTCGAATAACCTACTTTTTTTTACGGCGCGCGACGTTCTGGTAGTGTGGAAAGTGCGTAAACGAAAATGTTCTTTTTTTGAAATTCATACAGATACCACGCATCGTGCAATAATAATGTGGCTGTATGTTGAAACTCTTTGAGCATGAAGGGATTGAAAAAGAAATGGTAGTGTTGTTATGAAATTCAGTACAACATTACAACACTCGTTTGGATGATGTAATGGTTATTAGAACATTGGGTGTTTTAATGTTGGCAATAAGCTAACTGTTTCAGAATCTTTAATAGAGAATTTAAAGCATCGGTGTAGATAAAGGTAATTAAATAAACTTATCTTCGTTATGTTAATTATAGAATTTCATTCTATAGGAACGCTTCAAACTTTCAGATTTTTCATCATCATTATCATCATTATCATCATTTCAGCCGGAAGACGTCCACTTCTGGACAAAGCTCTCCACCAAAGATCTACACGATCGGTCTTGCGCTGTCCTCAACTCAGATTATTAAATGGATAAAAATCCTTGAACAGAATTGGCTCAATATTAAAATTTGAAATTAGTATCAGTACAAGTTGCAGGGTAACGCTCTAGTATTACTATTACTATATACACCTTAATGTGTTCCAGTAAAGATTTGTTAAAGATACATTATTAACAGATTTTTATTCTATAAGGGTAGACTAAAAACTCAAAATATGAAAATCGTGTAGGCCTGTAATTACACTTATGAATGCCATGAGTTACACTTTTGGCATTTACCACTACTTCGGAAAAGCTAAGGTTCAATATGAAGAAATGGCTGGAAACTCATTGGCCCACTTTTATATCAATTATTACATCTTCATTTTTTTATTCGTGTGTGTATTATTATTTAGAGTGTATTCTTTGCAAGTAAAAAGCTGTAAATTTCACGCCCCAAAAAATGCGCAAAGCTATTCGCGCGCCATTTTTAACTTTCATCCACAATTAATAATATGGACGTAGAATAGTTATTTATGCCACTGCCAAGTAATTAGTGCTGTTGTAACATATGTACTAGTTTGTGCCATGAGACATAGCTGTATGGCACAGTAAAAAGCACGAGTACTAGTTTGATTCAGTGGCATATAATACATTTTTCTATTCCCAGTTCGTGATTTAGCCAATACAAACCCTGAAACCACAACACATAACTATTCATTCCTACAGGTTATTTGGTTGTGATCATTTCTATGCGAGTATTTTTTTATTATTATTTTAATATTTTATCTTGCCCCAAACTAGCCATAACCTAATGCTAGGGTTGCAAAACTACGATATACTTACTTAAACATACGTATAAACATACATGACCCGGAAACAAATAAAATATTTGGATTAATCATAGAAACGTTTGGATTATTCTACTACTAGGTCATTTTATAAAAAGTGTATAAATAAATGAAAGTAAATCATATAATGTTTTATTCGAAGTAGTCAATAATAAACTTCTCGAAAGTCATCATTTAAAAATCTTGATGCCACGCCCGATCTATAATTTCTTTCTTAGATTTATTATCTATATCTTCAGAGATGCTGTTAGCAAAGCGATGACCCAATCAAGAATCAAGACATAATTTAGGTACTGATTTTTCTTAGCTTGGTAAATTCGTTTGGAACTTTTGCGATTTTTCCTTATTCTGCTTCACCTTATGGCACAAACTAGCACACATTACTTATCAGTGGCGTATTTAACTAATGTACCAAAGGGAGGCTAGGTGAAATTCTGGCCTGCATTATTAATGGACAGAGAGTATCACTTGGGTACCATTGACGTGAACGTTTTTTGCTCGTGTCGTCATTCTTTCTCATAAAAAAGCAATTGTGTGGTTTTATGAGACCACCAGTGGGAGGCTCCTTTGCACAGGAATTGTGGTGCATTTGTGAATTTTTGAGTTTTTCAATAATCCTGAGCGGCACTGCATTGTAACGGGTAGGGCGTATCAATTACCATCAGCTGAACGTACTGCTCGTCGCATCCCTTATTATCATAAAAATACGATACAAGTGAATTTTTTTTTCACAAAATAACATATTTACTTATATCAGAATACCAAAAAATAAATAAATTTATATATGAAGCTTTACAGTTTACATATTTATAAGATAAAAATATAATGTGATAAAAAAGACTATTGTCAGGTGTGGGGTTCTCGGAAACCAGAGCTTAAATCTGGCGCATTATACCACGCGGGCATACCTACTGTCTTGAAAGCAGTAGTTGAAATTAATTATACAACTCACCCCTCCGCCGGTTGATATGCGACATGCGATAGATGGGCGAAAAAATTTGAGGCGATGCAATAAAAGTTTCACTTTAATAACGTAATGTTAAAATAATCGTTATAATCGCGACTTTATTTATATTTCGATGCCATCTTGCCTAATATGGTCCCAGAGATAAATACTAAACATGGTCGGATTCCTATTTCAATGACGGCATACGGAAACTTACAATACTCAGTATAAATCCATAATATTATTGCGGTCAAGAACAAACTTATCCAAGTCATTACTTCCCAATCAATGTTGATATATTATAGGTATTTTTACTGGTACAACCTTATATAATTTATACGTCTCGATAGAGCCTCTTGCTGTCAGGCAACTCATGAAAACGAGCGAGGTTTGTTACTTTGTGTGTGTGACAAGCTACGTGCCCACGGCTGTTACAGTTTATCTAGACGTATAAAAATGTTTTTGTCTGAATTTGTCTCTTATTAGTTCCATAGTATCCAGTTATACAATAATAATTAATCGGTTAAATATATAATATGTACAGTTTTTCAAAGACTTATTATATGTATCACTATCGTCATATATTTAACTATTTAAATTCCGTTACATACGACTTAGTTGATAGACAAAATTGAAGTACAAAATAATCTCATGGATCTCGTTAGACATAGCAACGAATAACAGAGGGGCAAACATTCAAAACATTTTTAACTTTTTTCCAAAAGTTACTTTTTCAATGAGCTTATGATTTTTTTAATTTAGGTCTCGGCTTTTAAGTGTTCTGGTAACTTATTATTAATTTTAATTGACATTGGGTAGAGGACGGAACTGTGCTATGTTAAATTAGATTTAGTTTGCTAAAGATTATTTTTATAGCGAGGTGTGTTGTTTTCTTTTTTTCTTTACAGCTGTTAAAGCATCAAATAGCAGATAGTGTTCCAAAGTACATGTTCCATATTTACCTGACGTTGGTGATGGTCATGTTGTTGACTCCGGAGGCGTGAATGTCCTTGAAGGAAGCTCGGTACCCGTCGGGACCCCCGCCCAGGGCTATCGACAGCTCATCTATGACGATCGTGTCCGACTGAAATCATACACCATAAACATCAGTCGGAAGGCGTCCACTGCTGGAAGGCTCCCTAAAGGCCTCCCCCAAAGATCGCCATGACGATCGGTCCTGTGCTGCCCTCATCCATCGTATTACGGCGATCTCGACCATATCGTCGGTCCATCTTGTGGGGGGCCTACTAACACTAAGTCTTCCGGGACGTAGGAGGAGGTACCAGTGGGAGGCTCCTTTGCACAGGATGCCGGCTAGATTATGGGTACCACAACGGCGCCTATTTCTGCAGCTTCAGTTAAAGCATTATTGTGTTTCAGTCTGAAGCCGCAGCTAATGAAATTACTGGGCAAATGAGACTTAACAACTTATGTCTCAAGGTGACCAAGGCAATTGTAGTTCGCTCATTTTTGGGTTTTTCAATTCAAAAACGTAACCATTATAAAGAAGAGGATTTTATCATCAGTACATTGTCCTTCTGCCTGTACCCAGATACTTCTCAGGAACCTTTGGAATTTTGCTTCTAAATTTACTCAAAAAGCACACTATGGGGTAAGTTAGGTTGTCAATTCAGGGTTGACACTTCGATACAAAAGTCCTATTTTTTACAAAGTGCTACCTATAAACAATAGTGTTTTTCCTATATGGGTACTTATTTAAATAAATTTTCAGGCAATTTAGAGTTAGGGAATAATCGCATATATTATATCCAATATTACGTATGCGATGATAATTTGATTACAGCATCAAAAAAAGGAAATTTAAATTCCTGCATGTCGCATGGACAATGCGCATTTAAAATTCTTTGCAAGCACAACATTAAAGCTTTAATAATACGTGAACAGTATTTTAAAATTCTGTGTTACCTTTTTTATTAGGTTATGTATGAGGTTAATTATATATCGACAGTTTATATATTTAGCCAGGAGGTATTTAGGTGCTATTATTCTTTTAATAGAATCACGAGAAACAATATTAAAAGAATAATATTATATCTACTTTTAATATTTTAACACACATTTAATTTGAAACCTATAATACATACTGTTGCCCCTTTTATGTAAAAAAAAATATTACACTTATACTTATACACTTATAAGTATGCTTTTTTGTATTAGGAAGGAGGAAAGGAGGACAAACAAGCGTACGGGTTACCTGGTGTTAAGTGATCACCTCCGCCCACATTGAATCGCAATACCAGAGATAGCGTTGCCGGCCTTTAAGGAAGGTGTCAGCGCTTTTTTTGAAGATACCCATGTAGTACCGTCCCGGAAATACCGCACAAGGAAGCTCATTCCACATCTTTAGTGCTGATTGTGCACCCATTGTCTTTTAGATTTCTTTAGTTTAATTATGTTTAATCAGTCTTGTTCCAATTTATCTGTGAGTAACATTAAATATTGTTAAATAAAAGTGCTTTTTAAAAACTTAATTCCCGACGCCCGATACAAAACTCACTTCATAATTTGATAATTTTGATAATTTAATTAAAAGCTAAAATGTTATTCCTAATCAATGATTTTCCCAAATAAATTGTTCACATGCTGTTTTTTTTGTATATTTGCGGGCATGCTTGCATATTGCATATATAAATACAATTTTCAGATTAATTACTATGTATTTCTATGATCATAGCCAGTACGCCAGTGAAAGAAATAATGACGCAAATATATTATGTAATTGACATTTTGGACCCTCTTACCGACTATTATTAACGGCCTTACAAATAAACTTGGAATAAAGTTATATCTGAGAATAAACCAAGAATATGGAAATGTTAGCTGAATCGCTGACAACACTGTCAATACAATAATAATTCTGAAGTTCTCCGAATGTCAAGCAGCCTTGTAAATAAACGCAGGAAACGTTATACCTCAGAATAAACCAATCATAAGCAAAATGTCTATTTGTAAACTTTTGTATATTTTGGCTTATTCTGATGTATAACTCTATACCAGGATTATTTGTAAGGCGGTGTATGTCTATACGAACCATTTCACTAACTGAAGAAAAAATATAGAAAAATATCGACGAATGACTACATACCCCTTCACTATCAAGTTCAGGTGCACCTGATTTGAGATGGTCCAGCAGGTTGTTGAAGCTTCGCAGAAGACAGTCGTCTACATTTGGATCTTGTTTCGAGCATTTCCCTCCGAAGATTTCTGTCAATTGATAAAAATGATGTATTATTAAATACTTTAATATATACGACGGTTCTGATTTCAGGAGGCGCGGGTTCGAGCACCGCATCGTTGATAAAATTTTGTTTTCAAATTTTATTTGTGTAATTAATCCTAGAAGTGAGGGTTATCACTTTAAAACATAACAAATTGTTTGTTGTGAAGCCACACCCTGAGAGTTGAATCAGACATATAAGATTTATCATCGATACGTCACTCAAACGGTTGGCTCAGTGGAAGAGCGCACTCACGGAACGCGAGAAGTCCCCGGGGTTGAGTCCCGCATAGTTCATAAATTTTGCTTTCATATTTAATTTGTGTAACTCAGATTACTTTCAAAACAAAAACTAATTTGTATTTAGGCAAGACAGATGCATCCATTTTACCAATGGGAGGCTCTTTTGCACAGGATGCCGGCTAGATTATGGGTACTACAACGGCGTCTATTTCTGCCGTTAGTGTTTCGGTCTGAAGGGCGCCGTAACTAGTGAAATTACTGGGCAAATGAGACTTAACATCTTACGTCTCAAGGTGACGAGCGCAATTGTGTGCTGCTCAGAATTTTTGAGTTTTTCAATCATCTCGAGCGGCACTGCATTGTAATGGGCAGGGCGTATCAATTTCCCATCAGCAGAACGTGCTGCTCGTCTCGTCCCTTAGTTTCATTAAAAAATACAATTATTATACATCTCTATTAAAGGTATAAATCAATTAATGAAGTTCGTTGTCCTAAATACATAATATAATACTCTCATTCTGTCATATTATATTCGACATCACAAACCTGAGTTGTAAAAAACAGTTATGAAGACAAGTTTTATGGCTGCAACGGCTGTCAGCTGATCCATACAGCTTTCTACATTCTCCGTATTAGTATTCACATCGTCAATATAACGGTAGTCACTAACAGACACACAACAACACACGCGCTGGACAATAGTTAACCTTCGTGTTGTAAATGGACGAAGATTTTCTACTAGCACATAAATTATGTTTATTTTTTATCTTACAGAAGAACTTACAGCACTAAATAATAAAATGACAAAAAAAAAATCGTATAGCTGGAGGCCAATTAAAAGTTAATACGAATGTTTAAATATAATGAAAGTATTATATTAGATTACTAGCTGACCCAGCAAACGTTGTATTCCCAATTAAATTAATTTAATAATTTTCTGGGTATAAAAAATAGATGATGACCGATTCTCAGACCTACCAAATATATCGTACATATAATTTACCATAGTACAATAATTGTAACAATAATTATTATTATATTCGATTGCCATCTTGCAACCCTATTGCGTATCTGTAGATGGAATAGAATAATATTAAAATCGCGATGCAAAAATAGGTGTTTCGGGGGAGTTCGTTAACAAACACCGGGACACGAGAATTTTATATATAAGATTTAATGTAGTTGCCATTAACATGCTATTTACATAATTACTATAATAACGCTTAAATTTACAAAACAATTTGCATCGTGTCGCCTAGCATAATCTGTGTTGTTTGAGAACAAGTCAAAATCACTACTAGATATAACAAAATTATTAAGTGAAATACTTGCTTTAGAAAAGAAAGAATTTTGGCGTTTATTTGTGTTCACTTTTGGAAAGAAAAGGGTGGGAAAAAACCAGTGGGAGGCTCCTTGCACAAGATGCTGGATAGATTATGGGTACCATTATTAGATATGATATTAGGGTTTTCTGCCGTGAAGCAGGAATGTGTAAGCATTACTGTGTTTCGGTCTGAAGGGCACCGTAGCTAGTGAAATTACTGCTCAAGTGAGACTTGACATCTTATGTCTCAAGGTGACGAGCCTAGTTGTAGTGCTGCACTGCATTGTAATGGGCAGGACGTATCAATTACCATCAGCTGAACGTCCTGCTCGTCCCGTCCCTTATTTTCATAAAAATAAATAAAAAAAACATGTAGATTGGGATTCGCCATAACATACTTTCTCTTAAGTAACTGTTATGTTAACTGTTATTAACTGTTTAGATTCTAAAAGAATTATCAGCAAAGCGGTCATCAATAAATTTTGTCGGTGGCATATTGCACATGTACATAAAGTGCATAATTTTTTTACATTGCTTATTAAGTGTGTTTGGTTGTGTTATTTCTCTCTAATACTATTATTATTGCAATTTTTGTACATTTGCAACTTAACCTACCTACATGTTAAAATTAAATAGCAGCCATTCAAAGGTGAGCTAGGTCCATTTGTCGATTAAATTGAAGGCAACCTGTGGAATATCTATAATCTATGGCGGGGCATATTGTATATAGATATGTAACAATAATATCTTAGGCGTATTAGTACTTTCGCAAATACATCGCCTAATTTCACGAAAAGTGACCACTTACGACGAAACCATATTATTCCTTAAAATTAATATATTAATTATACAAAGGCAAGCTGAAAGTTGTTTTTGTCATGGTGCTTCGAGAGTTTTGTATTTTTTATCATGTAGGTGTTTGAGCGTATAATTTACGTGCGTTGTTGTTTTCAATTGCATATTTTGCAATACCTAGCTTTGATTATTTTCTTTATTTATTAACTGGTTGTTCCCTATACTTTATCAACATGGACTTACATATTATGACTCACATGTTATTTTAGAACGCAAAATGACTTCGTTTGTTTGTTAGAAACGGTAAAAAATATGAAAAATCTTTACTTTAGAAGGCAACTACTACCTTACATCAAAATAAAGGGTTAGAAAAAGTTCTATTAGATGCGCGATCATTATATTTTATTCCCACGCGACAATTGGATGTGATTCCAGAAAAACGTTCCAAACCACAATCATGTCGAAATGAGTTAGGAACACAAAACTGGTCATCATATTAACGGACTGACAAAAAACGGCAGCCCTACTGTCACTTTTTAAATGCCATCATTACTTAGTAGCCCAACCCACATGTATAGAATACACTAATATTTATTAAAATTTAAACACGAGTTCCTTAAAATGGATGGTTGTGGCTTGGAACGTTTTTCAGGAACTACCTATGTCCAAAGTAAATCGAGATTCTTTCGCTACAGAGCTGCATCTATTGTGATAGTATGTATATGCCCCTTTTATATTGTCCCGACCTCTCGTTAATATTCATGCGAAATTTGAATTAAATATCTTTAGTACTTACTTTTTGCGACTTGACCTGACATGACATATAGATACAGGCAAACAGACAAAAATTCTATATTGTTAGTCTAACCATAAATACAGTTAAAAATAAACAAAATATTACATTTGAATTTGGAATCTGTCATTTTTATATGATTGTTCATTGAGTTCTCTCATTTCGGCCGCAAATACATTGTACAATATTTTACGATATTGAAATGGAGTGGAGTGATAAAGAGAACCGTATCGCTGTGATTGCATTACACTAAGTATATATTGGCCAAATGCAATTTTTAAAACTCTTCATAAGCTTGGTATTAGTAAAATTTTTGTGTACTGGGCTATTAATAGGTACAATGAAACCTCCTTTGACTGTTACAGTAAAAGATCTGACCGTCGACGTAGTGTTCGTACGAAAAAGGTGGTCTACGCAGTAAGGGAAAGAATTTGAAGAAATCCTGTCCGAAACCAAAAGATTTTATCTCGGGAGATGAAGATAGCATCTAAAACCATGTCACGTCTTTTAAAAGATGACTTAGGACTAGCAGCCTATACGAGACGTACTGGTCATTTCTAAACTGAAAATTTAAAAACGAATAGGGTGGTTAAATCGAAAATCGTAACTACTGAAGCGGTACGCAAAGAGGACCCCTCTTTACAGAAAAACATTGTTTACGGATGAGATTTTTTTTACAATTGAGCAACATTTTAACAAACAGAATGAGCGTATTTATGCTCAAAGCTCTAAGTTTCCCAATTAGTAATCAACAGAGCGCAACGTGGGCAATATCCGACTTCAGTGATGGTTTGGTGGGGTATTAGCTATGAGGGAATGACTGAGCCAATCTTTTGTGGAAAAGGTATCAAAACATCAAACAACAACAAAGTAGTGAAGCCCCTTAACAACACCATGTTCCATAACCAAGAATGGTCCTTCCAGCAAGACTCGGCGCCGTGTTATAAAGCTCGGTCTACGAAGTGGTGTAGTTATTGTAGACGATAACTACACTACTTTGTAGTAGTTTCTTCTAACATGCCGGACAAACCTCTGTGGTTTTTGGCCTGTTATATAATAATAAATTGTAATTCTATTTTTCATAATAAAAACAAAAAAAAAGTCCAGGTTGGAAACGAACGTTTCGGTATTCATCAGAGCTGATTACTGGCTGTCGTTTAGTCTCGATCTTAATCCGATGGATTATGATTTATGGTCAATTTTAGAGAGTACGACTTGCTCTAAACGCCATGATAATTTGGAGTCCCTAAAACAATCCGAACGATTGGCAGTGATGAATTTTCCCATGGAAAGAGTGCGTGCTTCTATTGATAACTGATCTCAACGTTAAAGGACTGTATTCCAGCCAATGGAGACCATCTCGAATACGCTTTCTAGATTTAAAATTATTTTATATTTATGTATGAAAGTAACACACCTCAAAAGTAATAAATGTTATTTGTAATAGAATTTTTTTTCTTTGTTGCAGTATTTATGGCCAGACTATGTATATTATGTGCCTATAGGTATCATTAAGAGAAAATGTTAAATAAATAAATATGTTAACATTTTAAATTATTATGTTTGTATAACATAGGCACATAACGAATTTCCTAGAAACTGTAATAATCATATTGTTAATACCAGGAACAAATATAAACTCGTTATGCCAGCGCTATTATTCTAAGGTTATGCTTACTTACTCTTTCGCTAAGTCGAGTTAGTAAGTCTTTAGTTGGGCGATGTATTTGCTTTTACGACAATATCCCAGAAAATGTATTACCACAGAGTAGGGATAGAAACTTACGTATTAAGTATTACGAAATTCAAAATAAATGTTAAAAACGTTTGTGTTGTAATGGTATAACATACTATAGATTGGAAATGGTGCAATCGCCCTCAGGCTATTTAAATAATTACAAAATTTTATATAATTCGGAGTGGTGGTAGTTTTTGACGTTCAATATGTAAACAATTCTATTTTGCTGCCAGTATTCTTGGTACGCTTCCACGTAATGATAGTTTTAATTTTATGTAGTCATAGTATTGTAAATATAGTTATAAGATTTGTTTTGTTTGAATAATAAACATATAGAATTCTATTTTGAATAAAAAAAAGTGTGTACTTTTGTGCGCACGCAAGAAGTTATTCTTCTTTGGTATAATAAAATAAAATCCCTAAAAAAAAATTCGTCGTGCTATTTTGCGTTTGTAGAAAAAACAATATTGTTATAAAGAAGGTATTAAATATAACCACTTAAAATATTATTATACCGCATGATGTAGTTAAATAACGTTTAATTAAATATCATTAAATTATTTTTATGCAATTGGAGATAAATTATTGTTTTTTTTTTTTATTTTAACACTTGTACATTACATTGAAGTTATAAATTGTAATTTAATTAATTCTCGTCCGTTGGTTGTGGATCAGTAGACACATGAGTTACAAGAGGCTTGTTAGCTGAAGTATGATACAAATGGCCTAGTTGACCAGCTAACGTCAGGGTGTTGAATTTACGTGACGGTGTGCGCGTGCATCGTAAAAATTCACTCTGATATTTTTACCTAACGCGCCAAAAGAAGTATAACTTTCAAAATATTTGAACTTATAAATAAATGAATTCATTCATAGCACTGGCACGGAACGCCAGAGGTCGTGGGTTCGAGTCCCGGATCGTTCATATAATTTTGTTTTTAAATTTAATTTATGCATTAATCCTATAAGTGAGGGTTATCACCACAAAACAGGTAAATATAACTTTAAAAACATAACAAAATGTGTACTCACTATAGCATGACTTGATGACATAAAAGTTACTTGATAATGACTCTAATGCCATCACACAATATTTCAATCAACTTAATAATTATTATGTGCATCAAATGGTGTTATGTGTATGTACAGCAACGTGAATAACAGGAAATAAGATGAGATCATTATTTGCGTTCGTAATGATTCCAGTATTTGAGATTGTACAGAATCATTTAGAGCTTGCAGTCACAAAAATGGCGGCTGCACAAATAAAAAATAATTGCGTATATACATTGACGTACCTACAATAAACAACTACAACCGCCTTTTAAAAGGTCGCCAAAAATGTCCGAGTGGCGTTGTGTATACCTATCAACTATTAACATTAACTGATATATAGATCAACATAAAGCATTCATTCAAATTTACATCTTATATGGTGGCAGTAATGTTCAAATTCAAATATTTTTATTCAAAATAGGATGTGACATCACTTATTGAAAGTCAAAAAAACTACCACCCATTCGAAAATGAATGCCTCAGACCTGAGAAGAATGGGCGCAACAAACTCAGCGGGCTTTTTTTTTCATCGAATAAATATGTTTACAAAGTAATATTGTACAATTAAACTTATTATTTAATATCCTGAGGGCGGTCACTACATTCCCAATCTGTGGTATCATTAAGAAAGTCATTTATGTTATAGTAACCTTTACCACACAAACGTTTTTTAACAATTCTTTTGAATAACGTTATACTTTTGTTTTGAACATTTTCTGGGATCTTGTTGTAAAAGCATATACATCGCCCCACAAAAGACTTACTAACTCGACTTAGCCGAGTAGTAGGTATCATAAGTTTATGTCTGTTCCTGGTGTTTACATTATGGTTATGATAGTTTCTAGCAAATTCACTGATGTGCCTATGAACATACATTACATTATCAAGAATATATTGAGAAGCAACAGTCAACATGTTAATTTCTTTGAATTTTGCTCTCAATGATTCTTTAGGACCTAGGTTATAAATGGCGCGAATAGCCCTCTTCTTCAGAGTCTATTGTATACGCTCACTGATGGTGGTACGAATTTTTTCAAAATTTCGTCGGTAATGTAATTTGTCTTAACAATTTGTTTTAGCTATTGAAATGTAATTATTTCGCAAAATGATTAAAAATGTCAAATATGTTGCATAGTTCGGATATGCTGTTATTTGGACTGTTTCTCATTGAACGCTGTGTCATTGCGTGGCATTGTATTCAAAGCGCAGTCACAATACAACTGAACGAAAGCTCTGCCTAATATACTCATAGGCAGAGTTTTGATTCAGACAGTTTATTGTACGTCAATGCGCATATATATAAAAAATCGCAATACCGAGGCAATAAAAACCTGTAAATTAAAAAAAAAAAACGGTGAATTTAAATGAAATTTATTTATTGCGTCAAATACAGTATACCTACATTGTATGCACTTTGAGTGAATAAAGACTTAGAAATTAATTAATATAAATGGTAAATTTGTAATATCATGCATGTTGCTTAGACTTTTTTGATGTGAGTAGTTCTGACAGAAGGGTTTTCAAATAAGTTCACAAGTTTACGTGGGCATCTAGGCACTCTAAAATTAAACATAGACAAAAGAAAGGAGTTGTCATACACGTTGTTAATACTTTTGTGTAAGAAAAGTAAATCCAATATGTCCCTACGTTGTTTCAGAGTTAGTATATTAAAATATGTATGTCTTTCAGAGTATGTTGCGAGTGATCTAGATTTTCCAATTGAGAATGCCAAGTGATAAAGAAAACGCTTCTGGATTCTTTCTTTTGTGAGACAATTGCAAGCGTAGTGTGGTCTCCAGACGGTTCTGCCGTATTCCAAAATACTGACAACCAGACTTTTATGTAGGATCACCTTCGTACGCCAAATCCCAGCATTTTAGAGGCTCTCTTTACAAGAGAGTCTATGTGCGGTATAAACAGAATATACAAGATTACAAGAAATATCTCTGTTAGGTTTTTGATTAAAATTTTCTTGATATAGGTTCACCTCCATTTAATGACTTTAGACTGCTAAAATAACTATTCAAATTGGAATGACAGATTCCAAATTCAAAGATAATAATATTTATTTTTAATGTAACAGGCGACATTGTATATTATATTAAGGACTTTTTTAAAGTTGGCATATAATAAAGACTTTAAAATACTTTTATTGAGTGTATCAGACTCGTTTATAAAATATGGAGTAGTGTCAATAAGGTTAATGACCGCAGCAGGGAGCCAGTCCGCAAACTTGATGTCAACTCTGCGTTTACCGTTGTATACTGCTTACTCGACGCTGTATTGGCTGGTTGTTATAAATTATACATTTCGGGTGTATTTTTTCCTCGTTGCAAGTTTTGTTTAAGGGAATAAGTGACTTAATGTTTATATGTAATATCTCCGTATAGCCTCACGTGTTCATACCTGTTACAAATGAGTTAGGACAATGCATGGGCGTGCATTGGTTTTCAAGCAAGGTAGGCACTGTAGATCTAAATAGTCGTAGTTGCGCTTTAGTTCGACAGTACGACATAAGTTGTATGAAACGCTGCTTGCTTAGTATAATATGCAATCTGTAGACTGCCTGCCATAGGTAGTAAATTAACTTTAGCACTAGTGCTGGCTATATCTATTTAGGTTGATAACGAGGTAGGCACTGCCTAATGGCCTATATGATATGCACGTCTTGGGACAATGGTCTCGAACCGAAAAAAACATTTCTAATCTCCATCCGTCAATCTTAGTAACTACAACTTCTAGAGACTGCCCTTAAGAAGGCGTTCTATCGAAACTTAATGCTAGCTGTGGATGCTAGCAGTGGACGCAGGGACGTGCATTGGTTTGTAGCAAGGTAGGGACAGCTGTAAATACAAGTACCTAATAATATAATAGTTAGATAGTTAGGTACCTATAGCACACACAATGCGAAGACTTATGATTTGCTCTCGGCTTGTCAATTTCTTAGTTTCAAAGTGCCTTTATCATAACCACTTACTTACACAAGGTATTTACCACAGAGACGATTTACTAGACTCCTGTTTAAATGGTTAATCGAAAAAAAAAATATAGTGTTAAGGTTTTTTTAAATTTTAAGTAAAGTTCTTGCATGCGAATTTAAATTAGCCGAATAGAAGACACTACAATAAATTTAAGATCTTAAATTGTATAATGTATACTTATAAATTTCATTTCATTTCATAGCGTAAGGTAAAACTTACTGGGTGGGTGTTCAATAGAAATTTGGTTATAGAATGACAGAACAAAATTAACTTTAACATAAGTGGTATATATTAATTTAGGTTCTAATTAATGCCTACCATTACCTAATTGCTAATCTCACATTGGTGCAAAGCTAATAAACTGTCAGTTAACGCTGAAAAGTGTGTGAAACGCAAATCTCCAAGAAATGAGATCTTAAAAAACTCTGACCCCGTAATTTGAACCGTTCCAAGTTAGAGTTGTCAGCTGAGGTTAAGTATTCATCAAAGAATCTCATTCGACCAGGAATTCGCATGGAATTGACATATTGACAAAACTCTAAGAAGTGCTAAAATAGCATCGGGTGTATGCCGACGGCTGGAAAGAAGACAGAAACAGAATACATAAATAAATACACTTGAAGACGCATGGTATTTTGTTCGTTTCAGAATGTGAAGATGAGAATGTAGAAAAGTGTGTTGAAGCACCTGTAGAACAAAGTGGTCCGGTAACGGATGAGGACAAGGACAAATTAGACAATGAAGATGATGGTAACATAAAAATTTGGATACAACTTACTTACAATGGTTAAAGTGGATGTAAAGTATAAAGTTAACAAGCAAAAAGTTGAAGTTGAAGCAAAGCCTATTACATGTTACATGTCTCCAACCATTACATTCTGAAGTATCACTCTCCTTGTGTAAACCCAAATCATACTTATTTCCTAATTTTTAATCTATCGCTAAGTCATCGTAGTTTGAAACGATAGAAATTACTTGCAGGTAGTGTTATCTCTTCCGTACGATGACTGTATGATTCCTACAGTCTACACCACGTTACCTAACGCTGTTATGAAATCTCATTAGTGGAGATAATAACACAGAATGATTATAATTTAAAACCAGACAATTTCCAACACTTTTTTGTGCTCTTTCTGCCGTGAAAATTGACGTACTTTAAAGAACCAGATCTTTTAACAGCCGATTTGGTATTAAAAGGTCGTTAAATCACGTCTAAGGGGCGTTGTATATAGGTATATACATTAACTTATACAGATAATATTAAAACGTTCATTCAAATTAACACCTTATTTAATGTTCATAGTCTATTGTATATGCTCATAAGAAGCTCAGATGCGAACACGAGGCAAGAACATTTCTCTGACCATTTTTTAATTATTTAGCAAAATGATTAAAAACGTCAAGAATGTACGTACACAATTTTGTCAATTTAAAGGGGCACTTATCTAAAAAACGACACTCCATTTTTTATGTTTGAATATGTTGCTATTTGGACAGTTGCGCTCAACACTTTGCGTGGCGCTGTATTCAAAGCGTGGTCTAAACACAATTGAACGAAAACTCTGCCTAATAGATGCTCAAGCAGTGTTGTGCTTCTGACAATTTTAGAGCGTGGCTGTGAGCGTAGTTGTTTATTGTACGTCAATGGCCGTGAAGCTGTAATGTGTAAGCATTACTGTGATTTAGTCTGAAGGGCACTGTATCTCTATGTCTCAAGGTGACGAGCGCAGTTGTTGTGCCGCTCTAAACTTTTGGGTTTTTCAAGAATCCTGAGCGGCTCTTCATTATTATGAGCAGGACGTATAAATAAGCACTAGGACTCACTGAGCACAGATATGTATTAAAGCTACTTTAACAAAGAAGGCATACTACAGTATAGTAGATTATATTATAGAGGATAATGATGCATGGTTCTTGTCTGGTTCTGCGTAGGCCACCTAAAACTGTATACATATATATATGAGCTGGGAGTTACATATCTGTTCTTCTCCCCACGTCATAGCACCTTTACGAACTGATGTAGCTTCATGACGTTTTCCAAGTGTTGTTAACATATGTTATGTCATTGTCACTCCCTGTGGTAAATAAATAAAGTAGAAAGACCAAAGCAAACAGAACGATATAGAAAAAGGAGCACAGACAGATGACTATAACAGAAGGGACTTGTTAATGTTTATTCTTACCTATACGGTTACGTGACTATTAACCGAGATTTCCCATAAATATAAGTACAATGTTATCCACATATCTAACATCAATAATTTGATCTTTTATTGTTGTTCCAGTCTTTGAACAACCTTGAACTGGTAATTCAAAGTGCTTAGACATACGATTAACAAAAACAATTACTTATTAGGTAGGTACGACACTAATTTGCATGTTGTCAAATGTGAGAAAAACTATTAGATAATATTATTTGTATATTGACATATTAATATAATACAGTAAACAAGTTATGATGAACACAATAGGTACAATGTAAGCATAGTTGTGATAGCAAAGTTATTTCCTTATTTTAAATAAATGCATGGTTAAAAAAGGTGAGTAGGTACCTACGTCAAAATAGAGAGATATGTCATTATCAGTTTCTATTTTAGAAAGGTGTAAGCGCTTATTTTGACGGGGACCATGTCGTATCGTATTGGAACCCACACAAGGAAGCTCATTCCATGCTGGACGTGGAAAAAGTTCCTCTATAACCGCACTGTGGAGGAAAGCTAGACATCCAGATGGTGGGAATGATTCTAATTTGCAGCGAGTAATATATTTTGTTTTAAGAAGTTTACTTTTGTTAATTACACATTTTTTAGCTGCAAATAAAAAAAAATAAAAAAAAAGTTGGATTTGGAATTCGGCGACAGGTATCACGTGAAACAGCTCTTAGTCTTAATACTCCCCGTGATAAAGGCGGTAGAAGACACACAATGAGGCGACGTCTCTACGCAACGCAAACTGATCTAGCTGTTCACTAAGCACTTGTTTCCCGATAATTCAAGCAGCTACGACTACGTCACTCCCATCTCAAAAGTCGGTAACCATAGGAATGTAAATTAGAAGGCAAAATAAATCAAACAAGTGCTAATTCCTTGCGATAAGACTGTGGTAGTTGCATACTTAACATTCTCCCTCCCTTCCCTCCCTGTTCAAAACAAATGTACTACGTAATTCAAAAGAATTGTTAAAAATGTTTGTGTGGTAAAGATGACTATAACGTAAATTACTTTCTTAATGATACCACAGATTGGGAATGGAGCTACCGCCCTCAGGCTATTAAATAATAAATTTTATTGTACGATATTATGAAGAAAAGAAACCCGCTGAGTATCTGCCGCCCGTTCTTCTCAGATCTGAGGAATAACTTTTCGCATGGGTGGTAGTTTTTGACTTTCAATTAGTGATTCCATATTCTTTTTTGAATAAAAATAAGTGCTAATTCCTGATGGGACGACTGTCTCTGCGAATATATACCTACACACACTTTATTGCTATGTACGCTATACGCTTGGAATGCTCGGATATTGATGGAGTTGTCTACGATGGTGTGCCAAAGTATGACGTCAATACGAATAAATTTAAAATAGTTAAAAATGAACGCCATATATTTTATTACAAAAAAACAGTAGTTTTATTTAAAAAAAGACTTACCGATATATTATGCAATGTAATATTCATAGGTATAGTTCACCTACAGCTACGGGAACAATTTCCGCAGTAATATATACTAAAATGTATACAATATACAAAAATATATATTAAAAATAATAACTCTATTTCATTTCAAGGCCCATATGAGTACCCATCTCCATTCTGCAATTCCTGTTCAAAATCCTTGAGCGACTTGTGCACAAACAACTTCATGATTTCCTATACAGAAGATTCTTAGTCCCCTTCAATATAGTTTCCGCCGTGGTCGTAGTACGACTACTGCTCTAACTAAAACCTTCAAACGTAACCTAAAACTTCACCGTTTCCCCCCTCTAATGTTAAAAAAATCAAATTGCTCTTCCTAATGTGGGATATAACAGGTTTTACAATTGTTTAAAAAAAATACTTATTTGGGGCCTGGAATTGATCAAAATTACAAGAAGAGCGTAGGCAAATCAGAAAAGGCATAAAAGCAAAATACTTAGTAAACATACAGATTCTTCTTTATATTTGTGGGATCCCTTTTTGATGAAATACCATAGAAAGAGGTCTTTTTTATGGCTGGTCTGGCTGAAAGTGAAAATCTTAAAATAAACAAGGAATATACTCTGTGTTACATCGCGAGAGGTACTGAAGAACGATTGGCTTCAAAATTAAAGGTTTTTGATGGGGAGACCTAGGATTAGAGTTGTGGATCAAGTGAGCTAATTGACATTGTACCATAGACGACTAATAAATCTTTCAGATGCTACATCAGGAACACAGTTTTCTATAAATCTACAGAGGCCAGTAGCGATTGATTTTGATACGCTGTGATTACAACATCTGACCAATTATGATTCGTTATGATCATTACCTGACCAATGAGCATTCAGTTCGTCGCGCCGGCTTACCTCAGTTGGTTGATTGAATTGTTTGTATTGCGAATGTTAGGTATTAAGAGTTTCTTACTGGATTATTAGGTAAATGGACTATGGAGCAGTTGGCACTTGAAAGTAATTTTTTTAAATAGGTACGGACAATATATATAATTTAATCATATCTTATAACTATATTTACACTACTATGATTACACGACTACATAAAATTAAAACTATCATTACGTGGAAGCGTACCAAGAATACTGGCAGCATTTCCGCGTTGGATAGCAAGGCTGATCCGTTGACCGAAATAGCTGCCAGCGAAGATAGTACTTTGTACATTCTCCGCGCCTCTGAGCCCCATGGGCTAAGTGTCTCGACACCAAAAAATAATGTGCGGACAATTATATTCAAAATCAATGAAGTTATGCCGCCTCAATTATAAAAAATACTTTTTTTTCAACTTCAGAGCCATGTTTGTCGGAAGAGGTTTGTTGCCCCTTCGGAATTTTCTATTAATCATTCGTACCATACAGAATTTACTCCAAAAACAACACATCAATTCCGTAATCCGTTGTTCGAGAGGAAAGCAAAATATCACTGGACCAGTGGACACGTTGATCCTATAGACACTGCTTTTTGCTTATTCTTCAAAGAGTAGAATAATGGATACTTTAATACGTATTAATGTAATGCGTCATGGGTGGAATAACAAGTGGGAAAAAGCCCCGTATTGCGTAATAGAGTACGTAACAGTTTTATGTAATAAATAATTTTATGTTCAAGTCTTGAACTATTGACAAGACATGACAAGGAATACATGCATTTGATTAGCTTCGCTTAGTACGAAACTGTTAATATTCACCAACATAAACTTTGACTAAGCGTAGATGTTAATTGTTTAAGTTGTTTTGACATATAATAAAGAAAATGAATGATTTTAAAAATAGTTTTATATTTATGGAAAAACCTATACCTTATAAAAAATATAATATAATAATTTTCTTCAAAATAAAATCAAAAGCATATCTTAAATTAACTGTACTGTAATATTAACAGTACTAGGTTGGACTTTTTATTTGTTTTTTTTTTTTTGTATTATATAATATTATGTTGTGATAAATATTTATAATTTATTACTCAACACCGCGACGTGAAGCGTCAAACAGGATCTACTGAAAATCAGTGCTGTGACCAATTGTCACAGGTAACCTGAGTAGCATCCCTTTTGATACACACTGCCACACACCTGCTATATTATAATATCTTGGTAATGTTATTTATTTATTCTTTGTAAAATATGTTCTAGGTTAGTTATAGTTATAATTTTTCTTTTTTTGCTTATTCTTATTTTTGTAGCAATGTAATGTTTCATGTGTGTGTCAAATAAAATATATTATTATTATTAAAATTGCAATGTCCATCATCATTAAGTAACTGTCAGTATAATAATTGTGAAGATTGTTAAAAATTTCGTAATAAATCGTACCTATCGTATATCAACGTTTCGCTTATGAGGCGTGTAAACGCCTTTATAGAAAACCAAACTTAAATGTAGAAAATAATTTACAATAAAACAAATTAAATTTTAAAACAAAACAAAATTTATGAAGTAAGCGGGACTTAAACCCACGACCTCTCGCGTACCGTCCGTTCATAAAAAATTCTTGATAAATCTTTGTTCAACTCTCAGGTTGTGGCTTCATCTACAGGTTCTACTTTACAGATGATAAATATTTGCATATTATAAGGAAATTGATTGAGATATCGCTCTTTCAAATCTAAACAATTTACAATAAGCAAAACCTATTATTTTAACTATTATCTATTTATTTTTTGTCCTAAAACGATGATGATATCTTAGTAACGAATAATCGACGTATAAGTTTGGAACAAAAACACAACCGAAATTTGGAAAAAAGCCGCTTATCCTAAAGGTCCTAGTAAGACAATTTATGGCAATAAGGGTCAAGTCGAGCAGGACGTTCAGTTGAAGGTAATTGATCCGCCCTGCCCATTATAATGCAGTGCCGCTCAGAATTCTTGTAAAACCCAAAAATTCTGAGCGGCACTACAATTGCGCTCGTCACCTTGAGACATAAGATGTTAAGTCACATTTGCCCAGTAATTTTTACTAGCTACGACTGAAACACAATTACTGCTTCACGGCAGAAAAAGGCGCCGTTGTGGTCTCCATAGTCTAGCCGGCATCCTGTGCAAAGAACCCTCCGACTGGGACAGACCTTATAAATAATTAAATTGACATCAGTCCTTGACCAGTGTGATAAGTTTCAAATTAATCCTAAATGTTAAATGTTATGAACGGTTCCATAACGACGTTCAAATATTGCATTACATACAAACAGACATACATACCAAGCTAATAAATGTGGGACTATAAGTGTGCAAAATTTCTATTCAATCCGATATTTTAAAGTGGGCGAAAATCGAATCCAAAGTTTTCTATTACATACATACTGTTCGCAATGAACAAAAGAAAGATTGATATCTTCTTAAAGATGTACTTATATTTCGTTTGTCTTAACAAGATTAGATACAATCAAAGTTTCTTGTGTAGTTGAGGTGTCGTGTAGTTGAAGCAGAATAGATTTTTTTTTTCGTCCAATATTAGGACAGGCAAAGGGTTCAAGAAGTAGAACAGAGTGAATGAATGATGGTTGCATTTGACAGTTACATGAAGGATGAAGTATGATTGACAGAGGAGGTAAACGAAGTAATATTTGAGTTATTTCATCGGTTTAGATGTATGGCTCTATATACTAATAAAATTAAATTTAATACTGTCGACGATAGGTAATCTGGCGTCGACACATACAAACTTATGAGGCTAATAAAAGCGTTTTAAAAAGTATAAATGCATTTTTAATTTTATGTTTAATAAATTAAGTTAATATTAAATTGCTTACTTAGCCTTTTAATTTTTATCATAGAAAGAAAAAAATAGTAACATAAGTTTATTATGTTCAGTTTTTTATTTTTTTGGATTTTAATTATTTGCACGAATGTAATTTATATAAAAAAAAATAAGATTTGATATGCTTATTTTTATCCTTATAATTATATTTTTTAATATTTTGAAGAACCTAGAACCAATGAAATGATAGATATTTAATATAAGATTTGATTGATGTAGTTCAATTTTTAACTTGGCATCAACTTCTCAATTTTGTAGAGAAAATTTAATTTTCACTTTTTAGTAAGTAACCTGTCTAAAAGTAAAATATGCCTATTAAAAAAACATATCAGGCATTTATTATCACAAAATTGATTCCATCAGATTTATTTTTGATGTCATTTCTAACACTACTACCGCTTCGGAAGCAAATGGCGCTCTGAGAGAAAGAAGAAGGGACGCAAGAAACTCTCCTCTCTTTTTTTGCGCTCTTTTTGATAAAATATACAATATTGTACTGTCATTGTAATTGCTATAAAATAATCATAATCTAGTCCCAGGTTGTCCGATCACTTAGATATTCAGCTGTGGAACTTACGACAGAGACATTTTTATTAAACATTTAAATTTATTTAGAGATAATGCCCGAACTTAGACTAGCTGGGACTTTATTATGAAAATGTATACATTTATCCTTAAAGCTATTATGTATCTTATGAAGCCTACTAGAATTAGTTACAAGCAATCCCTTATTTTTAGTGTTATAATAATGAAAATCTTAAGAGCATTATTTGAAGTATGTACCTATTTTTTGTAAATCAAGTCAACACATAATCATTTGTATAAATTACCTATTTAGTACAAGTAACGCCAGGCTTACGGCCGTTCCCAATATACTATCTACAGATAGAGATTAATTACTACCTTCTACTGTCAGTAATTAGCTGTCAATAATCTGAAGCTGTCCAATATACCCGATAAGTCATGCTTATCGCCTTATATTGGGACACGTGAATTGCAATTTCCATACAAACTTTATATCGTTGGTAAGCTATACGTCGTCCCATTGACAGACAGCGTGCACGGATAAGGTGAGTTACCGTCGATAAGTTTATTGGGACAGAAAAGTCAACGATAGTTACGATTTTTATCTCAAGTAACATATAGACTGAATATTAGGAACGGCGTTTAATCATCAGAGCAGTTCTGAGGTCAGGTAAAATATTTAGCCATAAAAAGTTCGTCACAATTTTCGATTCTAAGTTCCTTCTCCAAACGATGCTTCCTTGTCGATGAAATAACCACAAATTCTATATAAATATATATTTGAGAGGTCATCCATGGTCTTAATCAAGAGATCGACTTCACTAAATTATACTTTGCGAAACCAAAATTACTTCAAGCTTTAAAAAAATAGAGTGCCCTCGATTCTTCCAGGGTTCCGCCATCAGATCCTGAGCTAATGACTATGAACCAGCTGGGAAATCCTCTAACATTCTCGAAATAGTGCCTCCTTTCATTTTTCGATAAAACATAAGGTTAGCCCATTTTTGAGTAATTTTATTATATTAAATGGCAATTTATTTTTATATATTATACGTCGAACTTATGAATGAAATCTGTATAAATCACTTTAATTCATTTTAAAAATTTCTATATAAGTAATTTGAAATAATTTAAGAAGAAAATTAACACCGTTATTCGCTAAGAGTCACTGTTCTCTTTCAAAACGTTTTGTCCTATTAGAGAAAGCTAAACATCCTTTAAGAAAATCAATACAAGAAATACAAGAAATAACTTTCAATAAAATTAAAAAGTATTAAGAATGTAACTTACGTGTATTCGATGTGCTCGGAGCTATCACAGCGGCAATAAGAATTAATATTTGGTATTTCATTTTTTAAAATAAATAATTCGCGGTGAAATTAATTACGAAAGACGATGTATAAGTTGCGACTTACGTGTGCCGCGCAGAACTTCCCGAAGCGCAATGTTTCGATTCAAAGTCTCAGGTAACTTAGCACTTTCCATCAACAAGCTGTATTTATTAGCTTGATGCGACGATGCTACTTTCATAGTAATAATACCTAAAGCCTTATTATTTGCAAAATATATTATTTCAAACGTTTCAATAGTAAACTTTTCAAGTCTCTAAATATTTACAAAATATAGATCATTCAATTGTATACGTATGAAGTTACTGGGTCCAAATAAAAGATGTGAACCGGTACTTACCGGTTTGACTGTACGGTGACTTATTTATACTTGATTTAACTTTATGTATGGTGCTTCGTTTTATTGACGTGTGTTAGGGAAGAAAGACATACAATTGTTTATCTTAAGTTGTATATTCAAAACAATTCTTTTATATTAAACTACCTATATACTACTATATAACTTTCTATCTATACAAAATTTTTAGTTAAAAATAAGTGTTTACACTAATCTGAGCGTTCTTTCGAATGAATGTAAGGCCAGTGATAATATTTCTTAAAACATATGATAATATGCTTTTAAATAATATTAAACTAGTTAATACAGTAAAATAATTGTGCATGAGTGATATGTATTTTTACATGTAAATTAATTAATGCAAATACTAGATTTTTACATCCCATATATAAAATTCTCGTGTCATGGTGTTAAACATTGAACTCCTCCGAAACGGCTAGACCGATTCTCATGAAATTTTGAGTGCATATTGCTTAGGTCTGAGTATCGGACAACATCTATTTTTCATCCCCCTAAATGTTAAGGATGGTCCACACGATTTTTTTTTTTAAATTTGTTAGATTATGAGTTAGCATTAAAAAATACATACAACTTCAAATTTTCAACTAGTATCCCATAAAAGGAGACGAGCTTTAAATAAATGCTTGATAAAGAGGCTAAATGTTCTGTAATAAATATTAAAAATTAAAGAACTCATCTTCATCGTAAGGCACTTCAGCAGCCTTCTTCTGTGTCCCAACCAAAGCAGATAATTTAAATCCCTCTTCTTGAATTTGATCAACTTTCGGTAACTCTTGTTTTATCATATCTTCTACATTCAATTTATTTAACTCTTGCTGTACTTTTTCTCTAATTGGCGTTTCAAGAGCATCCATTATTTGATATCTCAGTAAATTAGGAAGTATATTAACAGCGAATTCAACAACATAATCTATGGTACCAGCACCGTCAAAACGGACCTGAATGTTACCAATTTCAAGATCAAGATTACGAAATTCAGGTTTCTTCCTTGTATCAAGTGGCTGCCCCAATATCATCCTCCCACTAATATATTCAATAGAGAATGAAGTACTTCCTGCTCTTGACATCAAGTCACCAATAGCAGTAATATCCCATTGAGTCGTACCTTGTAGTCTCTGTGTACCAATTTCAAAGTCCGCGATTACTGTATTATTTTCCAAAATCAACGTTATATTTCCTACTCGATGAAATGATGAAATACCCGTAACCCATGTATGGGATAGTGTTATAGTAAAGATGCTCGCTGTTGTATTGTAATCCTTGATTTTGTACGGATCCATTTCCATTTCTTGTACTTTTTTCCTAGCATCAGCTATAACCATATCTAAAGGAGAGATTGAGTTAGGGAATTGCATATCACCAGCAATGTCGTCTAGTTTCTTATTGATTTCATCTCTCGCTTTAGTGTATGCCTCTTTTAAAATGTACGGCTTTATAGAATCGAATACAAATGTGCCCATAGAGTTAACAACTCCTTGAAGCATTCCTCCCAAGAAGCCAGCGTTTTGGAAATTCATCGAAATAGTCGTAAACCCAATATCAATGATAATATCTTGTGCTCGAAGTTTTCCATCTCTCTCCACGCCGAGGTTCGCTCGGGCTGTTATTATTATTCCAGTGACGTCAACTGTAAAGGGGCCTTGAACCTTGCTAAGCCAAGTTGTCATAGTATAATTACCTCGAGCTTGAAGAACATCAATGGCTAACGCTGCGTGGACCTGGAATGCGAATCATAACAAATTGAGTGCCCATACAGTTGAAGTTGCAGAAGAACGATCATTTTTGCCCATTTTTGCTACTAAAATGGAGAGACTTTTGTCCTGTGCTTCCTTTGGGCATAAAAATAATAAGTCCTAAGCCCAAGGGTGTCGTAAGAGGCGACTAAGGGCATAACCCAGTGGGAGGCTTCTTTGCATAGGATTATATGTAGCACAACGGTGCCTTTAAGTATTTCGGTCTGAAGTGCGCCGTAGCTAGTGAAGCTACTGGACAAATGTGGCATCAAGGTGACGAGTGCAATTGTAGGGCCACTCAGATTTTTCGGGTTTTTCAAGAATCCTGAACGGCACTGCATTATACTGGGCAGGGCATATCAATTACCATCAGCTGTACGTCCTGCTTGTCTCGTCCCGTCGTCATAAAAAAAAGATAGAGGGAGGATGAATGCGCTTTTTTAAGTTTGTAAATAAATCTTATCGACTGTACTCAAAAAAGTCGTTCAACAATAATAATAATAATAATAAATCTTTATTTGTTGCAAAAAAAATACAATTTTGCTTAAAATTACCCTCGACCCCAAACTAGGACATCCCGTGACATGGGGTTAGTCTCTTTCAGGTTGTGCATTGTAAAATGTCAAATAACAAACATCAACATATTTTAAGGTCTAACAATAGAAGTCGTTCAATAAATTGATGTATGGAACAACATAAAATGCAAATCACACTGTCGACAAGTATGAGTCGTACTGATCTAGTTTATATCTTTAAATGAATATTTCATTTTGTATCCGTTAAAAAATTCTAGCCTTTTATATTCCGCCATCCCATACAATTGCCGGCATGCACTCACCCATCGGAAGAATGTGTTATAAAATACCGATGAAATGTTTATTTTACTGATTTGGATATCATATTCAATCCACGTAGAGATTCCAGGTGAGCGATATGTCAAACTGATGCAGGTATATAATGTACGTGTTTAAATCAATTTAAATATAATTATTCGATAGTATTACGTATTACTTTATGTACATATAACTATGTATATAATGAACGATCATCTGCATATTTGCGAAAAAATGAAAACTTGACTCGACGAAACAATGTTAATTTTATTTTTATTAATTTGTAATCTTAATGCTGATAACGCAGTTTGTTATCAACATTTTTCGTCTTTGAAAATTATATGCGATATAAAAGCAACACAAAAATTAATAAGTGAAAAAATTGCTTTATTTCTTAATTGAGATATGAAAAAGGGTAACAAAAGAATTTTCAAAATACTAACCTCCATTGCGCCTATTTCAGCATCTACTTTCAAAATCCGAAATTTGCTTATTCCAAACACGGCTGTATTTTTAAAGTACATAGTTCCAAGTGACATGGATTGTTTCATGTCAGGTACGTAATATGGTTCAGGTATTTTGGCCCCCGGTATACCAACAGGATTTGGTTTCTTAAAATGCTCCAATATGAGAAGTATGTACGAACTCATTTTTGCTTCGCCTTCCGCAAGCTTCGAAGTTGTCGTTGTTTCGAAGAAAGACGCATCTGAAATACATAGTAAAACCTAAATTAAATTAAACACACCATAATTTATTCATATACGCTCGTCTATAAAAAAAGTTATAACTTTTGCATTATAAGAATGCTCTTTGTGACGTTTTTTGTACAAATAAAAATCAATAACTGTGATATCTTATTGTAAATGATTTGATTTGACTCAGTTATTCACAAGAACACATAGGCCAGATAAAAACTTAAACAGAAATATTCTTTTTTCACTATACATTCGTTGATGCTGATTTTATTCATTCTTGTAGTAAATTAAATGGAACAGTTGAAACTGGATCTTATTGTAAATTATTATTTAATAAATAACACAATTTCACCTTCACTGCATCCAAATATAAATGTAGTTATAAGAATCACAAAACCTAACCACATTGCTAACACTGAGAACACAACACTACACAATATGTAACATCGTCCCGTAAGGGTTCACAGTTCACGTGTTATCGCTGTCAATGATATCGTACGGTCTCCATTGAGTACCAATTTAAATTCCCAGTATTCCTTCATTATCTAATTACGTTGTTTGTTGAAATCGTATTTGCATTCAAATAATGCCAATGTTTTGTTACAACGTTAAAACACTCAAGACATTTGATGTGTTTTGAACAAACATTGTAGAACAGTCTATAATGTATGGAACATTAGCCTCAGAGCTAATAACCTAAATTGTTTAACTCAATTTTAATTAATACACAAGTAAACTTGTCATAATGAATAAAGTACAGAATGACATTAAATAAGATCTAATATATAAAGTTCTCGTGTCACGGTGTACGTAATCGAACTCCTCCGAACGGCTCGACCGATTCTCATGAAATTTTGTGTGCATTTTGGGTAGGTCTGAGAATCGGACAACATCTATTTTTCATCCCTCTTAATGTGAAGGGGTCCACCCCTAAATTTTTATTTTATTTTATTGGACAAAATTCTTTGTTTTTATGATTCTGCATTAAAAATAGACACAGCTTCAAATTTTCGCCCTTCTACGATCTACAACTATTTTTCTATTGCGATTTTTATATTATACTGTTCCATCCATATATCCGCTATAGGGTTGCAAGATATATAATTATATAGGAATACAATAATTGTAGTACGATAAAAATAGCATTCTATGTTTTACAAGCATTTAAGATATTTGTAGTGGAAAAGATGTCCGATTTGAAATAAGTGGTTCTTTTAATTTACTTATAATGATAAAAAAATATCAGTGTGTCCTTAATAGGATAAGAGGGAAATCTTCACCAAGGCGAGCCTATAACTACAAAATACATCTTTTTTTTCTATATTCAAAAAGTAATATCATAAAAATTATTAAAATAATCTGGTAAATTTTGGTTTGACTGATTCCGTTTCCTTATTCAACTCGAGCTGACTTTAACCGACCGAGCGTTACACAGCACAGCGTGACACTTCACTCTTATTCATTAACCAATAAATAAAGTGATTAGCGCGCCTAATGAACTTTCACTTCAGAAATGGACTCTACATAGAGCCATCTTTTTAAATGATAAGTAAATGTAAGTCTTAAATTGACATACTGATTCTCTACGATCATCAATGAAAGAGTTTCGTTGGAAATCCGTTAGATGTCACGGGACACAGATGTTACTGCCACTACACCCTAGATTTTGGTTGTTAGTAGAACCACTGAGTAGGAAGAAATAAACATTTTGACTGTTGTAATAATAATATTCTTCTAGATAATATTCTAGATAATATTCTTTATGTTAATAAGCACATTGATGAATTTTCTAGAAACTGTGACATTCATAATGTTAACATGAGGAACAAATATAAACTTGTTATGCCTACTACTCGGTTAAGTCAAGTTAGTAAGTCTTTTTTGTTAGTTATGTAGTTTGTGTTATATTTTATAATAAACTCCCAAACGATATTAAAATATTACCTATTAAACAATTTAAATGTATCGTAAAAATAAATTAACTTCTAAGGACTATTATAATGTGAAAGATTATTTGAATGATAAAGATAATTGGAATTAATGTTCTAAATTTATTGTTAATGAATATTGCTAAATTCATTTGAATGCTATTGTAACTTTTGTACTTTATCCTGACTTGTACTAAATAACTTATAAAGTTTTACAGTGAATAAAGATTTTTGACTTTGACTTTGACTTTGACTTTGACTCGGAATGAAGCGAACACCCTCAGGCTATATATAAATTTTAGTGTATGATACGTATGTAGAACTACACAGTAGGGATGAATACTTACGTATTTAGTAGAACAAAAGAACACGTTTTATGTTCTCAATTTGAGGGTGTAAGTGCCTGAGTGTGCGACTGATAACTATATTAAAGAACCAAATAATATACGATGAGAAGAATGAAAAAAAAAACCCAGTTTTAATACAATATATAATTGATATTTAAAAGATGTTAAATAAAATAAAATTCGACCGTCGGCCATGTTAACTTCACATGAATGACGTCACTGCTCAAAAAACACCGTTAGAAGTTTTAGTTGTGTTATATATATATTATATATTTAAAAAGAGCGCAAAAAAGAATGCTGGGCGAGTTTCTTGCGCCGTTTCTTCTCTCTCACAGCACACACCGAAGAAGTGGTAGTGTTTGAACTGAATTCAAAAACAATTTTGAAAAAATAATTTCATTTTATTCCTTATTAATGTTACGCGTAATTATTGATTTAACGATGACGTGATATTTGCCAACTGACGAGCGCTTCCACGCATAATTCAAAGTATATTGATATAAATACAGTAATTTGCGATGCCTTATTTTATGGCTTAAATATAGTTTTTTTCTCATACAGTAGTCTATGTACCGACAGTATAGAAGAGGAACCCAAAATCTATCATCGTGCCTATTCCAGCCATAAGACATAAATTTGTAAATGTTATAATGACAGGCGCAGTGTGATGTTATCGGGGTGTATTGCATCACGCTGCGCCTTAGGTTATTGTGTATTGCGTCACTTAGTCACATTGAAACTGTTACCGCTTGAAATCAATTGGATCATGCACTCCTGTTGTGTTCATAAAAAAGACAAAACAAAGAAATTTTAGTCAAACAAGAAATTCATAGGTATTTTTTTCAACAAACTGGTGCAGCTAAGAGTTAATATTACTGAATATAATTATTATTACTCCTTCGCCGCAGATTAATCATATTTATATATAAAACACACTATGACTCTATTTATTCAATATGAGTGGTACCAGCTGAGCTTTAGTACCACCTAATAAAAATTCAAACATTAAAACATAACGCCTTGCATTTTATTAGTTGCAATTTTTTTTCTAATCAACATTGACTCTATAATACCAGTGGGAGGCTACTTTGCACAGGATGCCGACTAGATTATGGGTACCACAACGGGGCCTTTTTCTGCCGTGAAGCAATCATGTGTAAACATTACTGTGTTTCGGGCAAATGTGACTTAACATCTTATGTCTCAAGGTGACGAACGCAATTGTAGTGCCGCTCAGAATTTTTGGGATTTTCAAGACTCCTGAGCGACAATGCATTGTAATGGGCAGGGCGTATCTATTACCATAAGCTGAACTTCCTGCTCATCTCGTCGCTTACTGTCACAAAAAAAAAGAAAGCTTATGACATTATTATTAGCAAACTCACTAAAAAAGGAGTGTGTGCGTGTGTGTGTGTGTGTACTGTTTTTACGTGCACTAGATAAAAAGAGTGTCGGTAATTGATGCATATAGTTTTTAATTTTACACGAGGCAAGAAACTTGCCTTGTGTAAATGGCGCTTATAGTAACGATGGCCCGAAAGAAAATTATACCACTCCGAGTATCCGAAGCTCTAAAATTTATTTATTTATTTATTATTTATTTATTCATTATATACAGACACTTTATCACATAATATTACATCATATTTGGTCCCTACACCAGGCGTAGCCTGTCCTGTAGGCAACCAATTTACATTTCTATGGTTAACAATATGAACCGAAAGGTCAAAAAGGGCACTCTGTATGTGTGGGTGTGTGTGTCTCTGGGTGTGTGTGTGGGTGTGAGTGAGTGTGAGTATCTGATCAATCATGTTACAAAGTATTAACATTATATGAATGCTAGGCTATCACATTAACAACACCTTCCATGTCTGCATAAGTGAGTGTGTGTAACCATCTCTGTATTTTAAATTTGACCTGATGAACCGAGCAATTTTTAATAGAACATTTTAAATTTACCTTGTTGTATATATATGTATGTAAGAATGGGCTAAATCTACTTGCAAATGTTGTACCTATTTATTATTGGTGTTGGAATCTTGTACGAACGGCTATCTAGTAGGTTTTTATAATTAATTAAAAGCTGTACAAGTATTGAACATGTTTGTGCATTCTAATTATGATGATGACACTTGTAATGTATCATGTCTTAAATGCATAATGTAGTACTTACTTCTCACTACAGAAAAAAAAACATTAAAAATTACACAGTTTTTGCACTAGACACGTAAATTATGTATGTACCTACATTGTGTAATAACCATTCTTATTTCAATGTATTTTTTCTCTGATGGTCAAGTAAAATATATTAATATGTATATAGATTATGTATTTAATTATTTAAAAAACGAAATATTAAATTGAAATTGTCACATTTTTTAGTACGAGTGGGTGGTAGTTTTTTACTTACAATTAGTTATATAATATAACCTATTTTGAATAAACAAAATTTAAATTGAATAAAAATTTAAATAGTAACGGTTCCTTGGCCATCGTTATTACCGGTTTCTACAGTCAAATCAAATAAAAAAAAACTTTATTTCCGTAAAAAGGCTTTTATAATTTTTTTATACCCAGTGATTGACACTTCTCTAATATAAAACTACACCGCCACCCACATTCTCTTGCAACACCAGAGGAATCACAGGAGCGTTGCCAGCCTTTGTACGCGCTTTATTGAAGGTACTATGTTATATCGCCCCGAAAACCTTGCACAAGGAAGCTCATTCCACAGCTTTGTAGTACGTGGAAGAAAGCTCCTCGAAAACCGCAATGTGGAGGACCGCCACACATCCAGATGGTGCGGATGATATTCTAATTTGTGGCGTCTCGTGCGAAGGTGGAATTAAGCAGCAGGAATCAAAGTGAAACAGCTCTTCTTCTTCTCTTATATAATATAAAATTATAGTTTATTATAGAAACGTATACCTACGTTGTCCCATAAAAGAATGACTAATTTTGTAGAGGTGAGATAATTGTGTGGTGTGGCAACTCAGGTGTTTATATTGCGTGTGTCGCTCCCTTTACAGAAGGTGTAAATAATTTTGTGGACATATAACAGGTTTTCGTATATATATTGTGATGTAATAGCAAGAATTCCTGTTTCTTTAAATTTCTCTCTAAGGGACACTGGGAGTCCAAGTTTGTAAATTGCTCTTACAGACCTCTTTTATAAATTAATATTTGCCGGGTTGCCCCAGAGAAGAGCTCCATATGACATTATGCTGTAAAAACAGCTGAAATAAGCAATTTCAGTAGTACCCACATCAGTAAGCCGTCAAATGCTTCTAACCGCATATGCCGCTGAGCTTAATTTAACTGCAATTTCTTCTATTTTCTGGCCCCATTGCACTTTTGAGCCCAACCTGTATTTTGAGATAAATGGTAAAGTCAAACAGAGAAAAAAAATATTTTATTTAAAGTCATATTTAAAAATAACAATTCAAAATAATTAAAAATTAAAAAATTCGTCTTCATCATATCTTTTATTATGAGTCACACATGTTATATTTGATTTATTAAGTACCTCTGCTTCAAATCTGTCTATTTTTGGCAATTGTTCCTTTATAAATTCCTCCACTTCAATCGTGTCCAATTCTTGTTGTATCTTATGTCGAACAGGGTCTTCAAACGCGTCCACTACTTGATTTCTCACAAGATTGGGCAATATGTTAACTGCTAATTCAACAAAATAGTCAACAGTACCAGCTCCATCAAATCGTATTTGGAAATTACCAACATCAACACTTAAGGATCTCAATGTTGGTTTTCGTCTAGTATCAAGTGGTTGAGCAACAATCACCTTTATACAAATATAATTAAGCGTAAAATTTGCTATTCCAGATCTGGAAATAAAGCCACGCATAGTTGAAATTCCCCAGTGACTAGAACCTTGTGTTTCCTGGGTTTTCAGATTGAATTCGAATATTAATGTTTTGTTCTCCATTATGAGCGTTGTGTTTTCAATGCGATAAAAGGAAGCAATACCTAAAATCCACGTATTTGATAAATGTATATTAAAAACACTAAAAGATGACGTATAGTCCTGTATTTTGTAAGGATCCAGACCAAATTCTATCGCCTTTCTCCTTGCATTTAATAAAAGCAAATCTATAGGAAATAAAGAATTAGAAAAAACAGTGTCAGTTGCTACTTGCTCCAATCTTTTGTTAACTTCAACTTTTACTTTCTTATAGGCATCTTTTAAGACGTAAGGTTTTATAGTCTCAAAAAGAAAAGAACCAAGAGAATTAAAAACTCCCTGTATGACAAGAGCGACCATTCCAGAATTTTCGAATTGCACCTCAATATTTTTAAAGCTTATATCCATAGAAATATTTTGCACCCTGACTCTCCCATCTTTTTCAACACCAAGGGTAGCGATGGCTGTGGTTTTTATTCCAAGAACATCTGCTGTATAGTTTCCTGAATATTTTTTAAAGATCGTGTTAAGTGTATAATTTCCTTTTACCTTTAGTTTGTCAATAGAAAGAACTGTTGTACACTAAAAATAAATTTATGACCATAATTAAAAACAAAGTCCACAGATAAAATAGCAATTTGCACAATAATTCGACATTTATTTTTTAATTTCTAACAAACAGCACTAACCTCTAATTGAGCTATTTCCGCTTTGACATATATAACTCTGAACTTGCTTATTCCTTGCACAGATGTATTTTTTAATGCGATATTTGTTCCAAATGTTATATATTTTTTCATATCTGGGACGAGATATGGATCAGGGATACTAGCTCCCGGAAGACCTACAGGATCTGTGCTCTTAAAGTGATCCAGAACTTTCATAATGTAGTCACTCAACTTTTCTTCTCCTTCCAAAAGTTTGACATCTTCCAGGTCACTATGGGAGCCATGTTCTACGAATTAAACTTTACTTTAACGATAAAAATACACTTAAAAATTGTATTAATACACTTCAAACGCAATACCAAGACAAACTCCAACTTTTACTTTGAATAGGAAATAGCTAACCAAAACATAGTGGGTCCACATAACTTAAGATACTACATCAACCAGTGTTATATTAACTTATCTCACGAGTATATTTGGCAGCTGAGAGGTCAGGTTATCATCAACTATTTCGTTTATCAAAAATGGGCTTTCGGTACGTATACCGATATATTTTATTTAAATATTCATGATGTAATCGCAGTAAAACAAATATTGGATCTCCTTTATCAATTATTTATCATGGTACTTTTTTGTTAATAAGATTTGGGGATTGAAGTACAATTACATACTAGGATCTATTGTGCCCCCTGCTTGTGCTAGCGCGACTGCCCTCAACTTCCTATACCTAAAAAAATGGAATGTGGTAATCGAGGAGTTCCCTAGCTAGTACATAGGGAACGTGTGCCCTTACAGTGCTGAAATTTAAATTATATCCTCAAGGCCTATTACTTGTTGTGTTGCCATTTGGCAACGCCATGAGACCACCATTTAGTACTCTGTTATTTGTTTAGCATACAAGACATTAAGAGGCGTAGAATCTTTAGAGGGCTTAGGCAGCGCACATCCTCTGCTCTGAGTAAAGGTACTTTAAACACCCCAACCTGGTTCTGACAATGGCCTCGCATTCCAGTAGGACGAGTCTGGGTCTTCAGTGGCCTCACAGCAGAATCTGCACAGGTTTGATTCACTGAGATCCATTTCCATTATGTGGCTTATTTGATGGTAGGTGATCATCCCCAGCTCATTAATATAATGATGCAATGCTTATGAATTATTTTAACATGAGTCACATTTCGTATAGATCCTGTCATGATATAAAAGTAAGATCTAAACTTTCATTCCACTCTTGACAGCTCCTAATTTTCTGAACGCAGCTGGCTTTAATCTCATAATACAATCAAAACAACACATAGGTACAATTAGCAGTGTAAATATAATATGCAGCATTTCCAATGGGGACAAACCCGTGATGGCCTGGCAGTTGCACACGCATACTGCTCGATCAACGAGGTCTATAGATATAGATAGGATACAACCTCAGCTGGCCTATCTGGAAGTCGCACAAACTTAGCGAGGTTTCATCGCTGGACATGATACGCAGTGCATCTGCGGTTATCCCAGACAGACCGTTGCGTACATGACTGGGTGCCCTACGTGCCCGACAACCTGCACGAACGAGGAGCTACACGAGGCTACCGACCGAGCTATCACGGTTGCGGACTTTTTGGGCTACCTGTATTTGAGGTGGCCGTCGACTCGATAAGAAGAAGAACGATGTTAAATATTAACTGGTCGCAACTCTGGTTAGACGAAACATACATTTTTTTAATCTGTAACGAATCAATATATCTTGCAAACTTTGACTTTGAATATGATCCGTAGGCATAACTGATAGATGGTATTTATAGAATGACAACATGCCTAATGATTATTAACTAATCATCAATCCTTTTTAAGTGTTTTATAATATTTATGCAGGTATCAAGGCAAGATGAACTCAAGATTAACAGGAAAATAGTTACTCAAGAACTGTGTTGTCTTGCTATGTATGTATACACTCGTCAATTATGGAATTGTTTTCGTAAGTACTCACAGGAGTTGTGCTGTCAAAGGACACATCGCAGCCTGTAACTGCCATCATGATATTGAGTAGAATAATGCCTCCTATTCAACTCGTTTGTGTAACCTATTATCAATGATGCTCTATACATATACAAATAACGGTGTATAGAAACAAAGCGGAAATATGAAACATGCCACAAATTATACTATAATAAGCTTCGAATCCTATATCAATATACATTGCCGCATTTATTCCGTTGTTTTTAATGTTCTTGGCCAAGAAGCAGCAATGTAAAACATTTATTCACGACTACAGAGGAAAGTGTGCTTACATTATCATCAAGCACACTTTTGCCGTTCCGCTATCAGACTGCGAATGATATGTCTTTATATGTATATAACATCATCGTTTACAATAAAATATTTATATTGGATCATAAAATTGCATTTTTGTAATTTTTACTTTTATAAAAACAGGTGAATTTATCATTTTTTAACCCATATAGACCAGTGGTTAGTGGCTCTGACTACTGAGCTAGAGGTCCCGGGTTCAAATCCCAGTAGATGCAATCATTTATATGATGAATATGAATGTTTGTTTCCGAGTCATGGATGTTTATTTGTATTTATGTATGTTAAAGTAAATATATTGTATTAAATATATCGTTGTCTTGTACGTTGGCCTAATCTAGGGCAAGATAATTTGTGTAAAAGTATGTCAATATTATTATTATTACTTCAAACAATAAATGTAGATTATTAAATAAGTAATTAGTAGTTAATTAATTGTATTTTACTAAACTGTTTTTAGCATTCGTTGCTTAGTAATGTTAACAGCATCAATCCGCCATACTATTGGTGTTGTCTAGTTAGTTCCAAAGAGATCAAAGTATACAAATGACAGATCCAAATGGCTAAGGTAAGTAAGTGGAAAGTAACTCGAAATTTTTGCATAAAATGAAAGCCACGTATATCCTAAGAATATTACTAAAGGGTCCACTATTTAGCCCTTATTTTACGAATGATACTACAAGCCAAGTAATAAAACCTAGTTTTATTTTGTTCTAATATCTGCCTTAAACCAGTTTCAGATTTCATACATAAAATAATTTATGCTGCCATATTATCATAATCTGAATTTCTGAACAATTACGTAAGTAAGTACCGTAATCTATTGAAAAATACATATCTATATATACACTAGCTGACCCATCAAACGTCGTATTGCCGATATTAAAATCGCGATACAAAAGTAACTATTGATCGTAGATGGGTGAAAATTTGAAGTTGTATGTATTTTTTAATGCTGACTCAAATTTAAAAAAAAATGTCAACAAAATTAAAAAAACAATTTCGTGTGGACCACCCTTAACATTTAGGGGTATGAAAAATAGATGTTGGCCGATTCTCAGACCTACTCAATATGCTCACAAAATTTCATGAGAATCGGTCAAGCCGTTTCGGAGGAGTACGGGAACGAACATTGTGACACGAGAATTTTATATATAAGAAGATATAAATAAAATTGGAGTGTCTGTTTTTAATATTGAAATAATCGTTATTACTACATGTATATATTTATATATATTATATACATTATACATACACCAAAATAATTTTTTTTTACAATTTTTGTCTGTCTGTCTGTTTGTTCCGGCTAATCTCTGAAATGGCTGGACCGATTTTGACGGGGCTTTTATTGACAGGTACCTGATGTAATAAGGAGTCACTTAGGCTAAGTTTATTTTAGAAAAATTCTTTTATTTTAGAAAAATAAAGTAATGTTGTAATGTCTAAGAAACGGTTTAACTGTTAAAATATTTTTTATGGCAAAACAACGTTTGCCGGGTCAGCTAAGTTGATTTAAAAGAATGGCCGTTGAATTTTTTGTATGTTCTACTCACGAGCTCCACTTTTTTCGAACATATTATGGCAGATTCAGTGATTTGAATGAAATATTTATAGTGACGATTTTTAGACGAAGACGAGCAGGACGTTCAGCTAATGGTAATTGATACGCTCTACCCATTACAACGCTGTGCCGCTAAGGATTCTTGAAAAACCCAAAAATTCGGAGCGGCACTGCAACTGCGCTCGTCAATTTGTGACATAAGATGTTAAGTCTCATTTACCCAGTAATTTCACTAGCTACGGCGCCCTTCAAACCAAAACACATTACTGCTTCACGGCAGAAATAGGCGCCCGTTGTTGTACCCATAATCTAACCGGCTTCCTGCGCAAAGGAGCCTCCCACTGGAAATGAGATGAGATGACTACTTATAATGCATCAAGCACATTGAAGGTTGGAAGGTATCAATAAAATGTGATTGTACTTAACATACTGTTTTAATAAGTTATTTTAATTGTTAACTTTAAGTTATAGCAGGCTTATATTTGATTATAATAGTATATATTACGGAAGTTTATATACAAGGTCATACTAAATTCCACATAATCTTAATTTATATATTTCTTTTATGCGTCTGTTGTAACTGAACTCCTCCTAAATGGCTGGACCGATTTTAATTAAACTTTCTGTGTGTCTTCAGGTGGATTCGATAATGGTTTAGATTCACAATTGAACTACCTACTAAGCGGCTGGACCGCTTATGATGATTTTTGTGTGTTCCAGTGAATTTGAGATTGGTTTAGATTCTCAATTCCGTCCATATAATTGAATTCTCCTGCTCATGCGTATGTTAGTGAACTATATATTTAAATTTAAATTCAAATTCAAATTCATTTTTTTTTATTCAAAATCATTTATTTGACGTCAAAAACTACCACCCATTCAAAATACACTGCCTCACACCTGAGAAGAACAGGCGCAAGAAACACAGTGGGCATTTTTTTATATTAATATGGATTACAATGTTATACAGTAAACATTTATAATTAAAGAGCCTGAGGGTGTTTGCTTCATTCCCAGTCTGTGGTATCATAAAGAAAATCGTTTATGGTTGTAATATTTCCTACACAAACGTTTTTTATCAGTTCTTTTAAAAATCGTAACACATTTGTTTTGTACCTTTTCTGGGATGATATTGTAGATGTATATACATCGCCCAATAAAAGATTAACTAACTTGACTAACCTAGTAGTAGGCATAACAAGTTTATGTTTGTTGCTCGTGTTCACATTATGGTTATTTTATTTGTATGTATTATCGATGATGATAATCAAATTCAACAATAAACCTTATACAATTATGTTGGAAGAGAAGAAGTTGTAATGACATGTCATAAGAATTTTCTCATTTGAGGTTTCTCATAAGGATATTATTAACTCCTTAAGGGAAGAACCTACCCTAAAGTGCCCTCTATTATACACATTTAAAACCTCCGTAAAGTCTCTCCCAACATGGGCAGAAAATTTAAAGTTTATACCCCTGACACTTCATGCTACTTTTTACCGACTTCAAAAAGGAGAAGGTTCTCAATTCGATTGGTATTTTTGTATGTATGTACACCGATTACGCTGAGATTTATGATCCGATTTACGTGAATTTCCTTTAGTTGGATGCGGAATAATAGGTCTTATAAAAATTAAACGTAGTTTGGCCTACATGTTTTAATTTTATGAACATTTTTGTTTACGTTAAAGCTATCCCGCTCAAAGTCACGCGTGGCGAGTGTAGGTACCTACTATTACATTTGGCTTGGCACCGGCTTAAAATCTATCAATAGGTAGTAAGTACAAATAATAGTATTTAGGTTTACATAAGGGATGTATTCAATTAACCTCTGGCCCGACATGACGTGGTGGGCGCCCCCCGCGCTTACGACGTCGAATGGCTAACGATGTCACGTGACCTGCCGCGCCGTGTGGGAATAGCCGCATAGTTTTTAAAATATCTCGTTATTTTGAAGTAACACCGAGGAATATTTAATGAAATATGGATTCTTCATAAAATTATCTTGGAATTGGTATACTAGAAGTCGTCTTTACAGTAAATATGAATAACTGACAAGAGAAATGAAATGTCTAGAAATTATTCAACAAATTCTACCAGAACGTCTACGTGTAGTACAGTTTCCTCAACAGCACGATTAGTGAATACTATTACAAAGCCATTATAATTATGTTTATATTTATTGTCATAAGATTCTAGGTCAAGATTAACTCTAGCAACATGCGTATCAACTTGGAGTGTCCTAATTGACATTTCTTACATGAAATATTATTAAAAAAAAAAAATAACAAAAATAAACAACCGACTTCGAAAACACTATTCGAGAACAATAGATATAACATGCACTAAAAAGTATAAAAATAATTGCATATTTTTATACAATCTAATTAATTAATCTAATTCTAGTTACTATTAGTGTTATTTTTGGAGTCGGTATCTAATAATCATCAAAATCGGTTCAACCAGTCGAATGTTTTGAGGTAACAAACATAAAAAAAGAACATACCGACGAATTGAGAACCTCATCCATTTTTGAAGTCGGTTAAAAAAAGCTATTATGTAGTTATTTGAAACGACGATGCAAGCAAAACAAAAAAGTCTTTTCACAAAATAAAATATTAATATCACTATAATAATCGAAAAAAAAAATCATAAAGGTATTATGTTTTATCGTCATAAAATATTGTATGCTTTGTTCAACTCTCAGGTTGTGTGGAGATGAAGCCACATTATTTGTGTATTAATCCTAGAAGTGGGGGTTATCACTTTAAAAATATAACAAATTGTTTAGATTTACAAGAGCGACAAGTTCAAGTTTCATGTTTTTATTCGTAATTACTATTACACGTCATACATACTCAACATAATAATACAATTAACTTATAAATTAATTATACTAATATATTTTAAAATATAAAGTAATAATAATTCTATTCGATTATTTTTATATCAAGACAAATAAATCGTCAGTATTTTTCTCAATTAGGACAAGGCCTTTTGATTCAGCCTTCCGATATACATTGACAGCACAAGTGTGATTAATATTTATTAATTGAAGAGTTTACATTCATCAAGGAGCTTATATAATAATAGATAATCATGCAATTAATATACAAAACACACAATTCTAACATCTATATTATATAATACAAATTAAATTTGTAACCAAAATTTATGAACGATGCGGGAATTGAACAGGTTATCAACTGTAAAGTAAGTCCTGTAGATGGAGCCACAACCTGATAGTTGAACAAAGCATACAAGATTTGCGATCGATGCGCGACTCGGACGGTTGGTTAGTCTGTGCTTTCTGTTCTGTACGATCAGAGACTGACTAATAAACACTGAATAATATGAAACTATTTTTTTTAATAGGGAACGACGGCAGACAATGTCAAGAGCTTTATAGACCGAGAGATTCTTACTAAAATTATATAGATACAGATTTTCTTACTCATATTATATATAATTTGTTTCTATAGAAAGAGAGATTCTTAGTAAATATTGTACAAAGTAACATACAAACTCACATTCGTATGAATGTGAGTTTGTATGTAACTTTGTTACGCTGTCACGTCTCATCTTTTTGCATACACGATACCAGGGGTATAGATACATCAGAGAGGGAGCGCGATTCGATTTAAGATTGAGTTCAAATGTAATGAATTACGGCGAGAGAAAGCTATGAACGGTAAGAGAATCATTTCCAAGTTTCTCGCATGCTCGGATCTTTGATTCATGAATTCAAAGATGGCCGCCGCGCAATCTATGGTTTTACATCTTCTTTGTCGTTACACTCTTGATAGAGCGGTCGTGGTCATCACGAAGTGAAATCTTTTAGGGCAGATGTGATTTGCCCCACGAGACTTCGCCACTTTTCCCTGCTGGTCGACAGTCTGGTGCACGCACCCGACAAGGCGCTCAATGCACTCACTCTCACGCCGGGACACTTGGTTTCATATCGCAGGAGGCATATATAAAGTCGTGGGTAGAAGTTAGTAATCTCATAAATCATATACGTCGACGACTGGCGTGCAAGGCAGACGTGTTGCTAAACTGAGCTTAAATTAAATTATAACAGTTAATTGATTTTGATCTTTGTTTTGAGTGCAATAGTATATAGTTAAGTGCAATAATCTAGTTTTGCGGAAGTGGATTGATATCACCATCTTATTCTGTACGAAACAAGTGAGTAAATATAAATAATAAATCTGTTCCGGCTTCGCTATATGCATTATACTATCGGACACTCGCACAAGTTACCGGTTCTAATAAACATCTGGCAATCGGAAGACATCATGAATGTAACACGCTCGCCTACTGGAAGTGGCTTGATTCATGGGCGAAGTGGTTCGCAACCAAACTTAACCTATGAGACTCCTCGTTTTGAATCTCACTCTAACTTTCGAATTAAGCGTAAGCATTCAGACGATGAGATTAAAACACAACTGTCAGATATACAACAGCAAATGACGCAAATGATGGCATTACTTACAACACAAAATGAAAATTTCTCAATTATAAGGCAAGACATTTTAGGCATCCAAAATACTATTACCGAAATTAAGTTTGATATGCAGTTTACCAAAGACCAACTAGAAGGAATAGTAATGGATCAAAAACAAAATGAAATAGAACTCAAAAAAATTTCAAATTTGGCACTTTCAAATTTGGAGTTCTGAAAAAAAGATAGTGTTCCTGGAGAACGACCTAAAAAATCTAAAAAAGCAAATAAATCCAACTTCATCAACAATTAGTAATGATAATCAATCATATAATTCTATTTTAGCGGAGTTTAATGAGCAAAATTTAAGACGAAAGAATATATTAATAGCTGGTATACCAGAATTTGTTTCTATAGATGGAGATGAAAGACACACATTCGACAAAAATGAAGTAATGAGTACCGTTAAAACAATAACACCAGACTGTCCTAGCCCTATTAATATTTTCCGTGTTGGGAAATACAAACCAGACAAAATACGCCCTATCAAAGTGTGTTTTAAAACAGAGGAAACCGCTAAGTGCCTACTCCAACATAATAATAACATAAAAACTAATGAAATAAAAATATTCTCGGATCAGACACCGTACCAGCAGGCACAATTTCAAAATCTGAAAGAGGAACTTCAGCGCCGTATTGAGAAAGGCGAAGAAAATTTTTCGCATTAAATATATCAAGAATGTACCCAAAATCATTACTATCCATTCAAAAAATAGACCATCCATAGAATATCCATGAAATAGACTACAAACTAGAAGATAATAACTCCATATATCAAGCTTTAACTAATCTCAATGAAATTACCTCAACCAAAAAATCACTAAAATGCTTTTATGCTAATGCACGTAGTATTGTGAAACCAGGTAAACTTGATGAACTACAATGCGTTATTCACTCTTTCGCAGCAATCATACATATAATAGTATTGTCTGAAACGTGGATAAAAACCGAAGAAGAAGCTAAACGAATTCAATTACCTGGTTACACTCACTATTATCAGTACAGACAGAATCCTTACGGTTTCAATTTTTGCTCATAATAACTTAAAGCATCATGTTGTCGAAGAGCTGTACAAAGACGACAACCATTACTTATGGATACACTTGCAAAAATTTTCTGTAGATATTGGCTCTGTATACAAACCCGGTAGAACTAATGTTAATAATTTTCTAGATGCTTTTTCTTCTCAGCTGAATCTAAGAAAAAGAGCTATAGTATTTGGTGATTTTAACTTTGACTTATTAAACCCAGACAAGTCAGTTGAAGCTTATAAAGATTCCCTACAATAAAATGGTTTCAAAATTATCAACAAAATTGAATCTAGATATTGTACAAGAAAACATTTACTAAAAAATCTTTGATCGACTACGTCTCTACCAACTTGAATGAAAATGGGTTTCACTTAGATGTTATTGAATCATCGATGTCGGACCACAAACAGATTTATTTTGAGTAAGGAAATATCGACCAGAAGCAAAAAAAATAAACACTATGAAGTGGTATATTATAAAAAGCTCTATGAGGCAGTTCGCAATACCAAAATATTCAACAATAACCATGATTACAACATTTTAGAGGATAAAATATGGATATTAATTAAACAAAACAAAACAAAACGCACTAAAATTAGTAATCCACCGAAGCAAGACTGGATAAATAAAAGTATATTAGATGATATTAATCGTAAGAACACACTATGGCATCAACATAAAAAAAATCCTGAAGCTAAAAGCATCTCAACCAATTTTATAAAAGATAAGAGTGCCGTTGCAATCAGAATCCAAAAATTAAAAGCAGATTATTATCACAAGAAGTTCTTCAATTGTCGAAATAAGCCTTCTAAAATGTGGAGTTAAATAAATTCTCTGAATCACAATAAAAATCAAGTACAATCTGTACCCACTAAACTAAAACATAAAGACACGGTATTTCTGAATGGAAATGATATCTGCCAGGCTTTTAACGATTTCAAAATTTTTGAAAAATCTAAAATTTTTGAGCGTGTTTTATACGATCGACTTGTGACATACTTAAAATCTATAAATTTCTTATTTAGTAAGCATTATGGTTAAAAGACCGAAATGTAATACTCTTTCAGCTGCAGCAGATTTGGTAACAAAATTAAAAAATAACATTGATGATAAGAAATATAGCATTGGCATATTTATAGACCTAAAAAAAGCATTCGATACAGTTAGCCACAAAATTATTCTTGATAAATTAAATGATATTGGTATCACTGGCGTAGCTCACAATATTTTTAAATCGTACTTGACGGATCGCCAACAAGTAGTCAAACTTGGCAAGTATGCAAGCAGTCAGGAAACTGTACTTTATGGAGTGCCTCAAGGCTCAATAATAGGACCATTGTTGAAATGAAATGAAATGAAAAGATTTATTTGTATGAATCGTGGTAACATAGTTGTTAACAATTAATTGGTGTACAGCACAAATCGCCAATATATCGGCATACAAATATTTGATTGTCAATATTGGAATATCATATTTAATTTATACTTATACGTTCTTAATACACATTACATAGCTTTTATTCAATGATATAATATAAAATAAACATTAGTTTGTAGGTACCTCTCAAAAATTACATTTGAATACTATTATTTTTGGCTAAAGAATTCTTTTAAACTATAAAAGCATTTATCTATTAACCATAATTATAATTTTTTATGCATTAATGTTTTAGGCATGTCTCTAATATTCTTTGGAAGGTGGTTAAATACCCTAATGCACATAACATTTGCGTTATTTAGATGAAGCGCTGTTTTACAGTATGGCATCAGTAGGCGAGTTGGATCTCTTAATCCTAATATGGAATAGTCCTTTGCTGGTTTAAAAAGTTCACCATGTTTTTAATGAACATACAAATTTCTAATATATATATACCAGAAAGCGTTAACAGACGGTGCTTTTTGAATAATGGTCTACACGATTCTAGAGGACTGACATTGCATAAAGCTCTTATACATTTTTTTTGTGCCAGAAAAACATTTGAAATATTAGTGGAGTTTCCCCATAGTATTAACCCGTACCGTAAAACTGACGCAATATAACCGTGGTATGCAGTAAGTGCAGCATTAAAGGATACAGTTTGTCTGAGCCTTCTTAAAGCGAAAACGAACTTATTTATTTTGCCTGCCACTGTATCAAATTGAGCTTTCCAGTTACAATTGCAATCTAATATAATGCCTAAAAATTTTATTGTGTTTGTTTCTTTAATCGTTTGGTCACTGTGTGTTATATTTAGAGATTTATGTATTGTTTCATAATTAGAAAATTGTATATATTTAGTTGTTGTCATATTAGCGAATAAATTATTCTCATTAAGCCATGTCAATATAGTTTCTAAATTTTTATTAATAGTCATATTATAATTATTTATCGCTTTATGCTCGTCAGGAATAATTATGGAAATGTCATCTGCAAATAATACACAGTTATAGTCAACCACATCGGCTAAATCATTCAAATGAATTAAAAACAGTAAGGGTCAATATTAATTAATTAACAATAAGACTTCCTTGAGGAACTCCAAATTTACTAATTAAATAGGGTGACTTGTATGTAGTCATCTCCAGTTTCTCATTTATGTTATTTATTTCTACAATTTGTTGTCTATCGGCTAAATAACTTTCAATCCATTTTAGAGCAGGGCCTCTTATACCATATTTTTCACATTTATATATTAAGATAAGATTATCAACAAAATCGAATGCTTTTGACATATAAAAAAAGGTTGATATTACAGGTATTTCTTGTTAATACATGTAGTTATTTCTTCTATTAAGTAATAAGCTGCCAAAGTAGTTGATTTGTTAGCTTGAAATCCAGTTTGTTCTTTTTTTATAATATTATGTTTATTTAGAAAATGCATTATTCTTACATACATTGCTTTTTCCATTATCTTTGAGAAAATAGATATAAGAGTAATTGGTCGATAATTATTGATATCGGTTTTAATACCCTTTTTGAGTAAAGGCTTAATAACAGATAACTTTAAGCTTTCTGGAAAGACACCCTGTGAAAAGGATATATTAATTAAGTAAGTCAAAATATGAGAGATATTGTGCTTGCAGTGTTTGAGTATATGTGTAGATATGGAATCATAACCTGTTTTTTTAAGAGCCTTTGTATTTTTAAGAGAATTTATTATATTTATTACTTCGTTTTCGGAACATGGAGGGAGAAATATACTATTATTGATTGAATTTATTTTGTATTTATATTGATTATTCCAATTATGATTACAATTTTTAGTCAAATCAATAAAGGAATTATTAAATGTTCTTGCAATGTGTAATGGATTTGTTATATCAACGTCGTTATAATGAATTAGGTCAATACAATTTTTAGCTATCATATTATTATGACTACCTTTTTTCTTTATTATATCCCATGTAGCTTTAGTTTTATTTTTTGATTTTTGTATATATTGATTATTTAGGTGTCTCTTAGAGCAGTCAATACAAGACCGTAATATTTTGCTATATTTTTCTAACTTTATTAAACAGGTCCGGTAAGCTTTTAATGTCTTCACTAGTGCTAGGTGATGTTTCTAAATAAAGGTCATCCATACTCTGATTCTGTTTCCGTTTGCGTAAAGTGATGTATTCTTTTTCCATAATTACTGTTTATCCAATTTAGAACTACCTTCATGAATTCACTTTATTTATTATCACAAAACCAAAGCTAAATTTAGTTGAGTATTAAACCTCGTGAGTGTTAGTTTCGTGCTTAAGTGGTTTATGCAAAATACATATCGGTGATAATTCGTTCAAATACACGTATAAATAATCAAAATATAATAATCTCACTATTGTCACACAGCCAATCCAAAATAATGTATGTGAACGTCGAAATCGTGTGTTGTTGCATTTATTCAATATTTAGTGTTAGAATCACTCGTAATGTATTTGTGATAACGTTTATTGTTGAAGCACGGAGTACTTTTAAAAATCAAGGTAACACAGATTTATTTCATTAAAATTTTTACAAACTTTTCTTTACTCGGAGATCGGAGACACCAACACGATAGGAGTGTTTATATGTTTATTCACTGATTTTAAAGCTTTGTCCACAATATATGTTGTTAGTCGCGTATGTATTATTTCACTGCACTTGTTTTTAATTGAGAAATTAATGTTATTTGATTTTTAATATACAATAAATACGGAGTCAATGTTTACAGTTATTTCTGATTTATATAAATAACATTAGTAAATTGCAGCTCAAAGGAACCCTATCACTATATGCAGATGACACTAGCCTTTTTTATTTTGGTCATAAAATTGAGCCAATCATACAAGACGCATAAGATGACCTACACCTGCTGAATGTATGGTTTCAGTGTAATTTACTGACGATAAACATATCAAAAACCCATTATGTTATATTTGCCGCTAAAAATAGAAAGATTCCAAACCATTTACCATTAAAAATTAATAACCAATTAATTAAAAGAACAGATAGTGAAAAATATCTAGGCCTTTTATTAGACACACATTTAACATGGAAACCTCACATTGATAAGGTAAAGTCTAAGCTGACATCCATTACTGGAACACTGCGTAGTATAGCACGTTGTCTCCCCCGAAATGTACGTTATATCATTTATAACTCTCTCGTAAAACTTGATATTGATTATATGGTTGAAATCTGGGGTTCAGCTGCCAGAACTAATATAAATTTAATCCAAACTGCACAAAATAAACTTATAAAAGTATTATTTAGATATGATTTTCTGACACCAACGAGCAAAGTATATAAAGAAACTTAAATAATGGACGTAACACAAACATATAAATATTACACATGTATTCTTATTCGAAAAATATTTACTAACGAAATACACACAGAATTAATGTTTAAAAAAAAGAAGTATTCCCAAGAAAAAAACTTAAGAAGTTGTAATGACTTAATGCTACGTCCACCAAGAACTAATTACGGTAAAAGGAACTTAACTTACGAGGGAATTCAGATTTATAATAAACTTCCAAATACTATAAAAGAAATTAAAAGTACGGCATTATTTAAAAAAAACTTAAAGCACATATTATTATAAACAACACTATTTAATATATATATATATATATAATTATACTTCATTCTAAGTATTTTTTCATCTTAACTTTGTTTGTTAGCCACATCCAGTCCTTCTTATTCCGGATAAATATAAAATATGTTGATGTTCTTTCGTTGAGAATTTTTATGTACCTTCATTTTTTGTGATTGTTCACTTTGTTTGTTTTGCATGCTTAGTCATAGAAACCTAAAGTAATATTATATTGTATATTTATGTAAAATTCTCATGTACAAGTGATTTTATGTTAAATCTTATGAGAATAAATGTCTTTAAACCGAAACCGAACCGAATCTATATATTTAAATAGGTTAGAATTTGACAAGACATAAAAGTTCAAAACACGCCATAAATTAGCTTAACATTTACCTACCTATCTATCCGTGTTTGTATCGTTTTCTATGAACGTGATTTTCACCCACTTTAATTCATCTGATTTTCTAGAAAAATTGCACACGTATCAAGGAACGATGACAATACAACACCAATAACATAATACAATAAATATTACGATGACGATGTGTTTTTCCAGGATAATAAAATGTAACGGGATCATTTAAGGAGATTTTCACCCACTATAAGATGTTAATTTGAAAATTAGCACCCTTGTAGTGGTGATATTAATACAATATTTTCGTTATATCTATAGAACGAAGTCTTCATATTAAATATTATTTTTTACTTTTTAAATCATTTTGTATTTTTTTGTTTTATAGTTAAAAAATCGACGTGTTTTTGTTATAATATGTTCATAAAGTAATTACAGAATGTAAGTGGCTTAAAATTTAATTCTTTAAAGAATATGTGTGTGTGTGTGTGTATCAATACGCCAGTTACTTTTCTTGAGGCACTTAAGTAAGTATGAGCCCTTCCGTTTCAAGATTTTTTTTTCAATATTCAATCTTATAGCTTATTAGATTATTAAAAAAGATAAGCATAAATACTGAATTTAATAAAACGGTGTATGCACATCAAGGCGAGGTTAGTACAATTAATAATAAGGATATTAAATTATATTTTTTGTTCCATATTAATAAAATATTTATAACTCTGTTTAATTTTAATTACTCTGGAAAATTTTGTTCTATATGATCGCGGTCCCTTGGTCCATTCCAGTCAACTTAACCGTTCCATAGACTCATTCAAATCCCACAAATAAACCTAAACAAATTTTCATTAAAAAACTGTAGGGAATACAAAAATTGAACAACTATAATATAAAGACAAGGATTTGACACAAGCACCATATTTAAAAGAAGCAATACCATAATATTAATTTTAAGTATAATCATGAAATCACCATGATGATAATTTATATATAAATGATTTCTAATGCTACTTTCGAATATTTCTCAGTAGAAATATTGAATACTAGTTATCTTCGAAATAATTTTAATGTTTTACTAATGTAAAATAACGTTGATTATTCCACTTTAATATATTATGTCAAATTCGAAAGAATTACGATATATTTTAACTGTACTGTTTGTTACTGTACAATAATAAGCTTTTTAATAAATTTTCCTCAAAATATGTATGTTTAATGTATTAGAAATTACTGCGCTATTTAATTCGTGTACGAATATACGAGTATACAAGTAGAAATAAATAAAATAAAATTTACAGACATACAAATTGCGAGTGTAAATCGTAGCTTGTCACGCACACTAAAGTAATAAACCGGACCCGTTTTCATCGATTGTCTAGCAACAAGGGGCTCTATCTAGACGTATAAATTACATTAACGCTACATACAAACAGATCAAATTGCAATTTGATATATTAATTCCAAAATTCACGATAAACTTGCACCAGGTATTCGGACAATCCCCTGTCGCGCTGAGTGCTAGACTTAAAGGTATGTACAATGTACCATCGACAAAACTGATTCTTGATTCACTTTGCTGATAATTCTTTTAAAATCATAAAAACAGTATAAATTATCTATGGTTCTTATTATTTACTTTGTTTTCGTTACTAAATATTATTTTAAAGTATTATAAATATATTAGAACAGGCACTTCTGTGTGGGTAAAGGCCTAATCTAAAGAATTCCAAATGTTCTCATTCTGTGCAATTTATGTACAGAAAGGTTCGGCTAAACTTTAACGTCATCCTCTTCATCACGCTATGGGTCTGCCTCCATTTATTTTTCCAGCAGGATAGCGCCATCTTGTTATTCTCTCACTCCATCTTTGATTCTTTGGTAGTGCAACATGGCTTTTTTATGACAATTAGGGACGAGACGAACAGGACGTTCATTTGATCGTTATTGATACGCCCATACTCTAGAAAACCTTAAAATTCTGAGCGGCACTATAATTGAAACACAATAATGCTTGTACATTACTGATTCACGGCAGAAATAGGCGCCGTTGTGGTACCCATAATCTTGTAGGCATCCTGTGCTTTTTTTTGTGTGTGCAGCGGGGATTCAGACAAGGCGATGTCATATCGCCCAAGCTGTTCACCGCTGCGTTGGAAGATGTCTTTAAGCTTCTGGACTGGAACGGACTGGGCATCAACATCAACGGCGAATACATCGCTCACCTTTGATTCGCAGACGATATCGTAATCATGGCAGAGACCATGGAAGACTTAAGCCATATGCTCGATGGCCTCAATACAGCTTCCCAAGGTAGGTCTCAAAATGAACATGGACAAGACAAAGATCATGTCAAATTTCCATGTCGCACCTACTCCTATAACAATTGGGAACTGTACTTTCGAAATTGTCGACGAGTACGTCTACCTCGGACAAACAATCCAGTTAGGCAGGTCCAATTTCGAGAAATAGGTCACTCGTCGAATCCAACTCGGATGGGCAACGTTCGGGAAGCTCCGTAAAATCTTCTCGTCCCAAATACCGCAGTGTCTGAAGACGAAGGTTTTCAACCAGTTTGTGGTGCCAATACACGTCGCTAACTATGGGTCTTTTGAGAAAGCCCATGGTTGCTCAGAGGGCAATGGAGATGGCTATGCTCGGAGTTTCCCTGCGAGATCGGATCAGGAATCAGGAGATCCGTAGGAGAACCAAAATAACCGACATAGTCCAAACGATTGCGAAACTGAAGTGGGCAGGGCACATAGTTCGAGGGACAGTAATGTTCTCGAATGGCGACCACGTACCGGAAGACGCAGTGCTGGTAGGCCCCCCACAAGATGGACCGACGATCTAGTCAAGATCGCCGGAATAAGTTGGATGAGGGCAGCGCAGGACTGATCGTCGTGGAAATCTTTGAGGGAGGCTTTTGCCCAGCAGTGGACGACTTGCGGCTGATGATGAATGATGATGATGATGATGATGATGAATCCTCTGCTAAGATGTCTTCTACTGGTAAATACCCTAAGCCTCTTACGACACCCTTGGACCTGAGACTTCCCTATTCTTTTTAAGGCCCGGGGAAACACAGGGCAAAACAAGGCTAGCACATCTTAGTAAAATCCGACTTTTTAAATATAATATTCCCAAATCTCAATGTAAATTATTCGCCTAGCTATTTTTAGCATTGACATGTCGATTAATTGGGTTTTTACGCAAATCCCATGCCTTTACAAAAGTCCAAAAGCGTCTCTTTCCAAATCAGCGTTTTCCATTCACATCAATACAATTCTATGTAGCATCACATAGATTTAATACGGTTTAAAACAATTGAATAGCAGTGTCATTATATTTTTTAGTAATTCGCTCAGGCGCGTCACCATTGCCTTGGTTTGACATTCTTCATCTATATAATGTATTGCCTCGCGCGTCGGTCTATAGTCGTTTATTGGTAATGCGAGATATCGCCGACTAAATCAAAATGTATTGTATTTTTGTTTTATTTACTGTTTTAAGTGGAGTGTTATCATCACAGATACGTAAGTTAAATCTTGAGCACCTACGATATATTTATAAAATAACAATATATATTGTGTGATATACCCAATTAAATAAATAATTTTTTGTTACTTAAAAAAGCAGGTTGAATAGATAATGTAATAATGTTTTGGTTCTGTTATAAATAAATACTTACTTAGCTTTTTAATTTTTTTTTGTTCAATCATGATTGGGCTTAAAAACTATAGGTTTGTTTTATTTATTTGTGAGGTCCTAATTCCATTTAAAAAATTAGATTAAAACGTTATATGCTTTTTATCTATTATCCATTTGTGTGCTTACTTATTCCTTATTAACTGTATTACAATACTACTTAATCACAGCAAAAAGTATTCGAACGGAATCAATTTTGAGAAAAATAAATGCCTTTTATGCAATTTACAAAATCCACCGACACCATTTATGCTCTTGATTTCTAGTATTGACATTAGATTTAGCTTTTCTATAGCCGACTTCAAAATATGAAAGGAGGATATCAAGTCCTCTTTTTTTTATGTTTGTATGTCAGAACTACCTACGGTTTATGGGTCGTTTTTTTTACTAGTTTCGGCTTCTTTGTACAGAATCTAGCTAAGTTGGTACCACAGCGGCGCTAGGTTGTGTTTCTATAGAAAAAAAGGCTTTTACGGACCTATTCATTTTACTTCCTGGCTCTCAAAATCTCTGGTCTCTTTATCAATCCACTTTTCTTTATATATTTTAGCACTTTTTTTGTACCTATTTGTATAAATATTAACTTTAGTTTTTACTCGGAAATGTTTCTCAACACTGGCCTCGAATTTAGGTCAAATATTATTCCAAGCATTTCTTAAACCGTAGAAATATAGTAATCAACAAATCTGTAGCAAGGCCATCTCTTTAGAATTGCTGAGTTTCAATATATTTTCAATATTCTGTGAACATTAATTGTATTGACGTTCTTATTATAGCTTCTTGTTTTTTTCGGGTTAATTAATATTTAAAACAGTCGAAACATTACGATAGATTTTTAACGGCAGAAATTTTGAAAATAATACGCGGCACCAAGATTTGTAAATCTAATATATAAAATTCTCGTGTCGCGGTGTTTGTTATCAAACTCTTCCGAAGCGGCTAAAGCGATTTTAATGAAATTTTGTGTGCATATCGAATAGGTCAGAGAATCGGCTAACATCTATTTTTTATAGCCCAAAATTTTTATTTACATTTTTTTTATTGATTTGTATGGCAATATAACGTGCTAGTCATATAATATCGACACAAATTATCTTGCCCCAAACTAGGCATAACCTGTACTATGGGTACAAGACAACGATATATTTAATACAATATACTTACTTAAACATACATAAATACAAACAAACATCCATGACTCGGAAACAAACATCCATATTTATCATAATATAAATGTTTGCACCTACCGGGATTCGAACCCGGAACCTCTAGCGCAGACTTAAACCAATTGGCTATATATGTCGCCTAATAATGACTTCTGTTTGATGTATTGAGGGATAATATATAAATCTACAAATAATTATTAAATCTAAAATTAAATAATTCAAGTATTAAATCTTTTAATTAAAAGGCATAAAAGGCATTTATGTTCTCAAAATTGATTCCTTTAGAATTCTTTTTGATGTCATTTCTAATATACTAATATAATAGACACTACTACTGCTTCGGAAACAAATGGCGCTCTGAGAGAAAGCGGGTTGGAAAAGCATAAAACGCGCATTTCATACGCTATACACTTTTATTATAACTATACTTATAGATACGTATCTATAGATTCACATGTATGTTGGTGACGTAAGCCTGTATTTAATTACGCTCCCGAAAGACCTCATCATGCATAAAGATATCTTTAAGAAAAAGAATTATGTTACTAATATAATGCCTAGAAGAAAGAAGCCTTAGATAGAGCCTCTTGCTGCAAGACAACGGAAGATAACAGGCCAGGAATATTACTTTAGTGTACGTGACAAGCTACGACTTACACTTGCGATTTGTATGACACTTTGTATCAGTGTGCGTGCATTACTCAAAAAGAGGTTAACCCTGAACCTCATATTTTTTCGATTTTCACAGCTGTTACAGTCTATCTAGACTTATAAATGATCTGAGGTTATTCCTTAAAACATTTCGGTAAGTTCCATGTACTGTTTTCTATACAAACATCTTATAAACCAGTACTCTATATGCTTAACGTCACGGCGTGAGTAATATAGAACGTGTACAACATTCGTATTGTCAACAATGTGACAATTATAATAATATGAGACGTGATTATGTTGTCATACGTAAGGTTTCGTAGGTTAAAAACAAATTGAGCTGACGTCAATGATAAATGTTGGTACAGTCAGCAAGTTTCTAGGTCATGTTAAGGATGGTACAGTCAACGTCAAAAGTTTTTATTTTTATTATCAACTAGTTGAAAACCGGCCGCGCTTCTGTGTGGGTAGTCTATATGTACGTATATATGTAAATGCGCATGTATAATTAAGAATGTATTATAAGATATATAGTAATACGTTGTAAATTAATAAAAAGCATGCCCATATGTAAATTCAATTTTATGTAAGTAATGTAAAACGATCAGAAAATAATTTAAGTAGTAACTTAAGCGATTTGAACAAACGAATAATTTATATAAAATACGGACCCGACAGACGTTGTCCTGTAGACACATCTTAAATTTGAAAATTTGGTCCAGGATTTCACTAACATACACATGGGCAGGAGAATTATATATGGGCTGAATTGAGAATTTTAAGTCTAAACCATTCTCAAATTCACTGGAACATACAAAAAAATAATCAAAATCGGTCCAGCCATTTAGGAGGTAGTTCAATTGTGAATCTAAACCATCATCGAATCCACTTGAACACACAAAAAAAAATTTAACAAAAAAACAACCGCCTTCAAAAACAGTATTCCAAAACAATAGATTTAATGTGCACTAAAAAGTATAAAATAATTGCGTATTTTTATTCAATTTAATTAATTAATCTAATTCTAGTTACGATTATTGTTATTTTTGAAATCGGTGTCCTTCCGCCGCAACCCGCTCTCGCCTCTCGCCTCTCGTCTCCTCACGACTCAAGCACATCTCACCTATAACTATGTATGTAGTAACAAACCTATCTTGGATGACACCGACTCCCAAAATTACAATAATCGTAACTAGGATAAGATTAATTAATTAGATTGTATAAAAATACGCAATAATTTTTATACTTTTCAGTGCACATTAAATTTATTGTTTTGGAATAGTGTTTTTGAAGGCTGTTGTTTTTTTGTTATTTTTTTTTTATATTTTATGATTTTTAATGAATTTGAAGTACACTTACTTACAATTTGTCCAAATATGTGTAAATATACTAAATTTTTCAATGCAGCAATGAACGTAAGTACTTTGCAATTTGATTACAGACAGTGTTCCGTTACTTTGTCATGGATTTCGTAATCAGAACCTAACCAAACTCTCATCAAATTATCTTTGAAGTACATGCTTTCCAATAAAAAAATCATCGAAATCGGTTCACTCAGTCGAAAGTTTTGAGTAACAAACATATATAAAAAATACCGACGAATTGAGAACTTCCTCCTCCAAGTCGGTTAAAAAATACATTCAAATCGCTCCAGCTATTTAGAAGGACTTCACTGTCAACATACGTACCTACAGAAATATTATATATATAAAGATATATCGACTTATAAAAACATACCCATGTATGAATAAAATTCAAGCATTCTCTGAGGAATTTAAGGAAATTTTGAACAATTAACATTAGATTTTATATAGAATTTTATATGACATTATCCATCCCTACAGTCTCATATTAGTGACGAAATAAATAATCATCTACTTTTGTCGCTCACTGTACCAATCTAAGCTGTAATAAAAGAGATTTATTTTTTACCGAATTATGTTTGCCACTAAAAATTCTGTCCGGAATTGCGCTCGTCACTTTTATACGTAAGATGTTGAGCCTCATTGGTCCTGTAGACTAATTTCAATGGCTAAAACGACCTTCAGACCGAAACAATAATGCTTCCATATACATATTACTGCCTCACGACAAAAGAAGGTGCCGCTGTAGTATCTGCCTATCTGGAATCCTGTGCAAAGAAGCCACGTTTTTGTCACAATTTTAACAAAATTTTGCACAATGAGTGCAGTCTGATCCAAAGATTTCAATTAGTAACCCTGTTTTTTATTTTCAAATTTTATTTCTGTATGAATAATTCTTTGAGATATCTTTTTGGCACTGTACATTTTGACAGTTGTCGTGTGAAATAATTTCATTACAAGAATAGGGAAAAATGACATAATTATTGTAAGGAATGAACGTTTTCAAATTTCGTTATAAACAAAAGAGATTTTAAAATTTTATAATGAAATTTTGTTTATATACGCATTTGTTTTAAATTCGGCAAAAATTCTTATTGGGGGGACGTGATTTATTGTTTTGAAACAAACAGCAATCTTGTGAATGGGTGTTTGAAAATGAGAACAGGCCAACAAAAATGAGGCAGGCGAGAAACGTTGGTAAAAAAATGATCGTATTTTTTTCCTCAGCTACGGGTCCCATCTGCACAATTCCACTTGAAGATCAAAAAAGTGTTAATGCCGAGTGGTATTCTACCATTTGTTTACCCAGGGTATTAAAGAAAGTTCGCGAAAGACGACCAAAAAGCCGCGTATTTTAAAAATTGATTCCTTTAGAATGCTTTTTGTTTGTCAATCTCCACGGATTCAAATGGCACACCGCGAGGGAAGAAACGGAGCAAAAAACTCTAACAGTAATGTTTATTGGATTCATTAAAAAAAATGGTTGTATAATATTATGATTACGATAAAGTTTTCATTATCAAGTTGTCTGTCCGATCGCTTAGATATTCTACTGTTACCTGAATACCTTTGATTGAATTTGACCATTCGATCATGGAGCTATTGTTTCTCTAAATGCAGAACAATTAAAAAACTGTGAGATAAAATTTTGCAAAGATTGTTTTGTTCCATCAAACTACAATTTCAGGCTACATATACCTGACCCCAGTGATTTCTATCTGTTTCCAAAGTTGAAGTATTCTTTGAAAGGACAAAGATTTGAAGATGATCACAATGAAGTCGCAGGAATATTTAGGTGTGCAGGATGAGAGTCTTTTTAATTATGTTTAGAGGATATTTTAAATGTACAATGCTAAAAGAGCGAAAAATAAAATATGATTTAATCAAAGTTACCGGAAGAACACACGTTATGACTTTTACTGTACACCCTACGTATGTATAACTATACTAATATTATAAAGAGGAAAGATTTGATTGTTTGTTTGTTTGCATTGAATAGGCTCCGCAACTACTGAACCGATTTGAATAATTCTTTCACTGTTGGGAAGCTACATTATCCCCGAGTGTTATAGGCTATATTACATTTTCAAAAAAATTGGCATCCCTACTAAAAGTCTAGTAATGTAACCCAAGGTGTAAAAATAGGTACGCGAATGACGTCGCGGGGTGTCAGCTAGTTATTTATAAGGTTGGCAGCGCTCTATTGATTCCTCTGGTGTTACAAGAGTATGGACTGCGGAGATAACACCATCAGGTGATCAATATGAATAAACACATATAGCCAAGTGGTTGGTGACCTTGCCCACATAGCTATAGGTCCCGGATTCGACTTCCGGTACATGCATACATTTATATGATGAATAAGGATGTTTGTTTCCGAGTCATGAGTGTTTGTGTATGTATTTATAATATATATATATATTATACCGACTATTTATTCAAACAAAACAAATCTTATAACTATATTTACAATACTTTGACTAGATAAAATTAAAACTATCATTACGTGGAAGGGTACCAAGAATACTGGCAGCATTACCGCGTTGGATAGCTAGGCTGATTCGTTGACAGAGATAGCTACCAGCGCTTGGGTTTCCAGTAGCCTTATTGAGGCGCGAAGATAGTATTTTGAACATTCTCCGCGCATCTCACATATATATATTGTACTAATTATATCGTTGTCTTCCTGTGAACCGTAGTACAGGCTATTCCTAGTGGGACGAAATAATTTGTGTAAAAGTGTGTCAATTATATTACCATATTATTGTACGATTTTAGGCTAAAGATGAATTTAAATTAAAAAACACGCCTTTATTCTATAGCGATATGAAGTTCACTGAGATTTATATTAATTACAAATATTTTATTACTTGTACGTTGTTCTATAGCAGGCATTAATGATCTGTAAAATTTCAAGTCTCCATTATGAATAAAATAATATTATTTAGGTCAGGGTCTTAAAATTTTTGACACAGCAATACTATGTATTTCATCAAAATAGGCTATAGTTGATTTCCCTTTTAAGGGCTTTAAGGCCTTAAATATTAATACTTACGGTATGCAGTCGTGGTTGCTAACTATGGGCCTGATGAGAAAGCTCATGGTCGCACAGAGAGCAATGGAGAGGGCTATTGAATCAGAAGAAATGAGGAGAGCCAAAGTCACTGACAATGCCCAAATGTTTGCGAAACTGTTTTTTTTTTTTTTTTTTTTTGAGAGGAGGAAATACTGTTACGTATGCCCCGGAACGGGGCGTAATATGTCGGACTCGAGTGTCCGCGTAAGCGGACACCCCATACCGACTAAAACCTCCTCTGTGCTGTTAGCAGCCCTGGCTTTCACAGCGAAGTAGGACGTGGGCCGTGGAGGCCGCAAAGACTACGCAACAACAGTCGCGGGGCGTCTCCTAAGGAGACTCGAACCTCAGACCGGCTGTGTGCTTGTGGGAAGGAGAGAGAATGAAAATGAAGATGAAATGAAGATGAAAGATGAAAAGGTGATAAGAGCACACTCGCCGGCGAGTGTGGTGATGTTTTGTGTAATGTATGTAAGTGTGTATGTATGTGTTTATGATTGCAAGTATGTGTGTTTGTATGTATGTACGTAGTGTAAATGTTTGTGTGCATGTATGTTTATGTTTGTGTCTGTTTGTGGAGTGTGTTTGTGATTGTGTAAGTGGTGTATATCAGTCCGTCAGTCAGTCCGTGTGTGAGTGAGTGTAGTGAAGCGATTACAGGACGAGGACTAACGTCTCGTCGGGTATCAAAACAATGTGTGGTGTATCTAGGGTGCGGGCCGCTGGCCATCGTCAGAGTGACGAGTGCCAGTGGTTTGCGGTGGTTGACCGCGCCTACGCCTGCGAAGGCGGTGTGTGCGTGTCTGTGTCGGTGTTTGTGTGGGTGTCGCGTTCGCGATGGTGATGTCGTCATCCGGGTCTACCGTTACATGTCTGGGACGTCTTATTGGGTTGAGACTATGGTGAAGGGGGGTGTACCCGCATGCCTTCCTAACCAAGATGTTGGGATGGTTAGGCGCCTTGTCAAAGAAGCGTCGCGATATCTCTTTAAAGTGTTGAGCTATTGTCGGAAGCTCTAGGTCGCGGTGAAGGTCAACGTTTCGGATGAACCACGGGGCTCCGGTTGCCATGCGCGTGAATTTATTTTGAACTACTTGCAAACGACGTAAGTAGCTCGGTCGGGTGTGCGCGAAAACGACGCTTGCGTATGACAGTATGGGCCGTACGATGGTTTTGTACAGCGTCACTTTGTGTTTGAGCGGAAGTTTGCTTCGCCCACACACAAGTGGATAAAGGCGACTGAGGACAAATCGGGCTCTATTGCATACCGTATCAATATGTTTCTTGAAGTTCATATTGCTGTTGAACGTGACTCCTAAGTATTTGTAATCCTTCACCCACGGTATGGGTGTTTCATACAGTTTAATAACGTCAGTCGGTTGTTTTTTAGCGCGGATGCTATTCGCGTTACCGAAGAGTACCGCTGCACTCTTGGTGGGGTTCACTTCGATCCGCCATTTTCTGAACCAGTTGCCTAGTTCATCGACGGCGGCTTGAAGCACTTTAATGTTCTTGCTCAAGGTTGAGCGGTTGGAGCCGAAGTAGAGTGCCGTGTCGTCAGCGTACTGAGCGAGCTGGACACTCGGAAACTTGGGAATGTCGCTCGTGAAGAGCGAGAAAAGAGTGGGAGAGAGGACCGAACCCTGTGGCACGCCAGACCTGATGGGTCTGGGTGAGGATAGGGTGCCCTCTACTCGATATAGGAAGGAGCGATCGGTAAGGTAGGCTCGAATGATGCGCACGAGCCTGTCTGGCACTCCCAGTTGATACAGCTTGAATACTAAGCCGTTGTGCCATACCTTGTCGAAGGCCTTCGCGACATCGAAAAACACGGCTGCCGTGGTAGCGTGAAATTGACGCCGTATGAGAATGTACTCGGTGAGTCGGTGAGCCTGCTGGGGACACGAGTGAGCGGTTCTGAATCCGAACTGTATGTCGGGTATCAGGTTAAGCTCCGCGATGTAATGATTAAGACGCGCGAGAATTAATCTTTCGTAAAGTTTCCCGATCGAGTTAATTAAGCTAATAGGCCTATAGCTACTCGGATTAGCTTTAGGTTTATTGGGTTTTGGGATACCGATAACAATGGAATCCTTCCATTGTTCGGGGAACGCGCTATTAGACAATATAATATTAAAAATGGTAACCAATAAAGTAATAAGAGTCGAGGGTAGGATTTTAAGAACCCTATTGTTTATATTGTCGGGCCCCGGGGCCTTCTTGGAGTGAAGCTCCTTAATGATTAGTTTCACCTCTTCGTAAGAGGTGGGTTTTATTACGTCGCCTGAGGGGCTCGGAGCGGAGCGACGTTCAACTTCACGATCAACTTCGTCAACGTGTGTCGGGTCGGCTGCTGCATTTGGAGAGCACTGACTCTCGAGACTATCGGCGAGGCATTCAGCCTTCTCATCGTCATCGAGCGCCGGCTGTAGTCCCGGTCTGTCCAAAGGAGGCATGACAGTGGGCGGCTCCTGTTTGAACGCGCGAGGCAGCTTCCAGAAAGCCACATGTGATGGCTTAAGGTTGCCGAGCAAGCGGTCCCAACGTTCGCCGCGGAGTTCGGCGATACGTTCCCGTACCACCCGCTGTAGGTAGCGGAGGTGGCGCCTATTCTCGACCGACGGATACCTGTCGTAAAGTCTAGTGGCTCTGTGCTTCTGTGTGAGTAAGTTCCTGACCTCTGGAGGCAGGTTAAGGCGATGCGGTTGCATCGTCGGAACCTGCCTGGAGCAGGCCTTGATCCTACTCTGTATGTGTGACGTCACATGAGAGATAGCACTGTGAGCCGTGTCGACCGAGTCGATGACGTCCGGTATACGGTCAAGGTCGTCGGACAAGACTCGAGATCCTTTTCCAGCCGTTGCCAGTCGATCACTGTTTTCGTCGGTGGTTGAAAGTTAACCGGTGGGCCTAGATTTAGGACGACGGGCCGGTGGTCTGACTCTAATTCGTGAAAAACCTCGATTGAATTTACATTGAGCGTTACGTTTTTAAGTAACGCAACGTCTAGAATGTCGGGTCGGTGCGCGACGTTATCCGGATAACGTGTTGGTTCGTCGGGTGCTATTACTGAAAAGTTCCGCGTGTCTGTGAGAGAGTCTAATAAAATTCCGTTTCTATTTGTGGCTCTACTGTTCCAGCTAGAGTGTTTGGCGTTAAGATCGCCGCCCACTATGACTGCGGCCCCGTGGCCGAGTAATGCTTCTATATCTGTGTCTAATATTTGTTTGTTCGGCGGAAGATAAGCTGAAATAACAGTGATCGGCTGGTGATTCGCCATACTGACCCGGATGGCAGAGGCCTCGATGTTAGTGAGGACCGGAGGATCTATAGGTATACAGTGTAGAGACCTTTTAAAATAAATGAGGGTGCCGCCCATACGGGTGGTGCGATCATTCCTAACTAAGTTATAATTAGCGATACGCGGATCGCGTATACGTGGTTTTAAAAATGTCTCTTGCACTAAGAATAGGTCTAATTGATGTTCGTGAGCGAACTCCTTCACCAAGTCTAGTTGAGGCTTAAGGCCTTGGGCGTTAAAATACGCTATACGGAGCGTATGTGGTTTGACTCCTCCGCTTACGTAATTAGGCATCGCGAATGTTGTTTTTATACTTTAGCCCTATTTCGGTGAGGGCACGGAATATTTTGCCGTTGTCTGCCATATCTTGCAGGAGCGACGGCGGGTCTTCCCGGACAGCATCAAGCCTGCTGGCCAGGGCTGTTATTTCGTCAATGTCGAACATCTCTGACAGTTCGAACATGAAAGCAAAGGTGCTGCCGCCTTTGCTACCTGTTGCCGCGGACGCGGGCGCCGGTGGCCTCGGTTGCGGGACCGACGCCGCCGGGCGGGACGCTAGCGGAGGCCGGAGGGGCGCGGGGGCCGCGAAAGTGGCCTCTGTGGCAGCGTTGGCAGCCGGAGGAGACCTCGCCCAGGCGTTTACCTTTGGAGGCGGCGCAGGTTTGAAGGTTGGAGTGAACTCCACCTTCTCTGTTCTGCCTTGCGGCTGGCGGCGCCCTGGGTGACGCTTGTGTTTGGGTGCCTTGGGACACCCGCGATAGCTCGCGGGGTGCCCCTTCTCCCCGCACAAGACGCAGGCCGGGGGCTCCGCGCATTGCGCTGGTCGAGGGCACTCTGGCGTGCCGTGTTTCCCGAGGCACTTCACACACCTCGGGGTGTGTTCGCAATTTCGTGCTGAGTGCCCGTATAATTGGCATCTGTGGCACTGACCGGGCCCCCCGCGGTTGCGAGGAGCTTCGGTACGGATGCCCTGAAGGGAACAAACCGATTTTATATTGAAGATTTCCTTTCCCTCTTGCGTGAGGTCGAGGACTACGAGAACCATGTTAAATGGTTGTTTATTGTTGGTTCCGCGCATACGGTGCACCTCGTGTGCAGGGTAACCCTGCTCTTTGAGGTCCGACAGAATGTCGGCCTCGTCTAACTCTTTGGGGACGTTCCTAATAACGACCCTCAGACGCTTCTCCTCAGGCAGGGCGTACGTGTGGAAACCCACACTCAGCTCTCTAAGAAGAGATGTCAGGGCGCGGTGGTCCGCTACCTCTCTGGTCTCTAATTTGATTAGAGATTGGTACGCCCTCGCCTGGAAGGAGAGCGTCTTCAGGATCCTGTTTTTTATGACTAACCATCGGCTGCGGTCCCCTATAAAAATAGGAGGCGGGCGCTTGGTCAGAGGCGGTACGCGGGCTTTAGCGGGCGCGGGCGCGGACTCGGGAGCGGAGCCAGTCGTGGCCGCGGCTTTCTTCGCGGGTGTGCTATCCAGAAAAGGCGATTCACGACCGCGCTTCTTCTTGCGACTGACGGTGATGAAGCCGTCAGCATCCGACGCGACACTCTCCGCTCTCGACGGTAGAGCGGTTTCCGGCCGGGCCGGTGAAGCACTGGAAGCCTGAGGGGCTACCGTGCGGTCAGGACTGACCGCGGGGACCTTAGGGGTCGCCTGCGCGTCAAAGTACGCCTGAAGGACAGGCGGACGGGCTGATCGGGTGATCACTTTCCTCGGTTTGACCGAGGCCACGGAACTTGTGTCGGACGCATTACCTAACTCCATTTCGGGTTTGCGAAACTGAAGTGGCAGTAAGCATAGCACATAGTTCGACGGACAGATGGCCGGTGGGGCAGTAAAGTCCTCGAATAGCGACCACGTACCGGAAGACGTAGTGTTGGTAGGCCCCCCACAAGATGGACTGACGATCTGGTCAAGATCAACGTATAAATCGCCGGAATACGTTGGATGTGGGCAGCACACGACTGATCGTCATACAGTTCTTTGGGGGAGGCCTTCCAGCTGATGATGATGATGATTAAGACTTATAAGTTGATAATAAACTGACTGAACATTTCTTACAATAAGTTTTAATTTCAGCGGATTACATAAAAGTATGCAAGCGTGATCAGATGACAATAAACGCCTGTGTGAAGGACTCTATTGAAAACCTTCGACCGACCCTAGCTGCAGGTATCCCGGAGCTAAATGTTCCCAGTATTGAACCCTTCATCATCCCAGAGGTAACTTATTTTCGTAGTAGGGAGTATGTACAAGACATCAAGAAGAAAAAATATAAATATGACTCTCCACTTCACTGATCAATAGTTTGCGAGAAAATTATAAATTTAGTATGAAATTTCGTAAATACAGCAACCCTCGCGACTATTATACTTTAATAATGTACAGGGTTAATTTTTTAATAGAATAGGAGGACAAACGAGTGTACGGGTGTCTGATGTGAAGTGATCACCACCGTCTACATTCTCTTGCAACAATAGAGGAATTACAGGAGCGTTGCCGGCCTTGTTGCCGGCCTTTTCGAAAGGCATACGCGCTTTTTTTGAAGGAACCCATGTCGTATCAAAGTCAAAGTCAAATAAACGTTTTTCAATTACACTTAAAATAAGCGCTTTTGAATCGCCACTATAAATATCTTCTAAATTACTGAATGTTCGAAAAAAGTAGAGCTCGTGAGAAGAACATACAAGACACTCAACGGTTCGTCCTGGATATAGGATTTAAACTATACAAAATATTTGGATAGCTTATTTTATAGACGACTCGTCTATAAAATGTAATCCCAAATTATTTTGGACTCACATTAAATAATAAAAACGTAAAAGTTGTACTTTTCCAGCAAATTTTTTCACATGACATAATTGCAAAAAATGGCCCTTTATGTGAGTTATTTGCCTCACAGTTTGCATCTAAATATAACGTACCATACGGATACCATCTCATCCAATAGGGTTATTATGCGACAACTTGGACCAATACTCAAGTATTTAGAGTGTTAAAAAGATGACAGATATGCTAGTACATTAGCACTGGCTCTGTCAATTATTATAAATAAATCTCTTGATACTGTTGTATTTCCATCTACTAGGAAAGAGTCTCTTGTTTTGCCATTGCAGAGCGGCAACCCTAAATATGTCATTAATGATAGGCCTATAACTTTAATTTCCGTATTTGCTAAAGTTTTTGAGGGTCTGGTATATCCTAGTCTTTTATCCCATTTTACTCAAATATTTCTTCTTAAGCAACATTGATTTATGAGAAAGAGATTTATTACTAACCTTTGTCGGCGATCTTTGATTTCAGTAAAACATTTCATAAAGTTATTCATGAACTACTTATTCACAAGCTTTATTCTTCTGAAGTCTACGGCATCTTCTTTAAATTTTAATTTAATCGTTAGTCTTCTTTTATCATTGGAGTTTATTCATCTAAGTCTTTAGAAGGACACCTAACAGAATGTCTGTTAGGTGTCGCGCAGGGCCCACATTTGGTACCATTATTTTTAACAACACAAAAAGAGACTTCAATATTATTGATAAGTACTGATTATACTTCTGATAATATTACTCTAACAACGAGTACTAAAGTTATAATGTGTCTTTTTGCTGAGAAAAATTTGCTAGGAATTTAAAAAGTCTATGTAGTTTTATGCGTATGCTATTTTGTCGAAATCATTTTATGAACGAAGATGATTCTTCTATTTCATAAAGGTTTGTACATCAAAATAGTAAACGAAAATAATTAATTAAATTTTGCTTGTAAGCCTGTTACTTTGTTTCAGTGAATTTAACAACAGTACGACAACGAACTAAAAATTCTTGCAAATTGAGCTTCAGCTCTTGAGATGTACCTTCACCATGTAGTGTGTAGCTATATCCTCTTCGATATAAAAACCAAAAAAACATAATATTTTTTTTATTTTACCCTTGTAGTATAGAAGTTCTAAATACTAAGCACTATTTATAAAATTAATACCAAAAATTAAAACCATTTAATACCTACAAATATAAAAACAAGATTTGTTCTTTTGTTCTCGAATTCTGAATTTATACAAGTTTGTACCTAGCATATGTTTATAGAAGTGTGAAATATATATTATGTTGATGATCAAAATAAATAAAGAATAATAATATAAACGTTAAATTTATACGTATTCCAGATAATCGCAGTCAGTGGAGACTTGGCACAATTGAAGGCTTCAGGAAAAAATGTTAAAGTATTTGGTGCTAGCAACTTTACCATTAAAAGTGTTAAGTAAGTATTGTGTATTATTTTAAAATATAACAAAGAGTGGTTGGAATCATCGACGATCAAGTCATCTCCGATCGGCTTAATTACTTGGCTTTACGTTGAGATATAGGTTTTCTGTGAATATTCTTCCGCATATATCATGGGAGTGTATGTACCAGACATTATATGTGGCATTTCACAACCAAGCAATTTTTAACCCTGCGTGGGTTAACCAGTTTGTGTTATCATCAATATATTATCATCTGAGGCTACAGTGTTCCCGAACCAAAAGGACTACCAAGCCTAGAGCATAATATATAGTCCCTAGGATAACCTTGATACCATCGGATTACCAATTTCAATTGAAACGTCTGCAATTTCTGGTTAAACTATCCTACGCGATGTCAATTAATAAAGCACAGAGCCAAACTTTGAAACTAGCCGGTATAGATCTCAGAAATGTTTGTTTCTTGCATGGCCAGTTGTAGGTATGTGGCGTGCTCCAGAGTCAGTTCACCAGAAATTCAACAGAAGACAAATCTTCAACCCGAAAGAAGAACAAGAAATGTATACATACAGGGAAATTTAAAAAAAATAAGGCTGTCAATTCTTTTTTTCGATATCATCGGATTACCAATTGCAATTTAAACATAGCAACAATTTCTGGTAAAGAAATTATGCTACTCGATAATCTTATTACAATAATAAAATCAGAATCAAACTTTGAAAACAGCCGGTTGTACCTACGTGGTGGTTTATAACAATATGTAAATGAAGCTTGTAAAAGAAGTTTGGAAAAAATAGAACCATCTGTCATCATCAGCTCTTTATTCCAAAAAAAAAAAAAATGGAAAGTGCGACCTCTTTAGCACTATGAAGTGCGATTCTTAATAGCGGTAGGACTTTTGTCGATAAGTTTGATTGCCCTTCCAGTAGGAAAATAATCTCATAGGGAATCAGAAATTATATAATAAGCCATTCATTCCATAACGCTTATTTTACAATCAAATGATAGTAACCTAAAGTTCTTAAAATCTAGTATCAGTCTTATTTAAGTGGCCAAATTAATTATTTTTACTTAGATAATTTTGGTTATGGACCCCATTTTGGGTATAGGACTCCCCCAACTTTTTCCATTTTTCCCTATCCTTGCCCTGATCGATTCAGCTTCTCCCTACCGCCTGCATGATGTCATCTGCCCATCGCTGCTTTGGTCTACCAGTGCTTCTTTTCGTTTGGTGGTCTCTATTGTCCACTTTCTACATTACACATTGCAAGCCTAGAAGCATACTATTACTCTATTATTGCAGATGTGCTATTTACAACTTAGATCCTAAAGAATAATTGAGAGCAAAATTTAAAGAAATAAACATCTTGACTGTTGCCTTTCAATATAGTCTTGATGTTATGTACGAGTATGTACTTAGGCACATAAGTGAGTTTTCTAGAAATTTTCATAACCATAATGTTAATACCAGGAACAGACATAAACGTATTACTGTTGATGATGATGATGAAATTCTATTTTGTGGCGTGATATCCTAACCTGTGGTGTTTCGTGGGAAGGTGGAATTCGGCGGCAGGAATCAGGTTAAACAGCTCGTCGTAACACTCCCCATGACTGATGCGGTAGAAAACACACAATGAAGCGACGTCTCTACGCAACGCCAGGTGATCTAGCCGTTCACAGAGCACTGGATGCCTAAGAATTCAAGCAGCTCTGCGCTGCATTAAATCATAGAACAAATTTGTTATAATCTATGTATTTCATTCACAGTGTTGATCTCGAGACGTATACGATACGAGCGCGGATTCGATTCCCAAAACTACATTTGGAAGGTAGATACAAATTGGACACACGCATATTGATCATCCCTCTAAGAGGACAGGGGAATCTTGTCGCCAACGCAGGTAATTATTTAGACGTTTCTGTTAATTACTATAAATTTTATATTAATAATGTCATAGATAACTTATACGTCTAGATAGACGGAGCGGAGAACTATTAGCCTCTAATAATACAAAATGACTGATGTATCGCGAGTGTAAGACGCAGCTGTCGTACACTCTAAAGTAATAACCTTGCCAGTTGTCATGCGTTGCCTTTTTTCTATGTCAGTAAGGGACGACACGAGCAGGACGTTATGCTAATGGTACAATTACCATGCTGTATCAATATACGCCCTGCCCATTACTTTGCAGTGCCGCTCTGGATTCTTGGAAAACCCAACAATTCTGAGTGGAACTACAATTGTGCTCATCACCTTGAGACATAAGATGTTAAGTCTCATTTGTCCAGAAGTTTACAAGCTACGGCGCCCTTCAGACCGAAATACAGTAATGCTTACACATTACTGCGTCACGGCAGAAATAGGCGCCGTTGTGGTACCCATAGCCAGCATCCTGTGCAAAGGAGCCTCCAACTGCCTAAAAGCAAAAAGCTTTATCTGAACGTTTAATCAAACTAAGACCTAACAAATTTAAGATAAACTTAAACTTGGTATATAGATGTATTCTGTGAATTGCATTAAGATTCTCACACAAAAAAAAAATTGGGGGTTCCTCATACTTAGAACTGAATCTCAAAATTTTTTTTTCATCAAATCCATACGTAAGGATATCTATGAATAGGTCTTCAAAAATGATATAGAGGTTACTAATATCTTTTTTTTCTTAACTGAATAGTTATAAAATGTGTTTAGAAACAGATAAAGTACGTAAAACTATAACACAAATTTCACAATACAAAATTGAACAAAACAGAAGGAAATTTATGACACTTTCTTAATTCTATTTCTAAATTGTCTAATCCCTGCTTATTATTAATATTATAAATGTGAATGTAAGTTTGTTTGTTACAATTGACTCCTTTGGAATTCTTTTTGATGTCATATCTTATATACTATGTAGATACTACTACTGCTTCGGAAACAAATGGCACTCTAAGAGAGGAGCGGCGCAAGAAAATCTCCCAGCATTCTTATTTTGCACTCTATTTAATAAAATTTACAATATTGTACTCTCATTGCTAAAGATATAAAAAGTCATAATATAGTCCCAGGCTGTCCGATCACTAAGATATTCAGCTGTGGAGGAGTAGGATTAACGACAGAGCCGTTTTTTATATAACATTTAAATTTATTTATAGATAATTCCTGAACAGTGACTGGGACTTTATTATAAAAGTGTATACACTTACCCTTAAAGCTATTATGTATCTTATGAAGCATACTAGAATTAGATACAAGCAATCCCTTATTTCTTGTGTTATAATAATAAAAATCGCTATTTAGAGCAAAAAGTAAGAGTATATTGAAACTAAATTAAGAAAAAAAATCCTGCTGAGTTTATTTCCGTTCTTCTCAGGTCTGAGGCATACTATTTCGAATAGGTGGTAGTTTTTTGGCGTTAAATAAGTGATTTAAAATCCTATTTTGCATAATATTTGAATTTTGTATTATATATATAAAGATAACACTTGGTATATACACAGAGTAGGGATGGATACTCATGTATTAATATTTATCTAATTTTTCAGTAAAATGTGACGCCATTGTGGTTATCAATAGCGAGATTATAAAAAAAGAAGACATTGAATATTTGAAGTTTAAATCCCTCACGGTTGATTTGAATTTGAAAGACTACAATGTCAAATTCGATGGGCTATTCAACGGAGACAAGACTTTGGGTAAGGCTTCAAATAACTTAGATATTACTTTATTAATGAAAGTTGACTTCTTGAATGACATAATAAATTTATAGTGCATATTATGTCAATGTCAGTGTTAATGTCAATGTGACACTCAATGCCAATGTCACTCAATGATAAAAGTCAATGTGACATTCAATGCCAATGTCACTCAATGATAAAAATACAAAGAAACCGACAGCTAGGATAAAAGAGTTGATAATGAGGAAGCCTTGCGGAACTCTGTAAGAAAAAAGCGATTCACTCGATTGTATGAAACGTGCAGTCATTGATAGATTGACAGATGACGGCTATAATCTTGTAAAAAACGGAAATAGCCAAAATCCACTACGTTTTAAGCAACTGTTTGCTTTCAAACTTAGCCGGACAAACTTCATCACCCAATTGTAATTACTATTTCAAAGTTAGGTATGTCAAACATCACTGAACGTTTCATACTAAACTAAATATCATTTTTTACTTAGGCAGTCCCCCGCCTCTTATTCCGTAGTATTTATGTCCTCTTTGGAAACAGTTATAGAAAAGGAAATTGTGAGGAAGGATTTGGAGGAAGAAATTTGTTTCGTTGTGTATATAACACAGGTAGGATGAAAGTTAAATTCTTGATTGACATAATAAATTCATAGTGCATATGTCAATGTCAGTGTCAAAGCAAATGTCACTTAACGATCAAAAGACCAAAGAAAACGACAACTTGGATGAAAAAGTTGATAGTAGCCACTCAGAGATGAGGTTTCGGTATCTTTATACTTCTGGTAGACTGGCGTGATTATATGTGTGATATTAGATTAAGAATTGATCTCCACTGCGCTCCCACTAGATACCGCAGGCGTAGCCGCAAAGTGCGGCAACTAATACTACGCTCAATTGGGCGTGCTCGAGCTAGTCTCGAACATTGTGCGGTTTTTTGACGTGCCACATGTTCTGAACTTTGCTAAAAATTGAAACTAAAATGCGGGTTGCCTAATAAAACTTTATAAAAATAATATTACAAGAAATAAGAAACAGACACTAAGATCACATATCATCAGTTGTAATTTATTACTTTCAATGTAATGTAACACGAAGCGTATGTTACGGGAACACGAAGTTGGTAGGCCCTCCACAAGATGGACCGACGATCTGGTCAAGATCGCCGAAATACGTTTGATGAGGGCAGCGCAGGACCGATCGTCGTGGAAATCTTTGGGGAAGGTCTTTGTCCAACTGTGGACGTCTTCAGGTTTGAAATATAATATCTATATGTATATATATTATTTAGATAATCATCACTGATAGTGATGATATTTCAAAATTTGAATGATGCCATTGAGTGTCAAGATGCCACGCTCACAAGCATCTAATAGATGCCGTAATAAGAAAGCTATTGTGCGGTTTTATTGCTTAGGTAGTGTCTAGTTGGAGTGCAGCGGAGACCAATCCTTAATCTAAGTGTGTGATTATATGTATTGTACAATTGATATTATAGTATTTATAGTTATTGTAAGCAATATGAAATGTGGAATGTATAATTAGGACGTAGTGAATTTAGTGTTGTTTTCGATATTTTAATTTTCTGATTTCTTGTAATAATATAGAAATGTTTAGATGTAGATTTTGACATCAAGTATAGCAGTGGTAATACTCAACATTCACTTCATGTTAAAAATAATATTATTTTCCTGTTCCTATGCACAGGATGCCGGCTGGATTATGGGATACCACAACGGCGCCAATTTCGTCCTTGAAGCAGTAATGTGTAAGCATTATTGTGTTTCGGTCTGAAAGGCGCCGTAGCTAGTTAAATTACTGGACAGAACGTCCTGCTCGTCTCGTACCTTACTATCATAAACAAATAGTATAAAAGTTATTTTTGGGTTGGAAGGTTGGTCTCTGGTGCTCAACTCTTGTTCATATGATGATAATTCTGCCAGATGATTTCCAAAAGGATTTCCTCCTTTTCAATCATTTATACTCCCGTCCCTTAACTACTTATAGTTAGTAAAGATTTACAATCTCTTAAATCTTCTCTCTCTCAAATCTTTATTTTACAGAGCAAGCAACTAACAATGCCATCAACCAAAATCGAGATGAATTCTTCATAGCAATGAAGCCCTACTTGGAGAACACTGCTGCCAAGGTCTTGTTGGACACCGCAAACAAAATTGTGCACTCCCTTACATTGGACGATTTATTCCCAAAGCCTTGAATAAATACTTTTAGTGAATGTAACCTAGTTTTATTTGGAGTTTTTCTTCAATTTAGAACAAACAAGACAAAAATTAAATTGTAGCAAAATTTTCGGAAGTTGTTGTAAAAGGTAAAAGGTATAGCATTAGCTTCCTTTTTACATATAAGGTAAATGTAAAAAGGATGTAATACATAATAAGATATAGGATGTAATGTGATTAAGTTCATAATCAAAAATTATGAACGTTGCGGGACTCGAACCCGCGACCTCTCGAGTTCCGATCGAGTGCTCTTCCAACTGAGCCAACCGTTCGAGTGACGTATCGTCGATAAATTTTATATGCTTTGTTCAACTCTCAGATTGTGGCTTCATCTACAGGACCTACTTTACAGTTGATAACCTGCTCAACCCAAATGTTTGCACAAAAGAGAGGTCGCGGGTTCGAGCCCGCATCGATAAATTTTCTTTTCAAATTTTATTTGTGTAATTAATAATCGCAGAAGTGAGGGTTATCACTTGAAAACATAACAAATTGTTTAGATTTGCAAGAGCGACATCTCAAGTCAATTTTCTAATATGCAAATATTGGGGTTGAGCAGGTTATCAACTGTAAAGTAGATCCTGTAGATGGAGCCACAACCTGAGAGTTGAACAACACATACTTTGGTATTTCAGTCGATGCGTCACTCGGCCGGTTGGCTCAGTTGGTAAGAGCGTTCGGACGGAACCCAAATGGCGCGGGTTTGAGCCTTGCATGGTCCATGAATTTGGGTACAAATTATATTTGTATATTTAATCCCAAAATGAAGGATATCACTTAAAAATAACAAACTGTTTAAGTTTCGTACAGTAACAACTCAAGTTGAATTTTGTTTGAGAACCATTTTTGAATTGTCAATCCTTGGTGCTGAGGTATTGATGTGATTACAAAGTTTTCGCAAGTGAAGATCGTCTATGTGGCTAGTGTTGGCTGTAATACTCACTTCACCCGTTCGCCTTGACCAGGTTTCTTCACGCCGGTCACTCGCCCGAGGAAACGGAATAAGCTTGAACCCATATCCCACACGGTGAAAGGAAAGGGTACTTAACTTGATAGATAATTTGATATAATATTATGTATAAGGGCAAAGGGAAACTATCCTGATATATTACTTAAACTATACCAGTAATATTTCTATAACTGGAATTCTAAACTTGAAATTTAAATTTCCTTTTAACAGTAAGAAAAAAGGTCACCTTTTTGAAGAAGAAAATTCAATCTTTTGAAAAAAAAACGGGCACCTAGGTAAATAACCTGTTTCACTGGCATCTTTAGCTTATTTCATAATTCTAATTAGCTTGTATCATCATAATACTTTAAATAACTAAGCAAAAAGTAGTTTCTATAAATCTCTTTATTACATTTTATGGAATTAATCAAAATTGATCCCAGAGTCTAAACAGCTACTTCGTGAACGATCTTTTCATTAATTTTAAGAGCAGGCTAGGAACATTAGATTTTATTTAGCAAAAATAAAAAGTAAAAGTTGTTAAGATGACAGCTTGTATTCGTCCAGGTATGCTATCGATGCTTTCTTAAGTGTTTCTTGTGGAAGCGGCTTGTGGTTTCCACTGCGCAGCAATTATATTCTTTAGCTCCCTGATGTTTTGCGAAGCGAGCTGCACCGATCTTACTCTTTGTTTTAGAACATCCCAAATGTGCTGTATAGGATTGAGGTCAGGACTCTGAGCTGGCCAATCCAAACGATGTATCCCTACCTCTTAAATATTCGCTTCCACATCGTCAGAACGGTGAGTGCGAGCGCTATCGTCTATAAAAGTCAAATTTTCTCCAAGAACCGTCAATGCGGGTTGTACGTAAGGAATACGACTTCTAATATATGATGATGATGACCAGTGTGCATTTAAAGTGCCATTTTCTATTAAGACTAACTCCGTACAGTCCAATACATTAATTGCTGCCCAAAACATAACCGAGCCTCCACCATAAGGGATTATTTTTTCAAAGCAAACTGCTGCGAAACGTTCACCTTGCTTTCGCAGTTCAGTCTTCACCATGTAGTGATATTCTGGCTTCATCCGAGAATAATACTCTACCCCAGTCCTCTTGAGTCCACGTCGCACAATTCGAGCGATGCTAATTCTAGCAACTCTGTGCTCGCGGAGTAATTTTTTTTTTCTTGAAAACTTGATTAAACATTTATGTAGTCGGTAACCCTTCAGACTGTAAACATAGTAACAATAACCGTTCTTTATAAAAAGATTTTTGTTGAGTAGTGTTAAATATATGCTATAATGATAATTTTCATTTATTTTCAAAATTGCTTCCTTGCGAACCCTCTATGATGTCAATTTTAAAAGGACCACTTTATTTTTTCTACTACAACAATATTTTTTTTATATCTTACTCTAGTTTTAACTATATACATATATGATTTTTAATTAATTTAATATGTTATTATACTAGTTTAATTTTATTAGTATTTAAAAGTAGTAGTCGCTTCTGTAGCGTAGGCCTCTCCTAAATCCTTCCAAACATCTCTTTCTCGTGCCGTCCGAATCAAAGGGGATCCACATCTGTTGTTGAAGATGTCTCTTCATCTCTTACGTGGTCTCCCTTTTCTCCTTTTTTCCTCTCGTGGTACTCCTCCTCCTAAATCAGGAACAAAAGCAAGGCATATAAAAATAACCACTACTATACAAACAAAATGGCGTTGCGAGTGAAAAACTATCCCATTATTATTTTTTTTGCGCTTTTATAATCTGCTAATAAGATTTACAGCAGAACATTCTGCAAGTAAAGCCACAGAATTAGCTAGGTAATAAAACCTGTAAATTAATTTATAAATAGCATTAGAACTTGGTACCTTATTATGTAATTATGTATAAACTATTGTCTTTTATGGAGAATTAAAAAACGACTATAAAAATTTCACATTATTTTTTACGACTATATACTTTGTACTAAATTAATTCTTCGCACGTGTTGGTATTGGAATATTGTATAAATCACAACACACTAAGCACCTGAACGCAATATTACAAATTATCAGTAATAGTCGGATATTTGGCAACGCGCACATGTCGGATCCGATCTCCAACTTCCCCAACGAAATCGGAAATCATTGGAAACTCGCTTTGCATCTCGCTCACACATGCACCGATAGAGGGGGATGGTTTCCATCACCGTGATGGACGTTCACATGTCCTTAGATCTGGTAGAGCCAGTGGTGGTCTGTACGGCAAGTCGGCTGGTCGGCCACTTACAACTGTTTACGTCACACAGTTGTGCAACGCATCGAAATGTTGACGGTCGCTGCGTCTGTATTTGTTTTGCATCTTGTCGCGGCAGAAATACGTAAGTTTCCATTACACTAAATCTAAATACTGTCAGACGTTATATGAAAGGCATTTATTGTCTCAACACTGATTCTTTTAGAATTCTTTTAGATGTCATTTCTGATATACTAGACACTACTACCGCTTCGGAAACAAATGGCGCTCTGAGAGAGAAGAAGCGGCGCAAGAAACTCTCACAGCATACCCGGGAAATATTATATTTGTGATGATACTAAAACTAATGATATTGAAACTAAGCAAATGTAATTTGTAACCAATATTTATGACAACGATGTGGGTCTTGAACCCGCGACTCTCGGGTTCAGTCCAAGTGCTCTTCCAACTGAGCCAACCGTCCAAGTGATGCATCGAACGTAAATCATGATACATCTTGTTCAACTCTCAGGTTGTGGCTACATCGATCTATTTTACAGTTGATAACCTGCTCAACAGAAATAATTGTATATTGAAAAATTTACATGAGACGTCGCTCTTTCAAATCTAAACAACTTTTCACTTTGGTGTGAAATTATAAGAAAGGAAATAAATTAAAAATTAATATTTTTTAAGCTTTTGTCTGCGAATTCGTCCGCGTGTAATAGTTACTTTGGACAGCATTTTTGGATTTGCACTTTTTGATAAATATTTACAAACTGCTGAGCTTTATTGTAAATAGCTTAATCATCCTAACCCCTCTCTCACAATACATATGTATATATATGTGTATTATACATAAAATATTACTGGCAGCTATTTCAGTCAAAAGATCAGCCTTGCTATCTAGCGCGGAAATGCTGCCAGTATTCTTGGTACGCTTCCACGTAATGATAGTTTTAATTTATGTAGCCATAGTAGTGTAAATATAGTTATATCTATATACTTATAATAAATATTACTGAATTCGAGAAAAATAATGATTTGAAATCATTCAATTCAAAAACAAAGAATAAATGTATGTAGGGCGGCTTTTTAGGTCTTGCTTGGTATTCAGTTTTGCAATAAAATGCTAGACAGCATACAAAGACTCACTGAGCACAAATTCAAGAAATATATAAAAACTTCTTTGACAAAAAAGCGTGACTCTATCTCTATACCAAATTTTAAGAAAATTGTTTTGCTGATTTAGGAGTGAAGGTGTAACACACATACAGACGGTCTGTCTGTATGTGTGTTACTTTTGCATTTATAATATAATCTTAGTGGGTTTAACAAACAGTTACTGATCACACATCATTATATTTAGGGCTTTTTTCTGCAACTCAACGTCTATTTACTGTGAAAGCGGCCCTGAGGTCATAAGTCCTTTGATCTTGCAATTTTTAATCGACAACACCGATGACTGCGATTTGGTTCAAATCACACTCAATCTTTCAATTTCGCCTCTCCTTATTGGATTCCTGATAATGATTTTCCTTCACCTTCTTCTTCAAGAACCGTCATCGTCAAATTAATATCTAAAAGATCGAAAACAAGGTTAGATAGTACCGGGCGGCACCGCCCGTTTTATTCAACCAAAGGCTTTTTCTGTTTCTTTAATGTATTTATAATTCCTTATTCTCTACGTGAATTGTTCATCATGACATATATATAATTAGTAAAGTGTTTAGTATCTGGGGACACGGCTGTGCCACCGCCAAGTCGAGCAAAAATAAGTGGTACAGCTGTTTTAAATAAATGGCCAAGTTAATGTATTTATTTAAAACATAAAATATTTTTAATATTGGTACTCACTATAAGTCGTTGTTAAGTTTGCTAATTACGTAATAACTTAAGACAGAAGGACCAATACTTAGGGACTAAATAAATTGACCAACTTGGTATTACTTGGTTTTTTTACAAGTTATGTTTTTGATGGCATATCTATAAAATATTCTTTGAAAGGGTGATCGTATCCCGACATTTGTGATGTAATGTATATGATAGTTAGATCAGAAAAAAGGGATAAAAATTAACAGTACAATCTGGCAACAATATAATTGACTAATATGTTCTATTGTTACAACATTACATTCATAAGTATAATTTTTCACCTACTTAATAAACCTGATTTGATTTAATTACGCCCATCGTCTGATTTTAAAATACACCATCAACTATCTTTCTGTTACAGTCAGTATGACCGTTTATTACGTCCGTAGTAGTCACTACTAGGGTTTAATAGATTTTTTATATTTTCTAACATATTTTTAAAGTGAAACTTTTATGACATCGTCTCAAACTTTTTTGTCTGTGTGTTACATGTCACGTGACGGTCGGGCAGCGGCTATAGTTCGCAGCAGCTGACCGTGTAGTGTATAGACTATTACTCATTTGTGCCAGTGCTCCACTCTATTTTTAGTTAAATGTCCATAATGTGAAAAAAGTTTCAATTTTACCGTGGTTTCATAAAACCACACAATCCTTTTTTTTATATATATCTGATTGGTGACTGGTGATCTTTGCTTCACCTAAAAACAGTCGTGGTCAACTAATTAGGGACACCCTGTAGTTAAACCAAATTGTGAATTTATTTTTTATTTTCCAACGAGTCTAAACAAGATTTCATATCCCTTACATTTAAGTATAATTAGTCATTTATGTGCCCCATTATACAAACAATAACAACATCCTAAACATTAAAACTCTTTACAGTATAGCTGATAGATTATCACAGTGCTATTTGTTCGAAAAGTGCTGTCTGGTCATTTAAGTAGTGACACTGAGATATTCCGTTCTATTTTCAAAATCTGAATCTCAATATTTTTTTTATTTCTTCTCCTATTGTTTCGTGGTAGTTTTGGCGGCAATCAAGATTATTAATTTTAAGTTTTGAGAACTAAGTATTTTGAAGAAAAATGGGCAAAACTAAAATAAATAAAATAAATAAAATAAATAGAACACTACGAAAAATGATCATGAAATTTGTCGAGCGTGGTTGGTCATAGGCGGATAGTAGAATATTTAAAAAACTATGGTGTGCAATGCAGTGCAACATTTTAGGCGCAACAACACAGCTTTAAATGTGCCCAGATAAAAAGGATCGAGAAAAACAACTCCGCAAGAACATAGTAAGATAACCAGTTTAGCTAAGAAAGATCAATTTTTAGGCCCTTTTTTAATTAAACACGAAGTCTTTAGGGCGGAAAGAGCCGCTGTTACAGCGAGGACCTTTAGACGACGTCTGATAGAAGCAGGGTTGTTCGAACGAGTGGCTCGCAAAGTACCGTTGTTGAAGAAAGAACATAGAAATGCACGTTTGACGTTTGACGGCTAATGGCAACATGTATTATTCTCTGACGAAGCCAAGGTTTATTTGATTTCTTCAAATGGAAGGAAATACGTACGGCGTCCTGTAAAAGCGGAAATGAATCCAAGATTCACAAAAAGGCAGGTGAAACATGGCGGTGGAAACATTAAAATGTGGGGTTCATTTTCTGGACGTGAGGAAAGTTCAGGGCTCTTTAGACCAACTTCAATACAAGGCAATATTAGAGGAAACTATGCTTCTCTACGCTGAGGAACATCTCCCTATTATATGGACGTTTCAGCATGATAACGACCCGAAACATACCACCCGTTCAGTCAAGTCGTTTCATAACAGTCAGTCGGTATCAGTGCTAGATTGGCCAGCAAATAGCCCGTACCTCAACCCAATCGAGCACCTTTGGCACGAAATCAAGAAAAAAGTTGCCACTTATCATACCATATTTTTAGATTAACTTAATGAAGCTTTTTGTGAGGCATGGGCAAACATTCCTGTCGAAACATGTCAGATGACTGATAATGTCTATGCCACATCGGTGTCTAGCGATAATTACTTTCAAAGGTTTTGCTACTGGGTACTGAATTTTATACGTAATAAAATGGAGTTGTTAAAGAAATTAAAATACTGGAGATTACTAGTTTTGTTTAACTCTATTTTTTTCATTTTACTTTACTTTCCTTAATTAAATGTCCAGCTACAGAATTATACCTTAAATTGAATACATGGTTAACCTTTGATATTAAACACTTTTTTCTATTCATTTAATCTTTTATTTACAGCCATTTATTGCATAATAGTTGGACCAAACTATGCAAATAATAGTTACTGAGAAATCAATAGGGTTTTATATTTATATGTACATAACCGGTTATTTCTCTTCACTATCTTGAATGTCCCTAACTAGTTGACCACGACTATATATATATATATGTAATATATATGACTGTATATGTGTAAATATTTAAATCTTTTTTTTTTCCGAAATTTGGAGAAGTTCAATCATTAAAATAATTATTTCGTTTTTCTCTGATCTTGTAATGAAATAATGTCACAACGTTGGATCAAACAGCAAACAGTGAGAAAAATTGATTAAAATCGATTCAGTAGTTTAGGAGTTCATCGCGGAAAAGCGACGTCACACGAAATTGTTATATATAAAGACAATATTGTGTCTGTTGATGAACAATAATGATCTTAAGACGTTATTATGTTATTTGTGTTGTTAAATTGTGTTGACATGATCAATTTGTCTTTATTGTGAACGTAACACGAAAGTAGGGCACTCCATTCGATAATATGCAAGGTATTATTTATTATAACAATGTATTTCCGTAATTATTCAACAAGTTTTACCGATGACGTTGATATGCGTTATTTATAATAATTACTACTAATATACAGTTAATTACTACTAACCACAGCCTGAAAGTTGAACAAGATATGCCAAAATTTACGAACCATGCGTACTTGCACGGTTAGCTCAGTTGGAAAGAGTGCTCGGACGGAGCGGAGAGGTCGCGGGTTCGAGTCCCGCGTCGTTCATAAATTTTGGTTACAAATTTATATTCAAATTCAAATTCAAATATTTTTATTCAAAATAGGATGTGAAATCACTTATTGAAAGTCAAAAAAAAACTACCACCCATTCCAAAGTGAATGCCTCAGGCCTGAGAAGAATGGGCGCAACAAACTCAGCGGGCTTTTTTTTTCATCAAAAATATGTTTTACAATTAAAGTAACACTTACAAAGTAATATTGTACAATTAAACTTATTATTTAATAGCCTGAGGGCGGTCGCTCCATTCCCAATCTGTGGTATCATTAAGAAAGTCATTTATGTTATAGTAACCTTTACCACACAAACGTTTTTTAACAATTCTTTTGAATAACGTAACACCCATATGTATAACACAGTTTGTTTCGGAAGTGATAACTTTTTTAGGAGCACTGAACACTTATTTTTGTGGTTATTGAATGATAATGTCCTGTTATGCTCGTTCTGGTGAAGTCTGCTCTAGTCTCTGTGCAAACGTAGACAAAATTATAAATAAACATAATTATAATTGTGTGTATGTAAGTGTAGTTAAATAAAAGGCTTAAAGGGCATTTATTTTCTCAAAATTGATACCATTAGAATTGTTTTTGTCACGTCATTTCTAATATACTAGATACTACTACCGCTTCGGAAACAAATGGCACTCTGAGAGAGAAGCAATGGCGCAAGCAACTCTCCCAGCATTCTTTTTTTGCGCTTTTTTTAATGAAATATACAATATTGTCATTGCAATTACTATAAAATAATAATAATCTAGTCCCAGGCTATTCAATCACTTAGATATTCAGCTTTGGAGAAGTAGGATTACGACACTGGCTGGGACTTTATTATAAAAGTGTATACATTTACCCTTAAAGCTAATATGTATGTTATGACGCCTACTAGAATCAGTTACAAGCAATCCCTTATTTCTAGCGTTATAATAAAGAAAATCACAATTAAGAGCAAAAGATGGTGTTTCAATTCTGTAACATACATATATACAAAACAATCATATATCTCATATATATCTCGTCATCAGCCACAAGATATATTTTCGTTTAACAGTTTTTCTCTAACTTACTTTGCTAATCCGACTACCACGATAAAGTCTTTTCAACTTTTTGGGTTTATATATAGCTAATGACACTATCAAATAATGTGTCTTTCTCCTGGTTAAAATTTAAAATTAAAATCTGTTTAGTAGATAGAGATACAACGTGACAAACTATACTTAACGTAATTATTTTCTTCGTTTTATTAATCTCGCCTTAATAAAGTTTTCACTTTATTCGTTTGATCGGCGTACTTCGTTTTTTTTCTTCCTTCCAGTCTTTAGAACTATGTTCAATTTACGGATATCCGTATCAATCTGACAATTGAACCTTTTTAAAACCGGTCAAATATGAGTCCAACTCAAACACGAATGTTTCTCTACCTCTATTTACAAGATAAACAGTAATTATAATTATTGAAGTTATAGTTTTTTAGGCGCGTTAAGAAAAAATGATGAGAGTGAAATTTTTTAGTAGCGCGCGCATCACTGTAACACAAAAGTAACTGGGTGAAGATTTTCCTAAAATTTTCTGACGTATGCGACATTCGCATTTTTTTTTGTTTCTTCGTCCATTATTAGGAGAGGGAAAGGGTTCAAGCTCATACATCCGATTTCGTTATTTAATAATTTATTGTCAAAGCCATCGTTGCAAGATTTTTACAATAATGTTCTTTCTACGAACGTAAAATAGCAAGAGGAATAAATAATTTACGGATTTTTGCTTTGTTAGGTAAGTACACACACACACACTTTTATTCAAAAGAATTTCTTTTCCATTTCTTTTGGTGGGTTTAATTTTCTTGTGACAGCTGTGAAAACGTAGAAAAAAAGTTAGGTTGACAGTTAGCCCCTATTTTGAGCAATGTACATAGGTACACTAACGTAAGAAGTAGCTTGCCACGCCAACTAAAGTAATAAACCTGGCCTGCTTTCATCGGTTGTCTAGCTGCAAGAGACTCTATCTAGACGTATAAATTATGTAAGTCGTTATAGCGAAAAAAGTAATGCACTCTATGGCAAAATTTCAGCTGTCTAACTATTGACGTTTATGAAATATAGCCCGCTGACAGATACACTGACGGACAGTTGTCGTATTCGGGTACAGGAATCTAGATAATATCACTCCTTTTTTTATTTTTTATTGTTGTGTTTTATAACTATATTTATAATTATAATCATTTGATAATCTATAATTAATCAATGAATTGTAATTTTTTCATTAAATATACCTTCTTCTATTGAATGATTCCAAAATTGACCTCCAGCAGAACATTGATATAATGAACTTCCAATTATAAGAAATTTCATCAATACAAGTTATTGAAGAAAACCTGATACTCAGTATGTAGGTAAGGTAACGCACCAGGATAGCATACTTAAGTTGTAGGTGATTTCAAGGGATCATGTGTGTTTTGTCCCTTTTATAAACATTTGTAATGAAAGTGACAAAATGTAATTGATCACGGATAATGCATTGGTATTTTCTGGAATACAAGCCTAAGACCGAAACTTCAAAACCAGCAGTAATGTTTTTTCCTGATACCTTAGTAATTTATACTTTTTTTTGACGAGCAGGACGTTCAGCGTATGGTAATTGTTACGCCCTGCCCATTACAGTGCAGTGCCGCTCAGGATTATTGAAAACCCCAAAAATTCTGAGCGGCACTACAACTGCACTCGTCACCTTGAGACATAAGATGTTACGCCTAATTTGCCCAGTAATTTCACTAATTACGGCGCCCTTCAGACCAAAATTCAGTAATGCTTACAAATTAGCTGGCAGAAATAGACGCCGTTGTGGTACCCATAACCTCGCCGGCATTCTGTGCAAAAGAGCCTCCGACTGGTAAATACTGAGTGCCGTATCGCGAGTGGAAGTGTAAGTAATAAACTTGGCCTGTTGTCATGTGTTACCTAACAGCAGGAGGCTCTGTCTGGACATATAAATTATCTAAACCTGTTATTATCCTGCTCAACAATACATTGTTGGTAATAATTTCAATTTGTGTTCAATTTCAGCGTCATACATTAAAATATGTAACCGAGATGACCCCTTAGTGGACAAATGCATCATGAACTCAATAGAAGAACTCCGGCCCAAAATGATCAAGGTAAAATAAATTAACTTTCCTACCAACTAGCAATACTTCACCTAAGTCCTAAACAAATGCATACATGCAAATTTCACATTAAGATTTAAAAACTTTTTTCTTGATTATGAGATTTGTACAATTTCAATAATAATGTCACAACAGAACTGTTGTGTTGTTGTCAAACTGAACGACGAAAATTAATCAAATCGCTGGTTGCAGAGAGCATATTAAGAGTTAATGTTTCTTTATATCACAGCTATCTTTAACTGTCAAAATGAAAAAGAAAGTAAAGAGACGGTATTATATTTAATGAAACATTAAATTGTAAGATGCTTTGTACAACTGGCGGTGAGTCTGGTAACATAGCTCGAAACAGTACATTTCATAGTTGAATTGTGCGTGAAAGAGGTTCCTTGCATTAAAATAGTGAGGATTTTTAGATTGTGGCATGTTGGTCAATCAATTTGGCGACAGGAAACAGCTCTTCGGAACAGGATACCAGTGCTGGCGCCATTTTTCAAGTAACTACATTGAATGGATTTTCATAATATGTTAGCTATATCCACGGACGAGTAAAAAATGAATGACTCCGCGCCGTGATATTAGCAAGTGAAGCACCGTTATGCTAGTTTTTGTGCGGTTACGGGGGATACTATTTACAAAATTTTTTCTCCCTTAAATAATCAATTAATATATGGCCACAAATACTTATATACGTTTACATTCACAACGCACAACGGCATTTTTAAAATATTTTATTGAGATGCAAACTGATCTGTCACAGACGATGACACTTCTCATAATGGCCGCCTATCGGCCTGCTATCGGCTATGTATTTACACGTTAATCGGCTTATTTTGGTGCTACACTGTTATGCAAGGGTTCCTACACGGACTCCTTATTTTTTCACTAGTCCGTGGCTATATCAAGAGTTTTTTCGCGAATACAAATTCATGGAACGCGCTTCCTTTGAATATAGCAAATTGGTCATGATATTTTTAATTGGAGTGAAAATATAAGAGATATTCCTATGGATAGAAAGCGTAGGATAATCTACCAGTATTCTTTTAACAATCTTTTAAAAATTTTTACTGTACAATCACCTCTAAACATATCTTATACACTCAGCTTAAACGAAGTGTAATTTATTAAAGGACACATTACATTAAAGTGACAGTTTACTTTTAAATAAATTTATTTTTTAATTATGTTCTTATTACATTTTAAATTACCCCATAACTTGTTTATTCTCTTTAAAATCATTTTTTGCTAATAGTTTTTGAGAATATCAAAACTTCGATGAACTTGTGAAGATGAATTTTTTATTCATCTTTGGTATCCTCTTTTTGTTTCGAGTCATCAGAACCCTCAGCATCGTTCTTTGGGTCATCTTTCTCTTTAGAATCTTTTGAGTTATCATCATCTTTTTTTGAATCGTCTTTCCCTTCATTATCTTTTGCGTTGTCATCATCCTTTGAAGAATCATCTTTCTTGTCGGAATCTTTGGAGGCGTCTTTGTCCGTTTTAGACTCTGTAGAATCATTTGAGCTATCATCATCTTTCTTTGAATCTTCTTTCTTTTCATTATCTTTTGCATTGTCATCATCCTTTGAAGAATCATCTTTCTTGTCGGAATCTTTGGAGGCGTCTTTGTCCGTTTTAGACTCTGTAGAATTATTTGAGCTATCATCATCTTTCTTTGAATCTTCTTTCTTTTCATTATCTTTTGCATTGTCATCATCCTTTGAAGAATCATCTTTCTTGTCGGAATCTTTAGAGGCGTCTTTGTCCGTTTTAGACTCTGTAGAATCATTTGAGCTATCATCATCTTTCTTTGAATCTTCTTTTTTTTCAGGATTTTTTGACGAATCACCATCCTCTTTGGGCTTTGAAATGTCACTTCCCTTTTTCGACCCTTCTTTCTCTTTTTGATCGTCATCCTTCTTAGCATCATTGCCATCTTTTCCATTAATATTTAGTGAATTTTCATTTATGGATGTATTATTTGTGTTAACCTCAATATTGTCGGACGAATCATCATCAGATTCGTTATTCTTTTTTATTGGACGTTTAGGATTTTGTCTTTGCTTTTCTTTTTTAGAAGGCACATCTTTGTGTTTTGGCTGCTTTGTAGACTTATTTTTAGCAGATTTGGGTTTCGCTTCGACGGAATCCTTATCATCGCTAGTTTCTGCAGATTCATTAGACGAGTCTTCAAAAGAATCATTACTAGCATCCAGTGATTTCTTTGGTTTCTTTGAAGACTCGCCCTTATCTTTTTCTCCGCGTGGCAAGTTCTTATTCTTAGGTGATTTGGAAGGTTTTGATTTTGAAGATCCTTTATCATTATAAGACTCTTCAGATTCACTGGAAGAGCTATCAGTTGAATCTTCGTCGGAATCTTGTTGTTCCTTCGGTTTTTTTATTATTTTATTTTTATTTTTCTGATGTTTGGAGGGAATCCTGCCCTTATGTGATGCAACAGAATCTTCTTCTGAAGAATCGTCATCTACTTGTTCTGATGATTCTTGTGAGGAGGAATCTTCAGATGGAGAATTATTTGAAGTTGTTGTTTTAGGTTTATGTTTCTTAGAATTTTTAGACACAGAAGCTGATGCACTTGATTCAGCTTTCGAGTTGTCACCGATGAAAATGTTTTTGTTTTTTCCCGAACCATTTGGTGTATCGTCTTCTTCCTCAAATGCAGCAATGACTTCGGTATCAGATGCAGATGATGATGCAGCCGCATTAGAAGAGCCGCCAGTTCCTTTTACTGAAGCCTGACTATTACTAGAAGCCGCAGAGGATCCAGAAACTACAACAAGCGTTCCTTCTTTCTTGGTTGTGTCAGATTGTTGTTCATTAGGACTTATGGAAGGTGTTGGTGACTTGGAACCTCTTACATCTACTATGATATTAGTTCTTGAACCACTAGGCAATGATGTTGAAGCATTATACTCATCTGCTGTACACTTTCGGCACCTGAACCTATTACATTTGAAGCATCCTCCGTCTTGTCCTTGAGGCAAGTATGGGTACGGCACAAATTTAACTGGATTAATATTTTGTGGATATTTTAATCCAACATTTGTGTTCTGGGGCACTCTTATTTGTATCACTGTATTTTTTCGTTGACAGGTCCTTGTGTCAATCTGAAAATTAATATAAAATATCTGAGTCTTTTTAATATTAAGGCAAATGGTCTAAATATATTCAGCTTCAGTAATCATTGATAACCTGCAGTAGTTTCACTAAAAGTTAATTAATTGAAAGTGTAAATGTAATCACTCGCAACCAGAATAAAATAAACAAACAAAAACAAACACAATATTTTGATTTGTTTGAGACAGCGCTCTATTATGAGCCCTACAACGGTGTCATTTTGGGCTGGTTCTATAAATCTACAAATAATTGCCATTTAAATATAAGTTAACTTAATTATTACTATCTTTTTATTTATACTACCTGTCTAAATAATCGCATCATTATAGACTAATGACATTAATGTATTTCCTGTGTCCAGTTATAATTTTTTTATTAATTAATTACCACCCCTTCAAACACAACAAGATCTGAGAGACAAGAAAAGGCTTTTTTTAATAATACCATCTACATAATATTGTCAATTACTACATACTAAGTAATTGGTAATGTAGTCCGAGGCTACAAGATCATTTAGATTATCTGTAGTGTAGTTGAGTAAAAAGATTTACATCAGCGCCATTTTTAGTAAGACTTTTATATTTATTCAGAGATAAGGTTAAGGTCTGAACACAGTATGGTACTATGTATATTATACTCGTAAAACAAATGTGTGTTTTATGGAGAAATAGTATTATTTTATGGACGTGGAGGACAAACGAGCATACAACTACTTTCGCCTATTTCTGCCGTGATGCAGTAAGCATTCCTGTATTTCGGTCTGAAGGGCGCCGTAGCTAGTGAAATTTCTGGGCAAATGAGACTTAACATCTTATGATTAAGGAGACAAGCGCAGTTGTAGTGCCCGTCTGAATTTTTGGGTTTTTAAAAAAATCTTGAGCGGCACTGCTTTGCTGCACGGGCATGGCGTTACAACTACCATCAGCTGAACATCCTGCTCGTTTTGTCATAAAAAAAAAACGTATGTGATCACCACAGCCAACAGCCTAGCGAAACTCTCTAAGAACAAAGAAATTCACTCGATTACATGAAACGTGCAGTCATTGAAAGATTGACAGATGACGGCTATGATCTTGTAAAAAGCGGAGATAGCCGAAATCCACTACGTTTTATGCAACTGTTTGCTTACAAACTTCACCAATCGCCATGCTGAAATTACTACTATTTCAAACTTATGTTGAATCACTGTACGTTTCTTACTAAACTAAATTTCAATTTGTACTTAGGCAGTCCTGCCTCTTATTACGTAGTATTTACATCCTCTTTGGCAGCCAATATTATCTTGTAAAACAAGAGAAATAACAAGAGATTTGCCAAACTTATAAATCGTTGAATAAACGTACATTTATGGATTTGAAAACGAAAAACACATTGATACATGTCGGGCGAGAATCGAACAGAGCTTATTTTTACATTTGCATTGTTATCAAATTACAATTAGTTTTAATCTTTTACAAGTTGTTTAGTTTTAATATTGACAATGAATCACCACACTAATCGTGGACTGTATCTTGGAATCAAGTAAAGTTTTTTTTATGAAAATAAGGGACGAGACGAGGAGGACGTTCAGCTAATGCTAATTGATGCGGCCTGGCCATTACAATGCAGTGAATCTGAGCGACACTACAATTGCGCTCGTCACATTGAGACATAAGATGTTAAGTCTCATTTTCCCAGTAATTTCACACACACAAAAGCATCTAATAGTTGCCGTAATAAAAAAGCTATTGTTCTTAGGTAGTGCGGTATCAAGTTGGAACGCAGCGGAGACGAATCCTTAATCTAAGGTCATAATATCTATTATATAATTCGTATAGATAATTTTACTAGTTTTGGATTTTTGCATTTAAAAAAACAAAAGATCGATGTATAATAAATATACTTACCTGTGACACGAAAACAACAAGAAGGGAAGCTATCAATTGGAGCTCCATTTTCCTTTTTCTGACATAACAAACTATTGTTGCCTTATATAGTAGCCATTTATAGATAGGGCTACCATAATGTTCGTCATAACGCCCAGTTAACTTTGTTGTTTTATCAATCAAATAAGAAGCACGTATTTATTACGCGTTTATTGTCTAGACGTATAGATAACATACCAGGTGTTATGATTTTGTTAATATGTATTACTAATTAGTTTTTACTGTGCTAAAAACGCGCGAACAACCATTTTTTACCGACTTCAAAAAAGGAGGATGTTACCAATTCGTTTGTTACCTCAAAACTTTCGACTGGGTGAACCGATTTTGATAATTCTTTATTTGAAAGCTGGTGCTTCTCGTGTGGTCTCATTGCAATTTGGTCCAGATCTGACAATGGCATCCATGAGAAAACCATAAAAGTCTTAAATTTGATATACATACGTATAGCAAAGTGGATGATAAATTTACGAATAACTCAATATCGCGCCAACCGATTTCGATGATTTCGATTTTTATTGGTCCAGATCTGATTATGGCATTCATGAGAAAACGTATAAGTATGTGACAATTGTACGAATAACTCGATGATTTTATTGAAAAGAATAATCTTCAATGGCAGTATGGTGAGAGTTTGGTTAGGTCCTGATATCTGATATAAATTATTGGAGTCGGTGTCAGCCAAGGTAGCTTTGTAACTACATAAATAGTTATAGGTGAGATATGCTTGAGTCGCACGCGCGACGAAAGGGTGCGAGAGGAGAGAACGGGCCGCGGCGGGAGGACACCGATTCCAAAAATAAGAATAATTATTTTTATACTTTTTTGTGCATATTATATCTATTGTTTTGGAATAGTGTTTTTGAAGTCACTTGTATTTTTGTTAATTTTTTTTATAAGTGACTCCAAACGAGCTAGAGGCTCACGTTATGCGAAGTGTTGAGGTAACTTATGGATTTCCGCAATACCAGAGGATAAGAGATTCGTTGCCAGCCATGTGCTAAGCTTTAAGTTCTCTAATGATGAGATCTATAGCGTACTTAGACATTGCTCAGACTTTACTTACGTAAAACTTAGCTGGTAACACTCTCTTTCAAATCTAAAAAATATATATATTTCTATAAATCTAATATATCCATCTGCAGGATCTACTTTACAGGTGATAACCTGTAAAGTTCAGCTCAACCCCAATATTTGCATATTAGGAAATTGACTTGAGATGTCGCTCTTTATATTTTTATATATATTATATGCTTATATATAACAAGTGGGAGGCTCCTTTGCACAGGATGCCGGCTAGATTATGGATACCACAACGGCGCCTATTTCTGCCGTGAAGCAGTAGTGTGTTAGCATTACTGTGTTTCGGTTTTTCGAGAATCCTGAGCGGCACTGTTATAATGAAATTGTTTCACAGTGGAACTGTCAAACCGTGCGTCACCAACTTCTCTCATAGAAAATATGTCCATACAAAACAAATATTGAAAATTAAAATAATTATGGGTCCCAAATCGAAATAAAACCTACCCTATCTCTCGAGGTGGTCTAAACTGCACTCCATGAAGTAATACCCATTAAAATCAGTGCATTAGTTTAGGAGTCCACCGTGGACAAACAACGTGACACGTAATTTATGTATATTAAGATATAATATATATCTTATATATAAAATTCTCGTGTCACAATGTTCGTTCCCGTACTCCTCCGAAACGACTTGACCGATTCTCATGAAATTTTGTGAGCATATTCAGTAGGTCTGAGAATCGGCCAACATCTATTTTTCATACCCCTAAATGTTAAGGGGGTCCACACGAAAATTTTTTTTTAATTTTTTTGACATTTTTTTTTAAATTTGTTTGATTATGAGTCAGCATTAAAAAATACATACAACTTCAAATTTTCACCCATCTATGATCAACAGTTACTTTTGTATCGCGATTTTAATATCGGCAATACAACGTTTGCTGGGTCAGCTAGTTATATATATAAATGTCAATTTCCTAATATGCAAATATTGGGGTTGAGCAGGTATCAACTGTAAAGTAGATCCTGTAGATGAAGCCACAATCTGAGAGTTGAACAAGACATACCAAGATTTATGAAAGTTACGTCACAAGAACGGGTGGCTGAGTCCACTAAGAGCGCAGGTTCGAGTCCCGTATCATTCATAAATTTTGTAAAGTTTATAATTATTCTTTCCTAAGGTATCAAATTATTTCCCAGAATTGAGAAGAACTCCCGTAACATTTAACCATTTAGTTGAAAAGTATACGTAATGTATATAATATATGTAATAATAAATAAAAAATATAATGTATGTTATTAAGATAACAATAATTACTATGTAAAATTCTTTTAACCTTAGCTAGTCTAGCTATAGTTATTATATATTAAGCAATACTATGTATCAGTTTGCGTAGGGTTTTCAACAGGTTGCTATTATGTACTGTTGCATAACATTGCGGTTATCAAATTGAAGGTTTCTATATGATAATTATTGTTATAATAGGATATCCTTCTGTACACTGTTTCCATTTTATTTGTGCAATATTTATGTTAATAGCTTTGTTAGATTACTGCCACTAAGTTTCTACAAAGTTAACTTACTACTTTAAGTGCAATCGGGAATGACGATTTTCGTGTTTTAGAGTTTTTTTTATTTGTTTCAAATTTATTCCTCGAAAATCGAAAACTTTACTTCACAAAATAAATTAAATTTCAAATAAAATCTGCTTATGCCTGTGCCAATGAAGTCTTTTCATACGATACCCCAAATAACGCGGTTAACTTAATTCAAACTTAGGACCTCCCGCGCCGTTCCTTGCTTGAACATCCTGTTTTTTCTGATTTAATTACAAATGTTTTCAGATTTCATTATACTTGAAGTATGTGATAATACTTGCAAAATTTCATACATCTAGGAAAACCGAAAATACCTTATTATATTTGATTCCCTCAAGAGTGTCAAAATATACGTATCCCTTTTTTAACGTTAACTTAAAAAAAAACACAGTTTCCAGAGACTGTAGACTTGATTACATCGTTTTAATTTCAACTCGATACCTCTACGCGTTCTCGAGATAAGGGGTCTTGACACTTGACAGGCGGACAAACGGACGACAAAGTAATCCTATGTGGGTTCTGTTTTTTCCATTTGTGGTTCGGAACCCCAAAAACGGTTCTATTTATACGCTATATTGTGCTTTATATTCAATCATTGAACATTTAAATGTTTTTACGTGTATTGGAAAGTGCATTGGTGATGATATTGGATTAGTCTACCTGAGTCAAGTTAGCGATACAAAGTAAAATTAATTACAAGCCTTATTAGATGTCCTTGCTGTGAACACGTTATATTGCAATACGCTGAACTATTTACCTAGCTCAGATATGCAGCTCAATTATACCTCGTCTGGGCGTATATTTTCTTAGAAAACATGGGAAAATAAACCTTAAAAATGATTTCATCTATATACCCGGTATCCATCAAAGCGGAAATGAAAGGAGATGTATTTTTATAACCAATCAGTTTTCGTTATTTCCACGTCTCCTCTCCGCTTGCTTAGCTTCGGATGAAATGGATTAAGAGGAGAGGAGATTTCTCAATTTTCTATATAATTTTGTGCCGCGTCCAGCGATCAAGCGGAGCGGAGATGGTGCAGGCTGGCGTGATGACGTCTTCCTTTCGTATGCATCACTTGACTGATTTCAAGCTCGCACAGCTCACATCTCCTCTCCGCTTTGGCGGAAGAAACCTGACAGCTTCGCGGCTTATCTCCTCTCGTCTCCTCCCCTCTTCGCTTAAGTAGATAGAGAGCCTAAGGCATGTAGTAATGCCAATGAGGCGAGATGAGATTAAATTATATACAAATTTTGGATTTTCTGTTCTAATCGCTGTCGTCTGTATTACATAAAGGTGAGAGTCCGAATCAGCTGTATTTATGACAATTTAACTCAGTAACGGTCTATTTGTTTACATTCTTTATCTCCTCTCGTTGGCCTTAGTATAAATATGCATTAGATTTTGCGATCCAAACATTCACTATGCTCGATTGAATTGTACATTTTATAATACGGAAATGGAACTCAATATGGATCAATATTAACTTATTTGAAGCAATCCGCCTTTGTATTCTAAGGACATACACAAATCTACCAATTTTAGAGCATACCTTACCAATGTGACCAGAAAACTTAAGGTCCTAAGATTATTATCTTAGGACCTGTAAGTATGTAAGTAAGGAAAAGTATTGTTATGTCAAATTTTTCAAGATTTATCTCAATATATATTAATCCAGTGTCCCGATAGTTGTTTCCAGTTGACTCCTAAACTAATGAACAGATTTTAATGAGGATTACTTCATGGAGTGCACTTTAGTCCAACTTGAGAGATAGGATAGTACTTATTTCGATTTTCGACCCATATTTATTTTTATTTCCAATATTTTAGAATTTATTGTCACTCGGTTTAACAGTTCTGCTGTGAAATAATTTCACTATAACAACGGGGAGCATGTTATACGAAATAATTCTTGATGTTTTGAAATAGTATTGACAAATTAATAAAAACAGTATTTTGTTTATTTTTTACACAACAACGTCTGCCGGGTCAGTTAGTTCCACTATAATTAATATATAGATCAGTTCGTCTAGATCCTTTTACACAAAATTGCATGTACTTCGTTTACAGCAAGCCACTACTTCACGCTAGCCCATATTCTAGCGCCCTATAATTCACAGACAATTTAAATTTGACTCTAGACAAACGTCTAATCTTTCATTTTATTCGGTTGCTAATATATACTGTAATACTACTACCTACTACATGATATTTTTTACCAGCTTTTCATTAGCTTCAGCTGTATGTATGACTGTTTGTAACCGACTCATTAAAGCGCTATTTCGACCCACTTTAAACGGCCAGATTTCAAACTTCGTAGATTTATTGAGGACTTATGACAATAAATTAATTTGATAAAATTATTTCATTTTTCAATTTGTAAAATAAGATTTTTATTAATTTACACAATCTTTTCATCTTTCGTCGATAAGGCAGGTTATTTAAATTGCAATTGATGTTCATTATAATTTCAATCATTATCTTTTCAATCAAAGCGTGTTTTTTACTTTTTTAAAACTATTTTTATTTTATTTTCCAGGGCATCCCAGAGCTGGATGTGCCTGGTATCGAGCCTCTCAGCCTGGGTCAAATAGCCCTCGCGAGAGGTCCACAAGGCGCCAAGCTGACAGCGGTTGTCAATGATGTCAAGGTGACAGGACCCAGCAACTTTAAGATTACAGAACTAAAGTAAGATTAATATAAAATATTAACTGTATCGTTGGTGCACATGATTTATCAAATTATCGTGGATTTATTGATTCACGAGGAAGCTCATTGTCGCTCAGCCAGCAATGGACTGATGGATGATGATGGAGGGCTATGCTCGGAGATTTCCTGCGAGATCGAATCAGAAATGAGGAGATTCGTAGGAAAACCAAAGTCAAAGTTACGAAATTGAAGTGGCAGTGGGCATCGGGCCTACCATAAACTATTATTGCGTTACAATTGACAACCTAAAATGAACTACTTTGCTATTTCGTACCACGACGTGATTAGAGCTATCTAATTTAGGTTGACGTCAAATCAACTGATTAACTAACTTGTTGCTACTTCCTTAGAGGAAAGTGAATCGTGTTGTTAAGAACTTTTAAAAAATAGTTAAAACATACAGAAAAGGAAAATTTTTATTGGTAATAGATGAGACAATAATACTTTATTGAACATTTTTGTAAACAAAATACTGAAAATAAATACCAAAAATGAAAATACTAAAGACGAGGCAGTAAGAGCCCGAGCTATAGGGCCTGTTCGCAAGAACGTATTAAAAAAATGTACTCTGTGGTCCTGTCAAATCAAACACCAATGGAGGTGCGTTCATAACTTGTTATTTTTACGAAAACACCTAAGCAAACATTTAAATTGTAATTCAAAGAACTATATTTATTTATATTACTATTATTTGATAAGTACAAAAAAGGGCTTGATGGTTTATGATTTTACGCTATAAAGCGAAATTTTAAAATGTATTTTAAGTAATTTCTACGCAAAAAACCGCTAAAATCATATCATTTTAGGTTTCGAAACGCAACGGATATGGTTCGAGTAAGAGAGACGAACTTATACAACGACTGTAGAGCGTCATCTCTTTCTCACACCACGGACTACAGACAAATTTATTTCGTTCATTCTTCATAAGCGATCCAAACGCCATTCAGTAAAAGGCACTTTATGGTACGAATTTTAGTGATTCAGTTTAGGTTCTTAAACTGAACTGCATCGGAATCGCATCGCTTATTAAAAGTTGATGGTAGGCCCTCAGGGCACATAAGTCGACGGACAGATGGCGTTGGGGCGACCAGGTACCGGAAGACGTGGTGTTGGTTGGCCCCCTACAAGATGGACCGACGATCTGGTCAAGATCGCCGAAGTAAATAGGATGAGGGCAGCACAGGATCGACCGCCATGTCGATCTTAGGGGGCGGCCTTTGTCTAGTAGTCTTCCGGCTGAAATGATGAATGATGATGATGAAAAAATATGACTCAGATAGACGTCGAAAAAAATAGCGGCAAACAGTTAACCTTTATTTGTAGAAAAAAAATAAATGTAATAAACCTGGCCTGTTTTCATGCGTTTTGTAACAGCAAGAAGCTCTATCTAGATGTATTAATAATTATCTAAGAATTATAATAAGCATGTAGACTTTTTACCAACATAAAAGATTTTGCAGAGATAGTATATTATACTATATATTTGGTTATCTTGTAAACACCAACATGGTGTATGTTGATGTTTATAATAACAAATAATTCACACTTAAGATAAATTAAATTGAAATGGATAACAAGATAGAGATAGAATAATAATAAAAAAAAACATATAATAAAGATAATTCATTTGGATAACTTAAATTTTTTCGACGAAAATACCCTCATTGACAATACTAATATTAATAGCAGAAAATAATGAAATCAGTTTGATTTATACGAGAATAAGAAAAGAATAAAATAGGGATTTGTTTTATGAGCTTCTTAGAAATTTCACTTTAAAATATATAGGACGAGACGAACAGGACGTTCAGCTGTTGGTTATTGATACACTCTGCCCATTACAATGTAGTGCCACGCAGGATTCTTGAAAATTCCAAAAATTCTCCTTGAGACATAAGATTGTAAGTCTCGTTTGCCCAGTAATTTCACTAGCTACGGCGATCTTCAGACCGAAACACAATCATGCTTACACATTACTGCTGCCGTGAAGCAGTAATGTGTAAGAATAAGCGCCAACCAAATTCTAGCTGGCACCCTTTGCAAGGAAGCCTTCCACTGATTAATATTAATTAATTACATAAATAATTAAATAATATTAATTGATTACATACATACATATTTTTGAAACCTTTTTCTTTAATTTCAGGTCAGATCTGAACAAGAATCGATTTGACTTCAAACTGTTGCTGCCCCGGTTGGACTTCGCCGGAAAATATAAAATGGACATTCAGATACTGCTGCTGCGACTTCAGGGAAGAGGAAACATTACTGGATCATTTAGTAATTATTTTTATTATTATTACATTATTATTAAAACATTTATTGGAACTTCTGTAACGTGATTTTTTTCCGTGACGACATCGACGTCGTGAAGTAGGGGTGAGGTTCAGTCATTAATTTCAACTATTGCTTATAACACAAATAAAATTTGAAAAATAACAAAATTTTATGAACGATGCGGGACACGAGCCCACGACCTCCGCCGTTCCGTGCCGGTGCTCTAACCATCTGAGCTAACCGTTAGAGTGACATCTCGTTATAAAATCTTGTATGCTTTGTTCAACTCTCAGGTTGTGGCTTCATCTACAGGATCTACTTTACAGTTGATAACCTGCTCAACCCCAATATTTGATTTTTTCATAAAATTTTGTTGTTTTTCAAATTTTATTTGTGTATTAAGCCTAGAAGTGAGGGTTATCATTATTACTTTAAAAACATAACGAATAAGCTTATAAGTCAGATTGGCAGACTAGACTAGGCACACCACGAGGCATACGATTTAAGCTCTGCTTACCGAGAGGGAGTGTAGGTTCGAACCCTACACATAGTAAAGTATTTTTATTACATAGTATTTATCTTTTATATATAAGTAAAGCATTATATAAATATATTTTAAAATTTATTATATATTAAATTATTTTCTTTCGATTATTATGCTGATATTAATATGTTATTTAGTGAAAAAAAAAAAAATTGTCTGTAAAATGACCTTTCGTTTGCTATATTATGTAGCTTGTCTTACTCATTGTAATTAAAGATAAAAATATATCCGCCAGCCCCCCCGCGAGCATACATAATATGTCTGCTTGCTTTAGTTTACAACTATCGGTGGAAGACTTACGGCCGTTTTCAATTACCTATCTATCCTTAGTTTAACTTACTAGAGGTAGACAAGTGAATCATTTACGTTTACTTTCATTTCAATAACCTATCGACAGATAGCATTGAACTAAAACTAATAATATAACTGTATTGGACATTACTTTTTCGGTAATAAGTTAATATGTTTTTTAAATTATAAGTACTTGTAAAGTACTAAGTATAAGTATAAGTACTTGTGTATTTCATTATAATATAAATATTTGTAAGCTTCATAATAATTGCATGCTGCATCTGCCTTAAAAGATAACGCATTAAGAATTAACTTTAGATTAAATATTGTATTGTTGCTTGAATTAATGTAATTATCACTGGTGGATTGAATAAATAAATAAATATGGATAGATAAGATAAGATCTTGTCATTAAACGGTGATAGAAATATATCCGTAACTAGAGGTACATTATTGAAAACGGTCATTAAAGATCTTAAAATCGAAATCATCACTCGGACGGCACAATAAAAAATGGGGCAATATATTTATTATTCCCTGAAAAAGCTTTTATGAAACCATAGCGGGCAAAAGTTAAAGTAACAAAGAGTCATCATCATCATATCAGGTGGAAGACGTCGATTCTTGGACAAAGGCCTCCCCTAAGGATCTCCGCGATGATCGGTCCTGCGCTACCCTCATCCAATCCATCCCGGCGATCTTGATCGAATCGTCGCGTCTTTCCATCTTGTGGGAGACTTACTAACACTGCGTCTTCCGGTACGTGGTCGCCATTTGAGGACTTTACTGCTGTGTGTTCGTCGAACTATGTGCCGTACCCACTGTCACTTCAATTTTGCAATCATTTGGGCTATGTCAGTGACTTTGGTTCAGAGAAAACAATCAAACTAACAAAGTGTAGCGCAAATTAATCTACTTTATCTCTATTTCCAGAGGATTACACATGCAATGTGACGATGAAGGGGCACAAAGAGATGCGAGACGGAAACGAGTACCTGAACTTCGACCCTATGAAGGTCAAACTTCGTGTTGGCGAATCCTTCATCTACCTTACTAACCTCTTCGACGGCGATCCAGTATTGGGCCCAGCTACCAACAGGGTTATTAACGATAACTCACAAGTATTTCTGCAAGAAATCAGCCCAGTTTTAGAGAAGAGTCTAGCAGATATATTCACGGAAATGGCGAATAAAATCACGTCTAAATTCACCTATAAAGAACTGTTCCCCTGATATTCTGTGTTTAAATATACTAGCTGTATTAAGTTTAATGTGAATTTGTTTAACAGCACTTTGTATATTAGATAAATTAATACCAAATTTTATTTTGAGTTAGTATTATTAGTGAGGGTAGGTATTTAGTTTTAAAGTTTTTATTGTAATCGTATCGTTACTTTTTGCAAATTATTACTAAGTATTTATATTGCTATCAGTGTTTTATTTAAATTAACCATTTATCTAACCTTGTTAATGTTAAATTGTTATTATTGATTCAAATAAAAGCTAAACTAAATTCTCATTCGAACCGTTCTGTACTTTTGATAATAATTAAAATGTTATGTTTTGAAATATAGTTAGTTAAAAATTCATTAATACAATTCCTTAATTTAATTATTATTATTAGCTGTAAATAGTATGTAATTAGATTTACTACCTGACAAATTGTTTTATTTCAATAAAATGAACCCTTACGTTTGTTTATTTTATTTTCTATATCTACGTAGCATACTTAGAAAAATTTGAAAACAAAAAAAAATGTAATTTCTTAATGAATATTTTCTATAAGCCTTCTCGAACTCTGATAGCGCATCTTCTGGCTACAAAAACTGTATCGCTTCGAGCGAGGGTGAACCAGGAATTTGACCGCTATCCTGTTCAGGAAGTCTTGTATGTTCAGGATGTTGAGTGCTAAGTGTGCATTTTCGGGGTGGCTGGAACTGATCAGTGTCTCATATATAAAAAGTTTTCTCGCAAACCTTTTTCGTGTCCGGGTATCTGTTTCTTAATCTATTTTTTTTATGAAAAAGCAGGTGACAGTCGCCTGGTGTTGAGTGACCACCACCGCTCACATTCTCTTCCAACGCCAGAGGAATCACAAGAACGTTGACGGCGTTTAAGGAAATGGTGAAATGCCACACATCCAGATAGTGGGGATATATCCTAATTTGTTGCGCGTCGTGCGAAGGTGGAATTCAGCGGCAGGAATCAGATGAGACAGCTCTTTGAAACATCCCGTGATATACACATAATGAAACAAAGTCTTTACGCAACGCCAGGTGATCCAGCCGTTCACAGAGCACTGGGTCACCGTCAATTCCAGGTGCACTGCGTTGCAAGCGGTCAAATGGATCGAGCTGATACTGGGGTGCGCCAGACCAGAGATGACAACAATACACCATATGTGGCCGGCCCTGCACTTTGTAGAGCGCTAGAATGTGGGCCGGCTTGAAGTATTGTCGTGCTCTATTTATGACGTCCAGCTTCTTCGAAGCCAATTTGGCTTTGCCCTCCAGATGATGACCGCGGAGTTTGCAAACGCGCGAGAAATTGAGGCCCAGTATATCTATACTAGGCGCGGCTTTAAGGGAAGTGTTGTCGAAGAGCGCTGATACAACAAATTGGGGTTATCTGTGGTAAAATCGCAAACTTGAGTCTTCTTGGGGTTAAATTGGACAAGGTTCAATTTACCCCATTCCGCGACCTTCTCAAGAGAGAACTCGATAGATTTAGTGGTTTATCTATAGTGGTTTAAGTTAGAACTACAACTTACTAATATAATAGTCTTCATAAAAATTATATTATAAACTCAAGTGTGGGTCTCGTTGAGTGGCTCATGGATATCTTACTGTTTAAGTTGAATAAGTTAGTTGAGGCAGGGCGTACCTAAAAATGGGCGAATATTACTCATTTAACACTTTGGTAGATAAATTTTGCGCCTGTAATAATTTATTGTATTCAAAAAGAAAATGACATTGTCATAAAAGCGTATTTGCCAATTAATAATGAAACATCCTATATTTGGAGACATAACCTGAGAGTTGAACAAGATATACCAAAATTTGCGTCCCATGCGTACTCGACCGGTTGGCTCAGTTGCAAAGAGCGCTCGGACAGAAACCGAGAGGTCGCGGGTCACGCATCGTTCATAAGTTTTGGTTACGAATTAAATTCGTATAATTCGTTAAGAATCATTTGTGTGGTAAAGCTTACTATAACATATTCGTAAATGGCTATTCTAATGATACCAAAATAAAAGTGTTTTGGCTTGTTAGAGCCCTAGGGAAACTGAAATACACAGCTTATAACCTGGGTTTAGTTAAAGGACAGTAAATTCTTTATTACTTTTTATGAAATAATTTATATTATTTAAACACGGTTCATATATTGGATGTAGCATCTTATAAACAAATTTCTTATGCATATTACAATTTGCAGACATTGTAAAATACTCTATTTGATTAAAAAAAGTGGCCGTTGAGTTTCTTGTATGTTCTTCCCACAAGTTCAATTTCTTACGATCATATGGTAGATTCAGTAATTCAAAAGAAATATTATAGTGACTATTCAAAAGCGCTTAGCTTAGAGCAAAAGCATAACTGAATAAAGTTTATGTGACTATTGGACAGTCTCGGACCAATTTTATAAAATTGTTGGTTGACATTAAACCTATTTGAATACTAACTAAAGTGTTAAGTAATGAGTAAAGAGTATAAGTTAGCTACACGAAATCACTATAAGATGAGCAGGACGTTTAGCTGGTGGTAATTGATATGCCCTGCCCATTACAATGCAGTGCCGCTCAGGATTCTTGAAAAACCCCAAAGATTCTGACTGGCACTACAACTGCGTTCGTCACCTTTAGACATAAGATGCTAAGTCTCATTTGCCCAGTAATTTCACTAGCTACGGCGCCCTTCTAGCCGGCATCCTGTGCAAAAGAGCCTCCCACTGGTATAATAATTATTGACTAAGCCGTGTAGTCAATGACCGACACAGTTTATCAAGTGTATAACTAGTTACGCTAGCCATTACCTAAGCGAGCCATAAAATTGCTACTTAACTTTGAAGGGAAGTCACCTAAATTCACAATACCTTGTACAACTCTGATGTACTCACGATTTATATCGATATATTGATATATTAAATAGACAAGTATGTGTCTATTTAATCAGATGTTAAGTACATCGAAATTCTTACGTATATATAAAATGCAAAAGGCTTTCAATGCTACTTCTGATGTCCTTAATATGAAGGAATATTTGGAAATATGACATTTCCAAATATTCCTTCGCACAACACGCCACAAGTTAGGATATCATCCAAACCATCTGGATGTATGGCGGTCGTCCACAGTGCGGTGTTTCCGGGACGATACCGACATGGGCACCCTCAAAAACTCTTGCGGGTGGAATTTTGTAAGATACGTTCTTAGCTGACCTCTACTCGGCGAAAGGAATGTTCCTATCAAATTTTATGATGATGAATCAATATATAGGTATATTATATACTGATAGAAGATTAGTATCAAACTATTTCTCTTTATAAAAAACTTTTAATTATATTTACAATACTATGACTGTATAAAATTAAATCTATCATTACGTGGAAGCGTACCAAGAATACTGGCAGCATTTCCGCGCTGTATAGCTAGGCTGATCCGTTGACCGAAATAGCTGCACGAAGATAGTATTTTGTACATTCTCCACGCCTCTGGGCCCCACGTGCCAAGTGTCTCGACACCAAACGGCACAAAGATGTATGACTCACTGAGACCAACATATTGTCTTCGGCAGTCGAAGCAGCAGCCCCAGCACCAACTGACATAGCTTGGACATGAGAAGTAGCCAGAGTGTCGACCCAAGTCGCGTCCCACACCAGCGCCCTTCCCCGTGCCCAAGCCACCAGCGTCATTCCATCAGGACGCTTGCCATCGCGGCGGGTTATACCATTTAGCTCTAAATTAGTATAGTATTATTTATACTGGTAGGTACATCCGTTTGGTCGTAAACTGATAGTTCAATTATGAAACCTTACCGCAAAATCGTTGCTCTTGAGACATTTTTATGTAACAGTTTGCGGAACTGCTTACGACCATTACGAAGTACGTTTATTTTTACGTTTCGGAAATTACGCACAATCTAATAAAACCATTATCTGTGCGCTAAGAGATTTCACACCAAAGAGTAGGGACAGATATTTACGTATAGAGTTTCATTAATTATTTTTGAAGAGAAATGTAAACTCTCACGCATCGCCCTTCCCCGCACTTTCGCCCGCTACCCGTTGGCATCTTAGTACCTACCCGTCCCCGCCCCGTCTGTTACCCCGTGGGACGGTCGCGCACGAAGTTGTGGGACTATAGTACGGCCCGCTCGTCCTTTGCGTGTCTCCTGCATTGTAGGTCAACATGTCTGGGACCAAACTGTCAAATTTTATAAAAAAAACTACACGTTAGATTGTCAGAAAGTGTCCAATGTTGGAACGTTTAGTGGACAAACCTCATTTTCAATATAACTCTATGGGACATTTTTGAAGATTAACAGTTTTTGATACCATAGAAACCCAAACTCAACTATTTTAAGGCTTTTCTCATCAAGACCTTTCTAATGACATATTATCATGGTTTGAACCTTTTGTGATTGCTGAGGAATAAAATTACCAACGCAGTCTTTGTACTTCATATATATAGATATTTAAAATTTGTTATGTTTTTAAAGTGATAACCCTCACTTCTGGGATTCATATACAAATAAAATTTGATAACAAAATTTAATGAACGCTGCGGGACTCGAACCCACGACCTCTCGCGTTACGTGCGAGTGCTCAGTTGGAAGACAACTGAGCTAACCATTCGAGTGAAGTATCGTCATAAAATGTTGTATGCTTTGTTCAACTCTCAGGTTGTGGCTTCATCTACAGAATTTACTTTATAGTTGATAATCTGCTCAATCCCAATATTTGCATATTAGGAAATTGACTTGAGATGTCGCTTTTGCAAATTCAAAACAATTTGTTATGTTTTTACTTCACTTCACTTCTGGGATAAATAAATACACAAAGAAAATTTGAAAACAAAATTTTATGAACGATGCGGGACTCGAACCCACGAATTCTCGCGTTCCGTGCGAGTGCTCTTCCAACTGAGCAAAAATCTCATTTGCCCAGTAATTTCACTAGCTACGGCGCCCTTCAGACCGAAACACAGTAATGGTTACACATTACTGCTTCACTGCAGAAAAGACGCCGTTATTCTTCCCATAGTCTAGCTGGCATCCTATATGCACAGGAGTACATAGGAGCCTCCCACTGGAAATGTGGTCATGTGGTCTTATATGCGATATGACGGTCAGAAATTTAGGTCATCAAGAATCATGTGCTCCACTCCATTGTCATTGGTAGGGCTGCCTACTATTTAAAATAACGATTGTCTCGCCATCTTCATCACTTTATCACAAATGAATTTCTGTAACTGAACAATTTTTTTTATAATATTGCCACACTCTTACACAAACTATCTTGCCCCAACTTGCCTGTACTATGGGCACAATACAACGATACTATATTTAACACTTACTTTAATACTTAAATATATATAAATACACATATATAAACATCCGTGACACGGAAACAAACATTCATATACATCATGTTAATGTTAGCACCTTCCGGTTTCCAGGACCCAGTCCCGGACCCGGGACCTCTAGCTCAGTAGGCATGGTCACTAACCACTGAGCTATAATGGTCGTCATGCTGACAAAGTACCAAAGTATCTTGTTAAACGTAAAGTAAATAAAAATAATAATTAAGAAAATATTCCATTACGCTATGCAAAATACCCAATGGAAAACTACGCACTTAAAATATACGCTCAGGTCAAACCTATACGATACTGAGATATAAAGTACACAGAAACCCTGAAACACCTTGAGATAAACAACTTTCGGCTGACCTTTGAATATGCATTGGATTAAGCTTAAAGAATATGGTATCGTCCTATGTGGTCATTATTCGTGAAATGTGATGTAATTCGATCGCACATGAAAATTTACGAAAACGCTTCAACGCCTTAAGAAAATTATTGTTATCATTCTGTTAGGTATTCTTAATAATTCAGGCTTTATAAGAAACATATTAGCTTTAAGGGTAAATATGAACTTTTATAAAAGTCCCAGTCGCTATTCAGGAATTATCTATAAAAAAAATATATGTTTTATTGTAAAATGGCTTTGTCGTAAATCCTATTACTCTACAGCTGAATATCTAAGTGATCCGACAGCCTGGGACTAGATTATGATTATTTATAGTAATAAAAATCACAGTATAACATTGTATATTGCACAAAAAGAATGCTGGGAGAGTTTTATTGCGCCGTTTTTTCTCTCTCAGAGCGTCATTTGTTTCCGAAGCGGTGGTAGTGTTTGAAGTGAAATCAAAATTTGAAGTGGAATTAATTTTGATAAAATAATTCCTTTATGCCTTTTTTATGTCTTTTTTCTTGTCACAGATACCGAAAACTATTTGCCACAAAGATCGGTTTGGTTATTATCTTGCGTTATATTTACAACAGATTTTGTTAGGGATTATTGATAAAAGCCTAGTTAACAGAGTCAGTATTGTGCCATGCCCGTTAATAATTACATCTGTACAGTAAGCAAAATCAAGTGAGCAGTACTGCCACGTGTTTGGGTACCTATAGATAGCAATGAGATGTGAGAGAAAAAGAATGATAAGCGACGCCATTTACGATAATTTTCCCAATTGAAACAGCTATATGCTTAATATTATAAAAGTAATAACTAACGCAATTTATCAAAAATAATCTAGTCAAACTATCCATTGTACTCAAATATATCGGATATTTCATATAATTTATACAAGTAAATTTGAGGCCGAAGCTAAGATAAAAGGTTTAGTAACCACTAGTTTGAGAGTTCGTAGTGATGTGATCGTTTGGTCTTGCAATTATTACGAGAGTTGCATTGGAGGTTTGTGCGAGTGATTGCCAATGAGGACATATCCAGAACAAACTCGTGCGACAACAATGAATCATACGCTTGTTTGTTATGGGTTTTTATTATAACAAAAACAAACAACTACTGTTTACATTGTGAAGCTACTAGTTAATATTAAAGTATTTTAAAACTATGATTTTATCAAATTCATTCTTCAGACTATCGTCACGAAGAATTCAACTTAAAGACAGACTAGTACTACGGTATTTGTCTGATGTATCTTCTTCTAATAGCATGTAAACTAATATTAATGTTATTTTTATCTTTCATGCTTATTTTATAATTATTTGCGAAACAAACATCTGGTTTACAATTATAACTTATTTAATACTTAAAATTAATGATGGTTACTCGAAAGTTCCACATATACCTGTTGCCAAAAATACTGAAACAAAGAAAAAAAAATATATATTGCAAGTTACATTTATTACTTTTACAGTGTGTTAGTTTAATACATAAATATAAAAACAACTTATATTTATATATACAGGGTGGCTGAGTAGTTGACGTCCAAAGCTAAAATTTGAGAGCCTCATGGTGATGAGTATACGAATCACCCCTATGTATGTTCTACGATTTTGCGTAGTTTAGGAGATAATAATTTGTTTCACCTAATTGTGGCGTAGGACTATTTTCTAATTTTTTTGAAGTTTTTTTAATCTTTAAGTTAATTTTATTGATGATAATTATTAACTACAGTTGCAATAACCACTTAAAAAATCTATGAATACTTTAGACAATGCGGAACTAGTTTAGAATAGAGTCGTAAGTTCAAGATAACTGCTCCAGCTAAATTCATGAAAATGTTCAAGGTATCAAAAAATAAATAAAATGGGGAGCCTATATTTTTAAAAACTTCCCAGAACATTGGCCAATAAAATGAGCCAAACTCAAATTTTTGCTTTGGACGTCAACTCAGGCTGGTCTCCAATGGCTGCAATACAGTCCTTTAAACGTTGAGGCCAGTTATCAATAGAAGCACGCACTCTTTCCATGGGAAAACACTTCACTGCCAATCGTACGGATTGTATAAGGGAATCCAAATTATCATGGTGTTTAGAGGAAGCCGTACCTACTCTCTTAAACTGACCATAAATCATAATCCAGCTGATTAAGTCCGAAACGTTCGTTTGCGCTGTCAAAACCATACACTTACAATATACACTAGCGTATAGACGAACAAAGCGCGCAAAAGAACATTGTTTATCCAAGGATGCTTCATGAACATGATGGTCGTGATTACTATCATATTTAGTAATCGCATCGAACAAAATACAATGATTTATTAACTATGTCGAGCAGCAAGCAGCACTCTCGAGTTGACGAAGATTCCTAATATCTACTGCTTTGGAAGACAGGCATGTTTGTATGTTTGTACTTCCCTCACAGTGTCGAGGATTTATGGCAACTCATTATCGAACATAAATTCATTCAAAGTTGTTCGTGGCTTGAAATAAGATAAATAAAGTACATTAAATCTATGACACAACTTTTACCCAATATTAGTCACATGTTGTAAGTTGTGATTTTTTTAGATTTTTGCAAGAGATTGATAAATAATTTCTTAAAAGTTTATCACTCAACATATTATAAATGACGTGTGATATATTATGTATGAAGGCCGGACGTGTTAAGTGTGTTTTTTTGGTTAATATTGACCTATCTATGTAAATGATTCTATTGACGAAACAATTGCTAAGTTTCACTTTAGCCTTGTGCCAAATAAAAAAATATATATTACTGTGTTGTGCCTCGATGTACCCCTCGAAGCCTACGTCCATTTTTTGCACTAATGAAAGTTAATATAAACTTTGGTAAAAATTCTTCAATCAAGTGAATGTCAAAACAATATAATGAGTACAAAAATATAATACTAGACTTGGACAATGGTGCTGATGGGTTAAAATATATATAAATAAATATTGTAAAATTCATTACACGTAAATATTGTTGTTTTATATTTTTAATAATTTTAAATATAATATTTGATACATTTTAATTTTACTAAAATTATTAATGTAACCCAAGTTACATAATATAGAAAGGTTACAGTATTTAAGGTTACAGTTTTTTTAGTAAGTACTTAGTTTATGTATTAGTGTGCAATTATTGGGTTTCCGAATAAATAAATACATATCAGCTCAGGATTAATTAAAAAAAATGGAGTCTTCTGATTTTTAGCATTATTGATGCTGCGCTGAGAGTAAAAAAGAAAAAAAAATGTAATTGTATTAATCACTATTATGGATAATCCTCCCGCCCCGTGCCACTAATTTGTTAATAGTTTCTGGTATAACATGATTTAAAAATTTAAATTGGATGATATTATAAAACTAATCACAATTTCCCTTCAAAATACAAATAACTATCTTATTATATTTATAAAAGGTACTTGTAATCACTTAGATAGTAGATATGTTAAGTTTTTATTTTTAATTTATGTTCCATTTTTAATTTATGAAGCAAAAAGTTTTTACCTGATTCTATTCTAGTACTCAATAAGTGAATTTGTTATTTTATTTAGTATTGGTATGATATAACGGTAATAATAATTATTTTCTCTTTTTCTTCTATCGCTATTAAGCGAAGTAAAACACTAATTTTGAACCACACATATCGCTAAATGGAATAAACTAGCGTCAAACCACATCAACAAGTTAAAAGTTTATCAATATTTTTGAATGTAAATTGTCCTGTGGTGATATTTTTTTATTGATTGTAGAGAACAAATAGGCCGCTGGTTTCCCTGATAGTGGGTTATCACCTCTACCCATGTTATTTTGCAACACCAGAGAAATCTAGCTTGTTTTAATGTGTTTGTTAATAAATTCCAGCAAGATATAGTATATATAACCACTTCTAAAAAATAGGTTTATGAAGTCATTGCAAAATTCTACTTATGGTTCAGGCATTAGGAGATCACCTACCAATCCAATTCTAACGTTATTAACATAACATAAACATAACACACTTAATATCTTATATCTCAAGTTGACGAGCACAGTTGTAGTGCTGCTCAGAATTTTTGGGTTTTTCAAGAATCTTGAGCGGCACTGCATTGTAATGGGCAGGACGTATAAATTACTATCAGCTGAACGTCCGTCACGTCTCGTCCCTTATTGTCATAAAAAATATCATTATGTCACATTTTTGTTATGTTAGGGACATTTATATATAACATTTTCAGTTAGTACACAATTCATATCAAGGGCCATCCATAAATTACGTCACACGAATTTCTTGACCTTATTGTCACTTTTGGTCACATTTGCTACTCTATCAAGTGCAATATCACAATCTAACATATAGAAATTTATGAAATTAAAACAGCAGTGTTCCGAAATTATTTTTATTTCTATTTAAATTAGTTTTCAATAAAATTAACATTAAATCAAAAAAGGGCATGAAAATCAAGAAACATAAAAAAATATATTATACTAACGGACCCGACAGGCGTTGTTCTGTACATACGTCTTAAATTTTAAAAATCAGTCCAGCATTTAGGTGGAGTTCACTAACATACACATGGGCTGGAGAATTATATATGGACTGAATTGAGAATCTAAACCAATCTAAAATTTACTGCACCACAGAAAAAAATCATCAAAATCGGTCCAGCCGTTTAGGAGGTAGTTCAATTGTGAATCTAAGCCATTCTCGAATCCACCTGAAGACACACATAAAGTTTCATTAAAATCGGTCCAGCCGTTTAGGAGGAGTTCAGTTACAACAGACGCGAAAGACATAAGAAATATATATATTAAGATTTGCAAGTTTAGGAGGTATGTAGTTTAAATTTAGTGTTGTTATACTTAGAGATGTAAAATATTATATTTTGAAAAATTGAGACATCACAAAAATTTGGGACATCACCCCCTTCACGTGTGACGTAATTTATGAATGGCCTTTGATACGATTTCTTGTATTATTTCAAAAGTTAAATTATGTTCTTTTATACATGGTCCTTTTCAATTTCAAATTGTAAAAACGAATACTTAATGTAAGTTGACTATGTTTTGACACTAGTTGTGAAAGAAGCTTCATAATACTTGCATCAAACGCGCATTTTATTCTATATAATTAAATTAAATTATCATACAAAACTTAACGCAATATATACATTAAAAAGAAGCCAACAGTTCGAATTTTAAGTATTGAATTACATCAAGTGACAGGATTTAAGAAATTCCCTAATGTGATCTGGAAATCCGATTGTCCCCCCAAATTATTATTGACCACAGTTACTCAATCCGGCGTGTGTTCTCTTTGTTGGGTCTCCTTTCATACAAATAACCACAACCTGTAGTTCGGCGCGCACTCTCGCGAACCCCTTCACCGCTGTCAGATTTCAGCGTTCGAATTTTAAATTGTAATAAAATGAAGGTGTTATTTGTTTTTGTTGTGTGTGCTGCCAGTGTCTATGGGAAAATATTGCGTAAGTTTCTGATGTTCTTAATTTCAAATAAAAATGTTCCAAATTCTAATAATGACGTCGGTTTAATATTTATGTTTTTTGAAGTTCGAAATTAAACTTATTTTGCTATTATTCGTGTAGTGTATATGAAACTTGAACTTATGTATTCGTTTATTTTAATTTAATTTAAATGTTAAGTAATACTTAAGAATAGATATTAATTTAAGTACATAATTAATTTTGTTAATGATATGCTTTTTTTTTTTTGTAATTCAAAACATATTTTAATGAGTTGTAAAAATATTCGGCACGTAATTTCAGAATAAACACTAAATTTATGGGAGTGTTTAATATAAAAAAATTTTAATACTACTCGTTTGATTTTTAAAATGCTATTGATGTCATTTTACTAATTAGGTAACATACTTTCAATATTAGTTTAAAGTTTTTTGAAAATTGTAATACTTACGGAATAACGGCGTGGTCACACTTAACTATTACATCGTATATAATATAGGTTTGGGGCTTATGTAATTTATACGTCTATAGAGTGCTGTTAGACAACCGATCAAAACAGGCCAGGAATATTAGTTTAGTGTGTGTGACAAGCTACGTCTTGCGATTTGTATGACACTTTGTGTTAGTGTGCGTGCTCAAAATAGAGGTTAGTTCTAAATTTTTTTTTTCGACCTTTTCACAACTGTCATAGTTTATTAGGGTTGGTGTCCATTTAATGTTCCTAGGATTAATCATATTTAATTAGTTTCTAGCATGTAATTAACAGCCAGTATTTTTTCCTCCCAGCCTTGCTGTTTAATTTATTACTATTATCAATTTCTTTTAACTTTCCTATCGACAAGTAGAGTTGGTGCTTGCCTCCCACGCCTTCGCTTTGGGTTGCATATTACATGCGGTTTGAAATGAACTCTTCCCTCCGGAGATGCGTATACAATTTTTTATATACATGTTACCAGAAGATTGCTTTTTTAACTTTTGTAACGCGTAACGTTACGAAGCGGTTTACCCTTCCATAAGAAGTTATCACTTCAAAAATAAGCTGTAAATAAATCAAACATGTTGCTCGAGAAAAACTACTACTGTTAAGACGTTTATTGCACGAAAAATTTAATAAAAATTATGAGTTGCCTGAACAATAGTGATAGTTTCTGGAGACACTAATTGTGTAATATTTCTTTATGTAAGATCTAAAAATACATTTAATCACATAGTACTTCTTTATGACGTACTTCTTAAATAGTGGAGATTGGCCGTCAGTGAACTTTGTCCTTCTATTTTGCCAAGCCAGTAGATCGAATTTGATTTGATTGATTGCAACAGAATATTGGAATTTGAGATGTGAACAACTTTAGTCTTTTTTTATGAAAATAAGGGACGAGACGAACAGGACGTTGAGTTGATGGTAATTGATACGCCCTACCCATTACAATGCAACCTCTCAGGATTATTGAGACCTTGAGACATAAAATGTAAAATCTCATCTGTCTGGTAATTTCAACGCTACGACGCTCTTCGGACCGAAACACAATAATATTTACACATTACTGCATCACGGCAGAAATGGGCGCCGTTGTGGTACAATCTAGCCGGCATCCTGTGCAAAGAAGCCTCCTACTGGTAAAAGTCTGTTGGTATTGGCCCATTCCCAGATGCTTCGAATCCTTCATTTCTTTTGTCAACGCTTCGGTATACTTGTATTGTGCCCATTATTAAGAGTTTTATGTCGTATCTCTCATGACGTACGATGAACGTACATACAGATTTCGAATATCAGGATCACCTGATCGAATGCCATTTCTGCAATTCATACTTTCTTATATCACAGATTGACAACAATCACAATAATATGTTGGTTTCCGATCCTTAAGACATTGAATAAAAGTGCCTAGGAATTCAAAAATATATATAAACACATTGGTACGTGGCGGACGAGGATCGAACTGGGGCTCTGTGGTGATAGTCGATGGTGCCACATATAGCGCCACTGAAACTTCTAGACATGACCTATTTTATATAAATTTAATATATCTATTTAAACCATAACCTTATGAGGTATTTTGATAAAAAAATATTTTATTTCCAGCTGATTATTTCCCACAATGCAAGAAAAGTGATCCACAGATAGAAAAATGTCTGCTGGAGGCGATTGAAGTGGTCAAACCCAGGATAATAAACGGTGTTCCTGAGCTGAACATCCCTTCTCTAGAACCCTTCAACGTACCAACCTTGAAGTTGGACAGAACAGGGTCAAACTTACGTTTGAAAGCTACAGTTAAGAATATGAAAGTTTATGGTGGCAGCAACTTTAAGATTGAAAAGATAAAGTGAGTATAGTATTGTAAGTATTTCTTAAAATGTCTATTCCACAGATTGAGCCTACTAAGAAGACTCCAAATACTTAGATATTCGGAATGCAAACAATAAAGTCAATCAACTGAGGTAAGCGGCCGCGGGGTACTAAACACTCCTTGTTCAGGTAACTGTCATAACTTTTTTGATACGCCCTGCCCATTACAATGCAGTGCCGGTCAGGATTCGTGAAAAAACCCGAGAATTCTGAGCGGCACTACAATTGCGCTCGTCACCTTGAGACATAAGATGTTAAGTCTCATTTGCCCAGTAATTTCACTAGCTACGGCGCTCTTCGACCGCAATATAATAATGCTAACACATTACTGCTTCACGGCACGTTGTCGTACCCAATTATAAACGTAAACAATCGCTAATGGCTAATTTTAATAGGCGTCTATGAGATCGGTGTACAAACGAACAGTACTAGAATTTATAATTACATCTGGGCGGAGCGCAAGGGTTGGGAATTAGTACATACTAAAAGATTGACGACGTGGACGGCGCGGCGGAGCTAATATAGCTCGGACAGCAACCAGTTGCAGCGGCGGACGACGTGGCACTCAATAGAAATCCCGAGAAATCGCCAAAATAGCGTATAATTGAAACCATTTCTTGACGGTTTATGTAAAGCTTTTATTTTTACAAAAAATAATTATATGTCTACAGAATATGAGAAGAAAATTAATTTTTTCTTTACATTTCTATCTTTAAACTAAAGTACCTCTTCACTTATACAGTTGGAACCATGCTTATCATTCAATCTAGATAAAAACTGTATGAAAAATTATGATCTGCTTACGAATACTATTTAACATCTCATAGTTTTGTTATTTTTGTAGAGAAAATTGTATTTTGTTTGTAATAAATTAAAAATGCTTCTAATTCCAAAATAAAACTATGGCGATCTTTTGCGAGAGAGGTAATCTAGCACCGCTCGATTCCTCAAGGCCGTTGGCTTGGTCCCCAGTCTTAACGGCCGTGTAAATCGTGTGTATGTGTGCATGCGTCGATTCGGGCGCTCTAGTATGAAGGTAAAGTACTGTTCTCTTACTGTACTGTGACGAAGGTTAATATTCTTACACGCCTTGTACCTCTCTATGCAAACTAATTTTCTCTATCTTCGAGACCCCTGTTTTAGTTGAAAACTTACCCACGTCTCAAGCATCAATAAAGGGTCTGCTATATATACTATACGGCGGATAGTTTTTTTTCTAAAATATGGTCTAGAGAAGCGATAGCTCGTAGTGTGTCATGTTAGCGAAAGGGTTTATTGTAATAGTAAAAAGGGTGAACCTCTGACCCCGAAGCTATTTTAAAACTGTATTTTCTGGGTTAATGATGACGCGACAGATGACAATGAGAAATAAAAAAAAATTAAATGGTTGTGAGTCTGTGTGTGTACCTATGTGTTTAATTCATAGTAAGTAGGTTACATAAGTCTTTCCGTTTCTGAATACGATAATTGCTTACGACGCTCAGCTTAAGTGAAGAACTATTATGCAATACAGTAATGAAATATTTTTTTTTTGATATAATTCAAGTTAATCAGAAACGTATGACGCACTGATACAGTAACTACATAAAATATATCAATTTATCAAAATGTCTCGTAGTTAAATATTTTTCTACGAAGTAAAAAGTAAAGTATAAGATTTACCAGTGGGAGGCTCCTTTGCACAGGATGTCGGCTAGATTATGGGTACCACAACGGCGCCTATTTCTGCCGTGAACCAGTAATGTGTAATTATTACTGGGTTTCGGTCTGAGGGGCGCCGTAGCTAGTGAAATTACTGGGCAAATGAGACTTAACATCTTACGTCTCAGGATGACGAGAGCTGAAAGTCCTGCTCGTCTTCTCCCTTATTTTCATTAAAAAAATCTCAGTCGTAAATGTAATAACAATAATGAATTATGAAATTATTAGTATGGCATTAATGGTTTCTTTTACTCACGTAGAACTAGTCACTACGGAACCCAAGCCAATAACAACGTGAACGTTGTGAAAGTTTAGCCATTACATAATTTATAAGTTGCAGAAATAAATTTAGCAGTGCGTGAAGTACAATGTACTAATTTGTTGTGCTAGAAATCTCAACCTACTGTAGGGCTTAAGCATAGTTCATAACTTTTACTATTGAAACCACAGACATACAGTATATTAGTGTATAAACAAACAAAGCGTGTGACAGAGGAGTACATCTCTTCAAGAGAATGTATGTGTGTACTTATGTTCACCTAAGACGCCTGAAACACTAGCCCAATTGAAATGAAACCTTGTAAACTTTTTTCTTTTAAGCCATAGGTTGAATTGATATGAATGTAAGCATAAATATTGTTTTTGAAAAAATCTGTTATTACCAGAAAAGCTTCACTTGCGTCGATGTCTTTCATATGAACCTTAAATGATTGTATGACTATTTCAATTATGATGGAACGAGAGGTTTTTTAATGTACTGTTTTCTATAAGAAAATGTTATTGGTCTTTTCACTATAAGGGACGAGTATTGAGCGATTTATTAATTAATTATTGATATAAATAGTCAAAATACATGATCGGATTTGGTCCGTACCATCAGACGCGGTCTGCGGTGCTATTCTCTTAATTTCAAAATCGTAGACGTTAAGTTCCGATCCCCTATAATCTCCCTAGAACGTTAACTATAATTGGATCGCAGCCGCGCGTCGACGAAATTTGAACGACTAGCTCACATGAAGTGAATATTATTCTACCAAATCTAAAATATTTCTACTACTATTTTAAGGGTTATTATATTATATGCTCTATTAAATGAAGTTTTAAGTTGTCATTCAACCAAACGTCAAGATTTTGCAGAATAAGCATATCCCAACAATTGATATTCGATCTTTTTTTTTACGAAAATAAGGGACGAGACGAGCAGGACTTTCAGGTGATGGTAATTGATACGCCCTGCCCAAAATAATGCAGTGCCGCTCAGGATTATTGAAAAACCTGAAAATTCTGAGCGGCACTACAATTGTGCTCGTCACCTAGAGACATAAGATGTTAAGTCTCATTTGCCTAGTAATTTTACTAGCTACGGCGCCCTTACTGCTTTGCGGCATTGTGCAGTTGCAAATAGGCGCCGTTGTGGTACCCATAATCTAGCCGGCATTCGGTCCAAAGGAGCGTCCCACTGGTAAAATCTTGTAACGAGAACACGCATCACACGATCTCCCTAAATACCATACATTACTGATCAATATAAGACCTATACGATACAGGAACGATGGCTGGTCTATGCTTCAACTCGTGAACGGGTGCTGCTTGTGGTGCCAAGTCGACCTGTTATAGTTAATAAATTATTGTATTTTTTGGATGCAATTATTAATTATGACAGTAATCACGACCATCATGTTCACGAACTAGCCTTACACAAGCAATGAATTCCAGCTCTAAAGGTTGATGCATCCAATATACGACAATTTATATTTATACAGTTTATTCGTTAGTAATTTTATGCAATATTTGATAAACGCTTTTAACTTCGAACACGATTCATATATTGGACGCAGCACCTTATTAACTAATTTGTTTTGTATATTACAGTCATTGTATAATACTCACTTTTATTTAAAAGAATGTACGTTGAGTTTCTTGCATGTTCTTCTCACGAGCTCTACTTTTTATGAACACATAGATAAATAATTCACATTACTTAAAGAAAAAATAAGTAAAAATACTGATGATTTAAAAAGCGCTTAGTTTAAGCCTGATTGAATAATCTTTATTTGAATTTTCTTAATCTTAATTTTATTTTAAATATCTTTCTGTATGTAAATTCTATTATTTCTGTGTTATCCATTTATCTTAATGTTTTCAGATTGAACTTGAATAACAAGTATGTGGGTGAGGTTAGGTTGACAATGCCCAGGCTGGTGGTGGTGGCAGAATATGACGTGCACGGATCCAGGATATTGACACTCGACATCAATGGGAAGGGGAAATTCAGGAGTAACTTCAGTAAGTTGCGTTGCAATCTCGTCGTGTTATATTCAAAATTGCAATTTCAGCTAGAAGACACCCTGCCTGACTGCTGGAGACAGGTCTTCCCCAGTGATCTCCATTTGTCCGTCGAGCTATGTGCCCTGCCCACTGCCACTTCAGTTGCGCAACCGCGTCATATAATCCACGTTAATGAAACTTTGTCAAAGTAATTAACAATGACAGTTTTCGAGCAAAATTGTGTTAACCAGAACCTGTAAAAAATCAATTATATTCTGTAAATATAAATCGACTTAATACTAATTCCTGGTAGACGTAGTGTTCGAAGGCCCCCCAACGACGACGAGTCGTCCCCCCTAGAAATTAGGTGAAGTTATTGAGTATTTTTTTTTGATGACTGATGAACAAGATATGGTCAAGATCGCCAGAATAGGTTGAATAATGGCAGGGCAGGCCCGATCGTCATGTCGATCTTTGGGAGAGGCCTTCGTCCAGCAGTGGACGTCTTCCGGCTGAAATGATGATAACTGATTTATTCTTTAACTTAAATACTGAAACTTTACAACTAAGCAATAGATATTTACAATTTGGATGTGTACACTGTACACTTAAAGGCTAAGCGCATATTCGGATTTTGCACAGCCGAACCATCGGACGCTGTCTGGTAACGGACCAGACCAGTGCGATGGTAGGTCTATTTTTCCATCACACAAAATTATTATTATAACATTTGCATAAACATGTTAGATTGATGTTACATAAATATTATAAAGTACATGTTTGCCACATTTATGACGTGCAAATTTTACAAAAAAACCTTTCTAAATCATTAGTTACAATAATATCAATTTAACAATAGATTAGTAACAATATTATTTATTAATATTAAATTATTTAAAAAAAAAAAGTCATTTTTTTAATTTAAAAAATATTCGTATATTTTCAATTTAGATGAGAAATTTCTATTTGACGATACCTCTCTTATTATCTTTGGGATGTGATCATAGATTTTTATGCACATACAAAAGCAGTTTCTCTGAAAAAATGTACTTCTACAGCAAGGTAGTTGTAGTTTGGTGGGGTCCCTGGATGGGAAAAGAGACTTAAGAACCTTAATTTTTTGCAAAATTTATATACCTCCTGTTCAAGACGTAGTTTTCCACGATAACGTTATTGTATAAAATATGTTGTTTTCAGCTGGAATAACAGTAGTGGCCAGAGGTTCTGCAAAACCAATAGAGAAAGAAGGGATTGAGTATCTACAAGCAGAGAAGATGATCACCAAGCTGAAGATAGGACACGGCCAGCTCACTTTAGACGACACCGAGAGACCAGCAGCTGGTATGTGATTGATTTTTTTTTGGAAGAGTGGGACAAATGAGTGACGTCACCTGATGTTAAGTGATCACCGCCGCCAACGTTTTCTTGCAATACCAGAGGATTGACAGTTGCGTTGCTGGCTAGAAAGGTATATAAAAAACGGAAACACTGCACAAGGAAGCTCATTCTACAAGTTGGTTGAACGTGGAAGAAAGTTCCTTGAAAACCGCACTGTGGAGGAACGTCACACATCCATCAATATGATTTAAAATCACTTATTGAACGTCAAAATCTAGCACCCACTCAAAATAGTACCTATACCTCAGACCTGAGAAGCAAGGCTGCAAGAAACTCAGCGGGATTATTTTTGACAGTTGATACATTATACATATACTTATATATACTATATTACATATACATATTTTTGACAGTTGACCTGCTCAATTCCAATAATTGCTACGAAATCGACTTAAGATATCGCTCTAAAAAAATCTCAGCGATATGTTATTTTTTAGTGGAATATTTACTTCTGGTATTCAAACTGTTATCAATAAATTTAATTTTTGTTACGATTAATACAATAATTATCTTTTTCTTATATCTGCTTAAATCTTTATCTCTAGTTGAACTCTATATATATATACACAACTGATTTTTTGTTCCTAAATTGCAGTATCTTGATTTAACAATAAAATAACTTGTTCAATTTACTTAGGCTGGGCTGCATAATATTAGCTGTTATAGGTAAAGATTAAATCAAATTTAACGTTAACAGTAACTCTGACTTTGACATAGACATCTGACAGGTCACTATTTATCTACATAACAATAACATTAGCATTAACCGGCGACAATTGGACGGTTACGGTTGATAGTTAATAGTTATGATGTCATCTTAAAATTGTCAAATGGTGCTACTCATATTTTGCTTAACCGGTAGTTTAATATGTTTGTAATTACTAAAGTTAGTTGGTGCAACCCATCCTAGGCTTACTGACTCTTTGATGACTCACATAACGAAACTTTTAATTGAATGTTATTGTAATCTGAGTATTTCTTATGTTAACAGCAAAATCGGCAGCAGCATTCTTCAACGCCAGTCCTGGTATAGTGTTGGACATTCTGAACCCCCTCATCGAAGAGAGCATCGCTGCCATTTTGAAAGCCTTCTTCAACAAATCGTTTGGTGTCATTCCACTTAAGGAAATATTGCTCGAAGACTAACATAGTAATAGTAATGAGTCTGTTTGAAAGTGTTAACCTAACAATTATGCGGAATTTCTTTCCATATAATTTTTTTATATTTAAAAGAAACATGTTAGCATTGAAACTATGATAATTTTTACGTTTGGATAGACTGTGACAGCTGTGAACACGTTGATAAAAAAAACGGCGAACTGTTAGCCTCACACAACAATCGCGTGTGTAAGACGTAGCTGTCATGCACACTAACCTAATAAACCTGGCCTATTATCATGCGTTGCTTAACAGCAAGAGGCTCTCATTGTCACGTGTCAGTTAAATTGATAATAGGTATTTATTTTTCCACCATTCAACTATCATTATTTTTTAATTTAGTATCTCGTATTTTGTTGAACAAGTATTAGATTGACTCTATTGACTCGACCTGTACTTGAAACAAATTGTCAATTAATTGTAAACAAAATTTTCCACACATATACATACATAACATTGCATTTGCTTATTTAGTAAACAAAGCAGAAAATGCAAAAACTCCTACATGTAAGTTTATTTTTTTGTAGTATAGTTTCCAACTTAAACGAGCTGATAATGAGTTAGTTATAATAATTACTAACTCGTTATTAGATAAACGCAGTAAATGTGTGATAGTATGTAATTAATTATGCACATAATATTGTGTGCACTAAAATATGGGATCTGATGGTAAAATGGTTGCTAACAATGTGGTCACAGCTAAAGGAATTCAAATCAAATCAAAATCACTTTATTCATGTATGTCACGGAAATGACACTTATGAATGCCAAAAAAATCCTATTGTATCTACTGCTACTTCGTAAAGGGTTGAGCTAATGAGAACAAGTAACAAGAAACTCATTGCCACTCTTTTAAATCATTTTATTACAAAAAAAATAAACTATTTTGAATAAGAAACTCTGCAATATTAGTAACAACAGATTCTGTGTTGTTAGTGACAGTATCACTTGCAAAATAAATATCTTGATTATAGATATCACTTCATGCTATACTACAGCATGGAAGCGAAGTTGACTGACTTCATGGTGATGGAAAAACACTCTCATTTTTTATTTTTTTTTGTTAAGTGGAAATGTTGTTCAACTTAAAATAGAACGACATTTTAATCCTCACAGCGTCATAACGCTGTGAGGAATTAATCAGTGATGTGGCGTGAATTTTCAGCGGGCAATAATACCTTATAGCCTAAACAAATGATCGGATTTGGTTCGGTTGAACCATCGGACGTGGTCTGGTAGCGGACCATACGCAATGGTATGTCGCATTGTCCATCGCACAAAATTATTATTATTACAGTCCGGACCTTACCGAGTACGACGCGGTACCAATTGGTGCGAAGTGCCCACCGGACCGTCCAATTGTCCAGCCGTACCAAATCCGACCATGTGTTTAGGCTTTAAGACGTGTGTAACACGATAATTTAAGATGACAAAAAGTTTGTTACTCCAAGTTAATATCGTTGTACTGAAATACTAGTATATTAAGCTATGGTTATTTATTTGACTGAATAAACTTATGATTGATAAATTGGGCGCTGTTATTTCATACCTGTTCCTTTAAATTGTATTGTTTTTAAATTTCGTTTGTTTAATAAGATGATACATTTTTAATTTACATGTAAAAGTATATTTTTTATGGAAGTGGAAGACAAACTGGTCAACTGTTGTTGTGAGTAATCACCGCCGCTCACATTTTCTTGTAACACCAGGGGAATCACAGGAGCGGCCTTATCCATGGCGTATTGTCTTGGAAACATCGCAAAAGGAGGCTCAGTGTGAGTATATGATTTCATTTTATCACCTGCCAATAAGAAAAATATAAATATACAAGTTTATTTTCTTTATCTTTCCTACACGACCCACAAGATGGATTGACGATCTGGCCTAGATCACCGGAATACGTTGGATGAGGGCAGCGCAGGACCGATCGTCGTGTAGATATTTGGGGGAGGCCTTTGTCCAGCAGCGGACGTCTTCCAGCTGATGATGATAATGATGATGAAATAATTTTAAAAAACCTTGTATGAAAATGAAATACATTTTGAATTTGAATATTTTTATTTTACAAATTTAGACCTCGCTGATTTAAATTTAAGAATTTTCTCATTTATGCTACTAACTGAGGATATGAAGGGAATGGACGTAATCTAACTTAAGGTCATATATGCAGGCAATCCGATATCTCCGGTATATAATAGAGTCTACGGTACAAGGCTAAACTATTTCCGTATTTACGGAAGTAAACTTAGTGTGAAAATAAAGTTTTTACTTAAAAATTGTTTCCGGCTTTAACCGACTTCAACGAATACTGGATGATAAGAAGTCGTGTGTATTTTGTATATGTTTGTTGCCCAAGAGCTCACTTGACATCGATGGAGGCAAGGTAAGTGAGAAATTAAAATCAGTTTATTTATATTGGTCAAGGAAATGACACTTATGACTGTAATTTTTTTTCGTTTCACAAATCATTTTAATTACAATATATGTAAAGTGATAATAATACTGCGATGTATATTATATATGCGAGCTCTAATCAAAAAGAGATAATAAAAATATTGACTAGTATAATAAAATAAAATAAAATAAATTTAATTTTAATAACACGAAGCAATGTTCTGGTAACAGGATCGCCCAGCCTCCACAAGTAGCACCCGTTCACGAACATGGTGCAAAGACCAGCCATTGCACATTCCACCATATTAAAATCAAATCAAAATCACTTTATTCATGTAAAATCTTGTTTGCTTTGTTCAACTCTCAGGTTGTGGCTTCATCTACATTATCGACTTTACAGTTGATAACCTGCTCAACCCCAATATTTGCATATTAGGAAATTGACTTGAGATGTCGCTCTAGTAAACTAAAGTCACCGAAATAGCCCAAATGATTGCGAAACAGAAGTGGCAGTGGGCAGGGCACATAGTTCTACGGACAGATGGCTGTTGGGGCAGTAAAGTCCTCAAATGGCGACCACGTACCGGAAGACTCCGTGTTGGTAGGCTCACCACAAGATGGACGATCTGGTCAAGATCGACGCAATACGTTGAATGTGGGCAGCGCAGGACCGATCATCGCGTATATCTTGTGGGGAGGCCTTTGTCCAGCAGTGGCCGTCTGCCGGCTGAGATGTATGTGTGTCAATATTAATATTATCCACTTTAACAATTTAGTTTAATTTTTAACATTTACCCACCTAACAATTTGTTGAAAACTACATTATAAATATAAACATAAAAAATAGAGACCCGCTGGCGTAGGCTCACTACAATTCCGCCGGTGGTAAGGACAGACTAAGGAACTCCCGCACGATAATGTATCTAGGACGAGCCTCTGTAGATGGGTTGAGGCTCTTTGCTATAAAACCGTTTACGGAAACAACTGTCTACACAATTATTGTTGAATCAACAACCAAACATGTCAGTAACCTCGTGTGCTACTTGCTAGGTCTAGATACCTCCACAATTTGTCTATCCCAGCTTTTACGAGGTTATCATCACACAGAACGGTGATATTAACAATAATGTCAAGTTATTTCAATAATAGTTCTGTTTTTGATTATGAATTGTTTTCAGTCGAGTTTGGCACGGCCGTTTTCCAGACTCTGGAGTATGCTCACAAAATTGGACTTCAAAATACTGTGCCATACTTAATGATGTACTGCCGTTAATTATTCGTCTTGATTTCAACAGTGGGAGACTCCTTTGTACAGGATGCCGGCTAGATTATAGGTACCACAACGGCGCCTTTTTGTGCCGTGAAGCATTATTGTGTTTCGGTGTGAAGGGCGATTTAGCTAGTGAAATTACTAGGCAAATAAGACTTAACATCTTATGCTTCAAGGCGACGAGCGCAATTGTAGTGCCGCTCAGAATTTTTAGGATTTATCAAGAATCCTGAGCGGCATTGTATTGTAATGGGCAGGGTGTATTAATTACTGAACGTTCGGCTTGTCTTATCTCATATTTTCATAAAAGAAATCCTGTCTCAAGGTGACGCGCGCAGTAGTTGTGCCGCTCAGAATTTTAGGGTTTCATAAGGTAATTTATTTTGGTTTTCAGTTTCATGGGCAGGGCGTATCAATTACTATCAACTGAACGTCCTGCTCATCTAGTCCCTTATTTTATTTTATTTATTTGGAAAACCAACAGCTTCAAAAACTTAAATGATACTTAAGATAATTACAGAGAGCCACTTAGAGATTCCCACAATTAGTGCTAGAGTACAAAAATTGAACTAACAAGTGAGCATATGCAATTCGAAAATTACAATTTACATTATCATTAAAGTTAAAGTTAATGTAACAACTTAAGAAGATGTAGGGTTATTAGTAAAGAATTTATTGGCTAATGCACGTGTTACAGAGTCTACGCTTGAACAGAAGAGATCTAGATTATTATCACTACTTGACAGATTGTTGAAGCTATTGCTTGATCGCCAAGTAAAAGTATTTCTTTTATAGTTTATGTTAGTGTGTTGAAGTCTTAGTAAATCATGCTGTCGCAGTAATCTAACAGGGGTATTGAACTGAAGCTTAGCAAGAAGGTCTGGACAGTCAATTAGCCCTTGGGCTACTTTTAAAAGGAGAGTAATGTATTTCACGACGATTCTTTAAAGGCAGGAGATGATGTTTACTGTAAAGATTGAGGTAGTCATCAGAGCGGTATGTGACTTTCATACGACAGCAAAGATGTTTGAGGAATTTCCTTTGAATATTTTCGATGCGGTTAACATACTTCAAATAAGATGGGTTCCAAACCTGAGAGGCGTACTCCAGATTGCTCCTGACAAATGAACAGTACAGAATTTTTAAAGTTTTGATATTTTTAAAGTATTTAATAAAGTATGTGATAAAGTACTTATTTTCATAAAAAGAGAACCCGATGAATCCGTGTACGTAGCCTTTGAAAAGATTCTGGGTACTTATTATTATTATCGTATTAATATAAATTACAATGTTTTGTTGGAGCAAAAGCTGATGTTTTTGCATATCTCAAAACCTAGTTAGATACGATCATTGCAATCCACTTAAGGTCATTAGTCTTGCAAGTATTCATCTCCTGTAGACCTTAGGTGCGAGGCCGAATCTCTACCACATATGGCCTATACTAGAACTAGTCCGGCACTATTATAAAGACTCAATGAATTGATTTGTAAACATATCTAGATGTGCTCGGTCGAGTTGCGGTCAATATGTTGAAATCTATCGTTAAGTTTGTATTAGTTGTAAGTCTTGGTTGTGTTTTGGGTAAACATGTGAGTAAAGATGGTACTGATGACAAAATGGAACAAATTGGTAAGTTATAAAATATGTTTGGATTAGGTTCAGGAAGCAATTAAATCAAATCAAATCAATATCGTTTGATCATTTAGGTCAAAGAAATGACACTTATTAAGTTGTATTATAAAATTTTACAATTTATCACCATTTTGGGGAAGGTGGCAATAGACTCATTGCCACTCTTTTAAATTGACATTTACAGCTTCATCGCTTTACAAATTATTTTAATTACGATATTTGTAAAGTGTTGCACCAAAAATACCCAAACGTTTTTTATATATTATTATTTTGAGTTATTGAGTATATTAAGTGCATCAACATACAATATAAATAAATATAGGTATTATTTCATTGTCAGTACATTTATGAAAACTTAATATACGTTCTGAAAAATCGTCGCCTTTTTGCTCTTAATAGTGATTTTTCATTATTATAACACTAGAATTAAGGGATTGCTTGTAACTAATTCTACCAGGCTTCATAAGATAGGCTTTAAGGGTAAATGTATACACTTTAAGTCCCAGCCACTGTTCAGGCATTATCTACAAATAAATTTAAATCTTTTATAAAAAAAGTGGCTATGTCGTAAATCCTATTACTCCACAGCTGAATATTTAAGTGATCGGACAGCCTGTGACTAGTTTATAATTATTTTATAGCAATAGCAATGAAGAATCCTGGGAGAGTTTTTTGCTGTAAGGCGGTAGTAGTATCTAGTATATTAGAAATGACATCAAAAGGAATTCTAAAGGAATCAATTTTGAGAAAATAATTGACTTTTTATTGAAGCATTACATTAACGAAAATAAAGATATATTGATAACCTGATAAAAGATAAACTATTAGGCTAGTCTATTCTTGATACAGCTTCTAAACATAAGAGCGATGGCTCGTCAGATTCAGAATAACGTCTAGAAAAATGTATCGAAACTATGTGTTAGCACATAAAAATTGCAATTGTTATTAGCAAATTAAGACAAAAAACATAGCATTTACTTTTTTGTAAGTAACTCAAAAACTAAAAAATAATAAATTTTGAAAAAGAGATCCTTAAAGAGGGAGAAATCCGACTCCCGGAACTCTAAATATATTGATAGCGATATTATTTACAATTATAAATAAAATTAATAACATCTCTTAAATTTTAATAATATTCTTTTGTGTTATTAACGAAAAACTAAATGATATCTTTTTTTTTTCATATCAATTAATTTCAATTGCAACTTTTATCATACATTTTCTATTTTTATCTAGACGTTATTCCGAATCGAATGATCCATTGCTCATATTATTTTTATTACGAGCTTTATCAAAAAAGTGTCTGAATCAGGTTCTAAATTCATCATACTTGAACTGAATTTATATTTTACATTGCTGCTTATTGACCAAGAATATTTTCAACAACTGCAGTAAATGCGGTAATGTATAGCAGTCGAAGCTTGTTAGGGTGTAATTTGTGGCATGTTCAATATATCTTTGTTTTAATATGACTTGATTCATTTATATATATATAACTTTTTTATTATCTATAATATTACTTTAAATTTTAACTACATGAAGCAGAGTGCTATTTCAGTTGCGAAATTTCATTATTTTTATATCATCTCCCAGCACAGAAACCAGTATGCCACTACAGTGATCCAGGAGTTTCGGGATGCATCATCAGAGTTGCAGAACAAGCCAGAAAATTGCTCGCGCATGGCATTCAATCGTTTGGGATCCAACCCCTGGAACCTCTCAAAATACCAAGCATTCGACTCCGCCAGCACAATATGCCACAGAACAGGTTCAAATACGACGCGTGGCTCTCCGATGTCTCTCTGGAAGGACTCACGAACTACACATTCAACAGCTTAGAGTAAGTGTTATCAAGAATCATCAGCATCATCATTTCAGCTGGAAGACGTCCACTGCTGGACAAAGGCCTCCCCCAAAGATCGCCATGACGATCGGTCCTGCGATACCCTCATACAATCTATTCCGGCGATCTTGACCAGATCGTCGGTCCATCTTGTGGGAGGCCTACCAACACTACGTCTTCATTTCACTTCATTGTCAAGAATAACACGATCTAATTGGTGACTTTTAATTGACGCATTATTTTCTCAAAAATGAATTCCTTTCCAACACTTTTTATTTGAATATTTTTTTATATACGAGAGGGTAAACGGGCAAGAGGCTCGGCAACATCCACAATACCAGGAGTTAAGAGATGCGTTGCCGGCCTTTAAAATATGTTCTTTTTTTGAAGGCCCCTCAGTCGTATATATAGTATCGGGATAACAGCAACCGGTAATCAACTCCACAAAAATCATTGTACGTGTTTTTTTAAATAAGATACGAGACGAGCAATACGTATAGCTCATGGTAATTGATACGCCCTGCCCATTACAATGTAGTGCCGCTCAGGCTTCTTGAAAAACCCAAAAAGCGCTACTACAATTGAGCTCGTCACCTTGAGACATAAGATGTTAAGTTTCATTTGCCCAGTAATTTCACTAACTTCGGCACATTACTACTTCACGGCAGAAATAGGCGCCGTTGTGGTACCCATAATCTAGCCGGCATCCTATTCAAAGGAGTCTCCTACTGATAATGTGTTGGATGCGGTTACTGACTACTTAGTAACCGCATTCTGTTAATTAAATTAATTACTGTCCTTAAGACAGTAAGATCACGACCGTTATGTTCACGAATCATCCAATTTAGAGTTAGATTAATATATATACAATTTATTCATTAGTAATTTCATGAAATATTTAATAGTTAAAACGCTTTTAACTTTCAGCACTATTCATAATATATTAGCACCTTACATAATAATTTGTTACATTATATATATTAAAATACTCTATTAGATTTAAAAAGAGTGGCCGTTGAGTTTCTTGTATGTTCTTCTTACGAGCTCTACTTTTTTCAAACATATTCTTTTTTAGATTCTGTAATTTAAAGAACTTTACCATTTTTCATGACAATTCAAAACACTTAGTTTAAGGCTAAATTTATTAAATATAATAAAGTTTATTTGATCCTGACTTTGTGAAGATAGTTGCAAATTGTGTGACATTCTTCATAAATATTTTTTTTTACAAATAAAGAGCCATCGAAAACATAACTCTGCTCTTCTACCCTAAAAAGTTGCAGGGCCCATGTAATACCGAGTCGGTCAATTTATTCAGTCCTAACTTAAGGGTCCTTCTACGTCTTAAGTTATTGTAGCAGTGTAAGTATTGAACACCAACAACGGATTTTCTTAAAGCCCACACTCTGTCTTATTAGCTTTTCTTATTTTTGTAGGTAGGGTTCTTATTTTGCTTTTCAGGTGCTATTATTAGTGATTCAGCTACGAATAAGACATTTCTTGGGAATGAGTGCCGCTGATCATGGCCACATACTCTAGGTAATGCCTTTTACTAATGAGCATAGCCTGGGTGTCTCATTGTGTCATTTTTTCATTATTTATATTTTTTTTCTTTGTTTTTATTTCGTTTCGTCTCCTTTGCTATTTAATTCAGACATGCTATTATATGTTATTTTTTTTATTTTAAATGGATATATTCAGAATAATAATTATTTAATATTAAAATATTTTTAGCTTAGAATAAGTGAACTCGCTATTCCTCACATAATCACTTAAGTTACATGGGGATAAGTCTTGAAATAAAATGCTTCTTAGTCTATCACAAATTGAGGATTATTGCACTTTAATACTTCCAAAGTCAACATTAATTAGATGTACCAGTTATGTTACCAGTGGGGGGCTCCTTGCACAGGATGCCGGCTAGATTATGGGTACCACAACGGCGCCTATTTCTGCCGTGAAGCAGTAATATGTAAACAATAAACATTAGTGTGTTTCGGTCTGAAGGGCGCCGTAGCTAATGAAATTACTGGGCAAATGAGACTTGAAACTTATGTCTCGAGGTGACGACCGCAATTGTAGTGCCGCTCAGGATTTTTGGGCCTTTCAAGAATCCTGAGCGGCACTGCATTGTAATGGGGAGACGTATCAATTATCATCAGCTGAACGTCCTGCTCGTCTCATCCTGTATTTTCATTTAAAAAAATGTAAGTCGCCCAGACTGGTTATTCTCAAAAGCATGCAAAAGCACAAACTGCATTAATTACTTTGTATTCCCATATATTTTATAAAAGACCCATATTGCACTTATTTTGGTTTTTCCTTGATTTGTACACTAAATACTAATTGTATTCTAAATTTGTTTAGTTTAAGCTTCTATGTCTGCTAGAAGTGCCTTAGAGTTTTGATGATCGGTCTGTCAGTCGGTCAGTAATTGACGAAATTAAGAAACTTTGACTAGTTTTTATTCTTAAGTTACTGGTTTAAATTGAATGAAATTTTGTTCATACCATATAACAACGCCTGTTTGGTTACTAAAATTCACAACTTAGTTATAGGGGGTCGAAAATGGCCTGATCTGCTTCGAGAAAAGGATAGTAAGACCGACGTGTTAATCTTATTTGAATTAAAAAATTGATCTATAGTAAAAAACCAAGGCAAATAGTCGAGGACATTTGTATGGAATTCAAGCCTATTTATATTATAGATAGGTATTGATAGACCAACAAAAAATTCATGAAATATTAAAATTTATGTGAATGACTCGTTAAATGTTTATTTATCATAAGTTTCACAAAAAATGTAATGACGGACAGACGCAGCAGATTTATACATATAGTAGTATATTCCAACATAGAATAATAACGCTCAGAACGTTAGTTTCATTCATAGTTCCTGTCAATAAAGAAGTAATATTTTAAATAATGTGTGCGTGTGCGTCACATACTTACATTCGCCAACACGCACACAGACAGCCAAATAATGTTGCAAGTGAATAGACATTTCCCTAAATCAGTAAATTGTAAGAAATACTGGCTTATATGTAATAAATAAAGAAGAAATAAAATATAAATTAAGAATTTAATAAAAACATCACGTATTTAATAATTATTGTTGCAACAATTATGTACTTACACTTCATGTAAGTAAAGAAGTTCTTTAGAATTGTTGTTTTTTGAAACTCGATGAAACGAAAAAGCGAGACGATTGAGGCGCCGTTCCCAGCTATATCAGGTGCAGAGAACGAATTTGGGATCATTTTTTAAATCCAAGATGGCCGCCGTGCAAAATTATGATTTCAACAATATGGATATCGTATCCGAGGTTCTCGAGGGTGCAGAGAACGAATTTGGGATCATTTTTTAAATCCAAGATGGCCGCCGTGCAAAATTATGATTTCAACAATATGGATATCGTATCCGAGGTTCTCGAGGGTGCAGAGAACGAATTTGGGATCACGTTTGAAATCCAAGATAGCCGCCGTGCAAAATTATGATTTCAACAAATATGGATATCGTATCCGAGGTATCCATTAAAATCATAAATTTGCGCGGCGGCAATGTTGGATTTAAAAAAACAAAATGGCGCGTAACCAAAAATCGTGACGATTTGCAATAAAATTTCTCTCATACGTTGATAAAGAAGTTTCACTTCAAAAATATACCGACATATTGAGAACTTCCTCCTTTTTTGAAGTCGGTTAAAAAGAGTGGCCGTTAATGGTCTCACGAGCTCAACTTTTTCCGAACATATTATGGTTAATTCAGTAATTTAAAAGAAATATTTATAGTGACTTATTAAATCGCTTAGTTTAAGCATAATTGAACTGAGATTATTTGACTTTGAATACTTATAACATCATGTGGCGTCCTACATTACTGCCTCCTATCTACCAATAAACACAAAAATCTATCCCAGCGGAGCATCTCGGGGTATTTAGTACTTTCATAGCTGGCAACATATTTTTTAATGGCGTCTGTCTTGTTTACAAAATATTTTGCTGTTTTGACGAATGTATTAGCTTAAATTAAAAGTTTTGAAATAGTATTTAGGTGTGAAATGCGATTTTCTTATCATAATTTTTGTTATAAGACGCTTTGTGACACCCTTTCACTGCACAGTAAGTCATTTTTCAATTAAATTTCGCGCACTGATTGTCCTGAAAGTTGACAGAATGACACTGACGCGGCGGGAAAGGTATGTGGTCATAAAAGACCACATTGATACTGCTTCATTTCGCTTGGGCCTACGGGCGCAACAAACTCAGCGGGCTCTTTTTTCTTAATTTCGTTACAATATAAAATATCGTACACTAAAATTTATAATTAAATAGCCTGAGGGCATTCGCTCCATTCCCAGTCTGTGGTATCAATAAGAAAATCATTTATGTTATAATAACCTTTACCACACAAATGTTTTTTACACGCTTTTTATTAGCTTCACCTGTATGTTTGTTTGTTTGTAACCGACTCATCTGGGCGCGATTTAGACCCACTTTTAACGGCCAGATTTCGTTTAAACTTCGTATATTTATCGAGGACGGGTGACAATACATTTATCTGATAAAATTATTCCATTTTTTATTTGCAAAATCTATAGTTTTCAGCTCGGTTTTATATAAAAAGCGTGTTTTTTATTTTTTTTAACAATAATATTGAATTTAGTAATACATTTTCGGGGATCATCATAAACAAATTACTTCTCTAAAATGTAAAGTACATGAATTATTTGTTATCATTCCAGCGTTTATCCAGATGAGTTAAGAGTCAGCGGTAACATAAGTCTACCACATCTGATGATGTCTGGAGAATACGTGGTGATCGGAGAGTTCCAGATGTTGCCAGTAGAGTCCACTGGATTGATTTATGCAAATTTCAGTAAGTTAACTGTTAAGGCGAGGTTTTCCCAACACTTTAGGCAAAAAGTGCTCGAACGTATATATCTATAGCGTTAGATATACGTTCGACGCGGGCATGGCTGAGACACTAGCTAAGTGATGCGGGTCAACGACCCCACCCCGGAAGGACCGCGTAATATTTTATAAAACTTATAGTTGCGCAAGAGTACGAAATGCTGTGATATTTTTATGCATTTTGAAGTAATACTTCTTTAGGCGCATGAGGGTAATTTTTTACAAATGAAACGGAATACAGCGTCACGGAAATTTGAGAATCTTATTCAAGAAGAGGCGGAGGTTTTTGTTCAAGGGAGAGAGCGATTGACACCGATTGAGGGAGAGTATTTCTTACTCTCGGGCTTCCCTACTAGTCTTGTATCGTGCAAGTTTTTTTTTTAAATCCAAGATGGCCGCCGCGCAAAATTATGATTTCAACAATTTGGATATCAACAATTAATGTATATTACATTATATTATATGTGCATCAGTAAACCCGAGTACATCTACTGCGCCCGTCAACATAACACAAGTGCTTCACTATCGAGTGGCTGTAATTGTAGCCGTAATAGCATACTATATTACGTAATAAATTACTATGACACTCCTTAGGTATACTTAATATTGAAAGACACTTGATTGCATACCAAACAGACTTAAGAAAAAAAATTATAAACAGATTTTAAAAATACACAGTTTATACAAAGTTTGATAATTATTTAACATTTTATTCATATTTATTTCAAAGATTAATTCAGACTCAGATCATATAATTTCGATAAAGCTAGTGGTGGTAGCAAGAAATAAATACTTTGGTTTTAATATGGTCAATATATCTTCGGGATACTGCGTCAATTACTGTTTTTGATACAGTGCGACTGCTGCATATTTTCAAATATATGGCGTCCAAAAACTCAATCAACGGAATCGCTGTATCCGATGCAAAATTTACATTAAAACTCTAAATTGCATATGAAGCCCTGGTGCAATTTGCTAGGATAACACATGATTTCAACCGCTATGAAAGACATTACTATCACCGCTACCATATTTATGTTCTCCTGGTGTCTTTATAGTGATCATCGTGCGCATAACGTCAGAATATATTAAGCTATACTCGCGTCATAGGTAAGACGATCTCTTCTTCAACCATCCCCTGGTACCAAAACACTGCATAATGCTTCCTATCTCATTTTATCCCACGTCAAATTTTATGAATTTGTGTCCTGTCTCTTTCTACTGTCTCGCTTTTTCGTTTCATCGACTTCCAAACCTACAACAACGAACCTTAACAAGTTTTCACTTCAATAAATAAAAGAAGCGTCCTGTTAGAAGAAACTAGTGAAAATACTGGTACTCGTTTAACAAAAGCAGCTTTGAAGATTAAATGAACTACATATAGAATAACATAATATTTTTTTAACAGCTTACTGTACGGCAGCCCTAGAAGCAGTAGGTGCGAAGGTTCACAAGAGAATCGTGATTAAAGACGCTAACGTCAAGATGCGATGCACCGGACCTGTCGACGCCAGTCTGAAAGAAGCTCACTCCACCACGGGGGAAATGGGTATGTGAAGATACTGATAATAGATACAATATTTAAAGTTAGTTTGGAGATTTACTAAAATTCACCACGTAAATAAATATAAAGGCCTAAGATCACTTATAAATTTAGGTTGTGACAGCTGTGAAAACTCGGTAAAAAATGAGGTTGACAGTTGGCCTCTATTTTGAGCAATGCACGCACACTAAAGTAATATACCCGGCCTGTTTTATCGTTTGTCTAGCAGTAAAAGGCTCTATCTAGACGTATTAATTATCTTAGAGTACGTACCTGGTAATTATTATATATTCAATAAATAATAAAAAAAATATTAAAGAGTTTCTTGCGCTGCTTCTTCTCTCTCAGTGCGTCATTTGTTTCTGAAGCGGTGTAAGTGTTAGAAATAACATCAAAAAGAATTCTAAAGGAATCAATTTTGAGAAAATGAATGCCTTTTATGCCTTTTAATTCACAGAAATGGTGACGAAGCATATAGTGCACATGCATGCTATGGAGTTGACTAAGGAAGTCCAACCAGCGGTGGAGACAGCACTATCCATGGTGCTTGAAGACATCGCTAACAAGTTCCTCAAACATGTTCCACCAAACATGGTGTTTCCAGCCTAGAGGATCTATCATTAATTTACTTGTAAAGATTTATAAATTATCAGTCAATTTCTTAGGGTAATAACATACTTGAGTATTTATTAATAATTTATTATGTAATTGTTAAGTTCAAATAAATATTATGTTGTTAATCCATCTTTTTATTTCAACATTTTACTATTTTTTTGTGGGAATTACGGGGAGTGCTCAGAGGAGCTGTTCGGGTTGATACCAGCGGCCGAATTTCATCACCGGACATTACGTCCAAAATACAACCTGCATCACGTTGACGACTGGCAGTCCACAACCGCGCGTTTTATAAGAATTTTCTTTCCTTATACAGTGTCTTTGTGGTTTCAATTACCAGTTGCTGTTTTCCCTAACCGATACGACTTAGTGACGTTCCAGAAAAGAGCATAGTCCCCCTTTAACTTTTTTATATTCCGTACAACTAAAAAATATATTAGTAATAATTATTATTAAATGTGTTAGTTTCAGATGCTAGAATAAAATGTATGAAAACAAGCTTAACAGTTTAATAATGAATTATATTCTATGGGTGTTCAATCTGCTAACCCTGACGACGTCGGGGTAGGAGACGCGGAGAGAGAGAATGTTCGCTTCTCGACTCAGGTCCCGAGTTAGGTAGCCTGGCTTGTAAATTTTTTTTTGCTTATGATAATAAGGGACGAAACGAGCAGGACGTCCAGCTGATGGCAATTGATACGCCCTGCCCATAAAGGCATAAAGGCATTTATTTTTTCAAAATTGATTCCTTTAGAATGCTTTTTGATGTAATTTCTTAAACTACTAGATACTACTACCGCTTCGGAAACAAATGGCGCTCTGAGAGAGAAAAAGCGGCGCAAGAAACTCTCCCAGCATTCCTTTTTTTTTGCGCTCTTTTCAATAAAAATATACAATATTGTACAGTCATTTCTATCGCTATAAAATAATCACAATCAAGTCCCAGGCTGTCCGATCGTTTAGATATTCAGTGGAGTAATAGGATTTCCGACAGAGCCATTTTTTTATAAAACATTTAAATTTATTTATAGATAATGCCTGAACAGTGGCTGGGACTTTATTGTAGAAGTTTCATTTACCCTTAAAGCTATTATGTATCTTATGAAGCCTACTAGAATTAGTACAAGCAATCCCTTATTTCTAGTATTATAATTATGAAAATCAGTATTAAGAGCAAAAAGGTGACGATTTTTGTGAACATATATTAAATTTTCATAAATGTACTGACAATGAACAGTCATAATATTTATTTCTTTAAATTTTTCTTTGAGAGACTGTCTATAACCAAGCTGATATATAGCACGAACAGCTCTCTTTTGCAGTGCAAACACTTTATCAATGTCAGCAGCATGACCCCATAGTAATATACCGTTCGTCATGATGCTGTGAAAATAACCAAAGTACACTAATCTAGCGGTCGCAACATTCGTGTACTCTCTAATCTTTCTAACTGCATATGCCGCAGAGCTGAGTCTATCTGCTAGATGGGCAATATGTGGACCCCACTGAAGCTTTTTATCTAACGTGATACCCAAGATGACCGCAGTGTCCACAAGTTCCAATCTCTGGTCATTTATAAGTACGTTGGTTTGTACCTCCGCTATGTTTGGTGTAATAAACCGTATACACTTTATTATTTTTTACTGTTTAAGTGCAGGATATTCGTCTCAAACCAACGCACTATCTTTGAGAGTGCATTGTTTACCTCGTCATCAATATCCGCACGTCGCTTCACTTTAAAAATAAGTGAAGTATCATCAGCAAACAATACAATCTCATGGCTATCATCTACCACAAACGGTAGATTGTTAATATATATAAGAAACAAGAAAGGACCGAGAAACACCTATTCCCACAGGTTTACCCGAAGACCGTTTGCCATTTACATCGACTATCTGAACTCTTTCGCTTAAATATGATTTTAACAGATTTAGGGCTCTATTTTTCACTCCATAATGTTTTAGTTTTAGGAGTAAAGTTTCATGGTGGACGCAGTCAAATGCTTTGGACAAATCACAAAAAATACCCAATGCATCCTGTGACTCTTCCCAGGCGTCAGAGATGTGCTCAATGAGTCTAGTACCCGCATTAATTGTTGATAAGCCCCTAGTGAAACCAAACTGATTTTTGTTCATTAATTTACAAAAATGCATTTGTAGCTGTTGAAGCAAAAATTTTTCAAAAATTCTACTAAAAACAGGCAGCACTGAAATAGGTCTGAAATTAGCAGGGTCAAAAGAACTGCCCGATTTAAGCAAAGGTATAACTTTGCTTTCATGAGGTCAGGGAACACAACTTCATCTATGCATTCATTAAATATTATTGCTAATTCAGGTGCTACAATTTCAATTATGTATTTTATAATATTAGTCGAATGGCCCCATAGGTCTTTTGTACTTTTAGGTTAATTAATTTGAATATTTTAATTATATCGCTACCTGTAACATACTTAAATTTCAAATCAGTGGAAGATACTGGTACGTGTAATTTAAGCTTATCATATGCTGCTTTTGACGAAGAGTTAAGGTCTTTGGTCGTGACAATCGGGATTTCGGAGAAGTATTTATCAAATTCATTTGCAATTTCGCGATTATTAAAATTTGAACAGATAGAGGTGTTACGGCAATTCGATCTACCAGTTTAATTGTTAATTACACTCCAAGTCGCTTATACTTTATTATTATTGTTTTTAATTTTATCTGCAATGAAACGTGTTTTCGCTTCATGACAAACTACTTTAAAGAGCTTGGAGTATTTTTTTACATATATTTTAAATTCTTCACCATTATTGTAATGTTTCTCATAATAAAGGTCATATAAGCGTTTACGACTTTTGTGGATACCCATTGTTGCTCAATCATTAAAACAATGTTTGTTGTTTACTGTCACCGTTACTGGAGTAAAAATCCTGTCAAATTCCTCACAGAAGGAATTGAAGACTAAGTTATAGTGAAAATTAGCAGTTTCACCACAGTGTAAAAATGGTATCGTATTTACCAAATTATTTCTAAGCCTCTCAAGACGGCTACCCGTAACTGGTATAATCGTCACCTTTTTTGGTCTGACATTGTCCAATCTTGTATTTACTTTTATAAGTTGCCCACAATGGTAGGACTGAAGATTATTAATTATGAGTTTACTAGTAATAGTAACATCTGTAAAAATATTATCTAAACAGGTTGCTGTTGTAGAAGTGATTCTAGTAGGTTCCCAAAATACATTGAACAAATTAAAACTTTGAAAAAAAATTTTAAGGCTAGTACAATTGGCCGAAGGTTCAAGCAAGTTTATATTAAAATCTCCACACAATATAATTGACTTGCTGGTTTTGCTAAATTTTAATAGTACCTCCTCCATTCTATGTTGGAATTGTTCATATGATGCAGTGGGGGGGCGGTATACACTTACAATAATAAATTACTCTAGTTCTATACAAGCTGTCTCAATTAGTTGTTCTACAGAGAGATTAACAATATCTCTTCTATTTTTACATTTTAATCTATTATTAATAATAATTAGGGAACCTCCATGTATTGCCCTACTTCTACAAAACGAACAACATAACAATTCAGTGTCGCTCAGGATTCTTGAAAAACCTTTACTTTATTTACTTACTGCTTCACGGCAGAAAAAGACGCCGTTGTGATAACCATAATCTAGCCGGCATCCTGTGCAAAGGAACCTCCCACTTGTATCTAAAATAACATGAACATTTAAAAGCAAAGCAAACAAATTGATATTAGTCAACGTACAAAATCTATTACCGAAACTCGTAGTTTTGTGCCAGATAAAAGTATGCCAGTACGGCAACAGCGGTCACTCACCCAAATATTACGTCACTCATTACACCACTGCAATTCTTGTACTCTGCTTAACGATCTATATACTATTAAGTGCAATCTAAGTTATTTAGTAAAAACTGTTGTAAATATGTTGTTTTTATGTTAGCGTCTATCATTTTTACTTTATCAATAATACTTTTGGACCTTATGAATAAATCTCACTCTTTATTAAATTTTTAAACATTTATGGATGATTTATGCGCGAGAATTGAACCACCGCTTCTAGGGATACACCCCAGCGCTCAAACGGTCCAGATGACACATATTTATTATGGTATAATATATAATCAACCTAAATGATAACTCCTAAAAAAGCCATACACAAACTAAAAGTACAAAAAAAACTTGATATGTTTGTGTAGCTTTTGAGTTGTCGCGGATCATTGGATTAGTCAAGTTTATGAAGTCACTGACATAGCCCAGATGGTTGCGGCACATAGTTCGATGGACAGATGGCCGTTAGGGCAGTAAAGTCCTCGAATGACCACGTACCGGAAGACGTAGCATTGGTAGTATTGGAGTGGCCAACCGACGGGCAATAACATTAGAGAATGCAAGAAGTCTGCAAACAGATAGAAAGTGAACTTCTGGAAGGAGCTGGGCTGGTTCTAGTAACTGGTTAACACACACGCAAAATGGAACCAACTAAGTGTTTTAATTGTGGAAACAGGAGCCCCTTTACCATACCAAAGATATTATGACAGTAATCACGACCATAATGTTCACGAAGTATCCTTACACAAACAATGTATTCAAGCTCTAAAGTTTTAATCCAATATAGGGTAATAAATTATATTTAAACACTTTATTCTTTATTACTTTTTATGAAATATTTGATAATTAAAACGCTTTTAACTTTGAATACGATTCATATATTGGATGCAGTACCTTATAAAATATTTGTTTTGTATATATAGCCATGTAAAATACTCTAGTGATTAAATAGAGTGGCCGTTGATATTCTTGTATGTTCTCTCACTTCTCACGATCTCTACTTTTTCCGAACATATGGTAGGAGTAAGTATTTATAGTGACGATTAAAAAGCACTTAGTTTAAGCCTATAAAGAGTACTGGGGCGTGTCCCTAGCGGGGGCTTGAATTTCCCATAAGGAATAAGCTTTGCTGAATAAATTGTATATTTAATCCCAGGAGTGAGTGAATTCACTTAAGTTAGAGATTTGTTATATCTCACAGATAGACGTTGCAAAAACAACATAATCTGAGTTAATCCTCACATTAACATATTTAAATCAAATCAAATGAAATTCGTATATTTCTCCCAATATGTAGTATAGTTACAAATAGTACAGCAATAATTATTATTAAAATGTTAAACTACCCCTGTAGTTTATTGAGTGAGACAGGAGCTCAAACTAGGTAGAACCTGTGCTATGACTCTCGTTGCCCCCCACTCTTAATTAATTATATAATTGTATTTTACTGTCTATATTATTGAGACTAAATAAAAATATGTTGTTGTGTGTATATGTTTGCGTTTGATTATGAATACTTCCAAGAGAGTGTCATTCTCTTTTCAGTTTGTGTGTGTGTTCAGTGTAAAGATGATATTATTATACATTATATGAACCCATATGTCTCCTACCTACGATATGTATATCTCTATTTATTTGTATTATATTAACATTGGGGCCACATTACATTAACATATTGTCTGTGTGTGAATCACGATCAGATAGCACGTAGAGCTAAGTAACGTTCCAACTATTTCACTTAATATCATCACGTATCTGTGATAAGGTATTAATGAAATCATTAGATAGTAATTTTAGTAATGTGCATTATTGTTCAGAATGTTGTGGGGCTTGGTTCTATTCTTCTTGCTCAGTTCTGTGTGGAGTTTGGAAAAGAAGTTCATAAACTGTAAGAAAAAATTTTTCTTCCTCTTAAGGCTAGACCGTACACAAATACCGTACCAGTGGGAGGCTCCTTTGCACAGGATGCCGAATAGATTTTGGGTACCACAGCGCCAGCTATTTCTGCCGTGAAGCATTAATGTGTAAGCATTATTGTGTTTCGGTCTGAAGGGTGCCGTAGCTGGTTAAATTACTGGGCAAATGAGACTTGACATATTTTGTCTCGTCCCTTATTTTCATAAAATATATATATTATAGTTTTTGACTTTCAATAAGATGTCACATCCTATATTTAATACATTTCGCATATTCTTGGTTTATTTTCAAGTATAACTTTATGCTAAGTTTATTTGTAAGGCCGTTCGAGTTTAATGTACGTTAAACCTCCGATAATTCATTATGAATAATACCAATTGTGTTGTAATTTATATAAATTTAAGCTAGGTACCTATATATAATTATAATTATGTGTAAATTCATCTGATAAATTTTGCTCTGACAGTACTATACAGCGTGACATTCCAATCTTATTTATAATGCACATTAAAAGTGTATAAACGTGTAAAGTAGTTTTCACTCCAAAAACATCCGAGAAAAGCCAAAGATTACCTGCCAATCAAGTAACCCTGTGCTCATGCGTTGATAAAATGACAAGTTCTTTATATAATATTCAAAAGAGCGCAAAAAAGAATGCTGGGGGAGTTTCTTGCGCCGCTTCTTCTCTCTCAGAGCGCCATTTGTTTCTGAAGCGGTAGTAGTATCTAGTATATTAGAAATGATCAAAAAGAATCCCAAAGGAATCAATTTTGAGAAAATAAATGCCGTTTATGCCTTTTATTACAGTTGGTGGTTTTGTTTGCCCTCGAGAAGAAAAAGCGTTAGGGATATGTCTCCGAGATGCTCTGAATGCCTTTATACCACAAATTGCATCAGGTATGATTTTGTGTTTCGTTATTTACAAAAAAAAATAGACATAACTATTATATTGTAACCTCTAATCACTCTATATTTTATACATTCTAATATAATCTGGATTAAATGACTTGTGTCTTATGCATTTAATATATGAATAAAAAATTTCAATAATATAATATCTAGTTTACATGCAGAGAATTATTGTCGGGGACCCAGTTCTCTGTGAATTGATGGATCAGTTGATCAGTTGCTTCATTGTGTGTCTTCTACCGCATTTATCACGTGGAGTCTTCCGAAGAGTTGTTTCACCTGCTTCCTGCCGCCAAATTCCACCTTCGCACGACATGCCACAAATTGGGATATCATCCCCACCATCCTCCACAGTGCGGTTTTCAAGGAGCTTATTCTGCGTATTATTAAGCTGTGAAATGAGCTTCCTTGTGCGGTGTTTCCGGGACGATACAACATGGGTACCTTCAAAAAAAGCGTGTACAACTTCCTTCAAGGCCAGCAACGCTCCTGTGATTCCTCTGGTGTTGCAAGAGAACGTTGGCGGCGGTCAATTCACTAAAATGAACACCAGGTGACCCATACGCTCGTTTGTCCTCCTATTCCTAATTTCTAAATAATTATAATTAAAAATTCCTCGACAAAGGAACAAAGAGTTGGCAGAAATATGAACTAATATGGCAATATCCGTTTTGTAATTGTTATTGTTGTTTTATGAAAGAGGAGGACAAACAAGCGTACGGGTCACCTGATGTTAAGTGAGCACCGCCACCCATATTCTCTTGCAAAACCAGAGGAAACACAGAAGCATTGTCGGCCTTTCAGAAAGGTGTACGCGCTTTTTTGAAGGTACCCATGTCGTCTTGTCTCTGAAACACCGCATTGGGAGCTAACAACACTGATTGGTTGTACGTGGAAGGATGTTCCTTGAAAACCGCACTGTGGAGGAATGCCACATATCCAGATAGTGTGGTTGTTAATGTAATTTGTGGCGTGTCGTATGAAATGTTCCATCTAGGCGTTAGATTCCTGGTTCCCTATCTGAAAGATTCCAGGCAGAAGTTGGTGCCCGCGTCTTAGGATTAGTACAGGATATTTTTATTTTATCGAAGAGGAGGATATACGAGCGTCCGGGACAGCTGTTGTTAAGTGCCGCCCACATTCTCTCGCAACACCAGAGTAATCCCAAGATGGCTTTTAAGAGTTTTCATGCTTATTTGTATCGTCCTGGAAACACCGCGGCTGGAAGTTCATTGAACAATTTGGTTGTACGCGGAAGAAACTTCATTGAAGATCCAGAGAATGCCAACTATTCTCATTAACCTTATTTTGTAAACTACAGTACATAAACTTACCAGTATTAATTACAAAGTAAAAGAGAGAAGAGAATTAGAATGATTCTTATTTTCAGAGATTTACCTTTGGATAGCATATTTACACAAATACCGAATTCAAGCTAATAAGGCTTCTTATAATCAATTAAAAACTTTTTTTAAATTATGACAATACTTATATGTTATGAAGTATACAACTCAAGAGGATGTAAATACTACATAATACGAAGCGCAACTGCCTAAGTAAAAATTTAAAGGACATCATTCATTTTTGACTAAAAAATGAAAGTGCCGGGCAAAAAAAAAAGTACTATATTCGCATAGAACACATAATTTCTATCATTTTTTGCTATGACGTCCAATCTGTGCGCACAACGTCGTAATAAAAAAATAAAATTTTTTTTTTTTATTAATTCTTTGGTGATAAAAAAGGTTGGAGTGTTTGATGTTTGAATATTTTAGAATCGCAGCAGCATTAAATAATGCTTATCACGTGTTGATAGTGGATAATGTCCATGCATCTGATTTCTTACAAATAATCCTGAAAAGGATAAACATGCCCAATACACTGGCAGATCTTGTCGCCAGACGTAACTTGAACAGAATGAGAGCACAGTTCCAGCCCATGTCTGCGGATATGGCAGAGTTTAATGGCTTTCCTACGCTGACCGAAGAAGAATTAATATTATTTAGCCTTGGTATATATCAGCTGAAACAAGCGAGAAGTTACTATGGAGAGCATGTTCAACCAGATGGAGCTTTTAGCATTGAGCTCAGTGGTAGAATTCCTCTAGAGCTTGTAAGGGAATTGGAGTGAGAGGACTTGTGGTTGATTTAGAGGGTGAATACAATGCCGACAAATCAGATCCAAAACATACTATGTGTATATTGTCCTGGATAGAACAGCAACCGGGCGTCGAGCAATAAAACATTATTATTGCACATGCCATATAGGAAAGAGAACCATCAGATGTTGCTCCCATACTATGTGCATAATCTGGTACATGGGTTATGCTAAACATGACCTCAGCCCACCCGCAATAAGCTTAGATGACGTATTTGTAAGACTATAAGATGTGTAATCGTACGTCATTAACTGATTTTAAGCAGGAATGTTAAGGTTAATATTGTTTATTTCTCCCAGCGCCATCACACCTTGCCAGAGCGTTTTTTTCTTAGTTAGTAATGTTGCCCTTACCTTGTAAAAGCGATCAAACAAAATAAATGCTGTTTAGTACTTGATAAATATTTTTTATTTTTATTTTATGAGTAAATATTTTTTTCCAACACTATTCATCAACCTTACCACTGTGTTTTACTATCAAGTATTATATCATAACGTAAGATATCCATGCTTTTAATAGTGACACTTCAACCGTTTTATCAACAAAGGATTTTTTTTTAATTATTTTATTACGACGTAACCATTGTGCCCACAGATTGGACGTCATAGTAAAAAATGTTAGGAATTGTGTATTCTATCCGAATATATACTTTTTCTTTTTGGCCAGCATTTTCATTTTTTGGTCCAAAAATGTATGAAACGTGAATGATGTTCTTTAGTGTAGTATGAAACGTGCAGTGATCTGACATAAGTTTGACAAAGTACTAATTACAGTATGGTGATTGGCGACGAAGAATAATCCGGCTAAGTTTGAAAGCAAACAGTTGCTTATAGCGTAGTTGATTTCAGCTATCTCCGTTTTCTTCAAAATTATAGCCGTCATCTGTCAATCTATCAATGACTGCCCGTTTCATACAATCAAGTGAATCACGAAATTTTCTTATAGAGTTTCTCTAGGCTGACCAACTAAATAATAGAGAACTTTAAAATTTTTAGGAATCCCTCAATTTAACGTCCCGCCGTGTGAACCACTGCTCATAAAGTCCATTTCTATCAAGCAAGGGGCAGGACCAATAACGTTGACGTCATCATTCTCTGACGTAACAGTTAGAGGACCTTCAACACTTAAAATAAAGAATGTAGTGTGAGTATATTAACCGTTATTGACACGATTTTAGTCATAAGTATTATAGGTTCTGGCACAATACAAGTATTAGAACAGTAGCGTACCTCAGCTAGGGTTGGTACATACAGCAGTCTCATGCCAGAGTTTGGTGAGTCAACATCTACTGAGGGTGATTCGTGTAGTCAAAACATTTGGACAATTATGGATTTCCGCACAATAACGCCTACTTCAATAAATTTTCTTGGTAAATACAAAAAGAATGACGACGTGGACGGCGCGGTGGCACTAATTTCAATCGCACAGTGCCCAGTTTTTGCGGCGCACGGCATGGCACAGTTTTGTCTTCCCAAGATTGCTTAGCGGTAGTGTAAATCGTGTGTATGTGTGCGTGCGTCGATTTGGACGCTCTAGTATGAAAATTAAGTACAGTTCTATTAATGTATTGTGTTTCTGGTGATTCCATCTACTGTAGAGGTATTATACTCTATTAGCCATATTCACACTGTGTCATTGTATTTTCAACTTTCCTCTTCATCTTTCTATCAATAAACAACTATACTTCCAAACACCTATTAAAAGGCTGTCAAAAAATATCCAAACTTTGAAAAACATTCATTCAAATTTACACCTTATTTCGTGGCAGTGATGTTCAAAGTCTTTTGTATACGCTCATTAGAAACTCGGACCTGAAGACGAGGCAGGAATATTTTGTTTTAGCAATTGAAATTTAATAATTTAGCAAAATGAATAAAAACGTTTGAAACATAATTTTGTTAATTTAAGCACTTACCTAAAATACGACTCTCCATCATTTTAAGTTTGTATCTGATGTTATTTGGACAGTTTTTCATTCAGCACTTTGTCATTGCGTGGCGTTGTATTCAAAGCACGGTCGAAACACAACTGAACAATAAATCTGCCTAATAGACGTGTAGGCAGAGTTTTTGGGTGTGATTGTGAGTCTAGAGTTTAGTTAATTATTTCAGTAGTAATTTCACTAAATAAGGGGCGCTTCAAACCGAAACACATTTTCATCATTTTTTATTTCATTATTAAATTTACTCTTAACCGTGTTTATGCAGCGTTCAACCAGAAAAACAGAGGGTCATAGCAAAATTACACTTTGCTGAGTTAAAGATGAAAGGCCATTACTCTATGAAGGGACAGATCTTGATGCTTCCAGTGGAAGGCGACGGTGAATTTACTGCCAAATATGGTAATTATTTTAACAATTATTTAAAAAGTGAATACTATCAAAATTAATAACAAAGCTGAGGTCACTAAATTAGAATTTGTTATTGAAGAAAAAGTTGAAGGATTGGCTATTAGTCTTAGTTCTGCGGCATATGAGGTTGAAAATATTAGACAATTTACTGATATAGATACGGTTTGCCTAGTTTGCTTTCATTGTTTTTATAATAATATGTCCTATGGAGAAATGCAGCCGATATTAATACAATCTTTGTACTGTAGAAGAATAGTCCACGATATTTATAACCTTTCTCCTAAAGAATCATTAATCAACTAATAGAACAATTTAATGAAATAAATATTTTTACTGTTGCCTCTCAATAATCTCTTGATAATGTTCATGGCATGTTAAAAATCTACATGTGGTAAGGGTTACTATAACCTAAATGAATTTCTTAATCCAATCCACAGATTGAGAATTTCGAATATTCAGGAAATTAAATTAAAATAAAAGTAATTTAACAAATATCAATAAATGATTTAAAATCCCATTTTGAATATCCCTAAAAATTTGAATTTGGAATTCTTATGATAGAACACTATAGAGTATATAGATGAATATGATTATTTATTCATCTATATACTCTATAGCATAGAAAAGAGACCTCTCAATCGCTTAGTACTCAATTTTGTCATCTACGGTTTATACCTTTGAATACCATGTTGACAATAACGTAAGCCAATCTTTACTCAGATTAATCCAATTTTATATTTTCGAGATAGCCACACCTACTTTTGGAATTGATATTAGATGTATTCTAATCAAATATATGGTTTATTTAAGTTTTCCTCCTTCATGCATTCGTTGCTCAAGATGCTATGTTAAATTTCTTTCTCATCAAACACCCATGCTCAAGATTTTTTAATTATGTATTATAATGCTTTTTTCTTTTCATGAACTTTTGTTTTGGATAAATGCGCTTTACTTTTCAGGAAATATCGATGCAACAGTCACCATAAAATTAGGTAGAAGACCGAGGGCCAACAGTTCTGATGCACTGTCCTGTGAAGATCTTCATGTTAAATTTCACATCGGTCAGGCCTCCATGCATCTTGGCAGTTTATTTGGCGGTGATAATGAACTAGGTATTTCATTGCATGCATTTATTTTCGGAATTGGGTAATTTCCATATTAATCAATTCATCGTTTCAGCCGGAAGACGTAAACGCCTCCCTCAAAGATCCCCTTGACGATCGGTCCTGCGCTGACCTCAAATTCAAATATTTTTATTTAAAATTACTTATTGAACGTCAAAAACTACAACCCATTCAAAAAAGACTGCCTCATCCAATGTATTGCGGCGATCTTGACCAGATCGTCAGTCCATCTGGTGGGATGCCTACCAACCCCTAATGAGTCTTAGTCTAGTTCTTAGACCTTACTCAGACTTTACTTACAAGTAATTTTACTGAGTGTGATAAAATCGCGATGTTGACTTTTGCAATGGGCTGTCCTAGCTTAAGCTAAGCTTCAGATGTCAAATGACTATTAAAACGAAATCAAAGATTATGCTAATCTGCGCTGCCCTCATCCAACGTATTCCGGCGATCTTGACCAGATCGTCGGTCCATCTTACCAACACTACGTCATCAGGCACCTAGTCGCCATTCGAGTACTTTACTGCCCCAAACGGCCATCTGTCCGTCGAGCTATGTGAACTTCAGTTTCGCTACCGTTTGTGCTATATCGGTAACATTGACTTTCCAACGGATCTCCTATTGCTGACAATAAGCTTCCTCATAATATTTCCATATCAAAACGTTGATTCCCCAACTAGAATAAAAGATAATAACATGTTTAAATAGAATATACTTCGTAAATTGCAACTCGATCATTTTGCATCGACGATGCAGAAACTACTCTCTCTAACATGGAATCTTTTCATTACTATACTAAAAACTAAAAAAAAATTCTCGTCATAAATTTCCGAAAGAAAACGTTGAAAATATTGATACTACATAGTTAAATAATATTTCCGTATTTGCAGGTAACGCAATGAATAAGTTCTTTAATGACAATTGGGAGCCAATCTCCGAAGAACTCCGTGAACCAATGGAAGAAGCATTGAGAGACTTTCTCCGACCTCTAGCAGACCACACTTTTGGAATACTGGACGCTGATGATATTTTATTACCTGACGACACAGATAAAGAAACAAGTGATAAAAAGCATTAAAATGATACAGAATATTAACAAGTAATTTATTTAAAAAAAAACGTATAATGTATACCTGTAGTGTAAACCTCACTCAGTGATATGATTGATCTGTTTTGTTTGTTAAAATAATTTTATGAAATAAACAGTTTACCTTCCAATATGATAGATTAAATCAATTCAGCAATCGAAACATAATAATAAGCGGTTATACTTTTTGTTTAGTTACTTATTATAAAATTTAATAAATATTTTAGTTTTACTGCTATTTTTATTCGAGTAACATATGAATTTAACATATTTTACTACCAATAAACAAAATTAGGTTACAGATTTTCCAAATGAAAAAAATTACAAATAATTGCAATTTCAAAATAGTTATTCAAAATGAGATAACTAAAATGTTTAATTCTACAACATTTTTAAGTTAGTGCCCAGTTAAACATAAAATATGACATTCACTTCACATTTTTTTAGTAATGCTGATGCGATTTTATGATGTTCGTAAGAGCGTTCAGACGGAACCCGAGAGGCGCGGGTTCGAGTACCGCATCGTTCATAAATTTTGGTACGAATAAATTTTTTATACTTATATACTTACCTTGGCCTTTTCTGCGACCCTTAAACTATACTGCAATGTTTGCGTGTATGTTATTTAGGTCAAACCATGGAAGCTGAACCAATTTCTTATAGTTTATATACAGTCGTGGTCAACTTATTAGGGACACTCTGTAGTTAAACCAAATTGTGAATTAATTTTTATTTTCCAACAAGTCTAAACAAGATTTCATATCCCTTACATGTAAGTATAATTAGTCATTTATGTGCCCGATTATACAAACAATAACAACTTCCTAAACATTAAAACTCTTTACAGTATAGCTGATAGATTATCACAGTGCTATTTGTTCAAAAAATGCTGGCTGGTCATTTAATTAGGGACACTGAGATATTGCGTTCTATTTTATAAATTTGAATCTCAATATTTTTTTATTTCTTCTCCTATTGTTTCGTGGTAGATTTGGCAGCAATCAAGATTATTAATTTTAAATTTTGAAGAAAAATGGGCAAAAATAAAAGTTGCGATGCAACACTACGAAAAATCATCATGAAGTTTGTCGAGCGTGGTTGGTATACCGAGGGATAGCAGAATATTTAAATAAATTGTTAAAGAAACTATGCAGTGCAACATTTCAGGCGCAACAACACAGCTTTAAATGTGTCCAGATAAAAAAGATCGAGAAAAACAACTCCGCAAGAAGGTAGAATGATAACCAGGTTAGCTAAGAAAGATCCATTTTTAGGCTCTGTTTTAATTAAACACGAAGTGTTTGGGGCGGACGAAAGAGCCGCTGTTACAGCGAGGACCGTTAGACGATGTCTGATAGAAGCAAGGATGTTACAGGGGGGGGGGGGGGGGCTCGCAAAGTACCGTTGTTGAAGAAGGAACATAGAAATGCACGTTTGACGTTTGCACGTAAATATTTACGAGGACATTGGACCTACGCCCAATGGCAACATGTATTATTCTCTGACGAAGCCAAGGTTAATTTGATTTCTTCAAATGGAAGGAAATACGTACGGCGGGCTGTAAAAGCGGAAATGAATCCAAGATTCACAAAAAATCAGGTGAAACATGGCGGTGGAAACATTAAAATGTGGGGTTCATTTTCTGGACGGAGAGTGGGACCTGTGAGGAAAGTTCAGGGTAATTTAGACCAATATCAATACAAGGCATGTTATTTATGCATCCCAGTGATATCAAATGAATGAGTCTTCTGAGAAGAATGCTAGAAAGGTTTCAACAACAAAAGACCAAACAAATCTTTTGAGATATGTCTTAAATGCACTACGTTTGAAATTTTCGCAAAAATCATAAGACTCTTAACCTTTTCTTTGTCATATATAGGTCAATTTGTTTAACATTAAGGGCTACTAGAAACTCAAGTGCTGTTATTTGACATTTATTTTTGACACACTTCCTTGTAATATTAGTTTTTATTTTATATAAGCATATTAAGTATTGCAAATAAGTTTTGTTTTGATAATATTCCTTTATACAAGTGCTGACCAGGTAAACATTGTTTTGCCACATAAATTAAATACAATGCGCCCGCTCATTGTATCAATTATAATATGTAATGTAATGTTATTTATTGAATTATTTGTATTGCTAATATATAATATGTATTTTTTGCGAATTTAAGGTACTAAAAAAATAGGTTCTGGGTAAGTTATATAGGTACTAAAACCTTCTCCAAAACATGCTACATCTTTATTATTTATTTATTTATTTATTAGGATTTCCAACAACAAGTACACTAATACAACAAAAAAAAACAATACAATTAAATTAATGCTAAGTGTCTTATCACTTACAGGAAATCACAGCATGCACAAAATTTTACTTAATTAAGATAACAACACACTTATTTTTTTATTACATACATAAAATAGTAGAAAAATTAGTAAGCATAGATTTAAGATCCTGTTTGGGTAATATTATTAAAGATATCTCTTTGAAGAATAATTTTCTTAAAGTTTGAGGAAGCGAAAATATCTAAGGAATCCTTCTTATACTGATCATACAGGGTATACATTTGTGACAATGGGCAGAATTTTCTTAGATTAGTGTGACAATTTGGTAATGAAAATAAGATTTGTCGCTGACATGATCTTGGAATTCTATTTGGTATTTGAAATCTAACATTGCTGAGCAAGTCGGGATAATTAATTAGGCCAGTGCATATTTTTTTTAGAAATACTATGTCCAAATAATTTCTTCGTTCTTCTATGGAGTTCATGTGGAAATATGATAGTCGTTCTTCATATGTTTTAATCTTTTTAAGAACTCCATGACCAAACGCAAGATGCCGTACCATCTTTTTTTGGATACGCTCAAGTCTAGCAACATTTGTTTTAAATTTAGAATAACTTTACTTCGCGTTTATTAATAACATAGATGGTGTATTACTTACTCCAATCAGTTCAGTAATCGCAATATAACCGAAATAATAAAACGGCGCTTCTTTTATTAGTCAAAGTCAAATAAACTTTATTCAATTAGGCTTAAACTTAGCGTTTTTGAATCGTCACTACAAATATTTCTTTTAAATTAATGAATTTACCATATTTCCTTACATATTTGAGCTCGTGAAAAGAACATAATATAAGAAACTCAACGGCCACTCTTTTCAATCAAATAGAGTATTTTACAATGGCTGTAATATACATAACAAATTAGTTTGTAAGGTACTATATCCAATACATGAGTCGTGATTAAATAATATAATATAATATAAAATATATTTCATAAAATGTAATAAAAAATTAACTATATAAATATAAATTATCGTATATTGGATGCATCAACCTTTAGAACTTGAATTCATTGTCTGTGTAAGGATGCTTCGTGAACATGAAGGTCGTGATTACTGTCACAACCTGTCAGACCCGGCACCACAAGCAGCACCCGTTCACGAGTTGATGCATGGACCAGCCGTCGTTCCCGTATCGTATAGTTCTTTTATTGATTTGTAATGTATGATATTTACTTGAAAGGTAAAACTACGCAATCTCGGCACACTCACAGACTTGTTCATAATAAACACTTACTTAATTTAGCACGTGCAATCTTAATTACACAACTTGGCTATAATATTACTGTCACGTATACAAGTATAGGTAGCACACTGAATTAGTTGTTGCGAGATTTATGATGAAAGGGATCTTGTGCAAGATGAGATGCACTAACCATGCCATATTATTTAAGGCGAAGAGTAAGCAGAAAACACGCATTCAAGGTGTTTTTAAACAAGTGTTTTGGTGAAAATATAGCATTTCGAGTTATGAACACTACTTAATCCTTTTACACATATCCTTAAGTCTTATTTGTAGGTTTCTTATGCTTGCTGTTGGTTATAGTTAACACTCCAGAGCCTTTTTGAACTACCACTTTTCCTTGCAGTTAAATAAGTTTTTTTGCATGGCATGACGCATTTTTTTAGTACAACTTTCAGAAAAGTTATTCTTATAGCTTGTACTTGTAATAACGAGGATTGTAATCATATAAACTATTTTCCACCCAAGAATTTTTAAAATATTGGCTTTGTTACATAGATGGCGGCCGGAAACCGTGAACTGAAATCGCTCAAGGTCGCTGGCATTTAGTGTCGCCTTAATGGAATAACGAATAACGAATGGATATCGGAGTGCGATACATATACAGCGGTACATCCCGCCCGTGCCAGTAAATTCTTTTTGGTATAATTTAAATTGAATTGTATGATAATTGAATGTTAAATAATTTAAGGCTAATCGCAGCTTCCACTTCAAAATATAAGTAACTTCCTTTTAATATACTTAAAAATATAATATGTATTGTGTAGTATTGTTTGAACCACAAACACCACTAATATAATAATTCATATGTAATATATAAAATGAATTAATGGGATAAACTGGCATTAACGATTTATGACGAATAATTTAGCGTTATCGCTATATAGGCGACATATAGGGTATTGAGTTTTTTACGACCTTATTAAGATTGTAAACAGAAAAATGAATACATTCTTTTGCTAAAAATATCTATAAAACAATTATTACTACTGTATTTTACCTATTAAACCTCTAAAACCAAATAGTTTCACCTTATTGATGTATCTTAAATATATAATAATATAATATAATATTGACACACTTTTTACACAAATTATCTTGCCCCAAATTAAGCATAATATATAACCTGGGTTATGAGTTACAAGACAATGATATATTTAATACAATATACTTACTTAAACATACATAAATTCATATAAACATACATAAATACATTTAAACATCCATGACTCGGAAACAAACTTTCATATTCATCATATAAATGCATGTTAAATTATTTAGGGGTTTTATTTTTGTTGTCCTTAGTATTCGATTTATATGGATTACCACGACACACCTAAACGGCTTCAATATACTTGGAACAATGCTCTTAATTTTTTTTTATGGAATAGGAGGACAAACGAGCGTACGGGTCACCTGTTGTTAAGTGATCACCGCCGCCCACAATCTCCTGCAACACCAGAGGAATCACAGGAGCGTTGCCGGCCTTTAAAGAAGGTGTACGCGCTTTTTTTGAAGGTACCCATGTCGTATCGTCCCGGAAAGTACGTGGAAGAAAGCTCCTTGAAAACCGCACTGTGGAAGACCGCCACACATCCAGATGGTGGGGATGATATCCTAACTTGTGGCGTGTCGTGCGAAGGTGGAAATCGGTGGCAGGAACCAGGTTAAACAGCTCTTCGGAACACTCCCCGTGATAAATGCGGTAGAAGACACACAATGAAGCGACATTTCTACGCAACGCCAAGTGATCCAGCCGTTCACAGAGCACTGGGTCCCCGACAATTCGAGCTGCTCTACGTTGCACGCGGTAAAATGGATCGAGCTGATACTGGGGTGCGTCAGACCAGAGATGGCAGCAATACTCCATGTGTGGCCGGACCTGCGCTTTGTAGAGCGCTAGAATGTGGGCTAATAAATAATAAAACTAGATCTTATATAACTTTCGATCGTTTTAAGCCATTAGAAACATGGTATAAATCCTAACTCACACAATCTTAACTCTATATAAGTCGATAGCCACATCCAGTCCTTCTTATTCCGTATAAATATAAAATATATTGATGTTTTTTTGTTGAGCAATTTTTATCTACCTTAATTTTTTTGTAATTGTTCACTTTGTTTGTTTTGTCATAGAAACCTAAAGTATTATATTTAGTAGTATATTTACTTGTTAGTAGATTTTATGTTAAATCTCATGACAATAAATGCCTTTTAACCGAACTCAAAGTAAAACCACACAATAATAATAGTATAACTTTAATTCTCATTACATCGTATATACATTAACTTACTCGATTTATTAATGGTATTTGTACATCACTAAAACTAAATATAGCTTAAACTAAATAAATAATTATTAGATTTAGTAAGTCCGGTTTGATATCTCAATATTTCTATCACTAGGAAATTTTTAATCGGCACTTTTGAATCTATTTAATAATTACAGTCTTAAACTTGTTTTAGTAATAACTATATTATGATATCCGTAGTTACATTACTTTGATTTGAAATTGTACTTTATTATTTGTTCGTTGTTCATACCATAGACATACAATATACCAGCAAATAGACAGACTAAGCATGCGAGATAGAAGAACATGCCTATCGGAGATACAACAAGATAGAAAAGTAAAATTTATAAACGATGCGGGACTTAAACCCGCGAGCACTCTCCACTGAGCCAACCGTTCGAGTGACGTATCGTTGAAAAATATGTCTCGATCAACTATCAGGTTGTGGCTTTTAATTAATCCCAGAAGTGAGGGTTATCACTTTTAAAAAACAACAAATTGTTAAGATATAAAAGGTAAGCAAAATCAATGTTACTGTAACCGAATTTGATTGACAGGTCGTAAACAGTCAGCCACACTTGGCATGAGTCCTTAAAATTAAAATTTTAGAACACTATCTAACTTACTGTTTGACAAATTAAAATAGGTCTCGTATTATCGGCCTGTCAGGAAGTCTATACGCTAATATATCCTAAGTCTATGGTTCCATACATAAAAGACTTAATTATACGAAGAAATCAAATATGTGTAGCAGACTTCGGAAAGCTTATTATGTCAATTGTATTGTTTACATTTAAATAGATTTGAATGATTTGAATTAGGTAGCCAAATGTGCCTTATTTTATTTCAAATTTCATGGTATTGGTCATGATCGTTGAAGTATCTTCCATTCGCTTTTAGATACAAGAAACATATATACAAGATACAAGTTAATTATTTACGCTCTAAATCCATAAACTCAATCAGTATTATTAATAAACGTGAAGTAAAGTTATTCCAAAAAAAAATTGTCTTTATCTTAACTTTGTTACTACAGAATTACTTGACATGGAGAAGTAATTTTAAACTTGAAGTAACTTGACATTGCGTTTATTAATAAGTTTGTTGTTCACTGCCTCATAATGTTTGTTGAAATATTTTGAGTTGAGATCTCAATCTGCTTTAGAAATATACTTAGATACAAGATAATACCGCTTTGAATGCGTTAGCCCTGTGCAACATCAGCTCAGGGTATCAGCCAGAGATCCACTGGTATTCTCTCGAAGGCTGCGTTGAGGAACGTCTTGAAGTGCTTCGCGATCGCGGCTGATGCTGCAGGTCTCATCTCATCTATGATCTCTGCTGCATTATTGTTCAAAAACTGGTTCATTGCTTCTCCTGCAAACATATCGCGTATATTTATTTATATATAAGAAAAGAGCAGACTTCAAATTCAAATAAACTTTATTCAATTAGGCTTAAACTAAGCGCTTTTGAATTCTCACTATAAATATTTCGTTTAAAGGGATGAATCTACGATATGTTTGAAAAATGTAGAGCTCGTGAGAAGAACATACAAGAATCTCAACGGTCACTCTATTTAATTAATAATAATTAATAGAGTACATTGGCTGTAATATATATATAACATATGAAACTTGTTCCAACTTTAAAGCGTTTTTAATATCAAATTTGTAACTTTTTAAATTTGAGGTAACAAACATAAAAAAAAATACCGACGAATTGAGAACCTCCTCCTTTTTTGAAGTCGGTTAAAAAAATGAAAAACTTTTCTCTTTTTCTGTAAATATATTACACATCCGTCGTTTTATATCATTGTTATACTAGGCTAGCTTAACCCCTAAATAATTGCGAGGGTAAGACGTAGCTTGTCCCGCACACTAAAGTAGAAAACCTGGCCTGTTTTCATCGGTTGTCTAACAGCAAGAGGCTCTATCTAGACATACTATAGTGTAGATAGACTATACACTATATAAGGTGTAACCATATTTATACTGCCACATGCATATACACAAAACATCCATATTTATCACTCATGATTAAGGCAGCGATCAAATCAAATAAAATCAAAAATATTTTATTTCGTAGGTAAATTGCACTACAATTGTAATATGTCTTTTTTTCATAGAGCTCGTTCGGATGGAATATTTCCTTAGAGAAGAACGAGCAAGATATTCTTAGGTTGCTTTTCAAAACAGAATGGTATTACAATTTCTTATTTTCAATTAAATTTAATAATCAGTTCAATTACAATATATGCAAAGTGATGCAGCAAAAATACTCAAACGTCAATTACTAAATGCCTTACATCAGTAAGTCAAATAAAATGTAAATTAATAAGTATTAACTTTGTTACAGTTATTGAGTACATACATATGTTACAATACAGAAGATGTATCAATCTACACATACCGTAAATAAAAAAAGGCATTATCCAAGCATATAAGCTATTATATATAAAAGATATATAATAACTTTAGTTTAAAAATTGAAGAAAATAAAAAAAACATGAAGCAAACTTCCCGTATAGAGGATCCAACAGATATTATTGAAAAATTATCGTTTAAAAACATTTTTTTGTTAAAATTGATTCCTCTAGAATTCTTTTTGAAGTCAGTTCAGACACGCCACAAGTTAGGATAGCATCCCCACCATCTGGATGTGTGGCGGTCCACCGTGCGATTTTCAAGGAGCTTTCTTCCACATACTACAAAGCTGTGGAATGAGCTTCCTTGTGCGGTGTTTCTGGGACGATAAAACAAGGGTACCTTCAAAAAAGTGCCTACACCTTCCTTAACGCTTCTGTGATTCCTTTAGTGTTGCAAAAGAATGTGGGCGGCGGTGATCACTTAACACCAGATGACCCGTACGCTCGTGTCCTCCTTTTCCATAAAAAGAAATGGCGCTCAGAGAGACACAAATTGGCGCAAAAACTCTTCCCGCATTCTTTTTTTGCGCTCTTTTTATCTAATTTTCAATACAGATCAAACTCATTAACGTACCAATAACACTTCCGTGGTTGACAGTATCTCTGACTTTGAACCGGGAGCCCCTCAGCTTGAAGTCGACCACCATCCGGTCGGCCGTCATAAACTTGGTATTCTTCTTAGTGAACTCTTTGCCAAAGATCTTCACAATAGCCGCAACGTCACCTGAAACGTACGATGCGAGTGGAATTTTGAAATAATTCGAGGAGCTTCGTGAACTGTCAACGAAAGTTCCGAACGGGAGTGGATTACGTGTTTCTTTAACGGAATATCGTAGGAATGCCAGTAATACATAAAAACTAAACAAATGTATAGTATGTAATAGATCCGAACTGTAAAGAAATAAAATAGAACAATTATAAGATGGATGAAGTGGGCAAATGAGACTTGACAACTTGTGTCTCAAGGTGACGAGCGCAGTTGTAGTGCCGCTCAGAATCTTTGGGTTTTTCAATAATCTCGAGCAGCGCTGCAGTGCAGTCCTGCTCGTCTCGTCCCTTATTTTATAAAAACAAATGAGCATCGATGAGTTAACAAAACCTTGCACAACTCGTAAAACTGCCCTTCGAACTCCAAAACCTTATATAACTCAACACATGAGCAGAGAATTATATTATATGGACGGAATTGAAAATCTAAACCAATCTCAAATTCACTGGAACACACAAATAAAACATCAAAATCGGTGCAGCCGTTTAAGAGGTAGTTCAATTGTGAATCTAAACCATTCTCGAATCCACCTGAAGACACACAGAAAGTTTCATTAAAATCGGTCCAGCCGCTTAGGAGGAGTTCAGTTACAACCGACGCACAAAAGAACTATATATATATATTAAGATACATAATTCGAAATAATCAATTATAATTTTCACACTACAGTACGAAATTAAAAATTATTGTTTTTTATTTATGACCTAGAAAATTCCTTAATTCTATCTAATTTCAATATATCAAGTATTATTCAAATTCAAATAGTTTATTTCTCAAAATAGGATAACCGCATCACTTTTTGAAGTCAAGAAAATATTAATATATAATATTAATATTAATATTAAAGGTCAATGACCGCTCCTTGTTCTTCAATATTCTTGCTATTCAGGATTCACTGATGGATGACATAAAATCTTAATTATAAAATAATCTTTTGTCATTTAAAGCGTCGACAACTCGGAAATCAAAATCTCTTGCGTCTCTCTTAGAGTTAATATAACAGTAAGGAATGCGACGAGCACGACGTCCAGCTGATAGTAATTGATACGCCTTGGCCATAACAATGCGGTGCTGCTTAGCGGCATGCAGTACAATTGCGCTCGCCACCTTGATACATAAGATCTCATGAGAGAGACGTAAGGTCTCATTTGCCCAATAATTTCACTAGCTACGGCGCCCCTCAGACCGAAACACAGTAATGCTTACATATTACTGCTTCGCGGCAGAAAAGCCGTCGCCTTTGTGGTATCCACAGGTGATAGTTACCCAAAATGTAGCCGGCATCCTGTGCAAGGGAGCCTACCACTTGTGTTGCTTATATGATATCCTAAACATAAATCCAAAATTCAAACAGGCTTAAATATTTTGTTCGTTTATTTTCACTTACTGAAAGATGCCCAGAAATCTCCCTGAGAGCGAACTGGGAACAACAGGACCTGTCCGCTAACTTCGTATTTGCCGGTTGCTTCAATACGAGGCAGCACTAGACCCATGTCGATTCGTAGTTTCTTCAAATCAGATCTGTAACACACCAGAACCATAATTAATAATTTTTTTTCATAGGAAATTTCCAAAAATGTTTTCACACAGTTTATTAAATTAAAATAGAAATAGTTAGATATCATCACATATAATATCTTGGGTTAATAATAGATGATATATTTAAATGTAGTAATCACGTGGACTATGTATGCAACAATCTTAGACAATTCCTTGCAAGTATCTCAATTCTTAAAAATCGCATAGCCCATACAGTCAAAATAATTCTCTATAACGCGTTAGCCGAATCATACGTTCAGTATGGACTGAGCAGTTACGGTCGTACTTACAATTCGTACCTTGACATAATTAATAAAATTCAAATTCTTAATAAAATAGTATGAAATCAAATTTAACGTAAGTTTCAGGGTAACGAAAGCGGGCTTTTTAAGCATTGTCAAGTGTTGTCAATATTTAAGCAAATTGAATATTCAATACTAAAAGAAAATTATTTTAATAATAAATTAAAAACAGCCATAGATCACCCCGTGTGTATGCGCGCTGTTAGTCTAAACCGGCTGCACATGCCTCGGGCATCCAATGCGTTCGGTGAAAGAACAACAGCTTACATATATGTAGTACCTAGACTGATTAATAAACTGCCTTATAAAGTGACTTGACCGACTCGTTGACTGAGACTAATTTAAAACAGAACTTAAAAAAATACTTTTTAAGACTTGACTGACCACCGATCAACTTATCGTGCTTAACTATTATTTGTATCAAGTACTTTTACTTTTATTTGTAAAATTATAAGTATAATCTGTATAACTAAGTTACTAACGATTGTGAATTATTTTTTCTTTTGTTAATTTAACTCTATTGGGGTAGACTAAATTTAGCAATTGTACAAACCTCAGTGGTTTTTATTGCTTAGAAACCTGCTGTAAAATTTGTTTTTTATTAATAAATAAAAAAAAATGGCGACCCATTAACATACAAGCACAATCTTTATCTTAATATATATAAATTACGTGACACGTTGTTTGACCGCAATGGACTCCTAAACTAATGATCGGATTTTAATGGGGATTACTTCATGGAGTGCAGTTAGGTCCAACTTGAGAGATAGGATACTTTTTATTTCGATTTGGGACCCATAATTATTTTAATTTCCAATATTTGTTTTGTATGGACATATTTTCTATGAGAGAATTTATTGACGCCCGGTTTGACAGTTCTGCTGTGAAAAATTTCATTTTAACAACAGGGAGCATATTTTACGAAATAATTCTTGATGTTATGTAATATTATTGCAAAATTCATGTAAAAACAGTATTTTATTTACTATGTACAGAACAACGTCTGTTAGGTCAGCTAGTTGTATATAAAAATTTCGTGTTACGTTGTTTGTCCGCAATGAACTCCCTAAACTATTGAACCGATTTTAATCAAATTTTGTACATTGTGTACAGTTTAATCCAACTTGAGAGATCGGATAGTTTTTATTTCGATTCGTAACCCTTAATATTTTAAAGTGAAACTTTTATTACATCGTCTCAAACTTTTTCGTCTGTGTGTTGCATGTCTCGTGACGGTCGGGCGGCGCCTATAGTTCGCAGCAGCTGACCGTGTAGTGTATAGACTGTTACTCATTTGTGCCAGTGCTCCACGCTATTTTGTTTGTTTTTAATATGTATTTATAATCTAAATAATTATTAAGTATCATGTATGTCGTACTCTCCCTGATTAAAAATATTGATTGAAAAGTATTGGGAATCAGTCACCTCATGTAAACTATATATCTATATATACATGAAATGGAATTGAAAGTATTAAAATTTCATCCTTAATCCTTTCAAATAAATATTTTTAACCAGGGCTAAGACACAGAGTTCAATAAACAAATTGTTGGATACTTATTCTACTTTTATTATTTCCCATTATCATTCCAATTTTCCAAGTATAAAATTAAGATTGATAAAGCGATTTTTATACCCTTAATGGTCTATAAAATGCGTTCAAGGGATTCATTGAGAGAAAAGTTTGGTGAAATAAATATTATGACAGTACACTGCCAGTACATATACGAGAACCTCCTATACGCTCATAAAAATATTAGCCAATTTAAAAAGAATAGTGATATACACAGTGTCAATACTCGAAATAAACATAAAGTCGCAATTCCATCTACTAGGCTCCGTAAAATTGCTAAATCTTTTAAAGTGGATTGTGTTATATTTTATAATAAACTCCCAAATGAAATTAAAATATTACCTATTAAAAAATTTAAATGTGTCATAAAAAATAAATTAACATCTAAGGCCTATTGTGGCCTTATAATGTGAAAGATTATTTGAATGATAAAGATAGTTGGAATTAATGTTCTAAATTTTGTTAATGAATATTGTTATACTCATTTGAATACTATTGTAACTTTTGTACTTCATCCTGACTTGCACTAAATAACTTATAAAGTTTTACAGTGAATAAATATTACTCCAAAAATTTTTAGTTAAACGTCTATAATGTGAATAAAAAGTTTCACTTTAATTGTGGTTTCATAAAACCACACAATCCTTTTTTTTTATTTCAAATTTTCATGAATAATTCCATGACATCAATTATTGGCGCACAGTTTGACAGTTCTGCTGTGACATTATTTCATTAGTTCATTACAAGAAAAGAGAAAAACTAAATAAAATGTAATGATTGAAATTCTACAAATTTCGTAATAAATAAAAAGATTTTTGATTTATATTGGTATGAAATTTTGTATATATACTAGCTGACCCAGCAAACGTTGTAATGCCTTATAAGGTAATAAAAAAATTCAATAATTAAAATTTTTAGGGTATAAAAAAGAGATGACGACCGACTCTCAGACCTACCAAATATATCGTACTACAATAATCATTATATTTGATTGCCATCTTGCTACTCTATTGCGTATCTGAGGAGGGAATAGAATAATATAAAAAGCAAGAATTTATGTTAATCGTAGATAGGTGAAAATTTGAATCGTATTAAAAAAGAAAACCTTTATTATTTAGGGTTATGAAAAATAGATGTTGGCCGATTCTCAGACCTACCCAATATACAAACAAAGGCAAGAGGTTTCTTTCGCATGCGCGCTTGGTGATAAGTATATATTATCACATCATAAAAACAATTTCACGAAAATGCTTCTGCAATATTTTTTCAGATCAGTGCAGATAGGCCTAAAATTAGGTCCATTACTATTCAGTAACTTAGCTTCAGCGAAATCGTTAATATGTTAAATTATTCAAGTGGAGTGAACTTTAGAACACTTTCGAGTGATATTCGAAAAAACGAACAGTGAAGACATTTTTTCAAATCTCTTTAAATCTGTAATAGTAATCGCTAATTCTAACACGCTATTAGAAAATGATGGCAAATGGAAATACTATCATTGGAGTTTTCAAAATTTACTGTTAGATTACAATAAATTAAATTAAATTACAATAAATTTTAAGCGCGATAAATTAATAAAGTTACATGTTCGAAAACAGAAGATTTACCCGCCTTTGATGTCGTTTCATAATTTCAAAAAATGTTAAGTTTCGCTCACAAATATATTCATTTCAAACAAAAGCTGTAAATTAAAATTACCAAAACTTTAACATCTAATAACACAATTTATGATTACAACTATGTTTTAAGATGTCAATTTGACGGACAGAATGTAATATTTTTAGTTCTTGACATACATTTGGTAATTGAGGATGGATTATTATAATATGCAGTTTGAAATTGTTTGATGATTGTCTTTACACCTTGGTAGTGTTGCAACATATGTCATTGCTTATTATTATTATTGCGAAATGTGAGTTGTAACTGTTAGAAGACCTTCTAATAACTATCTTTACAATTTGATTCACATATTGTAGAAAATACGTTAGTTTCTATGGCTATGATTATGATATGATACTATTTTTATCTAAAAATAGAATTATTAGTTGACGTATTGAAAGTACAGGTACAATCTATACCACCCTTTTGAACGGCGAGAGATATTCAACTGTCTTCTGATTGTTATAATCAAAATAAATTAATTCGAATATCCAGGGGGCGATTGCTCCATAACTAAGGTGTGGTGCTATTTACAGAGTTTTTAATGCTTTATAGTAACTACCTCCATACTTTTTTTAAATATTTTTTCTTAAATTTGAACAATTTATACAGAGTCGAATAAAATATTTTCTTACAATACTTATGCATAATAAGTTTATATATTTTGTCCAAGATTCTTACATTAAAATTTGTTGAGCGTTGACCGCACAAATTTTAAGTCGTATCGACCTGAAATGTTTGAGCATTAATACTTAGCAATTACCTGATTTTAGTTACAGTATAGTTGCTGGGTCCAACCACTGTGATATTGCTAAAAGCCGCGGTCACTCGGACCGGACCAGCAGAATTTTCCATCACCAGCTTGTCTATAAATAGAGGCTCCACCGGAGGAACGTCCAGATCAGTTAGGCCCTTTGCTAGATACGGCCGCAGGTGATTGAAGGATCCTTTGATGCATATATCCAATTCGGGGTCCTTTTGGTTGCATGGTAGAAGGTATTCCGCTGAAACGATAAGATTTTATTATTAAAAAATGTGCAGTTTGGGGCAAATTCACTCATGTAATAATTATCGTCATGACTTATGTATAAGAAATAGGCATATAATATTCTGAACTTATGTTTAGGTCCATAATATTTATATCTTTGTAGAACATTGTATTAACGCACCACTAACTGATATACCAGCACGCAGATATAGCAGTCCTAAAGCTATGTTTCGTCCGAAGCACTTTACAAATATTTAGGGCTACAGCTTAATGCTATCTAAGTTTTTACTTATCCTGATGGATCTGGCTTATATATACAAGATGATTATATTTCGGACCAGTAGATTCATATTTAACTGCATTCAAATAAATATATCACCGTAAATAAAATTTGAAAAACAAAATTTTATGAACGGGATGCGGGACTCGAACCCACAACCTCTGGCGTTCCGTGCCAGTGCTCTAACCAACTGAGCCAACCTGAGAGTTGAACAAAGCAATAAGCATACAAGATTTTATGATGTTACGTCATTCGAACGGTTAGCTCAGTAGGTTAGAGCACTGGCACGGAACGCCAGAGGTCGAGGGTTCGAGTCCCGCATCGTTCATAAAATTTTGTTTTTGAAATTTTATTTGTGTGTCAATCCTAGAAGTGAGGGTTATCACTTTAAAAACATAACAAATTGTTTAATATCACCGTACAAAAATCAGCCTTATAATTATTCGTATGGAATATATATTGTGTAGTATAGTGAATAGACGACATTACATGTTATTTTTATGCCTGAGTAGTCATAATGTATCTGCAATATAATAATGCAACTTAACATACATTCTGCAAGTTTCTTGATATTTTGTTCCCACAAAAATTATAAACTTCTAGAAGTTTACATAAACATCATCAGCGCTGATATAATTAAAGAATGAGAAGAAAGACAGAACCCAAATATCTATAATTCCCCTGAAGAATATCTTCTTCTTCTTCGCGTGCCTCTCCGACTAGCGAAGGTTGGCGGCCAGCTTCGTAGTTCCAATTGTTTGTCCTTCGCGAGGCGAAATAGTTCTGCCGCACTCGCGATGCCAGTCCACTCTCGGATGTTGCGCAGCCAAGACTTTTTTCGGCGACCTACGCCTCTTCTTCCGGCAACTTTTACCATCAAGATGAGTTGTAGGAGTTTGTACCTCTCGTGCCTAAGCACGTGCCCCAAATATGCGACTTTCCTCATCTTGATAGTTTGCCTGAGTTCGCGTTTTTGATTGACGCGGCTCAGAACTTCCACATTTGTGACCTTGTGGGTCCAATTTATGGCCAACATACGTCTATATGCCCACATTTAAAAAGCTTCTATACGTTTTCTGAGGTCTTCTTTTATAGTCCACGCCTCACATCCGTATAGAAGTATGGGCCAGATGTAACAGTGCAGTAAACGAGTGCGCAAGGAAATCTTAAGATCACGGTTGCACAGTACTTTTTTCATTTTACTAAAGGTGCTTCGAGCCACTTCAATTCTGGTCTTAATTTCTTGGTCGCTATTCCAGTTGGCATTTAACCACGTACCTAGATATTTGTATTTGCGCACTCTTTCTAGTTTTTGGCCTGCTACTGTAATGTCAAAGTCATCAATTTCTTTCTTCGATATGACCATGAGTTTCGTCTTTGAGGTGTTCATCCTAAGACCAGCTCTTTCGCTGCACTCATTTACTCGAGTGACAAGTTTCTGAAGATCATTAGCAGATGATGCTATGAGGACTGTATCATCAGCATATCTAATATTATTTATGTTCTGGCCATTTATTTTGACTCCACAATAGAAGTCCTCGACTGCTTCTGCTATTATGGTTTCCGAGTACAAATTAAATAGCGTAGGTGATAAAATACAGCCCTGTCTGACACCCCTTTTAATATCAACTTCTGCGGTCTCATCATTATCAACCCGAACAGTAGCTCGTTGATTCTAGTAAGAAGAATATAAATACCCCAAAATAAGCCCGTCACATCAAATCAAATCTAAATCACTTTTTACACCTATGTCATGGAAATGACACAAAAGTCAAGCAAGTCAAACCCGTTGCAACTCTTTTAAATTAACATAAGCAGCTTCTTCGTTCTAAAATTATTTTAATTTCAAAAACAATAAAATATTCAAACGTCTTACACGAATAAGTCAAAAAATAAAGTAAATAATAGTTAAAAAAATCTAAAAAGCACGCTTTATATAAAATTCAACTAAAAAATAGAAAATAAATTTAAATTGAAAAAAAGCGTGGGGTGTAGAAGAATTATTATTTTAATAATATCTTTAAAAGCACCCCACGCTTTTTTATAATAAAATATATTTTTTTACACTATTTTCAATTTAAATTTATTTTTTAGTTGAATTTTATATAAAGCGTGCTTTTTAGTCTTTTTTAACTATTATTTATTTTTCATCATAACATATAGGTGAAGCTAATATAAAGCGTATAAAAACACAAGAGTGATTGAGTACAATAGATGTATCAATCTACACAGACGGTAAATAAAGAAATGTATTATGCGAGGGTTTTATTAGAGATAATAAAAATATATATTAAATAACATTTATTTTAACAACATGAAGCAGAATTGCCGATAACAGGATCATCCAGCCGCCACAAGTAGCATCCGTTAACGAGCATAACCCATGGTCCATCAACGATCATAATTTAGGGAAAGGTTCGCTCAAATGAATTAGTGCAGAGGAAATTTTACCGACAAAAATTAAATGGCAAGTTTGCGAAGTTACCACTGAATATATTAAGAAATATGTCTGCGATGTTATGTAATTGTCACCTGATGCAAGCGGTCAGTAAGGCAAGGTGATCCGGTGTACGATGACCCACGCCATGTGGAATGTTGACATGGATCATAGCAGCCATTTTACTTTACATAAAACTTTATTTTAAGACGTTTGATTTCTTTTCGTTATCGCCGTTTCTCTTTGATCTTCATCATTGTTTACTATCTTATTGATCTCATGATTATTGTTAAAGAAAATGAATTTGCATAATTTTTTGTCTCGCAATAATAAAGACACAATTTCAACTAATCCCAAGACTACAACAAATTTTATTGACACTAAAGAATCAAAGAACGTATAGAACAATGAAAATGAATTTATAACTAGGATCCTAATTGATCATTAATTATAATTATTAATATCATAGACTTTATTTATGCTTTTAAATTTTTTATTATTGTCTATTAGAGTAAGCAGTTTTTAAGTATCAACTGTTTTCGATTGTTAATTTTTTATTGAGATCATACGAGCTTCGAATTTTACCTAATTGAATCGAACCTTGTCGACTTTCGGCTTTTGCCTTTTTTGAAGATTTCCAGTGAAAATGAGAGGATAATTCAGAGGAGATAATAATAGTAGAGGGGATAGTAGCAGTTTGAAAATTGACTTCAGATCAGTTTATACATATGTTAAAAAAATCTGGATTTTTTTCTTTAAGATCCTTTTTGATTATCAGTTTCTTATTATTATATTTATATTTTTTGGTCTCCACTAAAACTACTTGTAAGCAATTTCTTATTTCTGGTGTTGTATATTCTATAGCAGAATCTCGAATTTTTTCTTGCTGAAAATTTCCTTTTGCAAAAATCTGTAACCCCTTACCACCAATATACCCATGAGAAAGACCATGGAAGTGGACCCATGAGAATCAATCAGTGAAACAAGTAGTACTTCTACACCATTCAAAATAGGCAGAGGAAACCCTCAGTCACAATGTCTACTACCACTGTCTGTGTGTTTACAACTATATTTGTAAATCTTTCAGTGCACAAAACTGGCATGATTAAGGACTCCATCCTGAAGACAGAATTCTCTCACACCTCAGGTCTGAAGATCATACTTTTGTTTTCAGAGAATCCAAGAGAAATGCAGTTTTAAAATAGTCATTGATTTTGAGAACCATTGTAATGAGAATTTGAAAACTTTAATATTATGTTCCATACCAAAAAAAATATTTAAAAAACTAAGCGGATATAATATTATCGTACTTGATTAAGCCCCATTGTGAGTACCACTGCAAATAAAAGAAATGTTTTCATCAGTTAAGAAACTTTTTACGAGAACTATTTTACTTTTATAAAATTTGTGTCATACAATAAAATAATAATAAATAATTACTTTGAGTTTTCAAATTATTCAAATAACTACGATATACCATAATTATTAAAGAAGTGCTGCTTTAAGATGCCAAAAGCACCAAACGACGAGCACAAAATGCTGCTTTATTGATTTGTAATCTAGTTAAACCTCTTATGTTCTCAACTATATTATAAAAAGAATATTACAATATGGTTTTTTTAATGTAATTCACAAAGTGCTTATAAAAGGGTGGCTTACCCTATTTACTCAATTTCATATTATTGTATATTTATATTGTAATATAAATATACGTTATATGTAAATAGGGTATTTGTAGACACTCAATGATTCTGATGCTGATAAATATTAGATAATATCATTTAACTTCCACGGGATGACGAAAGAATGAAGAATTAAAAAATTATAAAGGACATCAGACCATCTGAAGACTCTGATCAAACTACTTCAGTCCTAGACCTTCACTTTATCGATATTTTCATGTCTGAGTGCTTGTTAAATATTACGTTGTTAGCCTTAAGATTGGCCATACTATTTAAGTACTCATAAAATAAAGTAACAGGTATTTAAAATATGTACTGACTTGTTTACCATGAATTAAGCTGGTAATATAAACTAAAGGTAGTTTAAAGGCACTTTTCATTAGTGTTGGATGGGTATTTGCTTTTCACACATGACAGTCATCTATACTCTTATATAAAATAAAAAAAACTATTTTCCTGAATGCTTATGATATTTTATTAAAAAAAAAGCAATTGTGTGGTTTTATGAAACCACTACGCTCGTGAGATTTTTTTTTTCAGAAAATAACATTAATATCAGCATAGAAACAAAAAACAAATTAATATAATATACTTTATATATTCATAACTCCACGGCCTATTGTAATGCGATGGAACTGCGAAAATAATGTCAGGTGATGTAATAAAAGTTTCATTTTACAAAGCCCTGTTATTTTTCGAATTAGTGTTTGTCTGTGTAGGGAAATTAAAATATGTTTTAGTTAAATTTCGTGAACAGGGTAAACTACCCATTTAAATTGTATGACCGACCACGATACTCCAGACATATCAAATGGAATTGGATTGAAAAAGGCGTTACTTTGCGGAAATCCATAATTATACAAATGATTTAAGCTTTATTTAGTGTTAATTCCGCCAATATTCTTCCGAGACAGTCTCGTGCCAGATTTTGGCGAGACAACACGTCCTGAGGATGCCTCGTGTAGAGGCGAAACACGTGTCGAATTGTTTTAAAAACAAATATTGGCGGAGTTAACACTAAATAAAGCTTAAATCATTTGTATATCAATTGGATTAAGACTATTACTTTTCAGCTGTGTAATTAATATAATGTCACAGTGCAATGCAATGGAGAGAAAAGATCAATAATACCTCTTGGAGTGAAAGTATTGAAAGATTTTTTATGTCTTTGTATCTATGTTCCAACTCATCTCCTAAATGGCAACACTGTTTTACTGATAGATTGCCCATGAATATAGGGAGTAACTTAAACTGATTTATTTGTTAATGACTTAATAATTTGTTGTTCACCAATAAGAAACTAAATATCTTTTTCGCATGGCATTACCTACAATAAGGGTAGGTATGTCGTAATTTTTCTAAATTCGACAGAACTAAAAAATATTATAGAGTTACTTAAAAATTTAAGTTACCTTGTTTTAAAATAAATATCTATTTTCGAAGTCAAGTTTGCTTAGACCTAAAAATCTTTAACATTATGTAATATTGTCTACCACTTAAAACAAATGTCAAAAAAAAAACAAAAAAAAAATCGTTGTTAATTATACAGGGTGTACAACAACTACATCCTTAAAGAGGGGGGTTGCAATAAGACCGTGATTCTGAATATATTGGCACTGAAATTTCCAAAAAAAATCATCTGATGCAGATTATTTTTATTATTTACAATAAAAATGCAATGCAGTCCATTTAGAATCAAAGCTATCTAATTATCTCTATTAATAGTCCCTACATTTATAAAAAAAAACAAAACAAAAACCAGTAATGTATTTCGCCGCAACAGCTGACAGCATTAGAAACATTGTACAAGACGTGACATTGACCCTTATTACGTAGGTAATGTACATTGCATTACAATGCTGGCTAAAATTGTTTACAATAAACATTGTTTTTCTGCAACTACAGAACTTTCTTGCTAAAATGCCAATAGCTTTGTACAACAAAGCTATTGGTACTTAAAGGCACGCAAAGTTACACTGGAAAAGTCACAAATATGTCGGTCTCAGTGAGTTTTACATCTTTTTGACGTTTGGTGTTAAGACGCTTGGCCCGTGGGGCCCAGAGGCGCGGAGAATGTACAGTCTTATCGACGCACCTCAATAAGGCTACTGGAAGCCCAAAACTGGCAGCTATTTCGGTCAACGGATCAGCCTAGCTATCGAACGCGGTAAAATACTGCCAGTATTCTTCCCCGTAAGGATAGTTTTTAGTTCTAGTATTATTATTAAGTCTTTTAATAATAATATAATAATGATAACATGTGACATTTCACACATATTGTCTAGCCAGATACCTCGCGCTCAATACTTAGGATCCCTAGCCACTTGGCTATTTGAGTTATCTAAATTGTAATTAAAGTTATATTTATTATTTTCTTATTAGCATCGCCAATACAATAAAAACTTGCTATATATATTTTATTAAATATTATTCTAAATAAGTCTAAAACTGAGTGCTATTGCACTTACTGGCAATGACCAAATGCAAATATTACATACTACCTACACATAAATTTTAAATTGTAATTGCGTAACACAAGAACTGACACTAAGATAATATACAATATAATTAGTTTCTATAATGTAAAGTGAAAATTAATTTAAAAAATATGAACAAAACTTGTTTTACTAACAGCAGAACTAAAATTTTTGTAATTTTTGTTGAACAGCAAATTATATTCTTCACTAACAACATAAATTTATCATTAAAAATGTCTATACTTCGATCAACTTTCGGAAGTACGAAGTGACCTAAGTTAAACTTTGCAATATTAGTTAAAAATGTATCGTGTCTGCTGAAACTATATATTCTTACATTACCGGGCACATATATATTCGAAATATGTAAGTTTGTAAGAAAACACCCAAATCTATACTTACACATAAATCATAGACGTGCCCCGGCACAACACGCTTCGCTATAAAAATAATCCTATGCACACTAACTCTAAATTAACATTAGACAGTTCCAATCCCTACCCAGTGTCAGTTAAAATTTATAATAAGTTACCAGAACACTTAAAAGCCGAAACCAATATTAAAAAATTCATAAGCTCTTTCAAAAAGTTACTTTTGGAAAAATCTTACTATTCTATTAATGAATACCTAGAGGAAAAATATATTTGAATGTCTGCCCCTCTGTCGTTCAGTGCTATGCCTTATTACGAGGTGCATGTGATAATTATTTAGTACTACAATTTTATTTAGTAACTAAGTCGCATGTAACGCAATTTAATTAAATAAAAAACAAATGATTCTCGGGAGTCTCACGGGAGCGGATACATTAATTAACGAGAGAATCGGGGCAGTTAATATTATATAAAAAGAGACAATCCAATATATTCCTCCTATCAGACAGTGTATGCTTCTTAAAATATTTTATAACTTTTCGAAGGCAATTTGCGAATAATTAAATAATAAATAATTCTATTAAGAGTACGTTTATTGTTATGTTGTGAATAAATACCATTGGGAGGCTCCTTTGCACAGGATGCCGGCTATATTATGCCACAGCAGCGCCTATTTCTGCCGTGAAGCAGTAATGTGTAAAATTTACTGTGTTTCAGTGTGAAGGGCGCCGTAGCTAGTGAAATTTCTGGGCAATTGTAGTGCCGCTCTGAATTTTGGGATTTTCAAGAATCCTGAGTGGCACTGCACTGTAATGGGCAAGGCGTGTCAGTAACCGTCAACTGAACGTCCTGCTCGTCTCGTCCCTTATTTTCATATAAAAAATATTAATTAATTGCAACGCTGGTATAATAATAATGATAATGATGAAGTTTTATTTGATTCCATGCAAAAATAACAATTGTTTAATTTTACTCCAGGTTACTAACTCTATCTCTGTTTTTATATGGATCCCTTTTGGGTAAAAGCCTCCTCCATAGAACTCCATTTAGTTTTGGTTTTTGCAGTCTCTATCCAACTTTGCCCCGCCACCGCCACTATTTCATCTGTCCACCTACCACAAGGCCAACGTTGGTATAGTTTGGTAAAAACCGCTTAACTCTCAAAATACTTACTGAATTACAAATCATGTGAACTTGAACAGCGCCGCACTCGAATCTTGCACAAGGTCACGTTTGTTCAACACTTGTATCTTATGTAAGCACTAAGCTGCAACCCATAAACCTACTTTCCGCCGAGCGTGAATAAATTTGTATTCGACGATACGTGCTATGACATTACGACTGTTTGATATAAAATTTAAGTGCATGTATCAATGTAACTGTTAATTAGGTTCTTTAGGCTTTATCTAAGATTAAGGATTGGTCTCCGCTGCGCTCCAACGAGATACCGCACTACTTAAGAACAACAGCTTTCTTATTACGGCAACTATTAGATGGCGTGGCATTTTGACACTCAATGGCATGTTTAAAATTTTCTAACTTATATACGCATTTCAATGAATGTAAAAGAATCACATTCATTGAAATTAATATAAAAAATATTTTAACAAAAATACAACCGACTTCAAAAACACTATTCCAAAACAATAGATATAATATACACTAAAGAGTATAAAATAATTGCGTATTTTTATATAATCTACTTAATTAATCTAATTCTAGTTACGATTATTGTTATTTTTGGAATCGGTGTCCTTCCGCCGCGACCCGCTCTCGCCCCTCGCCTCCTCACGACTCAAGCACATCTCACCTATAACTACATATTTAAAGCTGAGGCGGTCTGGATGACTCCGACTCCAAAAATTACAATAATCGCAACTAGAATTAGATTAATTAATTAAATTGTATAAAAATACGCAATTATTTTAATACTTTTTATTGCATATTATATCTATTGTTTTGGAATAGTGTTTTTGATGTCGGTTGTTTTTTTGTTAAAATATTTTTTATTTTTTAATTTTTAGTGAATTTGAAGTACACTAACTAACAATTTATCTAAATATGTGTAGATTGATAGTTGACTAAGAATTGAAGAGATCCGTTACTTTGTCATAGATTCCGTAATCAGAACCAAACCAAACTCTCACCAAAATATCTTTGAAGTATATCCTTTCCAACAAAAAAATAAAATCATCGAAATCGGTTGGCGCGATATTGATATAGATTTGCTATACGTATGTATAGCAAATTTAAGACTTACGGTTTTCTCATGGATGCCAATGTCAGATCTGGACCAAATTACAATGGGACCACACGGGAAACACCAGCTCTCAAATATAAAAAGAATTATCAAAATCGGTTCACCCAGTCGAACGTTTTGAGGTAACAAACATAAAAAAACGACGAATTGAGAACCTCCTCCTTTTTTGAAGTCGGTTAAAAATACAAAATACTAACTGATTATATTATGTGATCCCAGTGTCTTTCTTATTTCTGGTACTATTATTATTACAAAGTTTTACTACGCAACCCGGCAGATTAGTTTCAATTATTAGCAAAGTTAAACAGAACATGTTGCACGTCAACGTCACACATTGTTCACGACTGGCTCGAGTACGCCCACTTGGTCGTTGTATAAGTTGCCGCACTTTGCGACTACGCCTGCGGTATCTAGTTGGAGTGCAGCGGAGGCCAATCCATACTATAAGTCTAGGGTATATTCAAAAAACACAAAGAGCTACTGCCAAGCGTCGCGGGCTGATAACGACTTGTCAAAAAATAGATTCTTTTCCTCTGCTATCTTGCTGTATCTCCGTAATAGTATAAACGCATGGTCAGTTCTTAGCCGGCTAAAGCTATTGTTGATGTTAAATAGCTAAATAGCGAACCATCAAAAGTATCACATAAATATTCGATATCGGCTTGATATTTGATTTTTGAACTTTTTAAAGTATGTACACGAAGGAATACCATGGTGCATCACATCCGCAGCCTATGTTAAGGTCAGCGTTACAGGCAGGATGATCCTGTTACCAGATACTCTGCTTCATGTTCTTAAAATTAAAGTTATTCTAATATTTTATAATCGTGAATAAAATGCTCGCAAAATACCTTTATTTATTTACGGTGTGTGTAGATTGATGTATCTTCCTAAATAACTCTTGTATTAACATTACATTTATTCTTTCACTTCACTTTTTTGACTTACTCGTCTAAGGCATTGACTATTTGACATTTGAATGTTTTTGTTGCATCACTTTAAAGTAATTGAAATGATTTGTACAAAGATGAAGCTGTAAATGTTTATTTATAAGAGTGGCAATGAGTTTGTGGCCACATCTCATTAAAACTCAACCTTTTCCGAAGTGGTGATAAATGTAAAATAAAAGAAAACTTTTGACATTCATAAGTGACCTACATGAATAAAGTGATTTAGATTTGATTTGATTTGAAATAAAACTTTGCACACATGAAGGGCGACATTACCACTCCTACAAACATTAGGTTAGTGCCGGATAGGTGTCGTTGGTAGCAGTTATTTTTATATTTTGAACCATAGATCGAATTGATATGAAATTTTGTTTATATACAGCAGTTAAACACATTGGTAGATTTTTAGGTGAAGCTAAGCGCTCCGGGCATCAGCTAGTTATGTATTTAAATATGTCAATGCTGAATATATTTTCTCTTTTTAGTAATCGGTCGTAAGAAAGCCTTGCATAAGCTCGCTCTGGTCAGGGTCAAGGTACTTAAATATTACAACGTCTGGGTATCACAAATTTACAATAAAGACGATTAATTATCATACGAATGCCAGAAGTAATCACCTTATTATATTTACACTATATTAGAGGTTACGTTTACATATAATTGCGTTTATATATTGTAAAACCTTCATAACTTTTCGAATCTATTATAGTTTGGTTAATGCTTTTAATAATTTGCGATTAATCATTTAAATTTAGAATTACTGTAGTATGTTAAATTTTTATCACAAGAATATTTAATCCGGAAGGCGCGAAAATGAGGAAACAATAGTCGTATAAGAATGACAGGTTCCAAATTCAAACGTTATGATATTTTTTCTGACTAAAGAGACCTACACCCGGTTTCGGAATTGACAAAAGTAGCAGAAACTATTTAGAGGTTTTGCGTTTCACAAATATGAATTCGCCATTCTTTTACTTATGTCTGCTAGCAAATTTTGAACTTAAGTACACTATTTACTAGTAAAAAAAACTCGATTTGTAAAAAGGTAAGTATTTTGTCGATGACTTTAGTGCTTGAAGTTCGTGAATTAAGTAATAGAAACAAAGTGTCAGCTGTCAATGTTTGCCATTACCTAATCCAAGATGGTGCCAACATAACGTCGAGGTTAACAAAAATTTCAAATTAAGTATATAATCTTTAGGTTTATGTATGATTAAAAAAAGGCATAAAAGGCATTTATTTTCTTAAAATTGATTCCTTTAGAATTCTTTTTGATGTCATTTCTAATATACTAGATACAACTACCGCTTCGGGAACAAATGGCGCTCTGAGAGAGAAGTTTTTGGACACCAAATTAAATTTGAAAATGTGCAGCAGTTGCACTGTATCACCAACAAGATCAAAAACTGTAATTGACGCCGTATTCGAAGAATATATTGAGCATATAAACCAACGTATTTATTTCATACTTTAGTTACCATATGCCTCTTGTATCATTTATCGAAAATGTATGCTCTGAGTCTGTAGTGTAGTCTATGTAATATATATGAATAAAATGTTAAATAATTATTCACGAATCTTGATACAAAAAATTTTGAAGGTATCACTTCTACCATGTATGAATTGCACTTATGTTTTTTTTATTTTAACTACTGATGTATTAATACTTTTCTGCAAATTTTTCGAATACAGGCTTGAAATGCTATTTTAACTACTCTAATAAAAATAAATCTCATAAAATGAGGAAGTCTAGGGGTCTTTAATACATAGAAACATGTTCCTGGAATTATTCGGAGCATACGTAAATAATATTCAATAAAACTGTAGTGTCTTCTTCATTGTTTCGTGTTATTTGTATTTCTAATACGCACTTCGTATTACTCATAAGTTTATTCTGCAAACTGATCGCCTCATAGACTACAGCTCCGCATATAAATAGGACAGAAATTATTGAACTATTTCCGTAAACAACTTTGTATTAGGTACTAATATTTATTAGTAAAGCAATATTACTATATTCGTTTTATCGTACTGTAATTTGTAAAAATCGTTTTGAGAGTGAGATTTTGTTGGGTAAATAAGCCAATTTCAACTAAAAATAACGGTCAAATCCGAGACGGAATTGGACATTAAGGGTTCTCTACCATCATGCAAAATAAGTTTTAAACCTCATTTTCAAAACCTCAATATTCTATAATTCCCGTGCTTATATATAGTAGAAATATTGAAGTTTGTTACAAATTATCCAAATTTTACACCAAAATCATAGACGCGCCCCTACAATACCAACTATTGCAAACCAAATCTAAATTATCATTACACAATTTATATCGTTATCCAATGTTATTGAAATTAAAGGCGGGGATACACATGCCAGTAAATCGGGAAAGTAGCTGGCATGAAAGTTACTGGCATTTACGAGTAATTAGCACAATGCGGATACATTTGCAAGTATTACTGGCATGTATGTTGTGCCGTTGTATGGCAGTGGACAGTTCATGAGAGAACTGTATCTATTCTTGCGCGTTAAAAATGGATAACAATCGAACAATCGAAGTGAATTCACCAAAATCAACGAGTCAGCTACTGGTATGCCCGTAGCTGTCGCATCTGTTCACACGTGCCAGTTTGGCAAGTCCCGCGACCCCTCCCTCAACGGGCATGCGAGTAAATGTGCTAGCTTCATGTATGCGAGTTAGCCTATATACATGACAGTAGCTGCCACGTGCAAGGAGCTGGTATGCTGGTGTGTATCCCCAGCCTCATAATAAGTTACCAGAATGCTTAAAATCCGGAACAAATATTTAAAAAAAAATTATAAGTTCCTTAATAACAACTACCATTTGCCGTTCATTACTATGCGTAACGCTTGTAACGCAATTTATATATAAATAATTAATATTAATGTTTCTCATGAATATTGTAAAAGACATTGTGGGTGCTATAACAATTTGTAAGAAAATTGTAAATTTGAAATTCGGCATCTCGTATCACACTTTTGCGGTTGTGGCAGCAAAAAAGAAAAAGGGGGACGATAAAAATGGTTAAAGTGCACATGTAACGATAAAAAAGCGCTAAAAATGAAAAGACAAAAAAGTAACAACGATAAACACAAGCCTGTACAAGTCACAAAGTGGTCTTAATTTATTTTGACGACTTTATTTTTTTCCAACATCTCCAACAAATATCGTTAATGTATACAAAAATGTGTAAACTAAAAAAAACTAAACAACCTTCCTCGACAACCACGCTAAATCCATTGGTGAAATAAGCATGAAAATCGGTGCAGTAATTTTTGAGATTATCGCGAACAAACAAACAGACAGACGTGGTGAAGTACTTTGTTTAATAATATGTAATGATGAACTTTGTAATTTGCCATTCTGACAATTTTTTCTGCCGATTTTTGATAAACCCACAATTCCGAACAGCATCGAAACTGCTCTCGCCACCTAGATGCATAAAATAATAAGTTGCTTTAGCCCAGTACAGTGCCGGATTAACAACGTATCAAATGCTATGGGCCCCTAGCGAAAGGGGCCCCAGCAAATTTAAAACCACTCAACTCTGCCTGGGCGTAATTTTTTGAGTAAAATATACTAAGAATGTTATACTGAATTTACTTAGAGTGAAACGTAACAAACGTTTTATGACTAAGGCAATCCACATCAGATACTCGGAAACCAATTATTTCCAATACAGATCAAGGGCTCATTGAAATAATTTGCTACGGGCCCCGCGATTGTTAAATCTGGCCCTGGTACAGTAATTTCACTATCTGCAGCGCCAAGCCGAAACACATGAACATACACAATGGCAGAAAAAGGTGTCGCTGTAGTAACTAGCTATATATATATATTGGTTGTTGTTGTGATTCGAGACATATTATATATATATATATATATACAACCGATAAAAACAGGCCAGGTTTATTTCTTTAGTGTGCGTGACAAACTACGTTTATACTCGCGATTGACTACTGTCCACCTCAATTATTTTTGACGTTCCCACAGCTGTTACAGTCTATCTAGATGAATAAATGATCTGAGACCAAACACATCAACAAATAATGCCAATAGTAAGGATAATAATGCGCATTTAATTATTCTTATGTCAATATTTTAATGTATTTATTACAACAACAGTAAATACATATAAATATTTACTATTGAATGACCATCAATACAGTAATGAGCTCTATACGATTATAATAAAGAAATCCTTTGAATTGTGTATGTTACCGGCCAAACCCAATTTTAGGAAAAACTAGTTTATCCTAAAATCGGGTTTGGGGTTGGTTACATGGATATAAAATCGATGGGAAAAATGTATGTATAATCCCCTTAGTCTCCAAAATAAACTGTAGTTTATAATGAAATATTTAGGTGATCTTCAAATAAGCACAGGACTATGGTCCTTTGAAATTTTAATCGGATCAACAAAAATTATCTCTGGTTGTCGGACAAAGCAAGACCTCTGGTCTATATATACACATAATATATCAATGTGTTTATATTAAAAGGCGTAAAAGGCATTTATTTTCTCAAAATTGATTCCTTTAGAATTCTTTTTGATGTCATTTCTAATAACTACTACATACTACTACCGCTTCGGAATTAAATGGCGCTCTGAGAGAGAAGAAGCGGCGCAAGAAACTCTCCCAGCAATCTTATTTTGCGCTGTTTTTAATAAAAATATACAATATTGTACAGTCATTTCTACCGCTATAGATAATGCCTGAACAGTGGCTGGGACTTTATTATAGAAGTGTGTATACATTTACCCTTAAAGCTATTATGTATCTTATGAAGCCTACTAGAATTAGTTACAAGCAATCCCTTATTTCTAGTGTTATAATAATATTTCTAATGAAAACCAAACCGGATGTTTATTTAAGCTTAATTTCAGACAATATTATTTTACAAGGTCTCAATTTTATTATAATTTGTCATGACGTGTTTTTTGCAAAGTGAATTGCCGAGCTCGGTGCGTTAGTCGGTTGGTATGTCTACCTATCTAGTAACGGGGCTATCTGAAGAACGTTGGTGGTGTAACGGCAAGGGTGGTTGATATTCAGGGAAGGTCCTAGTTCGACTTTCTCCAGGTACGGATATGTTTTTGAGTTACGAATTAATGTACTGCTGGGCCTAATCGCCATTACAGTGTTGTCGATATGAGAGCCATTAAGACTTATGATTGTTACTGAATTTAAAAAAGGTTTTTTTTAATGATAATAAGGGACGAGACGAGCTGGACGTTCTGCTGAGAGTAACTGATACGCCCTGCACAATACTATGCAGTGCCGCTCAGGATTCTTGAAAAACCCAAAAACTGTAAGTGCTACTACAATTACGCTCGTCACCTTGAGACATAAGATTTGTTGAGTCTCATTTACCCAGTAATTTCACTAGGTACGGCGCCCTTCAGACCAAAACACAGTAATGCTTACACATAACTGCTTCACGGCAGAAATAGGCACCGTTGTGGTACCCATAATCTAGCCGGCATCATGTGCAAAGGAGCCTCCCACTGGTAAAAAGTACTTGACAATAAAGTTGTTTTTAATTTCACAAATTATTGTAACCGCCAGCGTTGGGTGGACATATATAATATATGTGGCTATACGTAGAATACAAAATGAAGTTGATTTAATTTGCGGACTTTACTCAAAAGGCTTGGATTATACTAGATATATGCGGGTAAATATTAGTTTACTCAACCTTCAGCATTACCCATAACATATACACATTACATAGCTACGTACGCTTGCAACGCTCTGGATGTTAAGAGAAAACTTATGCAGAAATACTGAGCACACGTTCATAGTTTTATGTGTGTTTTCGTTCATTTTTTTATGTGTTTGTTACCAATGTCCGAGCTCGTTGATTACTCGGAAGGTATGTCGTCCTATCTAGCAACGGAGCTATCCTGACAACGTTAGATCGGCAAGGGCCGTTGACATTGTTTATGAAGTTTTTGAGAATATTAATCTTAAACCAATTCCACTCCGGGGGCCATCTATATAAGCTGCAACCCAGGGCCCCATGTATTTGAAGGCCCCCACAGCCCATTGAAAACGCCCACGCTAATACGTTGCCAATCACTAGCTGTGAATCGTATCACTCTTTCTCCAGGATTCTCACTCTTCCGATTATAGAAATAAATAAATAAATAAATTTCGTTTATTTCAAAGATTACATATACATTTTTTAGTGGTTGAGACTTCCCAGTCTTAGGACACTTGTATTAGGAATATCTCGCAACTTCCTTAGCAGATAATTTTTTATTTAGTAAACAATATAGAAATAAACAGAAATGATTAAAAACCAAATTTTACAATTTACAATTAATTGTGTGTGTGTGTGAGTGAGTGAGTGAGTGTGTGGATGTGGGTTTGAATTGGACCTTTGATTGGGTCCATCTATGCAATGCGTGTGTTTATAGGACAACAAAACATTATAGGACTAAAATGTCACACCATAAGTCAGAAACGCTGCTTTTTAATATTCTGTTTAATATTATTACACATAGCCCGTTGATTTCTTTAGCAATAATGTCGTAGAGTTGGTTGTTGTGTGTATGAGTCACTTTAAACATATTTTTTACTATCATCTTTCTTCCTATCTCACTATACCAGAAACAGTTCTTATAATGCAAATTTTAGACTGATAATAACACAGGCCCCAGGCCACAGCCGAGAGGGCCTCAAAAACTCACAGTCCGCATCTGATTCCACTATACATATTACATATTATATATGTATTTTACGTCGAGTGACACATTTTTGTCAAAATAAAATAAAAAGGTCTGGTATAAAGTTATATATGAGTATAAACCAAGAATATGCATTAGGTTGACTATATCGCTGACAACACAGTCTATACAAACATATTTATGGACCAATGGACTTGCATTCCGTGCCACTAAATAAATTAAAAAAAACATATATGTGAAGTTTTGCAAATGTCAAGCCTTGCAAATAAACGCGGGAAACGTTATACGTCTGAAAAAAGTAATCATAAGCAAGATATGTATCTATATTGGTAAACATATTTTAGTTTATTCTCAGGTATAACTTTATGTCAAGTGTATTTGTAAGTCCATCTCCTGACGAAATCTACTGTACAGTCACTTGTTTTCGTACATGTGTCAAACAGCGGTAATAACTAATATAATATTAGAAGGATTAATGTTGAAAGTGTTTACCTTGATTGATTGACAAAGATTATGAGTTGGACACATCTGAAAGGAGAGGCTTCGCGTGTGGCATGTCTCTTTAGGAAACAACTGAATGCGTTTCGCAAGTTGTCGCAATGGTAAGACTGCCGCGCCGGCGAGGTGTCAAGGCTGCGTCGATTGCGGGACCGTGCTAGTGGTCAAATTACGACTTCATTTTGTAACACATGCTCATTTATGTTTGTCTATGTTATCTGTAAGTCGGCAGAAAGTATTATTCAGGGCTATGACGTTTTATACATATACGGCCGTTCCTAATTACTATCTACAGATAGAGATAAATTACTACCTTCTACTGTCAGTAATTAGCTGTCAATAATCTGAAGCTGTCCCAAGACGCATGAGTTGCAATTTCCATACATTCTTCTATCGCTGGTAAGCTATACGTCGTCCCATTGACGGACAATGTGTACAGAGAAGGTGAGTTACCGTCGATAAGTTTATTAGGACAGAAAAGTCAACGATAGTTACGATTTTTATCTCAAGTAAGATATAGACTGAATATTGGGAACGGTCGACAAGGACATATCATTCGCAGTCTGATAGCGGAACTGCAATTGTTCTTAAAGACAATGTTAGCACACTTTTCTGTCACCGTCGGAATCGATACATAACTGCTGCACCTTAACCAAGAATATTTTAAACAACTGGAGTAAATGCGGCAATGTATATATAACAGTCGAAGCTTACTATGGTGTAATTTGGGACATGTTCCAAATCTCGGCCTTGTTTTAATACAACGCGATTTGTCTATATGTATTGTCATTGAGTCAGTGTTATTTAGAAAAAAAGTAAACTTTCTTTTTGAAAAAAAAAATAGTAAAATACAGGATAGTAAACCGTAAAAATGAAGATATAAAGACTTAATATAGATCGAGTACACAGTGTATATTTAAGCTTTTTGGTAAAAATTTGAAATAATCTCTGTGAATTTAAAATTTAATGTCATTAATACGTTAGCCATACTGTGAACAAAATCTGTCAATCTATTCATAAGATTACATTCAGAACTTGTAGTTTATGTCAACATAACAGTTTTATAAGTAATGCAACTTTATAAATAAGTTTTGGTTTATCGTTGACAGATTTTTGTCATGAGTCAAACTCAATACAAGAAGGAACTTAAGGTACTTCTGTTCGGGCAAATACGCGTAAACACAATCAAAACTAATGCTGAGACCTATAGAGCGCACTTAGACTTTACTTATTAATACCTATTATGTGTACAACAACGGCGCCTATTTCTGCCGTAAAGCAGTAATGTGTAAACATTACGGTGTTTCGGAAGGGCGCCGTAGCTAGTGAAATTACTGGGCAAATGAGACTTAATATCTTATGTCTCAAGGTGACAAGCGCAATTGTAGTGCCACTCAGAATTTTTGGGTTTTTCAAGAATCCCTAGTGGCACTGCATTGTAATGGGTAGGGCGTATCAATAACCATCAGCTAAACGTCCTGCTCGTCTCGTCCCTTATTATGCTTACGTTAAACTTAGCTAAGTGTGATAAAAGGCGAACTTGACTTTTGCATTGAGCTGTCTTAGCTTAGGCTTGAGGTTACTTAAGAAGAGTTTTATTAGTTTTTGGCCATTCTTTCGATTAGCATCATAAAAGTAGAGGTGGTTTTTTTACATTGAAGTCGGTTCGACGAGGCAAGTAATTTTTAGAAAATCTTTGAATGCAGGATTACTAACTTTTAAAAATAACATAAAGTCTTCTCTCAGTAAAATAGCCTTTCTTCGATATTAAAGGTACTTTCCCTTCATGTCCCATAACTTTGGGATATATATAATTTCTATTATATATAACTATATAATTTCAGCTGTCAAATGCCAAAAAAAACGAAATAAAAAGCTAAGCTTACACTCAGCTTAAGTTTTACATAAGTAAAGTCAAAGTACGCTCTAAACATTAGGGTCTTATCTCTATAGATATCAGTCTTAGACAATCCCCTACCAAATCAAGGAAAACTAGAAACTTGTATTCGACAAGAATGAGTCAAACTCGGCAAACGATGCGTCAACGATGTCCCAATATATTATCATAATCTCATTCTTGCCACGTACAGCGCTATTTATGTATCTGCAGTAAAAGGTAAGCCAAGGTTGATCACCTAAATTAGCTGAAATGTCCTCCTGTATTTAAATATGATGGCCGTTATATTATTTTTCTTTGTTATTCCAAAATGATGCTCTATTGTTAGATGTATGAGTCAAGAAGCGAGTGCGAAATAAGTAGTGTGCTGGTGTTTTAATTTTAAATTTTAATTGAAAGCTTTCAGCATTGACTTTAAGAGAAAAATATTTAAATATCTAATTTACTCAAGTTAACTGTAGGTATAAACCGCGCGCGTTGTAAATGGGACAGGCCGTCATCTTAGTAAGGTCACTGTTATTTTTATGAAAAGAAGGGAAAAGACGAACAGGACGTTCAGCTGGTGGTAATTAAAACGCCCTGCCCATTACAATGCAGTGCCGCTCAGGATTACTGAAAAACCCAATAATGGGCGGCACTACAACTGCGCTCGTCACCTTGATAGATACGATGTCGAGTCCCATTTGCCCAGTTATTTCACTAGCTACGGCGCCCTTCAGACCGAAATACAGTAATGCTTACACATTACTGCTTCACGGCAGAAATAGACGACGTTGTAGTACCCATATTAGACATATATTCATTTCAATAGACATTTATTCATTTATTTACTCTAGCCGGCACCCGGTGCAAAGGAGCCTACTATTGGTGACGTCAGATCTAGGAAGACACTTTAAAAATCATCAATATAATTACCGTTTACAAGCTAAGAACTGCTAGCTGACGTCACGTAGAATTTTATACATAATATATCCATTTATAATTAAGTATATATGGTCATGATTATGGCTATGGTTTGTAAAGTGGCTTTAGTACAGTTCAGTGCCGCCCTGTTTGACTGTGACCAATGTGATCTATTGTGATAGTCACTGTTAACTATAGCTCACTGATAACTTAGTCTTATTATATCTTTTGAGCTGACATATCTCAAGTGGTTAAAGAATTGGACTTCCTAAGGAGATGCTACGTTTACGCATTAAAGGACCACATTCAGAGATAGGATGTGTAACGGGGTTTCATCTGCACTATTATAGAATCTACATGCTCTGCAATCTGTGAGACCTAAGATTGAGAGGTGTTTGTTTATTCTGCAGTACCCTGTTAGTGTCCTGGTACGCAGCCTTCTTATTGAAGGCTTGTTGCAGGCTTGTTGTTGTAACAATAAAATTGCTTTCCTTTTCTATCTTGCTGTTTTTTTTTCAGTTAATGTTTCTACAAATTTAAGAAGGCAGATGTTTGGTCTTGACAGACATGCAAATATTTCAGTGGTTACGTTGCAGGCTTGTTGTTGTAACAATAAAATTGCTTTCCTTTTCTATCTTGCTGTTTTTTTTTCAGTTAATGTTTCTACAAATTTAAGAAGGCAGATGTTTGGTCTTGACAGACATGCAAATATTTCAGTGGTTACGTTTTACAATTATTATTACAAACTAACAAAAATCAATAACATTCAAGTTGGCCAACGTAAAAGCATACCTAAAGAAACGCTACATTATACAATTAAAAGAGATACTATCACTATTATTATTATAATTAATACAATTATCATCACCAATAATAAAATATATTAAGAATAAGCTTGGTGCCAGTTACCACTTCGTTTGATAATATTCGTGTATTGAGTAAAAGCAATATTTTTTAATAGTGTTAATAATTTTAATTCAAATCTATTTAACACTGTCTCCTCTCTTATATATTTTGGTAATTTATTAAATATTTTACACACATAGCATCACAGTTTTTATGGTATAAAGTGGTTCTAATGTGGGGTTCTACTCGAAGTCTGTTGTGTCTTATAAGTCTACTAGCTGACCTGACAGACACTCTTCTTGGGTCAATAGAAAAATACTCAGTAATAATATCTCAAAGGGCTTAGACAGCGTTTTCATTGAAAGCTCGTTACAAGTGCAAATATCGTTAATGTATACAAATATGTATTCAAATATGTATACAAAAACTTAATCATATTATATAGTAAAACCTTTCTCGAGAACAACGCTATCTATTAGTGAAGACAGCATGAAAATTGGTGCAGCAGTTGCTGAGTTTATCGCGAACAGACAGACAGACAGACGCGGCGGAGGACTATATTTATTATATATAGTGATAGTGGTGAATCAAATTATGTAAATTCCAGGCTATTTGTTATTGATACGATGACATCACTAGAGGATAAAATTGATCAAGTAAACTACTTAAAATGCACAACCATACTGTTTTATACTGATGTATTATGCAAGGGCGCCCTCGTTCACAGCTTAATTTTAATCTTCATGCATGACAGAAGTTTTAATTTATTTCCATTCCTATGTTGAAAGAGTTTGAAATCTCTTAAAATGTAATTGTATTTTAAGCAACCTCTAAATCGAAGGATAACTTTGATTTATTTTGACTAAGATTTCTTGCCTCAAACTTCAACGTTACATTATGGCCGATTTTCTTTTTGAAGTGAAAACTTCTTTAGCGACGTTGAGCACTTTTCTTGGGATGGGTATTAAATGTTAACCTCGCGTCAGGACACGTGTCCTGATCGAAAATTCGTAAGACAGTCGTTGAAAGTATGGATATAAGTTGATTTTTCTGAGAGATAAACTGTTTCATGTAAAATAATTGTAATAGTTCTGAAGTGTTTATTTTTCTAAGTAATATAAATTGTCATTTTTGTAGACGATAGCACAATAAATGAATATTGTATTTAACCACATAATTGACTTATATAACTTTTATACTGATAAATAAAGCGATTCGTGCGAAATTACTCCCTAAGCATTTCAAAATATTCAAAAATGCACGTAAATGTTCAAGGTTTCACTTCTGCTGGCACTGCCGGAGTGAAATCCATTATTTTATTTAAAAGCTATACTTGCAATGATGTGACAGATAAAAAATCCAATTTTTTATTGCAAAAAACAGTTATATGTCTAGTATTCGTTAGGTTATACATTAATATGCATGACACGCCACAAATTAGGATATCATCACCACCATCTGGATGTGTGCCGTTCCTCCACAGTGCGGTTTTCAAGCATATTTCTTCCACTAACGATCAAGGTGTGGAATAAACTTCCTTGTGCGGTGTTTCCAAGACGATACGACTACGACATCTTAAAAAAGGTATCTTAAAAAAATGCGCGTACACCTTTTTTAAAGGTCGGTAATGCTCCTGTGATTCCTCCGGTGTTGCAAGATAATGAGGGCGGCGGTGTTCACTTTACAATAGGTGACCACTCACTCACACTCACCTACTCTTCCATAAAAAAAGTCAAACGCTTTTGAAACAGATATCAAATTAACATGCAAACTACAGTTGATAATTATTAACAAAAAAATGCAATAATAATGGTAGTAATATTTTTTGTTTCGATCGAGATATCATACTAGAGTTATTTAGCTAATTGCGATTGAGTAAATTTTTCGGACCTCAGCATAAAACTGATACACGCGTGATAGGTGCGTGATACTTACAACAGATAATGACATTATATTAATGACGTTCCTTAGACATAATATATGGACATATCATTCGCAGTCTGATAGTAGCAACTAACTGCAAAAGTGTGCTTAAAAGACAATGTAAGCGCACTTTTATCCTTAGTCATGTATTCGGGTTCTAAATTCAAGTATTTTTATTTATTGAAAAACAGGACAAACGAGCGTACGGGTCACCTGGTGTTAAGTGATCACCGCCGCCCACATTTTCTTGCAACACCAGAGGAATCACAAGAATTATATAAAAAGATACATCAATATTACGTATTTTACTGAGTTGAATGCTGTACATTGCTGCTTATTGACCAAAAATATTTTAACAACCGGAGTTAGTGCGGCATTGTAATAGCTAATAATTTTAAATATATTGTGATCGAGAAGTTGATAATGACTTAAAACATACGCACATACACACACAGACACGCAACCACAATACAAAATCTTTATAAGTTATATTTTTTATTTATCTTTAAATTATAGTGTAATTAGAGTATGTTGTACCTTAAATAGTGTGTACCTGTAACTTTTTTTTTATGGAATAGGAGGACAAACGAGCGTACGGGTCACCTGGTGTTAAGTGATCACCGCCGCCCACAATCTCTTGCAACACCAGAGGAATCACAGGCCGGCTTTTAAGGAAGGAGTATCCGCTTTTCAGCTAGCGCTTAATAGATTAGTAATTAGTTAACTTTTCATGTGCTGATGGTTCAAAAATAAACAACAAAATGGCAGTCGAAGGTTATTATTTATTTATTTATTTAAAACATCACAAAATCCACACAACTTAAATTAAGTTATAATAATACTATTTTGTAGAACTTACATCTAATAACGGATTTACAATTTGACAATGATGATTTTCTTTTGTATACGAAGTGATTTGTCTATATGTTAGAAAATTTATACGTCTAGGTAGAGCCTCTTGCTTCTAGACAACTGATGAAAATAGGCGAGGTTTATTACTTTAGCGTGCGCGATAAGATACGTCTTACATTCGAGCGTATTGTATGTAACTTTTTGTTAGTCGTGCTTAGCTTAAAATAGAGGTTAGTTCTACACTCAATCATTTTCGACGTTTTCACAGCCGTCTATATAGGCGTGTACATGATCTAAGATCATTGCATTACATTAACTTAACTGCTAGTATAAATACGAATGTGAGTTTGTTTGTTTGTAACGAATACGTTGCGTTCCCTAAACTAATTATTAAACTAAAACTAAAACTTAAACTTAAACTAAAGAAAACTAATTATACGAGCATCATGGAATTTAAAAAAAAAATCCAATATTTCATGGTACGGAAAAGGGTATTTAATCAAGAAAAACAAATCATCTCAAAGTCAAAGTGAAATCAAATAAACATTATTCAATTAGGCTTAAACTTTGCGCTTTGAATCGTCATTAAAAATATTTAAGTAATTTTAATTACTCAATTTACTATATATTCGGAAAAAATAGAGCTCATGAGAAGAAGCTACAAGAAACTCAACGGCCACTCTTTTCAATCACATAGAGTATTTTACAATGCTTGTTAATTTATTAGTTTGTAAGGGCATCCAATATATGAATCGTATTCAAAGTTAAAAGCGTTTAAAATACCAAATGTTTCATAAAAACTAATAAAGAAAAAACTGTATAAATATAAATTATCAACCTATAGAACTAGAATTCATTGCTAATGTTTTTCCGATTGACAACAAACATGCTCTATTTAAAAAATTGGGCAATGAAAATGAACTTTCTTTTTTGAATGGGTGGTAGTGACGTTAATGAAGTGATTTCAAATCCTAATTGAATAAAAATATTTGAATTTGAACATAACCTAATTCCTTGTATTGTTATTCGTTCTTAGTAATTATAAATTTTAATTGTACGATATTATATTTTAATCCATAGTTTTACAAAAAATAAGCCCGCTGAATTGCGCCCGTTCTTCTAAGGTCTGAGGCACACTATTTCGAATTGTAGTGTGTTTGAAGAAGTAGTAGAAGTAGTAGTTTGTTGTAGAAGTAGTTTATGACGTTCAATAAGTGATTTTAAATCCTATTATTTCGATAGATATAAATAAAGATCAGCCTAGTTATTCAAAGCGGCAACACTGCCAGTATTTTTTGTACACTTCCCCGTAATGATAATTTTAATGTAATCATAGTATTGTAAATATAGTTTCAAGGTTTTGTTTTGTTTGAATAAATTAATATTATAAAGATATAGTATATCTACATAATATAATATAATTGGCTTGTTGGGGTTTACTTATTGATAAAACATTGTTGTCGACAAAAATGTCACCGGTAATTCAAAACCCGTCCATGTTTTTGTATTTTTTTACCTCTTATTAAATTGTAATGAACATGCGTCAAGTGATTGTAAGCACTGAATAACCTTGATGAAATACTAGTTCCCAGAATTCACCAGAACTGGTCGATTTGTTTGTATGTTTGTCCATGTGATTGCGCTTCCTACTACAGCTAAAAACTAAGCCTTACTACTCTTCAGCTGAATAACTAATTGATCGTACAGCCTGGATCTATATTATGATTATTTTATATGCAATAACAATGACAGTACAAGATTGTATTTAAAAAAAAATTACGACTTTAAAAAGGAGGAGGTTTTCAATTCAACCGGATTTTTTTTTGTTTACATTACCCCGATTACGCTGAGATTTATGATCCGATTTACGTAAATCTTCTTTGGTTTGATGCGAAATAGATGCCATTTGGTCCTATAAAAATTTTACATAGTTTGGCCCAGTAGTTTTCATCTTATGAACATTTTGTTGTTTATGTTGATGATGTAATTGTTTTTTGTGTACGATTTTTTTGGTTTTCATTCAGGTTAATTATATTTTATTATTACTAGCTGACACTAAAAAACCTACGCTTAAAAAACCCACTCCAAAAACTGAAAAGTATAAAATAACTTAATAAAAATTTAATTTAATACACATCTTATGCAAACCTCTTTTTAGGTTGGTTTTTTTAAACGTAGTTCTTTTTAACCAAAAGAGAGCAAAAAAATAATGTTAGGAGAGTTTCTTGCGCCGTTTTTTCTCTTTCAAAACGCCATTTGTTTCCGGTGGTAGTGTTAGAAGTGACATCAAAACAAATTCTAAAGGAATCAATTTTGAGATAATAAATGCCTTTTCACTAAGTACCAACCTATTAGGTTCTTATATGAAATTTCATCGAAGGCAGAAGAATTACAAAAAAGCTTATTAAAATAAAACACAGCTGTTATCATTAAAAATATTCATATATCTCTTAAATTTATTAATGTGTGTTATTATATTCAAATCGTACAAGAATGCTTTAAGCAATAGTTCTATTCAAACAATAACTAATAAGATATACACGGTCTACATATAGCATGCAACTTTTAAGTAATATGGGCTTAATATGAGTTGGTGATGTGAAATAATTTTGAAGGTTCATTTGGCCTTGCGTTACAACGCGCCACTTTCCAAATGTTAATCTGTGTATTCATTAAATATATTTTATAGTTCGTAATTGTTACTAATAGTAATTTTATATCGGTGTGATTTTCTGGAACATTAACAGCTGCCATGCACCTCAAGCTTGATTTTTTTATTTGAATAAAATTGGCAGGTGATACTGCAATTATCTATATACATAATATACATTGCAAGGCAATCAAACAAAGAAACACAAAGAAAGGGATTAAAACTCTTGGAGTAAGGGTCTTCTGTCCCTATCTCGAAAAACAAACTTTTATATAGAGCGACTGTGGCTAAACTAATATAACTTATAATACTAGAACTTGCTTTGCTTGTAACTATTCTAGTAGGCTTCATAAGATACATAATAGCTTTAAGGGTAAATGTATACACTTTTATAATAAAGTCCCAGCCACTGTTCAGGCATTATCTATAAATTAATTTAAATGTTGTGTTAAATAATGGCTCTGTCGTATATCCTACTACTCCACAGCTGAATATCTAAGTGATCCCACAGCCCTGAACTAGAATATGATTACTTTATAACAATAGCAATGACTGTTTAATATTGTTCCTTTAAAAGAACGCAAAAGAAAGAATTTCATGTCTTTTACGTGTGTATTATTACACACACCCTTTTTTTATTCTGTCATGAATAGGTTTCGTAGTGCACGCGATCTATAGAATATTTTAGGTCATTTTTTATACACCTTACTATGTCACCTGGGGATAGTGTAGCTTCCCAACAGTGAAAGCAAGTCAAATCGGTTTATTAGTCTCGGAATAAACAAATAAACAAAACTAACAATAAAATCTTTCCTCTTTATAATACTAATACTTAAAGATGAAATATTAAGATTGGCGCTAATTTCGATCGCGGTTTATTGCGTTAACGGAATTACAACACATAATTCGTGAAACGGTTTGGATGAGTTCGACTGATTGATGCAACAACCATTGGACTCTTCGAGTAAACAGCGTTGGAATATTTTTTTATTTTGTTATATAAGTGGTAGCGAAATTGATGGTGATTGTCTATGATAGAGCCTAAAAAAAATAATAAGATACAAAGTAGATCACGTAAGTGAATTAGAAGTACTTTACAGACATTTTGTGTATGTTTTTAGAACTTATTTTGGTATATTATTTAATTATTAGTTAGTTTTTCATATTTAAATTTTGACGAGTGAAATATATTTTTAGGTTTGCTCATAATATTTTGATTATTAGGTATGCGGTCATTTTTAGATTAACAAGTATTGCCGTTTATTACTGGGTCACTTTTAGTTTAAAATGTATTGCGATAATCTTTAATGTTTAGTTTTTATTTTAATTTTAGCATTAAATTTAAATCTATATAACAATACTTACGTAAAGTTGGTATTCCTTCATCCTCTTCTGCGTATCCAAAGTGACAGAGAACCGTCAGACAAAGAACGGAAAGGGTTTTAATGAAACCTTTAGCCATTTTCATATTCCAAAGTCAAAACGATATAGCACTACACATCAATTTTCAGACAATTTTCCAGCCGCGACGGGTTCTGTAGTTCGGAACGCGTCTTGATAGGTCAGTACGCGGACAGGCGCACGTTTCGTATTGTTTGAAGTGAAAGCTGTAGTTTGTTTTATTCGGGCGCTATTTTCGTCACCCTCAGGTATTTCCCCACCATCTAGCACCACGTGTTGAGCGGCGCAGACGATAAACTGCCTTTGAAGCATCATGGTCGCATCTTCTGTGTTTTCTATATATATAATGAAAATGGTCTTTGTTTGAGGGTTAATCACGCCTAAACCACTGATCGTATCGACATGAAACTACCACCATTCGATGCGAAATTTATCCTAGATAGTTTATGGCTACTATTATTTTTCCAATTCAAACATTCCTTCATTAATTTATTTCCTTTTAAAATTCGCCCAGCGAAGCGGTCGGGAACGGCTAGTAATAATATAAAGTTTAAAATAAGTTTAATTTAACGAACAATTTCACCAGTTCAGAACGAGAAGGACATTATGAAAGATTTTGTATATAAATTTATTCATAGGAGCCATTCGATGGCCTCATAATTTCAAAATGGGTTTTCCCTTTTTATATTTATGGAAAGCTATTATAAAACAATTTGTTTAACATGCTTCATCTCTAGTCATGTCTAAATTATTTTATGTATTAATTATTTCTTAATATTTTTACGAATCAGTTATTTTATTAATATTCAAGTTCATTAAAAACAATAATTATTTGTAAAAACGTGAATTATTATCAATCAAAACTTTACATTGGTAGATATGTCAATGACCAAACGCTATCTATCTCTAAGTTTTTATCCATTGTTTACATTACTTAACGCAATTAAGACGTTATTTAAGATAAAGTTTTAGGAAAATGGTTGTTAAATATATCATTGTTATTTTTGAAGTAACATCTGCTTGAGGCACGTTTGGCACTAAACTCGCATATACTATACGTACCTATTTTGACTATAAATTCAGCTATATTATACCTAATATAATATATTCATGATTAATAATAAATTGCGTAAATTTGTTTATTTATGAGGAGGCAAACGGGCAAGAGGATTACGGGATCCCTATCCCGTAATCCTCTGAGGACCGATCCCGTAATCGGTGAGGCAACCGCCCATGGACATCCGCAACATCTGGTGTCAAGAAGAGATGCGAAGAGATTTTTATACTTTTTAGAGCATATTATATCTCTAATGTTTTGGAATAGTGTTTTTGAAGTCGGTTGTTTTTTTGTTAATTTTATTTTTATTTTTAGTGAATATGAAGTACACTAGTCACTAACCAACAATTTGTCTAAATATGTGTAGATATGCTACATTTAAGACTTTTATGGTTTTTTCATGGATGCCATTGTTAGATCTGGACCAAATTACAATGGGACCACACATGAAGCACCAGCTTTCAATTAAAAAAAAATATCAAAATCGGTTCCCCCAGTCGAAAGTTTTGAAGAACAAACTAAAAAAAAAACAAAAGAAAAATCCTTAGATTTTCTTATTTCGCCTGCTACATAAGAAATGTTTGTACGAGAAGTCATTAAATACAACAAATAAAAATATTATTTTAAAATTTACTAAAATAATGTTTATTTGAAGAAAACATTATTTATTTTACAACTTAAGATAAATAATATTCAATTTATTTATCTTTCGTCCATTGCTTGTAACCACAGTTGTACTAGACATAACATGAGTTACTAGAGGCTTATAGTAACTGAAGTATGATATGGTCTAGTTGACAAACTCACATCAGGGTGTTGAATTTCCATAACGGTGAGTAAAACTTGAAAAAAGTGTATTGCCAAGAGCTTTCACGACACGATCTAAAACAGTATTGCCAAGAGCGTTCACGACACGATCTAAGACAGTATTGCCAAGAGCGTTCACGACACGATCTAAGACAGTACTGCCAAGAGCTTTCACGACACGATCTGATACAGTATTGCCAAGAGCTTTCACGACACGATCTAAGACAGTATTGCAAAGAGCTTTCACAACATGATCTAAGACAGTACTGCCAAGAGCTTTCATGACACGATCTAAGACAGTATGGCCAAGAGCTTTCACGACACGATCTAAGACAGTATTTCAAAGAGCTTTCACGACACGATCTAAGACAGTATTGCCAAGAGCGTTCACGACACGATCTAAGACAGTATTGCCAAGAGCGTTCACGACACGATCTAAGACAGTATTGCCAAGAGCTTTCACGACACGATCTAAGACAGTATTGCCAAGAGCTTTCACGACACGATCTAAGACAGTATTGCAAAGAGCTTTCACGACACGATCTAAGACAGTACTGCCAAGAGCTTTCACGACACGATCTAAGACAGTATTTCAAAGAGCTTTCACGACACAATCTAAGACAGTATTGCCAAGAGCTTTCACGATACGATCTAAGACAGTACTGCCAAGAGCTTTCACGACACGATCTAAGACAGTATTGCCAAGAGCTTTCACGACACGATCTAAGACAGTATTGCAAAGAGCTTTCACGACACGATCTAAGACAGTACTGCCAAGAGCTTTCACGACACGATCTAAGACAGTATGGCCAAGAGCTTTCACGACACGATCTAAGACAGTATTTCAAAGAGCTTTCACGACACGATCTAAGACAGTATTGCCAAGAGCTTTCACGACACGATCTAAGACAGTACTGCCAAGAGCTTTCACGACACGATCTAAGACAGTATTGCCAAGAGCTTTCACGACACGATCTAAGACAGTATTGCCAAGAGTTTTCACGACACGATCTAAGACAGTACTGCCAAGAGCTTTCACGACACGATCTAAGACAGTATTGCCAAGAGCTTTCACGACACGATCTAAGACAGTATTGCAAAGAGCTTTCACGACACGATCTAAGACAGTATTGCCAAGAGCTTTCACGACACGATCTAAGACAGTATTGCCAAGAGCTTTCACGACACGATCTAAGACAGTACTGCCAAGAGCTTTCACGACACGATCTAAGACTTTGTTATTCTTAAATTATAACTCTTACTTCTGGGATTAAATACGCAAATTCAATTTATAAACAAAATTTATGAACGACTCGAACCCGCAACCTCTCGCGTTCTGTGCGAGTGCTCTTCCACTGAGCCAACCTTTCGAGTGACGTTGATAAATCTTGTATACATCTTGTTCACTTCTCAGGTTGTGGCTTCATCTACAGGATCTACTTTACAGTTGATAACCTGCTCAACCCCAATATTTTCCATATTAGGAAATTGATCTTAGATGTCGCTCTTGCAAATCTAAACAATTTGTTATTTTATAGTGGTAACTATTAGATACTGCTTAGTGAATTAAGTTAAAATAAGTTGCATTTTACCTAAATTAGTTTATAATTAAAATGATAAAATCTATATTTTATCATAAAAGGTAAACAAGAGGCTTTGCCACTCTCTATACAATATAAATGCCTTAATAAATTGTTAAGTCTGGACAAAAGTCATGCGGCATGTTATAAGACGGTTGAAAGTTCAATCTATTATTATTTGTGTTATATTATTATTAAATAATAATCATTATCAGTTCGCTCAGTTATCGACGCGTCTCCAGAAAATTATCACGTTTGTTTGGCGTTCTGATTGTGCTATTTAACATTTCTGTTGACCCGTCTGTCTGTCGCTAATGTAATATTTTAATAATGCGTCTTCAATTTACGAGCAGACAATGGTCTACGGTTGTTGTGATATCAATCGCAGATTTTTGCAACGCGATATGTGTTGCGTTGCAGGCACCGTTCTTTCCCCAAGAGGTTAGTATTACATAATTAAATGATTAACTCTATTTTGTTATGAAAATAAGGTACAAGACGAGCAGGACGTTCAGCTGATGGTAAGTGAAACGTCCTGCCCATTACAATGCAGTGCCGCTCAGGATTATTGAAAAACCCCAAAAATTCTGAATGGCACTAAGACTGCGCTCGTCATCTTGAGACATAAGATGTTATGTCTCTTTTGCCCAGTAATTTCACTCGTTACGGCGCCCTTCAGACCGAAACACAGTAATACTTACACATTACTGCTTCACAGCAGAAATAGGCGCTGTTGTGGTACCCATAATCTAGCCGGCATCCTGTGCAAAGGAGCCTCCCACTGGTGACAACTCTAACAAACGCTGAAAATTTATATAATTTACTTCTGGTATATGCTTTTCTGTAATTTTTTTAGTCTGAGGTTGGGAAACATGATATAACACGTATTTAAAAACAAAAATCTTAATGTTATTTTTATATTTTCGGTACTTGTACTAATTATTACTATTTTTGAATGAACCTTGATCTTTAAGCGACGGCATCAAAATTTACTTTTTAGTGTTCAAATTGCAAAAAAAATAATTTCATTTAATTTCATCCCTCGTAGATAAGTAATAAGTATTAAGTACCTGTTAAGTTTGCAAAGATCTTTTCTGAATTTGATAGGACTTGAAATTGTGCTGTTTATTGAGTACAAAATTATAGTGCTTTCGTAAAATATCTATGAATTTTATTATCACTTACTTTTGTCACACAACCCTATGAAAATGCAATATCTGACCGAAACACAGAAAGAACTAATATCCTAAACACAGCGGAATTTCAGAGTTAGAGGTTTAGCTCGACCATGTACTCCTGAATTGTTGTCATAATTGTAGACTGCCTATTCGAATTCAAATATTTGTATTTTAAGTAGGATTGTAAGTCACTATTTAAACGTCAAAATATACCACTCATTCGAATATATTATATCTCAGAACGAGCGCAAGTAAATCAGAGTGCTTCTTTGTTCTAAAAACAATTTTATTACAATAAATATATTAATTATTTAAGTCTGAGAGCGATGGCTTCAATTCCAATCGATATACAATATTTTAGTATAAAGAAAGTCATTTAAGTTGCAGTACCACATAAACGCTTTATAACAATTTCTTAACTAATTTATTTTGCACATTTTTTGGGATTGTGTTTTAAAAGCCAGTTGGAGGCTCCTTTGCACAGATCCGGCAGACAAAAACAAACCTATTTCTGTCGTGAAGCATTAAGTTCGTCTGTAGGGAGCCGAAGCTAGTGAAATTACTGCGAAAATCAGACTTAATATCTTATGTCTCAAGGTGACGAGTTTTTCAAGAATCCTCAGCGGCACTGCATTGTAATGAGCAGGGCGTATCAATTACCATCAGCTAAACATCCTGTTCGTCTCGTCTCTTATTTTCATAAAAAAAAAGCATATACATAGTCCTAAAAAGGATTTACTAGCTCGATTGAACCGAGGCGTAAGCATAACAAGTTTATGTTTATTACACCTTAATACATACATTCAAGGATATAATTTCACCAAACAGCTAACTATATTGTGGTGCCTCTTCTGTTACGTCTTTTATTTATTTATTTATATAAATATTTTCAAAATATGAACAAATAAAATACATTGTAAAAACCACAGAGGTTTGACCTCTGGTCTGTTTCACATAAATCTACTATCTGACGTCTGTGTGGGCTTAGTTTATTTGAGAAGTCCTTGAATATATCAAGTACGGACCCTTCTTCCCTAAATTAATTTAGCTGATGTAGCCTATTTAAGACTTGTAAATATTTATTCCTAGTGATTAGTTAAATTTACTATCTTATAGGTACACGATTTTGTTGCAGACGCTTTCGTAGCCAAATAAATTACTTGTATTTTTTTCTTATAAATTTTCAATATTCATGATGTATGAGATTTAATGGACTTACTTCTGTTAGAAATAAATTAATAAAAAATGTTCAAGATTTTACCACTAACAGGGTTAGTTAGCAGTTGTAAAGTTACATGGGCAGTTTATCAAATTTGGAGTAAAAAAACCCACAGTGCAGTACAGTATGAGTTCTCTTTCATTTATAAGTGTAAATAAATTTTTGGCTAAATGGCCTAACGGAAGACAAATTTATGGACGATGCCGGATTCGAACCCGCACTTCTCGGGATACGCCCCAGCACACTCACCAACTACGCTAACCGTCCGAGTAAGTAAATTGTGGTACCAATTAAATTTGTACAATTAATCCCCCAAATGAGGGATTTTACTTAAAAATAACAAATTGTTTAGAAGTACTACTTTTTGAAGTATAGAAATAATATTTCACCATTTCTTATAATATGCTAGTTGCTAGTATCGCGCACCCGGTCATGGTCATCATCTTAATTATTTGGGGTTAAAGTATGAAATTCCCGTCTTCCACCATCTCTTTAAATTCATCGTTATTGTGTGGGCGGTCTTCCACGTGATTTGTCTTTAAATCAAAGTTTCCATAACGAAAGCGTTTAAACCAAAATCGTACGGTGAGTCCATTACAAGTCCCCTCTTCAAACAAACATTGATATTTCGAGCTGTTGCTGCCGCGTTAGGTCCGCGTCGGAACTTACAGTATCCATCTTTCTTGTCTAAGGTTAATAAAATAACAACTAAAAGTAGATAATCGAATGTTGCACATATTTTACAAGAAGAGCTATATAGGTTCCGTGTAAAAAACGTTTCAGTCGAAATCTCACACCATGAAGGTTCTATGCTAATTCGATGTACATATTACAATAAAACGGCAATTTCATACTTAAACCTCTATTAATAACATACTTAATTGTCCAAATGATGTAGCGTAAAAGACAAAGTCTAGCTACTTTACATACAAGATGCGTATAAAAATTAATTTATCTACTTTTAATAACAGAAGCGATAAAAGAGTTTATTTTGATATAAGAATCAATCATCTATCATCACATATGGAGTATGTGCATTAAAATAAATAATCAATTTTTATTGTATTTATGGTTCACTATATCGGAGATAATAGCTTAGACATATAAGATCGATAAATTGAGAGCTTTTTTATAGAACTATTTATGAAAATAATTTCCATTATACATTATGTATCCACCGGTTTTTGCCCCGCACGCGAGAATGTTTCGCAGATGGCATAGTTTTTTCCTCCTTCGTTGATACTTTTCGTTATATTTTGGATAATTTACACTATAACTTTATAAATTATAGCCTATATGTTATTCTGATGTGTAGGCTATATTATTGTATAGTTTCATCAAAATCTATTCTGTACTTTTTGCGTGAAAGAGAAACAAACATACATTCTTACAAATTTTATAATACTGCGGGTACTATTATTACATTTACAAACCTACTACTACTATTTACTATTATTGCTTATTATTATATATTGCTTACACATTTCTGCTTCCCGGCAGAAATAGGCGCCGTTGTGATACCCTTAATCTAGCCGGCATTCAGAACAAAGAAGTCTCCGGTAGAAGAACTGGTAGATGTCCTAAATCGCCTCTTACTTTACCCATGGGCTTAGGACTTCCCTTTTATTTTTATGCCCCGGGAGGGCACAGGGCAAACTGACTGATCATGTCTTGGAAGCTGAGTTCCGGAACATTATATTTAGTTAATATCGTAATAACATAAGTTACATTGATCTGTAATTTCCTTGGCCTAGTTTGATTAACAATAAGATACTAATTAATGAAGTCTCTCGAATAATATTCGTTAATATAAACTATGATAGAGCATAATTACAATATATTACTTTATGTATCTTAGATTTTAATATTGGAATGATTTATTATGAACAAGTACGTTGTTTTGCCATATAAATTAATATCCCGCGCCCGCTCATTTAATGAATTGTCATATGTATTGAAATGTCATTGGCTGAATTATTTGTACTGCAAATATATCGTCGTATAGTCAAAAGGAGGATAAGTAATAACTATAAGTTATGTATTTGTTTAGTGTTGCTGAGTCACTTCTTCTGGAAAATGTTAAAGAATGCCAACAAACATTCAATTTTAGTTTTGTTAGCCCTGGAGAAATAATTAAAACTTTTAAGTCTCTCGACATGAAAAAAACTGGTGATATATGGAGCATTTCTGTTAAAATATTAAATTCAATAATTGATGTCATAGCACCATATCTTGCAATAGTATTTCATAATTGTATTAGTCGTGGCGTGTTTCCTGACCTTCTAAAACATAGTAAAATTACACCAATATTTAAGTCAGGATGCTCTTCTGACCCGAATAACTATCGTCCTGTGTCGGTTTTGCCGACCCTTAGTAAAATTTTTGAAAAAATAATTTTAAACCATTTGGTTTAAAATTACTTTAACTCTCATAAGTTACTTGATTTGAAACAATTTGGCTTTACTAGGGGACGTTCAACAACGGATGCAGGTGTTGAGCTGATCAAGAATATTTTTGATGCCTGGGAGGAATCGCAGAATGCACTTGGCATCTTCTGTGATTTATCTAAGGATTTTGATTGTGTTCAACATTCAACGCTGGTCAGGAAGCTACACCACTATGGCATAAAAGGAACTGCGCTCGATCTTCTGACTTTATATCTAAACAATAGAATTCAGAGGGTCGACGTGAATGACAGGAGATCTCCTGGGACTCCTCTCAGTATGGGGGTACCACAAGGGTCTATTCTTGGACCGTTCCTCTTCCTTATCTATATAAATGATCTTCCTAATCTTATAGAAAAAAACATAAGGTAGTATTGTTTGCGGACGACACTTCACTGATTTTCAAAGTGAAAAGAAACCAAGCTATGTATGACGAAGACGAACGATATTTTATCTGACATTGTGTACTGGTTTAGCGCTAATAACCTATTGTTAAATAGCGAGAAAAGTAAATACATTAAATTTACCGTACCAAATGTCAAAAATGTAAATGCAAATGTTTTGTTAAACGGAGAGGTGATTGAACCAGTGGAATCTGCTATATTTCTTGGCATAACTCTAGATTCCAAATTACAATGGGGCCCCCATATTGAAGGATTGGCGAACAGACTCAGTTCTGCAGCATACGCGGTTAAAAAGATCAGACAATTAACTGACATAGATACGGCGCGACTAGTATACTTTAGTTATTTCCATAGTATTATGTCCTATGGTATATTGCTATGGGGCAACGCTGCCGATATTAATACAATATTTGTGCTGCCGAAGAGGGCTATTCGCGCTATTTATAACCTAGGTCTTGACTGTTGCTTCTCAATATATTCATGATAATGTAATGTATGTTCATAGGCACATAAGTGAATTTGCCAGAAACTGTCATAACCATAATGTTAACAGCAGGAACAGACATAAACTGATGATGCCTACTACTTGGCTAAGTCGAGTTAGTAAGTCTTTTATGGGGCGATTTAGTCCCTGCTCAAGGGTTCTTCTGTCTTAAGTTATTTCATAATTACCTGCCAACATCTTATAGTAACCATATCAAGATTGAAAATATTTTATGTATATAATACTGGATCTGATTTTGATTGCCAAGTCGTAAACAATCAGCCACGCTTGCCATTAGATCATTGCTAACTAACGCACACATATATTGTGGAAGGCTCCTTTGCACAGGATGCCGGCAAGATTATGGGTACCACAACGGCGCCTATTCCTACCGTAAAGCAGTAATGTGTAAACATTATTGTGTTTCGAGCTGAAGGGCGCCGTAGCACTAGCTACGTCTAGTCTAATTTGCCCAGTAATTTCTAGTGAAATTACTTAGAAAAGACTTAACATCTTATGTCTCAAGGTGACGAGCGCAATTGTAGTGCCACTCAGAATTTTTGGGTTTTTCTAGAATCCTGAGCGGCACTGCATTGTTATGACTGCATATCAATTACCATCAGATGAGTAAGTACTTAGCAATTTAAATATTAAGATAATTGTAAGAATTGTTCTCTGACGGTTTTTAGGTAGAGTTTTGGTTGGTTGGATCGATAGGCTATTCCTTAGATCCTAAGTCTGGATAGACTATGACAGCTGTGAAAACGTCGAAAAAATTTGAGATTGACGGTTTACCTCTATTTTGAGCACGCACACTAACACAAAGTGACATACAAATTGCGAGTGTAAGACGTAACTTGTCACGCACACTAAAGTAATAAACCTAGCCTGTTTTCATCGGTTGTCTAGCAGCAAGAGGCTCTATTTCGACAAAAATTATTAAAGGGCTACGCAAATCAACACACTGAAATGGTGGAATTTAGAAAATGAGTGGCCTTCTTCAGAAACTACGTCTTTTTAAGTTTCCTCCTTTCCCTTACTGTGTAGTAAACTGGATTGTTTGTACACAATCTTAATGCGACATTTAATAAAAGTTTACATCGCACAGACATTCAAAACAAAATGTCAATTTAAAATAGCCTTCGAGCAATGCGTCATAAGCCTACGTAAGTTGAAATTATACAATATTATGTGCTGATTTACGATGAACTACATCAATTACTTGAAAACAATTTCTATTGTAATATATTATTGCCATTTTACTTTGTATTCAAGTTGATAAGAAAATATACGTTGATATTAGTCAAAGTCCAAGTGAAATAAACTTTATTTTGACCGAAATGGCCCGTAATGGCAGTAGCCCTATTGAGGCGAGTAGATAGTAGGCTAAGATGTTATATGGCTCATCTTTAAAAGATGGGAGTTTCTTATCAGTTTTTCTCCACATATCATAGCCCCTTTACAAAGTGATGTAGCTCCATGATGGTTACCTAGTGTTGTTGAAATATGTTATGTTATCGTCACTATGGTAAATAATAAATTTGTATTTCTTAAATGAGTACTGCGTTCATTAGGCTTCTATCAGTACCTTTGTGTCATAAATATCTAGAATTTGTTCAAAAGCGTTATAACTGTTTTAAAGTCAAATTGAAGTTCTTCAGCCATGTCGTTACTAGTAATATGCAGATACTGTTCCTTTTTTTTTCAAAAATGCAGTCCATTTTATCTGGAATATCGTAACCAGAGCGATGGCAATCTTTGACAAAAAAAAAGCCCGCTAAGTTTGTTGTACCCATTCTTCTCACGTCTGAGGCATTCTTTTTGGAATGGCTGATAGTTTTTGACTTTCAATAAGTGATGTCACATCCTATTTTGAATAAAAATATTTGAATTTGACATCAAAATTCCCGGATTGAAAACGCTTAAACCAACTAACTGCTACTCTCATTGATACTGCAATAGCTTCAAAAAGTCATTAATATATTTCGCGACTTGCTTTGCATTTTATTCCTTGCTTGTAATAAAATGTATCGATTTTTTTTACGAACAGAAAGAAAAATATATGAACAGGCAAACTCTAAGAAAAAGGCGATTCAATTGATTGTATGAAACGTGTAGTGATTGATAGATTTACAGATGATGGCTATAATAATAGTTTGATAATTATTTACACTGATTTTATCCAAGCTATCGCTTTGAAGTTAAAATTTCCAACGCCTTGTTTTTTTTTAACAGCAAAGTTTTGTGAACCAACATTGTAAAATTATTTTTACATGATTTAAATTTACGTAGAAAACGCAACGAATTATTTGAAAATTAATGATATTATGTTGTTTAAAAACCATTCTCACCAAAAATATCCATCTTAACGGCGTGCTCTCTCTGTGCAACTTTGCCTTATTATTAATTAAAGTGGATAACATTAGATAATACTGTAAAAGATCTCTAAAAAGGGTAATCAGGAAAGACAACGAAACCAAGTTAAAATTACACGAGTTTTAAACATATTGTTTAAAAGTTGTGTAATTTATAAATGAATGAATTTAATATGTTGCAAATAGAACGAGAGAAAGATTGAAACATTGAGTGAATTTACCAAGATAACCCTGACGCCAGTGTTCGGGTTATCAAGACGACAATACAATTACTACATGTTTTATTACATGTTTTATGTAACAGTATCTGGGCAAATCAATTTCACTTTGACGATTGTATTTACTACAATATCTTTATGATAATATAGAATACGCTTTGTTGTTTAATAATTACTTTTATTATTTCAAAATACGGTTGTTGATTTACAAAACTTATTATATATAAGCTATAAAGAATTTTCGACAGTTTCCCTATTTGTACAACCTAATAAACTCATTTTTTAAAAAATCGGGTCGTTTTATATGTTTTCTGTCCCTTTAGAAAACACAATACCATAAGAGGTTTTAATCTTTTGAGAATATTACTGATGTATACATGCATAAAAAGTTTATTCCAAATTCAAATTTAAGGCACAATCGGATTTAAAAAAATTGCATCTAATTGGGTATCGTGGCGGGAATTTAGAGTTAATACGAAGTAGCTCTAAATCATTTTTAGATAATCTTGATACCAGTATTTAGTCGTCTCTAAAATGGTTGATAGAACGATAACAGCGAGCAAAATTATAGCGCTACTTGAGGAAGGGTGTAGTCAATGTTATGTATCCCCAGAGGCTAAATGTGAGTCGTTCGACTGTCCAGAGAACTTGGCAACGATATCAAGAGATTGGTTCCATCAGTAGAAGGCCTGGGTCTGGAAGAAAACCTATAGCATAGAAGCTCGAGATGACCGCTTTTCGGTGAACCAGGCATTGAGAAATCGTAGGTCTTCTTATGTCGACCTCAAAAAGACTCTAGAGGAAGTGAGAGGTGTGGAAACCAGCTTATGGACTGTAAGGAGGAGGCTTCTCGCTGCCAATATATGCAGTCGCCGTCCAGCCCGTGGCCCTAAAATTCTCCGCGAGCAAAGAGTTGCTAGACTTAGTTACTTACTCACTGGAAATTGTGCGACGTAGACTCAAGTGGACTGGGGTAGAGTATTGTTCTCGGATGAAGCCAGAATATCACTATCGGCGAGTACTGCGAAGGCCAGGGGAACGTTTTGCAGAAGTTTTCTTTGAAGAAATAACCCCTTATGGTGGAGGCTCAGTTATCTTTTGGGCATTTATTAATGTATTGGACTGTACGGAGTTTATCTTCATAGAAAACGGCACTTTGAATGCACACTGGTACATTTCAGAAGTCCTAATTCAATCTCAATCCCATAGGCCACATTTGGGATGTTTTAAAACGAAGAAAAAGATCGGTGCAGCCCGCTCCGCAAAACATCAGCGAGCTAAGAAATTTGATTGCTGCGCAGTGGGAGCGTATTCCACAAGAAACTGTTAAGAAAGCATCGAAAGCATGCACGGACTTATACAAGCTCTCATTTTAACAAGAGGACACACTCGATATTAAACTTTTACTTTTTATTTTAATGTTAAGAAAATCTTCATTTTTTCACCGGCTTTTTTATTTAATGAACAGATACGCAACTACATAGTTATTCTTAGACTCTTGGATAATTTTTCATTAATTCCATCGAAAATTAATGACAAAATTTAAGAAAAACTACTTTTCTCATATTTATTTAAGGTGTTACGATGATAAAAGCGACTTAGAATTATGAAATAATCTGAAGATGTCATTGAAACTGGGTTTTTTTTACAAAAGAGTATATATATATACCGTAGTATATTTGAGTAAGAATTATGTAACATTTTGTGTTATTATAACACTTTCAAATTATAAAATACTTTCATAAGTGTAATATTTTGTAAATTTCAGGCAGAGAAGAAAGGTTGTTCGGCGACAGAATATGGCCTCGTTTTCGGTGTGTTCGAGCTAGTTGTCTTTGCTGTGAGTCCTTTGTACGGAGCCCATTTGAACCGGCTGGGACCTAAGGTTGTCTTCAATGCGGGAATATTAACCACGTCGATTTGTGCTATAATGTTTGGGTAAGACATCTTTGACATATTTGTTAGAATAAAAATAGAAAATGTTTTGAAAAGAGACGGAAGATGTGAAGGAGATATTGAAAGGAGGGTGACTGCGGGAAGCTGTGTGAATGGAGTGCTGCATGCCTTTATGAACGGTTAGACTGTGCCAAAAGAGGCGCGAATGGCGGTCCATAATAGAGTGCTTGTCGCCACGTTGATGCATGGAAGAGATAGTGGGTATGGCAGAAGAAGCATAAAAGCAGAATTTACGCAGTTGAGATGCGATCACTGCGTAGTATGTGTGGGTAGACAAGTGACTTTACACGTAACAAGGATTGAGAAAGGAATGCTGCAATGGTTTGGATACGTGGAACGAATGGGTGAAAAAAGAATCAAATAAGTATTAAAAATAAGGCAAGTCGGTCGCGGAAGACCTCGTAGAACATTCGTCGACCAAACTGGGGACTTATTCAAGAAAGGAAAGGTTCGAAGCACCCGGAACCAGTGAGAAAAGAGTAATGAATGTAGATGAAGCGCGTGAGGTTTGTAAGGATAGAAACAAGTGGCGTTCTGTTGTCTCTGCCGACGGGAAAAAACATGTGTTTTGAAAACATTCCAAAGATAAGTGGGCCGTTAGAGAATATATAACATATAAAAGAAAAGAGAACACATATAAGTATCAAATAGATAGTAGATATTAGCAAAAGGCGCACTTTTGTAAGAACTTCGCCAGCCTTTTATTAGGAGGGTATACGCAAAATAAATCAAATCAAAAAAATTACTGTTATCTACCACAGCAAATTTTTATGTGTAGGAGGTACTTCTGATGAGTAAATGTTAATATACTTAAATGTTAACAATACATTGTACTATTTTAACCAACTTCAAAAAAGGAAGAGGTTCTCAATTCGCCGGTATGTTTTTTTTTATGTTTGTTACCTCAAAACTTTCGACTGGATGATCCGATTTTGATAATTATTTTTTATTTGAAAGCTGGTGCTTCCCGTGTGGTCGCATTGGTCCAGATCTGACAATGGCATCCATAAAAAAATCATAAAAGTTTTATATGCTATACGTATGTATATTGATTCCAAAAATAACAATAATTGTATCTAGAATAATATTAATTAATTATTTTTAGTTAATTCAGAGACATCTCCATATATATTAGTAAATGTATTAGTAACAATATCTATTATGAACTACGTTAGTATTATTAGTGAAATATATTTATAAACCTAGAGCTAACTGTATCCAGTGTTTCTGGAAGGAACAGTCAGCTCTGGCAGCAATCATCTTTAGGATGCTGTTACTGCTTACACGTAGACGCTGCAACATGGAGACCGCTTTTTTGCGCATTACGGCATGGAAACCGTCCACACATGCCTCAGCAAACATTCCAGAAGCGCTACAACGCCACGGCAGCCCTAACAGCCTCCTAAACGCATTATTATATGTGACACATAGAACGCTATAAGCCCCGCGCGAATATGACACCCACAAGCTGCTCGAGTAAAAAGACTGGCAGAATGCTTTGAATAATAACGCTTTAACATTATTTGTGCTTCGTGCAAACCTGCGGGCGAGCATATTACTCCTCACTGACAGCGCTCTACGCTCCCGCTCTATGTCATAGTCATCTCTTAAGTCATTCGAAATGATGTGACCTAAATATTTGAACTTATCAACAATCTCTAGCTTTTTATATACGATTGATACGATAGATTGTATAAAAATACGCAATTATTTTTATACTTTTCAGTGCATATTATATCTATTGTTTTGAAGTAGTGTTTTTGAAGTTTGTTTGTTTTTTTTATCTCTACTTATTTAAGTTTTCTTACTTCTAACAATACTTTTGAATGAATTGGGAACTCATAAATGAAAGCTGTTTAGATGGATTTATGTCAAACAATTTTGATTATTTAATATATTTAAACAGGTTTTTAGACAAAGTTGAGGGTCACATACCATTTGTAACTCTGGCGTTCGCAATTAGAATTATAGAGGCATTGGGAAATGCGGCCTTTCTTACTGCGTCCTTTGCTATTATTGCGAAAGAGTTCCCGAATAATGTGGCAACCATGTTTGTAAGTATATCCTTATATATATATATTTTAGAACTAGATATATTTACGAACTTGAAATATTTCTTCGTAGCAGCTTTGATATAGATGAGGAACATCTGACAATATATTTCTTAATGTAAATTGAATAAAATACCACGTATGGGAAGAGGTGGTGTTGGTAGGCCCCCCAACAAGACCGACGATCTGGTCAAGATCGCCGAAATACGTTGGATGAGATCGTCGATCCTTGGGAGAGGTTTTCACCCAGCAAGACTTCTTCCGGATGATCATGATAATGATAATGAAAAGAAAACTTAAATAATCTACTAAACAAATTCTAATTATATATTGTAAATACCATTAAAATCGCAGTTGGCAGGTAAGGTGCCTATGTAGGTAGCTGGTAAAGTTACTTCTCTGTATGGCCAAACTTATTCTGTGACACCGGTACGTACCAAACCTTGGGTCACTAATTGTCAAATTGGTAAGGTGTCTGGATAGCTTTATTATGAGTTTTTGTGCTGATGAAACCCAATGATCGCAGTTAAAAAACCTTCCATCCTTAGTTTTTTGAACAGATAGATATGTAGATGACACATCAAATATAGGCAATTAAATGTTTGGCTAATAATATATACATTTTAAATTGTTCTTATAACGAAAATGACGCTGATTTCCGGCTGATTTCGTCTTCTATTACAATTTAAAAATTTTATGCCAATACGGGATGAGTATGTTTCTACAATTACAGTGTAATGTAACTGTATCTGTTTTTTATAAATTTTTATTTTTAAGTCTGTATGGTATGCAATAAAATGTGTATCTATCTATCTATTTAATAACTTACATTTCATTTTCTTTTAGGCGTCGTTAGAAACATTTTTTGGGCTAGGTCTCATCGCAGGCCCCATGATAGGAGGGGCCCTGTACAGCTGGGGTGGTTACTGTTTGCCTTTCGCAGTGCTTGGGTTTACACTTCTTTGCACTGCCCTGCTGTGTTACGTCACGCTGCCGAAGTCAGCTGACGACGAAGATGTTAGACCAACTGGACGTAAGTCATTTAATGTTGATAGTGAATTGAATCACTTAGGGTTTCCGCAGCTGTCACTAAAATTCAACACCATGACGTTAGCTGGTCAACTTTACCATTTGTAACATACTTCAGCTACCAAGCCTCTTGTAACTCATGGAATATGAGCCCAAGCCTCATTATGAAGTAGTTGAAGTATAATACAAAATTCATTGTGATATTTTTTCTCTATTGCGCCAATAGAAGTATAACTTTAGAAACCAATAACGCCATTAACAATTCAAGCAGGACATCTAGAGTCTGTCAAAACTAAAATAGTGTGAAAATATGTATCCCTGGTCACCACGGAGGAGTAGTGGTTGTAGTTTTCAAACTAAATTTTAAAACATTTATGCTACATCAAAAAAATTAAAATCTTTGTTCATTCAGAGTTATTTTTTCTTTTCAATTGCGGAAATTTTAAGTTGACAATGGGCAAGGAGCGATACTCAGAATTAGTTGTTCCTGGAAGTTAGCTATGATTTTTACCAATATCAGAAGTTCAATTTATTTTCTGTTAATGTTCCTTGATATATTATTTTCAGCATCGATGATGAATCTTCTACGAGTTCCTGGCGTGCTGTTAGCGGCCATCACCATCATCTCCACCAGCATGAGCATAGGATTTTTACAAGCGACGTTAGAACCGCACTTACGACAGGTATTCAATATTTTCAATAAAAAAACTAATACTAAAACAAATTTAACTATTATCTGTGAAATTATAAATAATATATCGCATTAAGATCGCAATATGCATGGAAGTCCCCAAGAAGCTGGCAACGTCGCCTCTTTGAAAATATAACTAAAACTAATAATAATAATTCCTACTTATACATAATATTCAAATATGTGCGTGCTATTCCCTACGCTGTTTCTTCTGCATATCAATGATATGCTGCAAATCAGCAATATTCATTGCTATGTAGACAACAGCACAGGGTATGCTTCCTACACCGGCCGTGCCAACATGTCCCGGGATAGCGTCAACGAGAACCGGAACAAACTTATGTCTGAATTGGAGACTTTGCTTTGCAAAGTCTCGGAAGGGGGCCAACAAAATTTTGTCCAAGTCCAACCACAAGAAGACACATCTTTGTGCGTTCACAGCTAAAAAGTCTCCCTTTGTCGTATCCCCTCGATTCGAGATCACTCCTCTAACTGCCACAGCCTGTATTGGAATACTTGGCGTCGATATATCGAGTGACGTTCAGTTCCGTAGTCACTTGGAAGAGAAGGCCAAACTGGCCTCAATAAAGCTTGGTGTACTCAGTAAGGCGAGACAGTACTTCACTAAAAGACACCGCCTGCAACTTTATAAATCGCAAATTCGGCCTCACATGGAGTACTGTTCTCACCTCTGGGCGGGTGCTCCCCAGTATCAGCTTCTTCCATTTGTCCGCATAATAATAATAATAAATTCTTTATTTCGACCAACAAAGGATCATAATGTGTTAGGAACAAAATACCTTAAAACCTAGTGTTAGTACAAGATGACTTAAAATGTAAACCTTCTAACCTTAATCTAGGACAGGACCGACTTGTCAGCACATGTATCAAACAGCAATGGTTCAGGTACTGACAATCTAACCTGTGAGAATATGCCCTCAGAATACCATTGGGGCTAGCCCGGACCCTACTCAACAGGGACGTACACCGCTTACGCATAGTCGCGTAAAAACTATCTACGCGTGCCTCAGCAAACATCCCCGACGCGCTGTAGTATTGTGGCAGCGCCAATAACATTCTGAACGCATTATTATACTGAACACGCAGAACATTGTACTGCTTCTGCGCATAGTCGACCCACAGACTGCTCGTGTAAAATGAGGTGCAGTATGCTTTGAAGAGTGTAATTTTTACTGGCACGGTACAGTGAGCAAGTCTGCGGATGATCATATTCGCCCTAAAAGACAACGCCCTGCGCTCTCTCTCGATATCTGCATCATCCTTCAAGTCAAAGGTAACCACATGCCCTAGGTATTTAAATTGATCCACTCTCTTCAGTGGTATCCCATACAATTTGATTGTCGGAATAAGGGATGGGAGTGGTTTCTCCTTCGCCTGAAAGACCATGCACTCGCTTGTAAAAAAGATTTTAAATTATAGATCAGACCATGACTGAGGGCATAGTTTTCACATATCCCCATCAGTTTCCTAAAGCCACAGACAGACGCACTCTACAGCACCATGTCATCTGCGTAACTAATATTATTTAAACAGACTCCGTCAATATGACAACCGACACGTGTGCTGCTGAGATCGCCTATCAGTCCATTAATGTAAAGGTTGAAGAGTTTAGGCGAGGTTAGACCGCCCTGCCTCCAACCTATACGGTCTGGAAAAGCCTTCCGATCATCGCACGACATTGATCTGGTTCCGATACCAAAACGTGAAGGTTTTTATAAGCTTCCTTTCCTTAGTTTTTGCCACATCATATCATAATTAACCAGAACCAATCGAGAAAGCAAGCATATACCGGCGTTTGTCTGTTTGAGTAATACCTGACAGGTTGCTTTAAACACAAAATGGCAGACTCCGTGGACAGGCCGGGTCTAAAACCAAACTGATTGTCGTGTACGTTGAGGTATCTGTCAAGTTGCGCACTAAGCAAACCGTCAAGTACTTTAGCAATAATGGTAGCAAGAGAAATCGGCCTGTAGTTGGATTTATCCCTAATATCCCCGGTTTTGTTTTTAACAATTGGTACCACCACAGTTTTCATGAATGCCGCAGGTAGGTATGAATGTCTGATACATATGTTAAATAAATTTGCAAGCATGCTAGGGAGATGAGGACCCACATATTTCAGATGTTCAATGCTTAGTCCGTCGTGGCCAGGAGACTTTCCCCGCGACATAGAACAGATTACCTTAGTAACGTTACTCGCTGTAAATCGCATACCATACAACGAAGAGCGCCTCGAATCATCGACGATCAAGTCATCTCCGATCGGCTTTATCCTCTAGCATTGCTTAAAGATGTGGGTTCTCTCTGCATCTTCTATCGCATTTATCACGGGGAGTGCTCAGAGGAGCTGTACGGGTTGATTCCAGCGGCCGAATTCCACCACCGGACATTACGTGGAAAGTAGACGTAGACGTCTGGCATTCGACAACCGCGCGTTTTGTTCGAAATTTCTTGCCTCGCAAAGCCACTTTGTGGAATCAACTACCGACAGCGGTCATCCCGAACAGATACGACTTAGGGACCTTCAAGAAAAAAGCATACTCCCACCTTAAAGGCCGGCAACGCATTTCTTAACACACCTGTTGTTGCGGATGTCCATGGGCGGTTGCCTCACCTCTCCCCATCCCGTGAGCCTCTTGCCCGTTTGCCCCTCTGATATAAAAAAAAATGTACACCTTTTTTGGTACCAGAAGAATGTCCAAATGGAACTCTATCCGCCCGTGTATCTGTCAATTAATCTGTCAAATTGACAGACGCAGAAATGGACAGCGGTGTCTTCGTAAATTTTCCCGATATGGAAGTCTAAGATAGATTTTATACACAAATCTATACAGTAAATGAAGTTAGGAATGTCGGAATTCGTATAACGTATTCGTAGTTTTGCTTTAAGGAAAAGGGGTAGCAAAAGACTCATAGCCAATCTTTACAACTCTTAAAGATTAATAATTATAGTTATCTATACTATCGAATAGAGAGCCGTTTTTTCCTTCGGTTATACTGCGAAAACCACTGAACCGATCGGAATAATACTTGTACCATAAGATGCAGCGTGTTTCGGCCAATGTTTTAGTAAATGTTAGTTGGTGATTACTTATCTGGAACTTATATTTTTTTTACTTAGAAATACCTGTATATTCGCAATACAAATAATTCAGTCAATTTTATTAAGGGTCATCACTAATTGTATAATATAATATATGACGTAATAAAAATACTATAACGTTTCGTTTTAGGAAGTTGGGTAGGTAAAAAAAACTTAATAAAATTAATGATTTATTTGGATGATTTAACATCTCTTTACACACGTTTTTACACTTTTTTTTAGTGACGAGACGAGCAATACGTTTACATATAGATAGGTGATTTATTTATTTATTTATCAAAGATACAATGTAACATCACAGATTCAATCTAAAGCGTTACAAAGATATTATACTAAAGAAAAAACAAACAATGAAAGTTATAAACTAGTTATTTATAGAGCTTACAGGCATCAAACTCTCAAATCTTTTCTTACATTCTTTGACCAAACATTCCATCGAGCTGGCAAATAGATCACCTCAAGTACAGAGTTTAGAAGACAGATGGCTCGTATTACAGGCGTGTGCTTATGCGCTTGAGTGCGTGCAGGTGGCTGCGCTAATAGTGCGTGTTGCCGCGCGCGTACGTACGAGGTCGGTACAAAGGAACGCAACAAACGTTGTAATAAGTATATGCAGTCCACTCTGCCCCGAATTATTTTGAGAACAAACTTAGTAAGAGCTACGTACCTACGTAACTGCAGTGAATCAAAGCTCAGATGTCCTTGTAAAAAGAGTGTTGGGTACATAAATAGATAGTATCCATATTGCCTCTTATACAAATGTCTAAGGAATTGTTTTTGGACTTGTTCGATCATTAAAGTATATTTGCTCTCATGTGGGTTCCAAACAACTGAGTTGCACTCGAGAATACTACGGACTAGCGCCATATAAAGGATACGAAGTGCTTGGTTCGTTAAATGAGATGCATTACGTAGAACAAATCCAAGCCGTCGGTTAGCAGCCTCAACAATAGTCTCCACATGTGAGTGAAACGTGAGTTTAGGATCGAATACAACCCCAAGATCTCGTACTTCCTGTACTCGCATCACCGGCACATCACCAATTAAATAATTGAACTCTTGCACGGCGGAGGAGCGTGAGAATGACATGAATTCACATTTCGACAGGTTAAAAAACAGCTTATTATCAACACTCCACTTGTAAACCCGATCTAAGTCGTTTTGTAGAGATAAGGAGTCCTCTGAGCTCTTTACTGCCTTGACCAACTTTAGATCATCAGCAAACAGTAACACCTCAGAATCCTGTATGACTTCTGGGAGATCATTTATGAATAGGATAAAGAGCAAAGGTCCCAAATTAGACCCCTGACTAATTCCAGAACGCGTTCTATAAGGGTTAGATACAAACTCACCATATTTAACAAATTGCTCTCTTTGAGATAGGTAACTTGCAAAAAGCTTTAACAGTTTTGGCGAGAAACCCATTATCCTCAATTTGTGAATCATGACGTCGTTATCAACTCGATCGAACGCCTTCTGGAAGTCCAGGTAGATGACGTCCACTTGGTTGCCTTGCTCTAATTCCCATGATACAAGATCCACAAGGTGGAGAAGGTTTGAGCTTACTGATCGTCGTGGGACAAACCCGTGCTGCGTCTCAGTAACGAAGGGAATACACTGCGGTAAGATTATGTCGTACAAGGCACTCTCAAAAGATTTAGCTAAAGCTGAAAGAATTGCTATTGGCCGATAGTTTTCCACCGCAGTCTTGGATCCCGTTTTGAGAATAGGAGTAACTCGAGATTTCTTCCATACTGAGGGATAGTTACCTGTCTGTAAAACCAAATAAAAGATATAAGTGATTGGTTTAATCAAAATATCAACGCAACCACGAATTACATATGCTGGTATTCCATCAGGTCCTGGCGGAGAAGCAGCCTTAAGGTTTTTGATAGAAGTACGGACGTGAGACTCCGAGAAGCATTGTATATTCACGTGCCTTGCATGGGAGTATGAATTCGCATTGGTACTCTGCCAGTCTAAACGCGGCTCCTGATCTACAAATACTGAACTGAAATGCTCTGCAAAAGCATTTGCACTATTGACTCCCTGATACTCCTTACCGGCTCGTGTGACTTTAATCTCCACACCACCTTAACTCCGCAAGGCATTAACAAATGACCAGAACTGTTTTGGTGATGCCGCTAGAGATTCTTGAAAAACACAAAACAAGTTTCGTTAACCACAGTATAGTAATAGAACAGTACTTTACCTTCATACTAGAGCACCCGAATCGACGCACGCACACATACACACGATTTACACGGCCGCTAAGCAGTGTTGGCGAGACAAAACTATTGAGTGCCGAGAGTCTCTGTGCGGATTAAATTAGCTGGTTAAAATTAATTATTTTATCTATCTTTTTCTTAGTATCTTGGCAATAGTGCTATTTGGTAATGGCGGTAGCGGTTTATTTTTTTTAATAAAACATTTATAAAGATGAGATTTTTTTATATAATAAAACTTAATAACAAAACTTGCCGCAGTAGACGATATATAGATATTTTTTATTAGTCTTTTATAATATTCGACACACATGTTTTATTGCAGTTCAACTTTTCGCCGGTGATACTCGGGGTGATATTCATAATAAACGGTGGTATATACGCGCTGTCAGCTCCGGGCTGGGGCTGGCTGTGTGACCATCACTCCGTCAAGGCGAAGGTGGTCACCGTCATCGGTCACGTGTTCGTTGTCGCTGCTTTCCTATTGGTCGGACCTGCGCCCTTTTTTGATATGCCCACGTAAGTTATTTATACAATAGCGATATTTAATATATTATACATATTGACGACCCATTTAGCCGAATGGTTAGTGACCCTGACTACTAAGCTAGAGGTCCCGGGTTCGAATCCCAGTAGGTGCAATCATTTATATGATGAATATGGATGTTTGTTTCTGAGTCATGGATGATTATATTATATGTATTTATGTGTGTCTTCTGTTATCAAATATATGTATTATGATATCAATAAATCGTTATACAAAAATATTCCATTTTATGTTTAAGAAATTTTCTTATTCATATAGGCACTTCTTCATAGTAATAACAACGTTATTGGACAACAAACAGATTCTAGTACAAAAAAACAAACATTTATTATTAGGCGGCGCAAGAGACAACTGTCATAAGTTTCGCCTCTCAGATGACAATGCTTCTGTTGTCTATGGTATTTCTATGTAAAGAAAATCGTCGGCGCTATAAATTGCCATAACCAAATTACAAGAAAAAAAATAATTGCGGCGCATCCACAGATCATGATGTTATTCCCGGGTTCGAATCCCGGTAGGTGCAAGCATTTATATGATGAATATGGATGTTTATTTCCGAGTCATGGATGTTTAAAATGTATTTATGTATGTTTATATCTATTTATGTATGTTTAAGTAAGTGTATTGTCTTAAATATGCCGTTGTCTTGCATCCCATAACACAGGCTATATATGCTTAATATGGGGCAAGATAATTTGTATAAAAAGTGTGTCAATATTATTATTCTTTCTTTGAAAAACGAATATATTTAACTTATTTATTAAGATTTATTAATCAGATATTATAATATATTTCAGAACGCTTTGGGTAACTATTCTTGGGTTGGTACTCCACGGCTTTGGCATGGGAAGTCTTCTTGTGTCGTCGTTCTCAGATGCTCTTGGAACTGCAATGTAAGTTATTCATGTACCGCCTCAGTCATAATAAAAGACTTATCGAAGGTCTAAACCTTTAAAAGTTACTAGCAGTTGCCCGCGACTGCGTCTGCGCATAATTTCTGATTTCCTATGAGGTTATTTTCCCGCTGGAAGGGCAATCAAGCTTATCGACAAAAGTCCTACCGCTAATAAAATCCCGCACTTCACAGTTCATACCTAAAGAGGTCACAATTTACATGTTTTTTTTTACTTTCATACAACCTTCGACCCTAAGCCATACACACCACATACAACACCCGACATAAGCCTATCGAATGTTCGATATGTTTTTATTTAAAATCGTTTGTTAAAAGTCCGTTAATTAATATGCCAATTCATAAAATATCTCTCTCAATTGGATTCCAATTCAGACTGTGGAAGGCTCTAACTATATGTCTGACAAATTTTATTTCATATTTTACAGTTTTCTATTTTAAGGATTTTTTTCATCCCTCATTTAAAAAAAGAGCTGAGCTATAAGTATTTTATTATTAAATCAAAATAATACAACAGACCCACAAACCACATAATATAAGCTGTGATAAAATACTAGTTGTTACTAAATACTTGTATCAGTAACCAATAACAACTGTTACTCAATACTAAATACTCTATCTCGATTTTCACTGTGATTTTTGATATGTTATAACAGTGACAACCGTGATATTTTAATACCTTTGACGATAAATACATCTTACCCCGTATCACCAATAAACTACACCTTTCTCCGAAAAACGCTGCATCTTGTGATATAGGTATTATTCCGATCGGTTGTGTAGTTTTAGTTTTACCAGTGGGAGGCGCCTTTGCACACGATGGCCGCTAGATTATGGGTACCACAACGGCGCCTATTTCTACCGTAAAGCAGTAATGTGTAAGCACTACTGTGTTTCGGTCTTAAAGGCATCGTAGCTAGTGAAATTACTGGACAATTGAGACTTAACATCTTATGTCTCAAGGTGAAGAGCGCAATTGTGGTGCGCAATCATCTGAAAGGACTGCTCGTCTCGTCCCTTGCTTTCATTAAAAAAACGAACTTTTGCAGTATAACTACTTCTAAAGGACCAAAACTATTTCTTTGTACAGTTCGAGTGGCTTGCCAAACTCAATAGAAACTTATGGCCTAGTTTCTGGTATGTGGACATCAACGTTCGCTCTTGGCGCCTTCTTCGGCCCGAGCATTGCAGGCTTGCTGTTTGACTCAATCGGCTTCAGATGTGCAACGCTTTTTATATCTGTTCTACATGTTATAACGGTAAGTCTATTGGGTACTATGTTAACTTATCTATGGATCTGACTTCAATGACATCACATCGTAGCTTTGTTACTGTGTGTAAAACAAATATCACAAGGAAATTATTAATATTATAAATAAACTACGTTTTATTTTGTCAGTATTATAGATTGATGTAAATATGTTGTGTTGTGATGTTGATTATTATTATAATAGCGAAAAATCTATGAAAGAATCTGGGTTAAGTAAATAAGAAAAAAGATTTTATTTTTCTGGTAGAACTATTATAGCGACACGAACAACAGAAACTACAGAACTCAATATTAGTCAAAACGTAACAATGAAATATTAAATAACAAAGCAGTTAGAGCACGAAAATATCACGACATGTACTTAACTGCAAACCGTACTGACGCAACAGCACGAGCGCGAGTGGGTGTGGGGCTAACGGGAAGGGGAACCAATTCTGAATTGTCAATGTGAGCGTTAGCTAGTCCGTAGTCGACGAGTGGCCCCGCGCCGCGATGCCTTAGATCGGCGCGATGTTGGCCTGTATTTTACGTGTATTATAGTATAGTAGATTTTCTTATAATTAGGATGATTACAGTGAATGTATAAGAAAGCTATTGAAACAAGCTATAAGACCATACAATATAAATTATTTAAAAAACCAAATGTGGGTCAGAACTTGGTCAGGGCGTAATGTGCCGTACGGCAATTCCGATTTTGGTGTATCTAAATAATCTAGTGACATATTGCACTTCCCGATTTCGGAAGGTGCTTAGCTTATTTTATTTTATGACAGTAAGGGACGGGACGAGCAGCTGAGGGTAATTGAACGCCCTGCTGGGCAGCATTGCATTGTTATCAATGCAATGCTGCCCAGGATTCTTGAGGAACCGAAAATTTCTTAACGACACTACAATTGCGCTCGTCACTTGAGATACATATATGATGCTAAGTCTCATTTGCACAGTAATTTCACTAGCTACAGCGCCCTTCAGACCGAACTGCTTACTGCTTCACGGCAGAAAAAGGCGCCGTTGCGGTACCCACAATTTAGCTGGCATCCTGTGAAAGGAGCCTCCCACTCGTAATAATAATTATAAAACTAATAAATGAATTACCATTTATTTTTGTGTATAGAAAAATAATCTTGCAGCGTTCGGAAAACACTAGTTGAATATCACTGCATAGTATAAAACGAAGTCCCTTTCTCTGTCCCTATGAATGCTTAAATCTATGATGGAAGAGGAAGTTTTATATGTATAATGACATCGATTAAATATTGGAGAAATACTGTTATTTTTGAGGTTTCTAATGTGATGTCGTAAATAAATACATTTTTTCCGCTTACATTACAAACGCTGGCTGAACCCTACTAGATTTATCAAAATAATGTATATATTATGCTATATATTTTATACCTGTGCGAAGCCGGAGTAGACCAGGGTCGATAATTTTTGAAACCAAAAAAAATTACAGTAGGATGAAACCCATTGGTAAAGGACGAGAATATAACAAAAATTAAGGGAAAAATAAATTACGGGCGATCTGAGGTCGGGAAGTGGAAAAGGGGGGGTGTTTTAGGGTAAATAACGGTTTATCTCGATTTCCGGCAAAACTACAAGTCCTATGGCAAAAAGTTAATTGGCAAAGTTGTAGGTAATAAAGAGATCTACAATTTTTGTAATTACACTTTTTTCACATAACCTCAAAATTTAGGTGAAAAATTCAAAAAACCAAGTTTTTGGTTTTTTATTTATATCTTTTTCAAAAAAAAAATTTTCTACGAAATTTGGTGAAAACTTACCTTATTATGTCCCAAATACACTGTAATTTATTTAATTTAAAATATTTTTTTTATAATTTTTGTTATATTCTCGTATTTTTCCAATGGGTTTCATCCTACTATTATTTTGTTTCACTTTTTATCATTTTCAAAGGCTTCGGCACTGGTCTAGAGCGGGCGGCCAGAAGAAATTATTTCTAACACATCGCATCATTACTATCACTCAGTTATATCAGTTATTAAGCAGTAATGTGTAAACATTACAGGGTTTCGGTCCGAAGGGCGCCGTAGCTAGTGAAATTACTGGGCAAATGAGACTTAACATCTTATGTATCAAGGTGATCAACGCAGTTGTAGTGCCGCTCGGAGTTATTGGGGTAATCAAGAATCCTGAGTGGCACTGCATCGTAATGGACAGGGCGCATCAATTACCATCAGCTGAACGCCCTGCTCGTCTCATCCCTTATAGTCATATAAAAAAAATCTTTTTTTTACATGACGATTATATTCACTCGCCTTAGATTTATCGATGAGCAAAAATTGCGAAAGTCGTATTGCTATTAAAGTTACAAGGATTTCCAGTTATGCTACTTATGTCATTTGTTTATTACTTGGCCGTTACGAGTTTTTATTTGATTTTATGGAAAATTAGCTGTTTTAGATAGATTACCGGGTATTTTAATGCATCGACTCCATTTCTAGTAATATTCGCAAAACTCAGGATTAATCATAAGTTTTGGATGATATTGGATAAACTTTTGTCTTACTTGCAATGTATACGCATTTTTGTTCGTTTAATTGTATCTTTCAACTTAATTTTATATAGCATAGAGAAGTTTTGTGGTGTAATTAATTTAACGCAACTTTTAGATGCTGCTGGTAATAATATACATATGTATCTGCGATCGACCCAGAATGGAGGTATCAGTGTCGGCGGGAGACCTTCTTCAGATCGATGGAACCTTGGACGAGAGTGTGCTTATCGGAGAGAAGTATTTACCCACTACGAGACCTAAGAGGTTTGTTGTATTACAGAGTTTCTTGCGCCCTTCTTCTCTCTCAGACCGCCATTTGCTTCCGAAGCGGTAGGAGTGTAAGGCGCTAAATTTATACTAGAGAATACAACATATACCACACACGGGCTAGGAGTTTCTTATCAGTTCTTCTCCCCATGTCAAAGCCCCTTTACAAACTGATGTAGAGCTTCATGACGTTAACCAAGTGTTGTTGCAATATGTTATGTTATTGTCACTCCCTATAGTATATAAATATATTCTACTCTTTTCACAAGTCCGGCAAGGCTACTGTGATCACCACAGATGATCTAAACTAAATAAAAAAAAAAAACTAAATGGTGATCACAATGGTATTGCAAGAGAATGTGGGCGATGATCACTTAACATCAGGTGACCCCGTACGCTTGTTTGTCCTCCTCTTCTAAGAAAAAACAATCACACTGAAATGATCTACAATTGCCTTCGAGTTTAATTAGTATTAATTTAACAGTAGACAGCAAAATCAGCCTAAGCTAATTTAAAAGATCTGTCTATCGTTTGTCTCTAACGACAAATATATTAACGTCTAAAAGGGTGTTTCCATTATTAAATTTGATGATACATAAATGAAATTGTGGCGTTTAAAAATAACATATGTTTGAAATAACAGATCATACGAGTACAATAGATACAGATAATACTAGAAGTTCATTTACACCTCTACCTTAATTTACAAAACTTTACGCCTTAAGCTGTATTTACATCAAATTTAAGGTTGAATCAGTATTGGCGATGCCAATATTTCTTTACGTAAGATTTTGTAAGCAGGATTTTATATACAGCTTGTGTCAACCCTGCATTGTTTACTGTGAACTGTACATTTAAATTGTGTTTTAAAACTCCATCTTTATTGAACAATTGATTCTATTAGAGATTAAAAAGAATATCAATGCAATGTTGGAAATAAAACAAATTGCTGTCAATTTTCATTAAGTTCCGAAATTTTCTAAGTAAAAATTAAAAGTTAGTACTCTACTAGGTATTACATATTTTCTTTCTAAAGTTCATTTAATCTTTAGAATATTGTAATTTTTATGAATAACAAACCACCACCACCACCCAATTAGATAAAAAAACAGAATGGATTACTTAAAAAGCAAATAGGTACTGTGTGGTAACGAGTGTCACCAAATGGACTAACTCAAAAATAAGTTGCACTGGCGTGGCACCAATGTAACACGGTAGCCTCAACAATGGACTCATGTCGTTCTTAAGTCTCTCAGCATCTTCTGCCGCATATATCGCGGGGAATGCTCACAGGTTTTGTTTGTGGATACCAGCAGCTGAATACCACCACCAAGCATCACGTCAAAATGCTAAATTCCAATCATATCACGTTGACGTCTGGCATTCCACATCCACGCGTTTTGCAAGAAATTTCTTGCCTGGCACAGGCAATTTGTGGAACCAATTACCAGCTGCTGTTTTCCCGAACCGATACGACTTAGGGTCCTCCACGACAAGAGCACACTCCCATCTTAAAAGCCGGTTACGAATCTATTGACCTGGTGTTGCGGGTGTTAATGGGTGGTTGACTCATCACTCCCATCACATGAGCATCTTGCACGTTTGCCTTCTGTTATATATAAAAAAAACAGTTAATACATTGACGCACTAGGTACCACTAGACTCCCAATTGCCTGATAAAATGTCGTCAAAAAGAGTCAAAGTCTATGAATGAAAACTCACATTAACTGATACAGATAATATTAAAACATTTATCCAAAATAACACATTATTTCGTGGCAGTAATGTTCAAAGTCTATGAACGGAAACTCTGCCTGATAGACGCGCAGTCAGAGTTTTGGTTAAACAACTAATTAAAAGACTAGCACGTCACGTCAATGAGTCATTTATTGACTTATTATTTTATACTAATTGTTTCTTGTTCGCAGCCGTCGCTTCGGTATAACTGTGGAACAATCTCGACCTCCTGCCATGAACAGTCTGATAGCGTGCTCCAGCTTCAAGAACCGCCGTAGTCCCTGGTCCCAGCGAACCCCGCGCTACCGGCCCTCCTATGGCAGCCTCGACACTAGGTTTAGAGGAACTGTCTCCATCACGTAGGACATTGGCCTAAAAGTCCGTATTTTATATAGTCTAGATATTAACAATTGCTGAAATCAGTTTGTTCACGTTTCTTAAGGGCATAGATCTATGTTATTAATAAATTCGAAAGTAAAGTTATTCCAAATGTGAGACTTTTATGTTCGTCACTACAGATTTACATGAAAGGGAGAAGTAATTTTAAACTTGGAGTTACTTTACACTACGTTTATTAATAGGACAGCATGAGCGTAGCTTTACTGTAAAGAATGAATGAATGAATGAATTAAAATACTATATTCAAGTTAAAAAAATATTTTACTCATTGCACAAAAGCTTATCGCTTACCCTGGTAACCTTAAGTTGTAGAAGATTTCATTTAAAAAACTTGACTAGCCCGTTATACCTTTCACCACAATACATTTTTTTTTTTTCAATTTGCGACTATATTAATCAATTAAGTGAAAATATTTTCTAGTAATGTATTTTTTTAATATTTTATATTTCGTTGTTTAGTATTAAAACGTTATTACAGTAGACAGTTTTGCATATTTTTTGTACTGAGAACATGTAGTCATGTTTCAGATATTTATAGTGTGATAAAGTAACAAGAAGAGCATGACTTAACTTGATTAGTGATACGCCCTGCCTATTACAATCAAAGGCCGCTCATGATTCAACAACCAGTGGGAGGCTCCTTTGCACAGGAAGCCGGCTAGGTTATGGGTATCACAACGGCGCCTATTTCTGCTGTAAAGCAGTAATGTGTAAACATTACTGTGTTTAGGTCTGAAGGGCGCCGTAGCTAGTGAAATTACTGGGCAAATGAGACTTATCTTATGTCTCAAATTTTTTTCACTCAGAATTTTTAGGTTTTTCAAGAATCCTGAGCGCCATTGCAATGTAATGGGTAGAGCGTATCAATTACCATGAGCTGAACGTCCTGCTCGTCTCGTCCTTTATTTTCATAAAAATAAGCAATATTCAAGGCGACACCAATTAATGCCAGCGACCTTGAGTGATAGCAGTTCATTTAACGGCTACCCGCCCGCCATCTATGTAACAAAATAGTAAAACAAAGTAAACCTGAACCTAATATAAATAGGTCAAAACTAATAATACCACACGCGCTCTAATAGGTGAAGGTAGGCAGACACTCTGTATGTGCAAGTGTAAGGTCTGGCAACGTCGCAGTTCGAATATCATCTTTAGCAAAGCATAATGAAGCGCCTGATCATATTCTCGAGCAAAATTCTTGCGTGTAATTTTTGTAATATTTTAACGGGCGCAAACAGTTTATACGTTTACAATCCTTGTTATTGATTACTAATCTAAATAAATGTACCTACACAAAAAAGTATAAGCTGTAAGTATAGCACTTATCTGAGTTTCGTACAAAACAAATGTGCCTTTTCGAGAAAAAACCAGTTCAACTATAATGAAAAATGGTAGTTGAAATACCTCTGGAGTGTTAACTTTAACCAATAGCAAGGATTGACAACCTACAAAAAAGACTTAAGGGTATGTGTAACTATATATATATACTATATTTTCACCATAAAACTTGCCTTAAAACTACTGCTGCGTCACAGCACTCACGGCTTACCAGTAATAAAGCTAGTACATGCGCCCTTCAAACAGAAACAATAATACTCTAACATTACTATTTAATGAGAAACAGAGAAAAAGCACATTTTATTTGAAGGTAAGCCCTTAAAAAATAAAGAGTGAAGACGACGATAATCAGATTAATTACTACCTAATGATGATTTAGTTGTCGACTTAATTGAGGATTGTCTAGTGTTATAATATCTTAAGTTAAAATAATGCATTTATATGTTGTTAGATAATTTGTGAATTGACTTTTTCTTGAATTATTAACTATCATATCTATAAATACATCACCATACAGCATTTAAAAAATGTTATGAAATATCTAACTACGAAATAAATATTGTGCCATTCATGTATTTATTATTTTAATTATAACCCCTTTCATGTGCGAGTAGCAAATACTTTAAATCACATGTTGGTCTTCTATATTCCACCTATTGTATTTTCTTTGTCAGACCCTGGGGAAAACCATGGACTTAGAATATACTAGAGTATAAACAAGCTGACAGCTCGATAGTGCGGAATTTTTGGTTAATGTGTTTTTGATTTGTTAATGTGATCGTTACTTTAAGTCAAATAAACTTTATTCAATTCGAGTAATCTAATCGCTTTTGAATTGTCACTTAATATTTCTTTTAAATTACTGACTCTACCATATATTCGCAAAAATTAGATCTCATGAGAGGAACATACAAACTCAACCTCAACTTTTTTCAATCAACAGAGTATTTTAAAGCTGTAATATACAGAAAATATAAGTTTGTAACGTGCTGCATCTGAGTCGTGTTCAAAGTTAAAAGCGTTTTCAACATCAAATTCTTCATAGAACGTATATTAGATGCATCAACCTTTAAGGCTTAAAATAATTGTTTGTGTGATGCTTCGTGAACATAATTGTCGAATAGCTTAAACACATCATCGGATTTGGTACGACCGAATTCGGATACAATGAATATGTTACGTGCCAATAATAGAGATTTTTATTGATGAACGAATTTTGAAATAGTTTCAAAAATTTTTGTGTTTATCCGGAACAATCAAACAATAATTAATCCATATTTCTTTATTATATAAAATAATATTATACATGTAATTAATTATATTTAGAGCTGGATATATATCATTGATAATATATTAAATGCTTCTCTTCCATGTAATGACGAACACCGTTCGAGCGTAAAATAAAAAGCGTCTACAAAAAAGGTAGAAGCTCGACTCATCCCAGCGTTACGTCACTTGTTAGTCATTCAGATTGTTATCCGCGAACTCGGGACGTGTCATAACAGAACCAGAATGATCTGCAAAATACGACCAGACTTAACAACACAGATATTTAATGTGGTTTATTTGTAGAAGTAAGACGCAATCAAACGCCCGGTTACTGCTCAACAATATGTTATGTTTTTAAAGTGATAACCCTCACTTCTAGAATTAATACACAAATAAAATTTGAAAAACAAAATTTTTATAAACGATGCGGGACTTGAACCCACGACCTCCGGCGTTCCGTGCCGGTGCTCTAACCAACTGAGCCAACCGTTCGAGTAACGTATTGTTACAAAATCTTGTTTGCTTTGTTCAACTCTAGGTTGAACAAAACAAACAGGCACTTCACGATTTTTGCTTTTTAATTATTCGTTGTGAACTGCACTAATCCTATTTAAAGAAATACGCTTTCTGCTAAGCTGCATCATAAATAGATTTTCTCGGTTGGTCAAGAACGTATTGTCAGAGCGGTAGTGGTTTATCATGGTGTAAGAAGGGCCAAGTTTTGACGCAACCTTCCCCTGTTAGCGGTCATTCAGCAGATTTGATTTTTCGGTCACATGTCTTGTACTTTACTCTAGTGGCTGCCTCGCCTTCTAATACGTTTCCGAAGAAACCAAGTATGCAGGAATGTACTATTGCAGATAGTCGCTGTTCAATATCTCATTTTAGGAGTATCGAAACGTTTGGGTGAAATTTGATCCACAATACTCCAAGCATTCTTTTTCAGCACAACATCTCGTTAGCGTCTACCACTCTCTGATTTATGGAAGAAGAAAACAAACACAGTGGAATATGATCACCGCCCACTCTCTTGCAACACCAGAGGATAATGCAAATGCAGTATGTTTATATAATAGTAATTAATTTAACAAATTAAATTTGTAACTAAAATTAATGAGCAAAGCGGGATTCAAACACGCAACCACTCGAACGGATCGCGATCCAAAATTTTGGTTAGAAATTAAATTTACATAATTAATCCCAAAAATGAGGGCTTAACAATTTGTTATTTTTAAAGTATCACATTAAATTTATATATTAATAAATTTTGAAGGTAATATTTTTAGCAGCGAAACATAATATGGAATTGGTCATAATAAAGTAATGATTGTAATCAATATACATACAACTATCTAGATTCATGTCTAGAAACATGAGCCTATTTTGGTTCCATTCAATCGCTAATACTATCAGTCTTGGACTGTAGCTAATAGACAAGTTTTTGTTGTGCTGACTCAAGAATAGCACTCAATGCTGTTATAAAAACCATTTACTAACAACGGCTGCTTTTTCCAAGATACAATATTAATAAGCAGTAAGTCTATTTTTTTATTTTTTGTCTTTAGAATCACTTGTATTACCTACAATCAAGCCTTAACTTAGACTAATAAGTAATTCTGCTTTAACTTAAACTGCTAGATAGATTAAACTAAGAATGTGTCCATTAACACATTTCTGTTCATAAATTATTATATGTATGTTACTTGATATTTATGCAACTATATTTCTTCTTTTTATTACTTCTATTATTTTTATAATTTACTGCAACTCTAAAATTGTAGATCGAAATTTATTTTGTACTTAATTTAATGTCATCCAATAAGAGTGATGTATGCACCAGTAAGGCCCTTATACCAGATTATGTATAACACCATGATCATTGTAATGTTTTATATGTAATGCTGTTGGTGTTTATTAACACTAGTATATTTATTTACATTAGCACTACACTAACTCAAATGGTTTTGTTCGTTTTACTATATCAGTGTTGTCAAGGAGCTGGATTGCCTCGACATTCACTTGATGGTAAAGTCTATGTTGATGAACTTCAGTGTTTTTTAGGATAACGTTGTCAATGAACTCGATGTTAAGGTCCCAATGGAGATCGCTGTTGCGAATGTACAAAGGTGCGTTAACAATTCAGTTAGTCTATGAAAATATCACATAATTGTGGGATATTTTTTACTAGTGGGAGACTTTGTACAGGATGCAAGGATGAAGGATAAGTGCTTACCACCTTTTTCTGCCGAGGAGTAGAACTGTGCAAGCATTTTTGTGTTACGGTTTGAAGGGCGCCGTTGTTGGTGAAATGACTGAGCTCATTAGACGTAGGCAGAGATCTACAGAGCGTTCTTAGACTTTGCTGACACTTCACTTACGTAAAACTTAGCTGAGTGATATAAAACACGAATTTACCTTTTGCATTGAGCTGTGAGCATAATTTCAGCTTTGCAATGACAATAAAAATGAAATCAAAGATTATTCCTAGCTTCATAATTATGTCAACAGGATAATATCTACTGCTGGACAAAAACCTTGCGCAAAGATCACCATGACGATCGGTCCCGCGCTGCCCTCATTAACCTTATTCCGGCAATCTTGACTAGATCATCGTTCCATTTTGTGGGGGCCTACAAATATTACGTCTTCCGATACGTGGTGGACATTGGAGGAATTTACTGCCCCAACGGCTATCTGTCCATGACGCTATTTGCCCTGCACACTGCCACTTCAGTTTCGCAACCATTTGGGCTAGTCGGTAACTTTGATACGGATCTCCTCATTTCTCATTCGATGCTGCAGGGAAACTCCGAGCAAAGTCTTCTCCATTATCTTCTGAGCGACCACGAGCTTCATCATAAGGCTCATAGCAAGCGACCACGTCATCGTTCCGTACGTCATCACTAGCAACACATGCTGTTTAAAAACTTTCGTCACTGTGGTATTTGGGAGCTATAAGCTAAGCTTACACTTAGCTGAGTTTTACGTGAGTAAAGTCTGAGCAAAGTCTAAGCTACTATAGCTTTAGATAATAGACAAATGTTTTTCCTTTTTCCATTGCAGGGGCGACAGGCCCAATTCGTATGTAGCGTAAAAGCACCCCTCTTTGTGAGTTAGGGCATGTTAGGGCCTATATAAAAAAAGCTTTTATATTAAAACAAAAAAGCTTATATTATATCTGTACATCCAACGTTAGAAAAAATGTTGTACATCTACCAGGGTAGTATGAATAGCGAAGAATCTATCACGTTGGCTATATAAAGTTCACGGGATTAAATTTAAATATGCTTTTTTATCAAAACAAAAAAGCTACATTTTATCTGTACAAATCCATCACTAGAATTTCGTCGTAAGTTAGAATAACCGTTGTTCATGGACTAGGGTAGTATGAATAGCGAAGATGCTATCATACATGCCGCTACGTAAAGTTCACAGGTATAAAGTTAACAGCAGAATTGTTATTTGCAATAAACTTTATAGCTGTCTGATATATCCGTCTCTTGTGGCCGAGGGGATTAGAGAGAGAAGGCATGCATGTCGAGGGCAGAGTTGTTCAGATGCATGTTATATGAAACCAGTCAAGCCAGGCCGAGTCACGAGTCGAGTTTGAAATGCGTTTTACTTTGTTTAACACTGAGAATTGCAAAGAATTGTGATTTAATGTATTCACTGTTTACAAATTGTACCTACGCCTAGTACATAGTACGTGCCTGAAATTTAATAAAGGAATGGTGGAAAAGGAAAACGGACTACACCACAGATTTGTATATGGACATACCTATGGGAGGCTCCTTTGCAAAGGATGCCGGCTAGATTATGGGTACCACATCGACACCTTTTTCTACCGTGAAGCAGTAATGTGTTTTGGTCTGAAGGGCGTCGTAGCTAGTGAACTGGGCAAATGAGACTTAACATCTTCCTTAATTAATCCTGAGCGACACTGTACTGTATTGGGCAGGTCGTATCAATTACCATCAGCTTAACGTCCTGCTCGTCTCGCCCCTTATTTTCATTTAAAAAAACTTAGAATATGACAGCGTGTAAGCAATCCGACAGCCCGATAACGATTGTGATTTGCAATGTATTTTGCGTTACAATTCAAACAATTTCAAAAACGAGGAGGTTAAGAATTTGATTAATATTGTTTTTGACACTTGATTGAATTTCAATACAATCATTACAGTATCTAGAGCTTTCATCTATACGCACCTAAAGTATCGCTGATCTAAGGACGAAGAATACTATCCATTCGTGATACAGTATTTACTAGTACGAAGGGATAGGGTTAATCAGTTTAATGACAGCCATTTGATCATCATCAGCCGGAAGACGTCCACTGCTTGACAAAGGCCAAAGATCTTGTGCCTTCAAGGTATTTTCTGCCCCACCGGCCATATGTCCGTCGAACTATGTACCCTGCCCACTGCCACTTTAGTTTCGCAATCATTTGGGCTTTGTCGGTGACTGGTTCTTCTACGGACCTAATCATTTCTGATCCGATCTCCCAGGGAAATCCGAGCATAGCCTACATTGCTCTCTGAGCGACCATGAGCTTTCTCATCTGGCCCATAGTTAGCGACCACGTCTGCGAACCGTAAGTCATTACTGGCAACACACACTGGTTGAAAACCTTCATCTTCAGTTACTTAGTTACATATATTAATAAAAAGTTAATATTAAATAATAAAAAGTTACATTTTGTTTAGTTAGATTGTATATATTAATAAATTGTAGAGTAGTTATTTTGTTATTGTAATAAATATTATTAATATGAATCAAGATTTATTTTTTTATTATTTATATCAATCGGTAAACAGTGCATGCAGTAGTTGTATTTAGTAACTGAATCGCTAAGGATACGCAAGGTGCGTGACACCCGCACCTGACGCGTGTACTTTGCTTCCCCTCTGCTCAGGAATTGAAAACCATTGGCTTGCCTGCTTTTTTTATAATATCTCCATGGAACTTTTTTTTTTTGGAGAGGAGTAAAATACATTTATGTATTAAAGACCCAGAAACGGGGCCTATATGTCGAGCTCGGGTGTAAAACACCCCCTGCCAGCTAAAAACCTCCTCTGTTCAAAAAGCTTTTTCAGCAAAGCCGGGCGGGTTACATATGTACATACAAGGTAGACTACTGTGTTCGGATCTTTCCGGTTCGATTCTTTTCAAAACACTTCAAAAGCTAGGTATCAGGCCTAATTTCTTATATATCGATCTATCACAATCTATCGATCCATCTAACACATAAAGACCATAAAAGATCGGGGTGGCCGTGTGCTCTTTCAACTAAAAAGGTCGTTAATGCTGCTAGAGCCAGAATGCGCCGAAATCCTACAAAGAAAAAATATAATGCAAAAATATAAGATTCCCGCTAGAGACTCTTTAGCGTGTGACTTGGTTTCAAGGCACCAATGACCCAAGTTTGGACGGAAGTCAACTTCACATTATAAGAGCTGAAAACTGGCCGTGATCACACTGAAACAGTGCGTAAATCCATAGATTTGTGGCCAGACAGATTAAAATCCTCCTTAAAGCCAAAGGTAGTCGTTTCGAATAGTTTTTTTTTCTTATTAAATTATTCCTGGGACTTAATAAATACATAATTATAAGTTGTTAAAATTACATTTTAATAATAATAATAATAATAATAATAAAGCCCTTTTATTTCCTTAACTAACATAATATAAAAAATAAAAAATATAAATTTATATAATATTTAAGTTAAGACCCCTGGTGGGTATAGGCCGCCTCCAAATATTTAAAGACTATAACCCTCCTAAAAGATTAAATTGCGCGAGAGTAAATTAAATGTATTTTTATTGGTAACAGAACTTATCGCCACACTAGTTATTTACCCAAACTTATAATTACTCAAAATTATCAATATGTTGATCACAATAATTGATTTTTACAAACATGCCCGTAGAAGTACAATCAATGAACCTTCCCATTACAAAATACAAAATAACTTGATTTAAGAAAGTTAATAATCAACGCCTGAGTATAGCCTCACTTTATGTCACATCTTTCATAATAAGTAATTAAATAAATAATTAATTCTAACGGCAATCCATCAAAATTCATACGGCCTCATTTTTCACTCGCCAATAATTGAGCCCTAAATTAACTGGTCAATAAAAAACTAAAACAAATACATGTAACAATTGATGTCTTGGATTGATTAAACATTACAAAAAAATGGGTTATTCATAGTTTACTTGTTGAATTAAACATATTCAGATGACAAAATAATCAAAAGTGTTAGCATCTAAATGAATCATTATTTAAATTTAAATCAAACGACACTCGCGAGTTATTAAACCGGTCCACAAAAGGAATTAGTTTCACCTTGACATCCAAGGCAAATGCCAAACCACCCATCCATTGCTGTTTGTCATAAAACGACGATCTTATTTAGGTTTTTAATAGCAGAGACCTTTATGATCATAAGCATAACCGAACGGCCCAAGTGTGACCACGATCAATGAAATGAAAACACAATCAAATTGTCGATTACATAATCATTGTAGTATGTACATGTAGTAGGTATTGACGTTGCCAAATATTACTAATTGTACACCCACCTGCGACAGTTGACATAGATACATAATATTCATAATTTGTCGGTGTAATATTTTGATTGACACTGCAACGAGTATAAAATTTTATATCCAATCTTGCAATTCATACCATTTAATTAATTCACATACATATTTTATGATAAATTTACTAAGTAAAATTCAACCGACAAAATGTAGTAAAAATAGAACACGAATCTAGTATTTTAGTAATAAGTTTCTAACTTTAAATTGTGTCAATATGATACATCAAATGATAGTTATGTCAATAATATAAGACTATTCCGTAAAGGTTGAGCATACCTGTCTTATACCTGTGGACTCAAGGGAAAGGGAGCCGTGACGTAATCAGTTCAAGCCTCAACTCTCAAGGACATTCTTTATATTTCTAGACACTTCCTGTACTCCACAGAATGACAAAAGAAAACACAAATACATCTAATCGTCCTTGTTTCTAAGAATAACTTAACTGCGCAGCTAAAAATACGGTAACTTCTTTCTAAATGACCCTCATTGTGACCGTTACTCGTGTGGTATTTTTAAAAAGACAAAACTGGTGACTCATACGTTACTAATTACGTTCTTTGCGTACAACAATTTATTGTTTTTGTTTTCTTTGGACTGCCAGATACACTTAAGATTTTTACTTTACTACAAAAATTTCAGCCAAAATTAGATTAATGTAATAGCAGTTTCTTTTACAAAAGGCAGTAATAGAAAGAAGGCATGTTTTGAAAGAAAATCAATTTGTGTGTTATTTGTACTATTCAACTCGCAGATACCTACACGATTTTATATGCCTACCTTACCTTACCTTAGAGATATTTAATTAACCATTTTAAAATTTCTTGTGACGATTAAGTTTTTTTAACCATTTAATGGTGCCATTGTTAGTGAATGTCATTTATACAATTTATGAAGCGAATCTGAGACCTAACAACAGGAAAAACTTACGATATAACTCACAATAGTCGCTGGAATTTAGGTATTTATAATTTTAATCCTTCTTTTAATCATAATTATTTGAGAATAATTATACTTCCTTAGTATAATGCGAAATAATTATATTAAACACATGAAAGAAGTAAAAATAAATGTTAATATTGCTTAATACATTAATCAGAACATGATCTATATTCGTAAGTACCAATTTATATCAAACTAACTATGTGATAAAATATAAGATTGTTTTTTGATAGAGCGTCTAGTTAGAGATCGAGAAGATACACTCTCTTGCTGATAGACAACGGTCAAAAACAGGCCAGGAATATTACTTTAGTGTGCGTGACAAGCTATTTGATATCTTACACTCGGGATTTGTATGACACTTTGTATTAATCTGCGTGATAAGCTCAAAATAGAGGTTAGTTCTAAAGAATATTTTTTTCGACGTTTTCACAGCTGTCATAGTCTTTCGAGACGTATATATGATCTATGTGTGTAACATTACTTTAAATTTATAAGTAAACTAGATAAAAGTGTACGCAAAGAATGCATAAAGTTTTACTTAAAAATTATACTTGTAAGTAAAGCTGCATAAAAACAAAACATACTTCCAGTAATTTCCGTATCATAAAGCTATTCGTAGTGTAATGATATTAAGTCAATTAGCATTCTTTAGTTTAACAAAGATATCAACATTCGTGCAACACAGCTGAACAATGGCCGACTACCTGAGTGTGGCTGAATGGAAGGATGTGGGATATGAAGATACCATAGAGCTTAGTGAATCAACTTGCTAACAATGTGGAATTTATCAATGATTTACTTGAATACCAGATAGTTCGCCTTTTGTATTATATTGGCATGACTAACAACAAGCTTAGCAATAAGTGGAATTAGTTATCTTCTATCAAATAATAATAATATCAATAATATCAGTTTTTAAAATTAAGGTTATTATATTTTTTACAAACACTAATAAAATGCTCACATCTACAGTACTAAATAATTCTAGTTTTTACGTATTAATTTACATTCACTAACTCGTGAGTATATGACGTTTGAGTATTATTGCTGCATCACTTTACATATAGTGTAGTTGAAATGATTTGTAAAACGACGGATCTGTAAATGTTGATTTAAAAGAGTGGCAGTGTATTTCTTGCCTTTTCTTCTCACTAAAGCTCACGTTTTCCGAAGTGGCGGTAAACGTAAAAAGAAAAGAAAAATTGACATACATAATCATCTCGCCGATAAACGTAACGTTTGGTGAGTAAATAAATGTAGGTCAAATGTAGTAGATATATGTAAATAAATAAATAAAAAAGTGTAATTACCTTAACCTACATGAATAAAGTAATTTTGATTTGATTTATAATGTCAAAATCAAATTATTACTATAGATGACGGATAAGTCTTCTCGACAGAAAGTTGTATTTGGTTAAGTATTGATCACGATATATTAATTTATGATTTGCATTTCCACTTGATGATACTTAAGTCAAAACCGAATACTTGTTTAACACCTTCGCTTATCAATTTCTTCTCACTCACTCCCTATTGCTATCTATATCACAAACCGTCAGTCGAAAAGCGGGAGAGTAAGTGGAAGCTAAGACTACTTTTTTGCTAACTGTACTGCTGCTATTTCAAGTACTGACCGAAATTTTAGATTCATGTTTCTATTGACCAATGGCATGTATGTAATAAACAGAAATGTGACTCAACTGGGCCACTAGACTAGCGATGCAATGGAGCAACGATGGTGTGCCGGGTCCCTCTCCTGCCTGCGTGCACTGATTCATTCAATTGCAAAGACGTCGACGCCACATAAATAAGGATATTTACCAGTGAGAGGTTTCTTTGCGCAGGATGTCGACTAGTCACTTATCACAGTTGGCACCTATTTGTGTTTCGTCTTTTGAAGGGTGCCGTAACTAGTGAAGTTACTGGGCAAATGAGACATCACCTTATGTCTCCAAGTGACCGGCGTAGTTGCGTTACCGCTCAGTATTTTGGAGTTTTTTAAGAATTCTGAGTGACTGCATTATACTGGGCAGTGCGATACGCACTGCCCAGTATAACGCGCATTTAGTATTGGAAGGTAGTCTTGCATGTCTTAACACAAGTTTTGCTCATAAACAATGTATATTTTTATGGCTAGCAATGCTCTTGTTTTGAGATCATGGACTAGAGTAATTATTATTACAATCTGGTGACTGATGTATACATCAATTAACCATTGATAGTTTTCTCATTAAAGGTGTCAATATCATACAAAAATTTGCGTCGACACTCTGGCTACTTCTCATGTCCAAGTTACGTCAGTTGGTGCTGGGTCTGCTGCTTCGACTGCCAAAGACAGCAAACGTCGCAAATATGTCGGTCTCAGTAAGTCTAAATCTTTGTGCCGATTGGTGTCGAGACACTTGGCAAGTTGGACCCCAGGCGCGTAGAATTTACAAAGTTATATTTACGCTCCTAAATAATGCTACTGGTAACCCAAGCGCTGGCCGCTATTTCGGTCAACGGATTAACCTAGCTATCCATCGCAGAAATGCTGCCAGTATTCTTGGTACAATATCTTTGACGATAGTTTTAATTTAATGTAATCATAGTAATGTTAAATAGTTATAAGATTTCTGTTATAGATTGTAAAATAGAGTAGAGTGTAGAAAACCACTATCATGTTTGATACGTATAGATACAAGATACTCGACCCAATAAGAACGTTTCGGTTCAGAGAGCGCACTACTTGCTCGCCCCTGCTTCCTGTGTATCAATGCACATGTCAACCAGCCTGCTTCTACTTACCTCCACTTATCATGTTTAACTAAATATTGTTCGAGAACTAGTTTTGTTTCTATCCAACTCCACAATGCTTCTTTATTAATATTCGAATGACACGTATTACTATCTGGCTACTTGTGGAAGAGGGGGACAATTGAGCGTTCCGGTCAAATCAAATCAAAATCAGTTTATTCATTATACTATATAATTATAATAATGACACACCCTCACACAAATTATCTTGTCCCAAACTAGACATAGCCTGTACTATGGGCACAAGACAACGATATATTTAATACAACATACTTACTTAAACATACATAAATACAAATAAATATCCATGACTCGGAAACAAACATATTCATCATATAAGTGATCGGGATTCGAACCCGGGACCTCTCAGTAGCAGGTTCACTAACCACTGCGCTATAGGGGTCGTTCATGGAGGTCACGGAAGTAACACTTATGAATGTTAAAAGTTTACTATTCTTTTTATATTTACCACCAATTCGTAAAAGTTTGAGCTTTATTGAGAAGAAGCGAAGTGAAGTTTTTAAATCAACAATTACACCTTCATCGTTATACAAATCATTTCAATTACAATATATCAAAAATCATTCACCAAATATACAAAAGGTAAGAAATAAACTTAACAATAAGCTTCATGCTTCAAAATATGCTTCCAGCCTATAAATATTGAAATCTGTTGAAAGAAAAAGCATGTTTTAAGAAAACACTAATTCTATAATAACTTTCATAGTATGCTAACTTTCTCCGAAGAGAGTCTAGGATGACACAGAATTATAGATTCTAATTTGCAATAATCCTCATTCTGTGAATACTAACACACAAAATGAGATTATAAATATATCAATATGAAATATTCGTCGTAATTAAAATGACAGATATTTTCACTTAAGCTCCTAACTTTTTTAAATCGCCACTCTTTTAACAAAATATAGTCATCACGGGTCTAGTTATATCAAATGTGAAAAGACTGCGTTTGAATCTCACTTACTCATATATAAGAACGCTAAACAAAGAAATCTGTTTGAATAATTTTTATAATTACGATCTGTTATGTTATATTTATGTTAATTGGATATGGAATAATAGGTTAATTGAACCTTGTTCAATTTAACCCCCAGAAGACTCAAGTTTGCTCGTTTACCACCAAAAAAAACTCCATTTGTCGTATCATCGCTGTTCGACAATTTAATTTGTGTAATTAATCGCAGAAGTAAGGTGGAAGTAGTAAAAAATAACAAATTGCTTACAATTTCTTTTTCGGGTAAGAATTAAAAAAGGAGTTTCAGTTTTAATTTAAATACCACAACAGTAAAAAATGCACAGATTATTACAACAGTGATTTCCCAATAACGGTTACTTAAGTGATCAGCAACTTGACGAATAATCAGTCTTCTTCATGCTTATCAGTGTTTCTGTAGAGCGATAAATAATCGAATAGTTCCATTGCTATAATGCCACTAATATTGACCAACGAGTACCTATTGAAGTGTCTGATCGTTGTGCAATCATTAATTATGTTTTTGTCAACTTATATTGATAATAGTAGTTCCTTGCGTAAAATAAGCATGAAATTTTTATTTACTAAAAACTGTTTTCTTATCATTAACATTATTTTTTTATAATTTAAGAAAATTAAACAATAAACTGCCAATTTTTTGAGTTATCTTGATTGTGAATTCCGCTAATGATTGTCTTCAATCAATTCGACATGCGCCTCTACACGAGGCGTCCTCAGGAGTTGTTGACTCGCCAAATTCTCATCTCGTCTCTTCTTCTCGTTGTCAAAAAAAGTTGGATAGTTATGGACTTCCGCAAAATAACGGTTAATTAAATTATCAAGAAATCAAATTAAATCAAAATTAGATTTAGATCATAAAAAGATACTTATACATACTTCGGGAACTGTTGAGTTTTAATGAGAAGTGGTAAGAAACTCATTACCACTTTTTTAAATTTAAGGTTGATTATTTTTCAAATTATTTTTATTTAATGTCTATTCGCAACGATCATACAAGATAATCAAAAAGTTTTGAAGCCAGTCAGTATGACTTTATTGTAAATAAAAAAGTTATTTTATTTTATTCGGAAAACTTACAGTATACTAATGCAATTTTCACTTATAATAACTAACAATAATAATAAATATAATAACAAAATATTCTAATCAAAATACCGATTATTTCGTATTTGACTATTAAGTAGTGTATATTTATTTTTATTTTTTTAATCTATTAGATGTACCAAAAATAACTCAACTACTATTAACATACTTTTTTACTAGTTCGAGGTTGTATATTCTATTAGGTACATTCACAATTTAAAAAAAGAAAAGTTTATGTAACTTGAATCTTATTGGATTAGTTTTTTGAATAGTTTTATTTTATCTTTTACGATTTATCATTATAACTTTATCAAATCAAAATAGGTTAGTAGTCTAACGCCAATCAGAGTTACAACAACTTTTTGACATGCAGTCTGTCCTTCTGTCACAAAAATCTATAAAATATAAACTAGTCTTTGCCTAAAAGTTGCAACTTATAGCTTTAATACATATTACTTAGATAATTCATACGTCTAGGTACAACCTGTAAAAACAGGCCAGGAATATTACTTTAGTTCGCGTGAATTGCTCAAAATAGAGGTTAGTTCTAAACTCAATATTTCGACGTTTTCACAGCTATCATAGTCTATCTAGACATGTAAATGTTCTAAGACATATTATTTTACTGAAAATTTATACATGCCTTCACATGTATACTTATCATTAACTATAACAATCTTATCAATTCTTTTTGCATTGCATCTGGTTTGTTTTTATTTTTCACCAGAGTTTAATATCAATCTAAAGGAAATTAATAAACTCAAGCCGAAAGATGCCATAAAACTTTTATCGTTATTTTACTGTCTTTAGTTTGGTTGTTGTTAAAACATTTTATCGTAAAATGGTTTGCGATATTAACGCGGTCGTGATTGCAAATCGAATTCCATGCACACATACAATAAAGCTTTACCTGCGCCGGACTTTTGTGAATGCCCTTCCATTATAACCCTGCCAAATTGCAAATTCTTCGAGCTTTACTGCCGAGAGCTTAAGATAAAGTTTCAATCATATTTATCTAAATATAAAATGAATATCGAATACCAATTTTAATTTTCACAGTTTTTTTGACGATATATATAGGCAGGTCTTTGTATTTGCATTGAATTTAAATATTAATTTCAATAATTACATTACATTTACAATTAATGCAATGTTACAATTTAAATGAACAGTATTTTCTAATTCAAAATAACCTTAAAGCGTAAAACATATAAAATAAAATTTATCGCAAATAGAAAAAAAATATTATACTCTATGTACCTAATTGATAGAATAAAAGTAAATAATATGTAATAATGAGTACTAAGTAATTGGAGTTATCTATTTTGAAGAAATATAACAGTTTTATTAATAATTGGGTATGTATATTGGTATTATAATTCAGTCTTACAATTAATATAGTTACATACATTACAATATAATGAGTGTTTTAAATCCGCGAATCAATATAATGAAAGGTAATCGATAGACAAAGATAAAATACTCTACACTTACTTCCGTTTCATGTTCTATTATAATTTACCTCTCTATTGTCCTTGTTTTTTCTTCAGTAAAATAGCTCTTAATAACTTCTGGTATGGACGCATTTCACAACCATTGTTTTAAGATGTACGTTTATCCTGGAATTAAAGTATATCCTTAACAAGATTACTTCGTTCCAAACTAACGTATTTTGTCAATGTATACTTTATATATTAAAATAATTTAATTATCATAGCTTATATTTGTAAATTGCTGTCAAAACACGACAAAATTGAACCACCAACAATAAAATTTTTCAATAAAAGGCAAGTGTAAGAAAATATGACGTAGGCTAAAGCTACCTTTCCAACTCGACAGGGTTACAGGTTGGTTTGGTTCTGCGCGTGACCGGTCGTCACTCGCGCGCTCACAGCGGACAAGACCGCTTCGAATTTCGAACGCTGACGTACATTTATTTTTAAATCCATTATTCTCAAGTGCCAGTGGGATTGAGTTGGATTCTGTGCCAGTGTTAGTGATTGTTTGATACAGGTTAGTTTTTTGTTATCTGTCACAGCTCACAACATGATGTTTGGTCGTGTTCCTTTTTGTTCCGGTTCCTGGGTTGATATTTTATAAAGAAAGGACATTCAACTGTACTCGGGATCAGAAAGTAACAAAATAGTGATATTTTTATTATTACATTACATTCTTAAAATCTGAATGATTGTTTATTAATATATTATCCGTATTTAAAATTTAAACTTGTTTAATTAAAATTGAATCTTTTCCAATCTGGCCAAAGTTATACCAAGCAATTATTAATTATCATAATTGGATTAAGTGCCTAAATTATTTATCTTTATTTTAATTAACTGCATTGATTTTATTTAACATATATTATTTTAATCTTAATAAATCATTAATATTTTTTTATTTATTATTCAAATGAGCATCTTAAAAAACGATATGACCTAAATTCAATTTAGCTATTGTAATTTCCTTGGTTTACTCTTCCATATGAACCAAACTCCTTAAGAAAAGACTTCAACGGGCTTAAAGCGTGATATCGGATTATTTAATAAAACATAACTATTTTTTTTTTTAATGGCGTGTTGTAATAATAAAATAACATAATATGCATGATTTTAATAATGATGATGATTTTAATATCCGGAAACGGTATAAAAAGATGTGTCCTTGGTCGGTTTAATTTGAATGTTCAACGGTTTTCATAGAGTAATGTTTGCAAATGATGACTAGTAATTTATCTGTCAGAGATCTGTAATCTGTGTATCTCCCGACTCATAAGATAATCACAAGAGATTACAAAACAATCTTCCTCGCAATGTTTACTATCCCTTTTTCTCTCTATATAGGGAACTAATATATATTATTTTACTTAGTTTTATGAAAGTATTTTTATCAGTGAAGTCATGAATTATATGGGCGTTTTTGGAGATACATAGTTCAACATTTTTCTGAATGTAGGTAACAGAAAAGTATCCATTCAGCTGGTGTTAAGCGGCACCCTAGCATGAACCTACGGCAAGGTGTAATGGATTCGACCCCAATTATATCACTTGCGCCCTTCAACCCGTGACTTAAGTTGCAATAACTCGTGTGTCTTTGAATAAATAATTATTATCATTTAAGTCTAGACCAATATTCCTGATATTTTGCAGTTACTTTAACGAAACCTGTCATTAAAAATATTTTTTTAACAGCTATCGCCACTTAATAAGTATTCTTAATACCTGGTTTTCAAGTTGTACACTACACAAATTAAATTTATAAATAAAATTTATGCACGATGCGGGACTCGAACACGCGACCTCTCGCGTTCCGTGCGAGTGCTTTTCCACTGAGGCAACCGTTCGAGTGACGAATCGTTGATAAATCTTGTATATTTTGTTCAACTCTCAGATAGTTGCTTCATCTACAGGATCTACTTTACAATTGATAACTTGCTCAACCACAATATTTGCATATTAGGAAATTGACTTCAGATGTCGCTCTTGCAAATCTAATTTGTAATTTTTTTTAAGTTGTAAACTAGAGGAAAAAACGTTCAAAGTTTGTAGGTTTTGATGTTTGAATGAATAACGGTCGTGAAGGAGATGAGAACTTGAAATTAAATGGTGATTGTTGCCAATATACATGGATGGATGGGTGTTCCTTGGGTATTTTTCTTTATTTTATTTAAAAATTAAAAAATAAATAAGTAAATTTATTTTGTACTTTTTTTTTACATATTACTTAATAATTAATAACTCTCTATATAAAAAAAAAACATTAATTGCAAATAGTATTATATATCACACATTGTTTTATTTTTAATGCTTAGTGTTTTTAATTATTATCAAAAAATTGTGTTTCTGAAATTATGTACGCACGCAATAATGTACTTATGTACACTTCTTTGGCGTAACAAAACAATAATCCTTATTTTTTTTATTCCTCGTTCTATTTTACGATTGTACAACAAACAATATTGTAATAATGAAGGTATTAAATAGAACCGATGAAACTTGTTATATATGTTATAATATATTTAAGTTATAATTTAGTCTGAAGTATGATGGTCTAGTTGACCGCTAACGCCAGGGTGTCGAATTTGGGTGTTCGGGCTATGTAGTAATAAAATTCGTAAACTTGCTTACTTAGTTATTTCTGTATACTGGCCAGTAGCGGAATAGCTGTTTATAGATATATTTATATAGTATAGATATAGATATATTTTACAAAATTTTAATGATCGCATTTCAAAGAACCAGAACAAGAGCCAAACTTTTCAAGGACTTTGGCTTAACTCGATTTCGTAGAAACTGGATTTGTATTTTGAATACCTGCTAACAGATTTTTATCGGTTTTTGGAATTACATTAGTAAATTTTTCATTATATTCATAAAACGTTGTAGGCTTTAAATATTACTAGCTAATGCCCGCGACTTCGTCAGCGTAGATAAAGGGTTTTTAAAAATAATAAGCATGTTTGGAATTGATGATTATCTCATGTCCTATTCCAGTTACCGTTTTCGCTTCCGTTTCCAACATTATATGTTTCCATATGAAGCTTATTTCGAGGAAGATTGAGATTAAGATTGCTATGGCAAACTAAACCTACTATTGGTATAGTTATAGCTCATCGACGCAAATTTCAGTTTTTCACAAATCCCGCGGGAATCATGGGTTTTTCCGGGATAAAATGTAGCCTATGTCCTTTCCCAAGCTAAAGTCTATCGCTGTACCAAATTTCATCAAAATCAGTTCAGTAGCTCCGGCGTAAAAGCGTAACAAACAAACTTACATTCACATTTATAATGTTAATAGGGCTAAATTAGTATGTTCATTAAAAACGTGGTGATCTTTTTTAACCAATTGACTATTCCATATTAGGATAATAAATACAACTCGCCTTTTGATGCCATACTGTAGAAAAGCGCTTCATCAAAATAACGCAAACGTTATGTGAATTAGGGTCTTAACCACCTTCCAAAAAATATTAGAGAGTTGCCTAAAACTATAATGCATAAATAATTCAAATTATGACGCTTAGATAGATAAATGCTTCTATAGTTTAAAAGAATTCTTTAGCCAATAAAAAAAACTACATTTAAAAAACCGACTTCAAAAACTGAAAAGTATCAAATAACTAGAAATTTAATTTAATACACCTCTTATGCATTACCTTTAATAATAATAAAATACTATTATTTATATATGCTTCCTTTAGATAAGTTTTAAGTCGGTGCCTTGTGCCTTAAAATATTCTTGATGAATAAGCAGCGATGTAAAACAGTTACTCAGCTTAGGTTCGATTCCGACAGTGACACTTGACAGTTTGACACACGACTAAGCAGAAGTGTACTAACTTTGCGTTAAAGCACACTTTTGCCGTTCCGCTATCAAGCTGCGATTGATATTATATTTTGGTCTTAAGTAAAGAATGATGTAGATTGTAGGTACAATATTAAAAACATCGAATAAAATTCTCAAGGAATCAGTTTTGAAAAATAAACGACAAGACTGACACTACAATTGTATAATTATAATTTGTAATTATTTTTGAATTTGCATAATTAAAATTTAATTAAATTATATTTATTACACATTATTCAAATTCAAATATTTTTATTCAAAATAGGATTTATAATCACTTATTGAACGTTAAAATCTACCACCTATTCAATTCTAAAAGATACAAATACCAGATACAAATAAGTATTTAAGAATGTGTGCTCAGGATCTACTTTACAGTTGATAACCTGTTGAACTCCAATATTTGAATATTAGGAAATTGGCTTGAGATTTCTCTCTTTCAAATCTAAATATTTTGTTATTTTAAATATCCCTCACTTCTAGAATTAATTTGATGTAGTTCCTGAAAAACGTTCCAAGCCACAACCATCCATTTTAAGGAACTCGTGTTTAAATTTTAATAAATATTAGTGTATTCCATACATGTGAGTCGGACTACTAAGTCATGATGCCATTTAAAGAGTAACAGTAGGGCTGCCATTTTTTGTCATTTTGTTAATATGAATCACGTGACCAGTGGTTTGGAACGTTTTTCTAGAATAACGTCCAATTATACAAATGAAATTTGTACCAATATTTATGAACGATGCGGGATTCGTACCCGCGTCTCTCGGGTTCTATCCGAACGCTCTTACCATAACTATGAACGATAACATATAAAAGAAATATTTTATTATAAAGTTTAAATAAGATGATTAATTAATAATAACTTGCATAAACAATAACTAACAAATATTGCGTTTTTTAGCATTAAAACGACTTAAGCCGTCACGCGCATGTCTTTTTATGGATATGAATAATTTCGTTCGTATTTCGGGGTTGTAATATTTTAAATAATATAGGTAAAAGCCATAATTTATATGTATTAAAAAGAAATACCCCTTAAATATACCTTAACCACAATTGAGGGTTGTAATAAGATTCTTAAATTTAATTCTGAAGAATATTTGGTTTTCTTTAAATATAGGTTTTAATAATTTAGTCAATAATTTGACTTTTTTTTATATAACTAGCTTTTACCCGCGACTTCATGCACGTGCAATAGTTACTTTGGGCAGCATTTTTTATTTATTAATATACTAATACCTTATATTAAGGTACCATCTATAGAAGTTTCATCCCCTTTTTACCCCACACAGGTCGTAATTTTAAAACGCTAGGACAAATATATGTTTTTCCTATCAAGTGCCTAAATACAAATTTTTATGGTGCTATCATCGATACTGACGAACTTTCATAAAAACACCATTCCATTCCCATTCCACCCCCTATTTCAACCCCGCCAAGCCCTTTTATTCGCGAAAAAAGTTAGTCTATGTCCTCTCCCAAGGTCGTGTCTATCTCTGTAATTAATATCATCAAAATCTGTTCAGTGGTTTAGGTGTGAAAGCGTAAGAAACAAACTTACATTCACATTTATAATATTATTAGGGATATACTAAATTTTAGCGATAGCATATCTTGTCAACCCGCACGTTTATATGTTTAACCATTTTAAATAAAAGTGGCACTGATATTTGTAATTTATTCTAATTGTATTTCAAGTTGCTTGTTAAAACATTAGTAAGAATAAGGCTTAGAATAACAAATATATTTTATCAGTAGTACAAATGATGCGGGTCACGAAACCATACAAATACAATTCAATTTAGAGATTTTGCTGTTAACAAAGTGTAACCGAAATGGATAAGTAACCGTAACTTATATAGTACTTACAGTGGTTCTAATCACTTAATCCCTGATACTGGCAGATTGATGGATAGAAGGTGCTAATAGGTTTATAATAAACTAGTTATATCCGCCAGGGTTTACTGTGGTTCGTTACGTCATTATCTCTGGTCCTGACGTCAATGACGTCACATCGTCGCTTTGTTACGGTGTGCAAAACAAACATCACTAGGGTATTATTATTAATAAATAAACAACGATTTATTTTTCACTATTATAAATTTATGTTAAGGTGTCGTGTGAGCGACTGCCCTCAGGCTCTTAATTAAGTTAAATAATTGTACAATATTACTTTGTAAGCATATTTTTTTGATGAAAAAAAGCCCGCTGATTTTGTTGCGCCCATTCTTCTCAGGTCTGAGGCATTCGTTTTGGAATGGGTGGTAGTTTTTCGAGTTTCACGTTCCGTCGAGGTGCAGAGATAATGTAACCGTGTAGTATATATGAATAAAATGAACTGTAAAAACTTTCATAACGATATCGAAAGAATTTTTGGGTAATTGCAATTTTGAAGAAATGAAAAGTATTTTTATATATTAATGATAAAAACATTATCTTATTTGAATACAATCTTATGTAAAAATTTCCGGATTTGTATTTTCAAATAATGCTGCTTTAGTGTCTTAAAAATTATATTTCCTATACATGACATAGTTTTTATTCTTAAATAATTATCCAGGACCTAGCTAGACATAAGAACTTAAAATAGACATAGTCACATTCAGAATTCCGTTCCCCTTGATATTTTTTTTTATATAAGAGGGGGCAAATGTGCAAGAGGCTCACGGGATGGGGAGAGGTGAGGCAATCACCCATGGACATCCGCAACAACAGGTGTCGAGAGATGAGATGAGATGCTCTTTTCTTGAAGGTCTCTAAGTAGTATCGGTTCGAGAAAACCGCAGACGGTAATTGATTCCACAAAAGTGGCTGTGCGTAGCAAATTTCTTGCAAAACGCGATGTTGTGGAATACCACACTTCAACGATATTAAATAATTTTAATTTAAAATCTTGCTTCAGTATTTATAATGTAGGTATTGTCAAGCTTAAAATTTTTTTTTTGCAAATTGTGTACTTCATAGAACTAAATTTTTGTTTGAAATCTTAAGGCCGCTATCCCAAGAATTCGCCAAAAGAGCGCATCATTGAAACCATTTCTTGATGTTTTATATAAAGCTTATATTTATACAAAAATTAATATATACCTACACTATATGAATACAAAATCAATTTTTTTTATCCATTTCTATTTTTTATACACATTGCGAAAAAAAATCACGAAGGTGCCCCTAACTTTTACATTTGGAGTCATGCTAATCATTCAAACTAGATAAATATTGTACTAAAATTTATTGATTGTACACCGATACTATTTAAAATAACATAGTTTTGTAAAGAGAATTTTATTACGTTTGTTATAAATTAAAAATGATAATTCTAAATTAAAACTATGGCGATGTTTTGCGAGAGAGGTAACCTAGCTCCTAGGCCGTTGGCTTGCTCCCCAGCCTTAAAGAATACAACATATTTCTTTTAAGTCCATTAGAAGCATTTTGCCTTACTGTCTCGGGCCGACTATAGCCACACAAAAGATATTAAATACTCTATAATCAGTTATGTAACACATTACCATACATTTGATAATATATATATCAATAATCACGTCCCATGTCACGACGACGTCACTCAATCGACATATTTCTTTCAATTTTACTGCCGAGTATGTGTACAGTATCGGTTGACACAAGTATTGCGCAGTTTGTACTATACCTACATAATGCATATAATTCCAATCGTTATATATCTGCTATATAATTACATATTCCTTAAGTTATAGATGGTTTTGTAATGCTTGCACGTGTTGCTTATAAAATCATGCATAACTTATTGTTTTCTTGTGTAGAAATATAAAAGCAATAAAATACGACGGAACAACGAATTGTCGTTAAAAATGAAATGGGGTTGGATTTGAATTTTTTGGTCTCTGTAAGAAAATCTTATCAGTACTAAGTTAAGATAAAGGGATCGTAGATAATCATTGAATACATTTGCTCACACTTGCGTTAAACTTCAAAAAAGCTGGGCGTCATAGATAGAGCACGGTGATACTTCAAGCCGGCCCACATTTGAGCAAGTCCGGCCACTAATGGAGTATTGTTGTCATCTCTGGTCTGGCCCAGTATTAGCTCGAACCATTTGACCGCGTGTAACGCAGAGCAGCTCGAATTGTCGGGGACCCAGTGCTCTGTGAACAGCCCTACCATGTGGCGTTGCGTAGAGTCGTGGCTTCATTGTGTATTTTCTACCGCATTTATCACGGGGAGTGTTCTGAAGAGCTGTTCGACATGATACCTGCCGCCGAACTCCACTTTCATACAACACGCTACAAATTAGAATATCATCCCCACCATCTCCACAGTGCAGTTTTCACGGAACTTTCTTCCACGTACAACAAAGCTTTGGAATTAGCTTCCTTGTGCGGTGTTTTCGAGATACGACGTCGGTAACTTCTAATAAAGCGCGAACACCTTCCTTAAAAGCCGTAAACACTCCTGTCACTCCTCTGGTGTTGCAATGTAAACACACAATTAACATCGGGAGACCGTACAATACACTGGTTTGTTCTCATCTTTCATAAAAATAAACTTCAAAATAGACAATATAAAATGGTCTGGCCTTTAAATAGCCTGCACTTTCGTGATGGATTTTATGAGAACATGTTATGAGACAAGCAAGACATAAATCATACGCCCTGCCCATCACAATACAGTGCCGCTTAGCATTCTTAATTGAATCCAATATTCTGAGCGCCACCGCAACGCGTCAAAATATGTATGAAAAGAAAGCCCGCTGTGTTTGTTGCGCCCATGTTTTTGTTTTTCAATAAGTGATGTCACATCCGTTGTAAATAAAAATATTTTAAATTGAATGTGGACGATATAATGCAGTCCACCACTGGACTGGATTGATCCTTTATATTACTGGACTGGAACAATGTGAACCGGGCATTAAAACCTACTAATTTTACAGAGCCCTTCAAACCGAAACCCAGTACTGCTGGGCATTACTTGATGTATTATCCAATTAACTATTTCATTGTTAACATTATCATAACCTGAGAGAATATTAATATTATTTGATACTTTGAGTACTAGCAATTCTACAGTCACTCAATATATTTTGTAATTTGTGGTTAACGATAATAACGTTTGAAAATAATAAAAATATCACTTAACCCGCTACTTTATGAGTCATTTTAGAATTCTGTAGAGTCAGTCATGAATTCAAATTCAAACAGGAAATGAAATCAGTTATTGAACGTCAAAACCCACCAATTAGAAAATTTCTACATCAAACCTGAGAAGAACTGGCGTCTGGCTCCAAGGCGGTTGCTCCATTCCCAATCTGTGGTCAATTATTAAGTCGTTTATAGCAACCTTTACCACATAAACATCTTTTAACAATTCTTTTGAATTTCGTAACACTTTCATTTGAACGTTTTGCAGATGTTTATTGCAAGGGATCATATTGCAAAAACATATATGCTTGTATATACATTGTCCAACAACAACTTACTAACTCGACCTAATCGAGTAATAGACATCAAGTTTAATATCATAGATTCTTGAAAAGTCGCTATGCGCTCATGTACAACATTTTCATGAATATTGAGAGGCAACAGTTAAAATGTTAAATTTCTTTATTTTTTTTTAATTAGGTATCTATATCAAATGAATAATATAATTTCAAAAATAAAGTGCGATTTTCAAGGAACTTTCTTCCAAGTACAAAAAACTGTTGAACACACTTCATTCCATGGTTCCAATAAATTCGTTTACTCTATTCCTAAAAAACGGTTATGACTTTGTTGGTTTACTTGACCCTTCATCTAAATTTATCAAATCGTCAATGCAAGTAATAGAAATAAATTAACCACCCCTCGAAATTGTACTTTCGCTATTGATAAAATATGTTGTTTATGGTCTAGTGTTGCCTCGGACATAATATAAAAATGACTTGCATTTTATTTCACGGATCGAAAGTGTAGAAGTCGAGAGTAGACGTCACATAATTCACTAGATCAATCGTGTCAACACGCTAAAGACTTTTCTAGAAGCAGCGCTTGAATTGTTGCCATCATAGAATAATCCATCGTGAAAAAGTTTAATACCGAAAAGTGGGTATATAATCATAAAAATAATGTGGGAAATAGGTATCACAAACTTATTCCTATTTCACATGTAAATTCAAGATTTACTATTTAGGTACCGGCGAGTTTTTTAACTTGGGTTCAATAAATACCTGGGCAATATGTACATGCTGATTTTCTGTAATTTAAAGTAAATTATTTGCAGACAAATATATTTCGTAAAAGAAGGTTTACATCAAAGTCCCCTTTCAATCAGTTTCATTATAAAAGCTTGCACAAAAACTCAGAGAGAGACACAAATAATATCGATCATAAGAATGAGTGAGACAGGAAACTCGGTTTAGTAGTAGGAGCGGTGCAGTATGCGTTTTTGCCGTTGAATTTCTGCACCTATAGTTGTGGTCGATGTCACAAGTTGAAGCAAGTTATTCAAATAATTGCCGTAGATGTATATGATCTGAATTTTATTATACCTAATTAAATTCATTATTAATATTAAGTAACATTATTATAATACCCTCATTTACGAATTAGTATCTCCTTTTAAGTTCGGCTTGCTATTTATTTTGTTTTTTAAACTATTTTTTATTTATAGACAGAAAAATACATATAAGGTAGAATGCGCTTTTGGAAAAAAGCAGCAAATGAAAGGTAGAAAACCTTCTTCTAGTTAACTCACTGAATCATGAATGACTTACACGAATCGGTAAAAGGACCTTGAGGAGCTTGACTTGACTTTTAAAATTTAAAGTTGAATTTTAAAGAGTATTATTATTGTAAATATGTCTCTCAATCTTGATGGACCGTGCTTTCCTTCAAATCTTGAATATGAAAAAAATATTATGAGAAAAAGTGACGAAAAAATGTTCGCCTGCAGGGAAATAATAAGCCTTGCTCATCGCAATGCAGTGCCACTTAGGATTCTTAAAGAACATAAAACCTGAGTGTCCTTGTGATTGTGTCATTTTTCAACTTGAGACATTAGATGATGTCTTATTAGCCCAATTATTTCACCAGCTGCGGCCTTTCAAATCAAAATACAAATAGTGTCTGCATACTATTGCTAAACGGCTGAAAAAGGCATCTTGTGCAAAAAAGCCTCCCACAAAATTATATACAAATATTTACAAATCGCTAACGTTCCTCACTTAAACGTTGTTAGACAGCTCGTTCGCCGGTCGTCCTTCACGAAACCGCTTCCAATTGCCGCTTACTTTCCACTTGCATTCGGCATTATTTCGGACAGGCACCATTAACTTCATCAATTACTAAACAGTGTTTGTTGCAAATAGGCAATTAACGGAAATATGAAAAACAAACAACGTATTGCAGAATCAGCTGGCTCTTGATTTTAAAACCTTTTTACTCAATTGAATGTTTATACTCTGTGAAATTTTTGTGGAATAATAATGCTTTTGTTATTCACGAAAATTTTTGATATAAATATGAAGTAAATAATTATATTATAATATATTAATTTCATTCCATTATTATTGATAAGTTTAGTTTCATTTCTTAACATTAGTTACTTATCTACTTTCATCTATTAAATTAAATTTGATTATAGTTAATTCAAAACTCCACTTTTAATATATTTACATAGGTATTTACAATTTGAAATAACATGTTTTTTGAAAATATGCTTTTTTATAACGACTTACATTGAATATTAGTGTTTTGTGAGTTTCCTACTTTTTTTGATTTTCGGTTTTCCACTCTGTCCCAAGATTCGTAACTTTATTCTGCATTTACCATTACACGGAATAAGTAACCTTTTAATTCACTAAAGAAACTGCTTTTATGGCAAGTATTCATTAATTACGAGCAAATTGTCGGAAACCTTTGACGTCATCAAATGGATTACACTTTGTATTAATAGTTCTTTACATAGATGAGAAATTTATTTAAAAAAGTCTCTCCTTGCATTTGTGTGAAAAAAGTCTGATAATCTATAACAACGAGCTACTAATAACTAAGGTCATATTGTGTAATAGTAACGTACCACTTACAAAATTCCAAACCAAATATAAGTTAAAAATTAATTCGATGTATTCGTTTTGGCATGAACAACTATCAACATGTCTTACAAGGCAAATATATCAAACCTGTTTGGTGGCCGAAGTCATAATATTTATTTAAACATTGCTAAAATCTCTTGGTTACCAATGTCGTTTGCAAGTAGTACATGTTAGCTACTTATCTATGTTAACAAACAATTATTATTGGGCAATGGCTTATGTTGTGTGTTTCTAGTATTCAAACTGTTTGGATTTTGTAATTTTAAAATTTAAGTAAAAGTGTTTTCTTCTCTGAACTTTTATTTATTGAAAAGGAGGTCATACCAGCATACATACAGGTTACCTGATGGTAAGTGATCACCGCATCTATACTCTCTACTGACACCAGAGAAATCACAAGAGCGTTGCCGATCTTAAAAAACGTCAAATAAACAAACATAATAATTAGAAAACCGAAAACACATTGGTACATGGCGGATGAGAATCGAATCAGGGGCTCCGTGGTGAAAGCCAACGGCTTAGATTATGGCGTCATCGACGTTTGATAATATATTTAAAATAATTTTTTGGCATACAGGTCTGTTGTGTTATGTGTATTCGATTTGGTTAAACTGAAACCCGACTGAACGAATTTTAAAAAATGATTTGCCTATAAAACGTTATTTTACCGGCAATTGACAAGAGTTTTTCCTTGTAGGTGCAAGTCATTATAAATTTGTCTATACAAGTCATTATAAGTTAGCCTATACAAGTAATTATAAATTTCCCTATACAATTCATTATATATTTGCCCATACAAGTCATTATAAATTTGTCTATACAAGTCATTATAAGTTAGCCTATACAAGTAATTATAAATTTCCCTATACAATTCATTATATATTTGCCCATACAAGTCATTATAAATTTGTCTATACAAGTCATTATAAGTTAGCCTATACAAGTAATTATAAATTTCCCTATACAATTCATTATATATTTGCCCATACAAGTCATTATAAATTTGTCTATACAAGTCATTATAAGTTAGCCTATACAAGTAATTATAAATTTCCCTATACAATTCATTATATATTTGCCCATACAAGTCATTATAAATTTGTCTATACAAGTCATTATAAGTTAGCCTATACAAGTAATTATAAATTTCCCTATACAATTCATTATATATTTGCCCATACAAGTCATAGTAAATTTGTCTGTACAAGTCATTATAAATTTGTCTATACAAGTCATGAAAACTTTTGCCTATTCAAATCATTAAAAATTTTGCCTGTACAAGTCATTATAAATTTGTCTATACAAGTCATGAAAACTTTTGCCTATTCAATTCATTAAAAATTTTGCCTGTACAAGTCATTATAAATTAGCCTATACAAGTCATTATAAGTTAGCCTATAAATGTAATTATAAATTTACCTATACAAGTCATTATAAATTTGCCCATACAAGTCATAGTAAAATTCTCTATACAAGTCATTATAAATATTGCTCCTACAAGTCATTATAAATTGGTCTATACATATCATAAAACTTTGCCTCTTCAATTCATTATAAATATTGCCTCTACAAGTCATCATAAATTTGTCTATACAAGTCATAAAAACTTTGCCTATTCAAGTCATTATAAATAAGCCTATACAAGTCATTATAAATTTGTCTATACAAGTCATACAAACTTTGCCTATTCAAGTCATTATAAATAAGCCTATACAAGTCATTATATATTTGTCTATACAAGTCATAAAAACTTTGCCTATTCAAGTCATTATAAATAAGCCTGTACAAGTCATTATATATTTGTCTATACAAGTCATACAAACTTTGCCTATTCAAGTCATTATAAATAAGCCTATACAAGTCATTATAAATTTGTCTATACAAGTCATAAAAACTTTGCCTATTCAAGTCATTATAAATAAGCCTATACAAGTCATTATAAATTCGCCTATACAGGTCATTATTGGTGAGTCCAAATAAAATCGATATGACACGACCTTTAAAAATGCGTAATAATTATTCAGGTATTCCATTAAAAATGTATTACTAACGTGCTTATTGGGCAAGTGTGTCCCACGTACGTAAAAGCACCCTTCACATATAAGTCCGAATCAGCGAATCCATGGATCTCACAAATAATAATAAATATATTTTTAGAAATACCTTGATGACAAGCATTGCATAACGTATTTAGTTATGTACATCTTAGTACGAGACTGCTATCTTGAGGAATATTCATTTTAGAATTATCCGCATAACTCTAATAATTTTACATGAATTATTCACGTCTTTTTAATGTTAAAATTCAATTATTTATTATTTAATAAGAGTGTTATTAAATACTTAGATCTACTGTAATGTTTAAATTCGTAATATTACGTATGCAATTAAAATGCTATATAACTGAAACTTAAATGATTATTTATTTTATTCTATACACGTTTATTTAACGAAGTCATATTTGAATACCTTAGAAGTTAATGGCGGATAAATAAAACCTGATTTGCATTGAAACTACATAAAGCAATAAGTAATCATGTATCTATTTTATAAATATAAAGTATGTAATTATAAATAAATCGTGGTATTTAATATTATTTAAATACTTCGAAGTTTTATCAGAATTACATGTCTCACTGAATATTAGGTAGTTGAATGATACTCACAATGTATAACCTACTAAATTAAGAACTAGAGAGAAATAAATATAATTTTATAATTATTTAATTAATGTTTCCGACTACAAAGTAAATTGACAAGCTCAGGGTACATATTGTCAACAATATCGGACATATAACACAACGTTATAATAATATACCTGTGGGAGGCTCCTTTGCGCAGGAACCCGGCTAGATTATGGGTATCACAACGGCGCCTATTTCTGCCGTGAAGCAGTAATGTGTAAACATTACTGTGTTTCGGTCTGAAGGGCGCCGTAGCTAGTGAAGTTACTTTGCAAATGAGACTGAACATCTTATGTCTCAAGGTGACGAGCAGAATTTAGTGCCGCTCAGAATTTTTAGGTTTTTCAAGAATCCTTAACGGCACTGCATTGTAATGAGTAGGGCGTATCAATTACCATCAGCTGAACGATCCTGCTCGTCTTGTCCCTTATTTTCATTAAAAAAAACATCTGGGAACCACCTGGATAATATTATAACTTTTCGCAAATAGTTTCCTTTTTCAAGACGATATAAACGTAGGCAGATATAGAATTAATTAATATCTATAAAGTATACTTTGTAAATTCATCTAAATTACATGAAAACTTGATGATCGAAGCATTCTGTTCCGGGTCGGCACCTCTACCAACACGAATTGATGTTAAACAATCATTTACAAACGTAACTGATTACGTAAAGTTTGGTAACTAACAGTCAGGTGGCGACTGCCCGGTACCCGGTAGGTCGAGCGATTCAACGAGGTCAGACTAAACTGTCCAATATGACATTTAAATCATGTGATTGAAGAGCATTCACAATATGTTTAGTGTGACGCGGTAAAGAGCTTGCATCATCATATTGTAGTCCTGTGTTTGGAAATTCTATCAGCTCTTTTCTTGTATTTGGATTGTATTTATCGGACGTTTGTGTAAAAGGCAATATTTGTAACCAATCATAACAATCTAATAGCGCAAAAAAAAGAATGCTGGGAGAGTTTCTTGCGCCTCTTCTTCTCTCTCAGAGCGCCATTTGTTTCCGAAGCGGTAGTAGTATCTATTATATTAGAAATGACATCAAAAAGAATTCTAAAGGAATCAATTTTGAGAAAATAAATGCCTTTTATGCCTTTATGCCTTTTAATAAAAAAAGCAATTTTTGAAGTTATTATTCTTTTGACGCGATACCTTCTATATTACGTATAATAGCCACATACTTTTTTTCTCGCGGTTAGTAATCGGTGTACTGAACTAAATTTTGTAAATTTTTACAAAACATTAACTGAAGGTCTACTAGAAAAAGGTTCCCGTGGGTACATGTCTGCTAGTCTGTAGAACTTGCAACCATATTCCCACCTCGCGGGGCGTTCGACACAAAAGACAAAACCTTCTGATACAAACGCCTGCATGTCTTCAACCTTATATCATTATGACGTCACTAAGGTCTGTCCCTATCTCAACACGCGGGATTATAGCGATTTTAATGCGCTTATTACGCAGGTTTCTACGATATTCAAATCATCATCTTGTCCTTCGAGAAGTCTCCGATCATTTTTAAAGCTTGGCAAAAATCTATCAGAACACCACAAAGTCTCCATTATATTCTAAACAATATCCTCAATGAGGTATCAAAAAATATCTAGTTACAGTTCATAAATTATCTCACAACATTAATATACTATTAGCGAGCGCCCGGGGTTTTTCCTGCGTTGATTTCATCGCAATATTTCAATTAAATATTTTTTTTAAACCGATTGGAATGAAACATACATAAAATATACGGGGACATTGGCATAGTACACAAATAAAAAACAGATTGTTTAGCTGATTGACGAACAGAAGCAAACAGAAAAACCGACAAATTATTCAAATGTATATGTAAAAAAGATATATATATCTGCACCAAGCATGATACGGTTAAAAAAATTAATACCCACTGGTATTGTCAAATTTGTGGTCTCAATAGACGTTTTAATCTTTGTATATAAAAATTTATGTCACAACTGCTAAACTAGTGAACTGATTTTAATCAAATTTTGCTCATTGTGTGCAGTTTGATCCAACTTGAGACATGGGGTAGTTTCTATTTCGATTCTCTTGAATTATTAATCACCTTAATTATTTTTATTTAAAATTTTATTTTTGTATGAATAATTCAATGTGATAAATTTTTGACGCACAGTTTGACAGTTCTGCTGTGAATTTAGGTTAGTTTAGTAATATAATAATATGACGTATTTTTTCTTTATCATTTAGCCACAACGCGTGAAGGGTATAATAACTAGTATATAGGATAAAAGTTAACCGTATGAAAAGAATATAAATAAATTCATACCACGAATAAGATAAACATAAAACTTTTGATTCTGTGTAATTGCGTTTTGTATTATAATGCAACATATATTTATATACATTCAAAAATCCATTAACAATTTGCATATTCGCTATGCATTTAACTTTTTATTTTGCGTTTGTGCGTTTAGAAACCAGTTTTGTTGTCCGGCGAAGGAATATTCCACAAAGAGGTGTTTGTTTCCAATAATAACATAAGTTTACGAGATTCTGATGACGTCTTTAATCTATTTATAATTTTGGGAATTTAGAAGTTGTTTTATTGTTTTTTTGAAGTTGTGTTTGTTATTTAGAAGCTGGGAGAGTTTCTTGCACCGTTTCTTCTCTCTCAGAGCGCCATTTGTTTCCGAAGCGGTAGTAGTATCTAGTATATAAGAAATGACATTTAAAGAATTGTAAAGTAATCAATTTTGAGAAAATTAATGCCTTTTATGCGTTTATGTTTCTGTAACAATTAATATTTTAAATTGAAATATAACAAACATTAATTCATAAATTTTAAATTTTCATTTCATATATACATTTGAAATATTATTGATTAGATTATACGTAAAACTTTCTATGGTAACTTAATTAATAAGATGTTTTATGGGTCCCAAATCGAAAGAAAAACTATCCTATCTCTTAAGGTGGACTAAACTGAACTCATGAAGTACCTAATCCCCGTAGTTTAGGAGTTCACTGGAGACAAACATCAGGCCACTGGATATATATATATTAAGATAAAGATTAGTTAGTTCTACTGGTAATAAAGCATTAATTATCCATATTAATTGCACTAAAATATCCACAATAATCTACATAACGTGTTGAGTATAATTAGATATTTTTGCTATTACTACATCAGCAATATTGTGCTTACTCAATTTACTGACACACTTTAACTGAGTGTTATTTTTGTTACAGGTAGTGAGGTGACTCGAACATCTGTGTCAGTGCATAAAACTAGTAATATAATATCGATATGTTATCGGAGGTACAGTGAATTATCGAGTGATTATATCGACTGGATAACTTTACGACACTGGCGTGAGCAATACCAGCCTTCTATATTGTTTGGTAAGTATTTCGTGAATTAGTCTTATATTGTCAATCAAATATTTGATAACGAATTCATTGATGGTCGTTATGTGGTCTACCGCCGTGATCGCCATACTTCCAGTAATAGCAAGTTGGATGGCGGAGGAGTTATGATAGCAGTAATGAAAGACATAACTTCAGCACGTATCAGTCGTTATGAAAGCGAATGTGAAGATCTATGGATAACTATAGAGTTGAATCTGAATAACATCCTTAAAAAAATAACAATTTGTGCTGTCTATTTACCTCCACCTGTCAAACTTCACACTCAAGCTGCTTTTATTAATAACGCTAACTCTGTCATCGATCATACAGAAGAATTAATTATAATTGGAGATTTTAATCAGAGCTCAATTATCTGGTCACCCTTAAACAACAGTACATACACTCTACCATCATACCACCACAATCCCTTAAGTTATAATTTGATTGATTTTATCTCTACTAATAATTTATACCAAATCAATAATATTCAAAACGCAAACGGCAATATATTAGACTTAGTACTTTGCAGTTTCAACTCTGTAAATATAAGTAAACCATTACAATTATTGTCTAAATTAGATCCGTATCATCCTAATCTCGTTTCAAATCTAAGTTTTCCCAACCTTACCTTCCTTAAACCTAAGCCCCGTAGCGATTATAATTATTTCAAAGCTGACTCTATGATGCTATTAAAAAAGAATTAAAGAGCTATCCATGGCAGGACCAACTAAAAGAAAAACATGTAAATGAAATGGTTTCAGTCCTATATAACAAGTTGTGGAAAACTATATCAAAATATGTACCAAAGCGCAAGGTGAAAACTTCCAGATATCCTCACTGGTATACTGGACAACTAATAAAAATACTTTCGGAAAAAATAAAGTCCGTGCAAAATATAAAAAATATAGAAACCCGCGGGATCGACTGGAATTTGAAATCCTCCGGGATCGGTGTCACTCCTTACATGATCATTGTTTGTCTGTTTATAGGAACAATATTGAGGACAATATAACAAAAGATCCAAAGGCGTTTTGGCGATACATTAAGGATAAAAAGAAAAATAAATGTAAACTACCTGACAGAATGACTAAAGACGACTCCGTGGCAAATACCGGCCCTGAAATAGCTAACCTTTTTGCCTCCCACTTTTATTCAGTGTACTCTAATATAAAGACTTCTACACACAATCACCCATCACAAATACTATCAGACACACTCATCAATTGTATTTATATAACAGAAACAGATATTATTAAAAAAATCAAAAAAAATAATATTTTTAAAGCTAGCGACGATATCCACCCATTTTTCATTAATAAATGTAGTACTGTTCTCTCTTTTCCTCTGTTTCTAATTTTTAACAAATCATTACAAGATGGCATATTCCCGGAAGTATGGAAAGAAAGCAAAATAGTGCCTATATTTAAAAAGGGCGACTTATCGAAAGTAGAAAATTACCGGCCAATTGCAATACTATCTTGCCTTGCCAAGCTCTTTGAATCTCTTGTTACTCCTACCATAACTAGGCATATCAGTGCCACTATTTCAAATAACCAACACGGGTTTTTCAACGGAAGATCTGTCCAAACAAACTTAGTTTCCTACGTTTCCAATATTTGCAGTGACATAGATAAGGGCCATGAAGTACACAGTATCTATACAGATTTTAAAAGCGCATTTGACAAAGTTGACCACAATTTGCTTACACTGAAATTAAAAACCGCCGGTGTATGTGGTTCACTTCTTAACTGGCTTATATCTCATTTAGGAATGAGATCCCAAATAGTGATGACCAACGGTTATAAGTCACATACTTACTATGCAACCTCTGGTGTGCCACAAGGATCCCACCTTGCACCAATCTTATTCTTGTTATTTATCAACGATATTAGTTCAGTAATACTCCACTCCAAGTTCTCTATATTTGCGGACGATTTGAAGCTTTATGTTACCGCATCCCCTGTCTCCTGTGCACAACTACAAGCCGATTTAAATAGAATATGGACATGGTGTAACACTAACAATATGTATTTAAATATCAGCAAGTGCTTCCTTATAAAATTTACCCGCAAAAAGAAACCATCGAATTTTGTTTACACGTTAAATAATACAGAGATACAAGAAGTAAGTGAAATCCGTGATTTAGGTGTTCTTATCGATAATAAACTCACATTCAATTCGCACATAGACTCAGTCGTTTAAAAAATCTACGCAGATGCTTGGCTTTATGAGACGCAACACCAATAAATTCCGTCGTGTAAAAACCAAAATACTACTGTTTAATGCTCTGGTACGAACCCATATTGAATACTCAAGTGTTGTTTGGAATCCTTTCTACAGTTTGCAGTCGCAACGCATTGAATCAATACAGCGGTCTTTTTCGAGACATATAGCTTTTTCAACACCTGGAATATCTTATAGATGCCCTTATACCCAACGCCTCGACTTCTTTAAACTTCATTCACTAAAATCTCGTCGCAGCTACCTAGATTTATTATTTCTGCACAAAATAGTTAATAATAAAATAAATAATTCTGACCTTCAAGAATGCATATCCCTCTCAGTACCCTTTAAATACCCAAGACAGACGATATCCAAGATCTTTCACATTCCTTACTGCAGAACAAACATTGGACTCAACGCCCCCATCGTCAGGCTTTGTAGATTATACAACGAAGTTAACTCAAAAAATTCAGAAATCGATATTTTCAACGATAATTCAAAAAAGTTTGTAAAAATTCTCGCACATCAAGCTAACCTGTGATTTTTTTTCCAAGTAGTATGTACCTATATCCTCTTCATTATAAAACCACATAAATTATATCCTTACTTTATATATATTTTAGTACTTAGACATTTTTGACAGTATAAATCACACTGTTCACTTTTACCATTGAATGATGTGTTCATCTTTAATTGTTACATATATCAGAATAATTGTACCTAGCATAAGTTTATATAAGTGTGTAATATATGTAATGTTGATGATCCAAATAAATAAATAAATTATTATTAGTATGTATGTAGTACACACGGACTAGTAAAGAAATAAGCACTCCGTGTCACCTTACATAACAGTGTAGCACCAAAACAAGCCGATCAACGTGTAAATACATAGCCCCACGCACACACTTACACTACGACAGGCCGATAGGCGGCCATTATGAGAATTATCATCGTCTGTGACAGATCAGTTTGCGTCTCAATAAAATATTTTAAAAATGCCGTCGTGCGTTGTGAAAAAGTGTAAAAACGATACTATATAAGCATTTGTGGCCATATATGATTATTTAAGAGAGAAAAAATTGTGTAACTAGTATCCCCCGTAACCGAACACACACTAGCATAACGGTCCATCACTTGCTAATAAAGGCATAAAGGCATAAAAGGCATTTATTTTCTCAAAATTGATTCCTTTAGAATTCTTTTTGATGTCATTATTATTTGATGTTAATATCACGGCATATCAATATAGTATATTTGATCAAAAATACGTTGCTATGTCACGGCAACGGTTACAATAGCAAAGTTACCATGGCAACGGTTTACAAGGCAAGCAACCATTTGCTTAATGTTGGGTGTAGGTGTCTTTGCAGATATTGTAATAAGTAGATTTTATAATATTTTGGATAGGATTTCCATAAAATCCGTTAGCAGTGAGTGTCTATATCGCGAAATGGGAAACGATGCAAAAATTCAATTCGATCGTGTATAAATTGTGTTAGAGTCGGCCTGTAACTCTTTTTTCCTACATGTTCGCCGGTTCCTAGTGCTTCGGACCTTTCCTTTTTCCAAAACGTCTTCAATTTAGTCGACGAATGTTCTACGAGGTCTCCCACGACCGACTTACCCACACACACTTGCCATTTGTCATTTTTTCTTCACTCATTTGCTCCACGTGTCCAATAAATGTTCAATATATAACATGAGAATTATTAAGTACAGAAAGCTCGTTCAAACTGGTTACTGTATCCGCGTGTACGGTTTTGGCGATGCAGTTTCACTACAATAATAATTACAGTGTTTCACTTAATGCATTCCTGAATATTACGTCAAGACAAATTATACTAGATGTATTCACACTTCCATTTTTGGAAATACAAGATTGAACTTTAGGCATAGACTTAAAATATTATACTTGTGTTAAAACTAACTAAGTACGCAAGGGAGAAGACCATCTCTAACGGAGATGCAGCAAAAATAAAGCGAAGATAATATTGTTACTTAATAGCCGAAACACATGATCCAATTTGGTACGGGTGAATCATCGGACGCGGTCTGGTACCGGACTTTATTCGTTGATATGTCGTATTGTCCATCGCACAAAATTATTATTACTACCGGACCATAACCGGTCCGTGTCGGACCAATGGGTGCGGGGTGGCCACCGGACGATCCGATGGTCCTCCGTACCAAATGCGACCATGTTTAGGCTATTTTCAATTTACTAAATAGAAATGAAGATTTCATATAATTTTAAAAACTATTTAAACTATTCATAAAAACCTACTTATATAATATACAATTATATGCATATTACTTTTTATTGCTACTACGACGTAAGTTCGTTCGCAAGGCACTATAAAAAAAAATAAAAAACATTGTAAAGGCTCTTGCAACAACTTAACAACGGCGTGTTAATATCATATCTCCCTCTCATACAAAAAGAGACAACTTAATTCACACGTAATAAATTAGACATTATAGAGGCTATAATATGTATAAAAGCTACATTAGTAACGCAGTGCCACATTCCTTCGACATCGATTATTATTATCAGATTGTACCGCTCAAGGGTTACCAATTAGTTATTTAAAAGTCCTCACAAACTGACTGACATTACAATATAAGTCCGGACTGTTTGGTTTAAATTTCATTTCTCGTTAATATTAAATACTTATTCGATATTAATTAATATGTTGTATTTATATTTAAGTTATAATTAAAAGTACATGAAAGGACGCAGGTCCACGCAGCGCAGGGCAGAGCAGATTTTGAAATATACGTACGTACTAAGAGCTACGTACATTGCGGCGCAGCTGCGTTCATTTAATTGAATTAGTGGTTAATTAATTAATGCCGAGAAATTAATAGATTTTCATATTATGTATGTTGAATAAAAATAGCCTACAAGCGACTTCTTGCTACCGCCTCAGCTTACAAAGAAACTGCCCCTTGTGTCTTTAAATAACGCTCACCTCATCCTAATTCTACGAACTCATTTTACTCGTCAACGAGAATACGTTTAACCTTTATACGACGGAAAAGCGTTCTTGCTGCGTCGCAGCATACGCTCGTGATCTATGTCTGCCTCCCCTGCCCTGCCCTGCAAAAACTGTACTGTGTTGTGCTGCATCACCTGCGTCTCAGCATACGTTTAGCCTAAATGTCCGGCCATGTCCGGATTAATCCAGGTGGATGCTAACCCCGCGTATGTTATGTAGAGAAAAAAGTTTTTATTTCAATAAGACTTACAAAAACGTCGCAACGATATCATTTACACCGATTTCTCCCATCCGAAGTTAGAAAAGAATGGACAAAAACTGAGTTTATATTTTGGCGACTTTTATCTCAAAGTCCTCTTAGATCCGTTTTGAGATTACGTCTTGGGACGCCGTCTGGGAAACGGCTATTAAATCAATATGGTGGCTTTTATTTTCGTACCAGGCTTTAGAAACCTGTTGATTAAAAGACACTTACGCCAGGTCAGCACGAAGGTTGTTAATTAAATTGGGTGTTGTTTATTGTTAATATTATATTTAAAGCGATGTCTTCACTCATACCGTATAATATAATTATTAACTATATAGTTAGTTCAAGTTTGGGATGTTGTTACTAATTGGTACTCTTTGAAACTGCGAAATTGAATTCTTAAATAATTTTATTACTAGAACACTACGATATCCCAGGCTCCTATATGTTATATATCATCGAAATTTAAATAATTTTATGTACGATCTTACTGCGATTTGAAATATTTTATTTAGCATTTTTATAGCCTTTCGTTCAGCAAACCTAACATACATGCCATTTTATAAATTTAAATCAACGCTGATTTATGCTAAAATATAAAACAAAAATAGGTAATATGGGACATGCTACTTATTATTATTATAGGTAAAATAAGTTTGAAAAACCGAATTGAAAAGTCGTGCATCTGCAAATATGTAAGTAAGGGTGCATGGCAATAAGTCCCGGCCGAATCAGATTCTTGAAAAAGAATTGAATTCAAAAAATTAAAAAGTTCAAAAGTTTTGAAATTCAGGAAAACTCTTACTTTCAAAATATATGAAACTGTCAGAAATAATACATCATAACTCTGTACTAACCATGATGACATGTAGAGACAGATCGTCGGCGAAACAATTTTCGTAGTCAGTGAAACACACAAATTGCAAGCTCATTAAATTACACATTCAATGCCAGCAATTGTATGTAAGAGTTATTTTGATAGCAATATAATTTAGTTTTAATGTTGTAAAATAACGCATCCCTCCTTCAGCTTGGCTCTTGTTACTGATAGAAGAATAACACAAACGTCGGATAAAAAAGTTTATTCGATGATTGCATTTTCATTCTTGTTTTATACTTTCCTTTAATTTTAAAACTTCAATAATTATAAACACGAAGTCATTTTTAATATGTTTGTATTGTAAATAATTTATTGTCATTAAAATAAAAAAAGGCTTCTTATTTCATCTCATCTGCATACGAACATATCGTGTACAAAACTGACATCTGACACAACACTTTTATATCTCACAAATTTAATTTGTAACAAAAATTTATGGACGATGCGGAACTCGAATCCATGCTGTTCGGGTTCCGTCCAAGTGCTACTACTACCTGAGAGTTGAACGAGACATACCAAGATTTACTTTCGATGCGTCACTCGAACGGTTGGCTCAGTTAGTAAGAACCCGAGTAGCACAGGTTTGAATCCCGCATCGTTTATAAATTTTGGTAACAAATTTCATCATCCTCATCAGCCGGAAAACGTCCACTGCTGGACAAAGGCCTCCCCCAAAGATTTCCATCACGATCGGTCCTCCGCTGCCCTCATCCAACGCATTCCGGTAATCTTGACCAGGCCGTCGCGTCGGTCCATCTTGTGCCTACCAATACTGCGTCTTCCGGTACGTGGTCGCCATTCGAGGACTTTACTACCCCAACGGCCATCTGTCCGTCGAACTATGTGCCCTGCCCACTACCACTTCAGTTTCGCAATCATTTGGGCTATGTCGGTAACTTTGGTTCTCCTACGGATCTCCTCATTTCTGATTTGATCTCGCAGGGAAACTCCAAACATAGCCCTCTCCATTGCTCTCTAAGCAACCATGAACTTTTCATAAGTTAGCGACTACGTCTGCGTACCGTAAGTCATCACTGGCAACACGCACTGGTTGAAAACCTTCATCTTCAGACACTGTGGTATTTGGGACGAGAAGATTATACGGAGCTTCCCGAAAACGCTGCCCATCCAAGTTAGATTCGACGAGTGACCTCTTACAGAGTGTGAACTGTTTCAAATTTAATTTGTATAATTAATCCCAGAAGAAAGGCATATCACTTTAAAAATAACAAATTGTTTAGATTAGTAAAAGAATCATAGATTGGTTTTATTATCAAAGTTGTTTGGCACGTGGCATTATAAAACCACTTTCTGGTCGTATCTTCCAGTAATTTCTCAAATGTCAGTGACCTTTATCTGCGCACAACACTGGGAGTGAATGCACTTGAGTGATAAAATAAGGTGTCTCGTATAATATCAACATGCAGATCGGCCCAGAGAAAGCGCAGACCGACCAAACTGGATAAATTCACTTTTTTACTTCACACCTACGTATTGCGTAACTTTTAGCTTGTGAACTTATTGGTAAACGTCATTTAAGTGGAAATTTTTGAATTCAAGTCTTCTGTACATTTGGGATGGGGATAAAGCCACTGAGCTCGCGTGATCGACACGCCAAAGAGTATTTATTATATGTTTTTTTGTACTCCAAAAAGACGCTCTAGGCACACATGCTTATTTCCTATTCCTCTGGTGTCGTCAAATTACGCACAACATACTATTATTACTCGGGTACATAAAACCTATAATAATAAGTATAGTTGATATTTTCCATCTCAATAAACTAAAATTCAAAAATGAGATATTAAGAATATTAGTTGAAACATAATTTTATGATTTTATTAAGATAGTTCATTTAAAAAATAAATATTATTTAATAAATAAATGACATAGAGCGTATGACACAAAAAAAAACAATTCGTATGAGGAATTTTTAATGATCGTCGTTCTATATACATATATCTTTTTTCCGTCACGTATTTGATATTCGACTAAAATTTGAAATATCAATAAAAATACGTGCGTTATTTTACGGATTTTCAGGTGTTCAGATTTTCAACATTACTTTCATAATTACAACAGTTCTTACAATATTATTGTCATATTCAAAAACTGATACGATAAACCTAAAAAAAAAATCCCACAATAATTTGATTTCAAATCTGTCAATTAATGTCAAATGCGAGATACAAATTTAAAGTGGCGCTGTCTACCGCGCATGCGCGATCCCGCGTGCGCTTGTATTAATGAAAAGTTAACTTCATTTACAGATGAAATTTAGTCGTAAACATAGACTGAATTTTGAAGCCAATGTCATGAAACGATTTAAAAAGTTTTCATTGCAATACAGTTGATTTGCTTGGAAATAGTCATTACAAAACGACCTGTTGGAATGAATAGTTCTGTGTTTGAGGATTTGTATTCAGTGAATTACGAAATGGGAGTAGAAAAACGCTAAAATATGAACCAACATCTAGACTTAAAGAGGCGTTATAACGTCGATACATAATGTATTTGTAAGTGCTAATGGTTTATTGTAGTTCGGTTTGTCCACCGCACGATAAATTGTAACTGAAATTCAATTACTGTACCCTGTAGGAATGTGAATTGTCGTTGCATAAAGTGCTTTTATACAGCGATGGAAAGCTCAACGGCCCACATAACTTCGGACTTGTTCCGTTTTACATAATCTCGCTGCAACTCGGTGCATTTTATGACACTTTACTTTTCAATATTAAATGATAAAGGCAATGGTCTTGATTGCGAAACCACAGCTGTTATTTAAGACTACAATACATAAGCATTTTTCTGTGACTTTACGCGCGTATTGTTCAGAATTAAATTTCAAATAATTTAACCTTTTTGTTTGAGAACCGATTGATATAAGAAACATTAAATCTTAGAGAGAGCTTTCCGGTTTCACCGTTTCTAAGATAAGAAAACAGACAATCACGAGAAATACTAACAACTATTTTTTGAGCACGCTTACATAGATACGTGGTGTAATTATATATTTAAAAAAAATGTACAGACACGATTTATGTATTAATTGAAAGCAGTGAATGATGTAAGACGATAAACATCGCTTTGAGTGCGTGCGAAGATTAAGCTTAGCTCGCCCTTAAGTCCACCATAACGACGACTTAAAACTCAGACTATAAGCCGAACAAAAAGGAGATCAACAATTCCTTGCGTCATCACAACAGCTGTTTTGAAGTTGCCGTACTATATATATATATATATATATATATAGTACTGTCTGCTGTCACTCATAGTTGGCACGCATTGATATTGGAATAGTTTACCGCGAAATGAGTAGGTATCATAGGGACGTGATTCGCGTCGCATGTCAGATAAGTCAAAAATTATAAAACCCGATTCGGGTCGGTCAGCGAAATAGCGGATAATGTTATAATTTAGTCTACTTTCTATTATAAAATATTTATACATAAATGAAATTTGAAAAACAAAATTTTATTTGTGTATTAATTCTAGAAGTGAGTTATCCATTGCTCTAAATTATTATTATTACCATCTGGACAAAGTACGACGCCGGACCAAATGGTGCCAGGCGCAACGGACCGTGTCATGGTCCGGCCGTACCAAATCCTACTATGCATTTGGGCTATAAGAAAACTCAGCGGAAAAAACACTAAATATATAGCACGACTAGGTTAGTAGTAAGAAAGTATTACAGTTTATTAGTAATAACAAACATCTGAAGTAAGGATTGCACAGTAGGATGGGATTATATTTTTAGGCTTCTGCTGCCAACCAAACAACTGGCAATTTGCAGTTATTAAAATGTAATCGTATAAAAGTTGTTTATTAGCATAGGCCGAGGGGAGATACAAATAAATTGATGGAAAAGGTCAGATAATTATCAGATCGGTAGCGAAATACTAAACAGGGACCAGAGAGACAAGAATAAGAGAGTTAGAATGAATTAATTGACACGAGTGTTAGAAGTCAGAGAAATATGGAAATTATAGTATTTTTATAGCACTTAGTAACTTGACTTTGAAAACATTAAAAGCTATTTGAAGCAGTTTCATGCTGCATTTAGTGCTCGACTGACAGTGAGCGCTGACTTCGGTCAAGCGTAGCTATAATAATGAAAACATATGAACACGTACAGTCCAGAGTGCCAAGTGTGAGATTATGATATGATAGATTTTATATATGATGCTTTTCACTAGATGGCGCTCTTCCGACGCCATACTAATCGTAGTTAACTTTTAGGCGTTCGAATTGGTAAAAAATCTCACCCATGGCACGCAGAGCTAATGAATTGCTACGCGCGTACAGCTACGACGAGCTGATAAGAATCGTCGGTCAAGCTCATGTTTGCTGTCAGCTGAGCACTAAACGCAACATGATCAGCGCGTATGGTACGCGCTACGCTCAACCGACGTCAGCGCTTACCGTCAATCAAGCACTAAATGCTACCTAAACTAGATGCAATTAAAAAATTAAGAAAAATAAAACTCAAGTCCAAATCTATATTTTAAACCGCCTCTTAATGAAGAACAAAATGCTTGATGAAACTATTTTTAGAAGTATGAGTTGTCTGATGCTAGCGTCATCAACGAATCTACGATGGAAATAATCGGAATCCTCCATTTTTTGCAGGATATCTTTGTCCAATAGTAAACTCGTGATTATGTCAAAATAAACTTCGAGGTCACTGCTGATTCGTACCGCTTTCAGTCAACTAGATTAAACCGCTTTCAGTGTTCTCAAAGCATGAATTTAAAACCTATTGGAAAGATATAGTCGTAAGTAATAAAAAACAGCTCTCATTTCAAAATCAGACAATTTCGAGTCCAAGTCGCCCTATGCTTATAAAAAAGGGAAAAGGTGTTTATTCATTCTTCATAATAAATAAAATACTCTAAAATAATTAAATATATGTTTAAGCATGTGCCAATGAAACCCTTTCATGCCATACCTACACTGCCATACACGACACGGTTAACTTAAATAAAAATTTGGACCACCGTTCCTTCCATAAAGACATATTATGAATATACATACCAAAGTTCTTGGTTCCAGATAAACGGAAAATACCCTATAAATTTTAATTCATTTGAGAGTGTTGAAATATACGCTTTTGAGGCATAAGCGGCCTGGTTTCTTCACAGCTTCGAAAGACTGTAATAGAGTATGTCGTAATTTCCTCGTCGTGTTCTCTAGATAAAGAGTAATTACAGACAGACGGTCGGAGGGACAACAAAGTCATAATCAATCATATATGGGTTACATTTTTCCTTTTTAAAGTACGGAACCCTAAAAAAGAATTTAGAATTAACAAAATATGTTTAGTAACTTAATGATAAAGTAACAGCTGAATCATTACCACAAAACTGGACACTTAAGATAAAATTTATGTGCTTATGAAACGTTTCAATATTTAACGTGAATCATGTGAGTACTTAACAAAGATTATTTGGTGTTAATTAAATCAAGCGACAACAACAAATTTTGAGCACAAAAGGAATCTTGCCAACTAGTAAATTCACCCTGGTTTGTTCGCAGACACATCATAACTTATACATTTCAACCATAAAGAAAGAAATAAAAAACACAAGACGATAAGCCTTGGCCATTCACCTTAATCTGCTAAACTGCTTGAGTTCACTCAAACCGTCAGAAGGCCAAAAAGAAACCAAAAAGAAAGGTTGGGCATACAAAACTGCACTGATGCGGTTTGAATTGAAAAAAAAAAGCGTGGGATGTAGAAGAATTATTATTTTAATAATATCTTAAAAAGCACCCCACGCTTTTTATAATGAAATATATAATATTTTTTTACTCTATTTTCATTTTAAATTTATTTTCTATTTTTTAGTTGAATTTTATATAAAGCGTGTTCTTTAGTTTTTTTTTGTTTAAACTATTATTTATTTTTCATTTTTAAGTTATTTTTTTTAGATTGAATGAAGGGATTTTAATATTTGCTAATAAAAATATTTTAGTTATATTGAAAGATCACTTAATTCAGCTAGCCCGAGATCCCCGAACTAGCTCTTATAAATAGCTAATTAGCTCAGTTAAATCACGCATTAATAATTTATAATGGAAATATAAATTCACCGCCATCTATTCGCTTCTAAACGAATTAAAATACTTTAATTTTGTGGAATTGTCTTGACATGTCGCGCGTTTCCTTTGTAGTTTACAATAAATTACTAGATGGCGCTTATTAGTGATTTATTTATTTAAAAATTATATAAATTAACAAAAATCATATTTTGCAAATTGAAAAATTTAATAATTTTATCAAATTAGTGTAATGTCATCGGTCCTCGATAAATGTACAAAGTTTGAACGAAATCTAGCCGTTTAAAGTAGGTCAAAATCGCGCCCAAAGAAGTCGGTTACAAACATACAAACATACAAGTGAAGCTAATATAAAGCGTGTAAAAACAGATACTCCTATTTTATTTATATGTGTGTATAGATTACTATTATTTAGATATTTAATTTGAACATTATTCTCGTAATCCGGAAATGTATTGAAGGAAAGTAAAATAATCACGTGATGTCTAGATCGTTCTATTGTACAATATTGCGATGTATATTGGGTGATTGGTATAACAAGGTCTTATAATATTTATTAACACTGCAGGTAAAATTTAACTATAAATAAGAAAATATCATAACAATTGTCTTAAATAAGTCTGCAGACAACTTCTTCAAACATTGATGACGCGAAAAAAGGAAAGAAAGGAAATTAAGCAGCAGTGGGAATAGTCACTCAAACGTTGCTGTGGAGGACCTTCAGACATATAGAATGAAATGTAGTTAAGTTTCCGGAAGATCATACAGTAATGTTATTTTGCAGATCCTTAAATAATTCAAATTCTACTTTTAAGCACCTTCTAAGATTTATCACCATAATCATAGGCCTCCAACAACAAAAGACTTCCACGACGACCAATCTTACGCATCCCCGCTACTTTAAGCAAGTCAAGCAGTCCATATTTTGCTAGTCACTCTACTCTCTCGGTTCTGTGAGCGATGCAGCCTGCCCATGATTACCACCAATCTTAGTAATTTTTTGCACTATAGACGTTCATTGTCTCTACAGCGAATATCCTCGCGCTAAGAAAGTCGTTGAGCGACTTTGGGCTTCTGTATCAGAACAACAGTGAAAGACCACTTTTCAGATACATACAACTAGCAATAATACCATAAGTCTTTCGATACTGAGGTATATTTCACTTCTAACAGAAGATTCAATATATTTTGTATTGTGAAATATTTACTCAAAAACTGCTAATAAACTCGTCACGATTTTCGTGATAGCTAATGACACAAAATGTGTGAATTACAAATTGAAGGTAATAAGCTATATTTATACTAGTTTAAACTTTATAAATAGTTGACTAAAATGTTCGTATTTTGATAAGCCTTCTTGCGTATATAACTGCAACTTCTTAAAACTATTACGGAGAAATAATAAATATTATTTAATCCATTGATAAAAACTACAAGTACACAACTCTTTAATTTTTGGCACTTCAGTTTTCAATAAACTTTATTCTTATTATAAAGTATTAATTACCACATGTGAAATGATAATTTATCCAATTATACTATAAAAATATTTCAGACGTTTTCGTACTTATTTTTATCGCTTTCTGGAAACAAATTCACACAGGACACCCATAATGTTTCTTATTTATAACGTCTTATCTTCCTAACACAAAACAATACCTTTATTATAGCTGTTTTGCATACGATATGTGCTCATTGTGGATTCTAAACAAACCTTATGTAATAATAAAATTATGTATTTTATATTCTTGGTATATAAGAAGCCTTCGCATAGATTTTAATGGAATGGTAATTGAAGACTTACAGATACTAAAATTTGATTAAGTCACCAATAACATATATCTTTAATTGAGAAGATCTTCACATTATAGTTGTTTTTATATATTTTATGAAGTAGTTTAATATTGCTGGAAATGAGCTATAAAAATCATTGTTTTGGCTTTAAAAAAAATATATGCCGTGAACTATTGCGACATACCATCGAACATGGCCTAGATGAAGGTGAGGGTGCATAACCCCAGCCCGCGCGTGCGTTATAACGTTTGGGGTTAAGCGCGACCTCCGTCTAATAATCTAAGCTCATGGTCCTGGAGGTCCTTAGAACATGGATGTGGTACGGCCGGACACTTCAAACCAATTGATCATATCGTAAGCGATACGCTTATTATATAAATGCGTTATTCGCATCCCGTACTTCCGACTGGTTTTTCATAAAAAAAAAACAATTAGCATTTAAAATGAAGTGACCAACGGATACCAGGACATCAGAAAGTCGTCGGAGTCTTTATACGTTTATGGAGTGACAGCTTTCCCGTGTCTGGTCGTCAACCGCACCCGTTTGTCAATTAAAAGCGAAATTACGAGCTACATAATATTGTACATACAAAGACCGGCCTGGGCAAGTGTAGGAACTTCAAACACTGAAGAAATATAGGAACTTGTTCTGTGAGTAATAAAAAGTGAATTTTATAATAGTTTGTTTTTATGTTAGCTATCAGCGGCGTAACTCAGAGTTCATAGCGGCAGTCTTTTATTTTTTTTTATTTAACTACAATTCTTACTTCATGGCCCATTCGTTTGTGAACAATTTGTAACAGTTTGGTAACCCCGCCCGAATCTTTCGTTAGATGCGCGTTAGGTTTGATAAATTTCTAGATTTACGCCGGCGCCAGTTTTAACTTACCACATATTTTATCAGGTGAAGATGATACAAAAAAAGCACAAAACATGAATGCTGGGAGAGTTTCTTGCGCCGCTTCTTCTATCTCAAAGCGCCATTTTTTTCCGAAGCGGTAATAGTATCGAGTATGTTAGAAGTGACATCAAAAATAATTGTAAAGGAATCAATTTTGAGAAATTAAATGCCTTTTAAGAAATTCTTGCGCATCTTAAATTTTCGCTTGGTTGGACGCCGACGCCACCACAAGAATCTTTTAAAGCAATATACTATTCTTTCATCAAGCCATAGACGCAGTTTAATTATATCTGTTTTTCCCAAAATTGGGAAAAATATGTTTGATAATTTAACAATTACATCCTCTGAAATACTTCATTGAATAGATTTTCATATACCAGCGCGTGCTACACGCTCTCAAAATGTATTTCATATCTCAAACACCAGGAAAATACTGGTACGTGCGCCACTGCACAATATGTTTGCGCTCCAAACTCAAGATTAAAGGATGTAGATATGTTTTCGTGTTCCTCCAAAACTTACAATAATATAATAATAATTGTTAGTAATTGTAACCGTTCACTGCTGGGTGTCAACATTATCAACGAGTCAACCGAATATACACTATTTTCATAGAATCATTGGCATCGTGGAATTTGATTAGTTAATTTCCTTCGATATGCCGAGTGAAATACGGGGTACAATTACCACACTCTTATGTTTATTCGATTATAATTAAATAACCTAGATAATTTATACGTCTAGATACACTCTTGTTGTGAGACAACCGATAAAAGCAGGCCAGGAATATTATTTTATTTATTTAATTAAATTGCGTTACATGCGACTTAGTTAGTGTTTAGTGTGCGTGACAAGCTACGTTTTACACTCGTGATTTGTATGACACTTTGTGCTAGTGTGCGTGCATTGCTCAAAATAGAAGTTAATTATAAATTAAATATTTTTTATTTTTTCAACGTTTTCACAGCTGTCATAGTCTATCTAAACGATCTAAGTTAAATAACTAATTTTACAATAAATTAATCAAAATCAAATAATATAAAGATCATTAATTAACTTATCTTAATATTATTTAAGAGATTTTCACCTATGTATTGTCATCAAGATATCTCTTGAACCATATGGTGTACAGAGATGAAATTTGGTAGGAATATTTGGGCGAGTAGAGGTCAGCTAAGAACGTATTTTACGAAATTCCACCCGCAAGAGTGTTTTTTTATTACAAACAGAACAAAGTCTGTTGGCTCAGCTAGTATTTATTATAATAATAATAAAAAACTCGTCGCTCCTCCTACTTCCTCTCCCTCCTTTCCTTTTCCAAGATGAAGAAGTAATTTTGTATATATATCTTAATATCAAATATAGACATTTGGAATTTGTTTTTTTTCTACGACGCGTCGCAGCTAATTTATCTCGGACAGCGACCAGTACGGTGTGACACTCAATAGTTTTGTCTTCCCAAGATTGCTTAGCGGCCATGTCAATCGTGTGTATGCACACATATGTGTTTGTGTGCGTGCGTCGATTCGGACGCTCTAGTATGACATTAAGGTACTGCTCTATTATTGTGTTGTGGTTATACGGTGCGTAATCTGGACAAAGAAGTGTAGGTGTAAGTAATAACACGATATCGGCACTACCGTACAACTCATCTCAAGCGTAAATTGGTACATTATTGGGGTTAACAGCTGTCACTGAATTTCAAAATAAGTCCCAATTCACATTATTGACTCCACTTTCCACCAATTTACGTAAGTTAGATATACGCTGTTTTCGTGTACCAATATTTAGCGAGTTTCACTATAATCAGTGACGTCACAACATTAGTGAAATCGCAAACATCTGCCAGGTCGTGATGACCAGCAAGTATATGATATTTACGTTGTAATTAAGGAAACTATTTCATATGATCAGCAATGGTTGAATATGAGACCCAATTGAATCAGTTTGTTTATAACAACTTGATTTATTTTTTCCTTAAATAGCTTGAATGAGCTTCCTTGCGATGTGTTTCCAGGACGATACGACATGGGTACACTTTTCTAAAAGGCCCGCAGTGCTTCTGTGATTCTTCTGGTTTTGTAAGAAAATGTGATTCGCGATGATCACTTAACACCAGGTGACCCGTATTCTAGAATGTCCTCCTCTCCCAAAAAAAAATCGGAAAAATTGCGAGGTTTAACAATATACTTAGAAAAATCTATTTTAAATATTTGGATTGGATTGTAGCTTTATAAAGTTAATTAATTGATTTTAAATCTTGTTTTGAATAAAAATATTTGAATTTGAAGTGAAAACTTGTACAAGCACTTTGGGCACTTTTACGAGTAGTAAGGGAAAAAAGCACTGATCTCGCGTTACCGCAACGTCAACTCAAAACTATTTGCCGCCTTTCGAAAATTAAACGTAAATCAGGCGTTACTTCTTATCATCGTATTGCCATATGAGAAATTACAATTTTACAATCAAAATGTTTACAACGATTACGTTATTTGGTAGGTTGCAACACAGTGTTAACGATGAAATTCATTCAATACATGAAGAAAGAATTAGCTGTACGTGGCGTTTATTAAATTAGCTCACTCACTGAATAGACGTCAAGATATATATTAAAGCTTCTTTGACAAAGAAGGCTGACTAAAATATAGTAGATTATATGCATAGATCTTGTCTGGTTCTGTGCAGGCCACCTCACCTAATATTATATTAAGTAGGCTAAGTTGTTATGTTATATAAAAGATAGGCTGGGAGTTTCCTATCATCTGAAGAGATTGAATTTGAATGGGGAGAAGTCCCCATGTCAAAGACATTCAAGATGTTAAGCAAGTGTTGTTGCAATATGTTAATGTCACTCCCTATGGTAATTAAAAATAAAACTATTTCTTTAAAAAAATCGTTACAATCATTACATTACTTCTAAATCTGTCAAAATAAAAGTCTAGGAACTGATAAAGGTAATATTATTTTAATTAACACATATTTTCTATAATTAATATACGAGTGTATGAAAAGTGTAAGTGATAGTAAAGTTCTCATAATTTAATGAGCACATAATTCCAAGTGAGAGTCACTTAGCACCTTCTGCTTTCGTTCGCTATCTTACCAACTTCATACACTCAAAGTTATCTACGTCCCACTTGTATCATGTTCGTTTTATTTTCATTAAATTGTTCGATTTCACTAAATCGTGCTTAAGAAAATATTTACAAATACTTCTGGCACGAAATATTGCGATGAATTTTCTAATTGGCTTGAGTCGGCGCTACTAAGTATACTACAGCAAAAACGTACTTCAAACTTCAATTAATGTGTGATATTAATGTAGGGTATAAAGTTGTTTACACTATGTACTTATACACTGTATACTTACACGCTATATATGCATAGTGTAAGCAAACTTAATGGGTAAATGATTTTTATACAGTAATTAGTAAAAATATTTTTTCAATTAGAGATCGCATTAGTAAAAGTTCCAATAGTTTTGAAAATATAATGATATAATAATGAATCTGTGCCGACAGGCAAACGCAAAGAGACTATGGTATGCCATGAATGATGAAAGAGATCCGATCAAAGAGTATTTCATAACCCCAGCACGCCTTTTCATAGCACATTGCAGGAGCGTTGCAATGTTCCAAATTCAAAAACGCTCCTGAAAATTCGATACTTCGCATGTCCTTTTTTCGAAAATAATGACAATATTTCCATGCATGTTTGAGAAAATGTATTTAATGTGTTACTAAACCTAGAATAAGATTTTACTAACATTATATTGGCTATGGCCTGAAATGAATGATATTATTATTATGTAGGTATTGTAGTGCGCACCGATGCGCTTCAGTCTGCGCATGTGCCCCCCCTCTCGTGCCGTCCGCCATTGAGACCCTATAAATGATATGTGCCGTGATTTTACCTTTGAGAAATATAGTTCTACTTGATTAACTAAGCAGTTCCTCGGCTAATAATAAATAATAATAATTTAAAACGAATTTAATCCAAGCGTAATGCTTGGATTAAATCCAAGCTATTTTATTTCAAACTTATTTCGTTCCGAAATTATTTAAAAAGTAGAGAACTTACAGTAAAAGTAACATATAAACATAAAACGTTTTGCATACAATTATGTTCTTTTATAATCCTTGCCGTTATATTTTTTAATTGACATAAATTATTTATTGACTTTTAAAATATTTATGTTTTTATATTATTGTATATTTTAATTCATTAAGATTTCAATGTGATAATATTTTCGTGATACTATGATAAAATCGCTAATTTGCATGCTAATAAATGAAATGGCTTAACATGTACGTCACATAAAAATATATTTTGTAACACCTATTTATTTACCATGTTTGAAATAAATGAAGAATTATGGATAAAAATTTCTGCTTTGAGGAAATACTGCTGATATTAAAAGCATCTTTGTTTTACAAATAACGGGGCATACGATTTATCAGCTAGGTTCAAGATTTTCCGGGAGATTTTTAAGGACATGCGAATGTAATGCATGTCAGTCAGAATTTAAATTTGTTTGAAAAAAAAGTAACGGACGAGTAAAAAAAGAAGGACTCCGTGCTGTGATATTAGCAAGTGAAGCACCGTTATGCTAGTGTGTTATTTTTTCTCTCTTAAATAATCATATATGGCAAATACTTACACAATTACTATATAGTATCGTTTTTACACTTTTTCACAACGCAAGACAGCATTTAAAGTATTTTATTGAGACACAAACTGATCTGTCACAGACGATGACAATTCTCATAATGGCTGCCTATCGGCCTGTAGTAGTGTAAGTGCGTGCGTGGGGGCTATGTATTTCACGTTAATCGGCTTGTTTTGGTGCTACACTGTTATGTAAGGTGACATGGAGTCCTTATTTTTTTACTAGTCCGTGGGTTGTGTAGCGAAACTCATAAAGCAATACATTACTTCACAATAACATAATAAGTAATATAAGTAATTTAGATTTGACTTTGTTTAAAATTTTTGACAAGTGTATGTTAATACCCAAGTGCTAAATAAGTATGAAGTATGCAGTAAGTATAGTAGTATATGTGAAGTATACAGCTCACGTTGTCAATTTGGATTCAAATAAAACGTTTGTTATAAAATCACATATATTAATGAAAAACAACACGAAAACAGCACGTATGCAACTGTACTTATTTCAATCATACTACATATTACTCTAATTTGACAAGTATAAATTGATAAACGGCGCGGGTATGTCGCTAGAAAGGTGCGTTCATGCGTTGGCGCCAAATCACAAAAAAACATGGCTGCCTCGATCATGACACTCCGGCAGAGCGACTGTCAGCTGTCACTTGCGTTGACACTTGACAACGACAACCACTCTCGTTCAACGCGCCGATATATATCATTGTTCGTTTCATAGAATAATGTAGTAGCAATGGTAAGAGGCTCACTGATTAGTAACGTATATACACAAGCATGTTACACAAACTGTCGGCAAAGATTGCAACAAGATGAGCCAACAGTTTAATCATTATTTACACTGGAGTAGCTAATTAAGAATCTTCACTTATTGCATGACTTTGTGAACACATACCTAGATAATTTATGTGTAAGTCAATTTTGTTTATTTCAATTATGTACAGTATCAAGAAATATGAAGGTTTTGCGTTGTTAATAGCTGATAATATTTAGCTGATTGTAATTGATATGCCCCGCTCATTACAATGCAGTGCCGCTAAGGATTCATGAAAAACACAAAGATTCTAAGCCGCACTACAACTGCTCTCGTCACCTTGAGATATAAGATGTTAAGTCTCATTTAATTTTACTTCCTACGGCGCACTTCATACCTAAACACAATACAAAGAAACCTCCCACTGGTAAATGCTTAAGTCGCGTCTTACAACAACCTTGGGCCTGGAACTTCCCTATTCTTTTTGTGACCCGGGGAAACGCAGGGAAAATAAGATTATTAACTATTATGTGCTATTTTATCTGAATTCTGCTGCCAAACTTTAGCACCGCACTATTGCCATAAACTCAACATATTGATGTATGTTATTTATACACAGTGCAGTCCTTATAAACTTGTTATGCCTACTACTCGGTTGGGTCGAGTTAGTAAGTCTTTTTTGGGCGATGTAAATGCTTCTACAATATGATCCCAGAAAATGTACAAAACAAAATATGTGTTACGAAATTTAAAAGAATAGTAAAAAAACGTTTGTGTGGGAAGGTTACTAAAGCATAAACGATTTTCTTAATGACACCACGGACTGGGAATAAAGTGAACACCCTCAAGCTCTTTAATTATAAATGTTTATTGTACGATATCACATTGTAATCCATATTTTTATATTAAAAAAAAGCCCGAGTTTCTTGCGCCCATTCTTCTCAAGTCTTTGGCAGTCTCTTTTGAATGGGTGGTGGTTTTTGACGTTCAATAAGTGATTTTGAATCCTACTTTGAATAAAAATATTTGAATTTGAATTTAAGAAACATTCCACTATTTACAACAAAACTTTTTTCTTGGTGTTTCTCAAACACAGAAACATTTAAAAAAACACACATAAAAATCAATTTAAAAAATCATTTATTCATTAATTATGTATTGACATATTTAACATAATAAAGTATAATAAGTTATTGAAATTAAACTTAATATTAATGAGTTGTATAGGAGTATATTAATTTTATATATAAATCATTTTTTATTTGATACAGATAAAATTAAATATGGCATATTTTTAATTTTATCTGTACTTTAATATTGTTTAAAATCAATGTAAACTCAATAATGTAATGTATTTTAAGTTATTCTTTTTTGTTTCAAAATTATTATTACCTATTATTATTAATAAGGTCAAAACTTACCTATGAATGTCAAAACAACATTTTTATCATTTACCACTACTTCGAAAAAGTTACTTGAGTCCTATCGAGAAGTGGTAAGAACCTCATTGCCACTATATATAATATAATGTTTATGTAATTATGCAAAAAACCTCAAGGGATTTACGAAAAGATGCAATAGATGCATCAATCTGAACACACTGTAAATAAAAATGTTTATAGATAACTCAAAGGCAGGCAAACCTATTACTAACGACATCTGAAATCAATTTCCTGAGATGCAATTATTTGGGTTATAGCGAAGTCGAAAGTTCACCAAACATATTAAAATTTATAAGCCATGCGTCAATCGAACGGTTGGCTTAGTTGTTAAGAGCGCTGATATGTATCCTCAGAAGACGCGAGTTTGAGTCCCGCATCGTTCATAAATTTTGGTACTAATTAAATTCGTATTTTTAATCCCAGAAGTGAGGAAAAATACTTAAAAAAAACATGTTCACAAATGGTAGAAGTAAAACCTTAAAAATATTTGGTTTCAAGATAAAGACGAATGTAAAATTTCGGGAAGAGGATAATTGTAGATTTTAGTAATGATCATATTAATACAAAGGCTGATAATTATTTAACATTTTATTCATATATATCACATAGACTACAGACTCAGAGCATACATTTTCAATAAATGATACAAGAGGCATATGGTAACTAAAGTATGAAATAAAAACATTATCATAATAATATGGTCAATATATCTTTGGAATACTGCGTCAATTACTGTTTTAGATCTTGTTGTTGCGACTGCTGCACACTTTCAAATTAAATTTGGCGTCTGAAAACTCAATCAACGGTATCGCTGGATCCACAGAAGAAGTTTAAAGAGTTACTGTTCAGTGGCTATATCCGATGTAAAATTTACATTTAACCTCTGAACTGCTTTCTTCCTCGTACTACAAAGCTGTGGAATGAACTTCCTTGTGCGGTGTTTCCGGGACGATACGACATGGGTACCTTCAAAAAAAGCGCGTACACCTTCCTTAAAGGCCGGCAATGCTCCTGTGATTCCTCTGGTGTTGCAAGAGATTGTGGGCGGCGGTGATCACTTAACAACAAGTGACCCGTACGCTCCTTCTATTCCATAAAAAAAAATATGAAGTCCTGGTACATGTTCCTAGGATGACACATGATTTCAACCGCTATGAAAGACATAACTTATTCTCTGATTTTCCAGAAGTCTCCAGTGGTCTAACTACCATCAGATTAACACACAGGGCTATAAGCCTCCGAAATGAAAGTCCACATTTAAAAGGTATTGGTATAAACTCAAAGTAATGTAGGTATTACATAAAAAGATAACTCATAAAACTTGATTAGAAAAGTACGGTACACAACAAAAGAATTCATATTACAATAATCGGCTTAACGCCAAGTTATAACGCTTGACAAGTATAATGTATATTATTATGTGACAGATAATCTTAATGCTTAGAAGTTGTATTTTACTTTATAACAGAGATTTAGTTCTTAAATCCGTTCATAAACTTTTGATAAGGGTATACAATGATCGGATTTTTCATTTTGTAGTCATCATGCGTATGCTATATAGCACTGACTAAAATGGCGTTACTTGCGGCGGCGTCGTGTGCCGAGTCGTCTCCTTTCCTTAAATATGTGCAAAGGGAACGATGGCTGGTCTGCACAATGTCTTTCTTATTACAGTAAGGGACGAGTCGAGTAGGACGTTCAGCTGATGGTAATTGATACTCCCTGTGTATTGCACAATACAGTGACGAAGTTCTTGAAACCCGAAAAATTCTGAGGGGCACTACAAGTGCGCTCGTCACCTAGAGACATATTATGTTAAGTCTCATTTGCCCAGTAATTTCTCTAGCTACAGCAACCTTCCGACCGAAACACAGTAATGCTTACACGTTACTACTTCACTACAGAAATAGGCGCCGTTGTGGTACCCATAATCTAGCCTGGAATCCTGCACAAAGGAGCCTCCCACTGCTAAATGCCCTCTTACGACATCCAGTGGCCTGGGACTATTCCTATTTTTTTGATGACCCGGTGAAGCACAGGGCGTCTCTAGCAATTTGTTACAAATTTGATTTATAATATGAGACTTCACGTTTGAAATATTTTATATGTTTGTACATTTTACAAACTAAAAGTATATCAAATCATTCAAAAACTCACAAACAATGCAATTTTATGCTAAAAAAACTTCAGCGCATCACCAATAATAACAATAGAAATCTATGTAATTACGTAAATAACAAACAAATAAATTATATAAATAGACAAACTTTCTAGACTCACAAAATGATTTTAAGTTGAACGACCGATTACTAAGATTAGAGTTAACTTAGAAGACCACCAACACAAAATACTGGTATTAGTTCTAACGCTTGTTAACATTATTTGAGTCATTGTTCTGTGTTGGTGAACCTGCTTACTTCATTACCTGTGACTGATATGTGCGACAATAATTAATACAACATTCCTTAAATATCTTTTATGAAGTAATGCTAGTAAAGTGCGTTTTAATTGCATTATAATGTCCTTTGTTGCTTTTATTACGACATTTTTATGGTTGAGCAGAGTTGTGATTTTCTTATGTAAGTTCTCTAATAGAATAGGGTTCGCTTATTCAATTAAAAATTCAAATATTTTTATTCAAAATAGGATATGAAATCACTTATTGAAAGCCAAAACCATCCATTAGAAAAAGTATGCTTCGGAGCTGAGAAGAACGAGCGCAAGAAACTCAGCGGGCTTTTACTTTATTTCTCTATTTTTCATGATTTCTCTGTAATCCCCAATAATTTTTCCATAGATAGTACAATCCTTCTTTCCAGTTCTTTGCCTATACAATTTTTGAAAGATACCAACTGTCCGAGATAAAAATATTCTTCGAAGTATACTATTCCCACGCCTTCCACCATTACATCATTGGTTTCCCCATTGGATAATATTTTGGTTTTTGATGTATTTAGTGATAATCCTAACTTCTTTCTCTACGTCGTGATCTCTGTAAGCATATTATGCAGGTCATAGGCGTATTTGGCAAACACCACTTTATCGTCCGCGAAGCGTAAGTGGCTCAAAAACTCTCCATTGAGTCTTATACCTTTGGTCTCCCAATTTAAATGTCTAAAAACTGACTCCAATACTGCTGTGAAAATTTCTGAAGAGAGGGAGCCTCTCCACTCCCTGCCTGGCACCCTTTATTATCTGGAACTCACCACCTTCACTTTGTAGTCGTACGTAACATCAGGTCGTAATAAAATCAAGTTTTATGCCGTGGGATTTACAAAAGATGATAATATGTAAACCAACAACTCAACAGTAACAGTTGAATTTAAAGATTATAAGTAACTTATCTATAAACGTAATGCTCAATATAACGATTAAATTAAATATATAAAATGATAAAACAAAACTCACAAAGTAATTCAAAACAAAAAACGGTGTTCTTTTAATAAAAAATGAATAGGATAAATCTAAACGTTTCCTTACAATAAGTCACGAAACAAATATAATAGATACAATATTCCTTAATGTTGTAATCGTGTTATAAATTAATGACAAAGTCGCGTGATCTTCAGTCTTTTATTTGAGCGTCTGAACTTAGAATTTGAACCGTCATTCTAAGATTACCCATGATGACGTCATTTAGATTGTTACTCCGATCATTGTATAGATTATAGTTTGGTGTTGTTAGATTTACTAATAGGCAGATTTAGCTTCGCACAATCTAAGAGTATGCCTTATAAGGACGCATGAGTAACAAAGCTGTTAACGGGTATTTGCTACTGGTAAACAAATTTGGAGTTCCATTGCTAAAATTCTATGGAATTCGAGTTGTTAAATAATCTATCAATTTAGTGTGATGTTTATCTGATGTGATTATGTAAGCATGACGCGTGGATCAGCTATCGCCTTTCCGACCATATTTTAGGGAAAAAAACAACCCACCCCACAGTACAAATATTATTGTAACTATTCCAATCTAGGTATTAAAGCCATAAAGGCACAAAGGTGCTTATGTTTTCAAAATTGATTCCTTTAGAATTCTTTTTGGTGTCATTTCTAATATAAGTACTAGACACTACTACCGCTTCGAAAACAAATGGCGCTCTAAGAGAGCTCTAAGAGAGCGCCATTTGTTTGCGCTCTTTTTAATAAAAATATACAATATTGTACTGTTATTATAAAAGTTACCTTTACCCTTAAAGCTATATGTTATGTTTTTAAAGTGATAACCCTCACTTCTAGGATTAATACACAAATAAAATTTGAAAAACAAAATTTTATGAAAGATGCAGGACTCGAGCCCACGACCTCCGGCGTTCCGTGCCGGTGCTCTAACAAACTGAGCCAACCATTCGAGTAACGTATCGTCATAAAATCTTGTATGCAATGTTCAACTCTCATACGATACGTTACTCGAACGGTTGGCTCAGTTGGTTAGAGCACCGGCACGGAACGCCGGAGGTCGTGGGTTCGAGTCCTGCATCGTTCATAAAAATTTCTTTTTCCAATTTTACTTGTGTACCCTTAATGCTATTAAGTATCTTATGAAGCCTACTAGAATTAATTACAAGCAATCCCTTATTTCTAGTATTAATATAATGAAAATCACTATTATGAGCAAAATATATATATTTTGGCAATATCGGCTCATGCATTGTAGATATATTGCAGTTTTTAATTTCACCAACTCTGTTCCCAAGGTGAGATCACTGAATTTAACAAGGTTGTAACACCGGACTTCTGTTAGAAGTTGAGAGTGTGGTCTACTTATGGCCTTGTACGCCTACAGCAAATATGGTCTCTGATATTATGTAGATTAGCTAAATCGTTATGTTGAAACAATTAATTAATACAGACCAATAAGACGAAGGTTGTATAACTTACAAATAGTTAAATACCTTTTTCGATTCATTCATGAAATACATCACTATAATGAACCCTTTTTCAACCAAAATCTTCAATGTGTAAGATTTTTTAAATATTCATTTGTTTATTTTACAACTTTGTAATTACAAAAATAATTAGGACTCTAGGCAATAAAAATAATTTTAAGTATTTGTCTGTTTATCGGTTGTCTGTGCGTGTTAAACAAAAAAATGGCAGTTGTAGAGACTGTATATACAATAGAAAACTTAGAACTTTATTAGAATTAGTAGTTTAAGTGTTTAAAACAATTAAATTATTAATTTCGATTAATTTTTAAAACTAATTTTCAATAAAAAATTAATCAAACAAACACACTTTTTCAACAATACACACATTAAACTTTTTTCTAAACCCATTAAACTTCACTTATAAGATTTAAACATCACTATTGTTGTACAATACGTCAGCTGTATAGCTACAGATATACTGCTATAAGCATTTCGGTGAACCGAACTCAGGAGATTTCACCCACACAAAGTGTCTAACTATTTATATTTAGTTCTTTTATATATTTATTTATCGCGTGTTCCAGTCATGAGCATGTCGGTGACGCGAACCCTAAAGATTTTTCCCTACCATAAAATTCGCAACCCGGCTAAAGAAGTTTTCACTTCTAAAAACGTTTCAATGGATTCGAATACAGTTTTAACTGGTAAAATTTGATAAAGTAAGCATTAATGTTTACTTCAGTACAATCGATTCATATAAACAAAAAATATTAGGCTGAAATCTAGGCGAGTAAAGTTGCGGGCGCACACTTGTAAAAATTAACCGTCATGTTATTACAATAGAATTAGTAGACGATTAATAGAAAAAAAAACAAATTGTCATTGTTAATAATGTCAATTGTCAAGTTATATAAAAATAAACGTATTTTAAATAAACGTTGTAATAAACGTTGCCTGCTGTTCTTACCATATACTTACAATACACTAGCGAATAGACAAACAAAGCATGCAAGAGAGAAGAAAATCTCTAACGGAGATACAGCAAGAAAACGAAATCGAATCCATTCTCACTGTAACCGATTTTGACTAACAAGTCGTAAAGAGTCAGCCACGCTAGGAGTCAGCTCTTTAATATTTTATATGTCAAACTACCATCAGTCGTCACGCGACCTGTAATGTCATCTATACGCTATTATACTCTAAGTATGATTTCCTAAACTAAAAACCAAAAATAGAAAACCGTCATAATTATTAGAATAAAACAAACACTAAGTTTCTTCCCACTTATATATAAGAAGCTTTCCTTGACATTAAGATAATATACATAACATTCATAAACATATAACTGTTTAAGACAATGAGTTAATTATATGATATATGAATGAACGATAACACATTGTTAAGACGCCTTTCTCTACTGCGCTTTCAACTTGTGTGAACTTTGATACCGCATGTAGTTTTTAAATCTAAAATAGTATCCATATTTGAACTAAGTTGGTGCTTATAGAATTTACTAAAAATAAAATAATCTATATCCCTACTAATATTATAAATGTGAATGTTAGTTTGTTTGTTACGCTATCATGCCTAAACCATTCAATCGATATCGATTAAATTTAACACAGAGATAGAATAGAGCTTTAAAAAGGACATAGGGTACCTTTTGCTCCGAAAATAAACAAGAAACGAAGTGGTTGAAATAGGGGATGAAAGTTTCTATGGAGATCATCATTATCGAAGATGACTGTAAAATTTTTGTATTTAGGCACTTGATAAGAAGTTATTTATAAACATTTGTTGGAAGGGATGGAATAGACGATTAAAGTACGCAGAGAAATACTATTAAAAATACTGTCCACAATAATCAGAGATATCCGCTGTATCGTAGAAGAGCGCCGCGCCGGCAGCGTAGAGCAGTTTGTATGTGTATTATTCGCAAAATATCCTAACCAATACAAAATGCTGCACGCGGACAAAGTCGCGGATAAAGCTAGTAATATATAAAGCATTAGCGGACCCGACAGACGTTGTTCTGTTATAAAATAAAAACTCTTGCGGAAGGAATTTCTTTAAATCCGTTCTTAGCTGATCTCTACTCGGCGAAAGGAATATTTCTACCAAATTTCAAGTGTCTGCGTCTTATGGTTCCAGAGATATCGTGATGAGTGACTATATACGTGGAAATCTCTTCTATATATATATATAGATAAAGACCCTGTTGGAAATTTTATTGCTCAGCAACCACAAAAGGTATAGACCTATATAATATATCGTTGGAAAGGTCTCGATGAAAAAAGGTTAAAATCGTTGCGTTTGTGTTTCGAGGTGGTCGAGGATCAAAAGCTAGTCAGGTTCAAATATTTCCCATGGCGTTACATTGATAATGAGGTTTGTTGCTACAGGAAATCGTAAAACTGTACATCCCTTTTTGAACTAATTCGAGCATTTTTTCTAAGTTTTAACTACCATTGCATTTGCTTAACAAGGCATGCATACACAGGTAGGATAGCGCGACAAACGAACAGTACTAGTATGTTAATAATAACTCTTTAATTTACGTTGATGTAGCAGAGGTATCGGTAGTTAAGTCCGCTAGGAATTTTAGTAACCTTTGCTCTTCTCAAATATTATTGTTTATAAAGAATTGGCCATGTCTTTTTCCGTATCCGGTATCCGTTCTATGTCAAATATAAACTTTAATCTAGCTAGTCGAAAACCAAGTCTGAATGTGACAATACAGTTCAGATCTCTATTAGACCTAACAAAACAATCAAACAAACGATCTGTAATGCATTACGTAACTGGCGCACTGAACTTTCAAAGCCCAGACGGAGGCATTCGCACTCACATCCGGCTGAGGAAGTAACGGCACTTCGCGTGTGTGGCGAATTGATCCAACTTACGATCATTAGGCTTTGTCATACCGGAAAATAGAAGATGCGCTTTTGTGAATATTAACGACTTTGAGGTTTATGTGGCTGCACATAAATTTGCTTATGCTGTGCACTCGAATAATTTATTACGCACCATTAAACTACCTCGGTATCGCATGGGAAAATTATTTTTGTAGGGAAAACATCTTTACGCGCACTTAGCACTTTAGTTAGTATTTTGACTGGGATGTTTACGCACCTAGCTCCTTGATTGAGCCATTGTGCGTGACTTCTTACTTCAATCAACCCAGATCATCTTAGTAATCTAGCAGCCTTTCAAATTGCTGCAGGCGTCAGGAAGCAATACTGAAGATCGGTGAATTTTTTCCGTTATTCGGCTACACACATGGCGTTTCTTTTCAACCTCTGCATCAGGAGCTGTCTGTCACACCTATTGTAAGTAGATGCTTGTTTAAGCGTTAGTAGCCGGTAATAATACATATAGTTTAACGTATATTCTGTTCTGTGTGTTCTGATCTTTCTTTTTTCTGATTCTTTGCCTGCGTTCTTCATTGTTTCTCCATTCTGTAAGACGGGTTTCTTCCTCTTTATTGCGCAGTCACTTTTGATTTAGGATTGAGATGTGCCAGCAGTTCTTTCCCACCTCGGACCCCCTTTTGGCTAGTTCGCCTGCAATATCATTGCCTTTTGATCACTTTATTTTGTGGCTATTTTAAATGAGCTGTCACGCCTGGCTGTACAGCGCTCGTCGATTCTCGCAATGGGAGTGCCATCATTCAGAGCAAAATTGTCCACAGACAAAAAAAAAAAAAATTGTTAATTTAATAACTTTGTCACGGTTGCACAAAAATAGTCATAAAGTTATAACGTTAACAAGTTTTATTTTGTAATATTAACCTCGCTTTTATTAAGTTTTCACTTTTGTCGTGTTGTCTTAAACACACATCGTAAATAATAATTCACATGAACAAATTGGTCTATAATTTGTTATGGTTTCAAATTTAACACCACCTAACGGTTTTTATACTCGATCATCTTAAGCTTAAAGCTCCAAATATATTTTGACGAAGGTATGGTGTTGTATAGGGGCTTCAGTTTTAGCAATTAAACAATCTAGTTGGGTCAATTTTACGTGCAGTGATGGCAGTCACTCCAATCAGCCTAGCTACTTATGTAACTTCGGAACACTTCTAGGATGTTTGCAAATTTCGACCTCGTAATTATTAAGGCTTTTGCCAGATGGCTGGCCACTACTCCACATTCCATGATAACATAGGTGAGGTATTTTGACGATATTTGTCTACATTCCAGAAATGTCTCAAATTGAAACTGAATGCTATTAATATCAGATGTCTCTTTTAAACACCGGTATTCAAACAGTGACAATAATATACTTGAATATAGTTTACGTATTTACTACTACAACTTCTGGAACCAGTAAGATCCCTGATACTTATTAATGCCCTTAAATATATATAACGGGGCAAGGCGGGTCACGTCGTCAGGATCCTCGTGGTTATCCATTGTTGTGGGTGTTTTAACACGACAGCAAGTAAAACACATTGTTAAAAACACAGGGTATCATTATTAGCAACAAACGTTACATTCCCGCAATGCGCTTGCGACACAACCGCCTCGCTCGAACGTTCTTCTCTGGCTGCCTGCTCGGCGCTCGGCGCTCGCCGCGCGCCCGCTCTCGTCCGTTCTCGCAACGCACCCCGATTACACGCGAGCAAAAACGAATAGCGGATGCTCGCGTCTTGGCTCGACGTTCTTGACTACGACACATATTTTACTATAAACCAATTTAGATTTAAAAATCTCCTTAAGGGATAAAAAGGCTTACAAGTTACAAGTTTATAATTAACACAGTATTTTTATCAATGCAAGCTATGTCGCCAAACTAAACAGGGGCAAATTTTGAAAACGAAATCTCAACGTCCTCGTTACAAGTGTGCATACAGGCTTACCTTAACTAAGCGGAGGTCACTTAAGCCGTTTATCAGTTCATTGCTAAGTAAAAGTTGAGTGGTGGCTTTTCGTAAGCGGATTGACGAATTGAAAGTTATTCAGACATCGATACGTTGTAAGAAATTCTTACACAATCTTGTGAGATATCATCAATTGCACTTAGTTTCATTGAAGCAGACGCAGATGTTGACCGGAACGAAGGGCGATGTCGGTTAGAGCTAATATGGTGATCCGTTTCACGCTTTCAGGATGCTGTTGAGGCTCCCTCGCTATTGCAGTGCCTCAGCGTTGACTGTTTCTATGCAATAAATAATGACATTTAAAAATAATGATTATAATTTAAATTGACCTAAGTGCTTAAAATATAGAGTTTATTAATGTTAAATCAATTATAATAATAACTAGATGCATCAACCTTTAAAACTTGAATTCATTGTTTGTGTAAGGATGCTTTGTGAATACCATGGTCGTGATAACTGTCATATAATTAGTAATCGCTCAAAAGTAAGGGAATCCATATAAATTTTATTATTTTTGCATACTTTGGCGTACAAAACGTATTTATTAGCTCTAATCACATGCTGAGCCCATAATAACAGTTTGGCAATTTGTCCGTACTGCTTATATTACTCCGCTCTCAATTACAGCTTGCACATTCATTAAATAAATTCTATTATTCAATACCATTGTGTTTCGCCGCGACGTGACTTGACGCCGCGCCCAAATTCTTCACGCCTGACATATTACGACTTGTCACTTTGTCAGTTGTCACCAGAGTTAGCTATTACATCCTCGTTGCAATGATCGATGGTGTAAGTGAAAATTGAAATCATTACTCTATTTGTTTGAACCGTAGATTTAGACTAGCGCATAGATGAGCTGACAACCCGATAGTCGGTGACCAATTTTGATTTGGTCCACTGTTGAATATCTTTGTTTATTTTATTGCAATAACAATGACAGTACTATATTGTAACCCCCTTATTCATAATAGTGTGCTAACTTAAAGCATTGCTAATTCTCACTCTGTCTTCTTCTATTGATCTAAGTCAGAATGAGAAAAAATACTACTAAGCGGCTGTTTAAAGTTAGCGGACCAATATGAATGAGGGGGTAAATATATTAAAAAAGAGCGCAAAAAATGAATGCCGGGAAAGTTTCTTGTGCCGTTTCTTCTCTCTCAGAGCGCCACTAATTGTTTCCGAAGCGGTGGTAGTAATATGTGAACTGATATGAAAAAAAAATCTTAAGGAATCAATTTTGAGAAAATAAATGCCTTTTTATGCTTTTTTATTATAAATATAACTATTAGATAATAAATAGAGTTATAAAATATCAATGGATACATTTCATGAGTCACTCCGCTACTATTGGTGTGTTGTATCACGACTGGGTGCTTTGTTTAAGAATGCTGTAAAGCCTTGTTCTGTAACAGATTATTGCTTTTATAATCATTACATTGAGAAACGTAAGCCGCCTTTCGAATAATAAATGAAACCAGGGTTGCTTGACGTTGAAATTCTGATATTAAATGAAAGAATAACTTAAGAATAATAACCTATAATTATATATTATATATTTTATTAAAAAGAGCGCAAAAAAGAATGCTGGGAGAATTTCTTGCTCCTTCTCTCTCAGAGCGCCTTTTGTTTCCGAAGCGGTATTAGAAATGACATCAAAAAGAATACTAAACGAATCAATTTTAAGAAAATAAATGCCTTTTATTAGCCTGCATTAGAAATACTTATGTTTAGGTATATTTAGTTTGTGTTAATGTTTTTACTAAGGTTCTTTATTGACTTCCAATGACGTTGTATACACATATAAGGATATATCATTCACAGTCTGATAGCGGAAGGGCAAAAGTGTGCTTAGAGACAATGTAGGCACACTTTTCTGTTTAGTCGTGTCTCAACTGTTACTGTTCGAATCAAACATGAACTGAATAAATATTTTACATTGCTGTTTATTGACCAAGGATATTTTCAACAACTGGAGTAAATGCGGCAATGTATATATAACAGTCGAAGCTTACTATGGTGTAATTTGTGGCATGTTCCATATTTAAGGCTTTGTTTTTATTTGAAGTGATTTGTCTATATGTATATATAGATACAGAGCATATAGAATATTATTGTTAACACACAAATAAAATTTTATGAAAGATGCGGGACTCGAACCCACGACCTCCGGCGTTCCGTGCCGGTGCTCTAACCAACTGAGCTAACCGTTCGAGTAACGCCTCGTTATAAAATCCTGTTTGCTTTGTTCAACTCTCGGGTTGTGGCTTCATCTACAGGATCTACTTTACAGTTGATAACCTGCTCAACCCCAATATTTGCATGATAGGAAATAGATACGCATCGTTCATAAAATTTTGTTTTTCAAATTTTATTTGTTAATCCTAGAAGTGAGGGTTATCACTTTAAAAACATAACGAATTGTTTATCATTGTTAACTTCAAACGATTTATATTTTGAGTAACTTCACCTGGTTCTCAAGTCGTACATCAGGGCCTATTTGAAATCTTCTTCTCACTTGCACGCCCTGTTCGTCTAAACGCTAGTATATTGTAAATCTTTGGTTAAATTTTTATAATTCATAGTTAAACATGCTCGTATATTCACTAAAAAGTTATCCGAGCAGATTCTAGGTACCTATATATTCCACGGTGTTGACATTGTTACCTATTTCCACTCACATCAGACGTAGGTATGTGATATTAAACTACATCGATTACATGTTTTGTGAAGCATTTTTAAATGAACTTTTAATTCATTATTAAGTATTAAGTACTTCGTGCATGCAAGAAAAGTGAAAGAGTTATTGTTGTGAACGAATACCTCTCACGCCCCCGAATAGACTTATAACCGTAATTCGCTGCTTCTGTGTAATAAAAAAAATATTAACATAGTTTAAACAATTTGTTATTTTTTAAGTGATAACAACTTTAATAAGTTTTAATTTTTTGTCACTTAAATAACAAATTGTATAGATTTGAAAGAGCGACATCTCAAGTCAATTTCCTAATATGCAAATATTGGGGTTCAGCAGATTATCAACTCTAAAGTAGATCCTATAGATGGAGCCACAACCTGAGAGTTGAATAAGACATACAAGATTTAACAACGATACGTCACTTAAACGGTTGGCTCAGTGGAAAGAATGCTCGAACTGAACGCGAGAGATCGCGGGTTCGAGTTACGGATCGTTCATAAATTTTGTTTTCAAATCTAATTTGAGTAATTAACATAGTTATTATGATTGCAGTTTCGTAAAGCCTCATGATCCTGAATTTTTAAGTGTTTAAAATTAGCTCAAGTAAATTAGAGTGATGGTATGCTTAAAATTAAGTCTCAATGTAATACCCAAAATGATACGTGTTACAATTGTAAAATGTTAACAGTGTTTTTTTTTTAACGTAGCTTAATCGTGGCGTATAGATCTGTCTATCTTAGGGGTTAAGGGTTGTGGATTTAACCTCTACTTTGCCATTATCCCCGTCAGTGCGTTTGTTTTAAGCAGTTCGTACAAGCAGTTAAAAGCGGACACGTATGGCGTCAGCTTAAATCTATCTGATCAGCGGAATGTAATTGTTATAATGACCGGGAGTTATCACCTACTATCGAATCAGCCCCGTTATCGTTAGTTGCTGATGTATAAAACGAAGAGTACTTACGGATGACAACTCTACAAAAGCTGTCTTAACTCTACAAAATGTTTCCAGCCACTAAGGCGGGGTTTCCACTGCGTTCGTTCGTTCAGACTACGAACATTCGCACGAGCTAGTTATTATAGGAGTTTACTCGAATTCTGATGAGCACACATATCCGAGTAACATTCGGCTTTGCACAATCAAGATGACTAGAATCTATTATGGAAGTGATAAGATTTTGTAGTTATTTAAAGTCTCAATAAAATATAAAACTATAAAATATATAAATATATGAAAAAAGATTAAAGATTTTGATTCGAAAATAGATTTTAAGTCGTTGTTTGCGTGTTACAACTAATTATATCCCATTATATCCCATAAGTGTAGGTATAAAGAGGATATATGTAAAAGATTGTTTTAGACTCCATTACGAACAAAAAAGTATGTCATTGGCAAAATACAATTTTAGTAAAGCAATACTTGCTAGATCTAAACATTCCAGTTTAGTTTAAACGTATACACTTTTATAATAAAGTCCCAGCCACTGTTCAGGCATTATCTATAAATAAATTTAAATGTTTTAAAAAAAATGGCTCTGCCGTAAATCCTATTACTCCACAGCTGAATATCTAAGTGATCGGACAGCCTGGGACTAGATTATGATTATTTTACAGTGACAGAAATGACTGTACAATATTTTTTATTTTTATTGAAAAGAGCGCAATAAAGAATGCTGGGAGAGTTTTTTACGCCGCTCCTTCTCTCTCAGAGTGCCATTTGTTTCCGAAGCGGTAGTAGTATCTAGTATATTAGAAATGACATCAAAAATATTTTTTTCTACTACTAATACTTTTATCTAAGATGGCGCCATTTTGTTATTATAAATTGATCTGAATGAACTCGAATGAATATAACCGCAACCGAGTAAGCGAAAACATAGCTCGGATTATGTGTACTGTAGTGTTCTCTAACTAACACTAATAGTAGTGTTAATCTCAAATTAGCTAGCTTATTTATTTACGCGGACTGAGGCAATGGAGCGAAGCGGAGTTGTGGACTGTATACGTCCTGATACGGAGTGAGCTAGCAGGTCGGAGCGACGTTCATGCGACGGGTCATCTTTCGCTCCCACGCTCCGCTTTCTGCACCGAATACTCCGTTTCTCTATGACATTTTAAACTAGCTCGCTAATCCCTGTCCACTGCAGAAGAGCAAATTCTAAGCAATCCTATTGGTTAAAATTGGCGCAGCTTCGCTCAACCTTAGCATGGTGAAAATCCTGTTTTATAATCCTGCGAAATTTATATTGTTGTTGTCATCAATAACATATCTCTATTTACAGATATATTGCTATCATCGTTTAATAACAAAATCTTATCTATACATAGTTATGTCCAATATAGTTATATTATTAGCTGTTATAGTCCAATGCTATCTGTCGATGGGTTACTGAAATGTAATTAAGCGTAAAAGGATAGATTTGTCTACCTCTAGTAAGTTAAACTAAGGATAGATAGTTTATTGAAAACGGCTGTAAATAAACACCTTTATAGCTGTAAAGTAAAAGACCCCGCAAACTGCAGACTTTCGATCGGCCGATACTTTGGTTGAGTTCGGCTGTTAAGTGCGCACACTGGCCCGACTAAACAGTTGGGTCTGTGATGAGTGCGCACACTAGATAACTATCGGTTGACAGTTTTAGGGACGATTCGCTATTAGTTTTAAATCGGCTATTGATGAGTCTGGCCGACTAAGCAATCGGTGGTGTGCGCGCCTAGAAGAGCGCTGTACTGATTTAACAGTTTAATAGTTTGCTGACGGTTCAGTTTGAAGGCAATCGTGTAGCCCATCAAACTTTTTTGTCGGCCAATACCGAATGGTTTTAATGTGCGCCCTCTCATACATCTTCATACTAATTAAGAAACCAACCAAACTATCGGCCGATCAAAAGTCTGCAGTTTGCGGGGTCTCTAAACTGGAACTGTGTTATTTATAAACGCGAAGTAAAGTAATTACAAATTTAAATACTTTTTGTCTTTATCTTACCTTTGTCACTACAGAATTACATGAGAGGGAGAAGTAATTTTAAACTTGGAGTAACTTTTCATTGCATTTGTTAATAAGACTGTTAATGTACACAGTTCGTCCTGAGCAGAACTATCAACACATCTATTTCTACCGCAAAACAGCAATGCACTTAAGCTTACTGTTTTGTTATGGTTTGAAGATGTGAGTACCAGGCAATTAGAAGCCCATGAAACGTTCCATTTAGTTAATAAAAGTGGAACAGACTTTTTTAATTATTGTATGGTCATCAGTCCTTGACAAGTGAGCGAAGTTTCAATGAAATCCGTCGTTAAAGTGCATGAGAATGACGTTCAAAGATACCGTTCCGTTATTTATCACTCACCTCCAATACATTGCGCTGACAGACAAACGAAGAAGAGAAGGAACCTTTAATTTGTGATTGTACTATCTCATATTTAATTGTGCTTTTTTAATTTCAGGTAAGTCAACTTAAGGATATAAGACACACGTCATTTAATGCACAAGAGAACTCCATGTGACTACATAAAGGTGAGTAAAATTATGATAGTGCCTCTTGTGGTGGGCATGTGTATTAAATAGATTCCGGAGTGCAAACCACATGAATTTAAGGCGGGCTGTATGTTTCAGGCTTCAATTTGAGCATCTCTATCAATTATATACACAGATGTATATATTTATTTTTAGATTTCAAGAAATTTATTCAAACAAAACTGCTTATATCTGTATTTACAATTCTATGATTACAATGAAATAATTTATCTTTACGGGGAAGCTGGTACGCTTCCAGCGTTGACAGCGTCCGGACAAGTCCGGACTTTTTGACTCCAAGTCCGATTTTGTCCGGATCTCTTACTTGTCCGGATTTTATTTTCGATTAGATGGAATATAATAATAAGACTAATTAATAACTAATATCCAATAAGTCTTTAATCTTTACAATGAAATTTCAACAAGATCAACTAAAAACTCCGGACATTTATCGAAATGTCAGGACTTTTTAAAATACAAAATGGTAACCAGCCAGCCAAGCTAATAAGAGATAGAAATACCCAATAACAACTGACAAATCACGAAAAAAAATATAATTTTTCTCAATTTATTAACCATTCCCTGGTATTAAGTAGTGGAGTTAGTCTAATTGACTATTGTCTTAAGATTGCTTCCAAGTCATCAATACAAAATATCCCAAGTCACATTCCTATAGAAAAAGCCTTCTACTCGGGGCCAGTAAATACTTGTTTAAACCAGTTTCACATTGTTTACGATGTTGGTAACTATTCACGTGTTTTAGATTTTTATGTTTTCCATAAATATAATATGTAGGTACTTATGCGGTTACAATTAAAAATATTAACAATTATTGCAGATGCAAAAACAACCGGTATGTAAATAGCATTAACAACTCTATCATACGTAAATAATATTAACAAAGTTGATTTCAATAAAAACTTGTGTTACAAGCTTATTAAAAGAGAACTGCATATTATTCTCGATTTAATTTGAATTACAAAAATACATTGAATAAAATATTATTAAATTTAAACAACACGTATTGCTTGCAGTCCTCAGTGTTACTTATTAAACAATTATTCGCATTGTACCTATTTAGTGATAATAGTGCTGTCTCGGCGTTTCCCAAACGTGCGAACGGGAGAGATGCATCTCTTTGGCGATTTCAGTATTTTTTTTGATGAAATTGGCGGTTTAGGAGTAAACTGTTTTTACCTACTAGATCGTATCAAATATTTTGATTTTAATGTCAATCGCTTGAGGAAAATGTAATCTAGGATTATACGTTTCGCTTTTTAATTTTCGGAATACTCATCTGTTTGTGAAAAAAAACTCTAACGCGAATAATCTTAATTTACACTGCCTATAACTTTTAGGTTATTATGAAAAAGTAAAATTATATTGACGTAATTTTCTATTATCTTTATCACTTCCTAAAAAAATTATCTAAAATTAATATGATTTAGGGATTGTTGAAACTTGTTCGCTTTTAATTCGAACATGTGGGTGGTACCTACACGTCTCTATTAAATACGTTAATACTTAATAAACAATAAATACGGTGCTAATAAATCGTAGATTGTCTTCAGTTAAGTCCCACGCGGCAGTGTCATTTACCTCGAAGACATTAGGATCACTGACCATCATCAAATACAGTTACTTTGCCCAAAATGGTTGAGTGCAAGGAAGCACTACAGTTGAACCACAGTTAAACTTATGTGACGCACCTTCTAATTCGTATTGTTTGTGGACTTCTTTAGGTATTCTGAGCACTTTATTTTGTGAGTTTTGAATTAGACTAAGGCGTCACGCTCGGCTATGTTCAGCTCATTTGAGTAGGAACAGTCAGCTCGAGAGAGACGTTGTTTGAAACTAAAAGTAGATTTGATATTATAAATTTAACACGCACCTTTTAAAATTTCTGTTGTGCCATAATTTCATTACAAGAAAAGGGAAAACTAAATAATTATTGTGATGATAAAAATTCTACAAACTTTCGAAAAATTAAATTTTGATATGACATTTTGCATATAATGCATTTGTTTAGTTGAAGCAAAGCGCACCGGTCACCAGTTAGTTTAACATATAAATTGTCATTAATCCTTATTTATTTTAGGTTTAATTGTTATTACCTAAGAGGTTAAATTATTTTTTAGAGTGGAAGTAACGAAAATGAAGAATAGAAGGATGTACGTTTACACATTTTTAAATAAGTACTTAGATAATAAGTTTACGAATGTATAACAAATAAAATATTTAAAAAATCAAGTAGTGGCATCATTTGTATAAATAAATTTAAATTAAACAAAAACTTGTAACTATATTTACAAAACTATTATTATATTAAATATATCTTTACTATATGTGTACCAAGAATAGCGTTGGATAGCTAGGCTGATCCGTTGCCCGAAATAACTACCATCGTTTGGGTTTCCAGTAGCCCTGTTGAGCCGCGAAGATAGTACTTTGTACATTCTCCGCGCATCTAAGTCTCACGTGCCAAGTGTTTCGACACCAATAGGCACAAAAATGTATGATTCACTGAGACCGACATATTTGCAACGTTTGCTGTCTTCGGTAGTCGAAGCAGCAGCCCCAGCATCAAATGACGTAGAAGAGTACGACGTACTTGGACAGAGAAGGACAAAGTGTTGATGCGTCACGTCCCACACCAGCGCCCTAATTTAAATTAAATCTAATCCACATTGCTCGATGCTGATGATTTCTGATGCGACACTGGAGTTCGAATTACCAGGCGAAGCCAGGGCGGGACGCTAGTTATAAACAATATTGCACTAATAATATGTTAATTTGTAAAGTGTCCGCCAGTTGTTAATCGATTACACAACTCAATTAGCTCAATTGTTGTTTGAAAGCATTGAAGGTATTTGAAATTCAGTTCAGACTTAACTCAAAGTCAGAACGAGGTCAGTTGGTGTCACGATCTCAAGAGACGACGGCCTACAGGAATTATTATTCAAGTGCAACAAGCACATTCTATATTGTAAATAGTGATTTGTAAATGTACTGGCTAGCTTAGAGACGGGCTTGGGGTTTCATTCCCAACCATTCCGACATCACCGACATCATGACCGACATAGCTCAAATGATTTCGAAACTGAAGTGGCAGTGGGCATGGAACATAGTTCGACGGACAGATGACCGTTGGGGCAGTAAAGTCCTCGAATGGCGACCACATACCGGAAGACGTAGTAAGCCACCCTCAAGATGGACCGACGATCCGGTTAAGATCGCCGGAATAGGTTATTCTGTATAATGCTACCAAATAATGAGAGTTGCTGAGAGTTACACAACACAACTAACATAGAACTTAGTCGTAAAATAATATACAGTTTCACGCCGCTTTTGGCGGTAAGCGATGTCAAAATGGACGCCAAGCCCATATCCCTCGTAAAAATTGGTTACGGCGGACTTCATTGTAATAGTTTGTATTGTTGGTCAATTCTCTTAAATGTCTTTGGTGTGCGTATTACTATATCAAATACCATGACAGCAAATTCATAATTTACAACTTACCTACTGTTATAGCGCCATCTCTTGTTTTGTTCTATAAAAGTATTTAAAAGTAACCTTTGTGTGCACGGGGATTCGTATTTGACCGGTCTTTAAGACAGCTACATACATTACAGGTCTTAGTAGTAATTAAAACGTCAGCTTTTCTTCATACTTTTACTCATATCTTTAGAGTATAAGTATTTAGTGATGGGAGTGCTATCTTGACGTTTCTCAAACGTGAGAACGGGACAGATGCAGCGCGTTTGCGACTTACTGTATATTTTATAGTGAAATTGGCAGTATGGGAGAAAACTATTTTCAGTTGTCATGTCATCAATCGCTGGAGCAAAATATAATATAAAATAATACGTTTTGCTTATTTGTTATATTCAACACAAACAGTGTAAAATTACATTACAATGTCAAAGTTTTAACGAAAAAAATCGTAATACATGCAAAATTTAAGCATTTATAAAATTTGGAAAAAATACATCACAATTGAATATTACTAATGGATCTTAAAAAGCGTTTTTGCTTTTCAATTGAACAAGTGGTACAAGTCCCTTTTTATATGAACAAGTGGGTGGTACACGTTAAATTCTGTATTACACTAGCGTATAGCGCATTCAAATGAGCTTGAAAGTATCTTCATTGTCGAAGGCAACCATTTCAAAGAACGGGCGTGAAGGCGCCTTGCATTCCTTATGAGTCACACACGGTCCCACAACGATCAACATACCTACATCCAACTATATTTGACTTTGCTCAGCTGTTTTAAACAATTCGATATTCAAAATGCAATGACTAATAAACGAGTTTGGCTCATGATTGTTTTCAAGTTATCGTTATCATCTCAAAATGGCTCTAACTAATGAAGTATTTCCTTATAATCCGCTACAAATTCCTTAATTGAATTGCTTGTTAAATGTTATAGTATCATTGTCCAATTACGTGGATTTAATGGATCAAGTAAGGGCATATTAATCATTTTGCTATTAAGCAAATTCTTTGATACTGAAATATAGTGGTTGTACCTACGATTTTACTTATTAAGTACTTCGCAGTTTTTGCATAGAAAATGTACAACATCTGGAGTAATATTGAAATATATTTCGCACGATCAACATTACTACATATTATAATACAATGTACTCCGCTACGTCTTCCTGTCTGTCTGCCCGCGATAAATTTAAAAATTACTGCACCGATATTCGTCCTGCTTTCGAGGTTTTTAGTGTTTGTGTTTTTCGAGGAAGGTTTTAGTATGTGATTTGTTAAGTTTTTAGTCCGCGCTGGATTATTTAATTCAGACACTCGAATGAAATGCCTGCCAACTTTAATTCAATATTACTAGTCACAGAATATTTATGAGCAGGTGGTACGAAAAATTCATATTATTTGTCTACGTTAACGTGATGTTTTATTCTTCTTTCACTAGATGGCGCTCTTTCGACGCCATACAATTACAAATCGTAGTTAATTTTTACGCGATCGAATAGGTAAAATATCTCACACTTGGAACTCAGGAGCAAAGACGATTTAAATATTACGTAATAAGAGGCGGGATTGCCTAAGTAAATATTGAAATTTAGTTTAGTATGAAACGTGCAGTGATGACTTATGTTTGACATAGTAGTAATTACAGTATGGTGATTGGCGACGAAGTATTTCCAGTTACGTTTAAAAGCGAACAGTTGCATAAAACGTAGTGGATTTCGGCTATCTCCGTTTTCACAAGATTATAGCCGTTATCGAATCGAGTGAATCGCTTTTTTCTTAGAGAGTTTCGCCAGGCTGCTAAGGAGTGTTAAGAATATAATGTGACACCTATGACGTAAGACAGTCCTGTATTCTGTAAGAGAATAATCTACTATTAAGAATGTATATCACTCAATATATAGTATAGGTATATGCATCAATGCAGCAATAGGTAGAGTACAGAAATGATTGCTCATTGAATACAATACTTTACACATTGAGTTTAAGGTCAAATTGCTTTATCTGTAGGTTTCTTGGTGATTCAATATTTATCCCACGCGCTAAAAGTGCGTTTTGAAACCTGCGTACTTGGAGAAATCTTTCTTTTTTATTGAACTGCTTAAAAGTACCAACATTAAAATTTATCTTTGATTATAACACATTTAGTAAACTTTTTAGGTATCAACACATTCCGTTCGATCCATAATAATATGCAAAATGCATGCATGCATAATTGTGTTGTTCATATGACCATTAGGATGAATCTGAACATTGACATAACCCTTGGGACTGAACTGCTGGACTGTTACATGTCTGTCTCAGTTTGATGAATGTCATTATAGTTATATAATTTAAATATCAATATTGTTTGTATATTTTTAATTAATCTTAATAAAAATAATATCAATAATAATTATGAGTTACTTATGTAAATTAAAACAAAATGGTAAATTGTTATTAACGGCATTTGCTCGCTTAAATGCTAGTGCTTGTGGCGGTGACTTGGGGCGAGTGTTCCCTTCCCTAAAATGGGGTCGAGGGAGGCGATGGCTGGTCCATGCGTCATACTCGTGAACGGGCGCTACTTGTGTTACCTTCATTGTGCTTCATATTTTTTTTTATTTATTTTATTTAATTATTTTAAAATTAAAGTTATTATATATTTTATTTAATATGTAAAAGGCTCGCACAATGCCTTTATTTATTAATGGTAGGTATGTGTTGATTAATGTATCTACTGTACTCAATCTCAAAATCTTGTATTTTTATTTATTAATTTACATTTTTTTTTAATTACGTACTCGGGTAAGCTATTTAGTTTTTGACGTTTGAGCACATTTGTTGCAACACTTTAAATTGTTATAGAAATGATTTGAAAATAAAAATTAAAAAACAGAACTTTTACTACCCAATCTGTTTTGAAAAGAGCAACCTTAGAGTTTCTTGCTAGTTCTTCTCTAAAGAAATCTGCATTCCGAATCAGCTGTATGAAAAAAAAAAGCACATTTCAAGTGTCATATGATTTAGCTATGAAATAAAATAATTTTGATTTGATTTGACTTTGAAGAGAATTAGTTCAATATAAACTTTTATATCTGTTTTTGTTTAAATCTAATTATTTTGGTATCAAGCTTTGGTAGAAGTTGTTACATAAACACCGGAATTCTAAACTTGTAATGAATACTACACATGCCATATGGCTGAAATTACATTTTTAAGGAAGAAAGTGACGTTCACAAAATAAACACAAGAATTAAACATAAGCTTCAATTGCATTAAAACACGTCTCCACCAAATAAGTACCTCGTTTATGGATGAGCCAGTGTAATCTTTTATATGTATTCTTCTTCTCTTTTAGAACATTCTTCTCATTAATATCCAGGTTCTATCAATTCGTAAATTTAAAATTAATATTATAGAAATTCTCTGCAAAAAATGGCATTACAAAAAATTCTCATTATTTGGAAGACAAATATCAGCTTAAAATAAGCCGTGTAATAAATATAAAATATGACGGTTTATTTTAAATATTTTAAAATAATTAAGATATAGTTTAAGACATGTAAAAACGCAAACTACTTACAGAATAAACATTTGAATTTGAATGTCATACAAGGGATATAAGTTTGATAGGTTCAGAGACATAATGTTACCATTTGAGCTATTTCTAGGCTTCTTAGTACAAATGCACGCCGGTTTAAAATACTCTTAGCTATTTCTCAGACATTAATGTCTTAATCGGGTAGAAATCTGATATTTATAGATTTACCAAAAATCTGTTGTTTATGTTTTATATGGCAACAAGAGACTAGACGTGGCGGACGTTCAGGTGATGGTTATTCATACGCCTTGTCCAATACAACGCAGGATTCTTGAGTAACCTATAAATTCTGAGCGGCACTACAATTTCGCTCCTCACCTTGAGACATAAGATGTTAAATCTCATTTGCCCAGTTATTTCACTAGATACGGCGCCCTTCAGACCGAAACACAGTAACGCTTACACATTTCTGGGCGCCGTTGTGGTACCCATAATCTAGCCGGCATCCTGTGCAAATCAGCCTCTCACTGGTAAATGCCCTCAGTCGCCTCTTACGACATCCTTGGGCCTGGGACTACCCTATTCTTTGACAATTGCCTAACCCGGTTTCCATAAACAAGTTAGCCAACATAATATGCAGATTTTGCTACAGTTGCGTAAGGTAACAAAGCATGATAGGAATTACCTAATATTGAAGTCGCAAGCCGCTCCGCAATGAATCTTTGATTGGCTCTCTTCAAAAGCCAATTTGTATGAACGAAACACAATGTTCATGCAAATTTAGATCTTATAACCTTCAGGGCGCGTGTATTGTTTTACAAGTACTAGATGCTTATGTTTGTAAGGGCTATTGAAGTCGAAAATGTTTTGCATTCGAAATAGAAATGTTATTTGAGAGCACTTATCGAACATTTACTGTGTTCGAATTCCAAACAATTTAATATAAAAGAATTATCAAGCACAAACCAATATTGAAAATGTCAACTTAGTTATAATTAATTGCATTTGCTTTCATAACATTGACATTATAATATTCTAGAATAGCTTATATAATAATTTACACGTTTAGATAGAGCCTCTCCCTGGTAGAGAACCGATGAAAACAGGCGAAGTTTATTACTTTAGTGTGTGTGACAAGCTACGTGTTACACTCGCCATTTGTATGTCACTTTGAGTTACTGTGCGTGCACTACTCAAAATATAGGTTATCATATATAGTCAACATCAATTTTTTTCGATGTTTTCACAGCCATCACAGACTATCTATACCACTGACCTCTACTATATACTCTAATTTAGTGGACTGGCGGCTGTCAAAGTACTTTTGTGCCTGTTTGATATTCGCCATTTCAGCACTGATGGCCATAGCGAGTCTGCGGAACTAAGACTAGTGATAACGACCCCACCTAAATAAACATCGATATATAGTAGGAATCTATTTACAAAAAAAATGTGTTCTTTATATACTTCTTCTTTTTATACTTCTTCGTTCTACTCGTTCTTTATATTTTATAAATAACACGGAAAAACGAACGAAATTAGTTCAAAATGCAATAATACTTCAATGTACTACTGGAGATAGGTCAAAATTAGGTCTCTGGACGCTCGCGAGTGGCGCTTCAAATAGCCACAATAAATTTGCTGTCAAACTTATGGAACAGCCTGTCCACTGTCCAGTGGTATTTATACAGGTCAGTGAACTAGACGTATAAATGAACTAAGTAGATTAGTTTATTTGCCAATATAAAGTTTTTTTACGGAACAGTATAACAAACATATACTTTTATAAGTACATTTAGCTTTAAGAAGATTTGTGGGTACTAGAGATATAATTTATTTAAATTATCCAACATCAATGTCATCAAAAGGAAAATCCGTGATATTCTTGTATTGAAAATCGTGCTCATGATCGGAATAATGTTTTTTCCTTCTCCAAATGTTTACGTGATCTGTTTAATTGAATGACATTTTCAAGGTTTTTGAGAGGTACACTTCCCCGTTGTAAGGGTAAAACCGATGTGTCATGTCCTCTAGAAGCAATCTATAATTATTATTATAAAAAACTTGCTGTTTACGCTATTTTATAACAACAACTAATAGGTAGGAAAGAGATGAGAGGATTGAGAGAGAAACTTCCCATAACACATAGATCAATGGAGAGGAATATGGCCGGTTATAAACTACAGGATAAGATAAGAAACACTGACCTAAGGAAAATTACGAAACTACCGACATACTCCAACGAATAGACCAACAAAAGTGGAGATAGGCAGGGCACATCATGCGAGATAAAGTGGGGAAATGGATCCAAAATAGTTACAGAATGGTACCCCAGAGATGGCAAAAGAAAACCAGAAAGACAGCACACAAGGTGGTAAAACTTTGTAAAAATAATATTGCAAGAAATAAGAAAGACACTGGGATCACATATCAACACCAAGCGTATGTTACAAAATTTTAAAATATGGCATTGAGCGTCAAGACGTATCTAATAGTGGCCGTAATAAAGAAGCTATACTGTTCCTAGGTAGTGCGGTATCTAGTTGGAGCGCAGCGGAGACCAATCCTTAATCTAAGACAGTTAACGAAAGATTAATTTAGTTCTCAAGTCAATCAGTTTGTTGTTATCTGTCATTGTGTAAACTGTGAACACACACAGACAGCGCGTTCAGCGTGTACCAATGTCTAGTTACCCGTTACTGTTAGTTACCTTTCACAACCAAACAGCATTACACGCATACCTATTTACTAATCTGATTTATATTTACAACGTCCTTGCTTTGTATTTAGTTCCTAGAAACTTGTTCGATCGTTTTAACACTTTAACTATAAATAATTGTTATGAGTAGGTACCGGGAAAGAAAATCTTAAAACAATGGATGTTTCCGCCCAAGATGTTAATTGTTTTTACCTTTACTTTAATTGATAAGCAAAATAAGATGCTTCTTTTCTATTGCATTTTTAGCTGGAGGACAATCTTTTTTTATTGTTTTAAGTAAATTATAATTTCTTGCAATCTATTATTATATTAGTACCTACCTATATGACGTGGTTTTGCCAGTTAAATTAAGTTACCGCGCCCGCTCATTGTATGCATCATGTCATAATATATAATGAACAGTGGGAGGCTCCTTTGCACAGGATGCCGGCTAGATTACGGTTACCACAACGGCGCCTATTTCAGCCGTGAAACAGTTATTTGTAAACATTAATGTGTTTCGGTCTGAAGGGCGCCGTAGCAAGTGTAATTACTGGGCAAATGAGACTTAACATCTTATGTTTCAAGGTGACGAGCGCAGTTGTAGTGCCGCCCAGAATTTTTGAGGCTTTTCAAGAATCCTGAGCGGCACTGCATCGTAATGGCCAGGGCGTTTCAATTACAATCAGCTGGATGTCCTGTCCGTCTCATCCCTTATATTCATAAAGAAATGAAATGTCTGAACTATTTGTACTTATTGTGAATATATAGGTATTTTAAAGTAAAAAAAATAGGTTCTGAAATAAGTAAACACCATGAATTATATTATAAAACCTCCGAAACACGCTGCATCTTATGGTATAATTATTATTTCGATCGGTTCAGTAGATTTCGGAGAATAACCGAAAGAAAAAAACGGCTGTCCATTTAAAATAGATAATATAATAAATACATCATAATCTTAATAAAGTTATGACACTATGTGCTTAAGTGCCTAAAGGTTATAAGGGCTTTGGTGAAAACCAATCACGTTGTATACACATATAAGAACATATCATTCGCAATCTGACAGCTGAACGGCAGAAGTGTGCTTAAAGGCAATGTTCTCCTAAGTCAACTGTCACTGTCCGAGTAAGGTCTTAAATCCAACTAACTTTACCTGAACTGATTTTTTTACATTGCTGCTTATTGACTAAGAATATTTTAAACAACTGGAGTAAAGGCGGCAATGTATAGATATAGCAGCTTATTCAAAGTCAAAGTCAAATAAACTTTATTCAAATAGATTTAAACTAAGTGCTTCTGAATCGTCACTATAAATTACTGAATTAACGATTTGTTCGTAAAAAGTTGAGCTCGCGAGAAGAACATAGAAGAAACTCAACGGCCACTCTTTTCAATCAAATAGAGTATTTTACATTGGCTGTAACATATATTATAACAAATTAGATTGTAAGGTGCTGCATCCAATATATAAATCGTGCTTAAGTAATATCAAATATTTCATAAAATAGTACTAAAGAAATAAACTGTATTTAAATATAAATTATCGTTACTTGGATGCATCAACCTTTAGAGCTTGAACTCAATGTTTGTGAAAGGATGCTTCGTGAACATGATGGTCGTTATTACTGTCACAATAAGTAATTGCATCCAACAAATATTATTTTTATTTATTTATCTTCATTATGATTCATTTGCTATAATAAGTCGTGTTATAGTGTCATTTGGGGCATGTTCCATATTTAGGCTTTGTGTTTATACGACGATATTTGTCTATATGTATACAACGTCATTGGTGAGAACAAAAATACTCGTCTCATTATAAATAATATCAGTAGTAAACAATATATAAGCATGTTTTCATACATATTATTGTTCACAACATTGCTCTCTGAATGGACACACATTTTATGATTCATCTTTAATAATATTCTTTTAACATGACTGTCATTGTAAATATTTATATACAAATCTGAATACAATTTTTTTTTTATCGGAATGAATGAAAATACTAAATACATAGACAGATTATGATCTTTACATTAGAGGGATAAAACGGGAAATAAGCTCAATATGATAGTGCATACCTGGAGTTATACTTCCGCAATACCAAACTTAATTCTTACTTACTTCCATACCCTTGGGCACACACAGCTCCATCTTTCAATGCGAGTGTGTAGCCATCAAGGAAGCTACCAACGCAGTATTAAGAAGAAAAGTACATGGCCACAGAATCAGAATTCTTTCTTACAGAATGGTGCTTCTAACAGCTCTGTGTCACCTGGAACATGTTACCTCTTATAACCGGGAAACTCTGCAATGGATCAAGTGACATAATGGTTCGTTGGGTAATGATGCAGCGGATGAGCTTGCAAGGCGGGCATCGGCAACCCTAGTGACTGGTCCATTGCCACTTCTGCCACTGCACTTGAGCCAAATGCGCTCAAGGATACGCTCTCTCACCAACAACCTACACAACACCCGATGGATGAATGTCTCAAGCTGTAGACAGTCGAAAGAAGCGATACCAGCACTGTCACCCAAACTGACACGTAGACTTATCAGCCTCAACAGGCATGACATCCGTATAATGGTGGGCACCCTAACGGGTCACACATCACTGAACAGGCACCTTTTCACAATCGGCGTAACGGACAGTCCTAAGTGCAGAGGCTGTCTAGCCGAGGACGAAACGGTCACTCACGTAATCCTGGAATGTGCGGGGGTGGCCTACCAACGGGCAAAAACCTTAACCAATACGAGGTCACTCCAGGAAGTCTGCGAACACCCCAGGAATGTCCTGAACTTCTGGAAGGAGCTGGGCTGGTTGAAGATACTGGCCAATACTGCACGGACCCATACTAGTGGTTTAATTGCGGAAACAAGAGCCCCTATACCATACCATACCCGAAGTAATGTTGGAGTGTGCTCTATATTAAATTTATAACCAAAATTAATCAACATTGCGGGACTCGCACCCGCGACCTCTCGGGTTCCATCCGAGCGCTGTTTCAACAACTCAAACGGTTATAATTATTATTAATCCCAGAAGTGTGGTGTTTTAATAATAAAAATTGTTTAGTATGCTCTTAGATTGAAGGTTAAATGAAATTGCTATGAAAATTGTAGTACCGCTATTAAAATTGGAAAGTAAAAAAGTATAGATACATTTCTCAAGATTTATTTGTTAACTGTACCTATTTCTTATTATTAATGTTAATAATGCACACAATATCCACTCCTTTCTTTTTCTCGGACAAAGTTTAACCTTCGCTAAGTGGTGGACAGCAAATGAATAATATTTATCGAATATTAAGATAAATTTTCATTATAAATAGTGTGCCAACCGCTATCCGTGTGAAGCAATTGTCTGAAAGAAATATTCCTACGACATGACAACACAAGAGAAGCGCGCTAGCTAGTCCATTCAAGTACGATAGTTCTTGGGATGATAAAAATAAAATAAATACTCGGAGAGTTATAAAATTTCCTTTGATCATTTATAAATCTAGATAGACTATGACTGCTGTGAAAACGTCAAAAAAATTGTGTTTAGAACTAACAACTATTTAGAGCAATTCACGCACACTAACACAAAGTGTCATACATATCGCGAGTGAAAGACGAAGCTTGTCACGCACACTAAACTAATATTCCTGCCTATTTTTATCGGTTGTCTAATAGCAAGAGACTCTATCTAGATTCAAGACGTACTAATTATCTAAGAAAATTTCCATAGGTATTATTAGACCAAACATACTAGAATATATTGAATACTTTAACAATTTCTATCTAAATTCATTGGTTTATAAAAGCTTTTTTTTTAAGTACTTTTTAGTTATTGCACCGTTTTTGACATTTAAAATTTTACATACTTATTCTACCCCTAAAATGTTAAATTGTTAAGCGAAGAAGTAAAATCAGTGATCCAAAATTTAATTTAACTAATTACACATAAAATCACACAATCCCATTTCTTCTAATAACTTAAACACTACAAAATATCTTTAACGGTATGTGTGATTTTATCAAACTGCTCAAAAGGAATTGACAATTTTATGGAGTACAATCGACAATAATCTGTCGTACGTTCTGTTAATATTTGAGCCAGAATATTAACAGTCCAGCACACCCCTATACATATGAATTGAAAACAATAAATGTTGACATGATTATTGTATTCGTCACTAGAAACCCGTGATTGTTGTGTGTCCGCGCGGTCGTCAGTATTCAGAATTTACCCGCGCATTAACGTCATAAAAAGTACATTACATATTACAATAAGTCGTTAGAAATATTTATTAATATGTTTGTGCATTAGGTTATTAGATAGTGAAGTGCAAATATGACCGGTGGAGGAAATTTGATTAGGGAAGCGCGGTACCGAAAACCGCCACGGACAACTCATTCTGCGCATGCGCGCTACTATTATACTACTAGATCTCTGGTTGACGCGCCTGTCAGAAGAAAATGTCATTACCCTACGTCAAGGTAACGGAGACCATAGACTATAGTCTACTTCCAGACCCACTAGGGTCTTAGTTAAATTTTTTTAACCTACATCAAGATTTTTTTGCCCATAAATCTAACGGGTTTTTTTTTGTAATCGAGTATATAAATGATTTAATTATTCTTCTTGCTTCAATGCTCTAAATAAATAAACCTAAAAAAAACTTGTCCTGTCCTGTTATGTTACACTGTACCGAGACAATGACAAGCCTATTTGCCTGCATTTACAACAATCCACACACGTGTTATATTCAAGCGTTTTCTTGAAAACTTGAGTATATTGTATCTAAATTGCAAATGGATAATAACAATCGAAATAGCAACTCATCATATAAGCCCCGATCACAAAAATCCTTGACCCCACATACCTACATCTTCCTACATCATCAAAACCAAAAGTTCAAAGATCGTGCTTGTTAATATTATATCATTGTCTTCGTTGGGAATTTAATGAGTTGCTTTATCAGACTTTTTTATGTTAATAAATAAATTATGAGCCAGACTTGATGATGGGATAATATCAACAAAGCGCCACCGATTGAGTATTAACTATTTGTACACCACCGCAATACAAAAGACTGTATTTCGCTCAACGACAGTTCCTCGTTTCAACTTGTGAAACTTGCCAATGTATAAACGCATTGAAAATTATGATCAAATTTATTTAAACAAAACAATTTTACAATGCTATGATAACAATACATTAAAACTATCATTACGGCGAAGTGTACCAAGAATTGGATAGCTAGGCTGATCTGTTGGTCGAAATAACTGCCTGTTTCCAGTAGCCATATTGATGAGTGTAGGTAGTACTTTGTACATTCTCCGCGCATCTGGGCCCCACGGGCCAAGTGTCTCGATACCAAACGGCACAAAATGTATGACTGACTGAGGCCGACATATCTGCAACGGTTGCTGTCTTGGGCAGTCGAATCATTAGCCCAACTGACGTAACTTGGACATGAGAAGGAGCCAGAGTGTCGAAGCAAGTCGCATCCTACACCAGCGCCCTTCTCCGTGTCCAAACTACCAGGGTAGAATAATCTATACGTTTGTCATCACGGCGGGTAATACCGTTTGGCTCTAAACCAGCTGGTATATTATTTAAGGCAGGATAGTCCATAACAAAGAAATATTGTTTATATTTAACATCCTTAAATTAAATTACTTCTACATAACCTAGTTGTGTATAAATTGCGTTCAAAAACGGACACAGTTAATTGACGATTTACGAATAAACACGAAAAACCACTTACAAACACACATCTTGTTTGCTAAAACAATTCGTACTTTATTTTTTAGCACAAAACACGTTTCACAACAAATGAATTAAGATAAATTTCAAGTGTCGAAAATAGACAGAAAATTATTCAGTAATCATTAAAATCAGTGATTGGATCTTGTATTGTTGTTTCAACAATAACGAACTATATATATATTATTCATGTTTTCGTTTGATTAAATTCTACAAATTATTTATATTTAAGTTTAAATATAGCCTTTGTTCGTCCGAAGAACGAATCTTTTTTTTATTTTAAATAGCAATCGATTGTTGCACTTAGCGCCTAATTCTATAAATTAAATGTGGTTTACTCAAAAGGCTTATTTGTCAGTCATTTTTTTTATTAAATTATTTTTTTAATCGAATAGCGTAAGCGGTAATCTTAAAGCGACACAATTGAATTAAATTTAAAAACATAGTTGATAATATGGCCAAATAAACTTAGTATTGTATAAACACTTTTTCTATGTACTTAGCATTTCATACCTCAAAGTTTTACATAGTAAGATGTGGATAGCGTACCTGACTATAATTTTATTTGACTTGTAGTTGTTTTGCTTTTCCTAATAAAGAAAAAAATGGCAATTACATATTTAAAATTTCAATGTAAGGTCAAACTGTTCCTTTTTGCTATTCATTATTATAACACTAGAAATAAGGGATTGCTTTTAACTAATTCTAGTAGGCTTCATAACATACATAATAGCTTTAAGGGTAAATGTATACACTTCTATAATAAAGTCCAGCCACTGTTCGGGCATTATCTATAAATAAATTTAAATGTTTTATAAAAAATGGCTCTGTCGTAAATCCTATTACTCCACTGCTGAATATCTAAATGATCGGACAACCTGGGACTAGATTATGATTATTTTATAGCGATAGAAATGTCTGTACAATATTGTATATTTTTATTGAAAAGAGCGCAAAAAAAGAATGCTGGGAGAGTTTCTTGCGCCGCTTCTTCTTCATCAATTTGAGAAACTAGACTAGACAATATGAGAAAATAAATGCCTTTTTATGTGCTGTATATGTGTGTGTGAGTGCAAATATTAATAATTTAGTAAACAAATTACAAGCACCAGCTATGACAATCAGATATTATAGTTTGAGTGTATGTTAGTCAAGTTAAAATGATCCTTGATCCTAACGCAACTCAGATGACACCAGGAATGTGAGCTGACATTTAGATATGCTATTCAGGTTGTGCTTATGTTCTTAGTGAATCGTTATTGCAATTATAAACAAATTTGTTTTGTTTGCTGATGCATATTTCTATCTCTGAACACAATAACAATGCCGACAATTGACAACGGTTATGTTCGAACAAATATTGTTTTATATTAATGCGTGAAGTTCCGGTTGCAAATAGTGGAATTATTTTAGCAATCTTCCTTACACAAGAACAAAAAACTAGCGGGGTATTACTTATAAAGGGGTAGGTACCTAACCGGCTAGTTCAAAACTTTTTTCCTCAAAATCGATCTAACTATGCATTGCTCTGAAATTTTACGACGAAAGCGATTTTCTTTAGTCCTAGTAATGAAACAATCTACCTATTATTTTCTGATTTTTGGGATTATCTACTTTATCATTTAGCGTTCGAAGTGTGACATTCGAATCCAATGACAGTCATAAAACCGTATTAAACATGTTTTAGGTCTGTCAAGATAGATAATTCATTTTTATGGGATAAAAAGAAGTTTTGGTGGATTTTGCTGTTTACAAAAATGTCTGTAAATCGTCCAAGTACCTTTAGGTATTGCTGATTCCTCGTTCAAAAGACATGTTTTGTTAAATTTTGAAGTAACGAGATGTTTATTTTTATCACATTGAGCTATGAAATTTTAAGGCTCCGGTTAATTGTTGAGTGTCTAAGGCTGAGATCTACAGAGCGAACTTACACTTTGCTCAGACTTTACTTACGTAAAACTTAGCTGATTTCAAGCTTAGCGCAATCTACGATTTGGTATTTATAGTCATTTGACAGCCGAGATTATGATGAGCTTAAGATAAGACGGCCCAATATAAAGATCTAGCGCGTGTTTCATTATACATAGTACATTGTCGATTATTATTAAACAATCTTTTACAATAGAAAGTATACCAAATTATAACAAAATCCAAAACCTATTTGATTATTAGTTTTATTGAAATAATTGGAAATAGATGAAAGATTTATGTGAAGAAACGGAACACAAGTTTAGATGCGTGGCAACTGACAGTGTATGTATATGTATTATACGGGAGTTTGAAAATCGTTGAACAAAAGTAATTGTGATGACGCAAGAAATTGTTAATCTCTTTTTTGTTCGCCTTATAGTCTGAGTTTTTCCTATTTTGTTGTCGTCGTTATGGTGGACTTTACTTTTTTTTAAATGAAAATAAGGGACGAGACGAGCAGGACGTTCAGCTGATGGTAATTGATACGCCCTGCCCATTACAATGCAGTGCTGCTCAGGATTCCTGAAAAACCCAAAAATTCTGAGCGGCACTACAATTGCGCTCGTTACCTTGAGACGTAATATGTTAAGTCTCATTTGCCCAGTAATTTCACTAGCTACGGCGCTCTTCAGACCGAAACAAAGTAATGTTTACAATTACTGCTTCACGGCAGAAAAAGGCGCCGTTGTGGTACCTACCTATAATCTAACCGGCAACCTATGCAAAGGAGCCTCCCACTGGTAAAGCATACTCAAGGTACGCTTTATAGATCTAAGCATTAGATCTAACTTAGCTGATGTTGCGTATCTAGTCTAGTGGATTTATTAAGCCAGTCACACATCGCTCAGTAAAAGGTTGCTCGCCTCGTTGTCCGGTACCTCACCACGTATTATTGAGATTAAGGACACGCTCAGTTGAAACGCAATTATTTTTGTTATACTTTCTAGCGAGTATTCGCATTAGAATATATCGTAACAGTTCTGGCCTTTTTGTTAATGGAACAGCAAATATATATGGTTCAGAAGTCATGAGATAATAGGATTGTTTAAATTCTTACCATATTAAATTGTTCGATGCATGATTCTAGAAATTTCTAAACAAAAGCAACAAAAACAAAGTCTATTTAACTAAAACATATTTTAACTGTATTTTTACATTAGGTACTTTTTGCGTATCAGTTTCTCTGAAAACGTACTCTGAAAAGGTCTCGAAACGTCGGGTTACCTAAAAATATAATAATAAAAATGAAACATTTACTTTTACTAAAATGTAAAAAAAAACAATCACAACGATTTAAATCCTTTAAATAGTGTTTTATTTATTGTATAACACTCGCGTTAATCAAAGGAAATAGTGTAAAATAAAGTCTATTAATAATTACTCGATTAAATAATAGCAAATGTTCGTTGTTTCGCTGATATTACGATAAATTCTTAAAACATTAGCAAATAATTATGAAGTTCATTAAGCATTAAGTGCAACTTAGTTAATGGTCAACGATTATATGAATAGCGAGTTTAATTTGTGCAATTCTTTTCAGATGTCATTCCGCTCCAAAGCTGATGGATAGTCACAGTAGATCGGCGTCGCCGCGAGAGGCTTCGCGGCCACAGCACCGTCCTCCCTCCCCTCCCGCCTCCCCCGCAGGCTTCGACAACAGAGCCTACCAACACGACGAGGCAGACCCGAACCACAATGACTCCTTTACATCCACCGTGCACCAGAACGGCCACAGCAAGGAGCCCAATGGCGACACGAAGACGCTAGAAGCAGTTAATCTTGAGCTGATTAACTTGACTCCAAAGAACGGCGCAAAGAAAAAAGACGTGGAGGTCGATATGAACGCCACGAATCCCTACGACGAATACTTCGTTCCTGTCAACGAACACAGAAAATATATGAGGTAGGTTGTTGATTACTTTATTGCTTCAATGTATCTTATTGGTCTTACAAATAAACATTATGTTAAAGAGTTAACAATTACTCATTTAGTATCCGTTTTGAGTTTTATAAAACAAAATAACTTATTCCATTTTATGTTTATTTGTAAGAAATACTAGTCTTTTGTTTCGCTATGTATTAATAAGATCATGAATGAGTTATAGGTTTCCACAGTTAGTACTAATGTAGAAAAATAAAACTGAAAACATGAGCATATACTATTTGATTAGCACAAATAAATTCCGTTATATTTAAACATAACCTAATATCAACTGAGACATTGTAGGGTTATTAGTAAAGAATTTGTTGGTTAAGGTACGTAAAGCAAAGTCAACGCTCGAACAGAAGAGATCTAGATTACTAATTATTAACGTTATTTAACAGTAACGTTATTTTTATATAATACCAGCTGACCGGACATACGTTGTTCTGTAGATAATAAAAAAAATACTGTTTTATAGGACTTTGCCATCAAGAATTATTTCGTAACACGTTCCTTGTTGTTATAATGAGATTATTTCACAGCGGAACTGTTAAACCGTGCGTCACTAAATTCTCTCATAGAAAATATATCCGTACAAAACAAATATTGAAAATTAAAATAATTATGGGTTCCAAATCGAAATAAAAACTATCCTATCTCTCAAGTTGGACCAAACTGCACTCCGTGAAGTAATCCCCATTTAAATCCGTTAGTTAGTCTAGAAGTCCATCGCGGACAAACAACGTGACACGTAATTTATATATATAAAGATAATATTAAAGAACAAGAATGTATCATTTAATCATTGGATTCTTTGATGAACTAAATAATAACTAATAATTACAAGCTTGAATGAGAATAGTAAAAACAGAGATATTGCAATATCACTGATTACAATTGTTTGATAAACCGCTAATCTTTAACTATGTATCATATAAAAACCGTTATTAAACCGTTAATTACGATTATATCTTAGTCATTTTTGATTGTATACAGTACATACGAGTGTTATTATTTAATTATTTGGCTTAATACAAAACTTCTTTAGAATACAAGATAATGTATAACATTAATATTCAAGTTTTCACCTCTGGTGGCACTGCCGGAGTGGAACCCGTTTTTTTATTAATGTAGTAATAATACAGTAGAAGTTTTTAATGGATAAATGAAATTAACACATAAATTTTCTTCTTCACAATAATGGCTGGGTCTAGAAATAATGATTAGTTGTCGTGAATCGTGAATACTTGTGTTGATGTAACAAATAAATGTCTAAAGTTCAAACAAATCTCATGATCGTCTTGAATGTTACTCAAAGATAATATGGTTTGTATATTACCGGCGAAACCCGATTTTAGGTCAAACTCTTTCCTAAGCCAAATCCGTTCATGCTTTAGAGTTTAGGCGATGGGATAAACCGGTACAGACTAGGTTAAACTAGTGTCACTTGTCAGCCTTAAGATAAACTGGTTTTCATCTAGTGTATACTAATTTGCCTCGTCGTATAAACTATGCCAAACTAGTTTATCCTGAAGTGAATTTATTCATATTAGTCTCAACTAGTTCAGCCTAGGCTAAATAACTTTTGCCTGATTGATGAACTGAAATGACATAGGAAAAATTAGTTTGTCCTAAAATCGGGTTTAGGCAGTAACATATTTATTTATCAATGTCATCATCAACGTCGTGATTTATTACGAGACTCCTCCAGTACCCCTTATTTTTTTTACATATCTAAATGAATATTATATAATATATTATATGTATAAAAGCTATAGGTCTATACGTCGCTAGTCTTCGTAAGCGCATTATGTCACGACCATGTCGAGGTCAACCGTGACGCGACCCTATAAGTTTATTCCCTACGAAAACCGAGCTACATATCATTTGTTAAAACAATAAATTATATTCTAGTACAACAGTAGTTTTCAAATTTGTGGTAAGTAATATTTGAAGAAACAGCTAGAAGGTGATTATTATGATTTTGTGCCGACTCTTGTGACCCAAAATTTAAATTTACAAAGTTGGCGGCAACCAGTTTGTAATTATAAAATTATCCGGCCAGTATTTGTCCTAGTTGTCACTGCGTGGAGGTGCCTTAAATTTTAACACACTGGTTAACCTTGGCCAGTATTACAAGCTTATAAAGCGAGAATGTCAACGGTTGTGTCAAATCCAAGCCATCCATGGAATTTTAAATAAAGAATGTCAGTTTTATTTTTATTTTGGCAGCGTTTGTGTTTATGGTCAGGAATACTAATATATTTGCAATGCTAGCCTCCGTTGCCAAATACATTGTAATAGGGATTATCGACTTTTTGTTTGTATATTCTCTAAAACTACCGATAAAAATAAATTGAAATGAACAAAAAACACACTTTGCTTTTTACAGTCCATAGTAATAAATTAATGTGCAAAACAATGTTGCAAAGTAACTTATAAATAATAATTTTGTATTTCTTATCACTGTCACTTTCCTTACTTTGTATTAATTACTTTGCTTTTATTTACTTAATCTACATTTACAAAATAATATCCAAATATCAACAAATATCAAAGAAAAATAAGGGTAGCTTCTATTATTAATTAATTTTTCATTTCAAACGGTTGTTACGACCCATGGATTTAAGACATTAAGGTACAGTATTCTTAAAGGAGTATTAATAAGTAATCTGTGTTCAAGTGTATTGTCACTGAATCATATCACGATATTTTCTACTTCTTCTACACGTGCCACTCCATTAATGGAGGTGAGCAGTATTTTTTTAAAACTTCTCCATGGCTAGGCGGTATGTTTCTTGGACTGTCTTGATGCCAGTCTACTCCGTTATGTTTTTATGTCGAGACTTCTTCCTTTTTCCAACAACTCTTTTACCAGCTATTTTCTCCATCAAAATAGTTTGCAGCAGGCGGTACCTATCGTGGTATATGACTGAAATACAAGATTACTATTACTTAGCTACTTGATAATTCTCACTTACTCGAAGTTGTTCTGCATTCGGACAAGGACCTCTGCATTAGACACATTAGCCGTCTATTTTATATTAGTTGGTGTTCCAATACTGTCACATGTATATTTCATATCTACAAAACAATTATTACAAACTTGTACCTTCGATCTCAAAACCGGGAACAAAATTCAGACTACCCAGAGAAGAATGGAAAGAAATTGCCTAGGTATTAAATTAAACTCAAGGATAAGGTAAAGAAGGTTGACATTCGAAAGAAGATAAAAGTATGCGATGCCTTAACTTTTGCAATGAAGGCTAAATGGAAGTGGGCGGGCCAAGTAGCCCGTCACTAGGACGACAGATGGATTCTACGATCGATAAAGTTGTCTGGGCCAAAAGGCACCAAATCAAGAAGTCAATCAAGGGCCAGATGGGCAGACGAAATTATAGCGTGTGCCGGTGGAAGTTGGCTAGACAGAGCTAATGACAGAGAAAGATGGCATTTCTTGGGGAATGCTTTTACTTGAACGGGGTCAATATATTAAATAATTAGGTAGTTAATTAAAGCACATAATAGTTAAACTAATTACAAAATATAATGTAACTGGAAAACAAATTCATCTGTGTAATTAAATATAATAGGTTAAAAAGTTACCAATTGTTATAGTTAAATATTTACTATGCATGGATTTAAATAAAGCTTTATTATTATTATTATTATTATTATTATTATTATTATTATTATTATTATTATTATTATTATTATTATTATTATTATTATTATTATTATTATTATTATTATTATTATTATTATTATTATTATTATTATTATTATTATTATTATTATTATTATTATTATTATTATTATTATTATTATTATTATTATTATTATTATTATTATTATTATTATTATTATTATTATTATTATTATTATTATTATTATTATTATTATTATTATTATTATTATTATTATTATTATTATTATTATTATTATTATTATTATTATTATTATTATTATTATTATTATTATTATTATTATTATTATTATTATTATTATTATTATTATTATTATTATTATTATTATTATTATTATTATTATTATTATTATTATTATTATTATTATTATTATTATTATTATTATTATTATTATTATTATTATTATTATTATTATTATTATTATTATTATTATTATTATTATTATTATTATTATTATTATTATTATTATTATTATTATTATTATTATTATTATTATTATTATTATTATTATTATTATTATTATTATTATTATTATTATTATTATTATTATTATTATTATTATTATTATTATTATTATTATTATTATTATTATTATTATTATTATTATTATTATTATTATTATTATTATTATTATTATTATTATTATTATTATTATTATTATTATTATTATTATTATTATTATTATTATTATTATTATTATTATTATTATTATTATTATTATTATTATTATTATTATTATTATTATTATTATTATTATTATTATTATTATTATTATTATTATTATTATTATTATTATTATTATTATTATTATTATTATTATTATTATTATTATTATTATTATTATTATTATTATTATTATTATTATTATTATTATTATCTCTCTTTGTTAATGCAACGTTCATAATAATATGCGTTTTCGTCCAACCTTTTTCCCTACTTAATTTGCAGGTCCGACTACTACGAAGTCTTTTCATTTTTCGGAGTAATATAATATAGCCTATGGTCCTCACAATTAATGTGGCAGTCTATTGTTAATAGAAATTTAAAAATCGGTTCAGTAGATCCATAGATAACCCCGTACAACTTCACAAACTTTACCTTTTTATAGAAAAGATTCAAAAATACATATCTATTTTGGTATTCATCAAAATTATAAAAACAGCTAAAAGAGGACAGAGGTGAAGTTAGCGGCCAATTGATACGGTATCTGTTCGCATGCGAAAAATCTAGCCTTAACATCATTTTGTTTCTCTCGAATATCATGCGGTTACTTTACATTTGTGTCATTAAAGTGTTAACATTATGATGGGTAATAATTTAACTATATGTTTTAAATTAATCCAACGTTATGAAGGGTTCGAAAATGACGTTTAAAGATGGTTCAAAGGTGTTTTGGTCCGAACGGCGCCGTAGCTACTGAAATTACTGGGCAAAGGCGACTAAATTATTTAATGCATTTGTGCGTTCTTTACTTGAATTCGGCTCGGTAATTTGGAATCCTCATTACAATGTCCATATTCAAGAAATAGAGAAAATTCAAACGAAATTCTTAAAGCATTTAAAATTTAGGTGTTCCGCTATCGATCAATATGTCCCTAACTTAATCTCTCTGGAAAAACGTCGTAAGGTAAAGGATCAAACATTTCTGCTAAAATTACTTCATAATATGATTGACTCTCCACTTCTTCTTAATTGCCTTAATTTCCGATGTCCAAGACAATCTTCGCGAATTAAATCTTTATTTAATTTACATACTACACGCACTAACTATGCACAAAATGCCTTTATTCATCGTTCTTGTTTAGTATACAACAAATAATTCTGTTCAATTGATTACTTTTCAGGGTCGATACAGAAGTTGATTGAACAAATTAAGAAAATGTCTTAGTTTTAATTAATTCTCATTAGTATTATATATAATAAATATTGCATCTCTTTATTAACTTAAAAATGTATGCTATTATTATTAATATTATTACTAAAATCATATATAATTTTCTAAATATTTTGTTATTTTCAATTCAATATATTTAATTAATATTTATTATTTTCATTACAAATAGGTACTTTTAAATTGTAATTAATTTGCTCGCATTTTTCTATGTACTATTTAATTGTGGAAACTTTTATTGGTCAGTGATTTATATTTTAAGTTTTATTTTTTAAGTGTATTAAGTTGTACTGTTTGTTTCCCGAATAAAATAAAATAAATATCTTATGTCTCAAGGTGACGAGCGCAACTGTAGTGCCGCTCAAAGTTTTTGGGTTTTTCAAGAATCCTGAGCGGCACATCTTTTGTAATGGGCAGGGCGTATCAATTACCATCAGCTGAACGTCCTGATCGTCTCGTCCCTTATTGTCACAAAAAAGTTTAAATTCAATCCGACATTTTTAAGTAGGTGAAAATGAAATCCAAAGTTTTTGTTACATACTATACTAACATACGTATAAGATTTATTTATTTATTTATTTATTTATTTATTTATTTGTATGGATCTCCAACAGTTGTACATATTAACTTACATCTAACACATGCCTTATAACTAAATATTTATATGTACTACCAATTATAGGAGAACACATCATTCCATAAAAATAACAGTGGTTAATTTGCATTTAAGGTGACTATAAACTACTTAAGTATCTTAAAAATAAGTTATATAATAAGTATTAGTTGGAAGAATATGGTTTTCTGAACAATAACAAATGTTGAATATAATAGAAACTTAAACATTAATTAGTAATTGGCCAGAGCGTCGCTACACTTTTTTAGAAAAAGTGGGAGCCTATCACAACCAATGTCCAGTGTTGCTATGTTTTTTACACATTCGTTGTATACGCGTGACATACGGGCTGTAGGAGCGTCCTGTCCAAGTTTCGTTCGAGCATTATAAGTTTTAAAGAAAGGACATGGGTTGCGAGGAGGTCTCCAAGGTACGTTTATATTGAATCTACTCAACAGTTCATTGTCATCTATTTTTCCACTGAAAACTTTATGGAGAAGTTTCATATCTTGAAGAGATCTACGAACTGCCAGTGGTTTCATCCTAAAGTAATCGAGTTTGTTTTTGTAGCACTCTCTATAACTTGAGATCTTAAATCGGAAGGTTAGGTGTTTTATAAGTCTCTTTTGAACACGTTCGATTCTGTAAATGTGATTTTTGTACCCGGGGGACCACACTTGACAACAATATTCTAGTTTGCTACGAACCAAGCTGTTGTACAGTTGAAGGATTGTTGTTAGCTTTTTGAAATCTTTTGACTGTCTGAGAATAAAGCCAAGCAATTTGAAAGAAGCTGTTACTACAGAATTTATGTGTTTGTCAAATTTTAAATAAGATAATAAAAGAGTTTCAAAAATACAATCGCTCAATTGACTCTCAAAAGTGGTTTATGTCAGAAAATGACCCACGTCTTACTCATCGAAACAGCATTTACCTGTAAACAGTAACCTTTGTCACACGCAATTGTAAAGAAAATCCGGCAGAAAGTTTTAAAAGAAAAACATTATCTTCGATCCTGTAACTGTAGTTGACAACCTGTCAAGCGTAAACCGGACCTGCTCTGCACAAGGTGTCGGGTTCCGTAGCCGTTTTCACAATTATACTAGATATGCAACCATGTACATCTGTCGTGGAAGTTACAACCAGTTTGATTTATAGGCCACTGTAATTCCTCATGTTAAATCTCTTATTAATATTAAAATTAACATTTCGCACTTAATGGGCAACGATCTTACGCAACAGTTTTAGAGTGTTGCAACTGATACAGTCCAGTATTTTATGAGTTATCGGGCGAGACAGAATAACCGATTGATTAAATGGGCCATAAATCTTAAACGATAAGTTTTACAAAAAAGTTGACAGGAAATACTAGATGCGAAATAGTATTTTCTACATTAATGGTTCCTATAACTTTTGGCCTAAAATGCATAGTTTTCGAGATATCAGCAAAAACTTTTTTTGAAGAGCTCCCACCTGAATCTGGCAGCATTTTGTGATTTTATGGTCATTAAGTGACCCTAAGACCCTTACAAAAAAGATTGGATCGAAAATTTTGTGCGAGATAATATTCTATTTTTACTGGCCTACTTTATTTAAACGCTTTAGTTAAGTTTTTGCTGACCGTACTTCCTAGAAATGTTATTCGAGTAATAATCAAAGAAATGTAAGCCTAGTGATCATTTGAAAACATTTGAAATTCTGAAATCTAATCAAGACATTGCTCCAAAGTAACTTGAATATCGTAGTTCACTTAATGTAACCTTTTTAAATAAAACTAATTTATTAAAAAATGCCATAAGTCCAGTTAATTTAGCTGTTCATTGGTGAATTTCATTTTCTAACTATGATCCTTAGAACAACCTAATTCAAAATTAGCATCAATTTGAATGGACAATTTATTATATTAGATATTATAAGATATAGGCGACTACGGATCCCTAAAACAAGTAATTTACGTTACAGATACATAATGTCAGCTAGGCTATGAATAATGAATATTCATTGAGTGTACAAGAGCAAAAGTTTAAAGAAATTGTTCACAATACCCGGTATGACAATAGAAACAAAATTATTTTCGCTTAGTCCGACACAGTTTGACTAAGCCTTTTTGAAGTGAAAACTTCTGTAGCAGCGCTGATCACTTTTCTTGGGATGGGTGTAAAATGTGAAACTCGCGTCAGTACACGTTACCTGATCGTAAATTCGTAAGACAGTTGAAATTACGGATGTAGAGATAAAATATACTTTTTAATGTAAAATAAAAAAAAATGCATTTCCTGCAAAATTATTCCCTAACCATTCCGGTTCCGGTTAAGAAACTCCTCTTAAGGGACTTAAAGCGAGCTTTTCATCCAAGTGGGAAATAAAATCATATACGCACCAGGTGAGATAAGCAGGACATTGTCACAATATTCCGCGAGTGAGAATGACCCACTTTTCTCCCTAGGTGCGTAATATACTATTATTTCCTGTACCTACATTTTTGAATTACAGTTATATTTACTTATATTTTTTTATGAAATAAGGGACGAGACAGTTAATTATTTAAACAGTATTTGTTTATTATGGTGAATTTTGTACTTCTTGTTTGTTAAAAATTATTAGATTTTTTTTAAGTCAAAGTCAAATAAACTTAATTCAATTAAGCTTAAACTAAGCGCTTTTGAATCATCACTACAACAATAATGTGATTTAGTGTTTAGATTAGAAAATGAAATGTCCTATACCTTAAATGATATTTTATTCCAAAATAATTCTCCAGTATTTAGCTAGCTCGACTTAGAAATTAATAAAATGGGCTCTTTTTTTGACATTCATAATTGTCATTTCCGTGACCTACGTGAATAAACTGATTTTGACTTGATTTGATTTGATTTGAAAAAATATATTTTTTTATTACCTATATAAGTACCTACTTTACAGAACAAATTTTTTGTTGAAGTTTTAAATAGAATCTATTCTATAGAACCCTCTGATGGATATTCTGAAGTAAAATACACTTCATTAAATATTCGAAGGTTATTTTAATATTTTTGATAAAATTATTGCATATATTTTTAACAATAAATGCCGTAATTGCGCACTTATGCTGAGATCGATCGTACTTAGACTTTGCTCAGACTTAAGTAAGTAAGACTTAACAAGTAAAGTTTGAGCAAAGTCTAAGGACGCTCTATATATCTTAGCCTTAGGACTCTAGTGGGTATTATAAATGTTCATTTGCATTCAATCTTCACAGAGGTGTTCACATAGCAGTAATTAACATCATGTGAGCAAATGACATTCGAGCACTCCTAATTTAATATTAAAATTAATATTTTAAACTTTCAGAACTTCTTTTCCATAGTATTAGAAACTTTAACAAAATACACCAAACATCTTAACAAATTAAAAAGAATTCCGTATCTCACATTCATTGATTTTCCTAAATTTCAATACATCATTATTCTGTAATTGAAACAGCATTACCAATATCATTCTCACATCACGTGCTCAAATACGTTTTAAATCCCAATTCTCATAAAACCTCATTACATTAACTCTTTAAAAACGTAATGTAGCTAACAGCAAGTTCACGACGTTCCAAACATCATAATTAGTTCTATAAACGATTCAACACACGTACTTCTACAACAACGTGCACGATACCGAACAAGCCACACACGATCGAAAGGTGCATTCAACTAATTACTTTAAATCCTTAATAAAGGACAAATTCAAATAAACTTTATTCAATTTGGCTTAAACTAAGCGCTTTTGAATCTCCACTATAAACATTTCTTTTAAATTACTGAATCTATCATATGTTCGGAAAAAGTAGAGCTCGCGAGAAGAACATACAAGAAACTCAACGACCACTCTTTTCAATCAATATAGTATTTTACAATGGCTGTAATCTACATAATAAATTAATTTGTTAAGAGCTGCATCCATAAAAAGTAATAAAGAATAAACTGTATACATATAAATTATCGTATATTGGAAACATCAACATTTAGAGCTTGAATTCATTGTTTGTGTAAGGATGCCTCGTGATCATGATGGTCGTGATTAGTGTCATAATTAGTAATCGCATCCAACAAATATTACAATGATTTACTAACTATAACAGGTCGACCTGGCTACAAGCGCAAGAAGCAGCACCCGTTTAGGAGTTGACGCATGGACCAGTCATAGACAAGACATTAATAATATATTATATAGATTTCCCAAAGTAATACAATTTCAGCAGCAAAATTTTGCTAATCAAGATAACATCGTTAGTACTGTATTTATTTTCAGCTATATCAATATTTAGTTCATTTTACATGTCTATTCTTAAGTCGTGGTAATTTCTGGATAAGTTTTTTCTGACGGTGTGTTGTAATATTACGTTTCATATTAAACTAACAAACTTTAGTACTTTATAATATAAGTTAAGAGTTTAGACCATACTTAGATTATACTAGCTGACCCGACAACGTTTTTCTATTAACAATAAGGAAAACTCTTGCGGATGGAGTTTCGTTGAATTCGTTCTTAGCTGACCTTTACTCGGCGAAAGGTATATTCCTACCGAATTTCAAGTCTCTACGCTTTAGATATAATGATGAGTCAATATATAGTTGGAAATCGACTGGCTTGCCGAAGTTGGTGGCTGACTTTGCAATCAAAATCGGTTACAGTAATAATTGATTGATTCTATCTTGCTGTATTTCCGTTAGATATTCTCCTCTCTTGCATGCTCTGTTCGTCTCCACGCTAGTATATATATAGGTTTCGACTATCCTTTGTCAGCCTCGCATCCTCACAAAGGAGTAGAGTAGGTACATATTGTGAAATATTATAAACATTTGTATGATGATTACGGATGTTTGGTTCCCAGTCATGGATGTTTATATTTATATAATATGTATGTTCAAGTATTTATAGCGTATTAAATATATCGTTGACTTGCCCCATAGTACATACAGTCTAAGCCTAAAAATCACCCTTAAACGAATTTAATTCGAAACAAGAGCTTGTTGCGTAGACACGTAACCCCAACCACTATGTAGAGTTATGAAGCAGCAAGAACAAGAACAATTATTGTTTTCCTTGTTATTTATATTTGCAATACTGCAGTTGTTTACCGTTGAAGTTTTAATGAGCAGAGTACTTTGACCAATCAGATGTATGGTTTCGAACCCGGGACCTCTAGCTCAGTAGATAGGGTCACTAAGCAATGAACTTTTTTTATGACAATAACAGACGAGACGAGCAGGACGTCAGCTGATAAATTAATACGCACTGCCCATTACGCTCGTTTTCATGCAGTGCCGCTCAGGATTCTTGAAAAACCCAAAAATTCTGAAAGGGGCACTACAATTCCGCTCGTCTCCTTGAGACTTAAAATGTTAAGTCTCGTTTGCCCAGTAATTAAACTAGCTATGGCGCCTTTCTGACAGAAATACAAAAATACTTATACATTACTGCTTCACGGCACAAACAGGCGCCGTTGTAGTACTCATAATCGGCTAGATAGCCGACATCGTGTGCAAAGGAGCCTCCTGGTAAACTATATAAGTAGTATAAATTAATGTGGTGTCATTTTAATGATTAGGTAACGTTCCTTAGATATCAGTTTTAAAGTGTTTTGATATCTGTAGTAGTTACGAAATAATCACCTGGTCACAATTAACGATTACACCCTGTATAAGTTTGTAATATTAACATATAGGTAATTAACTAATTATTTGGCAACCTTTAGCTATAACACAATTAAAATAGTGTGAAATACCAGATCGAAAAATCTTTATGGCAGTGATCTCTCGCAGAAATGTCATGTCACAATGGCATAAACATTAACACTTACACAACAGCGTGACTTATTTATAAATGGCGTAGGGCTATAGAACCTCCGCCACATGACATTATGCAAGCTAGAAACATCACAATCAAATGAAAAGCGGTTGCTCAATAATAATAATATTACCATTAAACTACAAGACAAGTAGTATGAACTTACTACATTTTATCATTAAACTACCCTCAATACCTTAAATTTTTATCCTATACCTAAGTCAAAAAATTAGTAACAAAAGTATGCCTCGAGCAAAGTTTAATCATATTAAAATATATTTATCGATATTTCTTTTGAACTAACGATTGATAGCTTTGAAGATAAATCAATTCTATAAATTAATTTTGCCGAAAATGACCAAAAAGGTTAATGACCTTATTGGTCATTTTTTGGCATATTCTGAAGAGCTGGAGAAGAATGAAGAGATGGAGACAAAGGAGCGTACATCCGTACGCTCCGTACCCGTACACTGGACATTAAGTGACCACCGCCGCCCAGATTCTCTTGCAAAAGCAAGGAATGACAGCACCGTTACCAGCCTTTAAGGAAGGTTTACGCACTGTTTTCGAAGGTACTCATGTCCAAAGAGGATGTAAATACTACGTAATAAGAGGAAGGATGGCCTAAGTAAAAATTGAAATTTAGTTAAGTATGAAAGGTGCAGTCATTTGACATAAGTTCGAAATAGTAGTAATTACAGTTTGGCAATTGGCGATGAAGTATAGTCCGGCTAAGTTTGAAAGCGAACAGTTTCCAACACTCTTTATTAAAGCTAAGAATATGTAATAGTACCAGTCTTAAAGTTAAAAGTTAGGACCATATTTTTTTTATATTTCACCAGAGATGATTTTGTCAGTGTTGATAACCTACCCGAGGGCACAGGACCTCTATTACTAAGAATTTGAATAGAACATTAACAGAAAATAAATTATAAAATTCTTATCTGTGTGTCTGTAACGGCTAATTCCCCAAATGACCGGACAGATTTCAAACGAGACTCTGGTAATGCTTGTTTTAAATAAAATTTCAAATATTTCGAGAAAAAATATATTGAAGGACTAACTCTAATTATATGCTTAAATCCTGAGCAAAAATTGTAATTCATGACCGAATGATAAATATTACGTGCATAATTACTATGAGTTAGTAGTATTGCGTTAGGAAGGATAGGGAATTTCACGTCGGTTAGAAAACAGACAAATCTAATAATTAACTTTACATCCGTTGTTCGCTATTTCTGAAAACCGGATGGTTTTATTAATATCTGCTTAATATCCAATGATGCTCTATACATATAGACAAACTAGCTGTTCCCGCCCGCTTCGCTGGGCGAATTTTAAAAGGAAATGAATTAAAACAATAAAAAAATAGTAGCCATAAACCATCTAGGATATATTTCGCATCGAATGGTGGTAGTTTCTTGTCGATACGCTGAGTGGTTTAGGCGTGAAAGAGCCTCAAACAAACACCATTTTCACTGTATATATATAGATAGAAAATCACGTCGTTTAAAAAAAAATAAATTTACATGACACGAAATTTTTATATATAAAGATACAGCTTTATGGGTATTCCTCAAAGCACATTAGGTAATAATATTAATATTTTACTAATGTAAAAATGTTCATTCTATTCGTAAAACACTGAGATTCACGATTTTAAACGTCGCCACTCGCCACTAACGAAGATATGGCTATATGGAGTCACGTGATATGGCGTCCATTGCAGGAGCCGATTGTTGTGACTACCAAGCAGGGTCAACGGGAGGGGTGGGGGTTAGGCTCGGGAACAAAGCATAGGTCGACGAACTCTACAGCATTACATGCGGCTATATTTTATATATATTAATAGTGTTGGGTAGACCTAAATGTATATGGGTAAACGACGAATACAAAATGAACTAGATTTAATTTTGGGACTTTACCCAAAGCCCTTGGGTAATACTAGTTACACCCGGGTAAACCTAAGTTAACTTAACCTTCTAGCATTACCCGTAACATATAGATATCAAATTATATCGTATTTAAAGTTGGCGCCTTCATCAATCAGTATATATACCAAAGAATATTATATATTAGTACCAGAAATAGTTCTCAGTATCAATTAGTTTAGTTTAATTGTTGTGGGTATATTTGAATGCGAATTTTTTTGTTTTTTTTTTTTAGGTTATAATATTTAGAATTAATACAAGTGATATTAACAATGACGTTCTATACATATAATATAAGGATATATCATTCGCAGTCTGATAACGGAACGGCAAAAGTGTGCTTACTGACCACATGAGCACACTTTTCTCCTTAGTCGTGTGTCAACTGTCACTATCCGAATCAAACCTGAACTGAATAAATGTTTTCCATTACTGGTTATTGACCAAGAATATCTTAAACAATTGGAGTGAATGCGGCAATGTATAGATATATCAGTCGATAGCTATGTAGCTTATAATGTTGCCATAGTAGCGGCACATCGTCTGAAAGATAAATGATTGTTGAACTTATTAAAAATATCAATTAATTGCTATTTTTACATAATGATATAAATACACACTACACAGCAAGACATAAATGATTTTAATGGCTTCTGGTGTGAATTTACAGTCCGCATGGCGGGATAAACACAATAACTTTTGCAAAAATATAAATGTTTTAACTCAATTTTTTTTATCTCTTCATTAATAATGTGGTAAGCCACAGAATGTATATGGCAGTATAATTTAGTCTTGTTTATCTATAATTCATTCGGCTGGGACAAGCCGAAATTTTCGGTCTTTGAGCAGCCATATGTAATAATGTTTCTAAATAGATGTTGAAGACAGCTTATTTTGTACAAAATTATTATAATGACACGCTCGCGCGCTTAAGGCTTACACATTTGGATTTACAAGTTTATTTTTTATTTTCAGAGGAGAGAAGCTGTATGTGACGGCAGACAAACGTGGTGAAAAGGGGGGATGCAAGAGACCGCTGTGTTGGACTTTACTGGGGTTGCTGGTCGCCGTGATAGTAGCTCTCATCGTCCTGGCAGCTAGTAAGTAACTTCATACACCCAAATAACTAATGCAGGTGTTTTCTATCACTTAATCTCTACATTTTCTACCGCATTTAGCACGGGAAGTGCTCAGAGGAGCTATTCCACCACCGAATTTTAAGTCAAAATGCGACTCTTGCTATCCTTTACCTCGCTAAGATACTCATGCTCGGCTCGTTAATCATCGGCGATCAATTCATCTCTGATCGGTTTAATTCTTTGGCGTTGTGTAGAGATTATCACGGGGAGTGCTCAGGTTAGATGTTTTTGTTGTTAATGTCTGACATTACGTCAAAATTCAAAATCCCACCCGTATCATGTTGACGTCTGAAATTCTTCAACCACGCATTTTGCGAGGAACTTATTGCCTCGCACAGCCACTTTGTGGTATCAAGTTGCATATGTCTATAGGCGGTGTAGTTGGTGGCACCAAGTGCTAAACTTTTAACGTCACCTAGATCGATAATATTATTGTGAAAAAGATCGATAATATTTTTGGCAAACTTTTTTTTATGGAAAAGGACAAACGAGTTAATAACCTTAAATTTATAATTGTTGATTACTATTAAGTTCAAAGGACTGATTTAACAAATAAAAACTGATTGATCTCAATAAAATTTTATTGTATTCGATGTAAAAAAGTTTATGGTGTGCCATTTTATCCGAAGTTACTCTAGAATAAAGTAAATATTATAACTACCAAATATTTTAATCAATTTAATAAGTTAACATATTCTTATTTCAGCTGGAATCCTGTTTTCAAACACTCCAACACCCTTGGAACAATACAATGTATCTGTTAGTTCAGCAAGAGCCTTCGGTGGGATTGGAAACATTGACAGCGAGCAAGCTAATCCTGACCACACAGATCATGTTCACGACCATACGGGTCATAACCACGATCACATGCATGATGCAAAAGAGCACAGTGACCATGATGACCATAATGACGTCACAACGATGGCAGCCGAACGCACTCAGGAACAAAACGATGATGACCAGGAACATCTTGTCATGTCGGACGAGTCCAGTGACGTAAACATGTACGGTAAGTTACGCAAATTCTATTTTTATGTCACACCAGGTGGTTTGTTAATTTTGTTTAATTCATTTTTTATAGCAATAAGGGACGAGACGAGCAGGATTTTCAGCTGATGGTAATTGTGACAATACAGTACTGTTCGGGATTCTTGAAAAACCCAAAAGTTCTGAGCGGCACTACAATTGCGCTCGTCACCTTGTGACATAAAATGTTAAGTCTCATTTGCCCAGTAATTTCACTAGCTACGGCACCTTTCAGACCGAAACACTGTAATGTTTGTACATAACTGCTTCACAGCAGAAAAAGTGGCCGTTGTAGTACCCATAATCTAGCCGGCATCCTATGCAAAGAAGCTTCCCACTGGTAAATTCAATTCAAATTCAAATACTTTTTAAATATAATTCGAAATAGAATTTTAAATCACTCATGAGACAAACGGGCGTGAGTAACTTGGCAGACTTCGTCTTTTAAGAAAAATTGGATACTGTATAATTTATTAATTAAATAGCCCGAAGAGCAGGCTTATTTATGAAATGCCTGTGATTTAAAAGAGTGATTGTTGAGTTTCTCATGAGTTCTTCTCGGGAGCTCTACTTTTTGCGAATATATGGTAGATTCAGTAGTTAAAAACAAATATTTATAATGACTATCGGATTCAAAAGCGCTTAGTTTAAGCCTATTCGAATAAAGTTAACTTTTCTTTGGCTTTAAGGCGGTCGCTCCATTCCCAACTTGGTGTTCATTAAAAAAGTCATTTATGTTATAGTAACCTTTACCACTTAGACGTCTTTTAATAATTCTTTTGAATTTCTTAACACATTTGTTTTAAATTTACTGGCATGTTTTTGGAAAAGCATATACATCTCCCAACAGAAGACTTAAAAACTCGACTTACCAAATAGTAGGGGATACGAAGTTAATGTTTGTTTCAGGTGTAAGCATTATGATAATCACAGTTATTGCCTCATAACAACATTTACTAATATGCCTATAAACATATTATAAAACATTAACTAGAATATATTGATAGGCAATAGTTCAATAGCCTAGGTTATAATTAACGTGAATAGCCCTCTTCAATTGCATGTATATATATATTTTCTTAAACAACGTAAAATTTATTATTCTTATCAGCCCTTTTTGGAAGTAAATAATTTTTCCAAATTTGATTATCTTTCAGTACCACGGACAGTTGAAGGTGAACTAAGAATTGACAATGAAGACTTTGTCCCTGCTCTACAAGATACAGAAAGTGAAAAATATAGGGAGTTCACAGCAATCTTTAATGATGCACTAAAACGGGCTATCCTAGAAAATATAGATACAAGCGACAACGACGTCACTCTTGAAGTTATTGAAATAAGGTATGGAACTACAAAATAATTGACTTGATTCATTAGCCTAATCGTAAAGACTTATAATGTTTTTTTAGTAATTAAACTTATTTCATTTTATTCTATTCATATTTATATTGAGAATTAAATTATATTTTTTTAAATACAACATAATTTTCTCTTTTCAGGAATGGGTCAGTGATAGTTACATACAGAATTAACTGGACACCAAAATATAACTCTGAACTCAAAGAAGAACTTTTCACGGCAAATTTACTTAAAAGGAACTTAGACATATATCTATCTAAAAACAATAGAATGATCAGTATATATCACGTCGCAGAAGGATCAGTGAACGCTAGACCAGTACTCGATATGTGTAAAATCAATAACTATAATTGCGAACACAGTTGCGAATTTGACGAAACCATTCTTGAATTTATGTGCACATGCCCAACTGGCCAGATGATAGACATTAAGTATCCAAAGAGATGTCTATCCGTTTCAGAAACACCAGAAACAAATAATGACAATCGACAAACATCAGCTTCTGTTGATACAAATTCAATGGAATCTTCAGAAACAGAGAAACCGAACACAGAGTTACCACAAGTTGTTAACAAATTCGACTGGAAGGAAATAAAATACGTTCCGACAACAACGACTGAGTCAGAAGAGGTAAACTTCTCACATATATTTGGTCATCCTAATGAAGATCATGAGGAAACAGAGACTCTTAAGCCTGAACCAGCAACAACGTCTAGCCAAGATACATATTCTGGATTAGGGTCTGACCCCAGGCCCGTTCCAACTTCGGAGCCCGGTCCTCAACCTGAACCTACCGCAGAACCAAATCAAGAAACAATTGCTGAATCAAGTTATGAGCTTCAATCTGCAGTGGGTGATAGCTCAGAATCAAAATTATCTTCAAATCCTAAGCCAGAACCAGAACCTTCAGCAGAACCCAAACCAGAGCCTCAACCAACAGCAGAACCTATTCCCGAACCAACAGCAGAACCTATTCCCGAACCAACAGCAGAACCCAAACCAGAGCCTCAGCCATCAGCAGAACCTATTCCCGAACCAACAGCAGAACCCAAGCCAGAGCCTCAGCCAATAGCAGAACCTGTTCCCGAACCAACGGCAGAACCCAAGCCAGAGCCTCAGCCATCAGCAGAACCTATTCCCGAACCAACAGCACAACCTAACCCTGAGCTGGAATCAACTACAAAGCCTTACTCTGATCCGCCGTCCTCGGAAGTACAATCATCAGAGCCAAATTCAGAACCTGAACCATCAACAAAATCCAATTCAGAACTCTTACCACTAGGAGAACGGTTCCCAGAGCCGGAACCATCGGCAGAGCCTAGTCTAGAGCCTTTTACAACTTCAGACTCTAAAACAGAGCCAAGACCTATGTCAGAGCCGAATTCAGAACCTGAGCTATCGAGAAAAGACTTAAATCAAATCCCCGAATACAATGCAATGCCTTCATCCGCAGAACAAAGTAATATTCCATCTACAGCCCTTCCAAAATCAGGTCTACAAGAAGACTTTACTACCTCGTCACAGCTGTTTGAAAATATTGAACCTAGCTTTCAAGAATTACATGAAGTTTCTCAAACCAAAAACATCCCTGACACAAACACGGTATCATCGCTATCTAAAGAATGGAGTCAAAATGATTTTAATTTAGCCGTTATAGGAAGTGATCCAAAAAAAACTTCAAGTGAGGGTCAGACTACAGAAGAAAATATGTATCCGGAGAATACTAAATCGGTCACATCTCCAGATGCAGCGGTAAACCAAAATGAATTTTACTCGAACGAGTCAAATGGAAACAAAAATCCAAGTATATTTATTGATACGACAGATCAAACTCCAACGACTACAGAGAATTTATTCTATGGAAGTCTTGACTTAGAAGTGTCAACTAAAGCTGACGTACAAAATGTAGCCTTACCTGTGAATCCACTTAAGGAATTTAATAATGCAAATAATCGTTATGATGAAAATGTATCAACTACAGCCAAAAATTCAAATTCTAAAACTGAAATTATAAATAGTACTGTTACTGATCATGAAGCTGAAGTAATTCCTATATTGACAAACAAAAACGTAGAACCAACTACGGAGAGTAGTGCGAATGATGCGACGACCGTAAGTGATTGGATCAGTGCTGATATGTCAACTTCTAACCCACCTCAAATATATTTAAACAAAGAAATGTTTGCAACAAAAAATTTACAACCGTATATCTTAACAGAATCAAGGGCATCTAAATCAATTGATGATAATAATTTTGATGTAACCACTGAATCAAGTGATCAAATGGATGGTGATGATATCACATTTGAACTATTACATAAGCAAGATTCAGCAATGTACAAACCACAGCAGGATAATAGTTTTAAGGATCAATCTACGATAACTGTACCACCAGAAATCGACCACTTCCAAAACGTTATATTAAATGAGACCGGCTTGCTTATTAACAACTCTGTCCAGCCAATGATTGATAAAATTGAAAATGATACAACACATTTAGAACCTGACACTCCAGCAACAGTTTCTTCAAAGTCAGGTGATCAAAGTGAAAAAACTACTGTTTTAAATGAAGTGGCCACGAATTTTTCAATTCAAAAGGATTATAAAATGTCTAATTTGAGTTATGATTTAATACAACTCCTAGAAAAAAATAATTCAACAGAATCAGTTCCAAATAAAACAATTATTTCCGAGAATAATATTACAAATGAAAATCCTGATATAACATTTGACGGTATAAGCAGATTTTATAATAATACTTCTAACTCTATGGAGAACGAAAGTAGTGGAAAAGAGACAACAACTGAAGTTAATAACAATTATACATTTGAAGTGACAGAATCTGACTGGCTTGCGGCTCCAATTACTGAAATCAATTATGAAGAAATAATGAAAAAATCAAGTAGTCTAGAAACAACTGAAACGTCTATCACAAAACTGGATGACTTACTTAATAAAGACGACTTTGAGCCAGACTACTTAAGCATGAGTACTAATAATAATAAAACAGACCAAGAAGAACCCCTTTACGGGATGGCCCACGATTATGATTCTGATGATCCTCGTATTAAAAGAGTTAACACCGATTATGTAAACAATATAAATGTGAGTAATACAATCCTGAACACTACTGAGACATCTCTGTTTATGAACAACAATGTGCCATTCCAAACAACTACTATTGGAGATTACATTTACAAGTCCACTACAAAAGAAACAGTTCAACAACCCGGGACATCGCCAATAGTTTTAAATGAAACAAATAATGAAATGGTGACTGACTCAATATTATCAACAACTGAACGTAATATAAGTGATTCTGGAGAAGAAGTTATTAATAAGACTATTCCTAATATTGAAAAAACAGCAATCAGTAGCTTGAATGATTCAAACAGCAGCACATCATCAACACTTAATGAGAATAATAGAAATAATGAATCGAATGTAAATAACCTAAAAGTTACGATTTATGAAATTCCTAATCAAAATACTAATCAAACAAGCATACTATCGAAGACACAAGCTTCACACTCAATAGAATATGACGACCACGAAACAGAAATGAATCCATTTTTGCCAGAAATTGAAAACAATAAAGTCCTCGTTAAAAAACTCCAAGAAGGACACGATATTGAACCCAATAATTTAAATGAAACACAAAACGAAAACACAGAAGAACACAGTTTTATAAACAGTGAACCAAAAGTTGATACAGAAGTAACGATAACTGAAAAGCAATACTCCAACACAACTGAAACTCCGGAAAAAATAGAACCAACAACCGAAGAAGATACATTTAAAGAACTTCTAATGAACACTCCACAAAAAGATTCCAGCATGATAAACCAAAACGCAATTAATATTATAAACAACACAAAACAAGAGACTGATGCAGTTTTACCGATTTCATCATTTTTATTAGATACTGATGATTTAGATACATCGAAAACGTTAAGTAAGCCTTCATCGCCGGATAATGATGTAAATGATGAATCTCCAACAGAATACCTTAGTGTTGTTCCAATTAATGAAAAAGATTCGGTTAAAAAAATTTACAAAAGTGAAAACTTACAAGAACTTAATTCCATCAGTGATTCCCCAAAAAAAAGTGACAGAAGGACAATCGAGAGTGTAATATCAACTGATTCCTTATCTAACAATGAAGCGTAGCCACTTTTATCCGTAGATGTAGGATTCATACTTAAGGTTGTACATTTTTAAGCTAAATAACTACTGTGATTTATTTTGAACAAAATCATCGAGATCTAATAATCATTCACTAATTCAAGTGTAATTATTTATAACATTACGTTGTTAAAGAAACCTAAAAAAGAAACCTAGCTTTGGTAGCCAAATCTTGTTATAAATTAGAGGTACTATGTTTATGTTTATGCAATAATTGAATATTTAGACTCTAAAGTTTAGAGTCTAAACATTACTATACTACTGTAAGATTTGGTTGCCAAATCTTGTTGGAATATGGTAATAATATGTACTTAATAGTAATTGAAACTTTAAAGATTTTACTATACTATTGTTAGACTAGTCAAATTAGGAAGTCGTCATCTTCGTTGCAAATATTTTATTTATTGCTTCAATTTAAGATGCACCCGGCCAAAAATGTTTCAAATGGAAAATACAAGCCACTTTAAACTTGTTACCATAGTTAAATATACCTGATGTCTATATCTTAACGTTTCTATCAACGAGCACCTAATTTAGTATAACGTTAATATAATATATTTAATTGTGGCACTTTTATGTGACCGTTTGCCATTTTGTATTGTGATGTGATAAATTCTGATCCTGGTATTCCTGTATCTATAACATAACATTCCATTCGTACATAAGGTATGACAATATATTATTTTAGGTATATTTCGGAAGCGTGTTCTGATTGTAATATAATTATTATTATTAAATAGTTCTTGTTAACTGAGAGATATTGTATAATATGTTTAAACTGTAAAGAAATACATTATGTTGTAAATAAAAAATATGTTAATAAATTATTTTTTATTGCGCCATACATTTGACCCCTTGGGGTCGGAAACTGATTTTTGGGAGCCATCAAGGTTTAAAAATCGAGCGCTATTAATTAAAACAAGTTCTTTTTGGGTACTTCGTCACTTCCCATCAGACTCTACAGTCTTGCTAGAGAGTCCAAGAAACAGTTTTAGGTCTTCACTCCTCTTTTACAGAAATGAAACTTTGTGATTTCGTAATAAGACATCCCCCACCAAACTATGACTGACGCAGCATGATGACCGCGTTGCACTTTTCAAACCACTTGTGACTAATTTGGAACTATCTTCGTATATTATGTCATTTAAATCAGTTACTTATGTATACAGAAACAATTCAAAGCAATACCATCCTCCGTTTTGCTTAAACTTAAAGTTAGCTAGAGCCCTGAAGCAGTAATTTGTCAAATAGCAAAATCTACTGCGTTGTACTTATTTTATATCGACGATCTCTATTGTACAGTCAATCTACTTTCATTCATGTTCTGTACGTGACCAAATTTAACCAACATTTTTTTATCAATTGCTGTGACCTCTTCTCTGTCAGTGAAATTAACTCAAAAATCCTGCACAAAGCTCTCATTGATACCACATTATTATGCTTTCGATCTTCCGCAACCCCCAACATTCACTACGTAGGATCTACGTGCCTCTATGAACACAGCTAGACGTGCCTTGTTGAAAGCATTATGCGCATATGAGCGTGCAAAGGTCCGTTAGGTTACATAATTTGACTCTCCTTACAATGTCACCTTCACACTTTCAATCTATAGTACCTTAACATACATGCAAATAGTTGTATTTACAAAACTATTTCGCTTGTCCCGCTGTCTAAGGATAAATCATGGAATAATATAACATTTGCCAAAAAAGAGTTAAATGACCTACATAAGCGCCTACGGCATATTCTTCGCTAGCTAGCATCGAAAATTGTATCGAACAATAACTGTTCAAAGAACACTGTGCAATTTAAAAAGTACAGTAACAGTTAGGATGACGCATAAATTCTTAAAATGCTTCCTTGTTGTTTGTGTTTACCCTGATGCTATATTTACAGCGTAACAGGTGTCTATTTTATCTGTTATCCCCCCTCATGTATGGTAGTCCAGCTGAACCGACAGACGTTGTTCTGTTCATAATAAAAATCTTTTGGGAGTGGAAAATCGTAAATCTAGTGCGGACGAATATATTATATATTAGTGGACATATGAGTACCTATATTTTGTGCACCCGTAAACTTCGATACTGACGATACTTGACTGACATACCTTCAGTCCTACCGTGCGCGAATTCACCGCCGGAACATCCGGTGTGAAGCCGGCATCATCTTCGGCACACCGCCACCCTTTGAAGCCTAGTCTTACAAGCGTAAATTCATGGTGTTAGGAAGAACGTCACCGCTAGCTCACTCCACTCACCTTGATGAAGGATCTCAGAGTTTTCCGAAACTAGTTGGTACCAACACCGATGAATCGTCAGCCGAATGAGACAAATAAAGTTAATAATGTCTCAAGAAAGTTCTACTAATTTATGAGAATATTGTTATTTGATAAATATGTAGGTACTAAGCGATCTGTCAAAAAACTTTTAGAAACCGATTTGTTTAGTAGAGAAGTTAATAGCGTCATTCCTTTGCTATTCGTTAATAATCCAATTCCCATCCAATTCTTAAACTAATCAATAAAACAATATTTTGGTACCCAAACTTTATTGGTCAAGTAAATGCTGTTGTGGGGCAAGGTGTTATTTCGTCTACTTCTTGAGAGATCATTAGTTCATCATCTAAAGCCATTTTCGCACATATGCACTCTTCACTTATTGTGCCATTTCCAGAAACTATACATTTACCCAAAACATCTCTGCAACTGTTATATGGAAAAATACTTTGAAGCTCCTCGCCTGATTTTTGAGGAACTGTTACAACATCGATGTCAATATCAACATCAACGAATTCTTTTATTTTAATTGTGCCATCATCTTTATATTCTAACTGAGGCATACTATTCTCAATAAATTTTCCACTTTTACACTTGCATGTGTGACATTTACTCTCTTCAGGTCTTTCCTTATTTCTAAGATCATTATTATTATCTTCTTTGCTTATCTTAATGGAATCGGTGTTATTTTGAATATTATTATTTTCTTTAATTATATTTTGCTCTACTAATATGTCTAATTTATTTTCTTCCATTCTTACATGGGAAAGGCTTGGTTGTGACTTCAAATTGTTGTCTGAAAAAAAATTGAATCAATAATCAATCTCTTGGAATTGTTCGTGGCATGAGATAATAAGCAACTTAAATTATTAGTCTCTAGTGCAAGTACATTTCTATCAAGATATTTACCTAAATACAGTTCCTGACTTGACACCTCCATTTTACATTTGTTTTCTGTAATAATAATAATTATAGGTACATTATATATAATTTGGCATACTAACTTGTAATAAACATATTTTTACTACACATCCCTTTCATACGTCGTTATTTTTAATCAGTCTTTCAGTACAGAGTTATCTTTAGTTTTATTTCCGCTAAGTTTAGTTAGTCTACATGCAGACTCTCGTTCCGGACCTCCGCGGTCAACATCTGAGGATGCCCCGTGTAAAAGATTACACGAGAAATTCACTACGTTTTAAGCAACTGGTCGCTTTCAAACTTAGCAGGATTATACTTTGTCACCATATTGTAATTACCATTTCAAACTTATGTAAAATCTCACTGCACGTTTTATACTGAACTAACTTTCAATATTTACTTAGGCAGCCCCGTCTCTTATTACGTAGTATTAACATCCTCTTTGATACGAGTGTAAGAATTTGTGAGGTAAAATTTTAACCGGTTAACGATTAAGTGCACAGAGAATTTAAAATTCGGTTTTGTACTAACTTTACCAACATTAACGGTTCTTAGTTAAGTTCACTGTAAAGTTATTGTCAAATAAACCGGTTTAGAACGGCTTTACATCGCTGAGTCATTGGACAGAGCAACGTTTCAATTTTAGTGATACTTACCTAAATTATTTTGTTTATGAAAATTTTCACGTTCCTATTGAATGAATACATACAAACAAATTTTAACCGTTAAATTTAAAATCAGTTCTAAGCCTTGGACACGACCATAAACGAACAATAAACGAGCGTATAGAGAGACATGATCTTCTAAAACGTAGATACAGCAATATAGAAAAGGTAACCGAATCCATTGCTACTGTAACCGATTTCAATTGACAAGTTGTAAACAGTCAGCCACATTTCGAATTCCCTCCAATTATTTTGAATATTAAATTAGCTATCGCACACATTTACAAATCAAACCTGGTCATCCATTATCGAGCTGTCCGGTCGTCCATACGCTAGTATGTTCCAAGGAGTACCCATAGAGGGTAGGGCCGTAATAACGCTCTACAACCATTTCCTTTATATTTTTTACGAAAATAAGGCACGAGACGAGCAGGACGCAGCTGGAGACGCAGTTTGGATGGTAATTGATACACCCTGCCCATTACAATGCAGTGCCGCTCAGGATTCTTGAAAAACCTAAAAAATTCTGAGCGGCACTACAAATGCGCTCGTCACATTGAGACGGAAGATGTTAAGTCTCATTTACCCAGTAATTTCACTAACTAAGGCGCCCTTCTGACCGAAATACAGTAATGCTTACACATTACTGCTTCACGGCAGAAATAGGCGCCGTAGTGGTACCCATAATCTAACCGACATCCTGTGCAAAGCAGCCTCCCACTGGTAAAAATTTAGTATAAAAATAAAATATTAAACTCACTGTGTAGTTTATGATGTCTCTTCAAAGCATACTTGTTGGAGAACTTCTTCATACATTGTGAACACTCGAGGGCTGATGGTTGGTGAGCCAACAGATGCGTTTTATAGTGATTCAATTGTATATAACCTAGAAACAGCATACACATTCATTAGCGGCCACCCATAAACTACGTCAAACGAGGGAGGAGATGGACGAAGTGTGACAATGTATGACAAGGGACGAGGAGGGGACCAAAATTTTTTGACGTCACTTTTTTTCAAAATATAATATTTTTTACTGTCGAGGACCCAGTGCTCTGTGAACGGCTGGATCACATGGCGTTGCTAAGAGACTTCGTTTCATTGTGTGTATCGCATTTATCACGGGGAGTGTTCCGAAGAGCTGTTTTACCTGATTCCTGCCACTGAATTCCACCTTCGCACGACACGCCACACATTAGGACATCATCTCCACGTTCCTCCACAGTGCCATTTTAAAAACAATTTCGAAACACTGCTGTTTAATCATAATCTAAGTGTTCAATTGCATAATATGTGACATCACACTAGGTCTCAAAAATGTGACCACCTATGACTAGGACGGAGGAGGAGGTCATAAAATCACCCCTTATCAGTGAGAAGGTCTTTGGGCGCAATATGCGTTATTGAGTGAAAGTAGAGACAAATAAAGAAATCGGTTGGTTGGAATCGTGTAGACCTCTATTCAAAAAGTACCGTCTCTTAACTCTACATCAAATATTAGAAATCAGTATGTTTGTAAAGATATATCTAACTTAGGCCAGTATTTAAAGATATTTCTAACTCAGGACTTTTAGTCGTTATTTAAAAACTTTCTGCTCAAAATAGTCACCAACAGTGACCAAAATTCATTCAATGACGAAATCAGTGTGAACAAGATCTTTGCGGGCTCTGTATAATATATAAATATCTGTATAATGTCAAGTCCACCTACCCTTTCCACATTCTTTGCAGTAATATGGTTTGTTATCAGTGTGAGTCAACTCGTGATGTCTCAGATGATGAGCAAAGTTAAATGTTTTCTCACATCCATTGTGTCCACACCGGTATCTTCTTTCCAACTTCGGCTTGTGTGTTTTTGAATGTGACAACAATGCTTGCTGGCTGTTAAACTTTGCATAACATTTTGCACATATATATGTGTCTGGAACAGTAATGTACATATTACCACACAATGAAATACAAATAAATAGGCAATGAAACCTAGAGCAGTCCTTGAAGCAACATCTGATGAAAGTAATCTAATTAAATAGACAATATAAAGTTAAAGATTAGTGTTATTTTATTTATTGCTTTATTTTATACATCACATCACATCACGAATGAGCCAGATAATATAATATAAAACATTGGCCAACAATGATTTTATATTATTTAGGCTAAGTACAAACTTATTACCTATACATACATATATTATTACCTATAGTAGGCTAGTAGTAACCCACAATGCTCAATGGGAATTTACTCGAGCGTCATAGAGACCTATTGGGTTGCAAAGCTTATATATAAGAAGAATCAAATGTATTATAATATACATATACCTTATTATGACATGTTTTTTAACAACTTTGCTGCCCTCCCCTTACTTTATGTCACTCTCAAATTGTCAAATTAGTGGAATAGTAGCACTTTTTAGCATGCTATTAACTCTAAACCTTAATCTGATGCGCTCGAGAATTTCTGATGATCAATTTTTTTTACTAATCTGATCCGTTATCCATCACGGGCAGCCTTATATATGGAGCTCATATTTGGTGGAGATATTTAACCGGGTACACGCTATCCCCCCGTATATTAATCTGCCGCACTTTAGTAAATCCCAAAATCCTGGCTTGAGCTCCCCTACAACTACGAAATCTATTCGTTGCGATTTTTAAAATGCGATATAAAATCGCAAACATAAGGTAGAAAATAAATAATATAAATTAATTAGGAAAGTTTTTGGCATCTACAATTTTGAATCGCAAACGATTTATTTTCGCGATTTATGTACGTGGATTTAAGACAATTGTATTTCTGTTGTTTACAGACTAACGATATTTTTTCGTAACAATTTTTTATCGTAGTGCGCGCTTAGCCTAATATGATTTATGATTAAGATGTAAGGTAATCATTTGTTTTTAAGCATTTTGTATGAGTTACAGTCTTGGCAATTCCAACAATTTACACATTATTTGTGCATATATTATTAACGCATTAAATAGAATAATAATTCAATGTTTGTCTCTTTTTTTTTAGCTTGCTTTCTATTTTTTTTGTTTGATGATGTCAAACTAAGAGATAGAAAGCTCTTTTAATTTCTCACCATATTTTTTTTATGGAAAAGGAGGACAAACAAGCGTACCTTGTGTTAAGTAAGTCGCTCCCATTCTCTTGCAACACCAGAAAAATCCTAGGAGCGTTGCCGGCCTTTAAAAAGGTGTACGCGCTTTTTGAAGGTACCCATGTCGTATCATACCGGATACATCACACAAGGAACTCTGAAGTCATTCCACAACTCTGGAAGACCGCCACACATCCAGATGGCGGGGATGATATCCTAACTTCTGGCGTGTCATGCAAATGTGGAATTTGACATTTATTTATTATATGGACCTGACAATTTTAAGATCTTGTTATATGCCTTGAATATTATAAATAAATAAGTTCACATACTATAAGTAAAGACTAATGAGCTGTTATTACCTTTATGTGCATACTGAATGTGCCGTTTCAACAATGTCTCATCACGGAAATTGCGCCCACACTGAGGGCATTTTACACTGCCAGTTCTTTGATGTTGTTTTTGGTGGCGTCTTAGTGCTGACCTATATTTGAGTGATAAAAATCAATATGGTTTCAAACGTGGTTTTTAAACGAAATAAATGATATACCACCATGTTAAACTTACAAAAAACTAAACTTTTTTTTACATTCTATACATTCAAATTGAGGAATGTGGCTTTGTTCGTGCCTCCCTTTCTCACTTTCGTATTTAAACTCTTTATTACAATAGAGACATGAATACATGTTTTTGTCTTCAATAACTATTTATTTCATAAAAGTTTGTATCTATGAATAATAGTAGTAAAGTACTTCAGACAGTTTCTGTTAATGCTTAATCATAATCCTTATCAGCTGATAACAACGAAAAAATGTGAAAACACTTTACAAGTTTACAAACGTCAAATTTTACAGCTGAATACTGATTAAAATATTTTTTTTTTTTGGTTATGGCTTGGCTACTGGGGGCCTGTATTACGTATTAAATACGTAGGTATTTACAATAAGTATTAAGAATAAAACAAATTTTGTTTTATTTTTTATTTATTTCATGAACATGGATGGATGCTAGTATTTCAGTTGATGTTACGAATTCAATAAATAATGTTACCAGGCATAACATAAAAATAAAGAACACATTTTCACTCCTATTATTGTTATGCCCTCGCAGCCCCGTCTATAATATGAATAACTGTTACAGAAGATACCATTATGTGATTCCTCCCAGGCCTCAAAAATATTCCTGATGAGTTCAACACCTGCATCGGTAGTTGAGCGTCCCCTAGTAAAGCCAAATTATTTTATATTAAGTAACTTATAAGTGTTTGAGTCAGTAAGCATTTGGCTTAAAATATTTTTTTCAAAAATTTACTAAGGTCGCCAACACCAAAACAGGACGATAGTTATTCGGGTCAGAAGGCCTACCATCAACTTTTAATAAGCGATGCGATTCCGATGCAGTTCGATTTAGGTACCAAAACTGCATCGCTAAAATTCGTACCATGAAGTGCCTTTTACTGAATGGCGTTTGGATCCCTTAAGAAGAATGAACGAAATAAAGCCCGTCACAGACTTAGCTTTAATATATATTAATATTTTTATAGCTAGGGATATTACTATATATTTTCTATACTAATTTTCGCGTGACCGCACTCAGCTATAATATATATTTCTGTGACGTCACCAAGCGGTACCGTAATATACATTATTGCATATTACTATATATTATAGTATAGCAAGACATATTCCGACATATTTTGAATGTACAGCGTGTTCCGATCCCCGCGCTCGCGCGCCCGCGCGCCACGCTGCCCCTCCTCCGCCTGCAGTTTCTTTTCATTCACCAAAGAACGAGCACGTCTTTTTAATTATAATGGAGCATTTGATTGAAAGTGTACGAAAACATCCCTGTTTATGGCAACTTGATTTGAAAGAGTATAAGGACAGCGAATTAAAAGAAGCAGCGTGGGAAGAAGTATTTAATGAGTGTGATTTTCCAAGTGGTAAGTAAAGTAAAACAATTTTTTCTTACATATTACGTTCTAATTACGCCTGATTTGATTAAGCCTCTCCGTAATTCGTGTTGACTGCCATGGGACTGCTCTCACTGTATTAAAATAATTACAAAATTATTCTCGAATAAAGAAACAGTCGTTTGCAAAACTGGCATTTTGCGTATCTGACATTGGGCGTGTAACGTTATTTAAATTGTCAGGTAAGCTGAGCAACTGATGCTCGCTGTCAATTCGGACACTGCGATGATTTTGAATGTTGAAATAACCAATGGTATTTTCTATACAATAGGTGTGTAAAACACAAGTGGCCTTGGCTATTTTGTCTACAAGATCAATTTTGCATTCAAATGGTCTCTTAAAGACTCTCCAACGAGTAGATAATATACCAAATGCATTTTCCACGACTCTGCGTGCTCTACTGAATCTATAATTATAAATTTTACGAATTTTAGTTAAGTGACCCTTTGGATATGCTCTCATTAAATTTGTCATCAGCGCAAAGGCTTCATCGCCCACAAAAACGTATGACAAATTTATACCGCCCGAAGTTAAGGGTTCTTCATCAGGAAACTGTAATTCATTAGTTAACATTTTCCTTCCCAAGACACTGTCTGCAAATATTCCACCATCACTAAATCGTCCTTTTGAGCCAACATCTATTATCCTGAACTTACGGGTTGCGTCAGCTACCGCTAGCAACACAATAGAAAATGTGTTTTTGTAATTATAAAAATCAGACCCTGAATTAGATGGCACTCTAATAATAACGTGTTTGCCATATATAGCACCGCAGAAGTGGTCATACTGGCACATTTCTTTAAAAACTGAAGCAATATCCTTCCATTCTTCTTTTGTAGGTTCTGCGAGAACTTTAGGCTGAAGATGCTTTCACAAAGAATCACACACTTCTTCCACTATATTGGACACAGTAGATTCTTCAATTCTATAACTGAAGCATATGGTTCTAAATGTTGAAATCCCCAGTTGAAAGATACCTGAAATTTCAAATTTTTATTATCAATTATTTTGTTTGTTTCAGTGGCAGAAATAAAAAAATTATGGAAGAAACTAAGAGACGGGCACCATCAAGCGTTAAATGCTAAAAAAAACTACGGGACAAGCAGCGGATTGTAAACCAAAATGGAAATACGAACATTTGATGGAGTTTTTAATTCCACACATGAAAAATAGACATCAACATACAAACGTAGGAACTAGTTCCAGAAACACGACAGATACCCTGAACGATGATAGCTTAACAGGCGATGAATCCATGGATTCTTTGAAGGAATTTAGAATTAAAAAAAAACAAAACGATCCATTCTATGCTCGAAGATGAACAGAAAAGAAGGGAGAAAAGAACTGCCGAGAGAGACCACATAAGAAGACAGTTAATGGAGAATGCTTCTAACCAGTCAAAAAATGAAACTAGTGCTATGGAAAAGCTTTTCTTGAGTATGTGCGATACCACATGCCAATTCCCGAAATATTTACAAATGAGAATACAGTGCCAAATATTTAACATTGTAATGGAAGCCAAAGAGCAACATTAAATGAGATCAAACTACTCAGACAATTCTCCAGGTTGTTCAGTTTATAATTTCACCGGTGGTACTCCTTTCAAACTACAAAACAGGAATCTACCTACTCTACGACCAGTTACCGCACAATCATCTTACACCTCACCAACACCTGAAGTGTACAATATCCCTGACGCAATGCAAAGTCATAATACATATTCGGCAGAACAATCTCTGAATACACTCACATCAGAAACTGATTATCCTATTCAACAACCTTCTTTGCGACCAGATTCTGCACAGTCATCTCACACCTCACCAACACCTGAAGTGTACAATATCCCTGACGCAATGAAAAGTCAAAATAAAGATTCGGCAGAACAATCTCTTAATATTCGTAATTACCTCCAGGATTTCAATTATTAAAATGATTTTGTTTTCTTAACTTTAAAAGTAAAATTAGTTTTGACTAGAAAATAAAAGAGTTATACCTACTGTGTTGTATTAATTTTATTCTTACCTTAAACACACAGCCAGAGGTTCTTCAGAACTAATACTTTTGCGCAAAATCGTATTTTTCTTTTTTATATCATTTTTTATCAATTCATGTAGCTCAAGAAATGACGATCTTGAACTTCTAAAATATTGGGCAAATTTTTTTGAGGATAACTCGCGATACAAATTAAATTCGCCGCGAGTTTGTATATTTCTTATATGTGATTCGATCCATTTGGTTCTAGTTTATGTGCCTGACCGGGCAACTAACATATCGAAAGCAGCTGCGGAATCGTCTTCTGAAGAACTGTCTATTAAGTCCATTAACAATGTACTTGTTGAATTCATAATTACTGTTAGTATTTTGAAATAAGAACACCCTTAATTACAAAATACGTGCGAACACTAGGACTACCATCAATTAATGAAGGCAAAATATATATTTCTCAGTGTGTGGTAGCTTGGTATAATATATATTATAGTGCGGTATATTAATATTTATTATAGCTAAGTCTGTGACGGGCTTAAATTTGTCTGTGGTGAGAAAGAGATGACGCTCTACAGTCGTTGCATAAGTTTGTCTCTCTTACTCGAACCATATGCGTTGCGTTTCGAAACCTAAAATGATATGATTTTAGCAGTTTTTTTGCGTAGAAAAAACTCTCAACCTGCTCAACTCCAATATTTGCCTATTAGGAAATTGACTTGAGATGTCGCTCTTGTAAATTTAAATATGAAGCTACAACCTGAGAGTTGAACAAATCATACAAGATTTTGTAACGATACGACGCTCGAACGACGTAAGCTCAGTTGTTTAGAACACAGGCACGGAACGCCGGAGGTCGTGGGTTCGAGTCCGGCTTCGTTCATAAAATTTTGTTGTTTTTAAAATTTTATTTGTGTATTATATTCATTTATTGAGTTATGTTTGACTTATGTATAACGATATTCACATTATTCAGTAATACAAAGTGGTATTAATTTATCTACTGCTACACAATTTTCCGCAAGGGCACTCAATTATTTTACTCTTTGCAGGTGACAAGCAGCCACAGACTATGAGACTACTAAGTAGTACTTTTAGTTATACTCAGTACTCACAGACTACTTGAGATACTAGTTATCAGGCTAGCGAAACTCAAAAACAAGAGATTTACTCGATTTTATGAAACGTGTAGTCATTGACAGATTGACAGAGGACGGCTATAATCTTGTAAAAAAAGGACGGCTATCTCCTTCCTCAATCCGCTTCGTTCTAAGCAACTGTTCGCTTTCAAACTCAGGCGGGTTATACTTCGTGGCCAATCTCGATCTTGTAATATCTGCTATTTCAAACTTATGTCAAATGACTGTACGATAAAAACTAAACATGGGTATGTTCCGATATGCACTGCGAGCACTGCACAGTGCTGTCACTGTAGAAAAATTCGTTCCGTTATGGACCGCCAGTATACTGCCGCAGTACCCTAGGGAAATATATGACGTCATAAATCGCCACCATATTCTGCGTCATAAGCCGCCGTGAGTTGTCAGAGCAACATCTCGCTTGTTTGTTCTCGTAAATATTTTAAAAACAAAGTGGTTAAATGTGCTAATCTGGTGATGACAAATATATACCTAAATGTATTGGAATACGGTGCGTCTTGAACGTTGTTTGAAGAAAATCGGACTGAAACTGTGAGTGTAATCATCAAAAAACACTTTAAAATATTTAAAATTTCACATATAACGGACGCTGGCGCTGCGCGCTCGCATCGCCGAGGTCATTGACCGTCGAAAGTGACTCATGCGCTGTACTCTGTATTGCTTTGCTTTGAGTTGAGTAAACAATTTTTAAAGTTGCATTTTTATTTGGGTACGCTTGCATTTGTTTATTTTTGCTGGTTACAATGGACTGCGCAGCTTGCTGTTCTCTAATTATTGGCGAAGATATCTTACCTTGTACTATAAATGGTTGCAAAAAAATATATCATCTGCTATGCTGAGGCGAATAAAATTTGGGCGCGGGACCCTGGACATGCCCCGAGTGTCGTAGGCGTGGCGCAGCCTAGCACCGGTAGGCGTGGCTAAAAAGTCCCGTGACACAAATATAACTTTTCGAAAAAACCAACACTGAACGTTGATTTAGGCATCGGCCATCGCAGGAATGTGGCGGAAAGGACCTCTCCAATGATATATGCATTTTGATACAAGAAATGTATCTACTGATACAGTTTCTCCAAATCTCTATGAAAATTATAACGAATAATGAGGCGAAAATTGATCATTACGTGACACAGATGGAAGTGTTACAAAATAAACTCACACAATACGCTCAAGCAATACGTTGCCAAAGTGGAAAAACTCAGTAGCGATTTCAGGCCTTATAATAATCCCAATTCGGCAATAATGGAACAAAAAGACAGGAAAAATCCCCCATCCATAAAAACAAATTCAAATAAGGATAAGCAGAATGTAAAGATTAGAAAAGACCTATCAGATCCCGCTGGATCTAGTTCTCTTACAGATCTGAAAAAACCCTCGAGTGTTTCAAAGAGCATACCTGAAGAGCCTAGAAATTCCATGCATCCGAACACTAAAATAATTAGCAAGACTGATGAACGAAAAGAGACCCAGCCTTCCAATTCCCTTCAAGAGGATGCTCAGTGGACGAAGGTGTTGGAGAAAAAAACCCGACGTGCTACTTCAATGTGCGGTGCCGCGGGCCCTACCGTGACATCCTTAAAAGCAGTAGAACCACGCAGACACCTCCATTTATGGAATATGGAATCAGGGCTGAAGACGTTCAAGAATACTTACGCAAATTATGCCCAGGAGCAACTTGTACTGTTGAAGAACTTAAAGCTAAAGGGAACTATAAATCTTTCAAGGTGGGCGTACCAGTTGCCTACTTTGAAGCTTGTTTCTCTGTGGATGTCTGGCCAATAAATGCGAGGATTAAAGCCTGGGTAACGTTTAAAAAACCGAACGTTTCGCGCAGTACTGACCATAATAATCGGCCCTTTCGTGACTTCTCCGACACCCAGTAGGGTTACAAAAGCGGAATTAAGCATATTGTATCAGAATGTTCGTGGTATCAAAACTAAACTCGCATTGTGGCGCAATCACTTAGCAATCTTGGAGTATAACTTGGTGGCTGCTACCGAAACTTTTCTCGACGACTCTGTTTATAATCCTTCTCCGGAGTAGCAGCTGCGGAAGCCTTAGCAAGCTTTTTTGGTAGCGTTTTCTCGCCAAAAGTACCAAATTTAAACTCGGATCTTGTGGTAAGTGAAGATCTTAGCTGCAACAGTAATTATGTCAACATCTTAAAATTCACTCCTTCGGATATATTTTATGGTACCAACAAACTTAAGTCTATTAGTTCTATAGGACCAGATAACATTCCATCAGTGATTTTAAAACAGACTAAAAAATTTCTATCTGAGCCACTATGTTACATATTGAATTTAGCTCTAAGAACAGGCATTTCTATCAATGGAAAATATCAAGAGTTACTCCAATTCCTAAATCATCTGGCAAGTCTGCAGTTGAACAATACCGACCAATAGCTATATTTTCGTCACCAGCAAAAGTTTTCGAAAATGTATTGCATAGGTTAATTTACTCTCAAGTAGAAAAGTATCTTTCAAATGTCCAGCACGGATTCAGAGCAAAACGATCGGTTAACACAAATCGTTTGACTATCACTAATTATATCTCAGCACGGTTGGAGCGCGGCCTTCAGTTGGATGTACTTTATTTTGATTTCAAAAAAGCTTTCGACTGTGTCAATATTGACATTTTACTGAAGAAGCTTAGTAACATTGGTTTTGCACCTGAGCTTTTAAAACTCCTATCAGACTACATGCCCGACAGGCAGCAGTTCGTTAGGTTGGGTATTTATGAATCCGCACCTTACCACACGCGCTCGGGAGTAAGTCAGGGTTCGATACTCGGTCCTTTGCTGTTTCTTCTTATGGTGAACCACTTACCGACAGTTCTTGGGCATGCACAGTGTCTCCTTTACGCAGACGATCTTTTCACTGAAATTCGATCAGAAGCAGACTGCCTGGCGATCCAGGAGGATGTTCGTGCGATACATGAATGGAGTAAAGCAAATGACATCCATGTCATTGCTTTAAAAGCTTGCTAAGCTAAAATTCCAATTTAACATATCCAAATGTTACATAATGAGTTTTGGACGTCTGAGATACCCGATTTTATTTGACTACACAATTGGGAACACTACACTTACCAGAACTTTAATAATGAAAGATCTGGGTGTCACATTTGACCTGTTGGTCAAATGTGACACCTTTTTTACCATCTTTAAAGGTGAGCTGTTGCTCACCTTTAAAGATCATATAACAACCGTTGCCAAGGAATCTTTCCAGCGGTTGGGATTTGTCTTGAGAAATGCACGCAATTTTAAAACAGAATGTGTCTTTCGCCTTCTATATAGTGCGGTAGTTCGCAGTAAATTAGAAGCAAGCTCATGTGTTTGGAACCCCCATTTTTCCACCTATGACAGGCTACTTGAAAAGGTCCAAAAAACTTTTCTCAGGTTTGTGTACAAACATAACTTTGGATACTACCCATTCATGTATCCTACAGCACTCCTCCTGGGCTGCCTTAGTTACAACTCGCTTAAGACCAGGAGAGCGAATGATCAATTAGTCATGGTATGGAAAATAATCCGAGGTCTGATTGATGCTCCACATCTACATGATGAGCTGGCCAGGCTTTATACCCCAGACAACTATTACCTATCCCGGAAGCACAGTGTCCTTGCTGTCCCTTTCTGTCGGACAGTTGCACGGGCCCGCTCCCCCATTCCGCGCACCCTTACTTCCCTCAATGCGCTGCTGGAAGCCTTTCCTGACTTTGACTTATTTGCGGATGCATGGAAGGAAGTCTTGAATGTTTGCCTGAGGTTCAGTGAGACACTTTGACTACATGTATGATGTTACAAATAGGAATTATTATTGTTATTATAATTTTTCTGCTATTATTATTAAGTATTGTTCTATAAGACTAATACATTATGTTATTTTTTTAAGACGACGATTGACAACGGTTGAGACGACTTTGATTCTTGTATTGTATCAACATCTGTGTATATTTAAAATTTTCTTATTACTTTGGACATTGTTTAAATTTTATTTTATTGTTAATTGAATTTTATGTTATATTTAATTTTATTTTGTAAACATTATTATATTCTGTGTTAATAAGTGTAATTGGTTATAGGCCGTTCTTGTTAACAATAAATAAATAAAATACTGTGAGCACTGGCGTTTTCGAGGTAAGGTACTCGCAGTACTTTGATCACGTGATCAGTCAAAAGTCCACTCGAGTGCCTAACATTTTATAAACAATACCTACAGTTTAATCCCATATATTTTTAATTTCAGTACTCCAACAACAGTTTTTTTTAATGAACTAGAAAACTTTAATACACTCATTTGAATGCTGCGTCAAAAAATGCGGCTGACATTATACGAGATTGCGTTCCGTTTTAAATAGTAAATAGTATATCAAAATATAAAGGAACGGCTTCACAGTATACTAAATTGACGTCATACTGTAAAGTGGTCGCAACTCGCAGTGCTCATCGGAATTCGGAACATACCCTTATGTTAATTCTATTATTTACTGCAGTCCCGCCTCTTATTACGTTGTATTTACGTCCTCTTTGTTAGTTAAACTTGAATAATGAATATATTGGCAAGCAAGGTTACCGCCAGAGAAGTTAAATGGATAATAATTGAGATTAAATAAAATAATGTTTTAAATTGTATTAAAGAAACATTTAAAAATGAATGAACCCACAAATTGTATCGAACTATTATCAAATATAAATTTATACACCTACCTTTTTATAATTAATAATATATAACAACTTAGTAAGTTCTTACTAACTTATGTAATTTAATCAAAATCACTAGTGAATCTTTGAAGTTAATCATATGAATTAATGATAATATACTAATAACCAATGTTGTGTGCACTATGGATGATATTTGATCATTAGCTGTGTTGCTGTTTTGTACTGCAGCGAGCAGTCGTACAATCGGCTAGCTATTGTCGGACGTAACGTCTTATTTTATTAGACAAAACAATTTAAATACAATATTTGATTTATATTTAGAACAAGAAACAGACTAACACCATGATAAGTTGGATCAAAATAACACTTATATTGTGTTTATTTGGAACACTAAGAGAAATAAGACCTTCAGAACCATTTGTGACTGAATTTCTGTTGGGTGAATGGAGAAATATAACTGAATCTCAATTAATCCGTGATGTTTATCCTGTAGGCACTTACTCTTACTTAGCACTTCTTGTGCTGGTCTTCTTAATCACTGACTTTTTAAGATTTAAACCGGTAATAATACTATCAGGTAAGTGACAAGTTGATTTGTTATATTATTAGGATTATATTCATTTTAGATTTCATATTCACATGAATTACACATGTGAATTTGGTATAGTGCCCTGCCAGCTGGCAGACTTTCATAGTGATTGGGTGAATAGTGTTTGAGTGAAACATGAATATACACTTTTTATATTCTTATAATATATAGAAATTCTGTCTTAATTATTTTTTCACTATTAAGAGATCATTTGTTTGATAGTCTAATAATCTATATGAACTCTTCAATTTCTCTCCATTTTTGTTGGTATTTAAAGTGTTAAAAGCTTTAAGAAAATAAATATTATTTGATAGGTCTAAGTGGAATCTCGGTGTATGCAGTATTGTTGTGGACAAGCAGCTTAGAATGGCTTATGGTATCTCAAGTGCTGTATGGTCTTTATATGGCCACAGAAGTAGCCTACCTCACATACATTTATGCCAAAGTAAGTAAATATTTTTTGGGGTATTTTAACACAGACATGTTGAAGATATTATGTATTTATGATATCTTAAACAAAACATCAGAAATTATAATTGAATAATTGTAAGTGATCAATTTTTCACTGGTTTTGGTATTTGTATATAATATATAACTTAGTGTATGAATTCTCGTTTGGTCATGTGTGAAACAAAAAATCTTTACTATGTAACACTCCACTGGGAGACATCCGCTCACAACAGATAGCCGATTGTTACTGCACTCCCGCTGTACTGTGCATTCCATAGCACTATATCACACAGTTAATGTCACTGTCTATGTCATGACAGTGACAATGATTGTTAACATATACTCAATTCAGACTAGATGTCAATACACTACACTTAGTATATGTAAATCATTCTACATTAATCTAAATTTGTGGCTACCAATGTGTGTTCAGTACAAATGAATTAATGGAGACACAATGTGCACCTCCACACATGCCATGAATAAGGTAGTAGGCATAAGATGTACAAAATGTTGTCATAAATATATTTTCTTATAGAATTTGAAATTTTATAAAATACATTACAAGTAGTATGTTCAATAATTCCTTTAAAAGGCATAAATGGCATATTTCATTTTCTCTAAATTGATTCATTATGAATTCTTTTTTACATTTTTTTTAAGTAAGTATGTACTTCTGTTCCGTTCTTCTCAGGTCTGAGGAGCACTAATTCGAATGGGTGTTTTTGACATTAAATAAGTGATTTTAAATCCTATTTTGAATATAAACATTTGAATTTTAATATGAAACTAATAACTTATATGAAAGTAACAGTGACTTTATTATGCCATATAAATTCAATTCATTTCCCTGTGCAACTCCATGGGGTGTCTACATGAATGTTAATAATTATTAAATTTTTTTTTATTCAGGTAGACCCAGCAAAGTATCCTCAAGTGTCATCATACACACGAATTGCAGCACTGACCGGTAGATTTTTGTCTGGTGCCTCATCACAGCTTCTTACACATTTTAATATACTGGATTACAGAGAACTTAATTACATAACTTTTACAGGTTTGTGTTGTATTATTATTATTTTATAATCGCCGCATGTTTAAAGTGGGACGGCCGCCATCTTAGTGACGCCATTTCCGGGCAGTCCCTTAAAAAATCACCAATCAATAGCTCCATAAAACATTTTGTTAGAAAATCACTGCAATTCTGTTTTCTTTTATTCTGAATACCATTATTGTGATTTATATAACCTTGTAAAAATTTTTAATGGCAGGAAATGTTTGTGACATCATAATGTGATCCAAATTTGAATTCAGAAAAGTAAAATATTGATTTATTAAATTGCAACAGTATTTATGCCTAGACTAGTTCTAGGTATGAGCAGTCTAAGTGTTAGTAATCTTATCCAAATGATTTCTTGATGGTAGGATTCACCAATCTCGCTGACTATGGAGCAAAGTTAGTGTAACCACACTTTAGGTATTCAAAGGTACAAGGTGAAAAGATTATCACTGTCACCTACTAGTATTTCATTCATTTATTGATTATTAATTACAATAAGGGAAAACAAAACAATTATAAATCCGTTTATTAATATAAATCATTGCCATATTACTTATGTTTTTAGTTAACATTTCAATCTGTTTATTTTAGTGCTTATTTTATTTAAATGTGTGCTACATTTAAATAAAATATAAAGCATGTGTAATCATTTTGTACCAATTTTTACATTTACATCGTTTCATCAGTACCATGAGACGGATGCCAATAAACTTTATTTTAGGAAAAATCGAAAAATAGTAATGAAAAATTATTGTGGTGTCTAGGGAGTTATTGAATGACTTTAATATATAAGAATATCTTTCATTAACGTAATATCACAGAGTTATCTTAATACATCTCACAATCATAAATTGATATGGCATATCAGATTCAGACAAATTTATTACATTAATTAAATGCACTGATAAAGGCTTCAGATGTTCCATTCAGATGCTTACCAGTGAAAGATTTATATATGAAACGGCTAAACCAATTATTTCGAAAATTTGTGTGTATATCTATTATTGTATGTATAGTATGTTTTGATACCCCTAAATGATAAGGGTCACTAACCCCTAAATAGTTTTTTTTTATTTTTTTTGAATAATCCAGCATTAAAAATACATGCAACTTCAAATTTTCACCCATCTACCATCACCTATCTTTGTATCGCGATTTTCCATCCACAGATACGGAATAGAGTTGCAAGATGGCAATCGAATATAATGATTATTGTACCCCAAAAATTTTAATTATTGAATTTTTTTAATTACGTTATATGGCAATACAACGTTTGCTGTGTCAGCTAGTAATATATATAAGTATATACCTACCTCCATATAGTGAAACAGTAAAGCCAGCTCCACATTCACGCAAGTTACTCGCCTATAATCTCAGCAAGTATGTCAGCGAGATTATCGGCGAGAACTTCTTTGGGTACACACTCGCACGGTTCTCAAGATAGTTCTCACACTCGATGACGATTGACGTAGAAGTAACTGCTGCCTATTTTTTTTTGTTTTTTTAATTCATCAATGTGTAATTCCATCAAGGCGCCAATACGTTTTCACGCATCGTGGATTTTAGATTATTTTTATAATCTTTTAAAATAATATTCCACAAAATCAGTTCTGCTTCAAAATATTCTAAGAATGTCAATTCTCGTTCGGTTGTCCAAATCCAGCTCATATTGATGCTCAGTAAATCCCACGCAACACTGTTATGATAGACGAATCTCTCGCTACTGACTCTGGGAAACATGCGAGTGTGGAGTCAATAGAAGTTCCCGCGTTTTCGTCACCACAGACTGGAAATAAAGCGAACACCCTCAGGCTCTCTAATTATAAATGTTTATTGTACGATATAACATTGTTATCCATACTTTTATTAAAAAGAGCAAGCTGAGTTTCTTGCGCCCGTTGTTCTCAGGTCTGAGGCACGCTATTTCGTATGGATGGTATTTTAAATCCTATTTTGAATAGAAATGTTTAAATTTCAAAATAAATATTAGGAAATTTGTCTTAAGAGTTTCAGTGTATTTTGAATAGGTGGTAGTCTTTGACGTTCAATAAGTGATTTTGAATCCTATTTTAAATAAAAATATTTAAATTAGAATTTGTCTCTCGCCAAAAAACCGACAAAAATTGAAGAACAATGAGAGTTCCATATTCACGTTTCTCGTGTTTTTCTTGACATTCTCGGATGAATGTGCAGCGGGCTTGTGAATCGATTCCACGCGTTATCTCGCGTGAATGTGGAACCGGCTTAAGCGTTCCGTATCAGTTCATGAAAATATTATTATTTCATATTATTACTCTCGATATGATAAATTGTCTTATGCACTCACCGTTCTGTTTCAATATCCTTGTCAATTAAAATTATCTTATTGATAAAAAAACTATTTAATAAGTACTTTAAAATTGTTATTGTTTACATACAACTGCGCTGATATAAATGTTCCATAATGATGTAGGTTCGTCAGTTGGAGTTCAGTAATTGTTATCTCAATGAGAATTTATTGTTACCTATTGATAGTTTTTTTTTTTATATAAGAGAAGGGCAAACGAATGTACGGCATAATGCTTTGTAATGCCTACCTGTTACAAATATTACGATTAAGGTACTTAAAGACTGTTGCTTCTCAATATACCCTTGATAAGGTTCTTTATGTTAATAAGCACATTGACGATTTTTCTAGAAACTGATAATCATAATGTTACCATGAGGAACAAATATAAACATGTTATGCCTACTACTCGGTTAAATCGAGTTAGTAAGCCTTTTATTAGGCGATGTAGATACATGCTTATACAACATGATCCCAGAAAATGGACAAAACAACGTGTTATGAAATTTAAAAGAATTGCTTAAAAACGTTTGTGTGGTAAAGGTAACTATAACATAAATAATTTTCTTAATGATACCACAGACTATGAATGGAGCGAACACCCTTAGGCTAATTAATTATAAATGTTTATTGTTCGAAATTACATTGTAATCCATAGTTTTATTAAAAAAAAAACCCGCTGAGTTTCTTGCGCCCGTTGTTCTCAAGTCTGAGGCACGCTATTTCGTATGGATGGTATTTTAAATCCTATTTTGAATAGAAATGTTTAAATTTCAAAATAAATATTAGGAAATTTGTCTTAAGAGTTTCGTAACCAATAGGAGCACTTTTACGAAACAGTCTGCTCTCCATATGTCAGTCTCTAAACTGAATGTCTCATAAACCGCGATAGAAAGGCAGCTGAAATTTTGACAGATCTGAGAGCCTATGTAACATAGATAACACGGGCGTTGTATAGATGAACTGACGGCCCGAAAAGTTTTTTGCTACTTCTTCTTATTAGCTCAACCCTTTACCAGTAGCAGTAGATTCAATAAGAAGAAATATTTTTTTTCATACATTCATAAGTGTCATATCCGTGACCTACATGAATAAAGTGATTTTGATTTGATTTGAAAATGGGTGACCAATTTTTATTTGTCAATATATTAGCTAATTCCATGCGTGGGCTGACTATTTAGAACTTGTCAATAAAAATGCGTTACAATTTATTCGTTTTCCTTTTTTATCTGGCCGTATCTTTGTTAGAGATTTATCGTTGTAAATGTATCGTTGATTTACACGCTGTGTTTATTTGATCGAAGTAAAAGTCTACGCAAACGCAAGCATAAAAACAGTCTTAGAAAAACGAAACAAACTTAAATACCTTATAATCAATGATACTGAGGTTTATAATTAGACTTACTAAGTAGCTAGTTTTAATATTTGTTATCGTGCTAGTTTTGAGGTAGTTTTGGCCTTGGCAGAATGGTTTCCGACCATATATCGACAAGTAAATAGCTAAGTATTTGTGAGGGTAAACTTATTTTCAATGGATTATTAATGCACCGCACCTGCGAACTGAGTACGATTTAAAATAAATCTTATTAGCAGGCAGTTAAAGTAGCTATTTCTCTCAAAGATGTAACTGAGTTAACCTTCTGTAACTCCTCTTTATTCTGTGACATAAATATAATCAAAGCAAATAAAAACTATGTGTTAAAATGGCTTTACTCACGTTTTTGTCGGTGTCGGTACCGACTAGTTTCGGACCATTCGGAGGTGCTGCATCAGGGTGAGTGGTAGGTTCGCGGTAACGTCCCACCTCTTACTGCGGACTTGAGCTCGTAGACTCACCCTGATGAAGGACCTCCGAATGGTCCGTAACTAGTCGGTACCGACACCGACAAAAACGTGAGTAAAGCCGTTCAAACAGATAATTTAATAATGACTCACGAAAGTTTTAATAAAATTAATTGCTAACCATATACAAACTGTTTTTGTTGGTGATAAAGTTAAATCAAATGTTCACAGCTCAAATACTCGCGACCTTCTGGGCGTTCTGGTTACCATCAGTTCCTTATGGGATCTATTTTCATCGGAGGATCTCACCTTCTTCGGATATTGACTCTCCCACTGAAAAGCACGCGATTACACAGGAGACCACTAAGGTGAAATAGAAAAAAAAATCTTTTGTTGCTTGACTTTTATAAACATTTTTTTTCTTTCAGTACCAAAAGTCAAGCAAATTTTTTCCTTATTAACGGAAGCGAAAAGTCCTTTTCTCACTAATTTTATTTTTTGTTACTCTTTGAGTACAGATCACAGAAAGAACTCTCTTAATACAATAATAAAGAAAGAGGGTGAAATATTAATATTATTCGTACTCTAAAGACCTTTCAATTCATCATGTGCAGAATAGCACAGAATAAAGTAGAGTAGTACAGAAGGTTCACTTAGTAACACATTTCAAAGAAATAAATACGTTAGCTATGCCGGTTAGTAAGATTCATTTTAAACCGTAGTCAATTAGCAGCGGGTTGCATTCGTAATACATCGAAAATTAGTTTACCCATATATTAGGCATAGGTACATCATGCACAGGGCAGAGGCGCGCAAAAAAGACGGGAGGCGCCATTTCCACGCTACATATGCTACGCTGTCAGCAATATCATTATATTGATTAGTTCATGTGTTAACAAGCACTACCAACGTCATGGAGCCATAAGATATCCCATCATATAATTAAATTACTGTCTTAGTAATGTTATTTTAAAACATTACATCTTCAGTTCAAATATGATTTAATAAATAACTAGGTATAAAAGGATATAATATTCAGATCTTGTCTTAAATTAACTTTAATTTGATTCGTGTAAGTTTGCACCCTATGTAAGTAAAGTAGAGTGCTGAGTTCGAATATTCATTACTTATTGTGAATTATAAGTGGCAACTCTGTCCAAATACAGTGATTATAAGAATTGTGTTGGTTTAAATTACCACACCGTTCTACAATAGCTATTTACTTCTGGTTTTAAGGTCGAGAATCTAACCAACTAGGCCAAAGCTAACATAAAATTCGCACGATATAAGAGGAAATAATAACCTCATTACTTTGCCTAGTTAGGTGTCTGTGTAATGTGTAAGATTGTTTTGTTTTTCCAAGCCTTTTATTGCTTCTGCATGTTTGAGCAAAAAGCGGCACATTGCGAGGGGTAATAGACAACCGTATTGATAGGTATATTTTCGTACTTGAGTTGCCGAGTGACACACGCCTGTCAAAAAGGGAGAGTTATAAACCTTTATTATGTCGGGTTTATTCTGAACCTTTAGGTATTTATTTAACCTTCAACTATGTGACATATTAAGATGGACATTTCAAGTACAAAAAGAAGGTTATTAACCTTTACTCTCTCCAACATACTTAGTTAATCCATTATTATAAAGGTACCCAACCAGCTCTACTTGGTGTAAGTTATTTCATGTAATACGAGGACTAACTACCAGTGGGAGGCTCCTTTGCACAGGATGCCGGCTAGGTTATGGGTACCACAACGGCGCCTTCTTCTGCCGTGAAGTAGTAATGTGTAAAGATTATTGTGCTTCGGTCTGAAGGGCGCCGTACCTAGCTATTGAGATTACTGGGCAAATGAGACATGACATCTTATGCCTTATCAATACCAAAAGCCAATAGAGGCAGAGTTTTCAAGTTGTTACTCGCGATGGATCGGATATACCCTGCGGAAAGCAAAAGAACAGATACAGACAAAGAAACCAAAACAGACAAGATTAGCATCCACTAGGGAATTGTTCCGTAAATAGGAACTCTAGAGCCTTAGAATTAGTTGGCACGAGGAATCTTCCATCAAGCTATTTAATAAGTTTTATTGTACTTAACCATATTTTTATGAAAATAAAAGAAGCCCGCCGAGTTTCTTGTGCCCATTCTTCTCAGCTCTGAGACATTCTTTTTCGAATGAGTGGTAGTTTTTGACTTTCAATAAGTGATATCAAATGACATATCCCATTTTGAATTTGAAGAATAACGGCCGAAAAATAGAGTGCGATGGATAATCTGTACTAATAGGACCTAGGCCTTCTCTGATTACGGAAACATCACGTGTAGTTAAAGTAAAAACAACACAATCAAAATTCTAACAATGTTCAGCGAACAAAAATGGATATCAACACAGGACATATGCGCTGAGAGAAATTGGAAAAAAGTTCCAAAAACGTTTAGAACATTATAAAACATTAACAAACAGGAGGCCAAATATAGTTTGAAATCTGGTAGCTTATCGGATGCTATACACATTCTGTTTAAAAGGTGCGTAAAACCATTGGTCCTGCAAGGCTGAATATTTAAGATTAGACTAGCTGACCCGACAAACGTTGTTTTGCCATTTAAATTAAGTACTTATCTCAGTTAATTGAGTGAATTATTTGTTTTGCCAATATATAGGTATTACTAAGTTACAAAGTATAGGTTCCGGATATGTAATCACCAACATATCATATACTGAAACCTCCGAAACACTTATCTTATGGTATAAGTATTATTTCAATCGGTTCAGTAAATTTCCCAGTATAACCGAGAAAAATTAAAGTCAAATAAACTTAATTCAATGAGGCTTAAACTAAGCACCTATGAATCGCCTTTATAAATATTTCTTTTAAATTACTGAATCTACCATATGTTGGGAAAAAGTAGAGCTCGTGATATGAAGAATACAAGAAACTCAACGGCCATTTTTTTTTCAATCTATAGAGTATTTTACAATGGCTGTAATATAATAACTTAGTTTGTAAAGTGCTGCATCTAATATTTGAATCGTGTTTAAATAATATCAAATATTTCATAAAAAGTAATAAAGAATAATCTCTGTAAATATAAATTATATCGTATATTGGATGCATCAACTTTTAGAGCTTGAATACATTGTTTGTGTAAGGATCATTAGTAATTGCATCCAAGTTAGAAGACAAGATGATTTAGATCAAATCAAAATCAATTTATTTATCTAGGTCACGGAAATGACACTTTTGAATGTCAAAAAAATTTTTTTTTCTTATTGAATTTACCGCTACTTTGTAAAGGTTTCAGATAATGAGAAGAAGTTGTTAGAAACTAATTGCCACTCTAACATTAGAGAATATAGAATGTAATGATATGATATTCGTTTATTTGCAGCAATCGATGAGGTCCGAGGTGTTGGAGGCAGCTTCGCTGATATCGCGTCACGCCCGCACGGCGTACACGCGGCCTAAAGTCCTGGTGTGGTCGGCGCTGTACGCCGTAGCTCTGGCGCTGTTTGTGCAGACGCAGACTTATGTGCAGATGTTGTGGATACAGATTCAGGAAGAGAGCAATTCGCCGGTATCACGGTTTTACTTATTAATTTGTTTTAATAGTATGATATTAATAATAATATTGACACACTTTTACACAAATTATCTTGACCAAAATTATGCTTCGCCTGTACTATGGGTACAAGACAACGATATATTTAATACGATATACTTACTTAAACATACATATAAACATCCATGACTCGGAAACAAACATCCATATACATCATATAAATGATTGCACCTACCGGGATTCGAACCCGGGAAGTCACTGACATAGTCCAAATGATTGCGAAACTGAAGTGGCAGAGCACATAGTTCGGTAGATGGACGTTGTGGCATTAAAGTCCTCGAATGGCGACCACGTACCAATTATGTGGTCAAGATCGCCGGAATACGTTGGACGAGGGCAGCGCACGACCGATCATCGTCGAGGTCTTTGGGGGAGGCCTTTGTCCAGCAGTGGGCGTCTTCCGGCTGATATGATGATAAATAATCTTCATAGTTCTCATTCTGCTGCAACTCTGAAGGGGTCCCATCAGTAGTGCCGGCCATTTAGGTCCGTATTTAAAAAAATAAAAAATATATCTAAGTGTACACATAACTTACAAGGTTACACATCCTAAAGAATTATCAAGAGTAAAATTTAAAGAGATAAACATTTTGACTGTTGCATCTCAATCAATATATTATAATATAATATTCATAAGCACATAAGGGATTTACCCTAACTCTATTTTGTGTTATGATTGTGATTTTACAGACTGGTGTCATGGTAACCTATCAAAGATAAGTAACCATTCCAGAAAAAAAAAACACGTTGTATTAATCCGCGTTAGATAAGGATTCAAAAAACTGATTGTTTTACGAAAACATTTACAAACACTTTACTTCCTTTCCGAGTCCAGAATCCAGTATCAGAAAAAGATAAATAGTTGTTTCGTATCATGACGATGTCAGACGTAGCCGCCATTTTGTGTAATTAATGAGTATTGGTATTTATTTTGAAATAATCAGGTTCCTAGCAAAAAACTCAGTAAAGTTAATAGAAATACAGTACGGTTCTATATTTATTTTAGTTACATGAACTATACAATTTTAATTGCTTTTACTTTTGATTTGTTTTAAATTTTGTGTTCTTTTTGGAATATTTTTAGTTATAATTATTAGAAATAATAATGCTTAAAAACTATTAAATAATTCACTTCTATTTATTTTTAAAACTTATTATCAAATATATTAATTCAAACAAATACACTATTTCAACAATACACAGTATATACACATTGAACTTTTCACTAAATCCATTCAATTTCACTTGTAAGATACACACAGCACTACTGTTACAAAATACGTCAGATATGCATAAGCATTTTGGTGACGCGAACTCACGAGATTTCACCCATCCATAAAGTGTCTAACTATATATATTTATTTTTTTAATTATTTATTTATGGCGTGCGCCAGTCATGAGCATGTTGGTGACGCGAACCCATAAGCTCCCCTACCAAAAAGTGCTTGTAGTGTATTGACATCTAGTCTGAACTGGACAGTGACATTAACCGTGTGACGTTAAGTGCTATATAAGGAATGCACAGCGAGAGTGCAGTTCCAATCGGCTATAGGTTGCGAGTGGACGTTCCCGGGTGTAGTGCTACATAAGTAAAGATTAGTTGTTTCACTCGTGACCAAATGTGGAACATTACAGTGCTCAACGCGGCTAAAGAAGTTTTCACTTCAAATTTTATAAAAAGTCTGTGTTCAGGTTGCGTACAACGGAGCTGTAGAAGCAGTACAGACGCTTCTTGGAGCGTTGGGCGCCTTCACGGCGACTTATTGGTCGTGCGCACCGCTGCCAGCCCTCGCCGCGGCGGTACAAGCACTCGCCATGTCCGCGGGAACCTACGTCGCGAACGTGTTCGTGTCGTACCTGGGATATGTCGTCGTTGGTCTACTGTATCACTTCACCATCACTCTAGCCAGGTAACTAACTAAACATATTTTGCATTTCAGACTGCAGAGAAATATTTTAATTAAATAAAACATCTTATTATCGTCGAAAGAAGCTACTTAAACTAGATTATAATGAAACTGAATTTTTTTAGCCCCAGTAACTATTATCTCAATTAAATATAGATAGATATGTAGGTTCATATCTTTTAGCTTTATACAGGGTGTCCCGTAATCAGTGGACCAACGGGATACCCGTGATAGGGGTGGTCATCATCTATCGAAAACACCAAATTTTTCTGTTCTAGGGCCAGTAGTTCAAAAGATATGATTTTTTAAGCATTATTTTGAAAATTCTACCCTTATCAACACAAAAGTTGAAAAAAAATATTTTTTATTTTTATTTTGCCCTGTTTCTTAACTTAAGGTGGCTGAGGAAACATGTGTCTTCACAATTAAATCCATTTTTGTGAATAAATATTGCCAAATTGAAAATTAAAAACCAAAACATGCGCAAATATCAAATAACTAAATTTGGAACGTGATGTTTGAAGCAAGCTAGTGCAAAAAAAATGTATGACAGCCTTGCGGACCATTATTTAAAAAACATCTGCAGTTCATACTGATTCCAAAAAGGTATAACAATATTACATTTTACAAAAAAAATAACTTAATAACCAATTTTAGACTCCAATTGCGAGAAACATTTAAGCGCTATCTATTCTGAGAATTATTTTGTTATCGAGAGAGAGATAACACAATATGCTATCTCTTTCTCGCTCAGGTACCTTTTTCGTTTACGGGGTCCTATTGGCCGACGCCTATGATCCCCACACCCTAATTTTTCAAATTATTCTTAGTTTCATCAGAGACTTGCTCATAGCTCGTAGCTGCACACGTGTTTTTTACTTCGCTACCATTACGACTCTTTTTTTTGGTGACTGACGCTTGAATTGGACCTTGTTTGTCTTTGTGATTTGGATACTGTTTGCCCGGATTTTATAAAATGCCTAATACCTATACTCCTCGTGAATATGCTGAGATGTATTTTATTTACGGTCTGTGTAATGCAAACGCTCGGCAAGCAGCCCGTACGTATCGTGAGCGCTATCCTAATCGCGACCGCTATCCGGATCATCGAATTTTTCTCCGTGTAAATAACGCGTATTTAGAAGGCAGAATTCCCGGAGCTGCAAACAACGTGGGAAGACCTAGAAGAGTCGATGAACTTCAAATACTGGCCGAAGTGACAGAAGAACCTTCTACGAGTGTTCGTCGTATTTCAAGACGTACTGGTATAGCAAAAACAACAGTACATCGCATTTTAAAAAGAAACAGTTTATACCCTTATCATATTCAACGAGTGCAGGCACTATTACCTGCTGATTATCAACGGAGGATAGATTTTTGTGCAGAGATGCTTCGCCGATGCCGACAAGATCCACTATTTTTCAATTCAATATTATGGAGCGATGAATCGTGTTTTAAAAGAGTTGGAGTGTTTAACATTCATAATTTACATGAATGGGCTGTTGTGAATCCACGTATTGTACGAGAAGATAGATTCCAGCACCAGTTTGGAGTCAATTTGTGGGCTGGAATCTTAGATGGTAAACTTATTGGTCCATTTGAGCTCCCACCGAGGCTTAATGGTGCTCGGTACTTGCAATTTTTAAGAAATGACTTAAGTAATTTATTAGCAAATGTACCACAGGAGGTATGTGAGAGGATGTGGTTACAGCATGATGGCGCACCCGCTCATTATTGCAGACAAGTGAGGGAATATTTAAACGAGTCTTACCCAAGTAGGTGGATTGGACGAGGAGGTACAATCCCATGGCCAGCTCGATCACCTGATCTTAATCCATTGGATTATTTTTTATGGGGATATTTTAAAGAATCCGTATATGAAACCGTTAACGATAACGAAAGACAGCTAAGACAAAAACTGAATGTGGTGAGTGAAAAAGTCAAAAATAATGAAAGGGCGTTAAAAAGTTTAAAAAGAAATTTTATAAGAAGATGCCGGCTATGCCTTAGAGTAAGAGGAAGACATTTCGAACATTTATTATAAGAAATAAATAAAAAAATTCTAACTATTTACTTTTGTTTTATTGTAAATTCCGCCAAGAAATTGCTATCTAATGTTGATTTAAAATAATTATTGTCTTTTATTGTTTCACAATAATGATTAATTATACCTTTTTGGAATCAGTATGAACTGCAGATGTTTTTTAAATAATGGTCCGCAAGGCTGTCATACATTTTTTTTGCACTAGCTTGCTTCAAACATCACGTTGCAAATTTAGTTATTTGATATTTGCGCATGTTTTGGTTTTTAATTTTTAATTTGGCAATATTTATTCACAAAAATGGATTTAATTGTGAAGACACATGTTTCCTCAGCCACCTTAAGTTAAGAAACAGGGCAAAATAAAAATAAAAAATATTTTTTTTCAACTTTTGTGTTGATAAGGGTAGAATTTTCAAAATAATGCTTAAAAAATCATATCTTTTGAACTACTGGCCCTAGAACAGTAAAATTTGGTGTTTTCGAGAGATGATGACCACCCCTATCACGGGTATCCCGTTGGTCCACTGATTACGGGACACCCTGTATATTAGTGAAACCCATAAACGTACCCATAAACCCTTCATATGCAAACCGCACTGCAAGGCCCTTATAATCAAGCGCAGTTAGAATGGGACAGGCGGCCATCTTGTGACGTCATAATGACGTTAGCTCCAGGCAGACACTTTAATAATCACCAATCAGAAGGTCCAATATTGTTGAAGTAAAATATTCTTTGGGCGCGCTGAGAAGTTTATTATGTGGGTATTGAATGATATTTAGCTGTCATACTCATTTGGGTAAAGTGGAATCGAATCAACTAAGAAGTTCTCGCTTGATGAGCGTTGCTGATTTCGTATTATAAACCTAGCCTTGATGAAGTTTTCACTTCTGTAGTGTGGTAACCCTATGCTCGAAAAAAACAAAAAAGTACAAAATCTACTGCGGGGATTGATTCCGCAAATCGTTGTTTGATATTATATACTTTAAACCACGGACTAGAAAAAAAGAAGGACTCCGCGCCGTGGTATTAGCAAGTCAAGCACCTTTATGCTAGTGTGTGTGCGGTTACGGGGGATACTAATTACACAATTTTTTCTCCCTTAAAGAATCATATATCCACAAATACTTTTATATTATTGTTTTTACACTTCTTCACAACGATGGCAAATCTCATAATGGCGGCCCATCGGCTTGTATTAGTGTAAGTGTATGCGTGGAGCTATGTATTTAGACGTTAACTGGCTTGTTTTGTTGCCTCACTGTTATGTAAGGTGACACGGAGTCCTTATTTTTTTACTCGTCCGTGACTCTAAACAAGAGACTTGTCAAAACCTGTTTATAATTATTTATAATATGTTATGCCCGCTCCAGACTCTTCGTGAGGCTACACGAGGGAACGGGAGTGTCGGAGTGAGGTCGGTGCGCTCATGTTTCCTCATCTTACCTCTCCTCGCCTCGCTGTCGCTCCGGTTTGTGTCGGTTTTTCGGGCGCGAGTCAAAGACGCGATGGCCCGAAGCGAGACAATAAATCTCACTCTCGCCCTCCCTCTTTTTATTGTTGATTGCTGAGAGTGTGTGTGTGTGTGCCATTTTTTATCATGACGGATACGTTACGATCTTGCACCACTATTATGGAATTATATCAAAAGCAACCAATTATAGTTATTTATAAATATAATATTAATATTTGGAGTTAGCTAATTCCAATCATATGAATCGTGTCCATCTTGTAGTAGACGTTGGGGCCAATGAATCGAGAGTGTACATGGCTAGCTTTACTCTGCCTCCATTCGAGAAGTTTCGAGAGCCTTTAGGAGGCGCCTCGTGAGAGTCTTTTTTTATGATAATAAGGGCCGAGACGATCAGGACGTTCAGCTGATGGTAATTGATACTTGAAAAACCCTAAAATTTCTGAGTGGTACTACAATTGCGCTCGTCACCTTGAGACATAAGATGTTAAGTCTCATTTGCCCAGTAATTTCACTAGCTACCGCGCCTTTCAGATCGAAACACAGTAATGTTTACACTATCTTCCCACTATTCTTGAGTCTGGAGCGAGCATTATAATATTAGTTTAAGCCTAATTGATAATGAGTGTGCTTTTTAATTTCAGTGCAAAAATAGCAAGTCAACTTAGCGATGAAAGTTGCTTTGGCCTGATATTTGGTATCAACACGCTTATAGGGACCGGCCTACAGTCTCTAATGACATTGATTCTCATACAAAAACTGCAACTATCAATATTCACACAGTATTACTGTCTTAGCGGCCTGTTCTTATTGTTAGCATTGATTTGGACGATCGGTTGGATGCTACAAATGTTTCGACAAAAACAATGTATTATTGTAAGTGATAATAATTATTCTATCTAGGATCAAACTTATTTAATATTTTTATTTGAGTAGATAAAGATTAAAGACTTAGAAAAACAAGACTAGCATTCCAGATGATTTTGATACTAATTATTAATTTTGTTGTTAAAAATTGTACTTACCTATTTATTATTAACGTACTATAAAAAACTAGACTCCCAAGCGCCTATTAAAATGTGACAAAAATTTCTGAGCGGCGTTATATATACGCATACAAAAACTTATACAGATAACATTAAAACATTCATTCAAATTAACAGTTTCGTGCAGTAATGTTCAAATTCAAAGTACTAAGTATTATGGTATCAAGTATTATTATGGTCGCCGATGTATTTTGTTTTAGCAATTGAAATGTTATTATTTAGTAACATCATTAAAAGGTCAATTGAATTACATGATTCTGTTAATTTAAACGGGCACTTGCGTGAAATACGATATTCCATCGTTTTCAAGTTTAGATATGCTGTTATTTGGACCGTTTTTCACTGAACACTGTCATTGCGTAGCGTTGTATTCGCGCGGTCAAAACACAACTGAACGAAAACTCTGCCTAATAGATGCACGTAGTCAGAGTTATGCTTCAGACTTTTTTAACGTGTTTGTGAGTATAGTTGTTTATTGTACGTTAATACTATATATACAATATGATTAGTGAGACACTATTTAAATTTTAAGGAGAGTATTCGGTACTCGAGTCTCGTCTAGTTATGTAGGTACTTAGTTTTTGATCAAAATTTCCTATATATAAATGAGGTGTGGATACATCACCGCTTAGTGCGTGACTATTTCGTTAATGGAGCGCAAGCGCCTATAGATCCGTTTGCCCGCGTTCCCGCTTCCTACTTACGCGCCCCGCGATTAGCAGCAAATCCGGGTGTCCGCGCGGTGACAATATACTAAGTAGTCATATTAAAATAATAAATATTTCATTTTCATTTCTTTTCACTCACTACAAATAACTTTAAATTTACTTTGTCTATTAAATAACACCAGTTAATTATTTGTATGGTTTTATTGTTAATTGAAACAAAATTCAAAAACTCCTTGGACCTCTGACCCCAAAACTAGTTTAAACTGTATCTTTGGGGGTAGCTGTATCGGGGTCAGTGATTCCTCGACAAATGAAATATAATTTTAATAAATAAAAATTGAATGTGTTTGTGTGAGTGTGTGTGTCGCCAACTATCAAGTCTGTGAGTATGGACAGTGTCTCACCAATCAAGCTGTATATTACCTTAAATTTGCTTAAGTACTTATGTTAAATTAGTTAATATGTTGTATATTTTTATTAAATGTTTGTTACTGTTGAGTAGTTAGTTAATTTTTTTATTTGGCTCATAGTCGTTTGTTTATTATGTCGGACTTAGCTCAATTGTACTTAATTGGAATGGACTTTAGTTAGGTAGTTTTAAATTGCAATTGTTGCAAGACATTGTTAAAAATTTGATATGGTGCTAATAGAATAATATAATAGGTTATATTAAAAATCTATTATATACAAGATATTTTATTTACTAATTTAAAAAAAAGCTCTGTGCTACAAAACAGCTAGTTAAAGTAAACGTCGAGATTCTTTTACCGGAAACGTCACCTTCGCTACATACTTCGTATGTTTATATATTTGTGTATATATTGTAACTGGTCACTTGGTAAGTATTTGTTTACTTTCATACCCTAGATGGTTTGCATACTTTCATACCTTTCGTCCTTTCTGTTGTTATGAGTAGCCTAAAAAGGATACCTACTGCATTAATTAATTACATGGTTATCAATATCCACATATTTGGCAATTAACAGTAAAGTGATTTAACAATTTAAGAGTTAGGTATTTTTATGTGTGAGTTTCTGATCATTTAAGCAAATATCTTGCCAACCACCGATATAGCCCTATCTATTTAAATTTAATTAAAAAAAAATGGATGTTGTTAACAATATTTTGAAATTAACCATACCTTTTGGTTATACTACCTAAACCTATGGGGCTATTTGATATTCTAATGTTTGTAGGTAGGTACATAAAAACAGACGAACATTCTATAAAATACTTTTTGGAATACGGTATTGTTTATAGGACACACAAAAAATATAATAAATGAAATTAATAATTTTTTTTTATTAAAAATGGCAAAATATTTCAAAATCAAAATTAAATAAGTACTCCAATAGTTAAGCGTATTCGTCGTGGTGCGAGGATAGTTTTAGCACAGAATTTATTAAATAAAATTAAAAAAGCTATCAATGAAAACTGAGAATGTGCTTGGAAGCAGCTGCTATACTTTCCCTTTCAGGTTCACATGCCTATTCCAAACATAAATCGTTCACATCCACACTTAAAAGCAATTGTACAACCACGGCACCACAGAACATATTTTGTAGATCAAGCATTTTAACAGAAATTCGATTCCAGACACATTTAGCTATCTTTGGCAATGTTATGGTCCGGAGTCAAAGTTATTTTATAGAAATAATGTTATCCAGTCTTCTACTGGTTGTCAACAGGCTGATGCACTCGGACCGGCAATATTCAGTCTCGCTATAAATGATCAATTTATTATTAATAACTAATGTTAATGAAATTGTATCTTTGCTGACATATTATATCATAAATTTATTCGATTTTTACGCGCCAAAAACAATATCCATGGATTAGTTATAACATTAAATTACTAATGAAACATCGTGATGATGCACAAAAATTTGCAAAACAAACATAACTTGAGTCACATATTCAATTCTATAAAGAATTAAAACGGTATGTTCCTCAGGCCTTGCATAGGAAAAAGGAAGTGTATTACAATACGTACATTAACTCTAATATTATTAATCCTCAAAAAATGTGGAAACACATAAAACATAATATGCGAATAAAATCAAAAGAACACAACCCATTACCGCCCCACTTAAATGATCCAATTAAAATTATTTCTCACTTCTTGAATATCCCTGGAACTAATCTAGTAACATTATTCACTCTTACGTATTTTGAGTTTCACCGTTTCGGTAACTCAACTTTTGACTTTATGTTTGTTGACGATAATGCTACTCTCATGGCTATAAAAGAGCTCAAGTCGAACGCTATTCATATTGATGACATTTCTCTTGACATGCGGCTCCTCACTCTATCACAGACTTTAACCATACTAACACATATTATTAACATTTCTTTCAAAACTAATACTTTTCCCGACCTTTGACGGCATGCCTTGATTCGTCCTCTGCCAAAAAATGACCTACCACGCAATTTTTCCGACCTAAGACCAATTACTATACTTCCGTGTCCTTCAAAAATTATTGAGTTAAAGCATAAGCAATTGATGAGTTACTTAGAAACTCAAAATATACTACCGGATCACCAATCCGGTTTCAGGAAACAGCGAAGCACAACTAAGGCCCTCATTGACGTAGTAGATAATATTTTAGCAGCGCAACAGGGAAAATAAAGTAATAATCTTAATACTTCTTGATTTCTCACGTGCTTTTGAAACTTTAAATATAAATCTCCTACCTTCCAAGCTAGCCTACTATGGTTTTAGTGAAAATAGTATTAAGTGGTTTGAAAGTTATCTCACTAATAGAACACAGACGGACTCAGTGATAGATGAGCAGGGTAATAAAAAAATTTCAGAACGTGCCAATTTAACGAGGGAAGTTCCCCAGGGCTCTATTTTAGGGCCCCTTATAAAGATAAGGGTTCTATATATTGCTGACATAATTAAAAAATATAACACTGCAATTATCAGATTTACGCTGATGATATACAGCTTTATTTTTCTTGTCCGCTACGCGAAGCCCAACAGGCAATAGATATTATAAATATAGATCTTCATGCAATACTCATGTGGTCTGAAAAAAACTCATTGATTTTAAACCCGGATAAAACAAAGTTTATGATCTTCGGCAATTGTAACGGCTTAGAATTAATTAATGAATACAATGTATGGCTAGTCATTAATGATAAGCATATCGAACGCGTACACGAAGCTCGCAATCTTGGGTTGATAATGGATGAATCCCTATGATTTGAGAAGCATATAAATAAAGTGATTTCCAACAGTTTTTACATATTAAAAGTTTTGTACCAAATTAGACAATTTATAACCACATAACTACGCATACGTCTTTGTAAGGCTCTTGTTCTATCCAAGTTTAACTATACCGATACAGTGTATGGTCCTAGGTTGCTTGGTAGAACAAGAAATTCAATACAAAGAGCACAAAATGCATGTGCTCGTTTTTGCTGGGATATACCGGCCTGACAACAAATTTCTCCATACCTCAAAGAAGTAAATTTTTTAAATATGGATGCTCGTAGACGACTTCATTTAGCTACACTTCTTTTTGGTATTATTATGATTAAAACGCCAACATATTTATATAATAAATTGGAATGGCTAGGTCAGCGCAGCCAGTTAAATTTTTAAACACGGTCCGCTTTCAATGTCCTGTCAGTCCCACTCCATCATTCCGCCTCTTTTAGAGGAAGTTTTAGGTACAGTGCCACCAAGTGCTGGAATGATATACCACCACCGTTTCGCAGCTTGAAGATAGTTGGAACTTTCCGGAAAAAGGTTAAAAGCCGTATGTCTGTTTAATATATAAAGTACATGCTCACAAATTGTGTGCATAAGTTTGATATTCTAGACATATCTATTACTAATACATATTTGGATCGAACTTTTAGTTTGTATTGTTACCAATATTTCTATAACTGCTATTATTTTAATATAACGTTTATATATGTAACTAATTTCTGAACAATAGTACCAAGTTTCAAATTGTCATCTTTTAAAAATAAAACAATTAATGGAACCTTTAATATAACAAAAAATATTTAACAATAGTAGTTGGTCACTCAATGGGTCACCAAGGGGCTGCTGAAAATCAGCGCTGTGTTGGTATTATACCAACGTAGCATGACGCTGAGTCAGTTCCTTTTAATAACAATAACTGCTACACAGTACTTTTAAATTAAGATAATCACAATAATATTATTCATATATTTGTTTTTTTGTCATTTGTATTATTTTTATGTAATTAGTTCTTAATTTTTTTTTCCTCTGTAAGTCTTTTTTTTATTATTCTATGTGGTTTGTGTTTGTTATTAATAAAGTTTTCATTCATTCTATACACCCAATAATTAATTCACTAAACTCTAAATTAAACATGTGATACTTAGATGACGGCACTTTAGGAGGTGAAACAGATACAGTTCTTAAAGATCTCAGTTTTTTGATAGAAAAGTTTTATGAAATTGGTTTAGAGCTAAATTTTTCAAAGTGTGAACTTTTTATCTCAGATTTACGGTACCTTTTCATAGAAGAGATGTGATAATTACCTTACCAGCATTCTTATCTTCTGTTCACAGTGTCAGCACTTTATATGATAAAATAATGTTCCCGTCATAAGGGTCCCTGCCACTGGTGTATGCGGAAACTGATAAGAATGCTTGGAAAGCTACCTGTCCAAGTGAAAATTTCCCTTTAAACATGCGATCACAAAAGCTTTGGGATGAGCCACAGTGCAAATGAATTAAGAAAAGGATTTTATTATCAAGTCACAATATTTCGGATCAGGCTCGTTTTATTGCTGCTAGCGAACGAGATTCAGAACTGGCTTCCACTTGGCGGCCACTCCTTCGACTAACATAGGGACACTTTCCGATAATTCCAGCATCTCAATCGAACAGTTCCCCATATGTGCCGCTGCGGAGGCAATGTAGACAGCCTTGGTCACCATTGCTTATCTTGCCGCCGCAGTGCGGGCCGTCTCTCACGCCTTGCCTCTTGCGTCAGGCCTTTACTACCGTCAACGTGCCGGCTATCCTAGAGCCGAACGGAATTTCACGTGATGATGGTAAGAGGCCTGATGGCATGACGTTGATTTCTTGGAGTCGTGGAAAGCCACTGGAGTGGGATGCGACTTGTGTGGACACGCTAGCCCCCTCTCATATTGAAAATTCATCTAGAGCGGGAGGTGCAGCGGCGGAAACTGCCGAAAACCTAAAGCGGAGGAAATATGCATCACTCGGTGATGGATACATATTTGTTCCCTTTGGGGTGGAAACGATGGGCCCTTGGGGTTCTTCGGCACAAAAACTCATAAAATAGTTATCCAGGCGTCTAACCGATTTAACAGGTACCCAAGATCTGGTACGTAGGTACCTCTGTCAAAGGATAAGTTTGGCCATACAAAGAGGTAACGTTGCCAGCTTCATGGGCTCCATACCTGCCGACAGCCTTCTTAATGGTACTTACTATTTGTAATTAATTAATTTTATTTGATTATTTTTTATATAAATAGCGTTATTAATTATTATTAAGTCATGTGTAAATAAGTTGTAATAAATGTATACTCCAATAAAATAAAAAAGTATTCAATGTAGGTATTTTTTACAATTTTATTATAGGTAATAATATATACATAGGTTCTGAATATGGAAATACTACTTCAAAATTGATTTATTTAGCATATTTTAGTTAGATACAGGGCTTTTAATTTCGCAGAACCTGTGCTAGAGAAGAGTGCCCCTCTTTTCATCAGAATAAAATGCTGACATATTATTAAACAAAATTTTTATATTTGCGTGGCACAATAATAAACAATATATTTTATGAAGCAACTTAAACACTTGTTAGGTTTTGTTATAAGTATGCCAACTGTAACTAAGAACTAAGGCAATTTATAATTTCTTAAACAAGTAATATAGTAAGTATATAAAAATTTTCATTATTCATCAGGTCTTGGATATGTTTGATCACCCAAACCAAACATAATGCCCAATTAGCAACAACAACCAAGTGTAGACAATCAGTAAGTAACACTATACCTGCCACTGAACAAAAGACTGCTGATTATTTAATGAACTAACTTATGGTCACAGACAGTAGTGGGCATATTGACTAGTCACTCTCCTCTGAATAAACATCTGTTCACTATTAACATAACAGACAGTCTATTGTGTTAGACCTGAAATGTGCAGGTGACAGGTGTAGCTAACCAACAGCCACAAATCCTTGATAAGCTGTGGGCAGCCCACTAGAGGTTATCAATAAAATATGGTAGTAGGGATGAAACTATACCACTCCTTCATTGATACTAGTATCAAATCAAAGTATTGTGGTATCAATGTTTTTTTATGTACCAACACTAATTATTTAATTTACCCATAAAAATTCTTCATACTATGTAGTGCCTCCATTTGTCTTGACAAATAGCTATGGCATCTGGATGGCGGCATTATGACACCAATCAATACAATACTTTTATTTGATACTCATACTCAGTGTCAAGAGTTGCCAATATTTAATACTGAGTACTGGTATCAAATGAAAGTATTGATACTATGTGTTTCATCCCTAAGTGGTAGAAGCAGATTTCTGCCAGAGTTTAATAAGTGTTACTAATATCTAACATCTAAATCTAAAACAAAAATATTTAAATATGCATTTCTTATGACTTGGGTATTTGATTTTCATTGAAGACATACCATTATAAAGAAAACAAATCACTATTTGTAACTTGGTATATTTAATAAGTACTTTATTTTATATACATATTGCTTCAATAAAGAATGGTAAAATAAATAAATGTCTCCTTTATATAGAGACAATTATACATTTTTACTGATATTTCTCAAAATAAAAAGAAAATATCATACTGAAATATATATTCTATCTTTAAATATAAATTTGATGTGACTACATTATGAAAACCACGCTGTAATTCACAGATAATTGCAGTTACAGTTCCATTCCAAAACAAGTGCCATACAACAATGAAAGTGTAACATAATTATTTCTATTTCATCAGTTTGATAACTTGAACACATTGACAACTTCTATATCATTATAATAGGTCACATCTTAGATATGTAGGATTAATATACAATTTTTCCATAATATTAAATTTGGAATGTTATGAAGATATTAACCAATTCACAACCATAATATTTATAGTATATATACACTTTAAATACAAAACAACACTAGACAGCCTGTTGATGCATCGAAGGCCTTGTTTTTAGATACACGTAAACACAAATTAATATGAAAACAACAGCTACAGTTGGCAGAACTACAGTATGAATTTGTTGACGCATTTTAGCAAACTCTTGCTTTCTCTCCCTCTTTTGCTTTGGTGTTTCTTTCACGGGTCCTTTTAACTTCCTCATCTTTAACCTAAACATAGAAAAAATAAGTTGGGAATACATATGGATGCGGTAATTATCATATTATTAAAAACACTATTGTAAATAAACAAATACCTTAATAATGATACGATACGATATTTGGTGAAACGTTATACTGTAATGCAAATTGAAGTGTCTTAGGCAGCTTTATGTAAAATACAAATAATAAAATAGTAGATAACTTAAATTCAAAACAAATTACAAAGTTGTAATTTTGAAAAAGATAATAATTTGTGATTTGTATTTTGTGACGTGTCAGAATAATGTCACAAACCCAATTTTTTTTTATTATATCCAAATACTGAGCAGTGTGCATTAAGCCATAAAAGTTAAAACGGGAACAATGAAGCATTTGGGAAAACGGAAATGTGAAAAATAACTCTACAACGCGCGGGGTTTGTACAGGTATAGGTATTGTGGAGACAAATGCTCAATCATCCTCAACAAAAAGGGTTGACATTTCGTCCGATTTTTCATCGCAGGTGAAAGCGCTCGAGGTTTTAAAACGTATGGCACCATTTACACTCGTGGTGTAGATCGAATAGCGCAATTTATACCTACTTTAAATACATACCTACCAGTTATTTCTACTACAAAGAAGGTAGGTAGGTACTATATAGTAGGTATATAAACCATCACTTAAATCAATAATAAGACGTACAAAGCGTGCAAAAGAGAAGAACCTCTTTAACGGAGATACAGCAAGATAGAAAAGACATCTAATCTATTGTTACTGTAATTGTACTGAAACTGATTTTGATTGATAAATTCTAAGTAGTCAGCTATTCTTGCATTAGGTTTTAGGTAGCTCCTTTGTATTTTCAATATTAAACCACAAGCTAACGCACACATTGAGAAATCAAAATTGATCACGCATGACCGAACACTCAGGTCGTATACACACTAGTATATTGTAAGTCTGTGCCGAGTAGGTAGATAACTATGTAGGTTGTAGTTACCTCTGATGAAAAAAGACAAGGCTGTATGGCTTGGTTCCCTTGCCTGCTCTCTGGAACGAATGACAAAAATAACAAATTACCTCTGATGAATCATTCAATGTATTTCTTTGGGGATTTAATAAATGATATTAGATAATTATAGAAAACCATTTATTTCATACAACCAGATACAACATTAAATGTATTGACCCGAAATATCGATTACATTACACAACACCGTTTGCTTGACATGGACTATGACGGAGTCCTATCTCAAAAATACCTACTTTTTATTTAACTTCTGTATCGATATCTCACTCTACACAATGCGCAAGGATAATATCTCATTCGGCATATTTGCCATTGCTTAATATAGGTACATACATTTTTATATATTTTTTGGAGATAGATAGATATTTCAAATTGTAAAGATCACAATATAATCATTTTATTGTGCCTTTGTATAGTTAATATTAGTATCATAACCTTTTTTTATGGAATAGGAGGATAAACGAGCGTACGGCTCACCGGGTGTTAAGTGATCACCGCCGCCCACAATCTCTTGCAACACCAGAGGAATCACAGGAGCGATGCCGGCCTTTAAGGGAAGATTTCTGTAAGAGATGTTCTTAGATTAAAGACCCTGGTGAAAGCGTTAGTGATGATATAATTAATAATGATTTAAGTACCTACATAACTCGGTCTTCCAACAACCCATGCTAAAAAAAAATATAAGCTACCCAGTAATACTCTCAATTTTGGGCCTTAGCCACGAAAAATCTCCATTTATCAAATCTCCTGCAGAACATTCCCTTAATGGCTAGCTTAGTATCCTACTAGAGAGATTGCTGAATCTGTGGTCATCGGTAGGCCAAATTGACATAAAGACTTAAGACACTGGTCATCCATAGGGCGAGAAAATACTTCAAGCTACACTTGTTGTTCTCATCTCTAGTCTGGTATCCATCCCAGTATCAGCTAGAATAATTTGACCGAATGCAACACAGAGTTGCTAGAACTGTCAGCGATCCAGTATTATTTGACTTTGCTTGATGTTGTTGTTCACTGCATTATGAGTATTTTACTCTACCGCTTTTATCACGGGTAGTATTCCACTATCGCACTACACGACACAATCTTAGGTATCATCCTCACCGTCCTGGTTGTGTGGTGCTCCTTCCATAGTGTGATTTTCAAGGAATTTTCTTCCATGTACAAGCAAGCCCGGTTAAAAGTTGGGTTGGGAATTTCTTATTAGATCTCCTCCCCAAGCACACTACACCCTTTTACGAACTGATGTTCTAGCCGTTTGACGTCATGACGTTTACGGAGTGTTGTTGCAATATATATTATGTTATTGTCATTTCCTGTGGGAAATAAATATTTTATTTATAATCTATTCTAGAAATTAACGAAAGTAAAAAAACTTCTTGTTAGCCAGATACGGAAAAATTTTGCACTTCTTCGGGAAGTTTGTTCTACAGCTTAGTTATAGATACATGGAAGAAAGTTCCTGGAAAACTGCTCTGTAGACGACCGCCATACATCCAGATGATGGGAATATCCTAATTTGTGGCGTGTCGTGCGCAGATGTAATTCGATAGGAATCAGGTGAAACGGCTCTGCGGAACATACTAACTGTATTCAATGACGCTTACGCATTGGTGTTATATTTTTGTGATTAATTTTTTTTTTATGGAATAGGAAGACAAACGAGCGTACGGGTCACCTGGTGTTAAGTGATCACCGCCGCCCACATTCTCTTGCAACACCAAAGGAATCACAAGAGCGTTGCCGGCCTTTAAGGAAGATGTACGCGCTTTTTTTGAAGGTACCCATGTCGTATCGTCCCAGAAACACCGCACAAGGAAGCTCTTATTTACTTTTTCATCTAAATCAATGAACACATACCTTACATATTTTATGGTTATTGTGTTGATTCAATTTACATAGATTGTATTTAAAATAATTTGTAAATTCCGAAGCTGTAAATGTTTGCAACGTATAAGGCTGATTTTAGTCTCACGCTCACCGTCAGCGCTCATAGCTCAGCGCGTAGTTTGTCAGCGCTGAGGCTCAGCGTGGCTCGTTTAGTATCGTACTGACCGCCTTACTGTACAGACGACGACCAAAATGCAGAGTGTATTAATTATTGCTGCTTTGTATTATCTATCCCAAAAAAATAAAAACCGGCGGCGACGAAGACTATCTATCTATGTTCATCCATTAATTGAGCAGAGAGCCGTTGCAGGAGACTTTGTCTTGTTATATGGCAGTTTGAGGGTTGACGAAAGTAAATTCTTTAATTACTTTCGAATGTCAACTAGAACTTTTGACTTTTGAATTACTGGCAAAGATACAGGATAAACTGGTCCATTGCAGCTTACGACGTGTACCTATAGCACCGATTGAACGACTAATGGTGACTTTAATGTAAGAAAAAAACATATTTACTCGTTTTATCATTATGTTGCCCTGTACTTTTCCCGGGGCGTAAAAAGAATAGGGGAGTCCCAGGCCCATGGGTGTCGTAAGAGGCGACTAAGGCCTTTTTTGGAAGTGGGAGAGTCACGCTGCCGTCTTTTGACGTCAGCACAATCGGGCCAGACTCGTCCGGGCTAATTACCACACTCGCACAGAATACCGGCGTGAAGTAGCGGCCTAGTGCCGCTATGTTTCGCATAGGTTCGTGTCGAGGACCGGAGGCCAATCCCCCCCCCCCCTCCCCTTCGCCCCAACAAAAAAATATGAGAGCGGTATAAAAAGATAAATTACCCCAGGAGGGTACCGGCTCCTGTAGAGCCGGAGAATCCCTCCCCGAGCATTCTCGCTCGGGCTGCCCCTCGTATTCTGGGGAGGGCACAGTACCGCGCATGACCGAGGACAAACGAGGCAGTAGCACCACGGCACCCCGCTCCACGCTTAATGTGGACTTTTGTAACATCAGGGGAATTCACTCCAACTTAAACGCCGTCCACCACCACCTTGAAACGGCGCAGCCGGCCTTGTGTTTCCTTACGGAGACGCAGATATCTCGACCTAACGATACGTCATATTTAACGTACCCCGGGTACAAAATTGAGCACAATTTTTTGCCTCATGCCGGGGTATGTGTGTACGTTAGGGAGGATATCTGCTGTCGCCGTCTCGGCAATTTTGAGGGTAGGGACCTGTCCACTCTCTGGCTCCGCGTAGATTACCGCGTCCGCATCTATGCGTGTGTCTACAGGTCCCATAGTGGTAACGCAGAAACCGATCATCTCATGGGCTGCTTTCAAGCGGCAATTAACGACGTGCTTGCACAGATCCCCTCCGCTGAAATCGTAGTCTTGGGTGATTTCAACGGGCACAATGCCGAATAGCTTGGATCACGTACCACAGACTACGTAGGGCGATCTGCGCATAATTTTGCATTGGCGTATGGTCTGTCCCAATTGGTTGAGTCGCCAACGCGGCTCCCGGATGTGGATAGCCACATGCCGTCCTTATTGGATCTTCTGCTGACTACACATCCCGATGGTTACCAGGTCTTTGTCGACGCCCCTCTCGGAACGTCCGACCATTGCCTGGTCAGGAGTGTAGTGCCTATCCGACGCCAACGTCGCAGACCACCAGCGACCCGCCGCGTATGGCACTACAAGTCAGCAGATTGCGATAGGATGCGTTCCTTTTTTGCATCCTACCCTTGGGGCAGGGTTTGTTTCCCTTCGGATGATCCTAGTGCCTGCGCCGTTGCAGTAGCCGATGTGATACTACAGGGTATGGATATTTTTATACCAAACTCTGTAGTACCCATCGGTGGTAGATCACAGCCCTGGTTCCATGCGTCAGTTAAAGAAGCATCTGACTGCAAAAAACAGGCGTATTGAGCTTGGGTTGCGGCGCTGGGCACAAAGGATCCGAACTGCATAGTTCTTAAGAGGAAATACAACCGTGCCTCCAGATTTTTTAAGCGGCAAATCACCCTTGCAAATCAAAACACGTCGTCAAAATCGGCGAGCAGCTTTCCAGTTACCCGACCGGAACACGCAAGTTCTGGTCGTTGTCGAAAGCTGCTCTTTGTAACTTCAGCCAGCCGTCCATGCCGCCGTTGCACATGAGGAATGACACCCTGGCCCATACGGCAAAAGAGAAAGCCGATCTCTTGTGCACTCTTTTCGCCTCTAACTCCACTCTTGACGACAGCGGAAAAACACCGCCGACCATCCCGCGGTGTCAGAGCTCTATGCCTGAAGTACAGTTCAGACAGAAAACTGTTAGGCGAGCTCTATTTTCGTTGGACGTCAGGAAGTCGAGCGGGCCGGATGGCATTTCTCCAATCGTGCTTAGAATGTGTGCCCCTGAGTTGACGCCAGTGCTAACGCGTTTATTCCGGCACTCTTATTCTAAAGGCGTAGTCCCTGACTCATGGAAGTCAGCCCTTGTCCATCCGATCCAAAAAAAAGGAGACAGTTCGGATCCGGCAAACTACAGGCCTATTACTATTACCTCCCTGCTCTCCAAAATCATGGAGAGCTTAATTAGCCGTCAGCTCTTGGTATACCTAGAGGGTCACCAGTTGATCAACGACCGATAATACGGTTTTCGCCATGGTCGGTCGGCAGGTGATCTTCTGGTATACCTAACACATAGATGGGCTGCGGCTATTGAAAGCAAGGGGGAAGGCCTGGCAGTTAGCCTGGATATAGCGAAGGTCTTTGATCGTGTATGGCACCAGGCGCTCCTCTCCAAACTTCCACCATTTGGGCTTCCCGAGAGCTTGTGCAAGTGGACCTCCAGCTTCCTCACTGGGCGCAGCATACAGGTCGTTGTCGACGGATATTGCTCGAACCCGAAGCCCGTGAATGCTGGAGTGCCCCAAGGCTGTGTGCTGTCTCCCACGCTGTTTCTTCTGCATATCAATGATATGTTGGACACCTCCAACATTCATTGCTATGCGGATGACAGCACTGGTGATGCCGTATACACGGGCCATGCAGGTCTCTCTCGGGAAATCGTCGACCAGTGCCGGGAGAAACTTTTGTCTTCTATCGAGTCCTCTCTTGAGAAGGTCGCGGAATGGGGAAAATTGAACCTTGTCCAATTTAACCCCCAGAAGACTCAAGTTTGCGCGTTTACCACTAAAAAAACCCCATTTGTCGTATCACCGCTCTTCGACAACACTTCCCTCAAAGCCTCGCCTAGTATCGGAATACTGGGTCTCGAAATCTCGAGCGATTGCCAATTTCGTGGTCATCTGGAAGGCAAAGCCAAATTGGCTTCAAAGAAACTGGGCGTCATTAATAGAGCACGGCAATACTTCAAGCCGGCCCACATACTAGCGCTTTACAAAGCGCAGGTCCGGCCACACATGGAGTATTGCTGTCATCTCTGGTCTGGCGCACCCCAGTATCAGCTCGATCCATTTGACCGCGTGCAACGTAGAGCAGCTCGAATTGTCGGGGTCCCAGTGCTCTGTGAACGGCTGGATCACTTGGCGTTGCGCAGAGACGTCGCTTCATTGTGTGTCTTCTACCGCATTTATCACGGGGAGTGTTCCGAAGAGCTGTTTAACCTGATTCCTGCCGCCGAATTCCACCTTCGCACGACACGCCACAAGTTAGGATATCATCCTCACCATCTGGATGTGTGGCGGTCCTCCACAGTGCGGTTTTCAAGGAGCTTTCTTCCACGTACTACAAAGCTGTGGAATGAGCTTCCTTGTGCGGTGTTTCCGGGACGATACGACATGGGTACCTTCAAAAAAAGCGCGTACACCTTCCTTAAAGGCCGGCAACGCTCCTGTGATTCCTCTAGTGTTGCAAGAGATTGTGGGCGGCAGTGATCACTTAACAACAAGTGACCCGTACGCTCGTTTGTCCTCCTATTCCATAAAAAAAAATGTTTAATTATAGTAAAGTAAGAGAACAACATATTTATTATTTTAATGTTTCATAAGGACAGATAAAAAAGAAAAATTAAATTATAATAAGTAATTGAACACATATAATTATTTATTCATCAGTAAGTCTCGCTGTTTGATAACCAGAGTAACCAGGATTCGCATTGTTGGTTTCGTACTCTGGGTAAGCTTGAGTCTGATAATTGTAAGATGATGCAAATCTTCTCGCGCGTCGTTGGAGTAAGAGCTATTTGATATGTTGTAATTTCGAATATCCATGGCTTCTTGTAGCACTCTCGATCTAAACTCCAGCTTTTGTCCTACATCAAAACTTTTTAAAATTGGACCCAAAGAAGCGAAAAAAGCCAGGTCGTCAGCGGCAAGATCTGGGGTTTGGTTACTTAAAAAAGTTAATAATTCTTTTTCAAATGGAGAACTTTCTGGATTTGTTTTCGGGGCCCTTCTTTTTCTCTTTTCCAACCAAGGTTTTTGTGATGATGCTGAATCAACACCACGGTCAATCTGCTCACTGTGTTGAGTGTTTGAAAAAACTTGCTGCATTAATATATCAGAATCTTAAGTATTTTCTGAAGTCCCCATACTATCCAATGTATTATCTATATTTACTAAGGGTGAGGGAAGGGAAGTCATTCAGTGATTCATCAACTTCATTCTCAACTGTTGGAGCTAGGAATCTTAATTCGTCATAATATATGTACTTTTTGGATTTTGGTGCAGCACTTCCAGAGGGCGTTTTTTTAATTGCGTTCTTTGTTCTAAAAAACGCGTCCCGGGCTGTTTTTCACCTTTGTTGAACCAGTTTTCCTGAAATAATAAAAACTTTTTTTTTTTGATTTCTTGCTACGGGTCGAACATATACAGATTTGCAGTATTCATTTAGGATGGGATTCGCAACAATCAGTAAGATCGTGGACGAAGTGTGTAAAGTTATATGGGAAACGCTACACGATGAATGTATGCTACGCGTTATTTAAAAACGCTTCCTAGAAGTCCATGTCGGACATCAGCGCTGATGGTACGCGAGCCGTCGGCGTAAGACTAAAATCAGCCTAAGACTATTAATTGAATTAGGCGTTACTTTGCGAAAATCTATAATTATACAAATGATTTAAGTTTTCTTTAGTGTTGATTACGCCAATATTTGTTTTTAAAACAATTCGACACGTGTTTTGCCTCTACACGAGGCATCCTCAGGACGTGTTGTCTCGCCAAAATCTGGCACGAGACTCGAAACACGTGTCGAATTGTTTTAAAAACAAATATTGGCGTAATTAACACTAAAGAAAACTTAAATCACATTTGTATGTATAAGACTGGCAATGAGTTTTATGCCACTTCTTCTCATTTAACATCGACGTTTCCTAAGAGATGGTGAATTCTTTTACATGTATAAGTGCCATTTAGATTTTTGACACACTACTTAAATTGTAATTGAAATGATTTGTAAATGTTGAATTAAAAGAGTGGCAATGAGTTTCTCGCGAATTGTTCTCAATTAGCTCAGCCTTTTACAATGTGGTGGTAAATGTAATTACAAAAGTAAACTTTTGACATTCATAAGTGTCATTTCCGTGACCTTCATGAAAAAACTTAATATCGTGCGTGCATTGCTGAAAGTAGGGCCTAACTGTTCGTTTTTTAATTATAATATTAATTAATTTTTTTCTGTTCTGTTAAAAAAAACACATTTCATAATTTTTATTGGTAGGCTTTTAATTAATAACAAACAATATCAGAAATATAACTTACACAATTATGTTCATATGTTGAAAATTATTTTATTAGTTAACTAGATATTCATTTAAAATCACATATTAATATAACACTATATAACACACTGTAATGAAAATTTAAACATGAAATTCACCCCCATCTCTTTTTTCATCAGATAGTATATTTAGAATGTACGCAGATCCGCTTTGTGACAACCAAATCATACTCATGAATAATGCTTCTATCAGTCCAATACCTATTCCACCCAGAACATCCAATATGTAATGTCTTTCTAGTAATATTCTTGATATAGATACAGATGTGACCCAAGCAATAAGTGGCGGATAAAATATTATAGATATTGGTTCAATATAGATCAATATAACAGCAACTAATGTAGCTCTGCTTGCATGTCCAGAAGGAAATGAGTACTTGTCCGGATTCCCAGGGATTAGTTTATTCATTGGCACAGGTCTTCTTCTTCTTACAAAAGCTTTGATAACAGCTATAACCACTATATCTAAAAACAAGGCTGAAAAACAGATAAACAAAAATTAACTATTATTATAAAAAAATATCACAAACCATTTTGCCCTGTAATTTCCCCAGGGCGTAAAAAGAATAAGGGAGTCCCAGGCCCATGGGTGTCGTAAGAGGCGACTAAGGGCTTCGCTGCCGTCTTTTGACGTCAGCACAATCGAAGACTCGTCCGGGTTAATTACCACACTCACACAAAATACCGGCGTGAAGTAGCGGCCTAGTGCCGCTATGTTTCGCATAGGTTAGTGTCGAGGACCGGTGGCCATTCCATACAAAGCGTAGGTCCAGCCACACATGGAGTATTACTGTCATATCTGGTCTGGCGCACCCCAGTATCAGCTCGATCCATTTGACCGCGTGCAATGTAGAGCAGCTTGAATTGTCGGGGACCCAGTGCTCTGTGAACGGCTGGATCACTTGGCGTTGCGTAGAGATGTCGCTTCATTGCGTATTTTCTACCGCATTTATTACGGGGTGTTCCGAAGAGCTGTTTCGCCTGATTCCTGCCGCCGAACTCCACCTTCGCACGACACGCCACAAGTTAGGATATCATCCCCACCATCCTGATATGTGGCGGTCCTCCACAGTGCGGTTTTCAAATTCAAATATTTTTATTCAAAATAGAATTGTAAGAGATTGTGGGCGGCGATGATCACTTAACACCAGGTGACCCGTACGCTCGTTTGTCCTCCTATTCCATAAAAAAAAACATACACAGCCTACATTTGATATCAATCTGTTAAGCAAATACAGTTGTTTTATAGCTAAGGTTTAACCATTTTTAAGGTGTGCCATTTATTATATTTTCGTTAGATTTATTTTAAATATTACATATACACATAGTTTAAATATTATTTCCTTGCAAACTCTTTCCTCATACATCCTTTGGTGTATAACAGAAGTGCTAAGAGTATGTGTTGAAGTTACTAAACAAGTTGTTAAAGTTTCTTATTCTTGGTGATTGACCATTTAATTTTTCGTATATTATAGAACCTTTATTATTACATTGTATGTTTTTCACAAAAAGTATAAGAAATTTTTAATTAAAAAAACCTTTGCAGTTACTTCATACAATTTGTTAATGACTGTACAGTCTCTTTAAATTAATCTGACAGGTCCCCAGATATATTTTTCAGCTCTGTGTTGCACACGGTCAAATGGATAGAGCTGATACTGAGGCGCTGCAGTCCAGAGATGACAGCAATACTGCATATGTGGCCGGACCTGCGCTTTGTTGAGCTCTAGAATGTGCCGCCTTCAAGCATTACTGTACTCTATTTTTGGCTCCCAGTTTCTTAGAAGCCAAATTGGGTTTGCCCTCCAGATGACTGTGAAATTGGCAATCGCTCAAGATTTCCGACACTAGATGAGCCTTTAAGGGAAGTGTTTTGGAAGAGAGGTGACACAACAAATGGCCATTTTTTAGTGGTAAACGCACAAACTTGAGTCACTCTTGTTCAGGAAAGTTCACATTTTTGGAGAGATTATTTTAAAATTCTTGGTTGTAGTGTTATTTTTCACATACTAAAATATTTGTTGTATCATAACAATTCTAGTAGGCCCAAACACACCTGAGAAACTTGGCACATACACCTATGGTACACTATATTCATGGCAAAAAAAGAATTTTTAAATGATGTCTATACTGATAAAATATGAAGAGTTCCATCAATAACTAATGGATTCCCTCATCAGATCTGATATCTGGCAGTATAACCTATCAAATTAAAAAATACATTAACAAATTATTATTACTTTTATTTTACCATGCTTATGTTTCTTTTAAGTATTGTTCTATTTTGTACTAAGTGGTTTTCAGCAGCAAATAAAATATTATTACTATGAATTGGTTCACAAATGATAAAGATTTGATTAAAATAATTACCAACATATAAATAATAACCTTCTATTTTTAGCCATTTAAAAATATATTATTTTTGTGGACAGTGAAGGAATTTCTGTTTCACAAACGAATAATAAGGAGGATAGAATGAACTCTAGATAATATATTAAAATATCAAACTTGTCTTCTATACACAAGATACATAAATTACATATTTTTAAATATGGCAGATACATTCACTCACCAATTAACATATTGACTTGAATTTGATACATTTCACTGTTGTTAAATAACCATATGAATGTTAACCATCCTGCAAGCCACACTATCCCATGGCAAGACACCTGGAAGACCAATTGTTCAGGTTAATTCAGCAGCTGATTTTGCCACCAGGCATCACAAAAAACTTTAAATTTAATTTGATTCACATAAATGTCTTTGTGGAATCACCCACCATTCTCAAACCAATACAACTTAGACACCTTCAACTTACTCTTGAAGAGTATTTATTGCATGTAATATTGCATATAATAAAATACACTGGCTTGTCCTTTCCTTAATACTGAAAAAAACTGAATTTTATCAGATATGAATTTGACGATAATATTACCTCTAAAAATTTTGCATGATTTGCCAAGGATCTAAGTGCTGTAATTCTCTGGGAATTTTCTACAAATTTTTTTGTTAGTTTTATGTCATTTCTAAGTATTTTTTGTAATACATCTGGAACTTTTCTCTTATCTTCTGGTTGCAGCTGTAAATTAAGTATAAAATGAATGGAAATTTATTTAGTTTACAGTAGAGACGATGGCATATAGATGATAAAATATTTTGTTTCTCACCAAATCCATGGTAGCTAACACAGAAGTACGTTTTCACTTTCCAAATAACAAGGTGACACTAACAAAGAATATTTACTCAACCACACAGTTGAGCTAACAAGTAACAGATATTCTGATATTTTTATAAATGTTATTGTATTTTCGTTTACTTGAGTAGTGCAGCAAGTTGGCACTTGGCTAGATAGGTATCTGTATTCTAATTAGTTCTCTTTACAAGTTTAATGCAAATGAAATATGAATCATTTAAATAAGTAGGTTCGAAATAATTGGAGCCAATGACGTAATGTATATATCCAGCAATGACGAAAGCGGCTTGATATAATAATGAGATATATTACAACAGTTTAAATGTATTACTCATTAAAATTATACATCTTTAATATTAAATTTAATTAAATAATGAATATCATGTCAAGTGTCAGTGTCACTGTGTGGTCACTGACACAGAACACTTACTCTAACAGTCTGGCAGGTCAGCGATGAATCAACAATCTCGTTGAAGTTACTCTTCAAGTCAATTCAAGTAAGTACCTAGTACTTGAATTCGTCAAGTCGTCAGACGTCAACGACCTCGTTAGAGTAAAAGTGTTGTGTCAACGACGTTTCCGAATCCAACGCTGAACGTAGTGTTTAATATGTTTAATTTCTCTTTGTCCAACGCGATACGTGTGCCTCGTTTTGACTTAAAGGTCTTGTCAAAGAGTATAATTATATAAAGGGAATGATTTATTGATTTATGACATTTTATGACCAGTGGGCAGGTTTCAAAGCGAGAGACAGCTGACAAAGCTTTAATTTTGAGGCCAACTAACAGATGGCACTACAGTTTTCTGAAAACGTCACTATAAGGCGACTTTTTTATTAAATCGTTAGTTCGCCATTTGTTCTTGATTGTTCTCTATAAACATTTGTTTGTTCTCGATTTTTTTTTTAAATTTGCAATTCATAAAAATTGTTAGGTTAGGTTATGTTAGAACAGTTAAATTTATTTATTAAAATTTTGAATATTATTATTTTAATATTAATTTTTTTTATAAAATTATTAAAACAACGCACGAACCGAGCGTAGCGTGCCGCGGCAGCGGCCGGCGAGTGCCAGAACCAAATAGTAGGCGTTTCCCCCCATTTTTAATTAATTGTTTGTAAAGCCCGGAAGAAGATTTCGTCCAAGAACCAACACTAGACTTTGGCAACGATAACTGCAATTCACTTCCCTGTTTCTGGACCTTCAAGACTGCCTGATCCTGTTTTATCTACTGATTCTTCTGGACTTGTCTCCACGTCATCTCTTGTGTCAGTTGTGTCTCCAGCAGACATACTACCTCTTCCCAAAGCAACACGACGTAAGCGGAGCGGAAGAAGTTTAAAGTCGACACTTCTAACATCTTCTCCGCACAAGAAAGCCCTTCGGGACAAAAAATTACAAGCTGAAAGGTTGGTCAAAGAAAGAGAAGATCGTAAAATTAAAAATGCAATGAAACGGAAAGACAAGCTCAAGATGGCAGCAAAGCAGAAGAAGAAGCCACCACGTAGACTTCAGTTTGATTCAGATGACTCATCTCAGTCTCAGTCTATTTCACCTGGAACGAGGTGTCTACAACGAGTCAGAATCTGACAGTGATCAGAAGATGGAAGAATCGTCTGAGCGGATGGTGCCTCCAAAGAGGTGCACAGGCGAATTTTGTACCGTTCGATATGATGAAAAACTGTTTCCAGGAGTTATTACTGGCGTTTCAGAAACCCATGCCACTGTATCATCAATGGTGAAAGCTGGAAAATTATGGAAATGGCCCGACCGGCCTGACATTCTCGATTATGAATGGGGATCAGTCGTTTCGAGTATAAAGGAGCCAAAAAAAACCAGCACAACCCGAAATGTTTATTCAGTCAGTGAACTGGAATGGTTTTACTCATAACTGTGAATAAATAAACTGATTAAAGTTAATTTTTCCGTGTATTTCATTTCAATGGGGCAAAGATCCGCAGCTGCGGACAATTGCCCCGCATCTGCGGACGTTTACCCCAAACAGTGGGGCAAAGGTCCGCAAAGGCAAGGTTGTCTACCTTTCCTTTTTTTCCTAAATGGTGCTTATTTCGCTAGTAATAAAATGGTATATTGTAGCACATAAATTAAGATTTCCAGTGAAGCCAAAACCTGCAGGACCTTTTACTTATTGGGTGAGAAAAAAGGTTGAAACCTAAAATTGCGGATCTTTGCCCCACCCTACCCTACCCCACATATCTATACAACTGCAAAGAGATAAGCTGTTTGTAGATTTGTTTTATATGGTCAAATACAAGGATCTAGTATACAGGATGCTCCTGACTGCCCCTTTCCCAGATTTGATTTGAGAACTATAGGCTGAATATGCACCTTATAGTTGCAAGTGTTGGCTTCATGAGAAGTACCTTACTTACTGTCTTACCTTACTAAGTGCATAAAGCTAATTAGTCCATTCATTTGTGAGTTTATTTGTCCCGCCTCTTATATATATATATATATATATAGTATTAACATCCTCTTTAATCAGTGTCAAATAGCAGTGGGCGATTATGAGATGTAATAATGAAATCATTTGATTATAAAAATGTCTAGTTTATAAAAATTAGTAGTTACTGATTTTGTAGGTAATTGTGTCCGTGAGTCTACGCAGACAGCAAGTGAAACACACAATTAAATAAGTAAAATTTCACTTTATTGTTAAAAATACCATATATTTAATAATACTAATCATATTTATTATTTTCTGAAAATCACAAAGCCAGTTATGTCTTTAAGCCAAACAGCCGTCAACTCTTGACTTCGAGTCTCTTTATCTCTACTTATTACAATTAAGTTGATTTGATTATGAATATAAGTTTGCTACTAATTTTATTGTCAATTCATTTTTAGTAGACTTGAATATACTATGCTAGTATATGTATCAATTTTAAGTTTATGCTTATGACTATCAACTGAAGTCAAAAGAATTATTTTCTGGTGAATGAAGCTCCTCCAACAGTGAACGAAACGAAGTTGTGGCATTATTATTTTGATAAATACAATATGAATTTCCATAACCAGCAGAAAAAGCTGTAAGATTCTTTTAATGTGATTATTTGATTTTTTAGGCTCATCAAGTTCCGATGTTGTGGAAATACATATCCCATGTGAATGTATTATAATATATGATGAGGATTCTGATCATCAAATCAAATCCCACTGCAAAACACTGAAAGTAAGTTTGACAAATAATTCTCATGTTATTTTATATCTATAGTGGGCTTGAACGAAATTGTGGCATAATTATTATAGTAGGTATAATATGAATTTATATTATCAACAGAAAAAGCTGTAACAAGTTAGTTCTACTTTTTACATCAGCAGACTGACATTTGCATTATGCTTGAGAATGGCCCACCCATTACATTAATAATATCTGAGTTAACACTATAGTCTATACAGTATGTATTTTGCATATATGAATTAAATGTAGCCACATACTTGTTATATCATTTGCTGACGATATACAAAAGATGAACAAAATCGGTGCACTAATTAGGTTAAAATGTAGATATTTAATTTTGAGCGAATTTTAACGTGCTGTACATTGTACAATCAAGTCACGGAGTAACTGGGTCAATACTCAATGATTCAATGCACTTGAATCTTTTCACATCAAAATGCGATGTTGCCACCCCGCGTGCTTCAAATTCAAAGACGCTGGTCGTTTGTCGGATAGAACAGAAGCGATGTTGTCTGTTCGCTTCTCGCGGTGACCTCAAATGCGTCGGACAGTCCGAAAGCAAAAGAACGCGAATGGGTTTAGGGTAAGGCGCAATCTATCGATAAATAGCTTCTTTTAAAGGAAATAATACCCAATTCAGAAAGCTATTTAACTTTATATACTTAGCGCATGTGTGTTTCTAGAAATATGGTAAAAAAATCTTAAAACACTATGCACTAAGTATTTGATAAAATGAAAATGAATTTATTTAAATTATTATTTTTTGTTTAAGTAGTAAACGGATAATAATTATAAACAAAGGAGAAATAAACACCCCTCGCCCTGTCCAGCCGCGCACTACGAGTTCAAGTCCGCAGTAAGAGTGGGACGTTATCGCGAACCCTCCGAATGGTCCGAAAACTAGTCGGTACCGGCACCGACAAAAACGTGAGTAAAGCCATTTTAATAGATAATGTCTTACATGTTATGTAATACAAAGCAATCTAGTTTTTAAAAACCTTATCAACTTACCCGTTGCTGCTCAGGTTTTATTAAACGGACAAATGAGCGTACAGGAAACCTGACGTTAATTATTGATCACCGCCGCCCACATTACCTTACAACATCAAAGGAATCACAGGAGCGTTGCCGGGCTTTTAGAAAGGTGTACAGGCTGATTTTAATGATATCCATGTCAAGGAAGAAAGTTCTTTGAAAAAGGAACTTAAAGGGAATGCCTAACATCCTGATGGTGGAGAATATATCTTAACTATTGGCGAGTCGTGCGAAAGTGGAATTCGGCGGCAGGAATCAGCTCAAGCAGTTGTTCTTGGAAAACTCCCAGCAAGTGATCTAGCCGTTCACAGAGTACTGGATCCCCGACAATTCGAGCAGCTATGCGTTACACGCGGTCAAAAGGTTCTAGCTGATACTGGGGCGCGTCGGACCAGAGATGACAGCAATACAGGCAGTATGTGGTGTGCGGTGTGTGGTGCGCTTTTGGAGAGCGCTAGAATTTGGGTCAGCTTGAAGTATTATCGTGATCTATTAATAACCCCCAGCTTCGTTGAAGCCAATTTGGCTTCCTTTACAACTTCCAGATGACCTATAGACATGACCTGACGCGGACCTCAAAATCTACTCGCAGCCAGAGAGTAGACCCGACCCTCGAAATTGCCGAAACGTTGACAGCAGATATCCTCCCCAACGAACACAAATACCCATATTATTATTCACGCCGGTTTTTTGTGCGAGTGAGGAGCTTAATCCGAACGAGCCTGGCCACATCAAAAAACCCTTGTAGTCACTCACAAAACAGTAGTTTCGTAAGTTTTTAAGTAATGTTTAAAAAAATTTTTAACAAAAAAACAACCGACTTCATAAACACTATTCCAAAACAATAGATACAATGTGCACTAAAGAGTATTAAAATAATTGCGTATTTTTATGCAATCTATATTATTAAATCTAATTCTAATTACGATTATTTTTATTTTTGGAATCGGTGTACATCCGCCGCGACCCGCTCTCGCCTCCTCACGACTCAAGCACATCTCACCTATAACTATGTGTGTAGTTACAAACCTATCTTGGATGACACCGATTTTATATTATTATACTAAGAATTTGTCTAAATATGTGTAGATATACTAAAATTTTTCAATGCAGCAATGAACGTAAGCGCTTAATTGAAGAGTTCCGTTACTTTGCCATGGATTCCGTAATCAGAACCTAACCAAAATATCTTTGGAGTATATCCTTTCAATAAAAAAAAATCATCGAAATCGGTTGGCGCGATATTGAGTTATTCGTAAATTTATCATCCACTTTGCTATACGTATGTATAGCAAATTTAAGACTTTTATGGTTTTCTCATGGATGCCATTGTCAGATCTGGACCAAATTACAATGGGACCACACGGGAAGCACCAGCTTTCAAATCAAAAAAAGAATTATCAAAATCGGTTCACCCAGTCGAAAGTTTTGAGGTAACAAACATAAAAAAAATACCGACGAATTGAGATCCTCCTCCTTTTTTGAAGTCGGTTAAAAAGCTCATTATATTTATAATTTGTTAAAATTATTATAATAACATTCGAATAACAAAAAAATAGTTGTATCCTAGCCTTGTGTAGGTATTTGGTAATGGTTTGGGTCAGGTAATGGTCACACATGTTTTTGCCACAATTTACTTTGTGCTAGTACAAAGTATAATATTATGACGCTAACTTGGTAGCCAAGTTGACACGACTGAGTCAATCGCTCATTCTCTAATATCTTTCAAAAATATCTATATTTTAATCTATGGTGAGCGTTCTTTCAAACATCAAACCGAAAGTCATGTATGTATGACCGGCAATCTGTATAATTCGAGCAGGCGCGCACCAGCGACCTGCTCGACCGGCCGCAGGGGTTGCGATTTGCAACGCGGACAGAACCGCGGCTACGATCATCAGTTGCACATACAGCGCGCTTCAAAATGGACGTTGAGGAAATAGCAGTGCTTTTGTCTCTTATAAGTAAGAAGCGGAACAAGAAAAGGAAACAATATTGTGTTCATCCCTTGCTACGTGAAAGGCTAACAAAGGGATTATTTCATACTTATTTCACCGACCTCCAGCAACATGATGACAAGTTCTCTAATTATTTGCGTATGAGCAAGTCTTCGTTTGAAGAACCGTTAAGAAAATTAATTTCATCAATCACCGGCACTGTAACTAAATTTCGCCCCTGCATTTCTGCCAAGGAAAAACTTGTAGTAACTTTAAGGTAAGCCTATGCCTATCTACTTTTATTCAAATTATTTCTTTACGGTCCCTGTGTCTATTTAATGAAAAAGGATGCAGGGAGATAAATGAAACAAGTAGGTGCATAAAAGTATTTAAGTACTGTACTATCATAATCAAAGATGCAGTTGTTCAATAATTATTAAAAAACGTTTGAATTATTTCTGACTCTTGCGAGGCCTGAGAGTAGTTTGATTCGGGTGATTGGATAGAATTTTCTTCTCTTCCTGAATCCAATGGCGGCGGCAGTTCACTGGGACGTGACAGAGAAGGGCGGCATCTCATTGTGTGCAATAATGGACATTATTCGATTGCTTAGTAAAATATCCCTGTTGATATTCCTGATGGTTGGTATAACTGCTTCGAGGGTAAGTAGGTTGACTGTGCCTGGTCATAGGTTCATAGTGGATTGAAATCTTCCACTTTGAGCTCGGTGGATTAGATTAATCATTTCCATCTTGGTTGTCAGCTTCGCAGATTCGGGTATTTTTTTGAAATCCTTTACTAAGGAAAGCATAAATAATCTGTCAGTGTCGTCTTCGAGAGCTGATTCACGTTGAATTCTTGAATTTATGCTTTCTTTTAAAACCGAAACAAGATTTTCTTTTTCGAAATTATTGTCTTCCTTTTTCTTCTTTGATCTTGGTTGTCCATGAGATACTGATTCTGGGGTGGGAGGAACTATATTTTCCGCATCATTTAAGTAAGATTCTGTTGTATTCGGTTCCACCGTATCTTTGAGGAACATCAGGTGTTGAAAATATACATAGGGAGATTTACGTTTCGCTGCGGCGCCACTTTTTGCGCATTTGACACGTCGTAGCTCCCTGAGGAATGAGCACTTATATTTTTCCATTTTTTTTGGAGTGAATTACCTGGAAATGAAAAAAAAGTTATCATAACGTGTTTGTTTGTTCCAGATACCTAGCATCTGGATGCTCCTTCAGAGAACTAAATCATTCATTTCGCATTGGACACACAACTGTTCGAGAAATTGTACTTGAGGTTTGCGTCGCCATATGGCAAAATATAAAAGACATTGCCTTTCCACAACTCGATAGAGACAATTGGCTAAAAATAAGTGAAGGATTTAGGAACAGTTCGCAATTTCCTAACTGTACTGGAGCTGTGGACGGAAAGCACATAAGAGTCATTCAGCCGACCCATACAGGGTCACTATATTATAACTACAAAAACTATTTCTCTATTGTGCTGATGGCTATATGCGATGCCAACTACAAATTTATATGCATAGACGTCGGCGCATATGGAAAATGAAGTGATTCCTCGGTATTCAAGCATTTTTATGAAAAACTTACAAATAATGATTTAGACATGCCAGACAAGAGACCGATAACTGAAACAGGTGTGCCTCTGCCTTTTGTCATAGTTGGCGATGAAGCATTCTCTTTGTCAGAAAATATAATGAGACCATATGCCGGAAGAAATTTGACAGACAAGAAAAGAATTTTTAACTACCACCTTTCCCGTGCGCGCCGATACATAGAATGTACTTTCGGGATACTAGCCAATAAGTGGCGCATTTTTCATCGTCCTCTTGATGTACACGTAGAATTTGCTGTTGCAAGCATGTTGCGTCCTTCACAACTATGTACGGGAGCGAGATGGGTACAAATTCGAAGACACGTTGTATATTCCTGCGACTATTGAAGGAATACCTCCCTGCCAGCCTTCAACAGGAAATAGAACATCTACACAAAACAGAGATCTATTTGCTGACTACTTCGTGGGTGAAGGACAACTCCCGTGGCAAAATCGAGTAGCTCTGAGAACACAGTAAAATAAACATTACTTACCGAGTTCGTTTTATTTCAGTTATTGTTAATGTTTCACTAACAAATATTTCTGTGATCTCTTCCCACATCATCCTTTTTAAGTCTAAGTTGGCGTAGTCTTCACAAGACATGTCCCACAACGCCCTCCTTGTCTCAATAAATCTTTCCGTGTCGAAAGACTTCGCGATGATCACAAATCACGCTATAGTTCCACAATACGTGCGGCCCCCGCGGCTAGTGCGCGCACACTGGTGATTTAACTACAATTGCAATTAATCTCAGTGGCCGCAGCGGCCAGCGAGATCGAAGCGACGCATTTGCGGCCCGTGTTCAGTCGCTTGGTGTGGCCGCTGGCCGCGTGCGGCCAGATGCGCGTACTCTATGGCGATTTCATACTAATGTATCTATCTCGCTGGCCGCTAGTGCGCTATTGCCCTAAAGGTATTGCATACAATACCTAGGCAATGTATATAATAGCTGGGTTGTCCAGGTAATGTATGAAATATTATGAATATCATTCCATCCATTACATACTTTACCTAGGTAATAAATACAATTCTTAGGGATTGCATAGAATACCTGCTGTTCCACCGGCAATGTGTAAAATGAATTTATTTAGTCATATTTATCAATGTACCTATAAAATAACGGGCAAATGTTTACATTACAACAATATACATTATATTATATTATAACAAGCGATCTCGCACTTTAAGGTCGATCAAGGTCAAGAGTTTCTGTCGGCGCAAGTACTTTTCAATAATATTTTTTATAACTTTGATCTATGATATACATGTTGGTACTATATATTACCACAGACGAGTAAAAAATAAGGACTCCGTGTCACCTTACATAACACCCTAATATCCTTTCCGGATCGGCGCGCTCCGGATCTCGCTGTACACTGTAGATCGGCAAGCTTCCGGCATTTTCGCGGCATTTTCCCCGTGTGTATTATTTTACGTGTAGTTATAAAATGCTTATAACTAGGGTGATTTGAGTGACTGTCACTGAAAGCTATTGAAACAAGCTATAAGACCATGTATAAATTATTCATATTGTCTTTCTTTTTTATTTCACACAGACTTTTCATTCGAAAAAAAGTGTAAAAATAGGTATATTTTAAAATAAATATTGTTATTATTGTTAATTACTTGTTTTATTTATTTCCTTTTATGTTTTTGTAATGAATAGTATATGTTAATTATAAAATAAAGCTTAAATCTCCACAAAGAACGATCTTCGTGTTAAGTCTTGATAACGACCGCTCGCTGCGCCGGCCGGGAACAAGTGGACTCATAAGTGCTTTGTCCGTAAAGCTATGACGTCGAATATTGGTGGCCTTGAATCGTAACGGATCGAAATGTGTTTGGGAATTCACTCGTTCATAACTGCGTAGGCAAATAAACCATCTTGTACACCTAATAAGGGTGAAAACTGGATGAGGTAAAAGAGTGCCCCGCGGCACAGCCGCTCTCATTGTTTTTTGATTACCAGTGCCCGCGGGCACGGTCGATGCGGAAAGGATATCACGGCGCGGAGTCCTTTATTTACTAGTCCGTGTACATTACTAAGAAGCTTATTTCATTGTCATTTCGAAAGATTTATAATATTAAATAATTACTAGATTTTTATTCTTATAGGAATTCCTATAAGAATAAAAATCTTCGGTTATATGTCCTGAGTTTTGTATTTAACTCAACATTTTTCTTCGTAATATTTATAAATTATTTTACATTTTATAAATTATCTAAAGAGTAATTATTTAATAAAAACAAGTTTTAATAATTCCTACGTTCAGTTAGTATATGAATATAAAGTCTAGATACTGAACATCTATTTATAAAAGGTTTATGAAAGTAGTCTCTATGTTAATCGTCAATTTCGTGGGTGTCCTTGTGCATGAATATGTCAAATTATTGATATGAAGCATGTGAATTTTAGCTTGGCGAAAAGAAAGAACAAATTAAATTGATTGGATAACCATATTAAACACTTGTGAATAAAACTTTTTCATTTAAATTCCTCGTTTATTCTAAAATATAACTCTTTTTCAACCATTGTCTTTGTTTGTTTAAAAGAAAGGTCTGTGCAAAATAATATAAAAACACAAATCAAATAATTTGCACGTGTTATAATAGATTCAAGAGCTTTCAGTTAAATTCAGTAAAAACTCCTTACTATAAGTAATTTTTTGCTACACGTAAAATAATACACATAGATACACTTTCACATGAAATACTTCGCACGCCAAAATCACCCGGTATTCAAGGGATATTTAATGTTTAGAGTGACTGGAACGCGATGAGGTATTACCCCCTTAATATAAAAATACCAAGAGTCGATCTTAGCCTTAATACCCTACAGTTTAATACGTATGCAAATAGACTGACAGTCTCAACGTCAAGTCTAAAATGCACGGGCTTAAACATGCAGAAAAAATATTTTACCATAAATTTGGATAATTTGAAACATTATAGTAATCAGAGTAAATTCTTTTTAAATCATTTGTCAATTTATTTTTCATAATTAAATGAATAGCTCAATGAATTTATTTATTTTGAAATGCACTTTCATAACTCTGTTCTAAATTATTAAATGTTTTGATAATTATTAATGTAATTTCTAAAGTCTTTGTCTTATCACAATAACTAGTGCAATCGAATCGAAATGGAATTCTTTGGAATTACATTGCATGGACCACAAAATTATATCAAAGATATGCTTCAAGAGAATTACCAGGAACCGGTGACTAAAGAAGAAGCAGAATCTTTAATGCATAATATAGCAGCTACAAATAAGTCCTTGGTACATCTGCATCATTAATATAAAGTTGTAGTTTAACATGTACCTATACCGTTCTTGTGAACTATCTAAATGGACAAAATTAAGACCGTACTTCATATTTTAGTATTGTAATGATATTATGATCCGCAAGAAACATTCAATGTTAAATAAATACGTTAAAGTATTAAATTGCTGTATGGACTGAAAAAATTCAAAAACTTTTTTAAGATTTAAAATATTTTTATTTAATTTTGATTAATTTATCTCACGGGAAAGTTATTTGCCTATACTTTTGCATCTCTGAGGGCCTCGACTGAATAAAACTCTGTGGAGGCATTTTGTTTTGGGTCTTGACAAGAATTATTTTTACTTGCCATGTAAAAAATATCTACATTGCAGAAAAAACAGTAATAGGTGGGGGGCTCTCAAGTCTCACGGGTACGGAGATATTGTCTTCTTGAATAAGACAATATGTCCGTATATCCTCCTATCTCTTCTAATATTCTTTGCTGATTTAATAGGAATTGGTTAGGTCGAACCGGCTTCCACCATCGCATTTAATACATCATTATTAACCTTGGCTGGCGTGGCTCAATTTAAATAATAGCAATGATTCGAATCGAAGAACGAACCCGGGAAGACTTGGGTTAAATCTTCAAGAAGAAGTTTCCTTTTTAGAAGTGATTAAATCAAAAACCTAGTTCATTAGATGTATCCTTTTCGAATAGAGCTCGCAAAAATAAAACATTTTTATCTGTGTTAGTTCCACACTGGAACTCATATTCAAAAATTAATTTTGAATGTTTCCATCTTTACTTTTAAAGCCGAATAAAACAATTTGAAGTTAAAAAATTCCAGTGTTGTAGGTATATTTTTAAAATCCAGAATGTTCAGTCATGTGAGAAAGTTTCACTCTGAAATCTCGCGCCAATGAGATAAGAGATAGTTTAGTCCAAGTAGCCAGTAGGTACCTACACCAATTTCATACAAGCCCCAATTATTATCACCAATTAAATGTAATTAATAATAAATTAATATATAATCATCAATTCCTAAGATTTTTCAAAAATTCACCATTATTAATTACTTTTTTAGATAGACGAGTTCGAGAAAATTCGTGTGATAGATTGTTACATTGGAAGAGTTAACGGTTTTGCATATGGTTCCAGTCAAAGATTTATTAAAATGAAACGTAAGGGCGTAATCAAGCCTGTTGGTCCGGGAATGATGTATAGACTTCCACCTGCCACTTCGATAGAGGTAAACCTGCAACAAGCTATTTATATAAATTAATTCGTATAATATTGCACTACTATTATATTTTTCCACTATTCATTCAATATTAAGAATGCACAAAACTGTCAGCCAAGCCGGACGAATGAATAATAAAATCAATTACTATCAAACAATTATAAAGTTTTTACAAGCTGGGATCTTCATACATTTGTAGGAATTATATTACTTTTATAATAGTTTTTACATAATTACAATGATTTATGTCCTATTTTTTGTTACAGTATGGATGGTGGCAGTATGATCCTGTTTTAGAAAATAAGACATGGTACATTACAGTTCCTAGGCGACCCCAGCCTTCGTCGCCAAACACCTTAATCCTGGACAAAGTTCGCAAGAATAATAAATATGCTACTTTATTCTAAAATATGATGATGACTAAGTTGTAGTCGATACCTATAGCTACGATGGTCCTCTTGGTACAAATAAATTTACTATTTATAAGTAACAATAAATAAATATTTTAATTGATAATAATTTTTATTTATTTCTAAATTTTAAGATAAAACTGATATGACACATAATATTATTACTTTATTTTTTTATTAAGATTAGCATTTTGGCCGACAGAAATGGGATTGTAGAATTCGGAAGTAAATACTGCTCATTTCCAAGTCAAGAAGAAACGCTTAAAAGTGTCGGACCGAGTACAGATCCTTTGGAAGTCCTTTCCCCACAAGTTTGATCTGGTCCAGTGCTTGGTCTAGTTTTATTGTTTTACCCGACAGAAGTTTTAGTAGCAAGTAAGAATTTCCGGGTTAGCAGGTTTATTCTTTTATATTGAAGAATATGGAGATTAACTTTATCCTAAGCTGATTTCAAGTCTAAAAAGACTGAAAGAGTAGATTCATTACGCGGAAATATCATTCGTATGTCTGTCATAAAAGTCGCCACAATATCCAAGGTGCTTCTGCCTTTCCTGGATCCAAACGATTCCACAATTTTCAATAAGCATTCAAGACGATTTTAACCAAATTCTCAGCAACTTGCGATTACAGGTGAGCTATATTAAGATGTTATAATCGGTGCCTTGTCTGGTTTAATAATGGGGATAATAATTTGTTATTTCCAAGAAAAATAAGGAATACCATCTTCATGGGGGGTCATTTTCTGAAAATTTCTGAAAACTGGTTATGGGAGAGGTGTTACAAAATATTACTATCTTGTTCTGTAACAGTGAGCAGATGACCAAGAAATGATTAGGAGGCATAGATAAAATAAGACTATCACGTACCAGACAATAGGTGGATTCACATGAGAAATTGAAACAAATGGAAAGTGTCAGTACATCATTACACTTACCTATGATGGAAAGAAGTTTTTTTTTCATCTATCATCTATCAGCAGTAGGGTTTCTAAATTCATGTTACAACTTCTTGTGATGTATCAAGTAAATTCCGAACTTTAAGTTTTACAGTGTTTTAAAAATTTATCCCATAACTTTTCAGTAGCAGAAAGTTCATATTGTGCGTACACCAAAATTGAAAATGCAAATATTTTGGGACATACTTGATGTCTAACTGTATTTGACCACAATATGCAGAAATAGAAGAAGAATGGAAGTTGAAATTTAAAATAAAAAAGAATAAGAATGTCAAGGCAGTGGAGAGCTGAGCAAGCATATCCTGGGATGGAATAAATATGGCATATAAAGAAAGGATATAGCAAAAAAAGTACCTACATCCGTGTTAGAGCAGATCCCCGCTGCAGAGATTGTCTTTCTTGGCGATTTTCACGCCCACCACGCTGACTGGCTAGGCTCACGTACCACCGATCATTGGTTATTGCGCCAACGGGAATCCCATACGTGGAATATCATACACATTCACTGTTTGACCTTCTGTTGACCTAACATCCGGACTGCTACTTAGTATCTCTTCGCGTGCGACTCGACTCTTGATGACCAAGGTGAACCACCGCCGCATATTTCGCGGTGCGTGTCGTACATGCCGGAGGTACAATTCTGACATGGCTCCGTGCTAAGGCGCTTTTCATCTTGGACATACAAAAATCGAGTGATGCGCGCATGTTTTCTGGAATTGGCGCTGGTCCTTCCCGTCTTTTCCGGCTCTCCTACTCATCAGGCGTAGTCCCGAAATTATGGAAGGCGGCTATAGTGCACCCGACCCCCAAGAAATGTGTACCCTCGGATCCGTCCAACTACCGGCATATTGCCATTACCTCCATAGTTATTTATTTATTCAAGGTCTACCAACACAACAGAATACCACATGTCAATTCATAAGATTGTAACATAAAGTTCAAAAATAGTGTTCCTGCAATTACAGGTGAACACATCCTGCACATAAACATACAAACAATTTAGTTCTTAATTATATAAAAGTAAATTGAAGTCCTATAGCGCTAACATGTCAAAACAATATGAAAAGATAAATTAATTCCACAATCATTACAACCAATACATTCACTTCAATATAATCACTAAAATACAATATATTTCGTCAGTGCGTTTTTTATTATAAATTAGGTCATTATATTTTATTAATCAGTGTCAGGTTTCTCTTAAATTGTGCTACTGTATCTCCAAAAATATCTAGAGGTCGCTTGTTTGAAATTATAGTGTTGTATTGACGCAACAGCCTATTCAGTGGGGAGTTATATCAGGATATGGAGTAAAAAATCAACCGCCAGCATTTGGGATACCTAGAAGAGCACCAGTTGATCAGCGACTTACAGTACGGTTTTCGTCAGGTTCGCTCAGCTGGTGATCTTCTTGCATACCTGACCCATAAATGGGCGCAAGCGGTTGAGTCGAAGGGCTCCCTTGCGATGGTGAGTTTAGACATAGTGAAGGCATTGGATCGGGTGTGGCATAAAGCGCTTATAGCGAAACAACCATCCTATGGGCTTCCCGAGACGTTATGCAAATGCGTCACTAGCTTTTTGGCTGATCGGAGCAGCTAGGTTGTTATTAACGGTGCATGCTCCGACTTAAAACCCATAAACGCTGGTGTGCAGCAAGGCTGCGTGCTATTCCCTATATTGTTTCTTCTGCATACCAATGATATGCTGTAAACCTGCTGTATTCACTGCTATGCAGATGACAACACAGGGTATGCTTCCTACACCGGCTGCAACATGTCGGGATAGCGTCGACGAGAACCGAAATAATTTTGTGTCTGAAATCGAGTCCTCTAACTGTCATAAGCCTGTATCGCCATACTTAGTGACGATATATCGAACGACGTTCAGTTCCATGGTCACTTGGAAGAGAAGGCCAAACTGGCCTCTTTGCCAAAGAAGTTTCACTACTGACGACGACGACCTGTATAGCAGAGTGGTTAGCGATCCTACCTACTAAGCTAGAGGTCCCGGGTTCGAATCTCGGTAGGTGCAAGCATTTATATGATGAATATGGATGTTTGTTTCAGAGTCATGGATGTTTAAATGTATTCTTATCATTGTCTTGTAGCCCATAACACAGGCTATGTATGCTTAACTTGGGTCAAGATAATTTGTGTAAAACGTGTGTCAATATTATTATTATTACTACTGACGTGACGTGTAATTTAGGCGGATTATGACAAAATGACGAGAGTGAAATTTAAAGATGCGCGCGCATCACTGTAACACAAAGTAACAGTGAAGTTGGTTCCTAAAATTTTCTGACGTTTGTATCATTCGTTACTTTTTCTTTTGTTTCTTCGTCCATTATTAGGACAGGCAAAGGGCCCATACAGCCGTATTAACACATTCAATGCCACCACGATTTTCTAATACTTCCCAGCGATGCCGCCCTATAAAAAACGCAAACATGCTAGGTGTGCTCGCGGCACTGCAGGATGGAATTACGTAGCACGCTAGGCGTGTTCACCGGCACTGTTAAGAGGTAAAATCAAAGAAAGCGTTATTTCGGCTTCAACCGTGTTTATTGATCAGTCTTTCTCGAGTTACTGAAGAGATATTTTGTTTTTAGCAGTGTTTGTGCTTTTGAAAGTTAAATTATGGCAGTTAGTAGATTCCAAGGTAAGTATTTATCGTAATTTGATCAGTGAATTTCAACCTTTGGTTACTTATTTATGATTTTTTAGGGAAAACAAAATATGTGCAAGAAACAGTGGAATATGATGATGATGCGACGCAAGCAGATAGCCCACCCTCACAAAAACGCCCAAAAGTAGGAGGTGAGCCGATAACATATTTCTCTTATCTTGTCTTAAAACTTTTAGTGCACTTATTGTGACGTAGTGGATTAGTGTTAAATTGTAAATCATTCGGTCGGTACCTGGTACCTACTTTATGATATGCAGGTACCTATAGATAGCACATTATATTGTCAATATTAACGTATTTCATAAGGTTTTTGAAGCAGCACCGCAAGTAATTAACCGCATCAATTTTACACAAAAGAATTAAGGAACAAAAAGATTCTTAAAAAACCGACGATTGTGTTTGAAAACATTATTTGCACTGTTATATATTATCGCTAATAACACAATAAACAAGCCGTGCTGACTGCTGACGCATCTATTGTTTTACAAATAGGCTGATAACATTTCAACTCCAGATGTTTAAAACGTTACAGGAATCTGTCTACAATTCTAAGAAGTTTAGATTTTAATTTGGAGACAGTAAATGTTTTGAACTTATTGTTTATTAAATACTAGCTTTTGCCTGCGACTTCGTCCGCATAGAATAGTTAATGTCGTTACGTTACGTTAGTATATTTTTGGTTTTTTCGCCTAATTGTTTTTTTTTTAATAAAAATGACATTTATTAAAAGTTATAGCCACTTTATACGACTTTAAATAATTGTTGATCATTATTTGCTTTCAGAATACATCGCGAACGCATCAAGCTCACCGAACTCATCGCAAGATATATTTACAGAACTACAAGATGTACCTTACTCCCAAAAATGGACATATTCGCAACAAATGGATGAATATGACAAAAAGGATGTAAACACCATGACTGACGGAAGACCAACAATTACTAAATATAAAGAAATTGGTACCATGACTGAACCAGGGTTGACTTGTAACAACAATACTAATATTGAAATTCGATGCAATGAATATTTCGGAAGTGTTGTAGCATGCGAGCTAGCAAATTATCACGGTCGCGTTCGTTACGATAAAATGAAAGCTATCATTGATATTTTTAAAGAAAAGTGAGAAATTAGTTGCCTTGATTGTTTAAAAGGTTTCTATGATTCTCTTGAGGAAAGAAATTGAGTTCCTAAGGGTTGTGATTTCAATTGAAATAATAATAGTGATTTGAGAAATCAACGTCTTTATTAAAGCACTTATTGTGTGTACAATATTATAGTTACTACTTATGTTAAAGATAAATGTTAAAAAATCAACGTAATTAGACCAACAATATTATACAATAATTATCAATAGAAATTGTCCTTTTCTTTGATCAAATGCACATTGGAAAAATTTTTTTTTTGATAAGTGGAGTACAACTCTTACTTAATCAGTAGGTATCTATGAATAAGTTTAGTACCACTTAATATTTGTGATACGGTCTGAAACATTCCATGCACAAGCCTGGCTGTTGCGGACAGGTGTCGCAACCAAATAGCGACATTACTCTTCCTTTTTTTGTTCTCCAGCAATGTACGCATCTTTTTCGTTTGGTTTTTCCGTGATAATTTTTTTCCAATTTCATCAAGCAATGTACCTGTCTATGTAATGGGATTTGTTGTTCCCGTTCTATGTAGGGTTCCACGATGGATTTTATGACGCTTAATCGGAAATCATATAAGCTTAATTTTCGAGTTGAATACTCATTGTACAGGAAATAAGAGTTGATCATGACGATCTGCATGATGTGAATGATAACTTTTTTATACCACCGCAAAGATTTATGCTCGCACGTATAATATGATAGCATTTGGTCATGCTTATCTATTGCATTCATATTTTTATTATATTTTGTTATCATTTCTGGTTTTGCTTTACTTTGCCCCCTTCGATTAGTAATAATGTTAAAGTTGCCTTTGTATTTGCTAGAGATCGCCATGACTTCCCTCTTATCCAACCATTTAATTATACACACATTATTTTTATGTTGTATACACAATTCACCTTTTTTTAATTTTGTTTTTACAACTAATTGAGGATTATTTTTTCGAAATTTTCGTAGTGTTCCTGTACAATAAGTATTCTTATAGTATAAATCTTCTATCAAATTAACGCTTGTATAAAAATTATCCATAAATAAATGGTGCCCTACATTTAAATATTCTTTTATCAAATGCATTACCACTTTGTTAACGTGGTTTAATCCTCCCACAATAACATCAGACGCACCGCCGTACAGGTGCAGTTTCAATATTACCCCAGACTGGTCAGCTAGTGCATAGAACTTCAGACCATACTTATTTTTTTTTCCTTTCATATATTGCCTAAAGCGTAATCTACCTCTCCAAAGCATCATTGACTCATCAATAACAATATTTTTTGTTGGGTAATATAATTCTGACATTCTTTTGTTAAAAAAATCTATTATATTTTTGATTTTGCTATAACTTGTTGCTGTTTCTCCTATACTAACGCATAACATTCTTAAAATAAGTAAAAACCTATTTCTTGCCATCGTCAATGAAAATATTGGCTGATTAAAAAAAAATTCTTGTTTCCAATAATCACATAATCTATTTAGTTTTATAAAACCCATATGAAGAAGTAGGCCAAAAAACAGTTTCAACTCTTCACAACTTATTGCCTTCCACGATTTACTTCTACTTTTGTCCGCACTAGCTGACGACTTCTCGCGTTCACCGTAATTGTTAGTGCAATCTGTTAGCAATTGAAGTAACTCCATATTGCATATAGCATCAAAGTAGCCAATGGGTGTATCGACGATATCTTCTTTGAGGCCTGGAGTCTGCGTGAATGGTATTACTGGATAATCACAAGGATTACCTGGGCACCATTCACGATCGGGTACATTAATAGCAGGTACTTCTTCAATGTTCTGCACTTCCAGTTCGGGTTCCGGTTCCGGTTCGGATTCATCTGTTTCCATTTCGTCAATAATATTGCCACAGAGTATGCCATAGAGCTCAGCGTCAGTCAAACACGAAGTTGGTTCATCTCTTGGAGGAGTTGATTCCAGAGTTACCATAGCTCCTAAAGTTTCTTCTATCCCATGGTAAACCCAATTTGGGTCTTCCCATGAGCAAGATGGCATAGAATTGTCGATTGGATCCATTACCTAAAATGTAAAATCATTTTTTCAAATATCAAAAGTCATCAAAATATTATTAATATGACAGAAAATGATTAAAGTTGCAGTGTACAAATTGTGTGTACAAATACAATACGTTTAAAGTATCCCGCCAAAACTCGCAATGTTTGGACCGATTAAAGTGTATGAAACAAACAAATTATGTATCTATTGAATTTATTATACAGTGTAAACTCGTACAACAAGTGTAAATTCCATGTAACGTCACTCGATTTAACGACAAACTCTCTAAAGCATCGAAATCAATTGACTTTGGTTGGTTTAGTTTGTCTACCATACAATGAAACACTCTACATAGCGTCACACTCACTCTCAATAACGACGTAAAATACCTTGTAAGTTGCTAAAATTTATAAAAACTGCGCAGCTGTGTACGTTTTTTTGTCGTTTTATTATCCTAGCCCACTATAATCTCGACAGTCGGCACCATGCAAACCGAACTTTCTAAGAAATTCATTCTTTTGTTTTCAAATTGGGATTGCTTGCACGTGTATCTACTGTTTTTGACCATGACTAATAAATAGGCGTCATTTATTTATTTATAAACACTTACACCAACATTACAGGTTATTACCCAATGCGTTGATGTCGTATACATGTCATGCATTATCTATACGGTATCATTTTTGTCAGACCTCAGTTGCTCACAAACTTTCAAACTGTAAACATGGCGAAGTAAAAGCAAAAGACGTCATACAAAAATAACAGACTATACCCAATAAGATTAAATAAGATTGTTTTTGTGTACATAACTACTAAAACTAGTCTGAAATATTTTTAGAATTCTGATTTTTCTTCTCTCCATTTAACGACACCTCTCTATAACGCCATAAAATGCACAGTCCCTTCAGTGTCGTTATTTGGAGTTTACACTGTATTTGTTAAGATTATTATTTTTCACGTTAATGAAACGAACTATGTAGGTATCTTTCACATTTATAATAAGAGTATAATTTAACTTACCACCGTTTTAAGCGAAGTAATTAGCGAAGCCGGTAAGGATACCAAATTCTTCACAAGGACAAGCTGAGCTCGTCGTAAAAACAATCACAAAAGTAACACTAGTCGGGGTCTTTGCAAGAGTAATCACAAGGTCCAATAACACAAGCGGGGGTCTATGCAAGAGAAATCACAAGGTCCAATAACACTAGCCGGGGTCTTTGCAAAAGCAATCACAGGGTCCAATAACACAAGCCGGGGTCTTCGTAAGTATAAACGTAAATCCAGTGAAAGGAAGAGATCGTAGGAAACATCCGATGTCGAACACTTCGAACACTGATGTAAGGAGCTATACTAATGTTAAAGACTTGCTGCCCGTGGTGCAATAAAACGTGGGAATAGGACGCCGCCTGTTGCGCTCTCTGTTACAGACCTTACGGCAGGCATGGTAACGTCCCAATGTGCGGCTCACCTAATCTTTTTATGACACTCGGGTTTGTTTTATTACCAAAAAAATAATTGGCAAGCAACTGAAGTAAATGGTATTCCTACTAGGGACTTTATTTATAAACGATCGCCAAACGTATCTAATATTAGCAGTGCCCCGCGGTTTTACCCACGTCTTACGGGAACCATTTACTTTTTAGGGATAAAAAGTAGCCTATAGCCTTCCTCAATAAATGTGCTATCAAACACCGAAAGATTTTTTCAAATGGGCCCAGTTATTCCTGAGATTAGCGCGTTCAACCAAACAAACAAACTCTTCAGCTTTATAACATTGGAATAGATCCTGGGCAGGGTTTTGTCTTCTTCCGATGAATGAAAAGATATTGGTGAAAGAGAGAGAAGGAAACAGATCCGAGTTACACAACAGCTGATAAGCGTTTATAATTAGGTACCTAAAGGGGTACATTATAGGTAAATATTTTATGCAATTTATTTTATCTTTTTTGTTCAACCTAAGTGCCAAGGAATAAAATAAATGATAACTTATAAAAAATATTCTATATTTTATTATTGGCATTATAAATGTAGTAAATTGACCTAATAATATAAAAGATTGAGAACTGCTGGAGATGAACACGCCTGGTATGTTCGCGGCATTACATAATAGATTATTTTTGATGAACCTTAAAAAAATATCAGATCCTGGAACCACTTCAGAATACTTTAGCTTACGGCAGAAAGTTTATGCTCAGAGTCTTTCGGACAATAATATTGTCTAATCTTTGAGATATAGATGAAAAACGGTGAGCACGCCCGGCGTGCTGGCGGCATGCAGATAAGAATTAGTGTGGACACGCTAGGCGTGTCAATGGCACTGAATGTGTTAATCATCAAAGCCATCTTGCAAGATTTATACAAAATTGTTTTTTCTAAAAACGTAGGCATATATCATTTTAATGATTTTTGCTTCGTTAGGCCAAAGTACACACACCCTTGTTTATTTAATACAGGGCAAACAAGCAAGAGGCTTACGGCATGTAGAGTGGTGAGGCAACCGCCCACTTTTTCACTCTTGGACTAAAACTTTTTCACAAATAAAACTAAGTAGTATGAATCGTAAAAAATTCATGTACTATCAATTTTGATACCAAACTGTTATAAATATTATCTACAATTGTTTTTCTATAGAGATGGCCTCCCACTATTGGAGGAAATTTCAAGACATGATTAATTCATTTTTTGTCTTGTGAATAACAATTAAAATTTTGCTCTTGTTAAATAGTAAATAAAACATTTTTTGAGTTATTGTCGATTTAATTTGCTTAGTACAATCTCTGGGGTGGTCCCATTGTAGACTTCATATGCAGTGATCTCACATTCTGCCAATGTTTTTTGAGCAGTGACACTAAGAAGTTGATGGACAAGTGTACATTCTGAGCCAATTCATCAGCACTCATGTCAACATGGCCCACTGCTACTGATAGACAAAGTACCTGAAAATGAAGAAGAAAAAATAAGTTTCAGGCATAAAGATTGTAAGAATTAAAATAATATTGTGATGTACCTATGATAATAGTTCTGCAATGATAAAAGCTTAGACAATGTATGTTCTAGGTAGAACTTCTTGATGTTATGACAACAGGTTTATTACTTTACCGTGCTTGACGACTTCTGTAAGGCCTTAAAAAAAAATCTAACTCTGTCAACTTCCAGGGGCTTAGGCATGACTGTCTAAGTAAAATGCTATTTAGTTTTGTATGATATATGCCCTGATTTGATGAATGTTTGAAATAGTATTAAATACAGAATTGAGATTGGTGACAAAGTAAAATACGCCAATTTGAAAGCGAACAGTTGCTTAAAACATAGTGGATTTCAGCTATCTCAGTTTATTTTACAAGATTACAGCCATCATCTGTCAATGACTGCATGTCTCATACAATTGAGTGAAACACTTTTTCTTAGTTTCGCTAGGTTGCTTAACTCTTCAATGTGAAGGAGAAGTAGACAAAACGAGTGAAGGGCCAAAACAAGAAATAAATAACCAAAAAACAGGAATTTACTAGATATATAAACTAAAAAATAATATTTTATCAGATAAATCAAATTCAAATATTTTTATTCAAAATAGAATTTAAAATCACTTATTGAACGCCAAAAACTACCACCCATTCAAAAGAGACAGCCTCAGATCAATATCAACACTGGAGACAATAGACTGACGAGTAAAACGTTTTTATGCAAATGTATAATTGCGTTTTAGCTACATCTGGTTTATCTACGGATTAATTAGATTTAATTTGAGACAAATTATTGTTGAAAAGCTAAGTGAAGCTAATTATTTTACACATAATAAGATAACTTGATCTGTGATAAAGTGTTTTAGTGTGGAGTTAGAGGTATTAGGAAAATATGTAATTTTAAATTAATGAAGTACAAAAATACATTTTCTAAAAAAGTTACATAAAAAATAAAAGTTATACCTTCTTCATTTGGAATTTGATGGTAGCCTTGACTTCATCAATCTTCATTGTCATGGATTCCTGGTGGGAGAGAAGACCAGGGAACTTGCCCGCCTTATTTAATCCAGGACCCAAGAGACGGGGGATCTGTTTGATAAGTGATTCAGATGCCAGGAAAGCATCATACCTGTTTGTAACATTTTGTTATTAATTACAAATTTTGTTTGCTCCTTTGCACAGGATGCTGGCTAAATTATGGGTACCACAATAGCGCATATATCTGCCCTGAAGCAGTAATGTGTAAATATTACTGTTTCAGTGTGAAGGGCGCCATACCTAGTGAAAGACTTGACGTCTTATGTCTCAAGGTGATGAGCGCAATTGTAGTGCCACTCAGAATGTTTGGTTTTTCAAGAATCCTGAGTGACATAATCTTAGATCATTTAGACATCTAGGTAGACTCAGCTATGAAATCGTTGAAAAAGATTGTAGTTTAGAACTAACCTCTATTTTGTGCAATGCACACACACATCACAGTGTCATACATATCGGGAGTGTAAGACACAGCTTTTCACACTAAACTAGTGAATATTCTAGGCCTGTTTTAATCAATTGTCGAACAATAAGAGACCATCTAGATATATAAATTATACAAGTTATTTACTTCTCCCTTTCATGTAATTCTGTACTTACTTTTTAGCTAGTTTCTTTACAAGCTTCTTATTCTTGTTCAGTTTCTTCAATGCCTCGGCATCCATACAGGGGACTTCCAAAGACTTAGCTTCGTCACAATGCTGCTGATCGCCAAGCACACAGACTTGCATTTTTGGTCTGGGAATATACTTCAGCCTGCGAAGTACAAACACACTTTGAAAAAGGGCACACACTTTTAAATATGTTAGATTGGAATTTCACGAGACAATTAATAAAGTAACTATTATGCAAATATAATATAACTACAGATACTAGTCGTATTGTGTTTTTCTTACCCAATGTGAAACAAAACTTAGTGTAGATAAGTTCGGTGAGCCGAAGCTAACCTACCCATTATTTAAAGACTCTGGGTCAAGTCCCGTCAGTTAACTGACTCCCTGTCCAGGGACAATTTTGTGGTGAGAGTATTTGGAAAGACAAAACTATAATCTCAATCATCTGAACCACAAAAATTCCCTTTTCAGGTAAACATACTTGACGGTTCCGGAGAAACGCTTGTCCTTCTGGGGGTCATAGTTCTTCAGACCAATTTGAAGCTCTACAGTCTCCAAAAAGTTACGCTTCTTGTCCTTTGAAGATTGTAAAACTGCATTCACGCACTCGTAAAGTGTATCGCGAGATAACTTCGACCTGAAAAGCACATTTTATGAAATAGTAGAAATAACTTGTTGACCATTAGGTCACGATAGGAAATAATAGAATGAAAATGATTTCTTTTATGAATAAAAGAAGATTACGAAGATTATTCAAGAATTAACTCACATCTTGGTGTCACTGATCCACTGCTTCCTTTGACGATCAACTGTAAAAGAAAAGTAGGGATGGCGATCTGAGATCGATTAATCGAAGAATCGATTTTTCGAGCAGAAAATATCGATTTTTTAAATCGATATGAAGTACTGTGTCGATTCACTGAATCGATATATCACCCTTGAAAATCGACATTCGATTTTTTCTGTTTTGGTATAAACCATACAATTATTTGCATTTAGTTGAATGTGCCTGAATTATAAGAGTGCTGCCGGTTAAAGAGTTAACTACTCATAAACTCGCGAGATGGCTGTATGTTTAGTATCCTTTACTCGCCTCTCTTTAATAAAAAAGTTACGTTTGTAGTCTTTGACTTTATGTATTTATAATCTGTGACGATTGATATTGCATTATTCATTTGTTGTTGTCGTTTAATGAATACTGTTATTAGCGTAATATAAGTATTTTCATGATTGATTTTCATCAGATTTTCATGTAGTGTTTGTTGCGAAATAATAACTAATTGAGAGTAGGTAAGTAAATAAGTAAAGCGCTTCTTATTTTTTACTTTGACGCTATTATTTTCAGTTTGTTCTGTTAGTTGTGATTATCATTTAAATTTACTTTTACACAGGAATAATCAGCATTGAAATAACTAATAAGTAATATGTGGAATTCTTATTAATGGAAGTGTTCATACTTCATTCACGATTACTTTATGTCCAATTATCTATTTAACGTCAAAGCATCAAATTATTCATCTTGTTTACAGAAAAAATAGTAAAGCTCCCATTATCATTTTAAAAATAAACTATCGCTTTTACTCTAATTTTATTTTAATCAAGTAATCGCCAGGCTAGGGATGGCGATTCTTTCCGAAAAATATCAATTTTTAAAGCAATTCGTATCTTAATTAATCGATTCACATTTGGTGCTATTTTTATATAAAGGTTACTTTTTTATAAAATGTTAAACTATTCTTTCATATAAAATATTCTTTTAAATTCATTAAGAAATTATGCTAACTAATCCTAATAGGATTTTGAATATTACTCGAAACTAGTGACTAATTACTTAAAATACCATTGTTTATCAAGTTTAATACATATAATAAATGAGGAATAAATATATTTTTTCAGCATGTCGGGTAGAAGTGATTAATGGAATCATTTTATTAAAAAAGACTTCGGAGGCACATGCAAATATTGTCACCAGGACGTAAAAACTAAGGGAAACACAACAAACTTGCGCAATCATTTATTAAGACGTCATCCAACAATTCAGACCGTAAGTCTCAAAAAGAAGAGTGAAAGTGGTGGTGGTAAATGTGGTAATGCACGAAATGATAATGGAAATGATCAAGTTAGTGAAACCATTTCTTATGTCACATTATTTGTTTTCCAATGTACTAACTTCGAAAAAAATAAAAATCGATATTAAATAAATCGAAGTAACTATGTTTTTTCGTTTTAGGTTGTTGATGACATGACTTTAGACATCGTTCCAGTTCCAGATTTGCAAAATGTTGATAATTCGGATGCTGAAAGCGTGGCTTCTTCTTCTACCAATGTATCAGTCTTAAAACAGCAAACATTGACATCTTGCTTAACAAATATAAAATCATTTGGAGGTAAGGCATGAAACTAAAACCTTTTGAATATTTTTTTATGAAAGTGAGATGCACACAGGATCAATAATTAAGACTTTATTTTATTTATTTTCAGATACTGGTATTAAGCGTGGTCAAATAACCAATGCAATAGTCTTCATGATCGCAAAAGATGGGTTGCCTTTAAATACTGTGGAAAAAACAGGATTTCGATATTTAATGAAAGTAGTGGCACCACTTTATAAAGTTCCAGCCAGAAAAACAATGACCCACATGATTGACGATAAATATGACATTCTTTCGACACAACTGAAACTAAAAATACAAGAAGTAGAAGCACTATCTTTAACTGCAGATGTTTGGACTGACTCGCATAATAGTCAAAGCTACTTAGGCTTAACTGGTCATTGTATATATGAAAGTAAATTATTGAGCATAGTTTTTGGTGTAACTGCTCTAACAGAACCACACAATGCTGACTACTTAGCACAAGTTATTATCAATATGACGGAAAAATGGGGCATCACAAGTAACAAAGTGGTAGCGTTTATCACGGACAATGGCGCTAATATCGTTAAAGCTGTCACAAATGTTTATGGCAAAAATAAACATGTTTTGCCCATACATTAAACCTAGTAGCATCAAAACCATTTGACAATAAGGATGGACTGGAAGAAGCCAAGAATTTACTAACAGCTGTCAAAGATATTACCACATATTTTAAACATAATACAAATGCTGCTGATTCTTTAAAGAAAGCTCAGGGTCATCAAACAAAGCCTTTGGGGCTTGTTCAGTCTGTGTGTACCAGATGGAATTCTGTTTTTTATCAATTGGAACGATTTGTTGAGTTATCCGAAATAATTGCGCCAATATTACTCAAGTATCCTAAAGCGCCAACAATGCTAACTGCACAGCAGTTAGAATTTATAAAAGATCTTATAAATATATTGAGACCATTAGAAGTAATAACTAAAGAAATATCGGGAGAAGACTACGTTACAGCCAGTAAAATTATACCCATCGTGTCTTGTCTGACTGAAACATATAATACAATGAAAAATTCAACGGATATTGGTGTTAAAACAAGGACTTTAATTGTGGACGGCTTGAAGAAAAGATTTGGAAATGTTGAACAAGTTCATTTGTTAGCTGCTGCGACCATTTTAGATCCTAGATTTAAAAAAATTCATTTTACTGACCATGTAGCCTGTTCTCGAGCGATAAATAAAATAAACACTTCAATTTTGGATATTACACGACAATCACTTCCACAAAATAATAGTGAGGAAGTCGACGCAATAGAAAGCGCTGATAAGGATATGAAAAACGGAATATGGGATTTTCATAAGTTGCTTGTGAAAAAGCAACTCTCTTTATGCAATGCACTTGCACAGGAAAATCAAGGCTTAAATGAAGAATTCAAACATTATTTATCGCAGGCAGTTGTGCACCTGAAGTATGATCCTGTACTTTACTGGCAAGAACAAAAGAGCTCCATTTATCATCACGTTCACCCAATCGCCATGATGTATATGAGTATCGTTGGATCATCCGTTCCTTGTGAGCGCCTGTTTTCAATTGCTGGAAACATCGCAAGTGATGAGCGTAACCGCTTGGATCCCAAAAGGCTTGACAGACTGTTGTTTTTAAAAAGTTTAGATATTGAGCATTGGGAACTATAGTTCCCAGTTATAATTCCCAATGCTTAATATTTAAACTTAACTCTTACCTTATTTTTTACTTTTTTGCAATCAATAAAAACATTCAGTATATAAATACTTATTTTTTTTTTATAGTTGATCTTATAGTTTGATACGGTAATAAAAATAATTGTTATTTTTGAATTCCCTGATTTTATTGATAAGATATCGTTAATTGCAATATTAATCTTGTTTTTAGTAAAATTGATACAAATTTACATTGTAAACGCAAACTTGAAAAAAAGATCGATTTTTTAAGAATCGATTTTGTAGGCCTCGATTTTTTCGTGAATCGATTCATTAGACTACGATTCGAATCGATTTAAAAATCGATCTTTTTCGTAAAGAATCGCCATCCCTAAAGAAAAGTATATCTATTTTGATTTTTGACAACCCCAGCAACACGCAGTAATGAGTACGTCAAGTGTCAACTGTCAATTGAGTATTGAGTACACAGAACACTATAAATTATGAGTGAGTATTTAAAATAATAACAATAACAAAGGAGGGCAAACAAGCGTACCTGGATGTTAAGTGACCACCGCCGCCCATATACTCTTGCAATAGCAGAGGAATCACATGAGCCTTGCCGGCCTTTAACTGTTACATTGAGTGAGAACTTAATGGAGACATACTGAACAGTCTACACTATCCCCCGTCAGCCGTCAGCATTTATTGCTGCCACATTGTTACGTGGAGTTAAAATTGTAGTTTTCCAATTACAGAGGGAAAATCATAATGCGACTCAGTGCCACACAATTCCGAATGGTGCTGATGCTTGGAACGTGAATTGAGAATTTAGAGAGAGGAATTGAACGTGAAAGCAGAGTGCTCTAAGTTCAGTGTTGAAAATAAAATATTCATAGAGTTAGCAACTTCATAATTTAAATAAAGATTTTATATTATTATTAATAAAATTTCCATGCCAACAAAGGGAAAAAACACTTGTTAATTTTCTGCCACTGAGTTGGTATCTATTGCACCCATCACGCGAAAGCAGGACTTTTGAGAGTGCTCGATTATGCGAAGAGTTGCTGAAGTTGAAACAATCAACGTCGAGCATTGCTGCATAGTGCGCATTAGTGCTGTAATTGGAATAGTACCAATAGCTCCTCTGCATAACCAGGAGTTTTCGTTAATGAATATTTGTGTTGCATTTCCATATACTAATGATTATTTGCGGTCTTGCATCGAGATAACTGTGCAGCATAGGTTTTCATGCAGAATAAGTATTCCTTGTTATTGCGAATACAAACCGTTTCAATCTCAAGTAGCATATCAGAAAACTCCTGTGCATTTTCGTTGCCTCCGTTCATTCGTCGGTGACCACTAGGAGGCTCCCTTGCATAGTATGCCGGCTAGATTATGGGTACCGCAACGGCGCCTAGTTCTGCCGTGAAACAGTAATGTGTAAGCATTACTGTGTTTCGTTCTGAAGGGCGCCGTAGCTAGTGGTATTACTGGGTAAATGAGCCCTAACATCTTATGCCTCAAGATGACGAGCGCAGTTGTAGTGGTGCTCAGAATTTTTGAAGTTTTTCAAGAATCCTGAGCGGCACAGCATTGTAATGGGTAGGGCGTATCAATTACCATTAGCTAAACGTCCTGCTCGTCTCGTCCCTTATTTTCATAAAAAAAAACTTCTCATACTTGCTCTGACTTTACCTGCCCTTGTTCCACGGGGTATTACAGACAGAATCTGATGAAAGTCACCGAAAAAAGTACAGAAATACCACCAATAGGTTGGTAATTTTTTCTAAGTAGCTTCAACCGCTTTACGGTTGGCAATTTTTCTTTCATCCAATATAATAACACTACAATCACCTCTATACATGATTCTAGTCTTTCGCGATCTAACTAATAGTGTATACAACGTTGAAAGAGTCAAAACCTTCGAAACTGACTATTTATTCACTTAGTTATAGATACATATTTTAAAGTACCTACCTACATATTATATTTATTTAATTAACGTTTCATTGTGCCAATTCTACTGAATTGTTATTGTAGGTTCAATTACTATTTTTACGTGTTCTTTTAAATTGATAGAACTTATTTTATTTATGAAATTTATGGATGAAGTTAAACAACACAAACTTTTTACTTAAGCTTACTAGAGTAAATTATTAACTTTTTAACAATGACTTTCTATACATAAGGACATATCATTCGCAGACTGATAACGGAACGGCAAAAGTGTGCTTAAAGACAATGTAAGCACAAATCAAATCAAATCAAAATCAGTTTATTCACGTAGGTCACGGAAATGACACAATTTTTTTCTTATTGAATCTACCTCTACTTCGTAAAGGGTTGCGCTAGTTAGAAGAAGTAGCAAGAAACTCATTGCCACTCTTTTATATCAAGATTTACAGATCATTTCAATTACAATATAATATGTAAAATGTAAAATTTTGAAAAATGTAGAACGATGCACACTTTTCTCCTTAGTCGTGTGTTAAGTGTGTGTCAACAACAAGCCTAGTGCTATAAAAAGTGCTTAAATAATACATTAACGACTCAAAAATAACATGGTGTGACTTGTCATCGGTAAGGTTATATTATTTATTTATATAAATCTTATGATCTTATGATCGATATGCAAAAACTATATTTTTATACCAAGCTCTGTAGTACCGATCGGTGGCAGATCACAGCCCTGGTTCGATGCATCAGTTAAAGCAACATGTGACTGCAAAAAACAGGCGTATCGAACTTAGGTTGCGGCGCTGGGCTCAAAGGATCTGAACTGCAAAGTTCTGAAGAGGAAATATAACTGTGCCTCCAGATTTTTAAGCGGCAAATCGCCCGTGCGAAATCGAAGCACGTCGTCAAAATCGGCGAGCAGCTTTCCAGTTACCCGACCGGAACGTCGTTCTGGTCGTTGTCGAAAGCTGCTCTTGGTAACTTCAACCAGCCGTCCCTGCCGCCGTTGCACATGAACAATGACACCCTGGCCCATACGGCAAAAGAAAAAGCCGATCTTCTGTGCGCTCTTTTCGCCTCCAACTCGACTCTTGACGACAACGGAATAACACCGCCGACCATCCCGCGGTGTCAGAAGTACAGTTCAGACAGAAAACTGTTAGGCGAGCTCTGTTTTCGTTGGATGTCAGGAAGTCGAGCGGGCTGGATGGCATTTCTCCAATCGTGCTAAGAACCTGAGTTGACGCAGGTGCTAAGGCGTTTATTCCGGCGCTCATATGAAAAAGGCGTAGTCCCTGACTCATGGAAGTCAGCCCTTGTCCATTTAATCCAAAAAAAGGTGACAGTTCGGATCCGGTAAACTACAGGCCTATAGCTATTACCTCCCTGTTCTCCAAAATCATGAAGAGCATAATTAACCGCCACCTCTTGGTATAACTAGGGGGTCACCAGTTGATCAACGACTGACAGTACGGCTTTCGCCATGGTCGATCGGCAGGTGATCTTCTGGTATACCTAACCCACAGATGGGCGGCGGCTATCGAAAGCAAAGGCAAAGGCCCTCCAGCTTCCTCACTGTGATTCCTCTGGTTTTGCAAGAGAATGTGTGCGGCGGTGACCACTTAACACCAGGTGACCCGTATGCTCGCTTGTCCTCTTTTTCCATATAAAAAAATATGTGCACAACAAATTTACGAATAACTCAATATCACGCCACCCAATTTCAATTCTTTTTTTATTGAAAAGGATATACTTCTAATGTAGTTTGATGACAGTTTGGTCAGGCTCTGCTTATGGGATCCATAACAAAGTAACGGAAGTCTTCTATTCTTAGGAGCGAATTAACGATACTTGCCTGAATCTTCTTTAGTGGATGATAAATTTACGAATAACTCAATATCGCGCCAACAGATTTAGATGATTATTTTTTTATTGGAAAGCATATACTTCAAAGATAGTTTGGTGAGAGCTTGGTTACGTTCTGATTACGGAATTCATGACAAAGTAACGGAACACTGTCTATAATCAAATTGTAAAGTACTTACGTTCATTGCTACATTGAAAAATTTAGTATATTTACACATATTTAGACAAATTGTTAGTTAGTGTACTTCAAATTCACTGAAAATCATAAAATAAAAAAAAATAACAAAAAAAAAACAACCGTCTTCAAAAACACTATTCCAAAACAATAGATGTAATGTGCACTAAAAAGTATAAAAATAATTACGTATTTTATACAATCCAAATTAATAAATCTAAGTATAGTAACGATTATTGTATTTTGAAGTCGGTTGTTTTTTTGTGAACATTTTTAAGGCCTATTGAACAATGATTAGCAATATTGTATTTTGTGTAATGTGAATGGCTTTCAATACGTTAACAATTACATACTAGTGCTATTTACACGTTATCACGGAAGTATCGTTACCTTATGATAATTGATACTTATTTTAAAGCTTATATGTTTCAGCATTCCCGTACACGAGATAATGAAAGAGAAATCACGCCAGTTGCTTCCAAGTGAGAGATGTGAAAAAATTTACAAACCAAATAAGCATATTTATATTTCACCATTAAAGGATTTAAGTTTTTTGGATTTAACCACATTTAAAATTTGACAAAAGCTGTTATACAAATTATATAATATGTTGATGTCCGCTTACACTACATATACAAAAAAAATATACCCTGGAAAAGATATCTAAGTCTAAAAGACAAATTTCATTTAATTCAAGGAACTTAACATTTAAATAACCAGTTTAACTAATTATTTTATGTACATAAAAATATTATATTTGAGTATTAATTTCTCTCATCAAAAGTTACCTTATCTCATTTAATCCAAATCCCTTTAGAACGTAAAGAAGTTACAAATATAAACATAAGCTAATAAATACACACACAAACTTTCCCCTTTATAATATGGGTGGGATTTTTTTTTAAAAAGGTAAAAAACCTTCGACTGAACAGATCTTGATCGGAAAATAGGGACAGACTGACGAACGTAAAACTTATAGCAACCCTCTTTTTCGTTTGGTTTAAAAAATACCTAACTGCTACTCCACTGATGTCACTTTCCAAATCGGGTTCTAAATTCGTAATACTCAGCTGAAACTGAAATAGTTTTTTCATTGCTGCCTATTGACCAATAAAATTTTTAAAAGCTGAAGGAAACGCAGAAATGTATAGACATAGCAGTCGAAGCTTATTATGGAGTTATTTGTGGCATGTGCCTTAATTCGGCTTTGATTTCGTATGAGGTGAAGTGTCTTTATGTATAGAACGTCATTGCTTTTTATTGTCAATACCTCAGGTCGGCATTGCTGCTACATTACTTTATCATAGAGAAGTCATACATTTGATTTCGTAGCAGCAATAATATGGATAACAATTAATCAAATCTATTTATAAATGTAAAAAGGACAATAATTTAGTGTTATGCTATTAGATTAGATAAACCGTTTCTTACCCTTAATCACCCCCCATTTTCCACTTGCCGACCTCAGATCGCCCGTATAATTTTTCCTTTAATTTTTGTTATATTCTCTTCCATTTCCAATGAATTTCATCCTTCTATTTTTTTTTGGTTTTAAAAATTATCGACACTGGTATATAATCCAAAATGTCATTTTGTTGTTAGGTAGGTACACCCTACTAAACAATATCACTTAAGCTTATCGAGTCTGGGTTCAACATGTCTTCATCACTATCCTCAACAGATTTTTCACTCTCAACACTCTGCTGAGTTCCTATCACTACGCCATGAATATTATTATATTTCTGAGATTTCCCATCCAAAAGTAAGCTTTTTCGCAAATGCCACAAATGACACCATACTAAGTTATGGTGTCATTTGTGGCATTTGCGGCTTTGATTTTGTAGGAGGTGAAGTGGCTTTATGCATAGAACGTCATTGCTTTTTAGTATCAAAACCTCAGGTACATTGCTTTAATAAAATTTATAAATAAACATTGGGACGTAAGACACCCTATGTGTTTCTGTGTATATCAGACATCAAAATTTCATTATTATTTATTTAATAGAAAGCGTAAGAACCACGGTCTAGGTCGCGCTTGGCGGTGATTAATTTTGGAAACAGTAGTATTGATGATAAGGATTAATGTCGTATTAAAATGGATCTAGTGTGTTATCCTTAAGAGATAGACATATTATGCCATCGCGGACTTTTTAACCGAATTCAAAAAAGGAGGAGGTTCTCAATTCGTCGGTATTTTTTTTTATGTTTGTGACCTCAAAACTTTCGACTGGGTTAACTGAATTTGATTTTTTTTTTTGTCATCCATGATAGGTTTTTAACTACATACATAGTTATAACATATAGGTGTGATGTACTGGAGTTGTGAGGAGGCGAGAGGCGAGAGCGAGTCGCGGCGGAAGGACACCGATTCCAAAAATGACAATAATCGTAACTAGAATTAGATTAATTAATTAGATTGTATAAAAATACGCAATTATTTTTATACTTTATAGTGCATATTATATCTATTGTTTTGAAATAGTGTTTTTGAAGTCGGTTGTTTTTTTTGTTAATTTTTTTTTATCTGTAGACCTATACATATAAGATTCACAATTCCACCATACATTATTTTGTTATATCACAAAGGTTTTAGACAGAGTTTTCGTTGAAGGCTCCCAGGTAGTTTTTCTTTTCGACACCTCCAACAATATCGTTAATGTGGATACACAAAAACTTAACAAATTATATACTAAAACCTTCCCCGAGAACCAAACTATCCATTGGAGAAAACAGTATCAAAATCGGTGCAGTAGTTTTCGACAGTTAAGTTTATCGTGAACAGACACATAGACGTGGCGGAGTACTTTGTTTTATAATATGTAGGGATTTAGCGTAGCCAAGCCTTTTTTACCTATTCCGTGTAGGGAATCTCCCACCTACTCCCTCAAATTGATGCCAATGGACAGAAAAAATATTACTTTTATTACTAGGTAGGTATTATGTAAAAAATAGTGTGTACTCAATCATCAATGAGATCTGTTGTATTAATCATTATATTGTGTCTCATTCAATTAACACTTTGCTAGTTGCTTGTTTAAAAAGCTTACCGCCGCACTCATAGGTTTTCCATGAGTTTGTGCTAAGAAATACTAAGCTAATTATACATTAATCTATTATGGGGAGTTCTATCCCAGAGACGTCAAATTTGGTTTCCTTGGCTACATATTTAAAAGGATACATATTTTGTTAGCATAATATAGCTGAACTCTTAGTATCGACAGTATATCGATAAATTATTTGTGATACCAGTTTAATAACAATGATATTTTAGTATTAAAAGAGGTAGATATGTCACTAGCGCGCTTTCTGTATAAATACGAAGCAATTAGCAAATTAGATTTATCTCTTTTTCGATTGCGATAATTGCATTTACTATCCTTGTTTGACGTGTAATCGTAATGTAGTGTGCTATTGCAATGTTAAATTATTCATGTGTGCGTTAGTGTATCATTTTTAAACACCGAAAGTTGTCTAGGTAACCTCTCTATACTTTTAAATATCATTGTTTAATAAATAATAAGACAAATTAATTTCTTAGCACATAAAGTTATTCATAAGCACTTATTTTTCAATATTTTTTCCAAATATATTGAAGGAAACCCCTAACTGTCTGAACACGACGAATAAAATAAACTGACTGGTTATATTTTACTGTGGCAATATCCGAAGCGAAGTCCATGCAAGTCTTTCTCGGGAAATCGTCGAACAGTGCCGAGAGAAACTTGTGTCTTCTATCGAATCCTCTATTGAGAAGGTCGCAGAATGGGGTAAATTGAACCCTATCCAATTTAACCCCCAGAAACCCAAGTTTTCGCGTTTACCACAAAAGAAACCCCATTTGTCGTACCACTGCTCTTCGACAACACCTCAAATAGTATCGAAATACTGGGTCTCGAATTCTCGAGCTATTGCCAATTCCGTGGCCATCTGGAGGGCAAAGCCAAATTGGCTTCGAAGAAGCTGGGCGTCATTAATGAAGAGAATGGCAATACTTCAAGTAGGCCCACATTCTAGCGCTCTACAAAACGCAGGGCCGGCCACACATGGAGTATTGTTATTATTGATTGTCCCCAGTATCAGCTCGATCCATCTGACTAGTGCTCTGCAAACGGCTGGATCACTTGGCGTTGCGTAGAGGCGTCGCTTAATTTTCTACCGCATTTATTACGGGGTTTTCCGAAGAGCTGTTTCGCCTGATTCCTGCCGCCCAATTCCACCTTCGCACGACACGCTACAAGTTAGGATATCATCCCCACCATATAGATATGTGGCGGTGCTCCACAGTGCGGTTTTCAAGGAGCTTTCTTCCACGTACTACAAAGCTGTGGAAAGAGCTTCCTTGTGCGGTGTTTCCGGGACGATACGACATAGGTACATTTAAAAAAAGTGCGTTCAACTTCCTAAAAGACCGTCAACGCTTCTGTGATTCCTCTGGTGTTGTCAGTGTCATGTTAGTGTCTTCAACTAACGTAGTGTTTTAATTCTCTTTGTTCAACTGTAATTGTTGTGATTTTAGGAATGTTACGACTTACGCTTATATTTTATAATACTCGAGCAAATGAATGAACGTGACAGCCTGTTTAAAACAGGAGGTGGATCTTCGTCTGTACTTGAACAGATATCGATGGAAGCCTTCTCAATTTAGACGAGGGTGTACCATACAGCCTCATCATATAGAAAATGAGTGCACTATCAAAAATTTTTAAAACTGAAATGTATTTATTGTAACTAATAACTGATTAATTCTTTAAATTATAATGTATTGTTATACAATATAGCATTAATTTTTCCAGAAATAGAAACATTAATCTCACTATTTCATGTCAAAACCATTCCATAACCATTTAAGAACAGGTCTGATGATACTTAAAGTTAAGTATTCCTTAGGACTATAATAATATATATAATAAGGAATTCTCAGGTGACTATAGGTTTTTTTAATGCTGCACTAGTAGCTATATAAGTATTCCTTCTACAACTATATGTCTGTATGGCGATCAGTCAATTAAACAAATAAATGTATGCCGATTTCATTTCATAACAATAACTATATAGACCAGTGCTGAAGCCTTTGAAAATGATAAAAAGTGAAAAAAAAAATAGTAGGATGAAACCCGTTGGGAATGGAATAGAATATAACAAAAATGAAAGGAAAAATAAATTACAGTCGATCTGAGGTCGGGAAATGGAAAAGGGGGGGTGATTAAGGGTAAAAAACGGTTAATCTCGATTTCCGGCAAAACTGCAAGTCCTATGGAAATAAGTAAAATGGCAAAATTGTAGAAAATAAAAAGATCGACAACTTTTATATTAAAAATTTTTTGACATAACCTACATTGTTTTAACCGTTTAGGTGAAAAATTCAAAAAACCAAGTTTTGGATTTTTTATTTTTATCATTTTCAAAGCTAATTTTTTTTTTCACTAAATTTGGTGAAAATTTACCTTTTTATGTCCCAAATACACTGTAATTTATTAGAATTGAAATATTTATTTTTTCACCTCATTTTGACTCAAATATCGAAAAAGAACCCTTATTTTCATTCGAAAATTCACCCGTCAAAATATATCAGCTCTTGTCAAAAAATTGGTCTGTTTTCTGTTCGTCAAAATCACTACATTCCGATAGTGTAAAAAAAAATATAAATTACAATGGTAAATGTTCGGAAAATTTAAGCCCATCAAAATGCGTTTCATTGAGAATTCATACATGTTATTTCGTAGCAGCAATAATATGGATAACAATTAATCAAATCTATTTATAAATGTAAAAAGGGTAATAATTAACTGTTATGCTATCCAGTTTTTTTCATATTATATAGATTAGATAAACCCGTTTTACCCTTAATCACCCCCTATTTTCCACTTCCCAACCTCAGATCGCCCGTAATTATTTTTTCTTTCATTTTTGTTATATTATTTTCCATTCCCAATGGGTTTCATCCTACTATTGTTTTTTTGGTTTTAAAAAATTGTCAACACTGGTCTATAAACCAAAATGTCATTTTGTTATGACATCAATTACAATTACACAATATCACTTAGGCTTTTTGAGTCTGGATTCAACATGTCTTCATCACTATCCTCATAGTCATCATCCTCAGGCAACTGATCATCACAATCCTCAACAGATTCTTCACTCTCAACACTCTGCTGAGTTGCTATCACTTCTCCATGAATATTTTTATTTTTGAGATTTCCCATCCAAAATGCTTCTGAACAATTATTAGCTGTTAAAGCAGCTTTTACCCTATAGATTATTGTCTCAAGTAATTGTCTCATATAAGGAACTTTACTTATTAATACTGTATCTTTTTTCAATCTAGAGTGACAGCATAATGATTGTAGGAATCTTGTTGATTGTTGCAGTATTTTAAGAATCTCTAGCACTTCTTGTGTTTCAGTTTTAAATTGTAACTCTATAATTGGCATTCCTTGGGATAGGAAAAGTTTAATAACTGGTAGAGACTTCTTAAAAAAGGCAGACAAATTATTTCTGTTGTCTAAAGACTTTGCAATATCAGACATACACCGAAGTATCAAGGCTACATCTTTCCATAACTCTAAATGTTCTGAATTAGTTAAGCCCTTAGTCAGATGTTTTTTGGCAACTTCATGAAGAGCAGTACCTAAATTCCTATAAAGTACAGTGAAATTTGCTTTGTTAATACTTTTGAAAGAATTTAAGGTATCATTTCGGCTTTTCAGTGCTTGTATATCATTGACTAAAAGCAATGTGATTTTTTTCAGCTCTATTATTTCATTGTGAATAAAATAAACATTAGCCAAAGTATCAATACTTTGATTATAAATAAGTCCTTTTTCCAATACTCCATCTGATGTCTTCCATTGTCTCATTAAAAAGGTTTTTGCAGTGTCTCTGATAATTTTTAAAATAGTACTGTTTGAATAATGCTCTTTTAAAGCCTTTAATAATTCAATTAGAGACACTGCTGTGGCAAACTGGAGGCAGTATTTTTCATGACTTTGCAAATATTTTGTTGCTGCAATTACTAGATCTTTTAATGTTACTGCATTATCCTTATCTTTAACTGCTATTGTTCGTAGTGATGTTTTTAGTAGTGGCATGTTACCACTTTTAAACCCAATCCATTTAAAGTAAATTGTGTAAAAATTATATATATATTCCAAGCAAGTTACACAGTTGATAATTTTTGAACTATATATTAATCCGTCCTCATGATCACTTTCAAAAGCATTTGTTTCTAAAAAATTTATGCAAAATGTCATATGAGTTCCAATATTGGGTAGTATAAAGCTTATCAGCTTAGCACTGTTTTCAGCTGCAGTCTTGTCATAAACATCATTTCTATCAGGTTTCGTAAGGAATGTATTTCTTTTTATCTTTGAAATTAGACTTATTCCAATAATTTCACAAATGTTTTTTAAAAGATAAACCAATGTCTCAATATTAAGCTCTGAATCAGTATCTTCATGTTCTCTTATGTCACTTTTTAGCAAATTTAATATATTTAAATTGAATGGTCTCAATGACTTGCTTATGTTATTAATCCCATCAATTTTATTTAAAACTGTATTAGCATTATTCTGGCTCTGTTGTGACCCTATTGTTTCAGGAAGTGCAGTGACATCTTGATTAGACTTCTTCTGAGCTTTTTGTTTTGTGCTTTGAGATTTAATTTTATCATTTGTTTGTTCTTGACTCATTCTGACAGAATAAATTGGTGGTCTATATATTATGTTTGTTTTCATCATGATTTTGCCAATTAAAGCCTCTATTTGTTGTGTTTGTAGAATTCTGTTAAAAATTTTAGTTTTAAGTGCATCATCAGTTTGGGTGGCAAAGGCATTTATTAGTTCACGAAACCAATTTGCACAATAAATTAAGCAGTCTAAAATGCAACAAATATTTGAGTTGTTAAATTCTTCCATATCATCTATGTCAAAGACAGGCATTATAACGGAGCAACCCAACAATGCATCAATGCTAGATAAATTATTTTCATGTTGTCTTAGATGTAGTGTTTGTACTAGTTGAAAGAGTGGTGGGAGCAAACAGATGCTAATATCTTCTTTCTGTTGCAAAGTTAATCCACCAATGTTTATAGCAATTACCTCATCCATTTCACTGTCAGAATTTTGACAATACTGCATTGATAGCTTTAAGTCACCAATTTTGTCTGTTTCTAGATTATCTACAATAAAATTTTGCTGCAAATCATTGGTTACAGCATCTGTCAGCCATGCCAAAAAGTTTTTGTTCATTTTATTTACAGGTTTTACAACTTCACATAGCTCATCATAAAAGAAAACTATCATATCTGGGAATTGTCTGGTACTACAGCTTATCAACTCAATAATTTGTGCTGCTTCTCTTAAATCACCTTCAGCTAAATGGTTTACAGAACTATAACTGATATCATCTGGAAAATCTATAGTTCTATCATTCTCACTCTGAGCACACATAAGAAATTTAACAGCATGTATTCCAGCGATAATACCTTGCATCTTTATAGAGAGATTTGAACTTCCTAATTCTTTTCTAATAATCATGTGAATGTCATCACGGATTACAGAATTATCAATACTATATGCTAAATTACAGAGTAAGTTCATGGTTGCCCTTATTTCTAATAAATTCATATCATCTGTGCGATCTAATAAGATTAACATTTGTATACACTGAGGTTTCAATAATAAAATATCTTTGCTGGCAACTTTGTTCAATATTATTAGAATGTTCATGATACATTGCTTGCAATCTAAACCTAGTTGAAGTAATTCAGCAACTATTGTCTGGCAGCTTTCTTCAAGTTTAGACAACATTTTTGTATATATATGTGCAGCAAATGACTGTATCAAAGGATCAGACTTTGTTTTCAAAAGTGAATTTGTGAGACTTATTATATGTCTTAAATTATCTTTTATTGTTGGTTTGAATTTCTCAAACGCCTCATCAATCAGTTCTTCTTTAAGTATGTTAAGTTTTATTTGTTTGCATATGAAATTTTCTACTTGTTTCTGCTTTTCTTCTGATGTTGAATATAGAATTATCATTATGACTAAATCAATAGGTTTATGATCACTGCTTTCTTTGCAATTAGTCACCACTTTTAGCCATGAAGTTGCTATTACTTTGGAGGAAATCATTGAGGTCCTTATAGCTTGAGCAGTAAGAACTTGACTGGTTGCAATATCCTGGGGTGAAGCTATCAAACTTGACCATCCTAATGCATTTCTTATTCCAATAATTGTTTCTAAATATCTTTGATCATTCATACGGCCAGTAATAAGAAGAAATTTAACAAAATTAGGAAAGTAATTGCATTTTGATAAACTCATAAGAATATTTAATGTTTTCTTTTGTAACTCTTCATATTGTTGGTCTGATAGGCACAAGTATGTCAAGCAATCTAGTATAGCAGGTATAAGATCGTGATCTTCAGATAAAATTCTACTCATTTCTGTAGCAACATTATCATGTTCCTGGTCCCCAACAATGTCTGGTATTGCGGTTATTATTTCAAGCCGCACTAATCTCTCTGAAGCAATATCAAGTAAATTGATTAGATTTGTGGACATTTTTTCATGGTCAACTAGATTATCTAATGAAGAAAAGCACTTCATAATTGTTTGGATCCATGGTCCACATTTTGAATCAGCTGCCAAATCAATTGCTTTTTCAAAGACAAAATCAATTAGTTTTGACTGCAGTATGGGTACATTTAATAGAATTTTTATAACACTATCATTCAGATAAATAATTTCACAATTATTCTCAGACGATATTCTAACAATATTTGGATACAGGTAATGTTTGAAAAGGTTCAAGTTATTGCATTCCTTCTGAAGATTACTAATCATTTCTAAAGCATTCCGTGGATAGTCACTGTGTTTTTGAAGACTCTTTCTAATATTGCGAATAATATGCACTGTATCAGTTGTAGCAATATTTTTATCAGGTGGGGGTTTTAAGCTTAATCCGCATTCTTCTAAAATAGTTATCAAGTAAGAATTTTTCTCCTCTTCAAAACTTTTACGTCTTTTACTTAGAGTAATAATATCATTAACATCTTGAATCGACCTTTTCCCACTCATTATGTATTCAAAATATAGAATAAAGAATTGTTATTATTTTTTTATGAAAAGATTACTTATCGTTTCAACTTTCAAATTGTTCCGACTTCCGTCGCAAAATTTGAATTTCTGCAATTTTTAAAATTGTAGTACTTTTTTTCACTCCTATCTCGGATTCGAAGCTTTTGGCCCCCATCTTATTTCGTTCATTTATGTTTTCTTGCCTGTTCTTGAAAAATTGAAGAGTTTGTAATCACAGTTTATTGTATTTCAATTGATAGAAGTAGGTAGATAGATAAAAAAAAACATGTGTGCAATTCACACGTGGTTTATAGAGCTAATGCTTGGCAGATTTATTGAACAAAGATATCCATGAAATACAGTGCTAAAATTTTTGTTCGACGACATAAATTGACTAAGTTATGACCAAATTACTAGCTCTATGTTACTGGGCAGCTGCGCCGCCAGTTAATCGCATACTTTACACTTCACTGAATTTATTTTATTTATTTATTTATTACACTTTTTTGACACCACATTAACAAAATATAACTTAATTACTAACATACATAATAACATGATATCGTGCAAATGGCGGCCTTATCACTATATAGTGATCTCTTCCAGGCAACCATTTGTAATACAATAAAAGAGAAAGGCAGTACATTAAAAGGGTAAGAAGTGTCAAAAATATAGACACACATAATAAATACTATACTAAAATATAGATAAATTTATAAGAAAGTAAAATATGTAAAAAGTAGGAACAATAATTTACATTTCAGAATTGTTGAATTATGTTGGTGGATACATACAGATAGATTCTATCAAATAGAGGACAGATAATGTTTTTTTAGTTGATTTTTAAAGGATGCTAATGATTGTGCTTGACGGATAGTAAGCGGCAGTTGATTCCAAAGACTGATGGCATTAATGGTGAAAGAAGAGTGATAGCTATCAGATTTATGGAAAGGAACATTTAGTATTTGTTTCGCAGCAGAGCGCAACGAAAGCTCATGCTGAGACCCTAGTAGCTCAATTCTGTCTTTAAGGTAAAGAGGAGTGTTTTGGTGAAAAATTATGGAGTAAAGAAGGTGAAGAATGTGGGACATGATCGTATTTACGTAGGTTAAAAATGAAGCGAATACATAAATTTTGTAGGCGTTCGAATTTATCCAGCTGAGCCTCGGTAAGGTCGGGATAGCAAATGTCTGCATAATCAAGAATGGAGAGCAGGCAAGTCTGCGCAAGACATATTTTACTGGGTACTGGGAGAAGATTACGTAACCGGCGCAGGGATCCATGTGCGGAGAAAACTTTTTTACTTAATTCATTCAGTTGCGTCTGTCAAGAAAAATTTGAATCTATATGTAAGCCTAGATTTTTGACATTACTACTAAAAGGGATTAAAACATCATTGACACGAGGTCTAGGCAGTATATCCCATTCAATTTTAGAGATCAGACGTGGCCTGCCTATGATAATTGCCTGCGTTTTTCCTGGATTTATCATTACACCATAATTTTTACACCACTCGCATATGGTAGCGAGATCCTTATTAAGACTATGAACTGTAGATTGTAAATCAGATAACGTGGAGTGCCTATAAATTTGAACATCATCAGCATATAAGCGGAAAGAAGAATTTAGATTGCTAGTGATGGAGTTTATAAATATTGAAAAAAGCAAGGGAGAAAGGACACCTCCCTGTGGAACACCGGCAGAAACATGAACCCAGGATGATTGTATATCCGCAACTTTAATACGCTGTCGTCGCCCTATCAAATAGCTATATATTTAGTCGTCTAAATTCAGAAGCAACTTACAAATTAGAAGCTTTTGATCACCTTATCCTAAATTAAGTTACTGAATCAGTTATCACTTAAAGCGCGATGAAATCATGTGTGTCGTATACGAGGATCACTCCAGACACCAAAAAATTGGGCATTGTCTAGCCGTTGGCTCAATCAAAAAGAAGAACATGGGTGAAAGCATATTTATTACTGCGCAGAAAGCGAGCAAACATGGACATTATGGGTGTTTTAGAACCAGCGGAGTTCAGAAATTATCTAAGAATGAATTCGAGATCTTTTAAAACATTAGTCAATCTTAATTTTAATTTATTAAAATCCAAGATACTATCCTACCAGACAATTATAGTTCAAAAGAGTGGTTGGTATTGGAACACTAAGATTTATTACAACAGGAAATTCATATAAAGATTTAAAATTCAGTTCTGTAATATCACAGCCCCTGCTGACAAAAATTATCCCTAAAACTTGTTGGACTATTACTATAAAAATTAGATACGTACTCCACGCACGAAGAGGTACGAGCGTCTGAAATCAGTAACTGAATGCGATTATACCTTTCTATGCGTTTCTAATTAGGCTTTTAAATGATTCAGTCAGTCAGAAACCATACTTATTTCTAAATTCAGGATGCTAGCTTGCTGAATGCGATTATACTTGTCTAAATTCAGTAACCACTGAATTCAGACGACTAAATTCAGTTATGTGTAATAAGTACTTTAGCCCAAGTTAGCCGTTGGCAGCGATAAGGCGTGCAGCGTTTTGTTTCGTTGATTGTGAATAAGCAAGTGTCCGATTTGTATCCCATTCAGCTTTTTCACTATTTGTACTTGAATATTTTATAGTGCCAAAATGAACTTAAACACTTATATAAAAACGCCTGATTTAACTTGCCTATAGACTCAAATGTTCGTAAAAAATGGTATTTTGTTCTAAAAAAATATGGCAAAACTCCACCCTCTGTCTTTATTATGAAACTTTGCTGTGAAGCTCATTTCGACGTACATACCCACACAGTTTTACCTTTTGATATGTAAAGCAGTTGGTATGAGTAAGTTCTAATACCTATTTCATTTTGTTAAAGTTAATGCATGTAACCTCAGAAGATATGCATACTTTTTAGAGATGCAATCTGCCACCATAATATTAAAACTAGCTTAATAAAGGAAAGGCTAGCTAAATAAGGAAAAATAAAATGCAAGATTTTTTTTATGGAATAAGAGGACAAACGAGCGTACGGGTCACCTGTTGTTAAGTGATCACCGCCACCCACAATCTCTTGCAACAACAGAGGAATCACAGGAGCGTTGCCTTTAAATTAAAACACTTAAAAATTTAAACACTTGCAACTGTTACGGGGCGTTTAAAGGAAACTAGCCCTACCGGCCTTTAAATGATGTTTATTACGAAACAATAATTAAAACAAACTATGAGCAAGGGTCGTAGGTTTTATGGTTGGTTGATCTAGTTCGCTTTTGTAGTCCGGTACTCCCCTGAAGTTGAAGACGCCGGTACAGGCCCCTCAGCTGGAAGCTATGACTCGACGTGTCACAGGGATATTCAAAGCTCAGTGTCCGGGTAACTAATCACCGGAACTTGCTGGAATTATATCCTTCAGCGTCCAAAAATCTTATCCTGGAAGCCTGTGAATGATGTCCACAATTAAAGGCCACATTCATTTATCTCCGCTGATTAAGAACCACGTGCGTCCGTGTCTATCAACAAGGGTGAAGCCGTAAGCAGGAGGTGTAGTTGTTCACAATCAGTACAGAGTTACAATTATTAAGATAAAAGAAAGCGATAGCAAAGAAAGAATAATTAATTTATAAAGAAAATTAAATGTTTACTATAATAACAAGTTTTAAAATAACCACAACTATGTTTTATGTACCACGTTAAATAATATAGAAAAATTATTTTTGGGGCTGTACGTATGCGTGGTGGTTATAATGATAACCCTAATGCCAAACAACTTATAGGCGTCTTTCGGAAATTGTTGTGCCACATGGAACTAAAATCATTGAAATCGTAAATTTGCACGGCGGCCATCTTGGATTAAAAAAATGACCCCAAATTCGTTCTCTGCACCCTCGAGAACCTCGGACACGATATCCATATTTTTGAAATAATAATTTTGCACAGCGGCCATCTTGGATTTCAATAATGATCCCAAATACGTTCTCTGTATCCTCGAGAACCTCGGATACGATATCCATATTGTTGTAATCATAATTTTGCACGGCGGCCATCTTGGATTTAAAAAATGATCCTAAATTCGTTCTGTGCACCCTTGAGAAGGTCGAATACGTATCCATATTGTTGAATTTATAATTTTACACGGCGGCCATCTGGGATTTCAAAGATTATCCCAAATTCATTCTCTGCACCCTAGAATACCTCGGGTATAGCTGGGAACGGCGCCTCTATCGTCTCGATTTTTCGTTTCATCGAGTTTCAAAAAACAACGATTCTTAATTTATTTCTTCTTTTTTAATTATAACCTAGTATTTCTTACAATTGACTAATTTAGGGAAATGTCTATTCACTTGCAACATTATTTTGTGCGTGTTGGCGAATGTAAGTACGTGACGCTCACGCACACATTAATTATAATGTTACTTCTTAATTATAATATTGACAGGAACTATGAATAAAACTATCGTTCTGAGCGTTATTATTCTGTGTGTGTAGATATACTAAATTTTTCAATGCAGCAATGAACGTAAGTGCTTTGCAATTTGATTACAGATAGTTGGAAATTCTGCCACAGATCGCACCCTTACTGTGAGTCGTTAAGGAATCCCATTGATCATCATATTCGACTACGACAATTACTTGACCATAACTATTTTATGGTAGATGACTTATATATCCGGATAGCATAAAAAGATTCGGCCGAGTATCGTTAATGTGCTCCAACGAATTGAAGAGTTCCGTTACTTTGTCATGGATTCCGTAATCAGAACCTAGCTAAACTCTCACCAAACTATCTTTGAAGTATAGCCTTTCCAATAAAAAAAGAATCATCGAAATCGGTTAGCGCGATATTGAGTTATTTGTTAATTTATCATCCACTTTGCTATACCTATGTATAGCAAATTTAAGACTTATGGTTTTCTCATGGATGCCATTGTCAGATCTGGACCACACGGGAAGCACCAGCTTGCAAATAAAAAAAGAATTATCAAATTCGGTTCAGTCGAAACTTTTTAGGTAACAAACATAAAAAAACCTCCTCCTTTTTTGAAGTCGGTTAAAAACCGAGACGAATCTACTCGTGAGTCTTTTTGTCAGTTTTGTGGACAAACCTAAGAACCTGCCGTAGTATCGCACAAGGCGACGAAAGAAATATAATCCAGGGTATGGGCACCAGCGTTCAACTGTATGAGCCTTAAAAATTGACAGATTCGGTTTTGAAAGGACAAAATATTGAAAGAGTTTTAAGACCTGTTGTTGCAATCCATTGAAGTAGTAGCAGAGTGTGATTATTAAATTAAATCTAAAGAAGTTTAGTTGAACATACATTCTACCTTTCAGCTTTACGTACCTACTGAAATAGTGAACTCAGAAAACTCGGATGCACGGAACGTGTGACCCAAATACTCATTGCTAAAAGTGGAAGAAAACAACAGTCTAATTAGGGATGATGACGATTCTTTCGGAAAAAGATCGATTTTAAATCGATACGAATCATTAGCGGATCGATTCACAAAAAATCAAGGTCGAAAAGATAAATTATTATTTCTATTTACATCTTTTTTTTCAAAGTATGCATTTATAATAAAAATCCATTGTGAAAAACATGGAACATACCATACCATGGAACGTCTTATCGATAAAATCAGTTTTTTTAGTTTAGGGAATTACATAATAACAATTATTTTTATTACCAAATCATAGTCAGATCACGTATGAAAGAAGATAATTTTTCAAAATTTATTTATTTCAAAAGTTGAAAAAGTTAAATTTCCCAATGCTTTATATCTAATGTTTGTGCAGTCTTTTCAGATCCAAGCAGTTGCAATGTTGCCGGAAATTGAAAAACGTGCTCACAAGGGATAGATGATCCCAAGATTGACGATACTCACATGATGGCTATAGAGTGAAAGTCGATAGAGACTTTTTAACTTATCTTTTATTAAATGGAGGTGAAGAAAGCCATCCCATGAGTTTTTAAGATACCCTTACACGTTTTAGTAATCAACCGGTAATACCGTAATATAACGGGAACTTTCAACTATCTGTAAAAAATTTTTTGGTTTTTGCCCAAACAAAATCAAATGATGATTTTCTAGGGTGAAATATCGATTCACTGGATCGACTTAATACTTTAATCAATTTAAAAATCGAACTTTTTCACTTTAAAAATCGATCTTTCGATAACCGATCTCGAGTTGCCTTCCATAATCACTTTACCTTTAAAAAAAAAGTTTATATATTCATAATTTTAATTTTGTAATTTGTAATAATTGTCCCAGTTTTATTCAAAATGAATTTATGCAGTATAGGTAATTTGAGTAAATATATTTGGAAATCCCAGGATGTACCAGGGTTTGGGGTAAATAAATTATTTTTAATGTAACGTAATTATTAATGATTGCTATTATCATAATAATAATACATTTATAGGCTAATGATGGAATTTTATATTAGTTTCAACAGTTAAGAAATAAATGGGCAAATCGCTGGATGATTCGGGATGTTAAAAGACGAAGAATGAGCGCTGAACATTTTTTGGAAAGGACTAGAATCAATGCTTTACGGAAAAACAATATATTACCGCATGAGATTCGAGAACTTGCTGATAAAGAAATAAATAAATTTGAAATGAATGCTATACCACTTAGGATCAACAATAGATGTGCAGTTACTTCAAGGTAAGAGAATGTTGAAGAAAACAATGAGATTGTGAATTCCAATTAATGTTCCACATTTTAAACAGACATTTGATGGGTAGACATGTATTTAATAACTGTTTTACTTGTAATTAGATTCTTAGCCAAAGTCATTATGACCAAAGCATTGAAATGGAAACCTTAAATAATTTTCTTTTATTTTAGACCTCGGGGCATTGTGAAAGAATGGAGACTAAGCCGTATTGTATGGAGACACCTAGCTGATTATAATAAACTGTCTGGTGTGCAAAGAGCCATGTGGGGTTATTAAGTTTTGATTTAGAAAGTAATATAGTTTTTAATATTAGTTAATGATTTGTTTTATTTGTCCATAACTCAGAGTAGATAAGGTTAATAATTACCATAAGTGAAATTCACCACTAGAAATTCCACCCAAACCACATTGACCATTTTTTTGTGCAGGAAACTTTTTCCCAACAAGGCTAACTTTGTGGGATAGTGTGGCAGCTGCTGTATTTCTGAACTATTATGACTTAGGGACTTACCATACAATGGTATTGCAGATGTCCATAAGGGTTGCTTGTATTTTACTCTCCACCTCTTATTTCACCATTACTGTTATAATATTAGAATGAGTATGACAATGGTTGTCTCTCTGTGGATTAGACAAAGTAAAATGATAATTTTTTAAAAGGTTTATCTTGTTTAGATATGACACTGACTTTTAATATTTTCTTAAATTAAAAATTTAAATTAACTTTAATAATTGATTTCATTTACAAGTTTTTAATGTTGGTCTCAATTTGTTTTTTATTTTATTGAAAAGAGGCCAAACAAGCATACGGGTCACCCAGTGTTGTGATCATCCACACCCACAGTCCCCTGCAACACCAAAGGAGTCACGGGAGTGTTGCCTGCCTTTAAGGAAGGTTTGTGTACAATTTTTGAAGGTTCCCATCTCATATCATCCTGGAAACAACACACATGGAAGTTAATTAAATAGCTTTGTGGTATGTGGAAGAAAGTTTATTAAAAACCACACTGTGAAATCGCTACACATCCAGATGGTTGGGATGATATCCTAATTTGTGGGATGTCATGCGAAGGTGGATTTCAGCGGCAGGAATCAGGTGAAACGAGCTGAACACTCCCTGTGATAAATGTGATAGAAGACTAGACCAGAGATAACAGCAATAGTCCATATGTGGCCAGACCTGCGCTTTGTAGAGCGCTAGAGCGTAAGCCGGCTTAACTATTGCCGTGGTCTATTTATGACGTCCAGCTTCTTCGGTGCCAAATTTGACTTTGCCTCCAGATGACCGCGGAATTGGCAATCGCTCTAGATTTCGACACCCCATATTTCGATCATTGTTTTTATTTGTAGTTGTGTGCTTTGGGTAAATTGGATGTTAGTGTTTTAATTTATTTAGTACGTTAGTAACTATTCGGCAATGTCTCCTATTACTTCTGACCTGATACACTAGCAGTTCTTTAATTTGTCTCTGAGGGTCGCAGAACTTTCATTGTCTGCAATCTCTATGTTCGCCGGGGTCTCCGCTAGTGGTACACCGACAACTAGGTGCTCTGCAATAAGGGCAGTCGCGTAGCCGATGGTTAAAGGCGAGTGAGGTGATCCAATCAACTGACCAAATAAATTGAGAGACACATATGCATGTTTTACTGCTAATGACGTGGCTACGGTAGTTCGGAAGATGAAGAGGGGAAAATCTCCGGGCCTCGACGGACTTAGTCTTGAACATATTCTGTATGCTGGTGAGTCGATATATGGGGTCTTAGCCAACCTATATAATTATTGTATACATTTTTGTTATTTACCGCAACAGCTTGTGAATACTGTGGTTCCAATCCCAAAGAACAAAACGGGTGACCTTTCTAGTGTCAAAAACTACAGACCGATTTCGCTAGGCACTGTGATAGGAAAAATACTGGAAAGTTTGATTGATCCAAGTGTGAAGGAAGGCATAAGAAGCATAAGAGAAATTACGCGCCTTGAATGTACCAACAAAAACGGTGAATCTGTTGGGATATTGGTACGGAAACCAAACAAATAGTGTAAGATGGGGCGACGCGACCTCTAGCGAATATAGGTTAGAATGCGGCGTGCGCCAAGGAGGTTTGACCTCTCCCGACCTTTTTAGCCTGACCTGATTGCGGAACTGAGGCACCATCGTCGGCTGTTATGACATAGGCTCCACGTATATGAATAACTTTAGCTATGCTGATGACATGGTGCTTCCGAGTCCCTCAATCAAGGGTCTTCGTAAACTGTTAGCGATCTGCGAGCGCTATGCCACAGAACACGGCTTAAAATAGGTATAACGTTGAGAAGACAGTTGCGATGGTGTTCCGTTCAGGCAGAGGTCCGGAGTCGATCCCCGATGTTTTCTTGGATGGAGAGAAACTCGAGAGGGTTGAGCGGTTCAGATATCTCGGTCACATTGTGACTGAGCACCTCAAAGACGACGAAGATATTGAACGGGAGAGACGTGCTTTGTCTGTTAGGTGTAATATGTTGTCGCGTCGCTTTGCTAAGTGTACTGACCCAGTGAAGGTGACGCTGTTTAGAGCTTACTATCTAAGCTTCTATACATGTCAGCTTTGGGCGAAGTACACCAGGCGTGCCATCAACAACATCAGGGTGCAATACAATGATGCGTATCGTATCCTGATGAAGCTGCCTCGGTACTGTAGCGCGTCAGCCATGTTTGCCGACGCCAGAGTACCGGATTTCTTTGCGATCATGAGAATCCAAGAATGAGATCGCTGGCCGGGTGTCTGGATTGCTCAATTAACAAGCATTGGCGTTCAGTGCACCAGGAGACTAATAGGAAATAAATAGACCTGAATACAGAATTGTATTTAAATTTATTAATTTTAAATTTAATTGTATTATATTATTTTACTTTATACATAGTTATATTATTGTAATTTAAACTGGGTGGCATACCTTTTAATAAAGATATATTATTATTATTACATATAACGCGACTAGCGTTTAGATATCACAATATCAATAATAGCGATAATAATAGCGAGTCGACTTGGTAGGTACCTACTGAAAATCAGTACTGGAAATCATTTCCAAAAATACTGAGTGGGTGTCCTTTTCATGACCCAGTATTTTTTTTTTTATTTGTTAATATAACTATGTATATATGTTTTGTGATGTCATGAATAAATGCATACTTTACTTTACTTTACTTTACTTTACAATATAATGCTTTTATGACTTATAATTTTTCTAATTTATCTTCATTCATTACTTCCCAATAATCTGGAGGTTGCTCGTACGCAATATCTTTTAATTGAATTTGGAATGGAATCTTTAATCCAAAATTAACATGTGGCACCGGTAACTTAACATTTATATATATCATATAACTTCTAGATATGATGCTACAACAATCAATCGAAGCAGCACTTTCAGGAAGTTTCACCTCAAACTCTATCTTTTGTGTGTCTCCTCTTTTTATTGATGCTGTCTTTGAGGTTGTATCTGGCACTAATTCATAAAAATTATCGAAATTGCCCCGTTTCTTCAATTGGAGAATTTCCATTAAATATGTTTCTATATATTTAACATCTACTTTACTATTATTTATAATTTCGCAGTCAAATTTTACCCTTTTCCCAGCTTTTGCAACTGAATTGTATATAATAGCTTTTATTTTCACGATGGAGTTCCTTGATAAGAGATGCAATAATGTTTTCTGTTCGCCATAGACAACTGGTTCACGAGGCATTACTGGTGTAATATCAGACACCACATTCAAAAATTTTTTGAATCTTTTCGTAAACATAAGTCCTGGTCTTTCAAATTTGATTCTTATGTAATATTTGACGTTGTATCTAAGTATTCGCGATACTTCTGTCCGATAAATATCTACAGTTGGGGGAATATTTGACGGTAGAGCAAAATTGAATTGAGCAACATATGAGCCAATCACCATTAATTTTCCATGTTTCGATTTCTCTAATAATGTTTCACATTTATCAACATAAGTTTCACTATAAGTGTGGGTTCTCTTGTTGTCTTTAGATTTCTCATTATACCAAGCAGTCCCGATACCTTTGAGAGATAGTGTAATGTTCGTAAACTTAGCATCTTCATCAAAAGCATATCTAACATTGCCAGCTACATTAGTGCCTGCTAGAAATTCCGCATTTGGTGATAAATTCAGATTTATTTCACAGAAAATCCCCATTTGATTTTCACTTTGCTAGATCACAAATTTTGCTTAATTCTTGACTAGTGAATCATACGCTTATCAAGGTGACCCCTAAATGTATTGAAGTATTTAAACAATAACAAATATCGCGTAAGTTGTTTGACGTAGCTTATTGTACAACAATAATGAGCAATAATCTATTGAGTGTATTGTATAAGAGAGTGAAGGCTGGGTTGTCCTTTCTACATAATCAATAGAAACTGATACCTAATCTGAATGTTATCAAAAGATAATAGCTATAGGTAGGTACTTTCATGATATTACTTCAGTGGCGGTGGGTGAATCTTCTTGTGTAAAATTCAAAGCCATGTGCAGTAGGGCCATTCTATAGTGTGGCAGCTATACCGAAAGGAGTCACTCAACTGCTATGTTCTGGTCTTTCCTGACGGTCATAAAGTTGATAAAGGTTAAACTAAAGTCTGTATATTCACGTGAATATACAGATAATGGGAACACTTTTCACGTGAAAAGTTTATATAATTTTTATTGAGTTAGGGCTAATGCGAAAATAATTCCGACTCCTTTCCCAACGAATCACCCTCGTCTTGCATTAGAGTACCTTTGCTATACACTTACATACACACAAATTCAAGCACACATACCTACATACACACATACTTACGTATGTGTCGATTGTCGATCCGCCTGTCGCTGTCGTACCGACTACGAACTGATCCATACACTAAACAGTTTCACACATACATACAAGCGTAGGTGAACAAATTATTTTCAATAAACTATTCCCTATTCGATTCAGTAAACAGCTGGTCCTTGATTTGAGTCTACGCGGTTGTTGGTTGGTATGGTCGGGAAAACCGTCTTTAAGGCCGCCTTGGCAACGCCTGTTTTGCTGGAAAACCTACTGACATAAGAGGCTTTTAGTCGGTAGGAGGCGTCCACGTTAGCGAGCCAGACCTAAGGGCCCTGTTTCAGGGCCTAAATACATAAATGTATTTTCCTCTCGAAAAAAAATTAAGTAGGTCAAAAGAAACAATATTATTGTTTAAATTACAGGAACGTTTCACTCTGTTTTAAAATTTTCCACCACTTACTTTCGGGGATCCAGTGCTCTGTGAAAGGCTAGACCACTTGGCGTTGTGTAGAGACGTCGCTTCATTGTTCTAGAGATGAAACGGACAACAGGTACCTAACTTCTTTATCGGCCGGATACCAATTCAGTATCTGGCCGGATTCCGGATAGTAAAATTCTTAATATTTTACGCAAGGCAAATCATACCACAATAATTAGGGACACCGTTCATTTTTATAATTGCACGTCAAAAATGTTTGTTTTACCAAATTTTTCGCATTTGTTGGTAAAAGGCGACTGCGCGTGGCTTCGTATAGCAGACCAGCTTCTGAAAAAAGACCTTTCGCTGTAAACGTTGCCAGGTGATGAAAAATAAATTCTAGAAAACTGCGGAAACTGGCTCAAATTAACTGACCACTAGATGTACCTATCCGTGATATCTTTATGAAAGCCAATCTCTTATAAAATTGGATTTTGTTTTTCTTGATAGCAAATGTGTGAGATTGGATCTAGTTTCATCTTGATCTCGTTCACCGCGCCTATACTGCAATTCAAATATTTTTATTCAAAATAGGATTTAAAATCACTTATTGAACGTCAAAAACTACCACCCATTCAAAAGAGACTGCCTCTGACCTGAGAAGAATGAGCGCAAGAAACTCAGCGGGCTTTTTTTTTAAATATAAAATATGGATTACAATGTGATATCGTACAATAAACATTTATAATTAAAGAGCCTGAGGGTGTTCGCTTTATTCCCAGTCCGTGGTGTCATTAAGAAAATCGTTTATGCTATAGTAACCTTTCCCACACAAACGTTTTTTAACAATTCTTTTAAATTTCGTAACACATTTGTTTTATACATTTTCTGGGATCATATTGTAGAAGCATATACATCGCCCAACAAATGACTTACTAACTCGACCCAACCGAGTAGTAGGCATAACAAGATTTTTTTTTTTTATGGAATAGGAGGACAAACGAGCGAACGGGTCACCTGTTGTTAAGTGATCACCGCCGCCCATACTCTCTTGCAACACCAGAGGAATCACAGGAGCGTTGCCGCCAGCGTAAGGAAGGTGTACGCGCTTTTTTTGAAGGTACCCATGTCGTATCGTCCCGGAAACACCGCACAAGGAAGTTCATTCCACAGCTTTGTAGTACGTGGAAGAAAGCTCCTTGTAAACCGCACTGTGGAGGACCGCCACACATCCAGATGGTGAGGATGATATCCTAACTTGTGGCGTGTCGTGCGAAGGTGGAATTCGGCGGCAGGAATTAGGTAAAACAGCTCTTCGGAACACTCCCCGTGATAAATGCGGTAGAAGACACACAATGAAGCGACGTCTCTACGCAACGCCAAGTGCTCCAGCCGTTCACAGAGTACTGGGTCCCCGACAATTCGCGCTGCTCTGCGTTGCACGCGGTCAAATGGATCGAGCTGATACTGGGGTGCGCCAGACCAGAGATGACAGCAATACTCCATGTGTGGCCGGACCTGCGCTTTGTACAGCGCTAGAATGTGGGCCGGCTTGAAGTATTGCCGTGCTCTATTAATGACGCCCAGTTTCTTTGAAGCCAATTTGGCTTTGCCCTCCAGATGGCCACGGAATTGGCAATCGCTCGAGATTTCGAGACCTGGGTCTATTCCGATACTAGACGAGGCTTTTAGGGAAGTGTTGTCGAAGAGCGGTGATGCGACAAATGGGGTTTTTTTAGTGGTAAACGCGCAAACTTGAGTCTTCTGGGGGTTAAATTGGACAAGGTTCAATTTACCCCATTCCGCGACCTTCTCAAGAGAGGACTCGATAGAAGACACAAGTTTCTCCCGGCACTGGTCGACGATTTCCCGAGAGAGATGTGCATGGCACGTGTATACGGCATCACCAGTGCTGTCATCCGCATAGCAATGAATGTTGGAGGTGTCCAACATATCATTGATATGCAGAAGAAACAGCGTGGGAGACAGCACACAGCCTTGGGGCACTCCAGCATTCACGGGCTTCGGGTTCGAGCAATGTCCGTCGACAACGACCTGTATGCTGCGCCCAGTGAGGAAGCTGGAGGTCCACGTGCACAAGCTCTCGGGAAGCCCAAATGATGGAAGTTTAGAGAGGAGCGCCTTATGCCATACACGATCAAAGGCCTTCGCTATATCCAGGCTAACTGCCAGGCCTTCCCCCTTGCTTTCAATAGCCGCAGCCCATCTATGTGTTAGGTATACCAGAAGATCACCTGCCGACCGACCATGGCGAAACCCGTATTGTCGGTCATTGATCAACTGGTGACCCTCTAGGTATACTAAGAGCTGACGGCTAATTATGCTCTCCATGATTTTGGAGAGCAGGGTGGTAATAGCAATAGGCCTGTAGTTTGCCGGATCCGAACTGTCTCCTTTTTTTTGGATCGGATGGACAAGGGCTGACTTCCATGAGTCAGGGACTACGCCTTTGAAATAAGAGTGCCGGAATAAACGCGTTAGCACCGGCGTCAACTCAGGGGCACACATGAAATGCCATCCGGCCCGCTCGACTTCCTGACGTCCAACGAAAACAGAGCTCGCCTAACAGTTTTCTGTCTGAACTGTACTTCAGGCATAGAGCTCTGACACCGCGGGTTGGTTGGCGGTGTTTTTCCGCTGTCGTCAAGAGTCGAGTTGGAGGCGAAAAGAGCGCGCAGGAGATCGGCTTTCTCTTTTGCCGTATGGGCTAGGGTGTCATTCCTCATGTGCAACGGCGGCATGGACGGCTGGCTGAAGTTACCAAGAACAGCTTTCAGCAGGTAACTGGAAAGCTGCTCGCCGGTTATGACTTTGCACGGGCGATTTGCCGCTTAAATAATCTGGAGGCACGGTTGTATTTTCTCTTAAGAACTATGCAGTTCGGATGCTTTGTGCCCAGCGCCGCAACCCAAGTTCGATACGCCTGTTTTTTGCAGTCAGATGCTGCTTTAACTGACGCATCGAACCAGGGCTGTGATCTGCCACCGATCGGTACTACAGAGCTTGGTATAAAAATATCCATGCCCTGTAGTATCACATCGGCTACTGCAACGGCGCAGGCACTAGGATCATCCGAAGGGAAACAAACCCTGCTCCAAGGGTAGGATGCAAAAAAGGAACGCATCCTATCCCAATCTGCTGACTTGTAGTGCCAAACGCGGCGGGTAGCTGGTGGTCTGCGACGTGGGCGTCGTATAGGCACTACACTCCTGACCAGGCAATGGTCGGACGTTCCGAGAGGGGCGTCGACAATGACCTGGTAACCATCGGGATGTGTAGTCAGCAGAAGATCTAATAAGGACGGCATGTGGCTATCCACATCCGGGAGCCGCGTTGGCGACTCAACCAATTGGGACAGATCGTACGCCAATGCAAAATTATGTACAGATCGCCCTGCGTAGTCTGTGGTACGTGATCCAAGCCATTCGGCATTGTGCCCGTTGAAATCACCCAAGACTACGATTTCAGCGGAGGGGATCTGTGCAAGCACGTCGTCAATTGCCGCTTGAACGCAGCCCATGAGATGATCGGTTTCTGCGTTACCACTATGGGACCTGTAGACACACGCATAGATGCGGACGCGGTCCTCTAAATCTACGCGGAGCCAGAGAGTGGACAGGTCCCTACCCTCAAAATTGCCGAGCCGGCGACAGCAGATATCCTCCCTAACGTACACACATACCCCGGGCATGAGCAAAAAATTGTGCTCAATTTTGTACCCAGGGTACGTTAAATATGACGTATCGCTAGGTCGAGATATCTGCGTCTCCGTAAGGAAACACGTTTGTTTGTTCCTCGTGTTAACATTATGAATGTCAGAGTTTCTAGAAAATTCTTCAATGTGCTTATGAACATACAGAACATTATCAAAAATGTATTGAGAAGTAACAGTCAAAATGTTTATTTCTTTAAATTTTTCTCTTAATGATTCTTTAGGACCTAGGTTATAAATCGCGCGAATAGCCCTCTTCTGCAGCACAAAGATGGTATTAATATCGACCGCACTGCCCCATAACAATATACCATAGGACATAATACAATGTATGTATATAATCAAACTGATCGCGTTGTGTAACGCGATAAAGGGCTGAATATCCGGCCAAACCACTATCCGTTTCATCTCTAGTGTCTTCTATAGGGTCTGTTTGATCTGATTCGTGCCGCCGAATTCCACAAATTAAGATATCTACTTCCTCTGGTGTTGCATGAGAATGTGGGCGGAGGCGATCACTTATCATCAGGTGACCCGTACCGTATTTTGTCCTCCTCTTCCATAAAAAGAAGGGTAAGAATCTCATGAAGTAGGTACAACAAATAGCTATAGCATCATGACAGAAAGTAGTCATAGAAATAGGTTTCCTATTGCTTGCCCGTTAGGTATGGAACTCCTAAAGTAAGTAAATAAAACAACTGTTAAAATAACATCATACATACTAAATAAAAAATTATTTAACAAAAATAACCGACTTCAAAAACACTATTCCAAAACAATAGACATAATGTGCACTAAAAAGTACAAAAATAATTGCGTATTTTTATACAATCTAATTCTAGTTACGATTATTGTTATTTTTGGAATCGGTGTCCTTCCGCCGCGACCCGCTCTCGCCTCCTCAAGACTTAAGCACATCTCTTAACTATTATGTATTAACAAACCTATCTTGGATGACACCGACTCCAAAAATTACAATAATCATAACTAGAATTAGATTGTATAAAAATACGCAATTATTTTTATACTTTTTAGTGCACATTATATCTATTGTTTTGGAATAGTGTTTTTGAAGTCAGTTGTTTTATGTTAATTTTTTTTTTATTTTATGATTTTTAGTGAATTTGAAGTACACTAACAAAAAAATTGTCTAAATATGTGTAGACATACTAAATTTTTCAACTCAGCGATGAACGTAAGTGCTTTACATTTTGATTACAGACAGTTAGACATTGTCACAGATCGCACCCTTACTGTGTCGTTAAGGAGTCCCATTGATCATCATATTCGACTACGACAATTACAAGACCATAACTATGTGTTGGTAGATGACTTAAATATCCAGATAGCATAAAAGATTCGGCAGAGTATCGTTAATTTGCTTCTAAGAATTGAAGAGTTCCGTTAATTTGTCATGGATTCCGTAATCAGAACCTAACCAAACTACCTCTGAAGTATATCCTTTCCAATAAAAAAAAAAATATCAAAATCGGTTCACCCAGTCGAAAGTTTTGAGGTAACAAACACACCAACGAATTGAGAACCTCCCCCTTTTTTGAAGTCGGTTAACAATATATGTAGAAACTCTCCAAGTAGAACAAAAGCACTAAATTTATATTTAGTTGGACTATTAACTTGACACAAAATTGCCAGCATAAATGAATGTGGTAATGCAATAAATTTATCCTTTATAACATTTATAGTTATAAAAATTAGAAAGAAACATTAATTTAACCTAGTAAGTAAGCAACAAAGTAGAGACAATATTATCTTCACTCCCAGATTAGTTTCTCACCTAAAAATAAGGTTCCAAATATTTAGTACAACCTAACTTCAAAGTATTTGATATATTATAATTATTATAAGTACTACAATTATCATTAATCTAACTGAAAGGGGATTTAATTGTTACATTACAGAAATAATTGTGATCTTTGGAACCAGTATGAACTATGAATCCAGAAAAATTCCATCAACAAATTTTAAAGTATATTGTTTTTTTTATACTCATTAGTTCAATTGTTTGCTTATTTAATTGAAATAACCCTTTACTATCTGTATTAACTTAAGGACTAATAAAATTAAACAGTTTTAGTTTTTAAAAATTTATATTAAAGTCAGTTTCTTACACCTAAGCTTCATAAAGCTTAAAACGGAATAAAAGCTTTTAAAATAAAGCCTTTTAGTCAAACAGACCTGAAACAAGGAAAATAAAATATGGTTATTACATGTTATCATAAAATTTTAAATTAACATGCAGAAAATAGGACTCTCAGTGAATATTTTTCAATCATTTTCAATCTGAAGCTAATACATGCTAAACATCATTGAAATGTACGATATAATTTTAAATATTATACAGAATAATTGCATCATTGCCTCATGTGAATGTTTCAGTCAATGTATTTGCATTTTCGGTAAGTACATAATATAAGAAAACTAGTAGACCAAATACTTCACATTGATAGTAATATGTTAATTAATATATTGAAGAAAATAAATTACAGCATTTAATAATTTTAAATATCTCGTCTATCTACAAGATTTTAGTAGTATTATACAAATTAATTATACTATACATATTATATATTATTAAGTCTTATTGTCAATATTATATTACTTATTGGCACATTACAAAATAATCTAAAAAATACAAAAGTTTGTGAATCTGTCAACCTTTAGAAAGATAAGCTTAAAAAATTAAATTTTATACAGAATTGCCAAAGATGTGGGGTTTCCCATAGAACAATAAAAAATTAATTGTTTTATTTGTTACTTAATACTATTTCTTTCTTACACATCTTTATTCAGACTACTAATTGTTTATTGTGATAGTCCACATGTAAGAATTAGTTTCATTGCAAACTTCAATAAGATCACTCAACTTCATTAACACTATTGACAATCAAATCCAATGAATACTGAGTTATCAAAGGGAGTTTAAATACAAGCTGAAATAATTTTCAATTTAATACACTATGTAAGCCAAATATATTGTATATTATGGAAAATGTTGAAACTGCAAAATGTATAAGTGAAAATAGACTTAAACCACATTTCCTCATAAACAGATTGGCATGATCTCACAAAATTTTGAAAGTTTAACCTTAAAGCTAATAAAAAAAGGAATCTTACCGAAACCCATGTCATCATCTGACTCTTCAGGTTCTTCTTCTTTCTTCTCTTCCTTGGCAGCTTCAGCAGCAGGAGCTGCAGCAGAGGCGGCAGCAGGGGCTCCACCGGCAGCCGGTGCTGCTCCCACTCCTGATCCGATGTTTGTGATCAAATCACGTACGTTTACCCCTTCTAGTGCTTTAGCAAATAAGCCAGGCCAGTAGGGTTCTACATCAACACCTGCTGCTTTCAAGATAGTTGAAATTTTTTCACCCTACAAATTGAAATACGACATAAGCAATAGCACGAGGGAACATATCAACATAGTGATTAAATATTGAGAAATTATGAAATGTATAGAAAAGAACTTGATATTTACATGACTTTAGTGCAAAATAATAAAACAAAAATCGAGATTAAAATGGATAATGTGTAACATAACCTCTATGGAATACAAAGAAAACTTTATTTTGGTGAGACAATATTTAACTTACAGTTACGGCTACATCATCATCAACCAAGATCAGAGCAGAGTACACACAAGCTAATTCAGCTTTTGATGCCATTTTTAATTATTTTAGTGCAAGTCGCCTAAAAGGAAAGGCCTTAGCTCGAAGAGGACAAGCACGTTTGACTTGTAAATTCGGAGAGAATTAAAATTTCGTAAATACGACTATCTGTCAGTCTGTTCTTATGACAAGAGACTACATCAGGGGTGGGACAGACGCCTTAAAGTGACGTTTTCAGAAGACTGTAGTGCCATCTGTTAGTTGGCCCGAAAATGAAAGCTTTGGCAGCTGTCACTCGCTTTGAAACCTTTCAACTTTTGTGTTACTGCCCACTGGTCATAAAATGGCGGCTACGCATAGCGTTTGCACATGTATGTAGCTCTCGTGTTCCATTTTGCATATTTACACTACTAAATCTATCCTTTATGTTTTATGTTGTGACAAAATAAGATAACTTTACGCGCAATTTCAACATGGTAAAAAATTGCAATACCTACTTTAAAAAGGAGAGTTAGTTATTTAATTGCGTCAGAACATTAAAAATGAATTTTATAATTTTGAGCTTATATACAGTTATTATCGGGGCAAATCTCCAGATGGCGCAAACTTTCAAATAGACAGCTCATAATGCGTAGAGAGGGCTCTCTTTTCCCTATATACAAATACTCTTTGGACTACATAGAGAATAGGGCTCTTGTAAAGTTGTCACTTAAGTAGTGTTTTGTTTATCGTCGGATTCTAGCCCAATAGCACACTCCACCATATATTTACATCCTCTTTGCACTTCACACTAATAATAGATTAAGATCGGAAGGATGAGGAGGAGGTCAAAGTCGCAGAAAAGTTGAAAAAGTGTAAAGCTTTTGCTGCAAATAACAGTTCAAAATGCTTCCACAATGGCGCTGGTGTAGGCACAGGGTATGGTATGAAGTAGTGTGAATGTAGCATTCAAACCACAGAAAACTTCTACTCTACCGAGTAACCTAATTGAAGTATACTAAAATATTAAGAAATTTAATATTATTGTCGATTAAAGTAATTAATTATTGAAGCTGTGCTCCGCAAGCAGCATTTTTTTTTGCATTTGTGCGCAAGTCATCTTTGACATATTTTTTTTAGTCGTGCAAAAGGTGCAATATCGTCTTTTCTGGGCTGGAGGTTCTTCTTCAGTTCATCATCTGTAGAGTTCTGCGCTTTGGTTTTGGAGGAATATTTGTGATAGGTACTGTCTCGCACATGCTTTGGCAGAGTAGGGACTTCCAGTCTTTCCCTCATTCATAGTTCCGATAAATGTGTGCCTTAATTTTTCAGGAATTTCCTTCTATTAAGGGGCTTTTCATTGTTCACAAGAGCGTTGTGACAATATAAGACATGAATTGACGAATGCCATGTTCGGTATGCTTATGGCAGCATAATCATTGGCCATCTATTGGTTTTTCCTTGAACATGAGATTGAGGAATACATTATTATATCAAGCTAACGGGTTTTCGGGTGGATGTCACCTTCTTCATCACACAATGAAAGCGGGTAAACAATCTCACAGGGCTTCGACTTGTACGATACTAAGGTCATCAAACATCCATCGTATCAGAACATTGTCGTACCTATGGATCGAGCGGATCTCCCTCTTACTCGATCGGACCGTGCCAATGAGGGTTAAGGAATTTAGCAAGTGGAACTGAGGAAGTAAATCAATTATCACATGCTATACCTATTACGGTTTGTGCAATGCAAGGGTCGAGACAAGACCTTTTCATAATATTTCCCTTGTTGTAACCCATTAGTGCTTGTAGATCTCCCAATAGCATTTAGCGTGTCTTCGTTCCGCTGTCATAGACTATAGGGATTTGAATCCCTTATATTATTAGTTCCAAGGGCACCGTCTTCCCGGCCCCAAAAGCGGCTCATCGATTGGAGCGTGCTCTACCGATGTGTAATTAAGTTTACACTGAGTTATAAATAGATCTCATAGTTTTCTAATAGAGATGAATGGATCTTCATGACGTAAAGAGGGCCGTATAGACTTGTCATCAAATCAGGAAATAAAATCCCCACTCATCACTGGCAAGTACCATGCTCCCCAAAAACTACTATCGAACATCCCTTCAGTAGAAAAGTCTTTCATTATTGCACTCCCGGTATACAGATATCAAACAAAGCATGGACTTCTGTTACAGACATACATAACTATCTCTGAAAGTGACTTTGGTTATGTCATCTCGGCGTTTTACAGAGATCTCAACATTCGTCCAACGTTTTCGTCAGTAGCAAACGATTATCACATGCAACTGGGATATATATATTTTGACACATACGCGCTTGTCCACAGTGTGTGCGTATTATATTTATAGCAGGCATCCATCTGCGACTTTGCCTCACACGGAGATCAGGAACAATAATACAGCGGCCACGAAGTGATGTCTCCAAGCTTTAAGTGGGTTTCGAAGATACAGGCCGAATTATTTTTTATTGTCTTCATTTACATTGATTTGTAAAATATTGAGACACGTAAATTTTAGATTTTCCCACAGAATGCCCTCTTATATCTTACAGAATTCTGTAAGTTATATATAAATCCGTCAGATATTTATAGGAGTATGTTAAAAATCTAACAGAATGAGCAAAAATATATTAGAAAAAAAATAATATAATTGACAAGAACAGTACTAAAATTTGTTTGCAGTTTAGTTAATATATAAGTCTAGATCAGTAGTTCTCCACCTTTTATTAGCCACTTCGAATTCTTTATTAGTAGCAGGGACCACGATGTATGTAGAATAAATAATAGTTTAAAAAATACTAAAAACCACGCTTTGTATAAAATTCGGCTAAAAAATAAAAGGTGTATAATTATTATTATCTTATTAATATCTTAAAAAGCACCCCACGCTTTTTTTACAATAAAATATATTTTTTTACACTATTTTCAATTTAAATTTATTAAAAATTTGTTCCTATTTTTTTAGTTGAATTTTATATAAAGCGTGCTTTTTAGTTTTTTAAACTATTCTTTATTTTTCATTTTTTAATTAAATTTTCTGTAAAAGCGTATCATTAAAGCTATTACTAGCTAAGCTATACTTAAACATCAATTCCTGCCTTATCGACTATAGATAAAAATTATATAAATTGACAAAAATCTAAGTTTGCAAATTGAATAATCTTATCAAATTTGTGTATTGTCGTCGGTCCTCGATAAATCTACTAAGTTTGAATGATATCTGGCCGTTTAAAATGGGTCAAAATCGCGTCTAAAGGAGTCAGTTACAAACATACATACAAACATACAAGTGAAGCTACTATAAAGTAATCCGAGAATAAACTTTAATCAAAAACTAGAATTTAAAATATTTATTTCTTGTGAAATATCAAATCAATTATTTAAATCAATGTGATTTTTGAGCTTGCATCTTCTGAACAAGTTCAGTAATCCTAGGACTACTAAAGTTGCTGCCACGCGCAAATCATCGGCTACTTGCAATCGATTCCTTGCTTTGTTTTTAATTGTTAACAAAGCAGAAAAACTTTGGTTTCATAAATAGGTAGTAGAAAAAAAACATTAGATAGCGGAGGGTAATTTCTCGAATTTTGGTGTAAATAAGAAATTTCTTTTTTACACCAAACTTGTTAAGTTATACACATTAAAATGCATCCTTACAGTTCCTATCATTTTAAAATGCTATGAGTTTTTCTTGGATTTCTTCTGTTATTTCACCAGCATCCATACAAAAAGGTTGAGAATCAGTTTTCGATCAACTCAAGCTTCGGTATTGGAATATTCTGGGAAGTAATGATTGATTTCACAATGACTCTTAATGTGTTCTTATATTTTTGCCATGTTTGCGACATACTTTTCATCCTTCATAAGCACTTTTAATGTCGCAAACGTTGAATAATTGTTCTCCCCAAATTTGCACAACCATAACTGAAATCAATAAATCTTCAAAAAAAAAATATATTTGCAACGTCTTCTGTTTGTTTGCGGAACCTTATAATTATTGTAAGTTTAATTTATTTAAGTGTGTAAAATATCCACAAGGTAAGCCAAATGCATCTGAAATGTTCGATCAGAAAACTGCTTTAGCAACTCATTCATCTTCTTGTCAGTCAGCTCGAAAAATTTCAACCTCTGCCCTGAGCTCATACAATCTTCCCACCATATTACCCTTCGATAGCCGCCTAACATCTTTGTGAAATCCTCAGTCTCCATTCCAGTGCATAGCTTTTTTTTAAAGTCGTGTATTTAAGAGGGTAGCGTAATTTGAAAAATTGGTATTTGAAGAAACTCATGCTGTCGCGCTGCGCCCGAAAAACAACTATCTATGTGTGCGTGATTGCCGGTGTTTTGTGTGAGTAATGCGTATGATGGGTTGCGCGCACGCCGCGCCAGCGCAAATCACGTTTCATTTATCAACTTACTCCGTACTCGCTCATGATTAATTTTGATCCTGGTTATTGTTACACGGATTTGTAACGTTGCGATATTTTGACTCTACTCGGGCTCGGCTTGTGAATCGGATTTTGAGTAAGTAATTATTTTCACTACCTACTGAAAATATTTGTGTATCAATATGTATTTCAAATCATTAATATCTTCGAAAATATTCATTTAAATTAAATTCTGTAAAGGGCCATGTGCCTGTACAACGTACTTATATTTCATTTTATAAGGATTAATGCTGTAGTGCTTAAATTCGCTTCGTAAATAAGCCATTATTTCTCGGAAATAGTAAAGGTTAAAAAATGGTTGTTGTGGGCTATCCCTAAGAGATAGACATAAGTATACCTACCGAAAAAAATTGTGAAAAAACGTTTGTGTGGGAAAGGTTATTATAGCATAAACGATTTTCTTAATAACACCACGGACTGGGATTAAAGCGAACACCCTCAGGCTCTTTCATTATTAATGTTTATTGTACGATATTACATTGTAATCCATATTTTATATAAAAAAAAAGCCCGCTGAGTTTCTTGCGCCCATTCTTCTCAGGTCTGAGGCAATCTCTTTTGAATGGGTGGTAGATTTTGACGTTCAATAAGTGATTATAAATCCTATTTTGAATAAAAATATTTGAATTTGAATTTACCATCTGTGTCCTGTGTCAAAAAAATGTGTTCATTTACGACATCACATAATAAAACTCTAAAATGATCAGTGTTTCTGTACTATATTATAAAATTGAAGACATTAATATGAAAGATGGAATAGATAATTAAAATACTGATTTTTGTACATTTCACAAAAACTAAAGAAATAATATTTGTTTGTTTTATTTATTATTTTTATTAGTATAGATTATGCGTACTTTGAATAATAATTTGAAGAAAAATAATTTGAAAAACTAACGACTTTATTTTTAGTTTGTTATCCCTGAATGCCCCTGATTTGAGCCTATATGTTTCACTTACCCCGAATTTGGTATATCTTTTTTTTCTTGAAAACTGTGCCTTATTACAATTACTTTGAGATCTAATTCGTTTGAATAAGTGTTACTGAATAAGTAGCAGTAGGTAAATTAAAATAAACATGACATTCTCAGGAGATACGATGAGTGTTCCTCTTACCCCAAATGTGGGGGAAGAGAAACGTTAGCACAACCTAATCGATTTTGGTCGATACTGCCGATACAGCGTTATGGTTTTTAAAACATAGAAAGTTGAAAAACAAAGGCAACTTAAATGTATCTCAAAATTCTTATAAAACATTGTCTGTTTTCCCTAGAGCTCGACACATCTTGCTAAAATAAAGTATGTTCCTCTTACCCTACCTGACCTTACCTATTGAATTAAAAATAATATAACAGACCTACAAATCTCACAATTATAACTGTATCAAAATACTGTTAAAAAATACCTACTAAATACTCCTAATTATTTGTTCAATAACAGGTATTACTCAAATATCAGTTGCTACTAAAATACTAGCTGTTATTAAATACTTGTTCAGTAACAGTTGTTACTAAAATACTAGTTGTTATCAAATACTTGTTCAGTAACAGGTGTTACTCAAATAACAGTCGTTACTAAAATACTAGGTGTTATAAAATACTAGTTGTTACAAAATACTCCTAATACTTGTCACTGTTATTTTTGATATCTTGTCACAGTGACAACCGGTGATATTTTAATACCTGTGACGATAAATACGTCTCAAAATCACAATTATACTTTATGGATTCCGCTACCTGCGCTTGAACGGACGAGACGTGTTTGCGCGCTGGTTTTTGCTGAACTTATTATCACAATTCCGAGTATTTTTAATTACACGCGCCCCTTTGGCGCGCTTTTTAACGGTTTCGAAGCAGTTTATTAATTAGTGTGTTGAACTCTGTGTCGCAGGACATGAAGAGGGGCTGCCCTAGCCCCGGTGAGCAACCCGCGGCGAAGGTGATCGCCGAGATGGACATGGACAGCCCGGCCTCGCCGCCGGAGCAGGAGTCCGGCCAGCGGCTGCACGGCGGCCTGCCGGACTGGATCGCCGTGACGCGGCGGCGGACAACGGACGCCCCAAGCCGTTGGCGACGGCCAACGTATTTAAGCCGCTCCCGGTACAGGAGACACCGGGAGCCAAGGTAACGGCCAAGCCCTCACAGGCGAGGCCGACTCCAATTGTTATCTCTAAGGAGAACTTCGATTTTGAAAGATGCCGAGCGGCGCTTATCGCCGCGGGCATTAAAAATTTTAATTTTAATATCCAGCCACATATGGCACAGCTGTCCTGCAAGACTAAGGCCGATAAAGAATCGGCCCTTGCAGCGCTCAAAGGTGTGGAACGTCTACAGTTCCACACATACACTGATAAGGACGACAGAGCTCACATCTCTGTCGTCCAAGGGCTGTACTACAGCTCCGCAGAGGAGCTAGGTAGTGCACTCCTAGAACTGGGGTTCAAACCCACGAAAGTTGTCGCCTTCAAGGGCGATGCACTGGTACCAAGGTACCAAGTGACGCTCCCGAAGAGCACTGATATCGGTGCCTTCAGGAAAATTAAATATATTTGCCACCAATCGGTGCGAATCTACAAATATAAACCAAATAATAAATACGGCACCATGTGTTCCAGGTGCCAGACATTCGGACATGCAGAACGGAACTGCAACCGGGCCGCCCACTGCGTCAAGTGCACGGGAGCCCACCTCACAGCGGAGTGCGACCGGAAGGAGGAGGCTCGAGTCCGGTGCTGCAACTGCGGCGGAGAGCACGCGGCCTCGTACCGCCAGTGCCCCCAACGCCGCATCTACCTTGCGGCCGTCAAGGAGCGCCAGGAGCGCTTCCAGACCCGCCAAAGCGCACCACCCCAGCCCCGCCTGTTCAAATCGAACATGGCGAACGGCCGCGGGTGGAACTCAGTTATGACAGGGAACGCCCCGTCACCGTCAGGCCTTCAGCCACAGGGCCTTCAGCCACCCACAACGCGGTCCACTGCCGGACCGCCGCCCCTCACGGGCACCCAGTCCGGAAGACAAATCTTCCCAGGCCTTAGGCCCACTGGCCCTATGCCAGGTGGCTTTAAAAGAGTCGAGACAGACTCAGCCGCCTTTAAAACAACCGAAGAGCCAGACTCGGAGGAAATGTCAACCCATGAAATTATAAAATTAATTAAAATCGCAGGTCAGCTGAAGCCTCTGCTCCGCCGCAGCATGAGCTACGAGGAGCAAATCATCACAGTATTCGAGTTCCTGAGCATCCATGGATGAAGAGACGGCGATCCCTCCCCCGACTGGCACTGCTCGTCCTCTACGAGTAGCGTCGCTTAACATAAACGGTATTGTGAGTAGGAAAAGAGAACTCATACATTTCCTAGGTACACACAACATCGACATTACACTCATACAAGAAACACACCTCGTTCCCGCACGACGTTTTTCAATTCCCGGTTACACCTGCTACAGACGTGACGGACAGACAGACAACCGCGCCCGAGGTGGCGTCGCAATTTTTGTCAAGACAAATATATCGCATCATTCACTCCCACCGGTGGAACATGATATATGCGATATAATTGCAATTAGATTAGAGTCTCACCGCGGACAGACACCCATCACAATAGTTAACTTTTATTGCCCTAAGCAAGACAGTAGAATCACGACAGCCATCGCAAAAGCTCTCTCTCTCGGCAACACCATCATCTGTTCCGGAGATTTTAACGCCCGCCATAGACACTGGGATTGCAATCGAGCAAATTCCAATGGATCGCGTCTTTTTAATCACTTTGCAGGTCACGAATATAATATTTTAATTCCGGACAAAGCGACCCACCTCCCCTCCAACCCTAGGCACTCTGCCGCTAAATTACAACTCACCCTTGCCAAAAATATCACAAACGTTACAGACCCACTGACTTACGACGTTATCTCGGACCATTGTCCCATTATTTTCGAAATTAATAGCCTCATCCCGCGCATCTCGCGACCTATTTTTAAATACGGTAATGCTAAATGGGACACTTATAAAAAACATATTAACGAAGCCCTCCCCTCCCCCGGCTCCTTAAAATTACACCGACCCGAATTAGTGGACAACGCCATACAAACACTGACTGACGCTATAATCAAAGCCCGTAACGCGAACGTCCCGACGTTCACACCGAAACAAACAAACAAACTTCCACACGAAATAACAAGACTTATCAAACTAAAAAACCAATACCGACATCACGCACAGAGACTTCATACGCGTCGGTTTAACACGATTATTAATTCACTTCAAAACCAAATATCTTTTAAAATAAAATCTCTCACTTCCAACGAATGGAACAAAAAGCTCGAATCGCTTCACACCCGCGACAATTCCCTCTGGCAGTTCGCGAGACGCCTTAAAAACGTACACACCCCTCTACCCTGCTTCAGCACCCCCTCGGGCCCCGCCCGGTCGGACGCTGAAAAGGCCGAGGCCCTAGGTACACACTTCGAGCGACAGCATAGACTCACCGTGGATCTGAGCGACCCCGACACCGAACGCAAGGTGCCGCGGTCTCTAGACCACCTTTACAAAATAAACGGACCGACCGCACCTACGCCAGTTGTACCTCGCGAAGTCAAATTAATTTTAAAAACCTGTAAACCGCGAAAAGCCCCCGGGCACGACGACATACAGAACATACTTCTAAAACACCTCCCTTCAAAAGCAATAGACACCTTAGTTAATATATTTAATGCGTGCCTTCGTCTTACCTATTTTCCCTCGTCCTGGAAAATAGCAGTAATCACCGCGATACACAAACCGGGAAAAGATCCCACCTCCCCGCGAACTACAGACCAATTAGTTTACTTTGCACACAAAGTAAAATATTAGAAATTTTAATTAATAATAGAATAAACTCACTTATAGAATCAAACCTACCTGACGAACAATTCGGTTTCCGAAGGTCACACGCGACTACTCACCAACTGGCGCGCGTAGTCGAACATATAACACACCAATTTAACTTGAGACACCAGACTGGTATGGTTCTACTCGACCTTGAGAAAGCCTTCGATACCGTCTGGCATGATGCCTTAGTTCACAAATTATTCGAAGCACAAGTCCCCTTTGAATATTGTAGAATAATAAAATCATTCCTTACGAATAGATTTCTTAGAGTTAGAGTCAAAAATAGTTTATCCCCCCCACATCCAGTAGTAGCAGGTGTTCCACAGGGCTCCATCATCTCACCGAGGGCATTTTTACTCTATATGAGAGACATCCCAAAACCTCCGAACACGGTCCTCGCCCTGTACGCTGATGACACAGCTTATCTGTGCAGCAGTAAGAACATCAAATCTATAGTCTCCCACCTTAATACAGCCCTACATTGTGTAAGCAACTACTTCTCTAAGTGGAAGCTTAAAATCAATGACACAAAGACCGAGGCGGTTCTTTTCTCATACAAAACTTCCCGTAAACTCAATATCTCTTTAAAGCCACATATTAATAACCACCCGGTCGAATGGCAGTCACAGGCTAAATACCTAGGACTTATCCTCGACCGGAAACTTTCCTTCACGCCTCATATTAATTACGCCCGCTCTAAGGCACTTACTGCCTTGAGCCTGTTGAGACCCATTTTCTATAGGAATTCCACTCTCTCAACTAGTAACAAGCGTCTACTATACCAGTCGTACATACGCCCGGTCATGACATACGCAAGTCCGGTATGGATTAACACAAATCAAAACAATTATCGTAAACTACAAACTGTGTAAAATAGATCCCTTAAAACCATCTACCGGACCCACCCGCGTACAAATCTTAAACGACTTCATGTAAAGAAAAACATCCCAACACTAGAACAACACATACAAGAGATATCTCATAGCTTCTACAGAGGGCTACGCCGACTGAAGGACGGAATAAACCCCGCCCTCCGGTTGACTTGTAGTCGTAAGTCACTCACAGAGTACTGCCTCAGCATAAAACGTTATAAACATGCATTACCACATCACAACTGGTTAGATCTCACAGAACACTAGCGTATACACAAACACACACTCACGCACACAGAGTTCTAGCTAGGTCTGAATAAATGTAAAACCAATATATTGTAATTTGGTTTAGTTATAAGAATTAAATAACGGCGAAAACTGGCCTCCTATTCCCTCTCCCTCCTTCCCTTTCCCAAGATCCCCCCCCCCCTCTTATATTTATATATTATATATGTATGTATACATATCTATGTATTTATTTACCTTAGTTTTTAAGTTAGTTGTTAAGTTCTAGTCATTAGTCTTAAGTTAGGTTAAGTGATAGGTTAATATTACGTTATATCAATAGCAAATAGCCAGGTTTTCCCAGTTTCTTGGATTCCCCCCCCCCCACAAACCTCATGTATTAGTTTTTTAAGCATAATAAAGTTTTATCCCTCAATACGTAGATAGGGTTGTAGAAATAAGTTTTCTGATACCTCCATATATAACGCTTAATTGTAAATTGCTTTAATAAGTAGATTTAAGTAATTTTGTTACAATTTAATACCAAATATAGAAATTTTGAATTTGAAAAAAATTTTTTTTTTTAAATTATACTTTATCCTGTTTCATCATCAGCTGGAAGACGTCCACTGCTGGACAAAGGCCTAATTTTTGAATCATTTCATTTATCATGTTTACAGAGTCAACTTCTATTATATTAGTTATTATACGGAGTCCTACGGACGGAGAACTTTATGAAACAATCGAAAAAGATGACGGATCTATTCGAAACGTGGAAGCAAATCTAGAAACAATTCTACGAATGCCTGCCACCCGAATTGATTGACAGTCGTATTCCAAGCAATTTACCTGTACGGGGAAGAGTAGAAATAACGATATACTTAAGTAATAAATTACTTAATTATTTGGAAAATAACTATAAGTATTATGTTTTGTGTGTAATAATAAGCACCCCCTTTTACATAGGTATTTTATTTTAGTATATTTACAGTACCGAAATAAATGTATACATTATCGGTTCATAATCTGAACAATCACAGTCTACCTACTCAAAATCTCTACTCCATGTCAGGAAGCAGCTGTGATTGATAAATTCAAATAGGCCCAGCTCCGTGTCAGTGGAAACGCGCCCTTATACTTGTGATTGCGTGTATAATTTATAGGTACATGCTTGTCTATCCGTAGGTAACTTATATTGATTTATTCTATATAAATTAATATAAACATCAGTCACGCACTACATACAATACATTCACGAAAATAATCCATAAAATTAAATAAATTCTACTAAATCGACAAGCAAACCCATAGTATCTGGGCGATGCACTATATATTTTGTGCATAACTCATATTATGTTATACTCCGGACTGGCCAACCAACGCCCCTCACAAATGCCTCAAAATTTTGACTAAATAGAGGTTTCGTATTCCCATTTTCCTCTAGAATATTGAACCTACCAAAAAATTTTTTGATACATTATTTTCAGGAAGAATGAGTCTATGTCGGTACGTTTTCCTCTTTTCTTAAAAACCTTTCAAAATTGTTACGAATACATCGTATAAAAATGGCATTTTCTACGATGTTGGAAGAGTCATATTTTATTATGTCGATAGTCGATTGAAAAAAACAAAACGTACAGACATAGCTTTAGCATACCTAGATTTTTTGACAAAAAATCTCCTCTCTAGAAGCATTATCCAGGGAGAAAAAAGGGGAATACGTTTGTATGGAATAATGCTGCTAGCGTCCCCTCTTAAGGCGCTGCTTTTGATAACATTTACCACGCTTATTATTTATATTGTATTCTTAAGGTATCCAGGAAGAGCCTTCGAAGCTAACGCCTGACGGTTTATTATACAATGTGTTGTTGTTGCCTAAGGATTCTTCTGTTTTACTAATGTCGGCAGGCCGGAGCATGATCCCAACATTGCTGGAACCAATCATAAAATCAAAATAGAGCAACTGCCAGTAGGTACTGCTGCACTTCTTTGTTTGTACAGCGAACTAAATAGAATCTCTGATACCATCAAGCTTAACAAATAACAGAGTAGTCTGACCGGCTCATGCGACAATACAATGTACATTATATTTCTATATAATGTACATAATTCGGGCGGCGCCCGTTCGCCATTCACAACATGCACGATGGTATCGTCCGCGAAACTTGAAATCGGTTCGCGATCCGCGGATCATATTCTGACTCCTGCGGACCACTGTTCTATAGCCTCTAACTGTTACGCAACACATGACAACAGGCCAGGTTTATTATTTTAGTGTGCATGACAGCTATGTCTTACATTCACAATATGTTAGTCACTTTTAGTGTGCATGTGTTGCTAAAAAATAAAGGCTCTTAACTTTTTCAAATTGTTTACAGCTGCCAGTCTATATAGACCTAAGATCTAGACATATTTGTCTATAACTCTAATTTGTAAGATTAATAAAATATTATTAGACTTGAAACTACATAATATAAGTACATATTTATAATAATTTAATCAAATAGAACAGGTACACACATTTTTTAAAATTTAATTGAAATAATAAATAATAAAAATTTATATACATATTAAAATCTGTCAACAAATAATAAAATATACAAGAAGCAGCTCTAATATATTATACTGAGATCAAAGATATGCAAATGTACAAGAGGTCAATGGAAGGCATGTTAAAGATCCCAAGAGAACAAATGATGCTTGACAAGCATATCTCTCACACCTTCTTTCAAAGGTTGATTTTGTGTATCTTTCTTTAATGGCAATTCCCATTCTGGATTTAAATTGAAGCCAAATTGTGATAATATTCTTAGTTCACATTTAATCTGCACCCATCCGGGAGAGTTTATAAAAGACCATGGGTGATACCATTTCTGAACAACATCTACACATGAACATAATACTTCAAGCCAAAGGTGCAATGCCTCCTCATTTAATCCCATACATATCAGAGTTCGCAATTTGACATCCATTTGAGCATGAGCATTGTCATGAGATAAATTAATTGCTTGGACACATCTGTAAAGTAGCTCTTCGGGTGTCAAAACTTTACCATCTTCATCTAATCTGTATGTTTTACATAAAACCAATCTACTGTAAACGGAATTGAAATCCTTTTCAACTTCTCTAGAAGAAGCCTCTTCTATAAACAGCCATGGGTGACAAGGTCCATCTAAAAAACTTGGCTTTTTTATACCATGCAGTAACACTCTTTTAAAAGCTGGAGCAAGTACACCTCTTACTAAATGAGCTGCCTTCTCTGTTACTGAATCATCTCCAGCTCTACTGTACTTCACACCTTTTTCATCCAATAATTTTACAAATCTTGCAGGAAACCAACCCCTTAGCCCGTTGAGTTCGCCAATCCAACAGTGTTCATCACGGGAACTTATTACTTCTATAACATCATTTTTTCTGAAACCCAGCTCATCACCATCTCTTCTTTCAAAGTCCAATAATGCCTTAGCTCTTCTTCTCTTGCTCCTAGATACATTTACATATCTTTCTCTATCAGCTGCATGACTATGCATTGTATAATCTGCGGTAAGCTGCACTTCTGATGCTAGCTGAGGTTCCAAAGCAAGAAAATGCCGAGCTACTTGCAGTATAGCTTCTCTTAGGTCAACAAGGATCTCAGTTTGTTTAACATTCTTAGAAACTGCATCCTCATTGTTTGTATCATCACCAAAGAGAATTGTTTGTATAACTGATTTACTTCTTTTTATTTGTCTTCTTTGCAAATGCTGTTTAGGAAGATTTGGAACAGCACTGGGATCTCCAACTAATGCTCCTTGATCAGCCATCAGATAGGCTAGATGTCTCCGTCTATGAGTTTCTATCAAGGCTGGACTCAATGTTTCTCCACAAACTTCATCAATTGTTGTAATTAATAATTCTACATCATCTATTTCTCCTGGAATGTCTGACAATGCATTAAAAATTTGTGCAGAATTTGATATTTCAGTGAATCTATTTTCTTTTATTTTAAGCATAGCCAATGTGACTTTAAAAAGAACAATGGATCCATCTAAAAAGAAGAGATCCCATACTCTTAGCAGTATTTTCATATGCACAACATTTGCATACAAAGTCAAAAACCAGTGCATTGTTATGAGAGAAAGCTCAATATCATGAGCATTTAAAACTTGGTCTATACCAGGAAGATAAGATGATATAAGACTTCGCAGAACTTTTTGGTCTGCCTGAATGCCAATCAATGTTGAGGAATAATAGGATGCTGGCAATAGATCTTCAACTGTAGTACACATAATCCAGAAGGCTTCTTCCTCTTCCATGAGAAGCAATAGAGATGCTGCTATCATTCCTGTGCCTTGACAATAGCCAATATCTGGGTATAACCAAGCTAAGGCCCTAAGTATTCTACGTAATCTAGGCACTCCTGTGCTAGTAGGGTGTGAAAAGCATACATTGTTTGGAAGGATCTGTACTAAATCTTTCTCAATCTGTTTACTGGTCACTAAGCCATCATCACTTGAAGCACGTACAATTTCATGATATGTTATTTCAGTTGTGGCCCTCTTCTTATTTGCACCACAGAGATGCATCCATACTTGAGGGCGGAGTGAATGTGGAACTCCATCTTTTACCATATTTTGTAGTTTTTCGGATTTTACAATTTTATTCTCGTTTTCTGAAAAGTTAATTTCTTTACTAAAAAATTCCCATTGTAAGCGATGTTGGTCATCTTCAACAAAAGGTGTTGCAAGTAATTTGTTAGAACTTTGTTCAGGTCCATCTTCCTCATCTACGCAAAATCCAAATTCGTCAAATCTATAATCTGGTAGACCACCATGGCCTTCTGACTCTGGTTGCGCAAGTTTAGCCATTACATCTTGAGGTACCATACTTGGTGTTAATGCAGAAAAAGGCCCTCCAGGCGCGGGTAATAATTCGTCAGCGACATTCATACCACGAATGGCATCTATAACATCTTCGGGGTCATCATCAGCCAAAGCTGCACTTATTTTGCGTTCGTGTTCTTCGCGACCCACATATCCATCATGATCACGAGACGCAAATAAAGATTTTGCAAGGTCCATTGTGACTATCAAAAATTGTTAATATGGTCCATAAAATTATAAGACCTACACAACAACCACTATCAATAATTATTCTAACACCCCAAACAAGTACAAACTAGTAACTACGAAGACGGAAGAAATTTACAAGTTACACTCAATAATGTATTTGTATGACAAACAAACATAGAGTAATGAACTAATGAGTATTGAGTAATTTTAAGTTTTAGTAAGGGATGGCTATCTGAGATCGATTAATCGAAGAATAGATTTTTAAGGCAGAAATGATCGAAATTTAAATGGATTTGCAAGGGATTTGCCTGTGGGATTTGCTGTATTGAATCGATCCAGAGAACCGATATTTCACCCTTGAAAATGTTTTAGTATAAACCTAAAATCAATAACAATTACTGTAAAGTAACCGTAAAATTACGGTGTTATCGGTTATAGTATTAACTCGAGTGTTATACATTTAAATAAAACACTTTTAAAGTATTTAAACTTTATAATGACAATTCAACCGCAGTCCCGCAATGAAAACGTGATCTGGAAAGGTCTCTAAACGTCGGGGTTACTAAAATACTTTGACGAGGTCGATGTATGCTGTACCTCCAGTACTATCGTCACAACAGTGGCTATCGTTAGCAACCCAATCAATCAAAGCAGTTGGTTTGAGACGAATAATCTGCACCCACATGTTGCCCAACTAGCAGATAGACTCATCTCTGCTGCATATGCCGTTAGAAAGATGAGAGAGTAGACGAATATTGCGACATCATGACGTACAGTACTTTACTGTGGGGTCATGTTGCTGACATAGATATAGTGTTTGCTGTGCAAAATAGAGCTGTTCGTGCTATATATCTTGGTTATAGCTTGCGTGCTATATAGCTTGGTTATAGTCAGTCTCTCGAAAAATTTAAATAAATAAATATTATGACTGTTCCTTGTCAGTACATTTTTGAAAATTTAATATACGTTCACAAAAATCGTCACCTTTTCGCTCTTAATAGTGATTTTCATTATTATAACACTAGAAATAAGGGATTGCTTGTACCTAATTCTAGTAGGCTTCATAAGATATATAACAGCTGTAAGGGTAAATGTATACACTTTTATAATAAAGTCCCAGACACTGTTCATGCATTATCCTACTAATATTATAAATGCGAAAGTTTGTGAGTGTGTGTGTATGTTTGTAACGTCTTCACACAAAAACTACTGAATGGACTTAAATGAAACTACAAAAAAATAGCTTACATCAGAATAACACATAGGCTACACTTTACAAATTTAAGGTGTGTATTGTCCAAAATATAACGATAAGTGTCAAGAAGTAGGAAAAAAAGCTGCAATTTGCGAGCTATTCATGTTTGCTCCGCAAAGCCCGCAGGAGTTACATAAATACATATAATATACATCGGCTCAAATACTACAACACACCTATTATAAAAACGAGAATAATAAGATTAATAATTTAATTCTAGAATTAAATCATAAGTCGTCATTTGATTACATCGCGATATAAAAATATTATTAAAAAGCATTATTCGCAAACACGTGCACGTGCGCCGAGCCCTATAAATATGGCCACACTGTCGACACAGGATGTCGTACGGTATGGACCTCTCTGGGACGTAATTACACTGCCTGTGGAATATACAAAGGTGATCAAATACTAGTGCAGTTTTATTTCGATGATCCAATTATGAATTATCACCAGCAAGTCAACAATTGTGACGTGACACCTTTTAAAAAGAATATGAATGCTCTTTCTTCGTCATCGATGGGATAATGGATTCAAGTTCACTTAATTTGGTAAGAATTAAATTTACCGATTATTGTAAGTTATTTTTGAAGGTACTTTAAAAACCTAAAAATAATTTCATAGCTACTGTTTACGAAGCCGTGTGATAGCGAAAAACTATTTTTCGCCACAATCATTACGTACAAATTGAATTAAGTGTTTTTGAAATTCGTTTTTGTGAAAATAATTTCACGCGACCGTCAATATTTGATACTTAACTTTTGTGTTAGTAAAAAAAAGATACCGTATCATGAGTGTTGAGTACTATTTGGAACAACACCTTTTTGTGATTGTATTTTCTGTAAATCATAGTAGTAAATTTACTGATGATTAATAAGTTATTAAGTCTGGGATATTGTTATTGCCTTATGACATGTAATAACTTGTGAGTTTCCCGAATGTGGCCACTAATTATAAGCCTCATTATGCTGAGCATGTGCGAACATAAATTTTGATGTTTACAGCTATTATACTTTGAGATGAATTTTGTTTACATAGTGGAACGAGTGCGCTACAATGCGTTGTACAGAACAGCGTGTGATGTCACGCGATCCCTTGCGCAGTATTCACATGATACAGCAATGCTCAAGCGATGGAATACAACTGGCGAATGTCCCTTGGCTTTGATTATTTATGGCTATTGCCCGTGTGTCAGTGACATTGTTGGTGAGATCTTTACATTTTTTCATTTACTAGACAGGGATGGGATTTTTGGTCAAGTACGACCGCGCAAGAAGATAATGGAACATGACACGATGTTAAATTACATAGTGTTAACGTTTTTATTGCATTTTATGAAATAAGTTTTAACGATTTTATTTATATTATACTAGCTGACCCGACAGACGTTGTTCTAAACATAATAAATAAAATACTGTTTTTGTGAATATTTCAAAAATATTTCATAGCATCAAGAATTATTTCGTATGTTGTAATGATGAAATTGTTTCACAGCAGAACTTTCAAAGCGTGCGTCAATAAATTATCCCAAAGAAAATATGTCCATACAAAACAAATATTGGAAATAAAAACTATTCTTCTCTCTAGCTCGACTAAACTGCACTCCATGAAGTAATCCCCATTAAAATCCGTTCATTACTTTAGGAGGTCACTGGAAACATACATCAGGCCAGTGGATTTATATATATTACTAGCTGACCCAGAAAACGTTGTATTGCCATATAAAATAATAAGAAAAGAATCAATAATTAAAATTTTACCGACCGATTCGCAGACCTACCAAATATTAAATCATACATAAATGTATCGTACTGCAATAGGTAGGTAATTATTATTTTCGATTGCCATTTTGCAAACCTATTTCTGTGGATGGAACAGAATAATACAAATTGGTTATTATGGTCAGGTTCGGAAATTAAATTTGTGACAAAACTTATGATTTGATTTATCAGTCTACATATAGTTGGTTAATAAATAAATAAAATAAATCAAAAAAAAAAAGAAAAAAAAAAGCCTTTATTGTTGTTAACAAGTTTTACACAGAGTAGTTTCGTGTGCCTAAAATTAATTTACTTATGACTACTATCTAAAAAACACATTTTGACTATTAACTAGAGTTTAACTAATATACTAACATTTTTTTTATCTATTGATTATCGGCAAACGGTAGTTCGGTTACAACTTGTCTTCCGTCAAAGGCCCCCTCTAAAGCCCTCCAGCCTTTTCTCATTTTTGCAGTGCGAGTCCATGTTTAACCCGCTTTTTTCTTAACGTCATCCTCCCATCTGTTAGCCTGTCGTCCTCTATGTTTCTTTCCGTCTAAATGGTACCATTCTGTGGTAAGTTTTGTCCATTTTTCTTGCTTTTCTCTCATCATATGCCCTGTCCACCTCCACTTCAGCTGTTTGTATGTTGTGTATGCATTCTTAAACTTGGTTTTACTTTTGATGTCTATTAATATTTCTCGGTTTTTTCTTTTGACACGTATTGTACTTCTTTCTATGCTGTGTTGACAAACTTTAATTTTATTTGCTAGATATTCTGTCAATGCCCAAGTTTGCCCGTAAAGTAAACATGGTAGAATGCACATATTATATACTTTCCTCTTTTCTTTCATAGGCATATCTTTCTTCTTCATCACTTCACTGAGTGACCAATATCTTTTCCAAGTATTGGTAACTCTTCTTTCAATCTCTTTTTCTGTGCAGCCTTCAGTAGATATTAGCTGTCCTAAGTATACATATTCCTGTACGTACTCTATTTGCTCATTATTTACTTTTATCGTGTCTGTTTGTTATGATTTTTGTTTTATTTAAATTCATCGATAGTCCAGCTTTGTCACTTACATCTGCTAGTTGTTGCAGCATCATTTCTAGTGATCTTGAATTTTCCGAGAATATTATTAAGTCGTCTGCACAGCGTAGGTGGCTCAAGTTGTCACCGTTTATGTTTAGTTCCTCATTTGTCCAGTCTAGGTTCCTAAATATTATTTCCAAAACGTCAGAAAATAATTTGGATGAGATAGGGTCTCCTTAGCGTACATCTCTCATGATAGGGAATTCTTCGCCTATGGCTTCTAACTTGACTTGCGCAGTACTCTTGGTATACACCAAGAGTACTGCGCAAGTCAGTAAAATTGTAAAAATTTGTAATGTATACACATTACGAAGTAATCGTATGGATTTTGTTTGTACACCCTGTATTTTTAGTGCATCCCAGATATATCCGTGTTCTAGTGTGTCGAATGCTTTATTGAAATCGACAAACCCGTTTTGTTGTATTCTTTTTATTTTTGTAATATTTGTCTAAGGGTGTGTATATGATCTATGGTTGAAAAATTTCGACGGAATCCAGCTTGTTCTTTGGGCCGATTCTCTTCAAGAATATTTGTAATCCTCAATAGTATAATTTTAGAAAATACCTTATAAATATTAGACATTAAACTTATGGGCCTGTAATTTGCTATATGTCCTTTGTCACCTTTTTTGTGTAGTATAATTGTAAATTTAGTCCAATCCTCTGGAATATTTTCCGTTTTAGTAATTTCGTTAAATATATTTGTAAGCATCGGACCAATAACTGGTGATGTAATTTTCAGTATTTCATTTGTAATGAGGTCTGATCCTGGAGCTTTATCATTCTTTTGTGTACTAATTGCTTTTATGGTTTCTTCGTTTAGTACTTCAGGTATTTCCTCTTCATCGGTAGATGCATCATATTCTCTTACCACTTGTCTCAAATTTTGACTTTGATATATAAATTTCGATAAAATTCTGTAGCAGCTTTTAATATCTCGGGTCTCTTCTCTGTAATTTTACCATCCTTCTTTTTTATATTTAGTATCCAATCCATTTTTCGATTTAGTTCTTTCAGTGCCTTTTTTATTCCTCCGGTTTTTTCTATATAATTCTTCATAGTATTAAATCGTTTCGTTTTTCTTTCGTTCCGTAGTTTTTTGTTTATTTCTGCGATTTTTCGGCGGTTGACTTTAGTTTTCTTTTCTTATGTATATTCTATTCTTTTCGTAGAAGTTCCTAACGTAACTGTATTGGTTGTTTACTTTTGAGTGTGACTCGCTTCTTGCTGTTTGTGTTTACTTTTCTAGGTATCGTTTTTAGTTGGTTTAGTAGTTTGTTGCAATGATATTATATACAATAAAGAGGTAGATATCGCACTAGCACGCGAAAATGTTGCAGACAAATTCAGACAATTGTCGTAATTTCATTTATTCGGCTAATAGCAGCGAGCTAAGCGGAACGTTTTCGTGGCGTGACAACAATAATCTAAAATGCGAACCTGTGTGTTAGGAAAATGTAAAAACTATGTTTGCAAGATATATAAGAGTGAAGGTATTTCATACCATACGAAAGTATATAAAATAACGTCGTATTTGTATTTTATCACGATTTTATTTCTTATTTACAAATAAATCTCGAATTATTAACGTGGTGGTTCGAGCAAGATAGAGATTATGATGACAACTGCAGCGCGACAAGGACAAAAAGTATGTGTCATAGATTAAACGAGAAGTGAAATCGTAGGCAGAATACATAGCGTTCGTAACCGCTTGATTGCGGAACTTGAGTTTTCTTGTTAGGTAGTGAGCGTCTTTCTTAAATAATATTATGATGATTATACTAAGTTCTGGCTTTCAAAGTCTTATAATAAAGGTGGTATAGAATGAGATTAGTAATAGCAGGCTATTTGATATTTTGTTAGTACTTAATCTTGGAATGTATGTAACGTACCAGGAGGTCTACTTGCAGAATCGACAACGACACATTTGGAACGATACGATAATACTCCGAATATACCGCAACTACCCTGTCTGCTGCGGGATGATCGAGGTAGTATATTTTAAGATAATTTAGGAAATGATGTAAAAAAGGCGTTGTTGCAGTGAATGTATTACGAAATTTAATATTTTTTAATAAACCAGCTGAACTATCAAACTATAAAAACAAGTTTTAGGGTAGGTAGCGGACGTAGACAGTAAGTGCTATCTGCTTGCGTAGGAGTTTTTTCAGTAACACTGCCCTTTCGGTATATCCCTTGCTAACTGCAGAAGAATCAATGGATCATTTTCTGTTTCTCCCATTATCTTATTGTAATAAACCCACAACAAAAATACATTCATAAATAATATAATATACAAGAAATAATAATTGTAAACTTAAAACTTTTTGGAAGCCGTCGTTAGTAAAATTGTAAAAATAGAACCCTTATTGTATTTTTACATTAATTAATACATTTCAGTTTTGTTTTGATATGTCTGTATGATTTTTATTATTTTATGTACAAATAATTTATATCATCAATATGGCTATATATTATAATCAATATAAAATTATTATTGTTAAAATCAATAACACCTAATTTACCTAATTTAAATGTAGTTTTACTACTTCATAACTTTTATTACATGAACTCATGAATGAATCGTATTTTGGGCATAAATCACGATGTACGGTAAAAAATCATATCTGGTGAATGATTTTGTGTTTTTGCTATGCAAATACGAAGCAATCAGCAAATTAGACTTATCTCTTTTTCGATTGCGATAATTGCATTTACTATCCTTCTTTGACGTGTAATCGTAATGTAGTGTGCTATTGCAATGTTAAATTATTCATGTGTGCGTTTGTGTATCATTTACAAACACCGAATGTTGTCTAGGTAACCTATCTATACTTTTAAATATCACTGGTTTGTTGTATTTTTCTTGTATTGATACGCCTTCTTTACTGTCTATTGATATTTGTAAATTATTAAGTAGGGCTTCTGGTTCGCCTTTGTATTGAATAACTGCGTATTTATTATGAAATCGTCTTATTTTCTTAGGGCATATCCCTGTGAGTGTAGCTCGAATCATTCTATGGTCTGTGTTAAAATTTAAGTTATATATGACCGACACATCTTTGAATATTTTTCTATTGTTAGTCATAATAACGATTTCGTTCTTATAAAGGCCGTTTGGTGAGATCCATGTCCATTTATTTCTTAATTTCTTAGCTATTTAGGATACTTAGTCTGTTTTGTACTGAAAAATTTACCTTTTATATAGTTGGTCATTTAATGTCAAATATTATGGTTGCGCAGAAATTTAATTTGTGACAAAACCAAAGATTTATCAATCTGCGTAAAAATAATCTGATTGATAGTTAACAACTGTAGTTAACCTACCAACTATAGTAAGCTAAAATTAAGTTTACTTTATACCTCCTAAGAAAGTTGGAAAGAATAAAGATTAAAATTTGTAATTCATTTTAATTTTAATGTAATTAATTTTATTCTTCAATTTGATTTCTGAACGACGGGGTACATATCAAAGGAAAAACATTGTTGTTTTTATTTAATTCCAAGCATTTTCATATTTATTCACCTTTTAAACCTTGTCTGGACTTCCACAAATAATTTAAGACCAAAATTAGCCAAGTCGGTCCCGCCATTTTCGAGTTTTATCGAGAGTAACGAACAGCAATTCATTATATATGTATAGATATTTTGATCCAAAGGTGTGTGGTGCTGGCTCTGAGTGCTACAAAGTGGAAACTGCATTTGCTGCTTATCCTGACGTGATGCATAGCATCTACGTAAGAGGCGTGGAGCATCGTGAGGAGCGACGTGTGCTGATTTTTTCATCGCGGCATCTGCTCTTGACGCTGCAGTGAAGTGCTGCAGGGTGGCAAACGCCTGAATTTCCCACCATAGTAGTATTTTAAATGACTATCAACAAATCGCAGGGAGGCAACAGGCATGCGTGGCTTGCTCACACTTTTCTAAATCGTAAAATCTGTATGTTAAATTGGAGTAAAACGCTGAAATATAGGCGACATGATAATACTTTGTAACAATGATAATTTCTGGATCTACTGAACCGGTTTTGAAATTTATGTTTTTTTATTATCACCTAACAATAATTCGTCATAATATCTTATAATCTTAAGAACGTAACATGAATATATTATTCTTTTGGTTTATATAGAATCCACTGTAATTGCATTATATAGAATCATTTGCGGGCTTGCTTTGTGAGTATTAATTTTGTGATTTTGAATTATCATGCGTACGTGTGCTATAACATCGTTCGTCATGCTCACAATGGCATTGCTTGCGGCGGCGTAGTCTGCCAGGTCATCTCCTTCCCTGAAATATGTGCGAAGGGAACGAGGGCTGGTCCATGCGTCAACTCGGGAGCCGGTGCTGATTGTGGTGCCAGATTGTTATAGTTAATGAATTATTGTATTTGTTTGGTACAATAACTAATTGAGACAGTAATCACGACCACCATTTTAATGAAGAAATCCTCCAATATACGATAATTTATTTTTATACCTACATTTAATTATTTATTACTTTTCAGTATTCAGTAATATAAAAGAAATATTTATAGTGACGATTCAAAACCGCTTAGTTTAAGTCTATTTGAATAAAGTTTATTTGACTTTGACTGTTACCAATAGATAGCCACATTTTTGTGTGTATTAATATTAACCCGAAAGATGAAAAGACTTTTTCGTGGTAGTCTGTTTTAAAAAGGAAGTCGGTGAAAAAACGGTCGATCATTAAAAATACCTTATATGGCAAAAGAAAGTTTGCCGGGTCAGCTAGTCTATAAATAAATTTAAATGTTTCATTAAATAATGGCTGTGTCGTAAATCTTACTACTCCACAGCTGAATATCTAAGTGATCCAACAATCTGGGACTAGATTATGAATTGCTATTGCTATAATATGTAATTAAAAAGAACGCAAAAAAAATTGCTTCGAGAGTTTCTTGCGTCGCTTCTTCTCTCTCAGAGCGCCATTTGTTTTCGAAGCGTAGTAGTATCTAGAATATTAGAAATGACACCACAAATTATTCTAAAGGAATCCATTTCGAGAAAATAAATGCCTTTTTATGCCAATGCATTTTAACCGATTCTAGCATAGTTATGTAGGCCAACATATGTATCACCTGTGATCGCAATAGTTGCTGGGAATTTAGTTAAAACTGTCTAATTCTGGATTTTTTAAAATCGTTGAATACTACCAGGATCAGATTAGATTCAACACTATACTTTAAACATGGTACTTGAAGCTTGGATAGTCAGTGGTGTTATTCTCGTAATTTCAAAATCGTTGAAGTTATGTTCCGATCCTATCCTCGTTTTGCTCTACTTTCATATTCTCTTATCGTTTCTCTAGAATGAAAACTAAATTGGAGGCCGCGTGTTAACATTACATTTGCACGACAACCTCGATGAATGTCATTCGAATATTGTTGTACCTAAATCTAAAACATTTCTATTTTCTACCACTATTATATCGGTTATCTATGCTCTGTTATATATAATGCTTTTAAGTTGTAAGCTCAACTTAACGTCAAAATTTTACAGCTGTTTGTTACGAGAATACGCATCATACGATTTCCCTATTCACAGAACCGTCTATTTATGTTACAAGAATAAGAAATTATATCACTTTTAAATATTCTCGTTTTCTTACGACAATAGAGTTTTTAATTTCCATTCCTCTTTGGAGATTTTGGCTCGCACATTCCATACATCCGCCAGCTTCAAGTTTTCTTTCATTATTTAATTCTCATTGGAAGTTTTTTGGTATGTGTATTTATTTATTCCAAGGTGGGAAATAAATCTAGTTAAAAGATGTACATAACCCTATAAAGCTGACTGACTACAGTCAACAGTAAAAAATAACATAACACAAAAGGTTAAATTAAAACTTGTACGTAATGTCTTACTATTAAACTTAGTATCTAAATATATATATATATATTTGAATAGGCGTAGTCCCGGACTCATGGAAGTCAGCCTTTCATTTCCCTTCCTTGACTAAAGTACTTTTATCAAATACAAACTCCCATGTTTCACGAATTTTCAACGCGATTATTGTTTTAAAATTACATACTTACTGAAATAAATAACTCAAGAAAAATCGGCAGATTCACGGAACGTGCGAGCCAAAAACTAAAGAAAACGGACAAGGGTTAAGGGTACTGAGTGAAAAAAAAACTCACAAAACAAATAAATATTGTGCTAATTTAGATTATACAAATTGAAATTATATTTAATTATTTACATAATATTCACGATTTTAAGTGCGTAACCATATTTTTCTTTATTTTTTGGTTTATTATTTACTTTAACTGTAAGACATTGAATGTCATTATTGACATATTATTCTTTGATACGAACTAACGCTTTTGTTCTATGTTTGCACTCAAATAATTCATCATACTTTTTTAGCTCCTAAGTTCTTCAGTCTTCAGTCTTCACTCCTCAGCAACTCATTAGAGTCAAAGTGTTCTGTGCTACTCAGTAATGAGTTGAAAAAGTGTTCTTAAGACTGTTAGACGGCGTTTTGGAATTTTAAATTCTAATATGTTTTGTTGAATGATCCTATCTTTGGTAAGTGTGTGCTAATACTCTAGCTACGATTGATTTACGAGAAATGACTAGAAACTGCTGTATAGAAAACTGTAACTCTTCATCATTACGAGCTGAGGATTTTGGCGTTACATACCACAAATTTCCAAAAGACCCCATATTACGCAACACTTGGATTGAAGTCACACACACCCTTGCCAATGTAGAGTTCCCTGGTTTTGTATGTTCGAGACATTTTTGTAAAAAAGACTTTAAAATATATCAAGATTCAAAATATATTCTGATACCAGGTACTTAAGTTTCTGAAGAATGCTGTAGTTATCAGATTGTATTGTAGTTAGGCTGTTTTCGTTAGTGCATGTTATTTGCAAAGCAAAACATAATTTTCACATGTATTATTTGCTATCTTCACTGTTTTTGTTTCTCATTTAATTTATTTTTAGATTATATTTATGTTGCTATGTCCTTTCTGAGCGTGGAACCTTTTATATATAAATCTGTAGTGTATTTTTATAGCAAATTTATAGTTCTGTAATATTTTTGCATGTAAATATTATTATATTTATTATACGCATATTTAAAGCCATATAATTTTTGCAGGTGCAGTACCATCAATATTTTCTTGGAAAATGGCTGATATTGTGGATAGTAGTAGTCCTCATGATATTTTTGAACGTGACAAAAATGAAGATAAGAATACATCCTCTAGCAGCAAAGATTCAGAACCAGAAAACATAGATAAGATTCAAAAGTTTATAGATGAGCAGCATCATAATTTAAAACCAGATAAAGACAATGTAGAAGCTGAGCTCAGTGTTTTGAGCCTTACAAATGAACAAACTGAAAATATGAATGGTGTTGTTAGTATGATGCTGACAGAACCAGAGACAGGTCCTACTGATGCTGATATAAAAGATAACATACCTGGGAAAGAGATTGAAAAATGTGAGTAATCACTTTTGTATTACATACAACTTTAAATAGTTGAAATATTGCTGTAATATACATCTTTGATAACAAGCTTAGAAGACCCTTGACTATTACCATCAGGTTATTAACCACCAGCTTAGGAGACCCTTGTCATTGTTAATTTATAGTTTTACACATGGTTTATTATACCAGTATATACCATAATACCAGTATATACCATAGTACCATAATAATGCTTGCATATTCTTGCTCTCTAGCTATTGTAATTACTGAGCTAATGAGATTTAACATTAGCAGCGCAATTCTGCTGTCACTTTGAGACATAAGTAGGTGGTTAAATACAGGGTGCAAATGCAATACCTTGGAAGGCTGAGATCATTGGCAACTACAAGGGTGTCCTAAGCTTCCTGGTCGAAATATCATACAAAATATGTGCAATGTTAGACATCGGATATAATAATATATTATTATGTTAAGACATTCTGTAACTAGATCATTTGGTTCAGCTCTTCCTCAATATCCGTTGTCAACTTCACTGACATTTTCAAGGCACATCCTTACTGCCCATATTCACATGCAGCGACTCATACAACTTGATATAATTCTTCATTAAAATCAATATTGACCTATTACCTTAGTAACAAGCTAGAACAAAAACCGGCTATTTATGGGTAACACAATGGTGCCTATTTCTGCCATGAAGCAATGATTTGTAAACATTATTTGGTATCAGTCTGAAGGGCACCATGGCTAGTGAAATTACTTAACATCTACAACAACAAATGAAACTTAACATCTTATGTCTCAAGGTGACTTGCACAATTGTAGTAACACTCAGAATTTCTGGGTTTTTCAAGAATCCTGAGTGGCATTGCATTATAATGGGCAGGGTGTATCAATTACTATCAGCTGAATGTCCTGGTTGTCACTTCCCTAATAAAAAAAAAGTAGTTCTAGTAATGTTGTTTTATTCTAGGTACTATTGCTCTTACTGTTGGGTCTAAGGTTGAAGCCAGGGATTTTGCAGACATTTGGTACCCTGGAGAGATTGCTGAAGTAGATTATGATGAAATGGAAGTGCTGGTCCACTATGAAAATACTTTTAACAAGTAAGCTTTGTACAAATTATATAATATACATTTTATTGGATCCCTTTAAAATATGGAGACTGTCATGTGAGTTACTTACACTTGAGAAAATTTATTTGAATAGTATTGAAATTGACCCAGTGATTTGGTCAGTTGACAGCTACAAGGAACAAACATATAAATAGGTTGCAAACATGCAAGTATAGGAGTATTAAGTTTAAAAAAATTCAATTATGCACATTATGTTCTCAGTGTTTTTGTAGAATTCACAGCTATCATATTGCAACATCTCCCAACATTAATTAATCATCACCACATCATATCTGGTGTGACATCATAATCATGATGTTTATTAACCAACAGATATATTTGTCCATACTACAAAAAGCTCTTTCAAAAAGGAAATCATTTTAAGTATACTGTAATTGAGGGGTTGATAGCGACTTTAGACATATGCACATACACTCATAGACACATTAGCATTATAATACAATATATATTATATAATGTAATAAATAAATCACATAGTCACCTATATATCTATTATAGTGCATACCTACCTAGGTTTGTACTTTAGTACATCTGGCTATTATTTATAATAGCCAGATGTCACGAAATTAATAAATAAATTATCATATTAACTTACTTTCCATTAGGTTGGGTACTTTGTTTAAATTTTGATTATTTGATGATCTAAAGGCAGGTAGCCTTTGCCTGGTAGAGGAAAAAGGCTAATTTAAAAAAAATATTTAAATTTAGAAATAAGTCAAAATGTCAAAAAAGTGATAGAATAGAAATGTCAATGAATAAAAATCTCTAAGGTTATGAAAATTACGAAAATAAAAATTTGAATAAAATTATTACATAATATTTTCAGGCATGATGAGTGGATAAATGTAAGCAGTTCAAGACTCAGGCCATATATTCCTAAACCTGAAAATTGTTCGAACTTACCAGAAATGGCTTCTACTAAAGGTTCACATGATGAGAATACTATTCAAAAAGATGAAAGTAATGTAGAAGAAAATAATAAGGTGACCTTTATGCCTGGTGAGCGTTGCCTTGCTAGATGGCGTGATAATAGACGATTTATGGCCACAATAAATAAGGAGTTGGAAAATGGTAAAAATACTTTTGATTTGATAGTAAAAAGTAATTTATGAACTTAATGGATTTTTATGTGTAGTAAAAACAATAAGTATCCAATGTAAGCTTATAGTTTCTTTGATTACTCTCTCTTATTCATTTACATTTCAATTAAATAAATTAATACTCTTAAAAACATTTAAAGCTTTTTATGCCAAGTCATGCATAAAATAATGTTAATGTGAAAATTTTGTCTTCAAATAATAATTCATTCATTAAGATCATTTAAAATAATCTGTAGTTATATTATTCTAACTTTTAACTTAACTACAATTGTTTTTTTATCTCTGTAAAGTAGGAGACAATTTATTGAGTAATAAAACAAATCTATATATATAAATAAAATTGGAGTGTCTGTTTGTAATATTGAAATAACCGTTTTTCACTGCATGTACATGAATATGTATACGGTACATACACCAAAATAACATTTTTATAATTTTTATGTCTGTCTGTCTGTTTGTTCCGGCTAATCTCAGAAATGGTTGGACCGATTTTGACGGGACTTTTATTGGCAGGTAGCTGATGTAATAAAGAGTAACTTAGGCTACGTTTATTTTAGAAAAATTCTTTTATTTGAGAAAAATTAAGTAATGTTGCAATGTCCAAGTAACGATAAAAAAAAGAAAAGTCAAAAAATAATTTATATGGCAAAACAACGTTTTCTGGGTCCGCTAGTATAACAAACATTTATTGATTAAGATACAAAAACAACAATCATGATAAATGTAGATTATGTATGTTGTAAACATTCACCACCACTTTTGGTTGGGCTTTTTTGGGAAGACTGGCAAAAAACTAAAGAGCCACTCTTTTAAATCAATATTTACAGCTTCATTGTTTTACAGATTATTTTACTTATTATCTGATTATAATATTAACTATGTAAAGCAATATAATATTGAGGATTTCTTTACATATTAGTTAATAATTCAACCAGAATAACTTAGTAACAAAATTAAAGCAAGAAAAAAAATTTCAACCACTAACTAAGTAGTCATGATTTTGTAAAATATTATATCACCTAATATTATATTATTTGATTACCAAACAATGACAAATAGAATATATAAGTAATTTAACTAAACTTATCTAAAATTAATAAGAAGACTTTCAACTTCAAAGAGTAGTGGAAAATAATGATGAATTAATTTTCATATAATACTTTTCAGGTGAATTTGAAATAGTGTTTGATGATGGTTTTCATTGGAAGTGTGCATCATCAAGGTTGTATAAGCTGAAAGATCCCTCCCTCTCAGTTGATACATCTACATCCACAAGTGTGTCTGCTTTGTCACCAATACCAGCTGGCACAGGTCCCATGGGAACACAGGGGTTAAATGTACCCTATCACACACATCTGTTTGATCCAACACGTGATTATTTAAGCTCGAAAAGCGAACGTCGCGAAATGAAAAGGAAATTGAATATCAAAGAAATTTTTAATATAGGCCAAAAGAAAAGGAAAATTGTATCAAATTTCGAAAAAGAAAAAGGGAATGCTGAAACGAAGCCTAAAGTAATTAAAAAACAAACTAAGAAGAAGATTGAGTCAGAAATGGAGATCAATAAGAAAACAGGTAAGCTAATTTATGATCCAAAGCAAAAATGTTGCCACTAATAATTATATTTTTAAATATAAATTAAATACAATGTGCCATGTGGCAATGCACAATTTTTTATGCTACACACATAAACTCTATAAATGTTTAAGTGAACTCTCATATTTTATAAACTGAATACCTAGAGGGACATTGTTTGTCGCGAAAATGTACCTTTGTAAAAACACATTATTCTTTTGGTATTAGAGGGAGCTGGTGCATTAAGTGTGTCCTATAGAGCAAATTATCTTTAGCAACTGGTATTTATTTGATCTTTCGGATATATCTATCTGATGATAGTTGAAATATTGATATATTTTATTCATTTTTATTAATAATAATAAAGTGTCTTTTATTCAACTAAAAACAAACAACTGTTTGCCAATAGGCATAGGCCTCCTCCAACCTTTTCCACTCCTTTCTGTACTTGGCAACCCGGCTCCAGGTCACTCCTGCAAATTTGGCAAGGTCATCGTCCCATAGTTGGCGGGGTCTTCCCCTTTCTTATGCCATTATATTCCGTGACCTTTGTGTTCCACTTCTCCTTCTCTCTAATCATATGCCCAACCCGAAATAAAAACACCACAGAAACAGCAGCTGTTATCTCAGTTTTATTAAATGGCAAATAATATTTTTTGCTTAAAGCTGTTGAATCATCATTAAACAGGTTTTCAATAATCTGATAATGCATTAATGGTTCTTACTATCTAAATTTAATTTAATATATTGTAACAATTGCTTCAATATAATGTCAAGTCAATGTTTTCTATCACAACATTAACCACACTGCTTGATTTTGTTTGTGACGAGTGAGTGTGTCAAACAAACGAAATGGACAATAAATAATACCAACAATATTCCACTGTAATCAAATCGAATGTAGATTCTAATCTCCAAGCAATAAATGCTGTTTTTTTTTTGTTGCAGGGCATTTAACCTTCAATTTGCTAGCATGCTTCATTGATCATTGAAAAACTGTTTATTGATTTAACAACCACCTTTTCATCTTTGCTTCACATGTTTTAACCCCTTGTTTGATAATCATAAATAATTACAGTTGCTAAGATACATGACAACCAACAAACAACAACAAACAGTACAGATATTAATAATACATCAGAAACAGCAATGATTGAGGACTGTGACAAAATCAATCTACGTGATTTGGACATCGCAAGTGGTGATGATGACAAAATGCATACATCATATCTTTCAGATTCTTCAGATTTGAACAGTTCAACAGACCCCGTAAGTATCTTTGTAATTTAGAATAGCTAGCGTATTTATAGACTGTACCTTGTTAGAAAACATTAGAACTAGTAACATTATTAAATAATTTTAAAACCTAGGTTACAAAAGAGGAAGAATGCTTGAAAAGGTTTGAGAAGCCTGATGAGATTAAACATGAAGAAGAAATTGTTAAAATAAGAGAAGCAATCATGAGACTGGAGAGTAGTTTGAATACAACAGATTCAGACAATATTAAAATAAAACAGGAATTTGTAAAAGTAGAATCTTTTGATGTAGATACTTTGACTGACAATATTAAGGTAGAAAGTCTAGAACAATCAGAAGTAGACCTGGAAAAAGTAGAAATAACACTTGAGAAAGTAGAAACACCATTTGACCATGTAGCAATAAATGTAGAAACATACAAGAAACAGGCAAACGAAATAAGTCCTGAACAACTAATTGAGATGCAATCAAGTAACATAGAGGTAGTGAAAGTGGATTTAGGGAAACCGAAGCTAAAGAAGGAATCGTTGAAGTTGAAGAAGAGTAAGAATATGAGGTTGATGCGAGAGAAAAATGTTAAGCGAGAATTCGAGAGGGTTCAGAGCGAATTGATGGAGGTGAAGCGACAGATGGAAGAGATGCGACAGCAGATGTTATTGAAAACTGAATCAATTGCGCAAAGTGGTGGCACCAAGGAAATGGCAGAGAGTTTCCTGTTGCCTGGAGAGTGGTGCTGTAAGTGGGTAGATGGAGAACCAGTTGGTAAGGTGCGGGATTCTGCAGACAACAAACACGACGATAAAGTGCCTACGTTACCGCGCCGTAGTGTTGAGGTAATTATTATATTTGTAATAATTTGTTGCAAGGAATAATAGGAGAACCTTTTAGAAGTCAACGTCGTTCTTACAATTGCTCTTATCTCTTTCAGTAGGGCGGCGCACCGCTTCCTAGTTCTTCCGCCTGTTCCGTCTATATATATAAAAGAGAATGTATGTTTGTATGTTCCCTAATAACTCCTAAACTATTCGACCGATCTCAATGAATAATCTTTTGTAATAGATTCGTTGAAACTCAAGGAAGGTTTACATATATAATTTAAATGGCAAAACAACGTTTTCCAGGTCAGCTAGTAATAAATAAACACCTTTGCAAAAGAAGAGCCTTTTGATTAATTCAAATAATTAATTGCATAATACACAAACTGCTAACAAACACCTGAATTGAATAGAATATTTTTAAATAACTTTGAAATTTTCAAATTTTAATATTTTTATTTGACTTTCCAGTACTTTTTAATACAAGGACAATTGTTTTTAATTAATTGAATGCATATAAAACATCTTTTGCTTAAGATTTCCATACAGTTTTTGTACAGAAAAGTTTAGTGTGCCGATTTTTTTGTTTATTACACCTACATTTCATCTTCTTCTTATTTATATACTTGTTTACTGTATCATAATTATGCACATATTATAGCAGGCCTGTCTCACTTCCCGTATAGGTATCGACGTGCGGCGGCCTTTACAGAGTAGGCCAGCAAGTAGGGATTTTTTTATTTTCTTTGTTGACCACAACCTACTTCACAGATCTGACCGATATTTTGAAAATGGAGAAACATAAATTAAGCAAAGCATATTAAAGATCATTGCGAGCCAAATTTAAATTTTTTAAGCTCCTTTACAATCTAATTTTAAGTGGTTATTATGATAATTAAATTACCATCCATGATAGCTATTATTTAGATAAGATTAGATAGATATTTATTTTCTATATAATAAGTAGGTTTGACTATGTCGTGGTCTTTCCTACGCATACATTACTATCTTTAGGTTTGAAAACGAAAATATTGATTTAAAATTACGATTACATGCCTTTTTTAGAAAAAACAGCTATTTTTACAAGATGACCTAATACTAGATAGGTAAGAGTCACGTGATAGAAAGAGAGGCAACTTCTAGGTGAATAAAAATGCAGGCTTATTTGCCAAACCACTGTGCGATCTGAATTACACCTTATTGTATGACCGCAAGAGTCCCTATTTCTTTAATTGATTTTAGCGGAGTAAGACTTCCGTACTTGTACTATTATATATTATTTAGCTATGGAACTATTATTCAGGAGTTTCTTCCAGGTCTGTGGTGTCACACACATCCATTAAGAAATCGATCTAAATATTGGGTGAAATGCTGTTTAGTGTATCATACTATTATTGTTTTTTTTTAGGTTGAGGACAAAAGGTTACCAGTTGGATGGAAGAAACTTTTGGTTCGCAGAAGTTTGGGTCAGTCAGCTGGAAAATGGGATGTGGTTTTAGTCGCGTAAGATCTTAAATGTTTATAACTTTATTTTAAATTTTAAGCGTTATTCTGATTCATTAAACTTAATTCTGTAGCTCAAGTTCCGTAAAATTATTTTCCTCCGTGTGTATAATTCAAGGTCATCAACACACATGAGCATCTGTAGCAAATAATATATTTATTTCGACATATCTTATCTTTAAATAAAACACTTTTAAGCGATTAAAACGCGTTTAATTGTCACTGTGTTTTTACATTACATTTTTACGTAAAAGTTAAATTTTTGTCAAAAGTAAGTTCTCCTGAAAACGTGATCTTTTTCAGGTCTCGAAACGTCGAGTTAATTAAAAAATTATGAAAATGTAAGTTATATACGCAAAAATCGAACGCGAGGACAGTTACGATTACTCGCATTTTAATCCTTTAAAACGTGTTTTATTTAAATGTGTCACACTCGCGTTCACAGAACAGAAAAAACTAGTAGAAGTGGCATCATGTCATTTTACTATGGAAACCAATGTCGCCAAACTCTTATCTATTAAATATGTAATACACACACTTAATTCCGGCTTTATGATACGCCTAAATTCACAATCACGAAAAGACATAACTACAAATTTATTTACATCAAATTCGAACTTAATACAATTACGCTCATCTCACATTCTTAAACTGATTGTGACAACCTCAGAACTTTTTCTTAAATTGAGAAAAATAACGTATAAAAACTTGAAGTAATAGGAACTCTATAACCATAGATTTGACTTCTGTCAAAATACCTAGTGTTGTACAAAAATGAACAAACATATCGATAGGTTAGTGAAAACTAGAAATGATCTAATCAGGGTTGATAAAGTATATTACCAATACAGTACGTCGTAAGCTAGAATAATAAAAGGCCAATATTTTTTCTTAGGCATATCGTTTTATTTAAAAGAATGGACAATATTTAGCTCAATACAAATAAAATCAAGACAGTATACACGAAAAGTCTTGGAAAGTTACATAATCAATATTATATTTACCTGGGAAGCAATACACGCATAAAACATAGTTTTTTTTATAAGTATTCATCGTTCTTCTGTATAAACCCAAGGGGCCAGCAAGACATGAGATTTTATAAACCGTACTATTTCCAAAACAAGCAGTAACGAATGATTAATAAAAAGAGAAGCTATAAGTACTGATGAAGTATTAATAATCTTGTTAGTCTTATGATATTTTATAATATGATGTCCATATACTCCAATGATTGCAAACATTCTCAGAATTCATGGTTTTCGATCTAAGTTTTACAATTCTATGTCGTATTTCCTCTACTCCATGACGTTACGTATTTACTTGTGGGAGGCTCCTTAGCACCGGATGCCGGCTAGATTATGGGTACCACAACGGCGCCTATTTCTGCCGTGAAGCAGTAATGTGTAAACATTACTGTGTTTAGTTCTGAAAGGCGCCGTAGCTAGTGATATTACTGGGCAAATGAGACTTGACATCTTATGTCAATGTCTCAAGGTGACGAGCGCATTTGACGTGCCACTTAGAATTTTTGGGTATTTCAACAATCCTAAGCGGCACTGCATTGTAATGGACAGGGTATATCGATTACAATCAGCTGAATGTCCTGCTCGTCTCGTCCCTTATTTTCATTACAAAAAAATGTGATGAGGTTTTTCTTCTACTCCACCTCGACTCAACCTTATCGGTGGAACATCAATATATGCCAAATGTTAAAATTTAATTAAAAAAATTGTTTGTCTATATTTAAAAAATATCGCATATTTAGTTCAACTGGAATCTTAAACATATTTGTTTAATAATAATTAGCTGTACCTAAGAGACAATTAAAACTATTAATTTGAATTCATTGTAGTCTCTCTTGTACCCAATTAGCTTACTTACACCCTTATTGCATGATGTTGGGAAAAGAGCAAATAATTTATTAAGATAATATTTATTTCGATTAAATTATATCGATATGTACATGCATGCACTTGTTGAGTAGCAAGATATTTTTATTGTTTACATTTATTATTCTAACATAAGTTACATCGATTAAACGTAAAGCAAAATGAATCATACGTCGTAATATTATGGTTCATTTTTAATTGTATAGGTATTTTTCACAACACAAAAAAATTTAATTGAATTTAAATCGGAAAATTATGATTACCAATGATAGGGAATCCCTTTGTGGGACATATTTTTATTGCGTCTATGATTTCTACAGTCAAAAATGCCACAATAAGGCATATTTGTATTTTTTTAAAAGATAATTATGCTTCACTTGACATCAAACGACTGGTCTCACTTGCGCCTCGAGTAGGTTGTACACAATAGTGGCGACAGGGTGACGCCCACATGCCACTTCCACTTGTTTTTTCTGTTCCGTGCTCGCGTTCATCAAAGAATATATCTTTTGTTAATCGCAGTATTATCAAAAACAAAAATTGTACTACAGAATTGTCTTTGTTGAATAACTACTGATTTAAAAGTGTATAAACTAAGAATTGACTAAATGTTTTTTACTCTCCAAATGTTTTATAAAGGCACGAGACTAATGTCTCGTGCCAGACTTTGGCAATTAAACATCTCCTGAGGATGCCTCGTGTAGAGGCGAAACACGTGTCGAATTGTTTAAAGACAAATATTGGCGGAATTGACACAAAAGACAACTCAAAACATTTGGATAATAATCATGGATTTCCGCAATGTAACGCATTCTTCAATAAATTTTCAAAATATTCTCACAATTTTTTTTATTACAGACCAGATAATAAAAAGATTCATACGAAGCATGAGATGCGTTTGTATCTAGAGTCAAACATGGATGACGCACTGAAACCTTACGAACCCGCGTTATTAGACTTCAGTGTTCACCAAAAACTATCGCGGCGCCTGGGCTGGGTTACATACTCCCAGGGGAATGAGAAGCCTTCTATGCCATACAGGAAGAGGAAACTATCGCTTGTACGTGATGGTAGATCTAAACAGAAACTCAATATTAGGAAACCGAAAGCTGTGAGTCTATGTCTCAAATTCAAATATTTTTCTTAAAAATAGAATATGATATTACTTATTGAAAGTCAAAAACGGGCGTTGAAACTCAGCGGGCTTTCTTTTTTATTTATCTTAAATAAAAATTTGGTAACAATGTAAGTAGGTACAATAAAACTTGGTCATTCCATTCCCAATCTGTGGTATCAATAAGAAAGTCATTTATGTTATAGTAACCATTACTATTTATTTTGAACATTTTCTAGGATTTTGATGTAAAAGCATAAACATTAAAGCCCCACAAAAGGCCCACTAACTCGACTTTGCAGCATAGTAGGCATTATAAGTTTGTCTGTTCCTGTGGTATCATTTTGGTTATGACAGTTTCTAGCAAATACACTTATATGCCTATGTACATAGCATTATCAAGAATATATATTATTGGGAAGCAACAGTTAAGATGTTGATTTCTTTAAATTGTGCTCTCAATTATTATTCAGGGCCTAGGTTATAAATAGCGCGAATATCTTTTCTGCAGCACAAATATGGTATTAATATCGGCTGTACTTCCCCATAACAATATACCATAGGACACAATACTATTTTTTTTATGGAATAGGAGGACAAACGAGCGTACGGGTCACCTGTTGTTAAGTGATCACCGCCGCCCACAGTCTCTTGCAACACCAGAGGAATCACAGCAGCGTTGCCGACCTTTAAGGAAGGTGTACGCGCTTTTCTTGAAGGTACCCATGTCGTATCGTCCCGGAAACACCGCACAAGGAAGCTCATTCCACAGCTTTGTAGTACGGAAGAAAGCTCCTTGAAAACCGCACTGTGGAGGACCGCCACACATCCAGATGGTGGGGATGATATCCTAACTTGTGGCGTGTCGTGCGAAGGTAGAATTCGGCGGCAGGAATCAGGTTAAACAGCTCTTCGGAACACTTCCCGTGATAAATGCGGTAGAAGACACATAATGAAGCGACGTCTCTACGCAACGCCAAGTGATCCAGCCGTTCACAGAGCACAGGGTCCCCGACAATTCGAGCTGCTCTGCGTTGCACGCGGTCAAATGGATCGAGCTGATACTGGGGTGTGCCAGACCAGAGATGACAGCAATACTCCATGTGTGGCCGGACCTGCGCTTTGTACAACGCTAGAATGTGGGCCGGCTTGAAGTATTGCCGTGCTCTATTAATGACGCCCAGTTTCTTTAAAGCCAATTTGGCTTTGCCCTCCAGATGGCCACGAAATTGGCGATATCTCGAGATTTCGAGACCCAGCATTCCAATACTAGTCGAGGCTTTGAGGGAAGTGTTGTCGAAGAGCGGTGATACGACAAATGGTTTTTTTTAGTGGTAAACGCGCAAACTTGAGTCTTCTGGGGGTTAAATTGGACAAGGTTCAATTCACCCCATTCCGCGACCTTCTCAAGAGAGGACTCGATAGAAGACACAAGTTTCTCCCGGCACTGGTCGACGATTTCCCGAGAGAGACCTGCATGGCCCGTGTATACGGCATCACCAGTGCTGTCGTCTGCATTAATGTTGGAGGTGTCCAACATATGATTGATATGCAGAAGAAACAGCGTAGGAGATAGCACAAGCCTTGGGGCACTCCAGCATTCACGGGCTTCAGGTTCGAGCAATGTCCGTCGACAACGACCTGTATGCTGCCCCTAGTGAGGAAGCTGGAGGTCCACTTGCTCAAGCTCTCGGGAAGCCCAAATGATGAAAGTTTTGAGAGGAGCGCCTTGTGCCATACACGATCAAAGGCCTTCGCTATATCCAGACCAACTGCCAGGCCTTCCCCCTTGCTTTCAATAGTCGCAGCCCATCAATGTATTAGGTGTACCAGAAAATCACCTGTCGACCGACCATGGCGAAAGCCGTATTGTCAGACGTTGTTCAACTGGTGACCCTCTAGGTATACTAAGAGCTGACGGCTAATTAGGCTCTCCATGATTTTGGAGAGCAGGGAGGTAATAGCAATAGGCCTGTAGTTTGCCGGATCCGAACTGTCTCCTTTTTTTTGGATCGGATGGACAAGGGCTGACTTCCATGAGTCAGGGACTACGCCTTTGGAATAAGAGTGCCGGAATAAACGCGTTAGCACCGGCGTCAACTCAGGGGCACACGTTCTAAGCACGATTGGAGAAATGCCATCCGGCCCGCCCCACTTCCTGACATCCAACGAATACGGAGCTCGCCTAACAGTTTTCTGTCTGAACTGTACTTCAGGCATAGAGCTCTGACACCGCGGGTTGGTTGGCGGTGTTTTTCCGCTGTCGTCAAGAGTCGAGTTGGAGGCGAAAAGAGCGCGCAGGAGATCGGCTTTCTCTTTTGCCGTATGGGCTAGGGTGTCATTCATGTGCAACGGCGGCATGGACGGCTGGCTGAAGTTACCAAGAGCAGCTTTCAGCAGGTAACTGGAAAGCTGCTCGCCGGTTATGACTTTGCACGGGCGATTTGCCGCTTAAATAATCTGGAGGCACGGTTGTATTTTCTCTTAAGAAATATGCAGTTCGGATGCTTTGTGCCCAGCGCCGCAACCCAAGTTCGACACGCCTGTTTTTTGCAGTCAGATGCTGCTTTAACTGACGCATCGAACCAGGGCTGTGATCTGCCACCAATCGGTACTAGAGAGCTTGGTATAAAAATATCCATGCCCTGTAGTATCACATCGGCTACTGCAACGGCGCAGGCACTAGGATCATCCGAAGAGAAACAAACCCTGCCCCAAGGGTAGGATGCAATAAAAGGAACGCATCCTATCCCAATCTGCTGACTTGTAGTGCCAAACGCGGCGAGTCGCTGGTGGTCTGCGTGGGATAGGCACTACACACCTGACCAGGCAATGGTCGGACGTTCCGAGGAGGGCGTCGACAAAGACCTGGTAACCATCGGGATGTGTAGTCAGCAGAAGATCTAATAAGGACGGCATGTGGCTATCCACATCTGGGAGCCCCGTTGACGACTCAACCAATTGGGACAGACCATACGCCAATGCAATAATTATGCACAGATCGCCCTGCGTAGTCTGTGGTACGTAATCCAAGCCATTCGGCATTGTGCCCGTTGATGAATACTACGACTATGAAAATAACTAAATAAGTCGCCACCATAATATAATTTTTATGCTGTTTTTATATATTACTTACTTCATTTCTTCTGTCTACGCTACAATCCTTTCTGAACCTTGCTTAACAAATATCAGCTTCTTTCTGTAAGGCTGAAATCTATAGACCGTAATTCTCAGACTTTACTTACGAAAAACTCAGCCAACTGTGATAAAACGCGAACTTGACTTTTGCATTGGGCTGTCTTAGCTTAGGTTCATCATAATTTCAATAATAATAAAAAAACGAAATTAAAGATTATGCTTAGCTTACACTTAGCAAAGTTTTACGTAAGTATAATCTCAGCAAAGTCTAAGTATGCTTTATAGATATCTGCCTAAGATGACAACTTCCCAAGCATCTTCAGATCTTTCTCAACACAATTTTACCAATATTGGGTATAACTTGGGTTATTTTTCTTCCAATTGGCGGTTTCCGCAACTCGACGTCATATGCGCCTATTTTGCGTGCGAGGGTAGAGATTCTCCAAACTGCCAAGCTCCTCCATGAAGTCACCCAACTTCTTAACGCTGCGCGAAGACTTCCCGAAGAGTGCCTGGTGAGCCCAGATTTTTTTTTATTCCAGCTTTCATAGCTGTGGTGTCATACCTTCCTTCAATGTGACCTACTCATCTTAGTCTCCGAGTCTTTCACAATGTCTCAATCACTTCATTATTATTATTATTATTATTATTCTGGCCCGGAGGCACCTAACGCACACACACTTCCACAGATACAGAAAGGAATGAAGGTCCATGTATAAGGTTCTTAATAGGTAAACTAAATTAGGTTTGGTGATAATTGGTAAAAAAATATATGAAACAGTGCAGGACATAATATGATTTAGATTGTATTTAATGTGTTGGATGTTTTGTGAATGAGAGTGTGGGGGTAGTTATTAAAGTACAGCTTATTAATTTCAGTTTTGTACACAACCTGGAGATGAACCAAGTAACACTAACATGTATGGTTCAGGTACGATGGATAATACTGCTACTACTACACTTGAAGACGGATATGGTATTTGTTTATATAATTGATTTTAAAATAATTTAGGTCATTAAAAGTTACTTTTTTTAAATCTTTTGGTTAATTTCAGTATATGTCGGGTCCCTGAAAGTACAAGTCAAAGATAATTTATTGTGTTGTCCCACTGAGGGTTGCTTTAAGAACTTCAGAAGTAGTGCACTACTGAAAATGCATATAAAACATTACCATAGAGAGTTGAAGGTAATGTTGGGTAAAGCTCCCAAAGTGGTGGACTTGGCCTACGCAAGATCCAAAGCCACACTTAAAGATAGGAAAAAGAAAAAGGGTGAACGAGTCATTAAAGTGAAACTGCCGAAACAAAAAAGAAGCGAAGAGAAGTTCAATTTTAAAGATATAAATAAAGAGCTAAAACGAAATATAATTCAACAAGAAAATAATATACATAAGATTGGAGACTCCCCTAAACTCCGCCAAGCTTTGGTACCTAGACCGGTTAAAGGTCCCAAAGTATTGTTGCCAGTGAGAAAAGTGAAATCCAGGGTAGAGAAAAACATGGAAAACGAACTAACTAATGACGAAACTTCAGCAAATGACATGAGTGAAATTGACTTTGAGACAGCAATATCGACACACACAGTTACAAAAACATTACAATCTTTTAAAAATGATAGGAACAGGTTATTTAGTAAAGCAGCCGTGAGCGAGGATGACGAATGGGCTGCGGCCAACTCGGATTTCGAGAGCAGATCCAGTTACCTGGGCTCGGAAACACCAGATTTTAGAACTAATAAAAAGATTGTTCCGCATCAGTTTGGCTCTTCCGAATCAAATGAAGAGCATAAGGACAGTGAAATGTATATGTATACTGAGAGTAAGTATTTTTTTAACTATAACTGTCATATTTAGATTTAATTTTTAACCAAAATTTATGAACGATGCGGGACTCGAACCCGCGACATCTAGCGTTCCGTCCGAGCGCTAGCCAACCGTTCGAGTGCTTCATAGACGCTGTTTTTTCTTTTCAATAGTGAAGCGACTCGCTTCTCTGCCCCGATAACAATAATTGATCGATATTTATTAAGGATATAGAATATGTAACAAACCTTATTGATAACATTTTCTCCTTGACAAAGCAATGTAACAAGTTATTATAATTTTATTCAAAATTCATAAACTTAACTGTATATGTATTTGATAACCAATCACAAAAGCTATTAATATTAAATATTCTAACTAGATATTTCTTATGGAATATACACCCTTTAAAGTTAACTATACGACGTATGCCATTTTCAAACCAGTATGTTTAATATAACCATATATATATACAACAAGTTGAGCAACAATAACAGTTATTAAAAACATCTTCATAAATTGTGACAATTTTTTGACTGTCGATCAATAAGAAATAGAATCGACATCGTACAGCTTGACTACTATCAGTTGATTAGTAGTCGAGCTGTCAAAGTTAAAATATATGGTTGGACGAAGTCTCAGACCAATTAATACACTGGACGAAGTGAAAGCTTCAAATTGTTTATTTTGTGCGTATGCCATTTCTACTAGTAGTAATTGTAGTTTTACTATCATAAGTAGAACATGTTACAGCGCTTATGCGCTTCCGATTAGGGTCCGATCCGTAACCGTAAAAACACGGTCGGGAGTAGTCGTAAAACTAATTCTATGGTATTTTACGCACAGATCCGGCTTTCGTCATCTGATTTATTTTCGTCTCCGTACCGGAGATGATTATTGACGGACGGAAGTAGCCATAGTATTATTTGTATGAACGTTCGCGCACTGCGTCCGATACGAATCCGAATTACCAGGGATGTGTAGTTGTGTAGTGTAGTTGTTGATACCTTCATAACTACTTTGTTAACAATAATAAATATTGTTCGATTAAGAACTGACTTTTATCTACCTGCTTGACTGCAATCATTTCTCCTGGCGGTATACTTTGTTTAAATTTTGTGCCAGAAGTTGACGCTGATTGTAAGGATTAATGATCAACGATGAAGGTAAAAAGTTGCCCCTAAAGTGCTTGAGATCGGACTAGTGCGTAAAGCAATATCCGAATTCAGTCTGAGATTTCTACACCTGTATTTTCACGGGTACGGATCGGACCCTGATCGGACGTAGTGCGAAAACGCTCTTAATCATAAATTTTTATCGAATATCTATTACAAAATCATTAAGTATAATGAATATTTAGTTATTATTTACTTAAGTTTGAAATGATATTTCTGGGTCTTTTATACCTACTTTTTATTTACATATGACATATTATCACTTTTTCAATAGATTTTAAACAATTAATGAAGAATAGATTTTAAAAAATAAAAACTAATGAAGTGTATGAATATTTTACTTTATTTTCGCGCCAAATCGCAATGTTTTGTCCGATTAGACCGACTCGGTATCACCCATGCTGACACAATTTACACGTACAGTGCGACGTTGCCAACTCATATGAGCTATCCTTCTTACTCATGCAGTGGTTTCGGGAAATGAACAAAGATAACACACATAGTATAAGAGTGGCAACAACTCAAAGCAAGCTGTAGTTCCGTCCAGTGTAATAATTGGTCTGAGGACGAATTATAGTTTTAATACTAAGCAACATAACACTAGTTATTTATGCAAGTGTTGTGTAATAAGGGGTATGAAAGCACGAATGTGGGTTTATCACTCATGTGATAATAGTATCACATGAGTGTTTAATACCTAATTATTAACAGCATACAAGACTTTATCTACACCCATAATATGAATCCTCTATAAAAGATTCTGAAACAGTTAGCTTACTGCTTACATTAAAAAAGTCAAAACCATAATATCATCCAAAAGAGTGTTATTATGAAAAGGGATGAAATAATGTTGTACTGAATTTCATTACAACACTACTTTGGATGACGTAATGGTTATTAGGACATTCAGTGTTTTAATGTTGGCAATAAGCTGACTGATTTAGAATCATTAATAGAGGATTTAAAGCATGGGTCTAGATAAAGTAGTTTTACCATCCTTGTAAATTTGTTTGCAGCCGGAGAAAAGGTGAAGATAGAGCGCATGAAACGCGAAGAGATCATCAATTGCCACTGCGGGTTCCGCGAGGAGGACGGCCTCATGGTGCAGTGCGAGCTGTGTCTGTGCTGGCAACACGCGCTCTGTCACAACATACAGAGGGAGGCCGAGGTACACACACTATTGTATTCTTCTTAGTAGGACACTCTTGTCAGAGTGGTCGTGGTTGCGCTGACGAGGTACATGGTGGAGTGTTCGGTGGGTCAACATCCTTTCTGAGGGTAGATCTCACTATTGTATATTTGTAATTATATTCAATACAGTTGTTAAACATGGCGTACTTTCTGCTATATAAAGCTTATATAATTTTATACATCCAGATGGAGCCTATTGCTGATAGACAACCGATAAGAACAGGCTAGGCTTAGTGTGCGTGACAAGCTAGGTCTTACACTCGCGACTTATATGTCACTTTGTGTTGGTGCGCGTTCACTGCTCAAAATAGAGGTTAAAAGTCAACCTCAATTTTTTTCGACGTTTTCACAGCTGTCACAGTCTATCTAGACGCATAAATGATGCATCTTTCTTTTAAGACGTGGATCATTACTTTAACAGTGTAGTTTTAAAGGAGACGGATACCCTTTCATACATTATTGGGCCAAGATGTAAAAGGATGAAATAATAAGTGTCACTAAATAGCTTATAAATTAAAATAGCATCAATGAAAATTTGAGGATTTTTGGCAATCTGAAAGCTGAGTTATAGGAGGTTTTGTAAAATTGAGGTTATGCAGTATATCGGCAACAACCTATATTAAAACAGCAGATTTTTGAAATGCGATTGTTATTTTGCTGTATGATAATGATTCTACAAGTTCTGCAATATCAGAAGTCAAATAGAAAGAAGGAAAATATCAATAAAACACGATTTTCTGGTGTAGACGAGCCAGTGCCAAAGCAAAGTTTGTACAATAAATTTACATTTTACAAACAGAAAACTTTGTGCAATATTTATTTTTATGCATTTAGGCCTAGCACGCACTGCGAATAAAAAATCCGCCCGGAGTTTTCTTGTGGATAAAAATCCGCCTACTGAATCTCACCTAGCACGCACTGCGGTAAAAATTCCGCGCGATTTTATTCAGTCTGTACTCAATTCACAGCCGCGACGCACGTATGGATAATAGAACAAAAGATTTACCTTTTATTACGCCGTTAAAGGCGTATGAAAATGGAAACGGCGCCTATTTCTGCCGTGAAGCAGTAATAAGTGAAGTAAACATTACTGTGTTTCGGTCTGAAGAGCGCCGTAGCTAGTGAAATTACTGGGCAAATGAGACTTAACATCTTATGTCTCAAGGTGACGAGCGCAATTGTAGTGTCGCTCAGAAATTTTGGATTTTCAAGCATCTTGAGCGGCACTGCATTGTAATGGGAAGGGCGTATCATTTATTAATTACCATTTTTTTATGGAATAGGAGGACAAACGAGCGTACCCGTCACCTGGTGTTAAGTGATCACCGCCGCCCACAATCTCTTGCAACACCAGAGGAATCACAGGAGCGTTGCCGGCCTTTAAATCTATATAATATAATAATCTAACCATCTGAACGTCCTGCTCGTCTCGTCCCTTATTTTCATAAAAAGACCGATCAAAGGATTTTTCTGTTAAATATAAAGCCTCGCGAGAGCACCAAAGATATTTTTTAGGTATTTTAATATGACATAAAATACTTTCGATAATTTACTACGTATAGTTATACATTACCATTATTTCGCATTAAATTTGTCCCACAAGGGAGGTCTCATATAAATTACAGTTATTAATTCTTCAACATCAAAATCATTTTGTGGCTCTATCGATATTGACGCCGAAGACGAAGAGCACGACATCTTTCTTTCAAATGCGTTGAGCAACTAAGTCTAAACAGTCACGCCCCGCGCTTTGTGTTTTTTCTTACCGCAATGCGGTCGGCTACATACAACTCCATAGTTCACAGCATTTCGCGCGGAAAAAAATCCGCACCGCAACTCCGGATTGTTTGCGGTAAAATATTCGCGCGAATTTTTTTCCGCAAGTGCGTGCAGCTTCATACAATTTCATATGTCACAGAATTTTGCGGTAAAAATCGCGCGAATCAAATTAGCAGTGCGTGCTAGCACATACTATACTTACTTATAATTTTAAAATGATATTTTAGTATATTTCAACACGCACAATGGAAAAGGGTATTATTTTTAGTTGGCAACACCATTGTTTAAATTTTTGATCTCGAATAACATTTCCGACTATAGTGATTTTTGTTTTGCACACTGCAGCAAAGCGATGATGTGACGTCATCAACGTCAGGTCTAGAGATTATGTAACCGGGTTATCTTAGAAGAAAAGAACACTTTGTCATTCGCTCGACGTTGTTCTTTATAAGGCTTAACACGAACCTTTCATATCCAAATCCGGTGTTTTTTATTGAGTGTGAATTCTGCTAAGTTTTATTTTTAATCAGTTCGACACGTGTTTCGCCCCTACAGGAGGCATCCTCAGGAGATGTTGACTTGCAGAACTCTGGCACGAGACTGTGTTTAGCTAATTAAAAAAACACCAACACTTCTTCACTATTTATAATACATCACACATAGAAGGAGAATATAAAACATAAAGCACTTAAACCAACACTGATAATATGTTATTCTACATTAATCACACTATAGAATACTTTACTTGGTTTGGACATGTCGAGAGAATGAATGAAAGTGTTGGAAGGGGTAGACCTAGGCGGACGTTTCAAGATCAAATCAGGGACGTCCTGAAAAAAGGCCAGGTCAAGAGTACCGTAAACCGGAGAGCATATATGAAACAAGTATGTAAGGATCGTAGCAAGTGGAAAGAAGTGGTCTCTGCCTACTCCTACGGGAAAGACGCGTGCTTTTATGTATGTATGTATGTACAATACTTTAGAAATTAATAAACAAGATTATTAATAAGAAATTACTGTTGAGAGATGCGTGAGCTTATACTTGCAATGGTAAAAATCGAATGACATTCAAGTACTTAGTTAGATCATATCACTAAAAAATTTTTTACCTACCCGCAGAATTTCAGATTATTTGGTTGCAGTATGCATTCTATGCGTATACCGCGACTCTGTCATAAATAATAAATATTATAATTATGTTGTATGAGTGTAATGAATGTCAGAATTTTCTGTTTAAGTCTGATGCCTGATTGAGTTATGTTTAAATGGATATAAATATGAAATAAAATATTTACATTTTTGTTTTGTGTACTTAGTATAAACATATGATAAAATAACTAAAATATAATATATAAAAATAATAATATATAATATATATATATATATATATATATATATATATATATATATATAAAATAACTAAAAAGAATTTTAACAAAAAAACAACCGACTTCAAAAACACTATTCCAAAACAATAGATATAATATGCACTTAAAAGTATAAAAATAATTGCGTATTTTTATACAATAAAATTAAATAATCTAATTCTAGTTACGATGATTGTCATTTTTGGAATCTAGTTCTCTTTCGCCACACAAGCACCAGCTTTCAAATAAAAAAAGAATTATCAAGTTCGGTTCACCCAGTCGAAAGTTTTGAGGTAACAAACATAGAAAAAATAAAAAAATCACACTGACGAATTGAGAACCCCCTCCTTTTTTGAAGTCGGTTAAAAATAATGTGTGTTAGCCGAACTGTGGACACACACGCAAAAACACGTGTCAAATTGATGAAAGACAAAATTTGCGGAACTTACACTCAATAAAAATCACATTGGGGTAGTTATGGATTTCCGAAAAATAACTAATTTTTTTTCGAACGATTCAGGTACCGGAGAAGTACACGTGCAGCATCTGCCTGAACCCGCGGCGCGGGCGGCGCTCCCAGCGGTTCGTGCACGACCAGGACCGGCTGTACGAGGGGCTGCTGCCCGGCGCCGCGCCCAGCGACTCGGCGCGCCGCTCGCACGAGCTGTCCGCCAACCTGCTGCGGCTGCAGGACGCGCTGCACGCCTGCCGGCTGAAGTACTACGTGGCCAGGTGAGTCGACCCGGCCGGCGGCCAATAGAGCCGCTCGAGCTCGTCACCTTGAGACATAAGACGTTAAGTCTCATTTGCCCAGTAATTTCACTAGCTACGGCGCTGTTAAGCTAAATATCAGAGATTATAATAAAAACCATAGAATAATAAAGCTCAGAACGATGCAGATGGTTTCATTCATAGTTCCTGTCAATATAGAAGTAAAAATATAACTATATTAATAGTGATGATATCATTAGAGCTTTTAAACTTATTAATGTTAAGAAATCAACAGACCTCTGGGACATTTCTATTACCGTTATAAAACCAATTATTGATATAATTGCACCCGAACTTGCATTAATTTTGAATGAATGTATAGACTGTGGTGTGTTCCCTGATTTAATGAAACACAGTAAAATAACTCCACTTTTCAAATCAGGTAGATGTTCTGACCCTGGTAATTTTAGACCTGTCTCTGTATTACCAACATTTAGTAAAATTTTCGAAAAAATAATTTTAAATCAATTGTAAAGGCACTTTAATTCGCATAATTTATTGCATTGTAAACAGTTCGGTTTTTCTAGGGGTAATTCAACTATTGACGCTGGTGTCGAGTTGATATCACACATTTTTGATGCCTGGGAAGAATCGCACGACGCTCTGGGCGTTCTCTGTGATTTGTCCAGGGCATTTGACTGTGTACACCATGACACATTGATCAGGAAACTACACCACTATGGTATTAGGGGTGTTGCTTTAGATTTTCTCTCTTCTTATTTGAGTGATAAAAGTCCAAAGAGTGTACGTGAATGGAAAGCGTTCCCCAGGATCAGCAGTTACTTTAGGTGTGCCACAAGGCTCAATACTTGGACCGTTTTCATTCTTAGTATACATAAATGATCTACCCCATTTTGTGAGGGACGTGTTGTTTGCACACGAAACATAGCGACAACAAAACGTTTTCGACGATGTAAACAATGCAATCTCGAAGGTAGTAAAGTGGTTTTATATTAATAATCTTCTACTTAATGAGAATAAAACAAAGTGTATTAGATTTATCCTACCAAATGTGAAACAAGTAAAAGCTAATATTATAATTAAAAACGACGAATTAGCTCTCGTGGACACCACTGTATTTCTAGGTATAACCCTCGATAATAAGCTTCAATGGAGCCCTCATATTGCTACATTATCGTAAGCCTACACCTTCCTTAAAGGCCGGCAACGCTCCTGTGATTCCTCTGGTGTTGCAAGAGATTGTGGGCGGCGGTGATCACTTAACAACAGGTGACCCGTACGCTCGTTTGTCCTCCTATTCCATAAAAAAAAACATATCGAAGAAGCTCAGTTCTGCAGCATACGCAGTCAAAAAGATCCGTCTCTATACAAATGTAGCCACAGCTAGAAGAGTCCATTTCAGCTACTTTCACAGCATTATGTCTTATGGTATACTGCTGTGGGGAAGTTCTGCAGATATTAACACCATCTTTGTGCTGCAGAAGAGGGCTGTTCGTGCAATTTACAATATGGGTCCCAAAGAATCACTCCGTGAAAAATTTAAAGAGATAAGTATTATGACCGTCACTTGTCAATATATTTATGAAAATCTGATGTATGTGCACAGGAATATTAACTTGCTTAAGAAAAATAGCGATAGTCATAAGTTTAATACTAGGAATAAAGATAAGCTTGCTGTTACCACTACCAGGCTCCATAAAGTTGATAAATCATTTAATAAAACAAAATATGTATTATAATTTTCTAGAGTATAAGTATATGTATTATTTTTACAAACTACATTATGTAGCTCTTATTATTATAAGAAACCTTAAATTGACGGTTCAAAATGTTCAAATACGATTTCAATGAATAAAGATATTTTCACTTGACTTGACTTAACACGTGAGCATTACGTACTTACATTCGCCGACACGCACACAGACAGCCAAATCAGTAAATTGTAAGAAATACTAGATTATATGTAATTTAATAAAAACATCACGTATTTATTATTATTGTTGCAACAATTTTTTAAGTGTAAGGAAAGAAGTTCTTTAGAATCGTTGTTTTATTAAACTCGATGAAACAAAAAAGCGAAACGATAGAGGCGCGTTCACAGCTATATCCGAGGTTTTCTAGGGTGCAGAGATCGAATTTGGGATAATTTTTGAAATCCAAGATGGCCGCCATGCAAAATTATGATTTCAACAAAATTGATATCGAATCCGAGGTTCTCGAGGGTGTAGAGAAGGATTTTGTGATTATTTTTGAAATCCAACATGGCCGCCGTGCAAAATTATGACTTCAACAATATGGATATTGTATCCGAGGTTCTCAAGGGTGTAGATAACGAATTTGGGATCATTTTTGAAATCCAAGATGGCCGTTATGCAAAATTATGATTTCAACAATATGGATATCGTATCCGAGGTTCTCAAGGGTGCAGAGAACGAATTTGGGATCATTTTTTAAATACAAGAAGTTCTGAAAGTATGAGGGATAGGTCATTTAGAATTATATCTAGAAAAACATTTCTCAAGGATGCATTAGCACATGGTATTAGTAAATGAAAAACAGTTGATATTTATGAAATTTTGAGGAAAGATCCCTACAGAGAAAGAAAAATATACCTTTGCCGTTACCAGGTTATGGCACTGCCGCTAAAAGACAGTACCCACACTCACATATTTTTCCTAAATATCTTTTCAAATCTAAACCTTTTTTTTTATTTATCACGAGGGGTTTTTGGATTTTGTTCCGCTAAGGGGGGAAGCTTCGATACGCATGACGTATGGACACGCACGTCACTTACAAAGTATGGTGTATTAAAGTAAAGTTCCTTTACAAGCTTCATCTTACAAATAAAAGTATATAATTATTATATATCAGCGTTTGCCAATATCAATAAAATGCCAAAATTAGCTTATCATAATAAATTTAAATGTGTTAAACCAACATCTTTGTTTTGTAGTAAGAAAAATCACCCTAAGCTGTATCTGTGGGCGAAAGACTGGGATAGCACGGAGCTGAATTTGACTAAGGACAGACTGAACTCGGATTATTCAGACTTGAACGTGATTATAAACAACATCGGCAAGGAGAACATGCCGCTGAAGACCGGCTTCGACCACGAGGACCTGCCCCTCACCACGGAGCTGGAGAGAATGTCCAATGGCCAAGGTAACTACTTCTCTAATATTGATTTACCAAATGATTTGTGCCCATGATCGTACTTTAATTATTTTTTTTAGTAAATCTGATTCCCCACGTTGTATACTTATTATGTATAGATATGTTATAATAAAATCGTAACAAAGTAGACACTGTACATCGAATGTTTTTTTTAATTATAATTCTTGCAGTGTGTTCTACTACTGTGTATATATTTGGGTTTATAAATGATCTTGAGCGGCACTGCATTGTAATGGATAGGGTATATCAATTACCTTCAGCTGAACGTCCTGCTCGTGTCGTTCCTTATTTTCATTTAAAAAAAAAGGCTATTTCGGTCGACGGATCATCCTAGCTATCCAACGCGGAAATGCTGCCAGTTTCCTAGGTACAATTCTCCGTAATGATAGTTTATTTTAATGTAATCATTTAGTATCGTAAATATAATAATTAGATTTGTTTTGCTTGAATAAATATAATATTATAGACATACTTAGACATGCAAAGATCCATATGATGCGGGAACAAACATCCATATTCATCATATAAATATGTTTGTACCTAACGGGATTTGAACCCGAGAAGTAGACAGTCAGCAGCGTCACAAACCACTGGGCGGTATATTGGTTGTCATAGTCAATGTTAAGTCATATAAAGTTTATTTAATTAGGTTTAAACTAAGCGCTTTTGAATCGTCACTATAATATAAATAACAAATGAGCTTGTAAGGTGTCGCATCCAATATACTTAGGAGTGGTGTTTAAATAATATCAAATATGCCTTTAGAGATTGAATTAATTGTTTGTGTAAGGTCGCTTTGTGAATATTATGATCGTTATTTACCACTTTGGAAGTGTCTCTCGCGCAAACTATTCAGTTTAGAAAAAAAATATATTAGAAACCTCTATATCATTTTTGAAGACCTATCCATAGATTCACACGTATGGGTTTGATGAAAAAAAATTTGAGTTTCAGTTCTAAGTAAGGGGAATCTCGAACAGTTATTTTTCTATTTTTTTTTTGTGAAAATGTTAATGCGGTTCACAGAATAAGTCTACTTACCAAGTTTCAACAGTATAGTTCTTATAGTTTTGGAAAAAAGTGGCTGTGACATACACGGATAGTCAGACAGACATGACGAATCTATAAGGGTTTTTTTTTTTATTAAAATACGGGACGAGACGAGCAGGACGTTCAGATGATGGTAATTGATACGCCCTGCCCATTACAATGCAGTGCCGCTCAGGATTCTTGAAAAGCCCAAAAATTTTGAGCGGCACTACAATTGCGCTCGTCACGTTGAGACATAAGATGTTAAGTCTCGTTTGCCCAGTAATTTCACTAGCTACGGCGCCCTTCAGACCGAAACACAGTAATGTTTACACATTACTGCTTCACGGTAGAAATAGGCGCTGTTGTGGTACCCATAATCTAGCCGGCATCCTGTGCAAAGGAGCCTCCTACTGGTAAGGGTTCCGGTTTTTGCCATTTGGCTACGAAACCCTAATAAGAGTATATGTAATAGAATGTGACAATATTGTTGAAGGTGTGTGCGGGCCGCAGCCCGAGGCAGCCATAGAGAACAGCGCGTGTCGCGAGCGACTGCTGCAGCACGTGCAGCGCTGTCAGGCCCTCGTCGACGCCAGGCTCGACTCCATCGAGGCGCAGGTCGCGGGTAAGACACACTCACACACACTCACACCTCTCACTGAGCACGCCACGTATGTCTCATGGGCACGTTATCGACCCAATAAAATGTAACAACAGTAATTGCGGAACTAAATTTCTCCCGCAATTACAAGTCTTGTGTAGTTCGCGAACGAACTCGTTCGAAAGAGCGCTCCCACAGGCGAACCGGTTACCAGAACCCTCGCTCCTTCATTCAAAATCGATCCTACGGATGCTACATATTAGTGATCTGTGCTACGGATCCTTTTTCGAATTCCAATACTGTTATGTGCTTCGCAAACTCTATTGCTTATTATTGTCTTGCGCAGGCTCAATATACAAAATATTCTGCGCATAGTTGTCAGTAGGTACCTTATTATGTTCACTAACTATAAGTTTTAGTTCGCATCTGGGGACTTCACTGTAATTCGCAGTTCTTTAGTAAACTACCGGAAAAGCGGGATCAGTCGAACGATCAGTATCGGATGCGAGAAACGAACCAAAAGATCGAACTAGTTCGTTGTTAACGAGCTGCGAACTTAACTGACCGCTCCCAGTCGCTAACTATTGTGCGCAACCCTACCGGAGAAATAGATGTGGGACTAGCGTATAGGTGACCTGACGACTCGATAATTAAATTTTGATTTGTCAATGTGTGCATTAGCTAGTGGTTTGATATTCAAAATACTAACTGACTGTTTACTAACAGCAACAGAGTCTACCTAGACGTATTAATTATATAAGAAATTACCAAAAGAAATAAAAGAGGAGACAGTGTTAAATAGATTTAAATTATTAACACTGTTCAATAATATACTTTTTACTCAATACACGAATATTACCAAACGAAGTGGTAACTGGCACCAAAAATATTTTTAATATTATAATTTTTGTGACTATTTTACTAGATTATCCCTTAACATTTTATTAATTATTATAATTGTATATTGTAGGGTCTTTTAGGTATGGCTTTAAGGTGGCCAATTTGAATGTACCTGATATTGATTTATGATATATTATAATTATAAATGTTTCCTGCAAATAAAGGACTTTGACTTTCAGAATTAGAATCTCAAGACCCGTCATTTGAAGACGACGAAACCGCGGACTTTTATCCCCGAACGAAGCAAACTATACAGATGCTGATGAGAGATCTCGATACTATGGAGGAGCTCGCCGTCATAACGTAGAGCGGTGTGACGTCACTGACATCTGTAGAGCGGACTTAGACCACCGTAACGACGACTTAGGAGAAACTCAGACTACAATAAACCACTCCTCGGGAGGCTCCTTTGCATAAGATGCCGGCTAGATTATAGGTACAACAACGGCGCCTATTTCTACCGTGAAGCAGTAATGTGAAAGCATTACTGTGTTTTTGTCTGAAAGGCGCCGTAGCTAGTGAAATAACCTGGCAAACAACTTATGTCTCAAGGTGACGAGCGCAATTGCGATGCCGCTCAGAATTTTTGGGTTTATCAATAATCCTGAGTGGCACTGCATTGTAATGGGCAGTATCAATTACATGAGCTCAACGTCCCGCTCGTCTCGTCCCTTATTTTCATAAAAAAAAGCCGAACAAAAAGCAGATCTACAATTCCTTGCGTCAGTACAACAGCTGTAGTTCGACGATTTAAAACTCCCGTATTAATACAACTGTCTGCTGTCACGCATCTAAAAATGCGTTCCGTTTCTCACACCAAATAAGTTAAGTCCGCATTACGCATAAATCAGTCATGGAATTCGACTTTTTTCAATAAAACGAATAATAAAATAAGTTTTGGATACTGTTATAATTTAGAACTATACTTTGTATAATAAAAGATTGTTTAATAATAATCGACAATGTACTGTAATTTATAAATATCGCCCGCTAGACTACTATTGGGCTGTCTTATCTTTAGCTCAGCATAATCTCAGCTGTCAAATGACTCTATATACCAAATAAAAGATTACGATAAGCTATACGTAGGTAAGTAGAGTCTGAGTACGATCTATAGATCGCAAATAATAAATTATAATCGACAATATTTCTTTTGAAATAGAAAATTGACTAAAAATGAGCCTTAAACAGTGTATGACCATGAAATTTGATTTCAATTTATACATTTCGGTCAATGTATTTAATTTATCCATATAATGTTGTGTTACTTTTTAGTGATTTATGTTCTCAGTGATGTAATATTAATTGTTAGTTGTAAATATTATAGTTTTTAAAGAATAGATGTATAATAAAGTATTGCATATTTTTTTGCTTTTAATTTTATAGTAGTTCTAGTGTAAGATACCTTAGATCAAACCTTTTTTTTATTCATGATCTCTCTCCCTCTTGAGGGATGTCCCCAATGGAGATGTTTTACGGAATAGGAGGGCAAATAAGCCTAGAGGTCATTAATTCATGGTAAGTGATGATTGCTGCCAACAATATTGAGAGGAATCTCAGGAGCATTGTCGGCCTTTTACAGCCTAGCGAAACTAAATTCATTCACTAGATTATATGAAATGTACATTCCTTGGATATATTCATAGATGAAGGCCATAATCTTGTACAAAATGAAGATAGCCGAAATCCACCACGATTTAAGTAACTGTTCGCTTTCAAACTTGGCGGATTATACTTCATACGCCATATTGTAATTACTATTACAATATGTCAAACCTCACTGTATGTTTTAAACTAAACTAAATTTAAATTTTTACTTAGGCAGTCCCGCCTCTTATTACATAGTATTTACATCATCTTTGGCCGTATAGGGAGGTAAACACATTTTTTTAAGTAAGTCTTTAATTGATGGTAAGTGATCATTGCTGCCAACAATCTTGCGACAAATCACATGAGCATTGCCGGCTTTGTTACCATTGTCATATAGTAGCAGAAACACCACCAGGATGTTATTTGGTATGTGGAAGAAAGCATAGTGTTCACAGTATATAATAATCCAGTTACTGGAACTATTTTGGATAAAAAAAAAATTGAATTTTGTAGTAACTACTTGGAAATAAAAAAAACATTTTGTATTTAAATATATTTATGTAAAAATGCATATTTAATCTTCATAGAACTTGGGCAGTTGGTCTCCCAGAACTACAGATCTTTCTACACCAGACTCAGAGATAACACCAAGCCGCACCACACCACCAGATGAGCCATCTCGAAGCATCGCCAAAGTGAGTGTATTAGTGACGAACTTCTTAGCTTCCTCCTTTGACATGTTTGGTTTGAAGTTGGCATCAACGTAACCATAGACATAACTTGACCCAGACCCTCCAATTGAAACTGCCTGGCGCTGCACCATTCCACCAATGGGCACTGAATAGATTTGACCTGCAAACCATATATCACATTTTGCTATGAAAAACAAGTTTTTTTATATGTCAGGACAAAGAATAAAGGTAGACTATTAGATCATAATATTTTATAAGTCTAGATAGACAGTCACAGTTTTGAAAACGTTGAAAAGAAAAATTTAGGTTGTAACCTCTATTTTGAGCAATGCACACACACTAACACTAAGTGACATACAAATCATGAGTGTAAGATTTAGCTTGTCACACTAAAGTAATAAACCTGGTTGTTTTCAATGGTTGTCTAGCAGCAACAAATTCTATCTAGACATATAAATTATCTAAGATTATGTGCAATACCTTCCCCATATTTGGGAAGTATCCAGTATCCTATCTTAAGATAGGTGTACAAAAATTATTTCTTTAGTATATCACTGATATTGATCTTACCTCCTTTCTTTTTATCCCACCCTGCTACCAAGATTCCAGCAACAAGGGAGTCTCTGTAATTATAACACAGCTCTCGGAATATGGCTGCTGCGGTTTGAACTAGAGGAGGCTCTCCCAGTTCCATCTTGTGGAAATCTAAAACAAGATATATAATCATACAAATTATTTAAGTTTTCTTTAGTGTTAATTCCGCCAATATTTGTCTTTAAAACAATTCGACACGTGTTTCGCCTCTACACGAGGCATCCTCAGGACGTGTTGTCTCGCCAAAATCTGGCACGAGACTGGCGAGACAACACGTCCTGAGGATGCCTCGTGATGCGAAACATGTGTCAAATTGTTTTAAAGACAAATATTGGCGGAATTAACACTAAAGAAAACTTAAATAATTTGTATAATTATGGATTTCCGCAAAGTAACGCCTTATTCAATAAAAAGATATATAATCATTATAACAGAAATAGTAATGTGATTACAGGACCATAGTTTCTATTAAATGTGTTTAAATATCTTAACTTTGAACTGGATTTGATGAGAGAAAACAGGCTCTCAGGACTTGACTTGAATAAATTACAAAACAAATATTTAATCAAATCAAATCAAGTCATTTAATTGCATAGATTGAGTGGGTACATTGGTTTTACATTATAATCATAGATGCTAACAATCTGCCGGGTAGGCATGCAAAAATAAGTTTAAGTAATGAACATTTTAAATGAAAATGGTGGGAAAAATGGAAAAAAATACATAATTTATACTGCGTTATAAGTGTATGAAACTTAATTTTGAATGAGTATTATTCACTATGGGTTAAGTATGTATAGATAAATTAAGAAACTCGAGAACATGTAAACAGATTATTGTTGATATTATTACCAGGGTGGTAATATGCATGTACCACAGTAGTTTTACTTTCTGTATAAGGTTAAGCTAAAATAGAAAGCATTTTTATTTTCCGAAATGTTTCCAAGGTGTAAATAATTTAAGCACAATGATTGCAGTCAGAGGATATATTTATACAGCATACTGAAGTTTATTGGAGAAACAGAGGAGTTAATAAAAAGGGGGCAAATGGGCAAGAGGCTCACATAAAGATCATTCTTCCATTTGTATTATATTATGAAGAGACCATGTGAAGAACCAAGAATATAAAAGAAGTTGCATAAAAGTGTCAGGATCACAATTCCAATTGGCGGTCTGTGATATGACTACCGCTCTGGATGTCCTACACAAATTATAAAAACAGCAATATACATATAGGGACATTATAGGGTACATTATAGGGATTATAAATAATACTCACTAAGATGGTATGTTACAATATCTGCAATAGCTTGAGTATCGGCAGCAGACCCGGAACGACAGCAGTAGATCTGATCAGTGATCTTCGTGAGCTTGTCGGTCACTCTGTTAGCAATGTAAGCACCGGTTGTGGTGCGAGAGTCAGCTCCTATTATAACACCACTGTCATATTCGCAGGCCATGATGGAAGTTCCAGTGCTGTGAGGGGCATTCATCCAGCTCATGCTAGGATCTGTGTAAGTGTTTACTACGCTAGTTGCCATCTTCACTGAAACAAATCATATTAGTGAAAAAGTAAGTTAGTTGGTTTAAAAATATATTATCATGTTTGAAATTCTGTAAGAACGTACATTATTTAAAAGTTTACTAATTTTTACAATATTTGTTAGTATGAAAATTTTGAAAGTCACGATACGATACGGCTTCTTAGCAAATTGCAAACAGTAAAGTCAAAGAGAATATAAACACTACGTTCAAGTAAAGATATTACTTGTAACTTTAATCAGAATGACATTTAGCATTTTTTTTTAATTTCACTCCTTTTTGGAGACTTTGGCTCGCACATTCCATGCATCCGCCAGCTTCAAGTTTTCTTTCATCGATTCACATTGCAAATTTTCTTGTATGTTCTACTTCAAAGTGTTTTTATTTATTTTAAGGTAGGGTTACAAAAATGTACAACACGAGAATTGAAATTTGATATGGTTAAGATAAATGTTCAGGTAAATAAATATATACAAAAAAAAAGAATACATTATTTACAATTTAATATTATTGCTATAAATATGTCTAGAAAGTATACTATACAATATAGGATCAACAGAACTCAGGAGGGTTTTTATAGAAGTGGGGAAAGGGACACGGATTATCGAACTATCTAAAAAGGAAGTTCTGTCATATTTAGGACAGGAAAAGAATAAGTGATCAAGATCCGCAAAGTCTTGTCCGCATTCACATTGTGGACTATCTATAATATGAAACCTTGCAAGGTGGGCCGGACAAGTGGTGTGTCCAAGGCGCATTCTTATCAATATGGTGGTAATGATTTTATCAAGTTTAATGACAGAGAACCATGACTTGTTTGGAATTATTTGTTGAATTTCGCAATAATTTTTGCCTTTAAATTGGCCACTTTCTGCCCAGACTTTACCCCAGGAGGCCCTGAGATATGGACCAGAAAGAACAGCTAAATCATGAGTATATATTTTAAAGGGGATTTTGTCACCACACACCACATTCATTCATTCTTCATTTGCAAGTCTGTCGGCTGTTTCGTTACCTATTATGCCACAGTGGCTAGGTATCTAGAAAAAGTGACTGAAAGACCTTTTGTTAAACACTTGTAAAGTTTACTTCTAATGTATGCTATAATAGGAAAAAATGATTTTGATTTGAAGGGAAATCGCAAAAGAGCCTGTAAAGCACTTTTGGAATCACATAAAATTAAACTATTATTAAGTTTACAAAGTAAAACATATTCTAATGCTTTGGCGATGCCAAGGCATTTTATTTTTTGAACAATATTATATTGGGCATGATAAACTCCTACTCCTACAAAATCTTTTAACATTCACTCCAACTTAAACGCCGTCCACCACCACCTTGGGACGGCGCAGCCGGCCTTGTTTTTCCTTACGGAGACGCAAATATCTCGACCTAGCGATACGTCATACTTATCGTACCCCGGGTACAAAATTGAGCACAATTTTTTACCTCATGCCGGGGTATGTGTGTACGTTAGGGAGGATATCTGCTGTCGCCGTCTCGGCAACTTTGAGGGTAGGGACCTGTCTACCCTCTGGCTCCGCGTAGATTTAGTGGACCGCGTCTGCATCTATACGTGCGTCTACAGGTCCCATAGTGGTAACGCAGAAACCGATCACCTCATGGGCTGCGTTCAAACGGCAATTGACGACGTGCTTGCACAGATCCCCTCCGCAGAAATCGTAGTCTTGGGTGATTTCAACGGGCACAATGCCGAATGGCTTGGATCACGTACCACAGACTACGCAAGGCGATCTGTGCATAATTTTGCAGTGGCGTATGGTCTGTCCCAATTGGTTGAGTCGCCAACGCGGCTCCCAGATGTGGATAGCCACATGCCGTCCTTATTAGATCTTCTGCTGACTACACATCCCGATGGTTACCAGGTCTTTGTTGACGCCCCTCTCGGAACGTCCGACCATTGCCTGGTCAGGAGTGTAGTGCCTATCCAACGCCAACGTCGCAGACCACCAGCGACCCGCCGCGTTTGGCACTACAAGTCAGCAGATTGGGAAAGGTTGCGTTCCTTTTTTGCATCCTACCCTTAGGGCAAGGTTTGTTTCCCTTCGGATGATCCTAGTGCCTGCGCCGTTGCAGTAGCCGATGTAATACTGCAGGGCATGGATATTTTTATACCAAGCTCTGTAGTACCGATCGGTGGCAGATCACAGCCCTGGTTCGATGCGTCAGTAAAAGCAGCATCTGACTGCAAAAAACAGGCGTATCGAACTTGGGTTGCGGCGCTGGGCACAAAGGATCCGAACTGCAAAGTTCTTAAGAGGAAATATAACCGTGCCTCCAGATTTTTTAAGCGGCAAATCGCCCGTGCAAAGTCAAAGCACGTCGTCAAAATCGGAGAGCAGCTTTCCAGTTACCCGACCGGAACACGCAAGTTCTGGTCGTTGTCGAAAGCTGCTCCCGGTAACTTCAACCAGCCGTCCATGCCACCGTTGCACATGAAGAATGACTCCCTGGCCCATACCGCAAAAGAGAAAGCCGATCTCCTGTGCGCTCTTTTCGCCTCCAACGCGACTCTTGACGACAACGGAAAAACACCGCCGACCATCCCGCGGTGTCAGAGCTCTATGCCTGAAGTACAGTTCAGACAGAAAACTGTTAGGCGTGCTCTGTTTTCGTTGGACCTCAGGAAGTCGAGCGGGCCGGATGGCATTCCTCCAATCGTGCTTAGAACGTGTGCCCCTGAGTTGACGCCGGTGCTAACGCGTTTATTTCGGCACTCTTATTACAAAGGCCTTTGTACATCCGATCCAAAAAAAGAAGACAGTTCGGATCCGGCAAAGTACAGGCCTATTGCTAAAACCTCCCTGCTCTCCAAAATCATGGAGAGCATAATAAGCCGCCAACTTCTGGTATACCTCGAGGGTCACCAGTTGATCAACGACCGACAATATGGCTTTCGCCATGGTCGGTCGGCAGGTGATCTTCTGGTATACCTAACACATAGCTGGGCGGTGGCTATTGAAAGCAAGGGGGAAGGCCTGGCAGTTAGCCTGGATATAGCGAAGGCCTTTGATCGTGTATTCTTCCCGAGAGCTTATGCAAGTGGACCTCCAGCTTCCTCACTCTGCGCAGCATACAAGTCGTCGTCGATGGTTTTTGATCGAATCTCAAGCCCGTGAACGCTGGAGTGCCCCAAGGCTGTGTGCTATCTCCCACGCTGTTTCTTCTGCATATCAATGATATGTTGGACACCTCCAACATACATTGCTTTGTAGACGACAGCACTGGTGATGCCGTATACACGGGCCATGCAGATCTCTCTCGGGAAAACGTCGACCAGTGCCGGGAGAAACTTGTGTCTTCTATCGAGTCCTCTCTCGAGAAGGTCGCGGAATGGGGTAAATTGAACCTTGTCCAATTTAACCCCCAGAAGACTCAAGTTTGCGCGTTTACCACTAAAAAAACCCCATTTGTCGTATCACCGCTCTTCGAGAACACTTCTCTTAAAGCCGCGCCTAGCATCGGAATACTGGGTCTCGAAATCTCGAGCGGTTGCCAATTCTGTGGCCATCTGGAGGGCAAAGCCAAATTGGCTTCGAAGAAGCTGGGCGTCATCAATAGAGCACGTTGGTATTGGACGATTATCCTAAAATATCGAAATTAGAGGATGTAAACGTTGACGCGTGAAGATAACTACCGAACTTTTAAGAGGTGAAATGCTGAGACCATTTTCATTCATCCAAAGTTTTAAACAATCTAAGGAATTTGATATTCGGCTACATAATTAACTAAATGTGTTATCCATGGCATATATTACTAAATCATCAGCATATTGAAGCATGTTAATAGAGTTCGGAAGTGAAGATTCCAAGTCATGAGTATATAGGTTAAAAAGTATCGGACTGAGTACAGATCCTTGTGGAAGTCCTTTCCACACAAGTCTACTTTGATCCCGATTTGGTCAAGTTTTATTGTTCTTCCTGACAGAAGGTGTATAAAAAAGTTAGTTAGAATATCCGGAATAGCAAATTTATTTATTTTATATTGAAGAATATGTAGATTGACATTATCATAAGCTGATTGCAAGTCTATAAAGACTGCAATAGCTGATTCATTACGTGTAAAAGCCAATCGTATATCTGTCGTAAAAGTACCCACACTATCCAAAGTGCTCCTACCTTTCCTAAATCCAAACTGTGAATCGGGTAGTATTCCACGATTTGCAATGAACCATTCAAGACGATTTTTTACCAAATTCTCAGCAACTTTTGTTATTACAGGTGATAATGCTATTGGGCGATATGATGATAGACTAGACTCGGTGACTTGTCTGGTTTAAGAATGGGAATAATAATTTGCGATTTCCAAGAAGGCGGAACATTGCCCGATAAAATTATTTTATTAATTAAATCCAAGTAATACTGAAGAGAAGCTTGACTAACGTCTGCTAAAAAAGAATATGGAATACCATCTTCACCTGGGGCAGTGTCTTTGATCGAAGTTAAAACACTTTGTAGTTCTTGCATAGTGAAGGTAGAATTAATGATACATTGGTTTTGGAAGATGTACGAAGCAATATTACGAAGGCTGCACTAAAAGTATCGGGAATGGAATATTTCCACTGTTCCTGTCATATTAAAATCTTTTTAATTGAAAACTCCTTGGTCTTACAAATCGAATACCATTTATTAATTTAAAAAAAGATTCTCGGTCTTGTCACAAGGTCTTTTCAAAATTGTTTAGTCGTTGAGAAAATGGAATTGACTCGAGAAAATTCTAGAGCGATGATTTATTATGACTTTAGAAGTGGTTTAACACAAAAAAAGTGGGTTGACCGGATGATTTCTGCATTTGGTGATAAAGCCCCATCCAAAACCACAATTTATCGCTGGTTTGCTGAATTTCAACGTGGACGTGTCAAGTTCAGTGATGATCCCCGTCAAAGTCGTTCAAAAACTGCAGTCACCAAAGAAAACGTTGATGCTGTGCGTAAGCTGATTGAGGAAGATCGACATGTGACATACCGAGAAATTCAGGCAACTTTAGACATTGGCATGAGTCAAATACAAATAATCTTGCATGAAAAATTAGGTGATAAAAGTTGTTTTCCGATGGATACCGCATTTGCTATGTGAAGAGCAAAAAGCGGCTCGCGTTACCCCGAAAACCCGAAACCCGAAACAAAAAACCAGTCACGAGTTTGGGTGTTCAAAAATGAGTTAAAGCCAACAAAAATTGTTCGTTCACGGAGAGTGGCAAAAAAATGGTGGCCACGTTTGGCTCCAAGACCGGCTATCTTGCGACTATTCCTCTTGAGGGACAAAGAACGGTTAATGCAGAATGGAATGCTAGCATTTGTTTGCCACAGGTCGTTTCTGAATTCCGTAAAGAGAACTGCAACCGCCGCATCATCCTCCATCACGACAATGCGAGTTCTCACACCACGCACTGAACAAAAGAGTTTTTAGAGCAAGAAAACATAGAATAATTAGACCATCCGCCGTACAGCCCCGACCTAAGCCCTAATGATTTCTATACTGTCCCTAAAATAAAGAATAAATTGGTCAGAGATTTTCATCATCTGAAGAAGCTGTGGACGCCTACACAACGGCCATTTTGGAGACCTCAACTTCCGAATGGAATGGTTGCTTCAATGATTGGTTCCATCGTATGGAAAAATGTGTCAAATTTCGCGGACAATACTTCGAAAAGCAATAAATACATTTTTAAATAGTAATGTTGTGTCACTTCCTTGATTCCCGAAATTTTCAGTGCCGCCCTCCTGCTACAAGAAAGGTTGTGTTCCGGAACTGAAGGGGGAGCTAGACGATCCAGAAATGTTTCGCTTAAATTTGGAGCTAATGATGTAATACGATAATCTCTGATACCATTTCTAAATCGTCTTATATTTTGCCAAACAATAGATGGATTAACATGAGGAGAAATGGATAGGCAAATTTTTTTCCATCCCTGCATTTTTTTCATCACTACCACATGAGCTTGATAACGTATGCCATGTCATACATGAAGCTAAACTTGGCGAAGAAAGAGAAAGATCTATTGCACTTATATTTTCGTTTGGTCCTGTGCGTCTGGTAGGAGCACCAGAATTAAGTATACAAATATTATGAGAATCAAGTATGTCTAACAACATTTCACCACAATATGTAGAGATAGAACATCCCCAAGAAATATGATGGGAGCTGAAATCTCCTAAAATTATAAAAGGACGAGGAAGCCGTGTGATAAGACTGTTAAAGTAGTGAAGAGCTGAAGAAGAAGCGGAAGGAATATATATAGAAACTACACAAATATTATTAATCTGTGCTGCTACCACGGAAAAATTACTATAGGTAGGAAGTGAGAGAGGATAGAAATAGATAGAATTTCTGATAAGTAAAGCGGCACCACCATACCCATCAGACCTATCATCTCTTAAGCAAGAAAATCCGTGGATTTTAAAAGGGGAGCCTGGCTTAAGCCAAGTCTCAGAGAATGCAAATAAACAAGCCTTATACTTGTTTATTAAGTATATTATTTCAGATTTTTTAGAAACTGCACTTCTACAGTTCCATTGTAGAATTTTTTGAAGTACTGCCATTTTTAAGGGTTTCTGGATTATTGAACATATCGATTATAGATGCAACGTTGTGCGGTAATTTATTATTAGACTGAGTTAATGTCTGAATGAGAATTTGAATGATATCAGATGTAGTCAATTTGGAAGTATTTTCCAATGCACAGCCATCTTGGGCTGTAGGAGTGTGAAATTCTTTGATTATATTTTGATAAGCCTCTTGATCATAACCATTATTTGATTTAGGTGTGTTAGTGTGTGATTAGGGTGTACGACGATTTCAATAGATTGTTTTCCTATATGAACTATTTGGCTGTGACTGATGAGATGAATGAGGGCGAGTAGATAGATGGACTGGAGTATTATAAGAAACTGATGTTCTTCCTGCTATATAAGCATAGTATTTATTAATAGGAGGAATAAATTTTGCTACTTCCCCATATGAGATCCATTTTTGTGCCATAGAAATTTTAATTTGTTTTTGACGGTCATACTCTGGACAAGATCTACTAATAGCAAAATGAATACCTGAGCAATAGCAACAAGTAACATTCTCCTCATTTACATTACAAGAGTCACCAGTGTGTTCAGAACCGCATTTGTAACATTTACATTTTGATCGGCATTGCGATTTCGTATGTCCAAATCGACAACAATTGAAACATTGTATAGTTGGGTATGTGTATAACTCTACTGGTAAGGAATTAAAACAAATGAATATACGTTCCGGCAGGACCTGCCCATCGAATGTCAGAACAACATTTTGAGTAGGTTTCCAGACAGGAGAACCATCCACTATAGTCTTATAATTTATTCGTCTAATCTTGAGAACCTTACCACAACCACTAGGCACTGACACATTTTCAATAACATCCTCAATTGACCAGCCCGAGGGCACTCCTCGTACAAAGCCCATTCGCATTATTTGGAATGATGGAATAAATGCTTTCAAGTTCATCTTTTCTAAATTGGAATTATCAATGAAGGTGTTAGCATCAGTAAAACTTGAGAAAGATAAAGACATTCTGTTCCTACCTATTTTATTTAATGAACCATTAATAATATTTCGAATATTTTTTAAGGAACCTGCCAAATGAAACAGGGTGTAGAGTGGTACTGTCATTTGGTGAATTTGTTTCACAATAAATGGAGCTATGTCATTTTCGCTGTACTTTATCCTTGCAATAGAAGTGTAAGCTTTGGGATCTGAACAAATAGAGGGTATTGTTGGAATTATTGGGTTATTTTCACTAGTGATATTAGATGTTTCTAAAGGTTTATTAGTAACTCCTATTGAAGTATCACTAATTTCACTGTCTCCACAACGACATCCAGTCTTACCACCCACCGCCTGAGCGTGCTTCCTCTTTTTCATATTACAGGTTTTGCAAATTTTATGTAAATGAGATCTTTTGCGACTTGTACGCTTGGAAACAGAACTATCCGTGTCCATTTTCGACTCATTAGTTGTCGATACAGTAATAAAATTAGCCGCCGGGGGAACTATCTCAGCCCCCGGGCCAGTCAAGTCAGGCGGCCTGTTCATATTATGATATTATACATAAAAACTTACCTGGACTCTAGCTATACACTACACCTTATATATTAAACACTAAATATAAATATAATTTACACTAATAAACTATATTAATACTGATAAAATCAAATATGAAAATTTAGCGAAAGAAAAAACGACCAATCGATTCAACGTTTCCCGCCCTTTTTTCCATTTAGCATTTGGCTACTGACAACCAATTATTGTCAATTAACACTTGACAGGTTGCCACCTATTTTATCTACTTCAATCAGCTAAATTAAAATAAATAATCTCTCCACCTTGAAGTTGGCCAAATCGTCGACATTCAGTCGTCGCAGCCATATAATATAAAAAATAAAAACGATTTTTAGACCCATCCATCGAATCGACATTAATTGCAGAAATAGGTATGGTTATTTCTATAATATAAATTACAAAATGTAAGAACACCAAAGTTTACAATGAGAACAATTAGTAAAATCATCTTAAGTTGAGCATTTAACATTAACAGTGAAGTGCGGAGAGTGTTTCACCTGACTAAGGTAGAGGGTATCACAGTCACAGTATTGCGATTCGCGATTATATACTAGATGGCGGTGCGCTACTGACACGTTATCGCGTTAATATTGCAAAAGTTAAGAAAGCAAATGGCGGAAAGAATTAAAAAAAGAAGAACATTTTCGTTTACGCGCGTTCCAAACTAGCAGAACGTCACACGCCGTAAAAAAAGTAGGTTATTCGAATCCATGCCATTTTTTTCGATATTTTTATTGTTTTGTTTAGAAATAATGAGCGATGATCGATCGATGATGAATGAGAGTTCAAGTTTTGATAGCATACCGCCAGATATTTAAAACGCTGCAAATTACTACTAAAATAATTAATTATTTCATTAATAGGTACTTAGTTTATTTGCATATACGAGTAATCAGAAAAAGATGATATAACTAGGACTGGCTGTTTTAATGTTAGGAAAGCTATCTGTTTCAGAATCCTTTAGAGGATTCATATTATGGGTGTAGATAAAGTCTTGTATGCAACTGTTTGTTGATAATTAGGTATTAAAACACTCATGTGATACTATTATCACCCACATTCGTGTTTTAATACCCCTTTGTGTGCTGCTTGCGGTGCCACCTGTGATACTTACTTAAATTATTGTAATTGTTGGATGCGTTTACTAATTATGACAGTACCTAATCAAGACCATCATGTTCAGAAAGCATCATAATAATTTATATATATTCGAATATATCATACGATAATTTATATTTAGGCGGTTTTTATGAAATATTAGATTTTTTAAATTTTTACTTTAGGTTTTTGCACCTTACAAACTAATTTGTTATGTATATACAGCTATTGCTACAAAATACTCTAATTTAATTAAAACAGTAACCGTTCAGTTTCTTGTATGTTCTTCTCACTAGCTCTTTGTTTTCAAACATTTGGTAGATTCAGTAATTTAAAAGAAATATTTATAGTTACGATTCAAAAGCGCTTTATTTAAGCCAAATTACATAAAGTTTATTTGACTTTTACTTTGATTCAATAAAGCTTAGTTTAAGCATATTTAGGCTCACTAGATCAAAAGTAATAAGTAATAGTGTTTTATTTAGATGCTTCTTTTACCTACCTAACACTTAAGTTGAAAACCGATGATGTCATTCAAACTTTACAAACCCGCAATAAGATTCGCAAATATTTCTCATTTTGTAAAGAAACAGCATCATCACGTAGCGTGGGTGTTCGCCACTCATTAGCACTCTTTGTCAAACTAAAACGTGTTTCTAAAGAACTCGACATTTGCTACGCACCATTTTGTACGTCATCCCAAAAACGATGTTTATTTAATAGATATAAAAGACGGTTATGAATGAACAGAAGTTTTTGATAAATCGTTTTTTTATTCGACACTTTTATTCAAAAGGAATATCGAATATATTCATGAAGTTCGATTCGCCACCGTTGTTCAGTTAGGACACGCGTCTTAGAAAACTCGCCTTAGGTATACGGCGCCTAGCGTTTTTGATATTTGATTTTATCTTATTTTTACTTTATTACCAGAAGAGACATGATATATATACGTATATTTGATTTCTAACATAATAATTATTTGTTTTTATTATTCTATTATTAACTTGTTAGTTATAGAAAGTTACAATATTGAATTCTCAGTGCAGTTAGAATTAATCCGAAATATGCCCGTGAAACCATAGTTATTTCATCTTCAAAATCCTTTGGTATACCTACTAGTATGATTACTATATGATTTGTAAATCATTATTTATTTTAGTTTTATTTCTTTTTTGCATACTTAATGATAGGAATATGATATTTCACAAGCAACTTGTACCTACTAGTAGGTATGTAGGTGTATTTCATACACATAACATTTTAATTAGTGCTTATAAACGTGTGCAAGCTACATATTAATTAGTTCAACATGATGTCTTAAAACTTATGTACGTATTCAATTATGATAAAGTGAATGCGTTAGTAATGCAGGAGATAAAAATGTATTAATTAGAAGAAAAATAATATAAATTATATTTTTCTACTAAAAAGAACATATAAATGTAATTATGAATATTTTTTGTGTATTAAGCATATTATTTCAACTTAGAAATAGGTAGACTTATTTTTTTGTTGTTGTTATCATCACAGGCGCCACCAAGCAAATGTTTAAATTGTTTTATCGATAATTTGTTTTGTAAACAATGTCTAGTCGATGGCGACACGATTTATAAAGAACTCTCTCAATTATTTTTAAATTACCCGTAAATTAAAGAGGAGTTATAGTTCTAGTCAGGTACGTATAATTTGTCTCAGTAGTAATGTTATAGGCTTATTGCAAGTACTATTTTTTTCTTACTAAAACTACAAAATTCTCATCGTTTTTGTAATCTTTCAACATTCATAATTTTCAATCGGCACTTTTTACTATGTTTTTTGTCCCTACTACCAATTACCATTAAAAAATATTTTTATATCAATCCCACGATGAATTCAAATCAACGAAGTCCAAAATTTTTTGAGCACAAACTATGAAAACTTAGAAACATTAAATATTACAAATTTAAACATTAAATATTAAAACTTAGAAGCATATATTAATGTGAAAGGTGAAACCAATCAAATATAGATTAGGTATATCGGTAGCTGATTAATTCAGAATTTAATGGTGAGCTAGATTTAGTTCTAAGTCTATGGTAAATATATACGCTCGTTTATTTTGTAATACATTGATAATTTTTTTAAGATAGGTTCCAAAACTGAAAATTAAAGTTAAACTATATGTAAGTAATTGTATTATAAATTACCTGATCGTATTAAAGAATATATTTAGGCATAAAACGCATTAATTTGTTTCAATGTTGATTCCTTTAGAATTATTTCGTTAACAGTGGGGTTTTCAAGGAACTTTCTTCAACGTAGTACAAAGCTGTGTAATGCTACCTTGCTACCTTGTGCAGTGTTTCTGGGACGATACTGCATGGGTACCTTCAAAACACTCCTGTGATTCCTCTGGTGTTCCAAGAGAATGTGGGCGGCGGTGATCACTTTACACCAGGTGACCCGTACGCTCGTTTGTCCTCCTTTTCCATAAAAAAATACATAATGTAGAACCACTTCTGAACCTATTTAAAACTTTGTTACAAAAGTATCAAAACGTGTATAGAGCGCTTCATGCGCAATAAGTAGGCGTATTATTGAACTGGCTGGCTACCCCGGCCAATGGAAGTGGCTGTCAATCGCTTGAATAATGACGCGTGCGGTGGCGACATTTTGCTATTTATTTATTTTATTTTATATGCGACTCCCCCGCGGACGGTAGACAATGGCCAGATGTTGATATTTTTTCTAAATTACAATGTATTTTAAGTTCCAAAAACTCTTTGTGATGGAGATGGGTTTCCGTTGAGCTTCAATGGCTATTGAAAGGGACCCCTGATGGATACGATGTCAGATTGACACCAGAAACAAAAAGCTGTTCCGAATTTTATTTACTTATACTCAAAATATACTTACTCAAAAGCATGAGCAAAATAAAAATTCACCGTATTTGTTTGTTGGTTAGTGGAAATCTAAAATTGAAAATTACCCTATTTTGCATAGCAATAAGGTATGAAACCTTTTACGAATTTACCAAAAGGCTGTATGTAGTTGATGGAATAATTTTAATTTTTTTTTTAAATTTTGCAAATTTTATTTTTAACTAACGCCGTGTTACCAACAAAACACTCACGTATCGCTGGAGAGCTAGGAGCTTTGTTACCTATTTTTATACGCTTTTTATTAGCTTCACCTGTATGTATGCATGTTTGTTTGTAGCCGACTCAGTTGGGCGTGATTTTGACCCACTTTAAACGGCCAGATTTCGTTCAAACTTCGTTGATTTATCGAGGACCGGAAATTATTCCATTTTTCAATTTGCAAAATTAGATTTTTGTCAATTTATATAATTTTGTCATCTATAAGGCAGAGCTGGTGTTCATCTTAAATTTCAACTATTATCTTTTAAACTAAAGCGTGTTTTTTAGTTTTTTAAACTATTTTTTTCTCGCAAACGCTGACGACAATTTCTATAACCTAATCTTTGAGCAGCGTTGGAATTTTCTCTACCTAGAATAAAAGTTCCGTTATAATTATATTATTTTAACATGTGAGACTTTATTTATTTTACAAATAATGACATATAATATTGTTATATTGCTACTGTTATATTTTTACTGACAGTTAACCTCTATTTTGAGCAATGCACACTAACAAAAAGTGACACAAATATCGCAAGTGTAAGGTGTAGCTTGTCACGCACACTAAAGTAATACGCCTGGCCTGTTTTCATCGGTTGTCTAACATCAAGAGGCTCTATCTAGATGTATAAATTATCTAAGATTTAAATCTAAACGACGTCACCGCATTCCAGAATTTTAAGAGCATTGACCGTCCACTTAAAATATAGGTAATTTGTTTATGCTAAGCCGTTGAAATATATGGAACGATTCTCATTCGACAAATTAGCTGATGATTCAATAAATATTGTTTATTTATGTGTCAGATTCAGCTGCACCGCAACACGTCATAAAATCATGAACGTGACCAACTTTCTGGGCGTTATTGGAATTAAATAAATAATTAATGCATAATTACTGCGCGGTTGGAGACAAGCAATCTGGAGGTAACGCGCAGGTGACCACAGATCCCTAATATGTGATTAAGTCAAAACATACCCGACTACTGATTTGGTGATAGTTTTGAATAATTAATTACCTATATCTACCCAGCTGTCGCTACAGATATCTTTATGATGCCAATAAAATGCCGACGCTGAACCAATCTGTCTATTAATGTATGGACTAATGTCTTAATTAGTGTGATGTATTCATTTGTTTAATCCTCAAATTCATATTATAATTATTTAAAATAGGATTTTAAATCACTCATTGAAGTCAATTTTACTTTATCAATTATCATTGATAAGTTATGTTGTAAATAACTTCATGAATTAATTGTGTTAATTAAATGCGCACCACAAATATAAAACAAATAAAATAAAATTAAAAAATTGGCACTTGTAGCAGACTGCCGATAAAAGTAAAATTTTAGAACTTTTAGTATTCAAATTTCAAATTTCATAATGTTTAAGAATAATTAAGTTATTAATTTTAAAACTTATTTTCAATAATATATTGAGCAAACAAAACACTATTTCAAAAACGCACAGTATATACACATTGAACTTTGAATTATCAGGGATGCAACACAATTTTTGATAATTAGATTACAAAAGGCAACTTCTTTGTTTTTTTTTTTCAAAAAGCAGGACTTACGAGTCACGAGATGTAAAGTGATCACTGCCACCCACATGCTCCTGTGACACCAGAAGAATTACTGATTAGGGGTCGAACTATGGCCAGGTCTTTGAACTCATATAGCTTTTGATAAATTTAAAGATTATTAAAAAAATCGTGCTTCATGTAAATTTCCTAGAGCTCAATCTATTTAAGTAACATATGATTCAAAGTCATTGTTTGAGCGTGCCCTGTTCCCATAATAATGTATGGCTCGTTAAACAATATCACATTTATGAATATTTAATTAGCAGTCGCTCTAAATTATTATGTTTGCTAAGTCGTAAAGTAGACCCGTTCGCCACAGTAACTAGATAACAGATATTAAAATAGTTACCTACATATCATTACAAACCGTAGAATTACGAATAAAATAGACTAGGCTTACATATAGGCTATAGTTGTGCATAAATCTACCTGCATGAGTTCTCGTGACAGGCTGAAATGTCACTTTTCGGTTTTTCCCTTCTTAAAAATAATATGGTGAGGTGATGGCTGGCGGCTTAAAGCTGGGTGATATTCTTATTGGAAACTGCTTTATGTTTGTAAAATTAAAGTTATTTAATATGTTTCTAGTTATATCTATCTTGATAATCGATAGTATAATGCCTCTGTAATACAGTTATTAATTGTGTGTGGTTTGATGCAACTACTATACTCGATAACTCTTGTGGTTTTGTTTTATTTAATTCACATTTTTTTAAAGTAATAGCTTCTTATGCGAAGGTAAACCGCTTCGTAACGTAACGCGTTACGGCGCCAGTCTGTAAGCGTACGATAACTGTCAAATACGTCACAACACGACACGACAGGCGAGCGAGGCGAGGCGTGCGGACAGCGGGGGGAAGATACCTCTTTTTACGAATCATGAATAGTTTTTTCATCTGTGGCGTTGAGGCTCCATCTAGAGGATTTACATTATAGTTTTTATCTACTAAACTCTAATAATTCCATAAATGTAAGGCTAGATATAATATATACAACCAATTCAAAAGCCGTTTTTGTAATCTTTGCTTAAGTATATTATATTTATGTAAGATGTTGTAACAGTAGTTATACTGCTTCTATTATTCCCATCAAACCTGCCTCATTGCCAGAAGCCCTCTATGGTGTCCCCAGGAGTCTTGGTTAATCAACCTTGTCACCCCATGTTCACAAGAGTGTAGTAAGCTTTAGAGCAACAATCCGGGTTTAGCCCATTCCAAAACCCTAATTTAAGCCTTTAACAAAAAGGTTGCACATGAGGCAGTATATTAGGGTTCATCATTATCATCACCATGATCAGCTGGACGACCTCCACTATTGGACAAAGGCCTCCCTCAAAGATCTACACCAGATCAGTCCTGCGCTGCCCTCATCCAACGACTTCGGGTGATCTTGCCCAAGTCGTAGGTCCATCTTGTGGGGGGCCTACACTGCGTCTTCCGGTACGTGGTCGCCATTCGTGGACTTTTCTGCCCCAACGGTCATCTGTCCGTTGAATATGTACCCTTTGTGCCCTGCCCACTACCACTTCAGTTTCGCAATCAATTGGGCTATGTCATTGACTTTAGTTCTTCTACAGATCTCCTAATTTCTGATTTGATCTCGCAGGGATATTCCGAGTCTTTCAGTTACTCTCTGAGCAACTTGAGCTTTCTCATAAGGCCCATAGTTAGCGACCACGTCTGCGTACCGTAAGTCATCCCTGTATATTATTGTTATGTAGGGAAATCTTACGAATCTTAACCAGGAGCCTTCTACAGATAAAACAAACACCTCTCAATTTTTGGCCTCAAAGATTGCACAGCGTGTAGATTCTGTAATACTGCAGATGAAACCCGGTTACAAATTCTCTCTGAATGTGGTTTTTTATGCATCTCTTTGGGATGACAAATTTTTCAATCACTTGAAATACGTCAGCTCACTGCAAAAGATATAATAATATTCATGAAAAGAATCAATCATAGCAGTGAGCTATAGTTAACAGTGACTATCATAATATATCACATTGGTCGCAGTGAAACAGGGCTGCACTGAACTGTACTAAAGCCACTCTACTAACCATAATCATATTACCATTAAATAAAAGTAGATGCCTCAACAATATGACAAAATATTGATTTCTTTTGAGATTGGGAAAATGACGAGCCTAACAATATTGGTTCAAAGAGAAATTTACCATTAGTTGGCTTCCGTCCAACGTAACGGAAAACTTTTAACTGTTCACATATTAAAGTATCGTTCTGAATGAGACCGTACAAATAGAAAAACTCCTACAATTTATAACAGATTTGAAAGAGCGTGTTTATCAATTAATACGTAATTAATAAAAATATCTGTTTGTATTGTAAAATACAATAGATTTTTACTTAGATAATTTATACGTCTAGATAGACTGTGTCAGCTGTGAAAATGTCGAAAAAATTAGAGGTTGACTGTTAACCTCTGTTTTGAGCAATGCACGCACACTTACACAAAGTGACATACAAATTGCGAGTGTAAGACGGAGCTTGTCATGCATACTTAAGTAATAAACCTGGCCTCTGTCTAGACGTATAATTTATCTCAACTTTTTACATAAGATAATTCATACGTCTAGATAGACTGTGAGAGCTGTGAAGACATCGAAAAAAATTATATAAGTATCAATAATTATCCTCTATATGACAAAACTACCATACCAGTGGGAGGCTCCTTCGCACAGGATGCCGGCTAGATTATGGGTACCACAACGTCGCTTATTTCTGCCGTGAAGTAGTAATGTGTAAGCATTACTATGTTTCGGTGTAAAGTAGCTAGTGAAATTACTGGGCAAATGAGACTTAACAACTTATGTCTCAAGGCGACGAGCGCAGTGCATTGTAATGTGCAGGGCGTATCAATTACCATCAGCTGAACTCCGGCTCGTCTCGTCCCTTATTTTCATAAAAAAAACTACAAAACATTTTATTCAATGAATAAGTAGTTAAGGTATTGTAAATTATAAAAACGCGTGTAATTGATTATTGAAGGTTTTTTTATTTATTTTAACGCTTAGGTACCTGGCAACGAAATAAATATGTATATATATATCTATATCAAACGCCCTTAAATGACATGATTCTTAATCCTTCAAAATGGTACCTACATTGTGATATAACGGGTGGAATGTAACGAGATATTAAAAACAATCGTTTGCAATAACCTACCCACCCGTTTATCACACGACGTTTTAGAATACAGTTCTCGGAAACAGTAATAACAAATCAAAGAATTAAATACGTTTTTTACAATACTACAGACTATAGACTCAGTAGTTTTTTTAGTCATCTTTTTCTCGAAACATAGTGTCCCTGAAATTTAGTTGCTGTGACGGCGGCTCGGGTGGCGGCAGCTTGTAAGTATATAAACAAAAAGATAATCAATCTATCACACAAAAAATAAAAATATTCAGAAAATGGCGCCATTTTGCAACTGAACTTTTTTTTAAAACGAAACTAGCTGCCCGGACGGTATTCGTTCTGTCAAAAGTTAATAGTTAAAATTAAATAAAATAACGCCGTAAATACATAAAGACTGGCCCTGTGATTTATTTAAGGACATCAAGAAAGATTTTAAATTTAAAGCTTGTATATCAACAAATCATTAATCAATATATCACACAAAAAATGAAATACTCAGAAAATGGCGCCTATTGCATCTGATTTTTTTTACAACGAAACTAGCTACCCGGTCGGACTTCATTCTGTCAAAAGTTAATAGCAATAATTAAATAAATTAACTCCGCAAATACTTAAATTGTTGACCCTGTGATTTATTTCAGGTATATTTTGAAAACTGATAGGAGAAGCTGATAAAATCGATACGGTTATCACAATAACTTAAGAATGTATTATTTTACAATTACCATTTCCATCGACCCTTTATATAAACTTGATAGAGAGACGTGGTTGTAAGCACGCGCCGGGTGATTTTTTTTCAAGGTAGTCTCCCTCAGTGGGGTGTGTAGCTGTCGGCCGCGGGGATGAGGCGTTCTCCCCTAAAAAGTTATGTATTTTTTCTCCTCTTTTTCCCATCGCGATGAAACGGCGGACGATATTGATCGACGCGTACATTGAGATCACAATATGTCGCCAGTTGTATACTCTATGTTTATAACATTTTTGTATTACGTTCTCAATGTCACCATTTCGTTCATATTTAATCTTTTATTCTTATGTCTTATAAAATCTAATTATATCTTCCGTAAACTCAATATATCACAACAATGTTGGGTACCTACCTCATGAAGCATGTACATTTATAACGTACTCACAGGCTAACTAATGTGTATTTATTGGAAATATTATGTTATAGTTAAATTACAATGAAAGCACACTTCTTTGCAATTTATTAATATGTTCACCAATCTAAAATACGTTAGTTGATAAACAGGTTTTAACGCAGACATAAAATAAAAATAAACTTAAGTTAATATTTAAGACAGACGAAAATTCAGGCGAAACTCGTTTTAATATATTAAGATAATGTTTCATTTGCACATGGTACTTTATATGACCAACTAATATTTAGTACAGCACTGACAGCTAGTGACATAAAATTAATAATTTTAGAGCAACGGAACACGTACATATTAGATACGTAATTAAATAATTACATTTGATCGATCTTATATTTATGATTAAAACTGTATCAGTAAAGCAATTAAATGTTAAGTTAGCACCAAAGAGTATTAATAACTCATTCGGATATAGCACAGAGTACCACAGATTCACATTTTTTGTAGCGCAGGTGTGTGCATGGTCTAGCGGCGCGTGACGATCATCCTTTTGATATTTTGTGCATGGGACAAGCTGCTCAGTGTTCAACCATCGTGCACATTGAGTCTATATACGGAGTGTACCGTGTTTATATTTTTGTTTTGCCCATTAATCTAACGGGGGTTTTACTTGTAATCGAGTATATTGAAAAATTATTTACATCGTCTTCGTTTACTGTAGTTTGGTTTGAGCTGATAGTCTTGTTACCAATGCTCTTAATAAAAAAAAACTGTTGCGACTCTGCAAGGTATAAAGTATCAATATTACTTCGTCCATGTATACAAGCTAGTATCATATTGTGATAGATGACACCATAGTATGCGGAAGAATCATGTGTGCTTTGCGTAGAGCTTCTTGCTTTTAGGCATCGCATGACAACATGCCAGGTTTATTACTTTAGTGTGCATCAGCTACGTCTTAAACTCGCGATACGTCAGTCACTTTATTTAGTGTGCGTAAATAGAGGCTAACAGTTCGCCGCTATTCTTATCCACGTTTTCACGGCTGTCACAGTCTATCAATATGCATAAATTATTATCTATCGAAGGCTGTCACAATGTTACAATTACCTCATATATTTACATAATAGCTCATGATTTTATTTCTTCGTAAACATCAAAAATTAGACTCCCTTTCGATTTTGTCTGAATAATATCTATACAATAAATGGTGACAGAACAAAATTCACGTAATACTAAATGGATTGAGTATATTTTTCATATTCTTGGTTTATCCAGAGGTATAACTTTATTTGTAAGGCCGTTAATCTTAATCTAGTTCTCTTTCAAATACACCTAGTTACTCCGAAGTAATTTTAGTATTATAAAAATCTTTAGAAACCATCTATATAAATTTAATATGAAGTAAATCTAATACAATGAAAGAACATCCTATAGATTTTGCCAAAAAGTAACTCAAATAAATGGGCGATTTAAATTTTTTATACGAACGGACGGTATCCGAAGCACTTGGGGTCACTTTTTGGGGATTATTTTGTATTGTGGAAGTGGAAAAAGCGAACAAAGCCCTGTTGACTGACCGAGTAGCTTTGTCCGAATCACGATGGGCTTAGCAGAGATGCGGGATATTACATCTTGATTCTAGCCAGCTTGATAAGAATCTGGCAGACTTTGATGGCACGTGAAATTGGTTTTAGAAATGCTCAATAAGGGCGCGTGGCACACAGATGCAGTTGACTTTAAAGATTGTATCATGATTTGATTAAAATGTTCTCAAGTTTTAAGCAATACATGCAAGTACCTACATTTAAAAGGGTGCCTTTTTCTGTCGTAAAGCAGTCTTTTTTGAGTACTCCACGTGATAAATGCGGTAGAAGATGTGGAGGGAACCCACATCTCTACGCAAGGCCAAAGAATCAAACCGATCAGAGATGTCGTCGTATCGTCGATGATTCGAGCCGCTCTTCGTTGTATGAGGTCAAATGGATGAAGTTGCTACTGGGGAACACCCGCCCATACTAACGGGTTATTGTGTATCAGTTTGAAGGGTGAAATGATTGGGCTAATGAGACTTAAAATCTTAAGCCTCAACAATTTGTTATGTTTTTAAAGTGATAACCCTCACTTCTTCTTTGAACAAAGCAAACAGAATTTTGTAACGAGGCGGTAATCGAACGGTTAGCTCAGTGATTTAGAGCACCGGCACGGAACGCCGGAGGTCGTGGGTTCGAATCCCGCATCGTTCATAAAATTTTGTTTTTCAAATGTGAAAAATGTCAAATGTGAAGAAGTGAGGGTTATCACTTTAAAAAACATAACAAATTGTTTAGATTTACAAGAGCGACATCTCAAGTCAATTTCCTAATATGCAAATATTGGGGTTGAGCAGGTTATCAACTGTAAAGTAGATCCTGTAGATGAAGCCACAACCTGAGAGTTGAACAAAGCAAACAGAATTTTGTAACGAGGCGGTAATCGAACGGTTAGCTCAGTGATTTAGAGCACCGGCACGGAACGCCGGAGGTCGTGGGTTCGAATCCCGCATCGTATATAAAAAAATTTTTTCCAATTTTATTTGTGTATCTTAAGTCTCAAGGAAACGAGCACAACGATCGCAATGCCTCTCAGAATTTCGGGTTCCATCAAGAATCCTGAGCGGCACTGCATAGTAATAGGCAGGCCGTATCACTTACAATGAGGTGAACGGTTTGCTCGTGTCGCCACTTTTTCTCATAAAAAAATCTGTAATCTCGGTTTACAGACGGTAGGTAATTTTACGTGATAAGCCATGAGACAACATTGATACAAATAACATACTTTAAATAATTAAATTGAATTATTGTTTCTGAATTATCATTATTTTATACAAAGAAGGAGTTAATTGAAAATTAAGTTTTTTTCGATAATTTAATATTTATATTCACTCGTTAATTCAAATATTTTTTTACTTTAATTAAACCAGGGCTCGGATTGAAATCTAATCAGTAAAGAGGTGAGACCCATAGGAGAACCAAAGTCACTGACATAGCCTAAATGATTGAGAAACTGAAGTGGCAGTGGGAAAGGCATATAGCTCGACGGGCAGATGGCTATTGGGGCAGTAAAGTCCTCGACAAAACAGACCGACGATCTGGTCAAGATTGCCGGTTGGATGAGGGCAGCGCAGGACCGATCGTCATGGCGATCTTTGGGGGATACTTTTGTCCAGCAGTGGCCGTCTTCCGGCTGAAATTGACACCACATCTTAGGCCGATAGTGCCTCTATATCGCTTGTTCAGTATTCTCAGGCGAAAAGTGACAATGAGTCATGCTTTTTCGGCAGCCGGTGTTCATAGATCTATAAGATGTTATCACGTCAAAAACCTGCACTTGCTCGACTGTGCTTTCTATAACCAATTTTACGAGCATTCAAAACTTATCAGCTTCTTATCAAACCACCTAAAATACACCATGTAGGTACTTGTATTTCCTACAAATTTCTGTACATTTTAATTAAATCACGATACAATCTTTGGAGTGAATTGCATCTGCCTAACGCACTGCTTAACATTCTTAAAATGGCGGCGCGAATCTTTTGAAATTTAATTAATAATAAAGTCAGATATTTTGTCGTCACTATTTTACGATAAAGCTTAATAGGTTAATACGTGGATACAGTTTACATTAAGTGTGATTATTTACTTCAAACATGAATATGTTAAATAAAACTATATCGACTATCTTAATAGTTAAGATTGCCTATAGTTAATAGAAAATAAGTTCGTGGAGGCCATCTCAGAGTATAATTTATGAATAGCTAGCTGAAATTACCAACATACGGAAACATATTTTAAAACACCACCCTTTATAAGACACTAAGGGACGAGACGAGCAGGACGTTCAGCTGATGTTAATTGATACGCCCTGCCCATTACGATGCTGTGTCTTTCAGGATTCTTCAAAAACCCAAAAACTGTGAGCGGCACTACAATTGCGATCGTCACCTTGAGACATAAGATGTTAAGTCTCATTTGCCCAGTAATTTCACTAGCTACGGCGCCCTTCGGACCGAAACACAGTAATGCTTATATTACTGCTACACGGCAGAAGCAGGCGCAGTTGTGGTACCCATATTCTATCCAGCATCCTGTTCAAAGAAGCCTCCTACTGGTGAAGCTTTAGCTTTAGCACTTTAGAGCTAAGAGAAAATTGTCACATTTTTTCCGTTCCTTTTATACAAATGATTTGAGTTTTCTTTAGTGTTAATTCCGCCAATATTTGTTTTTAAACAATTCGACACGTGTTTCGCCTCTACACGAGGCATCCTCAAGATGTGTCGTCTACACGTATTTAATCGTTTGTATAATTATGGAGTTCCGCAAAGTAACGCCTACTTCAATAAATTTTCCGTTCCTTTTGTACAATTTCAACATGGAAAAAATCTTCAATAAAAGCAGTACAAATACTTCTACAGAGTTTATTGAGTCCAGTCCCCAGAGTTCAAAAGGCACTTTTTAAATAAGAGTTTGCAAACGGGCAACAGTCTCACGTGATAGGGAGTAGTGAGGCAGCCATTAATGAAATAAATACTCTTGTTTTAGATTGTATTGAAATTGTCCTTGAGACAATAAGATACTACTGTTTTGCAGTACTTGTAGTGTACTCGTTAACCAATGTTTTTTAGGGGAAAGAGGAGGACAAACATGGTGTTGTTGGATCACCACCGCTCATAGTTTCTTGCAACACCAGAGGAATCATAAGACCGTTACTGGTCATTAAGGAAGGTGTACGTGTTTTTTTTAAGTATGTCGTATCGTTCTTTAAACACCGACTAAGAAAGCTGATGGTCCGTGGAAGAAATTTCCTGGAAAACCGCATAGTAGAAGTACCTACGTCACACATCCAGATAATGAGGATGATATCTCTCCATGTGATTAATGCGGTAGGAGACACACAGTGAAGCAACGTCTCTACGCAAAGTCAAGTGATTTAGCTGTTCATAGATCACCGACAATATAGTTTAATAATGGCCGTATTAACATCAAAGTGTAAAATAAAAAATATATAGTAAGTACCGATTCTAAAAATGCATGTAGGTACACAATAAAATAAGATAACTAAAAAGTTAAAAACAAATTCTCTTCAACATTATGAATTTGATGCCACGTTAAACATAAAAATTATGACATTCAATATTTACACGATATATGATATATATACCAAATGTAAACATGAATATACAAAAAAAAAAACAATTTATACAATAGGTAATTTCGCTACCATAATATAGATGTACAAATTGTTACTTTATATTTTCATTTTCATTTATTATTGTACTACATCATTGCCATTTGCTATAGAATAATCATAATCAAAAGCTAGGCCCACGATGTCTAATAGATAGCTTAGACACTCCACTGTTGAGTAGTTCGATTATATAGCTTTTCTTTTAATAAAACGTTTAAATTCCTGTATTTCTAGATAAGTAATTCCTAGATATAAAAGTGTATATTATTTACCATTAAGTTTTTTTGTATGATATGCAGCCTACTGGGATTTGCAATTTGTAATAAGCAATTTCTTATGTTGTAACTTGGTTGTAACTATAAAAATTATTACTCAGAAAAACGTTTTCGTGTTATAAATATCGACATTGAACAGTAATAATATTTATTTTATAAAATTTTACTTTCGAGTGACTGGGGTTAACGTATCAGGGTGTTGTTCGCGATAATTTCCTCATCATCAAATTAACCAATCGTAATGAAACTTTTGAAACTGAATGTCATGGAAATATTTTTATGTGACAGACTGGTTTGTTTTTTTCGGTTATTTTCGGGTTTGTAAAGTAAATCTATATGATTAAGTCGTTTTAAGCACTTTTCGAAGTACTCTAGCACATTCAAAAACAAAAATATCAAAAAATAAATACAGACACACAATAATAATGATGATATTAATCTTATTTGAATGTACTTTTGATCTAGGGGTAAAAACCAAAGAGAATAGAGTTGTGAGTGTTGCGTGAGCGATGCGACGAACACTTGATAAGTTAGGTGCAATAGGTAGAACCGTTGCCTCTGGCTTCATCCTCGCCCGCCACATATCAATCACATACCATCAGGTGACCCCTATCTATACTCATTTGTTTTCCATAAAAATAAGATTTTTTATGCAAATAATTTGATTACAATACAGTGCCGCTCAGGATTCTAGAAAAACTCAAAAATTCTGAGCGGCTCTACAAATGCGCTAGTCTCCTTGAGGCAAAAGATGTCAAGTTTCATTTGCCCAGTAACTACACTAGCTACGGCGCCCTTCAGACCGAAACACAGTAATGTTTACACATGACTGCTTCACGGCAGAATTAAGCGTCGTTTTGGTACCCATAATCTAGCCGGCATCCTGTACAAAGGAGCCTCCCACTGGTAAAAGTGTTTGTGTTTATGTAAGCAACCCTTTCGTACAATCCACAAACTCTACCTGCTACTTTCAAACACTACGGAAGGGCCGTATAGCAAATTACCCTAGCAAGAAGTTATTCTTCTTTGGCGTAATAAAACAAAAAATTATTCCAGGCGCAATATTTTAACGTTTGTAGATAAATAAATAACGTAATAAAGAAGGTATTAAATACAACCAATGAAAATATGATTAATTTAGTTAAATAACTTGTAATTAAATATCATTATTTTTATACAATTGGAGAGAGATTATTCTTCTTATTTTAAAACTTGTATATAAATTGAAATTTGTTTAATTCTCGTCCATTGGTTGTGGTTCAGTAGACATATGAGTTACAAGAGGCTCGGTAGCTGAAGTATGATACTATTTTAGATAATTTATACATCTCGATAGTCTCTTGCTGTTAGACAACCGATAAAAAGAAGCCAGGAATATTAGTTAGGTGTACGTGACAAACTACGTCTTACACTCGCGATTTGTATGACACTTTGTGTTAGTGTGAGTGAATTGCTCAAAATAGAGGTTAGTTCTAAGGTCTATTTTTTTCGAGGGTTCACAGCTGTCTATCTAGACGTATAAATTATCTAAGAATACGAATGGTCTAGTTGACCACCTAATAATTTCACTCTAATAATTTTACCTTACCGCGCCAAATTTTTACTTTAATATAAACTATCCTAAAGGAAACAAAATACATCCTTTAAAGCATTTACTCTCAACCCTTTCGTACAAACCACAAACTCTATACCTGCTACTTTCAAACACCCTTATAGCAAATTACCATAAACAACAATAATCATACGATAATCACATTTTTACACGGATGTTTAATAAAAAAGACCCTTCCCTTAAAAGCCACACCGCGGTTTATTTCTGTTTTTTGTTAGTCAGGTTTTTAAATGAGTTGTTGACGGAAGTATGGGGATGAGGTGTTAAAGTTTTATAATATTGATAATGCAATAAAAAAGGACCACACAGATCAATATCAAATTTGTTTTCTATTGCTTAGTACCTAAGAAACCTGATACACTAATGCTGGGTTGCACCAAATAACTTCAGTAATAAAAACATGTTAAATTAAGATTTTTGAAGTTATACTTCTTTAGGCGCGTTATGTACATCACTGTAACACAAAAATAGCAAGGCGAAGTTGGTTTCTAAAATTTTCTGACGTTTGCGACATTCGATAATTTTTTTGGTTTCCTCATCCAATATTAGGATAGGCAAATGGTTTGAGCCCATACAGCCGTATTCGTTATTTAATAATTAATTGGCAAAGCCGTCGTTGCAAGAGATACAATATTTTTCTTTCTACAAACGTAAAATAGCACGAGGAATAAATAATTTTAAGGATTTTTGCTTCGTTAGGCCAAAGAAGTATAACATTTTGGGTGCATACATAAGTTCATACACACTTTTTTTTTTAAATTCATAACGTAGTTCAAGAGCAGATCAAAACGTTAACGATACTTCAAGTCATCTTGGCGCGCGACTCTGTGTGCGAGTGCTTGTAAATATGCAGCTTAATTATTGTCGTCACACAGATAAAAGCTCTATACAAGTTTACAAGCACATGCACACATACCGCCGCGCGCCAAGATGACTTGAAGTATCATTACCTATGTATTTACTCATCCTTTTAGATAATTTATACATGAATGCTGTGAACACGTCCGTAAAAATAGCGGCGGTATGTGTGCATGTGCTTGTAAATTTGTATAGTCCGTAAAAATATATGTTCAGCAACGCATGCACACAAAATTAAAGTGACATACAAATCGCCACTGTAATTACTTGTAACGCACACTAAAGTAATAAACCTGGCCTGTTGTCATGCACTGTCTAACAGCAAGAGGCTCTATCTATGTAACGAAGCACCTGTATGCTAGTTACCCCTTTGAATGCCCAAATACGAACCTTATTCATTATGAACAATGTGGGACTCGAACTCGCGACCTCTCGCGTTCCGTGCGAGCGCTCTTTACAACTAAGCCTTCAACCGTTCGAGTCCCGCATCGTTCATAAAGTTTTGTTTTCAGTTCATTGTCATCTTATTAAATTTTGTATTTGTTCTAAATTGTGGCGTAAAAACCTGCCATTTATAAATTATCCAAATTAAAAATAGTCAAATAGCTGGCTATGACCAACTATTCATAACGTGTCTCTTCAATTCCACACGTCATTGGCGAAATAATTTGCGCCCGCCTGATGCGGCCACACGCCATATCATAAACATTTAATTATTACGAAAACTCTATCTACAAATCTTAAAATCTCAATAGCACACGCTACATATTAAATCCCCTAAAAAAGATTGAGGGTTGCGCGTTGCACAATGCAGGAAGTACGCTTGACATTACACGCCCCGCAGCCGCGGCACGCGAATGTCAAAAAACAAAATTAGTTTTCACCTCGTCTTTGATTCTCCCCTCACTTTTTTAGTCTGTGGTTAAATGTCAAGTGATTTTTATTGTAGTTTTTTGCTGTGCGTGTTTGATACAAATAAGGGGAACCTTTTTACAGCTAACAGGATAAGTATGGATAGATAATTACTATTGTATATTTAATTTGTATTCATAATTCACGCCCTACCTTTTTACGTAATTAGATGGGTAGTCTAGTATGACTAAGACAAACTTTTACAATACATATAATTATATTATCGTCTGTATAATAAAAATTTATACGTCTAGATAGACTGTGACACATATCGGGGAACTGTTAACCTCTATTTTCGGCAAAGCACGCACACTAAGGCTGAATTCTATAGAGCGTACTTAGACTTTACTCAGACTTTACTGACGTAAAACTTAGCTCAGTGTCAGCTTAGCATAATCTTTGATTTCGTTTTTATAGTCATTTGATAACTGTAATTATGCTGAGCATAAGCTAAGACAGCCCAATGCAAAAATACGTTTTTATCACACTCAGCTAAGTCTTATGTAAGTAAAGTTTGAGTAAAGTTTATAGATATCAGCCTAAAACAACGTCACAAACGTATCGGGAGTGTAAGACGGAGCTGTCATGTGACACTAAAGTAATAAACCTGGCCTGTTTTCATGCGTTCCGAACAGCATAAGGCTCTATCTAGACGTATAAATTATCTAAGAATTAAATACTAGTTTATCTGGTTTAATAGAAATAAAAATATATTTATTCACCATAAGGAGAGACAATAACATAACATATCGCAACAACAGTTGGTAAACGTCATGAAGTACATCAGTCCGTAAAAAGGTTTTGACATGGGGAGAAGAAGTGATAAGAAACTCCCAGCACATCTTTTAAATCATATAACAAGTCAGCATGCTTAAAATAATATTATACAAGCGCAGAAGCGCGTCTCTTGGCCACATATTATAAATTGCTCTAATAGCTCTCTTATGTGGATACTTTATGCATAGATATTGGTTGCTTGAGTGTTAGACAAAATGAAATAATCTATCCTCTCGTTGAAAAGAAAGCAGAAAACGGCGAGATGAAGGCAGACCCGTTATTTTACGTCCACTTTAGAAAGCGGACCTAACCAAACAACACACAAAAATTAATACCATTGTCCATTAATCAAGTTAAAAGGATTTCGATCGCAAAAAATATGTTTGTTCGCATTTAAAATTCAACCCTTTTTTTATCGAGTCCTGTAGAAAGTACCGTTCGTCGGGTGGAATATAGAACAAATTTTCTTGTTTTCTAAGCTTTTTACGATAGGCCGGTACCGCTCTTTGTCGTTTGAGTAATAAATAAATTTGCATATTGTGACAGGATTTGCATTTTGTAACCGTCTCTACCAAAAGGACTTTATTGCCTCGACAAAGAGTTAAGTAATAAAATGTAAACCAACATTGAACTAATTCTTTTTTCTGTGAAATTACTGGGTTTGGAGTTTCGACTACAAAATCACCAGTTTTATGACTAGGGAATTTTGGAATGTTTTCAATTTTAGATTATAACTATGCCTCTAAACACACTTCGATAGCGTGATATTTGGCAGTTTATACCCAACAGTTGTATTAATATAGAAACTAGCTTTTAATCGCGACTTTGTCCGCGTTGAATAGTTACTTTGGGCATTTTTTAGGATACTTTTCAAATAATACACTTACAAACTGCTCTTTCTGCTGCTGGCTATGGTACAGCGTATATTATCCCTTGTCATTGTAGACAGTCTCTTTAATAGTATTTCCCTGTGAACTTTAATCTCCTATTTCATTCCCATATCGGTCAAAGTATCAAAAGTGCTCGAACAAATGTTTATAAATTATTTCTTATCAAGTGCCTTTATACAAAGTTTCATGGTTTTATTTTCGATAATGAAGAATTTCCATACAAACTGCCATCCTCTATTTCAACCATTTATTTTTTTGCAATAAAAGGTAGCCTATGTCCTTTTTCAAGCTCTAGTCTATCTCTGTATTAAATTTTATCAAAATCGTTACTGTGGTTTAGGCGTGAAAGCGTAACAAACAAACTTACGTTCACATTTATAATATTAGTAGGTATTTTAAGATATTAATAAAATATACCTACTTAAACAAATACTTACTGTTATTTTATTAATATTCAACCAGAAGAGTCCCTAAAATGCGTAGATTACTTATAGAATTACAACTTAAACATTATCTCTCGAAAATTAGAATTTTAACAGGAAACAATTCTGACGTGAAGCACATTTATCATTGAAATGACTCCGAAACTACTGAACCGATTTGCAAAATTCTTTTCACTGTTAGGAAGCTACACTATCCCCGGTTGGCATAGGCTATATTATATTTTCAAAAAATTAGGGATCTGTACTAAAACTGCAATAATGTAACCCAAGGTATTAAAAATACCTTCATTATTATTTACATCGCGTGCGCTGCGAGAATTATTGATAATAGAATAAAATAATGTACTACGACTTTGCAGAACACATCATTATTTACAAAAAGTTATATGTGTTCTTTTATTTTAAAAATTTAATTGAAATTTCGCTAGTTGAGTATTCTCAACAAAGGTATTTCGTTAGTAATCTCTTAAAATTATTATTTTTCATTATTCCTGGTCTTTCGAATAAAAACCAACCCGAAAACGAGCATCTATATAATGTTTTTATTTAAAAGTTCCAGTTATTGTAACATCTGTAGAGAATCACTTTGAGGACACAAAAGGATTGAATTGCATTTCGAAATTTCTCCCATAACCGGACAAAGAAATTTGACGTATATCACAAAAGATTTTTTCGCGCGGTAAAATTGTCTATGAATATTTTTTTAATCGATCATTGGTTGGTATATGGCATTCGCATCTGTAAAGGGACAGAGATTGCAGGTACTTGCGTTTTTGCATTTCCTTTCCTCACTTTTTACAATATAAAAACTTTCTTTTAAATAAATAATCCGACATCGCTTGACAGGGCTTCATCTTAAAATAATAATTGCGATGTTGCGAGTTTTTTGCTGTTAGAAGTTTACGGAACATTTGTTTAGATTTCTGAGAGACATCTTTTATGTATTACATAAATAGTTGGACCCTTAGACATACAATATACTAGAGCATAGACGACCTGGTAGCTCGGGAGCTGTGTGTGTGTCAGCTTGTTTAATAATATTTAACATACTAAGGAACTTATGTCAAGCGTGGCTGATTGTTTACGACTTGTCAAACAAAATTAGTTACAGTAACAATAGATTCTTTGTCTTTTCTATCTTGCTGTATCTCTGTTAGATACGTTCTTCTGTCTCGCACGCGCTGTTTGTTTATACACTAGTCTATTGTTAGTATATGGCTTGAACTACCTAAAGTTAAGGAAACCTTAAGTTATTCAAATGACTTTCAAGAACTTGGTTCGTTAATTTTTTTTATGGGAAAAAGGGACGACCAGTGAGTTCCACAGATGGTATGTGATACGCCCTGTCAACTACAATGCAGAGCCACACAAGATTTTTGATTAAACTAAAAAACTGAGCAGCACTGCAATTGAAAGACAGAAGAATGAAAGAAAAATACTTTTTTAATGGACCAGCAAAGCTCATGTGATTCCTCTGGTGATTTTTAAATCAGGTATGCTCGATTGTCCTCTATTCCATAAAAATATAAATAAAATTTTTGCAACAAACACAGTATTTACATTTTATATAAAAGAATTATAGGTAACCAAACGAATTATATCAGCCCGAAAACATCCACTGCTGGGCAAAAGCCTTCCCCAAAGATCCGCTCCTGCGCATCCCTCATCCAAAGTATTCCTGCGATCTTGACCAGATCGTCGATCCATCTTGTGAGGGGACAACCAACAATGCGTCTTCCGGTACGTGTTCGCCATTCGAGGACTTTACTGATCCAACGGCCACCTGTCCATCGAGCTATGTGCCCTGCCCACTACTTCTTCAGTTTCGCAACCATCTGGGCTATGTCAGTGGTTTTGGTTCTCCTACGGATCTCCATATTTCTGATTCGATCTCGCAGGGAAACTCCGAGCATAGCCCTATCCGTTGCCCTCTGAGCGACCATGAGCTTTCTCATCAGGTCCATTGTCCAACACTTTGTGGCATTTTATGTATACATATACGTAATCAAAATGGTCACACTTCACCATTACCAGCTGATTACTATCGTAACCAGCGCTGATCTTCCAGTGGATACAACAAATGATGTCAAACGGATGCTATAAGTAGACTTTTTATTTGTCTTACATATTAAAGTACCTAGGCAGAAAATGGAAGAATTTTTAGTATGGGTAAATGGTTATATCGTATAAGGTAGAATTGCTATAAATAAACATGATATTAAATACTTAATTAAGTTAGATTGGTGCTGGGGTTGCTGCTTCGACTGCCGAAGACAATGTCGCAAATATGTTGGTCTCTGTGAGTGTAACATCTTTGTACCGTTTGTGTGTCGATACTTGGTCCGTGGGACCCAGAGTCGCGGAGAATGTACACAGTACTATCTACACACCTCAATAAGGCTACTGGAAAGCCCAAGCGCTGGCAGCTATTTCCGTCAACGGATCATCCTAGCAGCTATCCAACGCGGAAACACTGCTAGTATTCTTGGTACACTTCCCCATAATTATAGTTTTAATTTAATGTAATGATAGTATTGTAAATATAGTTACAAGCCTTGTTTTTTTTAATAAATGAAAATCTATAACATTAATAATTAATAAAAAATACTATAGGTACTGCTTAAGTAGGCTTGAAGTTAATTATATCAATATCGATTCATATTTTACTAGATATAGTTAATTAAATGGCATTCCGAACACCCATTTTTAAAATGTCTCACTTTGTTTTGTCTCTGTTTATTCCGGCTTATCTCAGGTTTTTATAATATTATAAGGAATAACTGAGCTATATTATGTTTAAGAACAATAATAATTTTATCGTTATTTATATTGTAAACTTACAAAAAGCAATGTGAATGTAGTTAGTTAATCATTATATAATTTTGTAATTATGAACTATATGACCTACCTATGTCATATGCGTAAGTATTTATATATGTAGGGTCATATATATAGCAGGGCAATCCGGTTTAAATTCATTTATAGAGCATCAAAGCTCTCATCTAGGATTACCATTTGGTAATTTGAAAAATCCTGACATTTTGCTAAAAGCTAAAAGTCCGGAGTTTTAGCTGATCTCGTTTAGATTTCGATTCTCGTAAAGACTAATTTGAAATTAGTTAAATTATATCGTTTAATCCATATTAAAAATAAATTATTCCATCTAATTAAAAATATATCCAGACTATAGAAAGCCACATATTTTGTGAGTGTCATAGGCTATATATAAATCCTAAAAATGAAAAGACGTTTTCTTGGTAGTTGGATTTGCAAAGAAAGTCGGAGAAAAAACGATCGAACGAAATTTTTACATAAAAAGATATAAATTCATTCGAGCTTTGAACATAAATACCAGAGGCTAACTTTAAAATACACCTGCTGTTATTAATAATAAACTTTCATATAAAGACACATAGTACAAACTATAGTTACAAAAACTAAAAGTAATTAAAAAAGCTCCATTTGCAATTTACAATTTAGGTACCATTAGCACAACAGAAATGGAGTCCTATTGGATAACAGGACATTATAATATTAAAACCAGAAGTCAGAAGTAACAATTTGATGTATATTCAAAGATTTCTTTGTAGATATCAAAGATAGCTGAAACGATACAGAGTAGCCTGTATGATACATTTATCAAACAGGAAAATGTAAGCGAAAGGGAGTCTGGTCATAAATTTGGGCAGTCTCATTTGAATTTCCGATCCGGGAATTCATTAGCATTCTTATGAGGGCGTATATTATACCTACTCTCGAGTATCGGTCATTCGTTACGAAGATATAGGTGCTTATAGCTACTTTTTGCAACACTGATACATAAATTACTCATGTATTTGCATAAGGAGTGGAAGGGAGGTATAAAATGTAATTGATGTGTGGGTGCCATGTTTCGCTTTAGTTATTAATGCATGTTTGTTTTCTGGATAACAAAAGCCGAAGTTCCAATTTGTAGTGACGTGCATAAGAAGAAGGAGAGGCCTATATTACCACGATGATGATTTTTATAACTTTATAGCAAGTTTATTTGTAAAGCCGAAAACGTTTTAAATTTGGAATAACTTTACTTCGCGTTTATTAATAACACCAGCCTACCGAAACTCTCAAAAGAAAAAAGCGATTCACTCGATTGTATGAAACGTGCAGTCCGCTACGTTTTAAGCAAGTGTTCGCTTTCAAACTTGCCGGATTATATTTCGTCTCCAATCGCCATACTGTAATTACTACTTCTTCAAACTTATGTCAAATCATTGCACGTTTCATACTAAATTAAATTTAAATTTTTACTAAGGCAGTCCCCCTCTTATTACGTAGTATTTACATCATCTTTGAATAACACAGTATGTGTGTATTAGTTGGTACGTAAATGACCTCCAGAAAATGTATAATATATAATAAATTTAAAAACTATCTACCAGTAGGAGACTTCTTTGTACATGTTAGAAAGGCGCCGTAGCTAGTGAAATTACTGGGCAAATGAGACAGTTCCGCTCAGACTTTTTGAGTTTTTCAATAATCCTGATCGGCATTGCATTGTCCTGCCCGTCTCGTCCCTTATTTTCATTAAAAATAGTACTGTTTTATTCCCAACACATATTAGGATGATAGGAATAAGATTCCTAAACCGTAAACAAATTTAAAATTATTATTCTATTTAATTCCAGAACTACAGCCAATTATCAAAAAACTTGACATCTAAAAGCTGCCTTTTGTTGTAAAGTTCTTTTCAAGCTCTGAGCTATTTTTGTTGGTGTTGATTGAGACTAACGGCCTTACAAATAAACTTAGTATAAAGTTAAACCTGAGAATAATCCAAGAATATGCAAAATGTTTACAAATAAACATTTTGCTTATGATTGGTTTATTTGGACGTATAACATTTCCCGCGTTTATTTGCAAGGCTGCTTGACATTTGGAAAACTTCAGAATTATCATTGTATTGACAGTGTTGTCAGCGATATAGTCAACATTTTGCAGTTTTATTCTCAGGTATAGCTTTATAAAAAGTTTATTTGTAAGGCCGTATTTGTTTTGTGGGAGGCCTACTAACACTGCGCCATCCAGTACGTGGTTGATATTCGAACACTTTACTGCCCCAACGGCTCTCTGTCCTTATAAACCAATGTGTGTAATACACTTAGATAATTTATACATTTAGATAGAGTCTCTTGTTGTTAGACAACCGATAAGACAGGCCAGTAATATTAGTTTAGTGTGCGTGACAGGCTACGTCTTATACTCGCAATTTGTTTGACACTTTGTGCTAGTTCTAAGTCACTACTAAGTGTGCGTGGATTGATAAAAAAAGAGGTTAACTCTAAACTGAATTTTTTTCGACGTTTTCACAGCTGTCATAGTCTATCTAGACGTAGACAGCTGTGAATAATCTAAGATTGGAAGCATACTTAAAGCACGGACTAGAAACACAAAATATTAGCTAATCATCGCTAAAGATCTATCTATCTAATCTACATTATAATAATGTAGATTCAAAGATTTAAATTAGTTATACGTCATAACCAATGTTCCAATCATAAAAAGTGATTTTTATACGGTAAATATGACACAAGTTTATTCCCAGACAAACTAATAACAATTAGCCAAATGGATGGTTGTTTCGTATGTAAATTTATCTTCTATTCTAAAAATTGTAATAGTATTTAAATATTTATTTATGTGCATATTTATATAACGCATTATTCATTAAAATTATTGTATCACGCTTCAAATCAGTTTTATTCTTTGTTATGTTACACCTACGCTTGCAACAACACAATAAAAACTCTTTTGTTTCTGTTATTGTCTATGTTATCGCCGATAGCTTACATCGAAAATCCGTATTCTAAATTCAAAACAGAGATCGATTTAAGTAAAAAACTAACGCGAAACACGTGTCTAGGAAATAATAGATGCATCTGTGGTCCGTGATGGCAGATTAAACAAGTGTCGCGTTCTGCTTCTCAGAAGGTGCACGATTTTATTCTAATAACATCCTTCGTCTCCATTTATTTACGGGATTAAGATGGTTTTGTGAACAATTTTTTACTCCTCGATTTCGTCAATCTGATTGTGGTAAGACTAGTGGTTAGTTGGTACATTTTCATTCAATAATAATATATGTATAAAAGTAATATTCAACTGTAACGTTCATAATTTTAACATTAATTTGGAAAGAAGTAATTTGGAAGATGGAAAGGTAAATTCTTTTATGTTTAAAATTTTTATATACAACACATGCTGTAGCCTCTACCCTTAGATAACTTATGCGTCTAGATAGAATATGACTCTATCTCATCTTAAACTCTACCTTCAACAATGCACGCACACTAACACAAAGTGACATACAAATCGAGAGTATAAGACGTAGATTGTCACGCACACTAAAGTAATAAACCTGGCATGTTTTCATCGGCTATTAAGCAGTAAGAGGCTCTATCTAGATATATAAATAAGGTTTTGACTAACATGATCAATCTACAATATTACAACAAAAGAATACATCGGTTACAGGCGTGAACATGTTAAAGAAAGTGCTAATTTAAAAATTAAATTTAAATAAGTTTAGATTTATTTAGTGGTGACTATTAAAACAGGCCAAATGTTAATCAAAATAGTTAATGTATCTTATGGCGGCTCCATACTATCGGTTTTTATCCTGTGACTAAAGATTTGCGCTTAGTTCTTGGCATTTAAGTGTACGAGGCGTTGGAACCATTCGTATGTAGGGCGTTTATTTATTGCGGATAGTTCACACCCGCACCCGTAACTGGCGGCCGCAATTCACTCTTTAAACATTCCTCAAATTTTTCTATTTCCCTTAATCCTAATTATTTTGAGGGGCAAATATCATTATCACTTAGATACATAGGTATTTGTAAAAAATAAAACTATACAAGCTTGAAATATTAACGACCTTACAAACAAACTTGGCATAAAGTTATACCTGAGAATAAATCAAGAATATGCAAATGTTGATTATAACGCTGACAACTCTGTCAATACAATGATAATTCTGATGCCTTCTGAATGTCAAACTGCCTTGGAAATAAACGCGGGAAACATTATACGTCCGAATAAACCAATCATAGGCAAAATGTAAACAATTTGCATATTCTTGGTTTATTCTCGGGTATAATTTTATACCAGATATATTTTTAAGAACTTGAATGTTTAATAATGAAGTATATTATCTTTATGTTTTTTACTTATACAGTGTCGAATTGTTGTAAATTTAAATAATATTGTTTTAGTAACACATAGAAACAAATCAAATAATTGTACTGGAAGAATATAATAAATTCGATCTATTTAAAAATTCCGAGTTCTTAAATTCTTCTTCTAAGCATCTGTTTCACATTTCTTTAAGAACTCTTCAATCATAGTATCACGTAACAGAAAAAAAACATTAAACTCTATGAGTGGTCATCGCCGCGCCAAAGTGCAGCTGTCATAGAAAAAAGTTTACAAAAAATACCGCAGTCTATGGTCGAAGCGTGCCGCCCATGAAACGCCTCTTACCGCGTTTTACTTTGCAATTTAGCTTTTTATTTCACAAGAAACGGGAGCAAGTCGTGATCACTGGACCATATGCTATTGTTATGCCACAGATAACATAATTGCATGTTACCGCCAATTTGTAGTTGTAAATGTAAAAATAGTAATTTTGTTAAACAAAATCAATACTGCAGCTTATGTGTGTACAATATTAATGTTAAGTGCGGACTCTTGTCAAAGTAAAACTCTAAACTTCATTCAAATAGGCTTAAACTAAGCGCTTCTGAATCATCACTAGAAATATTTCTTATAAATAACTGAATTTATCATATTATGTTCGTAAAAAGTTGAGCTCGTGAGAAGAACATACAAGAAACTCAACGGCCACCTTTTCAATCAAATAGAGTATTTTACAATGGCTGTAATATACATAACAAATTAGTTTGGATAGGGGTGCATCCAATATATGAGTCGTGTTTAAATAATATTAATTATTTCATGAAAAGTAATAAATAATTAAATGCATAAACATAAATTATCGTATATTGGATGCATCATCAACCTTTAGAACTTGAATTCATTGTTTGTGTAAGGATGTTTCGTGAACATGATGGTCGTGATTACTGTCACAATAAGTAATTAACAATGATTCATTAACTATAACAGGTCGAATTGGCACCACGAGCAGCACCCGTTCACGAGTTGACGCATTGACCAGCCATCTTTCCTTCGCATATATTTGAGGAAAGGAGACGACCCGGCACACGACGCCGCCGCAAGAAATACCATTTAGTGAGCATGACGAATCATGTTATAGCTTTAGTTTGAATGATATGGATATTCTAAATCTTACGTCAATTAATAATCTGGTATTTTTAGGAATTTTCTTGAATTTAGTTGAACCTATTTAAATTACGTAATTACGAATACAATTAAACTAATTAAGAATATGCGTCTGGTATCCATTGTGCATAATTACATATAAATTGGATAATTACCTACCTAGATTTTAGATGATTTTTTTCTATAAAGCTTAAAGTTTAAATTATAATATAGTTAAAAACATATTAATAAAAGGGGCTTAGGTATCAATATGCCGTTTCAAATGAAATCTTCTGGTGCTAGATTTCAGAGTAAAACTTTTTTCACATGCCAGCTATTCTACATTATATTAAAAAGCAGCAGCGCGAGTCGAACTCCGGATGAAGGGTTCCGTAGCAGCAAGTAACATAATATAAAAGTTATATACAAAGGAAAATTATATTAAATTATTAAAATCATTCTAATTATGGGGATTTATTATTATTATAGAATGAGAAGAATAATTCTTCTTAAAGTACTTTTTTATTTTTTCGTTGCAATATATGTAATATCCTTGGATAATTTATACATCTAAATAGAGCCTCTTGCTGCTAAACAACCGATGGAAACAGGCCAGGTTTATTACTTTAGTGTGCGTGACAATTTACGTCTTGTACTCTCGATTTGAATGTCACTTTGTGTTAGTTTTTTTAATGAAAATAAGGGACAAGACGAGCAGAACGTTCAGCTGATGGTTATTGATATTGACGCTCAGGATTATTGAAAACCCCCAAAAATTCTGAGCGGCACTACGCTTGTCACCTCAAGCTCAAGGTCCTGCTCGTCTCTTCCCAAAAAAACTAAGCGCTTTTGAATCGTCACTAGAATTATTTCATTTAAATAACCGAATCTTCCTTAGTTCGAAAAAACCTTGAGCTCGTGAGAAGAACATACAAGAAACTCAACGGCCACTCTTTCAAATAAATGAGTATTTTACAAAAGCTGTAATATAAGCAAATAAGTTAGTAAGGTGTTGCATCCAATATAATATGAATCATGTTCAATGTTAAAACGCGTTTTAAATATAATATAATATATAATACATATTTCATAAATAATAAATTATATAAATATAAATTTTCGTATATTGGATGTATCAACCTTTAGAGCTACAAATAATTGTTTGTGTAAGGATGGTTCGTGAACATGACTCTAAAGGTTCGTAAATCGCATCAAATAAATACAATGATTTATTTACTTTAACAGGAAAATCTAAATACTTCAATATAATAAGTATATGTTACTTTAAAAAAAAACTGTTAAAAAACTGAAATCGCATACTTTATCGGTATGTTTTTTTAACTATTCGAGTACTATTTGTTTTTTTGATGGGACAGATAGTATGGGGAAATCTTTAACCAGGACACATACAAAAACAACTGTATTAAGAACTATTTGCTCTTTTTTCGTAGGATATATTCCTACGAAAAAAGTTGCCAAAGTTATTTTTAGGACAAGCGCGAGTTGGTTACAAAAATGTGTGATCAACTCAGTTTCATATGAGGATCAATTCACTGTACTGGAAGAAATAAATTTCAGCACCAGAAATTGGTTAAATTTAATAAATTGTTTTCTCATACAAAAACAGCTGATATCCTGCAAAGTTTCTGAATCACAGTCTATACTTACGCGGTAAGTATTCGATTTTTAAATTACTTAATTCCCAGCGTGACTGTTTACGACTTGTCAATCAAAATCGGTTACAGTAACAATTGATCCCACATTAGCCCCATTTTGAATATTAAACCACCTTAAAACCACAATATAAACATTGACACTTAGATCATTTATACGTCTAAGGTCGAATAGTATGGTTTTAGCAAACCATAGGTATTTAATATTATATTGACCCATCTGTATGGTAAAATAAAAAAGGTTGGAAATTTATACGTCTAAAGTCTAGATAGACTATGACTGATATAAAACATCGAAAAAAATTGAGTTTAGAACTAACCTCTATTTTGTGCAATTCCAGCACATTAACACAAAGTGTCATACAAATCGCGAGTGTTAGACGTAGCTTGTCACGCACACTAAACTAATATTCCTGGCGTTTTCTTATCGGTTGTCTAACGGAAAGAGATTCTATCTCGATGTATAATATATGTAAGCATTGACAAATCAAAATTGAACACGTACTCGTATTATCGGGCTGCCAGGTCGTCTATTCAATTATTTCAAATTCAAATTGAAATATTTTTATTCAAAACTAGCTCACCCGGCAGACTTCTGCCGATTCTTCTTCAGATTGAGGCAGATACTGCCTCAATCGATAAATAAAAGACCTTTTGTATAAAATAAACTTACAACAAACAATAGGAATCCTTTTTTAAAACAAATAAAAAAAAATGGTGGGTATGAATGAAATTTTATTATTATTTTCGATTAATTGCACATAACATCATGTTCTTACTTACAAAACAGAGTTTTCCTGAAACAGTGGCTATTTAGTTTTCAATTTGATATTGACAGACACACACAGTTATGATTCAGTCTGTTAATCAATTTAAAACTTTCTGATAAACTATGTTTTTTGTTTTGTTTTGTGGTGCGGTTAGGTTCAGAAATTTATTTTTTTGACAAAACTTAAGAATTATGAATATACATATAGTTTGTGGTCAAATGTTAAATAATATTGTTTGCGTTCAGAAATTTAATTTGTGACAAAACTTAAGATTTATCAATCTACATAAAAAATAATCTGATAGATAGTAAACAACTCTAGTTACTACTATAGTAACCTAAAATTAAGTTTATTTTTTACCTGCTGAAAAGGTAGAAAGATATAAAAAAACTAATTAGCTATTCATTTTAAACTATTATTTTAATTTGATTTTTGAACGACGAGGGACAGATGAAAGGAAAATCAAAATCGTGGTATTTATTTAATTCCGAGCATTTTCATATGTATTCACCTTTTAAGCCTTCCCTGGACTTCCACAATTAATTTAAGACCAAAATTAGCGAAATCGGTCCAGCTGTTCTTGAGTTTTAGCGAGACTAACGAACAGCAATTCATTTTTATATATACCTATAGATAGGATGTGACATCATTTATTGAAAGTCAAAAAATTGTTAACAATAAATCAACCGACTTCAAAACACTATTCCAAAACATTAGATATAATGTGCACAAAAAGTATAAAAATAATTGCGTATTTTTATAAAATCTAATTAAATAATCTAATTCTAGTTACGATTATTGTTATTTTTGGAATCGGTGTCCTTCGGTGTCCTGGTAATCGTAATTAGATTAATTAATTAGATTGTATAAAAATACGCAATTATTTTTACTTTTTAGTGCACATTATATCTATTATTTTGGAATAGTGTTTTGGAAGTCGGTTGCTTTTTATGTTTTTAAATTTTTTATTTTATGATTTTTAGTGAATTTGAAGTACACTAATGAACAATTTGTCTAAATATGTGTAGAACGTAAGTGCTTTGCAATTTAATTACAGACAATTCTGCCACAGATTGCACCCTTACTGTAAGTCGATAAGGAGTCTAATGATCATCATATTCGACTACGACATTTACCATAACTATGATATTGTAGATGACTTAAATATCCGGATAGCATAAAAAAGATTAGGCCGAGTATCGTTAAATTGCTCCTAAGAATTGAAGAGTTCCATTACTTTGTCATGGATTCCGTAATCACCTAAAAAGAACATACCGACGAATTGAGAACCTCTTCCTTTTTTGAAGTTGGTTAAAAACTACCACCCATTCCTAAAAGAATGCCTCAGACCTGAGAAGGACGGGCGCAACAAACTCAGCGGTCTTTTTATTCCATCAAATAAAATGTTTGCAAAGTAATATTGTAAATTAAATTATAATTTAATAGCCTGAGGGCGGTCGCTCCATTCCCAATCTGTGGAATAATTAAGAAAGTCATTTACGTTATAGTAACCTTTACCACACAAACGTTTTTTAACAATTCTTTTGAATATCGTAATACTTTTGTTTTGAACATTGTCTGGGATCTTGTTGTAAAAGCATATACATCACCCTGCAAAAGACTTACTAACTCAACTTAGCCGAGTAGTAGGTATAAAAAGTTTATGTTTGTTCCTCGTGTTAACATTATGATTATCACAGTTTCTTGCAAATTATACCCTCGTATACTGTAAGTCTATCCTTGAGAGCATACATAGACTTCGCTGACTGTTTTGCAACACTTCTCTTTTTATGTCGGCCGCTAATGTATAATCGAACAAATTGGAATGTGGATGCAATTTTTTGCGCAACATTTTTTAAGCCATTGATTGATTATCATCACCTTTTTAATGGTATAATGTGGGCGGGTGTGAATAATTACAAATTAGTGGTCATTTGTGCTCCTATAATTTGTTCTAATACTTGGCGCCGCCCGCGTTCATAGCTGATAAATCACCAATCATTGTTTAAAGTTTTTTTTGGATTCCATAATAAAACAGGTAAAAGATAATCCGAGTAATATAACGTCTGTCTGTCTATGTGCATGCTTAATATTAAATTAATTATTTAAAATGTATATTTATTTAATTCTTCATGGTTGAGAAAGGAATTCACACTACTCCGATTAAAATATATACAGGTTATACTATGCTGTTACGTTTTTAATTTTCTTTATTTTTCAAAGTCTTTTAAGCCTTTCCTTTTGTTTAAATTATGCTTTATTCTCTAGCGGCCGTTCCCAATGTACTATCTACAGATAGAGATATATTACTACCATCTACTGTCAGTAATTAGCTGTCAATAATCTGAAGCTGTCCCAATATACCCGATAAGTCATTCTAATCGCCATATATTGGGACGCTTGAATTACAATTTTCATACAAACTTCTATCGCTGGTGAGCTATACGTCATCCCATTGACAGACAGCGTGTACGGATAAGATTAGTTACCGTCGATAAGTTTATTGGGACAGAAAAGTCAACGATAATTACGATTTTTATCTCAAGTAGGAGATAGACTGAATATTGGGAACGGCCGTAGATCTATTTTTTAGGTTTATATAATGGCACGGGATCGAAGTCCATTGGCCAATTTAATTTTCGTTAATCATATAACATGCCTCTCGTGTATATGATATGATAGGTATAATCGCAAGAGACAACGTGCCTCAGATTAGCCACTCAGATACCGATGCGTCTGTTGTCTATGGGTATCTCTCTATGTTTTATCTACAGGAAACATCTGCACTATAATTTGCCATAACAACTTTACAAGAAAAGAGAATAGATAATTGCGGCGCCTTCCCGGATCGATTTAATTTTAAAACATGCCTATATATTTTTGCTACCAACAATAAAACGAACTAATTGTATGATTATGACGACATGTTGTATTAGAATCTAAAAATGCATATCTCTATAATTGTGTGATGTCGATCAGCTGCGCATAATTCAGAATAATAAGTTGTATCCAACAGCGTCCAAATTAGGGCACCAATCATTTGAATTGATTTATGTCAAACAAACATACGTGTACATTAATGTTACTTTATAGAGCAACTTCAAAAGTCTACTTAACATAGGCAGATGCAGTAATTAGGGCAATTAACTGAAAATGTATTTAAAGATGCAACATATAAGTAAATATTTACGACCCATATAACCGAATGGTTAGTGACGCTACTGCTAAGCTAGAGGTCGGTTCGAATCCCGGTTCATTTATATTATTAATATAGATGTTTGTGTCCGAGTCATGGATGTTTATATTAACTACTAGTGGACCCAACAGACGTTGTCCTGTACACACGTCTTAAATTTGATAAATCGGTCCAGCCGTTAGGAGGAGTTCACTAACATACACATGAGCAGGAGAATTTTATATTATATGGGCGGAATTGAGAATCTAAACCAATCTCAAATTCACTGAAATAAACAAAAAAATCATCTAAATCGGTTCAGCCGTTTAGGAGGTAGTTCAATTGTGAATCTAAACCATCCTCGAATCCCCTTGAACTCACACAAAAAAATTCATCAAAATCGGTCCAGCCGTCTAGGAGGAGTTCAGTGACATACACACGCACACAAGAAATATATATATAAAGATTTATGTATGTTTAAGTCAGTATATTGTATTGAATATATCGTTGTCTTGTACCCATAGTAGGTACAGTACAGACTATGCCTAGTTTGGGGCACAAAAACATGCCTTAATATTAATATAGATATATTAATATTTCGATAAATAACTTACATATTAATTCACCGCGTTATGTGATTCGGTAACTTAGTATACCTATGTATAGGTACTTAGGTACTATTACCTACTTACTTAGAGTGAAAATGACCTGAGAAGAACGGGCACAAGAACTCAGGGGGCTCCTTTTTTTTCTTAAAAATACGGTTAGGTACTATGTAATATCGATCCTAGACTAAAATTTATTATTTAATAGCCTGAGTCGCTCCATATCCAAAAATTAAAATCAAAAGAAAAATCTAAGTCATTTATTTATGACAAACACATGCATTCTATAGATGGACCCAATTAAACGTTCAAATTCAAACCCTCATGCACACACTCACTCACACACACATACACACACACAGTTTTCAGACTTGTCGTCATTGTGTGATAATTGTAAAATTTGGTTTTTAATAATTTCTGTTTATTTCTATATTGTTTATTAAATAATATGTATCTGCTAAGGACGTTGCGAGATATTCCCAATACAAGTGTCCTAAGACAACTTACTGGGAAGTCTCAACCACTAAAAATGTGTAATCTTTGTAATAAACGAAATTTATAATTTTTTATTATTATTATTTATATTATAGTAAACTTTGCCCCACAAACGTTTTTTTAACAATAATCCTTTTAAATTTCAATACATTTGTTCTGAACTTGTTCTGAGACCATGTTTTAAAAGCACACACATTATTTATTCCTCGTGCTATTCAACGTTTGTAGAATTGAAAAACGCTTTGACAATTAATTATTAAGTAACGAATACGGCTGTACGAGCTTGAACCCTTTGCCAATCCTAATACCGGACGAAAAAACAAAAAAAAAATAACTTCAGAAAATTTTAGGAACCAACTTCACCCTGTTACCTTTTGTATTACAGTGATCCGCCCGCATCTTAAAATTTCACTCTCATAATTTTTTAATAACGGGCTAACAGAACTAAAAGAAGTATAACTTCAAAAATGTGTTTATATCTGTTAAAAATACTCATATGACTTAACATTGGATAATTATTTCTGTATTTTTTCTATTAAATATTTTCTAATTCATATCACTCTGCGCTGGTGATGCATGAATCGTTAATTGCTAAATATGGATGTTTGGCAAAAACATCTTCACAATGTAGAAATTTTTAAGAACAATGACATGTCCTATATTTTTTAACCTTGATCGTTGACAGTAAAAGAATTTGTAAAAGAATGAATATAGGGAAGTATGTATACCATTAGTTCACATTAACATATAATTCATTCATGAATAAAATCACGATTTACTTTTGTTTTCACCTCGTTTTATATGATTATAATGTTCAAATAAGATGAAAACAAAAGTAAAAAATAATCGTTTAAATAATTAAGATACGTTTGTTTTATTTGTAGATTCGTAGAGTTTACCTATTATGATAATTTCCAGACGGTAGCCATGATGCTAAAAGAGGTACATAATATATTAAAATTCGCGAATCGTGTAGGCGAATAAGCGAATAAATTTTATCTAATTATTATTTTACAAGACATATTTGACAAGACGCCTGCTGAATTAACAGAAACGTACATTTTAACTTTATATACAGAGAGCATTGTTGATGCGGCGGAAATAAGATTCCTGCGTAATTTCTGTTATTGTTGCTAATTGAATTAATTAACAAATTGTAGAATACAAAAATGAATTGAGACCCGTAATTTAAATATTGATAAAAACGTGTTTTAATAAGTTTTGCGTTTGATATATGACACAATGTTAAAATTGTTTCGCCCAAGCGACGACGCAGACTAAAGAAATAGATAGATAGTGTTATTAATAAATGCGAAGTAAAGTTATTCCAAGTTTAAAACTTTTGTCGTTATTTTACTTTTATCACTACAGAATTACATGACAGGGAGAAGTAATTGAACTTGGAGTTACTTTATATATTATATTTAGTTGAGTTTTGCTATGTACGTGCTTTGAATATTTTATTTTATAGACTTTTGCAACTATAGGGGCTCAACCCCAACTTAAATGCCGTCCATCGCCACCTCGAAACGACACTCCGGTTTAAGGATTGGGCATAATTTTACTAAAAATATTCCTTCTCGACAAGCAATACGAAATGTCTTCATAGAGTTTTATTGAGTCCAGGTCCCCAGACTTTCCTTCGAGATGGCTGCAATGGAAATTTTATATTATAATACATTACATTTATTTTGAGCAATGCAAGCACACTAAGACGAAGTGACATACAAATTGCGAGTGTAAGACGTAGCTTGTCACGTAATTAAAGTAATAAATCTGGCCTGTATTCATCGGTTGTCTAGCTAGCAGCAAGACGCTCTATCTAGACGTATAAATTATCTAAGCTTTAGAGCTTAAATTTCAAAATAAGCTTTCTATTTTATGATCTTAACGTATAAAGTAATGAGCATGTAACTATTGTTAATGTGCTCGTAATTCTCAAATGAATTCTGCTGAAGTGTGAACAATGTGAGAATGATTGACTGTTATTATTAAAAGATAAGGATCAAGTTATACAAAGTAGGGAGTTACCATGACCAAATTAACATTACGTCAAAATATAAAACACTACTATTCTGACTCTATAGCTCAAAAGCCTTACGCCTTTGCTATCGCATAAAACTGGAGAGCAAAAGTCGTCTTTGCTCACTCAGTGAGATAAATTCTTTGCTTTGCTAAACTAGCGCCATGCACTTCGCCAATGTCGAGTTGTTTGGAGGTATTTTTATGAGGTGGTATTTTGTCCGTTATGTATTTTTCTTCCAGATTAGGCAGATCATTAATGTATATAAGGAAGAGAAACAATTTATACAATTGATGTTAAATCAATCAGTACCCAAATTAATTCATTTATTCACATGACAAATGATATTTTTTAACGTTTTTAAGTATTTTCATTGTTTGAACATTAAAATACCAAATGATTTTACATTCAAGGACAGCTCATGTACTTGTCTTTATTAATACAAGCGTTTAGACAAAGATTGTGAGAGAGAAAAACATATTTAACGGAGACACAGCAAGAAAGAAAAGAAAAGCGAATCTGTTGTTATAGTAACGGATTTTGATAGACAAGTCGTAATCAGTCAACCATTCTTGACATTAACACCTTAGGATATCATCCCTACCATCTGGATGTGTGTCTGTCCCCCACAGTGCAGTTTTCAAGGAACTTTCTTCCACGTACTACAAAAGTGTGGAATGAGCTTCCTTCTGCGGTGTTTCTGGGACGATACGACATAGGCACCTTCAAAAAAAGCGCGCACACCTTCCTTAAAGGCCGGTAACGCTCCTGTGATTCCTCTGGGGTTGCAAGATAATGAGGGCGGCGGTGATTACTTAACACAAGGTGACCCGACCCATACGCTCGTTTGTCCTCCTTTTCCATAAAATTGTGTTTTGAATTTTTAACCACTAGCTAACGCACACATTGACATACCAAAATTGGTCACACTTTACCGGGCTGTGGTTTCATCTATACGCTAGTATATTCTAAAATGTATAAAAGGGAATTTTATTTTTCAAAATGAATCCTTTAGAATTCTTTTTGAAGTCACTTCAAACACTACCACAGCTTCGGAAACAAATGGCGCTCTGAGAGAGAAGACGCGGCGCAAGAAACTCTCCCTACATTCTTTTTTAATACGATTATAACAAAGGTTATTGATAGTAAACAATCATCATAATCTAGTCCCAGGCTGTCTAATCGCTTAGATTGGAGCTGAGGAGTATTAGGATTTACGACAGTGCCATTTTTTAATAAAACATTTACTTAAATCTAAACAATTTGTTATGTTTTAAAGTGATAACCCTCACTTCTGGGATTAATTACACAAATAAAATTTGAAAACAAGGTTTAATGAACGATGCGGTACTCGTTGAGAGGTGACGGGCGCGAGTCCCGCATCGTTCATAAAATTTTGTTTTCGAATTTTACTTGTGTAAAACATTTACGAGTAATTGTATTTATAGATATAGCGTGAACAGCGACTGGGACTTTTTTAAAAATGGGCATACATTACCCTTAAATTTATTATGTATCGGCCTTGCAAATAAACTTGCTATAAAGTTATAACAGATGATAAACAAAGAAAATGCAAAATATTATTAACAATATCGTTGACAACACTGTCAATACAATGATAATTCTGAAGTTTTCCGAATGACATGCTGCCTTGCAAATAAACGTGGGAAACGTTGTACGTCCGAACAAACCATTCGTAAGCAAAGTGTCTATTTGTAAACATTTTACATATTCTTGGTTTATGCTTAGTTATAACTTTATGTCAATTTTATTTGTAAGGCCGTATAAGTCTATATTCTGTTCTTCCAAGTTTTATTTTGATTATTTATTTTATGACAGGTATCTACTGACGAGAGAAAAGGTTCACGTATGGTCAGTGGCTGCCACCGGGGTGGAAGCGCTCCAGTCTCGGCCAACATCTAAAAAGGATCATGCTAAATAAGGTGGTTGAGGGTTAGATGATTAGATCCAGAAGAACTACTCTGGAAACGACACGTATTCTGCGGTAGTTGCCTCAGTCTGTCGTCCTAAACATCAGCAGACATTTGTTTATGACTATAAGGGACGTGACAAGCAGGACGTTCAGCTGATGGTAATTGATACTTGCCGATTACAATGCAGTGACGCTCAGGATGGGGCGGCACTACAATTGTGCTCGTCATTTTAAGACATAAGTACTTAAGTCTCATTTTCCCAGTAATTTCACTTGCTATGGTGCCCTTCGGACTAAAACATAATAATGCTTACACATTACTGCTTCACGGCAGAAATGGTACGTATAATCTCGCCTGCATCTTGTACACAGGAGCCTCCCACTGGAGCTTAGGTATACTGCCATAATTATATTTTTCATTTTATTATATATAATTTAAAAGGTAATATAAATTCGCATCAAAGAATATTAAAAATAATTTAGCAATTTAGATATTTGAAATGGTACTATTTAATTATACCACATTTAATTTAGAGTGGAATTTAAAAAATTCATTTAAAATTAACAATAACATAATAATATAATTTTTATTTGAATATATTAAGTTTATAACATATTATTATATTATCCGTCACATAGTTTTTGCAAAGAACATAAAAACAATTGATGAATTTTATTATTACTTTATGTGAATTTAAATCATTCAACGAGCTTTGTGTTAGTTATTAAGTATTTAATTATTATTTATAAATAAAAGCCATTAGCAACGAAGATCTAAAACTGTGATCATTAATTTTATTATATTGTTTGTTATACACATGAATTACAATAGATAAACCCTCGCAATATATGTATTTTTTATATTAAGTATTAATACATGTAGAACTCAATTCAAAATTTGGATTGGTGTCACGTGGACACTTGGCCCGTGGGGCCCAGAGGCGCGGCGGATGCTCAAAATTTAAATGTTATGTAGTCGTATCATTATAACTCGTTAGCATATATGTTTTTTTTTATATTTGCATATTAGGAAATTGACTTAAGATGTCGGTCTTTCAAATATAAACAATTTGTCATTAAAAAAAATTATTCAAAATTGCTGAAGTTTATTCTTTTTGAGAATTTAGTCTAATTATTAATATATTTTCAGGTGGAGGAAAATGCATTTACGTATGAACACGTACTATGTAACAGTGCCGCCACCATTAAAACGTCCTCTAGCAAGCTCGAATGCTTTTCTAGCGAAGCATGGCAGGGCCCGTACTTGACAGAAACTTAACTGTTATCACAACACCACAGTGTTGCGACAAATTCTTGCCTCGCACAACCAATCTGTGGAATCAATTACCAGTTGCAGTTTTCCCAAACCAATGCGAAGGTCCCTACCCCTTCAGCTAAGATTATCGCGAATGCTCTATTGGGAGTATTCCCAACTGAAATCCCGGAGAGGTAACCTTGACCCCCGATGTTGAGGAAGTCCTTGGGTTGCCTTCCCATCACATGAGCCCTTTTGTAGTTCGCTTGTTGATGCCGCTCTTATAAATAAAAAATACATAATGCGATAGATACAGATATACATATATTAAATAAGGACATCACCCCGACTCTCTGGATGTTTGGTGTTTATTGTACAGACATAGACAACCACACAATGGAATGAGCTGCCCTGCGCCGTATATCTAGGGCAATACGAGATGGATACCTTTAAAAAAGCGTGTGCTTTTCTAAATTGCCAGCAACGCTCCTGGGATTCCTTTGGTTTTGCAAGCGAATGTGGGCGGAGGTGATCACTTAACTACATCCCGTACGCTCGTTTACAAAAACAAATTAATAATAAAAAACAATTATTCGGAATAATTTTAGATTTTGGATATGAAAGTCGCAAGTATCGCAATGGCTCGGTTTTCTTTATATTTGGTTAAATTTTTAGAAATATATCAGAAAATATACATTGCCTGCGCTGTGTTACTTACACGAGCAAGCTAAGCAGTGAATAAGACTTTTATTTTTTTTATTTGCGCCCAAACAAAGGGAAAGGGCTATCCTCCGGGATAACGACGGGAGGGAGGTGGTGAATGCTCATGCATACCAACGCAGCCTAAGTCTGCGTTGGTTATGTGGGACTCACGTAAAACCAAGGTAGGCACCGACTAAACACCACTTTGGCTTTGGGTAGATGCCCTCTAAACCATCATCGAAGGCGACCTTCTCTTGGGGAGACAGAGGCGCAAGCGGTACTCTCTATGGAGTATCCGCTGAGATAAAACAAGATTTTGATTGGAACTGCTTGGCTTTTATTGGATCCCTCCCCCAAAGAACACCATGACGATTGGTCCTGCGCTGCGTTCATTCAACCTGTTCCGGCGATCTTGACCATTAGAAATTACTAAAACCTCAAACTAACGTCTTGTTCTGATTTTTTAATAATTTTTAGAACAACTACTAGTACTGTATCAACCTGACCAAGACCTGTAGCTCTGACTTTACAGCACTCGAAGAAAACACGAAATTAGTATTCTCCTGAACTACGCCCTTAAAAAAATATTATAAACGTTTATAAGAATACTTAAATTGCTATAGTTACAGAACACAACCAACTCTAGGTTCAAAATTCACCGAGAAACGTCAATTCGTCAATTTACGTCCCTGATATCAATAAAAAGACTCGTTTACGGATAAAATCATACAAAGATTTAAAGAGTCCACCATAAGGAGGCCGTAGCTAGTGATATGACTGAGCAAATAAGACTGAACATCTTATGTCTCTGGGTGACAGGCGCAATTGTAGTGCTTCTCAGAAGTTTTGGGTTTTTCCAGAATCCTGAGCGACACTGCATTTTAATGGGCAGGTCGTATCAATTATCATCAGCTGAATGTCCTACTCGTCTCATCCTTTATTGTAATAAAAAAAATACCTAAGCCACGGAATTGAGACAAAGCAGTCAGTCGATGCTGACTGGGACATCGTCAACGTAAAGGTTCATTATCTTGCAGCTCTTTTGAATCGGGACCGATCGTGAGACAGTATTTGGACTTTCTTTTCCTTCTAAATGGTTTGGGATTGGGTGAGAAGAATGTTTATTTCCAAAAAAGTGGCATTGGTGACACTGCACCTTAATAATATTTCCCAATCGCAATCATGGAGATTTTGGGTTACCGGTTTCGAGTAGTTTCTCCATGCCATCACTGGGTGCAACACAACCTGAGCCCTTTTCTGGCACAGGAAGAACAAACCGTGGGGTTCGATTCAGAAAATTGTTGAACTCGTCACCACAACTAAAGATTTCCTCCATCCTAACTCAACCTACCATGTCATTGTACATGCCGCAGGAAAGTACATAAAATTTGAACAAAATTCTGCTTTTGCTAAAGTTCACTTCACCCGTTTTCCTACAACGGAAGAAGGTGCAGCATTGCATCATGAATGTAATTTTAATGCACATTTAAGAATTCATTTGCAATTAGTATAATGCTGTTTTTTATATTACAATAAGGCTATTCAATATTATCTTATGCTTATTAGGTTAAGTCGAGTTAGTAAGTCTAACGTGTTCAAAAGAATAGTTAAAAAACGTTAGTGTGGTTACTACTTATTTACTCTAACATAAATGACAAATGAATGATTCTTTCTGAATGATACCATTGATATGGAATATAGCAACTGCCCTCAGGCTATTAAATGATTATTAATTTTATTGTACGATATAAAACTGTAAGGATATTTTAATGAAAAAAAAGAAGTCTGCTTTTCGAGTTTCTTGCGCCCGTTCTTCTCTGGTTTGAGGCACAGTTTTTCCAATGGTTGGTAGTTTTTAACTTTCAAGAAGCGATTTATTATGATTTTGAATAAAAATATTTGAATTTCAATTGATAGGGTAAGGTAGGTAGGGTACAACAACGGCTTTTAGCAACTTTTTTTTATCGTCAACAGTAATCTGCAAACACTATTTCTAGTTTGTTGCTGGTGAAAACACTAGACCAGTAAGGCTCTCTTTGAAACTTTTTCTTAGAAAAGAGACAAGAGATCAAGAGAAGTTGTGTGAAAGATGGAATCATATATGTATGTAAAACCTAAACAATTAGCTCTTAATTAATACTCTAATGATATGACCATAATGTTTTGTTCATATTCTTGCAATGAATCTTAAATTCTGCTGTATTATATTGATAAAGAACTAACACTATTTGGAAAGAAAATATGACGACGAAAGTAGGAGATTGAAAAAACCACTTACGTTACTTAGAAAAAAGCAGTTCTAATGAAATTTCAAAAATGTAAAATCTGACTTTTTCAGTTATGGGTAATTTAAAATCGATGATTGACATACAATAAACAACTAAACTCACAATCATACTCAAAATTTGTTTGAAGCGAAACTCTATTTTTCGGAGATTTGTTCAGTTTTGTTTCGACCGCGCTTTGAATACAATGCCAATACCAAACTTAAAAGGATGGAGTGTCGTATTTCAGGTAAGTGCCTCTTTAAATTAACAAAACTGTGTACTTACTTGACGTTTTAATCATTTTGCTAAATAATGACATTTCAATTGCTAAAACAAAATGTTCTTGCCTCGTGTTCGCGTCCAAGCTTCTAATATATGAGCGTATACAATAGACTTTGAACATTACCGCCACGAAATAAGGTGTTAATTTGTATGATATTTTAATATTATCCGTATTAGTTTATGTAGACGTATATATACAACGCAGCTAGGACATTTTTTGACGATCTTTCATTAGGCTATTGGAAGTCTAATTGTAAATTGTACATCAATATTGATGATAGATAAATGTTCGTAAACTGGGACATTTAACTAAGGCGTTTCAAACAATACTTGGTGTAAAACCATAAAATAACACCTTTATCAAAACCATATTCATCGTACAAAATTAATATACAAAATATTTTTAGTACTTTACGGCTATTAAATATAATTGATATTAAAGATACAAAATTAATTGTTTATTGTTCGCACAGAGTTTATAAATATTATATTACTTACATTATTTCAAGATTTCCTTTATTAAACGTTGAGGCAAAAATTAAATCGCAATAAAGCAGGGAAAAAAAATTAAGTTTAGAATCTGTTTATGGGCTATAATTTTATTTTTAATTTCAAAATAATGCTTTTTTATAATTTTCAAAACATTTAACTTAATTGCAAACCATTATTTACAGTTCGTTAATTATAATATCTTTTTTCGTTGAGCACCTCAGTTTGTGGGTAATTTTTCAAATAATTTATTAAAGTAAAACATTAACACATTTAATGTTTGAATCTCTTTTGCAAGAATCCATTTGTTTTAATTGCAGTTCTGACGTTTAATGTTGAAATAATCTAAGCTTATAAAGGATTGGTCTCCGCTACGCTCCAAATAGATACCGCACTACCTAAGAACAATAGCTTCTTTAATACGGCAACTATTAGATGCTTGTTTGCGTGGCATTTTGACACTCAATGGCATCTTTCAAAGTTTGTAACACACGCTTCGTGTTATTTTACATTGAAATTAATAAAATACAAAATACTTAGTGATGATGTGTGATCCCAGGTCTTTCTTATTTCTTGTAGTATAGGTTTTACTACGCATTTTAGTTTCAATTATCAGTAAAGTTTAACAGAACATGTGTGACGTCAACGTCACACATTGTTAGAGAATGCCTCGAGTACGCTCACTTGGGCAGTGTATTAGTTGCCGCACTCTAAGACTACGCCTGCGTATCTATTTGGAGCACAGCGGAGATCAATCCTTAATCTAAGATAGTATTTTGAGGTTTTCTGTTCCGTCATGTACTCATTTATTTATTCAAGGAAAACCAACAGCTAATATAATTTCTACAGAAACTTAGATAGTAACAGACATCCAATTAAAGCTTTTCACTAATAGAAGTATACGTACAATATGGTAATTCTTATTTTAATAAGTTGAGCGTTATACACTGCCTTGCCCTGGAAATGCTTGTAGCAAATATGTCAATATCTAATAATCTACTAACATAATTCACTGTTCTACATGCTCGCACCATATATGAGTTTTGCCTATAATTACTATATACCTATTAAAAGGTAAATTGGCTGAAGTATTGAAGATGTCAGGAACTATATTGGCATGCCACCTTATCCTCTACAAAGATCAAGAATACCAATCATAATATACCAGCTGTTTTAGAGACAAGTGGTATTACCCGCCGAGATGGCAAGCGTCCTGATGGAATGACGCTTGTGGCTTGGGCACGGGGAAGGGCGCTTGTATAGGAGGCGACTTGCGTCTCACTGGCTCCTTCACACTCTGGCTCCTTCTCATGTCCAAGCTACGTCAGTTGGTGCTGGGGCTGCTGTTTCGATTGCTGAAGACGTCGTTTGCTGTCTTTGTGCCGTTTTGTGTCAAGAAACTTGGCCCGTGCGGCTCAGAGGCGCAGAAATAGAATAAAATACTATCTACGTGCCTCAATAGGGCTTTTGGAAACCTAAGCCCTGGCTGATATTTCGGTCAACGGATCAGCCTAGCTACCAAACGCGGAAATTCTTGGTACAATTCCCTGTTACTATAGTTTTAATTTAATGTAGTCATAGTATTGTAAATATAGTTGTAACGTTTGTTTTGCTTGAATAAATTGTTATAAAGAAAGAGATACAGTATACTTGATCAAAGTTAATTTATTCAGACGCATTTTGGAATACATACATACATCACAAGCGCCATCGGAATGAAGTTAATTAGTTAGCAAAGTGATCCTACCTAAGGCTTCGCAAAGGGAGTACTTGTTAAGGTCAAAGTCAAATAAATTTTATTAAGCTAGGCATAAACTAAGCGCTTTTGAATCGTCACTATAAATATTTCTTTTAAATTACTGAATCTATCATATGTTCGGAAAAAGTAGAGCTCGTGAGAAGAACATACAAGAAATTCAACGGCCACTCTTTTCAGTCAAAAAGAGTATTTAACAATGTCAGCCAAAAGTCTCTGTTTATTTCAAAGGTTAAAATTTAGGTATATATCAATTTAGCCCAAATGGCAAAAAAATATAAGTACATTCATAACTTTAATAATTTTCATGATAATATTTCATGCTTAAGAGACTAATTAATTTACCTTCTTATTCTCGTAATAATATGCCATATTTTGCGACAAATTAAATGTGTCTACCTACCTCGTATTATATAAAATGCGTGCAAAGCAGGTTTACTATTGCTTTTTTGTTGGGTAGTCACCTGCGTCAGCACGAACTACAAAAAACATAATACCACGTATATTATTCAATTCATGCGCTGAGTTATTCTGTTTTCGAGACTAGAGAACTAAGGAGCTGTCTATATTAAAAAATTATACCTTAATTTCATTGAAAAAATCTTTATTTTATTATTAATTCTACTATATCAAACGCAAATGAAATATTATAAGAGGCGACGATGGATTATGAAAACCAGTCGCCCAGGATATCTGTTATACCAGAGGTTAAGAAATACGTTACCAATCTTTGAAGTGGGAACATCCTCATAGCTTGAAGGTCGTATTGATGCGGGAATACAGCAGTGGACAAATGTAGTAGTGAAAAGTTTATTTTTCAGTTGAGGCCTGGTGGTTGAATTCGGCCGCTGCAACTTGAACAATTCAATCGAACGACCTTCGTGATACATGCGGTATAAGATTCACAGACACACCACGCAAAGCAAATTGATCTGAGATGAAGGAGCTCCCATCTAGACATGAGAGCAGTTCTCTCCATTTAAAGCCAATGCAAGTGGAAGTGACTTGAACTGAAGTACTGAGCACTTCAAGATTTTAAGAGGCGAATTTAGCCTTTTCTTCCAAGTGATCACGAAGTTAAACAAAACTCAATATGCCATCGCTAAGCATGTCAATGTGGCTGTGGTAGTTAGAGAGTTCTATCAAATAAAAGTGAAATATGCCTACGCCTAGTATGAATATTGTATTTTCAGATTTCGTGTGAGAATGTTGTTCATGAGTAATAAAAAACTATTCGTTTCATTGAACACATTTATTGAGTAGCATGTACTAATTAAATAGCTAGAAATATTTTGGAGTAGTAAAATGGCATTTATTATTTTCAGTGTTGCTCTTGCTGTCACCTACTCAAACTCTTTCTAGAAAAAAAAAATATGTATAAAATATATTATCGTATTGAAAATTTACAGCTCTATACATTTCTGTTCTTATTTCTATAGCATTGGCATTTTTAAGCGTTTTTACGAGTCTAAAGTAACGAATGGATTTGGGTCAGTTGGCAATTGTCACGCTCGAATCATCATCTACTTGCTTCTCTCAGCATTTTATACCTACATGATTAGAAATTCGCAACATCAGTTATAAACTTTTATTTTATAGAATAGATTGAGTATCATTTAAATACATTGTAGCCTACGTGGTTTAAGCGATGCGACATTTTTTTTAATGAGACGATATTATATTAGGCACGTTTTTTACAAATTTGATTATTTGGCCACGAGTGTCACACGTTTTTTGGTTTGGTCTGGATGTTTCTAGTTTAAAGCCGTCATTTTTCGAGCGGTCTGTAGGCCGATTCACGTATATTCTAACGATCCAAAAATCGTTGTAGTTCAGAAGTCATCCTATTGAAACTTGGTCCAAAATTGGTATTCACGTACTGATTCGATAGGACGACAACTCAATAGGACTGAAACTCTGCGACTCATCGACGACTTGCCATAGGACATTGCCAGTCTAATTCTACTATTCCTTCATTTTCTACCTTATTCTTTTAAATATGTTTATTATGATATCAGAGTCTTTTGCTCACTTACTAGTACTCAACCTAACAATAATTGAAGCCGTAGAGTAGTAAAAAGGTAAGGTATAATTATTTTTATACAGAAATTAATAGGCTGAAAATGAAAAAGTCGTACCCAAATGGTTGTAATTAAAAAAAAACCGCCGTACATCAAAGTAAAACTGAATTTTCGCCCAAGTGTAGGTAACTCTTTCTCGTCTTGTTTTGTTCCATTAAACAAAATGAGCTCGAAGAAGATTGTGCGTCAGCTTGAATTACTATCTGAGCTATTTTAGTTTTACCATAAAAGCTGTGATAAGTACCTACAATATTTAATAAATAATTAACTAGGTAAAGGTAAATAAATACCATCTCTTTATTCTATCTCTTCCATCCTGAGTAAGAGGAAAATAAATATCTACGGCGGAAAAGCAAAATTTACTAAGCGACATGGAGGTACTCGTAGCTTTACAGGAGAGCCAAAAGAAATTCGTGATTTCAGAAAATCATAAAAAAATATCGGTTTATTGGATTAACTTGATTTCAACGAAATATAATTGCTAATAATACCTTTTATTATCTTCATTGAACAGATGTACGTAATGTTGTGTTTTAAACGAGTTAGTGTCGCTTAGTAAATTTTGAACAAAAATGAGAAACCGGAAAAAATTACCAACCGACAAGAAACAAATTATTAAATGCAGGAAATAAATCGTTTATACTTCTTTTTGTATTTTTTAAGTCCGGTAAAAAATCCTAAGCCTGAATCCAATGTTTTCATGATCTGGGCAAAATTGGTCAAACACCTTCCAATAAGTTGATAACAACAGGATAAATTTAACCAAGTAACAATATGTTTGTTGACTAAAATATATTAATTTGAGGCTCGAAAAAAATTAGTACATAAAGCTTAAATTAAGACAAAATAAAGAAAACATTTAAAAATCGACTCACTTTTATTTTGTAACATAAATTATTTCTTTCGTAATAGTTTTAACAAAACAATAATAATAAAAAATCCCTTTCTTTAATTCTTGGAAACAAATAGAAAGACAAAATCACAATCTGTTAATATTATTAAAAAAAGACAAAACCTTAACTACTAAAATCCAAAATCAAAACTTTGTTTCGTTTTTACAATCACCCATATATAGGCTTTTTCTACCTATCTAGATTTTACCGAAGATTTATAAATCAATTAGACTAAAATGCTTAAAATGAAATCTATGTACGTAGAAGATTTAATAATTAGGCCATCCAATTCCTTTACCTATTCCATTAAGGCAAGATCTTCGCTTCATAGCTGTAAATATAAAAAAAAATACAAACGACTTTTAAAATCAAATAGAAAATAATTTTAATAACCTAGCTCATGTAAGTAGGTGTAAAACTTATTATTACATTATTCATTATCTATAAACTTAGTTACATCGAAAGGAAAAAAATTATTTTAATGAAATTTACTTGCTTTAGAAAGCAGTCTGACCGGCGTGAGTGCAGACACGGGATAACCAAGCGACGGTGCGTCGCGCCCTGAATGTGTTTTTGTTCCTAACAGCCCTATTAAGCTAGATACTAAACGACAACGTATCCCTTACAAATCTGACAACCGCCGTATTCATATAAAAATCAAATCACGTGACATATATCTAAGCGACAAAAATGTTTATAAAGTAGGCAGGTCATGTTTTACCAAGCGACATACTACCAAATTGAATTTAATCAAGAAAAAATTACTAAACGACATATTTTAAATAGTGAGAATTACATCATCACAATTATTGACTTACCGCCAAATTACAATAACTTACGGTATGGTAAAAATATCTAAGTCACAAAAATAAAAATTAAGCAAGAGGGCAAAAATTTCTTAGTGTGTTTTTTTAATTTTTTGGGTCCGAGTAAAAAAATCTAAAAGCCAAAGTACTAAAAAGAAAATCGGGAAAAATTTACTAATTTTAAAATTGTCTATGTGGCATTTTTTATAAAAAGGCTAGGAAGTTGTCGTTTAGTCGCCGAAAACTATAAAAAATCACTTAAGATTCGAATATCTAAGCGACATCAAAAGTCATCATAGAAGCATGAGAGTGAGACTGAACGATGCAGTTTTTTTTTCTGAATCGTTTGGTGTGTATAACTCAATATCGCAAAAAGTGTCGCTTAGTAAATTTTGCCTTTCCACCGTCGATATGTTTTTTGAATAACTCAACATCATTGAGTGCTTTAGTCACCTGTCGCACTGCTCTAGACACTGTAGGTTGAGATACCTACTGAGTTGAAATTACTCTGACCAACAATAGTTTGGTAAGATCCTTTAGCATAAAATGCTAGTGCTATTAATACCTATAATGTAATAAAGCACATGATAATTTGATATTTGATTAAAGTCTTAAATATAGTAAATATCTAGTCGGATAAGTAGGTAGGTAGGTACCTACTAAGATCTTTCTTGGTAACTGCCAACCTAAATAGGAAACTAGGTATAGTATTACGCTCTCATGGAATTAGAGGAACTAGGTCTTCAATAAGACCAAGGACTAAATCCTTGGTAAAGCGAAATGTTTTCACGAACTCCGTATCTGTCATTTCGAAAGCAAAATATTTGTTGATCCTCATATTATTTCGGCGTCGACGTTCTCTTCGCCGGTCTTCCCTTTCGGAAAGATCCTAAAGTAGCCAAGACAAGCTGATATTCATGTTTATGAAAAAACTTTCAACAACTGCTAATTACTAACTTCAGTTCAGCGGGTTCTCAGACGTTCGATTTGACATTAAATCGTTTGTAACCGATTGTAAAAAGATAGCAGAATACCACTGACACAACGATTAAAGTGCGTACTAGCTGACGTGAATACGCTCTAGCGATTTTCGGATAGGATCGTTTCTCGAACGTGCGATTTAAATCACGTGAATACGAATCGTAGGTAAACGACAGATGTCGCTGCGATATCGCTCATGTAAAATTACGTGAATCGTGAAATTACCTACGATTCGTATTCACGTGATTTAAATCGCACGTTCGAGAAACGATCCTATCCGAAAATCGCTAGAGCGTATTCACGTCAGCTAGACGCACTTTAATCGTTGTGTCAGTGGTATTCTGCTATCTTTTTACAATCGGTTACCAACGATTTAATGTCGCTGAACTGAAGTTAGTAATTTGCAGTTGTTGGCTGTTGAAAGTTTTTTCATAAACATCTATATCAGCTTGTCTTGGCTACTTTTGGATCTTTCCGAGAGGGCGACCGGCGAAGAGAACGTCGACGCGGAAATAATATGAGGATCATCCAATATTTTGCTTTCGAAATGACAGATACAGACGAAATGCAGTTCGTGAAAACACTTCGCTTTACCAAGGATTAAGTCTTTGGTCTTATTGAAGACCTCGTACGTTTGTTTCCATGAGAGCGTAGGAGTGATATTCTCTCCGTTAATGATAAGGTAATTTAATTTGTTGTATTCCAATACTACACTTAGTTTCCTATTTAGGTTGGTTGGTAATTACCAAGAAAGATCTTAGTAGGTACCCACCTACCTATCTGACTAGATATTTACTATATTTAAAACTTTAATTAAATAAATTATAAAATCATGTGCTTTTTTACATCATAGGTATTACTCGTAATAGCACTAGCATTTTATGCTTCAGGATCTTACCAAACCATTGTTGGTCAGAGTAATTTTACCTCAGTATGTCATAATATCTACGTACAGTGTCTAGAGTAGTGCGACAGGTGACTTAAGCACTCAATGATATTGAGTTATTCAAAAAACATATTTATTTTCCTCTTACTCAGGATGGAAGAGATAGAATAAAGAGAAGGTATTTATTTACCTTTACCCATGTTATTGGACTAATTAAATACCTAGTTAATTATTTATTAAATATTGTACGTATTACAGCTTTTATGAAAAAACTAAAATAGCTGAGTTAGTAATTGAAGCTGACGCACGGTAACAATCCTCTTGGAGCTCATTTTGTTTAATCGAACAAAACGAGAAGAGAAAGAGTTACCTACACTTGGGCGAAAATCTAGTTTTACTTTGATGTACGGCGGTTTTTTTTATTACAACCATTTGGGTACGACTTTTCATTTTCAGCCTATTAATTTCTGTATAAAAATAATTATACCTTACCTTTTTACTACTCTACAGCTTCAAATATTGTTAGGTTTACTTTGTACCTAGTAACTGAGCAAAAGACTCTGATATCACAATAAACATATTTAAAAGAAAACGGTAGAAAATAAAGAAATAGTACAATTAGACTGGCAATGTCCTATCGCAAGTCGTCGATGAGTCGCTGAGTTTCAGTCCTATTGAGTTGTCATTCTATCGAATCAGCACGTGAATACCAAGTTTCAATAGGACGACTTCTGAACTACAACTATTTTTGGTTCGTTAGAATATACGTGAATCGGCCTACATATTTATTAAGTGCATTTTGAGGATAGCTGTGCTGTCTGAATTTTGAAGTTTGTACGTATGTGCGTTATTTTAATTCTAAAATAAGCTTCAACCAAATTATCACGTGAATAAATTAGCGACAATGTACAGATTGTAGATGGTGATGTAACAATATATCACCTACAGACATTTGTGAATAAATATGATGACGTCACGCGTGTGCTTCTTACAGTTAGCTTGAGTGTTGTTTATCAGCCACTTAAAATATTTACACCATTATGTAGAGTGGGTCTGTCGTGGACTCTCTGCTTTATGAGGTTCACACAATAATAGCTATTCGAATTTTCAGGAACAGCAATTCGCCATCTGATGTTGTACTTTCGCTTGTCCATGTTTCAGCATCTCCCCTCATCGTTACCAGTGGGAGGCTCCTTTTCACAGGATGGCGGCTAAATTAAGCGTCCTACCACAACGGCGCCTATTTCTGCCGTGAAGCAGTAATGTGAAAACATTACTGCTTCACTGTGTTCCGGCCTAAAGGGAGCCGTAGCTAGTGAAGTTAATGGGCAAATGAGACTTAACATCTTATGCCTCAAGGAGACGAGCGCAATTGTAGTGCTGCTCAGAATTTTTGAGTTTTTCAAGAATCCTGAGTGACACTGCATTGTAATGGGCAAGGCGTATGCGGTATCAATTACCATCGGCTGAACGTGTTCGTCTCGTCCCTTATTGTAAAAAAACGAATTACTTATGTATATGAGGGGGTCTTAAATTTATAACGTTGGGAGGTTATATTCTTCCAGACGTGCTGGTTCCTTTTAGTGTAGAGGGCAGTGTTTTTGCTTATAAGTGTTTCATATTGGGCACGTGCTTAGGCACGAGAGGTACGAACTACTATAGCTCATCATCATGGAAGATGGAAAAGTTGCAAGAAGAAGAGGCATCAGTCGTAGAAAAAAATCTTGACTGCGCAACATCCGAGAGCCGAAGAGCTGTTTCAACCGGTTCCTGCCGCCGAAATCCAGCTTCGTCCACGCTACAAGTTAGGATATCATCCCCACCATCTGGATGTGTGGCGGTCAAAAAAGCCCGTAAACCTTCCTTAAAGGCCGGCAACGCTCCTGTGATTCCTCTCGTGTTAGAAGAGAATGTGGGCGGCGGTGATCACTAAACACCAGGTGACCCGTACGCTCGTTTGTCCACCTTTTCCATAAAAAAAATACAGTTTGTGAAACGGCCTACTCGCGATCACTCCATTCCCACGGTGTAATATCGTTCATAAAGTCAATTATATTAATGTAACCTTCACCACACAAAGGTTTTTAAAAAACTATTTATAGTAAGTCTTTGGAGTTTCACTACAAATGAGTTTTAAGCATTTTCGGGGATCCTGTTCTAAAAGTATATCGGTAGTTTCTTCTTCCAACGAAGTGCATATTTTTAGCCAAGTGTATATTTTTTCTTGTTTAAGTAGGTACCTCTTGAGTTGTAAGACGATGAAGGTGTACATCTTGATTTAAAAGAGTGGCAATGAGTTTCTTGCCTCTTTATAATAAAAGTAAAATTTTAACCACGTTCCAAAAAATATAAGAGAGAAGCCTAAAACAATCCTATTAATATTATAAATGTGAAAGTTTGTATGTCTGGATGTATGTTTGAACTTCTTTAACGCAAAAACTACTGAATGGATTTTGATGAAACTTAATAATAATATAGCTTACACACCAGAATAACACATAGGCTATTATTTATAAATCTATTGTGTGAATTATGCTTTATATGGCTAAACAACGTTTGCCGGGTCAGCTAGTGATGCATAAAACATTCCAATTATGGCTAATAGATAAATGCTTCTAAAGTTTAAAAGAATTTTTTAGCCAAAGATAATAGTATTTTAAAGTAATTATTTGAGAGTGGTACCTACACACTACTATTTATTTTATATTATTATTGAATTATAGAGAGAGAGAACGATGGAAGTCTTTGGAGGAGGCCTATGTCGAAGGACAAGCTGTTAAGAAAATAGTAAGCAAATAGTTAAGGATATATATTTAAAAAAAATATTATTAGTAACAGCAATAAAGGCTTATTTTATTTTATTTATTTATTTTATATTGAATTATAGCTATGTTTAAATATAATAATTCTAATATTGACAATCAAATACTTGTATGCCGATTTATTGGCGAATTGTGCTGTGTATCTACCAATTGTTACGAACTATATTACCACAACTAAATAAATTTCAAATTTCAATTTTACGAAGTGGCGGTAAATGTATAAAGACCGACCGTAACCTACATGAAAGGTAAAGTGATTTTGATTTGCTTTTTGAGTCATAAAGGTTGCCCTTTAGCTTTTTTGAATCCATTCTCATCAGAGGCGAGACGGAACAGTTGTTCATCGGACATAATATCTGTGCACTCGCGTATGTTCCGTAGCCAGGATTTTCTTCTTCGCCCAGCGCGTTGCTTTCCCTCCACCTATAAATAAAACACTTTTTAAAGTATTATAACGGGTGTTATTGTAACTGTGTTTTTACATTAGATTATTGCACTTGCATTGCGGAACACGTTTTCCGCGGTACAAGTCTAAGTGTCCCCTAAAACTAAAGAAGTAACTTTTGCGCAAAATCTAATATAAAAATCACAGCTACAATTACACGCGTTTTAGTCCTTTGAAAAGTGTTTAATTTAAATGTGTAACACTCACGTTAATCAAAGAAAATACTATTACCTCTAACTTGTCTATGGTGATGATTCAAAGCAGTTTCTTATAGGTCTGCGCTTCTTGATACTCATCATAATTTTTCTGGTCAGTGAACACGTTGAAGCACGGGTTCATTTCAGACCTTTGTTAAAATAATCCTTGAATATTTTTATAGAATTATTTTTTTTTATTGTTTTTTAACATTTGTATTGTTATATTTTCTTTTATTCATATAATGTTAATTGTTCATATCTATTGTATTTGTAAAAATTTGGTGGCAGTTTTCGCAAATAAAGATTATTATTATAAAATATTTGGTATAAGCTGTTACCCGACGTCGTCAGCAAATACAATTGAAACCATATTAGTCGATATTCATCATATCAATGTATATATAATGATAATCAATCATATTATATGTCTCATCGTTAAGGCGGCGTTCGTGCAGCATATTACATTCTCAGTGTTTGAAACGTAGTCTAGACTCTAGGAGAATTGGTATATATTATCCATAAAATCCCAAAAAAAAAGTATATATTATCTATGAAACTTCAAATGTCACATTTACTACTACACGAAGTAGGTATTTTGTGCGAGCCAAAGTCTCCATAAAGGAGTGAAATAAAAAAAAAAAGGTATTTGAATTACGCGCGAAAATTGATAAAGCGAACGATAAGAAGTGATGAAAGTTTCGAGACTCTTGCCGTAATATTTTTGTATGAAATAAGTATATAAATAAAATTATCACAATGAAACAGTTTATTAAAATACAATTTATTTTGTATTTTTATTGGATTTGGAAATTGTAGATAATATAAGATAGCATTTATTACAACTCCTAAACGCGTAATATTTTTTGGCTATCTTGTGTTTTTTATTCTTTTGTAGTAAAATTCTGTGCCTTAAGAGTTTTATGGTTTTAAATAAATACAGTAAGTAGTTTTATATTTTCTACAAATTAGAGTACCACATATTTTATTTACCCAATAAAACCGCTTTATAAACATACAATTGAGAATCGTAAAAACACCATCGCCATCACGGTTTTTTCTTTAATTTCAAAGTCATTTTCTCGACATTTTTGCATGTAAATTTACCTTTTTTTTTAAAATGAATTCACAAGATAATTTAATCATCTTTTATATAGTATATTGTCACTTAAATACATACTTTAAGTATAGTGTTTTAGACGATTTATAATAAAATTGTCAGAATATTTCCTTACCCAGAAACAATGTTGTTCATTATAATAATTCTAGGTAACTCTTATTACTTAGTTATTAAAAAGCTGGGTCGTCTGTCAACTTAATAAAAAAGACCCGATAACGAACCTTTGAGTATTTTTCTCCAAACAAGCAATAACGTAAACATATCAAGTGTGTGCGGTGTCTAGTTACAAGTGCCTCGCGGCCCAAGTGCGCCATGACGCCGACCAACCGAGCCGTTAAAAAAAAATCTGATTTGAAATTAAACATACAACCGTTTCATTAAAGTTGTACTTCTTTGGGCGCGTTATAAATAATGATGAGAGTGAAATTTTAAGATGCGTGCGCATCACTGTAACACAAAAATAACAGGTTGAAGTTGGTTCCTAAAATTTTCTGGCGATTGCGTCATCCGTTTTTTTTGGGTTTCTTCGTTCATTATTAGGACAGGCAAAGGGTTCAAGCCCATACAACCGTATTCATTATTTAATAATTAATTGTCAAAGCCATCTCTGCAAGATTTTTTACAAAATTGTTCTTTCTAATAACGTAGAATAGCACGAGGAATAAATCATTTTAATGATTTTTGCTTTGTTAGGCCAAAGAAGTATAACTTTTTGCGTGCGTATAAGTACACACACACTTTTTTTCTAATTATTAAGTATACGTTTATACACACTGTAAGTATTCTTATAATATATATATATATATATATATATATATATATATTTATATATATTATAATCTTTATAGTAGTTTATCAGTACCTAAATGCATGAAACCCACTCGAAAGAAGTTCAAACGTCTCTATGCTGTGTTTTTCGTATTCAGATAATACCTGGTGGAAGGTGCAAACTGGTTAACCTCACCGTCTGATTCTTACAACATAGCCTACCTATTACTAAAACATAGTATGAATAATTCATTATTATTCAACCACCATTAAAGACAACACATTACAAACAATGAATATCTTTTTTACACATTTTTTTCATCATTGTAATTGAATATTTAAAAAAAAACTATTGTTCAGGGTTATTTTTTGTCTAATTTCAAACACGTGTAAGAAATAACAATAATAAGTATTTTAAATCACATAATATTATGTTACCTTCATGGAATGTTTTTTTTTTAATAGCGCAGAATTTTTTAGTAGTTCGTTAAATGCAGCATACAAATCTAATTACAGATTTGCCGGGGCTAGTGTAAATTTGAACGATTTTTAACTGTTTTAATTTAGTATTAAGGCTTAACTTTCATGGAGCTGGGGAGGTTGTCATATTTTATGACTGCTAAGAAATAAGTACGGTGATATATAAAACAATAGCTTCTTTATTACAGAAAATATTAGATGTTTGTGTGTATTGCATCTTGACACTCAATGGCATCTTTCAAATTTTGTAACATACGCTTCGTGTTATTTTACGTTGAAATTAATAAAATGCAAATTCTTACTGATGATATGTGATCTCAATGTATTTCTTATTTCTTGTACTATTATTTTAATGTGTAACGTGCCACGTCAACGTCACACATTGTTCGAGACTGGCTTGAGTATGCCCACTTGGGCGTAGTATAAGTTGCCGCGATTTGTGACTACACCTGCGGTATCTAGTTGGAGCGCAGCGGAGAACAATCCTTAATATAAGATTATATACTAATTAAAAAAATTATACAATAGAGAACTGTTTTATTGTGAAACAATCCCAATGAGTAAAGGAAGTGGTCTCATGTTACAGTACTTGGAATATTATAACTATTTATACAAACTGCTTGGGGCATCAAAGATTACATTCCCTAGTGACTAATGATAAGAGATTCCTCTGGTGTTACTAGAGAAGATGGGCCACGGTGAAATTCTGAGCGGCACTACAATTGCACTCGTCACCTTGAGACATAAGATGTTAAGTCTCATTTTCCCAGTAATTTCACTAGCTACGGCGCACTTCAGACCGAAACACAGTAATGTTTACACATTAGATACTGCTTCACGGCAGAAATAGGCGCCGTTGTGGTACCCATAATCTAGCCGGCTTCCTGTGCAAAGGAGCCTCCCACTGGTAAGGATTTTCTCTTCTTCCAGCCTAGTGAGCAGGCAGTCCAAGGTTCGAGCCACATTCCGAGACGCCCCGCGCCTGTGAGCTACATTTTTGGCCTTCTAGGCCCCCGGCTTCGCTGTAAAAGCCTTTAGGGCTATCAGCACAGAGGAGGTTTTTAATGGGTAGGGGGTGTTTATACCCGAGCCCGACATATGGGCCCCGTTTCGGGGTCTTCAATACGTAAATGTATTTTCCTCCTCTCCAAAAATAAGCTATCAGGTGAGCATGATTTGTTGAAAATAGAGGTTAACAGTCAACCTCAAGATTTTTCGATGTATTCACAGCTGTCACAGTCTATCTGCATGTATAAATGATCTAAGGCTTATGCATAAAAAAGACAACATCATACTTAATCATGTATAAGAACTTGAGAAACCTTCTACAACAGGATGGACGAACCAACCAGAATAATTATCTAACCTTCCCTTATTGGATCCCGCTATTGAAAAGAGCCCGAGGAGGATTTGAGGAGGCTTGGAAATATATCTTGGAGAAGGGTACTGAAAACGTGATAATCTTCTGTGTCATCATCAGCCGGAAGACGTCCACTGCTGGACAGAGGCCTCCTCCAAAGATCGCCAGCTTTTGTGTAAAACAAAGTAATTTTATTTTATGACAAGTGATATCTTTATGACTAGACCAGCACGACATTCACCACATAAGTGATACGCCCTGGCCAAAATGAACGATTTGCTCGCCTCAAATTCAAATATTTTTATTCAAAATAGGATGTGAAATCACTTATTGAAAGTCAAAAAACTACCACCCATTCCAAAATGAATGCCTCAGGCCTGAGAAGAATGGGCGCAACAAACTCAGCGGGCTTTTTTTTCATCAAAAATATGTTCCTCATCCCTTATTGTCATAAAAAAAAGTAACCAAGAGTATAACAAACACACACACAGACAAACACGCACCCACACACATTTTTGCAAATTAGTACATAATGTTATGTTATTTATAATGCTTTTTTAACTATTGTACAGATCTGTAATGTTTTACAAATTCTGATCCCGACATCTAGGGGTGATCTATAACACAAGGTCAGCCTACTTCAGACCTGGTGTCTGGTCCTCACAAATACCAGCTGTTAAAAATATGTAACACTAATGCATCTACTGTTTTAGCTTAAGATCTTCGGTGAGGAGAAAATAAACAAATATTTTTGTTATTCTTATATCCTCAAATAATAGATACTGTTAAAGTTTTAAGACCAAAGCAAGCACAAACAATTTTTTCCATTCTATTTAAATCCAACATCAGACATCTATTCCGCAATACCTAATGAATATTCATCGCATCTTTTTACCCGTAACGGTGACATAAAGCTTGTATTGTCTAAAAAATTCTACTAAACAATAATTTTCAGAGACAATAGAATTGTGTGCCAAAGACAGCGGCCATAGCTGACGATCGCTACCGGACAATGTAACAGTTCCATCTGCTTTTGTTAATACGCTTGATGTAGGCAGCTTAATTGTTTTATTGTCGGTATTAAGTTCACTTTCTTTATAACAGGTAACAGTAAAATATGGCGGTAATACTCACTTAAGATGAAAAGTAATTCACTTTACTTTTGTTTGATTTTAAATTTTTATTGGTGTTATATTATATTGAATTTCAAAATTAATTGTTAATGGGAAAATAACTTACAGTGTTATGTAAGTGCTTTACATAATAAATAGAAATAAACAATATTTCGTATCGTTATTTAATAAAATGCCATGTTCTTTTATAATCTTCGACTTAATACTTATAATTGATATTAATATCTATTGACATATAGAGATTTGTATTATTATTATGTATTATTTTATAAGATTTCTGCAAAGACGATGTAAATACAACGAAATAAAGAAGGGACTGCCTAAGTAAAAAATGTAATTTACTTTGATATGAAATAGTAGTAATTACAGTATGGCGATTGGCGACGAAGTTTAATCCGGCTAAGTTTGAAAGCGAACACTTGCTTAAAACGTGGTGGATCTCAGCTATCTCCGTTTTTTACAAGATAATAGACGTCATCTGTCAATATATTAATGTCTGTACGTTTCATACAATCGAGTGGATTTCTGTGTTTATATTTTGATTTTCATTTATATATTTACTAAGAAATCACTAATTACGCATACTAATATAAATATGTTTTGAAGTATGTTTATGAGAAACTACAGCTGTCAATGAAAAATAAAAAATGTTATTACCTGGATTAACAGATAGGATAGGTTCTATAAATATTACATCTACGTAGATGAAGTCGCGGGTAATAATTAATAACTGATATGATAATAAATTAATAAATTTTCTATTTATGCCATCAAGTTATATAAGTATTTGGAAGGTTGGTTATATTAAAACAGAATACATTTTATATGAATTTAAGTTTTAATCCAGAACACACGCAATAGGAATTACAGGTTACATTTCAAAAGAAAACCATTGACAATGTATTACAAAAGTAACATTACACTAAAAACAAGCCTTCAAGACATGCCTTGACAATATTCAATTAATACAGAAATCATACAGGCTAATAATAAATAAATAAAATAAATCTCTTTCTACCTTTATAAATACATCTGATACTTACACATACATAACGTTAAAATTGAGAGACAGTTGTCTCTATTTTAACGTCAAACTCTTAATAGGTAACTCCACCGTGATTAATTAATTTACACAAACATTTAGTTTAACTTAAAGTGACTAAATTTGTACTTAATGAAGAGACACAGTCTTTTTACATTTGGTCACTTTCTCACGATTCCTTATCATTAAATATACATAAGATACAAATGGGGCTACTATATCATTATTTATAACAACAGCCAATTATGAATGCCTAATTACTATATTTACAAAATATACTCCGTTAAATAAACTATACTGAAAGAATCACACTGAAAGTTAACATAATAGTTATGATTGTTTAATATTGTTTCGCTTAAAAAGTTATATTAAATTGTTTCTTTCAATTTACTAAACAGCGCTTCACTAATATAATATCTTATAATATGTATCTTAATGACAAAATGAATGATTTAAGGATATTATATAATATAATATGCAGTTTAGCTTAGTTTTAATAGGTATTTGCAGCAAGCTACTCTACAAACGCTATCAATTTCTTTGGTTACCATTTACTCTATGCATTACTTAGAACACATTTATAATAATAATTCTGACTAGCGCTATAACTATAGGATACCAAGCTAGGCGTGTTGAGCCCGACCGAGGTGAATGAAAAATGCCACTCGATCTGAACTCCTTTCGCCACATTTGTTGCACATAAAAGGATCGTTGTAACCATGGAATCCCATGTGGATGGTGTGCATTGTAAGATCTCCGAACGTTATATCACAATATTGGCAGGTATACAAATTAGGAACAGTCGATGTTGGCGCATCGTTAGAAACCTCGGATTCTGCGTCCGACATTTCCATATCTACTTTATTGTCCTCATGCTGGAGCCTCAGCGCTGCCGGCTGTAGCTTGAAAGCGCGACCTTTCCTTCTGTTCTTCATAGCTGTAGTTGGTGTTAGAGGTGCAGGACGCTCTGTGGGCGGTGGTGACCCAGCTTCACTCGTCTTTGCATTAGTAAGATCAAGGGCGTCGTTGGTTTGAGCCTGTTGAGGGCTCGGGTGTGCTGTAGGAGTAACGGGGTTACTATTCGGACTCTTCGCAGGTGGCGGCGTGATGTGAGCATCAGATTGGCGTTCAGAGTAGGAGAGACGTTGCTGCAAAATCGATTGGGGCGAAATTGAATGCCGCTTTTCAATTATTTCAGGTAGATTCGGTGAAGTCCTTTGATGTTCGTAGTTATTGTTGGGCGGAAATAGGAAAGATGGTGGCAAAAGCGGTGGCAGATACGGCAAATTGACAGGAAAGTGATTACCGAACAGAGAGTGAGTCGGTGGACCGGCCGGTTGAGATTGATTGCTATTCAAGGGCTGATCGAACATCTTGTTCATGGATTTCTGTTTTGGTCCGCGTCGGGTTCCATAAACATCTATGATCGGGAGAGGGTTGGGAGTTCCGTCTAAATTTAGCACCATAGCCGGGTTGTGTTTGTATTTCCGTAAATGTAGCTTCAGCGAGTGGCAGTATTTTGTTGCGTAGTTACAATCGGCGCATCTGTATTGATACACATTGGAGTGGGACTTCAAATGAGAATTCAGCATGGACTTGTTGACGCAAGAGTATGAGCATTGGGAGCATTGAAAAGGCTTCGAGCCTAAATGATTCCTCATGTGGTACTCCAAATGATGCTTGTATTCAGTTACAAAGGGACATTTCCTGCAACACAGCATTTTCTCGGGTTTGATGTGTTCCTTGCTATGTTCCCAGAAACTCAGTTTTGTTACAGCTACGAATTCACATTGTTTGCATTTGAATGTCTTCACTTTACCGTGTGAGTTGACGGCAGGAACTCGGAGACCTGGTTCATCATCGTAATCATCTTCAAAACCAGAACCTTCACGACCTTCTTCATCCTGTTTATTCTGTCCAACGTCGTAACCGGAATCATGGAAACGATCAAATGATCTTCGGTCGTGATCACCTTCAGGAGATGTTGGTGTTCTTGGAGATTTAGGAGGAGTGGCATCTGCACGAGTTAGTGGTGTTGAGGCGTGGGTTGGAGGATGGCCAGCTGATGGGGAATATGGCTCATAGCTTGGTGAATGTTCACGCTCTGGGGCTCGACCATCGAAACCAGGAGGGGTCAGCAGACTGTATGGTAAACAGTTTCGATAAGCATTTAAATGCATGCCCAGGTTGGCTTTTGCCTTGAGTGCCATGCTGTCGTAGAAAGATGAAGGTTCACCAGCGCTGCCGACGCTTCTAGGTGAGTGTCCGTTGGAATCCTTGCTGGAGGATGAGGGCGAAGCACTGTGGAACCCTTCCGAGTAGAATCCACTCGCCTGCTCCTTCGTAAAACTTCCCTCTTCTATTGGCTCCGATTTCTAGAAACAAACATCAAGTTATAAAATCGGGAATATATTTACATGCCTGAATTATTTATTATTTAATTAAGTAATCATTAAAATCCGGGCCACTTAGGAGCTAATGACAGCTTCAATTAAGCTTCACAAAAATCGCCGCGCGTTTTAAGAGATTTCAACGACATCGGCATTTCTTTGTAATTCATTAATTTACTTGTTTTTAATGGTTAAATAATTAGGAATCGATTGTTGAAAAATTTGAAATTAAATTAAAATTAAGTGCAAAATTGTTAAGGTAACTTATTAAGTGCCCAATTTTACAATTATATGAGTACAAATATATTATAATGTGTCTTCATTTTAGCTATAATACAAAGAACTTTGATATACAGCTTACATTGAAAAAGTTTAGAGAGCTAAACTCTCTGTAATTTAACTTTATAAAATCAAACGAAGAAGAATATTTCCATATCACTGAATAGCTCAATGTTAATTCTAAGACTGAGTTGCAATAATCAATTATGTATTCTATAATCTGCTTTCACTTTTAATTGACAACTTCAAGCTGGTGAATGGTAGAGAATGCTATCTACTCTCCAGACTACAGTTAGTCCACTGAGTATTGCTTTAAAGTTTCCCAATTTCTTTATGATTCTATTCTTCAGCTATTTTGCCGTGAATGTTTGGCGTGGTAGATGTCTATAAGGATAGTGGTTGAGTATTTCACATTCATGAAAATACCAATTTACCAGTGGGAGGCTCCATTGCACAGGATACCGGCTAGATTATGGGTACCACAACAGCGCCTATTTATGCCGTGAAGCAGTAATGTGTAAGCATTATTGTGTTTCGTTCTGAAGGGCGCCGTAGCAAGTGAAATTACTGGGCAAATGAGACTGTTTAACATCTTGTCTCAAGTGATGAGCGCAATTGTAGTGCTGCTCGGAATGTTTAAGTTTTTCAAGAATCCTGAGCGGCACAGCATTGTAATGGACAGGGCGTACCAACTACCGTCAGCTGAACGTCCTCCTAGTATCGTCTCTTATTATAAAAAAAAGAAGAAATGAAAAATGATGAACTTACAATGTTAGCAGGTTGATGCAGCATGGTGCTCCAAGAAGGTGAATGTGTGTGAGGAGCGGGAGGTATCCCGGAGGGCGCTGCACAACTTATCATACCTATAAAACATACAACTTTTAATAAAATAATAGATATATTATAGATACAAATTTTATTTTTATTTTTTTTACCTAACCTTTATTTAAACTTTTATTTTTTTATATAAGAGAACACTAACACGCTAGAGGCTCAAGTGATGGGGGGTGTTGAGACAAACACTCATTAACATCCGCAGTACCAGGCGTTGATGATGCGGAGTTTGAGGTGGGCTCTCTTCTTGAAGATCTAATACATAGCCTTATATTCTATTTACAATAATTTGTCAGAGAATATGAAGCGGAATATCATAATATATATTCCAAGTTGTATTTTAACAGCAATAGAAACGAATTATTAAAATATTTTTCGACTAATATTATTAGGTAGGTGTATTAGATTTTCATACACCTAATTCAATTGCAATCATTAAAATGAACGATTTAACTAAATATTTATTTGAATTATTTAATTAGCACATACCTATTTAAAGTCGGCTTAGCACTAAATAAAAATAATACAAAATAACAAGGTCATGCATTTTGAAGATTATATAATATGATGTAACCCGTAGGTAGTAGGTATTATGTTTAAAATTCATAAAGTATACAATAAACACTAACCTTTTCCGTTAAATAATGCAACAGTTTACCCAGCACACTACTGTTCTCATAAATATAAACAAAACTTCACTCTAATAACACATTAATTGTAAACAATGTCACGAATTTTAGGAGCACTATTTTTTAAGACAACTTATCGGTAACGCATCCCGAGCCCGTCTGCTCTGTACTAGTGCTCACAATGAACTGGAAAAAATCTGTCAATTTTTATGTCGAGAACATCGATAAACGTATACAATATAGGAGCGTCGTGTTTTCTAGCGTGAGCGAGATGAAATAGCTTATCAACATCTTTAGCGATACGTGCGTCCCTCTCACACCCCCACAGCCTATTTTTATCTGAACCAATACGAATCAAGCTACCTCGGGTGGGGAGAGAGTTATTAAGTTATTGTTTATGCGATATTCATAATAAAAAATAAATGATTCAGGGCGCCGTTATTGTTATAAATGTTTTGGACAATAATCGCGAAGGCAAATGATTTTGTTTTCCTATTGTGTACTTAATACCATAATGCGATTTTTATGTTTGTTTATTAACTCGATACTTTGATGTCGCTTTCACTTTTATGATGGCCATGAACAATTACCATAAAGCGGAATGAATTACGATCGGCTATGTCGACTAAAAGGGCTATTTTTAGATGCTCTACCTACATTCTTAGCATCCTTAATTATAGTTAAATAATAAAGATCGTTTTTAAGGAAAATAGTGAGCATACATAAGTTATATCATCTACTAAATAAACATGTAATCTCTTATATTATGTATTTTCTATTATTATATCTCCCCCAAAAGTATTTTAGCGATTGTATTAAAAAGTTCTCGATAAAAAACAAGCCACGCAGGCGTTACGACGGGGCGTTGAGCTTTTTTATATCGCACAATCAACCAATGACGGCGCGCCGTTTAAAAAAGGAATTATGTTCTTTTTAAAATTATTGTATTCAACCAATCAGAGATAGATCCTTTTGACAGCGTGTTTAGTACTTTTATTTTTAGCACGTAGCATTTGTATCAACGTAAACATGAAATTTACCTACGTTTATATAACTTAAGGGCCACAGATATTTAGGCATACTTAATATATTCATTATAATATGATATTAAAGTTATTAATAATGATAGGTTATATATAACATATATAATATATGTTTTATTAAAGTATAAATAAATAAATAACAGGTAATTAGTTACTTTTATAAACAGTTATCTTGCCTAGATTTACTGTGCGGCCGACTGGTATTGAGCTATTTTATTTGGGTTAGTTACGACAGTCGACCGTGGGGTTCACTGCATGATAGGTGTTAACAATACAGTAAGTATGTAATAAGATTGACTTGATTATGTTAAGTGCTAAAGCTTTGGAACATATCCTACAATACACTGCTTCTGAACTTTATAAATATATATAAAATTCTTGGGCAGATTTTTCTTTAATTTAAATAGTAATAAACAACTAAAGTAAAATTAAGTTTGTTTTAACAATGAACAATAAATTGAATTGTTGATTATATAATTGGCAAATGATTTTAATTATTATAAAATATTATTAATTGCTTATGCAATCTATATATTATAATTGAATTTCTATAATATTCCAATAATTGTAGCTTTCAATTTAATTCACCAATATAAAATAATTCCCATTTACTTACTAACATTAGTTTTTAAGTAAAACATTACTAACAGAGATATGAATTTGCTGAAATTTGAAAAATTAACTAAATTGTAACGAATAGGTATAATATAGGTACCTACATTCCTTGTCTAATTAAAACTAATTACATCAAGAACCAAAGAAAAATCTAAAGTAAGACTTATTCGAGATCAACATAATAAGCTGGTGTTTGCAAATTTTTGTCCGATAAAGGTATTTTATATTATCTATTATTTATTTATATCTATTTACTAACCGATCCCGCCTGCTTCACTGGGTGAATTTTAAAAGGAAATAAATTAATCAATAAAAAATGAGCAGCCATAAACCATCTAGGATATATTTCTCATTGAATGGTGGTAGTTTCATGTCGTTACGATCAGTGGTTTAGGCGTGAAAGAGCCTCAAACAAAAATTATATATATATATAGAGTGATCTTTAATTAAATACTTGTATATGTGTCTAAGTTTATGAAATGTACACACACACACGTGTGTGTAAATGTGTATACATTAAAAACATACACACACCTATAATTAAACACATGGAATTTATTATTTATTGTAATATTTATGCTTTTGTTAGTAGATATACCAACGTTTTGTTGGTGTAAAATAAATAAATAGAAAAAAAAAGGCACTGGCGAATATGAATCTACGACCCTTTTGCTCAGAACGCCGTGGTTATACCTAAAACTTTGTTAAAATATATTTTTCCATTACCGAAAACCTGATTTTATTAGAATAGACAGGAAATAATTTTAAGTGCGATAATGTTAACAACTCTATATTATTCAAATTAACTTTTTGTATGACCAGGTAACAACAATATAACTCATAAATATGATATTTTATTAAATATTATTTGTGTAATTTTTTTCTTTCTTTTGTCGTAGGTAGCGTCTAAGGTAAATGAAGTCAAAGTCAAAAATATTCTATTGACATAAAATCAAATAGGTTGCTCGTCAACGTCAGTCACTTAAAATACAATTTAAATACATATAGATTTCACAATACTTTATACGAAACAATAATATTATGTAGACAATATATTAATTTTAAGCAATTGCAGTCTAGTAGTAGTCTCGTAGTTTCGTAATCGTTAATATTGTAATAAGCCTTCGACATGAGTCTGCATTTTATAAATAAAAAGGTAATTTATTGTAAAATTTAATATCATTGCATGAAAAAGAACTCTACAGAGCCTAGTAGGGGTTCTATCAGCTTGTAATTATTTTAATTATTGTATATTTTTTTAAAAGAGCGCAAAAATGGATGCTGTGTGAATTTCTTGCGCCGCTTCTTCACTCTTAGAGACCCATTTGTATCCGAAGCGCCGGTAGTGTTAGATGTGACATCAAAATTGTTTTTTTTTTTTTTATCATTTATTTGTGATACAACATTACAAAGCGATATATAGTAAATATTATTCTGACAAACTGCGCAGGAGTTTGTCGGCAGTAATTCTCGTGTTTCGTACCTACCTAGTATTTCTTAAGTCTATTTATTATGAATATTGTGCTAAGTAGAACTTTCGCAATGAGTTTTTCACCTGATTTTTTGTTAACAATTCGACAATTGTGACGCTATATGGGTAGTTAATTCATTTATTAATGTAGGTAAATGCCTTTGTTCTCAGTGAACTCCTACACTAATGAACGGATTTTAATTGGGATTACTTCATGTAGTGAAGTTTAGTGCAACTTGAGAGATAGGATAGTTTTTATTTTAATTTGGTACCCATAATTATTTTTACTTCCAATATTTGTTTTGTATGGACAAATTTTCTATGAGATAATTTATTGACGCACGGTTTGATATACATATAGCCTACATATGTTTTTTTTATGGGAATAAGTATAGAGATGCCCTGCTCATAACAATGTAATCATACGATAATGGGATTATGAATGAAAATTCTTTATTGCACTAATAATAATGAAAAATTTTTCAGAATAATGCATACTTATTAGCACAAGTCGACACTCTGGCTCCTTCTCATGTCCAAGTTACGTCAGTTGCTGGGGCTGCTGCTTCGACTGCCAAAGACAGCAAGCGTCGCAAATATGTTGGTCTCAGTGAGTCATCTTTGTGCCGTTTGGTGTCGAGACACTTGGCCCGTGGGGCTCAGAGGCGCGGAGAATGTTCAAAATACTATCTTCGCGCCTCAATAAGGCTACTGGAAACCCAAGCGCTGGCAGCTATTTCGGTCAACGGATCAGCATACCTATCCAACGCGGAAATGCTGCCAGTATTCTTGGTACGCTTCCACGTAATGATAGTTTTAATTTTATGTAGTCGTAGTATTGTAAATATTGTTATAAGATTTGTTTTGATTAAATATATATTAGCACTATTCGATATTCAGCGGTCTCTTCCAGGTAACACAGGGGAGATTTTATTTATAATAACTTGACTAGTCATTAAATGAACTTACATTAGGATTAATAAAATTCTAAAATTCTCATTAAATCAGTCATTTCATTAGCACCCTTCAAACCCAAACACAAAAAGTTCAGAGCTTGGCGAGTGTCCTGAGGATGCCTCGTGTAGAGGCGAAATACGTGTCGATTTGGTTAAAGAATTGAAATTCAAATATTTTTTATGCAAATAGGATGTGACATCACTTATTAAAAGTCAAAAACTACCACCCATTCCAAAACGAATGCCTCAGACCTGAGAAAAATGAGCGCAACAAACTCAGCGGGCTTTTTTTTCCTCGAAAAAATATGTTTACAAATTAACGCTTATGATAGTTAAGTGTTAATAAATTTATAACATTTAGACAGCCAAATATTATTTCACGGAGCTGTGAGATCAATTTTCCATCATTTCATGTTTGTATATTTACAATAATATTTACCTATTTACATAACAATTTGAATATAAAAGTTATCAGAACACAATATGTCGGACGTATGTACCCAGACACTAATGAGTTTGTTAATTCTTTTGTCGGCGCCAGTCTGGGTCGCTTATCGATTTGTGGTCTTTAAAAATCAAATAGCAATTAAGTTAAAGAAATAATTGTTTAATTAAGTCCATTAGTGCGGTATTAGCATCTGATGTTCACGGAGCTGGTACAACAAGGATTTAGATGATGATGAAGAGCATATATTTTATTTTGATGTTAAAAAAGGCATAAAAGGCATATATTTGCTCAAAATTGATTCCCTTAGAATTCGTTTTGATGTCATTTCTAATATACTAGATACAACTACCGCTTCGGAAACAAATGGCGCGAAGAGAGAGAAGAAGCGGCGCAAGAACCTCTCCCAGCATTCTTTTTTTGCGCTCTTTTTAATAAAAATATACAATATTGTACTGTCATTGCTATTGCTATAAAAAACCGTGATTGTATTTGCTATAAAATGTATAAACATCATATATATATGTTATACATAATCTGACGCTTTAGGAAAATAAAATGTCAGAGTGAATTTTAACGATGCGCGCGCATTCCGTCACGCAAATTCGACACCCTGACGTTAGCTCGTTAACATGGTAGACCATTCATATAATACTTCAGCTACCAAGCCTCTTGTAACACATACGTCTACTGAACCACAACCAATGGATGAGAATTAAATAAATTTAAATTTTTATACAAGTTAGTTTAGTTGGGCTGATTAAGCACTTAGCCTCTTGATTGGGCCATTGTGCGTTTTTAAAATGTCTTCTTATTCCAACCAGCCCAGATCTTTCCAGAAGTCTAGCAGTCTTTTTAAGTTTCTGCAGGCATCCGGAAGCGATGCTGGTGAATGGAGTATTCGTGCCCGTTGTTCGGCCACACTGCTGCACTCCATAAGCACGTGTTCTGGCATTTCCTCTGCCTCCATACATCTTCTGCACAAAGGGCTGTCTGTTACACCTATGATAGACAGATGCTTGTTCAAGAGACAGTGACCGGTGACTACACCTACAATTGTACGTATATTGGCCCTGTGTAGTCTCATCAGGTTGCGGGTGAACCATTTGGGGGCACCGGAACCGCATTCTTTGTTTGCCTGCAACCTTTGCTGTTTCTCCATTCTGTTAGGTGGGATTGTTCCGTTTTTTCTCGTAGCAATTTTTTTATTAGTAGCAGTGGCTCCGGTCCATATGCTACGGCTTCGGATCCCCTTTTGGTTCATCTGCGGCATCATTGCCCAGCGAGTTGCTGTGTCCTTTAATCCATTGCAGAGTGACTCTGTTCTGGTTTGCGATGGATTGAAGAGCGTTATGGCATTCCAGTAGAGTGACAGATGTAATGGTGTTGTTTTGTAGCGCCTAAAGTACGAATGCACTGTCTGAGATTATCTTTATATGAAAGTTTTATAATAAAAAAAAATTGTCTCCAATTGTATCAAAATAATTTAATGATATTTAATTACACGATAATAACAATTGAGATATTTTTATAATTTTTTATAATAAAGGAATTAGAAACAAATCGGAGAAAGGAATACTCAAAAAAGAGTAAGAACAAAACTTACTGATGTGCGATCGCAACTAGAACAGCTTAAGTGAATCAAGAAAATCAATGGGAGGCTCCTTTTCACAGGATGCCGGCTAGATTATGGGTAGGTACCACAACTGCGCCTATTTTTGTCGTGAAGAAGCAATGTGTAAGCATTATTGCCTTTCACTCTGAAGGGCGCCGTAGCTAGTGAAATTACTGGGCAAATGAGACTTAACATCTTATGTCTCAAGGAGACGAGCGCAATTGTAGTGCAGCTCAGAATTTTTGTGATTTTCAAGAATCCTGAGCGGCACAGCATTGTTATGGGAAGGGCGCATCAATTACCATGAGCTGAACGTCACGACTCTTATTGTCATATAAAAACAGAACACGTTGGTCGTTTAGCAAATTGGTGACAAATTATCACCACAATGGTGGCAGTAGTAGCCGCTAGGAGCATAGATGATTGGACAGCGAATTCAAGCTCATATTTTGTTCAAACTGAAGATGAAGTAGAACAAGAAACATGCTCAGGTTCATTGGAAACTGAAGGGATATAATGGACAAATAGACAGACATTGGAGTCTGAGTATTTGGATTCCAATTCCACATTTCGGACACAGAACCTTAATGAAACTGTTAATAACAGTCGAGCGTCCATTGGCACTCTATTACTATGATATAGATAAGACATTTATTGCTTTGATAGTACAATTATTATAGGTACATGCTTACATAATATGATAACATACAATGATTGATATAATAAAAAAGTGTACCTAATATGTTAGGAGTATTTCGGAAGCTAATAGGAAATATAGCTTAATAAAGCCAGATATTCAGAGGAAAAGAATTATTAATACTAAAGTCGAATTGTGTTGTTTTTTCTGATGTTCTGTCTGATGGATACTTGAAATATGGTTTTACTGTATTGTGCTCGACCAATTACAATAATTCATACTGTGACGTCTAAAGCCAATGACGTTCTATTTTAAAGCTATCAAGTGTTCTTTACACAAATAAAATTTGAAAAGCAAAATTTTATGAACAATGCGGGATTCGAACCCAGACCTCCGGCGTTCCGTGCCGGTGCTCTAACCAACTGAGCTAACCGTTCGAGTACCGCCTCGTTATAAAATTCTGTTTGCTTTGTTCAACTCTCAGGTGTTATTTATATAATTTCTACAATATAACTAACTACCTTAGATCCTTTATACGTCTAGATAGACTGTGACAGCTGTGAAAACGTCGAAAAATTTAGGTTTACAGCTAACCTCTATTTTGAGCAATGCACGCACACTAACATACAAATCGCGAGTTTAAGACGTAGTTTGTCAAAGTTATAAGCCTGGCCAGTTTTTATCGGTTTTCCAGCAGCGAAAGGCTCTATCTAGATATATAAATTATCTAAGATACTTTCATTGAAATTAATTTAAATCTGAATTATATTATTTATACAATATGTTATGTTTTTTTAAAGTGATAACCCTCACCTCTAGGATTAATACACAAATAAAATTTGAAAAACAAAATTTTATAACGAGGTGGTACTCGAACGGTTAGCTCAGTTGGTTAGAGTACCGGCACGGAACGCCGGAGGTCGTGGGTTGGAATCCGGTATTGTATACAAAATTTTGTTTTTCAAATTTTATTTGTATATTATTTATTATTAACTGCAATTATATTTTATCAAAATAAACTTCTCGCTGTATCTTGAACCACATGTATAATACTTACAAAAATATAGTTATATATGTACTTATCTTAAAATAAATACTTATGCAATTCAGTAATAGAAATTAAATCTTGTAACTCTCTAGATTTTTTTAAACTAATTAGATTTATATACGAGTATGTGCAATTTAGGGTAGGGCGGGGCTAGTTGAGCATAGGGGCAAGTTGGGCAATCAAAATATCTCGTAAACTATACACCGCACGCAGAAACATCATATAGCGAAAAGAAAGCGTCGACAGAGAAGAACTTATCGGACGACCACCAGTGGTGACTCGTCGATCGAGTAAAGTACATGACCACATTATTTATTTTGACAACAAAGAGTAAAATAGTTGTAAACAGTAATATTTCGTCTGAAATAGTTAGATTTCATTTGTTTTCAATCGGGTAAGTGTTATACAATGATAAATTTATTGTACTTTCGATACACATAAAGGTTCTGCGTATAATTCTAACAGATTGTTCATAATCTCACCTTTGTCTTAAAATTTCGGGGTGGGGCTAGTTGAGCTATAGTTGCTCAACAAACATGGAATCAGTGTATCAGATATTTGGAATGTGGATGAGATAGGAGTGTCCACTGTGCTGAAGCCAAATAAGATTGTAGCTGGGAAGTTTAAAGTTTATCAGGCGAGACACATGCATACAAATTACAATGTCAAGTTTGCAGAAAATGGGCTCATACAAAATGTGAGCCTGGTGCTGGTCTTACTATCGTTTGTGTCAATTGCAACAATGACATGAGTTCATTATTCGAATAATTTAGTTTTGTCGTTTTGCCCATTAAAATAATAAATAAAAGATGATTGTCAAAAACAAATTTGATTTCGTGTTTATTTAACATTGAATCCATCTGAGTGCTCAATTTGCCCCACATCCTTGCTCAACTTACCTCACCCATGGGGTATGTTGAGCAAACATGACTTTCGGTATTTAAACAGCTGTAGCGCTTAATCTCAACTAGCTAGAAATAATTACTATGGACACTTTTGCTAGGGGATATATTAGTAATTGATCAGTATGCAGAACAAGACATTAAGAGTTATCGATGAGGAGCTATAGCCGCTCAAGTGAAAAATTGCTCAACTAGCCCCGCCCTACCCTACTAGTAAATGGCTTTAATTATTCATAGAAATGTCAATATTTTTATAAATATCTGTAAGATTTCTGAATAAACAAATAAATATTTTAAAAAATCGTACAGGCATTAAATTCAAAATTTTAATTAGATTAAAATTATTTTATTCAAAATAGGCTTTAACATCACTTATTGAACGTCAATAACGCCGGGTAAGCTATATATTACAGAGCTAATTTTTAAATTAATTAAGCTATATATATTAGAGTGAGAGTCACCAGTGGAACAGTCCTTTGCACAGGTGACAGGATACCGGCTAGATTATGGGTACCACAGTGGTGCCTATTTCTGCCGTGAAGTAGTAATGTGAAGCAGTAATGGCAAAAGCGTCGTATCTTGGGAAATTACTGGCCAAATGAGACTTGACATCTTATGTCTAAAAGTGACGAGCGCAATTGTAGTGCCGGTCAGAATTTTTGTGTCTTTCAAGAATCCTGAGCGGCACTGCATTGTAAATGGGCAGGGTGTATCAATTACCATCAGCTGGACATCCGGCTCTTCTCGTCCCTTATTTTCATAAAAAAAAATCATCTCAATATTTATTTCTGCTAAACATTTCTTTAAATACTCGTATAAGACGTGTATGAAGATTAAGTAGTTAGAAAATTCTTCCTCTTCGTAAGAGTTAGGATCGACAATAAACTTAGTACACGGACCCTCGAATTTAGACGACATGAGTAATAGTTATAGATTAAAACATTCCCTGAGTCCAGCCCAATCAATGTTGGGCGAAAAATCTCATTTTCCGGTCACCGCGGCTAGTGGGGTGGCGTAGATATGCGGCAACGGCTGAGAAGAAAGTGCCCTTATCGTGCCAAGTAAAAAGTAATGCCTACAGCCTTTATGGCAGTTGTGAGACACGCTCTTTATTGCGAAGGGCTAGCTTAAGCCTGGGATGTACTGAGAGCTCTAACAATAAATTTTAAAAGGTATTATTTCTTATTTTATTTTATTGGGAACAACAAACAATTATACATGACATCTTACTTAATAATTACAATTATTATAATATAAATACATGTATAATCAACTACGTTATCCACAGATTACTTATCTGTGTTGGAGAAACAAATTCACTTAAATCACATTTGTCGTCAATACATTGCACTACTACTTGACATCAGTGAAGTAGGTACCTGACATCCACAGTTCATCTGTTTATAAATGGAAATCTAGTTTATATAAATTCCTTAATTAGTTTAAAATTTAAAAAAAAAATCTTAATATTATTACCATAATAATTCACTTCTATTTGTCCATATATATATTTTCTCTGTCTTTTTCTTTTATAATACTACATTACCTAAAGCTAGTTTTAAAATTGCTATTATTGTTGTATTTTCATAGTTATTAATTTATGCTAAACATGCTGAGTACACACCCTCGTGGAGTTGCAGCCTATCTTGTAGTTTGTAGTTTTTTTTTGTTTATTATGTATTTGTTGTAATTCTGTTGTGTGTACCTATTAAATAAATAAATAAATAAAATAAATTAAATGAAAAAAAAATTGGTAAATTACACTCAGTGTGTCCCCACCAATCGCATTATTCCCCTCGCATAAAAAATGATTGTACCTTCAAATCTATTCCGAGCGAAGGAAGCCCCCTCAATACCCCCCTCTCCTACCTCCCTCTAATGTCCCCCCCGTGTATATGAATGAGCCGATCCTATATGAGGATAAAATGACCCCTACGATATCTGCAGAGTATATGTATTCGTTAAGAATTTTCTTATGTTCAACACGAAATATATAATTTATTCTTAAATCTTTTTTAATTGGGCCTAAAATTGTACGTAAAATTAATTATATTTTAAAATACTAAAAACAACTCGTTTTGTTATTTTTTATAATTAGAAACTAGCTGTCACGACAGACGCTGTTCAGTCAATAGAAAAATTAATGTATGCATTCGGGAATAATGTAGTCTAGGACCATTGAAAATGAGTTAAAAATTAAACAAAACCCCATGTCTGAATGGTTTTTTTAATATGTCGTAAAAAAATGTTAAGGATTAATTTCCCATTTGTGTAAACAGCTTTTACGTTATCGCTTTATAATTGCCAATTTTTTGAAATGTTATCCTTAAGAGATAAACATATGCCATCGTGGACTTTCCTGTAGACCTGAACAAAAATATTTTTAACCAGCCGCAGCTTAGCGAAAATCATTGAGACAAAGCGATTGTTTGAAACGTGTAATCATTGATAGATTGACTGATGACGGAAATAATCTTGTAAAAAACGGAGATAGCCGAAATCCATTCGCTTTCAAACTTAGCCGGATTATACTTCGTCGCCATATTGTAATTACTATTACAAACTTACGTCAAAGCTCACCGCATGTTTCATACTAAATTATCTAATAAATATCTAATAAAATACTAAATTAACTATATTAAAATTTTAAGGCGGGACCGCCTAAGTAAAACTTAATACGTGTTTTTTTTTAATGAAAATAAGGGACGAGTCGAGCAGGGCGTTCAGTTGATGATAATTGTTACGCCCTGCCCATTTCAATGCAGTGCCGCTCTGGATTATTGAAAAATACAAAAATTCTGAAAACACATTACACATTAGGATCCACCTTACATACTCTTTATTTTAAGCAACTGGAATAAATGCGGCAATGTATAGGACATAGCTGTCGATGTATGGTGTAATTTTTGGCATGTTCAATATTTCGACTTTGTTTTTATACGACATGATTTGTCTATATGTATAGATCATATAAACTTTATGAATACGGCAAAGAGGTCCTCTAGTGAAGTACAGATACGACAAGGTCATTAGTCCAAACCATTTAATCACGGTACTTCTCTGTGGTTGATGGCAACAAATATTATCCCTTCGAATTTTATCCTATGTCAACCTTCTTACAAAAATTTATATATGTCATTATATACGTATCTACTGAAGTTTAGAGTTAAAGCCTAAACACATGATCGGATGTGGTACGGCCGAACTATCGGACGCGGTCTGATACCGGACCATATTCGATCGTATGTCTCACTGTTCATCGCACAAAATTATTATTATTACCATCCAGTCCGTACCGAGTACGACGCCGGACTAATTGGTGCGAAGCGACCACCAGACCGTCCGATGGTCCGGCCGTACCAAATTCGACCATGTGTTTAGGCTATAAGGCCTAGTTTACATCAAAAAAATAGAATGTAGTATTTAAAACATAATAATTTTCATTTTACATCTGTACAAATATCCGCCGACAGTGTTATGCATAAAAAATTAACATCGTAAAGAAAAAAGGCTTAAATACAGTACTCTACACTTGAGCAAATATTTTTATAATAATTATAACAATTTTAGTATTATAAATGTCTTTTGAATTCGTTGTCCAAACAGTGGAAAATTTTCGCTAAATATTATAATCATAATTATATTATATTTTTTGCTTTTATATTAAGGAAGCGAGAAGTACAAAACAGTTCTTGTTTTAATAGTAATTGTAGGTATACAATGGTTTTAAATTCTGGTATAAATTTATAGTAATTTGTATTTTACATTTAAGTAATTCTGTCGTATCTCTTAAATCTTATTAAAACATGTATTCATTTCATCGTAAGGTCACTAACAACCGCCACGTGGCTGCGTCGCGCTACCGTTGCCGGAAATATAAAAAAAGAAAAAAAAGCGAAAGCGTTTTGAAAAGCGAATTCGGTAATATTGCAATAATTTATGACGCACCATTACAGTCGATTGTTTTGCATTGCTACGCAGGTTTCTGCTAAAATCCATTGTGTTAACTGTTACGGTTGCTTCTGAATTAGATGCTTGGCAACTTAAAAAAACATTAAAAGAACCTAGACATTTTACATACAAGCCATTCTAGAAGTTCACTCTTAAAGTTTAAAGAAAATTAATTTTAAATAAATTTTGCACTCTACCTATCCACATAATATCTATTAATACATACAAAAATTATTTGTTTCTTAACTATTTTTATAATTTAAGTGGTAATTAGGTACGTCTAACCTATTTTTATATATCTGTATTTATACTTGTGATAACCGGTAATTGTTCTTATAAATTTGTTATTATATTGTTAAAATTTAAGACTCATGGTTCTCATGTATATTAAAAAAATAATGAAATTATTTCAATTCAATTTAAGATATAATTTATTTCATTAGCAACTGAAATGTGTTTACCACCTTATATTAGACGACAATAATAAAAATAGGTAGCAGAATTTCGGTTTCGAATAAAAAATATGGCAGAAAAACTGGCAGTTAGTTGAGCATGCAAAAAGTATGCACAAGTAGGCACGAGGCGCAGCTGCTCTTCGCTTCCTCTTCCGAGAAAAAAAAGTAAAAACCGACCAAAAAGTATTGGGTATCAAGCTGTCACCAAAGAGAACTATACGTGTGTTTCTTGAAATTGTATCGAGGTGGTTTTTTCAAGGGTGACCTAAAATATTATTTATCTATAAAAAGGTATTGATAATATATTATGGACCTACACTGTGTTATTAATAAGCGTGAAGTAAAGTTATTCCAAATTTAAACCTTTTTGCCTTTATCTGACCTTACATCTATTACATTACAGGGAGAAGTAAGTTTAGACTTGGAGTAACTTTACATTGGGGTTATTAATGAGGCATAAAAGGCATTTATTTTCTCAAAATTGATTCCTTTAGAATTCTTTTTGATGTCATTTTTTAATAACACAGACTAGGTATTTAATCACTTATAAAACACAATTTTATTTATATTCATTCTTAAGTATTTCAATAAGTAATCATATGTAATTACGCCTTATAAAAAAGTATAGATCCATTTTTATAATCTTAAGAGATCTCTAGATTTTTTTTTGTAAGTTTTTTTTTTAAGAAAATAAGGAAAGAGACGAGCAGGACGTTCAGCTGATGGTAATTGATACGCCCTGCCCATTAAAATGCAGTGCCGCTCAGGATTCTTGAAAAACCCAAAAATTCTGAGTGCCACTACAATTATTGCGCTCGTCACCGTGAGACATAAGATGTCAGATCTCATTTGGCCCGAAATTTCACTAACTGCGCCTTTCAGACCGAAATACAGTAATGCTTACGCATTACTGCTTCACGGCATAAAAAGGTGCCGTTGTGGTAGCCATAATCTAGCCGGCATCTGTGAGATATACTCTGCTATAAAATAAAGTGCTATATTTTACGCTATTACTTCTGGTGTCCGACAAACTACATTTAAGATCACCTTGTCTTATGCGCAAAAGTAAAACTACATTCTATAAGCAATTGCAAGACTATTTTTGCATTCATTGTCATTGTTCTATAGGTTCGAGAATAAAAGTTTTAAGCATTCAATGTTTTTTTTAATCTGTAGAAATACAGTAGCTGATTGACATTTACATATTCCAAGAAGGTCTTTGCACAAAGAGATCGAAAGGTATTATTTTTTACTGGGGTTTTATTTTTAGGTAGTGAGATGGAAAGTTCTTAAAAAGTATTAAGATTTTGTGAGATAAGTGTGTTGATGGTGATTAATATTAATCTCTTGATAATACGTATTATTGGGCAAAATGAATTCGTCACAAAATGGCGTTACTTTAGAAGCTTTTGTCATAAATACTACTTCTCTAGTTTTATTTTTCTATAATAATTTGTTTTTAAAGAGTTTTCACTTAGGTACTAATAATAATTAATAATATATTAAATATGGCGTCCATGCCTTCTAGCAACTAGAATCAGAGGATTGTTGCCGGTTTTATTAGTTAGGTGTCCATCCAATTTGAAAGTAATAAGCAAGGCTTAAATCATAAATACGTCTAGACGTATTTTTATCTATCTATTTATATAGATTGTGACGGCTGTGATTAAAATTGAGGTTGACAGTTAACCTCTATTTTGTGCAATGGCCGCACACTAACACAAAGTGACATACAAATTGCGAGTGTAAGATGTAGCTTGTCACGCACACTACTGTAATAAACCTGGCCTGTTTTCATTGGTTGTTTAGCAGCAAGGAGTAGGTACTCGTACCTAGACGTATAAATTATCTAAAATCAATTTCTTGTAAGTTTTTTTAATATATTATGATTTTTAAATAATTGTATATCTTACGTCAATTGTAACAAACATAATATGATTTACACTGAAAGTATTTTCTTTGATTACCGCGAGTGTTAAAACAATGTTAACGATAATGTTAAAGATTAAGAATTTATGAAAGTTACGGCGCGGCTTTCATACAAAAATAAAACTTTGAATAATAATATAGATTATCTACTATATACGGTGTTTTATACAATATGAAGGAACTATTCTGTGAGTTACGAGATAAAAAGGAGTAAAACTGTATGTCTGTGAGTGTTATGATTTTTCTGGAGTGGTCTACCTACTAGTTAATAAAATTTTATGTTAACAGTTTTTAAATTTCGAATAGATTCGCTGTTCGCTTTGGAAATAATATCTGTCCACTCATTTGTTCTGTTACTGGGTGTTTGTACGTAAATTTTTTCATATCATAGATATTTAAATAAATAAATTTCTAATGTATGTAGATGATAAGTCTTCGAGGTTTAGTGTATTTCCACCAATAGTAAGATTAGAATTGATTTAATTTGATAGATATGATAAATTTGTCACCGATTTGAATTAATTCGATTTTGGTCGCTTCAAATATAATCAAAAAAAAAAAAATCTTTTGAGTCAAACAATTACACTTATTTATACCAAAGTTATACCATTTACCCCCAAAAGTTAGCTGTAGGTACTAAGAAGAATTAGTGTTCAGAGTCAATTTTTAACCGCCTTTAAAAAGTTTGACTCTGAGATTTACGATCCAATTTATGTAATTCTTCTTTTGTTTGATTTGCCCTTTGGTCCCATAAAAAAATTACATTGTTTGGCCCAGTAGTTTTCATTTTATGAACATTTTTGAAGCGAAAACTTCTGAAAGAATTTTTTTGAAGGATGTGGGACTTGAACCCACGACCTCCGGCGTTCCGTGCCGGTGCTCTAACCAACTGAATTAACTGTTCGAGTGACGCATCGTTATAAAATCTTGTATGCTTTGTTCAACTCTCAGGTTGTGGCTTCATCTACAGGATTTACTTTACAGTTGATAACCTGCTCAACCCCAATATTTGCATATTAGAAAAATGACTTGAAATATCGCTCTTGTAAATTTAAACAATTTGTTATGTTTTTAATGTAATAACCCTCACTTCTAGGATGAAAAAACAAATAAAATTCTAGAGAAAACTTCTTTAGCGGCGTTGAGCACTTGGGATGGGTATAAAATTTTAAACTCGCGTCTTTCTTTAGGTACTTCAATTTAATTAGGATAAAAACAATTTTTTTTTAAAAAACTTAATCAGAGAACAAAACTGATTCAAAACTGTAAAACCAATGAATAAAAATTAACATGTCTCACATTTTCACGTAAAAAATGTGGTACAGGTTTTTTGAATTGATGGACGCAAAACGCGGGGTGTTTTTTACCCCACTGATGTTATGGGGTGGTTTTTTGCCGCGATAACAATCTCTCTCACGTTTTTTAAACTGTTTTTGTCAATGTATCACGTTAATTCGACTTGATTGAGGTGTGTTTACACGTGTTTTTGTATGGGTTTTTTATGATTTAATCGCTTATGATGCTTAGAGGTCATGTATCATAACTTTTTGTGTGTATTATACTTTTTATTAATGGCGAATGACGTGTAAATAAATCAATGTCACTGAATTGTTTTTTTTTGTTTGGAATTGGGACTTTTTATGGAAAAGGACACGTAAAGGTGCTTTTTCGTTTTTTAGCAATGTGAAATAGGGAATAGGACTTTTATAAGTTAGCAGTAGGTACCTATATAGTTGTAGTTTAGTAGCTTAAGCTATATCTGTTAGTTGAACGAGAAACAATTACTATTATTCTTTTAATTTGTACCTATACTGCGTTGGATTAAGCGTATTAGAAAACTGTTTCTTTTTTTTTAAATTTGTATTTGTATTGACTTCAACTTAGTTTGCAAGCCAGCCCAATAAAAGGAGACTCATTTGTTAGACACTTATGATCATTTTAAAATTGCGTCATCGTCAAATATAGTGCTTAAGGGACTCTATAGGATATTCAACGAATATTGATAGTATTTTTCAAACATCAAACTATAATTTCGTTCTATGAAGAACATAATATGAAAATATTTTTTTCAAAACTTGATAACATGAAATACGCAGGAAGGTGAAAAAATTTCTGAATATCTATCTATATATTTTAATTCCTTTTATACAGCTAGCTCAATATTGGAAAATTATTTTGGAATAAAATTTACGTCATTAGGTATATAGGGAATTTAGTGTTCTAGACACTAAAAGTATTATTTGAAAATAGTCAAACAAAATTTACTCTAAAACTGCACTCGATTACTCAGTGATAGATGATCTTTATGAAACCGTATTGAATTTTTCTTTTGCCATATAAATCCTCTAAAAACAGATGTGTATGGATTATAAATTAAAGTAACCATTAAAATTCCCTTTTTCTCGTCAAAAGTTGCGCACGTCAAGCAAATCGATATATATTTCTGTAAAGTGTAATTTATAATTTATGTTATCTCAATAAGCATTGTAATTGTGTCCATTATTCCGGGTCAGCCGTTGGCCATAAGACGGCAAACCCATTGTCAAATACAATGTAGGGTCAAAATGGTCAGGGGTCAACGATTTATTACATTTTTCACATTATTACACCCGTGACATTGTTGTCAATTTTTGAGCGAGTTTAGAAGAATATATCGTGTTAGTAAAGTAACATGTGGACATTTTATATACACACTAGCTGACCCAATAGACGTTGTTCTGTACATAATAAAATACTGTTTTTTATGAATTTTTAATAATATTTCATAACATCAAGAATTATTTCGTAAAATATTCTTCCTGTTGTTATAATGAAATTGTTTCACAGCAGAACTGTCAAACCGTGCGTAAATTCTCTCATAGAAAATATGTCCATACAAAACAAATATTGGAAATTAAAATAATTATGGGTCCCAAATCGAAATAAAAACGATCCTATCTCTCAAGTTGGACTAAACTGCACTCTATGAAGTAATCCTCATTAAAATCCGTTCATTAGCTTAGGAGTTCACTGGAATGAAAATTTCAGAACACTGGATTTATATATTCATAGATTTATTCCATTAAATTATGTAGGTATCCATAGTTTTAAAAGTATGTTTATTTATTTGTACACGAAGAAAAATCTGAAGTTTTAGTTTACGCTGGCTCGGTGAAAAAGCGCTGGCACGGAATGCGAGAGGTCGCTGGTTCGAGTCCCGCATCGCTTATAAATTTTGTTTTTAAATTATTATTTTATTTTTCAGAGCACGTTTTGAGGGGACTGCGATTGACAGGAGTCGAGATAGTACCTGTTATAGTTGTATTTGCGAAGTTTAGCGCCATTTGGTGCCTCGGAGGTGGTTTTTGCTGTAGAAAGATAAAACGTCGGGTTAAATAAATTAATAATAAAATTGTTACTTTTACGCAAAAACTTATGTAAAAAAACACAATAACACGCGATTTTAGCCTGATAAAGTCTTTTATTTTAATGTTATTATCATTATTGATTTGATTTGACCCAAGATTTAATATTTTACTATTAAAAGGAAAGGCATAAAAGGCATTTATTTTCTCAAAATTGTTTCCTTTAGAATTCTTTTTGATGTCATTTCTTATACTACTAGATACTACTACCGCTTCGGAAACAAATGGCGCTCTGAGAGAGAAGAAGCGGCGCAAGAAACTCTCCCAGCATTCTTTTTTTATGCGCTCTTTTCAATAAAAATATACAATATTGTACAGTCGCTATAAAATAATCACAATCTAGTCCCAGGCTGTCCGATCATTTAGATATTCAGCAGTGGAGTAATAGGATTTACGACAGAGCCATTTTTTTATGAAACATTTAAATTTATTTATAGATAATGCCTGAACAGTGGCTGGGACTTTATTGTAGAAGTGTATACATTTAAACACCCTTAAAGCTATTATGTATCTTATGTCTATTATATCTCTTACTATCTATATTTGGCAGCACTTCGAAAAAGTGGCACGAAACTCTTTGCCGTGCAATCTTTGAAATCGACATTTACAACCTTATCGTTTTACAAATTATATTAATTACAATTTATTTAAAGTGATGCAACATAATATAATATACAAAAATGTCATAACTTACACGAGTAAGTTAAAAATAAATCTAATATATAAAATTCTCGTGTCGCGGTGTTTGTAGTTAAACCCCTTCGAAACGGCTAGACCGATTCTCATGAAATTTTGAGTGCATATTGGGTAGGTCTGAGAATCGGACAACATCTATTTTTCATCCCCCTAAATGTTAAGGGTCCATGCCAATTTTTTTTATTATTTTTTTGATTTTTTTTTTAATTTGTTTGATTATGAGTCAGCATTAAAAAATACATACAACTTCAAATTTTCACCCATCTACGATTAACAGTTACTTTTGTATCGCGATTTTAATATCGGCAATAGAACGTTTGCTGGATCAGCTAGTCAACTATAAAAATTTAAGCTTCGATTAAAGAGATAATATTCCGCGAATTAATATCTAATAAATAATAAAGGCTTAATTTAAAACTTTATGCTGCCAGTATTCTTGGTACGCTTCCACATAATGATAGTTTTAATTTTATTTACTCGTAGTATTGTAAATATAGTTATAAGATTTGATTTAAAACTTATTTATATTTTATAAGTTAATTATCTTACAATTATGCCATTGTTCTAGAAAAGCTCCGGACATAGCTGGCACTTACAAAACAAACGTTAATTGATAACGCTGTTTAAAATTAACAACAAAAAATATATTCTTTTGTTTTGTATTTATATTTCCGTTGCATTCAGTAAAATTAGTATATAATTCAATGTATTTATCTTTATCACGGCAACCATTATAACATCTTTAAAAATTAAAGTGATTAAATTTTATTTTATTTCTCATTTTATTATCCACGCTGAAAAACTACAATTTAAATAATATTTTAAATTTTAAAATGGACATTATATTTAAGCACTTTATTTTATACAATCCGTCGTCAAATGAATATTAGTGTCGATTTTTTTTGTTTTTATTTCTTAATTTAAATTTATGAACCGATTATGTGGTCTTTGGTATTTTACTTAATTGAACGCCACTGAACGTAAGCCAGGCGGGGTGAGTATTGAAAAAAAAAAGCGTATGATGCGTAACCACATGTCATGAGAACTTTATCAAAGCGAACGAATAAACATAAACTTGTTATGCCGACTACTCGGTTAAGTCTTTTATTGGGCGATGTATATACATTTACAACATGGTTCCACAAAATGTTAAAACAAATGTGTTACGAAATTTAAAATAATTGTTAAAAAACGTTTTTGTGGTAAAGGTTACTATGACATTAATTATTTTCTTATATATATCACAAACTGGATGGAGCGAACACCCTCAGTCTATTTAATTATAAATGTTTAAGTTTGAAAGCGAACACTTGCTTTTTTTTCACAATATTATTGCCGTCATCTGTCAATCTGTCAATGACTGCACGTTTCATACATTCGATTGAATCGCTTTTTTCTTAGAGAGTTTCGCTAGTCTGGTTGAGATGTTATTAATAAATTTTCACTTACCTCTACTATTTACCACTGGACTGGCAGCTGTTAAAGTGCTTTTGTGCCTATTTGATATTCGCCATTTTGGCGCTGTTGGCCATAGCGAGACTATACGGTACTAAAACTAGTGATCACGACCTCAGCTAAACAAACATCGATAGATTGTGGGAAAGTATTTACAAAAAATAAATATTTTTTAACTTTATTACTTTGTTTCCTGAATCAAGAATAACACGGAAAACGAACGAAATTAATTTATAATGCAAAAATACTGTACGCTTCTCTCGCAGCCATTACAATATGAATTATACGTCAAAATTAGTTCTCTGGACGCTCGCGAGAAATTTTCTGTTTAACATAAGGAACAGCCTGTCCAGTAGTATTTATACAGGTCAGTGAAATTTTTATTCCATTGAATTTTATTCTATTCTCAAACATCAAAAAACAAATAGCCCGCCGTGTCTGTATGAACGCGAAAATTATACGGTTTTAAATGCATCCCACACATTATATATTATACTTATTTATTACAAAAGCCCAAAAGAATTAAAACAAAATTGTTAATTTTTTTCTAGCGTCTGACACAAATACCGAATTCATAACTGGGATTTTACATTTTCAATGACTTTTGGCAAAACATAATCATTACAAAATCGTTTTTTTGTACAAGTCCGTCGGGTCAGCCAATTCCTTTAATATAACTATCATATATTGTTGTGCGATTGTAAATTCGAAATAGGTGAGTAATCCTCATTTTCAGCAGACGAACACGGCTGGGCACTGGAGCATTCGCAAATTGCTTCTAAGCTGGGGTCAAACACAATACAACGGTCACACATATTGGCACTACTACAATAGCCAGGGGTCACTTTTATTTGTTGCAGAAACTTAATTTATAATCTTTTCACACACGCCATTAAGGAGATTACTAAATCTACCCTTTTCCATTGATAACAATTGTACATTGTTACGTATTTGGTGTAAAATCAAATGAAATGTAACCGTATATAGACGCCATTGTCCACGGACCGTTATTTCGATTTTTGACACATTTTCAAATGTCGAACGCCTGTGTTCGATATTTGATTTATTTTGCGCGGCTTAAGAATTTGGGAAAGATGTTTAGGTTCTGGGTCAATGGTTTAAGTTGTGCGGATTTAAATTGCTTAACGGTCAGATCGCACGCTTTAAGGTTAGCTAAGGTTAACGGTCACTTCGAATGAAAAAAATACAATGAGGTGCAATTATTATTTAACTTTTAAAGGTACAGGACCCAAAGGGAAACTCAATTACTATGACAACAATGTCTGTATGTCCGTCTGTTGACAATGTTGACTATTGACACTAAAACAACAAGTAATAAAAACCTCCATGCAAATAAAAAATCTCTGTTTCACATTAATATCTTAAAATCTTATATGATGGTCATCGTGTGACGGTCTGATTCGCATTGAACCTGTTTTTTTATAATTTTAAAAATATTTAGTTAAGTTGATAAGTATATCAGGATATTTCGATTACGGTATAAATTAAGGTGAACTAGCCGGTTACATTATAACAAGACGAGTGCGAGGGGGTGAAGGGGAAACGGGAGGGGGCTTCACAGAGATACGATCACGTTGCTCAAACGGCTCGCTCAGTTGGTAAGATAGTTCGCGCGGAACGCGATACGTCGCGGGTTCGAGTCCCTCATCGTTCATATATATTTTTTTTCAAATTGTATTTGTGTAATTAATCCCAGAAGTGAGGATTATCACTTTAAAACATAACAAACAATTTATATTATTTTAAGTGTCACAAGCATTGAAATAGAATAGAGAACTATGTGATAATTTTGTCATAACACGCCAAAATATGTATAACTTCAATAACTCTAGATAAAATATTTAAGGCCGCTATCCCAAGAAATCGCCAAATTAGCGCATAATTAAAACCATCTCTTGACGGTTTAAATAAACTTTATATCTTTACAAAAAATAATTATATAATATCTACAGAATGTGTGAAGAAAATTCATTTTTCCTTTACATTTCTATTTTTTAGATAGACAGCGCGAAAAAATATCACCGAACTATAGATATTAATAACTATAATATAATTAACTAATAATAATATTATAATTATAATTACCATATATTAATTATAACTTATCATTCAATATATATAAAACTGTATCAAAATTTATTGATTGTACACCAAAACTTTTTAACATGACATAGTTTTGTAAGTAGTGTAAATAAAGTATTATGTTTGTTATAAATTAAAAATTCTTCTAATTCTGAATTAAAACAATAACGATCTTATAGAGGTAACCTAGATCCGCTCGATTCCTCAAGGCCGTTGGTTTGGTCCCCAGCCTTAAAGCTGCATTTGAAAGCATTAGTTCAATGGCGTACCATACGCTCTACAGAACAACATAAGTCTGTGACGTGACAAATGTCAACAGGAAATACGGACATATGAACCGTTTGAAAATTTAGATCGGCAATAAAATGCACTCAGAGAACTCACATAAAGTGACCAAATGCATTGTGTACTTGACCCCTCGAATAAAATAATGGCTGGGGGCAGATAAATTAAAAATGGCTCAAAACTTGACGTGAACTAATTTATAGAAGGCGGAGTCATAGAGAATAGATTGTTACGTTCAATATTTCATTTACGATGTTATTTTTCGCTGATTATAGTCTTCAATAGATGGATTTTATTATTGTGTGAATGGAACCTTATAATTGAAGTATACCTTTTCCCTTTTACGATAAAAAGCTACGTTTTATAATTTTAATAACAATCTTTTCTTAGGCTAATAAGCAATTTAATTTTTACTTAATTTACTAAGTAGAGTAAAACTAAGAAAGTGTCCATTAGCACTATTGTTGTTGCCTCTTTTAAGGGAAATCATACGTTAATAATTCTTATTTAGGTAGAAACCTAAATAAACCTAAGTGAATAGAAATTGTTGCCTTGATAGTCCGGCCAAAAATATTGTTACAACATAAAAACTTCTAATTTACTCTTTAAAATGATTATTTCGTTTTTCCCTGTTCTTGTTATGAAATAACAGAACAGACTGTCAAACTGTGCGCCAAAAATTTATCACATAGAATTGTTCAAAATTTCTCCGCTACGCTCTAACTAGATACCGCAGGAATAGTGCAAAGTGCGAAAACGAAACTATGCCCAAGTGGGCGTACTCGAGCCAGTCTCGAACAATGTGTGACGTTGACGTGCCACATGTTCTGTTGAACTTTGCAAATAATTGTAACTAAAATGCTGGATTGCGTAGTAAAACTTTGTAAAAATAACACTACAAGAAATAAGAAAGACACTGGGAAGTGGGATCACACATCATCAGTAAGTGATTTGTATTTTATTAATTTCAATGTAAAACAACACGAAGTGTATGTTACAAAATTTTCCATTGAGTGTCAAGATGCCACGCACACAAGCATCTAATACAAGTAGTTGCTGTAGTAAGATCCAAAACAGAAATAAAATTTGAAATTAATAAAATGTAAACGGTAATGAATCGAAATAAAATCTCTCAAGTTTGATCATACGGCACACAGTGAGAAAATTTGATTAAAATGGGTTCAGTAGTTTAGGAGCTCATCGCGGACAAACAACGTGTCTGAATAAATATATAAAATTACCAGGAAGACGATACCAAACTAAATTACGAAAGTTCATGATTAGTAAACCATTTTAAGAAGTCCTTTGAAACCATTTTACTGTTTCTTGTCTGCATGTCATTCTGCCCCTTATTATAATAAATGTGGGTACGTAATTTTAAATTATTACCCAGCCATCAAATATTTTCTTCGTTGTACTTTCTGAGACTAGCTCACTAGTTGATAAAGGTATCACATCAAAATCACTTTATTCATGAAGGTCATGGAACACTTATGAATGTCAAAAGTATTTCTATATATAAGTAGTTACTGGCTCTTCGGAAAAGGTGAGGTTTAATGAGAAGAAGTGGCAAGAAAATCATTGCCACCCTTTTAAATCAACATCTATAGCATCATCTTTTAACAAATAATTTCAATTACAATGTTGTTTACCAGTCGGAGGCTCCTGTGCACAGGATGCCAATTAGATAATGGGTACCACAACTGCGCCTCTTTCTGTCGTGAAGTAGTAATGTGTAAACATTACTGTGTCTTGGTCTGAAGGGCCCTGCCCTGTACTTTCTCCGGGGCGTAAAAAGAATAGGGGAGTCCCAGGCCCATGGGTGTCGTAAGAGGCGACTAAGGGCTTTTTAGAAGTGGGAGAGTCACGCTGCCGTCTTATGACGACAGCACAATCGGGCCAGACTCGTCCGGGTTAATTACCACACTCTCACAGAATACCGGCGTGAAGAAGCGGCCTAGTGCCGCTATGTTTCGCATAGGTTAGTGTCGAGGACCGCGTCCGTATCTATGCGTGTGTTTACAGGTCCCATAGTGGTAACGCAGAAACCGATCATCTCATGAGCTGCGTTCAGGCGGCAATTGACGACGTGCTTGCACAGATCCCCTCCGCTGAAATCGTAGTCTTGGGTGATTTCAACGGGCACAATGCCGAATGGCTTGGATCACGTACCACAGACTACGCAGGGCGATCTGTGCATAATTTTGCATTGGCGTATGGTCTATCCTAATTGGTTGAGTCACCAACGCGGCTCCCGGATGTGGATAGCCACGTGCCGTCCTTATTAGACCTTACTACACATCCCGATGGTTACCAGATCTTTGTCGACGCCCCTCTCGGAACGTCCGACCATTGCCTGGTCAGGAGTGTAGTGCGCTCTTTTCGCCTCCAACTCGACTCTTGACGACAACGGAAAAACACCGCCGACCATCCCGCGGTGTCAGAGCTCTATGCCTGAAGTACAGTTCAGACAGAAAACTGTTAGGCGAGCTCTGTTTTCGTTGGACGTCAGGCAGTCGAGCGGGCCGGATGGCATTTCTCCAATCGTGCTTAGAACGTGTGCCCCTGAGTTGACGCCGGTGCTAACGCGTTTATTCCGGCACACTTATTCCAAAGGCGTAGTCCCTGTCTCATGGAAGTCAGCCCTTGTCCATCCGGTCCAAAAAAAAGGAGACAGTTCGGATCCGGCGAACTACAGGCCTATTGCTATCACCTCCCTGCTCTCTAAAATCATGGAGAGCATAATTAGCCACCAGCTTTTAGTATAACTAGAGGGTCACCAGTTGATCAACGACCGACAGTACGGCTTTCGCCATGGACAGTCGGCAGGTGATCTTCTGGTATACCTAACACATAGATGGGCGGCGGCTATTGAAAGCAAGGGGGAAGGCCTGGCAGTTAGCCGGGATATAGCGAAGGCCTTTGATCGTGTATGGCACAAGGCGCTCCTCTCAAAACTTCCATCATTTGGGCTTCCCGAGAGCTTGTGCAAGTGGACCTCCAGCTTCCTCACTGGGCGTAGCATACAGATCGTTGTCGACGGATATTGCTCGAACCCGAAGCCCGTGAATGCTGGAGTGCCCCAAGGCTGTGTGCTATCTCCTACGCTGTTTCTTCTGCATATCAATGATATGTTGGACACCTCCAACATACATTGCTATGCAGATGACAGCACTGGTGATGCCGTATACACCAGCCATGCAGGTCTCTCTCGGGAAATCGTCGACCAGTGCCGGGAGAAACTTGTGTCTTCTATCGAGTCCTCTCTCGAGAAGGTCGCAGAATGGGGTAAATTGAACCTTGTCCAATTTAACCCCCTGAAGACTCAAGTTTGCGCGTTTACCACTAAAAAAACCCCATTTGTCGTATCACCGCTCTTCGAGAACACTTCTCTTAAAGTCACGCCTAGTATCGGAATACTGGGTCTCGAAATCTCGAGCGATTGCCAATTCCGTGGCCATCTGGAGGGCAAAGCCAAATTGGCTTCGAAGAAGCTGGGCGTCTATAGAGCACGGCAATACTTCAAGCCGGCCCACATTCTAGCGCTCTACAAAGCGCAGGTCCGGCCACACATGGAGTATTGCTGTCATCTCTGGTCTGGTGCACCCCAGTATCTGCTCGATCCATTTGACCGCGTGCAACGTAGAGCAGCTCGAATTGTCGGGGACTTAGTGCTCTGTGAACGGCTGGATCACTTGGCGTTGCGTAGAGACGTCGCTTCATTGTGTGTCTTCTACCGCATTTATCACGGGGAGTGTTCCGAAGAGCTGTTTAACCTGATTCCTGCCGCCTAATTTCACCTTCGCACGACACGCCACAAGTTAGGATATCATCCCCACCATCTGGATGTGTGGCGGTCCTCCACAGTGCGGTTTTCAAGAAGCTTTCTCCCTCGTACTACAAAGCTGTGGAATGAGCTTCCTTGTTCGGTGTTTCCGGGACGATACGACATGGGTACCTTCAAAAAAAGCGCGTACACCTTCCTTAAAGGCCGGCAACGCTCTTGTGATTCCTCTGGTGTTGCGAGAGAATGTGGGCGGCGGTGATCACTTAACACCAGGTGATCCGTACGCTCGTTTGTCCTCCTATTCCACAAAAAAAAAGGGCGCCGTAGCTAGTGAAATTACTGGGCATATGAGACTTAACATCTTATGTCTCAAGGTGACGAGCGCAATTGTAGTTCCATTCTGAATTTTTGGCCACTGTAGTATAAAGGGCAGGGCGTATCAATTACCATCAGCTGAACATCCTGCTCATCTCATCCCTTATTTTCTAAAAAATATAATATATTCAATGCCCACGAGTACTCAAGTCAAAAAAGTAAATGTAAATTTATACGGAAAAACATTGAGAGTCATTGTGTACAGTAGATGCATTCAATGTCCACATTTTATTAGCGATTATAAATAATTAAATAACTTTGATTTTAACAACATGAAGCAGGGTCAGCATGACGACAATAAAGTGGTTCTCCGCTAAGTCTAGTTTAAATATAAATATCTAAAATCTATAAAAACTCTTCAAATTATCTAAAAAAATGTTCATAAAGCAGTTTCTCTGAACAAAATCCAATCAATTCATACAATATCACGTAGAGACATTGCTTTCTGCTAAAGATATCGATGAGTTTGTTCGGCCAATTTTTAAGCGGTATGTATTTTTTACGATGTAACCATTATGTTCGTTATATGAATGAAGCGGCTGGCTCAGTGCGATTTCAAGGAAGACATTTTTTATAATCCTTTGTATTTTTGGAATGTCTTTTTGTGCAGTGCAGTTGGTAATAAATGACAAAGTTGATCGATCGACAGGTTTGCACCTGCATTTTGTAATGATAAGTACGATTTCTTTATGCAGTCTAAGTTAATGGCATTTTATCATAGTGCCTTCTAATTATAAATTAAATTTAATTGCTTGGTACTTGTAATTGGTACCTAATGTACGGACAGATGAAAAGTGTGTCATTTATGTATGTGGTGTAATTAATCAGATTAACAGCTGATGCATTTGCTGCTTTTGACATTTCAATAGCCGTTTATAATCTATGTAACGTTTCGGTTATTTTTTTCAAACACTACATGGTTTGGAAAAGATCATATTTATAACACATATCGGTTTCCATAGTGGATACTTATTGGTATTTTTAAGATTGGTATTTGAATGAATATGATATTAGGGTTTTCTAAAATTATATGGATTTGGAAATTAACATCACATGCTGAAATGCAGATTTGGGATCTTTTTAATGGTGTGCAAACTTCTGAATATGACTCTTTTAATTTTTTATGTCGAACAAGTTCGATACTGGATAATTATTTTGCAATAAAATATACGGTTATTACCAACTAAACCAGAATTATTTGAAAGAAAAAAAAAAAAACAATTTTTAATAATTATTAAACACACAAAATCCGCCCTATAAGCGCGCTCGTCTATATGACATGAAATTGTATTTTTATTTTTCCATATAAACCCTCTTACAAACAATCTTATATCGAATGACGTTTTATACACATTTAAGGATATATCATTTTCTCCTGAGTCGTATGTCAACTGTCACTGTCCCAATCAAACGTGAACTGAATTAATGTTTTATATTGCTGCACATTGACCAATAACATTTTAAACAACTGGAGTAAATGCGGCAATGTATAGACATAACAGTCGAAGCTTATTGTAGTGCAATTTGTGGTATGTTTCATATTTCGGCTTTGTTTGTATATGTCGTGATTTGTTTATAGGTATACAACGCCATTGCTTATATCACATTCAAATTCAATTATATTATCACTTATTGCAAGTCAAAAACTACCACCTATTCCAAAAATAATGCTTTAGACCTGAGAAGAATGGGCGCAACAAACTCTGCGGGCTTTTTTTTCATAAAAATTCAAAAATATGGTTACAAAGTACCTAATATTGTAGAACTAAACTTATTATTTAATAGCCTGAGAGCGGTCGCTCCATTCCCAATCTATCGTATCATTATGAAAGTTATAGTAACCTAAAGGTTTCTATACGATAGGTGTGGTAAACCACATAAACGTTTTTTAGAAATTCTGTTTTTTACATTTTCTGGGATTTTGTTGTAAAAACGTTTACATCGCCCCACAAAAACCTTACTAACTCGACTTAGTCGAGTAGTAGGCATTATAAGTTTATGTCTGTTCCTGTTGTTAACATTTTGGTTATGACAGATTGAGAAGCAACAGTCAAGATATTAATTTCTTTAAATTTTGCTCTCAATGATTCATTGTATGTAGCATCTATCCTTGTATAAAGAATGGCCACAGAGCTAAGAAAACATTATTGTAAATCAGTTAGATGAAAATCGTGATTCGTAGAGCATGAATAAAACATGGCGACCGTATTAGGGTTGACGCGAGTGTGAGCGAGGGTTCAACCCTTTCCCTCGGCTTAATAAGTTCTCTCCCAGCACATTTTTTGTAACGTGATCTCATGGGGTGCATATATATATATATATATACCTACACCGCTTTGTTGATTTATTTCGTGAACAAAATAACAATTTATTGATTAAATTTTGTGACGAAACCGAAAGGGTGAGGCGAGGTTTAATGATATCTCAGATCTGTTCGAAAATTGTAAATGTATATAGGGAGGTACAGACAGCATCAAAAATTTTTGATACAAATTTCGAATCAAATTTTTTTTGAGGCGAACTGCCTCTTCAAAATCATCTAAAAAAAAACAACCATTTAGACATTTGTTCTGATCAAATAATATCGCTCCTAGCTCGCTAGCAACGAATGCGCAGAAATCCGATAATAGTGCTAGCTAGGGTTACTAATAGTGCATTAATAGGTACAGTAGAAGATCTTTATAGCCAAAACAGACGGTCGGATTAGGTACGGCCGGACCATCGGACGGTCTGGTGCGCCCCTCGCACCAATTGGTCCGGACAGTAATAATAATAATTTTGTGCGATGAACAATGTGACAAACCATCGAATATGGTACGGCACCGGAGCGCGTTGGATGTTTAGGCCGCACCAAATCCGACCATGAGAAAAAATCTAGCACTAGAAAAAGAACAATGTTGCATCCCCTTTCCAGTTTCATTACCTACTCAAAATGGGAACGGGAAATTTCATAAGGGAACTAGTGACGACCAGCTCGTCCCTTATATGTCTCCTGCCTGTGTATGTATGCCTGGTAGTTAAAACTAGAAAAATTGCTCCAAATGCTTAAAAAGGATGTTCAGTTTCACGATTTTATATATCTCTAGTAAATAAACCTCATTTTCAATGTATCTCTATGAGAAATGTTCGAACCTCAACAGTTTCTGTCCCGACCACCTGAAAACTCAAACTATTTTCAGCTTTCCTCCTCCAGACCTTTCCAACGATATATTATGGGCCTATTGTGGTTGCTGAGCAATAAAATTCCAACGCCATCTTTGTGCTGAAGGTTCTCAATTCGACGGAAGTTTTTTTACCTCAGAACATTCGACTAGGTGAACTGATTTTGATAATTCTTTTTTTTTAGACAGGATATACCTCAAAGGTAATTAGGATCTGATTATGGCAGTCATGACAAAGTAAAGGAACTCTTCAATTCTTAGGAGCAAATAAGCGATACTCGGCCGATACGATTTATATGCTATCCGGATATTTGAGTCACCTACTATAACATTATGGTCAAGTAATCTCTTTTTTATAAAGACGCACTTTCAGAGAACAGTAAGTTATGTCTTAAACAAACAGTCGATGTTCTGTTTCTAATAATGTTATCGCATTTAATAAGCATTTCTATAAAATGAAAATGTTGGAATCTCCGACCTGTAATTTCCATTCCATTTCATCCGGAAGACCTCCACTGCTGGACAAAGGCTTCCCTCAAAGAACTCCACGACGTATGGTCCTGCTCTGCGCTCATCCAACGTATTCCGGCAATATTGACCAGATCGTCGGTCCAACTTGTGGGGGGGGGCTACCAACACTGCGTCTTCCAGTACGTGGTCGCCATTCAAAGACTTTACTACCCCATCCCCACCGGCCATCTGTCCGTCGAGCTATATGCCCTGCCCACTGCCACTTCAGTTTCGCAATCAAAAAACAAATCAAATTCTATAAATTTATGTGTATTAATAATAACATTTATGTATATCGAAGTTTAAATATTTTAGTATTTTCCAGCTCTTCGGAAAATTGAGCTGAAATGAGAAGTGGAAGTAAATCATTGTCAAATAGTCTTTGAAGAAAGGGTTAAAAATGCATAAAAGGCATTAATTTTCTCAAAATTGATTCCTTTAGAATTCTTTTATGTCATTTCTAAACACTAGATACTACTACCGCTTCGGAAACAAATGGCGCTCTGAGAGAAAAGAAGCTGCCCAAGAAACTCACTCAGCATTTTTTTGTTGCGCTCTTTTTAATACAAATTGTTTAAATATAATTTATGCAGGTGATATGAAACAGTAAGTTAGAACTTATTTACTTGATTGTATTAAAAAATAAATGAATAAATAAATACTAAAGAATGTCAAATGTTACATAGTTCCTATAGTAGATGCATCAAAAGATGATAATTTAATACCAAAACCAAGTCACGGGCATCACCTAAGACCAGCCATCGCTTCCCTCGACCATATTTTAAGGAGTGAAAGGTCGCCACTTGTCTATCTATAAAGGCATAAAAGGCATTTATTTTCTCAAAATTGATTCCTTTAGAATTCTTTTTGATGTCATTTATTATATCACACCAAGCAGATATTCTCAACAAATAATTTAAAAATAAAACAAATTTTTAATTTTTTCACTATGGTTATATGGCATATAATGTGGTATTCCCGGTATTATATCTATTGTTTTATCAGAATAATATTCTTAACAAAGAGTACACATTCCTATTCTCAAAACTCTGAGAACTATTTCATTATTGAACAATGTTATTGAATGTGTATTCACACGAAAAAAAAAAACGCTGATAATAATTCAACAGACACGCTATTTATTATTTAGTTAGAATTATCAGAAAAATGTCAAAACTTGTAATATGTCGAACAAGTTGAACTCATAACTTTGGTCACCCTCGACTATATTTTTTCTGGCTGAGAAATGGGAGGGTGGAGCTAGAGAGAGAGACGCCGATAAAATCCATACTTATAATATTTGCAGCCTCCGCACTCTGCACTCACACATACACAGCGCGATTTAGCACTCTTCTGAGACTTTTGGAAATATACAGGCTGCTCCTTATATTATTGATATAGTTACTTTCTTTTTGACACTAACGGACTAGGCGGGGAGAAAATTCAGCTGATGGTAATTGATACGCCCTGACCATGACATTGCAGTGCTGATCAGGATTATTGAAAAACACAAAAATTCTAAGCGACTCTACAATTGCGTTCGTCACCTTGGAAGATGTTAAGTCTCATTTGCCCAGTAATTTCATTAGCTACTCTCACTGTAAAAATGGGGTCTACAATAATAACTTTCTATACAATAACACATATAAGGACATATCATTCGCTTGCTGATAGCAGAACGGCAGAAGTGTGCTTAAAGACAATGTAAGCACACTTTTCTCCTTAGTCATGTGTCAACTGTCACTGTCCGAGAAGGGTTCTAAATTCAACATACGTAACCTGAACTGAATGTTTTACATTGCTGCATATTGACCAAGAATATATGAAACAACTGAAGTAAATGCGGCAATGTTATTGTTAATCTCTCTATAGAACAACTAATTGAGATAGCTTGTATAGCACTACAGCAATTTATTATTGAAAGTGTATACCGCCCCCCCACTGCATCATATGAACAATTCCAACATAGAATGGAGGAGGTACTATCAAAATTTAGCAAAGCAACCAGCAAGTCAATTATAGTGTTTGGAGATTTTAATATAAACTTGCGTGAACCTTCGGCGAATTGAACTAGCTTTAAAAAATTATTTCAAAGTTTTAATTTGTTCAATGTATTTTGGGAACCTACTAGAATCACTTCTACTACAGCAACCTGTTTAGATAATATTTTTACAAATGTTACTATTACTAGTAAACTCATAATTAATAATCTTCAGTCCGACTATAGTGGGCAACTTATAAAAGTAAATACAAGATTGGACAATGTCAGACAAAAAAAGGTGACGATTATACCAGTTACAGGTAGCCGTCTTGAGAGGTTTAGAAATAATTTGGTAAATACGATGCCATTTTTACACTGTGGTGAAACTGATAATTTTTACTATAACTTAGTCTTCAATTCCTTCTGTGAGGAATTTGACAGGATTTTTACTCCAGTAAAACGGAGGATACGGAACAATGGGTATCTACAAAAGTCGTAAATGCTTATATGACCTTTATTATGAGAAACATTACAATAATAGTGAAGAATTTAATATATATGTAAAAAAATACTCCAAGCTCTTTTAAATTAGTTTGTCATGAAGCAAAAACACGTTTCATTGCAGATAAAATTAAAAACAGTAATAATAAAGTAAAAGCGACTTGGAGTGTAATTAACAATGAAACTGGTAGATCGAATTGCCGTAACACCTCTATCTGTTTAAATATTAATAATCGCGTTATAAATTCGGAAATAGAAATTGCAAATGAATTTGATAAATACTTCTCCGAAATCCCAATTGTCACGACCAACGACCTTAACTCTTCACCAAAAGCAGCATATGATATGCTTAAATTACACGTACCAGTATCTTCCACTGATTTGAAATTTAAGTATGTTACAGGTAGCGATATAATAAAAATCTTTAAATTAATTAACCTACAAAATACAAAAGACCTATGGGGCCATTCGACTAATATTGTAAAATACAACTTGACACTATAGCACCTGAATTAGCAATAATATTTAATGAATGCATAGATGAGGGTGTGTTCCCTGACCTCATGAAATACAGCAAAGTTATACCTTTGTTTAAATTGGGCAGTTCATTTGAAGATGCTAATTTCAGACCTATTTCTGTGCTGCCTGTTTTTGAAAAACTTTTGCTTCAACAGCTACAAATGCATTTTTGTAAATTAATGAACAAAAATCAATTTGGTTTCACTAGGGGCTTATCAACAATTAATGCGGGTACTAGACTCATTGAGCACATCTTTGACGCCTGGGAAGAGATCCTGTGCATTGGGCATTTTTTGTGATTTGTCCAAAGCATTTAACTGCGTCCACCATGAAACTTTGCTCCTAAAACTAAAACATTATGGAGTGAAAAATAGAGCCCTAAATCTGTTAAAATCAAATTTAAGCGAAAGAGTTCAGATAGTCGATGTAAATGGCAAACGGTCTTCGGGTAAACCTGTGGGAATAGGTGTTTCTCGGTCCTTTCTTGTTTCTTATATATATTAACGATCTACCGTTTGTGATAGATGATAGCCATGAGATTGTATTGTTTGCTGATGATACTTCATTTATTTTTAAAGTGTAGTGACGTGCAGATATTGATGACGAAGTAAACAATGCACTCTCAAAGATAGTCTGTTGGTTTGAGACGAATAATCTCTCTCTGCTCTGCAAAAGGGAGCTGTTCGTGCTATATGTCAGCTTGGTTATAGACAGTCTCTCAAAGAAAAATTCAAAGAAATAAATATTATGACTGTTCATTCTCAGTACATTTATGAAAATTTAATATAAGTTCACAAAAATCGTCACCTTTTTGCTCTTAATAGTGATTTTCATTATTATAACACTAAAAATAAGGGATTGCTTGTAACTAATTCTAGTAGGCTTCATAAGATACATAGCTTTAAGGGTAAATCTGTACACTTCTATAATAAAGTCCTAGCCACTGTTCAGGCATTATCTAAAAATAAATTTAACTGTTTTATAAAAAAATGGCTCTGTCGTAAATCCTATTAATCCACTGCTGAATATCTAAATGATCGGACAGCCTGGGACTAGATTGTGATTATTTTATAGCGATAGAAATGATTGTACAATATTGTATATTTTTATTAAAAAGAGCGCAAAAAAAGAATGCTGGGAGAGTTTCTTGCGCCGCATCTTCTCTCTCAGAGTGCCATTTGTTTCCGAAGCGATAGTAGTATCTAGTAGTTATAAGAAATGACATCAAAAAGAATTCTAAAGGAATCAAATTTGAGAAAATAAATGCCTTTTATGCCTTTTAATGTATAGATATGACAGTTGAAGCTTATTATCTTATCTTATCTTAGTCTATATCAATGGTCTACACATACACATACACATAAAAGGTGAGACAAACAACGAATTGATTCTTTATCGTTTCCACCTTTCTCTGAAAATGGTAATCGCTATTTATTTTCTGGTAGTAACTCAAGCTATGCTAAATATATACAATAAACAATAAAATTAAAGGCATAAAAGGCATTTATTTTCTCAAATTTGATTCCTTTAGAATTCTTTTTGACGTCATTTCTAATATACTACTACCGCTTCGGACACAAATGGCGCTCTGAGAGGAACTGAACTCTCCCAGGCTTTTAATCAAATCTACAATATTGTATTGTCATAACTATTGCTATACAATAATTATGATCTCGTCCCAGGCTGTCGGATCACTTATTATAGAATTGTATACATTTACCCTTAAAGCTAATATGTATGCTATGAGCCTACTAGAATAAGGTACAAGAAATCCCTTATTTTTCGTATTCTGGGGTGGGCACAGAACCGCGCATGACCGAGGACAAACGAGGCAGAAACACCACGGCACCCCGCTCCACGCTCAACGTGGACTTTTGCAATATCAGCGGAATTCACTCCAATTTAAACGCCGTCAACCACCACCTTGAGACGGCGCAGCCGGCCTTGTGTTTCCTTGCGGAGACGCAGATATCTCAACCTAGCGATACGTCATATTTAACGTACCCCGGGTACAAAATTGAGCACAGTTTTTTTCCTCATGCTGGGGTATGTGTGTACGTTAGGGAGGATATCTGCTGTCGCCGTCTCGGCAATTTTGAGGGTAGGGACCTGTCTAATCTCTGGCTCCGCGTAGATTTAGAGGACCGCGTCCGTATTTATGCGTGTGTCTACAGGTCCCATAGTGGTTACGCAGAAACCGATCATCTCATGGGCTGCGTTCAAGGGGCAATGGACGACGTGCTTGCACAGATCCCCTCCGCTGAAATCGTAGTCTTGGTTGATTTCAACGGGCACAATGCCGAATGGCTTGGATCACGTACACAGACTACGCAGGGCGATCTGTGCATAATTTTGCATTGGCGTATGGTCTGTCCCAATTAGTTGAGTCGCCAACGCGGCTCCCGGATGTGGATAGCCACATGCCGTCCTTATTAGATCTTCTGCTGACTACACATCCGGATGGTTACCAGGTCTTTGTCGACGCCCCTCTCGGAACGTCCGACCATTGCCTGGTCAGGAGTGTAGTGCCTATCCGACGCCAACGTCGCAGACCACCAGCGACCCGCCGCGTTTGGCACTACAAGTCAGCAGATTGGGATAGGATGCGTTCCTTTTTTGCATCCTACCCTTGGGGCAAAGTTTGTTTCCCTTCGGATGATCCTAGTGCCTGCGCCGTTGCAGTAGCCGATGTGATACTGCAGGGCATGGATATTTTTATACCAAGCTCTGTAGTACCTATCGGTGGCAGATCACAGCCCTGGTTCGATGCGTCAGTTAAAGCAGCATCTGACTGCAAAAAACAGGCATATCGAACTCGAACTGCAAAGTTCTTAAGAGGAAATATAACCGAGCCTCCAGATTTTTTAAGCGGCAAATCGCCCGTGCGAAGTCTAAGCACGTCGTCAAAATTGAAAGCTGCTCTTGGTAACTTCAACCAGCCGTCCATGCCGCCGTTGCACATGAGGAATGACACCCTGGCCCATACGGCAAAAAAGAAAGCCGAGCTCCTGTGCGCTCTTTTCGCCTCCAACTCGACTCTTGACGACAACGGAAATAAACCGCCGACCATCCCGCGGTGTCCGAGCTCTATGCCTGAAGTACAGTTCAGACAGAAAACTGTTAGGCGAGCTCTGTTTTCGTTGGACGTCAGGAAGTCGAGCGGGCCGGATGGCATTTCTCCAATCGTGCTTAGAACGTGTGCCCCTGAGTTGACGCCGGTGCTAACGCGTTTATTCCGGCACTCTTATTCCAAAGGCGTAGTCCCTGACTCATGGAAGTCAGCCGTTGTCCATCCGATCCAAAAAAAAGGAGACAGTTCGGATCCGGTGAACTACAGGCCTATTGCTATCACCTACCTGCTCTCTAAAATCATGGAAAGCATAATTAGCCGCCAGCTTTTAGTATACCTAGAGGGTCACCAGTTGATCAACGACCGACAGTACGGCTTTCGCCATGGACGGTCGGCAGGTGATCTTCTGGTATACGTAAAACATAGATGGGCGGCGGCTATTGAAAGCAAGGGGAAGGCCTGGCAGTTAGCCTAGATATAGCAAAGGCCTTTGATCGTGTATGGCACAAGGCGCTCCTCTCAAAACTTCCATCATTTGGGCTTCCCTCCCTCCTCCTCCAGCTTTCTCACTGGGCGTAGCATACCGGTCTATGTCGACGGATATTGCTTGAACCCGAAGCCCGTGAATGCTGGAGTGCCCCAAGGCTGTGTGCTATCTCCTACGCTGTTTCTTCTGCATATCAATGATATGTTGGACACCTCCAACATACATTGCTATGCGGACGACAGCACTGGTGATGCCGTATACACGGGCCATGCAGGTCTCTCTCGGGAAATCGTCGACCAGTGCCGGGTGAAACTTGTGTCTTCTATCGAGTCCTCTCTCGTGAAGGTCGCGGAATGGGGTAAATTGAACCTTGTCCAATTTAACCCCCTGAAGACTCTAGTTTGCGCGTTTACCACTAAAAAACCCCATTTGTCGTATCACCGCTCTTCGAGAACACTTCTCTTAAAGCCGCGCCTAGTATCGGAATACTGGGTTTCGAAATCTCGAGCGATTGCCAATTCCGTGGCCATCTGGAGGGCAAAGCCAAATTGGTTTCGAAGAAGCTGGGCGTCATCAATAGAGCACGGCAATACTTCAAGCCGGCCCACATTCTAGCGCTCTACAAAGCGCAGGTCCGGCCACACATGGAGTATTGCTGTCATCTCTGGTCGATCCATTTGACCGCGTGCAACGTAGAGCAGCTCGAATTGTCGGGGACTCAGTGCTCTGTGAACGGCTGGATCTCTTGGCGTTGCGTAGAGACGTCGCTTCATTGTGTGTCTTCTATCGCATTTATTCCTGCCGCCGAATTCCACCTTCGCACGACACGCCACAAGTTAGGATTTCATCCCCACCATCTGGATGTGTGGCGGTCCTCCACAGTGCGGTTTTCAAGGAGCTTTCTCCCTCGTACTACAAAGCTATGGAATGAGCTTCCTTGTGCGGTGTTTCCGGGACAGTACGACATGGGTACCTTCAAAAAAAGCGCGTACACCTTCCTTAAAGGCCGGCAACGCTCTTGTGATTCCTCTGGTTTTGCAAGAGAATGTGGGCGGCGGTGATCACTTAACATCAGGTGACCCGTACGCTCGTTTGTCCTCCTATTCCATAAAAAAAAATCTAGTGTTATAATAATGAAAATCACTGCTAATAGCAATTATTATTATATTATTATTAATTCTTTGTTTGCATAATGTGTGTATAAAAATTAACAAAAAATTACAATTCGAATCAACACATTAGCCAAAAAGGGCATGCAAATTACATCAATTACTTAAGTCATTTTATATTAATAATACACACATTAAAATTATTTTGTAAAGCAGTGTTATGACCTACATACTAAATCATTTCATTATCATTGTTTGGTAAATTTACGGGCATATCAATGTATCAAATATTTTGAATTAGTACCTACCTATATGTATTGAAATAAAACCTTTTTTAAAGGATTAAACCGCGTGTAAGTGTAACTGTGTTTCTACATTAGTTTTTTATAGTCTATCAACCGCAGTACCACTGAAAACGTGCTCTGAAGAGGTTGGGTTAAATAAAATAATAATAAAAATTTAACTTTTACACTGTTAGAATTACACCATTGATAACCCATTAAAAAGTGAATTATTTCAATGTGTTACACTCACGTAAATCAAAGAAAAAACTATTATTATTATTATTATTATTATTATTATTATTATTATTTGAAGAGGGTGGCTATTTCCTGGTCCTGAAAGGTTCTTTGTAACACCGCGTCCAGAATTGGACTATTGTGTTCGCCACTCATACTAAAGCTCATCGTCAAGCCCTACCGCCTTTACGAACCGCAGTAGTTCCTTGACGCGAGTGTTGCAAACACTATCTGGTGGTACGAAGTAGTTACCAAAGATTGTGTTACGCTTATGCATTAGTGGGCCGCAGTCGCAGAGTAGATGAATAGGTGTTTCATCATCCTCAAGGCAGAACCTGCAAGCCTTGTCGCTTCTGATGCCGACCACACTGAGGTGCTTGTTTAGGCGACAGTACCCGGTTAGCATCCTAGTGAGTATGCATAGATTTTTCCTGTTCAATGATAGGGCTTCATTCGCATAGCTACTGTTGAATGCCCTTATCAGTGCTTTAGAGTGGTTTAAACCTGAAGAGTTGTTCCAGCGTTTAAGTGCTTCTTGTTTACATTGGTTACTCAGGGTGTGTCGGATGGCGCTCTTGGGCAGTCCACAAATGGGTTCCGGACCATATCGGACTGCTTTAGCCCCAGCTCTTGCGAGCTCATCGGCCATTTCATTGCCTATGATTCCGGCATGCCCTGGGACCCATCTGAGAATCACTCTGTTTTTCATGCCTAATGAATTCAGGCATTCAACGCAATTATTGACTAACTTAGACGACGTCAAGTCAGCGTCTAAAGCCAACAATGCTGCCTGACTATCAGAGTGAATGTATATGTTATGATTGAAGTAGCCTTTTTGGATATTGGTTTCCGCGCATTCCAGGATGGCGTACACCTCTGCTTGAAATATGGAGGTAAAGCTTCCCAGGTTTGTGCTGGATTTAAACCTGGGGCGTTCTCCATAGACCCCACAGCCGACTTCATTTTCCATTTTGGACCCATCGGTGAACCACATGAGGCTCCCGTCCTTCCACGTGACTTTGTTGTTCATCCAGTCGTCCCTGGAAGGTAGTTCCACGATATAGTGTTTAACAGAGATTAATTGTGGAACCATCTGATCAGGTAACATGCCTAATATGTGGTCTCGCAGAACTGAGTCCTCTAAGGTCCTAAGCGTTTGCGACATCCAGTTACATGAACCCCCCTGGGCGATTGCCCTCAGCATGCTTGCCTTCGCCTCTTGCTGTATGAACAGTGGAAGAGGCGGTAGGTTTAGCATTGCTTCAATGGCCGCACCAGGAGAAGACGTCATGGCTCCGGTTACCAACATACAGGCAAGTCTCTGCAGGCTATTTAGTCTGTCTGCAGTTGTTTTCTGGTTGGCTTTGTTCCACCACACAATGGAGGCGTATGTGATTGTTGGTCTCACAATTGCTTTGAATAGCCATAGGAGGATCTTGGGGCGCATTCCCCAATGTCTCCCTACCCGACGTCGACATACACCCAAGGTTGTTTTAGCCTTTTTCACGGCTTTGTCGATGTGAGAATTCCATGTGAGTTTCTGGTCGAATGTGACTCCCAGATACTTAACCTCAGCTGAGAATTTCAAAGTAGAGCCGTTCAAGGTGGGAGACTTCAGTTTGTTAAGTGTCAGTTTCCTCGTGAATGGCACAATAACAGTCTTTCCTGCGTTGACTGACAGTTTGTTGGCTGTGCACCACTGTGAGATGGTGTTTAGCGCCTTTTGCAATATAGAGCTTAGTAAGCTTTGGCAGAAACCTCTGACGATAATAACTAGGTCGTCTGCGTACCCTAGTGCATCAATTCTGAGTTCTGCCAGCTTACTAAGTAGTTCGTCTACTGCTAGTGTCCATAGAAGTGGCGAAAGAACGCCACCTTGTGGGCAACCTCGCGTAGTGTATAGCTCCAGTGATGTCCCATGGAGGGAGATTAGAGCTTTGCGATTTGAGAGCATTGACCTTACCCATTTGACAGTGGTGGAGTCTACATTTTTGTTAATTAGTCCCTTCACTAGCGTGTCTGTCGGGGTATTGTCAAAGGCGCCCTCAATGTCTAGAAACGCACAGAGTGCAATCTGTTTGTCTTGTAACGTCTTCTCGACTCTATCCACAAGTTGTAGAAGGGCCGTTTCTGTAGACCTGCCTCTACAGTAGGCTTGTTGAGAACTATGAATGGGCTTTAGGCTTAGAGCATGCTCTCTTATGTGTCTGTCCAAGACTTTCTCAATAACCTTCAGGAGAAAGGAGGTGAGGCTTATGGGTCTGAAGGAGCTTGGCAGGGAGTAGTCCTTTCTGCCTGCCTTAGGTATAAATAGTACTTTAGCCCTAGTCCATTGCTCTGGAAGATAGCCCCAGGCAAAGCTTACCCGGTATATCTTGACTAGTAGCGGTACTAGGATATCCAGGCCTTTTTGAAGAAGCGCTGGAAAAATGTTGTCTAGACCGCTTGACTTGTTGGGTTTCAGAGTCTTGATGGCGCACCTTATATCCCGGGGTCTGATTATCTTTGCCGCTCTACGCCAGTCCTCGTCAAGAGGCCGTTGTGTAGGCGTTGCTACAGTTGGTTGATGGGTAGCCCCCGGAAAGTGGTGGGCCATCAGTACTCTTACGTTTTCTACGTCGTCGGCTGTAAAAGATCCATCTGGTCTCTTAAGCAGGCCAATTTGGCTAGGTTTGTCCTTGGCGAGCAGTTTGTGTACTCGGGATCCTTGGGGAGTTTTAGATAAATCCTCGCAGAACCTCTTCCAAGATGCTCGTTTGGCCTTCCTAACTTCTCTGTTGTAATCTGTTAGGGCTTCTTTGTAGGGTTCCCATTCTTGGGTCTTTTTAGCCCTGTTAAACAGCCTTCTGGATTTCTTCCTTAGTTTGTTCAAGTTTGAATTCCACCAAGGCACTTTCCTGTTTGAGTGTTGTAAGGAGATAGGGCAGCTAGCCTCGTAGGCGTCAGTGATGCTATCCTGGTTACTTTCACTGCCAACTCTAGCTCATCCAGGGTTCTGATGCGCTTAGGGATATTCTCCAAATTACTCCTGAGTTTCTCTTTATAGACAGTCCAGTTTGTTTTCTTTGGATCCCTAAACGTATATAGTTGTTTTTCGAGGCAAGTCAAGATGTCGTATGCTATGTGTCGGAGATCCCATAGCGAAATTTCATCACTGACTCGCCAGTTTGATATTCGCCTGGCAATGTTGTCGGTAGCGAAAGTAATATCTAGAACTTCCTGCCTGTTTGAGGTAACGAAGGTTGGCTTATTACCTCTGTTTAGTACCTGTAGGCCGTTAGTGTCTAAGAAATTAAGAAGTTGCTCACCTCTGTGGTTGACGTCGCTGCTTCCCCAAGCTGTGTGGTGCGCATTGACGTCGGCCCCGACAATCAGTTCGGCGTTGTTGCGTCGTGCATACTCGACCACTCTCGCCAATTCTGTTGTCGGGTCTCTTTCTTCATATGGAAGGTACGCCGAGCAAACGATCACCTTGGTGCCTTCCCAACCTTCGAAACAGATATACGCCGCAACAAGGTCGTCGGTGCAGACCTCTGTAACAGGTAAGAAATTAGTGTTCTTGTTGAAGACTATGCAAGCTCTGGGTTTTGATCCGCTGGTGGCTGATTGTAGATTAACTTACCAGCGGTGTTCAGTCCCAGTATTTTGCCGGTGTTGACCCACGGCTCTTGTAGTAGGGCAAAGAGGATTTCCCTACTCGCAAGGCATTTCTCCATTACTGTAGTAGCAGCTTTGGCGTGGTGGAGGTTTGCCTGGAGTATCCTCGCCCTATTTCTGCGGTGCGTCATTGGATCCCACCGGAGGTGGAAGGCTTAGGTCGGTCTGTCTTCTGGTATGGGTGTTTCCGCCCGCGGCCAGAATTAGCCCGACTCTGATCCTTCCCTCCCCTGAGGGGACCTGAGACGTTCCTCGACATCGGCCCTTTGCCCCGGAACGTAGTTGTAGGGGCAGCCGGCCGTTGCGGGGTCCTTGAGATCCCGGATGTTCCCGGTCGCACAGGCCCGCTGGTCTGGGTGGGTTGCTGTCCACTCGCTGCTGCGGAACCCTCAGAGACGCCCTTGATCTTAAAATTGATCTTTCTAAAACCAAGGGCAGCTCTGCACTCGGACTCTTTCAGAGTCTCCGCGGAGGGATCGTCCAAGGAAAAAGTGACCACTTGGCCTCCCTTGTCCTCCCTCGCGTGGAGCACCTTCCAGTGTTCGGTGTTCAGTCCCGCATTTTGCGCTCGGATCAGCTTCAGTGCCTCTTCGACTGTGTCAGCCTCAGTATTCGGCAGAAAAGTCGTGGCTATGGAGGGTTTGGGCAGTTGTTCCTCCGACATGCATGAGAGCTCTGCCTCCGGCCACGGCTTCAGATCCTTGACTTTGTCCACAAGCCACTCTCGGCTGAAATCATTTTCGCAAGTCACCAGAATCCAGCCAGGCTTGTGGGCAAAGCCCAAAAATGTCGGCCCGGTACCTTGTTCAGCCCCGGTGATCAAAGCAAGAAGTGCGCGGCGCACTTTCCACATTTCGTCCTCGCTCATAGTATGGGTATGTCGAATGCCCACACGTGAGGACCCGGTTACCTCCTTGAAGCTAGGTCTTCCCGAGGTTGACTGAGTGTCATCTAGCCTGGGTACCTTCTTCGGCTGGGTTTTCGGAGAAATCTCCTCTGACCTGCCACGTTTTTCAGCTTTCGCTTCAGGTGGTGGAGGGTTGTGACCTGCTTTCTGTAGGTCATTCCAAGGCATTTTGGCTAACGCCTTGGCTTCCTCTACAGGCATATCCGTTTGGAGAAGCTTTCTGAATCTTTTCCGGGCTGCACCGGACAGCTTCTTTGGCTTCGTCTTTATATTTCTCAGTTTCGAGTCTGTTTCCGTAGGCGTTGTGGTTTCCTTAACGGTTGCCAGCTCGCCTGGGATTAGCCTCTCGGCCTGAGGTAAGTTTTCGGTTCCCTTGGGGGCGTCTAGCCGCTCACCCTTGGGTTCCGAGATAGATAGGTTTGCACCTATGGTAGACAAAATAGAATTTAATATATTATTTTCCTCCACTTTGTTCCCACGAGAAGCTAGGGAAATAAAGGTCACGAACCAGCAGAGCCCCGCTTACTGGCCGAAGGGCATAAAATAACACTCCGAGGTGCCCAGGTATCGGAGGTACACCGTTAAAGTCTGAGCTCTCCCCCAGACACGCAGCCCTCGTCACGGTACGTCTCACAACTTGGCTTGGATTCCCTCCTCCTTTATCCGGGCTTGGGACCGGCACCATACCAACCCTTTGATATAGGGAAGGATATGGAGGCGGAGTTAAGAAAAAAAAGCTATACCTCTACGTAATTTTAATTGTTTATGTATTGTAAATAATATAAAAGCGAACGTCCTGTAGATTCCCACACGTACGTACGTCCCCTACGCGTCTCGACGCTTGAGGAAAAAATGTATGATGCCATAAAAAATCACCGTCCATTCGCTCCCGAATTTTTACGTTTTTTCCCCTCAAGGGTCGCCCGTTGCCAGGCAACCGACCCCACCTCCTCCCCGGCTCGTGCTAAAAGCTTGCGATATTTTTACGACCAATGAAAGCGGGTTTTTACTGTTTTAAAAGATTAGAGCGCTTTTCTCGTAAAGCGAACCTAAGCTAACTTTAGTTATATTTCTCAAATAACTCCTTGCATTATGGTTAGCATTAGTTAATTTAAAACACTATTAAATTGACATGACTACCAGTGGGAGGCTCCTTTGCACAGGATGCCGGCTAGATTATGGGTACCACAACGGCGCCTATTTCTGCCGTGAAACAGTAGGTAATGTGTAAACAATACTGTGTTTCGGTCTGAAGGGCGCCGTAGCTTGTGTAGTTACAGGGCAAATGAGACTTAACATCTTATGCCTCAAGGAGACGAGCGCATTCTAGTGCCGCTCAGAATTTTTGGGTTGTTCAAAAATCCTGAGCGGTACTACATTGTAAGGGGCAGGGCGTATCAATAACCATCATGTGAACGTCCTGTTCGTCTCGTCCTTACAAACTAATTTGTTATGTATATTACAGCCATTGTAAAATACTCTATTGATTGAAAAATGTGGCCGTTGAGTTCCTTTTATGTTCTTCTCACGAGCTCAACTTTTTACGAACATATGATAAACTCAGTAATTTAAAATAAATATTTAGTGACGATTCAAAAGCGCTTAGTTTAAGCCTAATTGACTAAAGTTTATTTGATTTTGACATTGAATAGTTTCCCTCTACTAGCTAATGCACTCAAATACGTTTGCACGGATTTTAAAAACGGAGTTAAACTGATGTAAATTATACTTAGAATATACTAACATTAAATGCGTAATCAATATTATATTTAATAATGTGTGTGTTAGATAGTGGCTTAATACTCATAATAGTGAGGAGCTAATGGCAGACTATTTATGACTTGTTATTTCAAATTGGTTACAACAGTAATAATATAATATGATATTGACACACTTTTACACAAATCATCTTGCCCCAAACTAGGCATAGCGTGTACTTTGGGTACAAGACAACGATATATTTAATACAATATTCTTACTTAAACATACATATAAACATTCGGAAACAAACATCCATATTCATCATATAAATGTTTGCACCTACCGGGATTCGAATCCGGGACCTCTAGCTCAGTAGGCAGCTTCACTAACCACTGGGCTGTAGGGGTCGTCAACAATAGAAACAATAGATTCGCTTCCCTTTTCAATCTTGTTTTAATATACACAAAATACATTTGAAAATAAAATTTATTAATTTGTGGGACTCGAACCCGCGACCACTCGCGTTCGCGCGAGAGCTCTTCCACTGAGCCAATCGTTCGAGTAACTTCATAAATCTTGATATGTCTTGTTCAACTCTCAGGTTCTCAGGTCGGAACACGAGAGGATTCGAGCGGATTCGAGTCTCGCATCGTTCATAAATTTTGTTTTCAAATTAAATTTGTGTAATTTAATCCCAGAATTGAGGGTTTTCACTTTAAAAACGCAAGTATGTTTTTGTCTATTCGCTCGTACATTCATTCTATGTGTTAATTATTATTTTAAGTATCTTCTATAATAATCCTGACAAAACTTGACTTACTGATTCTAACATTTACCAAAGTGCGTCACATTCATATTAACGCCTACTTAGGTATATATACCAGACCGATGTGCGTTTTATTCAAAACAGCGCACTAAGTTCGTAGGTACTGCAAGACAAGCTTAAAATATCATTCTTACTTAAATATTTCCCTACTACGTACCAACAAACCTTGGAATGAATAGCCTTGCGCGGTGTATACAGGGTGATACGAAATGGCTTTAATCGGTTAATATGATCTATCAAATTTTTCCATCATTTGGGCTTCCCGAGAGTGCAAATGTACCACCAGCTTTCTCACGGGGCGCAGCATAAAGGTCGTTGTCGACCCCAAGTACCCCCAAGGACCCACACTGTATCTTCTGCATATCAATGATATGTTGTACGCCTCCAACATACATTGTTATGCCAATGGTAGTAAGTACCTACTGCAGATGCCCAGATTTCTAGCGGTAAGAAATAGAAAACTTATTTCATCGTACATATCGACCTTTTCCATTACGGCCGTTCCCACTATACTATTTACAGATAGAGATAAATTACTACCTTCTACTGTCAGTAATTAGCCGTCAATAATCTGAAGCTGTCCCAATATTCCCGATAAGTCTTTCGTATCGCCTTATATTGGGACGCGCGAATTGCAATTTCCATACAAACTTCTATCGCTGGTAAGCTATACGTCGTCCCATTGACAGACAGCGTGTACGGATAAGGTGAGTTACCGTCAATGAGTTTATTGGGACAAAAAAGTCCACGATAGTTACGATTTTTATCTCAAGTAAGAGATAGACTGAATATTGGGAACGGCTGTTAGAGTAGGTACAAGCTTATTAGTTAGCTTAAAGTAGCCATGGTAAGTGTATCAATAATTTTTCAATACTTATTAAAGTATAAAGTGAATATATCCTATATTCCTATTATTTCTGAGAGAGAATGATCAAAATAACATCTTACTATTCTGTTTAATTAAAACGAAGTCTTACAAACTTCCGTGTTGAATAAATGGTTTCGAAAAGTTATCGAGACATCGTATACGGCCAACGTGATAAATAAATTAAAATGATTCGCCATTTTGTTTTGCAACGGAAGCGAAAAAAATTTGATAAGATCATCCTTATAACATATCTACGTAACACTGTACTTTATATTCGTAGGTATTACATAAACGATGTATATATCATTAAAATACACGCCTCTTCTTAAAAATCGGGCTTGCGGCGTAATAAAAAAACTCCCCTACTTTTCGCTGCAAATAAAACATCGCTGATTGGTTGAGCTTCCCCCAATAAAAAACATTAAAAAGGCACGCGCTTGGCGCGAGCGCTACCGGTCGTCGCACGGGCCTCGCGCACTTACCAACAAAGACGTTAAAAACGAACCAATTTTATATAAACTCCCCTCGTGTTCGAATGCTCAACAAAACGTTAACACAATGGAGCTCTTACGGGCTGGTTACAAAAATATCGCGACGAAAAAATCATATGGGGTATTTAAAAATAGCGTGTCTCCCCTTCATATGGGTTGCTTGATATATTGACGGTGTTACTTGGGATTTTGATAATACACAACGTGTGTTGGTTTAGTGCAGGAGCAAGATTTGTCAATAGTGCATTCTGTGGGCGCTATTTTGGTGACACGGCGGCACGCGTGCGAGGGTTTCCTTGATTACCTGCAGTATCAGGTTACGGCTTCCGGAGAGAAGCATTGTTTGAACAATAAACTAACCTCCACAGAGGTTACGCCTTACTCAAACGGCCAGTATTATGTTGACATCTTTGAATGAAAATATTTTCTACAATACAATTATAATTTATAATTGAACCATTCCTTCGAAAAGACCTTGAAATTCTCTTTATCTTCCATTACGAACTTCTATTAAGAGTCATAAAAAATAAATATAATCTTATGAGATAAACTCAAAATTAACATTTACACAAGAAACAGTCAAAATTTAACGAAATTTAAAGAACATTCGGCTTAGGAAACGTACTTGGATCGTGCCACTCCTAGTATGTAGAACATCTTCTCTACTAGCGTTGATTCACGCAGTGCTCTAATTGTATCTTCGCTAACCTTCTAAACTTCTGTGGCTTTTTAATATATTTTTATAAAAAAACGTCTCTTAGGTACTATTTTTAACATGAACTCTTCCAAACATACACAACAGAAACATTAAAAAAAATGAGATTTACATACTATAAAATAATTAATAGGCTGATTATAATAAAATTATTTTATTCTTAAATAACTATGATTTAATACAATAAATTCAGAAGTGCTAACCCCGACTGTTTATTTTACGCCCCCCCCCCCCCTACACCGTCTCTCTCTTTTGTGGGGGGCCTACCAGTAACTAACTAAGTAACGTCTTTCCATACGTGATTGCCATTCGAGGATCCTAACGGCCATCTGTCCGCCGAGCTATGTTCTCTGCCACACTACCTACCACTTCAGTTTCGCATCCATCTGGGGACTTCCGTTCTCCTACAGTTCTCCTAATTTCTGATTCAATCTTGCAGGGAAACTCCGAGCGTAGCCCTCTCCATTGCCCTCTGAGTGACCAAGAGCTTCCCCATAATCCCCCATAGTTAGCGACCACGTCTGTGTACCGTAAATCATCACTGGCAACACACACTGGCCAAAAACCTTCTTCTTCAGACACTTTAGGTGTATATATAGTATATAGGTACCATTAACTCTTTCTAATAAATTAGTATATCAATTGTACCCATAATTTCTTTAAATAATCTAAGTTTCTATTGCAGAAATTATACTCAAAAATGTATTCTTTTTTAAAGGATTCTCGGTAGGAAATGTGTAAGTGTATCACAGACTGTTCCGATATTTAAATATAACTACTTACTATTACTAAGAGATATTTATTGGTATCATTTCCAAACCAGTGTCTCTCCACCGAAAATAGAAAAAATCACAGTACAAGAAATGCTCATGGAATTCTTGTGACGAAGTGTAACTACTACCAACCATTTTATGTATCCATATGATAAGTATATAGTTTATGTATACAGTTTTAAGAGAATTCTTATTTATCCAAATATTATGACTTTGTTCAAGAGTTAATTCAGCTCTAAGCATCGCATTACGTAACGAAGCGATTTATCCTCCCATAAGAAGTAATTACTTCAATAAATTGTAACGATATTTTATAAAAAACTTAAAAGAATTTTAAAAGGTTAGTAAATTAAATTTTATTCATCTTATTACAAATACAATAAAAAAATAAGTAACCATAAACCATCTAGAATAAATTTCGCATCGATTGGTGGTAGTTTGATGTCGATACGATCAGTGGTTTAGGCGTGATTGAGCCTCAAACAAAGTCCATTTTCATTATATGTATACAAAAAAAGGATAAGCCCCCTGAGTTTCTTTCCATTATTTTCAGTTCTGAGGCAAAAATTTTCGAATGGGCCTTGGACGTGCAATAAGTGATTTAAAATCTTATTTGAATATCGAAACGTTTTAATAATGTCAAGTATTTTTATCATAATATTCATCTTGCATTTAAATTATCTTTTATACTGCATTTTAGTTTCACAATAAACAAAGCGAGGATCAATCTAATAATCATTAGTCACGCTGTCGTAAGCCGAGTTAAAACCGTCAATTTATTATTATATACCCGTATCCAATTTAAAACAACGAGCTGAGTAGGGGAGCTTTTGTTTTCAGTAAAGAGGGGAATAGTCGTGGACTGGAAAAAACAATTTAAAAATAAAATGAAATAATTATAAAGGGGAGGTGGTCGGCGCGTGTCAAGCTACTTCTTATTTATTTCAAGTCGGTACAGCTGCTGTTTATAGATATAGACGCCCCTCGACATATGGCGTTTTAAAAAATGTTTTGGAACAACTTGCACCTGTACTGTGGATGCAGGAGCTCTGAATGTTATGTGATACATAGTGCTTATGTACAATTTGATTTAAAATAGCGGAATTCGTGAAATGTTATAAGGCGTTTATTTCCTTATAATTGATTCTTTAGAATTCTTTTTTGTGTCATTTCTAATATACTAGACACTAGTACCGCTTCGGAAACAAATGACGCTCTGAGAGAGAAGAAGCGGCGCTAGAAACTCTCCCAGCATTCATTATTTTGCGCTCTTTTTTAATAAAATATACAATATTGTAATGTAATTGCAATTGCTATAAAATAATCATAGTCTAGTCCCCACTCTACTCCCAGGCTGTCGGATAACTTAGATAGTAGTAGGATTTACGACAGAGCCATTTTTTAGAAACATTTAAATTTATTTATAGATAATGCCTGAACAGTGGCTGGGACTTTATTATAAAAGTGTATACATTTACCCTTAAAGCTATGTATGTATCTTATGTCATCATTATTATATGAAATATATTGCCATATGTACTATATGTATTATAGTAGTAACATGTACCTACAGTTTTCAAGTAACTTCTACGTGCAACCCAAGTAATATACAAGGTCGACAAGGCTCTCGGGATTCCTCTGGTGATGCAAGAGTGTATTGGCAGCGGAGATCACTTTTCATTAGGTGACGCTCCAACGAAGAATTGGCCCACGCTGAACACGTGTCTCTTGCGTTCCAGAGTTCGGTGAGACAGCAGCTCATGAGGATGCTTCGTGTAGAGGCAAAAGATATGCCGATTTGGTTAAAGCAGACTTTTAGGTTGGTGTTTAACCTGGTCTTTCTTTAACGGTTCAACGTGGGCCGATTCTTCGGTATGCAGTTGGGTTTTAGGTGCATTCTGCATCTACATTGCAATCTACATTGTAGACTAACAAATCTTAGAGATAAAAGCTCATGGTTGCTGAGAGGGCTATGCTCGGAGTTTCCCTGCGAGATCGAATCAGAAATGAAGAGATCTGTAGGAGTACAAAATCACAAACATAGCCCAGATGGTTGCGAAACTGAAGTGGCACTGGCACATAGTTCGACGGACAGATGGCCGTTTGGGCGGTAAAAGCCTCGAATGGCAACCACGTATTGGAAGACGTAGTGTTGGTTGGCCCCCCACAAGATGGACAGACGATCTTGTCAAGATCGCCAGAATAGGTTGCATGAAGACAGCGAAGAACCGATCGTCTTGGCGATATTTGGGAGTAGGCTTTTGTGCAGCAGTGCATGTCTTTCCGCTGAAATGATGGAATGATGAAATCTTAGGGAAATAACCACTAAATATAACACATAGATAAAGCAAAAAATTTCAATACATAAAGAGTGGTAATTAGCTTAATTAAATTAGCTTGTGAAATATAATAATAAATTTTCTAAACGACTAATGCGGGTGTTTTAATTTAATCATCTATTCGGGTGAACATCGTCCGTTTTTGCACGAAGTTGTGATTTGTGTTTACGATAACAATTTGTCTAAATAGGGGAGATGTGAGATAAGAGAAGTGTTCACTGCTGTTGTGGGTTTATGTATCGATAACTAGATACAGAAATAATTATTTTTGTGAAATTTAAAAATAGTTCTACGGACTCTATCAGCGAAATCTTTTGCGTGTCAATAGAAGTTTGGCATTATTATTATTGAAGTGAAAATTTTTTTTGACGCGTTGGGCATTTTTACACGCATTTTATTAGCTTCACCTGTATGTTTATTTGTAACCGACTCATTTGGGCGCGATTTTGACCCACTATAACCAATTTCGTTCAAACTTCGTAGATTTATCGAGGACCGATGACAATATATTAATTTAATAAAATTATTCCATTATTTTGATTTTGATGATTCTTTTAAATTTCAACCATTATCTTAACCGATTTATCTAATATTAGGAAATTTTCGAATACCTTACCAGATATTATAATAATAAGAGAACTTTTAATTCAACAATGCAAATAATAGTTAAAAAAAACTAAATAAACACGCTTTTATTTATAAACTAAACTCAAAAGTTGGAAATATTTTCTATTTTTTCTATTTTTATTTCGGTTTTCTATAAAATTATTTATATTTTATTTTATTTTATTTTATTTATTATTTATATATTATGTTACACTAATTCACTAACACTATACCATCTCAAATGGTTTTGTTCGTTTTAGTCTTCTTACTATATCACTGTATTGTTATAGTTATTAAGTATTGTTTTGTTTTGAATAAAATTACTATTAATGCAAATATTAATACTCATTTGCATTAATATATTGCGGTATAAGTAAGTTAGGAGCAGAATTAGAAATAACATTGCAATTTTTATTATTAAGAGGGCCATTTGTTTCCAAAGCGGTGGTAGTGTTAGAAGTGATATCAAAAAGAATTGTAAAGGAATCAATTTAAAGAAAGTAAATTTTAGCCGTTTATGCCTTTATGCAATGTAACTTTATTAAAAAATATTCTTGCCTGCGAGTCATATCTTAGCCATAACCACAATCACTTAAACATTAAAAAAAAGTGGAGGTACAAAAACAGTAAACTCTATTGTCTACTTAACACATAAATAATTCCTGTACAGGTGGTCTTAATTAAGTGACAATCCCGGGAAGTTTGCTGGACAGATAACATCTATTTGCCGCCTCTGACTCGGACTTCGCAAATTACACTGTGCTTTGGCAGATGGAGATTGATTGTCTATGATTTTTAGTTCCGCTGTTAAAAGTTACCGTTTTTAGATTTACAGCCTTACAAATAAACTTATTAAAGTTATACCTGAGAATAAACCAAGAATATGCAAAATGTGGTTTATATCGTTGACAACAATGTCAATACAGATAATTCTGAAGTTTTCCTAATGTCAAGGTATGCGTCCGAATAAACCAATCGTAAGTGAAATGTCTATTAATTTGTAAACATTTTACATATTCTTTGTAAACATTTTACATATTCTCAGGTAAAACTTTATGCCAATTTTATTTGTGTGAGTGTGTAAGTGATTTAAAAACTTTTAAAATTACACAAATATACAAATCAATGTATTTTTTGGATACGATTACTAATTATCACAGTAATCACGACCATCATGTTCACGAAGCATCCTTAGACGAATGAATTCATGCTCTAAAGGTTATACAGTTTATTCTTTATTACTTTTTATGAAGTATTTGATATTATTTAAATACGATTCATATATTGGATGCATCACCTTACAAACTAATTTGTTGTGTATATTACAGCCATTGTAAAATACTCTATTTAATTGAAAATAGTGGCCATTTAATTTCTCGTATGTTCTTCTCACGAGCTCTACTTTTTTCGAACATATCTATTAGATTCAGTAATTAAAATTACATATACACATTTTTAATGACGATTCAAAAGTGCTTAGTTTAAACTTAATTGAATAAAGTTTATTTGACGTTGACTTTGAAAAAATAAAAACCAGTAATTTCTCATATTACAAAACGATACAAGAATCATTCATACTATCCACAATCGTGTGTAAAACAACATGATCGGATTAACCGTCTCAAATTCAAGGATCGAGGAACATCTGACCGTCGACTTAAAAACACACGCCAACGTACAAAATAACAAAAGTCCTTCAGCTGTAGGCCATTAAGCAAAAATGTCCCCCATTTCGGTTGCCTTTTTACAATGGATCTTCAAATGACCAGAAAAAATTCACTCTTTAACACAATGGCGTCATGATGCGAGGGTGGACGATCAATAATCGGTCACTAAAAAATTACTTGGTAAAATAATTGTAGATTGTCTGCAAGATTTATATTCGGGAGTCATTGTGGTAGATACGGTGTCCGGTTGCAGATGGACGCTAAAAAGGTCCATTGTTCGGCTATTTGTGCCAATTTTGTGCCGAAGAAAGTTAAGCGCACCTTTTTATGGATAAGTGTGTATTGTTTAACTTTGCTTAACTTAACCTGTGGTGTTATACTAAAATAGTTTTATATTCAGTCTATCCTTTATCATATGTGTAGAAGGAGGTGGTAATTTAAACACATATCATTCTTAAAATGACTCTGTTTGCGCAGAGTTTCTACTTAGAATTCGCAATATGTAATGAATACTCGAAAAAAATTTATAATAAAATTTTCTTTATTTGCTATTAAATCTTTACGCTTTTAAGCTTTCCATCGAATTATAGAAGCATTTAACAATTTAGGCCTTATGAATAAGTTTTCCGATAAAACTGTTTTCTATCTACTAGTTGGGGGTCAGACTTTATGAAACTTATAAACTAAAGCAATATTATGGTCTTAGGAGGAGGAGTCCAGGAAAACTGGGGAAAACCTGGCCATTCGTTATTTAATATGAACTTACAGCTACCTTAGAATTAATAACTAGTTAATATAAAAATATACATATATGTAGACATATTTTAATACATAATTATTATGAGAAGTCAGTGAGGTTGTGGGATGTGGGCAAAGGGAGAGGGAATAAATAGGAGCGTTTTGGACTAAATAATTTACTTATTTATTGTACTAAACCAATTTAAGAATTTTGTTTTACATAATGATGAATACTCGAAATAAGCACTCTAGCTTTTATAAGGCACGACAGTCAACCGTTTTACTGCGAGCAAATCTTAGTTGGCACTGCTGCAGTGCCTAACGAAAGTTAATTTAACAAAAGATCTCAATATTATGTGCTATAAAGTCAAAGTCAAATAATTTTTATACACTTAGGCTTAAACTAAGCGCTTTTGAATCGTCACTATAAATATTTCTATTCAATTACTGAATTTTCCATATTTTCGTAAAAACCTGAGCTTATGAGAAGAACATACATGAAACTCAACGGCTACTCTTTTCAATCAAATAGAGTATTTTACAATGGCTGTAATATATATAACGAATAAGTTTGTAAGGTGCTGCATACAATATATGAGTCGTGTTTAAATAATATAAATTAATTTATAAAAAGCAGTAAATAGTCGTTATAATAATCCTTAAACTGAAGTGATAATTTTATAAAATGACATTAATAACAGAGTAACAAATAACAGTATTTATATAAATGTAATAAGTATTAATTGGGATATCTTTTAACTCTGTGACGTTGGTAGCGCGTGTTAAGACATATTAACCCATCAATGTAAAAATATTACTGACTTATTATGTTACTAATAACAAGCTCTTCTGGGATCGATTTATTATCACGGATGAAACTATTTTAGTAGCTTTTTTTATGTTTGTTAAGTGGTTTTAGTAGCTTGATATTACTGATCTTAGATCGGTTAGAGCGTCGGGCATTTATTGTTGAAAACACCACTCTATTTGATAGAAACTTCGTGATAGCTGAAGTAGACAAATTGTTGAAGTATCTAGACCTAGCACATGAGGTTCCTGACATGTGGGATGTTGATTCAACAATAATTGTCCCGATAGTCGTTTCCGTAAACGGTCTTTTAGCAAAGAGCCTCGACCAATATCTCAAGAGGCTCTCGCTAAATAAATGGATGAAGGGTCAGACACAGAAGGCTGATAGTGAGATGGTTTGGGAACGGCACGTATCGTATATTCGTAAACCGGAAGAATTGTGAATGCCAAAGATAAAGTTAAAAGTGTCGTTGGACCTAAATGGATCCAAATAGCGAAAGACGAAAAGACGATGAAATCTTTAGATAAGGCCTTTGCCGAAAGACTAGCTGTATAAAACAAACTGAACATTGATAATTTAGACTTTATCTACACCCATGCTTTAATTTAAATCCTCTATTAAATACTCTAAAACAGTAAGCTTATTGCCAACATTAATACACCCAATGTCCTAATAACCATTACATCATCCAAACGAGTGGTGTAATGAAATTCAGTACAACATTATATTAGTTTTCATAATAGGACTGACTTTTTTAATGTTAGCAGTAAGCTAACTGTTTCAGAAATTTTTATTAGGGATTCATATTATGGGTGCAGATAAAGTTTTGTATGTAACTATTGATATTTAGGTATTAAAACACTCATGTGATACTATTATCACACATTCGTGTTTTAATACCCCTTATTACACAACAGATGCATAAATAACTATAATTTTATAGTTAACAAGTTGACCCAGCAAACGTTCTATTGCCGATATTAAAATCGCGATACAAAAGTAACTGTTAATTGTAGATGGGTGAAAATTTGAAGTTGTATGTATTTTTTAATGCTGACTCATAATCAAAAAAATTCAAAAACGTTAAAAAAAATTGGCGTGGACCACCCTTAACATTTAGGGAAATGAAAAATAGATGTTGTCCGATTCTCAGACCTACCCAATATGCACTCAAAATTTCATGAGAATCGGTTAAGCCGTTTCGAAGGAGTTTAACTATAAACACCGCGACATGAGAATTTTAAATGAGTATATTATTTAATTCTCATTCTGCAATAAATGCTTATTTTATTTTATTAAGCTCTAATTTGCAAAGTGTATGAAAATGTTAAACTTTACTACACTACACTCACCCTGATGAAGATGAAGGAGATGAGGAATCTTTTAAACAACTGGAATAAATGCGGCAATGTATAGCAGTCGAATATAATTATAATATATTTTTTGGCATGTTCCATATTTCAGCTTTGTTTCATATAGAATATTTTTATATAGAATATTGCAGGCTAGCGAAACTCTCTAAGAAAATAGCGATTGACTCGATTGTATGAAACGTGCAGTCATTGACAGATTGACAGATGACGTCTATAATCTTATAAAAAAAGAGATTCACGCCGAAATTGAAGTACAATACGTTTTAAGCAACTGTTCCCTTTCAAACTTTGCCGGATTATACATCGTGGCCAATCACGATACTGTAATTACTTCTATTTCAAACTTATGTCAAATCATTGCACGTTTGATACTAAACTAAAATTCAATTTTTACTCAGACAATCCCGTCTCTTTAAACGTAGTATTTACATCCTCTTTGATAATATATTGTATAGAACGTCATTGATTAGAGCATTTAATTACAATTCTTGTAATTATTATTATTTTGTCCGTTTCGAGAAAACCTTAAATTGTATTCACTCCGTTTCGGCGTTTTTAACACATTTTTATCCATAAGTTTTTTCCCTTGTTTTCGTTGCTAATTACAATATGAAGAATGTAGTCAACATGTTCTGACGAGGGTCATGTGTCTGGTGACAGCCAACTATGTATACCGTAGGCGAATGCTACACGTTCGATATTTTGCTGGATATTTGTATCTCGATCCAGGATCACGATATTAATCGAGTGTGTAGTATCACCGAACGTGATACGTATCGCTGGATTTCTAAAAATCCAGGAAGCTTCAATCTGTATTAAGAATTGTCGGTAAATATCTGCGTAAAGAGAGCTGTTCGTGCAATATATCAGCTTGGTTATAGGCAGTCAGGCAGAAATTTAAAGGAATAAATATGATGACTGTTCATTGTCAGTACATTTATGAAAATTTAACTAAATTAATGAACGTGTAGTTCACAAAAATCGTCACCTTTTTTTGCTCTTAATAGTGATTTTCGTTATTATAACACTAGAAATAAGGGATTGCTTGTAACTAATTCTGGTAGGCTTCATAAGATAATTAATAGCTTTAAGGGTAAATGTATACACTTCTATAATAAAGTCACAGCCACTGTTCAGGCATTATCTGTAAATAAATTTAAATGTTTTATAAAAAAAATGGGTCTGTCGTAAATCCTATTACTCCACTGCTGAATATGTAAGGGATCGGACAGCCTGGGACTAGATTATGATTGTTTTATAGCAATAGCAATGACAGTAAAATATTGTATATTTTTATTAAAAGGAGCACAAAAAAAGAATGCTAGAAGAGTTTCTTGCGCCGCTAGGAACTATGTCACATTTGACATTCTTAAGTATTTACTTATTCATTTATTTTTTAATACAATCAAGTAAATAAGTTCTAACTTACTGTTTCATATCACCTGCATAAAATATATTTAAACAATTTGTATTAAAAAGAGCGCAACAAAAGTATGCTGCGTGAGTTTCTTGCGTCGCTTCTTCTCTCTCAGAGCGCCATTTGTTTCCAAATTGGTAGTAGTATCTAGTATATTAGAAATGACATCAAAAATAATTGTAAAGGAATCAATTTTGAGAAAATAAATGCCTTTTATGCTTTTAGCGTCTAGTGTCGGGTCGATATATATCGTGTGAGTACGAATCCTGTTAGCGATGGAGGACGACGTGCTGAACGAGACTGCGATCTCCGCATGGAGCATTTACGAACGGTCAATTATGTTTAAAACAATTTATAAATATATTGGAGACACTACCTGAGCTTTGGAACAACTCAAGTCAAGATAGTTTAAATAAACTAGGGAGACCCCAAAGTGTAAGACGTAGCTTGTCACGCACAATAAACTCATAAACCTGTCTTGTTTTCATCGGTTGTCTAGCAGCAAGAGACTCTATCTATATGTATAAATTATCTAAGCTCCTATATTTCGATTGTTTTTTTATATATATATTTTTTTTAATGGAATAGGAGGACAAACGAGCGTACGGGTCACCTGTTGTTAAGTGATCACCGCCGCCCACAATCTCTTGCAACACCAAAGGAATCACAGGAGCGTTGCCGGCCTTTAAGGAAGGTGTACGCGCTTTTTTTGAAGGTACCCATGTCGTATCGTCCCGGAAACACCACACAAGTAAGTTCATTCCACAGCTTTGTAGTACGTGGAAGAAAGCTCCTTGAAAACCGCACTGTGGAGGACCGCCACACATCCAGATGGTGGGGATGATATCATAACTTGTGGCGTGTCGTGCGAAGGTGGAATTCGGCGGCAGGAATCAAGTTGAACAGCTCTTCGGAATACTCCGCGAAGAATAATTCTTAAAGCTCAAACGGTTTGTATAAATAAAACACTTATAAGAAAGAAATGCTTTATAGCATTGGTTAATCTATAAATGAATTAATATGCATTAACCACAAACCTGTCACTTAAAACCTTAAAGTGATCCAACTTTATAAATTATCGTTATAAATCCCCATATTTATTTTTAAGAATTAAATCAAATCAAATCATATAGATACATTTTTACATTTACATTACATAAGATACATAATTTGTTTACCTACACAAAGTGCCGGCTGGATTATGGGTACCACAACGGCGCCTATTTGTGCCGTGAAGCAGTAATGTGTCAGCATTGCTGTGTTTCGATCTGAAGGGCGCCGTAGCTAGTGAAATTACTGGGCAAATGAAAATACGTGTTATGTCTGAACGTGACGAGCACAATTGTAGTACCGTACAGAGTTTTTGGATTTTTCAAGAATCTGGAGCGGCACTGTATTGTAATGGGCAAGGCGTATCAATTACTATAAGCTAAACGTCCTCCTCATCTTGTTCTTTGTTGTCATAAAAAAACTTACTTTGATTATATTAGATCTGCAGTCACCCTGAAAACGAGATCTGGAAAGGTCTTGAAACGTCGGGTTAACTAAAATAATAAAAATGTAACTTTTACACAAAAATCTAATGTAAAAACAAAGTGACATTTACACGCGTTTTAATCATTTGAAAATTGTTTTATTTAAATTATATTCTTATGAAGAAGTTTTGAAGTAAATTGATGATAAATTAATGCAACACACCTATATAACTTTACTTAAGCTTTAACTAAGAAATAAAATTGTTTGTGTCCCAAAATAACAACAGATAGACTCAGTTAAAAGTTGAACTTCATTTGGCGCATCAATTTAAACCCTAAACTATTTCAGTCACAAGCAATGAAGATGAACGACCCGTCTAATGAACACCAATGTATTTTACATAGATTAAAATACAGATACACCGCGAGTGAATTCTGACTATTTTTTTTTATACCTTAAATAATATTTAATAGCTTTATTTTCGATCATAAGAGTGAAACTATATTCAACACATTCTTTAACGGACAAATTATTATATGAAATACATGATGATTGATGCGAATGGAGAACGCTAGGAAATAGAGGAAACCGGTGTATGGCGCGTGGGTGTAATGAAGAATAAATGAAAGTCCATAATATTCAACAACCCCCTTCAGAGACAGGCGTGGTTATAATATGATAATAATGTAAGTATCATATCATAAATAATCGACTATGTCTCTGCCCGCTGACTATATAAATATGTATAGATCCGGACTGCTAAGCTAGGGGTCCCGTGTCAAAATCTGTAGCACACGCTGTCTAAAAAATTTGTCTGAAAGTGGCTCAATTACTTACCATAGTATTATTATTATGTAGGATGTAGTGATTTATTATAAGCCAGATTAATCAGTATTATCATTCTGCTTATTGCTGGTGCTAATATACTTTTATGTGAAAATAATTATTATTACTTAAAAAATATTTTAATATCATAAGGCGGGATATTTTAAAACAAAATCAATCAACCTTGTGTGGTGTGATCAACCAATTTATGTTCTATTAGGTTTTCTTTCATTAGAAAAAAGGAAAAATGTCACTTGTTGTTAATTTATACGCCAATGCAGTGCCAATAGAAGGAGTATCGCCATTGCGCTCGTCAATTTGAGACACAAGATGTCCTTCTAGCTCGATAATTCCACTAGCTTCATCACCATTTAAACCGAGGCACAATAATGCTTGCACATTACTGCATCACGGCAAATCATCATCAGTCGAAAGACGTCCACTGCAGGACAAAGGCCTCCCCCAAAGATCTCCAAGACGATCAGTCCTGCGCTGCCCTTACCCAACGTATTACGGTGATATTGAACAAATCGCCCGCGTCGGTTCATCTTTAGGGGTGCCTACTAACACTGCGTCTTCCGGTACGTGGTCGCCATTCGAGGACTTTACCGTAACCGGCCATCTGACCGTTGAAACTGAAGTGGTAGCGGGCAGGGCTGTGTGCCCTGCCCGGGCTAAACTTCAGTTTCGCAATTATTTGGGCAACAACATTAATCTCACAAGCTAACTAAAATCACGAAAACATATTATGATGAGCCGTTATTACAAGATTTTATATTATGTAAGTTATCATGTCGTATCTGCGTGTTCTTATTTAATAATCTTTGCCGAAAATAATAGGAACTACTTTTTGATGCACTTGTTTGAAGTTCGAAGGGCGGCATAACTTTAAATTTTTTGTTTTCACAGATAAAAAATATTGTAACACGAGCCGGGCTGAATGTGGCATGCGGATGTTGCCATCTTTGTGTGCCCTCGCTGTTTTCTTTATTATCAATTAACTTTGACAGTTATTATAAAAGATACATTATCGTACTTCATTACTTAAGATAAAAATGGTGAAGAATTATGATAACCTTATCTTAGTTGACTACTGCATTTTTTTTTAAATTTGGTGTGCAAAGTTTTAAGCCTTTATTCAGACCAAATACATGGTATGTGACACCTGAAATAAATTAGCATTGACTATAATAACTATAGCAAGCTGATACCAACATCTTTGTCTGTTTGCCGTGTCCTGGCATCTAATATATAGTCCATGTGGATCCCGCTGTTGAATTTATCTCGTCTTCCCATATTTTGAACTGGCTCCCTCTTTTACGTTTATTATATAATGGATACCAATACATTATTGCATTATTGCTTTACTCAATTAGTCCTTCCCTCTTATTTTATGTCCATTTCCAGATCAATTGTATAACCTAAAATATAGGAGCGCTGGAGTGCTGTTAGAATTAATTCAATCGAAACTTAACTGGAATGATTCCTGAGTCAAATTAAGTACCCAACTGTCAATTATTGACACTGTCAAGAAAATGTTTTTTCCATGGCGATAAAAATATACAATAAGCTACCCGACTATTTAAAATGTAATCAACTTAAAACTAAATTAACTATAATTGTTTTTTTTTTTTCAATAAATGGCTATTTTAAGGATAATTGACATACAACTTTGACATTAATATTAGTGTTTTATTAGAGTTGTATATGAGTTATTTATGACTTAGAAGCTTATAATATTAATTGATAAGGCTCAATTTTGTACTTACTACAATTATATTTGCATGAAAATAATAAGTTATTGAGCATCAAAGCAGAAAGTGGAAATAAAGTCTTTAAAGATTAAAGTATTCATGTAGAAATAACATGAAAAAGAAAACCATAAAAATCTGCCGAAACGTTTTTGAAATGGGACGCTCTTGCGATGTAGCGACAAAAAGGTCCATTCTACGCCTCCTCGAGCCCGGGACACGCCAAAAACAACATTTTCGATGATTTATGAAGCAAATTAACGAGAACATATCCTCATTCCTGAACATCATTTCCTGCTAGAGCTCACTTGCGACGAGGCTAGAGGACGAAAAAACTGGCGAAAATTTTAACCGTTCGGAATTCCAAGTTTTTTACAAACCAAAGATATTTATTGTGTTTTATGTGTATACCAATTCGTTGTGGTCTAATTATCACTTGTAGGATTTAGCTTACGAAAGTAATCAATTTATTCGAAAATTGTTGTAGTTCGTTCTTTGTTCTTTTAAGGAAGAGGAGGTACTGGGTCACCTGATGATTATTTATTTATTCAGGAACAAAACAGTATTTTACAATTGTAGGGTTACAAATATACATAAAGTAGAAGACAAAACAGTTCCTTAAATTAAATACTAATATGTTTACAATGGACAATAATGAAAAAAAAAACAACAAAGATATTTTAAGCCAAAAGTGAAAATTACAACATACAAAACGAAAATTTAAACAGTAATAAGAGTATAGTTAAAAACAGGACACAAAAACATTGATTTTTTTATTATTATTTTTTTTTGACACACTTTTCACACAAATTATCTTGCCTCGTTAAGCATATATAGCCTGTGTAATGGGTTACAAGATAATGATATATTTAATGCAATATACTTACTTATACATAGATAAATTCATTTAAACATCCACGACTCGGAAACAAACATCCATATTCATCATATAAATGCTTGCACCTACCGGGATTCAAACCCGGGACCTCTAGCTTAGTAGGTAGGATCGCTAACCACTCGGCTATACAGGTCGTCAATTCATTATCAACAGTTAACAATTTTTTATATTGAGTATAATATCGCATACTATTTTTGTATATTTGATTAAAATACAATTTCAGTAAGATGGAAATTGTAAAAACTTCAAGAGCGTCTCACTAATGTATTTCCTGCATAATTGGTTTTATAAGGTGATACATAAAAAGGAATCTTAAAACGAGCGGAGATTCGCGGTGTTATAAATTTAATTAGATTTAACAAGGATGCTGAGTCAAGTTTATTTTTATTTATTTTATTTTATTGTAATTGGAAAACTTACAGTTAAATACAATAATAATTAGGAAAATATTTATATTAAAGGCTTTTTATATGTTTTCGCAGATATTTAGTGGCTAATTACAAAAAAAAGTGCTGGAGAAGGATGTTGGGCCTACCTTGGACAGCACACCGAACTAATGTGTCGATCCTGAAAAGGCTGGGCATTGTGACTAGGCTCTCTACCATCTGCTTGCGTAGGGTCCTATAATACTTCGGCCACATCGCCAGAAGGGATGAAGACAACCTGGAGAGACTTTTGGTAACAGGGAAGGTGGAGGGAAGAAGACCAAGAGGAAGGAGCCCCATGCGATGGACCGATCAGATTCGCACTGCCCTTGAAACCACTGTCCACGACGCTTTACACTCTGCTTCCGACAGGGACAGATGACGCCAAATAATACGCAACAAAGTACTCTGTCGAGATGATCACGACCCTCAGCACTGAGGAAACCGACGCGAGGAGGAGGACAAAAAAAATCTAAGGTTAGAAAATGTAATCTAGCGACATGGTAAGTAAAATCTTACTTTAAATCTTACTTTAACTAATCAGTTAGTTTATATTATAATGTTAATCTACATTACATTACTTACATAAAAATGTTGTACAGAAACGGACGTGCATACTTACTGTTATTAATTTTAAATAGAAAAATTTAATCTCTAATATTCTGTGCCTTTGTGACGTAGTGGCATAATCGATAAAGATATGCCCAGTCCCGTATTCCAACGATTTTAGAAACCTATTTTGTATATCTTCAATACGAACGATATGAGCCTCGTACTGAGGGTTCCAAATAACTCAAGCAAACTCCAGGATAATGCAGAGTTATTAATTGTTTCGTATATTGTTTGTTTGTTAAGTGATCACCGTCGCCTAACATTCTCCGAGGAATTACAGGAGCGTAGAAGGTCTTTTAGGAAAAAAATAAACTGATCTAATGTGATTCGGAATCAGAGTCGAAGAGTTTATTTCCGTTCCATTCCTTTGTAGAATAAACATTTTTTAATTTTGCAGGACGGCCATTTTGATATTCGCCATATTGGTTTACTATATTTTTGGTTTTAGCGGCAATACTAATTAAACCTTAGATAATTTATACTTCTAGATAGAGCCTCTTGCTGATAGACATCCGATGAAATCAGGCCAGGCTTATTACTTTAGTGTGCGTGATAACCTACGTCTTACAGTCGCGATTTTTATGTCACTTTATGTTAGTTAATCTCAATGTTTTTTCGATATTTTCACAGCTGTCCTAGTCTATCTATACGTATAAATGACGTAAGCTAATTACGTATAATATTTCAGCTGTGATCTATTACTTTCTATTACATACAGTCACTTGACAGCCACACTGAACGGCCGTTCCCAATATTCAGTCTATCTCCGGTTGTGGCCTACTTGAGATAAAAATCGTAACTATTGTTGACGTTGTCCCAATAAACTTATCGACGGTAACTCACCTTATCCGTACACGCTGTCTGTCAATCGGAGGACGTATAGCTTACCAGCGATAGAAGTTTGTATGAAAATTGTAATTCACGCGTCCCAATATAAGGTGATAAGAATGACTTATCGGGTATATTGGGACAGCTTCAGATTATTGACAGCTAATAACTGACAGTAGAAGGTAGTAATTTATCTCTATCTGTAGATAGTATATTGGGAACGGCCGCTAGTAATTGAGATTGGAGAAGGAGTCCTGAAACCAAAGTCAAAGTCAAATAAATTTATTCAAATAGGCTTAAACTAAGCGCTTTTGAATCGTCACTTCTAATATTTATTTTAAATTACTGAGTATGTTTTTAGATTGAAGAAAGTTGAGCTCGTGAGGATAAAATATAATAAACTCAACGGCCACTCTTTTCAATCAAATAGAGTATTTTACAATGGCTGTAATATATACAAATTAGTTTGTAAGCTGCTGCATCCAATATAAATTATTTCATAGAAAGTAATAAAGAATTAACTATATAAATATAAATTATCGTATATTGGATGCATCAACCTTTAGAGCTCGAATTCAATGTTTGTGTAAGGATACTTCGTGATGATGATGCATGATACCAAGATGATAAATTACAGATTAGCAAATTTTAACATAGTATTATTATAGCGCTCCCTACTGTTGATTGTGAAAATGTTTCAATGTTTCCTACTTACGTAGTGTATAACGTGTATGTCGTAGTGTTTAAAACACTTCGTATGTCCGTCGGACTCGCGGTTGACTGCTTTTTTAAAGTATAGGAGATACGTGAATGTTTTCGTCATATTTATTTACCTACTTGTTTTTTGTTTTATGAAAATAAGGGATGAGACGAGCAGGGCGTTTGATGGTAATTGATATGCCCTGCCCTATACAATGCAGTGCCGATCAGGATTCTTGAAAGACCAAAAAACGCTCGTCACCTTGAGACATAAGATGTTAAGTCTCATTTTTCCAGTAATTTCACTAGCTACTGCGTCCTTCAGACCAAAACACAGTAATGTTTATACATTACTGTTTCACGTCAGAAATAGACGCCGTTGTAGTAGGCCATAATCTAGCCGGCATCCTGTGAGAAGGAGCCTCCCACTGGTAAATTGTTTTAAATGGCTTTGAAACAACATACTCGTAATATGATATTTAATCGCAATAAATCTTGTTTTAAATATGTCTTAAAGGGGTTTTTTGTAGGAAAACCATACCTTCTACAATCACACTTTTTTAATTTGAAAAACTTATGTTTGGCGCTGAGGATTATAAATTAATGATTTTAAAATAAATAAATAAAAAACCTTTTTTTTTTTAAATAAAATGCAGTCGGTTCATTATTAAACTAGCAATATTTTTGTATTATAAATTTTGAATTACGTACATATGAAGATTTAGAGTCCACCATCCTATCCTCATTTGTAGATATAATTTCTTTGAAAGAATTTCTGTCTATTTATCCGTTTGTTTATTGTCTGTATGCAAAACGCAAAAACTACTGAATAGATTTAATTCAAACTTTTCCTGAATATTAACAATTAAATACTATGATAATACAAAGGATATACATAAAATTATATTAAGTAAGAGATAAAATAAATAACATAGAATAAACTAAACAAAACTAACAGATACATAGTAGAGTTTAAGAAATGTAAATTTACTGGAAATAAAGGCTTTTTTATTTTATTTTATTTATTAACGAGAGGTCGGTACAATTTATATAGTTAACTATTTTACGCTAGCTAGTTAATTTACGGATCATTTTATTATTTCTAATTACTTACCTACTTTCTACTTTACGTATTACTATCGCCGCGAAAAAAAGAAATAAAAATAATTTATTCAATCAGCTTTTGTCATGCTCAAGCCAAAATACAAAGAAAGAAAAATATTCAATATTAAAATCATTTTTTCAATAATACTCGATTACATTTCATTTTATTCAATCTGTTCCAAATCACACAAATGAATGGTTTACTTAAACGATTAGATTAAGGGTTGGTCTCAAACTATATGCCGCAGGCGTAGTCGCAAAGTGCGGCACCTAATACTACGCCCAAATGGGTGTACTCGAGTCAGTCTCGAACAATGTGTGACGTTGACGTGCCACACGTTCAGTTAACATAATTCACAGTTACTTATAATTGAAACGTAAATGCCGGGTTGCTACTACTTGCTTGTAGTAAAACTTTGTAAAAATAATACTACAAGAAATAAGAAAGACACTGGGATCACAGTAAGTATTTTGTATTTTATTAATTTCAATCTAAAATAACACGAAGAGTATGTTACAAAATTTGAAAGATGCCATTGAATGTCAAGATACCACGCACACAAGCAACTAATAGTTGCCGTAATAAAAAAGCTATTTTTCTTAGGTAGTGCGGTATCTAATTGGAGCGCAGCGGAGACCAATCCGTAATCAAAGGTCTATAGTCAGATAAACTAGTATTAAGTGACCGTAAGATAGATTTTAATACAAATAATTTTCCGTTTCCATTTGTCTGACAAATAATGTAACAGAATATCAAGACAGCGTTGTATATTTGTGCAAATGATACGTCTTATGGCAGATTTGGGAATACGCCAAGTGGTTCCCGATTGACGAAACAGGATTCGTTCGACTCCAGGGACATTGGCCGGAACCAAGTTCCCATCTTAATTATTATAAGATTTATGATCTTACAAATAACCGTATCTGTTTCTTAAGTTTTTTATTTGGCATGTAGATGAAAGTTTTTGTGATTTTTTAACCGACTTTAAAAAAGGAGCAGGTACTCAATTCCACTTGTTTTTATATGTTTGTCACCTCAGAACATTCGACTGGGTGAAACGACTCAAATAATAAATAAATCTAATAACAATAATTACTAACTTGTAGAAGAATACGCTATTATTTTTATTCTATGTCATATTGTTTTGGAATAGTTTCTTTGATGACGGTTGAATTTTTGTTAATTTTTTTTGTATTGTAAGATGAGAACAATCGAGTATAGATAAGGGTCACCTGATGGCTTATAGTAAGTAAGTAAGTATATCTTTATTTGGAACAAATACTACAAATACAGGTAAATATTTACAAAATATAGTAACAAATAATATGAAAAAATTATATAAATAATTACGAATTTAATATACCTACATGCTTATTCTAATTAAAACTAATATACATCAAGAACCAAAGAAAAAACTAAAGTAAGACTTATTCTATATCAAGTGGTTTTGTAGTTTGGTAGTTTGCAGTGTTTTGTCCCAAAAAAGGTTTTCTATTCGACAGCATATTAGTTGGGTATCACCCAACACTGATTTTTAGTACCTACCTTCAAGAAGGCGGTCGTCGAGACTACAGTCACAAGTGCTTCGATTATTAAATATTATATATATGTTGAAATGATAATACTCAAAACATAAGGTAATAAATGAGTTGACATGTAATATCAGAGGAATCACTAAAGATCCGGCCGTATAACCTTACATATGAATTCGTAAACCGAAAACATATTAGTAAATGACGGGAGAGCCAATGCCTCTTAGGAACGAACGAATTGCTTTTTGAATTATTAGCAATTGCGTTCTCTGTGGGCCCTAGAGACTATAGAATTTACATGATTATGCAATAATAATAATATTGACACACTTTTACACAAATTATCTTGCCCCAAACTAGGCATAACCTGTCCTATGTGTACAAGACAACTATATATTAATTTACAATATACTTACTTAGTCAAACATATAAATATCCATGCCTCGGAAACAAACATTCATATTCATCATATAATATAAATGACTGCAACTACCGGTATTCGAATGCGGGACCTCTAGCTCAGTAAGTTGGGTCCCTAACCACTGGGCTATAGGAGTCGCCATGTTTCTTCTTAGGTAACCAGGGTGTATCCAGAAAAGCTGTACGATTTGATTATTTCTGCCGATTGTGCAACCATTCTAGCACAATTACTTTCTCAATCACTTTCGGTGTTAGGTTGACCTTAGATCATCTGAATTGTGATAGATGAAACTATTGAGACGTCGAAAATATTGAGGTTGACAGTTAACCTCTGTTTTGAGCAATGCACGTACACGCAAAGTGACATAAACCGCGAGTGTAAAACGTGAAGCAATAAATCTGGCCTGTTTTCATCGGTTGTATAGCAGCAGGACGCTTTATCTAGAAGTATAAATTATCTAAGTTAAAAACCTATAGTTTCGTTATTTTTACATAATAAACTAGATTTGCGCTATATGGTATTTTAAACAGAATATAATATTCGACATAAAGATGAAAAATATATCTAAATATCATATATATAGCGGTAGAGAATATTATATTGACAGAAATAGATTAAAGCATTAAATTAACAAGTCAAGAAATATCCATTTGAAACATATTTTTAACCTTGACACTTTGCCAGAGTAAATAAATTTTTCGTTATCATTTTTCAAAATTTTGTTTCACTTTATTGACATTTTGACTCGGTTTAAAATAAGTAAATATTTTACGAGAGATAGAGATTTACAAAATCGTCATTACAAAAAGAAAACACCACTCTACTAATCATAAGTCATAACAGACCAAATTTCAATTTATTATTCAAATGAATAGACATTATATGGATTATTCAGAAATACGTTTTAGTTTGCGATTAAATAGTTAGTGTTAGTATGTTATTAAAGTAAAGGGTGTAAAATATATTTTATAGGAATTTCGCAAAATAGCTTTAGTTTGATTACTTTATTTTTAATAATCATATAATTCTTTTTTTTTATAACACGCCTGCTTACTCTTGTAACATGATGTATACTGCCGTTTGTCATGTCAGTTATTTTTGCGTAATAAATGAGAGAAGGATACTCCTAATTGGAAGTCTTGTGGTCTTCAGGAAATGCCTCGCGGTTCAGGGTTCGTGTCCCGTGGGAGCAGGCTCGTTAGTGAACCACCTGTGTGGTAGGTAGCACGTGGACGTTGTAGTCAATCTCTTCAAATTAGTCGATTCACAGACTATCCAGTTTAAGTAGATCCGGTTTATACAAAAAGTTTTGGTGATAAGAAATTTTTATACTTATTAAATTAATTGCGTACTGACTGATTATGAAAAAAATGGCAACGGTCCTGTGATTCCTTTCGGGTTGAAAGAGAGCATAGGCGGTGATCACTTATCTTCATGTGTGTATCATATATCCGTACACACCCGTGTGTACGCATATTTTTCCCATTAGTCCCATTTAAATCAAATGGAAAACCTATATAGGTATAATTCACTCACTCATCTCTAAAGGAAAATACTAAACTAAAATATAATTATATTATAGAAAACCCAATTTTTTTTTATCTCCAGAGTGCTCGAAATAAACATAAAATAAACTGGTAATTAACTGTTGATATTATTTCTATTTTTATGGGTTAATAAACAATGTTACAATAAGATTTGCACTAAGTATTTAATTTTATCATAAAATATTATTATGTGTTCACCACAATTTACTACAAAAGAGGCTATATTATATACAAGCTATTAGAGAGCTAAGCTTATAATTTTAATTTGTAAAATAGAGCTTCTTCATAGAACAAATAACTTTTGTTTCATAATCATACTTTAATTATAATTTTAGTTATCTATATATTTAATAATTAATATATTTTTTAATAAATTTATTAATCGATTGTAAATATAAGGTTAAATAATCGAATTAATTTGATCTATTCTCCCAGCAATTCCTTCTCTTCGTTTAGTCTAATATATATTTTTAATAATATTTTAAGCTAACAATTTTGTGGACTAGTTCTTGCCTAACTATCACATTCCCTGAATAAAAATAATAAATATAAGCTAAACGTTCAGGGATAGTTAAGAGTTACCTGCTCATAATTATTTTTCAATCTTATAGTCGTTGCCTCACTTACATAGTAACTTTTTCTTATATTATATTCGCCACATTACTCGACTTTACATCTATCACCCGATTCATTTCCGTTCTGACATCTCGGTTTGAATTTAAACTTATATTTGTTCGAATCTCTAGCTCACTCTAAAATTTTATTGACCATTCGAAAAATACTCAATTCTTAGACGAGATTTGCATTGCCGTTTTTCCAACCGATCCGCAACGCAGCACTTGAAAGTTTTTTCGACAGGATTTCACACTTTTGAGAGCTACATCGACATTTAAGTTCACACCCTTGCTATTGCTGCTACTCGAACAAGATACTTGACTTTATTTCCTCAGCTGTCTGACTAGTAACTGCTGACTTCCACGTGGCCATTGGTTGTTGGAAATTTAATGGAAAAGAGACATTTACTGGTTCTTCGAAGGATGAGATTTATTTACAATGTAATATAGAATTTTATATAATTACGAGTTATTTTGCCGAAATCAAGCTCTAAAGTTGATGCATACAATATAGTATTATTTATATTTTTATTCATTATTAATTTTTATGAAATATTTGATATCATTTAAACGCCAGTCATATATGGTATCCCGCACCTTGCAAACTCATTTGATATGTATATTACAGCTATTGTAGAATACTCTATTTGATTGAAAAGAGTGGGCGTTGAGTTTCTTGTATGTTCTTCTTACGAACTCTACTTTTTCCGAACATAATATAGTAGATAAAGGAAATTTAAAAGAAGGTTGCCATACGGTTGGACTTCAGGTGCATTTCGAATGTTGACTAAAAAAATATCTTAGCAAAATTAGCACTTATACTCATAACATTTAGATAACACAGTTTTAATCTTAAAGCATATTTATTATTGAAAATCTAAATTAAATAATTTATTATGTTTATTGTGGGGCGATGGATATGCTTTTACAAGATCCCAGAAAATGTTCAAAACAAACGTATTACGAAATAATAAATTACTTTCTTAACGATACCACAGATTGGGAATGGAGCGACCACCCTCAGGCTTTTAATAATAAATATTATTACACTTAATAGTCTAAGGCATACTTTTTGGAATGGGTGGCAGTTTTTGATTTTCAATACATGTGTTATCATATCCTATTTTGAATAAAAATATTTGAATTTAATATATACAAAATCCAGTGTAAATTTAGTCCTAAACATACATCATCATAAAATATATACTTTACGAACATAATATTTATTACATAAGTTATGTAATAATAGTTACAGTAAAAGCTATTAAATTACAGCTTTTATTCACGTTCGTACGTAATAAATAGATAAAATAATGTGATAATATTATATATAATAATTTAAGGCCGGCAACGCTCCTGTGATTCTTTTGGTGTTGAAAGAGATTGTGGGCGGCGGTGATCACTTAACAACAGGTGAAAATTTGAGCGTGAGGTTCACTTTCGGCCTGTCTATTCCAGCTGACTTTACCCGAATGACAATTTTTTACTATTACATTCATTTCTTTTTAAGTATTTTTTTAATTAAACTTTAAACGACTAATATACACATATAATTATGAAAAACTCTAATTACAAATTATAATTTTTCTTAAGAATTTATGTAATTCAATTTTAAACGGCTAATAAATACATAAAAAAAAATCTAAAGTAAAGTAAAAGTTATTGTTTTAAAGACATACGAGTATACTACCTTATTATCTATATATAATTAAGAGATTTCGAACTCATGAAGATATCTCCGGACCCACTGGGAGGCTCCCTTGCACCGGATGCCGGCTAGATTATGGGTACCACAACTGCGCCTATTTCTGCCATGAAGCAGTAATGTGTAAGCATTACTGTGTTTTGGTTTCAACGGCGCCGTAGTTAGTGAAATTACTGGGCAAATGAGACTTGAGAACTTATGTTTCAAGGTGACGAGCGCAGTTGAAGTGCCGCTCAAAAATTTTGGATTTTTCAATAATCCTGAGCGGCACTGAATTGCAATGGGTAAGGCGTTTCAATTACCATCAGCTGAACGTGCTGCTCTTCTTGTCCCTTATTTTCATAAAAAAAAACCATAAAGCCCAGAGACTTGAAATTTGGTATAAATAATCCTTTCGTGAAGTACCTACAGGTCCGAATCCATGAATTTTTTTAGAGTTTTTTTATTATGCACAGAACAACATCTGTCAGGTTAGCTAGTATTTAAAATAATTAAAAAAAAATAACGAAGTATGACATATTATCTATCTCTATCATTTAATACCCTCAAAATAGAGTCCTTTGTGTGGCAGAAGAAATCTTCACTGCAAAAACTCGCTATAGGTACATAGATATAGGTCTCCGTAATACCAGAGTTGCCATCCTTAGTACAATTACAAACCTCCATTATCATGCAAAAATTCAATTAATTGACTTAATAATACTGATTCAGCATTATACTTCGAAACAGAGCTTTTTTTAACATATACATAATTCGAAAATTTAAAGCTTTGATACGGTTTTTTTAATGCTACATATTGCCAATTCCATGTATATAATAAAGTAGATACTATATACATAAGAGTAAGTACTATTATTCTTTGATATAAATCGACTCTCCACCGGATGCTCTACATTTGTGACAATAGAAATTGTTGCAATTTTAATAAACCTTTAAGTTGCGACAATCCTTTGCAAAATCATTTTTTGTGTGTGATCGTTTTGAGGGTCGTGTTACAAAGTACAAACCTGGCTCGGTTTGGGCTTTTATTAACGAATTTACTTTTTTTTTACCTACAGGGTAAAACTACGCTATTTTGGTATGCTTATTCGAATTTGTGTTCGACAAAATTATTGTCTGTGATAAAGTAAAGAGTTGTGATTTTTTTATGGGATTCAGTGAAGGATCCTCATCTGCTCAGAACAGTGTTACTATGCAGAATATGTCATCTTCCTATTATAACACCAGCACTAAATACTTTAAACCGGAACGCAACAATATAAGCATATTGCTTTTTAGCGACAAAAATAGGTGGCAATGCTGGTTCGGATAAACACTGCAGAAAAAGTTAAATCTGCTGTTAGCAAAGATATGTTACAACAAGTTATGATACTTGTATTTTTATTTTTATGGATGTGCAGGAAAAGAAAGTATACAGTTACACCATACTTAGTATTGAGATAGAAATATATAAGAATTACCCGCTGTTTCACCGAATCGACAATTGCTCAATCTTTACGTCAGGATGTAAACATGCAAAGTGGATAAACTAATTGAAAGTGAGAGCTAGTTGCCTGTAATCATTGCCGCGCGTCGACGTCCGTGATATACAAGTTAAAAAGGGGTATTATTATATGCTATATAAAGATTTATATGTACCTACTCAAAATTGTTAATATGAATACAAAGCACAGATAAAAAAATATTTATGCATATTTTAAATTGAAACTATATGTTATTGTAATTAAAACATTTCTTTTTTAACAATTCAATTGCAACTAAAAGCAAATAAAGTATATCCTAATATTGCAACGTTTACCCTAAAACGAAAGGTGTGGGACGGGTTGAGGACACTCCTGTGAAAGTCCAATGTAAATAGTTTCAACAATAAGTGTTTATTTGTGAATACATCTGCTCTACATGTGCGTATTGATAAATGATGCATTCGAAATATAAATTAATATCAAAAGGGTACCCACATTTTCGAGCTGCGCATGACCTCGCAAAAAATTATTTTTAGATAAGCCATTGCTGAACGAGTATGACCCTTAATCTATTAACTTTTTAAAAAGTTTTACTCCAATTATTACACAGAAAATTGTTACGACGTATTTATTTATTTAGTATCTATAAGCTCCGATAGTTAATGGCACTGCTGGCAGGTAAGTGATCGGCACCATGTAATAACCATGCAGAAACAAAAAAACAACTAAATATACATTACATATAATAGGCTACTAGATATATAGTTATACTATCGTAACTCCCCTCTATAAGGATTACCACAAAGTCTTTATGCGCTTTATACATTTCAGCTTCACCTGTATACATTTTATTTATATTTTATGTTATTTAGAAAACTTACAGTGTTATAACTACTTAATGACTAAACATTTTTAATGTGGAATTATTAAACCTTTATTTAATAGTTTCCCCAGTGTGTCTATGTACAAACTTTTTAATTATAAGTACTTTAGATGGTGCTTTGTTACTAAAACATTTATGTGTAAAAATCCACGCCATAAAAAGCATAGTAGAAAGTAGTCAACAGAGATTATTTTTAATTAAAATGAAAAAAAAAAAATAATTTTAATTAAATATAACATTATAAAAAAATCTTGTCTACTTATTAAAGTGTATTTTTATAATTGTAATCTACTTAATCTACCGAGGAGTATTAGATAATTTATACGTGTACCTATATAAAGCCTCTTGCTGCTAGACAACCGATGAAAACAGGCCAGCCTTATTATTTTAGTATACGTGTTTTGCTCAAAAGAGAGGTCAACCGTCAACCTCAACTTTATTCGACGTGTTCACAGCTGTCACAGTCTATCTACACGTATAAATGATCTAAGCTAGGAGTGTAAGCTCTAGTTGTGATTCCGTTTCAAATGAAATGACAGGACTACTGACTAAAATCCTGTCTTCCCATGATTATAAATTGAGATTATTTTTTATTTGCAAGAAACATTGTACTTAAGATGTTAACATAATATTATAAATAATCCAATATGGTTCGTCAATTGACATGCAAAATATGTTATAGAGTTGTCTACATGATCGTCATTGACCCAGAATACCTACTTACTTTTTTTGTAAAATTTCGCGAATTAGGTACCTTAGTTAGGTACATTGAATTATGCTCAAAATACCAACACACTACTGTCATACTAAAACATGTCGGATTTCATAATGCTATCATTAATATTAATAAAAATAAAATTTAAATATATTATAATATAAGGTGTAAATAATTTAATAATTCATTTAGTAGCTATGTATGTCAACAAATCAATAATGTCAACAAATTGAATGACACAAAAGTAAAAAAATTAACATATATTATATGTATTATCAAATAGACTAGTTGGTAATAATAATTAAATTTGTATTGAAAATTTCATTTAAAAGAAGCACTTATTTATTAACCATTAAATATTTTAAGAATCCTGATCAGCATCATACTGAAAAGCCACTTTTAAAATAAAAATCATTTCAAAATGAGGCTAAGATCCCTATAGCTTATCAGTTTTAAAATAGCTATAAATTTATTTTATTATGTCATTGACAAGTTGAGTCTGATTTTAAAACAAGCTTTCTTTTAAAACATAGAATAAATCGTAAATTGTATTTGTGCTCCAAAATCGCAAATACAATTTATAAACCTTTGATACATCAGGTAGGAGCTTTGCAAATTCAATATTTAAGTCGGTGAAAGTTTTGTCCAACGGCAAGCAAATATGCTCCATATTTTTTACTTAGTGCCCTTTTCTCCGAAATACCAAGACAACCACAGAAGGGTTCGCATAGAATTTTTTTTTCGCAAAATGCACAAACTACGAACCCCGCTGTGAGGTAGTTATTTTATTTGCATTGTATGTGAATAGTTGTTAAGGTTACAAACGAACCTTTTTATTTGACAAAATGTACTGTTTAAGTTTGTACCTCATTTTAATTAAATGTTCCCAATTAGAAACAGCACTATCAGGGCTGTTTCGAATTAAAATATTTTTATTGAAAATAGGATATGAAATCACTTATTCAAAGCCAAAAAACTACCACCCTTTTAGAAATTTATGTCTCAGACCAAATAAGAACGTGCTCACGATAAATTGAGTGGGCTTCTTTCTTTTTTATAAAATTTCTTATTATAATTTTTAATTTAAATAGCCTGACGGTGGTCGCTCCATTCCTTATCTGTGGTATCATTAAGAAAGTCGTTTATGTTACTACCTTTACCACATAAACGTTTAACAATTCTATTGAATTTCGTAATAAATTTGTTTTGAATATTATTTGGGATGTTTCAAAAGCATATTCATCGCCCACAAAAAACTTCGAGTTAGTAACTCAGTCCAAAAATTAAAAAAAAACTTAAGTCAGCCCAAAAATCTTCATTTGCGACAAAAAGTTACAAATATTAATTTTGAAGTTATTAACATCAAATTATGCAAAGATAAGCGACACTCATTACCAGTTTAAGTAAGTGCTTTACAAAATAGTTAACTTTGTTAGTTGATATTACAAAAAATCATTTTGAGTAACTTGAGTAATTAAAATTTAGCTTTTGGCTTAGCAGGTAAGAATTATTATATTTAATGAAAAAAATTCTTGCTAGCTTCAAAAATTTATAATTATTTACATATTTGTAATGTAATAAAAATTTTAATTTTATAATAAAGTAAATGATATTAAAAGTTTTTAAATTTAATTGGACACTGACGTATTTCCTGTTTATTTTTATTTGGAAGGCCGGTAACGCTCAGCTGAATTCTTTGAGGTCCTGAAGTAAAAACTTAAAAGCACCAAGGATCATTTAATTCACCATAAATTTTAACCACATTTTTTTTAAACTCAAGAATTATAGGATTATTGAGTAATATAAAACTATTGTTATCCTTTCGATCGGATTGAAATATTATTAAGTTAAACATGGCGTGGGTTTTGTGTTGCAAATGTAGCATAATAGGCATAAAAGGCATTTATTTTCTCAAAATTTATTCCATTAGTATTAATTTTTTATGTCATTTCTAACACTACCACCGCTTCGGAAACAAATGGCGCTCTGAGAGAGAAGAAGCGGCGCAAGACACTCTCCCAGCTATCTTTTTTTGCGCTCTTCTTAAGAAAATATACAAAATTGTATAAACTGTGATTGTTATTGCTATAAAATAATCACAATCTAGTCCCAGGCTTTCCGATCACTAAGATATTCAGCTGTGGAGTAGTGGGTTTTACGACACAGCCATTTTTTAATGAAACATTTAAATTTATTTATAGATAATACATTTACCCTTAAAGCTATTATGTATGTTATATGTGCCTCAAAGAAGCTTGATTAGTAAGTCGTAATATACATTTGGTAAACGATGGCTCGTACACATAGAAGTCTAAATAAACGTTACTATATTTAGATTTATATGTGATGTGTGTATAAATATGTATTAATTTCAACAAAGCATCTGGACTATGATTGAACATGAAATCTATTATTGTATCTATATAGATATACTAGCTGACCCGACAGACGTTGTACTGCATATAATAAATGAAATACTGTTTTTTATGTATTTGTCAATCATTTTTCATAACATCAAGAATTATTTTGTAATGTATGCTCCTTGTAGTTATAGCGAAATTGTTTCACAGCAAAACTGTCAAACCGTGCGTCATTAAATTCTCTCACAGAAAATATGTTAATTCAAAACAAATATTGGAAATAATAATAATTATGGTTCCCAAATCAAAATAAAAGGATCCTATCTCTCAAGTTGGACCTAACTGCACTCCATGAAGTACACGTCAAGTCTCGTAATTTATATATATTAAGACTAGCTGCCCCGACAGACGTTGTTCTGTAGATAATAAAAAAAATACTGTTTTATAGGAAATTGTCAATAATATTTCAAAACATCAAGAATTATTTCGTAAAAATGCTCCCTGTTGTTATAATGTAATTGATTCACAGCGGAACTGTAAAACCGTGCGTCACCAAATTCGCTCAAAGAAAACATGTCCATACAAAACAAATATTTAAAATAAAAATAACTATAGGTCCCAAATCAAAATAAAAACTATCCTATCTCTCAAGTTGGACCAAACTGCACTCCATGAAGTAATCCCCTTTAAAATCCGTTAATTAGTTTAGGAGTCCATCGCAAACAAACAACGTGTCACGTAATTTATATATATTAAGATTAAATTAAGTAAAATAAATGTTTCAGTTAGCTCAGTGGAAGAGCGCTCACACGGAACGTGAGAGGTCGGGGGTTTGAGGCCCGCAGGGTACATACATTTATTTAATTTGTATAATCAAGGTACAAATAATTCTGGTGACCCAGCTTAAAATATTCGAATCTCTCCTGCTGTCATTCCTAAGACCCTACATAGAGCTTAGGGAAGAACAGATTGGATTCCGCGCTGAACACAGCACCACGCTCCAGCTGTCCAGGGTACTCCACACCCTCACCGCTTCTCTCAACAAAAGAGAGAAAGCTGTGGCAGTATTCCTGGACATGGAGAAGGCGTTCGACCGTGATTGGCATACTGGACTCGTGCACAAGTTAGCTGCAACCTTGACACCTCCCCGCCTGGTGAGGATAGTCGCCAACTTCCTTGAAAACCGTCGGTTTCGAGTAAGGGTAGACGATGCCATTTCAACTTCCAAGATTATCTCTGCTGGCGTACCGCAGGGGAGCTGTCTGTCTTCCCTGCTGTACGCAAAATACACAAATGACATTCCGCTCGAACCGTCAGCGACTCTGGCGCTGTATGCAGATGACGCGGCGTATATTACATCGTCACTCAACCTAACGCACGCCACCGTGAAGATGCAGCGCCAGCTGGACACCCTGCCAGAATGGCTCAAGAAGTGGCGGCTATCGGTGAACGTGGGCAAAACCCAGGTGCTCGCGACTGGGAGTGTGCACACTGGCCAGCATATATTGTAGCTAAACGGACAGGACATTTCGTGGTCCCCAACGGTAAAGTACCTCGGGGTCACCATCGACCGCCGGCTCAACATGAACGAGCACGTCACGAAGACCATCGCGTCGACAAACGTCGCGATGGCCTTACTTCGTCCAGTGCTCTCCTCAAGCCCCCCTCTGAGGGTGAAAGTCTTGGTGTACAAGACCCACCTACGCAGCCGACTCACGTACGCCGCGCCTGCATGGTACGCGCTCGTGAATCTAACTAACCGGAAAAGGTTGCAAACCGTGTAGAACAACATCCTCCGCCGCATCACGGGCGCACCATGATACGTGAGGAACCAAACAATCCAGAGGGACCTAAGAGTCGAGGGCTTGGAGGACTTCACTCGTTGTCTCGCCGTCAACATGTACGCGCATGCCGACTCGTCCGATCTCCATCATCTGCGAGATCTGGCCCCCTGGCACGCGCGGCCACCTGACAGCCGCCGCTACCCGCGTGATCTCGTGCGGGACGAAGATGAAGAGTGACGTGTTTGCGCGAGGCTCGGCTGATCGCCCTCCCTCTTCTTCGGGGCTGATCGTCAAGGCCCGCGCAAATCGGCAACAATCACCAGATCTGAGCTGAGCTGAGCTCCAAAAAGATGACCACAAAGGGGGGCATCCGCTCCCCCAACATATAAACCATAAATTAAAGAAGACGACCGCAGAGAGCAACGACTCTCACCCCCAACGACCCGCCCGTTTCAACGGGCGGCGAGTGATCCTTGCTGCAGGGGACGAAAAGCCCTGATGCTGATCAGGGCTTTTATTTTATTCCCCCACCGCGCCCATGTGGGTGCGGCGAGAGAAGACCACGACGTCAAACATGCAATTAACACTTAAGCAATTTATTACTTCGCATTTTTTTGAAGAGTGGTATGTTATATATTATATATCACTTATATTATATCTTATACATTTATAATCTATATAAATATTAAATATACTAGTTGACCCTACAGACGTTGTTCTGTACATAATAAATAAAATATAATAAAAATATGTTCATACAAAACAAATATTGGAAATAAAAATAATTATGGGTCCCAAATTAAAATAAAAAGGATCCTATCTCTCAAGTTGGACCTAACTGCACTCCATGAAGTAATCCCCATTAAAATCCGTTCATTGGTTTAGGAGTCCATCGCGGACAAATAACGTGTCATGTAATTTATAAATATTAAGATGTATGTACATCTAATATCTCATATACATTTTTTCTACGTCATTGAAAATCAGTTATTCTTACTCGCGAACGAATAAAGGTAGGTACTATATATTATAATAGTACAAGTACAGAAGTCTTACTTCGCAAAATCAATTAAAGAAATAGGGACTCTTGCGATCATACAATCAGGTGTAATTCTGATCACACAGCGCTACTAACATACATTTTTATTCACCTAGAAGTTTCCTCTCTTTCTATTGCGTGACTCTTACCTCTTCTGACGAAATTAGGGTTGATTTTTTAATCTAAAAGTGTGTCTTTAGGAAGCTTAAAATAGTTACATTTCGATTGTAATGACCTTTAATATGCATTGCTGTATTTATGTTTCTACATTATTTAAATATGAGTCGGTACTAACGATTTCGATACCTACACGGGGAGTGAGACAGGCCTGGTACTGGTCCGAGCGTCGCTTTGGTTGTCAAATTCAAATATATGTTTATAGAAAATAGGATATGAAATCAATTATCGAACGTCAAAACCTATCACCCATTTCAAAATAATGCCTAACTAGTCATGTAGTCGTTAACGTGCTCGGTAACTACGGGCCTTATGAGGAAGCTCACTGTTGCTCAGCGGGCAATGGAGAGGGCTATGCTCGGAGTAACTCTGCGAGATCGAATCAAAAGGAGGAGAACCGTAGCAGAACCAACGTTACCGACATAGTTCAAATGATTGCGAAACTGAAGTGGCAGTGGGCAGGGCACATAGTTTCGATGGCCGTCGAACAGTAAAGTCCATGAATGGCGACCACGTACCGGAAGACGCAGTATTAGTAGCCCCCAGGAGATGGACCGATGATCTGGTCAAGACCTTCGAAGTAGGTTCGATGAGGGCAGCGCAGGACCGGTCGTCATGGACACCTTAAGCGGAGGCCTTTGTCAAGCAGTAGAAGTCTTACGGCTGAAATAATGAGCCAACTACTAGTAAAGCTATAAATATTCTTGCAACGCAAAATCTTCTATTTTTATTTATTATTATGTTAGAAACTACGATAATTTCCCGCCATTTTACTTTATTTTTCGAGGATAATAGATTGGGAATGGAGCGACCTTCCTCAGACTATTAAATAATAAGTTTAATTGTACGATATTACTTTATAACCATATTTTTATGAAAAAAAGCCCGCTGGGCTTGTTGCGCCCGTTCTTCTCAGGCATTCTTTTTAGAATGGGTGGTAGTTTATGACTTACAATAAGTGATGTCACACTCTATTTTGAATAAAAATATTTTTATATGAAAACTACAATAACGTTACGGTTGCAGTGAAAGTTGTATTAGTTGGATTCGATTACTAATTGTGACAGTAATCACGACCATCATGTTCACGATGCATCCTTACACAAACAATGAATTTAAGCTCTGAAGGTTGATTGATGCATCCAATATACGATAATATATATTTATAAAGTTTTTTCTTTATTACTTATGAGGAAATATTTGATATTATTTAAATATGATTCATATATTACATGCAGCTCCTTACAAACTAATTTGTTAAGTATATTACAGCCATTATAAAATACTCTATTTGATAGAAAAGAGTGGCCGTTAAGTTTCTTGTATGTTCTTCTCACGAGCTCTGCTTAGTCCGAACATATCTAGTAGATTCGGTAATTTAAAAGAAATATTTAATTCAAAAGCGCTTAGGTGAAGCCTAATTGGATAAAATTTATTTGATGATGCATTTTTTTATGACAATAAGGGACGAGACGAGCGGGACGGTCAGCTGAAGTAATTGATAAGTCCTGCCCATTGCACAATGCAGTGCCGCTCAAAATTCTTCAAAAACACAAAAATTCTGAACGTCTCTACAACTTTAATTTGACTAGCTACGGCTCCCTTCAAATCGAAACACAGTAATGCTTACACATTACTGCTTCACGGCAAAAATAGGTGCCGTTTTGGTACTGGTAATCTAGCCGGGATCCTGTGCCTCCCACCAGTAAACTTTGAAAGATTTATGAGTTAAGATTACATAAAATACAGATTGTTGATAAGACAAAAAAAGTTTAGAACTGCAATATGTTCACAATAATTTTGATAAAAATATTTAATGAATTAAGCTTTTCTTTTTTTTTACTTATGTGTTTGAATTATGAAGCACTAAAAGAGGTAATGTGACGGGGAAATCACTTTGCTTGACATGAGGATTTTGATGGACGCTCACCTTTATAAATACTCAAGGCATTGCACGCTACCAATTAGGTAGCTACTGTTTATGTTGTTGATATTCTTCTTTTCATGCGAAACTTTTATTACATCGCTTCGAATTTTTTCGTCCATCTATCGCATGTCGTATGACAGACAGCCACTGTGAATTGGTCAATTCATTAATTTCAACTCCTGTGTAAAAGGTTGTTTGGCTAAGCGGTGTGAGGCGCCAGATTTTTTAGCTTAAAAAGATTTTTTTAATTATTTTATATATTTATTTTATAGTAGTAAAGATAGCATTCAGATTATTATGATAATAATAATATGTAATTATTTTGTAACTTCTTCTTCTTATTAAAGCTCAACCCTCAAAGGCGGTGGATATAAAATAGATATGCAAACTTGTAACATTCATACTTATGTCATATCCTGCCTGCATGAATAAAATGATGTTCATGTGATTTGATTACCCTAAAAGATTTGAACTTTAAATTACTGTTACTAAAAATATACTATCAATAGTTATAAATTATATATAATACCAGCTGACCCAGCAAACGTTCTATTGCCGATATTAAAATCGCGATACAAAAGTAGCTGTTGATCGTAGATGGGTGAAAATTTGAAGTTGTATGTATTTTTTATTGCTGACTCATAATCAAACAAATTTAAAAAAAATGTAATAAAAATTAAAAAAAAATCGTGTGGACCACTCTTAACATTTATGGGGATGAAAAATAAATGTTGTTCGATTCTCAGACCTACCCAATTTGCACTCAAAATTTCATGAGAATCAGTCAAGCCGTTTCGGAGGAGTTCAAAGTTTAACACCATGACACGAGAATTTTATATATTAGATTAATTACAATCCTAAGCAGAATTGTCAAATTGTAAGTAGAGGTATTTGGTGAGTACTGTATGGCTATGTAGATTAGGATTCTTCTTTTTGTTGTTTGGTTGAGTTCTTGTATCAGGCTTCGTCATGATTGCCTTAATGTCACTGCTTGTGGCGGCGACATGGGACGGGTCGTCCCCTTTCCTAAAATATGATTGAGTGAGGCGATGGCCGGCGCATGCGTCATGCTCGTGAACGAGCGATACTTGTGGTGGCAGGATGATCTGTTACAGAAAGCTCTGCCTCATGTTCTTAAAAGTTATTATATAATCGCTCATAAAGTGCTCCCAAAATTTCTTTATTTATTTACAGTGTATGTGGATGATGAAGCTACTGTACACAATAACTTTTGGTTTGGAATTAATTTACATTTAATTTTTTGACTTACTTGAGTAAGGCTTTGACTATTTGACGTTCAAATGTTTGTTGCATCACTTTACATAAGATATTGTAATCGACATGATTTGTAAAACGATGGAAATGTCAATCTTGATTTAAAAGAGAGGCAATGAGTTTCTTGCTACTTCTTCTCATTAGCTCAACCCTTTATGAAGTAGTGGTAGATTCAATAAGAAAAAAAATTTTTTTGACATGTGTGTCATTTCCGTGACGTACATGAAAAAGTGATTTTGATTTGATTTGTTCTGAGTGTAATGAAACACTCACTTAGCTTTTGTCTGAGCTTTATCTCAGCATAATCTCAGCTGTCAAATATACCAATGATAAATACCAAATCCCGTGACCAAATCAACGATGGTGCTAATCTGTAGCTAAGCTATATCAGTATCAGCTCGACCCATTTGACCGCGTGCAGCGCAGAGCAGCTCGAATTGTCGGGGACCCAGTGCTCTGTGAACGGCTGGATCACTTGGCGTTGCGTAGAGACGTCGCTTCATTGTGTGTCTTCTACCGCATTTATCACGGTGAATGAGTGTTCTGAAGAGCTGTTTAACCTGATTCCTGCCGCCGAATTCCACCTTCGCACGACACGCCACAAGTTAGGATATCATCCTCACCATCTGGATGTGTGGCGGTCCTCCACAGTGCGGTTTTCAAGGAGCTTTCTTCCACGTAAGCTGTGGAATGAGCTTCCTTGTGCGGTGTTTCAGGGACGATACGACATGGGTACCTTCAAAAAAAGCGCGTACACCTTCCTTAAAGGCCGGCAACGCTCCTGTGATTCCTCCGGTGTTGCAAGAGATTGTAGGCGGCGGTGATCACTTAACAACAGGTGACCCGTACGCTCGTTTGTCCTCCTATTCCATAAAAAAAAAAGCTAAGTTTTATGTAAGTGAAGATTGATTGATAGTCTAAGTACGCTCTATAGATCAGCCTTAAGATAAGAGACGAGGCGAGCAGGACGTTTAGCTGATCGTAATTAATACGCCCTGCTGCTGCCGCTTGATTATTGAAAATCCCAAAAACTCTGAGCGGCACTACAACCACGCCCGTCACCTTGAGACATAAGATATCAAGTCTCATTTGCCCAGTAATTTCACTAGCTACGGCGCCCTTCAGACCGAAACACAGTAATGTGTAAGCATTCAAAATCAATTTATTCACGTAGGTCGCGGAAATGACACTTATGAATGTCAAAAAAATTAAATATATTTCTTATTGAATCTACCGCTACTTCGTAAAGGGTTGAGCTAATGAGAAGTAGCAATAAACTCATTGCCACTCTTTTATATCAAGATTTACATTTAAGTACATCGATTTACAAATCATTTCAAATTACAATATAATATTATGTAAAATGATGCAACATACACACTCAAACGTCAAATAGTCACTGGCACTGTTGTGTTACCCAAAATGTAGCCGGCATCCAATGCAAAGGAGCCAATGGTTCTTTTTTTATTCTTCTTTTATGTTTCGAAGTGACCAATGCAATTGTGACGGGGAAGACGTACCACTTACACATCGACCAGGTCTTATCATATCTTTATCATCAAAATGAGCAATTCATCAAGTGATGATTTACAAAAAGAAGAAGCTTAGTACAGAAATGAAACAACATTTACGTTTTACGTACATTTTTAATCATACAAAACCCATAATGAACCTTATACTTAATAAATGCACTGCAGAAATCTCCAAATAAAACTTAAAATAATTATGTTGTTGTTGTCATGTAAGCTGTGATATGAGCTTTACTGACAAGAACCATGTTTGCTGTGTGTGTGCTACAAAAAAAGAATTAAATTAAATTGGCTTTTGAAATTAATTCATTGCTAAATTGTTTATTTTGGGTGATACACGTGTGTGTACATACATCATAATTGTATGTGTATACAAGTATGATTTTTTAATTTTACGTAGGTTATTAATATAATAATGATTCATGAATTAATCATATACAGGGTGTATTCGTTAAGTATGACCAGGTGATTATAACGTCTTCCGACTGACGATGATGATGTTGATGATGACGATTATATTATATATCAAAATACTTTTAACTGACGTTGAAAGTACGTTACGTAATCAGTAAAATGACAGGTACTTAACGTATGGGAGACATTAATATAACAATTTTGGATACATCTCGTTTGATTTTTAAACAGTAATATTATCGGTCTAAAATACACTACACATCACTGAGCAAACAAAATTTAGGATACAATTATAATTATCTTATCTTAATATTATAATCCTTATCATAGAGTGAAGTAATTAAAATATTTACAAGAATATAAAATTTAAACTTATGAATATTTAAGAATTTATAGCGCTTACCAAAAGTCTAATAAGTATGTGACATTCATAGATAATTTATACGTCTACATAGATTATTACAGCAGTGCGCTCGTCATGCACACTAAAGTAATAAACCTGGCCTGTTATTATTCGTTGATAACAGGCTTTATCTAAACGTATAAATTATCTAAGTTTGATCGCGAAAAAATCTTAATATATGATGTCTTTAGATTTTAATCGCAAAATCATTATACTGTGAACAACAATTTTATGTAAATTAATTGAAGCAAAATTTTACTTAACAACTTAAGAAGAACGCACCAAGAAATATATTTAGCATTTAATATAGACTTTTGAAGTTTACTACGAATTATTAATATAATCTTATAATTGTAAAAGATTGAGTATTAGTGCTGGATTTCACCGAGACACTTTGGTGGCTCAACCAGTCACGCCACCGTGGGGTTTGTAAGCTACCATACCAGACACCAGAGTCATGGAGGGTCCGAGCTGGTCACGCCACCAAATTGGTTGCGCAACCAAACAGACAACAGGTGAGTAACTCTCTATAGAGCTTTATACATTTTGTTGGTAGCGCCGACTGGTTGCAACCGTGGTGTCACAGTGTAATACAGCCCTTAGTGTTACACAAGCAAATGCATGAATTCTGCATTTATGAATGAATGAAGATATGATATGTGAGTCTCTCTGTTATTTAATCTTATTCATTAAGTTCTAATCTATCTCTACCTCTACATTATAGTTCCTACTGAGTCTTAGCACAATTATAAATAAATTATTATAATGTTACGTAATAATTAAAAAATATACCGCAATTGATTCCTAACCTAATTATAAACAGATAATTATTTCAAATATGAAAATTGTGAAAAAAAAAAATTAACTGATAGTTGAGCATCTTCTTGCAGCCACTTTTCTGAAGCAGCAAATGGAATTACAGATTGTATGAACTACATTCTCCTTGAATTACATTTTATGGAATAATTACGTTTGGAACATTAGATATATAATTCAAGTGACATAAAACGGAGGACAAGGCCAACTGCAGACCTTGACATTATCATGACGACCAGATATCGCGCACAAAAATGGCTCAGGATTTCGATACAGCAAATTAATTTTATTAGAAATAGTATTACGAAAAGGTATTTGGCATTCTTCAGTGACTACGAATTCAATCGGTATTGAAGAAAAAATTGTGAAGATACCAGGTAGATACAAGATACCAAGTGCAGAAAAATATTTGAAACAGTAGGCTTGGTGTTCGACCTAAATGGCTTTGTTTTCACTTCTTAATTAGAATTAGAACATACCAAAACACTGCTGTTAAAAAATTGAAATATTTTCTGCAATATGCTCTAGAAATAAAGCATTGTAATATATTCTTACTAATAAGTTTAATTAATAAATGCACAAATAAAGGTTCTTAACCGTAATCATAAAAAAAAAGAAAATAAAAATATTTTCCTAAATAAATAAATTTTCACAATATTATTCAAAACATCCTCTATGTAACCGCAAGCAACTGATACCTACTTGTCGCACGTGGAGGCGTAGCTGCTCAGGAATCGTAGAAGAGTAGCGTCCACGTAAAGGTATTACAAGGTTCTTTAAATTACAATTTGTTTCCTTTAAAAATTCAACTAATTATTTACTAATTAATTTAATTTTTAGTAATTTTTTATGATTACTACTATTAGTTCTACCCATGTGCTCATTTAATGTGACCATTCGAGCGCTCCACTATACGAGTATAATGAAAACATCAATGTTGAACAATCAAACGATATTACAGTGTCACCAACTTATCTGTGGACTGATGGGTGTCGCCATCGTCGTTTCAGTGTTGCCAATTAATTCCAATGTGCACAGAAGTCGGGGCATATTTAACGCTTCAAATTCAGAAGTATCGCAATAAAACACAGGAAACACTCGAAAGTAATAGACACTGACAGTCGAATGACATTTCAACATGGCGACCGTAGTTCCTATTTTTGCCACTTCACAGATAAGTTGGTATTACTCTAGCACAAATGGTTACAGATTTCTAATGTTACAGCAGTTCCTCTGTCTCTAGTATGTCAGGTGCAGTTGTTACAGATACAGATCGTAGTCGAGTCCGCTGCCGCCGCTCAAGTAGTCATACAAGTACACTGACATCTCATCGAGAGCGTCGACTCTCGGGTCGTTGGTGGAGTCGTCACGAGCTGCACGCCCAGTACGAGGAAGGGAGCGGCTGAAATTAATGACATTTATTTTATTATTCTATTATATTATATATTTATTAATTATTTTTGGAATCGGTGCCAGCGAAGGTAGGTTTGCAACTACATACATAATTAAATGTGAGATGTGCTTGAGTCGCACGCGCGACTGATTCAAAAACAACAATAATTGTTACTACATTATTTTGTCGTAATCATTTGATTGCCTTTTATGTGGCCTAATATTTTTCATTTTATTTTACTTAGGAGAACTCAAAAAATATGTTAATTTTTAAATAGTAGAAGAAAACGCATTTTTTTTTATTTTAGTGCATCTTATATTATTTATTTACTTATTTATTAACTAAAAAATTATATTATGTGTATATTATTTTTATAAAGTCATGAAGGTTGTTTTACGTTAAAATTTTTTTAGACTCTGGTCTCGATTACACAAATTTTATACGTATTTTTATGCAAAGTTGGCCCCATACTTACGCGAATTCGACTTACATGGCTATCGCTTGATCTATCTTTCGCGTAAAACCGGGGTATATCTGTATTCAAATATTGTTGTTGTTATTATAATAACTATCGACATACCCGAAGTCACCATCAGTATCCAGCTCATCTTCAGTGGTGAAACGTTCACGAATGTCCTTCATGATGCACGCCTCCAACTTTTTGTGCTGTTCAAAACATAGTTGAGTTAATATTTTATGTGATTTGACATAAGTTTGAGATAGTAATAATTACAGTATCGCGATTGGCCACGAAGTATAATCCGGCTAAGTTTAAAAGCAAACTGTTGTTTCAAACGTAATAGATTTCGGCTATCTCCTTTTTTAACAAGACTATAGCCGTCATCATGTCAATGTATCAATCACGTTTCATACAATCGAGTGAATCGCTTTTTTCTTAGAGAGTTTCGCTAGGCTGGTGTCTTAATATAAAGCGTGGCGCTATAACGGCAACATTAAATAAACGCACGGGTAGATCTGTTTAACCGTAATAATAAAAAAAAATCTAAATTATGAAATTTTCAAACAAACAAATTCTATACAAATTATATATATAATAAATTATTAATTAGGAAACAAAAATTTAATCACCATTACTTGGGCGCTATTAAGAAGTACGTGTCAGTACCTACGCTAGCTCGCGGCTACTAGATTACTTACAGGATGTTCCGCAATGATATTATGGAGAATTGATTTATTTTGGAGATTATTTTTATGATTACGGCTATGTAGCTCTATCCGTGTATTCATTTAATGTCGCCATTGTTGCTCCACGCTGCATATAATGTCACGGTAAATCTTACTAATATTCCGTTCACGAAGCATCCTTACACAAACAATTAATTCAAGCTCTAAAGATTAATACATTCAATTTAAGATAATTTATATTTATACAATTTTTTCTTTATTACTTTCAATAAAATATTTGAAATTTAAAAGACTTTTAATCTGGAACACGATACATATATTGGATGCAGCACCTTATAAACTAATTTGTTATGTATATTACGATGTAAAATACTCAATTTGATTTAAATTTGGCCGTTGAGTTTCTTGTATGTTCTTCTCACGAGCTCTTTTCCGAACATATGGTTGATTCAGAAATTTAAAATAAATATTTATAGTGACGATTCAAAAGAGCTTAGTTAAAGCCTAATTGAATAAATCTTAATTGACCTTTCTTTGACTTTTAAAACAGTTTACAATTACTGCTTGGTAGCAATACCTATGTTATATGATATGATGATGTATAAAGCCGGCACCTTGTGAATGAACTTCGTTGTCAATGTCTGTAATGTTCTTTGTGTAATTTTTAAATAGTTATTATTATAAGACTTACCTTATAGCATCTGAAGAAGAACATAGGCTTGATGAGTTCCTGAGATAGCGGAGCCATGTCACGTTTGATGTCCGGCACACATTGCTGTAGCAAAATGGATTATTTAAGTGCATTGTCTTGACAATGGCTTGATGTTGGCTTCGTATGCTCCAAATACCATGGACGGCTGGTCGCAAAAACATCTACATCTAAAAGCAGCTCAATATATATGTTCAGCGTCTGTGTACGGTCTGCTTACAGCGCGCATAGTGCGATACTTTGGCCATGTTGCACGCAAGGAGTCGACAACCTTGAGCGTTTGATAGTGGGGAAAATAAAGGGTAAAAGATCTTGAGGCCGTAGTCTTCAACGGTGGTTGAATCAAATTTCCGAAAATCTGAAGATATAAGTCCACCTTGCGAGGAAACGAATAGAGACAGCTCGTTGACCAATTGAATATGAGTCACGATCCTCAACAATGAGGGAACAAATAAAAGGAAGTCTTGGCAATGCTGCACTCGTCCCTTGGAGACATAGTGTATTAAGTTTGATGGTGACGAGCGCAATAGCGCTTGCACACTAACTAGGTATTACTGCATTAAAGTTTCCATGGCGTATTGAAAAGTAGCAACAGATATGTGGTCTGTTCGTAGGATTTGCACGTCTTCTATTTACAATAAAATGATCCATTCGATGTTATGGCTACTTGGGTTGAAATGTTAAAAAAAGGCGAGTGACACTTCGCCAGTTTGGCCATATTGAGACAAACTATTAGGATTTCTGTTTTATCTGCATACCCAGCCAGGGAATAGGAGAAATTCTTCAATTAATTTAGTTCGTAATTTAGCTAAGCGAAATACTGCAACTAAAAGTTTGCCGTAGCAGATTTTATAAGATCATACAGTAACCAAGATAAGGAGACTTTATCGCTACTATTCTTTGACTTGATAAGTATCCAAAACCAGCGCCCATCCTTCCAAATGTTGTTGAAATATAACAGGGGTCTAGAGTGAGTTAATAAAGTTGACCCGCCAAGAGAGCATCAACTCTACCAGAGCTATACAATTCCTTCCCAAAATGTGGACTTAATGAGCTTCGATATATGTTTCAAAGTCGATATGACATGGTCATCATATCTTCCAGAAGACGCCTACTGCTGGACAAAGACCCCCCCACCCTAAGATCTCCATGACGATCGGTCCTGCGCTGCCCTCATCCAACCTATTCCGGTGATATTGACCAGATCATCGGTCCATCTTGTGTCTAAAAGTCCTAAAAGACTGACTTAAATGTGGTTGGTGTGGCAAGTGACTAAGGCTGATACTGAACATAAATACATCATGGGACTTGTACGGCAAGAAGCATGAGTTATTTACATAATCATAACATATTTTTGTATATGAGAGGGGGCAAACGGGCAAAAGGCTCACAGGATTGGGAGTGGTCAGGCAACCGCCCATGAACATCCGCAACAACAGGTGTCAAGAGATGCGTTGCCGACCTTTAAGGTGGGAGTATGCTCTTTTCTTGTAGGTCCCTAAGTTCGTGATAGCAGCAGCCGGTAATAATAGGTAGTAACATAGAAATTTCTTATCGGTGATGCTGCACGATGTTCGTTTTTCCTTCCTTTTTAAAAAAGCAGTTACCGAGAATTTCTGGCAAAACTGCAGGCCGTCTTGGATGTCTCCCTTCAGGTCGGCGGAGACCGGCAGGTTGGCGATGCGCTGCGTGATCTGCTCGTAGTTGGGCTCCAGGTCGTGGTCGATGTAGCCCAGCTCCTGCATCACGCACGTTATGTTCTTCACCTTGCCGGCCGCGGCACCGCCCCGCGAGATTATGTCCAGGCGATCACGAAGATCCAAGTCCCGCTGTTGTTACCAAAAACAGAATTATTAATGTAAAAATAGTAGTTTAAAAAAAACTTAAAAAATACGCTTTTTATAGAAAAACTAACTAAAATATTTGAAAAATTTTTTGCAATTTAAAATTAACGTCATTTCCTGCCTTTAAGGCAGACTGATGAAAATGATATAAATTAACAAAAATCTTATTTTCCAATTTAAAAAATGGAATAATTTTATCAAATTAATGTATTGTTATCGATCCTCGATAAATCTACGAAGTTTAAACAGAATCTGGTCGGTTGCAAACAAACACACATACAGGTGAAGGTACTTATAAAAAGCGTATAAAAACCACATTAGGAAAGAGCATACGCATTTTTCGCAAATATCTTCGCATTACATTGATTTTTAATAATAAGTATACAGGTGGTGCTAGAACGACGACATTATATGAATACACGGGCAGAACAACTTAACCGAAATAATATAAAAAAGTAAAAAATTGAAGCATAGTAATTAATTGAAATTTTAAAACAAATATTTATATTTAAAACATATTATATATTTAAAAAGAAAACCTTAATTACGTGAATATGTAAGGTGAATTATATATTTTTAATCAATATTTTTTATGATATCGGTTAAATAATTATGACCGTGTGTTCATTTAATGTAGGTCGCCATTGTGACGCAGCGTTGCGTACACTTAATTTATAAATAAATGTTAATATTAACTATCCCTAAATCTTGATTGCAGCGCCACCTACCGGTTCCCCACACACACACATACTCGACTCCGTCTTAACTAATTTCGCTGATTTTGAAGAGTCCAGTGACACGTATGTATACATATAGATTACAGAAGAATTATTTACCTTTATAGGCAGTTAAAGGCAGTTCAACATTTTGTTCTCAAATTGTCTGCAAAGTGCCGGCCCCGCTGGCGGTCAGGCCCGGTTTCCACCAAAGCGGAGAGGAGAGGAGATGCGTTTTGATAACCAATCAGATTTCATTATTTACACATCTCCTCTCCGTCCTTCCTATCCATTTAATGGACATGGATCAAGCGGAGAGGAGAGGAGATGTCTCATTTGTCTTTATTATTTTGAGCCACGTCGAGCGAACAAGCAGCGGAGATGTGTGCAGCCGGGCCGCCCGCACTCGCACACCCGAAAGCGTTGCTATAAACACAGCTCACATCTCCTCTCCGCTCTGGTGGAAATAACCTGACAGCTTCGTGGCTTATGTCCTCTCGTCTCCTCTGATGGAAACCGGGCCTCAGAGTACCGCGTTACTGTAACCTACATGGTCCTATAGAATCCTACAGACAGCGACCGCAACGGTCAAAGTGAACGCACGTTCTATTTTTGTCGAAATCACATTCAAGCAATGTATCGATAAAATGTACCAATAACTCGATAAAATGTTGAATACCATTAAAACAAACTTTCCTTTATGATTCGAGCGAAGAGGATTATAAAAATCGTCAAAAATGGCAAATAAGATGCACCCAGTACGTATTTCTTCTTTATATTTGAAAGGGGCAAGGCTCCACGGTTATATAATTTCAACTTCTAGAACTACTAGTATCGAGATAGAGTGACATTTTAATTTTTAAAAAGTATGTGTCGCGTCATCTAACCAGTGGCAAAGAAAAAACACCAAACAATGACAAAGTGGCACCTAACCAACTAAACTCCAAATCAGACCGGACCGCTCGCAGATTGCGTAAGTATGACCGCGGCACTCAGAACTCAGCGTCTAAAGTGTAATAAAATGTTCTTACCGAAATTCTGTTGGATCCAAAGTACGGTTGCTGGTAGAACTGTTGTTGCTGAGGCTGCTGGTACCCATAGGGGTTGTACTGGGGGTAGAACATAGCGGGGCTGTAGGGGAAGGGATAGAAGGGTGATGCAGGACTGTACGGTCGGTACTGGTTTGCCATCATGTAGGGGGGGATGGCTTGCTGTTGGAACCCCTGGAATATATAAACAGTTTTTATAAAATACTTAAGACACAAACTTGAAACTTTACTGTCTAAAGTTAAAAATATAACGGCCTTACAAATAAACTTGGTATAAAGTTATTCAAATTGTTTTTCATACTTTTATCCAAAATAGGATTTAATATCACTTAGAAAACGTCAAAAACTACCACCAATTTTACATAGTGTGCCTCAGACCTGAGAAGAACTTGCACCCGGCAAGAAACTCTGCGGGAAATTTTTAGATAAAAATATGGAATACAATGTAAAATCGTACAATAAAAATTTTGCTTATGATTGGTTTAATCGGTCCTTATTCGGACGTTTGTATAACGTTTCCCGCGTTTATTTACAAGGGTGCTTGACATTCGGAAATCTTTAAAATTATCATTGTATTGACACTTTATACCAAGTTTATTTGTTAGACCGTAATAGTATTCGAAATACAAAATCTCATTTGAGAGATGATTCGATTCTAATAAGGTACGATATCAATAAATATCAATTCCTGATCGTTAGTCTCGCTAAAAACTCTAAGCTTTGTTTGTTTTTTTTAAAAAGGGGAAAATAAAAAGCAAAGGAACAGCTGTTTAAAATTTAAATCGATTAAGGAGTATGTATATATTTTTGGTTTTAATATAAAATTAAAAACTACTAAAACTTTACCAGTGGGAAGTTTCACTGCACAGAATGCTGATTAGATGGACCACAGAGGCGTTATATTTTGCCATCAAGCAGTATTGTACAAGCACTAAGGTAAGTATTTGTGTTTTGTTTTGATGTTCCTGGACTAATGAGAGTTAACTTTTATAATAGCAAAGAATCCTTAGCGGCACTGCATTTGAATGGGCAGGGCGTATCACATAGGTACTCAACGCTTGACTTTTCTAATAAAAAAACAAATTCAATAAACTAACTAACAATCACTGGACATGTTGATATTTTATTCAAAATATCAGCGCTCCCTACGAAAAATATGATTAATAATATAGTAAGTAAAACATTACTGTTAAAAAGTAGCTAGGCGTTAAAAATATTACTATATTTAGTAATTCTTGTTTTATGAATTTGAGCCGGAGCATCGTCAGGTCACGCAATTAGTCATTAATAATCAAGTGCAAGTGCCTTATTTTTTTAAATAACGACAAACTTCTGAGTTCTTAACTATTGCAATCTTATTCAGTTGATAAGGGGTGGTATATGCAATTATTGAATTCGTAGTAAAGCAGTGTCTTACATTGTGTGGGACATGACTTTTTTTCATGAATTATATAATATACAAGCTGCCTCGACAGACGTTGTTCTATAGATAGTAAAAAAATACTGTTTTGTAGGAATTTTCCAAAAATATCTCAAAACATGAAGAATCATTTCGTAAAAAATTCTCCCTGTTGTTAAAATGAAATTGTTTCACAGCGGAACTGTCGAACCGTGCTTCACTAAATTCTCTCATATTCATAAAATATGTCCATACAAAAGAAATATTGAAAATAAACATAATCAAATAAATCAAATAATAAATCTAAATAAAAAGGAAACTATCTCTCAAGTTGGACCTAACTGCACTACATGAAGTAATCCCCATTAAAATCCGTTGTTAGTTTAGGAGACCATCGCGGACAAACAACGTGTCACGTAATTTATTTATATTACGATTATGTAGTACTAGTAATAAGCAATATTATTTTTATAAACTAATAATATAATTACCAATACAATATTAAGACATTAAAATTAAACAACCATAATTAAGTTTCTTCTGAGAATTCATCTAAATTCTAAACCCTCTGTGACATCATTTTATAAAGGATTATTATAATACAAATACTACACAGAATTTACAATCATCTTGGCAAAGAGTCCCTTTATGAAGTTTATACACCTCCGATAATATTATAAAATGCATATGTGAGGGGTTAACTCAAAAAAGGTAGAAGTTAATTATTGCTTATATACTAGTCTAAGAAGGAAAATGAACTGATCAAAATTTTCAGCATCATACACATCGCCTCTTTAGCTCAGTGGTAGAGCACTGGTCTCGTAAACCAGGGGTCGTGAGTTCAATCCTCACAGGAGGCATTGAATTTAATTTATTGCTACTATTTAATATTATGTATTTTTTACTCACGGGCGGGGTGCGAAGAGGTAGCATGTTTTGAAAAGGAACTTTCTGGATGTGAACTTTTTCAGGAATATCTTCATTATCTTGGTTGTGTACAGCGCCATCTGTGGGTTTTGTTATGGTTTGCGTGCTCGGATCCATAGTAAATCCTGGCGGTAGTTTTCCGAGCAGTATGGCCGGTATGTTGTGTTGGTTTGAAGATTCTTCGACAGGTGGCGGTGATGCACACTTCGCATAGGCTTCTTTCATTTCACGCCGAATTTGTTTTACAACCTCAGGTCCAAAGCAACTCTCGTAAATCTAAAAGGATTAATTATTTTAATGATACAATTATGCATTTTATCAAAAGTAAAATGTACATTATTCTCTAACGTTTTACGTATCTCTTATAGGAGTATTGTCACGCGTTAGGTATCTACATCACAGATTTTAACAACAGGATCATTTATTTATCTAAGCGGTACGTACTTAGAATAATTACATTGTGTAATTATTCTAAGGGTACGTATTACGATATAATCGCAATGACCTTGGTACTTTGGAATAATTACTTGATATAAACGAATGAAATGTTTAAATTTAATATATTATCAATTTGCTGTAGGAGAGAGCGATATCTACGGTTTATATAGGCGCCAGGTAGCAATATAGCAAACAAGCTTGGAAACCTAAAAATATATCTTACCGGTTTTCGTTTAAATACATACAGAAGATTTTATTCATTTTTGTTCTATGTTAAAGAAAAATTTTACAGGCTTTGGCTATTTAAGGTTTCTTTATAGGGTCTGTGAAAAACCGTCTTTGAAACGTTTTTTCCATTGCCGAGTCATTTGACAGAACAAAGTTTCAGTATAAGTGCTACATATTTACCGTATAACGATTCCCCCATGGAACGAACAACATTCCCACGAACCATGCCATGGTTCTCGCGTGTTTCAAGGGTCATAAGGGTACAAAAGTTACAAATCGATTTAAAACCGGTGTCTCCGTATCAAGCGATAGCGGCATGACGCGCTTTACGTTCACTACACCGATATACTTTAAGGAGCCCAATACTCCATGTCATTCCATCACAATAGACGTGTCATCCAAAAGGAGATTCTTTGAATTTAAAATAAGATAAAGCTCATTGCACACTAGTCATACCATATACCACTGGACGATACGTCACCGATCAACATCGTTGCCTGCCAGTAAGTAGTCTACTCTTATTCAACGAAAAAATGCTAGGTACGGTTCCATTCGTTCCGAAGCTTCGTCCCGAACGTCATTGTTTGACATTTCTAAGCCTACTCTAATTCACTTACGTTGCGAACGAAAGTTTGAATGTGACAGCTGTTTGTTTTAACCTCATATTTACGAAATCTAAGATTTACCTTTTGATTTTCGTAAGTGTGGATTTTGTTGCAAAGTTGCTTGAAATGGTTTCTAGAATGCTTTAATAATCGGGGCTACTCTACGTTAAGAACGTAGTGATCGCTGCTTGCGCAAATGTAGTTGTAAACACGCGAAACATCGATTGAAACTTTTTTTCGTTGAGTAAGAGTAGACATATAGCGCGTAGCGTCAGTGATTATAATTATGGTATTAAACGTCGTGATGGCAATGTTGTGAGCATACTCGATTATATCGCCGTACCTTGACTAGGGCCGGCGCTGTTGTTTAAACCTATTATAAGTTTAATGTAAGTATAAATTTCTCCTGTTGAAATAAAAATGTTGGTTTTAGGTTGACTATTTTGACAATATTGTTCTTGTCAAAGAAAACATTTATACCTATCATTGTAAGTAGTATCAAGTAGTATTTAAAACGTTCTGTGGCAGTTTCAACGTAATCCGAGCCTCGTTAACACCGTACATTCTAATCGACATATTAAATAGTTAATTATTATTTTATACGTAAATATATTATTATATTTCTACTGGTATTATGGGGAAATTCATTAATAAAACCGTTAATAAAAATTATTTAAGAACACGTTACATACGAATATTTCACAAGTTCAGATATCAGCAGTCGTGGCCGAGCGGTTAAGGCGTCTGACTAGAAATCAGATTCCCTCTGGGAGCGTAGGTTCGAATCCTACCGACTGCGGAGTTTTTTTACGTGTTTATATAGAATATATTTGTAAATTTAATTATTTTTTATGCAATTTTTAATTCTCTTCTAAAATATTTAATGGAATTATTATTGCTTGATATATACCTAAAATATTACGTACCTACTGAGCAGTCCCTTAATTCGACGTTATTGCAGATTAAACGGTAACTGTCTTATTAATAAACGCAGTGTAAAGTTACTCCAAGCTTAAAACTACTTCTCCCTGTCATGTAATCCTGTTGTAGGTAAGATAAAGACAAAAATATTTTCATTTGGAATAACTTTACTTCGCGTTTACTAATGACACAGTACCTATTTGTTACTTATATTTTAATAAAATTATTATAATGTAAAATAAATGATATTACAAAATAAGGTGATATACATTATACATACCTTCATCATCGCATACTTCTTGATAAATCGATCATCACCGCTGGCAATCACGTTGGTGATGACGCAAAAAAAGATGCACGCCAGTACGCTCCTCATAATGATGCAGCCTGTAAAAGAGGGGAATCTTAGACACATTGGCAAAAGTTATACTTACTATCCAGTTATTGTGAAGACAATGATTATTATTTTTATTTGGAGAGGGTGGCTATTTGTCTAGTCCTAATGAGTCCAGAATTGAACTATTGTGTTCGTCACTCATACTTATAACCGCAGTATCTTCTTGACGCGAGTATTACAAACAACATCTGGTAGCACTACTCACCAAGGACGGTGTTACGCTTATGCATTTGTGGACCGCAATCGCAGAGGAGATGAAGAGGGGTTTCATCAGCCTCAAGGAAAAAGAAAAGACGATGATACAACCACTGCATCATTGGGGCTATGTAAAGAAGACGGTGCGGTTTCCAAGAACTTGCGACTTAAGATACGACGTGGGTACAAATGGACCTTAAAATAATTGTTTTCTTATCTTTGGCTAGCATTCTCTGGTGTTAAAACGATAGCAGAAACATCGTCATCTTCATCACAACCATCGTCACCTTTTTGCTCTAAATAGTGATTTTCATTATTATAACACTAGAAATAAGGGATTGCTTGTAACTAATTCTAGTAGGCTTCATAAGATACATAATAGCTTTAAGGGTAAATGTATACACTATTATATCCCAGTCACTGATCAGGCATTATCTATAAATAAATTTTAATGTTTTAATAAAAAATGGCTCTGTCGTAAATCTTACTACTCCACAGCTGAATATAGATATTCAGTTCACTTAGAAGTGATCCGACAGCCTGGGACTAGAATATGATTATTTTATAGTAATAACAATAAATAACAAACAACTAATAATGACAGTACAATATTGTTTGTTTAGTAAAAAGATCGCAAAAAAGAATGCTGGGATAGTTTCTTGTGCCGTTTCTTCTCTCTCAGAGCGCCATTTGTTTCCGAAGGGGTGGTAGTGTTTCAAGTGGTTTCCCAAAGAATTCTAAACAAATCAATTTTGAGAAAATAAATGCCTTTGGACACCGATGATAAAGAAAGAAAGAAGAATAATTTATGATTTTAGTTAGTTATTATTTTTGTAGTTTACTCAACGTAGTAAATGATTTCGTGTTTAGGTTATCATTATAAATATCAAAATGCGAAATTGGGTTTCAGCCTCAACATAAGATAATGATTTGGATAATTTTATCAACATTTAATAATCAGTAAATAGAAACAAAAGTTATACAAGATTTGGGACCTGACCTTAAATAAACAAAGGTACTAAAGGTAATAATAGATACCTAAGTGTTTATCTAAATAACTTAAGCTATTTTCATACTTGAAGTTAATACGATCAAAAATAATAGTACATTTTCTTGATGAACTTTACAAGAGGCGTGAACGTAAGATTAGCATCTGCAGTAAGTTCATTAACATCTCACATTAGTGGGAACCGTTATTAAATTATATTTCCGTCGTTCAACTGAATGGTCTCTACGTAAACGTATTTATTTAATTAAGAACAGTTATCGGACGAAATTATGTTGGTCATGGTGCAACAGATAGCTTGCGCAAATATAAAATATTCAGCCATAGGTAATTTTACTTGATAAGTACTTGTTTTGGATTTCTTAAATTAAATTCATATAATCTCTATTCCTTGAACTGTCATTATATTATTTATTTTATCTGAACAAAACATAGACCTGCTAGCATTTAAACAAACAAAACGTGCGAGAGAAAAGGACATCTCTAAGAAAGATACAGGATGATAGAAAAAGGAAAGCGAATCTATTGTAACTGTAACCGATTTTGTAGCCACGCTTGGAATTAGCTCCTTAGTAAATACGATTGGATCAACAATGTTTAATTGTTCTGTAAGAGCCCGTGTTTCTATAAAAATAGTCATGAAACAAATTTTGCATATTCATGGTTTGTTCTCAAGTATAACTTTATGCCAGTTTTGTTCGTAGGGCCGTAAAAGTCCGGAAATTTTCGAATTATTCCGTACTCATGGTAACCCTACTACCAGCCCAATCAGCGAACCGTTACTCAGTGAGAATTTCAATAATTAGCGAAACATTTCACACATTTCTGTTGAACGATTATCGTGTCTCACTAGTATTCCGCCAGTACGTCGTGCTAACCGCCTGGTAGAACGAATCTCCTCAACAAGTCAAAAAAGGCAAGAGTCATTACATTACCTACACAAGTAGATGCGCTCACCGCGTGCAAAGCAGGTTGCAGGTCAATCACCTTTATTACGTACATTTATATAAAAACTGTCGGAATGTCGGCCTTTAAGTACTCACTCAATGGTTCGAGTCCCGCTGAGGCCTATTATGAAACAATTTTCTTTACGTCGAACTGTATGTGGTTTAATTGAAGTGTGTGTTGGATTTTTGATTGATATTCTGATTGTTATTGTTATTGCCGATGAGTAAGGACTCGTGATTATATTTATGATTGTTTGCAGCTATGGTGTGGTATATGATGTGAGTAGGAACGATGGCTGGTTCATGCGTCAACTCGTGAACGGGCGCTGCTTGTGGTGCCAGGTCGACCTGTTATAATTATTAAAACATTGTATTTGTTGGATGCAATTACTAATTGTCACAGTAATTACGACCATCATGTTCACGAAGTATCCTTACACAAACAATGAATTCAAGCTCTAAAGTTTGATGCATCCAATATACGATAATTTATATTTATACAGTTTATTCTTTACTACTTTTTATGAAATAGTTTAAGTATATTATTTAAACACGACTCATATATTGGATGCATCACCTTTCAAACTAATTTGTTATGAATATTACAGCCATTGTAAAATACTGTATCTGACAGAAATGGGTGGCCGTTGAGTTTCTTATATGTTCTTCTCACGAGCTCAACTTTTTACGAACATATTATGGTGAATGCAGTTATTTATAAGAAATATTTATAGTGACGATTCGAAAGCGCTTAGCTTAAGCTTTATTGAATAAAGTTTATTTGAATTTGACTTATATTATATGAAGGGACGTTCTGCGATTTTTGGCTTTCGTAAACAAAGTGTCACTAATTGGAGCCCTGTTACTTAATCGGTCAATCCTCATAAACCACAGTTAGATAGCTAAAACTTTGATAGAATGTACATTAATATTTTTTTTAATTTTATAATTACATAGTGATACATCCTGTGCAACGGTACGGGACCCTTCGTGTCTTAGTTCGAATTATCCTTGACCGATTTAATAGAAGGTTCATATTCCAAGATAAGGTGTGTGCTTTATCTTATATCTTTAAACGAGCAATTCTTGTATATATATATAAATCTGAATCTCGGAAACGGCTCCAACGATTTTATGAAATTTAGTATACAGGGGATTTTGCGGGCGAAAAATCGATCTAGCTACGTTTCAATTTAAAATGTAGTTTTATCCGTGTTTTAATGAGAAACAGCTACAATAACATGATAATACAAAGGTAAAATTCGCCACTATATTATTATACAAGACAGTAATAGCTCAGATGGGACATTGGGTGATCCGGAAAGCAGAAGACGCCGGTTGGAATCCAGATGTCCTATTAGTTTTTTTTTGTTCAAGATATTTTAGTATTTATTGTTATTGCAGCTTTATTCAACAAAATGTGTTAGGAACAGACTAATAAAATTATTAGATAAACCTTCTTATTTAAGATAAATATCTTAGATCATTTATACGTCTAGATGGAGGGTCTTGCTACTAGATAACTGATGAAACGGTTGTTTGTATTGTGAAACACAACTTCAGCTACAAATATTGCTTATTGGGAAATTGTTAAATAAAATGCTATTACAAAGTGAAATACTGAGGCGGCTAAGAAGCAACGAAGAAGAAGATGAAGGTTGAGAAGCTAATATAATTTGTACTCGGCTTTCAAACACAACACGGCAATAAAAGTATTATTCGCAGCAGAAATAAATCTATACTAGACACCTACTGTGTTATTAATAACCGCTATCATCATCAGCCGGAAGACAGCCACTGCTGGACAATGGCCTCCCCCAAAGATATAAAAGTTCATTAGTCCTGCGCTGCCCTCATCAAACCTATTCCGACGATCTTGACCAGATCATCGGTCCACCTTATCTACCAACACTACATCTTCCGGTACGTGGTCGCCATTCTAGGAATTTATTGCTCCAACACCCATCTGTCCGTCGAGATATGTGCCCTGCCCATTGCCACTTCAGTTTCGCAATCATTTGGACTATGTCGGTAACTTTGGTTCTCCTACGGATCCCCTCATTTATTTATTTATTTATTTTTATTTATTTATTTAGATTCACCAGTGGTAATTACAATAATACATTTATAATTATTATTATTATGCTAATTTACAAGGGTCTTATTACTAAATGCATTACCTTTTAAGGTGAATACCGCATGCTAAATTATATTGTGTGAAATAGTTACATAAAATAAATATAAGTTATAAAACAACCATTCTATAATGTAATGAAATTAAGAAATTAACAAAATCTACTAAATAAGTCAAGATAAACGTATTAAACAAATCAAGAATACTTATAAATTATTTATTTACAATACATTTTTTTACATTTTTGCGAAATCTTGGCAATGAATCACTGAATGGGTCCAAGCATTTATAATCGTTTATAATTTTGCATAATCGCGACACAGGTGAATTGATCCCCAAAATAGTTCTGCGAGATGGTTTTTCAAATAAGTTCACAGGTTTACGTGGGCATCTAGGCACTCTAAAATTAAACATAGACACCAGAAAGGAGTTGTCATAAATATTGTTAATACTTTTGTATAAGAAAAGTAAATCCAATATGTCCCTACGTTGTTTCAGAGTTAGTATATTAAAATATGTAAACCTTTCAGAGTATGTTGCGAGTGATCTAGATTTCCCAATTGAGAAAGCCAAGTGATAAAGAAAACGCTTCTGAATTCTTTCGATTCTGAGACAATGGCAAGCGTAGTGTGGTCTCCAGACGGTACTACCGTATTCCAAAATACTCACAACGAGACTTTTATATAGGATCATCTTCGTGCGCCAGTTCCTAAAAACTTTGCTATTGCGAATTACAAATCCCAGCATTTTAGAGGCTCTGCTTACAATAGAGTCTATGTGCGGTATAAACGTAAGTTTGCTATCAAATATAACACCCAAATCCTTAATAGTATCTACTGTACTGAGAGGCATATTATCTAAATAGTATTTAGTTGTAATATTATTTTTGCATTTTGTAAACGTTATATGAAAGCATTTATTTTTATTCAGTATCATACCATTAAGCTCGGACCATCTAAATAAACTATTTAGGTCTGACTGCAATGCGCTAACGTCATCGGGACCATTGATTATCCTAAGAATTTTTAGGTCATCAGCAAACATAAATGGTGTGCAGTGTTTAAAGCAGTTTGGAAGGTCGTTGATAAATATGTTAAATAGGAGAGGACCTAAATGCGACCCTTGTGGTACTCCTGATGTTATTTCGTATTTTACAGATTCAAATCCATTAGCCACTACGTAAAAACATCTGTCAGTAAGGTATGAATTTAACAAATTTAAAATTGATCCAGCAATGCCATATACAGATAACTTCAAGAGTAAGATGGAAATTGGCACTAGATCGAATGCTTTACTTAGATCAGTGTAGATAACATCTACTCTTTTCCTCTTATCAACCGCGTCTATTAATAATTCTGAAAAATTTACCAAGTTTGTGCAAGTCGACCTTCCATTTATAAAGCCATGCTGGTAAACACTAAACGTATTTTTCAAGTAGCCATAAAGTCGTAAATAAATTAAGGCCTCAAATACCTTACCAAGCAAAGAAAGTATGGAAATTGGTCTGTAATTCGTAACACTTTTTTTATCGCCACTTTTGTATACTGGTACCAGCTTGGCAATTTTCCACTTTTTAGGAAATACTCCCGTTTTTAATGAATTATTAAATAATACTTGTAGTGGTAGAGCAATTGTCTCAGCACAGTTGATTAGGTACACAGGTGATATTTGATCAGGTCCAGCACCCTTATTACGATCGAGATGTTTAAGTTTCTGAATTATCTCATCTCGATCAAACTGTATAGACGATAGACACTGACAATTGAATTTAATATTGTTTAGGTTATTTAGAATTTCATTTTGTTCATATGGATTGTAATTCCGCTGAACGTATATGGATGAAAAGTGTGATGCAAATAGATTACAAATACCTTGACCATCAAATACACAAGTATTATCTTTTGTCATTTCAGCAGGATATGAATTAGAAGCATTTTGTTTTTTACGTTTTGTGAAGGTCCAAAAAAATTTTGAGTTTGAAGCGATTGCTTCTTCAGTAAATTCAATATAAGCGTTATAGCATTGTGTTGATAGTCTTTCACATCTTTTCTCCAATACTGATAATATTATCGCGTCCATCGGATTTTTGTACTTTTTATACCTTTTTCTTACTATTTCTTTTTCTTTTACTCTTATTATTATTTATGAATTGTGATCTTAGGTATGTAAAGATCCATTGATGTTAGGATGTGGTCATATAAGACATCCACCATCTCATCAGTGCTGTCACAAGCTGAAAGCTTACCGTTCCAATTTAAATTACTAAGGTATTCGTTGATTGCCTTGAAATTAGCTCTTGCATAATTATATTTAACCATAGATTTATTCGTGCCTAACTTTTTTTCTACTTGTTTAGTATAGCTAACGTTTATAAGCAGAGGTGGATGAAGTGGATCAATTTTGCTTAGTTCTGTAATTGCACTATCCACTGAAATCTTCGGTGTCTCACTGTTAAACAAAACAAGATCTAATATTTTATTTTGACTATTTTTGATTCGATTATATTGGTGAAAATTGTTGACATGACTAAAGTCTATTAAGGTTTTAGATATACCAGATGTGTGATATTGAGTAGAAACGTCGTCAGCCAAGTCCCAATCTACACAGCTTAAATTAAAGTCTCCTACAATAAGAGAACAAACCGTATTACTTTCGGAGAGATGATTATAATTATCTAGGAAATTGTCTAGAACTATTTTACTTACTGGTGGAGGAATATAAGCAGCACAAATAGCTATTTTTTCACTTTTGTTTAATTCTAATATAACCCACAAGTCTTCACACCTACTTTCCCAGTTTTTCATTCGCTTAGAATTTAATTTATTGGAAACGGCAACTATTACTCCCCCACCTCCTTTTTTTATTGAATTAAACTGATCCCTGTCTCTCCTATAAACATTATAATTATTATTAAATATTTCTGAATTATAAATGCCTGTACATAGCCAAGTTTCGGTAAGAATTATAATATCATAGTTATTACAACAAATGTTACTATATAAGTTGTGAGTTTTGGTACGCAGACCTCTCACATTTTGGTAGTAAATATTTAAAGTATCGAATTTAGAAGAACTTTTCTCATATTTACATGCACTTGTACAATATTAATTAAGTTAATTGGTTAAGGTAATTCTTATTTGTGATCACTTTATAGTCAGAGTTATCGGTTTTTCTCATAAATATTTTGCCGCTGCGCACCCAAACATACTTGTAGTTCAATTCTTTAGCCTTGCGTCGAGCAGCCCCGTGTAGTAACTTGTTTGAAGTTGATAAATGTTCACAAACATATACAGGACATTTAGCCCCTTGTATACCCAGATGAGAAGCATTTAATTTTTCAGTTGTATGTCCCTTATTGAACTTTATCACAGCAGCTAGGAGATGATCACGTACCAAAGGACTATTGAGTTGGACTATGATAGACCGTGGGCGTGTTGATTTCGGATTCATTTTAGCTATACGAGTACAATGAGAAATATTACTTTCAGTTATATCGTATCCCACTGTCTTTGATAGCTGTTTTGTGATAGAAATTAAATTTTCGTTTTTTGACTCAGGAACACATTGAATTTCAATATTGTTAGAACGGGCTTGCTGTTCCATTAAGTTAATTTTGTTCGTTAGATCTGTAACAGTGCTTTGAAGTGATTCATTTTCACGTCTTTGTTTTTCAAATATATCAGAGTATTTATCAATTTCCTTTTTTATATCATCATATTGGCTGCTAATAAATGATACGGAACGTTGGAGCTCTTCAATTTTGCTATCAATACTTTTTAAGCAAGTGCTGACAGTCAAGGTTATAGTTTTGTTTATATTAGCCATTAAGTTTGACATTTCTTTTTCAAAAACTTCATTAACGATGTTTCGTACTTCTTCCAACATGGCGGTGGAAGGTACACTTGGTGAAGTTGGAGAACCGAGAGCTTGTCTTTTGTGTGATCTTTTCGTAACATTAGATTCTTGTGTATTTGAACTGGACCAGCAGGCATTTGAACGTATAGGTGTTTCGTCATTATTGCCCCCTTTAGATTTAAATTTACCGCACTTTGGACAATTCCAGTTGCTATTTTTTATATTTGAGTCAATACCCAAGCAACCATAGTGATATACTTTTGTACATTTTAAACATTTAATAAAATCGTCAGTGTCTTTACCAATCTTACAGCACCCCCAGGATAGTTGTTTTCCAGTCATTTTGGAGAGTGAGAGAGATTAAAATATGAAATATTATAACACAAGTTAGATATGAACTTCAACGGGTGTCTCGCAGAGAGTTATATCGATAGACAATTTTTTTTATCAAAAGTGTTAATGATTTTACACTATTTTCTATAATATTAAGAACAAAGTTTATTTAATTAAAAAAAAAAAAAAAAAAAAACAGAAAAATAATAATAAAAAAAACTGAGGTTTGGATGGGATTCGAACTCAGTTCGATGATCAGCGTTAATGCTTAACACACTACTTACGCACGTTGCCACGAAGCTCGTGACGTTTTAACTGTAAATAGCGTTTGGTAATTGAGCAAAATAATCAACACATATGCTAGGTCGAATTAATGGCAAAGTTTTTTAACTCCTACCCTCAATTTGTACTTTAGATTTTTAAAATTTACTATTTTATTAACACTTTTTTCTACTTATCTTTATATTTATTAACTTTCACAGGGATGAGTATTTAATTTTCACTATTTTAAATTTATAAGAACACCAAATAACTGCTGAATTAAACAAAAGTCAATGTTTTTACTGCGAACACACACACTTAGTAATTTTGTTTTCTTAAATATAATGTAAATATTAACAATTTCTTAAAAAACTTATTAAGCACATTTAATCCAGTTGTTAATTTATATACCTATTTCAATTTTAACTCTGATATTTGCGTTTAACTATTTATTAAAATTAAAAATAACACAAAGGTATACTGAACAACTTCACACTCGTGACAGCTATTAAAAACTGATTTGATCTCGCAGGGAAACTCCGAGCATAGCCCTCTCCGTTTCTACTGGCAACACATACTGGTTAAAAACCTTCGTCTTCAGAAACTGTGGTATTTGGCACGGGAAGATTTTACGGAGCTTCCCGAACGCTATCCATCCGAGTCGGATTAATTATCGTATAAATAAACGCGAAGTAAAGTAATACCAAATTTAAAACTTTTTTTCAATACAGAATTACATGACAGGGAGAAGTAATTTTAAACTTGGAGTAACTTTTTCATTGCGTTTATTAATAAGACAGCTAAAGCTGTAGGATTAAATTCGAATTCAACCGCTTTATAAAACTAGTTTAAGTTCTACTTCAATAACCGGTAAAACTAGTCATTCGCGGTTCTGATGCCGTGACAGTTGACAGATGTCTCCTGTTACATTGCGGTATCCTGTCATCAAACGTCATCCGTAGATTTAATCCGCTTATAATATTTTACAGTAATGGTAAATGGAAAACTACGAGGTGACAAGGAAGGCAGGAAGTTGCAAATAAACAGTAATTGCCTATTTATAGAACGCAAGATATAAGTTCTGTCTAGCTTTAATGAGATTCACTCCATCAAAATGACAACCTTCCTTCACAATCACTACATAGTATAAAACAAAGTTGCTTCCCGCTGACTGTCCCTATAGCTTTTAAACTACACAATGACTTTTGATGCGGCTATTTATTAATAGATAGAGTGATTCACGAGGAAGGTTTATATGTAGGTATAATACATGCATAATATAGTAGAGAAACACTCATAATTATTGAGTTGTCTGATATAGTGTCGTTAATAAACACATTTTTTGAGCTTACTTTGCATTCGCTGGCTGAACTCTTCGAGATAGATCAAAATAATTCTACAATATTGTATACCTTAAAAATGTCCACAAAAACGTTTGTTATGATATATTTTATCTATCCCATAGGGATAACCCACAACTTTTTTCTAGAAATAATGGCTTATATTTTACGAAGCGATTTTAAACAATACAGCATTAATCGTTATACAATTCAGAATCTTAAGTGTGTGTGTTTATTTAATATATAGATCATTATGGCCTTTTGCAGCATGTAATTTTTATGAATATTTTCTAAGATATTTCAGGTTTAAAATGCAGGGTCATAGCGGTTGCGGCGGTACCGACTGGGAAAGCATTAGAATGTGTATGATCAAGTTTATAAAGTATTGCAGTCTACTAAATTTATTTTTGTATGTTATCGTCGTTTATTGTTAAGATATAAAAAACGGAATCACTCGGAAATTAAATTGTAAATTTTTTAATTTTTACTATTAAATTTTGACAGAACGAAGTCTACGGGTAGATAGTACATAATAATATATATTAATATAATGTTTACATACAAAAAAAAAAATAGGTATATTCAAAAAAAAGTAAACTTATTACAAAACTATTATGCGTTGGCTGACTGCCAATTATTAGAAGTTCCTGGTAAACACTATTTATGGTACAACATAAGCTCTTCATCATCAGCCGGAAGACGTCCACTGCTGGACAAAGGCCTCCCCCTGAGATTTCCTCGACGTTCGGTCCTGCGCTGCCCTCATCCAACGTATTCCGGTGACCTGATCGTCGCCATCTTGTGGGGGGCCTACCAATACTGCGTCTTCCGCTACGTGGTTGCCATTCGAGGACTTTACTGCCCCAACGGCCATCTGTCCGTCGAACTATGTGCCCTGCCCACTGCCACTTCAGTTTTGCAATCATTTGGACTATGTCGGTAACTTTGGTTCTCCTACGGATCTCCTCATTTCTGAATTCTCCTCAACATTAGCTCTTATTAGAATATAATATTTATAAAGGTTTTGTGTTGTATTTATATGTTTTAAAGGGTGTATGCGTCGTTGTGTGTGTGTGCGTTCATTAGAAAGGGGACATTAAATTGCATAAAGATATTAGTTCTTTTAATTGCATTAAATTATGGCAGCTAAAATCCCCATAACGAGAACAATAATACCACAATAAAATAGAACAGTTATATTTGTGAGTAAAACGAGTAAATAAATTTTAACGGCCAACCGGTTTTATCAAGGACTTACACAGATTAAAATATAGCTACTCTACAAATCTGTCATATGTAGCATGGTGAAAATAATCTAATGTAATGGATACTTTTAGGGAGCCCTTAGTGTAACGGATCCCTAGGAAAATGGCCGCTCCGGGCTTTTGTTTACATTCTATAAATTTAAAAAATATGTATATTAAAGCTTGTCTCCCTAAGAAGGCTCATATAGTTTAGTAGATTATAAAGAGGATAATGATGCATGGTTCTTGACTGGTTCTGCGCGGGCCACCTAAAATATTATAGTAGGTAGTTCGCGTGGAAAAAGGTTTTTAAAAACTTGTGGAAAATCTTTGTATTTCCTAGAATAAAAAAGTAATGTTAAGGTTAAGCCCTGGATTAAAATATAGGTATTTTAATCCAGGGCTTAACCCATCGCCATTCTAAATTTCAGCCGTATCCATCAAGTATTTATTGCATAACAAAGACACACACACACATTCACACATACAAACTTTCGCCTCTTATTAATTAATTAGAATTATCCGATGATATGAAAAAGGATTTCGAAGTTATGTGTAATGTTTTAGGAACCAAAATCTCACTTGCTTAACGGTGCAGGAAAACACAGTGTGGCAACCTGCATTCCTAGAGTTCACGAAATGTTTACAAAGGTGTGTGAAGCCAGCCAAATCGCACTTGGCTTGCGTGGCTTGGTAGCTAGGGCTATGGCAAAGCTCCCCCAAATTAGAGAGGAGATCTGTGCCCAGCAGTGGGATATAAAAAAGAATGTCCTCAAAGGTGTGAAGCCATCAGCCAACCTGTACTCGGCCAGCGCGACTTACCATGTACATAAACACGATTCTTTCATTGATTTTTCATCATTATAATAATATTCAGCATCAGTACATTGTTACAAAGCGACGTTGTGACGTCATCGACATCAGGTCCAGAGATAATGTAACCAGGTAGTAATGTCAACCATTCTCCTCTTTACGAGCGACATTTGTTCCATCTTATCACAATTCTGTTGAGCATTAAGTATAATACCCCCTGGGAACTAGTCAGTAATATCCATTAAGTAACATGTCATCTCTCTATTTCCTTTAAGCAATTACCTGCAGTTCGAAATGAAGCTCACCGTTACAATATCGTGGAACTCACTGACAACAGTAATTGAAGTGTCTGTACTTACCTGCGATTTAATACTTACATATTATTTATCTACTAAGTGATAATATATGTGTGAACGAGGCATAACTAGGTTACATTGAGCTAGACACGTCATTTCCCGAGATTTCATTCCTACCTAATTTATTGACAACTGTCGACGGAAGTGAAAACTGCATGAAGGCGATTATTATAATACGAAACAAAACTATTGTTTTATTATTATTAAAACTTTCGTGAGACATGATTAACTTTTTTAGTGATATACTTAATAATATAATAATAAAATATAATAATTTAATAGTAATAACTCACAATTTATCGGTGTGAGTACCGACTAGTTACGGACTTAATTCGGAGTAGGGTGAGTGTGGTGTGTCGACGGTCGATTTCTATGGTTTCCAGCCGCTTAATTAACCTAATATAATGTGACGTGTCGGAGTTTAGGGCATGATCTGCAACTGCCGAGGTGTTGCTGTCCAATTTCCAATAATTTTTATTGTTATGTACAAATCAAAATAGGTCACGCTTTATCGGGTTGTCCGAGGTTCAAGTCTCCTCCAAGATTGCCTCCTTCCGAGACGCCCCGTGCCTGTGAGCTACATTTTCGGCCTCCAAGGCCCTGCCCGGCTTCGCTGTAAAAGCCTTCGTAGAGAAGGTTTTAGTCGTTAGGGTTCAATACGTAAATGTATTTTTCTCCTCTACAAAAAAAATGGCTTGTCGGATCGTTTATACGCAAGTCTTGTCTAAGGCTAAGATCTATAGATCGCACTCAGACTTTCTTGGTTTAAGCTCAGCATAATTTCAGCTGTCAAATGACTATAAAAAAGAAATAAAAGATTGTGCTAACCTTACACTCAGCTAAGTTGTACGTAAGTAAAGTCTTAGCAAAGTTTAAGTACCTACGCTCTATAGATCTCAATGTAAGTATATGCTCTCAAGTGCACGGCGCGCTGAAAAAGTACAATTTACCTCTTATATTATAATTTATCTCACACAAGACGAACATGTAGTTATAGTATAGTAATTAATAATTATCATACTTTACCGATGTAAAATATGAATATTAATATCCGAGGGGCCACTGGACGTTGAGCTTACTAACACCGGATGTTACCTCTGATAAAAAATCAAAGAAACACTTCTTATTGATTATGTTTGATTAGTACATAATTATGGTTTAGATTTGATAAATAATACATTTTAATATTGTTACAATTCAACATGTTCACAATATACAAAAATTGGCAATAAACTTGATACAAACAAACATAATCATTCAGCCTAAGAACCCCATATTTTTGTACACTTTATTAGAGAGAGTGTAAAAAAATCCTAGGAGAGCTTTTTGCGCCATTTTGAACCTTTAGAATTCTTTTTAATGAATCTCTCTATCATTGAGAGATACATTAAAGAAAATTTTAAAGTAATCAATTTTGAGAAAATCAATGCCTTTTATACCTTTGTATGCATTTTTAGCTATATATTAGCTTATACTCGCGACTTCGTCCGTGTACACATGACTGAGCACTTAGTGTGATAAAGAACGTTGTTTCTTAAAACTTTCACAATTTTATATTTAATGAAGATATCGCAATATTTTTTTGATAAGGGCCAAGTGTCTGAGGAATAAAACTTAGAAGACTTAATTTAAATGTATCCAGTAGTTTTTCCATGATGCGCGAACAAATAAACACTATCGTTATCAGGGGTCCGTAGCCAAATGGCTAAAATGAAACCCTTATAGATTCGTCATGTCTATCTCTCGTTCACGTTCGTCCGTATATCATAGTCACTTTTTCCGAAACTATAAGAACTATGCTGTTGAAACTTGGTAAGTAGGCAACGCTCCAGTGAATCCTCTGGTGTTGCAAGAGAATGTGGGCGGCGGTGATCACTTAACACCAGGTGACCCGTACGTTCGTGTCTTGCTTTTCTATAAAAAAAATAAAAAAAAAGTAGATGTATTCTGTGAACCGCATTAAGATTTTTACACAAAAATAGGAAGAAAAACAATAACATTTGGGGTTTCCCCATACTTAACGCATACGTATCTAAGCATAGGTCTTCAAAAATGTTATTGAGGTTTCAATATTATTTTTTTCTAAACTGAATAGTTTGCGCGACAGACACTTCGAAAGTGGTAAAATGTGTGTCCCCTGTAACTTCTAAAATAAGAGAATGATAAAACTAAAAAATATATATGGTGTACATTACCATACAAACTCCCATCAAAAATTGGTTTGAACGAGATCTAGTAAGTAGTTTTTTTATACGTCATACATAACTTAATTTAAAAAAAAATACACTTTTATTAAAACATCGATCAAGGTTACAACGAACTACAAGAACTTTTATATTCTGTTACTTGCTGCTACGGAACCCTTCATAGACGAGTCCGACTCGCACTTGGCCGCTTTTATTTATGTAGATTACAGGTATAGAAGTCTAAACAGGAAGGTAATAGAAATGCTCTAGTTTCTTGTGTCATACTGCCACCTACACATATATTATGACGCTTGCAACGCTCCGGATATTGAGGTGCCTACTTGTAAAGCAATAGCGTGCAATGCGAATGACGGTAATACGAATCAATTCTCATACCTCAACAAAGTCTCATAGTGGAAAATAAACGTCGCATATATCATTTAAAAAAAACTGGATTAGTGCGAGTTGGACTCGCCACGGTTCGTTGTTTTTTCAATGATTTAATTACATATGTAAGTACCCTAAAAAAACTATGTCTAGTGACAGAACTCTGCACTCTTTGGCTTCAAGGAGATATCCGAATGCTCGAAGAAATGTCATCGAAATGCACGAACGAAATTGATGTGTTTTGAGTATTGACGTGAAATAAACAACTATACTTATAATAACGCTCAAAAAATTCTGCCTCCGCTTCTTATAGGCAGAGTTTTATACAATAGACTTTGAACATTACTGCCACGAAATAAGGTGTTGATTTGAATGAATGTTTTAATCTAAACAGTTTGTTTTGATGTTATCTATTTAAGTTAATGTGTACGTATATATAACGCCGCTCGGACATTTTTTCACGACCTTTTATATTATACTAGCTGACCCAGCAAATGTTGTACTGCCATATAAATTAGTTAACAAAAATCAATAATTAACATTTTTGGGGTATAAAAAATAGAATATTGCTGATTCTGAGACCTAATATAAAGTATACATATAAATTAATGCACATTAAAATACTGACATATTAATTAAATTGTATAAACTATACATGAAAATGTATCGTACTACAATTTTTTTATTCGATTGCCATCTTGCAACCCTATTTCGGATCTGTGGATGGGAGATGGCCGATTCTCGGACCTACCCGATATACACAAAAATTTGCAGACAAATTGGTTTAGCATTTTCGGAGGAATTTGGTAACAAACACCGAGACCAGAGAATTTTATATATTATAATATACTAGTGGACTCGACAGACGTTGTCCTGTACACACGTCTTAAATTTGAAAAATCGGTCCAGCCGTTTGGAGGAGTTCACTAACATACACATGAGCAGGAGAATTATATTATATGCACGGAATTGAGAAACTAAACCAATCTCAAATTCACTGGAACATACAAAAAAATCATCAAAATCGGTTCAGCCGTTTAGTAGGTGGTTCAATTGTGAATCTAAACCATCCTCGAATCCACCTGAAGACACGCAGAAAGTTTCACCAAAGTCGGTCCAGCCGTCTAGGAGGAGTTCAGTGACATACACACGCACACAAGAAATATATATATATAAAAAGATTAGATATTGGGAGTCCAGTTGTTTATTGTACGTCAATGATTTTGAATTATTGATTTACTGACAAGCTGGGGGCTTAAGAATAATCTCCATTCGGACATTGATCCTAGTCTAAGCTTTAAATGAAAGTAATTAACAACCGTTAGAAATTCTACTATCTGGTATCAAAGTATTATATCTATATGTAATGGAGAAAAGCCTATCAGACATCTTGCCTGCGGGCTTATTGGTATTAATCATTATTATCAACTCATCATTAGTCAACACATTTATTTTATTTAATAGAAGTATGGGGCAGCGCCGCTAAATTTAAGATAAAAGAATTACAAGTATTTATGTAATTATTATGATGGATATTCACGATGTGTATTTTTTTATGGAATAGGAGGACAAACGAGCATACGGATCACCTGGTGTTAAGTGATGACCGCCACCCACATTCTCTTGCAATACCAGAGGAATCACAGGAGCGTTGCCGGCTGTTAAGGAGGGTGTACGCGCTATGTTTTAAGACACCCATGTCGTATCTTCCCGGAAACACCGCACAAGGAAGCTCATCAAGCTTTGTAGAAGAAACACGTGGAAGAAAGCTCTTTGAAAACCGCACTGTGGAGGGCCGCCACACATCCAGATGGTGGGGATGATATCTTAACTTGTGGCATTATTTTATTAATTTGATGTCGATATTTGATTTGTGGATTTCTTGACACATCTCGCCGTCTCCGCAATTCCGCTCCGACCACCATTCAGGCAATTGGATCGAAATATCAATGTGATAAATGTTTAGAATTACAAGTAATACAAAACAAACTGTTGTCTAATCAAGTTGTTTATTTAATCCCAGTAGTGAGGGATATCACTTAAAAATGACAAACAAACATCTTAAGTAAATTTCCTAATATGCAAATATTGGGGTTGAGCAGGTTATTAACTTTAAAGTAGATCCTGTAGATGAAGCCACAACCTGAGAGTTGATGTACAAGATGTACGAAAATATCAGTTGATTTGTCACTCGGACAGCTGGCTCAGTTAGTAAGAGTACGGACGGACCCCGACAAGCGCGGGTAAAATACAAAATAAATTAATTATAACACTTTTCCATTATCCGTTTCCAACACCAACAGAGAAAGTTTATAAAGAATCGTAATTCTTGCATATACTACAGTTGTACAAATACACAACTTGCATACTAATTAGGAAAAATATAGACAAACAGATACATTTAGAATTAACATTAACAGAAAAAAACAAGCACAAAATAGACCCAATAATGACCACTTCATACTACTTAAGCCAAGGACCAATTATAAGTTAGAAACAATTACCTATGAAGGTGCTAAACTGTACAATGGACTATCTTAAGATATCAAAAATGCAGGCACTTTTAATTTATTTAAGCTCGGTTTAGCACAATGTATTGCAGATGACACTTCCCATAAAAAAACTAACTATAAGTGTATGCCTAGTTCAAACGGACGATTCATAGATTATTATTTTCAAATAGGTATTGCTCTCATGTAAGTGACAGTTTATATGTTTTAAATGAGAATAAATGATCTTAAAACCTATTAACCAATAGTTTTCAGTTACCAAAAGACCGTAAATAAACAAAGGTATAGTCAAACTTCTAAGTTGATGTAAAACAAAGATACGGCCGGTTATACTGCAACTGCCGGTTTTTTCTGATGAGCTAGAACTATGAAACTTGGTAAACAAGTAACATCGTCTTGTACAACAAGTGTAGGGAAAAGTCTAAAAACTATAAATTTGTACTCAAATTATGAAAAACAGGGTCATAAGGACTATAATCAAGGAACAGCGGTCTTGAAATCGGTCATTTTGAATTGAGTTACCCGTGTCATGTGGGGTTAGTTACACTGACCTTCTACTATATACCACTGGACCAGCGGCTGTCAAAGTGCTTTTGTGCCTTTTTTTATGGAACAGGAGGAAAAACGAGCGTACGGCTCACCTGGTGCTAAGTGATCACCGCCGCCCACATACTCTTGCAACACTAGAGGAATCACAAGAGCGTTGCCGGCCTTTAAGGAAGGTGTACGCGCTTTTTTTGAAGGTACCCATGACGTATCGTCTCGGAAACACCGCACAAGGAAGCTAATTCGACAGCTTTGTAGTACGTGCCTGTTTGATATTCGCCGTATTTGCGGTGTTGGCCATGTAGCGAGAGTCTGCGGTATTAAAACTAGTGATGACAATCTCAGCAAACATCGATAGATGGTGGGAAACTATGTACAATTTTATTACGTTGATTCTTGAAGTATAAATAACACGGAAAACGAACGAAATTCAAAATGCAAAAATACTTCAGAGTATTGTACGTTCCTAAGCAGCCATTTTTATTAACGTCAAAATTAGTTCTCTGGACGCTCGCGAGTGGCGCTTCAAATAGGCACAAAATGTTTGCTGTCATACATATGGAACAGCCTGTCCAGTGGTATTTATACAGGTCTGTGGGTTAGTTATGAAAGGGCTTCATTGACACAAGCTTTAACATAATATTTATTATGTTTACGATTTATGACGAGGAACGAAAAAAACCTTTGCTCCTTATTATAAGTAATGAGGTAAGTACCTAATAGTATGTACGGACATTAAAGGCAGGCATAAAGGCATTTATTTTCTCAAAATTGATTCCTTTAGAATTCTTTTTGATGGGTTTTTTGTATTTGGGAGGCTCCTTGCACAGGAAGCCGGCTAGATTATGGGTACCACAACTGCGCCAATTTCTGCCGTGTTGCAGTAATGTGTAAGCATTACTGTATTTCGGTCTGAAAGGCGCCGTAGCTAGTGAAATTACTGGGCAAATGAGGCTTAACATCTTATGTCTCAAGGTGACGAGCGCAATTGTAGTGCCGCTCAGAATTTTTGGGTTTTTTGAGAATCCTGAGCGGCACTGCGTATCAATTACCATCAGTTGAACGTCCTGCTCGTCTCGTCCCTTATTATCATAAAAAAAAATCATTTCTAATAGACTTACTAGATACTTCTACCGCTTCGGAAACAAATGGCGCTCTGAGAGAGAAGAATCGGCGCCTGAAACTCTCCCTGCATTATTTCTGCGCACTTTTTAATAAAAATATACAATATTTTACAGTCAACTTGTAATTCATTCGAAACAAACCTTTGTTCCTGAAAGGAAGATATCACTGCCAACAGAACTGTCACTTTTCTAATTGCACCTGTGGGTCAGTGGCGGATTATGCTTATTGCCGCCCTAGGAACAGACTAGGATATGCCGCCCCTTTTGATCAAAAAAATTCTGTATATTTTTGGTTCACAATTGTTAATAAAATATAGCTTTTATTTTTTACACGACTCATGCGGAGCATTAGAGAGCACTCTATTTTTTATTCAAATATAATTATTAAATAACTAATACAATTTTTTTTATTAAACTTTAATCTCTTCTTCATGGCTTTTTCTTATGTCTTATGTCACCGTAATCAATTTCTTGAACTATGAGTTTTAATAGACAGTAATGCCAAAGCATAAAGTCTATCTTGGCTCATACTTGCGCGTAAAAAAGATTTAACCCTTTTCAAGGTGGAAAAAGATCGTTCTCCACAACAATTGGTAGCGGCAATGTCTACATTCGGATAAACATCTCGAAGATTCCGAGAATGCAATACATTGTATATTTCTTGTGCGGAGCGTACATCTTCCCTATTTGCTATTTGCTTGCTTTGTGGGAATCTTTGAGCTGATAACATTCATTCCCTAAATATGTCTCTTCTAAATCATTAGGATACTTTGACTAATTTATTCACAAGATTTTTCAATGCAATAGATAAATTATCAAAAAAAAAATTAAATTTTCGTAATGTTTCTGATAAGCACTTTTACGTCCGGCCAATTGTACGCTTAAATTATTTAAAATTTGGTAATACACATTGGTGCTAAAAAAAATTTGTGACCAGATGAAGGTATTGTTTCATTCACCCGTGACTCATCTGCCTTAATTTTTCTGGTTTTCTTGCGACCTGTATAATAACGATAATTAACTTGAACTCCAGACAGTGCTTTTGCTTTTTATTCGTATTCAGAGTATTGTTTGGCCCCCATTTCTTGAAGAAATAATGCCAAGAACCACAAATTTGTAAAAAAAGATGATAAATCCGCATGAGATTCTTGAAGCTTCTTACTTGCAGCATTAAAACGATCTAAAATAACATTCCAAACTATTACCATAATTGCCGTTTCTAGATGCTGTAAATTTCGCTGTAATCCTGTAGCATCAGATCGTGTAGTCGGTTTTATATCACGATATAGTGAAAAAATTAAAAAGTCAACTGATTCGGTTACAGACTCAGCACAAGTTCCTACTAAATTTAACGAATGGGTAGAACAAGGAACATATTCTGCTAGTGGACTAATCGCTTTTACACTTGACTGCACTCCTGAATATTTCTTGCGTTATCATAAGATTGACCACAACAGTTCATTATGTCCAAACTATTGTTTTCAAGAGATTTTAATACAGCATCTTCAATATCTTTAGCCTTATGGCCAGTATTTGGTAAAAATTCTAAAAATCTCTCACCAATTTCACCGATATTGGATCACGTACATATCTAATAATTATCGAGCTGATCAAAATATGCAATGTCAGGCGTAGAATCCACAGAAATTTGTTGCAATACTTTATTTTGAATTAATAATATAATTTCCTCATATATTGTTTTAGATAAGTATGAGGTATTTCCACGGCCAGGGTGTGCATACAATTTTAAATGTCCCTCTAAGAACGGGTCAAACTCAGCAAGAAGATCAATTGCACCTAAATAAAATCCATTATGAGGATCTTCAATTTGTTCAGAATATCCTTTAAATGGCACCCCTCTTCTCGCAGGGGATGTAACAATCGCATTAACTTGATATAAAATGTTTTTCCAGTACAAAATTTCTTCATCGAGCTGTATTATTAGACGTTCATGAACACACCCTTGAACGACTGCTGCTGCTATTAAATTGCTAACTTTAGTTTTATGAAAATCAGAATTTTTCGAACTTTTGAGTTGTTCCAATCGCGAAACCCTTCAAACCAGTGAAAGCGTTACACCACTTTTACCAAATAGTAAACATGGAACACAAAATACAGATTTTTTTGGTTTCGGAATAAATTAACCATTCACAACGTTGAATTTCTCCGTTTTTCATAATTCGAGCACAAAATATTTATTTTCCGAACTCTTTGAGCTCGGAATATAATTGTTAATTTTGAGCTCTTCGGGCTCAAAAACTTGCGATTATTCGAAGAAAACGTTATTTTATAAAATTTTAAATTGCGATATCTTTTGAATGCGTCTTTATTCGCTTGAATTAATTGTATTTTTGAAAATTGAGGGAAAACTATAACTTCCCTATTTTTTGTTAGAAAAAGCGGGAAATTAAAAACCAATAAGTAATTTCAAATGCAGAGTAATCTCATTAAAGAAGTGTTTAGTAATTCGAAAAGAAGCTTATAATTTTGATTGTTTCTTTTTAATAACCTTATTCGATAATTAGACTATAATTGAAGCCATCAAAATATTAATAATGCAGCCTCAAATTGAAAAGTCAATAAAAAAATTAATATACTATATAGTCCATGCAAAAAACAGAGCCAATTGAAAAATAAATTTTTAACGTTCTGAAAATTTTGCCGCCCCTCAAATTGTGCCGCCCTAGGCCCGGGCCTCGCGGGCCTATGCGTTAATCCATCACTGCTGTGGGTAAGTGGTCACTGCTGCCTATTGTATCCTGTTAAGAATCATGTTCACAGATACTCTTCTTTTAGGCAGGTTCACTGGCCAAAGAAGTTAATGTCAAAGTTTTACTGTACTTGGAATACAGTTCCTTGGAAATAGCTCCATGGAAGACCCACAAATCTAATTTCTTTTTTTTTGAAAATACGGGACTGGACGAGCAGTACGTTCAGCGGATGGAAATGGATAAGCCCTGCCTATTACAATACTGTGCCGCTAAGGATTCTTGAAAAGTCCTAAAATTCTGAGCGTCACTACAATTGCGCTCGTCACCTAAAATCTCATTTGCCGTGTAATTTCACTTGCTACGGCGCCCTTCAGATCGAAACACTGTTATGTTTACAGATTCTCTCATAATCTAGCCGGCATCCTGTGCATAGGAGCCTCCCACTGAGCATCTAAATGATGAGGATGATATTATTTTGGCCTTCCTGACAGACGTGGTAGAAGACCAGCGAAGAAGCGAGGCCTGTACGCAACATAATATGATTAAGCTACTATGACCAGTAACCAGTAGAAAAAAAATATTTTTGCTCGCAATCATGACAAAACAACAAAAAGCAAACGACACAAATTGTTGGTTTAGTTAAGCACAAAAAACTTGATAAAAGATTGTGTAAACAGTTCCGTTTGTCAACTATTATTGTAACGGGAACAACGAACACCTCATCGGCTCTTCATTGAATTTTTACGACAAATAAACGGCTTCTTTTATTTGTGAAGAATCACGCCCAAATATTTATGTACCTTAAAGATTTTATTGAGTTGTCCATTATTATTAGATAAATCAATTGACCAAGAACATCTAGTAGGTACAAGAATGCTAAGTAATCTTAATACCTAATAATATTATAATGTACGAATTGCTACACAGGTAACCTACAACACCTACCAAAAAAAATATTTTTAGAACAAGAACCCTATTTATCTGTAGTTTAGTGTAGATATAAATATGAACATTATGTAAGTTTAATACTATAATATCATTGTATGAGAGTACCTAATCACTGAAATCGCGAGCGACAACTTACCCACTTGGGGTTTTCGTAGTATTTAGTTATATAACTTTTATTGTATATTTTTGTTTTCACAATAAATGGAAAATGAAATGAGAGAGAATTTAATAGTTTTAAATAATATCTATAAGTAATAAATTAATAACGAAAATTTATATTTTAATAAATATTATTATTTTTTGAAGTAAAACTTCTTAATGCGTGACATGCGTTGAAAAAAAAACAAAGTCTCGTAACTCAGTTCTTCTACCGTACAAAGTTGTGAGATCCAAGTTTGTAAATTTATTCAATTCCAACTTAAGCGTCCTTCTGTCTACGTAATTAACTAATCTAACAACATCTTAATTGACCATATCATTATTACAAGTCTATTATACTTATAATAAATCTGTAGAGATCAAATTTCTGTGCAAAGAAAAAAAAATATCAAAAGCGAGTCAAGGGGAAATGTAAGAAGAGAAATAGAACAAGTCCCGATTTTTTTGGAATTTCTCTGTCTGTCTATTTGTCTGTGTGTCTGTTTGCTGTTTATAAGGGCTAATCTCCGAAACTATTGGACCGATTTAATTGAAATTTTTCATGATAATACTTTACATCCCCGGTCAACATCTTAGATACTTTTCATCCCGGAAAATTAAGGAGTTCTCGTGGGACAGTTAAAAACCTCTACTTACTTAAGTAGCGTAGTACACAACAACGTATGCACATAGTTTAATAAAATTTGGCATGGTCATACCTTATATTGCCGGTCAACATCTAGGATACCTTTCATCCCAGAAAATTAAAGAGTTCCCGTGGGATAACAAAATTAGTAAAGTAACTTATATTACTTAGTAAACAATAAATTATGCACATAATTTAATAAAATTGGGCATTTTGATACCTTATTTTGCCAAGCACCATCCTGGAAAACTATCGTGTGGGAAAAATAAAATACTTTAGTTTCTTATATAACTTAGTACACAACAACTTATTTCAAGTTGATACCTTATATTGACGGGAAAGCAATGTGTAAGTATTATAAAATTTAAAAATCCCATAAAAGTGACGGGTTTCCGCGAAAAAGTAAAAGATTACACAAATATAGGCCAGCATAGCGTCATTCATATTAAATCAATTGTGTGTGACGGACATCATTTCCACCAGAGGCAAAAAGTGAGAACGACAGGTCATTTAGGTCAGACATAATATATAGGTACATTGATACATACTTAACTTAATCCTACAACCATGTGAAAATCTCAGCCCTACCTTCTGGCTTTCTAAAGAAGTATCTACTAATATTATAAATAAAAAAATATGTAAGAATGTATGCATGTCTGGATGTATGGACCTGTAAAAATCTCAGCCCTACCTTCTGGCTTTCGAATGAAGTTTCAACTAATATTATAAATACAAAAGTTTGTAAGAATGTATGGACGTCTGGATGTATGTTTTTTTTTATTTATTTATTAGGATTTCCAACAACAAGTACACTAATACAACAAAAAAAACAATACAATTAAATTAATGCTAAGTGTCTTATCACTTACATGAAATCACAGCATGCACAGAGTTTTACTTAATTAAGATAACAACACACTTATTTTTTTATTCCATACATAAAATACATATTAATGTTTGTTACTCTTTCACACGAAATTTCTAAATGTATTTTATTGAATCTTAACAATTAATTCAATTGTGGGACGTGCTTGCGGGTGACCGGACGGCTGCGAGTTGAGGGGTTATTTATTTTAAACGCCTCCAGTTCCTATTAATTAGCATTTTCAATGACTACAATACAATGACTTGCGCAGGCGTTTTTAAATCGCAAAATCTGCATGTTTATTCTGACTGAAATAAAACATTTAACATAATTTAGGAGAACATAGGAATATATTGCAGTAACTACCATTAACTTTGCATTACTATCAATCATCATATACATACATACATCCGACCTATTTATCCTTACAAACTATAGCGTATATATATTTATAATACCTATTGGTGAAATCATCATAAAAAAATTCTAATTACAAATTAATATACATTACACTTATATCTGGAGATTGGCTAACTTATTTTCATGATTATTAATTTGTTGGATTTGCCTCCGTCCCGAATCGCAGAATAATATAAAATCATCGAAAAATTGATGAAAAAAGATAATACTTTCTTGCATTTAAAATCATTATCACAATTTTTTACAGGATATTTTTTTTTTATGGACAAGGAGGACTAAAGGGCGTACGGGCCAGCTGGTGTGAAGTGATCACCGCAGCCCAGAGAATGTTCTCTTGCAACACCAGAGGAATGACAAGAGCATTGCCGGCCTTTATCTCTGGATCTACTAAGCCGATTTTGAATATTCTGTTACGAATAGAAATTAATAATTTTGTGAGTATCCTATATTGTATATACTATTATATATTATCCAAAAAATGAAAATACTTTTTCATTGTAGTTATATTTGTAAAATACGTCGGAGAAAAAACCGTCGAACCTTAAAATAAATTATATGGCAAAATAACGTTTGCCGGGTCAGCTAGTGTTTTAAATAAATAGATTGTCCTGGCCATCGCGGTGAAACAAAATCTATCTTCTTTTTAAAATAATGTGTCTCACAAGTCGATCAATTTATTATTTCCCTACGTAATAAACTATCGTAATAACATCTTAAAGTGACCATATCAATGTTACAAATCTTTTGTGATGCCAAAGAAGTAGGTATAACTTCTTACGGTTGTACGTACTTGTTGTAAGCACCTACACACGATCTATTTAATTATAAAAGCATTGAATGATAAATTCGACTGTGCTTATACTTACTGAGTGAATTTTATTCTTTGGTCCATAAGAAAACGTTGAAAATTATTAAGGCAGACAGTTAATCTTTATTCTGAGTAATGCACGCATACTAACACAAAGTGACATACAAATCGCGAATGTCAGACGTAGCTCGTCACACACACAAAAGTAATAAACCTGGCCTGTTTTCATTAACTGTCTAGCAGCTATAGGCTCTATCTAGCAGTATAAATTATCTAAGCCTACATCCTTGTTGACCCTTATGTTAGGAACATAATAAAAACGAAAATTAATTAATTTAATGACTTATAGAGCGGATATCTTAAAATTAATTGCGATTGAGACCAAGATCACTTCGACGGGTCGTTAACGAAAGTTGTTCTATAAATTGCATATTGGTAACAAATAGAGCCGACATGATATATTTATATTAATAACTTACGACGACCAGCTTTATTAAATCTAGGTCTTGATCGAAATGTTAATCTGTTATCTGGTTCTTGGTATTTATAGATCTTTCTTGAATAACTGATCAATATCTGCCCACGCTGATAGTCTTAATGGTCTGGCTAACTGTGACTAACTAAGTATTCTTGTGATTTTTATAAATAATTTAGATAATTATTCTATGAAGTATGTGAATATTTTTTTTTCAAAACTACGTCATAATAATTCTGAACTAAACATTGAAAATTATGGTGAAAAAAAAATTTCTGAATGTAATTGTATTTTGAATTCTTATGTCGAGCTTGTTCTTTACTGGATAATTATTATGGAATTAAATTTACGTCACTGTATGTGGATCTTAGATTAATTATTGGTCTCCGCTGCGCTCCAACTAGATACCACAGGCATAGTCGTTAAGTTAGGCAACTTATACTGCACCCGTAGGCGTCCTCGAGCCAGTCTCCCGTGGTCCAGTGGTCCCGTGGCGAACAATGTGTGACGTTGACGTGTCAATCTGTCATGTTCTGTCAAACTTTAAATAAATTTCAATGTAAAATAACATGAAGCGTAGGTGTGTTACAAAATTTTAAAGATGCTATTGAGTGTAAAGATACCACGCACACAAGAATCTAATAGTTGCTGTAATAAAAAAGATATTTTTCTTAGGTAGTGCGGTATTTAGTTGGATCGCAGCGGAGACCAATCCTAAATCTAAGATGTGGGATTTAATTTTCTAGACACGAAAGCACTGTGTTGAAAAAAAAACTTATAATTTTTAAGCAAACAAATATTTAATAATAATGTTCAGTGATAGCTTTATGGGTACTTTTACTCACCAGTGGGAGGCTTTATAGCACAGGATGCCGGCTACGTTATGGGTACCACAACGGCGTCTAATTCTGCCGTGAAGCAATAATGTGTAAAGATTATTGTGTTTCGGTCTGAAGGGCGCCGTAGCTAGTGAAATTACTAGGAAAATGAGACTTAACATCTTATGTCTCAAGGTGAAGAGCGCAATTGTAGTGCCGCTCAGAGTTTTTGGGGTTTTTCAAGAATCCTGAATGAACTTACCTGTGACATTTGTCATCAGTATAAAAATTAAGTATTATTATTATTATTTTATTATTTTTATTATTAATTACAGCTACTTCCGGCCAATTTTCTATAAGCAACCTATTGCTTATATGTTGCATACTCCCAAAACGTTCATTTAAAATTAATTTCATCATAAAAACACGTACTCGAACCTGCAGAATCGGAACTAAGACTAAAAATAGTACCACCACAAGATACGTACGTAATCTATATAGATATATTTAAAGTTAATGGTTTCCATCTAGAATGTATTATTTATTATAAATACGGTGGTGAAAGTACAAAGGGATCGCAAAACTAGTTAACATCAACGTAACCTACTCTATTATTTATGCTACTTCGTAAAAAAAGACAATAGTAAACAAGTTATTAATGGCTATGAAGACGTACGACGACGTAGTATCTGACTGCGAATTAACAACAAGGGCTTTCTTGGAACTCTTTGCCAGTTTTAACACCTATATAATGTTATACTAGCTGACTCGAGAGACGTTATTCTGTACATCTTACATATAAAATTCTCGTGTCCTGATGCAAACAAAATTTCCAAACTCCTCCGAAACGGTTAAACCGATTTGTATGAAATTTTGTGTGCATTTTTTTTTATGATAATAAGGGACGAGACGAGCAGGACGTTCAGCTGATGGTAGTTGATACGCCCTGCCCATTACAATGCAGTGCCGCTCAGGCTTCTTGAAAAACTCAAAAATTCTGAGCGGCACCACAATTGCGCTCGTCACCTTGAGACTAAGATGTTAAGTCTCATTTGCCCAGTAATTTCACTAGCTACGGCGCCCTTCAGACCGAAACACAGTAATGCTTACACATTACTGCTTCACGGCAGAAATAGGCGCCGTTGTGGTACCCATAATCTAGCCGGCATCCGGTGCAAAGGAGCCTCCCACTGGTAACTCGGGTAACACTGGTAACTGGCATATCGGGTAACATCTATTTTTCATACCCCTAAATTATAAGGTTGACCATTTAATCATTAATTTTTTTTATTACTTTAATTGGCAATACATCGTTTGCTGAGTCAACAATATTTCATAACATAAGAATTATTTCGTCAAATATCCTCCCTGACAGCACTACTGTCAATCCGTGCGTCAATAAATTCTCGCATAGAAAATATGCACATGCACAACAAATTCGTAAGACAGTCGCTGTTTGAGTATTTATGTTACATCACTTAACATTAATTTGTACAATGATGAAGCAGTAAATGTTCATTTAAAAGATTAGCAATGAATCTCTTGCCACTTCTTCTCATTAAAGCCTCAACCTTTTCCAAATCCACTTTTTTTTGATCTTCATTTGTTTTTTGTTTGGCTTGAATAAAATATTAAGACTTACATTCTTAATACAAGCGAATGAGTGAAGAAAGAATGACGCATCAAATATATAAGGCAAGTGTGTGTGGGCAAGTCGGTCTCGGGAGACCTCGTCGAACAAATTGGGGACGTTTTGAGAAAAGGAAAGGTCCGGAGCACCCGCAACCGGTGCGCAAACGAGCATGTATGAAAAGAGTAATATATATCTTATATCTTTAAACGAGCAATTCTTGTATATATACAGGGTGTCCCGTAATCAGTGGACCAACGGGATACCCGTGATAGGGGTGGTCATCATCTCTCGAAAACACCAAATTTTACTGTTCTAGGGCCAGTAGTTCAAAAGATATGATTTTTTAAGCATTATTTTGAAAATTCTACCCTTATCAACACAAAAGTTGAAAAAAAATATTTTTTATTTTTATTTTGCCCTGTTTCTTAACTTAAGGTGGCTGAGGAAACATGTGTCTTCACAATTAAATCCATTTTTGTGAATAAATATTGCCAAATTAAAAATTAAAAACCAAAACATGCGCAAATATCAAATAACTAAATTTGCAACGTGATGTTTGAAGCAAGCTAGTGCAAAAAAAATGTATGACAGCCTTGCGGACCATTATTTAAAAAACATCTGCAGTTCATACTGATTCCAAAAAGGTATAATTAATCATTATTGTGAAACAATAAAAGACAATAATTATTTTAAATCAACATTAGATAGCAATTTCTTGGCGGAATTTACAATAAAACAAAAGTAAATAGTTAGAATTTTTTTATTTATTTCTTATAATAAATGTTCGAAATGTCTTCCTCTTACTCTAAGGCATAGCCGGCATCTTCTTATAAAATTTCTTTTTAAACTTTTTAACGCCCTTTCATTATTTTTGACTTTTTCACTCACCACATTCAGTTTTTGTCTTAGCTGTCTTTCGTTATCGTTAACGGTTTCATATACGGATTCTTTAAAATATCCCCATAAAAAATAATCCAATGGATTAAGATCAGGTGATCGAGCTGGCCATGGGATTGTACCTCCTCGTCCAATCCACCTACTTGGGTAAGACTCGTTTAAATATTCCCTCACTTGTCTGCAATAATGAGCGGGTGCGCCATCATGCTGTAACCACATCCTCTCACATACCTCCTGTGGTACATTTGCTAATAAATTACTTAAGTCATTTCTTAAAAATTGCAAGTACCGAGCACCATTAAGCCTCGGTGGGAGCTCAAATGGACCAATAAGTTTACCATCTAAGATTCCAGCCCACAAATTGACTCCAAACTGGTGCTGGAATCTATCTTCTCGTACAATACGTGGATTCACAACAGCCCATTCATGTAAATTATGAATGTTAAACACTCCAACTCTTTTAAAACACGATTCATCGCTCCATAATATTGAATTGAAAAATAGTGGATCTTGTCGGCATCGGCGAAGCATCTCTGCACAAAAATCTATCCTCCGTTGATAATCAGCAGGTAATAGTGCCTGCACTCGTTGAATATGATAAGGGTATAAACTGTTTCTTTTTAAAATGCGATGTACTGTTGTTTTTGCTATACCAGTACGTCTTGAAATACGACGAACACTCGTAGAAGGTTCTTCTGTCACTTCGGCCAGTATTTGAAGTTCATCGACTCTTCTAGGTCTTCCCACGTTGTTTGCAGCTCCGGGAATTCTGCCTTCTAAATACGCGTTATTTACACGGAGAAAAATTCGATGATCCGGATAGCGGTCGCGATTAGGATAGCGCTCACGATACGTACGGGCTGCTTGCCGAGCGTTTGCATTACACAGACCGTAAATAAAATACATCTCAGCATATTCACGAGGAGTATAGGTATTAGGCATTTTATAAAATCCGGGCAAACAGTATCCAAATCACAAAGACAAACAAGGTCCAATTCAAGCGTCAGTCACCAAAAAAAAGAGTCGTAATGGTAGCGAAGTAAAAAACACGTGTGCAGCTACGAGCTATGAGCAAGTCTCTGATGAAACTAAGAATAATTTGAAAAATTAGGGTGTGGGGATCATAGGCGTCGGCCAATAGGACCCCGTAAACGAAAAAGGTACCTGAGCGAGAAAGAGATAGCATATTGTGTTATCTCTCTCTCGATAACAAAATAATTCTCAGAATAGATAGCGCTTAAATGTTTCTCGCAATTGGAGTCTAAAATTGGTTATTAAGTTATTTTTTTTGTAAAATGTAATATTGTTATACCTTTTTGGAATCAGTATGAACTGCAGATGTTTTTTAAATAATGGTCCGCAAGGCTGTCATACATTTTTTTTGCACTAGCTTGCTTCAAACATCACGTTCCAAATTTAGTTATTTGATATTTGCGCATGTTTTGGTTTTTAATTTTCAATTTGGCAATATTTATTCACAAAAATGGATTTAATTGTGAAGACACATGTTTCCTCAGCCACCTTAAGTTAAGAAACAGGGCAAAATAAAAATAAAAAATATTTTTTTTCAACTTTTGTGTTGATAAGGGTAGAATTTTCAAAATAATGCTTAAAAAATCATATCTTTTGAACTACTGGCCCTAGAACAGAAAAATTTGGTGTTTTCGATAGATGATGACCACCCCTATCACGGGTATCCCGTTGGTCCACTGATTACGGGACACCCTGTATATATATAAATAATCTGAATCTCGGAAACGGCTCCAACGATTTTCATAAAATTAAGTATGCAGGGGATTTCGGGGGTGATAAATCGATCTAGCTAGGTTTCAATTTAAAAAAAATGGTTATATCCATGTTTGAATGAGAAACAGCTACAATAACATTAGAATACAAAGGTAAATTTCGCCACTATATACAAGACTATTATAGCTCAGATGGGACATTGGGTGATCCGGAAAGCAGAAGACCCCGGTTCGAATCCAGATGTCCTATTAGTTTTTTTTTGTTCAAGTTTTGTACATTCTTAAAAATCCGAGCAAGGCTCGGTCGTCCGGATATTATATACTAACATACGTCAAAATGACTGGCCAGTTACAATTATTCGTAATTTTAATTTTGTTATGTTAAAATCTTAGATATTTTATACATTTAGATAGAGTCTCTTGCTGTAAGACACTCAATAAAAACAGACAGACAGGTTTAAAACTGGTGTCATGACAAGCTAAGTCTTACACTAGCGAATTGAATGACACTTTGTGTGAGTATGCGTGCATTGCTCAAAATATAAGTTAACTGTATACTCATATTTTTTCAACGTTAAAAGGCATAAAAGGCACTTTTTTTCTCAAAATTTAAAACTCCTTTAGAATTCTTTTTGGTGTCATTTCTAATATGCTACTACTACCACTTCGGAGACAGATGGCGCTCTGAAAAAGTAGAAGAGACGTTTTCACCGCTGACATAGTCTATCTAGACATGTTAATGATCTAATGTCAAAATGAATTCATTAAAGTAGATCTCTAGGAAAATTTTGTAAAATTAATATTGGCAATAACGTTTTATTACCTCGTAGATGTATCAAAGAACAAAGCACATAGCACTCGGGAGGAAGTGCAACGTCTGTTAATGTACTATGTACTATACCAACGAGTCAACATCACCAAACAAAGCTTAAATGTCTTATTTGTGTATTGAACAGTAAAATTTTCCCGTTACATAACAAAAGACTATAATTATATGTACAATTTATTGTTTACTTTGACTCTTAAGATACAGTGTTATTTGAGTGTCTATAAAATACTATTCAAGTAGTTACATATGAACAGTTACAAAAATAAATATAAGTATCACTCATGTATATTTACTTAACTACCAATTTTATATTATTTAAACAAGGAAATAGATATATTTATTAATTGGTAATATTGCTTTACATAACGCTATTCTAGCTTAAATAGGCAATAAATATCTATGTATGATTTTAAATTTGTAGGAACTGAGAGTATATCTATATATATAAGAGATATCCACGAATATAGTCACTCATCACGATATCTCTGGAACCATTAGAGCTAAAGGCTTGAAATTTGATAGGAATATTCTTTTCACCGAGTAGAGGTCAGCTAAGATTTTCGGATGATCGGATTTTCCAGAATTCCATCCGCAAGAGTTTTTTTTTATTATGAACAGAACAACGTCTGTCGGGTCAGCTAGTTATATATATATATATATATTTATGTATATTGTGTACATTTTATTAGCAAACAATGCGCATATTATCTCCTAAATAAATCACTTAATTTACTTTTATTCTCAAGGAAAGTTTGAGTTTCTTTTTTATAGTCTTCTACCTTTTTAATGGAAAATACAATGGCAGTGACATGCTGCCATAGTCAAAGCTTTGTTTGAAACCAATAATTGGTATTACTTTGTGTTTGTACTTTTTATTCTTAGGTGAATAGAGTCATATTATGGCCATAAATATTTCTAGAGGCAATCTTTACTAGAGTACAATTATAATTTTTTTACCAATATGTACCTAATCAATTTTTTATTTGACAACAGTTCACAGTTATCAAGCAAATTCTATTAAAATCCTACTCAAAACAATAAATTGCGAGTAGCATATAATAATTAAGAAGATGAAATGAAATTCAAACAATATATAATCTATATGTTATAAATATAGGAAAAAAACTATTGTTGATACTTGAATCAAACCTCAACAGATTTTTTTTGCACAATATCTCGCCTTAGTACCTATAAAGCTGTAATATATATCTGTAACTACTAATCACTCACCGCAGTAAAACTCAAAAAAAAAAGTAATTAACACAAAGTACTTACCAAAGCTCGTTCAGGTTGAAGACGGTGCGCAGGCGCAGGTTACAACTATGCGCAAGAAGAGCAATGACTTTGATCGCACTTGACCTTGCGAGGTGCGGGTTGTGGGTATCGAGAGGATGCGAAACGACCGCCGGCCTTATTCTATACTCGGCACACGGCCGTGGAAAACGCGCTTATATAGCCTCCAACTTAATGCCAGAGCTTCTAATGGAGTTGGGAATAACGCAGACGGAGCGTACGAGCGCTTGCTTACTGAAAATTACTTACTGAATATAAACTCGATATAATTCAAATTTCAGTCAATTTGAACCAGTAGTTTGAGAATTATAACTAGTCTAAGTTTCGTTGTGAGATTCATTTAAAATATTTTATGTTTTAAATAAAAAGATGGACTTAGCTATTGCACTAAGCAATTTAATTATAAATTTATTTAAAATATGTAGTACTTATGATATCGTCACTATAAAATGTTGCTAGGTCAGCTAATTATGTAATAAGTTAAGACAGAAGGACCCTTAAGTAGGAACCAAATAAATTGACAGACTTGGTATTACATGAATCTCACAAATTTTTACGGTAGAAGAACTGAATTGCGAGACTTTTTTGAAAGTTATGTTTTTGAAGCATTTTTAATTTTTTGCAGTAAGTAATGATGACAAAAAGCAATATATTTATATAAACAGTGAATTCTACCATGATGGTTGATGCTACCATAATGCGATAATATTCTAAGCTTGTTTCAGTTTTTTCTCCTATTTTTATGTTATATAAAACGAAGTTCGAACACAGTTTTCTATATTGCTTATGCCCTAAAAACGGAGAATCATACAAATATATGCTTGTTGGATAAAAATAGTGGCCAGTTCATTGTGTGTAAGGTTCACTTATAACGAACAAAGGCAAAAGAAATCTTATGAGCGTAAGAGAAACAGTGTTTCGGCGGGTGAAAGAGATGATAGTGAAGGAGAACCTACACTAGCTTTCGGTATTATTTCTTTGTACGATTAGAAGAAGTACTTGTTCTTAGATAAGTTGAATGAAGATTACGCCTTGATAAACATAACATAACAAAAACCTCAATTGACTAGTTGATCGTTGATTGAATACCTTGCTACCCAATATTCTGAGTTGTAGGGATGTTTTTGTAATTTAATCTGATCTAATTTGTGAATCAAATCAAAACTTTATAGAGCATTGCATACCATCAAAATCAGAATCAAAGTCAAATATTTTTAATGAAATAGTTTTATGTAAACAATGACACCCTAATCTAGAATCAAACTCTCTACAACTGCCAATAAAGATTCGGCTTCGTTCGGCTGTAGCAGGGTATGTACCATTTTATATGGCTTGAAAGTAAAAAGCTAAAGATTGGCTAAAAAATTATATGAGGAAATAACAGTCTCGTTAAAGGTATATAGTATTAATTTATAAATCATTAAGGGTTATTGTTAATGACTAACCCCCACTCCAACCTAATAATGAAATGCAACTCTCATTTTGATAGATAATGTTATTTTAAGGAAAATCCAATAAGTATACATTTACAACTACAATAAAATAATAATGTATAAATTGTTCAACTTTGTTATGTTTATCGCACTATGCCAATGTTGTTTACACCTGTAAAGACATAGCTTATTTTACCATCCCATAAGTACTTGCCAAAATTTTAATTGTATAATGATGTTGGTGTAACTATCTAAAAAAATAAAATGCGCTGTTTTAAATTGATCAATTAAATGTCTAGTATTTGAACCATGGTATCCGTCTAACGTTTCTCAGGTCTATGGATCGTTATAAAAGATTAGTGCTAACAAATTTAAATCATGTATAAGAAGTGCAGATAAAAAACTCACTGTACCATGAATGATTGCATAAATGAAAACTTCATTTCCAGCTGATAACAAGTATAGAGATTAATCTAATTAATTAAATTGATATCAATTTTATAATTGGATTTTATGTTGAGTAAATTGTTATTTAAGATAGATATCATCTGCAAAATAATTATGTTGCAGTCAATGGGAAATATTTATATTCTGTGGTACCTGACCCAAGCCATTCGGCATAATAATCATTGAAGTCACCCAATACTATGCTATCAGCGAAGGGAATCTGTGCAAGCACATCGTCAATTGCCGTTTGAACGCAGCTCATGGGATAATCCGTTTCTGTTTAACCAGTATGGGACTTGAAGACAAACTTGAATAGAAAAAATTGCTGAGACGGTGACGAGAATATATCGTCCCTAACGAACAACTTTGTATCCAGGGTATGTTAAATATGCTGTGTCGCTCGGCCGAGATAATTGCGTCTCCATTAAGAAATAGCAAGGTCGGATACACTGTCTCAAAGTGACACCGACAGCGTTTAAGTTGGAGTAGATTCCATTGATGTTTCAAAAGTCCACAAAGTCCACATCAAGCAAAGAGTGGGTCCACATCAAGCAAAGTCCTCAGTGATAAGCAGTACTGTGCCCACTTTCCACTTTCGACTAACTCAAAATCAAATCGTGAATGATGACGCCTACGATAAGAACTCATTTATTAGACGATAAGTACTTATATTTTCTACTCGCTAACTAGTTAATGCATTACCTATATGGAATTATATAAAAATGGCAAATGGTCAAGAGTCTCGCGAGATGGGACGTGTTGAGGAAACCGTCCTTGTCCATAACCCGCAAACCACGCATTTCTTACAAGAAAGGTCCCAGAGTGTTACCACGTAAAACTGCATCAAGTAATTGATTCCACATAGTGGCTATGCGAGGAAAACAATACGAGTGATATTTGCGGTAGAAGATGCAGCGAGAACTCGCATCTCGTCGCAACGAAAAACATCAAGCTGTTCGGATATGCCTTGATTGTGGATTATTCGAGCAGCTCTTCAAATAAAATAATACGTTATAACGAGCAGCTCTTCGTTTTATGCGATTAAATAAAAGAAGATGGTAACGGGGACGCACGCCCAGTGGAAACAGTACCTACTCCATGTGAGGCCGAATTTGCGCCTCATAAATATGTTGTAAGGAATCAATTAATATTCCACTTCTGACAACATGTTTTATTAATAGAAGACTTAGTACATCCAGATACGTGTACCTTACCTACCATGAGCGTTTTATATTTAGAATTATATATGTAATCACCGTGCAAATGTTTTCTTTAAAAAGCCCCGAAGTGTTAATCAAATTCAAATATTTTTATTCAAAATAGGATGTGACATCACTTATTGAAAGTCAAAAACTACCACCAATAGCTACCAGCACAAATATTGTATTAATATCGGCAGCGTTGCCAGTTCTGCTACTGTATATCTATCTCATAACTATTTTATTATTTCATTAACTACTTAAAATAAAAATAAATCAGTAAAAATTCCGCCACACCATATTTGAAGTAGATGAATATAATGCGAAAACAAAAAACAAGTTTAATTACCAATCTCAAAATTATATTTTAGAAAGTATCAAAGCAATAGCCAATGTAGAGGAAAGTATTGTAAAACAAGGTTCATTAAATTTATGAGGTAGTTCGTCTTGTTTCACTGATTGATACATGATGTCGAAAAAAGCCGCTTGTATTTTATTCTTATATATTATAATTTCGCGAAAGAGGTCATTCGTCGAATCCAACTCGGATGGGCAGCGTTCGGGGAGCTCCGTTAAATCTTCTCATCTTGGGATGCCACAGTGCCTGAAGACGAAGGTTTTCAACCAATGTGTGTTGCCAGTGATGACTTACGGTACGCAGACGTGGTCGCTAACTATGGGCCTTATGAGAAAGCTCTTGCTCGGTCAGAGAGCAATGGAGAGGGCTATGCTCGGCGTTTCCCTGCGAAATCGAATCAGAAATGAGGAGATCCGTAGAAGAACCATAGTAACAGACATAGTCCAAATGATTGCCAAACTGAAGTGGCAGTGGACAGGGCATATAGTCAGTCGACGGACAGATGGCAGTAAAGTCCTCGAATGGCGACCACGTACCGGAATACGCAGTGTGGGGGGCCTCCACAAGATAAACCGATGATCTGGTCAAGATCGCCGGAATACGTTGGATGAGGGCAGCGCAGGATTGATCGTTGTGGAAATCCTTAAGGGAGGCTTTGTCCAGCTGGACGTCTTCCGGCTGATTACGGTGATGATGATATTATACAGGTTGTAATCGTTAAGTGTTTTTTTTATGACATTAAGAGACGAGACGAGCTGGACGTTCAGCTGATGGTTATTGATACGTCCTGCCCATTACAATGAAGTACCGCTCAGGATTCTTGAAAAACACAAATATTCTGAGCGGCTCCACAATTGCGCTCGTCACCTTGAGACAAAAGATGTTAAGTCTCATTTTCCCAGTAATTTCACTAGCTTCGGCGCTCTTCAGACTGAAACAATAATGTTTACACATAACTGCTTCACGGCAGAAAAAGGCGCCAATGTGGTGCCCATAATCTAGCTGGCATCCTGAGCAAAGGAGCCACTGGTTATTCCGTAAATATTACAGATATCAAAAAACTTTAAGCTGATAGCGAAAATATGTCAGTTGTTAGTGCCTGCCTTCTGAGCTAGAGGTCCTGGTTTCGAATCCCGAAAGAAGCAAACATTTATCTGATGGATATGGATATTTGTTTCCGAGTCAAGCAGTATGATAAAGTATTATGCCTAGTTTGGGGCAAGATAATTTGTTTTGTTTAATAGTGAGTCTAAGTTAAGTATCTTTTTGTCTTGATGTTACCTATCATTACATTTTTTTTTAATATTTAGATATTATGTATAATTTGCATAATTTTTTATAGTTTTATTTTTTATTTAGATATGACTTAAAAATTAATAACACATAATGTATATATATAAAAAATAATAAAATAAATTCAAATTCAAATATTTTTATTCAAAATAGGATGTGACATCACTTATTGAAAGTCAAAAAACTACCACCCATTCCAAAATGAATGCCTCAGGCCTGAGAAGAATGGGCGCAACAAACTCAGCGGGCTGTTTTTTCATCGAATAAATATGTTTACAAAGAAATATTGTACAATTAAACTTATTATTTAATAGCCTGAGGGCGGTCACTCCATTCCCAATCTGTGGTATCATTAAGAAAGTCATTTATGATAGATAAAGTAACCTTTACCACACAAACGTTTTTTAACAATTCTTTTGAATAACGTTATAATTTTGTTTTGAAGATTTTCTGGGATCTTGTTGTAAAAGCATATACATCGCCCCACAAAAGACTTACTAACTCGACTAAGTCGAGTAGTAGGCATCATAAGTTTATGTCTGTTCCTGGTGTTAACATTATGGTTATGACAGTTTCTGGCAAATTCACTTATGTGCCTATGAACATACATTACATTATGAAGAAACTTACGTTATCTAATAAAATTAATTAACTACATAATCATTACATTGAAAATACTCAGGTCTGTCAAGTAGCGATTTTATTAGCGGCCACTTGTCAATCTAATTATAATTAATTTGTTATGTTCTGAAAGTGATAACCCTTACTTCTAGGAATAATACACAAATAAAATTTAATTTGAAACATAATTTTATGAACGATGCGGTACTCGAACCAACGACCTCTCGCGTTCCGTGCGAGTGCTCTTCCAATTGAGCTAACCGTTCGAGTGACGTAACGTACATTTTAATTATTAATTATTATTATTACTTATCATAGAACACGCGCGAGTTGAATGCAGAGTTCAGGAATGCGATAGTGATGTGACCTAACTATAATTGATGACGATAATTATGAGTGTGTCGATAAATTTAAACAAAGCTTTAAGTTTACCATTTTAAACTAGGTTAAAATGATGAACAAATTATTTAACTAAATTTTTCATCATTCCTATCGATTAAATCTCAAAATTTTGTTTTGCCTTTGTCTACACACATATCTTAAAATATTTCGCCTTTTCTCGTGCTTGGTGATGAATAAAAACTCGTTTCTTGGAACGGACGTTTTCGTTTTGAACGGAACCTGATGGACTTGGATTAGTCGTTATTGAAATTAAATCACGGGATCGCAACTTTAGTATTACCGCGATAACACAGTGAGCAATGACTACGGCACATCATTACACTGCAGGCGCGCGAGGCGAGTCGTGCGGACAGCGGGGGGAGTTGCTCCCACTCTCTACCCCAGGCCCCGACTGCATTCAACTCGTGCGATAATTGTAACTGGTCTATCTATCTATCTATAAGTCACCGTGAGCATCAAGTGTAGTACTTTATTACATAAATTTCTATGAGTACAACCTACATATAAATACGTTGACTAGCGGTTCTATTAATTAGTTCCTACGCTAGAAAAATAATATAATTCCCGCGATGACCATTGCTTATGTTCCATGAAATTCCTAAATAAACACGCAAACGGTACCGTGTGTCACTTTTGCGATTGTATTCTGTGTCGAAACGATTGTTGACGGTCATTAAATTGTGTTGAATGTCAGAAGATATCCAGGAAGGTAGTATAATAGACTTTTATGGCTAAAACTATCTATAAACTATGAACATTATTTTTTATGTTACCCATAACAACTTGAACTTTTTATTTTTTTGGGTTCTGTAAGACGGCAACTACATCAAATATTATAAATAAGCCTTTATGATGATTGATGATAACATATATTTTATAAAGTAGACTCTGTTTCATGAAAGAAGTCCCGTGGGTATGGCGCTAGTGTCGCAAAGTAAAATTTTTAATATTTTTAATATTTTTTTCTATCTTACCTCTTTTTACAGAAACAATATCAGATTTAGATACAAATAATACATATTTAATTGATTTCCTACTATAATAGTCTGCTCCTTCTTTCAATGTTGATTTTTACCTTTTAGTACACTAGGTACTCGCCGCGGGACTACTTTCATGAAACAAAGTCTACTAGCTGGTGCCCGTTGAGCTTCACTTCATTTAAATATATGCATACCAATATACAAAATATCACACAAATTCGAGCTATGGCAATCTATGTTTCAAAAGATAAAAATCACTGCCACCAACGCCACCTATCCGACACTAACATAACTATGTCCGTTGGAGTGGTCACGTCGTCCTTTATTGTGTGCAAAGTGTCGTTTTAAATTCGGGTAACGGTCCTGGAGTTTTAGCCAAATATACACACAAAAATTCAGTAAAAAGTAACTGGAAAGGATGATTTTGTTAGGGGTTCCTTAATTAAATTTTTTTATTGTTTTGTTGATGTTACATTGGCAGTTGGCACTACTGTTTTTCATTGTGGCGCGGAGTTTGAGTTGCATCTTTCAGGAGTAAAACAAGGAAGTGCCAAGCAGGAGCTCAGTGAACCAGGTGACTGGCCCAATGCTACTCCTCAATCAGAAATATTAACGTAAGTATAATTTTAAATAAGTAAATTTATTTATATTTGTCTCTTATTTACTTATTATGTGCTATCAACCATCAATAATTGCTTGCAATAGTATACCTATCTTATTTCTATTATATTTTTAATGCGTGGGGTGCATGGTATCAATCTTATTATATATATTTCTTTTGTGCGTCTGTTGTAACTGAACTCTTCCTAAACGAGTGGACCGATTTTAATTAAACTTTCTGTGTGTCTTCAGGTGGATTCGACAATGGCTTATATTCACAATTGAACTACCTCCTAAACGGCTGGACCGATTTTGAAATTTTTTTTTTGTGTGTTCCAGTGAATTTGAGATTGGCTTAGATTCCCAATGACGTCCATATAATATAATTCTTCTGCGCGTGTGTATGTTAGTGAACTCCTCCTAACGGCTGGACCGATTTCAAATTAAGGACGTGTGTACAGGACAACGTCTGTCGGGACCACTAGTAGTTACAAATATTTTATGAACAGATATGAGTAGAAGGGTTATTTTGATAATACCCTTAAAAGCACACCACGCTTTTTTTTTACTAAAAATCATTTTTTCTTACACTATTTTTAATTCAAATTTATTACGATTTATTTTCTATTTTTTAGTGGGATTTTATATAAAGGCGTATTTTTTTAGTTTTTTAAACTATTATTTATTTTTCATTTTCTTTATATATTATCTATATTAAATTGCATTCGATCCTTAATAAGTATGCTAAATTTCGAGTTAATCCGACGATTTGAAGGGGGTCAAAATGATTTTCAAAGATTCCGTTACATACTAACATATATGTATGAAGCTAATAAAAGCGTATTAAAAACGCACTACATACTTAAAAACAACGCAGGCTATATTGAAATGATTTATAAGGTAATAAAGTGACATATTTTTCACTTAAATACTGCGAGACCAAGCTCTCGTTAAGTTGTATGTTTTAGTTCAATGTAGTGTCGATACCTAAAAGCTTTGATTTTACCCGTAACTCTTAATAGAAGGTGTTGAAAGCTCCTCGCTTGACGTTGTAACCACATTAATAATGCTACGGCTTGTTTGCAGCCACTTTTGCTAGTAAGTACCGAGCACAATGGTCACACGTTAAATTTAAAATCTCTTTCTCATTTTCATTGCTTTCCAAAATCCACTGCAATGATATGGTTATTACACGTACGCTGTGTTCCGATGTGATTCTTCATTAAACTACTTATTTTATTAAACTACTTACTAACAAACATAAATGATATTAAAAATACATCTATTAAAAACATAATTATTAGTATTTTAAGAAACGTATGAGGTACTTATACCTATTAATAAAATGCTATATAACAAAAAGCTTTATTTATGTATTCACATCTATCCAAACTTCAAGTTACAGCATTTGCATTGTGTAAATGTAATAGCTTTTTACTTAAACCGTCGTCGTACTATTTATTGAGTCCATCTATTTTAGGTACATTATTTGATTACTTTTTTTGAAATATCCATGTGTGTAGACAAAACAATATATAAAATACAATGCAATAGATACAATACCACAACCGAACGAGTACAGTACTGAGCGGGCGGAAGAAGTGTCTCGCAGCCGACCTGTGACGTCACGGAGCGGCTACCCCATACCCGTCCTCGCGGCAAAAATTATTCATGAATTTTAAATTTGTGTAAAATCTAAACCATAGGTATTTTGAAACGAAGCAAAGACAAGTGCATTTATATACAGACTTTATTATGAAAAATTTAACATTCTTCATTTCACAACTTCGAGTGCTACTTTTCCACATCAGGCCGTCAGTGTCACTGTCAATATGTTGTGTACCTATACATAAACTCGGAAATTATAATTCGAGATCAAAAATGTAAGCAATAGTGTTGCCAACAACAAATAATAAGCTTTTCCATTGTGCGTATTACAAGACACTAAAATATTATTTTAAAATTATAAATGTAGTAGTAGTAGCTTGAAGACGAATGCGACTTCTCAATGAGCGCTCTACTGATGGACATGGATTTTACACCTTGTGTTACAAAATAGCAATTTTATTACGGATCCCTAATTTTGAAAAAAAACATAGCCTTCCTCGATAAATGGACTACCCAACACTGAAAGAATCATTCAAATCGGACCAGTAGTTCCAGAGATTAGCGCGTTCAAACAAACAAACAAACAAACAAACACTGCAGCTTTATAATATTACTATAGATGCGAGGATAACTTTGTACTAAAACTAAGTTGCCTACCGCAACGGATGAATTGAGGCCTTATCGGCATCGTATCGTACTTTATCTCTTTTTACTAGCTCGTCCATCCTATGTTTTGCTTCTCGTCTCATTTCTATGAAATCCTGTAGCTCATCATCATCTCTATGAGTTAGCAATCGAATCGTGCATTCACTTACTGCAGTCGATAACAAGTAAATGTGAATCGAATAGTTTTTGGTGAAATTTAACATTGATAGGTACAATCACTTGCTAGCGTGAACTCGTTAACAGGTGTAGTTTTCTTGTCGTCATGTTGGTATTAATTAATACCTTAACGACCTTCACGTCTAAAGTAGCCGTTTTGTTCTAACTTGGAACCTTCCTTGCTCACGCTTTTCGTCTTCATTTGATTCCACCGTTAACATATTCCATGCTAAATAACTTCTGCCCGATATTATTTTGAAACAGTATTTCTCGAGAGCATCTAACATAATAAGTTACTCATGGTACCAATTTTCTATAAAAACCGCTGCAGAACATTATTCACTTGCAATAAGATTTCGAAAGGTCTTTTACGTTATGACTCATACTACCAAAATGAGTTCTCCAGGGATAGAGGCGACGTATAATTCTAGATACAAATCTTTACGAAGTTGCTAGGGACTCCTGTTACAGCCAATTAGCAACTGGATCGGTCTCTTACCAGTACTTCTAGACATTTTGCAATATAAGGCAAGTTGAACCTCAACTAGAACAGATTATAAGTTAAAACCGGCATTATCTGTTCTGACGGGCAGGTCCGGTACCCCGACAGGCTCCACTAGCTATTTAATGCAATTTAATGGACCACTCTGTACAAAACCTTGGAACTCTTGACCCGTGAAAGAAGTTCCTTGGTCAGAGATAATGTGCTTGTGTGTACCGAATATGTAAACGAAATTTTGCAATGCTTAGCTAGCGGATCGCGAAGTTAAGTCCTTAGCAGCTGTTAAATAGCAGAATTCTGTGAAAGTATCATTTACGTATTTCTTAGGAAGCCTACCTTGGAAGAGCATACGTCAACTACAGAATGCTTCTCATCTGAGCACGAACTTATCCTGACCGTATGATCAATTATCAACCTTCCTTTATTGTAGTTAACTAGCACAAATCAGCAGTAAGAGAGCGTTATCGCGAGCCCACTATACTCACTCTGATGAAGGACCTCCGAATGGTCTGAAACTAGTCGGTACCCACACCGATAAAACGTGAATAAAATCGTGCTGATAAATAAGGTTATCTCTGTCTCACGAAAGCGTTAATAATTTAATTACCTCTTTGAGATTGAAATAACGAATCTTTACTAAGACCAATACTCAAAACAACAGACAGATGCCCTGGCGCAAAATAGGCATGTCTATTTCTACCTTTTAATTTTTTTCAATTTACTAAACTTTACAAATTCTTTAACAAAATTCATGATTCGATGCGGCACTCAAACTTGCGCCTCTCGAGTAGAATATAATCATGCAGGACATATTACTCTTATATTCTAGAACTCCGACATATATATAATTAAATAGTGCACCACGATTTCTCTTTGTGATATAGCATAAAATAGATCCAAAAATTTTATTGTAAATTTATTGTGCAAACTTTGCTTTGACACTGGCAATAAGATAGAAGCTCTAAACATTTGGCTCGTCTACAGAAGAAAAACGTAAATAATGTTCTATTCTATTCTTCCTACTATGGCTCCTGTATCCTGTATCCTGGAAGGTATACCACAAGTTTGCCAATGACACGTTAAAGTAGACCACCAAGCTTAGAGAATTTTTGTATTCTAATTGGATTGGTAGTGATTGGTGCTAAAGATTGAAACAAGTTTTATTTTCTTATTTTATACATGAAACAAATATACATGTTGTTAGACTAAAAAGGACATACACATATATAATTACATAAATTATAACAAGTACTTAACGATATTTACAACTTAATCTTATTCTTTTTAATATATTTACACAAAATATTTACAAAAGGAGTGAAAACTACGGGGAGGAGACATTTAAAGGAAGTTGTGCGGGGAACTTCAGCAGGTAAAATAATTGTACAGGGAATTGTCTCTAATCCTAAGTTTAGCTAAGAAAACTGGGGTACACACTTGCCATATGTTTCAGAATGGTGCAAAGGTCATGAGAGAAAATTTATGAATATTCAAATTCAAATTCAAATATTTTTATTCAAAATAGGATGTGACATCACTTATTGAAAATCAAAAACTACCACCCATTCCAAAATGAATGGCTCAGACCTGAGAAGAATGGGCGCAACAAACTCAGCGGGCTTTTTTTTTCATCGAATAAATATGTTTACAAAGTAATATTGTACAATTAAACTTATTATTTAATAGCCTGAGGGCAGTCACTCCATTCCCAATCTGTGGTATCATTAAGAAAGTCATTTATGTTATAGTAACCTTTACCACACAAACGTTTATTAACAATTCTTTTGAATAACGTTATACTTTTGTTTTGAACATTTTCTGGGACCTTGTTGTAAAAGCATATACATCGCCCCACAAAAGACTTACCAACTCGACTTAGCCGAGTAGTAGGCATCATAAGTTTATCTCTGTTCCTGGTGTTAACATTATGGTTATGACAGTTTCTGGCAAATTCACTTATGTGCCTATGAACATACATTACATTATCAAGAATATATTGAGAAGCAACAGTCAAGATGTTAATTTCTTTAAATTTTGCTCTCAATTATTCTTTATGACCTAGGTTATAAATAGCGCGAATAGCCCTCTTCTGCAGCACAAATATTGTATTAATATCGGCAGCGTTGCCCCATAGCAATATACCATAGGACATAATACTATAGAAATAACTAAAGTATACTAGTCGCGCCGTATCTATGTCAGTTAATTGTCTAATCTTTTTAACCGCGTATGCTGCAGAACTAAGTCTGTTCGCCAATCCTTCAATATGGGGGCCCCATTGTAATTTGGAATCTAGAGTTATGCCAAGAAATATAGCAGATTCCACCGGTTCTATCACCTCTCCGTTTAACAAAACATTTGCATTTACATTTTTTACATTTGGTACGGTAAATTTAATGTATTTAGTTTTCTTGCTATTGAACAATAAGATATGAGCGCTAAACCAGTACACGATGTCAGATAAAATTTAGGTCACTTCGTCACCACGTGATTCGACACCACGTTTTAGCATGGATTCCAGGTCATTCAGGCATCCTTGGTAATAAAAATTCGGATTTCTGTGCGAGGTCAGCTACTCAAACCGCTTCTATTGAGCAGTGTACTAATTTAAGTAAAGATTTGGAATATTTTCCAAAAAATTAAACAATAATACAATAGGGGACTCCTCTAGCAGTGTAAAAACAAGTAATTTATCATTTATTAGAATAAGTAATAATTGTAAAATTGCAAACCTGATGCACCACAACATGCAAGGATTATTTGGTAAAGAACTTGAACTGGAGTTACTTATGGATCATAAAGATATACATATTTTATGTTTAACAGAGCACTGGCTCAGAAAATATGAGCTCATCTTTAACTTCAGTGGTCATCAGGTGGCAAGTGCGTTTTGCAGAGAAAAGGCTACACGTGGCGGTTCTCTTATACTTGTAAGTAAATTATTTAAATTCAAAGAACGTGAAGATAATGTAGGCCTCACTGTTGAACGTACCATTGAAATAGCCTGTGCAGAGCTTGATCACGCCATTGTTGTCAGTATACAGACCCCCAGATGCAGTATATGAATTATTTGAAAGTGTATTGGAGGAGGTTTTACTAAAACTTTGTAAGTCGAAGAAGTATATCATGATATGTGGTGATTTTAATATTAATTTATTAGAAAAATCCACCACCAGTATTAGATTCAGATCTTTGTTCAAATCATATGATTTAACCAATATTTTCTTAGAGCCCACTAGAGTAACCGGCAAAAGCTGTATTGATAACATATTCTCAAATTATAAACCCATTTCTCAGGCAATAATAAACAAACTGAGTTCAGACCACTTTGGCCAGTTAGCCTCTTTTAATATTGAGGTCAATAAATGTAATAAAATTAAAAAGTTTACGTTTGTTCCTTGTTCCATTTATATAGATAAGGAAGAGGAACGGTCCAAGAATAGACCCTTGTGGTACCTTGTGGTGGTACAAAAGGAAGGCGTCTTATAATATCTCGTATAGGCAGCGAGGACGGTTTTGTAGATGGAGCATTATTAATGACACGGGAGTGGGTCAGGGATTGGAAATAATACTCCGCTTATAGGAACGAGTCTTTATTTTCACTTATTCTGAACTTGCACTTCGCCGGTCTGCCGCTGTTCCTCTTGTGGGCGGCGGTACCTTCAACGCGTCACACCGCACCGAACACTAAGTCTCTTCTATCTTCTTCTTCTTGGAACACTTCCGCTTTTTACTACTTCTTCGTTTCTTCTTCTTCTTGTTTACACTTTCGAGTCAGAACTAGAACTGCCGTAGGCCACGCTTAGTACGGCTTATATACCCCCGGATCCGTTCTATTTTCAAAATGATTCTCCCATTCCATCTTTAAATTTAAATTGTACTAGAAAATTCTTTTAACTATTTTTATCCTGCTTACACATTTTCCATCCTTTTTTTCTGTTCGATTTGATCCTTAACTTACTAGAAATTTCCATTAACTTAACAAAACCCAAAAAATTCCATACACTGGTAGGTGTATCGAACCCGGGTCTACAGCGTCTAAAGTAAACACTTTTCCGCTGAGCTACGAGTTTTGCTGACGGAGCCGTTGAAATTAACAATGTCTTGAAGTTTGACACTCTCGTCATTTACGTTGCAGTGTTGCCACGCAACACTGCCCCCCCCCCCTTCGACATGATCGTTCCGACCATCGTTGCTTCCGTAGTACTTAGCCACCCGATTAACATGTACGATTTTCGGGGGATTTCGAGGGGTACGCTGGATCCTGAGAGTCACATCGTTTATCCTTGTAATTACTTTGTATGGTCCCTCCCAACTTGGTTGGAGTTTCGGAGACTTCCCCTTTTGCCTTACGGGATTGTGTAACCAAATCAGGGTTCCCTCTTGGAAACTAGGACTATTAGCTCTTTGATCGTAGCGGGTCTTCATCCGTTCACTTGCCTTAAGCCCAGTTGTTCTAATTTCCTCGTAGATGTCAACCATCTTGTTCCGTAACTCATCCACATATTCTGTTATACTTTTCGGAGTATGTGGTGGACAGCGTGAGAGTAAATCAGCTGGCAATTTCAATTCCCTTCCAAAATTGTCGTACGCAGGAGTCACCGTAGTCGTCTCGTGTATTGCGGATCTATACGACATTAGAAACAGTGGAATGTACTCATCCCAGTTATCCTGATGACTGTCCACTACTTTTGCCAGATGCCGCTCCAATGTTTGGTTAAACCTCTCCACCATCCCGTCCGACTGTGGATGATATGGCGTAATTCTGGTCTTATGGATTCCCAAGATCTTGCAAACTTCTCGAAATAATTGTGACTCGAAGTTCCGCCCTTGATCACTGTGCATCTCCAAAGGCACACCGAATCTGCAGAAAACTTCATTCACCAGCTTCGTTGTAACGGTGACTGCTTCTTGATTAGGTAGAGCAAATGCTTCCGGCCACTTCGTGAAATAATCCATCACCACCATTATGTAACGGTTTCCAGCTTTGGTGACTGGAAACGGTCCGGCTATATCCAGAGCTACTCTCTCCCATGGAGCCCCAACATTATACAACTTCATAACTCCTCTGTTCCGGGTCTGAGGGCCTTTGACAGATGCACAACTCTTGCATTTACGACACCAGTCTTCCACATCATCACGGCAATGCAACCAGTAAAATCGTTCTTTAATTTTTGTGAGAGTTCTTCTTATTCCCAAATGTCCACCTGAAGAACCATCGTGATAAGCTCTCAGGATCTCGTTCACCTTCTCCCTGGGAACGACCAGTTGCAGATGGCAATCCTTTCCTTGCGGGGTTTCCCATTTACGGCAGAGCAACCCGTCATGCATCACCAAACTGTTCCATTGTGCCCAGAGACTCTTGGTAGCCGTACTGTGTCTACCCACTTCAGACCATTTTGGCTTAAGTGATTTCAAAGTCATACTCTTGAAGTTGCTCAATCCATCTGGCCACTTGTCCTTCCGGATTCTTGAATTCTAGTAACCACTTCAAGGCGGCATGATCAGTCCTTACGAGGAATTTGCGACCCAACAAGTACTTTTTGAAATGTTCTAATGTCTTCACCACGGCCAGTAACTCCCTACGAGTTACACAGTAGTTTCTCTCCGGCTTTGATAAAGATTTGCTAAAGTTTGCAATTACAACTTCTTGATCTCCTCTCTTCTGAGATAGTACTCCACCAATTCCGGTGTTGCTAGCATCAGCATCCACTATGAATCTTCCCTCTGTGTCAGGATATCCGAGGATAGGTGATTCACATAGTCTTTTCTTCAACTCTAAGAAAGCTTGTTCGCATTCTTCATCCCAGGAAAAGGCTCTTTTCTCCTCCGTCAGTCAATGTAAGGGCTTAGCAACATCGGAAAACCCTTTCACAAAGCGTCGATAATAAGAGCATAGTCCTAGAAATGCTCTCACATGTGTCTTTTCTGTCGGCGTCGGCCAGTTTTTGACAGCACTTATCTTGGCAGGATCCGTCGCAACGCCTTGCTCCGAGATAACGTGCCCCAAGTAATTCACCTGACGTTGAAAGAAGGAACATTTCTTTGGACTCAACTTCACTCGACCGTTGACAGTTGTAGTGAAAACACGCGGTCCGTTTTTTTATAAAGTTTATAGTAATTAGTAGTGGAAAATTCTCACCGTAAAAGTGTAAAGTTAGAAAAATAAGTCATAAAAATCAAACAGTACAGTGTTCTCTTAATGAATTTGTGATATGAACTAGATAATTTATGATTTACCTTTGACGCTAACGAACAGCTGATTTGTGCGCAGCCATATTAAACAGCTGATTCAAGTTTCATAATTCATACCTCTGACTTAAAGTGTGTGTATTTTGGTTTACCTCAAACAAAGCACACCTAATTGTGAGTATCTTATAATTAGTCATATCAATTCCTATACATATTATTCTCCAATACTATGACAAATAAGTGTAATTCGTGTGGAAAGTTTGTGTTGTATGGCATAAAATGTAACAAGTGCAATGTCGTTTTACATAAATTATGCAGCAGCCCTGATGCACGTTATAATCCTAAGTGGATGTGCAAAGCATGCAAATCCAAACACGCAAAATCCTCCCCTGCCAAAGATAAGCCGGCGCAAACGCACGATGATAACACAATATATCAGAACGTTGAACAACAGCCGGAACATTCTCTTGTGCACGAAATGAAGATGCTTCGATCCGAACTTTCTAGTTTTCGATTAGAAATGTCCCGCCTGTCAACCCTTGTATCAACCTTAAGCACACGGTTGGATAGCGTAGAGGAGCGAGTGTCACAGTTGGAAGACGCTTCGTGTTCAATACAGGCGGCTAACGAGCAAGTCTTGCAAGATAGAAAAAGCATTGAGGTTTTGCAACAACAAATAAATGTATGCGACCAGGAGAATCTTTTAAATGACGTTGAGATCACCGGTGTAAACGAAAGCAGTGCAGAAAACTTGTTACACGTGACTATTACACTCGCTCAGAAGGTCGGAATTACTATAGACGAACGCGATATTGTCGTCTATATATATAGACATCTATCGTCGAGGAGCGCGACGCCTGACTGAGTCAACCACTGGCGAGCATACCCGAGCGCGGCCGATCGTAGTGCGTCTCACTCGCAGACATCTACGAGACGAACTACTGCATGCTGCTCGGGTGCGACGTGGTGCGGACACCAGTGGTACCGGAGTGGGAGGGGAGTCACGGCGTTTCTACATAAATGAACACCTGTCACACATGAACCGAAATCTTTTTTATTTAGCGCGGGAAAAGCTTGGAAGAAATAAAAACTGGCGTTTCATATGGACCCGGGGAGGACGAATATATGCTAGGCGCGAAAATGGTAATAAAGTAATAAACATTCGTTGTGAAAACGATATCGATAAGGTTTTTTGTATGTAAACAAGTTAAAACTTGTTACTGATCTCTGTAGTATAGCCTTTTCTTGTCTAGCTAATGTTACTATATTATTACCTCATCATTTAGTAGATTTTAACTATTTTTTGTGTATTAGTCGAGTATGTTTATTATTAATGTTATTCGTTAAATATTATTATTGGATACTATTGGATCTATGTAATATAGCCCCTTCGAGTCTCGCTAATGTGACCATATTATTACTTATTAGAAGGATTACCCATCATATAGTAGATATTAACTGTTTTCTGTGTATTAGTCAATAAAGTTTATTTTTAATTTTATTAATTAAATATTATTATTGGAAACCATCCTATATTAATCGGCTTGTTGACAGTACTACCAGGCAAATACTTTATTGCATTAAATTAGATCCTTTTCTCAATGATAACATAAATGATGATTTCTAGAAAAAAATATCTTATAGTTGGTTTCATAAATATATGTTCTCTTGGCACTGGACAAGAAGAACTTCATGTTGCTGTTAATCGTCATGATATTGATGTATTAGGACTAAATGAAACGTGGCTTAAAGACGGAGAAGAGTGTCGCGCGCCTATTTTTCGAATTATCGGCTGGCCCATATTCCACGTTCTCGGCATATCCGCAGCCGCGGAGGTGGAGTCGGGTTCTATATAAAAAATAATTTTAAGACTAGAGTATTAAAACATCCCAGCTGCAATGATATCGAACAAATGTGGATAAGCTTAAGCATTGGCGGAAAAAAGCTTGTAATTGGCACTAGCTACCGTCCACCATGGCAGAACACTGATGTTTTTATTGGAGCGTTGCATGAGTCACTTATTAGTTTCTCTTGGGCTGACAACATAATCCTAGTAGGAGATTTTAATATCAACATTTACAACTTCACCACTTCATCACTTAGACAAAAATTCTTCAGGATACAAGAAGCTGATGGACTTTTTAGTCATCACGAATCTGTCACAACATGTAAACAAGCCGACACACTTTTCAGTCCATGGGGAAACCTTATTGGATTTATTCTGCACCAATATGTCATTAAGGCGTGTTTCAGTGGAACACATTAGTAACCTAAGCGATCACTCTTTTATTTGCGAAGTTAATGTAGCGAAGGAAAGGATCATTCCTAAACACATAATTTATAGACCTATCAAAGACATTGATCCAATCCTATTCTTTTTCAGATGTTGAAAACTTAGACAGCTATGTTTCCAATTTTAATAACACCTTGCTTTCTATATTTGATATACTTGCTCCAGTTAAAATCATTAAAGTTAAAAATCATGACTATCCGTGGATCACGTTCAATATAAAGCAAATGATGAAACGTAGGGATGAAGCTTACCTAAGATCTAAAATATCAAAGAACAATGCACATAAAATATACTATAAGGAATTAAAAAATTGTTTTTGAAGCCATTGAACGTGAAAAAAAATGCTATTTCAGTACCTACGTTAATTCAAATAAGAACAACCCGCGCACTCTATGGAAGACAATAAAAAAAAATATTAAGATACACAGCAAAGGGGAAGATGTACTTCCAGAACACCTGTGTATGGCGGATGAAATTAACAATCATTTCCTGGATGTACCTAGAAATAAAATTGCGCCTGCTTCTGAAATTGATTATTACCTAAATCATAAGAGAGGGGATTTCACGTTCTCCATTACAACTGTGTTAGAAACTGATATTCTTAAACATCTTCGAAGTTTACATTCAAATGCATTGGGGTGTGATGGAATTTCATTAGACATGTTAAAGTTATCTCTACCATACATAAGTAAGATTATTACAGCTATAATCAATCACTCCATTGCATCTTCAACCTTTCCATCTGCTTGGCGTAAATCCCTTATAACTCCGCTGCCAAAAATTACAAATCCTTCTTCCTTTAAGGACCTCAGGCCAATTAGTATTTTGTCATATATGTCGAAAGTCCTAGAAAAAGTAATCTATGAACAGCTCAGAGGATTCTTAGAAAAAAATGACCTACTTCCACAATTACAATCTGGCTTTAGAAAACATAGGAGCACGACTACTGCATTATTAGATGTGGTAGATAATGTTCTTGAAGCCCAGGACAGAGGAGAGTGTACCATTTTGATTTAATTAGACTATTCCTGGGCTTTCGACTCAATTAACCACAAACTACTTTTAGCGAAACTCTCTTTTTACGGTTTCAAATCTGAGACTATTTGCTTGTTTAAAACCTTTATTTGTAATCGTTCACAAGTCGTCAACATTAGGTGTGAAAATGGTCTTAGCACTTGTATCTCTCGTTGCGCCCATGTTTGTAGAGGAGTTCCTCAAGGCTCAATTTTAGGGCCACTTCTGTTTATACTTTACACAGCGGAAATCGCTAACTGTATCAAGAATTGCAAATACCATATCTATGCTGATGATATACAGTTGTACATATCTTTTAAAGTAGGAGATTTGAATTCTGCTCTTGCGAAATTACAGTAAGACCTAAATCGCATTTCTATATGGTCAAAAAATAACTGCCTTGAGTTAAACGCGAAAAAAACAAAATATATGATATTAGGAAGTAACCATAAGTCAACACAACATCAGACCATAAACCCAAAATTTTTGGTGTCGCCAAAAATTGTTTTTATAGGTTAAAGGTATCGTATCAGAAATTCGCTAAGCGTTTGGGTTCGCAAAGAGTTATGTGAATCACTTATTCTCTTCTAATTCTCTCTAAATTTAACTACGCTAATACAGTGATTGGGCCTAGGTTGTTGGTGGCTTCAAAAAAACTTATACAAAGGGTACAAAATGCTTGCACAAGATTTTGTTATGATATTCCTTACCGTGCACACGTAACACCCTTTTTGAACACCAACAACATAATGAAGATGGAATTACGTAGGCAATTTCAGTTTGCCTCGTTACTTTTTAGCGTAGTTAAGTACAGAATACCATTTTACCTATATAAAAGGCTTAGGTGGTTATCGGACTCAAATGAGAGTTATCAGACGCGTCACGGCAAGATTCTCCTTGAAGTGCCTCTACACGATACCTACCGCAGCATTTAGGGGTAGCTTTAAATACAGCGCCTCCAAATGCTTGAATGATTTGCCGCCACCTATTAAAGATCAAAAATTTGTTCTCCTTTAAAAACAAACTGAAATCTTTTCTATTAGAAAAACAAAAATGTTCAGAGGCATAAAATCAAAAATAAACAGCATGAATAAATAAAATAAAAAAATCAAAATATGTCCTATTTAATAAAATTAAAATAAAAATATTTTTAAACTCGCTTTCCAATTCAATCTTTTAGTTTCTTTTATTTTTCTACTATTTTTGGATGGTCACTTTTAAGACCTATAACAAAAGGAACCGTGTTGTGTACAGCTACTGTCAACAAGTCGACTTGGTAGGTACCTACTGAAAATCAGTGTTGGAAATCATTTCCAAAAATACTGAGTGGGTGTCCTTTTCATGACGCCGTATTTTTTATTTGTTAATTTAACTATGTATATGTATTTTGTGATGTCATGAATAAATGCATACTTTACTTTACTTTACTTTACTTCAAGTTGGCACCCTGCAGTTTTGTGAAGACTTTTTCGAGCTTCTTAAGATGATCTTCAAAACTTCGTCCCATAATGATTATGTCATCCAAGTAGACAAGGCAGGTTTCTCCCGACATACCTGCCAGCACATGCTCCATCAACCTTTCGAAAGTAGCTGGGGCGTTGCATGATCCGCAGGGCATTGTTTTGAACTGTCATAACCCTTTTCCGGTTGAAAAAGCCGTCTTCTCCTTGTCTTTAGGGTCCAAATCGACTTGCCAGTAGCCACTTTTCAAATCAAGAAGAACCACGTCATGCCAAAAAGCGAATCTAATGTGTCATCGATTCTTGGCAATGGATGGATGGAACTGTCTTTCTTAGTTACATCATTCAAACGCCGATAGTCCACACAAAATCTAGTTGATCCATCCTTCTTCTTCACCAGAACCACTGGAGAACACCATGGACTCGATGACGGTTCTATCACACCATTTTCTTTCATATCCCGAATCATGTCTTCCACTTCTTTTTCACGTGCAAACGGAATACGTCTTGGTCTTTGCCGTATCGGAACAGTGTCTCCTGTGTCGATCTTGTGTTTCACCAAACCAGTTCTTCCGATGTCCCCGTCGTTCTTCGAGAACATCCCGGCGCAGCGTAGCAGGAAATTTCTCGCTTTTATTAACTGTAGCTTGGTAAGATTGTACTTACAGCCATCCAGAAGTTTCTATATGTTCACATCCTGGCTCGCAGCTACGGTCTTCCTTCCTTCTTCACACTTTCTTAACCAAGCTATCTCCTCACAAGCTCCGATCACTGTTCCCTTCCTAATGATTTGCATGTCCTCATGAGGATTAAACACGGGAACCATCGCAATTTGGGAGTTTCCCACAACAGTCCTGGCTGGGATCCATTTCGTGTCCGATTTCTCTCTTTCTATTAAAGCGCATTGACAAGGTCTTCCTCTGTCATCTCTTGGCAGGACTACCGGGACTGGGGTCTGCGATCTCGGATTTAAAGTAGTGTCCCGTAAGCCCAACACTTTCCCAAAAGTTCCGCCTTTTATAGAAATTTCTTCACCTCCATGCTTCAATACACCATGTTTCATGTTAATCGTACACTGATGATTTCGAAGAAAATCCAACCCAATGATGCAGTCATCTGTGATATCAGCGATTACCTCTTTTTGCCAGTACAACGTATTACCGATTTTCATGGCCACGATCTTCTCTCCCTGGACTGGTATGCGCTGGCCGGTAGCTGTTGTGAGTGTTAAGTTTGCATTTTCTCGCATATGTCGTCTTCCGATGCTCTCTAGTCTTCTTTGGCTAACGATTGTACGTGAGGCTAGGAAAGTGAAAGTGAAATATATATATATTGAAAGTGAAACGGCAAGATTTTCCATTTATCATTCCCTCTATAACTAAAGTGTTTCCGTCACATGTCTGCTTAACGAAGATCCTTGGGGCTTTGCTTCTACCAGCCAGCGCCCACCCCACTGCCCTGACCTTTTCTAGTTTTCCCTGCTGCTCCAGCGGTGATGTTGAGACCGCCGCATCCTTCCTACCTTGCGTTATGCTCTCACGCCTGGGGCAAGTGCTCCTAATGTGTCCTCGCTCCCCACACCCATAGCATACTGGGCTATATGCTTGCCTTCGGCTGGAATCTGCTGGTACAATTTTGCGGAGTCTCAAGGCCCGAGAATCGTGGCGAACCGCTTCCACTTCCAACGCATGTGCCACCGCTTCCTTCAAGCTAGTATGATGACTCAGTCGTACGGCTGCTCTTACTTCGGCGTCCCGTATTCCATCGATGAACACTTGGAGCAACATTTCTTCTATTGCAGCTGGCGACGACTGATATGCCTTACGCACTAGCTTCTCAGATTCGACGGACCACTGCTGCAGAGTTTCGTTGGCCCTTTGACTGCGGTCCTTAAGTTGCGCCCGATACACATGCTCAAGGTGTTTATCGCCATAACGTGCCTCCAACGCGTCAAGAAGGTCCGTATAGGTTACTTCCTCCTTCCCAGCGCCGAGTGCTTCCAATACGGAAAGTGCTTCATCACGGAGCGCTAGTGTGAGGGCAGAGTGTGCTTCTTGGTCACTCCAACCACTTGCTCTTCTGACCGTCTCTAATTATAGCTTGAAGGCGGCCCAGGAAGACTTGCCGTCGTAGGGGGGTACTTTCAAACTTCTGGTCGATGTGATTCCGCAGGTGACTCCTGGGTTGGCTGAAGGACACTCGACCTTCCTATTGAGCTGATGAATGGTTGCTTCCATCTCCCCCATCTTCCTTTCAACAGTGTCAATCCAGGCGATCTCCTTTTCTACAGTGTCAATCCGGGCGATCTCCTTTTCTACAGCGTCAATCCGGGCGGAGTTTTTCTGCACCACTGATAAAATTTCCTTGGAGAGGCCTTCATGCAGACCTCGCAGCTGCTCCTCCTGTCGACGTGCTTGCTCCTCCGGCAAGGCTCGCAGCTGCTCCTCCTGTCGACGCACTTGCTCCTCCTGTCAGCGCGCTTGTTCCTCTTGCAAGCCCCGCAGCTGCTCCTCCTGTCGGCGCGATTGCTCTTGCATCATGGCGGCCATCTGCTGCATGAGCGCACTGATGTCTACGGCAGGAGCCTGCGGTGCTGACACGGTCGCACTGAGTCCAGAGCCGGATGCTTGTTGTGACTCGTCCTCTGCCGCTGCAGCTGCTCCCGCTCGCGTGGTCACTCCCTTCTCGTTCCTGGGCACTAATGGCATCTTTCCAATCCCACTTCTGACACCAATTGACACGGGAGTGGGTCAGGGATTGGAAATAATACTCCGCTTATAAGAACGAGTCTTTATTTGCGTTCACTTAATCTGAACTTGCACTTCGCCGGTCTGCCGCTGTTCCTCTTGTGGGCGGCGGTACCTTCAACGCGTCACACCGCACCGAACACTAAGTCTCTTCTATCTTCTTCTTCTTGGAACACTTCCACTTTTCACTACTTCTTCTTTTCTTCTTCTTGTTTACACTTTCGAGTCAGAACTAGAACTGCCGTAGGCCACGCTTAGTACGGCTTATACACCCCCGGATCCGTTCTATTTTCAAAATGATTCTCCCATTCCATCTTTAAATTTGTAAAAAAATAAAAATTCTTTTAACTATTTTTATCCTGCTTACACATTTTCCATCCTTCTTTTTCTGTTCGATTTGATCCTGAACTTACTAGAAATTTCCATTAACTTAACAAAACCCAACAAATTCCATACACTGGTAGGTGTATCGAACCCGGGTCTACAGCGTCTAAAGTAAAAACTTTTCCGCTGAGCTACGAGTATTGCTGACGGAGCCGTTGAAATTAACAATGTCTTGAAGTTGGACACTCTCGTCATTTACGTTGCAGCGTTGCTACGCAACATTAATGTTCGAATCTAAAAAAAAAAACACTGAAAATTCACTCATTATGAAAAAGGGTTAAAGGGCATACTGCCACAGCTATTTGGCTAAACCAAGTCGGTATTTGTTTTAATATCCCTTACCACTCCTGAAGGTTAGAATCGAACCCCACAACTAGGCGACGGAATTTGCAAATTATTGAATAGCTCATATCCAAAAATATAAATTATGAAGAAAATATGATAAAAGCTCAGTTACTAGAAATCGTAAAAAGAGAAAAATTTAATTATCAAACTTTTTCTGGGGACAAGTTGGCTGCGGAAAATAAAATTTATCATAAAAGTAACCAATTTCGATTCGTCAACATCAACCTCTGCAGATCCCGAATCAGAGAGCGCATATTAATATGAAAATTATTTATTTTATGTTTGGTAACCATTATCAAATAAAGACATTTGTAAATATTTTATATGTATATTTATGTATTAATCAAAATAAGTTCATCATTTTGACAATGACATTTCTTTGTCTACATTTTTGATCTCGAATAAGGTAAATTTCCGACAAGGTAAGGTACATAACATTCCAACTAACAACCAACAGAGTTGAATGAAGTGGTTAAATTCTCTTTGGTTAGAGTTTGTAAACACAGCGGTATTTTTTTGATATATGTTAAATAATACTGTAAGACATAAGAATTAAATATGAGTAGTAAGCCGAACTCAAAACGTACGATTTATGTCGGTGGATTAGCAGAAGAAGTTGATGAGAAAGTTTTACATGCCGCTTTTATACCTTTCGGTGATCTTGTTGATGTACAAATACCGCTAGACTATGAGACGGAAAAACATAGAGGGTTTGCCTTTATTGAGTTTGAAAATGCCGAGGATGCTGCTGCTGCTATTGATAACATGGTAGGTAGTGTATTTTGGTCTCCAGTTATATCCATATATTTAAGATTAGTCTTCACTAATAATACTTTGTTAAGGTTAGGCAAATCAAGTGGCACAGCCATGCCATCCTTTTCTCAAAGCACTTCAGGCCATTATTGACCCCCTATTACTTCGTTGTGGATAAAACTAGAAACCTGAATTTTCAGTAGCCAAGCCGGTATTGTATAAACACAGTATATTTCAAATTTCTTTAAATTTAAACCCTGTTTTAGAATTACAACTAATCAAAGTTTCTTAATTTTGTCAATCACTAACTGACTGATCAATCATCAAAGCTCTAAGACAGAAGCTTAAATATACAATCTAATTAATTAATAATATTTATTAATTGAATGACACATTGTATTTTAATTTAAAGATACATTGTGTCATGTGAGGACCAAGTTAATCTTATGGAGTTAATTAAATATTGATATGGTCACTATAGTTCCAAGTTGCACTATAACTGGCAAGTTTAAAATATTAATTCAAGTTTAATTGTTCCTGAAAAAATAAATTATTTGCTTTAGTTTTAATTTTAGATTTTTTAATTTTTAAATTCACTATTTTTTGTGCTCTGTGCTCATAGAGAATTAATAGTTTGTAAACCTTCATATGATGCTGATAGTAGCACTCTCTGGGTTTCCACGGAAGACCAGCGTTGTGGATTCTTTCGAAACCACAACTATGCTTGAGTTGAGAGAGAATGTATAATGACATCAATAAACATTTTTTCTTTCTTTCTAAAAGATGTTGTTAGGTTAACTGATAATGTTAAGACAGAAGGACTGACTGACTTGGTATCATGTGAATCTCACAACTTTTTATAGTAGAAGAACTGAGTTGCAAGACTTGTTTTTTTTTTTTACAAGTTGTTTGCAATGATCATACAATATCTAGATTAAAATCTTAGTAGCTTGTGTAGCTTCATAATGCTCACAGTCTTTGATCTAGTAAATTTCCTGTTATTTATATGAGGGGTTAAAGTATGAAATTGCAGATTTGTACTGAAAAATTGAAATTCATTTATAACATATCTATTTAATCAAAATAACTACCATTATTATCTATATATTGCTGCCTAAACAACAAATTCATGAAAGCATTTTGTACTGCCTCCTGAGAAGAAAACTTTCAAGTTCCTCATTGATCATAAATTTCGTTTTCAAATTTTATTTGTGTAGCAATTTTAATATGTTCAAATAGTGACTAATCACTACATAATTATGTATTACCAGTAGAAGGCTCTTGCACAGGATATCTGGTAGACGGATACCACTGCCCGTTACTGTTCCTAAACTATCATGTGCAAGCACTTAATATATTTTGGTTTGAATAGTGTCTTAACCTGAGAATTCTGGGCTACTTACTACTGTGCTTTTTGCGCCTTTACTTCTAAGGTTTGAGGATCCTATGTGTGTTTTGAGTTGTAAAAAGACCTGTTAATTATTATACCAATACAAGTGATTGACACATATTTTTAAATTTTCCAGAATGATTCTGAATTGTTTGGCCGCACTATAAGGGTAAATGTTGCTGCACCACAGAGAATAAAGGAAGGATCAACAAGACCTGTTTGGTCGGAAGACAGCTGGCTTCAGAAACATGCGGGTGAAACACTTGGAGTAGCCAAAGATAATGAAGAAAACAATGAGACAAAGGATAAAACTGTTGCAATCAGTGTAAGTTTAGTTAGAATTTAAATTACAAATCCTAGATTGTACTACATTCATATTTCTTTCAAGCTTTAATTACTTTTATTATATTAGTATTTATTTTACTGAACTTATTGTTGGAAATTAAATAAAATTTACAAATGTAATATAATATAATCTTTATATACTATTATCAATCTATATATATATAATGAAAATGGTCTTTATTTGAGGGTCAATTATGACTAAACCACTAATCATATCGACATGAAACTATCACCATTTGATGCGAAATTTATACTAGATAGTTAATGGCTACTTATATTTTTATAGTATTTGTAATAATATGAAGAAAATTTAATTTAAAATAGATAAAAGAAGAAGATTGATAAAATTTAAAATGTACTAATTTAAAATGTGGGAACGGCTAGTGTATAGTACACAGTGTATTGAAATATGTATATATATTGCCTTAACAGCTTTGAAATAATGCTTAGTAGATTAATATTTTTTTTTGTATGAAGATCCATGGTATTAAAATTTTATGAAATTACACACATCAAGTATCAAAGGATTAATAATAATAATACCTAGAGGTAAATAAAAAATATTTCACTGCCCTATTGAAAAATAAAACTAATTAAAAATGCCTTTTAATAGATTGATGAAATTTTTTCTTAAATCCTTACTTTGAAATATGAAAAAAATTATATTAATAGTTATTGGCCAAAAAAAAAATATACTGCACTTCCAAGTAATATATTAACAACAAGTTAGTTACTCAATATGGCTTTATAAAAAACACTTTGCCCAATGGCTACACATATTCATTGTAATGGAGAAAACAGATTTTCTGGTGTATGTGGGATCCATATTTGGCAGAGCTTTTCTTTCAAGTATATCACATGCTGGCTTAAGGGTATTGAAGTCTGCAGATTAAGCAGACCATGGTTGTACCTCAATATTTGCTGCAGCCAGTGTGTTTGCAATAACTCGGAGAGTGTGAATGTGCTTTATTATTCATTAGAAGTGGTCTACAAAAGAATGACAACATCTGACAGTTGCATTTCAGTTTAAGTCTTGTGCATTGGCGTAGTCACTTGTCCAAATCTAAATATAAATTCATAAAATAATTGTTCCACTACTGTATGCATAGAATTTCCTGAATGAAACATTCTTGACATACCAGGTGTCTCCAATATTGGGTATATCTAGTATCTGATCTCATACCAAAGCAAGATTAGTCAGAACAACACATAAAGTGCACTCTGCTTCTGCCCAATTTCTGAACCCTTTAAGAGGGCCCTACCCTGTCCTGTGTATCTTCTAAGTGAACATGGTCAAAGAGCATGTTGTTTCATCCATTACATACCGGCTGTTGACGACAAGCAAGAGAAAATGATAACATTGAACGAAAAATAGTGTTAAACTACTCCCAAAAAATACGTGCTTTTGAGTAATCCTCACAAGAAGAATTTCCATCACTTGCGGGAGGTTTCTATTGCAATGTTTTCTTTACTTTATACTATTTATGAGTACATTATGAGTAGCCTTATAGTTCAGTTAATATTTGTTCTTAAATGCAGATATTTGGGGGGTACTGAATTTGTTTTGAAATATAGATATGTTGCAAAAGTTACATAACAGTGATTTTTTTTAGTAAAAATGCTTTAAAAAGCGACTTGATGAAGGCGATTTCTAGTGATTTGGTCACTTATTAACTTACCTTACTTATGAAGTTTCATAACCAACACTATCGCAGCCATTGTACTATTTCGTCATGCATGCCATTACCGATCTTTTGGGCCTCCGCCTATCAAATTATGCGAGCTCGTTCTCCATGACATTCTGCTGCTCTGCTAATGATGCGGTTACGTGTCCAAAGTCCGTCCATAAGACTGATTAGCTTCCAACCTGATTGCCACAACTTATTTCCCAGAACCATTTTCCGACCGTCCCATGTCATCTTCAATGTATCTATAGTAATGCTATTTTACATTATTTCCACTTACAAGTATGGCAGAAATTTTACAGATTTAGGTCCAAGCCTTTTGCAAGATTATATGGTAATATCTGTCTATTCCAATCGCATATGACCCAACTTACTAAAATAGTCGATAGATGTTAAAAAATATAATTAAAATCCTCATTCATTAAGAGTAAAGAAGTGCGTGATCTTAAGAGAGTAATGATGTTTGTACCTTGATTTTTTTTTGAAAATTATTGGTTATGCACGAATGTTATCCATAAAACTTGTACTGTACGTGTTATTTAAAATTACAGCCGGCTGCCCCTAAACCAACAGAGAAGAGAAACCCGCAAGTGTATTTCGATATTTGCGTGGGTAAGCAAGAAATTGGTAGAATTATAATGATGATCAGAGCAGATATTGTGCCAAAAACAGCAGAAAATTTCAGAGCCTTATGCACTCATGAAAAAGGATTTGGTTACCAAGGAAGTAGTTTTCATCGGATCATTCCAGACTTTGTATCCTTTTTATGTTTAAGTATAGTTATTTTTGAGTCTTACATTCTATGATAAGTCTTACACTGGTGTCTAGAGTCAAGGAAATCTAATAGGATTGAAATTTTTGGCATATATTAATACAGTAAAAAATTCGTCATTTCACTTCACATTTCATATATTCGTCTCATTCCACAATCTTTATAATTGTTGTAAAAAATGAGTATAAATTAGCGCATCACACGGTCAGTTACAACCTCACCCAGAGCTTTCACTAACTTCAACCTGATCACAGTTGAGATACATGCAGAAACACAAAATAATACTCACATAGCCTTCGGATAATGCTTCGGCTGTGATTATTTCTGAAAGAAAGAAAGAAAGAAAGACTCGAAGAAAGAAGAGAAATAATCTTTCTTTCTTTCTGATTATTTCTCTTAAACTATTTAAATATATTACGTAAGGTAGATGATCGTTATTGTCAAATCATGTTATAATTTAATTCTGTAATATTTAACTTTAAGTGGTGTTGTTGTCCCAAATAAAAACTATATTCATCAGTTTGTGGATGCAACTTATTGCATTTCATATATTGTATGCAGCACCTTACAAAATAAAATAAATAATAAAATACTCTTATTTGATTGAAAAGAGTGGCCGTTGAGTTTCTTGTATGTTCTTTTCACGAGATTAACTTTTTCCGCACAAATGATAGATTCAGTAATTTAAAATAAATATTTATAGTAACCATTAAAACTAAGTGCAGTTTAAGCCTAATTGAATAAAGTTTATTTGACTTTGACTATACCTAGGTAACACTCAAAATGTTTAGAAAATGAAAAACGGCTTAATGTAGAAAGTTGCCAATATTTTTATTGTTTTCGAAGTAATCTCCGTTCCTCTCTACACATGAGAAAAGCAGTGGGCCCATTCTTCCTTAGGGGCCTCTTCTATGGCATTTTCGTACGCTTTCACCGTATGTTCAGGGCTCGTAAAGCAAATACCTCGAATTTTATCTTTAGTTCTTGGGAATAAATAAAAGACGCAGGGCGCCAGGTCTGGACTGTATGGCGGATCACTCATTATCTCGACACCTGCCATAGTCTAATATTCAACAGTCCGCTTTGCGGAGTGCGCTTAAGCATTGTCGTGGTGAAGGAGGATCCTGCTTCGAGGGCGCTGCTGTTGAATTTTTTCCAAGACAACAGGCAAACAGCGACTGACATACCAGTCTGCAGTAACTGTCCTTCCATCTTCTAGCAGAACTGTCACGAAATGACCTTTTCATCACCTGTTGCCGTCGCATCGCCGTTGAACTTATCTAATATTGGGCGACACCAGTCCATGCGAAGGTGTTTCTGCTCGTCGGTTAAAGTATGGGGAACCCATCTGGTACAAAGCTTCCTGACGCCTAAATGTTCGTGTTATATTTTTTGAACTTGACTCATACCAATGCCTAGGCTTGCCCATATCTGCTGACAGGTCACTCTCTTATCTTCCTCTATCATGCCTCGCACAGTACTGATGTTATCTTCAGTAGTCGCTGTGATGCGGATCACCATTGAGATTGCTACGTCCACTCTTGAGCTCGTTAAACCAATTGTACATAGTGGCACGAGATGGGGCTTCATTAAGAAATGCTAATCGCAGCCTATCATAGCTTTGTTGTTGAGTAAGCCCACAACGAAAGTCATTCTTCTTCTTCTTCACACGGGCGGTTTCCGCAACTTGACGTCATATGCGCCTATTTTTCGTGCGAGGATGGTAGACGCTACTCCAACCAGCCTAGCTCCTCCAAGATGTCACCCAACTTCCTAACGTTTCCGAAGACTTCCCGAAGGGCGCCTGGTGATCCCAGGTGCTTCGCCCTGTAGTTTGCCACCTCTTTGCACTCCAGCAGAACGTGAGCGGCTGTTTCTTCTGCTTCTTCGTCTGCATAGGGGGCTGTCTGTGAACGAAAGTCATAGTAAATCTTTGATCGAAAATTTTCTCGCGTTAGGTTCATTTTCACGTGTAACAAGAGTTTTAGATTTGCCGCCAATTCACAAAAACAAATGACAAATGAATGCAATATTCTGCTTTAAGTTACCAAAGAGTTCTAGAATAGAAATTCAAAAAAGTTTTCATTAGTAAAGTTTCTAACCGGCCAGTTCAAAACATTTTCAGTGTTACCCACGTAGCTAATGTGTGGGATTTTGTTTTCTTTGATATTTTATTTTTTTCTATCAAAAATAGTCTTAACATAATACAGATGTGTCAAGGCGGTGATTTTACAAATCACAATGGAACGGGAGGTAAATCAATATATGGAAGGAAGTTTGAAGATGAAAATTTCGTATTGAAACATACAGGACCCGGTATTTTAAGTATGGCCAACTCCGGACCGAATACAAATGGATCTCAGTTTTTTCTTTGTACGGCTAAGTAAGTTTCAGTTTGCCCGTAGGGGTTAAGTTACCACCCACATCCACATTATCTTGCAATACCAGAGTAATCACGAGAGCCGTTGCCGGCTTTTAAGGAAGGTGAACATGCTTTTTGAATTTATTTTGATTGAATTTATGTCCTCATATATATTTTTTATTACAACAAATTAAGTTTCCTTATTTGTATGGCCGCTTAACTGTGGCGGCCATACCTACTGCGAAAATCGGCGCATTTCTAAACCACTTCAGGTTGGTAAAATGAATATAATATTTATGTACGACCTGGTTACATTATCTCTGGACCTGACGTCGATGACGTCACATCGTAGCTTTGTTACGGTGTGCAAAACAAACATTACTAGGATATTATTATTAATAAATAAACAACGATGTGTATTTTCAGACTATAGATTGATGTAAAGGTGTTGTGTTGTAATGCTGGTTATTATTATTATAAAATGATGAAAAATCATTAAAAGATTCTGGGTTAGGTAAAGAAGTATTTATTTTCTGATAGAACTATTATAGCGATACAAAACAGCAGAAACTACAGAAATATTAACAACTAAAGTCAAAACGTAACAATGAAACCTTCAATAACAAATCAGTGATAGTACGAAAATATCACGACATGTACCTAACGGTAATGAAACTGCAAACCGTACTGACGCAACAGGACGAGCGTGAGGGTGAAAGGGGAACGGGAGGGGCTTCACGTTCCAGCGACGTGCAGAGATAATGACGCTGTGTAGTAGTTTTTTTTTTAATGAAAATAAGGGACGAGACGAGCTGGACGTTCGGCTGATGTTAATTGATACGCCTTGCCCTTTACAACGCCGCCCAGGATTCTTGAAAAACCCAAAAATTCTGAGCGGAACTGCAACTTCTCTCGTCACCTTGAGACGTAAGATGTTAAGTCTCATTTGTTAGTATTGTTAATCGAAGGCCAATTATTAATTGTATTTTCAGGACAGATTGGCTTGACAATAAGCACGTGGTATTCGGTCACACAATATCGGGGCTGGATGTTATCAAGAAAATGGAGAGATACGGCAGTAAGAGTGGGACAACCTCAGCCAAAGTTACCATAAGCAACTGTGGAGAATTACAGTGATATATCTATTTAATAAATGTTTTTTTTTCGACTGATTGGAAGCTGACATCCCGTGGATAGAAGTACAAGTTTATCAATAAACTACTACAACTTTCACAATAACAATTAATAAGGGCTACAAAAAATCCTTTAATTAATCCAAATAAAATTAAGATTTTTATTTCAAATTTAATTAATTAAAATTGATTTTTGGTACTCTCGACCTAGTTCCTCAACAGTATTTATAGAATATACCTTAGATAATTTATACGTCTAGATACACTGAGACAGCTGTGAAAACGTCGAAAAAATAGTGGCTAACCGTTAACCTCTATTTTCAGTAAACACACGCACAGTGCACACACTAAAACAAAGTGGAGTATCGCGAGTGTAAGACATAGCTGTCATGCATACTAAATATATTATATTTATTATTATCATGGATATTTAGGATTGACGTCACGGTTGTGTCACGGTTCACGTCGGCTCCGCAATTAAAAACGTTTTAAAATTGTATTAAAGTTGGTTCAGATAAATTAACTAGTTTTATAAGTTTGACGAAGTGTGTGACTCATAATAAGTATACTATTTTCAAAGTAAAACGTAAGTGATTACAATTTAAAAAGTTGTTAAGACCTAGAAAAGGCTAAGCGGTTGACAAGTGCTTCGAAATATTTAATTTAATTTAGCTTCTTTGAATTGTGTAAATGTTTGTAATGTGCAGTGTTTAGTGATTCAAAAATTAATCTAGAAAGAGTGGAAAAAGTACTAGGGGCGTATAGCAATCAAACAACAAAGTGAAAGTGTTAAAGCAGTAAACAGTAAGTTCCATACGTCTTAGGCATAATTACTTAACATTTAATTTGCACTAATTGTTGAACTCACGGATCATTTAACTATACAAACACTGATATAAAAAACTGATACCGAAATAAAATACATAATTAGTGTGATAAGTGTAATACATCAAGTGTACAAATAATGCTTTAAAATTGCAATACACCGTCAAAAAATAGAAACTTGTTCAATCTTGTGACATTATTTATAATATCTAATTTACAATTACCTTCAGATCCATTTCCGCTTTCTGCGAATCAGTACTGTTATTTCAACTTAATAGCTATTGTACTGTTGGATAAGTGGTTACGCTGTGCAACACATTGTACCGTAAAATACCGCGAGGTCGTGCGATCGAATCTCAAACGCCAAATTTTTTTTTTCTTCTCTAGCCATAATAAGAAGTATATTTTTTCCACACAAAAAATGTCATCGAAAATTGGTTTAAGCAGTTTAACAAGCAGTGGCCGTAAGAAGGCAGTTCTTGTAGTATGCTATAAATGTAAAAAACATGTAGACATAAAAAGCACTGCATTATGTTCGATCTGTAACAACAGATATGAACCAGATTGTATTGGATATCCTGAAAAAACATATCGCATGATGGATCTGGAATCCAAACAGAAATGGAAATGCATGTCCTGTATTAAAAACAAAAAACAAGTAAAAAGTCATACTTCGAACGTAACACTGAGAAATAAAAAAAAAGATTACAGCTAAAACCTCACCGCCTATAGAAGAATCACAAACCCTAGATTCGCATATACTAACAGACTACAACACATCCTCTGAATCATACAATACATCAGCGAAACTATCAAATAGTTTGGATGGCACATTGTCAGTTCCAATCTCAATCCAATCAGACTTAGTATCTTGGTCGGAGATGAAAGATACCATTTCTCAATTAACCGTTAAGCTTGAGTTCAGGCAAAATGAACTTGATAACAGAATATTGGAAAATATCGATCTTCGAAGTCTAGTACAGAGGTTGACGGATGAAAACAATAAATTAAAATCATCACAACAAACTTCTTCGTCAGTGGAAAATATGTCTAGTAGCAGTATTAAAAATGCACAATGCACAACATCCATCCCTTCTTCGCCCAAAAATTATTCAAACGGCAACCCTATTTACGAAGATAGAACACTGTCCCTGAAAAAACAAATTACAGATCTACAGCAGCAGTTGGATAGCGCTAAAATTGAAATTTCAACTCTAATAAAACAAATAGAGACACTAACACAATACTTGCACAATAAAAGTGGGGACCTCAAATTGACAACGTCTCCTCCACCCGATACATGCACCCTTTCGATCACAACAAGAAAATTCGGGCACGAACCTAAACGAATAATACTTATTGTCAGTCGAGAAGCAATACTAAGTATGAAAAATACAGAGTTTTTGCGGAAACGAAGCCTAACGCGAAATGTTATGACATAGTGAAGAACTGCATAAGAACAGCCTTAAATCCGGACGATAAACTAGTGATATGTATAGGGGAAAATGATAACAATTTAAAGCAAGTCTTATCACAATTAGAATTAATACTACAGTCCTTTTATAACAATAGAATAATTGTATTAAATGCTTATAAAAGTCACTCTTTTAACACTTCAAAATTGAATTACAGTATAGAAAATTTATGTAAATAGTTTAAAAAAAGCTACTTTATTAACAGTCTATATTTTAAGTTTTCAGAGATCTGTAACTCTATAAATTATGTAATAGACTGTAACGACTATGATGAGACCTACTTGTACCCTAAGAATATTAGGGAATTTGTTATGCGTAATGCAACTAGCGGCAACACGACTACGTGTAGAAAGGAGCCTAAAAAAGGCACAATTCCTTTCTATTTCGATGTACAAAACTGTGATAAAAATAAACAAAATGTTAAGCCCACGGCATCTATCGAAAATGTAAGCAAAGGTACGATACCTTACTACTTCCCTGTACAAAAAAATAAAAAAAATCTTTTTCGAGTCTAACACCCGTACATTTCATATTATGCACCAAAATATTCCTAGTATTTTATCAAAACGGGAACTATTAGAAATAACAGTCCAGCAGTTAAAAGCGTCACAGAAAGATCCAGATGTAATATGCCTGTCAGAAACTTTTATAAAAAAAGGATATGAGCATTTTATCAAAATATATAATTATCAAATTGCTGCCAACTTCAGCAGAGAACAGCAAAGAGGAGGTACTTGTATCTTAGTAAAAAACGACATTCCTTTCAAAGATTTACCATACATTAAAAAAATATGCTACCCAAAACACATTTGAAGCCTGTGGCATAGAGATTGAATGTTATAAACTGCTAGTTATTTGCCTATACAGAACACCTAACTCAGATACCACCCAATTCTTATGTAAATTAAACGACCTTTTAAGCTACTCAACTAATAAATATAAATTTAAAATGCGTATACTTATAGCAGGGGACCTTAACATAAACACGTTAAAAAAAGGCAATATTACTAATCATTTACGAGACATAACCTACAATTTTAACATGAAAATTCACATAGACGTACCTACTCGCAAGTCATCTTGCATAGATCATATTCTTAGCAATATTCCAAATGCTAACGCAACAGTCATGCCGCTTTATCTCTCTGACCATGACACAGGCCAAATGTTAAGCTTTTCTGTTAATGAAAAGCCGCAAAGAAGTACTACATATTTTATTTATAAAAGAGATTATAATTTGGACAATATTCGCAAGTTCAGGGAATGCTTAAACAATTTATCCTGGGCGCATATATATATGCAAAATGACGCAAATGCATTCAGTGAGTTTCATGAACTATTATGTCTATTTTACAATCTTTGCTTCCCAAAAGTGAAAGTAAAAATAAATAACAAAAATAAAAATAAACAAAACTGGATAAGTCAAGGCTTAAAAAAAAGTTGTTTGAATAAACGTAAACTAAGATGTAAATACTATAAAAATAAAAATACTAGTAATAAAAATAGATATAAGACATATTCTAATATTCTAAAAAAATGTATTGTGAATTCAAAAAAAAATGAAAACATTAAGTATATAAACAAACATGATAATAAATGTAGAGCCACATGGGCAGTAATTAAAAATGAAATACGAGACACAAACTGCAAAGGAAACATAGAGAAAATTATAGTTAACAACACGACAATAACAAAACCCGTTGATATTGCTACTGCCTTCAACAATCACTACATTAACTTAACACATAAAACAACACAAAAAAGTATTAAAAAATCATATAATATTAGTGCCCATGTAAACTCAATGTTCCTAAAACCCATGACAGAAAATGAGGTTAGACGAGAAATAATGTCTTTAACTAACTCTAATTCTGTAGGTTATGATGAAATCAACACCAAAATTATTAAAGAGTGTGCTAATCAATTAACTGCCATTTTAACACATTTAATAAATACATCGTTTGAGACGGGCACTTTTCCTGACGCCCTGAAATATTCATTGGTTAAGCCATTATTTAAAAAAGGTGAAAAATGTAATATTAATAACTATCGTCCAATAACTTTGATACCCATATTGTCTGAGATATATGAAAAGTGCATGTACAGAAGATTAAGCGACTATTGCGAAAAATTTCATATAATTAGCAACGAACAGTTTGGCTTTCAAAAAAATAAGTCCACTTCATTAGCGGTATTCACTCTTGTAAAGTCTATAGTTACAAGTATCAACAATAGCAATGTAACTACTGCACTATTTTTTGATATCTCGAAAGCCTTCGACTTAGTCTCCCACAATCTGCTACTAGATAAGCTTGAATTAATCGGTATCAGGGGTCCTACACTTCAGTGGATAGCATCATATCTTAGCAACAGGCAACAATGTGTCGTTATTGATAAGATAGATGACAATGGAGATATGGTCCCTTTCTTGTCCGAATACAAGGACAATAAATGTGGCGTTCCACAAGGAAGTGTGCTGGGCCCTATCCTATTCTTATTATATATAAATGATATTATTAACATAACCAAACATCAATGTGTGTTATTTGCTGATGATATCACAATCGTTGTAGCGTCTGAAAAAAATAATAACTGTATCAATAATCATGAGATTGAAATAAATAACACTATAAATAAATTAATACAATGGATTGATATAAATAATTTGAAAATAAATCTTAATAAATCCGTATATATCAATTTCAATAAATGTTATAATCCTAAATACAATATACAACTAAAAATAACGACAATTAAAGAAGAAGCACATACAAAGTTTCTAGGAGTAATAATAGATGAGAACTTCAATTGGAAAGAGCAAGTAGACAATATATGTAAGAGAATAAATAAGTTCGTATATGCGCTTAAGCAAGTCAAAAGAGTAACAAGCTTAAAAACTGCTATAATGATAAGTCATGTATCATCGGTCACGCACATGTAGAATCAGTACTGCGCTACGGGCTTATATTATGGGGACACAGCACAGATATCAAGAGAGCATTTATTGCTCAAAAAAAGTGTGTTAGGGCAATGTACGGGATGCATCCTGAGCAATCGTGTCAACCCATATTTAAAAAACTAGGATTGTTACCTTTGCCGTCGCTTTACATCTTCGAGATATGTATGTTTGTAAAAAAAAATAAAGAATTGTTTAAATCAGCTAATGATCTAAATCCGCGGAAACGACGTGATCCACAAAGACTCATTCTTCATGATGTTCCAAAAATTACCAAATATAATAGAAGTTGTGTATGTAATTGTGTTCGTATTTATAATAAGTTACCGAGTAGCATAAAAAATTTAAATTCTAGATTATTCAAGAATAAGCGATATAGTTGGCTAAATGATTATAATTTTTATAGTATTAAGGAATTTATGGAAATGAAATTCTGATTATATTCATTGTGTTTAAATATTTGCATGCTAGGAATAGTGCTGGCAAAACATGTAAGCTCTTATTATTTATTTAAATTTAAACACCATTGTATATTATGTGTTTTGCAAATAAATATATTATTATTATTATAAAATAATATAATAAACTTGGCCAGTTAACTTACGTTGGCTAATAGTAAGAGACTCATTCTAGACGCATATATTATCTAATAGAAATACCTTAAAAAGCACATTTTAAGTTACTGTATTTGTCCACCACCTCTATATCGAGTAATGTGTCACTTAAAGTTTAAACAGTACTCGCATGATAGTAGAGCTCCATCACACGTTACCCTACTAATATTATAAACGTGGAGTTTTGTAAGAATGTATGGATGTATGTTTACTCTGTCACGCAAAAATTACTGAATAGATTTTGATGAAACTTTACAATACTATTGCTTACACATCAGAATATCACATTGGCTGTAATTTATAAACATAAAGTGTGAATTATCAAAAAGAAAACGATAAGTGCCAAGTAAATATGAAAAAATCTGCCATCTGCGAGTTATTCAGGTGTGCACTGTAAAAACCGAGTTACAAATATGTAATGTACAAGGGAAATGGAAATGACTGTCGTTGCCATAGACAAAGAGCTCTAACGCCGAACTTCCCGCGGTGTCAGAGCTCTATGCCTGAAGTACAGTTCAGACAGAAAACTGTTAGGCGAGCTCTGTTTTCGTTGGACGTCAGGAAGTCGAGCGGGCCGGATGGCATTTCTCCAATCGTGCTTAGAACGTGTGCCCCTGAGTGGACGCCGGTGCTAACGCGTTTATTCCGGCACTCTTATTCCAAAAGGCGTAGTCCCTGACTCATGAAAGCCTTGTCCATGCGATCAAAAAAAGGAGACTGTTCGGATCCTATTACCTCCCTGCTCTCCAAAATCATGGAGAGTATAATTAACCGCCAGCTCGTGGTATACCAGTAGGGGGTCACCAGTTGATCAACGATCTACAGTACGGATTTGGCCATGGTCGGACGGCAGGCGATCTTCGGGTATACCTAAAACATAGATGGGCGGCGGCTATTGAAAGCAAGGGGGAAGGCCTGGCAGTTAGCCTGGATATAGCGAAGGCCTTTGATCGTGTATGGCACAAGGTTCTCCTCATGAAACTTCCAGCATTTGGGCTTCCCGAGAGCTGCAGCTTCCTCACTGGGCGGAGCATACAGGTAGTGGTCGACGGTTATTGCCCGAACCCGAAGCCCGTGAATGCTGGAGTGCCCCAAGGCTGTGTGCTATCTCCCACGCTTCTTCTTTCTTCTGCATATCAATGATATGTTGGACACCTCCAACATACATTGCTATGCAGACGACAGCACTGGTGATGCCGTATACACGGGCCATGCAGGTCTCTTTCGGGAAATCGTCGACCAGTGCCGGGAGAAACTTGTGCCTTCTATCGAGTCCTCTCTTGAGAAGGTCGCGGAATGGGGTGAATTGAAGCCAAATTGGCTTCGCAGAAATCTGGAATGAACTTTCTTGTGCAGTGTTTCCGGGACGATACAACATGGGTACCTTCAAAAAAAGCGCGCACACCGTCCTTAAAGGCCGGCAACGCTCCTGTGATTCCTCTGGTGTTGCAAGAGAATGTGGGCGGCGGTGATCACTTAACACCAGGTGACCCGTACGCTCGTTTGTCCTCCTTTTCCATACTAAAAAAATGTTTATCTTAAATTTTGTTATTAAAAGCCCGCGACAACTGCTAATAATCTTTTGTTAAGTTGATATTATTGTTACTAATGATTTAGAAATGTATTTTATAAAATTTGCACGTCATAAATGTGGCAAACATGTACGTACATTTATGTAACATCAATCTAACATGTTTATGCAAATAAAAACTTTGACTTTGACAGCATCTGTCTATCTTTTATGTGTAAGCCATTTTCCCCAACCATACAATACAATTCACAATTTATTTCTAACGCGCATTTGGTAGTAACAAATTGATGTTTATAACAAAACATATTATACTTTTATCGCATCTGGTATTTTATACAAAATGATAAACTGTTGTCTTTAACTCTACATCATTTGGACAAATATTTAAATAGTTATCACCGTCGTTATCATATCTTCGACGTCGATATGGCCGTGTGTTTCATGTACGTGTACCTACACGTCGTATCGTATATATTTTTTTTTATAGTTTTGAAAACTAAACTCCTTCAAGTTTTTATATTCTATGAAATAAAACCAAAACGGATTTTGTTAAAGCACATTTTAATATAATTCACGAACAAGCTTACATAATATATAAGTAATTGTAAAATTAAATAGAAAATTGTTACAAAATAATAAATATGCCACGCTCTTCTAATAATGAGACATCGACGGTTTAATATTTTTTTTTTGGAGAGGAGGAATAGTAGATTGTTAACCGAGGGTAGAAAGAATCAATTCCCGAGGTATTTAGACGGCTATACCCCGAGTAGGAATTTATTTTTCATTTCTCATACTCGGAAAGTAATGTTATTTTGATCTGATTATTGGGTGGAAAATGCTGCTTCCCTCTATAGAGAGGGAAAAACTCATACAAATTACTTACCACCTAAGGGTCGGAATGAACTTTGAAAACAGAACTGTTGTCAGTTGAACTGTTAACAGTTTTATGTAAAAAAAACTAATTAAAAAAAATTCTGCGGGCGTGTGACTTTCTAAACAGCCAGTGTGAACTTAGCGCAAACTTCTTTGGGCGGAATAAGTCGCAATTACGCGGTGAGTTCCATATTTAAAATTCAAAAAGTCGACATAAATTATTGTCCTAATTTGACAATAAATTTTAAAAAGATATTACTAATATTATTACATATCATCTATGAATAGTTCAGATAAACAAATAGTTTTATTTTCCTCATTTTCGAAATGAAAAGTAGAATGTTTAACACGGGTAAAAAATAGTAGATTGTTAACCTAGGGTCGATAGAATCAATTCCCGAGGTACCTAAATAGGCTCGGGCGGCTATAGTCCGAGTAGGAATTGATTCTTTTACCCGTGTTAAGCACTTTACTTTTCATTTCGAATATGAGGAAGATAAAAGTAGTTGTTTATCTAAACTATTTATTGATAATATATAATAATATTACTAGTACCTATTTAAAATTAGTTGTCAAATTAGGACAATTTATGTCGACTTTTTAAATTTTAAATATGGAATTCACCGCGTAATTGTGGCGGCTTATTCCGCTCAAAGAAGTTTACGCTGTGTTCACACTGGCTGTTTAGAAAGTCACATGGCCACAGCATATTTTTTAATTAGCTTGTATTTACATAAAACTCTTCACAGCTGAAAACAGTTCTATTTTCAAAGTTCATTCCGGCCCTTAGGTGGGAAGTAATTTGTATGAGTTTTTCCCTCTCTACGCAGGGAAGCAGCATTTTCCACCCAATAATCAGAGCAAAACAACATTACTTTTTGAGCATGAGAAATGAAAAATACATTTACGTATTGAAGACCTCGAAACGGGCCTATATGTCGATCTCGGGTGTCCACAACACCCACTACCGACTAAAAACCTCCTGTATGCTTTCAGCCCTCAAGGCTTTTACTGTGACATAGGACGTGGGCCGTGGAGGCCGCAAAGACTACGCAACATCAGCGGGGCGTCTCCTAAGAACCACGGACCGGCTGTTTGCTTGTGGGAAGTATCCACGTCAGGGAGACATAGCCCTTTATATACCTTCACCCTCTCCTCCTTTCACTTTGTACAATATTTTATCGCTGATCGTAATGTTTTCCATTATTTGGGTCAGGAAAAAATGAGAAAAGTTTTCGCCACTGCTTCTTCTGGAATCCCGGAAGTTCCCGTTGGTATTATTCAAAATACGCAAAATACATAACTATGCATTACCTCGGTAGACAGTTGAGTAGATTAGACTTTCTGACGTGGTCGTTCTTGCACTCGATGTTAAACGGGTACAATTGTGTTACTATTACTCTGCATTGACTCCATATGTGTCCGGAATCCGTAAATCACAATGCGAACCTACTATTGAAATCGAACGGCGTAGGTTATCCAAGCCAAAAATATATTTAACGCGAAAGTAGTTCAATGCAACAAAGATACTTCATAATGGCACCCCAGGCGCAATAATTCACTGAACTCAACGTTATAAAAAATTGCTTTGATTCTTTTGCTATCTAGTAAAAATAGTCAAAATGCAAAACCCGTAGTCTTAATAGCCCTTCCGCTGGATTCTGCAGGGACGTGTTTTTTTGATGAAACAAATTTTAAATGAAAGTTTAGGGAGTATGCAATGTATTAGCAATAGGTTTAGCTGGCAACCATGGTTTATCGTAAATAATAAATAAAAAACTTCAATTTTGTATTTAAAATTATAAAAAAAACATATGACTACAAATTAAGTATAATTAAGTAGTTATCGCTAAAAACTTGTCGTGATGGGTGATGGGAAGTGTTACCCATAGAAATCTAAATAAGAAGGTACTAGAAGTGTTATACCCACAAACATGGCGGCTCAAATATGACGTACAGATCACCAGCGACTAAGTAGTGATTTAGTATTAATGTGACCAGCGGGCGTGAATATGGTGTATTTTAGTATAATACCTAAGTGTGGACACTCTGCATAGAACCTGTTTTTTTTTTAAATTAAGTTGCTGGTTTTTATATAAAATTTATAGCGAAACCCAGCTTTTTACTATGAAATTCTAAATTTATTCATCTTGCCGCCATTTTTTATATATAAAACAGCCCGCTGAGTTTTTTGCGCCCGTTTTTCTCAGATCTGAGGCAGTCTATTTTGAAAGGGTGTTAGTTTTTGACGTTCAATAAGTGTTTTTGAATCCTACTTTGAATAAAATTATTTGAATTTGAATTTCAATTATCAACAAAAATGTACCTGGCAACCTTTATGTTGCGGTTGACTGTGAGCTGGAAATGTTATGTTCAACTCTCAGGCTCTCAGGAACTACATTACCCCAATAATTGATAATAATTCAATATATAGATGATTTAAATCATTCGTATAAAATGGATTTTACATAATCGGCATGAGGCTACTTCCTTGACATATCGTCTCTTGCTTTGAACACTAAGATTACTCACATTTATATTCAAATTCAAATTCAAATATTTTTATTCAAAATAGGATTTATAATCACTTATTGAACGTCAAAATCTACCACCCATTCAAAAGAGACTGCCTCAGACCTGAGAAGAATGGGCGCAAGAAACTCAGCGGGCTTTTTTTTTTTATATAAAATATGGATTACAATGTAATATCGTACAATAAACATTAATAATTAAAGAGCCTGAGGGTGTTCGCTTTAATCCCAGTCCGTGGTGTCATTAAGAAAATCGTTTATGCTATAATAACCTTTCCCACACAAACGTTTTTTAACAATTCTTTTAAATTTCGTAACACATTTGTTTTGTACATTTTCTGGGATCATATTGTAGAAGCATATACATCGCCCAACAAGACTTACTAACTCAACCCAACCGAGTAGTAGGCAAAACAAGTTTATGTTTGTTCCTCGTGTTAACATTATGAATGTCACAGTTTCTAGAAACTTCCTCAATGTGCTTATGAACATACAAAACATTATCAAAAATGTATTGAGAAGCAGATATATATTTAATTGCTGCTGTAATTTCTGAAAGTTTTAGCCTTAGATAATTTATACGTCTAGATGGAGTCTCTTGCTGTTAGAAAACCGATAAAAACAGGTCAGGAATAATACTTTAGTGTGCGTGACAAGTATGACACTGTGTTATAATAGTGTGCGTGAATTGCTCAAAAAAGAGGTTAGTGCTAAAGTTTATTTTTTTCAACGTTTTCACAGTTGTCATAGTCGTATCTATACGTATAAATGTTCTAAGGTTTTAGCAATTTTTGATACGTCTGGGTTAGTATTATTTGGCAGTGGTAGGGTGTTTCCAGATATACCAAATTATACAATGCTTCACACACCTCACTTAATGCAATTTTTTTTATTCTTTGGCTCTGGATTATTTAGCTACGTTGTAACAACTTAAAAACTTCAAATTTTATGGAAGTGGAGGACAAAGCGCTTAACGTCACCAGATATTAAGTGATCACCGCCGCCGACTTTCTCCTGCAACACCAGAGGAATCACAAGAGCATTGCTAGCCTGTTAGAGAAGTGTAGGTACACGCTTTTTTGAAAGGTACCCAAATCGAATAAAAATTATTCATGTAGGTCAAGGAAATGACACTTATGAATGTCAAAAGTTTTCCATGTGCAAGTACGTGCAAGTTCCTTAAAACAGCACTTTATTGGAAGCTAGTCCATGCAGATAGTGGGGCTGATATCCAAGTTTGTGGCGTGACGTGCGAAGGTGGAATGCGGCGCCAGGACTTACATAATTATTAAACGCGCCTTATAAACTCATTGACGATAGTTGTGGACTGAATTTATCCGTAAATACAGTAATTCATCCACTTTGGAGTTGCTAATTTTCATGGGTACTAAAGTTGAGACGTACTAGGCAAAATAAGAATTTAGTCAAGGGCCCATGTAATATATGTCGCGGACAGCCGGTCAGCTTTGTTCTGCAGCATAAAGATTCAGTCAATATCTGCGACATTACCTTTTAGTTACTCATGTAGCATTACCGCACAATAATAGGCCATTTATGACATGATGCTGTTTAAGTAACTAAAGTAAACGAGACGTGTGGTTTTCACGGCTGACGACGAATCTTTTAACAGCATATGTTGCAGAACTAAGTCGGTTCGACAACTTGCTTATATGCGGTCTCCATTGATATTACTTATTAATGGTCAGTTTAAGAAGACATCTCTAGAAGAAACAGTAACTATGTTTCCCACGTAAAATGGGCATAGATTTGTGGACAGACAGACTAAAACCCAACATTAAAGCAAAGGTACCAAGTCATTTCGAATGTATTTGTTTTTATCCTGAAATTCAATGAATAAATATCTATCTATACGTTTTATTAAGATTACTATACATCATAAAAATGCATTTTTATTTATAACAGACCTTGTGGTTATCCTACACTGTAATAAACCGGGCAGCACCCCCTACCTTGGAACTCTGATAAAACTTACAACTATCAAAGTTATATCTGCAGAAAATACAAGCGTCTGATCAACGATTGAAATAATAAAAAAAAAGAAATAAAACTACAGAAATGATAGAAAACATCCGACTGCCCTCGTTGTAGGAAAAAGACGATAATCCCGATCTCTAGTCAAAACAGAGCAAAACATTAGCATCGTGTTTGTTGCTTGATTGAAATGTGAGTTGACGGTACTTTAAAATAAAATAAACATTTTAATCATCATGAAACTCACTTTCTCTCAGTATAATTTTGACAGTTGTCTTATACTTTTTGAGAAAATCTAATCAGAAATCTCAAGTGGGCCATTTTATTTGCTGTGTAATTAAAACATACCGGTCTATCGTTTCACATTTTCCGATTCCGCCTACTTCGTAGCATTTAAAGCAACAACTTCAATTCTTTCGTAAACATGTTTCATTGATTATTATTTTATTTGCACAAGAAACTACTGATATTTTCTTGTCAAACATATGTTTGCAATGCAATAAAGGTATACCTTGTCTGTTTATTTTTCGTACATTTAGGTTGGTTTTGTTAACTTTGCAGTTGCATGTGGCATTAACATAATATTTAACCTATACGCGATCGCTAAGGTTGCTAAAATATTGTCTTTATTAAAATGTTTATATTTTTAAATGAGTTTTACAACAGTACTACGGACGATATGTTTTTTAATTGTGTGGAAGCCTTTATAGTTTTTTCATCTTTCTTGGATATTAATTACTAAAGAGTGGCAATGAGTTTCTTGCTACATCTCTTCTTTAGCTCAACCCTTTACGAAGTAGCAGTTAATTCAATATGAAAGTTTTTTTTTGTCATTCATAAGTGTCATTCCGTGACCTACATGAATAAAGTGATTTTGATTTGTTTTGATTTAAATGTCATGCTGAAATTCAGTTTTATACTCGTACAATGCAACTAAACTAAAAGTTAGATCTTATCTGAAAAGGTTATCTAGATCTAGTTCTTACAGAAACAATACTTTACGTACAATAATTGGTACCCACAATAGATTTGGATTTTTTTTTAACACCCCAATAATTCTTAAGGTATTTTCTTTCAATCCCATTAATTGTTGTACAAAAAACAACTAGACTCACAAACACGCTCAAAAACCTACGCGTCTTTTAGACGACAAAGTGTTCAGTGAGAACTGTCCATTTAAAATGATGGATTGTCGTTTTTCAGGTAAGTGCCCCTTTAAATGAACAAAATTATGTAATTAACTTTACGTTTTTTTAATCACTTTTCTAAATTATTACATTTCAATTGCTAAAACAAAATACATCGCTAACGAAATGTGCGAAAGAGACGTCCATTTTGCACCGTGATCAATGAGCTTCTTATGAGCGTACACAATAGATTTTAAACATTACTGCCACGACATAAGTTGTCATATGTTACTTTGAATGAATGTTTTAATGTTCTCTGTATAGGTTCCTACGTGTATAAAACGCCGCTCGAACATTTGTTGTAATAGGCGACTGGATGTATGGATACCTACTTGATTATTGTACGTTAATGCCATATTTTGACACATTTTATCTTCACGATGCCTTAATGATGAGTAAATGAATTATGCGCAAACCTTGAAATACTAAATATTATCTGTGCTATGTCGCTGTTAAGTTGTTTAACTGTTGTAAGTGTCAAAAGTCAAAACATAGTTTAGGCGCTAAGGGTCATACCAGACTCTGCACCACCAATTAGCATCATTTACACAAAATGTAAGCATTAAAAAATTATGTAATTAATATAATATGACCATTTAAATTTGAATAAATAATACAAAACTTGCACATAATAAAATGTAAAAAAAAACGAACTCAACCCTTCTCGTCCCTTCCTATTTTTCAGGCAGCTATTTGCACTGCTTTCTACGCATGAACGATCAACAAAATGACTTAAATTACTTGGTAATAAAAAAATCCTGTTGAGTGATAAATCACACATAATTATATATAAATATTATCATAATAATATTTATTAAGTATGTATATTGTATGGCAAATATATCTTTACAAGTTGAAACGATAATAGCAACGACAGCCTAGAAGGTGTCGTTGAGATTATCGTGAAAGTGACGTTTGGTTATTTGTCAAATTTGAATATTCGTCTCTGACATTTTCAACTAAGAGTAGGGCTAGGACCGATAATATCGAAAAATGTTTCGTTCATTCAATCATCGATTCGACATTGAATACGATGTAACTAAGAGTAGGATTCGACACGACTATTGCCACGATATATCGAATATCGGTTGTAGGAGTAGGCCCCCTGGTCAGGACTGTATGGCGGATGACTCATTATCTCGACACCTGCCATATTCAAATATGCAACAGTACGTTTTGCGGAGTGCGCTGAATTATTGTCGTGGTGAAGGAGGATCCTGCTTCGAGGGCGCTGTTGTCGAATTTTTTTCCAGGACAACAGGCAAACAGCGATTGACATACCATTCTGCAGTAACTGTCCTTCCATCTTCTAGTACAACTGTCGCGAAATGACCTTTCCGACCAAAGAATGAGGCAATCATCTTTTTTCCTTTCTGACTTATTCCTTTCTTTACAGTTGGCCGATCCTCGAAAGGAAACACCCACTGAGCTGATTGCCTTTTGGTTTCGGGTTCGTAGCTATATATCCAGCTTTCATCACCTGTGACGATGTCAAATATATATTTGAGTCACCGCTATTGAGCTTATCTAACATTTGGCGACACCAGTCCATGCGAAGATGTTTCTGGTAGTCGGTTAAGGTATGGGGAATGTTCGTGTAATATTTTTTGAACTTGACTCATACCAATGCCTAGGCTTGCCCGTATCTGCTGATAGGTCACTCTCTTATCTTCCTCTATCATGCATCGCACAGCACTGATATTATCTTCTGTAGTCGCTGATAAAGAACGTTCCTCACGTGGATCATCATTGAGATTGCTCGTTAAACCGATTGTAAATAGCGGCACGAGATGGGGCTTCATTAAGAAATGCAAATTGCAGTAGGCTGCTCATGGGCTTACTCAACAAAAAAGCTATGATAGGTCATAGCTTTTTTATTGAGTAAGCCCACAACGAAAGTCATAATAACTCATTGACCGAAAATTTTCTCGCGTTAGGTTCATTTTCACGTGTAACAAGAGTTTTAGATTTGCCGCCAATTCACAAAAACAAATGACAAATGAATGCAATATACTACATTAGGTTACCAAAGAGTTCTAAAATTGAAATTCAATAAAAGTTTTCATTAGTAATGTTTCCAACTGGCCAGTTCTAAACATTTTCAGTGTTACCCACGTATTGACACAAAAAATAATTTGTCATATTGTCACAAAAATAATAACGCCTAAAGTGAAAATTTGTTTAATAGCAATATCATATTGATGCTAAAGCAAAAATAGAATAACTAAAATTTACTTAAACTTACTTAATTTGTTGATTGTAAACAAAGTCAAAAAGCAAACATTGTCTAAATGAAACACGTTTACAAGTTGTAAATAATAAAATCAATAGATAGTAATCATACACTAATTTTGTGAACACCGGTAATGACAGAACCGATACACGCGAACTTGATGATAAAGTATAGGGTTATAGTCACACGCGGTTCACAATAATTTGTTACTAATCGCTTTACCTATACATTGCTCCTGACCCTTGTGTTTAAATAAGGTTTAGTTCCGTACAAATTGGGTTAATATTTACTTTTGCTTTCATTGTGATCCATGGGCGTACGCCTAAGATATTTACAAAACTGTGAGTTCATTCATTGTAAGTCAGTCGTAGGTAACCATAAGACTATAAATGTATGTTTTAATCGATTTGTGAAGTGTCATATCAAGAATAGGTGAAGATGGGTAGTTTGAAATCTTCCAGCTATCTTCAATCTTATCACCTTTCGATCTTAATCGTCCGACTATGTTCAATCTCATCACTTTTCTTTCTTAATCGTCCGACTATGTTTCATCTCATCACTTTTCGATCTTAATCGTCCGGCTATGTTTCATCTCATCACTTTTCTATCTTAATCGTCCGGCTATGTTTCATTTCATTACTTTTCTATCTTAATCGTCCGGCTATGTTCAATCTCATCACTTTTCAACTTTCATCGTCCGGCTATTTTTCGATCTATCCAGTCTTATGAAAGAACTTAAAAAAATAAATCTTAATATTCTCTCCTATCCTTTAATAAACTATCCTATATATCAAGTTGCATCAAAATGCACAGAGTGTGCGAAATGTGCGACAAACACCGTAAAACGAAATTTTTACATAATTATATAAAGCATTGCGTCACTCGAATACCTACCAATTAGGACGCATTCTGATCGAAATTTGTTTACACTTCTTACGCATCTGACAAACACTTATTTTTTTCTCTTATTGTTAACATCAAGCCATTATTTTAATTTTTCACATCATTTGATGTGGCGGTGTATTATCTTAATGTCTGTACCTATATCTTCATATATATAAATCCTGTGTCCTGATGTTTGTTTCCAGTAGACTTCTTAACTAATGCACAGATTTTAATGGGGATTAGAAAGGAAGAAAAGAAAAGAAAGGAAAAAAAATATTTTGAAACGTATAAGTAAGACATAACATAAAAAATAAATATAAACTTAAGATTGATAAACAAGCAAAAAACAAAAAGACTGAAACATTTCTAATATTTATATACGATTCAAAAAAATTACTTCATGGAGTGCAGTTTAGTGCAACTTGAGAGATATATAGATAGTTTTTATGTCGATTTGAGACCTATAATATTAGTTTTGTATGGAAATAATTATTCGCTATGAGATAATTTATAGACGCGCGGTTTGATAGTTCTGTAGTGAAACAATTTCATTATAACAACAGGGAGCATATTTTACTAAAGAATTCTTGATGTTATGAAATATTATTAACAAATTCATAAAAAAAAACTGTATTTTATATATTATATACAGAACAACATCTGTCGGGTCAGCTAGTCATTAACATCTGATAATCTAAATAAAATAAATTGTTATATTGAACGCTAACTGGACACAGTAGAGAAAGACGCGCAGTGCTGTTATAACTTACTACAAACATAAGTGACGCTGTTCTCGTAACATGTACTGTAAGCGTTTGTTGTAAGTAAAGAACATATTATGACGCATTGGAAATGGAACGGAAAGAAGAACAAAAATATAAGTTTTTGGATACCTGGTAAACGTAAGTGGATATTAAGTTTATTTGTTTATTTATCAAGTGTGTGTGTACGCATGTAAGAAGTTACATATTTCTTTGGTGTAGCAAAACAAAAATACTAAAAACGATAATTCCTCGTACTATTTTACCTTCGTAGAAAGAACAATATTGTAATAAAGAAGGTATTAAATGGAACCGATGAAAATATTAGCTTTTTTTATGACAATAAGGGATAAGACGAGCAGGACGTTCAGCTGATGGTAATTGATATACCCTGCCCATTAGAATGCAGTGTTGCTTAGAATTCTTGAAAAATCCAAAAATTCTGAGTGGCACTACAATTGCGCTCGTCCCGTTAAGTTTTGTTTGCCCAGTAATTTCATACCGCATAATTTGGTCATATACAATAAGAAAGAAATGTTTTTTTTCACAACTTATGCCTTTATTTAATTCCTATCCAATGGTTGTGGGATAGTAGACTCGGTAAAAACTCCGTGAAAGGAAGTTCACAGATTCGTTGAACGTGGTAGAAAATTCCTTGACAACTGTCCTGTGGAAAAACAAACGGTGAGGAAGAGACCTTAGTTTGTACCACGTGGCGTATTGTATCGGCGGCAGGGACAAACAATTCCTGGGAATACTCATGGTGATAAATGCTGTAGAAGACACCCTGGCAACGCATTTCTTGACCCCTGGTGTTGCGGATTTTCATGGTCTTCATGTCAGCCTCTCTCCCGTTTGCCCCTCTTAATACATAGAAAAAAATATATATATTGTACAATTATGGTCACCAAGCGAATTTCCCTTAGTTCGGCTTGAGCTGATTTTACCTGAACGAGGGTCACACCTCATACCATATCCCAGTCTGCCCTGCGCTTCATAAAAAGAATAGGGAAGTCCCAGGCTCAAGGCAGTAATGTGTAAATATTATTGTGTTTCGTCTGAAGGGGGCGGTAGCTAGTTAAATTTATCGGCAAACGAGACTTAACATCTTACGTCTCAAGGGGATGAGCGCAATTGCGATGCCACTCATACTGCATTGTAATAATGGTCAGGGCATATCAATGCAATCAATCTTAACGTCCTCCTCGTTTCGTCCCTTACTGTCATAAGAATATAAAGTTTCCTCTAATAACCACGGATTAAAAAAGTACTTTTCACTTTTAAACTTACACTTAAACAAAGTGACTAACAAATCGCGAGTGTAAGACGTAGTTCTCATGTACACTAAAGTATATGTTATGTTTTTAAAGTAATAACCCTCACTTCTAGGATTAATACACAAATAAAATTTGAAATACAAAATTTTATGAACGATGCGGGTCTCGAACCCACGACCCCCGGCGTTCGAGTAACGGATCGTTATAAAATATTGTTTGCTTTTTTCAACTCTCAGGTTGTGGCTTCATCTACAGGATCTACTTTAGTTATCTACTTAAATCGAATATCGTAATATCTAAACTTATTATTTAATAGCCTGATGGCGGTCATTCCATTCTCATTTTGTGGTATCATTAAGAAAGTCATTCATGTTGTTGTAATGTTTACCACACTAATATTTTTAAGCAATTTTTTTGAATTTCGTAACACATTTGTTTAAAACCATTTTCTGGGATCTTGATGTAAGAAACATCTACTTAGATGTATAAATTATGTAAGGAAGGCTGTATTTACTTATTTGAAATGTTATTTATAGGAAACAAAGTGAACGTAGACGAGCTCAAGAGTTTCAAGTCTCCAGCCACATTCCAACAATCGCTACGAGTGACTGTTATCATTGGACAACTATTCTCACTAATACCTGTTATTGGAGTGTTTAGTACGAAATCGTCTCATGTCAGGTTTGCATACGAGTAGAATCTATATATATATAATGAAAATGGTCTTTGTTTGAGGCTCTTTCTCGCCTAAATCACTGATCGTATCGTGAAACTTTCACCATTCGATGCGAAATTTATCCTAGATGGTTTATGGCTACTTGAAAATTTAATCGATTTCCTTTTAAAATTCGCCAAGCGTAGCGGGCGGGAACAGCGTAAGCTCTATTACGATATATAATATTTTTAGATCAAGACGTTAGTATATACCTCGCATACCTTAATAAACATCGTCTGTCTTAATAATAAAAGGAAAGAAAAGTTACGTCAAGTTTAAAATTACATCTCGCTGTCATGTAGTGACAAAGGTTATCTTATAAAGACAAAAAGTTTTAAACTTGGAATAACTTTACACTGCGTTTATTAATAAGGCAGCGTAAGTTCTTTATTTGAAGAAAATAAAAACAATTATATTCATATATAACCTTATTATTTAAAACACAATACAATAATTTCGAAACAAATTATTAGATACAAGTGGTTAACGATGTTTTGTCATATTAATTAAATACACTGCGCCGGCTCATTGTATGAATTGTCATTGACGGAATTTTTTGTATTGCGAATATAAAGGTATTTCTAAATAAAAAAAAATATTGGTTCACATAAAACCTTCTCCGAAACATGCTGCAATATTCTTATGACATGAGTATTATTCTGATCGGTTCTGTAGTTTTCGCAGTATAAAACTGCTCTGTGCTTCCCCGGGGCGTAAAAAGAATAGGGTAGTCCCAGGCCCTAGGGTGTCGTAAGAGGCGACTAAGGGCTTTTTGAAAGTGGGAAAGTCACGCTACCGTCTTTTGACGTCAGCACAATCGGGCCAGACACGTCTGGGTTACTTACCACACTCGCACAGAATACCGGCGTGAAGTAGCGGCCTGGTGCCGCTATGTTTCGTATAGGTTAGTGTCAAAGACCGGAGGCGATTATTTATGCCTCATGCCCGGGTGTGTGTACACACAGACCGAATAAAATTTTCTGTCGACCGAGACTGCGACAGCAGATATCTGCTGTCGCCGTCTCGGCAATTTTGAGGGTACGGACCTGTCTATTCTCTGGCTCCGCGTAGATTTAGTGGACCGCGTCTGCATCTATGCGTGCGTCTACAGGTCCCATAGTGGTAACGGAGAAACCGATCACCTCATGGGCTGCGTTCAAACGGCAATTGACGACGTGCTTGCACAGATCCCCTCCGCAGAAATCGTAGTCTTGGGTGATTTCAACGGGCACAATGCCGAATGGCTTGGATCACTACGCAGGGCGAGTCTGTGGTACGTCTTGGGGCAAGGTTTGTTTCCCTTCGGATGATCCTAGTGCCTGCGCCGTTGCAGTAGCTGATGTGATACTGCAGGGCATGGATATTTTTATACCAAGCTCTGTAGTAACGATCGGTGGAAGATCACAGCCCTGGTTCGATGCGTCAGTTAAAGCAGCATCTGACTGCAAAAAACACTCGTATCGAACTTGGGTTGCGGCGCTGGGCACAAAGGATCCGAACTGCAAAGTTCTTAAGAGGAAATATAACCGTGCCTCCAGATTTTTTAAGCGGCAAATCGCCCGTGCGAAGTCAAAGCAAGTCGTCAAAATCGGCGAGCAGCTTTCCAGTTACAGGACCGGAACACGCAAGTTCTGGTCGTTGTCGAAAGCTGCTCTCGGTAACTTCAACCATCCGCCCATGACGCCGTTGCACATGAGGAATGACACCCTGGCCCATACGGCAAAAGAGAAAGCCGATCTACTGTGCGCTCTTTTCGCCTCTAACTCGACTCTTGACGACAACGGAAAAACACTGCCGACCATCCCGCGGTGTCAGAGCTCTATGCCTGAAGTACAGTTCAGACAGAAAACTGTTAGGCGAGCTCTGTTTTCGTTGGATGTCAGGAAGTCGAGCGGGCCGGATGGCATTTCTCCAATCGTGCTTAGAACGTGTGCCCCTGAGTTGACGCCGGTGTTAACGCGTTTATTCCGGCACGCTTATTTCAAAGGCGTAGTTCCTGACTCATGGAAGTCAGCCCTTGTCCATCCGATCCAAAAAAAAAAGGAGACAGTTCGGATCCGTCAAACTACAGGCCTATTGCTATAACCTCCCTGCTCTCCAAAATCATGGAGAGCATAATTAGCCGCCAACTTTTGGTATACTTAGAGGGTCACCAGTTGATCAACGATCGACAATACGGCTTTCGCCCTGGTCGGTCGGCAGGTGATCTTCTGGTATACCTAACACATCGATGGGCGGCGGCTATTGAAAGCAAGGGGGAAGGCTTGGCAGTTAGCCTGGATATAGCGAAGGCCTTTGATCCTGTATGGCACAAGGCGCTCTTTTCAAAACTTCCATCATTTGGGCTTCCCGAGAGCTTATGCAAGTGGACCTCCAGCTTCCTCACTGGGCGCAGCATACAAGTCGTTGTCGACGGTTTTTGCTCGAATCCCAAGCCCGTGAACGCTGGAGTGCCCCAAGGCTGTGTGCTATCTCCCACGCTGCTTCTTCTGCATATCAATGATATGTTGGACACCTCCAATATACATTGCTATGCAGACGACATCACTGGTGATGCCGTATACACGGGCCATGCAGATCTCTCTCGGGAAAACGTCGACCAGTGCCGGGAGAAACTTGTGTCTTCTATCGAGTCCTCTCTCGAGAAGGTCGCGGAATAGGTTAAATTGAACCTTGTCCAATTTAACCCCCAGAAGACTCAAGTTTGCGCGTTTACCACTAAAAAAACCCCATTTGTCGTATCACCGCTCTTCGATAACACTTCCCTTAAAGCCTCGCCAAGTATCGGAATACTGGGTCTCGAAATCTCGAGCGATTGCCAATTCCGTGGCCATCTGGAGGGCAAAGCCAAATTGGCTATGAAGAAGCTGGGCGTCATCAATAGAGCACGGCAATACTTCAAGCCGGCCCATATTCTAGCGCTCTACAAAGCGCAGGTCCGGCCACACATGGAGTATTGCTGTCATCTCTGTTCTGGCATACCCCATTATCAGCTCGATCCATTTGACCGCGTGCAACGCAGAGCAGCTCGAATTGTCGGGCACCCAGTGCTCTTTGAACGGCTGGATCACTTGGTGTTGCGTAGAGACGTCGCTACATTGTGTGTCTTCTACCGCATTTATCACGGGGAGTGTTCCGAAGAGCTGTTCAACCTGATTCCTGCCGCCGAATTCCACCTTCGCACGACACGCCACAAGTTAGGATATCATCCACACCATCTGGATGTGTGGCGGTCCTCCACAGTGCGGTTTTCAAGGCGCTTTCTTCCACGCACTACAAAGCTGTGGAATGAGCTTCCTTGTGCGGTGTTTCCGGGACGATACGACATGGGTACCTCCAAAAACAGCGCGTACACCTTCCTTAAAGGCCGGCAACGCTCTTGTGATTCCTCTGGTGTTGCAAGAGAATGTGGGCGGCGGTGATCACTTAACACCAGGTGACCCGTACGCTCATTTTTCCTCCTATTCCATAAAAAAAAATGTCACCATAAAATATCTGAGTTAAATTTAAACTTTGATAACGGGTCTGTAAAGTCGTATTGCGAAATTGCACCTATACCTGTTACCATTACAAATTCGTTAAACTCATCTCCAGACTATGCTTTTTCACTATTGAATGATTATATTTTTGAATATCATAAAATCTTTAAATTTTATCATGTTTCTGGCTCTGATGTTATAAAAGGTTTTAAATCTATTAAATATAAGGCGACAAATGATGTTTGGGGCATATCAGTTAAACTTGTCAAGTCTTTGATTGATATTATTGCGCCAGATTTAGCTATAATATTTAACAATTGTAAAGAATATGGTGAATTTCCTGACCTAATGAAACATTGTAAAGTAGTTCCACTGTTTAAATCAGGTTGTACCAGTAACCCTACTAATTATAGACCAATATCTGTACTACCCACTTTTAGTAAAATTTTTGAAAAGTTAATTTTAAATCAATTGCTTCGTCCTTTTTTCCATAATAATTTTATTGTACTCTAAACAGTTTGGTTTCACCCAGGGTCGTTCAACTACCGATGCTGGTGTTGATTTGATACATCATATATTTGAAGCCTGGGAAGAGTCTCGTGATAATAATAATAATTCTTTTATTTCAGGCCAATTACGTCCCATAGTTAACATCTATTCTTTATTCTAATTAAAAGTGAACTTAAAAACTAGAAAACCATCACTGTTTAAGGATGTGGTGTCCAAAATATAAAAATATAAAGATATAAAAATTCATAATATTAATTACATGTCCAATTTATTTTTTGTTATTCTCCATGTGAACAGATATCCATCGTTTATATATAGGGCTCCTGATATCGTAAGATATAGCCGTGAGGATTTTATTTTTTGAGCTGCGCAATCGACTCCAAAATGTCGCGATTCTCGTTCTTATTACAGCGAAGAAGTCAGGGACCCCACCCTCCACGAAGATGCCTGATGCACTGCAGCATCTCGGAAGATTCATAAGGGCCCTGTATGTATCATTATACTGGGCCCTTATTCTTCTAAATTCTTTGTGTTTAAATGTAACCCACAGCTGACAGGTGTACATGCCTAGGCAGTAAGCTTTGATTAGGGTAGTCTTTACATCCCTACTGCATTTAGCGAATCGTCGCGCAAGCATGTTTCCTCTGACAGCGAGGGCCCTTCGTTCTCGCTCGATATCTTCGTCATCTTGCAGCCTCTCCGTTAGCACGTGACCTGAATATTTGAACTGCTTAACAACACTAATAACCGTTCCGTTTAGTTCCACCTCAGGTACCCTATCCGGACCTCCACCTGCAGGGAACACCATCATTTTGGTTTTGGAAACGTTATATTTCAGACCATGTGCATTAGCATAATGCTCACAGACTGAACAACCACACAGACAGACAGCTTCCTCAACCCCTTGATCGAGGGGCTGAGAAGCACTATATATATATTATACTGACACATATATTTCCTACGTGACAGCCGACTTTGGTGCCTCTGAGCTCCTCGATCAAACAATTCACATACAGGTTAAAAAGATCAGGAGAGGTCACCCCACCTTGACGAACTCCACATTCTAACCTATACAAGCTAGATGTTGCGCCGCCCCATTTTACAGAGTTCGTTTGGCCTCCGTACCAGAATCTCAGCAAATTGGCCACACGCTTGGGCACCTGTGAGGCCAACAACTTCCTCCACAGAATGTTATAATTAACCAAGTCAAAAGCGCTGCTAAGGTCTAAGAAGCAAGCGTATACGGACGTGTGACGAGTTGTGTAGTGACTTACAGCGCTCTTCAGGCTAACAATAGAGGCATCTGTCGAAAGACCGGCACGGAAACCAAATTGAGCATCATCAATCTTAATGTTCTTAAGCAGTACAGGGTGTATAAGACGTTCTAATATTTTACCTATTATAGTGCTTAAGGAGATAGGTCGATAGTTCGTTGTACTACTAAGATCGCCTGTTTTATTCTTGACAATAGGTACAACTAACGTATGCATTAGAGCTTCCGGTAAGTATGCAAATTTGATACAAAGATTAAAAAGACAACTTAAATGATTAAATATTTTATCACTGGCCCAGAGTATATGCTCGATACTGAGCCCATCGTGTCCCGGAGATTTGCCTCTCTTCATACTCATGATGTATTTCGCGATATCTTTGCTTGTGAATTCTATATCATCATCTTTATGATATGTTTTCGGCTCGGGCATATACTCTACAGTCAGAGGGTTAACTTTGACCTTTTTGCAAATACTTCGGCTATATCTGACGGTGTCTGGGCACCCTCTACTGACACAGGTAAGGTTTGTTTATAATTTAGTTTTTTGGTTGAATTCCAAAATTTTACAAAATTCTTATTTCTCTTATGTAAAGCCAATATATTCATTTTAATACTCTCTTCGTTCTTAAGACACCATTTAATTTTATTTTTAAATACAGTACGACTTCTCCGCATGTTATCATATTCTAGTCCGCTGGAAGGCCTGCCTAGCTTTTTGTCTCGTTGGTTTACCTGTCTCCTTCTGTTCACATGGAGAAGAACTTACAATAGCTGCACTCTGCAGTACGTCGACAATGTGCCTGTAATAATTATCTATATATATATATATATATATATATATATATATATATATATATATGTCTATGACTACACATCATAATATTAGTACATACACACACAGGTGGATCACAAAATAAATCTAAATTATTAAAACAAAATTCACGGTAGGCGTTTATTTCGTCACTTGATCTCTCGCCCCATCTTACAAATTTTTGTGTATCGAGTGTACTATAAATGGCACGGTTAGTCGCCACCCTGGTGATATCACACTCGATACTCAATGGGTGATGATCGGACCATCTGACGTCATGAGTGACGTAGGCTCCAACATTGGTATCCCACCCCGATCTGGTCGTAACACAGTGATCCAACCATCTTTTGCTACCGCTCCCAACACATTGAAATGTATACATGTTAGGGTTATCCCCTAAAAGGTTAAGGTCGGCCCATTCCCACATCATATCATCACAAAATTTTGATAACTGCTTATCGAATCAAGCACCTAGATGAGCATTTAAGTCGCCCAGGATATATGCTACCTGGACCTGGACTCCTCTATAATAGCATAAAGATGCCAAACACTCTATAAACTCTTCAACATTCTCACTTTGGTCCGTCGGCATATACACATTCACTAACAGAAATGAACCCGAATGAAGACACACACGCACCACCTGTATCCTTTTATTTATACATTCAACCGGTATTACGTTTGGAAATAAACCCTTGTGCCACATGATGGCGAGCCCTCCAAAAGGACGCCCTCGAAGAAGAACAGAAGAATCTACAGAAGATTTTGCTACACATCCAAACTGGCTATTAATACTATGGACGAAATTCAACTCATGTTCCAATAGCCACGTCTCTTGCAGCACTATAAGTTGCGAGGTGTCAGTTAAATATTTTATAGTCATTAAAGATTTCTTAATATTCTTACAGTTAAAAGATGATATTTTTATTCTTGTGGTTGTGATATCCATATTGTAGTAAATTTTAGGACGGTTTATTTCCTCTCGCCGTGTGCTCACGGTACAATCTAGTTTTACGCCCTCAGGCCAAAAGACATTACTCAAGAATGTATTTAATTTGCGCCTTGGTACAGTTAATTTATATGAACAAAAATCGGTGTCATGTCTCTGTGTCAATAACTCAATTTTAAGACATTCTTCACCATTCTCCATGATATAATCTCTCACATCATCAGCTGTCGTGGTTTTTCTTAATCAAGATACGTACACAGCAGATGTTAAATCAGCAGTTTGTAATTTAGTAGAACACCGTGCGGTGCCGGTCAAATTATTATTTAACTTTCTACGTTTTTTACGTTCAACAATTATAAAACTGTCATCATGTCGCATAGCATGACGTTCTTGCATTGTTGAAGTGTTTGAATTAAGAATAACATCGCGATAAGACGGTACATGCACTCGTGTAGATTTGTCAAACGGCCGCTGCCTTCCTCTTGGTGAAATATTATGCATTATCGAATGCGTGTTATGTGTTATATTGGATGCGCAGGCGACTGTTTCGTGTAATAACTGTTTTGATACATTCTTACCTATAGCATCACGCGTCTGTGATGCGCTTGGCGTCTTTTGTGACTTATTGAAGGCGTTCGATTGTGTTGCACACGAAACATTAGTCAGAAAACTTCACCATCACGGTATTAAAAATTAAACATTGGAATTAATGACATCCCATTTAAATTGTAGACTACAAAAGGTGGGTGTCAATGGAAAGCGGTCCTCTTGATCAGTAGTTAAAATGGGGGTTCCACAGAACAATTCAATAAGAATAATATTTTTTTACATTTATAAGTGTCATTTCCGTGACCTACATGAATAAAGTGATTTTGATTTGATTTAACCGAAGGAAAAAACGGTTCTCCATTTATTAGTATGCCGAATGAAATGAAGTCGGTGCCAAGCCAAATAGCAGGTACTAGCACTCGCCACGCGTGACTTTATGCGAGATAGCTTCGTCTTTAACCAAACAACCCAAGTGGGCATGCACGGACTCAAAACCCTATCAATAGGTAGCACATAGAAATAATAGTATTTTATTAATATTATAGGTATGAGATTTGCATAAGAGGTGTATTAAATTGAATCTCTTAAGTTATTTTATACTTTTGAGTTTTTAAAGTAGGTTTTTTACAAAAGTCTAATAGTTTATTTTAAGGGTTATTATCTAACGTCCACTGCTGGACAAAGGCCTGCCCTCATTTAACGTATTCCTGCGATCTTGACCAGATCTTCGGACCATCTTGTGGGTGCCTACCAACACTACGTCTTCCGACTTTTCTGCCCCAACGGCTATCTTTCCGTCGAGCTATGTGCCCTGCCCACTGCCACTTCAGTTTTGCAATCATTGGACTTTATCAATGACCTTCTGATTCGATCTCGCAGAATGGAGAATTCATTCCTAATAAAAATCTTGTCTCAATAATATTTGAGGCTTTTTACAGATTTAACTATACTTACATCCCTAATTTAAATATATTTCAGATTTAGATGGTCTTCTTGGAAATGTGTTTACTTACTTTTCTCTCTCAGTGGACAAATATTTATTACAATAATGTGTATATACAACGTTGTGCGATCTAAGACTTCTTTAAATGCTACAAGTAAGTATTAATTATTAATTGCAATAATAAAATAATTTGGGCACTGTGAAGTGCGCTGGTGTGACTCGCGACTTGCGTCGACACTCTGGCTCCTTCTCATGTCCAAGTTACTTCAGTTGGTGCTGGGGCTGATGCTTCGACTTCGGTCTTAGTGAGTCTTACATCTTTGTGCCGTTGGATGTCCAGATGGCAGAGGCGCGGCGAATACACAGTATTATCTACTCGCCTCAATAGGGCTACTGGAAACCTAAGCGCTAAATGTTGCCAATATTTTTGGTACACTTCCGCGTAATGATAGTTTTAATTTAATGTTATGATAGTATTGTAAATATAATTAAATAAGATGATGATATTTTTATGGATCTCCCAATAGATACAATATTATGTACACATAACAAACGTATACGTAATAAACTTGGCCTGTTGCTATGCGTTGCCTAACACCAAGAGGCTCTATCTAGACGTATAATAGTATATATAGTATAAATGATCTAAGGCCTTAGATCATTTTTACGTCTCGATAGACTATGATAATTTTTAACACATCGAAAAAATAGCGGCGCACTGTTAACCTTTATTTTCAGCTGTACACGCACACTAATACAAGGTGACTGACGTATCATGAGTATAAGATGTAGCTGTCAAGAACACTAAAGTAATAAACCTGGCCTGTGTTATTCTCTATCTAGACGTATAACTAATCAAAGATTCAGGCATTTAAAAGAATTGTATATTTTAGCACCGGTTATATTTTATGGTACAGCCTGCCTGACTATGTTAATGTTTCTGAAGATTGCACGTAAATGGCCAGAGCTGGTGAAGCATATTTCCCGTGTCGAAGATCTGGATCCCAACTATAACACTCAACTTACTTATAAATGTAATCTGACTTGCGTGGTCGTGTTAGCTTTGGCAACATGTGAGTATTTTTTGCGCATAAGACTATTATAGCCTACACAAATGGTTGCATTTGGTACGCGCGATATTTACAAAAACGCGGTTGGTTTATGGTGATGAACTGATGACGTCAATTGGTCATGCAAACAAATGCTCTGAAATCATAATAAGATACGAAATCAACCTGAACATTCATTGTGAACTTAGATATCAACTAGACACTTCTATGTCTACATGACCTGGTGACCTGTTATTTTACCGGCAACTATTTCGCGTATAATTTATAAAATTAATTTATTGTTATCATACAGGATGTACACCAGATAACCTCCGATGACATAAAGGGTTCCTTAGAACTTCCTGTATCTGAATCATAGCAATTAGCATTTTAACGTTCTGTATTTCAATATTTTCATAAGACTATATTAAAAACTATGAAGACAGTTTTTTTTAACTTAAAAGATTTTTTTCCACACTACTTCAAAAGACTTTAGACTTAAGTATATTGTTTTAACTTCAACGCGATACCCTCACACGTTCACGAGATAAAGGGTCTTGACAGACAGACGCACAGCAAACCGCACGTGCGCTAGAGATGACATAATGCTTCCTTCTTTTTCACTCACATACAATACAATGAGTACGTTCATTATGTCAACTAGCTTTCAGCTGACTTTTAAATTATATCAATTATATTATGTAATCGTGAAATCATATATATACTATATATTGAATTCCTTCCTTTTTATTATTTATGTTTATTTTTATTATTATTTTTAAATAGAATCTATATATTTTCCGATTGATTATTTCCTCGATTATTTTTAAATGTTTTTCTTCATACAAACTAAAGTAATAAAAATAAAAGATATTAAGTAAAATATAAAAAATATTCAGTAAAGTACCCTTAAGTTAAGTAATACATATATTAAAAAAATATTAAGTAATCAAATGTATAATTATTTTCAGTTGAACACATCCTGTCATTGTTGTCAGCATTCGTGGACGCGATGGCTCCAGAAAACTCACACTATGAAGGCTTTGCCAGAAATTTTTACCCGTGGGTTTTTAAGTATATACCATATTCTCCTATTTTGGGAGTGCTAACTCAGGTAAGTTTAATAATAAGTTTTTAAAATAAAATCTAAGAACTGAGGCATTATTGCGGAAATAAAAAACTATTTAAGAGTTATGAATAAATATATTAAGGTGTTAATACACGCCAGTTACCTTGTTTATACGGTGAGGGTGAAAGAGTCGTATTTAAAGGTTAAATAACCATTAATGAATCTTAGATCATTTATACGTCTAGATAGACTAAACAGCTGTGAAAACGTCGAAAAAATAAAGTTTAGAACTAACCAGTGTGTCATATGAATCCCCAGTGTAAGACGTAGCTTGTCACGCGGGATGATTCATGCAATTGCATCCAAATATCGGGATCAAATAAATAATAGTAGATTGTTGACAAATCCTACTCGGACTATAGCCGCCCTAGCGATTCTTTCGAACCGTGTTAAACACGCTACTTTTCATTTCTAATATGAGGAAAATAAAACTAGTTGTTTATCTAAACTATTTATTGATAATATATACTTAATAATATTAGTAGTACCTATTTAAAATTAATTGTCAAAGGTACAATTTGTGAAATTAAAAGTTACATTTTTGTTTGGAATGTTTATGCTGTTAGATATATTATAACAAATTTGGCTGTTCTGGATATTTGTAAAAATAGGAGATTCTGCGATTTCATCAGACGATGGATTCCATGGCGGATACTCCTTGGATGTTGTCGGCTGAGGTGAATTGGGGCGTATGTTTATAGTTTCAGTTAATTTGGTTGAAATTTTAGCTATATTTTGGACTGGATCCTCAATGTAGCCATCGGCGACTGTGCAGAATTTCCAGCCTCTTTACATAAAACTCTGCACAGATGACAGCAGTTCTATTTTTAAAGTTCATTCCGGCCCTTGGGTGGGAAGTAATTTGTATGAGTTTTTCCCTCTCTACTGAGGAAAGCAGCATTTTCCACCCATAATCAGATCAAAACAACATAACTTTCCGGGTATGAGAAATGAAAAATATATTTATCATGAGTAGGTACGTCACTACTTACCATGTAAAAGTTCCGCGACGATAGAAGTTTACAAACTCATATTATGTTTGTTGAAATTTATGTATTTATTTCAGTTCCTTCATTTCCAATCGACTTTTATTTGGAATTTTTCTGACTTGTTTGTGATATGTATGAGTTACTATTTGACTTCAAGGCTGCAATATGTAAATAAAAAATTACTGGCAGCTCAAGGAAAGGTGAGTGTTACAAGCAGGTCTATTATATTATTATAAATTATTTACCGTATTTTTTTCATTATTCACCAGAATATTTACTTTGATTCGAGGATTTTCAGTTCTTCGATATTTATGCATAATTTCCAAAGTTATGCTCCAGGGTTATTATTGCTAATAGTAATAAAAATATGAAAGTTTAAAAGTGTTTTCTCTGATTACGTTAGTCCGCCTGAATAGATCACGACACATTAAAATAATATTGAAATTGTAACTTACGCAAAAACCTAATGTAAAGAAAGATACAGTGAAACGTCTTTTAATCTTTTGAAAAGTATTTTATTTGAATGATACTTTCAAATGTTTTATCCATAGTACTTTCTTTAATGGTCATTGAATGTAATCAGAACCCACTTATTTATTAAAATTATTCACGAAATATATGCCCGTCTACATCCGGAATGGTATGCAAATCATAAAAAATGGAAGCCATATTTATTTATCTGTTCGGAAACCCAACAATCGCACAATAATAAATAAACTCCTTACAAAAAATGAAAATCTACATAATATTATACTAGTGGATCCGACAGACGTTGTCCTGTACACACGTCTTAAATTTGAAAAATCAGTCCAGCCGTTAGGAGGAGTTCACTAACATACACATGAGCATCAGAATTTATATTATATGGATGGAATTGAGAATCTAAACCAATCTCGAATTCACTGGAACACACAAAAATATCATCAAAATCGGTCCAGCCGCTTAGGAGGTACCTAGTTCAATTGTGAATCTAAACCATTCTCGAATCCACCTGAAAGAAATTTTAGACACACCGAAATTTTCATTAAAATCGATCCAGTTGTTTAGGAGGAGTTCAGTTACATCGGACACACAAAAGAAATAAATATATTAAGATGATGAAAATGGTCTTTGTTTGATTATCTTTCACACCTTTACCACTTATCGTATCGACATGAAACTACCACAATTCGATGCGAAATTTATCCTAGATGGTTTATGGCTACTTTTTTATTGTATTTGTAAAAAGAAGAATAATAGTTAGTTTATTTCATTTTAAAATTCGCCCAGTGAAGCGGGCGGGAACAGATAGTGTATATATAAATGTAGATAACCTATAGGGTTAACCTTCGTATAAAACATGGAAGCATTTCTGCCGCTTTAAAAAAGCGCAACTAAAACTATACCGTTAGTGGGCAGATATGATGGCCTGACGATCTGGTCAAGATTGCCAGAATACGTTGGATGGGGGCAGCGCAGGTCCGATCATCGTGGAGAGCTCTTGGGGAGGCCTTGGTCCAGCAGTGGACGGCTTCTGGCTGATGATGATGATGAAATATTATTAAATATTCCAGTATCTACCTGAAGTATTTTGGCGCACCAGTCGCGAGGAGTACGGCCGGGCGGTACAACTAGTGAGGAAGGTAGATGACGTCATCAGCGGAATCGTATTCATTTCATTTGCAAATAATCTTTTCTTTATTTGCCTCCAGTTATTTAATACATTGGAGTAAGTGTTTTTTGGTTTATTTGAAATACTTCGCAAGATATCTGTTTATAGAAATTTCTTTATTTATTTGATCTATACAAATAAATGCAGAGCCGTTTTTTCCATGCCAAAATTGAACAGGTGACAGTTTGTGTATCTGGGTTCAAAATATACAAGAGATGAAAAGTATCAGAGTGATATTGAAAGAAGAGTGAATGCAGGAAACATTGTGAATGGAGCTTTGCAATCCTTTATGAACAGGCAGAAGGTATCAAACAAGGCTCGTTTGGCTGTGCATGTGGGGGTGTTGGTTCCAACACTCATTTGCCCTGTGCTGCCCCGGGGCGTAAAAAGAATAGGGTAGTCCCAGGTCCAAGGGTGTCGTAAGAGGCGACTACAGGCTTTTTGAAAGTGGGAGAGTCACGCTGCTGTCTCATGACGTCAGCACAATCGGGCCAGACTCGTCCGGGTTACTTACCACACTCGCACAGAATACCGGCGTGAAGTAGCGGCCTAGTGCCGCTATGTTTCGCATAGGTTAGTGTCGAGGATCGGAGGCCATTCCCCCCCGTCCTCCCCCCCCCCCAACAAAATATGAGAGCGGTATTTAAAAAGAAATTACCCCAGGAGGGTACCGGCTCTTGTAGAGCCAGAGAATCCCTCCCCGAGCATTCGCGCTCGGGCTGCCCTTCGTATTCTGGGGAGGGCACAGTACCGTGTATGTCACAGGACAAACAGGGCAGCCACACCACGGCACCCCGCTCCACGCTTAATGTGGACTTTTGTAACATCCGGGGAATTCACTCCAACTTAAACGCCGTCCACCACCACCTTGAGACGTCGCAGCCGGCCTTGTGTTTCCTTACGGAGACGCAGATATCTCGACCTAGCGATACGTCATATTTAACGTACCCCGGGTACAAAATTGAGCATAATTTCATGCCTCATGCCGGGGTATGTGTGTACGTTAGGGAGGATATCTGCTGTCGCCGTCTCGGCAATTTTGAGGGTAGGGGCCTGTCTACTCTCTGGCTCCGCGTAGATTTAGAGGACCGCGTCCGCATCTATGTGTGTGTCTACAGGTCCCATAGTGGTAACGCAGAAACGGATCACCTCATGGGCTGCGTTCAAGCGGCATTTGATGACGTGCTTGCTCAAATCCCCTCCGCTGAAATCGTAGTCTTGGGTGATTTCAACGGGCACAATGCCGAATGGCTTGGATCACGTACCACAGACTACGCAGGGCGATCTGTGCATAATTTTGCATTGGCGTATGGTCTGTCCCAATTGGTTGAGTCGCCGACGCGGCTCCCGGATGTGGATAGCCACATGCCGTCCTTATTAGATCTTCTGCTGACTACACATCCCGATGGTTACCAGGTCTCTGTCGACGCCCCTCTTGGAACGTCCGACCATTGCCTGGTCAGGAGTGTAGTGCCTATCCGACGCCAACGTCGCAGACCACCAGCGACCCGCCGCGTTTGGCACTACAAGTCAGCAGATTGGGTAAGGATGCGTTCCTTTTTTGCATCCTACCCTTGGGGCAGGGTTTGTTTCCCTTCGGATGATCCTAGTGCCTGCGCCGTTGCAGTAGCCGATGTGATACTGCAGGGCATGGATATTTTTATACCAAGCTCTGTAGTACCGATCGGTGGCAGATCACAGCCCTGGTTCGATGCGTCAGTTAAAGCAGCATCTGACTGCAAAAAACAGGCGTATCGAACTTGGGTTGCGGCGCTGGGCTCAAAGGATCCGAACTGCAAAGTTCTGAAGAGGAAATATAACCGTGCCTCCAGATTTTTTAAGCGGCAAATCGCCCGTGCAAAATCGAAGCACGTCGTCAAAATTGGCGAGCAGCTTTCCAGATACCCGACCGGAACACGCAAGTTCTGGTCGTTGTCGAAAGCTGCTCTTGGTAACTTCAACCAGCCGTCCATGCCGCCGTTGCACATGAGGAATGACACCCTGGCCCATACGGCAAAAGAGAAAGCCGATCTCCTGTGCACTCTTTTTGCCTCCAACTCGACTCTTGACGACAACGGAAAAACACCGCCGACCATCCCGCGGTGTCAGAGCTCCATGCCTGAAGTACAGTTCCGACAGAAAACTGTTAGGCGAGCTCTGTTTTCGTTGGACGTCAGGAAGTCGAGCGGGCCGGATGGCATTTCTCCAATCGTGCTTAGAACGTGTGCCCCTGAGTTGACGCCGGTGCTAACGCGTTTATTCCGGCACTCTTATTCAAAAGGCGTAGTCCCTGATTCATGGAAGTCAGCCCTTGTCCATCCGATCCCAAAAAAAGGAGACAGTTCGGATCCGGAAAACTACAGGCCTATTGCGATTACCTCCCTACTCTCCAAAATCATGGAGAGCATAATTAACCGCCAGCTCTTGGTATACCTTGAGGGTCACCAGTTGATCAACGACCGGCAGTACGGCTTTCGCAATGGTCGGTCGACTGGCGATCTTCTGGTATACCTAACACATAGATGGGCGGCGGCTATTGAAAGCAAGGGGGAAGGCCTGGCAGTTGGTCTGGATATAGCGAAGGCCTTTGATCGTGTATGGCACAAGGCGCTCCTCGCAAAACTTCCATCATTTGGGCTTCCCGAGAGCTTATGCAAGTGGACCTCCAGCTTCCTCACTGGGCGCAGCATACAAGTCGTTATCGACGGTTATTGCTCGAATCCCAAGTCCGTGAACGCTGGAGTGCCCCAAGGCTGTGTGCTATCTCCCACGCTGTTTCTTCTGCATATCAATGATATGTTGGACACCGCCAACATGCATTGCTATGCAGACGACAGCACTGGTGATGCCGTATACACGGGCCATGCAGGTCTCTCTCGGGAAAACGTCGACCAGTGCCGGGAGAAACTTGTGTCTTCTATCGAGTCCTCTCTCGAGAAGGTCGCGGAATGGGGTAAGTTGAACCTTGTCCAATTTAACCCCCAGAAGACTCAAGTTTGCGCGTTTACCACTAAAAAAACCCCATTTGCCGTATCACCGCTCTTCGAGAACACTTCCCTTAAAGCCTCGCCTAGTATCGGAATACTGGGTCTCGAAATCTCGAGCAATTGCCAATTCCGTGGCCATCTGGAGGGCAAAGCCAAACTGGCTTCAAAGAAACTGGGCGTCATAAATAGAGCACGGCAATACTTCAAGCCGGCCCACATTCTAGCGCTCTACAAAGCGCAGGTCCGGCCTCACATGGAGTATTGCTGTCATCTCTGGTCTGGCGCACCCCAGTTTCAGCTCGATCCATTTGACCGCGTGCAACGCAGAGCAGCTCGAATTGTCGGGAACCCAGTACTCTGTGAACGGCTGGATCATTTGGCGTTGCGTAGAGACGTCGCTTCATTGTGTGTTTTCTACCGCATCTTTCACGGGGAGTGTTCCGAAGAGCTGTTCAACCTGATTCCTGCCGCCGAATTCCACCTTCGCACGACACGCCACAAGTTAGGATTTCATCCCCACCATCTGGATGTGTGGCGGTCCTCCACAGTGCGGTTTTCAAGGAGCTTTCTTCCTCGTACCACGAAGCTGTGGAATGAGCTTCCGAGTGCGGTGTTTCCGGGACGATACGACATGGGTACCTTCAAGAAAAGCGCGTACACCTTCCTTAAAGGCCGGCAACGCTCTTGTGATTCCTCTGGTGTTGCAGGAGAGTGTGGGCGGCGGTGATCACTTAACACCAGGTGACCCGTACGCTCGTTTGTCCTCCTATTCCTTAAAAAAAAAAAAAAATGTACGGAAGTGAAAGTTGGGTATGGCAGAAGAAACGTGAAAGCGGAATAAATGCAGTTGAGATGAGAGCGTTGAGATGTATGATAGGAGTTAAACTGAGTGACAGGATAAGAAATAGTGAGATTAGGAAATGTTGTGGTCTGAAAGAAGATGTTGTGACAACAATTGAGAAAGATGTTCTGAGATGGTTTGGCCATGTCGAGAGAATGAATGAAGAACGATTGACGAGAATAGTGTATAAGGCCAGTGTGAATGAAAGTGTTGGAAGGGGTAGACCTAGGCGGACGTTTTGAGACCAAATCAGGGACGTCTTGAAAAAAGGCTAGTTCAAGAGTAGCCTAAACCGAAGAGCATGTATGAAAGGATAATGAAAGTGGACGAAGCGAAACAAGTATGTAAGGATCGTACCCCTACGGGAAAGAGGCGTGATTATACGTATGTTTGTTTTTTCCTTCGGTAGTACTGCGAACACTACTGAACCGATCGGAATAATACTTATATATTATCTCGTTTGTCCAAATTCAGTGCTATTTGGGAGAAGTATTTTTAGGACTTGATGAATTTGTTGACAAAATATCACTGGAATTAAAAATGTTATTGTACCTAAATAAGATTATTAATCTTTTTAAATGTTTAATTTTCAGAAATGGCATCAAGGGTGCAGTTTCATGCAGAAGCGGAAAGCAAGGGTTTGTATTCATTTTAAACCCTCAAATACATTGCTTGGAAAGAGAGAATAAAATATTACATTTTTTAAGGGAGAAATTAGAAGAGATTGAGAGTCCCAAATTGTTTAAATAAACTTTATTCCAATTGGCTTAAACAAAGCGTCGCCTATACTAATTTGCCTGTATTTTATTTTAGTATAGTTAATTTTTTTATATTAATTGCAACTATATATGTTTTTTTTATTAATTTTACTTCATTTTAAAGGAGATTATATAAAGAATTGAAAAAAAATGGTTTCCAGCTCTCAGTCAGCAGCAACATTAGGCTTGTCACGGCTTGTTACGGTTAACAGTTTAAGCATTTTTTGCGTAACCGGTACATTAACTAGTTTGTTATTGCTAAACTAAGTTGTGCATCAACTAACCCAGCCTTAGAGTATTTTAACAGTTGTCAAAAACTTTGTATATTATTATTTACGCACGTCTAAAGAACAAATTTTTGCTTGATTTTCTTTAAAAGCGTGTATAAATAATAGTTAGTTTTTTTAAACTATTATTTATAAATAACATTATTTAATTTAAAATATATTTTGTAACAGGTCCACCATACTCGGAGGCTACGAAGCAGCAGTGTACTTTCTGTTCTCGCTCATATATCTAATATCTCGTTCTGTGGCCGTATCACTGATCGCCTCTCAAGTCAACAGTGCTTCCACTGTGCCTGCGTCTGTCCTGTATGACGTACCATCTCCAGTTTACTGCTTGGAGGTACGACATTGTAAATAAAGATCACGATCACACAATTTATTTCAATCTATATATGTGTCATAGTCAAGAATGTCGAGTATAAGAAACGAGTACGAAGATGAAGAAGATATTGGTCTTATCTCTCGGGTGTAATTTGCTTTACAGTACTGATACAGTCTCGCATTCTAATTACTTTATTTATTATTATATGATTTATTTATAATTAATTTATAGTAGAAATAGCAGTCGAAATAAGGATGTGGGCAATATTATCATATTTTTTAGAATAGAAGATATATGTATTCAATAATTTCACTATGACCACTACTATATACATAGTAACACTAAATGATATATACTACTAGGGCAGTCGGATGACCAGCAGCCAGCACGTCCACCACTTTGACTGCCCCAACAAGAAGTGACCAATAGCTGAGAGCAATTCCTGACAGTTACAATACTAACAACTTAATAACACGAAGCTACCAACTTCATAATAAAGTGACATCACTAAGATTTTTCATGTGATTCTATAATATTACAATTACTAAAAATATACTAAATGTAATAATTAAAACAATATTAACAGGTTACAAATTATTCTATTAATTTCAGTACCTGGGCGCGCGAGCCTTGCTCGGATTTTTAAGAAGATACAAAACTTGAACAAAAAAAAAATACTAATAGGACATCTGGATTCGAACCGGGATCTTCTGCTTTCCGGATCACCCAATGTCCCATCTGAGCTATTATATTTTTGTATAAAGTGAAAAATATCGATTTCTCGCCCCCGAAACTACATGTATACTAAATTTCATTTAAATCAGAAATAAGATTCAGATTTTATATATATATATAGATATATATTTATACACAAGAATTGCTCGTTTAAAGATATAAGATTATAACTTAATGTTGGTACTACATGTAATGTCAAATAACCATAACATTATATTGCCAGGTTCAAAGATTCTTAGAGCAAGTAAATGGTGAGAAAATAGCATTGAGTGGTCTACAATTCTTCAGTGTAACAAGAAGTCTACTTTTAACGGTATGTATTACTGTTTATTTTCAGTGAAAGGGCAGCAAACTTATGTTTCATAATTATAGTAAAATTGACTTCACATTAGTCAGTTATGGAATTTTTATACCTTCTAACATAGAATAATAACGCTTAGAACGTGAGTAGGCCTAAGCGAATTAAAGCACTTTTAATGTGGACGTCTATGACCACATACGTTTCCCGCCGCGTCAGTGTTATTCTGCCAACTTCCATGACAAACAGCGCGCCAAATTTAATTTAAAAATGACTTACTGTGCAGTGAAAGGGTGTCACAACGCATCTCAAAATAAATATAAGAAAATCACATTTCACACCTAAATACTATTTCACAACTTTTAATTTAAGCTAATACATTCGTCAAAACAGCAAAATATTTTGTAAACAAAACAGACGCCATTAAAAAAATATGTTGCCAGCTATGAATGTACTATATACCCCGAGTTCGTCCGCTGGGATAGTTTTTTGTGTTTATTCGTAGATATTGATAGGAGGCTATAATGTACGACGCCACATGATGTTATATGCATTCAAAGTCAAATAATCTTAATTCTATCTTTAAATTAGGCTTAAACTAAGCGCTTTGAAAAGTTACTATAAATATATTATCTTTTAAATTACAAAATGTACCATATTATGTTCGGAAAAAATTGAGCTCGTGAGAACATTAACGGCCACTCTTTTTAACCGACTTCGAAAAAGGAGGAGGTTTTCAATAGGTCGGTATGTTTTTGAAGAGTTACTTCTTTATCGACGTATGAGAGAAATTTTATAGCAATTCGTCATGATTTTCGGTTACGCGCCATTTTTTTTAAATCCAAGAAGGCCGCGCGCCTAATTATGATTTCAATAATAATATCGTATCCAAGGTTCTTGAGGGTGCAGTGAACAAATTAGGGATCATTTTTGAAATCCAAGATGGTCGCCGCGCAAATTTATGATTTCAACAATATTGATATCGAATCAAAAATCAATATTGATATCGAAAAAAAAAATATCGGTTCTCAAGGGTGCAGAGAACGAATTTGGCATCATATTTGAAATCCAAGATGGCTGCCGCGCAAATGTATGATTATAACGATTTTATTTCCATATGGCACAACAATTTCCGAAAGATGCCTATAAGTTGTTTGGCATTAGGGTTATCATTATAACCACGACGCATACGCATAGCCCCAAAATAATTTTTCACCGCAGCCATCTTCGATTTAAAAAATGATCCCAAATTCGTTGTTTGCACCCTCGTGAACCTCGGATACGATATCTATATTGTTCAAATCATAATTTTGCACGGCTCCCACCTTAGATTTCAAAAATGATCCCAAATTCGTCATCTGCACCCTCGAGAACCTCGGATACGATATCCATATTGTTGAAATCATAATTTTGCATGGTGGCCATCTTGGATTTCAAAAATGATCCCAAATTCGACCTCTGCACTCTCGAGAACCTCGGATACGATATCCATATTGTTGAAATCATAATTTTGGATGGCGGCCATCTTGGATTTCAAAAATTATCCCAAATTCGATTTATGCACCCTCGAGAACCTCGGATACGATATCCATATTGTTGAAATCATAAATTTGCGCGGCGGCAATCTTGGATTTAAAAAATGATCGGAAATTCGTTCTCTGCACCCTCAAGAACCTCGGTTACGATATCAATATTGTTGAAATCATAATTTTGCGTGGCAGCCATCTTGAATTACGAAAATGATCCCAAAATCGTTCTCTGCACCCTCGAGAACCTCGGATAGGATATCCATATAATTGTTGAAATCATAATTTGGCGCGTCGGCTTGAATAATAGTTTTATTAATAATAGCTGGCAAGAGCTCTATCGTCTCGCTTTTTCGTTTCATCGAGTTTCAAATCACAACAATTCTAAACAAGTTTCAATTCAATAAAATAATACATATAATGCAATACATTTATAATTATAGATTAATATAAAATAATATGTAATGTTATTGTCACTCCCTTTAATAAATAAATTTATTTCTATTACTACGTGTTGTTTTTATTAAATTATAATTTTATATTTTGTTTCTTCTCTCTTATTACATAGGATCTAGTATTGCTCACAATTTACCGATTTGGGGAAACGTCTATTCACTTGCAACATTATTTGGCTGTATGTGTGCGTGTTGGCGAATGTAAGTACGTGACGCTCACGCACACATTAATCATAATGTTACTTCTTTAAGGACAGGAACTATGAATGAAACTATCGTTCTGAGCGTTATTATTCTATGCCTTCTAAGATAAATCAAATCAAAATCATTGTAGGTCAAGGAAATGACACTTATGAATGTCCAAAGTTTTATTTTCTTTTATATCTACCACCTCTTCGGAAAATTAAGCTTTACTGAGAAGAAGCGAGAAACTCATTGCCACTCTTTCAATCAAATCAACATTATTTTAATTACAATATATGTGAAGTGTTGTAACAAAAATACTCGAACGTCAAATACTCAATGCCTTACACGAGTAAGGCCAACTTCACAATCATACCAATGTATTTCTACACAAACAGTAGATGCATCAATCCACACATAATATCTGAATCTCAAAGAGGGTGTAAATTATACTATGCAATAAGAGGGGGGACTGCTTAACTAAAAATTAAAATTTAGTTTAGTATGAAACGTGCAGTCATCTGACATAAGTTTGAAATAGTAATTACAATATTATGGCGCCGAAGTATAATCCGGCTAAGTTTGAAAGTGAACAGTTGCTTAAAACATAGCGGATTTCGACTATCTCCGTTTTTTACAAGATTATAGCCGTCATCTATCAATCTATCAATGACTGCACGTTGAAACGTGCAGTCATTGATAGATTGATTGTATGAATACAATCGACTAAATCGCTTCTTTCTTAGAAACTGCTGAAACTGAGCACAAAATGATATAAAGTAAATCACATAACCCCTGATGAATCAAACAGGGCAACTACCTTGTCATAATAACTTTTCCGTGACATTAGTCCTCAGTTGGCAAGCGGTACTATTGTAACAGTGGTTTTTAAAGTTTTTGTCTGCACCTGACGTCCCATAGATGGCGGCCTGTCCCTGTCTCAAATTGCGCAATACATTTTTTTCTGTTTAAAGTCTGTTTACAATACAAGTTCGACACGATATATTTTTAGTTATAGTCGGGTAGAGGAATTACGAGAGAAAAATATATATATCATTTGATTTTGAATTCTACTTGTATTTGCTGATGACATCATTATAACCTTTGCTGAGAATAAATTAGAGATAATTTAATATTATTAATTTATTTAAACTTATTTCCAGGTTGCCGGAACTATAGTGACTTATGAGCTGGTTATGTTCCAGTTTAAGTCACCGGATCAGTAATATATATACAACTATAAATAGATGTGTGTGTCTCTATATTTCACTATGCAGCTGAAACTGCACGTCGCAGACCCATAGTTACAAGACTCCCATCGTGCACTAAAGTGGTTGATAGTTGATACCTATAAGGGTGTAGAAGATAGGGTGGTTGAAAGATAAGATTTAAAAAAATGGGTGACTATTATTAATCTAAAATGAGTTGGATTCTTCTGGAAAATTCTAGAATGATGTAGAGATTTATAGAATTGTTTGGAAAGTTTTCAAATGTAAGCCTTTATTTTAATCAATTGCAAATGTTTTTAGATGGATCTATAATTTTTTTATATGAAAAAATTGTGAAGTAGGTTGTGATAGATTATTAATATTAACAAATAACTATACAACTAAAAATGACCCAGCGAAGAGGGTCACAACTAGTATTATAATATTATTTAAGAGTATCTTGTCGTTTGTTTTTCTGTGTTATAAATAAAATATTTATATATCTGACAGTGCGTCTGTATTATTCCTGTGGTTATCATAATAAAAGATCGCACCTCCAATTTTTTTTTAGACTTTGACATACTACGAAGTCCAGAACGCAAAAAAGAGGAAATTTTTTTTAAAGAAAACGCATTACTCTCGCTATTTATTTATTTTTATGTTCTATGTAATTAATCTACCATTTAATAATTTAAAAATACCTGACAAAATGTCTGACATGTCGATAAAAGTCCGGACTTTTAGTCTGATCTCGTTTAAATTTCGTTTCTCGTAAACATTTAAGACTTATGTGATATTAGTTAATATGTAATTTTATTATTATATTCCATCTAAATAAAAATAAAATACGGACTAGAGTCTAAAGTCCGGACGTGTCTCGTTTTATCCGGACCGTGGATGGTAATCCTGATGGTAACCCTATATGCAATCGTTTATGTTTACATGACAATAAATTATACTAAAAGGGTTTCAGTGAAATGTTGATAGTAAAAGTTGTTCCTATTTATTACCACTTTTTATTCATCGCCAAGCACGAAAATGGGAGAAATTGCAAAAATGTTTTAGACATGTGTGTTGAAGAAAGGCACAACTAAAATTTGCGATTTCATTATTAGATTAAAATGATGAAGAACCTTATAAAATATTTTTTTCAAAATTTTAACCTAGTGTAAAATGGTAAAATTAAAGCATTAATTAAATTTATCGACACACTCATGATTATCGTCATCAATTATAATTAGGTCACATCACTATCGCAATCCGGGAACTCTGCATTCAACTCGCGAGTAATCTGTAGCTGACACCCCCACAGGCCAAATAGACAACCGACTGAAATACATTAAGAAACAAAATATGAACATCTGAAATAAACGTCTTTTTATTCTATTGCAGAGAAAATTGAATTATTTTCTTTGAAGTATTATTTCCTTACGTAACTCATTCACGTTTCTGGACAATTTCACACGGATCCTTTTATTGTTCCAAATGAGTAAAGAGAAAAATATGTATTTCGTTTCTCCACATTTGAAATAAAATTGCAAATCAGGGTTATTATTCTTCGCATGCTTGGCGAAATTTTATTTACTTAATATTTAATTACCTCTCTCATTTACCTGACTCTGACAAAACATGGATTACTATATACTTATTACAAACGTATTTAATAAAATTAATCTATTTATTTGAACTGTTTTTGAGCTGCTGTAATTTAGATATATTATGTATTACAGAACTTTGGCGTAAAAGCTCCAGTTTAGTTTTAGAGAACATAAAGTAGTCAGTTTGTAGATTTTGATAAAAATGTAAAGAGAATTTGAAGAGATATTGTTAACCTCTCTATAGAAAAACTAATTGAGGTAGCTTATACAGAATTTGAGCAATTTATTATTGTAATCCCCTTATTCATAATAGTCTGCTAACTTAAAGCTTTGCTAATTCTCCCTCTGATTTCTTCTATTGACCTAAGTCAGAATGAGAAAAAACACTCCTTAGCGGCTGTTTTAAGTTAGCGGGCCATTATGAATAAAGTGTAAGTGTATACCGCCCCCCCCCACTGCATCATATGAACGATTCCAACATAGAATAAAGGAGGTACTATCAAAACTTAGCAAAACAAGCAAGACAATTATAGTGTGTGGAGATTGTAACTTGCTTGAACCTTCTGTCAATTGCAAACATTAAAAATTTTTTCAAAGTTTTAATTTTTTCAATGTTTTTTGGGAACCTACTAGTAGAATCACTTCTACAACAGCAACCTGTTTAGATAATATTTTTATAAATATTACAATTACTAGTGAACTTATACTAAATTACTTATATTACTATTATTATATTACTCCAGTAACGGTGACAGTAAACAAAAAACATTGTTTTAATGATTGGGCAACAATGGGTATCCACAAAAGTCCTAAACGCTTAAATAACCTTTATTATGAGAAATATTACAATAAAATTGAAGTAAAGTAAAAAATACTCCAAGCTCTTTAAAGTAGTTTGTCATGAAGCGAAAACACGTTTCATTGCAGATAAAATTAAAAACAGTAATAATAAAGTAAAAGCAACTTGGAATGTAATTAACTATGAAACTGGTAGATCGAATTGTTATTAAATCACGTTATAAATTCGGAAATAAAAATGGGGCCATTCGACTTAAATTGTAAAATACAAACTTGACATTCTTGCACCTGAATTAGCAATAATATTTAACGAATGCATAGATGAGGGGTGTGTTCCCTGACCTCATGAAATACAACTAAGTTATACCTTTGTTTAAATCTTGCAGTTCTTTTGACCCTGCTAATTTCAGACCTATTTCGGTGCTGCCTGTTTTTAGTAAAATTTTTAAAAAACTTTTGCTTCAACAGCTTCAAATTGATTTTTGTAAATTAATGTACAAAATTAAATTTCGTTTCACTAGGGGCTTATCAACAATTAATGCGGGTACTAGACTCATTGAGTACATCTTTGACGCCTGGGAAGAGTCACAGGATGCATTGGGCATTTTTTGTGTTTGTCCAAAGCATTTGACTGCGTTCACCACGAAACTTTACTCTTAAACTAAAGCATTATGGAGTGGACTGAGTGAGTGTAACTCTTTTTTATTATTTTAGGTGTAGCAAAAGAATCCTTATAGTAAGGATAATTTCATGTATAATGTATATATACTAGCATAAAGCTATCGAAAGAAGCTATAAGATCATGCATAAATTATTCATATTATTTTACACACACGACAGACAGTTTAAAAACCGTTATATTTTAGAATAAATGAGTATTTTCAATGAAAACAATTGGTTTTATTTATAAGTGTTTTTGGATTTATAATTAACTTTATATGTTCTTTCTAAAACAAAACTGAAACATACATGCTTTCATAGTAATAATTTATTCGAGATATTCATTCCGAAAGAATTGATTGCCCTTGAACGACCTTGGAGTGCGAGATCGCTTGTGTATGATATAAAATGTAACTATGCTATATTTGGACAAATGACTAATGAAATATATTTTACGATAGTTTGTCAAGTAAAGTAAACATATTTCAACAATTCCAAACTAAATAAATAGTAAAAAACAGACAAAGGAAACGACGCTTCAAAGCCCTTATTAAATTTAAATGGACGCTATTTTAACTCGAATATATATCAACAAAAACTAGTCAAACTATTATTATAATTATTCTTATCTCTTGGAAATATAGTCTTGAATCTAGATGTACCTATTATAAAAATAGCATTTTACCAAATATTGGGTAAAGCTAAGAAAAAAAAAATTTTTTCCCCGAACACACTAAGTGACATACAAATCGTTTGTGTAAGACGTAATTTGTACTAAAGTAATAAATCCCGCCTGTTTTCTTCGGTTGTCTAGCAGAAAGATGCTCTATCTAGATGTTATAAGTTATCTAAGTAAGTAAGTCTGTAGGTATATAATAATTGTCTATTGACACTTCATAGATTGACATGTAATAATATTACATAATGATAAAGACAAATCATTTTAAATTAATTAATTAGAGGTCCGTATAAGGAACTTAAAAACAGCTTAAAAGTAAGCCATTTAGAATAATTCTTAATTCGGTCTAAAACTTCGTTCTCAAATGGCATTATTATACCAATGTGGATTATTTCGATAGCTATTGCAAAAGTAAAACGCATTAAAAAGTTAAATTCGTTCTCGCGTTCAATCAAATACTTTCACAAGTTGAACAGTCTTAATGAATTCCATTAACTCATAATACATAGCTTGCCTAATAATTCTTATTCTTGATTGCTTTGCCGAGAGGAAATTGAACTAATGAAAATTTTGAAAGAAACAGTTAAAATCATAATGGACTTAATGGAGTCAAGACAAAATTTATATACATGGTGTAAGAAATATTTAAGGTAATTTTGAAAATGAATATGAAAAAAAAAAAATATAATTATGTAAACTCATAAAAGCATTTGTAAATAGTCATAAAATGTTTACAAAAAAAGTGCGCTATTAAGTAATTAACATAAGTAATTAAAAATACGTGGGTAAGTAGTGGATGCTACGGGGTCGCAGAGACTCGCGATATTTTTATTTTATTTTATTTGGAAAACTTACAGTGTGAAGGAAACCGGAGGGGGTGAAGGGGAATGGAATTCAGTACTACACTAAAACTATACTACCACAGGTTCGCTTTGGGTAGAACGTCGATTTATTGGATATTTAATTAAGTACTAACACATTTGCATTAAATACTAATAGCGTGTTTTAAAACTATTGTACAACAGTACTAGAGCCATCTAGTCATGGCTATGGGAAGTAATATTTAATTGCGGTTACATAAATGAATGGTTAAATACAACGTTAACATACCGCCTACCAAGGGCAAAGTAGACTTTGTCCCTTTACTAGTGTGAGTGTGTGTTTAAAAGTGAACATACATGCCGCCCACCATGACCTAGCTTATTTCTTATTCAACTACTTATTACACAGTTGATTACATAAGACATCTTAAATCAAAATTTTACATAAAATAGTTGAACTTAAAAACACATAGCAATCTACAAATATAAACATTATAGGAACCCTTAAAATTTTAAAACATATATCTTTAAAATTACAATTTTCTTAAACTTAATATTATATTATATTACTTATCGACAGGTAAAATACACAATTTTGAGACAGGCTTTTTAAGAATGCCATTTTTCGTTTGGAGAGTAACTACTCGAACAATATTGTCTTCACCGGGATGGGTAGCAATTATTCGTCCGTACAACCATTTACATGGAGGTAAATTGTCCTCCTTAATCACTACTACATTCCCGAGATTCACTTGTAAGTCTTGATGAGTCCATTTATGCCTAATTAATAATTTATTGCAAACCGTTTATCAATCTTATCAAAATGTGCTTTTACCACTTCCAGATCTTCTACGTTTTTTGGTTTTCGTCTCATTTCAGCTATGTCTTTTGAAGCTGTTACTTCTGAGTTCACCACTCCAGATAATATCCAGCCCAGATTGGTTGCTTGCGCCACAAGCGTACCAACTGGCCCTTTTTTCACTCCATCCCGAAGTATTTGACAATACACTTCTGCGCCTAACAAAAGGTCAATACGGTTAGGTGTATTGAAATCTGGATCAGCCAGCTTCAAATTCTGAAGTTCTTCCCAATCCAAGGCTTCCACTCTTCTTGTTGGAAGAAGAGAGGTTATGTTTTTTAAAACGTAAGCCTTCACCGGCATGATTATGTTGGAATCAATCCGGGACTGTATGTCGATGCTAACCATTGCCTTTGACATTACATTTCTGTTTCCTCCTAGGCCGGTTATTTTGCTCCTTATTGGCATTTTCTTTAAGCCTAGGCACTGCATTGTTGATTCAGTTACGAACGAACATTGTGATCCTTGATCTAAAAGTGCACGAACATCATGACTGCCTCCGTGTCGGGACATAGCCTTCACAATCGCCGTGGCGAGTAAGACTTGTTGTTGTACCTTGTCCGTAGAAAAACAGGAGACCACTTGCGTAGAGTCGGTTGTATTCACTTCTGAAACAGTGGCAACACACCCACTCGTTTCATTCTTATTTATATTGGGATTGTTACATCCCGTGGGATGTAATATCGCGTGGTGCCTTCGCTTACATATGCGACATTTAATATTTGAGCGACAGTGTTTGGCCGAATGGTTGCTACCCATACAATTAAAACAAATATTATTTTGTAAAACAAATTTGCGACGAGAGTCTACTGGTAGATTTTGGAATTTTTTACATAATAGTAATTTGTGATCAGACTTACAGAATGGGCAAATCGACATCACGTCATATGCAGCGATTTTACCTTAGCTAATTGGCTATGCCCTGAAATTGGCGTGGTACCTAAAAATTCAAGCGCTTTAAATCTATTAGTTAAAAACTATTTAAATTCTTTATAGGTAGGCAAATCATTAGTCAGTTTAGTTACATTGAATTCCCACTGACGCCTTGACTCTGTGTCCAATTTTAATGTTAAGATATGTATAATTATAATATCCCAACTGGATGTATCAATGCCTATATTATTAAGGGATGCCAAACAATCGTTTGTGGTATTTATTAAATCTTTTAGCCCATTTGCAGACTCCACTAATAAATTCTTTTGGCTAAACAATCGTTTCAACATGTGGTGAGAAATATGTCTTTTGTTGTTGTACCTCTCAACCAACAATTCCCAACACCTTTCAAAATTACATTCCTGTATAGGAATGTGCCTTACCAATTGTTCAGCTTCGCCGAGCAACGAACTTTTTAGGTAGTGCAATTTTTGAACATTGCTTAATGAACAGTTATTAATAATAAGTGAACTGAACAAATCTTGGAAAGAAGACCATTCAGAGTAGGTTCCAGAAAAAGTAGGGATATTAATTTTTGGCAATTTTACAAAACTTTGATTTTTACTAGAGCTAGAATTACATTTAGATTCTTCGATTTGTGTATTAAAGCCTGAAAGTGTTTGTTTTAAATCACTTTTGTATTCTATAAACACGTCTTCTGTCTTATCGTATACATCATCCGGATTATAATTTTTAAGTTTTAACTCTTTTGAATTATATTTAGAGATCAATTCATTATGACCTTCTTCGAACTTTAACCATAGTGAATTTAAAGCTTCTAATCTCCCTTCAAGGTATTCCTTAGATATCCAATCTTTAGGAGATTTTTTAAAGTTACTGTGAGCCCTATATACTCTTGATTGTAAATCTATTTGTAAATTAATTGTAGATTCCATTGTACACAAAAAATTAAAAAGTTAAAAATTCAAAAAAATATTCTACGTTTCAAATAAAATTGATGAAATTTTTCTAAGTGTTTGAACACTCTTTAACCGAAGAAAAATCGGGCATAGGTTCCCCGTATCATCAGATTTTACAAAATTATTCTAAGTCTAAACTAACATGCAATTAAAATTAACTAAGTCCTTATTGCTAAAACTTAAAGTTCCAAATTGGTCCCAGAACACAAAGTAAATTTTCAAAACAAATAATTCTTAGTTCAAACACGATGTAAGAATAGTTAAAGTTCCAGAACGATAAGATTTAAAGATCAATATTGCAAAGCAAATAATATTCTTTCAACTTTTCACTTCACTAGTAGTGTAAATATAGCTTTTTACTCAGGATTTCACCACACCACTTATCTCGTGATCTTCCAAGAGTAACTTTCTTCTCGGATCCTAACGTTGCTGCAATTCCACCACGTCCCTTCCATCCAGACACGAACGCTCCCGGCTGCTTGCTCACCTGACAGTCTCCTCCCACGAGGATACTGGCGGACACTTAGCCGGATGGCTAGGCTCTCACTTGTGATTGCGGCAGCAACCCACTGCCCGCAAGAATCTCACAAAAAGCTGGCTCCGTCTATATGCAGATCCGGCTCGAAGCACCATGAAGGAAGCCGGAGGGGGTGAAGGGGAATGGAATTCAGTTCTACACTAAAATTATACCACCACAGGTTCGCTTTAGGTAGAACGTCGATTTATAGGTTTTTTTTTTTTTTTTTTTGCGCCCAAGCAAGGGAATGGGCTACCCTCCGGGATAACGACGGGAGGGAGGTGGTGAATGCTCATGCATACCAACGCAGCCTAAGTCTGCGTTGGTTATGTGGGACTCACGTGAAAACCTAGGTGCCTACCCACTAAACACCACCTGCAGTTGGCTTTGGGCAGGTGCCCTCTAAGCCTACATCGAAGGCGACCTTCTCATGGGGAGAGAGAGGCGCAAGCGGCACTCCCTATGGAGTTTCCGCTGGGATATTGCACAGAGGGTGCTATCTAATTGGGACTAGTCACATCAGAAGGATGATCACAAAATAGAGGTGAATCTAAATGCGTCTGATTGTCCCCGGATGCCAAGAGGCGTTCCAGGTCAGACGAGAGTTTGTTAGGGGGATCGGAGAGGGCGTGTCTGGGCCTCCTGACTTGATAACGTGAAGGAGGGGAGGCGGTATAATCCGCTGCCTCCTTAATCAGGGGATTTGGGTGATTGTCTGAGGACTTAAAGAAAGTTTCAGACAAGCACTTAAGGTGTTGTTGGATGGTGGGGAGCTCTAAGTCCCGGTGAAGGTCTGCGTTTCTAACACACCAGTGGGCATTGACAGCCTTACGGCAGAAAATGGATTGAACTGTTTGTAGTTTGTCTATAATATTGGGTTTCGCATTAGCGAAAACTGGAGCGGCGTAAGTCATAACCGGTCGAATGCAAACCTTGAAGAGTGTTCGCTTGTTCCTAATAGACATTTTACTGTGCCTACCTAACATACTGTTTAGGTGGTACAGATAGAAGCGGGCGGTTCCGGTCACCTTCTTGACGTGAGGCCTGAAGGTGAGTTGGGAGTCGAGGGTCACACCCAAGTACTTGGTTGTGGACCTGAAGGGGATAGGGGAGCCTAATAGATGAATGGGTCGATCCCGGCAGAAGCGTCTGCGCTTAAAATCAAAACGGACTGCGGAGCTTTTATCCGGGTTGACCTCAATACGCCATTTCCTAAACCAGTCACCTAGCTCATTAACTGAGCGTTGGAGCCTGGAGAGGACTGAAGATATCTGTTGGGACTGGTCCCAACAGATATCTTCAGTCCTCTCGTATCGTAGAGAGCGGTATCGTCAGCGAAAAGAGAGAGTTGGACTCCATTTCTAGGGATGGGAATATCGTTGGTATACGATATGTATAGAAGTGGTGAGAGCACTGAGCCCTGTGGTACCCCAGCCGTGAGCAGGCGAGGGGAGGAGAGGACACCTTCGTGTCTGAAACGAAAGGTACGTTTATGAAGATAAGAAGCTACTATGAGGACTAATCGGGATGGGAGGCCTAGAGCGTGGAGTTTATATATTAGGCCTTCGTGCCAGACTTTGTCAAAAGCCTTGGCGACGTCGAAGAAGACAGCGATTGTCTTCTTACGTTTGGGATAGAACCCGCTGTAGATGTACTCTACAATGCGGTGGACTTGCTGAGGACAAGAGTGTTTAGCACGAAAGCCGAATTGTTGATTTATTATTAAGGGAGGGCCGTCTGTTGGAAAGAGATGCTTTCTCATACGGAACAGAATAACCCGTTCAAAGACTTTCCCCATAGCCTTGAGGAGGCTGATGGGGCGATGGTTGGAGGGGATATTGAGGGGTTTTCCTGGTTTAGGGATCCCTATAACTATGGCCTCTTTCCAAGCGGTTGGAAAGAAGCAGTGGTCGAGGCAGGCGTTGAAGAGGAGGACAAGAAAGAAGATCACCTGCTCGGGGAAGTGTTTGAGCGCCAGGTTGGAAATACCGTCGGCTCCTGGAGCTTTGCGAGGTTTTAATCCACGGATGATGGATTTAACCTCCTCTACAGAAGTTGAAATGGGATCGTCGGTGAGAGGCATTGAGTTCAGACGGCTGACCTCATTCTCCACCGACGCTACGTGGAGGGGTTCAAAAGAAGAAGTGCTGGGTGAGCATTGTGAAGCAATGCTTTCAGCAAAACACTCCGCTTTATCCCTGTCCTCGAAAGCTGTACTGCCGTCGGGGCGTATCAAAGGCGGAGTGTGGAATATTGCGTCAGTACGAAGGGCTTTCGCCACTTTGTAATACGCCTGGTGTGAAGGAGATATGTTCTCCATGAGTGAATCCCAATTGGAATTCCTCGATTCGGAGAGACGTAACCTAACTTGGCTCTGAAGGAAGTTAGCGCGTGACCGTTGACACGTTGGGCGTTGGGTACTTGGCGGCTCTTCTGAGAGCTGCATTCTTGGCTCTAATGAGGTTCATGACATCAAGCGGGAGCTTATGGCTGTTAACCTTAACCACCCGCTCGTTGTCATGGAGAGCGGACTGCACTGTTTGAGTAAGTGCTTTTACCGTGATGTCAATCTTATCCGTACTATCGAAATAGTTGGACGAGATTGCATACGGTGAATTGTGGGCATCAAGTTGATGCAAGAGATTCCCTATAACCCTCCCAGTTGGTGAGGGTTTTAGGGTGTGTGGTGGTAGGGGTGGGGGCATGGGGCCCGAGCTTGAGGGAGACTGGACGATGGTCGGAGCCCAGGTCATCGAGTGGTTCAATCGCCCTTAAATTAAGAGCGACACCCTTGACCAAGGCGATGTCTAAAATATCGGGAGAGTGTGCTACGTTATCCGGGTAGTGTGTTGGAGAGGTGGGACTTAGGACGTCTAAGTCCATAGACCTAATTAGACGGCGGAGCTTGATGCCATTCCCGTTTGTGGATAGGCACTTCCAGTCAGCGTGTTTGGAGTTGAAATCCCCAAACAAGATGACCGAGTCACCTAGAGAGAGGAGAGTCTCAAGGTCGCTCTGGAGAGGGATCTTGAGAGTAGGGAGGTAGATTGAGGCTATGATCAGAGACGGATGACCTGACATGCCCAACTGACAGACGGTTGCTTCCATGTTGGTAAGCACTGGAGTAGCGATTTGCGAGCAATGAAGGGATCTCTTGTAGTAAATGGCTGTGCCTCCGCCACGACGGTCGTCGGCTCTGCCATTGTGTACAAGAGAATAGGAAGGGATCGATAATCCCTTTGAAGCGTCGGGTTTAAGGAATGTTTCTTGGATAAGCAATAGGTCGATGTCCTTATTGCGAACAAATTCCTTAATCTCTGGGAGGTTGGTGCGCAGGCCGCGCGTATTGAATGAGACAAGTGATAAGCCCTGAGGCTTCACTCGCCCCATGTTTTGTGATGAAGCGTTACGCGATTGGGACATTAATACATAGAATTCACCAGGTCTTGGTGCTCTATCATCGCAATAAGGCGCTCATGTGGAGACCTAGCTGATTTGAATTTGTTGGCGAGAATGTTGAATTCTTTAATATCGAATTCTCCATTCTTCAAGAAACTCAGGGGGTTTTGCACTCCTGAGTCTGGTTGAGTAGGTGTTGCCCATCTGCGGCCACTCGGGGTGACTTGCACGGGGCGGGAATTGACATTGGATGTCTGGGAGACCGGGGCTGCTTGTCTCCAAGAAGTGGAGAGTAAAGGCCCGGTTGGCCTGTTCCTCAGTAGAGGGAAGTTCGTGCCAGTGGCCGGAGGTGGCCCTGGTTTTGAAGACTGCTTCTTAGCAGGCTTCGATGTTGAGGGACGAGGGGCGCGGGGACATCCGCGGTAGTTCGCGGGATGTCCTTCCTGCCCACAAAGGACGCAAGCGGGAGGAGTCTCCGCATCGCGGGTGCGTTTGCACTCCTTGGTTGTATGAGGCTCTAGGCACTTGACGCACCTAGGCGGGGCTGAGCAGTTTGCAGCTGCGTGGCCATAAAGCTGGCAGCGATGGCACTGCCCTGGGAAGCCCCGTCTGTGTGGAGCTTCTACACGGATGTTAGAGAGCCCACATACGATGAGCTCTCTCTTGAAGATTTCCCTCGACTCGGGGACATTGGTAAGGATAACCAGAGCCAGTGGGTATTTCCTGCCGGAACGGCTGTACATTTTGTGTACAGCCTCGGCCTTGAACCCTTGCTTGGTCAGGTCCTCTAGGATGACCTCACTGGGGAGCTCATACGGGACGCCACGTAGAATGGCTTTCACTTTGCGCTCTTCCGGGAGCGCATAGGTGTGGTAAGCAACACTCTTATGAGTGAGGAGGCGAGTGAGGACTCGGAAGTCCTCCGTAGTCGGGACGACTACGCGGATGGCTTCACCCGTGTTTGTAGCTCGGGTGTATTGCACCTTTTTGTCGGCGCAGAGCTGTGCAACATAAGTCCACTTTGCCTTGTCTCGTATGAAGATAGGCGGTGGGGGCTTATTTGCAGGGAGGACAGGCGTGCAGCGCGTGGCTGGCTTCATAGATGAGGTGACAGAGACCTCGGGCAAGCTAATGTCGAGAGACATTAGCTTGCCCGAGGTCTCTGAGGAGAGAGTCCTCAGAGGAGGACTGGACTGGCCGCTTTCGGCCGCAGGAGGTGGAGTCGGAGAACTCCATGTCCTCGGAAGTAGATTTGTGAGCGGAGGGCTCATCGGGGGACGCGGGGGAGTCAGCAAGGGGCCGACTTTGAGTGTTGACCGCGGAGGAGTTGAAGCTATTGACTAGTGTGTGGTCGACGTGGATATTTGCGGCATTAAGCGAAGCCACAAACTGGGCTATAAGGGCGTTAAGAAGGTCCGCTGATGGAGCCATACTGATGAAGCCTCCCCGCCGAGGGCAGGGAGCAACGAGGGTTGGAAGTGGCGCGGCTATCCCTAATGGTTATAGCCGCGAACCGTCACCCTTGGGAAAGCCCAAGTGCAATGGGATCGGGTCGTCCGGTTTCTCTCAGGTCAGGAGGCCTGAGAAACGCACCGGGTCAACGTTAGCCGAGTTAGTTGTCACCGTTAGGTATCCTTCAGCTCAACCGCGATGGCACGCAACTCACTTACTACAATAAAAATTGCTGTAAAAAAGCTGCGGGCCGGAACGAATTCGACGTAACCAGTCGAACTTGGCGTAGTATACCTCGTACCACACGTAGCGGAGCTGCGTAGCGTAGCGGAGCGTGAGCACAGGCGCGTGTAGTAGTCTGCTCGGCGCGAGGGCCGAGACAAGAATCTTGATTTATTGGATATTTAATTAAATACTAACACATTTGCATTAAATACTAATAGCGTGTTTTAAAACAATTGTACAACAGTACTAGAGCCATCTAGTCATGGCTATGGGAAGTAATATTTAATTGCGGTTACATAAATGAATGGTTAAATTCAACGTTAACAAAGTGTTACACTAACTTGATTACTATACAATAGTGTGAACATTTTACACTATTTAAAAGTTTTCGCATATTGATTCTAATAACACATAGCATAATACAGGTACAAATTTTTTAATTTTTTATTTATACAAGTATTATTTAAAATATGTTGAGGTTACATTTATTATGTTGAACGAAAATTTAAACACTACGTTAAATTGTTTATAGTAACAGTTAGGGAAACACATTAAACCAGTTTTTAGTAATTTTTGATCTGATAGAATTTGTGGATGCATTAAACAAATCAAAATCAGGAAAGCCTTTTAAGATTTTAAAATTATTTGGGTAGTGAGATGCTCTTGAGAAGAATGAGTTTTGTCTGGAATTTGTCGCACAATGGGGTATATGTAAATATTTAGGATGTCTTGCGGAGATTCTGGGAATATTAAGAGTTATTTGAGAGAAGATGGGGAGCGTCAACGTGACATTGTGCAATCTTTGTTGAGAATAGAATATCAGCTATTTTGCGTCGCTCACGGAGTGATAATATATGATGTCTCTTGCATCTTGACAACATATGCAAGGAATCGTATGCCAAACTTCTTCATCCTCAATATAATAATAATAAAGCCTCATTTTGATCCATAACTTGTTGCTTATGCTTTTTTTTTATATGAGAGGGGGCAAATGGGCAAGAGGCTCACGGGATGGGGAGAGGTGAGGCAACCACCCATGGACATCCGCAACAACAGGTGTGTCAAGAAATGCGTTGCCGGCCTTTAAGGTGGGAGTATGCTTTTTTCTTGAAGGTCCCTAAGTCGTATCTGTTCGCGAAGACCGCTGCCGGTAGTTGATTCCACAAAGTGGCTTTGCGAGGCAAGAAATTTCGAACAAAACGCGCGGTTGTAGAATGCCAGACGTCTACGTGATGCGGATGGTACTTTGCACGTAATGTCCGATGGTGGAATTCGGCCGCTGGAATTAACCCGAACAGCTCCTCTGAGCACTCCCCGTGATAAATGCGGTAGAAGATGCAGAGAGAACCCACATCTCTACGCAATGCTAGAGAATCAAGCCGATCGGAGATGACTTGATCGTCGATGATTCGAGCCGCTCTTCGTTGTATGCGGTCAAATGGAAGAAGCTGGTACTGGGGAGCACCCGCCCAGAGGTGAGAACAGTACTCCATGTGAGGCCGAATTTGCGCCTTATAAAGTTGCAGGCGGTGGCTTTTAGTGAAGTACTGTCTCGCCGTACTGAGTACACCAAGCTTTTTAGAGGCCAGTTTGGCCTTCTCTTCCAAGTGACCACGGAACTGAACGTCGCTCGATATATCGACGCCAAGTATGCCAATACAGGCTGTGGCAGTTAGAGGAGTGATCTCGAATCGAGGGGATACGACAAAGGGAGACTTTTTAGTGGTGAACGCACAAACTTGTGTCTTCTTGGGGTTGATTTGGATTAAATTTTGTCGGCCCCATTCCGAGACTTTGCAAAGCATAGTCTCGATTTCAGACACAAGTTTAATCCGGTTCTCGTCGACGCTATCCCGGGACATGTTGACACGGCCGGTGTAGGAAACATACCCCTCGCTGTCGTCCGCATAGCAATGAATATTGCTGATTTGCAGCATATCATTGATATGCAGAAGAAACAGCGTGGGGGATAGCACACAGCCTTGCGGGACACCAGAGTTTATGGGTTTTAAGTCGGAGCATGCACCGTTGATAACAACCTTGATGCTCCGATCAGCCAAAAAGCTAGTGACCCATTTGCACAACTTCTCGGGAAGCCCATAGGATGGCAGTTTCGCTATAAGCGCTTTATGCCACACCCGATCAAAGGCCTTCGCTATGTCCAAACTCACCGCCAACGCCTCTCCCTTCGACTCAACCGCTTGCGCCCATTTATGGGTGAGGTATGCAAGAAGATCACCAGCTGAGCGACCCTGACGGAAACCGAACTGGCAGTCGCTGATCAGCTGGTGCCCCTCTAGGTATCCCAAGAGCTGGTGGTTGATGATCGACTCCATTACTTTGGAGAAAATGGAGCTAATGGCAATGGAGCGGTAGTTGGACGGATCTGAGCGTACACCTTTCTTAGGGATCGGGTGCACTAAAGCCGCCTTCCATAATTTCGGGACTACGCCTGATGAGTAGGAGAGCCGGAAAAGACGGGTAAGGACCGGCGCCAGTTCCGGAGCACATGTCCGCAGCACTATCGGGGGAATGCCATCGGGCCCGCTCGATTTGTGAATGTCCAAGGTGAGAAGCGCCTTAAGCACGGCACTATGCCGGATTTTTACCTCCGGCATATATGAATCGCACCGCGGAATATGCGGTGTCGGTGCACCTTGGTCATCCAGAGTCGAGTTGGACGCGAGCCCAGGAGATCAGCTTTCTCTTTCGCGTCATGGGCCAACGAGTCATCATCCCTGTGCAGTGGCGGAATGGCTGGCTGGCAGAAGTTTCCTTGGACAGCCTTGGCGAGCGACCAGAACGCACGAGTTCCCGAGGGAAGGCGTGCAAGTCTCTCGACAATTCTGCCAATGTGCTTCGACTTCACGTCAGCAATAACTCTTTTGAAGGACCTGGAGGCATGATTGAAGTGTTTTTTAAGTTCGCTGGAATTCACACCCTTAGATACCACCGCATTGACCCAAGCCTGATAGCACTCCTGCTTTCGGCGAGAGGCCATTTTGCAGGAGCGGTCAAACCATGGTTGGGACCTGCCACCGATAGGCACAGAGGAGGATGGAATGAAGAGTTCCATACCTTGCAGTACCACATCAGCAACAGCGTCAGCAGCGGCATCTGGATCTCCCAGCGAAAAACAGATCTGCCTCCACGGGTAGGATGCAAAAAAGCACCGCATCTCGTCCCATTCTGCTGACCTATAGTGCCACACGCGGCGACAGCCTAAGAAGCGGGGCCGTGTTAGGCGCAAGATTGGCACGATGCTCCGGATCAGGCAGTGGTCCGACGATCCCAGAGGAGGGTCAACGGAAACTAGGTAGCCGTCCGGATGTGAGGTCAACAGAAGGTCCAACAGTGAAGGTGTATGATCTTGCACATCTGGGATTCGCGTTGGCGCAATAACCAGTTGCGTCAGACCATATGCTAAGGCGAAGTCGTGAACAGATCTCCCTGCATGATCGGTGGTACGTGAGCCTAGCCATTCGGCGTAGTGGGCGTTAAAATCACCTAGAAACACGATCTCTGCAGTGGGGATCTGCTCTAATACGGAATCTTTAGCCATTTGGATGTGTTCGAGGAGCCAAAAATCCTGAGCCTTCTATTTCTTTGAGTTGTGGATCTCGTTAAAGTAACGGCCTCCACCAGTTTTTTCCATAGTATTCTATTTTTGTTTTTATGCATATTTCCTACTAATCTCTTATATGTCATCAGTCCACCGTCTGGTTGGTCTGCCGACTCTTAATGAAGAGTGTGCAAATGTGCCTTATGTTGGTCCATTTCATGTGTATCGTGAAATATGTCCTGCCCATTGCCACTTAAGCTTCAGGGCTCGTGTCAGTGCATCTGAAGCTTTTGTTTTCTGTAGTATGGACTCATTTTTAATTTAGTGTTTTCTGTTTATTTTCAGAATGCACCTTCCATTACTCTGTGTACAATGTATCATCTGTCATCCTCATCCTCAATATAGGCTCTTTAATATTATAATAACCCCTTGCAATCAAAACAATTCTTACATGTGTCTTGAATCTTTTGTCAGGCAATTCTGTTCTGATCGTGGGAAGTTTATATAGAATCTAACAGAATCTCCCAAAATTTACTTAATTGCGTAACTAACTAGTTCTAAAATTGGGTGCAAAGAGGATGTAAATACTATGTAATAAAAGGCGGGACTGCCTAAGTAAAAATTGAAATTTTGTTAAGTATGAAACGTGCAGTCATTTGACATATGTTTGAAACAGTAATTACAATATGGCAACGAAGTATAATCCGGCTAAGTGTGAATGCGAACAGTTGCTTGAAACGTAGTGGGTTTCGGCTATCTCCGTTTCTTACAAGATTACAGCCGTCACCTGTCAATCTATCAATGACTGCACGTTTCATACAATCGAGTGAATCGCTTTTTTTTAGAGAGTTTCGCTAGGCTAGCTTGGTATGGCAATTTTATGTTTATATCTAGTCTTAAAGTTTATACAGTTCACACTTTTTAATTTTATAATACATTTTAAAATTAGAACTCACACGGATGTATTGTGATAGAAAAAAAGTTTAAATTTTTCTTATAATAGTTTTTAATAGGGTGATCTACATAGTAGGAGTAAGTTTGTTATAATCCATCACATTCCCGAATTAAGGAACTTTTAATCTGTTAGAATTAATGGTGTTACATTAATTAAGTTATATTAAGTCAGTACATTCAAAAAATCACTTCAAAGCTGACAAATGTCCGGATTTCTTAAATAAATCGATAAAATGCTAAGCACGATATTTGAGAGTTTGTGAACTCAGGGGTGTACTTATTTAGTAACTAGTTTGTCAGTGACTCATCCCACTATATATTAGTCAAACACTGTATGTGGGATCAGAAAAAAATTATAATATTAGGCATCGTGTGCCGGGTCGTCTCCTTCTCTCAAAAATGTACGAAGGGGACGGTGGATGGTTCATGCGTCAATTCGTGAACGGGTGCTGCTTGTGGTGCCAGGTAGACTTGTTATGACAGTTTTAGAAGTGGGAGAGTCACGCTGCCGTCTAATGACGTCAGCACAATCAGGCCAGACTGGTCCGGGTTAATTACCACACTCGCACAGAATACTGGCGTGAAGTAGCTGCCTAGTGCCGCTATGTTTCGCATAGTTCGTGTCGTTCGTGTTAGTTAGTGTCGAGGACCGGAGGCCATCCCTTCCTCCCCCCCCCTCCCCCGCCAACAAAATATGAAAGCGGTCCGTAAAAAGATATTACCCCAGGAGGGTACCGGCTCTACCAGAGCCGGAGAATCCCGTTCCGAAGAGCTGTTCAACCTGATTCCTGCCGCCGAATTCCACCTTCGCACGACACGCCACAAGTTAGGATATCATCCCCACCATCTGGATGTGTGGCGGTCCTCCACAGTGCGGTTTTCAAGGAGCTTTCTCCCTCGTACTACAAAGCTGTGGAATGAGCTTCCTTGTGCGGTGTTTCCGAGACGATACGACATGGGTACCTTCAAAAAAAGCGCGTACACCTTCCTTAAAGACCGGCAACGCTCTTGTGATTCCTCTGGTGTTGCAAGAGAATGTGGGCGGCGGTGATCACTTAACACCAGGTGACCCGTACGCTCGTTTGTCCTCCTATTCCAGAAAAAAAAAGTAATCACGATTCACGAAGCATCCTTACATACAAAATGAATTCAAGCTCTAAAGGTTAAAGCCAATATATGATTATTTATTCTACAGTTTATTATTTATTACTTTTTATGAAATATATGATATTATTTAAATACAATTCATATATTAGATGCAGCACCTAACCAATTAGTTATATATATTACAGCCTTGTTAAATGCTCTATCTGATTGAAAAGAGGGGCCGTTGAGTTTTTTGTATGTTCTTCTCACGAGCTCTACTTATCCCGAATAATATGGTAAATTCAGTAATTTAAAATAAATATTTATAGGGACAGTTCAAAAGGGCTTAGTTAAAGCCTAATTGAAAAAGGTATATTTGAATTTGTATATAAGTGGGAATAGAGTTCTCAGGTATTAACAAAATACATACACTTAACAATTCCGGCACTCCTTTTATGAAGTACTAGCTGATGCCCGCGACTTCGTCCGCGTAGATTTATCTAATTGAAATGATGATAAATGATTTATTTAATAACCCTTTAGGGTTATTAATAATAATACGCAAGTTTGGGAGTGAAGATTACCCCATGTACTATTCCAGTTCCGGTTCCCGTTTTCGCTCCCATTCCCAACATATTATATGAATCTTATTTAGAGGAAGATTGCTACGGCAAACTAAGCCTACTATTGGAATAGTTATAGCTCATCGACGTGAATTTCAGTTTTTCACAAATCCCGCGGAAACAATGGATTTTTCCGGGAGAAAATGTAGCCTATGTCCATTCGAAAACTCTAGTCTATCGCTGTACCAAATTTTACCAAAATCGATTTAGTAGCTCCGGCGTAAAAGCGTAACATACCAACTTACATTCACATTAATTATATAAGGGATATTAATAGAGATGGTGAAATTTGAATAAATGAACTCGCTACGAAGATATACATAAGAATATTCTCATAAATTATTTTTATCTCATTAAGTTTCACGCGCTATTTGTCTCTATATGGTGAATTTATTAGCAAAAACCTTATTTTCCGTTTTTCATAAGCTTTAGCGCTATCTTCACTCTCTTTTTCACTTTACTTTCACATTTATTGGATCCTATATCTACGGAGTAAAAATTATTTGAATTTTTTGTTTATTAAGAAATTAAAAATAGGGTTTATGTTAATGTTAAAAATATCTTAAGAATTTTTAGTATAAAACAACATCAAAAGCCAGTTTCAATAATAGTAGGCTTGATTTAAGATATTTAATATTATGTTGGTTTAGTGGATTCGTTTGCAAACATTCAAGTAGTTATAATATAGGATAAGTACAAGTACAAGTACCGTACCGTACTGGCAAACGTTGTTTTGCCATATAAATGTACGTTACGCCCGCTCATTGTATGAATAGTCTGAATTATTTGTATTTTGAATGTAGAGGTATTTATAGTCAAAAAAATATAGGCTTGGGATAAGTAATCATCTTAAATTATATACAATAATAAATTATATTATTCCATTCTGTTCTCCATTTATTAGTATGAACATTTTATTATCCCGGTGTTCCTGGTTAGATACTTTTATCTAATGACCTTAGAATATTGCCCTTTGCCAAATTACGAAAAATATAGTGTTGACATTCGTGCGGAAATCTTCAAGTAAAAACAATAATAAAATTGATGTCTTTGCATTGACTAAAATCGGGTTCAAAGATTTCAGTACAGTGTAGAGCTACAATGGCCACATTAAATAAATGGCTATATTCATGCCAATTTTTGTAATACCGCACGGTGTCACAGACCAATGCGCGAATATAGGAAGGCTCACCGGAATCATAAAAAATACATAATTCACCTAAATAAATCAATTCGGAGCAAGTAAGTAATCTAGTAGCCACGCGCTAGCGTAGGCACTAATACCTACTACGCCAAGCCGTAGTACGCGCTGACTGCTACATTGCACCCCGTAGTAGGCGCTGTCACCTGCTACGCTGCGCCGCAGCCGTTTAGAAGGTAGGTGAATAAGTAGTAGCAGCTCTTATAAGGATGATTTAAATTTGGTTTTTAAAACCCATGCTTTAAATCCTCTATTAAAGATTCTGAAATAGTAAGCTTATTGCCAACATTAAACCACCCAATGTCCTAATAACCATTACACATCCAAAACGAGTGTTGTAATGTTGTACTGAATTTCAAAACATCACTCCTTTGATTTTTTTATCGATCCCTTCATGCGCCAAGAGTTTCAACAGACAGCCACATTCTTATTGCTCGATGCGTGGTATCTGTATGAATTAAAAAAAAAAGAAATTTTCGTTTTTCCACACTAGCAGAACGTCGCGCGCTCTAAAAATAGTAGGTTATTAGGTTACTACTAGGACTGGCTGTTTTAATGTTAGCGGTACGCTAAGTGTTTCAGAATCTTTTAGAGGATTCCAATTCTGGGGGTAGATAAACTCTTGTATGCAACAGCAAAATTCTGGTATTAAAACACTAATGTGATACTATTTTCATAAACCCACATTCGTGTTTTAATACACCTTATTACACAACAGTTGTATAAATAACTATTAATTTGTTTATTTGAAAATTTGAATTAGAAACTTAAATTTTTAGATTTATTCTTGATATTCTTTAATGATTACGGTTAAGTAGCTTCTACCCATGTGTTCATTTAACATGTCTTTAGTTTAAAATGACATCATCTTGTTTCAATCTCATTAATATTATCCATTCAATTTATTTTAATGTAATTAGGTAATGGGGATTTTATAGAAATTTGGCGTCATCATGAATGAGTAAATGGAATTCATTAAGACGAGAATTTGACTGAACGCGAAAACGAATTAAACTTTGTAATGACTTTAACTTTTGCGGTGGATATAATAGAAATATTCTTGAGAGAGACTAATTTTATGAAAAGGGAGAGGTTCGTTTTAGTAACGGTAGTTTTGATTTATATATCGTGTTCGTACTAGTATAGTTTATGTCTAGACTAGGCCAGTGACATAATAGCTGTAGTAGCAATCTATTGTACATCATCATCATCATCATTTCAGCCGGAAGACGTCTACTGCTAGACAAAGGCCTCCCCCAAATATGACCATGACGATTGGTCCTACGCTGCCCTCATCCAACCTACTCCGACGATCTTGACCAGATCGTCGGTCTTTCTTGTGGGGGGCCTACCGGCACGTGGTTGCGATTCGAGGACCTTACTGCCCCAACGGCCATCTGCCCACTGCCACTTCAGTTTCGCAATCATTTGCACTATGTCGGTTACTTTGGTTCTCCTACCGATCTCCTCATTTCTGATTCGATCTCGTAGGGAAACGAGATCGACTTAAAAATATAATAACATACTTTAAAAAAATGATAATTGCGTATATACTTACAGGCAATGAGACATGCATGAAAAAATAATTTTGTGACGTTTTTTGTTGGCTATAAAGTAATAGCCAGTTATATAAATCTTAAGCATATTATGCAACTACTTCTACACCAATAAATAGAAAAATATATTTAAAACAAACACATTAAATATGAAACAAATTTTAATTAAATAATTATTTCAAAATTTACAAAATATTAAATCAAATAATTTTCTTAAAAATGTTTCTATTAATTTTTAGATTATTATAATAATCGTAATAATAAGTACAATTTTTAAATTCCTTACTTAAGTTCAATTTACCGTTAGTTAATTAAAATTATTAGTAAATCATCTAAATTTTTTAATCTATTCAATTATTCTTTAATAATCCTTTTTTGTTTATAATTTTTCCTTTTTGGGTTTCTACTAATTAGTATAAATGGGCAATGCCGTGCTAATTGGACAATAAATAAAAAAAATAAAGAATCTAAGGGAAATAATTGCATTTCCTATTGAAATATTTTTATTTGACATAGGATCTTAAATCACTTACATGATTACTTGCCCTTTCAAAAATGTATGGCTTCAGACCTGTGAAGAACAGGTGCAGGGAACTCAGCGGATTTAAAAAAAAATAATATTTTGTTACACTAAAATTTATTATTTAAATAACCTAAGGGCGGTCGCTCCATTCCTAATCTGTTGTGTCTGTGTTACTATACTATAAAACTATTTTCACAATTCCATTTAATTTCGTACCAAATGAGGTACATTTGTTTTGTATTTTCATCATCAGGGATCATTTTATAAAAGCATATACATCACCTAACAACAGACTTAATAACTCGACTTAACCGAGTAGCAGACATAACAAGTTGTATGTGTTACTGGTATTAACATTATGATTTTCACAGTGTCTTGAAAATTCGATTATATTCATATGTATATTCACTCATAAAATAGAATATATCGAGAGGCAACAGCTATATATTTATTTCTTTAAATGTTCTCTCAATGATTACTTAGGTTATAAACAGCGCAAAAAACCCTCTTCTGCAGCACAAAGATTGTATTAATATCGGCTGCATTTCCCTAAAGTAATAATTGGGGTTTTTAGGGGGAAAGGGCGCCGGTGTCGGACGCAACTTACGTCGACACTCTGGCTCCTTCTCATATCTAAGTTAAAACCATTGTTTTATTTAAATAAATTCTTGACCAAATTGAATAAATCTGATTTGATTTGAATATTATATTTAAAATAATAGACAAAAAACTATGGCATTAGAATACCATACTAATTTAAAAACTTATTTCATTTATGAAGACGTTACCAATTTTCCCCACTTTTTGGGTAACGGGTGATCTTACAGCGACAATACACTTAAACAGCTTTTGTTACTTAAATGTACTATGTTACAATCTTACCTCACCATTCACTTTCTCAGCATGAATGTCTTTATTCCGTCTGTAATCCATGTTTTTACTCTGATAGCTTGCATATTCATGTAAAGGTATTATATTTCGCCGCTTTTCTCCGCAATTCTCACACTCAAAACAATATACCCCGAATATTTGGAAATAAAGCAATATTAGATACATTTCACGCTATCGAAGTAATGGCTTTCAATACTTCAATTTTATTATCTATAAAGTTTTATGACGTGCATATGGGTTTTCACATTTGATGCTAGGGATGTAATAGTCCATTGTGGATACTATTCACAAAATTACTCTATCGTCTATCAGCTCTGACATATATCATCTCTGAAACTCTACTTTTATTTCGCTATTTTCTTTTTGATTTTTAATGATCATTAGAATATTGCTATATCATCTTTTATATGTATCTAATTAATTATATTTGAATTAACACTACGAGTTACTCTGACAAGATTCTACTGATTTACATTGTTAAATGATATATTAACATATTATATATATATAAACACTTTAACAAATAAATGATTAGAATAATATATATATTTATGCAATGCAAAGACACAGAGAATATTAGTAAAATTTTATGAGAGGTATGCTTATCATTATCGAAATTTTTACCCATTTTGTTAATTAAATATAAAATAAACAATAATTCTCTTGCCTTAGTTGTTACAAGGCAAAGATGTTCTGCTTAACTTTAAATATATTTCATTTATATATTAATACGCATAGTGAAAACTTTGTACCCCTATTTAAAAAATAGATAGAACTGATGAACGTGAAATTTAATACAGTTAGTTTGTACGGAGGAGAAGTTTTTTTATTATCAAATGCATTTTAAATACATTAAATTAATTAAAATACATATCACACACACTACCGCTTGAATGACATACGACGTACACACACTTATATTAAAGAGAACTTTGACAAATAAACCCTTTGAACACTTTCGCACTACAATCGATTCGTATCCGTGAAAACATGGTCCGAAGTAGTCTTAGAACTATTTCTATGGTAGTTTACGCACTAGACCCGGCTTCCGTCATCCGATATCTTTCAGTCAATCGTTAGTAATAGTACAACGGACCGTTTTTCACAGATTTGGCTCGGACGTAGTGTCAAAGCGCTCAATAGTGTATAAACTTAAAAATGAAATGAATTACGGTCGAATCTCGACCTCTAGGAGACAAACTAGTATATATTTTGTAATGAGGCACAACTTTAAATTTGACCAAAATTAATTTTCATTAAAATGTAATGATATAAATTGTAAATTTCCTTAAATTTGAGTTGTATAATACAGCACAGTTGCTTCAAACAAGATGTGTATCTACACTTTTTGTGGTCAGTGTACATGCTAAGAAACATATAGACTTAATTGGAAAACTTTTAATTAAGACATAAAGTATCCTCAGGTTTCGATAGCAAACACAAACCTGAACAAATCCTTCTTCAGAAGTACGTCAGTTAATTTAACTCAGCGTACTGAATTGCTTTAGATTAATCATTTAAAACTAAAACGTATTTACTTCAGCTCCAATTGCTTAAGTTTAATCGGTTCTCTATTCATGGGATATGATTTACAAACAGTTTTAATTTACTAACTGACTTATGCTCAATGTCTCAAACTTTAAAAAAAAACATGTGTGCTGTGCAATTCACACGTGGTAGAAGTAAAACCTTCAAAAATTTTGGCTTCAAGATGGTCAGCACTTGTACAATCATTTTAAGATGTGCATTGTTCCTCTTAACTGCATATGAAGTCCTGGTACATGTTATCATCCTAACACATGATTTCAACCGCTATGAAATATATTATTATTACCGCTACCATATTTATGTTCTCCTGGTGTCTAAGTAGCAATACGTCGTGCGCATGACGTCAGAATATATTATGGTATACTCGTGTCGTACGTAAGCCAATCTCTTCTTCAACTATGATCGCCTGGTACCAAAACACTAATGCTTCCTATCTCATTCTCCCGCCAGCTGAATCCTATACATTTTTACCTGTTTGTGTCTCTTTTGTTTCACCAAGTTTCAAAATCACAAAGACTTAGAAGTTTCACACCAAAAAGTAATTTCTTACTAAATAGCCTAAGCACATGGTCGTACTCGGTACGGTCCGGACTTATACCGAATTATGTGCGATGAACAATGCGAAATACCATAGAATATGCTCACCCTAATTTACAATAACTACAGGATTATCTATATATATAAAAATGAATTGCTGTTCGTTATTCTCACTAAAACTCGAGAACGGCTGGACCGATTTGGCTTATTTTGGTCTTGAATTATTTGTGGAAGTCCAGAGAAGGTTTAAAAGGTGAATGAATATAAAAATGCTTGGAATTAAATAAAACCAACAATTTTGTTCTTCCTTTGATGTGCCTCCCGTCGTTCAGAAATCAAATCGTCGTCGCTCGTCTCGTCCCTTTTTTTGTGTATTTAAAATAGAACGTAGATTTATTAAACAATTGGCATAAAGTATACTTTGCTCTTCAAACATCGGCTGGGATGAACCATGTGAAGAACTGTAAAATACGAAAATTATTGAAAGTTTTGCGGCTATGATATTTTTTTTTATTGAAAAGGAGGACAAACCTCGTTACCTGGTTTTAAGTGATCACCGCCGCCCACAATTACTTGCAACACCAGAGGAATCACAGGAGCATTCACCTTTAAGGAAGGTGTACGCGTTTTTTTGAAAGTACGATGACGAATCGTCCCGGAAACACCGCACAAGGACGCTCAAGCTTGGTTGTACGTGGAAGAAAGTTCTTGGAAAACAGTACTGTGGAGGAACGCCGCACATCCAGATGGTGGCGATGATATCCTAATTTGTGGCGTGATGAGCTAAGCTGGAATAAACTAATAATTAAAGTAGAAAACTAAATATAATTCTATTTTTGTACAATTTAAAATAAAAATACTGCTGCACCTATATTTTCGCGGCAGATTAATCGTCTAGCGTGACACAGGTTAACAAAAAACAAATAGTCAGTCTTGTATCTGCTGTATATCATACAAACTGGTTCCTTGTCATCTGTGGGATCCAAACACACTCGGCTACATTGTTTGTCACCATTTAGACTTCTTGATACTTTAAGTTAATTACTAGTTTTTTTGGAAAACGACGTGGTTTCATGGAGCACACAGAAAACTGAAAATGAATATAAAATAAACAATATACATAATTAAATCAATTATGTCTTATTGAATTTTTTGGAGCGTTTTCAAACATCAACCCTGTGGATAAATTGGGCATTTTCGTATCGCAGCGGACACTAATATTAGCTTAGCAAATATAACTCTTACTTAGAACAGTGCATATAAAGTAATTATATAAATCTTAAGCATATTATGCAACTACTTCTAAACCAATAAATAGAAAAATATATTTAAAACAAACACATTAAATATGAAACAAATTTAAATTAAATAATTATTTCAAAAATTACAAAATATTAACTCAAATAATTTTCTTAAAAATGTTTCTATTAATTTTTAGATTATTATAATAATCGTAATAATAAGTACAATTTTTAAATTCCTTACTTAAGTTCAATTTACCGTTAGTTAATTAAAATTATTAGTAAATCATCTAAATTGTTTAATCTATTCAATTATTCTTTAATAATCCTTTTTTGTTTATAATTTTTCCTTTTTGGGTTTCTACTAATTAGTATAAATGGGCATTGCCGTGCTAATTGGACAATAAATAAAAAAATAAAGAATCTAAGGGAAATAATTGCATTTCCTATTGAAATATTTTTATTTGACATAGGATCATAAATCACTTACATGATTACTTGCCCTTTCAAAAATGTATGGCTTCAGACCTGTGAAGAACAGGAGCAACGAACTCAGCGCATTTAAAAAAAAAAAATGTTACACTAAAATTTATTATTTAAATAACCTAAGGGCGGTCGCTCCATTCCTAATCTGTTGTGTCTGTGTTACTATACTGTGAAACTAGTTTCACAATTCCATATAAATAAACAATTCAATATAAAATAAACTATATACATAATTAAATCAATTATGTCTTATTGAATTTTTGTAGCGTTTGCAAACATCAACCCTGTGGATAAAGTGGGCATTTTCGTATCGCAGCGGACACTAATATTAGCTTAGCAAATATAACTCTTACTTAGAACAGTGCATATAAATCTTTGAGTCATAAATTATTATCGTTTTGATGAAATAAGGCTTAAGGCTAAAAAACCAACAGTTTGTTCGGCCAACAATACAATTTGTAAAAAAATAATATGCAATATATAGAAAATAACAATATATTTTATGGATTTCATTGATAAGAAAAAACTTATTACTCACAACACTATAAATATCTAAAATTGATAAAGGCACTTACTTGTTCACTGAAATTAAAATATTTGGCCAAACATGTATTTTCTCCAGAAACATGGTGAAATAATATTTATAAGAATGATGGGGCAGGTATCTGTTGGGTTATTAAGTTAGACGTTGTGTTATAATTGTTTGGATATTTCAAATTAATTTAGTTCGCGTGTTATTTAATTAACCTGTTCGTATTAGGTAGGAATTCATAATATGTGCTTGTTCTTCAGTAAGTAGTGATGCAAATAAATTCAGTTTACCGAAATGCATAAAAGTTATGCTTCTGATGTTAATTTTAACATCATTGTCATCAGCCGGAAGACGTCCACAGCTGGACAAAGGCCTCCCCAAAGATCACCATGACGAGCTATGTGCCCTGGCCATTGCCATTTCAGTCTTGCAATCAAGTATGTCGGTGACTGGTTCTCCTAACATGATAACATTTTAACGTAACAACTAATAAATGTTATTTTATTATTCGGGTCTCCGTTTATTATGTTATTATTGTTTGTTATGAATAAAGTTGACAATGAACAATTTTTTGTTGATTAGCTTATCTAATAATTATTCCCGATATTTTTGCCCTGTTTCAAGTATAATGGATGTTGTAAGTGTAGTCACATCTTGCACCTAACTAAAAACATTATAAATTAACCTTGGAATATGTACTTTAAACTGTTATCTTAATATTTTTTAGTCATCAATTATTATTTTTAATTGTTATTTTAACCATTAAATATGACTTGTCTGGCTACGCGCCCTCGCCCTATGCGCAAAATTTTGCATCGAAACGATAAAGTTTAGCTCAATTGTGGAGCGGATTAAATTTACAGAATTTCTCTTTGAAGCGTTCTTCCTCACGTAACTCATTATTACGTTTCCGAACATTTCGTACGACTCCATTTATTATTCCGCATGAGTCACATGAAACGTTCTGATGATTTCACATTTCAATGGTATGAACATCAGAATATTTTTATTCGAAGATTGTTATGACAGGGTTTTTTACATAAATTGATTTTAAGATCTACAGATCTATTACTGTCACTCAAATTTAACGGTTTATCGTTATTAAATAAATACTTTCCCATCCACACCATTAACTTTACTAGAATAAAATTATATTCGAATTATAATACATAGAATTATACATTCATGTACTGAATATAATAATAATACAATAAATATTTATTTATTTTCTCCTCACAAAGATCTTAAAGCTAAAACAGTTCAGTAGCGTTATATTTTATAACAGCTAGTATTTTGTGAGGAGCTGGTGTCTGAAGTAGGTTGAGCCTGTATTTTTTTTAGTGTTACAGATCACCAGGACCTCACCCCTATATTATTTAAGGATCACAATTATTAAAAAAGTATACATTATATTTGTAGTTTGATTTTTATAAAACGTTTTTGTGGCAAAGATTACTATAGTATAAGAACTTAAAAAATTATAAGTATATTTTTGTGTAAAGTGCCGTGGCTTTTTAATGAATAAATTAAAGTGTTAGGCAATTTTATTCATAAAATTATATTAAATAGTTTTTTTTTCACTCAGCATCAAATTAAGGGCAAAAGTCATTTTAACCGACTTCAAAAAAGGAGGAGGTTCTCAATTCATCGGTATTTTTTTATGTTTGTTACCTCAAAACTTTCGACTGGGTGAACCGATTTTGATAATTCTTTTTTTATTTGGAAGACCATATGGGAAGCACCAGGCTTCCCGTGTGGTAGATTTATTAATTAGATTGTATAAAACTACGCAATTATTTTTGTTCTTTTTAGTGCATATTATATCCATTGTTTTGGAATAGTGTTTTTAAAGTCGGTGATTTTTTTGTTATATTTGTTCGATATTACTTTTTATAAAGTTTTGAGATTTTTGAATAGCTTTCTATCTTAAGAACTAGTTTAGTTTGTACAAATTATTCTTGTAACCAAAATTTATGAACGATACCGGACTCGATCCCGCAACCTCTCGGGTTCCGTCCGAGCGCTCTTACCAACTGACGAAACCGTTCGAGAGACGCATGGATCGTAAATCTTTTTATGACTTGTTCAACTCTCAGGTTATGGCGCTATCTACAGACGTTCTAAGTTTTAACTATCATTGCATATGCATAGCATTGCATATGCTTAAGGCAGGCATGCATACACAGGCAGGAAATCATCACTCGGGTGTAGATAAATGTATTTTTGTCGATGGCAAATGACGCACTTTGAACTGTAGCATTATGCAAATGAAAGTAATTGTTTCATATTGGTTCGATCTCTGTATTATATTGAAATACAAGACTGTGACTCATAGTCAGTTAATTTTAACGTTTGCAGTTTATTAACAGTTCTATTGATTAACATATAACTAGAATTGCAATGCAAGATTCAAAGTAATTTATTGTTATTGTTGTTCAATATGAATATAGAGAACTGCTAGATAGGAAGCTGTTTTACTTATATTACTTTTGAATATGTATGTAAAGTAAATTCTGGGTTATATTGGTATTAATACATTTACTTGCGGACCCGAAAGATGCTATTGACAGAACAAAAACCATCGGAAATATGAAATCAAAGTTAATGAGTTAAAAATGAAACGAACACCTATTTCTGAATGATTTTAAAATATTTATTTACAAAATAAAAAGGATAAATATTGTATTTGAGTAAACAGCTTTTACATTAGCGATTTATAATTGCCAATTTTTTAAAGTATTAAAATGGATATAGTATGTTTTCATTCAGAGATAGACATATGCCATCGCGGACTTTTCCGCAGGCCTATATAAGATACACAATTCCACCATACATTATTTTGTTACATCTCTAAGGCTTTAGACAGCGTTTTTCTTGAAAGCTCGCCGGCGGCTTATTTTTTAAGACACCTCCAACAAATATCGTTAATATATACAAACCTTAAGAAATGACATACTAAAACTTTCCTCGAGAACCACGCTACCCATTGGAGAATTCAATATGAAAATCGGTGCAGTAGCTTATGAGTTTGTCGTGAACAGACAGACAGACACCCTTGATCACTGTGCATCTCCAAAGGCACACCGAATCTGCAGAAAACTTCATTCACCAGCTTCGTCGCAACGGAGACTGCTTCTTGATTCGGTAGAGCAAATGCTTTCGGCCACTTCGTGAAATAATCCATCACCACCATTATGTAACGGTTTCCATATTTAGTGACTGGGGACGGGCCGGCCATATCCAGGGCTACTCTTTACCACGGAGTCTAAACATTTTACAACTTCATAGCTCCTCTGCGGGTCTGAGGTCCTTTGACAGCTGCACAACTCTTGCATTCGCACTCATGCACTCGGCACCAGTCTTCCACATCAATACGGCAATGCAACCAGTAAAATCGTTCCTTAATTTTTGTGAGAGTTCTTCTTATTCCCAAATGTCCACCTGAAGTACCACCGTGATAAGCTCTCAGGATCTCGTTCACCTTCTCCCTGGGAACGACCAGTTGCAGATGGCAATCCTTTCCTTGTGGGGTTTTCCATTTCCGGCAGAGCAACCCGTCATGCATCACCAAACTGTTCCATAGTGCCCAGAGACTCTTGGTAGCCATACTATGTCTAGCGACTTCAGACCATTTTGGTTTAAGTGATCCACTTGCTAGCCAATGTAAAATTGGTTGAAGATCCTCATTACATCCTTGCTCCAGTTCTCGTCGATTGAATCTGTTCTGATCAGCCGGATCATAAAATTCTCTTTCTCCTCCTGACGAATGCAATGTTTGCATTCCATCGGACAAGGTCTTCTAGATAACGCATCTGCATTTCCATGACTTTTTCCTCCTCGATGCTCAATTTCAATGTCATACTCTTGAAGTTGCCATCTGGCCACTTGTCCTTCCGGATTCTTGAATTCTAGTAACCACTTCAAGGCGGCATGATCAGTCCTTACAAGGAATTTGCGACCCAACAAGTACTTTTTGAAATGTTGTAATGTCTTTACCACGGCCAGTAACTCCCTACGAGTTACACAGTAGTTTCTCTCCGGCTTCGATAAGGATAGGTGATTCACATACGTCTTTCCTTCAACTCTAAGAAAGCTAGTTCACATTCTTTATCCCAGGAAAAGGCGCTTTTCTCCTCCGTCAGTCGATGTAAGGGCTTAGCAACATCGGAAAACCCTTTCACAAAGCGTCGATAATAAGAGAATAGTCCTAGAAATGCTCTCACATTTCTTTGGCCTCAACTTCAAGTTGGCACCCTGCAGTTTTGCGAAGACTTTTTCGAGCTTCTTAAGATGATCTTCAAAACTTCGTCCCATAATGATTATGTCATCCAAGTAGACAAGGCAGGTTTCTCCCAACATACCTGCCAGCACATGCTCCATCAACCTTTCGAAAGTAGCTGGGGTGTTGCATAATCCGAAGGGCATTGTTTTGAACTGCCATAACCCTTTTCCGGTTGAAAAAGCCGTCTTCTCCTTGTCTTTAGGGTCCAGTTCGACTTGCCAGTAGCCACTTTTCAAATCCAGAGTAGAGAACAACGTCATGCCACAAAGTGAATCTAAGGTGTCATCGATTCTTGGCAATGGATAACTGTCTTTCTTAGTTACATCGTTCAAACGCCGATAGTCTACACAAAATCAAGTTGATCCATCCTTCTTCTTCACCAGAACCACTGGAGAACACCATGGACTCGATGACGGTTCTATGACACCATTTTCTTTCATATCCCGAATCATGTCTTCCACTTCTTGTTCGCGTGCAAACGGAATACGTCTTGGTCTTTGCCGTATCGGAACAGTGTCTCCTGTGTCGATCTTGTGTTTCACTAAACCATTTTTTCCGATGTCCCCGTCGTTCTTCGAGAACATCCTGGCGTAGCGTAGGAGGAAATTTCTCGCTTTTATTAACTGTAGCTTGGTAAGATTGTCCTTACAGCTATCCAGAAGTTTCTGTATGTTCACATCCTGGCTTGCAGCTACGGTCTTCCTCCCTTCTTCACACTTTCTTAACCAAGCTATCTCCTCACAAGCTCCGATCACTGTTTCCTTCCTAATGATTTGCTTGTCCTCATGAGGATTAAACATGGGAACCATCGCAATTTGGGAGTTTCCCACAACAGACCTGGCTGGGATCCATTTCGTGTCCGATGTCTCTCTTTCTATTATAGCGCATTTACAAGGTCTTCTTCTGTCGTTCCTTGGTAGGACTACCGGGACTAGGGTCTGCGATCTCGGATTTAAAGTAGTGTCTATTAAGCACAACACTTTCCCAAAAGTTCTGCCTTTTATTAGAATTTCTTTACCTCCATGCTTCAATACACCATGTTTAATGTTAATGGTACAATGATGATTTCGAAGAAAATCCAACCCAATGATGCAGTCACCTGTGATATCCGCGATTACTACTTTTTGCCAGTACAACGTATCTCCGAGTCGAGAAGTTCTAAGTCGGTCAGCTATACACGACTGCAAGGGCACCTATTCCAAACAAGGCTGAAAACCCAAGAGCCAAACTAACCCGACACTATACCGAAGATATCCCAGACGTCAGCATGTACGAGATTTGTATGGCCCTAAAACAGCCTAAAAACAAAACAAGGCGCCGGGTGATGATAGAATTACGGCCGAGCTTCTGAGTGCTGGTAGTACACCTGTGTGAAGATCTTCTAGTAGCTATTCAATTCCGTCATCCTCGAGGGCAAAACTCTGCAAGCATGGCACAGTGGTAGTGGCGCTATTCTTCAAAAAGGGCGATGAAACGTTTTTAAAGAACTATAGGCCCATATCACTTCTGTAAATAAGCACTAATACACCATGTGAATAAGCTGTTTTCTAGGGTTATCACGAATCGTCTTGTGCACAGGTTCGACTACTTCCAGCCTCCCGAACAAGGCGTATTCCGTAAAAGTCTTAGAGACCTTCAACAAAAGAGCATACGCCACCTTAAAGGACGGCTTTTTTTTTTTGAGAGGAGGAAATACTGTTACGGACTCGAGTGTCCGCGTAAGCGGACGCCCCATACCGACTAAAACCTCCTCTGTGCTGTTAGCAGCCCTGGCTTTCACAGCGAAGTAGGACGTGGGCCGTGGAGGCCGCAAAGACTACGCAACAACAGTCGCGGGGCGTCTCCTAAGAAGACTCGAACCTCAGACCGGCTGTGTGCTTGTGGGAAGGAGAGAGAATGAAAATGAAAATGAAGATGAAATGAAGATGAAAAGATGAGAAGAACACACTCGCCGGCGAGTGTGGTGATGTTTAGTGTAATGTATGTAAGTGTGTGTGTATGTGTTTATGATTGTATGTATGTATGTTTGTATGTGTGTAAGTAGTGTAAATGTTAGTGTGCATGTATGTTTGTGTTTGTTTGTGGAGTGTGTTTGTGGTTGTGTAAGAGGTGTATGTCAGTCCGTCAGTCAGTCCGTGCGTTAGTGAGTGTAGTGAAACGATTACAGGACGAGGACTAAGGTCTCGTCGGGTATCAAAACAATGTGTGGTGTATCTAGGGTGCGGGCCGCTGGCCATCGTCAGAGTGACGAGTGCCAGTGGTTTGCGGTGGTTGACCGCGCCTACGCCTGCGAAGGCGGTGTGTGCGTGTCTGTGTCGGTGTTTGTGTGGGTGTCGCGTTCGCGATGGTGATGTCGTCATCCGGGTCTACCTTTACGTGTCTGGGACGTCTTATTGGGTTGAGACTATGGTGAAGGGGGGTGTACCCGCATGCCTTCCTAACCAAGATGTTGGGATGGTTAGGCGCCTTGTCAAAGAAGCGTCGCGAGATCTCTTTAAAGTGTTGACCTATCGTCGGAAGCTCTAGGTCGCGGTGAAGGTCAACGTTTCGGATGAACCACGGGGCTCCGGTTGTCATAAATTCACGCGCATGCCATGCGCGTGAATTTATTTTGAACTACTTGCAAACGACGTAAGTAGCTCGGTCGGGTGTGCGCGAAAACGACGCTTGCGTTTGACAGTATGGGCCGTACGATGGTTTTGTACAGCGTCACTTTGTGTTTGAGCGGAAGTTTGCTTCGCCCACACACAAGTGGATAAAGGCGATTGAGGAAAAATCGGGCTCTATTGCATACCGTATCAATATGTTTCTTGAAGTTCATATTGCCGTTGAACGTGACTCCTAAGTATTTGTAATCCTTCACCCACGGTATGGGTGTTTCATACAATTTAATGACGTCGGTCGGTCGTTTTTTAGCGCGGATGCTATTCGCGTTACCGAAGAGTACCGCTGCACTCTTGGTGGGGTTCACTTCAATCCGCCATTTTCTGAACCAGTTGCCTAGTTCATCGACGGTGGCTTGAAGTACTTTAATGTTCCTGCTCAAGGTTGAGTGGTTCAATAGAGCGGAGCCAAAGTAGAGTGCCGTATCGTCAGCGTACTGAGCGAGCTGGACACTCGGAAACTTGGGAATGTCGCTCGTGAAGAGCGAGAAAAGAGTGGGAGAGAGGACTGAACCCTGTGGTACGCCAGACCTGATGGGTCTGGGTGAGGATAGGGTGCCCTCTACTCGATATCGGAAGGAGCGATCAGTAAGGTAGGCTCGTATGATGCGCACGAGCTTGTCTGGCACTCCCAGTTGATACAGCTTGAATACTAAGCCGTTGTGCCATACCTTGTCGAATGCCTTCGCGACATCGAAAAACACGGCTGCCGTGGTAGCGTGAAGTTGACGCCGTACGAGAATGTACTCGGTGAGTCGGTGAGCCTGCTGGGGACACGAGTGAGCGGTTCTGAATCCGAACTGTATGTCGGGTATCAGGTTGAGCTCCGCCATGTAATGATTAAGACGCGCGAGAATTAATCTTTCGTAAAGTTTCCCGATCGAGTTAATTAAGCTAATTGGCCTATAGCTACTCGGATTAGCTTTAGGTTTATTGGGTTTTGGGATACCGATAACAATGGAATCTTTCCATTGTTCGGGGAACGCGCTATTAGACAATAGAATATTAAAAATGGTAACCAATAAAGTAATAAGAGTCGAGGGTAGGATTTTAAGAACCCTATTGTTTATAGTGTCGGGCCCCGGGGCCTTCTTGGAGTGAAGCTCCTTAATGCTTAGCTTCACCTCTTCGTAAGAGGTGGGTTTTATTACATCGCCTGAAGGGCTCAGAGCGGAGCGACGTTCAACTTCACGATCAACTTCGTCAACGTGTGTCGGGTCGGCTGCTGCATTTGGAGAGCACTGACTCTCGAGACTATCGGCGAGGCATTCAGCCTTCTCATCGTCATCGAGCATCGGCTGCAGTCCCGGTCTGTCAAAAGGAGGCATGACAGTGGGCGGCTCCTGTTTGAACGCGCGAGGCAGCTTCCAGAAAGCCACATGTGATGGCTTAAGGTTGCCGAGCAAGCGGTCCCAACGTTCGCCGCGGAGTTCCGCGATAGCGGAGGTGGCGCCTATTCTCGACCGACGGATACCTGTCGTAAAGTCTAGTGGCTCTGTGCTTCTGTGTGAATAAGTTCCTGACCTCTGGAGGCAGGTTTAGGCGATGCGGTTGCATCGTCGGAACCTGCCTGGAGCAGGCCTTGATCCTATTCTGTATATGTGACGTCACATGAGAGATAGCACTGTGAGCCGTGTCGACCGAGTCGATGACGTCCGGTATAAGGTCAAGGTCGTTGGACTTGATAGACTCGAAATCCTTTTCCAGCCGTTACCAGTCGATCACTGTTTTCGTCGGTGGTTGAAAGTTAACCGGTGGGCCTAGATTTAGGACGACGGGCCGGTGGTCTGACTCTAATTCGTGAAAAACCTCGATTGAATTTACATTGAGCGTTACGTTCTTAAGTAACGCAACGTCTAGAATGTCGGGTCGGTGCGCGACGTTATCCGGATAACGTGTTGGTTCGTCGGGTGCTATTACTGAAAAGTTCAGCGTGTCTGTCAGAGAATCTAATAAGATTCCGTTTCTATTTGTGGCTCTACTGTTCCAGCTGGAGTGTTTGGCGTTAAGATCGCCGCCCACTATGACTGCGGCCCCGTGGCCGAGTAATGCTTCTATATCTGTGTATAATCTGTGTAAACTTTTTTGTTGGGCGGAAGATAAGCTGAAATAACAGTGATTGGCTGGTGATTCGCCATACTGACCCGGATGGCAGAGGCCTCGATGTTAGTGAGGACCGGAGGATCTATAGCTTAAAGGTCGGCAACGCATCTCTTATATAAAAAGTAGCATTTATGTGGTTAAATACAATATTAATTTATTGCGCTATCGTACACAAAAATGACAATTTTTGTATTATATACAAAATATAACACTTCAGAACTATTACAGTTATTTTACATTAAAAAGTTTATGTCTCAGAAAAATCAACTTTCATCCATAATAAACAGTGACAATATGACTCGACTTCACGGTGTTTCGGCTTCGCAATCACAATGTTTCAACAACTGGTCAAATGACCGTATGATCATTAAGTTGAAATAGCTGAATATAATTAGTTAGAAGTATAACTCTGTCATCCATAATTTTAACGACTGTCTTACCAATTTTAGGTCAGGTCGCGTGTCCTGACGCAAGTTTAACATTTTATGCCCATCCCAAGAAAAGTGCTCAACGCCGCCAAAGAAGTTTTCACTTCAAAAATCGTATTCCAAGAGGTCATTAAACTGTCGCTCTATCGAGTATCTATCACAATTGTTAATCCTAACATTGTTGAGTGCAACTCTCCAAAGCTGAAAAGCGACTTTTGCTCTCATTGTTGAGCTCAATAGACAGCCCTCGTGAAAATTTAATTCAAACATTTTTGAAGAGTTATTTATTTCAACAGTTGCAACAGCTCGCTAGCCTGTGAAGCCTTGAATATTGAATAAAAATGAATATACCAATGTTGTTTTACAATTCCCTGCTTTTATAGAACATTATTTTGTATCTTTTTTATGAAATTAGGGGACGAGACGAGCAGGACGGTGATGGTAATTAATACGCCCTACCCATTATAATGCAGCGCCGTTCAAGAGGACCGGAGGCCATTCCCCTCCCACTCTACCCGAATATGACAGTGGATCTAAAATAGATTTTAACCCAACAGGGTACCGGCTCTAACAGAGTCGGAGAATCCCTCCCAGAGCACTCTCGCTCAGGCTGCCCGTCGTATTCTGGGGAGGGCACAGAACCGCGCATAACCGATGACAAACAAGGCAGTGACACCACGGCATCCCGCTCCACGCTCAACGTGGACATTTGCAATATCAGGGGATTTCACCCCAATTTAAACGCCCTCCACCACCACCTTGAGACGGCGCAGCCGGATTTGTGTTTCCTAACGCAAACGCAGATATCTCGACCTAGCGATACGTCATATTTAACGTTCGCCGAGTATAACGGTGGTAACGCAGAAACGGATCACCTCATGGGCTGCGTTCAAGCGGCAATAATTGACAACGTGCTTGCACAGATCTCGCTGAAATCGTTGTCTTGGGTGATTTCAACAGGCACAATTACGAATGGCTTGGATCACGTACCACAGACTACGCAGGGCGATCTGTGCATAATTTTGCATTGGCGTATGGTCTGTCCCAATTGGTTGAGTCCCCAACGCGGCTCCCGGATGTAGATAGCCACAAGCAGTCATTATTAGATCTTCTGCTGACTACACAACCTGATGGTGGTAACCATCATAAGGTCTCTGTCAACGCCCCTCTCGGAACGTCCGACCATTGCCTGCTCAGGAGAGGTGCCAACGTCGCAAACCACGAGCGACCCGCCGCGTATGGCACTACAAGTCAGCAGATTGGGATAGGATGCGTTCCTTTTTTGCATCCTACCTTTAGGGCAAGGTTTGTTTCCCTTCGGATGATCCTAGTGCCTGCGCCGTTGCAGTAGCAGATGTGATACTACAGGGCATGGATATTTTTATACCAAGCTCTGTAGTGTGTAGCGACCATCCCGCGGTGTCAGAGCTCTATGACTGAAGTACAGTTCAGACAAAAAACTGTTAGGCGAGCTCTGTTTTCGTTGGACGTCAGGAAGTCAAGCAGGCTGAATGGCATTTCTCCAATAGTGCTTAGAACGCGTGCTCCTGAGTTGACGCCAGTGCAAACGCGTTTATTCCGGCACTCATATACAAAAGGCGTAGTCCCTGACTCATGGAAGTCAGGCCTTGTCCATCCGATCCAAAAAAAGGTGACAGTTCGGATCCGGTAAACTACAGGCCTATGGCTATTACCTCCCTGCTGTCCAAAATCACGGAGTGCATAATTAACCGTCAGCTCTTAGTATACTTAGAGGGTCACCAGTTGATCAACGACCAACGACGTGGTGGCTGGATGGTCTTGTTATCGGGAGCTTGATGTGTTTTTTATTATTATTATTTTCTTTAAAGTTAAAGTTATTATATATTTTATTCTATGATTAGCTCACATAATACCTCCATTTATTTACGGTATGCGTGGATTGATGCATCTACTATACTCAATAACTCTTGTGTTTATAAGTATTAATTTTATTTTTTTTTCTTTTTTGACTTGCTCGTGTAAGCCTTTAAGTTTTTGACATTTGAGTATTTTTGTTGCGTCACTTTGCATATATTGTAATTGAAATGATTTGTAAAACAAAATGTAAATCTTGACTTAAAAGGGTGGCAATGAGTTTCTTGCTACTTCTTCTCATTAGCTCAACCCTTTACGAAGTAGCGGTAAATTCAATATGAAACAATATTTTTATTTTTTTTTGACATTCATAAGTGTCATTTTCGTAACCTACATGAATAAAGTATTTTTGAATTTGAATTTGAATTTGACCGACAGTACGGCTTTCGCCATGGTCGATCGGCAGGTGATCTTCTGGTATACCTAACACATAGATGGGCGGCGGCTACCGAAAGCAAGCGGTTCCGAAGAGCTGTTTCATCTGATTCCTGCTGCCGAATTCCACCTTCGCACGACACGCCACAAGTTAGGATATCATCCCCACCATCTGGATGTGTGGCGGTCCTCAAGTTCCACAGTTCGGTTTTCAAGGAGCTTTCTTTCACGTACTACAAAGCTGTGGAATGATATGGGTTCCTTCAAAAAAAGCACGTACACCTTCCTTCAAGGCTCCAGTGATTCCTCTGGTATTGTAAGGGAATGTGGGCGGCGGTGATCACTTAACACCAGGTGACCCGTACACTCGTTTGTCTTCCTTTTCCATAAAAAAATACACGAGTCCCCTGGTGGTATTTAGTCATCTGCCCCGTACACTCTTGTAACACCAGAGGAATCAGATGTCTTGCTGACGACCTTATATAGAGTCGAGTAAACATTCATATGAGTTCAAAAACCGAAATAACAATGGTACGTAGCAAGGTTTGAACAGATGGGGTTGTGGTGAGTCTCTTTTAAAAAAAACTCAAGGCCAAGCTGTTTACTGCCATTTCACTTCATTAGTTCTCCTTCACGCGAGTTGAATGCAGAGCTCAGGAATGCGATAGTGATGTGACTTAATTAAAATTGATGACTAGAATAATGAGTGAGTCGATAAATTTAAACAATGTTTTAAGCTTACCATCTTACATGAGATTAAAATGACAAAAAATGTTTTATACTTTTTTTTATCATTTTAACCTAATAATTAAATTTCAAATTTTTGTTCTGCCTTTCTTCAACACATGTGTCTTTAACATTTCTCGTGCTTGACGATGAATAAAAACTCATTTTTTGAAGCGGAACGTGATGGACTCAGATCAGTCATTATTAAAATAAAAAAATAACACGGGATCGCAACTTCACTAATACCATAGTAAGCATACGATAACTGTCACAGCACTACACTGCAGGCGCGCGAGGCGAGGATTGCAGAAAGAGAGGGGAGATGCTCCCGCTCTTTACCTCAGGCCCCGACTGCGTTCAACTCGCGCGATATTTGAAAATAATGCACTTAGATCCCCAGCTGTTGATGTAATTCTCTCTGTTTATAAACTATAAAGAAGTATATACCTGAATGTGACAAGCGATTAATAATTCCGCGCAGGAAAGAGATCACAACATACAAAAACATTGTTAAAGTTTATGTTATGTTTGTTAAGCCGCGACTTTCACTTGCTACAAGCACGTTTAGGAAGGATTAACTTTGGCTTCTAAATGGGAGGGATTAACTTCTGCGAGAGGTATTATGTTATTTCGCCCTTTCAAAAGTATGTTCTCATGTTTATGAAATGTGATTTTTGCTTTGGACATTTTTATCAGAGGTACAGCAAGATAAAAAAGGAAAAAAAATCTATTATATACTGTTCATCTACAGCTTAAATGTTTATATTTGAAAGAGCGACTACTTAAGTTAATTCCTAATATGCATATATTGGGGTTGAGCCGGTTATCAATCAACACTAAAATAAATGACTGAAATGATGAAGCCACAACCTGAGAGTTGAACAAAACACAAGATTTATCAACGATACGTCACTCGATCGGTGGAAAGAGCGCTTGGATGGAAAGCGAGATGTCTCGGGTTCGAGTTAAAAAAAATTGTTTTCAAATTTAATTTGTGTAATTAATCACAGAAGTGAGGGTTAGCTCTTTAAAAATAACATATTGTTTACTAAGATTTCTCTCATTTTATTATGTTATTGTTACCGCCTTTGGTAAATAAATATATTTCCATTGTATTCTATTCAAACGTGTGAACAAAAAAAAATGCGTAAATCAAATATAATCTTATTTTATTCTATACAAAATAAAAACATACGCATTAATCAATTTTGCATATTTATTTCCCTTGGCTCTTTCGAACATTCAGTGAATTGAAATTATTCTAGAACTTGTAACGCCAAGGTGACGTCACACGTTATGGATCGGTTACTTTATATTGATGAAACAAAACAGACGTGTGTCACTCGGGGACTGCCGCGGTAAAGTTATTGCATAGCATTTTTTATCAACTTATGCAATTATAATTATTTATTCTTTGATAATAATTCAAGTTTTTTCTTTGGTACTAATACAAGTTACACTTTTTGAGCGTGGTGACCGATAAGAAAACATTTTTTTTTCTTTTATTGAATAAATGAGAAGTTACTTAATATCGTTTAAAATATTTTTATTATCATACAATACATGTAGGTTATTCAGGAATTTTTATCATTGAAACTATAGGTTTATGGTAACTGAAATAAGAAATATAAGTTTGAGACTCCATATCCTCTAAATATCTAGAAAATACCGCGTCAATGGTGGTCCCATATTTTGTTGTGGATTCTTGTAGCAGTTAGTTATTATTAATTACATTAATAAATAATCTACCTACATAGGTTTTTCGTATTTATGAATCAGTTACTGGGTGATCTGGTCACTAGGCTTGGCTAGAGGTCCTAGGCCTATGTGTTGAATTTAAATAGACATCTATCAGTGAATTTTACTTGATATTTAAACAGGCTTAGGACTGTCTACAGTGTCTTCGATCAAAATTGTCCCATTTAGCAGCAAAACGTCGTCATTCCGCCATAATTATAAATAAAAGCTTTTTCTACAGTTATTTGAATATTTTGAAGTTTTTGTACACTGTGATCACTAATTACTAACACTAATCAACTAGAAATAAGAATTTAATTTAATAACCAAAATGTACCTAAGAACCAAAAAGCAAAAATATTTCCGAACCAATAACGTTCGCTCGACTTGTCACGGCACTGCTATGCAAAAATTATGAAAATTAAGACTAGGTTATTGAGATTTGAGGAATACTGAACACAGAAAAAAGACATTCGATTTAATTTCAGAATGTATCTACTAAAGCAAGAGCCCATGAACCCAGACCTACGTCATTTAATAAAAGTTGATAGTTTGTCAGCGCATGCTCCCAAAACAGGTAAGAACGAAGGTCCATTATGGAGATTGGGTTGCAGTGGAATTGTCAGGTAAACGGTACTAACGGTGTGTAAAATACCGATCTATCAAAGAATGAAGTGCGATTTTTCGGTATTACCTTCATAATATTATTAAAATCACGTTATTCCTTGTCAGACACTTACCATCGTGGCAACCCCTTGCCAGACACCCTTAATGGTCACAAAATTATAATTTTACTCCAAGTTGAATTTAAAAATAAATAGTGTTAGCTTATGCGACATCTAGTGTCACTTTCATAAACTATTTCATATGTCCAAATCGAACGTTGAATCTATCGAGTGTAATACTACATCAAAGTTTCCGATAGATGGCGCTGATCAGGACACACTGGGTACGGTGTCAGGTTTTATTTTCGTTACGGAATTTTTTGATTCGGTCGCTGCGCTCAAAGCCAAATAAAAGCTATGCAATGGCTTAATATAATATGAAGAGATAGTAATGTGATTAAATATTGATGATACATAAACAGATATAGATAGTGTAAATGATACATCTCATTTGGAAGATTTTACGGTAATGGTGTACACAGTGACATGGTATAAAAAAAACCTTTTGTAGCGAAGAAAATGTAAATACTACGTAATAAGAGGCGGGACTGCCTCAGTAAAAATTTAAATTTAGTTTAGTGTGAAACGTGCAGTCATTTGACATAATAAGTTTCAAATAGTAATTACAATATGGCGACGAAGTATAATCCGGCTAAGTTTGAAAGCGAACAGTTGCTTATAACGTAGTGAATTTCGGCTATCTCTGTTTTTTAAAAGATTATAGCCGTCATCGCACAATCTATCATTGATTGCACGTTTCATACAATTGAGTGAATCGATTTTTACTTAGAGAGTTTCGCTAGGCTCTTTAGTAGTTCCTTCCATTATTGTGCATATTCTGTGGGGTTTTCCTTGTGAATCTTGCTAACGTAATATCTTGTATCTATGAGAAAATATTGATTAGTCCATAAAAATTGTTGTGTTATGAAATAAGTTTCTCATGAGAAACAGAAGCAATTTATTTCAACGTAAGTCAATAATGGTGTTAATTTGGCAAACTTTCGAGGTATTACCAAATAATTATATTATTTACTCCTGTGTCTTCAAAGTAAGTTCAATGTTATTCATTTATGCTAAATAATTACCAAACCGAGTCCCAGCTATAATTAGGTCTTATATGCTTATAAGATAAAATGATTGAAATTATTGTGTGTGTGTAAAATTATCTAAATTAAAGTAAATAATTGAGGAATATGTTTAGGCATAGTCAAAGAGAAACTAATAATCATAATTGCTTTTTGCACATAGGTCGTTTATATAAAGTGGCAATATAGTCGCCTTTGAGCTATATTGCTACCATATTGCAACCATATTGCTACCATATTGTTACCATATTGCTACCATATTGCAACCATATTGCTACCATATTGCAACCATATTGCTACCATATTGCTACTATGTTGCTACCATACTGCTACCATATTGCTACCATATTGCTACCATATTGCTCACATATTCCTACCATATTGCTACCATATTGCTACCATGTTGCTACCATATTTCTACACGGTCACATTATCTCTGGACGCAGCCCGTTCCCCTTTCAACCCCTCGCGCTCGTCCTGTTGCGTCAGTATTGCATGCAGATTCATTATCGTTACGTACATGTCGTGATATTTGATTTGTTTTGAAATTTTCATTATTACGTTTTGACTTTTGTTGTTAATATTTCTGTAGTTTCTGCTTTTCTGTATTGCTATAAATAGATCTAATAGAAAATAAAAATATTTTTTTACCTAACCCAGGTTCTTTCATTGTTTTTTCATCTTTATCATAAAAATAATCAGCATCACAACTCAACATCTTAACATCAATCAACAGAAAGAATATATATATATATATATATATTTTAAATTTAAATTATTAATAACAAGCTGACCTAACAGACGCTGTTCAATCAATCAATAGAAAAAAATGATGTAAGTATTTGGGAATAATGCAATCTAAAATCATCGGAAATTAATGATTTTATAATATATAGTAATTAATAAACTGATAAGGATAAATATCGTATTTGTGTTAACAGCTTTTACATTTTTTTTAACACAATTTTTTTAAGTATTAAAATGGATAAAGTTTGTAAGTACGTTTTACGTCTACATGGACTGTGACAGCTATGAAACCGTCGAAAAAAATTGAGGTTGAGAGTTAACCTTTATTCTATCTCTATGAGCAATCTTATAAACCTGGCCCGTTTTCATCGGTTGTCTAGCAGCAAGAGGCTCTATCTAGACGTATGCATTATCTAAGCTCATGTGTTTTTTTTTGTTTTTTCACGTACTTGAAGACGTAGTGTTGGTAGGCCCCTCACAAGATGATAGACGATCTGGTTAAGATCCCCTGAATACGTTGGATGAGGCAGCTCAGGACCGATTGTCGTGGAAATCTTTGGGTGGCCCTAGTCCAGCAGTAGACATCTTTTGGCTGATGATGATGATGATTTTGACGAACTTTATCACGAACTGTTCGGTCACTACCAATGTTCTTTGACCCAAATGACGTCATTACAATTTGGAACAATATCCAATATCCAGCAGTGACGATCGAAACAACCACCATATTACGAAAACCAAATTATTTTGGGATATGACGTTAGCAAAATCGAAATGTGTGCTGGGTCACATACTAGTAGTGAAACTTTAACGGACAAAGTTCATAAACAAATATTCCAAAGAAATATATTTATAAAAATATTTCCAAAAAAGCATCCCATAAAATTTTGTTCAAAAAATATATCCAAAAAAGTTTTGAAAAAAAAACAAAAATATATGCTGTAAAAATAAGCAAAAAATTTGAGGCGATGTAATAAAAGTTTCACTTAAAAAAAGGTTTTATTTCGTAAAACAAAATATTTTACATATTATTTGCTCACAATAATAGTATGTATATTTAAATGGATCAATTGAAAAACTAACACTGCTTTAATTAAGATATAAATTCCTTAGTTAGGGACTATGGATGAAAAGGACTTGACATATTGCGTAAAACACCCAAGCATTCTGGCAATTAATTAGCTATTCGTTTGGACCAACTGTACTCTGTAGTCAGCAACAGCTGACTTTCATCGGCATCGGTAATAAACGTTGTGGCTACAAAACAAGAGTTTATAATAGTGGATGTATCTTTCTAGTACGATATACGATCGACTATGACTGACTGATCCGTTGCTTTTGAAATGTGTTGAAAGTGAGATACGACTCCATACCCACCTTGTGCAAGGCAAATCACTACAATTCCATCTCAGAAACACTCCATGCCATTGGTGTGATTTAAACCTTAAAATGGAGGTTAAAAAACAACGAAAACATTTATTTATTTACCACAAACAGCAACACTCATTACAGGTATTACCTGATGCGACAGTTACAAACACAAGAATAACATATATACAAACAACAAACAAATCAATCCAAAACTAATCATACAATAGCAATAATTAATTAAAAAAGCGCGTACACCTTCCTTAAAGGCCGGCAACGCTCCTGTGATTCCTCTGGTGTTGCAAGAGATTGTGGGCGGCGGTGATCACTTAACAACAGGTGACCCGTACGCTCGTTTGTCCTCCTATTCCATAAAAAAAAAACAAACATTATATTAGCAAAAATACATAAAAACACCAGAAAATACAAAAAACTTGAACATACAACTATTTATCATAACATACTACATATAACAATGGCCCTTGCGAGTTCACTCCACACATATGTGAATTGGGATGAAACGATCGAAGTTTCATAAATAATAAACGCATTTGAAACTTGAATAAGATAATAAAGTTATATTTTTTATGTTGTATCAAAATCTATGTAGACAGAGAAATTAGAATATCATGCTCGTTTCTAGGAATGGCGCAGAAAGAATTTGTTTTTTTTTTTTAATATAAGAGAGGGCAAATCGGCAAGAGGCTAACGTGATGGGGAGTGGTGAGGCAAGCGCCCATGGATATCCGCAAATCAAGGGATCAAGAGATTCTCGCCTTTAAGGTGGGAGTGTGCTCTTTTCTTGAAGGACCCTAATTCGTTATCGGTTCGAAAAAACAGAAGCTGGTATTTGATTCCACCAAGTGGCTGTACGAGGCAAGACATTTATTGAAAACGCGCGGTTGTGGTGGTTTATTATATTGTGAAACCCAAATAACGTATTTATTTAAATTATTATTTTGGATCATAATTATTAAATCTAAAGCAATAAATAATAATTTTGTGGCCCCACTTGAGGTTTCATTATAACAGTTTCTTTAATAATCTTTCTATCGTATAATATAACTTTATAAAGCACTATCTTACTGCCTAGTGTGTGACTTTTATTATTATCAGGAATCTGATTCAAAGTGAAATTCTTGTAACACATAATATAACTAAAATAATACTTTATTTATCATGAATAAGGAAGGGAATAGTAATAATATACTTAACACATGATCGGATTTGGTACGGCCGGTCCATCACATCGGACGGTCTGGTGGGCGCTTTGCACCATTTGGTCCGGCGTCGTACTCTGTACGGTCCGGACGGTACCTATTTATTATAATAAATATGTAAGATGAACAATGTGACATACCATCGAACATGTTCCGCTAGCAGACCGAGTCAGATGGTTCGACCGGACCAAATCCGATCATGTATTTATAGCTTTAGGCCTTATGCTGTAGTGTTTCCATTACCAGTGGGAGGCTCCTTTGCACAGGATGCCGGCTGGATTATGGGTACCGCAAGAAGCGCCTTTTTATGCCTTGAAGCAGTAATGTGTAAGCATTATTGTATTTCGGTCTGAAGGGCACCGCAACTAGGGAAATTACTCTGTAAATGAGACTTAACTTCTTATGTCTCAAGGTGACGAGTGCAATCGTAGTGCCGCTCAGAATTTTGGGTTATTCAAGAATCCTGAGCAGTACTGCATTGTATTAAGCAGGGCGTATCAATTACTATCAGCTGAACGTCCTACTCATCTCGTCCCTTATTGTCATAAAAAACAGAATCGTAAAGGAATACGTTAATCAAGCACCCAGTTAATTGTTCAAAAACACTTGAAAACCTATTATCTGTACTGAAACAAGTAGAACTAACGAATAAATAACAGTCGTAGATATTTGAGTACTCTTGATACACAATACAAGTCCCGGTATTCGGCACGAAAACATAACGAGTTTTAACCTAGCTGAACAACCTTTCGCTCGCCTTAATCAAAGTGAAATTTTAATTAAAGGTCATGATCGTTACCAATCTGTGATACTAGTAGTGCAAAATGGCATATTTTGAGGGCTATTTTTGTTATTAAGGAAATAAACAAACTTCTATGATACCGAATAATTGGTGGTTTTTAAGAAGGCCCTTCCTGGTCCTGTCTAGCGTCAAAGCTTGGTCGAAAAGCATTACAACGATAACCAGTGGGAGGTTCCTTTGCACAGGATGCCGGATAAATTGTGGGAAGCACAACATAACATCTTATATCTCAAGGTGACGAGCGCAATTGTAGTGCCGCTCAGAATATTTGTTTTTTTTAAGAATTCTGAGCGGCTCTGCATTGTAATGGGCAGGGCGTATTAATTACAATCAGCTGAACTCGTACCTTATTGTGATATAAAGAAACATAAAATGGAGCCATCGAATGTCATAAATAAAAAAAAATAAACAATAATAACATTTAACGAAAAGTTGTGTGCAGAAAATCCATAAAACTTCTTCAAGGAAATATGTGTTTTTGAGTTATCCTTACAAATTGGCGAAATACATGTGAGAGTAAAGAATCTCCATCACAAGCGGGAGGTTTCTTTCGCAATATTTTCTTTACTTTTACAATAATTTATGAGTACATTATGAACGGCCAAGTTTCACGTAAAATTTGTACAAAAAAGCAGATATGTTGCGGGTTATACTACCCTACATAATCCTAGATATAATGCACAAGATATCTAATAGTAAATTTGTTTCAGAAAGATGCGTTAATATGCCATAATCACGTACGAGCCTTTGTATAAAAATATGACGGAGTGGCCGCAAATAAGAGCGGCGGCACAGCATGAATGTATCATACATAAATCACGTTATCTAGCAACCCGTAACATAAACCGCATAATGACTTCGAGTATTAACGCGTACACCTTCCTTAAAGGCCGGCAACGCTTTCTCTGGTGTTGCAAGATAATGTGAGCGGCGGTGATCACTTCACACCAGGTGACCTGTAAGTTCGTTTGTCCTCCTTTTTCATAAAAAAATAACACAAGTGGGTATCAAGTTTCAAGTGGCCGCGCCGAGCTTGGCACCAAAACAGCTCAGCAAGTGGCGTCTGTGGGCACGCGGGACGTATTGGCATATCGGAAGATAAGTTACATTGGGGCTCTTTTATTGAAAAAATTTATGCAAAAGTAAAAATATTTAAATATTGGTATTATTTCTTCTTAAATCTATCTCGATATATAAATTTTTACAAAGTTAATGCCGAACATAGATCGTGACACGAGATTTTTATGTAAACTTCATTGACTTATATTACAATTGTCAGCATTCATATTATGGAGATTTATTTAATTATTATCTGTAGTTTTTTAAGCTTTAATTTATTATTTTTATATAAGTTTATAATAGCTGTTACCAACGTGTTTGTCTTTACAGGTTTATAAAAGCCACATCTTTTCATTAAAGCGCAACTTATCTCAAATGATCGAAATGGTAAAATGTACAAGCTTGGACATTCAGTAGTGTCATTTATTTCACGTAAATGAAGGAATTAGTATTGATTTTTCTATTTGAAGATGTTATATGAGACAGTTTTAGCCTTACAAAGAAATTGGTATAAAGTTATAACTGAGAATAACCCAAGAGTATGCAAAGTATTTACAAGTAAACATTTTATTATGGGCTTAGACTTATGATTGGTTTAACCGGACGTACAACGTTTCCCGCGTTTGTTGCTTGACATTTGGTAAATCATCATCAATTCAGAATAATCATTGTATTGACAGTGTTGTCATCCTAATAGTCAACATTTTGGATATTCTGGGTTGTTCGCAGTTATATCTTTATACCAAGATTATTTGTAAGGCCGTCCAGGTTTTGTAATACAATATACCTAGTATTCACTGAAATACCAAGTTGAAATTCAGCCAAGGAAACGGTAGATTTTAATTGGAGTGGCTAGCAACTCACGGCATATTAAATAAAACTCTAATTTTACAATTCAGAGTTGAACCTGAGAAACCCTTGTTTACTGCTTGTAATTTTAGGAAATCTCGTGCGGTATTATGTGTATTATTACTTATGAAATACTATGGAATGAAATGGGGAGAGCATTATCCGAAAGAGGACCCAATAATACTATCCAAAATAATAACTTAAAATAAATACAACCACTATCTAACATATAACTTACCTTCAATGTTTAATTTTTATAATATTAGGCATATGATAAGTTAAGATTATTTTTACAATGCAGAGCTGCTCAGCATTCTTGGAAAACCCAATAATTCTGTGCGACACTACTATTACGCTGATCACCTTGAAACATATATAGTATTTCTCATTTGCCCAATAATTTCATTTGATACGACGCCCTTCAGACCGAAACACAATAATGCTTACACATTACTGCTTCACGGCATAAAAGGAGCCGTTGTATACCCATACTTTAGTCGCCATCCTATGCAAACGAGCCTCCCAATGATATTTTTTTTCAATTTCTTACCCTTGGGCTCTTTTCTTTTTATTCCCCGGGGAAGCACAGGGCTAACAAATAGCTATAACTTTGCGTATTTAGTCAGATATTTTAAGGACAGGCTTAAAAGAATTTTAAAGGAAAGGTTTGGGAATGTTATGCTTTTATTTTTTTTTACAATTTGTTTAAGAACCCCGTATTGAACAGTTTACCATACCCTGAAAAACACATTTTTTATGACAGTAAGGGATGAGACGAGCAGGACATTCAGCTGATGGTAATTGAAACGACCTGTCCATTACAATGCAGTGCCCCTCGGGATTCTTGAAAAACCCAAAAACTCTGAGACATAAGATATTAAGTCTCATTTGCCCAGAAATTTCACTAGCTACGGCGCCCTTCTGACCGAAACACAATTATGCTTACACATTACTGTTTCACGGCAGAAATATGCACCGTTGTAGTATCCATAATCTAGCCGGCATCCTGTGCAAAGGAGCCTGGTTATTTACCAGTGTGAGGCTCAGAGTGTAGTAAATTGTGAAACTAACATGTACTAAATGCAAAGAACACAAGGACATAGAGTCTTCCCCTTAATACAGACAATAAGAATAGTGCTAATGGACTCTTTGTTTTATTCTACTTAGGAGCTGTTTAACAATGTCCAAATAAAGTTCCTGATAGGCTACTTGCTACTTACCTATCGAATAAAGACATAATTTGGGTTTCACAATGTATACATAGTGTTATCTAGCTGGTAAGGGCCATTTAAATTAAAGGATGGATGTAGTAGCAGATATTATAGTCATAAGTCAGAGTCACAAGCATTTGAAAAAATAATGCCACTTTGTGTAATGGTAGGGGAGCCCAAGAGACTAAATAGGGATTTACTCCAGCGTCGTGGGCACCTATGTGATTGTGTAGGTTATATGCTAAAAAGAAAAAAGTTAATAATGTACTCGTATTACCTGTCAGTGGTGGGGGGAGTGTGTATAACAATGTAAAAAAGCAGTAAATTAAATTAGTAAATGAAGTTAAAATTAAATTGCTTACTAGCCTGAAGCTAGATTGAAATCAAAATGATAAAATTTACTTTTTTTCTGCCCTGTACTTTCTCCGGGGCGTAAAAAGAATAGGGGAGTCCCAGGCCCATGGGTGTCGTAAGAGGCGACTAAGGGCTTTTTAGAAGTGGGAGAGTCACGCTGCCGTCTTATGACGTCAGCACAATCGGGCCAGACTCGTCCGGGTTAATTACCACACTCGCACAGAATACCGGCGTGAAGTAGCGGCCTAGTGCCGCTATGTTTCGCATAGGTTAGTGTCGAGGACCGGAGGCCATCCCTTCCCCCCCCACACAAATTATGAGAGCGGTCCGTAAAAAGATATTACCCCAGGAGGGTACCAGCTCTACCAGAGCCGGAGAATCCCTCCCCGAGCACTCTCGCTCGGGCCGCCCTTCGTATTCTGGGGTGGGCACTGAACCGCGCATGACCGAGGACAAACGAGGCAGTAACACCACGGCACCCCGCTCCACGCTCAACGTGGACTTTTGCAATATCAGGGGAATTCACTCCAATTTAATCGCCGTCCACCACCACCTTGAGACGGCGCAGCCGGCCTTGTGTTTCCTTACGGAGACGCAGATATCTCGACCTAGCGATACGTCATATTTAACGTACCCCGGGTACAAAATTGAGCACAACTTTTTGCCTCATGCCGGGGTATGTGTGTACGTTAGGGAGGATATCTGCTGTCGCCGTCTCGGCAATTTTGAGGGTAGGGACCTGTCTACTCTCTGGCTCCGCGTAGATTTAGACGACCGCGTCCGTATCTATGCGTGTGTCTACAGGTCCCATAGTGGTAACGCAGAAACCGATCATCTCATGGGCTGCGTTCAAGCTGCAATTGACGTCGTGCTTGCACAGATCCCCTCCGCTGAAATCGTGGTCTTGGGTGATTTCAACGGGCACAATGCCGAATGGCTTGGATCACGTACCACAGACTACGCAGGGCGATCTGTGCATAATTTTGCATTGGCGTATGGTCTGTCCCAATTGGTTGAGTCGCCAACGCGGCTCCCGGATGTGGATAGCCACATGCCGTCCTTATTAGATCTTCTGCTGACTACACATCCCGATGGTTACCAGGTCTTTGTCGACGCCCCTCTTGGAACGTCCGACCATTGCCTGGTCAGGAGTGTAGTGCCTATCCGACGCCAACGTCGCAGACCACCAGCGACCCGCCGCGTTTGGCACTACAAGTCAGCAGATTGGGATAGGATGCGTTCCTTTTTTGCATCCTACCCTTGGGGCAAGGTTTGTTTCTCTTCGGATGATCCTAGTGCCTGCGCCATTGCAGTAGGCGATGTGATACTGCAGGGCATGGATATTTTTATACCAAGCTCTGTAGTACCGATCGGTGGCAGATCACAGCCCTGGTTCGATGCGTCAGTTAAAGCAGCATCTGACTGCAAAAAACAGGCGTATCGAACTTGGGTTGCGGCGCTGGGCACAAAGGATCCGAACTGCAAAGTTCTTAAGAGGAAATATAACCGTGCCTCCAGATTTTTTAAGCGGCAAATCGCCCGTGCGAAGTCTAAGCACGTCGTCAAAATCGGCGAGCAGCTTTCCAGTTACCCGACCGGAACACGCAAGTTCTGGTCGTTGTCGAAAGCTGCTCTTGGTAACTTCAACCAGCCGTCCATGCCGCCGTTGCACATGAGGAATGACACCCTGGCCCATACGGCAAAAGAGAAAGCCGAGCTCCTGTGCGCTCTTTTTGCCTCCAACTCGACTCTTGACGACAACGGAAAAACACCGCCGACCATCCCGCGGTGTCAGAGCTCTATGCCTGAAGTACAGTTCAGACAGAAAACTGTTAGGCGAGCTCTGTTTTCGTTGGACGTCAGGAAGTCGAGCGGGCCGGATGGCATTTCTCCAATCGTGCTTAGAACGTGTGCCCCTGAGTTGACGCCGGTGCTAACGCGTTTATTCCGGCACTCTTATTCCAAAGGCGTAGTCCCTGACTCATGGAAGTCAGCCCTTGTCCATCCGATCCAAAAAAAAGGAGACAGTTCGGATCCGGCGAACTACAGGCCTATTGCTATCACCTCCCTGCTCTCCAAAATCATGGAGAGCATAATTAGCCACCAGCTTTTAGTATACCTAGAGGGTCACCAGTTGATCAACGACCGACAGTACGGGTTTCGCCATGGACGGTCGGCAGGTGATCTTCTGGTATACCTAACACATAGATGGGCGGCGGCTATTGAAAGCAAGGGGGAAGGCCTGGCAGTTAGCCTGGACATAGCGAAGGCCTTTGATCGTGTATGGCACAAGGCGCTCCTCTCAAAACTTCCATCATTTGGGCTTCCCGAGAGCTTGTGCAAGTGGACCTCCAGCTTCCTCACTGGGCGTAGCATACAGGTCGTTGTCGACGGATATTGCTCGAACCCGAAGCCCGTGAATGCTGGAGTGCCCCAAGGCTGTGTGCTATCTCCTACGCTGTTTCTTCTGCATATCAATGATATGTTGGACACCTCCAACATGCATTGCTATGCAGATGACAGCACTGGTGATGCCGTATACACAGGCCATGCAGGTCTCTCTCGGGAAATCGTCGACCAGTGCCGGGAGAAACTTGCGTCTTCTATCGAGTCCTCTCTCGAGAAGGTCGCGAAATGGGGTAAATTGAACCTTGTCCAATTTAACCCCCAGAAGACTCAAGTTTGCGCGTTTACCACTAAAAAAACCCCATTTGTCGTATCACCGCTCTTCGAGAACACTTCTCTTAAAGCCGCGCCTAGTATCGGAATACTGGGTCTCGAAATCTCGAGCGATTGCCAATTCCGTGGCCATCTGGAGGGCAAAGCCAAATTGGCTTCGAAGAAGCTGGGCGTCATCAATAGAGCACGGCAATACTTCAAGCCGGCCCACATTCTAGCGCTCTACAAAGCGCAGGTCCGGCCACACATGGAGTATTGCTGTCATCTCTGGTCTGGTGCACCCCAGTATCTGCTCGATCCATTTGACCGCGTGCAACGTAGAGCAGCTCAAATTGTCGGGGACTCAGTGCTCTGTGAACGGCTGGATTACTTGGCGTTGCGTAGAGACGTCGCTTCATTGTGTGTCTTCTACCGCATTTATCACGGGGAGTGTTCCGAAGAGCTGTTTAACCTGATTCCTGCCGCCGAATTTCACCATCGCACGACACGCCACAAGTTAGGATATCATCCCCACCATCTGGATGTGTGGCGGTCCTCCACAGTGCGGTTTTCAAGAAGCTTTCTCCCTCGTACTACAAAGCTGTGGAATGAGCTTCCTTGTGCGGTGTTTCGGGGACGATACGACATGGTTACCTTCAAAAAAAGCGCGTACACCTTCCTTAAAGGCCGGCAACGCTCTTGTGATTCCTCTGGTGTTGCAAGAGAATGTTGGCGGCGGTGATCACTTAACACCAGGTGACCCGTATGCTCGTTTGTCCTCCTATTCCATAAAAAAAAAAAAAAATTTAGGTTTTATCATTAAAGAAAAAAAATAATGATCTACAAAAACTTTTTCATGAAGATATTCTGTCACTGTACATAATTAATTTTTTGTTCATAAAAAGGAAAAGTATACATACAGCTGATCTATATATTTCAGCCTTATTACAATATATTCCTGCGATTATCTCCACATTGACTAACCCTACGTAATTGGATTCACATCCTATATTTACCTTCACTCATCATTATTGCCTGTCTACTTGTAACTTATTGGATGGCTCATTTTGTGTTTTTTTTTATCACAGTAAGAGAAAAGACGAGCAGGACGTTCAGTTAATTGATACACCCTGCCCATTACAATGCAGTGCCGCTCAAGATTCTTAAAAAATCCAACAATTCAGAGTGGCACTACAATCAAGCTCGACACCTTGAGACATTATATATTAAATCTCATTTGCATCATCCTCATTTCTCTAGCTGCGGCACCCTTCAGACCGAAACACAATAATGCTTACACATTTAATGTCTCAAGGTGACGAGCTCAATTGTAGTGCCGCTCAGAATTGTTGGGTTTTTCAAGAATCTTGAGCGGCACTGCATTGTAATGGGCAGGGTGTATCAATTACCATTAACTGAACGTCCTGTTCGTATTTTCTCTTACTGTGATAAAAAAAAACACAAAATGAGCCATCCAATTAGTTACAAGTAGACAGGCAATAATTATGAGTGAAGGTAAATACAGTATGAGAATCCTGCTTGAACGGGAGCTTTGAAGCGAAAGGTTTGAAAGTGAATGCAAGAAAAACGAAAGCGATGGTATTTGAGAAGGATGAAAGGTTATTATTATTATTTATTTATACTATTAATCATTTACAGAAAGAATCTTAAAAGCTAACATAGTCCTGCAAAACTGTTTGGACAGTTTATCTGCAGGATCAAGTCTCTTGTAATACATTAATGCTTATTAGAACATTGATTTGATACAAGTGTAATTAACAAATATTGATAAAAATATAATAAAAAAATCTAATTTTAATTTTAAGGCAGTGTTGACAATAAATATTTCTTAAGTTTAGTTTTAAATTTTCTTTTACTGGTTTCTAGTCGGATGTCCTCAGGCAAGCTGTTTAATAGATAAGGTAGGCGTTTTTTTATAGTTCTGTCTCCGTAGTATTTATTGATTCTAGGAACCTTGAACTTACCAGCGGACATCAACCGAGTATCGTGGTTGTGCATAATTGGTAATACTTTATATATTTTAAATAATTTTCTATAATCGTTTTTACAATTATTTTTAACTTTTTTGGTGACAAGAAATTTTAAAAATCGCATTTGAAGTGATTCGAGACTATCGATATATGTTTTAAAAGTAAGCCCATAGCTATCAAGCGCATAATCAATTATGGATTCCACTAAAGAAAAGTATAAGCACTTTAGGGTACTAATGGATATTCTAAAACAAAGGTGGTAAAATGTTCCTAGTAGAATTCTTAATTTGCTACAAATAAAGTCAACATGGTGGAAACAGGAGAAATTAGTATCTACATTAACACCTAAGTATGTTACAAAATCAACTTTTTCTATACGATTACATAGGCAATTACTTATATTATTATGAAAGCAGTTAAAACTGTGTGCATACAAGGGAGGCGGTGAACCTGTAGAACGAAGATAGAGAGAAGGCGAGCCAATAACTAGAAGTTTTGTTTTATCTGCATTTAACATAATACCATTGTCGTGTGACCATTTGATTACGAAGTCAATATCCTGTTGAACCAAGTGACACGTCTCAGCGAGGTCGGTGCCGGCACGAAGAGTACATAGGCCATCCGCGAACATGTATGCTGAAGAGTGGCCTAGTGCACCACAGAGGCTATTAACGTACATGAGATAGCATACTGGCCCACACCCCGAACCCTGAGGTACACCATTCTGTACCATCACCTCCTCACTGAGCGAATCGAGCGTTGACTGAGTGTAATATTACGATTGAAGATGAAAGGGTAGAACAAGTTACAGAATTCGTATATTTGGGTAGCATGTTTACAAGAGACGGAAGATATGAAGGTGATATTGAAAGGAGAGTGACTGCGGGAAACTGTGTAAATGGAGCGCTGCATGCCTTTATAAACGGCCAGACTGTGCCAATAGAAGCGCGAATGGCTGTACATAATGGAGTGCTTGTCGCCACGTTAATGTATGGAAGTGAGAGTTGTGTATGGCAAAAGAAGCATAAAAGCAGAATTAACTCAGTTAAGATGCAATCACTGCGTAGTATGTGTGGGGTAAGGCTGACTGATAGAATTCCGAATACGGTAATACGAGCGCGCTATGGTTTGAAAGAGGATGTTGTGACAAGGACTGAAAAAGGAATGCTGAAATGGTTTGGACACGTGGAGCGAATGAGTGAAGAAAGAATGACGCATCAAATATATAAGGCAATTGTTTATGGGCAAGTCAGTCGCGGGAAACCTCGTAGAACATTCGTCGACCAAATTGGGGACGTTTTGAGAAAGGGAAAGAAAGAAGAAACGAAATTTTAACTAAGTATTCGAAAACTCAATTTATTCATCAAAATACTCTTTACTTAGAGATTTACGACTAAAATATAATTTACCTTACCTTTGTCATTCAATAATGCAGCCATGTCGTCTGATGGGAGTGTAGTTTAAAATACCCCTGCGGCGTCGCTCATCATCATTATTTCATCATTTCAGTCGAAAGACGTCCACTGCTGGTGGACGCTTCCCCAAAGATCTCCACAACGATCAGTCCTGCGCTACCCTCATCCAACCTACTCCGGCGATCTTGACCAGAACGTAGGTCCATCTTGTGTGCGGCCTACCAACACTGCGTCTTCCGGTACGTGGTCACCATTTGAGGACTTAACAGCCCCAACGGCCATCTATCCGTTGAGCTATGTGCCCTGCCCATTGCCACTTCAGTTTCACAATCATCTGCGCTATGTCGGTGACTTTGGTTCTCCTACGAATCTCCTCATTTTAATATATAACTTGGTATGGGAAAACTAAATATATATATCAAAAATACTCTGTATTTAGAAATTTAAGACGAAAATATAATTTCCCTTATCTCTTGTCACCCAATAATGGAGAAATGTTTTAAATAAAGCGATGAATCAGCTATAAAATGATGACGTTGCTAAAAATATAGAAAGGTATTTATGCTCGTAAAAGTAACTTACACGCTGCCAATAATATAAGTGAAACTTTTAAATTAATTAAAGTTAAAATTACACGAGTGTTAATCTTATAAAAAATGTTATTTAAAGTCGTAACCCACGCGTTAGTCAAAGACTAGAGGTAAAATACACGGGAATCAGCCTGGTGCTTCCCAGGGGCATAAAAAGAAACAAAAGAGTAGGAAAGTCCCCTGGCCTGAGGATCTCAAAAGGCTACTTAGTGCCTTTGGAACAGTGAGAGGCATCTTTGCTGAGGATTCCGGCTAGGTTATGAGTCTCACCACAACACAACGGCGTCTTTTTCTGCCGTGAAGTAGTAATGTGTAAGCATTATTGTGTTTCGGTCTGAAGGGAAAGGCCGTAGCTAGTGAAATTACTGGGCAAATGAGACTTAACATCTTATGTGTAAAGGTGACGTGCGCAATTGTAGTGCCCCTCAGAATTTTCGGGTCTTACAAGAATCCTGAGCGGCACTGTATTGTAATGGGCAGGGCGTATTAATTACCATAAGCTGAGCGTCCTGCTCGTCTCCAATGCTTTGCTTGAAATTTTGGTTGTTTTTTTTTTGTTGATTTCTGAGAGATGACGTTATATCAGCCACCATGCAACCTACGTGCATTTTCGCGCATAGATCAAAGAAGATTCATAAAATATTTTAATTTGCATAACATATTAGTTTATTTCAATTTAAATCTTTTTAATCAAATTTCAATTCAGTTTATTTAAAAAAATATTGCTGAAATAAAGAGTTTTTCGAAGCTAATAATAGACATGCAATGACAGAATAGATTATTGTCACCCTTAATGGTAAATAAATATATTTCTATTATATATCTATATGAGTGAGGGAATTCATTCCTCTGTTTTAACAGAACAAAATATTACATAGATTTGAAGGAACAAGATCGCATATCAAGTTACTTTGTTAAGTTATTCTTTCAAAAAAGACCTGGATTTTATTAAAAATCATTTAATTTTTTAAGCTTTAGATATTATGTTTTATCCGTTTTGAAACTTTTAATCGAGTTATAACTGCAGTATCCTCAAGTGGCGTAAGTTCAACGATAAGTAAGGCTTAAGTTACTCGTAACTTCCAAGTCATACGGGCTTGGCAAAAGTTGTGCCACCCATATTGTGATATTAAGACTTATCAAATCATTTTATTTCATTATTTCTTTTTATCTGTAGTTAGAAAGTTTAATCATAATTGTTTTAACACATACCATTTATTTATTCACCCATAATTTTTTTCATACCTAATATTTATCATTCATCATATTATGTAAATCTGTTAATAAATCCGTAATGGAAAAAGAGGCGAAATATTAGAAAATTATTAGAATTTGACGCTATTTTGTAGAAGTTACTTAAAACTTAGATAACTTATACGTCTTCATAGAGCCTCTTGCTGAAATGCAAAGAATGATAACAGGCTAGGTTTATTACTTTAGTGTGCATGACAACTACGTTATATACTCGCGATATATCAGTCACTTTGTTTTAGTGTACGTGCTTCCTGAATATAGATGCTATAAGTTTCCCGTTCTTTTTTCGCTGATGTCACATTCTATTAAGATGTATTAATTATCTAAGGTCCATTGCTATTTAAAATGTTAATAGTACCTTGACGACCGAGCATTGCTCGGATAATTAAGAAGGTTCAAAACTTGAACAAAAAAAAATAATAGGACATCTGGATTCGAACCGATTCCGAATCACCCAATGTCCCATCTGAGCTATTAAAGTCTTGTATATAGTGGCGCAATTACCTTTGTATTCTAATGTTATTGTAGCAGTTTCTCATTAATGCACGGATAAAACTGCTTTTTTTTTAAATTTAAACCTAGCTAGATCGATTTCTCGCCCTCGAAACTATCTGTATACTAAATTTCATTAAAATCGTTGGAGCCGTTTCCGACATTCAGATTATATATATTTATATACGAGAATTGCTCGTTTAAAGATATAAGAAAAATGATGATCTAATGTGTTGATTTGGAAACGAATGTCACTCTCTTTCAGGCGTTTGAGTTCAAGTCATCGGCACCTTAAAATGCTCCGTGAAAGATTTAAAATATGTTGAAATTATTTTGTGAAACTTAGCAAGATTGTCGCTAAATGCTATCATTTTTAACAGATAAAATATTGATTTAAAGTCATTGTTGACACTTCAAAGGTTGGATTGCATCAACTAACTTTAACAATAACAAACATATTAAAGTACCGGTTTAGCAAAAATATGTGTTGCACCATTTGATAATTTTTAGATGACGTCATAAACTTGACTGTTAACCGTAACCGTCCAATATTTGCCGGTTAAAGCTGTTGTTTATATAATGTGTTTCTTAGATAAAACTAATTTAAAATGGCCATTTTTAACATGGTTATATAATGTAACGTAAATAGTAAATATAAAAGTTCAATTTTGTATTAAAAGTAAAAAAAATATAGGTGACTGTAAATAATCAACAATTATAATAGGTATACCTGGAAATAATATTCTTTTTTAATTCCTTACATAATTTCCTTTAAAATTACGTAAATTTTATTTAAATAACATATAATAATAATTGTAATTGCGGCATTTTTTATAGGCATCCTATCGCTAATACAAGGCATACTCCCTCAACGTTCATTTAAAATGAATTAGTTTTATCGAAATAACACATACCTGCAAAATCGAGCAGTGGGATCCTGCACTATGATATGTAAATTTTTAACTTTAACTATGCCAAGGAATACGATGGTACACTACATTATGCAGTCTATGTTAAAGTCAGCGTTACTGTGAACGTTAAAGTTTTTAACCTTACCTATAGCAGCTTAAATGATTGAACCCAGCCTAAGAAATAGTGAACGCAATTACATTAATTAAGTAAAAAAAAATCTCATCAACTTTTACTACATACATATATCACATAACACACTCGTATTATCTTAATAACGATGTTTTTCTTTGTACAAATTAAAAGAATATAATAACATCGTAAGTTCTAAAGGGCACATGAAACAAAATGGAGTTATAAGTTATAGTAGCCTCAGCAGATATTACGTGTTGCGACTTGAATACTAATCGAGATTGGATTATTATTTATTTTTATTTCCACACACTAGCCATTTAGGTTTAGATGCATTTGCTGTTGAAGATTTTTTCTGCAAAATTAACTACTCGTTGAAATATTAATTGAAAACACCCAAATGTAGATATTATATTCAATGACTGTACGGTACTTGCTGATTTTTATTAGGAATCATGAGGGTAGTTGTACGTGCTCCAATATCCGATGACACAAGTCGCGCTTGGGTTGACAAGCGGACAGAGACAATTGATCTTTGCTCGGGCGTGGTCGATAGCACTACATATGTAAACCGTGTTTACCCTGAGTAACCAGTGATCATCAAGTCTAGTGTTGACGTTCAATACTAGTGTCTACATATAAAACTTTGTAAGCTTGCGATCGCCAGTGACGTTCACCTGGAACACCAGAGTCAGGACCGTTGGAGCTGCTGCGCCGCCGCCACCTGAGTGACGTGGGAGTGTTCAAAGGTTAGTGGATTGCATTTACTTCTTTCCTCATGATTCTTGGTTGATTGCAAGTGCCTACATAAATTCATTTATTTAAAGAGCCAAAACCGGCGATTATAGGAAACCTTAATACAGTCCCAGCTATTATTCCTGAGCCCGAACATTGGCCTTCGGAGCCGGATATTGGCCTACGTAGTCGGATTTTGGTCATTTCATTCTTATAGGTCCTTCGAATACTTTGATTTAACTTTAATATTACTATTTAATCGGTCTAGTTACAGATAAATCTTAATTCTTTTGTTACAAGTACATACTTTAGTCTACCTACACATACGTAATTCATTTCGTTGATAAACTTACTTATTTGTAACATTAATACTTAGCAAAATCCTTAATAATTAATACTTATACTAAATAATATTAACTTGGTACCTACGTAATATTGTAACTGCGTCGCTTAAAATGGCGACCCGCAGGAAAGTTGAAGTCGAAGGAGACGAACAAGATATTCGTCACAGAGTTTGTACTCATAATGCAGTTAAGCAAAGACTATTCTCTCAGGTTCAAAAACTATACGATACTTCTTTGAAAATATGTTCGAATCCTGAATCTGTAGACATCGACATGTTTTTACTTCGTGCCTCTGAAATTAATTCTATTCGCGAGAAATATGAAAAGGTTACAATTAATATATTTGAACTAGAAGTTTTGTTAAATCCTAAAATACAGTTTAATTCTAGTGAATTAGATAGTTTTGATGATTTATTCTTCCAAATCAAAAGTTGTGTTAAAAACCTTGACTCAAAAACAGAAAATAACTCGTCAGATAATTCATCTAAAACCGAAATAAATAGTCGTCCTAGGTTACCTAAACTTGAGTTAATCTCCTTTGACGGAAACATAGAAAACTTCACAACCTTTTATGAGACATTTTGCTCCTTAGTTCATAACCAAAAAGGCATATCAAACATTGATAAGTTTCACTATTTGTTGTCATGTGTTAAGGGTTCTGCCCTCAGTGTTATTAAAAGTGTACCAATTACATCATCGAACTATGATGTGGTATGGAAAGCCCTACTTGATAAGTACCAAGATCAACGTATGCTGGCTAGTAAATACCTTGATAAAATGTTAACTTTTCCACCCATTTTAAAAGAATCTCCTTTAAGTCTAAATAATTTTATTGAAATCTTTGAAAATTCCTACAAGGCAATTTGTTCACTTAATATACCTAACCTTCATAGTTACGTCATCTGCCATATTGCGTTAAAATCACTTGATCAAAATACTCGCAAATTATTTGAGCAAAGCATTGATCAAACAACAATTCCTTGTTATGAAAACTTAATATCCTTTGTGCAAAATCATGTTAAAGTATTGGAACATTCACAAACGTATACTTCAAATATAATTATACAAAATAATGGCACACAACGTAACAAACAACATTTGAATTTAAACACTAATAATAATAAAAACTTAACTTCACGTAAGAATTATACTCAAACAACGAACAACAAAAACAAATTGAATAATTATGCATGTCTTCACTGTAACGAAAATCATATGATTTTTAGGTGTACAAAGTTTCGTAAACTGACACCAACACAGCGTATTAGCCGTGCTAATACTTTAGGGATCTGTCATAATTGTTTAAAACTAAATCATACAGCTGATGAGTGCCGCAGCGAGTTTCGATGTTACACTTGCGGACAAACGCACCATGCTTTGTTACATGTCGACTATAACAGCAGTGCACCCGCGGCCGCCGGCCGGCACCCTCTCCCTGCGCCGCCCGCGCCTGTTGACGCGTCAATCATGCACTCGCGAAATGACAACTGCTACTCATCGTTATCAGATAGCAAACAATATTCCGTTATATTAGGTACGGCTATAGTTAACGTTGTTGATGTTTTCGGTAAGGAGCAGCCGTGTCGTGTGTTAATCGACTCAGGCGCACAATCTAACTTTATTACTATAAATTGTTTAGAACGGTTAGGTTTAAGACGTTATAAATGTCCTTACAATATTTATGGCTTATCGGGTGAAAATGTAAAAACGTATGGTATGACGACATGTACACTAAAACCTAGGTATAACTGTGATCCGGTATTCACAATAGATGCCGTAATCCTTTCAAAAATAACTTCTGATTTACCCACTTCTAATATTTCAGAAAATATTGTTAAAAAATATAATAATTTAGTTTTAGCGGATCCTTTCTTTTACAGACGTTCTGTAATTGATATTATTTTATCGGGAGACGTTTTTCCACACATTTATGATGGAAATCGAATCGTATTCGGTCCCTCCCTTCCGTGTGCGTTGAGTAGCGTATTCGGGTACGTAATTACAGGGAGACTTGAAGTACCGTGTGCTTCAAATAATTTAAGCGTTTCTATGACTTCAAACTTAGTGTCGTACACTAAGGACGATGACGTCATCGATACTTGTCTTCGGCGATTCTGGGAGATTGAAGCCTCACCGTGTGAGGTACCTCCAGATCCCCTAGAACAAGAAGCGGAAAATATATATTCATCGCGTACGTATCGCGACGCAACTGGCAGGTACGTGTGCCCGCTGTTGCTGCGTGAGAGCCGCGCGCCGCTGGGAGACTCCCGCGCCGCCGCCGAGCGCCGCCTGCTGCAGCTGGAGCGCCGCCTCGCCCGGGACGATGGTCTCCGCGACCAGTACGTAGCCTTCATGCGCGAGTACCAGCAGCTGGGTCACATGGAGCCTTACACCGGGGACGAGCCCAGTCAATACCTTATTCCGCATCATCCAGTGGTTCGCACCGCCAGCACAACTACACCGGTTCGAGTCGTTTTCGATGGCTCAGCTCAAACTTCGAATGGAGTTTCGTTAAATGACAACCTTTTAATCGGCAAAAAATTACAGCAAGATCTTTTAAAAATAATAATCAATTTTAGACTTTATGACATTTGTTTTACGGCTGATATTACAAAAATGTACAGATGCGTTCTAACAGACCCCTCTGAGCGTAAATACCAACACATTTTATGGAGGGAGTCACCTAATGAGCCCATACAAATATTTGAATTAAAAACAAATACATACGGTTTACGTAGTGCACCGTTCATAGCTGTGCGTACGTTACGTCAGCTGGCACACGACGAGGCGAAGCGACACCCGCGAGCAGCGAGCTTGCTGCTGCACGGGTTTTACGTCGACGATCTTCTGGGATCTACACCCACGCTGCAAGACGCTTACACGTTGCAAGATGACGTTATCGACATATTGCAGCGCGGTGGGTTCACACTCCGGAAGTGGGCGAGCAACTCACCTGAGCTTCTCGCTCGGGTTGGAGTTGACCAGTGCGCGTCTATAAACTTTGATGAGGATTCTGCGTCTTCTTTAAAAATCCTTGGATTAAAGTGGGATCCAAAAGACGATTGTTTCTCGTTTCAATATAATTTAAAAGATAATATTTTCACTAAACGTTCAGTATTAAAATTATTAGCAAGCATTTTTGACCCTGTAGGTTTTCTAGCACCGTGTGTTTTCTTGGCTAAATGCCTCCTGCAGGATATATGGAAACTTAGCAAAGGCTGGGATGAACCCCTGCCGTCTGATCTTTGTGAGAGATGGAAAACGTTTATTTCATCTTTGTCAACCTTGTCTGAGCTCCGCATTGAGCGTCATTTATTAATAACGGACTTTTCTGACGTTCAGATAGTTGCGTTTTGTGATGCCTCGACGCGCGGGTATGCGGCTTGTCTGTACGTTCGTAGCGTAGACAAGAATAACGCTGTTAAAACTAGGCTGCTCACTTGTAAAACTAAGGTAGCTCCAATTAAACCTCTTTCAATCCCACGATTAGAGTTGATGGGATGTGTTTTATTATCAAAATTAATATTATTTTTAAAACAAAACCATAACAATTTTAATTACAAAATCATAGCTCTGACAGACTCTAGTGTCGTACTTGCATGGTTGCAAACGCCACCTTACAAATTAAAAACGTTTGTTAGCAATCGTGTTGCCCAAATAATCGAAGCAGTGCCGTCAAACTGTTGGTATCACGTTAGTAGCGACGAGAATGTGGCGGACGTGTGCTCGCGCGGTACAGCACCCGCGGCCCTCCTCGCCGACCAACAGCTCTGGCTGCATGGACCAGAATGGCTCACGAGAGACTTTCAACAGTGGCCGATTACCACATTTTATGTTAGGGACGACACTGATATTTTAGAGTTAAAATCAAATACGGAGAGTTTTAATTTGTTGAGTAATAAAGAACCGTCGGATCATGAATTGTCTTTAAAATTTTCAACTTTTAATAAATTGCAGCGCGTCACCGCTTGGTGCTTGCGATTCATTAACAACTCACGTAATAAAAATTGTGATAGATATTTTAAAACTTTGACAACTATTGAATTAAATTCTGCACATAACCTTATAATTAAATTAACTCAAAAACAATTTTATTCCAACGAAATTAATTCACTTAAAAATAATACGTTAATAATTCAAACCTTGAAAAGTTTATCTCCATTCTTGGACGAAGCAGGGTTCCTCAGGGTGGGGGGTAGAATCTCACAGGCAAGTCTACCTTTTAGTCGTAAACATCCCTTGCTTTTACCTAAACGTAGTCACATTACAACTTTGATTATTGAACATTTCCATCGTAATTATTTACATGTAGGGCCTCGTACGTTACAAGGTATAATTAGTCAGAGGTACTGGATCGTATCCGCTCGTAGTGTCATACGCTCCGTTCTCTCACGTTGCGTCACGTGCTTCAAGTGTAGTCCACGGTTGGCTCAGCCGAGTATGGGGACATTACCTAAGCCTCGGTTAGAACCCAATAAGGTTTTTCATCACGTTGGTGTTGACCTTGGTGGACCCTTTAACGTAAAAGAGCACAAGAGGCGTAACGCTAAGTTATACAAAGTATATCTTTGTTTGTTCGTCTGCTTTTCCACAAAAGCAGTACACCTTGAGGTCCTCACTGATCTGTCATCGGATTGCTTCTTAGCCTGTCTAGACAGGTTTACCGCTCGTCGTGGCTTGTGCTCAAGTTTATACTCAGATTGCGGTACAAATTTTGTAGCAGCAAACAAGCACTTACAAGACGTCGTTAAATTTCTTAGTAATAACGGAGTAAAAACTTCTATTTCTGATGGCTGTTCAGCTCGAGGTATTACATGGAAGTTCAACCCTCCAAGCGCCCCCAGTATGGGAGGTCTTTGGGAAGCCGGCATAAAGTCGGCGAAATATCATTTATTGCGTGTCGCAGGTGACAAGTCCCTCACTTTTGAGGAATTGTCAACACTTTTTTGCAAAGTTGAAGCCGTGATGAATTCACGACCGCTTTGCTCTCTTTCAGATAACCCAAACGAGTTTGAAGTTTTAACAGCTGGACATTTTTTGATTGGCCAGAGCCTGCTCGCAGTGCCTGAGCACAATTTAGAGGATGTTCCTATGAATTTATTGTCTAGGTGGCAATATGTTCAAAAATGTTCACAATCATTTTGGAAACTTTGGTCACATGATTACTTACACACATTACAACAACGGTCAAAATGGCATGTATCCCCACCTAATTTGAAGGTTGGTGACCTTGTTTTAATTAAATCGGATTTAACTCGCCCTTTGCAATGGCCATTAGGTAGAGTCATTGAAACGTTTCCTGGTCCTGACGGCGACGTTCGCGTAGTCAGTGTTCGGACAGTTAATCGTTGTTTTAAGCGGCCAGTTAATAAGTTATGTCCGTTACCATTTCGTCATTAAATATTTAAACTTAACATTTGTAATGTTAGGTATTGTTGTTACATAAATAGGTTAAGTTTATTAGGTATCCATAGTCATAATTTACTTTTTATAATTCTTATTATCTTACTAATTACATAAGTTTTTTTTATACTTTTTTATATAGAGTTAGATGACTCTAATTTTTATTAAATACATAAATAAACACTTTAATTTTCCTTTACCTGGAAATCATTACAATGATTTCGGTGGGGGGTATGTACGGTACTTGCTGATTTTTATTAGGAATCATGAGGGTAGTTGTACGTGCTCCAATATCCGATGACACAAGTCGCGCTTGGGTTGACAAGCGGACAGAGACAATTGATCTTTGCTCGGGCGTGGTCGATAGCACTACATATGTAAACCGTGTTTACCCTGAGTAACCAGTGATCATCAAGTCTAGTGTTGACGTTCAATACTAGTGTCTACATATAAAACTTTGTAAGCTTGCGATCGCCAGTGACGTTCACCTGGAACACCAGAGTCAGGACCGTTGGAGCTGCTGCGCCGCCGCCACCTGAGTGACGTGGGAGTGTTCAAAGGTTAGTGGATTGCATTTACTTCTTTCCTCATGATTCTTGGTTGATTGCAAGTGCCTACATAAATTCATTTATTTAAAGAGCCAAAACCGGCGATTATAGGAAACCTTAATACAGTCCCAGCTATTATTCCTGAGCCCGAACAATGACTCTCAGGGCTCCCATAAGAATAAAATACTAACATGCTTTTAAGTCATACTATAAACTAACTGTAAACCTCGTAATTAAAAAAAAATACCTTTAAAAAATCGACTTCAAAAACTGAAATGTATCAAATAACTAAAAATATACCTTTGGTTTTTATTACATGCTATTACTTTTATGTGCTACCTATTGATAGGTTTAAAGTCGGTACCAAGCCCTAAACAATATAAAACTTAATATTATAAACAGCTTACTTACTGTAATTATTAAGGTTGTCTGGCCATGCTTGCCTGTCCGCCTGGGTTGTTTTGTTCTAGACGAAGCTATCCCGCTCAAAGTCACGCGCGGCGAGTGTAGGTACTTACTATTACATTTTACTTGGCACCGACTTCAAAGCTATCAATATGTAGCATATACAAATAATATTTTATTTTTATTTTTTATTATTATTATTGAACCAACAGCACACAAAAATTAAAATAATAACAAAAATATTATGCGATGGCCGACTGCCAATTACAGGTTCACACTATTTATGGTATAACATTTAACGCTCTAATTAAACTATGATTAAATCAAAAAAAAAACTAATAAATAGAAAGGTGTGTATGAGTGTATGTGCGTATGTCTTAAGTCGTTTTCAACTCCTCGATTACAGTATACTTAAAATGATTTCCTTTTTGAAAGAGCTTTAAGTATGGACGAATATATCTGTTGGTAAGAAATGTTTATTATAGGAGCTAAGGATACGGCAGACCACCAAATTCTGTGCATAAATAGAGTGAGTAATTGGGACATTTAAAAAGGGTGGTATGCCTTGTACGCTTATTCGGGATTCTAAATTGCATGAATGAAAATGTAAGTTCGGGGCAGTCAATTTTGTTGTTGCACACGTCATACAGAAATAACATATCGAGTAAAGTTCGCCGGTCTTTTAATTGCATTAATTTATGGTGGCTATAGGATTCCTCATAACTAGAACCATAATGCTGAAGGCGATATTCTAATAGCTTTACAAATTTTGATTGTATATTCTCTATTTCATCGATATATATCCTATCATATGGGTTCCAGATATTACAGCAGTATTCTAAGACGCTAGGAACATATGAGAAATAAAGAACTTTTATACACTCTAAACCTGAAAAAGGTTGACTTACACGTATAACGAAACCTAGATTCCTGTCAGCTTTTCAGATATTGCAGCAATGTGATCTGACGTTGACATTTTTGTATCAAACACTATTCCTAAGTCCCTAATGCTATTCGTTCGTGTTAAAGGAACATCAAGTAATGTGTATTGGTATTCTAATTTATTTCTTTTTCGCGTAACGGTGATTTGAAAACATTTAGTTACACTGACTCCATTACGGTTGTCATGATAATAGTCACACAGTCTGTTTAAATCGCTCTGAAGGTTTATTGAATCTATTTCAGTCCTAATGCGAGCGTAAATTTTAGTGTCGTCAGCATACATAAGAAACATAGCAAACTGGAAACAGTCGCCAATATCATATAAATAAGATAAATATAGTAATGGTCCCAAACTTGACCCTTGCGGAACTCTAGAAGGAACATCCATAAGGTCAGAACGATGCCCAGCCAAGACCACAGCTTGCGAACGATTGTAGAGTTAAGACTCCATCCAACGAAGAAGATCACCACGAATCCCCTAGTTCCTGCAACTTGCGTAAAAGTATAATATGGTCGACTCGATCAAACGCCTTCTCAAAATCAGTATAAATTACGTCAATTTGATAACCATCATCCATTCCACGCTGAACGTAATTAGTAAAAACAGCAAGATTGGTATTAGTGGAGCGACCATGTATGAAACCATGTTGCTCTAGAGGTAAGTGACGGATGATTATGGGGTACAGGTAATTGTGTGCTACCCTTTCCATTAATTTACCTAACGTATTAAGTATTGATATAGGCCTATAATTTTCAACAGACGCTTTAGACCCTTTTTTATGTATTGGTACAATATTAGCAGTTTTCCATATTTTTGGGAAATATCCTTCAAGAAAGCAGCGATTTTAAATTAATGTTATGTAAAGTATTGCCAGTAAGCTTAAAACATAAGTAATTATTAGCCATTAACCATCATGGCAACCAAGAACATAACCCAATTATGAACAAACACGATACTCGGTTGATGTCCGCTGGTAAGTTCGAGGTTCCTAGAATCAATAACTACTACGGAGATAGGACTTTGAAAAAACGCCTAACTTATCTATTAAACAGCTTGCCTGAGGACATCCGACTAGAAACCAGTAAAAGAAAATTTAAAACTAAACTTAAGAAATATTTATTGTCAACACTGCCTTAAAATTAAAATTAGATTTTTTTATTATATTTTTTATCAATATTTGTTAATTACACTTGTATAAAATCAATGTTCTAATAAGCATTAATGTATAACAAGACACTTGATCCTGCAGACAAACTGTCCAAACAGTTTTGCAGGACTATGTTAGCTTTTAAGATTCTTTCTGTAAATGATTAATAGCATAAATAAATAAAATAATAATAGGCGCTGATAGTGATGCAGAACAAGCGACCACAAAGCTTGGTGGAATTTTATCACAACCCGGGCCTTTTGATGTATCAAGAGTTTTTAGTAATTTTTTTACCTCATCAATCGTAAGTTGGATATTGCTGATTGTATCATGATAAATAGACCGTTCCTCTGAAAAAACTTTATATTGCGATGCAGGTGAAATAAAATTTTTGCAGAAGAAATTATTAAAAGCATTACAAATATCATATTGATTTGAGATAGTCTCATCTTTATATAGCATCACGCCAGGGTAAGCAGATTTATTATTTCTTTTGGATTTAACATAAGTCCAGATTAATTTAGGTGTAGATTTTTTTTTATCCTCAGGGTTACTAATATATTCTGAATAGCAACTTTTTTCAACGTTTTTAACACGCCGACGTAATTTAGAAAAGGAAGCATAGTCGTTCGGATTATTGTATTTTTTCCATAGATGATGATATTTTGCTTTCTCTTTTATTATGTTTATGAGAGCCTTAGTGTACCACATACGATATGTGTAAGTGTGCGAAACAGTTTTATGAGGTACAAATTGCGATATCGGTTCATACAATATGGAGTAAAATTTATCGATCGCGTCATGCAGTGGTAAGCATTCAAGCGAAGTCCAATCCTAATTAGAAAAATAGTAGTTTACAGCATTATAATCTACCTTATTATATAAATAACATTTCGTATTAGTACGTTTTACTGACGGTAATACGATATCAATAACACAAATATCAATTGCAGGGTGGAAAATATCCTCTTTAACTAAAGGTGATTTTGATTTATTGATAATTAAAGATGTATTGGAATAAATTAAGTCTAGTAGGTTGTTATGAGTATTAAAAAAGAAATTATATTGAATTAACCCAAGAAATGCTGTTAAGTTTAATAACTCCGTGGCAGTATTCTGGATAACGATGCTTCCTTTTTTTAGTACAATAGGATGCCCCTGTTTCCAATCAATACATGGCAAATTAAAATCCCCTGCCAGAATAAAATGATCATCAGGGTGAGAATTAAATAATTTCGATAATATCTCGCAGAGTTTCTGTATCCGTGATGGAAGTATTTGGTTAGGAGGAATACTATATATATAATAACACAAATAATACTTAAGTCACATAGTGAGCCTAGAGTGCGGGCAGGTATAGATATGCACATATATTCCAGATCATCGTGTTCAAGGTCAAAGCGCCGGCGAGCACCGAATCGCTTCGCACAAGCAATTAATACTCCCCCACCAAACGCATCACCACTCGTGGTACGGTCACGACGAAATACGTCGAATCGCACAGAATCGCACAATTCCGAGTCTAAAATACTAGGACATAACCACGACTCAGTAATAAGTGCTATATCTATTTGTGATATTGATAGGTTATTAAAAAATATGTTTGTCTTTGTCCGCAGTCCTCTTACATTTTGATAGATTAAGTTTAATCCTATATTTTGCCTATTCAGTGTGGAAGACATAATGAATAAATAAATAAGTAATAATTTTAAGCATTGTCACGTAAAAGTTAATGATAAATTGAATAGAAAGTACCGATTTAAATTTTATTTGTAATTTTATGTAATTATTAGTTGATTGTAACCAAGAGTTATCAGCACTAACTAATATGTGACGGGAATATCTATATACAGTATCTACTATCAGCAAAATAAGTATAAAAAATATATATACAAAACTTTTTGCAAGTGTTTGGAAATACACTATTATTTTTGAAATTACTGTAAAAGAAATTGTTTTGTGAGAGAGTTGTGATGTATTATGTGTGTAAAACAGTTTTTTAGTGTGAATGTGAGTTATTACTAAGTTGTGTAGATATTCTTTCGTATAATTATTGTATGTGTTGTTGTTGTGTAAAGTGTATGGTGCGATGCATATTAAATTACAACAAGTTATAAATACGAGTAACAAATTAAAACTAAACAACTGTACATATAAAATAATTAGCATATTTTGATTAAATCCCCCGAGGTTATAATAGAGATAGGTGGCGAGGTTTCGTTGCGACGTACAAAAATTCGGCAGTTTTTTGTCCAAATAAATTTAAAATTCATATCTTTACATTTTTGTTTGCATTCTCTGAACAGTGTACGGTTATTCTTAGTAAGATGTTCATTTGTGTAAATTTTGGTATTATCTAATGTACTAACCTCGCCACGTATTCCAACATCGGACGGTTTAACATTCCGGTTTTTACGGGATGCTGCTATAATCGCGTCCTTAGTACGACGATGACGGAAACGAGCAATGATGGTGTGACCCTTAGCGGCACTACTTGTTCGACGGGCCTGGACTCGGTGCGCAAATTCCACATCATCACTCTGAATGCTATCTTTTCAGCCAGTTTAAGCACTATGTCAGTAGTATCTTCATCTTTCGATTCTGGTACACCCACCACCTCAATATTCTGCAAACGACTCCACTTTGCACACGGTTTGCGTGTCGACGTCTGCTCGTAGCCGTTCGTTCTCTTCTCTCAGGCGTTTTAATTCGGCAGCAGTGGTGCTCAGATTTTTTATCAAATCATAATATTGATTACTTATGTGAGAGTTGATTCTATAGATGAAATTTGGCTTTTAACCGACTACAGTACACTTTTTATAGCATTAGAAATTAATAAAGGTAACTCGTCTTTTAGCGTACTCGGGCTGCCCAAAGTGTATTCCGTGGACTGAGCAGTTGATGGATTAGCCTTCCTGGTGGTATATACGATACATCCTCGAGACATTTTACCGGGGTATCTGTGTTGTCACCAGCTCTGGGCAGTTTGCTCACACATAATGGACATATCCACGAAGGTATTTTCTTAGCATTGTCTAAACTCAATCCGACGCATTGGTAGTGATAAGATCTCGTACAATTAAGACGACAGCAGATGATTTTCTCAGATTGGCGCACTGATTTTTTACATGCGTTGCAAGTAGATATTTCAATAGAAATTAAGAGTAGCAAGCAGTATTAAAAACTGTAAAAAAATAGTAAGTGTAATTTTTTTATTAATGTTAAAGGTAAAGGTATATTAAATTAAAGTTTTGAAGTCGGTTTTTTTTAAACGTAGTTTTTTTTTATATTTTTTACTTTTTAGTGTCAGTTAATGTTTCTCTACGATGGTGCAACACATTCCGCAGTCTATCTTATAGTTAGTGTTACTTTTACGTCACGTTAAATTTGACCTAAACCTGAACTATTACAGCTAATATGGTATTTATATGAATATGGTAATATTGATTTGATTTGATCTCATTGTAGTACTTACTATATATATGCGATATATAATATATTTTTCGCAAATATGTCGGTCTCTTACATCTGTGTTACGTTTGGTGTCGAGACTCTTGGCCCTGTGGACCCAGAGTCGCGAGGAATGTGCAAAGTACTATATATACACCTCAACAGAGCTACTGGATATCCAAGCGCTGGCAACGGATAAGCCTACCGAGATAGTTTTAATTTAATGTAATCATAGTATTGTACATGTAACTATAAGATTTGTTTTGTTTGAATATATGTTCATGTTATATATAAATTTAATTAAGTAATTTATTTTATGCGGTAGGTATATTGGCGGCATAATCAGAATGTAGCCATACTATTTGCCGTAAAATCCACATTCGGCAGATTTACATAATCACCTATTACTACTAATGTGAAGAACAGTATCACACTGTATGAAGGTACTATGTTATACATTTGAATACAAAAGTATTTTGAAGGGATTCTGAAATACACTCTGTATTTCAGAATTACTGTTCTGAGTTGATTTCCCGCGCTTAGCAGCGAGATGTCCCGCTAGTATATGACGAGACTGCAGATGCTGTGGACGTTTGTCTAAATACAGCCTGCAAATTTTCGCGGCCTTTTCATTTCGCTTGAAAAAGTAAAAATATACAACTACTACCGTTTTTAGTTTGAAATTAAGAACAACCTTGATTTGTAGGACGAAACAACTTTAATACGTTTTAAAAGTTTTTGTGAAGTGATGTGAAACTTAAATTTTAGTTACAAATTAGTTTGCCAGTTTTATGTTCTACATAGAAAGAGAGATAAAGAACAATATTTTCATTAACTTCTGTGAGTATTTAACAGTTAGTTATCATATTTGTATTTGTTGCACAAATTTCGTTATAAAAACAATTGCTAAATAATTAAGTCATGCACTATCTTTCGTTTACGTCTACCGTATAATGGTCTACCCCTTAATATATTATGAGGTAACCTATCAATTTAAATGTTAAAATTATTACAATAAACACTTTTTTTGTTAATTAATTGATGTCAAACACGTTCTGTAAGTGTTGTTTAATTTTAAATTATTAATATAACATATTATATATTATATAATTATTAATATAACATTCATTTAAATTTATTAATTAATTTTAATATTTTTCATAGAAATTACACACTACGGATTTCCAATAACATGACACAAATAATGAAACAGCAATGTGCATAAAACGCTTAAAACTGTGGAGTCGCTTCATTTAATAAAAAAAGATTATTTTATTTGTATATAAATAAAGAAACTTTAAACAAGAACCAAAGTTTTTAGAATATATTTTTAATTCTTTACGTTTCTAATGCGGCAATTTGTTATGTTTTTTAAAGTGATAACCCTCACTTCACAAATAAAATTTGAGAAACAAAATTTTATGAACAATGCGGGACTCGAACCCACGACCTCTGGCGTTCCGTGCCAGTGCTCTAACCAACTGAACTAATCGTTCGAGTGACGTATCGTCATAAAATCTAGTATGCTGTTGATGATGTTGTTGATTTTGAACAAATCAACTCTCAGGTTGCAAGCTCTTCGTTACGCATTAGTCTAAGTCAAAGTGATATAAACTTTATTCAAACTAGTCTTAAACGAAGCGCTTTTGAATCGTCAGTAAAAATATTTCAGTAATATGAATTACTGAATCTGCTACATGTTCGGAAAAAGAAGAGCTCATGAGAATCACATACAAGAAACTCAACGGACACTCTTTTCAATCAAATAGATTATCTTCTAATGGCTGTGATGTACACAACAAATTATTTTTCAAGGTGCTGCATCCAATATATGAATCGTGTTTTAATAATTTAAATCATTTCTTAAAAAGTAATAAAGAAAAAACTGTATAAATATAAATTATCGCATATTGGATGAACCTTTAAAACTTGCGTTTATTGTTTGTGTAAGGATGCTTCGTGAACATGATGGTCAACTACGACTCGATAAATAAACTCGAGCGCTGTAGTGTAAATCTCACGTTAAATATTCTTAGTAATATTTGCTCATGCCCATGCCCTTCCAACATTCACGGCATGATAATAATTCAATTCAGTAGTTGCGGGTGACGCGCGGGCGATGTCAGTCGAACTATGACGTCACAAAATAATTGTAATATAAAAAAGCCCCGATGTGCGAGTCGGACTTGCCCATGAAGGGTTCCGTAGCAGCAAGTTACAGATTATAAAAGTTTTAATAATAGTGTATTTGTGATTGAAGTTATTGATAATACGAATAATGACGTATTAAAAAAAAACTACTTTCTAGATCTCGTTCAAACCAATTTTCGGTAGAAGATTGTATGATAATGTACATCATATATTTTTTTTAGTTTTATCATTCTCTTATGTTAGAAGTTACAGGGGAGTAGGACACATTGTACCACTTTGGAATTAGTGTCTCTCGCGTAAACTATAAATAAAAAAGTGGCTGTGACATACGGATGGACAGACAGACAGACATGACGAATCTTTAACGGTTCCGTTTTATACCATTTGGCTACGGAACCCTAAAAAGTGTTCTAAGCTTCTTGTGGCAATAACTTCGGTAAAACAAGAACAAACACAAATAGGTTATGTTAAATTTAAAATTCTTATGGCGTAGCTGATATTGACATATTTGCTGATTCATTTGAAACATTGGTAATCTTTAAAAATGTTATAATTGGAAAATTAATGTAACTGTGTAACATACTCATTTATAAATTTAAAAAAACAATTGTTTTATTCTTAACTTATACTATATAATACCTAAAATTTATTATTTCTGTGCATGCTGTGTTTTTTTTATTTGTAAGTAATCAATACATTTCGTTCCTAGTTCTTAGTTCTACTTTTTATATTTGTGTGTTTTATTGTAAATAAACCTAATAAATAAATAAAAACATAAATAGTCTATTGTTTCATGTACGATATATTTGATAACATTTTAGTGTTACTTTTAGATCCTTTAGTGTTGTCTATTGCCTTAGAAAAAGTAGCGTTTCATCAGTGGGAGCATAGACGGATTTAGGGGAGGGCAACAGGGGTTAGAGCCCAGCGAATCCACAAAAGAGGCGCCCTCCCAAAAGACTTCGGAAAAACAGATTCAAATTCAGATTTCAAAAGATAATTAAAAAAAATAAGAAGCCTCCAACAACGATCGAGCACCCTCGAGCATCAATTGAAGCCTGCTCTCTCCAGAATTAAAAATGGTTTACTTGGGGAACTGGATTTCATCGAAATCATCAACGATTTTTCAGCGAAAAAAGCTCGGAGCGTTCCGGTAGTTAACCCAATAATTTAATTTCAGATAATTCTTACATCCGATTATATTTATGAAATTATTCTATACTCGGTTTTACTTGGTTTTTGTAATTGCCCATTTTATTTGGAAAGTAATTTAGGGCCAGGGGGTGCCGGTTAGATTTAACTTTCTTTCTCGTACAAGCTGCGGAATGAGCTTCCTTATGCGATGTTTCCAGGACCATACGATATATGTACCTTCAAAAAAGCACAAATTCCCCTGGTGTCGGTCAAGAGAATGTGGCCATTGAGGGTTAACATCAGATGACCTTTACGCTCGTTTTTCTCCTCTTCCAAAAAAACTGGTGTAACAAGGTTAAATATCTCATGTCGAATGTGACGAGCGTAATAACAAGACCACTCAGATTATTGGTTTTGTCAATAATTATCGACGGCACTGAAATTGTCACTAACCAACAGGTGAACTGTTCGCCTCGTCATTTTTACTAATAAAAAGAGCGCAACTAGCGACTAGTTGCCATTGCAGAAGCGAAATGGGAAATAAGTAACACGTAATTATTTTATTCAAAATATCATTTAATAGAAGGTAAAAACCCCACCAAAAAGTATGCCTCAGACATTAGAAAAACGGGCGACCTTCTTTTTTTTCATAAAAATATCGTTATAATGTAATATCGTAAAATAATATTAGTAATAGCCTGAGGGAGGTCGCTCCATTCCCAATATTTGGTATCATAAAGAACACACATTACGTTGTTTGATGCATGACTAGGCATGGCTTGTACAATGGGTACAAGACAACGATATATTGAATACGATATAATTACTAAAAATACACAAATACTTATAAATATCCATGACTCGGAAACAAACATCCAGACTCATCATATTCATCGTTGACACCAACCGGGATTGGAACCCGGGATTTCTAACTCAGTGGGCAAGGTCACTAACCACTGAGCTGAAAGTGCTATATTCGTTGGGTGTTTGAAGATGTAAAGCTATAGTTTTGCCAGAAAAGGAACTACAATATAAGCTGTCGGCGAAAGTACTTGTCTATTCCGAATAAAAATAACGAAATGACTCAGCATAAGTATGCTTATAGCAAATTGCTCTTTAAGAACGTAGATGACATGTAAATGAAAATATCCAATGATTTATGATGCGATTATTTGAGGGTAATATCTTTAGTAGGAAAACTTAACATGAACTGAATGTAATGTTGGGCGAGCGAATGAAGATCGACTTGGATTCATCCGTTTAATTTTATTCAATAGTTTAACTCTGTATTTTGTTGAGATAATTGACATTTGCCAAAATTGTTGATCAATCATTGATGTACAATCAATGACGTTCTCTAGAACGTTCTCTACGTTCTCTAGAACGTTCTCTACGTTCTCTAGAACGTCATTGTGTACAATAATGTTATGGTTATTTGACATTCCAATTAGGACCAACATTCAGTTATCATAATATTGACACACTTTTTACACAAATTATCTTGCCCCAAGTTAAGCAAATATAGCCTGTGTTATGGGGTTACAAGACAATGATATATTTAATACAATATACTTACTTAAACATACATAAATTCTTATAAAAATACATATAAACATACATAAATACATATAAACATCCATGACTCGGAAACAAACATCCATATTCATCATATAAATAAATGCTTGCACCTACCGGGATTCGAACCCGGGACCTCTAGCTTAGGTAGGATTGCTAACCACTCGGCTATACAGGTATGATAATATTAATTGACTAATTTGTAACCTGTTAATATTGTATTATTTTAGTTATTATATTTTTAGTAATTGTAATATTATATAATCACATGCAAAATCTTAGTGATGCCACTTTATAATGAAGTTGGTAGTTTCGTATTAATTAGATTGGTAGTAGGGTAACTGTTACGAATTGCTCTCAGCTATTGGGTACACTTCTTGTTGAGGCAGTCGAAAGTGTCGGACGTGTTAGCTGCTGGTCACCCGACTACCCTATTGTTATAAATAATTTAGTGTTACTTCGTGGCAGTAATGTTCAAACTCTATTGTCTGTACTTAATAGACGCGTAGGCAGAGTTTTGCTTCAGACAGTTTTTGATCGTGATAGTAAATCTAGTAACTGTTTATTGTACGTCAATGTGATCAATTTATTATTATGTAAATTGAGAGCGCTTATTGCTATAGTTTCGGTTTGTGTACTGAATTAATAATTAATTAGAGAAACTGAGGAACAGCTTGAAATTCATACAGTCAATTTGGTTGACGGGTGCTTAACCGAAAATCCAGACGCATAAGTCACACATCTGATATTTTCACAAAGTTTATACATACTCTAGATACTTAGATTAAAGATTGGTCTTCGCTACGCTTTTTTATTCGCTTTTTTCTTCGCTTTTTTATTACGTTACTAATAGTTGCTTGTTTGCGTGGCAGTTTTTGACACACAATGGCATCTTTCAAATTTTGTAACATACGCTTCGTGTTATTTTACATTGTAATTAATAAAATACAAAATACTTACTGATGATATGTTATCCCAGTGTCTTTCTTATTTCTTGTAGTTTTTTTTTTTAACTTTTTCTACGTAACCCGGCATTTTAGTTTCAATTATTAGCAAAATTTAACAGCCACAGTCTAACATTGTTGGAAACGATGTACTCAAGTACGCCCGCTTGTATTAGTTGTCGCACTTTGCGACTCCGCCTGTGTATCTAGTTGGAGCGCAGCGGAGACCAATCGTTAATCTTAGTCTAGATACTTTTATAATTGTAGTTGTGTAATAAGTGTTTAATAATAAGTAATTTGAACCAATTTCGAAAATAAAGTCCACGTTATGGAAAAAATAAATAAATACAAAAGTGTTTAAAAAACGTACCGACGAATTGAGAACCTCCTCGTTTTTTGAAGTCGGTTAAAAGAATTGAAAATGTTATATCTTGTACCCTGAACCAGTTTTTGTGTTGCTGGTATTTTTAATACTAATAATTGTAAAATAAGGGACGAGATGAGCAGAACGTTCAGCTGGTGGTTACTGATACATCCTGCCCATTACAATGCAGTGCCACTCAGGATTATTAAAAAACCCAAAAATTCTGAGAGGCATTACAATTGCGCTCGTCACCTTGAGACATGAGATGTCAAGTCTCATTTGCCCAGGAATTTTTCACTAGCTACGGCGCCCTTCAGACTGAAACATAATTAAAACGCCAACGACATTGAACTAATAGAAAGGTTTCAATAATCAACGAAGGTGACTTGTTTCAGTGCATAATTGAATTGATATTAATTATATGGGTAATGCTAAAATTAATTAATTAAAAATCTGTAATGTGAAAAATGTTCAACGTGATTTAAATCAGAGGTAACTTATTTCATCACTAATGAATATTTGAAACATGAATATTTATGATGTTATAATTTAGTTTCCATCTTTCAAATTATTTCTACAACTTTAAGGCATCAAACGTTATAGCTAGCTCTCGGACCCTATTATAAAATGCAATTTTTTTTTTATGGAATAGGAGGACAAACGAGCGTACGGGTCACCTGTTGTTAAGTGATCACCGCCGCCCACAATCTCTTGCAACACCAGAGGAATCACAGGAGCGTTGCCGGCCTTTAAGGAAGGTGTACGCGCTTTTTTTTGAAGGTACCCATGTCGTATCGTCCCGGAAACACCGCACAAGGAAGCTCATTCCACAGCTTAGTGGAAGTGGAAGAAAGCTCCTTGAAAACCCCACTGTGGACGACCGCCACACATCCAGATGGTGAGGATGATATCCTAACTTGTGGTGTGTCGTGCGAAGGTGGAATTCGGCGGCAGGAATCATTTATTACTACATTCCAAGTAGGAAAATGGTCAATGATATAATCTTGGATAATTTATACGTCTAGATAGTACCTCTTGTTACTAGGCATCACATAACAACAGGCCAGGTTTTAATTTAGTGTGCTTGACAGTAGCAGGACAGCTACGTCTTACACTTGCGTTACGCCAGTCATTTTGAATCAGCGTACGTGTGTTCCTGAAAATAGAGGCTAACTATTCGCCGTTTTTTTCAACGTGTTCACAGCTATCTGAGTCTATCTAATCTAATTTATATTAATTATAATAATACTATATTAATTATTATCTAAGCTCTCCGCTACACAAATATCCATCTATTAATTTAAAATTAGCTACATATCAACAAAAATTTTAATAAATTCATGCAATTATTTTGGTTTATAAGTGCTTATAACATTTACAGATAAGATTTCTACATAAAATAAATTGCATCCAATATTAAATTATAATATGAATATATAAAATGGGCATGAATAAAATTGCCACGTATATATTGCTCAAGTACACATACATATTAAACATAATACAATTCACTCAAAAGCAGCGTACTCAGATTACTACATAAAGTAAGTTAAATACTGGATTTATTAAATTCAACGCCAGGAGCAAAATACTATTTATTTAATTTAAACGTTAAACTAAATAAAAATTAAAGCTTTGGAGTACGTTCCAATTAACTGGTAAAGAGAAAAATAAATAAAGCCGGACGCATACTGAAAGAACGCCCACACACCAGTCCGAGGGTATAGGATTCAATGAGCAATCTCTTCACAGAGGTGAATGAACCTCAAATATTTGAGTAGGCGCTTGAGACACGCTCAACAAATAACCTTTTATCGCTTTGAATCGTTACACATATCATATTGTTCAGAACCGTATAACTTTTTTTTAAAACGTATGAAAATTAGGAAAAAGTTATACCAGTGCGAGGCTCCTTTGCACCGGATGCCGGCTAGATTATGGGTACCACAACGGCGCCTATTTCTGCCGTGAAGCAGATCTGACTTTCAGACTGAAACACAGTAATCTGTAAGCATTACATGTTTGTTCCTCGTATTAACATTATGAATGTCACAGTTTCTAGAAAATTCCTCAATGTGCTTATGAAAGAAAATTCCTCAATGTGCTTATAAACTGACTGATGCCTAGTTCCAGAAAAGCCATGATCCTAGCACATTCTTCAACTGAAAGAGGCATGATAAATAAATGTTATGTGCTTTTTAGCATAAATTTTTAAAACCCAACGATCTTGAAAAAAATTTAAAACAGAAAGAAAAATGTGAATGGTAAAATTGTAATTCGGAAACGTCCACTTTGAAAAAGGAATGGTTTTGTTTTGAAGTTTTTTTTCAGCCAATTCTTAAAAGAAGCTTACCGACTATAAAGTTTTTATGTACATAATTAAATTCTCTTTGGAGTCCTTTTTATTTCGAAAGTATATCTTGTGAACTTAAAACGTTATCCCAATAATTTTAAAAGTGTGATACTTACTTTTGAAGGCCAGTGTATATTACATTCAGGATGTTCCGAAATGATGTTATGTAAAATTGATTTCTTTTGGTGAATTAGACATTTATTAGTTACTTTAAGGAAAACTTTAATAATAATGATAATTATTCATAAAAATTTCGCTACAACTTTTTGATAAAAGTATATATTAATACAATTAATATTAAAACAGTATTAATATGGACAACAAAGACGTGCTACTAAAATCTCTTAAGTAAAAAGGCTGCTGAAATCCCTTTGAAGAGCCATCATGTTGTAGCGTGACGTCATAAAGTCTGTATTTGTTCTCGACTAATTACGAAGTCTCTTATACGATCAATACAATTACTACGTTACTAATTATGTTCTATCTGCATCCATTATGAGTTGCTTCACTTCATGTCATCAAGATTATTAGAAGTACAATGTTACTATAATGATATTATACAGCGTGACTATAATGATATTATATGTGAAGGTAAAATATATATTACTAACTGATTGATTGATGAATATTGATTAAAGGTAACCAATTTTTTATGGTTGAGGAGGACAAACGAGCGTACCCGGTGTTAGTGATTACCGCCGCCCACATTCTCGTAATATGTCGTAGTCGTCGAAGTCATTCCACAGCTTTGTAGTACGTTAATGAAAGCTCCTTGAAATCCGCACTGTGGAGGACCGCCACATATCGAGATGGTGGGGGTGATATCCTAATTTGTGGCGTGTTGTGCGAACCTTAAACGCATTTCTTGACACACCTGTTGTTGCGGATGTCCATGGGCGGTTGCCTCACCTCTCCCCATCCCGTGAGCCTCTTGCCTGTTTGCCCCCACTTATATAAAAAAAAGGTGGAGTTTGGCAGCAGGAATCAGGTGAAACAGCTCTTCGTTACCCTCCCCGTGATAAATGCGGTAGAAGACACACAATGAAGCGACGTCTCTACGCAACGCCAAGTGATCCAGCCTTTCACTGAGCACTGGGTCCCCAACAATTCGAGCTGTCTCTTTTTCAAATTCATATTCAAAATATATTTATTTGCTCTCACAATCACATAGTAAATACATTTTATTAATATCTATATCTAGACATTGTTTTAATTGTGAGAGACTAGTGCTTGAAATTAATAACAAATACCTGTGCTACAAGTCACTGGGCCCCCAAAGCACATGGTTATACTGATGTAAAGGATATATAAAAAATAAATATAGTATAATAAACAAAATTAGATAAAGAAAGTAATTGGCGTTAGTGTGGGTGATGGTTATGTGTATGTGTAACACACACTACACACGTAGTGTGTGTTGTACAAAATTTTTACCTTACAATATTAAGTTGTCAGTTTCAGAGTAGTTCAAATGTTTCAGTCATTCAAATAGATGTTTTTTACTTTTTTGATAGTTACTGTATGTAGTTTTAGAACTTTATTTATCTTATTAAACAAACAGCTACCTAAATAGCATGGGAATCTCTGAAGGGGGCACAGCAAGATAAAAAAAGAAAAGCTAATATATTTGTTACTGTAACCGTTTTTCATTAACAAGTCGTAAACAGTTTACCACGCCTGCCATTAGCTATTTAGTATTTCCTTTTGTTAAGCCACTAGCTTACGCATACACTGACAAATACACATTATCGGGCTGTCAGGTAGTTTACACGCTAGTATATCATAAGTCTATGGTGTGAATAGTGAGCAATCAAATAGGAGAACGACTCTATTATTAGCGCATCTATATCTGTTGTACTTTCTTAAATATTTTGTTATTATTCTTAACTGTTGTAGTAAATTAATGTCACAGCAGAACTACTACCAAACTGCCAAACAAGGTACGTCGAATTCAGTCAGAATTTTTGTGTTTATCAAGAAGCGGCACTATCTTGTAATTAGCAGGGCGTATCAATTACGATCAGCTAAACGTCCTGCTCGTCTCTTATGTCTTAAAAAAAGTTTATTATAGAAATGTTCATATGAAATAATCTAAGATTATTTATATGTCTAGAGAGAATAATATCTTGGTGCCTGGTTAATAACTGTATTGTGCATGACAAGCTACGTGTTACACTTGCGATACGTACGTCACTTTGTTTAAGTGTGCGTGCGTTACTGAAAATAGAGACTAATAGTTCGTTGCTATTTTTTCGACGTGTTCACAGCTATCACGGTCTATCTAGACGTATAATTTATCTAAAAAAATAAAAATAAAGTCTATCCTATCTACACAAATTAAATTTGAAAACAAAAGTTATGAACGATGCGGTACTCGAACCCGCGACATCTCGCGTTTTGTGCTAGCGCTCTTCTACTGAGCCAAACGTTACCGATAGCAAATTGATTAGATTCGAACGAGTGACCTCTCAAGTCAATTTACTAATATGCAAATATTGGGGTTGAGCAAGTTATCAACTGTAAATTAGATCCTTTAGATGAAGCCACAGCCTGAGTTGAACAATACATACAAGATTTATCAACGATACGTCACTCGAACGTTTGGCTCTGTGGAAGAGCGCTCGGACGGAATGAACGATTTTTTTTTAAATTTAATTAGTGCAATTAATCTCAGAAGTGAGGGTTATGACTTTAAATAATAACAAATAGTCAATCCGATATCTTAAATTTGACAATACCGTGTGTGTATATCAGTTTACAAAATTCTAGTGCAGTGTACAGCCAATACGGTTAATTTTTTTTACAGATATTAAAGAAAAAAATTAAGATTTATTAACGTCATATAACTTCTAGCCGGGCAAGTCACGTAAGTAATATAGTAATTTTATTTTAATTCTAAGTAATTATACTAAATTACTTAAATAAACAGTACTTCATTATATAGAGCGGTGATACACGGCTCTGTAATTAAGTCTCTTAATTAATGTTATTCATGATAAACCCTGCCTTGTCTAAAATTTACGAGGAAAATTATTTTATTAAAATACAGGACATTTTCTGAAGCGAAATCTACAACAGAATCACATTGAAGTGAACCTAGTTTTTATTTGAATCTAGGAAATCTTGAATTTGATATTTAGAGCTTATGACATATTTGGACTTTGAATGCTACAATCTTAGATTAAAGATTGGTTTCAGCTGCTCTCCAACTAGATACCTGACTACCTACGAACAATAGATTATTACGACAACTATTAGATACTTGTGTGCGTGGCATCTTGACACTTGATGGTGTCTTTCAAATTTTGTAACATACACTACGCGTTATCTTACATTGAAATTAGTAAAATATAAAATTCTTACTGATGATATGTGATCCCAGTGTCTTTCTTATTTCTTGTAGTATTATTTTTACAAAGTTTTACGACGCAACCCGGCATTTTAGTTTAAATATTTGGCAAAGTTTATCAGAACATCTGGCACGTCAATGTCACACATTGTTCGAGACTGGCTCAAGTACGCCCACTTGGGCGTAGTATTATTTGCCGCACGTTGCGATTAACCCTGCGGTATCTAGTTGGAGCGCAGCGGAGACCAATCTCGTAAGCAATTTATATTTTTTTATTTAGACGTGAACATGACCTTGGAGTGTTTTTGTTTCATCGATACAATAAATTGTAACATTAATAATTCGTAAAATAATGAAGCTGTTAATATTGGCTTAAAAGAGTGGCAATGAGCTTTTTGCCACTTCTTCTCATTAAAGCTCACCCTTTTCCAAAGTAGTGGTAATTATGGTAAAATATTTGACTTTTGACCTCAAAGTGTGAATTTTGTTATTTGATTCGTATTGATTTTGTTGTAGCTAAATTATCCACAGTTGAATATTACACTTCGTTAAGTTGATACTGGAGTCAAAATTGCGTCTCCAACATTATTCAAACTAACAGCAATTTTTACTGGCTGGCTTTAAGAGTTATTAAATTTTCGTATATTTTTTCGCTAAATAAACTCGACTAGACTTGTTGTTAACATGTCTCTAACTGTAAAAGTTACGGGTATTTTGGATTATTTTTGGCAATGTATTAATATACAAAAAAATCTTATATTCTATAGATTTATAATCATTTTATAAATAACTAGCCATTCCCGCCCGCTTCGCTGGGCGAACTTTAAAAAGAAATTAATAATATTTTATTCAGCTTATTACTAATGCAATAAAAAAAATATGTAGCAGATGTATGTAGAATAAATTTCGCATCGAATGGTGGTAGTTTGATGTCGATACGATCAGTGGTTTAGGCGTGATTGAGCCTCAAACAAAGACCATTTTCATTATTTAAATAGAAGACTTTATAAAAACTGTATAGTAATAGTTTCACTTGCGCGTTATTTTGGCAATTCCTTTGAATAGCGGTCTTAAGTTTCATGTTCGTCGATGAAATATATCTAATAAACCGAAGGGAAGAATTGTCCTCCGGAACTATTCAATTTGGAATGTCTCTGCAATTCTTAAGCTTTTCAGATCTTCAGTATTACGGTTAAACGATCAAAGATCACAAGGAGTTCTATATGTAAGCCAATCACTCCACGTCAATTCCAACAAATGTGTTTAGTTCTGCATCACCTGCAATGCAGATTCGATCACCTCACTTAACTTTCAATGCCAACTTTTTCAATAATGCCAAATTTTATTTGGCTCGGAATTCTTGATAGTTTTCCGCAATCATACTGTTACCGTCTCCAATTGCCAGAAGACTTATTTTGTCGCCGTCAGTATTAATTAGAAGTAAGGTGAGCGTAGACTCATAATAAAAGTTCTTTATATAAGATTTAACAAATTATTTTGGTTACTTCTGTATTTGAAATTAATTGTAAAAAACACTTTTGTTTGTTTTTCAAGTGTGCCATAGTTTTGAAATTTTTGACTGGTGTTTTTTATTATAAACTCTTAGATTTTTGTTTCAACAAATCTTTATTTACTCAGAATCAGTTTTTGAATTTAGTTTTCTATAAATATGATTTTAAACTGAATAAAAACAGTTAATTCTAAAATAAACAAATTAGGTACGTACAGTTAATTCTAATTGGTTTAATACGGACCCCTTTTGGGTCAAAGCCTCCTCCAACTTTCTCAGTCCTGGCCTGTTTTAATCCATTCCCTTCCCGCTATCCCTATAATGCAATCGATCCATATCTCTTGGGTCTTTCGACTTGTCTTTTTTATCGGACCTTTCCATTTTGTCACCTTCAGCGTTCATCTTTTGTCTTTTACTCTGTACATATTATGTCCAGCCCACTACTATTTTTGCTTTAAAGCATAATATTCAAGAGCATCTAAATGCTTAGCTTTTTCCTTATATTTATGCTTCTAATTTTTTGTATTTTGTTTAGATTAATGATGCTTCTTTTCACTGCTCTTTGTGTTGATGTTATCTTATTTTTCATTTTATTTGTGTAAATAATACGATATATCAATTACAATCTATTTTTGTTCGAAGCTGTAATCTCCTTTAGCAATTGATAAGGGTGCATGTGTGATACGAGCGATACGTTTGCAAAATTTAGGTTTTGAAAAGGCTTCTATATAAACATATTTTTATATATGTCCATTTAATCCCTATTTGCATATATAAAGAATATATGGTAACAGTATAATATAATACGTTAAACCTTTTGAACTCGGTTAGAAGCTTTTACAAAACAACTTAGAATCAATTAACCTATAAAATAATATATAGCTGATTACGAATATTGACAACAGGAGTCTAAACTACGAGTTGTCAACTACTAAGCCCATAAAATACAACTGACGCATTAAATTTAAGAATGATTAAATAACTATATAATATCATACAAATATCTGCTAAAGAATTAGCATAGAAGTGAATAAACGAATAATCAAAGTTTAGGTAAAAAAAAATCCAAATAACGATCCTATAATCGTCTAATTAGCAATTGCTCATGCGATCTGAAATGTTTAATAAAAATTCCTTAACGCATTCTTTAACTCAAGTTGCGAGGCTTCCTAAGTTCTTGAAAAAGATTTCTAATTAAATTGTTTCCTTTTTAGCAAAAACATTTGAAAGTACAGTTTTCTACGCATTTTTAGTAAAAACATTTGAAAGTACAGTTTTCTACGCATTGAATTGAACATAGATTTATTTTTTTATTATGCATCAACAGTCCTAATTACACATATACGAGTAACAAGTACATAACACTATCTAAGAAATTGAATTACTGATGCGAGTAACAATAACAGATGTACACAACATTCACAGTTACTGCTGTGAATATTGTCTTGGCATAACTCTAGATTCCAAATTACAATGGGGCCTCCATATTGAAGGATTGGCGAACAGACTTAGTTCTGCAGCATACGCGGTAAAAAAGATTAGACAATTAACTGACATAGATACGGCGCGACTAGTATACTTTAGTTATTTCCATAGTATTATGTCCTATGGTATATTGCTATGGGGCAACGCTGCCGATATTAATACAATATTTGTGCTGCAGAAGAGGGCTATTCGCGCTATTTATAACCTAGGTCCTAGAGAATCATTGAGAGCATAATTCAAAGAAATTAACATCTTGACTGTTGCTTCTCAATATATTCTTGATAATGTAATGTATGTTCATAGGCACATAAGTGAATTTGCCAGAAACTGTCATAACCATAATGTTAACACCAGGAACAGACATAAACTGATGATGCCTACTACTCGGCTAAGTCGAGTAAGTAAGTCTTTTGTGGGGCGATGTATATGCATTTACAACAAGAACCCAGAAAATGTTCAAAACAAAAGTATTACGTTATTCAAAAGAATTGTTAAAAAACGTTTGTGTGGTAAAGGTTACTATAACATAAATGACTTTCTTAATGATACCACAGATTGGGAATGGAGCGACCGCCGTCAGGCTATTAAATAAAAAGTTTAATTGTACAATGTTACTTTGTAAATGTTACTTTAATTGTAAAACATATTTTTGATGGAAAAAAAGCCCGCTGAGTTTGTTGCGCCCATTCTTCTCAGGCCTGAGGCATTCATTTTGGAATGGGTGGTAGATTTTTTGCCTTCCAATAAGTGATTTCACATTCCATTACAATGCAGTGCCGCTCAGGATTCTTAAAAAACCCAAAAAATCTGAGCGGCACCACTACTGCGTTCGTCACCGTTGAGACGTAAGATGTTAAGTCTAATTTTCCCGGGAAATTCACTAGCTACGGCGCCATTCAGACCGAAACACAGTAATGCTTACACATTTCTGCTTCATGGCCCCGTTGGGTACCCATAATCTAGCCGTCATCCTGTGCAAAGGAGCCTCCCTAGTAGATCTCCTCCACTGGTAGATCTATATATATAAAAGTAAGTTCTAAGTTATATATAGGTATTTACTACAGAGTACAGTTAGATTGCTACGTAAGTTTTTCATCTTTCTGCGAAAATTACACAAGATTGATTTATGTTTTATCTCTTCTATTGTTATGTAAAAAGGAGCTGATAAAATGAACACGGAAAGTATCGACAAGTTCTGGCAATCAATAACCTATTAGTTCTGATTCACTGGGTCCACGCTTTGTCTGTTTGTGACTTTGATTGGTACCGCTTATAAACGTTGTGACTGTCAAACGAGCGACTATTTCATTCTGCAGAAAAGGTCGTTTTGATAGGTTGAACTTTATCACTTATCGTAATGTTTCCTGTTGTGTAATTTTTGTCAAAAACTCAAAAAACTGCAGGATTCAATTGAAGTTTCGTGTTACGTGTTTTGTCCGCAATGAACTCCTAAACTACCGAACCGATTTTAATCAAATTTTGCACACTTTGTGCAGTTTGACCCAAATTGAGAGATAGGAGTTTTTATTTCGATTCGTGATCCTTAATATTTTTTAATTTAAATTTTAGGAAATAAATTTGTGACATAGGTACGGTTTGACGGTTCTGCTGTGACTCGGCCAAATAAATAATCATAACAAGAACAGGGAAAAACGAAATAATTATTGTAATAGTTTTTATCATTATCATCATCAGCCGGATGACGTCCACTGCTTCACAAAGGCCTCCCCCAAAGATTTCCATTACGATTGGTCCTGCGCTACTCTCACTCAAAGTAGTGGTTATATTTCTACAAAATTTTGTAATTAACAAAAAAAGATTTTACGTTCTGATATGAAATTTCGTATATAATATATGCAATTGTTTATGTGAATCGATCCGGTCACCATCTAGTTTTCATATAAGATTTCGAATGGTTTGTTAGGATGAACTTTATCATGCGTTGAAGAGCAATTTATGTTTTACTTTGAGAAGTAAGCAATATTGATTTTACTGTTTATAGTAACAGTCCAAACTATGTTCTGAAAATAAGTAAGTTATGATATTTAAATTATCTAACCTAAAAAACAGGAAACTCACTGAATAGTAGTATCTTTATTCGTATGTCTTCATTAGTTTAGCTGACATTTGTACTATTATATAAAAATACTGTAATTTATCTATAAATATTAAAATTATAAAACAAATCTGTAAAGATCTTCGAGAAATAAAGAAGCACTGGAAAAAATACGTTGTGTCCTCATTGAAAAACGATATTTGGAAATTAATTTCGCAATATTCGTTTATCCAATCACTCTGACCCACTCAATCATCTAGCTTATTCTCAATCAATAAAGGTAGCCAATTGCCAACCTGACTTAGTTGTCGGCACGCTCATATTATATTTTTTCTCTGAGATGATTTATACGTAAGCGCCTTTTTTGAAGGTACCCATGTCATATCATCCCGGAAACACAGCACTAGGAAGCTCATTCCACATCTTTGTTGTACGTGGAAGAAAGTTCCTTGAAAACCACACTGCGGAGCGCCACACATCCAGATGGTGGGGATGATATCCTAATTAGTGGCGTGTCGTGTGAAGGTGGAATTCGGTGGCAAGAATCAGGTGAAACAGCTCTTCGGAACTCGCCCAGTGATAAATACGGTAGAAGACACACAATCGAGCGACATATTATCTACGCAACGCCAAGTGATCTGGCCGTTCACAGAGCATTGGATCCCCGACAATAGATAGACTGTGAACGGTGAGAACATGTCGGAAAAAATTGCGGCGAACTGTTAATTCTACTTAATTGTAGCCTCTATTTTCAATTTTCAGCAACGCACGCACACTAAAATAATAAAGCTGGCCTTTTGTCATTCGTTGCCTTACAGCAAGAAGCTCTATGTAGAAGTGTAAATTATCTAAGTTACTTCCATTTCAATTTTGTTATTATATTATTATTGTTTATCTACACCCACTACATTTAAATCCTCTATTAAAGATTCTAAAATAGTTAGGATTCATATTAGGGGTGTAGATAAAGTCTTGTATGCAACTGTTGATAATTAGGTATTAAAACACTCATGTGATACTATTATTCCACTCGGCTTCGCCTGGACATTCGTGTTTTAATACCCCTTATTACACAACAGCTGCATAAATAAATATTAGAAATTAACAGCTATAATAATATAAAATCAGCATCATGGTAAACACATTTCTTGCGTCGCGTATACACTCTGTGAATTAATCTGCTGTTTTCCCGAACCCATACAACTTAGGGTCCTTTAAGCTTTCCTTTAAGCATACTCCAAACTTAAAGGCCAGCAACGCATCTCTTGACCATTGGTGTTGAGGACGTTCATTTGCGATAGCAGCTATTCTTATTTTAAAGAAACTTTTACTACATAGCCTCAAACTTTTTCGTCTATCTATCGCATGACGCATTACAGACGAACTCTGTGTAGGGGTCAATTCATTAATTTCTACTATTTCATTCTATTTCACCAGTTTTTAGATCTACTTTCCGAGAGGTAGCGTGGGTTCGAACCGCACCCTTAGGTTCGGAAACCGAATTAGGTTTCCTGATCAGGAATTCAGATTCGGAAACCTGAATGCTCTAATTACATAAAAAATATTCAACAAGGCGTACATTATTCTTATTGTTTCCGAATGGAAAAAAAAAACTAATGTTCGTTTCATTGCGTTCGGTTTGTAAGAACAGAAAAAACTCAATGACGTCATCCCGAAAGCAGCTCTCACGTACATTTCGGCTCAACCGCCGCAGACGCACGGAAATTTCAATTCAGATTCGCGCGAGCTTTGTAGCGAGTGGACGTCTGTAGACTCGTCTTAGGTAACAAAATGTGTGAAGCGAAAAATTTAATAATGGCGGTGAAACAATATCCATGGCATTTTTTTTAGGTATATACTTATTTTCTCAAAATTGTACCCAGTAACGACAATTCCTCTTGTTTAGCGCTAGTAAAAGTGCAAAAGTTTGCTTTTTTTGTTACTACGCTGAATACGAACCTACCTGACACAATATAGGTCATTGATTTCAATATCGAACGTTTATACGTAAGATCTAACGGTTTTGTTTGCTTCTTATTTCCAGTTGACAGCTACTTGAAGTGCATCAAACTATTAATGGAATTTATCTCAGATGTCCAACAAGACATCAGGCTTTCTTTCATGAATCCTTGCCTAAGCAAACGTAGGCACGCCAACCCAAAATAATTTGTTATTACTAAAGTGATATCTCTCACTTCTGGGATTAATTATACAAATTAAATTTGTCGATGCGGGACTCGAACCCGCAACCTCTCGGGTTCCATCCGAGCGCTCTTAGCAACTGAGCCATCCGCTCTAATGACGCATAGTTCGTAAAAGTTGGTATGTCTCAGTTTCAGTTGAACAACTGAAACTTCACTACCTGAGAGTTGAAAATAACAAATTGTTTAGATTTGCAAAAGCGACATCAAAATTTTTGAATGTAGGTTTTTGTAATAATAACTTTTCTATTTTCTACCAGACAAATCAATCCAGTAAAAGTTCTCAATCAAATGAAATCAAAATTATTTTATTCATGTAGGTCAAGGAAATGACATCTATGAATGTCCAAAGTTTCCTTTTCTTTTTACATTTACCACCATTTCGTAAAAGGTTGAGTTTTAATGAAAAGAGGTGACAACTGCCACCTTTTTAAATCAAAGTATTTACACCTTCATCGTTTTACAGATCATTTCAATTACACTGTATGTAAAATGATCCAACTTAAATACTCAAACATCAAATATATCATACCGATAGTTGCAGAAAGCATCTTTAAAGTTAATGTTTCATCTATACTTATAATACCGTCACTTTTTCTTTTCATTTTGACAGTCAAGTTAGCATAGTATATAAAGAAAAAAAAAATATGCTTTCTTGAACTAGCGGTTTGTTCTTTAATTCTTAGTAATATCGAGCTAGCCTCGTTCTTCATACTAATAGTAAAACGTATATTATATGATTGGACATTGGGAGAATTTTAATTAAATCTACAGCGATCAGTTGCGATTAGTTACCTACGATAATATATTTTCATTATTACACTATCCAATTACGATATTATGTTATATTCGTTGTATTATTATTACCTGACTAATAAGCATTCAATGCCCAGCGAAAATTATGAATTCTTTATTTGTATTAGGCGTCTACTGCGTTGTGAACTAGTGTTCCAGCCAAATTCACTATTTACGTTCGTTAAGTAAATCTTCTTTGACCAATCTTCCCTTCGTGACCAAATCACCAATTAACATATTAATTTATATTATTTATTCAAACAAAACAAATCTTACAACAATATTTACAATACTGTGATTACGTTAAATTAAAACTATCTCTAAGGGGTCTTCCCTGGGGTATATTTTTACCTATAATTCCGGCATCATTTATGTGTTGGATAGCTAGGATGATCCGTTTACCGAAATAGTTTCCAGGATTTCCAGTAGACCTATTGAGGTAGCTATACAAGCTACTTTTTATAATCTCCGCGCCTCCGGGCCCCACGGGCCAAGTGTCTTCATATCAAACGGCACAACCGACGTTCTTGCGACGTTTGCTGTCTTCGGCAGTCGAAGCAGCAGCCCCAGCACCAACTGAAGTAACTTGGACATGAGAAGGAGCCAGAGTGTCGACGTGAGGTGCGTCGTACACCAGCACCATTCACCGTGCATAACATATAATTTAAGGATATTATTATTAATTCGTAAGTAAAGCTCGTGGAAAATTATTTTAAGGACACTACATATCTTAGCCTTGACAAGTAGTCAAGGATATTTGCTACGAAAATTAAACCAATGCGAGTGATGTAGCGTGTTGCCGCTAATAATTAATCCATGAATAATGTATTTTACGCTTAACTGTGGTTAATGAAATGACCATTTTTGTCTGCAAAACCACAAAATTATAAATAAAGCTATTAAATATGTGGTGAACTGAGTTTTAGTGAATGTATTAGAGCATGCATTACTGCGCATTATAACTGGTTTTATGTGCAATGCAGGTTTTAATAGGTCACGACACCAGATCGGGTTTCGTTATAGATCTGGACACTAAACTCTTATGACATGGTTTAGTACTTACTGAAAATTATAAGAAACTTTATTCAAAAGTCACCGAATTCAAACGGTTCTATGTATAAATCAGGTACCTTTTTGTGATTGTATGTGCAAACAGGTACCTATGAACATTGTTTTTGTTATTTGGTTGAGTTCTCGTGACAGGCTTCGTCATACTCGCTTAAATGCCACTACTTGTGACAACGACGTGGGACGGGTCGTTCCCTCCCTAAAATATGGTTGAGAGACTGGTCCATGCGTCATGCTCGTGGCGCTGCTTGTATAGTGGCGGGATGATACTGGTACGAGAAACAATGCTTCATGTTTTTTTTTTTAATTTTAGTTATTATATCTTTATAATCGTATATATTTTTAATACCCGTAAAAGGCATTGAGTAGGTACTCTACGTTGGAGTATTTTTATTACAGCACATTATATTTACATTGTAATTGGTTAATGTTTACTTAAAAGTGTGGCATTGAGTTTCTTGCCACTTCCTCTCGTTAAAACTCAACTAAGGCAAAGCCAAATTGCCTTAGCGCAGTCTGTTTGAAATGATACTTGCCGTCCAATTCTACCTTCGCATCACACGCCACACGCCACTAAATATCATCCCCACCATCTTAATGTGTGGCGTTCTTCCACAGTTATCCTAGAAATTTCAGTTCCGCGTTCGTTTGCAAACGATGGCGCATAGATAAGCTTACTACAATCACAATATCTCAGACTTAGGAATAACATGTTCACCAAAGTCGCCAAAAACCAATAAAGTCACCGTTAAATTAATCTTACATTCAAATTTGTTTCAAAAGTTGTAGATTGTAGTATTGTAGCCATTTGTAAAAAATTCTCACTTCTATTTTAGTTTTCATGATAAATCAAAAGATGTCTATTAGTACTATAGTTACACAATACAAGTTCCATCAGTAAACGGTTTTCCAGCCTCGATACTTGAATTTCCGCTTGCTATAGCCGTGGTTCTATGCTATGCTATATATTAAGAAGGTTCGCGGAGTTTTTTTTGCAGTTTCAGTTTGTTTCTAAGGTCTGCGGCATATATATTTTCGAAATGATAGCAGATTTTGATTTAAGCGATACTAAAACCTGAGGCTCGATAAAAAATGTAAGAATTTGAGATTGGTCGCGTGGACTGCGTGGAAGGTGACCTATGCCTTGGACCGACCAGATCAAGCCTGCTGTGGGCGACTACGTGCATGAGTGCACTCGAATGACTTCTAACTGAGAGAGATGGCACACAATTGTGAGGCGTATTACATTATTGAATTATCGACCGAGAAGAAAGAAAATAGTAATTTATTATATTTTTCCTGTTTCTAGCCAGTCGCACAAATTTGCTTTCTTTTTCTAATTTCCACAATGACATTTTATACTAATAGAAAAAAAATATTCACCATTTTTCCCAAACAATTAAATAAAAGTATTCACTTAAAACTTTTATAAAACAAAACAAAACAATGGGATGTCGCCGACAGCTCAATTATAAACCCAGCTAGCTTGTTACTTGAGACAATTGAATTCATAAAGATAATTAAGATGTGGGTCAAAATAAAAATACCGTGAAACCCGTTTTCCTTAATGTATTGTTCTAGTCTTATTTATTAATACACAAATGCTGAACGGGCTGACGTTGTTTTGCCCAAAGAAAATGTAAATACTACGTAATAAGAGGTACTGCCTGAGGGGACAGCCTAAGTAAAAATTGAAATTTAGTTTAGTGTGATCGTGCAGCGTTTTGACATAATAATAATAACAATAATAAATTTATTTATTTCAGGCAGCATTGCCCATATATTGTTAGTATTAACTTATTCTAGGTTTAGTAATATTACAAAGATTTATTTTTAGATTTAAGAATAATATTCCATTTTCTATTAATAAAATTATGTACATTATTTAAGACTCTTAATATACTATTTTCATTTTTATTACTTCTATCCCTAATTGAAAAAATCTTTTTCCTCAGAATAGCATAAAAATCATCTACTCTGTATAAGGCAAACATATGAGATGCACTACAAAAACGTGGTAATCCCAAGGACATCCTAAAAGCATTATTATATTGAACTCTAAAAATTTTCATAGTTTTACGTGTATGCACAAGTTACTTGTATAAAAGGACTGACAGTAGGTGGTGAACAGTAGCTTTTTGACATTCCTACTGCACTTCTGAAATCTTCTAATTATCATGTTCGCCCTAACTGACAAATTTCGTCTCTCTATCTATACCATCATCATCACTCAGAGTGCTGGTAGCAAATGGCCTAAATATTTAAATTGATTTACATTTACTAACTCTTTTCCATTAAGATATATTGGAGGGACGCAGTCAGGACCGCGCCCCGACCGAAACACTAAAACATTACTTTTTTTTCATTATAAAGTAAACCATGTTTACTTGCATATTTTTCACAGATTCCCACCATCACTCTGAGTCCTCTGATTGAGGGACTGAGGAGAACCATGTCATCTGCGTAGCTCAGGTTATTAACATTAAATCCTCCTATATGACATCCAACATGAGTCTCACTCAGTTCATCAATCAAGTCATTAACATACAGATTAAACAACAATGGAGAAGTTAAACCACCCTGTCTTACTCCACAGTTTAGAACGTAAGGATCTGAATATGAACTTTGCCATTTTACTACATTTTGTTGATTTTGATACCAATACCTCAAAATGCGTATAAAATGCGTACGTCCGTCTGGCACGCCAGCCATTTCTAACTTACCCCATAACTTATCGTACTCCACACGGTTAAAAGCTTTGCTTAAATCAAGAAAACAGGCATATACTGATGTTTTTCTTTCTGTGTAATAAGCAATACAAAGTTTGAAACAGTAGTAATTACAGTTAAAAATTAAGTACCACGCGCCCACTCGTTGTAAGAATTGTCATATGTAATGGAAAGACCGTTTGCCATTTACATCGACTATCTGAACTCTTTCGCTTAAATATGATTTTAACAGATTTAGGGCTCTATTTTTCACTCGATAATGCTTTAGTTTTAGGAGTAAAGTTTCATGGTGGACGCAGTCCAATGCTTTGGTCAAATCACAAAAAATGCCCAATGCATCCTGTGACTCTTCCCAGGCGTCAAAGATGTGCTTAATGAGTCTAGTACCCGCATTAATTGTTGATAAGCCCCTAGTGAATCCAAATTGATTTTTGTTCATTAATTTACAAAAATGCATTTGTAGCTGTTGAAGCAAAGGTTTTTCAATTATTTTACTAAAAACAGGCAGCACTGAAATAGGTCTGAAATTTGCAGGGTCAAAAGAACTGCCCGATTTAAATAAAGGTATAACATTGTTGTATTTCATGGCATAAAACGGCATAATATTAAATTCAATGTAAGTTTATAGTGAAAGTTATAAAGTGGTAATCCACCATATGAAGAAATTTTTGAATACTGGATCTTATAACCATGGAGTTTTATAAGATCTGATTGACTTGGAAATCCTAAGGCTACAACTAATATATTTCTGTGGTATGCTCAAATTATAAGATTTTTTTTTTTACGGAAAACGAGGCCAAACGAATGCACGGGTCACCTGGTGTTAAGTGATCACCATCTCTTGCAACACCAGAGGATAAGCAGAAGATAAGAGCATGAGACTAGATACAGGAGACAACTGAGAGCCGTCAGGGGGTTCCTATCCGGCCATTGCATACTGAATGGGCACCTAGCCAGAATGGGTCTCAGTGAATCAAACCTGTGCAGATTCTGCTGTGTAGTCGCTGAAGACCCCATACACATCATTTTGGAATGCGAAACCATTGGCAGAATCAGGCTGGGGTGTCTTAAAATACCTTTACGTGCAGCAGAGAACGGGCTCCACCTGGACCCTCTGAGGATCCTACGCCTTTTAAAAGTAATAGGTCTCGAGGATATAGTTTAAATCTCGGCACAGTAACACGTTCCCTAGTTAGTAGCCTCGATTCTCTTCCTTGCAGCCAAGCAGGGGGCACAATAGATCCTATGATTTAAGCACATTTTAATCGCCAAATCATAAAAATAATAATAAAAAACACCTGAGGACAACATAGCAACAGAGGATAACAGGAGCGTTGCCGACCTTTAAGCTGTAAGCGCTTTTTTGTAAGGTACTCATATCGTATCGTCCCCGTCACTCCACTTTCAGCTTTGTAGTACGTGGAAAGAAGCTCCTTGAAAACCGCACTGTGGAGGATCGCCACATATCCAGGTGGTGAGGATGATGTCCTAATTAGTGGCGCGTCGTGCGAAGGTGCGATTCGGCGGCAGAAATCAATTGAAACAGCACTTCGGAACACTCCCTCTGCTAAATGCGTTGGAAGACACACAATGAAGCGACGTCTCTACGCAATGCCAAGATTCAGGCTACCTCATCGTTTACATAATCTGGAGTTGATTAATAAGAGTTACTGCAGAAGTTATTGAATACAACTTATAAATTTATTGAGAGTCAGTGTCTGGACATGGGCTGGGAGTGTAGTATATAATGTTATAACATTTGACTTTAAAACTAACCCAAACTTTGTGAGTTTTCTTGAGTGTAAATTCCGCTAAGGTTTGCCTTGTCACAAAGTTTGGATAACTATGGATTCCCACAAAATAACGCTGATTAAATATATTTTTTTAATCTAACCATCGATTAACTAGTAATCAGTAATTCCTTGCCTCTCGTATTGTAATTATAAACATCATTACTCTCAGCATAACATGTAGTATGTCATGCATGTGAAAGCTTATTTTAAAATAATTGGATTACTCGTAATTGTATCTATTATTTTTTGAAAAAAAAAAAAAACAAGAAGTATCAAACGTTGTACTAAAATATAAAACTTATAGATTACATTGTAAAATTTGAGCTTTCATGAGAAGCTTAATACAATCTCTGCAATGTGATGCCTCCGAAAAAACGGAAACGTTTCAACTTATTTTAATCAGTTAACAAAATCTTATGAACAGTTTTATTATTATTTATTTATACTATTAATCATTTACAGAAAGAATCTTAAAAGCTAACATAGTCCCGCAAAACTGTTTGGAAAGTTTGTCTGCAGTCTGTTGTTATACATTAATTATTACATTTTGATTTTGGGCGTTTCCTGCGCCCGTTCTTCTCAGGACTGAGGCATAAATTTTCGAATGGATGGTAGTTTTCTACGTTCAATATGTGTATTTAAATACTATTTTCAAAAAAAATATTTTCATTTAAATTATTGGAGATATAATTATTTGAAAATTTAATTTACACCCGATACAGGCATACTAGTGGGATTTAAGTACTTTAAATCATCGTAGGTATTATCACAGTAAATAGCCATGCATAGACACATTATAATTGAAATTAGTATTATAAATTACAAGTCACGATTTCAATAGCAAGCAGTTAACGATCATTTTATATCTTGAAACGAAGGATATAATTTTCATTTCAATCTGCTGCTTTCCGCTTCCAGACGCTCAAGGTTTATAATTAATACGCGGTTTTACGACGACTATGCACTATTTAAACCATGAATAATTTGTTCATAAAAAGCTTTATTATTTATCGAGCACTGTATTAACTATTTTTGAAGTGAAAACTTCTTTAGCGGCGTTGAGCTCTTTTCTTGGGATGGGTATAAAATTTTTAACTCGCACCAGGACACGTGACCTGATCGAAAATTCGTAAGACAGTCGTTGGAATTATGGATGAAAGTTGATTTTTCTGAGAGATACACTTTTAAATGTAAAATAATTGTAATCTTTCTGAAGTGTTAATTTTTTTATGTAATATAAATTGTCATTTTTGTGTACGATAGCGCAATAAATGAATATTGTATTTATTTAATTTAACCACATAAATGCTAGTACTTTTATATAAATAAAACTATTTGTGCGAAATTATTCCCTAACTATGGTAAAATATTAAAACTTCACAACGTTAATATTCATGTGTAATTAGTAACCACGATTAGTAATATAAGTGCATACTTTATTGGGTCTTTGAAAAAGGAAAACAAATAATTAAACATCAAAGAAACCTAACGGTGGTTTTTCTTGTAATCGATTACCTACCTATATTGAAAAATAATTTAAATATTCTTCTTTTATTGTATTTTGATTTGGGCTGAAAAGTTGACAAAGTGTCAAGCTTATGCTCTAAATAACAGTTCAAAAACCTTCCACCATGCCGCTGGTTTAGGCACAGGGTACGGTATGAACTATGAAGCATGGTTAATGTAGCAACTGTATTCGAATTGAAGTATGCAAAGTTAAAAAAATTAATATTATTGTGTATAATTTTGTGTAGTTACTTTTTGAAATTTCAACAACTTAGGTTGCACAAAATAATGTAGTAAATATAACCTTAAAGAGTTATTATAGAGACACTAGGACCTAGAATGATTAGTTTATGTAGTATATACCTAGTATAATAGTATAATTATAACATTTACCTTCATGCTACTGTGGCGCTACCGTAATTTAATTCATTTTGACGGACACTTTTTCATTGATTCACACAAATGATTCTCCTTACCTCTAGTCTCCATATTAAAAAGCGACTGTACTTCTTTGGAGCCACAGACAACTAAATCTAGGTTGGATATGGTAGGTTCATATAAATATTAGTTAATACGCAGTACATACTATATTACATACATAATATTTTGATGTTTAACTCATTAGAATAAACATTTTAATATCAATTGAAGAAAAGAACTTGTTTATATAATTTCCTTTGATGCTCCTAGGTATATTCTGTACTTTTCAATTTCAAATCATTAGACTAAACATTTCAAGTATCCCGCGTTGGCTGTTTAGGTGTACTTTTACCATTCCTTGAGGAAAAAATGAAACCATTCACCAGAGATCAGCATATACAATACATTTCCCGCCCCTTTGAAGCGGAAACTCGAAAATTAGTGATATTTGTTTGTTTAATTTTTATTGTATTTAAAATTATCTTGTCGTAATAAAATAATGTATGCGATACGTTGTACAACTAGGTCTAAGTTAAAATTACATTATTACTATGTTAATGTTATTGTTGTATAACCAAAAAAGGAAGTAACAGTGATGTTATTATTACATTTAAGTTTTTGGAGTTAAGTTTCTTTTAGCGCGTTAGGGAAAATTTATCAGAAAAGTTTTTGAAGCGTGCGCACACCGTCATGCAAATTCGACACCCAGACGTTACCTGGTCAACTAGACCAGTTGTATCATAATTCAGCTACCAAGCCTCTTGTTACTCATATGTCTACACACTGAAAGTATGTATGCATGTAGGTAACGGAAATAACACTTATGAAAGTAAAAAAAAACTATTGTTATTGAATTTAGCGCTACTTCGTATAGGGTTGAGCTAATGAGAAGAAGTAGCAAGAAACTCATTGCTACTCTTTTAAATCAACATTTACATTATCATCGTTTTACAAATCATTTCAATTTCAACATAATATGTAAAGTGATGCAACAAATAGGTTGCGGTGAACACATATAATCAGATGACCTGTATGTAAGCTCGTTTGTCTTCCTGTTCCATAAAAAATTCAACTGGTTATTCAGTACGGATAAAGAACAGATAATAGAATAGTAGATTGTTAACCAAGGGTCGAAAGAATCAATTTCCGAGTTATTTGGACGCCCGAGCGCAGCAAGGGCGGCTATAGTCCGAGTAGGAATTGCTTATTTTACCCGTGTTAAATAGTTTACTTTTCATTTCAAATATGAGGAAAATAAAACTAGTTGTTTATCTAAAATATTTATTGATAATATATCATAATATTACCTAGTAGTACCTATTTAAAATTAATTGTCAAATTAAGACAATTTATGTCGACTTTTTAAATTTTAAATATGGAACTCACCGCGTAATAGTTGCGGCTTATTCCGCTCGAAGAAGTTTGTGCTAAGTTCACACTGGCTGTTTAAAAAGTCATATGGCCACAGATTTTTTTTTAATCAGTAGTTTTTTACATAAAACTCTTCACAGCTGAAAGCAGTTCTATCTTTGAAGTTCATTCCGGTCCTTAGGTGGGAAGTAATACATATGAGTTTTTCCCTCTCAAGACAACATTACTTTCCGAGTATGAGAAATGAAAATATATTTAATAACCGTAGAGAGTGACAGTAACATAACAAACATATTACAACAACACTTGGTAAACGTCATGAAGCTACATCAGCTCGTAAAGGAGATCTTTTAAATCCTATAACTATCCTAACAACATTGACTATTTAATATAATATTATACAATATTAGGTAGCCTGCGCAGAACCAGACAAGAAACATGCATCATTATTTTCTTTTCTATAATCTACTATACTATACTTCGTTGTCAAAGAAGCTTTAATATATTTCTTGAATTTGTTAGTCCTAGTATACTGTCTGGTATTTTACTGTTAAATTGAATATCAAGACCTGTGAAGGAGCCCTTAACTCTAGCTAACATCTTAAATGGCACGTACAGTTTATTCTTTCTTTTTGAATTAAATGTATCCAAATAATAATTTGTTGGATGCAATTACTTGTTGTTCCAAGTTTAAAAATACCAAACGCGGCAAGATAAACTAATTTTTAACGTAACTTTAAATACATTCTTGTATTTTTTTATATGAGATTTGAAATCAACTTTAAAATCAAACGTCACATTATAATTAAAATAATTACTTTCCTTTGTTTCAGAAACATCGACCATGAACTTCATCCAAGATCTAACCTAGTTTAAAATGCAATGTTCTAAATCAGCATACAAAGTTGGGCCATTCAGCACTGAAACGATGTAATAAATCTACTGATATGAATAATATCTCATCGCCACCGTTCCAAGATCTCAAATGTAGCATCGTCAACGGAAACAGCTGTTCAAACGAAATAATATCGGGATTTGAATGCTCAAGAAATGCAAGCACCCTTTACACTTGTAACCTCAACTTGGATATACAAAATGAAACTTCGTACACTTGTACTAAATGTCATAATTATACCCTGGATTATGATGGCAACTATTCTTCATGTGATTTTAGCTTCAAACTGAATTTAGTGCATGCAGTGTTTGAAAATGCGCTGAAAAGTATTTGGTTAAAATTGCCAGAGGACAGTGTTTGTGAATGGGACTTGAACTGCTTTCAAGATTTCTCGAGGACGTTTCTTGTTGACGTTTTTAATGAAACAAGCGGTGTTAGTGTTAATGATAGTTTTCAATGTAAATGGAATAGTGGCTATGGGACAAGTAATATAACTAGTGCTAGGAAAAACTATGATTGGAGTTTCTTGTTTGTGATATTGTTTATAGTAGCGGGTGGAGTGGGCAATATTTTAGTGTGCTTGGCAGTGTGTTTGGACAAGAGACTACAGAATGTCACTAATTACTTTCTGTTGTCTCTGGCGATCGCGGATCTATTAGTTAGCTTGTTTGTGATGCCGATGGGCGCTATCCCTGGATTTTTAGGTAATTTTATTTCTATATACATACCTTTTAATAAAAAAAATTATAGGTGTATCAGTTATTATAAAAATGCTTTCACTAAGTGCATATGCTTATTATATTTATACGGTTTTTTATTATTTTTATCTGTCTGTCAGTTTTATCTAACTAATCTATTATATTATAATATTTTGAAATATTTTGGTCAACTAAACGTACAAAGTTAATTTTAAGTTAAATTTAATTTAACACGTATGTTACATGTAGATATGTTTTGTTAATTTTAATATGTAGGATATAGTCAATGACGTTCTATACACATATCATTCGCAGTCTGATAGCGGAAGGGCAAAAGTGTGCTTAAAGACAATGTAAGCACACTTTACTTCTTAATCGTGTCTGTCACTGTCACTGTCCGAATCGACCTCTAAATTTAACATACTTAACCTGAACTGATTAAATGTTTTACATTGCTGCTTAGTAACCAATAATATTTTAAACAGCTGGAATAAATGCGGCAATATATGTATGTAGCAGTCGCATCTTATTATGGCGTAATCTGTGGCATGTTCCTTCGGTTTTGGCTTTATGCAACGTAATTTTTTTTAAGTATAGAACGTCATTGGATATATCGAATAGTTTTTTTAGAACTAATTAATAATGTTTACTCTTAGGGTACTGGCCCCTGGGTGTAATGTGGTGCAATGTGTATGTTACGTGCGATGTACTCGCATGCTCAGCGAGCATCATGCATATGTGTTTCATCAGTATCGGCAGGTGAGCACACTTCAACTGAATACCTTTTATTCATAACTGCGAAATATAAATTAACATTACTTAGGCATAAGCAAGCACAAGTGAACACGGCAAGCGGTTCTATGGTCCTATGCTACCGTGGACACGGCAAGACAGTCGTCAAAAACTGCCAATATCTACGTATCCCTAAACAAAAACACCAGAGAGAATTTTCACCGGATGTATTATTAATTGCTTTTGATTCTAAGAGCCATAAAACAAAGCGCAATGCTTTTGAAGACAAAATATATTAGTATTTATTTGGCTTTTGCTGGTGGCGGCCATTTTTGTTTAGCATACAACGGGGACACTATCTTGTGAATTTTTTAAAAAAATATATGGTTTTTAAAAAATTGCCAAACTATTTTTTAAAGAAATCATAACATTATATTATAACGTGTCCACTAAAGTAAAAGTAATACAAACAATACAATTGCAATAATTTAATTTTGCCGCGTTTAGCAAAATGGTCAATTTCACGTACAACTTTGAAAGAGCGGCTTCATTCACAGCACGAATCTATCGTAAGTCACGTTTTTTATTTACAATAACCAAGCTTGTTTATCTAGCAACCCAGAGAGACAAAGACTTTTTCCAGTTGCCTAAATATCGGTGCCTAAGAAAGGCCAAAGTTACCGACATAGCCCAAATGATTGCGATACTAAAGTGACAGTTGGCCGGTGAAAAACGTCCTTGAATGGCAACCACGTACCGGAAGACGCAGTGTTGGTAGGCCGACAAGATGGACCGACGATGTGGTCAAGATTGCCGGAATACATTGGACGAGGGCAGCGCAGGATCAATCGCCGCTGTGTAGATTTTAGGTGGAGGCCTTTGTCCAGCAGTGGACATCTTCCGGCCGATGATAATGATGATGAAGAAAGGCACTGTATAAACACTTTCCACGCCATTTATTCACAGCACGGTACAGAATACGACATGTACCTGTTTATAGGTGCCTGCTCCCTCCACCTACGTCCCTTACTGCCGCCGTACCTATTTTTCAGACTATCATCAACATGTCCCCGCTAGTCGCCTGTACACCTCCGTGCCGTCATGTAAAGTAAGATGATGTACCTTCTTTGGGTAAAATGAGGCTTAAACTTAGTTAAAACGTCGTATCAAAGGTTCTTCAACTAAAGATTCAACAAGAATATCCTAACTAAGACGATCAAAACTAGTTAAAACGCCTAAAAACGTTACTTGCGCTGCAAAGTAACAATTAATTTGTCAGTTTAAAATACTTTATTAAATAAGCATAAACTAAGTGCTTTTGAATCATCACTAAAATATTGAAGTTATTTTAACTACTGAATGTACGATAATACATTAGGTAAAAGCTCGTGAGAAGAACATACAAGAAACTCAACTGTTACTCCTTTCAATCAAATAAAGTATTTTACAAAGGCTGTAATATACATAAAAAGTTTATAAGTTAATTAAAAGTAATAAATAACAAACTGTATAAATATAAATTATCGTATATTGGATGCATCATCCTTTAGAGCTTGAATTCATTGTCTGTGTAAGGATCGTGAACATGATGGTCGTGATTACTGTCATTTTTAGTAATCGCATCCAACAAATGCAATGATTTATTTACCATAATAACCTGGCACCACAAGCAGCACCCACGAGTTGACGCATGAACCAACCATCGTTCTCTTCGTACATATTTGAGTGAAGAAGACGATTCGACACACAACGCAAGCATCAGGCATCTTCAGGGCCAATTGTCCTGAGTACATATCAAATTAATGAGGTCTAGAGCAACAAAGAATGGCGCTGGCATCGTAGGTTGTTGAGATGAATAAACTACTGTGTAAAATACTAGTGTGGATTTGTTGATTACTGTTTGGTAACGAGATTTATCTAAAGCTACTTTTACTATCTAACAGATACCACATAATTAGAAATAAACGGCTTTTTTACTTATATTATTACCTAGATTTATTTTGCAGTCAAATGAATTTTCATTTCTTATTGTAATTTGGTCCAGATCTGACAATGTCATCCATGAGAAAACTATAAAAGTCTTAACTTTGCTGTACTACGTAAAGCAAATTGGATGATGAAATTTACGAATTACTCAAAATCGGGCCAACCGATTTCAAAGATTCTTTTTTTATTGGAAATATACTTCAAAGATAGTTTGGTGAGAGTTTGGCCAATCTGAAGAATCTGAAGAATCTGATATTATTGTGGAATAATGTTTTTGAAGTCGGTTGTTTTTTTGTTAAAATATTTCTTTTATAGTGGAATTTGTTATTTTTAGGTTCGTTAATTAAATGTTACACATTATTGGAGCGTTTTGCATTAGTGTAGTGTTATATTACTTATTATACTTGAGTTAGTTCACTTATAGAATTACTGACTTATAAATCAGCGATCTCTTAAAAGGTAAGCGGTAAAACACGGCCTTACCGTCCTTTCTCGACGCAAGTTAAGCCATTTTCGACCCCTTATAACTTCGTTGTGGATAAAATAAGAAGCCTGATTGAAAATATTTTATGTTCTATATAAATAGATTGACTTGGCTATCGCACTAAGCAATCTAATTATAATAATAATAATATAATAGATAATAACCCTTTTAATAAGTATTGAATCGTAAATAAAACAAAACTATACAACTATATTCACAATACTATGACTACATAAAATTAATACTATCATTACGTGGAAGCGTACCAAGAATACTGGCAGCATTACCGCGTTGGATAGCAAGGCTGATCCGTTGACCGAAATAGCTGCCATCGCTTGGGTTTCCAGTAGCCTTGTTGAGGCGCGAAGATATTATTTTGAACATTCTCCGCGCCTCTGGGCCAACATAATGATTAAAAAAAATTAAAAACGTACACTGTGTTTTCACGCGATGGCCAAGTTGATCTATTTATCTAAAATATAAAATATTTTCAACATTGATATTGTCACTATAAGAAGTTGTTAGTTTAGCTAATTATGTAACAAGACAGAAGGACTCTTAATTAGAGACTAAATAAATTGATAGACTTGGTATTACATGGATCTCACCACTTTTTATGGTAGAAGAACAGTACATATCATATTAAATTCAAATATTTTTATTCAAAGTAGGACTCAAAATCACTTATTCAACGTCAAAAACTACCACCCATTCAAAATAGACTGCCTCTGACCCGAGAAAAACGGGGGGCACGAAACTTAGCGGGCTTTTTTTTAAATAAAAATATAATCTATCTTTTCAGGAAGCTTCTGGAAAGCATCAATGCGAATTGAATTTATTTTTACCGCCATTTTTTCACGCAAACCGAAAATCAGCCTTATTCATGTAGGTAATGCTAGAGAAAATAGAAAATATATATTTTCATAACACAGCCCCTCTAACAGAGAAGATTGGGTCTTTATCTTTACGATGGTGTCGATCCACATGTCCCGATCACGAGCGAGTATAATAAAGATGTTTTTATAGTTAATACATGCCCGAGTATATTATCATAGATATTATTTTACTTACGTTACGTTTGAAACTTAAAAATATACATAATATATACTAGCGTAGAGACAAACAAAGCGTGAAAGAAATAAAATCATCTGTAACGGTGAAGCGAATCTCTTGTTGTTTATTATATTAAGTTATTACTCGTATATCACTACATATAATTGCATTTAAAAAGAAGTCTACCGCAACGTCTGCCTATCTGTTCGCGATCAACAAAAAAACTACTGCACCGATTTTCATAGAAAACTTTTGACATTCATAAGTGTCATTTCCTTGTTCTACATGAATAAAGTCATTTTGATTTGATTTGATTTGTTAATATTTCAATGTCGATTTTGATTGATAAGTCGTAAACAGTTAACCACGCTTAGAATTTGCTGATTTTGAATATAAAACTAGCTAACCCGTTGACAAATCGAAATTGGTCTCACAATGACGAGCTGTCAGATCAATTATACGCTAGTGTATTCTAACTCTGTGGTTTGAAATAATATGTTTTATAATCAATGACTTTCTATACATATAGACAAATCACTTCGTATAAAAACAAAGTCGAAATATGGCACATGCCACAAATGACACCATAATAAGATTCGACTGCTATATCTATGCCGCATTTACGCCAACTGTTTAAAATATTCTTGCTCAATAAGCAGCAATGTAGATCATTTATTCAGTTGAGGATTGATTCGGTCAGTGACAATTGACAAACAACTAAGGAGAAGAGTGTGCTTACATTGTCTTTAAGCACACTTTTGCCCTTCTGCCAGACTGCGAATGATGTGTCCATCCATATATGTGTGTAGAATGTTATTGGACATAACATTTGCTTTTACGATAATTACTTTCATGAACATCGTCAAAACAAACGTAACACTTAATCCAGCGAGTTGGAGTTCGTAATAATAATGATATAATCTTTTTAACAGCTACGGCGACAGTATATTCAGGAAACTGAAGCTATAATGGCTATTACTGAGCTCTGTTACCTTTAATCGCTGTTTCATAATACAGCGTAGAGGTACAATGACAACATAATATTTTAAAAGTTATATATATCTTTATTGTACTCTCATAAGGTCAACTATTGAATACGCAGTCATAGTTTGGGATCCTGTGTATAATATTTACACAGAAACTTTGGAAAAATAATTAATTTTAGATGCCTGAAAAATGCTTTTGATTACAGAAGCATTCTAAAACAACTTAATATGACATCACTTCATCACCGTATAATACAACTGGAATCACTCTATTTATACAAAATCATTCATAATAACATAAATTGCACTGACTTAGTTAATAAAGTACATTACAAAACCACGAAGCGCGCACGTGACACGACTAAAAGACTCTTCTATATACCACCATCGCGTACAAATGCTGGAATACGATCACCCATCCGTAGAATGTGTTATAGATATAATGAATACTTCACTAATTTAGATATTTTTCATGACAAGCAGTCCACATTTAAATCCCAGGTTATAAGTATATTAAGAAAGAAGCAAGAAGACGAATACAAAATTTAAATATGAACTATACATAGAATACAGGCTCCTAAAATGTGTATATATATATATACACATTTTAGACACATATTTTATATATATATATATATATATATATATAGGTAAATGTTTATAATATAGATATTAGGTATAATATATATTTTAGTGTATTACTATAATATGTATAGGTTTATATTATTATATATCTTTGATTATTTTATTTTTTAAATATTTTATATGTATATATGTCACTATTACTATTACTTATAAATATTATTTTAAATCTTAATTTTTAAGCATTAGTAGTATTAAGCGTAGATAACGCAATATTGTTAAAAATCAGCGGAACACGTGATTTAGAATACATGTATTATAATTCTTATAACTTATTGTCTACACATGTATTTGTATTTCTGTTTGTGTTTTTCCAATAAAATAAATAAATAAATAAAATAAACGCACGGCTGGTTACTTAACCGTAAACATAATAATATAATATAATAATATTGACAAACTTTTACACAAATTATCTTGCACCAATCAAGGCATAGCCTGTACTATAGGTAACCAGACAACGATGTATTGATGCAGGCGCGAATTTTGTTCTATCTGACTGATATTTTCAAAATTGAGAAACATAAAAAACTAAAACTCTTATAAAATAGTTATTATTATTGTGAAATTACTATTCATGATTGTTACTGTATTAGTGCGTAGGTAAACATGTGATATTAAAAATGACATACCTGAGGTTCGAGGAATAGATGGTCTGCAGATGGGGGCCCCCACTAAATCTCTAGGAACTCCTGGTGCTAAAGTGGGTGTAACTGTCCTCTCGGCGCTTGTAGAATGAAAATGTGATTAGCTTACCGAGTAATTTGATGCAATGTTATTAGGTCGTTGACCACAGATAAAAGTTAAGTATTATTTTAATATTATGCGTATTGCGTGCGAACTGTTCGGTGCTCGGTGACAATTTTTGTGACGGGGCTAGAGCCCATTAGCCAATCAGATACTAGTGCGTATGTTGTCCATGATAGTTATCTCTCTATTATCTCTACGAGAAGTATCTGCTCTATAGTTTACCATAACAAAAAAATACAACAAAGAGAATAAACAAATGCAGCGCAACCTACCTAATATGATAAGTAGGTTTAATGGTTGTGTTTCGTTTTGTTGTGCTTAGATCAAGATCCAATCGCAGTAAAGTTGTTAGTTATTGTTATTATAATGCCTAAGAGGACGTGTGCAAGTCTTGCTTTCTAAATAGTTCCTACATTTTTATGGGTAAAATTAACTTTTTTGACTATGTCGTGGGTTTCAACGCATATATTATTATAAACTGCAATTTCTGCCATGAAGTAGTAATGTGTAAACATTATTGTGTTTCGGTCTGAAGGGCGCCGTAGCTAGTGAAATTACTGGGCAAATGAGACTTAGCATATTATGTTTCAAGGTGACGAGCGCAATTGTAGTGCCGCTCAGAATTTTTGTGTTTTTCAAGAATACATAGCGGAACTGCATTCTAATGGGTAGGGCGTATCAATTACCATCAGCTGCTCGTGTCGTCCCATATTTCATAAAAAAATGTAAGTTTGGCAGCGATATGTATTAATCTTAAATTACAACAATATTATACCTATTTATATTGTAGACCAACATTTGAGCTATTCTTACAAGATGACCTTATACTAGCTGGTTAGTTACAGTTACTTTTCTTCCTTTTACTTCACAGTTGAGTAGGTATTAGTAGTTATACCTATGTCAAAGTGGATATTTATTTACGTCTACTACGGGTATGATTTTTTTTTTATGGAATAGGAGGACAAACGAGCGTACGGGTCACCTGTTGTTAAGTGATCACCGCCGCCCATACTCTCTTGCAACACCAGAGGAATCACAGGAGCGTTGCCGGCCTTTAAGGAAGGTGTACGCGCTTTTTTTGAAGGTACCCATGTCGTATCGTCCCGGAAACACCGCACAAGGAAGTTCATTCCACAGCTTTGTAGTACGTGGAAGAAAGCTCCTTGTAAACCGCACTGTGGAGGACCGCCACACATCCAGATGGTGAGGATAATATCCTAACTTGTGGCGTGTCGTGCGAAGGTGGAATTCGGCGGCAGGAATTAGGTAAAACAGCTCTTCGGAACACTCCCCGTGATAAATGCGGTAGAAGACACACAATGAAGCGACGTCTCTACGCAACGCCAAGTGATCCAGCCGTTCACAGAGTACTGGGTCCCCGACAATTCGCGCTGCTCTGCGTTGCACGCGGTCAAATGGATCGAGCTGATACTGGGGTGCGCCAGACCAGAGATGACAGCAATACTCCATGTGTGGCCGGACCTGCGCTTTGTACAGCGCTAGAATGTGGGCCGGCTTGAAGTATTGCCGTGCTCTATTAATGACGCCCAGTTTCTTTGAAGCCAATTTGGCTTTGCCCTCCAGATGGCCACGGAATTGGCAATCGCTCGAGATTTCGAGACCCAGTATTCCGATACTAGGCGAGGCTTTAAGGGAAGTGTTGTCGAAGAACGGTGATGCGACAAATGGGGTTTTTTTAGTGGTAAACGCGCAAGTGATATGTTTTATTTTGTCATAATAAATATCTCTTTAGGTACCAACAATACAAATTTTATTTTAATGTAGACACTACGATTTGCTGGGTCAGATTTTACTTTGGTATGTAGGTACTTAATGTGTGAGTATTAAATAAATTAATATTCAGATAAAATTATTTTTTAAAAGAAAACAACCCTAACGTCGTCAGCAGGGGAAGGAGTCACGTGATCAAGATACAGCGGCGAGAGACAGAGGCAACGTGTAGGTTTATTTATTTATTTAATATATAAAATAATTAAATAAAATGAAATAAAATAAATTTGTTGTTCTAAAGTATAGGACCATTATGGTGAACAATAAAATTACAAAAAATACTCCCCTATTAATTTAAAAAAAGAACTAATAATATTGCTACAATACAAAAAACAAAAAGAGAAATACAAGTACAAATAATAAACTTAACCTATTAATTGAAATAAAATAGAGAAAAAAGGAACACTATTTATTTGCCTATGTAGATTGAGTACCATATCAGTGCCTAACAATACTTTCTTTAAACCTGACCAGCCCACTACCGAATATATCGACCTCTAAATTGGTGTCGTAACTTATTGTAATTGTATTTATTAAATGTAGATTATTAGCGCTGCCCGATCTGAATTGCACCTTATTGTATCACTCCAAGAGTCCCTATTCCTTTAAGGCGAAGAGTAAGCAGAAAACACGCAAACATGGTGTTTTTAGACAAGTTTTGTGGTGAAACTATAGCATTTCGAGCTATGAACACTACTTAATCCTGTAATACATATCCTTAAGTCTTATTTGTAGGTTGCTAATGCTTGCTGTTGGTTATAGTTAACACTGCCGAGCCTTTTTGAACTATTACATTTCTTTGAAGTTAAACAAGTTTTTTGGCATGGCGTGACGCATTTTTTTGGTACTTCTTTCATAAAAGTTATTCTTATAGCTTGTACTTTTTTGTGTAGGTTCATTTATTCAGATTAGTAGTGAATAACGAGGATTGTAAGCATATAAACTGTTTTCCACGCAAGAATTTTGAAAATATTGGCTTTGTATGGCGGGCCGGCAGCGGTGAACTCATGTCGCTCAAGGACGCTGACATTTAGTGTCGCCTTAAATGATTTTGCGGTGTAAGCCTTCTGTACTTGTAATCTAAATATATAAAAATGAATTGCTGTTCATTAGTCTCGCTAAAACTCAAGAACGGCTGGACCGATTTGGCTAATTTTGGTCTTCAATTATTTTTGGAAGTCCAGGGAAGGTTTAAAAGGTGAAAAAATATGAAAATGTAATGAAATGAAAACAATAATTTTGTTTTACCTTTAATGTGTCCCCCGTTATTCAAAAATCAAATTGAAAGAATAATTTAAAATGAATAACTAATTAGAATTTTTAAATCTTTCTAACTCTCTCAGGAGGTAAAAAAGAAACATCATTTTAGGTAACTTACTTAATACTTGGTAGATTAACTACAGTTGTTAACTATCTATCAGATTATTTTTATGTAGATTGATAAATCTTAAATTTTATCATAAATTAAATTTCTGAACGCAACCATAATATTTGACGTTTGACAACCAACTAGGTATATGTAGATTGATAATATCGTAAATATATTATTGACAAATTAATAAAAAACTTTATTTTATTTATTATATACAGAACAACGTCTGTCGTGTCAGCTAGTATTATATATTTTTTGTCTGCGGCATAGCCATTCAGAACTCGTAGCTGCGTGGCCCCTACGTAATACCCGCTATATTCGTAGCGATACACACACCACCGAGTGTGCGTCACTCGTCAGTTCTCCGCAGAAGATTTTTTTTTAATGGAAAAGGGGACAAACAGTCACCTGGTGTTAAGTGATCACCATCGCCCGCATTCTCGTGCAACACCAGAGGGATCATATGAGCTTTACTGGCCTTAAAGGAAGGTGTAAGCGCTTTTTTTGAAGGTGCCGTATCGTCCCGAAAAATTCTGCACAAGAAAGCTCATCCCACGGCGTTGTAGTACGCGGAAGAAAGCTCCTTAAAACCGCATTGGGGAGCAACGCCACACATCCAGACGGCGGGGACAATATCCTAATTTGCGGCGTGTCGTGCGTAAGTGGAATTCGGCGGAAGGAACCAGGAAGAATATTGCCCAAGAAACTTGTCATTTATTGATTACTTGAGGATGATTATCCAAGTAGGCCGCGCCACAAACTGACGAACATCCATACGAGATGATAAAACTGTCAATAAAGCAGTCGACAACGATTTATCTAATAGAAATTGCAACTGCCTCCACGGACATTAGATCTGCAACAATTTATCATACACACGATAGATCTGTGCAAATGAGTTGGAACAGATTAATTGCTACCATATAGAGTTACGAATGTAGCAGCATTAGAATGATTATAATTTCGAAATTTTTATTATAACTATAATTTTTAGATATATTTTTGATGATTACGGTTAAGTGTTTTTTTTTTTTTATATGAGAGGGGGCAAACGGGTAAGAGGCTCACGGGATGGGGAGAGGTGAGGCAACCGCCCATGGACATCCGCAACAACAGGTGTGTCAAGAAATGCGTTGCCGGCCTTTAAGGTGGGAGTATGCTTTTTTCTTGAAGGTCCCTAAGTCGTATCCGTTCGGGAAGACCGCTGCCGGTAGTTGATTCCACAAAGTGGCTGTGCGAGGCCAGAAATTTCGAAGAAAACGCGCGGTTGTAGAATGCCAGACGTCTACGTGATGCGGATGGTACTTTGCACGTAATGTCCGATGGTGGAATTAGGCCGCTGGAATCAACCCGAACAGCTCCTCTGAGCACTCCCCGTGATAAATGCGGTAGAAGATGCAGAGAGAACCCATCTCTACGCAATGCTAGAGAATCAAGCCGATCGGAGATGACTTGATCGTCGATGATTCGAGCCGCTCTTCGTTGTATGCGGTCAAATGGAAGAAGCTGGTACTGGGGAGCACCCGCCCAGAGGTGAGAACAGTACTCCATGTGAGGCCGAATTTGCGCCTTATAAAGTTGCAGGCGGTGGCTTTTAGTGAAGTACTGTCTCGCCTTACTGAGTACACCAAGCTTTTTAGAGGCCAGTTTGGCCTTCTCTTCCAAGTGACCACGGAACTGAACGTCGCCCGATATATCAACGCCAAGTATACCAATACAGGCTGTGGCAGTTAGAGGAGTGATCTTGAATCGAGGGGATACGACAAAGGGAGACTTTTTAGTGGTGAACGCACAAACTTGTGTCTTCTTGGGGTTGAATTGGACTAAATTTTGTCGGCCCCATTCCGAGACTTTGCAAAGCATAGTCTCGATTTCAGACACAAGTTTGATCCGGTTCTCGTCGACGCTATCGTGTTGGCACGGCCGGTGTAGGAAGCATACCCCGTGCTGTCGTCCGCATAGCAATGAATATTGCTGATTTGCAGCATATCATTTATATGCAGAAGAAACAGCGTAGGAGATAGCACACAGCCTTGCGGGACACCAGAGTTTATAGGTTTTAAGTCGGAGCATGCACCGTTGATAACAACCTTGATGCTCCGATCAGCCAAAAAGCTAGTGACCCATTTGCACAACTTCTCGGGAAGCCCATAGGGTGGCAGTTTCGCTATAAGCGCTTTATGCCACACCCGATCAAAGGCCTTCGCTATGTCCAAACTCACCGCCAACGCCTCTCCCTTCGACTCAACCGCTTGCGCCCATTTATGGGTGAGGTACGCAAGAAGATCACCAGCTGAGCGACCCTGACGGAAACCGTACTGGCAGTCGCTGATCAGCTGGTGCCCCTCTAGGTATCCGAAGAGCTGGCGGTTGATGATCGACTCCATTACTTTTACTTGTGCGTTCATTTAATGTCGCCTTTGGAACGCTGTGCTGTCTATAGAAACAAATTCATTAAGATCAATGTAAATTTGATTCATTAGATATAAATTATAGAAGATGGACACTAGATTCGCTGTCAGCGTATGTAATTGAGATAGCAATAGTCTGTGACGTGTGTTATGTTTTCATGTTTTCGTTCTGGACGATTTGTACAACGTCATAGACAACAATCAGATATTATTCAATAGAGCTTATATTAAATAGTATTCCTCCACGGCAGCCATTGTTTGTTGGGTGCCGATGAACTGGATCCGAACAAAAAAACGCATACGCGAAAGTGATAGTACATATTGTAGTGTATCTCACTTACTCTCAATACCAATGTAATTGTCTCTATCAAATTATTATTGTTATTTTAGGGACGCATCTATTGTTCCTCTTCTATCTACGGGACTCACAATGATGACTCACTGCCAAGCTGCCAATTGAATAAAGTTTTTAAACTGTGGATAATTGGCCTTACAACTCAATTTTTTTTAAATACTTATATTTTATAATTATATTACTGTAGTACTTTTGAATATCATTTGCCAGATAATTGTTAAAAGCGATATATCTATCTACAAATAAATTACTTATTTTCAAGCTTCTCAGTTCTCGGCACTTCGAGGTTACCCTTAGTTCTGAAATTTAACTTGTGACGCTGGCTATTTTGAAAATTTTTTTTTATGTAGATATAAAAAAATATTTTAACAAAAAAACAACCGACTTCAAAAACACTTTTCCAAAACAATGGATATAATATGCACTAAAAAGTATAAAAATAATTGCGTATTTTTATACAATCTAATTAATTAATCTTATTCTAGTTACGATTAAAGTTTTTTTTTTTGGAAGGATATCCAAATATTGAGTTTTCTTCAGAACCAAGCTTTATTCATAAGAGTAAAATTGCTTTGTGCTTCATCAGCTATCTTGGAATCTTAGATCATTTATACGTCCAGATAGACTGTGAAAGTTGTGAAAACATCGAAAAAAAATCAGGTTGATAGTCAACCTCTATTTTGAGGAAAGCAAAAGCCCTAACACAAAGTGACATAAGAATCGCGAGTGTAAGACGTAACTTGTCACGTACACTAAACTAATATTCCCGGCCTGTTTTTAATAGTTGTCTAGCAGCAAGAGGCTCTACGTCTAAATTATCTAAGGGCGGAATAAATGAAAATTCTGACATTTATTAGGTTCATAAATGACACATATTTTTCCCGCAGATTGTGTTGCACTATTTCTTTGAAATTTCATACCTATCGACTTTTTTAATTAAATTCACTCGTTCCTTTTTTGTTTGTTTTATTTATTTAGAGCATTAGTAAGAAGACCATCAGCTCATACTTAAACACAATAAATGATTTATGGTGAGGTTTATGGCCAAAAAAAATTAGGACCTTTTGTGTAAATTATTTAAATACACTCCTTTTGATAGAAAAAAAATCAATCGAAAAATAGCTGAATACAACATTTTACTAGTAATTTATTTTTAGAAATGTAACCTTTCTAATGTCTTCAAAACCAGGCAGACACGAAAGGACAGCTAAAGAGATTTTATTATAAGATTACACATACTATGCGAAAAGACTTTTTCCACGCGAAGATTTAATTTTGTAGCCAAAATTATTTCTGTTCATATTTTATATGAGTTTTTAGAGTAATGGATAGATACACTTACTGAAACTATTCGTCGGATTTTAATGCAGTTTCTAAAATAGATAGAGTGATTTAAGAGGAAGGTTTTAATGTTTAATTCATTCAGATCGGGCTTTTCGTTTTGAAGTTATAACGGATATAAAACTCTTTAAGTAAGATAAATGTCACGGTTTGAACAGACTGTCCTACGTTTAGTCCTGAGATAATTATTACATATTGATAGACAGAAAAATTTAAGGAAATAAATATAATGATTGTAATAAAATTACGTCCACTTTTTGCTCTAAGTAATGATTTTCATTATAATAACACTAGAAATAAGGGATTGCTTGTAACTAATTTTAGTAGGTTTCATAAGATACATAATAGATTTAAGGGTAAATGTATACAGTTTTATAATAAAGTCTCAGCCACTGTTTAGGCATTATCTGTAAATAAATTAAAAAGTTTTATTGAAAAATGGCTCTGGCAAAAGAATTCGAAAGGAATCAATTTTGAGAAAATAAATGTCATTTATGCCTGTTAGACTGTGACAGTGGTGTTGAAACGACGAAGAAAATAGCGGCGAACTGTTAACCTCTATTTTCAGCAGGCACGCAAACTAAAACAAAGTGACATACGTATCGCGAGTGTTATACGTAGCTTGTCATTCACACTAAAGAAATAAGCCTGGCCTGTTTTCATGCGGTGCCTAAAAACACGAGGCTCTATCCGGACGTATAAATTACCTAAGGCTTAGTCTATATACAAATAATAGTTTTAAATTGGAAACCTTAAATATTAAGTATATTTCTCAAAACTAGTTTTGCTCCTTTGTAGCGTCCAAGCGGATGATGTCGCGGGCATCACCTAGTTAATATTATATCTAAATTTGTATCAATTTGTATGAAGCAGTGTGTTAATTATTTTCAGATACTTGGGTATAAGAAACCCTTTGAAAAGCCGCCATCATTCCACAAAGAGAGTAGTTGTGATCAAGATCGCTCTGGTGTGGCTTCTCAGTATGGTAGTCTCTAGTTCTATTACTGTATTGGGTAAGAATTATAAATTATTTGTTACTTTTAGAATGCTTTGATTACTTCATTTATTCTTCACAAATAAAAATTGGAAATTTGAGAGTTTAACATAGCAAACAAAGTTTATCAACGATACGTCATTCGAACGGTTGGCTGAGTTGGAAGAAGCGCCCGCAGGGAACGCGAGAGGTCGCGAGGGTTCGAATCCCGATCAAATTTTAATTTGTTTTCAAATTTTATTATTTAATAATCCCAGAAGTGAGGGTTATTACTTTAAAAAACATAAAAAAATACTTCATCGATACATTGGTTTCCTTTGGAAATTAATATTTTTTATTATATTATAAACAATTTAATTGTTATGTGCTTTCTAGAATTTTTTTAAATACTAAATTATAATACTCATATTATATTTGATAAAAAATTTAATACAACTAACTGCTGTTGTGTATAATGTTCCGCATGAAAGCCTTTATAGCCACATAAAACGTTACAGCATCGTAAGAATTTCCTGCATCTCAAGCATATGTTTTAATTCCGATACGCAAGTGATGGATTCATATCCAATTTTTTTTTTGAAAGACCACTGTGCTTACGTGTGCTCTTTTGGTAGCCACAGTAATAATTTCAGCGATTTAGAATGTTTTTTTGATGCTACCCATGTCACATCGAATTGGGTACAATACTCAAGGCATATAATTCCTTTGTTTGGTTTTACCTTGAGATGTGTTCCTTTATAATGTAGAGCAAAGCCTCTTTTGCAAGCACCACAAAGCAAGTGATCCCGTAGCTATTTAAATAACAAGGCTAATAAGACTGATAAGAAATGCGATGGTGCTGAGAATTTTGAGTTCCATCATTAATACATTGTTATTAGAGATAGATATATTATTATATAGAATTCCAATCACTGTTCAAAATGTTTTCAAATCAACATCTGAGATAACAATTCTGTGTATTTCACTCGGAAATGTATGAGTCTCTTTTGATTATAGTCATGGTCATTGCGACGATGCTTACCATTAAAGACTTACCTTCAACTCATAATGGTGCTGTTTTATTTATTAATAATTGATGTAATCAGCAGATCAATAACAAATTGAAAATTTTTGTGTAATAGCTTTGGTAAAACTAAAAGCCATCAGTTTTACCAGTGGCAGGCTCCTTTGCACCGGACGCCGGCTAGATCATGGGTACCATAACGGCACCTATAACTGCCGTGAAGCAGTAATGTGTAAGCATTACTGTGTTTCGGTATGAAGTGCGCCGTTGCTAGTGAAATTACTGGGCAAATGGGACTTGACACCTTATGTCTCAAGGTGACGAGCGCAGTTGTAGTGCCACTCAGAATATTTGGGTTTTTCAATAATCCTGAGTGGCACTTCATTGAAATGGGCAGGGCGTATCAATTACCATCAGCTGAACGTCCTGCTTCTCCGTCCCTTATTTTCATAAAAAAGATAAAGGTATAGAATGTGAAGTCATTGACCCAATTAATCCTTTGACATAATAAATGCAACCGTGTGAAATTGTTTAGAAACTCGATACTCGTAATGAGTTACGTAAGTAAAAACACTTCAAAGAATATTCTTTTAATCAGATGAGGGCTAAGAGACGACATAGAGCCTTTGCTTCGTGTATTCTTAATTTTTATTTGTTTGTTTAGTCTCCGGGTAGACTGTAGCGAAATAGTTTTATTAGGATTTTGCGATAAAAGCTACATTCTGTAAAAGGTCAAGAAGTAAGATTGATCCAATTCAATCATGACGTAGAGAGTGATGGTCCTCATACTGTCTCGTCACTCGTCGGAGCCGGCCCGAAGAACCATGTGCAACATAAGACTGTATTTTTGTGGGTTTGAAGAGTCGCCGTCCGGATGTTCAGATAACACCCAATTTTCTTAGTAGAATATTCGAGCATTCTCAAGATTGAACTGGATAAAGTAATAATTTCAAGGAAATGTTGTCAATATCAAGTTCAACAAAGAATAATAATGTTTTTCCCATCTCCAAGTATTTACAATAATATTATTGGAGGAAGAAAACAATAAATGAGTTGAAACTACTAGCGTACAGGTGAACCAAAGAGAGTAGAACATCTGTACCGGAGATACACCAAAATAGAAAAGGTATGGCTGTTCTTACTGTAACCGATTTTGTTTGATAAGTTGTAAACAGTCATTAGTCGCTTGGCATTAGCTCATTAGTATTTTGAATACCAAAACACAAGTTAACGTGCGTTAACTTGTGTTTTGGTATTCAACACTGACGAAACAAAATGACAGCTCGTCGATACGTTAATTCTAACCGCCTTATTCATAATAAAATGCTTATCGAAGGTATAAACCTATATTAGTTAGAACGTGTTTTAAGCCTATCGAACGTTCAATAAAATTCCTTATTCATAATTTATTTATTGAAAAGTAATAGTTTGATAAACCTCAGACAACTAATACGTCTCTATAGTAATGTTGCCATGTTGCCATTTCATACAAAAATGCATGCTTTTAACTGATTTCACGAGGATATGGAAACAGATATATTTTCAATGTCAATAGATTGACAGTTGTCTAAAGTCGATGTAGAAATAAGTTCAAACTTCAAAAATCAATGTTTTGAGCAGTGAGCCTAGTCTGTTTTGATGTGTCTACCGTGTCTGTAGGTTGGTAATGTGATTACATTGTTATTAGATTCTAATAACAGCTATGAACTGACTGACTTCGAAAAAGAAACGTAAAATACAAAACAGCTCATCGATGTCGGCCACGTTTTCTGCTATAGAGGTCTTAAAGTAGGGTTATAGAAGGGTCCTAGCTACTATTAATCACGTCAGCTTTATCGAAGAGATAATGAGCGATTTAGCTCTACTATGATTTTGAATACCATTTTATCTTACCTATCTATTAGCGATGTTCAAAACCTCCGATAAGGCATTATGAATAATACCATATGTCTATGCGTTCAATGTGGTTTTAGTTATAAGCATTAGCATTTCGTAATTTTCTCAGGTCTCATAAACAAAGGGAACATCATGCCAACCCCCGAGCTGTGTGTCATAAACAACAGATTGTTTTGGATATTTGGTTCATTGGTGGCCTTTTATATTCCGATGTTGACGATGGTGGTGTCATTTGCTTTAACTGTTCAACTGCTCAAGCGACAAGCTATATTGGCTGCTACGCCTGTACCGGGAGGTACTCAGAGAAGGTAACGATATCAATACTAATTTTATAGAATATAAGTTTGGAGGTTTTTCACTTAATCAAAGATATAGACATATTTTTATTTCACATCACACAAGTAATAACAAAATATTTCATTACATTTGCATATTAAAACTTCTAAAATTTATTGGAAAATAAATAGAGGCATTATATTCATGTTAAACATGTAAATGTGCCTCTATATTTGATAACACTATTCAGACAAATACCAATATAATTCCTTGCAAACAAACATTGGAATCTGGTAATAAAAATCGGTCATAAAATCGAAGGTTAAATCATAATATCACATGGTTCATAAAATCACTAATATAATTTTTGTTTTCTCTTTGTGCTGTAAAAGCTTAAAGCGAAACTAATAGATTTATGGTTAATAATGGCGTTAATATCAGCGCAGAATCTGTGATAATAGAGGAACACATTCAAATTTACTATCGCATTAAAATACGCGAAAACTATAAAGTTTGAATATGATAAAGACAAATATTGCAAATACAGGACTTAACAAATAGGATAGAACCAGCAAATTGATGATATTGAGGTATAGTGCCGGAGATGTATGCCAAGTCAATACTTTCGGAGCTTGTTTTATTTTGAATAAAGACACGACTGGCCACAATTTGCGATCGATATTTCTTAAGCTATTTATTTCCTTTATAAAATGAGGAAGAAAACAAAATTTTGGAAACGTTATTCTGAAGGTAAAAAGAACACGTGGCGATACTCCACGATGACCTACATAAAGGCGAAGAACCTTCCCGAGTTTTTACTGATGGAATCGATGGCGGGCGTGGATTCATGCCTGCACTGCAGTCATGATAGATATGTTGAAGAAGTTGAAGAATTTGTTGTTTTTTATAAATAAGTCTGATTTAAGTTTATTTGATTGTTTTTAAAAACGACACAATTAAATACAATACTTTTTTAAAGTAATTAAAACGCACGAAGTTGTTGCAAAATTTTGTGTTTATTATTAAACTAGGTAAGCTACACCACAAATTACTAATTAATGAGATAAATTAAAGTGTTATAAGAAGCGTCACGTAAAGCAACTATTGCATCGTTGCAGAAGGATAAGGTTATCCGAATCGGGTGCAACAAAAAACACTCATACACATGACATTATGATCGAATAATGCCATAAACACTAAAAATATCTATTTTATGATTTTTTCATGTCTATTATAAAAGTAAACAAAAGGTAAGTCGGATAAATCAGCAGAATTTACTAATTATTGATAAAGATCAACTTTGATACTTGGGTCTTCAATAAACTTCATGGTTGTTGAGTTTGCAATACCCCAAGTTTCAAGGAGTCTAAACAAATCAATCTTTAACACCTAATGTTCGCAAGAGCAACACTCCGGGCTTAACCCATTCCAAAAGCTAATCCTAATCTAAGCCTTCAATAAAAAAGCTGCGCATGAAGCAGTAGCGCCACATAGAGAAAATTTACGCATAAATGGATTCTAAACTTCAAGTTGTGTTTGCTCACATTGCCATATGGCAACTGCATGAGGCCACCGTGTAGTACGCTGTTATGAAGTTAGCGCACAAGACATTTAGTGCACAAACTTATCTTTTTGGAAGACCAGTTCTTCAACCACTTGAGATATACGTCGGTTCAATACAAAACAGTGATCTATAAGACACTATTTAAGTGACTACACAATGCATCGCATTGATTGTAGTAAAACAAAGCCAGTCTGAATTTAAAATGTATTTAAGCCAGTTTATCTACCATAACCCTAATATTGATTTCGGAAAAGCGTTTAAACAAAAGAAAAAAATCATCAAATCAGAACAATACATTCCAAGTGATTATTTTTCCAAATTTGACTTAAACACCTAGCAATTTTATGAATGATCAAACCATCATTAATATATACTGATAATATATCTGATAAATCGTTAGTTGATTCTTTAGAATTTGATAACGAAGATTCATGCAATAACAATATGTATTAAAATAATTGTGTCCGTATCGGTCCATTGGCAATGAGCCAAATCTTCTCGTGATATAACTGTTATTGAAACCATAATGAGTCTTCCATTTAGGGGTTCATTCAAAACTCGAGTGTTTTTTTCAGTTCATATTTTTTTCCTAATAAATAAACTATTAGATTTCAATTATTATAGTAAAGTCATATAAATTTGCCCGTATAATTACTGATTTATTAAAATGGATGCGGTAAATGGAAGTCGAATAGCGAATGGATATGAGAGAGATAGAGTAAATTGGGTGATAAGTACGTGGCTTTTAAGGATTATCCTTCTCTAAAAAGGCAATGAAGCCAACATACATTATATCATATCTCTAGTTTCGATTAGGCATATGTATATTCTGGTATATTATTTCTAACAATGGTTGTTCTCAACCCATTTGAAAAAAAGTGGAGGTAATTAGAGTGTATTTTTTACGTTTGTTATCTCATAACTTAGCGATTTTTATTTGGCACCAACTCACGATAAATTAATTTACTCAATTAAGATCTAATGGGCCTGATTTATCAAAGTGTTTAGTGTAAGGTCCTCCTGTTTACGTGTACAGTTCATGTACGATTATGTTGGGACAGCTTGACGTCTGATTAGCTTTAGATATTATGATGCGAAACACGTATCCATTAGAGATTTGGGAACACGAAAGATGATAATTTATAATATGTTCTAATATTTAACGGTCAATACATGATCTTGCATATTAATTCATAAAACTCTTATTTCTTTTTTACTTTTCTGTTTTACATTGGGACTAATAATTTCGTACTTTAATGATATTTTCGCTGCAGGCAATGCGGCGCATTCGATAATAATTCAACATCGACAGTACGACGTCTGAATACCAGAAGCTCACCAGACCTCTCACCGGGGTCGACTGTTGGCAGACAAATGACATGGCGTGTAACATCAGTCACCAGGTAATGAGACCTCATCTCATTAGGGGCTATATTTCACCGGGACACTGCGCGACTGGTTGAGCCGCCATGGTGTCCGTAAGCTACCAAACTAGACACCAGAGTCATGACGCGTTCTCGCCACTTAATTTGTTGCGCAACCAAACGGACACCAGATGAGTAAAGGCCTTTAGAGCTGTATATATTTTGTTGGTAACGGTAGCTGGTTGCGTCACTATGGTGTCGCAGTGAATAATAGCCCTAAATCTCAACTTTTCGAAGTGCTGGAAAAATATATGACATTCATATATGTCATTTTGACGTAAATAATTTTTCTTTCTTTCTTTCATTAATATTGATCAGATATTTAATAAAGGTCACAACGTAACAAGATTGGCATGAGCGTGTCCCACCCACAACTAAGCTACATGAATGGATGTGGCAACGGCATGAATTCTGGTACAATGAAGAGCCACGACGTCGGAACTCAGACACCAGACAACATATCTGCAGAGACGAGAAGAGCCAAGATGAACCCTCTAAAGATAAGTCTTGCAGCGCCAAATGCATTAACTTTGAGGTGAGTGTTCGAGATAGATTGCGCATAACCAATATCCGAATTATATATATTTACATGTATAAACGATAGCTTATAACTTATATAAAAAAACATTTTTACGAACCACTTGAATAGAATATATTATATTCAATTATTTCACTATAATCACGACTATATACATGTAATACTAAATTATTTATAACAATAGGGCAGTCGGATGACCAGCAGCCAGCACGTCCGATACCTTGGACTGCCCCAAACAAGAACTGGCCAATAGCTGAGGCTTGACAGCAATTCGTAACTGATACGAGTACCCTACTACCAATCATAATAATACGAAACTACCAACTTCATAATAAAGTGACATCACTAAGATTTTGCATGTGATTATATAATATTACAATTACTAAAAATATACTGAATACTAAAACAATATAATGTTAACAGGTTACAAATTATCCTATTAATATTAATTATCATTACTAAATGTTGGTACTAATTGGAACTTCAAATTACCATAACACTTATGTTTTATCATAAAGTGTTAACGTGAAGTTTCATTTAACAATAGTTAACGTTGGTGATTCTCGTGAAAGTTCAAACTGAGCTATCGTTTAACAGTGAGTCACTTGTTCTCTTAGAAGTAAGATTAATTTTAAGCTTACGACTACTGCAAATCTCACACTCAGACACTCCTGATATATTTTTTATTATTTTGTTTCCAGATCTGACGGCAATCCAATATTTTTACGTTGACCTTTAGCCTGACCAGAATAAAAAAAAATGACATAATATACAATATAAGAACTCGAACTCAACAATAAGTTGTATTGATGCTGTGTTTAATACAAAATAAATAAAATTAAGTATAATTAAGGCAACTCTAGACATTGGTATGAGTCAAATACAAATAATCTTGCATGAACAATTAGGTGTAAAAAAGTTGTTTTCCCGATTTACTCTGTGAAGAGCAAAAAACGGCTCGCGTTACTTGGTGCGTCAGAACTCTCGAAAGATTCCACGCAGGATCCTCAAATGCTGTATACAACATCGTATCAGGTGACGAATCCTGGATATACGCGTACGAACCCGAAACAAAAAACCAGTCACGAGTTTGGGTGTTCGAAAATGAGTTAAAGCCAACAAAAATTGTTCGTTCACAGAGTGCTGCAAAAAAATGGTGGCCACGTTTGTCTCCAAAACCGGCCATGTTGCGACTATTCCTCTTGAGGGCCAAATAACGGTTAATGCAGAATGTTATGCTAGCATTTGTTTGCCACAAGTCGTTTCTGTTTCTGTTTTCACAACTCCGTAAAGATAACTGCAACCGCCGCATCATCCTCCATCACGACAATGCCAGTTCTCACACCGCGCATAGAACAAAAGAGTTTTTAGAGCAAGAAAACATAGAATTATTAGACCATACGCCGTACAGCCCTGACCTAAGCCCTAATGATTTCTATACTTTCCCTAAAATAAAGAACAAATTGCGTGGTCAGAGTTTTTCATCACCTGAAGAAGCTGTGGACGCCTATAAAACGGCCATTTTAGAGACCCCAACTTCCGAATGGAATGGTTGCTTCAATGATTGGTTCCATCGTATGGAAAAATGTGTCAAATTTCGCGGAGAATACTTTGAAAAGCAATAAATACATTTTTAAATAGTAATGTTGTGTCACTTTCTTGATTCCCGAAATTTTCAGTGCCGCCCTCGTAAGTAAGTTGCTCAAAATATTTATCATCAAAAGTTCAAGAAATGTTGAAAAACTAAATATGCAATTGTTGGTTTCTTATAAATCCAGGGCATGACTCCTTTCATGACTTTTCTCAAGTCTCGTAGTTTCCGACTTGGCCATCACCGCCTTTCTCAAAAACCACCCTGTATACCAATGGGGACCCAAGAACTCATAATGCCGTTAGTTAGATAGATAACTTACTCCTTTTCTACTGTTAAGCAGTACGAGTACGTAAGCAGTAATTTACAAGCACGATTTGTATTGCGGTTTGAAAGGCGCCACAGCTATATTCCGACAACTTCGTGCGCGACCGTCTCACGGGGTGACAGACGGTGTCGGGGTCGGGGTAAAGATGTCAGCGGGTAGCGGGTGGTGGTGCGGGGAAGGGCAACTCGTGAGACTGCCGTAATCCACCAACGACTGTCACCTCGTGGGACAGTCGCGCACGATATTGTCCGACTATTTATCTTTTGTCTAAAAGTGCTGAGCGCAATTACGAACCCGCTCAAACTTTCGAGTTATTCTAGAATCCACAACGAATTGTAATGAGCAAGGCGTATCATTCATCACAAAAAAAAATTATGATACCCATTCAGAGAGTCTCGAGAGATTTTTTTAAGGTTTTCATTTTAGAAAATAAAATTTTGTAAATTCAAAAATAACGATTTACATTTCAGAGTTGTGTAAATTGCCAAGCTTATATTTTTAAGTTACAAACAGTATTTTCTATGATAAAAGCATATTTTAACTGTAGATACGTTATGTATTCGTACATATATAGGGCCTTGCTGCTAGGCAACGGATAAAAACAGGCCAGGCTTTAAATTTTAAAAAGGTTTAACTTAAATATTTTCAAGTTAATACAATATTTTTTCATATTAAACAGGTTTCTTAAGAATCGCAAGAAAGGAAGATCTTTATCTGCGAACGCGGTTGCTAACGAACAGAAAGCCACCAAAGTTCTAGGACTTGTCTTCTTCACCTTCGTGCTGTGCTGGGCGCCATTTTTTCTACTCAATATATTGTTTGCTTCATGCCCGGCCTGTATTGTACCAGGTATGCATTACTTATTATTAAATAAAATATTAACAACAGTCGTAGGGCCGATTTCACCAACGTTGTATAAATCTTATTACTGGAATAAGTTGGTAGTAACTCGCGAGTAAAACCATTTTACGTTTCATCAATATTTAATCTAGGTATTAAACCTCTATACTAGAATTAATGTATCTGTCACGCACGCTGTACGCACAGAGAACATCATAATGTACAGAGGCACAGGCTCACTGTTAATTCAAATGTCAAGTTAACGTATTATCCGACCAAATAAAAGAACGTAGAACGTAGCACTATTGCGCAAGTATGCGTCAAACTTCCTTATTTTACTTGGGCTATTTTACTTTAATTGCTTCAACGTCATAGAGTAGCTATGCGGGTGTACGATATGTATTTCTATAAATTATTCTATATTATCTATAAATTGAAGTTAACCATCGAGAAAATCGACAGAGTAAAGTTGTACGGGGATAGCTAGTCTGGTGTAAATTCAGTGTTGTTGAAATCGAGCCTTAATGAAATTTCCTTTTGTAATTGTACTGGATCTTTATCCTCATCTTAACTTTTAAATTTGATATTATCCTCATCGTAACTATTAACTCAGATCTTATTATCATCGTAACTATTAACACAGATCTTATTATCATCGTAACTATTAACTCAGATCTTATTCTCATCGTAACTATTAACTCAGATCTTATTCTCATCGTAACTATTAACTCAGATCTTATTATCATCGTAACTATTAACTCAGATCTTATTCTCATCGTAACTATTAACTCAGATCTTATTCTCATCGTAACTATTAACTCAGATCTTATTATCATCGTAACTATTAACTCAGATCTTATTCTCATCGTAACTATTAACTCAGATCTTATTCTCATCGTAACTATTAACTCAGATCTTATTATCATCGTAACTATTAACTCAGATCTTATTCTCATCGTAACTATTAAGTCAGATCTTATTATCATCGTAACTATTAACTCAGATCTTATTATCATCGTAACTATTAACTCAGATCTTATTATCATCGTAACTATTAACTCAGATCTTATTATCATCGTAACTATTAACTCAGATCTTATTCTCATCGTAACTATTAACTCAGATCTTATTCTCATCGTAACTATTAACTCAGATCTTATTATCATCGTAACTATTAACTCAGATCTTATTATCATCGTAACTATTAACTCAGATCTTATTCTCATCGTAACTATTAAGTCAGATCTTATTATCATCGTAACTATTAACTCAGATCTTATTATCATCGTAACTATTAAGTCAGATCTTATTATCATCGTAACTATTAACTCAGATCTTATTATCATCGTAACTATTAAGTCAGATCTTATTATCATCGTAACTATTAACTCAGATCTTATTATCATCGTAACTATTAACTCAGATCTTATTCTCATCGTAACTATTAACTCAGATCTTATTATCATCGTAACTATTAACTCAGATCTTATTATCATCGTAACTATTAACTCAGATCTTATTATCATCGTAACTATTAACTCAGATCTTATTCTCATCGTAACTATTAACTCAGATCTTATTCTCATCGTAACTATTAACTCAGATCTTATTATCATCGTAACTATTAACTCAGATCTTATTATCATCGTAACTATTAACTCAGATCTTATTCTCATCGTAACTATTAACTCAGATCTTATTATCATCGTAACTATTAACTCAGATCTTATTCTCATCGTAACTATTAACTCAGATCTTATTCTCATCGTAACTATTAACTCAGATCTTATTATCATCGTAACTATTAACTCAGATCTTATTCTCATCGTAACTATTAACTCAGATCTTATTCTCATCGTAACTATTAACTCAGATCTTATTCTCATCGTAACTATTAAGTCAGATCTTATCCTCATCTTAACTTTTCACTTTGACCCTATTCTTATATTATCTTTTAATTGTATATTGTTTTAGAGCACGTAGTCGACGTTTGTTTGTGGCTGGGATATATGTCATCCACCATCAACCCAATCATTTATACTATCTTCAATAGAACATTTCGGGCAGCTTTCTTACGTCTGCTGAGATGTCGTTGTAGTCGGTAAGTTTATCAACAAATTTATCAAATTTATTATTACCTATTCGAAATTTAAGTCACAAGTAACTCTTATATGTGTAATTTAATTTAATAATTTGTAATGTTTTAAGGTGATAACTCTCACTTCAGGGATTAAATACACATGCAAAATTTGTAAACATAATTTATGAACGATGGGGGTCTCGAACCCGCAACCTCTCGCCTTCCGTGCGAACGCTCTTCCAACTCATCCAACCGTTCGAAGCCACAACCTGAGAGTTGAACAAAGCATACAAAATTTATCAAGGATACGTCACTCGAACGGTTGGCTTATTTGGAAGAGCGCTCGCACGGATCGTGAGAGGTCGCGAGTACGAGACCCCCATCGTTCATCAATTTTGTTTTAAATAATGCTGTGAGAGTTTCCTGCGCCGCTTTTTCTCTCACAGTGCACCATACGTTTTTAAATGTACCTAAATTAAAATTATGTAAATTTTGTAAATTAGGTAAATCATTGTAGTTAATGTTGGTTAGTTACATTTCAATGTTGATAAAGCAAGGAATTATATATTTCACCAATTCAAAATCTATCAAATGTAGTCAGAAAATTTGCGATAAGTATCATATAGCATAATCAGTAGCATTAAGTATTATTTAGAGACCACAATACATTTTCAAATTGACCTACATCAATTACATTAATTAGTTGACCGATAAAATTAGTGAATGTTCTAGTAGTATTACTTTTATGTTAAATTCAATTAGGTACTATAATTAATACCTTATGTAATTTGTTGAATTTTAGTGGTATCAAATTTGTTCAATATATAGCGGATGTTACGTCTTTTGGTATTATTTTTTATGTATAACCTTATTGATTTTTTTTATATTATATAGGTAGGTACATATAAAATATAGTGACACTCTTTATTACACAAATTATCTTGCCCCAAAATAAGTATAGCCTGTCCTGTTACAAGACAATGTTTAGATAATTTATACGTCTTGATAGAGCCTCTTGCTGTAATAAAATAAAATAAAAACACGCCAGGAGGCCTACGATTAACTTTTAATTAGCCATTCAATTTCGATGCAGTTCAGTCTCGGTACGTAAGCTGAATCGCTAAAATGCGTACCATGAAGTGCATATAACTGAATGAAGTTAGAATCGCTTATGGAAGAATGAACGAAAGAAATTTGTATGTTGTGCGCGGTGTGAGAAATGACGATGTACAGTGTATGTCGTTTCAAATGCTTAATTGTAAGTTAACACTATTTTTTTTAAAAGTTATTAATATTACGATTCACTTCCCGCTAAGAAAGTAGCAACTTTTTTTAAGCGCTGACTTTACACATAAGCTATCCAATTTAGGTTGAAATATTACCTCATGGTACGAATAAATGTACCAACATTTGCGATTCAACTTCAGACTTGATTTGACGTCAACCTAAACTCGATAGCTTAAATTACGTCATGCTATGGAATAGCAAAGCAGTTCATTTTAGGTCGTCAATTGAATCGCAATAACAGTTCATAGTAGGCCCTCTGCAGTTAAAGTTGCTCCAAACAAATATAATTTAAATTTAAGTGACTTGTCTGTTAAAAGTAAGATAACTTTTGAGATGTCACTTTGGTTGGCAGTTGCCTTAAGTAATTTAACTTCACAATATAAATGGTTTTTGGTACTCTTGAGAACTAGAGCCAAGTTAAAAAAGTGAGTTTCGTGGTAAGCCACGAATATAGAAATATTTTAAAAGAATTTCAGTAGATCGATAAATTTTATACTCTTTATTATACTTACGTTAGAATAGGTATCAGCAATCTGGTACATTTATTGACTGAGCGGTATGCGATACTAATACGCAGGATTATAAGCGCGATGGTTGATTATTTGTCAATTTCCTGGCATATCCTGACAATCGGAAAATCTTTTCATCAAGAATGGCACTTGTAAGACTTTCATCCTATGCGCTTTCCAAGAACCCTTATAAATATTTTTTTGTATGGAAGAGGGGGTACCACAAGGGTCTATTCTTGGACCATTCCTCTTCCTAATTTATATAAATGATCTACCTAACCTTGTAGAAAAAAAACACAAGGTGGTATTGTTTTCAGATGACACTTCACTTATATTCAAAGTGAAACGAAGCCAAGTTTTGTATGACGAAGTAAACAATGCTCTATCTGACATCGTGTACGGGTTTAGCGCCAATAACTTATTGTTAAATAATCATAAATCCAAATATATTAAATTCACCGCGCCAAATGTCAAAAATGTAGATGCGAATATTTTATTAAATGGAGAGGTGGTAAAACCAGTCGAATCTGCTATATTTCTTGGCATTACTCTTGATTCCAAATTGCAGTGGGGCCCCCATATTGAAGGATTGGCGAATAGGCTTACTTCTGCAGCATATGCGGTTAAGAAAATTAGACGGTTAACTGACATAGATACGGCGAGATTAGTATACTTTAGTTATTTTCATAGTATTATGTCCTATGGTATATTGTTATGGGGCAGTGCGGCCGATATTAATACTATATTTGTGCTGCAGAAGAGGGCTATTCGCGCGATTTATAACCTAGGTCCTAAAGAATCATTAAGAGAAAAATTTAAAGAAATAAACATTTTGACTGTTGCTTCTCAATACATTTTTGATAATGTTTTGTATGTTCATAAGCACATTGAGGAATTTTCTAGAAACTGTGATATTCATAATGTTAACACGAGGAACAAACATAAACTTGTTGTGCCTACTACTCGGTTGGGTCGAGTTAGTAAGTCTTTTGTTGGGCGATGTATATGCTTCTACAATATGATCCCAGAAAATGTACAAAACAAATGTGTTACGAAATTTAAAAGAATTGTTAAAAAACGTTTGTGTGGGAAAGGTTATTATAGCATAAACGATTTTCTTAATGACACCACGGACTGGGAATAAAGCGAACACCCTCAGGCTCTTTAACTAAAAATTTTTATTGTACGATATTACATTGTGATCCATATTTTATATTAAAAAAAAGCCCGCTGAGTTTCTTGCGCCCATTCTTCTCAGGTCTGAGGCAGTCTCTTTTGAATGGGTGGTAGATTTTGACGTTCAATAAGTGATTTTAAATCCTATTTTGAATAAAAATATTTGAATTTGAATTTGAATACAAGCCTACGGTTCACCTGATGCTAAGTGATCACCCCCGCCCACATTCTTTTGCAACACAAGAGGAATCACAGGAGCGTTGCCGGTCTTTAAGGAAGGTATACGCGTTTTTTTGAAGGTACCCTTGTCGTATCGTCCTGGAAACACCGCACAAGGAAGCTCATTCCATATTAAAAATAAAGAACCTTAAAATATTTTATTTAAAAGTCCTTCAATGCTAACAATTTGAAACAGAGAACTTGATCCGTCTATCAACGTTCATACATTAATACATTCACGTAATTTTCGCAAGGGGTGAAGGCTTTAGATAGATTGCACAGAATCCATTCATGCCACGCGATTTGTCCATTTAACTGAAGCAAGCCAGCTTGTTGAAATTCAAATTCAAATATTTTATCCATTAGAAAAGATACTCGTATGCTTCAAATTTGAGAAGAACAGGTAATAAACTCAGCGGGCTTCTTTCATTTAATTAAATTGCATTACAATCAAATTCTTTTATTAACGCGAGTGTTATAAATTTGAATAAAACGGATTAAAACGCGTGTATGTGTAAACTGGATTGGAACATTTGGAACATTTGGATCATTATGATCTGAATTTAGTGCGAGGTTAAATTCTTTTTTTAATGGCCTCCTTGATTTAAGCGTTTTAACGCTTTTGTTGAGTTTTTCGTGCTGACCGTACTTCGTAGAACTGTCATTCAAGCCAGGTCCCAAGTTAAGTTGACGGAGTTATACGTATTAAAATTGTATGATGATTGTAAAGCACAATGTAGAACGCACGGCACTCCATTAAAACTCTAGTGGCTTAGGGTTTGCTATTACTTTATATGGTACTAGCTAACCTAGTAACTTTGTGTTCCCATATAAATAAATGTTGGCCGATTCTCAGAGCTACCCGATGTGCACACAAAATCTCATACACATCGGTTAAGCCTTTTTGGAGGAGTTTGGCAACAAACACCGGGATACGAAAATTTTTATATAAGATTGTTTTGTTATTAAATCTTTTAAATAAATATATAAAATAAAAAACTCTAAATTTCATTGAACTGTTCCTTTCTACCCTGAAACGTAAAATTTTATATTTCTTGTAACCGTAATTATACCGTGCACATTAATATTTGATAAATATGTCTTCTATTTTCTGCAGGCGAGGTAAATGTACGCGCTACCACTCGGTCGGGTCGGCACGAGGAGCTTCACAGCTGTGCGCCAGGTCAGCTTTGCCCCTCGCCATCTCACTGCGCCCGTCCGGCATGCTAGCGGCGACGGCCACGCACGAAACTGCCGAAACCGAACTCATTGATACACCGCTACGAGATTTCAACAATCGATACTAGATTTTAAATGTTTTCTCAGTACCTGTAAATTTAAGATCATTGTAAACCAAAAATATAAATGTTGTACATAGCATTATTACTATTAAATTAACTAATTATCATATACAATGAGATGAAATTATATCAGTTATGTAATTACTCAAACATTTTAAAAATTTAGTAATAAGTTTTAAAATACAATTTTACAGTAAAGTGATCTCAGCACGTTCGAGAATTATTATTCCACGCCATCTGCATCAAACAATATTAAGCAAAGTGATTAAAACGACACTCCATCCTTTTTAAATTTGGATATGCTGTTATTTGAATAGTTTTTCACTGAACAGTTTGTCATTGCGAGGCTTCGTATTCAAAGTGCGGTCAAAACACGACTGTACGAAAACTCTGCCTAATAGACGTGTAGTCTGAGTTTTGCTTCTGAAAAATTTTAAGTGTGTTTGTGTCTTGTTTGTTATACGTCTATGATTCTTTTATAATATTTTATAATCCCCGCAGCTTGAGAAAGGGATAGGCAGCTTCAGACATCATAAGAACGTCATAAAAGTACGCAGACAGATAATGACAAGGCTGCCATCATTTTCCAAATAGAGAGAGTGGTGGGGGGTAAACAACGTTATTTAACTACCTACCCACTAAAAAAGAACTGGTTTATCAGATACCATTAGGTATAACGTACTGAACGCATTCATAAGGAAAAAATACAATTCGTTGAAATTTTTTATTTAAATCACAATTACTTTTATTTATAAATCACTATTACCACGTGCTTCGCGTACCCTGCCACCAGTAGTATTCCTTAATTGATACATTTTAAAGTATATTTTCCATAGTTTTAGGAAGGTTTGAGACAAATTTAAACTACTAACTAACTACATATTTACGATTTGTTAACTGTTCCACATAGTCCGAACTTCTTTTTGGTAATGAAAAAGAAGTGATATATTTATATTTGTGTGAATTACTTAAAATAAAGTATTTATATTTACTATATATGTTTATCAATGTATGTAATATAACTAGCGCGCGAAGTTGTGATTCTAGTAGTATGTACTATCCCCTTAAAGTCACTGTAGTAACGTATTGAAGTATCAATGTGGTTATAATTTTATTTGTAGTATATCGTGTGAAGTAGTAATGTGCAAGCATTATAGTGTGTCCGTTTGAAGGGCACCGTAGCTAGTGAATTTCGGGCTAATGAAACTAAAGGTCGGACCGCATTAGAGCGGCGAATCAATTCACGTTGCTCGACAGCACTTTTCGCTTACAACTGCAATTACTGGCATCTTGTGCCATTTCTATACCAGAAGGCCTAGCATCAAATTTAAATTAGCGATTCAATTCCGATGCAGTTCAGTTAAGCTACCTAAAGTGAATCGTTCGTACCATGAAGTGCCTATAACTTATAGAGATGACGATATACAGTCGTTGCATAAGTCTGTCTCTTTTACTCGAATCGTATGCGTTGCGTTTCGAAACCTATAATGATATTATATATATTTGAATTACAAATTAAAGGTTTGCTTAGCTGATTTGTAAAAATAAACAACATGATACACTTTCCGCTAAGAAAGTAGCAACGATCTAAAACAATTTGCGATTCAATTTCCAAATTGATTTGACGTCAACCTAAATTGTATAGCTGTAATGACATCGTGGTGTAAAATAGCAAAGCAGTTCATTTTAGGTCGTCAATTGAATCGAACAGTTAATTGTTGCAACGTTACAAGAGTAGCAATAGTGACGAGGATAAATCCTTCAAATCCAAAGTAATTATTTCTTTGTTGTGTGCAGAAAAATAACAAATTATGAAGAAATAGATTGCCAGGGTCACACTTTGAAGGCGAATATCAATATTTGTTTCCTCGCCTTCTTAAGGACTCTGCACGATTTCACACTTACTTCAGAATGTCGGAGACAAAATTCTTTAAACTTAACAATTACAAATACAATTACTTAACACTTACAAATACGCATACTAAAGCAAAGCACTGTTTTCTATGACGCACTGAGCAGCGGGTCGCGGCGCTGCACTTTAAAATATTCTCTCAGAAGTAACTCTGCCGCGACGCTCATCAACGCACAGTGCAGCACCGCTCCAGTGCGATATGCACCATACGAAATGATTGCAATAATATTTCGATGATTTGTACCGCTGTGTGCAGTACTGCGCAGCGCCGCTGTAATGGGTTCCGGCCTTTAACATCTTATGTATCAAAGTGATCAGCGCAATTGCAATCTCGCTCCTGAAGAATCCTGAGCGACACTGCATTGTGATGAGCAGGGTCATACATCTCGTCAAATTCTCATAAGAAAAGTATGTATAATTACTATTACATCGGAGGTTGTAAAATCTAGAGCTTTTAATTACATATAAATCTGTGTCAACATTTTAAGGTGTATTTATAGAAATAAATTTATTTTTGAATTACAATTTTTATTTTATTTCGATACCTTGTTAGAGAGGGTCATAAAACATTTTTAACGTTATTACTTTATCATTATATTTCAAATGGGTAAGGTAATGATCGTGAAATTAACGTTATTACTTTATCATTATATTTCAAATGGTGATGACCGAAAATGGTTATATTCCGACATTTAAATAAATCTACCGTTTGTAACAATATTTTCCTAGTGGCAACGTTAGTGTAGACGCCATCTTGATTATTCTCGCCGTATCAGTTGTTTTAAATCGCTAGTGTCAGCGTTTTCTCAGACGAAACCCCAACGATTTTATTTCTGAACGCTGGTAAGTTATTTGAATAAGTGTTTGATTTTATTATAGACCAGCTTTTACTCGCGACTTCGTCCACGTGGAATAGTTACTTTGGGCAGCATTTTCATTTTTAGGATATTTTGCAAATACTACACATTACAAACTGCTCTTTCCGCTGCTGGTGGCACTCTACTATGATTGAGCGGATATCGCTTGTCATTGTTGACCGTCTCTTTCATAGTATTTCCCTACGAACTTTTAGATCTTATTTCATCCCCATGTAGGTCAAAGTTTCAAAAATGCTCGAACCAATGTTTATAAATTACTACTTATCAAGTGCCTAAATACAAAGTTTGTGGTGTTATCTCCGAAAATAACGAATTCTCTAATTTCTGCGCAAATTTTAAGGAAAGTTCATTTAGAAACTGTAAATAGAGCTCGTCATTGTATTGCACAACGAGGACGTCACCTCAAACATCTGCTTTGAATACATAATTATTGTACTTACTAAGAAATAAAATGTACGGGAGTGTTTAATGTAAAATTTTTGGATATTTCTCGTTTTATTTTTAAAAAGTTATTATTGTCATTTTACTGATTAGGTAAAGTACTTTCGATATCAGTTTAAAGTTTTTTGATATCTGTAATAGTTACGGTGTTATAATGATTTTTCCCATATATTATTATTATCCATACAATAGATTATTCCACAGTTAACCACACTTAACATTTTCATTGTTACACAAATAAAATTTGCAAAACAACAAAATTTTATGAACGATACGGGACTCGAATCCACGACCTCCGGCATACAGTGCCGGTGCTCTAACCACCTGAGCTAACCGTTCGAGTGACGCTGTAAAGAGATAAAAATTATATATGGATGTGAAGTACTAAACCAAAATATTATAATTAATATAAGTTAATTGGTACTTATAGAAGCACGTAAAATATTGAGTGCCACGGCATCTTTCTTAGAGTGATTTCGAAAAGACTTCTTTGGCAGAGCAATGCACGCATACTAACACAAAGTGACATACAAATCGCGAGTGTAAGATGTAGCTTGTAACGCACACTATAGTAATAAAGCTTTTCATCGGTTTATCATATTTTCATCATTATCTAAGCCATACAATGAACGTCATTGAAGCCATAGACAGGATATGCCTAGTTTGGGGAAAAATAATTTGTGTATTAGTGTGACAATATTAAAAAAAATCTATACAAGTTTCATACGTCTGAACCAGTTTTCAATACAATACTGATTAGAGGCACTGACAGTCTACCACTTCTACGAACAAGCGTGGTTAAACTACGGTGTTATACTATGGAGTAACTGTGTAGCATCTATACTGTTTCAATACATGAACACGTTAACTTTCTATTATCTATTCATCAATTTTTTTTATTATTCAAAGAGTAAGCTGCAAACCTCAAAATGCAAACATTACCGTGCTAATATATACAACAAATCACTACATATTATAAAACAAAGTAATATATATAACAAATCACTACATATTATAAAACAAAGTAATATATATAACAAATCACTACATATTATAAAACAAAGTAATATATATATAACAAATCATTACATATTATAAAACAAAGTAATATATATATAACAAATCATTACATATTATAAAACAAAGTAATATATATATAACAAATCATTACATATTATAAAACAAAGTAATATATATATAACAAATCATTACATATTATAAAACAAAGTAATATATATAACAAATCACTACATATTATAAAACAAAGTAATATATATATAACAAATCATTACATATTATAAAACAAAGTAATATATATATAACAAATCATTACATATTATAAAACAAAGTAATATATATATAACAAATCACTACATATTATAAAACAAAGTAATATATATAACAAATCACTACATATTATAAAACAAAGTAATATATATAACAAATCACTACATATTATAAAACAAAGTAATATATATATAACAAATCATTACATATTATAAAACAAAGTAATATATATATAACAAATCACTACATATTATAAAACAAAGTAATATATATAACAAATCACTACATATTATAAAACAAAGTAATATATATAACAAATCACTACATATTATAAAACAAAGTAATATATATATAACAAATCACTACATATTATAAAACAAAGTAATATATATATAACAAATCATTACATATTATAAAACAAAGTAATATATATATAACAAATCACTACATATTATAAAACAAAGTAATATATATAACAAATCACTACATATTATAAAACAAAGTAATATGTATAACAAATCATTACATATTATAAAACAAAGTAATATATATATAACAAATCATTACATATTATAAAACAAAGTAATATATATATAACAAATCATTACATATTATAAAACAAAGTAATATATATATAACAAATCATTACATATTATAAAACAAAGTAATATATATAACAAATCATTACATATTATAAAACAAAGTAATATATATATAACAAATCACTACATATTATAAAACAAAGTAATATATATAACAAATCATTACATATTATAAAACAAAGTCCTCCGCCGCGTCTGTCAGTTCGCGAAAATCTCAAAATCTACTGGACCAATTTTTATGCTGTTTGTCACCAAAGGATAGCATGGTTTTGGAGGAGTGTTTAAGTATATAATTTGTTAAGTTTTTGTGTACATACTTGTATATATTAACGATATTTGTTGGAGGTGTCGAAAAAAAAAGCAGTCTGGGAGTTTCCAACAAAAACCCATTGATATATAACAAAATAATGTATGGTGGAATTGTGTATCTTATATAGATCTACAGAAATAATCTGGATGGCATATGTCTATCTCTTAAGGATAACATACTATATCAATTTTTATATTTAAAAAAATTGACAATTATAAAGAGGTAGTGTAAATTAGTTTACACAAATAGGAAATGAATCCTTATTATTTTATTGCTACATTATATTTTAAAATCATCACACAAATACGTTTTTGTTATATTTTTAATTAATTTACTTTGATTCCACATTTCCGAGGGCTTATATATCATTATTCCCGAATACTTACGTCATTTTTTTTCTATTCATAGAACAGTGTCTGTGGGGTCAGCTAGTAATATATAAGTTTGTAGGAAAACACCCAAACTTCTTCGCCAAAACTGTAGACGCACCTGGCGTAACATATGGACCCTATAGAAAAGAATGTTTTTCAAACAAATTCTAAAATAAAATTACACATTCCTTACCCATGGTCAATTAAATTTTATAATAATTTATCAGAATATTTATAAGCCGAACCAAATATTAATAAATACATAAGCTCCTTAAAAGCCAAAGTGAAGTAAAAGTTATTCAATTATACTGAAACGAAGCGCATTTGAATCGTCATTAAAAGTATTTAAGTTACTTAAATTACTATATGTTCGGAAAAGTAGAGCTAGTAGGAAGAACATACAAGAAACTTAACAGCCACTCTTTTCAATTAATAGAGTATTTTAAAATAGTGCAAAATTACAACCATTGTAAAATACTCTATATCTCTAAACTAGAAATATGTAAGTTTGTAAGAAAACACCCAAATTTTTGCACCAAACTATAGACGCACACCGGCGTAACATACCTCGTTATAAAAATAGTATTTCGTAAAATTAATCTAAAATTAAATAACACATCAGGTCCTTACTCAATGTCAATTAAAATTTATAATAAGGCACCAGAATACTTAAAAGCCTAACTAAATATTTATAAATTATATCGTTAGCACCATTGTTAGACTGGCACGATTAGATACTTGTATGCGTGGCATCTTGACACTCAATGGCATCTTTAAAATTTTGTATGTAACATATGCTTCGTATTATTTTACATTGAAATTAATAAAATAAAAAATACTTACTGATGATATGTGATCTCAGTGTCTTTCTTATTTCTTCTAGTATTATTTTTACAAACTTTTACTACGCAATCCGGCACTTAAATTCAATTATTAGCAAAGTTTAACAGAACATGTGGCACGTCAACGTCACACTGTGTTCGAGACTGGCTCGAGGAAGCCCAAATGGGCGTAGTATTAGTTGCCGCACTTTGCGACTACACCTGCCGTATCTAATTGGAGCGCGGCGGTGACCAATCCTTAACCTAAGCTTAGCATGTTTGTTCAAAACTTTAAATTGGAGTTCAAATCACGTTTTTTTTATTATTAAATCAGTTAGTGAGATAAGATAAGAATTCATATTCAAGCAAAGGGAGAGAAGAGTTTATCAAATGCCTAAAGTTGCAAACAATGAAGTCTGCAAACGTCGACAGAAAAAATGTTTTTAACAAACCAAGGACGCGACGTAACATTCAATTTATTTCTCTTTATCTTATTTTCTTTGTTGCGGTGCTTTATCAAAATTATCACACAAATATTCTACTTTGTAAGAACTTCTGCACAATTCTTTTCATCTCACCAATGTAATATGTTTGTAAAATGACTCTGAGAACTGTTTTAGAATCTTAATATATATAAATCCAGTGTCCCGATGTTTAACGGATTTTAATGAGGATAACTTCGTGGAGTGCAGTTTAGTCCAACTTGAGAGATAGGATAGTTTTTGTTTCGATTTGTTTTATATGGATAAGAGAGAATTTATTAACGCACGGTATGACAGTTCTGCTATGAAACGATTTTATTATAACAACAGGGAGCATATTTTACAAAATAGTTCTTGATGTCATCAAATTTTATTGACAAATTCATAAAGAACAGCATTTATTTTTTACTAGCTGACCCGGCAAACGTTGTTTTGCCATATTAATTATTTTTAGAGTTATACCGTTTCTTGGACATTGCAACATTACTTTATTTTTCTAAAATAAAAGATTTTTTCTGAAATGAACGTAGCCTAAGTACATCAGCTACTTGCCAATAAAAGTCCCGTCAAAATCGGTCAAGCCATTTCAAAGATAATCCGGAGCAAACAGACAGACAGCCAGACAAAAATTGTAAGAAATTTTATTTTGGTGTATGTACCGCATGTATATTCATATAGGTACATGTAGTAAAAAACAGTTATTTCAATATTACAAACAGATACTCCAATTTTATTTATATGTAGTTATAGATGTACAGAACAACGTCTGTCGGGTCAGCTAGTTTACTGTAAATAAATGAACGAATGTTTTTTTTCTTAAAAAATTCATTAATGTAAATCAATATTTTAATAATAATCAATATGAATGATATTTATATTTTATTAATAATCAATATTAATGTAAAAGAGGCTTTAGGGTTTAATCAATAGCTCTACTAAATATTTGTAAGGTTAAGTGATCCAGAAATTTCACATTTAATGAGTTGTGCTTTGATTATAATCAATTATCAGAAAATCCATTCAAAAACTCTATCAAAATGGAAAAGATGGACGAATGAGCGTGCGGGTCACCTGGCTGTAAGTGATCACCGCCGCGGCCGCCCATATTCTCTTGCAACAACATATGAATCACAGGAGCGTTGCCGGCCTTTATGGAAGGTGCTTTTTATCTTTTTTTGAAGATTCCAATGTTGTATCGTCCCGGAAACACCTCCCAAGCAAGCTCATTTCACATCTTTGTACGTACGTGGAAGAAAGCTTATGGTGGGGATGATATCCTAATTTGTTGCTTGGCAAATGTGGAATTCGGCGGCAGGAATCAGGTGAAACAGCTATTCGATAAAACTGCCCGTGATAAATCCTTAGTCTAAGGCTACAAATACAATACAAATAATATGTAAGATAACTGAAATGTAAACACTATGTGTATTGTATTACACCTTTTGATGTAGGGAACTTTGTAATATGGGTGAGCCCTTTGATGTTGATACCAGGAACAAACATAAAGTTAATAGACCTACTACTCTGCTAAGTCGAGTAAGTAAATCTTTGTGGGGCAATGTATAATATATGATTTTACAAAGTGATCCCAAAAGAATTGATAAAAGACGTTTATGTGGTAATGTTATATTATTACTATTAAAGTTAAGTCAGTTACAGTAACGTTAAGTCAATTGAAATATTTTTTAAGTCATTACAATTTAATGGTTTTAAAAAATATATCAAATTGTTCAGAAATATTTTTTTTAAATCTCCAGATGTATAATTAGTTTATTTATTACTACTATTGCATTCATATATAAGTTTTCAGAAACATTTTCGACATTCGCTAATTTGTTTTTGGTTTCTTCCCCCATTATTAGGACAGGTAAACGGTTCGAGCCTATACAGCCATAAGTATTTGTTAATATTCAATAACATTAACCTTCAATTTCTTATTATCAATTATTGGAACAAAGTTGCTTATTTTATTTAATGAGTGATAATTTTAAAATGTGCGAATAGTAGTATTAAATTATAAATGGAATATAATAATCTGTCAAATAAAATGGCGATATCCCATGAACATTTTATTCTTTCATCTTGACCTGTAAACTAAGTATTTATTTTCTGATGAATAATAATATCAAAACATTACGTTATAGCATTCTTAGTAAAATATATAAAATCTCACTTTATAAAATAATATTAGTAAATATTAATACAGGCATTTTTTTATTTTAGGTAGAGAAAATTCCAACTTTATTTCCAACTCCTAGGTCTTCAGTAATACGTGTGTGCTTAGTTGGTAACACTTGGGGTGCTACGAGAGATTACCTCCACGTGTGCTAAAGGGCCTTCAGTCCGAGGTGGAATGTTCTATTCTCCCGGAATGAAGACTACTGGCCGGTGCATCCTGGGTATCTGTTAGTGACTTTCTGTAGAAATATGGTCTGTTGCTGGCTGATGACTAAGAATCTCTCAAAAACCCAATCCAAGTTGTCATACATACCGTGCCGATGGATGCGTGGCTGAGGGGTTGCTCAGTCTTAAACGGTGTCTCTCCGGCACCGGGGCGAATCGGAGTAGTACCCAGCCCTTCGGTCGGCATGCGGGGCTCTGCTGTCCGTGACTTTCCTTTCCCTAGCTACTCGTGGGACTTATGTGGACCAAAACAAACAAAAAAACTTAAACCCATTAGTCTGCTCCTGGGAAGAATATTCCCAGGATGGAATAGTAGACGCTTTGGAGAGGGCTTTGCTGTCCTCTCCACCCGCGTCACACTCGAATGTCGAGGAGCCGAGACTAGTGGTAGAGGAAAGTGCATCAAGCGCTTCCGAATTGCCCCAACCGACGGCCCAGACTGATGAGGCTCCCAAGAGGGTTCGAAACCGCTTGGGAGGTGCCGCTAGGAAGAGGTACAAGAAGCTGATCACTGGGGTAGGAGCCGAAGAGGCCCTCGCCCTATGCAGGAAGCCTTGGGACCAAATCCTAAAGGAGAGGCCTACCCCTGAGCTGAAAACGCTAAAGCGCGCACGCTCTGAAGAAGACTCTCCCAAGTTGCAACCTCGCAAAACGAGTAGGTTGATTCCTCAAACCAAGCAAGCTGGTGTCATTTAACCCAGCTATAAGGACACAGTAGGTTCCACACGATTAGGGATCCGTAATTCGGACGCTATGAGTGAGGAACATATGAAACTTGTCCACTGAGCCCTAATCCTGGCCATTTCTAAAATGACCACAAAGGGCACGGGACCTAAGTTTCTGGGCTTCTCACACAGGCCAGGCTGGATTTTGATCACGTGCGCTAATCAAAAAAGTCAAGACTGGCTAGTGGGAGAAGTTCCCAATTTAAAACCGTGGCCCGAGGCGCAGCTCTCCATTATGGACGAGAAAGAACTGCCAAAACCTCAAACGGCCACAAGTTTTATTCCGGAGAGCGAAGCATCTAGCGTAGATGAAGCGCTCTCCCTACTGCGGGTACAGAACGAAGGACTCAACACAGAGCTCTGGAAGGTGCTATATGACAGGGTCGAGACAGGAGGTTGAGTTACGACCTTCAACGTTGACGACCCGTCTGCTTAAGCCCTGAAAGCTGTGGAGTCCAAAGCGATCATTGGATTCAAGAGGGTCAGCTTCAAATTTAAGAGTGGAACTACCAACACTCTTGCAACCTCTACGGACCCAACAGTCCCACAAGGGTCGGCTCTGGCCCAGGTAGGGGTACAGAACGCTCCGGGCACCTCCAGAGTTGGTACCACAACTATATCTATTCCAGCACTGACAGAGGCTCCAAGTACAACTGGAATTGGAGCCTCGGTTTCCTCTGTCAGAGCTGGACCTATAACTAAAGGTCCAACTAAGGGCAAATCGCAGGCCGGACGTCCTCGCGGTGAAAAACCGCACAAAAGGACGATTAGACCTGCAAAAGACAAAAAGCCCTAAAAATGGCACCAAAGGGTCAACCGGCGAGGATTCTTCAAGCTAACCTCCACCATGCTGTAGCTGTCACTGCAATAATGGAGCGCTGTCTTGGAGAAGGAACAGCAGACCTTGCCATCATTCAAGAACCTTGGGTTGCTGGCACTTCCATCCTAGGACTAAATACTGCTGGTAAGACCTTATTTTACGCCTGTGTGTGTGACGACTCAGTGGCGGCTTATGTAAATTTCAAAGGGTGGACTGGGTCTAGAGTAATCATCGGAGAACACAGTGACCCTACCAACATCATCAGGCCTGTGGTGGAATATGCGCGGAAACACAAGGCCGAACTACTGGTTGGGTGCGATGCCAACGCTCACCACTCCGCATGAGGGAGCACTAACATCAATAATAGAGGTGAGATTCTAAATGATTTCCTTAACTCTAACCATCTTGATCTTCTTAACATAGGTTGTACTCCTACCTTTGTAACCAGAGCAAGGCAGGAAGTTTTGGACATAACCTTCGCTACGGAAAATCTTGCCAGACATATCCTAAACTGGCAGGTAAGTAATGAAAACTCCATGTCCGACCACAAACACATAAATATACATATACATACATATACATATACATACATATAACTTTTTCTTTAGCAGCCACTCTTGACTGCCGAACCATAACCTTTAGGAATCCGAGACGGACTACCTGGGACACCTACCAGGTAAACCTAAGGCGGAACCTAGAATCAATTCCGAAGAGTATCAAGTCCGTAGAGAGCCTTGATCTAGCCGTGTCGGCTCTGACGCAAGGTATTATAGATGCCTATGAAACGAGCTGTCCACTAGAAACAAAGACCTCGAATCGAGAAGTACCGTGGTGGAACTCTAAGCTTGAAAACCTTAGAAAGAAAACCCGAATATTATTCAACAAGGCTAAAAACACCAAAAACTGGTCAGTTTACACAAAAGCCTTGACGGAATACAATAAAGAAATAAGAAGGGCCCGCAGAGCATCATGGAGGAAGCTATGTGAGGACGTCATGAGTACGACTCAAGGTGCAAGACTTCATAAAATGCTCTCGAAAACACGCCCGAACCAACTGGGACTTCTGAAAAGACCAGATGGGACTTTCACATCCGATGAGAAGGAAATCTTGGAACTTCTAGTCTCAACCCATTTCCCCGGAGCGCTCAATCTTGAGGTTGAAGAACTTAAGGCGAGTACACCATATAGAACTCGTAGGGAGGACTGGTGTATGTCCGCCAAAGTAATAAGACCGGCACAGGTGAAATGGGCAATTAAATCGTTCCAACCCTATAAAGCAAGTGGGTAGGATGGCATCCTTCCTATCTTGCTGCAGAAAGGAATTGACATTCTCCTTCCACATTTACTCAGGATCTACACAGCGAGTTTTGCATGTGGACACATCCCAGAACAGTGGACTAGGGTCAAGGTACTGTTTATTCCAAAGGCTGGCAGAAAGGACTACTCAATTCCAAAATCCTTCAGACCAATCAGCCCTACCTCATCCTTATTGAAAGGTATGGAGAAGGTGATAGACAGGTACATCAAAGATAAGGTTTTACCTAATAACCCCATCCACCGTACTCAACATGCCTATTGTAGAGGTAGATCTACTGAAACCGCCCTATTACAACTCGTAGACAGGGTAGAAAGGGCACTTGAGGACAAACAAATTGCGCTTTGCGCCTTCCTAGACATTGAAGGAGCTTTTGATAAAACACCCATAAAGGCCTTAGTTAAGGCTTTAGCCGATAAACTGGCCGACTCTACCACGGTCAAATGGGTTGAGTCGATGCTCTCAAGTAGGATTGTTAGATTGAGGCTACATGGTGTCTCTCTTGATGTAATGACCACAAAAGGATGTCCACAAGGAGGCGTCATTTCGCCTCTACTATGGACCCTTGTCATTGATGGGCTTCTCTATAAGATGGAAGAACTTCGAATTGACACTCAAGGTTATGCTGATGATCTAGTGATAATGATTCGAGGCGACAGCCAAAGTACCATCTCGTACCTTATACAAAAAGCGCTTAACATAATATCCAAATGGTGCCTAGAAAATGAACTGGCGGTTAATGCTGACAAAACTGTCCTGGTTCCTTTCACAAGGAAGCGGAAGTTGGAAGGCCTCATATCTCCGCGACTGAATAATAGATCTATACCGTTTTCCGACAAGGTAAAATATCTGGGACTTACTTTAGACCAGAAACTTACCTGGAATAGTCAAGTGGACGGTATTGTGCAAAAGGCAAAAATTTCCTTAAGTAGTTGTAGTCGTCTTGTCGGCCGAAAATGGGGTCTAAAGCCCAACATGGCCCTTTGGCTGTACACAGCCATTGTAAGACCACTTATATCATATGGCTCTGTGGTCTGGTGCAGAAAAATTGCCCAAAAGACCGTTATTGCCAAATTAGGAAGCCTTCAAAGAACTGCATGCGCGATAACAACAGGAGCCATGACGTACACGCCGGGAGCAGCCCTAAATGCACTTCTGAACCTGCCTCCCCTAAACCTATAGCTACAAAAGGAGGCGAGGGCCAGCATGCATAGAGTAATGACCCATATGCGGACTAATTGGCTCTCAAACTCGCTGCGGCTATTTGAGCAATCCTTACTGAGAGCGTGTAGATTCTGTAATAGTGCAGATGAAACCCTGCTACACATTCTCTCTGAATGTGGTCCTTTAATGCATAAACGTAGCATCTCTTTGGGAAGTCCAATCCTTCAACCATTTAAGATACGTCAGCTCACTGCAAAAGACATAATAAGATTCATGAAAAGAATCAATGTTTGCAGTGAGCTATAGTTTAACAGTGGCTATCACAATAGATCACATTGGTCGCAGTGTAACAGGGTTGAAATGAACTGGATCAAAGCCACTTTACAAACCATAACCATAGTTGGTAACACGGCTTCGTTTAAAATATATATATTTTAATATATTTATGTATCTGTTAATTATTCCTAAAGTTAATTATTATAAAGTTTTACTTCAATCGCGCGTAAAGGTTACACACTTAATTTTTTTTTCTTTCAACTATTATGCTTATTAGTATGTTATTTGGTAAAAATAAGTTTCACTTGAATCGTGGTTTCATTTTAAATTTTAAATTATTTAATTTTATAGGAAATTTATGAACGATGCGGGTCTCAAACACGCAACCTGTCGGGTTCCGTCCGGGCAGTCTTCCAACTGAGGCAACCGTTCTAGTGACGTATGGTTCGTAAATCTTGGAATGTCTTTGTCAACTCTCAGGTTGTGGCTTCATCTACTGGAATCGACGCCCAGTAAATACCGGTTTAATATAATATAAAAAAATCATTTGGCCCATAAGATGCCTTACTAAAATTCAAAATATATTTATAAGACTAATTAATATTGCTAATAACAGACTCCAGCCTAGTAATTACTATTCTGCGAGTTGTTCTCGATTTAATTAAATTTAGTAATTACGACCTAATACAGGAACTAATATGATTAAAGAAATATGTTTTGATTCGGCTTTGAGGATCACTTACTTAACTAAGCGAAAACGCGTTAGAAGTTCCTTTACCCTGAGGTCTTTTTTTTAGCTTATGTGAGTTTATTAACAATATTTAACAAATATTATAATATTTCAACTGGAAAAAAATAAACAACAAATTAGTATTTGGTTATTAGATTCATAAAATTGAAGCAAAATCATGGTGTAATTCAGTTTCTTTTTATTTTTATGTATTATCAAGAAATCTAAAATAAAATTATTAATTATTAATAGGAGGTCAAATGTACAGTGAATTAATTTACCGGGTTGATATGTGGTTCACATTCATCAAAATATTACGTGTTTCTATAACATAACTTGTAAACGTAGAGACATAAATCCTTCAACAAATATACGCAACGAATGAATGATAGATAGGCTTTCGAGAACAACATGAACTGGTTATATTTTCTCCACATTTGTAATGAAAATAAAACAATACTTATATATACTCTTATATTTACAATTCTTATACATGAAGTAAATAAAACTCAAGTGGCAGTGGGCAGGGCACATAGTTCGACGGACAGATTGGCCGTTGGGGCAGTAAAGTCATCGAATGGCAATCACGCAGACGAAGACTTATTGTTGCTAGACTTTTTTTAGACAAGATTTTTTTTTTATATTCGGACACTTTTACACAAATTATCTTCAATCTAGGCATAGCTTTTTCTATGTGTACATGACAACGATATATTTAATACAGTATACTTACTCAAATATACATAAATACGCAACACCCATGACTCAGAAAGAAACAACTATATTCATCATATAAATATTTGTAACTACCGAGATTATGGCACTTACTATAAAAATGAACCACACCCATCTCCATGTACTGTGCATCAAGGGCTAATACATACAATAAAAATAAAAAGCCTTTATTGTTGTTTACAAGTTTTACACAGAGTAGTTTCGTGTGCCTAAAATTAATTTACTTATGACTACTATCTAAAAACACATTTTGACTATTAACTAGAGTTTAACTAATATTCTAACAATTTTAATATCTATTGCTTATCGGCAAACGGTAGTTCGGTTACAACTTGTCTTCCGACAAAGGCCTCCTCTAAAGCTCTCCAGTCTTTTCTCATTTTTGCAGTGCGAGTCCATGTTGAACCCGCTATTTTCTTAACATCATCCTCCCATCTCTTAGCCTGTCTTCCTCAACTCGTTGCCGATAGCAATAACTGTTACTAAGGTTGTCGTATCCTAAAGAAAAAATGAATAATAAATGGGTATATAAATCCACATGTCTGTACAAATTGTATATAACAAGATGTATGGAACAACAGTTCAGGAGTGAACTTTACGTATTAAATTAATCACTGTTGTACTCTACGAATATGTGAGAACTTTGAAGTACTTTAGATAGCAATATAACAACGTAAGTGACAATGTACATGAAGTTTGTATCCTAAACTTGGACTGATAAAATACTGGCGTTTTAATACTTTAAACAAATAATATAATAGTTCTGAAAGGGATCCTATATTGTAGTGGAAAGGTTTAACTCAAGAATACATTAAAATATATCCAATGAAAATAAGGGTGTGCAGATTATGTGAAATATTAATTTATATTTATTTAATTTTTTTTTTATTAAAGTTAAGAACGAGACGAGCAGGACGTTCAGTTGATGGTATACGACCTGCCTATTACAATGCAGTGCCGTTCAGCATTCTTGAAAAACATACAAATTATAAGCGGCACTACAATTGCGCTCGTCACCTTGACACATAAGATGTTAAGTCTCATTTGTCCAGTAATTTAACTAGCGACGGCGCCCTTCAGACCGAAACACAGTAATGCTTACACATTATTGCTTCACGGCAGAAATAGGCGCCGTTGTAGTACCCACGATCTAGCCAAGGTAGAAGAGCAAAGGTGCAACGATTTGAACATGACCAGATCGTCGGATTTATTATCGAGAGACCATAATTTTATTAAAATATGATCAACACAGCCAGCTTTGATTTTGGTAAAGTGACAATCACAGAATTCTACGGCATAGCAATTTTATTATTACAAATGAAATAAGGTTGTTCGGCTGTGCACTAAAAGCATAGTTAATACTATGCTACAGTACATTACATTGTAAAGGTGAGGCCAAGTATCTGGAGCCTAGGGCGACGGTGAATGAGCTGCCTGTAGGCTATTCGAACGTTGTACAGTTAAATTTTAGTAAAGACACAGCGCTGTGTGTCTGTGGAACTTATGGCCATCCTTAAAATATTTTATAAGTAATTAACCTGCAACATTTGAAATTGGAACTCTTTGGTTGTCGAATACAGTTAATTTCTTTCTCCTTCTTGTTTTCTTTATTGCTTGTTTTGACGTAGTTTTTAACGGAATTTACATTTACCATAGATTCAACTTATGTAAATATTCGTAGTATTCTACGAACTGTGAAATCATTTATCGTATGATAATAATATTTTTCAACACTTCACACTTGCTCGTAAGGTGAGCCTTATTACATCGTTCTTAGGGCCTTAAACCGCACTATAACACACTGTGCATAATCGAATTATCCCTACAAAGTTAAGTTGGTACCTAACTGCAAGTTATATGAGAGTAAACAGAGCATTTTCAAATTTGACAGAACTGAAATTCAGAAACTGACTCAAGACTAACTAATTATAAGACTGTTTGTCATTCAATGCGACAGGAAAAATGCACAGAAACGTAATGAGACTGACGTCTCCATAATAAGCCTCACAGTGAAGAGACTTGTATTCACTGACAGTAGATACAAGCATTTCAAAATGATCATGGTAACGCGAACCTTTAAGAGTAACGTAACCTTTTAGAGTTTATCTCACCAAATAACTCATTATGACTCACATTATGAGAGTTTCTTGTGCCGCTTATTCTGTCTCAGAGCGCCATTTGTTTTCGAAGCATTATCTAGTAGAAAAGACATCAAAAAGAATTCTAAAGGAATCAATTTTGAGAAATTAAATATCTTTTTATGACTTGAAATCCATCAATAGGTCCCCATACAAATGATAATATTCTATTAATATTAAATGTGAAAGGTTTGCAGAAGAGGTGTATTAAACTTAATATTTATTAAGTTTTTTTATACTTTTTAGTTTTTGAAGTGTTTTTTTTAAACGTAGTTTTTTAGTTGTACTTCTTACTTCACAGATAGTTGTATGTACTTCACAAAAATCGTCACCCTTTTGCTATTAATAGTGATTTTTATTATTATAAAACTAGAAATAAGGGATAGCTTGTAACTAATTCTAGTAGGTTTCGTAAGATTAAATGTATACACTTTTATAATAAAGTCCCATCCCACTGTTCAGACATTATAATTAAATAAATTTAAAGGCTTTATTAAATAATGGTAAATCCTACTACTCCACAGCTGAATATCTAAGTGACAGCCTGGGACTAGATTTAGATTATTTTATAGCACTAGCAATGACAGAACAATATTGTATATTTCATTAAAAAGAACGCAGAAAACGAACAGAGAATAGTTAATAGAGTGCGCCAACCACATAAAAGGTAAATAAACTTTTTTCATTTTCACAGACGGAACAGTTTTAAGAAAAATTACACTAAGGAGAATTAGAATGGAAAAGCAAACACTGTAGTATTTATTAGATCTGTTTTATTTTTAAAAATACAACTGTTGTAAGAAATATTCTAACGGGTCTTTACTGTTGGTCTGCATGCGACATCTCATGGCTTTTAGTGTTTGGGTTCTCAGAAGTGTGTATTGCCGTCACACGACAGCGACCACTGCATAATATAAAATTGAAGTTTTTATGTTAAATTTGACATTATTTTAGTAATTGTTGTAGTAGTTTTTTGTAGATGTATATTATAATTTTTTAATTTATTTCTACATACACACGTAAATAATTACAACAAGCAAAATCACAAGTGGTCAGAGGAGTGCAACGGGGTCATTATTTTGCGTCAGTCATTGTGTCTTAACAAGGAGTCACAAAGCTTCATGCGTGAAGAATATGTCCTAACCGAACAAAGAGACTGTATTAAATCATTTCGTCAAACCTATTAGCTTAGAATACGCTTTTTAAAAGAAAAGCTAAGACATTCCAGCAAGACTGCAACTGGTCACGAGGCACGAAACACCCAAGCGTGGCTGGAAGTCAACTTTCGATTTTAAAAGACTTGTATACTGGCTCACGCTCTCTTAACAACACGCTAACATCGAGTAGCTTAAGTGTGCGTCCATACTGCGAGCCTAGCGCGAATGCGACGACGGGCGCGAAATATTAAACATATAAAACGCGCCTTTGCGTCCTTACTGAAGTGACTAAGGCCTAGGAAGCCTAAGTAGGAAGCCTAGCGCGACAGGTTCGAGCGAGTTACCGTGCGGAGGTTTCAAACGTTCCTATTCGCGCGTTATGGCCGCACTACGAGCCTAGTCAGCGAGCGACCTAGCACGCGGATGGCGGGGAAAACAAACCTGTTCGGTCTTACCGCTCGGCGTGTGCGCGGCTGCATATTGTTTTTTTGTTAAATGGCGGTAAACACTGAATTGTTTATACGTGCAAATTAATCTAACCCACCTATATGGCAAAGTAAACATCCACAGGACAGTAATTTTTAGGGTATAACCTCAATTCTTCATGCACATTATAAAAATCACCACATTGTTCTCTGTTTTGATTTATTTCGTGTACATCATCTTTAATGTTCCACACTTCCCATCTCAAAATCGGACTGTCAAGTAAAAATACTATAAACCGCTACGAGAGATTGCGTCCCACTGTGGACACAGCACGCCTCGCTCGCCGCGCCCGCCTTAGGGCCCCGTCACCGCGCATTCAGTGTGGACGCACACTAAGAAATCTCTAGAACAGGTCGTGAACAAAATCTCTATGAACATGAATCCATCGATCGGTGGCAAGACAGATCAAGGAATAGAATAGAAATAAATTAATTTACCAGAGGGAGTGACAATAACATAACATATTGCAACAACACTTACGTACAATGTAGCTCACTTCATCGTACATCGGTTTGTAAAGGGCCTTTGATATGGGGAGAAGAACTGATAAAAAACTCCCAACCCAATTTTTTAATCATATAAATAACAACTAAGCGTACTTAAAATAATACTAGCTGACCCGGCAAACGTTGTTTTGCCATATAAAGTATAATTCACGCGATAGTTTTATAAGTAATAAAATCCTATAATGATGTATAGGCTATAATACAGCCTATTTTATAGCCTATACATCATTTTGTTCTATTGTCAATAGTTTTTGCAGCGCACGCAAAAATAGGTTTTCTATTTTACACCTTGTGTTACTAAATAGCAATTTTATTACGGATCCCTAATTTTGAAAAAAAAAACATAGCCTATAGCCTTCCTCGATAAATGGACTACCCAACACTGAAAGAATCATTCAAATCGGATCAGTAGTACCAGAGATTAGCGCGTTCAAACAAACAAACAAACAAACACTGCAGCTTTATAATATTATTATAGATTATACAATTTTAGGTGGCCTGCGCAGAACCATACAAGAATCATGCATCATTGTCCTCTTTATAATTTACTATACTGTAGAAAGCCTTCTTCCATTATAATAATAAGTTCCGGACTAGTAGTTATAAAATACGCACAATTATGTCGTGGATAAAGAAGATATATTGTATTCAACAGAAGCAAATACCACGAAACCTCAGCGTGCGTCCAGTGTGCGGAAATAAAAATAAATAATAACCCAATCTTGATTAGTATTCAAGGCGTAACACGCAATATCTGGTGAGGCTACTAAAACTAAAGCCGCTTTTCCACCGCGAGCGGAGCGGACCTAATAAGGACTCCGTTCATGTTGCAAGAGTGAAAATGATACTTGTGTTTCCACCAATAAATAGTCGAACGGAAAGGACTCAGCGAGCCGAAAGAGTTGAAATTAACTCGCACAGTTCTAGCAGCGTTTCCACAGAGAAAGAGGTGAGAAGGGGCGACCGAACGAGTAAAAAGTGGTTCTAACGAGTTCACTAAGACAAGGTCTCGGCAACTAGTTTAAAACGGACCATAGTCTATGTCAATAGGCGATAAAAGATTGAAGTTTCTATTTTTTTTCAATTTTTTATAATAGATAAAGGCGCGTTAGGTTATTTTTCTATATAGGTAGGAACTTGATCACTGTCTTATCTTGATTCCGTGTCACTCGACAACATCTCGAATACCAAACAAAACCAAAGTTACCAACTGAACTCGCTATCTGTTGAAATTAACTGTTCATTTTTCATTTCTCATTTTCCGTTCAGCTTGCTTCACGCATTTCTCTCTCTCATTATCCTTTTCGGCCAAACCATTTTCCACTAATTACCCTTTCGCGGTGGAAATCTGGCTTTATAGCCTATTTATTCATTTTTGTTTCATAAGCCGTTATAACTTACGATGTTACATAAACTTGACCAATTTCTACACAAAAACACCGTTTTTGAGATTATAGTTTACCTAAACTTGTATCTACGTAATGTGACATAATATTATGAACATTAGAATGAAATAGACCAAAATAGTTTATTCGTCTAGATATACTAGCTTGCTGCTATACAACCGATGAAAACAGGCCAGATTTATTACTTTAGTGTGCATGACAAGCTACGTTGTACATTCGTGATTTCTATGTCAATTTCGAACTTTCAAAATAGAGGTTAACTGTCACCCTCAATTTTTTTCGACGTTTTCACGGCTGTCACAGTCTATCTAGACGTATAATTAATGATCTAATGAAATAAAGTTTAACTGCGTAGTTACAATATACGTGTAAGTATTGTACATTTTTAAATTTCCCGCCAACCTTTGAAAATTTTAGGAAACATAAAAAAAAACTCTTACTAATATTATGAATGCAAAAGTGAGTTTGTTTGATTACTACGCTTTCGCATCGTAACTAATCAACCGGTTATCATGAAATTTTGCGCACAGGTTGCCCGGAGTACAGAATAATACGATTAATAAGAAATTCAAAGCTTAAAATATATTTACTTATCCGTTAGTTTGTACTTGTTTTGACCGTTACTTTATGTAATCAATTATTATTTACTAACTATTTTTAAATTGAGTTCTTGCTTGAATTTTATATACAACAAAAGCTGCTTTTTGAATTATTAGCAGTCTTTTAAAAATATTTCATTACTCAAAAGCGTCTTAATTATATGACTCTAGCGTCTTATATCACCAATATTCATAACAATAGTTGCTTAATATCAATTAAATAATAAATAACTTGCAATATTTACACTAGGTATAAAATGCAATAGCGTTTGTGTGGAAGCCAAGGAACGTTACACAATAATAGAGAAACAGACAATATGTAACCTTTTGATATTTAGCTATGGAGAGGCACGTAAGCTCATTTTTCATATTTATCGTAGCAGCCATATAAATTGGCTTAATCACAAATTTTCTTTGAGTGGTAGTTATTCTGTTTAGGTATTATATTATTTGGACGTGGTCATCATTATAGTATATTTATTACAGAGCTTGTATCTACTATTTAATAAGTTAATTATCAGCTTTCGACAAAGGGCAATACATCGACTATAAGGTTAAGCTTTCGTAGGTCTGTTGTTGGCAAATTATTTTCTGTGTCAATATGTTATTGACATGTCCTATTTCTTATGCAGTGTCTAAGTATATGTCGAATTTGTTGTCTTAATTTACAATAAGTGGATTAATCCTTGCCGGAATAATGCTAATGCCTTTGCTAATGTTTAATATAATGTATGCAAATACAAAATAATGTTTTCTCTTTTTAGGCTTTTTTACTTACTAATTGAATCCATCATTAGAGCTGATTTTGATTTAAATGGAATCAAACTTTTAGTAAAACCTTTTTGACATAACCTTTTTGGCTTCTTCATGATGACTATAAATCATATTATAATATAATATTTTTAAATTAAACCGTATTACTTGAAACTATATTATAAATATTACTATATTAATATAAAATTCATTTTCTGTCTGATTATACATTCGCCTTTATTTTATTATGTAGTATATTTTTAATGATTTTCTTTAACAAGTATTTTACCAACTGTGATAAGGGAGCAATTATTTATCGTTTTAAAAATATCCGAACATAGTTTTGAACTTGTGATTACACTTAAAGTAGCTGTAATACATTTACGGAGTGGGTTTAGTTTTACGATATCCATCTTAGCAAGCGTAGATCGCTTATGTTCGCTATCACAATTTGAATATATGTTTCATGTCTTCTTCATCAAAAGTTATCCAATTTACTTTATGTTTGTTCACAAACTAGAGCAACCACGATATGTATGGATTAATATACTAGTATTTCAGTAAACGTCGTATTACTAATAGTGTGAGGAGGACTGACTAAGTGGTCACTTATTTAAACTCAACTAACATTTATAGATGAGACAATCTTTTATTATTAGTATGTATGTCGCAGGGAAATGATAATATCAGAGATTTGGTCAATTCCCTAAATGATTTGATCAAATCACGGAGAATGATTAAAGAACAATACGATTTTATCATTCCTCTAAACAAACCTAGTGATTTGATCAAATGCCTGGGTTGGATCCGTGAAATGACAATGAGTGACGCGACTAGAAGAACTAAGGTTGTAAAAGCGAGCGAAGCGAGCATAAGACTTGAGTCAAACCCCGACTCGGACAGGTTAGGTGGCAAACCATTCGTGTTTTTTGTTCAATAATAAGGGCCCCGCGAAGCGGGGCTTCTACTTGGCCTTCACAGAAACTTTTATCTGTTTTGAGGTTAGGTTATATTAATTTGATTTTCAAGAGACTGGTGCGTTACCTTTTCATGGGACATCTCCCTCCCTCTCCCGTCCCCTCTCACCCCCGTCCACCTGCGACACGATACTAAATCCTTACCAAATTATGTCTAAGTCCAAATAAACCTTATAGATACCAAAGAAAATACTTTTTGTTATTTCAAGGAACCAACTCTGGCATTTGGTCAAATCACTAGATTTGATTCGAGAAATGATAAAACCGTGTTGTTATTTTAACAGGTTCCGAGACTCACTGATTTTATCATTTCCCTGCGACATATATTATACGTAAGTAACCATCCCTACTCTGTGGTATTTAAATAATGTTTGTCTTTGTAAATTTGTGGTTTCTACTGTAGGTATTTGTTAATACCTGCCCTAATTGCAAGAGTTTATTTCAGTGCGTTTAGTACGTACCTAGTTCAGGTTAGGGGACTATTCTATACAAGTCATCCTCCATTAATTCAAAATTCATGCTGTAAGACTTTCATTTGTTTCTGTGACAGTTCAGTGAATATTACGTTAACTGAACTTGATGCCTTGATAGTCCAACGGTGATGATCTTGCTGTTGCAATTATTATCTAGATAAAATTCTTCTATAAAATTATTAGTGTTCATCTGGTTGAGATTATTTGTTACATTGCAAGGTCCCACTCTAAAAGGTTGATTGGTTTTGGACTTATCTAAGGAGTTTTTACTAAAACTAATCAAGTGACCAATATTTATTGGAAATATAACTGAAGCTACATGAAGTAACTCACTTGTTTCAACATTAATTATTTACGATCTCTGTTGTATTATTATGAACATCGACGTTAAACTGCAAAAGCACGAGTTCGTACGTCGCTATAGTCCCGGCAACCTACAATACAAAAAAATATTGTTACTCCTACATATATTATACATAAATTCATATAACAACATATAGTCTTCATAAAAGAATATTTCAGTTTCAATAAGGTGTAGCAAAAAGTCCTGGGAACACCCCAAAAGGAAGACCATTAAAAACCGGTGAGGATGATGTCCAATTTTATGACTTATCATGCAAAGGTGGAATTCGGCGGCAGGAATCAACACAATGAAGTGACGTCTCTACGCAACGCCAAGTGATCCAGCCGTTCACAGGCAACTGGAACTCCGAAAATTTGAGCTGCAGCACGCGGTCATATGGTATGATAGCTGATACTGAGGTGCGCCACACCAGAGATGACAGCAATACTCCTAATAATATGTGGCCAGACCTGCGCTTTGTACAGTGTTAGAATATGGGCCGGCATGGAGTTAGTGAAGAGCGGTGATACGACAAATGGGGTTTTTTTTGTGGTAAGCGCGCAAACTTGAGTCTTGGATATACCCACTGTTTCCATGGGATATTTAGTCCCTGCTTATTCTAGAGATATCAGGAAATGGATATCGACATGTCATTTAGAGCAGGTCATAATATATTATTAAATAGAAAAAAAAATTGTAGTCCAAGGGGCTTAGATTTGGGCTAGATGGGGAACAGTCTTCAGCTCTTTTATAGTCCGGAATGTTGACTTCCAGCCCAGCTTGGATAGTTCATGCGTTGTGATGAGTAGTCTTACTGGAAAGTCCAACATGATTTGTAAGAAGGGTCATTTTTATAACAGTCCTTTGATAAACTTTGATTGAAGTCTTTACTCCATTTTCACAGAAAGTTTGTGACTCCTTGATAAGACCCAAACGAGGACTGATGTAAGATTTATTTATTTTTTATTTATTTATTTAACACCAACAAGACAAACACTAACAAAAGTATAATAACATTATTACAATGAATAATAAATTCTAAGTGTTGACTTAATTATAGGTGATACACACATTTCAAAAACATAGACACAAACATATTTAATTAAAATAAATGTAAACATTATCGGAATATTACAAATTGAATTAAACGTAAATGAATAAGAGATCAATAATATTATATAATAATTAAAACATGCATCATTTCACAATTATATAAAACAGACTTAAACTTATCAGTATTTATTAATTATTTGAATAAAATATACTTTTTGCCTATAATTTACAAAAAAAAAAAATCATGAATATAAATGAAATAAATTCCGTTTAAATGACGAAATATGGTCTGAAAATATATCAATATCAACTTTTTTATCTTTTTCTTTTTCTTTTTCTTTTTCTTTTTCTTTTTCTTTTTCTTTTTCTTTTTCTTTTTCTTTTTCTTTTTCTTTTTCTTTTTCTTTTTCTTTTTCTTTTTCTTTTTCTTTTTCTTTTTCTTTTTCTTTTTCTTTTTCTTTTTCTTTTTCTTTTTCTTTTTCTTTTTCTTTTTCTTTTTCTTTTTCTTTTTCTTTTTCTTTTTCTTTTTCTTTTTCTTTTTCTTTTTCTTTTTCTTTTTCTTTTTCTTTTTCTTTTTCTTTTTCTTTTTCTTTTTCTTTTTCTTTTTCTTTTTCTTTTTCTTTTTCTTTTTCTTTTTCTTTTTCTTTTTCTTTTTCTTTTTCTTTTTCTTTTTCTTTTTCTTTTTCTTTTTCTTTTTCTTTTTCTTTTTCTTTTTCTTTTTCTTTTTCTTTTTCTTTTTCTTTTTCTTTTTCTTTTTCTTTTTCTTTTTCTTTTTCTTTTTCTTTTTCTTTTTCTTTTTCTTTTTCTTTTTCTTTTTCTTTTTCTTTTTCTTTTTCTTTTTCTTTTTCTTTTTCTTTTTCTTTTTCTTTTTCTTTTTCTTTTTCTTTTTCTTTTTCTTTTTCTTTTTCTTTTTCTTTTTCTTTTTCTTTTTCTTTTTCTTTTTCTTTTTCTTTTTCTTTTTCTTTTTCTTTTTCTTTTTCTTTTTCTTTTTCTTTTTCTTTTTCTTTTTCTTTTTCTTTTTCTTTTTCTTTTGCTTTTCCTTTTCCTTTTCCTTTTCCTTTTTCTTTTTCTTTTTCTTTTTCTTTTTCTTTTTCTTTTTCTTTTTCTTTTTCTTTTTCTTTTTCTTTTTCTTTTTCTTTTTCTTTTTCTTTTTCTTTTTCTTTTTCTTTTTCTTTTTCTTTTTCTTTTTCTTTTTCTTTTTCTTTTTCTTTTTCTTTTTCTTTTTCTTTTTCTTTTTCTTTTTCTTTTTCTTTTTCTTTTTCTTTTTCTTTTTCTTTTTCTTTTTCTTTTTCTTTTTCTTTTTCTTTTTCTTTTTCTTTTTCTTTTTCTTTTTCTTTTTCTTTTTCTTTTTCTTTTTCTTTTTCTTTTTCTTTTTCTTTTTCTTTCTCTTTTTCTTTTTCTTTATCCTTTTCTTTATTAACAGTAGTTATTATGACACCAATACATTTCTTATGTGATAATTTATATATAGCATTATAACTCAACATCAATCTATTAATTGGAGAATAGCGTCTTTGACGTGAGCGTGTGCTTTTTTCTACGAATGGCATAAAAGACGACGGCCTTATTGTCTTCAGTGGGGAACGAATATTTAATTGAGGTAATAAATAGGTACTATCAATGACGCCATTCACCAACTCATATAAGAATGTAAGATCGAGGAGCTAGGATGATAAAAACATTCAATTTTCTGACTTGTGAAGCTTCTTTGGAGCTATAAGCGTACACTTTGACATTTAGCTTGTTATAGTGCTTCTTAGTTGTAAGAAACGATATAATTACTACGACATACATTCTACTATTTACTAATTAATACAGAGACGTTTTTTCGTTTGGTTATTCTGCAAAAACTAATATGTAATGAACCGATCGGAGTAATACATAATAATATATTAATCATTATGGATACATCTTGTGATCTAAACCAAAAGATGCAGTATGTTTCGGAAAGGTATATATTATTTATAGTGACTACTCATTACCGTTATATATAATATTGATTAAAATTTTAATACTCACAGATATGACTAGTGTTCTGGTGATAGGAAACATATTCATTCCAGTAAGTGCTACCGTTTCACCGTGGATTTGATCGATGAATCGCTGAACCTAAAATAATAGACATATTATTATACAGACACCAACAAATATACAATTATATATTATGAAAAAATCCAAGAACTATTTATATTGGCCCTTTCTCAATCCAATCTATGCAATACATAAGGAAACTATTTCGAACGCTTGCGATATTTTAAGATACACACACTGTCTTGTAAGATATATTCCATATTGGATTCTATCGTTGTGTATAAAATTGTAAACGATGGAATTCACTGCCCCGATATTCTCTCTTCAATTATCCGCTCCCCTGAGACTCCCGAGAATATTCACATGCGATTTTTTTTAACTTATACTGCAAAGTCTAACCTAGGTCACTTGCGTACTCTTATAGAATCGTTCTCACTTACAATAGCCTTCCGAAAATAGATCGAAGTATAGACATTTTAAATGATAATTTCTTTGCGCTTCGGAATAAACTTCGAAAATTGATATGTAGACAGGAATTTAATTTGCCGATCAATAAAATTATGTATTATTTTAGTTCTTTAGTTAGTAAAATAAGTCTTGTTCATTTTAAATTATTTTCACTTTGCTTTATAGTCCATTATATACCAGTGGGAGGCTCCTTTGCAAAGGAAGCCGGCAAGACTATGGGTACCACAACGGCGCCTATTTCTGCCGTGAAACAGTAATGTGTAAATATTACTTAGTCTGAAGGGCGCCGTAGCTAGTGAAATTACTGGGCAAATGAGACTTAACATCTTATATCTCAAGGCGACGAGCGCAACTATAGTGTCGCTCAGAATTTTTGGGATTTTCAAGAATCTTGAGCGGCACTGCATTGTAATGGGCAAGGCGTATCAATTACCATCAGCTAAACGTCCTGCTCGTCTTGTCCCTTATTTTCATAAAAAAAAGATACTTTGTTTTACAATTAAAATATATGTTTAGGTATGTAATATTTGCATGTGGTCGTTGCCTGTGAGTACAATAACACTTACATTTAGGTTTATTTTGAATAATATGTAGTGTAATTAGTTAGTCATTATTATGTTAGCGATGCTAATAAATAAATAAATAGGCTATGGTCACTAGAACGTCGACATACAAAGTAATTTAAATATTTATTTTAAATTTTGATTGAGAATACATTCCGTCGCTATGCAATGCTATGTTCATAGCGTATTAACGTACACTAAACCTAAAAACTAGTGTTAGACCCCGGAGAAAGGCGTCGCGTCCCTGTTGTCACTAAATAAAGTCGGCTGCTTCTGTGGAAAGAATACTTCCACTGGTTATACAAACCTCTATGCAATAAGCTGGTGAAGGAACAGAATACAATATTGGTGCAGCTAACAATGGCTCGGAGTGCACATTTGACGCTAGCAATGCCACCAGCAGGCTCAAAACTATCAAGAATATGAGTGATGTAACATACGATATCACCTGTTCATATTCGTGGGATGTTCTAAAATAAAAAAATTATACAATTATGCATAGTTTATCCAATTTGTTATTAAAAGGTGATAACACTCACTTCTGGGATTAATTATTCAAATTAAATTTTTAACCAAAAATATTTTTTCGTTCGACAACCTGAGAGTTGAACAAGGCATAGATACCAAGATTTACAATCAATGCGTCTCTCGAACGGTTGGCAAAATTGGTAAGAGCGATTCCCGCAGCGTTCATAAATTTTGGATACAAATTTAATTTGTATCATTTACACAGTTATATATAAATCTTTAAATCAGTTTATTAACAAGTCTGCGAAATTGGCCAAGTGGGAATTTTTATTTCTCACTTTAAAATTTTTAGTCCCCTTGTATGATTTTGGCGAATTCTGCAGTCCTTTTAGTTCTAACCGTCCCGATCTTTTATAGACTCCGACAGAGGATTTGTAATAAAGTCTTCTTTCAGTAAATAATAAAAAAAATTAAATGACCGACGGCTCTATACCCGCCTTGTGCAAGGCAATCACTGCAATTCTGTTTTTTTTAACAGTCCATTTAGTTTTTGTGAGTTTATATTAACCTAGACAAAAATATGTGAAATTGCGGGAAATTATAAATTCGAAGGAGTTCCAAATGAATTTATAAAAAATTTTAAAGTTGTACCAATGTATTTTATGGATACACTGTATTATTGTATTTTGAGAAAGTAATAAAATCCAACTGTTATTGATTATTTTATTACGTTTTAATTCCATTTAAATTATATTACATAGTTGACATATATTTAAAAAAAAAGTATAGATATACATCCAAACTATTAAACATTTTTTATGTAATATCCAGTCCACTTTTTGAATATGCCCTGTACTTTTCCCGGGGCGTAAAAAGAATAGGGGAGTCCCAGGCCCATGGGTGTCGTAAGAGGCGCCTAAGGGCTTTTAAGAAGTGGGAGAGTCACGCTGCCGTCTTTTGACGTCAGCACAATCGGGCCAGACTCGTCCGGGTTAATTACCACACTCGCACAGAATACCGGCGTAAAGTAGCGGCCTAGTGCCGCTATGATTCGCATAGGTTAGTGTCGAGGACAGGTGGCCATTCCCCCCCCCCCCTCCACCCGAATATGACAGCGGATCTTAAAAAGATTTTACCCCAGGAGGGTAACGGCTCTACCAGAGTCGGAGAATCCCTTCCCGAGCACTCTAGCTCGGGTTGCCCTTCGTATTCTGGGGGAAGACACAGAACCGCGCATGACCAAGGACAGACGAGGCAGTAACACCACGGCACCCCGCTCCAAACTCAACGTGGACTTTTGCAATATCAGGGGAATTCACTCCAATTTAAACGCCGTCCACCACCACCTTGAGACGGCGCAGCCGGACTTGTGTTTCCTTACGGAGACGCAGATATTTCGACCTAGCGATACGTCATATTTAACGTACCCCGGGTACAAAATTGAGCACAATTTTTTGCCTCATGCCGGGGTAAGTGTGTACCTTAGGGAGGATATCTGCTGTCGCCGTCTCGGCAATTTTGAGGGTAGGGACCTGTCCACTCTCTGGCTCCGCGTAGATTTAGAGGACCGCGTCCGCATCTATGCGTGTGTCTACAGGTCCCATAGTGGTAAAGCAGAAACCGATCATCTCATGGGCTGCGTTCAAGCGGCAATTGACGACATGCTTGCAAAGATCCCCTCCGCTGAAATCGTAGTCTTGGGTGATTTCAACGGGCAGAATGCCGAATGGCTTGGATCACGTACCACAGACTACGCAGGGCGATCTGTGCATAATTTTGCATTGGCGTATGGTCTGTCCCAGTTGGTTGAGTCGCCAACGCGGCTTCCGGATGTGGATAGCCACATGCCGTCCTTATTGGATCTTCTGCTGACTACACATTCCGATGGTTACCAGGTCTTTGTCGACGCCCCTCTCGGAACGTCCGACCATTGCCTGGTCAGGAGTGTAGTGCCTATCCGACGCCAACGTCGCAGACCACCAGCGACCCGCCGCGTTTAGCACTACAAGTCAGCAGATTGGGATAGGATGCGTTCCTTTTTTGCATCCTACCCTTGGGGCAGGGTTTGTTTCCCTTCGGATCATCCTAGTGCCTGCGCCGTTGCAGTAGCCGATGTGATACTGCAGGGCATGGATATTTTTATACCAAGCTCTGTAGTACCGATCGGTGGCACATCACAGCCCTGGTTCGATGCGTCAGTTAAAGCAGCATCTGACTGCAAAAAACCGGCGTATTGAACTTGGGTTACAGTGCTGGGCACAAAGGATCCGAACTGCATAGTTCTTAAGAGGAAATACAACCGTGCCTCCAGATTTTTTAAGCGGCAAATCGCCCGTGCAAAATCACAAAACACGTCGTCAAAATCGGCGAGCAGCTTTCCAGTTATCCGACCGGAACACGCAAGTTCTGGTCGTTGTCGAAAGCTGCTCTTGGTAACTTCAGCCAGCCGTCCATGCCGCCGTTGCACACGAGGAATGACACCCTGGCCCATACGGCAAAAGAGAAGGCCGATCTCTTGTGCGCTCTTTTCGCCTCCAACTCGACTCTTGACGACAACGGAAAAACACCGCCGACCATCCCGCGGTGTCAGAGCTCTATGCCTGAAGTACAGTTCAGACAGAAAATTGTTAGGCGAGGTCTGTTTTCGTTGGACGTCAGGAAGTCGAGCGGGCCGGATTGCATTTCTCCAATCGTGCTTAGAACGTGTGCCTCTGAGTTGACGCCGGTGCTAACGCGTTTATTCCGGCACTCTTTTTCCAAAGGCGTAGTCCCTGACTCATGGAAGTCAGCCCTTGTCCATCCGATCCAAAAAAAAAAGGAGACAGTTCAGATCCGACAAACTACAGGCCTATTGCTATTACCTCCCTGCTCTCCAAAATCATGGAGAGCATAATTAGCCGTCAGCTCTTGGTATACCTAGATGGTCACCAGTTGATCAACGACCGACAATACGGGTTTCGCCATGGTCGGTCGGCAGGTGATCTTCTGGTATACCTAACACATAGATGGGCTGCGGATATTGAAAGCAAGGGGGAAGGCCTGGCAGTTAGCCTGGATATAGCGAAGGCCTTTGATCGTGTATGGCACAAGGCGCTCCTCTCAAAACTTCCATCATTTGGGCTTCCCGAGAGCTTGTGCATGTGGACCTCCAGCTTCCTCACTGGGCGCAGCATACAGGTCGTTGTCGACGGATATTGCTCGAACCCGAAGCCCGTGAATGCTGGAGTGCCCCAAGGCTGTGTGCTGTCTCCCACGCTGTTTCTTCTGCATATCAATGATATGTTGGACACGTCCAACATTCATTGCTGTGCAGACGACAGCACTGGTGATGCCGTATACACTGGCCATGCAGGTCTCTCTCGGGAAATCGTCGACCAGTGCCGGGAGAAACTTGTGTCTTCTATCGAGTCCTCTCTTGAGAAGGTCGCGGAATGGGGAAAATTGAACCTTGTCCAATGTAACCCCCAGAAGACTCAAGTTTGCGCATTTACCACTAAAAAAACCCCATTTGTCGTATCACCGCTCTTCGACAACACTTCCCTCAAAGCCTCGCCTAGTATCGGAATACTGGGTCTCGAAATCTCGAGCGATTGCCTATTTCGTGGTCATCTGGAGGGCAAAGCCAAATTGGCTTCAAAGAAACTGGGTGTCATTAATAGAGTACGGCAATACTTCAAGCCGGCCCACATACTATCGCTCTACAAAGCGCATGTCCGGCCACACATGGAGTATTGCTGTCATCTCTGGTCTCGCACACCCCAGTATCAGCTCGATCCATTTGACCGCGTGCAACGTAGAGCAGCTCGAATTGTCGGGGACCCAGTGCTCTGTGAACGGCTGGATCACTTGGCGTTGCGTAGAGACGTCGCTTTACTGTGTGTCTTCTACCGCATTTATCACGGGGAGTGTTCCGAAGAGCTGTTTAACCTGATGCGATGATTCCTCCTTCGCACGACATGCCACAAGTTAGGATATCATCCCCATCATCTGGATGTGTGGTGTTCCTCCAAAGTGCGGTTTTCAAGGAGCTTTCTTCCAACTACTACAAAGCTGTGGAATGAACTTCCTTGTGCGGTGTTTCCGGGACGATACGACGTGGTAAAAAAAGCGCGTACACCTTCCGTAAAGGTCGGAAACGCTCCTGTGATTCCTCTGGTCTTGCAAGAGATTGTGGGCGGCGGTGATCACTTAACAACAGGTGACCCGTACGCTCGTTTGTCCTCCTATTCCATAAAAAAAAATATGAGAGCGAACAATAAAATCATACTAACCCAGTAATATTATTGGAACATTCATCAATAGGTTCAGTAAAATGTAATCCATACCTAAAATCATTCAACGCATAAATTTATATTTTCATAATTGATCAGGACAATATCTCTTTATTATCAAAGCATAGTCACATCATATTAAAAAAAGTCTTCAATATTAAATAAAACTCAGCAGATCTTTTTACACATATCTAAATTTACCTAAACGAAATCCATTTCTACATGCAATATTTAAGTTATTTAATAGAAAGATGCCCAAAGAAATCTATGATATAATATCAAATTATTCATTATGTTCGTTACGTTCTCAAAAGCAAGTTGATCTAATGGTACTCAGATCTAAAGAGACATTGATAATATAAGCGAAGTTGCTACCTCAACAAAAAAAAAACACTATATAAGCATATTTTGTAAAAAGAATTAGCTCACGCCAAGATATTGTACACCCTCAAGCACATGATAAACAAGTTACTTGTAAATGCAGTAAATGTAATTGTATTAATATGTCCGTCAAACAATCGCACCAAATGCGTCGCATTATTGTAATCCTCACGTATACTTTTCCAGAACGCTGCAGGCATATACTGAAAATGTAATATAGTATAGTACGAATTGTGAGACATAGAGCGATATGTAAGCAGAGTACTCGGTACTCGATACTATATTTATTCGCGTTACAAGGTTTGAAAATTTTCTATGTGTTATTGAAACTTTGAATGAAAATTGATCTTAGGGGGTTTTGGTCTTTGGGGTACCAGAGATACTAATAGAAAGAGAGGCAGACAGATACTAAGGTGGGAAGATAATATTAAAAAAGGTTGCTGGGCCAGTTTGGAGTAGAGATGCGCGGGAGAGAGAGCGCTGGAATATATATAGTATAGAGGAAATATAATAAAACATGCTACTACATTTTATATCTAGCAATAAAGGCTATCTTTAGCTTTATTGAACCTGGACGTTGTTGTTAATTTTTTTTAGGACAAATTAGCAAACATCCAGGTCACCTGGAGGTCTGTGATCGCTGTGGCCTATCGTTAAGGCGTTATCGACCTTAGAAAGCATCGAATAAACGTACATTAAGAATTTACAAAAAATGTTTTTAGTTATAATAGAGATCATATCTAACTTTATGAGGCTTATGCGATTGTAAAAGAATGTTGTAATATTACCTGTCCTTGCACAGAGACGAGCTTTTCATTTATTTTTTTAAATATTGACGATAAGAATAAACTGACACACATAATTAGTATATAAGAGTAGCCCCAGTTAATTGTACAAATAAGATTTAAAATCTGCAACAAAAAAGTATCAATAATAAATAAAGTAATGTTTAGTGGCTAGTGCTACTCTTTCGACAACATTTTGTTCTAAGAGGACATACTACGTTACCTCGAACACTGATACTCTTATGAATTTGCTGTGTGATTTGCCCAAGCGTACGATTTTTATTGAAGTAATAATCCATCATGATTTATCTAATACAATAAAAGCCATATTATTTATTTATGCAACTGTTGGTATTAAATTATATAATAAGGGGTATTAAAACACGAACGTGGGTTATACACGAGAGGCGAAGCCGAGTGTGTACCTAATTATCAACAGTTGCATACAAGACTTATAAACTAATAACTACATAGTATGAGTCCTCTATAAAAGAATGTGAAACATTTAGCTTACTGCTAACATTAAAAAAGCCAGTCCTAGTAACCATAATATCATCCAAAGGAGTGTTATTATGAAAACGGATGATATAATGTTGTACTGTATTCATTACAACACTCGTTTGGATGATGTAATGGTTATTAGGACATTGGGTGTTTTAATGTTCGCAATAAGCTAACTATTTTAGAATCTTAAATAGAGGATTTGAAGCATGGGCGTGTAGATAAACTAAAATATTGGCAATCAAATTATCTTTTAGAATGTGAAAGTTTCATAACAACCTAATGGTTTTTGCCTGATCATCACTGAGACATAGTTTTGAAAATAAATTCCACTATATTTTACGAAAAAAATATTTGGATATTCACATTATCAAACTATTAAAGAAATAGTCTGGTTTAATATTTAATTTTTTGAAGGCACTCGGACCTGCATATATGGTCTGCCTCTTAATCGTCTAAGAGCTAGCAACGTTTTTGAGAGAGAATTTCAGGTAGGTCAGTTTTTAGATATCCTATCTCTTTCACTCTTCCGGACGTCATATGGACTATCTGGCTAGCGGTAGTGGTTGCGTTCATCAGTGCGCATCCTACCTGCACAGGTAAAATATCGATTTTTTAAATCATTTTAAGAAGTTTTTTTTTTAATTATTTTTATTGAACTTTCTACAACGTAAATCTAATATTGCCAGACATTTTTATTGCTGTTTAAACTGTTCCAGACGCTAATTTCGAATTAAAAAAAAATTGTTTTCAAAATAAGGAAATGGTGATGAGTTAAGGAAACAGTCCATTACTGAATGTGCTGTAGATGAATGTAGATTTGACAAACCGATAAAAAACAACAAAATATTTAACTTCGCCGAGGCTCAAAAAAAAATAAACTCTTGGAAATAAAGTTGTCGAGCTGAGGATGTGCGTTGCATTTATTTGGGAGAATGTTAGGGATCTCGTTAACTAATAAAGTTGATATCGAAAAAGTTTTAACTTTTCCATTGACACCAGTGCCAACATCAATGTGCCACGCAGATGGCAGTATTTGTAAAACTGACAAATCTCAATTACTTAAACTGATTGAGAAGAAAATCGGTGATAACGTCGATAAGCCACCTTCGTTTTTTAATTCAGTTATTTTAGATGGTTTCTTAATGAAAGAAGTACCTGTAACCTTTGATGTTTTATCTAAAAAATTTTTGAGTATGATACTTCGATTTAAATCTGACCGTGTCGATATTGTCTTCGATCAGTATTTTATACCGTCAATCAAAGATTTTGAGCGTTCACGTCGAGATGAAATAATTAGCCAAGTTACAATCGGGCCCAATCAAATTCGTCCACATAATTTTGTAGCTCAACTTAAAAATATATATTTTAAAGAAGGCCCTGTTAATTTTTTTATTGACCTGGCTCCGATTATTGGAAATAAAATAATTTATCTGAACTTCAACAAGTGTTATAAATATACATATATATAATATCATACCGGGTTGAAAAAATAAAGTTATTAAAACTGTTGAAGACTCACTGTCTTGCGAAGAACACGAAGAGGCCGATTCTCGAATAATATACCACATTTGCCAAATAAATGTCGATGGCGAAGTTGTGATACGCTGCTCAGACACAGATATTTTAATAATACTTCTTGGTAACATGGATCATTTGAATGCATCACTAAAAATCTGGATTAATTTGGGTGTGGGGATGAGCGATTTATAAGCTTCAATCGTGTACACGAAATTCTAGGGAATTCTTTATCGAAAAGCTTTACCGTGCTTTCATGCACTCACAGGATGCTACTACACACCAGCTCTTTTTCGGAAAGGTAAACTTCGAACTTTTAAACTGTTAGAGCAATCAGAAGAGTATCAATTAACCTGTCAAAATATTATAACAGACGATGAAGAATTGCTGAATGAGACATTTAAGATCTTAAAAAAGTTAATTTGTCATATTTACGGAGCTCGTGAGTCTTGGAACGTCAATGAAGTTCGGTTCAATCTGTTTTCAAACACTTATCGGTCTAAAAATCAGATAATTTTGAAAAAAAAATTATGTAACTTTGATCCAGCAAGCCTACCACCATGCAAAAGTGAATTGTATCAGCATTTACTGCGAGTTCGTTACGTTACAAAGTTTTGGAAAATGCTCATTTAAAACACCCGACATCTCTATCACCTCAAGCTTCCGGCTGGACCATTAATGACGATAAATATGATTTAGTCTGATTTGTTGGAGAGCAATTGCCATCATTTGTTGCCGACATTATTATTGAAGGTAAAAATTAAAAATAAAATACAAATAAATTTCTTTGCCGAAAGATTATAAAATTTTTCATTCTTTTACAGATAATAACTTATTACAAGACGATGACAACCCAAAAGACGATGATGACAATGAAAATGACAGCAGTGATGAAGATGATGATGATTATGATTATCAAGATGTCTCCGTTTTTTGTGATACAATTATCAATTAAAAAATATAATATTAGTTTATTTTCATACTTGAGATTGATTATTATCTTAATTTTGTTCAACAATAAATAATTATTTTGATACTACATTAATCCACACATTTATTCAATAATTTTTAATTCTTTCTCTGTAATTTATTCGACAACTACGAGTATTTTTAGACCAAGTAAAATGATACCACATCACTTTCCACTTTTAAATCGGTCTGGCTGAAGGTTTAACAACCGAATTATTGTTTGGCAAATTAATTTTAAGTTTAAAAAGATATTTAAATAATATTATAAAAAAAAACAGCCATACTGAATTATTTTGTAAATTTTTTTTTTATTCGAAATTAGCGTCTGGAACAGTTTAAACAGCAATAAAAATGTCTGGCAATATTAGATTTACGTTGTAGAAAGTTCAATAAAAATAATTAAAAAAAAACTTCTTAAAATGATTTAAAAAATCGATATTTTACGTGTGCAGGTAGGATGCGCACTGATGAACGCAACCACTACCGCCAGCCAGATAGTCCATATGACGTCCGGAAGAGTGAGAGAGATAGGATATCTAAAAACTGGCCTACCTGAAATGCTTGTTTTCCTGACGTTGCTAGCTCTTGTACTATAAGTGTTCTCTATTTTGAGAGATTACCTTCCAGGATAATTTTTTATAAAAACCTTTCAGCGTTGACTTACAGGATTTCCATCGCTTATCTGAATAGTATTACTGGTCCAATTGCATTATGGGCTAGGGATAAAAGGGCTTCATATTTTTTTTATGTAGATGGTTAATAGTGATCGAATATTCGTAGAGTATCAGATTTATGCTAATTGGAATACTTGAATAGGTAATAGGATAGTTTGTGTAATAATAATAATTAATAAAAGTTTTATTTGTTACTCGTAATATTTTAATATCCTCAAAATATTACCTGCAACGTTATACCAAGATATAAGTTATAATCCACACCCACATCAAAAATCCAAGAAAAATTTCTCTGAATTATGGATTTAAACATAACTTCAACTTCCTTTGTGCAATCTATTGTTACTAAAATACCATCGATAGCAGATAATAAATATGCCACTGAAATAAATTATAAATTAATGACGAATAATTTATGTTAACAATTGCCAAATGAGACATTTTATTGAACAATTTATTTCAGTTAATTATTACGTTTTAATATGTGATTACTCATTTGTAACACCGACCTAATAAAGCTTCCAATAAACGTATACATAAATAGCAATTTGAAAACATATTAATTATGTTATTATGTAGCGGGTGAGAATTGAACCATGCGTACCGTGGTGAGGGGCATCGGTTTTACCTGTTTTTTTTTGTTTTTCTTTCAATTTTGAAATATACATACATATATATGATTATGAGTTAAATTATTGTCGCTCAGGGTGCAATGGAGAGGGCTATGCTCGGAGTTTCCCTGCGAGATCGAATCTGAAATGAGGAGATGCGTCGTAGGAGAACCAAAGTCATCGGCATAGCTCAAATGGTTGCGAAACTGATGTGGCAGTGGGCAGGGCACATAGCTCGATGGACAGATGGCCGTTGAGGCAGTAATGTCCTCGAATGCCGACCACTTAACGGAAGACGTAGTGTTGTTAGGCCCAACAAGATGGACCTGGTTTTGATCGCCGGAGTAAGTTGGATGAGGTCAGCGCAGGACCGATCATCGGGTCATGGCAATCGTTGGGTGAGGCCTTTATTCAGCAGTGGACGTCTTCCGGCTGAAATGGAAACATACATATAATATATATTGCAGTCATGAACGTTGAGCCAAGAAGCGAGCACGAGGATAATTCGGTGCGAGTGCGGGCGAGCGCCGAGGAGGTAGTCAGGAAAGAACTATCGAGTTGTGGCGCATGCGCATACTGGAATTACCACTTTCTTATCACATTAAAATAAGGCTTTCTGAAATGTACCTACCATTACGATTGTAACGTTTGTTGCTAATTATAATGATAGCAAGTGTATCTAAGAATAAATAAAATCAATTAAAGTAATAGGGACTCTTGCGGCTATACAATAAGATGTAATTCAGATTGCACAGCCCTATTAAACCTACATTTTAATTCACTAAGAAGATGCCTCTCCCTCTATCGTGTGACTGTTACCTCTTCTGACGACATAAGGGTTGTCGTATTTTACAAAACCTGTACCTATTTATAAGGTCATCTTATAAAAATAGCTTAGTTTTTCTATAATACAAATAGGTATGTAATCGCAATTTTTGGTTGGCAAACTGGCCTACTCTGTAGAGACCGCCGCGCGTACTCACGATTTCGATACCCGAACGGGGAGTGAGACAGGCCTGCTGTCGTGTTAAACGCTCACAACAATGGAGAAGCGCGAGGGTCACCACCATGTAACCAAACTTACATCGTCATATTATATATACATACCCAATGAAAGACTTAGTACGATGTATGTAACAACAGTACACTTAAACTTTAATCTGTCATCTGCATATTCGTCCAAACGAGAATTCAACACAGCTTCGTTAAACGATTGCCATTTTCTTGCCAGTAAGAGAAAAAATATACTATTGATCAATGTCGTCACATAGAATGCAAAGAACCCTGAAATGGTAATTAAACATCATAAACATTAAATGGATGTTTAATTTTAAATTATTAAAATAATAATAATAATTGTAAATGTTGTAAAAAATAAAGACTAATTATCTTTTAAAACAAAAAATGGTAATACCTAAACTTGGAAGCGAAAACGAATTTCTTATGACGCTGGATAAACAAATTGCTGTTATAAAGAATTGCATAATGCAGATAATTAAACTAACCAATGTTCTCCATGAGATTAGCTTAAACCTGAAAAACATAATATTTAATTTTCAATGACTACCAAAAATTTTACACTGAAATCTAATTATATGAAAAATTTTAAATTATTCTAAACCCGTCTTAATTTGCAGTTTTATTTCCCAAACACAGGGTTTAATCATATTTTTATGAGGTATTGGTATTCCATATTTTTACGATGCTTACACAAAGAGCCTGAATAGAGACTAGCTTATCTATTTTTAAATGTACCTTAAAGTATAAGAGTCCTTTTCAAAAAGTCCGAACACAGGAATCAATCCGATAAAATTACCAACAACTAAAAAAGTTTTCATAGACCTATGATATACATGGTAGAGAGATTGTTTATCAGATAACTTTTCCATCGTATTTAAGATGCCACTGAAATAACAAAATAGAACTGAAAATACATTAACCAAAATTTGCCAGATCAAGCACTAAAACCTTGTCCGAAACACGGTGCATCTAACGGTATAAGTATTATTCCGATTGATTCAGTAGTTTTCGTAGTATAACCGAAGGAATAAAAAGGCTCTCTATATATATGTATAGATTCTTAAAAATACTTTTGAATAGTCAATTTTTATCACTACTACTAAACTGTTTAGCTGCATCAAGCATTTTACTGTGTGGATGATACTGTAATATATGGCAATTTTTTGAATTAAGCATTATTTTGTAGAAATTCATTATTGTCTATGCTATGTGTTATATTCCTGAGGATGACTCGTGTAGAAGCGATCTAGAGCTTATTATTATTAGAAATGACTGTACAATATTGTATATTTTTATTGAAAAGAGCGCAAAAAAAAGAATGCTGGGAGAGTTTCTTGCGCCGCTTCTTCTCTCTCAGAGCGCCATTTGTTTCCGAAGCGGTAGTAGTATCTAGTAGTATAAGAAATGACATCAAAAAGAATTCTAAAGGAATCAATTTTGAGAAAATAAATGCCTTTTATGCCTTTTATCATTCGGTCCGGGTTTCAGCGTTTTTTTTTGCGTTTGCCGATTATTGCTTGGAGGTTAACCTCTAACACTAAGCCATGCCGGCGGGACTTAGGTGCTTTTTGCATGTAGACAGATAAATCTTAGCGGAACTAGCACTTAAGTTAACATATTTTACTTAATTTTTGACGTAAGACGCTATGAGAGTCAGAGATGAAAATTTAGGTCTGAATATTATTTTGCCAGTAGAAGGCCTCTTTGCACAGTTTACTATCCGGATGGATACAGTAGCGGCGCTTTTTTGTATCGTAAAACAATAGTTTACAAGTACTGTGCCCATTTACATCACACACAATCACACTTTAAAATTATCTGAAGCAAAACTCTGCCTACGCGAAAGCTAGGGGGAGTATAGTTCCATAGTGTTTCGACCGCGCTTTGAATATAACGCCACGCAATGACAAAGTGCAAAGTGCCAATGGAGGAATGTTCCATAGAGCTTTTTCACCTGATTTCTGCCGCCGAATTCCACCACAAATTAATATCATCCCCACCATCTGGGTGTGTGGCGGTCCTCCAAAGTGCGGTTTTCATGGAGTGTTCTTCCACGTACTGCAAAGCTGGAATGAGCTTCCTTGTGCGGTTTTTCCGGACCGATAGAACATGGGTACCTTCAAAATAAGCGCGTACACCTTAAAGGCCGGCAACGCTCCTGGATTCCTCTGGTGTTGCAAGAGAATGTGGGTGACGGTGATCACTTAACACCAGGTGTCCCGTACGCTTGTTTGTCCTCCTTTTCCATAAAAAATGTGTTCAGCCAAAAACTGTCTAAATAATAGCATATCCAAACTTAAAAAGGATGGAGTGCCGTATTTCATTAACTGCCCCTTCAAATTAATAAAACTGTGTGACTAACTTGACATTCTTAATCATTTAGTTAAATTATTACATTTCAATTGTTAAAGCAAAATGTTCTTGCCTCTTGACGTAGTGTTGCTACTTCTAATGAGCGTATACAATATACTTTGAATATGACTCGGAGTCTATTTGTTTATTGTACGTCAATATGCGTTTTCTACGGAGTTTAAATGACCAGTCTTTCTTTCAGTAGGTAATATAAAAGTTAATGACAATGTACTCAGTCTCAGAACTTTAATTTAAACAATTTTTTTTTAATCTGATTATCATAATTATTTTTTCCATTACGTCCAAGTAATAAACAATTACCGACGGGAACGTTACTGTAGGAAAAAATACTGTAACTACCCCAGGGGCCGGCGGAGTCGGAGATTCCCCTCCTCCTCCTGTAACTACAGGACGAGGCCGCATCTCGTATTCTGGGGGCAGCAACCTAACAGGTGTAGGCGGCGATAATATTTGCCATATGTCACGCCGAAACATAAGATTAAATTGTTTTCGCCGGGATGGAAAGTGAGCATCAGAATGTCGTTTTGCGATGTTAAATGTTAGAGGAGGAATGAATGAGAAACTGGATGAAGCTTATGAGTTAGTAAATGAAAGAAAATTAGATGTGTGTGACTGAGACAAAACGTAAGAGGAAGGACATGCTGACGCGTGGCCCGTTCGCAGAAATATGGTCGGGTGTTGCCAGTATAGTACATGGCAGTAAAGGCATCGGTATACTTTTTTCAAAGCGAATGTCAGAATGCATGCGAGAGTATGAGTCCCCGCCTTATCTGGGTCCGATTGAAAGATCTCTTTTTTTAGAATTACAGCTTAATGTCGGTACTCCGTTACAATTTTTTACATGAAACTCCGATTAGTCAGCTCTAAAATATCTTCTTAAGACAGTTTCGCTTCATACTTTTCAAGGGGATATTATCAGTGCCTTAGTAAATTGTGCATTACAGATGACTTTGTAGATAGTTACGGAAGGAAAAATAAACTTAATATTTCCAAACTATTATATATGATAGGTTATATATATATTATAAATATTAAATTATATGTGATAAGTCTAACTTTTCATTTAACATTTATAAATTTATTAAATTTTGACTTTTGTTGTAAATAGGATACGAAAAATGTTTAGATATTATAATATTTTTTTACACATTACTGCCACAATATCTTGCACGGAAAAAAAAATTAGGATGTGATTAATAATACCTAACAGTGTTAGGAATATATACGTCCTAACGTTTGCTGAAAACTATCCTATTTGAGAATCGCGCTGCTGCCTCGTTTATAATCAATCTAAAATAATCCATGTTTTAATTGTTTTTTTCTACTTGTATTGTTATTTTTACTTTTATTCATAGAATTATACCTAATCTGTTAAATGTACATATCTATTTTATCTGTTACAAAATTTGATGGCAGTTTTCGCAAATGAAGATTATTACATTATATATTATTATACATATACATATTACACATACATTATATTATATTCAAAATAAAACAATGCTTATAATTGGATTTACACTTACTATGATAACATGAAATTAAGCTATCATTACGTGGAAGCGTACCAAGAATACTGGTAACATTGCCGCGTTAGGTAGCTAGGCTGATCCATTGATCAATACATTTAATTTAATTTAAAGTTAATGAATTGAAAACATATAGTTTTACAGGAGAACAAATAATAAAATAAAGCAGATGTAACTTTACATTACGAGTTTTAATTAGACTTTTGGAGTGTTGATATCACAACACCTTAAGACGTCATTATACGACTTAAAGCTCGATAGCCTGAAGAAAACTGGCCTGCAATAAATTGAAAAGAAATTTAAGATGGAACAACTATATCCCACAATGATCAATTTGTAGTACCTACCTTTATTTATATTTATTGAACTATTTTACTCACAAACATTCGTGTTTCAGTAGGACACCACTCAAGTTAACTGATTTCGTCGTAAATGAATAAATTATTATGTTAAGTTGGACATCAATCAACAGCCCTAAATGTTAATGCTATCTAAGATACATTAGTGGTGATTTGTTGATAAACTTAATACAAAACTTGTGACAAACATAATAATCTAAATAATTACTGTCTACAATCTATTTATTTTTTGTTGTTGAGTTTTCTTTAGGGAATTATGATGATGATGTTCACAAAGCATCCCAACACAATCAATGAATTCAATTTCTGAGAGCACCTAGACACCAAAGTCATAACGCATCCGAGTGCGCAGCCAAACGGACACCTTTGATTATTTATTATACAGTTCGCTGACAGACAGACAGACGGACAGTGGAGTCTTAGTGACGAGGTTCCCAATGGTTTCCCTTGGAGTACGGGACCCTTAAAAAGCCACAGTTCCAACTTTGTGTAAAATACACCTATAATTTAATGTATAGACATCGGATTATATACCATGGACAGAATTGATTCATTACTAATATGACCATACTTCCCGTTTTGAGCCGGACAGTCCTGCTTTCTGGCAATCTGTCATTTTAACCCGGTATTGTGAAAAAAATTTAGAAAGAAAGACTTAGAAGTAACGCCACTACGGGGCCGTGCATGCCTAAATAACTATTTTGTGTTTAGTGCTTTGATTATATTTTATTATTGTACCTTCTGTAATAAAAAAGTTGTAAAACACTAAAATGTTTTTTTTTTATTATTTAATTCTGCAAATGTCCCACTGGCAAAATAAATGGTCACGTTATTGACCCACATGACTCACTTTGCTGATAATTCTTTTAAAATCATGAAAACAGTTTTTATTTGCAACAAAAAGATTGTATGACATTTGGTGGACTGTAAGTCTCTAATAAAATTATAACAGTTACATAGGATGCGTATGTTCAAGCAAATTTCAACCTTCTTGATTATTATGTCTGTAGTAAAATGACATAAAGTGGATTAATGTGACCCACATTCAATTGTGTCGATAGAACATTGAATTTACCCCTGAGACATGCGACACACGAATTGAAATAATTTGCATAATCATTTACAGAATAAAGGAAGTCTTGCAAAGTCATAATATTATATAATGGGTGGAATACTTAATTTTAAGTAGTTAAATATTTCATGTTTACGTGACAGAAATTTGATACTACTTGGTCTTCATTTAAAATAAAATTCAACATACAACGGAATATTACTGTATATATAATATTTTATTAAGTATATACACTTCCAATTTTATAACCGAACGTATATCAAATACCCGTAGATTAAGGATTGGTCTCCGCTGCGCTCCAACTAGATATCGCACTACCTAAGAACAATAGCTTTTTAATTACGGCAACTGGTGGCATCTTGACACTCTTTCAAATTTTGTAACACTACCTTTTGTGCCCCAAACTATGCATCGCCTGTACTACAGGCACAAGATAACAATATATTTAATACAATATACATACATAAATACTTATAAATATCAATGACTCGGAAACAAACATTCATATTCATCATATAAATTTTTGCATCTACCGGGATTCGAACCCGGGACCTCTAGCTCAGTAGGCAGGGTCACTCACCACTGGGGTTAGAGTATAGGGGTCAGGATAAATCACTTCATTCATGATTGCAATTATAAACAAAGATAACTTGAGAAAATATTTGAATTAAATTGAAATGTCTTGATTGTAATAACGACTCAATACTGAAGCAAACATGGCAACAGCTTGCTCAACTTCAGTTCAATACAATTAATTCGGTTTTAGACAGATTGGTAAGTTTTGTTCCAATATTAAATATTATAATCAACTAGATCATTTGTATGATTAATAAAACATTATAAATTTATAATAATATCTTTTATTTGACACACACAAGAAACATTACGCTGCTACAAAAATAAGAAAAAAATAGAAATATTATAATTAAAACTAACCTAGAAAATATTTTACAATAAATAAATATATTTCCCAAGGTGGTCAAGCAGGTGTGTGTTAAAAGGGATGTTACCTGTGACAATTGGTCACAGCACTGATTTTCAGTAGCTCCTGTTTGACGCTTCACGTCGCGGTGCTGAGTAATAAATTATAAATATTTATCACAACATAATATTATATAATAAAATAATGAAAAAGTCCAACCTAGTACTGTGAATGCCTATTAATTTTGATAAAAAAAAATAGTTTAATTAATGATAAAATAAAACAACAGATAATTCTAATTTGATCACACATATTGGAAATGGATCGACCGCGCCCTATGGCTAATGGCCAATTTAAATTTATTGTGATGTAATTTTAAATTCTTTTAATTTGTTGAATTTTGAACAATTTTTTCCCATAAATCAATTAAGTGTGGACATCACCGCACCGCGCATCCATCTCGTTACATAAGCGCAAGCACCAACAGGTTCGTCCGCTTTTCGGCTTCTTAATTCCGCCATAAGTGAGTGAAACGTGACGTAAATGATTACCTTTATGTTGTTGTTATTTTCTTTATAACATACGATCGCCATATATTACAAACCCGAGTGCCTCATCAGTCATAATGCATAAAAGAGAAGTAAACAGTTGGCAACATATAAATTTACATAACACAATCCTTTCGACTCTAAGATAACAGAATAAATCCTAATGAAAAAAAACACTTTTTAAAGGATTAAAACGCGTGTAGTATCTGTATTTTTACATTAGAGTTTGCCTAAAATTTACATTTTTCATGACATAAGCACGTTTTCACGGGGAATGAGGTTGACAGGAGTCGAGATAGTCAGCACTGGTGATGCCGTATACACGGGCCATGCAGGTCTCTCTCGGGAAAACGACGACCAGTGCCGGGAGAAACTTGTGTCTTCTATCGAGTCCTCTCTCGAGAAGGTCGCGGAATGGGTTAAGTTGAACCTTATCCAATTTAACCCCCAGAAGACTCAAGTTTGCGCGTTTACCTCTAAAAAAACCCCATTTGCCGTATCACCGCTCTTCGAGAACACTTCCCTTAAAGCCTCGCCTAGTATCGGAATACTGGGTCTCGAAATCTCGAGCAATTGCCAATTCCATGGCCATCTGGAGGGCAAAGCCAAACTGGCTTCAAAGAAACTGGGCGTCATAAATAGAGCACGGCAATACTTCAAGCCGGCCCACATTCTAGCGCTCTACAAAGCGCAGGTCCGGCCTCACATGGAGTATTGCTGTCATCTCTGGTCTGGCGCACCCCAGTATCAGCTCGATCCATTTGACCGCGTGCAACGCAGAGCAGCTCGAATTGTCGGGGACCCAGTACTCTGTGAACGGCTGGATCACTTGGCGTTGCGTAGAGACGTCGCTTCATTGTGTGTCTTCTACCGCATTTATCACGGGGAGTGTTCCGAAGAGCTGTTCAACCTGATTCCTGCCGCCGAATTTCACCTTCGCACGACACGCCACAAGTTACGATATCATCCCCACCATCTGGATGTGTGGCGGTCCTCCACAGTGCGGTTTTCAAGGAGCTTTCTTCCTCGTACCACGAAGCTGTGGAATGAGCTTCCTTATGCGGTGTTTCCGGGACGATACGACATGGGCACCTTCAAGAAAAGCGCGTACACCTTAAAGGCCGGCAACGCTCTTGCAATTCCTCTGGTGTTGCAGGAGAGTGTGGGCGGCGGTGATCACTTAACACCAGGTGACCCGTACGCTCGTTTTTCTTCCTATTCTATAAAAAAAAAAAAGATAGTATTTGTCATTATGAAGCTTGGCGTCATATGTTGCCACGCTTAGAAAGTGGGAGTCGAATATCTATATTACATACATTCTTATACGTTTAGTCACTTCAATTAAAACACACTGTTGTTAACGAGTCATGAGTGACTCGTTAACAACGCTGCGAGTATGTAACATTTTAAAATAGGTATGTGAATAAATTCAACAATTTTATGAATACTTAAAACTCTTTGCCTAGACATTCTATCCTGCGTCGTCTGCGGATCTATTTGGGGTGTTGGCAGATCTTTGTTTATGATTGCCCTATAATCGGGGTCTTCTCGTCCTCTTGTTCCGGTGTTAATATTAAGTACTCACTTGGTATGGGAACTTCCCGATACGTCATGTCATGGCCGCTCCACATCAGTCTAGTCTCTAGCAACTTTTCTGTGAAATACAAGCTGTATTTGTCCAAACGTGTGTTACACATAAACTTACTATTAATGTTAATAAAGTCTCAAATTATACTTAACTATGAAATAAAAACACGTAAAATAGCAGTAAGTAGTTTATATTAAAGTATTATGACCACATATGAAACTGTTAGATCATTTATAAACATTTCAGGGTAGGGTGTGACTGTTTGAGACAAGTTATTGTTGTGGGAGCTCTTACTCGAAATAATTTGAAACATTCTATTGTTAGCCTTCAGGTAACATTTCTCTGGGTCATTGTTGATTTAAATGCTTTTGAAGGGATTCTAGAATTTCAACATTCCTTCTTGTATTTTCGTTACGACATCTTCGAAAAAAGCTCTTTAAAGACATTATATTTTTCTTATATAAAGATGGATATATTTACATTTTCGATACACTGCCTTGTTTAATATGTGAAAATATCATTTTTATAATATTAAAACGATAGAAAATTATAAATCGATTGTTTTCGTATTAGCGTCAATTGTCGAAGTTGAATAAAATGTTTTCTTTAGCTTTACGGCCAACCTTATAACAATGAGTTATTTTATAGAAAGAAAAACTATTAAATTATAAATATATATAATAGGCTTTGTAAGGTGGTGGTATATTGTTCCAGCACTTAGTTGCATTATAACTAAAACTACCTTTGAAGGCCTCAGTATGATGCCGATTAAAATATAGAAGACCGTATAGAGCCGCTCTGGTGTGGTACAAGGTATTCGTGTTGCTCAACCAGTTAAATTTTTTATATAAATATGCAGGAGCCTTAGAGGTGACAACATTGAAAAGTAAAGCTGCGAAATGCAGGCGTCTTGTATGCTCCATCATTAAAACTTTATTTTTGATCAGATACGGAGTTATGTGACTTCGTAGAGGAATGTCTCAACAATACCTCGCGCAAGCGTTTTGAACCCGCTGTACTGCATCCCTCAAGCGGCCCAGAAGTCTGGGTCCGTAAACATTTTCACTATCGTTTAACTTCGAGAGTATCAGAGTCTCACAAAGTTTAAGACGCAATGTTTCAGTAATATATGGTCTAATCGAGTACAAAACCTTAATTCTATTAAAACAATTGGATATTATGGCATTGATATGTTTCTCAAACCTGAGGTTGTCATCAAAGAGAATACCCAGGTTTCGAGCTACTGGAACCCGTTCAATCACCACATTATTTATTATGATATAAAAATTGTAATTTAGGACTTTATTGATACGTTTCGGTATACCTAAGACCATATATTTAGTTTTAGTGGCATTGAGCACCAAAGAGTTACATGAGGACCATTTTAATATTCGAGAAAGGTCTGAATTTAGGTTGGAAATAGCATGGAGGGTATTTGAAAGGTCAAAAAAGACATAGAGCTGTATATCGTCTGCATACATGTGGAAGTTACAGTGTTCAATGGTCGTAATGACGTCGGATGTGTACAATATAAATAACAAAGGACCTAGGATCGAGCCCTGAGGCACTCCGCGAGTGACAGCACAACAGCTTGAAAGTTCGATTGAGCCATTTTCATATGCCACAGCAACGGTATGTGTACGGTTATAACAACGGTACAAATAGCTGGCAAACCATTTCACACTTTGTGGCGTAAAACCATAATAAGTTAATTTGGCTAGAAGCAGCTGGATGTTGAGAGAATCGAACGCACGGGAGTAATCAAGCAAAACCAGTATTGTGCTTTTCCCAGAATCTTGACCACTCAGAATATTTTCCACAATATCAGAAAGAGCCGTTAACGTACCTCTTTTCTTCCTCAAGCCAGACTGTAGATCTGGTAATAATCCATGCCCTTTGAAGTATGATGTGACCTGATTATAAACTATCTTCTCCAGGATCTTGGAAAGACATGGCAATATGTTTATAGGTCGAAGATCTTTTAGAACATCTAGATTGTCTACTTTTGACAAAGGTCTGACTAAAGCATTTTTCCATATATCTGCAAAAGTGGCAGTGCTAAGAAAGGAATTTATTATATGAGTAATTATTGTAGGTAAAGTAACGGCAGTAGTTAGCTTAATCATGTCCAAAGAGATGTCATCAATGCCGAAAGCTTGAGATTTAAACGATTGCAATACTTTTGAAACTTCACTGTCGCTGACAAGACGAAATTCAAATTGATAGGAACTATCATATGTATTCAATTCAAAAAAACTACACGTAGAAGAAGGAACTGTGCCATATCCTGGTGTATCCAAAAATTTTTGTATGAATGTATTTAAAACATTAGGGTCTTTCAGTTGTGGTGGTAAGATAGATAGATATCCCTATGGGGCTTAATATTTGCGTGATATTTAATATGCTTCCAAAGAATCTCAGGCTTACTAATGCAGTTATTAATATATTTATATACGGATAAGAACTACTCGTTACAATATTATGTTCTTTGACAAGTTCATATTACACATAATTATTTCTATTATTATTATTATTTATTTATTATATTGTACAATAAGATACATATTAAATATCACAATTAGTAATTTACAAATTTTCAAATCTGAATGCTACGCCAGAAGGTTGAATGTCGTCGCACAGACGGTTCCTAGATACACAAGGACGCGGAAGGAAAACTGAAATTATGAGTCAAAAAAATATAAGAAGCATAGTAATGATCCAAACTCGTTACTTTTACTTTATGGGTTTCATGTAAATAGTGATCGAACGAATAAATAGTCAATAGTCAGACATTCGTTTTATGCCACTCTATAAACAAAAACAACAAGCTTTTATTATTAGTAATGTGGACTTTTAACAAATAGAACAGACTATCCTACATAAACTTTTGTATTTACCTAATGTTTTGGGGTTAGCTGTTGTGTTCATCAATAAAAATAATCCTTGGAAAATAAACATACGGACTGTAGAACAAACTGTGGCGTAATAGCATAGTTGTAAGTAGAGATAATTTCACTTTACTCAACTATTATCAACGTTAGTCTCGTGTTTAATAAGTTTGTGCATTATATATTGAAAATAATGTCGAATAATTGAGGTAATTTTGTATAAGTTATAGAATTTTCTTTCATATTAACTTCACTATTCAAGAATATTTGGCACTTTATGTGGACGTTTGGTAAAAGTTAACTTTATGTTGTATTAGTAAGATTATGTTTGACTTGATACAATATGCTTAAAATATTGGTTTGTAATTAAGTAACTTTTGAAATGGTATTTAGTCAGTAAATTTTTGTCAAGTTGTCCCAATGATAGGCTTCTCTGTCTCATAAAGGGAGATTGCAGCAAAAATCCTTTTTACATATCTATGCAAAAAAATCTATGTATTTAATTGTTAAGATCTATAAGTTTGTTTTATTTTAACAAATGAGAAATGTCAACCTCAAATTATTCCTCAATCCTTATACCTAGGTAACACTGAAAATGTTTAGAAAATGAAAAACGGCTTAATGTAAATAAAATTGCCAATACTTTTATTGTTTTTGAAGAAATCTCTATTCCTAGAGAGACACATCGTCGCATTCGATTGAACCACTGAGGAAAGCAAGGCTATGGCATTTTCGTACGCTTTCACCGCATTTTCAGGGCTCGTAAAGCGAATACATCGAATTTTATCTTTAGTTCTTGTGAAAATAAATGAAAGTCGCAGGGCGCCAGGTCAGGACTGTATAGCGGATGACTCATTATCTCGACACCTGCCATAGTCAAATATTCAACAGTCCGTTTTGCATAGGGCGCTGAAGCATTGTCGTCGTGAAGGAGGATCCCGCTTCGAGGGCGCTGCTGTCGATTTCTTTTCAAGACAACAGGCAAACAGCAATTGACATACCAGTCTGCAGTAACTGTCCTTCCATCTTCTAGCACAACTGTCGCGAACTGACCTTTCCGACCAAAGCATGAGGCCATCATCTTTTTTCCTTGACTTCTTCCTTTCTTTCCCTTAGTTGGACGATCCTCGAAAGGAAACACCCACTGAGCTGATTGTCTTTGGTTTCGGGTTCGTAGCAATAGATCCAGTTTTCATCACCGGTGATGATCAAATACAGCATTTGAGTCACCGCCGTTGAACTTATCTAACATTTAGCGAAACCAGTAAATGCGAAGGTGTTTCTGGTCGTGGGTTAATGTATGGGGAATCCATCAGTTACAAAGCTTCCTGACGCCTAAATGTTCGTGTAATATTTTTTGAACTTGACTCATACCAATTTTCTATTCTTCAGTAGTCGCTGTTAAAGGACGTCCCTCACGGGGATCATCATTTAGATTGCTACGTCCACGCTTAAACTCGTTAAACCAATTGTAAATAGTGGCACGAGATGGGGCTTCATATGAAATGCTAATCGCAGCCTATCATAGCTTTGTTAGTGAGTAAGCCCACAACGAAAGACATAATAAATCATTGACCGAAAATTTTTTCGTGTTAGATTCATTTCCACGTCTAACAAGATTTTAGATTTGCCGCCAATTCATAAAAACAAATGACAAATGAATGCAATACACTATATTAGGTTCAAAAGAGTTCTTAAAATTGAAATTCAAAAAAGTTTTCATTAGCTATGTTTCTAACTGGCTAGTTCTAAACATTTTCAGTGTTACCCACGTATTATAGCGAAGACTGAGATAATTTCCTTATGAAGCATAGAAGCAACAATTATGAAGCAACAATAGAGCATCAAATGATGAAGTCTGCAAAAGTCAACATGAATTTTTTCTATAAAAAAGGACATGACGTAAGAATTTATTTTTTATTAGATATTACCATTAAGTATTAAACAAAACATTCTTCTATTTAATGCATTTGTTCGTTCTATACTTGAATTCGGCTCGGTTATTTGGAATCCTCATTACAAAGTCCATATTCAAGAATTAGAGAAAATTCAAACAAAATTCTTAAAGCATTTAAAATTTGTGTGTGTTCCTCTATCAGTGCTAAGTGTTCCGCTATCGATCAATGTGTTCCTAACTTAATTTCTCTGGAAAAACGTCGGTGTTAATTCCGCCAATATTTGTTTTTAAAACAATTCGACACGTGTTTCGCCTCTACACAAGGCATCCTCAGGACGTGTTGTCTCGCCAAAATCTGGCAAGAGACTGAATCAAATGATTTTTTTTTTTTTTTTTGAGAGGAGGAAATACTGTTACGTATTTACGCCCCGGAACGGGGCGTAATATGTCGGACTCGAGTGTCCGCGTAAGCGGACACCCCATACCGACTAAAACCTCCTCTGTGCTGTTAGCAGCTCTGGCTTTCACAGCGAAGTAGGACGTGGGCCGTGGAGGCCGCAAAGACTACGCAACAACAGTCGCGGGGCGTCTCCTAAGGAGACTCGAACCTCAGACCGGCTGTGTGCTTGTGGGAAGGAGAGAGAATGAAAATGAAGATGAAATGAAGATGAAAGATGAAAAGGTGATAAGAGCACACTCGCCGGCGAGTGTGGTGATGTTTTGTGTAATGTATGTAAGTGTGTATGTATGTGTTTATGATTGCAAGTATGTGTGTTTGTATGTATGTACGTAGTGTAAATGTTTGTGTGCATGTATGTTTGTGTTTGTGTCTGTTTGTGGAGTGTGTTTGTGATTGTGTAAGTGGTGTATGTCAGTCCGTCAGTCAGTCCGTGTGTGAGTGAGTGTAGTGAAGCGATTACAGGACGAGGACTAACGTCTCGTCGGGTATCAAAACAATGTGTGGTGTATCTAGGGTGCGGGCCGCTGGCCATCGTCCGAGTGACGAGTGCCAGTGGTTTGCGGTGGTTGACCGCGCCTACGCCTGCGAAGGCGGTGTGTGCGTGTCTGTGTCGGTGTTTGTGTGGGTGTCGCGTTCGCGATGGTGATGTCGTCATCCGGGTCTACCGTTACATGTCTGGGACGTCTTATTGGGTTGAGACTATGGTGAAGGGGGGTGTACCCGCATGCCTTCCTAACCAAGATGTTGGGATGGTTAGGCGCCTTGTCAAAGAAGCGTCGCGAGATCTCTTTAAAGTGTTGAGCTATTGTCGGAAGCTCTAGGTCGCGGTGAAGGTCAACGTTTCGGATGAACCACGGGGCTCCGGTTGCCATGCGCGTGAATTTATTTTGAACTACTTGCAAACGACGTAAGTAGCTCGGTCGGGTGTGCGCGAAAACGACGCTTGCGTATGACAGTATGGGCCGTACGATGGTTTTGTACAGCGTCACTTTGTGTTTGAGCGGAAGTTTGATTCGCCCACACACAAGTGGATAAAGGCGACTGAGGACAAATCGGGCTCTATTGCATACCGTATCAATATGTTTCTTGAAGTTCATATTGCTGTTGAACGTGACTCCTAAGTATTTGTAATCCTTCACCCACGGTATGGGTGTTTCATACAGTTTAATAACGTCAGTCGGTTGTTTTTTAGCGCGGATGCTATTCGCGTTACCGAAGAGTACCGCTGCACTTTTGGTGGGGTTCACTTCAATCCGCCATTTTCTGAACCAGTTGCCTAGTTCATCGACGGCGGCTTGAAGCACTTTAATGTTCTTGCTCAAGGTTGAGCGGTTGGAGCCGAAGTAGAGTGCCGTGTCGTCAGCGTACTGAGCGAGCTGGACACTCGGAAACTTGGGAATGTCGCTCGTGAAGAGCGAGAAAAGAGTGGGAGAGAGGACCGAGCCCTGTGGCACGCCAGACCTGATGGGTCTGGGTGAGGATAGGGTGCCCTCTACTCGATATCGGAAGGAGCGATCGGTAAGGTAGGCTCGAATGATGCGCACGAGCCTGTCTGGCACTCCCAGTTGATACAGCTTGAATACTAAGCCGTTGTGCCATACCTTGTCGAAGGCCTTCGCGACATCGAAGAACACGGCTGCCGTGGTAGCGTGAAATTGACGCCGTATGAGAATGTACTCGGTGAGTCGGTGAGCCTGCTGGGGACACGAGTGAGCGGTTCTGAATCCGAACTGTATGTCGGGTATCAGGTTAAGCTCCGCGATGTAATGATTAAGACGCGCGAGAATTAATCTTTCGTAAAGTTTCCCGATCGAGTTAATTAAACTAATAGGCCTATAGCTACTCGTATTAGCTTTAGGTTTATTGGGTTTTGGGATACCGATAACAATGGAATCCTTCCATTGTTCGGGGAACGCGCTATTAGACAATAGAATATTAAAAATGGTAACCAATAAAGTAATAAGGGTCGAGGGTAGGATTTTAAGAACCCTATTGTTTATAGTGTCGGGCCCCGGGGCCTTCTTGGAGTGAAGCTCCTTAATGATTTGCTTCACCTCTTCGTAAGAGGTGGGTTTTATTACCTCGCCTGAAGGGCTCAGAGCGGAGCGACGTTCAACTTCGTCAACGTATGTCGGGTCGGCTGCTGCATTTGGAGAGCACTGACTCTCGAGACTATCGGCGAGGTATTCAGCCTTCTCATCGTCATCGAGCGCCGGCTGCAGTCCCGGTCTGTCCAAAGGAGGCATGACAGTGGGCGGCTCCTGTTTGAACGCGCGAGGCAGCTTCCAGAAAGCCACATGTGATGGCTTAAGGTTGCCGAGCAAGCGGTCCCAACGTTCGCCGCGGAGTTCCGCGATACGTTCCCGTACCACCCGCTGTAGGTAGCGGACGTGGCGCCTATTCTCGACCGACGGATACCTGTCGTAAAGTCTAGTGGCTCTGTGCTTCTGTGTGAGTAAGTTCCTGACCTCTGGAGGCAGGCTTAGGCGATGCGGTTGCATCGTCGGAACCTGCCTGGAGCAGGCCTTGATCCTATTCTGTATATGTGACGTCACATGAGAGATAGCACTGTGAGCCGTGTCGACCGAGTCGATGACGTCCGGTATACGGTCAAGGTCGTCGGACTTGATAGACTCGAGATCCTTTTCCAGCCGTTGCCAGTCGATCACTGTTTTCGTCGGTGGTTGAAAGTTAACCGGTGGGCTTAGATTTAGGACGACGGGCCGGTGGTCTGACTCTAATTCGTGAAAAACCTCGATTGAATTTACATTGAGCGTTACATTAACGCAACGTCTAGAATGTCGGGTCGGTGTGCGACGTTATCCGGATAAGGTGTTGGTTCGTCGGGTGCTATTACTGAGAAGTTCCGCGTGTCTGTGAGAGAGTCTAATAAAATTCCGTTTCTATTTGTGGCTCTACTGTTCCAGCTGGAGTGTTTGGCGTTAAGATCGCCGCCCACTATGACTGCGGCCCCGTGGCCGAGTAATGCTTCTATATCTGTGTCTAATATTTGTTTCGACGGCGGAAGATAAGCTGACATAACAGTGATCGGCTGGTGATTCGCCATACTGACCCGGATGGCAGAGGCCTCGATGTTAGTGAGGACCGGAGGATCTATAGGTATACAGTGTAGAGACCTTTTAAAATAAATGAGGGTGCCGCCCATACGGGTGGTGCGATCATTCCTAACTAAGTTATAATTAGCGATACGCGGATCGCGTATACGTGGTTTTAAAAATGTCTCTTGCACTAAGAATAGGTCTAATTGATGTTCGTGAGCGAACTCCTTCACCAAGTCTAGTTGAGGCTTAAGGCCTTGGGCGTTAAAATACGCTATACGGAGCGTATGTGGTTTAACCCGTCCGCTTACGTAATTAGGCATCGCGAATGTTGTTTTTATACTTTAGCCCTATATCGGTGAGGGCACGGAATATTTTGCCGTTGTCTGCCATAACTTGGAGGAGCGACGGCGGGTCTTCCCGGACAGCATCGAGCCTGCTGGCCAGGGCTGTTATTTCGTCAATGTCGAACATCTCTGACAGTTCGAACATGAACGCAAAGGTGCTGCCGCCTTTGCTACCTGTTGCCGCGGACGCGGGCGCCGGTGGCCTCGGTCGCGGGACCGACGCCGCCGGGCGGGACGCTAGCGGAGGCCGGAGGGGCGCGGGGGCCGCGAGAGTGGCCTCTGTGGCAGCGTTGGCAGCCGAAGGAGACCTCGCCCAGGCGTTTACCTTCGGAGGCGGCGCAGGTTTGAAGGTTGGAGTGAACTCCACCTTCTCTGCTCTGCCTTGCGGCTGGCGGCGCCCTGGGTGACGCTTGTGTTTGGGTGCCTTGGGACACCCGCGATAGCTCGCGGGGTGCCCCTTCTCCCCGCACAAGACGCAGGCCGGGGGCTCCGCGCATTGCGCTGGTCGAGGGCACTCTGGCGTGCCGTGTTTCCCGAGGCACTTCACACACCTCGGGGTGTGTTCGCAATTTCGTGCCGAGTGCCCGTATAATTGGCATCTGTGACACTGACCGGGCCCCCCGCGGTTGCGAGGAGCTTCGGTACGGATGCCCTGAAGGGAACAAACCGATTTGATGTTGAAAATTTCCTTTCCCTCTTGCGTGAGGTCGAGGACTACGAGAACCATGTTAAATGGTTGTTTATTGTTGGTTCCGCGCATACGGTGCACCTCGTGTGCAGGGTAACCCTGCTCTTTGAGGTCCGACAGAATGTCGGCCTCGTCTAACTCTTTGGGGACGTTTCTAATAACGACCCTCAGGCGCTTCTCCTCAGGCAGGGCGTACGTGTGGAAACCCACACTTAGCTCTCTAAGAAGAGATGTCAGGGCGCGGTGGTCCGCTACCTCTCTGGTCTCCAGTTTGATTAGTGATTGGTACGCCCTCGCCTGGAAGGAGAGCGTCTTCGGGATCCTGTTTTTGATGGATAACCATCGGCCTCGGTCCCCTATAAAAATAGGAGGCGGGCGCTTGGTCGGAGGCGGTACGCGGGCTTTAGCGGGCGCGAGCGCGGACGCGGGAGCGGAGCCAGTCGTGGCCGCGGCTTTCTTCGCGGGTGTGCCATCAAGAGAAGGCGATTCACGACCGCGCTTCTTCTTGCGACTGACGGTGATGAAGCCGTCAGCATCCGACGCGACACTCTCCGCTCTCGACGGTAGAGCGGATTCCGGCCGGGCCGGTGAAGCACTGGAAGCTTGAGGGGCTACCGTGCGGTCAGGACTGACCACGGGGACCTTAGGGGTCGCCTGCGCGTCAAAGTACGCCTGAAGGACAGGCGGACGGGCTGATCGGGTGATCACTTTCCTCGGTTTGACCGAGGCCACGGAACTTGCGTCGGACGCATTACCTATATCCATTTCGGATTCCCCGTCGGAACTCGAAACATCGGATGATGATTTATATTTTTTGGATTTCGCTTTAATAGCGGCATCCACTGACTCATCTATAGATTCCTTGATTAACGGAGCGATCTTCTCCGTAAATAATTTATCTAGCAGGGCGCTTAGAAGGCCCTCGTCGGCAACCATTGGTGAAGCCATGGTTGTTATTAATAAGTTAATCGGGTGACAACCCCCGCTGCCCGAGTCAGGCAGAGGGGGAATGTAATAATAAAGTGGACAACTATAGTTTAGTTGTGCACTTGCACATTAATAAAATACTATTAATATTAATAAAGTATGCAAAATTAAAAGAAATTAATAATAATAATTAAGCCTAAGACTTAGCTTTGCTGGATGTAGACTGGCTGGGCCGGAACCCCGATGTACGCTGTGCAGGCCCCCACGGAGAAGACACACACGGCACGAACTGCAACACTCACAACACACACGATTAGCGTGCAGAATCGCGAAACACAGCACAGGTGCTAACTAACACGATCGTAAAACCGGGTAATTAACACTTATAATCACTAAGCTACGTTCCGCGAAGGAACGTAACAGGTGCGAGACTCAAAGAGTCCCGAACAATAGCGCGCGATAACAATAGCTAGCCCAGGTGGCCTGAGCAGATAGTGCGATAACGCAGGTAATAAAAATATTCGAAGGAGGACAGATAACGCAGCACGTGTGCTCGCGTTGCCTGCCTGAATCGAACTCCGAATCAAATGAGCCGGCAGCCGCTCTTTTATACCCTCGTCCCATGAAATGACGCGCTGTGATTGGTCGGCTGTTGTGACGTATTACCCCCCGAAGAGACACGTAACAAAGGTGATGGGACTAAATTTGTTTGTTCATTCAACAATGTAAACATGTTGTTTTTGTGTTTTATTATTTCTAATTGCTCTAACACATTTAAGCGAAATCCTTTTTCGCATGTATGTAAAATATTAAAATTATTATTGTTTCCGAGTGAGTGACCTGTATCAATTAAATGTTTCGCCAAGTGTGATTTCTTCGGGATGATTATTTCTAAATGCGGCAATATGTTCCTTTAATTTAATTTTGAAATTTCGACCTGTTTGACCTATATATACCCCGTTACAAGTGTCACAACTTAATTTATAAACGCCGGATTTTTCGGAATTATTTAATCGGTCTTTGCCATTACACACACATTCGACTGACATTGTGATTCGTTCGGAAGGACACATTAATATGGTTTTTCCTAAATATTTTAGCTATTTTATCCGATATTGGACCAATATATGTCAAACTACCCACATATTTGGTATTTGATTGTGGTGGGACGGGATAAAGTTCTGAATTAATTAAATGTTTTTGTTTATTTTTAATTAATTTGTTCACTAACTGTTTTGTAAAGCCGTTGGAAACCGCGATTTGGTATATTGTATTAAGTTCTTTCGCGAAGCTGTTACGGGACAGTGGTACTGACATTAATCTGTGAACATAGCAGCGGAAGGCCGCTAGTTTATGTTGTACGGGGTGGCAAGATGACGCGGGAATAGCAATATCTGTATATGACGGCTTTCTATAGATTTGGAATTCTAATTTATTATTTACTCTTGTTAATGTTAAATCCAAAAAATTTAGAGATTGGTTTGATTCGAATTCCAATTTAAACTTTATTTTTGGGTGGATCTTATTAATTTTATTAATGAATAGATCGATTTGACGTTCGGTGCCTGTCCAGCAAATTATTAATTTAGTCAAATATTAAATTATCAAATATTTAATTAAGTCAACCTGATGTCCAACGTTGGCGGATGCGCCGTCTCTTGATTTTGAGTGTGTCGTAACGGTGGCAGCGTGGCAAGTCAAGCTAAAAATTTCGTGCTAAGATCGCTATAAATATTAATTGGGCTGATTATGATAATTGCTTCTAAAGTTTCAAATCAATGCAGATAATTTTTTAAATTTACAGAATTTCTCACCTGCTATATTGACTATCTTCAAAACAGCCCAACTATTTGGAATACCATCATACGGTGATCAACTAGCATTACTTTGGTCGCTGGTTGTGTTAACAATGTTATTGGTCTTAGAAATAGTTTCGTTTTGGAAACTCATAAGGAGTTTAAGAGAGATTAATCAGAACCCTGGAGGTAAAAAGCTCTTTATTTTGTTAGTATGTAAGTTTTAATAGTATGCTTCTTACTATATTAATAAAGTAATACATTATAGATATTGAACTACTCTTGAACTAAATAGCAAAGTAGTATAAACCAGCTCCTTTGCACAGGATGCCAGCAAGATTATGTGAACCACAACGGCCGGCGCCTAATTCTGCCGTGAAGCAGTAATGTGTAAGCATTGTTATGTTTCGATCTGTAGGCCGCCGTAGCTAGTGAAATTACTGGGCAAACTAGACTTAACATCTTATTTTTCAAGGTGACTAGCATAATTGTAGTGCCGCTCAGAATTTTTGGTTTTTTTAAAAATCCTGAGTGGCACTGCATTTTAATGGGCAGGTCGTATCAATTACCGTCAGATGAACGTCCTGCTCGTCTCATCCTATTCGTCCTCGTCTTATTTTCATTAAAAAAAATATATTGGGTCTAAAATTTCTCGGTGAAAAATATTTTTATTTGTTGATTTCTGTTTGCATTTCATTGAAAATACAAAAACATGTTTTATTTACAAATAGATAGTCTATCTGCAAGACTCTCTGGAACCATATTTTATGGAAACGCTTTATTATCCCTTCCAATCTCGTGGAAATTCTTAAATAATTGGAAGAATCTATCTAATTTTTGGTTCATTGGCATTCATCATTCTGGTCTGAAAATTCCTCCGGATCGCAGCATTAGAATGAGAGTTATTTTTGTGGGTTGGTTTGTCGCTGTTGGAGCTTTTGGTAAGTTTTTTATTTAATCCTACAAAATAATGATAATTATATGTGGGTGTACAAGTTGATTGGCCACTTTTGAACTCAAGTTGATTAAAGTTCTCGTAAATAATTCAGATAAAGTTCTCCTAATCAACATGCAAATTACATTATAAAATAGAATTTAATGTAAGCGTACAATTTGTGGTCTTTGCGGTGAAATTTATTTCGGTGATATATATAAATATATTTCATGGTAGGTATTCATATGACTACAACTATTTAGTTTTTATCCAGCTGTCTCTGATTTTGTGCCAAGCGCCATTTTAATTTTCAATGTAAATTCATATTATAATTTACATAAAACTTATTCCTACATAGAATTTTTTTTTTAAATGAATAGGTTAAATTTATAATTTGATTATTTCTTCTTTTCTTTTTTTGGTCAGTTACCGTAGTATTAGTTTTATTTTTTAAAAGCATTTCGAGAATGTTTTTTGTGATATTTTTATATTCACTATAGTTGTCCTATATTTAAGAACAACAAATTGTTACTTAAGATGTAGAAAATTGTATTGTATATGATGTGGTGAATATTAATAAATAAATTAAATATTACTATTACAGTAACCTTAAAATTCTGTTTAAATTTCATTAAATATTTTCAGTAGAGCACATGCTAAGCATGATGTCAGCGACAGGACTGCAGTGTCCTGCGAATAAATATTTAGAGACTTACATATTGAATTCACACGGTTTTCTGTTACATAAACGTATGTATTTACTCCCCAAGTAGAACTATAAACATATAAAACATATAAAATCGCTCCTTTTTAATGAAATATACTTTCATGAATTGCAGACGAATATTCTGTTTGGTTGGCAATACCTATTTTTATTATAAGTAAGCTGGCAACAATATTGTGGAACTTCCAAGATCTAATCATAATTCTAATCAGCATTGGGTTAGCTTCGCGATATAACCAGCTTAATAGTTACGTCAAGAGAATTATTTCTTATGAAAAGAATGAAAAGAATTGGTTCCAGGTATGAGGATATTAATATCCAACTTTATTTCTGTTTCACGTAATTTTATAGGAAGACTGTAATCAAATTGTTCTTTGCTTGAGCAGTCTGTTATTTACGGCATTGATTTCTAAATGTTACTTAAAATACTATTTTGCTAGTACTACACTTCTACGTGAGTCCAAATGGAATGAAAAAGTACTGATTAGGATTACTAGAAAGAATTACGCTTCTCCTATCGAGTTTATATTTGGCGTTTTCAATTAATCTTCTCTATGGTTAAACTGAACTTTTCCAATTTTGATATATCTGCTTATACCGTGAACGATATACTGTAAATTTTCCTTTTGAGAAATTTCATTTGGCAAAATTCACACAGCAAAATCAAATCGCTCTTCAAATTTTAAATGGATTTAGAAATGATAGTATTACCTAATGGAACGCTCTCTATTCATCTATTCTTACTATCACCACTATCTAGATGTCTGGCGTTTCTCTAAAGTTTTCATAGAAATCTCGTTCACGTACTTACTATAGTATGCTACCTTGTGCAGTGTTTACTGCTATCGATTAAGTCCTTAAACAACAGGATAAGTGCCGACTCTAAGTAATTATGATGACAACTTCAGACTACCTTCAATAATTAATAAAATGTTAGAATATCATCCAGTTACAATCCCAAGTTCATTGCGACCGGACGTTATTCTAAATCTGCTTATCTCATTTACTATTTTTTTCTTGAATTAAACTAGTAGTATAAGTTAAAAATTTATTTTTTAAAGGTACCTTCAAAAATTGAGCGTAATTGTCTATAGGCCTGCAATGCACCTGTGATTCCCCACGGTCTTGTATGAGAATGAGGGCAGCGGTGATCACTTAACATCAGATAACGTTTCTTATCATTTTCGATAAAAAATTCATTATATTATTTTCAGTTGGAAAGTAATTTAGTAAACCGAATTATGATTTGGAGGAAAATAAGACATGCTTATTTACATCAATCCAAGCTTGTCAGAAAAATTGACGAGTCGTTAGGATTACTTGTACTTCTCTCCAATCTGAATAATTTATATTTCATTTGTCTCCAATTATTTCTGGGAATCAGGTTAGTATGAATTTTAATTTATGCGATCATTTAACAACATTTTTTATTATACTATTTTATTCCGAAACTTTTACATAATTCTTTGGATGAATGGAAAGGTGCTAATTGGGACGATTACTGCGAATAATTATTCAAATTCAAGTACAAACAACTTTTTATTCAAAATAAGATTTAAATTAAATTGCTTATTGAACCTTATAACTACTACCCATTAGAAAACTCATACCTCAGACCTGAACGGGCGCAAGAAACTCAACGGGCTTCTCGTTTTTACCGAGTTCATTTATGTTATTTCACGTTTTACAGAGGTATTGGACAACTCTGCAGTAGGTTTATAGACTTGAGTTTGTAGTGAGCTTTAAGAGATATTCCACAAAGGGGTACTGACACTTTCTTTAATGATAAAAATGATATACCATTAACTAGAAACAACTGGAAATTGTCAGCTCTGCTCCTTGAAGAAGAATTATATTAGTATTTTCAGGCGATAATATAGCAGAAAACGATTCCACATCGAGTCACTAATTGGGGACTGTTAGTGGTCCATTGGTGAGGATCCTTGTTCAGTCTTAAGCGGGCAGCATATTTGATAACACAGCACGAACCCAATTGTTGTGTATGTAAAGTAAAACTATCATCACTATTCAAAAATACTTCCCTCAATATTGAAGATTTTAGCGAGAGCGGATCTAAAAACAATTTATTATGATCATAAACAAATTTTTATTTTTAAGTTATATTCCTCACTTCTGGGATTAAATATAATTACAAATTTAATTTGATACCAATATTTATGAACGATCACTCCGAGCACTCTTACCAACTGAGCCAACCGTCCGTGTTGTGTCCAACGCATCGACTGTAAATCTTTTTCAACTATCATGTTGTAGCTCGATCCATAGGATCTACTTTACAGGTGGTAACCTGCTCAACCCCAATATTTACATATTATTAAATTGACTACAGATGTCGCTCTTGTAAATCTAAAGAATATGTTATGTTTTTAAAGTGATAACCCTCACTTCTAGGATAGGACACAAATAAAATTTGGACCAAGATTTTTGGACGGTACGGGACTAGAACCCGCGCTGCTTCCGTCCGAGAGCTCTTACCAACTGAACCAACCATCGGAGTGACGCATCGACCGTAAATCTTAGTATATCAACTCCTCTTCGAGCCAAAGCCTGACCGACCACAATTTGTACATAATACATATTTATTCCAACAAAATCTATATTTTATATTTCGAAATATTTAACTAAGTACATGTTTTTGGCGCCTGTATGTAATCAAAACAAGCAAGTTTCACCGACTGCCATTAGCTACAATTTTAAATCCATTACGGCGGATGCCACGAAATAGAATGTGTATTAACAAAACTTATTTCTTAAAAGTAGGTATATAAATTTTTAGGACAGATAATTCCGAGCTAATAGAAGATATTTACTATTTGTACTCCCTGGCTTGGCTACTATTAAGAGCCAGTTTTGTAGTGTTGGCTGCTTCAGAAGTAAATCTTCACTCTACTAGAGCACTGTTGAGCTTGAATTCTTGTACTTCAAGAAATTACAATATCGAGGTAAAGTTTATAACAATATTTACTTACATATTACATTCGCTAATACATTCTGTACTCCCGCAATATTCATTTAAAATTAGTTTTGTCAAACAAACTGATAACTGCAGAATCGAGCAGTGGGATCTTAGGCTATAAAGCGTGTAGAATATCACCTGTTGTTAATCTTTTTATTGAATTGAATATATTCTGTCTAGAACTACATTGTGATTCAAATTCAAATTCAAATTCAAATATTTTTATTCAAAATAGGACGTGAAATCACTTATTGAAAGTCAAAAAACTACCACCCATTCCAAAATGAATGCCTCAGGCCTGAGAAGAATGGGCGCAACAAACTCAGCGGGCTTTTTTTCTTCATCAAAAATATGTTTTACAATAATTAAAGTAACGTTTACAAAGTAACATTGTACAATTAAACTTATTATTGAATAGCCTGAGGGCGGTCGTTCCATTCCCAATCTGTGGTATCATTAAGAAAGTCATTTATCTGATAGAACAATTATATTGATTATTGATATAGAAAGAGCGCAAATAAAGGATACTCCCTTTATGGCTTTACATTGGCTAGCTTGAATGTATCAGTAGTTATAGATTTATGTTAGTTTATAATAATAATTATAAAACATAAAATAAAATTATTATTATAAAAAAATATTATCATTATTATAAAACGAAACCACTGTGAAATAAGTGCCTAGTCTCAAATTTATAACAACTTTAGCTGTAAATGTTTCTAGCAAATAAAAAACTTTGACTTTCAATACACCAATTGTTTTGGTTAATGTGATAAGCTAATCAATTTCCTTAGTATATGATTCGAAGGATGGGCTGGGAGTTTCTTATCAGTTCTTCTCCCCGTGTCAAAGCTCCTTTACGAATGAAGCTTCATGACGTTTATTAAGAGTTGTAACAATATGTTATGTTATATTCATTCCTTATGGTAAATAAATATAATGTATTACTTTATCTATAATATAATGCTGATAGGACGGACGAGTAAAAAAGGAGGACTCCGGGCCGTGATATTAACATGTGAAGCATGAATTAAAAATAAATATCGCAGGCATAGTATGAGTAAATAAATAAATTACATAAATAAAGAGGTACACCTTAAAGTAAGGACTGCGGGTTTTACTTCTGTATCCATGTCTGGTTTGCAGTATGTTTGTTCTAACTGATATAAAAATGACGTACTAGCATTTCTTATTTTTAAGAATACCTTTGACCTACGTTTGTATGCCACTGACGTGGTATCAAATATGTACTTTTTTTAGAAAACAAAGAACTATGTGCTTTATAGTGATATGGTTGCTAGGTGAAGTATACACAAGTGAAGGAAATTTTGACAGAGTTCTGAATCCCCGACAATTCGGATAGCTCTGCGTTGCACGCAATCTGTTATCATAAATCACTGCATGCTAAAACTGATAATTATTTATCTACTTAGAACACCATTACATGGATTTCCCATTTTTTCGGGTAAAGTCCCGGTTTTTTTACCAGCCACACTGGATGTCATTGTCCGTCACAGACGATGGCAGATGTCATAATGGCGGCTGATCGGCTTATATTAGTGTGTCTGCGTGGGGCTATGTATTAACACGTTAACTGGCTTGTTTAGATGCTTCACTGTTATATAGATGACGCGGAGTCCTTATTTTTTTACTCGTCCGTGGCGGATAGAAATAATTTGAAAAATTACACGATTTCATGAATTTTGTTTCGTAAACTTACTCTTGCAATAATTAGCAGTATTCAAGCAGTCTCGCGCGACGGGGAAATCAATGTACTGAATATTTATAATGTTTCAGATAAAAAGATTAATATATCAGTTGTCACATCAAGAAATCTCGTTGAGTGGAATGGGTTTCTTTTACTTGTACCGTCAGAAGCTACTAGAGGTATGTGTTATTATTTAATTGCCTTATTTTAGCTCCGATTTCACCAATACACTTCCAACTGAATTTAATAAGACTCAGTTTTACGTAAAAGAGTTCAAAAGTCAGTCTTGATCTCAATTAAACTCAAAAAGGTTTCACCAATTCCTTTAGAGCGTGTTGACGTAAACTGTGTTTACATGTCATAAACAATAGATCGATATGTATGAACAAAATAGAAATTGTGTAATGTCAATGTTCCCATTACCCTTGCGAAATCGGCAAGTCCTGGGGTGCTGGATTTTTCAGATACACCAAAATCGAAAGTGCTGTACGGCACACTATTCCCTCATCAAATCGTGACACTTATTTTGTTTATCAAATGGTTAAATTTGCATGGTCTTATAGCTTGTTTCAATAGCTTTTAGATACATTCACCTAAATGATTCTAATTATAGGCAATCTATTAATATACGTTAAATAATACACATTGACAGAACGCTGCGCGCGCGCCTAAATCACGCTGATCTGAGGTATACCGCGCGATCGGAGTTTCTCGTAACGGAATGTTTACGATATAGGATAGTGACAGCTCTTGATATAATCAAATATGTTGAGCGTCCCAAACTCAGCGGTCAGCATTTAAACGTGTTAACGCTATAACTGCGTTTAGTTTGTTGCTACGATGAAATCAAAATTGAATCTGTAAACTTGTTTACAGGCTTTAGTGACAAGTATTATAATCGCGTTCTAATTCAATGGTGAAATCAGCCCTTAGAGATCCGTACCCGTAACTCTATCACTAAGACGCCGCTGTCATTCGTCTATCATCACGCTGTAGCTGCAATAGTTAGATAGACTATAGAGCGCTATACTTACAGTTTGCTCAGACTTTAACTGCGTAAAACTTGGGCGAGTGTGATAAAGCGCGAACGTAACTTTTGCATTGAACTGTCTTAACTTAAGCTCAGTATAATGATAGCTGTAAAATGACAAAAAAACGAAATCAAAGATTATGCTAAGCTTATACTCAGATTCAGCACTCAAGTTTTACCTGAGCAAAGTCTAAGTATGTTCTATAGATCACACCATTAGACTATTCTAGTGATAAAACGACCTCTCCGTCGAATGTGTGACCATTTTTTATGTGCGTAAGCAAGTGGTTGAGTATTTAAAATTGTAAGGCGCTAATGGCAAGCATCGCTGGCTGCTTACGACTTGTCAATCAAAGTCTGTTACAGGTACAATAGTTTCTCTGACCTCTTTTATCTTTATATCTATTAGTATTTTTTCTCTCGCACTCATTGTTTGCCTCTACGCTAGTATATTGTAAGTCTATAGTTACATAGCTACAACTTTGCTAAAACAAAATATAATAAGGCCACGCAATTATATCTCTTTATTTTGATTTGAAAAACTCATAAGATTTTTTCTAATTTAATTATATATTAATTTTATTTTACAGGTTGCTGCTGTGATTGTCAAATATGAACTCATTATGTTACAGTATGACAAACAGTCATAAAATAAAAATACAAAACAATAAGAAAAAATTGTTTTTTTATAATATTATGAACACTACTGTTTCTGCTATTGTAGACAATAACCCTGTATTATATACTATTTACACCATAGTCTTCAAATATATAAGTGTATAGACAGCCCGACAGCTCGATAATTCGTGACCAATTTTCTCTCTCGCAAGCTTTATTTATTTATACGCTAGTAATAATAGTAATGTTATATAGTTTTTAGTAATATTGTAACAATTTCATGTCATGTCCTGTTTATTTAGTTATATTATTGTTTGTAATTATTTAAAAATTTTAATTCATTTATTTATTTTTATTGTTAGTTTACCCATTAAATTCAAAATTCGATCCCTTCATGCGCAAAGAGTTTCAACAGACAGGCACATTCTTATTGCTCGATGCGTGGTATATGTATGAATTAAAAAAAAAGAATATTTTCGTTTACGCGCGTTCCACACTACCAGAACGTCACGCGCCGAAAAAAAAAAGTAAGTTATTCAAATCCCCGCCATTTTTCTTCGATATTTTTAGTGTTTTGTTTACAAAAAAATTGCGATTCATTTTAAATGCTGTAAAAGAACATTATATTCAAGTGAATTTTAATTATTGCACTATACAAAATATAAATTACTACTTAAATAAATATTTTTTTCATTAATACTTAGTTTATTTGTATATAATCAGTAATGAATGATATTAGGTTACTACTAGGACTGGTGTTTTAATGTTAGCAGTAAGCTAACTGTTCCAGAATCTTTTAGAGGATTCATATTCTGGGTGTAGATAAAGTCTTGTATGGAACTGTTGATAATTAGGTATTAAAACACTCATGTGATATTATTATCACATCCGGCTTCGCCTCGTGTGATTAATCTACATTCAAGTTTTAATATCCCTTATTACACAACAGTTGCATAAAGAACTATTACAAAAAAGTCCATAATAAACATATGAATGTAGTTTTAATTGTTTCTTTTTTCTTTTAATATTATAAATTAATATAAGTTATAGTAAGTAATATTACTATAACTACTTACAACAATTTCAAATTAAAGTATTCCACCGTTGACGCTAAAACTTTTTAAAATCAAACTTTATTAGGTTTAGTGTTTTCAAAAAAATCTTCAATGTTTGTATATTAACTAATTATACTAGCTTACCCAGCAAACGTTGTATTGCCATATAAAGTAAAAATAAATTCAATACTTAATTAAATTTTTTGGGGTATACAAAATTAATAACGACCTATTCACCAAATATATCTAACATAAAATTTGTCATATTACAACAATTATTATAATCGATTGCCATCTTGCAACTCTATTGAAGATCTGTGGATGAAAGAGAATAATATAAAAATCGCGATACAAAAATAAGTGTTGATCGTAGACAGGTAAAAATTTGAAGTTGTATGTATTCTTTAATGCAGAACCATAACAAAGTAAATAAAATGGCGTACGTACAAAGTACACATGTCAGAAGTGAAACTTCTATCGCTAAAACTCGAGAACGCCTGGACTGATTTAGCTAACTTTGGTCTTGAATTATTTGTGGAAGTCCAGAGAAGGTTTAAAAGGTGAATAAATAGGAAAATGCTGCTAAATTAAATAAAAACAACAAATTTGTTTTTCCTTTTATGTGCCCATACATAATTTCTATGAGAGAATTTATTGACGCACGGTTTGACAGTTCTGCTGTGAAACAATTTCATTACGACAGCAGGGTGCATATTTTACGAAATATTTTTTGATGTTATGATATATTATTGACAAATTCATATAAAAACATTATTTTATTTATTATATACAGAACAACGTCTGTCGGGTCAGCTAGTCATCAATAAAAATTCATCAACCATCAACACACATAATACTAAAACTTTCTAATACGCAGGCGCAAACACATGCATTAAACACATACTAATAGGTATAAGACGTAGAACGCTCGGAACTGGAGGAAGATATAGATATAGATATACTGACTTTCCCACTACACAGGAGCATACATATGTACAATGTTTAGTAGACGATAGTGGGGATGCTATGAAGAGTCGCGCAAAGAGGAGACCGAGAACGTCTAATGTGTTCTCTCATCTCATTCTCTCGCCGGCTTAATCCTATACATTTATGTGTTTGTGTCTCTATGGACTTATTTTTTCGTTTCAGCGAGTGTGAAATCACAACGATTCTAAAGAAGTTACACTTCAAAAAAAAATATTTAGGGGTGGATCACCCCTATCATTTTGGGGTATTAAAATTAGATGTTGGCCGATTCTCAGAGGTACCCGTTATGACGTAGAAGTATTAAATGGTATGATCCTAAATGCAAGCAAATGTTTTCATATTAAGTACACTAGAAAAAAAAAACGCTTGTTACAGTGTATGAGCTCGATGGCGCACCATTAAAAGAAGTGCAGGAAATTCGTGACTTGTGGGTAACTATTGATAATAAAACTAACGTTTATTGCACAAGTTAATAAAGTAGTTACCACATCCGCACGAATGTTAGGATTTCTAAAGCGAAACTCGAATTGTTTCGGCTCCAAAACGAAAACAATTCTATATAACGCTCTAGTGCGCAGTCATATCGAATATGGTAGTATTATATGGAATCCCCTATATACGATCCATTCGCAACGCATCGAGAGTATCCAAAGAGCATTCACACGACACCTTGCATACATTAGTACTGGATTCTCTCATAGACACCCGTACCATCAGCGCCTCAGGAAATTTAATATGATTTCATTGCTCGATCGGAGATCTCTTGCCGGAGTAATATTTTTGTACAAACTCTTAAACGGTCAAATACAATGTAGTAACCTCTTGCAGAATATTAACCTTGCTGTCCCATATTTATTCCCAAGGTTCAAAATCAAGAGAATCTTCCAAGTTCCTTCTGTAAAAACCAACCTGGGAGTTCAGGCGCCTCTCACTCGAATTCTTCACGAGTACAATAAGTTAAACGATACCAATTCAGAACTTGATATATTCGGTGGTGGGTTGGTCAGGTTTAAAGAAAGTGTTGTTAAACACTTAGCTGGTATTCAATCTGCATTCTTCAAATAAGTAGTTTTTCTTTTTTTTTCGACTTCATTATTTTAATAAGTTAAAGTTATAATTTGTACTTTCATTTTTTATTTTTTTTGTTTTTATTATAGCTTAGATAGTATTAGTTCTATTTTTCAGAAGTAATTAGGGAGTATTTTTTGTAATTTTTATGTTCACCATAATTGTCGTATACTTTAGAACTACTAATTGTAACATTAGATTAAGAAAATTGTATTGTTTATGATGTGGTGTGCTTTAATAATTAAATAAATAAATAAAAAATAAATAAATACCCAATATGCACACAAATTTTCAAACAAATTGGTTTAGCCGCTTCGTAGAGATTTGGTAACAAACACCGGGACTCGAGAACTTTATATAATATGTTTAATATATACATATTATTAGCATTATTATTATAAATAATATTAGTTATGATATAGCCCATTGAATAGTGATCCTGCCTACTGAGCTAGAGGTCCCGGGTTTGATTCCCGTTACAAACATATATGTATATAATCATGAATATGTGTGTCTGTTTCCGAGTCTTGCCTTTTTATAAGTATTTGTCAATGTTTAAGTGCCATATTAAATATATAGTTGTCTGGCACCCATAGTACGGGCTATCACCAGTTTGGGGCAAGATAGTTTGTGTAAAAGTGCGTCAATATTATATTAAAATCATAAATAAATATGAAAAAAAAAATGTAGCTATTCATATCTGCTAGCGTCGTTTATAAAGTACTTAAACAAGTCCCGCCTAAGAATTCCAAAGGTCTGTTCAAGCTTAGCACCTCAAACTTTACGAATCACAAAGTCAACTTCCTTTGTTATATTGTAAACAAAAGGTACTTGGAAGTTTTCACATATTCGTAGAGTATAATACAGATTAGTTTTATATGAAAAGTTTACGCTAACCTTGCTTTAAGTATCTACTCCTATTTTATTAACATCTTGTCGGAAAGTCTTAACGGTTGCAAATAGAAGGATTTGTTTGTAAATTCCATTAGACCCATTCTTGAATATACTTAGAAAATTGTTTTTTTATTTTTAAGTTTGCATTCAAGCTATGGATACGGCTCGTATAGCTATCGCTACTAGTAAGGAAACGACTTTATAAAGGACAATCAAGGCGACACATTACATACGAATTCATAAAGAGTAATAAGTAGTAAAAATGTAACACAACGTATTACGGTGTAATCATAACGCAGCTTTGGCCGGAAGACTTAGTTCTGTCGCATATGCAGTATTTTTATGACTAGAGGATTAAGATGCACTTAAATCCTAGGAGATCCTAGGATTTAAGTGCATCTTACAATAGATATTGTACCACCTGCTTGCATTAGCGCGGGTGCCCTCAATTCGCTATGTCTAAAATATGTTCTATACGCAGTTAAGAAAATAAGACTATTGATATTGAAACGGCGAGATTAGTTTATTTCAGATTTTTTAATAACCGACTTAAAAAAGGAGGAGGTTCTCAATTCGATCGTTTTTTTTTTATGTATGTATACCGATTACTCGGAGATTTATGATCCGATTTACGTAATTCTTCGTTGGTTCGATGCGGAAAAGATGCCATTTGATCCCAAAAAAAATTATATAGTTTGGCCCAGTAGTTTTCATTTTATGAACATTTTTTATGAAAATTTTTGTCTACCTGAATAATTGTAATTGTTTTTTGTCCATGGCTTTTTAAGGAGTTTTCATTCACGTTGATGATATATTATTACTAAACTACGTTCAAAAAAACCGACATAAAAATCTGAAAAGTATCAAATAACTAAAAATTTTATATAATACACCTCTTATGTAAACCTTTAATATATACATACTATTGTTTGTATGCGCTACATATTGATAGCTTTGAAGCCGGTGCCAGTGACTTTGAGCGGGATAGCTTCGTCTAGAACAAAACAACCCAAGCGAACAGACACGCGTGGCCAGACAACCATAATAATTATAGTAAGTAAGCTGATTATAATATTAAGTTTAAATTTGTTTAGGTCTTGGCACCGACTTAAAACCTATCAGGAAGCATATATAAATAATAGTATGTTATTAATATTAAAGGTAAAGGTTTGCATAAGAGGTATATTATATTACATTTTTAGTTATTTGATAGTTTTCAGTTTTTGAAGTCGGTTTTTTAAACGTAGTTTTTTTTAATCATAGTGTCATGTCATATGGTCTGCTGTTGTGGGGTTCAGCGGCCGACATTGAAACAATTTTCGTATTGCAAAAAAGAGCTATTCGTACCGTATACAACCTCAATCCGACTGACTCACTGAGAGAATTATTGAGAGAAATCAATATACGGTATCCAGTACATTTTAGAATGTATGTTTACAAAAACATCCATCTCTTCTCTAAAAAATCTGATATACAAAGCTTTAACACCACAAGTAGACAGACTAATGGCTATATCTTAGACTCCACAAAGTTGGTGATTAATGTATGGGGATAGATATAAAACTATTTAATACATAGCCACAAAGAATTTTGACTTGCCTATGCATAAATTTAAACCACATATAAAAAATTGCCTTATGAATATAGGATACAACAAAATCGAGGATTTTGTCAATGATAAAAATATTTAGACAGGCTAATGATAGTCTACCCATATACATTTTATATTATTGTAATGTTTACTTTAAATGTTTTCCTTTTTTTTAAAGTATGACGTACAATATAAATTCTTTGAAATCTACTCGCAATAAAGAGTTTTAGAATTTGTATGCAACTAAAAGGATTTTGTAGATGATAAGATAGCTTGGTTTGAATTGCCCTAAAGGATTGAGCTTTTAATTACTGTTAACCTTCCGCAATCAGACAGTGCCCCCGCACTGCGGTATGCCTTAGATTTGCGCGCTTATAATAAGTATGATGATGGAACAGGCTATAAGACCATGCAAAATACACCATCTTATAAACAAAATAAGGGTCAGAACTTGGTGAGGGAATTGTGTGCCGTACAGCACTTTAGATTTTGGTGTATCTGAAAATTGTAGTGTCCTTGGGACTTCCCGATTTCGGAAGGACAAATATAATACTGATAATTATGAAATATATTAAGCAAATTATAAGTAGAGGTATTTAGTGAGTATTGCATAATATTATGTAGATGAACATTATTTTTTGTTACTTGATTGAGCTCTCCTGACAGGCTTCGTCGTCTTAAACGTCACGTCATTCCCTTCCCTAAAATATGGAGGAGGGAGGCGATTGCTGGCCCATATGTCATGCTCGTGAACAGACGCTACTTGTGGTGGCAGGCTGACCCTGTTACCAGAAACACAACTACATGTTCTAAAATTAAACTAATTATATATTTTTTATAATCGCTAATAAAGTGCTCCCAAAATACCTTCATTTATTTACGGTGTGTTTGATGCAGCTACTGTACTCAATAACTCTTCTTATGTATTAATTAACATTTACCTTTTTTGACTTACTCGTGTATGGCATTAAATATTTGGTTTGAGTTTTTTTGTTGCATCACTTTACATAATATATTGTAATTGAAGTGAATTGTAAAACGATAAATGTAGATTTAATAGAGTGGCAATAAATTTCTTGCAACTTCTTCTCATTAAAGCTCATCCTTTTACGAAATGGCAGTAAATGTTAGATAAAAAGAAAACTTTTGACATTCATAAATATTATCATTTCTTTACCCTACATGAATAAAGTGATTTTGATTTAAACACATAGCCACTTAAGTATTTGTGACATATTTTGTGAGGTGCAATATTTTACAGGTAGGTACACAAGACCAAGCCGACTCTGGAATTTCTTCACTTAAACATACAAACAGCGATTCAGTTTTGAACCTTGTTATAAACATTATGTCGATGCATACATAAACTAATTTTGTTATATTTTCCATCACGCTGAGGTAAGCTCTCAATTTCGCTCGCCTTAACATTGTTAACTCAGCTGCTTTTAGTTCACCTTTGCAATATTATGCGCCTTTCTGTGCCGTCAAGCAATAGTTAGCTTGAATTTTAGTGTTTTCCTTTTGGAAGCTTGTTAATTGCTGGGCTAATTAGATTGCCATGTCTTTGTTCGCTTTCCTTCAACTTTGTTCAGCATATTACAGTATTTCGTTGCGTTAGTAATATAGTTTCGGAAAACTCTGATCATGCGGTATGTCTCAGATCGGCGTGATTTTGGCGCTCGCGCAGCGTTTGTCTTTGCGTATTATTTTACGTGTATTAATAGATTGCTTATAGTTAGGTTGATTTGAGTAAATGTGTTTGAAAGCTTTTGAAACAGGCTATAAGACTATGCAAAATAAACCATCTTGTAAGCCAAATAGAAAGGGTCAGAACTTGGTGAAGGAATTGTTTGTTGTACGGAACTCTCTGTTTTGGTGTATCTGAAAAAAAAAATCTAGAGCCCTGGGGCACTGCCGATTTCAGAAGCATATATTCCTGTTCAAATTTTTCAGTTTATTGTGGAGTCGCGCGCGCGCACGCTAGCGGACGGGTCGTGTGTCGATTATGAGCATAAAATAAGTGAACAAATAATATGTCGTCTCAAGTAGTGAAGTGTTCAAGTTGCAACATCTTTATAAACGAAGTGTTAGCTTTCATAAGCAATAAAATAGATGTGATGGACAAACAGAGTATCAGTCGGATCTGTGTTACAAGTTTTTCGGATTCGGATATCGTGACTGCTAAAAACCTCCTTTTTGATTCTGTGCCGAGTGCTAAACGTAAGAAAACACGCAGGAGGGATGGCAAATCAGCACGGGATATTGATGATATAATCAGTCTGCTTAAAGAAAGTGGCTCGGAGGAATTACCAACTTTTGTCGCTCGGGACCTTTACAAGTTGCCTCCGATTCTTTATGACCACGTAGATCCTACACAGTTACTTAAGGATTTACTGCTATTGAAGAAGAAAATAAACGATATCAAAAGCAACTATGTGGCAAAGGAGCATTTCGACATATTGAAATGCGATATAGATAATATAAAAAGTACACAGGCGGCTGAAAACACGGTTAATTATTGTAACATAAATTACAAGCAAGGTGCTTGTTTACTCGATAATTATAATAATATTATAGCGTGTGATAGTGGGCCGATGGGATTATTGCAGGAAGACATCGAACAGGTCACAATAAGCGACAGTAAAATTAAAAATATTGATAACGGCCGCGCGCCGCGTCAATCATCTGCGCGCACGCCGCCTCAACCGAACGAAGCGACCGGCGCGCATGCGCAACAGCTGCAGAAAAAGTCTACGTTCCCGTGTGTATCAGTAGTGACGTGTAATAGTGTACGACTTGCTGCAATAAAGATTCAAGTTCAAAGCAAATCGCTTTTAATATTTTCGGTGTACATACCTACGGACTCCAGTGACAATTTATTAGAGTTCACCCAGTGTATGAGTGAAATCTGTGCAATTATCGAAGGTAACGATGTAGAATCCGTTTACGTGCTTGGTGACTTTAATGCCCACCCAGGTGAGCTTTTGTTGCGATCAGTCGTGGTCGTGTGTGGACATGGATTTACTCGATAGTGACACATTCACTTTTATCAGTGACGCTCATAGCTGTAGACGATGGCTAGACCATTGTCTCGTCACTAGTGCTGCGCGACAAACAATACGCTGTGTGTCAGTGTTGAAGGACACTTATTGGTCTGATCATTTACCTCTAATGATTGAATGTAACCTGGACTTAATTCAAGCGAAGGTTTCGCAGTCTCATACAAAAAATTATTTGTATAATAAAATAATTTGGGGCCGCAGAAATGTTTCTGAAATTAACAGTTATTTTGACAAATGTAATAATGATTTAAAAGACTTTAATTTTCCATTAGAATTTCATGAGTGTGCTGATAAGAGATGTAGTAATTTAAAATGTAAAATGGGTATAGATATGATGCATAATAAAATAATTAAGATCTTAACAGACGCGTCAATAAGTAGTAATTTTAAAAACGCTAAGAATAAATTTCAACATGTCACAGGCTGGAATGATTATGTCAGGGAGGCACACGGGAGAGCTCGACACTGGTATAAGCTATGGTTGTCCTACAATAAACCCGATTGTGGTTACATTTATGAAAATATGAAAGAATCTCGTAAAATATTCAAGACTAAACTTAAGAGGTGCTAGAATAATGAGCAAAAAGTAAAAATGGATGCCATCGCTAAGCATCACTCTGGCAGAAATTTTAGCAAATTTTGGAAATGCACGAAAGAGTTAGATTCAGGTTCAGGTGCTCCCTGAGGTCTGCGTCGCTGACAAATATGATGCCGTTGAGATAGCAAATGCTTTCAGAACCCACTTTAGGATGGAATCTCCACTGTCATCATCATCATCATCAGCTCAGCGGATGTTGAATGCTGAGACCTCTATGGATGACTGTGTTACACACTTTACTGTCAAGGATGTCGCTAGTGTGGTTAAAAATATGACTAAAGGTAAAACTCCGGGCCATGACGGTCTCAGCATTGAACATCTGCAATACGCAGGTCCTCATTTATATCGAGTATTGGCCATGTTTTTCACGATATCTGTGGGACATTCTTACTTACCAAAATACCTAATGTATACCGTTGTTGTACCAATTGTGAAGAACAAAACTGGCGATGTAGCAAATATGTCTAACTATAGGCCTATTTCATTAGCGACAGTTACTGCTAAGGTATTGGACGGTTTGCTTGACAAGCAGTTGAGCAGTGGTATAGAACTAAATGATGCCCAATTCGGTTTTAGACCAGGCTTATCAGCCGAAACTGCGATACTGTGTCTCAAGCAAACTGTCCAATATTTCACGGCAAGAAAAACACCAGTCTACGCCTGCTATCTAGACCTATCGAAGGCGTTCGATATGGTGTCGTATAATATCTTGTGGGAAAAATTACGTCGTGATACTAGTGTAACAGATGACATTATTTCGCTCCTAAAATTCTGGTACGATAATCAAGAAAACGTGGTTAAGTGAGTTAATGCCTATTCGGATGCCTTTGGTCTGGAGTGCGGGGTGAGACAGGGGGGGATCAGCTCGCCTCGTATTTTTAATTTGTACATAAACTCCCTCATTGAGGAGCTCAGCCGTACCAGGATTGGGTGTCACGTGGTTGGTGTATGTGTCAACAACATCAGCTACGCAGATGACATGGTTCTGCTGAGCCCCTCAATGAAGGGTTTAAGAAAGCTGCTGAGAATATGTGAACGTAATGCGGAGGCCCATGGTCTTCGATACAATACAATTAAAAGAGAATTTATGATATTTAAGTCGGGTAATAAAATTTACGAACATAAAGAACCTCTATCGCTGTGTAACGCACCACTAAATATGGTAACGAAGTTTAAATATCTTGGCCACTGGGTCTCCGATAACCTAAGTGATATCCTAGACTTAGAGAGGGAACGTAGGGCGTTGCCTGTCCGCTGTAATATGCTGGCCCGAAGGTTTGCGCGTTGCTGTGAACAAGTAAAAATAACTCTGTTTAAGGCTTATTGCCAATCATTTTACACGTGCAGCCTTTGGACCGGCTATACGCAGAGGGCATACAACGCGCTGCGAGTGCAATATAATGACGCATTTAGGGTAGTGATGGGGCTGCCTAGGTTTTGTAGTGCATCCGGCATGTTTGCGGAGGCGCGCGTTGATGATTTTTACGCGATCATTAGAAAAAGATTCGCATCATTAATGAACAGGCTCCAGGCTAGCCCCAACACTATCCTAAGCGCGTTGGCATGCAGGTGGGACTCCCCACTGCTGAGGCATTGGATAGGTTTGCATGCGCCTCTAGCTAGGTGCAACTTATTGTGAAAATAACTAACCTTACTAACATAATTTTTAAGAAAAATTGTAACTAACATACAATTACTAACACTACCACTAACATTACTAACTTAGTCTAAGAATAATTGTTTCTAACTTAATAACTAATACTTATGGATGTATAGTGTCCGAAATAAATGATTATTATTATTATTATTGTGGCTGTACAAAAATCGTTACCACCTGTTGTTTCCTCAGAATGACAGGGTGTTGGGTGAAAATATGTAACTTTTAAAACGGCACTTTGTGATTTTATCACAGCTTAAAAGTTATTTCTTGTGGCCCTGTCCTAGACAGAACACAGTAATTTAAACGTGGCAAGTATTTGTCCAAGATAAGAGCAATGTGTCAAAGCTTTTTTTAAATCAAGTAATGCACTAAAACATTATACGTTATACGTAAATCGTGGCCAGACATATAAAATAAAGTTAATTCGGAAACAATTATATTTTATTTATAATTTCAAATATCGTCAAAATGTTTTGCATTACAGTTTTGCAAAACTGAAAATTTGATGTAAAATTTAATATTTTTATGGTATTACAAATGACATTAAATTATTTGTTTTTTTTTTACTGTAACAGTATTTAATTATGGCCAGACTAAATAGATAAATAAACTGTTCCATAGATCTAAATAGCAGTCTCATAAACTTGAGAATGCAATGAAAATGCAATTTTAAGTTTACGATTTGTAATATATTTTATCTGAAGCAGACACTAACAATAAACATCTTATCTCGGAGACATTGTTTGAGGAGCTAGCAGTAACTGTATTCCACGGTCATGTTGATGATATCTATGTTTAAGGTATAAACTATTTCTGATAAATTAAAATAGCGCTCTTCACTCCACTAGATTCCAGACCCAAGAATAGTATTTAGAATCACTATTGAAAGGGTACAAGGGTGACACTGACAGTTTTTAAAATGGCTATTTGTCAACAATATTATAATATATTTTCTTAAATATAGAAAATGGAACTCTGTGCTGATAATAGTATGTTTTTTTTATTTGTCATTTGGATTACGATTTGGCGGCACAAAAATACCATAGTGGGGGGAAGGGCATTGTTAGCTGCGCTGTAGTTTATACTTTTGCAGCTATCATCGTCTTCAGGAGATTCATTGATTACAAAACTAAAGAGGCAGTGGGCAGGATACATACCTCGACGGACAGATGAACGCTGGGGCAGCGATGTCCTCGAATGGCGACCACGTTCAGGACGATGCAGTATTGGTAGCCCCCCCCAATTGTAGAATATTACTTTGTAAATGTTACTTTAATTGTAAAACATACTTTTGATGAAAAAAAAAAGCCAGTTGAGTTTGTTGCGCCCATTCTTCTCAGGCCTGAGGCATTCAATTTGGAATGGGTGGTAGTTTTTTTGACTTTCAATAAGTGATTTCACATCCTATTTTAATAAAAATATTTGAATTTGAATTTGAATATACCAGAAACAGGGAAGGTCCCAGTATGAGACTTGAGGTACGCCCTTTGAGGCCATAGAACCAGAAGATTGCTTTTCGTTTACATTAACAAATTGGATTTTACCTAGTAAATATGATTCTAATAGTTTCAGCGAGACTCCTCGTACACCGTAATGATATAATTTATTAATAAGAGTCTCATGGTGAGCACAATCAAACGCTTTTGTCGAGTCACAAAAATCACCTAAAGCATCAAAAGAATCTTCCAAAGCATCAAAAATATTCTTTATTAATTCGACACCAGCATCAGTTGTTGATGAACCTCGATTAAAACCAAATTGATTTCTATACATTAAGTTGTTTACATTAAAAAGTTGTGTCGTCAACTTCAGTAAAATATTATTTTTTAAATTTTGCTTATAGTTGGTAAGACTGATATAGGTCTGTAATTATTAGGATCAGTTACACTGCCAGATTTAAAAAGTGGACTAATTTTGCTATATTTAAGTAAATCAGGAAAAACACTCTCATCAATACAGCTGTTATAAATTAAGGCCAAGTCAGGAGCAATAATTTCAATTAATGATTTAACAATATGAACTGAGGCACCCCATAAGTCACTGGCTCTTTTGACTTTAAGTAAGGTAAATACTTTAATAATTGCTTAATTAAATTAGGCAATGAAAACATGGAACGCTTTGAATCCTTTATAAACAATAATAATATGTGCCACTACTCCAGCACAACTCATATACATTCATTAGAAAATTATCAAGAACAAAGTGTATCCCCATTAAAAACTAGTCAAAGTATGGATAAAAGTGGATCAAATAGGTTTACATTATTTTCAGACAAAATTGGCCAAGGGTTTGGACCTTTATTAAATAATGCAGTTGCAAAGAATTGTGAGGTGATAAATATATGTAAATCCAATATAACTTTCAATAACCTCATAAATTCCATACCAAAAATAAATCTAAAAGAAAAGATCATAGGTATAACGTTTGGTAATAACTCTCATAATATTAGAAATAAGGACCTTATTAAAAATATAGAAAAATTAATTAATAGTTCCAATAACACAAAATCTAAAGTGATGATGTGTACATTCCCATACTCCTCGGATTTGACACAGGAGCAAAATAGAAAAATATTTAAATTAAATACAACTTTGTATAATGCGACATTCCACAACAATGAAAATTTTATTTGACACAAATAAATTCATTAATTATAAACTGAAAATAGCCAATGGTAACCTATACCTACCATTTAGAGTTAAGCGACAGCTGGCTACTTTTGTAGCTTATAGTCTTAGTCAACAAACTACTTCCTCTGTAGTATTATTTAATAAACATGCCTCTATTGGGCAAAATTGTAAAATAATCGACATACAAGCCTCGGGAATGTATTAGTACTAATGTACAAAAATATAACGATGAAGATTTTTCTTTAATTAATTTAAATTAAGTTATTTGACAAGGGAGGAGAACTCTTGCAATATCATACAAAATAGGCAATATTTACCAAATATCAATGTTACTGCTAGGGATAATCATAATATAAAGCTCATAAATATAGTTCACGAGTATATACAAGGTATCTCAAGTAAGGAATTAGAAATTGAACTGTTTTTGAGCTGCTGTAATCTTAATATATATAAATTACGTGACACGTTGTTTGTCCGCGATGGACTCCTAAACTAATGAACGGAATTTAGTGGGGATTACTTCATGGAGTGCTATTTGGTCCAACTTGAGAGATACGATAGTTTTTATTTCGATTTGGGACCCATAATTATTTTATTATCAATATTTGTTTTGTATGGACATATTTTCTATGAGAGAATTAAGTGACACACGGTTTGACAGTTCCGCTGTGAAGCAATTTCATTATAACAACAGGGAGCATTTTACGAAATAATTCTTGATGTTTAGAAATATTATTAGCAATTTCGTATAAAACAGTTTTTTTTATTATCTACAGAACAACGTCTGTCGGGGCAGCTAGTATAGATATATTACGTATTGCAGAACATTGGCGTTAGAGTCATCAGCTAAAGTCGTAAACGCTTATATGACCTTTATTATGAGAAACATTACAATAACAGTGAAGAATTTAAAATATATGTAAAAAAATACTCCAGGCTCTTTAAAGTAGTTTGTCATGAAGCGAAAACACGTTTCATTGCAGATAAAATTAAAAACAGTAATAACAAAGTAAAAGCGACTTGCAGTGTAATTAACAATGAAACTGATAGATCGAATTGCCGTAACACCTCTATCTGTTTAAATATTAATAATCGCGTTACAAATTCGGAAATAGAAATTGCAAATGAATTTGATAAATACTTCTCCGAAATCCTGATTGTCACGACCAAAGACCTTAACTCTTCACCAAAAGCAGCACATGATATGCTTAAATTACACGTACCAGTATCTTCCACTGATTTGAAATTTAAGTATGTTACATATAGCGATATAATAAAAATCTTCAAATTAATTAACCTAAAAAATACAAAAGACCTATGGGGACATTCGACTAATATTGTAATATACATACTTGACATTATAGCACCTGAATTAGCAATAATATTTAATGAATGCATAGATGAGGGTGTGTTCCCTGACCTGATGAAATACTGCAAAGTTATACCTTTGTTTAAATCGGGCAGTTCTTTTGACCCTGTGAATTTCAGACCTATTTCAGTGCTGCCTGTTTTTCGTAAAATTTTTGAAAAACTTTTGCTTCAACAGCTACAAATGCATTTTTGTAAATTAATGAAGAAAAATCAGTTTCTTTTCACTAATCTGCACTTAAACAGTAAAAAAACAAAGTTACGGTTCATTTCACCAAACACAGCGGAAGGTACAAACCAACGTATTTATAAATGACCAGAGATTGGAACTTGTGGACACTACGGTCTTCCTGGGTATCACGTTAGATAAAAAGCTTCAGTGGGGTCCACATATTACCCATCTAACAGATAGACTCAGCTCTGCGGCATATACAGTTAGAAAGATTGGAGAGTACACGAATGTTGCGACCGCTAGATTAGTGTACTTCAGTTATTTTCACAGCATCATGACGTACGGTATATTACTATGGGGTCATGCTGCTGACATTGATATAGTGTTTGCTCTGCAAAAGAGAGCTGTTCGTGCATCAGCTTGGTTATAGACAGTCTCAAAGAAAAATTGAAAGAAATAAATATTATGAATGTTCATTGTCAGTACATTTATGAAAATTTAATATATGTTCACAAAAATCGTCACCTTTTTGCTCTTAATAGTGATTTTCATTATTATGACACTAGAAATAAAGGATTGCTTGTAACTAATTCTAGTAGGCTTTATAAGATACATAATAGCTTTAAGGGTAAATGTATACACTTCTATAATAAGGTCCCAGCCACTGTTAAGGCATTATCTATAAATAAATTTAAATGCTTTATAAAAAAATGGCTGTGTCGTAAATCCTATTACTCCACTGCTGAATATCTAAATGATGGGACAGCCTGGGACTAGATTGTGATTATTTTATAGCGATAGAAATGACTGTACAATATTGTATATTTTTATTGAAAAGAGCGCAAAAAAAAAAGAATGCTGGGAGAGTTTCTTGCGCCGCTTCTTCTCTCTCAGAGCGCCATTTGTTTCCGAAGCGGTAGTAGTATCTAGTAGTATAAGAAATGACATCAAAAATAATTCTAAAGGAAACAATTTTGAGAAAATAAATGCCTTTTATGCCTTTTAATGTAATAGTTATATGAAAAAATTTAAAATTAATTTTACATTCCGGTACACTTTTCTTCATTTTACCAACAGCGGAGGTCGTTGAGGAATTCAATTACTTTATTGTTGAGACTGGAATATTGGTAAAATATAATTCAAAAGCGTTGGCTACTTCAGTGTCTTCGTTTAAAAGTTTGCCTTTTATTTGTAATTTGAGCTTATTATTGACTCGACTTGACCGTCGTGTTTCATTATTAATAACATCCCATATAGTTTTTATTCTATTTATGCTATTTTGGATTTTCGAACTTAGAAATTTGGATTTAGCTAAGAGACAGTCGGTTCTAAACTGCTTTGAGTACTGTTTAACATATTCCTTAAATGTTTTTTTTTTAATGGAATAGGAGGACAAATGAGCGTTCGGGTTACCTGGTGTTAAGTGATCACCGCCGCCCACATTCTCTTGCAACACCAGAGGAATCACAAAAGCGTTGCCGGCCTTTAAGGAAGGTGTACGCGCTTTTTTTGAAGGTACCCACGTCGTATCGTCCCGGAAACACCGCACAAGGATGCTCATTCCACAGCTTTGTAGCACGTGGAAGAAAGCTCCTTGAAAACCGCACTGTGGAGCTCCTTGAAAACCGCCACACATCCAGATGGTGGGGATGATATTCTTACTTGTGATGTCTTGATGTATTGATGACGCCCAGCTTCTTCGAAGCCAATTTGGCTTTGCCCTCCAGGTGGCCACGGAATTGGCAATCGCTCGAGATTTCGAGATTCAGTATTCCGAATGTATCGCTTCTGTTGAATTGTTTTTCTCTATATAACCCATACATTGTTTTCCTCCGTTTATGTAAGTCAGGTGTTGCCCATTCGCTGAACGTTAAAATATTCGAGACCCTATTCGATCTAGGTGTAAATATTTCTTTAAAAAGGTCGATAAAAGAATGAAAAAATAAATTATACTTTTCGTTTGAAGACAGGTTGTTCGATAAAAACAGAAGTAATAAAGATTCTTGCATCACTTTTATCCTATTTTTTGTTATGGGTATTATTTTTGAATTAATTTTTCACTCATACTATGTTCTAATGATCTGAGTCAAATTTATGTATAACTTGTTTAGTTTTTGGAATTATATCTGTAAATAAGCATTTATGTTGTTTTTTTTCATATTTTTGAGTAACAACCATCATTTATAAATGTAAAAGTAACATGGCATCAATTGCATGTTTCGCTTAATTTATAAGTAACTATATAATGCAAATTATATAAAATCTTCCTTTTATTATATTAGCAGAGCATGAATAAATTCAACGAAATTACTTCATATTTATGGATTCCATCATGAAATATAAAAATTCACTCAAGAAATTCAGAGTTCACTGTAATCTTGCAACGTCAGCGAAAGTGTTCCAATAAAATTCCTCATCATTTACCGAGCGGGTACTTTAACAAATTTGGTATGATTTTGATAAATTTTCTCGCTGAGGCGGAGAAGTTGAGACAGATAGGCTCTATTTTTATTTGAATCACTTTTAATTATAACCAGAAATTCTTAGTTTACTTTTAATTCAAATAATATAAATCATAAAGAATTCAATGTTATTTTGTAATTATGATTAACTTGAGAGATTATGAGATTGAGAGTTTTCATTATATGTGAAACTCCTTTTCCTCCGGAATCTTCCTATTCTGACACAAATTGGTTTAACAAGAACATATTGAAATTGAATTCCAAACCATGAAGTAACTCACTATGTTATTAATAGGCTTAATAAATCTTTCAAAGTTCCACGAGATATGACAAATTACTGTGGGGAAGACAAAGTTTTTCGTACTTTACGTACGCCTACTCAAAATTGCTTGAATACCTTGGTAATAAAAGTAATTAATTTCTATACTACTATGTTTGCGTAGTTTTTACAATATTTCGTTTAATAAAATCTTAATAAAATGCTAGCAATAAAAGGGTTAGCCAAGTATATTTCTTGTTTTTAATTTTAATATATTATTTTATTTATTTTTAGTATTAAAACGTCGATTGCTTTTAACATAGTATAGATTTGTTAATAAGTTTAGATAGAGTGTACTAACGAAGTAAAGAATTACAAACTTCACTGATTTCAAAACATCAAGAACATTTTCAAGTCGGTGGTAATTTAAACATAAAAAATTACGAAATAATTTATATTAAACGTGTTAATAACTTAATTATAATAAAAGTTGAAGTCTAAGCGATGATATTACTACGTAGATAGATATTAGTACGTAGATCTTAATGTTAATTTATGAAGAATCTCCTCTAACAAACATTGAAATAAAAATATTCTGATGTTAATACCATTGAAATGTGAAATCATCAGAACGTTTCATGTGACTCATGCGGAATAATAAATGGAGTCGTACGAAATGTTCTGAAACGAAATAATGAGTTACGTGAGGAAGAACGCTTCAAAGAGAAATTCTGTAAATTTAATCCGCTCCACAATTTTAGCTTTTCGATGCAAAACTGTTACTCAATCTCCGGTTTCAGATGTCACTGTTGTTACTTTACTTATGATGTTTCACACTTGCAAAACCGCAAAGCGTTGAGAAGTAAAATTCTTAATATAATGCTGACTTGACACTATTTTGGTCTTTTAATTTCCATATTGTTATCAGTTTTAAGATTTTTGTAAGCTTTTTGAACCAAATAAACCTTTTAATTATTATTATTAAAATATAGGGAGCTTATCATAAGTAGGTATTTAATAATTATTTAAGGTATCAATTTGATTCATTTTCAACTTTATTAATAATCATGCACGGTGTCCTAATAATAAAATAAGAAACAAGATAACATTTAAATAAAACACTTTTACTTAACTGTTATATTGTTTTTTATATATATTTTTATATTTATACTTTTTTCCTTTATATTAAAACGCGTGTAATTATAAAGTTGTTTTTACATTAGTTTTTGCGTAAAATATTACATTTTTGCTATAATCACGTTTTCACTGCAGCCTAGCGAATCTCTCTAAGAAAAAGGCGATTGTATGAATCGTGCAGTCATTGATAGGTTGACAGATAACGGCTATAATCTTGTAAAAAACGGAGATACACGAAATCTACTACGTTTTAACAACTGTTCGCTTTCAAACTTGCCGGATTATACTTCGTGGCCAATCGCCATACTACAATTACTACTATTTCAAACTTATATCAAATCACTGCACGTGCATACTAAACTAAATATCAATTTTTACTTATGCAGTTCCATCTCTTATTACGTAGTATTAACATCCTCTTTGGACTACAAATGAAATGAATCAAGATAGTACTTGTCACAGGTAGTTGTCATTATGAAGTTTATCCCCATTTATTGTCTCGGAGGTGGGATTTGCTGTAGACAGATGGTTTGTTGTAAAATTTACTGACAGTGTCTTTTGGTAGGTGTAGTTGTTTTTTGGTAGGTGTACTTGTGGGTTTAAATTTAGATATTATTGGATCCCAGATCTTAGTAACTTTAGACCGTCTTCTGTATTGAAATTTGTGTATCTTTTAATTTAAATTTTTTTTAAACTAAAAGTCTAATGTAAAACCAAAGTTACCATTACACGCGTTTTAATCTTTTAAAAAGTGTTTAATTTAAATGTGTAACACCACGAGTGTAAGAAAATATATCAATATAATATTTATTATTATCATATAAGAGCATAATATCATCAACTGTTATGCGACCAATTCAACTGAATTTCATCACTACCTAATATATAACGAGCTCATGTTGTGAAATCCTTCCTGATGACAACTTAACACTAACTCAAATTAAATTTGAAAACAATATTTGAAATAACATATTGTTAAGAATTGAAAGAGCTACTACATCTCAATTCAATTTCCCAATATGAAATTATTAAAATTATTAAAAAACAGAGGTTGATATATTTAGAAAAAGTTTAGATCTGCATTGTAATCGTTATTAGTTTGCCCTCTTTACTATGTATCCCACCTTACACCTTAGGGAGATGGGAATGGCTGAAAACCAACGCTGCATGAAAATATTATTTCAAGCAGCATAAGCTGAGCCTACTCACTTTTGTCTTAATGTATGTTTGTAATAAGCTGATATTGTATACTTAAATTAATTTCAAGGCAATAAATTTTATTACTATTCTCTTTATTATAATTTTATCTTATTTTCTACATTTATATTTATAAAAAAACAATATTACAAATATAAATATAAAAAATAGAGTCCCGCCGGCGTTGGTTCACGACAATTCCGCCGGTGGTTAGGGAGACAGACTGAGGAACTTCCGCACGATGCGTGCCGTTCCCAAAACAGCTGCTTTCTGTAACTGACCCTTTATCCAGTTATTAAGTGAGAGCTTCTTGAGATGATGGTCGAGGCTCTTTGCTATGAGACCGTTTATGGAAACGACTATTGGGACAAATATTGTTGAATCAACTTCCCACATGTCAGTAACCTCGTGTGCTAAGTCTAGGTACTTCGACAATTTGTCTATTTCAGCTTTCACAAGGTTATCATCACATGGAACGGTGATATCAACAATAAATTCCCGACGCTCTAACCGATCTACCAACACAATATCAGGCTTATTAGCAATGATAATTCTGTCCGTGATGATAGATCGGTCCCAGTAGAGCTTGGCACGGCTGTTTTCTAGAACTGGCTCCGGAGTATACTTATAATACGGGACTTCAAAATGCACAAGATTGTATCGAAGAACAAGTTGCTGATGGATAATCCTGGCTACTTGGTTGTGTCTGTGCAAATACTCTCCATTGGCAAGACGAGAACAACCGGAAATAATATGTCTGATAGACTCACCAGGATGATGGCACGCCCGACATATGTCTACTGTGCCATCCTTCATGATGTATTTCCGGTAGTTATTCGTCTTGATAACTTCATCAGCAATTGCACAGGCAAAACCTTCAGTTTCCCCAAAGAGGTCACCAAATCGCAGCCAGGTCACAGACGAAATCGAGTAGAGAGCCCGATAACACCGTTCATGAAGCTCTTTTCCTCTCCATACATTCATGCGATTTTTTTTCACCGGTTTTCGCCAATTCTCTTTGGATAAAGAGAGCGGAGTAAGTCCTTTGTCTACTGCCACAATTTCTTGATGCACTGCCCATTCTTTACGTAGGAAATATTCTCTGAGGTTATACAGCTCACGATTATGCAGGTTTTTGGCACTTAGAAACCCGCGGCCACCACATTTTCGTGGGATGTATAATCTCATCAAAGATGAGCGTGGATGGTGCATCCGGTATGTCGTCGGTAGTTTACGGACCTTTCTATCTAGGGCGTCAAGCTCGGTCTGAGTCCACTTTAGAATGCCGAAAGTGTATATTAATAGGGGCATTACCCAGCTGTTGAAAGCACGTTCCTTGTTTCCACCAGACAGTAGAGTTTTTAAAACTTTAGTTAGTCGGTTAAAGAAACGTACCGTCACCAGCTGTTTAATGTCCCTATCTAAAAATCCGAAGTATTCTGATATACCAAGGTATTTGTAGGTTTCAGTCGCACTAAGTGATTTGAGAAATAATGACTCTGATAGTTGTATATTGTCGCTATTTACAACCCTGCCTCTGAGTACATGTATGGTCGCACAATTATCCACACCGAATTCCATTCCGATGTCATGACTAAATGTTTGCGTGACATTTAATAATGATATCAAGTCTTGTTTATTCCGTGCATATAACTTTAGATCATCCATATATAAGAGGTGAGAAATTGTTTCTCCTCGCTTATGAAACTGAAACCCTAACCTAGTATTCCTCAGTAGAACACCTAAGGGATTCAGAGCTAGACAAAACCACAAAGGACTCAGACTATGACCCTGATAGATACCCCGCTCAATCCTTATAGGTTCCGAAATGTTAAGATTCCCAGCCGCATCATGGAGACATAGAGCTGTCGTCCACTGCCTCATACATGAGCCAAGAAATGCACATAGACCATTATCAACTATGTACAGTTCAAGTACTCGTCTCAACCACGTATGAGGCACCGAATCATAGGCCTTCTTATAAACAATCCAAGCGGCAGAGAGGTTCTTCTTATTTCGACGAACCTGTTGGTTAACAGCCATGTCAATGAGGAGGAACTCCTTTGTACCACGGGACCCAACCTTACATCCATTTTGAGCAGGATCTAAAATTTTATTTTCACATAAATGTTTATTTATTTTTGATTTCAATATGGATGTAAGGAGCTTATAGATTGTGGGTAAGCATGTTATTGGTCTAAAGTTTCTAGGTTCGATGGTACTACCCGATTTATGGAGCAGAAAGGTGATACCTGCAGTCATAAAAGAAGGAAGGGATTCCGACTGAATGGCTTTCTGATATTGTTTAGCTAAGCAGCCGTGTGAAGACCGCAACCATTTCAACCAAAAATTTTGTAACCCATCTGGCCCTGGGCTTTTCCAGTTGTGGGTTAAACTAATTGCGTTTGTGACATCAAGTGGGCTAATTACAACAGGCGCCATAGGTTGCAACTGTTCACACGAGCGCTCAACGGTATTCATCCATTCATTGTCAGTGTGAGTGATGGGCACCGACCAAATATTTTTCCAAAAAGAGTACCTCTCATCCATATTTGGCAGGTGAATCAGTACCACAGGGTGCGTTGTCTTCCCAACTTCTATATACCTTTCTTTGGCCACTTTGGAAGGTGCGATTCTGATAATATCTGTCTGCGCGTTTTTTATAGCGGCGGATCCGGTTCGCCCACGCAGAAACCTTCTGCTTTAGATAGTCAATTCTTTCCGTGACACAGGTACTATAATCTTTAGGTTTTATATTTATTCCAGCAAAGGCCTGTGTCACAAAACGCATACTCTTGGGCGGGTATTACCCGATCTAAAACAGATTAGTTTGCCTATCTTGGTTCTAGCAGCATTGATACGTTGTTCGATACTTTTTGCCAATGAGGTGTTTCACCAGCGACCCGTGCCCCCCTATCAGAATCCGGAAACCTGACATGAGCGACCCGGCTGCAATGGCTGCACAGTAAAGGATCGAATGTGTATCAGCAAGGTCTTGTCTAGATTGTAAATAGGTATCAAGTATACGATCCAGAGCCATAACTAACGATATGTTACGATTATGCGTAGGAAAACGGGGAAGTCGCGGTTTCCCAGAAGCTGGTATTTGTCTGAACTCGTCAATCGTATCTTCCAAAGCCCTCCTCAATTGCTCATTATCATGGGTACTTATAGTTACAGTCTCGACGTCCACCACGACATAACTACAATCTGTAAGTGACATCAGATTAGTTTGTGAGTTCTCTTGATCGTTAGATGGTTGAGATTGATTAGTACTAGGTGTAGAGACTGTCAACTCAGAGCGTAGTCGATCAAGCGTAGCATCATCCAACACGTTGTTGCGTTAAATAAACCGCACTTGATCAGACAGTCGTTGTGTCGTAACGGTCATTCCTGGTTCAAGGATCTGAAACAGAGAAAACATTCGGGAATGATACGCAGTGAGGTTTGTTTCCCTTTCTGTCGCCCCATAGTACGCTCGCATGATATTTTCGTTGATAATATTCGTCCATCTCATGCGGCGCACTGCACCACCGACGGCGGGAGCCGGATGCAGGACAGGGCGTCCCACTGACACGAGGCGCGGCAGCGGTGGTCTCCCTCAGCGCGGCGCAGGTGCTCGGCGTGGCGCTGGAGGCAGCAGCTCGTCATCACTACTCGACGCATCGTTCTCCGGGGGGTGGCGTACACCTCCTCAGACGACGCGGAGTCATTTGGTGAAACGAGCTGCGGTGGTGGGCGTGCGTTCTTTGTATTTCTCCTTGTTAACATTGACTATATCACTGGTTCACTGGTCACACATTTTCTTCCTTTTTGTCTATATTTAAATTTAAGCATTTTTATGTTTTTTTTTCAATTTTGTTTTAATTTAATGGGTGTTCCTTATTATAATATAGTACTTATTATAATATAGTATAGTACTGTTTGTGAATAGTAGAATCAATTATTAACTGTTCCTTACATGTGGCCTCGCCTGCATCCTTTTTGTTCTTCCGCTATTATATTATAATGTTCAACATGTTTATTGATTTTTGTTGTTATGGCTGATGTTAAGATTTTATATATAGTTGGTAGGCATGTGATTGGACTATATTGTGAAGGGAGTTATATATGAATAGGTTATTCCAGTAGCAATGAAATCTGGAATATTATTATTATTATTATTATCATTATTATTATCATTATTATTATCATTATTATTATCATTATTATTATCATCATCATTATCATTATTATCATCATCATCATTATTATTATTATTATTATTATTATTATTATTATTATTATTATTATTATTATTATTATTATTATTATTATTATTATTATTATTATTATTATTATTATTATTATTATTATTATTATTATTATTATTATTATTATTATTATTATTATTATTATTATTATTATTATTATTATTATTATTATTATTATTATTATTATTATTATTATTATTATTATTATTATTATTATTATTATTATTATTATTATTATTATTATTATTATTATTATTATTATTATTATTATTATTATTATTATTATTATTATTATTATTATTATTATTATTATTATTATTATTATTATTATTATTATTATTATTATTATTATTATTATTATTATTATTATTATTATTATTATTATTATTATTATTATTATTATTATTATTATTATTATTATTATTATTATTATTATTATTATTATTATTATTATTATTATTATTATTATTATTATTATTATTATTATTATTATTATTATTATTATTATTATTATTATTATTATTATTATTATTATTATTATTATTATTATTATTATTATTATTATTATTATTATTATTATTATTATTATTATTATTATTATTATTATTATTATTATTATTATTATTATTATTATTATTATTATTATTATTATTATTATTATTATTATTATTATTATTATTATTATTATTATTATTATTATTATTATTATTATTATTATTATTATTATTATTATTATTATTATTATTATTATTATTATTATTATTATTATTATTATTATTATTATTATTATTATTATTATTATTATTATTATTATTATTATTATTATTATTATTATTATTATTATTATTATTATTATTATTATTATTATTATTATTATTATTATTATTATTATTATTATTATTATTATTATTATTATTATTATTATTATTATTATTATTATTATTATTATTATTATTATTATTATTATTATTATTATTATTATTATTATTATTATTATTATTATTATTATTATTATTATTATTATTATTACTTTGGTAAGTGGCGAGCGAGGCGGGAATCGTGGTTCCATGGTAAGTTTAACGGTTCAACCTTGTTCGATATTAAGAATGGACTGTAGATTATTTGGTAGACACAATAAAACAACCGTGAAACAAGGAACATACCTGTCGCCGAATTTCACCTTCGCACGATCACGATATCATCCCCACCATCTGGATGTGTGGCGGTCTTTCACAGTGCGGTTTTCAAGAAGCTTTCTCCCTCGTACTACAAAGCTGTGGAATGAGCTTCCTTGTGCGGTGTTTCCGGGACGATACGACATGGGTACCTTCAAAAAGAGATCTTACACCTTCCTTAAAGGCTGGCAACGCTCTTGTGATTCCTCTGGTGTGGCAAGAGAATGTGGGCGGCGGTGATCACTTAACACCAGGTGACCCGTACGCTCGTTTGTCCTCCTATTCCATAAAAAAAGGAACAGTGCATGTACCTTATTATTATTATAGCGCGAATAGCCCTCTTCTGCAGCACAAATATTATATTAATATCGGCAGCGTTGCCCCATAGCAATATACCATAGGACATAATACTATGGAAATAACTAAAGTGTACTAGTCGCGCCGTATCTATGTCAGTTAATTGTCTAATCTTTTTAACCGCGTATGCTGCCGAATTAAGTCTGTTCGCCAATCCTTCAATATGGGGGCCCCATTGTATTATGGAATCTAGAGTTATGCCAAGAAATATAGCAGATTCCACCGGTTCTATCACCTCTCCGTTTAACAAAACATTTGTATATATATTTTTGACATTTGTTACGGTAAATTTAATGTATTTAGTTTTCTTGGTATTTAACAATAGGTTATTAGCGTTAAACCAGTACACGATGTCAGATAAAATATCGTTCACTTCGTCATATATAGCTTGGTTTCTTTTCACTTTGAAAATCAGTGAAGTGTCATCCACAAACAATACTACGTTAGTCGGTAATAAAGTGTTTATTCTTATTGATGCCGATTTTTTTATAATATTTTCAGTTGAGTTTGTTTGTTTCCTCTTGCTCAAGCAAATTTAAATATAACTTTTGTAACGACATGACGTCTTCCTTTCGTAGATATCAGTTGACTGACTTCGTGCTCTCTCAGCTAACATCTCCTCCCCGCTACACATCTCCTCTACGCTTTGGTGCAAATAATCTCCTCTCGTCTCTTCTTCTCTCCGCTTTGGTGAAAACCGGGCTAGAGCGGAGAGGAGATGTGAGCTATATTTATAGCAATGCTTTTGCGCTCGACGCGGCACAAAATTCTAAAGACAAACGAGACATCTCCTGTCCGCTCTGGTGGATACTGAGCCTAAATATGGCGCATCAATCAATCAATATCAATCCTACTAGTAATGCGACATGCGATAGATGGGCGAAAATTTTGAGGCGGTGTAATAAAAATTTCAAACATCAAATTTTTTGATTATTTAAATTTGATAAACGTTTTTGATTGCTTATTGTCATTGTCATACGCTATGATTACTGTAACTTATCGTTAACCAGGAGTCTACCAAGAAAACTTATTGAAACCACATTATATTATTGTAACATAAACTTTAATGTAACTTCTACTATCTACTAGTTTCAAGAAGAACAAACATTTAATTGAATTATTTCTTATTATCTATGATATTATGTAACTTTGAACAGTTTTAATTTAATATATTGTAGTAGAAATCTCCCTTTTTTTTAAGGAATAGAAGGACAAACGAGCGTACGGGTCACCTGTTGTTAAGTGCCGCCGCCCACGATCTCTTGCAACACCAGAGGAATCAAAGGAGCTTTTATCTATACTAATATATAAAGCTGCAGTGTTTGTTTGTTTGTTTGAACGCGCTAATCTCTGGTACTACTGGTCTGATTTGAATGATTCTTTCAGTGTTGGGTAGTCCATTTATCGAGGAAGGCTATAGGCTATGTTTTTTTTTCAAAATTAGGGATCCGTAGTAAAATTGCTATTTTGTAACACAAGGTGTAAAATGGAAAACCTATTTTTGCGTGCGCTGCAAAAACTAATGACAATAGAACAAAATGATGTACAGGCTATAATATAGGCAATATTTTATTACTTATAAAACTATCGCGTGAATTATACTTTATATGGCAAAACAACGTTTGCCGGGTCAGCTAGTTTCAAATAAAGTTTTTCAATAAAATATATCATAACAACAAGTTTTTACACAAGGGACGCTTAAATTACAATTTTAGTCGACATCCAATAGTTGTATTAGCATCAATTCATAAGTTATAATCGCTGAAATTATCTGAAATGAAACAATAAAGTTACTTACATAAGACATACATTTAACAGTATCTCATATCAAAGTCAAATCATCTTTATATTTTATTTAATTAGGCATAAGCTTAACGCTTGAATCGTCACTATAAATATTTCTTTTAAATTACTGAATTTACCATAATATGTTCGAAAAAAGTACAGCTCGTGAGAAGAACATATAAGAAACTCAACGGCCACTCTTTTTAATCAAATAGAGTACAATGGCTGTAATATACATAACAAATTTATTTTGTAAGGTGCTGCATACAATATATAAGTCGTTATTAAATAATTTAAATTATTTTATAAAAAAGTAATAAAGAATTAACTGTATAAATATAAATAACCGTATGTTGGATGCATCAACCTTAACAGCTTGAATAAATTGTTTGTGTAAGTATGTCTTGTGACATGGTGCTCGTCACAATTAGTAATTGCATCCAAAAAATACAATGATTTATCAACTATAACACAAATTGACCTAGCACCACAAACAGCACCCGTTTACGAGTTGACGCATGGACCAGCCATCGTTCTCTTCGCTCAATCGCTAATATCATTGACAACCGTATCAAATTGAGTGTTACTAATTTAGTGCGGTTTTAGTTTTCATAACCACGTCCCCTTAAATGATTAAAACTAACTACAGTTCCTGACCTGAAGGAGAGAGCTGCGGGTGATAATAAAACAACCAAATCCACTCAATCCAACTCTTGAATGATATACTTGGTCCATGAAACGCTGCAACTGAGATTACTTGATTAATTTTTATTCAGTATGAGAGAAAAAATTATATAATAAAAATGAAAACATATTATATTTTTGTAAAGTGTGAATCTATTCAAATGCAATATTTTACGTGATGCCTTTCGATAGTATCGCAAACATTCAATAAGATTTAAAATAAGCAACAGTTATAATAGTATAATTCAGGTAGGTATATATTATACATTGAAAAAACAACAGATGTTAGAATTTAAATGTAAAACCTGTCATAATATGAACTTCCATTGTTTTCCCATCTTCGTCTCAATCTTTAAATATATTTGATTATAGAGTGACGCGATGAACAGAACCGAAATGCTGTGGTAGTACAAAAATATGTTTGGAGCCAAATTGGAGCCGCTTTGTATATTAGCCGAATGTTTATTTACCGGGCTATTTATACTATGTAACTTTCTCTGTTTGTAACAGAAAAATATCAGACCATCTTAGTAATATTCGTAAACAGACGGGATAAATTGCCAAAAAGTATATATTTGTGAAAAAGTATCCAAAGTTCGCCATGGGTATATCAACACAATGTTCTTGGATTGGGTTTGAGCCACTTCAGAACATCATGTTTAATAAGAGAATGGCTTTTAGCAAGACTCAATATTTCGATCGCAAGACCCTTTTGATCCAGTGGATATGAAAACTCCATCCATCCAAAACATTTTTTTATTCTTTTTTTGTTACTACCAAACTGTTAACTTATACTTAATTGTATAAGCAGAGAAGTATTTGACTGACGGGTAATTCAGCATGTGAGCGATAAAAAAAGGCAAAAAGGCATATATTTCATTATCAAAATTGATTCCTTTAAAAATATCCTATTAATATTATAAATGTGAAAGTTTGTATGTCTGGATCTATGTTTGAACTTCTTTAACGCAAAAACTACTGAATGGATTTTGATGAAACTTTACAATAATATAGCTTACACACCAGAATAACACATAGGCTATTATGTATAAAACTATCGCGTGAATTATACTTTATATGGCAAAACAACGTTTGCCGGGACAGCTAGTTTTTTGATAAAGTGAACATTCAAGGTAACCTTTGATAAGTGATAGAAGTACTAATTGGATTTTGGGCAGTGCACATAGTGCCACGAACAAGCAAAATATGAAATTATACACACATTTTAAAGAAAATAAAGGTTATAAAATATGATTGCAAATATGATGCAGTAGCAAAAAATCGTTTCACGTTTCAATAGATATGGCAAGACTAGGTTAAACAAAATAAATAAGAAATATACATAAAAGCTTGATGAAAATAGTAAAAGTAGGAAAAATGAATATGCAGATTTTTCGAATATATTACTGTTGAAATACCTCAACGCCATAAGCAGAAGTATTTGCTTCCTGTAATGCATCCAAGGGTTCTAAGGTCAAATCGTTCAATTTTCCTCCAATTAGCACTACCCCTACTGTTTTTACCAATGATATGAGAGTGATGTAAAACTTATACACGTTCGCTATGATATTGCTACTGAAAGTTTAGAAGTTAAATTTAGAAAATGTAATGCTGTTATAATTAGGTATTTACAAAATAATAGAACGACTAGTGCGTACTACTTTACCTATTGACCTGCTTACAACTTGCACCTTTATTCATTTTGTATAATCCTTTGAATCTGGAACAGAAATAAAATTGTTCAAAAGAATTATTGTTATTGATATGTAGAGTAAAAATATATCTTTTGAGATCTTTATCTCCATTGCAATAAAATATCCATGTGTATACGCATGTGTATATTCAATTATTACGCGACACTGCCCCACTCAAGACATGATCGTCCCGATCATCGTTGCTTCCGAAGTACTTAGCCACCCGATCGACATGTACGATTTTCAAGGGAGTTCGAGGGGTTCGCTGGATCCTGAGAGTCTGGAGAGAGAGAGTGATTACTTTGTATGGACCCTCCCAACTTGGTTGAAGTTTCGGAGACTTCCCCTTACGCCTTACTGGATTGCGTAACCAAAGCAGGGTTCCCTCTTCAAAATTACGAACATTAGCTCTTCGATCGTAGCGGGTCTTCATCCGTTCACATGAAATTTGAAAGTAGTAAAGTAGTTCTAATTTCCTCGTAGATGTTAAACATCTTATTCCGTAGCTCATCCACATATTCTGTTATACTTTTCAGAGTATCCGGTGGACAGCCTGAGAGTAAATCAGCTGGCAATCTCAATTCCCTTCCAAAATTGGCGTACGCAGGAGTCACCGTAGTCGTCTCGTGTATTGCGGCTCTATAACAGGAGGCAGGATAAGTACTCTTATCTATCTTATTTAATTTTTGTGAGAGTTCTTCTTATTCCCAAATGTCTACCTGAAGAACCATCGTGATAGGCTCTCAGGTTCTCGTTCACCTTCTCCCTGGAAACGGCCAGTTGCAGATGGCAATTCTTTCCTTGCGGGGTTTCCCATTTCCGGTAGAGCAACCCGTCATGCATCACCAAACTGTTCCAGTGTGCCTAGAGACTCTTGGTAGCTGTTCTGTGTCCAGCCACGTCAGAGCATTTTAGTTTAAGTGATCTACTTGCTTGCCAATGTAAAAGTGGTTGAAGATCGTTATGATTTTCCTGAGCTCTTCTCATTGGATCGTTGCTCCAGTTCTCGTCGATCGAATCTGTTCTGATCAACCGGATCATAAAATTCTCTTTCTCCTCCTGACGCATCTGCGTTTCCATGACTTTTTCCTCCTTGATGCTCGATTTCAAAGTTATACTCTTGAAGTTGCTCAATCCATCTGGCCACTTATCCTTCCGGATTCTTGAATTCTAGTAACCACTTCAAGGCGGCATGATCAGTCCTTACGAGGAATTTGCGACCCAACATGTACTTTTTGAAATGTTGTAATGTCTTTACCACGGCCAGTAACTCCCTACGAGTTACACAATAGTTTCTCTCCGGCTTCGATAAAGATTTGCTAAAGTATGCAATTACAACGTCTTGATCTTCTCTCTTCTGAGATAGTACTCCACCAATTGCAGTGTTGCTAGCATCAGCATCCACTACGAATCTTTCCTCCGTGTCAGGATATCCGAGGTTAGGTGAATCACATAGTCGTTTTTTCAATTCTTATAAAGCTTATTCGCATTCTTCATCCCAGGAAAAGGCTCTTTTCTCCTCTGACAGTCGATGTAAGGGTTTAGCAACCTCGGAAAACCCTTTCACAAAACTCTGAGATGACGTGCCCGAAGTAATTCACCTGACGTTGAAAGAAGGAACATTTCTTTGGACTCAACTTCAAGTTGGCACTTTTGCAAAGACTTTTTCAAGCTTCTTAAAATGGTCTTCAAAATTTCGTCCCATAATGATTATATCATCTAAGTAGATAAGGCAGGATTCTCCCAACATACCTGCCATCACATGCTCCATTAACTCACTCATTAGTCACTCCCTTCTCGTTCCTGGGCACCAATGGCATCTTTCCAATCCCACTTCTGACACCAATTGGCACGGGAGTGGGTCAGGGATCGGAAATAATAGTCGAGTCTTTATTTGCGTTCACTTTTTCTGAACTTGCACTTCGCCGCTGTTCCTCTTGTCGGCGGCGGTACCTTCAACTTCACTGAACACTAGTTCTCTTCTATCTTCTTCTGGATCACTTTCCACTTTTCACCACTTCTTCTTTTCTTCCTTCTTTTCCTTTAAACTTCCGAGTCTGAACTAGAACTGCCATAGGCCACACTTAGTACGGCTTATATATCTGGTCCGTTTTCAAATTGATTCTCCGATTACATCTTTAAATTTAAATTGTACTAGAAATTTCTTTTAACTATTTTTATCCTGCTTACACATTTTGTAACCTTATTACTCTTTTCGATTTGATCTTGAATTTACTAGAAATTTCATTAACTTTACAAAACCAAAAAAATCGAACCCGGGTCTACAGCGTCTATAGAAAACACTTTTCCGCTGAGCTACGAGCTGACGGAGCTGTTGAAATTATAAATGTCTTGAAGTTCGACAACTCTCGTCATGTACGTCGAAGCGTTCCTACGCGACAATATCATATCCTACCTATTGTGTTTAATTATTTATTTGGGGCTTAAGAATTGAAATTGCAATTTTTGCTGCAAAATTAAAAATTATTTAAGGTGAATGTAAGGCTTTTGTATTACTTTTTGAGAAAATAATTTGGTTTACTTTGGGGATATAAGTTGAGCGGGGGCTAGATCCGGCGAGGAGAGGAGGAGGTTGTTGGAGAGTTTCAAATTTTGGTCTTACAATTTAAAGCGGTTTCACTTACGCTATGAGGTCTTGCGTTATCATGGATAATTATTAATGGTGAAGTTCGGTCGACAAGTTGGCTCCCTCACTACGTCATGTTTCGGCATCATAGTTCAAAGTTTAGTTAGATACCCATCTGCTGTTATTGCTTGACTTGGTCTGTGGGCTGAAGCCTAGTAGTCTACTCTAAGTAGTTTAACACCATGAAGTGTGATCACCGAACAGTTCTTTTTCTAAGCCTAACCTTAGGGCATTGTAAGGATCATATCAGACCTAACCAGTAAGCAATTGCGCTTGCGACTATCGTAAATAGCCCGAGACTTTTTATCACACGTAACAAACATACATGATAATGCAAGCTTTCACTAAAAATTCTCTCTAAAGGTTAGTTAAACCATAGGGCACTAATTTTTAAAGTTTTTTACTTTTTAAAACATGCGTCTCATTTCGAGATTGGTGCGAATCGATTTCTACTATCGCATTTAATTCAAATGTTTATTTGTAAAAATAGATTAATATTAAAGTTAGCACTTAAAGATAAAAGTACTTACTCTAGGAGCTCATGAATAGATTTACAAGTATTAATGAGGTTGTATATATATAAAAAAAACACGATAGGGTTCAAAAAACTGTCGACCTGTTTGACTAGTTTGCAAAGCGTTGTGTATTGCATTTGTATGTTGATCCATGTCATTCTATTACCTTTATTCTGCAACATAAATAATATTTTAATGAAATTAATAGAATTTATATGCTAATATTAATAAATGTCAAAACGTATAAAGAAATGGTTGGCGGGTTCATAAAAATTGCCAGTCTCTATAAAAAAAAAATCTGTTCTTCCTTAGAATAGAAATATACAATGTTGCGATGAAGCATTTATTCTGGTAGTGTTAGAGACATTGAGATTAAAATGGCTAAGCCCCGTTTCACAGAATGTTGGTTAAATGCAATAAATAAATTCAAAGCCAAAGTTAGTCAAAGTTCTTTATTTGCAAGAAACATTTAAGACTGCTAAAGTTGTTATAAATTTAAGACTAGGCACATGTTTCGTCTTGACACACATGCTGCAAACTGTACATTATCTTAAGAGTAACATTATGATTTGGTTCAGGTATATTATATCGAGATTAATTATTAATCTAATTAATATTAATAACAATAACAAATCGACTTGAAGGCAAGGTCTCAGGTTACGCATTGTTTTGGAAGACCTAAACATAAACATAACCCCGTCACTAGGCGCTCATAATACTGTCTACATAGTAGAATTCATGGGCATAATTGAAGCAACTATCGCGATTTTGACACTTAATATAAAGACTACTCTTTACGGATCCTTTCGGATAAAAAAATCAATAATATAAAGCAAAACAGCAGTATCAGATACATGTATAGAATACTAGCTGACCCGGCAAACGTTGTTTTACCATATAAATTATTTTAAGTGGTCCACCCTTTTTTATCGGACTTACTCAACAAATCCGACTACTACGAAAAAGTCTATTCATTCTTCGGGTTAATATATTTATATAAATACAAATTCAAATATTGTTATTCAAAGTAGGATTTAATATCATTTATTGAATGTCAAAGACTAAAACTATTATACTCAAAAAATTGCAGTTTTCTATTGGTAACAGAATTTTCAATGAATTTTAAACGCTATAGTTTCAAGGGATGGATAGGTAAGGAATGCAAAAGTTATAGGAAGCTACTGCAATTTTATATACTATTATTATTGTTATTAACGAAACAAACTATAATATATTTAATAACACATTATTAATTTAAAGTTAACCTCCTGGAGTCTTCGAGCCATGATCATGTTTAGATGTCCAAGCTGTTTTGCCAGATAAATGCCATTAATTATGATGAAAACGTTCATGGCATAGTCCCAGAATTTGATTTGTGTCTTCAAAAACTAAAAAAAAATATTACGTACAAATAAAGTTATGGCTTTTGACTTTAGGTAGAAGCCAAGACACTTACTTATATATTTCCATTTGTATCATTAAATATAAATTAATAAGCAGATATTAGTAGAGAGTATAAGTTAAAACGCACTGGTAAAATACAAATTAATGCCATCAATCAATGCAATACAAAATTTCAATCTATATATTTATTTATTAAGGTCACAAATTCAACGTAAATTAAAACAGAATGGGCGTGGTTCAACCACGTGGTAATCTCTTTTATAGAGAAAGCGTCCAAAGGTAATTTAACTAATCGCAAAATAAATTTTATTATCACCTTATATTATCATTCGTTCAAATTTACAACTAACAAAACAAAAACGTTTTTTTTTCATTTGAACTAAATGCACTTGCTTAAAGCCATTACAAAAAGTAATGCGATTTAGTAGAATTTTTGATATTCATAGTGAATAGGTGGTATTCATCAAGTAGTGCTATATACAAGACAGGTACACTAACAGTACATGTGACGACAATTCTAATAAGCCTAAAAACAGCTTAGGTACACGATAGTATAATAGAGTTCCGATGACCACTTTCGGCTTCATCGCCATCTCAAATAGTCCTGTTATCTACATATTTTACCAATGGGAGGATCCTTTGCACAGGATGCCGACTAGATTATGGGTACCACAACGGTACTTATCTCTGCTGTGAAGCAGTAATGTGTAAACATTATTGTGTTTCGGTCAGAAGGGCGCCGTAAGTGGTGAAATTACTGGGCAAACGAGACTTAACATCTTATGTCTTAAGGAGACAAGCGCAATTGTAGTGCCGCTCAGAATTTTTGGATTATTCAAGAATCCAGAGCGGCACTGCATCGTAATGGGCAGGGCGCATCAATTACCATCAGCTGAACGTCTTGCTCGTCTTGTCCCTTATGGTCATTAAAAAAAAATAAAAAATAATTTTTTATTATATATTTGTGGTGTATACTTGCCACCACTCTTAACACTGTTTTGGCTTGTAAATCAATTACACTGTATCACTTGCAATATTTATCTGATAGATAACAGTGATGCATTATTATTCGATGATCTTAACATCGCTAATTTAAAACTAAAAAATTCAAATCGTTCCATAAACGGCTGAGAAAAGAAGCAAATTCAGCTATTGAATATGTTGAAAAATACAAATATTTAGGACTAGCTGACCCGACAGACGTTGTTCTGTTCATAATGAAAAAAAAAATTACGGGTGGAATTTCTTAAAATCCGTTCTAAGCTGACCTCTACTTGGTGAAAGGAATATTCCTACCAAATTTCAAGTCTCTACGGCTTATGGTTCCAGAGATATCGTGATGAGAGACTATATACGAGGAAATCTCTTATATATACATATGTAGATTTACTAATCCTACCTTATTTACTTAGTTCTATCAACCACTGTTCATAAGAACTATAATTTAAAATTACATATTGACGCGTTATGCATTAAATTGAGAGCTATTTTAAACAAACACTTCGCACTGTGTACTATGCGTTTGTTGATTCGCTTATCAACTCCGCTGTCGATGTGTATGGTCTATAATAATACAATACAATAGTCTACAATACCTATAGGTACTAAAGAGGTATATATCTTGCAAACCAGATTTATTAAATATTTGGCAAGCAGAAAAGATAAAAATAATTGTAAAGGTGATTATCGAAAACTATATTCACTAACTAAAATTCTACCTGTTGATTTAAAAACCAAATTCCAAATAGCAATAGATTTTTTATTATAATGATAGTTTGAAAGTTCCTATAAATAATAAATATAGCTCCAGAAGCGTGAGGGAGGGAAAGTTAATGGTTCCAAAGATTAAAAAATTACTACGACAAAAGATTGAATGATTATGTGGTGCAAGTCATATACATACAACGAGATAGCGTGGCTGAGGAGTGTTCACAAACTAAATAAAATGAAGTTAAATTTAAAATGAAAAATGTGCTGTTGAATAGCATTGAATAACTCTCAATAAATGTTGTTCAATGTTATTCAACAATGCTATATGCCAATTTAGTATAGATTAGGTAAATCTTTTCTTTTGTCTAATATAAATAATTCTAGTAATGTTTAGATGTTCTTAGTCCTAATAATTTAGTTTAAAGTAAGTAGTAGTTAAGTATGTACACATAATTAAATGTTTTTTAAGCGCATTAACTTGCCAACAAACTGTTAAAGTTTGGAAAGATATATCAATAAGTTAAAAGTATACTTATTTAATTTAAAAAAAAATAACCTTACTTTAACAAACATACAAAAAATTGGTAAATAGATACACCCTTCCTGCTTTTAAGTCGGTTGAAAATTTAAATTTTAAAAATAGAGTAAAAGTTTCTACATTTCGTTATTATGTGGTAAAATAGTAAAGTCCGTCGTGCAAAGGACTAATTCGGTATTCCTTTCGTGAAAAATTATTTAAATCTTGTTTGGCTCCTCTTAAAGCTTGTTTATTGAAATGAATGTAGACAAAAAATATTTATTCACGTACAACGTCATTCATTGCTGGTCTTTTAAATCAATCTTTACAGTTTTGATATTATATATTAATACAGTAGAGGGATTAGTGTAAGAAAAAAAAATACAAAATCCGCTGCAGTTTTAACAATTATAAAAAGACTAGATCTATCACTATTGTCTTGTAACCCATAACACAGGCTATATATGCTTAACTTGGGGCAAGATAATTTGTGTAAAAAGTGTGTCAATATTATTATTATTATTATTATTATTATCACACCACACAGCATGATGAAGTAGCACAAAAATGTGTGCAGCAAATTGGATAAGTTTGTTTATGTCCTCAGACGGCTCCGTCAACCCTCAGAAAAGAAAACTGCATTAATAGCCTACCAAGGGTATGTTTCATCGCTACTACAGATGTTTGGAAAGAGTACACACTGCATGGCAATAACTATGTAAAATAAACTTTCTGACGACTATAAAAGCAGCACTTTTAATAAATTTAAAAGGAGAACTCATGAGTTGCTCATTAACAAATGCTATTACAATATTTAAGAATTATTTCGTGATAATCTTATGTAACTTATCTTAAATTAAGGACTACCTAAAGGTTAAGGATACTTTAAAGTTATTGACAATAATTGGTTTTGGACTTTTATTATGTTGACATTTTAATCATAACTTTTATTTTATTTTTATGCTTTATTTGTATAAATTTTTGTAATTATAAATTAACTTTTTAATCCTATCATGTTTCTGTTTCTTTATTTCTTTTATCTAATTTAATGTAATATTCAAACACCAGTTATCCTGGTAAAATGTATAAGGCTCATCAGAAATTATTTTCGACCTATTGTAACTGCATTTTGTTGAATAAATAAATCATTAATTCCATCATTTATTCATAAGCGTATAATATAAATAAACAGATTTTTCTTGCAGCTAAGAATATCTAGAAAGTGAGATAATCTCACTTCACTTCACTTCTTATAATCTATAAAGAATTACCTCTAATGTAAATCCAACAAATACCGTATTAGGTAGATATGAAAAATAATGCCGATGGTTTGTTATAAAGAACTTATTCCAAAACAATTTTAAAGTAATATTGTTATGATCGGAGCATAATTTCGTATCTTCTATGGCAAATAGTAAATGTAGTCCGATCTCAACTGAAACATAATAAGAATATAATTAGATAGAAGAAAATAATTAGTGAAGTTTATAATTGCTTAACAAGCTTTGCACATTGTTTTTTTATGCAAGAGAAGACGAACGACAGTACGGGGCACCTGATGTTTAGTAATCACCGCCGCCTACATTGTCTTGCAAAACCAGAGGAACGACAGGAGCGTTATTGACACTTTAGAAAAGGAACATAGGCATCCACCTGACGGGTAACCTTTTAAAAGTAGTAAAAGTATTTTTTTATGGAATAGGAGGACAAACGAGCGTGTGGGTCACCTAGTGTTAAGTGATCATCGCCGCCCACATTCACTTGCAGCACCAGAGGAATCACAAGAGCGTTTGAGGAAGGTGTACGCGCTATTTTGAAGGTACCCATGTCGTACCGTACCGGAAACACCGCTCAAGGGAGCTCATTCTACAGCAGGAAGAAAGCTCCTTGAAAACCGCACTGTGGAGGACCGCCACACATCCAGAAGGTTGGGATGATATCCTAACTTTTGGCGTGTCGTGCGAGGGTGGAATTCGGCGGCAGGAATCAGGTTAAACAGCTCTTCGGAACACTCCCCGTGATAAATGTGGTAGAAGACACACAATGAAGCGACGTCTCTACGCAACGCCAAGTGATCCTGCCGTTCACAGAGCAAGGGGTCCCCGACGATTCGAGCTGCTCTGCGTGGCACGCGGTCAAATGGGTCGCACTGATACTGGGGTGCGCCAGACCAGAGATGACAGCAATACTCCATGTGTGGCCGGACCTGCGCTTTGTAGAGCGCTAGAATGTGGGCTGGCTTGAAGTATTGCCGTGCTCTATTGATGGCCCTCCAGATGGCCACGAAATTGGCAATCGCTCGAGATTTCGAGACCCAGTATTCCGATACTAGGCGAGGCTTTAAGGGATGTGTTGTCGAAGAGCGGTGATACGACAAATGGGGTGTTTTAGTGGTAGCCGCGCAAACTTGAGTCTTCTGGGGGTTAAATTGGACAAGGTTCAATTTACCCCGTTCCGCGACCTTATCAAGAGAGTACTCGATAGAAGACACAAGTTTCTCCCGGCACTGGTCGACGATTTCCCGAGGGAGACCTGCATGGCTTGTGTATACGGCATCACCGGTGCTGTAGTCTGCATAGCAATGTATGTTGGAGGTGTCCAACATATCATTGATATGCAGATGAAATAGCGTAGGAGATAGCACACAGCTTTGGGGTACTCCAGCATTCACGGGCTTCGGGTTCGAGCAGTGACCTGTATGCTGCACCCAGTGAGGAAGCTGGAGGTCCACTTGCACAAGCTCTCGGGAAGCCCAAATGATGGAAGTTTTAAGAGGAGTGCGTTGTGCCATTCACGATCAAAGGCCTTCGCTATATCCAGGCTGACTGCCGGGCCTTCCCCCTTGCTTTCAATAGCCGCCGCCCATCTATGTGTTAGGTATACCAGAAGATCACCTGCCGACCGACCATGGCGAAAGCTGTACTGTCGGTCGTTGATCAACTGATGACACTCTAGGTATACCAAGCGCTGGCGGTTGATTATGCTCTCCATGATTTTGGAGAGCGGGGAGGTAATAACTATAGGTCTGTAATTTGCCGGATCCGAACTGTCTCCTTTTTTTTGGAGCGGATGGACAAAGGCTGACTTCCATCAGTCATGGACTACGCCTTTTGAATAAGAGTGCCAGAATAAACGCGTTAGCACCGGCGTCAAGCCAGGGGCACACGTTCTAAGCACGATTGGAGAAATGTAGTTTTCTGTCTGAACTGTACTTCAGGCATAGAGCTCTGACACCGCGGGATGGTCGGCGCTGTCTTTCCGTTGTTCGTCAAGAATCGAGCTAGAGGCAAAACGAGCGCACAGGAGATCGGCTTTCTCTTTTGCCGTATGGGCCAGCAGTTTTCGACAATGACCAGAACTTGCGTGTTCCGGTCGGGTTACTGGAAAGCTGCTCACCGATTTTGACGTCGTGCTTCGATTTCGCACGGGTGATTTGCTGCTTAAAAAATCTGGAGGCACGGTTATATTTCCTCTTCAGAACTTTGCAGTTTGGATCCTTTGTGCCCAGCACCGCAACCCAAGTTCGATACGCCTGTTTTTTGCAGTCAGATGCTGCTTTAATTGACGCATCGAACCAAGGCTGTGATCTGCCCCCGATCGGTACTACAGAGCTTGGTATAAAAATATCCATGCCCTGTAGTATCACATCGGCTACTGCAACGGCGCAGGCACTAGGATCATCCGAAGGGAAACAAACCCTGCTCCAAGGGTAGGATGCAAAAAAGGAACGCAACCTTTCCCAATCTGCTGACTTGTAGTGCCAAATGCGGTGGCTCCTGACCAGGCAATAGTCGGACGTTCCGAGAGGGGCGTCGACAAAGACCTGGTAACCATCGGGATGTGTAGTCAGCAGAAGATCTAATAAGGACGGCATGTGGCTATCCACATAGCCGCGTTGGCGACTCAACCAATTGGGACAGACCATACGCCAATGCAAAATTATGCACAGATCGCCCTGCGTAGTCTGTACGTTAAATATGATGTATCGCTAGGTCGAGATATCTGCGTCTCCGTAAGGAAACACAACTTTTTGTTAAATACTTATTTATTTATTTATTTATTACAAAAAATGTTAAATTTATAAACTTAGTACACCAAAATATACAGGTTATGCTAGGTAAAGATTTGGAAATAGAGTTATTCATGAACTGTGACAACATAGATATACTGTGCATTACAGAACATTGGCTAAAATGTCATCAGTTAATTTTTAATTTAAATAGTCACCAGATTGGTAGTTCATTCAGTAGAGAACAAGCCATACATGGTGGCTCTTTAATACTGATCAGTAATGAACTGAAATATAAGGAGCGAAAAGACATTGTCAGACTCTCAATAGAATGGATTATTGAAATAGCCTGTGTTGAATTGGAGCAATTAATAATTATGAGCATATACAGACCACCCTCGGCACCATATGACAGTTTTGAAAATGTAATGGAGAAAGCTCTATCAATGATTTGTAATAAAAACAAAAAAATATTCATGTGTGGAGACTTCAATGTAGATTTATTATTGGAAAATTCCTCTTTGTGCATCAAATTAAAAAGTTTGTTTCAATAATTTAACTGTAAAATTATATTCTTAGAACCTACTAGACTTACATCTTTTTCAGCAACATGCATAGACAATATTTTTACAGATTGTAATACAATAACTAATAAGTATATTATAAGTAAGCTTACTTCTGACCACTGTGGTCAGCAAGTACAATTTAAATTGCCTAGTATTACAAATAAATCTAAAGAAGAATGTACTGTAATGTGAAAACCACAAAACACTTTGAAATGTTTAAACATAATTGATGTTAAAACTACCATCACTTAAGGTATGTGAAAACCCTAATACACATTATAATGCATTTTTTAAAATTATTGTTAGTGAGGAATATAACTCAGTATTTACACCCAAGACTATTTTTATAAATAAAAGGCCATACTTTAGTGACTGGGCTACTGTAGGCATCCATAAAAGTAGAAAACGACTGTATGAATTATATAATGAGAAAAAATTTAACACAAGTGTTAAATTCATCACTTATGTTAAAAAATATACCAAAATATTTAAAATAGTATGTAGAATAGCTAAATCTCGTTATTTAAGTGAAAAGATTAAGAATAGCAATGATAAAATAAAAACCACATGGAGCATTATAAATGCTGAGACAAGAAAGTCTAATCACATAAGACTGATTATTGCCTACAATATAACGGGAAAACGGTTAAATCAGAAACTGAAATAGCTTCATTATTTGACAATTTCTTTTTGAATATCCCAATCTCAACAACTGAGTCCCTAAATTCTTCACCTCTACTAGCTGAAACTATGTTGAAAGAAAATGTCGAAGAATGTTCTAAATATTTTAAATTTCAATATGTGCACTATACTGAGGTCGTTAAAGTATTTAACTGTTTAAAATTAAAAAATACAATTGACCTCTGGTGTCATTCTGTCAGTTTCATTAAAACTATAATCTCTGTCATAGCTCCACAATTAGCAATAATATTTAATAAATGTATTGACTGTGGTACCTTTCCTGATCTGATGAAATACAGTAAGACAATACCTGTTTTTAAATCAGGTAATACTAGTGATCTTTCAAATTTTAGACCTATATCTGTCAATACAGATACTGATACAGATACTGTTTTCAGTAAAATCTTTGAAAAACTTATTTTAAATCAAATTCAGACACACTTTAGTACTTTGCTGACGTGTAAACAGTTTGGATTTACGAAAGGTCGCTCAACAACTGATGCAGGTGTTGAGCGACCGCGCTCGGTGTTTTTTGTGATCTATCTAAGGCATTCGATTGCGTCCAACACGAGACTCTTATCAGGAAAGTACAAAACTATGGTATCAGGAACAATGCACTGACACTTATTAGTTCTTATTTAGAAAATAGAATTTAGACTGTCGATATCAATGGAAAGCGCGCCCCTGGATCAACCATAAAAATGGGTGTCCCACAGGGTTAAATTCTTGGTCCATTTCTATTCGTGATCTATATAAATGATTTGCCATATGTTGTTAAGGATAATCATGAAATTGTTTTATTCGCTGATGACACATCCCTTTTATTTAAAATTAAAAGACGTGAATCAGTCTTGGATGATGTAAACAATGCTTGGTCCAAAATTGTTCATTGGTTCAATGCTAATAATTTGCTTTTGAATAGTAAGAAAACTAAAATGTATTAAATTCATAAGCCCAAATGTCAGTCAGGTGAATTCAAATGTAAATGTGAACGTGGAGTACTTGGAACTTGTAGAAACCACAGTTTTTTTGGGTATTACTTTAGACGCAAAACTCCAATGGCGTCCACATATAGCAGGTTTGGCGAATAGACTTAGTTCTGCAGCTCTAAGGAAAATTCGCCAGCTCACAAACGAAGACACGGCACGTGTTGTATATTTTAGTTATTTCCATACTATTATGTCTTACGGTACATTACTGTGGGGACACGTTAGTGATATTTAAACGATTTTTGTGCTGCAGAAAAGAGCTGTTCGAGCAATCTACAATCTGTCCAGTAGACATTCATTGAGAGATAAATTTAAGGAGATGTCAAGTCATACCATGTCAATACATATTTTAAAACCTAATATTTGTGCATAAAAATATAGATCGTTTCAAAAAAACAGTGACATTCACTATGATGCAAGATTATGTTTATTTCTAGAAATAAACATAATCTTGCTCTGATTCACACAAGGCTAACGAAAATAGACAAATCATTCAGAGGACAATGTGTCCGTTTTTATAATAAAATCCCTGAAGAAATTTGCAAACTACAATTAAAAAAGTTTAAAATATTTGTTAAACAGAAACTTTTAAAAAAAGCTTATTATATTATTACAATTAAAGATTATATAACAGATAAAAGTGCATGGGATTAAAGCAATGTTAATAATTTTAAGGTCTGCATACTATTTTAATTTATAAGCAGTAGGGCTGTATTATTCTATTATTTGTATATTTTCTTGACTTCAAAAAGTGATGCGGTTATCCTATTTTGAGAAATAAAGTATTTGAATTTGAATTTGAAAGGCTGGCTGCGCCGTCTCAAGGTGGTGGTGGACGGCGTTTAAAATGGAGTGAATTCTTCTGATATTGCAAAAGGTCACGTTAAGCATGGAGTGAAGTGCCGTGGTGTTTCTTCCTCATTTGTCCTCGGTCATGCGCAGTTCTGTGCCCACCCCAGAATACGAAGGGCAGCCCGAGCGAGAGTGCTTGGGGAGGGATTTTCCGGCTCCGGTAGAGCCAGTACCCTCTTGGGGTTATATCTTTTTCGGACCGCTCTCATATTTTGTTTGAGGGGGGGGGGGGGGAGGGCTCCGGTCCTCGACACTAACCTATGCGATACATAGCGGCGCTAGGCTGCTACTTCATGCTGGTATTCTGTGCGAGTGGTAATTAACCCGGACGAGACTGTCCCGATTGTGCTGACGTCATAGGACGGCAGTGTGACTCTCCCACTTTCCCACTTCTAAAAGCTAGCAAGCTTAGCTAGACCAAGATTTATATTATTAACATAGTTCTTTTGAAGCTGAGCGTCTCTGAAGGACAATAATTCAAACTGGCCCACATGCTAGCGCTCTATAAAACGCAGGTCTTACCACAAATGAATTATTGCTATCGTCTCTGGTGTGTCGCACCCCGGTATCAACTCGAATCATTTGACGTGCAATCTAGTACTCTTTGAACAGCTAGATCACTTGGCGTTGTACAGACGTCGCTTCATTTTGTTTGTGTATCGTCTACCACATTTAGTACAGGAAGTGATCCGAACAGTCTAATTCTATTTCGTCTAATTCCTGCCACCAAATTTCACCTTCGTATGACACGCCATAAATTACCATAGCATCCCCACCATCTGGATATATGGCTTGATGTCTACACTGCGGTTCTTTATACTTTTTTTCACGTAGGAACATATAAGCTGAGAAATTAGCTTCGTTGGGCGGTGTTTCCGGTACGATACGGCATGGGTACCTTGAAAAAACATATTACACATTTCCCAAAGGCCAGCAACGCTTTTGTGATTTCCTTAGCGTAAGCGTTCAAATCAGGTTATCTGTACGCTTGCTTGTACTATTCTTCCATTAAAAAAAATATTGCCAGTATATAACTTACGTGAAAATAAAAATAATCCCCATAGCGTTATCGTGTCGATGAGCTTAACTAGTTTTTTAGGATCTTCAATTCGTGTTGTTCTCTTTTCCAAGATTTTTATCGCCTGAAATATTTCGTTCCAATTTCTTCCAAATTTCGCCAAATATAATGCACTTGAGATAAGAAATATGTGTAACAATAATTTTTCTAAAAAAAATTCACGAATATTAAAATTAATTTTTAAAAGACGAAGGTCGTTAATGAATAAACTGTAGGCTGCCATTAGGCTACCCCAATCCAATAAATTAACAAAAAAACACCCAACTTAAAATAACTATTCCAAAACAATAGATATAATATGCACTAAAATGTATAAAATGTTTTTGGAATCGATGTCCTCCGGCCGCGGCCCCACCACCTCACCTCTCGCCTTGTCAAGTTGTGCGTGAAACTCAAGCACATCTCACCTATGGATATAGTTAGATACAAACCTTAACTAAGGTATAGTTGACACCGACTCCAACAATAGAAATAAACAATGGCACTACACGGTAAGAACTAGCTTTCAAACGAAAAAAAAGGAATTATCTAAACCGGTTCATCCAGTTGAAAGTTCTGAGGTAACAAACTTAAAAAAAAATATCAACGAATTGAGAACCTCCTCCTTTTTTGAAGTCGGTTAACAAAATGTTTGTATAAATGTGTAACGTATAGGTGTGGTTAGCTTCTATTTTTATATAAATTTTAATTTTCCTTTTAAATCGTTTTGTTCGCAATATGGAAAACTTTAAATAGTGCGTTTAATAAGGAATATATAAAAGTGATCTGGATGTCAGTGCGGTTTTCAAGGAGCTTTCTCCCTCGTACTAAAAAAAGCTGTGGAATGAGCTTCCTTGTGCGGTGTTTCCGGGACGATACGACATGGGTACCTTCATAAAAAGCGCGTACACCTTCCTTAAAGGCCGGCAACGCTCTTGTGATTCCTCTGGTGTTGCAAGAGAATGTGGGCGGCGGTGATCACTTAACACCAGGTGACCCGTACGCTCGTTTGTCCTCCTATTCCATAAAAAAAGTGAATGTGAAAGGACCAATACAAATGAAGTAAGAGCTAGCGGCAAGATATCATGTTAGGAATATACACAGATCAAAACCATTATAACATTGTATTTTATTTTTAAATAATATTTTAAAGGTCCTATGATTTAAAAATAACAGCTGTTGGCTTTATAAGTTCTTTTAAAAATAATCAGAAATTAACAATATTAGAATATACTGCAGAAACTAAGTTACATTAGCATCTTAACATTTTTTTAACAAAATGAAATTTCTAAAGACAGTAAATTTATTGTGAAATAATAGGATAATTTAATACAAAGTATGGCTTCCTCTGCTATACAGAACTTGTCAGCAAGATTATTTATTGAATTAATGACACTGTTTATGTCATCTTGGGGTATTCGCTCCCAATGGAATTGTAGCAAATCTTTCAGCTGTTGGGTGGTTGTCACTCTGTCCAAGTCCTTCAAAACACGTCTCTGGAGCATGTTCCATGCGTGCTCAATGGGGTTGAGGTGTGGCAATTGTGCAGGACAGGGCAATACCCGGACGTTCTCCGTTCGAAGTATTTACTGGTTCGCCGAGCTGTATGTGAACGCGCATTGTCATACATTAACGTAAATTTGGACCCAAAGGTTTGTGCAAATGGATGGACATAAGGTCTGAGAATATCCTCAACGTAATTTTCAGCGTTCATGTTTCCATTTACAAAAACGAGCTCAGTTTGCCTGTTCTTCATAATACCCGCCCATACCATCACAGCTGTTGAGCCGCTGTATGGATGAACTTCGTGAATGCACCTGAGCCTTTCAGTATTTCCGGGCCGACGGTACACTCGCACCCTTCTTGTTGTTGTTGTTGTTGTTGTTGTTGTGGTTAGACCTGATGTCTAAACCTGAATCGCGACTCATCGGAAAACATAATTTTATCCCATTGTTCCTGGGTACATGTTCCGCATTCTGTACAGCATTCATTTCGATGATCGCGATTTCCGTGACGTATCGGTGGGCACCTAATTGGGCGTCGAGCTCGTAGGCCGTAGTCGATTTCGCACAGTTTGGGGACTTACATCAACACCACTTGAATTTTGTAGCCTCAAACTTATCGCTCGAGCGGTTAACATCGGCTGGCGTCTTGCAGTCAGTTGTATGTACCGGTCTTGCCGAGTAGTTGTACTCCTTTTAAGGTCTGAATGCTATTCAGCGGGTTCCCTTGTATTATTGTAGCGCTGCCAAAGACGACAAATAACACTTCTATGAATGCCAAACCTTCATGCCTTCCCGCTTGCAACATCCCTACAGCTCTTTGCATTTCATTTGCCGCCAAATGACGTCGCACCATGACGTAAAGAATATCTAACAATTTAATTTTGTCGCTAACTTTATTTATATGGTTGGTAAAATTATAAAATCAAGACTAAACGTAGCAATAAAAACGCACTTATATTCAAACAAATTCCCTTTCATTTCATTTTATAAAAAAAAACAATACATATTTTTTACAACCAGCCAGTATGTCATCAATAACAAAAAAGTTTATATACCTATGCACTTTGAGTGAATAAAGACTTAGAAATTAATTAATATAAATGGTAAATTTGTAATATCATGCATGTTGCTCAGACTTTTTGGATGTGTGTATTATTTTTAACGTACACGACAGAAGATATTTGATAGTCTCGAAATATTTTTTTAATAAGTTATTTTTGCATACCAACAAGCACGAGTTGAAAGCTTCCGCGCAAGTTTAAAAGCTAATTTCAAGTGTTATAAGCCCTTATCATTAACTTTTACCCTAACTCAGATAGTCGTTTAACCATCTGGAAAACTATATGATTATTCAATAACATAAATTTTGTTCAAATACCAATATTTTTGTAAAACCTGTATCTCTTATTCTGTCCGAAATGCGAAGACTATCACTCAAGTGTAGACCCAAACAGCATAATTGCATTGTAAAAGATAATCCGCAAAATACAGTGTACGGTGAAATGCAGACAAACCTGCAAAAAAAAGATTTTTTTATTAATAACATCTGCTTCTACTCCTCGATTACGGGTATGTAGGTTTTCCTTAATTTAACGGGAAAGTAATTTAATAAACTTAAGCGCTTCAGATGCTTGTCCATAACATTTATTTGAATTAAACAAATATAGCCTTTGCCGTAATCCTCACAATCTACAGTTTTTTGAAAAAGACCAATTCGTAACAAAGAGAGTATATAGTATTTTTCACAATGCGTGGTTCTGTGCGTGCGTAAAGACCTGGCAGGAACATTGAATGGCAAAACCTCGCTAAGTTCAGGACAAGTTAGTTCATTCACACATATTTTTCGTAAGTTGACAAAGACGTCACTTGATAAGTGACGTCTTTGGCAAAGTGAAAGTAAATTGTATTCCCATTCATACGATAGTTTGAAATACGCAAGAATTTCTTTTGAACAGCCTCCAGTTGTGGGTAATATATAGCATAATGGGGATTCCAGATTGGACACGTATATTCCAACTGAGACTGCACAAGGGTTTTATAAAGATTAATATATGTGGCTCTATTATTTATATTTGCAGCAAAGACAAGCATACAACAGGCACAATCACCTAGTGGGTTTAAGAGATGTTTGCTCCTACTAAGTTAAGTTGTATTCGAATAAATATCTGACTATTGCATTATATCCTATCAAATATGATGCATAGAGCGTACATACATACATACATAGCTACATATATCAACGCGGCCCATAGTCTCTTCTAGCACCAGAGGTATCACAAGAGCGTTGCCAATATTATTAAGGCGTCGAATAATCTTACATAAATGAATTTGAATACACGATACGTGGCGGGCGAGGATATCTTTAAAGCTATAGTGATAGAAATATATTAACGTAAAAATTACATTAACGTAAAGCTATACCGAGATTGTTTCCCATCCTTATTTAAGAGGCCAGAAACAGGAAAGACACCAGACAGTTTAGCTCCAAACAAAATTTTACGCGAACAATCGTAAAAACTCATTTATTCAGGATTTTCAATTATTACTTTTCAATTGAAATAGTTCAAAGTATGTCGATTTGTACGATAAATGAAGAAATATAATGTAATGTTCAATATCATAGAATACAAGTACACATGTGAGTTACGTTACAATGTTTTCATTATATGAATTTATATTGGACTTGGATCACAAATACACTTGCGGACAAAGTGTTGCCCCAAAATATACCAGTATGATAATTAAATTTATGACTTTAACTATGCCAAGTCATACGATGGTGCAACACATAACGCAGTCTATGTTAAATTCAGCGTTACTGTTAACGTTAAATTTGACTTAATCCTGTCTCTACTCTGTCGTAAATCCACAGCTGAATAACAAAGTGAGCCTTAGCCTGGGACTAGATTATGATTATTTTATACCAATAGCAATGACAGTACAGTAGTATATATTTCGTTAAAAAGAGCGCAAAAAAAGAATGCTGTAAGAGTTACTTGCGCCGCTTCTTTTCTCTCAGAGCGCCATTTGTTTCCGAAGCGGTATTAGTATCTAGTATATTAGAAATGACATCAATAATAATTCTAAAGGAATCAATTTTGAGAAAATAAATGCCTTTAATGCCTTACTAAAACAGCTAATATGATGCAACCGCACCTCAGTGTGCATATTGCAAGCATATGTATTGTGTCACATCTCAGTGACAAGCGCAATTGCAGTGCTAAGCGGCTCTGAAATTTTGAGCTTTTGAAAAACAACGATTTTGTCTGAATGCAGCACCTTACAAACTAATTTTTGAGTTTGTTGTATGTTTAAGAAATAAGTTGTAAGAAATATTTGTAGCGACGATTCAAAAGCGCTTTATTTAAGCCTGATTGAATAAAGTTTATTTGACTTTTACTTTGATTATGAGTTAGTTATAAAAACTGAATTAAGTGCAATAGTTGGTTCAGTAAGTATTCAAAACCAAATTTGTGCGTTCCTTTTTATTTTGTCTTCTAGTGTACTCTAATTGCAGTAAGTAGGGCGAAGTCAATAATACGTCAAAATAAACATGTATTTACTGGAGTTTGACAAATGAATGCGTGTGGCTGTTATTACAATGTAAATTAAGTTTAATTGTTTACTGATAAGTTCTAATATCGTTGTAATTCTTTCTTTTTTCCATATCCAAATTTTGTAATACAGAATAAAAAATTCCACCATATCATAAAGTACTTTGTTTTTATTTTGTTGGCGTTGCGATGCAAATAGATCGGGTGTTGTGAAAAACCAAGCGGTTACCCACATGTTAATAATTATTGTCTTATATCCCTACAAATATTATAAATATGAATGTATGTTTGTTTGTTACGCTTTCACCCCTAAACCACCGAACCGATTTTGATGAAATTTATTAGAGATGGACAAGAGCTTGGGAAAGGACATAATTTTATCACGAATAAATGGCTTGGCGGGGTTGAAATAGTGGTTGAAAACTTGTATGTATTTTGTTATCGTTAGCATTATTGAAGATAACACCCTGAAAATTTGTATTGAGGCATTTGATAAGAAATAAATAAATATTTGTTGTAGCGTTTTTAAAATTGAGACCTGTGTGGGGATGAAAATGGGGGGTGAAAGTTCTATAGTTGGTTGCTTTTAAAAATGTATTAACCACAGCATTTTGTAGTGTATTATTTGCAAAGTGAGCATAATAAAAAATAAAAAATGCTGCATAAAGTAACTATTGCACGCGCACAAATTCGCGGGTTGAAACCAGTAATATATATATTGTGGAAAACATCTCAGTATTAATTTGTTATTTTTCTATTTCACAAACACGCACGCACACACAACACACGACACACAAACGAAATTATTTTAGAATTTGAAACAATTTTATAAATTGTTATTGATGTCATCATTATTTGCATAACCACCATTGCTAAATGTTAGTCACCTTAAAATATGTTGATGTTTGTATTCTTTGACATTTTACATAGTACAACTGGGAAGAGACTGACACCTATGTCACGGGCTATCCTAGATTGGAGGTCGAGAGTAATTTTAAGCAAAATTGTATTTTGGCAACAAATAAATATTTTATTTTTACTAATCACCCGAATATGAACGGTTATTTTAAACTAAAAAACAGGTAAATTTTATATTGTTCTGACGGTAGAAAATGTTATAGAAACGCTAAAATCATTCGTTTCACATATCTAGAATAATGTCTTATTGATTTTAACGGTATCCCTCTCATACGTTGGTGATAGCCCATTACGGTTGGTATTTATTGAAACAGTGTTGAAATACGTCGCGTAGTAAATATGAGATAAGATTCGTCATATCTCTCTGTCTGTCTGTCCGTGTATGTCACAGCCTCTTTTTCCGAAGCATTTAGAACTATACTGTTGAAACGTAAAAGTATTCTTCTGCGAACCGCATTAAAATTTTCACACAAAAATAGAAATATATAATAAATTTTGGGGTTTCCCCATACTTAGAACTGAAACTCAGATTTTTTTTTTCATCAAGCCCATTATCTATGGGTAGGTCTTCAAAAATGATATTGAGATTTCTTATATAACTTTTTTCTAAATTGAATAGTTTCCGCGAGAGACAAGTCCAAAGTGGTAAAATGTGTGTCCCCTGTAACTTCTAAGATAAGAGAATGATAAAACTAAAAAAATATATAATGTACATTACCACGCAAACTTCCACCGGTTCGATCGAGATCGAGTAAGTAGTAGTTTATAATATTAGCTTATTTAGCTATCACTAGCCTATATGGGCTCATTTATAGTTAAATCTAACTTCCATTATTTAGGTACCTAATTATAATGTTTACTTATCAATAATTTTAATTAAAAAAATACACTATTATTAGAACATCGATTAAAGTTACAATGAACTACAAGGACTTTTTCTATTATGCTACTTGCTGCTATGGAACCCTTCATTTACTTTTTGTTTATAGAAACCGGGCATTACTGCTTACTGTGTTACAACCTTACGCCAAAATCCATTACCTCGGCAGGAATGTCATTATTGTGTCTGTAATCCAAATTTTTCTTCTAATATCTTACATATTTATGTAAAGGGATATTATTATTTCGTCCCTTTATTCCGAAATTCTCGTACTCATAACAAAATAAATATATTTAGAAATAGAGTAATAATAGAAACATTTCACGCTATCGAAGTTATGGCTTTCAATACTTCAAATTTATTAGCTATAAAGTTTTATGGCGTGAATATGGGTTTTCACATTTGATGGTTTGGATGTAATAGTCCATTGTGGATACATCGTTTAACATTTCAGAAGCTCAACATATATTTATACATATATAACAATATTTTAATGAACATTACAAATATTATTTTATCTTTCACATGTATTTCTGTTCTTAACGTTAAATTCTATGTTAATAATTGCGATAAATAATAATAAAAGATGAAAGTTTTACCATTTAACAATGTAAATTAAGTACTTTTAACGTTGCCAGCTTCATGGGCACCTTACCTGCCGATAGCGATCTTAATGATATTTTCTATTTGTAATTAATTAATTTTGTTGGATTATTTACGTTTTATTTTATTTTTATTTATATAAATAGCGTTTTTAATTATTAAGTCATATGTAAATAATTTGAAATATTTTATAGATAATAAAGTACTTTTATCCCATATTATTAAACCAGAAAAACAAATAGAATATTCGTTACAAATAATAATAGTGTTAACTTGTAGTTAAGTTGCTTATTTTGGTATAGTTGGCCATCAAATTTTTTATCCCAAAAACTGTAATGTAAATAATCATCCTTAACTCTGAGTGATCGTATCCAGATAATCAGTGACTTGGCTTTTTTTAATTAAAGTTGCTTCTATATATATTGCTTTAAAAGGTGCACATCTTCCCTTTTTCTGATTTGTGTATTTTTTTTTCATCTTTCTTTTAAAATTTGATCTTACCGTTGATGCATATAATTATTAACATAGAATTTAACGTTAAGAACAGAAATACATGTGAAAGATAAAATAATATTTGTAATGTTCATTAAAATTGGAAATGGAGGATAAATGAGCGTACGGGTCAGCTGTTCTTAAGTGATCACCGATGCCTATATTCTTTTGCAACACCAATGGAATCACAGGAGCGTTGCTGGTCCTTAAACAAGGTGTTCTTTTTTTGAAGGTACCCACGGGTTTCTCCCACGACGATCAGTAAGCTCAAACCTTCTCAACCTTGTGGATCTTATATCATGGGAATTAGAACAAGGCAACCAAGTGGACGTCATCTACTTATACTTCCAGAAGGCGTTCGATCGGGTTGATAGCGCCGTCATGATTCACAAATTGGGGATCATGGGTTTCTCGCCAAAAGGCTTAAAGCTTTTTGCAAGCTACCTATCTCAAAGAGAACAATTTGTTAAATATGGTGAGTTAGTATCTAATCCTTATACAACGCGTTCTGGAATTAGTCAGGGGTCTAATTTGGAATCAAAAATTTTATTAATTGATCCCAGATGCCAGGGATATAACTTTAAACATAACAAATAATATAGAAATTATTATATTTCAGTATGAAGTGCTAGTGGAATGGTCAATGAAAATAAACTTTGAAAATTAAGTGATATATTATATATAAGCTAAGAAATATCGATTGGCGTTATCATGTAAATTAATGTTTATTCCAATAATATATTATTGCTAAACGGTGAATCGCGTGATTTGGGACAGTATTTCAGTTGTGTATCTCATATTAAGGTGCGTACACATAGCAGTTGAAATATTTGCGTTAACGTTTCGAAACACAAGTTAAATAGATGTATCTGATTCCTGAAATTTTTCGTTGATTCAATCAAAAAATAATGTATTGTACCATTTTGAAAATAGTATAAACAGAATAAGACTATATTGTTACTTAAAAGTTCATATTTGATCTGAATATATTCAGTGATAATGCGTTACCTGAAAACCTCTAAAATTCTCGATGGAGTGGTTGTACTTCTAGTACTCACCAGTGGGAGGCTCCTTTGCACAGGATGCAGGCTAGATTATGGGTACCACAACGGCGCCTATTTCTGTCGTGAAGCAGTAATATGTAAACATTATTGTGTTTCGGTCTGAAGAGTGTCGTAGCTAGTGAAATTACTGGCCAATTGAGACTAAACATGTTATGTCTAGGTGACGAGAGCAATTGTGGTGTCATTATTTTTTTTTTCATATCTCAAGAGTCCTGAGCAGCACTGCATTGTTATGGGCAGGGCGTATCAATTACCATGAGCTGAGCGTCCTGCTCGTCTCGTCCCTTTTTGTCGTAAAAAAAAGATAGAGTACAAGAAAGCGTAAAAAAAGTAAACTCACTGTGTTAAACCTATTTTTTACCGACTTCGAAGAGACTTTTTATTGGAAAGGATATACTTCAAAGTTAGTTTGGTTAGGTTCTGATTACGGAATCCATGACAAAGTAACGGAACACTGTCTGTAATCAAATAGCACTTACGTTCATTGCTGCATTGAAAAATTTAGTATATCTACACAGTGTACTTCAAATTCACTAAAAATCATAAAATAAATTTTTTTAACAAAAAAACAACCGGCTACAAAAACAACAATAGATATAATGTGCACTAAAAAGTATAAGAATAATTGCGTATTTTTTTACAATGTAATTAATTAATCTAATTCTAGTTACGATTATTGTAATTAGCTTATATAAAATATGACTTCATTCACTTTATTTTTAAGAATAGTACAAAATCTGAATAAAATAAAGTAAATAAAATGTAATCATGGTATTGTAAATATAGCTATAAGATTGGTTTTCAAAAAATTGTGTCAAGTTTTTTTTTGTAAATTATTAAAAGACGATTGCAAATCTTGCATGTATAAATTGTAAATTTAAACAACTGAATATGTGGACTCATACCGCTTTCTAGCCTGTGTGAAAAGCCTTAATATTTTGTATTACAAACATTTAAAAGCTAAGCATTTATATAAATTTGCACAAATATTAGAAAATTGAAATTAGTAGTTCAGTAGTACGTACGTTATTGTAATACTTTTTAATAAGCTCGCAAATTATTATTCATTTGATAGAGTGCAATAGAGACTGAAGTAATGTTCAGACACGGTAATGAATTATTGTTAGCTGATCAACCACAGCATGATGTAAGTTCTATTTAATTATTATCTATATATACATTATGGATTGCATATTGAATATAAGTAATACTAGTGCATAGAAGTAACGCAAAAATAATTATTTAATTGAAAGTTGTAAATTGAAAAAGTGAAATTTTCAAACAAAATAAATATTTAAATAAATGTAGAAAGACTAAACTCTCTGTACAGACAACGTACATTGACCTCTGGAGCGATGCACAATTTCGGCTTTTGAAGTCACCACAATATGTAGCAAAAGCGAGAAGCAAACAGCCGGCACCATCATTTTTAATCTGTCCGATGAACAACCAGCGACTTTGAACTTGAAGCGCGCGGGACGGCAACATCGCTTTTTGAAGTTCAAAGATTCAAGTTCATTGAGTCATTGACCCGGTGACCCAATTCTACAATGCGATTATATTTGCTCAAAATTAAAAGTAAATTTTTCGTGTATCGACAGCAAATGCGATAAATAGTATGTATTAATACATAGTATGTATCTATTAATTCATGTATACAAAATCCATAGTGTATAAAAGCAGAAACTGACTGACTAATCGATCAATGCACAACTGAAACTAAGAAGTCTAGAAACACTAAATTTGGACAACTATTCCTTGAATTAGGTACTTACCTAATTCAAGAATTTTTGAAAATTCAACCGCTAAGGAGATTAAGGGCTTGCATGTTTGTATGAACCAACGTGTTTTCTTGGAAGAAATTTCAGGTAAAGAAATTTCTAGACCAACCATTTAATTTTTTGAAGTTTCCTCAAAATTTCGCTAGATGGCGTTCTTTATTTTCATCACAGTTCTGAATCGCTTGCAACTGTTGCACACGATTTTTATTTTGATGGTATTGACACGGGAGTGGGTTAGGGATTGGAAATAACACTCCGCTTATAGGAACGAGTCTTTCCGTTCACTTTTCCGAACTTGCACTTCGCCGGTCTGCCGCTGTTCCTCTTATGGGCGGTACCTTCAACGCGTCACACCGCACCGAACACTAGGTCTCTTCTATCTTCTTCTTCTTGGAACAAATCCACTACTTCTTCTGTTCCTTCTATTCTTCTTTACACCTTCGAGTCAGAACTAGAACTGCCGTAGGCCACGCTTAGTACTGCTTATATACCCTCGGATCTTTTCTATTTTTAAAATGATTCTCCCATTCCATCTTTAAATTTAAATTGTACTAGAAAATTCTTTTAACTATTTTTATCCTGATTACACATTTTCCTTCCCTTTTTTTCTGTTCGATTTGATCCTGAACTTACTAGAGATTTCCATTAACTTTACAAAAACCCAAAAAATTCCATACACTGGTATCGGACCCGGGTCTACAGCGTCTAAAGTAAACACTTTTCCGCTGAGCTACGAGTATTGCTGACGGAGCTGTTGAAATTAACAATGTCTTGAAGTTTGACACTCTCGTCATTTACGTTGCAGCGTTGCTAGGCAACACTGCCCCCCCCCCCCCCCTAAGACATGATCGTCCCGATCATCGTTGCTTCCGTAGTACCTACTTAGCCACCCGATCAACATGTACGATTTTCAGGGGACTTCGAGGGGTACGCTGGATCCTGAGCGTTACATCATTTATCCTTGTGATAACTTTGTATGGTCCCTCCCAACTTGGTTGGAGTTTCGGAGACTTCCCCTTTCGCCTTACGGGATTGTATAACCAAATCAGGGTTCCCTCTTGAAAACTAGGACTTTTAGCTCTTCAATCGTAGTGGGTCTTCATCCGTTCACTTGCCTTAAGCCCAGTTGTTCTAATTTCCTCGTAGATGTCAACCATCTTGTTCCGTAACTCATCCACATATTCTGTTATACTTTTCGGAGTATCTGGTGGACAGCCTGAGAGTAAATCAGCTGGCAATTTCAATTCCCTTCCAAAATTGGCGTACGCAGGAGTCACCGTAGTCGTCTGGTGTATTGCGGATCTATACGACATTAGATACAGTGGAATGTACTCATCCCAGTTATCTTGATGACTGTCGACTACTTTTGCCAGATGCCGCTCCAATGTTTGGTTAAACCTCTCCACCATCCCGTCCGACTGTGGATGTTCCGGCCACTTCGTGAAATAGTCCATCACCACCATTATGTAACGGTTTCCAGCTTTGGTGACTGGAAACGGTCCGGTTATATCCAGAGCTACTCTCTCCCACGGAGCCCCAACATTATACAACTTCATAGCTCCTCTGCTCCGGGTCTGAGGTCCTTTGACAGATGAACAACTCTTGCATTTACGACACCAGTCTTCCACATCATCACGGCAATGCAACCAGTAAAATCGTTCTTTAATTTTTGTGAGAGTTCTTTTTATTCCCAAATGTCCACCTGAAGAATTATCGTGATAAGCTCTCAGGACCTCATTCACCTTTTCCCTGGGAACGACCAGTTGCAGATGGCAATCCTTCCCTTCGGGGTTTCTCATTTTCGGCAGAGCAACCCGAGCAATTTCATTTTCCTGAGCTCTCCTCATTGCATCGTTGCTCCAGTTCTCATCGATCGAATCTGTTCTGATCAGTCTGATTATTGGATTTTCTTTTTTCCTCCTGACGAATGCAATGTTTGCATTCCGTCGGACAAGGTCTTCTAGATAAAGCATCTGCGTTTCCATGAGTTTTTCCTCCTTGATGTTCAATTTCGACGTCATACTCTTGAAGTTGCTCAATCAATCTGGCCACTTGTCCTTCCGGATTCTTGAATTCTAGTAACCACTTCAAGGCGGCATGATCAGTCCTTACGAGGAATTTGCGACCCAACAAGTACTTTTTAAAATGTTGTTATGTCTTCACCACGGCAAGTAACTCCCTACGAGTTACACAGTAGTTTCTCTCGGGCTTCGATAAAGATTTGTTAAAGTATGCAATTACAACTTCTTGATCTTGATTTGTTCAGTTGTATTCTCGCATTCGGCTGGAATCTGCTGGTACAATTGCCCGTGAATTGTGGCGCACCGTTTCTACTTCCAACGCATGAGCCACCGCTTTCTTCAAGCAAGTATGATGACTCAATCGTACGCCTGCTCTTACTTCGGCGTCCCGTATTCCATCGATGAACACTTGAAGCAACATTTCTTCTATTGCAGCTGGCAACGACTGATATGCTTTACGCACTAGCTTCTCAGCTTCCACGGACAACTGCTGCAGAGTTTCGTTGGCCCTTTGACTGCGGTCCTTAAATTGCGCCCGATACACATGCTCAAGGTGTCTATCGCCAAAACGTGCCTCCAACGCGTCAAGAAGGTCCGTGTAGGTTACTTCCTCCTTTCCAGCGCCGAGTGCTTCCAATACGGAAAGTGCTTCGTCACGGAGCGCTAGTGTGAGGGCAGAGTGTGCTTCTTGGTCACTCCAACCACTTGCTCTTCTGACCGTCTCTAATTGTAGCTTAAAGGCGGCCCAGTAACACTTGCCGTCGTAGGGGGGTACTTTCAAACTTCTGGTCGATGTGATTGCGCAGGTGACCCCTGAGTTGGCTGAAGGACCCCCCACTCACGACCTTCCTATTGAGCTGATGAATGGTTGCTTCCATCTCCCCCATCTTCCTTTCCACAGTGTCAATCCGGGCGATCTCCTTATCTACAGTGTCAATTCGGGCGATCTCCTTTTCTACAGCGTCAATCCGGGCGGAGTTTTTCTGCACCACGGATAAAATTTCCTTGGAGAGGCCTTCATGCAAATTGCAGCTGCTCCTCCTGTCGACGTGCCTGCTCTTCTTGCAAGGCTCGCAGCTGCTCCTCCTGTCGACGTGCTTGCTCTTCCTGCAAGGCCCGCAGCTGCTCCTCCTGTCGGAGTGCTTGCTCTTCCTGTCAGCGCACTTGCTCCTCCTGTCGGTGCGCTTGTTCCTCTTGCAAGCCCCGCAGCTGCTCCTCCTGTCGGCGCGCTTGCTCCTCTTGTCGGCGCGCTTGCTCCTCCTGTCGGCGCGCTTGCTCCTCCTGTCGGCGCGCTTGTTCCTCTTGCAAGCGCCGCAACTGCTCCTCCTGTCGGCGTGCTTGTTCCTCTTGCAAGCCCCGCAGCTGCTCCTCCTGTCGACGCGCTTGCTCTTGCATCATGGCGGCCATCTGCTGCATGAGCGCGCTGATGTCTACGGCAGGAGCCTGCGGTGCTGACACGGTCGCACTGAGTCCAGAGCCGGATGCCTCTAGTGACTCGACCTCTGCCGCTGCAGCTGCACCCGCTCGCGTGGTCACTCCCTTCTCGTTCCTGGGCACTAATGGCATCTTTCCAATCCCACTTCTGACACCAATTGACACGGGAGTGGGTCAGGAATTGGAAATAATACTCCGCTTATAGGAACGAGTCTTTATTTGCGTTCACTTTTTCTGAACTTGCACTTCGCCGGTCTGCCGCAGTTCCTCTTGTGGGCGGCGGTACCTTCAACGCGTCACACCGCAACGAACACTAGGTCTCTTCTATCTTCTTCTTCTTGGAGCACTTTTCCACTACTTCTTCCTTTCCTCTTCTTCTTCTTTACACTTTCGAGTCAGAACTAGAACTGCCGTAGGCCACGCTTAGTACGGCTTATATACCCTCGGATCTGTTCTATTTTTAAAATGATTCTCCCATTCCATCTTTAAATTTAAATTGTACTAGAAAATTCTTTTAACACATTTTCCATCCCTTTTTTTCTGTTCGATTTGCTCTTGAACTTACTAGAAATTTCCATTAACTTTACAAAAACCCAAAAAATTCCATACACTGGTAGGTGTTTCCAACCCGGGTCTACAGCGTCTGAAGTAAACACTTTTCCGCTGAGCTACAAGTATTGCTGACGGAGCTGTTGAAATTAACAGTGTCTTGAAGTTTGACACTCTCGTCATTTACGTTGCAGCGTTGCTACGCAACAGTATAATGGTTAAGAATGTGATTAATGACGAAATTTTTGTCGTTAACAGTTTCTTAAGCCACTAAAGGTTGACCTCTCAGTCAGTGAATCAAACAGCCAGCCTGACGCCTGTCAGTTTCCACTTTTATGAATATGATTTTGTTTTATTAATTTTAACCTCGTCGATGTCTGATTTCGACTACCAATCATAGTTTCAGCGGGACTTTAGTTATTTTCATAGTATTATGATTTAAATAGTAGCTACGCGATTTGTATAAAATTATTCAATATATACCTCCAGAAATATTCCACATTTACAAAAATAGCCTCAGAAATGATTTACTGTACTCCTCTAAGTTTAGTTAAGTCGAGTTAGTATGTCTATTCTTGGGCGAATGTACATCGCCCAAAAATAGACATGTACCTAGAAAATGTACAAAAGAAGTGCGTTGCGGAATTCAAAAGAATTATTAAAAAACGTTTAATACTGTTTTAATATATAACGAACTGATATCCCGCGACTTCTATTACCACTGCTATACCGAAATGTAAAATATGGTGTATTCTGCAAAGTTATTTTATTACATTATTTTTAAACATTATTTTATTCTATCATTAATAGCTTAAGTAGCGCACGTGATGTAAATAATATTTTGGGTAAAAATTTTATACCTTGGGTTATATTATTTGAGTCTTAGTAAGGTATTTTTTTTAAATATAATAATATAGCCTATGTCACCTGGGGGTAGTGTTACTTTCCTAACACTAAAACAATTTGTCAAATCGGTTCAGTAGTTTTGGAGCCTACGGCCTTCCCAAAAGATCTACACGACGATCCGTCCGCAGCCGTTTGCTACTTCAGTTTCGCAATCATTTGGGCTAAATCAGTAACTTTGGTTCTTCTACGGATCTCGTCATTTCTGATTCGATCTAGTAGGAAACTACGAGCTTCTCATAAATTTCGGAGCCAGGATTAAATGCAAACAAACAAACAATGAAATCTCTCCTTATAATAATAGTATAGATTATTAATTATAAAATATTTATTAAAAAATCTTTTTAAATATAATAATATTTTATAGATTTTTTTGCAATTCATGGAAAAGGTGTTCCATGCATCTCGTTGGATTGGCATACCAAATACCAGTGCTTTCTGGAAGCTTTGGGCTTGCTGCGTCATTTTTCTTATGGTGTCTGTGGAGATTGGCGCTATCAGGAAGGTCATCAGAGCTCTGGCTGGCTGGGCAGTTGACACTTCGAAACAGAGTGAGTTGATTATCAGTCATATCTTGCTAAACAATCACTACACTATAATTGTGCTCACAATAAACATTAATTAAATTAAATTTAACAATACAAATTATAAAAAGAGACAGGTTATATAGTTGTGAAGAAATTCGAATGTTTGACATTACTAATTAGCATAGTAAAAAAGAAAATTTTATCATTAAACTTTAAAATAAAACTTTCAGGCCACTCGCCACGCGGTCACTCTATACGTGCTAAGCGTCAGATTTGACGTTACACGAGAGCGTCATATTAAGTAACGTTACACTTTAAATATAGGTTTACAGAAAGGCTGCTCCCGCGCGCTACACACCACGGACGTAGCTTTCTCTCTCGTTTTCACTCATGTCAGTGTACGTGGTTGGCGTGGCTTTTAAGCCCTTTCTCTACTCTATGCATGACTGGCGTGACTCATTCTTGAAATTTAAATATCCGTTGCAAAGTCGAAACACAACTGAACGCAAACTCTGCCTAATAGACGCGTAGGCAGAGTGTTGCTTTAGACATTTTTTTTAGCGTGAGGGTGAGTCTAATTGTTTATTGTATGTGAATGTTTATAGCACGATCTCTTTTGTAATTTAACAAGATTTTTTTTTATTTATTTATTAGGAAAAGCAAACAACTACAACTTACAAAGTAGATACATAAAGAAATAACAATTAAGTCTAATAAAATTGTAGTCAGATACGCTATCCACATCTTACTATGAAAAACTTTGAGGTATTCAATGTTAGGTACAAAAAGAAATGTCTATACAATACTAATTCAAACTAAAGATAAATAAACAATGTTCTTAATATTATGGTTAGTTGGAGTAAATTAAATTTATAAAAATCAAACAATTAATAAACACAAAAAGGAAAACAAAAGAAATAATTATCTGCACAAATCTACACTAAATTATGACTATGTATACAATGATATTAACCTAAAGTACTTATGATGTTCAGTAGGTATTTAAAAGAAATGAAATATTATCCAGTATTTTTTTTAATTAGGCACTTGAACTGGCTCTCGGATAAATGGAAAATATCAACACTAACGAATTCTTTGTTGTAATTGTCAACTAATTGATGCAGAGGTGATCTTATTCCTTCATTAGTACGAAATTTACCAGTTGCAAAAAGTTTACGATTACACAGTCCTCGGATATGGGCTGTTCTAGGAATTACATAATTTAATTTGTTGGTCAATTCTGTACAATCAAATTTGTTATGTATAATGCCGTGCAGAAACATACATTGAAGAAGTTTGCGCCTTGATTGAAGGGATAGTAGTTTATACTTATCTATCAAATCTGCGTACGACATATTGTAATTGCCATAGCATCTGTAACTCATGGATCTTAAGAATTTACGTCGGACATTTTCTATCATTTCGTAATACTTTTTATAAAGAGGGTGCCAAATAGGAACGGCATATTCTAATTGGGACATCATTGGAACATCATCATCATGATAAATCCATACATTTTGAAAGCAGTGTTAACAATTTTAGTCAATATGAAGATTTAAGTGTAATTTATTATCCAAGATAACTCCTAGGTCCCTAACAGATAAAACTTTACTCAATGTAACATTACAAAGAGAATAATTATAATTAATAATGCATTTTTTTTTTGAAAAGTTGATAGAATTACATTTATGTAGGCTTAATGTTAATTTATTCTTTCTGCAATAATCAGATAATCTTGAATTGTGTCTTGAAACACGTGGTCGCTAACTATGGGCCCAATGAGAGGGCAATGGTGAGGGCTATGCTAGGAGCTTCCCGGCGAGATTGAATCAGAAATGTGCAGATCCGTAGGAGAACCAAAGTCACGACATAGCCCAAATGATTGCGAATCTGAAGTGGCAATGGGCAGAGCACGGTAGTTCGACGGACAAATGGCCGGTGGGGCATAAAAGTCTTCGAATGGCGACCACGTACCGGAAATCGCAGTGTTGGTAGGCCACAAGATGGACCGACGATCTGGTCAAGATCCCCGGAATACTTTGGATAAAAGCCGCACAGGACCGATCGTCGTGGAAATGTTTGGGGGAGGCCTTTGTCCAGCAGTGGACGTCTTCCGCCTGATGATGGTGTCTTTCAGGAAGTGTGACAGCTCGCTTGGCCGGTGCAATGTTTTACGCCATGTCTGTTATATCACAAATACTTTGCTGGAGATTAGCGCAGTCTTGGAGTCAATTGTCTAAGACTTGGGCCGCGACAGAATGGACGTTGAGCATTAAATATGTACCTCCGGACGTGACGCTGCGAAGACGTTTGTTAGTGGTGACTGCTTTTATCATGATTGGAGGATTAGGTATGTAGTGTAGTTGATATCTAGTCTAAATTATATTATGTGTGTTAACAGTCATTGTCACTGTATTAGCGCGTGCGTAGAAAAACATAAGATATTATAAAATTGCAAAATCAGTTATGGCTAAATAATAGGCTGACATACCTGGAATTCTGAGGCACGATGGTCTGCAGCTGGCAGCCCCCGCTAATCCTTTAGGAACGGTGCTAAGGTGCGTGTTACTTCCTCTCGGCGTGTATAGGAAAAGAATTTTTGGATTGCGTTACACCGAGAACTTAACGTGAGGCCATTAGATCGTTGATCACTGATGAAGTCTCAATTTACTTATTATATTAAGCGTAGATTGCGATTTGCATGCGAACTGTGTTGCACGTTGGTAATTTGGTTATATTATTAAGCGGCGCAGGAGACAACTGTCATTAGATAAGGATTTGCAACATATCTCTTAACGCATGCGTTACTATTTCACTTTCCATTATGAAAGCTTTTAAAAAAAAAATCTTTGACTAACGCGAGTACTTAATACACACATATAACCACATTTTAACAAATAACTTAATTTCAAAATTAACACCAAAAGCTACACATACCATAAAAGAAGAGGACGCTCTCCGTAAATTTTGCTAAAAACTCCGTAAATTTTCTGAATAGGAGCAGTATAAAATGTCTTAATCACTCAGAATAGTAAATAACTACTTCCTAAATCTTACACCTTTTTTTTACATTTAAGGTGAACATGTTTTGAGTATTTTAGCGGCAATAAATGATGAATTTCAAAATCCCGACCTTCTGCGAACATATATATTAAAATCTCACGGATTTTTATTCCTAGAAAGTAAGTACCTATTGTTTTTATATTCCTAGTTAAAATAGTATTATTAGAAAAAAATATTATGTCATTTATTAAAAATTCTAAAATATAACAGTAAGTAGTCATATCAACAACAACAGATTGCAATGGAAATAGACTAACTAGAATATACAATTTTGTTCTATTTATTTTTTTATGGAACACGAGCGTACTGGTTATCTGATGGGTAGTGATCATCTCTACCAGGATCTTGCAGAACCAGAGGAGTCTTCCGTATGCTCCGGCCTTTTAAGAAGGTATACGCACTCTTTTAACATACCCATGTCATATGGTACTGGAAATACCATATATGTTTTATTCAAAAGTTTAAAAGGGTTTTCAAAATCGTTCAGGTGAGGTATGGCACATAATATCATGATGATAGGGATAATAGTTAAGTTGGTGTAGTGTTGACACCAGAACCAAGTTTCAACCAGCAATAAGTCTCTACTCAGCGCCAAGTGATTGAATACTGAAGCCCCAACTATTCGAGCGGCTCTGTGTTGTACGCCATTAAATGGTTGAATTGAACCAAACTAGCAAGAAGAATAATATTCCATTATACGAGTATGTAGTAGTGTTGGTAGGCCCCCCACAAATGGACTGACGATCTGGTCAAAATCGCCGGAATACGTTGGATGAGGGCAGCGTAGGACCGATCGTCGTGGAAATTTCTGGGGGAGGCCTTTATCCAGCAGTGGACGTCTTCCAGCTGATGATAATGATGATACGAGAATGAAGCGGGATCAGTGCCTTAATGGGCAATAAAATTTGGACCAGCTTGAATTTGTGTCACGATAAATTGTTGACCTTTCTTAGATGGCACGTTAACATATGAAATATATATTTGGATAATTAAATGAAAACTTTGTCCAAAAACAGAAGAGTATCATCCAGCTTTTGGTGTTGCGGTGTTCTTTATTAGTAACTTGGCAACGATACTATGGAATTTTCAAGACCTGGTTATAGTATTGACAAGCATGGGTTTGACGTCGAGGTACTACAGACTCAATATTTGCATAGCAATGTTAATTTCAAGGCAAAAAGAAAAAAAAACGGATCAGGTATAGTGTAATAGCCATTATAATAATTGTTTATTAACAGGCCGTCGTAACTGTAAAAGGAAACAGGGAAGGTTAGTTGACTTTGTGGTCCATCTGTCTGCCCTTTAAATGAAATTAGCCAAACTAGCAAGGGTCACCTCTGATGGTAAGTGATCACAACATACCATACTTTCATAGAACATAAAAGGGATCACACTATAGGGTTCATCCAGAAGTGGTGGGTTATTTAAGACATTTTAGGCAGGTGTTCAATCTGTCTTGAAAGAATATCCAATTCAAATTTATTTTTTCAATTTGAGTTTAAATTCACTTATTGAACGTCAAAAATACCACCCATTCGAAATAGTGTGCTTCAGACCTGAGAAGAAACACAGCAGGCTTTTTTTATAAAAATGTGGATTACAATGTAATATCGTACAATATACATTTTGCTCTATTCCCAGTCTGTGGTATCAAGTCATATTAAGAAAATCATTTATGTTATAATAACTTTTACCACACACATTCTTTTAAATTCAAATTCGTAACACATTTGTTTTGTACATTTTCTGGGATCATGTTGTAAAAGCATAACATACATCGCCCAATAATGGACATACTAACTCGACTTAACCGAGTAGAAGGCATAACAAGTTTATGTTTGTTCCTTGTGTTAAAATTGTGATTGTCGCAGTTTCTATCAAATTCCTTAATGTGCTTATAAACATACAAAACTTTATCAAAAATGTTTATTTCTTTAAAAAAATCCCTTAATGATTTTTAGGACCTAGGTTATAAATAGCACGATTTACCCTCTTCTGCAGCACAGAGATGGTATAAATGTCGTCTGCACTGCCCCATCTGAATCATCTCATGTTGTCCTGGAAACATCACCCAAGAACATTCGTACGCTGTTGTTTATTTCATATCAATAAAATACCTATTGAGTTTGCACAGTAAGATATACACAATATTTACGTGTTGTTACACGTCCGCCATTCTACTGATGATAAATGATGTATGATGATGAAATGACTACTTACTCGACGGTGGTCTCTAAGTCACCTGCCAGGTGATATGTTTAATGCGGCTTATTTATGTCATTTCTAGAATCTTCGTTATTAAGGTTATTATGATCAGAAACAAAAATTCAGGATCACCTGGAGCTATCAAGTTGAAAGTTATCAATGGATACTTACATCAAGGTTAGGTATTTTACAGCATTATGCTAATTGCTGTTACAAGGAGACACTATCACCTAATTCATACGGTCCACTACAATAATCTTTAAGATTACCCATCGCGACCAATGAATGATTGCCATTCATGTTATTACAAATATTACAATATCAACTGTAGATTATAGAATTTTATGTTCTTTTTAATCATGTAGGTATATTATTTGTTATAACACAGTACTGCGCATGCACTCAACTCATGCATTTGACCAGTGTGAGGCTCCTTTGCACAGGATGCCGGCTAGATTATGGGTACCACAACGGCGCTTATTTCTGCCGTGAAGCAGTAATGTAAAATGTTTTGGTCAGAAGGGCGTGACTAGTGAAATTACTAGGAAAATTTGACTTAACATCTTATGTCTCAAGGCGACGAGCGCAGTTCTAGTGCCGCTTAGAATTTTTGGGTCTACCAAGAATCCTGAGCGGCACTGCATTGCAATGGGCAGTGCGTATCAATAACCACGTCCTCCTCGTGTCTTTCCTTATTTTCCGCCTATAACCCGCATATTATACTAGAATTGCTCGTATAAAAGATATAAGATTATTATTCGAAATGTGAACTAAATTATTGATCGTTATAAGTATTATCTTGGTGAGGCGACTTGGGATAGATATTCAAAACATGGTTATTTATTAGATTGAAAAATGCAATGCGTCACCGACACATCTTTTATAGGACATTCAAATACTAAGGCTTTATTTATGGCGAAAGATACGAGAAGCCTTCGTCAGGCAGGCGACGCTGGCCAGAAAAGTTGATGAAACCCTTGGTCTTCTTATTCTTTTCTCCAACTTCTTCAATTTTTATTTCATATGTCTACAACTATTTTTGGGGATCACGTAAGTATATTTAACTAATTATAACATTATTTCTAATCATTTCGTAAAGTAATTTTGTACCATTGGATGAGTACCGCAAATTAAATTGTGTGCATTTAAATTTTATTGAAAAATTTATTTTTGAAGTGAAAACTGCTTAAGTGGCGTTGAGCACTTTTCTTGGGAAGGGTATAAAATGATAAACTCGCGTCATGACACATAACACCCTGATCGAAAATTCATAAGACAGTCGTTGAAGTTATGGAAAATCAACTTTTAATGAAAGGTTATAGGATTCAAATTAGATTGTTAAGCGTTATCTTCAGTTGATATATTAATATCAACATCGTCTATAAACATGCAGAGACGGTGCTGTGTACCCTTACTCTGGCTATATTAACATATTTATTATAGGGGTTATAATGTAATCCATTTTTAATTGATATTTTTGAAGTAAAAACTTCTTTGGCGGAGTTGAGCACGCGTTAGGACACGTGGCTTGATCGACAATTCGAAAGACAGTCGTTGAAATTATGGATGAAAGTTTATATTTCTGAGAGATAAACTTTTTAAAGTAAAATAATTATAAAAGTTATGAAGTGTTAAATTTTTTATGTCAATAGTCATTTTTGTGTACGAAAGCGCAATAAATGAATATTGTACGTTTATACTGATAAATAAAGCAATTCATGTGAAATTATTCCCTAATCATTGCAAAATATTCAAAATTCACAACGTTAATGTTAAAGTTTTCACTTCTGCAAGCACTCCCGGATTGAAACCCGTTATTTGTTATTCATTCAATTTATGCATGTGTAACGGGGCCAAAAAATTAAATAAATTTTATCGAAGTCGATTTGAATGCGGTTCACTGATATTATATTGTGGCAAAAAATTGAGTAAATTGAAAAAAAAAAAATCCTTATTCTATAAATAACATAGATATAGATATATTTTTATTTCACATCACATAAGATATTACTAAGAAGCTCATTGTCACTGAGAGGGCAATGGAAAGGGCTATTTTCGGAGTTTCCCTGCGAGATTGAATCAGAAATGAGGCTATCCGAAGGAGAACCAAAGTCACCACATAACCGAGTTGGTTGCGAAACTGAAGTGGCAGTGGGCAGGGCACATAGCTCGACGGACAGATGGTCGTTGGGGCAGTAAAGTCTACGAATGGCGACCACGACGACGTAGTTTTAGTAGAACTCTATAAAATGGACGATCTGGTCAAGATCGCCGAATTAGGTTGGATGAGGACAGCGCAGGGTCGATCGTCACGACGATCTTTGAGGGAGGTCTTTGACTAGCAGTGGACGTCTTCCGGATGAAATGATGATGAAGAAGCAAGGACTAAACATTATGTTTATATTAAACAATATAACATTTATAAAAACATGATTTACTTTTAATATTTCCAAGTTGGTTCCGCTAAGTTGATGGGTTTTTAATAGATATATAAAATCAACTAATGATAAATATAAAGTAAAGTTAGATCGTTGCAAACTCAGTTATGATAATAAATCTGCGCACTTGATCGTTTATACGTCTAGATAGACTGTAACAGCTGTCAAAACGTCGATAAAAATTGAGGTTGACAGTTAACCTCTATTTTAAGAAATGCACGCACACTAATACAAAGCGGCATACAAATCGCGAGTGTGAGACTTAACTTGACACGCACACTAAAGTAACATACCTGGCCTATTTGCATAGGTTGCCTAACAGCAATAGACTCTATCTATATTCTAGACGTATAAATTATGTAACTGGTTTGTTTTCAGTCTCGGTGTGACAGGTGAACCCCTACAGCAGACATATTACCTGGTATCTCTTTGCTGGATCTGCATCAGATCTAGCTGCGTGGTGCTGGCTGCTTCAGATGTTAATCAGCATTCGAACAAAGCTCTCACATATTTGTGTGACTGTCTTCCATACCAATATAATATCGAGGTTCCGTATATATATTTTTTATACGACAATAAGGGACGAGACGAGCAGGACGTTCAGCTGATGGTGATTGATACACCCTGCCTATAACAATGTAGTGCCGCTCAGGATTCTTGAAAAATCCAATAATTCTGAGCGGCAATACAATTGCGCTCGTCTCCTTGAGACATAAGATGTTAAGGTTTGTTTGCCCAGAAATCTCTCCCGCTAGTGGGAGCCGTCTCTTTTACTCGATATATTTGATATTTAGTCATGGTATGAAAAGATAGGTGGGTGTGGCAGAAATATCTTCGCCACCACGTACCTGAAGACGCAGTGTTGGTTTGCCCGCTACAAGAAGGATCGACAATCTGATCAAGATCGCCGGAATACTTTGGATGAGGGCAGCGCAGGACCGATCGTCATGGATATCTTTGGGGAAGACCTTTGTCCAGCAGTGCAGGCCTTGAGGCTGATGATGATGATGAAAAGAAAATCTTGATATGGTCATATAGAAAAGAAGGATGAAATTATTGTCTGCGCAAATTTGTAATGCGACTGTTAATCTAGTCATCAAAGGTTTTTTAGTCAACTTCTGTCAGCGATCTTTGAAAAATAGGAACCAATGTGTCATTCGATTTGAAATAGATGTTCGTAATAAACCGATTTTAATTAACAAGTCTTAAACAGTCAGCCACGCTTGGCATTAACTTCTTAGTATTTTGAATATTAAATCACACATTGACAAATTGATCACACATTATCGGGCTGTCAGTTCGTCTATGCGCTAGTATACACATAAGTCTATCGGATAAGTTTTTTTGGGCCGGGTCTTTTCTCTCAGGGCGTCATTTGTTCCCGAAGTCGTAGTAGTATTTGATCACTTCAATCAAAATCAAAGGAATTAGGAATTTGCCCTGTACTTTTCCCGGGGCGTAAAAGGAATAGGGGAGTCCCAGGCCCACGGGTGTCGTAAGAGAAGACTAAGGGCTTTGTAGAAGTGGGAGAGTCACGCTGCCGTCTTTTGACGTCAGCACAATCGGGCCAGACTCGTCCGGGTTAATTACCATACTCGCACAAAATACCGGCGTGAAGTAGCGGCCTAGTGCCGCTATGTTTCGCATAGGTTAGTGTCGAGGACCGGTGGCCATTGGATCATTCCATTATTGGATCTTCTGCTGACTACACATCCCGATGGTTACCAGGTCTTTATCGACGCCCCTCTCGTAACGTCCGACCATTGCCTGGTCAGGGGTGTTGTGCCTATCCGACGCCAACGTCGCAGACCACCAGCGACCCGCCGCGTTTGGCACTACAAGTCAGCAGATTGGGATAGGATGCGTTCCTTTTTTGCATCCTACCCTTGGGGCAGGGTTTGTTTCCCTTCGGATGATCTTAGTGCCTGCGCCATTGCAGTAGCCGATGTGATACTACAGGGTATGGATATTTTTATACCAAACTCTGTAGTACCCATCGGTGGCAGATCACAGCCCTGGTTCGATGCGTCAGTTAAAGCAGCATCTGACTGCAAAAAACAGGCGTATCGAGCTTGGGTTGCGGCGCTGGGTACAACCGTGCCTCCAGATTTTTTTAGCGGCAAATCGCCCGTGCAAAATCAAAACACGTCGTCAAAATCGGTGAGCAGCTTTCCAGTTACCCGACCGGAACACGCAAGTTCTGGTCGTTGTCGAAAGCTGCTCTTGGTTACTTCAGCCAGCCGTCCATGCCGCCGTTGCACATGAGGAATGACACCCTGGCCTATACGGCAAAAGAGAAAGCCGATCTCTTGTGCACTCTTTTCGCCTCCAACTCGACTCTTGACGACAACGGAAAAGCACGGCCGACTATCCCGCGGTGTCAGTATGCTCTTCAGTTCAGACAGAAAACTGTTAGGCGAGCTCTGTTTTCGTTGGACGTCAGGAAGTCGAGCGGGCCGGATGGCATTTCTCCAATCGTGCTAAGAACGTGTGCCCCTGAGTTGACGGCGGTGCTAACGCGTTTATTCCGGCACTCTTATTCTAAAGGCGTAGTCCCTGACTCATGGAAGTCAGCCCTTGTCCATCCGATCCAAAAAAAAGGAGACAGTTCGGATCCGGCAAACTACAGGCTTATTGCTTACTTACCTCCCTGTTCTCCAAAATCATGGAGAGCACAATGAGCCGTCAGCTCTTGGTATACCTAGAGGGTCACCAGTTGATCAACGACCGACAATACGGGTTTCGCCATGGTCGATCGGCAGGTGATCGTCTGGTATACCTTACACATAGATGGGCTGCGGCTATTGAAAGCAAGGGGGAATGCCTGGCAGTTAGCCTGGATATAGCTAAGGCCTTTGATCGTATATGGCACAAGGCGCTCCTCTCCAAACTTCCATCATTTGGGCTTCCCGAGAGCTTGTGCAAGTGGACCTCCAGCTTCCTCACTGAGTGCAGCATACAGGTCGTTGTCGACGGATATTGCTCGAACCCAAAGCCCGTGAATGCTGGTGTGCCCCAAGGCTGTGTGCTGTCTCCCACGCTGTTTCTTCTGCATATCAATGATATGTTGTACACCTCAACATTCATTGCTATGCAGACGACAGCACTGGTGATGCCGTATACACGGGCCATGCAGGTCTCTCTCGGGAAAACGTCGACCAGTGCCGGGAGAAACTTGTGTCTTCTATCGAGTCCTCTCTCGAGAAGGTCGCGGAATGGGGTAAGTTGAACCTCATCCAATATAACCCCCAGAAGACTCAAGTTTGCGCGTTTACCACTAAAAAAACCCCATTTGCCGTATCACCGCTCTTCGACAACATTTCCCTCAAAGCCTCGCCTAGTACCGGAATACTGGGTCTCGAAATCTCGAGCGATTGCCAATTTCGTGGTCATCTGGAAGGCGAAGCCAAATTGGCTTCAAAGAAACTGGGCGTCATTAATAGAGCACGGCAATACTTCAAGCCGGCCCACATACTAGCGCTCTACAAATACTACTACGGCCCACATACTGCAGGTCCGGCCACACATGGAGTATTGCTGTCATCTCTGGTCTGGCGCACCCCAGTAACAGCTAGATCCATTTGACCGCGTGCAACGCAGAGCAGCTCAAATTGTCGGGGACCCAGTGCTCTGTGAACGGCTGGATCACTTGGCGTTGCGTAGAGATGTCGCTTCATTGTGTGTCTTCTACCGCATTTATCACGGGGAGTGTTCCGAAGAGCTGTTTAACGTGATTCCTGCTGCCGAATTCCACCTTCGCACGACACGCCACAAATTAGGATATCATCCTCACCACCTGGATGTGTGGCGGTCCTCCACAGTGCGGTTTTCAAGGAGCTTTCTTCCACGTACTACAAAGCTGTGGAATGAGCTTCCTTGTACGGTGTTTCCGGGACGATACGACATGGGTACCTTCAAAAAAAGCGCGTACACCTTCCTTAAGGGCCGGCAACGCTTCTGTGATTCCTCTGGTGTTGCAAGAGATTGTGGGCGGCGGTGATCACTTAACAACAGGTGTCCCGTACGCTCGTTTGTCCTCCTATTCCATAAATAAAAAATCAGTTTCGAGAAAATAAATGCCTTTTATTGTTAATTTATTTTTATTTTAATGGTATAATTGATCTACACTAAACATTGAATTATTATTCATAACTTATGTTTTAACACTAACTATGGTTAAATCTATTAAAGTATACACTATATGACGACCCATATAGCCGAATGGTTAGTGACCCCGACTACTAAGCTGGAGGCCCAAAAAATAATAATAATAAAAACAAGTGAGTACTAATTGCGTGATTGAATGAGTGCTAATTTTGCTGATATTAATAATAATCACATAATAATAATACACAGCATTCACACAACAAAACAACTGTCACTAACGTTAAATATCAGTTGACAACGTCACTTACTTCTACGTCGATGCGGCGATCAGGTCGCATCGAATGAGTGCGCTACGTGTTTGGTGGAGTGTCCATTGATTCGGTGTCTTTAATTACCCAACTATCACGCCTGAGCTATATTCTGAATATAAAAAAAAATATTAAGTATTTACGTAAGCTTACAAAAAGCATCTGTAAATAATTATAAAATGTTCACAAGTGCGCAAAAGCTTCAAATAGTAAATTACATAAGTAATTAAAAATACGTCAGTGGATGCTACAGGGTCGCAAAGACTCGCGACATGCATGGTACATGGTACTCCGAACTTCTTTATCCTCAATATATGCCTTAATACTACAGTAACCTTTTCCCATTAAAACAGTTTGTACTAGTCTAGTTTGTTTGTTTGTAGTCTTGAATGTTTTGTCGGGCAATTCTGTTATGGTCGTGGGAAGCTTATTAAATAATCTAACAGAATTTCCCAAAAATGACTTTTTTGCCTTAGTGGTTCTTAAACTGGGTAAAGCAATTATATGTTTATGTCTGGTATCAAAGTTATGTTCTGTACACTTTTTAACATATTTGTGCATATTTTTCCTAGTATATGTAAAATTTTGATAGATATATTCTTATGGCACTGTAAGTATATTTATTTCTTTAAGCAAATTTCGTAATGAGTCTCGACTTCCATGACCGTATATAGCGCGAACAGCTCTCTTCTGTAAAATGAAGATGCTATCAATATCGGCTGCCATAACCCAGAGCAAAAGACCGTAAGACATAACACTGTGGAAGTTCGCAAAATATACCAGTCTAGCCGTTGCTATATCAGATAGTTTCCTCATTTTCCAAACGGCTTAGGAAGCCGACCTTAATTTAGATGACAATTTCTCAATATTGGGCCCCCATTGGAATTTAGAATCTAATGTAACTCCTAGTAGTTTCAATGATCTCTCTGTCTTTTCTACTGACTTAGACTATTCTCTCCTCCCCATTACCTACGCCTGTCTAAGATTGAAGATGGAGCCGTCAGATGCTGTGATTATCTCTGATTTCTCTACATGTAATGTTTTATTCCTTTTACGTTGCTTAGACCGCTTAGTACTTGTACGTATTCACTAAATATTTTTTTATATTTTCAGATAGAACGACTTCAAGTACAGCTTAGGAAAGATTATATCGCATTAAGTGGAATGGGCTTCTTTTACTTAACTAGAAGTGTACTGCTAAAGGTATGTCTTTAACCGTACTTATATAAATACACTTTTAGCTGATCATGTTTTAAAGAATTACTATACTTATTTTAATAGTATATTTATTATGTAAGAGGACGCAAAAGGAAAAGAAGCTTGTAATGGGAAGTCGAGAGGCAACCGCCTATAGGACATCCGTAACACTAGGCGCCAAGAGGTGCGATCCTTAAGTTGGGTATCGTACAGGTCCATAAGTCCTATCAGTTCGGGAAAACTTCAGCTGGTAATTGATTCTACAAAGTGGCTGCGTGAGGCGAGAAGTTCAGGTGGAATTCGACTGCATTGGTCGATATATGTATATACAGGGTAGTTTTTTGAGAAGGGTGGTGATGGCCAAGTCAGAAACTACGAGAAAAGTCGTGAAAAAACTCATGCCCTCGATTTATAAGAAACTAGCAACTGCATAATATTTGCTGTTCAAAATTGTTTGAGCTTTTAAAGGAAATCGATCCGAATGATTTTTTTAAAAAAATACACCTGTATTACTTGTATTAGATCAATGGACTCTGATGCTTATAAGGATCAATCTTTGCAAAGATATGTATCACTAAAAATAAAAGGAAATACCATTTTTTTTTGTTTTATTATTTTTACAAGGAAGAAACCTCACCTCCTATTCAAACTTTTTGTTGATGTTCTATCGAGGATAAATCCTGTCATGGTATAAAATGCAGTTAGGTCATTAGAGAGACGTATAAACTTATGCATTGGAGTGAACGGAAACCACTTTTAACAACTTATTAGTTAGGTAAAAGTGAGATAATATGAAAAGCAGGTTGGTTTGCATTTTTAGTAATACATATCTTTCCAAAGTTTGATCCTTATCAGCAATAGAATCCATTGGTATATAATATAATAAAATAAAATAAAAAAGCCTTTATTGCTGTACAAATTTTTACACATTAGTTACTAAAAAAAAGTAAAAAAAGTGCCTCTAAATACTATCGGCAAACGGTCTTTACTGTGGTACAGCTTGTCTTCCGACAAAGGCCGGGTAATAATATATAATAAAAGGGTATATAATATAATATAATATATAATAAAACAGGTGTATATTTTTGCAAACTCATTTGGGTAGATTTCCATCTATAGTTCAAGAAATTTAAAAAAACTTAATATGCAGTTGTTGGTTATAAGTCGAGGGCATGACTCCTTTCACGACTTTTCTCTAATTCTCGTAGTTTCCGACTTGGCCATCACCGCCCTTTTCAAAAAACCACCCTGTATGTGCATTTTAGATATATATTATTAATTATTATAATATGGATAATAGTCGTGATGTAGCCTCAAATCATTTTTGTCTGCAGGTAGCGAGTTCAGTTATTACATATGTGCTGGTTTTAGTACAGTACGATGGAACAGATCGTATTGATGGCAAGTGGCTCAACAGCACCAGTAATAATACAGACGTTAATAATTAATGGAAAAATAAATTGTTTATAAACATTGCTTTTGATTGATTTTTGAATTGATCTAAAGTGTAGGCAAGTTTCAAGTAAGGCAATCTCATGGCGTATGTCTCTCAGTGTATACTGTTAACTAATACATAAGGAACTCCCATATATCCCACAATACGCGAACAAATTAAGCAAAAAAGGCTTCGACATAATGTCAAATACCATCAAACAAAACAAAATTTACTAATAAACAAATCCCTTTCTTATCAAATTCTCTATATAATAAAATAAATAAAGATTTAAATATTTTTGAAATGACCACAAATAAACTCAAACATGAAGTTCAAAACTGGTTTCTAACAAAAGACTATAGAGAAACTGAAGAATTGTTAGAAATTATAACGTAATACATTTAAAGTATAACATGACTCTTCTTAGTAAGTTAAACTATTTTAGGATCAATAAATAAAATCCACCACAAAAAAAATATATATATAAATATATTAATAATATACAACTTATAACTGCATCTTGTCGCATCTAGTAGCTTCTAATACTGTGTTGATTCATGTCGGTATCAACTCACTTATTGTTTTATTGAGGGTACATGTAATTTTAATACAACAGCGAAGTACAATTTATTTTGTGCAATGATTACCATTTTTATTAGAAACTGTGGTAATAATGTAGTGTGTTTGATTATTAATTGGTAGACATCCTGTTATTTAATTAAGTGTAACAAACCAAATATGTGAATCAGGTTAGCTACTACCCAACTGGCGAAATGGTCTGGGTATGTACCGAAAGTAATTCTGCTTTAATTAAATATCACATTACACGTATCATTTACATTACATCAGTTGCCCTAAATAATTAATATACGATATTATTTATTAATACTTATATTTCAATAGGTTTAGGATACATTTAAACTTACTTAATTTAAAACTAGGTAATAATTTAGATACCTTACGTCACTAATTAGCAAATAAGCACGTATTCTTTTAGAAAATATTATATCTATCTATATTTCATACATATAAAGTAATATACAATCATGTACCTTCACTAGTATGTACATAATTATCTGGTGGTATACATACCGACCTACATATTTACTCATTACTACTCATACCTTTAAATTAATTATATACTATATTATATTACTTATTTATTTTTCCTCTCAAAATTATTAAACTACTACTCATTTTGTGCATTATAATAGTCAGACATACACATTCTTGAACTATGGAATAACAGACCGATACACGGGGAGTACTAATATCCTAAACACAGGGAAACTAAGTTAGGAGTTAGAGCTCAGCCATGTACTAGTAGATTGTTGTCATAATGTAGACTACATACCCACCACTCCAGCAAAATATCAATTTTCTGGGAAGGCACCAGCTTTTATGTCTGCGTCACATAAAACCTACTGTATGTATGTGCCTAGGTTCTTTAAGAAGTCCTAGCAATAAAAACTTCGTACCTACTTGTCTAGATGCACTTACCAAACATAAATATATAGGCTTCTTCTTAATGTTTGTATCTAAAGGTTGTGATGTATAATGTTGTGTAGTAGGTATTATGAGTATGTAGTAGCATGTACATGGCTTTTTTGTATAATACGTTTTTCTTTTGAGACAAAATAAAAATATTTGTATTGTATTGTAAAAAAAAATATTATATTACCATTTTCGCAGTGATATCATTATAAGAGCTCATTTACTACCCATGTTAAATAATCTCTGGACCTGGCGTCGATGACGTCACATCGTCGCTTTATTACGGTGTCCAAAACAAGCACCACTAAATAATACTCTAATGTCAATAATTAAACTATGATTATTTTTGAAGTGAAAACCTTTTTAGCGTCGTACAGCATATATCTTGGGATGGGTATAAAATGTTAAACTCGCGTCAGGACACGTGACCTGATCGATAATTCGTAAGACTGTCGTTAAAATTATTGATGAAAGTTGATTTTTCTGAACGATAAACTTTTTAATGTAAATAATTGTAATAGTTCTGAAGTGTTAATTTTTTTATGTAATATATTTACATTATAGAAAAAATTAAGCAATTTTTAAAAGATGACCTATACTAGGTAGGTACAGTTTTGGTTATAGAAGACAACCCTATTGTTGTCAGAATAGGTAAGAGTGACGCGATAGTAAGAGAGGAAATTTCTCTTAATAGTATAATATCATTGGCAATTTCTAGGTAAATAAGAGCGCCTAGATCGTAGTGTGCGTAAATAGATTTATCAATATGTTATGAACTCAACGCAGCTACGACCTATAGACTGAGTACGACTTAAAATGAGTCTTGTTGACGAATATCTGAAGTAGCTATGTCTTCAAAAGGTGTAAATGAGCAAGACTTCAGTAACTATTACGAACTCTTTATTATGTGGTTATTTATTTTTTATTTATTAGGTTTATTTACAATAAATTAAGAATTAAACAGTTTTTTCTTTTATTAATAACTGAGTAGGAGTTACAGTATACAGTTATCTTAATTTACCAATTATAATATAATTAAAGATTACCAATGTAGGTGCATCTCCTTGAGACATTAGATGTTAAGTCTCATTTACCAAGTAATTTCACTTACTTAGGCGCTGGCTTCGGCTTACGTGAAATTCTTTCTGGACCTCTTGGCAAAATTTATTTAGCAATTTTGGGCAGCCAATAAAGCCATTCGGTAGTTTATTAGTAATCAGAAGATCCATTAGTTCCCGATGTTTATCCATTGTGGTCATTTAGAAGAAGGCCAGCCTTGAAAGCAAGGGGGAAGGCCTGGCAGTTAGCCTGGATATAGCGAAGGCCTTTGATCGTGTATGGCACAAGGCGCTCCTCGCAAAACTTCCATCATTTGGGCTTCCCGAGAGCTTATGCAAGTGGACCTCCAGCTTCCTCACTGGGCGCAGCATACAGATCGTTGTCGAAGGTTATTGCTCGAACCCGAAGCCCGTGAACGCTGGAGTGCCCCAAGGCAGTGTGCTATCTCCCACGCTGTTTCTTCAGCATATCAATGATATGTTGGACACCGCCAACATGCATTGCTATGCAGACGACAGCACTGGTGATGCCGTATACACGGGCCATGCAGGTCTCTCTCGTGAAAACGTCGACCAGTGCCGGGAGAAACTTGTGTCTTCTATCGAGTCCTCTCTCGAGAAGGTCGCGGAATGGGGTAAGTTGAACCTCATCCAATTTAACCCCCAGAAGACTCAAGTTTGCGCGTTTACCACTAAAAAAACCCCATTTGCCAAATCACCGCTCTTCGAGAAAACTTCCCTTAAAGCCTCGCCTAGTATCGGAATACTGGGTCTCGAAATCTCGAGCGATTGCCAATTCCGTGGCCATCTGGAGGGCAAAGCCAAATTGGCTTCCAAGAAACTGGGCGTCATAAATAGAGCACGGCAATACTTCAAGCCGGCCCACATTCTAGCTCTCTTCAAAGCGCAGGTCCGGCCTCACATGGAGTATTGCTGTCATCTCTGATCTGGCGCACCCCAGTATCAGCTCGATCCATTTGACCGAGTGCAACGCAGAGCAGCTCAAATTGTCGGGGACCCAGTGCTCTGTGAACGGCTGGATCACTTGGCGTTGCGTAGAGACGTCGCTTCATTGTGTGTCTTCTACCGCATTTATCACGGGGAGTGTCCCGAAGAGCTGTTTAACCTGATTCCTGCCGCCGAATTTCACCTTCGCACGACACGCCACAAGTTACGATATCATCCCCACCGTCTGGATGTGTGGCGGTCCTCCACAGTGCGGTTTTCAAGGAGCTTTCTTCCTCGTATTACGAAGCTGTGGAATGAGCTTCCTTGTGCGGTGTTTCCGGGACGATACGACACGGGTACCTTCAAGGAAAGCGCGTACACCTTCCTTAAAGGCCGGCAATGCTCTTGTGATTCCTCTGGTGTTGCAAGAGAGTGTGGGCGGCGGTGATCACTTAACACCAGGTGATCCGTAAGCTCATTTGTCCTCCTATTCCATAAAAAAAAGCCTTTCGTTGTTAGAAAGGAATTTTCTTGGCTAATGCCAAAACAGCCAGAAATCCTTTCCTACGTTCCAGACTTAGGATATACGTTGCATAGTTAGGACGCCAGACAACTGAACCATACTTCAAGATACTTCTAACCAAACTAAAATAAAGAAGTTTTCAAATTTTTTAACTTTTAAAAACTTGGTTAGGCTAATACTCCATATTAATAAAACCTTGAAATTTTGAACTTTCTGCTTGTCAATTCAAAGATTCATTTCATATATAAATTTCGCTACATGATTACCTAAACTTACTTCATTGATATTTTACACACAACACTGATAGTAGAAGACCCGAACGGGAAGCAACTTTCACCAATTATTGAATTAAAAGATATTTATAAATTAGATATGTTAGACAATATTATATCGCGACATTATCATCTGAAAAAAATAATTTCAAGACTAAAATAATAGCTGACTTCAAACATGCATATGCCTTAAAAGGCTGACTAGGCTCCTGTGATTCCTCTGGTGTTGCAAGAGAATGTGGGCGGCGGTTATCACATAACACCAGGTAACCCGTACGCTTGTAAAAAAGGTAGGTATGTAAAAGTAAGTAGGTAGGTGGTAGATATATAAAAATCATGGAAAGCCAATACTAATATTTTATACCTGTTGTGATGCCAAAACGATTTATTTGGTCTTAGGTAATAATTACCATAAAAGTATAGGTAAATACGCAATGTTTCTCGAAATTAACGCCATGCAAGATCAGCGTACTACGTGGTAGTACTAATTAGGAATAACAAATCTTATAAATGTAACGAATAAATAAATTAAAATGAAATGTGTATTTAGCGTTGTCTGCACGTTGTCGAAATAGTATTACGATAATGGACAAAGAGAATAAATGGATTTTTCTCTCAAGAGATTCGAGCCATTAAATTGGATTGAATTGAATGATTCTGCATCATTACACCCAAAATGATGAACACATCTGACGAATACGTGGCCTATAGAGGTAAATAATTATATAAATTGGGGTTTACTTTGTTTATAGCTGTATACAGGATGTAATTGTTAAGTGTGAATATTATAGATATCAAAAACCTTTAAACTGATATCAAAAGTACGTTACCTAATCAGTATGATGTAAGGTTTTAGTTTATTTATTTTAAAAGGTTATTTTAGCTTAGTACTGATATTTTAGGTAACTGCTTATTAACCTAACAACCTTTAATTGTAATACGTATTTATTTCGTTTTTTTCCATAAACATTTGTGAAGAAAATGGTGGATAATAAAATTGCTATTTTTTTATTAACATGTGCAAGATCCCTAAGAAAAGTAAACTTACTTTAAATAAATAAATAAAAATAAAAAAGACATTATTGTGACTACGAACTTAAGTTTTCTTATAAATAAAATTTAAATTAATCTAACTAGTAATTTGTCTCTCAACAAAAGCTTCCTCTAAGGACTTCCGCTTTATTGGGTCTCTACGTACTCGCATCCAGTCCGGTACTGCTATCCGTTTAAAATCATCCACCCACCATCTAATCTGTCTACCATTCCTGCGTCTCCCGTCTCTTGGATACCATTCTATAAGGGTATTTGTCCATTTCTCTTTCTTTTCATTCAGAATGTGTCCAGTCCATTTCCACTTTTGCTTTTGACACATCTTGTGTGCACATGTTAATACCCAGCTATTACTATATACTTCAACAAAGTACGTCAGGCTGATCTTAAAAAAGTGTATTGGTGTATATAAAGGACAAAAAATGGAATGAGAATGAGAACTTTTGTATTTCTTAGAAAAAATATGAGAAATCATGATTCTTATCTATATTTTCATCTTTTTTAATCTCTTAACGCATCATAAAAAGTAGAAAAGAGAAAAATAGCGCCACCGCCCACAATCTCCTGCAACAGGAGCGTTGCCGGCCTTTAATCAAGGCACACCGAGCTTTATTAGAAGATACCTATGTCGTATCGTCCCGGAAACACCGCACAAGGAACGTTAGTATGAGGTAGAAAACTCCTTGAAAACCACACTGTGGAGGACCGCTACACATCCTGATGGTGGTGATGATATCCTTACTTGTGGCGTTTGTGCGAAAGTGGAATTCGGCGGCAGGAATCAGGTGAAACAGCTCTTCGGAACACTCCCTGTGATAAATGCGGTAGAAGAAACATAATGAAGCGACGTCTCTACTTACCATCCGGTGCATGTCTTGTTACCTTCTAGGGATCTAGATTACCTACCATTTGATTAATAAAGGAAGATGTAGTGTTGTGATATTTGTTGATCTTTTAATTACTTACCCAAAAGGTATTTTTCTATACAAAGAGTAAACAGTGTAATGTCTGTAGAGAGAAGAAACATATTCATACAATTTTAGAACCGGGGACTATAACTCAATAAGATTCGTTCAGATTAAATTCCAATGCTGAATTGAAGAACGAGTCGGTTAGGTGGCGGATAAAGGACGGTTTGGAATGACATTAGCATAAACGCTGTTGGAAAGACCAAACTAGTTTTTGTGTCTGGACCTCGCTTCTATCAGGACAAGAGTGTTTGGACCCTCATGTGATACCCAAGCACTACATCGTATAGCAAAAGGTAATACTATCCATTATATAGTACTAAACGTAATTATTTATTTATTGTCCAAATAGCACGCAGTGCCACTTACCATCATTGAATGGGTCCCAATGAACATTCTTGTCCAAGAGCGCGTTGAAAGATGCCAATAAACGCAGTATAGGCTCTATTAACAATATTGGCCATTGAAAAAGAAAAAAATAAACCAATTTCAATTGAGAAGATGTTTTCGAATAATTTAACACTTGAATCTAATAAATCTTCAAATATTAAAACTGAAAACTACACATAAGAAAACAGAAAAGGACTTTGTCATTAAATTTTGCCAAATACCATCTCTAGATTCCTATTAACCGTAGTCCCCCTGAAAATGTGCCTTGAAAAGGTCACGAAACATGGGATTGAATAAAATAAAAATGTAAATGTTAAATTAACGCAAAAATCTGATACAAAAATACAGTTATAATTCTACACGTTTTCATCCTTTAAAAGTATTTCATTTCAATGGATAACACTCACCTTAATCAAAAAATAATACACGGTAATACTAATTATAAAAATAAATCTCGTATGTTAGCAAATTATCATTCGAAATAATAACACACAACGATTCTGTAAACAAATCTAACGAATTCTTACGAAAACTTGTTCTTATGGAAACTTATTCTTATGGATTCCATAATGAAATATAAAATTCAAATTTCACTGTAATTTGACAATGTCAGAAAAAGTGTTCAAAGAAAAGCTTTCACAAATTTGGTTCGAGTTTAACAAATTTTCTCCTTGAGGCTGATAAAATGAGAAGGATTATTACTTTTAATTTTTGTAAAATCCATTGATTAAGTTATTCTGATTTAAGAAAATAATTGCGAGAAGTATTTAATCTAAAACTTTTTAACAGAAAAAAATTCGTTAAAAAAAACAAAAAATGAACATGTTTTTTATTAACACCTAAGTTCTTAAACTAATGTTAGTATACTTCATTACTTATATTTAGAATAAATATCCGGACGACCGAGTCTAGCTCGGATTTTTAAGAATGTACAAAACTTCAACAAAATAAAAACTAATAGGAACATCTGGATCCGAACCCGGGTCTTCTGCTTTCCGGATCATCCAATGTCCCATCTGAGCTATTAAAGTCTTGGCGTAATTTACCTTTGTATTCGAATGTTATTGTAGCAGTTTCTCATTAAAACTCAGAAAAAACTGCATTTTTAAAATTGAAAAATAGCTAGATTTATTTGTCGCCCCCGAAACTATCTGTATACTAAACATTGGCTAAGAGTTTGCAGCCTGCTACTGTTTTATTTATTTTTTTGTAATAATATGTTGGTTGGCACAAGATGTACTGAGGAGCTGCTCAAGAACGCCGGAATACATTGAACGAGGGCAGCGCAGAACAGATCATCATGGCGATCTTTGGGGGAGGCCTATGTCCAGCAGTGGACGTGATCCGGCTGATGATGTTAAGTTATTATATTATGATAAGGCCTGCAACGCTCCTGTTATTCGTTTGTTGTTGCAAGAGAATGTGAAACACGGTGACCACTTCACATCGGATGAGCTGTTGGCTCGTTTGTCCTCTACTTCTATAAAAAGGGAATATTTACATCCAGACCCCTTAGTGTGTGCGAGTGAAGCTCGTACTTAAGTGATTTTCTTTTCCGTTATTTTACTATCATAGTTTTATAAAAAGAACTAAAAAAGTTGAAGATGAATACGAAAACCTTATATAATAATAGCGGCGTACTGCTAGCTTCTATTTTCAGCACCGCGCGTAAACTAAAACAAAATGACGTATCGCGAGTGTAAGGCGTTATAGCTGTCTTGCACACTAAAGTAATAAACCTGGCCTGTTGTCATACGTTGCTAAACAGCAGATATCTAGACGTATAAAATTATATAAGGTACAATCAAACACTTATATTTTTATTAATGACGTTTGATTTTATTGTGCCATAAAGTTTTTTCCACAAAGTGATTTAGTTGCAATAGTTACATAAAAAATCTTTTTAATGATATATCGCGTGTTATTATTGATTCCTAGGCTAGACCACTCCTGTCACTGTATTTTTACGAGGAATATAGTTGGACATCGACATAGTTATCAGTAGACATAATAAGAAAATGTTTCATCAGCCTTATTTTATTTTAAAACACTCTGGCTGGTGATATCCTAAGGGTCGTTGCGATCAGAACTATCATACTGCACTAGTACCAATACATAGGTTATCACTGAGCTAGCCACCTGAAATAATGAAAACTTACAAACCAGTGGTACATAAGCATGTATTCTAGCTGACTAAAGACACACATAGTCCTGCTCTGTAGTTAGTAGCACCAAGAGTAACCAACGTATATATTGATAATGATTGTGGAGAACATAGAATTGTGAGGTTCAATTATAAAGATTAATTATGAATAATACAAATTTTTGTACCAAAACTAATTAATATTATAAAACAATATTGACACACTTTTACACAAATTATCTTGCTCAAACCTAGGCATAGCCTGTACTATGGGTCGAAGACAATGCTATATTCAATGCAATAAACTTACATATATAAATACATAAATGATAAACATCCACTGACTCGGAAATAAACATCTATTATTCATCATATAAATGTTTGCGCACCCACCGGGATTCGAACCCGGGACCTCTAGCTCAGTAGGCAGGGTCACTTGCCAGTGAGCTATACGGGTCGTCAGAACGCGATCAAATTGACGATGCGAAATTCAAAATCTCGCCAATTCGATCCAGCGCTCATATTATTAAAAAAGCAAATCTTCTGAATGACGCATCATCCATAAGTTTTGGCATGTTTATTAAACACTCGCTTTGTGGAGCAAATTGTAGCTTAAACGTATAAACTTGTTACTCAAAACCCTGTAAGAGTACGTGATTACACACAGCATTGTATTAATTATGTTTGTACTGTACACATTAATTACACATTTTTTAATCATTAGATTTCAATCTTATGACTATTCTGCTACTTTAGATCGACTGTAGTGAGTCTAAGTATATTAAAGTGTTATTATTTTAAATAAATTAATATATTTATACATATAAGTTACCTGCAATAGAACTGAATTGGTTAAATAAAAAAATCCCATCCCACTGATTGCAACGCGATCGTTGAGAAGTTGTTCCTGAAGTCTCCGAACCTATGTATTATAATAGTATTTAAGTAGGGAAAATTCTTATCAGTAGACATCATATCATAAAAAATTAATGTTAAATCTAAAATCCATAAATTATACGTATAAATTATAATTATATCCATATACAATACGAGCCCATGGCTATCCGTGACACCAGGGTCAAGACATGCGATGTCGGTCTAAGGTTATATTAGGAGTATGGCCTAATTTTAAATATTCAGGAAAACTGCAGCAGGTTTTGATTCCACAAAGTTGGTGTGCGAGGCAAATAAATTCTAACATAACGCGCGGTTGCAGAATGCCGACATCAACATGATGCGGATGGAAACAATTCTTTTGAACATTGTAATACATTTGTTATGAACATTTTCTGGGAATGTGATGTATGCTTATACACATCACCCCACAAAAGACCTACTAACTCGACTTAGCCGATTAGTAGGCAGTATACGTTTGTTTTCTAGGTCTTAACATTTTGGTCATGACAATTTCTAGCAAATTCACTATCTACATACATAACATCATCAAGAATATATTGAGATGCAACAGTTAAGATGTATATTTCTTTAAATTTTGTTCACAATGATTCTTTAGGAGCTAGGTTATAAATAGCGCGAATAACCCTCTTCTGTAGCAGTTATATTATAAGATTGTGTATTGAAAATACACACCTCAATATTATAATATCTTGGAGGACAGTTGGACAGATACTTTACAGCTCTATTAGAGTATTGATTGACATCAGCAGCTGCGAGCATCACACAAGTGGCTCTGATGGAGATCCAACACAAGGACACCAGGTAATATATCTGCTGGAGGGGATCACCTGTTATACCACGACTGAAAAAAATATTTAAATTTAATAGTTAAACTAGATATACAGTGGAGAGACATAGTGGTCTACTCTATCAATGCTTTTTCTTTCAGTTCAAAATAAATATTTATTTATTTTTGTCTTCAACGTCATTTGATGACTTTTTTTTTATGGAATAGGAGGACAAACGAGCGTACGGGTCACCTGTTGTTAAGTGATCACCGCCGCCCACAATCTCTTGCAACACCAGAGGAATCACAGGAGCGTTGCCGGCCTTTAAGGAAGGTGTATGCGCTTTTTTTGAAGGTACCCATGTCGTATCGTCCCTGAAACACCGCACAAGGAAGCTCATTCCACAGCTTTGTAGTACGTGGAAGAAAGCTCCTTGAAAACCGCACTGTGGAGGACCGCCACACATCCAGGTGGTGAGGATGATATCCTAACTTGTGGCGTGTCGTGCGAAGGTGGAATTCGGCGGCAGGAATCAGGTAAAATAGCTCTTCGGAACACTCCCCGTGATAAATGCGGTGGAAGACACACAATGAAGCGACGTCTCTACGCAACGCCAAGTGATCCAGCCGTTCACAGAGCACTGGGTCCCCGACAATTCGAGCTGCTCTGCGTTGCACGCGGTCAAATGGATCGAGCTGATACTAGGGTGCGCCAGACCAGAGATGACAGCAATACTCCATGTGTGGCCGGACCTGCGCTTTATTTTTATGTGGGCCGGCTTGAAGTATTGCCGTGCTCTATTAATGACGCCCAGTTTCTTTGAAGCCAATTTGGCTTTGCCTTCCAGATGACCACGAAATTGGCAATCGCTCGAGATTTCGAGACCCAGTATTCCGATACTAGGGGAGGCTTTGAGGGAAGTGTTGTCGAAGAGCAGTGATACGACAAATGGGGTTTTTTTAGTGGTAAACGCGCAAACTTGAGTCTTCTGGGGGTTAAATTGGACAAGGTTCAATTTTCCCCATTCCGCGACCTTCTCAAGAGAGAACTCGATAGAAGACACAAGTATCTCCCGGCACTGGTCGACGATTTCCCGAGAGAGACCTGCATGGCCCGTGTATATGGCATCACCAGTGCTGTCGTCTGCATAGCAATGAATGTTGGAGGTGTCCAACATATCATTGATATGCAGAAGAAACAGCGTGGGAGACAGCACACAGCCTTGGGGCACTCCAGCATTCACGGGCTTCGGGTTCGAGCAATATCCGTCAACAACGACCTGTATGCTACGCCCAGTGAGGAAGCTGGAGGTCCACTTGCACAAGCTCTCGGGAAGCCCAAATGATGGAAGTTTGGAGAGGAGCGCCTTGTGCCATACACGATCAAAGGTCTTTGCTATATCCAGGCTAACTGCCAGGCATTCCCCCTTGCTTTCAATAGCCGCAGCCCATCTATGTGTCAGGTATACCAGAAGATCACCTGCCGACCGACCATGGCGAAACCCGTATTGTCGGTCGTTGATTAACTGGTGACCCTTTAGGTATACCAAGAGCTGACGGCTTATTATGCTCTCCATGATTTTGGAGAGCAGGGAGGTTATAGCAATAGGCCTTTAGTTTGCCGGATCCGAACTGTCTCCTTTTTTTTGGATCGGATGGACAAGGGCAGACTTCCATGAGTCAGGGACTACGCCTTTAGAATAAGGGTGCCGGAATAAACGCGTTAGCACCGGCGTCAACTCAGGGACACATGTTCTAAGCACGATTGGAGAAATGCCATCCGGCCCGCTCAACTTCCTGACGTCCAACGAAAACAGAGCTTGCCTAACAGTTTTCTGTCTGAACTGTACTTCAGGCATAGAGCTCTGACACCGCGGGATGGTCGGCGGTGTTTTTCCGTTGTCGTCAAGAGTCGAGTTGAAGGCGAAAAGAGTGCACAAGAGATCGGCTTTCTCTTTTGCCGTATGGGCCAGGGTGTCATTCCTCATGTGCAACGGCGGCATGGACGGCTGGCTGAAGTTACCAAGAGCAGCTTTCGACAATGACCAGAACTTGCGTGTTCCGGTCGGGTAACTGGAAAGCTGCTCGCCGATTTTGACGACGTGCTTAGACTACGCACGGGCGATTTGCCGCTCAAAAAATCTGGAGGCACGGTTGTATTTCCTCTTAAGAACTTTGCAGTTCGTATCGTTTGTGCCCAGCGCCGCAATCCAAGTTCGATACGCCTTTTTTTTGCAGTCACATGCTGCTTTAATTGACGCATCGAACCAGGGCTGTGATCTGCCACCGATGGGTACTACAGAGTTTGGTATAAAAATATTCATACCCTGTAGTATCACATCGGATACTGCAGCGGCGCAGGCACTAGGATCATCCGAAAGGAAACAAACCCTGCCCCAAGGGTAGGATGCAAAAAGGGAACGCATCCTATCCCAATCTGCTGACTTGTAGTTCCAAACGCGGCGGGTCGCTGGTGGTCTGCGACTTTGGCGTCGGATAGGCACTACACTCCTGACCAGGCAATGGTCGGACGTTCCGAGAGGGGCGTCGACAAAGACCTGGTAACCATCGGGATGTGTAGTCAGCAGAAGATCCAATAAGGACGGCATGTGGCTATCCACATCCGGGAGCCGTGTTGGCGACTCAACCAATTGGGACAGACCATACGCCAATGCAAAATTATGCACAGATCGCCCTGCGTAGTCTGTGGTACGTGATCCAAGCCATTCGGCATTGTGCCCGTTGAAATCACCGAAGACTACGATCTGTGCAAGTACGTCGTCAATTGCCGCTTGCACGCAGCCCATGAGATGATCGGTTTCTGCGTTACCACTATGGGACCTGTAGACACACGCATAGATGCGGACGCGGTCCTCTAAATCTACGCGGAGCCAGAGAGTGGACAGGTCCCTAGCCTCAAAATTGCCGAGACGGCGACAACAGATATCCTCCCTCACGTACACACATACCCCGGCATGAGGCAAAAAATGGTGCTCAATTTTGTACCCGGGGTACGTTAAATATGACTTATCGCTAGGTCGAGATATCTGCGTCTCAGTAAGGAAACACAAGGCCGGCTGCGCCGTCTCAAGGTGGTGGTGGACGGCGTTTAAATTGGAGTGAATTCCCCTGATATTGCAAAAGTCCACGTTGAGAGTGGAGCGGGGTGCCGTGGTGATACTGCCTCGTTTGTCCTTGGTCACGCGCGGTTCTGTGCCCTCCCCAGAATACGAAGGGCAGCCCGTGCTAGTGTGCCCGGGGCCCTCCCCGGGCTCCCTCTCCCTATTCTCCAACTCTGGTAGAGCCGGTACCCTCCTGGGGTAAAATCTTTTTTAGTACTGTCATATTCGGGTGGAGGGGGGGGGGGGAATGGCCACCGGTCCTCGACACTAACCTATGCGAAACATAGCGGCACTAGGCCGCTACTTCACGCCGGTATTCTGTGCGAGTGTGGTAATTAACCCGGACGAGTCTGGCCCGATTGTGCTGATGTCAAAAGACGGCAGCGTGACTCTCCCACTTCTAAAAAGCCCTTAGTCTTCTCTTACGACACCCATGGGCCTGGGACTCCCCTATTCTTTTTACGCCCCGGGAAAAGTACAGGGCAAATATGACTTTAACAATTGTTCGATGCTCGAATATATTGTTGCGTAGCAACCCTTCGAAGTATATGACGAGAGTGGTCAAACTTCAAGACATTGTTAATTTCAACAGCTCCGTCAGCAATACTCGTAGCTCAGCGGAAAAGTGTTTACTTTAGACGCTGTAGACCCGGGTTCGATACACCTACCAGTGTATGGATTTTTTTGGGTTTTGTAAAGTTAAAGGAAATTTCAAGTAAGTTCAGGATCAAATCGAACAGAAAAAAAGGGATGGAAAATGTGTAAGCAGGATAAAATAATTAAAAGAATTTTCTAGTACAATTTAAATTTAAAGATGGAATGGGAGAATCATTTTGAAAATAGAACGGATCTGGGGGTATATAAGCCGTACTAAGCGTGGCCTACGGCAGTTCTAGTTCTGACTCGAAAGTGTAAAGAAGAAGAAGAAGAAAAGAAGAAGTAGTAAAACGTGGAAGTGTTCTAAGAAGAAGAAGACAGAAGAGAAGTAGTGTTCGGTGCAGTGTGACGCGTTGAAGGTACCGCCGCCCACAAGAGGAACAGCGGCAGACCAGCGAAGTGCAAGTTCAGAAAAAGTGAACGCAAATAAAGACGGGTTCCTATAAGCGGAGTATTTTTTCCAATCCCTGACATACTCCCGTGTCAATTGGTGTCAGAAGTGGGATTGGAAAGATGCCATTAGTGCCCAGGAACGAGAAGGGAGTGACCACGCGAGCGGGAGCAGCTGCAGCGGCAGAGGATGAAACATCCGGCTCCAGAGCCGGATGTTTCGGTCGCACTGAGAAATTTGAACATCATTACTTGGATTTTTGAGTTTTTGTTCAAGTAAAAGAATTATTATAAACAAAGTATAAATATTTTTTTTTTAACTTTTATGGCGCAATCTTGCTAAGTATATATGTAAGAAAGGCTCTACGAAGCGAAAATTTTTTACGACCATTATTTAAACATTTTTTTTCACTTACTTTAATTAAGAGAGTTCGAGAAAATTTTGTTAGTTGACAATTGTTTAACTTGTTGAAAAATTTACTTTAAGTAAAATTTCCAACGGGAATAAATTATTTATAGTGTTCAGAACACACCATAATTTTTCAAATATAAAAAAAAATATTCAATACCTTAAACAAATTAATTAATGTGCCGTACTCGCTTTTGACGCCACGCGTGCAACATAAAAATGTCGCGCGCAGACCTATTTTCAGCGTTAAATTAAAATTATAAATAATGGAGATAAAGTTCCGGGAGTTGAGAATTTTATATTGGAAATTTTCTCCTCTTTCAGAAACTTTTTTTTGAAATTTCTAAAATATGAACAGTTTATGAAATATTGGCAAAAAACAAAATGACATTTTATTTTCGACTGCCGAAGACAGAAAACGTCGCTAATATGTCGATCTCAGTGAGTCATACATCTTTATGCCGTTTGGTGTCGAGAAGTTTTGCCCGTAGGGCCCAGAAGCGCGGAAAATAATATACAAAGTACTATCTACGCGCCTCAATAGGGCTACAGGAAACTCAAGCGCTGGCAGCTATTTCGGCCAATGGATAGCCTAGCTATCCAACACGGAGTTGCTGGCAGTATTATTCGTAATAATAAGTATTTTAAATATTTAATTCAAGTCAAAATAAAATCTTGTGAGTTGTTTTATTTTCCAGATTTCTCTACGGGGGAAGGATGCTATTTTTCCATACATACGTAATTCCTAGAAACAAATGCAAGCAGATAAAGTAGAAGTTAAAGAAACAGGAGGCCAGCACAACAACTCCCAAGGAGTCGTCTGTCACTCGAACCAGTTTGGCCTGCTTCACGTACGCTTCACGAACTCTACGCCATAAATACAACTGTGTTATTTCTTCATCCTGCAATGTAACAATTTTTTTATGAATATACATCGAGGTTATTACAATCACTGATTTCCAATGACAAAAATATATTTTTTTAAGTTTCTCTACATATATTTTTATATGACAATCAGGGACGAGACGAGCAGGACGTTCTGCTGATCGTGATTGATTTGCCATTACAATGCAGTACCGCTCAGGATTCTTAAAAAACCCAAAAATACCGATCGACACTACAATTGCGCTCATCACCTTTAGACATAAGATGTGAAGTCTTATTTGCCCAGTAATTTCACTTGCTACGGAACCCTTCAGACCGAAACACAATAATGTTTACACATTACTACTTCACGGCACAAATAGGCGCCGTTGTGGTACCCATAATCTAGACGACATCCAGTGCACAGGAGCCTCCCACTTGTAAATTGAATAATATATGTGTACAACAATATTGGTGTGAATCTTTCGAAAGTATAAGCATTAACTTATACTTTGAACATACACACCTCAATATTAACTTAATTATTGTACTACATTACGATTACACGTCAAAGAAAGATAGAAAATGTAAATATCGCAAGCGAAAAAGAGATAAATCTAACTTACTAATTGCTTCGTTATTTGAATAGAAACAATACAAAATTATCAGATTTGAGTTTTTAGCGTTAACCGTGATTTATGCCTAAAATACGATTCATTCATGAGTTCCTAAAATATTAAGTTCAATTATTAACTTCACAATGTCTTCAATATTGACACATAATATATACGTGTGTGCGTGTTTCTGTGCGTGTGTTTATGTATATATATTTAACGTAATAGAAAACCGCTGCCTAGAATAAACTTTACTTTTTACTTTGTCTTAGAAGAAAATTCCTCACTCCTTTTCTGTAAGGCTGAATGTAATTTGTTTCTGATTTGATCATTCAAATTAAAACTTTGATAAAATCAATAGGTACGTACGTTCTAAAAGTAAAAATCCATGTGATTTCAATATATATGTTCTCATCACATCGGGAGGTGCACAGTGTAGTCCGATTGATGATAAAATATTCATTAGATGTTCAACTAAAACAATTTTATAAGGAATTAAATCTGTTAACAAATATTCTTCAAATCTATATGTAAATAGGGTAAATAAAAAGTAAGTTATATTCAATAATAATTAAGATAAACTTATTTTTGTAGAAAATGTGATAAAGAATAATGGTTTTGAAGTTAGGGCCATGTTAAACAAAAAAAAAACCGATTAAATCATCATGCGTCTGAAGCTCGTATGCATAACAAACTTTTGTTTAAATTATATTTTTCGCATATATTGATTTTAGTTTAGGCAATGAGCTTCTTGCTACTTCTTCTCATTATGTCAACCCTTTACGAAGAAGCTGTAGATTCAATAAGATGTTTTTTTACATTAATTAGTGTCATTTCCGTGACCTGGATGAAGTGGTATAAGTTTATTATATCACTTATATTATTATACTTATAGATTAAGATTAAAAGATATATATAAAAAGTAATTTGTAATTATTACTATAACGGGTACTCGCGATATATATTTTATTAATTTTATACCGATATTATATAGTATTATGTATCGTGAGTCATAATAATTATCCCTTTTTAAAGGGAAAAGCTAAGATTAAAGGAAATAAATCAAATGAAAACCGAAACAAGCCTCCCTTTTTACACATAACAGGTTAAATACTATTTTATTAAATCATATCAATATGTACCGTTTGTGGAATATTAAAAATAATATTCAGTATTCATAGAAACAGCGGATTTTAGGAAATTCAAAATATTAAAACTAATTAAAATATAATCCCCCCTTATTTGAAGTTTAAAACAATCTTCAGTTATTGTAATAATTAGCTGAAACATAATGTAATATTTATGAGATAATTCTTAATAATAATAGTCCACTGTCTTCGAAAATTTGGAGCTGTGCTTAGTGAAGCTTAACAATTAAGAGAGGAAAACAAAGTTGAAGACTAACGTCAGCATGTTAAGGTCGCTGTCCTAAGAAATCGCCAAAAATATATAAATATCAACAGAATACGAGAAGAAAATTCATTTTTTTTACATTTCTATTTTCTATGGACAGTGCCCCTAGCTTTTACAATTAGACCATTCCAATAATTCAATCTAGATCAAAATTTTAAGAAAATTTGATAATTGTATACCAATACTATTTACATGGCATAGTTTTGTTAGTTATGTAAAGAAAATTGTATTATGTTTGTAATATATTAAAAATGCTTCATTTTGTGAATTAAAAATATGTCGATCTTGTGCGAGAGAGGTTACCTAGATCCACTCGATTCCTCAATGCCATTGGCTCGGACCCCAGCCTTAACGAAAGTTTCTATTAATTTTTAAATATTTGAAATGTTTTCAGATAAACGTTAAATAGCTATTTTCAGTACTACGCATGGCGAATATACTTACCAGTTCCTCCGAAACATATAAAGATCGTCACGGTTCTTAATTTTCTTTTCAACGTTTCATCACGCGGCACTTGTTTGATGTTAAGTGCTGATTCCACTGACAACCAATAGATCGACAACCGTTGCCAGGAACACGATAACCTCCAAATAACTATATGTGATGTAATTGCAGCCGCATAAAACATTGCGCCTGCAAGTCGAGCTGTTATACTTCCTGTACAAACAATTTAATAAACATTTTTAAAACCAAAAATTTGACAGTAAGGGACAAGATGAGCAGAAAGTTCAGCTGATGGTAATTGATACGCCATGACCATTACAATGCAGTGCCGCTCTTGGATTCTTGAAAAATTCTGAGTGGCACTACAATTTCGCTCGTCTCCTTGAGACATAAGATGTTAAGTCTCGTTTGCCTAGTCATTTCACTAGCTACGGCGCCCTTCAGACCGAAACACAATAATTTTTTATACATTACTGCTTCACGCTAGAAATGGGTGCCGTTGTGGTACCCGTCATCTAGGCCGCATCCTGTGCAATGAGCCTCCCACTGGTAAAATTTTAACTCCAAACTAAAGAAGACACAAAAGAGTAACTTACTTATATTTTTGAAATAAATAAAGTTATTCACGGTACAATTTTTATGTTACTTTAATCTATTAGATTTGACAGAGTGACATTTCAAGTAAATTTCCTAATATTGGGGTTGAGCAGGTTATCAAATGTATAGTAGATAATGTAGATGAAGCCACAACCTATGAGATATTTCCATTCTATTTCCAAGTTTGTTTGTAACGATTTCATGCCGTAGTAAAGAACGAATTTGGAATAATTTTCGAAAACCAAGATACCGATGCCCCAAATTGTCATTGCAATAATATGAATATCGTTTCAAACTTTTTCGGGGTAGTACAGAACGAAATTCTCATCATTTTATAAATTCAAAATGGCCGCCACGCAGCCGAGAAGTTTTGAGACTCCCGCTCAATTACTTGCTATTTCAACCGAAATATCATTGACTTCCGTCAGAAAGGTCCTATCAGAAAGCAAATGTCATTGTCAAAAATATAAAAAAAATATTTATTTATGCTGACCATATACGTACACACAACAAAAGCCAAAAAGGCTAAATAATTTACCTGTATAGTTATTTTATATGAAATAATGAGAAGTTTTAATTGTTACTTTGATTTGCAGTGTCCACAGCCCAGCCTGCGAGAGCCTTAATAACTTTCCAAAGAGCACCACATTCAACTACTGCCAAGATTATTATGATGCACATTCCAATTACTCGCCAAAATTTGCCACCAGGAACAGCAATACCGAACCATCGAGACACGAGATAAACATTTCCCATAAATTGAACGAATTGTGTCTGCAAATACATTGGAATTAAACAACCTTTAATTAATAATTGTGAATTATTAAAACTTGCTTGTTTTATCCGTCAAGTCAAGTGATAAAGTGCGCGTGAGCCATAGGCGAGAGTGATAAGGGGTACGAAAGTGTCATGATCATACTACACATTTTATATGACGTTATGCAAAGTTAAAATAATATAATAATCTACAACGCGAAGAAAAATTGCAACCAATATTAAGATTTGTATAACAATTCATAAAAGTATATAAATATATCTCACACATTTTCTTAAGAACTTAAATTCAAAATAATTGAATATAATATTATTTAAGAATATAATAAGAAATATCATCAATCATAGCGTGTCTTCTACCGCATTTATAATGGGGAGTGTCCCGAAGAGCTATTTCACCTGATTCCTGTCCACCTTCGCACAACACGCCAACAAATTAGGATATCATCCCCACCATCTGGATGTGTGCGGTCCTCCACAGAGCGGTTTTCAAGAAGCTTTCTCCCACGTACTACAAAGCTGTGGACTGAGCTTCCTTGTGCGGTGTTTCCGGGACGTTACGACATGGGTACCTCCAAAAAAAGTGCGTTCACCTTTCTTAAACCTAGTCCACCGGGTGACCCATACGCTCGTTTGTCCTCCTTTTTCATAAAAAACATAATAATAAGAAATAATCTTCGGGGATATCATAAAACACTTATAACTGCCCTAGTGCGGTAATGTAAAGCACTCGTGCTTATCTTGTGCCTTATCTTGTATTATGTGCCTTAAAGCAATTTAATTAGATCCACTTTACTCATTAACATTTAATTAAAAAATAACTAACACTGTCTTGACATTGTTGTGAAATCTGCAGACCGATCATCTTATTCACCTCAATAGTAAGTATTGGCAATTTATTGATACGTAAACTAAAATACCAACTACACTGTATTAAGTCAAAGAAAATAATGTTAAAATCATAAATTGAAATGTAGAATTATTTTAGCATTAAATACATTGTATTGCAAACTTTTTATCACGCAATCTACTGCATGTTAACAGACTGTAACTTCAGTTTTTCAATGTTGCTTTATTTTTTATTGCATTACTAGCAGACGATGATGTGAACATAATAAATAAAATACTGTTTTTTTTTTTGGATTTGTCAATAATATTTCATAACATCAAGAATTATTTCGTAAAATATGCTCCCTGTTGTTTTAATGAAATTGTTCCACAGCAGAACTGTCAAACCGTACGTCAATAAATTCTATAAAATATTATGTCCATACGAGGGGCACACTGCAATGATCGGGATTAGAATATTTCTGATTGAGTTACAATAAAACCGTTTTTAGAATTTGAATACTGGCCTCTTATAACCTTAATGACATTCATACAATAAAAAAAAGTTCAAAAACAAAAACTATGTTGGTTTAAAGTTGACACGTCGTTGACAGAAATGGAGCTCACGCGTGAATTTATCACAATTTTCGTCGCGGCTTATCTCAAGATAAATGTCTCAGTGAACTTGTTTCGATTTATGATGTTGAAGCACAAAGTCAAACGACAATATACCGCTGGTATGCCGAGTTCCAACGCGGTCGTGTGTCGCTCAGCACTGTTTCTTCTGTAGGTCGACCAAGAACAGCGGTCACGCCTGGAAACATCGCAGCTGTGCGAACTATTGTATTAGTTGACCATCATGTGACATACGAGCAGATTCAGGCTGTTATCAGTATCAGAATGAGTGTGATTCAGTCGATATCACATAATGAACTTTGTGTAAGAAAGCTAGTTTCTCGATGGGTACCCCACAATTCGTCCGAGCAAAAGGAAAAAACTCTGCAACGCTTCAACGGAGGGAAGTCAAGTGCCGTTTATAATATCGTCTCAAGTGACGAATCATGGATTTATTCATACGAATCTGAAAGAAAACATCAATCAGAACTTTGGGTCTTCGAAGACGAGGTCTAACCAACGAAAGTGGTTCGCTCCCGCAGCGTGTCAGAGAAAATGGTCGCTACGTTTGTCTCGAAAAAGGGGCATGTTGCTACAATTCCTTTACAGGATCGCAAAACGGTTACCACTGAGTGGTATATCACGGTTTGTTTGCCAGTAATGATAGCCGAACTCCGAAAAAATAACCCGAAACGTCGCATCATCTTACATCACGAAAATGCGATCCCATACGGCTCGGAAACAAATGATTTTTTGAAGCAGGAATACGTTGAGCTGATGGGCCATCCTCCGTACAGTCTTGACCTGAGCCCAAACGATTTCTTTACTCGCTAGAATGAAAGATTTATTACGCGGCCAACGGTTTGAACACTCTGAAGCAGCTGTGGAAGTGTACAAATCGGCCATTTTGTCATCAACTTCAGACTGGAATTACTACGAATGGAAAAGTGCATTAAGTTGAACGGAGAATACTTAAAAAAATAATAAAATACAATTTAACTATACTGTGCATGTGGTTTTTCTTATTCCCGATCATTTCAGTGTGCCCCTCGTACAAATCAAATAGAAAAAAAAAACTTCACATACCATAACTATCCTACTTCTCAAGTTGGACTCCAAGTCTTGAAGTCCAAGTTCAAGACCGTTCATTAGTTTAGGAGTTTACTGGAAACAACACTGGATTTATATGTATATATAAAGATGTTGTAGGTACTAGTAGAGCCAATAAAATATTGTACTGTTTTTCATTTTTGTATACTTTATAATCTAAAAAACTCATAGAACTTATACTTAAATACTTATTAACACAAAAAATTACATTTATTGGCACTTGACAGCCTATTTACTGAACTGGTACCAAAAGAGTGTAACGATAACCCAAACATGCAAATCTGTTCAATGTTATGGTGGAAATAAGACACTCCTTTAACCATAACAAACACTCTCCTTTTTTGCGTCATATATAAATCATAAGGAAAATGCCAACATTTCCTATTGATTTTTTTTAATCTAAAAATTATTTACCTTAACCATTTCAAGAAATGTATTTTTATAGTAAAGGATGCTACTATAAAAATACTTCATAAGTAATGGGTTCATGTCTCATTAAATTTCACGCGCTATTTGTTTCAATGCCGAGAATTTGGTAAATATCTTATTTACCTTTTTTAGGAATATAAGATGTTTTGCCAACAGCTCTTTATTTTTTGTCACGAAATTGATATCACAAACATTGTGTTGTTTGGTTTCAGTTTCTTGACTAAGAAATATACGTCGAGTGCAATAAAATATTAATTATTTAAGAATTGAAAAAAACAATGAAAACAACTGTTAATTTAGAAAAACTGGTAATGTGCTTATTTGATTAAGTTAGAATAAATAATTATACATCATGTTTACGTGGGTGGGACACTGAAAGTTTTTAAAACTGGGCAGTTAGAAATATTGCTAATGAAAACTGTTTTTGAATTTCAATTTTAGAACTCTTTTGAAACCTAATGTAGTATAATGCATTCATTTGTCATTTGTTTTGTGAATTGGCGGCAAATCTAAAACTCTTGTTATACGTGAAAGTGAACCTAACCCGAGAAAATTATCGGTCAATGATTTATTATGACTTTCGTTGTGGGCTTACTCAGCAACAAAGCTATGATAGGCTGCGATAATCATCTCTTAATGAAGCTCCATCTCGTACCACTATTTACAATTGGTTTAACGAGTTTAAGCGTCGACGTAGCAATCTCAATGATGATCCGCGTGAGGGACGTCCTTTAACAGCGACTACTGAAGATAACATCAGTGCTTTGCGACGCATGATAGAGGAAGATAAGAAAGTGACCTATCAGCAGATACGGGCAAGCCTAGGCATTGGTATGAGTCATGTTCAATAAATATTATACGAACATTTAGCCTAATTTTTTTGCCTAATTGAAAGCTCATAGACCAAAGTCATTCCCATTTGGCCTTGTCCCACCTATTCCGGGACACCCAGTATATTAAACAGAAAAGTAAATATTAGAAAAAATGTGTAAAGCAATTAATATTAAATTACTGGGAACAGTAATCTTTAACATTCTACTTTATCATCAAGTTCGCGTGTGTCGTTGTTGTCAATATCTGTGTTCACAATACTAGTGTCCGATTATAATCTATTGATTTAATATTTAACATGTAAACGTGTTTCATTTGGACTCAGTTTACTTTTTGTATTTATATGCTAGTAACAAATTAAATGAATATAGAGAATATTTTTGAGTTTATGCTTCTACATGATTAGTATTTTGCTATTTTTTGATAAGTTCATTTTTGATTTCATAAATAATTATTAATACCTTAACTTTTTGACATACTGCCATCAGCAAGAATACCAACAGGCCAGACTCGAAGGGAATAATCCCTCATCCCTCTACATATCCCAGTATTACAGCTGTCTTTAATATTTTTTTACCCCAAATGCTCCGCTAGAATTGGAGAAAATCTGAGCGTTCTTCGGCTCGGCCACCCGACATAATATGTTTTTTATGAAAATAAGGGATGTGACGAGTAGAACGTTCAGCTGATGGTAATTAACACGCCCTGCCCATTACAATGCTGTGCCGCTCTTCTTCTTCTCCTCTTGAAAAATGCAATAAATCTGAGCGGCAATACAATAGCGCTGGTCACCTCGAGACATAAGATCTTTAGTCTCATTTGTCCAGTAATTTCACTAGCTACGGCGCCCTTCAGACCGAAGTTCTAAATCTAAGTCGCTACTTGCACCTTTCAAGCCGGATCAAGATAACCGCTATATTACGGTGAAAACAGGTATAATGGCAGAGTACCACATCAATCGAACACTGTACAATTTGTTACTAGCTAATATAAATAAGGATTATACCTTTAATATAACAGGCCAATAGTCTTGATCAAGAACTGCTGCTAAAATATAGGTAATAAAGATTTTTGGTTAATTTTTATTTAAATATTGTAAGTAAATAAACTTGCTAGAAAGCTTTAATGATAAGCTGTAAGAGTATCATTTAATAATGTTCGTGTAAAGTCTGCAAGATAAAATGTTTACTATTTTTATCTGCTCAAGATAAAAGCCAGTTTGAGTCGCAAATTAAACACAGCTTCACTACTGCTCTTAAGATATTGTATACGTGTATCCCTCTTAATGTTTTCTCTAATACACAAGAAACAGCTTAAAACAAAATTAATAAACCTTTTTTTGGAAGAGGAGAACACACAACCAGTAATCTGATAGTATGTGGCACCGCAGACCTACTCGTAACACGAGAGGAACTAATTGTTTTACCAGTGGGAGGCTCCTTTGCACAGTATGCCGGCTAGCTTATGGGTACTACAACTGTGCCTACTTTTGCCGTGAAACAGTTTAATATGTTAACATTACTGTTTCGGTCTGAAGAGCGGTAACTAATGAAATTACTGGGTAAAGGAGACTTAACATCTTGTCTCAAGGTGACGAGCGCAATTGTGGTGACGCTCAGAATTTTTGGGGTCTTCAAGAATCCGGAGCGGCACTGCATTTTAATGTGCAGGACGTACCAATTATCATCAACTTAACGTACCACCCATATATTCATTAAACAAAATATTAAAACAGTATTACTGACCTTATAAAGCGTCGATTAAAAACATAAATTCTAAAACCGAAGCTCTGTAACGAGTATTCAGCCATTCGACTATAATGTACTTTAAAATACTTGCCAAAAGGATTCTAAAATAAATTTCATTCGTTGACACAGATTTGCAACTGACACCGATAAGGAGAAAAAGATCTAAGTACACCACATCTATATCTCTTAGAATCTCTTATTATTTAGATTTTAATTATGAATATTAAATCCTTAAAATTAAAAAAAATATTAAAACACTAGTTTTAAATTAGGTATGACTGACAGGCATCACGGATACATTAAATTCCATTCTTCAAACAAATAATCGTAAGTACGAGACGAGATGATAAGAGTTCTTGTAAATAAGCCAAACGGCATTGTATTTTATAGAACATCTACCTCAATGAAAGTTTTAATCATAAAATTAAAAATAATACTTAAAGTACACATACATCTATAATTTTAATGAAGTTTAAAATAAATCAACATTTCATAACATCAAGAATTATTTCGTAAAATATGCTCCCTGTTGTTTTAATGAAATTGTTTCACAGCAGAACTGTCAAACCGTACGTCAATAAATTCTGTAAAATATTATGTCCATACGAGGGGCACACTGCAATGATCGGGATTAGAATGTTTCTGATTGAGTTACAATAAAACCGTTTTTAGAATTTGAATACTGGCCTCTTATAACCTTACTGACATTCATACAATAAAAAATAAAAAATAAAAGTGAATTTATCACAATTTTCGTCGCGGCTTATCTCAAGATAAATGTCTCAGTAAACTTGTTTCGATTTATGATGTTGAAGCACCAAGTCAAACGACAATATACCGCTGGTATGCCGAGTTCCAACGCGGTCGTGTGTCGCTCAGCACTGTTTCTTCTGTAGGTCGACCAAGAACAGCGGTCACGCCTGGAAACATCGCAGCTGTGCGAACTATTGTATTAGTTGACCATCATGTGACATACGAGCAGATTCAGGCTGTTATCAGTATCAGAATGAGTGTGATTCAGTCGATATCACATAATGAACTTTGTGTAAGAAAGCTAGTTTCTCGATGGGTACCCCACAATTCGTCCGAGCAAAAGGAAAAAACTCTGCAACGCTTCAACGGAGGGAAGTCAAGTGCCGTTTATAATATCGTCTCAAGTGACGAATCATGGATTTATTCATACGAATCTGAAAGAAAACATCAATCAGAACTTTGGGTCTTCGAAGACGAGGTCTAACCAACGAAAGTGGTTCGCTCCCGCAGCGTGTCAGAGAAAATGGTCGCTACGTTTGTCTCGAAAAAGGGGCATGTTGCTACAATTCCTTTACAGGATCGCAGAACGGTTACCACTGAGTGGTATATCACGGTTTGTTTGCCAGTAATGATAGCCGAACTCCGAAAAAATAACCCGAAACGTCGCATCATCTTACATCACGAAAATGCGATCCCATACGGCTCGGAAACAAATGATTTTTTGAAGCAGGAATACGTTGAGCTGATGGGCCATCCTCCGTACAGTCTTGACCTGAGCCCAAACGATTTCTTTACTCGCTAGAATGAAAGATTTATTACGCGGCCAACGGTTTGAACACCCTGAAGCAGCTGTGGAAGTGTACAAATCGGCCATTTTGTCATCAACTTCAGACTGGAATTACTACGAATGGAAAAGTGCATTAAGTTGAACGGAGAATACTTAAAAAAATAATAAAATACAATTTAACTATACTGTGCATGTGGTTTTTCTTATTCCCGATCATTTCAGTGTGCCCCTCGTACAAATCAAATAGAAAAAAAAAACTTCACATACCATAACTATCCTACTTCTCAAGTTGGACTCCAAGTCTTGAAGTCCAAGTTCAAGACCGTTCATTAGTTTAGGAGTTTACTGGAAACAACACTGGATTTATATGTATATATAAAGATGTTGTAGGTACTAGTAGAGCCAATAAAATATTGTACTGTTTTTCATTTTTGTATACTTTATAATCTAAAAAACTCATAGAACTTATACTTAAATACTTATTAACATAAAAAATTACATTTATTGGCACTTGACAGCCAATGTTTACTATTTTTATCTGCTCAAGATAAAAGCCAGTTTGAGTCGCAAATTAAACACAGCTTCACTACTGCTCTTAAGATATTGTATACGTGTATCCCTCTTAATGTTTTCTCTAATACACAAGAAACAGCTTAAAACAAAATTAATAAACCTTTTTTTGGAAGAGGAGGACACACAACCAGTAATCTGATAGTATGTGGCACCGCAGACCTACTCGTAACACGAGAGGAACTAATTGTTTTACCAGTGGGAGGCTCCTTTGCACAGTATGCCGGCTAGCTTATGGGTACTACAACTGTGCCTACTTTTGCCGTGAAACAGTTTAATATGTTAACATTACTGTTTCGGTCTGAAGAGCGGTAACTAATGAAATTACTGGGTAAAGGAGACTTAACATCTTGTCTCAAGGTGACGAGCGCAATTGTGGTGACGCTCAGAATTTTTGGGGTCTTCAAGAATCCGGAGCGGCACTGCATTTTAATGTGCAGGACGTACCAATTATCATCAACTTAACGTACCACCCATATATTCATTAAACAAAATATTAAAACAGTATTACTGACCTTATAAAGCGTCGATTAAAAACATAAATTCTAAAACCGAAGCTCTGTAACGAGTATTCAGCCATTCGACTATAATGTACTTTAAAATACTTGCCAAAAGGATTCTAAAATAAATTTCATTCGTTGACACAGATTTGCAACTGACACCGATAAGGAGAAAAAGATCTAAGTACACCACATCTATATCTCTTAGAATCTCTTATTATTTAGATTTTAATTATGAATATTAAATCCTTAAAATTAAAAAAAATATTAAAACACTAGTTTTAAATTAGGTATGACTGACAGGCATCACGGATACATTAAATTCCATTCTTCAAACAAATAATCGTAAGTACGAGACGAGATGATAAGAGTTCTTGTAAATAAGCCAAACTGCATTGTATTTTATAGAACATCTACCTCAATGAAAGTTTTAATCATAAAATTAAAAATAATACTTAAAGTACACATACATCTATAATTTTAATGAAATTTAAAATAAATCAACATTTCATAACATCAAGAATTATTTCGTAAAATATGCTCCCTGTTGATTTAATGAAATTGTTTCACAGCAGAACTGTCAAACCGTACGTCAATAAATTCTGTAAAATATTATGTCCATACGAGGGGCACACTGCAATGATCGGGATTAGAATATTTCTGATTGAGTTACAATAAAACCGTTTTTAGAATTTGAATACTGGCCTCTTATAACCTTACTGACATTCATACAATAAAAAATAAAAAATAAAAGTGAATTTATCACAATTTTCGTCGCGGCTTATCTCAAGATAAATGTCTCAGTAAACTTGTTTCGATTTATGATGTTGAAGCACCAAGTCAAACGACAATATACCGCTGGTATGCCGAGTTCCAACGCGGTCGTGTGTCGCTCAGCACTGTTTCTTCTGTAGGTCGACCAAGAACAGCGGTCACGCCTGGAAACATCGCAGCTGTGCGAACTATTGTATTAGTTGACCATCATGTGACATACGAGCAGATTCAGGCTGTTATCAGTATCAGAATGAGTGTGATTCAGTCGATATCACATAATGAACTTTGTGTAAGAAAGCTAGTTTCTCGATGGGTACCCCACAATTCGTCCGAGCAAAAGGAAAAAACTCTGCAACGCTTCAACGGAGGGAAGTCAAGTGCCGTTTATAATATCGTCTCAAGTGACGAATCATGGATTTATTCATACGAATCTGAAAGAAAACATCAATCAGAACTTTGGGTCTTCGAAGACGAGGTCTAACCAACGAAAGTGGTTCGCTCCCGCAGCGTGTCAGAGAAAATGGTCGCTACGTTTGTCTCGAAAAAGGGGCATGTTGCTACAATTCCTTTACAGGATCGCAGAACGGTTACCACTGAGTGGTATATCACGGTTTGTTTGCCAGTAATGATAGCCGAACTCCGAAAAAATAACCCGAAACGTCGCATCATCTTACATCACGAAAATGCGATCCCATACGGCTCGGAAACAAATGATTTTTTGAAGCAGGAATACGTTGAGCTGATGGGCCATCCTCCGTACAGTCTTGACCTGAGCCCAAACGATTTCTTTGCTCGCTAGAATGAAAGATTTATTACGCGGCCAACGGTTTGAACACCCTGAAGCAGCTGTGGAAGTGTACAAATCGGCCATTTTGTCATCAACTTCAGACTGGAATTACTACGAATGGAAAAGTGCATTAAGTTGAACGGAGAATACTTAAAAAAATAATAAAATACAATTTAACTATACTGTGCATGTGGTTTTTCTTATTCCCGATCATTTCAGTGTGCCCCTCGTACAAAACAAATAGAAAAAAAAAACTTCACATAACATAACTATCCTACTTCTCAAGTTGGACTCCAAGTCTTGAAGTCCAAGTTCAAGACCGTTCATTAGTTTAGGAGTTTACTGGAAACAACACTGGATTTATATGTATATATAAAGATGTTGTAGGTACTAGTAGAGCCAATAAAATATTGTACTGTTTTTCATTTTTGTATACTTTATAATCTAAAAAACTCATAGAACTTATACTTAAATACTTATTAACACAAAAAATTACATTTATTGGCACTTGACAGCCAATGTTTACTATTTTTATCTGCTCAAGATAAAAGCCAGTTTGAGTCGCAAATTAAACACAGCTTCACTACTGCTCTTAAGATATTGTATACGTGTATCCCTCTTAATGTTTTCTCTAATACACAAGAAACAGCTTAAAACAAAATTAATAAACCTTTTTTTGGAAGAGGAGGACACACAACCAGTAATCTGATAGTATGCGGCACCGCAGACCTACTCGTAACACGAGAGGAACTAATTGTTTTACCAGTGGGAGGCTCCTTTGCACAGTATGCCGGCTAGCTTATGGGTACTACAACTGTGCCTACTTTTGCCGTGAAACAGTTTAATATGTTAACATTACTGTTTCGGTCTGAAGAGCGGTAACTAATGAAATTACTGGGTAAAGGAGACTTAACATCTTGTTTCAAGGTGACGAGCGCAATTGTGGTGACGCTCAGAATTTTTGGGGTCTTCAAGAATCCGGAGCGGCACTGCATTTTAATGTGCAGGACGTACCAATTATCATCAACTTAACGTACCACCCATATATTCATTAAACAAAATATTAAAACAGTATTACTGACCTTATAAAGCGTCGGTTAAAAACATAAATTCTAAAACCGAAGCTCTGTAACGAGTATTCAGCCATTCGACTATAATGTACTTTAAAATACTTGCCAAAAGGATTCTAAAATAAATTTCATTCGTTGACACAGATTTGCAACTGACACCGATAAGGAGAAAAAGATCTAAGTACACCACATCTATATCTCTTAGAATCTCTTATTATTTAGATTTTAATTATGAATATTAAATCCTTAAAATTAAAAAAAAATTTTAAAACACTAGTTTTAAATTAGGTATGACTGACAGGCATCACGGATACATTAAATTCCATTCTTCAAACAAATAATCGTAAGTACGAGACGAGATGATAAGAGTTCTTGTAAATAAGCCAAACTGCATTGTATTTTATAGAACATCTACCTCAATGAAAGTTTTAATCATAAAATTAAAAATAATACTTAAAGTACACATACATCTATAATTTTAATGAAATTTAAAATAAATCAACATTTCATAACATCAAGAATTATTTCGTAAAATATGCTCCCTGTTGTTTTAATGAAATTGTTTCACAGCAGAACTGTCAAACCGTACGTCAATAAATTCTGTAAAATATTATGTCCATACGAGGGGCACACTGCAATGATCGGGATTAGAATATTTCTGATTGAGTTACAATAAAACCGTTTTTAGAATTTGAATACTGGCCTCTTATAACCTTACTGACATTCATACAATAAAAAATAAAAAATAAAAGTGAATTTATCACAATTTTCGTCGCGGCTTATCTCAAGATAAATGTCTCAGTAAACTTGTTTCGATTTATGATGTTGAAGCACCAAGTCAAACGACAATATACCGCTGGTATGCCGAGTTCCAACGCGGTCGTGTGTCGCTCAGCACTGTTTCTTCTGTAGGTCGACCAAGAACAGCGGTCACGCCTGGAAACATCGCAGCTGTGCGAACTATTGTATTAGTTGACCATCATGTGACATACGAGCAGATTCAGGCTGTTATCAGTATCAGAATGAGTGTGATTCAGTCGATATCACATAATGAACTTTGTGTAAGAAAGCTAGTTTCTCGATGGGTACCCCACAATTCGTCCGAGCAAAAGGAAAAAACTCTGCAACGCTTCAACGGAGGGAAGTCAAGTGCCGTTTATAATATCGTCTCAAGTGACGAATCATGGATTTATTCATACGAATCTGAAAGAAAACATCAATCAGAACTTTGGGTCTTCGAAGACGAGGTCTAACCAACGAAAGTGGTTCGCTCCCGCAGCGTGTCAGAGAAAATGGTCGCTACGTTTGTCTCGAAAAAGGGGCATGTTGCTACAATTCCTTTACAGGATCGCAGAACGGTTACCACTGAGTGGTATATCACGGTTTGTTTGCCAGTAATGATAGCCGAACTCCGAAAAAATAACCCGAAACGTCGCATCATCTTACATCACGAAAATGCGATCCCATACGGCTCGGAAACAAATGATTTTTTGAAGCAGGAAAACGTTGAGCTGATGGGCATCCTCCGTACAGTCTTGACCTGAGCCCAAGCGATTTCTTTACATTCGCTAGAATGAAAGATTTATTACGCGGCCAACGGTTTGAAGACCCCGAAGCAGCTGTGGAAGTGTACAAATCGGCCATTTTGTCAACATCAACTTCAGACTGGAATTACTACGAATGGAAAAGTACATTAAGTTGAACGGAGAATACTTAAAAAAAAAAAAAATACAATTTAACTATACTGTGCATGTGGTTTTTCTTATTCCCGATCATTTCAGTGTGCCCCTCGTACAAATCAAATAGAAAAAAAAAAATTCACATACCATTACTATCCTACTTCTCAAGTTGGACTCCAAGTCTTGAAGTCCAAGTTCAAGACCGTTCATTAGTTTAGGAGTTTACTGGAAACAACACTGGATTTATATGTATATATAAAGATGTTGTAGGTACTAGTAGAGCCAATAAAATATTGTACTGTTTTTCATATTTGTATACTTTATAATCTAAAAAACTCATAGAACTTATACTTAAATACTTATTAACACAAAAAATTACATTTATTGGCACTTGATAGCCTATTTACTGAACTGGTACCAAAAGAGTGTAACGATAACCCAAACATGCAAATCTGTTCAATGTTATGGTGGAAATAAGACACCCCTTTAACCATAACAAACACTCTCCTTTTTTGCGTCATATATAAATCATAAGGAAAATGCCAACATTTCCTATTGATTTTTTTAATCTAAAAATTATTTACCTTAACCATTTCAAGAAATGTATTTTTATAGTAAAGGATGCTACTATAAAAATACTTCATAAGTAATGGGTTCATGTCTCATTAAATTTCACGCGCTATTTGTTTCAATACCGAGAATTTGGTAAATATCTTATTTACCTTTTTTAGGAATATAAGATGTTTTGCCAACAGCTCTTTATTTTTTGTCACGAAATTGATATCACAAACTTTGTGTTGTTTGGTTTCAGTTTCTTGACTAAGAAATATACGTCGAGTGCAATAAAATATTAATTATTTAAGAATTGAAAAAAACAATGAAAACAACTGTTAATTTAGAAAAACTGGTAATGTGCTTATTTGATTAAGTTAGAATAAATAATTATACATCATGTTTACGTGGGTGGGACACTGAAAGTTTTTAAAACTGGGCAGTTAGAAATATTGCTAATGAAAACTGTTTTTGAATTTCAATTTTAGAACTCTTTTGAAACCTAATGTATAATGCATTCATTTGTCATTTGTTTTGTGAATTGGCGGCAAATCTAAAACTCTTGTTATACGTGAAAGTGAACCTAACCCGAGAAAATTATCGGTCAATGATTTATTATGACTTTCGTTGTGGGCTTACTCAGCAACAAAGCTATGATAGGCTGCGAAAATCATCTCTTAATGAAGCTCCATCTCGTACCACTATTTACAATTGGTTTAACGAGTTTAAGCGTCGACGTAGCAATCTCAATGATGATCCGCGTGAGGGACGTCCTTTAACAGCGACTACTGAAGATAACATCAGTGCTTTGCGAGGCATGATAGAGGAAGATAAGAAAGTGACCTATCAGCAGATACGGGCAAGCCTAGGCATTGGTATGAGTCATGTTCAATAAATATTATACGAACATTTAGGCGTCAGGAAGCTTGGTACCAGATGGATTCCCCATACTTTAGCTGACGACCAGAAACACCTTCGCATAGACTGGTGTCGCCAAATGTTAGATAAGTTCAACGGCGGTGACTCAAATGCTGTATTTGACATCATCATAGGTGATGAAAGATGGACATATTGCTACGTTCCCGAAACCAAAAGACAATCAGCTCAGTGGGTGTTTCCTTTCGAGGATCAATCAACTAAGGTAAAGAAAGGAAGAAGTCAAGGAAAAAAGATGATTGCCTCATTCTTTGGTCGGAAAGGTCATTTCGCGACAGTTGTGCTAGAAGATGGAAGGACAGTTACTGCAGACTGGTATGTGAATCGCTGTTTTCCGGTTGTCTTGGAAAATATTCGACAGCAGTGCCCTCGAAGCAGGATCCTTCTTCACCACGTCAATGCTTCAACGCACTCCGCAAAACGGACTGATCAATATCGTATCCCCGTACCGTAGTATCGAATCGAATTCCAAATAAGCTAATAACCCTCGAACTTTTATCCAACTTTTTTTTGCCTAATTGAAAGCTCATAGACCAAAGTCATTCCCATTTGGCCTTGTCCCACCTATTCCGGGACACCCAGTATATTAAACAGAAAAGTAAATATTAGAAAAAATGTGTAAAGCAATTAATATTAAATTACTGGGAACAGTAATCTTTAACGTTCTACTTTATCATAAAGTTCGCGTGTGTCGTTGTTGTCAATATCTGTGTTCACAATACTAGTGTCCGATTATAATCTATTGATTTAATATTTAACATGTAAACGTGTTTCATTTGGACTCAGTTTACTTTTTGTATTTATATGCTAGTAACAAATTAAATGAATATAGAGAATATTTTTGAGTTTATGCTTCTACATGATTAGTATTTTGCTATTTTTTGATAAGTTCATTTTTGATTTCATAAATAATTATTAATACCTTAACTTTTTGACATACTGCCATCAGCAAGAATACCAACAGGCCAGACTCGAAGGGAATAATCCCTCATCCCTCTACATATCCCAGTATTACAGCTGTCTTTAATATTTTTTTACACCAAATGCTCCGCTAGAATTGGAGAAAATCTGAGCGTTCTTCGGCTCGGCCACCCGACATAATATGTTTTTTATGAAAATAAGGGATGTGACGAGTAGAACGTTCAGCTGATGGTAATTAACACGCCCTGCCCATTACAATGCTGTGCCGCTCTTCTTCTTCTCCTCTTGAAAAATGCAATAAATCTGAGCGGCAATACAATAGCGCTGGTCACCTCGAGACATAAGATCTTTAGTCTCATTTGTCCAGTAATTTCACTAGCTACGGCGCCCTTCAAACCGAAGTTCTAAATCTAAGTCGCTACTTGCACCTTTCAAGCCGGATCAAGAGAACCGCTATATTTCGGTGAAAACAGTTATAATGGCAGAGTACCACATCAATCGAACACTGTACAATTTGTTACTAGCTAATAAAAATAAGGATTATACCTTTAATATAACAGGCCAATAGTCTTGATCAAGAACTGCTGCTAAAATATAGGTAATAAAGATTTTTGGTTAATTTTTTATTTAAATATTGTAAGTAAATAAACTTGCTAGATAGCTTTAATGATAAGCTGTAAGAGTATCATTTAATAATGTTCGTGTAAAGTCTGCAAGATAAAATGTTTACTATTTTTATCTGCTCAAGATAAAAGCCAGTTTGAGTCGCAAATTAAACACAGCTTCACTACTGCTCTTAAGATATTGTATACGTGTATCCCTCTTAATGTTTTCTCTAATACACAAGAAACAGCTTAAAACAAAATTAATAAACCTTTTTTTGGAAGAGGAGGACACACAACCAGTAATCTGATAGTATGTGGCACCGCAGACCTACTCGTAACACGAGAGGAACTAATTGTTTTACCAGTGGGAGGCTCCTTTGCACAGTATGCCGGCTAGCTTATGGGTACTACAACTGTGCCTACTTTTGCCGTGAAACAGTTTAATATGTTAACATTACTGTTTCGGTCTGAAGAAATTACTGGGAAAAGGAGACTTAACATCTTGTCTCAAGGTGACGAGCGCAATTGTGGTGACGCTCAGAATTTTTGGGGTCTTCAAGAATCCGGAGCGGCACTGCATTGTAATGTGCAGGACGTACCAATTATCATCAACTTAACGTACCACCCATATATTCATTAAACAAAATATTAAAACAGTATTACTGACCTTATAAAGCGTCGATTAAAAACATAAATTCTAAAACCGAAGCTCTGTAACGAGTATTCAGCCATTCGACTATAATGTACTTTAAAATACTTGCCAAAAGGATTCTAAAATAAATTTCATTCGTTGACACAGATTTGCAACTGACACCGATAAGGAGAAAAAGATCTAAGTACACCACATCTATATCTCTTAGAATCTCTTATTATTTAGATTTTAATTATGAATATTAAATCCTTAAAATAAAAAAAAATATTAAAACGCTAGGTTTAAATTAGGTATGACTGACAGGCATCACGGATACATTAAATTCCATTCTTCAAACAAATAATCGTAAGTACGAGACCTAAGGTGACATAGCAATAAAATGATAAGAGTTCTTGTAAATAAGCCAAACTGCATTGTGTTTTATAGAACATCTACCTCAATGAAAGTTTTAATCATAAAGTTAAAAATAATACTTAAAGTACACATACATCTATAATTTTAATGAAATTTAAAATAAATCAACATTCAACTCACTTCCAAAACGTGGGAACGCTTACGCTACGAAAGATGTCTACGAGTTGCTACGTCAGCTCTACTTGAAATTGGAAACACTAAGGAGTTTTTTTTTTTTTATGTAATAGGAGGACAAACGAGAGTACGGGTCACCTGTTGTTAAGTGATCACCACCGCCCACACTCTCTTGCAACACCAGAGGAATCACAGGAGCGTTGTCGGCCTTTAAGGAAGGTGTACGCGCTTTTTTTGAAGGTACCCATGTCGTATCGTCCCGGAAACACCGCACAAGGAAGTTCATTCTACAGATTTGTAGTACGTGGAAGAAAGCTCCTTGAAAACCGCACTGTGGAGGACCACCACACATCCAGATGGTGAGGATGATATCCTAACTTGTGGCGTGTCGTGCGAGGTGGAATTCGGCGGCAGGAATCAGGTTAAACAGCTCTTCGGAACACTCCCCGTGATAAATGCGGTAGAAGACACACAATGAAGCGACGTCTCTACGCAACGCCAAGTGATCCAGCCGTTCACAGAGTACTGGGTCCCCGACTATTCGAGCTGCTCTGCGTTGCACGCGGTCAAATGGATCGAGCTGATACTAGGGTGCGCCAGACCAGAGATGACAGCAATACTCCATGTGTGCCGGCCACACATGGAGTATCGCTTTGTACAGCGCTAGAATGTGGGCTGGCTTGAAGTATTACCGTGCTCTATTAATGACGCCCAGTTTCTTTGAAGCCAATTTGGCTTTGCCTTCCAGATGACCACGAAATTGGCACTCGCTCGAGATTTCGAGACCCAGTATTTCGATACTAGGGGAGCCTTTGAGGGAAGTGTTGTCGAAGAGCGGTGATACGACAAATGGGGTTTTTTTAGTGATAAACGCGCAAACTTGAGTCTTCTGGGGGTTAAATTGGACAAGGTTCAATTTACCCCATTCCGCGACCTTCTCAAGAGAGGACTCGATAGAAGACACAAGTATCTCCCGGCACTGGTCGACGATTTCCCGAGAGAGACCTGCATGGCCCGTGTATACGGCATCTCCAGTGCTGTCGTCTGCATAGCAATGCATGTTGGCGGTGTCCAACATATCATTGATATGCTGAAGAAACAGCGTGGGAGATAGCACACAGCCTTGGGGCACTCCAGCGTTCACGGGCTTCGGGTTCGAGCAAAAACCTTCGACAACGATCTGTATGCTGCGCCCAGTGAAGAAGCTGGAGGTCCACTTGCACAAGCTCTCGGGAAGCCCAAATGATGGAAGTTTAGAGAGGAGCGCCTTGTGCCATACACGATCAAAGGCCTTCGCTATATCCAGGCTAACTGCCAGGTCTTCCCCCTTGCTTTCAAAAGCCGCAGCCCATCTATGTGTTAGGTATAACAGAAGATCACCTGCCGACCGACCATGGCGAAACCCGTATTGTCGGTCGTTGATCAACTGGTGACCCTCTAGGTATACCAAGAGCTGACGGCTAATTATGCTCTCCATGATTTTGGAGAGCAGGGAGGTAATAGCAATAGGCCTGTAGTTTGCCGGATCCGAACTGTCTCCATTTTTTTGGATCGGATGGACAAGGGCTGACTTCCATGAGTCAGGGACTACGCCTTTGGAATAAGAGTACAGGAATAAACGCGTTAGCACCGGCGTCAACTCAGGGGCACACGTTCTAAGCACGATTGGAGAAATGCCATCCGGCCCGCTCCTTTTCCTGACGTCCAACGAAAACAGAGCTCGCCTAACAGTTTTCTGTCTGAACTGTTCTTCAGGCATAGAGCTCTGACACCGCGGGATGGTCGGCGGTGTTTTTCCGTTGTCGTCAAGAGTCGAGTTGGAGGCGAAAAGAGCGCACAGGAGATCGGCTTTCTCTTTTGCCGTATGGGCCAGGGTGTCATTCTTCATGTGCAACGGCGGCATGGACGGCTGGCTGAAGTTACACTTGAACTGGAAAGCTGCTCGCCGATTTTGACGACGTGTTTTGACGTTGCACGGGCGATTTGCCGCTTAAAAAATCTGGAAGCACGGTTGTATTTCCTCTTAAGAACTATGCAGTTCGGATCCTTTGTGCCTTTTTTTGCAGTCAGATGCTGCTTTAACTGACGCATCGAACCAGGGCTGTGATCTGCCACCGATCGGTACTACAGAGCTTGGTATAAAAATATCCATGCCCTGTAGTATCACATCGGCTACTGCAACGGCGCAGGCACTAGGATCATCCGAAGGGAAACAAACCCTGCTCCAAGGGTAGGATGCAAAAAAGGAACGCATCCTATCCCAATCTGCTGACTTGTAGTGCCAAACGTGGCGGGTCGCTGGTGGTCTGCGACGTGGGCGTCGGATAGGCACTACACTCCTGACCAGGCAATGGTCTGACGTTCCGAGAGGGGCGTCGACCATGACCTGGTAACCATCGGGATGTGTAGTCATGTCTGATCTGACTGACATTAGTATCAGTTTGAATATTATAATGAAATAAAAGTAAAACTAATTTTTATATGACGACCGTTAAATTTTTAAATAACGTCATATCTGTAACTGTTAACCGTAAACGTCCAATTTTCGCCGATTAAAGCTATTGTTAATGTTAAATATCTAAACAGTAACCTGTCAAAAGTTTCAAATAAATATTCGATATTAACTTGATATTTAACATTAACTTTATCTATGCTGCCCTCATCCAACGGTCCATCTTGTGGGGGCCTACCAACACTGCGTCTTTTGGTACGGTCAAAAAAAAGAGCGTAAACCTTCCTTAAAGGCCGGCAACGTCTTGTAATTCTTCTGGCGTTGCAAGAGAATGTGGACGGTGGTGATCACTTAACACCAAGTGAAACCGTACGCACGTTTGTCCTTATTTTAGAAAGAAAAAATCCTAGATATTGTCATAGAAAGTGCGTATGTATACTATATGGAATTGATTTCTGGGAACGCGCTGCGAACTATGAACGAGCGATCTGTTCGCATACTAGCTGGTATACCGTTGGACAAATGCATAAGAACTTTTTTCGTGCCATCAAAGATATTGAAAATACAACCTACTTAAGAGGTTACTTTCAACCTGTCCACCAAGTACTAGCTGTGGCACGTGAATCGCCCAATCGCATTCCCGCATGACTTGAAAATACACGCTATAAGCCCTCGGGCTTATAATAACCTCCCGGATGATGTTACAAATAAAACAATTCATGCGAAACTACTATATGTATTTATGATCAAGGATTAAATTGGTCACCAACTAAAAATAGTAATCCAATAGCTCAACGATACAACTATTCACAAGTTACTTAGTTCTCACTTCTATCGGCAAACCCCAAAGATTGCCCCGCAAGTATTTTACATGGGTTTTGATAATGTATATAAAGTGTTTCGAGGCTTGTGTAGTTTCAGAACTAACATAAAGTAAATTGAGCAACTTTAGATGAAGTAGACATAAAATGTCTTGAAATTCTGATAGCTAATATAAACCTGCCCCACGGTTTCAAAGATGCGAAATAAGTATCATATTAATCCCACTTCTGAAATGTATCAATTATTATCTGAACTTAGTTAAATTGCAATGTACTATATGTCTTATGTCATATAAGCGGCTGCTAATTATGTGATAGCAATCTATCCGTTGAATTGGATTGAAGTGTTTGTTGATTGTGGAAACATTCTTATTTATTTAAGACAGTAACTCCCTATATTACTTTTAACATCTACCAGTGAAAATAGGGTTAACCGTTTTGGAGATAAGCCGAACTAAGCATGATATAAGACTTATATTTTTTTTAAATAATTTGTATGCTGGTATAGTCCCATAGCAATGGAGAGGGCTATGCTCGGAGTTTCCCTACGAGATCCCTTCGAATCAGAAATGAGGAGATCCGTAGGACAACAAAAGTCACCGACATAGCCCAAATGATTGCGAAACTGAAGTGGCAGTGGGCAGGGCGCATAGCTCGACGGCCAGTTGGGGCAGTAATATAAGTGTCGATCTACTAAAATATTGGAAGTAAAAAACATTTAATTGTCGATTTTTCTATTCTTAGGTTAGTAGATTCACAATGTGTAAATATTTTTGAGTGTTTTAATTGTATACAATAAATATTTCTATTTTTAAATAAATCAAGTTGTGCGTTATTTACTCCAGTATCATCTAACATATTACAAATCGACAATTGTCAGAGTTTGATTGGATATTTGTAGATCATAACAAAATTACAATTTGAAGTTGAGCTGGCGGCAGGTGAAGACCCGAAGAATAACATATTGATTACAAAATCAGTAACAAAAGAGGATGGAATAACATATCTCATACCAACATGTTGGCAAGCAGCGAAACATCAACCTCAAATGATAAAGTTACCAGAATTTTTGAAAATAAAAAAAACGTTACAGAGAAGAGGTCATAATAGAAAGGTGTGGATGTCCATGCCAAGTGATGTTTTAGCACTATACATGGATGATACTGAAAATATGGTATTTAATGATTATTTATTACAAGAAATGACTCAAGTCACGAGCCAATCTATTGCAGATGGAAATTTATTGGAAATTTTCGAGAAATTAGGTGATAAATCCAATGTCAAGAAGAAAATCAAAACAAGTTAAGCAAATTAAATGAAAAATTTGTTTTAAAGAAGTTTGATAACAAAATCACTAATGCCAAACAATGGTTGCAAAATTTTGAAAGTCATTGTACAAGATTTGATTTAAATGATGATACAGAGAAAATTAGTGCTTTGAGATTATTTTTGAATAACTCAGAAAGTGACTGGTATGAGTCTATGTTAATTAAACACAGATTAAACTCAATGTGGCAAATATGGCAATCAAGTTTCCTAAACACACTTGCAGATAAAAGTTGGTCCTCTGTAATATATGCATTGAATTTCAAACATTTAAATGGCTCTCTTCTGGAATATGCATTGAAACAGCAGAGATTGTTACTCGAATATAATAGTAATAAAGATACCAGAACTCTCACTGATTTATTTGTCACAGGATTGCCAACTTATATTTCAAGTAAACCAGATAGACAAGAGGTGACTGACCCAACTCTTCTGTTTAGTGCCCTACAGATGCATGAAAATCAGAATAAATATGTACAAAAACATTTTACTGAAAAGAAAAGCACTACTAAAACAGAAGCTGAATATTAAAAAAAAAACACCTTGTCAAACATGTTACAAGATGGGAAAGAAAAACAGATTTCACTCTGAAGATTTGTGCTGATTCAAAGAAGACAAGAAGAGTAGCGACAGTTTAAAACATTTCAAAAATTTGATGTTGGAGATTGATGTATTTCAGGATACAAGAAACTAAATATTCCCTCACTAATAGACGTTGAGGTTACATTGGATGACACATTGAAATGCACAGGTATTTATGACCTTGGCTCAAATATAACCTTAATATATTCCAAATCAATAAAAGTAACAAATTCAAAGAAAAATTACATTGAAAGTAAATTCAACACAATTGGTGGTGGGGGAAAAACGACAGTTTTAATATGATTAAAGGGAAAAATACTGAACATTGAAAAGGAAATAAATGCATTTGTTTGCAAGGATAAAAACTTCACTCATGACTTACTTTTGGGACTGGATACAATAAAGCGGTTTGGATTGACCCATGATGGGAATTTAAACATCCAACAAATGATTAAAAACCAAATTTTACAATTTATAATTAATTGTGTGTGTGTGTGTGAGTGAGTGAGTGTGTGGATGTGGGTTTGAATTGGTCCTTTGATTGGGTCCATCTATACAATGCGTGTGTTTATCATTAAGTTTTTGTTGAACAGAAAAAAGACAGGCTTTATTACACAAGAAGGTCATTATCAGTAGACTTGCCTTCCCTTTGGACTGAAAACATCTCCAGCAATTTGACACCTATATTAAACAGATGTTTGTTAAAGGGGCCGTGACCCGTTATTACATGAGTTATCTTACGTAATCTTGATCGTGTGAGTTTCACCAGTTTACGAGAGAGCCTCTGATCTATGCATGGTAGAGCCTCTTTTGCTTGTCTGCATCCACTCATCTCCGTCCAGTATTTATTATGTAGCTCCTTGGTGTGCTGCCTTATGACTGATGTGGGCCAACCAGAGGGGAGAGGGACTATTGGTTCCGGTCCAATGGCTATCATCTCTGAGCCCTTCCTTGCTAATTCGTCAGCGGCATCTTTACCTCTGGAGCCACTGCAGAGTTACGCGATTGTTGTTATCACATACTTCCGTCAGGGAACAGTAACAGTTGTATATAAGCTTTGAGGTGATATTGCTTTGTAGGGCTTGTAGTACTGATTTGCTGTCCGTAAGGATCCGGATGGAGTAATCCTTTACCTTACGTGTCAGAGTCGCCGTAGCCGCTTCGATGATGCCCATGCATTCCGCTTGGAAGACAGAATTATGAGCACCAAGTGTTGCAGCTATGGTATGGTATAGGGCTCCTGTTTCCGCAATTAAACCACTGGCATGGGTCCATTTTGCGTGCAGTAATGGCCGGTTACTCCAACCAGCCCAGCTCCTTCCAGAAGTTCAGAACATTCCTGGGGTGTTCACAGACTTCTTGGAGCGACCTTGTATTGGTTAAGGTTTTTGCCCGTTGGGTGGCCACCCCCGCACATTCCAGGATTACGTGAGCGACCGTTTCGTCTTCGGTCAGACAACCTCTGCACTTAGGGCTGTCCGTTACGCCGATTGTGAAAAGGTGTTTGTTTAGTGATGTGTGACCCGTTAGGGTGCCCACCATTATACGGATGTCATGTCTGTTAAAGTCGATGAAAGTCGAAGAGTCGCCGTAGCCGCTTCGATGATGCCCATGCATTCCGCTTGGAAGACAGAATTATGAGCACCAAGTGTTGCAGCTATGTTTATGTTTAGATCTTCAGAAAACACTCCGTAACCCGTTCCAGACCTTGTTTTTGAGCCATCAGTGAAGATCCAGAGCTCCTTTCCATTACGACACTCTTTCGGTTCTTCATGCAGCTGTATTTTATATTTCTTGTCAAAAATAAATTGCTTTGGAGACCTCTCACTTACTGCCAGCAGCAGTAGTTCCTTTATAATCACCTCATTTAGGACCTCTGAAGAAGCAGATTTATTGGTCTTCCAAAGATTTTGTGTTTTTAACCTTGCCGCAGCAGAGGCTGCCTCTTGTTTTATGAATAGGTGTAGCGCTGGAAGATTCAGCATGGCTTCTAAAGCTGCAGTAGGTGTAGTTCGCATACATCCTGTAATGGCCATACAGGCTAGTCTTTGGAAACGTTGTAGTTTGTTACATATGGTTTTACGTTAAGTGCGTGGCCACCAGACTACTGCGCCGTAACATAACATGGGACGTATTACCGTTGTGTAAAGCCATAGTACGATATATGGGGCGAGACCCCATGACTTTGCTACCATTCTACGGCATTGCCAGAAAGATAAAGTAGCCGTTTTTATTTTCGCCTCTATATGGGCACTCCAATTCAGCTTACTGTCCAGTAATACTCCTAGATACTTTACCTCGTTTGTTAGTTGGAGTTCAGTATCAAACAGTTTTGGTAGTTTGTAGTTTCCCAGAACTCGTTTGTTAGTAACATTATCAGTTCCGTTTTTGTTGGATTAACTGATAAGTCGTTGTTTTTACACCATTTTTCCACGATGTTCAATGCTGCATTTGTTACTTCGCATACTGTATTAGCAAACTTTCCGCATATTAAAATGGTTAGATCATTTGCGTAACCTACAGTATAGTATAGGTTTTGGTTGAAGGTGGTAATCAGATCGTTTACAACGAGGTTCCACAAAAGAGGCGAGATTACACCTCCTTGGGGGCAACCTTTAGCAACAATCGCTTTTTGTGACTCACCTTCAGCAAGTAATATGACTCTACTTTTCAGCATGTTATCAATCCATGTGTTAAGTGTTGTACATACTCCATGGCGTTGTAGGGCATCCTTTATTTTGGTGAATTTTGTCTTGTCGAAGGCACCTTTTAGGCACCAATGTTTTCTGAAAGTGCATCTTCTATTACATTTACTACAGCTTGCAGTGCAGATTCAGTGCTTTTCCCTTGACTATACGCATGTTGATTAGGGTGTAAGGGTATTTTTCGAAGGTAGTTTTCCCTCAGTTCTCTCTCGCATAGCCTTTCCAGAGTTTTCAAGATGAAGGAGGTAAAGCTAATGGGTCTGAATGATCTAACATTAGAGTAGTCACTTTTACCTGGTTTTGGTATGAAAATCACTTTCACCTCCCTCCATATTCGGGGTATGTATCCATGCGCTAGACACGCCCTGAATATGTCAATCAGCAGGTTTAGAAGGGTCTCTCCCCCCATTGTAGCTCTTTTCAATAAAAATATACAATATTGTACAGTCGTTTCTATCGCTATAAAATAATCACAATCTAGTCCCAAGCTGTCCGATCATTTAGATATTCAGCAGTGGAGTAATAGGATTTACGACAGAACCATTTTTTTATAAAGCATTTAAATTTATTTATAGATAATGCCTGAACAGTGGCTGGGACCTTATTATAGAAGTATATACATTTACCCTTAAAGCTATTATGTATCTTATAAAGCCTACTAGAATTAGTTACAAGCAATCCTTTATTTCTAGTCTCATAATAATGAAAATCACTATTAAGAGCAAAAAGGTGACGATTTTTGTGAACATATAATATTAAATTTTCATAAATGTACTGACAATGAACAGTCATAATATTTATTTTGTTTAAATTTTTCTTTGAGAGACTGTCTATAACCAAGCTGATATATCGCTCGAACAGCTCTCTTTTGCAGAGCAAACACTATATCAATGTCAACAGCATGGCCCCATATATTTTTACTCCAGTAACGGTTTACTGGAGTAAAAATCTTGTCAAATTCCTCGCAGAAGGAATTGAAGACTAAGTTATAGTAAAAATTTGCAGTTTCACCACAGTGTAAAATGGTATCGTATTTACCAAATTATTTCTAAACCTCTCAAGACGGCTACCCGTAACTGGTATAATGGTCACCTTTTTTGGTCTGACATTGTCCAATCTTGTATTTACTTTTATAAGTTGCCCACTGTGGTCGGACTGAAGATTATTAATTATGAGTTTACTAGTAATAGTAACATCTGTAAAAATATTATCTAAACAGGTTGCTGTTGTAGAAGTGATTCTAGTAGGTTCCCAAAATACATTGAACAAATTAAAACTTTGAAATAAATTTTTAAGGCTAGTACAATTGGCCGAAGGTTCAAGCAAGTTTATATTAAAATCTCCACACACTATAATTGACTTGCTGGTTTTTCTAAATTTAGATAGTACCTCCTCCATTATATGTGGGAATTGTTCATATGATGCAGTGGGGGGGCGGTATACACTTACAATAATAAATTGCTCCAGTTCTATACAAGCTATCTCAATTAGTTGTTTTATAGAGATAATTAGGGAACCTCCATGTATTGCCCTACTTCTACACAACGAACTGACTACTTTATGTTCTCTAAAACTAAACTAGAGCTAATGACTCTTACACCAATGTTCTGTAATACATAACATATCTATATACTTGAGATACCTTGTATATTCTGGTGAACAATATTTATGAGCTTTATATTATGATTATCCCTAGCAGCGACATTTATATTTGGTGAATGTTGCCTATTTTGTATGATATTGCAAGAGTTGTCCTCCCTTGTCAAATAACTTAATTTATATTAATTGAAGAAAAATCTTTATTGTTATATATTTGTACATTGTACATGGTAGTACTAACCCCAATAGAGGCTTGTATGTCGATTTTCGACAATTTTGCCCAATAGAGGCATGTTTATTAAATAACACTACAGAGGAAGTAGTTTGTTGACAAAGACTATAAGCTACTATAGTAGCCGGCTGTCGCTTAATTCTAAATTGTGGGTATAGGTTACCATTGGTTATTTTTAGTTTATAGTTAATGAATTTATTTGTGCTAAATAAAATTAAATTTTCACTATTGTGGAATGTCGCAGTATACAAAGTTGTATTTAATTTAAATATTTTTCTATTTTGCTCCTGTCTCAAATCCGAGGAGTATGGGAATGTACACATCAACACTTTAGATTTGGTGTTATTGCAAATTAATTAATTTTTCTATATTTTTAATTAGGTCCTTATTTCTAATATTATGAGTGTTATTACCAAACATTATACCTATGATTGTTTTAGCTGTTAGATTTATTTTTGGTATGGAATTTATGAGGTTATTGAAAGTTATAATGGGTAATGAACATATGAACCATTTATCGAAACTGCTAGATGCAATTGCTAAAGAAGGATTCCGTCTGAAATTAACAAAATGTAAATTTGCAGCACAGTCTGTAAAATTCTTGGGACACATAGTAAAAAGTAATACAATCCCACCTTGGAAAGATAATCTCAAATCTATAGCAGAGTTTGTAGCACCACAAAACAAGAAACAGATAAGACAATTTCTCGGTAAAGTAAATTTTAATAATAAATACATTCCGAATGCTACAATAACTCTTGACCCAATACACAATCTACTTAGAAAAAACATAAATTTCGATTGGTGAGCTGATTGTAAAAAAGCTTTCCAAACAATAAAAAATAATTTATGCTCTGCCCCAATTCTAGCTATTTTCGACCGAGAAGCAACAACTTTTATATACACTGTATAAAAGGAATAGGCGCAATACTAAAACAAACACAGAAATGTGGAGAAATCAAACCAGTGGCATACTTTTCATAGAAGTTGAATGAATCACAAAAGAAGAAGAAAGCCATATTCTTAGACTGCTTAGCCATTAAAGAAAATTTAAAGTTTTGGCAACACTGGCTAATAGGAGAATAATTCACAATTTATACGGACTACAAGCCACTAGAAAATTTAAACATTAAAAACAGACCAGATGATGAACTCGGAGACATAACTCATTACTAATGGGTCTATAGTGTGTTATATTATAAGGGTCTCCTTTCTTGTATAACAGTACTATTTCTGAAATAGTCCACTGCAAGGGTATGGTTTCTGTGGTTAATATTTAGTTGAAAAGTCGAGTGAGATTAGTTATTATGGCGGGTATATATTCTTATAGCTGCGGTCATTATTCCATCCGGACCAGGACTCTTATTCAATTTCATTTTATGTGTTTTATAACTTCCGTCTCTTATAAGTAATATAATATGTTGTAGTAATGTTTTAAATTCAAAGTTTTTCCCATTACTTGTGTTTAGTTTAATGTTCGTATTAAATTTGTATATTTATAGCGTATAAGTGTTGAGACAGTGACGAAGTCACAATGGCTCAAGCTGAAGATCGGCGCTGAGCATACATAATATGTGTGCCAGCATATGCCGAGCTTGAGCTTATTTGCGGCTAGCGTTCCAGTTGTTGAGAGATGAGATTGTTTTATTGTTTAATTTCAAATTGAATTAAATTTAAGAATTGTTTTATTTTGTGTGTTTTTTTTTTGCTGCAAATAAAATATTTTATTATTATTATTTTATTATTATTACCTATCACAATACAACTTTGAAATAAAATACAACCCAGGTAGAAATAATTCGGAAGCGGACTGCTTAAGCAGAAATCGTGTGCTTGAAAGCCATGAAAACCAAGAAGATTACTTGAAAACGGTAAATATTGTAAGGATTGAGGAAATATTGGAGGACCAGAACAAAAATCTAAAGAGCAAACATAGTTTTATTAGAAAAAATGGTATATATTACAAAAGGAACAACAAGAAGAAAAAAATCGTTTTATCCGAAGACTACAGTAAGATATTAATAAAAAAGGTACATGAGCATTTATGTCTTGTAGGAATAAATCAGATTGAGTCAAAAATAAGGCCTTTCTACACAGCACCAAATCTACTGAATAATATAAAATCGATTTGCAGTCAAAGCGAAGTTTGTATAAAAAAAAATCACGATTGAATAGAAATTATGGACTCATGTCATAATTAGGACCGGCAGAAAAACCTTTCCAAATCATGTCCATAGATGCAATAGGAGGATTTGGTGGTAACAGATCTTCAAAAAAGTATCTACATTTGTTGATGGATCATTTCACACGTTATGCTTACATTTCATGGTCGAAGACACAACTGACTAAGGACTTTATAAAACTGGTAGTCCAAGTAATCAAGGACAATGAAGTTGAAATATTGCTCTCTAATCAATATCCAGCACTGAATTCAAAAGAATTTAAAAAATATTTAAAGGACCACTCTGTTAATTTAATTTTTACAGCAGTAGGTGCTCCTTTTTCAAATGGTCATAATGTAAGGTTAAACCAAACGCTGGTAAATAGGATTAGATGTGTCCTGAATAGGAAAGAGAAAAGAACAGCTTGGACAACCGTGGCAATGGATTGTGTGAAAGCATACAACTCAACAAACCACACAGTGACAGGTTATTCGCCACTATATCTGTTAAGTGGGGAACCAACAACCAAACGGAACCAATACAGCATTTCTCAGATCAAAAAAATCACATGAATTAAACAAGGCTATATTTGACAAAAACAGAATAAATTACAAGTTTCAAAAAGGTGATATGGATAACATAATGGACTATAATAAGCTAAACAGATCTAAAATGGATGAACTAAGAATTTTTGAAGAAGAAAAAACCTTTTGAGATAGAAGAAATGATATCAGATTCATTATGTAGAATCATCACTAGAAAGAATAAAAAGTCTTTGGGATTGTACCATGTGACAAAGCTCATTCCTCAGTTGGATTATTCAAACTAACCCTAACTAGTTTGCACTTCTGAGGGGGGGAGATGTAAGCTTTGTACACTGTATGTTGTGTACATAGCCTAATGTACGAGTATGTGTACGCCGCCTAACAAGTATGACGAATGGCATTGACAGGAGCACACCGGAGGGAGAGAATTTAAGCCTGCATGTGGAGGGATATATTTCTAATTGTATAAAAGTAATGAAAATAAATAATTTTCACAAAATAACTAGTTTAACTTAAGTAAAGTAATTCGGTGTCGATCTTCTAAAATATTGGAAGTAAAAAACATTTAAGTGTCGATTTTCTATTCTTAGGTTAGTAGATTCACAGTGTGTAAATATTTTTGAGTATTTTAATTATATACAAAAAATATTTCTATTTTTAGATAAATCAAGTTGTGCGTTATTTACTCCAGTCTCATCTAACATATTACATATGTATATATAATTTTGATTTTCAGAAATACAATAATAACAAGATGCAAGGTCCGGACTGTATCGTGGATGCGTCATCAGTTCTTCAAAAACTCATTTTTTACCCAAGTCATGGGTGGAATATGAGGACGACTTGCTGCAAGGGCATTTTTCACAATTTGCTTTACCTATCAGGTTCAAATCAATATGCCCAGGTTTCGTCATCGGTGTGGTGTCAATATTATAAACGGCAATGATAGTCCTGTCAAATTATTTGGCATTTTTCGGTTCCATTCTTTACGCAGTCGTTTGTGGTCATCTGGTATCCATCAAGTGCAAATATTTCGTTCAGGTATGGATGCAATATTTTTTGCACTTGGTTCATACCAATAATACACCAATATAACACAGTATGAATTTGATGACATGTATTTTTTTATCAATTTCTATCAGTTGTCGCATGTCAATTATAGTATATTACGCACCTAGGGAGAAACCCCGCGATTGCCATTTTACCACAACAAATTCGTTGAACGCATCACCAGACTCCACTCTTTCACTATTGAAAGATAACATTTTTCAATGTGATAAAATCTTTAAATTTTATCATGTTTCTGGCTCTGATGTTATAAAAGCTTTTAAATCTATTAAACATAAGGCGACAAATGATCTTTGGGGCATATCAGTTAAACTTGTCCAGTCTTTGATTGATATTATTGCGCCAGATTTAGCTATAATATTTAACAATTAATATCATATAATATTTAACAAAGTCACTGCTTGTGGCGGCGACGTGGGACGGGTCGTTCCCTTCCCTAAAATATGGTCGAGGGAGGCGATGGCTGGCCCATGCGTCATGCTCGTGAACGGGCGCTGCTTGTGGTGGCGGGATGATCCTGTTGCCGGGGACTCGGTTTTTGAGATTCTTTAAAGTTATTGTGTATATATATATGTATGGATGTATACATGTTTGTTTATTTATAATCGCTTATAAAATGCTCACAGAATACCTTTATTGATTTATGGTGTATGTGCATGATGCAGCTACTGTACTCAATAACTTATGTATTAATTTACATTTATTTTTTTTGACTTACTCGTGTAAGACATTGACTATTTGACGTTTGAGTGTGTTTGTTGCATCATTTTACATTTTACATATTATATTGTAATTGAAATGATCTGTAAATCTTGATATAAAAGAGTGGCAATGAGTTTCTTGCTACTTCTTCTCATTAGCTCAACCCTTTACGATGTAGCGGTAGATTCAATTAGAAAAATATTTTATTTTTTTGACATTCATAAGTGTCATTTCCGTGACCTACGTGAATAAACTGATTTTGATTTGATTTGATTTTATTGACACCCTTGCCTTTGGCTCGGGTACGTCGGAATTGACTGAACCTGGAATACACAAAGCTACGAGATGGAACTTCATCACCAAATACCTGACCACTTTCTTATTGACAGTGAAAATCATAAATTATCGTAGTAAAATATCATGGTGCGAATATTTTCTCTTGTTGAGTTTGTACCATTGGCCACACAATTTTCAAACTGATGCTGCCTTTAGATAGACTGTGACAGCTTTGAACACGTCGAGTAAACAGTTAACCTCTCTTATCAGCAACACACGCACGCTAAAACAATCTGATCAACAAATCGCGAGTGTAAGACGTAGCTGTCATGCACACTAAAGTAATTAACCTGGCCTAGTGTCATGCGTTACCTTACAGCAAGACACTCTATCTAGACGTATAAATTACGTAAGGGTGCCACAATGGAAAAACAATTACTTATTAGAACGCATAAACGAATATTTATTGTAAAGCAGTCATGGAAAATAAAAATAGCATTGAATCACTTACCAATATATTACAGATTTTACAATTACAACTTTTAACTTTCAAATATATTATAATAGGTACTCTCGTAATTATTTAACAACACTTTAACACTACAGGTTGATAAATTTAATCCTGAGCAAGACATATTTTATATACCCTTAGGATTAATTAGAGGAAAGCCTCTCCTCACCCCCTCTCCTCTCCTGGTCTTCCACTACTCGCCTCACACTTCACACTGCTGCACTAGCGCCACCTCTCCGACACCCGCTCCGCACTTCACTTTACTCGTTACATTATTTATTTCCAAAGTAGAAGCAGTACTTTGACAACAAAAAGCATTGGAAAGCATCAATGTAAAGTATAATGTCTTTAACATATTTTAATTAATTCTCTAGATGGTAGGCGGATACGACACTGGGCAAATTTATTTAATTTTCATAATATCTGCTACTTCTAGACAAAATTGCTAGAATAACGGTTAAGATATACAATTAGTAGTGTATAATATTGTCAAAGTAGTGTTGGTAGGTAGGTTTACGAGTGGTAGTGCCATGTTGGGTCCTCACGGACACAACCGAATTGGGCCGGCAAGCCCGGAAAAATACATCTCCCCCACTCGAAACCGGCGTGAAATAGCGGCTATGCCACTGTGTTTCGTCCGGTGAGTGGGGTATCCGGAGGCTTACACCCCCCCTCCCAAATACAAATGGCAGCACAGATTAAAAATAGACTACTCCAGGACGGTACCAGGCTATGCAGCCCTGGAGAATCCGTCCCTGTGCGTCCACAATGTCCAAATTGCCCAGGCTGCCCCGCGTATTCTGGAGGGGGCAAATCTTCGCTGACTCGGGGCAAACAGAGCAGGAGGCTCAAACCACCCTCCTCCATACTCGCTGTGGACTTTTGCAATATCAGGGGGCTTCGCTCAAATTTTAATGCCGTCCACTTTCACCTGGAGACGGCGAAGCCGGCCCTGCTCTTTTTAACCGAGACCCAGATATCCTCCCTGGCTGATTCATCTTACCTTTCATACCCGGGGTATAATTTGTAACATTCCTTTGTACCACAGGCTGACGTATTCGTTTACGTCAGGGAGGATATCTGTTCTCGACGCCTGAGTTTTCTTGAAGGACAGGACCTATCCATCATCTGGCTGCGTGTAGACTGCGATGACCATCCGCAAATCTATGCATGCCTGTATAGGTCCCATAGCGGTAACGCAGAGTCTGATCGGCTCCTCGAACACATCCAAATGGCTACAGATTCCGTGTTGGAGCAGATCCCCACTGCAGAGATCGTGTTTCTAGCGTTATTGCTGACGCAAAGTCGAAGCACATTGGCAGAATTGGCGAGAGACTTCTTGGCACGCCTTCCCTCGGGAACTCGTGCGTTCAGGTCGCTCGCCAAGGCTGTCCAAGGAAACTTCTGCAAGCCTGGCTGGCTTCCGCCACTGCACAGGGATGATGACCTGCTGGCCCATGACGCGAAAGAGAAAGCTGATCTCCTGGGCTCCCTCTTCGCGTCCAACTCGACTCTGGATAACCAAGGTGCACCACCACCGCATATTCCGCGGTGCGATTTATACATGCCGGAGGTAAAAATCCGGCATGGCGCCGTGCTTAAGGCGCTTCTCACCTTGGACATTCACAAATCAAGTTGGCCCGATGGCATTCCCCCGATAGTGCTGCGGACATGTGCTACGGAACTGGCGTCGGTCCTTACCCGTCTTTTCCGGCTCTCCTACTCATCAGGCGTAGTCCCGAAAGTGAATGAAGTCCAGAATAGTGCACCCGGTCCCTAAGAAAGGTTTACGCTCAGATCCATCCAACTACCGCCCCATTGCCATTACCTCCATTTTCTCCAAAGTAATGGAGTCGATCATCAACCGCCAGCTCTTGGGATACCTAGAGGGGCACCAGTTGATCAGCGACTGCCAGTACGGATTCCGTCAGGGTCGCTCAGCTGGTGATCTTCTTGCATACTTCACCCATAAATGGGCGCAAGCGGTTGAGTCGAAGGGAGAGGCGTTGGTGGTGAGATTGGATATAGCGAAGGCCTTCGATCGGGTGTGGCATAAAGCGCTTATAAAAACTGCCATCCTATGGGCTTCCCGAGAAGTTGTGCAAATGGGTCACTAGCTTTTTGGCTGATCGGAGCATCAAGGTTGTTATCAACGGTGCATGCTCCGAGTTAAAACCCATAAACTCTGGTGTCCCGTAAGGCTGTGTGCTATCCCCTACGCTGTTTCTTCTGCATATCAATGATATGCTGCAAATCAGCAATATTCATTGCTATGCAGACGACAGCACAGGGTATGCTTCCTACACCGGCCGTGCCAATATGTCCCGGGATAGCGTTGACGAGAGCCGGAACAAACTTGTGTCTGAAATCGAGGCTATGCTTTGCAAAGTCTCGGAATGGGGCCGACAAAATTTAGTCCAATTCAACCCCAAGAAGACACAAGTTTGTGCGTTCACCACTAAAAAGTCTCCCTTTGTCGTATCCCCTCGATTCGAGATCACTCCTCTTACTGCCACAGCCTGTATTGGCATACTTGGTGTCGATATATCGAGCGACGTTCAGTTCCGTGGTAACTTGGAAGAGAAGGCCAAACTGGCCTCTTAAAAGCTTGGTGTACTCAGCAAGGCGCGACAGTACTTCACTAAAAGCCACCGCCTGCAACTTTATAAGGCGCAAATTCGGCCTCACATGGAGTACTGTACTTACCTCTGGGCGGGTGCTCCCCAGTACCAGCTTCTTCAATTTGACCGCATACAACGAAGAGCGGCTCGAATCATCGACGATCAAGTCATCTCCGATCGGCTTGATTCTTTAGTATTGCGTAGAGATGTGGTTTCTCTCTGCATCTTCTACCGCATTTATCACGGGGAGTGCTCAGAGGAGCTGTTCGGGATGATTCCAGTGGCCGAATTCCACCACCGGACATTACGTGCAAAGTACCGCATCACGTAGACGTCTGGCATTCCATGACCGCTCGTTTTGTTCGAAATTTCTTGCCTCGCACAGCCACTTTGTGGAATCAACTACCGGCAGCGGTCTTCCCGAACAGATACGACTTAGGGACCTTCAAGAAAAAGCATACTCCCACCTTAAAGGCCGGCAACGCATTTCTTGACACACCTGTTGTTGCGGATGTCCATGGGCGGTTGCCTCTCCTCTCCCCATCCCGTGAGCCTCTTGCCCGTTTGCCCCCTCTCATATAAGAAAAAACAAGATGGACCGACGTTCTTGTCAATCAATATCGCCGGAATCGGTTGGATGAGGGCAACGCAGGACCGATCGTCATGGCGATATTTGGGGGAGGGCATTGTCAGCAGTGCACCTCATCCAGCTGAAATGATGATTAAAAGGAAGGGAGAATGGAAGGGTCCTGTTTTGGGACGTGACTTGCGTGACACTCTGGCTCCTCCTCATTTCCCAAGGTTTTGGTCCACGGATCAGCCTAGCTATCCAATGCTGAAATAATAATTTAATTGAATATCATAAAATCATAGAATTGTAAATATAGCTTTAAGAATTGTTTTTAGTACAGTTATTTGGTTGTTATGATTACAATACATGTAATGAATTATATCTATTCAACATTCGTTTGTGTGACGTCAGAGAACTGCAACAAGACTAACTCATATGTTACTATCGTCCCAGCAATCTGAAAATGAAAATATCTTATAGTACTTGAAATTTGCAGACATATTTCTCTGTATATACATAGGTCTCTGGTTGAGATACTTTGATAGTATTTCGTACATCTGTGGGCAATGAAGAACATGTGTCCAGTTGCAAACATAAAAAGATGTTTAAACGGCTTCAAAAAGAAGGTTGTCAATTCGATTGTTATTTTTTTATGTATGTACACCGATTACTTTGGTATGTTTTAAAGTGATTACCCTCACTTCTAGGATTACAACACAAATAAAATTAAAAAACAAAATTTTATGAACGATGCGGGACTCGCACCCACGACCTCTGGCGTTCCGTGCCAGAGCTTCCGTGCAGTGATGGTTAGACCAACTGAGGAAACCGTTCGAGTGACGTATCATCATAAGATCTTGTATGCCTTGTTCAACTCTCAGCTTGTGGCTTCATCTACAGGATCTACTTTACAGTTGATAACCTGCTCAACCCCAATAAATATTGGCATATTAGGAAATTGACTTGAGATCTCGCTCTCGTAAATCTAAACAATTTGTTATATTTTTAAAGTGAAAACCATCACTTCTAGGATTAATACTCAAATAAAATTTGAAAAACAAAATTATATGAACGATGCGGGTCTCGAACCCATGACTCTAACCAACTGATCACTTCGCGGATTCGACAGATTGCGGTATATAATACTATGGTATTGCTAGGAATAACTATTTTGTCAACTCGATTCAAATCGATTCACAAAATAATATTAATATTTTTAAACTTAGTTGAAATATTTTTTGAGTAATTATTCCTTTATAAAGCTTTATTAGCATGTTTATTTGATTATTTTATGTTCTGAAATTACCGAATCAAAGTTAATTATTCTTTTGCTATTATAAAGCTTATTCATTAAGGAGTGAGTGAGAAGAATTTCAAGGTTTAAGCCGGAAATTATTGTATCTGTAAAGCAAACCAGATGTTACCTAGTGGCGTTACCGAGATAAGGCGTAGTAGAGGTGTTGGTTGACGTCGACTCCCAACCAATCCGCCGCAGTAGAGTTGGGCGAATGTGGCTCACATTAGACTACATCACCTACCACCAGCTTGAGAGAACTCTGAGCGATAGATAAAGATGTACGGCGATATGTTCTCGGGCTGGGAGGCGCACTTTGTATGAGATACAATTACCCTCACCGATTGTGAGGACATTTGATCTGTTGCCACCTGAGAACAGTTCGTCTCAACGGACGCTTCTCGCTGTGCCGCGGATATTTGCAAAAGTGTTTCGTGATTCAGCCAGTATGAATCAAAAGGATTTTAAATTAAACTTACGGTGAGAACCAATCCTCTTTTGATCTGAAAGAACTGTAGACCACTCAACGCGACAGTGGTTCCATGTATCTGGTCCATAAGCCTTCGCATCTAGAACAGTGAATGAAAATACGTCTAATTTTTACCTCAAGCGCTGAAATTTAAGATTTTTTATGAAATCAAAAGGCTCTGGCTCCTTCTCATGTCCAAGTTACTTCAGTTGGTGCTGGGGCTGCTGCTTCGACTGCCGAAGACAGCAAGCGTCGTAAATATGTTGGTCTCAGTGAGTCATCTTTGTGCCGTTTGGTGTCGAGATACTTGGCCCTTGGGGCATAGAGGCGTGGAGAATGTACAAAGGACTATCTTCGCACCTCATTAAGGCTACTGGTAACCCAAGTGCTGGCAGTCAACGGATCAGGCTAGCTATCCAACGCGGAAATGCTGCATTACAATGCAGTGCCGCTTCTTGAAAAACCCAAAAATTCTGAGCGGTACTACAATTGTGCTCGTCACGGAAATCAGGACTCTTAAATTAAAAAGCGGGAATTAAGCTATCTGTGTATTGTATATTGTTGAATTTACATCAAAAGTTTTTCCCATTGATTTCAACAAAATGCCAAAACAAACAATGTAATTTCCTTTTATTTATATTTTAGAACATTTATACGTCTAGATAGACTTTATCTAGAGACTCTATCTAGACGTATTCATTTTCTAAGATATTTATTTATAAAAGAAATAATTATAGTCACCTCAATATTAAAGTGCGACGATGGAATATCATACAATATCTGAGCAGGCGCCAAGCTCGCAGTGTGTACTTGTGCCGCTATCAGCGAAACACTCAGTGATCGAACGACGAGGAATATAAACGAATACATGAAATACACTGCTTGCTCGTATCCTTGTAATGGCCTGCAAATAGAACATTTCATGTAATGTATATTATAAAGATCGTAAATAGCAGCAAATTAGTTTATGATTCAATTTTAATTTCAACTTCTTATTAAAACTTGCAACGAAATTTCGTCAAAATCAACTTCATATCTGGTGATAATAATATATTAACACCAGGTTTTCATTACTTGATGCCTTCGCTAAATTCGCAATATTCACTGTCTTGACAAAATTTCCAATGATCATCTTTAGGAACGCTGTAATTAACTCGCGATTCATCAGTCTCAAATCAGGCTGGATAGGCCACAATCCTCGAATGAATTTCAACTAAGGCAAGCTTTACTGTAATCCCCAAGTACCCTTTATTTACTACAATCTGTCTCCTTTCTGGGACATTCAGCAGTATGTTGGTTGGTGCTATCGCTGGCGCGCTCGGTATGTGACCTGTATCACATCCTCAATGTTAAAATAGTAGCTGTGTTTACTGTGTTTGAGGTGATCGTATTAAATCTTGGGGTATTTTGCGTTTTAGGCGTCGCGCTTTGTTGTGATTTTCCATAAGTGACCGAGCCAGAGTATTTGGGTGTATTTCGATGCGCTCTTTGTAAATTCTGGTATAGCGTACAATTTCCTCTCTTACGGTTAGCAGGCGTAGGTCGCGGTGTAATAATTCGTTGGGTACAAACCAGGGGGCATTGGTTATCATGCGGAGTACTTTATTTTGAAACCTTTGTAGAATTTCAATATTTGAATGGGAAGCAGTACCCCACAGTTGGATTCCGTACGTCCAGACGGGCTTCAGTATTGCCTTGTATATGAGTATTTTGTTTTGCAGAGACAATTGAGACTTTCATCCAATGAGCCAGTAAAGTTTTCTCGTTTGGATACCAAGTTGCTTTCGCTTAGTGAAAATATGTTTTTGCCAGGTAAGTCTTTTATCTAAGTGCAATCCAAGGTATCTCACATGATCTGCCTGTGGGACTACAATGTTGTTAACTCTAACTGGAGGACAAGAGTCTCTTCTTAAAGTGAACGTTACATTAACAGATTTTGTTTCATTTGCTTTTATCCGCCACTTTTTGAGCCATAGGGATATGTCATTTAACCCTTGTTAACTTTTGTAAGGCTGTTTTTGGGTCGCTATGTGTAGCTAGTATAGCGGTATCGTCAGCAAAGTTTCCCGTTATTAAGGATTCAGATGTCGGCACATCCGCAGGGAAGGGTAAGTAGAGTATGGGACCCAGTACGCTGCCCTGTGGAACTCCTGCTTTTATAGGGCAGAGATTAGACAGTGCTTCCCCTTGTTGTACTATGAAATGACGCATTTTTCAATTTAAATAACAATCCTGCATGCCACACTCGGTCAAACGCTTGAGATATGTCCAGGAAAGCACTGGTGCAGTAAAATTTACCTTCCAGTGCTTCCATGATATATTTTGTTAGTCTGTGTACTTGGTCGATAGTGGCATGCTTGCTGCGAAATCCAAACTGGTGATCAGTAATAAGCTTCTTTTCTTTGAGTACAGGCAAGATTCGTTGTAGCAATAGAGATTCGTATATTTTAGATGGAATAGGTAACAGACTGATGGGTCTATACGATTTCGTTTCTTCAGGTTGTTTCTCTGGCTTAAACAGCATTACAATTTATGCGACCTTCCACTCCAGAGGAAAGAACTGCAGTTAGGTCATCGCATTAAAGAGTGACGTAAGGAAAGTTATACCAGATTCAGGTAGTTCGTGTAATATACGGTTTGTAATAAGGTCGTATCCTGGAGCCTTTTTTGGGTCCGATTTTTTTTATAATTCGGGCAACTTCTGTTTTTGTAAATTTAAGAGGCGTCTCCTGCGTATCTCTAGGACTGTATAAGTGGTTAGTAATTTCTGCTGCATCTTCTGGTGAGCCGTCGTATGGGTGAGGAGTAAAGACGTTTGAGAGGTGCTCTGAGAAGATTCTGGCTTTCTCTTGGTCTGTCCGTGCCCAGGTACCACCAGATTTTCTTATAGGAGGAGAGACGTTGACGGGCCGTTTTAGTCTTCTAGTGGCTTTCCATAAAGAATAATCTGAGGAAGCAGTAGCATCCAGGCTGGTGAGATAATTATGAAATCCGTCATTACGATCTTTCTCTAGAGTACGCTTTAGCTGTCTGTTGGCGTGGTTAAGTTGTTTTTTCGCAACACTCAAACCTCTGGTTGTTTGCCAGCGTTTCCGTATTCTCCTCTTTTTGATTATTAAATCAAATATGTGTTTCGACGTTGTGGGGTCGACGACCAAGCTGCATCTTGCACACTCTTGTTGAAATATAGTACCGCTTCTGTTATTTCATCTTTTGATTTGAGACTAACTGATTCTTGGAATGCTTTTTCTGTAAGCTCACGAAATAGGGACCAGTTAGTTCTTTTGTTATGCAGAGCGCATTTTCTGATGCATTCTTGAGGGGTAGTGTGTAGTTCTACTATGATTGTAGAGTGGTCTGAGGATAGGTCCCAGCAACTCTGACACGATATGATATTCTTTGCGATTCCTTTGCTGACACAAAAATCTATAATATCTGGGATTTTTCTTTTGTCTGTTGGCCAGTAAGTCGGTTGACCAGATGATACCACGTTCATATTTCTTTTTTGTATGCATTTAAGAAGTTCTCGTCCTCTAGGTAGGATAAGCCTGGAACCCCAAAACGAATGCTTGGAATTAAAATCACCTCCTGCAATAAACCTATGTCCAAGTAGCTGAAAGAAATTACTGAACTCCGTTTCTTTTATAGTAAATTTAGGTGGACAATAGAGGGCCGATATAGTGATGTCACTAATCCAGTCCGTTATCACAATGTTTGTAGCCTGAATGTAGTTTTTGCAGTAGTGTTCTATTAAATGGTGCTTGATGTTTGACCGGATAAGAACGGCCGATCCTCCATGTGCTTTGTTGTTTGGGTGATCAGTATGGTACATGTTGTATCCTGGTAGACTAAAGTGGCTTTTGTATGTGAAGTGGGTTTCCGAGATTAGTAAAACATCTATGTGGTTTATTTTGACGAATATTTTTAACTCTTCCGAGTTGGTTTGACAAGCCATTGGCATTCCATACACACATTTTTAATGCTGTGAATGTGATGGCATTTTTGAGATTAGATCGGTTAGGGTCTGGGTCAGAACTTGGTTCATCAGGGCAACAAGTGATTCCGTAATTGTTTTGAGTTCATTCGTTTTTAGATTTTCATCTTTTGTGTTCATTGTTTGTGTCTTAGGTTGTTCAGGGACTTCTTTTGTAGCTTGAGCATAGGATTTTCCATTACTTGTTAATTTGTTTGCAGGTTCTTGTTCCTTTCTAGGGTATCCATGGCTTTTTCTTGCTTTGGTGATTGGAGCGGGATATCGGACTTTCAACAGCTCTTTGTAGGCTGTGCAACCTTTGTAGTTAGCTGGGTGGTTTCCCTCGCAAAGGATATATTTAACTTCTTTTAAGTAAGTAACAAGCTGAAGTGTGATGAGAACACGCACATTTGACGCATCTGGGCTTTCTGTTGCTAAATCTTTGTGTGTGGTTGTAATCTTGGCAATAAGTGCATTGAGGAATTACTCGCCTTGGTCTGGGTGCTCCAAATGATATGCGACATTGTAGTAGATATTTAACGCTATAAATGTCTTTATTATTTTCAAGAGGTCCTAATTCGATGTTCCACATTGAAAGCGCCTGTTTTGTTCTAGAGTTTTGAATGTTCCAGATATTTATAACTTTATGGTGAAGCGCCTCAATAGCTATTTTTATATCCTCTTTGTCTGTAGATGGGTGTAGATTGTTTAGGACAACTCTAAAACTGCGGTCTTGTTTTGGCTGGTATCTATAGAATTCCGTATCTTTAACCTTCAGTTCTTTGTAAATAGTGGAGTATGATTCGGCTGTTTTCGATTATATCTTAACTCTGTCGCCTCGTAATACCTTTATTTCATATTTTCCTTTTGCTACGGCTTCTAATAATTTCATTTAGGGTTGTATGTTCTTCACTCCATCAATAAATAGTGGAGGAGGTCTTGTGGGCTTCTGTGTTTGTATTTCTGGTTTATCGGGTTGCTCTATATCGTCGAGCCCTTTGAAGCTGTTGGATGTTGGTACTACTGGTGTAGCAAGCCAGTAATTCAATTTTGTCTGGTTTTGATTGCGCTTTACTGCGTCTGGACTGGATCTTAGCCTTTTGCCATAAAGCACTTTTGTGAACAGCTGTTCTTCTGATTCTCCAGCTGTTTTATCTATCAGTTCAATATTCCCTTGATTAGTTGTTCCACTAAAAGAGCTTGATCTTGGGCGGTTTATGAACATTCCTTTGTGTAAAAGTTGTTGGGTCATAGTTTTTGGGTCATTCTTATCTAAATTTTGTTTATTATTGCTCATTTTGATTTTGTTCCCACGAGTAGGGTCGATTTAATACGTCACAAGAGGGGTGACGCCCATTCCCTCAAGAGGGCAAAATACAACGGCGTTTGCCGGGTCCGCCGAGGTTGGCGCTTAGAACTTGCCTCCTGCAAGCCATGCATCCCATCGGCACGGGATTAGGGTAACTTTTTAAAGAGGTATTCTACCTCGCGGCCCGGGCGACTTAGCCAAGGCCCTCGATTCTGTCGATGAACAGAGTTGCGAGTTGTGGGGGTCATTTCCTACCTCCAGCAGGTTCTGGCTTGTTAGGCCAGAGTTTCTTCGGGTTAATTAACGTCGCCCGATGCTCGACGTTGATCTTTTGCGGCTGGTTAGATCTTCACTCAGCCAACCCTCCTATTTTTTCATACGGTCTTGGGACCGTCAAAGGCAGAGTTAATAGACCATCAGAAGTGGGTCAAAAGTTATCGGAAAGACTGGAGTGAAATCCACAATGTCCCAGCTAGGGGCTATAGGAACTCAAGTCAAGTAAGTCAACATATTCACACTTTGCCAACATAATTAACATCCAAGTTAAACTCTGTGATTATAGTTATAACGTATCGCTTTGTTTTAAGTCATTACTCAAAATATAGGGACCATTTGAGTAATTAACAATCGCAGTAATATTAATCTTAAATACCTTCTTCAAGCATTAAGAACTTTCACAGGTTGTCATATTGCGGTGTAATTTAATCTGCGCTTAAAGTAGTCTTGACCAGAAGATGTCTCTTCTGTGTAGAGTAATATCGACGAGTACAATTTTCTTTTAATACACCCTTGTGGTTTCTTGTCGTGTAGTATCAGCTCGAATCATTTGACCGTGTACAACGTAAAGCTACCCAAATTATCAGTACTCTATGAAATATTGCGTAGAGACGGTTCACTGTTTGTCCTCTATCGCACTTATCGGGGAGTGTTCCGTAGAGCTGTTTGGTCTGATTCTTGCGACCAAATTCCACCTTCGCAAGATACTCCGAAACCAATAGTGGGGTTTTCAAGGAACTTTCGTAATGGGTACCGTCAAAAAATGCGCGTACACTTATATAAAAGACTTGCTACCCTCGTATGATACATGATAACATCAGGTAACACGTAAGCTCACTTGTCCTCCTCTCCCATCATTTTTTTTAGGAAATATTAAGTTTAAATGAATATGATGACTTTGCCTTATTGCTGATTACTTCAGTTCCAATTTATATGACAGAACGAAACAGGTATTTAAACGTGCCTTTTATCTTGACTCTCAATACTGCATGGTGGCGTAGCCTTAATTCCCTTTCTGTAAAAATGATTACAATGATAGTTTAATGCATTTTTTCTTAATTTCAAACAAATTTAGGACCAAATAAATAAGTTATACATCAACGCACTATTTCAGTAGGTAAGCGCAAGCGTCGTCTGTTATCTTTTCAACTAAAACTACTTCATTACAGTTGCCTGGTAGAATAGATAAGGCCGACCATTGCTTTTTGTAGTCTCGATTTTTGTTATTTTTAATTATTTTGTCGTGTGCAATAAAGATATATTTCATTTTATTTCATTTAAATCATAGTTAATCTATTGATGATTACATCCTAGTGATGATTGTTTTGCACACCGTAACAACTGTACATGCGAGCAGAGGCCGGCAAAAGTGGTAAAAATCCAATCCAGGTAACGAGCACAATAATTGTAGTGCCTCGCAGAATGTTTGGGTTTTTCAAGAATCTTGAGCGGCACTGCATTGTAATCGGCAGGGCGTATCAATTACCATCAGCTAAACATCCTGCTCGTCTCATCCCGTATTGTCATAAAAAAAATAACTCCCAACGTTTAAGCTTATCAAAGGTTTTATATAAATTTTGATCTGACCTGCAAATAGGAAGCTGTTTATTCCCATTCATATTCATAACATACATTCATTTTTAACCGACTTCAAAAAGGAAGAGGTCATCAATTCGATCGGTATATCTTTTTTATGTATGTACACCAATTACTCTAATATTTATGATCCAATTTACGTAATTTTTCTTTAGTTCGAAGCAGGATATATGCCATTTTACATAGTTTGGCCCAGTAGTTTTCATTTTAGAACAATACTGGGCAAATATTTATGAAAATTTTTGTTTACCTCGATGATATAATTGTTTTTTGTGTACGGCTTTTTTAGGAGTTTATTACAATTATTAACTCACACTAAAAAGTAAAAAATAAAAAAAAATACGTTTAAAAAAACTGACTTCAAAAACTGAAAACTAATAAATAACTAAAAATTTAATTTAATACACATTTACCTTTAATATTAACTAGCTGACCCGACAGACGTTGTTCTGTTCATAATAAAATAAAACTCTTGCGGATGGAATTTTGGAAAATCTTAGATGACTTCTACTCGTTGAAAAGAATATTCCTACCAAATTTCAAGTCTTTAGCTCTAGTGGTTCCAGAGATATCGTGATGAGTGACTATATACCTGGAAATCTCTTATATGTATATAGATTGAACATGGGAAATGGATTGTCTTGATTCAGACCACAAACTTTCAAGGATTGGCCTTAAGATTTGAATGGTCAGGGCGAATGCAAGAAATATCGGAAATTAAAGATTTGCAGGCTAACTCGACATGCAAAATGTTCATTAAGTAGTTGCTGCAGATCTGAAGAATTGTTATTATCATTGAAGCGTGATGTATAATTGTAAAAATTTAAGCTGTGCATCTTCGAGAGGTTGCAGTGATCCAATATGATGGTGAATCTGTCCATATATCTACAATATCAAAAGCAAAACCCGTATTACTGATTTATAAACACTTTTTTTAGAATTAGCATACATAATACATAGGAATATTTATGGAATAGCAGAACAAACGAGTGTGCGGGTCACCTGGTGTTAAGTGATCACCGCCGCCCACATTCTCTTGCAACACCAGAGGAATCACAAGAGCGTTGCCGGCCTTTCGTTCTAAGATGTCTGCCCCAAATGAGGTCATTTGGAAACAAACATTGTATTTTTGAGTGTTTTCTAGAAAACACAATTCTTGCGTTTCTCCGCAGAATACTCGCAAACAACGACCATCGGCCCAATGCGAAAGCTAGTATGCAAGCAGTACTACAGTACAGTATAAGTACTGCAATCGTATCGAAACGCTGCTTGATTGAAATCAGTACTTCATAAATTTCTTCTTGTGCGTCGAAAATTATCTATAAGTTGTTGATCTCTTAGGTTTTACTGGATGATTTCGTATTGCCAGCCGATCCGTTTTACGGGCTGCTACGCTTTGCTCTTGTGATTCATAGCACCACGTCGATCCACACTAATGCGGTTCTTATCTTCAGTCCTTTCATTCGCAATGTTTCGAATCCTAGTTGCATTACGTCTTTGTCAGGAATAATTTGATCGTCTTAGTCATGACATTGTTAATGATAATATCGGCACAATAAACTAATATTCACTCGCACACTCGAAACAAACACACCAACCAGTCAACTTGAATAACATGACGTGCACTGTCAGTTGTATTTTATTACTCATGTAGCGTGAAACTAACAAAAATTTCATTGAATTCTTTCTATTCTCAAGATGTCATCAAAATGTCAATCCATACAATATGTATCAGAAAATAATTCTTTTTTATAATAATATTTTTTCGTGATTTTTTCGATATTTTATTATTTATTATCCTATTCCGGACTAAGAGAAATCCAAAAAATCAAACAACAGAAAAATTGATCTAGCCGTAGTTATGTATCGGGCGTCGGGAATTGAGTTTTTAAAAAGCACTTTATTTAACAATATTTAATGTTACTCAGAGGTAAATTGGAACAAGACTGATTAAACAATATTATAATTAAACTAAAGAAATGTAAAAGACAATGGGTGCTCGATCAGCACTACGTCGGGGTACGGAGTGGCAACGTATGCAGGTTTAGCCGTGTTGGGCCTGCGTTACTCCTCCCTCTTTAAGCTGGAAGCTGACCCGGCAGCTTCCTACAATGTCCTCACTGTGTTGTTCAGCGGTGTCCTTGGCTGCATGCGACTTCCTCCAGCTAATGATCCTTGTGACTCCAACAGCAATCAGCAAGCCATATAGGATAAGGGTAGTCCAACTTGGTGTTGCCATCATGGTGGTCCAGTGTGGTTCCTCCGTGACATATATGTCTTGGGCAGGTGCTGCAGGTTGTCCAGTTCTATATTTTCCCATTTAATATGATACTGTACTGGTACACTCTTTTCAATATTTCTAGACAGTGGAACAACTTCATTAAATGTAATCTCTTTGCGGTTTGAGTTAAATGTTTTATTGAGTATCTCAACTTGGTATTCCTCTGTAAGGGTAAGTAAGAATGTACCTGAAGCCTTTTTATATGTAGATTTTGCTAAACACTTGATGTGGATGACTGCTTCTTCTCTCAGCACAATTACCCAAGTATTGTCCTTGATCCTCTGCACTATACTTTTATTAATCTGCATTTTCGCGCGTGTACAGTTTGACGTGCGGTGTTGAATTCGCGATATAATACAATCTTCCGATGACATCGTTGATGCTGTGTTGGACATCTCGCAGAGCTGCGTGTTTCCGTTGATTGTTCTGCATTTGCCTTCCAGGTATTCGTACTCATCGCTACCAAGTGCTAGGTATTTGGGTTTTAGAATGTTAGTTAGGTTTGACAAGTTAGGGATGGAGTACATGTGGATGAGGTCATATATATTAGAATCAATGGAAGGGATTTCTAAGATAAAAGTCAAAGAATGTTCCGTACTATATGATTTTACTTTTATAGATTTTTACAACTCATGAATCTTATTTAAACTTATATCTGCTACTGGCAAAAACTTATGTTTTTTATGAATTATTGAAATTTCATTTAAAAGGTTACATGGACTTTATACTAGGGTGCATTACTCCTAATTGCGCAAAAGTCATTGCGTCTTCTAAAATTTTTAATCTATCTTATAAAATTTGTAAGCTAAAATCTATTTCTACGTACATTTCTAAGAAATGTAAATGGTTGGCAATTTTATCGCTAATCCGTGATTGATTTTTGGATTTGGATGGTTAGAAGCAATTTATTTTGATTTAAATTATTTTTTTCAATTTGATGGCTTAATTCTTTAATGGTATTTTCGGCAAGTATTAGGGATTTGCCCTGGGTGCTCGCGATATTATTTACTTTATTATGAATATTAGAAATTTCTGCTTCGAATTTAAGTGCATCATCGTTATCCAAATTTCCTGTGATTGATTTTACTACAGAGCCTAAACCATTTACAAGGCCTCTCTTCCTTCTATTAATGTGCGGAATAATAAAACAATTTTTTTTACTTATAAGAGATATACTATGTGCTATTTGATCTTTGTACGATCTATGCATGTCTCCAATCGATGTATCTTTTTCGGCAGCTTTAACACTCTCGAATAAAGGTAAAAGTTTAATTGATGTTAAATCGTAATACGTGACATTATACACACATGCAAGATTAAAATAATCGACTTGTCGTAGTACTTTACCCTGTTTAAGCAAAAGGATTCCGTTCTCATCATTTATAGGGACAAGCGTTACGTCGTCGGCGGTTGTTGTGAGCACGATTGCTCCTGAGATGTGGATCCTGAAACAAGATGAGGTATTCGTAGAAGCTTGAAGTGTACTGTGATTGATTTTGAGTTAGGGTGGTTACCTATAATCTCCGCTACGTTATTAAGGTGAAGATGAATAATTTTATACGGACCTTTAAATACGGGCTTAGTTTTATCATTTCTTGCTGTCTTAGCTACTTGTTTGTATACTATTACCACCTACCTTGAGCGCAATTTCTTCGGCGTTTTGGTTGCGCTTGGCGATGACAGCCCCCTTTTTTTTTGACATATGAGCTGCTATGCATTCTTGTACGGCTTCAGTGTTCATCTTGTGTTTTATTACATAATCCTGGTAAAACACCTTGGGATAGTAAATTTCTAAAGGGTTATACAGTGTTGTGAAGTGTATATGAATATTGTGTAATGCACAAATATCTTTGATTACATCATTATCAAACTTTGTGTCTGAGTCTGTTGTGATTTGGTATGGAAGTCCCAATGTGGATATGACTTGTAATAGTGCGTCTGCTACGTGAACACTGCTACATGCACTGATGGGAATAGCTTGAGCAAATTTAGAAAAATTATCGATTATAGTTAGAAATGTAACTCCTCCTGTCGAGTACAGATCCATGTAAAGGTGTTCCATTGGTTTTCTGGGTGTATCAGTTAATGCTAAAGCTGGTTTAAATGGATTTCGCTTTAAGACATATGTCACATTGGTATTTACTAAATATATTTAAACGAACTGAATTTACTAAATATATTTGAACGAACTGAATATTGGGATGAAAATGAATATACATAGGTACTTCATATAATAATAATAATAATAATAATAATAATAATAATAATAATAATAATAATAATAATAAATAATAAATTGTTTATTTCTTTAACAAAAAGTACTTAAAAACTAGGGGCAGGTGTCTCCCGTTAAGCTTATCGCCTGTGTTGGGAGTCACCGCTCTTTAACCTTTATTTATAACAAACAAAATTACATTATACTTAAGAGTTATTCATACATGTAAAAGTTAACTAATAAAAATATAATTTTGACCTTTTTTTTACAATGCAAATTACACAAATGAAATAATATGTACTTTAAAACTATTTGTGAAAGTTCTACCATTATACGTTACGTTACTACTATATATAAAATAGACATGATCAGAGAAAGGGGAAAGAAGGGAAATGAGTGTTTAGTGTGCAAGTGTGTGTATGTGTGTGTGTGTGTGTGTGTGTGTGTGTGTGTGTGTGTCTGTGTGTGTATGTGTGTGTGCGCGTGAGTGTGTATTTATATAAATATACTTGTAGCATACACAACTAGCTACTCAGCAACTGTTCTACCCAGTCATAGGATTTGGGTTCTAACCAGTTAGATGTAAGCTTTTTACATTCATATACGTTTTTTGAATATATCTGTAATTCTTTATTTATTAAATTATATAATTTTGCAGAGCGCTTATTGAACTGTCTATCAGCAAAAGTTGAGTTTGACTTAGGAACTACTACCACAATGTCTTTTCTTCTTTTTTGCAGGATTTTAGGGTCATAAGCGAGGGATTTATGCTTTCTTGTAATAGTGTTTCTAATATATAGTTTTCTAATTGTGGTATTTTAGTTTCTTTATATAAGCTATCCGTGGGAAATCTGCGTTTTTTAAAGTACATTGTTTTAATAAGATTACGTTGTGTTCGTTCAAGTTCAAGGAATTTTGTTCTAGTGGCCCCACCCCAGATCGTTATACAATACGTTAGTACAGTTTGTACCAACGATGTATAGATCTCTTTCAGGAGATCTTTGTCTTCCAATTTGGGGCCAGCCGGCACCCTCGGTACTACGTATCTTAATGATTTAAAATCCAGGTTAGTTTTCTCAACCTCTGCATTATGTAGTCTATTTGTGGATGCCAAGAAAGTCTCTGATCCAATATGATACCGAGATATTTAGTTTGAAAAACTTTCAGAATATATGGGCAGTTACAATGTGCGATATTAACGCAGTCGTGAATTTGTATTTTGAATTCTCTAGCAGCTTGGGCATCGTTATATAAACTGTAGCACATGTAGTTGGTCTTATCTGCATTTAGAGTAAGTAGATTCATATTTAACCAAGTGTAAATTTCACGCAAACCCACTTCAGTATATTTCCTTACACTGTCCCATGAGTCACCAGTGAATACTATCGCAGTGTCATCGGCATACGAGAAGATGTTTGCGTTCTTGAGCTTCATATCACATAAGTCATTTATATATATTAAAAATAGGGTTGGGCCAAGAACGCTGCCCTGTGGTACGCCGTATGATACTGACTCGTATTCGCTGGTGCAGTCACCTAGTTTTACTTTTTGCTTACGTTCAGAAAGATAGTGACTGAATAGGTGTAGCTGTGTTCCTCTAATACCAATAGCTTCTAGTTTATGTATAAGAATGGGGAGAGAGACAAAAGCTTTCTTGAGATCTAGAAAAACTGAAATACATTTTTTATGTTTGTCAACTTTCTCAACTACTAGGTATAATATATATCTTTGAATCGTAAGTAACATGTTAGGCCAATGGTAATTTCGATGTAACTGCTTATGCGTCTCTTGAATACCTCGATGGGCTGTTTTTCCTTCGTGGTATTTCTTAATTAATTCTTGTTGTTCATTTTTATTTTCAACTAAAGTGACGCGAGCTGTGCATCTAATTAATTTAGGGCCTCTATCGTTAAAGATTGTAGTATATACTCTGGAAAAGGCCAAGTATAGCTCTTCATTATAGTAATAGCAACGGAATATTCTACCTGCTATAGTGTGTTCTTTTAAGAAACGTATAATTTCCTGTTCCGTATTATTAATTGGAATAAACACATCTTTGATGACTGTTTTAGAGCGATTATCGACTCTATATTCTAAACCAGGGGTTGATCGTATGTGAAATTGCTTCAATTTTCTGTCTATAGCGTCTGTCAGTATTAGTATGCGGTGCAGTATAGTATCAGGTTGGGTGTAATTTGTACTTATTAACTGGTTCTCACTAATTGTGAGTGCACTCATGCTGTCTGATTCAGCCTGAGAGAGTACAAGTACTGGTAAGTTAATGTTACTTGTGGATGATTCAGGTTCTTCCACATTATTTTGGGCTGATTGCTCCATCTCGTTTTCTCTACGTGTATTTTCAAAAATTCTATCTATTATATTACCGTCGTAATTATCTTCAAAATTTACAGCTAGGGAATCTATGCTATTATGAAAAATTTTAACCCTACATAATGCATGTGCATTAGTGTTTTGACGTCCTTTTTTATATATTACGTTAAAATCATACTCAGCAAGCTTTAGACGCCAACGAGTTAACTTAGAATTAGGGTTCTTTAATGACATAAGCCAAGTGAGTGGTCTATGGTCTATGTAAATTGTAAATTTGTTACCATATAGATAAGGTCTAAAATATTTTGTTGCCCATATAATGGCTAACAATTCATTTTCAATAGTTGAATAACGCGATTCTGTGTCGGAAAGCGTACGTGATGCGTAGGTTACCGGCTTATCCGATCCCACTTTTCTTTGGGATAAAACCGCGCCAAAAGCTACGTCTGATGCATCTGTTGTTACTATAAACGGTTTATCAAAGTTTGGATATTGTAAGATTGGGGCATTTGTTAAGATTTGTTTACATTTATTAAAAGAATCAATAAATTCAGCGTTGTGTGTAACTTTACTTTATTTCTTTAGACAAAGTGTCATTGGTTTTGGTAAGTTTAGCAAAATCGTTATGAACTTCCTGTAGTATCCTACAAGTCCAAGAAAAGCTTTTATTTCTTTTTGATTTTGGGGCAGTGGGAAGTTTAATACGGCTTTGATTTTGTCTTTATTTGGTTTAAGACCTTCGTCCGTTAGTTCGTACCCTAAAAAGTTCACGTTTTTGTAAAAATTCAGATTTTTCAAGCTGTATTTTTAAATTATGAGTTTTAAATCTATCAAATACCTGTCTAAGTTTGTCAATGTGTTCCTGAAGGGATGTAGAAGCTATTATTACGTCATCAAGGTACGAATAAACGTTGCTAAGGCCTCTAAGTATATGGTCCATTAGCCTCTGAAACGTACTTGGTGCGTTTTTTAAGCCAAAGGGCATTCTTAAAAATTTGTAATGCCCTCTCTCTGTAGAGAATGCTGTCTTTTCTATATCATTAGGGTGCTTTTCCACTTGATGGTACCCACTAGCTAAATCTAATGTTGTAAAGTATTGGGCTCTTCCTAACCTATCAAGTATGTTAGGCAAGGGATACTTATCTTCTACTATTCTATCATTAAGACGTCTATAATCTATAACAAGACGCCATTTAACTTTACCGGACGCATCTGGTTTCTTCGGTACTATATGTGTTGGACACGACCAAGGTGATATGCTCTCTCTTATGATACCTTGTCGTAATAAGTTATCCATTTGTTTCTTTATTTCGTCCCGTTGTTTAGGGGCTTGTCTGTAGTTACGAACAAAGATAGGGTTGTTATTTGTCAATCTTAGTTCGTGTTTCACAGCATGAGTGAAAGTTAAGGATATATGTTTTAAATAAAAAATTTCTCGATATTGATAACATATTTTTGTTACTTCCCTTTTTTCTTCTTCATTAATGTAATTTGTACGTATTTGATTTAAATTTTCTTTTAATATTTTGTCCACATCTGGATTTACTTTTAACGAATTTATTTTACTTGTTTTTAGATTATCAGATATTTTTCTAACTTAATATTGGTTACAACTGGGATAAATTTATTTTCGTTATTATAATTTATAACAGTGGTTCTGAAGAAACGGATCACCTCATGGGCTGCGTTCAAGCGGCATTTGATGACGTGCTTGCTCAGATCCCCTCCGCTGAAATCGTAGTCTTGGGTGATTTCAACGGGCACAATGCCGAATGGCTTGGATCACGTACCACAGACTACGCAGGGCGATCTGTGCATAATTTTGCATTGGCGTATGGTCTGTCCCAATTGGTTGAGTCGCCGACGCGGCTCCCGGATGTGGATAGCCACATGCCGTCCTTATTAGATCTTCTGCTGACTACACATCCCGATGGTTACCAGGTCTCTGTCGACGCCCCTCTCGGAACATCCGACCATTGCCTGGTCAGGAGTGTAGTGCCTATCCGACGCCAACGTCGCAGACCACCAGCGACCCGCCGCGTTTGGCACTACAAGTCAGCAGATTGGGATAGGATGCGTTCCTTTTTTGCATCCTACCCTTGGGGCAGGGTTTGTTTCCTTTCAGATGATCCTAGTGCCTGCGCCGTTGCAGTAGCCGATGTGATACTGCAGGGCATGGATATTTTTATACCAAGCTCTGTAGTACCGATCGGTGGCAGATCACAGCCCTGGTTCGATGCGTCAGTTAAAGCAGCATCTGACTGCAAAAAACAGGCGTATCGAACTTGGGTTGCGGCGCTGGGCTCAAAGGATCCGAACTGCAAAGTTCTGAAGAGGAAATATAACCGTGCCTCCAGATTTTTTAAGCGGCAAATCGCCCGTGCGAAATCGAAGCACGTCGTCAAAATTGGCGAGCAGCTTTCCAGTTACCCGACCGGAACACGCAAGTTCTGGTCGTTGTCGAAAGCTGCTCTTGGTAACTTCAACCAGCCGTCCATGCCGCCGTTGCACATGAGGAATGACACCCTGGCCCATACGGCAAAAGAGAAAGCCGATATCCTGTGCACTCTTTTTTCCTCCAACTCGACTCTTGACGACAACGGAAAAACACCGCCTACCATCCCGCGGTGTCAGAGCTCCATGCCTGAAGTACAGTTCCGACAGAAAACTATTAGGCGAGCTCTGTTTTCGTTGGACGTCAGGAAGTCGAGCGGGCCGGATGGCATTTCTCCAATCGTGCTTAGAACGTGTGCCCCTGAGTTGACGCCGGTGCTAACGCGTTTATTCCGGCACTCTTATTCAAAAGGCGTAGTCCCTGATTCATGGAAGTCAGCCCTTGTCCATCCGATCCCAAAAAAAGGAGACAGTTCGGATCCGGCAAACTACAGGCCTATTGCTATTACCTCCCTACTCTCCAAAATTATGGAGAGCATAATTAACCGCCAGCTCTTGGTATACCTTGAGGGTCACCAGTTGATCAACGACCGGCAGTACGGCTTTCGCCATGGTCGGTCGACTGGTGATCTTCTGGTATACCTAACACACAGATGGGCGGCGGCTATTGAAAGCAAGGGGGAAGGCCTGGCAGTTAATCTGGATATAGCGAAGGCCTTTGATCGTGTATGGCACAAGGCGCTCCTCGCAAAACTTCCATCATTTGGGCTTCCCGAGAGCTTATGCAAGTGGACCTCCAGCTTCCTCACTGGGCGCAGCATACAGGTCGTTATCGACGGTTATTGCTCGAATCCCAAGCCCGTGAACGCTGGAGTGCCCCAAGGCTGTGTGCTATCTCCCACGCTGTTTCTTCTGCATATCAATGATATGTTGGACACCGCCAACATGCATTGCTATGCAGACGACAGCACTGGTGATGCCGTATACACGGGCCATGCAGGTCTCTCTCGGGAAAACGTCGACCAGTGCCGGGTGAAACTTGTGTCTTCTATCGAGTCCTCTCTCGAGAAGGTCGCGGAATGGGGTAAGTTGAACCTTGTCCAATTTAACCCCCAGAAGACTCAAGTTTGCGCGTTTACCACTAAAAAAACCCCATTTGCCGTATCACCGCTCTTCGAGAACACTTCCCTTAAAGCCTCGCCTAGTATCGGAATCTCGAGCAATTGCCAATTCCGTGGCCATCTGGAGGGCAAAGCCAAACTGGCTTCAAAGAAACTGGGCGTCATAAATAGAGCACGGCAATACTTCAAGCCGGCCCACATTCTAGCGCTCTACAAAGCGCAGGTCCGGCCTCACATGGAGTATTGCTGTCATCTCTGGTCTGGTGCACCCCAGTATCAGCTCGACCCATTTGACCGCGTGCAACGCAGAGCAGCTCGAATTGTCGGGGACCCAGTACTCTGTGAACGGCTGGATCACTTGACGTTGCGTAGAGACGTCGCTTCATTGTGTGTCTTCTACCGCATTTATCACGGGGAGTGTTCCGAAGAGCTGTTCAACCTGATTCCTGCCGCCGAATTTCACCTTCGTACGACACGCCACAAGTTACGATATCATCCCCACCATCTGGATGTGTGGCGGTCCTCCACAGTGCGGTTTTCAAGGAGCTTTCTTCCTCGTACCACGAAGCTGTGGCATGAGCTTCCTTGTGCGGTGTTTCCGGGACGATACGACATGGGTATCTTCAAGAAAAGCGCGTACACCTTCCTTAAAGGCCGGCAACGCTCTTGTGATTCCTCTGGTGTTGCAGGAGAGTGTGGGCGGCGGTGATCACTTAACACCAGGTGACCCGTACGCTCGTTTGTCCTCCTATTCCATAAAAAAAAAAAAAGGAACCATTTTTTAACGTCACAAAGGCTGCGGGTGACTCTAAGTCTTCCGACCAATGAAGTTTTTCTTGTAAATATTGGCCATCGATATGATGTGTTTTAACTTGAACCAATTTTTCACATTTAGGACCTATTTTAATCTTCCTAATTGGTTTATTTAGGTACATCGGAATATCTACCGCCGATGTGCGCAATATATTTTTATTTAAATCTATTGTACTTTTTAGTTACCTCAATAAGTCACAACCTATAAGACCTCTATATTTAGGATCGAAATCAAATATAAGAAATTTATGACTAAGATTAATATTAAAAATTGGTGGTAAGGGTAGGTTTATTACATAATTATGACGAGAAACGCTCTGAGCCTTTGATATTTCAAAAGGTTCATATTTCAGATTAAGTTCATAATAAGTATTAAAAATAGCATCTGAAGCAATTACACTTCGGCTTGCTCCAGTGTCAATAAGAAACTTACCTTCTTATTCGGGTATTTCTATGTAAGGGAGGTGATCCCTGACCAACGAGTTTATTTTCACTAGGCCTGGTCTGGCATCTCCTGGGTTTGAGGAAAATCCTGCTGGTACTCCTCTTCAGGTGTACTACATGATATGGGTACTCACCTTCGTTGTAGTTGCTGTGGCATTCATTCCCATATACTGGTTGACCTTGAGTATAGAAAACGTTCTGAGCAGCATACTGTTTACTCACGGACCACATAGTAACATCGGAACTTATTTTAGGTGTTACCTGTTTATGAGGTACATTAAATTGCCTAAAGTTCGCATTGTTTCTCTTCCTAAAATTACCTGAGTTTCTCTTAAAATTAGGTGTAGGGGGTATAGACATATTTTGACTATTTACGAAATTTGAAGGCTGGTGGTGCTGAGGTTGCGTCCCTATAAAATTCCTTGACGGAATATTCCGCTGTTGCGAAACTCTAGGGGCATCCTTTTGCTTAAAATGGGAAGTAGGTGACCCGTTATAAAAAGGTTCCTGCCTTGCTCCCATAATTGCTGACTCTAATGTTAACGGTTTACTTATTCTAACTCCTAACGAAACATTGATGTCTAATTGATTGTTATATTGCTCTATAACCATTTCCTCATAGTACGAACGGTCACCGTGTTTACCGACCGAGTACAGAGTATCTAACAACTCACGGAGTCAGTTGCCAAATGTCTCCGCATCTTCGTATTTATTCCTACGGGTCCGCGTGAGCTCCTGCATCACCTGGATTTCGTTGCGCGGTTCTCCTAAACGTCTAATTAGAGCGTTTTTAATGGAGTCCCACGTTATTAACGACTCATCGTAGGCTATCGCATCAATAGCGACGCCTCCTAACTTACTTTTTGATAAACATATAAATGCCGGGTGAACCCGGGAGGGTTCACTTAATAGTTGTATAATATTCTCTACTTCTCTAATATAAAAATTTAATAACTTTGGGTTCCCATCATACAGTGGCTCGGCAAGGAATTTAAAATCTTTATCACATTCACTGAAAGACATTGCGTTTCAGATTACACTATTGTTCTAATACTCGGTACTTATCACCTAGATACACCTTTCTTGTTACTAAGTAAGTATAACCCGTTATTTAGCGATATTAGCTGTACGCAACGTTCTTTAACTTTTATAATAAAATATATATAATACTAGGACAGTAGATATACCAGGATACTTGAATAGCGAGAGTACTCACCAAATCAGCATCTGCATCTGCTGTCGAGTCTTGCCCAGCGCGTGAATTCCCAATGTTCCGGGTTTCCGTGCGCGTTGATGATGATGTCCCAACGACCGACGAGGTTCTTTAATTCTTGCGGTTTAGCGGCTCGAAAACCACGGCTACTTTACACTCGGAAGATTTTATACCGACGAAAAGAAGCTACCGCAAGACTATTCGACTGCGCCAGTTATGTATCGGGCGTCAGGAATTGAGTTTTTAAAAAGCTCTTTATTTAACAATATTTAATGTTACTCACAGGTAAATTGGAACAAGACTGATTAAACAATATTATAATTAAACTAAAGAAATGTAAAAGAATGGGTGCTCGATCAGCACTACGTCGGGGTACGGGGTGGCAACGTATGCAGGTTTAGCCGTGTTGGGCCTGCGTAACTCCGTTCTTGAGTTATAAATGGTGTAACTAACACGACTTTGTTTTATATATATAGATATAATAGTATTATTACATACAAATAATAGTATTTATTAATATTAAAGTTAAAGGTGTATTAAATTAAATTTTTAGTTATTTGTTACCTTTCAGTTTTTGAAGTTGGTTTTTTTAAACGTAGTTTTTTTTATAAGTATTGAAAACTACACAGAGGTTTGGATTGTAAGAATATCGTACACAACAGAAAGCAAGTAATATAATGTAAGTACTCACGCAAGAGTGTTTCTCAATTGCATACAAATAAAGAATAGATTGTTAGCATATGATATAAATATGATTCCACCAATAACATCATTAAAACGCCGCACGAGTTTCGTGTCTCTATTATACTCTTCTCGAATACTTCTCCAAAATGGAATTTCAATTTGCTGAAACAGATGAAACTGTAATTTAATCTTTACAAGTATCATGTCATCAAGTTCTTGTTTTATATTCGTAAATAAAGAACTATAACAATATGATATATTATAATCAAAAAAAATACTCTGGTGAATTTTATAAAATAAAATTTAATACTCAGCTCTCCTAGAGTCATTTCAAATATTGAAATACTAGATTGGCTTGTATAAAAAGCAATAAAATTGTTTAAAACGCTTATAAAATTAAATTAAAATCTAAATCTTACCAATCTTAAAATCAATTAAGTGACAAGGTAATAAGTAACCCTGTTACAGTATTTTATATAAAAAAAATAGTAGCAAAAATAATGGTTAATTATCTATATAGTAAATTTATAATATATCTGAGAATAAAAAAAATAAGCTACCATAAAACTACATATTAGTACCAGACTAAATTTCAAAAGAACATCACAAATGCGTTATTCAGTTTAAACAATTTATTTTATGACAATAAGGGACGAGACGACTGCCCATTATAATGCAGTGCCGCAAGATGTTTCATTGTCTCATTTGCCCAGTAATTTCACTAGCTACGGCGCCTTTCAGACCGAAACACGGTAATGTATACACATTACTGCGTTTCAGCGTATCAATTACCATCAGCTGAACGTCCTGCTCGTATCATCCCTTAATTTCATAAAAAAAAGCTACGGCACCCTTCAGACCAAAACACAATAATACTTACACATTATTGCTTCACGACGACTCCACAGTGCGGTTTACAAGGAGCTTTCTTCCACGTACTACAAAGCTGTGGAATGAACTTCCTTGTGCGGTGTTTCCGGGACGATACGACATGGGTACCTTCAAAAAAAGCGCGTACACCTTCCTTAAAGGCCGGCAACGCTCCTGTGATTCCTCTGGTGTTGCAAGAGATTGTGGGCGGCGGTAATCACTTAACAACAGGTGACCCATACGCTCGTTTGTCCTCGTATTCCATAAAAAAAAGCAACACTCATTTTGATATCTATTATATTTATTCACAAAAACCAATCCTATTCTAGAATTTTATTCAACAGTTGTATAATGTATAGTGAGGGTAAAAAAACACGAATGAATGACGCCACGAATGATTTATTGACCCAGGTATACTATAACTTAAATGAATTTCTTAATGATTACACAGATTGGGAATGGAGCAACCGCTCTCAGGCTGTTAAAAAATAACTTTAATTGTACAATATTACTTTATAAACATATTTTGTATAAAAAAAAGAAGCCTGCTGAGTTTGTTGCGCCCATTCTTTTCAGTTCTGAGGCATTCTTTTTGGTATGGGTAGTTTTTGACGTTCAATAAGTGATGTCACATCCTATTTTGAATAAAAATATTTGAATTAAATTTGAATTAAATTAAAGCTATTTTAATTACCTTTTCTTTAGCTGCTACAATTTTTCTGTATACTTGGTTTAGCCGAGATATTAAATAGAAACTCACACAAATTACAAATAAATCCGCAAAGTTCCAGTTAAAAGTGCATTGGATGTTTAAAAACTGAAAATCAGAAGTTGTTTTACTTTCATACATTCAGAATTGGTTATTTTGCTCAATATAAGTCCTCGAGTCTCAGTGCATATACAGGCTACTCAGAAATTATTGTGAAATAAAGTATTTATGTATGAAAAGCCCTGGCTGGTTTTGACTATTTAAATTATGATATAATATATTATAAGTGTGATTATATTTTACGAATAAGTTCGAATTTCAAATTAACCTCCATATTGTTTGAGAGCTACATTTAATTATCGTGTATCATTGAAAAATGCGTCGGGAACATTTTCGTTCGATGGTTTTTTATGATTTCAAAAAGCCCTTAAACCAGACGAGACTAGTAAATCAACCGTCAACCATTGGCATAACGAATTTCAGCAAAGTCGTCTATCGTTGAGGGAACGAAAAAAAATGGTCATTCTTCGAGAGCTGTCACCGAGGATTATGTGCTAGCAATGAAAAGTACTTAATAATCTATTATTGTATGTGTGTCTTATATTTATTTAAACATAATTGCATAAAGTGCAGTTTGGACCGGGAAGCGTTCATTAGATTCTACACGAGCATCTGAGCACAACCTCACCGGAGTTCAGAAGGTATGAAGGTATGGAATGGGGCAGTGACATGATCAATAAATTTGAAGAGAAAAAAAGAAGGCGCGTTTACATCATTGTAAGAGGTGACAAAACCTATAATTATAAAATCTCGCAATATAGCGAAACTCTCTAAGATAAAAGCGATTCACTCGATTGTATGAAACATGCTGTGATAGACAGATGATGGCTTTTTTTGTAAAAAACAGAGATAGTCGAAATCCACTACTTCTTAAGTAAGCTTTCAAACTTAACCAGATTATACTTCGTCGCCATACTGTAATTACAACTACTTCAAACTTATATCAAAACACATCACGTTTCATAGTTGCAGTCCCGCCCCTTAGTACGTGGAACATCATTTTTGGAATCCCGTACAAAAAGTGTCTGCGGCTGACTGGAAATGGTGTTTCGAAATCTGTTTTAGACGCATGAGACTTTGTATAGAGGTTGGTATAGAGTACTTTCAAAAGATTTATATATTTTTAAATTTATTTTATCCATTTAAGGTGATTTTTTAATTTCTCAAGACTTTCTGAGTACCCCACGTAATAATCATTATTACTTTGATGCGAGCAAAACTTATGATCATGTTAATTTATATTACGTAATTTACAACATAACAGTATTCTTTTGTAAAATCTTAAATCGGTAATAATTTCAAATAATAATTTGTTTTGTCCTGTTTTAATAATAAAAGCCTTCTGTTATAAGATACAATTCATAAGTAAATCCTATAGAAGAACGTAGCCTATTAAATACCTGGACTAACACTCCAACTAAAGTTTCATAATTCAAAATATTAAAAACCCATGGAAAGCTATGCAATATGAACGCCTCATATTTGTCGTCATCTGCGTAACAGTTGAATACATACACGATTTTTGAGAGATTGGCGAAGACGTGCTCAACTGTAATAAAAACACCAATTAGTAAATCTGTAGAATATTTTTTATGCCAATACGGGACGAGACGAACAGGCCGTTCAACTGATTGTAATTGATACACCCTGCCCATTACAATGCAGTGCCGCTCAGGATTCTTGAAAAACTCAAAATCTCTGAGCGGCACTACAATTACGCTCGTCACCTTGAGACATAAGATGTTAAGTCTCATTTGTCAAGTAATTTAGTGAAATTACTAGTAGGGCGAAGACCGAAACACAATAATGTTTACACATTACTGCTTCACGGCAGAAATAGGCGCCGTTGTGGTACCCGAAATCTAGCCGGCATCCAGTGCAAAGGAGCCTCCCACTGTGAGGTAAATGTTTTAGCAGTTGTTTATACTATTTTCTCCCGGTATACTTTGATTGGCAATTAATTTAAGAATTAAGTTTGCTTTACTAGAGTACTATCGCGGCATACTGTTAGATGAATTTTCCTAATAAATGTGTTAAAGTGAACACACGAAGTTTTATTTTATAACACGATTTGATGGCAAAAAGATTCATTAAATCCCCAAATAAATCACGTGAGAAATAATTATAATCCCCGTGTCCCAATGTTTGTTACCAAACTCCTCCAAAACAGCTGAACAATTTTGAAATTTTGAAAAATTTACCGAGTATGAGATTTGTGTGCATGTCGGGTAGGTCTGAGAATCGGCCAACATCTATTTTTCATACGCCTTAATGGTGACCCACCCCGAAATTTTTTTTTTTTATTATTATTATTATGAATTAGCATAAAACACACACAAATTCAATTTTTCGCCCTTCTACGATCAACCTCTATTTCTTAATCACCATTTTTATATCATTCAGTTCCACCACAGATACGCTATAATGTAACTCTATTGAGTTGCAAGATGGCAATCAAATATAATTATTATTGTAGTACGATAAAATTTATGTACCATATATTTGGTAGGTCTGAGAATCGGTTGTTTCAATTTTTAACCGACTTCAAAAGTTAGGAGTGTTAGTTAGGAGTGGTAGTACCATGTTGGGTCCTCACGGACACAACCGAATTGGGCCGGCACGCCCGGAGAAATACCACTCCCCCACTCGAAACCGGCGTGAAATAGCGGCTATGCCGCTGTGTTTCGTCCGGTGAGTGGGGTATCCGGAGGCTTACAACCCCCCTCCCAAATACAAATGACAGCACAGACTAAAACGAGACTACTCCAGGACGGTACCAGGCTATGCAGCCCTGGAGAATCCGTCCGTGGGCGTCCACAATTAGGGCCTGTACCTAACAGTGGTTGCCCAGGCTGCCCCGCATATTCTGGAGGGGGCAAATCTGCACTGACTCGGGGCAAACAGAGCAGGAGGCTCAAACCACCCTCCTCCACACTCGCTGTGGACTTTTGCAACATCAGGGGGCTTCGCTCAAATTTAAATGCCGTCCACTTTCACTTGGAGACGGCGAAGCCGGCCCTGCTCTTTTTAACCGAGACACAGATATCCTCCCTGGCTGATTCATCTTACCTTTCCTACCCGGGGTAGGACTGCGATGACAATCCGCGAATCTACGCATGCCTGTATAGGTCCCATAGCGGTAACGCAGAGACTGACCGGCTCCTCGAACACATCCAAATGGCTACAGATTCCGTGTTGGAGCAGATCCCCACTGCAGAGATCGTGTTTCTTGGCGATTTTAACGCCCACCACGCCGAATGGCTAGGCTCACGTACCACCGATCATGCAGGGAGATCTGTTCACGACTTCGCCTTAGCATATGGTCTGACGCAACTGGTTATTGCGCCAACGCGAATCCCAGATGTGCAAGATCATACACCTTCACTGTTGGACCTTCTGTTGACCTCACATCCGGACGGCTACCTAGTTTCCGTTGACCCTCCTCTGGGATCGTCGGACCACTGCCTGATCCGGAGCACCGTGCCGATCACGCGCCCAACACGGCCCCGCTTCTTAGGCTGTCGCCGCGTGTGGCACTATAGGTCAGCAGAGTGGGACGAGATGCGGTGCTTTTTTGCATCCTACCCGTGGAGGCAGATCTGTTTTTCGCTGGGAGATCCAAATGCCGCTGCTGATGCTGTTGTTGATGTGGTACTGCAAGGTATGGAACTCTTCATTCCATCCTCCTCTGTGCCTATCAGTGGCAGGTCCCAACCATGGTTTGACCGCTCCTGCAAAATGGCCTCTCGCCGAAAGCAGGAGTGCTATCAGGCTTGGGTCAATGCGGTGGTATCTAAGGATGTGAATTCCAGCGAACTTAAAAAACACTTCAATCATGCCTCCAGGTCCTTCAAAAGAGTTATTGCTGACGCGAAGTCGAAACACATTGGCAGAATTGGCGAGAGACTTGCACGCCTTCCCTCGGGAACTCGTGCGTTCTGGTCGCTCGCCAAGGCTGTCCAAGGAAACTTCTGCCAGCCAGCCATTCTGCCACTGCACAGGGATGATGACTCGCTGCCCCATGACGCGAAAGAGAAAGCTGATCTCCTGGGCTCCCTCTTCGCGTCCAACTCGACTCTGGATGGCCAAGGTACACCACCACCGCATATTCCGCGGTGCGATTCATATATGCCGGAGGTAAAAATCCGGCATGGTGCCGTGCTTAAGGCGCTTCTCACCTTGGACATTCACAAATCGAGCGGGCCCGATGGCATTCCCCCGATAATGCTGCGGACATGTGCTCCGGAACTGGCGCCGGTCCTTACCCGTCGAAATTATGGAAGGCGGCTTTAGTGCACCCGATCCCTAAGAAAGGTGTACGCTCAGATTCGTCCAACTACCGCCCCATTGCCATTACCTCCATTTTCTCCAAAGTAATGGAGTCGATCATCAACCGCCAGCTCTTGGGATACCTAGAGGGGCACCAGCTGATCAGCGACTGCCAGTACGGTTTCCGTCAGGGTCGCTCAGCTGGTGATCTTCTTGCGTACCTCACCCATAAATGGGCGCAAGCGGTTGAGTCGAAGGGAGCGGCGTTGGCGGTGAGTTTGGACATAGCGAAGGCCTTTGATTGGGTTTGGCATAAAGCGCTTATAGCGAAACTGCCATCCTATGGGCTTCCCGAGAAGTTGTGCAAATGGGTCACTAGCTTTTTGGCTGATCGGAGCATCAAGGTTGTAATCAACGGTGCATGCTCCGAGTTAAAACCCATAAACTCTGGTGTCCCGCAAGGCTGTGTGCTATCCCCTACGCTGTTTCTTCTGCATATCAATGATATGCTGCAAATCAGCAATATTCATTGCTATGCAGACGACAGCACGGGGTATGCTTCCTACACCGGCCGTGCCAACATGTCCCGGGATAGCGTTAACGAGAACCGTATCAAACTTGTGTCTGAAATCGAGACTATGCTTTGCAAAGTCTCGGAATGGAGCCGACAAAATTTAGTCCAATTCAACCCCAAGCAGACACAAGTTTGTGCGTTCACCACTAAAAAGTCTCCCTTTGTCGTATCCCCTCGATTCGAGATCACTCCTCTAACTACCACAGCCTGTATTGGCATACTTGGCGTCGATATATCGAGCGACGTTCAGTTCCGTGGTCACTTGGAAGAGAAGGCCAAACTGGCCTCTAAAAAGCTTGGTGTACTCAGTAAGGCGAGACAGTACTTCACTAAAAGCCACCGCCTGCAACTTTATAAGGCGCAAATTCGGCCTCACATGGCCTGTTCTCACCTCTGGGCGGGTGCTCCCCAGTACCAGCTTCTTCCATTTGACCGCATACAACGAAGAGCGGCTCGAATCATCGACGATCAAGTCATCTCCGATCGGCTTGATTCTCTAGCATTGCGTAGAGATGTGGGTTCTTTCTGCATCTTCTACCGCATTTATCACGGGGAGTGCTCAGAGGAGCTGTTCGGGTTGATTCCAGCGGCCGAATTCCACCATCGGACATTACTTGCAAAGTACCATCCGCATCACGTAGACGTCTGGCATTCCACAGCCGTGCGTTTTCTTCGAAATTTCTTGCCTCGCACAGCCACTTTGTGGTATCAACTACCGGCAGCGGTCTTCCCGAACAGATACGACTTAGGGACCTTCAAGAAAAAAGCATACTCCCACCTTAAAGGCCGGCAACGCATTTCTTGACACACCTGTTGTTGCGGATGTCCATGGGCGGTTGCCTCACCTCTCCCCATCCCGTGAGCCTCTTGCCCGTTTGCCCCCTCTCATATAAAAAAAAATAAAAGGAAGAGGTTCTCAATGCATTGGTATGTTCTTTTTTTTTGTTTGTTACCTCAAAACTTTCGACTGGGTGAATCGATTTTGATAATTCCTTTTTTATTCGATTTATTGCTTCCCGTGTTGTCCCGTCTTAATTTAGATCTGACAATGGCATCCATGAGAAAACCATAAAAGTCTAAAATTTGCTATACATACGTATAGCAAAGTGGATGATAAATTTACGAATAACTCAATATCGCGCCAACCGATTTCGATGATTCTTTTTTTATTGAAAAGGATATACTTCAAGGATAGTTTAGTGAGAGTTTGGTTAGGTTCTGATCAGGGAATTCATGACAAAGTAACGGAACTCTTCAATCCTTAGGAGCAAATTAACGATACTCGGCCGACTCTTTTTTATGCTTTCTGGATATTCAAGTCATCTACCATAACATAGTTATGGTCAAGTAATTGTAGTCGAACATAATGATCAATGGGACTCCTTAACGACTTACAGTAAGGGTGCGATCTGTGGCAGAATTTCTAACTGTCTGTAATTAAATTGCAAAGCACTTATGTTCATTGCTGCATTAAAAATTTTTGTAAATCTACACATATTTAGACAAATTCTTAATGTACTTCAAATTCACTAAAAATCATAAAATAAAAATTTTTTTAACAAAAAAAGTTAGTCGGTTTCATCCAAGATAGGTTTGTTACTACATACATAGTTATAGGTGAGATGTACTTGAGTCGTAAGGAGGCGAGAGGCGAGAGCGGGTCGCGGCGGAAGGACACCGATTCTAAAAATAACAATAATCGTAACTAGAATAAGATTAATTAATTAGATTGTATAAAAATACGCAATTATTTTTATACTTTTAAGTGCATATTATATGTATTGATTTGGAATAGTGATTACGAAGTCGGTTGTTTTTTTGTTAAAAACATTTTTACACGCCATAAATTGTTATAATGGTAATTTAAATATTTTATAATAATATATTATATTAATTTATTTTATTTTATTTTATTTTATTTTATTTTATTTTATTTTATTTTATTTTATTTTATTTTATTTTATTTTATTTTATTTTATTTTATTTTATTTTATTTTATTTTATTTTATTTTATTTTATTTTATTTTATTTTATTTTATTTTATTTTATTTTATTTTATTTTATTTTATTTTATTTTATTTTATTTTATTTTATTTTATTTTATTTTATTTTATTTTATTTTATTTTATTTTATTTTATTTTATTTTATTTTATTTTATTTTATTTTATTTTATTTTATTTTATTTTATTTTATTTTATTTTATTTTATTTTATTTTATTTTATTTTATTTTATTTTATTTTATTTTATTTTATTTTATTTTATTAGGAAAACAAACAGACACATGACATAAATAGGTTAAAAAAGTATACATCTATTAACCATTTACAGTTTTCGCATATAAGAGACTATAAGCGTCTTACAAATAATGAACAAAAATACAAAAAAAGATCAAGAAGTAATACAATAAAAGTATATAGATATAAATACACGAAGACAAACTGAATAGATATTATAGTATTCAGGCATTCAGCAATCAAGAGAACACACACTCATCCAACACCTCGTCAATGTACCTCTTAACTCGTTTGGTGACGTATTGAATATATCGAAATCAGGCAAGTCTACTGATATCTGATTTATTGCTTGTGACACCTTATAAAATATAAATGTTGCCTGTAATTAGTACTGCAATGAGGAACGTATATAGTAAATTTTGTCCTGGTGTAGTTATTGGGCGCTTTGATACCAATTTGTGATGTTAATCTAGAAGAATCTATCTTAGAGTGAAGTAACTTAGAGTAAAAAACAGTATCAGCTATTTGACGTCTTATTCATATTGACATGTAACTTCTTTTATTGCAGTGATCTCAATAAATGCCTCGAATACATCGTTTTGTATTTATTTACCTATAACCACTTTATTCTCATTTTGTAATCATAAGACTCAACAGATTTCTTTTAAGTAAGTGTACTAATAACCCAATGAAGTGTATTGCAGTGCAAATTGTACAAAGTGTCAATATCACAAGGACCAAAGTATCTTCCTCTTAACAGAGACTAAAAGAGCAGTGCTAATGGACACATTCTTAGTTTTACTCAACTAATTAAATAAGGAAGGGTGCTGGTGGGAGCGCGACTTGCGTCGACACTCTGACTCCTTCTCGTGTCCAAGTTCCGTCAGTTGGTGCTGGGGCTGCTGCTTCGACTGCCGAACACAGCAAACGTCGCAAATATGTTGGTCTCAGTGAGTCATTAATCTTTGTACCGTTTGGTGATGAGACACTTGGCCTGTGGAGCCAAAAGTCGCGGAGAATGTACGAAGTACAATCTTCGCGCCTTAATAAGGCTACTGGAAACCCCAGCGCTGGCAGCTATTTCGGTAAACGGTTCAGCTTAGCTATCCAACGCGAAAATGCACGTTCAGTATTCTTGGTGCGCTTCCACGTAATGGTAGTTTTTATTTTATGTAGTCATAGTATTGTAAATATAGTTATAAGATTTGTTTTGTTTAGTATACTAATTAAATGAAGTTAAAATAAAATTGCTTATTTCTAAGGGCTAGATTGTGATTAAAATGATAAAAATGTACCCTTGAATAAGGATTGGCCTCCGCTGCGATCCTACTAGATACCGCACTACATAAGAGAAATAGCTTCTTTATTACGGCAACTATTAGATACTTGTGTGCCATCTTGACACTAAATGGCATCTTTCAAATTTTGTAACAAACGCTTTGTGTATTTTTTAATTGAAATTAATACAATACAAAATACTTACTGATGATATGTGATCCCAGTGTCATTCTTATAGTTTTACTACGCAACCCGGCATTTTAGTTTCGATTATTAGCAAAGTTTAACAGAACATGTGGCACGTCAACGTCACACATTGCTCGAGACTGGCTCCAGTTCGCTCACTCGAGCGTAGTGTTAGTTGCCGCACTTTGCGACTACGGTATCTAATTGGAGTGCAGCGAAGACCAATCCTTAATCTAAGAATGTACCTAAGTTTGTCAAAACATCTGACATACCATTGATGGTATTACTAAATTGCAGTGCATTATATGACTTATAGTCTCATATTTCTCCCTTAAACATTAAAATTAATAACAATAAATCAACTAATCAAGAACACTTACCAAGGGCTAAAGTCAATATTACTAAACATGATAGATTACATTTAGTAGCGAAGGAAACATCTGTATTAGGGTCTATTGCTTCAATCTTAGATATATATGTGCATAATTTCGCCCATTTCACAGCAGCCCGGTAAAATAATATAGTAGTTAAACAGTTTGAACTACAAAACACTATTGGAACTGAAAATGTAATATTTAAATAAATTATTTTTGATTTTTTTGTGTTAGGTATCTAATATTGCTTAAATCGCTCCATAGGCGAAGTTAATATAATATTATTATAATCTAGTTACAATTATTGTTATTTTTGGGGTCGGTGCCAGCCAAGGTACTACTACATACTACATAGTAATAGTGAGGAGTGCTTGTATCGCACGCGCAACGTGTCGAGGCGAGAGCAGGGCCGCGGCGGGACGACACCGAATTATTAAAATGAGAAAATAGCAATAATTGTAACTAGAATTAGATTAATTAATTAGACTGTATAAAAATACGCATTTTTTTTATTTTTAGTGCATGTTAGTTTTTTCGTTAATATTTCCAATGTTGACTTTATTTATATAAAACACACAATCTAAAAAAATACAATTGTTGATTGACTTTTTAATATAGGACCTACATGAAACGATTCCTCTTTTTATTATCGTTATCGTATACTAATAAAAATTTAAATATATATTATTCATAAATATATTATTATCTAAAATGTAACAAATTTTGTAGAAATATTATTACTTATTGAAGATAACGAAGCTCTGGTTTCCTTAAATACATTTAGCACACACAATATGAACACTAATCCTTGAGCGCAGATAGATAGAGCACTATAAATACTGCGGCGTGACCAAACGTAGAACCTGAAAAAAGAGTTCTTGTGAATTTGGAACGTTTGTTGTTAGATCAGTATACAAAAACATATCAGAATGAAACGCAAACAATTTGATAATATTACGTTGCATATTGAACTATATAACTATGTAGTCAAATGATCTTACAATAGAAAGTTCATGAATATAACAAAATACCACGTATTTGCACAGTACAAAGTATGCCGAGGTAACGATATCATGTATATAAAATTTGTTATTTTTAAGTGATTTGTACCAAAACTCATGGTGCCACAATACTAGAGTTGAGTACCAAAATTTCTGTCGATGCGTCATTCGGACGGTTGGCACAGTTGGTAAGAGCGCTCGGACGAAACCCGAGAGGCGCGGGTACGAGTCCCACATCGTACATTAATTTTGATACAAATTAAATACGTATAGATCATGTTTTACAAAAGAATAAGTTGAACTCACCTCAAGTTACAGCTATCAGAGTCACTTACACCAGACACAGGGTTCAAACCAAAGTACTGTCCAATAAGAACTGTGTATTTAATGGCTGATTGAAATGAAGCTTGCTTTTTGTCTCCATACATATTGAAAGGCATTATTTTTCCTTTCGGGACTAAAATTATTAAAGAATATAATAATAAAATAGATTCAATATTAAAATAAAACTGTTGGCTCGAGTTATGTATCGGGCGTTGGGAATTAAGTTTTTAAAAAGCACTTTTATTTAACAATATTTAATGTTACTCACAGGTAAATTGGAACAAGACTGATTAAACAATATTACAGTTAAACTAAAGAAATCTAAAAGACAATGGGTGCTCGATCAGCACTACGTCGAGGTACGGGGTGGCAACGTATGCAGATTTAGCCGTGTTGGGCCTGCGTAACTCCTCCCTCCTTAAGCTGGAAGCTGACCCGGCAGCTTCCCACAGTGTCCTCACTGTGTTGTATATGTAGATTTTGGTAAACACTTGATGTGGATGACTGTTTCTTCTCGCAGGACAATCATCCAAGTATTGTCCTTGATCCTCTGCACTATACTTTTATTAATTTCCATTTTCGCGTATGTACAGTTTGACGTGCAGTGTTGAATTCGAGATATTATACAATCTTCCGATGCCCTCGTGGATGCTGTGTTGGACATCTCGCAGAGCTGCATGTTTCCGTCGATAGTTCTGCATTTGCCTTCCAAGTATTCGTACTCATCGCTACCAAGAGCTAGGTATTTGGATTTTGGAATAATAGTTAGGTTTGACGAGTTAGGGATGGAGTACATGTGGATGAGGTCATATATATTAGAATCAATGGAAGGGATTTCTAAGATAAAAGAGAAAGAATGTTCCGTACTATATTATTTTACTTTTATAGATTTTTCCAACACATGAATCTTATTTAAACTTATATCTACTACTGGCAAAATCTTATGTTTCCTATGAATTATTCAAATTTCATTTAAAAGGTTATATGGACTTATAATACTATTATAAGGGTGCTATAATATAAGGGTCAATTACTTCTAATTGCGCAAACGGCGTTTTCTAAAATTTCTAATCTATCTAAAATAATTTGTAAGCTAAAATGTATTTCTACGTAAGGGAGGTCATCCGTGACCAACAAGTTTATTTTCACTAGGTCTGATCCGGCATCTTCTGGGTTTGAGGAAAATCCTGCTGGTACTCCTCTTCAGGTTCCTGTACTACATGATATGGGACCTTCGTTGTATTTGCTACGGCATTCATTGCCATATAATACTGGTTGACCTTGAGTATAGAAAACGTTCTGAGTAGCATACTGGGGCGTATCCGGTTTACTCACGGACCGCATAGTAACATCTGAACTTATTTAAGGTATTACCTGTCTTTGAGGTACATTAAATTGCCTAAAGTTCGCGCTGTTACTATTCCTAAAATTACATGAGTTTCTCTTAAAATTATGGGTAGGGGGTATAGACATATTTTGACTATTTTCGGTATTAGAAGGCTGGTGGTGCTGAGGTTGCGTCCCTATAAAATTCCTTGATGGAACATTCCGCTGTTACGAAACTCTAGGGGCATCCTTTTGCTTAAAATGGGACGTAGGTGACCCGTTATAAAAAGGTTTACTGTGAGCGAGCTTAGCCTCTTCCTGCCTTGCTACCATAATTGCTGACTCTAATGTTAACGGTTTACTTATTCTAACTCCTAACGAAACATTGATGTCTAATTGATTGTTATATTGCTCTATAACCATTTCCTCATAGTACGAACGGTTACCGTGTTTACCGACCGAGTACAGAGCATCTAACAACTCACGGAGTCAGTTGCCAAATGTCTCCGCATCTTCGTATTTATCGGCAAGGAATTTAAAATCTTTATCACATTCACTGAAAGATATTGCGTTTCGGATTACACTATTGTTCTAATACTCGGTAATTATCACCTAGATACACCTTTCTTGTTACTAAGTAAGTATAACCCGTTATTTAGCGATATTAGCTGTACGCAACGTTCTTTAACTTTATAATAAAATATATATAATACTAGGACAGTAGATATAGCAGGATACTTGAATAGCGAGAGTACTCACCAAATCAGCATCTGCATCTGCTGTCGAGTCTTGCCCAGCGCGTGAATTCCCAATGTTCCGGGTCTCCGTGCGCGTTGATGATGATGTACCAACGACCGACGAGGTTCTTTAATTCTTACGGTTTAGCGGCTCGAAAACCACAGCTACTTTACACTCGGAAGATTTTATACCGACGTTAAAAAGAAGCTACCGCGAGACTACTCGACTGCGCCAGTTATGTATCTGGCGTCGGGAATTAAGTTTTTAAAAAGCACTTTTATTTAACAACATTTAATGTTCCTCACAGGTAAATTGGAACACCACTGATTAAACAATATTACAAGTAAACTAAAGAAATCTAAAAGACAATGGGTGCTCGATCAGCACTACGTCGAGGTACGGGGTGGCAACGTATGCAGGTTTAGCCGTGTTGGGCCTGCGTAACTCTCGTTGTTGTATTTTTTTGTTATGGCAAACTATAGTGCAGATAGTTCCTGTACATAATAGAGAGATTGCTATGGACAACAGACGCATTAGCATAGTTCGGTTAATCTAATTCCAATTGACTCTCGCGCCGGTTTATAATCAATTGTCATCGAGCACCGGCACAGTCCCAAGCATATTAATTCATCAGTGGTCAACGGTATATTCGCATCGCATCAAAGTACTCGATGTAACGCATTCATTCACCAAACGCCGAGCAAAAACACACTTTAATATCAGGAGTTGCTAGAAGATTAGCGGGGGCCCCCAGCTGCAGATCTCTTCCTCGGAAGCTCAGGTATGTTTGTTTATTGTTTCGCCATAACTAATTTTAATTTTTGATACCATATGTTTACCTTCGCACGCGCACGCCCTTATACTTAAAACTCTTATTTTATTCATGTTACCTCCTTGGTTGCTATGTTTTGAAGTAGAAGATCGTTCCATTTTAAATTATACGACGGGTATTAAAAATATTTTAATTGGATGTTAAACCATGACAAATATTCGTTTTCTGATTTTCATACAATTTTAGCTGGCCGCTGCTCGCATGTTTTTAATTTAGTCAGTAGGTACAGCAATTTTGGGAGGGAAGAAATTTATCTAGAAGAAAGTTATCAAAATCATACACAATTTTTCAAGCATGTTTGAGAATATTTTTAATTTTGTTCACTAACCATAATATTTAATATCAAGCATCATGAATTAATGAGTGTCGAAAACAAATATTAATATATTGCTGTGCAATGTAGTATCAAAAGCAATTATCATACGAAATTTAGTATCGAAACCAATTATCTGAAGTAATTTCGTATTCAACAAAGAGTACAGGCGTTGATTTATTGGACTTTAAACACGGAACATTAAATTTTGGTTTATTTATATTGCTTAATGCGTTTTTATTTGCTTTTTATCTTGAAATTTTATTTATATAGCTAATGTTGGTTCTAGGCTTAGGGTACATTAATAAAAAAACCGAATATTTAAGAGGTAAAATTAGCACAGAACTTCCTAAATAATAGGGGTTAAAATATGAAATAGCTGTTTTATTGTTAAAGGTACTTCGAATCGACATAGAACTTTCATGAGTTGAGATTTTTCAGTGAAACATTTTTCACGTGGTACTTATGTAGATCTTCTTTTCAAAATTGTGCAACATTCGATTATCGACTTTCAGTTGTTGTTTTTATTCAGCTTAGACAAGAAGGATGGATGCTTCGAAAATTCGAGTGATTTTTTAACACAATTTCCCACGCGGAACTAACGCGGCAGAAACAGCTCGCAATATTCGCCAGTCCTTGTTCCAATGGACTACCATTTTTTTCGTGATTTGGATAATTTTCTACGTCTTATATTTTCTTCTCTGGAGGCAGTACAAAATGCTTTCACACAGTTTGTCGAATCTGATCACAAATTGGCAATTTCATACTTTAACCCCTAATATTTCTGTCCCCTAACGCAGGAGAGACACATTCAAACATGCGATAAGAACAATTACTGCAGCTCCAATTAAAAATCCTGAGTAAAAAAATGAAATATCAGGATTTAATTCTCAACATTTTTATCCTCCAAATGTAAACCAATTTCAAAAATTTGGAAACTTAATTGCAAGAACTATTCTGTATCGGCTTGATATGATTTCGCTAATTACTGACGGACTTCTATATTAGGCTCTGTTTGTGGCTTATATTAGCAGTTTAGGTCACTGTTTGACGTACTCTAGCACTTAAAAAAATAATAAGAAAAACAGAAAGACACAGATAATGATGATGGTGATCTTAATTGAACAAAATATAGACCCAGGGTTAAAAGAACGATTGGATGAAGAAAAGGCTGCTACTGATTCATTTTAATCCAAAAATGAGGCATTTCATAGAATGCTTATTTGTTCATAGGAAGCCAACCGCTGGAAAGTCCGCCGCTAGAAAGAAAGCGGTTCTAAGTCGCATTAAAAGAAAACGTCCAAAATGCTTATAAATATAAATCAAATTTAAACTTTATATTGTGATAATATAAGCTTTATATAATATGATTTTCTTTTGCCTCAGTTGGATTGTTTAACAACTGCGGCTAAAGTTTCGCACGATTTTTTTTATTAGTCCGGCTCCGATTATATGGCAGATATAATTTAATTCAAGTTAATTGTCTTATGAAGTTTATTAATATTATATATATTATTAATATTAGATTAAAGAGAATAACAAATTCCTACACAAAATTCCATCCTCTATTCAACCCCTCCATTAATTTTTTCTCAATGATAGGTTGCCTATGTCCTTTACCAAAATCTAGTCTATCTCTATATTAAATTTTATCAAAATTGATTCGGTGGTTTAGGCTTGAAAGCGTAATAAAAAAACTCACATTCACATTTGTAACATTACTAGCTGACCCGGCTAACGTTCTTTTGCCATATACATTATTTAGATAAATTTAAAGAGAAAAAATATATTATTTAATTAAATTTTAAACAATACATGACACTAATTCTACTACAATTATTATATTCGATTGTCATCTTGCACAACTCTATTGCGTATCTGTGGATGGAACAGAATATCAATCGCGATTAAAAAACACGGGTTGATCGTAGAAGGGTGAAAATTTTAAGTTGTTTGAATTTTTTAATATTAAAGTATTTCACCTTCCTTATTTATGGGTATAAAAAATAGATGTTGTCCGATTCTCAGACCTACCCGATATGCACATAAAATTTCATACAAATCGATTCAGCCGTTTCGGAAGAGCATAGTAACAAACACCGCGGCAGGAGAATTTTATATATTAGATAATAATTTATATACGGAAACTGCACTTCACATACTACATTCTTGCTAAGCAAATTTAATCGGTGTGGTTATGTCAGCGTGTCTGATGAATTTGTAAAGTTTGTAGAACTGATTCAAGGTCACATAAACCGATCGTGAAGCAACTTTGACAGCTCAATGATAGAACGTTAACGTTCAATTCGTTTTATTATTCCAAGTTGCATTTTCAAAATAGACAAGCAAGGGCTGCAAGCACATAATTTCCATGTTTTGACAGTCAAGATGTCAAGCGGACTAAGGGTACGTCCACACTGCGTTTTACCAGTGGCAGGCATCTTTGTACAGGATGCCGGCTAGATCATGGAGACCGCACCGGCCGCGGCGCCGGTTGCTGCCGTGAATTGAGTATTGAGTAAGCATTACTGTGTTTCGGTCTGAAGGGCGCAGTAGCTGATGAAATTACTGGGCAAATGAGACTTAATATCTTATGTCTCGAGGTGACCAGCGCTATTTTATTGCCACTCAGATTTATTGCATTTTTCAAGAATCCTGAGCATTGTTATCTCGTCCCTTAATTTCAGGAAAATAAAATAAACAACACAATGCACAGAATAGAAAAACCGTGGCACAATGCAACGGCGATGGACGAAGAAAAGGAAATAGAAAACCGTGTTACTAAGCCCGTTAGATACAAAAGAAGCAATAATTCAATAAAATAACATATTTTCAACTATCCTCCGAACTAGTTTAATAAAATTGTATTGCGGCAGAGTTAACTTGCCATTTTACTGTCATCGTTTAACAATGTAGTATATGTAACAACTTAAGATTAATCATTAAAATCTTTTTTCTTTTTGCAGTAATATTTGTGTATACATAAGTATGTTGAATATAACCATTGTGCTGCAGCAAACTGCAGCGCTGGTTTTCAGTGGGAGCCTTACTTGGGTGTCATCACGGATACAGCCTGGTTAAATTATCAATCAATTACTAACTAATTAAAATTAAATGATGAGAAACAAAAAAAACTAAATAAAATAAATGAATAAAAATAAACAGGAAAATAGTAAGACAAAAGCAGTATTACAAAACACAACCGCTGCCTGTAGGCAAAACAAGGACGCACGGTCTAAGTGCTGGAATGATTAATTGATTTTTTGTGTACTTAAAAATACATCAAAAACTTAAGATAAGTAATAAAAATTAAAAAAATAAATCAAAAACTTAAAATAAGTTTTTGATTTATTTTTAAATGATGATTTACCTAAGTGATCTTACAGGTGGCAAGTAATTCCAGCACTTGCGGAAAACTTAAAACTTCCCTTAAATGCGACTGTTCTATTCCTCGGCGTAGCCAATACAGTCAGGTAAAAATCTCGCTTAATGGCTGCTGACCAACACCTAACAACCAACCACATAAGTTTGTCACGCCAGTATTTTGGGATACCGTTCTTAAAGTACCCCAAGGAGTAGAGCGGCGAGATGAAGGGTCTCGAAGCGCAGTGCGGTGTCAAAAACAAATCCCAAATTACGAGCCTCCTTGACTTGTATTGAACAAGTAACAAATAATATTATTAATTTTTATTATGGGATTAAGCATGTTTATTTTATTAACAACAGTTTTGGAGCCCAATACCATACACTGAGACTTAACGGGATTTAGCACTAAGCATTTCCTTTTCGTCCATAAACGTATTTCCTCTAAGTCAGATTTTAGTTTGAGCTGAGTAGCTGCCACTGTGTCTACAGGAACGAAGGAAATATAAAAGTCCGTATCATCAGCATAAAGATCATCTTATTATTTTTTTCAAGGAATGTGTATATTTTTTATGTATTATGGGTTCTGATTTATAGATTTTACTATATGATGGAGGACCTAGGTAGTGAGAAAAGTGATGAGCAAAAGAAGTCTACAAAAAGCCATTGTTTATCTCGTAAACTCGTTTTAATTCACTGTAGGATTTTCTAATATTCATTTAATTTTGATATTAATTAATATAAATATGTCCTACCAGTTAGTGCTGGAAAATCTATTTATAGTTGGTTGGTAGAGTATCTCCGATCTTTAAAATTGCCAACTTTTATGATAGTATTTTCTTTGAATAACATACGAGTGTTATTCTTTTAAAAGTGTTTTATTTAACTTTTATGATCTTAGCGCACGTTCTAACTTAATTTAAGGTTCACATCAATCCTATGATGTGAAACATTAAAAATTTGTAACTACAATAACACGAATTTTTTATTATTTTTTATAAGATTTTTTTTTAAATATGAAGTTAAGTGTTGCCTTGTGCTTTCCCGGGGCGTAAAAAGAATACGGTAATCCCAGGCCCAAGGGTGTCGTAAGAGGCGACTACGGGCTTATTGAAAGTGGGAGAGTCCCGCTACCGTCTTTTGACGTCAGCACAATCGGGCCAGATTCGTCCGGGTTACTTACCACACTCGCACAGAATGCCGGCGTGAAGTAGCAGCTTAATGCCGCTATGTTTCGCATAGGTTAGTGTCAAGGACCGGAGGCCATTCCCCCCCCCCCTTCCCCCAACAAAATATGAGAGCGGTATTAAAGCAGAAATTACCCCAGGAGAGTACCGGCTCTAGTACAGCCGGAGAATCCCTCCCCGAGCATACGCGCTCGGGCTGCCCCTCGTATTCTGGGGAGGCAGCAACACCACGGCATCCCGCTCCACGCTTAATGTGGACTTTTGTAACATCCGGGGAATTCACTCCAACTTAAACGCCGTCCAATACCACCTTGAGACTGCGCAGCCGGCCTTTTGTTTCCTTACGGAGACGCAGATATGTCGACCTAGCGATACGTCATATTTAACGTACCCATGTGTGTACGTTAGGGAGGATATCTGTTGTCGCCGTCTCGGCAATTTTGAGGGTAGGGACCTGTCTACTCTCTGGCTCCGCGTAGATTTAGAGGAGCGCGTCCGCGTGTGTTTACAGGTCCCATAGTGGTAACGCAGAAACCGATCATCTCATGGGCTGCGTTCAAGCGGCAATTGACGACGTGCTTGCACAGATCCCCTCCGCTGAAATCGTAGTCTTGGATGATTTCAACGGGCACAATGCCGAATGGCTTGGATCACGTACCACAGACTACGCAGGGCGATCTGTGAACAATTTTGCATTGGCGTATGGTCTGTCCCAATTGGTTGAGTCGCCTAGGCGGCTCCCGGATGTGAATAGCCACATGCCGTCATTATTAGATCTATCTTCTGCTGACTACATATCCCGATAGTTACCAGGTCTCTGTCGACGCCCCTCTCGGAACGTCTGACCATTGCCTGGTCAGTAGTGTAGTGCCCATCCGACGCCAACGTCGCAGACCACCAGCGACCCGCCGCGTTTGGCACTACAAGTCAGCAGATTGGGATAGGATGCGTTCCTTTTTTGCATCCTACCCTTGGGGCAGGGTTTGTTTCCCTTCGGATGATCCTAGTGCCTGCACCGTTGCAGTAACCGATGTGATACTGAAGGGCATGGATATCTTTATACCAAGCTCTGTAGTACTGATCGGTGGCAGATCACAGCCCTGGTTCGATGCGTCAGTTAAAGCAGCATCTGATTGCAAAAAACAGGCGTATCGAACTTGGGTTGGCACAAAGGATCCGAACTGCAATGTTCTTTAGAGGAAATACAACCGTGCCTCCAGATTTTTTAAGCGGCAAATCGCCCGTGTGAAGTCAAAGCACGTCGTCAAAATCGGCGAGCAGATTTCCAGTTACTCGACTGGAACACGCAAGTTCTGGTCGTTGTCGAAAGCTGCTCTTGGTAACTTCAACCAGCCGTCCATGCCGCCGTTTCACATGAGGAATGACACCCTGGCCCATACGGCAAAAGAGAAAGCCGATCTACTGTGCGCTGTTTTCGCCTCCAACTCGAAAATGACGACAACGGAAAAACACCGCCGACCATCCCGCGGTGTCAGAGCTCTATGCCTGAAGTACAGTTCAGACAGAAAATTGTTAAGCGAGCTCTGTTTTCGTTGGACGTCAGGAAGTCGAGCGGGCTGGATGGCATTTCTCCAATCGTACTTAGAACGTGTGCCCCTGAGTTGACGCCGGTGCGTTTATTCCGGCACTCTTATTCCAAAGGCGTAGTCCCTGACTCATGGAAGTCAGCCCTTGTCCATCCGATCCAAAAAAAAGGAGACAGTTCGGATCTTACCTCCCTGCTCTCCAAAATCATGGAGAGCATAATTAGCTGCCAGCTTTTAGTATACCTAGAGGGTCACCAGTTGATCAACGATCGACAACACGGATTTCGCCATGGTCGGTCGGCAGGTGATCTTCTGGTATACCTATCACATAGATGGGCGGCGGCTATTGAAAGCAAGGGGGAAGGCCTGGCAGTTAGCCTGGATAAAGCGAAGGCCTTTGATCGTGTATGGCACAAGGCGCTCTCCTCAAAACTTCCATCATTTGGGCTTCCCGAGAGCTTATGCAAGTGGACCTCCAGCTTCCTCACTGGGCGTAGCATACAAGTCTTTGTCGACGGTTTTTGCTCGAATCTGGCGCACCCCAGTATCAGCTCGATCCATTTGACCGCGTGTAACGCAGAGCAGCTCGAATTGTCGGGGACCCAGTGCTCTGTGAACGGCTAGATCACTTAGCGTTGCGTAGAGACGTCTGAAGAGCTGTTCAACCTGATTCCCGCCGCCGAATTCCACCTTCGTATGACACGCCACAAGTTAGGATATCATCCCCACCATCTGGATGTGTGGCGGTCCTCCACAGTGCGGTTTTCTAGGAGCTTTCTTCCACGTACTACAAAGCTGTGGAATGAGCTTCCTTGTGCGGTGTTTCCGGGACGATACGACATGGGTACCTTCAAAAAAAGCGCGTACACCTTCCTTAAAGGCCGGCAACGCTCTTGTGATTTCTCTGGTGTTGCGAGAGAATGTGGGCGGCGGTGATCACTTAACAACAGGTGACCCGTTCGCTTGTTTGTCCTCCTATCCCATAAAAAAAAAGTTAATCAAAGAAGTAACCAAAATAATAAAATGTTATAATTTTTTTTCCATAAAGTACAACTTCTACTACAATTGTTTTTTTTTCCTGAAATTTGTTATGAACTTCCTCATATCCTTCCTCCTATGAAGTCATATTCCAGTATCTATTACAATGCATTCGTTGTTTATTTTAATCCTGATAGATACTCAAATAGTTACAATGTTAGCATCGTAACGGCACAGTGTGGAATTAGCTTTATTTTGTATTCACTGCATAAAATATACAGCGTACCTCAATAGTGGATGATTCACACATATTCATGTATACCTGAAGAACTATAATTCAATAAATAATGAGTATTATTTAACTATATTTTACTTTTATTGTTAAGGAATTCAGAGGAAAGATGTACGTACAACCTTAACACTTTCCTAATGGAATAACCCTGGTGGCTTGGGCACGGGGAAGGGCGCTGGTGTGGAGCGCGACTTGCGTCGACACTCTGGCTCCTTCTAATGTTCAAGCTACGTCAGTTGGTGCTGGGACTACTGCTTCGACTGCCGAAGACAGCAAACGTCGCAAAATATCAGACTCAGTGAGTCTTACATCTTTGTGCCGTTTGGTGTTGAGACACTTGGCCCGTGGGGCCAAGAGGTGCGAAGAATTCACAAAGTACTATCTTCGCTCCTCAATAGGGCTACTGGCAACCCAAGCGCTGGCAGCTATTTTGGCTATTTTTGGGGCGATATAATGTTGAACCGTTCACTCTCACCACGAGCCCCCGGTTCGATCCTCGCCCGTCACGAACCAATATGTTTTCGGTTTTATAATTCACAAGTACCGGATAAACCAACGCTTAATAAGGTCAGCAAATCTCTTATGTTCCCTCTGGTACAAGAGTACTGGCTGTCGTGGCCATACACCAACAGGTCACCCATACAAAAATAATATTTACAAATAATTCTCATTTAGTCTTGGGACCAGAACCAGTGGGAGGCTCCTTTGCACCGGATGCCGGCTAGATTGGTACCACAACGTCGCCTATTTCTGCCGTGAATACAAACAGTAATGTGTAAACATTACTGTGTTTCGATCTGAAGGTCGCCGTAGCTAGTGATATTACTGAGCAAATGAGATTTGACATCTTATGGCTCAAGGTGACGAGCGCAGTTGTAGTGCCGCTTAGAATTTTTGGGTTTTTAATAATCTTGAGCGGCACCGCATTGTAATGGGCAGGGCGTATCAATTACCATCAGCTAAACATCCTGCTCATCTCGTCCCTTATTTTCATTAAAAAAAGTTATAATATTATAAGTTTTGTTACAGAAATTTGTTCTTCATTTATGATCGAGTGTTGATTTGTAAGTTCTAAATTATGTTTCATTTGATCTTATCATTCCCTGGTAAATGTAGATTTTATCATATTTGTAATTTACTTATATCTGTCAAATATATCTTTTAGAGTAAAATATTATTACTGGTTGTGAATTCAGTTTTACATTATTCTTCTATTGTAGCTGTTAGTAACTAGTAATTTTTATTTTATGGTTTTACCAGATCTTGAATGTATCACCTTCATTGAAATACTTTTAAAGAACATAATTTATGCCTTTAACTGTGGTAATTCCATAATTTGTGTGTAGAAACAATTATTATTAGGGATTCTAGGAATATATTACGATTGAACTCATTAAAACTCCGTATAGTTGCATAGTTATCATGAAAATACATGTCCAACCGAACGGAAAAACTAATAAAAATTGTGAAATGCATGCCTGTTTACGAAGAACTCTGCAAATTGCCAAACTTGCTGGAGCATTTTCTGTGGAGGGACTTGATAGCCCTGATATTGCGGACCTTAAGTATGTATTGTACCATATAATATTATAAAAGATAATAGTTGGGTATATATAAAATAATAAACTTCTATTCTATTAAATCTAAAATAAAAGCATATATCAAAAAGATGTAGTATGTAGTCATAGTATTGTAAATATAGTTATAAGATTTGTTTTGTTTCAATACAAATTTTATCTAAAAGATTCGCACATTTGATCACACATACACACAATGACTCACAAACACGCCTCAACCCTCATTTTCTAATGGAAGAGGAGGACACACGAGCGTTCAGCCAGGTATAGGATCAACCAAGGAGGTAACTTATCAATGATTTTGTTTAATTTTCGAACTGGCTTGAAAATAGTAATCTATTTATTGAAAAAAATCAACAACACTTTATCGAAAACTTGTTGTTGTTCGATGTTCGTCATTGATTTGGAAAAGTATTAGACAGAAAAGACAATGAGTGTAATAACTTACTTCTACGCCACCTGAAATTCAAAAGGCTGCAAGAGCCGTTTAGTTTAAATATCCGGGCATATTTGATAATTTTAAGTACTATTTGGACCTACGTATGTGGGTAAACACATTCGTAATTTAATAATTTAAGGTTCGTCTATCAATGCCTCTCTTGCTGGCCGCTGCAGTAATGTACTATTTATTATAGTCTACTGACTATCTTGTAACACGTAAAATACTTACCATTAAAAACAGCTGGAGGCTATTTTTCTTCCTTACCAGTTCAATATCCCTAAATGATAGTATCCGTACACAAAAGCAATTTTATGTTAAACAACTAAAAATGCTTTAAAAAATGCCTATAAAAGGAATTTCCTCTCTCAAAGATTCCATCATGATAATAAATCTATTTAAACCTTACAAATACACTTCTAAGCGAAATATTTTCGACTTTTACTAAAACACGTTACCTGCACTATCGCCCAAACTGACAAATCGACTTATGAGCCTAATCAGACATGATATCCGAATATTGGTGGGTACCCTAACGGGTCATAAATCAATAAATAAGCACCTTTTCACAATCGGCGTAACGGATAGTCTTAAGATGTCTAGCCTAGGATGAAACGGTAGCTCATGTAATCGTAGAATGTGTGGGCGTAGCAAAGTCTTAGTGAATACGAGATCACTCCTGGAAGTCTGCGAATACCACAGGAATGTTCTGAACTTCTGGAAGGAGCCGGGTTGGTTGACTAGCCAATACTGCACGCAAAATGCAACATGGACCCAGCTAAGTAGTTTAATTGCGGAAATAGGAGCCTTATACCATTTCCATACCAAGACGCGTTTGCACAGGATGCCGGCTAGATTATGGGTCTATACGGCGCCTATCCCTGCCGTGAAGTAGTTATGTGTAAACATTATTGTGTTTCGGTCTGAAGGGCGCCGAAGATAGTAAAATTACTGGGCAAATAAGACTTAATATATTACGTCTCAAGGTGACGAGCGCAATTGTAGAGCCGCTCAGAATTTTTGGGTTTTTCAAAAATCCTGAGTTGCACTGCAATGTAATGGGCGGGGCGTATGAATTACCATCAGCTGAACAACCAGCTCGTCTCGTCCCTAACCAGATAATTTGTATTTTTTTTTACAATCGTCTATATATTTAACAACTATAATTCAATGCTTTCCTACCAATCTTTTTAATGAATAAGACGGATTGTATTTGGTAACAATCTCCCTTTTCACTCTGTTTATGAAATTTCAGATGCAGTAAAATAAAATCAATTTATTTTCTAATAAATTTGATATTTATCATCCTACAGGCACTCATAATGTGCTTAAGCTTAGTCCATTTATCAAATAATTTGGGTTTTAATAATTTTGGTAAGTTTCCTCTTCAAATACCAATAACAATATGCACTCATACAGAAAACGCATGGGCACCAGTATCAGGATTTCTAAGATATAATTGGAAAAGAGCATTCTCAGATTTATCTTATTTATTAAACCCCGCCTTTTCGAACTGGGATAGTCACCTGGGATAGAACCATGTCATACCAATGTCTGTGATGTCAACAAGCAGTGGTCAATAATATGAATTCGGTACCTACTTTTGATTGGCAATTACTGTTGTGTCTTTGGTCTAACCTTTCTGTGACGTTATTATCATGGCGCTCTGTCCCATGCGCGGCGATTATGCCAAGGAAAATTACTATACTTGCTTTCTTACAATGTTTACTTTTCTTATTATCTGAATAAATTCATATAGTTATTATAAACAGAAAAAGAAATCACTTATGCATCGTCTTTGGAGGACAGAGAAACGATATTAAAAACATTTGAATTAATTGTTTCAGCAATGTTAATTTTTTATGTAATAGCAACACTGATGTCAATTTTCTTATTGATTCTCGCAAGAAATTGGCCAAGGTTTATGCATAAAACGGCAAAAATTGAACAACTGTTTGCACCTTTAAGAATAGAAAAACAAAAGCCATTTAAGCTGACATGCTTTTCCTACACGTTTATGACAATAGCTACAGGTAAGAACTAAAAATATTATAATTTTTTTCCATGAGACTATTCTCAAGTTTACTAGTTGGCTATGTCGATGATGTTGAGGTTCTAGAGAATATGTTGGCTGGGGTGACTAATAAATAATGTATCAATCAACAAAGAATCATTAAGACAAATGGTTAAAGAAATAAACATTATGACTATTGCTTCTCAATATACTCTTGATAATGCTCTATATGTTCATAAGCACATTAAGGAATTTGCTAGAAACTGTGACAATCATAATGTTAACTCGAGGAACAAACATAAACTTGTTATGCCTGCTACTTGGTTCAGTCGAGTTAGTAAGTCTTTTATTGGGCGAAGTATACGTTTTTATAATATGATCCCAGAAAATGTACAAAAAAAATGCGTTACGAAATTTAAATGAATTGTTAAAAAACGTTTGTGTGGAAAAGTTTATTATAACATAAACGATTTTCTTAATGATACCACAGACTGGGAATGAAGCGGACACCCTTAGGCTTTTTAATTATAAATGTTTATTGTACTATATTACACTTTTATCCATATTTTTATATTAAAAAAAGCCCGCTGAGTTTCTTGCGCTCGTTCTTCTCAGGTTTGGTAGTCTATAATGAATGGTTTTTGACGTTCAATAAGTGATTTAGAATCCTATTTTAAATAAAAATATTGGAATTTGAATTTGAATGAGATTGATACTGAGGTATAAGAAATAGATCCTTTTTTTAAATAAATTCTTATTTGGCTATTATGACTTATTTTAAAAGAAGCTAAAAAACTTAATACCTCAAAAATGGTTCACTTTGGTAAGGCATATGGATATAATATAAATCATCACAAATAGTCACCCCTATTACCTCCTAACATCGAATTACGAATAACTCTGTATACAAAGGCACATTATTGAATTTTTAGCTTTCTTCGTCGTACTACGAAGCTGTGGAATGAGCTTCCTTGTGCGGTGTTTCCGGGACGATACGACATGGGTACCTTCAAGAAAAGCGCGTACACCTTCCTTAAAGGCTTGCAACGCTCATGTTATTCCTCTGGTGCTGCAGGAGAATGTGGGCGGCGGTGATCACTTAACACCAGGAGACCCGTACGCTCGTTTATCCTCCTATTCCATAAAAAAAAAATAGTAGAAACTGTTTTATATGATATAATGTTAACAACAGAATCAAACATTAATTTTTACTCCCGTTATTACCAGGTATGAGATGCATCTTTATGAGTGGTAGATTTTGAGGTAAATTTGCTTAAATCTTTTTGAGTATGAAAATTTGAAATTGAATAAATAAGAATTCAATGAATAGAATAGAATAAATTTAACTGAAGTAAGCAGTTTACACTTTACCTTATGAACGCTAGGCTTTATCGGAATTAATTATTGACATTTTACATTCCTACCCCTGGAGTATTATCTTAAATAACATACTACAAGCATAATTTAAAACATAAATACCAAACGTATATTTTTTTAAAACAAGGAAGTTCAAATTATTGAAGTTTATGCTGAGTTTAAAAAATAATGTCATTCGATACTGCTCACGTGAAACAAATTACCATACATGAGTACGAGTCAGCTGATGTTGAAGTGATCACCACCGCCACCACATTCTTCTGCAATACCAGAGGAAACACAGGATCGTTGCCAACCTATTACGATATGTAAGTATAAGTATTCAATCTTTATCATCAGATTTCAATTTATAATATAATTAATAGGCAAATAATGCTGCTATTAAAAATACCTTAAAACTTATTGGATTCTAATATCAGCTGCAGTATTCCCGAACTTGGAGCATGGGTTCTTACTTCCCTTCATGTGAGAATCATACATACTAATTAAGACCACATTTTACAAAAGCTATGATAAAACGTATCAATTGGTTGGAAGGTAAGTTTAAGTAATGTTTGAAAAACTAAAACCAGTTGTATTATAAACCGTTACTGATGTTTATGAGGAGATTCGTAGGAGAACGAAAGTCACCGACATTACAAAACCGAAGTGGCAGTGGGAAGAAAAGTCCTCGAATGGTGACTACGTATCGGAAGACGCATTGTTGGTAGGTCCCCCACCAAGATAGAGACGATCTGGTCGAGATCGCCGGAATACGTTTTATCAGGGCAGCGCAGGACCGATCGTCCGCGTCGTGGAGATCTTTCGGGGAGGCTTATGATGATTATTGAAGTTAACGTAATATATATCTCGGAAATAAATTACCTTTTGCAACGTTTTATAATTAATACTTTACTAAGTTAATTTGAAAAACACATTCAGACCCTCAGTATATTGACAGTTGTATAAAAAGCTTAAAAATGTTTTTTCAAAAATGTTCTTTTTAGTTGAGCACTTACTGTCCATACTCTTCAATTTATCATCTATTATGTCTAACATGGGAGAGCAAGACTTAACACTAGAAGTTATCAAACAATACGCATTCGTGTATATGGCTCATGTATTCAACTTGATATCATTTTCAAATTGGAAGGAGATTATCTACGAGGTAATATTTATTTCAATCCGTTTAATTAATCATTATGGCATTATTGGATCGATCGCTTTTTGATGTGTAGGGATCGCTTCATATTGTGACTTCTACTGCATTTATCACGGGGTATTCCATAGAGATGCTTAACCTGATCTCTGAAGACAAATCCATTCTCAACATGGATGTGTGCTCTACAGCACGGTTTTCCTTCCCTCCTGCACAACCAAACTGTAGAATGAGCTACATTGCGACATTTTTCCAGGTTTATACAACATTGCACAAAGAACAATTGTTTATAATTTAATTGTTGGAGAACCATTATTCCCGTTGGCATTATCGTTAGAAGACATTATATGACTGTAGGTGACGTTAGTGTAAAATGCGAGCACGAAACACAATGATTAAGGTTTTACACTATTTTAATTTTGATTGAACATTATTAAAAAGGCATAAAAAAAGGTACTCTCAACAATGATCCAACTCCATCCATTGTCATCCATCCGCTGTCAATCTCCACAAGAAATATGTCCGAACTCGCAAAAGAACTATACTCGTACCCTGACAAATAAATATGTGTAAAAGTGTATTCAAAAAACAACAGGCAAATGTGTGTTCTGTACCTGAAACTTGACAGTAAGTGATCAGTGCTGCCTAAGCTGTCAACAGTCCAGCGCACAATATTGAGTATGCATATCAAACAGGCTGGCAACGCTCTTAAAATTTAACTCTTTTATCAATGAATGATTCACACAGGACACCGGACCATAAATTACGCTGACGAGATAATAGTTATGATGACAGAATTTGGATTCTTCTTCTATAAGGCCGAAAACCTTTACTTTGAGAGTAATTAATCTGTCCCCAATTGAAGTTATTTTTATTTATCTTAGAATTAGAAACGTCAAGTCGATTACTCAGTTGTGACGTCATTAAGTCTGTTGGGTTTTTAGTTAATATCACCTGCTTATGTAATATATTATAATTTTTTAACTATCTTTATATCAAAACCACCATTTTTAAGATCTTTCTTCCTTTCATCTTTTGACTATTTACTTAAGTGCTTTCATCATTCCCATTCAAATGAGTTATATCCATATAACATAATGTGGTTCTGGGGAGATTATTGTGGTTCTGGGGAGATTATGTGGTTCTAGGAGATTATCATTCCAGCGGCAGAGCTCATTGCCACCACACGCGTCGCAGGTTGCGGTTAGCGAACGGCCTTCAGATATGGAGGTTAGCTGCGAATAACCAATAAGCAGTCGCGGACAACGGAGCAGTCTATCGTAGAGGCGTCGGGGAGCCAGTGGCTGGGTGTGCCCCAACAGATGGCGCGCAATCTCGTAAGCGGTTGATGACAGTGGCGAGTTGGAGCCGCCCCTTTAATATAAGCACCACTGCTCGGGGAGATGGGCCTCGTCAGCCATGGTAGGCTGCTCGTCTAGGAGAAGGAAAACTCTGATTTAAAACCACAACGGGCCTGATCGGCCAACCAGTCAAAAGAGGTGACAGCGGCCTAGAAGCTTAAATAACTCCTGAAATGCTTGATGCAGAAGGCAACGGGAAACCACTGCATTATTTTCCCATGAATGTCGTCATGTCAGTACAAGCAAAGAATAATAAGTGGCCATGCGACCCGCTTAGCAACCGGCGCCGTGCTGCGTCCGGGGCAGTCGGTGGGAAATGGGTTACTGGACATGTGGATGTAGGAAACCAGGCATCACATGGAAAATGGACTACTGGAAACTCAGTAAAGATGTGCCACACCCAAACGATAGGTACTTGGAACGTGCGCGGATTACTCCAACCTGGAAAGCTTCACATTCTTGAAAGAGAAATTACTCGCTGCAAACTCAGGATCTGTGGTCTGAGTAAAACCCACTGGAAATGAAATGGCCATTTCACAACGGACACCCATGTCGTTTATTTCTCCGGTAACGACTCGTACAGCAGGAATGAAGTCGCTGTTGTCCTGCCAAAAGACCAAAAAGACTGCGTAGTGGGATATTTATTTATTTAAGGAAAACCAACGGCTTATACAATTTCTGTAGAAACTTAAATAATAACAGATAGCCAATTACAGGTTTTCACTAATAGAAGTAATATAAAATATGTACGTGAACACTATTTTTCGGCTCAAATTCATGACAATAAAGATACTTTTAAACAGATAATAAAAAACAATACTTAATTAAAAAAGTTGAGGGTTATGCACTGCTTTGCCTTGGAAATGCTTGTAGCAGATATGTCAATATCTAATAATCTACTAACATCATTCACTGTTCTACATGCTCGCACCATATATGAGTTTTGCCTATAGTTGCTACTAACAGCAGGAACACAAAGTGGAGGGCTATATATAAGAGTTTTTTGAGGTACATTAAAATTAACTTTATACAGCAGATCTGGGCAATCGACATGATTTCTTATAATTTTTAACACAAATAAAAAGTCTGTTATATTTCGCCGTTCTTTCAGTGGTAAGAAGTGAAACTTTTTACACAAATCAACATAGCTGTTAGAATCGTAAGGTACCTTAAATTTAAAACAAAGATATCTTAAAAATCGCCTCTGAACACATTCTAGACGGTCAACATACGTACTATATTTAGGATTCCAAATTTGTGAAGCATATTCCAGATTACTTCTAACAAAAGTACAATATAGTATCTTAATAGTCTTAATATTATTAAAATTCATTGAAATTCGCTTAATAAAACCTAATGCCTTATAAGCCTTGTATTCATAGCAACCTTCATTGAATAGCAACTTAGAGTGATGGTAGACGCCGAGATCCCTCGTACCATTGCATCTAGAGAGCACCTGACCTCTTAATGTGTAATTTGTTTGTAAGATGTTAATCTTACAGGTATATGTGACTACTGAACATTTTGATGTATAAAGTTCTAGTTTATAAGTAAGACAATACTCCTCTAGGCGGTTGAGATACTCCTGAAGGGCAATCATGTCGAGGATTGATGTTGTTGAAGAGAATATTTTCATATCATCGGCGAAGGAAAGTAAATTGAAAGACTTAAAACAGGAATCTATATCACCTACATAGATAATGAAAAGAAGTAGACCAAGTTGTGATCCTTGGGGAACACCACTAGGAACTGGAACCCAGTTAGAAATGTAGTTATTTAGTACAACAGCTTGTGAACAATTATCTATGTATGACGAAAACCACCGTAACAAGGCACCTCGTATTCCCGACTGAGATAGCTTACATATTAATGTATTGTGGCCGATTTTATCAAACGCCTTACTATAGTCGGTGTAGATTACATCGACTTGCATACCATTATCCATAGCGTTAGTAATAATATTGTTGAGAAGTAAAAGATTAGAAACAGTAGATCTACCTTTCAGAAATCCATCTTGGAAGAGACTAAAGGTGTTTTTTAAGTAAGCATACAATTGCTTATATATGACCCTCTCAAAGACTTTAGCAATGATGCAAAGTTTTGAAATTGGTCTATAATTCGTAATTTCAGATCGAGACCCTTTCTTATGTACTGGTGTAATAAATGCCGATTTCCATAACTTGGTACAGAGCCAGTAGAAAGTGATTTACTGAAAAGCATGGAGATAGGAAGAACAAAAGTGGAAGAGCATTTTCTAAGAAAAAATGACGATATGTTATCAGGGCCTGTGGATTTAGTTATATCTAGCCTATCAAGTAATAATTTTATTTCATGTACATTAATATCAATATTTTGAATATCCGAATTAATATTTGAATCAGAACTAAGAGTTAAGTCACCGTTATCTGAAGAATAAGAGGATATGCTTCTATTGTTATGTGTCGTGGGGTTAAGAAATGTTGTTTGAAAGTATGTTGAGATCGCATTACAGATAGTATCTCCACTTGCTAAGCTATTATTATTGTATGTCATTAAACTAGGCATACAATGAGATTGTGACCTACTTTTCACAAACCAACAAAAATGTTTTGGATTTTTTATAATTGAATCCTCAGTTAATTTCATATACTATTCATAGCAAATAGATTCTAATTGGTTAACTTTATCACGTAATAAATTACATGTAAAATAATCCGATTTGTTACCGTAGTTCTTAAATTTTTTATGGTATTTACTTTTCTCCTTAATCGCTTTTATCAGAGCTGAGTTATACCAAACTGGATACGAATAGTTACGTGCACGTTTTATTGGTATATACTGATTTTGAAGGGCATATACCGTTTCATTTAAGAAGCTAACACAGTCGTCAATAGGGCGAGATAAAAACTCGCCTTCCCAGTCAATACCTCTGATTCTATTGTTAATATTTTGAAATTCAAATTCAAATTCAAATATTTTTATTCAAAATAGGATTTATAATCACTTATTGAACGTCAAAATCTACCACCCATTCAAAAGAGACTGCCTCAGACCTGAGAAGAATGGGCGCAAGAAACTCAGCGGGCTTTTTTTTATAAAAAATATGGATTACAATGTAATATCGTACAATAAACATTTATAATTAAAGAGCCTGAGGGTGCTTGCTTTAATCCCAGTCCGTGGTGTCATTGAGAAAATCGTTTATGCTATAATAACCTTTCCCACACAAACGTTTTTTAACAATTCTTTTAAATTTCGTAACACATTTGTTTTGTACATTTTCTGGGATCATATTGTAGAAGCATATACATCGCCCAACAAAAGACTTACTAACTCGACCCAACCGAGTAGTAGGCATAACAAGTTTATGTTTGTTCCTCGTGTTAACATTATGAATGTCACAGTTGCTAGAAAATTCCTCAATGTGCTTATGAACATACAAAACATTATCAAAAATGTATTGAGAATCAACAGTCAAAATGTTTATTTTTTTAAATTTTTCTCTTAATGATTCTTTAGGACCTAGGTTATAAATCGCGCGAATACCCCTCTTCTGCAGCACAAAGATAGTATTAATATCGGCCGCACTGCCCCATAACAATATACCATAGGACATAACACTATGATAACTAAAGTATACTAATCTCGCCGTATCTATGTCAGTTAACCGTCTGATTTTCTTAACCGCATATGCTGCAGAACTAAGCCTATTCGCCAATCCTTCAATATGGGGGCCCCACTGCAATTTGAAAAAATCACCTTTATCATAAATATAGCGGAGCCGCGCCGCGTGATCTAATTACGTGGTTTCAAATGATTTTGCATCTATCAACAAAACAGGGTGATAAGTATCAATGTGTGTAAGAGGATCGGTGCACTCAGATACATAGATTAATTGGTTTGAAAAAACTAGATGTAATAGTCTGTTCTGTTTGTTAAGTATGCCATTAAACTGATGCAGGTATAATGCGCTCATTTCGTCCGTTAGCGAATACTCATCCGAAGAACTCATGCAAGTACTATAAAAACTACTAGTATCTGTAGGTTGCCAAACAATACCGCTTAAATTAAAATCACCAATAACCAAAAAAGCGTCGGAAGGGTTGACTAATGACGCATAATTTAATTTTGTGAGGAAGTTTGCCAATTGATTACTAAATGACAAGCCGTTATTCTGCTCGCACAAATAAATAACACAGAGATACAAATCAATCCACTTACGTGTATTTGCTTATTTGATGCGTACACTTATCCAAAGGTCTTCTGCTGTTGAATTAAATTGCGGCAGCAACTTAACTTGCAAATGTTTACATGTAGCTATTAAAACACCACCGCCCTTTGTTTGACCCGTTAAACTATAATCGCGGTCACGTCGCCAAACTAGGTACTGATAATCCAGGAACTCGGAGTCAGATATGCTGTTTTCTAACCACGTCTCAGTAAATATAATAACGTCATAAGAATTCATACAGACTTTACGATAAACTTCATTAGTTTTTGTTCTTAGACCACGGACGTTCTGATAATAAATACTTAAATTATAGATATTATAAGACATTATCAATACTATTACTTATAAACATAATACGAATCATTTTAATAATAATTTTAAAGGTATGCGGTGTTATTTTAGTCATGCATTTATTAGATAAATACGTAATTTTAAGAAATTGCGGGTAGATTCTAAAAACTGTGTCTAAGTAAGAACAGTGAGGCATGCGATGAAGATGGCAATAATAGGCAAAACTTAAGAGGGTAAGCGAGACAAACATATTGTACGTTTTAGTTATCGAAATGAACAAAGTAACAAAGTTGTAATAGTGACCGGTTATAAGCAAGTCAGGGGTGCAAAACAATTTATAACTTATCAATACTGAAATATTATTCACAAACAATTCCAATAAATTATTAATGGTAAAGGTTACACTTAGGTAATGGGGATGTCCACATTTTAAACAATCTTGTTTAAATCATTTTCTTGGTGTATAACAAACACTCTCGATGTCTCATCACGGCGCACATGAATTTTACTATGTTTAACCCACACAAATTTATAATTCTTCTCATGAGCAGCGTTTTTGGCAGATGTTAGAAGCTTCTTTAGATCCATACTGAGGTGGTCATTAATATATATTTTCTTTGTTGATCCTGTGAAGCCAATATCCGTGGTCGTCACCTTTTCCGCCCTAGCCGCTGCGATGAAGTCTTCTTTTACATAACAGATATGTAGAGTAGATAAGAAGAACCCTAGATATATAGTTGATTTGAGCCCTTGGCACAACATGATTGATCTTCGTGCTGACTTTGTCTAGGATTGTGAATAAATTTTCATCTTTTTTGATAGGGATACCCTTGATTTCCACATTATTAAGACGCGATCTTTGTTCCATCGCAGATAGTACTAGCTTCGTCTTAGACATCTCACTCTGAAGGCAGACTGTATCCTGTAATTTTTCAACACTAATGACTCTGGATTCAACGCTCGTTATTCTACCACTCAGGTCGTCTACTTTTTGGCTCGTGTACTCACACGTTAAGATCGGACAGTTCCTTTTTGATCGTTTGTATATCTTCTCTCAACGCAAGCACGCTGGACAGCTGGCGCTTCATATCACGGAGCTCCTTCATGATAGTTTCAAGAGAAGCAGGTTCGGTGGGCACCTGCGTGGTGGATGATAGCCTGCGACACGTTGCACATTTCCATTGCGATCTATTTTATGATCCATAGCACCTCCATGTGGTTTCCGATATGTTAGCACACCCAAAGCATAGAAGGTTATGGCAAAGAGAACACTGGGGTACATCATTAAACTTTTCATTGCAAATTGCACACTCAGACATATTGCAGCAGAAAAATTTTGAACCAAAGGTTGAAAATATATGTTATTCCGCCGGTATGTTGGAAGGACGGTAACAGGCAGCATGTGTAAGCTTAGCGAGTGTTCACGCGAGACTGAATATGAACCCATTTGTGACAGAATCCTAACCATAAAGATAAAAGCTTCACCTGTGAACTTAAACATAATACAGGCATATGCTCCTACTAGCACTGCGAGTGAAGAAGATCTGGAGAACTTTTATACAAAGCTGGAATCGGCTACCTCTAAGATACCCAAAAGAGAACTTCTGCTTATACTGGGAGACTTTAACTCAAAGATAGGTATGAATGCCCATCAACTAAGCGTTTGTGCCGGAAAGTATGGACTGGGTCAGAGCGATGAGAGAGGAGAACACCTGATGCAATTCGCGGCAAAAAACGACCTGATTATAGCGAACAGTTTCTTTAAAAACCACCCTAGGAGACTGTATACTTGGACTTCACCAGACGGGAATTATCGCAATCAAATAGATTATGTCTTAATCAGGTCACGATGGAAAACCTCAATCAGGAACGCCCACACGCTTAATGGAGCTGACTGTGGATCTGACCACCAACTTTTGATCTCCAAAATAAAGCTAAAACTAAGAGCAGCTCGAAAAACATCCAATCAAAGGCGATTAAGAGTAGACAATGTCTCAAAATTTTTAGCTGTATTAGAGCAAAACTGGAGTCAATGGACGGAGTTGAATCCCCAAACAGAGAGCTCAGACATGCTTTGGGATCAGGCGAAAGCTCTCATATCCAAAGCTGTCAAGGAATCAAAAACACCTGCGGGGATACGTAAACGACAGCACTGGATGAGTGACAGTACTTCAGCCCTTGTTTAGGAAAAAAGGTTGATGAAGGCTTCAGGAGCTAACGTGAGGGACCTTAACGCAAAGTCAGGATGTATTCAGGAGGCATGCAGGAGAGATCAGAACACTCATCTTCAAAAAATATGTACCGAAGTAGAAGCTCATGCTGATAATCACGAATCCAGAGACCTCCACCACAACATCAGGTCCATCACGAAAACCCTCTCGTCCAAAACGTGGGCTATAGAGAACGCTCGGGGAGAAACGGTAACAGAACTGGACGTTGTTTCCGAGACCTGGAGGGCCTACTGTCAGTCTCTGTTTAGTGATCCGCAGTCGCATTATTTTCCTTCAACTGAGCCTAATACCGATGAACTGGAGCCTGACATACTGGAAGATGAAGTAAGAGCAGCCATTAAACATCTCAAAAATGGCAAGGCAATAGGAAGAGATTCTATCCCTAAAGAGACAGTCAAGCCGTCAGGAGAGTATGGTGTACAAATCTTCCACGCGCTGTGCAACAACATATGGACGACCTGCGCTTAGCCTTGAGCTTGGGCGCAAACCGTGTTAATCCCACTACACAAGAAAGGCTCCACCAAATCCTGCAGCAACTACCGCTTGATTGCTCTTACCCCATGCTAGCAAAATCCTTCTTCACATCGTGAATGAGCGTCTAAAATCCTATTTATCTAGAGAAATATCGCCAGAGAAGGCTGGGTTCGTAAAAGGAAAGGGTACACGGGAGCAGATACTGTTCGTCCGCCAGATAATCGAATAATCCCGAGAATTCAATAAACCTACATATATCTGTTTTGTTGATTTCTCCAAGGCGTTTGACTCTGTCAAGTGGCCGAAACTCTGGAATACTCTCCTAGAAATGGGTACCCCAAAACATCTGGTATCACTTCTTAGGCACCTTTACGAAGATAGTACGGCCTCAGTAAGAACCGATGAGGTTCTATCCAACAGTTTCCACCCCAGTGCAGGAGTCCGACAAGGATGTATAATTTCTCCATTACTGTTTAACATCTACATAGAACTGATAATGAGAATTGCTTTGGATGGTTGGACAGACGGTAACACTATTGGAGGACAAAAAATATCGAACTTACGCTACGCGGATGATACCACCCTATTCGCAAGTAGCATCCCTCATATGGAAGAGCTACTACACAGGCTGGAAAACGTTAGACTTGATTTTGGCCTCAAAATTAATCGCAGCAAGACCAAAGTGATGATTGTCGACCGTGGTAAGAACAACTCGCTAGAGGTTAAGAAAGTAGCAAATTGCGAGGTAGTGCCTACTTACATATACCTGGGGGCACTGATATCAAATAATGGCGGCTGCATAGACGAAATCAAACGACGCATGGCAATCTCCAGATCAGCTATGGATAAATTGAGGAAGATATGGAAGGATCGCAATATCACTAAAACCACAAAAATACGACTTGTAAGGGCTCTCATATTCCCCATATTCCTCTACGCTGCTGAGACATGGACCATACGAGAAAGTGACAAGAAAAAGATCAATGCTCTTGAGATTTTTTTTTTTTTGAGAGGAGGAAATACTGTTACGTATTTACGCCCCGGAACGGGGCGTAATATGTCGGACTCGAGTGTCCGCGTAAGCGGACGCCCCATACCGACTAAAACCTCCTCTGTGCTGTTAGCAGCCCTGGCTTTCACAGCGAAGTAGGACGTGGGCCGTGGAGACCGCAAAGACTACGCAACAACAGTCGCGGGGCGTCTCCTAAGGAGACTCGAACCTCAGACCGGCTGTGTGCTTGTGGGAGGGAGAGAAAATGAAAATGAAAATGAAATGAAGATGAAAAGATGAGAAGAACACACTCGCCGGCGAGTGTGGTGTGTAAGTGTGTGTGTATGTGTTTATGATTGTATGTATGTATGTTTGTATGTGTGTAAGTAGTGTAAATGTTAGTGTGCATGTATGTTTGTGTTTGTGTCTGTTTGTGTAGTGTGTTTGTGGTTGTGTAAGTGGTGTATGTCAGTCCGTCAGTCAGTCCGTGTGTTAGTGAGTGTAGTGAAACTATTACAGGACGAGGACTAACGTCTCGTCGGGTATCAATACAATGTGTGGTGTATCTAGGGTGCGGGCCGCTGGCCATCGTCAGAGTGACGAGTGCCAGTGGTTTGCGGTGGTTGACCGCGCCTACGCCTGCGAAGACGGTGTGTGCGTGTCTGTGTCGGTGTTTGTGTGGGTGACGCGTTCGCGATGGTGATGTCGTCAAAGAAGTCTTGTCAAAGAAGCGTCGCGAGATCTCTTTAAAGTGTTGAGCTATCGTCGGAAGCTCTAGGTCGCGGCGAAGGTCAACGTTTCGGATGAACCACGGGGCCCAGGTTGCCATGCGCGTGAATTTATTTTGAACTACTTGCAAACGACGTAAGTAGCTCGGTCGGGTGTGCGCGAAAACGACACTTGCGTATGACAGTATGGGCCGTACGATGGTTTTGTACAGCGTCACTTTGTGTTTGAGCGGAAGTTTGCTTCGCCCACACACAAGTGGATAAAGGCGACTGAGGACAAATCGGGCTCTATTGCATACCGTATCAATATGTTTCTTGAAGTTCATATTGCTGTTAAACGTGACTCCTAAGTATTTGTAATCCTTCACCCACGGTATGGGTGTTTCATACAATTTTATGACGTCGGTCGGTCGTTTTTAGAGCGGATGCTATTCGCGTTACCGAAGAGTACCGCTGCACTCTTGGTGGGGTTTACTTCAATCCGCCATTTTCTGAACCAGTTGCCTAGTTCATCGACGGCGGCTTGAAGCACTTTAATGTTCCTGCTCAAGGTTGAGCGGTTCAATAGAGCGGAGCCAAAGTAGAGTGCCGTAACGTCAGCGTACTGAGCGAGCTGGACATTCGGAAACTTGGGAATGTCGCTCGTGAAGAGCGAGAAAAGAGTGGGAGAGAGGACTGAACCCTGTGGCACGCCAGACCTGATGGGTCTGGGTGAGGATAGGGTGCCCTCTACTCGATATCGGAAGGAGCGATCAGTAAGGTAGGCTCGTATGATGCGCACGAGCCTGTCTGGCACTCCCAGTTGATACAGCTTGAATACTAAGCCGTTGTGCCATACCTTGTCGAATGCCTTCGCGACATCGAAAAACACGGCTGCCGTGGTAGCGTGAAGTTGACGCCGTACGAGAATGTACTCGGTGAGTCGGTGAGCCTGCTGGGGACACGAGTGAGCGGTTCTGAATCCGAACTGTATGTCGGGTATCAGGTTGAGCTTCGCGATGTAATGATTAAGACGCGCGAGAAATAATCTTTCGTAAAGTTTCCCGATCGAGTTAATTAAGCTAATAGGCCTATAGCTACTCGGATTAGCTTTAGGTTTATTGGGTTTTGGGATACTGATAACAATGGAATCTTTCCATTGTTCGGGGAACGCGCTATTAGACAAAAGAATATTAAAAATGGTAACTAATAAAGTAATAAGAGTCGAGGGTAGGATTTTAAGAACCCTATTGTTTATAGTGTCGGGCCCCGGGGCCTTCTTGGAGTGAAGCTCCTTAATGATTAGCTTCACCTCTTCGTAAGAGGTGGGTTTTATTACATCGCCTGAAGGGCTCAGAGCGGAGCGACGTTCAACTTCACGATCAACTTCGTCAACGTGTGTCGGGTCGGCTGCTGCATTTGGAGAGCACTGACTCTCGAGACTATCGGCGAGGCATTCAGCCTTCTCATCGTCATCGAGCGCCGGCTGCAGTCCCGGTCTGTCCAAAGGAGGCATGACAGTGGGCGGCTCCTGTTTGAACGCGCGAGGCAGCTTCCAGAAAGCCACATGTGATGGCTTAAGGTTGCCGAGCAAGCGGTCCCAACGTTCGCCGCGGAGTTCCGCGATACGTTCCCGTACCACCCGCTGTAGGTAGCTGAGATGGCGCCTATTCTCGACCGACGGATACCTGTCGTAAAGTCTAGTGGCTCTGTGCTTCTGTGTGAGTAAGTTCCTGACCTCTGGAGGCAGGTTTAGGCGATGCGGTTGCATCGTCGGAACCTGCCTGGAGCAGGCCTTGATCCTATTCTGTATGTGTGACATCACATGACAGATAGCACTGTGAGCCGTGTCGACCGAGTCGATGACGTCCGGTATAAGGTCAAGGTCGTCGGACTTGATAGACTCGAGATCCTTTTCCAGCCGTTGCCAGTCGATCACTGTTTTCGTCGATGGTTGAAAGTTGACCGGTGGGCCTAGATTTAGGACGACGGGCCGGTGGTCTGACTCTAATTCGTGAAAAACCTCGATTGAATTTACATTGAGCGTTACGTTCTTAAGTAACGCAACGTCTAGAATGTCGGGTCGGTGCGCGACGTTATCCGGATAATGTGTTGGTTCGTCGGGTGCTATTACTGAAAAGTTCAGCGTGTCTGTCAGCGAATCTAATAAGATTCCGTTTCTATTTGTGGCTCTACTGTTCCAGCTGGAGTGTTTGGCGTTAAGATCGCCACCCACTATGACTGCAGCCCCGTGGCCGAGTAATGCTTCTATATCTGTGTATAATACTTTTGTAATATTTTTGTTGGGCGGAAGATAAGCTGAAATAACAGTGATCGGCTGGTGATTCGCCATACTGAATCGGATGGCAGAGGCCTCGATGTTAGTGAGTACCGGAGGATCTATAGGTATACAGTGTAGAGACCTTTTAAAATAAATGAGGGTGCCGCCCATACGGGTGGTGCGATTATTCCTGACTAAGTTATAATTAGCGATACGCGGATCGCGTATACGTGGTTTTAGAAATGTCTCTAGCACTAAGAATAGGTCTAATTGATGTTCGTGAGCGAACTCCTTCACCAAGTCTAGTTGAGGCTTAAGGCCTTGGGCGTTAAAATACGCTATACGGAGCGTATGTGGTTTAACCCGTCCGCTTACGTAATTAGGCATCGCGAATGTTTTTATACTTTCGCCCTATATCGGTGAGGGCACGGAATATTTTGCCGTTGTCTGCCATAACTTGCAGGAGCGACGGCGGGTCGTCCCGGACAGCATCGAGCCTGCTGGCCAGGGCTGTGATTTCGTCAATGTCGAACAGCTCTGACAGTTCGAACATGAAGGCAAAGGTGCTGCCGCCTTTGTTACCTGTTGCCGCGGACGCGGGCGCCGGTGGCCTCGGTCGCGGGACCGACGCCGCCGGGCGGGACGCTAGCGGTGGCCGGAGGGGCGCGGGGGCCGCGAGAGTGGCCTCTGTGGCAGCGTTGGCAGCCGGAGGAGACCTCGCCCAGGCGTTTACCTTCGGAGGCGGCGCAGGTTGGAAGGTCGGAGTGAACTCCACCTTCTCTGCTCTGCCTTGCGGCTGGCGGTGCCCTGGGTGACGCTTGTGTTTGGGTGCCTTGGGACACCCGCGATAGCTCGCGGGGTGCCCCTTCTCCCCGCACAAGACGCAGGCCGGGGGCTCCGCGCATTGCGCTGGTCGAGGGCACTCCGGCGTGCCATGTTTGCCGAGGCACTTCACACACCTCGGGGTGTGTTCACAGTTGCGTGCCGAGTGCCCGTATAACTGGCATCTGTGACATTGACCGGGCCCCCCGCGGTTGCGAGGAGCTTCGGCCTTGATGCCCTGAAGGGAGCAAATTGATTTAATATTGAAAATTTCCTTTCCCTTTTGCGTGAGGTCGAGGACGACGAGAACCATGTTAAATGGTTGTTTGTTGGTGGTTCCGCGCATACGGTGCACCTCGTGTGCAGGGTAACCCTGCTCTTTGAGGTCCAACAGAATGTCGGCCTCGTCTAATACTCTGGGGACGTTCCTAATAACGACCCTCAGACGCTTCTCCTTAGGCAGGGCGTACGTGTGGAAACCCACACTCAGCTCTCTAAGAAGAGATGTCAAGGCGCGGTGGTCCGCTACCTCTTTGGTCTCTAATTTGATGAGAGATTGGTACGTCCTCACCTGGAAGGAGAGCGTCTTCGGGATCCTATTTTTGATAGCTAACCAGCGGCCTCGGTCTCCTATAAATATAGGAGGCGGGCGCTTGGTCGGAGGCGGTACGCGGGCTTTAGCGGGCGCGGGCGCGGACGCGGGAGTGGAGCCAGTCGTGGCCGCGGCTTTCTTGGCGGGTGTGCCATCAAGAGAAGGCGATTCGTGACCGCGCTTCTTCTTGCGACTGACGGTGATGAAACTGTCAGCATCCGACGCGACACTCTCCGCTCTCGACGGTAGAGCGGTTTCCGGCTGGGCCGGTGCAGCACTGGAAGCCTGAGGGGCTTCCGTGCGGTCAGGACTGACCGCGGGGACCTTAGGGGTCACCTGCGCGTCAAAGTACGCCTGAAGGACAGGCGGACGGGCTGGTCGGGTGATCACTTTTCTCGGTTTGACCGAGGCCACGGAACTTGCGTCGGATGCATTACCTATCTCCATTTCGGATTCCCCGTCGGAACTCGAAACGTCAGATGACGATTTCTATTTTTTGGATTTGGCTGTCTGGATATCTATCGTTTCCTTAATTAACGGAGCGATCTTCTCCGTAAATAACTTATCTAGCAGGGCGCTTAGAAGGCCCTCGTCGGCAACCATTGGTGAAGCCATGGTTGTTATTAATTAGGTTAAGCGGGTGACAACCCCCGCTGCCCGAGTCAGGCAGAGGGGGAATATAATAATAAAGTGGACAACTATAGTTTAGTTGTGCACTTGCACATTAATAAAATACTATTAATAATAATAAAGTATGCAAAATTAAAAGTATAATAATTAAGCCTAAGACTTAGCTTTGCTGGATGTAGACTGGCTGGGCCGGAACCCCGATGCACGCTGTGCAGGCACCCACGGAGAAGACACACACGGCACGATCTGCAACACTCACAACACACACGATTAGCGTGCAGAATCGCGAAACACAGCACAGGTGCTAACTAACACGATCGTAAAACCGGGTAATTAACACAGATAATAACTAAGCTACGTTCCGCGAAGGAACGTAACAGGTGCGAGACTCAAAGAGTCCCGAACAATAGCGCGCGATAACAATAGCTAGCCCAGGTGGCCTGAGCAGATAGTGCGATAACGCAGGTAATAAAAATATTCGAAGGAGGACAGATAACGCGGCACGTGTGCTCGCGTTGCCTGCCTGAATCGAACTCTGCTCTTGAGATGTGGTGCTGGAGAAGAATGCTTGGTATATCGTGGACCGAATTCCGAACCAATGAGTCCATTCTTCGGGAGCTCGGCATCAAACAGAGACTGTCCACTACCGTACAAGCTCGCATTCTCACTTTCTTCGGGCATGTATCGCGACGTGAAAGCGACTCCATAGAACGCTTAATAGTGCAGGGTAAAGTCGAGGGCACTAGACCAAGAGGCAGGTTCCCGATGAGGTGGACGGACCAAGTGAGGCAAGCTGTCGACGGTACTCTGCATGAATGCACGAGATGAGCGGCTGTTCGCGACGAGTGGCGTCGCATTGTGAAACAGGCCACTAACCTCGATGTGACGACGACCATGACCACTCTAACAAGAGTGTAACGTCGAAGAAGAAGAAGAACACAATCCTTATGTCTGGAGTTATTCGTTGTGTCGCGTCACCTCGCCTAGTTTAAAGTAAATGTATATGTGCTCTCGTGTGTTATATATACTGAATTTTTCGAAAACAAATTCAAGGTCACCAATACAATGTTCTATTATATAACAGTCGTTATACCAATTATCAATTTCGTTTCACATTTTATATGAATCTCTAATTGCTGTTGACTGTTTTTCCTTGTTCATAGTTTTTAAAATCTGCTTAGCCTTAGTGCCGAATTACCAGCACTGTATTATCTTTGTCTCTGTTTTGTTCTATCGAATTTTTGTTGGGAGATTAACAATGCTTAGTAATTTAATACGTTTGATGTTTTCTTTATAGTTGGTGAACCTGCAAGCCACATTTATATGGAACTTTACGGATGTCATATTAATTTGTTTCAGTGTGCATATTAATTCATATTTCGTGGATTTAAACCAAACGATTACTTCTCAAGTTGCTGAGGTATTTTTTAATGAATTCAAATATCCTACTTAGATTTAGTTAGTAACAAATAATCCTAGATAACTACTACTTAATTCTATGGCTTACACAACAGTAATGAAATGAACAATTTGTTAGTTGCTTTTTAGGTAGATTTGTTATTTGAACCTTAAGTAAATACGGGGTAAGGTTTAATGTTCATTAATAAATGTTTATACAGTAATAATTATAAATACACATAATATAATATAAATCGAGGACAATCATAATGTTTATTTGGCTTACACAACTGCAGTGTTGAGTTGAGTTGAAAATAGAAGAAATAATTAACAACCAATGTGGAATAGAATCGGTACAAAGCATGCGCCTGTCTTATTAATAAACTTAATGAAAAGTTACTACAATTTTAAAATTACTTCTCCCTGTCATGTTATTCTGTAGTGGCAATGTTGAAATAAAAGCAAAAAAATATAAACTTCGAATAAATTTACTTCGCGTTTATTAATAACACAGGCGAAATCTATTAAGAGTGGAACATCACTGGGGTGTTTTTATCATTTTTTTTTGAGTGTTTGGTGGTTTGTCTAAGATTAATACTAATATTTTTATTTCAGGGATCAATCAACTGGCCGCAAATTCGTGTATATTATACGCATTTAGTTAAACTTGTCGATGAAGTCAATTTTCAATTGGGCCCTCTTATTTTTCTGTCCTTCTTTTCGAACTTATTTTTTTTATGTCAACAAATGTTTCATGCAACTAAGTACGTTTTTTTTTGTCAATATAGTTTCTGATATTCATCACCATCATCACCAGCCGGCCTCTGCCATCCGAGTCAGTATGGCGAATCACCAGCCGATCACTGTTATTTCAGCTTATCTTCCGCCCAACAAAAAAGTATTATACACAGATATAGAAGCATTACTCGGCCACGGGGCTGCAGTCATGGGCGGCTATCTTAACGCCAAACACTCCAGCTGGAATAGTAGAGCCACAAATAGAAACGGAATCTTATTAGATTCGCTGACAGACACGCTGAACTTTTCAGTAATAGCACCCGACGAACCAACACATTATCCGGATAACGTCGCGCACCGACCCGACATTCTAGACGTTGCGTTAATTAAGAACGTAACGCTCAATGTAAATTCAATCGAGGTTTTTCACGAATTAGAGTCAGACCACCGGCCCGTCGTCCTAAATCTAGGCCCACCGGCTAACTTTCAACCACCGACGAAAACAGTGATCGACTGGCAACGGCTGGAAAAGGATCTCGAGTCTATCAAGTCCGACGACCTTGACTTTATACCGGACGTCATCGACTCGGTCGACACGGCTGACAGTGGTATCTCTCATGTGACGTCACATATACAGAATAGGATCAAGGCCTGCTCCAGGCAGGTTCCGACGATGCAACCGCATCGCCTAAACCCGCCTCTAGAGGTCAGGAACTTACTCACACAGAAGCACAGAGCCACTAGACTCTACGACAGGTATCCGTCAGTCGAGAATAGGCGCCACCTCCGCTACCTACAGCGGGTGGTACGGGAACGTATCGCGGAACTCCGCGGCGAACGTTGGGACCTCTTGCTCGGCAACCTTAAGCCATCACATGTGGCTTTCTGGAAGCTGCCTCGCGCGTTCAAACAGGAGCCGCCCACTGTCATGCCTCCTTTGGACAGACCGGGACTGCAGCCGGCGCTCGATAACGATGAGAAGGCTGAATGCTTCGCCGATAGTCTCGAGAGTCAGTGCTCTCCAAATGCAGCAGCCGACCCGACACACGTTGACGAAGTTGATCGTGAAGTTGAACGTCGCTCCGCTCTGAGCCCTTCAGGCGATGTAATAAAACCCACCTCTTACGAAGAGGTGCAGCTAATCATTAAGGAGCTTCACTCCAAGAAGGCCCCGGGGCCCGACACTATAAACAATAGGGTTCTTAAAATCCTACCCTCGACTCTTATTACTTTATTGGTTACCATATTTAATATTCTATTGTCTAATAGCTCCCCGAACAATGGAAGGATTCCATTGTTATCGGTATCCCAAAACCCAATAAACCTTAAGCTAATCCGAGTAGCTATAGGCCTATTAGCTTAATTAACTCGATCGGGAAACTTTGCGAAAGATTAATCCGCGCGCGTCTTAATCATTACATCGCGGAGCTCAACCTGATACCCGACATACAGTTCGGATTCAGAAACGCTCACTCGTGTCCCCAGCAGGCTCACCGACTCACCGAGTACATTCTCGTACGGCGTCAACTTCACGCTACCACGGCAGCCGTGTTTTTCGATGTCGCGAAGGCATTCGACAAGGTATGGCACAACGGCTTAGTATTCAAGCTGTATCAACTGGGAGTGCCAGACAGGCTCGTGCGCATCATACGAGCCTACCTTACTGATCGCTCCTTCCGATATCGAGTAGAGGGCACCCTATCCTCACCCAGACCCATCAGGTCTGGCGTGCCACAGGGTTCAGTCCTCTCTCCCACTCTTTTCTCGCTCTTCACGAGCGACATTCCCAAGTTTCCGAGTGTCCAGCTCGCTCAGTACACTGACGATACGGCACTCTACTTTGGCTCCGCTCTATTGAACCGCTCAACCTTGAGCAGGAACATTAAGGTACTTCAAGCCGCCGTCGATGAACTAGGCAACTGGTTCAGAAAATGGTAATCTTCAGTAACGCGAATAGCATCCGCGCTAAAAAACGACCGACCGACGTCATTAAATTGTATGAAACACCCATACCGTGGGTGAAGGATTACAAATACTTAGGAGTCACGTTCAACAGCAATATGAACTTCAACAAACATATTGATACGGTATGCAATAGAGCCCGATTTGTCCTCAGTCGCCTTTATCCACTTGTGTGTGGGCGAAGCAAACTTCCGCTCAAACACAAAGTGACGCTGTACAAAACCATCGTACGGCCCATACTGTCATACGCCAGCGTCGTTTTCGCGCACACCCGACCGAGCTACTTACGTCGTTTGCAAGTAGTTCAAAATAAATTCACGCGCATGGCAACCGGAGCCCCGTGGTTCATCCGAAACGTTGACCTTCACCGCGACCTAGAGCTTCCGACGATAGCTCAACACTTTAAAGAGATCTCGCGACGCTTCTTTGACAAGGCGCCTAACCATCCCAACATCTTGGTTAGGAAGGCATGCCCCCCCTTCACCATAGTCTCAACCCAATAAGACGTCCCAGACACGTAACGGTAGACCCGGATGACGACATCATCATCGCGAACGTGACACCCAAACAAACACCGACACAGACACGCATACACCGCCTTCGCAGGCGTAGGCGCGGTCAACCACCGCAAACCACTGGCATTCGTCACTCTGACGATGGCCAGCGGCCCGCACCCTTGATACACCACACATTGTTTTGATACCCGACGAGACGTTAGTCCTCGTCCTGTAATCGTTTCACTACACTCACTCACACACGGACTGACTGACGGACTCACATACACCACTTACACAACCACAAACACACTCCACAAACAGACACAAACACAAACATACATGCACACTAACATTTACACTACTTACACACATACAAACATACATACATACAATCATAAACACATACACACACACTTACATACATTACACTAAACATCACCACACTCGCCGGCGAGTGTGTTCTTCTCATCTTTTCATCTTCATTTTCATTTTCATTCTCTCTCCTTCCCACAAGCACACGGCCGGTCTGAGGTTCGAGTCTCCTTAGGAGACGCCCCGCGACTGTTGTTGCGTAGTCTTTGCGGCCTCCTCGGCCCACGTCCTACTTCGCTGTGAAAGCCAGGGCTGCTAACAGCACAGAGGAGGTTTTAGTCGGTATGGGGCGTCCGCTTACGCGGACACTCGAGTCCGACATATTACGCCCCGTTCCGGGGCGTAACTACGTAACAGTATTTCCTCCTCTCAAAAAAAAAAAAAAGCCCCAGCCGGGAGACGTCCACTGCTGGACAAAGGCTTCCCCTAAAGATCTCTACGAAGATCGGTTCTGCGCTGCTCTCATCCAACGGATTCCGGCGATCTTGACCAGGTCGTCGGTCCATCTTTTGGGGGGCGGGGGAGGGGGGGGGTATTAACACTGCGTCTTCCGGTACGTGGTCGCCATTCGAGGACTTTCTGCCCCAACGACCATCTGTTCAACAACTATGTGCCCTGCCCATTCTCACTTCAGGATTCATTTGAGCTATGACGGTGACTTTGGTTCTCCTACGAACCTCATATTCATAGCTATTAAATATTTTGATACGGCCACTTAAACCGGGTAGGTACTGGTACTCGTATTTTGAGGATTTAATAAGTTTCTGATTTGATACTTTTTTATCAGAAAAAGAGACGAGAGAGCGCTCTCTTTGGTAAGTGATACAGCCTACTCAGTACAATGCATTGCGAATTTTTGAAACTGCAAAATCGCAATTTGTTCGTTGTATGTTGATGACTTTTAAAATTGAACATTATGTTAAGGCGGTTAGCTTTAGTTATTATTAATAAATATTTACATAATAATTATTAATAGTATATTATAATATTGAGGACAGTTTTAGGCGTAACTTTTGTATAAAGTTGTGTATCTTGGGTTTGTATCACTATTCATGTTATATCGTAACCAAAATAGGAAGATCCAAATCAATATCAATCAATCAATATATTATAATATCAATTTTTTATAATACAATATTAATCTTTTCAATTTCTCTTAACGAAAATTTTCAGTCGATTTTCTTTTGAAGGAGGCCATGATAACGTTTTGAGGTAAGTTAATATAGAATATACTATATAAATATTATTGTTATTATCTAATTTAGGAATATTAGACAGCTCACAAGTGTTGCAGCGGCCCGATTGGTATACTTTAGCTATTTTCATAGTATCATGTCTTATCGTATTCTGCTTTGGGGAAATGCGGCAGAAAAACGGGCGGTACGATCAATTTATCAGCTACATTCAAGATTTTCCCTAAGGGAGTTTTTTAAGGACATCGATATTTTAACGGTTGCCTCGCAATATATTTATGCGAATGTATGCATTAAATCCGTCAGATTCTAAATTTGTTTGAAAAGAGAATTCACACCTTCAACACAAGACACATACATAATTGTGTACAAATTATTATCGTATGCAAAAACTACATTCTTCTATTGTGGGAATGGAACATATTGATACGGTATGCAATAAAGCCCGATTTGTCCTCAGTCGCCTTTATCCACTTGTGTGTGGGCGAAGCAAACTTCCGCTCAAACACAAAGTGACGCTGTACAAAACCATCGTACGGCCCATACTGTCATACGCAAGCGTCGTTTTCGCGCACACCCGACCGAGCTACTTACGTCGTTTGCAAGAAGTTCAAAATAAATTCACGCGCATGGCTAGCGGAGCCCCGTAGTTCATCCGAAACGTTGACCTTCACCGCGACCTAGAGCTTCCGACGATAGCTCAACACTTTAAAGAGATCTCGCGACGCTTCTTTGACAAGGCGCCTAACCATCCCAACATCTTGGTTAGGAAGGCATGCGGCTACACCCCCCTTCACCATAGTCTCAACCCAATAAGACGTCCCAGACACGTAACGGAAGACCCGGATGACGACATCACCATCGCGAACGCGACACCCACACAAACATCGAAACAGACACGCACACACCGCCTTCGCAGGCGTAGGCGCGGTCAACCACCGCAAACCACTGGCACTCGTCACTCTGACGATGGCCAGCGGCCCGCACCCTAGATACACCACACATTGTTTTGATACCCGACGAGACGTTAGTCCTCGTCCTGTAATCGTTTCACTACACTCACTCACACACGGACTGACTGACGGACTGACATACACCACTTACACAATCACAAACACACTCCACAAACAGACACAAACACAAACATACATGCACACTAACATTTACACTACTTACACACATACAAACATACATACATACAATCATAAACACATACACACACACTTACATACATTACACTAAACATCACCACACTCGCCGGCGAGTGTGTTCTTCTCATCTTTTCATCTTCATTTCATCTTCATTTTCATTCTCTCTCCTTCCCACAAGCACACAGCCGGTCTGAGGTTCGAGTCTCCTTAGGAGACGCCCCGCGACTGTTGTTGCGTAGTCTTTGCGGCCTCCACGGCCCACGTCCTACTTCGCTGTGAAAGCCGGGGCTGCTAACAGCACAGAGGAGGTTTTAGTCGGTATGGGGCGTCCGCTTACGCGGACACTCGAGTCCGACATATTACGCCCCGTTCCGGGGCGTAAATACGTAACAGTATTTCCTCCTCTCAAAAAAAAATGTGGGAATGGAGGTCCGCCTTTATAATAAAATACCAATTATTCCATCCATCTAATCCAATAATTATATATATCATCATCATCAGCCCGAAGACGTCCACTGCTGCACAAAGGCCTCCCCCAAAGATCTCCACGACGATCGGTACTGCGCTGCCCTTATCAAACGCATTCCGGCGACGGTCTTCTTGATTAACGTTATATAAAAGGTTATTATTGTCATAAATTATGATACTCTTTTTATAATTTCAGTAACAAATATGACAAAATACATTCTGTGTACTACGTGTTCTCTTTCTGTTTTCTATTACTGAGATGCTTATTGACATCGTTATTGGCTGTCAGAGTGAATACAGAGGCGAAGAAACCACATCAAGCTTTACTTAACGTGAGCGCAGACGAATATAATTTGGATGTAAGTTACTCAATGTTTTAAAAAGTTTCGTTTACATACTCAGTAGAATCCTGTAATACCTATATATTCACAATGCAAACAATTAACTCAACCAAAAGAGGTGAATGGGCGCGGGGTACTGAATGCTTATTGGTCACGTAATCACGAAATATTGTGCAAAATTTCTATTGGCTACTGCTGACTTATATATGATCTGTTTTTCTAATATAGTATATTTTTTTAGGATAATAAGGTATGAGACGAGCAGAACGTTCAGCTGATGGTAATTGATACGCGCTGCCCATTACATTGCAGTCCCGCTCAGGGTTCTTGATAAACTCAAAAATTCTGAGCCACACTACAATAACGCTCGTCACCTTGATATATAAGATGTTAAATCTCATTTGCCCAGTAATTTCACTAGCTATGGCGCCCTTCAGACTGAAGTTCAATAATGTTTATACATTTCTGCTTCCCGGCAGAAATAGGCGCCGTTGTGGTACCCACAATCTAGCCGGCATCCTGTGCAAAAGAGCCTCCCACTGGTAAATACCCTTAGTCGCCTCTTACGACACCCTTGGGCCTGGTGTTTCCCAATTCTTTTTATTCTCCGGGGAAGTGCACGTTGCCAAATAATTCAAATTTAAATTGCAGGTACAAAGATTTCAGCGTCAGATTCAATACTTACCAGTTGCAATCAGTGGTGTATTTTTTAAAGTCACAAAAGCTATGATACTACAGGTGAGATTTGAACTTTTCTTTCATTTGGATTTTGTTGAATTCTTTATTCAGTGTACTGAATATTCGTGCAACTGGATCGATAGCTGGTTCATACGTATACCTTAAAGTTATGCCTCTGATCTTATGATATGAAAATTTATTCCATGCCACACAAATGAAGTAACAATCTAAATCTATATAATATATGAGATTTCCACCTATATCAATATATATTACTCATCACGATATATTTGGAACTATGAGGCGTAGAGACTTGAAATTTGTTAGAAATTGGTCAACTAGACCATTTGTTCGGATACCATATGCCTCTTGTAACTAATATGTCTACTGAACCACATACCCAATGGACGAGTTTTAAATAAATTTCAATATTATGTATAAATTTTAACATTAAAAAAAAAACATTTATTCTAATTTCTTTTTATATAGGTACCTACTTTATTGCAATATTTTTATATTTAAATAAAATTACTAAGTATTTTGATTTTGTTACGCCAAAAATATTTAAACTTTATATACAAGTACACGTTTGTTGTAAACATTTAATGTAAATATTTAGCATTAGGTATGTAATTTAACATTATAATTTATATAAGCACCATAAGTCTCCCTTATAGTAATATATTATATTAAAATAACTTATGCGTCGTTAACTTTTGCGATGTTTTCATGACGAAATTTCTACTTTTTCGTTGTTTTTATAATTTTTGAGACTATTAATAGACGTAATTAGAATGCTATTTAACAATGAAATGGATTGCATTTTTGTTCTAAAATTTTTATTAATAATAATCTCCATTAAGATGGTTGCGAATCTGAAGTCGCAGTGGGCAGGGCACATAGCTCGACGGACAGACAGGCCGTTGGGGAGTCAAATCCTTGAATGGCGACCACATACCGGAAGACGTAGTTTTGGTAGACTCCCTACAAGATGGACCGACGATCTGGTCAAGGTCGCCAGAATGGGCTGGATGAGGGCAGCGCAGGACCGATCGTCATGGCGATCTTTGGAGGAGGCCTTTGTCCAGCAGTGGACGTCTTCCAGTTGATGATAATGATGATGAATATTCAGAGTCATGGTCCAATCGCAACATCCGACTTCTAGTATGTAGTAACATACCCTGTATACTATAATATAATACTTTTTTAATACTTCAGGTTATCGCAACGATTAGACATAGACATAGACATAGACATAGACATATTTTATTTCACATCATCATCACACAATTTAATTTACAAAGTTTTATTATACACCTTAAAGTAAAACATAACAATATCGCTTAAAGTTAAATAATATTTGTGAACATAATTATATATTTTACAATAGAATCGATAATGATGCGAAAATGGACACCGCTCAGCGTATGCTGTAGCAAATGCTACAGCGCTGGTTTTCAGCGTAGCCCATTACGAGACAAACTCGCGCTGTGGTTTAGAAACGTTTTAAAATTTTTAATTACTTACAGCATGACACATACTTACTTAAAACTGAAAACCTACCCAAATACCTTATACGTAGAAAAACCAACATTAAAGAATAAAGAAAGACAAAAATTACCAATATAAAAGATACAAAATATGCAAAACTTGATAAAAAATATAGTACACAACAAAAAATACAAACGCTGCGATTACAATATAAAATTAAAATAAAATAAAATAAAGCCAGTTCAGAAAATATATATATTATATATATATTCAGTTTACCTAAGATAAGTGGGGACTATTTTGCCACCTATTTGTAAATCTTTTTGATAGTTTACTAAATAGTTTTTGTATTTTAATTTAAAACTATATATGGAGCAACTATTCCTAACTGGTGGTGGTATATTGTTCCAACACTTAGTGGCAGCGTAACGGAAACTACCACGAAAGGCAGAAGTGCGGTGAGGAGGAATAGTAATTGGAATACTTCCTGTTCTGATAGGATACCTTGTTTCTGAGGCATGGCGCCATTTCAGTTTTTCGTACAGATATTCCGGGCGACCTTTGCGTATTATACCGAATAAAAGAGTGGCCAAATGAAGCTCCCTACGTAACGTCATCTTAAGTATACCGGCGTTGTTTAGGTGTGGAGTGATATGAGTTCGAGGCGGTAAGATAAAGCAGAATCGAGCACAGGCGTTTTGGACCCTTTGAACGATTCGTTCAGTACGCGCAAGCAACCGCGAACCATATACTGTATCACCGTAATTAAACAAAGATAGGATTATCGAGTCACATAGTGTAATGCGATGATCTATACTTAAGAAGTCTCGAATACGATATAATATTTTGAGCCGGTAAAAAGCTCTCCGACTCAATTCGAGCACATGTTTCTCAAAATTTAAGCCATCGTCCATTAACACTCCTAGATTACGTGCTTCGGTTACCCGTTCTAATTGTATACCTATAACATTTACATTAGGCTGCGATGATACAATTTTATCTATTTGAAGTTTAGACCCCAAAATCATGTATTTTAAAAAATAAATCAATCAACTGTCGTACCAAATGTTAATCTTAGACCATACCGCCCACAGTAGAAAATTTATTTCGTCTACTTCTTTTCATCATTCACGACAAAAATCTTAATTTTCAAGACCATTTTACAGTATTTAGATATGAAGCCCATTTTTAAAATTAACTCAGATTTTTCAAATTTCTCATAACAAAATTCCTTATTATAATAGACTTCAATTAATGATACACCTGAAAATAAATAATTCGCTAAGGTTAAGGCTATTTCGGATTTCAGACTAAGGGATTTTCTTTACGTGGGTAGATTTTAAGGGGAAAATTATCAGTGTGAGTTAGTAGTTCATATTATATTATATGTAAACGAAGGAGATTTAAAGTTTAGGCGTATTGTGGATTGGTTTGAGATAACATTACGATAGAAGCATTATTATATATGTAAATACATAAAATAATTAACCCAATTCAATAGATAATAAAAAGGTTCAATCAGAAATATGGTTGTATTTTATTGATTACTCCTTTCATTTTATTTTGGTTTTTATTACTGCTTTGGACAATTAAGAAAAAAAAACAGAACCCTTTTTATTATGGACCGAACAATCTCTGTCGAGTCAGGTTGTATTTTTTTACGGAAAAGTTCTCCTCTTTTGGAATGGAATGCCATTCCATTCCAATTATAGCTACATTCTTGGTGACGACAGCTGTGTACCGTAATATATTACGTTGTTAACCATACTTTTTCGACATGTATAAAATTTAGGTTCCGTAAGATTTTTGCCGCAAATTTGAAGGAGTAGTAGATGGATAGATTTGAAATATTTCATATGAAGAGGCGGGTTAGGTTCAAATCATCTTCATGAAAACCTAATCTGGTCTCTATATTATATTAAATATTTCAAATAAATCCATGAAAAAATTTCTGAAATTTGCGAGCTCAAAAATACCTATATAATAAAATATATTTTTTATTTTGTATTTAAATGTTTTTCTGTTGATCATTGACTCTGTCTACCTCAGACTGCAAGATCCTGCCCAGCGAGATTGAATCAGAAATTAGGAGATCCACAGAAGAACCAAAGACACCGACATAGCCCAAATGATTGCGAAACTGAAGTGGGAGTGGGCAGGGCACGGCAAATGGCCGGTGGGACAGAAAAGTCCATGAATGGCGGCCACATACCGGAAGACGCAGTGTTGGTAGGCCCCTCACAAGATGGACCGACGCTCTGGTCAAGTACTCTGGATTACGTTGGACGAGGGCAGTGCCGGACCGATCGTCGTGGAGATCTTTGGGGAAGGCTTTTGTCCAACAGTGGACGTCTTCTGGCTGATGGAGATGATTACTCAGGTTGCGACAGAACGTTCATGTTAGACAGATTTCAGACAGCCTTTTTTGTGTGACGGTAAATTTCGCCAACGTAACTCATCGAGGTAATTTATTGAATCTCGGATGTCACTTTGGGGAGAGGTCTCGGGACCCCAGGTGTTTGGCCCCCGTATGTGGTCTTCCCCTGCATTCCAGAAGAATATGTGTCCATCTCTTCTGCCTTCATTCAAGCTCTGACACGGTCTATATCAAAAAGATGTCTTTAAAAAGGGCCGTGAAGTCACAGGATATATTTTATGTAGCCTTGGGCGCGTAAGGTTTGGCATCGGAGAAAACCTGTGCGAGATACATGGGACCTACATCCAGACGTGTAGCAACTAGATACCGCACTAACTAAGAAAAATAACTTTTTTATTACAGCAACTTTTAGTTGCTTGTGTGCGTGGCATCTTGACACTCAATGGCATCTTTCAAAAGTTGTAACATACGCTTTGTGTAATTTTTTATTGAAATTGTAGCTGTACCTACAACCAATAATATCAATTAATACAAATGTCTAATACGTAACTTGTAACGTAGCATTATAGATCGTAGAAATAGTAATCGTGCATAATAACTGTAATAAGCGTATGCCGAAAGATTCGTTCTGACAAGAACATTTTATTTTATATAACGTAATATTAGCTCTGATAAGAACATTTTATTTTATATAACGTAATATTAGCTCTGATAAGAACCATTTCATAATGCTGTACATCAACTCATAGAATCATACAGATCACCAGTTTAGTCATCTCAGTGAAGTTTCAAGCATCGTACTTTCTCTCGACGATCGCAGATATACTCACGTGGTCATGTGCTCATAGTCATATGCTCCGCGTTATACAACCGCACAGCAAGGCCGAGCGGACTCGACTGACGAGTGAAGCGTCGGGGGTCGATCGATATTCATGCAATTTTAATCAATGAGCAATAGCGTAGGTGCGGAATGCTCATTGACATCGTATGATCGAGCTTCGACGCGAGTTTACACAAACTGCGATAGCATTAGTTTTAGAGCGAGATAGAACACATAATATTATTCTCATTTCTTAGTGAATGAAATGTTTTACTAATGGTTAAAATGTAAGCTCTAGTATTGGTGTGTATTTTCTGAACTTGTAAATATTTTTTAAGTAACGATTGTAATTGGGTAACTAGTTTTAAGGATTTTGTATATATATCGTGTAACTTTTAAATAAATCATATCTTCCATATATCTTTCACATATTCCTCACAGTCAAGCAGTTGTTTTATTTAATCGCCAAACGCCCAGTCTCTAAAAAATTAATACAATACAAAATACTTACTGATGATATGTGTTCCCAGTGTGTTTCTTATTTCTTGTAGTATTATTTTTAAAAAGTTTTATTACGCATCCCGGCATTTTAGTTACAATGATTAGCAAAGCTTAACATTTGGCACGTCATCGTCACACATTGTGCGTTAGTTGCCGCACTTTGCGACTACGCCTGCAGTATCTAGTTGGAACGGAGAACAATCCTTAAAGGTATATGTCGGCGTTACGCCAGGGTTTCCTTGATCAGGGTCCATCATGAAGAAATACAACACTAAGAATTTCTCAGTTTATTGAAGCACAACTGCTAGTATAGATATGAACCATCTTTACATAAAACAACGCTTTTATACCTTCCGTACAATAGATGAAACAGTAGATACAACTTCTTTTAAAACACAAATTAAATTAGGTACTTATTGTAAAATAATTCCTAAATACATCTCAATAAATGTTTAAGGGAATTTATGTACTTCAAATGATTTATATAATAGTTTTTTCATTTAATTTGAACAAACATTACGAAGTAAGAAAATGGCGCTGCAAGCAAGATTCGAAATACAATTAAGAAAGACTTATTGCATAAAATAATAAAGTTTGATACAGAATAACGATATTAATTCTAATACAAATTAATTTTAACATTTACACATTCATTTAAATATTTTAACAATAAATGAAACATCAAGAATCTTGAAACAATTCAAACAGTCAAAACAGTGTCTTTTAAATTAGTTAGATCTTAATAAATAATAGTTTTATATTAACAAATAGCTGTTTGTATTTAAATCTTATATATTTTAGAAATATCTATAATAATAATATATTCATTTTAACGATAAAATAAAACATAAATATCAAAAGTTGCAAACAATTGACGGTAGGTGGCGATTTGCGCCCATACGTCCATACTGACTCCAGCGCGTCCCTTGCGCTGTTTTTATGACAATACCAGACGAGGCTTCACCCATATTGGGATCTTAGCCAACACAGAAGGCATCACCCATCGGATCTAGCCATAACAGAAGGCATCACGAATCCTGGGATTTCGCCAAAACAAAAGGCATCACCCATACAGGATACGCATGGTGGCCAGCCAGAGTTTTAGGAAGCTTCTTTGGATAGGAAAAATAAATTTCACGCAGACACATTAATAATTACAAAAACTTATCACAAATCACAAATTTTCAACACATATTCAATCATATGGAATCTACATAATCCGCAAAGGAAGTGGAAGCACCCTCTGTCTCCACTGATTTCTCTGCCCATTCGCCTAAGCGTAATCGAAGTCAGCATCCAATAATATGAATCTCTAAGATGAAACCTTCCTCCACTTGGGGGTGAAAGTGCTTTTAAATAAAACAGCACACATCTCGCCCATGGCAATGCTCCATCCTTTTCCGTATCTGTTGTAACACCAGGAGTCAGTGTCACGCAGTTGGATCCATTGAACATGAAAAAAACAAAAAAAAAACATTAAAGTTATTTCGTAAAATGCAACGACATTCTTAACGCAATGCGATTCAACATAATTTATAAAAATTGTTTGAGTCTTGATTATCCCATTAATTCACTATCTTTTAACAAATTTTACGGGTTTATCAATAACAGACTAAACTGATCGCTCTTCCGGTCAATCCTGACCGAAATAAGGAACCCCACTGGACAGTGATCACGTCTGAATAAAATTTTCAATAGGTCGATATGAAAGATATCAACTACATCACTATAACCGCTCAGGGGCAGTCTACCATCGCGTAAGTCTCATCGTGTGTCTTGAGAATGATACTTCACGGGACATCACACGGCAGCGTCCTAGGCTAATAAAATTATTTAAAAGTATTAATAATTAGAACTGTAACATCAACTTAGAGCTTCCCACATGCTCAGTAGGCATTACGTTTGAGATAGGAATAAATCTCACTAGTTATATCATTCCTTAACGTAACAATAGCCTTGTCGTAATACTTTTAATATCATCAAGCCAAAATCATAAAATAAAAATAACAAAAGATATTAGGCTGTTAAGATCTTAATTCGTAATATTGTTTCGTTAATAATTCGTAAAAACTGAAATATTTACAACAACTTAATTCTCATGTGTTGTACTGTGATAATGTAGGTGTTGCTATAAGTCATGGTTCAACACTTATCGTCTTGCAGCAAAGTAAACCATACAGATTTAACTTACAAAGGCTAACTCTTTTTAATATTGACGGTACTGTTAAATTATTTTCACACGAAAATTTTAATTCGAACCACGAACAATGACGGAAACTTTAATTTGTACGCAATTGAGGGTGGCGAGAAATAATGCAACTCACTGTTGAAACATAAAAACTAATATTTTAAAATTCCTCAAACTACTACTAGATACGTAAACACGATATTTATGAGCGTTACACGTCTTATGAGCAGTATATTTTTACCAAACCTTTAAGCATGGTAACACTACGTGAAGTTTAACACAAAAATTGATAAACGTTAACTATCATTACGGTATTGTTAGCGGATTACGCAAAAAAGCAACTCACCTACTCACAGAAAACCAATGAAAAAGAACAAATTCCACACAAATCTATTCTGGGATTTACATTGAAAATTATTTTTGAATTATTTAGCTGATCGTTCGTCATCATCAAAAGCTGTACACAGCGTACCATCATTTTATATCACGAAACTGACCTTCAAAATCGTTCAACGATATCACACGGCTTGATTAACAGTAGCAATAAAACTATTTAATTAAAAAAAATATAATTTTAAAAATATTAATAAATAACAAAAATTAAATCTTCATTTAAATTCGTTGTAGTTTGAATTTCAACGGTAATTATAAGTCAATCAAACTATGTGGGCTCGAATCCTAGTCTACACAACTATAATATTGAGCTTTGCGTAATCTATCAATTTGGTCTGTTATAAGGTGTAAAGGATAAGCTATCGGAAATCAACGCAAAGTCCGTCGTGCCATTATCTTTCTTAACTAGTAATATAGTAATATATCAATTTCAACTATAGCTGTAATGCCTCGTTTTGAAATCTGGGGGCAATTTGAACCAGTTGCTTAAGAATTATAACTAGTCAAATTTTCTTAATTTTGTCACTGACTGACTGACCGATAGTTAAAACTTGAACCAGTAGCTAACTAGTAAAAGTTTCTTAATTTTGTCACTTTAAACTCTTAGGCACTTCTAGCAGCAAATTTAGAATAAGTTATCTATTTTTAATTGATATGGTCGCTATAACATGATGGTAGGATAGCTAATTACGTAATAACTAAAGACAGTTTGGACCGAATAAATAGACCGCCTTGGTACTACATGGATCTCACAAGCTTTTACGTTAGAATAACTGAGTTGCGAGACTTGGTTTCGCCACAGTTCGATTCAGGCAGGCAACGCGAGCACACGTGCCGCGTTATCTGTCCTCCTTCGAATATTTTTATTACCTGCGTTATCGCACTATCTGCTCAGGCCACCTGGGCTAGCTATTGTTATCGCGCGCTATTGTTCGGGACTCTTTGAGTCTCGCACCTGTTACGTTCCTTCGCGGAACGTAGCTTAGTTATTATCTGTGTTAATTACCCGGTTTTACGATCGTGTTAGTTAGCACCTGTGCTGTGTTTCGCGATTCTGCACGCTAATCGTGTGTGTTGTGAGTGTTGCAGATCGTGCCGTGTGTGTCTTCTCCGTGGGTGCCTGCACAGCGTGCATCGGGGTTCCGGCCCAGCCAGTCTACATCCAGCAAAGCTAAGTCTTAGGCTTAATTATTATACTTTTAATTTTGCATACTTTATTATTATTAATAGTATTTTATTAATGTGCAAGTGCACAACTAAACTATAGTTGTCCACTTTATTATTATATTCCCCCTCTGCCTGACTCGGGCAGCGGGGGTTGTCACCCGCTTAACCTAATTAATAACAACCATGGCTTCACCAATGGTTGCCGACGAGGGCCTTCTAAGCGCCCTGCTAGATAAGTTATTTACGGAGAAGATCGCTCCGTTAATTAAGGAAACAATAGATATCCAGACAGCGAAAGCCAAAAAATATAAATCGTCATCTGACGTTTCGAGTTCCGACGGGGAATCCGAAATGGAGATAGGTAATGCGTCCGACGCAAGTTCCGTGTCCTCGGTCAAACCGAGAAAGGTGATCACCCGATCAGCCCGTCCGCCTGTCCTTCAGGCGTACTTTGACGCGCAGGCGACCCCTAAGGTCCCCGCGGTCAGTCCTGACTACACGGAAGCCCCTCAGGCTTCCGGTGCTTCACCGGCCCAGCCGGAAACCGCTCTACCGTCGAGAGCGGAGAGTGTCGCGTCGGATGCTGACGGTTTCATCACCGTCAGTCGCAAGAAGAAGCGCGGTCGCGAATCGCCTTCTCTTGATGGCACACCCGCGAAGAAAGCCGCGGCCACGACTGGCTCCGCTCCCGCGTCCGCGCCCGCGCCCGCGCCCGCTAAAGCCCGCGTACCGCCTCCGACCAAGCGCCCGCCTCCTATTTTTATAGGAGACCGAGGCCGCTGGTTAGTTATTAAAAATAGAATCCCGAAGACGCTCTCCTTCCAGGCGAGGGCGTACCAATCTCTCATCAAATTAGAGACCAGAGAGGTAGCGGACCACCGCGCCTTGACATCTCTTCTTAGAGAGCTGAGTGTTTCCACACGTACGCTCTGCCTGAGGAGAAGCGTCTGAAGGTCGTTATTAGGAACGTCCCCAGAGAATTAGACGAGGCCGACATTCTGTCGGACCTCAAAGAGCAGGGTTACCCTGCACACGAGGTGCACCGTATGCGCGGAACTACCAACAAACAACCATTTAACATGGTTCTCGTCGTCCTCGACCTCACGCAAGACGGAAAGGAAATTTTTAATATAAATTGGTTTGCTCCCTTCAGGGTATCCGTACCGAAGCTCCTCGCAACCGCGGGGGGCCCGGTCAGTGTCACAGATGCCAATTATACGGGCACTCGGCACGCAACTGCGAACACACCCCGAGGTGTGTGAAGTGCCTCGGAAAACACGGCACGCCGGAGTGCCCTCGACCAGCGCAATGCGCGGAGCCCCCGGCCTGCGTCTTGTGCGGGGAGAAGGGGCACCCCGCGAGCTATCGCGGGTGTCCCAAGGCACCTAAACACAAGCGTCACCCAGGGCGCCGCCAGCCGCAAGGCAGAGCAGAGAAGGTGGAGTTCACTCCGACCTTCAAACCTGCGCCGCCTCCAAAGGTAAACGCCTGGGCGAGGTCTCCTCCGGCTGCCAACGTTGCCACAGAGGCCACTCTCGCGGCCCCCGCGCCCCTCCGGCCACCGCTAGCGTCCCGCCCGGCGCCGTCAGTCCCGCAACCGAGGCCACCGGCGACCGCGTCCGCGGCAACAGGTAACAAAGGCGGCAGCACCTTTGCCTTCATGTTCGAACTGTCAGAGCTGTTCGTTATTGATGAAATCACAGCCCTGGCCAGCAGGCTCGATGCTGTCCGGGAAGACCCGCCGTCGCTCCTGCAAGTTATGGCAGACAACGGCAAAATATTCCGTGCCCTCACCGATATAGGGCTAAAGTATAAAAACATTCGCGATGCCTAATTACGTAAGCGGACGGGTTAAACCACATACGCTCCGTATAGTGTATTTTAACGCCCAAGGCCTTAAGCCTCAACTAGACTTGGTGAAGGAGTTCGCTCACGAACATCAATTAGACCTATTCTTAGTGCAAGAGACGTATCGCTAATTATAACTTAGTCAGGAATGATCGCACCACCCGTATGGGCGGCACGCTCATTTATTTTAAAAGGTCTCTACACTGTATACCTATAGATCCTTCGGTCCTCACTAACATCGAGGCCTCTGCCATCCGGGTCAGTATGGCGAATCACCAGCCAATCACTGTTATTTCAGCTTATCTTCCGCCCAACAAAAAAGTATTATACTCAGATATAGAAGCATTACTCGGCCACGGGGCTGCAGTTATAGTGGGTGGCGATCTTAATGCCAAACACTCCAGCTGGAACAGTAGAGCCACAAATAGAAACGGAATCTTATTAGATTCGCTGACAGACACGCTGAACTTTTCAGTAATAGCACCCGACGAACCAACACATTATCCGGATAACGTCGCGCACCGACCCGACATTCTAGACGTTGCGTTACTTAAGAACGTAACGCTCAATGTAAATTCAATCGAGGTTTTTCACGATTTAGAGTCAGACCACCGGCCCGTCGTCCTAAATCTAGGCCCACCGGTTAACTTTCAACCACCGACGAAAACAGTGATCGACTGGCAACGGCTGGAAAAGGATCTCGAGTCTATCAAGTCCGACGACCTTGACCTTATACCGGACGTCATCGACTCGGTCGACACGGCTCACAGTGCTATCTGTCATGTCACACATACAGAATAGGATCAAGGCCTGCTCCAGGCAGGTTCCGACGATGCAACCGCATCGCCTAAACCTGCCCCCAGAGGTCAGGAACTTACTCACACAGAAGCACAGAGCCACTAGACTTTACGACAGGTATCCGTCGGTCGAGAATAGGCGCCACCTCCGCTACCTACAGCGGGTGGTACGGGAACGTATCGCGGAACTCCGCGGCGAACGTTGGGACCGCTTGCTCGGCAACCTTAAGCCATCACATGTGGCTTTCTGGAAGCTGCCTCGCGAGTTCAATCAGGAGCCGTCATGCCTCCTTTGGACAGACCGGGACTGCAGCCGGCGCTCGATGACGATGAGAAGACTGAATGCCTCGCTGATAGTCTCGAGAGTCAGTGCTCTCCAAATGCAGCAGCCGTCCCGACACACGTTGACGAAGTTGATCGTGAAGTTGAACGTCGCTCCGCTCTGAGCCCTTCAGGCGATGTAATAAAACCCACCTCTTACGAAGAGGATTAGCTTCATCATTAAGGAGCTTCACTCCAAGAAGGCCCCGGGGCCCGACACTATAAACAATAGGGTTCTTAAAATCCTACCCTCGACTCTTATTACTTTATTGGTTACCATTTTTAATATTCTATTGTCTAATAGCGCGTTCCTCGAACAATGGAAAGATTCCGTTGTTATCGGTATTTCAAAACCCAATAAACCTAAAGCTAATCCGAGTAGCTATAGGCCTATTAGCTTAATTAACTCGATCGGGAAACTTTACGAAAGATTTATTCTCGCGCGTCTTAATCATTACATCGCGGAGCTCAACCTGATACCCGACATACAGTTCGGATTCAGAACCGCTCACTCGTGTCCCCAGCAGGCTCACCGACTCACCGAGTACATTCTCGTACGGCGTCAACTTCACGCTACCACGGCAGCCGTGTTTTTCGATGTCGCGAAGGCATTCGACAAGGTATGGCACAACGGCTAAGTATTCAAGCTGTATCAATTGGGAGTGCCAGACAGGCTCGTGCGCATCATACGAGCCTACCTTACTGATCGCTCCTTCCGATATCGAGTAGAGGGCACCCTATCCTCACCCAGACCCATCAGGTCTGGCGTGCCACAGGGTTCAGTCCTCTCTCCCACTCTTTTCTCGCTCTTCACGAGCGACATTCCCAAGTTTCCGAATGTCCAGCTCGCTCAGTACGCTGACGATACGGCACTCTACTTTGGCTCCGCTCTATTGAACCGCTCAACCTTGAGCAGGAACATTAAAGTGCTTCAAGCCGCCGTCGATGAACTAGGCAACTGGTTCAGAAAATGGCGGATTGAAGTGAACCCCACGAAGAGTGCAGCGGTACTCTTCGGTAACGCGAATAGCATCCGCTCTAAAAAACGACCGACCGACGTCATAGAGCCCGATTTGTCCTCAGTCGCCTTTATCCATTTGTGTGTGGGCGAAGCAAACTTCCGCTCAAACACAAAGTGACGCTGTACAAAACCATCGTACGGCCCATACTGTCATACGCAAGCCTCGTTTTCGCGCACACCCGACCGAGCTACTTACGTCGTTTGCAAGTAGTTCAAAATAAATTCACGCGCATGGCAACCGGAGCCCCGTGGTTCATCCGAAACGTTGACCTTCACCGCGACCTAGAGCTTCCGACGATAGCTCAACACTTTAAAGAGATCTCGCGACGCTTCTTTGACAAGGCGCCTAACCATCCCAACATCTTGGTTAGGAAGGCATGTGGGTACACCCCCCTTCACCATAGTCTCAACCCAATAAGACGTCCCAGACACGTAACGGTAGACCTGGATGACGACATCACCATCGCGAACGCGACACCCACACAAACACCGACACAGACACGCACACACCGCCTTCGCAGGCGTAGGAGCGGTCAACTACCGCAAACCACTGGCACTCGTCACTCTGACGATGGTCAGCGGCCCGCACCCTAGATACACCACACATTGTTTTGATACTCGACGAGACGTAAGTCCTCGTCCTGTAATCGTTTCACTACACTCACTAACACACGGACTGACTGACGGACTGACATACACCACTTACACAACCACAAACACACTCCACAAACAGACACAAAACACAAACATACATGCACACTAACATTTACACTACTTACACACATACAAACATACATACATACAATCATAAACACATACACACACACTCACATACATTACACTAAACATCACCACACTCGCCGGCGAGTGTGTTCTACTCATCTGTTCATCTTCATTTTCATTTTCATTCTCTCTCCTTCCCACAAGCACACAGCCGGTCTGAGGTTCGAGTCTCCTTAGGAGACGCCCCGCGACTGTTGTTGCGTAGTCTTTGCGGCCTCCACGGCCCACGTCCCACTTCGCTGTGAAAGCCAGGGCTGCTAACAGCACAGAGGAGGTTTTAGTCGGTATGGGGCGTCCGCTTACGCGGACACTCGGGTCCGACATATTACGCCCCGGTCCGGGGCGTAAATACGTAACAGTATTTCCTCCTCACAAAAAAAAAAAACTTGGTTTCGTTTTTTATAAGTTATGTTTTCGGGCAACGAAGCTAGTTATTTTCACTCGAACAGTCAGTATTAAAAAGACTGTTATAATTCACCAATAATTACATTAAAAAGTGCCCCGTTTCATAGATGAACAATAGGTAATTTGTTTGGGGCGTTACGTTAGTAAATTTGACGGCGGTAACGATTTTTATCTTAGTGGCCCTTCCGATGTCAGTATTCACACTCAATAAACTTAACTAAAACTGTCACGGGAATTGGAATTATTATTTGATTTGTTACAATCAAATAAACATAAATTATCAAACAGACATTTTTAAAGGGAATTTTGCAAATTTTATTGCAATTAAAACATATGACTTGATTCTACGTGAAGTGAAGTACGGGTATTTCTTAACAACTCTGAACAAATAAAAACAGAATAAATACCTGTTACCAGTGCATCCAGGACCTCGGCATTGGCAGATTCTAGTCGAACCCTCCTAAAGGGCGCCCAAGCCTCTGACCGGAATTCGTTGCCAAACGTGTCAGCTCTTTCTTCAATCGTTCCCACGTGACCAGGTGTCGGCCCACGTTTTTGCTCGTCCTTTCAATTGCCTCTCAACGTCGTCACAAGATCCCTTCATTCGAACTTCATGGAGCTAAATATAATTAGCACACCAGTCCCTGATACAAGAGATTTTTCATCGGGTTGACTTTTCATTATGGAGATTAGGAGACCCATCACTTGATCCATGGCATAGACCATCCCATCTGGAGGCTCTAAGTCATGGGGCTGTGATCCCACCGCTGCTGTCGGCGTTACGCCAGGGTTTCCTTGATCAGGGTCCATCATGAAGAAATACAACACTAAGAATTTCTCAGTTTATTGAAGCACAACTGCTAGTATAGATATGAACGTCTTTACATAAAACAACGCTTTTATAGCTTCCGTACAATTGATGAAACATTAGATACAACTTCTTTTAAAACACAAATTAAATTAGGTATTGTAAAATAATTCCTAAATACAGCTCAATAATTGTTTAAGTGAATTTATATAACTTCAAATGATTTATATAATAGTTTGTTCATTTAATTTGAACACTTGGCCTCGGGGCTGTGGGGTACAGCAAGGCACCTGTTGGCTATCTCTATGAAGAACCGCTCATCTGCCTCAATGCTCTTGGTACTGATATCTGCCGTAAACGCGTCCGATCTAGGAGCTTTGCGAGCACTGAAGTCATGAACCGCCTCCCTGAGTTCCGCAATGGTGAAGCACGGATCATCCGCTGCACAGGATAACTCGCACAGCGGACGGTTCGCTCCCCTCCTTAGTGTACGGGAGTGTCATCCTCCAGCCTGTCGTCCAGGAAGAACGTAGCTGCAAGGAGTTCTGCACTTTGCTTGGGATCAAGAGTCACTCCGTCTATCACAAGAAGTTTGTCTTCTTGCTTTTTCGAGGTTTGACGGAGGACTCTGTAGATTCCGTCCCAAAGGCTTTCGCCTGTTTGCGCAATGTATTACTCCTTCCAGCTATGGGTCTGGCCCGCTTGCGCGGCAGACTCATATTTCTCCCTGGCTTCGAGGTACTGGCGGATGACGAATCGATGTTGGGGCCGCGCAGCGTATGCGTCTCTTTTGGGTGACCGCATCTCGCTGCAGGACCCGAAGTTCGGAGGTCATCCACGGGGGTTCATACTTCAGTATTCACTTCAGCTTTGGGAACGCAGCTTCACACGCCTGTCAAACTACCTCCTGATATTCGAGGACAACGTTTTCGATGTCTTCGGGGGCCGTTACGGCCGACACTATTTCCACTCGGATCTGGCGCTTTTGGAGCTCTAAGATTAGTTTCTTTCGGAACTTATCCGAGTCTGCCTTGCGTGTATTATATATCCGAGTGGTTGGTGCTGGGCTGGATGCTTTTGAACGACCAGCGCGGAGTCCTATCCTTAGAGCGTTGTGATCGGAGCTTACCATGTCGGGGTCCACCGTCCACCACTCCATCCTTGACAGGACACTTTGGCTGCACACCGTAATGTCGACTCTATTTGTGCAGAGCCGATCTCCTCGAACCACTTGAAAAGGGGGTTTCGGTACCTGTATCCAGGATGTGCAGCTGATGGTCATCAAAGTATCCTGCCAATTCGGCTCCCCGGTGGTCCTCGTCTGTGCTACCCCACCATGGGCTCCATGCATTGAAGTCACCTCCGATCACAACACTCAAGGTTCCCAATTTTGATCGGACGCTGGACAGATGTTGCAGGTATGGATCCAGGGGTTTGTCTCCTTCCAGGTAAATGAATACTAATCCAAGTGTCCAGTCGGAGAGAACTCAATGGTGATTGCCACTATGTTCTCCGACTGGCTCGGATCACACGTTACCTGGAGGTTTTTATCAAAGACCGGCTGTTAGCGGCTGTGCCAATTTGGAGATCGCAAAGTTGAGGCCCTCTATCACAGTTGTTTTGAAAGAGCCTTTCAGGTTTCCTGATTTTTCCAGCTCTTCTTTAGCCCGCTGGTAGACTCTGTTAGCGTCCTTTAATATTGTTGCCGTTGGACTTTCGGGCTCCCCGGCGCTTACTGATCGTCCTCCAGATGGTGGGCTGTGAAAATCCCCAACCGCCTCCCATTAGATCGATTGCGCCAAGGCACCACTGCCGGGTTTGCTTCCCGAGCCGGCACCGAATTCGCTACCGGTAAAGGAACCTTCCCCCGCGTCATCCTTTCGGCTCACAGCAGTTCGTATTCTTCCGGGGTCTGATGATGGCCGTTTCGTCGCCATCGTTGTGGCCACCAACCCCTTATCGCCGGTTCTAATCTGGCGTGAAGGTTTAGCCGATGATGTAGACATAATGCTGGAAAGGCGACAAGTAAAATTACTTAGTAAAATATACTAAAAACAATAAGACAACAAAAACTTAAATGTTAGAAAATACAATTTTTATATTTATTACGTTATTTAATTTAGTATTTTAAGATTTTAATTAATATTGTAAATTATTGTTTTTTGTGTAAGTGTTTTTTATTGCTAATAAAGTGTGTTTCTATTCAATAATATAATAATGTGACAATAACAGATTTTTAGAGAGATACGCCAATAGAGAGAGCTACTCCTAACGATGAAAATAAGCCCAAACACGGCTATCCTAAGTTAAAAAGTAAAGAAATTACAAATATGTTTTACAAAAATTAAAAAAAAAATCCCATTAACTAGTTAAAAACAAAGAATTTTAAAATTCTGTCGGAGCCAGTTAAAAGATCTTAAAAATACGGTTCAGGCAAGCCCAAACTCGGCGAGTTATGTCCAAGGGGGGTGAGGTATGGTTGGGGGGGGGGGGTTCAGTTAATTGGTAAGTGGGTGGAGATGACCAGGGGGTTAATGGTTAGTGAGGGCTAGGCTCCCGGCTAGTCAGGTGGCGAATCTCCATGATTTCTTGCTCAGCTAGGTGTGGAACCTCCACTACAGGAACTCTGTGCTCTACTTCAATGTCTCCTAGCTCCACAACTTCTATTCCCGTTTTTGCAGCGTACAAGGCTGCCGCCTCCTGCCGCCGGTGCCCACGCGCTCGCAGCGTAGAGTATTATAGGCTCTACGGTGGCGATGTATATTGTCCGGATTATCTCTGGGTTTAATCCCCAGGATATTTTTGCCGCCCCTGTTAGCTGTTTGTAGACGGCTACAGCCTTTTTAGTGATATTACTCACATGTGTATTAAATGTCAATTTGTCATCTACTGTTAGTCCTAGTATTTTAATTTCACTCACCACTCGAATATCTGTACCACCCATGCTTAGGTGGGGGATGTCATATTTGATTTTTCTTGTGATTTTCATGGCGTTAGTTTTGTGGGGTGCGAATTTCAATTTATTGGCTGCACCCCACGCTCGTACAAATTCGAGTGCTTTGCACCGAAAAAAGCCAAAATGATGTCGTCTGCAAATGCTTGCACGTAGTCGCCTCGTTTATCCAGACCTTTTAAGACTGGATGTGCACTTGTATAACTGTTAATGATTCTAGATACAATTAATAATTATAGTATGAAGAAAAAAAATTTTAAATATTTCTTAGTATTTATGTATATTATGTATATAAAATAGGATTATTATTTATAAAAATGTTTATATATTATACTAGCTTTTACCCGCGACTTCATTCGCCGTGAAAAGCTATTTTTTTATTTTTTTGAATTCTTTTCAAATAATACATATACAACTTACTACTACGATACAGCGGATTTCCACATGAAAGTCTCTTTAATAGTATTCCCTGTGAACTTTAATCTCCTATTTCATCCTCATGTAGGTCAAAGTTTCAAAAATGGTAGAACAATTGTTTATAAATTATTTCTTATCAATAGCCTTAATACAAAGTTTCATGGTGTAATCTTTGTTTGATAATAAATGAAATTTCAATACAAACTGCCATCTCCTATTTCAACCCCTCCATTTACCCTTGTTTCAATAAAAGGCCTATGTCATTTTTCAAGCCCCAGTCTATCTCTGTACCAAATTTTATCAAAAGGCGTGAAATCGTAACAAACAAAATTACATTCACATTTATAATATTAGTAGGGATGTATATAAAATCGGTGTCAAATTCTCAACAAGGGTGACCAACGCCGTCTCTACACTGAAGGCACTGAATTGCATCTTTTATCTGTACAACCCAGAAGTTTCGAAGACACTAATAGAGAAGTTGACACCAACGCTGCGATACAGATTGCTCCATACAGTTGCCTGACCAGTAGGTGTTCTGTCATCTGGCGCTGCTGGAGTACGCGGTGAGTATATCTATAAAAGGGTCCCACATAATATACAAAACACTCCATACAGATGCCCGACCAGTACGAGTTCTGCCAACTTGTGCTGCTGGAGTTTGCGATGAGAATATCTATAACAGGGTCCCACATAATATACAAAACACTCCATATAGATGCCCGACCAGTACGTCTTCTGTCATAAGGCGCTGCTGGAGTACGCGGTGAGTATATCTATAACAGGGTCCCACATAATATACAAAACACTCCATACAGATGCCCGACCAGTACGTGTTCTGTCATCTGGCGCTTCTGGAGTACGCACTGAGTATATCAATAACAGGGTCCCAAATATTGTACAAAACGTTCCATACAAATGTCAAATTCACTTATTGAACGTCAAAAATACCACCCATTCGAAATAGTGTGCTTTAGACCTGAGAAGAAACACAGCAGGCTTTTTTTATAAAAATGTGGATTACAATGTAATATCGTACAATATACATTTTGCTCTATTCCCAGTCTGTGGTATCAAGTCATATTAAGAAAATCATTTATGTTATAATAACTTTTACCACACACATTCTTTTAAATTTCGTAACACATTTGTTTTGTACATTTTCTGGGATCATGTTGTAAAAGCAAAACATACATCGCCCAATAATAGACATACTAACTCGACTTAACCGAGTAGAAGGCATAACAAGTTTATGTTTGTTCCTTGTGATTGTCGCAGTTTCTACCAAATTCCTTAATGTGCTTATAAACATACAAAACTTTATCAAAAATGTTTATTTCTTTAAAAAAATCCCTTAATGATTTTTAGGACCTAGGTTATAAATAGCACAATTTACCCTCTTCTGCAGCACAGAGATGGTATAAATGTCGTCTGCACTGCCCCATCTGAATCATCTCATGTTGTCCTGGAAACATCACCCAAGAACATTCGTACGCTGTTGTTTATTTCATATCAATAAAATACCTATTGAGTTTGCACAGTAAGATATACACAATATTTACGTGTTGTTACACGTCCGCCATTCTACTGATGATAAATGATGTATGATGATGAAATGACTACTTACTCGACGGTGGTCTCTAAGTCACCTGCCAGGTGATATGTTTAATGCGGCTTATTTATGTCATTTCTAGAATCTTCGTTATTAAGGTTATTATGATCAGAAACAAAAATTCAGGATCACCTGGAGCTATCAAGTTGAAAGTTATCAATGGATACTTACATCAAGGTTAGGTATTTTACAGCATTGTGCTAATTGCTGTTACAAGGAGACACTATCACCTAATTCATACGGGCCACTACAATAATCTTTAAGATTACCCATCGCGACCAATGAATGATTGCCATTCATGTTATTACAAATATTACAATATCAACTGTAGATTATAGAATTTTATGTACTTTTTAATCATGTAGGTATATTATTTGTTATAACACAGTACTGCGCATGCACTCAACTCATGCATTTGACCAGTGTGAGGCTCCTTTGCACAGGATGCCGGCTAGATTATGGGTACCACAACGGCGCTTATTTCTGCCGTGAAGCAGTAATGTATAATGTTTGGTCAGAAGGGCGTGACTAGTGAAATTACTAGGAAAATTTGACTTAACATCTTATGTCTCAAGGCGACGAGCGCAAATGTAGTGCCGCTTAGAATATTTGGGTCTACCAAGAATCCTGAGCGGCACTGCATTGCAATGGGCAGTGCGTATCAATAACCACGTCCTCCTCGTGTCTTCCCTTATTTTCCGCCTATAACCCGCATATTATACTAGAATTGCTCGTTTAAAAGATATAAGATTGAAAAATGCAATGCGTCACCGACACATCTTTTATAGGACCCTCAAATAATAAGGCTTTATTTATGGCGAAAGATACGAGAAGCCTTCGTCAGGCAGGCGACGCTGGCCAGAAAAGTTGATGAAACCCTTGGTCTTCTTATTCTTTTCTCCAACTTCTTCAATTTTTATTTCATATGTCTACAACTATTTTTGGGGATCACGTAAGTATATTAAACTAATTATAACATTATTTCTAATCATTTCGTAAAGTAATTTTGTACCATTGTATGAGTACCGCAAATTAAATTGTGTGCATTTAAATTTTATTGAAAAATTTATTTTTGAAGTGAAAACTGCTTTAGTGGCGTTGAGCACTTTTCTTGGGAAGGGTATAAAATGATAAACGCGCGTCATGACACATAACACCCTGATCTAAAATTCATAAGACAGTCGTTGAAGTTATGGAAAATCAACTTTTCATGAAAGGTTATAAGATTGTTAAGCGTTATCTTCAGTTGATATATTAATATCAACATCGTCTATAAACATGCAGAGATGGTGCTGTGTACCCTTACTCTGGCTATATTAACATATTTATTATAGGGGTTATAATGTAATCCATTTTTAATTGATATTTTTGAAGTAAAAACTTCTTTGGCGGAGTTGAGCACTTTTCTTGGGACGCGACGGGTATAAAATGTAAAACTCGCGTCAGGATGGCTTGATCGAAAATTCGAAAGACAGTCGTTGAAATTATGGATGAAAGTTTATATTTCTGAGAGATAAACTTTTTAAAGTAAAATTATTATAAAAGTTATGAAGTGTTAAATTTTTTATGTAAAAAGTCATTTTTGTGTACGAAAGCGCAATAAATGAATATTGTACGTTTATACTGATAAATAAAGCAATTCATGTGAAATTATTCCCTAATCATTGCAAAATATTCAAAATTCACAACGTTAATGTTAAAGTTTTCACTTCTGCAAGCACTCCCGGATTGAAACCCGTTATTTGTTATTCATTCAATTTATGCATGTGTAACGGGGCCAAAAAATTAAATAAATTTTATCGAAGTCGATTTGAATGAGGTTCACTGATAATATATTGTGGCAAAAATTGAGTAAATTGAAAAAAAAATCCTTATTCTATAAATAACATAGATATAGATATATTTTCATTTCACATCACATAAGAAATTACTAAGAAGCTCATTGTCACTGAGAGGGCAATGGAAAGGGCTATTTTAGGAGTTTCTCTGCGAGATTGAATCAGAAATGAGGCGATCCGAAGGAGAACCAAAGTCACCACATAGCCCAGTTGGTTGCGAAAGTGAAGTGGTAGTGGGCAGGGCACATAGCTCGACGGACAGATGGTCGTTGGGGCAGTAAAGTCTACGAATGGCGACCACGACGACGTAGTGTTAGTAGAACTCTATAAAATGGACGATCTGGTCAAGATCGCCGAATTAGGTTGGATGAGGACAGCGCAGGGTCGATCGTCATGACGATCTTTGAGGGAGGTCTTTGACTAGCAGTGGACGTCTTCCGGATGAAATGATGATGAAGAAGCAAGGACTAAACATTATGTTTATATTAAACAATATAACATTTATAAAAACATGATTTACTTTTAATATTTCCAAGTTGGTTCCGCTAAGTTGATGGGTTTTTAATAGATATATAAAATCAACTAATGATAAATATAAAGTAAAGTTAGATCGTTGCAAACTCAGTTATGATAATAAATCTGCGCACTTGATCGTTTATACGTCTAGATAGACTGTAACAGCTGTCAAAACGTCGATAAAAATTGAGGTTGACAGTTAACCTCTATTTTAAGAAATGCACGCACACTAATACAAAGCGGCATACAAATCGCGAGTGTGAGATTTAACTTGACACGCACACTAAAGTAACATACCTGGCCTATTTGCATAGGTTGCCTAACAGCAATAGACTCTATCTATATTCTAGACGTATAAATTATGTAACTGGTTTGTTTTCAGTCTCGGTGTAACAGGTGAACCCCTACAGCAGACATATTACCTGGTATCTCTTTGCTGGATCTGCATCAGATCTAGCTGCGTGGTGCTGGCTGCTTCAGATGTTAATCAGCATTCGAACAAAGCTCTCACATATTTGTGTGACTGTCTTCCATACCAATATAATATCGAGGTTCCGTATATATATTTTTTATACGACAATAAGGGACGAGACGAGCAGGACGTTCAGCTGATGGTGATTGATACACCCTGCCTATAACAATGTAGTGCCGCTCAGGATTCTTGAAAAATCCAATAATTCTGAGCGGCAATACAATTGCGCTCGTCTCCTTGAGACATAAGATGTTAAGGTTTGTTTGCCCAGAAATCTCTCCCGCTAGTGGGAGCCTTCTCTTTTACTCGATATATTTGATATTTAGTCATGGTATGAAAAGATAGGTGGGTGTGGCAGAAATATCTTCGCCACCACGTACCTGAAGACGCAGTGTTCGTTTGCCCGCTACAAGAAGGATCGAAAATCTGATCAAGATCGCCGGAATACTTTGGATGAGGGCAGCGCAGGACCGATCGTCATGGATATCTTTGGGGAAGACCTTTGTCCAGCAGTGGAGGCCTTGAGGCTGATGATGATGATGAAAAGAAAATCTTGATATGGTCATATAGAAAAGAAGGATGAAATTATTGTCTGCCCAAATTTGTAATGCGACTGTTAATCTAGTCATCAAAGGTTTTTTAGTCAACTTCAGTCAGCGATCTTTGAAAAATAGGAACCAATGTGTCATTCGATTTGAAATAGATGTTCGTAATAAACCGATTTTAATTAACAAGTCTTAAACAGTCAGCCACGCTTGGCATTAACTTCTTAGTATTTTGACATAAACAAAGTATAAACAAAGTATAAATATTTTTTTTTACTTTTATGGCGCTATCTTGCTAAGTATATATGTAAGAAAGGCTCTACAAAGCGAAAATTTTTTACGACCATTATTTAAACATTTTTTTTCACTTACAATTAAGAGAGTTCGAGAAAATTTTGTTAGTTGACAATTGTTTAACTTGTTGAAAAATTTACTTTAAGTAAAATTTCCAACGGGAATAAATTATTTATAGTGTTCAGAACACACCATAATTTTTTCAAATATAAAAATAAATATTCAATACCTTAAACAAATTAATTAATGTGCCGTACTCGCTTTTGACGCCACGCGTGCAACCTAAAAATGTCGCGCGCAGACCTATTTTCAGCGTTAAATTAAAATTATAAATAATGGAGATAAAGTTCCGGGAGTTCAAAATTTTATATTGGAAATTTTCTCCTCTTTCAGAAACTTTTTTTTGAAATTTCTAAAATATGAACAGTTTATGAAATATTGACAAAAAACAAAATGCCATTTTATTTTCGACTGCCGAAGACAGCAATCGTCGCTAATATGTCGATCTCAGTGAGTCATACATCTTTATGCCGTTTGGTGTCGAGAAGTTTTGCCCGTAGGGCCCAGAAGCGCGGAAAATAATATACAAAGTACTATCTACGCGCCTCAATAGGGCTACAGGAAACTCAAGCGCTGGCAGCTATTTCGGCCAATGGATAGCCTAGCTATCCAACACGGAGTTGCTGGCAGTATTATTCGTAATAATAAGTATTTTAAATATTTAATTCAAGTCAAAATAAAATCTTGTGAGTTGTTTTTTTTCCAGATTTCTCTACGGGGGAAGGATGCTATTTTTCCATACATACGTAATTCCTAGAAACAAATGCAAGCAGATAAAGTAGAAGTTAAAGAAACAGGAGGCCAGCACAACAACTCCCAAGGAGTCGTCTGTCACTCGAACCAGTTTGGCCTGCTACACGTACGCTTCACGAACTCTACGCCATAAATACAACTGTGTTATTTCTTCATCCTGCAATGTAACATTTTTTATGAATATACATCGAGGTTATTACAATCACTGATTTCCAATGACAAAAATATATTTTTTTAAGTTTCTCTACATATATTTTTATATGACAATCAGGGACGAGACGAGCAGGACGTTCTGCTGATCGTGATTGATTTGCCATTACAATGCAGTACCGCTCAGGATTCTTAAAAAACCCAAAAATACCGATCGACACTACAATTGCGCTCGTCACCTTTAGACATAAGATGTGAAGTCTTATTTGCCCAGTAATTTCACTTGCTACGGAACCCTTCAGACCGAAACACAATAATGTTTACACATTACTACTTCACGGCAGAAATAGGCGCCGTTGTGGTACCCATAATCTAGACGACATCCAGTGCACAGGAGCCTCCCACTTGTAAATTGAATAATATATGTGTACAACAATATTGGTGTGAATCTTTCGAAAGTATAAGCATTAACTTATACTTTGAACATACACACCTCAATATTAACTTAATTATTGTACTACATTACGATTACACGTCAAAGAAAGATAGAAAATGTAAATATCGCAAGCGAAAAAGAGATAAATCTAACTTACTAATTGCTTCGTTATTTGAATAGAAACAATACAAAATTATCAGATTTGAGTTTTTAGCGTTAACCGTGATTTATGCCTAAAATACGATTCATTCATGAGTTCCTAAAATATTAAGTTCAATTATTAACTTCACAATGTCTTCAATATTGACACATAATATATACGTGTGTGCGTGTTTCTGTGCGTGTGTTTATGTATATATATTTAACGTAATAGAAAACCGCTGCCTAGAATAAACTTTACTTTTTACTTTGTCTTAGAAGAAAATTCCTCACTCCTTTTCTGTAAGGCTGAATGTAATTTGTTTCTGATTTGATCATTCAAATTAAAACTTTGATAAAATCAATAGGTACGTACGTTCTAAAAGTAAAAATCCATGTGATTTCAATATATATGTTCTCATCACATCGGGAGGTGCACAGTGTAGTCCGATTGATGATAAAATATTCATTAGATGTTCAACTAAAACAATTTTATAAGGAATTAAATCTGTTAACAAATATTCTTCAAATCTATATGTAAATAGGGTAAATAAAAAGTAAGTTATATTCAATAATAATTAAGATAAACTTATTTTTGTAGAAAATGTGATAAAGAATAATGGTTTTGAAGTTAGGGCCATGTTAAACAAAAAAAAAAACCGATTAAATCATCATGCGTCTGAAGCTCGTATGCATAACAAACTTTTGTTTAAATTATATTTTTCGCATATATTGATTTTAGTTTAGGCAATGAGCTTCTTGCTACTTCTTCTCATTATGTCAACGTCAATGTCTCTTTACGAAGAAGCTGTAGATTCAATAAGATGTTTTTTTACATTAATTAGTGTCATTTCCGTGATCTGGATGAAGTGATATAAGTTTATTATATCACTTATATTATTATACTTATAGTAATCTAATTTAATAATAGATTAAAAGATATATATAAAAAGTAATTTGTAATTATTACTAGTTATAGTAATAAGTTAGGGTACTCGCGATATATATTTTATTAATTTTATACCGATATTATATAGTATTATGTATCGTGAGTCATAATAATTATCCCTTTTTAAAGGGAAAAGCTAAGATTAAAGGAAATAAATCAAATGAAAACCGAAACAAGCCTCCCTTTTTACACATAACAGGTTAAATACTATTTTATTAAATCATATCAATATGTACCGTTTGTGGAATATTAAAAATAATATTCAGTATTCATAGAAACAGTGGATTTTAGGAAATTCAAAATATTAAAACTAATTAAAATATAATCCCCCCTTATTTGAAGTTTAAAACAATCTTCAGTTATTGTAATAATTAGCTGTAACATAATGTTATATTTATGAGATAATTCTTAATAATAATAGTCCACTGTCTTCTAAAATTTGGAGCTGTGCTTAGTGAAGCTTAACAATTAAGAGAGGAAAACAAAGTTGAAGACTAACGTCAGCATGTTAAGGTCGCTATCCTAAGAAATCGCCAAAATAGCGCATAATTGAAAGCATTTCTTGACGGTTTACATAAAGCTTAGATTTTTACAAAAATATATAAATATCAACAGAATACGAGAAGAAAATTCATTTTTTTTACATTTCTATTTTCTATGGACAGTGCCCCAAGCTTTTACAATTAGACCATTCCAATCATTCAATCTAGATCAAAATTTTAAGAAAATTTGATAATTGTATACCAATACTATTTACATGCCATAGTTTTGTTAGTTATGTAAAGATTATTTATTATGTAAAGATGTATTATGTTTGTAATATATTAAAAATGCTTCATTTTGTGAATTAAAAATATGTCGATCTTGTGCGAGAGAGGTTACCTAGATCCACTCGATTCCTCAATGCCATTGGCTCGGACCCCAGCCTTAACGAAAGTTTCTATTAATTTTTAAATATTTGAAATGTTTTCAGATAAACGTTAAATAGCTATTTTCAGTACTACGCATGGCGAATATACTTACCAGCTCCTCCGAAACATATAAAGATCGTCACGGTTCTTAATTTTCATTTCAACGTTTCATCACGCGGCACTTGTTTGATGTTAAGTGCTGATTCCACTGACAACCAATAGATCGACAACCGTTGCCAGGAACACGATAACCTCCAAATAACTATATGTGATGTAATTGCAGCCGCATAAAACATTGCGCCTGCAAGTCGAGCTGTTATACTTCCTGTACAAACAATTTAATAAACATTTTTATAACTAAAAATTTGACAGTAAGGGACAAGATGAGCAGAAAGTTCAGCTGATGGTAATTGATACGCCATGACCATTACAATGCAGTGCCGCTCTTGGATTCTTGAAAAATTCTGAGTGGCACTACAATTTCGCTCGTCTCCTTGAGACATAAGATGTTAAGTCTCGTTCGCCTAGTTATTTCACTACCTACGGCGCCATTCAGACCGAAACACAATAATTTTTATGCATTACTGCTTCACGCTAGAAATGGTTGCCGTTGTGGTACCCGTCATCTAGGCCGCATCCTGTGCAATGAGCCTCCCACTGGTAAAATTTTAACTCCAAACTAAAGAAGACACAAAAGAGTAACTTACTTATATTTTTGAAATAAATAAAGTTATTCACGGTACAATTTTTATGTTACTTTAATCTATTAGATTCGACAGAGTGACATTTCAAGTAAATTTCCTAATATTGGGGTTGCGCAGGTTATCAAATGTATAGTAGATAATGTAGATGAAGCCACAACCTATGAGATATTTCCATTCTATTTCCAAGTTTGTTTGTAACGATTTCATGCCGTAGTAAAGAACGAATTTGGAATAATTTTCGAAAACCAAGATACCAAATTGTCATTGCAATAATATGAATATCGTTTCAAACTTTTTCGGGGTAGTACAGAACGAAATTCTCATCATTCATCCATCATCAAAATGGCCGCCACGCAGCCGAGAAGTTTTGAGACTCCCGCTCAATTACTGGCTATTTCAACCGGAATATCATTGACTTCCGTCAGAAAGGTCCTATCAGAAAGCAAATGTCACTGTCAAAAATATAAAAAAAATATTTATTTATGCTGACCATATACGTACACACAACAAAAGCCAGAAAGGCTAAATAATTTACCTGTATAGTTATTTTATATGAAATAATGAGAAGTTTTAATTGTTACTTTGATTTGCAGTGTCCACAGCCCAGCCTGCTAGAGCCTTAATAACTTTCCAAAGAGCACCACATTCAACTACTACCAAGATTATTATGATGCACATTCCAATTACTCGCCAAAATTTGCCACCAGGAACAGCAATACCGAACCATCGAGACACGAGATAAACATTTCCCATAAATTGAACGAATTGTGTCTGCAAATACATAGGAATTAAACAACCTTTAATTAATAATTGTGAATTATTAAAACTTGCTTGTTTTATCCGTCAAACGCTAGAAGTGATATAGTGCGCGTGAGCCATAGGCGAGAGTGATAAGGGGTACGAAAGTGTCATGATCATACTACACGTTTTATATGACGTTATGCAAAGTTAAAATAATATAATAATCTACAACGCGAAGAAAAATTGCAACCAATATTAAGATTTGTATAACAATTCATAAAAGTATATAAATATACTAGTAGACCCGACAGACGTTGTCCTGTACACACGTCTTAAATTTGAAATATCGGTCCAGCCGTTAGGAGGACTTCACTCACATACACATGAGCAGGAGAATTATATTATATGCACGGAATTGAGAATCTAAACCAATCTCAAATTCACTGGAACACACAAAAATTTCATCAAAATCGGTTCAGCCGTTTAGGAGGCAGTTCAATTGTGAATCTAAACCATCCTCGAATCCACCTGAAGCCACATAGAAAGTTTCATCAAAATCGGTCCAGCCGTGTAGGAGGAGTTCAGTGACATACACACGCACACAAGAAATATATATATATAAAGATCTCACACATTTTCTTAAGAACTTAAATTCAAAATATTTGAATATAATATTATTTAAGAATATAATAAGAAATATCATCAATCATAGGGTGTCTTCTACCGCATTTATAATGGGGAGTGTCCCGAAGAGCTTTTTCACCTGATTCCTGTCACCGAATTAATTGGTTTTTATATTTAGCCTTAGATGGAGTTTACCACCCACTTAGGGCTGCACTCTCAAGCAACCCGACTCTGAGGAGAGTCCCTCTCGCGGACTCGCTCCGTCGCTACGGGCCTGGCACCCTCTATGGGAAAACGGCCCCGTTCAAGACGAACTTGGACGGGAGCGGCGACCGCGAGAAAGCGGAACCTCCCTAACACCACATGTCCCGCGACCGTGACGACCGCGGGATTCGGCGCTGGGCTTATCCCTGTTCGCTCGCCGCTACTGAGGGAATCCTGGTTAGTTTCTTTTCCTCCGCTTACTAATATGCTTAAATTCGGCGGGTGATCCTCCCTGATCTGAGGCCAACGATAAAAAGTATGAGGCAGACACGATATCCGTCAGCGCAGCGACACCGTCGTGCGCGCGCCGCCAATAAGTCTCAACGACGTATCGTTGACCCGCGCACGTACCGCGATCGAAGCGCCCTTCGGACGTCGAGTCCGCCTACTCGTTTGCACGCTCACGTCGGGCCGAAATAACACGTGCAGCGCACGGGACGCGAACCGAAGGCGCAGCCACGCACGCCGTTCACATAGAGAGCTCTGCATAGATTAATTAAAATTAATCACGAGATATCCGCGTCTGACAGCGAACGAGCGCGCCCCGGTACCGCGCCCGTCTCCGTGACCCACGTCGGGCGTGAGGCGGAGACGGCGTTGCACGCGAACAGCACCACGCGTTGCGGCTTATTTTACATTTTCGAACGGATCGAGCGGGCCCCGGAAAACCGGCGGGGTTTACCCGAGCCCGGCCCGAAGACCGTCACTCGTTTTACACGTTTTTTAGGCGCGCAAACAGTGTTGTCAGTATACAGCGACGGCGTCGTCGTATTCTTTTATGCAGCCGGCCCTCAGACAGGAGTGGTCCTGGATATTTCTCCACGGACGCCCGAGAGAGCCCTTCAAGGTTATAGACTTGGTTTTCACCGACGAAAACCGGAGTCTATTCCTAGCTCCCCATTCCGAGATTCTCTCGAGCGCCACCGCGGCATTGGTCTCGATAACAGCCCTTGAGTTTCCTTCGATGAGTAGCGTTACGTCGTCCGCGTATGCTATCATCCTGACCCCTTGTGGTACGCTCAGCTCCAAAAGGTCATTCAACAGTATATTCCACAGTGTGGGACCTAATACGGATGCCTGTGGGCACCCCATTGTGGAAAGTTTCCATACGACCTCTCCTCCTGCGAACATACCCACCCGCCTATTCAGAAAGTAAGAGCATAGGCACCTGTAGATGTTGGGAGGGCAGCCGCCCTGCTTGTATTTAAGCAGGACCATAGGCCACCACGCGTTGTCAAACGCCCCTGATATGTCCAGAGTTATTGCTTGAACATATTTGTAAGAGCTGGTGGTCACTAAATCCATTATAGTGCTAAGCGCTGTTATTGTAGACCTCCCTTTCATGAATCCGTGTTGCCGGGCTGATATACGACTGTACAGACCCGGAGTACATTCGCATATCAATTGCTCTAATATTTTCCCTAGTACTGGCAAGAGGGTGATCGGTCTATACGCCTTTGGGTCAGTCGCCTTGCCATCACCCTTTGGCAGTACTATTAATCGGCCTTCTTTCCATACATCAGGGAACACGCCCTCATCTATACATTTCCCGTACATTAACGTCATCTCACATGCGGCCACCTTCCACGCTACTTTAACTATACGTGCGGTGACACCATCAATTCCTGGAGCTTTGTCCGGCAGGTTGCGAATTATCGTGCCTATTTGCTCTCTGGTAGGGGGACTTACCTTCTGCCCGCTGGGTAAACAGGCCGCCGCCAGGCGAACCTGCATATGGTACGCCGAGTCGGTCGCCCGGTCGTCGTCCGGACACATCACTGCCAGTATCCCACCCATGGCGCCGCGGATGTCATCAGCGAATCCCTGCGCAAGCTTCAAACCGTTTATGACGTTCTGAGGCGGGCGCACCCTGCCTGTAGCAGCACGGTATGCCATACCCCACGGATCGTCATTCCCACTATCAGCAAGACGCGAGAAGTGGTTGGTCTCCGCTTCCCGCATGGATCTCCTATAGAACGCACGTGCACGATGGAAGCGCATTCTGCAGATTTCTTCTGCCAGTCCGCCCGCGCGCCGAGACTGTTGCCATTCCCGACGCATCCGGTTGTGCTCCCTACGAAGGAAGTCAAGTTTCCTTGACCACCATTCATACCCCTGCACCCGGTCTTGCCTCTTGACGAAATCTAGGCACTCCCCAGCTGTACGACTCAGCATATCAGCGAACTGTTTGCACACGTATTGTGCCGGCTTTCGGCAGTCGAGTCTGCCTGCTCGCCACGAGAGTGTGGTACAGAACCGGTCCCAATCTACCCTTCGATCCCGATATCTCGTTGGTTCCCCTCCTGGTTCTTGCTCTCCCTGGTACCGTGCGGCTGATAGGCTATCCTTGACGATGGAGAACGTGATTAGTTGGTGGTCACTGCTGCTTACTTCCTCCCGAACTCTCCATTGGCGTACAGGGACTCCTCTGGTTGTTATAGTCACGTCGATGTTAGAGGAACCGTTGATCGTGTTAAATGTGAACGGTTCCCCCTCTTTATTGTGCACAAGGAGCCCCTTCGAATGTATAAAGCTCTCCATCGCCAACCTTCTTCTGTTTACCTCCGCACCTCTTCCCTCATATTGCTCGCGGCGGCTGTGCCAGAGCGGCGAGTGGGTGTTGGTGTCGGCCCCGATGACAATTTGTTTTCCCTGGAGTGCTTCCAGTACGCGGTCCAAGTGGTGTATATGGGTCTCTATGTTCTCGCAGTACTGGAAGTATGCCGACACCATATACAGATCGCCGCCATCCCCCCGGAAGTGTGCCACGAGGCAGTGCGACGTCGATAGTTGAGGCAGGATCATTCCGGAGATCTTGGTGCTATTTACGTATATTCCTGCCTTTGAATCTTCCGTGCACTGCAGCAGCCCCGGCAGCTGGGCCCTCGCATACTGTTCTTGGACAAGAACGATACCGAGACCCAGCCTTTGGGCGATTCCCGGGAGTTCCGCTGTTACCGTGAGCGCTCCTTGAAGGTTTATCTGCCCGACGTACATGTGTTCATTCTTATGAGCCATAGTCTGTGCGTTCGGCAGCCCTCTTCTGCGCCGCTATCCGCGCTGGACAAGTAGGTGCTGCCGTCTTGTGGTCTTCGGACTGCTTCCCGGCCTTCGCGCAGGTGGCGCACCGTGACTTGGTAGACTTACAGTCCTTGTGGCCATGCCCAGCTGTACCGCACTTGCTACAGCTCTCCTCCTCAGCCTTGCAGAGTGCCCGTACCATTGGCACTTCATGCAGCACGTCACTTCTCCCATTCAAGGTATACCCGCTCCCTGGACATAAGGCGGTCCCTCCATGTACCGCTGCATGTTAGCACCACAGTGGTACAACTTCCCCCCTTTGACTTCTTGTAGAAGGCCACTTTTGGGAATAAGGATTCCCTTCCCTTTTTCGGGACGTCCGCGAAGTTCTGCTTCCTCAGCGCCCCCAGGAACTCCTTCTCGTCCTTAATGTGGCCCTCGACGTTAATAATAGCCACCAATGGTGTTCTTTGACCTGCATCCTGGACTCTCAGGGTTGAGGGCATGGCCTTCTTAATTTTTTCCGCGTCCTCCTTAGTCCTTGTTTGCAGGACTACGCCTGCGTTCCCTACCTTCCTCAGGCGCGCGACCTGCAGTCCCATCGATGTTGGCTTTATAGCTTCCTTCAAGACGGCCTTGGTTTCCTCCGCCGTCTTAACTCCGCTGTTGTCCGCCGGGTACACCGCAAGTACGCTACCCATCCCCTGTGGCTTAGGCTGCGTTGTTGACCTTCCAGTTCTGAGCGTACTGGCATAGCTCCTGGTTTCGCTCCTGTCTGGTTCTCGGGATGTCGCAGTGTGTGCGCACTCCTTCGCTTTGGCCAGTCTACCGGCCAGAGTCGCGACAACGGCTGTGAGACGTTGCACTTGCGTGCCTATATGTCCAATGTCCGCTTTATTCAACTTGCTTGTGTTCCCAGTTGCCGCAGCCATGATCTCGCTACCAGCCAAGTTGGCGAACTCAATGAGCTCCTCGGTGTCGCACTCCTTCATGGCCCTGCTGCTGCCCTCATTGCTGCTGCTTGTAGAGGGCTCCAACTTCCTCCGAAGAGCCTCTTGCAGCTCCTCCGGTGACTGAAGCGGGCGCTTCTCCGCGCCCCTCAACTCCTCCACACTTCCGAAGCCCCCTGGGGGGTCCTCGCTAGTGACCTCCTTGGGGTAAATAGAGCTAACGACTCAAGCTCGTCTAGCTCCCTCCTCTTCTCCTCTACCGCCTCCCGAAGGAGGCGCTCCGAAGTGTCCATGTTCGTATAACAAGCTTATTAGTATATATTGTGAGAGTTAGTAGATAGGGACAGCGGGAATCTCGTTAATCCATTCATGCGCGTCACTAATTAGATGACGAGGCATTTGGCTATCTCTTAAGAGAGTCATAGTTACTCCCGCCGTTTACCCGCGCTTGCTTGAATTTCTTCACGTTGACATTCAGAGCACTGGGCAGAAATCACATTGCGTCAACACCCGCGAGGGCCATCGCAATGCTTTGTTTTAATTAGACAGTCGGATTCCCCTTGTCCGTGCCAGTTCTGAGCTGACCGTTGAACGGCGGTCGTACAGTACCGCGCCGATCGCGCACGAGACGAAACCGACCCGGACTTACGGTTAGGAAGATCCGCGAAAGGCCGGAACGCGGGTCCGGATTCAACACGACGCGCGAGACCACCTTGCGATGGAGACACGCGCGAGCATCGACCAGGCCCAGCACCGGCCGCATCCGCTTCCCGTCCAAACCCGACACGCCCCGGTCCTCAGAGCCAATCCTTATTCCGAAGTTACGGATCCAATTTGCCGACTTCCCTTACCTACATTATTCTATCGACTAGAGGCTCTTCACCTTGGAGACCTGCTGCGGATATGGGTACGAGCTGGCGCGACATCTCCACGTACATCCCTCACCTGAATTTTCAAGGTCCGCAGAGAGTATCCGGACACCGCCGCAAATGCGGTGCTCTTCGCGTTCCGAACCATATCTCCCTTCTATAGGATTCCATGGAACTCGAACGCTCAGGCAGAAAAGAAAACTCTTCCCGGACCACTCGGCGGCGTCTTCAGGCCACTTTGGGTTACCCCGTCGAACACTCGCTTGAGAAACGAGAGAACGATCATTGAAACGGTTCCGCTGCCGGGTTCCGGAATAGGAACCGGATTCCCTTTCGCTCAAAGGGCGTTATTTATCATATACACAAAATATATATAAACACGCCGCATCGACATAAGATCTCTCCTTGAGCTTAGGATCGACTGACTCGCGAGCAACTACTGTTCACGCAAAACCCTTCTCCACGTCAGTCCTCCAGGGCCTCGCTGGAGTATTTGCTACTACCACCAAGATCTGCACCGACGGAGGCTCCAGGCGGGCTCACGCCCAGACCCTTCTGCGCACTCCGCCGCGCACGTCCTACTCGTTACGGCATAATACGCGTGCGCTTTGACACGCACGCGCCGATTGCCGGTAACGGTAGTGTATAGGCAAAACGCTTCAGCGCCATCCATTTTCAGGGCTGGTCGCTTCGGCAGGTGAGTCGTTGCACACTCCTTGGCGGATTCCGACTTCCATGGCCCCCGTCCTGCTGTCATGAGCGACCAACGCCTTTCATGGTGTCCCATGAGCGTTTTTTAGGCGCCTTTACACTACGTTTGGTTCATCCCACAGCGCCAGTTCTGCTTAAATTGGCCCACTTGGCACCGTCATCAGATCTCCGGCTTCATCGTTCGAGTAAGCCGGAGTTCTCACCCATTTAAAGTTTGAGAATAGGTTGAGGTCGTTTCGGCCCCAATGCCTCTAATCATTCGGTTTACCGGATAAGACTGTTACGAGTCAACGCCAGCTATCCTGAGGGAAACTTCGGACGGAACCAGCTACTAGATGGTTCGATTAGTCTTTCGCCCCTATACCCAGTTCCGACGATCGATTTGCACGTCAGAATCACTACGGTCCTCCATCAGGGTTTCCCCTGACTTCGACCTGACCAGGCATAGTTCACCATCTTTCGGGTCCCAGCATCTGTGCTCAGAGCGCGCCCGCATTCGCTGATTGGAAACGAGACGCCTCGGGAGTGCGAGAGATCGATTTTTGACGACCGACGCTCCATCCTCCCTGAGCGCGCGACAAGCGCGCGCCTTCACTTTCGTTGCGCCTTTCAGTTTTGTCTGTTTGAATTCATAACTCAATGACTCGCACACATGCTAGACTCCTTGGTCCGTGTTTCAAGACGGGTCCTGCGAGTGCCCGAAACAGTAACATCGCCGACTGATACGCGCACAGTCCGAGACTACACGGCTGCGACGACAGCGGCGTCGCGTCAGCATCCGCACAAGGGCAGGATGTCGACGACGACTCTCGCTCGCGTCGGGCCGGACGCGTCCCTGGATGGAGACGCGTGCGCGTTTCATGACAAGTACCGTCCGCCGCCGGCCGGCGATCGTCACGGTCGGACGGCTGTGCGCGTGAACGCGCAGCCGCCCGGCTCCCGGACAACGCTTAGGCCGAACAGACGAACGGGTCGCGATGCATAATGTGTACTAAGAGAGAAGTGCACGCCGTCCGGGTGCGTCAACGGCGGCGACCGGTGAACGCGAGCACGAGTCTCGCGCACATCGCGGCACGCCGCCGTACGCCCCGGAGTGACGATGAATCTCTCCGTTCGTTCATTCGAGTTTCGCAGGTTTACCCCTGAACGGTTTCACGTACTCTTGAACTCTCTCTTCAAAGTTCTTTTCAACTTTCCCTCACGGTACTTGTTCGCTATCGGTCTCGCGGTTATATTTAGCCTTAGATGGAGTTTACCACCCACTTAGGGCTGCACTCTCAAGCAACCCGACTCTGAGGAGAGTCCCTCTCGCGGACTCGCTCCGTCGCTACGGGCCTGGCACCCTCTATGGGAAAACGGCCCCGTTCAAGACGAACTTGGACGGGAGCGGCGACCGCGAGAAAGCGGAACCTCCCTAACACCACATGTCCCGCGACCGTGACGACCGCGGGATTCGGCGCTGGGCTTATCCCTGTTCGCTCGCCGCTACTGAGGGAATCCTGGTTAGTTTCTTTTCCTCCGCTTACTAATATGCTTAAATTCGGCGGGTGATCCTCCCTGATCTGAGGCCAACGATAAAAAGAATGAGGCAGACACGATATCCGTCAGCGCAGCGACACCGTCGTGCGCTGACGGTTGGTCAAAAACTATAATGTTCTGGTGTACAAGGAACAAGAGAAAAGATGGAGACCGGCAGGGAGCGCCGCGCTCCTCGCGCTCGGCGCTACTCGTTATTGGAGAAAACAAGTAAGTGAGATATCCGTCCGGGGAGACCGGCAGGGAGCGCCGCGCTCCTCGCGCTAGGCGGTACTCGCTATTGAGGAATCGACCGTACCCGCTATTGGGGCCGACCGTACTCGCTTTTGGGGCCGATCGTACTCGCTTTTGGAATTTGCGCAGCGCGCCCAACACCACCGGAGCCGCCGCCGCCGCCGACGGCGATGTACACTTATCACAACACTCAACTCGACATAATAACCTGAAAATGATCGTACTCGTTATCATTAGAGTAGTCGCCGTGTACAACAACAACCACGTCTTTCAACTATAATAAATAATAATATATTGTAAAATTTTATAATCATGAGAAATCGCGTGACGCGTCCGTCACGACGAAATATCATGATAATATTATTTATATTATTATGTTATTATAATATTATATGTTGGCCTGTTGTTTGTTTGCACACACACACAACTCTGCTTCTCGGCGACGATGCGTCCTCGGACGAATCACCTGGCGTAGGGCTGAGTCTCAACAGATCGCAGCACGACGCTGCTCTACCGAGCACAACACCCCGCCAGGAACGTAAGTCGTCTACAGACTATTCCGAGCCCCGACATCGAACTGAGGTAAATTCGAAACTTCGACGCCGTGGTGCACGTGTTAATACCGCTCGCACCGTTCGTCGCGTTCCAAATGGGCTTCGACGTCGCGTCTTACGAATAAAACGCGACTAGTAAAGTCACATTGTTTAGAGCCTCCCGACACTCGGGGCTCCACAGTGAGTATATCCTTGCCGGATTCGGCTAGGCTGGCTTCGGCCTTAGAGGCGTTCAGGCATAATCCCGCGGATGGTAGCTTCGCACCACCGGCCGCTCGGCCGATTGCATGAACCGAACCAAATGTCCGAAACTGCGGTTCCTCTCGTACTGAGCAGTATTACTATCGCAACGACACGCCATCAGGAGGGTAAAACTAACCTGTCTCACGATGGTCTAAACCCAGCTCACGTTCCCTTTTGATGGGTGAACAATCCAACGCTTGGCGAATTTTGCTTCGCAATGATAGGAAGAGCCGACATCGAAAGATCAAAAAGCAACGTCGCTATGAACGCTTGGCCGCCACAAGCCAGTAATCCCTGTGGTAATTTTTCTGGCACCTCTTGCTAAAAACTCTTTATACTAAAGGATCGATAGGCCGTGCTTTCGCAGTCCCTATGCGTACTGAACATCTGGATCAAGCCAGCTTTTGCCCTTTTGCTCCACGCGAGGTTTCTGTCCTCGCTGAGCTGGCCTTAGGACACCTGCGTTATTCTTTGACAGATGTACCGCCCCAGTCAAACTCCCCGCCTGGCAGTGTCCTCGAACCGGATCACGCGGGAGTTGTACGGCGACGAGCGTTGCCGCCACGTCGCCACTCTGCACGCTTGGAACGAAACACCGTACGCCCGCCGATATTATCGACCGCGCACCGCTTCCGCCCAACCGAGTAAGTAATGAAACAATGAAAGTAGTGGTTTTTCAGCGACGACCGCGAACGATCTCCCACTTATGCTACACCTCTCATGTCTCCTTACAATGCGAGACTAGAGTCAAGCTCAACAGGGTCTTCTTTCCCCGCTGATTCTCCCAAGCCCGTTCCCTTGGCTGTGGTTTCGCTAGATAGTAGATAGGGACATAACCCACCTCCTTCCCATGGTCTTACCGACCTTTCGGTCATCAAGACCTAGGTTCCGACCGAAACAGCGGGAGATGTACCGGTCCGGATATTCAGGTCCAGTACATTTCTTGACTCCCTACAAGTTCTCATTTTTTTTTGCGTCCCTAGATGGCCCTCTCCCCCTTTCTGGGGGCGGCCGACCACAGCTATGGCTTCGTCGTCGGGCACTCCTTCTTCACCTTCTTCTCTTCTCTAAATCTTCCTTTCTGCGTCTTCGTTACCATCCTGGTTTACCCCTCCATCACTCTCCTGTCACGGTACCAACTTGTGGCAAATCTAACTAACCGCGAGAAGTTCTCCTCTGAGGACACTAGGTCTCCGTGATAAATTGGTCCCGGATTCTTCCTCTCCAGATGGTTCAATAGTTCGCCTCTAGCTTCATCGTACAAGCTGCATTCCCACAGCACGTGGTCGCGGTACTCATCCGTCACGCCACATGGACAAGTACCGTCCCCTTTAAGCCCCAAGTCCCTAAGCCGGCCGTTGAAACTCCCATGACCCGTCAACAGCTGCGACGTGTAGTGGTCGGGCTGCACCCACGCCGCTAGGAGTCTTTCCCCGACACATGGGAAGAAGCGTCTGAGATCTCCACCTCTTTCCTCACGATCCCAGCGCTGCTGCCACATGTTTACCACTTCGGAGTGGATGTCCTTTTTCAATACCGCGAGCTCCTTTTTTACCCTGTCACCCTTCGTCGCTTCTATCTTGCCCGCGCGATAAACTTCCAGATCGGCTGGAAGTACCCCAGCTAGTACTGGCAGTGCGGCCGTACTTGTTGAGCGGTACGCCTTGATGAGAAGCACCAACGACGTTCGTTGTGTTCTGAGCAACCGGCTGGACACCACATACAGGAGCGACCTGTGATACCAGATGCTCGCCGCGTAAGTAATGGTTGCAACGTACGTCCCCCTGTACAAGATCTTAAGTGCCTTGTATCGTATGCCCCAAGAAGTTGAAGATACCCTTGCCATCTTCCCGAAGCACCTCGCGGCTCGCTCTCCGATATCCAAGGCGTGATCGGCGAATGACCCCTTTCCATCAATCGTTATGCCTAAGATTTTAACTGATTCAACCGCACGAAGAGAATCTCCTCCCATTCTAATGACCGGGGGTCGCCCGAGAGAGCCCTTCAAGGTTATAGACTTGGTTTTCACCGACGAAAACCGGAGTCTATTCCTAGCACCCCATTCCGAGATTCTCTCGAGCGCCACCGCGGCATTGGTCTCGATAACAGCCCTTGAGTTTCCTTCGATGAGTAGCGTTACGTCGTCCGCGTATGCTATCATCCTGACCCCTTGTGGTACGCTCAGCTCCAAAAGGTCATTCAACAGTATATTCCACAGTGTGGGACCTAATACGGATCCCTGTGGGCACCCCATTGTGGAAAGTTTCCATACGACCTCTCCTCCTGCGAACATACCCACCCGCCTATTCAGAAAGTAAGAGCATAGGCACCTGTAGATGTTGGGAGGGCAGCCGCCCTGCTTGTATTTAAGCAGGACCATAGGCCACCACGCGTTGTCAAACGCCCCTGATATGTCCAGAGTTATTGCTTGAACATATTTGTAAGAGCTGGTGGTCACTAAATCCATTATAGTGCTAAGCGCTGTTATTGTAGACCTCCCTTTCATGAATCCGTGTTGACGGGCTGATATACGACTGTACAGACCCGGAGTACATTCGCATATCAATTGCTCTAATATTTTCCCTAGTACTGGCAAGAGGGTGATCGGTCTATACGCTTTTGGGTCAGTCGCCTTCCCATCACCCTTTGGCAGTACTATTAATCGGCCTTCTTTCCATACATCAGGGAACACGCCCTCATCTATACATTTCCCGTACATTAACGTCATCTCACATGCGGCCACCTTCCACGCTGCTTTAACTATACGTGCGGTGACACCATCAATTCCTGGAGCTTTGACCGGCAGGTTGCGAATTATCGTGCCTATTTGCTCTCTGGTAGGGGGACTTACCTTCTGCCCGCTGGGTAAACAGGCCGCCGCCAGGCGAACCTGCATATGGTACGCCGAGTCGGTCGCCCGGTCGTCGTCCGGACACATCACTGCCAGTATCCCACCCATGGCGCCGCGGATGTCGTCAGCGAATCTCTGCGCAAGCTTCAAACCGTTTATGACGTTCTGAGGCGGGCGCACCCTGCCTGTAGCAGCATAGTATGCCATACCCCATGGATCGTCATTCCCACTGTCAGCAAGACGCGAGAAATGGTTGGTCTCCGCTTCCCGCATGGATCTCCTATAGAACGCATGTGCACGATGGAAGCGCATTCTGCAGATTTCTTCTGCCAGTCCGCCCGCGCGCCGAGACTGTTGCCATTCCCGACGCATCCGGTTGTGCTCCCTACGAAGGAAGTCAAGTTTCCTTGACCACCATTCATACCCCTGCACCCGATCTTTCCCCTTGGCGAAACCTAGGCACTCCCCAGCTGTACGACTCAGCATATCAGCGAACTGTTTGCACACGTGTTGTGCCGGCTTTCGGCAGTCGAGTCTGCCTGCTCGCCACGAGAGTGTGGTACAGAACCGGTCCCAATCTACCCTTCGATCCCGGTATCATATTGGTGAAATCATAATTTTGTGCGGTGGCCATCTTGGATTTGAAAAATGATCACAAAATCGTTCTCAGCACCCTCGAGAACCTCGGATACGATACCCATAATGTAGTTATCATACTTTTGAGCAGCGGCCATCTTGGATTTAAAAAATGATCACAAAATCGTTCTCTGCACCCTCGAGAACCTAGGATACGATACCCATAATCTAGTTATCATACTTTTGAGCGGTGGCCATCTCAGATTTAAAAATGATCCTAAAATTGTTTTCTGCACCCTCGAGTACCTCGGACACGATATCCATATTGCTGAAAACATAATTTTGTGCGGCGGCCATCTTGCATTTGAAAAATGATCACAAAATGGCTCTCAGTACCCTCGAGAACCTCGGATACGATATCCATATTGCTGAAATAAGAATTTTGTGCGGCGGCCATCTTGGATTTGAAAAATGATCACAAAATCGTTCTCAGCACCCTCGAGAACCTCGGATACGATACCCATAATGTAGTTATCATACTTTTGAGCGGCGGCCATGTTGGATTTGAAAACTGATCACAAAATCGTTCTCTGCACCCTCGAGAACTTCGGATACGATACCCATAATCTAGTTATCATACTTTTGAGCGGCGGCCATCTCGGATTTAAAAATGATCCCAAAATTATTTCTGCACCCTCGAGAACCTCGGAAACGATACCCATAATCTAGTTATCATACTTTTGAGCGGCGGCCATCTTGGATTAGAAAAATGATCACAAAATAGCTCTCAGCACCCTCGAGAACCTCGGATACGATATCCATATTGCTGAAATCAGAAATTTGTGCGGCGGCCCTCTTGGATTTCAAAAATGATCACAGAATTGTTCTCTGCACACTCGAGAACCTCGGATACGATACCCATAATGTAGTTATCATACTTTTGAGCGGCGATCATGTTGGATTTGAAAACTGATCACAAAATCGTTCTCTGCACCCTCGAGAATCTCGGATACGATACCCATAATCTAGTTATCATACTTTTGAGCGGCGGCCATCTCGGATTTAAAAATGATCCCAAAATTGTTTACTGCACCCTCGAGAACCTCGGACACGATATCCATATTGCTGAAAACATAATTTTGTGCGGCGACTATCTTGGGTTAGAGAAATGATCACAAAATCGCTCTCAGCACCCTCGAGAACCTCGGATACGATATCCATAAGGCTGAAATCAGAATTTTGTGCGGCGGCCATCTTGGATTTGAAAAATGATCACAAAATCGTTCTCAGCACCCTCGAGAACCTAGGATACGATACCCATAATGTAGTTATTATACTTTTGATCGGCGGCCATCTTGGATTTGAAAACTGATCACAAAATCGTTATCTGCACTCCTAGAAGAACCTCGGATACGATACCCATAATCTAGTTATCATACTTTAGAGCGTCGGCCATCTCGGATTTAAAAATGATCCCAAAATTGTTTTCTGCAGCCTTGAAAACCTCGGACACGATATCCATATTGCTGAAAACATAATTAGTTTTGGCAGCCCTCTTAGATTTCAAAAATGATCACAGAATTGTTCTCTGCACCCTCGAGAACCTCGGACACGATATCCATATTGTTGAAAACATAATGAGTATTGGAAGCCCTTCTGGATTTCAAAAATGATCACCAAATCGTTCTCTGCAATCTCGAGACCCTCGGGTACGATATCCATATTGGTGATTTCATAATTTTGTGCGGTGGCCATCTTGGATTTGAAAAATGATCACAAAATCGTTCTCAGCACCCTCGAGAACCTCGGATACGATTCCCATAATGTAGTTATCATACTTTTGAGCAGCGGCCATCTTGGATTTAAAAAATGATCACAAAATCGTTCTCTGCACCCTCGAGAACCTAGGATACGATACCCATAATCTAGTTATCATACTTTTGAGCGGCGGCCATCTCGGATTTAAAAATGATCCTAAAATTGTTTTCTGCACCCTCGAGTACCTCGGACACGATATCCATATTGCTGAAAACATAATTTTGTGCGGCGGCCATCTTGAATTTGAAAAATGATCACAAAATTGCTCTCAGCACCCTCGAGAACCTCCAAGATCCTTTTTAAATCCGAGATGGCCGCCGCTCAAAAGTATGATAACTAGATTATGGGTATCGTATCCGAGGTTCTCGAGGGTGCAGAGAACGAATTTGTGATCAGTTTTCAAATCCAAGATGAACGCCGCTCAAAAGTATGATAACTACATTATGGGTATCGTATCCGAGGTTCTCGAGGATGCTGAGAACGATTTTGTGATCATTTTTCAAATTCATGATGGCCGCCGCACAAATTTCTGATTTCAGCAATATGGATATCGTATCCGAGGTTCTCGAGGGTGCTGAGAGCTATTTTGTGATCATTTTTCTAATCCAAGATAGCCGCCGCTCAAAAGTATGATAACTAGATTATGGGTATCGTATCCGAGGTTCTCGAGGGTGCAGAGAACGATTTTGTGATCAGTTTTCAAATCCAACATGGCCGCCGCTCAAAAGTATGATAACTACATTATGGGTATCGTATCCGAGGTTCTCAAGGGTGCTGAGAACGATTTTGTGATCATTTTCCAAATCCAAGATGGCCGCCGCACAATATTCTTATTTCAGCAATATGGATATCGTATCCGAGGTTCTCGAGGGTGCTGAGAGCAATTTTGTGATCATTTTTCAAATTCAAGATGGCCGCCGCACAAAATTATGTTTTCAGCAATATGGATATCGTGTCCGAGGTACTCGAGGGTGCAGAAAACAATTTTAGGATCATTTTTAAATCCGAGATGGCCGCCGCTCAAAAGTATGTTAACTAGATTATGGGTATCGTATCCTAGGTTCTCGAGGGTGCAGATAACGATTTTGTGATCATTTTTTAAATCCAAGATGGCCGCTGCTCAAAAGTATGATAACTACATTATGGGAATCGTATCCGAGGTTCTCGAGGGTGTTGAGAACGATTTTGTGATCATTTTTCAAATCCAAGATGGCCACCGCACAAAATTATGGTTTCACCAATATGGATATCGTACCCGAGGGTCTCGAGATTGCAGAGAACGATTTGGTGATCATTTTTGAAATCCAGAAGGGCTTCCAATACTAATTATGTTTTCAACAATATGGATATCATGTCCGAGGTTCTCGAGGGTGCAGAGAAAAATTCTGTGATCATTTTTGAAATCTAAGAGGGCTGCCAAAACTAATTATGTTTTCAGCAATATGGATATCGTGTCCGAGGTTTTCAAGGCTGCAGAAAACAATTTTGGGATCATTTTTAAATCCGAGATGGCCGACGCTCTAAAGTATGATAACTAGATTATGGGTATCGTATCCGAGGTTCTCGAAGGTGCAGATAACGATTTTGTGATCAGTTTTCAAATCCAAGATGGCCGCCGATCAAAAGTATAATAACTACATTATGGGTATCGTATCCTAGGTTCTCGAGGGTGCTGAGAACGATTTTGTGATCATTTTTCAAATCCAAGATGGCCGCCGCACAAAATTCTGATTTCAGCCTTATGGATATCGTATCCGAGGTTCTCGAGGGTGCTGAGAGCGATTTTGTGATCATTTTTCTAACCCAAGATAGTCGCCGCACAAAATTATGTTTTCAGCAATATGGATATCGTGTCCGAGGTTCTCGAGGGTGCAGAAAACAATTTTGGGATCATTTTTAAATCCGAGATGGCCGCCGCTCAAAAGTATGATAACTAGATTATGGGTATCGTATCCGAGATTCTCGAGGGTGCAGAGAACGATTTTGTGATCAGTTTTCAAATCCAACATGATCGCCGCTCAAAAGTATGATAACTACATTATGGGTATCGTATCCGAGGTTCTCGAGGGTGCTGAGAACGATTTTGTGATCATTTTCCAAATCCAAGATGGCCGCCGCACAAAATTCTTATTTCAGCAATATGGATATCGTATCCGAGGTTCTCGAGGGTGCTGAGAGCAATTTTGTGATCATTTTTCAAATTCAAGATGGCCGCCGCACAAAATTATGTTTTCAGCAATATGGATATCGTGTCCGAGGTACTCGAGGGTGCAGAGAACAATTCTGTGATCATTTTTGAAATCCAAGAGGGCCGTCGCACAAATTTCTGATTTCAGCAATATGGATATCGTATCCGAGGTTCTCGAGGGTGCTGAGAGCTATTTTGTGATCATTTTTCTAATCCAAGATGGCCGCCGCTCAAAAGTATGATAACTAGATTATGGGTATCGTATCCGAGGTTCTCGAGGGTGCAGAAATAATTTTGGGATCATTTTTAAATCCGAGATGGCCGCCGCTCAAAAGTATGATAACTAGATTACGGGTATCGTATCCGAAGTTCTCGAGGGTGCAGAGAACGATTTTGTGATCAGTTTTCAAATCCAACATGGCCGCCGCTCAAAAGTATGATAACTACATTATGGGTATCGTATCCGAGGTTCTCGAGGGTGCTGAGAACGATTTTGTGATCATTTTCCAAATCCAAGATGGCCGCCGCACAAAATTCTTATTTCAGCAATATGGATATCGTATCCGAGGTTCTCGAGGGTGCTGAGAGCAATTTTGTGATTATTTTTCAAATTCAAGATGGCCGCCGCACAAAATTATGTTTTCAGCAATATGGATATCGTGTCCGAGGTACTCGAGGGTGCAGAAAACAATTTTAGGATCATTTTTAAATCTGAGATGGCTACCGCTCAAAAGTATGATAACTAGATTATGGGTATCGTATCCTAGGTTCTCGAGGGTGCAGAGAACGATTTTGTGATCATTTTTTAAATCCAAGATGGCCGCTGCTCAAAAGTATGATAACTACATTATGGGTATCGTATCCGAGGTTCTCGAGGGTGCTGAGAACGATTTTGTGATCATTTTTCAAATCCAAGATGGCCACCGCACAAAATTATGATTTCACCAATATGGATATCGTACCCGAGGGTCTCGAGAGTGCAGAGAATGGTGGTGATCATTTTTGAAAAACAGAAGGGCTTCCAATACTAATTATGTTTTCAGCAATATGGATATCGTGTCCGAGGTTCTCGAGGGTGCAGAGAACAATTCTGTGATCATTTTTGAAATCTAAGAGGGCTGCCAAAACTAATCATGTTTTCAGCAATATGGATATCGTGTCCGAGGTTTTCAAGGCTGCAGAAAACAATTTTGGGATCATTTATAAATCCGAGATGGCCGCCGCTCAAAAGTATGATAACTAGATTATGGGTATCGTATCCGAGGTTCTCGAGGGTGCAGAGAACGATTTTGTGATCAGTTTTCAAATCCAAGATGGCCGCAGCTCAAAAGTATGATAACTACATTATGGGTATCGTATCCGAGGTTCTCGAGGGTGCTGAGAACGATTTTGTGATAATTTTTCAAATCCAAGATGGCCACCGCACAAAATTATGATTTCAGCAATATGGATATCGTACCCGAGGTTCTCGAGAGTGCAGAGAACGATTTGGTGATCATTTTTGAAATCCAGAAGGGCTGCCAATACTAATTATGTTTTCAGCAATATGGATATCGTGTCCGAGGTTCTCGAGGGTGCAGAGAACAATTCTGTGAACATTTTTGAAATCTAAGAGGGCTGCCAAAACTAATTATGTTTTCAGCAATATGGATATCGTGTCCTAGGTTCTGGAGGGTGCAGAAAACAATTTTGGGATCATTTTTAAATCCGAGATGGCCGCCGCTCAAAAGTATTATAACTAGATTATGGATATCGTACTCGAGGTTCTCGAGGGTGCAGAGAACGATTTGTTGATCATTTTTCAAATTCAAGATGAACGCCGCACAAAATTATGTTTTAAGCAATATGGATATCGTGTCCGAGGTTCTCGAGGGTGCAGAAAACAATTTTGGGATCATTTTTAAATCCGAGATTGGCGCCGCTCAAAAGTATGATAACGTGATTATGGGTATCGTATCCGAGGTTCTCGAGGGTGCAGAGAACGATTTTGTGATCAGTTTTCAAATTCAAGATGGTCGCCGCACAAAATTATGATTTTAGCAATATGGACATCGTGTCCGATGTTCTCGAGGGTAAAGAGAACAATTCTGTGGTCATTTTTTAAATCCAAGAGGGCTGCCGCAAACAAATATGTTTTCAGCAATATGGATATCGTATCCGAGGTTCTCGAGGGTGCTGAGAGCTATTTTGTGATCATTTTTCTAATCCAAGATGGCCGCCGCTCAAAAGTATGATAACTAGATTATGGGTATCGTATCCGAGGTTCTCGAGGGTGCAGAAATAATTTTGGGATCATTTTTAAATCCGAGATGGCCGCCGCTCAAAAGTATGATAACTAGATTACGGGTATCGTATCCGAAGTTCTCGAGGGTGCAGAGAACGATTTTGTGATCAGTTTTCAAATCCAAGATGGCCGCCGATCAAAAGTATAATAACTACATTATGGGTATTGTATCCGAGGTTCTCGAGGGTGGTGAGAACGATTTTGTGATCATTTTCCAAATCCAAGATGGCCGCCGCACAAAATTCTTATTTCAGCAATATGGATATCGTATCCGAGGTTCTCGAGGGTGCTGAGAGCGATTTTGTGATTATTTTTCTAATCCAAGATGGCCGCCGCACAAAACTATGTTTTCAGCAATATGGATATCGTGTCCGAGGTTCTCGAGGGTGCAGAAAACAATTTAAGGATCATTTCTAAATCCAAGATGGCCGCCGCTCAAAAGTATGATAACTAGATTATGGGTATCGTATCCTAGGTTCTCGAGGGCGCAGAGAACGATTTTGTGATCATTTTTCAAATCCAAGATGGCCGCTGCTCAAAAGTATGATAACTACATTATGGGTATCGTATCCGAGGTTCTCGAGGGTGCTGAGAACGATTTTTTGATCATTTTTCAAATCCAAGATGGCCACCGCACAACATTTATGATTTCAGCAATATAGATATCGTACCCGAGGTTCTCGAGAGTGCAGAGAACGATTTGGTGATCATTTTTGAAATCCAGAAGGGCTGCCAATACTAATTATGTTTTCAGCAATATGGATATCGAGTCCGAGGTTCTCGAGGGTGCAGAGAACAATTCTGTGATCATTTTTGAAATCTAAGAGGGCTGCCAAAACTAATTATGTTTTCAACAATATGGATATCGTGTCCGAGGTTCTGGAGGGTGCAGAAAACAATTTTGGGATCATTTTTAAATCCGAGATGGCCGCCGCTCAAAAGTATGATAACTACATTATGGGTATCGTATCCGAGGTTCTCGAGGGTGCTGAGAACGATTTTGTGGTCATTTTTCAAATCCAAGATGACCGCCGCACAAAATTCTGATTTCAGCAATATGGATATCGTACCCGAGGTTCTCGAGGGTGCAGAGAACGATTTGTTGATCATTTTTCAAATTCAAGATGAACGCCGCACAAAATTATATTTTAAGCAATATGGATATCGTGTCCGAGGTTCTCGAGGGTGCAGAAAACAATTTTGGGATCATTTTTAAATCCGAGATTGGCGCCGCTCAAAAGTATGATAACGTGATTATGGGTATCGTATCCAAGGTTCTCGAGGGTGCAGAGAACGATTTTGTGATCAGTTTTCAAATTCAAGATGGCCGCCACACAAAATTATGATTTTAGCAATACGGATATCGTGTCCGATGTTCTCGAGTGTGCAGAGAACAATTCTGTGGTCATTTTTTAAATCCAAGAGGGCTGCCGCAAACAAATATGTTTTAAGCAATATGGATATCGTGTCCGAGGTTCTCGAGGGTGCAGAAAACAATTTTGGGATAATTTTTAAATCTGAGATTGGCGCCGCTCAAAAGTATGATAACTACATTATGGGTATCGTATCCGAGGTTCTCGAGGGTGCAGAGAAAAATTTTGTGATCATTTTTCAAATCCAAGATGGCCGCCGCACAAAATTCTGATTTCAGCCTTATGGATATCGTATCCGAGGTTCTCGAGTGTGCTGAGAACAATTCTGTGATCATTTTTGAAATCCAAGAGGGCTGCCGCAAACAATTATGTTTTCAGCAATATGGATATCGTGTCCGAGGTTCTCTAGGATGCAGAGATAATTTTCGGATCATTTTTAAATCCGAGATGGCCGCCGCTCAAAAGTATGATAACAAGATTATGGGTATCGTATCCGAGGTTCTCGAGGGTGCAGAGAACGAGTTTGTGATCAGTTTTCAAATCCAAGATGGCCGCCGCTCAAAAGTATGATAACTACATTATGGGTATCGTATCCCAGGTTATCGAGGATGCTGAGAACGATTTTGTGACCATTTTTCAAATTCAAGATGGCCGCCGCACAAAATTCTGATTTCAGCAATATGGATATCGTGTCCGAGGTACTCGAGGGTGCAGAAAACAATTTTAGGATCATTTTTAAATACGAGATGGCTGCCGCTCAAAAGTATGATAACTAGATTATGGGTATCGTATCCTAGGTTCTCGAGGGTGCAGAGAACGATTTTGTGATCATTTTTTAAATCCAAGATGGCCGCTGCTCAAAAGTATGATAACTACATTATGGGTATCGTATCCGAGGTTCTCGAGGGTGCTGAGAACGATTTTGTGATCATTTTTCAAATCCAAGATGGCCACCGCACAAAATTATGATTTCACCAATATGGATATCGTATCCGAGGGTCTCGAGAGTGCAGAGAACGATTTGGTGATCATTTTTGAAATCCAGAAGGGCTTCCAATACTAATTATGTTTTCAGCAATATGGATATCGTGTCCGAGGTTCTCGAGGGTGCAGAGATAATTTTGGGATCCTTTTTAAATCCGAGATGGCCGCCGCTCAAAAGTATGATAACTAGATTATGGGTATCGTATCCGAGGTTCTCGAGGGTGCAGAGAACGAATTTGTGATCAGTTTTCAAATCCAAGATGAACGCCGCTCAAAATTATGATAACTACATTATGGGTATCGTATCCGAGGTTATCGAGGATGCTGAGAACGATTTTGTGACCATTTTTCAAATTCAAGATGGCCGCCGCACATAATTCTTATTTCAGCAATATGGATATCGTATCCGAGGTTCTCGAGGGTGCTGAGAGCTATTTTGTGATCATTTTTCTAATCCAAGATGGCCGCCGCTCAAAAGTATGATAACTAGATTATGGGTATCGTATCCGAGGTTCTCGAGGGTGCAGAAATAATTTTGGGATCATTTTTAAATCCGAGATGGCCGCCGCTCAAAAGTATGATAACTAGATTATGGGTATCGTATCCGAGGTTCTCGAGGGTGCAGAGAACGATTTTGTGATCAGTTTTCAAATCCAACATGGCCGCCGCCCAAAAGTATGATAACTACATTATGGGTATCGTATCCGAGGTTCTCGAGGGTGCAGAGAACGATTTTGTGATCAGTTTTCAAATCCAAGATGGCCGCCGATCAAAAGTATAATAACTACTTTATGGGTATCGTATCCGAGGTTCTCGAGGGTGCTGAGAACGATTTTGTGATCATTTTCCAAATCCAAGATGGCCGCCGCACAAAATTCTTATTTCAGCAATATGGATATCGTATCCGAGGTTCTCGAGGGTGCAGAGAACGATTTTGTGATCAGTTTTCAAATCCAAGATGGCCGCTGCTCAAAAGTATGATAACTACATTATGGGTATCGTATCCGAGGTTCTCGAGGGTGCTGAGAACGATTTTTTGATCATTTTTCAAATCCAAGATGGCCACCGCACAACATTTATGATTTCAGCAATATAGATATCGTACCCGAGGTTCTCGAGAGTGCAGAGAACGATTTGGTGATCATTTTTGAAATCCAGAAGGGCTGCCAATACTAATTATGTTTTCAGCAATATGGATATCGAGTCCGAGGTTCTCGAGGGTGCAGAGAACAATTCTGTGATCATTTTTGAAATCTAAGAGGGCTGGCAAAACTAAGTATGTTTTCAGCAATATGGATATCGTGTCCGAGGTTTTCAAGGCTGCAGAAAACAATTTTGGGATCATTTATAAATCCGAGATGGCCGCCGCTCAAAAGTAAGATAACTAGATTATGGGTATCGTATCCAAGGTTCTCGAGGGTGCAGAGAACGATTTTGTGATCAGTTTTCAAATCCAAGATGGCCGCCGATCAAAAGTATAATAACTACATTATGGGTATCGTATCCGAGGTTCTCGAGGGTGGTGAGAACGATTTTGTGATCATTTTCCAAATCCAAGATGGCCGCCGCACAAAATTCTTATTTCAGCAATATGGATATCGTATCCGAGGTTCTCGAGGGTGCTGAGAGCGATTTTGTGATTATTTTTCTAATCCAAGATGGCCGCCGCACAAAACTATGTTTTCAGCAATATGGATATCGTGTCCGAGGTTCTCGAGGGTGCAGAAAACAATTAAAGGATCATTTCTAAATCCAAGATGGCCGCCGCTCAAAAGTATGATAACTAGATTATGGGTATCGTATCCTAGGTTCTCGAGGGCGCAGAGAACGATTTTGTGATCATTTTTCAAATCCAAGATGGCCGCTGCTCAAAAGTATGATAACTACATTATGGGTATCGTATCCGAGGTTCTCGAGGGTGCTGAGAACGATTTTTTGATCATTTTTCAAATCCAAGATGGCCACCGCACAACATTTATGATTTCAGCAATATGGATATCGTACCCGAGGTTCTCGAGAGTGCAGAGAACGATTTGGTGATCATTTTTGAAATCCAGAAGGGCTGCCAATACTAATTATGTTTTCAGCAATATGGATATCGAGTCCGAGGTTCTCGAGGGTGCAGAGAACAATTCTGTGATCATTTTTGAAATCTAAGAGGGCTGCCAAAACTAATTATGTTTTCAACAATATGGATATCGTGTCCGAGGTTCTGGAGGGTGCAGAAAACAATTTTGGGATCATTTTTAAATCCGAGATGGCCGCCGCTCAAAAGTATGATAACTACATTATGGGTATCGTATCCGAGGTTCTCGAGGGTGCTGAGAACGATTTTGTGATCATTTTTCAAATCCAAGATGACCGCCGCACAAAATTCTGATTTCAGCAATATGGATATCGTACCCGAGGTTCTCGAGGGTGCAGAGAACGATTTGATGATCATTTTTCAAATTCAAGATGAACGCCGCACAAAATTATATTTTAAGCAATATGGATATCGTGTCCGAGGTTCTCGAGGGTGCAGAAAACAATTTTGGGATCATTTTTAAATCCGAGATTGGCGCCGCTCAAAAGTATGATAACGTGATTATGGGTATCGTATCCAAGGTTCTCGAGGGTGCAGAGAACGATTTTGTGATCAGTTTTCAAATTCAAGATGGCCGCCACACAAAATTATGATTTTAGCAATACGGATATCGTGTCCGATGTTCTCGAGGGTGCAGAGAACAATTCTGTGGTCATTTTTTAAATCCAAGAGGGCTGCCGCAAACAAATATGTTTTCAGCAATATGGATATCGTGTCCGAGGTTCTCGAGGGTGCAGAAAACAATTTTGGGATAATTTTTAAATCTGAGATTGGCGCCGCTCAAAAGTATGATAACTACATTATGGGTATCGTATCCGAGGTTCTCGAGGGTGCAGAGAAAAATTTTGTGATCATTTTTCAAATCCAAGATGGCCGCCGCACAAAATTCTGATTTCAGCCTTATGGATATCGTATCCGAGGTTCTCGAGTGTGCAGAGAACAATTCTGTGATCATTTTGAAATCCAAGAGGGCTGCCGCAAACAATTATATTTTCAGCAATATGGATATCGTGTCCGAGGTTCTCTAGGGTGCAGAGATAATTTTCGGATCATTTTTAAATCCGAGATGGCCGCCGCTCAAAAGTATGATAACAAGATTATGGGTATCGTATCCGAGGTTCTCGAGGGTGCAGAGAACGAGTTTGTGATCAGTTTTCAAATCCAAGATGGCCGCCGCTCAAAAGTATGATAACTACATTAAGGGTATCGTATCCCAGGTTATCGAGGATGCTGAGAACGATTTTGTGACCATTTTTCAAATTCAAGATGGCCGCCGCACAAAATTCTGATTTCAGCAATATGGATATCGTGTCCGAGGTACTCGAGGGTGCAGAAAACTATTTTAGGATCATTTTTAAATACGAGATGGCTGCCGCTCAAAAGTATGATAACTAGATTATGGGTATCGTATCCTAGGTTCTCGAGGGTGCAGAGAACGATTTTGTGATCATTTTTTAAATCCAAGATGGCCGCTGCTCAAAAGTATGATAACTACATTATGGGTATCGTATCCGAGGTTCTCGAGGGTGCTGAGAACGATTTTGTGATCATTTTTCAAATCCAAGATGGCCACCGCACAAAATTATGATTTCACCAATATGGATATCGTACCCGAGGGTCTCGAGAGTGCAGAGAACGATTTGGTGATCATTTTTGAAATCCAGAAGGGCTTCCAATACTAATTATGTTTTCAGCAATATGGATATCGTGTCCGAGGTTCTCGAGGGTGCAGAGAACAATTCTGTGATCATTTATGAAATCTAAGAGGGCTGCCAAAACTAAGTATGTTTTCAGCAATATGGATATCGTGTCCGAGGTTTTCAAGGCTGCAGAAAACAATTTTGGGATCATTTATAAATCCGAGATGGCCGCCGCTCAAAAGTATGATAACTAGATTATGGGTATCGTATCCGAGGTTCTCGAGGGTGGTGAGAACGATTTTGTGATCATTTTCCAAATCCAAGATGGCCGCCGCACAAAATTCTTATTTCAGCAATATGGATATCGTATCCGAGGTTCTCGAGGGTGCTGAGAGCGATTTTGTGATTATTTTTCTAATCCAAGATGGCCGCCGCACAAAATTATGTTTTCAGCAATATGGATATCGTGTCCGAGGTTCTCGAGGGTGCAGAAAACAATTTAAGGATCATTTTTAAATCCAAGATGGCCGCCGCTCAAAAGTATGATAACTAGATTATGGGTATCGTATCCTAGGTTCTCGAGGGCGCAGAGAACGATTTGGTGATCATTTTTGAAATCCAGAAGGGCTGCCAATACTAATTATGTTTTCAGCAATATGGATATCGAGTCCGAGGTTCTCGAGGGTGCAGAGAACAATTCTGTGATCATTTTTGAAATCTAAGAGGGCTGCCAAAACTAATTATGTTTTCAACATTATGGATATCGTGTCCGAGGTTCTGGAGGGTGCTGAGAGCTATTTTGTGATCATTTTTCTAATCCAAGATGGCCGCCGCTCAAAAGTATGATAACTAGATTATGGGTATCGTATCCGAGGTTCTCGAGGGTGCAGAGAACAATTTTGTGATCAGTTTTCAAATCCAACATGGCCGCCGCCCAAAAGTATGATAACTACATTATGGGTATCGTATCCGAGGTTCTCGAGGGTGCAGAGAACGATTTTGTGATCAGTTTTCAAATCCAAGATGGCCGCCGATCAAAAGTATAATAACTACTTTATGGGTATCGTATCCGAGGTTCTCGAGGGTGCTGAGAACGATTTTGTGATCATTTTCCAAATCCAAGATGGCCGCCGCACAAAATTCTTATTTCAGCAATATGGATATCGTATCCGAGGTTCTCGAGGGTGCTGAGAGCAATTTTGTGATCATTTTTCAAATTCAAGATGGCCGCCGCACAAAATTATGTTTTCAGCAATATGGATATCGTGTCCGAGGTTCTCGAGGGTGCAGAGATAATTTTGGGATCATTTTTAAATCCGAGATGGCCGCCGCTCAAAAGTATGATAACTAGATTATGGGTATCGTATCCGAGGTTCTCGAGGGTGCAGACAACGAGTTTGTGATCAGTTTTTAAATCCAAGATGGCCGCCGCTCAAAAGTATGATAACAACATTATGGGTAACGTATCCGAGGTTCTCGAGGATGCTGAGAACGATTTTGTGATCATTTTTCAAATTCAAGATAGCCGCCGCACAAAATTCTGATTTCAGCAATATGGATATCGTATCCGAGGTTCTCGAGGGTGCTGAGAGCTATTTTGTGATCATTTTTCTAATCCAAGATGGCCGCCGCACAAAATTATGTTTTCAGCAATATGGATAACGTGTCCGAGGTTCTCGAGGGTGCAGAGAACGATTTTGTGATCAGTTTTCTAACCCAAGATGGCCGCCGCACAAAATTATGTTTTCAGCAATATGGATATCGTGTCCGAGATTCTCGAGGGTGCAGAGAACGATTTTGTGATCAGTTTTCAAATCCAACATGGCCGCCGCTCAAAAGTATTATAACTACATTATGGGTATCGTATCCGAGGTTCTCGAGTGTGCAGAGAACAATTCTGTGATCATTTTTGAAATCCAAGAGGGCTGCCGCAAACAATTATGTTTTCAGCAATATGGATATCGTGTCCGAGGTTCTCGAGGTTGCAGAGATAATTTTGGGATCATTTTTAAATCCGAGATGGCCGACGCTCTAAAGTATGATAACTAGATTATGGGTATCGTATCCGAGGTTCTCGAAGGTGCAGAGAACGATTTTGTGATCAGTTTTCAAATCCAAGATGGCCGCCGATCAAAAGTATAATAACTGGATTATGGGTATCGTATCCTAGGTTCTCGAGGGTGCTGAGAACGATTTTGTGATCATTTTTCAAATCCAAGATGGCCGCCGCACAAAATTCTGATTTCAGACTTATGGATATCGTATCCGAGGTTCTCGAGGGTGCTGAGAGCGATTTTGTGATCATTTTTCTAACCCAAGATAGTCGCCGCACAAAATTATGTTTTCAGCAATATGGATATCGTGTCCGAGGTTCTCGAGCGTGCAGAAAACAATTTTGGGATCATTTTTAAATCCGAGATGGCCGCCGCTCAAAAGTATGATAACTAGATTATGGGTATCGTATCCGAGATTCTCGAGCGTGCAGAGAACGATTTTGTGATCAGTTTTCAAATCCAACATGGCCGCCGCTCAAAAGTATGATAACTACATTATGGGTATCGTATCCGAGGTTCTCGAGTGTGCAGAGAACAATTCTGTGATCATTTTTGAAATCCAAGAGGGCTGCCGCAAACATTTATGTTTTCAACAATGTGGATATCGTGTCCGAGGTTCTCGAGGGTGCAGAAAACAATTTAAGGATCATTTTTAAATCCAAGATGGCCGCCGCTCAAAAGTATGATAACTAGATTATGGGTATCGTATCCTAGGTTCTCGAGGGCGCAGAGAACGATTTGGTGATCATTTTTGAAATCCAGAAGGGCTGCCAATACTAATTATGTTTTCAGCAATATGGATATCGAGTCCGAGGTTCTCGAGGGTGCAGAGAACAATTCTGTGATCATTTTTGAAATCTAAGAGGGCTGCCAAAACTAATTATGTTTTCAACATTATGGATATCGTGTCCGAGGTTCTGGAGGGTGCTGAGAGCTATTTTGTGATCATTTTTCTAATCCAAGATGGCCGCCGCTCAAAAGTATGATAACTAGATTATGGGTATCGTATCCGAGGTTCTCGAGGGTGCAGAGAACAATTTTGTGATCAGTTTTCAAATCCAACATGGCCGCCGCCCAAAAGTATGATAACTACATTATGGGTATCGTATCCGAGGTTCTCGAGGGTGCAGAGAACGATTTTGTGATCAGTTTTCAAATCCAAGATGGCCGCCGATCAAAAGTATAATAACTACTTTATGGGTATCGTATCCGAGGTTCTCGAGGGTGCTGAGAACGATTTTGTGATCATTTTCCAAATCCAAGATGGCCGCCGCACAAAATTCTTATTTCAGCAATATGGATATCGTATCCGAGGTTCTCGAGGGTGCTGAGAGCAATTTTGTGATCATTTTTCAAATTCAAGATGGCCGCCGCACAAAATTATGTTTTCAGCAATATGGATATCGTGTCCGAGGTTCTCGAGGGTGCAGAGATAATTTTGGGATCATTTTTAAATCCGAGATGGCCGCCGCTCAAAAGTATGATAACTAGATTATGGGTATCGTATCCGAGGTTCTCGAGGGTGCAGACAACGAGTTTGTGATCAGTTTTTAAATCCAAGATGGCCGCCGCTCAAAAGTATGATAACAACATTATGGGTAACGTATCCGAGGTTCTCGAGGATGCTGAGAACGATTTTGTGATCATTTTTCAAATTCAAGATAGCCGCCGCACAAAATTCTGATTTCAGCAATATGGATATCGTATCCGAGGTTCTCGAGGGTGCTGAGAGCTATTTTGTGATCATTTTTCTAATCCAAGATGGCCGCCGCACAAAATTATGTTTTCAGCAATATGGATAACGTGTCCGAGGTTCTCGAGGGTGCAGAGAACGATTTTGTGATCAGTTTTCTAACCCAAGATGGCCGCCGCACAAAATTATGTTTTCAGCAATATGGATATCGTGTCCGAGATTCTCGAGGGTGCAGAGAACGATTTTGTGATCAGTTTTCAAATCCAACATGGCCGCCGCTCAAAAGTATTATAACTACATTATGGGTATCGTATCCGAGGTTCTCGAGTGTGCAGAGAACAATTCTGTGATCATTTTTGAAATCCAAGAGGGCTGCCGCAAACAATTATGTTTTCAGCAATATGGATATCGTGTCCGAGGTTCTCGAGGTTGCAGAGATAATTTTGGGATCATTTTTAAATCCGAGATGGCCGACGCTCTAAAGTATGATAACTAGATTATGGGTATCGTATCCGAGGTTCTCGAAGGTGCAGAGAACGATTTTGTGATCAGTTTTCAAATCCAAGATGGCCGCCGATCAAAAGTATAATAACTGGATTATGGGTATCGTATCCTAGGTTCTCGAGGGTGCTGAGAACGATTTTGTGATCATTTTTCAAATCCAAGATGGCCGCCGCACAAAATTCTGATTTCAGACTTATGGATATCGTATCCGAGGTTCTCGAGGGTGCTGAGAGCGATTTTGTGATCATTTTTCTAACCCAAGATAGTCGCCGCACAAAATTATGTTTTCAGCAATATGGATATCGTGTCCGAGGTTCTCGAGCGTGCAGAAAACAATTTTGGGATCATTTTTAAATCCGAGATGGCCGCCGCTCAAAAGTATGATAACTAGATTATGGGTATCGTATCCGAGATTCTCGAGCGTGCAGAGAACGATTTTGTGATCAGTTTTCAAATCCAACATGGCCGCCGCTCAAAAGTATGATAACTACATTATGGGTATCGTATCCGAGGTTCTCGAGTGTGCAGAGAACAATTCTGTGATCATTTTTGAAATCCAAGAGGGCTGCCGCAAACATTTATGTTTTCAACAATGTGGATATCGTGTCCGAGGTTCTCGAGGGTGCAGAAAACAATTTAAGGATCATTTTTAAATCCAAGATGGCCGCCGCTCAAAAGTATGATAACTAGATTATGGGTATCGTATCCTAGGTTCTCGAGGGCGCAGAGAACGATTTGGTGATCATTTTTGAAATCCAGAAGGGCTGCCAATACTAATTATGTTTTCAGCAATATGGATATCGAGTCCGAGGTTCTCGAGGGTGCAGAGAACAATTCTGTGATCATTTTTGAAATCTAAGAGGGCTGCCAAAACTAATTATGTTTTCAACAATATGGATATCGTGTCCGAGGTTCTGGAGGGTGCTGAGAGCTATTTTGTGATCATTTTTCTAATCCAAGATGGCCGCCGCTCAAAAGTATGATAACTAGATTATGGGTATCGTATCCGAGGTTCTCGAGGGTGCAGAGAACAATTTTGTGATCAGTTTTCAAATCCAACATGGCCGCCGCCCAAAAGTATGATAACTACATTATGGGTATCGTATCCGAGGTTCTCGAGGGTGCAGAGAACGATTTTGTGATCAGTTTTCAAATCCAAGATGGCCGCCGATCAAAAGTATAATAACTACTTTATGGGTATCGTATCCGAGGTTCTCGAGGGTGCTGAGAACGATTTTGTGATCATTTTCCAAATCCAAGATGGCCGCCGCACAAAATTCTTATTTCAGCAATATGGATATCGTATCCGAGGTTCTCGAGGGTGCTGAGAGCAATTTTGTGATCATTTTTCAAATTCAAGATGGCCGCCGCACAAAATTATGTTTTCAGCAATATGGATATCGTGTCCGAGGTTCTCGAGGGTGCAGAGATAATTTTGGGATCATTTTTAAATCCGAGATGGCCGCCGCTCAAAAGTATGATAACTAGATTATGGGTATCGTATCCGAGGTTGTCGAGGGTGCAGACAACGAGTTTGTGATCAGCTTTTAAATCCAAGATGGCCGCCGCTCAAAAGTATGATAACAACATTATGGGTAACGTATCCGAGGTTCTCGAGGATGCTGAGAACGATTTTGTGATCATTTTTCAAATTCAAGATAGCCGCCGCACAAAATTCTGATTTCAGCAATATGGATATCGTATCCGAGGTTCTCGAGGGTGCTGAGAGCTATTTTGTGATCATTTTTATAATCCAAGATGGCCGCCGCACAAAATGATGTTTTCAGCAATATGGATAACGTGTCCGAGGTTCTCGAGGGTGCAGAGAACGATTTTGTGATCAGTTTTCTAACCCAAGATGGCCGCCGCACAAAATTATGTTTTCAGCAATATGGATATCGTGTCCGAGATTCTCGAGGGTGCAGAGAACGATTTTGTGATCAGTTTTCAAATCCAACATGGCCGCCGCTCAAAAGTATTATAACTACATTATGGGTATCGTATCCGAGGTTCTCGAGTGTGCAGAGAACAATTCTGTGATCATTTTTGAAATCCAAGAGGGCTGCCGCAAACAATTATGTTTTCAGCAATATGAATATCGTGTCCGAGGTTCTCGAGGGTGCAGAAATAATTTTGGGATCATTTTTAAATCCGAGATGGCCGCCGCTCAAAAGTATGATAACTAGATTATGGGTATCGTATCCGAGGTTCTCGAGGGTGCAGAGAACGATTTTGTGATCAGTTTTCAAATCCAACATGGCCGCCGCCCAAAAGTATGATAACTACATTATGGGTATCGTATCCGAGGTTCTCGAGGGTGCAGAGAACGATTTTGTGATCAGTTTTCAAATCCAAGATGGCCGCCGATCAAAAGTATAATAACTAATTTATGGGTATCGTATCCGAGGTTCTCGAGGGTGCTGAGAACGATTTTGTGATCATTTTCCAAATCCAAGATGGCCGCCGCACAAAATTCTTATTTCAGCAATATGGATATCGTATCCGAGGTTCTCGAGGGTGCTGAGAGCAATTTTGTGATCATTTTTCAAATTCAAGATGGTTGCCGCACAAAATTATGTTTTCAGCAATATGGATATCGTGTCCGAGGTTCTCGAGGGTGCAGAGATAATTTTGGGATCATTTTTAAATCTGAGATGGCCGCCGCTCAAAAGTATGATAACTAGATTATGGGTATCGTATCCGAGGTTCTCGAGGGTGCAGAGAACGAGTTTGTGATCAGTTTTTAAATCCAAGATGGCCGCCGCTCAAAAGTATGATAACTACATTATGGGTAACGTATCCGAGGTTCTCGAGGATGCTGAGAACGATTTTGTGATCATTTTTCAAATTCAAGATAGCCGCCGCACAAAATTCTGATTTCAGCAATATGGATATCGTATCCGAGGTTCTCGAGGGTGCTGAGAGCTATTTTGTGATCATTTTTCAAATCCAAGATGGCCGCCGCACAAAATTATGTTTTCAGCAATATGGATATCGTGTCCGAGGTTCTCGAGGGTGCAGAGAACGATTTTGTGATCAGTTTTCTAACCCAAGATGGCCGCCGCACAAAATTATGTTTTCAGCAATATGGATATCGTGTCCGAGATTCTCGAGGGTGCAGAGAACGATTTTGTGATCAGTTTTCAAATCCAACATGGCCGCCGCTCAAAAGTATTATAACTACATTATGGGTATCGTATCCGAGGTTCTCGAGTGTGCAGAGAACAATTCTGTGATCATTTTTGAAATCCAAGAGGGCTGCCGCAAACAATTATGTTTTCAGCAATATGAATATCGTGTCCGAGGTTCTCGAGGGTGCAGAGATAATTTTGGGATCATTTTTAAATCCGAGATGGCCGACGCTCTAAAGTTTGATAACTAGATTATGGGTATCGTATCCGAGGTTCTCGAAGGTGCAGAGAACGATTTTGTGATCAGTTTTCAAATCCAAGATGGCCGCCGATCAAAAGTATAATAACTGGATTATGGGTATCGTATCCTAGGTTCTCGGAGGTGCTGAGAACGATTTTGTGATGATTTTTCAAATCCAAGATGGCCGCCGCACAAAATTCTGATTTCAGACTTATGGATATCGTATCCGAGGTTCTCGAGGGTGCTGAGAGCGATTTTGTGATCATTTTTCTAACCCAAGATAGTCGCCGCACAAAATTATGTTTTCAGCAATATGGATATCGTGTCCGAGGTTCTCGAGGGTGCAGAAAACAATTTTGGGATCATTTTTAAATCCGAGATGGCCGCCGCTCAAAAGTATGATAACTAGATTATGGGTATCGTATCCGAGATTCTCGAGCGTGCAGAGAACGATTTTGTGATCAGTTTTCAAATCCAACATGGCCGCCGCTCAAAAGTATGATAACTACATTATGGGTATCGTATCCGAGGTTCTCGAGTGTGCAGAGAACAATTCTGTGATCATTTTTGAAATCCAAGAGGGCTGCCGCAAACATTTATGTTTTCAGCAATATGGATATCGTGTCCGAGGTTCTCGAGGGTGCAGAGAACGATTTTGTGATCAGTTTTCTAACCCAAGATGGCCGCCGCACAAAATTATGTTTTCAGCAATATGGATATCGTGTCCGAGATTCTCGAGGGTGCAGAGAACGATTTTGTGATCAGTTTTCAAATCCAACATGGCCGCCGCTCAAAAGTATTATAACTACATTATGGGTATCGTATCCGAGGTTCTCGAGTGTGCAGAGAACAATTCTGTGATCATTTTTGAAATCCAAGAGGGCTGCCGCAAACAATTATGTTTTCAGCAATATGAATATCGTGTCCGAGGTTCTCGAGGGTGCAGAGATAATTTTGGGATCATTTTTAAATCCGAGATGGCCGACGCTCTAAAGTTTGATAACTAGATTATGGGTATCGTATCCGAGGTTCTCGAAGGTGCAGAGAACGATTTTGTGATCAGTTTTCAAATCCAAGATGGCCGCCGATCAAAAGTATAATAACTGGATTATGGGTATCGTATCCTAGGTTCTCGGAGGTGCTGAGAACGATTTTGTGATGATTTTTCAAATCCAAGATGGCCGCCGCACAAAATTCTGATTTCAGACTTATGGATATCGTATCCGAGGTTCTCGAGGGTGCTGAGAGCGATTTTGTGATCATTTTTCTAACCCAAGATAGTCGCCGCACAAAATTATGTTTACAGCAATATGGATATCGTGTCCGAGGTTCTCGAGGGTGCAGAAAACAATTTTGGGATCATTTTTAAATCCGAGATGGCCGCCGCTCAAAAGTATGATAACTAGATTATGGGTATCGTATCCGAGATTCTCGAGCGTGCAGAGAACGATTTTGTGATCAGTTTTCAAATCCAACATGGCCGCCGCTCAAAAGTATGATAACTACATTATGGGTATCGTATCCGAGGTTCTCGAGTGTGCAGAGAACAATTCTGTGATCATTTTTGAAATCCAAGAGGGCTGCCGCAAACATTTATGTTTTCAACAATATGGATATCGTGTCCGAGGTTCTCGAGGGTGCAGAGATAATTTTGGGATCCTTTTTAAATCCGAGATGGCCGCCGCTCAAAAGTATGATAACTAGATTATGGGTATCGTATCCGAGGTTCTCGAGGGTGCAGAGAACGAATTTGTGATCAGTTTTCAAATCCAAGATGAACGCCGCTCAAAAGTATGATAACTACATTATGGGTATCGTATCCGAGGTTATCGAGGATGCTGAGAACGATTTTGTGACCATTTTTCAAATTCAAGATGGCCGCCGCACAAAATTCTTATTTCAGCAATATGGATATCGTATCCGAGGTTCTCGAGGGTGCTGAGAGCTATTTTGTGATCATTTTTCTAATCCAAGATGGCCGCCGCTCAAAAGTATGATAACAAGATTATGGGTATCGTATCCGAGGTTCTCGAGGGTGCAGAGAACGAGTTTGTGATCAGTTTTCAAATCCAAGATGGCCGCCGCTCAAAAGTATGATAACTACATTAAGGGTATCGTATCCCAGGTTATCGAGGATGCTGAGAACGATTTTGTGACCATTTTTCAAATTCAAGATGGCCGCCGCACAAAATTCTGATTTCAGCAATATGGATATCGTATCCGAGGTTCTCGAGGGTGCAGAGAACGATTTTGTGATCAGTTTTCAAATCCAACATGGCCGCCGCCCAAAAGTATGACAACTACATTATGGGTATCGTATCCGAGGTTCTCGAGGGTGCAGAGAACGATTTTGTGATCAGTTTTCAAATCCAAGATGGCCGCCGATCAAAAGTATAATAACTACTTTATGGGTATCGTATCCGAGGTTGTCGAGGGTGCTGAGAACGATTTTGTGATCATTTTCCAAATCCAAGATGGCCGCCGCACAAAATTCTTATTTCAGCAATATGGATATCGTATCCGAGGTTCTCGAGGGTGCTGAGAGCAAGTTTTTGTTAATTTTTCAAATTCAAGATGGCCGCCGCACAAAATTATGTTTTCAGCAATATGGATATCGTGTCCGAGGTACTCGAGGGTGCAGAAAACAATTTTAGGATCATTTTTAAATCCGAGATGGCCGCCGCTCAAAAGTATGATAACTAGATTATGGGTATCGTATCCTAGGTTCTCGAGGGTGCAGAGAACGATTTTGTGATCATTTTTTAAATCCAAGATGGCCGCTGCTCAAAAGAACGATAACTACATTATGGGTATCGTATCCGAGGTTCTCGAGGGTGCTGAGAACGATTTTGTGATCATTTTTCAAATCCAAGATGGCCACCGCACAAAATTATGATTTCACCAATATGGATATCGTACCCGAGGGTCTCGAGAGTGCAGAGAACGATTTGGTGATCATTTTTGAAATCCAGAAGGGCTTCCAATACTAATTATGTTTTCAGCAATATAGATATCGTGTCCGAGGTTCTCGAGGGTGCAGAGAACAATTCTGTGATCATTTTTGAAATCTACGAGGGCTGGCAAAACTAAGTATGTTTTCAGCAATATGGATATCGTGTCCGAGGTTTTCAAGGCTGCAGAAAACAATTTTGGGATCATTTATAAATCCGAGATGGCCGCCGCTCAAAAGTTTGATAACTAGATTATGGGTATCGTATCCAAGGTTCTCGAGGGTGCAGAGAACGATTTTGTGATCAGTTTTCAAATCCAAGATGGCCGCCGATCAAAAGTATAATAACTACATTATGGGTATCGTATCCGAGGTTCTCGAGGGTGCTGAGAGCGATTTTGTGATTATTTTTCTAATCCAAGATGGCCGCCGCACAAAATTATGTTTTCAGCAATATGGATATCGTGTCCGAGGTTCTCAAGGGTGCAGAAAACAATTTAAGGATCATTTTTAAATCCAAGATGGCCGCCGCTCAAAAGTATGATAACTAGATTATGGGTATCGTATCCTAGGTTCTCGAGGGCGCAGAGAACGATTTTGTGATCATTTTTCAAATCCAAGATGGCCGCTGCTCAAAAGTATGATAACTACATTATGGGTATCGTATCCGAGGTTCTGGAGGGTGCTGAGAACGATTTTTTGGTCATTTTTCAAATCCAAGATGGCCACCGCACAACATTTATGATTTCAGCAATATGGATATCGTGTCCGAGGTTCTCGAGGGTGCAGAAAACAATTTAAGGATCATTTTTAAATCCAAGATGGCCGCCGCTCAAAAGTATGATAACTAGATTATGGGTATCGTGTCCGAGGTTCTCGAGGGTGCAGAGATAATTTTGGGATCATTTTTAAATCCAAGATGGCCGCCGCTCAAAAGTATGATAACTAGATTATGGGTATCGTATCCTAGATACTCGAGGGCGCAGAGAACGATTTTGTGATCATTTTTCAAATCCAAGATGGCCGCTGCTCAAAAGTATGATAACTACATTATGTGTATCGTATCCGAGGTTCTCGAGGGTGCAGAGAACAATTCTGTGATCATTTTTGAAATCCAAGAGGGCTGCCGCAAACATTTATGTTTTCAGCAATATGAATATCGTGTCCGAGGTTCTCGAGGGTGCAGAGATAATTTTGGGATCCTTTTTAAATCCGAGATGGCCGCCGCTCAAAAGTATGATAACTAGATTATGGGTATCGTATCCGAGGTTCTCGAGGGTGCAGAGAACGAATTTGTGATCAGTTTTCAAATCCAAGATGAACGCCGCTCAAAAGTATGATAACTACATTATGGGTATCGTATCCGAGGTTATCGAGGATGCTGAGAACGATTTTGTGACCATTTTTCAAATTCAAGATGGCCGCCGCACAAAATTCTTATTTCAGCAATATGGATATCGTATCCGAGGTTCTCGAGGGTGCTGAGAGCTATTTTGTGATCATTTTTCTAATCCAAGATGGCCGCCGCTCAAAAGTATGATAACTAGATTATGGGTATCGTATCCGAGGTTCTCGAGGGTGCAGAAATAATTTTGGGATCATTTTTAAATCCGAGATGGCCGCCGCTCAAAAGTATGATAACTAGATTATGGGTATCGTATCCGAGGTTCTCGAGGGTGCAGAGAACGATTTTGTGATCAGTTTTCAAATCCTACATGGCCGCCGCCCAAAAGTATGATAACTACATTATGGGTATCGTATCCGAGGTTCTCGAGGGTGCAGAGAACGATTTTGTGATCAGTTTTTAAATCCAAGATGGCCGCCGATCAAAAGTATAATAACTACTTTATGGGTATCGTATCCGAGGTTCTCGAGGGTGCTGAGAACGATTTTGTGATCATTTTCCAAATCCAAGATGGCCGCCGCACAAAATTCTTATTTCAGCAATATGGATATCGTATCCGAGGTTCTCTAGGGTGCTGAGAGCAAGTTTTTGTTAATTTTTCAAATTCAAGATGGCCGCCGCACAAAATTATGTTTTCAGCAATATGGATATCGTGTCCGAGGTACTCGAGGGTGCAGAAAACAATTTTAGGATCATTTTTAAATCCGAGATGGCCGCCGCTCAAAAGTATGATAACTAGATTATGGGTATCGTATTCTAGGTTCTCGAAGGTGCAGAGAACGATTTTGTGATCATTTTTAAAATCCAAGATGGCCGCTGCTCAAAAGTATGATAACTACATTATGGGTATCGTATCCGAGGTTCTCGAGGGTGCTGAGAACGATTTTGTGATCATTTTTCAAATCCAAGATGGCCATCGCACAAAATTATGATTTCACCAATATGGATATCGTACCCGAGGGTCTCGAGAGTGCAGAGAACGATTTGGTGATCATTTTTGAAATCCAGAAGGGCTTCCAATACTAATTATGTTTTCAGCAATATAGATATCGTGTCCGAGGTTCTCGAGGGTGCAGAGAACAATTCTGTGATCATTTTTGAAATCTAAAAGGCTGGCAAAACTAAGTATGTTTTCAGCAATATGGATATCGTGTCCGAGGTTTCAAGGCTGCAGAAAACAAGTTTGGGATCATTTATAAATCCGAGATGGCCGCCGCTCAAAAGTATGATAACTAGATTATGGGTATCGTATCCAAGGTTCTCGAGGGTGCAGAGAACGATTTTGTGATCAGTTTTCAAATCCAAGATGGCCGCCGATCAAAAGTATAATAACTACATTATGGGTATCGTATCCGAGGTTCTCGAGGGTGGTGAGAACGATTTTGTGATCATTTTCCAAATCCAAGATGGCCGCCGCACAAAATTCTTATTTCAGCAATATGGATATCGTATCCGAGGTTCTCGAGGGTGCTGAGAGCGATTTTGTGATTATTTTTCTAATCCAAGATGGCCGCCGCACAAAATTATGTTTTCAGCAATATGGATATCGTGTCCTAGGTTCTCGAGGGTGCAGAAAACAATTTAAGGATAATTTTTAAATCCAAGATGGCCGCCGCTCAAAAGTATGATAACTAGATTATGGGTATCGTATCCTAGGTTCTCGAGGGCGCAGAGAACGATTTTGTGATCATTTTTCAAATCCAAGATGTCCGCTGCTCAAAAGTATGATAACTACATTATGGGTATCGTATCCGAGGTTCTCGAGGGTGCTGAGAACGATTTTTTGGTCATTTTTCAAATCCAAGATAGCCACCGCACAACATTTATGATTTCAGCAATATAGATATCGTACCCGAGGCTCTCGAGAGTGCAGAGAACGATTTGGTGATCATTTTTGAAATCCAGAAGGGCTGCCAATACTAATTATGTTTTCAGCAATATGGATATCGAGTCCGAGGTTCTCGAGGGTGCAGAGAACAATTCTGTGATCATTTTTGAAATCTAAGAGGGCTGCCAAAACTAATTATGTTTTCAACAATATGGATATCGTGTCCGAGGTTCTGGAGGGTGCAGAAAACAATTTTGTGATCATTTTTCTAATCCAAGATGGCCGCCGCTCAAAAGTATGATAACTAGATTATGGGTATCGTATCCGAGGTTCTCGAGGGTGCAGAGAACAATTTTGTGATCATTTTTCAAATCCAAGATGACCGCCGCACAAAATTCTGATTTCAGCAATATGGATATCGTACCCGAGGTTCTCGAGGGTGCAGAGAACGATTTGTTGATCATTTTTCAAATTCAAGATGAACGCCGCACAAAATTATATTTTAAGCAATATGGATATCGTGTCCGAGGTTCTCGAGGGTGCAGAAAACAATTCTGGGATCATTTTTAAATCCGAGATTGGCGCCGCTCAAAAGTATGATAACGTGATTATGGGTATCGTATCCGAGGTTCTCGAGGGTGCAGAGAACGATTTTGTGATCAGTTTTCAAATTCAAGATGGCCGCCACACAAAATTATGATTTTAGCAATACGGATATCGTGTCCGATGTTCTCGAGGGTGCAGAGAACAATTCTGTGGTCATTTTTTAAATCCAAGAGGGCTGCCGCAAACAAATATGTTTTAAGCAATATGGATATCGTGTCCGAGGTTCTCGAGGGTGCAGAAAACAATTTTGGGATAATTTTTAAATCTGAGATTGGCGCCGCTCAAAAGTATGATAACTACATTATGGGTATCGTATCCGAGGTTCTCGAGGGTGCAGAGAAAAAATTTGTGATCATTTTTCAAATCCAAGATGGCCGCCGCACAAAATTCTGATTTCAGCCTTATGGATATCGTATCCGAGGTTCTCGAGTGTGCAGAGAACAATTCTGTGATCATTTTTGAAATCCAAGAGGGCTGCCGCAAACAATTATGTTTTCAGCAATATGGATATCGTGTCCGAGGTTCTCTAGGGTGCAGAGATAATTTTCGGATCATTTTTAAATCCGAGATGGCCGCCGCTCAAAAGTATGATAACAAGATTATGGGTATCGTATCCGAGGTTCTCGATGGTGCAGAGAACGAGTTTGTGATCAGTTTTCAAATCCAAGATGGCCGCCGCTCAAAAGTATGATAACTACATTATGGGTATCGTATCCGAGGTTATCGAGGATGCTGAGAACGATTTTGTGACCATTTTTCAAATTCAAGATGGCCCCCGCACAAAATTCTGATTTCAGCAATATGGATATCGTGTCCGAGGTACTCGAGGGTGCAGAAAACAATTTTAGGATCATTTTTAAATCCGAGATGGCCGCCGCTCAAAAGTATGATAACTAGATTATGGGTATCGTATCCTAGGTTCTCGAGGGTGCAGAGAACGATTTTGTGATCATTTTTTAAATCCAAGATGGCCGCTGCTCAAAAGTATGATAACTACATTATGGGTATCGTATCCGAGGTTCTCGAGGGTGCTGAGAACGATTTTGTGATCATTTTTCAAATCCAAGATGGCCACTGCACAAAATTATGATTTCACCAATATGGATATCGTACCCGAGGGTCTCGAGAGTGCAGAGAACGATTTGGTGATCATTTTTGAAATCCAGAAGGGCTTCCAATACTAATTATGTTTTCAGCAATATGGATATCGTGTCCGAGGTTCTCGAGGGTGCAGAGAACAATTCTGTGATCATTTTTGAAATCTAAGAGGGCTGCCAAAACTAAGTATGTTTTCAGCAATATGGATATTGTGTCCGAGGTTTTAAAGGCTGCAGAAAACAATTTTGGGATCATTTATAAATCCGAGATGGCCGCCGCTCAAAAGTATGATAACTAGATTATGGGTATCGTATCCGAGGTTCTCGAGGGTGCAGAGAACGATTTTGTGATCAATTTTCAAATCCAAGATGGCCGCCGATCAAAAGTATAATAACTACATTATGGGTATCGTATCCGAGGTTCTCGAGGGTGCTGAGAACGATTTTGTGATCATTTTCCAAATCCAAGATGGCCGCCGCACAAAATTCTTATTTCAGCAATACGGATATCGTACCCGAGGTTCTCGAGGGTGCAGAGAACGATTTGTTGATCATTTTTCAAATTCAAGATGAACGCCGCACAAAATTATGTTTTAAGCAATATGGATATCGTGTCCGAGGTTCTCGAGGGTGCAGAAAACAATTTTGGGATCATTTTTAAATCCGAGATTGGCGCCGCTCAAAAGTATGATAACGTGATTATGGGTATCGTATCCGAGGTTCTCGAGGGTGCTGAGAGCGATTTTGTGATTATTTTTCTAATCCAAGATGGCCGCCGAACAAAATTATGTTTTCAGCAATATGGATATCGTGTCCGAGGTTCTCGAGGGTGCAGAAAACAATTTAAGGATCATTTTTAAATCCAAGATGGCCGCCGCTCAAAAGTATGATAACTAGATTATGGGTATCGTATCCTAGGTTCTCGAGGGCGCAGAGAACAATTTTGTGATCATTTTTCAAATCCAAGATGGCCACCGCACAAAATTATGATTTCAGCAATATAGATATCGTACCCGAGGTTCTCGAGAGTGCAGAGAACGATTTGGTGATCCTTTTTGAAATCCAGAAGGGCTGCCAATACTAATTATGTTTTCAGCAATATGGATATCGAGTCCGAGGTTCTCGAGGGTGCAGAGAACAATTCTGTGATCACTTTTGAAATCTAAGAGGGCTGCCAAAACTAATTATGTTTTCAACAATATGGATATCGTGTCCGAGGTTCTGGAGGGTGCAGAAAACAATTTTGGGATCATTTTTAAATCCGAGATGGCCGCCGCTCAAAAGTATGATAACTACATTATGTGTATCGTATCCGAGGTTCTCGAGGGTGCTGAGAACGATTTTGTGATCATTTTTCAAATCCAAGATGACCGCCGCACAAAATTCTGATTTCAGCAATATGGATATCGTACCCGAGGTTCTCGAGGGTGCAGAGAACGATTTGTTGATCATTTTTCAAATTCAAGATGAACGCCGCACAAAATTATGTTTTAAGCAATATGGATATCGTGTCCGAGGTTCTGGAGGGTGCAGAAAACAATTTTGGGATCATTTTTAAATCCGAGATTGGCGCCGCTCAAAAGTATGATAACGTGATTATGGGTATCGTATCCGAGGTTCTCGAGGGTGCAGAGAATGATTTTGTGATCAGTTTTCAAATTCAAGATGGCCGCCACACAAAATTATGATTTTAGCAATACGGATATCGTGTCCGATGTTCTCGAGGGTGCAGAGAACAATTCTGTGGTCATTTTTTAAATCCAAGAGGGCTGCTGCAAACAAATATGTTTTAAGCAATATGGATATCGTGTCCGAGGTTCTCGAGGGTGCAGAAAACAATTTTGGGATAATTTTTAAATCTGAGATTGGCGCCGCTCAAAAGTATGATAACTACATTATGGGTATCGTATCCGAGGTTCTCGAGTGTGCAGAGAACAATTCTGTGATCATTTTTTAAATCCAACAGGGCTGCCGCAAACAAATATGTTTTCAGCAATATGGATATCGTACCCGAGGGTCTCGAGAGTGCAGAGAACGATTTGGTGATCATTTTTGAAATCCAGAAGGGCTGCCAATACTAATTATGTTTTCAGCAATATGGATATCGTGTCAGAGGTTCTTGAGGGTGCAGAGAACAATTCTGTGATCATTTTTGAAATCTAAGAGGGCTGCCAAAACTAATTATGTTTTCAGCAATATGGATATCGTGTCCGAGGTTCTCGAGGGTGCAGAAAATAATTTTGGGATCATTTTTAAATCCGAGATGGCCGCCGCTCAAAAGTATGATAACTACATTATGGGTATCGTATCCGAGGTTCTCGAGGGTGCAGAGAACGATTTTGTGATCAGTTTTCAAATCCAAGATGGCCGCCGAACAAATATATAATAACTACATTATGGGTATCATATCCTAGGTTCTCGAGGGTGCTGAGAAAAATTTTGTGATCATTTTTCAAATCCAAGATGGCCGCCGCACAAAATTCTGATTTCAGCCTTATGGATATCGTATCCGAGGTTCTCGAGTGTGCAGAGAACAATTCTGTGATCATTTTTGAAATCCAAGAGGGCTGCCGCAAACAATTATGTTTTCAGGAATATGGATATCGTGTCCGAGGTTCTCGAGGGTGCAGAGATAATTTTCGGATCATTTTTAAATCCGAGATGGCCGCCGCTCAAAAGTATGATAACAAGATTATGGGTATCGTATCCGAGGTTCTCGATGATGCAGAGAACGAGTTTGTGATCAGTTTTCAAATCCAAGATGGCCGCCGCTCAAAAGTATGATAACTACATTATGGGTATCGTATCCGAGGTTATCGAGGATGCTGAGAACGATTTTGTGACCATTTTTCAAATTCAAGATGGCCGCCGCACAAAATTCTGATTTCAGCAATATGGATATCGTATCCGAGGTTCTCGAGGGTGCTGAGAGCTATTTTGTGATCATTTTTCTAATCCAAGATGGCCGCCGCTCAAAAGTATGATAACAAGATTATGGGTATCGTATCTGATGTTTTCGAGGGTGCAGGAATAATTTTGGGATCATTTTTAAATCCGAGATGGCCGCCGCTCAAAAGTATGATAACTAGATTATGGGTATCGTATCCGAGGTTCTCGAGGGTGCAGAGAACGATTTTGTGATCAGTTTTCAAATCCAACATGGCCGCCGCCCAAAAGTATGATAACTACATTATGGGTATCGTATCCGAGGTTCTCGAGGGTGCAGAGAACGATTTTGTGATCAGTTTTCAAATCCAACATGGCCGCCGATCAAAAGTATAATAACTACTTTATGGGTATCGTATCCGAGGTTCTCGAGGGTGCTGAGAACGATTTTGTGATCATTTTCCAAATCCAAGATGGCCGCCGCACAAAATTCTTATTTCAGCAATATGGATATCGTATCCGAGGTTCTCGAGGGTGCTGAGAGCAATTTTGTGATCATTTTTCAAATTCAAGATGGCCGCCGCACAAAATTATGTTTTCAGCAATATGGATATCGTGTCCGAGGTACTCGAGGGTGCAGAAAACAATTTTAGGATCATTTTTAAATCCGAGGTGGCCGCCGCTCAAAAGTATGATAACTAGATTATGGGTATCGTATCCTAGGTTCTCGAGGGTGCAGAGAACGATTTTGTGATCATTTTTTAAATCCAAGATGGCCACCGCACAAAATTATGATTTCACCAATATGGATATCGTACCCGAGGGTCTCGAGAGTGCAGAGAACGATTTGGTGATCATTTTTGAAATCCAGAAGGGCTTCCAATACTAATTATGTTTTCAGCAATATGGATATCGTGTCCGAGGTTCTCGAGGGTGCAGAGAACAATTCTGTGATCATTTTTGAAATCTAAGAGGGCTGCCAAAACTAAGTATGTTTTCAGCAATATGGATATCGTGTCCGAGGTTTTAATGGCTGCAGAAAACAATTTTGAGATCATTTATAAATCCGAGATGGCCGCCGCTCAAAAGTATGATAACTAGATTATGGGTATCGTATCCGAGGTTCTCGAGGGTGCAGAGAACGATTTTGTGATCAGTTTTCAAATCCAAGATGGCCGCCGATCAAAAGTATAATAACTACATTATGGGTATCGTATCCGAGGTTCTCGAGGGTGGTGAGAACGATTTTGTGATCATTTTCCAAATCCAAGATGGCCGCCGCACAAAATTCTTATTTCAGCAATATGGATATCGTATCCGAGGTTCTCGAGGGTGCTGAGAGCGATTTTGTGATTATTTTTCTAATCCAAGATGGCCGCCGCACAAAATTATGTTTTCAGCAATATGGATATCGTGTCCGAGGTTCTCGAGGGTGCAGAAAACAATTTAAGGATCATTTTTAAATCCAAGATGACCGCCGCTCAAAAGTATGATAACTAGATTATGGGTATCGTATCCTAGGTTCTCGAGGGCGCAGAGAACGATTTTGTGATCATTTTTCAAATCCAAGATGGCCGCTGCTCAAAAGTATGATAACTACATTATGGGTATCGTATCCGAGGTTCTCGAGGGTGCTGAGAACGATTTTTTGATCATTTTTCAAATCCAAGATGGCCACCGCACAAAATTATGATTTCAGCAATATGGATATCGTACCCGAGGTTCTCGAGAGTGTAGAGAACGATTTGGTGATCATTTTTAAAATCCAGAAGGGCTGCCAATACTAATTATGTTTTCAGCAATATGGATATCGAGTCCGAGGATCTCGAGGGTGCAGAGAACAATTCTGTGATCATTTTTGAAATCTAAGTGGGCTGCCAAAACTAATTATGTTTTCAACAATATGGATATCGTGTCCGAGGTTCTGGAGTGTGCAGAAAACAATTTTGGGATCATTTTAAAATCCGAGATGGCCGCCGCTCAAAAGTATGATAACTACATTATGGGTATCGTATCCGAGGTTCTCGAGGGTGCTGAGACCGATTTTGTGATCATTTTTCAAATCCAAGATGACCGTCGCACAAAATTCTGATTTCAGCATTATGGATATCGTACCCGAGGTTCTCGAGGGTGCAGAGAACGATTTGTTGATCATTTTTCAAATTCAAGATGAACGCCGCACAAAATTAATTTTTAAGCAATATGGATATCGTGTCCGAGGTTCTCGAGGGTGCAGAAAACAATTTTGGGATCATTTTTAAATCCGAGATTGGCGCCGCTCAAAAGTATGATAACTAGATTATGGGTATCGTATCCTAGGTTCTCGAGGGTGCAGAGAACGATTTTGTGATCATTTTTTAAATCCAAGATGGCCACCGCACAAAATTATGATTTCACCAATATGGATATCGTACCCGAGGGTCTCGAGAGTGCAGAGAACGATTTGGTGATCATTTTTGAAATCCAGAAGGGCTTCCAATACTAATTATGTTTTCAGCAATATGGATATCGTGTCCGAGGTTCTCGAGGGTGCAGAGAACAATTCTGTGATCATTTTTGAAATCTAAGAGGGCTGCCAAAACTAAGTATGTTTTCAGCAATATGGATATCGTGTCCGAGGTTTTAATGGCTGCAGAAAACAATTTTGAGATCATTTATAAATCCGAGATGGCCGCCGCTCAAAAGTATGATAACTAGATTATGGGTATCGTATCCGAGGTTCTCGAGGGTGCAGAGAACGATTTTGTGATCAGTTTTCAAATCCAAGATGGCCGCCGATCAAAAGTATAATAACTACATTATGGGTATCGTATCCGAGGTTCTCGAGGGTGGTGAGAACGATTTTGTGATCATTTTCCAAATCCAAGATGGCCGCCGCACAAAATTCTTATTTCAGCAATATGGATATCGTATCCGAGGTTCTCGAGGGTGCTGAGAGCGATTTTGTGATTATTTTTCTAATCCAAGATGGCCGCCGCACAAAATTATGTTTTCAGCAATATGGATATCGTGTCCGAGGTTCTCGAGGGTGCAGAAAACAATTTAAGGATCATTTTTAAATCCAAGATGACCGCCGCTCAAAAGTATGATAACTAGATTATGGGTATCGTATCCTAGGTTCTCGAGGGCGCAGAGAACGATTTTGTGATCATTTTTCAAATCCAAGATGGCCGCTGCTCAAAAGTATGATAACTACATTATGGGTATCGTATCCGAGGTTCTCGAGGGTGCTGAGAACGATTTTTTGATCATTTTTCAAATCCAAGATGGCCACCGCACAAAATTATGATTTCAGCAATATGGATATCGTACCCGAGGTTCTCGAGAGTGTAGAGAACGATTTGGTGATCATTTTTAAAATCCAGAAGGGCTGCCAATACTAATTATGTTTTCAGCAATATGGATATCGAGTCCGAGGATCTCGAGGGTGCAGAGAACAATTCTGTGATCATTTTTGAAATCTAAGTGGGCTGCCAAAACTAATTATGTTTTCAACAATATGGATATCGTGTCCGAGGTTCTGGAGTGTGCAGAAAACAATTTTGGGATCATTTTAAAATCCGAGATGGCCGCCGCTCAAAAGTATGATAACTACATTATGGGTATCGTATCCGAGGTTCTCGAGGGTGCTGAGACCGATTTTGTGATCATTTTTCAAATCCAAGATGACCGTCGCACAAAATTCTGATTTCAGCATTATGGATATCGTACCCGAGGTTCTCGAGGGTGCAGAGAACGATTTGTTGATCATTTTTCAAATTCAAGATGAACGCCGCACAAAATTAATTTTTAAGCAATATGGATATCGTGTCCGAGGTTCTCGAGGGTGCAGAAAACAATTTTGGGATCATTTTTAAATCCGAGATTGGCGCCGCTCAAAAGTATGATAACGTGATTATGGGTATCGTATCCGAGGTTCTCGAGGGTGCAGAGAACGATTTTGTGATCAGTTTTCGAATTCAAGATGGCCGCCGCACAAAATTATGATTTTAGCAATACGGATATCGTGTCCGATGTTCTCGAGGGTGCAGAGAACAATTCTGTGGTCATTTTTTAAATCCAAGAGGGCTGCCGCAAACAAATATGTTTTAAGCAATATGGATATCGTGTCCGAGGTTCTCGAGGGTGCAGAAAACAATTTTGGGATAATTTTTAAATCCGAGATTGGCGCCGCTCAAAAGTATGATAACTACATTATGGGTTTCGTATCCGAGGTTCTCGAGTGTGCAGAGAACAATTCTGTGATCATTTTTTAAATCCAAGAGGGCTGCCGCAAACAAATATGTTTTCAGCAATATGGATATCGTGTCCGAGGTTCGCGAGGGTGCAGAGAACGATTTTGTGATCATTTTTCAAATCCAAGATGGCCGCCGCACAAAATTATGATTTCAGCAATATGGATATCGTACCCGAGGGTCTCGAGAGTGCAGAGAAAGATTTGGTGATCATTTTTGAAATCCAGAAGGGCTGCCAAAACTAATTATGTTTTCAGCAATATGGATATCGTGTCAGAGGTTCTTGAGGGTGCAGATAACAATTCTGTGATCATTTTTGAAATCTAAGAGGGCTGCCAAAACTAATTATGTTTTCAGCAATATGGATATCGTGTCCGAGGTTCTCGAGGGTGCAGAAAATAATTTTGGGATCATTTTTAAATCCGAGATGGCCGCCGCTCAAAAGTATGATAACTACATTATGGGTATCGTATCCGAGGTTCTCGAGGGTGCAGAGAACGATTTTGTGATCAGTTTTCAAATCCAACATGGCCGCCGCTCAAAAGTATGATAACTACATTATGGGTATCGTATCCGAGGTTCTCGAGTGTGCAGAGAACAATTCTGTGATCATTTTTGAAATCCAAGAGGGCTGCCGCAAACAATTATGTTTTCAGCAATATGGATATCGTGTCCGAGGTTCTCGAGGGTGCAGAGATAATTTTGGGATCCTTTCTAAATCCGAGATGGCCGCCGCTCAAAAGTATGATAACTAGATTATGGGTATCGTATCCTAGGTTCTCGAGGGTGCTGAGAAAATTTTTGTGATCATTTTTCAAATCCAAGATGGCCGCCGCACAAAATTCTGATTTCAGCCTTATGGATATCGTATCCGAGGTTCTCGAGTGTGCAGAGAACAATTCTGTGATCATTTTTGAAATCCAAGAGGGCTGCCGCAAACAATTATGTTTTCAGAAATATGGATATCGTGTCCGAGGTTCTCGAGGGTGCAGAGATAATTTTGGGATCATTTTTAAATCCGAGATGGCCGCCGCTCAAAAGTATGATAACAACATTATGGGTAACGTATCCGAGGTTCTCGAGGATGCTGAGAACGATTTTGTGATCATTTTTCAAATTCAAGATGGCCGCCGCACAAATTTCTGATTTCAGCAATATGGATATCGTATCCGAGGTTCTCGAGGGTGCTGAGAGCTATTATGTGATCATTTTTCTAATCCAAGATGGCCGCCGCACAAAATTATGTTTTCAGCAATATGGATATCGTGTCCGAGGTTCTCGAGGGTGCAGAGATAATTTCGGGATCATTTTTAAATCCGAGATGGCCGCCGCTCAAAAGTATGATAACTAGATTATGGGTATCGTATCCGAGATTCTCGAGGGTGCAGAGAACGATTTTGTGATCAGTTTTCAAATCCAACATGGCCGCCGCTCAAAAGTATGATAACTATATTATGGGTATCGTATCCGAGGTTCTCGAGGGTGCAGAGAACGATTTTGTGATCAGTTTTCAAATCCAAGATGGCCGCCGATCAAAAGTATAATAACTACATTATGGGTATCGTATCCGAGATTCTCGAGGGTGCTGAGAACGATTTTGTGATCATATTTCAAACCCAAGATGGCCGCCCCACAAAATTCTGATTTCAGCCTTATGGATATCGTATCCGAGGTTCTCGAGGGTGCTGAGAGCGATTTTGTGATCATTTTTCTAACCCAAGATAGCCGCCACACAAAATTATGTTTTCAGCAATATGGATATCGTGTCCGAGGTTCTCGAGGGTACAGAAAACAATTTTGGGATCATTTTTATATCCGAGATGGCCGCCGCTCAAAAGTATGATTACTAGATGATGGGTATCGTATCCGAGGTTCTCGAGGGTGCAGAGAACGAGTTTGTGATCAGTTTTCAAATCCAAGATGGCCGCCGCTCAAAAGTATGATAACAACATTATGGGTAACGTATCCGAGGTTCTCGAGGATGCTGAGAACGATTTTGTGATCATTTTTCAAATTCAAGATGGCCGCCGCACAAAATTCTGATTTCAGCAATATGGATATCGTATCCGAGGTTCTCGAGGGTGCTGAGAGCTATTATGTGATCATTTTTCTAATCCAAGATGGCCGCCGCACAAAATTCTGTTTTCAGCAATATGGATATCGTGTCCGAGGTTCTCGAGGGTGCAGAGATAATTTTGGGATCATTTTTAAATCCGAGATGGCCGCCGCTCAAAAGTATGATAACTAGATTATGGGTATCGTATCCGAGATTCTCGAGGGTGCAGAGAACGATTTTGTGATCAGTTTTCAAATCCAACATGGCTGCCGCTCAAAAGTATGATAACAATATTATGGGTATCGTATCCGAGATTCTCGAGGGTGCAGAGAACGATTTTGTGATCAGTTTTCAAATCCAAGATGGCCGCCGATCAAAAGTATAATAACTACATTATGGGTATCGTATCCTATGTTCTCGAGGGTGCTGAGAACGATTTTGTGATCATTTTTCAAACCCAAGATGGCCGCCCCACAAAATTCTGATTTCAGCCTTATGGATATCGTATCCGAGGTTCTCGAGGGTGCTGAGAGCGATTTTGTGATCATTTTTCTAACCCAAGATAGCCGCCACACAAAATTATGTTTTCAGCAATATGGATATCGTGTCCGAGGTTCTCGAGGGTACAGAAAACAATTTTGGGATCATTTTTATATCCGAGATGGCCGCCGCTCAAAAGTATGATTACTAGATGATGGGTATCGTATCCGAGGTTCTCGAGGGTGCAGAGAACGAGTTTGTGATCAGTTTTCAAATCCAAGATGGCCGCCGCTCAAAAGTATGATAACAACATTATGGGTAACGTATCCGAGGTTCTCGAGGATGCTGAGAACGATTTTGTGATCATTTTTCAAATTCAAGATGGCCGCCGCACAAAATTCTGATTTCAGCAATATGGATATCGTATCCGAGGTTCTCGAGGGTGCTGAGAGCTATTATGTGATCATTTTTCTAATCCAAGATGGCCGCCGCACAAAATTCTGTTTTCAGCAATATGGATATCGTGTCCGAGGTTCTCGAGGGTGCAGAGATAATTTTGGGATCATTTTTAAATCCGAGATGGCCGCCGCTCAAAAGTATGATAACTAGATTATGGGTATCGTATCCGAGATTCTCGAGGGTGCAGAGAACGATTTTGTGATCAGTTTTCAAATCCAACATGGCTGCCGCTCAAAAGTATGATAACAATATTATGGGTATCGTATCCGAGATTCTCGAGGGTGCAGAGAACGATTTTGTGATCAGTTTTCAAATCCAAGATGGCCGCCGATCAAAAGTATAATAACTACATTATGGGTATCGTATCCTATGTTCTCGAGGGTGCTGAGAACGATTTTGTGATCATTTTTCAAACCCAAGATGGCCGCCCCACAAAATTCTGATTTCAGCCTTATGGATATCGTATCCGAGGTTCTCGAGGGTGCTGAGAGCGATTTGTTGATCATTTTTCAAATTCAAGATAAACGCCGCACAAAATTATGTTTTAAGCAATATGGATATCGTGTCCTAGGTTCTCGAGGGTGCAGAAAACAATTTTGGGATCATTTTTAAATCCGAGATGGTCGCCGCTCAAAAGTATGATAACTAGATTAAGGGTATCGTATCCGAGGTTCTCGAGGGTGCTGAGAACGATTTTGTGGTCATTTTTGAAATCCAAGAGGGCTGCCGCAAACAATTATGTTTTCAGCAATATGGATATCGTGTCCGAGGTTCTCGAGGGTGCAGAGATAATTTTGGGATCTTTTGTAAATCCGAGATGGCCGCCGCTCAAAAGTATGATAACTAGATTATGGGTATCGTATCCGAGATTCTCGAGGGTGCAGAGAACGATTTTGTGATCAGTTTTCAAATCCAACATGGCCGCCGCTCAAAATTATGATAACTATATTATGGGTATCGTATCCGAGGTTCTCGAGGGTGCAGAGAACGATTTTGTGATCAGTTTTCAAATCCAAGATGGCCGCCGATCAAAAGTATAATAACTACATTATGGGTATCGTATCCTATGTTCTCGAGGGTGCTGAGAACGATTTTGTGATCATTTTTCAAACCCAAGATGGCCGCCCCACAAAATTCTGATTTCAGCCTTATGGATATCGTATCCGAGGTTCTCGAGGGTGCTGAGAGCGATTTGTTGATCATTTTTCAAATTCAAGATAAACGCCGCACAAAATTATGTTTTAAGCAATATGGATATCGTGTCCGAGGTTCTCGAGGGTGCAGAAAACAATTTTGGGGTCATTTTTAAATCCGAGATGGTCGCCGCTCAAAAGTATGATAACTAGATTATGGGTATCGTATCCGAGGTTCTCGAGGGTGCTGAGAACGATTTTGTGATCATTTTTGAAATCCAAGAGGGCTGCCGCAAACAATTATGTTTTCAGCAATATGGATATCGTGTCCGAGGTTCTCGAGGGTGCAGAGATAATTTTGGGATCCTTTTTAAATCCGAGATGGCCGCCGCTCAAAAGTATGATAACTAGATTATGGGTATCGTATCCGAGGTTCTCGAGGGTGCAGAGAACGATTTTGTGATCATTTTACAAATCCAACATGGCCGCCGCTCAAAAGTATGATAACTATATTATGGGTATCGTATCCGAGGTTCTCGAGGGTGCAGAGAACGATTTTGTGATCAGTTTTCAAATCCAAGATGGCCGCCGATCAAAAGTATAATAACTACATTATGGGTATCGTATCCTAGGTTCTCGAGGGTGCTGAGAACGATTTTGTGATCATTTTTCTAACCCAAGATAGCCGCCACACAAAATTATGTTTTCAGCAATATGGATATCGTGTCCGAGGTTCTCGAGGGTACAGAAAACAATTTTGGGATCATTTTTAAATCCGAGATGGCCGCCGCTCAAAAGTATGATTACTAGATGATGGGTATCGTATACGAGGTTCTCGAGGGTGCTGAGAACGATTTTGTGATCAGTTTTCAAATCCAAGATGGCCGCCGATCAAAAGTATAATAACTACATTATGGGTATCGTATCCTAGGTTCTCGAGGGTGCTGAGAACAATTTTGTGATCATTTTTCAAATCCAAGATGGCCGCCGCAAAAAATTCTGATTTCAGCCTTATGGATATCGTATCCGAGGTTCTCGAGGGTGCTGAGAGCGATTTTGTGATCATATTTCAAACCCAAGATGGCCGCCCCACAAAATACTGATTTCAGCCTTATGGATATCGTATCCGAGGTTCTCGAGGGTGCTGAGAGCAATTTTGTGATCATTTTTCTAACCCAAGATAGCCGCCACACAAAATTATGTTTTCAGCAATATGGATATCGTGTCCGAGGTTCTCGAGGGTACAGAAAACAATTTTGGGATCATTTTTAAATCCGAGATGGCCGCCGCTCAAAAGTATGATTACTAGATGATGGGTATCGTATACGAGGTTCTCGAGGGTGCTGAGAACGATTTTGTGATCAGTTTTCAAATCCAAGATGGCCGCCGATCAAAAGTATAATAACTACATTATGGGTATCGTATCCGAGGTTCTCGAGGGTGCTGAGAACAATTTTGTGATCATTTTTCAAATCCAAGATGGCCGCCGCAAAAAATTCTGATTTCAGCCTTATGGATATCGTATCCGAGGTTCTCGAGGGTGCTGAGAGCGATTTTGTGATCATTTTTCTAACCCAAGATGGCCGCCGCACAAAATTATGTTTTCAGCAATATGGATATCGTGTCCGAGGTTCTCGAGGGTGCAGAAATAATTTTGGGATCATTTTTAAATCCGAGATGGCCGCCGCTCAAAAGTTTGATAACTAGATTATGGGTATCGTATCCGAGATTCTCGAGGGTGCAGAGAACGATTTTGTGATCAGTTTTCAAATCCAACATGGCCGCCGCTCAAAAGTATGATAACTACATTATGGGTATCGTATCCGAGGTTCTCGAGTGTGCAGAGAACAATTCTGTGATCATTTTTGAAATCCAAGAGGGCTGCCGCAAACAATTATGTTTTCAGCAATATGGATATCGTGTCCGAGGTTCGCGAGGGTGCAGAGAACGATTTTGTGATCATTTTTCAAATTCAAGTTGGCCGCCGCACAAAATTATGATTTCAGCAATATGGATATCGTGTCCGAGGTTCTCGAGGGTGCAGAAAACAATTTTGGGATCATTTTTAAACCCGAGATTGGCGCCGCTCAAAAGTATGATAACGTGATTATGGGTATCGTATCCGAAGTTCTCGAGGGTGCAGAGAACGATTTTGTGATCAGTTTTCAAATTCAAGATGGCCGCCGCACAAAATCATCATTTTAGCAATATGGATATCGTGTCCGATGTTCTCGAGGGTGCAGAGAACAATTCTGTGGTCATTTTTTAAATCCAAGAGGGCTGCTGCAAACAACTATGTTTTCAGCCTTATGGATATCGTATCCGAGGTTCTCGAGGGTGCTGAGAGCGATTTGTTGATCATTTTTCAAATTCAAGATAAACGCCGCACAAAATTATGTTTTAAGCAATATGGATATCGTGTCCGAGGTTCTCGAGGGTGCAGAAAACAATTTTGGGGTCATTTTTAAATCCGAGATGGTCGCCGCTCAAAAGTATGATAACTAGATTATGGGTATCGTATCCGAGGTTCTCGAGGGTGCTGAGAACGATTTTGTGATCATTTTTGAAATCCAAGAGGGCTGCCGCAAACAATTATGTTTTCAGCAATATGGATATCGTGTCCGAGGTTCTCGAGGGTGCAGAGATAATTTTGGGATCCTTTTTAAATCCGAGATGGCCGCCGCTCAAAAGTATGATAACTAGATTATGGGTATCGTATCCGAGATTCTCGAGGGTGCAGAGAACGATTTTGTGATCAGTTTTCAAATCCAACATGGCCGCCGCTCAAAAGTATGATAACTATATTATGGGTATCGTATCCGAGGTTCTCGAGGATGCAGAGAACGATTTTGTGATCAGTTTTCAAATCCAAGATGGCCGCCGATCAAAAGTATAATAACTACATTATGGGTATCGTATCCTAGGTTCTCGAGGGTGCTGAGAACGATTTTGTGATCATATTTCAAACCCAAGATGGCCGCCCCACAAAATTCTGATTTCAGCCTTATGGATATCGTATCCGAGGTTCTCGAGGGTGCTGAGAGCGATTTTGTGATCATTTTTCTAACCCAAGATAGCCGCCACACAAAATTATGTTTTCAGCAATATGGATATCGTGTCCGAGGTTCTCGAGGGTACAGAAAACAATTTTGGGATCATTTTTAAATCCGAGATGGCCGCCGCTCAAAAGTATGATTACTAGATGATGGGTATCGTATACGAGGTTCTCGAGGGTGCTGAGAACGATTTTGTGATCAGTTTTCAAATCCAAGATGGCCGCCGATCAAAAGTATAATAACTACATTATGGGTATCGTATCCTAGGTTCTCGAGGGTGCTGAGAACGATTTTGTGATCATTTTTCAAATCCAAGATGGCCGCCGCACAAAATTCTGATTTCAGCCTTATGGATATCGTATCCGAGGTTCTCGAGGGTGCTGAGAGCGATTTTGTGATCATTTTTCTAACCCAAGATGGCCGCCGCACAAAATTATGTTTTCAGCAATATGGATATCGTGTCCGAGGTTCTCGAGGGTGCAGAAATAATTTTGGGATCATTTTTAAATCCGAGATGGCCGCCGCTCAAAAGTTTGATAACTAGATTATGGGTATCGTATCCGAGATTCTCGAGGGTGCAGAGAACGATTTTGTGATCAGTTTTCAAATCCAACATGGCCGCCGCTCAAAAGTATGATAACTACATTATGGGTATCGTATCCTAGGTTCTCGAGGGTGCTGAGAACGATTTTGTGATCATTTTTCAAATCCAAGATGGCCGCCGCACAAAATTCTGATTTCAGCCTTATGGATATCGTATCCGAGGTTCTCGAGGGTGCTGAGAGCGATTTTGTGATCATTTTTCTAACCCAAGATGGCTGCCGCACAAAATTATGTTTTCAGCAATATGGATATCGTGTCCGAGGTTCTCGAGGGTACAGAGATAATTTTGGGATCATTTTTAAATCCGAGATGGCCGCCGCTCAAAAGTATGATAACTAGATTATGGGTATCGTATCCGAGGATCTCGAGGGTGCAGAGAACGAGTTTGTGATTATGGGTATCGTATCCTAGGTTCTCGAGGGTGCTGAGAAAAATTTTGTGATCATTTTTCAAATCCAAGATGGCCGCCGCACAAAATTCTGATTTCAGCCTTATGGATATCGTATCCTAGGTTCTCGAGTGTGCAGAGAACAATTCTGTGATCATTTTGAAATCCAAGAGGGCTGCCGCAAACAATTATGTTTTCAGCAATATGGATATCGTGTCCGAGGTTCTCGAGGGTGCAGAGATAATTTTGGGATCCTTTTTAAATCCAAGATGGCCGCTGCTCAAAAGTATGATAACTAGATTATGGGTATCGTATCCGAGGTTCTCGAGGGTGCAGAGAACGATTTTGTGATCAGTGTTCAAATCCAACATGGCCGCCGCTCAAAAGTATGATAACTACATTATGGGTATCGTATCCGAGTTTCTCGAGGGTGCAGAAAACAATTTTGGGATCATTTTTAAATCCGAGATGGCCGCCGCTCAAAAGTATGATAACTAGATTTTGGGTATCGTATCCGAGATTCTCGAGGGTGCAGAGAACGATTTTGTGATCATTTTTCAAATCCAACATGGCCGCCGCTCAAAAGTATGATAATTACATTATGGGTATCGTATCCGAGGTTCTCGAGTGTGCAGAGAACAATTCTGTGATCATTTTTGAAATCCAAGAGGGCTGCCGCAAAAAATTATGTTTTCAGCAATATGGATATCGTGTCCGAGGTTCTCGAGGGTGCAGAGATAATTTTGGGATCCTTTTTAAATCCGAGATGGCCGCCGCTCAAAAGTATGATAACTACATTATGGGTATCGTATCCGAGGTTCTCGAGGGTGCAGAGAACGAATTTGTGATCAGTTTTCAAATCCAAGATGGCCGCCGCTCAAAAGTATTGCGAACTACATTATGGGTATCGTATCCGAGGTTCTCGAGGATGCTGAGAACGATTTTGTGATCATTTTTCAAATTCAAGATGGCCGCCGCACAAAATTCTGATTTCAGCAATATGGATATCGTATCCGAGGTTCTCGAGGGTGCTGAGAGCTATTTTGTGATCATTTTTCTAATCCAAGATGGCCGCCGCACAAAATTATGTTTTCAGCAATATGGATATCGTGTCCGAGGTTCTCGAGGGTGCAGAAATAATTTTGGGATCATTTTTAAATCCGAGATGGCCGCCGCTCAAAAGTATGATAACTAGATTATGGGTATCGTATCCGAGGTTCTCGAGGGTGCAGAGAACGATTTGGTGATCATTTTTCTAATCCAAGATGAACGCCGCACAAAATTATGTTTTCAGAAATATGGATATCGTGTCCGAGGTTCTCGAGGGTGCAGAAAACAATTTTGGGATCATTTTTAAACCCGAGATTGGCGCCGCTCAAAAGTATGATAACGTGATTATGGGTATCGTATCCGAGGTTCTCGAGGGTGCAGAGAACGATTTTGTGATCAGTTTTCAAATTCAAGATGGCCGCCGCACAAAATCATGATTTTAGCAATATGGATATCGTGTCCGAGGTTCGCGAGGGTGCAGAGAACGATTTTGTGATCATTTTTCAAATTCAAGTTGGCCGCCGCACAAAATTATGATTTCAGCAATATGGATATCGTACCCAAGGGTCTCGAGAGTGCAGAGAACGATTTGGTGATCATTTTTGAAATCCAGAAGGGCTGCCTAAACTAATTATGTTTTCAGCAATATGGATATCGTGTCCGAGGTTCTCGAGGGTGCAGAGATAATTTTGGGATCCTTTTTAAATCCGAGATGGCCGCCGCTCAAAAGTATGATAACTAGATTATGGGTATCGTATCCGAGGTTCTCGAGGGTGCAGAGAACGAATTTATGATCAGTTTTCAAATCCAAGATGGCCGCCGCTCAAAAGTATTGCTAACTACATTATGGGTATCGTATCCGAGGTTCTCGAGGATGCTGAGAACGATTTTGTGATCATTTTTCAAATTCAAAATGGCCGCCGCACAAAATTCTGATTTCAGCAATATGGATATCGTATCCGAGGTTCTCGAGGGTGCTGAGAGCTATTTTGTGATCATTTTTCTAATCCAAGATGGCCGCCGCACAAAATTATGTTTTCAGCAATATGGATATCGTGTCCGAGGTTCTCGAGGGTGCAGAAATAATTTCGGGATCATTTTTAAATCCGAGATGGCCGCCGCTCAAAAGTATGATAACTAGATTATGGGTATCGTATCCGAGGTTCTCGAGGGTGCAGAGAACGATTTTGTGATCATTTTTTAAATCCAAGATGGCCGCTGCTCAAAAGTATGATAACTAGATTATGGGTATCGTATCCGAGGTTCTCGAGGGTGCTGAGAACGATTTTGTGATCAGTTTTCAAATCCAAGATGGCCGCCGATCAAAAGTATAATAACTACATTTTGGGTATCGTATCCTAGGTTCTCGAGGGTGCTGAGAACTTTTTTGTGATCATTTTTCAAATCCAAGATGACCGCCGCACAAAATTCTGATTTCAGCAATATGGATATCGTACCATCTCGGATTTAAAAATGATCCCAAATTTGTTTTCTGCACCCTCGAGAACCTCGGACACGATATCCATATTGCTGAAAACATAATTTTGTGCGGCGTTCATCTTGAATTTGAAAAATGATCAATAAATCGTTCTCTGCACCCTCGAGAACCTCGGGTACGATATCCATATTGCTGAAATCAGAATTTTGTGCGGCGGTCATCTTGGATTTGAAAAATGATCACAAAATCGTTCTCAGCACCCTCGAGAACCTAGGATACGATACCCAAAATGTAGTTATTATACTTTTGATCGGCGGCCATCTTGGATTTGAAAACTGATCACAAAATCGTTCTCAGCACCCTCGAGAACCTCGGATACGATACCCATAATCTAGTTATCATACTTTTGAGCGGCGGCCATCTCGGATTTAAAAATGATCCCAAAATTATTTCTGCACCCTCGAGAACCTCGGACACGATATCCATATTGCTGAAAACATAATTTTGTGCGGCGTTCATCTTGAATTTGAAAAATGATCAACAAATCGTTCTCTGCACCCTCGCGAACCTCGGACACGATATCCATATTGCTGAAAACATAGTTGTTTGCGGCAGCCCTCTTGGATTTAAAAAATGACCACAGAATTGTTCTCTGCACCCTCGAGAACCTCGGACACGATATCCATATTGCTGAAAACATAATTAGTTTTGGCAGCCCTCTTGGATTTCAAAAATGATCACAGAATTGTTCTCTGCACCCTCGAGAACCTCGGACACGATATCCATATTGCTGAAAACATAATTAGTTTTGGCAGCCCTCTTGGAATTCAAAAATGATCACAGAATTGTTCTCTGCACCCTCGAGAACCTCGGACACGATATCCATATTGCTAAAATCATAAAATTGTGCGGCGGCCATCTCGGATTGAAAAATGATCCCAAAATTATTTCTGCTTCCTCGAGAACCTCGGACACGATATCCATATTGCTGAAAACATAATTTTGTGCGGCGTTCATCTTGAATTTGAAAAATGATCAACAAATCGTTCTCTGCACCCTCGAGAACCTCGGGTACGATATCCATATTGCTGAAATCAGAATTTTGTGCGGCGGTCATATTGGATTTGAAAAATGATCACAAAATCGTTCTCAGCACCCTCGCGAACCTCGGATACGATACCCATAATCTAGTTATCATACTTTTGAGCGGCGGCCATCTCGGATTTAAAAATGATCCCAAAATTATTTCTGCACCCTCGAGAACCTCGGACACGATATCCATATTGCTGAAAACATAATTTTGTGCGGCGTTCATCTTGAATTTGAAAAATGATCAACAAATCGTTCTCTGCACCCTCGCAAACCTCGGACACGATATCCATATTGCTGAAAACATAGTTGTTTGCGGCAGCCCTCTTGGATTTAAAAAATGACCACAGAATTGTTCTCTGCACCCTCGAGAACCTCGGACACGATATCCATATTGCTGAAAACATAATTAGTTTCGGCAGCCCTCTTGGATTTCAAAAATGATCACAGAATTGTTCTCTGCACCCTCGAGAACCTCGGACACGATATCCATATTGCTGAAAACATAATTAGTTTTGGCAGCCCTCTTGGAATTCCAAAATGATCACAGAATTGTTCTCTGCACCCTCGAGAACCTCGGACACGATATCCATATTGCTAAAATCATAATATTGTGCGGCGGCCATCTCGGATTGAAAAATGATCCCAAAATTATTTTGGCTTCCTCGAGAACCTCGGACACGATATCCATATTGCTGAAAACATAATTTTGTGCGGCGTTCATCTTGAATTTGAAAAATGATCAACAAATCGTTCTCTGCACCCTCGAGAACCTCGGGTACGATATCCATATTGCTGATATCAGAATTTTGTGCGGCGGTCATCTTGGATTTGAAAAGTGGTCACAAAATCGTTCTCAGCATCCTCGAGAATCTCGGATACGATACCCATAATCTAGTTATCATACTTTTGAGCGGTGGCCATCTCGGATTTAAAAATGATCCCAAAATTATTTCTGCACCCTCGAGAACCTCGGACACGATATCCATATTGCTGAAAACATAATTTTGTGCGGCGTTCATCTTGAATTTGAAAAATGATCAACAAATCGTTCTCTGCACCCTCGAGAACCTCGGGTACGATATCCATATTGCTGAAATCAGAATTTTGGGCGGCGGTCATATTGGATTTGAAAAATGACCACAAAATCGTTCTCAGCACCCTCGCGAACCTCGGATACGATACCCATAATGTAGTTGGCGGCCATCTCGGATATAAAAATGATCCCAAAATTATTTCTGCACCCTCGAGAACCTCAGACACGATATCCAGATTGCTGAAAACATAATTTTGTGCGGCGTTCATCTTGAATTTGAAAAATGATCAACAAATCGTTCTCTGCACCCTCGCGAACCTCGGACACGATATCCATATTGCTGAAAACATAGTTGTTTGCGGCAGCCCTCTTGGATTTAAAAAATGACCACAGAATTGTTCTCTGCACCCTCGAGAACCTCGGATACGATACCCATAATGTAGTTATCATACTTTTGAGCGGCGGCCATCTTGGATTTGAAAACTGATCACAAAATCGTTCTCTGCACCCTCGAGAACCTCGGACACGATATCCATATTGCTGAAAACATAGTTGTTTGCGGCAGCCCTCTTGGATTTAAAAAATGACCTCAGAATTGTTCTCTGCACCCTCGAGAATATCGGACACGATATCCATATTGCTAAAATCATAATTTTGTCCAGCAGCAATCTTGAATTTGAAAATTGATCACAAAATCGTTCTCTGCACCCTCGAGAACCTCGGATACGATACCCATAATGTAGTTATCATACTTTTGAGCGGCGGCCATGTTGGATTTGAAAACTGATCACAAAATCGTTCTCTGCACCCTCGCGAACCTCGAATACGATACCTATAATAAAGTTATCATACTTTTGAGCGGCGGCCATCTCGGATTTAAAAATGATCCCAAAATTTTTTTCTGCACCCTCGAGAACCTCGGACACGATATCCATATTGCTGAAAACATAATTTTGTGCGGCGGCCATCTTGGATTAGAAAAATGATCACAAAATCGCTCTCAGCACCCTCGAGAACCTCGGATACGATATCCATATTGCTGAAATCTGAATTTTGTGCGGCGGCCATCTTGGATTTGAAAAATTATCACAAAATCGTTCTCAGAACCCTCGAGAATCTCGGATACGATACCCATAATGTAGTTATTATACTTTTGATCGGCGGCCATCTTGGATTTGAAAACTGATCACAAAATCGTTCTCTGCACCCTCAAGAACCTCGGATACGATACCCATAATCTAGTTATCATACTTTTGAGCGGCGGCCATCTCGGATTTAAAAATGATCCCAAAATTATCTCTGCACCCTCGAGAACCTCGGACACGATATCCATATTGCTGAAAACATAATTGTTTGCGGCAGCCCCCTTGCATTTCTAAAATGATCACAGAATTGTTCTCTGCACCCTCGAGAACCTCGGATACGATACCCATAATCTAGTTATCATACTTTTGAGCGGCAGCCCTCTTGGATTTAAAAAATGACCACAGAATTGTTCTCTGCACCCTCGAGAACATCGGACACGATATCCATATTGCTAAAATCATAATTTTGTACGGTGGTCATCTTGGATTTGAAAAATGATCGCAAAATCGTTCTCAGCACCCTCGAGAACCTGGGATACGGTACCCATAATGTAGTTATCATACTTTTGAGCGACGGCCATCTCGGATTTAAAAATGATCCCAAAATTGTTTTCTGCACCCTCGAGAACCTCGGACACGATATTCATATTGCTGAAATCATAATTTTGTGCGGTGGCCATCTTGGATTTGAAAAATGATCACAAAATCGTTCTCAGCACCCTCGAGAACCTCGGATACGATACCCATAATCTAGTTATCATACTTTTGAGCGGCAGTTCTCTTGGATTTAAAAAATGACCACAGAATTGTTCTCTGCACCCTCGAGAACATCGGCCACGATATCCATATTGCTAAAATCATAATTTTGTACGGCGGTCATCTTGGATTTGAAAAATGATCGCAAAATCGTTCTCATCACCCTCGAGAACCTGGGATACGGTACCCACAATGTAGTTATCATACTTTTGAGCGGCGGCCATCTCGGATTTAAAAATGATCCCAAAATCGTTTTCTGCACCCTCGAGAACCTCGGACACGATATCCATATTGCTGAAATCATAATTTTGTGCGGTGGCCATCTTGGATTTGAAAAATGATCACAAAATCGCTCTCAGCACCCTCGAGAACCTGGGATACGGTACCCATAATGTAGTTATCATACTTTTGAGCGGCGGCCATCTCGGATTTAAAAATGATCCCAAAATTGTTTTCTGCACCCTCGAGAACCACGGACACGATATCTATATTGCTGAAAATATAATTAGTTTTGGCAGCCCTTCTGGATATCAAAAATGATCACCAAATCGTTCTCTGCACTTTTGAGAACCTCGGGTACGATATCCATATTGCTAAAATCATAATTTTGTGCGGCGGCCATCTTGGATTTGAAAAATGATCACAAAATCGTTCTCAGCACCCTCGAGAACCTCGGATACGATACCCATAATCTAGTTACCATACTTTTGAGCGGCGGCCATCTCGGATTTAAAAATGATCCCAAAATTATCTCTGCACCCTCGAGAACCTCGGATACGATACCCATAATGTAGTTATCATACTTTTGAGCGGCGGCCATGTTGGATTTGAAAACTGATCACAAAATCGTTCTCTGCACCCTCGAGAACCTCGGATACGATACCCATAATCTAGTTATCATACTTTTGAGCGGCGGCCATCTCGGATTTAAAAATGATCCCAAAATTTTTTCTGCACCCTCGAGAACCTCGGACACGATATCCGTATTGTTGAAAACATAATTTTGTGCGGCGTTCATCTTGAATTTGAAAAATGATCAACAAATCGTTCTCTGCACCCTCGAGAACCTCGGGTACGATATCCATATTGCTGATATCAGAATTTTGTGCGGCGGTCATCTTGGATTTGAAAAATGATCACAAAATCGTTCACAGCACACTCGAGAACCTCGGATACGATACCCATAATCTAGTTATCATACTTTTGAGCGGCGGCCATCTCGGATTTAAAAATGATCCCAAAATTATTTCTGCACCCTCGAGAACCTCGGACACGAGATCATTTTTCAAATCCAAGATGGCCGCCGCACAAAATTCTGATTTCAGCAATATGGATATCGTACCCGAGGTTCTCGAGGGTGCAGAGAACGATTTGTTGATAATTTTTAAATTCAAGATAAACGCCGCACAAAATTATGATTTTAGCAATATGGATATCATGTCTGAGGTTCTCGAGGGTGCAGAGAACAATTCTGTGATCATTTTTGAAATCGAAGAGGGCTGCCGCAAACAATTTTGTTTTCAGCAATACGGATATCGTGTGCGAGGTTCTCGAGGGTGCAGAAAACAATTTTAGGATCATTTTTAAATCCGAGATGGCCGCTGCTCAAAAGTATGATAACTAGATTATGGGTATCGTATCCTAGGTTCTCGAGGGTACAGAGAACGATTTTGTGATCATTTTTCAAATCCAAGATGGCCGCTGCTCAAAAGTATGATAACTACATTATGGGTATCGTATCCGAGGTTCTCGAGGGTGCTGGGAACGATTTTGTGATCATTTTTCAAATCCAAGATGGCCGCCGCACAAAATTATGATTTCAGCAATATGGATATCGTACCCGAGGTTCTCGAGGGTGCAGAGAACGATTTGTTGATCATTTTTCAAATTCAAGATGAACGCCGCACAAAATTATGATTTTAGCAATATGGATATCGTGTCCGAGGTTCTCGAGGGTGCAGAAATAATTTTGGGATCATTTTTAAATCCGAGATGGCCGCCGCTCAAAAGTATGATAACTAGATTATGGGTATCGTATCCGAGGTTCTCGAGGGTGCAGAGAACGATTTTGTGATCAGTTTTCAAATCCAACATGTCCGCCGCTCAAAAGTATGATAACTACATTATGGGTATCGTATCCGAGGTTCTCGAGGGTGCAGAGAACGATTTTGTGATCAGTTTTCAAATCCAATATGGCCGCCGATCAAAAGTATAATAACTATATTATGGGTATCGTATCCGAGGTTCTCGAGGGTGCTGAGAACGATTTTGTGACCATTTTCCAAATCCAAGATGGCCGCCGCACAAAATTCTTATTTCAGCAATATGGATATCGTATCCGAGGTTCTCGCGGGTGCTGAGAGCGATTTTGGGATCATTTTTAAATCCGAGATGGCCGTCGCTCAAAAGTATGATAACTACATTGTGGGTACCGTATCCCAGGTTCTCGAGGGTGCTGAGAACGATTTTGCGATCATTTTTCAAATATAAGATGACCGCCGTACAAAATTATGATTTTAGCAATATGGATATCGTGGCCGATGTTCTCGAGGGTGCAGAGAACAATTCTGTGGTCATTTTTTAAATCCAAGAGAACTGCCGCTCAAAAGTATGATAACTTGATTATGGGTATCGTATCCGAGGTTCTCGAGGGTGCTGAGAACGATTTTGTGATCATTTTTCAAATCCAAGATGGCCACCGCACAAAATTATGATTTCAGCAATATGGATATCGTGTCCGAGGTTCTCGAGGGTGCAGAAAACGATTTAGGGATCATTTTTAAATCCGAGATGGCCGTCGCTCAAAAGTATGATAACTACATTATGGGTACCGTATCCCAGGTTCTCGAGGGTGCTGAGAACGATTTTGCGATCATTTTTCAAATCCAAGATGACCGCCGTACAAAATTATGATTTTAGCAATATGCATATCGTGTCCGATGTTGTCGAGGGTGCAGAGAACAATTCTGTGGTCATTTTTTAAATCCAAGAGAACTGCCGCTCAAAAGTATGATAACTAGATTATGGGTATCGTATCCGAGGTTCTCGAGGGTGCAGAGAACAATTCTGTGATCATTTTAGAAATGCAAGGGGGCTGCCGCAAACAATTATGTTTTCAGCAATATGGATATCGTGTCCGAGGTTCTCGAGGGTGCAGAGATAATTTTGGGATCATTTTTAAATCCGAGATGGCCGCCGCTCAAAAGTATGATAACTAGATTATGGGTATCGTATCCGAGGTTCTTGAGGGTGCAGAGAACGATTTTGTGATCAGTTTTCAAATCCAAGATGGCCGCCGATCAAAAGTATAATAACTACATTATGGGTATCGTATCCGAGATTCTCGAGGGTTCTGAGAACGATTTTGTGATAATTTTTCAAATCCAAGATGGCCGCCGCACAAAATTCAGATTTCAGCAATATGGATATCGTATCCGAGGTTCTCGAGGGTGCTGAGAGCGATTTTGTGATCATTTTTCTAATCCAAGATGGCCGCCGCACAAAATTATGTTTTCAGCAATATGGATATCGTGTCCGAGGTTCTCGAGGGTGCAGAAAAAAATTTTGGGATCATTTTTAAATCCGTGATGGCCGCCGCTCAAAAGAATGATAACTTTATTATAGGTAACGTATCCGAGGTTCGCGAGGGTGCAGAGAACGATTTTGTGATCAGTTTTCAAATCCAACATGGCCGCCGCTCAAAAGTATGATAACTACATTATGGGTATCGTATCCGAGGTTCTCGAGGGTGCAGAGAACGATTTTGTGATCAATTTTCAAATTCAAGATGTTTGCTGGACAAAATTATGATTTTAGCAATATGGATATCGTGTCCGATATTCTCGAGGGTGCAGAGAACAATTCTGTGGTCATTTTTTAAATCCAAGAGGGCTGCCGCAAACAACTATGTTTTCAGCAATATGGATATCGTGTCCGAGGTTCGCGAGGGTGCAGAGAACGATTTTGTGATCAGTTTTCAAATCCAAGATGGCCGCCGCTCAAAAGTATGATAATTACATTATGGGTATCGTATCCGAGGTTCTCGAGGGTGCAGAGAACAATTCTGTGGTCATTTTTTAAATCCAAGAGGGCTGCCGCAAACAACTATGTTTTCAGCAATATGGATATCGTGTCCGAGGTTCGCGAGGGTGCAGAGAACGATTTGTTGATCATTTTTCAAATTCAAGATGAACGCCGCACAAAATTATGTTTTCAGCAATATGGATATCGTGTCCGAGGTTCTCGAGGGTGCAGAAATAATTTTGGGATCATTTTTAAATCCGAGATGGCCGCCGCTCAAAAGTATGATAACTAGATTATGGGTATCGTATCCGAGGTTCGCGAGGGTGCTGAGAACGATTTTGTGATCATTTTTCAAATCCAATATGACCGCCGCACAAAATTCTGATTTCAGCAATAAGGATATCGTACCCGAGGTTCTCGAGGGTGCAGAGAACGATTTGTTGATCATTTTTCAAATTCAAGATGAACGCCGCACAAAATTATGTTTTCAGCAATATGGATATCGTGTCCGAGGTTCTCGAGGATGCAGAAATAATTTTGGGATCATTTTTAAATCCGAGATGGCCGCCGCTCAAAAGTATGATAACTAGATTATGGGTATCGTATCCGAGATTCTCGAGGATGCTGAGAACGATTTTGTGACCATTTTTCAAATCCAAGATGACCGCCGCACAAAATTCTGATATCAGCAATATGGATATCGTACCCGAGGTTCTCGAGGGTGCAGAGAACGATTTGTTGATCATTTTTCAAATTCAAGATGAACGCCGCACAAAATTATGTTTTTAGCAATATGGATATCGTGTCCGAGGTTCTCGAGGAAGCAGAAATAATTTTGGGATCATTTTTCAATCCGAGATGGCCGCCGCACAAAATTATGATTTTAGCAATATGGATATCGTGTCCGAGGTTCTCGAGGGTGCAGAGAACAATTCTGTGATCATTTTTGAATTCCAAGAGGGCTGCCGAAACTAATTATGTTTTCAGCAATATGGATATCGTGTCCGAGGTTCTCGAGGGTGCAGAGAACAATTCTGTGATCATTCTTGAAATCCAAGAGGGCTGCCAAAACTAATTATGTTTTCAGCAATATGGATATCGTTTCCGAGGTTCTCGAGGGTGCAGAGAACAATTCTGTGGTCATTTTTTAAATCCAAGAGGGCTGCCGCAAACAACTATGTTTTCAGCAATATGGATATCGTGTCCGAGGTTCGCGAGGGTGCAGAGAACGATTTGTTGATTATTTTTCAAATTCAAGATGAACGCCGCACAAAATTATGTTTTCAGCAATATGGATATCGTATCCGAGGTTCTCGAGAGTGCTGAGAACGATTTTGTGATCAGTTTTCAAATCCAAGATGGCCGCCGATCAAAAGTATAATAACTACATTTTGGGTATCGTATCCTAGGTTCTCGAGGGTGCTGAGAACGATTTTGTGATCATTTTTCAAATCCAAGATGACCGCCGCACAAAATTCTGATTTCAGCAATATGGATATCGTACCCGAGGTTCTCGAGGGTGCAGAGAACGATTTGTTGATCATTTTTCAAATTCAAGATGAACGCCGCACAAAATTATGTTTTCAGCAATATGGATATCGTGTCCGAGGTTCTCGAGGGTGCAGAAATAATTTTAAGATCATTTTTAAATCCGAGATGGCCGCCGCTCAAAAGTATGATAACTAGATTATGGGTATCGTATCCGAGATTCTCGAGGATGCTGAGAACGATTTTGTGACCATTTTTCAAATCCAAGATGACCGCCGCACAAAATTCTGATATCAGCAATATGGATATCGTACCCGAGGTTCTCGAGGGTGCAGAGAACGATTTGTTGATCATTTTTCAAATTCAAGATGAACGCCGCACAAAATTATGATTTTAGCAATATGGATATCGTGTCCGAAGTTCTCGAGGGTGCAGAGAACAATTCTGTGATCATTTTTGAAATCCAAGAGGGCTGCCAAAACTAATTATGTTTTCAGCAATATGGATATCGTGTCCGAGGTTCTCGAAGGTGCAGAGAACAATTCTGTGATCATTTTTGAAATCCAAGATGGCTGCCAAAACTAATTATGTTTTCAGCAATATGGATATCGTGTCCGAGGTTCTCGAGGGTGCTGAGAGCTATTTTGTGATCATTTTTCTAATCCAAGATGGCAGCCGCAAAAAATTATGTTTTCAGCAATATGGATATCGTGTCCGAGGTTCTCGAGGGTGCAGAGATAATTTTGGGATCATTTTTAAATCCGAGATGGCCGCCGCTCAAAAGTATGATAACTAGATTATGTGTATCGTATCCGAGGTTCTCGAGGGTGCTGAGAACGATTTTGCGATCATTTTTCAAATCCAACATTAATCCAACAATATCAATATCCATATTGCTGAAAACATAATTTTGTGCGGCGTTCATCTTGAATTTGAAAAATGATCACAAAATCGTTCTCAGCACCCTCGAGAACCTCGGATACGATACCCATAATCTAGTTATCATACTTTTGAGCGGCGGCAATTTCGGATTTAAAAATGATCCCAAAATTGTTTTCTGCACCCTCGAGAACCTCGGACACGATATCCATATTGCTGAAAACATAATTAGTTTTGGCATCCCTCTTAGATTTCAAAAATAATCACAGAATTGTTCTCTGCACCCTCGAGAACCTCGGACACGATATCCATATTGCTGAAAACATAATTAGTTTTGGTAGCCCTTCTGGATTTCAAAAATGATCACCAAATCGTTCTCTGCACACTCGAGACCCTCGGGTACGATATCCATATTGCTGAAATCATAATTTTGTGCGGCGGCCAACTTGAATTTTTAAAATGATCACAAAATCGTTCTCTGCACCCTCACGAACCTCGGACACGATATCCATATTGCTGAAAACATAGTTGATTGCGGCAGCCCTCTTGGATTTCAAAAATGACCACAGAATTGTTCTCTGCACCCTCGAGAACCTCGGACACGATATCCATAATCTAGTTATCATACTTTTGAGCGGCGGCCATCTCGGATTTATAAAGGATCCCAAAGCTATCTCTGCACCCTCGAGAACCTCGGACACGATATCCATATTGCTGAAAACATAATTAGTTTTGGCAGCCCTTCTGGATTTCAAAAATGATCACCAAATCGTTCTCTGCACTCTCGAGACCCTTGGGTACGATATCCATATTGCTGAAATCATAATTTTGTGCGGCGGCCAACTTGAATTTTTAAAATGATCACAAAATCGTTCTCTGCACCCTCACGAACCTCGGACACGATATCCATATTGCTGAAAACATAGTTGATTGCAGCAGCCCTCTTGGATTTAAAAAATGACCACAGAATTGTTCTCTGCACCCTCGAGAACCTCGGATACGATACCCATAATCTAGTTATCATACTTTTGAGCGGCGGCCATCTCGGATTTAAAAAGGATCCCAAAATTATCTCTGCACCCTCGAGAACCTCGGACACGATATCCATATTGCTGAAAACATAATTAGTTTTGGCAGCCCTTCTGGATTTCAAAAATGATCACCAAATCGTTCTCTGCACTCTCGAGACCCTTGGGTACGATATCCATATTGCTGAAATCATAATTTTGTGCGGCGGCCAACTTGAATTTGAAAAATGATCACAAAATCGTTCTCTGCACCCTCGCGAACCTCGGACACGATATCCATATTGCTGAAAACATAGTTGTTTGCAGCAGCCCTCTTGGATTTAAAAAATGACCACAGAATTGTTCTCTGCACCCTCGAGAACATCGGACACGATATCCATATTGCTAAAATCATGATTTTGTGCGGCGGCCATCTTGAATTTGAAAACTGATCACAAAATCGTTCTCTGCACCCTCGAGAACCTCGGATACGATACCCATAATCACGTTATCATACTTTTGAGCGGCGCCAATCTCGGGTTTAAAAATGATCCCAAAATTGTTTTCTGCACCCTCGAGAACCTCGGACACGATATCCATATTGCTGAAAACATAATTTTGTGCGGCGTTCATCTTGAATTTGAAAAATGATCAACAAATCGTTCTCTGCACCCTCGAGAACCTCGGATACGATACCCATAATCTAGTTATCATACTTTTGAGCGGCGGCCATCTCGGATTTAAAAATGATCCCAAAATTATTTCTGCACCCTCGAGAACCTCGGACACGATATCCATATTGATGAAAACATAATTTTGTGCGGCGGCCATCTTGGATTAGAAAAATGATCACAAAATAGCTCTCAGCACCCTCGAGAACCTCGGATACGATATCCATATTGCTGAAATCAGAATTTTGTGCGGCGGCCATCTTGAATTTGAAAAATGATCACAAAATCGTTCTCAGCATCCTCGAGAACCTCGGATACGATACCCATAATCTAGTTATCATACTTTTGAGCGGCGGCCATCTCTGATTTAAAAAGGATCCCAAAATTATCTCTGCACCCTCGAGAACCTCGGACACGATATCCATATTGCTGAAAACATTATTAGTTTTGGCAGCCCTTCTGGATTTCAAAAATGATCACCAAATCGTTCTCTGCACTCTCGAGACCCTTGGGTACGATATCCATATTGCTGAAATCATAATTTTGTGCGGCGGCCAACTTGAATTTGAAAAATGATCACAAAATCGTTCTCTGCACCTTCGCGAACCTCGGACACGATATCCATATTGCTGAAAACATAGTTGTTTGCAGCAGCCCTCTTGGATTTAAAAAATGACCACAGAATTGTTCTCTGCACCCTCGAGAACATCGGACACGATATCCATATTGCTAAAATCATGATTTTGTGCGGCGGCCATCTTGAATTTGAAAACTGATCACAAAATCGTTCTCTGCACCCTCGAGAACCTCGGATACGATACCCATAATCACGTTATCATACTTTTGAGCGGCGCCAATCTCGGGTTTAAAAATGATCCCAAAATTGTTTTCTGCACCCTCGAGAACCTCGGACACGATATCCATATTGCTGAAAACATAATTTTGTGCGGCGTTCATCTTGAATTTGAAAAATGATCAACAAATCGTTCTCTGCACCCTCGAGAACCTCGGATACGATACCCATAATCTAGTTATCATACTTTTGAGCGGCGGCCATCTCGGATTTAAAAATGATCCCAAAATTATTTCTGCACCCTCGAGAACCTCGGACACGATATCCATATTGCTGAAAACATAATTTTGTGCGGCGGCCATCTTGGATTAGAAAAATGATCACAAAATAGCTCTCAGCACCCTCGAGAACCTCGGATACGATACCCATAATGTAGTTAGCAATACTTTTGAGCGGCGGCCATCTTGGATTTGAAAACTGATCACAAAATCGTTCTCTGCACCCTCGAGAACCTCGGGTACGATACCCATAATCTAGTTATCATACTTTTGAGCGGCGGCCATCTCGGATTTAAAAATGATCCCAAAATTATTTTCTGCACCCTCGAGAACCTCGGACACGATATCCATATTGCTGAAAACATAATTTTGTGCGGCGGCCATCTTGAATTTGAAAAATGATCACAAAATCGTTCTCAGCATCCTCGAGAAACTCCGATACGATACCCATAATGTAGTTAGCAATACTTTTGAGCAGCGGCCATCTTGGATTTGAAAACTGATCATAAATTCGTTCTCTGCACCCTCGAGAACCTCGGATACGATACCCATAATCTAGTTATCATACTTTTGAGCGGCGGTCATCTCGGATTTAAAAAGGATCCCAAAATTATTTCTGCACCCTCGAGAACCTCGGACACGATATCCATATTGCTGAAAACATAATTAGTTTTGGCAGCCCTTCTGGATTTCAAAAATGATCACCAAATCGTTCTCTGCACTCTCGAGACCCTTGGGTACGATATCCATATTGCTGAAATCATAATTTTGTGCGGCGGCCAACTTGAATTTGAAAAATGATCACAAAATCGTTCTCTGCACCCTCGCGAACCTCGGACACGATATCCATATTGCTGAAAACATAGTTGTTTGCAGCAGCCCTCTTGGATTTAAAAAATGACCAAAGAATTGTTCTCTGCTACCTCGAGAACATCGGACACGATATCCATATTGCTAAAATCATGATTTTGTGCGGCGGCCATCTTGAATTTGAAAACTGATCACAAAATCGTTCTCTGCACCCTCGAGAACCTCGGATACGATACCCATAATCACGTTATCATACTTTTAAGTGGCGCCAATCTCGGGTTTAAAAATGATCCCAAAATTGTTTTCTGCACCCTCGAGAACCTCGGACACGATATCCATATTGCTGAAAACATAATTTTGTGCGGCGGCCATCTTGGATTAGAAAAATGATCACAAAATAGCTCTCAGCACCCTCGAGAACCTCGGATACGATACCCATAATGTAGTTAGCAATACTTTTGAGCGGCGGCCATCTTGGATTTGAAAACTGATCACAAATTCGTTCTCTGCACCCTCGAGAACCTCGGGTACGATACCCATAATCTAGTTATCATACTTTTGAGCGGCGGCCATCTCGGATTTAAAAATGATCCCAAAATTATTTCTGCATCCTCGAGAACCTCGGACACGATATCCATATTGCTGAAAACATAATTTTGTGCGGCGGCCATCTTGAATTTGAAAAATGATCACAAAATCGTTCTCAGCATCCTCGAGAAACTCGGATACGATACCCATAATGTAGTTAGCAATACTTTTGAGCGGCGGCCATCTTGGATTTGAAAACTGATCATAAATTCGTTCTCTGCACCCTCGAGAACCTCGGATACGATACCCATAATCTAGTTATCATACTTTTGAGCGGCGGTCATCTCGGATTTAAAAAGGATCCCAAAATTATTTCTGCACCCTCGAGAACCTCGGACACGATATCCATATTGCTGAAAACATAATTAGTTTTGGCAGCCCTTCTGGATTTCAAAAATGATCACCAAATCGTTCTCTGCACTCTCGAGACCCTTGGGTACGATATCCATATTGCTGAAATCATAATTTTGTGCGGCGGCCAACTTGAATTTGAAAAATGATCACAAAATCGTTCTCTGCACCCTCGCGAACCTCGGACACGATATCCATATTGCTGAAAACATAGTTGTTTGCAGCAGCCCTCTTGGATTTAAAAAATGACCAAAGAATTGTTCTCTGCACCCTCGAGAACATCGGACACGATATCCATATTGCTAAAATCATGATTTTGTGCGGCGGCCATCTTGAATTTGAAAACTGATCACAAAATCGTTCTCTACACCCTCGAGAACCTCGGATACGATACCCATAATCACGTTATCATACTTTTAAGCGGCGCCAATCTCGGGTTTAAAAATGATCACAAAATCGTTCTCAGCATCCTCGAGAACCTCGGATACGATACCCATAATGTAGTTAGCAATACTTTTGAGCGGCGGCCATCTTGGATTTGAAAACTGATCACAAATTCGTTCTCTGCACCCTCGAGAACCTCGGATACGATACCCATAATCTAGTTATCATACTTTTGAGCGGCGGCCATCTCGGATTTAAAAATGATCCCAAAATTATTTCTACACCCTCGAGAACCTCGGACACGATATCCATATTGCTGAAAACATAGTTGTTTGCAGCAGCCCTCTTGGATTTAAAAAATGACCACAGAATTGTTCTCTGCACCCTCGAGAACATCGGACACGATATCCATATTGCTAAAATCATGATTTTGTGCGGCGGCCATCTTGAATTTGAAAACTGATCACAAAATCGTTCTCTGCACCCTCGAGAACCTCGGATACGATACCCATAATCACGTTATCATACTTTTGAGCGGCGCCAATCTCGGGTTTAAAAATGATCCCAATATTGTTTTCTGCACCCTCGAGAACCTCGGACACGATATCCATATTGCTGAAAACATAATTTTGTGCGGCGTTCATCTTGAATTTGAAAAATGATCAACAAATCGTTCTCTGCACCCTCGAGAACCTCGGATACGATACCCATAATCTAGTTATCATACTTTTGAGCGGCGGCCATCTCGGATTTAAAAATGATCCCAAAATTATTTCTGCACCCTCGAGAACCTCGGATACGATATCCATATTGCTGAAAACATAATTTTGTGCGGCGGCCATCTTGGATTAGAAAAATGATCACAAAATAGCTCTCAGCACCCTCGAGAACCTCGGATACGATATCCATATTGCTGAAATCAGAATTTTGTGCGGCGGCCATCTTGAATTTGAAAAATGATCACAAAATCGTTCTCAGCATCCTCGAGAACCTCGGATACGATACCCATAATGTAGTTAGCAATACTTTTGAGCGGCGGCCATCTTGGATTTGAGAACTGATCACAAATTCGTTCTCTGCACCCTCGAGAACCTCGGATACGATACCCATAATCTAGCTATCATACTTTTGAGCGGCGGCCATCTCGGATTTAAAAATGATCCCAAAATTATTTCTGCACCCTCGAGAACCTCGGACACGATATCCATATTGCTGAAAACATAATTTTGTGCGGCGGCCATCTTGAATTTGAAAAATGATCACAAAATCGTTCTCAGAATCCTCGAGAACCTCGGATACGATATCCATAATGTAGTTAGCAATACTTTTGAGCGGCGGCCATCTTGGATTTGAAAACTGATCATAAATTCGTTCTCTGCACCCTCGAGAACCTCGGATACGATACCCATAATCTAGTTATCATACTTTTGAGCGGCGGCCATCTCGGATTTAAAAAGGATCCCAAAATTATTTCTGCACCCTCGAGAACCTCGGACACGATATCCATGTTGCTGAAAACATAATTAGTTTTGGCAGCCCTTCTGGATTTCAAAAATGATCACCAAATCGTTCTCTGCACTCTCGAGACCCTTGGGTACGATATCCATATTGCTGAAATCATAATTTTGTGCGACGGCCAACTTGAATTTGAAAAATGATCACAAAATCGTTCTCTGCACCCTCGCGAACCTCGGACACGATATCCATATTGCTGAAAACATAGTTGTTTGCGGCAGCCCTCTTGGATTTAAAAAGTGACCACAGAATTGTTCTCTGCACCCTCGAGAACCTCGGATACGATACCCATAATGTAGTTATCATACTTTTGAGCGGCGGCCATCTTGGATTTGAAAACTGATCACAAAATCGTTCTCTGCACCCTCGCGAACCTCGGACACGATATCCATATTGCTGAAAACATAGTTGTTTGCGGCAGCCCTCTTGGATTTAAAAAATGACCACAGAATTGTTCTCTGCACCCTCGAGAACATCGGACACGATATCCATATTGCTAAAATCATGATTTTGAGCGGCGGCCATCTTGAATTTGAAAACTGATCACAAAATCGTTCTCTGCACCCTCGAGAACCTCGGATACGATACCCATAATCACGTTATCATACTTTTGAGCGGCGCCAATCTCGGGTTTAAAAATGATCCCAAAATTGTTTTCTGCACCCTCGAGAACCTCGGACACGATATCCATATTGCTGAAAACATAATTTTGTGCGGCGTTCATCTTGAATTTGAAAAATGATCAACAAATCGTTCTCTGCACCCTCGAGAACCTCGGATACGATACCCATAATCTAGTTATCATACTTGTGAGCGGCGGCCATCTCGGATTTAAAAATGATCCCAAAATTATTTCTGCACCCTCGAGAACCTCGGACACGATATCCATATTGCTGAAAACATAATTTTGTACGGCGGCCATCTTGGATTAGAAAAATGATCACAAAATAGCTCTCAGCACCCTCGAGAACCTCGGATACGATACCCATAATGTAGTTAGCAATACTTTTGAGCGGCGGCCATCTTGGATTTGAAAACTGATCACAAATTCGTTCTCTGCACCCTCGAGAACCTCGGATACGATACCCATAATGTAGTTATCATACTTTTGAGCGGCGGCCATCTCGGATTTAAAAAGGATCCCAAAATTATCTCTGCACCCTCGAGAACCTCGGACACGATATCCATATTGCTGAAAACATAATTTTTTGCGGCAGCCCTCTTGGATTTCAAAAATGATCACAGAATTGTTCTCTGCACACTCGAGAACCTCGGATACGATACCCATTATATAGATATCATACTTTTGAGCGGCGGCCATCTTGGAATTTGAAAAATGATCACAAAATCGTTCTCTGCACCCTCGAGAATCTCGGATACGATACCCATAATCTAGTTATCATACTTTTGAGCGGCGGCCATCTCGGATTTAAAAATGATCCCAAAATTGTTTTCTGCACCCTCGAGAAACTCGGATACGATACCCATAATGTAGTTATCATACTTTTGAGCGGCGGCCATGTTGGATTTGAACACTGATCACAAAATCGTTCTCTGCACCCTCGAGAACCTCGGATACGATACCCATAATCTAGTTATCATACTTTTGAGCGGCGGCCATCTCGGATTTAAAAATGATCCCAAAATTATTTCTACACCCTCGAGAACCTCGGACACGATATCCATATTGCTGAAAACATAATTTTGTGCGGCGGCCATCTTGGGTTAGAAAAATGATCACAAAATCGCTCTCAGCACCCTCGAGAACCTCGGATACGATATCCATAAGGCTGAAATCAGAATTTTGTGCGGCGGCCATCTTGGATTTGAAAAATTATCACAAAATCGTTCTCAGCACCCTCGAGAACCTAGGATACGATACCCATAATGTAGTTATTATACTTTTGATCGGCGGCCATCTTGGATTTAAAAACTGATCACAAAATCGTTCTCAGCACCCTCGAGAACCTCGGATACGATACCCATAATCTAGTTATCATACTTTTGAGCAGCGGCCATCTTGGAATTAAAAAATGATCACAAAATCGTTCTCTGCACCCTCGAGAACCTCGGATACGATACCCATAATCTAGCTATCATACTTTTGAGCGGCGGCCATCTCGGATTTAAAAATGATCCCAAAATTATTTCTGCACCCTCGAGAACCTCGGACACGATATCCATATTGCTGAAAACATAATTTTATGCGGCGGCCATCTTGGATTAGAAAAATGATCAAAAAATCGCTCTCAGCACCCTCGAGAACCTCGGATACGATATCCATATGGCTGAAATCAGAATTTTGTGCGGCGGCCATCTTGGATTTGAAAAATGATCACAAAATCGTTCTCAGCACCCTCGAGAACCTAGGATACGATACCCATAATGTAGTTATTATACTTTTGATCGGCGGCCATCTTGGATTTGAAAACTGATCACAAATTCGTTCTCTGCACCCTCGAGAACCTCGGATACGATACCCATAATCTAGTTATCATACTTTTGAGCGGCGGCCATCTCGGATTTAAAAAGGATCCCAAAATTATCTCTGCACCCTCGAGAACCTCGGACACGATATCTATATTGCTGAAAACATAATTTTGTGCGGCGTTCATCTTGAATTTGAAAAATGATCAACAAATCGTTCTCTGCACCCTCGAGAACCTCGGATACGATACCCATAATCTAGTTATCATACTTTTGAGCGGCGGCCATCTCGGATTTAAAAATGATCCCAAAATTATTTCTGCACCCTCGAGAACCTCGGACACGATATCCATATTGCTGAAAACATAATTTTGTACGGCGGCCATCTTGGATTAGAAAAATGATCACAAAATAGCTCTCAGCACCCTCGAGAATCTCGGACACGATATCCATATTGCTGAAATCATAATTTTGTGCGGCGGCCATCTTGAATTTGAAAAATGATCACAAAATCGTTCTCTGCACCCTCGAGAACCTCGGATACGATACCCATAATCACGTTATCATACTTTTGAGCGGCGCCAATCTCGGGTTTAAAAATGATCCCAAAATTGTTTTCTGCACCCTCGAGAACCTCGGACACGATATCCATATTGCTGAAAACATAATTTTGTACGGCGGCCATCTTGGATTAGAAAAATGATCACAAAATAGCTCTCAGCACCCTCGAGAACCTCGGATACGATATCCATATTGCTGAAATCATAATTTTGTGCGGCGGCCATCTTGAATTTGAAAAATGATCACAAAATCGTTCTCTGCACCCTCGAGAACCTCGGATACGATACCCATAATCTAGTTATCATACTTTTGAGCGGCGGCCATCTCGGATTTAAAAATGATCCCAAAATTATTTCTGCACCCTCGAGAACCTCGGACACGATATCCATATTGCTGAAAACATAATTTTGTACGGCGGCCATCTTGGATTAGAAAAATGATCACAAAATAGCTCTCAGCACCCTCGAGAACCTCGGATACGATATCCATATTGCTGAAATCAGAATTTTGTGCGGCGGCCATCTTGAATTTGAAAAATGATCACAAAATCGTTCTCAGCATCCTCGAGAACCTCGGATACGATATCCATAATGTAGTTAGCAATACTTTTGAGCGGCGGCCATCTTGGATTTGAAAACTGATCACAAATTCGTTCTCTGCACCCTCGAGAACCTCGGATACGATACCCATAATGTAGTTATCATACTTTTGAGCGGCGGCCATCTCGGATTTAAAAAGGATCCCAAAATTATCTCAGCACCCTCGAGAACCTCGTGTACGATATCCAAATTGCTGAAATGATAATTTTGTGCGGCAGCCATCTTGGATTTGAAAAGTGATCACCAAATCGTTCTCTGCACCCTCGAGAACCTCGGGTACGATATCCATATTGCTGAAATCATAATTTTGTGCGGTGGCCATCTTGGATATGAAATATGATCACAAAATTGTTCTCAGCTTCCTCGAGAACCTGGGATACGATACCGATAATGTAGTTATCATAATTTTGAGCGGCGGCTATCTTGGATTTGAAAACTGACCACAAAAACTTTCTCTGCACCCTCGAGAACCTCGGGTACGATATCCATATTGCTGAAATCATAATTTTGTGCGGCAGCCATCTTGGATTTGAAAAGTGATCACCAAATCTTTCTCTGCTCCCTCGAGAACCTAGGATACGATTACCATAATCTAGTTATCATACTTTTGAGCGGCGGCCATCTTGGATTTGAAAATTGATCACAAAATTGTTCTCAGCACCCTCGAGAACCTGGGTTACGATACCCATAATGTAGTTATCATTCTTTTGAGCGGCGGCCATCTTGGATTTGAAAACTGACCACAAAATCTTTCTCTGCACCCTCGAGAACCTCGGGTACGATATCCATATTGCTGAAATCATAATTTTGTGCGGCGGCAATCTAGGATTTGAATAATGATCACAAAATCGTTCTCAGCACCCTCGAGAACCTCTGATACGATACCGATAATCTTGTCATCGTACTTTTGAGCAGCGGCCATCTTGGATTTAAAAATGATCCCAAAATTGTTTTCTTCACCCTCGAGAACCTCGGACACGATATCCATATTGCTGAAATCATAATTTTGTGCGGCGGCCATCTTGGAATTGAAAAATTATAACAAAATTGTTCTCAGCACCCTCGAGAACCTGGGTTACGATACCCATAATGTAGTTATCATACTTTTGAGCGGCGGCCATCTTGGATTGGAAAAATGATCACAAAATCGTTCTCAGCACCCTCAAGAACCTGGGATAATATACACATAATGTAGTTATCATACTTTTGAGCGGCGGCCATCTTGGATTGGAAAAATGATCACAAAATCGTTCTCAGCACCCTCGAGAACCTCGGATACGATACCCATAATGTAGTTATCATACTTTTGAGCGGCGGCCATCTCGGATTTAAAAATGATCCCAAAATTGTTTTCTGCACTCTCGAGAACATAGGATACGATATCCATATTGCTGAAATCATACTTTTGAGCGGCGGCCATGCTGGATTTGAAAAATGATCACCAAATCTTTCTCTGCACCCTCGAGAACCTAGGATACGATTCCCATAATCTAGTTATCATACTTTTGAGCGGCGGCCATCTCCGATTTAAAAATGATCCCAAAATTGTTTTCTGCACTCTCGAGAACCTAGGATACGATATCCATATTGCTGAAAACATAATTTTGTGCGGCAGCCATCTTGGATTTGAAAAATGATCACCAAATCTTTCTCTGCACCCTCGAGAACCTAGGATACGATTCCCATAATCTAGTTATCATACTTTTGAGCGGCGGCCATCTCCGATTTAAAAATGATCCCAAAATTGTTTACTGCACCTTCGAGAACCTCGGACACGATATCCACATTGGTGAAAATATAAATTTGTGCGGCGGCCATTTTGGATTAGAAAAATGATCACAAAATCGTTCTCAGCACCCTCGAGAACCTCGGATGCGATACCCATGATGTAATTATCATACTTTTGAGCGGCGGCCATCTTGTATTAGCAAACTGATCACAAAATCTTTCTCTGCACCCTCGAGAACCTAGGATACAATTCCCATAATCTAGTTATCATACTTTTGAGCGGCGGCCATCTCGGATTTAAAAATGATCCCAAAATTGTTTTCTGCACCCTCGAGAATTTCGGGTACGATATCCAAATTGCTGAAATGATAATTTTGTGCGGCGGCCACCTTGGATTTGAAAAATGATCACCAAATCGTTCTCTGCACCCTGGAGAGCCTCGGGTACGATATCCATATTGCTGAAATCATAATTTTGTGCGGCGGCCATCTTGGATTAGAAAAATGATCACAAAATCGTTCTCAGCCCCCTCGAGAACCTGGGATACGATACCCATAATGTAGTTATCATACTTTTGAGCGGCGGCCATCTTGGATTTGAAAACTGTCCACAAAATCTTTCTCTGCACCCTCGAGAACCTCGGGTACGATATCCATATTGCTGTAATCATAATTTTGTGCGGCGGCCATCTTGGATTTGAATAATGATCTCAAAATCGTTCTCAGCACCCTCGAGAACCTCTGATACGATACCCATAATCTAGTGATCATACTTTTGAGCGGCGGCCATCTCGGATTTAAAAATGATCCCAAAATTGATTTCTTCACCCTCGAGAACCTCGGACACGATATTCATATTGCTGAATACATATTTTTGTGCGGCGGCCATCTTGGATTTGAAAAATTTTCACAAAATTGTTCTCAGCTTCCTCTAGAACCTGGGATACGATATTCATATTGCTGAAATTATAGTTTTGTGCGGCGGCCATCTTGTATTTGAAAATAGATCACCAAATCGTTCTTTGCACCCTCGAGAACCTCGGGTACGATATCCATATTGCTGAAATCATAATTTTGTGCGGCGGCCATCTTGGATTTGAAATATGATCACCAAATCATTCTCTGCACCCTCGAGAACCTGGGATACGATACCCATAATGTAGTTATCATACTTTTGAGCGGCGGCCAACTTGGATTTGAAAATGATCCCAAAATTGTTTTCTGCACTCTCGAGAACCTAGGATACGATATCCATATTGCTGATATCATAATTTTGTGCGGCAGCCATCTTGGATTTGAAAAATGATCACCAAATCTTTCTCTGCACCCTGGAGAAACTAGGATACGATTCCCATAATCTAGTTATCATACTTTTGAGCGGCGGCCATCTTCGATTTAAAAATGATCCCAAAATTGTTTTCTGCACCTTCGAGAACCTCGGACACGATATCCACATTGGTGAAAATATAATTTTGTGCGGTGGTCATCTTGGATTTGAAAAATGATCACAAAATTGTTCTCAGCACCCTCGAGAACCTGGGATACGATACCCATAACGTAGTTATCATACTTTTGAGCGGCGGCCATCTTGAATTTGAAAAATGATCACAAAATCGTTCTCTGCACCCTCGATAACCTCGGATACGATATCCATATTGCTGAAATCATAATTTTGTGCGGCGGCCATCTTGGATTTGAAAAATGATCACAAAATTGTTCTCAGCTTCCTCGAGAACCTCGGACACGATATCCATATTGCTGAAAACATAATTTTGTGCGGCGGCCATCTTGGATTTGAAAAATGATCACAAAAACTTTCTCAGCACCCTCGAGAATGTCTGATACGATATCCATAATGTAGTTATCATACTTTTGAGCGGCGGCCATCTTGGATTTGAAAACTGATCACAGAATCCTTCTCTGCACCCTCGAGAACCGAGGATACGATACCCATTATCTAGTCATCATACTTTTGAGCAGCGGCCATCTCGGATTTAAAAATGATCCCAAAATTGTTTTCTTCACCCTCGAGAACCTGGGTTACGATACCCATAATGTAGTTATCATACTTTTGAGCGGCTACCATCTTGGATTGGAAAAATGATCACAAAATCGTTCCCAGCACCCTCGAGAACCTGGGATACGATACCCATAATGTAGTTATCATATTTTTGAGCGGCGGCCATCTTGGATTTGAAAATGATCCCAAAATTGTTTTCTGCACTCTCGAGAACCTAGGATACGATATCCATATTGCTGAATCCATAATTTTGTGCGGCAGCCATCTTGGATTTGAAAAATGATCACCAAATCTTTCTCTGCACCCTCGAGAACCTAGGGTACGATTCCCATAATCTAGTTATCATACTTTTGAGCGGCGGCCATCTCCGATTTAAAAATGATCCCAAAATTGTTTTCTGCACCTTCGAGAACCTCGGACACGATATCCACATTGGTGAAAATATAAATTTGTGCGGCGGCCATCTTGGATTTGAAAAATGATCACAAAATCGTTCTCAGCACCCTCGAGAATGTCTGATACGATATCCATAATGTAGTTATCATACTTTTGAGCGGCGGCCATCTTGGATTTGAAAACTGATCACAGAATCCTTCTCTGCACCCTCGAGAACCTAGGATACGATATCCATTATCTAGTCATCATACTTTTGAGCAGCGGCCATCTCGGATTTAAAAATGATCCCAAAATTGTTTTCTTCACCCTCGAGAACCTGGGTTACGATACCCATAATGTAGTTATCATACTTTTGAGCGGCTACCATCTTGGATTGGAAAAATGATCACAAAATCGTTCCCAGCACCCTCGAGAACCTGGGATACGATACCCATAATGTAGTTATCATATTTTTGAGCGGCGGCCATCTTGGATTTGAAAATGATCCCAAAATTGTTTTCTGCACTCTCGAGAACCTAGGATACGATATCCATATTGCTGAATCCATAATTTTGTGCGGCAGCCATCTTGGATTTGAAAAATGATCACCAAATCTTTCTCTGCACCCTCGAGAACCTAGGATACGATTCCCATAATCTAGTTATCATACTTTTGAGCGGCGGCCATCTCCGATTTAAAAATGATCCCAAAATTGTTTTCTGCACCTTCGAGAACCTCGGACACGATATCCACATTGGTGAAAATATAAATTTGTGCGGCGGCCATCTTGGATTTGAAAAATGATCACAAAATCGTTCTCAGCACCCTCGAGAATGTCTTATACGATATCCATAATGTAGTTATCATACTTTTGAGCGGCGGCCATCTTGGATTTGAAAACTGATCACAGAATCCTTCTCTGCACCCTCGAGAACCGAGGATACGATACCCATTATCTAGTCATCATACTTTTGAGCAGCGGCCATCTCGGATTTAAAAATGATCCCAAAATTGTTTTCTTCACCCTTGAGAACCTGGGTTACGATACCCATAATGTAGTTATCATACTTTTGAGCGGCGGCCATCTTGGATTGGAAAAATGATCACAAAATCGTTCTCAGCACCCTCGAGAACCTGGGTTACGATACCCATAATGTAGTTATCATACATTTGAGCGGCGGCCATCTTGGATTTGAAAATGATCCCAAATTTCCTCTGCACCCTTGAGAACCTAGGATACGATTCCCATAATCTAGTTATCATACTTTTGAGCGGCGGCCATCTCGGATTTAAAAATGATCCCAAAATTGTTTTCTGCACCCTCGAGAATCTCGGGTACGATATCCATATTGCTGAAAACATAATTTTGTGCGGCGGCCATCTTGGATTTGAAAAATGATCACAAAAACTTTCTCAGCACCCTCGAGAATGTCTGATACGATATCCATAATGTAGTTATCATACTTTTGAGCGGCGGCCATCTTGGATTTGAAAACTGATCACAGAATCCTTCTCTGCACCCTCGAGAACCGAGGATACGATACCCATTATCTAGTCATCATACTTTTGAGCAGCGGCCATCTCGGATTTAAAAATGATCCCAAAATTGTTTTCTTCACCCTCGAGAACCTGGGTTACGATACCCATAATGTAGTTATCATACTTTTGAGCGGCTACCATCTTGGATTGGAAAAATGATCACAAAATCGTTCCCAGCACCCTCGAGAACCTGGGATACGATACCCATAATGTAGTTATCATATTTTTGAGCGGCGGCCATCTTGGATTTGAAAATGATCCCAAAATTGTTTTCTGCACTCTCGAGAACCTAGGATACGATATCCATATTGCTGAATCCATAATTTTGTGCGGCAGCCATCTTGGATTTGAAAAATGATCACCAAATCTTTCTCTGCACCCTCGAGAACCTAGGGTACGATTCCCATAATCTAGTTATCATACTTTTGAGCGGCGGCCATCTCCGATTTAAAAATGATCCCAAAATTGTTTTCTGCACCTTCGAGAACCTCGGACACGATATCCACATTGGTGAAAATATAAATTTGTGCGGCGGCCATCTTGGATTTGAAAAATGATCACAAAATCGTTCTCAGCACCCTCGAGAATGTCTGATACGATATCCATAATGTAGTTATCATACTTTTGAGCGGCGGCCATCTTGGATTTGAAAACTGATCACAGAATCCTTCTCTGCACCCTCGAGAACCTCGGATACGATATCCATTATCTAGTCATCATACTTTTGAGCAGCGGCCATCTCGGATTTAAAAATGATCCCAAAATTGTTTTCTTCACCCTCGAGAACCTGGGTTACGATACCCATAATGTAGTTATCATACTTTTGAGCGGCTACCATCTTGGATTGGAAAAATGATCACAAAATCGTTCCCAGCACCCTCGAGAACCTGGGTTACGATACCCATAATGTAGTTATCATATTTTTGAGCGGCGGCCATCTTGGATTTGAAAATGATCCCAAAATTGTTTTCTGCACTCTCGAGAACCTAGGATACGATATCCATATTGCTGAATCCATAATTTTGTGCGGCAGCCATCTTGGATTTGAAAAATGATCACCATATCTTTCTCTGCACCCTCGAGAACCTAGGATACGATTCCCATAATCTAGTTATCATACTTTTGAGCGGCGGCCATCTCCGATTTAAAAATGATCCCAAAATTGTTTTCTGCACCTTCGAGAACCTCGGACACGATATCCACATTGGTGAAAATATAAATTTGTGCGGCGGCCATCTTGGATTTGAAAAATGATCACAAAATCGTTCTCAGCACCCTCGAGAATGTCTGATACGATATCCATAATGTAGTTATCATACTTTTGAGCGGCGGCCATCTTGGATTTGAAAACTGATCACAGAATCCTTCTCTGCACCCTCGAGAACCGAGGATACGAAACCCATTATCTAGTCATCATACTTTTGAGCAGCGGCCATCTCGGATTTAAAAATGATCCCAAAATTGTTTTCTTCACCCTTGAGAACCTGGGTTACGATACCCATAATGTAGTTATCATACTTTTGAGCGGCGGCCATCTTGGATTGGAAAAATGATCACAAAATCGTTCTCAGCACCCTCGAGAACCTGGGTTACGATACCCATAATGTAGTTATCATACATTTGAGCGGCGGCCATCTTGGATTTGAAAATGATCCCAAATTTCCTCTGCACCCTTGAGAACCTAGGATACGATTCCCATAATCTAGTTATCATACTTTTGAGCGGCGGCCATCTCGGATTTAAAAATGATCCCAAAATTGTTTTCTGCACCCTCGAGAATCTCGGGTACGATATCCAAATTGCTGAAATGATAATTTTGTGCGGCGGCCACCTTGGATTTGAAAAATGATCACCAAATCGTTCTCTGCACCCTGGAGAGCCTCGGGTACGATATCCATATTGCTGAAATCATAATTTTGTGCGGCGGCCATCTTGGATTAGAAAAATGATCACAAAATCGTTCTCAGCCCCCTCGAGAACCTGGGATACGATACCCATAATGTAGTTATCATACTTTTGAGCGGCGGCCATCTTGGATTTGAAAACTGTCCACAAAATCTTTCTCTGCACCCTCGAGAACCTCGGGTACGATATCCATATTGCTGAAATCATAATTTTGTGCGGCGGCCATCTTGGATTTGAATAATGATCTCAAAATCGTTCTCAGCACCCTCGAGAACCTCTGAAACGATACCCATAGTCTAGTGATCATACTTTTGAACGGCGGCCATCTCGGATTTAAAAATGATCCCAAAATTGATTTCTTCACCCTCGAGAACCTCGGACACGATATCCATATTGCTGAATACATATTTTTGTGCGGCGGCCATCTTGGATTTGAAAAATTATCACAAAATTGTTCTCAGCACCCTCGAGAACCTGGGTTACGATACCCATAATGTAGTTATCATACTTTTGAGCGGCGGCCATCTTGTATTAGCAAACTGATCACAAAATCTTTCTCTGCACCCTCGAGAACCTAGGATACGATACCCATAATCTAGTTATCATACTTTTGAGCGGCGGCCATCTCGGATTTAAAAATGATCCCAAAATTGTTTTCTGCACTCTCGAGAACATAGGATACGATATCCATATTGCTGAAATCATACTTTTGAGCGGCGGCCATGCTGGATTTGAAAAATGATGACCAAATCTTTCTCTGCACCCTCGAGAACCTAGGATACGATTCCCATAATCTAGTTATCATACTTTTGAGCGGCGGACATCTCCGATTTAAAAATGATCCCAAAATTGTTTTCTGCACTCTCGAGAACCTAGGATACGATATCCATATTGCTGAAAACATAATTTTGTGCGGCAGCCATCTTGGATTTGAAAAATGATCACCAAATCTTTCTCTGCACCCTCGAGAACCTGGGATACGATTCCCATAATCTAGTTATCATACTTTTGAGCGGCGGCCATCTCCGATTTAAAAATGATCCCAAAATTGTTTACTGCACCTTCGAGAACCTCGGACACGATATCCACATTGGTGAAAATATAAATTTGTGCGGCGGCCATTTTGGATTAGAAAAATGATCACAAAATCGTTCTCAGCACCCTCGAGAACCTCGGATACGATACCCATGATGTAATTATCATACTTTTGAGCGGCGGCCATCTTGTATTAGCAAACTGATCACAAAATCTTTCTCTGCACCCTCGAGAACCTTGGATACAATTCCCATAATCTAGTTATCATACTTTTGAGCGGCGGCCATCTCGGATTTAAAAATGATCCCAAAATTGTTTTCTGCACCCTCGAGAATTTCGGGTACGATATCCAAATTGCTGAAATGATAATTTTGTGCGGCGGCCACCTTGGATTTGAAAAATGATCACCAAATCGTTCTCTGCACCCTGGAGAGCCTCGGGTACGATATCCATATTGCTGAAATAATAATTTTGTGCGGCGGCCATCTTGGATTAGAAAAATGATCACAAAATCGTTCTCAGCCCCCTCGAGAACCTGGGATACGATACCCATAATGTAGTTATCATACTTTTGAGCGGCGGCCATCTTGGATTTGAAAACTGTCCACAAAATCTTTCTCTGCACCCTCGAGAACCTCGGGTACGATATCCACATTGCTGTAATCATAATTTTGTGCGGCGGCCACCTTGGATTTGAAAAATGATCCCAAAATTGATTTCTTCACCCTCGAGAACCTCGGACACGATATCCATATTGCTGAATACATATTTTTGTGCGGCGGCCATCTTGGATTTGAAAAATTATCACAAAATTGTTCTCAGCACCCTCGAGAACCTGGGTTACGATACCCATAATGTAGTTATCATACTTTTGAGCGGCGGCCATCTTGTATTAGCAAACTGATCACAAAATCTTTCTCTGCACCCTCAAGAACCTAGGATACGATACCCATAATCTAGTTATCATACTTTTGAGCGGCGGCCATCTCGGATATAAAAATGATCCCAAAATTGTTTTCTGCACTCTCGAGAACATAGGATACGATATCCATATTGCTGAAATCATACTTTTGAGCGGCGGCCATGCTGGATTTGAAAAATGATCACCAAATCTTTCTCTGCACCCTCGAGAACCTAGGATACGATTCCTATAATCTAGTTATCATACTTTTGAGCGGCGGCCATCTCGGATTTAAAAATGATCCCAAAATTGTTTTCTGCACCCTCGAGAATCTCGGGTACGATATCCAAATTGCTGAAATGATAATTTTGTGCGGCGGCCACCTTGGATTTGAAAAATGATCACCAAATCGTTCTCTGCACCCTGGAGAGCCTCGGGTACGATATCCATATTGCTGAAATCATAATTTTGTGCGGCGGCCATCTTGGATTAGAAAAATGATCACAAAATCGTTCTCAGCCCCCTCGAGAACGTGGGATACGATACCCATAATGTAGTCATCATACTTTTGAGCGGCGGCCATCTTGGATTTGAAAACTGTCCACAAAATCTTTCTCTGCACCCTCGAGAACCTCGGGTACGATATCCATATTGCTGAAATCATAATTTTGTGCGGCGGCCATCTTGGATTTGAATAATGATCTCAAAATCGTTCTCAGCACCCTCGAGAACCTCTGAAACGATACCCATAATCTAGTGATCATACTTTTGAACGGCGGCCATCTCGGATTTAAAAATGATCCCAAAATTGATTTCTTCACCCTCGAGAACCTCGGACACGATATCCATATTGCTGAATACATATTTTTGTGCGGCGGCCATCTTGGATTTGAAAAATTATCACAAAATTGTTCTCAGCACCCTCGAGAACCTGGGTTACGATACCCATAATGTAGTTATCATACTTTTGAGCGGCGGCCATCTTACATTAGCAAACTGATCACAAAATCTTTCTCTGCACCCTCGAGAACCTAGGATACGATACCCATAATCTAGTTATCATACTTTTGAGCGGCGGCCATCTCGGATTTAAAAATGATCCCAAAATTGTTTTCTGCACTCTCGAGAACATAGGATACGATATCCATATTGCTGAAATCATACTTTTGAGCGGCGGCCATGCTGGATTTGAAAAATGATCACCAAATCTTTCTCTGCACCCTCGAGAACCTGGGATACGATACCCATAATGTAGTTATCATACTTTTGAGCGGCGGCCATCTTGGATTTGAAAATGATCCCAAAATTGTTTTCTGCACTCTCGAGAACCTAGGATACGATATCCATATTGCTGAATCCATAATTTTGTGCGGCAGCCATCTTGGATTTGAAAAATGATCACCAAATCTTTCTCTGCACCCTCGAGAACCTAGGATATGATTCCCATAATCTTGTTATCATACTTTTGAGCGGCGGCCATCTCCGATTTAAAAATGATCCCAAAATTGTTTACTGCACCTTCGAGAACACGATATCCACATTGGTGCAAATATAAATTTGTGCGGCGGCCATTTTGGATTAGAAAAATGATCACAAAATCGTTCTCAGCACCCTCGAGAACCTGGGATACGATACCCATAATGTAGTTATCATACTTTTGAGCGGCGGCCATCTTGGATTTGAAAACTGATCACAGAATCCTTCTCTGCACCCTCGAGAACCGAGGATACGATACCCATTATCTAGTCATCATACTTTTGAGCAGCGGCCATCTCGGATTTAAAAATGATCCCAAAATTGTTTTCTTCACCCTCGAGAACCTGGGTTACGATACCCATAATGTAGTTATCATACTTTTGAGCGGCGGCCATCTCGTATTTAAAAATGATCCCAAAATTGTTTTCTTCACCCTCGAGAACCTGGGTTACGATACCCATAATCTAGTTATCATACTTTTGAGCGGCGGCCATCTTTGATTTGAAAAATGATCACAAAATTGTTCTCAGCTTCCTCGAGAAACTGGGATACGATATCCATATTGCTGAAATTATAGTTTTATGCGGCGGCCATCTTGTATTTGAAAATAGATCACCAAATCGTTCTTTGCACCCTCGAGAACCTCGGGTACGATATCCATATTGCTGAAATCATAATTTTGTGCGGCGGCCATCTTGGATTTGAAATATGATCACCAAATCATTCTCTGCACCCTCGACAACCTAGGATACGATTCCCATAATCTAGTTATTATACTTTTGAGCGGCGGCCATCTCGGATTTAAAAATGATCCCAAAATTGTTTTCTGCACCCTCGAGAATTTCGGGTACTATATCCAAATTGCTGAAATGATAATTTTGTGCGGCGGCCACCTTGGATTTGAAAAATGATCACCAAATCGTTCTCTGCGCCCTGGACAGCCTCGGATACGATATCCATATTGCTGAAATCATAATTTTGTGCGGCGGCCATCTTGGATTAGAAAAATGATCACCAAATCTTTCTCTGCTCCCTCGAGAACCTAGGATACGATTCCCAAAATCTAGTTATCATACTTTTGAGCGGCGGCCATCTCGGATTTAAAAATTATCCCAAAATTGTTTTCTGCACCCTCGAGAAACTCGGACACGAAATACATATTGCTGAAAACATAATTTTGTGCGGCGGCCATCTTGGATTTGAAAAATGATCACAAAATCGTTCTCAGCACCCTCGAGAACCTAGGATACGATACCCATAATCTAGTTATCATACTTTTGAGCGGCGGCCATCTCGGATTTAAAAATGATCCCAAAATTGTTTTCTGCACTCTCGAGAACCACGGATACTATACCCATAATGTAGTTATCATACTTTTGAGCGGCGGTCATCTTGGATTGGAAAAATGATCACAAAATCGTTCTCAGCACCCTCGAGAACCTCGTGTACGATATCCAAATTGCTGAAATGATAATTTTGTGCGGCAGCCATCTTGGATTTGAAAAATGATCACCAAATCGTTCTCTGCACCCTCGAGAACCTCGGGTACGATATCCATATTGCTGAAATCATAATTTTGTGCGGCGGCCATCTTGGATATGAAATATGATCACAAAATTGTTCTCAGCTTCCTCGAGAACCTGGGATACGATACCGATAATGTAGTTATCATAATTTTGAGCGGCGGCCATCTTGGATTTGAAAACTGACCACAAAATCTTTCTCTGCACCCTCGAGAACCTCGGGTACGATATCCATATTGCTGAAATCATAATTTTGTGCGGCAGCCATCTTGGATTTGAAAAGTGATCACCAAATCTTTCTCTGCTCCCTCGAGAACCTAGGATACGATTCCCATCATACTTTTGAGCGGCGGCCATCTCGGATTTAAAAATTATCCCAAAATTGTTTTCTGCACCCTCGAGAAACTCGGACACGATATCCATATTGCTGAAAACATAATTTTGTGCGGCGGCCATCTTGGATTTGAAAAATGACCACAAAATCGTTCTCAGCACCCTCGAGAACCTGGGATACGATATCCATATTGCTGAAATTATAGTTTTGTGCGGCGCCCACCTTGGATTTGAAATATGATCACCAAATCGTTCTCTGCACCCTGGAGAACCTCGGGTACGATATCCATATTGCTGAAATCATAATTTTGTGCGGCGGCCATCTTGAATTTGAAAAATTGTCACAAAATTGTTCTCAGCACCCTCGAGAACCTGGGTTACGATACCCATAATGTAGTTATCATACTTTTGAGCGGCGGCCATCTTGGATTGGAAAAATGATCACAAAATCGTTCTCAGCACCCTCGAGAACCTGGGATACGATACCCATAATGTAGTTATCATACTTTTGAGCGGCGGCCATCTTGGATTTGAAAACTGTCCAACAAATCTTTCTCTGCACCCTCGAGAACCTCAGGTACGATATCCATAATCTAGTGATCATACTTTTGAGCGGCGGCCATCTCGGATTTAAAAATGATCCCAAAATTGATTTCGTCACCCTCGAGAACCTCGGACACGATATTGCTGAATACATATTTTTGTGCGGCGGCCATCTTGGATTTGAAAAATGATCACCAAATCTTTCTCTGCACCCTCAAGAACCTAGGATACGATTACCATAATCTAGTTATCATACTTTTGAGCGGCGGCCATCTTGGATTTGAAAATTGATCACAAAATTGTTCTCAGCACCCTCGAGAACCTGGGTTACGATACCCATAATGTAGTTATCATTCTTTTGAGCGGCGGCCATCTTGGATTTGAAAACTGACCACAAAATCTTTCTCTGCACCCTCGAGAACCTCGGGTACGATATCCATATTGCTGAAATCATAATTTTGTGCGGCGGCAATCTAGGATTTGAATAATGATCACAAAATCGTTCTCAGCACCCTCGAGAACCTCTGATACGATACCGATAATCTAGTCATCGTACTTTTGAGCAGCGGCCATCTTGGATTTAAAAATGATCCCAAAATTGTTTTCTTCACCCTCGAGAACCTCGGACACGATATCCATATTGCTGAAATCATAATTTTGTGCGGCGGCCATCTTGGAATTGAAAAATTATAACAAAATTGTTCTCAGCATCCTCGAGAACCTGGGTTACGATACCCATAATGTAGTTATCATACTTTTGAGCGGCGGCCATCTTGGATTGGAAAAATGATCACAAAATCGTTCTCAGCACCCTCAAGAACCTGGGATAAGATACACATAATGTAGTTATCATACTTTTGAGCGGCGGCCATCTTGGATTGGAAAAATGATCACAAAATCGTTCTCAGCACCCTCGAGAACCTCGGATACGATACCCATAATGTAGTTATCATACTTTTGAGCGGCGGCCATCTCGGATCTGAAAATGATCCCAAAATTGTTTTCTGCACTCTCGAGAACCTAGGATTCGATATCCATATTGCTGAAAACATAATTTTGTGCGGCAGCCATCTTGGATTTGAAAAATGATCACCAAATCTTTCTCTGCACCCTCGAGAACCTAGAATATGATTCCCATAATCTAGTTATCATACTTTTGAGCGGCGGCCATCTCCGATTTAAAAATGATCCCAAAATTGTTTTCTGCACCTTCGAGAACCTCGGACACGATAACCACATTGGTGAAAATATAATTTTGTGCGGCGGCCATCTTGGATTAGAAAAATGATCACAAAATCATTCTCAGCACCCTCGAGAACCTCGGATACGATACCCAAGATGTAGTTATCATACTTTTGAGCGGCGGCCATCTTGTATTAGCAAACTGATCACAAAATCTTTCTCTGCACCCTCGAGAACCTAGGATACGATACCCATAATCTAGTTATCATACTTTTGAGCGGCGGCCATCTCGGATTTAAAAATGATCCCAAAATTGTTTTCTGCACCCTCGAGAACCTTTGACACGATATCCATATTGCTGAAAACATAATTTTGTGCGGCGGCCATCTTGGATTTGAAAAATGATCACAAAATCGTTTTCAGCACCCTCGAGAATGTCTAATACGATATCCATAATGTAGTTATCATACTTTTGAGCGGCGGCCATCTTGGATTTGAAAACTGATCACAGAATCCTTCTCTGCACCCTCGAGAACCGAGGATACGATACCCATTATCTAGTCATCATACTTTTGAGCGGCGGCCAACTCGGATTTAAAAATGATCCCAAAATTGTTTTCTTCACCCTCGAGAACCTGGGTTACGATACCCATAATGTAGTTATCATACTTTTGAGCGGCAGCCATCTTGGATTGGAAAAATGATCACAAAATCGTTCTCAGCACCCTCGAGAACCTGGGATACGATACCCATATGTAGTTATCATACTTTTGAGCGGCGGCCATCTTGGATTGGAAAAATGATCACAAAATCGTTCTCAGCACCCTCGAGAACCTGGAATACGATACCCATAATGTAGTTATCATACTTTTGAGCGGCGGCCATCTTGGATTTGAAAAAGATACCAAAATTGTTTTTTGCACTCTCGAGAACCTAGGATACGATATCCATATTGCTGAAATCATAATTTTGTGCGGCAGCCATCTTGGATTTGAAAAACGATCACCAAATCTTTCTCTGCACCCTCGAGAACCTAGGATACGATTCCCATAATCTAGTTATCATACTTTTGAGCGGCGGCCATCTCCGATTTAAAAATGATCCCAAAATTGTTTTCTGCACCTTCGAGAACCTCGGACACGATATCCACATTGGTGAAAATATAATTTTGTGCGGCGGCCATCTTGGATTAGAAAAATGATCACAAAATCGTTCTCAGCACCCTCGAGAACCTCGGATACGATACCCATGATGTAGTTATCATACTTTTGAGCGGCAGCCATCTTGTATTAGCAAACTGATCACAAAATCTTTCTCTGCACCCTCGAGAACCTAGGATACGATACCCATAATCTAGTTATCATACTTTTGAGCGGCGGCCATCTCGGATTTAAAAATTATCCCAAAATTGTTTTCTGCACTCTCGAGAACATAGGATACGATATCCATATTGCTGAAATCATACTTTTGAGCGGCGGCCATGCTGGATTTGAAAAATGATCACCAAATCTTTCTCTGCACCCTCGAGAACCTAGGATACGATTCCCATAATCTAGTTATCATACTTTTGAGCGGCGGCCATCTCCGATTTAAAAATGATCCCAAAATTGTTTTCTGCACTCTCGAGAACCTAGGATGCGATATCCATATTGCTGAAAACATAATTTTGTGCGGCAGCCATCTTGGATTTGAAAAATGATCACCAAATCTTTCTCTGCACCCTCGAGAACCTAGGATACGATTCCCATAATCTAGTTATCATACTTTTGAGCGGCGGCCATCTCCGATTTAAAAATGATCCCAAAATTGTTTACTGCACCTTCGAGAACCTCGGAGACGATATCCACATTGGTGAAAATATAAATTTGTGCGGCGGCCATTTTGGATTAGAAAAATGATCACAAAATCGTTCTCAGCACCCTCGAGAACCTCGGATACGATACCCATGATGTAATTATCATACTTTTGAGCGGCGGCCATCTTGTATTAGCAAACTGATCACAAAATCTTTCTCTGCACCCTCGAGAACCTAGGATACGATTCCCATAATCTAGTTATCATACTTTTGAGCGGCGGCCATCTCGGATTTAAAAATGATCCCAAAATTGTTTTCTGCACCCTCGAGAATTTCGGGTACGATATCCAAATTGCTGAAATGATAATTTTGTGCGGCGGCCACCTTGGATTTGAAAAATGATCACCAAATCGTTCTCTGCACCCTGGAGAGCCTCGGGTAAGATATCCATATTGCTGAAATCATAGTTTTGTGCGGCGGCCATCTTGTATTTGAAAAATGATCACCAAATCGTTCTCTGCACCCTCGAGAACCTCGGGTACGATATCCATATTGCTGAAATCATAATTTTGTGCGGCAGCCATCTTGGATTAGAAATATGATCACCAAATCATTCTCTGCACCCTCGAGAACCTAGGATACGATTCCCATAATCTAGTTATCATACTTTTGAGCGGCGGCCATCTCGGATTTAAAAATGATCCCAAAATTGTTTTATGCACCCTCGAGAATCTCGGGTACGATATCCAAATTGCTGAAAAGATAATTTTGTGCGGCGGCCACCTTGGATTTGAAAGATGATCACCAAATCGTTCTCTGCACCCTGGAGAGCCTCGGGTACGATATCCATATTGCTGAAATCATAATTTTGTGCGGCGGCCATCTTGGATATGAAATATGATCACAAAATTGTTCTCAGCTTCCTCGAGAACCTGGGATACGATACCCATAATGTAGTTATCATAATTTTGAGCGGCGACCATCTTGGATTTGAAAAATGACCACAAAATCTTTCTCTGCACCCTCGAGAACCTCGGGTACGATATCCATATTGCTGAAATCATAATTTTGTGCGGCAGCCATCTTGGATTTGAAAAGTGACCACCAAATCTTTCTCTGCTCCCTCGAGAACCTAGGATACGATTCCCATAATCTAGTTATCATACTTTTGAGCGGCGGCCATCTCGGATTTAAAAATGATCCCAAAATTGTTTTCTGCACTCTCGAGAACCACGGATACTATACCCATAATGTAGTTATCATACTTTTGAGCGGCGGCCATCTTGGATTTGAAAAATGATCACAAAATCGTTCTCTGCACCCTCGAGAACCTCGGGTACGATATTCATATTGCTGAAATCAAAATTTTGTGCGGCGGCCATCTTGGATTTGAAAAATGATCACCAAATCGTTCTCTGCACCCTGGAGAACCTTGGGTATGATATCCATAATGCTGAAATCATAATTTTGTGCGGCGGCCATCTTGGATTAGAAAAAATGATCACAAAATCGTTCTCAGCACCCTCGAGAACGTGGGATACGATTCCCATTATCTAGTTATCATACTTTTGAGCGGCGGCCATCTCGGATTTAAAAATGATCCCAAAATTGTTTTCTGCACCCTCGAGAACCTTTGACACGATATCCATATTGCTGAAATCATAATTTTGTGCGGCGGCCATCTTGGATTTGAAAAATGATCACAAAATCGTTCTCAGCACCCTCGAGAATGTCTTATACGATATCCATAATGTAGTTATCATACTTTTGAGCGGCGGCCATCTTGGATTTGAAAACTGATCACAGAATCCTTCTCTGCACCCTCGAGAACCGAGGATACGATACCCATTATCTAGTCATCATACTTTTGAGCGGCGGCCATCTCGGATTTAAAAATGATCCCAAAATTGTTTTCTTCACCCTCGAGAACCTGGGTTACGATACCCATAATGTAGTTATCATACTTTTGAGCGGCAGCCATCTTGGATTGGAAAAATGATCACAAAATCGTTCTCAGCACCCTCGAGAACCTGGGATACGATACCCATAATGTAGTTATCATACTTTTGAGCGGCAGCCATCTTGGATTGGAAAAATGATCACAAAATCGTTCTCAGCACCCTTGAGAACCTGGGATACGATACCCATAATGTAGTTATCTTACTTTTGAGCGGCGGCCATCTTGGATTTGAAAAAGATCCCAAAATTGTTTTTTGCACTCTCGAGAACCTAGGATACGATATCCATATTGCTGAAATCATAATTTTGTGCGGCAGCCATCTTGGATTTTAAAAACGATCACCAAATCTTTCTCTGCACCCTCGAGAACCTAGGATACGATTCCCATAATCTAGTTATCATACTTTTGAGCGGCGGCCATCTCCGATTTAAAAATGATCCCAAAATTGTTTTCTGCACCTTGGAGAACCTCGGACACGATATCCACATTGGTGAAAATATAATTTTGTGCGGCGGCCATCTTGGATTAGAAAAATGATCACAAAATCGTTCTCAGCACCCTCGAGAACCTCGGATACGATACCCATGATGTAGTTATCATACTTTTGAGCGGCGGCCATCTTGTATTAGCAAACTGATCACAAAATCTTTCTCTGCACCCTCGAGAACCTAGGATACGATACCCATAATCTAGTTATCATACTTTTGAGCGGCGGCCATCTCGGATTTAAAAATGATCCCAAAATTGTTTTCTGCACTCTCGAGAACATAGGATACGATATCCATATTGCTGAAATCATACTTTTGTGCGGCGGCCATGCTGGATTTGAAAAATGATCACCAAATCTTTCTCTGCACCCTCGAGAACCTAGGATACGATTCCCATAATCTAGTTATCATACTTTTGAGCGGCGGCCATCTCCGATTTAAAAATGATCCCAAAATTGTTTTCTGCACTCTCGAGAACCTAGGATACGATATCCATATTGCTGAAAACATAATTTTATGCGGCAGCCATCTTGGATTTGAAAAATGATCACCAAATCTTTCTCTGCACCCTCGAGAACCTAGGATACGATTCCCATAATCTAGTTATCATACTTTAGAGCGGCGGCCATCTCCGATTTAAAAATGATCCCAAAATTGTTTACTGCACCTTCGAGAACCTCGGACACGATATCCACATTGGTGAAAATATAAATTTGTGCGGCGGCCATTTTGGATTAGAAAAATGATCACGAAATCGTTCTCAGCACCCTCGAGAACCTAGGATACAATTCCCATAATCTAGTTATCATACTTTTGAGCGGCGGCCATCTCGGATTTAAAAATGATCCCACAATTGTTTTCTGCACCCTCGAGAATTTCGGGTACGATATCCAAATTGCTGAAATGATAATTTTGTGCGGCGGCCACCTTGGATTTGAAAAATGATCACCAAATCGTTCTCTGCACCCTGGAGAGCCTCGGGTACGATATCCATATTGCTGAAATAATAATTTTGTGCGGCGGCCATCTTGGATTAGAAAAATGATCACAAAATCGTTCTCAGCCCCCTCGAGAACCTGGGATACGATACCCATGATGTAATTATCATACTTTTGAGCGGCGGCCATCTTGTATTAGCAAACTGATCACAAAATCTTTCTCTGCACCCTCGAGAACCTAGGATACAATTCCCATAATCTAGTTATCATACTTTTGAGCGGCGGCCATCTCGGATTTAAAAATGATCCCACAATTGTTTTCTGCACCCTCGAGAATTTCGGGTAAGATATCCAAATTGCTGAAATGATAATTTTGTGCGGCGGCCACCTTGGATTTGAAAAATGATCACCAAATCGTTCTCTGCACCCTGGAGAGCCTCGGGTACGATATCCATATTGCTGAAATAATAATTTTGTGCGGCGGCCATCTTGGATTAGAAAAATGATCACAAAATCGTTCTCAGCCCCCTCGAGAACCTGGGATACGATACCCATAATGTAGTTATCATACTTTTGAGCGGCGGCCATCTTGGATTTGAAAACTGTCCACAAAATCTTTCTCTGCACCCTCGAGAACCTCGGGTACGATATCCATATTGCTGTAATCATAATTTTGTGCGGCGGCCATCTTGGATTTGAATAATGATCTCAAAATCGTTCTCAGCACCCTCGAGAACCTCTGATACGATACCCATAATCTAGTGATCATACTTTTGAGCGGCGGCCATCTCGGATTTAAAAATGATCCCAAAATTGATTTCTTCACCCTCGAGAACCTCGGACACGATATTCATATTGCTGAATACATATTTTTGTGCGGCGGCCATCTTGGATTTGAAAAATTATCACAAAATTGTTCTCAGCTTCCTCGAGAACCTGGGATACGATATCCATATTGCTGAAATTATAGTTTTGTGCGGCGGCCATCTTGTATTTGAAAATAGATCACCAAATCGTTCTTTGCACCCTCGAGAACCTCGGGTACGATATCCATATTGCTGAAATCATAATTTTGTGCGGCGGCCATCTTGGATTTGAAATATGATCACCAAATCATTCTCTGCACCCTCGAGAACCTAGGATACGATTCCGATAATCTAGTTATCATACTTTTGAGCGGCGGCCATCTCGGATTTAAAAATGATCCCAAAATTGTTTTCTGCACCCTCGAGAATTTCGGGTACTATATCCAAATTGCTGAAATGATAATTTTGTGCGGCGGCCACCTTGGATTTGAAAAATGATCACCAAATCGTTCTCTGCGCCCTGGACAGCCTCGGATACGATATCCATATTGCTGAAATCATAATTTTGTGCGGCGGCCATCTTGGATTAGAAAAATGATCACCAAATCTTTCTCTGCTCCGTCGAGAACCTAGGATACGATTCCCAAAATCTAGTTATCATACTTTTGAGCGGCGGCCATCTCGGATTTAAAAATTATCCCAAAATTGTTTTCTGCACCCTCGAGAAACTCGGACACGATATCCATATTGCTGAAAACTGTTAGGTTAGGTTAGGTTAGGTTAGGTTAGGTTAGGTTAGGTTAGGTTAGGTTAGGTTAGGTTAGGTTAGGTTAGGTTAGGTTAGGTTAGGTTAGGTTAGGTTAGGTTAGGTTAGGTTAGGTTAGGTTAGGTTAGGTTAGGTTAGGTTAGGTTAGGTTAGGTTAGGTTAGGTTAGGTTAGGTTAGGTTAGGTTAGGTTAGGTTAGGTTAGGTTAGGTTAGGTTAGGTTAGGTTAGGTTAGGTTAGGTTAGGTTAGGTTAGGTTAGGTTAGGTTAGGTTAGGTTAGGTTAGGTTAGGTTAGGTTAGGTTAGGTTTTTTTTTTTTTTTTTTTTTTTTTTATTTTAAATTTCGCCCTATTTTTTCCCAACCATCAAGCGGTCGGGGTTTTGATCCTAAATTACAGTCGTTACTTACAATATTTGCTGAAAGTGAATTGACCGTATTTGTTACAATCGTAATAGATATCGTGAAGTTTTAAAATATTGTGTAAATAAGTACACTTCTCATTTATCATCTAGAGAGACTGCCGGATTTTTTTTTTTTTTTTTTTTTTTTTTTTTTTTTTATAGATATATATATATATATATATTTTTTCCGGCAGCCCTTTACATGGTTCAAATAAAGATGAAATAATCAAAAGTTTAACATAAATGCTACTTCGCATACAATACATTTATAACATATAATTAGATATAATAGCATAGAAATGCCTGGTCCATCTATTATCATATAGACAGACATATCAGACAATCTCTTTTTAGTAAAATCTATGTGCATTTTCTATTCCATAAACTAATAAGAGTACAACCCTTTTGGACAAGCAAAATTCGTTGTACTCATACGCATTACTATTTAATTTACTATAAATAAAATATATTTGCTTAAACTAGCTTCACACTTTTAATTTTAATTACTTTTGAGAATTAAGTACTTTAAGATGTAAGTCTTCGTAACCGATATAATATAATAACAAATGCTAACTGCTTAATATACAGTGCTATAGAAGCTTTTAAGAACCAAAAATTAATAGAAATAGTACCCTCTTTCACCTTTACAATTCTTTACCGCATTAATATTCAACCAACTATGTAATGCTTATATTTACTTCAAATACTTAAACACTTTAAATTACATATTTTATAGTTTTAATTATAAAAGTACAATTTTTTAACATATAAATCTTCAATATCGACAAAATAAGAGTATCTTAACTCAGTCATAAAAAGCTAATATCATAAAACTGAAAGGCTTTCCAACTTGTTTTTAAATTTACAAAAATAAAAATCTAACACAAATCATAGCTGCTTAGTAAGTATACAATGCTATATGAACATTCTAAAGCTAACACATTAATAAAGATTTAGACATTAATTTTTATAATCACCTGTAACACTTTAACATATCTGAAAATCAAATAATATAATAATTAATGTTTTTATAGCTAACATAATATTGAAAAGTAAAAATATTTGTTACCTTTGCACTTTTAAGAATTTGCCTATAACTTATAAGTATCGTTATTATTATTTATTGTTTCTTATTAATTCCCACAATAGAAGACTACGTTACCTTAGCAATTACTTATATTTTAATGTTTTAAGTTTAAAGTATTAATTTTAAGAGTACAATTTCCTATAAATCTTGAAAACCAATATTGGTACTTATGTTGTAATGAGCTATTATTGTATTAAGCCTGAAAGGTTTTCGATTTATTTTTATAGACACAACAATATTGCAAAGTTACAAAAACCACTAACAAATTAGATTAGAATATTGCTATAGAAACCTTTCAAACTATAATGATTTATACATTTTCACATAGGAAAACTATTATATAACTGAAATACGATAACATTTTATTTTTCAAGTAGTTTAATACTGTAACAAACTAAATAACTATTTATTTTTAATAATAATATTTCAATAATTTCAATACAGTGTAAACAATTTAAAATGAAAATAGTTATATATCATTAATTATAACTAAGTACCGCGGGTTCCTCAACAATATGTCACGCTCAGGCGGGCTATAGAGTCCCACTTTCGCCTGACCGGACACTCGACACTAAAAGCCCCATGGTCTGTTTTCTCCAGGCCAGCGCTCCGGCAATTGAGGCAGCATGGTTGTTCTCCCACTATATAATGAGGGCAATCGTGTCGTAGGTGAGGGCCACCACAGTGACTACATAGGCTAGTAGCTTCTTTACAGTTTCGTCGACCGTGTCCAAATCCAAGACAGCGGGTACATTGGATGACCGGCGAGAAGTCCTCCACCGTTGACCGCTTGAGGTCAATGTGGACTGAACCTTCCGCCGTCACCCGCTGCCACAGCTTTGGAGCTACGCGCATAACGATATGGTTTACGTGAGGGTTGCGGCACCGTCTTCGAAATCGGATCTCCATTATTTGCTCCTCTTCTGAGAGCCCAGAAAATAACCATTTATTTTGTGCTGTCAGCGCCAAAAGAACATCTTCGTCCTTAAGGTCTGACAGGACATCCTTAATAATAATGAGAGGGTTCTTCCCCTTTACTTGCTGGTAAGTGAGTGTCGGGCTCTCTTTAAGTCGGCCGGTCACAACTTCCACCTCTTCCCTCGATCCGCATGTGATCACAACGCGCTGGTTTCGTACCCTGCGGACACTATCGACTCGGGCCCCAGTTTTAATTGGATCGACGGCCACCCTAATCTTTTTGAGCACGCTCTCGCTCGAGTCGTCTTGAGACGTGCTCCCTACGATTATTGCGTGACCGGATGTGGCCGGAGCTCGTGCTACAACGTCCGCATAGGTCGGCGATACAGCAATTTGCGGCGGTGTCTCGAGAAACCGCGTTGTTTGTGAGGCGATGCGTTCCATATCTTGTTGCAACTTGTCGCTCTTGACATTAAGGGCCTTAACACCTTCTAGTAGGTGATCCAGATTTTTGGGGGTGGTTCCAGCCTGGCTATCATCTTGAACCATATTTTCCATATCTTGTTTCATTTTTGTCATTTCCCTCTTTAAAGCTAAGTTTTCGCTGTTTACTTCTCTAATTAAGTCATAAAACAGGTCCAAGGCATCTTTGATGATCTTTTTAGTTGAGGACGGAATATTCCAAGATTCATCTAACTTTTCAATTACGGCGTTGTATGACTTTCGTGCATCACTTGGTGACCATTTCCATACAGGACGCGAAGATTCTCCCAATTTTTCCGTAGGCGTTTTTGGCGAACTAAGCGGCATTTTATCAGACGACATTTTAATATTCAAATATTTTCTAACTGATATATGTATGTAATATATTGATGTAATACTAAGTCTTTTTCTATTTCCCGTATCAACTATAACGCCATCAGTACTAGTAATTGTTTTCTGGTATATACTCTGTGTCAATGGCACCTCCCTTTGGTTAACTACTCTGTGGTTTAACGACGGACAAACAAGGAAATGGCGGCGGTAGTGTCAGTTGATAGATTTTTTATTTTTTAAGTTTAATACTTACACGCCTTATGACTTCGTTTTTCACAATTACAATTAAATAATATAATTTAATTTTTTATAAGACTGTTTGAAATTCCTTATTCCTCCACTTTCTACGAAAATTTAATTAAAAGTCACTAAAAGTTCTTGTTATTTTATAAGCTAATGGCGTCGGTAAATTCTATAAATAGAATATATATTATGAAGAATGTTTTGAAATGTATGAGATTGAGTTAGCAGTCAATGTAATATTTACACATAAATCTTAACTTATTTACCAATTTAATAGTTAGGAATAACACTTATACACACCATAGTATTTTCTACGCACGATACACGTACTTATCAGTTGATTACGACAACACAACACACTAATCAATTTCGTAAACTGAATTATTCAGAAGCTTCCTGAAACTGTTTTCTTGTCGAAATGCACTTATTTACTTGACAACACACATATAAAGAACATTTACTTAACTTAACTTATTATTTCCAACACTACGATTTTTATTTAACTGAGCAAAAAATTTGTATGCACTCAGCACGGCGTGAGTTGCGAAACTGGGTTAGGTTAGGTTAGGTTAGGTTAGGTTAGGTTAGGTTAGGTTAGGTTAGGTTAGGTTAGGTTAGGTTAGGTTAGGTTAGGTTAGGTTAGGTTAGGTTAGGTTAGGTTAGGTTAGGTTAGGTTAGGTTAGGTTAGGTTAGGTTAGGTTAGGTTAGGTTAGGTTAGGTTAGGTTAGGTTAGGTTAGGTTAGGTTAGGTTAGGTTAGGTTGCCGCAGCGAGTGATAGCGAACCGCATAGCCAGGTGCTATCGGACGGTATCATTTGATGCGGCTTGCGTTATTGCGGGCACTCCGCCCTGGGCCTTGGGAGCGCCGCCCTATATCGCCTTAAGGCGGAAATGGGCGGCGAAATTTGGAGGGAGCGCGAGGCGTCTGTAAGGCGCGTTGCTGACGCTGCCATTATGCGGCAGTGGCGGGAGGAACTTGAGTCCTCCCAAGTGGGCGCGCGCACTATAGGCGCCATTCTTCCAGTCCTAAGTGACTGGAAGAAAAGACGAAAGGGGGAGATCTCCTTCCGCCTGGCACAGGTGTTGTCGGGCCATGGCTGCTTTGGACGATATCTGTGCCGGGTTGTGAGGAAGGAGGTATCGCCTCGTTGTCATCACTGTGATGACACCGAGGAGGATACGGCCGATCACACTCTCCGGAATTGCGCCGCGTGGGAAACGAGGCGTCAAGACCTGAGGACAGTGATCGGCCAGGACCTCTCGCTGCCTGGAATGGTCAAGAGCATGCTGGACAGCGAGGAGTCCTGGAAGGCGGCTTCCTCCTTCTGCGAGCACGTAATGCTACAGAAGGAGGAAGCCGAAAGAAACAGAGAGAGGGCATCAGTTGCCCTTCAGAGGGCAGCAGGGCGGGGCAGGAGGGGGAGAGGGGTCCAAGAAGACCTCTCAACCCCAGCCCCTAGCAGCCAGTAGAGGGCCACTGATGGCCTCTTCCCCGAGGTTCTCCGGTGAAATGCCCTGCAAAGATCCCGGAGAACCTCTCAAAAAGGGGAACTCTCTGCTTTCGAGGAGGTTTTAGTGGGTATTACCAAACTTGGCCAACTTCTAGCTACATAGAAGATGGTCTAAGTGGTTGAGTCCCACACTCCCTGTGCCACATAGTGCACAGGGGTAGTACGTAAATGTATTTCCTCCTCGTAAAAAAAAAAAAAAAAAAAAAAAAAAAAAAAAAAGTTAGGTTAGGTTAGGTTAGGTTAGGTTAGGTTAGGTTAGGTTAGGTTAGGTTAGGTTAGGTTAGGTTAGGTTAGGTTAGGTTAGGTTAGGTTAGGTTAGGTTAGGTTAGGTTAGGTTAGGTTAGGTTAGGTTAGGTTAGGTTAGGTTAGGTTAGGTTAGGTTAGGTTAGGTTAGGTTAGGTTAGGTTAGGTTAGGTTAGGTTAGGTTAGGTTAGGTTAGGTTAGGTTAGGTTAGGTTAGGTTAGGTTAGGTTAGGTTAGGTTAGGTTAGGTTAGGTTAGGTTAGGTTAGGTTAGGTTAGGTTAGGTTAGGTTAGGTTAGGTTAGGTTAGGTTAGGTTAGGTTAGGTTAGGTTAGGTTAGGTTAGGTTAGGTTAGGTTAGGTTAGGTTAGGTTAGGTTAGGTTAGGTTAGGTTAGGTTAGGTTACGTTACGTTACGTTAGGTTAGGTTAGGTTAGGTTAGGTTAGGTTAGGTTAGGTTAGGTTAGGTTAGGTTAGGTTAGGTTAGGTTAGGTTAGGTTAGGTTAGGTTAGGTTAGGTTAGGTTAGGTTAGGTTAGGTTAGGTTAGGTTAGGTTAGGTTAGGTTAGGTTAGGTTAGGTTAGGTTAGGTTAGGTTAGGTTAGGTTAGGTTAGGTTAGGTTAGGTTAGGTTAGGTTAGGTTAGGTTAGGTTAGGTTAGGTTAGGTTAGGTTAGGTTAGGTTAGGTTAGGTTAGGTTAGGTTAGGTTAGGTTTTTTTTTTTTTTTTTTTTTTTTTTTTTTTTTTCGAACTAGTGGCCTACCTCCCTGGCAACTCGCGTCCCAGGGCCGAGGAGCTACTACGGCTACTTCCTCCCTACCATTGATCGGCAGGGTTTGGAGGTGGGTAATGCTTTATTTAAAAGTAAAGAACTATATATAATTACACCCAACTACCTTACACCTAAGACTAAATACACAATTTTTATTATTAACTACAAATTACTACAAAATTACAATTAACCTACTCAAATCAACTAATTATTTATTATTACAATCTATCTTAAACTAAGTCCACATACATTTTTATAGAGAGTCGCTTTGTTGTATCAAGGTCCCTATACTTAATATAGGGAACCTTTCTGTACATTATTTACAATAAAATTTAATTTTAATTTCCATAACTTAGTTTTCTAATTAAGTTTACAACACATTTTTAAACTAATATATTTTATGATTAAAGAGACACGTATTATTTACAATTCTTAAGCTATTAAGTTTTAAATTTTGTGTTGCTGCCATTCCGCGGCAGCACGTCAGACAGAATCTTTAAACAGAAGCTTTCAAAGGACTTCCTCAATGGCTTTTCGACAAAAACTGGGAGGTTTGCCTCAGCAACGGCCACCCCGCTTTCCACCTCTAGGTCGCATCTCCACCGGCCGAACCTGGGGCATTCGAGCACCAGGTGCATTGCGCTTTCGTCAGTTTGACCATCGCAAATGCACACTGGGCTATCCCTTAGTCCGAACCGGTGGAGATACGCCGCGAAGCCGCCGTGGCCTGTTATAACCTGGGCCATCAATGCGGAGAAGGGCTCCTCCCTAACCAGCTTGTAAGACGCCGCGACGTCTGGCAGAAACGCCTTTGTGACACTTGCGGTTTGACCCGCGGTGTACCGCTCCTGCCAGACGTCGAGGGTCTTGGCTCTAATTTTGCGGCGGAGAGTTGAAATCGGTACTCCATCGTATGCAGCCCTCAATTTCGAATGGAGCGCCGCGTCCTTCGCCAAGTGATCAGCCCTCTCGTTCCCCTCAATACCTACATGCGCCCGAACCCAGCGGAACCGAATGGTTTTACCCATTTCTCGAGCCCGCCGGATCAAGTTTTTAATTTCGAAGGCTATCGGGTGGAACGAAGATCGATCCCTCAGCAGCTCCAGCGACGACCTGGAGTCACTAAGGATCTCGACCTTCATGTCGGGCATCTTCAAGATGTCCTCGATAGCTTTCGAAATTGCGCACATTTCGGCTTGGAAGACAGAGCAAAAATTCTCCAATTTGAGTTTTCTTGCTCTGACTTCCAAGCCTCGCCGCCTGTATGAGATGCCGGCTCCAACCCTGCCCTGTATCTTGCTGCCGTCGGTGTAGACTTGCAGGTAACCCTCTCCTTCTCCTGGGTCATCCTGCACCTCTACCACGTCGGTCTCGGCCTGAGTTTCCTCGAGACAACAGAACTCTACCTCAGGAGCGAGGGCTGGATGGGGAGCATCCAGGAAGCTAACCCGCTGTTCAGCCTTCCTGTCTGCCATATCATCAATGTCCTCACCCCTTTTATATCGGTACAATTCTGCCGCCTCTCGGATCCTCAGGTCGAGTGGCAAGATACCTGACAGGATCAGCGCCGCACTCAAACTGGCGGTTTTGTAGGCCCGGCTGATCTTCCGCGCGAACCCTCGCTGAACTGCGTCCAGCAATTTCCGCACTCCGACTTGATCTACGGCTGGGACCCAGACGCTTGAAGCGTAAAGTACGATTGGCTCCACAGCGGCGATGTAGATGGTCCTCACCACCTCTGGGTTCAGACCCCAGGTTGTCTTGGCCGCCCTTGACAATTGGCCATAAATGGCCGTTGCCTTTCGGCAAACGTCAGCGACGTGTGGCTTAAAAGACAACCTGTGGTCAATAATAAGACCCAGGATTTTGGTTTCTGTGACCATCTTTATACTTTCGCCGCCCATGGTGATCTGAATAGGTGTTATTTTCAGTTTCTTGGTAATCACCATGGCGTTGGTCTTGTGTGGAGCAAATCGCAGCTTGTTGTCCAAGCCCCAGTCGTAGACCCGCCGGAGGACGGAGTTAGCGGTCCGCGCGATAGTCTCCGGAGAGGAGCCCGAGAAGACGAGCACTACGTCGTCGGCGAAGGCTTGCACGCGTAGGCCCTCTTCCTCGAGGGCGCCCAGCAATGGATCGATCAGGAGGTTCCAGAATATGGGCCCCCCAATCGATCCCTGAACGCACCCCTTGGTCGTGGGCCTCACGCACTCGGCGCCCGCATAACGAATAATGACCTCGCGGTCATTGAGGTAACTGCACACGGTGGAGTACAGATTTCGGGGGCATTTCCTGGCGGCCAGCTGATGTTTAATAGCTGGCCACCAGGCGCTATCGAATGCCCCCTCTATGTCTAGAGACATCATCAATACTACCCTCTTTGCCCTGACCTCAGCTCTGATGTGCTCGATCAAAGCAAAGAGGGCATCTTCAGTGCTTCGCTGTGGCATAAATCCGAATTGGGCCGGATTTAGCGTCGGCAGTACGTGCCACTTTATCCGGCGTACCATCATCTTTTCCAAAGTCTTACCGTGGACTGACAAAAGTCCAATCGGACGGTAAGACTTTGGGTGATGGTAGTCGGATTTTCCCGGTTTGGGAAGTGTCACGACTGCCGCACGCTTCCACGGCTTCGGGAAGTATCCCACAGCGAGGCACCTGTTGGCTATCTCTAGGAAGAGCCGCTCATCTGCCTCAATGCTTTTGGCACTGATATCTGCCGTAAACGCGTCCGATCCAGGTGCTTTGCGAGCACTGAAGTCGTGAACCGCCTCCCTGAGTTCCGCAATGGTGAAGGGCGGATCATCCGCTGCACAGGATAACTCGCACAGCGGACGGTCCGCCCCCCTCCTCATTGCGGAGTGTACGGGAGTGTCATCCTCCAGCCTGTCGTCCGGGAAGAACGTAGCTGCAAGGAGTTCTGCACTTTGCTTGGGATCAAGAGTCACTCCGTCTCTCACAAGAAGTTTGTCTTCTTGCTTTTTCGAGGTTTGACGGAGGACTCTGTAGATTCCGTCCCAAAGGCTTTCGCCTGTTTGCGCGGTGCAGTACTCCTTCCAGCTATGGGTCTGCGCCGCTTGCGCGGCAGACTCATATTTCTCCCTGGCTTCGAGGTACTGGCGGATGACGAATTCCCTCCTTGTTGGGGCCGCGCAGCGTATGCGTCTCTTTTTGGTGACCGCATCTCGCTGCAGGACCCGAAGTTCGGAGGTCATCCACGGGGGTTCATACTTCAGTAGTCGCTTCAGCTTTGGGATCGCGGCCTCACACGCCTGTCGAACCGCCTCCTGATATTCGAGGACAACGTTTTCGATGTCCTCGGGGGCGGTTACGGCCGACACTCTTTCCACTCGGATCTGGCGCTTTTGGAGCTGTAAGATTAGTTCCTTTCGGAACTTATCCCAGTCTGCCTTGCGTGTGTTATATATCCGAGTGGTTGGTGCTGGGCCGGGTGCTTTTGCACGACCAGCGCGGAGTCCTATCCTTAGAGCGTTGTGATCGGAGCTTACCATGTCGGGGTCCACCCACCAGGACTCCATCCTTGACAGGATACTTTGGCTGCACACCGTAATGTCGACTCTGCTTGTACAGAGCCGACCTCCTCGAACCACTTGAAAAGTGGGTTCGGTACCTGTATTCAGGATGTGCAGCTGATGGTCGTCAAAGTATCCTGCCAATTCGGCTCCCCGGTGGTCCTCATCCGTGCTACCCCACCATGGGCTCCACGCATTGAAGTCACCTCCAATCACAACACTCAAGGTTCCCAATTTTGATCGGACGCTGGAGAGACGTTCCAGGTATGGATCCAGGGGTTTGTCTCCTTCCAGGTAAACGGATACTAATCCAAGTGTCCAGTCGGAGAACTCAATGGTAATTGCCACTATGTTCTCCGACTGAAGGCTCGGATCACACGTTACCTGGAGGTCTTTATCAAAGACCACTATTGCGGCCTTTGCTGGATTGGTCCTATTTATCCCCTGGTCCATTTGATAGACGCGAACCCCTGGGTATCGCTTCAAGGCACCTTGATTACCTGTATAGGGTTCCTGCAGCAGTGCCAGGCTCACCTTCTGGCTGACAGCTTCTGCCATCAGCTCATCGGTCGCCAATCGCTTCCGCTGCAGGTTTACCTGTATCATGTGCCTTGAAGCAGTATCCCTGGGTCCGCGACCTCCTGGATTTACAACCGCGGTGCCCTTAGCAGTAGCACACGCCGAGGCGGGCAATGGCATCCCATTTCCGCCTCACCGGACAGTCACTGCTAAACGCACCGTGATCCGTCTTGTCCAGCTTCGCGTGACGGCAGTTAATGCAGCTGGGCGTCTCCCCCACGACATAGTCGGGGCATTCGCTCCTTACGTGTGGTCCCCCGCAGTGACTGCAAAGGTCCGAAGACTCTTTGCAGTGGCGCCGTCCGTGCCCGAAGGCTAGGCATTTCGAGCACTGAATGAGGGGCGAGAAGTCCTCGACCTTCGACCGCTTAAGGTCAAGATGGACGGACCCCTCGTCCGTCATGCGACGCCACAGCGGAGGGGCCACTCGCAGGACGACATGTGTGAGGTGCGGATTGCGGCACCTCCGACGGAAACATGTTTCCGTCGTTTGTTGGTCTTTCTGCAGGCCTGTGAAGAGCTCTTTATTTTGCGCTCTTAGGGCTGCAATGACCTCCTCATCCTTGAGGCAAGCGAGGACGTCTCGGATGATCAACATCGGGTTTTTCCCCCTCGCCTCTTGGACTTGAAGGCTCGCATTAGCCCCGAGTCGCGTCTTCACAGCCTCGACCTCGGTTCTTGTGCCGCAAGTGAGCACCACCTTCCTGTTACGCACTTTGCGAACACTGTCCACCTTAGCGCCGGTTTTAGTGGCGTCTACGGCCACTCTAATTTTGGCGACAACATTGTCGCTCGAATCATCGGGTGACTTGCTAGTCACCACGATAGAGTGGCCGGACTTAGCCGGCGCCTTGGCGGCCATAGCCGCATACGAAGGTGGTCCTTTGGCCTGTGCAGGCTCCTCCAGGAGCTTAGTTGTTGTAGCTCCCAGACTTCGCACCTCACTAAGCATATCCTTAGCCTCCCGTCGCATGGACTTAAGTTCTCCTAGAAGGGAGCCCAGCTCCACATCGGGTGGATGAGCGGGCAGCCTCGTGTTAATATGTTGAATTACATCGAATTCAACAACACGGCGGAGTGCCTCCAACTCCTTCCGCAACTCCGCCGTCTGCCCGCCCACATCTGCCTTCTCCACCCGTTGTGTTAACAGCAGAATCTGCTCCGCGTGGCTTGACTCCCTTCTTGAGATGTCCTCTGCGTGTCTCCTCTTGATATTTGCGATCTCTAGCTGGAGATCGCGCCGCGCACTGTTCACTTGAAGAGTGGCCTCGTAAAGAAAGTTGAGGCCCTCAATGACTGTTGTTTTTATGGAGCCCTTGAGATTGCCGGATTTTTCAAGCTCTTCTTTAGCCCGCTGGTAATTTCGATTTGCGTCCTTCAGAAGGGTCGCTGTCGGGCTTTCGGGTTCCCCGGCGCTTACTGATCGCGTTCCAGAAGGCGGAGTGTGGAAATCCATACCCGCCTCCCATTGAAGCGCTTGCGCCAGGGTACTGCTACCCGGCTTACTTCCCGAGCCCGCACCGAAATCACTTCCGGTGAAAGAGCCCTCCTCCGTGTCAATTTTTCGGCCAATTGCTGCACGCACTCTTCCCGGGTCTGAAGATGGACGTTTTGTGGCCATCGCCGTGGCCACCAACCCTTTGTCGCCAGGTCTAGTCACGCGTGCAGATCTGGCTGATGAAGACATTGCTGGAACGGCGGCACGCAAGTTATTTAAAAAAGAAAAAAAAAAAAAAAAAAAAAAAAAAAAAAAAAAAAAAAAAAATAATAATAATAAATAGGGCAAACAAATCAAATTAACTTAGTAAAATATAAAATTGACAATAATAGAAAAACTTAAATATTGGAAAAATAAAGATTTTTTTTTTTTTTTTTTTTTTTTTTTCAAAATTTACAAATTTTCAAATTTCACCGGGACCACTCGAAAGAGCTTGCTCTCCCGATTACAACAAGTCCAAACACGGCTATTCTAGGGTAATACACACAGTAAAAATATTAAATCAATATAAAAATTTAAAAAGTCCTGATAATATAAAATATAATAATAATTTTATAATTCTGCCGGGGCCAATCGATAGAACTTAAAATCGCAGTTTAAACGAGCCCAAACTCGACTTCCCTAGCTTCCTTGGTCTCAGAGATAGGGCCAAGGGGGTGAGGTATACCGGGGGGGGGGGGGGAAGTTTCGTGGGGAACAATATTGGGGTGTGAATGATTTTTGTAAGGGGGGAGGGGGGGTGTTAGTAAGAAGAAGTGACAGTTAGGTGGTTAATGATGAGATGTATGGGGTTAATAATTAATAGGGGATATTGACTTGGTTATACCTCTGGTGTTGTACCGCGATTTCTGCTTCAATGACGTGTGTTCGGCGATGCGGTGTGTGACCGGCGTTATAATTTGGCAGATCCACAGTTTTCCAATGTTATCGTATCATTGGTACGAAGAACCGAAGTGTGATGGGTGACAGCTGACAATTGTCACTTGTCTAAGTTGTTCGAAAACCTCGTGGCTCCGCGTGCTTCCGTCTCCCATACAAAGCCAACGAGGTTATAAGTGGCACTTTTATCTTCAAGTATCTTCGCAATCCAATGTCCGATTTTTTTCAAATTTGGATTGCTGTACACGTCTCGATCAGCGCTACAGGAATTAGTGTTGCGTTCCTCGATAACTGCAGCGACGACTCGGGGCAGTTGACTCAAAGTCCAAACCCTGTATCTATGGAGCGCGCTGCACAAAACTTTCACAAACACTAATCCTGGTGATTTAAAAGCTATCGAATTACTATTTACCATTGAAATGATTTTTTACAACGGAGCTTTATGTTGATGACACGGTAGTTGGGTTAGGTTAGGTTAGGTTAGGTTAGGTTAGGTTAGGTTAGGTTAGGTTAGGTTAGGTTAGGTTAGGTTAGGTTAGGTTAGGTTAGGTTAGGTTAGGTTAGGTTAGGTTAGGTTAGGTTAGGTTAGGTTAGGTTAGGTTAGGTTAGGTTAGGTTAGGTTAGGTTAGGTTAGGTTAGGTTAGGTTAGGTTAGGTTAGGTTAGGTTAGGTTAGGTTAGGTTAGGTTAGGTTAGGTTAGGTTAGGTTAGGTTAGGTTAGGTTAGGTTAGGTTAGGTTAGGTTAGGTTAGGTTAGGTTAGGTTAGGTTAGGTTAGGTTAGGTTAGGTTAGGTTAGGTTAGGTTAGGTTAGGTTAGGTTAGGTTAGGTTAGGTTAGGTTAGGTTAGGTTAGGTTAGGTTAGGTTAGGTTAGGTTAGGTTAGGTTAGGTTAGGTTAGGTTAGGTTAGGTTAGGTTAGGTTAGGTTAGGTTAGGTTAGGTTAGGTTAGGTTAGGTTAGGTTAGGTTAGGTTAGGTTAGGTTAGGTTAGGTTAGGTTAGGTTAGGTTAGGTTAGGTTAGGTTAGGTTAGGTTAGGTTAGGTTAGGTTAGGTTAGGTTAGGTTAGGTTAGGTTAGGTTAGGTTAGGTTAGGTTAGGTTAGGTTAGGTTAGGTTAGGTTAGGTTAGGTTAGGTTAGGTTAGGTTAGGTTAGGTTAGGTTAGGTTAGGTTAGGTTAGGTTAGGTTAGGTTAGGTTAGGTTAGGTTAGGTTAGGTTAGGTTAGGTTAGGTTAGGTTAGGTTAGGTTAGGTTAGGTTAGGTTAGGTTAGGTTAGGTTAGGTTAGGTTAGGTTAGGTTAGGTTAGGTTAGGTTAGGTTAGGTTAGGTTAGGTTAGGTTAGGTTAGGTTAGGTTAGGTTAGGTTAGGTTAGGTTAGGTTAGGTTAGGTTAGGTTAGGTTAGGTTAGGTTAGGTTAGGTTAGGTTAGGTTAGGTTAGGTTAGGTTAGGTTAGGTTAGGTTAGGTTAGGTTAGGTTAGGTTAGGTTAGGTTAGGTTAGGTTAGGTTAGGTTAGGTTAGGTTAGGTTAGGTTAGGTTAGGTTAGGTTAGGTTAGGTTAGGTTAGGTTAGGTTAGGTTAGGTTAGGTTAGGTTAGGTTAGGTTAGGTTAGGTTAGGTTAGGTTAGGTTAGGTTAGGTTAGGTTAGGTTAGGTTAGGTTAGGTTAGGTTAGGTTAGGTTAGGTTAGGTTAGGTTAGGTTAGGTTAGGTTAGGTTAGGTTAGGTTAGGTTAGGTTAGGTTAGGTTAGGTTAGGTTAGGTTAGGTTAGGTTAGGTTAGGTTAGGTTAGGTTAGGTTAGGTTAGGTTGTGGCGGGAGACGGGAGGATGAGGCGGCGTCCCGTAGAGTGCGGAGTCCCGCAGGGGTCGGTGCTGGGTCCGCTCCTCTGGAACATGGGCTACGACTGGGTGTTGCGAGGTGCGCTTCTACCCAAGATGCGCATCTTCTGCTATGCAGACGACACCCTGGTGGTGGCCCAAGGGGGGTCCTTTGGGGAGGCAGCCTTACTGGCCTCGGTCGGGACCTCCCTTGTTGTCGAGCGGATCAGGCTGTTGGGGCTCAGGGTGGCGTTAAGTAAAACGGACGCCATCCTGTTCCACGGCCCAAGGAGGGGCCCACCTCCTGGCGCTTTCATCGAGGTGAACGGAGTGCGTGTCCCGGTGGCCCCCTGCATGAGGTACCTAGGCCTTGTGCTGGATGGCCGTTGGGGCTTTGAGGCGCACTTCAGGCACCTCGGAGAGAGATTGGTTGGGGCGGCTGGAGCTCTCGCGCGTTTATTACCAAACGCGGGGGGGCCGTCCCAAAGCGTCAGGAGGCTGTATAGCGGGGTCCTGAAGAGCATGGCTCTGTATGGGGCCCCCATCTGGGCAGATGCCTTAAAAAGAAAAGGCAATGGGTCACTCCTCCGCAGGCCGCAGCGAGTGATAGCGAACCGCATAGCCAGGTGCTATCGGACGGTATCATTTGATGCGGCTTGCGTTATTGCGGGCACTCCGCCCTGGGCCTTGGAGGCTCGCATGAGCGCCGCCCTATATCGCCTTAAGGCGGAAATGGGCGGCGAAATTTGGAGGGAGCGCGAGGCGTCTGTAAGGCGCGCGGCTGACGCTGCCATTATGCGGCAGTGGCGGGAGGAACTTGAGTCCTCCCAAGTGGGCGCGCGCACTATAGGCGCCATTCTTCCAGTCCTAAGTGACTGGAAGAAAAGAAGAAAGGGAGAGATTTCCTTCCGCCTGGCACAGGTGTTGTCGGGCCATGGCTGCTTTGGACGATATCTGTGCCGGGTTGTGAGGAAGGAGGTATCGCCTCGGTGTCATCACTGTGATGACACCGAGGAGGATACGGCCGATCACACCCTCCGGAATTGCGCCGCGTGGGAAACGAGGCGTCAAGACCTGAGGACAGTGCTCGGCCAGGACCTCTCGCTGCCTGGCATGGTCAAGAGCATGCTGGACAGCGAGGAGTCCTGGAAGGCGGCTTCCTCCTTCTGCGAGCACGTAATGCTACAGAAGGAGGAAGCCGAAAGAAACAGAGAGAGGGCATCAGTTGCCCTTCAGAGGGCAGCAGGGCGGGGCAGGAGGGGGAGAGGGGTCCAAGAAGACCTCTCAACCCCAGCCCCTAGCAGCCAGTAGAGGGCCACTGATGGCCTCTTCCCCGAGGTTCGCCGGTGAAATGCCCTGCAAAGATCCCGGAGAACCTCTCAAAAAGGGGAACTCTCTGCTTTCGAGGAGGTTTTAGTGGGTATTACCAAACTCTAGCTACGGAGAAGATGGGCTAAGTGGTTGAGTCCCCCACCCCCTGTGCCACATAGTGCACAGGGGTAGTACGTAAATGTATTTCCTCCTCGTTAAAAAAAAAAAAAAAAAAAAAAAAGGTTAGGTTAGGTTAGGTTAGGTTAGGTTAGGTTAGGTTAGG